>NW_026622808.1:51330474-56314224 GCF_023065955.2 Ursus arctos | reverse complement strand
TGGGCCAGATAATTCCTTGTGGTGGGGGCTGTCCTGTGCATTGTACAACGTTGAGCAGCATCACTGGCCTTGGCCCAAGCACAACTCTCTCCCAACCTAGTTGTGACAATCAAACATGTCCTCAGACGTTGTAAAATGTCTACTGAGGGATAAAATCACCCTGCCTCCCAATGAGACCCTCCCTTGTATGTGTCAGCTAGGGTGATTTTTAATTAAAACATCCATGGCCATCATGCTCTTAGGTGTAATATTAAAATGTCCAAGGAAGTGGATGTTTTGGCAGTATGAAAGTTATTATCAAAATGTTAAAAACATGTACACAGGCAATGAAACAGGGAAAGGCTCTTTTATCAGTTATAGCTGAGGCTCAAAGCTGACAACAAGGGTATGACATGATATGCATTCCAAAGAAAGACATCAAACCATTTAGAGGCAACATTTAGCCTCTCCTTTACGACAAGTGTATATCAAAGGAGTGTTCATTTTTTTAGGGAAAGAATAGCAGGAAAATATTTCTTCTGAGAGAGTTGTAGAAAAAGCTGTGCATTCCTACCCCTCTACCAAGGGAAAGTAATGGGGCCACTTCTCATCCTTTGCCTAACCAAGTGAAGAGGTATGTGCTCTCTGGAATCTGGGACAGATAGGTTCCTTTAACAATGCCTGAGAGACTTCTAAAGGAGAGAGAGATCTGGACAACACATGGTAGCAGAGTGAAGAGACAGGCTAAGCAGGCACGCACTATACTCCCACTGAACCTGGAACAAAGGTATGTTTGCTGAGGGTGAATGCAAGGGAACAGTCCCCGAGCAGCTCTGAAAGGACTCTATCCACAAAGATCATCCAGAAGAGAAAGACAACTGGACATAGACCACCAGACCCTGGGAACTGAGGAGTCTTTTCAGCAGCCAGTTGGGCTTGCACCAAGGAATTGTAACTCCAAGTCCCCTGTGAGGGATGTCCTGGATGCCCCACCCCTCAACCAAAAAACAAAACCAAACAAAAAAACAACTACCCTATAATACAACAGCATCTGATGGTTACCAGAGGGGAAGTGGGTAGGGGGATGGGTGAAACAGGTGATGGGGATTAAAGAGCTCACGGATCATGACGAGCACTGAGTAATGTATAAATTGCTGGCTCACTACACTGTACACCTGCAACTAATATAACACTGCATGTTAACTGTACTGGAATCAAAATTAAACACTTATTAAAAAAAAATAACAGTGTCTGGTCATTTGCCACTTCTGGAGTACTCCAAAGTCAAATTACCAATGTACCAGAAATCGGGACCTTTTCAGTACTCTTCCTCTTCTCTTAGCCCAAACTCGCCACAACTCTGGAGGAGCAAGAGGTAACGCAGGGAGTAGGGAAGGTGAAATTCAACAGCAGAATGGAGACTAGATAGAGAACTGATTATACATTCCCTTTCACACTGTGGAAGCCTTAGGCTGAGGCAAGCCCAAGCTACTGGAAACGACAAACATTAGGTTGGAGAAAAGTTTAAGGTTTATGATGATAAACCAGGCTAAAATTTTTAATAAGTATAGAAATGAGGCTACATGTTAATTTCCGAGAATAAGATCCACAAAAGCTATGCCATCTGTCCAAGTTTTTGTCTGGATGCAGGGAAGGGTTTAAAGAACAGTGATAAGAAAGGAATTGTTTCCACCTGCACTCTCCTGAGTCTAACTCGTGTGCAAGAGAATAGTTTCAGAAGTAATAAATACAAAAATGTCTAGTCCATCAAGTCACTACTGAAATGCTACTAACAAACCTTCAACAGACCCTGAAGTTGTTTTTCTTGTATTTGGGGAGAGAATTGTGTTGAGTTAGTTACATTCCCTCATGTTAGTACAAATAAAAGTTTCTAATATCCCCTCTAAGTAATTCATCATCAGGAGTCTTTCATACCATGTATTTTTATATATTCTCAGTAGTGATCAAATAAATCTTTTTGTTTTTCAGTATTCTTCCTGGCCGGGTAAATCTTTTTCTTTCAAAATAACTCAGTTGGACAGAAAATTACCTCCCACGTAATGACGAGTTCCGACCGACTTCCTCCACCTCCATTGATGTTTGTTGGTGCCACAACAGGGACTGAAAGCAACCAAGAGAAATGTGGGATGGCAATTATTAAAGTACATCTTCATCAGGAAGAATTTTGTTTTTAGATTTCACCTTTCAAAATCTCATGCTGCACATTGTGAGAGTCTTGCATTTTTAATGAACATAAATTATGTTTACACATATCCAAATTTCTAAGAGAGAGGACACAGTTGTGTTTGATACATGAGCACCCTGGCTCCAAAATTAATTAAAAATCGAGTAACATCATGTATTTGACATTATTATGCATCATCTACTAATTGGCAAAATGATGTTCCATTCAGATGGTAACAGTGACACTGCTGATTTAGTGCCTAATTATACAGTTGTGCTGTAAACAAGTTACTGAGGCAGTCTATTAATTAATTCTTTTTTTAATAAACAAACTAAAATGATTTTTCTTTTTTTTAGTCATCAAGTGAGCTTAATGTTTAAAAATGCATTCTTAAAATATGTCAGTAAATAAATTCTTATCATTATAACTCTGTGTTTGGATCTCACACTCTCTTAGTACTTTTCCTCTAACCTTTCATTTGGCAGCTAAAAAGAGGGACCCCTGTCAAGAATGTGACAGAGGCGATTCTCTCCATTTAACTCTAGGACTCGAAGGCTCTGTGGTAGGACATTCCAGACCCTGATCATTTTTATGAATTAGAAAACAATTATGCCCTTCATGTATACCCTTGTGAGGACTAGTATGATGAATAGTAAGTAGTTTGAGGTAAATCACAAAATTGATGAGAGTTGTATGTGTGGGTCTTGTAGTATATAATCAGATTGGAGTGTTACTTTATATATGTGGAAGTGTTGAAATGTAATCCTTTTCACGAAATAATGGCAGATGCATCCTAAATCTGTGATAATGGATATATCTGCATGATACGTTTTTTAAAGGTTGAATTTATATGTAATTATTTTTGATTAAGATCCGGAGGTGGGGGGTGGAAGTGCCTGGGTATGTTTGCTGACTGGTAGGCAGGAATTAAAATATATAATATTTAATTGCCCATTTCAAAATTTTCTCCCACTATGGAGACCATCCAAATTCAGACTATTTATTTTAATTATTGCCATTTGATACAAATGTTTAACTTTATAAACAACATAGTGATAAAATAGTCTAACTGTTCTTTTTAATAATAGCACTTATCAGGCATTACCCATTTTCATATTCAAATTTGCCCTTTGTCTGCTTTGACCTTCACAATGCATTTAAAAGATTGTCTTGTACTTACACCCTATTTTCTTTTTCTTTTTTTTTTTTTTTAATGATTTTTTATTATATTATGTTAGTCACCATACAGTACATCCCCGGTTTCCGATGTAAGGCTCGATGATTCATTAGTTTACACCCTATTTTCTAAGTCTTTCATGGCTTTTGGCCAAAAACACATAAATCCATGTGGGTTCTACAATTGCAGGGTTTCTGGTACTCAACAACTTATAGCTACACTTTTCCAGGACCATTAAAATATTGTAGATACATAAGGAAATTATTTTAAATTGTACTTTACTCTCTACAAAGTTTCCAATATTCTGGGCAATAAAATTCCTTCTTTTCATTCCTTTTTCAAATGAAACATACTAAACCTAAAACCATATTGAGAAGTGTCTTTAAGAAGCTACCAAGAGGGGCACCTGGGTAGCTCAGCCGTTAAGCGTCTGCCTTCGGCTCAGATCATGATCCCAGGGTCCTGGGATCGAGCCCCGCATCGAGCCCGCATCGGGCTCCCTGCTCGGCAGGAAGCCTGCTTCTCCCTCTCACACTCCCCTTGCTTGTGTTCCCTCTCTTGCTGTCTCTGTCAAATAAATAAATAAAATCTTTAAAAAAAAAGTTATCAAGAAAAAAAAAAGGACACACTTCAGTCTGATTTGGAAACTATGGGTAATTATTATGAACACCCAGTCTCATCATGCTACTGAAACAAGAGTGTTAGTGGTTAATAGGAGGTAGTGCACAAGCTTTACTGTAAAAGTTTACAATTAGGGTCAACCCTGCCCAAAGATACCGTGATGTGAATCAGCCGTAAAAAACAACCTAAAACTCAAGGTAGCAGCGAGTCTATAGGCCACCCTTGGAGATTCTCCTCCAGCCATTCTATGGTAAGGCCTGGGACTTTCTACATTTACACATTTCCCTATGGCAATCTCTTGCTCATCTAGGTTAAGACCCATGGTTATGGAGAACGCTGGCGCCCAAGTCTGAAGGTCTGAGTTCAAATCCTGACTCTGAAACAGTCAGCTAGGATCCTGGTCTTCCTGTTCCTCTTCTGTAGAATGAAGGACTCTCCTCTCAGCTCTAAACTTCTAGGATGATCTCATTTAAGATCTTACTGTCAAATATGTTGTTTTTCAGTCCCGATCCTATAATAAAAATACTTACATTATCTTTAATTTGAAACAAGCCTTAATGACATCTGACAGTTGCGCACGCTTAATTGAAGTACTTTGTGCTTGTTAAGCTAAGCTAGTGACAACAGGGTGATCCCTCATTTATATGACTGAATAAGAATGTGAACTGTGTTAGCTGCACGCAGCAAGCAAATCAAATGTTACCCTGGATGTAACGTTTAGGAGTAGAACAAAGAGGATCCATTGAAAAAAAGCTTAAGAAGGGGTGATTTCTGAGCCAGGTTCCACTTGTATTTTGCTGTTCAGTGAACCAACTGATGCTCAATTAGTGCTTCTGTTAAATGAGCTTAGGATTTACCTCATTTGCATGGGAAAGAATTTATACTATTGCTCAATGAAGCTGCAACTAGGTCAGAGTTGAGAAATAGAAAGAAATGTGTGGCTGATTGCACCTACAGAGTCTCAATTAATTCTTGGCTACAACACTTAATGAAACAAGCAGTAACTCATTTGCATGTACAAATCTACAGATTCTCTGTTGGAGTTTGGCTAGAAAATTGAGGAGATGAGAGGAGAGGAGAGCTTCTGAAAAACTCTTATTTTTGATGTGCCTGCTTAGGTGTAATCATCTCCTATTGAACTTATATTTGGTGAAAATACTCCTTGCTTTGTGTACATAAAAATGTGAAAATGAAAGCTGCTGGTTTCCTGCCTCTGATTTGGGGCCCAAAATACCCATAAAAATACCTCTTACTTGTCTTAAGAACTATGCCATAAAGGATCTTCCACATGTTTAGAAGACATTAATTTCTCACCTGACGCTTTGGTTCTTAACAATTCTGATGCTTTACTTGGTTCTCCAATCCCAATGCTATTCCCAGCAACAACACGAAATTCATATTCCACCCAAGGACTCAAACCAACCACTGTTGCATTGTACGTCTTGCCACTGAGAATTTCTGGAACTAAAAATAGGGGGGCACTTGTGCATTAAAACTGGCACCACTTAACATCAATCAGTCAAACAATCAAACAAATACATCTGTTTTAGAAAAATCACCCGAAAACACTGGTGTCACTTACCAGTCGAAACAGCCTGCCAACCCACAGAAAATGGTGTCCGAGCCTGAACAGTAAATATTTGAATGGGACTATTATTATCTGAGCCTGGTCTCCAGCTTAGTTGAGAAGTAGTACTGGAAATGTGTTCCACTCTTACATCCTCAGGGGGACCTGGTGGACCTTGAAAAACATGTTTGATGATAACTATACTGAAAATTATTAAATTCATTGATTTGGAATGGGGCAGTTTATTTTTATCTGTTATACTTAGAAAATACAATGTTGAACATAATGTACTTTTAGCAAAATATTTGAGATAAAGCCCTATTAATTCAGTTTACATGATGAGAGACTAATTTAGAAATCTTCCTTTGAAGATTAGAAAATTCTGGGGTGCCTGGGTGGATCAGTCAGTTAAGCGACCAACTCTTGATTTCGGCTCAAGTCATGATCTCAGGGTTGTGAGACTGAGCCCTGCGTTGGGCTCTGTGCTAGGTGTGGAGCCTGCTTAAGATTCTCTCCCTCCTCTTCTGCCCCTCCCCCCTCCCTCTTAAAAAGGAAAGAAAGAAAATTCCAATCATGCACTGGTTCATTATCATCCATTAGGGAACTAATCTCAAAAACTGAAAACAACTTTCATATGTTCCATTTGCAAAAGGTAACTCAAGTAAATGCAGCTAATATGGAGAACTATGGGAATATATGACTTTGACCTGTTCTGATGAGAATGGTTTATTATAAATAGAAGGCATGCCTAACTTTTAGGGACTGACACTGGACGCTGAGTCTGACCATTCCTTATAAATACACAAACCTACTCAATTCAATATCTATATCCATACTACATATACCCTGGAGTCTTAAAGTTTAGAAAATTTTTTTAAAAATCTATATTTTTATCTCACTTCTTTATCATATGTGGTTGGTTACTCAAAGATCTACCATTTACATATTAACATTTCTGGCTATGAATAAATAATGTGCTCATTTATGTCCACCACTATGCTTACCTCTAACAATGATATCAGCTACAGCAGATAAACTTTCTAGAGTTGTTTTTACCGTGCACAGATATTTTCCTGAATGATTTAACTGAATATTCCTTATCATCAAATCCCCAACGGATTCCTGCAGATAGAAAATGAAAGGGGGATAAAAACATAGTAATTCCCAGCAGGTCCCATTGTTTTTTACAGCTGAATAAATATTAAATATGAGACAACTCTGAAATTAGGAGATATACTAGTATCATTGTAGTTTTCCTATCTCCCCTATTATAATTACATCCAGAACACAAGCATTTCTATGAAAGATAGAGAACAAAATAAAACAAAAACAGATGCAGCGTCATAAACAGAGAGTGGTTGTCCATGCAAATAGGTATGGGGAGAATAATCAGGAAAGATGTTGATTCATGTGAAAGACTTGATTTATTTTATTAAGTACTTAAAAATCAACTTACTCCTCCGATCCTTTCAAAATGAGCCACTCCTTTTTTTAAGTCTATGACATCTCCATTGAAAGACCATATAAATACAACTTCAATGGAGGGGTCATGGGACACCTGGCATGGCAGGACTATACTCTCTCCAACTGTAACATCCATTTTGGAAGGTGGAATGGTAATAACAGTCCTCTCTGTTGAGAAAAAATATTATTATGATAAAAAGCTTTTGAAACTTGACATATGGCAACAAAATACATATTTTACATGGTTTTGCAATTGCTTGAAATTGTATAACTATAACTTGGAGTTCTACTATATTCAGCATGAATAATTCTATTCTACTTTTTTCAAATATTCCTGCATTAATCAGTGTAGCTTATTACCTGTCATAAAAGTCAGGATATAGTTTTACTCATATTTTATATAAAAATGAATAGTTGATAGAGACTGTGGACTTCAAAAGACAGTATTCTATACATGAAAAGTGCACCACATAGTTTTTATTTTTTTTTTTAATTTATTCTGAAATTCTAGGTGCAACATTATAATCCACACACTGGTTGCAGCTCTAGTCTGTGTTAATTTTGTATACTATGGGAAAAACGATGCTTTTGAGATCTTAACTACAATAGTTTATATAGAGATTTATAATCATACGTGTATATTTACTAGTGTGAATATAATATTTATCCTATTTCTGACATAGCTGTGGTAATAATTTTCTATTTTATCTAAAGACACAACATGGAGAGAAAAGATGTATGTTTTCCCTCTCTTATCCAGATTTCGCAAGGCTAGAATTATACATCTATCATAAAACACTTCCCTCTAGAAACATCAGTCACAGTGCCAACCACTGTTCTACAAGTCCTAGCATTTCACTGACCAAAGTTTCAAAGGTCATTTCCAAAAATGTTCTAGTTGGACTCGGGAGTCCTATATCTCTCTGATTAAAAAGGACTCATAGTGATAGATCCTATCTGACTACATTTTTTTATAACAAAATAAATAGTTTCGATTTTAGAGGGCTAAGAATTGACTGAAAGGGGAAACTCAGTAACCACAAAGAGGCCCTGGGCATACATTTGGATTCAGATATGCACTATCTTACAAAAATAAAATAATATTTTAAGGAATTTACATTTAAGAATTAGGGGTTTGGGTAAATTATACTGAAAAAATACCGTACATAAAGAAGTTTCAAAACCGCGACATGAGAACCTGGAAAATCTCTTTCTCTAAAGATCATTCGTGAGATAAAGTTTAACCCCGTAGAAACCAATAATCTTGGGTTTTAAGGTACATATTGATAAAGCGAGCCATGGAAAAATAAAGGCACATTTTATATTTCTGCATATAACACAGAAAATCAAACTCAACAGACATCAGGTATATCCTTATGTTCGTGTAATTTATTTATATTTTATGTTTGCATAATTTAAAAATACTCTTTCCTTTATTGTATCAGATGCATACATTTCTATTCTAATTATTTTTGGAGAAGAGCTTGAAGAATGATTTTGTGGGCTACATCCATTCCTAATTTTGAGCCTTCTTCACTTCTCTCCCCCAGAGTAAGGGTTTCAAGAACACTTTTTAGAACTAGAAAATATTTTTCTAGTTTTTTGGAAAAAGAATGTATCACTAATGTCTTATTTACATTTTTGGGAGGATGAGTCGGCTAATTGGATGTGTTGGTAGCGCAAAACTGCTCTGACTTAAAGTTTTAGATCATGCAATTAAAGTAATTTTCAGACATCAAAAATGACAGCAACTCCTTCCATTTATGGCCCCACAAAGCAGCAAAGTTAGATAAATCATTCCCTGCATACATAGCTCATTGGTAGTACAGTAATAATGACTACCACTTCATGAATAAGAAATATTTGCATTATAATTTGTAATGTTTAGATGTCATTACTAGTTAATTCATTTATTAACTAGTATTTACTGAGCACCTACCAAATTCCAGCCATCTGTCAGGAGGAAAAAAAAACATCAAGTATAAATCATACGGTGCCTGCCTTCAGAGAGATTTAAGTCTAAAGAGAGAAGTTGACACTAATCAAATGATATGAATGGATATATAATTACAGCTGTGGTAAGTGTCATATATTAGAAGTAAACGACCCCATTAAAATGGGGGATCCTGAGGAATCAGTTTATTGAAAAAGGGTTGTTTTGGCTGAGGGTAAAAGGTAAACAGGAATTAGCTAGGTAAAGTTGGCAGGTGGGGGAAGGATACCTATGTCGGCGAGAGGCAGGAGCATTTACAAAGAGTGTGTGTGAAGAAGAAACATGGATGGTAGATGCAGAGCCATCGTTTCACTGGAAATCCTAGTACTGGGGTATAAGACAGGAGCGAAGATGGGAAATAGGAAGCTGGGTGATAGTCGCAGTAAAGACTTAAAAGCCTGAGATGTCTTTAGGATCTGTGGGTCACAGTGTGAAATGGAAATGTGGGGTGCTTTGATCAAAAAACAAAGAAAGAAGTTCTATGAAAGATACTAAATATAAAGCAACTTGCTTTGGAAATGTATACGTATAACTTATAAAATGTAATAGGGGAATAGTGATACATGAGTCACAGCATAAGCTTGCAAATTGCAAAAAATATATTTTTGGTGTCAGTTCTATATAATACATTAAATAATGCTTTATTAAAGTGATAACTTGCTTGCTCTAAGCTTCTTCTCACATTTCCATAAATTTACGTATGGGAATTCATGTTTTAAGCAACTTCATTTTCAATTGATATAACTGGCATCAGATTCTCATGACAAATGTAAAATCACAAACATTTTTCAATAATTTTTGATTTTGTAAAGGATCTTTCTGTTGATATAACTGTTACCCAACTGTAAAGAGTAGTTTATAGGATGTGACAACATTGGAATACAGTTCTAACAAATTATTTTGAACTATAAATTTTAGAACATCTAGAGCTGATAATTCCACGGAACAATTTTTTTCTAGATTTAACTCTTCAAACAAATCCATTTAGTGTAAGTCTGAATTAAATTTTAAATGTAAATTTAAACAATGGAACTTTAATGTTCTTCTGACATACCCTGTAACTTCTGAAGACTGCACAAGAAACCGAAAGTGCTTTAATGACTTGTGTATAATCCAAAATGCCTATTTATGCATTCTATTGCCTTATCTTCAATTACAAGGAAACACTCGTTAATAATTGGTTCACCTGGAGCTTCATATAAAAATAGTGTTCTTTACCATTGAGTGGAAAAATCTTTAAATTTAATTTCTGTTATAAGCCTCTGGATATTAGCGTTGCAATGTTGGACAAATTTTTAAAACCATGTATGCTAAACTCTTTGAAGAATGTGAATAACTCTGTGATATGCCTTGTTGCCATGCTCACGTGCAGGCCTTTGTTTTGTATGTCTTTCCTGACAAACTTTACTGCCTGAACCCTGGCAGTTCCTGTCCTGGTGCTCAGGTTGAAGAGTTAGTATTTCTGCAAATGTCACACAGATCCCACGGACAGGCTCTGTGGGCAGACAGGCAAGTGGACCGACCCCTCACTTTGGATCCCAGCACTGACTGCTTTCTGAGTCCCTTGTTCTCCTGAGGCCCTTGCAGCTGGCCACTGAAGCTTCTGCGGCTGCTGTGACCCTCACCTCCACCAGTCTGGGCCCAGGTCCTGCTGCGCCCACCTTCTCGAGTCCTCAGCACTCCTGAGTGCCATGAGGTACGGGGGTGTACACGGTACCGACTCTCGCGTGGACGCGGTCTGCTTGGCGAACAGGCCTGAGCCTGTTTGCACGCGGGCGGCTGCTGCTGCACCATAAGGAGGTGCACCTGTTACCATGCAGCGAATTTCCTCTCCTCACAGGCATGCTCTGCGGTCCCATCGGACTTCACTGACAAAGGACAACATCAGAGACAAGAGGACTACGAATCTCAAGACAGTGACATCGGGGCGACACACCAAAACGAGGCATTTCTCAGCACAGGGTCCTATGTGACTGAGTTACACACTAAGGAAGCCGGTCCTGGATGACATGTTAAGGAATGTATTCTTTTTGCTGACGGAAAATGGGAAGCATTGGAAGTATGAAGCAGAGGCAATGGTATGAAGACATACCAGTATATGCAGGGTGAAAAAACAGATCATACATGAAAAGAAAAGGCTTCTATGAGAATTGACATTTTATCCAAAAGAAGGCGATGCATGATTATCTGAGCATAGTTCCCTGTGAGTATTGTGTGGGTGAGGGGGTGCTTGGACAAGGAATCTTTTAACTACTGTATCCTCTCGTCACACCACACGCAGACCTGTCCTAATCCTGTGTAGGTGGCTCGGCAAGAGCCACAAGGTTGCTGACTGCTACCCTAAAGCGTTCTCTTCTACAACCACGCACAGCTCCGGGCTCAGAATTCCAAGTGGATACCCCACAGAGACAAAAATCACACTTGTGGAGAATGGGAGAGCGGTTCTTGTGCAGCAGAAATATACAGAATCTTCGATGCTATTTTAGGAAAAGAACAAGGACTATGCTTTAGTTCATTAACGAGTCCTCCTGTGCGAACACTTAAACTCTTAAGAAACTCTAATATCAGAGATTTTTTTTTTTCAAACCATTCAAATCAGTCTCAGGGATCAGAGGGATGTATATACACACATTTACTCTACTCCTTTCCTGGGAGTCCATATATATCAGTAGAGTAGGTGTAATAACGTGAAGCTCGTGATTAACACTGAAGCACTCCTTGGTTCTTACGGATAAGTAAGATCATTACGGCCTGAATTATAACAAATTAAAAAGGAAAGAAGTCGACTGTGGTAGACTCTATCATCTGTGAAACTCTGAAATTCTTTAAGCCTCTTTCTCTTAAAACAAAATAGAGAGAGTTGTTCCTTTTCATTCTGTATCATTTCATTCTTCTTGCAAATTCCGTAAGTATTTGTAGAAATTCTAGTCTAGTAATTTAAACGTTTTAGCATGCATAACAGCTTCTCAGAGAACATGTTAAAAATGTGAATTCCTTGACTCCTACCAGAAATACTGATTCAGTAGGTCTGTGAGGGAAACAGAGAATATGGATTTTTAACAGGCCGTTTTTTCAGCTGATTTTGATGTAGTTAGTCCAGGGACCATACTTGGAGAAATACTGCCTCAGGTTTTGAAATTTGAATCTGAAATTTCTATTTAAAAAAATTCAAGTTACGTAAATATGTGGTCAGAAAGTCTCCAATGCTTTAGATCCAGAAAAAAGTCCTATCGAGTAACATGTCATTGGTTAGTAATGCTTCAAAAATAAATACACAAAAATGGACTTTGGAGCTTATTTAACTGTAATTAATTCTGTATACCATATCTGCTTTTAGAGTTTCACAGTACATTTTAGCATATTAAAAGCACTGAGAAATTCTGGATTAAAGAAACTTCTTAAAGTGTATTTAATATAGGCTTCCTACACTTACTAGATATGGAACAGTTTTAATCCAGGTAACACCTCTTATTACATCTTGGGATATAAAAGGGGCACCTGGGTGGTCCAGTTGGTGGAGAGTCCGACTCTTGATCTCGGCTCAGGTCATGATCTCAGGGTCGTGATATCAAGTCCCAAGTCGGGTTCTGCACTCAGAGGGGAGTCTGCTTAAAATTCTTTCTCCCTCTGCTTTTCACCCCACTCATGCAAGTGCATGCATTGTGCATGCGTTATCTCTCTCAAATAAATAGACTTTTTTTTTTTTAAGATTTTATTTATTTATTCGACGGAGATAGAGACAGCCAGCAAGAGAGGGAACACAAGCAGGGGGAGTGGGAGAGGAAGAAGCAGGCTCATAGTGGAGGAGCCTGACGTGGGGCTCGATCCCATAACGCCGGGATCACACCCTGAGCCAAGGCAGACGCTTAACCACTGTGCCACCCAGGCGCCCCAATAAACAGACTTCTAAAAGAAGAAATACATTTGGGACATAAGAAATCCTGAAAAACAATGTTTGGAAATATGACTGTCATGGTTGAAGAGGATTAACACACATTCACATACAGATTGATATGTGCTTATGTGCATGTATTTAGCACACATATACATATTGAAACACATATTTATGAGACAATCATGTAATCTGAATTCTAATTCTGGAATAATTATTAATTTTGTAACATAAGAAAACTAGTTTTATTGTTATGTTAAAAAGATTCCCTCTTCTATTAAAGATACATTATGAAATATTTACACATGAAATTATGATGTCTGTGATTTGCCTCTAGATATTTGGGGTGGATGTTGAGGAAGTAGTAGGTGAGGGTATGGATGAAACAAAGCTGGATATGAGCTGATGATTAACAACCCTGACTGATGGGTTCATGGGAGTTCCTTACACTATTTTTTCTACTTTCCTCTTCGTCATTCTTAATAAAAGAAAAACAGAAAATGATGAAATCAGTAAATATTTATATATAAAATAAGGAGGCACCTTTTCCATTCAGTTTCTAAATGATAAGGATATATCACTTTTTGAAGATTATCCTAAATACGAATGACCAACATTCATGAAAAGTTCATAAAATTACAGAATTTTAATATTTCCATTTTTAATCTCCTTTAGTAAGATACAAATCATATAAAAATAGCTTGACGGGGCACCTGGGTGGCACAGCGGTTAAGCGTCTGCCTTCAGCTCAGGGCGTGATCCCAGCGTTATGAGATCGAGCCCCACGTCAGGCTCCTCCGCTATGAGCCTGCTTCTTCCTCTCCCACTCCCCCTGCTTGTGTTCCCTCTCTCGCTGGCTCTCTATCTCTGTCAAATAAATAAATAAAATCTTTAAAAAAAAAAAATAGCTTGACATCACAAACTTATTCTTGGTGCACCTGGGTGGCTCAGCAGTTAAGCATCTGCCTTTGGCTCAGGTCATGATCCCCGTGTCCTGGGATTGAGCCCCATGTCTGGCACCCCGCTCAGTGGTGAGTCTGCTTCTCCCTCTGCCCCAGCCCTGCTTGTGCTCTCTCACTGTCTCTCTCTCTCTTTCCCTCTCTTTCAAATAAATAAATAAAATCTTCTAAAAAATTATTTTTAAAAAATCCTATTCTTAAGAAGTAGAAGGAAAGGTTTAATAAGATATATAATGCTTTTGATGAATAGCCTTACTCAAATTCACATGGTCATAATAGCCAAAGATGCTTCCAGAACACATCTTTAGTTATGAGTCCTCAGGACACATGAGAACTGATATTAAAACGTCTGCCAGAATTGTTTAGCATGATTTCGTTAAACACAAATGAAACTTGTTCCTCGCATCAATGGCCAAACACACTATTACATATTTTGATCCCTAACTACAGTTTTAGAAACTAGGGGATGGCAATCCAATGTGTAATTGGCCTTTCCTGACCATCCAGAACATACTCTTTTTGGTCCCTTTTTATTTATTTGTTTCTTTTGTACCTTCAACTCAGTTGAAACCTTCATCTGTGAGTAATAATCTTTCAGCGTCACTGTTCAGAATAATAACTTCTCAGGTGTTTCTGAAGTTACCAACTTCTCTCAAACAATGGACAAAACAGGAATAAAATCACCAAACCTTTCTTACTCTGTACAAACATGGGATTCTGCCTTCATTTGTCTATGACATTATAGGAAATGTTGCTAAGATACCAACATAAAGGAAACTAGTGTATAAATAGCGTTTCAAACAGGTGACAAAATTCTCTGATATTTTCTCTCACTAGTTAATTTGCGAAGACTACAAATAAATACTTTAAATTTGGTCCTCTTCCTAATTCCTCAGAATCTCAATTTAATGTACCTATTAACATACTAGCCCTCTCCAAGTTAATTTCTTCTTCCATTTGCATGCTTCAATATGAGAATCATAGTTTTTCTAACTATAAGAACGTCGTCAGGAACATCATCGGCATTTCTTTTAGTGTGGAGTTGATAGTGATGGAATATTGGAGATTTTGTTTGTGTGAAAGCATCTCTACTTTGTATTCATTCAGGAGGATATTTTTGCTGGGAAGAGAATTCTCATCACTAGTGTCTTTCAGCCCATTAAAAAAAGCCATTCCACAGTCTTCTGGATTTTCTTATTTCTGTTGCTATCACAACTGCCAGTCTTATTGTTGTTCTTTTAAAGGTAATGTTATCTTTTTTATCAGGATAGTTTTATTTTCTTTTCTTCTTTTGGTTTCACTACTATGTGCTTATTTAAACTTTCCTTTGTGTTTATCCTTATTAGGGCTCGTATAATTCCCTTAATAGGATGGCTGTGGTCATTTTCAGTTGGGTTTGTTTTGTTTTGTTTTGTTTTTTACTCTCTGGCAATTATTTCCTCAAATACTGCTCATCCCTCATTTTCTTCTCCACTCCTTTTGGAAGTACAATTTCTACATATGTTGGAACTATTCATATCAAATATACTCCTTATGTTCTTTTTTGTTTGTCTTCCCCATTGTATTTTCTCTCCACGTTGCAGTCTGGATATTTTCTATTCATACATCCTCCATTTTACGAATTCTTTTCTGTGCCATATCTAATCTGGCATTAAATCAGTCTATATTGTTCTTAATTTTAGCTTTTGTATTTTTCAGTTGTAGACTTCCAGTTGATTCTTTTTTATTGCAATCAAGTTGACACACAATATTATTTTCGTTTCAGGCGCACAACATAGTGATTTGACAATTCTATACATTACTCAATGCTCACCACAATAAATGAGGTCACCAGCTGTCACTGCACAGTTATTAAAATATTACTGACTATAGTCCCTATGCTGCACTTTTCATTTTCATGACTTACTGATTTTATAACTGGAAGTTTGTACCTCTTAATCCTCTTCACCTATTTTGTCCATCCCTCCATCTGTCTCCCCTCTGGTAACCACCAGTTTATTCTCTGTATTTATGAGTCTGTTTCTGTTTTGTTTGTTCCTTTGTTTTGTTTTTTAGATTCCACATGGTATTTGTTTTTCTCTGTCCCACCGATTTTTAATACATGCCATTTCCCTCCTGAAATTCACCATCTTGTCATCTGTTTTTTAACATATTAATCACAATTATTTGAAACCCCTGTCTAATAACTTTCATATTCCTATCAGATGTGACTTATTGCTAATGTCTGATGTTCTGCGTTTTGATCATTTGGTCCTGGTTCCAGCTTTTCCTGGTAACATTGTACTGAATACCACCAGCATTGTGCATGGAAAGTAAATGTTTTTATATTTTTTCCAAGAAGATTTACTTTTTAAATCAGGCAACTAAAAACAGCAGAGTACAGTTGGGAATGGATATGAATGGAGTCTGAGTGTTGGTCATTTTAAGCACTGGTCGATTTTGTTCTGTTTTCATTACCAGGACAAAGTCCTTTAGGTGTCTCCACTATAGGTCGAGTTGTGTAGTAGGCTTCCTTTCACCTGGCTAATTCTGAGCCCCAATTTTTGTCTTCCTTGCACTGTGAGGCTACCAAAATTTCTGCATGAGTCATTTTCTGCTCTCTATTTTTTATTTTTCTTTTTTATTCCTAATTTGTAGTGCTTGGAAAGTGGCAAGTTTCTGGAGAAAAACATTGGGGAGTTCTGCTTTTCTTTTCGTACTTTTCTTTTCTCCAGAATATTGTACTTCATGTTGCAAACTCCTTGGTTACTGTCATAATTCCTTTGAACTGCTATTTTTATTTATTTTTAAAAGGTTTTAACAATATTTGTGGCTGATATTGGTTTGATAAAGCTACTTCAACCAGTCAGGACAAAAGTTTCCCCAAATATTATTAATGTTTAATAATAGATTGTGTGTAGGGTTGAAAATATTTAGGCCATTTTATCATTAGGTTTTTAGATAATACCTTGAACAGTATGATAACTGGTAACAGTTGGAGAAAGAACTGAGTAGTACTTTCAGTAGAAGTAGAAATCCTTAACAAAAATATACTAATTGTTTATTCAATCTTTTATTCAAAACCATTTAATTAGTATCACATCCTTACCTTCTTCCAGGTGTACATCAGTATGAATACTAAGCAAATGAAACAACACTGAACCGAGGAGTTATTAGAGGACTTCCATCATAAGAGGCAAAAAAATCTCATTTACATTTTAATAAGAACATTCTAGTTTCTAGAAGGGAGACATGATAAAATCAAGACAAATCATGAGGCTGTATGAGTGGGTTTCTCAACCTCAATGTTATTAATGTTCTGAGTCAGATAATTTTTCGTTGCATGTATGTATGGGTGAATTCAGAGTGAGGTGAGGAGGCTGCTCCGTGCATTCCAAGATATTTAGCAGCACTGGCCTCTTCCCACTAGATGTCAGTAGATCCTTCAGTTGTGACTACCAAAAATACCTCCACAGGCTGCCAAATGACCCCTTGGAGGCAAAATCAACTGGGTGAAGCACCTTTGTGCTACAGCCACACACTGGGAAAGAGACTGTGGTGGTTAAACCTAAAGTTTAGTAAGTGCAGTGGTGGAAAGTAGTTAGATTCTGTACATTTCTTGATGCTGAGGCCATCTGTTGGACAACTGGAGATGGCGTTTGAAAGCAAGCGAGGAGTAAAAATGACTGAAAGGATTTGGCCTGGCAAATGTCACTACAGACTGTTATTAATAGAGAAAGACTGCAGTAGGAGCAAGTTTTGGGAGTAAGAATCAGGAGGCCAATATCAGCATATTTTAAATTGGTAAGTGAAGATGATAAATTGGTGGGTGGATTTGGGGAATGAGGTAGGTATTTGAGCTGAGTGTATCATTTTGGAATTAGCTTGTGGATGGTATTTCACACGATGAAACTGAATAAGACACCAAATGAATGCGAGTAGATATGGCAGAGAATAAATTCAAGAACAAATCCCTGGCACACCCCAATTATAGGAAATGGGTAAGATTAAAAGTAACCAGCAAAGTAAATGGAAAAGGAGCAACTTAAGATGTAAAAGGAAAACCTGACAAATGCAGCGTGCAGGCAGCCAAGTGAAGAATGTGTTTCAAGAAGGATGTGATCAAAAGTCTGACAAATTAAGTAACGGAGATGGGGAACTGACTGCTGGATTTCACAATGTGGAGGTTACTCGTCACCTTGTTAAGAGCAGTGTTGACGGAGTGGTAGGGGAAAAGCCTGGTTGCATTGATTCAAAACAAAGTTGACCAGAAGGACTGGAAAAGCAAGCTCACATAGACCACTTTTGAAGAGTTTTGATATAAAGGACAATAGTCAAATACGGCAGTAGCTGGAAGGGAAGCAGGGTCAGAAAAGGTCTTTTTTTTTTTAAATGATGAGAATAACAACATGAAAGTATTCTGGTGGGGATGGTGTGTTACACAAAATAACAGAGATGAAAGAGAGAGTGAGATAGACAGAGACAGAGAAGCAGAGAGAGAAAATTGTCCCTGACCATGAAAGGGAATCATATCTAGAACACAAGTGGAAGATCTGAGCTCATGACCCATTATCTATCAAATTGTGCTTTATTGATTTCTTGATAAATTCTGTTTAAGCAAGAAATAACTACAGCTTGACTTTTTGTAAATGTTAGTAGAGAAAAATAGTACCACTATAAAATGTAAGATATACAATATCCTGATGAAGATAATTGATTAAACACAGTGTTTATTTTCAGTTTTTTATAAACATCTAATAAACGAAGCCAAAAGAAATTTTTCCTAAGACCTAAATCCACCAAAACAGAGATCAAAAGGGGAGACAAAATTTGAGAAACTGGAACGAAATGAAATGATTTCTAACTGATCTACCATAAAGCTCAATCCTATGCTGGCTGTGAGGAAGGTGGAGAACACGCCAACCCCCCTTTTGGGCTTTATGAATAGGAAGCATTTTGGTCTCTGTAGTGTTTTCTCATCTCAGTAGAAGATTGGCAAATTATTCTCCTGAGAGGATATGGAATGGAGAGTCTCTGAACTGCTCGCTAGCAAGCATAGCTGAAGATCAGGGAATGTTAACTAAAAACAGGGAGATTAAGGAACATGTACATAGTAAGGGCTGAGATCCATGTCTTGTAATGTCATTTAGCTCTGAGGGTGCTGGCTGCTGGGCCTTTGTTCTCTGGGCAGGAAAGTGGAGTGGGAAGTGGGGGACGTTTGTCCTAGGGATCTGATAAACCTAAGAAAAAATCCTAAACACAGTGTGTTTAAGTTTTCCAAGGATATATACTGGCCAGATCATCTTAGAGTGAAGTCCAGTATTATATGCCCTCCCCCCCAAATACACTTGATCAGAGCTTTCTATAAGATTTTTAGGGCCCCATTCTTAAATATGAGCAGATAACTAAGATTCACAAAGTATCTTGGTATACCTCTTAATAAAGGTTAGGGATTAAAACAAAGAAAGAGAAGAAAGCAGTTTGGGACCACAGAAGCCATGCAGGAAAAATAAGCTAGATAAAAGAAAAACTATGAGGAATATTTTCAGAGAGAGAGAAAAAAATGCAAGGTATTATATAAAGGAACAGTCAGAAAATAAAAGGACACTTAGACATTTAAAAAAAAATAGCCAAAGTCAAAAACTCCCAGAGGTAGAACAAAAAAGATATAAAATGGATACTAGGAGAGAGAAACAAACAAAAATATACACAGTTCATATACACATGTGTAAAAATGATACCTACTATCTAAATATATAAACATATAAAATATAATAAACTACGCACAGAGATAGATACATACATATATACATACATATATAAACAAGAGTACCAGTTTAGGAAATCTAACTTTTTCAATGATAGGGATTCTAGAGAAAGCAATGGAATAAATTATTAAATTATCCAGGAAGACATTCCAGGATAAAGAAGTATGAGTTTTCAGGATGACAAAGTGCACCAAATGCCCAATATAAAAGCTGAAAATAGATTTACACCACAGCACATCATCAGGCAATTGTGGAACGTTGGGAAAAAAACAACTGAGAGAGAGAGAGAGGCAGACAGATAGAAACAGTGTCATAAACAAGATCAGAAATCAAGATGGTTTCAGCTTTCAGAACACAGTAACAGCTCCATATTGCTAAGAATAATGATTTCTAATATAGAATTGTTTCCAACTAAGCCATCAATCAAATATAAGCATAGAATAAATACATTTTCAAAATGAAAGATCTCCAAAGAATTGCATTCCTCTTGAATTCCTTCTCAAAAATCCCTTGGAAGATGCATTCTACCAATATGAGGGAGGATGTCAAAGTCATGATGTTTAGGCAACTGGGCTCGCATACACAAGAACAGGCTGATATTGAAGGGAGACAACGGAGACAAAATTGAGGAATGAATTATTGTCAAGTCCACAGACTATTAAGCAAACAAAACAAGAAAATTACTAACTCTAGGGAAAGCAAATAGAGGAAAATCAAAGCTAATCTCTGAAATAAACTCTTTACAGACATAGCAAAAAACAAGGAAATCAGTGTGATGGAGTCTTTAATTTCCTCCTCTAGCAAGCCAGAAATGGAGGAGTTTTCAATCTTTATAATATACTTTTCCTCTTCATCTATATACTTGCATAAAGCTAGGATGTTTTCTATCCTCTTAGTCAAGTGCAAGCTTTGTCTGCTCAGACGTGTGTTTTACAGATTAAAGTCTGCATGCAGCACTTGGTATATTCCACAACAGGCAGAGTAAAGTTTAATTTCATAATTTCAATTATGCGTAACCATGGCCAATATATTCCAGTTTACCTGCAGGTATCATTATCCATTTATCTTTCACCTCAATATTTAAATGATTTGGAACAAATATGAAAAGACTACCAAAACCCCAGAGTAAAAGAAATAAACAAAGAACAATCTAGAGAAAGTAATTGTCTAAAACTGAGGTTGTCTAAATGAGAAAATATGTCTAAGTATCATGCAAGGTAACACTGAGAAATTCCCTAGCAAGTAATAATGTAAAATGTAAACACAGATCTTCTATATTAACAAGTAATCAAAACAGGGTCTGACATCTATTTAAAAAGAGCATGCACCGTAGATTTTGCTTAATGAATTAGATATGCCAACTACTCAGTTTCAAAGCTGTTAATACATAATAGGCAATGACTATTTATGGCATCATATTTATATTTCTTATAAATAGATAATGTTCACTCTGTCCTCCGACTGTCACTCTGTGGTGGGCCATAGTAAGACATCAGGTCGAAGAATTCCGTAGGTTTATAGGAAATGGAATTAGGAAATTCTATTTTGCCTGGCTACAGGATCTAGCAAAAAGAGGATGTTTTCTTCTGAACATTTGTGTGGAGGTGAGGGAAGACAGAATGAGAAAACAAAAGTGAGAAGATGAGAATCAGGGTGAATTGTATTCATCTCATTACTCTTTTCCCTTTCAGCACCACCCTCCTCCATGCCCATCCCTCACTTGGGCTTGAAAGAATTTGCTAGCTGCTTCTCTGAGTATTCAGGATCCATAGACTGAAAACAGAACTTGCACCTGAGGGTCTCGTACATCGTAACGATGCACATTATCCCTAAAAAATGGCACTAGAACATAAGTGACCACTGTGTCACTTTAGAAATAGAAGGCTCAAGCAACACAGGAGTCTAATAGTTCCTTTTATCATCAGAAGGGAATCAAGGACATATTACTAAAATTCCAATTCCTAACCAAATACTCAGGGCACTCATGTGTATACAGGTTGGGGAAGGAAACTGAAGACAAAAATACTTACAGTTCAAGGTATTCTTTACTGCACAGACTAAAACTGCTGTTGGTTAAAGTTTTGTTTTGTTCACTTTTAATAAAAAGAGAAAGTAGCTACTAGTGGTTTAAGCCAAGTGAAGGAAGCCAGATACCAAGACATACATAGTGTACAATGGCATTTGTATGAAATCAGTGGCAGAAAAGAATCCTAAGAGTGGTTGCTTCTATAAGTCGGGTAGGAGCGGGAATTGAGGGATTACGAAGGAGCATGAGGGAAAGTTCTACAGGGTGATATTAATGTTCTAGATTTGTTAGTTTGGGATACACAGGTATATGCACTTGCCAAAATTCAGCAGACATACACTTTTTGATCTGTGTATTTCATTACATGTAAAGTTTACCTCAAATGGAAAAGAGTATAAACAGATACTGAACTCCAGTAAGTGAAAGCTGAACTATTTAGGAAAAGTACTAGTTTTTGCAAGTTACTCCGTTTTTATTTCCACCGAACTTGAAATAATGTCATGTGAAACTGCATGTGTCTCAGGCAGTTATTATTACATAAACTCATTGGAAGATGAAAAAAGAAGAAGGAAAAAAATTTGTCACTTACTAATACAAGGGCCATGGTCAAGTCATTTTAGCAATCTATGCCTCGGCCTCCCCTTGTGTAAAAGAGAGAATGATTATTTGCTTCATAGTGTTGTGAGGGATCACTGAGATGATATACACAAAGCACCTACCACAGTGCCTGGAACACAGTAGATATCTGATAAATGGTGGTTAATAACAATATAGAGTACAACACCAGTAACAGTAAAAACAAACTCTTCAAGGTCTCCTGCTAGTTAGCAATAGAGCTAGTTAATTTAATTCCGAAGTCTGTGCTCTCCATGACTTTGAGGAGTGGTGTGTACTCATCTATCTACCTTCCTCCACTTAGCTTGAAAGACTAGCCATACACTCCTTATTTTTATTAAGAATAAACAAAACTAAACAAAACTTTAACCAAATTAGGTTTAATTCGTTCAATGAAAAATGTCTGGAACAATAAAAAACAAAAGGTGAAAACCTGAAATTCATTAATATCTGTCCTTTATATTACATATTATAAAACACATATTTAAAAAAAACAGCTATTTACCATACTTGGAAATTTTATCTGAGTGGTATGTGCTACATTTTTAAAAGACTGTGGACTAAATTGCTATGAAGACTAAAATAACATTGATATTGTATTTGTTTAAATAAATGGGGTTTTCTTTGTTTCTTTTTTCTTTCTTTCCTTTCTTTCTTTTTTTTTTTTTTTTTTTACAGTTTTACTTGAAGGGATTATGGAATTCACATATCAAGAGTTATTTTCAATACTGAAGGGGGAAAGAAAATTCCTGGCCAGTACACAAATTCACTATGCACTTTTTTCACCTGAAATGTGCTTCCACTAATAATTTTTAAATCAAAGCTTCCTTTCTATAAAAATGCTTTAAATCATTCTTTGTGGAAAACTGGAGTGCATAATTAAACATTCTGCGGAAAATATTAGCAGTACTGGGAGACTTCTCCGCAGTGGTGTTTTCATCCACTAAAATATGACCGATGTATTCCAACGCACCTAGTCATTTCTGTGAAATTGTCCTTTTGGTTTACTCAATAAAGCTGAACTTCTCAATAAAGCTGGGCTCAACACCTCAAATCCTTTAAACCGCCTTTTGAAGCCACAAAGCCTCCAATTATCTACCTATCTTGGTATTTCTCTTAGTACATATAGAACCATAATGGTGCACACCATCATTCTGCCGGAGAAAACGGATAGGCCACTCTCCATGCTGGTATAATAAAGACTTCTATCACAAAGAATAAACAACTAAATGAGCAGCAATAAACTTAATTTGCACATTAGATATGCTTTTCCAAGTTCCGACATTTCAGTTGAAAATAATGCTGAAGCAATGAGGCCTATAATTGAACATCCAAAACTTCTCCAGTGGGGAAACAAAAACAAATGTTGCCTGCAAACAAGATCATTTTTATAGCCTGCTGTTACTCTGCTTTTTAATAATTTTTCAAACGCCAGATCAAATAATTTCCCTTTTTATGTGATTTTCATATACCTCTTAAGTGTATGTACACACTGTAATTTTATGCCAGTCCTCCGAAATGAAAACACCTAAACTCTCTCTCTCTTTGATTTCCTGTTTGTGCCTATGGAACATGTCCTCAGATTACACTGGGCATCTTCTGAGGCTCTGGCAAGGCTGGTGCTAATTGCACTCCCAATGTTTGAATGGAAAATGGCTTTATCCTGCTGCATGAGTGAAACAGAAATCTCTGACATACAGTGCAGATAACTTCAGAATCCTCTTAACACAGATAAGCCATATCAGCTAAAAACTAAGCTGGAAAATATCTTACTCTTGTAACTATTATCTCTATACATGTTATCTAACAACAACATTTCTTGCATGACTGAGGCTGGTAAGTCAATTCAAAGAGAGATGATTGTTTCATCAGCTTTACTGAAATTTCTCATTTGCTCCTTACCACCTTATTACCAGTAAGGTCACTATATGCTGATTTTGGTATGAGAAACAAAATTATATTTGACTCTGTAATGACAATCAGATGAACATCATAGACTAGAAAATACAAACACACAGACACACAAATATTAAATCATCTTAAACAACCAGATGACTACACTCTTAATAGTCAGGAAAACGGTTGAATCAATGCATATTATTATAATTCTTTCTCAGATTAAAGCTTCAAATTTGTAGGTTGTAAAATAATAATTCTTCATCAGTAATAGCTTTAACTTTCTTAGTTGAAAGAGAATTAGAGATAGAAGTCCAGTTAAGAGGATATGTTAATGACAGACTTATCTTAGACCTGTATTTACGTAGCAATCACATAGTTTAATAAAACTCACAGAATACAGATCAATAAAAAATCAAAGTTTCTAAAGATGCTTTTATTTGTATTGTACACATTTTGTGTTTATATAGTTATTTTTAAATGTATGTTTTTGTGTTACTATGTGTGTATGTGTTTCTTTATAACATGGTTCTTGTCGATGGCAAAGAAGCAAATAGATCCCCCTTAAAATGGAATGTGGGTATTTCATGAAGATTAAAAATAACAAACACAATTTTCTTCTCATTATTAGATATAAATGAGTGAAAATTACTTGATATTCATGCATACTGATATATGCCCTGTTTGCATATGTAAATGATTCTCTTCTTTGTGCTGAAAATATTGGAACAGTGAGTTCTATCCGTGAAGTCTGTAGGATTTTCATGTAGCTTCACATTTTTTCCCCCTTGCAGAGTAAGGAGTTCTCTATGTATTAGAAAAACATGACTACAAACCCTAAAATAGGGAAAGTGAAAACATTTTAGAAGTTCATTATTTTCCTTTGATGTTCGTTTTTGCAAAGTATCCTAAGCTTAACCCCTGCGAAATAGAAAACCTTCTTATTTTAGAGCAAGGAAATCAGAACAGAGATTATCTAAGAACTAAAGAGTGTAAGATAAAATCATTTCACTCAATCAATAATTATTTATTGAACCCATACAGTTCCCAGGACTGTTCTAGAATTTGTGACATTCCTGCCTTCTTTATGCTTCTTTCTAGAGGAAGGGAAAGAGGAAGAAAAAACCACAGACATGACAAATAAGTGAACTATGTAAGAAAATGGAAAATCCTACTGAGGAAGGAAGAGCAGAAAAGATTAAGGTGACCAGGAATGCAGATTGGGATAATTTCGTTCCAATAGCCCCAGCAAAGAACACTAGAAATAAATAAGGCTACGTCGAGTTTTTGTGCTTTGCTTTGTTTCGTTTTGTTTTAAAGTGAGCAATCTTATTTAGTTATTTTCTCCCTTGTAGAGAGAGTTGATGGTGTGTTTTATGGACTATCCCAAATTACAGATGAACCTGTTTCTATCCGAAGAACTGGGAACCTATCTGGCAAAAAACATGGCTATGTTACATACCTTAAATATCCAACTGCTGTCTTGAGAAGTAAGCACGGTCCAGCTTCTCCAGAGTTACATATTTATGTGAGTTTCCTCCTTTTACTTTTCTCCTATTTTTTGCTAAAGGACAGTATCACCATGCCAAATGTTTGAAACATTTGACAGTCCAATGTATCCAATAACTTTTATCACCAGAATCTCTGGGATGAAAGGATGCTCATCACTGTATTTTAGCAGTAAAACCACTGGTCCACCTAATGGATCGCCAGTATTCTATGGAAACTTTCAATGAGAAACTACATTTCTACTACTGATACCTTCTATCCTTTACATTTTATGTTTTAATTCCCTCTGGATTTCTCCATTCTTGGAAATTTTTTTTTAAGATTTTATTTATTTATTTGACAGAGAGAGAGAGACAGCCAGCGAGAGAGGGAACACAAGCAGGGGGAGTGGGAGAGGAAGAAGCAGGCTCCCAGCGGAGGAGCCCGATGTGGGGCTCGATTCCAGAATGCAGGAATCACGCCCTGAGCCAAAAGCACACACTTAACGACTGAGCCACCCGGGCACCCTGACCATTCTTGGAAAAATCAACCATGATGCTGTCCTCCACCATATTTTAACCTTCTTCATATTTTAAAATGAATGCCTACCACCTGTACCTTCTTAATTTGAAAGGAGGGAATAAATCTCCTCTTTTTATTTTTCCTTAATGCTGAAAAGCATTTATGTTTTTCAGTATATTGTAATACCAAACATTTGCTGGACAGATATCCTATCATTAGATATAGCTACAGTACATTGCTTGAAATGTTAAGTCCATCTCTGTTTTAAAAATCTGATGACAATACAATCTTAAGGAAGTAAAGTTTTCCAAAATGTGCCACACTGGTAAGATTTTGACAAAAGTTACATCAATCACATTTCCCCTGAGTGTTTCAGACAATTGTTAGCAGGCAAAACGTAATATGCTTAAGCCAATGTTGGCAAAAATACCTTCCAGGAATAAAGGTAGGTATTTTTTTTTTCCTTGAGACATTTTAAAGGATAGGTGAAGTGTAATAGCTAACTACTTTTTATTTTATATATTAATTTTTAATAGAAATGATAAATCACTGATTGCTGAATTTAATTATTTGGGCTTAATTAGCTGTTCAAACTACTTTATCAAGACAGTCATTTTAATCATCCAGGAGGCAATGAAATGATAAAAGTGACATGTCTTCCAGTAAACATACTAGTTTTATGAGCTGAGATTCAACAAAGTAAAGTAGCAAAGATGGGGAATAGATACTTGAATACTAATTATGTCCCTTGGTGATATATGGAGGTACATTTGTATTGATAGTAGCTTAAAAGTCTGAAGAATAGAGTATGCAGTTTTATCATCACAAATTATGTGAGCTTACAGGTTTATTCTGATGGGACAATAATAATGACTTACACAGACACAGATATTTTAATTTTTTTTTCTTTGGAACAAACTACTCATTAAAGTGTATGCAAGAGGGTCTGCATCTCACTAGCTATGCACCTAGTTATATAAATAAATGAACTGGTTATGTACTTGGCGACATTATATCCATGGTAAAATTTTCATACAAAATGAGAGTTTCTGAAGGAAATTTAACCAAGAAAAATATCATCAACTGACTTCATCAAAATGTTCATAGCTTCCTACACTAAGGCATCTGTGAAAATTCAAATGTTTTAGGTGCCGGTTTTCATTCTGTTTAATTACCCACTGACAGCATTTCAACTGCCAAAGTGTTCACATCCGCCGTGGTATCCCACTGGCAAAGCAAACGTACTATTAATGAATATGGGAACACAACTCTTCAATAAATTGTGACATCAAATATTTCACACATATGATATGATACAGGTTTGACACTGTGATAGAGGTTGTGATATGCATACATATCGCCAATGTTCATCAAGCACAAATGAAGATAATAAAATACCTTTTACGACTAGGCTGCCAGTGTTCTTTGCAACACCAAACTGATTTGTAGCTAGGCAAGTATAGGATCCAGCATCTGACCTAGTAACGTTATATATCTTGAGGCTGCCATCCTCTGAGAGAAACACTCTAAAAAGAAAATACATAATTAAGAGAAGTAAGGTTCTTAAAATAAGCCTTAACCATTTATTTTCATTTTATAACATTACTAAAACCATGAGCATATTCCTTTCCTTTTATCCTATCCTTCATTGTGAGCAATCTCTGAATCCCCATAGTAGAATAAATGATATTTGCTTTTATTCTGACACAGTATTGATAATTATCATACTATCACTTGAATTATCATTGTTGATTTTGAAGCCCATTAAAAATAAAATGGATGCTTGATGCTACAGTGCTCATTTGCTTGATTAATAACAAATGCAAGTATTCACTACGCATTTTGAAAAGTCAACTCTCTGGTGAAAACTGAACTTGGCATTAGAGAAATGCAAGCTAATTTTCACATTGTTTAGTCGTAGTTTTATAAACCCGCTCTTACTTCGCAATGGCAGTATTTGCCGGAGCTAGTGAACTGAAGGAACCACCTATATGGTTCATAGCCAAACAGCCCAGGCTTATCCTGTTATGTGGCCTATCCCATAAAAAAGGGTAAAAACATAGAAAGAATGAAGCCTTCATGAATCAGACTGAATTAAATGGTCCTAAAATACATGCAATCATACAGCACATAACGAAGGGATAGCTGATTAAGAAGTCCTAATCTTTCATAAATTGATTCTTAAGTTTTCTCTGAAACTCAGAAATAATCAAAAGCAAATATCAGATACTTGAATACTAATTATGTCGTTGTAATCAGGGAAAAGCCCAAGATTGGTTTCTTCACAAAATCACCATTAAATATTTTAATAAGGAGACCAAAAAAAAAAAAAAGGAATAATTAAAGCATGTGCCCAATTTTATGTCTTACAAATATAATTAGGAATCTTTTAAAAACACAGCTCTTAAAATACTAGTAAGTAGTAGGGTTGTACAAAAATAAGTGATGAAAACTAATTTGTCACAACAATAATTTTAAAAGAAAGACATAACAATTGCCATGCATGTCATATCCATTAACAATACCAAACAGTATTTGTTTCATTGCAAACATATCATTGTGCCTAATATGTGTATCACACATAATGTAGCTAATATAATTAATTACCCAATTTGAAACCAAGAGAATATCAGCCAACTACAATTTGTATGAAGCCAGCTTCCGATGTTGGGTGTATTATTAGTGATGTGTTCCACATTCTGTCATCAAGTGAGAAGCTGGGGCCACGTCTGGGTTTAGAGTGTTCCATGGCATATAATCAGATTTTTGTTTAAGTCATTATCTTAGAGTACTCCCCAACAGCAGACATTTGATATCTCATTTACTTTCTGAAATGTCTAGATTTCTTGGTCGTGATTTACATTAACAGTTGAATCATACCGTTAATGACACATGAGTAGTAAAGCTATTATATGCAGCAAACTCTGGGCCAAATATAATTCTGTACCTGATTTAATTAGAAGAGATCAATGTGAGAACCATTTGGGTGCATAACATGTCTCTGGAACTTAGGAAAAACTAGGAATTTCCAACAACACAGAAATGTTAAATTTTGGCCAATAAGACAATCTAACAATATAAAATATATATATTTTGATATCTAAAGGTCATCAGACAAATGTCCCAGCTAGTAATGCCAGTGTTTATATGTCATATAATTTTTCACTTAGCTTTCAGAAAAGAACAATTCATGTAAAAAGTGGTTTAATATTACTACCCTTTTCAGGGTCATGATATTTGTTCAATAATGTTTGTTAAATTGAATTGAAATTGTCATCATTGAAATTGATTATTTCTGTTGAAATATTAATCAGTCAACTGATATTTCTCAAGTGCTTACTACTGTTTGAAATACTGAGAATGCAGACCAAGAAAAATTATAATCTGTCCAAGAGTAAATAGTTAATAAATATTAGAGAATGAATTGAAAGTTATATCTGATTATCTCTAGCACTCATCCTCTTTCCACAA
Source organism: Ursus arctos (assembly GCF_023065955.2). Taxonomy (NCBI): domain Eukaryota; kingdom Metazoa; phylum Chordata; class Mammalia; order Carnivora; family Ursidae; genus Ursus; species Ursus arctos. Next base: position 56,284,622 of record NW_026622808.1, on the reverse strand, counting down.
CCACCCACAGTTACTTGCAGTAGACTAATTGTCCACGTTAATTATGATGTTTAAGAAGTTCCTGTTGAGTCATCATTAGATGCCCTTAGAATTGTCATCTGTGTTTGCTTCTCAAAATGTGGTCTCATCCCAGACTTACTGAATCAAACTTTGCATTTTTACAAGATATCCAGTGATTGGTATGCACAATAAGGTTTGAGAGCATTGATCAATTAATTATAAGTTAAACTTTAGTCTGTAAAGATTATCTTTATTTTTAAGCAAGAATCCATACTGTTTTCACAAGATCAATGTGCAAAAATGTATAAAAGATAAAAAAGGTTAGAATTAAATATTTTATGAAAATAAACAAATTAGTAACCAAACTGACTTATCACTTATTAAAAACAGATGATTAAAAAAATAATTCTCCGTAGCAACCTAGGATATAGAAAGCCAGAGATTTAACTATAACTAGAAATTTTGTAACATGATAAATAGTATTAATATTTCAACTTATCATTTAATTTTTTAAATTAATAAGATGGTAAATATTGTAAGAAAACTTAATCTATGGTAACACAGATGGAATCAAAACACATAATCATAGCCCTAATTTTATGCAGAATAATTAAAAGAAAAATAGTAAAAAAAAAAGTGAGAATTCCTACTTCAGTCACAAATTAAAATGTGGCTTAGCAGAAATGATTGAAATAAAAGAAAGAAAAAAACAAAAATAAAATAAAATAAATAAAGAAAGAAAGAACAACCAACTAAAATCAAACCGTACTTAATAGTTGACATTTTCAGGTAAGGAAGGAAGCACCTATAAAAATTAGCTGAAACATTTTAGTTCACGGTTTTGGTAACATTCATAGAGAAAGATAAACACTAACTATTTTTTATTCTTCTTTTGGAATATTTTAAAAGGTAGTTAAAATTGTATCTGCAGGGATGGAAACAACATATTTATTAAATATATTAAAATAGTGTATCTTGATTCCATAGATAGTGTTTAAAACAAAACACAGCCACAAGTATAGATAAGCTTGACTATCGAAAAATTTGAGAAAACATTCTAGTAATAAAAATAAAGATTTTTGTGAATAATTAGCAAAGAGAATACAATTATAGAGAGGGAAGCATAAGGCAATCAAGTGATTAATTACATATAATACATATTTGTATTTCAATTAGGACCTAACGCAGAGATTATACTGTTAAAATTCTAAATTCAATAATTCTAAAAATTCTAAAATTCTAAATTCTAAAAAATTCAATAGCAATTTAGGAACAGAATAGAAATCCCAGGAATAAACCCATGATTATACGGTCAATTAATCCATGACAAAGGAGGCAAGAATATGGAAAGAGGAAGACAGTCTCTTCAACAAATGGTGCTGGGAAAACTGGACAGCTACATGCAAAAGAATGAAACTGGACCACTTTCTTACACTATACCAGAAAATAAACTAAAAATGGATTAAAAACCTAAATGTGAGACTTGAAACTATAAAACGCCTAGAAGAAAATACACACAGTAATTTCTATAACATTAGTTATACAAACTTTTTTTTTTTTTTTTGCTGTCTCCCTTGGCAAGGGAAACAAAAGTAAACTTAGAGTATTGACCATACTAAAATTAAAAGCTTTTGCACAGCAAAGGAGACCATCAACAAAATGACAAGTCATTTTGGGAGAAGATAATTGAAAATGATATAATCCTATAAGTGGTTAATGCCCAACATATATAAAGAACTTATATAAATCAACACCAAAAAATCCAAATAATCCTATTTAAAAGTGGACAGAGGACCTGAATAGATATTTTTCCAAAGAAGACATACAAATAGCCAACAGAAACACGAAAAGACAGTCAACATCACAAATCATCAGAGAAATGCAAATCAAAACCACAATGAGATATTACCTCACACCTGTCAGGATGGCCAAAATAAAAAAGACAAGAAATGACAAGTGTTGGTGAGGATGTGGAGAAAAAGGAACCCTTGTGCAATATTGCTGGGAATGCAAACTGGTGCAGCCAGTGTGGAAAACAGTATGGAGGTTCCTCAAAAAATTAAAAATAGATTTATCACATGACCCAGTAATTCTACCACTAGGTATACCCAAAGAAAACAAAAACACAAATGCAAAAAGATACACACGACCTTGTATTTATTGCAGCATTACTTCCCACAGCCAAGACAGGGAAGCAATCCAAGTGTCCATCCATGGAAGAATGGATAAAGAAAGTGTGGTATAGGGGCGCCTGGGTGGCACAGTGGTTAAGCGTCTGCCTTCGGCTCAGGGCGTGATCCCGGCGTTCTGGGATCGAGCCCCACATCAGGCTCCTCTGCTATGAGCCTGCTTCTTCCTCTCCCACTCCCCCTGCTTGTGCTCCCTCTCTCGCTAGCTGTCTCTATCTCTGTCGAATAAATAAATAAAATCTTTTAAAAAAAAAAAGAAAGTGTGGTATATATGCAATGGAATATTACTCAAAAAAAAAAAAAAAGATCTTGCCATTTGCAACAACAGGAATGGACCTATAGAGTATAATACTAAGTGAACTACTCAGAGAAAGAAAAATACCATATGATTTCACTCATATGTGGAATGTAAGAAAGAAAAGTAAAGAAAAGAAAAGAAAAGAAAAGAAAGAAAGAAAGAAAGAAAGAAAGAAAGAAAGAAAGAAAGAAAGAAAGAAAGAAAATAAAAATCTTAAATACAGAGAACAAACTGGTGGTTACCAGAGGCGAGGCAGGTGGGGGGCGGGGGTTGGATGAAATAGATAAAGGGAATTGAGAAGAAAATTTAATAGCAATTTAAATATTTAAATGGAAATGGAGCAATGCTAAGACTTTCTTCCTTCTAAACTTACTCAGCAAATGCTAATGTCTCCTGAGTTCAAGGTATGATGTTAAATGTTACAATAGAAATATGAGAAACAGGGTGTTAATTACCAAGGACACACTTCTCTATGATTTAACTCAGTGGTCAAAATCCAAGGAGGTTATTATTACGAGTCAACTCTACACAGACCCTCTACTAATTGTATAATAAATGTCAACTTACTGAATCCTCTGGGATTCTGTCAAACCTCTGGGCTCACTATTGTTATCATCCCCAAGCTTCCTGATGGGGAAACTGAGAAAAGGAAAGAAGCAGTAATGTACTCAAGTTACCCACTAGGTAGTGTAGGGCCCAGATTCCAACTTGTCTTTCTCTTTGGACCAGGAAGTAACTATATGAACAAGTGCTCACTTAGTTTCCAAAGCATTGTTTACTAATAGTATTGTTACTAAAAGTACAAACTTGAGCATTTTACTTATTTTATGTATGTATATATCTTTGTACAGAATAACCTTTAATATTGGAGACACTTACTCTCACCTTCAGAGAATCCATACGCACATTTTCTCAGGGTTCTAAACTTTTGTGAACTCTTAAAGGCAAGTTTGATATTCCTTACTATGTGAGAGTTTAACCATAAAAATGAGGCAATAATGATGACAATACTAAGAATTATTTTTCTCCTTTTCTATGCCATCCTACTCAATAGGGTATTATTAGCAGAGTTATTAGCAAACATGGAGTTTCAGGTCAAACTACTTTGCCTGTTACTGAACCTAGGCCATAACACTTAATATTTGTAACCACTGGGCCAAGTTACTCAACATTCCAAGTCCTCAGCTTCTCATCTGTACCATGTGGATACTGATATTACCTGTGTCAGAGAGTCATGAGGAGTGAGTGATCTAAACTATTTGAAAGGCTTAGCTTAGCACTATGCCTGACTGCTAGTTAGCAGTCAATAGGTAGGTTTTTAATGAACCAGTTTTTCATTCTGCCAAAGAATATAGGCACTTTGTAACTCCATGAACAGTGAAAACATTGTTTTTTGTCACACTTCATTTTGAACAAAGAGACCTGAGAGGTATATGCCCGGCTCTTTGAAAGGAGCCTAACACCAGGAAGAGTGTTCCCAACATTAAGTTTCGTTGTCTGAGACCCTTCGCTGAATTCATGCAACCTCCCGTCTGTGTACTTGTCAAGTTATTCTTCCCGATCCACAATGTTCTCATTTTTATTTTGGGAAGGAAAATAGGGTTGCTATGATAATTGAATTAATTAAATGTTAGCTATTAATCTCATTCTTGCTCTTCATTGATACTAGTTTTTGGCCTTTCCTCTCCTCCATGACTCAGAGCAGGATTTTTGATTCTCATTTTGGCTCTTACTCATGCCTGATGTCTGAAAACTCTCTTGTCTGACTGGATTCAGCAGTATATTTTGAGGTTTTAACTATCATGGTTATCAGTCCCTGGGCTGTGTTGGGTTTGGTGCCACTGGGTTCTGAAACTCAATTTACACTGTATATACATTTCCTTTTGAACACTTCCAATATGATCAGTTCATAGTTAAGCGATAGACACCCTTCCACCCCAGTCTCCATTCTCAAATATTCACTTAATTAGAATATTTCAACTGTTTGCACTATTGAATAGAAAAATTTCCCCCAAATTACCAAAGCTTAGTACTCTATTTAGATGATTAAATCACAAATTAAGGCATTGCATTTAAAATGTTCTGTAAAAATTAGAATTTAAAGGCATTTACATGTGTAGATGTATCATGATCATTCAACATTTGAAAAATTAATAGTCAGCATTTGTAATGTACTACATTATTCATCTAATTGCATTCCGGGCATAAAAAAAGGTAGAAATTCAGAAGTACAAGCTGTGTGTGACAGTCAGGTGACACTGGTAGATTTTATGGTGGCAGTAGAAAATAGAATATGTGGACAACTGAGCCAACAACATATGTAAGCATTTCAAGTTTAACTGATAAGTTGAAGGAACACTATATGAAGTGATTGAACATCCAACATTTCAGTCTTCCTACGGTCAGGGAATGTTAGTGGCATAAACAGAAAACAAGAGTAATAGTCTACCCATTTGCCTGATTTCATACTTTTGCTTTCTGCTTGATGCATTATTGTGAATGAAATATCAGCAAGATGGACTACCAATGAAATGAACTGGTAGGATCCCTTTACCTGAAATGTATGTCAAATTTTGTGTCATTCTGAGGAACTACAGAAAGACTAATGTGGAATGTTTTTATCCTTGCTTTCCTGCGTTATTATAAACCTACTAAATATAATAGAGATTAGCATTCACATCTAGTTATGACTACAGTGAATCTAATATATATCCAATCTTTGGTTAACCTACATTAACAAATCTGTATACGTAGGTCCCACATGAATCAAAAATGATGAAGGCTCTATTTTTGTTTGTTTGATATCAATCGTAGCCCATCACAAAGTTTGAGGATGCAGAAGATTAGCAATAGCTAAATTTCTTAAACTAAAAGAAATTAGGACATTGGGCAATTATAATTCCTTATTGCTGAAACTAGAGCAATACTGCTATTTTTATAGTTAGATTATTAACTGGAATATTGCTTCCAGTTCTGTCTAAAGATAATACTGTAGACCATGAAATTTTAATTGATGGTCTAATTTTACTGATATCTAGAAAATGTAAAATAGATTGGATTAAAATGAGTTAGATACGAAGTAGAAAAGTGTGTATAAATTCCGACTCTACACAATTTAGGTTTTAGGTAAAGTGTCCCACTGGAATCCATTTTAGATCAAATATTGATATTACATTTTAATAATTTTAGCACCTGATTATCATAGCTAAGGTGCAATATCTATGCCGATTTCACTGTCATTTAATAAACCATCTCTTAAAAATTCCTTATTTTAACAAGCTACAAAAAATGACATGATCTACAAATAAGTAAATATAAAAGCTAGCTCATTTAAATCAAAGTAGTTTTTCTTTCCCATCTTTTTAAGTCAATAACTTCAAATGGCTCTAATGGTAATTATACACAGAAAATAGCTCACACCTCTGGCCAAGGGAAATTCAAAGATTTAATCAATGGATTAATGCAACCCTATTTTATCATTCCTTATAAGACCATCAGAGCAGTAAAAACAAAAACAAGAATGAGATAACACACACACACACACACACACACACAGAAAAGAGAAAGAGATGAAGACAGAATAAAAAGGAAGTGCTATCTTGAGAGATAATTGAATGGGTGACAGAAAATAAAATCTAGCCTTTCTACTAAATGATGCAGATCATCCTCAGCAAAGCACAATATACTTAACAATCTTCAGTCAGGTCTAAATGAGAGGAAACATATACCAGAACACTCTAGAAAATTTATGGAAGAAATTATTAAATACACTATTTGTCTCTTTTACTTATCTGCCATTGAGGACAGAGCACAGATACACTTTCCAAAAGAGTTGTGTAAGTCCCAAAGAGAACACAAAAAGTGCGTGATTTGCAAATCTTTCTTAAGAGTATACCCTTCACAGACTTGCCAGATGAAAACCCGAAAAAAGGCTCTTCCCAAGTGCCTAGCAGAGTATTTGCCCTCCCATCTGCTTATGTGACTCCCATGCATCTTCCCAAGCCTACTCTGGATTCCCACTATTAAAGACCCACCTTATACATTCCCTCAGGTTCTTTTAGTACCATTGGCTGTCAAAAGTCCAGATAACACAGCCCCATCATAAAATGGCAGCTAGCATATAAGCCCCTTTTTCTTTCCTTCCAAAGACTGTTCCCACATGTTTCTTCCTGGAGATCGTCTATGTGGCTGATTGATGCCAAACTACCAGTTGCATGTTTCTGTTCTTAAAATTAGTCAGTAGCCAATGCAATAAAATATGATCCTGCATTGTTGCCCGTATGTACCTGCCTCACTCTTAGCTGTTCCCCAGGGAACCTGGCTAAAATATGCAGCTTCTTGACCACACTGCAGTACTTTCCCTTCCTCTTTCTCCAAATACTAAAGATTAGTAATTTTTTCCATATCAAGAAACTGACACAAGGAGGTTTAATACTTTACTTAACCACAGCCAGGATTCAGGTCTTCTGATCCTGAGTAAGTACTTTTTCTATTGAACCATTATCTGAATCATTATGCTACCTTGTATTTTGAATTTTCTTTTTTTTTAAAGATATTTTTTTAGAGCAGTTTTAGCTTCGCAGTAAAATCAAGAGAAAGGAACAGATTTCCCATATACCCCCATACGTGCATAGCTTCTCACATTATCAACATTCCCACTGGTGGTACATTTGTTACAACTGAGGAATCTACATTGGCACATCAACATCATCATCCAGAGTCCACAGTTTACCTTAGGATTCACCCTTGGTGCTATACATTCTTGGGGTTTGGAAAAATACATAATGACATGCAGCCATCACTACGATCACACAAAGTATTTTCACTGACCTAAAATTCATCTGTGTTCCACCTATTTATTCTTCCCTCCTCTAATTCCTGACAACCACTGATCCTTTTACTGTTTCCACAGTCTTGCCTTTTCCAGAATGTCATATAATTGCAATCACACAGTATGGGACCTTTCAGATTGGCTTCTTTCACTTAATAATATGCATTTAAAATTCCTCCATTTCCTTTCATGGCTTGATAGCTCATTTCTTTTTAGCACTGAATAATATTCCATATTCTAGATGTACCACAGTTTATTTATTCATTTACTTCCTGAAGATTATCTTATTTGCTTCCAAGTTTTTGCAATTATGAGTTAAGATAATATAAGTTATACTGTGCAGGTTTTCGTACACACATAACTTTCAAGTCCTTTGGGTAAATACTAATGAGTGTGATATTTGGATTGTATGGAAAAAGTATGTTCAGTATTGTAAGAAATCTCCAAACTGTTCTAAAGTAGCTATACTATTTTGCTTTCCCATTAAAAATGAAAAAGAGTTCCTGTTGCTCCACATTTTAGCCAGCTTTTGGTGTTAGTATTCCAGATTTTGGCCATTCTAATAGGCATGTAGCAGGATCTCATTTTAATTTGCATTTTCCTGATGAAATACGATGTGGAAAATCTTCAAATACGTGTTCGCCATCTCTATATCTTGTTTGGTGAGGTGTCTCTTAAGGTCTTTGACCCTTTTTTTTTTCTTCTTGTTTTCTTATCCCTGAGTTTTAATCATTGGTGGTATATTTTAGATAATAGTTCTATATCAGATGTATATTTTGCAGATATTTTCTCCTAGTCTATGGCCTGACTTCTCATTCTGTTGGCATTGTCTTTCATAGTGCAGTTTTTTTTCCTTTAATTTGAATGAAGTCTAGCTTATTATATGTTTTTTCCATGGGTCTGCCTTTGCTATATCAGAAAACTCATGGCCATACCAAAGTTCATCTAGGTTTCCTCTTATCTCCTTATCTTCTGGGAGTTTTATAGTTTTGTGCTCTACATTTAGGTCTATGATCCATTTTGAATTAATTTTTGTGAAGTGTAATGTCTGTGTTTAGATTCATTTGATTTTTTTTTTTTTTTTTGCTTGTGGCTGTTCAACTGTTTCAGCACCATTTGTTGAAAACACTATCTTTGCTTCACTGTATTGCCTTAGCTCCTTTGTCATAATTTTCTTTTTAGACAAGTTTTCACTCTCTAAATAGACTGTAAAGCTAAGCTTTTTGAGGCAAGTGATATAGGGGTTTTAAGACAATGGACTCTAAAGTCAAGTTGCTTTTTTTGTGTTCTGGCTCCCCCTTTTTGGCTCTGGTATATTGGAAGCACTTGCTTAATTTCCTTGTAAATTTTACATGTAAGTGGTTATAATGGTAATAATAACATTGGTTTGTTTTGGAATTAAATTTTAAAATCTATTAAAAATATCGAGTATATATAAGCCTAAGGTTAATGAGAGCCCCCCAAATGGTAACGATCACTCTTGATTTCTTTGTGTCTCTAAGAATATCTATAATTCATAGGTATTTACTAAATATGATTTCTGACTGCATTTATTCTGAAAGCCTTAGCCTTTTCTTTGTAGGTCTACATGTGTATTTATTAATATTATCAGTAAATTCAGCAAACCAACAAAAAGTCACTTAGACAAATAATCTCTTTGGTTAAAAACAAATGCTAGGTATAGGTTTAAGCAAACTGGTTATCTGGCTAATCGACTTTGTTAATTTGAGGACACCACATAAAGTAGCACAAGAACTGAAGAGATACATTCAAATCAGTCTTACCAAGGGTAAGACTTAAGTACATAGAGCAAACCTTAATCATTCTTTTGTACAATTCCAATCATGAAACTCAAGTGTTAACAAAGGCCATCATGAAATCTTTCAAAGTTATTATGTTGTATGGACCCTGTTGGGGGCGGAGAGGACGTTCCTTATTAACTGATTAACAGAAAATACAGGAATTCTATCTGTAGTATTTTCTTGGCCTCTGTCCTAGCTCCAGACAAATAATAGTGTTTCTTTGGTCCCTTGAACTGAGTTACATTAAGGATGGTGTGTTTAAATTTATATGTGCAGTGGGAGGTGGGTAAGGCAGGAAAAGTAAAAAACAAAAACCTACATGAAGTGGCATCACCAATTGGCAGCACAAATGAATTCAATTTTGTTATGTTTTGTCAGAAAGCACGTTGCTCTTGGTGCCTAGGGGAAAACAGGCATGCATGGGTGACTTTATGCTGTCCTTTTATACCACTCTCAACAAACGAGAGGAACATCTATTTTAAACACATTAAGTGACTAAAGATATGCTTCCCTAGAAGTGATTGATCAAACATGATTTGGGGGTCATTACACAACTAACTGGAAGGGTTTAACTGACAAAGGATTGTTTAGAAGTGCTACCTGCAGATTAAAATGGACTCAAACACCTTTTAATTTACATGGAAATAAAAACATCACTGATGCCAGTGTCTAATTTTTTTTTTTTAAATTTCTGGTTTTGGCAGTTGTATTTTATGCCTAGTGTGTAATTAACTGATGTGAACAGCCAAATGTTTCAAAGTTAAGTCCTCGGTTCAACTGTCCTAAACTCCAAAGCAGAAACCAAGCATCAGAGATTCAGACCTTAGAATTCATCAAAAGGTGACTCCTTGTTTAATACACTCAAATAATTTAAGCACCAGCTTTGTAGTGGCTGACACACAACACAAACACAGATTCTGGGTGACTGAATTGTGACACAAATTAGGAGATGGCAGATAAGAACAGTTGCTAAATAACATAATTATTTGGTGTCATGATGTGTCTTTATTCCGATGGCATGCCAGGGTGCGCTGCTAGGCTGATTCCCATGAAATGTTAAGGAAATGTGATTTAACATTAACAAAACAGCATCAGATGGAAAGCTTAGCTAAATTAATCCAGTGTAAGAGGCCTAAGAGGAGTATTTAGCTGTTCAGTAGAAGAAGGGAAGGAAAGATAAAGAAAAGTGTCTCCATTTGCTACAGTATTTTGGGATGCTTGAGAAGACACAAAAGGGAATTAATACAGATTCATATGCTAACATACCTTACAACCCAAGCAAATCAAAAGAAAAGATGGGAAATTATAAAGCTGACAAAGGACAACAAAGTTTGTAACACAGGACTTAAAAGACATCTTTTTAAAAAAAGTAGGCTCCTAAAATAACTACAGGAGAACCAATTGAAAACACAACGGGAGAGAGCTGTACAGAAAGGAATGGAGAAGTTCAAACATTGTCAGGATTTCTGGCTACACTTCCATTACATTTATGATGATGAGCCTATTGTGTGATCTCCTTAAGACTTTGGAAGTTTGCAAATCCAAGTTGTATCTGCAGCATACTTTGAGAGAGACAGACAAGATTCAAATACAGTCCTATGACCTTAAACCAGTAACTTTATTCCTGAAGTGCTTGGTTTCCCACAAGCATTAAAAAAAAAAAAAAAAAAAAAAGTGAGGGAGTTGGGCTGGAACATTTATGATCATTACCCCTTTTCATTCTAGCTCTGTCCTTTGGTTATTTCAGAGCATGGTGTATCTGTGAACTGCTCTCCCCTGCCATCTTGAATGTGGCTGTGGAGGTAGATGTGAGTGGAGTTTCCAATTCTGGATCCCTTTTGGCTACTGAATTATTATATTCTTCAGAGTCTATAGAATTAAGCTTACAAACATGGCTGAAAATGGGATACCAACTTGGATGTGACTCCTTGTCTGCTAACTCTAATTATTTCTTCTTAATTATAAAACATAATTTCATACCTAGATCAAGTCCTTCACGGAGCATAGGGAGTTTATCCTTATTTACTGAATTTGCATATCTATGTCTGTATGTCACCAAAAATTATATTGTATGTTACATTAAAAATCCAATCAGTCATTTGAATATTGTATGTGTAGGAAGCTAAGCCACTAAAAAGACTGATTCATTTTGTTGGTCTGAATTAAGACTCCATCTGTCAGGGCTATGACAAAATATAGACTTATTCTATACCTTTTATTGATGTAAAAATAGAATTTGTTTTGGGAATAGTTGTAGTTTAAACTGAAAAAAATAATGAACAAATAATGTGTATAGTATGATGGCCTGCTTTTAGCTCCACAGATGGACACTCTATGACATTGGAAAACTAAACTAAAAGCCTACATTGTGGTGTTTAAGATTGCACAGAGATCGGAAATCAGAGCCTCCTGGAATAATAGTAATAGAATGCATTTCTATTACTCACTAGCTGTGTGACTGTAGATGTGATGTTTAACTTTGCTAAGCCTTAGTTTTAACCATGTAAAAATACCAATAAATAATATCCCCCTCGTAGGTATCTTGTGAAAGTAAATGAAATGTATCTAAGATCTTAACCACTACTCATCCATGACTGGTGCTATAAGTCGATATTATTACTATGAGTATGATTATGATTTGATGAGATTCAGGGTCAAAAATGACAGGACAGATTTCTGATCGTATCGGTTAATTTAATCTGAGATAGAATGAAAAAAATTGTATAATTAAGAGTCTCTAAGCATCCCTAAGCAGTCAAAAAGTCAACCATTGAATGGCTCACAAAATGATTTGTGTCTGTACTTAGAGGAATCATATCCTGCGTTGAAGAAGGTAAGTGCCTATCCAAACCTTCAACTGGCATCATGTATGACACTGACTATGCAGTAAGATAGCCACATAAAAAACCAGTTCTTCCCATCTTTGTTTTCTAGGAAAAAAATCCTACCTACCCTTCGAGTGCCAGCTCAGTTACCTCCAGCCTGCTGAAGCCCTTCTGAACTCCTGCAAGCCGAGTCAGTCCTCACCATCTTCTGTTTGTGATGACACATGCCCCACTGCACTGGAGCTGTTGACCTACCTGTCTGCTTCCCCCACGAGACACAGAGCTCATTCAAATTTATAAACCCAGAATTTTTCACAAGGCCTGTCAAATTGGTTTGCAACTGTGCTTATAAATAAACGAATAGTTTGACAAGTCACACTTGAGAATCAGATTTGTCACTCCAAATCAGGAATTCTCTAACTGCACTCTTGGGAGATCTAGCAGTTCTTAGGGCACACCATGGGCTGCTGGGAGGAAGCCAGCTTGTGGCTGCGGAGGAAGCAGGCAGGGCATTAAGAGGGGCTCTGCTTTTCCCTCTAGGTCATTAGCCAGACTGGTTCAGTTTTAGCTGTGTTATGAAATGGGCTCTAGCATAAATTTCATTTGGAAGCAAAACAAAAACAAAAACATCCCCCTCGACCCCAAACATAATTCTACTGTGGGGAAAAAAGATAAAGGAAAAGGGGAAATAATAGCCAGTGACTTAAAAAATGGTCTGACAAGCCTGACTCTTCATTGTGAAGATATTAACAAGACTTTCACACAGTTGGTCAGGCCTTTATTTCTTCAACTGGATCATAATTTCTGTAAGACAGCAATTCTATCCCTCCTATTTATTTCTATTGGTTTATTTTCCATATGCCCATTAGCGTCTATGAGAAGGTGAGGGTGTAACATGTACCTGTAGAACAAACATTTTCTTTCTAAGTAAGGAGCATTGTACTTTAAGCAAATCAAGCAATCTTAAAAGTCAAACTAAGAACAAAAGGTCATTTGTATAAACTGCACTAATAGCTGACCTTTTCTGTCTATAAAATTATTGCTGTTGAATATTTATGTAAACTTTGGAAGATATAAATGTCACTCAGAAATTAGAAGCAAACACTAAAGTAAGTAGATATCATTCCAAGGCCAATTGTATTCATATTTTCAAAAAGTAACTGAACTGAGGACTTATATCTCTTTGGCAGTGAGATAAGATGAAGAATCAAGCATTTTAACACAGGAAGCAAAGTTCTGGGGGGAAAGGAGATAAAGTGAAGTTTCTATTTTTCAAGTACTATGTTTGCATCAAACCAGTATTTCTCCAAGGGGTATTCAAAAATCTCAGCTTCTCTTGAGAGCAGAGGACGTGAACTTATATTAAAAATGCAGATTCCTCAACCCTGCTTCCTACCTACTGACTGAAAATCTTGGACATGGCTCTGGGATCTGCATTTTTCACAAGGTCCTTATGCATGATCAAGTTTGAAGCCTACTGATACAGACTACGAATTCACAGCAACTCCACAAGGAAACTTATGATGTACTTCTTTGAAGATACAGTGAGTGCAAGAATATAAGATTTGTGGAACTTCTTTGCTTTGTCATATTTGCCCTTGGTTTAAAGCTACAGGATGTTATTACCCATCATTAAAACACTTTAAATAGGGAACTACAGCAATAACAGTCTAACCCAAGGCGGTGGTGTAAAAGAGCACACACCCAGCTGGGCAGGCTGAGTTTAAAGGCAGGCTTTACATCTTTAATGAACCGGAGCTCTTCCCGGCCATGGCAGGCAGGAGGTTTTGCACGCATTGTGCTAAAGGGTCAGTGCTCCAGACCGGTGGAGGCCAGTGGGGATAAAGAAAGGAGGATGGATGGCAAGAGGGAAAAATGAGGGCAAGACTGACAGGGGCACACAGGATTTTAGCTTGTTAAATCTTCGCGTGACGGAGGCAAGAGTATCAGATGGCTCTTGACATCTTCAGCATGTATTCCCTTGGAAAGGCTCACCTTAACAAGACTCTCAGGAGTTGAGTATGAACAATTTAAAATTTTATTACAAAGAGGCAGCACAGAAGGGAGATTGTAATAAGCCTGGCATTATGCAGACTGTCATTCTTCCTTGAACATGGGAACATATGGTTCATTTGCCTATTTGATACTCATGCTACCTGATGTACTAAGCACTATTACATTAAGTAGTTGGTGATACAAAATAAAATTAGGTTTATTTGCTTGTTCCATTAGGAAGCTTTGCAAGGAGGAGAAAGAGATAGAGAAGCCTGTTTGCTAGTTGCTACATTCTGGTTTAAAAGTTGCATTTAATAGACATGTGTAGAGGGGCTGTTTTATTAAGGTTTTACTAAGGTTGAGCACTTGGGGGTAAAGGTAAAAGAAAAAGGAACAATGGTGATTTAGAAAGCAGATAGTGAAAGATACATAGAGAAGGGTCAAACAGGAAGGGAACATCATATAACTGGTCCCTTATATTGAGGCAGACAGACCCCCCATTAGCTGATGCCCCACAAGGTAAGATGGTCGTGAAAAGGCTCCAAGGGGAAAGTGAAATTGGAGCAAAGTGTTGGGCAATGGGCTACGTAACCAAAGGAACTACTTTGTCTAGCTCGTTTAGCAAAGAGTGGAACAAAGACAAACTAATTTTTATTCTGTTCATCTTCTGTGTCACTCTGCTAAGGGCTTTCAAATAGGTCCTCCCAAGGGTACATTTTTAATCATGAAGAGAATAAGATCAAATGACTTGCTCAGTAACCATCAATTCTTTCTTGGCACAGAGAATGCCCTGTTACTCTCTTTCATCCTCGTCTTCACTACCTTCTCTCTTATCTCTTCCTCTCTCCACTGATTCACTGCCATCTTTCAACTTCCCCTCCCCTTACCCCAGCCCCTTCCCACAACTGACTATTGTGTTTAGGAGGGAGGTCGCAAGGCGCTGGGGTCCCGTGCAGATGGAAGTGGGCCTGCTAAATTTTGGGCTCAAAGGCAAACATATTGAATAAGCACCACTACTAGAGTCTATGTACCTAAGAGATTCACATGTTCCCGTAAAGTACATGCATTGTGCCAAGGGCCCAGGGCCACACAGGGCTTAATTGTATCATTATTACGGGATAAATCACACAAGATTCATGGATTTGAGGAGGTCTGTTTGTAACTCTGCATGTCTCTCTCTCTCCCCCTCTCTCTGCAACCCCAAGTGGATAGAGGTAATAGAATTGGTTCTAGGGAGTTCAGCAGTCCTCTGATATCAAATTGGGGAAATATGATCACGTTCTGAGACCAACTGCCAAGGGATAGAACCTCTACTTTTCAGTTTGATATTCAGTGAATCTCAAAGTATCTTTGTATTTACCTCTTTGAGATTACTAAGGTAAAAGTGGTAGAAACATACATAACTATGTGACAATTGTGTTCCTCAGAAATGTATCTGCATATGAAAAGAAGTATAATCTGATATATTGTGTGACATATAGAAGGTGCTTAAAATGGTTATTTTCAGTATTGATGACCATTTGTCTGATATACAACTGGATTTTATTTTACTTTGTATTGCTTTATTTTATCTTAGGAAGAGAGAGAGAAATGTGGTGAACTTTTTTCTTTCTTTCTTTCTTTTTTTTCCCAACGAATGAGGAAGAAATCTGGTGGATTATTTATTAATTCAACCATCTTTCAATAATAGGAAAAACACTCTATCTCTTTATTTTTATTGTTCAGAGATTGTGCACTCTGACCAAATCTCAGGTGATTTAGGCATTGTATTTAATGCTGCCCGTCAGAGGACAGCTTTGAGCTGTCTGTCCAGCAGGTTAACATTTCCTATTAAATTCATGAGGTGATCCCTGAACAGGTAGCCAGCAGTCACTGGGCACAAGGAGATAAATCTAGATCTTTGATTTCTGTCAGTTCACTTGCTAACTGGATCCACAAGGAAAAAAAAAAAAAAGAAGTGATTAATCAAACTTAGCAGATGTGGAATTGATTCCCTCAGTTGCCCAGAATGCCTCCAGAGACAAGCTTAATCTGTATTCATCTTGACTTTCTGTAGTCAAGTTTGTGGTTTTTACCCTGGCTGGTAGAGGTAAGAATGTGTAACTGAGATTTACCTCAATATTAGGATCAGAGCAATAATGGCAGCCAATGGCAGTAGAGAATACAGATCACCCAGGCTTTCCACACAGGCTGCTTTTTTGAGTCTCATACAACCATACGGGAGAGACAGGTACTATTTACTCCATTTTTCAAGTGATTTAACTGAGGACTACTGACGTTAAAGGACTTGCTAGAAGTTATCAACTATGTGAGAAATAGGGTTGGGACTTGAACCCAGATCTCCTGACTCTCATAACTTCAAAGAAAAACACTTTCTTACAAAAGGATAGTGTCACATTTTTGACTAGCTTAACATTTTACTCACAACACCTAGTATAATATTTGGAACTTAATGGGTATTCATTAAATATTTATAGAATGAATGAGCACATCATGGGCCTATTAATTATTAAGTAAGTTTTTGGTTTAACTGCAAAATGTCTTAAGTCAGGTAGATACAAAGCAAAGTAATTTTTAACTTTCATTGATTTAGCAACACAAAATACTTATTGAATGTCTGTTATGTCCCAGGTTGGAGCTGGGTTCTGGGCCTATCATGGTGAAGGAGAGTGGTGCTAACTACGCTATCCTGCTACAGTTCAGGGGCCAGGACTCTCTAACTTCTGAATCCATCCAATCAGATCATTTTGGCTGTTTTGATAATTCACAGCAATCATCATGTCTGGCTCAATCACTTGGTCACCTGAGGAAATCAGTGAAAGACATATAAAATTATAACTGTGATAGTAGCTGCAATTTTAACCTGGCACACTAATATTTTGCATTGATTTCTAATATATAATCTCTATTCTGGCAGTCACTGCATGGCGACAGTGTTTAAATAAATTCAGAAAACAGCAACCTCAAAAGAAAAAATCAAAACAAAGTGGTTTTATCCAAGGTCAGGTCACTCACCAGTGACAGAGCTGGAATCAAAAGTCCCTGTTTTCTAATTCCCAAGGCAGGGCTCTTTGCAATACACCCCTATTTTCCCCACAGGAATATACCTTTGCTACTCTTCAATTTAGGTGCTATTGCTAAATGACTTGTAGCTCCAGAAAGAATGAGGTAGATGTTATAAGACCATACATTCCCAGCAGGAAACGAGGTAGCCTTTGGACTCTGTAATGCTATCCATCTATTTTTAGTTGTAGGAAAACTTTTCTACTTGGACAGACTGCCATGAATACAGGCATTTACAAAGACAGAAATCATAAAATAGTCAAGACTTCAATTGTGGCATATAGGCCAATAAGAAACATATTGATTAATCTCAGAATAGTTGCTTGATCTGAATTACCAATACATGCAATTAGGTTAAATCATGCGAAAACAGCCCTTCAAAAAATTAAGAATCAAGTATGTTCTCCATTATCTGTTGAATAGAAAAGACCTGGCAACAGAGATGGGCAACTTGGCATAGAGTCCAAGTTTTATAATTTACTACCTAGGTGACCTATGCTGTCTCACTTCATGTAAGAGTGGAGGAAATTGTCAAAATATATATATTGCCGCTATTTTTTTTTATAAGTAGGTAATACAGTAAGATTAGTTTGAATAGGCTTCTTTAGAGTCCTTTCAACCATCTCTAGGTAGTTACACTTTATTGGAAGCAAGAGTTAGTGACAATGAAATTTCAAAGTAGACAGGACCATTTAGAAGTTTTATAACAGAAAGTAAAAATGTACATTTTACCACATGGGTATTTCCAAGGTCAAGAACTAAAAACTATTCCTACCTGGAATCACTGTAAATATTTAAGTTGTTTTCCATATGTGACTCTCTAAATCTTTCTATGTATGCAACTGTGTCATGTTTTAAGAGAGGTATGAGAGGGTAGGAATTATATTTATTTTTCTATTTAAGTGAAATAAGCAAATTGGTGTGGCATGTAAAAATGTATACTGGGACTCAGTGTTCTGTCTTTGAGTTTAGGATCTGGTTTTATAAAATTCTTTCCTTCTTTCCACCCTCCCTTCCTCCCTCCCTTCCTTCCTTCTTTTCTTTTTATCACAACTCTGATTTTTAACTTCAACTTCTTAGGAAACCCCCATGATTAGATGACAAAAAAGCCATTAAGTCAACACAAATAGAAGGATAGGTGCTGCATTTCCCAGGAAGCAGCATGAAACCATGCACTTAATGTAACCAGTCAGGTCAGAAGGCAACAGAAGAGGGGACAGGATAGAAATCATGCAGAGACACAAAGTCTCACAGAACTGGCTGTGTGACCGTTGCAAATTACTGCTGAAGGTAATCTATAACTGGCAGAAATATATGTCTGTAATTACCATGTACTTCGGGGCTTAACTTTTTTTTTTTCCAATTTTTTAAGATGCCTGTTCAGGAGACAATTTTGTTTGTTTGTTTACTTTCTTTTGTTAAAACCTGTAATGAAGTCCTATAGCAGTGAGAGAACGGAATTACAGAAGAAGCATCTGTGAATAGAAATCACACAGATCACTCCTTTAATGACAGTGAGACAATGCTGAATCTGATATGCTATTGGTGACTATTCAGAGGCTAAAAAGATCCCAAATTCATTTCACGTGGGGCAAAACAAAACATAAGCCTGAAAAGCCATTTTAAATGCAGTTGCCCTTACAGTCTACACATTTTTTTCCTCTCATTTTCTTATTTTATTCAACTCCTTTTCCCTCTCTTCCTCCTCCCTACGTACACTGTGTTTGAGTCTTCAAAGGTTATAGAAAGTAAACAGCAGTCATTCCTGCTACTTAGGTGAGAACTTTGAGTCACTTTAGGAAACGAAGTAATTTATTTATCTCAACTCTCAGTACAGACCGCTGGATTTGATACTATTGTATCTCTTGAGTTTTCTGCTTCTACAGCAGTGTCTTCAAACCTCAACTTGATTTCAGGAACCAAAGAGGAACCATTTAAAAGGAATCCACAGCCAAAGCTGTTGAGGATACTTGCAATGATCTCCTAGGCTGTCTACACAGAGGAAGGAGCCCAGTCAGGGCCAGGGCAACAGATTTCCCTTCATCTGTCTTCTCTCCTTAGCTCTGAAGCTTCTGTTCTTCTGTCTCAAGATACCTCCTCCAGAAGAGCTTTTCTCTAAAGCTCGTGATATCTTACATATTCATCCTTTTTTGACACATTCATTCATTCCACAGATATTTATTGAGTTCAGGTTCTATACCAAAGGCACAGGGCATGCACAGATAAATTTGACAAAATCCCTGTCCTGGGAAAAGCTTTGGTGTAAGGCTATAGGGGCCACTGGAGACAGAAGACAGGAAAGAGAGTGCCCTAGAAAGGTCTCTCTCTTGTATATATTGTCATGTCAGGAGAGGATCTTCAAGGCACCAGATATAACCCTGACAGCACTCTATACAATCAGCACTGTTTGTCTGTTTTAACCTCCTTTTCTCTCTCCCTTGACCGCAAAAGCAGTCCTAGATCAGAAATAACAAGATGGTGTCCCTGCATCCAGCCTTTGTGCATTTTTACTGGCTCAGAAGATTCAAAGCCAATACCCAGATTTCTAGTTTTTCTTGAAATGTTTGAAGTTCTACAACCCTGTCTGAAGTTCTATCCTCCCACAAAACAATGTCTGGCTGAATTTGGAGTGACTATCTAGTTTTGGTGTAGAACTCACTCTCCAGGCCACCATAGCCTTGTCTCGTAAGACTGGCAGACCATCATTTCTCATCACACTTGATGTGAGTTAATGACACGTATGATGCTGACAAAGAGCTCATTGAAACCTCATTCAGGGTAGTATTCCATTGCACATCGGATCACACAGTAACACACCTGGGTCATTACAATAGAGCTCAACTACCGACTAGTCATCTCTAGGTGTACAAGGTTCTATAGTACAACTCAACGAAATGTATTCTAAGTAGAGAAGAACACCTGTTTTGCTCTATCTAAACTCCCCTAGAAAACATGCCAGTGCTGATCCAGGATTTCTCAATCACATCCAGAATAGAAGGAAACCTCTCTTCTTTCTCTACAGGAACCTCTCCACATTATTTTCATGTGGTGAATTCATTTTGTCATGGGGTGAACACCTGTGTGACTATTTAAAAACCACAACACCAGGTGTGTGAGTGTAAGTGTCTCTCTTTTGTGTAATGCTCTTCTCACTGATTTCTCAGCAGGCTGGGTCAGGAAAAATCTTCAAGCTGAATATAGAAAAAGGTCTTAAAGGATTTTAAAAAATATATTACAAGTGCATGCACTAAATATATTGCAGTAAAATTATACAAATAGGTCTTAAGTTTATAAGATTCTTTAGTTTTTGCTATCATGTGGAAATGTTTGGTATCTGTGAGTACCCAGTTGTAAGTTTATTATAAGGGAGAGAATTTTAGAAGACAGATTTGGAAGACATTGTACTACAAAATAGTTCAAAATATAATACAAAATAGATTTATTTACCTTTTGCTTTGTCTCAGGCTTTCCATTCCTCTTTTCCAGGAGATAGTTGCCCTAGGAAAAGCATTTGGCTTGCATTCGATAGTAATATCCCCACCAACTTGAACAACTGAATTTCTTTTAATGGGATTTTTTGAGAAATCAGGAGCTGAGGCTAAAAACAATATTAAAAACAAAATTGTTAAGTTATCCACTTAATTAATGTGTGGTAATGTGATGATGTAGTATATGAGACAAAATTTAATATTTATACCCAGAGCTCTTTTTCAAGCTATTTTGCTCAGGCTATTCTGGGGCCAGTTACCGACTTGGCATTTTGGAGGTCTATCTTCATTTTTCATGAAGATAACAATAGATATCACCTCAGAAATTTACTGTGGAGGTTAAATGAGATAACATCTATAAAGAAGTATAGCATACTGCCTGGCACAAAGTATGTGTTCAATAAATGTAATTTATCTTTGTTTTGGTGCAAGTCATTGGGATTAACAAAAGCCAGCTGGACTGGGGGAAGAAGCAAGTTACAAAGAGTAACATTCTTAACAGTGTTTACAATAAACAGGGTGAAGATGGTTCCATAAGAGACAGAAGGAAGGATCTGAACCCTGATGAGGGAAATCACCATATCTAGTCTAGTCAAGGTAATGATCCTACATGTGAAATATAAAATACCACTGAATTAAATCAGGAATACTCTATCACTGTGTCAGATTTCCTCAGGCAAGCCTTTAACCAGCAAAATGGAAATACTCTGCCTTCTATGGAAGCAGGCAGGCCGAGCAGAAATTAAAAAAAGAAAAAAAAGTCTTTGTCAGTTTCAACTTCGTCCCCACTAAATAAATGTTGAACAAATGTCAGTTCATGAGAGTGAGAAATTATCGGACTGACTGGGTGCATTTGAGTCTTTCCAGCTTTATGAACTTGGGAACCCATGTGTCCAATCCCCGTCCCCAGTCTAAAGTCTAATTGAGCTGAAATTCTTTCAGATATGCCATACTCTTTTGTTTCTGGGCATTTCAAGTATTGCTTCTTTGCCCTTCCACTGACCTGTGCGTGCTTTCTCTTTGGATCTCAGCTTAAAGAGAATGTCCTCAATTTAGAGTTATATTCAACTTGCCATGAAGTCTGACAACAACTACTCAATTATTGACCATAATAATTATATTTGAGTTTCCTTTTCTCAGTGAAACTATAGGTTCTATGAAAGTAAAGATCACTTAAGTATTGATAATTATATTTTTAGTGCTTAGTACACATAAATGTTCAATAAATAGTAGTGATTCAAAGAATAAACAAATCCATGTCCCTTCCATAAGCTCATGAAACCTTATCTCTTTGTTTGATCCTTCCTCTCTTTCATCTCCTTTCTTCCTACCATGAAGAAAACTGTGATAAAAGACACTAATGGGTTATTTATTGTAACAGACACCACTGAGATTATCATTCTCCAACTGCTTCTATCCCCAGTTTTTCACTATAGGGACTTAGCTGCCCAGCTTTCCTTCAGGTCTGGGTGGTCATGTGGCAGGGTTCTAGCCATCGGCATAAAAGGATTTTACTGTAAGGATGCAAGGCAGTTTTGCATTTTCTAATGAGAAGGATAGATTTGGTCACTTTTGTCCCTACCTTCCCCTTCTCCCTTAAGTAGGGACTTTATTTCTGTAACTATAGCAGTCACCCCCTCAAGACTATAAGCACAAAAAAGGTATAAAGAATAACATCATCAATCACAGTTCCATGGCTCAGCTACCACCCCTGAACTTCTTGTTAAGAGATAAAATAAATATCTGCTTAAATCATTATAAATTGAGCTTTTCTATTCTTTTCTTTAATTGGCAGATTAAAACATTTTTTTTTTCTTTTAATTTGAGAGAGCGAGTGAGAGAGAGCACAAGCAGGGAGGAAAGGGAGAAGCAGACTCCACGTGAGCAGGGAGCCCGACGTGGGGCTGGATCCCAGGGCCCTAGGATCATGACTTGAGCCGAAGGTAGACACTTAACTGGCTGAGCCGCCCAGGCGCCCCAGATGAAAACATTTCTAATGGATAATTTTGAATTGTACTCAAAACATCACGTGCTAGGATCAGCTTTGGAGGAGACTTCTTCTGGTTTGGATGAACCCAACAGTGGGCTTCTCTGGAAGCCCTAATGTATTGCTCAAGTAGAATAATAATTATCACCCTGCATTTTTTTTAAAGTTAATTTAGACATTTGCCATTATTTCAAGGTAAAGCAATCTCTAATTTACAGAAAAATTGGATTCATATTATGTATAACCATAGCTTGCTAAAATGTCATTTTGAATTTTTTGGTTATAAATGAATGACTTACCTAATACTCTCAATTCTGCATTTGCATAAATTATCTGATATTTGTTTTCTGCAGCACACTGGTAGACACCAGAATCTGACACATTCAGCATAGTTATGACAAGTGTACCATTTTCTATTTGAATTCTTTCCTAATAAAAGAAAAGTCATGGAAAGATGCTAGTATATTAATGTAGGCATTCTCTTAACCAAAATACATTATTAAACATTTGTGCATAAATACAGATAGGATATTTTGGTGTATGAGAACTGATGTTTATGAAGATGAAACTTAATATCCTGCAAGATTCTGAGCAGCTTTTTGAAGTTGAAAAAAGAAACATCCTTCATATAATTTTAATGGTTAGTATATTTTATGTTATCTCATTTCTTTGAAAATTGGCATTGTCTGCATAGAGTGTATGTTACTGTTCTATTATATGGTATATAAAATAATTTGGAAGCTTGTACCATTCCAATTATTCCAGAAAATATGGTTAATAATAACGTTAGACATGAATATAATGGTTAGAAACTCCCTTGGCCTTCTATCATAAGGTCTCCAAAAGACTTGAAATGTGATGACTTGATAATGTTCTAATTGAGTCATAAGTTGGAGAAGCTAAATTCTCCTTTTCTGCAGCCTGCCATGGTATGCTTAAAGAGCCGAAATCTGTTACAGAGTCCCATTTGGAGTACTGAAATACAATTTTGAGTGCACATAATAAAATAGTTTAATAGAGCAAATATAATTTTTAAAAAATATTTCAGTATACCTATTACCATCCTTTAAAGATAATAAAAGTAGGCTGGAGGAAACAGAAAATGCTCTATGCAAAAGGTATTCAGGAAGAAAATTCCATAAAACCAAAACAAAGAACAGCATTATATTCAGCTTCTAAACAGCAGATGTTCTTTGTGTCCCTAGCTGTGCCTACAAGTGCAAAGTAAAAGAGAGAATTAACACAATTATCTGGATAATTTGATGAAAAAAATCTGTCTCATTTTCAGTATACTGTAGAACAAAAGTATAATTTAGACTGAAAAATGTGGATAACTACCTCAGTTTCTACTTCCTATGGATTTAGAGTCACTAGTTTTCAGAAAAGCAAGATACTGGATAATGTTTAAGAGCTTAGATCCTAGAATCAGACTATGTTTAGAATACAAACTCTAACATTTACTAACTGTCGTGTGACTTTGGACAAGTGACTTAACCTCTCTGAAACCAATCTTCATCATCTACAGAAGAAATAATATTAGCATCTCTCTTATAAAATTGTCATGAGGATAAAACAAGATAATGAATGGAAAAATATTTATACAGGAACTGGAGCATACAAGAGTTTGGTGGACGTTAATTATGATGATGATAATATCTGAATGTGGATCTATCACTGACTAGTGTGTGACCTTATGCAAGTTGTTTTCTCTACCCTTAACTTTTCTCATTTGAAAAATGGGGAAAATATCAATAGCTACTTTGAGTTTACTTAAGTATTATATAAATTAGTATTATGAAGAGTATACTACATTTCCTAACACCTACTAAGCATTTCATAAACATTAGTTGTCCCTGGTAGTAACAAAATTTCCCTAGGAGAATAGATGAATTTTCAATATCAACATAGATACGTACCTCTGGATTGAGGCGTTCACCATTCTTTAACCAGGTGTACAAAGGATTTGGCTTTCCACTAGCTTTGCATTCCCACAACAAATTGTCATGGATAGATAGGTATGTATTTTGGATTTTTTGTTCCCATTCTGGTGGGGCTGTTTCAAAAACAGACAAGAACAACTACTTGGCAAGCCAGTTATCCAAAATATTGTGCAACATTCCAAGGTCTGTAGAAGGCAGAAGGACAAGACATACTGGGTCCAACAGTGCTGCGAACACATGATTTGAGTGAAGGGAAATGTGGAACAACGGAAATCTTGATATAAATATCAGCGGTCCTTTGGCATAAGATAAATATTTGCCAATTGTCATTCTGATGCACCTTTACAGCAACTTGGGTGTTGTGGGAAAAGGTTCAAATGTAAAACAAGGCCGGAGAATAATTTCATGGTAAATACTGGTGCATAGGTCAAGTTAGAAAATGTATACCAAATCTGAACCCACTGTGGGCACAAGGCCCTTGATTATATTTGGTCCAAACTGTTCTAACTAAAAATAAGTATATCTATATCAGACATAATTATAATTCAGTTTGAAGCATAATTCAAATATGAGCCTTATCATATTTTAGCAGGATTATAGTCTTTTTTTTTTTTTTTTACCCTAGATAAAACCTTTGACAGGCAGTGAGTACTGAGGCATTTATATTAAAGTGCTATTTAGGTATAAGGTGGTATTATTCTTACTACCATTGACAGAAACAGGTGGGGTACAGATTAAATGTTTTAAAACTATTATTTCTTTCATAAAGATGATATAGGGCTGCCTGGCTGTGTCATTTAATCCCTCTCTTTTATTTAGGTCTGTCCTCAGATACATAAGAGCAGGTAAAATTTCCTTTGGAACTGCAGGCTATTACAAGCTAGATGTTTTATATGTCTAATTGCAGTTAATTCTCCTTCCAATCTTTTGTAGAGGATTTTTGCAGAGATGTTAGGTAACCTGCTCAAGAAGACACAGTCAAAAAATACAGAAGCCAAAATTTGAACCCTGAAAGCAGAGCCTAAGTCAAGGGGTTGTGTTCAGGCTGTCTGTCTGGGAATGCCAGACACCATAGGTAAGGTTTCAGGAAGAGGAACAGTCAACAGGGAAGGAAAGAGGCAATGCAAGGATCAGTTATTGAGTTGGCCACCAACAGGGGCCACTGTTACTCTATCTTCTGTGAAGTTCTAAGGGGTCTTTATAACTGCCTACCCAGGGAAAGGAAGAGTGGCATTTGTTCACTGGATCCTGTCCACAGTCATTCAGGGGCAGTATAGGCATTATGTATTAGCACCTCCAGGTTGTGTGTGCTTACGTGCTGAGTAGGCTCTTGAGAACAAAGAAAACTGAGGGGGAAACAAGATGGACTTTGTGTGGAACCTGAGATGAGACTCTGTCAGGTTACACCCGCAAAACATAGAGCTGCTCATTGTAGCAGTGGTTGAAGTAAGAAGTGGGACTGAGAGTCTTTGAAATGTTATACAAGTAAATCTGACTTCCCGGGTTTTCCCACTGCAACATCTGCTTCCACTAAGATAAAAGGTCCTTTATGGAGCTGGTCACTGAGAAGAAGGAATCATGACATCTCACTGTCGTAAAAACTAAGCCTGGGATTACCACCTGTGGAAATCAAGAGGACTTCCAGTTACAGAACATGCTCATCACAGTTTTAAGGGCAAATCAAGGCAAGACTTAGAAGTGGATGCATGGGTGAAATTGAATCATGTTTCTGAATATTAGCAAAACTTTATAATTTGTAGATGATTGTTTAGAAATTGTTTTAACATATGTTAGACCTGGGAGAAGGAATTCATACTCACATAAAATTCATATAGCTTATACAAGTCTGAAATATATATGGGTTGTTGTTTAATGCAGTAATTATAACTTTAAAACACATTTATTTTTTTAATACATAAATCCTTTGGATGCTTCAGATTCTGAAGACCAAGACCAGTTTGGAAATACATGAAAGAAAGGACTTAGGATTTCAGGTCAACTATATGGGCATGGATTTTAGATTTTATTTTTTTGCCAATTGAATGGTTATGGAAAGTCACTTAACTTCTCTGAATATGTTTCATTTTCTATAATGATATTAATACTTTAAAGTCCTTTGGAGGTTATAAAGATACAATATAGAGGGATAGGATTCTGAATTGTAACTTAAACACAGCAATATAATAAAACTGATTCTTTTCTTAAAAATTTCAGGTCTTATGCAATGCTCAGGTAATTGAGTCAATTACTCAATTGCTCCTTTGGGAGCACAGTGACAAATAAATTAATAGGTGAGCAAGAAGCATAATATTTGTCTTATTGACCAATTATTCATTATTACTCCACAAGGACCATTTGGACTCATTAAATGGCTAATGACATGTATTCCTTCCTCTTACTATTGTTAACAATTACATGAATTAATATTTGTAAAATCTGTTGTGTAAGTTAACAGTTTCTGTAGAAATGTGGGAGAAAGCACTTTATTATTGATTTCTGGTTTAAAGATACCCTCATTTTCTGTTTAATCATTTAGATATATCTTTGTCTATTTAATAGAAAAATGAAGTATCTATTAAAAACTAGCCAAAGCCTTTAATACTTTGGTGCCACTAAAATACTTCCAGTCACATCCTTACTATTTTATTTACAACGGATGTTAGATTCGAAAGACTGTTTTTTAAAAAATACGTACGTGTGTGTGTGTGTGTGTATATAACTACAACTGTAGAGGAATAATCAGCAGGATATCATATTCTATATATAAAATAGTACTTTTCATTCAAGGTTAAAATAGGAAATTCTAAAGGAAATGGAAAATAATATAACCAAGGCACAATATGTTCTCCCCACAGGATACTCAACCGCCATTCCTATGAGAAAATTACAATACCTTGGACTTTTCCAGTTATGAAAAAATATATATTTTCTTCAATTACTTTATCATTGATTGTAAACATATCACACAGAAACATGTCACATAAAAAAGTATTTTTGGTCACGTATAAATACAATCTTAAAAAGTTCTCCAGTACGGATATATTAAATTTAGCAAAGAAGTTAAGCATATCCTAAAAGCACCAAACATTTTGGTAATTCTGGGGGTGTATTTTATGATTTGTTTGATGTAGAAAAAGAAAAAAAATTCATGCAAGTGTGTATTTTGGCCTGGATAAATGAAGACATGAAGACAATTTTTATATAATATATGCTTTCATTTGAGATTCTGGTAATTGAGACAAACATATATTTTAAGTGAGGTAATGACTTTATTTTTCTATTATCTACATATGAATAGACAAAATCTGTAAAACAGAAACAAATACTGAAAACTACCATTCAGTATTATGTTTCTCCTGTCATTTTCTCCTTCTTTTGTGAATTCTACTTAGAAGTATAATTAAGATTGTCATGGGCTGTTGGTGCATGCTTTATGGGAAATATATTGGATTCTATGGTACTTTGTGTTACAAACTTTTATAGCTTTAATGTGACACTGTTGATACTTTCAAGGCAATTATAATAAACAATAGCATGCAAAAGCCATGATGGAATTAAAGCTATATTTTAAAAATGGTCATTCCCACCTGTCCATCACTGTATGAAGCATCCTAACCTAGATATGTATCTGCTTTATTTCTCCTTTGACACTTCCACAACATGCTAATGATTTTCACTACTTACTATGAAGGATATTACCAAATATTTCATATATTTTTTGAAATTCTATTAGCTTACCATAGAAAATGAGTTGACCCTTTGCAAGGTTTCTTCCTCGAAGGTTGCCTGCAATGCACTCATAGAAGCCTTCATCTTCCTGTTGAAAGTTCGGGATTTCAAGAATAGCTTGGGATTTGCTGTACTTGACTTTCCCTGGCAACGGGTTTCCATCCAACCTCCTCCAACTAATATCAGGGACTGGACTAAACAGTTATACCTCATTAGAATAGAAGACGATTTAGTCTTTATGACAGCAGGATAACATAAGAGCGTCCTTAAGAGTAATTCTCAAGGAAAAGTTTTCAATCAATCTATTATGTCGTGACTAGTTTTCAGATCATGCAATCATTCACCATTCACTCATTCAACAATTTATAACACTTTATTAAGTGCCTGCCATGTGCAAGTCATGGTGCTATAATCAGGGAATAAATCGATGAATAAAATAGACATGTTTTCTGCCCTCAAGTTGCTTAAAGACCAGTGGAGAAACATACAATAAATAAATAATAAAAAAATAATACATTTGTAAATTGCAGTAAATGAAACAAAGGAAACAGGGTGCAGAAATAGGAACAAGATTATATCAATGTAAATATGGTGGTCAGGAAATTCTTTGTAAGCATGTGACATTTAAGAGTAGACCACCTTTTTCTATATTTATAGATTCTAGGACAAGAATACAGATTCCTCTATAGCTAAATTGGTACTAACAGGTAACTGAAGACATACGTGATGGGTGATCTAGATCATCAAGGAAACCAGTACAATACAACAGATCTATATAAACTGGGAGTATAGGTTTCATGATTTTCAAAAGAATGTACTCATTTATACCTTATCTAAAACAAAAACAACAAAAAACCCCATAGAAGATAATTTTATTTTGTACCCTACTGCTGTTAGAATTTGTGGAGTTCCTTTATTTATAGGTTTAGCTTAATATCTTATATCTAATACCTTTAGTCTAATGTGAATATCTTTTAAAATAGCAAAAATATATTTAAAATATCTGAATCTAAGTGCTAACAATAAGGGATGAATTTAGAAATTCATCGTGAGAAAGACCTTGCTTCTACAGATATAATATAAAGAAATGCAGGCTATATGTAAAGTTACAGCAGGAAAGTATTTCCTAATAAACTAATCATTTGTAATATCAATCCCCAATCTATTTACATTAACATCTTTCCTTTCCTACTGTCAAATCATTCTTCATTCCCTTATAGATTTCCAGATGATTTAAATATTTCTATTCTAAATATATTTTAAATTAATAATAATAATAATAAAAGTAATTCATTTTGCAAAGCCAGATTGTAAACTTTGTCAAAGATACAGGATTTCTTCAAGTCAACAAAAATAATGCAGGAATTATCCAGTCAAATGCAAAGTGGTTGACAAAGATCTGTGGAGTTTGAGCAGTAAACTGCAGAATATTGGTGATGGTGACTCAGTAAAGGCTTCAAAAAAAGCAAAACTGATGAAGTCCAAGGAATTTTTTATTGGCAAACAATGATGATCCTTCTATGCAAATCAAAGATACACACAATATAGAAAGTCACACATGTGCTCACATATATTTGTCAGAAAACATACCCTCCAATCACTGTGTGATTTGTCTATTTTTCTCAGAATTAGTATATAGTTACAAATGTAACTTGAATTTTGTTAAACACAAAATAAAATAATTATTATGATAAACTTGGTTTTGTCCTTCTAAAAAGCCTTGCCACTTACCACAAATTAAGGTTGACATTTTAGTAGAAGGGCATATTCCTGCCAACAATTAACCTCAGATAACTGGTTTTCTTATTAATTCATATTACTGAGTACAAAACAACAAATAAAAATGAAGTTTTAGAAGAAAATTTATTCACATAGAAAGATCTTCACCAAGTCAGGAGAATTTTATAGTATATGCTCTATCATCCAAATTTTTAAAAAATATATATGTGCTGCATATGTGAAGATAGTAAAAGTTATTATCTATGATAATATTAATACCTTTAATTTTCTTCTTTCTGCTTATCTCCATTTTCCATTATTTTCCTACAAATGCATGCATTACCTGTGTAATAAAAATTTCTAAGAAAATTTATTTACAAAGAGAATACAGAGGCTCTGATACTTGTCTAAATTCATGATCCTTTGTTAGTTTTTTATGACAGTGTATCTCTGAGGTTTGTGACAAATACATGCAAAGTCACCAACTAAAAAAAGCTTTTAACCTAAATATTCAGACCAAAAAATCAGTAAAGACTGAGTATACTTCCCATAGTTATATCATAGTTCTTTATTTTGATTATGAAGACAGAAGTCATTTTTAAACATCACTAAATATCTAAATCTGAGTCAGTTTGACATTTAAAATAATTGTAATAGTATCACAACAAATAGCTACTTCTTATTAACCACAAACGATGTGCTCCATATTATATATGTGTACCACATGCCACAGTTAATCTCCTTTACTTTTCCTACAACTAAAGGTGGCAGAGCTAGGATCTATGTCCAAGTTTCCTTGCCTCAAAAGCTGTGTACTTAATCATAAGGCATACAGACCCCACGGCTATTACATGATCATCTTCTGATAGCTTTAGTATTTGTGGTTTTACAAGAGTAGATGTCTGTTTAAAGTGTCCAAATTAAGTAGGGGCAAAAAGAACAAGTCCAACCTATCCCAACTATTCCTACTTTCCCCAAAAGAACTCACCGGTAACACTGAAGTCTCTCCGGATAAGCTCTTTTCCCCTAAATGGATGAAATGGTAGATCCTATAGGGATACAGAGGTATAGAGATACACCTTTCCAACAGAAGTAATGCAGCAGAAAATGTCAGTACTCTACTTGCATGCCTTCTGATCCCTTAGCCACCCCAGATTCTGAAGTGCCATTACCCTCAACAGTTAGTATCTTTATCTGTATCTCTTTGTTGACAACTACCCTCAAGCTGCTGTAGCTAACTTTCCCTTCACAAAGAAAAGAGGTGAAAGCAGCTAGGCATTTACACATCCCTGAGGACAGCTCTTAACAAACACCTGATTGGGCGCCGTGGTACAAATAGTCCAGCTCCTTGCCCCTGCTGATTGGGTATCTCTAGGGTGTGCCCTGCACTCTCTCCAGAGCTCCCCTACAGGACTGAGGCTAATTTAACTTCTGTTGAATTTTGCATGATACCATACTCTGCTTGGGTACTCTCCCATACCTGTCCCACTTCCCCATTCTCTTATGGGTTCTTTCTAAGAACTCTTCTATCAAATTACTTGCAAAAAATGATCCTTTCAAGGTCTGCTTCTTGAAAAACCCATTTATTAGAATTCCCAATATACTCTGACCATTTTTTACTTTAATTACAATATCGACCACAAGGAACCCTTAAATAATTCTCAGTATGAAATGTCCATGTAGCCATTAGACAGATATAGAAATGGTATTCTGTGATATTAAACATCAGTGGAATACAAGATCAAAACTAAGCAGTAGAATCCTTGTGGAAAGCCACGACTGTGGAACATACAAGGTCTAAATTACACCAGAATAACAGCAAAAGGCAAGAAATGTAGAAAAGACACAAGGCTGAACAGAGACAGATAAGTTTCTCACTTAAAAAAGAACACCCTTTAGGGTTTTTTTCTTACCTCATTTGGAGTTGGAGTGGTAAGTCTTTTCCCATAAACCATTTAATTATGGAGAAGGTTATAAGATTCAGTGTACTAACTTCTAACTTAAGAACTTTCAATTTTGAAGAAGGGTATAAGAATTAGAGTAATGAATTCTCAATCTGCAGTGAACCCATGTTTGTTTGTTTGTTTTCTGTATTTTGATTTTCCTTTAAAAAACCAATGCTTCCTACCTTTACTTCATCTGATTTGAATTGGCAAGACTACACCTCAGGCTTCAAGAGAGAGCACAAGATTCAGGTCTTGCCATTTGAAACAGCTGCACTATAGTCACTGTGATTTGTCAACTATGGGAACCAAGACAACCTGTCAGAGACAACTACACTCAATTCTGGGACTGCTTTTGGAAGAACTGTTGAAGGGAGAATCTTCACTGTGGTTTGCTGACAATGTAATAGAAACGTAGAACTTCTAAGCAATAATTTCCCACCAAATGGAGTATCTTTGAAAACGAAAGTTAACACAAAGGAAAGAAACTTGGAATTCTTCACATGCCTGGAACAAGTTATGCCTGATGCCCACCCCCACCCAGATCTCTCTTTGAACACTTCTGTAAGTCAATACATTCTTTTCTTTTTCGACTTAGGCTTGTTTGAGTTGTTTTCCTGCTGCTTTCAAACCAATCCTCCCACCAAAAAAAAAAAAAAAAAAAAAAAAAGGAAGAAGACTTGACAAATAGTTCTGAATGCCTGGTCTAAATGCTACCTGTGGGACTGAATTATACAATATGGTGGATTCCCTCTGGAGATTACATTTTATACTCCATATATTAGAATTCTCAGGGCAACTAAGCTACCAAAAAAATCGCTTTTGAAAGTTTTAGAAAAAAACAAGTCTTATCAAATGGATTTTATGACTACATTTTATGTTAAAATTACTAATAGGAGACAAATCAAGCAGTTTTATAAGAATTCACAGTTACTAATTAAATGCTGAGATTTTCTTCAGATTTGTCATATCACTGCTAAATATGAATGCCATCATCCTCCTGATTATCACTGGTAATGTGATATATACAGACAGAATAAATGCAAAACACAGATTACATAAAAATGCATGTTCATTTTAATGGAAACTTCCCATTTTGTCCTAAAACTTCTTATGAAGATACTAAATGAAGAACTAAATGAACTTTAGATTTCACACCCTCTGTCTTTTCTGAAGGCATCCCAAATGGACAGTGGGTGGGAAGAACTGGAAAGTACAAAAGATGAAATTATTTTAGTAATGAGCTTTAGTTTTTAAAGATTTTTATTTATTTATTTGTGAGAGAGAAAGAGCAAGTGCACGAGTTAGGGGAGGGGCAGAGGGAGAGAATCTTCAAGCAGACTCCCCACTGAGGGTGGAGCCTGATGTGGGCCTCCATCCCATGATGCATGAGATCATGACCTGAGCCAAAACCAAGAGTCAACCAACTGATCCACCCAGGTGACCCAATCAGTTTTAGTTTTTAAATGCAAGTTCATTTTTCTAAGGTATACCATTCCATGTAAATAATAATTACAAAAATAAAACTATCATAATAGGACACTATTTATGCAGTACAGAGCAGAACGTAGCTCTTATTAGCTATATTTTGTTCCACCTTCATAAGCATGAATTTTCTCATTTATAGAATGGGGATTAATAATAGTACATAATTCATAGGATTGTTGTAAGCATTAAAGGATACAATCCATGTCACATGTGCAACATGCTGTTTAGCACCCATTAAACAGTACATTTGAGTATTAATGATAAATTAATAAAATAATTTAAAGCATTATTATGTTATTGTTATTATTTCAAAAGCAAAAATCCTAGCTGATATTTATTTGTTTTCTGTTCTCTGTTAAGGACTCCATATGACTATGCGTTCGACATAAATTGATTTATGAATCATTTGTCAATTAAAATTAGATCTCCACACTGTGAATGAAATGGGTGCACAAACATCCCCTGTCTCTAGAAGTAAATTTCTTGCTTCTTACTGCTTTATATATCGACTGCTAAGATGCTATTACCCCTGATCATAGTGGTCATGCTCATTTCCTCATCATGACAGCAGAGCTCTCTCAGGTGAGATACTACGTGTTTTGTTGTGAAGTATCTTTGTTTTTCAAACTGGTTAGTCATCTAGGACCATGGTGGTAGGAAGGAAAGGAATTATACAGAGTTCTCCAAAGAGAAAAAAAATCCTATGTAACACCCCTGATAATTTTTATATATATTAATAATCATTAATTGAGTGCTTACTATGTACCAGGCATTGTGACAGATGGCTTCCATATGTCATCTGAGTTAAACACTCAGCTGGCAGCTGCTAACAATTCTAATTACCTTTTTGGAATGGTATTCACGTTTAGACAGGTAATTTCTGCTAAGTTATTACCTGCCAATTCTCCTCCACTTAGAGTTCCAGTACAGGCTAATTTATTGTGATTCACCTTCCAATTCTTTGAGTTACCACCCATTCAATATAAACACTAGTAGACGACTTCTTCTACTGGGGCTGCAGCATTCTTTTTAGGGTCTACCTAGCTTGGCCATGTTGATGATGTTAGTGATGCAGTATTTACTGGCAGTTCATTCTAGTTTAAAGTAAGTGGTCTATTGAAAGTGCACAGTTAATATATTAATACGCGAAGAATGTCATGGAGCAAGGGGGGATCTTCGAGGGGTCTTCAGAATGGAGATTATTGTTAAATCTCTTGAAACTGTGCTGTTATAGAAAGGAAGTGAAAATAAATGGTGCTATCATCAAAATAAATGGTGTTAACTGCAAATATCAGCCATTTCTGGCAACATTTTGTTTTTAGCTCTATTTTCTCCCTACCCTTTCTTTTTTCAAGTCTTCCTAAATATGATGTAGAAAGAAAGCTTGGATATAAATCTCAATAAAGAAAACCGATCCGAAGCAACTCTCTTATTCAAAGATTCCTCAGACCATAGGAGACGCACTCACGAGGCTTGCATCTCAAAAGGAGGTTTACAAAACCCTTTTCTGATTTTGTTACTATTTGCTAAATCAAGTTTGCCTGGAATGTGGGTCCTCACAGTTGTGAAATACTACCAGATAATAACAGCAAAGTTTTCTCTCTCTTTGTTCCTCCACCCCCCTGGTTTTGTGCTTCTTAAATAAGCATTGCCATAAATAAGGACTTTTACTCCGTTTTCTCTCGGCATTATGCTTTTACGGAGTGAGCATCCTATTAATTTTATCTGGAGACAGAGTATACATTTGTTAACCATCTGGCCTAGTTCCAACCTGAACTGGAAGTTAAATTAAAGCTCTTCACACACTAGTAGAAACTGTGCTTCGATTCTATACTATTAGCCCATAAATAGAATTTTCATTACTAGTGCTATTTGAGAAAGCTTGTATTTCTCCCCTGGATTTCTTAAATCTCATTATCCACAGCTTAAATCCAGGCCGTACTAAGTTTTTAACTAGAAACTGGTACAGCGAACCAGTTTCCTAAGATGCTCAAATTTGGGATTATTCTTACCTTGAACCTCATTTCAGAGTATCCTGTCAGTGGCCATTTTTAATCGAAGACAGCGAAACCGAATAACAAAACCAGCAAAGAGTGCCTTTGTTAAATTTTCAGACTGTTCAGCTAACTGCTTTCATTTCCCCAACTTGAAATATTCATACAAAGAGCTTGGAATGTAAGACTGTCCTATGGGGATACAATGTGGATACATTCACGAGTTCTGCAGAAGAGTAATCTCACTGTTAGGGAAAAAGGAAAACATTCTTTTTCTGAGTGATCTAAATGCAGTCATGATCCTGTTCTACTGGTCAGTGTCTACATCAGGTTCCTCTCAGGGAAAAATCTATGGGGCGCACGTATTAGTACGGTATATTTGACACGACAGTTGTCACAGCCAATTGAGAAGTGCAAATGGTTTGGTCATAATAGCAATGCAGAATGGCACTTGCAAGTAGGGTAAAAGGACACAGGCAGGTTTCTGTATGATTGAACGCAAATTGCCCAATTTTTCTGAGCCTCAGCTTTCTCTTTATAACTAGAGATAACAATGGGTACATAAAAGGCTTCTTGAGAGGATCAAATAAGGAAATATGAATGAGAATCCATGGTAAAATAGAAAGGTTGAACCCAAAGTAAGGCTTGCTAAATTTCCTTATTACCATGATTATTATCATACAGGGACAAGAAAGCCCAATTATCTAAAGATTCCCTAAGAATGTTATTGCCATTTTCTAATCCTTTTAACTAAGGTAAAATAAGCACTAATTTGTATATGAACCATAAACTGGAGATCGTCATTACAAGGTGAAAATGACGCTGCATTTAGCAGTTAATTAACAGCTTGTCCATAGTGTCTTATCAATACATAATATTAACCCTAAATAAATACCTCTCTGATCACATGAACATTATGCTGCTCTAAAGTAAAGAAAATGATAATTTGGTTAAGGTATGTGAAGTTCTGGAGGCCTGTATTCCATCAAATTTATAGGTCTTGACTTTAGCTCTGCTCATAACCATACACTTCCAGATAAAGAAGTAAAGGGAACATTACGTATGGTATGCTAATATTTAATCATTCTATCATTAATATATCTATATGTATTGAGCACATATATGCCTGGCACTGTGTTAAGTACCTCAGTGAAACCATGTAACAATACTATGATACACAGGATTACTGTTATTGATATTCTGTAGATAAGGAGACTGGGTCTAGGAAAGGCTGGATAACATGCCCAATATCACACCGTTAACTTAAAACAAAGAAGAATCTGAACCAAAGTCTGTCTTTTCATAGAGACTGAGCTCTGAACCATCATGCTTTGCTGCTCCTACACGAACTAAACATATAAAATGAGTTATCTTATTAGGATGTATTAGGACGTGCTGAGAAATATATTCTTCACCTAATGAACTAATGTTTTACAACCAGTGGAGAGAGTTCCTTTTGTCCCAGGTTCAGAAGATGAAAGGATAGAGTTGCTTTGTTTTGTTTTTTAACATACTGAGATGCCTCCAGATTCTGATAAAGGTTCTAGAGATGGGTTTCAAGGTCAGCTGGAAAAAAAGGAAGCAAGTAACTTCTTTTCGTTCAGCTCAGTACCACCTTGGATTTGAAATCCCTCTCATGCAATTGCCAATTATTTAAAAAGAAAGAAACGTAGATCTCCTGAGAAAGGTGGTGATAGACTGGGACGGCAAGGATGATGAGTTGCTTCCAGAAGTATTTTTATTCTTCTTGGATGATTTTTAGAGCCTTTAAATTAGTTTAATTTTAGAAACAGCACTGTTAAACTCCAATTTATGGCTTTGGGAAAAAAATGAAAGGAATGTTTGACACTGGATTCAGAGTATGCATGTAAAATCAAGAGGCCCAACTTTTAGGCTCGGTCCCTGATCTGTTAAAGTGGCCCCTTTACCAGTGTTCTTGAGGAGAATTTGGCAACACATTTCAGAAAACTTAGCTTTTTAGATTCCTTTTACCCAATAATTCTAACTTTCTAAAAATATACTGAGGAAGTTCTCATGGGCATGGGTAAAATCAGCCACAAGAGTATTCATTATATCATTATTTGCAGTGACAAAAAAGGGAAACAAAATAAAAGGAAAATAAGCGTCCACCAGTTGGAGGCCAGCTGAAAACATACATTCAAATGTCCCCCGTCATCACAAATGAGGGTAAAATGGACTGTTTAAGGACCTGCTGATACATTTACAGTTTATGGTTTTAAGATTTTTAAAAAAACACTTTACAAAATAATATATAGAAACGATGTGAACAGCACAACAAATAAAGTAGTATTGGATTATAACCCAAAGTACAAAATAAATATCCACTAATCAATACTGATATAAATAAATGAATAATCGGGAGGAGGAAGTGACAAATCTCCCATGCAGAGCAATGTCAAATAAATTATAAGGATTCAGTACCTTAAAGGAGGTGAAGCATAGCTTCCTATTCATTAAGTGAGGACGGTGCATACTAACCTCCTTCCAAAAAGTCAATGCGGAAAGAGAGAAAAATCAGTAATTTTACAGAGGAGCATCTTGACAAAAATTACTTCAGCTGAGTGACGAAGGGCCAACATTAGCAGTCATAAATCATTTTGAAAGAGTAGTAACCTTGATATGATGTGGTGAAATGGCACTTTGCCTTTGTGTTGTTTTCCCCAAAACCCATAACCTTAATCTAAATATGAGGAAAATATTAGACAAATTCCAACAGAGGGTGATCCTACAATGACACTAACCATCACTCCTCAGAACTGTCAAGGTCATCAAAAACAAGGAAAGTCTGAAACACTGTTACAGCCAAGAAGAGCCTAGGGAGACAAAAAAAATTCCAATGTAAAATGGTAGCCTAGAAGGGATCCTGGAATGAGTGAATGAATGAATGAATAAAACAAACAAACAAATAAATAAATAAAATAAGGACATTAGACAAAAAACCAAGGAAATTTGAAGTATATACCCTAGTAAAAACAATGGTTCACTAATTGGAACAAATGTACCATCTTAATGTAAAATGTTAGCAATAGGGGAAAATGTGTGGGGTTATATGGGATTTTGCTGTTCTAACTGCTCATTTTTTTTCGTGTTCTAAAACTGTTATTAAAAAGTCTATTAGTTAAAAGAAAGTAATGGTGAAAGGAGAAAAAGAGAAGCAAGAATCTCCTACTTCTCAGAGATACAAAGGACCCCTTAAATAATAGCCTAAAATTAGCTCTGCCAAAGGAATTGAGAGTGACCCCTTCTAATCTCAATTTAACAAAGGGCAGCCTGAGGAAAAGATAATCAGTAAATCTCCCAGAGTGAGTATCTTGAATGTCCCTTCACTGAAAGTTTGTAAGGAAAGAGCAGATCCCAAGAAAAATGTGTTATCATGTGTTCTTGCATCCATCCTATTTTCAGTAGCCTGCAAGCTCCCCATGGCCCGTACATAACCTTTATTTCCCCAGTGCCTAGTTTGGTGTCTGCCACTTGGAGCATTCCTTCTGACTAGCTGACTAAATAAATGAAGGAATAAAGGAATTAATGATTGAATGACGTATCCTAAGCATATTTGCTGAGTTAATATATACTTGTGTTCGATTTGACAAATGAGCGAATGAGGGGATGACAGTAATCCTTATATACATTATTAACCACAGAATTTTGAAATGGTAAATCCATTATTCTGAGCAAGTCCTTGAGGATTGTGTTAGCACAAAAATATAATTCAGAGATCCCTTGTCTCCTTCCTGTGTGTTCCTTTTTACCTCCTCAGTTAAAGCAGCACTGACAACTATTTATTGACTGCCCTTTATGGGCCGGGTACTTGGGTAGGTAAATAGGTAAGTTTAATAGTATTTCCAGTCCTTACAACAATTCTACTCTATATATCTATGTATCTTTGTATCTATCTATCTATCTACTGATCTATCTAATTTCACTTTTGTTTTACAGATAAGGAAACGGATCATAGTAGCCCAGCTATTGACAGAAAAATTTAGTATTTAAATACTGATCTTTTTGAATTCACAGTCTGTGTTCTTTCCAGAACATAATGTTGTGTTGAAATGTTAGTGAATCCACTAGTAAGTCTTCCAGTCCTAGGGTGAGTGCACGTGTATGTGTGTTTGTTGAGGATTAACGTTTTCAATTTCTTAACAATTGACTTGAATATTTGACAGCTCTCAGATTTGCATACACGGTCAATGGGGGGGGGGTGGTATTCTATGGAGTTTACCTCAGAATTTACCAGAATTTACTGGTTTATGCCAAGCAACATAGTCCTGATAACATGTAAAACAATCAGCAAGCACCTAAAGATTAAGTTTCAGTGTGGGGTAAATGGGAAAAAAACTATACATAGAAAAATATTCCGCTCTGCAGATACTCAATTCAATGAGGAAAAAAAAAAAAGCCAAATTACTTACAAGACATCCAAATAGGAAAAGTTAAAGATACCTCTTTGATTTCATTTAAAGCTAATTGTTAAAGGCCTAAAAGATGTGAATGTATCTAGTTTGATTTGAAAATACTATTGTCATCCTGAGGTACCACAGTGACCTTTTTTGTAGCATAATCTGCAATAATATCCATATGTATAAGAAAAAAAGGGAATATTAGATAGCTTCTCTTCATCTGAGAGTTCTGGAATACCCAAAAACATCTTGGTGAAACTTCACATTTATTGCTTGAAATTAATAGCAAAGCTGGGTATCTTTTCCTTCATAAATTAGAAAAAAATAAGTAAGATATATGTGTATACATAAATATAGTCCTGTGTGAAGGCTTCTGAACACATAGAACATTCAGTGCTGCTACTAATTTTATTTACATTTCTGAGCACTAACAGCAAAGTTACTAAATTAAGGTTAAAAAAAAAGAAGAAGGAAAATATGTTTGGTTGTTTATAAGAGCAGTAGAAGAGTTATGAGGGATATCAGTTTAATTTCTTCACTAAGAGCAAAGGCCTATATTTCCCTAACAGGAGACACTAAGATCCATCAGTCAATCATACTACATTTGCATAGCACCTGTACACAGAATTTCTCAGGGTGTTTTACAATACAGTTAATTTGCAGCTTAGATAATTAAGAGTCTGCCATGTTAAACAAATGAGACAAAGCTGAGAGTTGAAAGCTGTGATCATGTCAGCTCTGAAACCCCAACATAGAAACTGAGTTACATATCCCCAAAGTCATAGCAGTTAAAGTTCAAGCAGGTACCTGAAGTTTTGTCTTAATTATTCTATACTCACACTGGTCTGTGATGGTTTAAGATGGTTAGGTTCTGTGAGTAAACACTCTAGTCTGCTTTCCCTACACCTCGCTCTCTAGTCTCCCTGCCTGCCGAATGCAGCAGCCTCCCATGTGAGTTGCTGTGACTGAAACTATGCTTTTTGTTCTGTCTCTAATCATCTATCCCAGATTTTTGTAAATGGTAGATATCACCATCATCTCATACAAACCTGTGAGGGGCATGCTCCTCAATGGCCCTGATTGATTTTTGGAAACACTTACTGCTTCTCATTAAAAAACTGCCTGGATTTTAAAAAGGTTAACTTTTGAATTTTTTTATTTTTAATACGTAAAGATAAAACTTACTTGTTGCTGAAATGTTAGTAATTACAGAGACTCTAAATGGGAAATATGCCTATAATTCCACTCCCCAGATAAAATCTTTTAAACATTTTACTGAAAAATTTCAAGCCTTTTGTTCGGAAAACATTTATAGAATTGGGGCTAACTGCCTCTAAACACAGGGAATGAATTCATATATTAAAAGATAATTTGATATAAATATCAAATGGCTATGAGTGTGAGTTTTGAAGTCAGAATCAGTGAGACTTACATTTGAATTCCAGATCTACAATTTTTGTTGATCTAGTCAGTTAATTTCTCTAAACTTCACTGTATTCACCTTCACAATTAGCATTAATAACAATACCTGGCTTCTAACTATGCTCAAATCACTGGGACTACACTCACCCTCCTGCTGGGAACAAATGAAAAACGACAATTACATGGGAAACAAACCTGACTCCAGAAATCTAACAATGGATGGCATAAAACTGTGATCCCTGAAGGAGGGGAAATACACGAAGCGAGACTTTGGTACCCTGGTTTTCTATTTACAGGTGGGCACTATCCAGAGGAGAGAATAAGGAAGGGGAATCTATATAGGACATTAATGTTTCACTGAGTTGAGGAGACACAAAGGCTAAGCGACCGGGATTGCAGAGCAGAGTATCAGAGAGGATGGGATTATGAAAAGAAAGTGCATAAGTGTGTCACACGAGACTGGTAGAACAATTTTCAGAGCTCAGACAGGGCTATAAGACAGTTGAGTTCCTCCAAGCTACTAAAAAGACATTTAGTAAACATTTGGAGCTTCAGTAGGGGCATGCATCTTACTAGTTAACCAGCCTTACATGAAAATGTACTCTATATCTAGTCTACGGAAGCTTAATGATAAGCCATAGAAAGATCAAGCAGATTTATAGCAACTTAACTCCTGTCAATAAAATCCAATACTTTAAATAAATATACCACAATCCAGCATATGACAACATAACATTCGTTAAGGTGATAATTCAATCTAAAATTACCAGATAACCTAAAAACCATAAAATGAGAATCATGACTAGGAGAAAAACAAGTCAACAGAAACAGATTCATAAATTATGAAGATGATAGAATTAACAAGCAAGGACTTTCATATCATCTATAGGGATCCTGCATAATAACGGGATTATAGCTGAAATATCGGTAGACTCAGACTCTGCACAAGAAAGAATCTCTAGGGAAACCCAAAGACAACAGGGGAGACACAAAGACAACAGAGAAAATGCTAGATTCTGACACCAGAGCTACAGTAAATAAAAGTGGCAAACTTAACTCCTTGCTAGATAAACATAAAACCTCACACATAAATCTAGTAACCTCAATTTCTTTTAACTGATAAACCTCATCTATGGATTCAACAACAACAATACAAAGCATGTTAATAAGCAGTCTGCAGAGACAAAGCAAGCATTTGAACCACACTCAAATATGGCAAATATTCTGGGATTACCAGACTGGAAATTGAAAATTACTATGATTAATGTGTTAAGGGCTCTAATGGGGGGGGGGGGGGAGAACCAAACAGACAACATATAAAAACACATGACTAAGGTAAGCAGAGAAAAAGAAGTTGTAAGAAATGATCAAAAGGAAATGCTAGAAATAAAAACCACTGTAATAAAAATGAGAATGCCTCAGTAGGTGTACCAGTGGACTGAACATGACTGAGGAAAGAAAAAGTGAACTAGAAGAAATATCAGTAGAAGCTTTCCAAACCAACATGCAAAGAGGAAAAAAAAAAAAAAAAGAATGAAAACAAAACAAACAAAACCACAACACCAGAATATCCAAGAACTGTAGGAAACTATAAACGGTGCAACAGATGTCTATTAGAAATACCAGAAGGAGAACAAAGAAAAAAATGAATAGAAGAAATAGTGGAAATAATGATGGTTGGGAAGTTTCCAAAATTAATGACAGCCACCAAGTCATAGAGAATACCAGGCATGATACAAGTGGAAAAAAAAAAAAAAAAGGCATACGCTCAAGAGAAGGAATATTCCACAGGAAAAGGGGAATATTACCTAATTATGCAAGTATGTATGT
Source organism: Ursus arctos (assembly GCF_023065955.2). Classification (NCBI taxonomy): domain Eukaryota; kingdom Metazoa; phylum Chordata; class Mammalia; order Carnivora; family Ursidae; genus Ursus; species Ursus arctos. The sequence continues at coordinate 56,241,661 of NW_026622808.1, read as the reverse complement.
GGCACATTCCACAAAGGTTTAATGAAAACCAGTCAGGATTTTAGGAACTGTTTTAGGTCCCGAAAATGAAAAACTTAAGAATAAAATGGAGCATTGACCTATCTTTGTATTTTTCCTCCCTTATATCCACCAATTCAGCTATTGATTTCCTTCCTCCCTCCCTCACTCCTTCCCTTTCTCTATTTACCTCTTATCAAAATATATAAACCCTTAATGAATATATAGTTTATAGCATAAAAAGTATTCATTAGTTATTTAACAAGAGTGTTTAGAAACATTGTTAATAAGAAAGAGACGTTTGATTTCATTCCTCCCCAAATTAGCTTTGCTCAGTTTTATGTTTATTGAACATCTTACAAAGAAGTGTGTCACCTCAGAAAGTGAACAAGGAGATTTAAATTGATTTGTACAAAGTAGTTCCTATATTTGGAAAAAAAAATAAGTCCAAATGCAGCATGGCAATATATTCACGAAGAGATATCGGAGAACATGATCCATAATTATCTTTCAGTAGAGTTTATAAAAACACTGCAAATATAGGTTTATAATTTATAAAGCAAGAGGTTTAATTTTTAACATTTTCAGATTGTTATTTTATGCCTATCATATAATTAATTTTGGAGAGAACGTGTTTTTTTATGTTTATTAATTGTGCAAATTTTAAAAGTTAATATAGTATTTGGTAAACATCAAATTTTATAATGGTCTTAAAAAAGCATTTTCAGTATGTTTTCAGTGTTTCAACCGCAATGCAATTTGTTCTTTGAAAACCACTGGCAAGCATATATAAAAACTCTTTTTGTTAGTAGCTCACAAATATATAATATTTTCCAAAGTATACAAAACACTTTCACATACATTTTGTCCATCTGAAGAAATGAGAAATGTATCTCCACTGCAATTACACAAGATATGTGTTTCTTATACAGGGTATTTTTACACTATCACTTTGACCCAGTGGATGCTTTGGACTTTCCATTTTAACCCCAAGGAATTTCAATCCCACATTAATGACTTAATTTAATAAACATAATCTCAACATTGATTGATTTTGTCACATAAAATCTTATGGAGTATGTTCCATCAAATCAATTATTTCCTTGGGAATTTTCTATGAAGTAATTCTTGTCATTTTTCATTTTTCTTCATTTTATTTCATCTGCAACAAATCTTTTATGTATAAACTTAACAATGAATGTACAATTTATCCATCAGTTTCTTTGGACATACTCCATGAGATTTAACATTTCGAGAGAGTTTTTTTTTTAGTATTATTTTTCCAACTCAAATTTTCCTGAGTCAAATATTGCTAGTACAAATTATATCAGAAGCTTAGGTGTTCCCATATGTTTTTAAGATAATAAATTTTACCATATGCGGTTTCACCAGTTGTCAGGTTTTAATGTGTTGATTGTTGCCATCATCATGAGGTTAAAAAGAGATGATCTTATTCACTTCTAAATCATTCCATTTGAGAATTTTCAACAATTTACCTCAAATATTCTAAGTCCTTGTTTCCCCTGTTTAGATTATTAATCCACTCCTTCCATTTACTTCCAGTGAATTCTTACAGCATGTACCCATAACTGGATCAAGAACGAAGTCAAATGGTGAACTCTAAGAGGGATGGTCCACATTTCCTTGACTCTACCTTCTTACTTTCCTCTACTCCTCTATCTCATAGCAAGCTGAGCTGAAAATGGAGTTGGATCTTTAGCAATATTTTGAGTGACATATCCCTCTCAAAATGCAGGCCAAGTTATAATTTACCACCCATCCGTTTTAATACATGGCATGTATGTGGGTATGGGAGGGTGTGTATGGTGAGAGGGGAAGAGAGAGACAGAGAGACAAAGAGAGCAAGCGAAGGACAAAGAGAGAGAAGGGAATGTGGCAAAGATTTGTACTTAGTCGGTTCAGATGAAGGACATATATAATTTACATGATTGTCCAGGTATTACTCTTTCAACATTTTTTGTAGGTTTGAGTTTTTAAGAAATAAAATGTAAACATAAATAAAATTAGGAAATCTGATATGGGAGCAATTCAAAGCCTATACAGATCAACCAAGTTTTCTCCTTGTTCCCTACTCTTTTCTACTCCAGAACTGACCCTCTTTGTTGTTCCCTCTTATACTGCCATCAGTATGAGACACAGAGAAAAGGAATGAACTGCAGAGATGAGAATTTGCAGATCATCTGAGATACATATTTCTAGTTCCATCCTCCTCACTAACTCAAACACTGGTTAGACAAAAAGATAATAGAATTTGAATTTTGGGTTCAGAATAATTCAATGTTCATTGCCTAAATGCCAAGCTCAGTGCTAAGTGTTTTTTACGTGTATTACCCACTCCATACTTCAAAATAAACATAAACATTATAACTCCTTTTGGATGAATATATGGAAATTCATAGAGGTTAAGAAGCATGCTTGCTAATAGACAACTCTTGAGAATATTGTGAGTTGAATCTGTCTTCACTGGTTTCACGAGCAATTACCCAATCATTTACTTAAAAGTTTCTAAATTCAGAACTTAAAATCAGGTGGGACTAGGATTGAATTTTTAACAGGAGCTTGAAATTGAACAGGTTACTTATCCAGTCTGAGCCTCAGTATTCTCATATATAATGAAAATATGATATACCCTGAATAATTATGAGGACTATATGTAGAGAGATAGAATATATATGTATATATAAATATATGTATATATATATATATATAATCTAACTTCTTGCTTATAAATATTTAACAAATGAAATTTATTTACATGAGATTCTTGAGAACCAGGCTCAATAATTTTCAAAGTTATTTATTATGTAAGAGTATTTTTTAAATTACAGGAATCCATATATCCTGATGCCAAATATGATAGAATAAGCTATAAATATTCTTTTCAGATGCTATCTTTCATTGGTCTTTTTAAGTAAATTGTCTAATTCTCAAAGTATTTTGCTGACATTTTATGTTTTTTATAAACTTTAATTTTGGAGAAAGCTTGAAAATGGTGAAAGTTCATCATATCTTAAAAGGTTGTGACAGAAAGTCCCCATTTGTCACTTTCTTAAGCATGACTTAATCAGTCAGTAATTATTTATTGGACAAACACTATCAGACCAATACTGTATGAAAATATAATACGGTTTCTTAAATACCTGAAAAATGAATAACTTGAGAAATTTAATTTAAAGATCTACAAAATTTCATATATAGAAAGGAACTTAAAGAGATTTAGTAACCAGCATTATTTGGATTGCTCCGTATATTTGAGAAAAGGACAGATGGGGCTAGGTAGGGAGAGATAGGTAGGGGACTATGTAATCAGGTTCACAGAAATCCCCAAAGTGCACAGGTGTAAGGAACCAGAGAAAAGGGAACACATCAGACCACCCTGCCCTAGGTGTCTTTTTTTTTATGACAGTCACCTGCGACCAACAAAGAATAAACAGATCCTAAAAAGAAGTTAGCCATTAAAGATGTAATCGCTAGTCCTGCTTACACAAAGGTGCTGTCAGTAGAGAAATTAAAAAGACTTAAGTTCCCTCGTTAGCTTTCAATAAAAGATCAACCCTAAAAGCCCTCAGTGGCAACCCTGTGGGGAGCCCCCCCTCACTCCTGAGAGCTTTTTTTTCTGTATCCTTGATTAATAAAACTCTGTCGCTTAACTCACTCTCCTTTGTCTGCAAGATTCATTCTTAGACTAGGTGAGACAAGAACCTAGCTCCCCCACTTCATATTTACTTAATAACAAAACGGAAACTTTTAAAAATGTTTTTCATGTTTTGGAACATAAGTTACTTTTTCTAAATGTGATGATCACTTTGGGAAAAGACTCTGTATTTAAAGGTAAACCCTCAAATTTGATAGGGTCAGGTCTCTTACTAATCAAAATACGTTTTCTAGACAAGAAGAATCATCATTACCTGGAGGCATGTTAGAAATGGAGAAATCAAGCCTCACCTCAGACCTACAGAATCCCAATTTAACCATGTCCCCAGGTAATTCATATGCACACTGTTCAAAAACAACAGAACTAGTCTATCTATCTCTTTGTTACTTGGGTAATAGTATTTAGAGGCATAAAAATGAAGTCTAAATATTGCCAAAAGGCAAAGAGATGTCTGGATATCCTATGCAAAAATGCAACTATTTGGCTGACTTAAAAGCATTCTAAACCTGCTGGCTGATAAACACTTATCTGAGTAAAACAAAGTGCCTCCACTACCAACTCAGGTTTCGCTCAATTCTAATGATCCACTATGAACAATGGCCTTTAATTAGTTTTATTTTGGAAACCTGCAGTGCAGGTTTTCTCATGTACAAGAATTGCTGATTAATTAAGCAAGAAGACACTCCAGGCAATATATTTCTGGATGTAGGATGAGATGGAGTGAGGGATATGTTGGAGATTTAGTGACTTGTTCACCATCTTACACAAGCACACATATTCCTCTGCAAGATGCTGCCCAAATGGGACTCATTATGCTCAAACTAGAAGAAATATCAGCACATTTAGGGGAGAATTGCAGGCCCAATCATTTTCAGAGTATTAGGCATGTTTGTTTAAATTCCAATCAGAAAGTTCCACTTTTGCCCAGCATTTGAAATCTATTTGGTAATTTACCTTAGAGCAATGTTTGAATAACAAAAAGGTTTTAAAAAAAATTAAACAACCAGAAACAAAACAAAACAAAACAAAAAACCTTACTTTCCAAGGGCAAAGCATTCCAGTTTTACAGATGAATCCTTTGCAGCTTGTATAGTTTCAGGAAAACGCACTTCAATCTTTGGTTCATATTCCCCCATCACACCTGTTAAATATCAAAAGAGCTAGCAGCATTTCTGGAGAATAGAAGTTTTCTGTGAAGTAAATGCTTCATTAACCAAAATCTGATTTTTTTGTCCTTCAATTAACAACATTTTCATATTCTTTAATGAGTGATAGAGGGCAAAGAAACTACGTGATGCTACTTAAGGAATTAGTTCCTTCCCTTCTTGCTTAAAAAAAATATCTAAGACATATCAAAGTATCAGAATAGAGGCATCCCAAATTTCCCTACATTCCATATTAGAATCTTACAAAGAATTTGTCTTCTAATTAAGAAATGAATGCATCTAGATTCTAAAATGTTTCTGAATTATCAAGAACGTTTCTTCTCTAGAGATATCCAGATCACCCCTTCACGGAACTCACGGGGCCAGATCTGTTCAGGAATAAAGAAATTTTCAGTTAATACTGTAGGAGGTCTCTTAATACAAAATAACAGTATTTCCGCAACAAAACCTATAAAGTAACAACAATAATTGAGATAAAGACATAAATATTCTTATGTCAGTTCATTAAGGATTTACTTTTAAATGAGTTTTCTGTAAACTTATAAAAAACATTTGTTTTTATAGTTTTAAATTTTTCAATAAGGAATTGTGGCTATGGGCTAAGATTCAGGTAGGACAGTAGTCTAATGTATGTAAATATGCTAGCTACCAGACGTGTAACAGGAATATATCTCTAGGCTATCCTCATTAACTTAATTAATTTAATCAGTAGCCAATCAAGATTCCTCAAAAATTTTGATCTTTTATTTTTAACTTATATAACAAATACCAATGTAATACATTCCAAAGGTTAATGATTTATTGAGGGCCAGTACACTTGCACAGAAGCTGAAACTTACAAAATATATACCAAATAAAAATACTTGATTTTTAAGACCTTGATCATTCCAAACATTCAAAGAAGCTATGGTTGAGGTGGTAGAGAGTACTAGCTCAGCAAACTAAATTGGTTAAATTTTCTATGTTCTCTTTTCTTGACAGCTGATATTTCTAGAGTGACTTTTAGAAGAGGTTTGATATTTCTTATATTAATACTATTAACATTAATATAGTATAATTCTTCTGATCTGTTTTTACCACGTATGCACTGAAGAGAATAGAGGGGATAGAAGAATGAAGGAATTAAGAAGGGGAGAAAGAGGAACTAAAAGTAGACCAGAAAAAGGAAAAATATGGTAGAAGGTCTATGCATATTATTGGCTTATGAGCTCTTTCTGTCACGAACAGACTACTCACTGAAGGGGAGAAATTGGACTCATGAATAAATCTAGTGGTTGCTGAATTCTGAATTAGGACGATGCAAATATATTTGGGTGGTTAGTGATTATAAAAGCTCTGTCGTAAGGACTCCCTGTACGGAACTAGTTCCATAATTCTCTTAGCCATCATTAGCATATGTTCTTGCTCTTAAAATCCTCAGGGAGGAGAAAAACTCTATGAGGTACTCCAAGTCCAGATCTGATCACAAAATGCATCAACAGGTTTTCTATCTTTACATGTACCACTGTGAATATTTAATTAAAGAATTGACTGGAGGATTATTCTACTTCGATGACTTTCCTAGGTCTTCTAGTTCTCTAAATCTTGTGCCAGCTATGTCTTGACTAAGCTACAAAACTCATCAGAGACCCATTTGAATTATGTTCCTTGGAGGAATATAATTCATATGAATCTTGTGTTTCATTCCTCTTTGGAATGCTTATAATTAATGTTTGCTTGCTTTGCTTTCCTTGGATGTGAATTTTTTCCCCATTTTGCCAGCCAGGTAAATAAAGGGTGAGCAAAAAAGACAAATATGGAAAAGAAAGAGGCATTAAAGAGAAGCTGCATCATATGCTTACTGAAAACAATATTATTCAATTAATAAGCTTGGCAGCACCCACACGTGCACACACACACGCCTATTCCCCCAAACAGACTTTTTTATACAAAATGTTCCTCAAGTAACGAAAGGATCTGTTCCAATGCCAGTGAAGAAATGGCATGATATACCTAGAATCATATAAACTGTACCATGTGAGTTATAGAATTTTCTATTGTATTTTTATAATATCTGATTTTCATCATATTTGTAAATTGAATCTCAACTCATTGATGATGTGGTTCCTCTGAACCAGAGGGAAGCTGAAAGCCCAACAGATGTCCCCAGGCTTCAAAAGGGACCGATAAAGTGTATTCCCAAGATAGCTCATTATCTTACCATCAGTGCGCTGCACTAATGGAGTGGGTGGTCCTTGAACACTTCTCTGGGCTTCCTTGTTGGTTACGAAGCAAGTGTAGTTGCCCACATCTGATGGTTCCACTTTGGCAATATACAAGTTTCCTGTCTCTTGGGAAACAAACCGCCTGTTGTCCTCTTGAACATATAAGGGGTTATCATTGAAGGTCCATGCATAAAACAAATCTGGAAAACAGAAAAAAAAAAAAAAGCATTATCCTTACTGTATTCATTCTTATCTGAAAGTTTTGTGCCTTCTTCTCCAAAATTAGAATAAAATTGTGCCCATTGGTCCAGTTTATGCCTGCTGTCCTGATATAATTGTAATATTCCCTTATATTCAAATATATTCAAATTTGGATGATACATTATATAGTCATCCTGCCCATCACTGGCTTTGTGCATTTAGGGGTGCAATGATGGCATGCCAAGAGAATAAGTGGATGGATGTATTAAGAAAAGCTGTAACATATATAAAATATTACGGGCTTAAAATGCACACTGAATTTCTTCAGAAATGCTCACATTAAAACAGCATCTCTCAATGTGCAGTCCAAAGGATGCCTGCACTAACGTGTTTTGTGTCTGATTTCTCCTAATATGTATTTTTTTAATGTTCACTTATGTTGTGTGACTATCAGTACTTCTTTTTTTTAAAGATTTTATTTATTTGAGAGAGAGAGAGAGCAAGAGCATGAGCAGTGGGGAGGGGTAGAGGGAGAAGCAAGCTCCCTGCTGAGCAAGGAGCCCAATGTGGGACTCCATCCTGGAACCCCAGGATCATGACCTGAGCCGAAGGCAGATGTTTAATCAACTGAGCCACCTAGGTGCCCCTCCTATCAGTACTTCTTTGTGTTCTATTGCTGAGTAATATTCCATTTTATAAATATACCACAATTTGTCCAGCTACTTTCTTGTTGATGAGTCTTTTGATTGTTTCCAGGTTGGAAACATTACGTATTAGGTTGAAATGACTGTATGTATTAGGTTGAAATGACTGTCTGTCGAATTTTCATTTCTCTTGATAAGGTCCTAGGAGTGAAAAATAAGGTAGATAGATGTATGTTTATAAGAAACTACAAAAGAATTTTTCAAAGTTGTTGTACCAGTTGAATTCTCCACCAGAAATATATGAGAGTTATAGTTGTTCCATATCTTTGCACAAATAACATGTCAATTTAAAAAAATTTTAGCCAGAAATCATTGAACAAAGAAAACTTTTCTTGTGGATTAAGGTTTTTAAGTGTGGTACTATCTGAAGACTAAGAAATTGTATGTATCATGGAAACTAGATAGAACTGAACTTATGTCTGGGAAATGGAAGAATATAACTGGTTCTAAAGGGACTCCAAAATAACTGAAATGCACAGGTGCTAGGAGTGAAGAAGGGTTTACACAGATTGAAAACATCATCACCTTCAGTTGAACTTAGAAATCACATACCAGGAAATCACTGCTCATAGAACAGTTGAAGCAACCAGGGGCCTCTTGTTCAGGCAGAGGCCGTGGGTTGTATTTGTCATCTGCACTTATATTAAAAATGGGTGCAGAGGCACCTGGGTGGCTCAGTTGGTTAAGCTACTGTCAGCAGCTCAGGTCATGATCCCGGAGTCCCAGGATCCAGTCCTGCATCGGCCTCCCCACTAAGTGGGGAGTCTGGTTCTCCCTCTGGCCCTCTCCCTTCTCATGTTCTCTCTTTCTCTCTCTCTCTCTCTCAGATAATTGAGTAAAATCTTTAAAAAACAACAACAACAAAAAACCCAAAACAATACAAAAAAATGGGTGCAGAAACAAGATAGGGTAGAGCCAAAACTTGATCTATATAGAAAAACTTATGAGGAAGTGGGAGTGTGGGAATGTTGCCATCTTTATTAATCTCTTCCACCAAGGAAAAAATAAAGCACTAACAGTAGACTTAGGGAACAGACTTAAGAAAGCACAAGAGGAAGGAAGGGAGGAAGGAGGAAAGGGAGGGAGGAAGGAAGGAAGGAGGGAAGGGAGGGCGGAGGGGAGGAAGGAAGGAAGGAAGGAAGGAAGGAAGGAAGGAAGGAAGGAAGGAAGGAAGGATACAAACAGACCATTAATAGTGGGGAGAAGCTAAAGTATTAAATTCTAACAACAATTCATAAGTTATTTTAGTAAAAATGAATTCATCTATATTGACAGAACTCTAATATAATTCTCAGGAAAGAAGAAAACATGAGAGGTATGTCAGAGAACAATCAACAAAAATGCTACTTATGTATAGAATGCGAAAATGTAAAGAGTGGCATTATTAAATCTATAAAAGTAGTGTTCAGGTAGAAAAAAATCCAAGATGTATGGTTATGTAAAAGCATATTGTAAATCAAGATGTTTAGCATTGTGTATGTGTATGTGTGTGTGTGTGTGTGCGCACCTTTATACAAATTATTAAATTTAGCAACCTAGGAATGTATATAGAGGTTTTCTTAGGGTGAGGGGAAGAAATACAAAAGACTCTGAGTTTCTACATAATGTGTTTCTTTCATATTATAGTTCTTAATTACTATGTAATATTTGTGTAATGGGAAAAAACAGGATGGAAATAGTGTCAGGAAAACTAAACACTAGAATGAATTACAACTTGTAAAACAATATGGTGAATAATATTTTTCATTCTTACTCTGAACTGTTCAGACTGGAGTATTACGTTTTATTCAGAGCACATTAGAATCACTAAGGAAGTTTGTTAAAATACAGATAGCTAATCCTATTCCTAGCAATTTGGTTTCCTTGTATCTGAGTGAAGCATCATGGAATCTGTATTTTCAACACCCTATGAAGGGCTCATGTCGTTGAGCTGGAATATTATGTTCCAAGCACCCCTTACTGAAAGGGGATTAAAAATCTCAAGTATATCAAGAGGCAGATAACCAACACAACAAAGGCTGGAGGTTAAATCACAAAAGAAAATGATAAGAACTTAGATTTTTACCCTGGGGACAGGGTGGGGAAGAACAATTGAGCGGTCTTCATAGCTTTGAATTGCTGTCATGTGCATAAAAGAAAGCCCTTTCTATTGATGTCCAGGAGGCAAAAATAGGACTTCGGCTGTTGGGGGTTACAGAAGGCCCAATGGCCTTTAATATAATGAAGACCAATTTAAACTTCAGAGCTATAACAGCAGATGATTTATGAGGTAATGAGCTCTTTATCATTAGAGATGGCCAAGCAGAGAATGGATGAGCTGTTTGAGACGTTGCAAAAATATTTATTTTTGCAATGAATGGGAAGTTAAATCTATGTTTCTGTGAACTGTCTACTCCACCCTCAACATTCCTTTGATCTCCTTAAGAGTCTAATGCTTTTAGATCAAGTATGCATAAATGCAATTCACTTTTTATTTTTTGAAAATATACTTTGACATTGTCCTCCTGTTCCAGGGTATTGAAACTTCATTGCTTTTGCAAGTCCCTACTGGAGTCTTTTATCATTTCATGTGGTCTCTTGCTTCTAAGTTTTTTTACTGATGTCCTTTGCTGCCTCACTTCTAAGCCTGTTACTCTGTCTCCACCAAAGAGATGCTCAAAGGGTTTTTGTTTGAAAGTGAGAGGTATCTAGATAGTAAATTTTTCCTCAATATAAAGAGGAGAAAAAAAAAAAGTAGTTCAGATTCCCATGTTGTCAGTGACTCCTCATCTTTTGAACCTTTTGTGAAATAAAGACAATCTTGAGCAAATTCCCAGGGCCATGTCTCAGTTTAGGGATCTTTATTCAGTGCTGATTTGAAGAGAGGAATAAGCTCAACCTCTCCGAAGTCCAAGGTTAACCCTTCTCACTTAGCAGAAATTATAGGTTGCCACTAATGCCCAAGAAATCTTTGTATTCTTTACCCTATAATCTTAAGACCTGAGACTGTAATTTCCATTTCTCCCTTGGTGAATTCATTTTTACCTTAGTTGCTAAAACTTTCTGATCTATTCCTTTAACAGTGGAACATTTAGAAGCTGCCAGAAGAAAGTTGTCCAGAAATAAGGAAGATTACATTAGAATAATAATAAAAAAAATGAGTACTTTTATTTCATACCCATTTCATCATCCCAGAATTTTGTTTTGTGATGCTAGTTGGCTATTGATAATAAGCCCATTAAACAGGAGAAGGTACTGGAGCTAGGAATATAAAAGTAATTTTCCAAAATCACATTGTTTGCGTGTAGAAGGAGGAGGACTTGAACCTAGATCCTTCAGATGCCAAATCCTTTGCTCTTTCCCTAATACTACCTTTCTTCTTTTCTATGTATCTACAACTGATCCTCTTCTTCTATGTCAATATGATCCTCTTGGAGCATTCTTCCTTACTCTCAGACTTCCTTCTACACACCCAAACTCTCTGCATATCAAAGTCTACTCAGAACTACAAATGTTCCTCATCACCCATCCCCTCACCCATCAACATTGTCTTTCCTGTGTTCAATTTCCTCAGAATCTTACAGGGTAAAATGTCAATCTGTCATTTCAATTACTTCAACACATTTACAGCTACTATTAGCAGGGAATAGAAGGCATTTGTTAAACCATTAAGAAATAATTCTTTTCTCCAAAATGGCCTCACTAGAGGACAGATTTTGAAACTTCAGTGTAAATAACAATCACTTAGAGGACTTGGTAAAACACAAACTGCTGGGTTCTACCATCCCCGTTTCTCTTTCAATAGATCGGAGAAGGAGCCAGGGAATTTACATCACTAACAAATTCCCTGGAAATGCAGATACTGGTGGGTCCCAGAACACTACTTTGAAAATCACTAATATAATGGTAATTCTCAATCTCCTATGCCTAATCAAACCAGGAAGGGATATGGCTCAGAGTTTGATAAAATGGTGGCCATCTTATATATTTCTCTTTGGGTGGTATGTGGGAGCCTGGAGAAGATGTTCCTCAGTTCACAGTTGCATGGCATGTCTGGGACGGAAGGGACCTAAAGATCTTCAGCTCAGTCTTCTCATTTTATAGGTGAGCGAGCAGAGGGGAAGATGGCAGCAGCTCTGTGACTAGACATAGGCACCCCTTTGTGCTCCTCTGTGAACTGGTGAAGATGCTAACCTGCAAGCCCTTCCTGTCACTCCCTTCTCCCCATGGGTTCCCTATTCCCATTCACCCAAATAGTCAGGCTGTAGTGGGGTTTTTAATCTATTTTGTTCTATCATCAGCCACTGTCATGCTTAATCTGTATATTTTTAATGGGGAAAGAAAAAAAAAACTCTTACAAATTGGAAGTTTAAAATCCTTCCCATTTGGCTTTTCTTAATTAAATGTATAATTCATGAGCCACTTAAGTTGAAATCATTGAATTTTTAAAATATTTTCTCCACCATCTATGACATTTATCTGTTATTAATGATTGTGATGCATTTTCCCTATGATGATTCAGCAGTAACATTAGAACTGAATGATAATTGGTCTTTCCTGAAGCATTGCCTGTAGTTTCACACTGACACCATCCTCTACAATTTTAATATTATTAGAAATGGCAGATCTGCAGTAAGCAACTGAAGACTATATCTGCTGCTCTCTCAAGCATGCAACAAATCCTATTTTCCTTAGAGCATGATTATGTTTTGACATCTTTTACAGCCCTATATCTTGCACTGTAATATTTAAAGTATAAACACAAGAGATATATGCAATTGTACCCATTATATGGGATGTAATTTTTATTAGAGGGGAAGTATCCCACGTGAAAGAGACCAGTAATGATAAACACTGACATTGAGAACTTCTATTGGCTCCATAAAGCAGACCTCAAAATTGGTAGTATGTTTCTAGAAGTAGAAAATAAATGAGAAGAATAAAGAATTTGAAGCACAGTGCTCAGATTTAGTGGATAAATCTACCCTTTGGAATATTCTGGCATGAGTGTACTTTACTGCAAACCTTGCGCAGAGCTCTAAGGTTAAATGTGACTGCCTGTTGGGTGGTAAATCATGGTTATGCTAGCTCAGTGGCAAAGACCTAATCCAAGAAAAATAATTCCTTTTCTGGGTTGAAGTCATTGATATCGGTACTGAGCAAGTTTATGATGTAACCCAGAACACTGCCCTGACACCTTTACAACCACTCCGATTTGAGTACTCATTTGTTCCACAATTACTGCTTAACCACCCAGATTTTATTAGATCCCTTTTGATTTACGCATCTCCTGTTCAGAATCATGGAGATAGCTGCTTTTGTGGCCTACAAACAACCACTAAGTAAAGGCCCTCTGAGTTCCTGTTATTGCTGGCTTCCAAAAAACTCTAGGGCTGGCATGTCCTACCTGAAAAAGTAATGAAAACACAGCCAGCTTCTGAATGAACTTCTGAGAAACCTCCAATTTTAAGGAAGACTGGGTAAGTCATGGGAGGCAAATACAGAAGGACTAGACTTCCTTTTTTCTTCTCAATTCCCATCCTCTATGGGTGAACTAAATACAGAGAATGTAAGAGATGAGTTATTCCAGTGTTTCTCAACCACACGTGATTTTGCCTGAGAGAGGTATTTGGCAATGTCTGGAGATATTTTTCTTTCCCGCTATTGGGAGAGGAGATGCCATTGCATCAAATGGGCACAGGCCAGGGATGTTGCTAAACATCTTCACAATGCACAGGACAAACCCCATAACAAAGAATTATCTCACCCTAAATTGTCAATAGCGCTGATGTTGAGAAACCCTGGGCTGTACAAATGGAAACAGGCTATAACATGAGAGTTCTGTTTGATGTGCTGGAAAGCAAGGGAAAATATTCTTACTGGGAATGAATAAGATTCTGAAAGTAGACAGAGGAAACGTGGAGCACAGGACCTAGAAGAATGAACTCTGGGGTTCTGGTCAGCTACATGATCTTTCTGGTTATAACACGGTACACTAATATTAGGCAAATCAATCCACCTCTCTAGGTGGTGTTTACATATTCTCCAATATAGATACACTTGCTATTTCCATTTATACTTCACTTAGCAATTATTTCCTGCTGTGGGCCAGATTATGCCAGACCAGATGAGGCAACAGAATAAATGCACTGGTGCTTAAACTCAAGATATGTCTTCTTGGCCAAGTTAACACTAACTTCTTTAACACAATTATTCAATTTATAGAATGGAGAAATTTTCTCTGAAAGTGTCACATGAGTTGAGGCCCACAAAATGCTGAGCTGAATGTCCAGTATATAGAAGGCATTTGTTACCTTATCCAATCATGTGATATTAAACACTATTTATATACGGTGTTAAAAAGAGAGAGACAGACAGACAACAGTCTCCAAATGGAGTCACTTGTGCTAAGTTCCACGTCAGCCAACCAAAACTTAATACCTAATCAAATTCTACTTCAGCCTCTCTCAGAAACGTGACCCTTAACCAGTCAATCTGGAGTTACCTGGTCAGCACTAGTGAGGCAACCCACCTGATAGACCCTACCAGTCTTCCAGAGGAAGGTGACCTTGCCTGAAACAATCTACTCTTTGCTGGAACAACTTCTTTGTCCTGCCTCTTTCTGCCTATAAAGGTCTTTCATTTTGTATAGCTCTTCAGGGTTCCTTTCCATTTTTTTTAAGCATATCTTTGACAACTTTATTAGGATGTTTCTTTGTAAATTTTTAAAAATTTACTTGTTTATTATTTTTTTATTATGTTAGTCATCATACAGTACATCATTAGTTTTTGATGTAGTGTTCCATGATTCATTGTTTGTGTATAACACCCACTGCTCCATGCAATACATGCCCTTCTTAATACCCATCACCAGGCTAACCCATCCCCCCACCCCCCTCTCCTCTAAAACCCTCAGATTGTTTCCTGGAGTCCATAGTCTCTCATGGTTCGTCTCCCCCTCTGGTTTCCCCCCCTTCATTTTTCCCTTCCATCTCCTAATGTCCTCCATGCTATTTTTTTTAAAAGATTTTATTTATTTATTTGTCAGAGAGAGAGAGAGAGAGCATGCACAAGCAGGAGGAGTGGTAGGCAGAGGGGGAAGCAGGCTCCCTGCTGAGCAAGGAGCCCAACTCAGATGCAGGGCTCCATCCCAGGATCCCGGGATCATGACCTGAGCTGAAGGCAGATGCTTAACTGACTGAGACACCCAGGCATCCCATGGGTTCCTTTCCATTCATAAGATGATATGCTGCCCAATTCATAAATCATCGAATAAAGCCAATTAGGTCTTTAAATATACGCAGTTAAATTTTGTTTTTTTAACAATGGTAAATACCAAATTTAGTTCTCCAAACCAGAACTTTCCCCTTAGATATGTAAATCCAGCTGCATACTCAAAATTTTCATTGTTCTATCTAATAGACATCTGAATGTTAAAATGTCCCAAAACAAATTCCTATTTCCCCCATTCCAAAACCTGCTCTCTCTTCATTGGTATCATCCCAACAAATGACATTCCATTCTTGTAATTGCTCAACCCAAAAACCCTTCCTCTCTTTCTCTTTACAATCTATATCCAATCTTTTGGGACATTATTTTAGGTATACCCTCTAAGTATCTCCTGAAGATGGTTACTTGTTCACTGGTCTGCTCCCATCATCCTGCGTCAAGCCACCATTACTTCTCACCTGAGTCATTGTAATCACCTTTAACTCCTTATATTATTGCCCCTCTTTGGTCTATTCCTTAGAATAAACTTTTTAAATTGGAGATCAGAGAAAGCATGCAGTCTTTTGCTCAATACCATATAATGCATTCTAATCTCACTCATAGTAAAATTTAAAGCCTCTATAATATCTTTAAGGTAGTGCTTACAACCTTATCTATGCTCCTATTTGCTCACTTTTCTTTATCCACACTGGCTTCTTTGCTATTCTTCCAATGTGCCAGACACAGCCCTACTGCAAGTCCTTTGCACATGCTGTTCCTTCTACCCAAACTGCCTTTTCTCAATGTTTCACTCTCTCATTGCTTTAGTTCTCCTCTCAATGCCAACAAAGCCTTCTTTGGCTTCAGAATATACAATACCAACACCCACCACCATTTAGTTTTCTCCCTAGCTTTTATTACCATCTGTCACGTTTTTATATTTATTATAAGATTCATGAAGATAAAGACTTTGTCACATTGCTCTCCACTATATCCCTAAAATTCACTAAAATGAGTGGTACTTAGTATGTACACAATAAATATTTGTTGAGTAAGTTTATAGTACTAGTTCAATAATGATGGTTATCACTATTATATCAATAGGCAACTGTTCTGCCTATCTGCCTTTTACATATTAAGCAACCCTGAAGTAATACTGTCACTGCTGATTTGACCTACTCACTGAGAATATACCACTGTCAAAAAAACCCCACAAAAACAAAAAACCACCAAAAACAAAACAGCAACAACAACAACAAAAAGAAAACACCACTGTCATTTACACCAGAAACAGAAGGAAAAAAAAAAGAACAACTAATTGGGAAGAAGGGCATATGAAAATTTAGCACTTTTCCTCAATGTAATTTTCCTCTTTATAACACAATTTTGAGTTTTTGCTGGAATGATTTTCCATTTGTGTTGAATTGTCAACATTTTTATTGACGGAAATACAAACGCTGGACTCAAACAACAGTGCTATCTTCCTACAACAGACATAGATACTCCAAATTACTGGCATAAATTCAATTGTTCTACCAACCTAAAAGTTATATCTTTGAAGACAAAGGAATATTTCCTCTAAAACAAATTTTAAACCTATAATTTTTATGAGCCCAGGATTGAGAGTTTTATACCAAGACAATAAAGGGAAAGAATCTGCTTTACTTTAGATATGGTGAAACTATTATTTCACAGTGAAGGTGATCTTAATTATTTTAAAAAACATGTATCATTTCTTCACTCTGTCATTTTTAAAGAAAATTTCACGTGAAGCTGGGCTAACTCACTGCACCCATGAAGATCTACTGACAGCTTATTTTCATATCCAACCTACAGCTTTGGCTTCAAGGCTTTCACATCATTAGAAAAATTGAGAGTCTGAAATTTTGCTTTCAGTGCTGTTGCAAATGACTTATGCAGAATCTCTGTTACAGGTGATGGCTGCTCTTAACCAAAGCTCATCCTGGAGTTAAGTGGAAACCCATGAAAGACCTCTCTGCATGGCAGTTCAAAGTCTACCTCAAGGCTCAGCGACCCTCCCCCAAATGAATAAGTAAAATAAATAGTGTATTGCCTCTTACTGTCACGTAAACCTGGAAGTAGAGAAAAGACCTTAGAATCCTCCAGAGACCTAGCGGAGGAAAGGAAAAGTCTTTATTTAGCTGACTACCAAGCACCTTGGTATTTACCTTTGCCAAGCACGGAGAGGCTAACTAGGAGACTTGTATTCTTCTGACATGGGTAACCAAATTAAGGATAATAACTATAATAGCCAATAGAAGGATTGTTAGAGATTGTGTGGAGATGAGGGAAGTCACAGACTACCCTTAAGAGCCTTTACGAGAAAGGAAAGTGATGTCTAATAGGGAAAAAAGGGTTTCAGTCAGATGTGCATTGTAGCACCCTCTGTGTTCTTCAGACAAAACTTTCAGTAAAACTTACATTTCCCTGTAATATTTTAGAATTATATTTTTTAGGAAGATGGAGTTTATCATGGAGTTTATCTCTAGTTAAGAAATAGGATTAAGGGAGTGAATATACTTCTCTCCTCAGAGTATAGGGAATGGTTCCTGTTTGTGTCCAAATATCACATTTCTAAGAGATAAAGCAGAATGTGCCAGTTTTGTGTTCTGGCATTATTGCCTAGGTTTCTTTTCTTTTTCACTATGGGTACTTTCCTCTAGAATAAGCTTTATCTGTAAATCCTCTCTTTCTAGAAGAATAGCACATTTGTGGTTACTTTAAAAATTGGGTAGGAAAACATCCATGAGAGAGCCT
Organism: Ursus arctos; assembly: GCF_023065955.2. Taxonomy (NCBI): domain Eukaryota; kingdom Metazoa; phylum Chordata; class Mammalia; order Carnivora; family Ursidae; genus Ursus; species Ursus arctos. Next base: position 56,223,747 of record NW_026622808.1, on the reverse strand, counting down.
ATTCTGGAGTCAGGTCTCCTTTGGTCTTTTCTGGAGGGAAGAAAAAAAAATGACATCCATATAACAGCACCTGTTCAGTTTGGCTTATGTTGATTACTCTATTTCACTGAGTTGTCACTAATCATTTATATGGGAAATCCATCTATACACTTTTTTCTTTTGTTTTGTTCCTGGAGCTATTTTTTTTTTTCTTGGGTAAATTTAAAGGATTCAGCCTAGTTGATAATTTTTCTTACTCTCCCATAGTTCTTGTTTTTTTGTTTTTGTCTTATAAAACACACTAAAATGTATTTGATAGGCCTGCCTTGTTAAGAAATGTTTTCCAATTTTTTTGTGCTAATACTAGAGAGAAAATATAAAGAATTCAGAACGTTCTGATAATAGCAAGGAACTGAATTCAGCCAATGACTTGAGTGAGCTGGGAAGTGGATTCCTCCTTAGACTTTCCAGAAGAGAATGCCTTCTGGTCAAGACTTTGATTTTATCCTTGTAAGAGTCTGAGTAGAGAGACCAGCCACATCATCCTTTGGCTTCTGACATATAGAACTGTGTGCTAATAAATGGGTGTTGCTTGAAGCTACCAAGTTTTAGGTAGATGGTTACTTACTAAAGAAAAAAATAAATATATATATATATATAGATACACATACATATACACACACATATACACACACACACACACATATGTGTGTGTGTGTATATGTGTGTGTGTATATATATATATATATATATATATATATATATATATATACATATATATATATATATATATATATTCTAAACCAAGGAAAAAATTACAAAGACAAAAATGTCTATGTGTAAAGTCGGCTCACTTTAAACCAGCTGTCCACTAATCCAGTTTGAAGGTTATCCAACCAATATGTTTCTCTACATTCTTGAAGTCTTTCTTGGCACAATTCACCTTTATAGGAAGGTGAGAAAGGAAAAGGAAGAATAAGGAATTGTTTTAAATAAGCCAGTTAAAGACACTCTTAGAACTCTTAGAAAACCCAGGAGGTGTAAGAGTGTTGAAACTGTTAAACAATCTGAGGTTTAACCATTAACTACAGAGCTTTCTATCCAAAGGCATTTTTTTTTTTTTAATCAGAAACTCCTGCACTGGAATCTTGCCTTCATTTACCAACCGAAAACTGATTTACTTAGTTTGTCTGAGTCTTGCGTTCCTCATTTTAAAATTATTGTTTTTAATTATTGGAATACTGAGAAAGAGAAAATAAATGGAAAGCACTTACAGGGCTTGTTCATGATAACAATTCAATAACTGGTAGCCATTGTTACTATTATCAATACTTTCTCCTTATTAATTGATGACTATTTGTATAATTGGATCAAAGGGTGTCTGTCAATATTCCCCTCAGTTTTGGTCTGGGAGAACTATAAGGACCAGAAGAACAATATTCCAGTATTTCTGCCCTTGCAGAGATGAGGAAGCCCATGGCACACCCTAGAGCTCTCCAGATGAAAATTCCTATAAATCCTGGATGAAGTCAATATTGACAAATACCCTTGAAATCCTGCTAAAACATTACGTATGATATAATTAAATTTGGTATCACAGAAGTTTGTCATAACTCACATGCAATAGGCATAAGTTAATCAGTTAAAAAGATCTTAACTGAAGGCAGTGTTTGTTGTGACTTAATTTCATGGCATTACGCAGAGAGACACTGTTACAAGGGTTACATGTTTTAAATGATCAACATACACTTTAACAGTGGTAGGTAACAAGGTAACAAGGGAAAGCTTCTACTTGGCTGCTTATTTTTATTATTTTTTCTACAGATTTTATTTATTTTAGAGAGAAAGAAGGGGAGGGGAAACAGAGAGGGAGGGAGAGGGACAAGCAGACTGCGCTGAGCACAGAGCCCAATTCGGGACTGGATCTCAGAACCCTGAGATCATGACCTGAGCTGAAACCAAGAGTTGGATGCTAAACGTATTGAGCCACCCAGGTGTCCCATTCGCTGCCTTTTTAAAATATGTGGCATTCATTTACAAATATTTGACATTTCTGCTACCTTTATTTAGTGTAAACAAAGTTGAAAATAATCTTCAATTCTGTCAAGATTCTTTGACCAAAGTCAGAGCATAAAATGACACAGACTGACAGCACAAACAGACATGACTTTGTATATCTTGTCATCTTAGGTTATAGTACTAAAAAATAATGTCCCTATGGTTAAAAAATAAGCACCATCAAATTTTTTCAATGCTCTGGAATAATACTATTTTATCTCAGACAGCACTGAAAACAGTGTAACTCTCACCTAATATTTCAGGTGAGCATAATGCTATACTACTCTAATATTAATGAATAAAATATTGTTAACTTCTAATCAGTTTCCTTTTCTTTTTGTATCAGCATTTCAAGAGATTGTGTAAAAATGAAAATAACTGAAAAGTGTTTTCAACTTCTTAAAAGATTGTTTAATATAGGGATAAGATTGCTTCCACTTTATTTTTAAATATTTGTTATATTTGCTTTCAAAATTTTCCCATTGCAGAGTGCAAATCAACTAGAAAAGGGCTGCTCTCAGGATCCAGACTGCCTGGATTTGAAGCTTGGCTCCACTGCCTATCAGCTGTGTTATGTTGGACCGGTTACTTAACCTCTGTCTACCTTATTGTTCTCATTTGTATGTATTGTAAAACAATAATCATAGTATCTCTCTCATGAAGCTGCTGTGAAAAATTTAAAAGTTAATACATACAAAGTATTTAGATCTCTACGTTGTAAGTACTTGCTATTATTATTAAGGTAACTATAATACAATCAGTATGATATTAAATTGTACCAAATGAAATGACTCCATGGATATTTTGATACTGCCTCTTCCAGCTTCACTGTTGGTTGAGAATCTACCAAATTTTACTAAATCATTTGGAATTTGACAAAATGCAACCCCAAAGGGATGGTTGAGGCCTTTGGCAACAGGTTAATTCACAGGTCAATCCAGATTATTACAAACTAGAGGTTGTCATTGACTGCATGATTTCACCATTGCTAAGAGATATTCTGATTTTGTGCCATCCAAAATTTGCTTCTAATTAATGGAGTAGCTCTCATCTTCCAATAGTTAAAGTGAGGTTGCCAAGAGGAATGCTGGAATTTGCTTTTCCACAGAGGTCTATAATAACAATGAAATTACAATCTCAGCTTTCTTTTCTGAATAAATATGAGTCATTACACTAATCAGTTTACATTCATTAGCTCACTTAATATTCACAACAGCACTACAATGCAGACACTACAATAGATAGTGTCTCTATTCTACAGATGAGGAAACTGAGCCTAAAGAGGTTAAAGAAATTATCTCTTGCCATTCAGGGTGACAAGCATTGGACTACAGCAGTGTTCAGTTTCACTCTGTACCCTGGTGCTCACACTGGGTGCCATGCTGCATCTCCTTAAGGTTATGTTTGTTGAGTGACTGCCTGAACAAAAATTTCTTTTGAAAAAGATTTAGATTAGTACTATTTAGATACAGTAGAAAGAACATGAAGAGCTTCAAGGTCCTTTTGATTTGATGAAGAGCTACATTGACTTCAAGACATGATGTGCCTTTTTTACTCCTCCAGTGACCACGTTAATGGTGTGACCCAATTACCCCCCCACCATACCTCCAAAGTGTGGTGGTGGGCCACAGAGAAGCACCACACCTTGACCTTCTCGGACGGACACTGCGCTTCTTGTTTTGGTTTCAAAGTCTTCAATATCTTGGAAAACAAACAAAACAGCTTTAGAATTACCTTGCAGTAAAAAACATTTTAAAGTAGAATCTTGAACTTATTATTCTTAACAGTAATGGACACTCATACTTGACTGACCAAGAGAGTCAGTGGATGATCAGTTTATCTACACTGATTATTATCTCTAAAAATCTTGTTTTTCTTTTCTTCTTTCTTTTTCATATAATTAAATGGAGTATGTGATGAAGACATTTATTAACATTACCTACTATCTGTTTGCTCTTATTCTCCCAGGCAGCCTGGAGCCCAGCAGGAAATCTTTAAAACCCAGCACATATTTACTTTCCTTGCCCAGGGAAGGTGTGATTAAAAAAAAAAAATAAAACAAAACAAAACAAAACAAAAAGTATGCAGCAAGTTTGCTACAGTCTTTTAGCATCTTAGATTAATGATTGGTATTTGATGTGCAGATGGAGTCCGTGAGCATTTAGGATGGAATGGCGTGAGGGAAAGAGTTCTATGTGACTGAACTATTGAGAAAGAAGGTATATTTTCTAATTTTCTCATTCTACTCCTTCACAACGCAGCTTCATGATCTTGTTTGGAGTGGTGTAATTTCATAGAATACCAAAGAATCATAGAAATTCAATGTTAGAAGAAAGCTAACTAGTTATCTCATTAAGCCATCCACAGGAAGTACACATCTTTCCACATTCCTGGAATCGTCAGTCAGCCTCCAGGAATGGGTAATTGTTGAACATCTCTGAACCTTAGTTTTTTAACCTGCAAAATGACATTACTCTTTTAACGAATTTGTATTGAACCCCTACTAAAAATACAGGAAGTAAAAAAAAAAATACAGGAAGTGTATTAAAGGAGAGAAGACATATTGGTAAGTAAATCAGGCATGTACCTTGCCCTTACTGTGCTTATTATCTAATAGGAAAACTAGAACACAAGTTAAAAAACAAATAAACCAATGTACATTTACAAATTGTGGTAATTATTGTGGGGTGAAGACTGCTATTGTGTACAAAAAAGCATTCTCCTTTCTTCCACAGTAATAGATTTGTAGATCAAATATGCTTTTCTAACCAGAGGATACATTTCTCAGACATCTTTTCAATTAATGTAGTAAGCAGAAACAATGAGTGAAACTTCCATGTATTATGTGTGAAAGGAAATCTCCACAGTTTTATGTTCTCCACCCATCCCCTCAGCACCTAGATTGCCATGACATGAAAGATCTTGTTGAAGATGAAAGAGCCACCATTAACCTGGGTACTTGAGTGACTGCATGGAATACAACTACAGCTGATCTGGAACATCTACTCTGGATCAGGATAGTAGAGACAAGACAACTCCTATCTTGTTTGAGGCATTTATTTCAGGGTCTCTGTGTTATAGCAGGTTAACTTTTATCCCAACCGACATATCTTGTGAATGAAAAGAACAGAATGCAGATCTGTTGGATGAGAAAGAGACAGTCATGCAATGGTGACGTACAGCAGGGAAAATAGTCCTTGCAGAAAGAAAAACAGGTTTCAAAACCTACATATAGCAAATGGCAGGGAAGTTTCACAATATTGAAAGGAAGCACTGTTCATGGGCACATAGTGGGCAAGGGTCAATTAGAAATTGCAATAATCAGGGCACTGGGGTCTATTATATTCCATTAGGATTATATTAAAAGTACAAAGGGAATACCTGGAAACAACTGAATAATAAATCAGTGCAGAAGTTGAGTAATATCTGCAACATTCATAGAATGGAATGCTGTCAATGATTAGAAAGAATGATCTAAATATAAAGGACTGACTTGGGAAGTTCTTGGAAAGTGAGCTACACTATTAAATTTAAAAAGTGCTAAATATTGCTATGACATTATCCCATTATAAAAGAAAAAAGTAAAAACCTAAATATGAGCATCTCTTTTAACTGATATAGAGAAAATTATAGAACATATATTCTTGATATTCACCTTGGTTGTCTCAAGGGAGTGAATGGGACATATGGAAGTAGAGATTATTAAATCTTTACCTACACCTCTCTTTATCTTTAAAAAAATATTATAAAGATTATAAATTATGGGGTTTTTTATTCATTTTTAACAACTTTACTGTAATTATACAATTACAATAAATTATTGGTGTGATTTAGAGAAATTGAAGACTTCTATTTTCTACATATTATGGGTGTCTTATCCATGAGTTATTTAAATGACAATGTCATGTATGCTATATAATACATGAGCACTGAACTCAGAGGAGAGGCAAGGTCCAGAATTATAAGAATAGAATTTATCAGCATATATATAGTATTTAAAGCCATAGGACTGTATGTAATCCCCATGGGATGGCTCTTAAATTTTTGGCATGAGCAATTTGATCCATCATTTAGAATCAAACTCTAAAAATCTCCAATATTTAGAAGTAGAATAGAGGATTATGGAGAAAGGAAAGAATAAAGGAAATAAAGGGAAGAAGGGAAGGAGACAGTGGGTCAGAGAGAAGGGAAAGAAGGAAGAAAGCAGGGTCTAAGACACGGAGTAAGATGTGGACAGAAAAATGTTGTTGTATTAAGCAAATGAAGGTCACATGTAATCTTGACAAGAGAAGTTAAAGTGGAATTATGGAGAAGAGGCCAAAGTGAATTGAGGGGTAAATAGTAGATAGTAGAAAAGAACATGGGATCACAGGTGTGCAAACTTTTTAGAGTTTGCTATGAATGGGAGGTGAGATTTTGAGAACAGGGAATAGTCTGGAAGGCAGGGGTGCTATACTGATGTAAATAACCAGGTAAAGAAAGAGATGGATAATTCTAAGACACAGATTAGGGTGAAGTTTTTAAAAAATCAGAAAGGTGGCAATCAGAGCCCCCATGGAAGTGTTGACCTTTGTAAGGATGAGGAATTAAGACAAAAGGTATAATTATTGATACAAGGTAAGACTGTAGAATTATCTGCTATTTAGATGAGATTTTTACAGTGGTTTCAAATTTCTCATTGAAACGGATGGCAGAGTGTTGGGTAAATCATTGAGAAAGGGGAAAAAATGCAATAAATAAGCCTACTTATCAGGGTTGTTATGGGGATTAAATAAAATAATGAATTAAAAGTATCTAACCTACAGTGTGTTATAGAGGAGGTGATTAATATGCGGTAATTATTATGATTTTGACACACCAACTGATTAGGTCATGCCACTATATTTTCCTCTGACTGATACAAAGTTCAGATACACGAATGTGCAAACACAATTAGCATATTTCGGTTCCAATAAAATTTTTTGTACATGGATGTTTCAATTTGAAGCACCCATGCTGTGTATCTATGTTATTTAACAAATAAGTATTCTTTCTTTTAGACTTGCTCTCTTTCCATTAAAATGAAGCATTCGATGAAATAGATGGATTAAGTCTGAGACATAAATTTAGTAACTCTTATATGTACTCTATTTTTAATAATACAAATATTTGGCCAAGATAAACTCTCTTATCCCTAGCTACACCCCCTTATCTTCCTCCAGCTGCTCTTGATTAGCAGTCATTAGCTTTACACTAATTCAGGACCTGGCATTCCTTGTCTGTTTCTTACAGAGGATTTTTAATCAAATATGTATCCTTTCTTCTTTGGCCATGGAAACACTAAAACAACGTACATATGTTGGTACCACTGATGTGAACTATTGCCTTGACTCGGGTTTGCATAATTTTAAATGTGACTCAATAAGAATCAAGCTAACAAACTCTTTTTAAAGCCAAAAATCAATATATCGTATTCACTGTTTCTATTTCTAGTAGTAATAACAGGTGAGGATTTAAAAATGTTTTTCCTACTATCATTATTGAAAGGTCCCATTAAATTGTCATTATTTTTTAATGGTCACAAAAACAAAAACTGTCACAAAGGACTAATGAGAAATTGAATGATTCTATGAAATTAACAAGCTTTGGATTGAATTTTCTGTGTCACATTGTCAGTGTGCCATTCTCCCAGTAACATCAATCATGTTCTCAGTGTTAATCAGAAGCCATTATAACACATTGTTGATAAGACCACTGATATTTTAATATATTCAGTGTTCATTTCCACTTATATCTGCTTGCAACATAATTTCTTCCTGCCTTTTATGATTACAATGGGGTTTCTAACAGTTGACATAAAAGGAAATCAACATCTCTCAAAAGTCATACAAGTCCTGTTAGCTATCAAAACACAGTCATCCCAAAATGGTACTAGTTCACAGGTTTTAATTAATAATTCATATTTTAAAACTATTTAATAGCCACACAGATGACAGACAAGATATAATTCTGCCTTATTTAAACTAGGTGCAATCTCATGCGAATATGCTTTGATCAAGATCTGCTTTAAGTATTCAATGTGTAACTCAAGTGCCTTTTTGCTAGCCAGATACATGATATAATTCAGATATTTTGAGGCAAGGTTGACTGAATTAGGTAGCCATTTGAGCATCCAATGAGATTTTCTTTGCTCTGTAACACCTTTACATCTAGATTTATTCTTATACGAGGAGAGGCCAGAAAGAACCACCAGTTTCTATTTTTGTCCTATCCATTTTTGCTTAAGAGAAAACAGCTTGGTGTGAGATCGTTCCCTGAGATGGTCTCAAATTCTGTATTATTTGGAGAAACTCCCATAAGCCACAAAGGTGACCTGCCCAGGCTGTCCTTGTGCTCAAGGTATAAGTCCTGCAGAGCAGGTTGTTGTTAAAGACCCCGATTGTTGAGGTTGCTCTCATTAAGCCATTCTGATGACCACGGCTTATCGGATCCTGTGGTTTTATTGCTGGTTTTGGAGGAAGCATTTGGCAGGAACATAAGCAAAAATGCAGTCACAAACAAGGCTCTGTTCCAAAGGCCAGCAGGAAGTGCCTGAGAATGGCCCATAAAGTAAGCTTTAAAGAATTACAGGGCCATATGCTCTCTCCTGGAGCAACCAAGGTGCAGAGGAGGGACAAGGGCCACCAAAATGTACTTAAAATTAAGTCCAAGCAATGCTAAGTATTGCATCGTCTAATTGTAAGGAGAATACATCTTTGCAGCTGCCATGTGTAGGAATGAATCTCAGCCTAATTAAAGTGAGAAAACTGTATTATTTGCTGCCAAGGCCTGAGGATCACAATCAGAGGATGTGCTTGGCAGCGCCAGTCCCTGACACAGAAGGAGGCCAGTGGTTTGCCAACTCTCATAAGTTTGGAGGAAGGCTACGGGTACCCGGGGTTCAATGACCCAGACCAGGAGGACAACACCTATGAAGTCGGGGATAGGAAAAGCTATTCACCAGGAAAATGTGCATGCTTCAAGCAAGACATACTACAGTGGAGTTGTTCAAAATCTGAATAATAATATTAACTGGACCTTTATCCACTTGTTATGCATTATTTTATTTTAATGTTTGAAATCATTTTCTTTCTTTCTGTCATATATCAAGAATAACTACTATGTGCCAGACACTCAGTGAAGTAGCTGCATTGAATTCTCGTGATGACCCTGGAATGCAGGTACCACTATCACATTCGCTTAACAAAGAAGGAATAGGAGATTCATAAAGGATCAGCAACAAAACAGTTCTGTCAAAACAGAACTGAAGAGGAGGTAGCCTGGTTCCAGAGCTCACACTCTCAAACATGATGCTCTTCTGCTTTCCAAATGTTAACTGGGATCTCCCTGCCATACACAAGATACAAAATAGGCATAAACTGCTGCGCTGTGTTCAAACAAATAAAGAAACACAAAAGCTTAGTGCTTTTCCAAAGAATCCTGCAAATTCCTGGATTGGGGAAAGAAGTGCTATATTTTCAGGTTTAAGACATAGTTTCATTTCTGATATCCTCACTTTTCAGAATCCTTGTTGTGTCCTCTCCAGGTGTGTCTCCTGATTCATCTCCACCCTCGTGTCCCTGCAAACAAGGAACTCGGCTCCTTACCTTGACCTACATACAGAGATATAAACCAATCCCCGCCCCGCCCCCCAAACTAATAGGAAGCACCACCACTGCCATATTTGTGACTCTGCTAATCTTATGGATTTAGTAAGATGCAATTCAAACACCTTGAAATCAAACATTGGATATTTAGTTCTTGAAAGTCTATAGTTCTCCGCTCTGTTGTTTATGTCTGCTGTCTTCTACAAATTTCCCACTACAGTCCTGTTTCCGGAGCTGGGAGAAACCCAAATTCTCGCCCTTTCTCCTGCAAAGTTCACCTCCCACCATCTACTACTACCACACTCAGAAATTGAGAGATCTGCCCTCGTTCACACAGCTTATAAGTAAAGGAAGTAAAATTAAATTCCAAATACCATGGCTCCAGAGGGCATTTGCTTAACTGCCAGACTATACTGCCTCTCTAAAAAGAGCTTCCTGACGACACAGACCCTATGATCTGCCCCAAACCAGAGACAGTGCTCATTTTCTCTCTCTCTGCACCTCAAAAACAACTTCAATAATTTGTTACTTCAAGAACGTTGAATCTGATTTTAAATTCCAAGGTTTCTTGTTTTGCACCAGTAGAATACTAGTCCCCCTTTGCAAATTCTGCAGAAGTTTCAGCACTGAAGGTTTGCTCAGGAGTCAACAGGACCGAGGAGTGTTTGTTCACCTTCCTGATGCAGTTTCCATGTTGGAGGTACGTGCTTTGTTTTGGCCTACGGCAAAAATATTTTGCCAGGTGAGAAAATGCTGATACCCTGCCCAGCAAAAGGGAAATGGTGAAAGATACCAAGAATAATCCCCTAGTTCTGTATTAGTCTCACAGAACTCCTAGATATGATATATGTAACTTTTGAAATCAAAGTACTCTTTAAGAATATCAAGACATTATAGTAAGGTTATTCTGAATTCACCTCTGTCCCTCAGTTTTCTCCTTTGAGGAGGACCACTCATGGAGCATATCAAATGGTTCCTGTTACTATTTCCTATTTCTTGGGTGGTTTGGAGTAAGCTGAAATTCTTGATGCTGTAATTAATTTTCCCTGGCCTTTATTAAGTGGCATACAAAAGTATCTCTACTTAGACAAATTTCATTTTCTACCATCATTTTCAGGATGCTATATCCTCAGTTACAGTGTTCGTGATATTATTGTGTTTCCTAGCATAACTCAGTAACATAACATGACATAACCTAATAAAGCACAATGCTATTGTCAAATTCTGTAAAAGAGGCAATAGCTGAGTCTTGATATTGAACATAAATTTGGAATGCTAATATCTAAGCAAGAAGTAAGGAGATATTTTAAGAGTTTCTGGTGTCAAATTCATTTATAATCCAAGTTAAAATTCCTCCCCTCTCCTTTTTTTTGATGTAAAAGGATTTTTACAAAACTTAATAAGTGGAAAGCAAGTAAGTTGTTTCTTGGTTTCCTGGGAATAATGCATTCACTGAGAACCATTTCCTTATAGTGCTTAAGAAAATAATATATAGGATAGTAGAGAGGAGGGGGTGATATATTCTTTTCTATCAGCTGTGATCTAGGTTTTCAGAGAGATAAGAATTTATTATATAGGACATTGTAAGCAACTATGAAATGCTTACTTGGTCTATTAAAATATACATGTAAAACTGAATTTTACAGTCCTATAAAGGACCCATTTGTCTGACTAATGCTGGGAAAGCAGTGACAAAAAAAAAAAAAAAATACAAGTACTAGCTATTGCCTGTTCCTAAACTTGTCTCTTACTAAGTTTGCATACTCCCTACAGTTAAAACTAGCTGAAAGAGAGGCAGAAGGGGATGATGGAATGATATAACTTTGACAGCATAAGATAGGCCAAGATGTCAGATTACTTAACTGTACACTGCAGTGGAGATCTTCAGTGTTTCTGGAAAGAAAAGAAGCAATCTAAGTAGGCATGCAAAAATTAGACAACCTACTAATGAATTCTGTACAAGGTTATTAATGATGAAATGATCCAGAGCACAGGTCAAGGGTCACTCTGTGGGTTCAAATACTAGCTTCACCATGCACCTGCTGTTGATTTGGGCACCTGAATTCCTCTCTTTCTATTTTAAGTTTTCTCTACTTTTACAATGAAGCTAATAATAGCACCTGTCTCACGGGAATAATGATGTAGTATCTTTAACATACTGTAAAGGTATTAAGTAAAAAATAAACGAAGTTGGGGACTTTACTTATCTTACTGATGATATACCCCCACATCATCAAAAGTTGGATGTGTATAATTTTTAAATGGGTTTTATTTTCAGTTTTCATTTCAGTGTCTGATGATTTAACAAAACATATTTAAGACACAGCCTGGAACTTCCTTCTCTGCCCATCCAGTGGCCAGCTCAAATGCTGTGTGAATAAATACATTTTAAAAAATGGCCTGAAGTCAAAAGTATGCGAATTTTATTCCAAGTATTGCCACATCACGTTGCATTTTATTACAGAGCATGTTTTGTCAACTTGACACGAATTGTTAGATGGAGGGTCATTGAACCTTTCTGCCCAGAAAGCACCACAACCCAGCTGGAGGCAGAAATAACCTCTTGGCTTGGTGTTTGAGTTGCCACAAAAGTCCTAGACCGCCCTGTTTCTTCTTGGTCTTGGCCTGTGCCTTTTGGCAAATGTTCATTTTTCCCATCTTTTGTTCTACGGGGAGGACAGTGCTGCTACCTTTTTAGTCAGTAATCTCTAAAGAGATTTCTTAGGGCTGTTTGTATTTCCTAGGATTAATGAATGATACAAATATTGCTCAATTACAAAAAGGGGAGGATCCAGAAGGGGTCAAATGCTCAGATGAAAAAAGGATGCAATACGGCGTGTGGAAGATGGGGACTCGGCTGTGTGTCATCAAGGTATGTCTTTCTGCCAAAATGAAGATTGGATGATTTTGCTGAGGAGTCCTGCGCAGCAGAGAGAAAACCTAAAGTCTAGTGTGGACATCAAACTAGCAAAAAAAAAAAAGACAGTGGGTCTTTATTAGACTTTGGTTAAACATTTGCATGCAACAACTAAGAGCTATGGAAATGTGCAGTGAGAGGGGCTTTCTAGCACAGGGGAGGGGGATTCTTCTTTACTGAGAGCCCTCCCAGTTCCTGGAGCTTTATAAATATCATACCATTTAAACTTCGCAGTGGCCCTGACATATATGCACTATGGCTCTCATTTTGTAAGTAAAAGGTTACATAACTTGCCCAAAACCACACAGTGAGAAGGGGGCTGGATACGGACTCCTCCCTAACTCTCACTCCAGAAATATTTTCCACGATTCAGAACATTACTCTGCCCACTCCATGGAGGAAGAGGGAAAGAGAGGAAGGAGAAAAGGGGAAAAGAAGAATGCAAAGCAGAATTTCATTTTTTCCAACAGCGAGCGAGCATAGTCTGTCCTGCCTCTAGGGGAGGAAAATCTTAGCCTGGGTTCTTAAGTTCTCTAACGTGGTAGCAAAAAAGCCAAACTGGCCACTGGCCGCCTGGAGGCCTGATGCGGTTTAGCCACAGGCTCAGTCGTTATTAGCTCCTGTGCCAGGGCATCAGCAAGGGGGACTGGACATGTAAGTTCTGGTGGCAAGTGAGGTGAACTTGTGTCTTTTCAGGAACAATCCTACTCCTAGTCCCTCCGGGCCCACTTCTGTGCTGGGCCTTACTGAAAAGGGAGTGATTCCCATGGAGCAAGGCTCTGGGGCCCCTTGACAACCGTGGTTAAGGTGAGCCATCACACAAACAATGGTTCTTTTTTTCTTTTTAAAAATTTTTTTAAAGATTTTACTTATTTATTTTTGAGAGAGAGAGAGCGTGTGCGTGCGCACAAGCAGGAGGAGGGGCAGAGGAAGAAGCAACTCCCTCTGAGCAAGGAGTGGGATGCGGGGCTCGATCCCATGATCCTGGGATCATGACCTGAGCCCAAGGCAGACACTTAACCAACTGAACCACCCAGGGGCCCACGACAGTTCTTTTGAGACACGGCCCATAATAAGCTCTTTTATTCATTGTGAAGATTTACTCAGAAAGTTTGATTTCAAAATTTGCAGCCTATGTAAAAAATAAAAGGTAGGGTTTTCGAGGTAATGGGGCAGAGGCCCTGCCTAAATGTTACTACTCTGGTTTAGATAAGGAGTGTGGAAAGCGAGCACTTCTTCAAAGACCCCCCACAGACAGAAGACAGACTTTCTATCCTACTGACTTCGATTTGCAGGAACTTGTAGTACTGGAATTAGGGAGACTGACTTCACCATTGTTGCTAAATACTGTTATTTTTCCATCAAATTGTTTTACTCTGAGCAAGGTCTTTGGAGTCACATCTGCAATCTGCATTTCCTTTGCAGATTTCTCCAGCTCAGCCCTCAGGATAATTAAGGTCCAGTGATAAGGACTTTTGCATACATTGTCATTTAGAGACAGAAAAAGACAGAGACAGACACACAAAGAGAGAGACAGAGACAGAAAAAGATATATAAACACAGAAACAGATGGAGACAAAGAGACAAGAGACAGAGAGCATTAGAGCCTATTTTAAATAAAATCCCATTATTTTCCAAGGCACTTTCACTTCTATCATCTTTTTTAATATTTATAGTAACATTGAGGGACAAACAAGGGACAGATTATCAATGTGTGTGGCAGGCATAATCGGTTGTATGGCAATGCACTTAAGCGTTATAGAAACACGTGTTTTTTAATTTTAATATCTACACAGCGTTCTTTGGAGTTTCCATTTATTTATGATGAATTAGATTAATTTTCTTGATACAGTGGTAATAAATATGTACTTTTTAGCATATTTACTTATAAGAAATCAAAGCAATTTGATTGGGAAAAAATAAACAGTACAGGTGGTACATGGATATTTTTAACCCTGCAAAGGTCATGTATAGATGCCTGAAATTTGGGAATCTGACTTAGGAAAATGGTGGATGCAGAGGATATGGTGGATCATGAGACAGGATATATTTGAAAGGACCAAAGTGGTCTGTGTTAGCAATGAGCAGGGATGGGGGAAAGGGAAAGAACGAAAACAAAAGGAAAATCAACTTACAGAGCACTAGAGGGCTTTCAGAAAAAATCTATTCAACTTAAAATGCTCTATGTCCTTCTTGTGTCAGCAATCCTTTCCTCCCTCAAACCTCCACAAATGTTCCAATACAAAGCACAGACTACATGAAGGAGTTTTTATTTTAGCGAGTGTGTTATTTGGGGCAGAATTAAGACGCCTTCCTCTTTTAGATCAAGACTAACATAGAGAAAGAGAAACAACTGTAAGCATTGAGCAGGGAATAGGACTTCTGCAGAAGCAGAGTTGGAATTAGAAGGGATGGCACGAAGGTCTCTTCACTGGGATACCCAGGAATGGGAACACTGATTTTCCCAGAGAACAGTGAGTAGATTTTATTTACATTTTAACAGCTGAGAGTGCCAACTGAGTGGAGTTTCATATTAATGCAATTGGTCTGAGCTACAGTTGTTTCTGTCAAAGGTGAAACTGAGGCTGTCAGTCTCAGACTTACACCACCAGATCACACAGCCTGCATCTCACAGACAGGTGCTCAAAAAATATTGGTGGATTTAATACTTAAAAAAAAAAAAAAAAAAAAAAAGGTAAATTGCTTGAATTAATTATCATTTACCATAAGAATCTCGTAAAGGCCTCTGCTCCGCTGCAATTGTTTGTATGACTTCCTTTTACAAAATGAGTATATGGGCTTGTTTCACATTCCCAGTACATAGCACAGGGCCAGCACACAGTAGATATTCAGTAAATCTTTGATTAATGAGTGCAGAGAAATAAAAATAACTTTAAAAAAAAACCTTACTTGGCTATTTCAGGCTCCCCATGACATGACCTCTATCACCTCTTTTCTCCTGTTGTTCAGGAAACTCCAGACACAATGAATACTTTCCTGTTTCTTAGAACACAGTAAGTTTCCTCCCTTTGTGGCCTCTGGCTTTACTGTTTCTTCTGCTTGAAAACTTCTTCCCAGATTCCCCATGGCTGGATTCCCCTTGACATTCAAATCTCAGCCTGTGTGCTACCTTTTTACAGAAGCCTCTCTTGGCCAACCAATCTAAAGTCGCAGCTACCTCTCACCCTCTATTTTCCTCCCAAAGGTCTAATCACTGTAAGAAATGAGTATTGGTTTAATTTATTTCAGTTTTTCCCAAATAGACTATAAGCTCCAGGAAAACAGGGACCTTGTTTTCCCCACAGCACCTAGGTCAGTGCTCACAAAAAGCAGATATTCAACAAATACATGTTTAATGAATTAAGAAACAGTTCTAACTCTAAAGTGAGTGAGTGAATAGAAAATACTATGTATATAGTCAACAATATTTTCTTTAGGAATTGCAAAGAGGATACAATTTTTGTTGGATCATAGAGAAGAGGCTAGGATGTATTCTAAGAAATGGTGTAGTAACCAGACTCCAAAACGGCACCAGCAGTGAATCTGCTGGTGGTGTCCACTGTCTTGTCTAGTCCCATCCCACTGTCCTGTGCCAGGTTTGGTCTGTGCAAACAACTGAGTATGGCAGAAATGATGGCAGGTCACTGCTGAAGTTTGGTTATAAAAGACTGTGCGTGGCCCAGAGAGAGAGGCACACCTGTGAGAGCAAGGGGAACGTAGTTATTTTATTTAAAAAGAAAGAGTGGTCACATAGTTGACAGAAAATATTTGAGTTTTGGATTCAGATAAGATTGTGTTTGACTCTAGCTCTTGATTTATAAACAATGAGACACTGTAAGTTTATTTTTCACCTGTTTTCAATGGTCTCTAATATGCTTAGTGTCTGATACATAAAGGACATTCAAGGAGCATTTGCTGAAAAAACAATAGATGGGTAAATAGAATCTATAAAATGTTTTTCTAAAAATACTTATATTACTGGATTATTGTGAGGATTAGTGAGATGCCAAAAGTGACCTGTTTAATACACCAAGTCAAACAGCTCTCAGTAAGTTATAACTATCATAAAATTTATAGTTCATTAACTTACACGTAGTTAATTTTATATATATTTCTATTTTATGTTTTTTTTTCTGTTACATTTATTATTTTGTATTTGTATTTACATGTAACGTTCATGAAATTTACACATGTGTGGGTACTGTATAACCACATTATATGGCTACCTAAGAAGCATGCACGAGCATTAGGCATACTTTACACAGGAAATGCTAAAACAGAAAAAAATTAAGAAAACTGCCAATAAGTCACTAAACTAGTAATTAGTTGACGGAGCTAAATTTCAAATCCCAAGGAGTATGACCTACAGTTTTTACCACAATGCCATAATGCCTAAACGACCACCTAGTTGATTTTCTAGTTCATTCCAATTCTGCTGAAATAATAATCATGTGTTCATTGTCTCTTTTGGGTCTCTTCACACGCCAGGGACAGACATTCACTTAAGAGAGTCTGAACTAAAGGAGGGGGCAGTTAAAGAGGTATGGAGAGAAAGCTCAGGCCAGCAAAGCAGTGGAAACACATCTGAGAACAGTGAGGTTCACCACCAGCTGTTCTCTTTCCATCTCTCTTTTTCCCGTTTCCATGCACGGTCTGTGTCATCTCTGCTTCCCTCTGAGCATCTGCTCTCTTTTCTTCACTGCAGGTTGGTCTCCTTGTGTTTACGTACAGTTCACGCTCCCGTAAAATCTCAGGCTGCATGCCATTTTGCCTTATTCTAGCCACTCCACACACCTGTCAGCTCCTGACCCCACCATGAAGTTCATTTGTGTCTTTTACTTGAGATTTCTGAGATGCTCAATGCCAGATATCTGTCGCCGTAGAAAAGAGGTTACCTATTTAGCAACCTAGGCCCACTCTTGTATAAGACAGGCAGAGACCGTTAATTATCGCCTTCAGTAAAGTGATAGGAGATCACTGTCCAATTGTCTCAATTAGGTATTTCGCTTATTTTAAGGATAGAATAAGTTCAGTCCAATCACTTATTCAGTAATCAAGTAGAAACAACTGAAAAATTCCCTGTTTACTCATAGAAATACTAGAGCCAAGCATAGGGAAATGAAAATTCCTGAACTCTGAACTTTTACAAATCCTCTTGTTTATTAGGTAAGAAGTATCTGTGACCTTTTTAATTAAAACTATGTAATAAATGTAAATATCAAACTGATTTCTTGAATTGTCTCACATTTAGGACTATCACTTAGAAAACCAAAAGTGCTGTGGTTCTTTTAAGATTAGGTTGTAGCAGCCGCTGTAAATGTCCCATAACCCCTCAAACCCCCCTAGGAAGTCATCTGTCATTTTGGGGGACAGTTAATAATTGAGGGCTTGCTACCTTCAGCACCTTGGTCCCTTTGCCTGAGACTTTTATGAGGACTTCCTTATTCTATGGGCATAGAATGCCTCAGACCCCAGTGTATCTGCTGGAGATTTAATGTTCTCAGCAGTGAACCTCAACCAAGCAATAAGGTAGTTGGTCAGTAATACCCCAACTTCCTTGCCCTAAGGTGGAATGATCATGAGGCATGTTTTCTAGTCTGTAAGAGGCACAGCCGTATCGAGCCACCATTGTCCTACTCTTCCTGGGTTTTCTCCTTTCCCTATAAATTTCCCTACTTTTTCTCCATGCTTCCTGAGATTACTTCCCAAATGCACTACTTAATCCAAATCTTTGTCATGAACTCTGCTTTTAAAGAAAGCAAATCAAACAAAGTGTGCTACGAATATTTAAAGCAGGTCTCATCTGCCAATTTATTAAGCAGCTACTATTTGCCAACCAGTGCTCTAGGAGCTATAAATGCAGCAATGAACTAAACAGACAAAATTGATTCGTCTCCTATGGGAAATCATTGTTTCTCTAATTTTTTTTTCATGGCACACATGGAGTTCTCTGAAGCTTCACATTAAATTTGAACTGATTCCTCAATTATTTCTTCATAAAACAGAGAATATGATATATTATGAAGACAAACCAATTTTTTTCTTTCAGTGAATTATACCTAAAGCACCGGTGATAAGGAGAAATTTTGTTGTTGTTGTTGTTAGCACTATTAAAATGTTGAAGAGAGGCAGAGAAACTCACCATGGTATTCAGCAACCCAAACATGCGGCAACATCAAACGCCTGCCCTGAATCCATCTTTGGGACTACACAGTTAATGGTATAAAATATTAAGGCTCACCTTTGGACTGTAAGAAGTGCTGTGCTGCATAGTAAGTGTGGATGGAGCCTCTGGATGTTTTCAGCCTGAACCCCCATCTGGAAGCCACAGGCGGACAAGGCCATTGACTTGCCAACACAAACGAAATATTTTCAGTGTTCTGTTTTTGAGAAGTTCTCTTGCTTGTCATCACAAAGTCACTTACGATCAGGGAGTCAATTTGTATTCAAGAGGTTCTCCTTCTATCAGCAAATGGTTTATAGGCACTTTCACTAAATTGCTTCTCTAAAAGAAATAGACAGGATCTCATCTGCATTGGCTTAAGATTATCTCTGCCTGAAGACAGAGGAATGGATTAGATGACCCTCAAGAACTCTTTATACCTTAGAATCTAAAAATTTCTACTAAAATTTTGCTTTAAATGCATAGCATGTTTGGCTTAGATCATTTAAACACAGACTTTTTTACTAATCTAAAGGAAAAGTGACTTTTTAACATTCACTTTGATATATATGTATGTGAAGATGTTTGTATGTGTATATATATAATTATATATAGTTCCATTTTATGCTGTATATATGATAATTACATATTGACACGTCAAAATGAACACTTCTTCATTTAGTGTCTCAATAGATCCTCCAAGTAATTTCTAATATAGCTATGTAGCTGGAGTTTCTCTAGTGTCTAGTTTCAGAATTAGGTTCAGAATGCAACTTGTCCAAAATCATATATTTTTTTAAAGTGATAGAGCCAGAATTTAAAAACTCAGCTCATTTAACTTCAGATTCTTGTCTCTCTTATTTTTTTTTCAGTTCATGCTGACTTTACATATTTAATGTTTAGTCTTCTGCATGTTTTCCCTACCAGTAAGTTAATTTTCTTGAATAAAAATTTAAGCAGTTAAATTTAAATAATAATAGCAACCTAGCATCCTGTGAATAATAAGCTGTAACATAGGTGGTATTTTATTAATAGTTTAAAAAAAAGATGTTCACACATGAAAACATCTCACCAAAATGGGTTTTCATGGCTTTTCCATTTCTACTGATGAATTAGAAAAGCATTATGGCATAGTGGTTGGGCCTGGGTCCCCAAGTGAGCCTGACTTCAAATGCCTTTCTACCATGTACTAGCAAATTACTTGATCTTCATCTGCTTATGTTTATTTATCTGTAAAATGGGTTTACGATAGTAGCTACCTTTTAGTTTTGCTAAATGACATGAGATTTTTAAGTATATGTTCAATAAATGTTACCTGTCACCATTGGCAGATGACATCTAAAAATATATTCCAAGTCTACCTGAGAGCTCAATAAATTACAAAGACCCAGGCGCTAAATCGAGCTCATTGCCTGTTTATGTAAAGTTGTATTGGAACACGGCCACACCTATTTGTTTATGTATGGTTGATATTTACTATGTTGCTCTTTACAGAAAAGTTTTGCTGACTCCTGTCTACACCATGAAGAGCAATCCTTGAGACTAATATGTCAATCAAGGCTGCTTGATGGATATGTGACAGCCAAGAACAAGATCTGAGAAAGAAAACTGAGGGTACTCTCAGATGAAGGTACCTCACCACGGAGTGGGTAAAACCTGAACCCAAGGACAGCAAGATGAACTGGAGATAAAACTCCTCGGGAGTACAGTGATATTAGGAGGGTCCTATGAGAGGGAAAAGTTGAGAAAGTTGACTTTTAACAGCTATGATCCCCAGACACAAATGAAACTTCTTTTATTTGAGAAACTAAGCTGCTTCAACCCACACTTTTTTATTAAAGGTATTTATGAGTACTCTTCCAATCCCTCACACATAAACCACGCACCACCCGAGCCAGGCCACTGCACATTCAAGCTTTGTGACTCATATGAAGCAAGATTTACCTGCATTACAACAGTGAAAGGGAAATAAATTGGGTGATTTCATTACTTTCTGTTCAATGAAATCCTTATTTTATTGCTAAGCTTTGACACTTTTTCCAGAACCTCAACTATCTTTTCTCTCGCCCACTAAGAAGTAGCAGCAGCACCAAAAAATCATCCAGACATCTGGATATTGCATCCAATAATTTATTGGAATCTCAGTCATACTGCTACAATGAAAGTAGAGGAGATAAAAGGAACTTCACCCACACTACAAATAAAAGAGCTGGAATAATAGCCTTTTTTCCCCCCTCCCTTCAAAATATTAAATTTTATCAATCAGAATCTAACAGTTCTGGGACCAGTACATGCTTTGTTGTTAACAATATCTCAATCACACATATTGCTTTTCCAATACAATCTGCAGGGGACTGATTTGTGATAAAGCTGATATAGGAAATGCAGAGGGGGATAGACATATAGCCAAATAAATCAGGTTCAAATGAACTTGATGGAATGGACTCAAAGGCAACTCTTCAGTCACTTTCTCCAGTTTAGACTCTGCATTTGGTCTTAATGGCTGCCTTTGAAACTTTTGTATCTGACCTATTCATAGGAAGAATAAAGCACCAGAAACCACTAAGATCTAGGCAATGCTGTCATTTTAAAAGTTTGTCTTTAGATGATAAATGGGCTTTCTCCAGGGGAGAAACAGCACCCTATAGTACAGCTCCACGCTTTTAGAAGAGCTTACTGTGTCACCGGGCAGTGTCACATCCTGCGAAGAGGGATATGTTGCGTATATGGGGGGGGGTAATTATTTAGGATAATTGGAGACTTTACTCTTAACCACCACATTGTACTGCCCCACAGGAAAGAACAACTTGGATTCTAAATGAAAAATGAGCTTTGTCAACACTGGACTGTTTAATACATAAAAATTAGAAAACTTTACGGGATGAAGATGGGATAGCAAAGCTAGATGTTCTACCTCAAACTGATTACAAAAATAAATTCTAGGTGAATCAGAGATCTAAATATAATAAGTGAAATGACAAGAGTACTGAAGGGAAATAGTTTCATAGTCTTGGGTTTAAGAAAATTTTTATACACGTGTCACAAAACAAAAATTTTAAAGGGAATGAAAGATAAATTTAATTACAAAAAATATAAACCCAATCAGTTTTACAGGCTAAAATACCAAAAGCAAAATTAAAATAAAAATGGAAACATTTTATATAATTTATAATAGAATAATATTATACTTTAAAAAAGTACTTAAGAAAAATCTGAATCCCTCAGGACAAAAAGAGGCAAAAACCATGTTTAGGAAATTTGAAAAAGAATTCCAAGTTTCCAATAAGCATATGAAAAGGCTCAATTTTATTAATAACCCAAGAAATCCAAATTAAAACAACAAAAATTTGTCACTCATCAGATGCTAAATGAAAAATGATGTGATATATAATATTGAGAGGGACTGAGGAAACTAGCATACCCACTGCTGCTCCAAGTATAATTTGGTATAACTGTTTTTTAAGGGTTGTTAATCAAGATGTATTCACATTTAAAATATAAAACCTACTTTCCCTAGCAATTCAACTTCTTAGTATCTACTCTAAGGATATAATTGGTCAAATGAGCAAAGGAATATATAATAGATAGTGATTATAGCACTGTCTAATGAAGTCTAGCAAAGTCTGTTAACAGCCAATTATTTACGGTAATATAGTAAAGTCATATAATCAGATACTTTGTAGCCATTTAGAAGCATGAACGTATCTATCTATATTCCTTGATGTCTAATAGTTGGAATTATTTTGGATTTATTTCTGGGCTCCTCTCTTTTCTTTCAAAACTTTCCCTCTTGGTGGCTTCAAGTACTCCTGTGGCTTCAAGTAACATTTATACACAAACCATTATCAAATTTGTATGGTTGGTCCAGATCTTCCTTCTGTAATACATACTCTTGCATCTGCTATATACCACAGGCTGTTTCCTCTCTTTTTAAATCTACATCACATCTAGCAGCAAATGTTATTAACATCCAAAATTCTCAATAGTATCTCCACTCTTCTCATTCTCTACTGCTACCCTCTTAGCCATGTTTTCAGCACCTAATATCTGAATGACTGCACAGCCTCCCAAACTGTTTTACTACTTACACAATTACAATCTTCAATATCATACATAGTAGCCAAAGAAATTCAATTAAAAAATAGACTATATAATCTATTAGATCCATGTAATAGATTAAATTGGATCATGAAGTCAAATAAAATGAGATCATATAAACTATTTCTTAAATTTTTATGGGGTCCTATTATTCTTGGAATACAATTCAAACGTCTAGATGTGTTCAGTATGATCTGGCTCATGCCACTCTCTCCAACTTTCTCTCACCCTATTCTGTACTTTCTACAATATACCTTTTTTTTTTTTCCTAGGTTTTGAATGTCTTAACTTCTTCTAGCCTGTAAGCCTTTAAATATGTTTGTTGTTTCCTCCAAATGGAATGTTCTTCAACTCTATCGCTCACATCATTAACAGCAGATTCATTGCAAAGTAGCCCCAATTCCCCACCTCTCACCACCTCCACATCCCTGCAGTGTGACTTTGTAGCCCCTTCCATCACAGGTATCGTCTGTTTCAGCACTTCTGCTTCATCTGATCTGGCTTTGCAAACAAATTGCAGCGGGAAGTGACAACATGCCAATTCCGAGCCTAGACTTCAAAATAGCTTTGTACCCTGTTGGAAGGAGACAGCCCACGGAATCATTAAAGCTGCTTATTTGACCACCAGTATGGAAGTGAGCACAGAGACCTAGTAACCCAAAGATTTGTGGCCAAAATAAAAAGTGTACTGCTATATACCACAGGCTGTTTCTCATTGTTTGTTGCACTTTATTATGGAGTTGAATGAAAAAACACAACAGGTAAGTGATATTGCATGAACTGCAATTCATCTCTCAAAGATTTCATCCATCTTGAGTCCTATTTTCCTGTGTCCCCAATGAATAACCCCTGCATTTTAGTCTCTCAGAGTTTCTCCAACTATTAAGATTTTTTAATGCTGTATATATTTACATGATCCCTTTTCCACTACCTACACAGACTCATGAGGACTGAGGACATGGTTACTTTTTCAAGCACTGTACCCTCAAGATATCACAGAGCATCTAACACATGATATGGTTCAATAAAAACAAGTAAAATAAATGCATAAATATATGATGGAAATATCTTTACAATAAAGCATTCTTTTTTTATTTTTTAGATTTTATTTATTTGACAAAAAAGAGAGAGACCACAAGCAGGGGGACCAGTAAGCAGAAGGAGAGAGAAGCAGACTCCCCACCAACCAGGGAGCCCGATGTGGGCCTTGATCCCAGGACCTTGAAACCATGACCTGAGCCAAAGGTAGACGATTAACCGACTGAACCACCCAAATGCCCTACAATACATTATTCTTGGGAAAAAACAACAACAACAAAAAAACCCAACAGTATTAAATGTTGTGTATTTCCATCGCTATATTGAAATGGAACAAATTTCATTTTATTTTTGCAATGAAATACTATACAACAGGTAAGAGGAAAGAAGTAAACAAACATGTAGAAATATGGCTAAATTTTAAAAACATAATGTACAGGGGAAAAATTGCAAAAGGAATTGCATTCTGGTATTATTTATATACAAATTGAAAACAAAGGCAACAAAAAGGCACCGCCATACTTGGAAATGTTACCACCAACTTCAGGAAAGTGGTTACATCTGGGAAGGTGTGGGGGATGAATGAAGTGAAAAGTGGCAGTGTCTAAGACATTTCATATCTTTAAAAAAATTATCTGAAGCAAAAGTGGCAAAACATTAACATACATTTAAATAGAAATATGCTTATAATATTTTTCTAGGTATTTCCATATGCTTGAAATTTTTTATAATTTAAAATTTTTAAAGAAAGTAGATTATTTAGAATGATATTTATATAAATGTATGTGTGTGCATGTGTGCATACATGCATCTGATTAATGTGCACACAGCAATTTTTTGAAGGATGTGTCTTGTGGGTTTTTTTCACACTTAATATCATTTAAATTGTCCTCAATAAGCATGAATTATTTATAAAAAATATAATAGACTTATGCTCATTTGGGGAAAAGAGAGTTTGATTGAGATCAAAATCACACCTTAGATAATCAGTCACATCAGTTGAAAATGGTGTCATTGATATGCATGACTGCTTGAGACATTTACTGAGAATTAGCAGACAAAATTACTATAGCAGGTTTTTACTTTCAGCCTGCAGTTATTATATCACCATTTATCAACATATCATAATTATAGGGAGAATATAAACACCAATAACTCTATTTATATCAAGAAAAAGAGTGACAGTCTACTTCAATATTTGTTAAGATCTCAGTTTTGTGAAGAACAAGGCTACTCAGGTAAGAGAATATGTAATACAAATATAAACATTCTTTCTCTTGCATTCAGAAATATAAGAATAAAGAGCATAGTGTCCCAGTGCTGGGCGAGGTAAGATACGAGGGCTGAGGCAAATGAAGCCCTCTGATGGGAGGGCAAGATGGGATCTGGGGAGGTAATTAAGTATGCTGTCAGAGTTCTGCCTACTGACAAAATAAGGACAATGATGAAACAGATTAATTAGATTAGAACATTCCCATTGAACCCATTGCTATACCTGTCTCTAAATAAAATCTTACCAGTTTAGAAAAAGAAAATGCAGAAACTGAGCATTCTGACTTCCCAATTTATCTGTGTAACACCTTCTTCCAACAGGCGATTTTTGTTAGGGAAATGTCCTGGGCTGAGCCAAACACCAACAGGATTTAAAATGGTCTAACTTGGAGATTCTCAGAGATGCATCTTAGCACTATCTGTCCATCTCCTCAAGGCAAATTGACAGGAAGGGCCCTCTCTTTGTGTAGAGAATAGTTCATCTTTCACTTTCAGCTTTGCATCTCCAAAAGCTTATTCCTCAGGAGTAAAATGAGCATCTTAGTCAAGAGACTTGAATTTTAAGACAAAGATCATGACCATCAAACACTGAGAATTCTGAAATCTTGATTATTCTTCATATTTTATTATTTTTGTTAAGTATTTTCTTTCTCTAAAATAATTGGCATGGAAAAATGCTTTAAAGTATTATTATATTATTTTTGTAAAGTGAAAAAAGTCTACAAATAACAAATATTCATTTGTGTGTGTGTGTATAATTCCTGTAAGAAAAAATTCCAGAAGGATCTACCAAGAGTTGTTGTCTCCGATGCAGGTGATATTATTAATAACTTTTCCTTATTTTTAATTTATATATATATACTATATTTATATATATATATATGTTTTTTACATATTTATTTTTTTATTTTATTTTTTATTTCTTTATTTTTATTTATATATATTTATTTATATATATTATATATTTATTATATATTTATATATATAAATACTATATATATTTATATATATACATTTTTATATATAGTATTTTATATCTAGTATATATATAGTATTATGATTATGATTGTAGTAAAAATTGATCACTACTAAGGAGTAAAAAAAGCACACAAAAAGAAGAAACACATGCCTTGTAGCTTGTCCATGAAGGGCTCCATGCAGACTTAGGAGAAGTGAATTTTAGAACAGAAAATGAGTGTTAACAGTTATTAAAAGGGAAAGGCAAGCTAGGTGATGTCTAAAAAGTGGGTCTAGGCTGTGAGATAAAAACAAAAGGCCAACACTTTTAGAACTTCATGGCAAAACACAAACCCAACGGTGTATTAAATCTGGGATTGGAAAAACAAGGAAGTTGCCTCTATTATGTGTTTTAATGATTGATAGGCTTCATTTTGGAGAAATGACTCTAGACACAGGCAACTGAATCTCATCTAGTCGGGCAGAGTGCCAGATTATCTGGAAAATCCCTGACATGGCAGGTATAGGCAAAGTCCATCATGGCCCAGTGACCAGTCAGTAGAATTTGAAGGCAAAACCGGACCTGAGTTAGGACAGGTTTCAATCAGTCCATAACACAGAATACACTAAAGGGTGGGAAAAATGCTGTTTGAAATACATGGTGAGATGAATTAGTTGAATAATATAGTAGAGAAATGCTAGCTAGTATCTTTCTCCTCACACAGGGGACCTTCCAATATTAAAGACTCAGGTAATAGAAAAACATCTTTGAATTTCATGATTACTTGCCTTCCTAACCTTAATGTCAGGCAGCATTAAGGTCTCATTTGATGTAAGTGCTTATGAATTAAAAGTGAGACCAGGTGTCATGGTTGGATTTTTCTCTAGGTGAAAATTTTGTTTTGGATTTCACCATGTTTGGGTTCTACCAGATGAATAAAATGAAGGGAGAAATGAACAGTTGAGTCATGAATGACTGGAAAGATGTTTCAAAGGTAAGCAAGGGAAGGTAGTCTCATTAAGGAAGGAATGATGGCAAGAGGGACAGGAGGTAATTGTTAGGATTAATATATGGTAGGACACAGTGAGTCGAAGTATTATTGGAGTTCATGGACTGAAGATAGTGAGCTAGACAGTTAAGAAGTGGTGTTCTACAGTTGAGAAGATTGAAAATCACTATGAGTTAAGCTTGACATTTTAGATAACTTACAAGGTCTTGGAGTGAATTTGGCAGGGAGGTTTTTGGCTAAGTTAGGGTAATGAACAAGGTCAATGGAAGACAAGAAATCAGAGAACTAAGAAGTCAAGTTATTGATATTGAATGCTGATTTCCGTGAAAGCTGAAATTACCAAGAACATGACAGGAATATTATGGACAGAGTAACAGGAGCTAGGAGATAAAGTCTTCAGGGAACTATGAGGGTGATCTCAAGCAAGAACATGACAACTACGTGGGTAGCATAGTCTGATGGCATGATCGCAGTGCCCAGGGCATTAGATATGAGGGAGGAAGAATCATCTAGGAGAAAGGAGGGCTCTACCCCTATTCACAGACCAAGTAGTAAGAGAGAATGGGAGAAAACAGTCACCAACTCAGGGGAATACAAAAGAAACAGCATTCTTAAATGAAAGCCAAATTTCAGTCAAAGCAATGAAATGAGGAAAAAGTTGAGAGCAAAAGATAAGGATGGAGGGATTCAGCTGATAACTGATCTTGGTTTCAGGAGGTCCAGGGAAGAATCTCACCAGCAAGGGAGTGTTGCAAACTGGGTTCAGAAATGGGAACATGCAGTTATGGGTACAGCAGTGTTTGGGCAATGGGGGCTGATCTTGGAACTCTAGGCTTATTACAATGCCTTATGTACACCACAGGGAAGGCCTAACACATCAGAGATAATGTGTCAAGGCAAATATGTGGGCAAGGATGTGTATTTGGCTGTGTGTTTATGGGAGATCTTGTCAAAAAACCCTCTTCATTCCTGCTATAAGAATGTGGAGCTGAAGGGAAGAGACAGTTTTATCCAGAGCATCACAAACTCTGACACTTCTTTCTGTTAAGTGCAGAGAGGTGGAATATGCAGGTAGGATAACTGGAACCACCAACAGGAAACTTCTTTAGAACACCTGCCATTAGGGATGCTTTGACAGGCCATCACTGTGTTCAAAGCCTGACTTCTGTTGCTAATCAGAGCCAGGTTTAAAATCCTCCCTTTGCCACTAACTTGCTGTGGGAATTTAAACATGGTGGAACTGTTTTGCCCAGTGCCTTGCTTACTGACTATATATTAGCTTTTATTAAAACTAATATTTATATTGATAACAATAGTCAGGACCTCTCAGTCAGCCAGACTTGCCAAACAAGAAAGTCATAAATCCTCATGTTTGACTCAGCGAGATTTCATGTCTTTTTAAATGAAAACAGTAGGATTACTTTCCAAAAGAATACTGAAAATGGTACAAAGATCAGAGAGCCTTCCAGAAAGCTGAGAGGCTGGCAGGGGGGCATCGCCCTCCAGCACAGTTGTTTACTTTTGATTACTTTTGCTTAAAACTGATGAAATAATTAAAATAAATCCTTTGTGTTCAAAGGATAGAACACTAGTAAGAGGAAGTCTAGTAGCTCTTATGGATGGGATTTCTGGGAGAATTAAACAAGGATTACATAATCTCCATTCATGAAAGAACTGATTTATGCAAAACAACTCATTAATATGTATGTGAAGGGTGATCTCTCAACTCCATAATTCTTGAAAAAGGGGGAAAACACCCTGAGGTTGACTTCGGAAATCTTGTCTGTAGATCTAGTCTCATTCTCATTTGCATTTCCTGATGTCATGAGTAGAAATACTGCCTAGGGGGATGGTATTTCTGACAGGGGATTATAGTCAAAAACCTATTACTTTGGATAATTCTCAAGCACATTTTTCCTTGTTCTTTATTCCAGCATTTTATATATACATATATGGCAGGCCTGTGGTTATAGTTAAGGAGAGGCACAAACAGAGAAAATAGACTTTATTTTGCTCACTGTTCCCACATGTGTTAGGCACACAGTAGGTGCTCAGGAAATATGCATTATTTGAATGTATAAATGAATATGTTGAACAGCCATCTTAGAATTTGGAAATATAAATTAATATTTGCTTTTCCCCTGGATTCATGTAGACTGTAACAGAGCTGCTTCCTTGTATCACCTTGGGTTGACCCCTATAGTAGTGCTGCTACTGGACTGCCTTTAGGCAATGTCCTAAATCTTATTTTAGACTATGTTTCCTACTCACTCTGGTATTGAGGCTGGCAGCATCAGTGTCCTCTGGATGCTTGCTAGAAACGTAAACTATTGGACCCCACTTTAGGCCTACTGAATCAGTACTTGTATTTAATAAGATCCACAAGTGATTCGTATGCACATTGATATTGGACAAGCACTCATTAAATGATTAGGGAGGTGGGTTAAACCATCGGAATGACTGGCATCAAATACCAGCTTCACTGTATTCTAGAGTCTCTGGACCCATTTCAGTTCTCTGATCCTCATTTTCTTCATCTATAAAATTGGGATTATAAGTTTACATGGCAGTTTTGAGGACTGAACTATAGATTATTCTCTTTAACTAGGAAGAACTGTTGAGAAGGTTAGTACTTCCTTTCAGGAACATATGTCTATAACATGTATCATAGAGGGCATCCTCAGATCACAAAAGTTGAAAGGCTTATATGTCTTATTTGTATGAATTCCCATCATTTCCTCACTCCTACAATAATGAAGGGGATAACATAAATATAGTAACACCAGTTCAGGAACCAGAACAACTTTCCTCCCAAGCACCCATTTATAGGAAGAGACTCAGCCTCATAAAAGCACACAGGAATGTTCAAGGAGAATATTCTAACCCAGTTTTCTGAAATAGGCAAGAACTCTGGAGGGAGCTATGCTCTGTAAACCTTCCACCAAGAAAAGCCACAAAATATATGAACAGAGTGAGCACAAGCTTCAAAGTCTGAAGAATTCAGCAACTCATTTCTATTGCTTGTGTTTCTGAGGACCTACTGATGTTGTAATGGCTACAGAGAGAAATCAGAGTTTGGTGGATTCACACATCTTGACTGTAATAGTGGCTACAGTAATAGCAAACTGGGCACATAGTTTGGGAAGCCTCCTAACAAATGTTATGGAAAAGGTCTGAGAAGTACCTAATGAATGTTAGCTCTTATTTTTGAAAAATAAGAAGCCACTATAAGAAATCCAGTGTTGTAAGTGTACGAGCATGTTTGTGAGGGGAATGTTATTTACTGAATCACCCACTTTGCTCTTCATGAGCATTCACAGGAGAAACTTCTCTCAGGTTCTAGAGTCAGAGCAATTATGTTTACAGAACGATGGCATGTTTTTATCCCATGAAAGATATGAGCCCTTTTTTGTCTTGGCCGCTAGAAAGCTCAACTTGAGTAACTGGATAGGACCTTATCATATTAATTTTTATTCTTTTTATTCTCTTTGGGTTTTATTCTTCTTGAGTTTAGCTTACAGTTTGAGCCTCATTTTTTTCTTTATCCATCTTATCTATTCTAGTAACTACCAGACGTCAAGACTTACTGTAAGACTGCAGTAATTAATACAGTGAGGCATTTGCACAATGGGAGACAAATACACCGATGAAAGAGACAAGAGAGAACCTAACAGCAGTCCCAAGCAAACATACTTGATTTCTTTCAAATCTGGTACTATATAACAGTGAAGAGAGATTGCATTTTTTTAATGGACTGCATTTTTAAATCTATCTGCTGACTCAGCTGGATTCCCATAGGGGGTAAATATATATATATATATATACATACATACATACACTGAACCTATACTGAACCTACCTTGCACCATGCAAACAAATAAATAAATAATTTCCAGGTGCATTGCAATTTTAAACATGAAGGACAAAACAATAAATTATAGAAGATAATATAGGAAAATATCTTCATGAATCCAGGGCAAGGGAACATTTCTTAAAATTTTATAAAAAGCACCATCACTTATAGGAAAAGATTGATAAATTGGACCTTATGGAATTAAAAAATTCCTGTTTATCAAAAGACATAAGGGAGTAAAAAGGCAAGTCGCACAGTAGGAGAAGCTGTTTTCCTATATAAAAGCAACAAAGTGCTCAGATCTAGAATCAGCCACGAAGAAAAAGGAAGACAACTCTAGAAAAATGGAAAAATGACTTCAATTTTTTTTAAGATTTAATTTTAAGTAATCTCTGCATTCGACACAGGGCTAGAACTTACTGCCCCAAGATTAAGAGTCGCAAACTCTACTGACTAGACAGCCAGTCCCCCTAAAAAATGATTTAATTTTTTTAATGGGGGGGGGAGAGTTGCAGGTAGCCAATACACATAAAAAAGTTGCTCAATTTTATTAGATATCTGAAAAATAAGTTAAACCAAAATGAGATACATTTACGTATGCTCCCAAAATGCTAAACTTTTTAAAAGACTGGCAAATTAATAAATACAAAATGGATGAAAGACCTAAATGTGAGACAGGAAACCATCAAAACCCTAGAGGAGAACACAGGCAGCAATGTCTTTGACCTCTACTGCAGCAACTGCTTACTAGACACATCTCTGGAGGCAAGGGAAACAAAAGCAAAAATGAACTACTGTGACTTCATCAGGATTAAAAGCTTCTGCACAGTGAAGGAAACAATCAACAAAACTAAAAGGCAACCTATGGAATGGGAGAAGATATATGCAAATGACATGTCAGATAAAGGGTTAGTATTCAAAATCTATAAAGAACTTATCACACTCAGCACTCAAAAAATAAATAATCCAGTTAAGAAATGGGCAGAAGACACGAACAGACATTTTTCCAAAGGAGACATCCAAATGGCTAATCGACACATGAAAAGATGCTCAACATAACCTGTTATCAGGGAAATACAAATCAAAACCACCTCACATCTGTCAGAATGGCTAAAATTAACAAAACAGGGAATAGCAGGTGTTGGTGAGGATATGGAGAAAGGGGAACCCTCTTACACTGCTGGTGGGAATGCAAACTGATGCAGCTGCTCTGGAAAACAGTATGGAGGTTCCTTAAAAAATTAAAAACAGAACTACCCTACAACCCAGCAATTCCACTACTAGGTATTTACCCAAAAGATATAAAAATACTGATTCGAAAGGGCACATGCACCCCAATGTTTAAAGCAGCATTATCAACAATAGCCAAATTATGGAAAGAGCCAATGTCCATTGACAGATGAATGGATAAAGAAAATATGGCATATATATATATACATATATATATATGTATGTATATATGTATATATATATATATATTTAGTATACACACACAAATGGAACATTACTCAGCTATTAAAAACAATGAAATATTGCCATTTGCAACAATGGGCTTGGAGCTAGAGTGTATTATGTTAAGTGAAATAAGTCATTCAGAGAAAGACAAATACCATATGATTTCACTCACATGTGGAATTTAAGAAACAAAAAAGATGAACATAGGGGAGGGCGGAAAAAAAGAGAGAGGGAAACATACCACAATAGACTCTTAAGGATAGAGAACAAACTGAGGGTTGTTGGAGGGGAGGTGGGTGGGGGAAGGGCTAAATGGGTAATGGGTATTGAGGAGGGTGCTTGTTGTGATGGGCACAGGGTGTTATATGTAAGTGATGAACCAATCAATTCTACTCCTGAAACCAACATTACACTAAATCTTAACTAACTAAAATGAAAATAAAATAAAATAATAAAATAAAATAAAATAAAATAAAATAAAATAAAATATGCCATCAATAGCAAATGTTGTCAAGAAAGTATTGCTGGTAAGAGACTATATTAACAAAATCACTATGGACAACAGCTGGCATTATCTTGTACAGTTGCAAATATGCATACCCAAATGCCCTGTAATTCCACTCTATGTTATGTACAACAGCTAAATGTATGCACAAATGTACCAAAAGATAGATGTAAGAATGTTCATAAATATTCATCTTTGCCTCTTGAAACAATCCTGAGTTCCTTTACCAGCCTATGTCATTTGTAAACTGTAGTATATTTATTGTATTTTATTTATTTATTTTTTTAAGATTTTATTTATTTATTGACACAGAGAGAGAGAGAGCACAAGTAGGGGGAACAGTGGCGGGAGAGGGAGAAGCAGGCTCTCCACTGACCGGGGAGCCCAATGTGGGGCTCGATCCCAGGACCCCGGGATCATGATGTGAGCCAAAGACAGACACCTAACCAATTGAGGCACCCAGGTGCCCCTATAGTATATTTATACAATAAAATATTATATAGTGATAGAAATGAATGAACAGTGACTACCTAAACAACATGGATGGGTCTCACAAACACTGCTGGCTACAAAGCCAGACTTGAAGGAATATATGTTGTATGGTTTTATCCATATGAAATTCAAAAAGGTAATATTTAATTATAGATTTACAAATAAGATAGTAGAGAGGAAGGAGAAAGTAGTAACCGGAGGAGTATATAAAGGAAAGGGCATTCTGGGGTGTTCGCAATATTCTGGACCTGGCTTAGTCATACTTCACTGAGCTGTATATTTATGTGTTTTATAGTTTTCTATATGGGTTATACCTCTTAGAAAATAAAGTATATAAATTGATACCTTAAAATATGATAAACATTTCTAGGACCTGGCACCAAAACTTCTTTATATTTGTATTTACTTTTTAAATACTTGATTCTAATTTGCTATTAGGTAACATAGGATATATATTAACAATAAATCTCAGAAATTATTTCATCTGATTCTTTAACACAAACAAAAATTTTGCTGTTATTCTCAACCTGTTTTATAAATCTCAAAAGCAAAATCTCTACGGGCTATGCTCATAACTTCCTCAAAGCCATGTGTCAACTAGCACAAGAGTAACGAATAAGCATTTCAGCTTTGGGTTTCTCTCTTAGTTTTATAAATCGGAAACTCTCAGTTTTGATAGGATGAATACCTTACTTTTTAACATTTCCCTCTCCTACCCCAACTCAGACTGGCAGCTTAAATATGCAATTTTATTCAAATGGACCAAAAGACTAGGTCCTACTGAATATAAGTAGAGGTGAGAGGTGAAAGGAGGCCTGAATTTTGAGAGTATCATTTCTGATAAGGTACATAAATAGATGTCCAGCAGTGATGGTGAAAAAAGAATGAGGCTAAAACATTGGGTAATCTGCTTCCCTGTTGATTTTAGATTTTAAAAATATAATAGTGGCTTGCTGTAATTCAACCATGTGACTGCTCCAAGTCCCCTTGTTTAAGACATGAATTGTTTTTAAAAGCTAAGATGAAGTTTTCTCCTTGATATATCAAATGGTGGTTATTAATACATTAAGACAAATTCAGAATATTAATTTCATTGAAACATTGTGTTTTCTCAAGTGATAATGAAAAACCAATACTAATTTATCAACTGTCTTTTGAGAAATTAAAGAAAAAACATGTATTTTCCCACTTTGTTTAGCTATTTCTTCTCTAATATACAAAAAAAAAAAAGGTTAGAAGCCATCTAGCATTTTCATTTGTAATTACATATGCATAACCACTTAACACATACTTCCCAAGTATCAGAGACTTCACAATTTCCAAATGAGTTTTTAAGTGTTATTTTTAAAGCTTCTTTTCCTGGTCTTAATTTCTTTTTCAGATATTAATGTACTTTATCACCATATCATCAGGATCGTGTATAACTATTTTTGCATTTCTAATGTATGAAAAAATTTTAAGGACATTTTAAACTGATCAAAGATGTCGATATTATGGCTTTTACCTGGATACCTTTACTGTTGTGCTGTGACTGTGGTTTTTATTCATGTGGATTTCATTTTACTTTCTCTATCTATAAATAAATATATATTTAAAAATTATTTTGAGATGGAGATATGAGAAATTCTGGTCTATTGTAGGCTGGGTGACCTTGGGCAAGTAACAGAGTTCCCCCACCTTGAATTTCTCTATCTGTAAAACACAGTTTAGAATAGCTTACAAGGATAGAATAAAGTTGAACAGCATTGCAGATATAAAATCCTTTGCATTCCTCAGGAAAAAAAAATTATGATGATCATAAATGCCTATATTTATAGCCCTTTAAAATGAATTATATTGCATTTTAACCTTGAGCCCTCTAAAATCATCCCTCTGATGTGGAGCAAGAATTCCTTCACCCCATGTTACAAGTGTGAAAACTAAGGGTTGGAGCATCCCTAAGTATGTGTAGTGTCGTTTTAATAATATTAGTAATATCATTAGTGTATCAGACTAATATTTTATAGGAAAAGTAGGTGGCATTTTCAAACTACATTTTATAAACAACTTCAAAATCCTTAACTTCGCTCAAAATATTTCCATTGTTCTGGGGATAAATACTGATGTCCGAACCATCTATTATATTATAGTTGCATAGCCAGGTCTCTGCTGAGCAATCCATTAACAACTTACAGTCACCCTTACCCTCTGCTCTACATTTAAAAAGTATTTGTCCTGCTACCAATCCTATATGAAGTAA
This sequence comes from Ursus arctos, assembly GCF_023065955.2. Classification (NCBI taxonomy): domain Eukaryota; kingdom Metazoa; phylum Chordata; class Mammalia; order Carnivora; family Ursidae; genus Ursus; species Ursus arctos. Next base: position 56,188,086 of record NW_026622808.1, on the reverse strand, counting down.
TATTAACACCCCATTTTATGCATGAATTAACACTTGTGCACAATGTCACACTGACTGGTGAATACTCTTCAAACACAGGCAGTTTGCCTCTGGTGCCTCTGCCTAAAAGCATCACAGTATGATGGATTGTTGTGTGTTTCTTTGGCATTTCATAGTATCATTCAATCACCCTGTTGTTTAGATAGGGCTTGGATGTAAAGGGCCTCCAAAATTTGAATGTATCTGCCTCCAAATTATTTTTCAGCCTTTCCCTAGAAAACTAGTCATTTTATAAACATGGCCTTATGCACTTCTGTTATCATGCCTGGTCCTTTGTCAATCTCCTCATATATCCTCCAGTACTGGGGCTTGTTCACACATCTGCATTTCGTCTTGGATCTAATTTCAACCTGAATGTTCCTCCACGCACTTGTTGTGTCAGGAACACAAATTGATATTTCAAGGCTTAGTTCAAGCCACATTATCTTTGGAGGAGTTCTATTGCCCTTTCCCCAATCCAGGTAAACCTTACTATTCCTTACTCTGGGCTGCATTATAGGTTAAGTCTACTTCTCCCACTTCACCTGATATTTTTTTAAAGGAGGTTCGGTAGGCAGTAGGGATGTGGACTCTGAATTCTGACTGCATGGCTTTAAAAACTGACTCTGCCACTTAACTATTTGTGTGATACAGGGTGAGTTACTTAATTCCTCTATGACTCAATCTGCTCATTTGAAAATAACCTCATAGGGTTATTGTGAGGCTCACTGGAGTTAATTTACATAAAGAGTGTAGAACAATGCCTGCTGTATGATATGTACTATAGAAATTTTGGCAATTTCTTTCTTTCCCTTTTTTTTTTTTAATTGTGCTTAAGGTTTCAGCTGTCTGTTCTGTGAAGACAGGGAGTAGCTGTTTCTTACCTATCATTTAATCTTTAGGCCCTAGCACAGGGCTAGATGCATAAAAATAAGGTGTTTTCTGGGTGGCTGATGGATGAATAAATGAATGGTCAGTTAGGAGGCTCCAGTGTAGCTACCTTTCCCTCGGCAATAAGGGGAGAACCTTATTTGAAATGGTATCTGTGATTAAATATGAAACAGTCATAACCAAAAAGTCCTATTCATGAGTAACTTTTATCCCAAATGTTTATCTATTCATTAGTAGAGCTGTATTATTAGAAGAATCTCAAAAAAAAAATACAGCTTAGTGAAATCATAGGTTTATTTCAAAACACCTATCTTTTTTTCTCAAGGCTGACATTTTAAACAGCAATGACAGATGCAATGTTCTCTCACACAAGTACAGAGTAATTCATTAACATACATATGAAAGGAAGAAGTCTACATTCAACCTTTACTACCAAAGTCCTTGAGAAATAAAAGAAATTCAAAGCAGCTAACAAGTGTAGCTTATAAAATTCAAACTGGTTTTATCATTCAAGAACAACAGGTTGGGAGCAGGAGCTTTTGGTAACTAGACACCTGCTGAACTTGCTTTAGGGTTGAGACTGGGGGGAAGAAGGAAGAGCTTAAAATAGAACTCTACCTGACAATCTGGAATGACAGAATCTTATGTAGAAGAACTGATGGGGACTTTTGTAATCAAATAATTCAAAACATACCTTTAATAAGTCCACAGAGATGAATGTCTTGTCTGGGTAACATAGTTGGTTAAAGACAGATTTGATTTAGGAGTACATTTTATAATAGATAGTTTTGTATACATGGGCTGCATTTTAGCAGGGTTTCATGGTGGGATGAATCAGGATGAGGCAAAGTGTTACAGGCTGAGCCTAAAATAAACTCTGAGGGTGTTTCTGAATTGCTGAACATCAGGATAAAAGTTACAAACAAAAGCCATCAATTATCTAGAGGTATGTACCTACAGAGTCTTTCCCAGGGACAGGTTAGGTTCTGAAAGGCTGTTCATAGTTCATTTGTTCTCAAGGTCAAAGTGACACTATGCAATTGACTGCCAACCAGTAGGAAGCAGAGTTGCTGATACAATTTTATTTTGATGTATAGCTTTGTTCTTACTATAGAAATTCATACGAGTAGGGTTTCTGGACCTAATTTTTCTATCAATAAGTAGATCAAATATCTTATATTAAATGTTCTAGTGTCTGTCTTACTTTGGGTCCCTTAGAAGCAGAGCCTGAGGCAGATATTCAAGTGCGTATGATTTAGGGAGAGAACACTCCCATGAGAAAATGAGGGAGGGAAGCAGAAGAGAGCTGGGAAGGAGCTAACCAAGAAGGGGTTGGTCCTCAGCTGTTGTCTGGCTTCAGCCTGATCCCATAGGGAGTCGACGGCATAAATGGTAGACCAGGTGCAGCTGTGGTCATTAAAAACTAAGGATGGGCATGTTGTCCATTAAATGGGGTCTGGACAGGGTTTCAATAGCATCTACCACCAGGCTTATTGTAAAGCTAACTGTCCTGAAGATATGGCTTAATATTGAGGCAATTGCTATGCCAATAGCAAATCAAATAAAAGAAAAGAAGCACACAGGTTTTCTGTGGGCAGTGTTTGGGAAGGATATTATAACATGAAAGGCATGCCCTTAAGAGTCTCAATTTTTATACTCAAGTTTCAGTTGGTTCTCTAACAATGGAACTTTAAAAAGCCCCAATCTCAGTGAGCCTCAGTCTTCTAATCCGTAAAATAGAAACAACAATAGCATCTATCTCCTATGCTAGTTGCCTGGCTGAAGAAGGTTAACATATGTCAAAGCACCTAAAAGTCTCGAAAATAAGAGAAGAAAGAACTAGTCCGGAGGAAGTTTTAAAATGTAAATGGAAAGATTTTTCTATGAGTAACTATAGCAGTTTGAAATATGTATATGTTTGGCCAAATTGAGGGAGGTAATTAAAAACAGCAAGAATTACAGCTACCATTTCCCAAATGCCTATAAATCACCGGGGCTTTGCAATCATTACCTCAGGTAATCCAGGTCATTGTCCTGTGGGTGATGCTGTCATTTCCACTGTATACATTTCATCACAGAGGCTTAGTACTGCTGAGGTAGCCTGATTTTACAACTAGATATTTGACAGAGATAGAAATTGAACTCAGATCTGTCTGTATCGAAAATCTTAGCATTCAACTACCATTGTTATCCAACCTACCTAAAGCCTTTACCAAAATGGGAATTGTTGGAAATTTATGAAGGTGTTAGTGAGGAATTCAAATTAAACTGAAGGTACAGGTCTTGCACTTCAGGAACTTTCCATTTGGCTGGAGATTAGCATTCAGACTCTACTTGCTGTGTCAAAGAACCAGAACAGATACCTAATAAGAAAAACTTACTCTTTTTCTTTTCTTTTAAGAACTACGATGCAGAAAAAAAACGCAATGGAAATGATTACTTTATTCCACTGAATTCTGATGATACTCTTTAAAAAATAGTAATAAAAGACACATAACATAAATTTAGCATTTTAATCATTTTAAAGTGTACAATTTAGTGGAACTGAACACATTCAGATTGTGTAATCATTACTACCATTCATCTCCAGAACTTTTCATCCTCTCAAACTAAACTCTGTATTAATTAAACACTAACTCCGGATTCTTCCCTCCACCCAGTCCCTAGCAGTCACCTCTCTGCCATCTGTCTCTATGAATTTGCCTTTCTAGTTACCTCAGATAAGTGAAATCATATAATATTTGTCTTTTTGTGTCTGGCTTATTTCATTTAGCAGGATGTTTTGAAGGTTCATACATATTGTATCAGATTTTTATTCCTTTTTAAAAGTTGGATAATATTCTATTGTATATACACACACAAAAACACACATTACATTTTCTTTATTTATGTTGATGGACATTTAGGTTGTTTCTACCTTTTAACTATTAAGAATATTACTGCTATGAACGTGGGTATACAAATACCTGTTCGAGTCCTGCCTTTAATTCTTTGAGGTATATACACAGAAGTGGAATTGCTATGTCATGTGGTAATTCCGTTAACTTTTTTTGAGGAACTGCTATACTGTCTTTCACGGTAGCTCTACCATTTTACATTCTAACCACCAATGCACAAGCATTCCAATTTTTCCATAGCCATGCAAGTATCTGTTATTTTCCAGTGTGTGTGTATGTGTGTGTGTGTGTGTGTGTGTGTGTGTGTGTGTTAGTAACAGCCATCCTAATGGGTGTCAGGCAGTATCTTGTTATAGTTCTGATTTACATTTTCATAATGATTAGTGATTTTTTCATAGGAACGAGTGTGTTTTCATAGGAAAATTTATTCTTGATTAGGTATGTCCCTTCTACCATTTTCTCTCTTGTTTCTCTCTCTCTCCCTCTCTCTCTTCCCTTTCTCTCTTTAAGAATAAACATTTCTCAAATTGTCTGTAGATTTACATGTGGATACAAATGTAATTTCGTAGGATGAAACTTCAGAAAGTCTACATTACAAAATTAATATCCTATATTTTAAAATGAGATTAGAACAGAAGGATTTGCAAATAGAGGCTCCTGGACTGTAAGTCATCAACACTTTTTTGATTCATTCCTAAGATCCTTGTGTAAACCACGGAGAGCTGTATGACACTGGGTGGCAAAGATAAATCTGGAATTTTCAAGTTTTTTTAAGCTGTACTTTACTACACAGAATGAACAACCAACTTAAGTGAGTTCACAGAGTACTTAGGAGACACAGGAGATGGAGGGAAATAATTCTGAATTACTAAAATGTGCTGGTTATGCTTAGGATTGGTTCAAATGAAGAGAGATAATTACACTCAAGTAAATCTCTCCCTGGACCCAGCAGGAAACACTACGGGCATATGGCACCACTGTAGGTCCTGGATAGAGAGACAGGATGGTGTGGTTCTTGTTTTTGTTTCTCTAAATTTCAGACTTGGAACCTAAAATCCTTTAAGTTTGCAGAAGAAAGACTAGTTAGTGGATATAGGCCATCCTGCTTTCTGCATGAATAGTGAAAGAAATGCTGTTAGAGATGAACAATCATACACCTTAGACCCAGAAAGGAACATTTTATGAAGAGACAGGAAAATCAGCAAAGACAGATTTGATTTCTCCCACTCATCCAAATAGAAATATGTAATTTCTTCTTAATTTAAACCTTTTCTTTTTTTTTTTTTTTAGCAAACATATTGTAACTTAAAGAGACTCCTAGTTATATGTAGGTTTTTTTTTTTGAAGATTTATTTATTGAGAGAGAGAGAGAGCCCACAAGTGGGAGGGGCAGAAGGAGAAGGAGAGAGAATCTCAAGCAAAGTCCATGCTGAGTGAAATGCCCAATGAGGGGCTCGATCTCATGGCTCTGAGATCATGACCACAGCCAAAAGTAAGAGTTGAACACTTAACCGACTGTGCCACCCAGGTGTCCCTAGTTACATGTATTTTTAAAACAGAAAAAGGGTGAGAAACAATAATGTAGGGAATTAAAAGTTTTTTTTCTTTAAAAAAGGGATGAAGAAGAAAAGAGGAAATCTACAGTTTTGTTAATCACAGTGCATTAACTTTACATATAGGTATTCAGTTGTTGTCATGAATAGATAGAATCCATAGGTCTAGAGATACTCAAGGTAAAACAAATAATTGTGCTGTGTGAATATTCCTTTACCAGAAAGTCAAATTTATCTTATGGAATCTGATCCAAATCATGTGTATTTTCCAGGGTCATATCCTATCCAAGCAAGAGAAATAAATAATTACTGTGGCAGAATCATTCAAAAATCTCTGCAGTATTATTTATTTCTACAATATAAGTTTCTGATGAGCATTTTGTTCTCTTTTATTTTTCCAAATGATAATCTTACGCAAAATACAGAAATCAAGTATTGTGATTATCTTTACCCTATGTTTCAAAATAGCCACCAGCCTTTGTTCTATTCCACTTAGCTCCAAAAACTTTTGTGTTATCTTTCTATTTCCACATATACAAACACATTCAGATAAATTTAGCAATGCATGTGTGTACATATATGTGTGTCTGTGTATGTATAACCACATACATATATATGTGCGTGTATATACCTATATAATGCTTGTGTTTATATACATATGACTGAATACACACATGCACATAAACACACACATATTCAGAAACAAGATCATTCCCAAAATGGCCAACATAAGGGGAACTGTATATGAAGCAAGGGATTTTGGAACACAAGACTCAATTACTCAATTTTGGGAAACAGACTCAATTACTAATTTACGTATCTACTGATGAGTACAGTAGTTCTGAAAGGTAGGCTCTGGATATATATTTTATTAATAAAATTTCAAAACAATTACTTTTTCAAAGTAACAGACAGAATATACCTTTCCATGAGCACCCAAAGGATTAGCTGCTAACTCTTTGGCTTCCTGATATATCCTCTGAGGTGGGCAGGGGTGGAGGAGGGGTTGGGGAGGAAGTGTAAAGAGAGAAATTTAAAAAAAAAAAGAGAGAGAAATTCAAGGCTTCTCTTCCATCTACATCAACAGATATAATTACTTTCAATCAAGGCTATTCCTGGATTCAATATGAAACATTTCAGTCCCTGGAAACACTACATATAAAGGATATAAGAGGCAATATGTCTATTGTTCATCTGCTAATGTCCTCAAATGTCACCAAGGTAATTACTTGGATGACATTTATGTGATGCAGCTGGACATTGTTACAGTTAATATAAAGCCTGCCTTTGGCAACCACTTTATTTCCACCTACATCAAACTGTGGGTGCATAATCACTTTTCCTGGGAGAACACCCACCTCCCCCAGAAAACATCTCTACCCTCAGTTTTTTCTTCCTGTGTTCTGCACACTAATATATAATGCAAAAGAAGAAGAAAAAAAAAGAAGAAAGAAAAATAGTAATATGTCATATATCTTTTTCTTAATATTTATATCTGGAACTTTTAGAGACGTTTCTAAATATAATTTATAAAATATAATAACACTGATATTTTCTCTTTTTTTTTAAAGAGGATTTTGACTATCCCCAAGAGTCTGAATTCATAAAATGCACAGTTAAAACTTTTATCGCCATAAATTAATCACTCTCAAAGAAGAGATGATTTGCAAAGCCAGATTTTTTTCCTAATATTAAAAAATATTGTATTAAAAAAACACAGGGATTAGATTTTTCCCCATAAACTCACATGCAAATTGGAGCTTTGCCTTCCGACTCAGAATCGTCCCCAGAGTGTTGGTGGCCAGGCACTGGTACATGCCAATATCTTGATCTGCACGGGGGCTACTGATTGCCAAATTGCCTCCATCCAACCTGTAGTGATAACTCATGGTAAAATCTATATCTGTGCCATTTTGCTTCCACCTTCAAGGGAAAAAAAATCAAATTATGTTATAACATACAAAGTTGAACACTCCTAGTCTTAAACAACGTGCAGTTGTAACTGCTTGGACCATTTACGCGTGTATGTATGTATGTATGTACGTATGTATTTGCTAGGATCATTTAAAACAACAACAATAACAACAAACAACAAACATGATTACACGTGGAGACAATCCTTCAGTTTCAGGAGCTCAGTGATATTAATAACTAGGTTATTTGAAAGATCTTCTACTCTATGAATCACAAACAGTTACCCAAATGTGTACAAAGAGGCAACACAACTCTTGACATGAGAAATAAAACTGAGACGTTCAGTCAATAATACTGGCCATTCTATTCCTTTAGCGACTTTTCAAATAACATATACTATAACTGAACCCCCACAACTGATACTAAAAAAATTGGACATTGAAAATGATTTAGAGATAGAAATCCAAAAAGGATAGATTACAAATGGCATAAAGAAAGCCAGCAAAGATTTTCCAATGCCAATTTGAGGCTGATATCAAAACAATAATAACCTGCCTACTTTAGAACATGATTGTTTCTGTTAGTCTCTTACTTGGAAAATTAATCATGCTGAATGTATTTCAACAGTACTTAGAAATGCCAACCTAAAATTATACTTTAACAAAACAAATGTAATTTGGGAGGTTTTTATTTTGGGAAGCAAAAAGTCTCTTGGCTTACCTATTAGTCAACAATCCTTTAGTACATGAATTAAGTAGAAGGGCCTTACAGTTATATTTATTTTCAAAGAACTGTAAGATGTTTTAGAAAATTACATTTGGCCATTTTAAGATGAATTAATACCCAGTAATTATCTCTAACCAAACCTACTTCCCCCACCTTTCGCCCCCTAACTTTTAGAAAAACAAACGAATGACTTTACCCTATGGAACATAGCTAATTTCCAAACCATGTTATTTTCAGAATCTTGCTACAATTTTCCCTTTCATGCTAAGATCATATTAAAAAAATTTTGATGAGGGTGGCTAACTATAAGAAAGAAATTACATTTTATAGTATTGTTCCAAACATCATTGATTTCTTTAGGAACACTGTGAAAAATCCAGTGTAGAGAGTATGGCAAATGTCTACCATAGTAGAAAAGAAATACAAACTTAGGTACTTCTCCACCCTACTGAAGATGAGAAGTGATTGACCAAATACCAAATCAATCAGAGGTTTTCAATCAATTTTAAAATTATTTAGCCAATTCTGGTGTACCTCAATTTCCTTCTAATAAAGAGAATTTGAAAGACAACAGCCAAAACCAGTGTATTTCATTTGCCTGAACTTTGTCAAATTTTTTTTTTCTAGAGAAATATGTACAGTTGTTTGTTCTCAATGTTAGGAGGAAAAAAAAAATAGAATTTCTTTTTTTTTTTTTTAAGGCCTATCCCAAGACTCTAATATTCTTCTCCCAGCTCTATAATACTGTCTTTCACAATTTGCTTACAGGGCATGATCTTTGGACCTCCATGTTCCCTTTCATTTTCGAAGCAAAGGATATACCACACTTAGTTTGCCAGCTCTCTTTAATTTTGGAATCAATCGCTGAAATAACTGCTGTCATCATTACATGCTCCTAATTAAGCCTGGTAATTGTTTTTCAACACAAATTCAAAGTTGTTGGCTTAGCTGCAGCAAATGAATTTTTCACAGTATCCCCATAATCATTTTAATCACTATGGTACAATGATTATTAAACTGTGCATATAGATCAGGGGTTCAGCTCCTGGTGTGGGCTTTCTCCTAATTAATATGTTTAAATCAATGGAGAAATAGTATTAATGATTTCAAGTGATTGTCATAAACACATTACTGATAGGATTGCATACCCAGGAGAATTTTTGTACAATGCAAAGTAGGAAATATGTTTTAAATGATTATTTTCAGCATCTGCATTAATATCATATTAATTCCAGGAGACATAATGAATTTGAACTAAAATCTTGACCTTTTTCTGGAGAACATCCTTCAATATTAAGTAGTTAAGCCCTGTATCAAGAATATAATGGCTGGGGGCTATGTTTGTTGTCCTTAGATAATACGTGTGTGCTTGTGTGTGTGTGTTTGTGTGTCTGTGTGTGTATTTCAGAACTAGGCCTTGTTTTAGAATTACACTGAGTGCTTGTTAAAACTGCTTATTTCTGAGCCTATCCCTAGACTTATGAAGGAGAACTCCAAAAATCTAAATTTGTAACAGTTTCTCTGGGTGATTTTAATGTGCACTAAATTTGACACCACTGACTTTGTGGAAAGTGTCCTCAGCCTAGCTTTGACATTCCCTTCCTGTGTATCTCTAGATGAGTCATCTAATTTCTCCAGAAGTCATATCCATTGATTATAAAACTTGCACAATAATGTATATCCTGCCTTATCCCATGGGGTTGTTAAGAAGATGAAGTGAGAAAATGAATGAAAAGAATAGAAGGGCAGAATGACTACTATTACAATTTTTACTCAAAGACACCTCGACCTTCTCGGATTAAGAATATCTTCACGACTAAGGTAGAGCAGACTAAATTAGAAAAAGGAACTTCCTGTGGTGATCAGGTCGAGAGGAGATCTGTCAGAAATCCTCAATGACATCCAAAGACCTTCTTCTGATAGAGTGTATCTGGCATAGAAATCATTTATGTGTGTGTTGCTTCATTTTCCCAAATAAATATTCTGAGCTGGAAATATGTTCATTGCTATCTGATTATCTTAGACTTTTAAGTGTAAACAGTCTCACCCAAGTACCAACTTTGGGTAACCCATTTTCCTCCCCTTCACAAAGCTTCCTCTTTAATTCTCACATGTTACCTGGTCTTTAAAAAAATTAAGAGGGATCCTTTCCATGGAAAAGATTTGTTCACACTTGCACTGTTTGTGAATGTGTTCACTCCAATGGAAGTGACTGGAAGACAAGTTGCTTTTAAACTATTTCTAAAGTTATGCTTTAGATATTGCTTATTTTCCCCCATGAGATTTCTTTTCCTAAAGAGAAATTACTAAAAGATGGAAAATATGGGGTGGAAGGGATAGGGTAACTGGGTGGTGGACATTAAGGAGGGCATGTGATATAACAAGCACTGGGTATTATATAAGATTGATGAATCACAGACCTGTACCTCTGAAACAAATAATACATTATAGGTTAATTAAAAAATAAAATAAAATAAAATAAAATAATAAAATAAAATAAAAATAAACTCCATGAGGGCAGGAAAAAAAATAAAAACAAAGTAAAGTGAAAAATAAAAGGCCTATGGATCTCTGGCAGGCAGCAGCAGACTGTTCATTTTATCCAGTTAACCACTGATCACCTTCTCTCACTTACTTGAACTGATGCTTTGATTCTGATTCTGCTTTTGTCCTCTTCTGTGAGGCTGTGAAACTTAGTATTGAGGTCTGGTTTTTCCAGCCACACAATCTTCCTTGCTATTTTTTGGACATTGTGATAACCTAATTTAAAAATCAATTTGGGGACGCCTGGGTGGCTCAGTCAGTTAAATGTCTGCCTTCGGCTCAAGTCATGATCCCAGTTTAAAAATCAATATTAACAAGCCAACTAGAAAAAAATATGTATGAACCAATCTGGGAAGGCTGAATACTAGAGAATATTGGATAATATTAATGAATTATTGATAAATTTTTAAGTATGATAGTGATATTGTAGTACGTCAAGGAAAAGTGTTCTTAACTTTGGAAATATATACTCAATATTTAAAAAAAAAAAAAAAGAAGGAAAACATGTCTTAAAATCAACCACACCCTCACTTTATGGATAAGGAAGCTTATACCAGGAGAGAAAAATGATTGTTCCAAGATCACACATTAAATATCAGAGCTGTGACTAGAAATGATAACTCTTCATTCTAATCAAGGGCTCTTTCACATGACTTCACAGTATATTCAAATGATCTCAAATAATGTTAGAATGTCTACCATAAAGATTTTCCCTCTATTACACATATGCGCACGCACGCACACACACAATCTAAGTTTATGAATGAGTCTTTTTAATAAAATTTTAGTTAGAAAGGGTCATATTAAAACTAAAATTCCACCTTTTTTTGCTAACGTTCATTATCTGAAATATCTCTGCCCTTTGCTTTATTATCATGGAAACTGGGTCTAAGTCTGATGTTTAAGCATTAAAAACAGCCTTTTTTTCACTCTCTTTCCAAAGCCTCTTGCCTATGAGTATTTTATACTATAATATTAGAGACGAGCTAAACCAGGTTAAGGGGATTGAAAATAAGAAGCTAAATTACCTGTCTTCAGCCTACTTATTTATAAGTCTCTTAGAAAGAGAAGCCTTTAACAACAGTAAAATTTGTAGTCTCTTCATTCAGAATATTTCCTCCTAAGTAAAAACTAATGAGCAAATTATCATGAGAACCACTAACTTACATCTTTCTGCCTGTTACAAGCCAATTATATAACTATATGACTGACTGATGATTTATCTGATCTATATTTAGCAAATGTTTCTTATTTCACAGGAATTTATATGTATTTTTTCCTCTTCTCTAATAAACCTACCAATGGTAATGATCAATCAAATTAGCTCTCAGAAATAAAATTACAACTTTAAGTATCAGGTAAGTGTGAAAAATGCATTAATCAGATTTTCATATATTTAACCATATGTTAAATCAAATAAGACCAACTACTGTTTAAGGAAAACAAACAAACATACAAACCCTGAATTGAGAGAATCAATTTATAAAGTAAATGATCTTCACCTAACAGATGGGCTTCATCCGTTTGGGTATGTTAAAGACAGGGAAGCTTTAGGAAGTAATGAGAAGACAGAGCTTTTCAGTTCTTTTGTTGTTAAAAAAAAAAATGCTGAAGTAGCCCAACAAAATACAAGGTGAGAGTTGCCTCTAACTTTGTGCATTTAAACCACTTATTAAATTAAAATAATCTAGACATTTTAAGATCAAAGTAATTATACATATAAATATGGTATTTCTAATGCAACATTAAAAAGTAGGCCAAACCAGTTTATTTTGCCAAAATGTACTGAAATTGTTACTTTTCATGTGTGTTGATTCAATTTCAGTGCTAAAAATTAAGACACATAAAACACACTTTTAGAACACAAAGCTACAAGAGTCATTTTAATATTTATTGTCTTTTCTGATAGTCACATTGTATATTCAGTTCTTACCAATAAAATGTCCTTATTATCTACACAAGCATGGTATATACATGTATGTATTTTTAAATTTGTGAATTCCACTCACAATGTGGATCAAATTCTGCCTTTTTTTTTTAGAGCAAGAGAGCGAGAGTGCGCGTGCACACACTTGCACGCTTGAGAGTCGGGGAGGGGCAGAGGGGGAGGGAAGGAGAATCTTAAGCAGTCTCCACTCTCAGCATGGAGGCCCATGCTCGGGGTTGGATCTCATGACCCTGAGATCATGACCTGAGCAAATCAAGAGTCCAACACTTCACCGACTGAGCCACCCAGGCGTCCCTCTGCTTTTATTGTAACCTTGTAAGAACAGAAACATTACTGACTCTTCTTTCCTATTATTCAACAGGTAATAATGTGAGGAACAAACACAATTTTTTTCTACTTGCCCAGTAAAAAAATTCTTTTTCTGCCTTACAGGGTACATAGCGGTCTTCAACATGTGTTTCTGAAATCAGTGCTTTTTGGGCAATGGGCTACGCCAGTGGAGTCACAGAAATTGATCTGATAAAATAAAAAGTCTGCATCTTGTTTAAAATTGTTTAGGGGAACATTTTCACAGTCATTGTATATGGGGCAACTGAGCCTGTAGCCCCAAATAGGGGGAAGCAGGCAGCTTCTACTTCAGTCTTTCAAATTGAGGAAGTAAATCTTTTCCTTTCTTTGCTTTTCCTGTCCTTTCTCTTTCTTTGTTTTCTTCCTGTCTTCCTGTGCTACCTTCTACCTGTCTTTCTATTTATTCCTTTCTTCTCTCCCTCCATCTTTCCTTTCCATTTTTTTTTCTTTTCCTTTCCTTTCTTCCTTTTTCTTCTTTCTTTCTTTTTTTTTCCCCCTCTCAATTCTAGCCACAACATGGCACTGCATGGCACCAATCTCAAGAATAACTCTTCTAAGTCAATCTAATGACTAAAACAGAGTCCTAACAGTGCTTCCTGGTCTGGGGGTAGGGTAGTTATCACCTGGAAAGTAGCATGAAGGAGCACTTGAGATACTGAAAATGTATGTATCTTTATTTGAGTGGTGGGCACCCAGCTGTATACCTATGTAAAAAATCACTGAGCTGCACCCTTCAAATTCAGTAAGTCTAAGCAATTTATTGTATGTATGTTTTACATTCAAGACAAAGAAAAAAACAGTGTGGTGCCCAAAGGTAGGACTTTACCTGTAATGGGGTGAAGGGTAACCACTGGCAGCACAATTCAGGATGATTTCAGATTTTGATAAATCCAAAGGAAAAATAACATCTTGTGGCTCCTGGGTAAAAATAGGACGACTCAAAAGACCAGCACCTGAAAACAGAAGAGTAACACCATGTGAAAACATTTGACCCTGGTTTGAATGCCGCTCTGTATTGCATATCAAGTCAATATACTTTTTTTTTAACTTTTATTTTGAAACAATCTCAAATACATAGAAAATCTTATAAGAATGGTACAAAGAAATATTTTTTTTCTGAACCATTTAGAATAATTGTGCAAACCAATGCTACAGCATCCCCAAAACCTTTTGTATTTCCTAAAAAGGACATTCTTGTAGCACAGTAAAACAATCAAATTAAAAAAAAAAACATTGACTGAGTACTAGTATCTAATCCTCAGGCCCCATTTCAACATTTTCCTAATAAAACCTTTTATAGCAAAAAGATCCAGTCAAGAATCACAGATTTCATTTAATTGTATCTTTTTTGTCTTCTTCAATGTGGAATAGTTCCCTACTCTTTCCTTGATTTTTCTGACTTTGACATCACTAAAGATTACAAGGCAGTAATTTGGTAAAGTTTCACTCAATTTGGCTTGTCTGAGCAGTCAGCTACCAAGGACAGGGCAGTGGCCCTGGTAGGAGCTGTATGCTGAGGATACAGGTAATAAAAAGGGTCTATAAAGACTTTAAAAAACAATAATAAAACCAGTGAAAATTGGCTCCTATTTTTAAAAATTATCACCTTGAAAAAGACTCCTCCTCCACCAGCCAGAGTACACTGATCACACTGTCTTACCCTTTGTCCCTCCATTCCCTTCCCCAGCTGGGTGCACCTTAGCGTCTGCTATTTCAGTAGTATTAGATTCAAGAATACGGTGTGCTTTATACAGTGTCCTATCAGGTGGTTCAGGACTTATATTTGCTCCAAAACTGCTAAAGTTAACTTTGGTCACTGATGAAGGTACTGCCTGCCAGACCTCACTATAAAGTTATTTTTTTCTCTCTCTCTCTTTTTAAAAAATATTTTATTTATTCATCTGAGAGAGAGAGAGAGAGAGAGAGAGCACAAGCAGGGGAGAAGGGCAGAGGGAGAGGGCCAAGCAGACTCCCTGCTGAGCAGACAGCCTGACACAGGGCTTGAATCCAGGGCCGCAAGATCATGACCAGAGCTGAAGGCAGACACTTAACCATCCAAGCCACCCAGGTGTCCACTTTTTTCCTCTTCATAATTAGTAAGTATTTTGTGTTTAGGGATTTGGAGACAATGCAAATATACTGTTTTTCATCAAACATTTAAGTGTTTTAATAATGTATTTCTATCAAAATGATCTACTGTATCAGTGTGAATCCATGATTTCTTATTTTATTAAACAAGTTATAATCCATTAATATCATTTTGATGACCAAATTGTCAATGATTTGGCCAGCAGGAGCCCATTTCATGTGGTCTGTCTTTTTGACATGTGCCTATCATTCTTTGAACTCTTCCTTACTTTCTAGTACAAGAAAGTGTTCCAGAATTATCTTGTGTTTCTCCAACCTGGCCATGGAAATAGTCTCCCCCCTCAACCAAAGAAAACCTGGATTCTTTTATTAGAAAATGGTATTTAGAAACCATGATCTGGATGCTAAGTGTACTCAATGTTATTGAGCTGTTCTTGTTCTGAGGCCTTCTCACTCAGCATGTGTGTATATGTACAGACATATTTATGTATTTGTTCAATTCCCCTGTATATAACTAATCTCCAATTACTGCCACCACCTTCTTTTTGTAAAGATCCTCTTCACCCTACACAGGTTCTCTCATGTGCTCCCAAGTTTACTCCCACACCTGCCCTGAAACCACTTATTGGGCTGTTCCCTCCCTTCTCACCTCACTCAGGTTCGGACCTTGTGCAGTGCGCCCCTCCTTTGTGGATTCTCTTTCATTCCACTTGACCTCTGACACAGTGTGCACAGTCATACTCCATGGTGCATAATTTTCTCTCATCCTGCAGATATAACAATGCATACTGGAACACCCCTTCTCTGTGGAGACTGTCCTGCTTGGTTCCCACACCAGAATCCAGGTTTCCACCATCATCACCCTCTCCTAGCAATGGAACTTTCCTGAGTGTTCTCAGACTCTGATATCCTGGGTGAGACTATACCACTGTAGGTATCCTTATCACCTTTATTGAGCTCTGCCACTTAGCCACTGAACCACCACTGCCCTACCATTTACCCTGCAAGGATACCTTTCTCATCTCTCTCAGGCTCTACGACCTTATGCTGGGATGCTGTAACTCTCATCTTCCACATTCATGTGGATGCATACCTTACTTAGCTCCCTTCATGGCCATTTAGAATGAATTGTTAAGGAAAAAGAGAAGGGAAAGAGGAGGATGAAGAGTTCAATTCTCATGTTTAAGATGAAATGCTGTTTTGTTGTTGTTGTTTTTTTAAGTTGAAATGAATAACATAAAGCATAAATCTCATCATATTAAGACTTAATTTTAGCACACCCAGTCCAGAACTCTAATAGTTATACTTGAGAGACATGTAAGAGCATGGTCATCTCCTCTACTTACCATAGTTCTACATCTCAAAGTTGGTAAGTCTTTTGTAGACCATTCAGGCCAGACTTTTGGTATGGAAAGACAACAGAGCTAGTGGTTGAGAGTATGTGCTCCTGTAGGATGCCTGCGTGGTTCAGTCAGTTAAGTAGGTATCTGACTCTTGATTTCAGCTCAGGTCATGATCTTGGGGTCCTGGGATCAAGCCCTACATCAGGCTTCGCTCTGCAGGGAAAGAATCCTGCTTGAGGATTCTTTCTCTCTCCCTCTTCCTCTGCCCCTCCCCCCAAATAAAAAAAAATCTTAAAAAAGAGAGAGAGAGAGTACGTGCCCCTGAATCAAATGGGCCTTAGTGGGTTTGAATAATTTTCAGTATCTTCGTTGGTAAAATAGACATATATATATCAAATGATTGTTTTGAGATTTAATGATATACTGCTTATAAAGTCCATCATATTGTTCCTGGTACAAGTAAATATGTGGTCACCATATCACAACAATCACCACCACCGTTGTCAAGGAAACTGAAACCCAGGAAATTGGATCATCTTTTTTCCAAATTCACCATCTGCTTTAAAAGACAGCAAGAAATTAAACTTGGGTATCCTGATTCTTTCTTCATTGTTTTCATTATCCATTCAGATCTACTTCCTTCCCATTAGTATTCCAAAATATTTGCACCCAGGTAAAACAAATTATTTTGTTGACTTTATTTTCAATTATAATTTCAGTATACTCCATTAATAACCTAGAAGTGGAGACAGGTTTTAATTCTAGCCTAATCAGTTACTAGCTACAGAATGATGGACAATTTGCTTAACTCTCAGCTGTAAAACAGCAATACTTAGTCTTATGTGTTTGTGTGGCTGTAAAAGCTAGTTGAGAAAGAGTGGACTGGGGATGCAATACAGGCTTTTTTTACTCCAACAGCTAATGAAATGGCAAGAAATTATAACGCAA
Source organism: Ursus arctos (assembly GCF_023065955.2). NCBI lineage: Eukaryota > Metazoa > Chordata > Mammalia > Carnivora > Ursidae > Ursus > Ursus arctos. The sequence continues at coordinate 56,170,868 of NW_026622808.1, read as the reverse complement.
ATAAACAACAAGTAAACAACAGAAATGAACAATGTGTGAGCAAGAAAAGGGACAAATCCCAATGCTGCTGACTTTAATCAAAACAAACAAAGAAGCAAACAACAACAACAACAACAACAAAAACAATGGTGCAGCAAGAAGAGTTTGCCCTGTTCAGAGAAGTGAATTTTGGACTCCTTATTCTCATTCTTACCTCCAGTGAGATTTCCTGGTGAAATGACAAAATGTTGAGAACTCTCATAACAACCTCCAGTCCTGAAGTTAAGCACATTTGTATATACATAATGTATTTTAGGCTTTTTCCTCTTCAGCCAGAAGAGGAATGACAGAGTGTATGGTGACCAGAGAGTGGAGCAGAGAAGTGTGAAGAGTAAAGCTGATTGTATTTTACAGACTAATAGTTTCATGCCTATACGCTCACTTGGTAAAACTTCTAGAGTCCAACTCTGATAAACAATACATCTCCCTAGTGAAGTATACCCATGACTCCTCCACCAATAATTTTGCTACACACCACTTATAAATAAATAATAAATAAATAAAAACCTTCAAATATAGAGAAGTACCCAAGTCTCCCAATAAAGACTGAACTTCCTCAATCCCATCATTCTCTGAAGTTATAAAAGGTGGGTACTTGTGATGTATCCAGCTTCCAAACAGGAGCTAAGGGGGAGAAAAAAAAAAGTCCCTGATATGATGAGACAAAAGTTAAGAAATATCCCTCCCTAAAGTAATACATGAATTGTCTGCACACATTTCCTTAAGTATGAGCAAATGAAAAGAAATGGAAGAGTAACTATGCAAATATGCTGCAACAATAAAAGTAAAAAACATAGCATGCCAAAGATAGACAGAATACCAATCTAGGAAATTTCTCAAGTTTATTTCATGCTATAGAGTAAGAAAATGAATTCAGAAAAAGCTAACATAACTCAATGGCAATGAAAAAACAAGCAATAGAATCAGATAAATCAGAAGGTTGCAAATGTAGGGAAGGATACAAATCGCAAACCAAGCAGCATCACTAAAGAACTAACAAATCAATTAGAATAGGTAAGAAACTAAACAGATACCTGCTGAAGTCAAATTACTGACATAAAGGACATTTTGAGGTAACTGTAATCAATGAAGTTGAAAAAGCACAGGTAAAAAGCAACTGAAAAATAGACAATGAACAAGAAAGATACAGATGAACAAACATAAAATCTTTGATGTCATTGAGATAGAGAATAAAACAAACATATCAGCAGCAGATATCATAACAAAAATTTCCCATGTATTTAAAGAATATACCATGTTCCTAGGGACATTTAAGAGAAAGCACTTAATACCAAGGCATGTGTTAGTTAAGTTAAGAAAAGTTTAACAAGACCAGGCTGAAACACAATATCATCTAAAAGAGTGAAAGAAAATATTAAATTAATCTATATCTTAAAATGATAGCCTTGTATACCACAGGACAGTGGGGAAGAAAGTCTGCAATATTCTGAATAAAAGGGTGACAGGTCTATTATCACCCACCAAGTTATCTTCCAAGTATAATGGCATTCAAAATTCTTTAACATTAAAAAAAAAAAAAAAAACCTTCAGGGACTGTAACATAAATGACTATTCTTAAAGAAATGACTTAACAATGAAATCCATCCAATTAAAAACAAACCAATATAAAATCTTAAGAAAGAAGGAGGAATAGGAGGCACTTCGAATATATATAAATATAAAACTAATACTTAAAACCCATGTTATTTTTACTTATAGAACAGAATATGAAATCTATAAACTTGGATAATGTAAATATAAAAATATAAATAGAAAAATGAAAGGTCATAAAGGAATATAGATAGAAACGTGTGAGTGATGGGGCGCCTGGGTGGCTCAGTTGGTTAAGCCTCTAACTTTTGATTTCAGCTCAGGTCATGATCTCAGGGTCCTGGGATTAAGCCCTGAGTGTGGCTTTTCACTAAGCAGGGAGTCTCTGAAGAATTTCTCTCTCCCTCTTCCTCTGCCCCTCCCCCTTGCTCTCAATCTCTCTCTCTGTTTCTTTTTTTTTTTTTTTTTTTAAAGATTTTATTTATTTATTCGACAGAGATAGAGACAGCCAGCGAGAGAGGGAACACAAGCAGGGGGAGTGGGAGAGGAAGAAGCAGGCTCATAGCGGAGGAGCCTGATGTGGGGCTCGATCCCAGAACGCCAGGATCACGCCCTGAGCCGAAGGCAGACGCTTAACCGCTGTGCCACCCAGGCGCCCCTCTCTCTGTTTCTAAAATAAATAAATCTTAAAAAAAAATGTGTGAGTGCTAATATCATCTTTTATTGCAAAGAGTCAAATGATGAAAAAAATTTATATATTATATTTATATACAATTTTTAAAAGCATAAACACTCTAACCTCTTACGTATTATTTAGTACATTTTAGAGAAATCTTCTAGAAAAATAAAAAATGTATATCTTTGTTGACTCATAATTTATTAGAAGTTCAAAATTCTCTTCATTTTTACTTTACCTTTCCTTTACTTCATTCTCTTCATTTTATTTTTACTTTTGTTAAACTAAAATAAAATTTAATCCTCATGTTATAAGTAGTATCTATAATACGATCCCATTTTTATAAAAGCATTGTTCTATGCATTTATCTATCTACATATTAACCTATATCGTCTGTATTTAGATGCTACAGAAAGATGGCTACAATTTTATCAAATTTTAATAATTTTTATTTTGGGGGAGAGTTTTATTTGGGATAAAGGTTTTCATTTTGCTTGCATAATTTTTCATGGTTTGAATGTTTAAAATGAACATGGAATACACCAAAGAAAATACAGTTGACTCTTGAACAACATGGGTTTGAACTGCACAATCTACTTATATGTAGATTATTTATAGTACAGTACTGTAAATGTATTTTCTGTTTCCTATGGTTTTTCTTAATAACATTTTATTTTTTTTTTAATTTTTAAAAATATTTATTTATTTGAGAGAGAGAGAGACAGCACGAAGTGGGGTGGGGGGCAGAAGGAGAAGCAGATTCCCTGCCAAGCAGGGAGCCTGATGTGGGACTCAAACTCTGGGATCATGGCCTGAGCTGAAGGCAGACACTTAACCGGCTGAGCCACCCAGGCGCCCTAATAACATTTTATTTTCCCTAACTTACTTTGTTATAAGAATACAGTATATAACACATATAACAGACAAAATATGTGTTAACTCTTATGTTATCAGTAAGTCTTCTGGGCAACAGTAGGCTACCGGCAGTTAAGTTTTTAGGGAATCAAAATTATACATGAATTTTCAAGTGCACAGGGGGTTGGCAACCCTAACACCCATATTGTTCAAACATCCACTGTGACAGATTTTCTTTTTAAATGAAGGAAAGAAACTGAAAACAAATAAGTTGAGGTGGTAATCTAATTTTTGGTGGTGGAATATAAATGGCTTTTCTGTTCTTTTTGTAGAAATTTCCAACAACACTCCTGCCCCCCCGAAGAAACCTGCCTGAAATAATGCATATTAACTACCTAGCATAGTGCCATGCACAAAAGAGGCAGACAAGAAATGTTCATTTATTTACCTTCCTTTACCTTCACTCCAAGAAAAGTGCTGTTCAAATTTCATATAATCCAAATTTGGGGTATAACTTGATTTAATAATACCTTATATTTGGGAGAGTGATTTGTGGTTTTCAAAGGACCTTTATACATACCAATTAACAAATTAAATCCCTGTGATACCTTTTGTGAGACACATTTTCATTCCCATTTGGTAGATTGAGAACAAGGCATTTTCTAACAAACTGTGGATTATTTTGGAAGACACAAAAGCTTGTCTTAGTGAATTATCATCAGTTGGTATCTTATTTATTCATTTATATTTGTTATGATCAATATTTGAAGAGCTTGAGTTCATACCAGTGAAAGGTCTAGCTTGTCAACTAATTGTTCTCTTTTAGTAAATTTTCAGGTTTTTTTTTTTCACACTGTAATGGAATGATTAAATAATAGCACACTTTTGTTGTTTTGTTTATACTGTCAGAAAGCAAAGACAACATTGGTTTTCTGTACAACAGCTAAAACTGTGACAATATGATATGAAAACCAAGAAATCAAAATGCTTTTTCAAGTACTTTCACTTTAAGAAGGTACTAGAGGTTAGGAACAGTGTTGACGATAACTAAATAATTGTATTGATAATACCTACTATTATAAAATCACCTATGATTATAATGCTACTCTATAAAATTGTTTTACTTGACAGTAAAGCAAGAACTCTGCAGTAAAGGTACACTGAAAAATAAATACTTTTAAATGGTAATTAAAAGAAAACCATACAGTTATTGAAAATTAACATAAGTTTCCATCTCAGTTTTCTTCCTCTTTCATCTTCCATGGAATTAAAAAATATATATACTATGATCTAATACTGGATTAAATCTACCAGTGTCCGAAGTTCATTGTCATCCCCCTGAATACTGAGAACATTTAATTGTTTTTAAAGCAGTAACATTTTGGCTTCTGTGAACAGTTCCACGAAACTCTTCTTGGAAAATCAGTTCTTAATCCATGTCAAGAGTCATGTCAGCTTTTATAGCAAAAAGTCAATTTTTTTATAGCAAAACATCCTGTTTGATTTACTTTACCCTTCTGGCCACGGTTGACTGGACCAAAGGTGAATATGACCTGCTGGGGTGCTATGTTTCTCTCTCTGGGAATACGCGAATAATACTAGGACATGGTAGTCATTGATTGTTACTTGAATAGTAGAGCAATCCATGTTTTCCATAAAACTCATGAATAGTTAGAGAATGCTAGTCTATATAAAGACATACTGAGACAGAAAGACAAGTAGTAGAATGATGGAGAGAGAATAATTGAAATAAAGCCACTCTTTAGTGGCTTTATTCTCTGAGCTTTTTGATCTTTCGTTGCAGTTTTCAGTGAGACCAGCCTCTGGGTTCTGTGCGCCATCAACTCTACTAATTTCTGTTTCTTGCAAAGAGACTTTAGAAATGCAGATTCAAAACAATAAGCAATAGAATGAAACCACTGTTGTGCTGCTTTTTCTCTCTCTAGAACTATGAAAGCACAAATAACCTGGGCAGTCAAACATTTGTTTTCAGGAGAAATTATTAGGGGCAAATTCAAGCACACGAGAAGCCTCGTATCTAAATGAACAAAGAATTTAAAAATGTATCATCCATGGTTTTACTTGAATCTCATTGTTTGGACTTGGGCAAATTTTAGGTTTCACAGAGGGGCAAGACTAGATATCTCCAGGTCAAAGCCGGATAGAAAGTTCCTGGGATCTTTGTGTCACAGTCCTATCCCTCCCAATATAGTTCCCTACCCAGGCTCCTGGCACTCCCTAAACATCCTCTACTGCAGAAGTTCGATTTCTAAAATCATTTTTGGGGCACCTGGGTGGCTTAGTCAGTTAAGTGCTGATTCTTGATTTTGGGTCAGGTCACGCTCTCAAGGTCATGAGATCAAGCTCCATGATGGGGCTGCATGAGATTCTCTCCCTCCCCCTCTGCCTCCTCTCTCCTGCTCATGCACGGGTGCCCTCTCTCTCTTTCTCTCAAATAAATAAATAAATAAATAATAAATAAAATCTTAAAAAAATTTTTCCAATTCACTAAAAATAGAACAACACAAAAAATAAGTAAAGTTTGATGACTTCACTTCGTTTTACTGAAGAGAAAAATAAAACCAGGGCACATGACCAATGTGATTACACAAGGCTCAGCTCTTAGAATGGTCCTGAATTTCTGGTTTAATGTTCTGAAGCACTGCCTTAACATTCTTGATACTGTTAGCCATAAATCTGAGTTTAGTAAGTGAAGCCTGAAGAGTCTGGTGAGCACTGAGTGCTTGGCGCCTTGGCTAACACTTGGTGCCTCCTCCCACCACTACCAGGCCTGCCTCCCCAGAACCCTACATTTTCAGATTGCACCATGCCCTGCCAGTTATGTAGCTGGTCCTGACTAAAGCTTACAGAAGTTAAATGAGTGCTCAAGGTCACATTGTTAGTGAAATTCCAGAGCTAGTACGCAAATCTGGGTTTGACTCAAAGTCCGGGGTTGCACATACTACAGTACAACCACTGGAGTTCTGCATATTTGCAGGATTAAAAGAGGCTCTGTCTTCTCTGGCTTTGTTTTCTTTCTAAGCCTCTTTGTTAGTTTCCAAACCACACTCTTAAGCCTGTTTAACCTAACTTAAGACTACGGTCAATTATGTCTTCTCAGGAATTTAGGTTCGGAGGGAAAAAGCATTAAGGATGCTCAGAAATTTGCTGTTTTTCAAAATAAAGGAAAAAAGAAAGGTGGTTTTATAGCTAAAAAATACATATTATTCACACTTGCAGATGTTCATTTTCATAAGTCTTTGGGGCTCATAGGTTTAGCTGTCCAATAAACAGATATACTGTTGTGCCTGTATAGTGAGGGCTGGGTTGGAGAAACCGAGTTTTGGAAACATTGGCCTTTAAATTCTAATTAAAGAGAACCTTGTTCTAGCAATGGTTTGATGGTAATTATTCTACAAATATATTTTAATTAGTTCAAAGGTGTAGGTTCCCATGTTTACTGCAGCATTATTTACACCAGACATGGAAACAACCTAAGTGTCCATCAGTGAATGAATGGATAAAAAACAATGTGGTATATACATAAATGGAATATTATTCAGCCATAAAGAAAAAGGAAATACTGTAGTTTGTGACAACATGGATAAACCTTAAGATCATTATGCTAAGTGAAATAAGCCAGACAAAGACAAATGCTGTATGATCTCACTTACATGTGGAATCTTGAAAGAAAGAACTCATAGAAACAGAAAAAGTGGGAGAAAAGGGTGGAGGTGGGGAGGAGTGAGGGGGGCAGGGAAATCAGTGAAAGTTGTCAAAGGGAACAACTTCCTGTTATAAGATAAATAAGTTTGGGGGGTATAATGTATAGCACGGTGGCTATAGTTAACAAGAGTATATTGTAGGGGTGCCTGGGTGGCTCAGTTGTTTGGGCGTCTGCCTTTGGCTTGAGTCATGATCCCAGGTCCTGGGTTCCTTGTTCAGTGTCAGGTTCCCTGCTCCATGGGGGAGCCTGCTTCTCCCTCTCCTCCCCACTTGTGCTCTCTCTTGCTATCTCTGATGCTTTCTCTGTCTCTCTCTCTCAACTAAATAAATAAAATCTTAAAATAAAACAAAAACAAGAGTATATTGTATATTTGAAATTGCTAAGAGAATAGATCTTAAAAATTCTCAACACAAAGAGAAAAAAACTGTTACTATGTGAAGTGATGAATGTGCTTACTAACTTTATGTGGTAATCATTTTACAATACATACATATATCAAATCATTACATCATAAACCTTAAACTTACACATACACAATGTTATATTAATTATATCTCAATAAGTTGGAAAAAAGGTAAAGTTTCAAAATAGCTTTAAATTCAAACCTTAATTAGAATCGAGCCATACTTTGAAACTGGCATTCATTTTACAATCTGGATAATCAGTGAGTCCTTATTCAAGCAAACATCAAAAATGAGGAAGAGGAGTTTAATATCTACCTGACAGTGGCCATACTTGATATTTTTTCAGGCAACAGACATTTGAGAAGACAATTCCTAATTGAGAAGCTACTTTGAACATAATAGAATCATTCTGGTTATTTTTATATCAGACACTCTAAGCAGAAAAAACTAATGGTATATACTCGGTATACAATCTGTACATGGAAACCTACAGTATTTTGGTCCAGTCAGGCATTTATAGTGACCTAGTGATTCGAAGGCTGAGCATTAAGCCTACCTGGAAAGTATATGACACATCAGAAGTGGACAGATCATAAAGTAAATCATAGTAAGAAGTGTGCATTACCACACATTTTGTATTTTGTTGATGTATGCAGTTTAAAGCCAAACCAAAACACAATTCTACATCATTGCTTATTTACATCTTGCCAGTACACAGTAATAAAGTCTAACATAAGTAAGTTCAACCAAATTTTATTAGCTCTAATTGCTGAACCTTCTTCAGGTGTTGATAATACAAAAATAAATAAATAAATCGCACTCAAGGAACTTATAATCAAATGAGGGCAAATGGGCAATGTGGTAAGTGCCAGGGATGAAGCTGAACTTGTACATGAATTATCTTACTTTATCCTTACAAGAACTCTGACAGGTAAATACCAATTTATGCGTAAAGAAATTGAGGTTTAGAGGATTCAGGTAACTTTGTAAATACTGGACAGTTAGAGACTGGTTGGAATCGAATTTTGAATCTAGGCAATCTGACTCCAGAACACACACTCTAAGTCACTGAGATATATACTCCAAAAAGGGAAGCAGACATGAAAACAAGTATCTATCTGCAAATATTACAGGATAAGTATTATACTAAAAGCATAATTATACTTTTATGGGAGTGCAAAGAGGAAGTGATTAATTCTGCCTAGAGGTTACAGAAGACTGACAGAAAAGGAATTATTTGAGCTATGTGTAAAACAATGAGAATGAGAATGCCTTTGAAAGGGAAGGTTGTAGTAAGGAAATTCTAAGACTAGCTTGAATAAAGATATGAAAATATCTGTCACTCAAAAAAATATAACTAGTCTGGAAGGTAGGAGAATAATGAAATATAGAAATGGAATGGTATATTTAGAATATTTTGAAGGCCCTTAAATGACATGACAGAGGTTTGAACTTGATGTGTTAACAGTTAGAAAACATGGAAGTGTTTTTAATTTTAAGCAGGTATTTGACATGCTTAGATCAATGATTAACTGGAGGACGGATAGAGGAAGAGAACCACAAGTCAGAGAGATTACTTATCAAACATTTGAAAACACTGAGATAATTGGGGCATTGTCAGTAGGAAAGAAGAGAACGAGAACAATGTGAGAGCTCTTTTGAAGTGTTTAGAGGCAATACCAACAGAATGATTTAACTGATTTGAAGTGAGAGGTGAGGAAAAGAGAGCATTAAAGATTCCTCTGAGCTAGCTGTGAAGAGGAAGGCAAAAATGCACATCTGTAGACTTCCTTAACTGTTAAAGGAAGAAGGAGAAGGAGAAAGATGAGAGCGCTGAGGCTGAAAGGAGATGAGAAAGCAGCTATAAGTTTAATTCATTATTTATTTATTTATTTATTGAACAAGCATTTATTTGTGGGATTACCATTTGCAAAAACTATCTTTGTGTCTGGAAAATATAGCAATGAAAAAAACCTGCTAATAAGCTGTTCTAATGGAGCTTGTATTTTAATTGGGGGAGGTATAAAGTAAGTCAACAAACACATGGTACATGAGATGGTATTAAGTGCAATGGAAAAAATAAAGAGTAAGTGATCTAGGAATTCTGGGTGAGGTGGGGTATTATTTTATAAAATATGGCAAAGGAAGATATCGCTTATTTGGTACATCTGAATGGGGAGTGGTCAGCTTTGGCAAGTAGGGACAATAGGCCAAATAAGATGAGGGGAAAACATACCATTAGATTTAGCAATGTAGAGATCACTGAGCACTTAGCAAGAGTTGAGTGGAGTACGGATCCTGAATGGAGTGTGGTCAAGGAGCAATGCGAAGAGAGGAAATTGACACAATAAGCATGAAAAAAAAATTGTAGGAGTTTTTTGATGAAAGGGTCCAGAGAATTAGGGTAGAAGGATGCAGGGTCAAGGGCACATTTTGTTGAGATGAGATATTACAACACAATTGTATGCTTCTGGACATGATTCAGTATAGTGTAAACAAGATGATGCACAATAGTACGCCCGGGTGGCATAGTTGGTTAAGCATCTGCCTTTGGCTCAGGTCATGATACCAGGGTCCTGGGATCCAGTCCCACATCCAGCTCCCTGCTCAGCAGGGAGCCTACTTCTCCCTCTCCTCCCTCCTCCTGCTCTCTCTCTCACTATCTCTGTTGCCATCTGTCTCTCTCAAAAAAATAAATCAATAAATAAAATTTTAAAAAAAGGAAAATATTGTATAAAACAAAGATGATGCACAATAGGGGAAGACAATATCTGGAGTGATGCCCTTGAAGAAGTGCCAGAGAAGGGATCCAGTTCCTTTGCAGTGAGTGGCTTTAGAAAGTTTTCTTCCACAGTAACAGGAGGGAAGGTAGAGTATATAAAGACGGGTAGAAAATATACTGATATATGTGAGGTTGAAAGCGTGTTAAAATTATCTTCGGATATTTTCCTTACTTTCTTAGGAAGGAGGAAGAAATATTACCAGCTGAGACAGATGATGGGAGAGGAAGTGTGGGAAGTTTGAGAGGAGACGACAATGTACAAAATGACCATCAGGAGAATGGAAAAGTGACAGAGCAGAGAGATGTGATAGGCCATTATCATAGGAAATATTTGTGAAAGATTTCAAAACAGACACAAGATTACTGGGTTTCCTGTTCAGTGCATTTTGGGGGGGTAACTCTGCCTTTCAATGTCTTTTATCTATTTTACAACAATGTAAGGAAAAGAAAACTGTTAACAACGCAAATGATTCTTAACCATTGAAATGCAAATGAATTGTGCCCAGTACAAAGAAATCGTTTTTTTTTCCTCTTTTTCCTGTGTGGATAAACCAGGTTTTTGTTTTGTTTTTTTGTATCATCTTCCATGAGATATAATTGGCATACCATGAAATTTAGCCATGATAAAACCATTTTGCATCCATTTATAAATCCATTTTACCATTTCTTACTGCCTACGCACACATGGTTCTTTGAATTCTACTTTGAACAAGTTGCAACATTTTACTGGTTCCCACATTAAGTAGTTGGTTAAACAAACTCTTTCACATGGGTTCATTTATATTCGTTTGAGATTCGTTATTTTGCTATTCAAAATGTCATTAAAACACATTAAATTTGAGCTGCCATAGGACTCATAGATGTCGAACCAGTCTCTAGCTATAAGCAGGAGTTGGCTGGGGAGAAAGGCAGAGCTGAAGGGCATTGCTCTGTAATGAAGCACCAACATGGAATTGAGTAAAAGGAAAACTGAAGATGGAAAACCAGGGATCATCAACATCTTTGGAATTGACAAAAGAGAGAAAAGAGCCAAAAAATTCTAAGAAGGTCTATATGAGAAATTGAGATTTTACTTGAATCATTATATTAGTTATCTATTGCTACTATAATAAATTATCTCAAACTTGGTAGCATAAAACTACACAAATTTATTATCTTACAGTTCTGTATATCAGAATTCCAGAATGAGCTAAAATCAAGGTGTTGGTAGAGTTGCAGCCCCTTCTCGAGAGGCTCCAGTGTAGAATGTGTTTCCTTGCCTTTTCCAGCTTCTCTTGGCTTCCTGCATTCCTTAGCTTGTGGACTCCTTTCTCCATCTTCAAAGCCAACAACAGTACATTGAGTTCTTTTACATCAAATTACTCTATTCCTTCATACTCACATTTCTGTCTGATTCTCTTCTGTCTCCTTCTACTTTTAAGGATCTTTGTGATTATATGGGGCTCAACCAGATAATCCAGGATAAAGTTCCTCTTACATCAGCTGATTAGAAACCTTTATTCCATCTGCAACTTTAATTCCCCTTTGCCGTGTAACCTACTATATTCACATGTTCCAGGGATTAGGACACGGACAACTTTGGCACCATTATTCTGTTGATCCCATCCATCATATGGGAGGCCAAGAAAGGAGAGTTTTTAATAGAAGACATAATTAAGGTTGTTATGTGTTAGAGAACAGCAAAAAACAAGAACAACAAAACCTTACTCGGTAATCAGAAAATCTTTCTTTTTTTTAGGAGAAATTTCATTATCAAAGTCAAGATGGATTGGTACACAAGGCCAAGTTTAAGGTTAACTGAAGACTGAAAGAAAACGATGGCATGGGATAGAAACAGCATAGAAGTCAGGTGGCAAAGAGGAAGAGAGAAATGAATGGGGCCTAGAGAACCTGTTTGTATGTATGTGCTTCGGTTTTGATTATCTGTATTTTCAGGACTAAAAAGACAAGCTGGTATGAGGTTGGTGCTAAGGGACCAACTGAAAGGCAAACTCAGATTCTCTCTTTTGAACTTCTGGGTCTTTGACACTATTACTTCCCTAATTTTGAGCATTTCAACATTAACCTCTGAAAACTAACAGCATGCTGTCAAGTATACAAAGCACCTAAAAGCACTTTTCTAAAATGTCCCACAGTGAAGATGTTAAAAAGCCCCACAAAACCAAGTGTTATCATTGAGATATTGCAGTGGCCCCATTGGTTGCTCTCTGAGATAAGATTATGTCTGCCTGAAATGGCATTGATTCCACGTGTATAACAATAACAAACTAAAAGGAGAACATTTGGAAAAAGAAATAAGTAACTGAGAAAAACACTCTAAAACTCTGCGAATAGCAAGACAGACACATATCCCAAATGTACATTACTTGATGATAACGGATATAATTTTGGTAACAGAGTGTGACAAGTAAGCATGCTGATCCATCAATCCTGTTTCATGCTTATTGACAAAATGCATATCTTAATGAAATCTGTAGGTCTGGGGTGAAATGTCACCCATGTGGCCTGCTTTGGAAAGCTGAAACTGTACCTCATTCCCACGTATATCATCTATGCCTCGCTACTTTCTCAAGTTGAATTCTATCTCTCATTCCAGGCACGTACTTCTCCTGCACTCTGTGCCATGCAAAAATGCCACCAAATTTGTCAGAAAAGATTTGCCCTTTGTGAAACTAGCCTGATTAAGTTTTATCAGCTCATATCTCTCTGGATGTTTGGTAACCTCATTCCTTATTACTGTCTCAGAGATCTTGCCTACAGCCAAGGGCAGATCTGCTCATTTATAATTTCCTGGTTCTTCCTCAGCTCTTTTCTCATGGATTGGGGCGAGGTATTTTTGTTTTTGTTTTGCCTCTATCTCCCTCTGTGAAATATTTTTGCTAAGGTTTCTTCATTTTTGTTTAAAACTTCTTTAGAAATAGATTTATATGTTTTCCAATTTACCTCAAGGAAAGTTTCTTATAAATTTAAATTATTGGTTCTTAAAAATCTTTCATGCATTTCCTCTACTTGCCAATGTGATCTTTCTTATGAAGAAATGCTCCTTAGTGTAGACGAGCAGTTGTTCTATTTCTCTCTTGCTACATCAGTTTAAACTTCATAAACACCATAATTACACTAGACTAAACTCGAATATGAAATAAGAAAATGAAATAGCATCCCCTGATTCATTATGCTATATTGTCTTCCTCCCAATATAAAGATTAAATGACAGGGATAGTTTACAAAGATGACAAACATGAGCTCGGATTTTTTTTTCCAGGCTCATAAGCAACAAAAGATTTTTTTTTTCTTTTATGAGTGGGGAAACTGGTTGGTTTCCTGTGTGAGAGAAGCCCTTGACATTTTCTGTTGATTCTTTCAAGGTTCAGACAGCTCTAAATTTTGTTCCTGTTTTTCCTCACTTGAATATTTGAACATAAACAGTCTCTCCAGTGATGCTAAACTGACTTTGTAAACATTTCACAAAGATGAGGATACATCAGGCTTTTCCTTCTCCTCCTTCCTATTCATGTTCTCCCTTCACATTCTTTATCAGCCTGTTTCCATCCACTTCACCATAGGGGAAAAGTTAGACAAGAGAAACACATGACACATCTTATTGGCATGGACTGCTATGGGCATGTAGGAAACAGTTTTATTTACTCAACCAGCATTTTTTTAAGTTTAAGGTTATTATTTTATGCCATTACGTAAGTAATAGATGCTTAATATGGAATATTTGCAAGTCTCAGAAAGGTAAAGAGAAAAAAAGTACTCAATTTTGGATACTGGTACCTATAATTCATGAATCTTTTTCTGTACTGTGCTGTCAATTGTTAATCTCCACCATTACTCACTTAAAAATATAACATTAGCAATTTCCCTACTAATAATGAGCACTTGTGAACTTTTAGTTTTAATGGAACTACACATTTTGAAAGTTTCATAATAATCCATCATGTGACTAATATATCCAAATAAAAATGTTCACATTTATCTATATTTTGGTTTTTATCATAAATAAATGCAATAATAAGTGCCTTTCCTATACTGTATTTATTATTATTTTCTTAGCATTATTTTCTAGAATTAGAATTGATGGATCTAAAAGTATTAATACTTAGGGTGTTCTGGTAATTATTGTTAACTTTCATCTAATTGAATCCTGTGAAGTCAGGGAATGCTTTTAAGTGCAAATTTTGTCTCAACTGGGATTTGAAAGATAATTAATGGTGATGATGACATTTTTGACAATTTACTAGCTGTTCCATGTACTAATTTGGCATTTATTATCTAAGTCTCACCACAAACTCTATGAAGAAAATGCTAATCCTCCCCTAGTTCACACAGGTTGAAACTAGTCAGTGTAACATCAGAAATCCCAATCTTGACCTCAAACTATAGGAATTAGGATGGAGAGATTCTTTAGAGAGAAGATAAGGTAAGTAAATGCAAATGCCTTGAGTTGAGAGAAATCAAGAAGCTTTTGGAGAGCTCAAGGAATCCTTGTTAAGGAAGTTGACAAGAGATGGGGCTAGAAAGATATCCAAAGTGACATCAAGAAGTCACTTGTACCTACATTAAAGAATGAGGAACTCATCTTGAGGGCTTTGGGAAGCCATAAATGGGACCTAAGCTTGTGATCACATTTTCAATTTGAAAAACATGTCCAAGGTCTGCATGCAAAATGTGCCTAAGCAGCAGTAGCTGCCAGGCTTGCATTCAAGTTCTTAACAGGGAATCCTGATAGCAAGTGCTCTCCAGGTAAGAAGGAGCTAGACTTTGGGCAAAACTACTTTTTTTCTTTGTTTTCCTATCAGATCTCTAAGGGTCCAAGTGCCTCTGGCTTCTACAGATGCCATGACCTTTGGCTTCTACAGATGCCATGACCTTGGCTGTTCCTTCTGCTGCTTTGGAGAAATCACATGTAGCCCACCATCAAGTGTGACATATACCAAGACTCGGTTCAAACTGAGCTGAGTGGATGCAGCTCTCTGAACAGCTGGATTAAAAGTATATTCTTTTTGTTTTTCTAGACAAAGAAAACAAAATTCTATTCAGCTCTTGATCTTTGAAAATGTAGACATTTGTCTCAATTTTCCATACTGATTCCAAAGCTAAGCAGAGAGACTAATTTAAATTTAGCAAACATTGCTATCACATATTGGCTATCACATATTGGCTACTATTTTATTATTATTTTTTATTTGTTTCTCTTGGCACTAGCATGGAAGAAGCTATTTCATAAACTTTTCACAAACACTAATAATTCACAAGTGCCAAGTGCTTTTGCTGACAAGAGTGCAAGTGATAATAATGGAGAGTTCACATTTAAGCCACAAGTTAGCTCTTAATCAGACTACTTAGCACTGGACATACTGCTTATCAGCAGTATGTACAATTTCTCTCCCTGCCCCTGCAATGACCAAAAAAAATGGAACCCAAACAAATGGGCAGAAAAGAGAAGAAAGCTCTTATCGAGATACAGTTAATGACATTTTCCACATTTCAAACTGCCATTTTTCGAATGCAGCATATATGTACTATTTATTAGTTTCCTAGGACTACCATAACAAATTACCACCAACTTAGAGATGCAAACCAATAACTTTATTCTCTTACAGTTCAAAGGCTTAAAGTCTAAAATGAAGGTGTCGTCAGGATTGATTTGTTCTGGTGGCTGAGGGAGAAACCACCCTGTGCTTCTATCCTGGCTTCTGGAGGCTGTCAGCAGTCCTTGGCAGTTTTGGGTCAGCATCACTCCAGTCTCTGTGCCCATCTTCACATGGTCACCCCTCTATCTCTGAGTATCCTCTTCTCTTCTCATAAAGGCACCAGTTATTGGATTTGGAGCCCAATCAGAATCAGCATGATTTCATGTCAGTGGCTATAACTAATTACATTTGCAAAGACCTTATTTCCAGATAAGATCCCATTCTTAATTTCTGGGGGGACATGAATTTTATGGAGGACACTATTCAACCCACAACACTTAACCTCAGCATTTTTTTTAAAGATGTTTTGTGTGGTAACACAGGTTATGTGGAACATTTGGGGGAAAAACCCTAAATGATAAACCAAATAAAAGGATTCATTAGAGCTGTTCCAAATTTCTCTGACTCTTCATCACTAAAATAAGAATGATGCTGGTGATTCTTCAAGGGGCAATTTAATACTCAATCAAATTTCTTTGAAGGCATATTTTTGTTGGTTTTTGGTAGCACCTCATCAATTTATTTTGTTTGTTTTGGTTTTTTGTTTTCTTATGTACAGTTCTTTGGAAATGTTGGAGAAGACAAGCCTCAAATAGTTCATAAAATGTAGTTCACTTCTTTTCCTGCCTTTCCAGTACCTCTTGGAATTCTGTCCTAAACTCTAATACAACTGGACTACACATCTTGAGAAACCCAGCTGAAATAGTAAAACTTGTCTGTCTTTGACTTCTACTGTGATTTTCTGCAATCCTTATAAAACTGGAGCAATCACTTTTTAATAAAAATTATTATAAAATGTTAATTGCTTTCTTATGAGTTGGGAGACTGGGGTGGTTTCCTAGAATAATAACTATCATGTAATTAGCACACATTATTGAGCAGATTGAATATCTTATAAAACATTATTTAGTGTGTTTTAATCCTTACAAGAACCCTGTAGGTATTAATATTATTACTATTTGATAGATAAGGAAAATGACAATGACATTCAGAGGTCTATGACTTGGCCATGTTCACAGAGCTGGTAAAATAAGAAGCCCAGGCTCTTTCTCTCCATGTAAGTACACATTTCACTATTTTACTACATTGGTGTGTGTGTGTGCATGCTGGATTTACATCACTAAATGCTATAGATGCTAGCTGTTTATTTATTTATTTACTTTATGAACTCCTTAGGTTTCATTAAATGTGTGTGTAATTGACTTGGAGATAAAAATGTCCATATACCTATAACCTCTCACAACAATTTGGCTTTAACAATTGGAACAATGGTACCCCAGCAAATCACAGGAGCTGATTAGCAAGGTTTCAGGGCCGTGCTTGAAACTGCTGACACCTCTATCACTGTTACATCCAGAAAATGTATGAGGTTAGAGATAAAATGGTCTAATTAACCAGGAGCTGCTTCAGTATCCTCAATGACTGGACAAAGATTAATCAGAAACTGGAACCCTGGCTGAGAGATGATGCGGAGATGTGTGTCAATGAACAATGACACCAAAATGACTAATAGCCAATTATGTCTATAACCTGAAACAACTGGCTGAGAAATTCTCTAAGGCAGACATGGAAAATGAAGAGGGGAGTCTCTGAATAATCTCTTGTCTCAGAGAAAATGCTTTTGTAGCTCAAGAGTTTTAGAGACTCTGACAGATACAAAAATGGCAAAAGATTAATAATAAAGTTAATGATCTAAAAGCTCTGTTTTCATCACTGGACTACAGGTTTCTTTTTCCTCAGCTATTGGTCACTGACAGACATGTGGGAACTGTCCCAGGGTGGGCAGAAAGTTTCATGGATGTCCTTTATTTCACTATTTTTGTTAACCTCTGAGTTCCTAGGACCTCCAATAGTGCATGTGATAATTGCTCAAAATATATCCGGTGAATAAAAAAATGGACAAAACAATTAAGAATCTAACATAATTAATGAATTTCCTATAAACCCATCACCACACACTTCACTGACTATAAAGGGCTTAATCTGTTTTTTATTTTCATTGTAATGAAGGATAGTTGGAAGAAAGGCAGGCAGGGACAAGGGGCCTGCCCTAAACGGAAACCACCTTTCAAAGGATTTTACACCACCTGGAAGGAGCTGTCCACCCTTTCCTATGTGATAGGTAGATGAGCATGTGGACAAAACCCTGATTGGGTGACAGGTGTATGGAAGGTTAACCAGATTAAAACAGCTCCAACATACCCATAAAACCCCCTAGACTTAGAAACTCTGGTGGCAACCCCTCTCAGGTCCCTCTCTCTTTGGAAGTTTTGTACTATTACTCAACAGGCTTGCTTTACTATTTCTCAATAAACTTTACTCTGCGGTCCACCACTCTTCGTTTGCTCTACCTCTTCATTCTTTGGAGTGGCATGACCAAGAACCATGGGCACTAGAGAAAAAGAAATCCTGCAACAACTCTATGTTTTTCAAA
This sequence comes from Ursus arctos, assembly GCF_023065955.2. Lineage (NCBI taxonomy): Eukaryota > Metazoa > Chordata > Mammalia > Carnivora > Ursidae > Ursus > Ursus arctos. The sequence continues at coordinate 56,152,704 of NW_026622808.1, read as the reverse complement.
TGAATATTTACTTAGATCTTACTTTGTGCCAGGTTCTAGTCTAAGGGCTTTGCATGCCTGATGTCAGTTTATTTTCATTAGAACCCTTTGTTCATTCCTTAAGAACTATTTATTGCTTCCTCTGTGCCAGTTTTAGAAGCAGAGCATACAGCAGAAAACAAAACAGAAAACAAAACAAATAAAAAACCCTTTCTCCTCCTGGATCTAAAAAGAAGAAAGTGGTATTACTACCACCACATTTTGAGCAAAGCAGTTAAGCGATTTGTCTGAGGTCATCAATAGCCAGGCTCCAGGGTAGGCTCCGATACCTAGAGTGCCCCTACTGCTAATCAGAGCATACTGCCTCTACACCAGCCACTATGGTAAAGGTTTCTGCAGCATATTCCATGTAATAGTTCTGCAGTGATCACTATACTAAAGAAAGAAAGAAGATACAAGCTCTCTGGATGACTGTTCAGCCTGAGCAAATGCCAAAAGCTGTTAAGCAATGCTCATTGCTAAAACAAATTCTTTCAGATTGTGTCGCCAAGGTTAAAGGAGATATTTCCGTAACTACAAGCAAATTAATTTGGAGTTTTGCATCAACAATAATGAGATGGGGCAATAAGAATGTAACCTTTCATGTGTCTTTTTGCTTTATAACAAAGAGAGCACCTTTCCAGGCTGGGAAAAAAAGGAATTTCTTGCCGCTGAGTTTTGTGCAAGCCTTTAATGCTGCCTCATTAAGAAAAAAAAAAAAATCAAAAAACTTATTTGGCTGCTGAAACAATGGGTATAGGCTCTTAGGTAGAATATAGGAAGTTACAGTGACGTGTCCTCTAATAATGCAGAAATAAGATTACACTAAAGGTGAGAATAGTAAGATTCACTATATAATGAATGAAATCAACTCTCTGTCAAAATAGCCCCAGGGGTTGCCTATAAATATGTATCGGAAAAGGTCTGGGAATACCCAGGGTTATTTAAGGGGTAAACTAAGAAGGCAGGACTACAGTAGGTCTAACCAAAGGCTTTAAGTCTTAATCGGGTACATGTTATCATGAATGAATAAAGAGCCCATTAACAACATAAAAATGTCCACAAAGACCCAGAAAAGAAAAGCAAAAAAAGAATTTGGCAGTGTTTTTATACTACACTTCAGGCAGGAGAGATTTTAGCATGATAACTAAGACAACAATACTAATGCTGATTATGAATTTAGTGGGTGTGGCAACTAGTCTAAGTGCTTATTTACGAAAAAATTAAACTTGCCAAAAGGAATGTTTGCCCTTTGCCCAAAGATGTAATCTGTAAATCCTTGGAATGTCATGATAATGTATGTGATAAGAGTGACTATTTACCTGGGGCCTTGGGCCATGCCAGATAATCAATGCCCTCAATGTGATCTATGGTGGGTGCTTTGGCTACATGCAGTCTACAGTAACAATGTGATTTATGGTGCAGTGTGTGAAAAGTAAGGGGAAGCTTGGGCTTTGTGGTATCAGCTTGACCTCTGTAGTGGCTTGAGACTAAGGTAAGGCACATGGGCAATCAACCAAATCTACATGATTGAGCATCAACAAAAACTCAACATCAGGACTCAAGTGAGCTTTCCTGCATATTGCCATGCATCTTCCCTGGGAGAAGTAAGCACTGTCTGCACATCTACTGGGAGTGTACAGCTGGAAGCCCTGCACGTGGGACTTTCCTGGGCTCTGCTCTATGTGCCTCTGCCCCTGGCTTATCTGAATCTGTATCCTTTCATTGTGATAAACCATAACAGTGAATACAATGGCTTTGTGTTCTGTGAAACCTTCAAGGGAATGATCAAGCTTGAGGGTGATCTTGGGATCTTGAGAACCTGCAGCAAGTATCAGAAGTTTGGATGGTCTTGAGGATTCCTAACCTTTGCAGTGCATTACACATATTGTTTAGTACTCACAGCTAATCCACGAAGTTCAAGATCACGTAACTGAGAAATAGCAAAGGTAAGGTTTGAACCAAACAGTCTGACTGCTAAGATCATACATTTATCACTTTGCAGTACTCTCCACCAGCATAGAGAACAATAAGGATGGTACTTTGTAAGGGACAGGAGAATTTACAAGTCTTCACCGTAACTCTTAACAAATATCTCTCAAGACATTTCGGCAGACAGCCTCTCCTCTCCTGTCCTGCCCACCCCTCCCTTGTGGTGTATTCAATAAACTTCTGTATCCTTAAAAAAAAAAAAAGACTATCCATATTTCATGCTGACCACAAACTTCCTGGTACATAATTGTTTTAAAATGTGGGTTTTATTACAATTTAGGTACAGTGAGGAAAACTGATTGGGAGATGGCTACCATTGAAAAGATGGCTTGTTATAGTTCCCAAGGGGAGGGGAAATGTCACATCATGCAAGGCCACACAGGGGCCAGTCAGGATGCAGAGGGAAATGTAGGTAAAAGTGAAGGAACAGGCAAGACAGGTTAAGAAGTCTTAGGATGGACTAGTTTCTATAATTTCAATCAGCCTCTGGCTATCCCTAATTGTTTGATACCTGGCCCTGGAGTGATCTGGGCAGGAGAATAGGGCCAAAGTGTAAGAGCCCAATAAAGGAGTGGTTGGAGTTATGGGGTCCGGATTGGTTAGTTTGCACATGAAAGACCGCTCAAAGTTGAGTCCTTTAATATCTGTAGGATAGCCTTGGAAGTCTCCCCACGTCCAGTAATACTCAAGATGGCAAAGTATCACAGAAACAGAAAAGAAGCATGATTAATACAATAATCCATAGTGCCAGGTAGCAAGAAAAAAGAAATAGGGCATACATTCTCAAAGGGGTCAATATCAACCCTCAAGGAAGTAAAAATTAGCTTTAGGGAGTGCAGAGGGTGGTGAAAAAAATGTTACCTTTTATGTATAAAGCACAGGAATACATATATTATATAAACAGACAGTAGATATGGTATTAAAACTTCACAGGTAGATCACTAAAAGGGCTCCTTTGTGAAAATAGGAGGGTGATAATGAAGTACAAGTGGAGAAAGAATAGAATAGAGTATCTTGTATAATGGATGTAAATATTGTACTAAATGAAAAATAAAACAATCCATTGTAAATAATATATTATTAATGTATTGATACATTATACTAATATAAACTATTATTTTTATATTTGTATATAAATATCTTATAAATTTGCTTCGCAAGTGTTTATCCATAAAGATGTGATCAACTCTGTGCTAAGAAAACCAAATCTCTAACTCCAAGAGCTGAGAATCAGACAGAAATGCAATGACAACTCCATGATGTTCTATTTGGGTACCACCATTCCTCTAAGAGATTTCCTGTCTTCTCCCTCTAAAATATCAATACCATTGGGGCGCTTGGGTGGCTCAGTTGGTTGGGCACCTGTCTTTGGCCCAGGTCATGGTCCCAGGATCCTGGGATTGAGCCCCGCATCAGGCTCCTGCTCAGCTGGGAGTCCTGCCCCTCCCACTGCTTGTGTTCTCTCTCTTCCTCTCTCGCAAATAAATAAAATCTTAAAAAAAATAAAATAAGGGATGCCTGGGTGGCTCAGTCGGTTAAGCATCTGCCTTCGGCTCAGGTCATGATCCTGGGGTCCTGGGATCAAGTCCCACATCGGACTCCCTGATCTGTGGGGGGGCCTGCTTCTCCCTCTGCTGGCCACTCCCCCTTCTTGTGCTCTCTCTCTCTGACAAATAAATACATAAAATCTTTAAAAATTAAATAAAATATCAATGCCCTTATAAAGACACCTTATAAAACAGAGATTTCTACCTTTAAACAGTCTGGAGGGTCATGCTTACCAAGACTTTGCTGATCTTAAATTGGCTCAAGAGGATTTCTGGGTGAATTGTTCTTTTCTTTTTTTCAATAATTTCTGCTGGATCTAAGGGAATGGGGGAGGCAATAAGAAATGCATTGGGCAGAACCCACTTTGACAGAATGAAGTAAAATTGGCCCAATACAGAGAAAATTATCATACAGCTTACATACGGATGACACAGGTTTTTGAGGCATTCCATTTCTTTTTTTTTAATTGAGAAGGCATGAGAAATTCCCTGGGGCAATAGAAATGTTTTATATCTTGTTTTAAGCGATGGTTTCATGGTGAGTATAATTATTAAAACTCATGGAACTGAACACTCAAGATCACTGTATTTTATTGAATATTAGTTATACTTTGACTTTTTAAAATGAGTGCAGTGGGAAGACTGAATGATGATCTAAATCTGAGGTTTTATAGGGTTGATTCCTTCATATATAACTAAGGTTGAACAAATAGAGCACTAACCATAAGCTTGCTGTACTTTATGTAACAGATGAAACTGCACTGGAAAATCACATTATTTGTAAAGTGAATCATAGAGTTCATGAGAAAATGAAGGCCCAGAGAGGAAGGTGACTTTATAAATATAGCAACCAGAAGAAGAGTTAACATTAAAGAAATAATATTTAAGAATATTCACTGATTGTTCACCATATGCTAGGTACTGTATTAGCATTTCAAACTTTTTGTTTAATTTAATGTTCATAACCTAACAACTGACCGATGTGTATTCCTAGAGGCTGTTTGTAATCCTCTAAGGATAAAAGTACCTATAATAGTAGAAGTAAGATAGTCTCAAATGAAAGAGATATAGTGAGCAGAGTGTGAGAAGAGACATTATAATATAGTCAAGAGTCTGAGATTGTATCATAATTTTGCCAATGACTGTGTGATATAAAATAAAATGTGTTAACACTCTGAAGTCTAGTTTATCCGTAGTATGAGGGGGGTAGAAAACATCTTGGGGGTTACTTTACAGCAAAGGTGGTAGCCCTCTCTATTCTGTTAGCTTAGTAGACATTAATATTCAATCACAGAATTCTTTCCCATTGAGTTCATATGTAGCAAAGGATTCTCACTGTAGTCAGTACAAAATGTTGGTAATCACAGCTCATTGACTTGGAGTTAACTCGGAGAAGACAATATATCACCAGTTCAGGTTTAGATAATCTGAATTTCGGGTCTCTAACAGTCATAAATTGTTACTTATTTTATATATCCACTCATTAAACAGATACTTGCTAAGTGTACCCAGAAGGTGCAAGTCAGTGTAGTAGGCACTTTCAAGGATACAGAAATAAACTGGATAAACCCAAAGGAGTTAGAGGTTAGCAAATGTGATGATGTCTCTACAGCTACAAAATGAGGTAGACAGTGGTAACTGCAGTAAAGGATGTTTAGAAATGAGGTTGTGTGAGTATGTGTGTGTGTGTGTGTGTGTGTGTGTGTGTGTGTGTATGTGTGTGTGTGTGTGTGTTAGGGAAGGGGCAAAAGAGTTCATAGGAGACAGTGATTTGGGTGCATTTTGTTTCTTAAGTCCTCAAAAATCATAACTTGGGTCACATAATAAATCCTGGTATAATATATCAACTCTACCTACACCAGGCTACATGGCAGTCAACCCCTGCTGAGTCTTGTGTTTTACAGAAAATGCCTTTTTCAGCCTCTTCCTCCATCACCTACAGACGTCCACATGCCAAAGGTGGTGCTCCTGCCATATTTGTGATATCAACTGAATGAAGTAACTCAAGCCTATTCTAGACAGATATGCAATCACACATGCGCCCAGAAAAAAAAAAAAAAAAAAAAAAAAAAAAAAAAAAAAAAAAACTAACCTATCCCTAAATGCCAGGGAATTTGGCTCATAAAAGAAAACTGAATTGAGATCCCTAACAGAAAAGCATCAGTAACAATTTCACATCATATTTCTCTATAGAAGCTTGGGAGGAAGCCTACCATTCTCCAGGAGATAATTGAATATTATCTTTTTCTAAATTTAAATAAAGAATTTTAATTGAATCATTATTTATCTTGGTTACTGGAAATATTAATTTTTACTCTTACAAGGTATAGCCATTTCTCTTTTTTCATTTTTAGGTTCACTGAAATAGAAAGCATTTTAAGGGGTGGCTTTGGCTCAGGTCATGATATTGGGGTTCTGGGATCCAGCCCTGTACTGGGCTCTCTGCTCAGTGGGGAGTCTGCTTCATCCTCTTCCTCTGCCCCTCTACCACCCTCCCTGCTTGTGCTCTCTGCTCTCTCTCATGCTCTCTCTCTCAGATAAATAAAATCTTTGAAGAAATGAAAAAAAAAAGCTTTTGAAAAACCTCAATTGATTTTTTGTTTTTTTTTTTTAACCAAAATCTAGTTCTAAGAGACCATAGAAAAACCAAATGTACAATGGAATAACTAATTCTGTGTATTTTGAAATCTTTTAATTTTTTTCTAATATCATCAAACTATAAACTTTCAAATGTTACTATCGACTTCTGTAAATTCCAAAGGAATAAAATTCTTGCAAATCCTATAAGCAGAATATAAGAACTGTAAACATTTTTGATATAAAATCTCATTTTGGGGGAGGTAGTTTATAACAAGTGGTGTCTTATAGAAGTCTTTCAGTCCCCTCTGGGGAAGAAGAGAAAGATAAAGATGAAGAAATGCAAATATTGCCCTCTAGTTCTGAAAGTACATATCACTTATTGAGTTCATGAAGACTGACTCCTTCCTATCCTTGAGGTGGGGGTAATATTTTTCAGTTGCTATTGATCATTGCTGGATTATTCACCTTGGATTATTGGGTGATTATTAGGACTTTTGAATGTGTGCATGTGGCATGAGGAGTAGGCTGATTGTGGATAAATGAGCACCTGTGGAGGAAGATGAGGAAGAAGAGGAAGGAAGGTTGGTGGGAATGGGATCCAACAGAGGATACGTGTTGTCCACTGAAGGGAGTAGAATAGTGTGGGGCTCCTGTCTGGGAAACGGCTAGAAGAACTAGGTAAGGGTCACCATAGGAGGCCTCAGGAACCTCACGGATTTAGAAATACACTGCCCTCACCAACTGTGCAGACTTTGAGTTCCAAAGAACAGTCACACACTGGATCTTTGTTATCCAGGTGACCAGGGACTGATACGGCAACTGCACAGTGCCCCATACTTATAAGGACCCTAAACAATACTTATGAACAAGAGACCCTTCATTTTCATTTCTACTTTGGCCTCTGAAATTATGCAACCAATTCCAAGCAGGGGCAATGCTGGATCCCTATTGCCAATCTTCAGACCACCCCACCCTCTCCACTGGTGTCTCCATGAAAATTACAGGACCAAAGGGAAAACCAGGCAGCTGCTGGGCTGTAGGAAAGAAACTACTGAATTATACTTGGGGAATAACATGAGGACTTGATATGGGGAAATGAAGCCTTTGTAGCCCAACACCATGGCCTGTAACTGTGTATATAAACATACTATATTTTCTATAAAATCAAGTGAAAATTATTTCTATGAAGAAGGATTTTTGTACAACACACACAAACTTTAATTATTTCATCTCTGCTTGCTTCCACAACTCAAAGGAATGTAAAGCAGGGTATAAAAGGGTAGGAAAAAAAACAACAATTGTATGTGTAGATAGAACTGATCAGCTTTTACTAAAGAAGTACTTCATTAGGTAGTACTTTAGGCAGCTTTTTGAGCTTGTGTAGCTCCCAGTGGAAGGTTTTTACTTGAGGGGGAAATCAACCATTGAAATTCATCAATGGGGGACGACCATGAATTGTAAAAACAACAACAAAGACTTTTGCAAATCATTCTATGTGGATAAAATAGGAAAACCTCACATTGAGGCATTTATGAAGACACATTGGCCTTACCTCTTTACCTGTCTTGATTGGTTTCACCCCTCAACTTTTTCTCTTTTTCTCTTAGGCAACATGAAAAAGACCTTTATATATGACAAGATTTCTTTTATATATGTATTTGCACAGGGATAAGGGGAAGAAATCACACTGAAAAGGGCAGTTTATCATATCTCCTTCTTCCTCTCCTTTATTTAAAAAATAAGACTAGATTGAATGACTTTGTAAAGGCTACTGAGTGGGGCAGACATTTAGCCATTGCAACAGGGGCTCCACACTGTAAAAGGTCTCCTGCCAGCAAGACTGAGCAGTGCTTCTTGCCACAGCCAAGTTCAGGTTGTCTCTTCCACTCAGAAAGCTAAATTAGGAGTTAAGAGGTACCAATTTAGCTTTTCATGCTGCAAATAAAAGATGAAAGAGACCTAACTTACAGGAGATATTTAAAAAAAAAAGAAAAACACCTAAGTGGAAAGCAGGGTGGCTAAATGACTTGTATTTGGATTTTATTTTGCTGGTCATGCCATAAGACTCAATATTTTGGTCATTCTAAATTAAAGATGTCTTTGTGAAAGTTTCCCAAAATGATCAAAATGAAACAGGTCATTTTCTTTCCTGAGTAATTCTCATAGAGTAGGTGGAATTTGTGAAGACATCTGTGAAAACTGGGTTTGTATTCACAAGAAGGCCTGAAGATATGAAACATTTTCGTATATGAACATACCTCTGCAAATCTCTATTCAAATGGTTGGTAACCCTCCAGGAACAACAACCATCTTTGTGGTTCAATTCTGACACCCTCCCGGGTGCGGCTCAAAATGATTTCTTCTACAAATACATAGAAACAACTCCTTTTTATTTTTATTTTTTTGAAAATTTGGTATCTGTAATCTCTTCCATTTTCTTCAATATACTAAATAACATATACACAAATATCTATCTTCTACATTAAACAATAAATACTCTTATCACAAAAATCATCTTATTCCCTTTTATATTCCTCCTATTATTTGGTGCAGTGCCTTAAAGTTGGTAGATGAATCAATTAACATTTGTTAAATGAATGAAAATAACACAGGCCTAAAATTTATTGATAAGATTATGTCTCTAGGAACTAGAAAATGTAAGGACAAAAAATAGAACATAGTTCCTAATCTATGCAAGTCACTATTTTCTTAATTTATATAATCCTCATAAAACTTCATGAGATGTCATTATTAATATTTCAGTGTTTCAAATAAAACAGCGAGATACAGAGATTAAGTGATTCAAGTTTACAGAGCAGCAGAGCAAAGATTCGAACCAATGCAGTCTTCAGTCTGTGCTTTTAATTACTATGCTATATAGCTTTTCTAACAGATTATATTTATTATGTCTCTTATAAGTGCTTCACAGCCACTAATTCATTTCTATCATGAATTCTATTTAAAGAAGCTGGCTATATGCCAGGATGGGATATATTAGCACTTTAAGTGGCCTTTAACAATATCAAACAAGGCTGAGAATTTTATAATTTTGTGGTTTTATTCTAATGCAGTGGTTATCAAAATGTCCATTGAGAACCCCTAGGGGTTCCTCACTGCCTTTTAGAATTATTGTGCAATCAAAGCTCTTCTTGATAGCAAAGTGTTTTGTACTTTTCTCTTCTTTTTCTCTTCACATGTTCTAAAAAACATTCTTTTTATGCAAACAGTTTTCATTGTGGAAGAGATAAGAATCTCTAAGTGTAAAAACTATAGCAAATAAATATAAAATTAAAAAGGAAATCATGGAACCACTTCTCAAATTCAACAATTTTAAGCAGAAGGGACTTTGAGGTACTGTATCCTATAGGACTTGCTCTATTAATTAGCAAACCATATGAAATTTCTTATTAGATAACGATCTAGCAAGCCATGATTATTCCATAAATTTTAGGAATGATTCTTCATTGTCTAACTTTCTCTAATGCAATGATGATACTTTAAGTATACATATATAGGTATTATTTTTAACCATTCCTGGTAGAACTACTTATTGATCTAATCTATACCAGAAGTATAGTAATGTAATGCTAAAACAAGCACTAGTTGTTCCTGATTCTATAAACATAAACAACATAATCTTATATATTTACTATTAACTTTACAGTCTCATGTGATTCCCTAATTTGAACTTCTTGTGAAAAATACCAAGAGTGAAAATGTTCTAATAAATAATACATCATTTCATAAGACTTGCTGTACACATACATGCTTAATTCCTAGGCTATATAAATTTCATGTAGTCTGCAGTTAGCTGTTTGAATTATATCCCAAGACCATTGAAATAATAACTATTATGCATTTTCAGATGTTCATAAGGAAAGTCATCATTATATTCCAATGAACTCAGTATGTTGCAGTACTGTAGTACAACTAGTTCCAGATTTGGGCATTATTATTATTATTATTACTTTAACATGAATCTGTGTTCTTCAAATATGGCATTAACATAAAAATAAACATCTGGCTTCATGGACAAATATCCACCATTACATTAAATGAAGGTATTTTTATGATATTTACTAAATTCACAGCACACTCTTCTCAATGAAACATTAGAATTTTTGGTATCAGCCACAGCAAATAATTAATAATTAAACTTTTCCACCTACTGTATGAGCATTATCTTCCCTTAAATTTCCAGGTCAGACCTAGATTCAGTGACACATGCTATCTCTTCTGTTGTACTTCTGTAATGACCATTTGGCAAAACTGTCAAACTGCCAGTTGTGGAATAGAACAAGTATGGTGGGAAGACTGTTTAAGATGATCCCCAATGACTTTTCCACCATATTCATACCCTTTTGTAATTCCCTGCCCTTGAGTGTGGATGAGCCCAGTGACTGGCTTCTAATCAACAAAACAAAGCAGAGGGATGGAGTGTCACATCCATGATGAGTTACATAAGACTGTAACTTCCATCTTGCCAGAAGACTGTCTCTGTTGGCTACTCCTACACTTTATCAAAATAAGCAGCTGTGTGGAGAGGCCCATGTGGCAACTGATGGAGGACAGCCTCTGGGCCACAACCTGCTAGGAGAATCCAACAACACTCAAGGAACTGAGTCTGCCAACAACCTTAAGTGTTTGAAAGCAGATCCGTTCCCAGTTGAGTCTTCAGATAAAAACCTAGTCATGCTTGATACCTTGAGCACCACTTTCATACGAGATCTTGAAGCAAAGAACCCAGACGAGCTGTGCCCAGTTACTGACCCACAAAAAACTGTGACATGATAAATGAAGGTTGTTTTAAGCCACCAAGTTTGTGGTAATATTTTGCAGCAACAGAAAATCAATATAGTGACTCAGATACCAGTTCTCTTTAAAAGTTGCCAGAAACAGAATTAGGGATTTGATTTCAGGAGGTACTGTTATATATCAAAAAGTAAGGAAATTTTATATGAAAATATGCCTAAAATACCTAGAAAATAAGTGACACTGAGGATTACAAAAATATGAAATCAAATTGTATACTGTACAATTAGTAGAATATAGGCCCTTGTGAGACATTTTGGTATTTAATGCTGAAGGAAAAAATATGATCATGGCCAAGAACCTGATTATACCAGGCTTTGATCAACCTATTTCTTTTTAAATTTATTTTCACTAATATTTTTCATACATTTAAAATTACTAATTGACTAGTAATAGATATTAAGCATGGTATCTCTTTGAATCAATGGAATTGTCTTTTAATAGAAGAATTTGGCACATTATATCTTCAGACTCACTTTCTTTACTTTCTTTTCTCTGATTTTTATTTCACCACATTAATTTTTTTCTGATGATAATCTTGATGTTAAGATGATTATATTTCTCCAAGAACTGTAAATTTCAATATTAACTTAGAAGCGCTGTATGTTGCCTTTTAAATCCCATGTATATAGGATATTTCATCTTGTCCTTTTTAAAACTCACAACTTTAACCCACACATGAAGGACAAAAAAAGCCATGCCTGTGAAAATTGCACCAATGTTTTTCAGCAACTTAAGTCAATGATAAAATAAAAATTAAATAATTATTTGAGATTATACACTTTACACATTAAACTTGGACTCCTTTAGAGCTGATCTTTAGTTGTATCTTTTCAAAAAGCTATAAAGTGAATTTCTCCAGAATTACTTTTAAAGAAAGAAATTAAATTGTCCATGCAACACCATTACATATGCAAGAAAAAATATTCACAGATGCATGATAAACATTTCAATTGGATTACACTTTTATAGCTGGAACTGAAATATAATTTTAAGCCACAAGCATTCAGGCATATTTCATCAATTTTCTGTTCCTTTGCCCATACGAAATGTGTGATAAATGATATAAATATATGCATACTTTGTATATGAGTTACACTTTTGAGGTTAAAAACAAAAAAATAGCCAGAGAAAATGCCAGTGGAAATGAGTGAGTGCTTATGTTTATTTTAACAAAGACTGCAGATTAATGATATGTTTTAAACTAGGAGAATACTCATTATAACTACATATTTGATCCTTGTTCAGCAGGATGACACTATTTTGAAATAGAAAAAAATTAATAAGACTTGCTGAAAATGAACTACCAAGTAACTATAGTTCTACAATGACTTCAGAGAACATTGCACCCTGACATCCATGATTCACCTTTCTAGGATTCTGGAAACAAACTATGTGGAAAGTCTGTTATAACTAGAGTACCTCCCTAAAAGCTGGAGAAGGAAGATGCTTATCTTCAGACTCTAACCCTGATAAGGAAAATATAATCATTAAAAGTTCTTGCATAGAAATGTTAAGCTAGTTTTATTCGTCTCTCTGGGATAATGGGTTAACTAAGTGAGTAGATTTGTCACCATTCCTAAACAGAAGGCTTAGAAGAGTAGCTGGAAATAATTAAGGAGATATTAATAAGTGAATGTCAAAAGGTCTTGAAATCATTTGATATACACTGCATGCTTTGATAATATAAAGCTTTGAGAAGCAGAAGGAAAAGATGTTCTGGGGTGACTGCTGTGGTGACAAGTGTGATGTTGGTGGGGCTGCTGGAGGTGAAGGCTGATGCACAGATGTGTGCAATGGATACATACTGAGTATTCAGCAGTCTTTTGTAAATGTTGTTATTAGTTGGATTCTTTATAAAGAATAAGCCCAACTGAGCAGAATAAAATGCTCTCAAATATCAATTTTCCACACTCATGAATAACCTAGCTGTTTAATCCATGAACCATTAACATGGCACAAACAAATCACAAGGATAAAGTACCCTGTGTGCACGATACGTACTTAGCTAGAAATAAATCACCTTGCAAATTCAAAACTGCATAAACATAATGTTTAGAGAGACACCTATATACACAATGTTTAGAAGTTAGATAAGTATAGATAAGTCTCAACAAGTTGTAGGTGTAAACTCAAAAGTTTAGATGTTTGTATTTTCAGAGCACTTAAAAAATGAACAAAATAAACTTTGTATTTCTTGTTGTAAAACTTTTGTTATTCCATTTTGTGTGTGTGTAAAACAAGATAAAATCTCAAAAACCCCACAAAGATTTGCAATAATAACAAAAGCAGCTGACATAATTTGATGATGCGTACATATATAACCACAATGTTTGAGAAATGAATTCCTTCTAATATAACCTCTGGATAGAAAGAACAACTCCAAGTTTTTCTCCCCTTTGTGGGGGTATGGGTAAGTGTGTGCCGCAATGTGTTTTATTCATTGTGCATCTCTGGAGAAAATCAGGTCACCTTCAATGATCTTATCAGTCAAAGAAAATAGGACTGCTTCACAGAGCTATTAAAATGGAAGAGAATTAGGATGTATAAAAAGCTTTCAGATGCCAGGATCAAAGGGAAAAAGGTCACGGACTAGGCAGGGATTGTTGCCTTTGCTGAAATTCATGGTTTTGATTAACATGAAGTTGTAAATGGCTATAACATTGTAAGCAGTCATAATAAAGTAAGAAAGAAAGGCCAAGGACATTATAGAAATGTAGAGGAAAGAGTCAAAAAGAATAATTCTAACAAGTGAAGAAAAATAAACAACTAGAATACAATTGTAAAAACATGCTTTTGGTAATTTGTTTATGATTCACAAAATGCTTTAGCATATACCAGGGAATTTAACCCTCACAAGTGAGGTAGGTATTGTTATCTATACTTCAGAGAGATGGAGACCAAGGTTAAGATGGTATAAATTTGTGCAAGTTCAAAGAACTATTGGCAACAGAGCTACTGTTCTCTTCCAAGCCTTTAAAACAATCAATAGAACATTGTAGGATCTCCACCAATATTTGTTAAATAAATAAGCTTGTATATAAGCCTATTTTTCTAATTCCAAATCTTATGTTCTTTCCAGTTAGCTGATTCCCTCAGGAAGTGATAAATCTATGCAAAACCATTTCTATTGTATTAAAAACAGTGCTGAGAGAGAAGTAAATAAAATATTTAGTAAATGTCTATTTTTAAAATAGAATTAGGTGGAGTAGTATCTTAGGTGACAATGTCCAACTAGATGGAAAAAAAATGACTCACCCATTTTGGTTGTGACTAATAAGAATATCACAACATTATCACTCAACAGATTGTGTCTTAAATTACATGTATGGTAACTAGTTAAGCACTTTCTATGGGTTAACACAGAGAAATGGAAAGGTAAGTATTATGAATACCCATATTTACCTCTCCTAGATTCACTAATTACTGTCTTGCAACATTTGCATTCTCTTACTCCCTCTTTCTTTTTTTTGCATGCTCTGTGTACTTCTTTCCATTTTTTCCCCCTGTGAACCATTTGAAAAGCAGTTGCAGGAAACCGACAATTTTGGCTTAGGATGAACAAAGCTGGAAAATATCATGCCAACACTTTCTTGAACCAACTTTTCTTGAAACAATCAGAGCTGAGATCACAAGAATACCAACTAGCTCCAGATCTAAAGGAAAACATGCTTACAAGGAGAGAGTTGGTAAGCTAGCATTTTTGCTTCCTTTGTAACAAATTGGTAAAGAAGAGCATGGGCCTGATGGCTGCAGATAACACAGAAATTCTCTCCCATTTTCAGGCTCTAACCACAGAAATTCTTGGGGCAAGAGCTATAAGGGAACTTTGTAGCAATCACAGGCTCCTTCTCTGGACCTCAGCTGAAGCTCATAAAAAATTACTGTGGTATAATCCTTATACAGACAAGGGGAGGGAACAACAACCACTGCAGGAAAGGCAAGAAACCCCATTCATATCCTTCACCCCTTCTCTCCTATGGAAGGAACACTTCAAACTGCAGGGAGAAGTGTCTTCAGGAAGTGGTGAAAACACACTGTAGCTGGAGATAGAAAACATAAACAAAACAAATCAAAACCTCCACATCTTTCCCAGAGTTACAGCTGGGAAGAGGGCAAGAAAACTGATGCAGCCACATTCCTGAAACCCAGGAACATAGTGTTTGCCTAAAACTGAAGCTTAGAACAAAAATGCTCCTCCTTCACTATATCCTGAGGTTGAAAAGAGGTGAGTGACATCTAATAGTAGAATACAACTTGGGGAGTTTCAAAAACATGTGCAAAGACACTGTTTGAGGTGCAGTGCAAAGGGAAGACCCCAAAGAGGACAGTGGAATAGACATTGAGAAAAAATTTCTGGCAAACCAGTCCTCACCCTAAACACCACTGTCCCAAAGGATACTGAAACCAGTGGTACCCTGAGGATAATCACAGCAAATCTAAACCCAGTAACTCTCTTGGCTAGATTGACTCAAACTCCCATACGGGAGGCTTACCAGAGGTAAAAGCATGCCTACTCCCAGGAATAGAAACTACTTAGTTTCTACTGTTCTGTCCAAGATGTTCAGCTCTCAGCAAAAAATTATAAAGCATATGAAAAAACAAGGAAAAAAAATACTACCAAGGGGCAAAGCAATCAACAGAACGAGAATCAGATATAACACAGGTATTGGAATGATCACACAGAAAATTTAAAATAACTATGATTAATGCATTAAAGCTCTAATGGAAAACACAGATAATAAGTAACATCAGTAGGATAATTTAAACAGATAGGTGGGAAAAACTAATTGGATATGTTATAAATGAAAAACAATGATAAAGAAAACCTTCAACAGTCTCATCAGCAGACTTGACACATTTAGAGGAAAGAATCAATGAAACTGAATATAAGTTAATAGGAATCCCTAAACTAAATCATAAAGAGTATCAGTGAAGAAAACAGAGCAGAGCCTCCAAGAGCTGTTAGACAATA
Source organism: Ursus arctos (assembly GCF_023065955.2). NCBI lineage: Eukaryota > Metazoa > Chordata > Mammalia > Carnivora > Ursidae > Ursus > Ursus arctos. The sequence continues at coordinate 56,136,780 of NW_026622808.1, read as the reverse complement.
TCAAACTCTCTAACTCAAATGTAATTAGACTCTCACAAGAAGAAAGTGAGACCAGGGCAGAAGGAATACTAATCAGCACTAAAAATATTTAAGTTGAGTCATATTCAAACAGAAAAAATAAAAACAAACAGAAAATCTTAAAGATAAACACAGAGAAAGAAATACAAATACAGAAATTGCAGACTTACCTTCAGAAATCATGCAGGTCAGAAGAAAATGGAGGATATCTTTAAATAGCTGAATGAAAAATCTGTCTACCCACAATTGTATACCCAGTGAAAGTATCTTTCACAAATGAAGGAAAAATAAAGATTTTCTTTATACAAACAAAAACTCATAGAATACATTGTCAGCAGATCTGCACTAAAAGAAATATTGAAGAAAGCACTTCAGGTGGAAGGAATATGATGCTAGACAAAATCTTGAATCAATATTTGAAACAAGGAAATTAAGTGTGCTGGAAATGTAAAAATGTGATTTATTGCTGTAAGTTGCAGAATATTACATTTCATCTCTAAATGCCTCAGCATTTATTTTCTAATAAAAAGCTATTATCCTTCAGTAATCATAATAGTATTAGCACAATTGAAACAATTAACATGGATACAGCATTTCATTATAGTCTATATTAAATTTATCCAACTGGCCAAAAATATTTACTCTTTATATCTGATTATATTTTTCAGGATCACATCAAAATTGCATTTTCAATACAATTTCTTTAGTTTCTCTTAATCTGGAACAGTTCTGTATTTTCTACTTTCACCATATCAAGACTTTCAAAGGGCCTGCACAATGGAGAGTTTCCTAACCTAAATTCTATGGCAGTTTCCTCAAGATGAGATTTAGGTTAAACATCTTGACAAGAATATGACGTAGATGATGTTCTATACATCTTATTCTATTAGGAAGCATGCTATTTCAGTTGGTCCCTTTATTAGTGATGCTAAGTTCGATCACTTGGTTAGAGTGGAATGTGCATATCTTGCCAGTGGGGAAGGCTCTTTCTCTATAATGCAGACATAATCTGTGGGGTGATAATTTGAGATTATGTGTAGCATATTTTATTCCCCAATAAATTATAAACATTTTAACTTCCACTAAAGCTAATATCTATAAATTGGTTTCTATATGCATTGTTTCTATTTTCTTACCTGTCACTCGCTAAATTCAACTTTACTCCTTATTTCTTAAATAAACAGATATAGTTCAATTAAGGTTACAAGTGACATACTTGTCATCGTATCTATAGGTATTTCTTTTAACTCTTCATGTACTTGACCAATCAATGGTCATAGACTGCTTCCTCACCTGAAAATACTCTATGATACAACACTCTCTAGCTTGCTTCACATCTTTGTGGTTTCTACTTCTTTACCACTTTTGCCTGTTAAATATTCTCCATCAGCCACCCTCTTCAACTAACCAGCTTGAATCAAGTTGCCTCACATTTAGTCAGGGTGCCTCTTTTTTTCATCTATGCCTATTATATTTTATTCATACCCAAGACATGATGATTCCCAAATTCACCATGGCTCCAACTCAGCCTTAATCTTTTTGTTCCATGGGTAGCTATTTTTGTAGTCCATACCTCTATAGGAATAATAAACTGATGTGGAATAATGAACTCATGATCAAACTCCAGATCTGGTTATCTTCTTTATGCAGAAAATGATACCACCACTGAACTGAATGCTTCGTAAGATACGTGGGAGTCCTCCTTAACATCCTCCTTCCTCTCATCTCTCTGTGCAATGCCAAATGCAATTTTTAACCCTTAGATTAAATCCTCAATCTTTTCAAATAATTCAATTGCTACAGCCAGATTCCTATAGCAAACCAATGATTTTTTCCCCCCTTCATTACTATGATTGCCTTTTAACTCTCATTCTTTGCATACAGTAACCATTGAGTGGTCAATGCAGTCATATACTATATGACTATACTATACTGAACTACACTATATATCTATATCTATATGCACAAATTTGATCATGTCTTTGTTGTTTCTCTACTCTATCCTATCTCCCTCTTCCAGCTGGAAATCAATTAATGACTAGACTATTTTTGGACAAAGGGAAAAATGCTTAATAATCTGCAAAAGGACCTACAAAGTCCTATATGACTTGGTCCCTGCCTCTTCCTGTTGCCTCATATGCTGTTCTCCCTATTACTATCTGTACTACCTTTCTGTTGGCCTTCAATTACCTGTGTATCCTTCTACGTAGTTTCTTTGTTGTTTATTCTTGCCTTTATCTAATGAATGGTCAATTATTATTCGGATTTCAGAAAGTCAATTCCTCAAAGTAGTTTCATTGAATTCCCCAAAAGAAGTGAACTTTCCCTATATAAACTCTTAAAGACAGGTGTCTTTTCATGCACTAATCAGAGCTCTGTGTGTGTGTGTGTGTGTGTATGTAAGGATAAAATTACTGGCCTATAAGCTCTGTAAGGATAGGGCCCATATCAGTTTTGCTCAGTACTTTACCTATAGCATAGTGCTTGGTATCTTAATTTAATTTTATCTGAGTTTATCCTGTGTGTCCCTCACTGATTTAGGTACAGGGATTCAGAAGTGAGCAGTAGGAGGCATGTGATTAACAGTTGTTGAATGAACGCCTATGATAGCGGACCCCAAAGTCCACATGAATAATTACTGATTGTACTTCATACCATAATTATAATCTTGAACATACAAAACAAAAGGAGAAGGATTCAATGATTGCCATTACCATCATTCAATCTATAGGGTCCCATTTATCACAGGACACCTGATGGGAGAATGTTTTGTGATAGGAAACCTGGAAAGTCCATGAGATGCAGCTAAATGATTTCAATTTGGGGCAGAATCCACTTTAAAGCATAAAAAAAGATTCAATCTGAAAACATATCCTACATAGTTGTGTATTTAAAGAAATAATTCTTCTCAGTGTCTCTCAGAGGGCATTCTATAGGCTCCCATGCCAATTAAAAGACATTTAGTAAATTGGGTGCCTCTGAAGAGATGTACAAATTTGTTAGCTTTACCTCTGGCTGTAGCTAAATGAACAGGAAATTCTTAGGGGAAAAAATAAAGCCTTTGTAAAAGTGAATGTATTGTGTGGGTACCAGAGAAATGCCTCAAGCAGAGATTTGCAGAGAAGACCCATTTTATAAAGGGCTATATTAAATTAAGTAAGTGCTTGGAATCTCTAGAGAGAGACACTATGGAGATATTTGAATGAGCAAAGTTAAGTAGCAGCAGATGTAGAATTTCCTATTACTGGTGTTGTCTCCAGTGTATTTTACAAGCCTTTTGTGAGGCAGAAATACCCTGTGCATCAGAAAATCAGAGAATATCAAAGATAGAAAGGATTAAGAATTCCTAAGTCCAACCCCATCAGTTTACAAATATAGAAACTGAAGTCTAGAGAAGCAACATGACTTTTCTGGTATCAGCAAGTAGAAACATATTTTAGATTAGAATACTGGTACAGTCCATTATTCTAGGCTACTTTCACACACACACACACACACACACACAGTATTAGGAAAGGGGAACTTCCAGAGACTGTTTTGTTTTTAATCCAATTTTTATGTCTTTGAAGATTCTACGAAGGTTCATTTTGTCAACAAAATAGTAAAATGAAGGTGAAAATAATATTACTGATCAAGTAATAAAAATAATCCCAACAGAAACTCACTGGAAGGCAGTGTGATAAATGGAACATCTTTGAGACTTGGGATTGGACAAATCTGGGTTCCAATCCCAACTATGCCACACAGTAGGTATGTGAAAGTCAAAAGGTATTTAGCTGTTCTTCATCAGTTTCCTCTGTCTAAAATGGGGATAACAATATCTATTTCTCTTTACAGTTTTCTGAAAATTAAATGAAATCATTCATGTAAAGCACTTAGCACAATATTGGGCACATGTTAGAAAGCTTAATGAAGACAGCTATTTTTATTGGAGCGTTCACACTAAAGTCTATGCAAACTGCCAGATGATAGAAGAGCATTTAGCATAAAGGCTAGATTTCCAAATGAAGGAGCCAGAGATGAGTCAGTAATAAGCAAAACTGGACTGATTAACTCCTACTGCAAAGAAGAAAGAAGATAATATATACAATCACTCCCTATATCTATAGCAAGAATGTTAAGCTTTTCTAGGATGAAACAAATAAAGTAATCCATAAACATGTCCTCTCCTTAAGGTTTGCCTGGAGTGATGTCACAGCTGGCAGGAAGGCCAGAAGGGAAAGAACATCTTCAGATAGGAAGACAAGTAGGTTAAATGAGCAATGGCATAGAGTCAGTTCGAGTGTGATATAAATAGAGCTGAGATCTGTCTCTATTTCGCAAGACGAGACCTTGGCCTGAACCCATCCACTTCTGCAGAAAGATCTTCCAGTAGGAAGACACATACCTTGTGTGAAATGGGCAGAGATTCCTGACTCTGATGATGAATAGCCAAGCTAGACAGTAACAGACTAGCAGACTGGAGGCCAGCTGCTTCTAAATCATTTTAAAAAAGAGACAGCTTGCCTCATGACAGGTCTGTAGATAGAAACTTGTCTTCACTCTGAAGTGTATGAGTTGCTTATCAAAAAATCCGACTATTCTTTATGATCCTCTGGAACATAGTTGATTCACATTTTAGTGAAATGATTAACATTTTAAAAGTAGGCTTAAGTTGTAATATACACACACACACACACACCCCACACAAATATGGTTACGCCGGCTGTTCCCACTTTTCACAGGAATTCCTGAACACTGTCACAAGGGTACACTAAAGTGGGCACAGAGTACTGAGTCAGGCAGAACAATCTGGAATGGCCAAATACAGTGCACTGTTGAAAACTTAATCTATCTCAGTCTCAGTTTCTTCATGTGAGTTTTCACTGTAAAAACTAAATGAGAAATATACAGGCTACGTAGTCTAGAGGTTAGCGTGTGGTAGGTGCTTAATCATTGAGAGTTCACTAATTTCTTGTCTTCTTCCTTCCTTCCTGATACACCGTTTTATGTTAAAACCCCATTTTTAAAAAAAAAAATATTTTTATTACCAGTAGTATCTGCAGAAGCCAATATAATCCTGCTGTTTTTGGAGACCCTCAGAAATTGATGAAAGAGCGAACTAGGGTTTAGAGCAGTGAAAAATACTATTTTTTAAAGCACCTCTGAGGAAATAAGTGCATAGTTGGGAAAGAGAGAAGTTTGAGTTTCATGTAGTTATTCTTTCCAGAGAGCACAAGGGGAATGCGTTTGATGGGACATATTCCTGAAGTAGCTGTCAACCTGTATGGAGAGATGGTCCAATAGGACAGGGTAGGAGTTCCCAGGTCTAAAGACTCAACAACTACAATAGGTTTGAATGGTGTGAAATCTGAGGTTACATCTTCACTGGAAGGCAGAGTATAACTAACAGTTGCTTAGGGATTGGGAGATTTCTTATGTCAAGAGTATATAGGAGTTGTTTTCAACTGGGGGCACGTATGCTCCCCAATGAATTTTTTGAGTCTGGAGACATTTTTTGATCATCATGACTTAGTTGGGGGGATATTACTGGCATCCAGTCTGGAGGTCCACGATGTGGACAAACATTCTACAATGCACAGGACTGTCCCATATAGCAAAGGATTATCTTGCTCAAAATCTAATTAGCAGGTCAACAGCAGTGGAGCTGAGAAAACCTGATTTATGGACAGCAGACTGATTCTGTAGCCAAAACTTTTTTTTTTAGATTTTATTTATTTATGTATTTGACAGAGAGACAGCCAGTGAGAGAGGGAACACAAGCAGGGGGAGTGGGAGAGGAAGAAGCAGGCTCCCAGCAAGGAGTCTGATGCGGAGCTCAATCCCAGAACACCAGGATCACGCCCTGAGCCGAAGGCAGATGCTTAATGACTGAGCCACCCAGGGGCCCCCTGTAGCTAAAACTTTGAAATGAAATTTTGAAGCAAAATTTTGGGTTATTTTATGTGAATTTTCACAGTTCCTCCCATCCCTTTCTGCTACTTGTAATTATTCCTTCATTTAAGTTTGGGATTTTATCTGTGGTCATAATAACCCAGTTAGTATAATGGAGGTGAAGCATGGCCTTTTATCCATTTTAACATTAGATATGTGACTCAGAGAAGTAAGAAGCACTAAGAAGTAGCCAGCCAAAGCCCAGGGATCGAAGGAAGACAGTAAATTTCCCAGTTGACTGAGTTTAAAGATCTGCCCTTAGAGATATGAACACAATCTAGGAGTCATGAACATTGGTCATTGCTGCTACTTCAACTGTTACTATTAACACAGCCTTAGCTCCACTCCTACTGTGATTACTAGCTATCATTTATTGGGCACTGTGCTAAGCACTCTGCATTCTTATATGTCTATAATAATGTGAATGTGAATGGTAATAAGTCAAACTCACTTTATGAAGTAGATGTTATCTCTATTACAAAGGTGAAGAGACTGATGCTGAGAAAGGTAGGCAATTTTTGGGTAGCCAACTACCTGAAGGGCAGCAATGGGATTGTACCCTGGTATGCCCTTTTCCAAAGTCCATGTTCGATGCTAAGTACATGGCACTGTATATGAGGAAGGAATAAGGGAAGGAGAAAAGAGTTGGCCATGGGATATGTAACTTCTGACACTCTTAATTTGATTCTCTATGTCCTCTGTGCTAAGATTTGGGTAATACAAGCAATACAAGAGAAGTATTTTTGAACTTCATATAAATGTTTTAAGTTGCACTTTGATTATTCTGATTTATGCTAAGACCTCAATCTGTATCTTCCTGGGATATCAAATTCTTGAAATCAAAGGGCTCTAGAGATCAAGCGTTTCCCCTCCCAAGGAAGTTGCAATTTAAACAGACACTCCGGGTTTTAGACTCAGTTCTGCTATTAACGGAGAGTCTTAGGAGATAGCTTTCCTCCCTTTTTTATACATAATGGAGAGAATAACATTCTTCCTTTCTACTTCATATCTTTGTTAATTGTTATGGTATAATTAAAGAATTTAGCACAGTACAAATAAGAATATTAAAAGCACCCTTTTTCTAATAAAATTTGAGATGAAATATAACTCGGGCCACATATTTAACTTGATAGTTCTAAGAAAATATGCAAAATAGCTAAGTATTTGATTATTTATCAAAGTCAAAATTCTTGGTAGTATTTGGAAATTTAGAATGGCCAAGGTTTGCCAAATAAAGTGAAAAGTTTGGGGGGTGGGTTTGGGATCACTGTTGATCAGCAATGCCAGCAGCTGGGGCAAAAGCTGGATACGAAGAAAGAGACTGAGCACAAGCTCTTATTTATCTATGCCTCTCTCACAATTACTTACATGTAGTTTTCATAAAAATGTGTCATTTCCACCATCTAAATTTCTCCCAAATTTCCTTTTTGGTCAACTCTAATCTAAAACCATACAGGGAAGGGAAATTTAGGAAATGTAGTTTTAGCTAAGTTAAGTTTGTCAGGCCTTTTTTCTAGATTAGGATTTCTCTTGATCATCACTTGGTTTTCTACTGAAAAGAAGCAGTCATGTAAATTGAGAAGAATCAAATGATTATAGATTGGCTGTTTACCTCCTTAACACATTAGCTGCTAAACATGTATTTCAGTCTGTCTCCCCACATTAATAGTTTGTTTGGAGTGTCTGGGTGTCCCACTGAATTAACTGATTGACCACATTGACAGACAGGCAGACTAATCAATGAGCTCTGAACGCTGGAACAGGAGAGTATAGCATAGCCTTAGCCATGAAATTGTGCCATTCGACAACTCAACGGCAGCACTAGAGTTTAAAAATAAAAAGCATTACTCATGTGTGACTACACTCCATCGGTGATGCTCCTGAAAATAATTTCAAAATAACAATCAGAAAATGTTTGATGAAAGAACAGCACAGAGCAATTCACTCATAATTACCCAAGGGAATAGGATGAGATGGATAAATGAAATTCATAGAGGAGTCCCAAAGTGCCTTTTAGCCGAAAGAAGTGGTGCTGCACTTGTACATTCTTTCATCAGAACTATTAACAAACAGTAAGTTGTGTAATGCTTTTCATTTTATAATCACTGAATATCAAGACTGTAAAGAGTTGTGGTCATCTTCCGGTACACGGGTTACAAACTCAAATGTCATCAAGGGCCAAACTAAATAGGCTAAGGGGCCAGTCCTCAGACACAGATGATTTTCCCTGGTCTGACTTTACTTCTGCCTCCCGTTTCTATTCCTGTAATCTCATTTGAAATGATTTTGATGTTGTAAAAATAAAGGCAATGGGCAGACGCAAAGAGGCAGAATATCCAGGTAGGCAATTGAAAAAAAAATCAGGCAACTGAACAGGAGAGGATTTTCCTGGAACCAGTTCTCTAAAAAAAAAAAAAAAGAAAATCCATACGCTGGTTGTAGTGAGCACAGCCTAATGTACAGACTTGTGGAATCACTAAGTTGAACAACTGAAACTGTAACATTATATGTCAACTATATTTCAATAAAAATAATAATCTGTCTGTTAAAAAAAATTAATAATAAAATAAACCCATCTGCAACATCAATCTTCACATGCTTTGGACTCTGGAAATATGTTCTCCAACAGAAAGCATGGTCCAGCTCCCACAAATATTTCATCATGCAACAGAAAATCATTTGGCAAATTGTCAACTTCTACTTACGAGAGAGTGAAACTCTGGGTAAGCAAAACAAATGTATGGCCATGAACTTACATATATCAAATTATACTTATGGCCTTGAATTCAGTTTAGCAATACTACATAAAAAGTACAAAATGGAAAGAATAATTGGCAATTATTAAGAGATATGATGGCTATGAGATTGATTAGGATAATTTGTCCCCAGAAAGCACTCTTCCTTCAATTATTGGTGATTCTGAATAAGACTTCTATGAAGAGGATGGGGGATTTGCACCTCCCTCTCTTTTCAGTTGTACAACTGTGGTTGTGTAGAGCTCCAATCGCAAATGTAGCACTTTTGTGTTTTTTGAAATAAGTGCTTTTTATAATCCTCAGGCATGCAAATACAGGTAAAATATACAAACAGAAACAAACAAATCTCTGCCCTTTTGACATAAGAAATAATCATTGTTTCCTGACTCAGTGTTGAGAACTGATTATGGAACTGGTGAGCACTTGGGAAAGATTTTGTTCTTCTTTCAAATGTTGGTTTTAGTTTTGTATGTACCAAATCTCTCTATTGTGAGCTTCTGGTAAAGTGAGCAGACACCACTTGTTGTTAGCTGCAAGCTTTAGGAAATGCAAGTTTGATTTATTAATTATGAGAAGGGAAATTCTCTTCATCTGTTTTTCTGATAACCTATTAGGTACGTTTTCAGATTTGAGCAGCATTAAAGTCTGTTATGTTTGTTTATGAAATTAGTACTAATTCCATAGGGTAAACAAAATATTTTCTACTCTTTGACTATGTGAGGTGATGGATATCTTAAATAGCTTGATTAAAGTGGTCATGTCACAATGTTTAAGTCCATCACATTGTACTCTTTAAATATATACAATTCTGTCAATTATACCTCAGTGAAGCTGGAGAAATAAATTAAAAAATTAAAACATATAACCTCCAATGCCCATCAAGAGTAGAATGAAGGATAAACTGTGAAAGATTCATACAATGGAATCATAAAATGGAATACACTAATGGGAATTAACAAACTCCTGTTAAACACAACAACCTGGGTGGATCTCACAGAGTTAACACTGAATTTAAAAAGTCAGATGGGAAAAAGTAAATACTGTATGATTTTATATGTATTATAATCGCAGATATAATACATATGATTATATATATATACGACACAGAGAAGTTATATATTACACAAACTTTGCATATAAAATACAAAACTAATCTACATGATCAAAAGTCAGATAATGATTATCCTTTTGAGTCTCAGCTGTAATTGGAGGGGCTTTTGGGATGTTGGAAAATTCTGCATCCTGATTGGAGTGCTGGTTATATTTGGTGGGTTCAATTTGTGAACTTTTGTTGAACTGACACATAAACTTAATCCCAATGACCAAGACGAACATGATTAAATCTGAATTGCCGGAGGTGGGTTTCTGGCACAGAATTTTGAAAGGTCCTCATGTGATTCTTTAAAATATACTAAGGTGTTTCTTTAAAAAAGAAAGAAAAGAACAGAAAGGAGAAGAAGAGGAAAGAAAAGAAAAGAAACAAATGGCAATATAGCTGCACAAAATCCATATAATTCAGAGGTATTTTGAACAAAATCCAGCCTCTTATCATAACTTATAATACCCTGGGTAATTTGATCTCTCTCTCCCTCTCCCCAGCCTTATAGTTTTCTCTGATTTCAACTCAGTGAAGCCACATGAGAGAGAAAGTGAAATCAGCAGAGGAAATATCCAGACAACCTGCCGAATTACAGAATTAGTTACATAGCAATAGGCAACTGATACATTTATCTACAATTTTAAATAATGGATCTGTAGGACTGCATGTGTGTTCTTAAGGCTTGCATAATATTTTAATGAAATCAGATATATTAAATCTTTTTTCCCAATTTTACCTACTTTTGCTTTAATCGCAATTTTTCAAATACGACTACTTTTCCATCCCAAATACTCCCCATTATTCTGGCGAGTTAAGAATTGCTATAAGTGCAGATGGTTTTCTATTTCCCCGTGGCTCTTCCACATAAGACATACTCTTTTCTTACCTTTAAAATGCATAATCTCCAAAGTGGGGCACAAGAATACAAGGTGAACTACTGATAGTGAGTAAAGGAAATGTTAGAAATTCTATATGTTTATTTTGTCTATAATTTTAACTTCTATTTTTTTGTTTTCTAATGTATCTAAAATAAATATCCACACATTGGATTTATATGCTTATAACTACTCCTCCTTTATTTGTTGGTCATAAAATTTGGCAGAATGCCTCTTTTGATCTTATTATACTCTGAGCAGAAGCTGGCCTTGAACAAAACTGACACCAACTTTTAAAAAAAAGCTGTTACATAAATTTGAGTCTTTGTCAAGAAGTGATGTCTTGAATAAATACAGAACAAAATTTTCATTTGAGCTTTGGATTCTTATCATAAACTCTGCTATTTTCTAGCCCTATGGTCCTTGATAAGTCTTGTACCTTTGAATTTCAGTTTCTCTAGCTAGAGAAGAAGGATAACAATCTTTTCTCTGTTCACTTTCAAGCACAGATGAAACACTGCACATTAAACACTTTATAAACTATAAAGCACTAGGTATAAAGTATAACTAATGAAATATTAAAGGTTAGTTTTATTTTCCCTTTAGAACTGAGCATTCCATCATTATAAATTTATTTTCAACAAGAGTAAATACAATATATTTCTCAGAATGAGTACATATTTGAGAAAAATGACCTCTTTTTAAACAAAGAATGTGGAAATAAAATTCCACTTCATGGAATAAGTATTAGGAAAAAGTGTGAATTATTTGTTGCTTGGAGGATTTTTCAGGATGGAGGTCACATCTGAATGTGGGTGAGAAAGATTGGATTTGACTTCATTGGAAGAAAGTGGGTCTGAAGAAGGACAATGCCGGTGGAGACATTCATATGAGGAATGGAAAAAAAGTGCAGAGATCTCATTGGTAGTACAGCCTGACTTAAATGAAGGATACATGAAGGAGAGAAAGAGAAGACACGGCTCAGGACACAGGTTGAATTGAATTAATTGGAGAACTTTCAATATTTGTTGAAGGAAATTGAATTTGAATGCTTGATTAGACAGTTTGAACTTCATAGGAAATGGGATCTGTGGAGGTCTTGACATAGAATAATGACAAAATCCTCTGTGCTTGATGGAGATTTGCCTTGATAGGAGGCTGTGTCAATAAGCTATGTCTTGGGAAGGATATAGGAGATGCCTCGAAATAGGGAGAAAACATAGGAGGCTACTACAAAAGTCTAGAGGAGAGGTAATGGGGTATTCACCCTGGAACTGGGAAGGAAAGGACAAATACATCTTGAGATGAAATACAGCTCAAAGGTTTTAAATATTCAGATTATTGTGACACAATATGAGTGGGTATCTGCTACCCAATAATATTAAAATAGCACTGGCTCTGTGTCAAGTATGCTAGTCCTTGAACAAACAACACTAAAATTATGCCTGCCTAGGTCAAGTGTGCCTGAGCAAACACCATGTGTTCAGTACATATCATGAATTTTTTAAAGAGTAAAAAAAGTGCCTGAAACCAAATGATACGTTGTGATGAAAATGCATACGTTTGAAAGTAGATTCTAATAATATATAATAAAATTCTAAGTGTTTGGGGATACTGATTACCCTTAAGTAGTCTTGGGGGCTTACTTTGAGAGGTCATTTATTAATTTATTTAAAAATATTTATTGAGTGCTTACTATGTGTCAGACATTGGGTAGAAATATTTTACCTGCATAGAGTTTGTATTCCACTAGATGTAGACAGAAAATAGAAAAGTAATAAACAAATGTGTAAATTAATTCCAGATAGTAACAAGTGCATTAAAGACAGCAAAAAAGGGTTGATAAGAGTGACTGGGGCCAGTGGTGGGACCAAGTGCTGGCTACTTAGATAGGTTCCTCTTCCTTTCCTTTCCTTCCTTCCTTCCTTCCTTCCTTCCTTCCTTCCTTCCTTCCTTCCTTCCTTCCTTCCTTCCTTCCTTCCTCTGTTCCTCCCTCCCTCCCTCTCTCTCTTTTTTATAGGTTTCTAAGAGATCATTCCATGGAGGTGACTAATTGGAGATGGGCATAATGGAAAGAACCAGCCATAGAGAGATTTGAAGAAGAGTGCTCTAGGCAACTGAACAGGAAGAGAAGAATCCCAGAGCAGAGAACAATCTTGATATTTCTAGGAGCATAAGAAAGAATTATGGCTCTAGTGTAGTGAACAAAGGGGAGTTTAGTATAACTTAAGATGAAAAAGGCTGAAAAAAAGTTAGATCAACTAGTTTCCTGCTAGCCATAAGGCGGTTGATTGTAAGTCTCAGGAAGGTTTTAAGTAGGAGAAGAAAAACTCTATCACAAGGCCCATGTTATTTTCAATTTGTGGTTACACTATTTATGGTACCCTTAAAATAAAAATATTACTGATGTTATCACCTCCAGAGAAAAGTTGACCCTCTCCCTCAAGACGGAGTTGAAAGTACTATGTCCCGCATTCCCATCTACTAAGAGCCAACATTCCCTATAGAATGCCTCATCTGCATGCCATTCATTTCCTTTTAGTGCTGACGAAACAGAAAAAATTTTTCTACATTGTTATCAGTTCTAAAAAACAATTTCATTTAGGGTTTAAGAATCAATTACTTTGGAGGAAGATTTTATAATCGTATAAACACCTTTATCAGTAGGCATTGCATAAAAATGGTGTTTTCAGCATTTCTAAATTGGGCCATCTCTATTAGAAATTGCAAAGATGTCACTTGACTTAAAAATATAGCCTGGTGTTCCATTCCTAAAGGTGCTATTATGCTAACAATAAATCTGAACAAGACCGTAGGCAGAGTGTGGGTTGTGATGTACTCAATATTCATCACACTCTGACCCAAAGGAATATCCATTATGTGCTTCTGGGATCCTTGAGCAAAGCAGGTTTATTACACCTGCCAATTTTCATGGATTTGCTGTGTGATACATCGTCTTCTTTGAAGAAATCTTGGTCACAGTACATATTTCCATTCTTGCGGCTTTCTCTCTCAGGTAGTTCATTTACTCTGGTTCTCAATTCAGTAGAAGGTTATGCTTGAAACAGAGTAAAATTCAAGCAATCACAAATACTTTTCAATGTCTCCTTATCGTAGTCCTCTGATTGTGAGTGTTTAGAAGGAGGTAGATTTTCTTCCGGATTCAATTTCAGGTTACTCCATTTGCAAAACAGCAAGCTATGTAAAAACACTAACACACAGGTTTTTTTTTTTTTAATTGGTATAAGCCCTAAAGACAACTTTATTCAAATTTTAGAAATCAATTTCTTTGGGAGATGTTTTGATAATAATATAAGCATGTTTGTCAGTAGATACTGCATGTAAATGGTGGCAGGAAAGACTTATAATTCCTAGTCTCAGTTTATTCCTCGAGAGTAATTAATACAGGGAGAAACCAACTCATTAGACCCTGATGACATAATACAATAGTTAGAATGCCTAAAGGAGACCTTTAATACTACTCTGCCAATAAATGTACTAGCTCTACGTTCACTTCCTTGAATTATTCAGTTTCTCTCTGAAACAAAAATGAGTCTCACAGTGAATATCCAGTACTTCTTTAGGACTGACCAAATAGGTTTTCAAGTCCATAATTTTATAAGATATGTACAGAATTCTCAGCCGTAACAAAATAAATACAAACGGCACATAGATAAGCCACTTACATTATGAACCACGTGGAATGTTTAGAAAAACTACCATTTAAATGATAATATATTTTGTTAAAATAACAAATTTGAAAATATAATAGGCAGAAGTTCTTAAGATGATATGAATTTTGCATGCCATGGAAATAAAATTCCTTATAACTAGTGAGGACTACTATTTCTTACTATGTTCTATAATATAATACCAGCCATTGGCCTTCATTGGCACTATGTTTAAGGACTGCCACGCTTGTATTAGGCCCTGGGTTTAAAATTACACTGTCTCTAAGCCCAGATAACCCAAAACAGACATAGCACAGGATTCAGCTGATTATTACTCTTATCCTATTATTTAATGTTTAAAAATTTTTTTACAAGTGTCACATTTTTTATGTGAGAACTTGAATTTTGCAATTTGCCTACAATTTATCAAATTTTACACAGAAATCATAGCAAAGTGAAAGATTTAAAGAAACCTGGGATATTCTAGCAACAACAGAATCTGATCCTACATGGTTTTTCAGCTTCTTCATTACACCCACTATAGATTTGCTCTAGCTACTTTAACAGTTATCTTAAGAACAAAATATTTCTTTGTGAAAACTTTCTGTGCATTGTGTAAAAGAAAATTAGGATTTTCCTCCATTTATCAATGTAGTCTCCAAATTATCCCATTAATGTTTATGTTTTCCCTACCCTAAAGACATACACATGCCTCAATAATTTGGGGGCTAAAAATAAAACTTCTGAGTCTATACTAAACCTGTTGATGTGTCTTTTTGTCGTTCCTTTACTTGTTCTGTTCCTCATTCCCAGAGGTGAGTAGGCATTTATTCCAGGTGGAATTCCATGTTTAGCCTAACCTTAGCATCTTCAGCAATTTACATCAAAAACAAATTTTCTAACCTGTACTAGACAAGATTATTTCTGTCACGAGGGACAGAATCTCAACATAAATTAGCCTTAAATGAGAAAGAGACATCCTATTGGCTTATCTTACTTAAAGTTTCAAAGGTAGAATAAAAAAACTGTGACTTTCTTCCCTTGGATTGTCCTGCTTCTGTGTTAATTTCATTTTCAGGCAGACTCTCCCTTTACAGTGGCCCTGGGTACAACCTTCCACTAACTAGAACAACACAAATGGAATGCCTCTCTGTCATTTTATTTGAGCAAAAATCTAGAGATTTGCTAGATAAAATATATAGACTGAAGTTTGAAAAAAGCAGCAGATGTCCTCTTTGAACATTTCCATGTTTTGTACTCTCTACTATGTTGTTCATATAGCAACTTGGACTTAATTTCATACATTGACTTGCTTGCTGGTTTCCCCTTTTAGACTGTAGGCTGAAGGGGGCAGGGACCAGCGCCCTCTTGTTGAAGGTCAACATCTAGCTCAGTGCCTGGAACATATGAGCTACTAACACACATCTGTTGAATTGAACGGAACTGCTTTCTTTAGTTTATTTGATAAATATTTCTAGACCATCTGCTAGGTGATGGAGAAATAATAGAGAATATAGCAGATGGAAATCTTTGCCCTCATGGAGTTTCCATTCAAATGATGTGAAACTTTTAAATATTACTAGAATTTCATCTCAGAAACCCTATGACCATAACATCATAACACATATTTATTGAGAAAGACTAGACCAATTGTTTCTCAGAGGAAATGACGAAATGACTACATTTTTTCTATTTGATGATAATCCAAATAGGACCAAAAACATTGAATCTCATTCATTCATTCATTCAACAAATGTTTAGTGAATCTCTGCCAAGTGCCAGGAAGATACAGTCCGCGCCCGCTGGAGCATAAGGTCTAGTGAGGAAGAAATATATTGCCTTGGTTTCCTAGGTCTCCTATAAAAATTACAACTTGGTGGCTTGAAACAACACACACTTATTTTCTCACTATTCTGGAGGTCAGGAGTCCATAATGGGTTTCACATGGTGGAAAGCATGGTATCCACAGGGCCACACTCCTTCCAAAGGTGCAGGGGGTGAATCCATTGGTTCCCTTGCCTTTTCTAGCTTCTAGAGCTTCATTCCTCTCATTCACTGGCTGATAGTCCCCTCCTCCATACTTAAGGTCAAGAACATGGTATCTTCAAATCTTTTTCTGCTGTTTTCATATTGTCGTCTGCTCTGTGTCCAAATCCCCCTCTGCCTTTTTCTTGTAAGGACACTTGTGACTTCCGACACAAATTTTTCAGAAAACTCTATCCATCTCAAGATCTTTTTAACTTAATCACATCCTCAAAATCCATTTTGTGATTTAATGTAAAACTCAATTTCCAGATACTAGAACCTAGATATTCTTGAGGGCCATTATTCAGTCTAACACACACATTAATGAAATAATTCAGAAGTATATGATTAGCAGTTAGTATCTTAATGAAATGGGCCTTAGCTTTCTCACAATATTGAAACAATACTAAGATAGGACAATAGAACTTTTAAACACTCACAATTTAAAAAATGTTCCAGAATCATAACATATGCCTAGATGGACTATGATTTATAGTAACGGCTCAAGGATCTGTGTCTATAATAAAGGTGATAGAAGAAGTTGTGAGTTTAATGAAAACAAATGAAAAGAAAACTGGAGAAGAGTTTGGGCACAAAATTTTGTTTTAATTTAGAGTCTAGGGGGTACCTGGTTGGCTCAGTTGGTTAAGTGACTGACTCTTGGTTTCAGCTCAGGTCATGATCTCAGGGTGGTGAGATCAAGCCCCAGGTCTGCCTCTGTGCTCAATGCAATCTTCTTGTCCCTCTTCCTCTGCTCCTCCCCCCCACTTGCTCTCGCTCTGTCTCTCAAATAAATAAATAAAATCTTAAAAAAATATAGAGTCTGGGAAGATTCAAAATATTAAAATTTTCAAAAGATTATACCAGTGAAAATAAGAAGGAGAAAGCAGAAAACTGTAAAAGATTTGTTAGCTTTTCAGAATTAATAAAAAGTAAGTTCTGGGAAAGCAAAGAAGATATTATACATATGCATAGAAAGAGCACTCCATCATCGGATAATCTAATTTTCCAAACTAGCATAGTATCTGCAAGTAGGGAGACACATCATGAAAGCTCTAAAAAAACAAAGCAAACAAAACAACAACACCACCACCCCCAAAACAAACAAACAAATTTAAAGCAACACTATCTTATGTATATCATATCAACATCCTTACCTTTGGGACAATGTTTAGCTCAGACTACTTTATTTAAATAGCTATGGCTTAAAAAAAAAAAAATCCAATCTGTTCTTTCACAAGGAAATTGTGCACCAAGGACATATGATTATTTTTCCCTTTAGACTAAAGCAAAAGGACATGTTGAATCACATTCAATTTGGATAAATAAAAGTTAATAGAAGAATTGGAGGATTTCTCAGATCTGATATGCATTCTGAGACTAATAATTTATTTGAATTTAACACAAAAGGTCTTTTAGAGATACTATGCTGATTCAATATACATATTTAAAGGGCAAAATGTTAATGCTAAATTTTGACAGGAAGCTGAAATGTGAAGTAGGAAGAGAATTTCTTATTCACACGTGTATAATTTGGGGGCACCTTGATGACTCTGCTCTGCCCTTTTTTAATCTATTACCAAAAAAGAGACATTATTATTTAATTCTGAATCTTTGTTACAGTGAGTTAGAAGTGACATGAATCAAAATAATGTCATCACTTTAATAAATATGACTATAGCACTTCTAAACACTGGATTCTGTAGTGGTAAAAATACTTTTATTTGTATGGTTTTCTGATTCTAATGGTTGATTTCTACATATTTTAGCATTCTCATAGCTTTCAAGATTAGTATATCTTTCTATTTCTTGGAATGCTATTAAATATGTGTCTCTTATAATTGTTGCTTTTCTGGCTTGTAAATTACTATGTTGGTTTCTGTGTTCTCCCAATATATTACTGCCTTTTTTTTTTTTTTTTTTTTACAAATATATGAACTTCAAAAGTACCCATTATCACACAGTGGGTGGGAAGCAGCATGATAGCAGAAGGGTTGCTCTGACAGTCAGACAATCTAACTCATGTCCAAACTCTATGACAACTCATACAGGTAAACTTGATAATTAAGACTAGAACTCCACAATCTTAACAGACTGTGGCTGATGATTTAGAAAAAATGGCCACTATTATTCCCTTTTCTATTTCCATGCCCCTTTATATTATAGCTTTGCAGCTTTTCTATCAAGAGATGAAGTATATTTCCAAACCCCTCAAATCTGGACTTAGAGCGGTTAAAAGAATGGAGCAGAAATGACACTATGCCAGTTACAAGTCTCAGCATCATGATATTTTGTGTGCTCCTAATTTCTCTTGGCACTCTAAGCAGTCACTATGTGAAAGAGCCCAGAGCCACAGAGGATGGGAGATCATTTGAACCGAGGCAGAGGCAGCCCAGTTGTCTCAGCTAAGAATGTCCTTCACCAGCCTGGTCCCAGACGACCCAGGAGCTGACCACGGATGTTATTTGCCCAAGCCAAAACTAAAAGAACAGCCCCAAGGGAGCCTACCTTAAATTGCCAACTTTCATACTTGTCAACTAAATACATGGTTATTTCTTACTTTACTTAGATTTAGGGTGGTTTGTTACACAGCAAAAGCTAACTGACACACCAATACTAGTTGAGTAAAAGAACATGTATCATTGAAATGGAAAGAACAATTTCAAAGGTTATTTCTAGTTTTGATATAACATTCTGTGTCACTTTTTCTTCTATTTCAATATAGCTTTTTTTATACCGAATTTTAAATTTGAGAGAAAATAGGTATTTCAACCTTAATTTATAAAGACTTCACTATACAGGAAATAAAAAATAACTATTCTTCATTGCTTATTGATGCAAAAATCATTTAATTGCATCCTTTTACAATAAAAATTTCATATTTGACAGTTTATAATTGAAATGTTAGTTCTGTTTAAAAATAGAGCTTGATGCATTTTTAAGGATTCTATATTAGCCATAGAAATTACCTTAAAATTTTTGTTTATCACTTAGTAATTCAAACAACATAAGTATTATGCATTTGAAAATTGCTTCGCATATGAAAAAAAATAAAATGCCAATAGATTATCAATCAAAACTCATAATAATAGAACACTTTACCTGTACAAGTATTTATGAGTGGCAGCAGAATTACCAGTTTCCATAGCAACCTCATTTCCACTTTCTAAGGTCAAAATTTCTCCCATACAATCAGCAGGAAAAAAAAATGTCTATCTTCCAGTCAGTAGCTCAAGAGTCTGAAAGAAACAAAATTGTCGTGAAATGATAAATATACAAACATGAATACTTTAAAATGTATATGAATTTTTGCATATTATTTGATTAATTATGAAACTATTTTTACCCAAAATAAAGCAACCTAAATGTCTACCTTTTACATATATTTTGCAAAGTTACAGTAATTTCAATTCATATTTCCATAATTTCAGTTCATACCTTAGATACACATTCAT
The DNA here is from genome assembly GCF_023065955.2 of Ursus arctos. Lineage (NCBI taxonomy): Eukaryota > Metazoa > Chordata > Mammalia > Carnivora > Ursidae > Ursus > Ursus arctos. The sequence continues at coordinate 56,116,947 of NW_026622808.1, read as the reverse complement.
TTGCTCTGAGATTTGATGTAGTAGATAATGGAGTAGAATGCAATTCAATTGAATGTATTATATAGATTAAAACTTCACTAATATAATTTTGAGTTTAATTGCTTTTGAAATGTTAATGAGGATTAAAAACATATTAAACCAACTCTTGTAATTCTGTTGTTGCTCTTATTTTTGATTCTATGCCATTAGAAGTAGGATAAAATATTACTCTATCTTATATGTATTAACAGTGAATTTATAAATTTCGTGGACTTTTCTAAGTTTTTTTATTACTATTTTTGAGAATATATTCATTAAGAAACATGATCTTTCCTAATGTTACTAGAACTAAAACTAATATTGTACTATAAAATTTGTGCAATAAATGAATTTCTGGAAGTGTTATCTTTCAAATATGAGACATGCTTTTCCTGTGGTGTTACATCATAATTTTCTCTAATTTATTTTGGCAGTTAAGCTATCTGATGATAAATGAAATTAAGACAAAGTGTTTTGTGTTCTTTACTCCAAAAGAGAAATCTAATAAGGAGACTCTTAAAACTCACGATCTCAAAAATACATATATGTAGAATAAGTTCAGAATAAACTCAACTAGGTTACATTTGATAAATGATTATATATCAAATGATAGGACCCTTTGGGACTTTTTAACATATATATATATATTTATATATATTTCTTGTAACTTCAAATACTTTTGGAAGTATGTGGATTTTATATGTGATGCTAGCGGAGAATGAAATTTTGAACATTTCCTGCTATATTTTTAAATTTTGAAACCCTTTCTTTTCTTTCTGTTGCTAATTACTCCAACTAAAGTAAAAAACTGACTATATTCAACTGTAAGTTTTTACAAAATCTAAGTTAAATGCTTTCAAATTTAATCAAGGAATAAAAATCCAAGGGAAATAATTAATATTCAGTCCTGCCATCTTATGAGAGACACAAACATTTAACAAAACAACAAAACCAAACATAGATATATATATACATTGCTGAATGTTTATGTGTGGTAAATACAGTAAATATTTTGAACTAAAAAATGAAATCTATGAGATCCATAGGATGGGGTTCAAGTAGCATTTTGAGCTGAAGCTTGAAGGACAGGTAGCTCTTAGCCAGGCAAAGAGTGGGTATATACGGTATAGGGTGTGTAGGTCTGCAGGAGTTAAAATGGGATAGGATGAGGAATGAGACTTAGCAGTCTAAGCAAAAGGGAAAAAGTAGGACATGATCCTGAGGCAGGACTAACTTTACATTTTCAAAGATCTGAAAAAGAACCAGTTTCATGACATCAGAAGGACAATGGCATGAGACAAGGTTGGAAAAGGAGAAAGAGGGATAGATGATACCATCCAGATACCTAACACCCAGGAATGGTTCCTTCTTCTTTGGACTGGTATAATTATTCAAAATACCCAATGTCACAAAAGCCCACAAAATCTAGCTAACTTTACCCCACCTGATACAGATGAGCTGCTTCCTACTCTCCCAGCTTGCTTTTATCCTGTCCCTGGGTACACTCCCCTGCATGGCCCTTGTCTCATCTGAATCTGTAAGAAACAAGAGTTCTGCTTCATCTATCCCAGTTTTGTATCTCTGAGTGTTATTGTGTTGTATTCTGCCATTCAAAAAACCTATAATCATATCTGATACCATGAAATTATGAAACCATCTGCCATGCCTACACCCCCAGAATTTCCAGATGTGAACCAATAAAATGAAATTTTTGCCTAACCAGTTTATGTTGTATGTTTACCTCTTGCAAGCAAAATCATCGAAATAGTACATTCATTCTTCACCCTGAATTTATATGAAGTGTTTCTCAAAGATGCCAGACCAAACTGACTGATATATACCCCCTGAGACTTGTATTTATCAAAGGCTCCACTGTATTGCCAGAGCTTTCATACCTTACCTTGAAGAGAAGCACCATATATAATACTTGCTTATAATACTTGGTGTGGTATGTAATGAAGAGCTTACAGTTATTCCATAATATGTGCTTGGTTTGTATCTGATAGCCAAACAATCTAGTATTACCAAGAAAAACACTAAACTGGAAACCTAGAGACATTGTTTCTACTATTGTCTCTTTCTCTTAACCAGGTGAGTAATGTTGGGTGATTCATTTATAATCACATTGACTGCCATTTTCCTCTTATGAAAATAGAGAGGTTTGAGCTAGAGATTACCTTTATGTTTCTTCCAGGTCTAATATTCCAAAATTGTTTGATTCAACCCAGTGTATAAAATATTTCCCTTTACCATCTGAGTGTTTACCAGCATCCTGTAATGGGAAAAAGCCCAGGAGATATTTTATTTGGCAAAACTCTATAAAGATAGGTTAATAGCTATTATTTATACATCGGTTGTCATTTGTAAAAGTTCCATTCGTAAAAGTTTAAATTACATGAGGAAGGAGAATACTCTGGCTCAATGAGAGCCATCCAGATTAGAAGAGTCTGGTTATTTACTCACAGACAAATGGCCTAGAAATATTCAGTAGGTAAAATTTATGTTGGTCACTGACACACAAAATAGCCAAAGGAATTATTTCTAGGCTCCTAGAATCCTGAAGATTGCTTGAGGCAAAATAAAGGAGGCCAATATATAAACTTAAAAGAATTTCCAGAAGCTCTAAAAAAAGTTTCAAAAATGCATCACCAGCATTTTGTTTTAGGTGAGGTTTTTAGGCCATGCAATCTTTTAAACATCATTTTGACCTGGAAAAGTGGGTATCTTGGTTCAAGACCCAATTGCTAAGATCACTATTGTATTTTTACTGAACAAACTTTGTCCTCTCCAGACCATGTGTGTTTCCTTTTGATCTCATGGAATTTCTCAATGCAAAAGCATTAATTTCAAACACTTCAACAGAAGAATGTGCATAGGTTCACAATTCCTTTCTTGCAATTCCAAAATATGTTTTGTTTTTTTAATCTCTGAAAGTTAAAATATCCTTGTAAGTTGGATAGCAAAATTCACTGGGTGGTAAAACCTGTCCTGAATTAATGTGAGTCTGTTCAGTCTGTTTTATCCAACTTATTATAGAGTACTTACATGTTTTGCTGCTGAACCAGAAATGCTGGTTGATAGAGCTGTTGCCCACTGGAGGTGTTGTCTAAATACATATGAAATTATACCACAGTGTCTTTCTAAAGGCTAAAATAGGGATCAGCAAACTACAGAATGATGACAAAATTTGGTCCCTTGTCTATCTTTGTAAATAAAGTTTCCCTGGAACCCAACATGCCTGTTTATTTATGTACTGTGTATGGCTATTTTTGTGCTACAAAGGCAGAGTTGAATAGTTATACCATATGAGACCATATGACCCTCAAGAAAATATTTATTATCTGGACCTTTACAGATTAAGTTTCTGGAAGTTCTTTTGCTCATCCCTATTCTAATATATTCTAAACTCTAAAATATATTTGGCTATAAAGATTTCGGTATTCTATTGTGGCACTTTATTTCTTTAACCCTATGTATTTATACTCAGCAAAAATATCATCTGTTTACCAGAAAAAAAATGGGTCCTGTATTTTGCAGTAGCTTCAGCCAGTGAGTGTCCTGCCTTAAATTGACCTCTTTGTACCATGTGTTGTTGACAAGCATGTGACCCCAGAAAGCAGGTAAGAGAAGAACTCAGAAACAATTGTTGTGACCCTGAGGTCATACCCAACACTAATTATTCTTAACCCAGACAACACTAACAGTTTCTTTGTATGGTTTAGAATAATTGCTTTTTTAGAATTGGAAAGCTATCACTCAATCTACCCCTTGGCTATAAAACCATCCATCAGTCTATGAATTGCATACAACTGCCAGTAAACCAGGAATTAATTAGGAAAGTCAAGTATTGGCTAAACCTTAAGCAGTAGGGATATTCTGGTGGGGGGGGGGGCTGTTCAACTGTGTTTTTCTGGCAGACATGGGAGACAATGGGATTTATCAAAAGATAAAGTTTTGTTTTGTTTTGTTTTGTTTTGTTTTTTAAAGAGGTTTCCAACATCTGTTTGCACTGGGAACTAGGGAGAGGAGTTTAAAAAAAAAAAAAAAAAGGCAGGATATGGAGCCCCTGGGTGAATCAGGTAGTTAGGCATCTGACTCTTGGGTTTGAATCAGGTTATGATCTTATGGGTAATGGGATCAAGCCCTGCATCAGGCTCTGCGCACAGTGGGGAGTCTGCTTAAAAGATTCTTTCCCTCTGTCCCCCTTCCCCCACCCTCTTAAGTAAATAAATAAATAAATAAATAAATATATAAATATAAGTATATATTTATATATATATTTATTTATATTTAAAGGCAGGGGTGAATGTTCATGTGTAGCTCTGTAACAAGCCTTTGAAAGGGGCTCATACAGGATTCTAGTGGATATTCACCAACCATACTCACAAGCTTCAGAGAATGCTTAAGATGACCTATATATCACACTGAAGGACAGAAGGAAAACATGGGAAGTTATTCCTGTCCAACTCTCAATGTGATGCTCTTTAACAATAGAGATATGTAGGTGATACCAGTCTGGGTAATGGAGAACTATGTTCATTAATACACACTCTATAGAAATCCTCAGGTCAATTACAAATTATAACTGTTCCTTACACCTTCTGTACTATATGAAATGATTTTCTCATTTTGATAGAAAAAATAAAACAAACTTGCTACTACTGAATGGCTTGGTGATTGGAATGGCTCTAAATACAGGGTGATAGAAAGGCCCATGCAGGAATACTACTTAAAGTATTGGCCAACTTCTCTTTCTAACTGGGTCTCACTTATGTTGCTTTAGCATGAAAGAAAACCGTAGTTGAAACTGCATTAGTCCTAATGGGCTCTATTCTTCCTCTACTTACAGGAACACTGCTTTGACATTAAAGAATTTTGTAGCAGAGATCAAGATCCATTTTCAGATTGTGTGTTCATCATCAGAACAAATGTGCTCAGCACTAACTGCCCTTTTGTTTTTAATTGACCAGTTAATTAACTGTATCAGATACATTAAAAATCCCAAATCTATTTTCTTCAGGTACCTTCACTGTTGTATTTCAGTGCAATCAAATTCCACAGACAGAAGAGAATATGCTTAACAATTTTTAAAACAGATTTCCAACCTCAGCATTCATGGAGTTATTTACTATCAGACTAAATCAATAATAAATTAAAAGATGAAATATTTATGATCTGCAAAAAATCTGGCTTGGACTAGGAAACCCCAACTGCCATTAAGTCAGGCAAAGTAGCAAGATAAATTGTACCATCACATTCCTTGTTTTCAGAATATAATGCTATCACTTATGATAATTGTTATGCCAGCTCTCAAAATAGGCAGTCATAATAGATGATAGATTAGTAGAAAGATGTAACACAGTGTGTTTAATGCAATCACAGAAGAATTATTACTTCTTTTCTTAGAGGAGGCATGATTACATGTTAAGTTGTTAACAGCATGAAATAAATGCAAATATGTCTGTTAGGAAAATAGTTAGAATCATTTGTACGTTTTTGTTGTTGTTATTAGAGCAAAAAGCTGTAGAACTCAACTCAGTCTTCAATACAGTCAATCTCTGATGCCTCTTGCTTGAGGAGTCTCACTGAAAGAGATTAGTGCGGAAAAACTGATTTTCTAACTGCTGAAAAATCATACTTTCGATGGATTGCAGAATTTAAAGAAACTGTATAGATGAGATAGGCCAGCCCTTTGCTTGCATAGATGAGGACACTGAGGCCTAAGACCAGGTAAATGTTTATTCCAATTCAGTTCAGGACCTAGAATAGACTTGGGACTTGCTGGCACAACCCTGACAGAGGGTTCTCCTCACTAGTTATCCCCCTTGATCTACGACACAGGACATGCCACCCAAGTCTAAATAGCTTCAGATTCTGTGGGTCCATTTTCCCAAATGTAAAATGTACATAATTATACCTCATAGGAATGCTCTCGGTGTTTACATTAATCAGCATAAGAGAATGCAGGATGGGTGATACTAGTTTGGAGGCTTTGTAATGTCCACTCTCCACTCCTAAAAGGGTGACAAGAAATATCTGTTCAGCCACATCCAAGTTTATTAGACTTACTGCAGAAAAGGACAACATAACTTGACACAGTCTTAGCACTACCTCATAAGGAGAAGTAATGGATGATATATGTATAGGATTTTACAGCCTGAGCTGAGTGATTTTAAAGTTATTCTTGCAAGACGAGAACCTGAGTAGGACTGGGCATAGTTTATGGATTATAGCTTTGGATTGATGGGCACCATGAGGTGAGACTCTTGATGTGCGTCTTGAAATGTAAGTTTTATCCTGTAGAAGCAAATATTTCCTGAAGCAAATAACTAAATGATTTTTTGCTTTCAGTATCATTTAACATAGAGATAGGGATATGCCAGTTTTAGTTCCCAGTGTAATAGAACGAATGGACTGCTAACCAACCACGAAAACAGAAGTTGGGAAACTTTTTCTGTAAAGGACCAGATAGTAAATATTTTTGGTTTTGCAGATCATTTGGCCTTTGTCACCACTACCTAAACTGGACTATTGTAACATAAAAGCAGCCATAGACAAGACAGTAACAAATGGAGTGGCTGTGTTCTAATAAAACTTTATTTACCAAAAAACAATCAAGGATAGAGTTTAGTCCAAGGTTGCAGTTTACCAATCCCTGGCTAACGAATGATATGGAGAATAGTTTCTGTTGGTTAAGTTCTTAGCCCAAGCCTCCTGAATATTTGATTAATCCCTGGAACGACAGAAAGCTGAGAGGGATAGTTAACATATCATAACAAATTTCAGAAATATTGGGATTACGAAAAATGAAGTGTATGCATTTATTCCATTATTTATAATCTATATATTTTTGAACTTTGCTACTGTATAAAATATATATATATAATAATGATATATATGATTATACACACACACACCCACATATGTTAAACAGCTTTTTCTTTTCACTTTTTTGCCTCATCATTACAAATAAAAGAAATAATCAAAACAAGAATATTTATAGCAAGATCCTATTAAAACAGATACGTGTGTGAAGTATTTTTGTTTTGTTTTGGGGAAAGTATAAAATCTGGGGAGCAGTATTAGAACGGCAGAGGAAAAAAAAAACCTTTTACTTTCTTCTGTGCCTAAAAAAAGGTAGTTGGAATATGAGAATTTTTTTAAAAAATGTTTCTGCTTTGCTACATTTTCCAACTTAAAAACAAAACAAAACAGATCAGTATAGGCCAAAACATTACCTAAATCTAATAAATCATATTTAATTGAAATATATATTAAGTCTTATATTTAGGTTTAAAGAATTGATCTACTTATTTAGAATTGGAGTGGAGTGGGGAAAATTGACTTTACATCAATCAATGGTTAAAAAAGGACACAACATACACGTATGGAGTGATTCTAGGCCAACATTTTATATTTGCCTATTTTTTTAAATAGTTTTCAAAAATCGGATATAACCAAGATTGCATTAATAAAAGCATAGTGGTCAAAACAAGGGAGGTGTTATTTCTGTCTTAACCTGCACTTATGTAACCATATAGGGGGATTGTATTCTCTTCTAAACATCATGGTTTAAGAAGAACTTTGACAAATTGAAACTCCCTCCTGGGAGCAGGGCGAGGATGATGAAGTGCCTAGCAATTTATGAGGGTCAGTAGAAGAAATGAGTGTGTTTAGCCTGGAGAAGAGAGGATTTAGCAGGCAGAGAAGAGCCATCTTCAAATATTTGAAGGGCTGTCTTGTGGAAGAAGGATTAGACTTATTATTTGTGTCTCAGGAGAGCAGAACTGTGACCAAAGGGTAGACATTCCAGGGCAGCAAATTTCAGCTTAGTATCAGCCCAGAGCATTTTAACAAGTAGAATTGTTTAGCCAGTGGTTAAGTGTACTGGCTTGAAAACCTAGGCAGTCTGGGCTTTTATCTCACAACCTACAGATACTTAATAGCTTTGTGACTTTAGAGGAAGCAAAATAGCCTCTCTGAGCCTGAGTTTCATGATAATTATAACGGAAAAAGTATTATCTCCTGCATGGGGTTTACATGAGTATTCTATGAAATTGTTCCTACAAGAGTAAAAGTGAAATTTTTTCTCCTTGAGATACCAAGTTCTTTATGACTAGGAGTATATAAGAGTAGCTAGATGACACCTTTTCTGGATATTATAGAGGGCATTTTTGCATCAAGGAGAAGGTTAAACCAGATGGCCTCTTAAGCCCTTCTAAACCTGTAGCTTTTTAACTCTTTATAAGATAAGGAAGCCAGAAATCCTCTGGACCAGGGTTCATTAGATGGTGGTCCAAAAGCCAGATTTTTGTAGCAGAGTATGTAAACACTGGGAAACCCACATAAAAATGAACATTTGGGTTTCTCTTTAAATATCTAAAGAAATATTTAAAGAACCTCACACCGGTCCAAATGGCTAAAATGAGCAATTCAAAAAACAACAGGTGTTGAAGAGGATGCCGAGAAAGGGGAACCCTCTTACGCTGTTGATGGGAATGCAAGCTGTTACAGCCACTCTGGAAAACAGTATGGAGATTCCTCAAAAAGTTAAAAATAGAGCTACCCTGTGACCCAGCAATTGCACTGCTAGGTTTTTATTCAAAGGATACAAACATAGTGATTTGAAGGGGTACCTGCACCCCAATGTTTATAGCAGCAATGTCCACAATAGCTAAACTATGCAAAGAGCCCAGATGTCCATCAACACATGAATGGAGATATATATAATGAAGTATTACTCAGCCATCAAAAACAATGAAATCTTGCCATTTGCAAGGACACGGATGGAACTAGAGGGTATTATGCTAAGCGAAATAAGTCCAACAGAGAAAGACAAATACCACATGATTTCACGCATATGTGGAATTTAAGAAACAAAACAGATGAACATAGGGGAAGGGAAGGAAAATAAAATAAGACAATTGAGAGGGAGGCAAACTATAAGAGACGCTGTACCCTAGGAAACAAACTGAGGCTTGCTGGAGGGTAGGTGAATTGGGGGGAGGGATAATTTGAGCGATGGGCATTAAGGAGGGCACTTGATGGAATGAGCACGGGGTGTTCTGTGCAACTGATGAATCACTAAATTCTACCTCTGAAAGTAATAATACAGTATATCTTAACTAAATTGAATTTAAAGAAAGAATTTTTTTAAAATCTGAAGATTTGGCATCACTGGGTCCACACTTCCACACAGTAACAATACTATAAAAATGCATTAACAGCAACCAGTTTCAGGAGTGCTTGGCCCTTTTCCACTGTTTACCTGTGTCTGGGGGACCTCAACTGTCCCTGACCCATCCCATCTCACTCTTTCCTGCCACTTGCTTGGTTTCTGCCATCTCTGCCTGACACCACCTGGGTGAGAAAGCTGGAAGCAGAGTCCTTTTGGATTGTATGACAGCACAGAGAAATAGAAGGAGGAGGAGAAAGAATGAGATACCAGGGGGCTGGCTGAAAGGGAAGATCACAGGAAGAATAGCAATATGACTTTTTGAACACTCACCAGGCTCTATGTTGTATGTGCACTGTCTCATCTAATTTTCTCAGCAGTCCTACGAGATATGTACAATGATGGCTCTCATTACACAGTTGAGGGGACTAAAGCTGGGAGGGGTTAGGAATTGGACAAAGTGTAGCCAACTAATCAGCAAAGTCCCTCATCTGACCAGTGTCTGTTTGAATCCTGAGTCTGTGCTTTCCACCACAATGGTCAATTTTATAGGCTTTACAGTTTTGCCCAAATCTGGCTCTGCGAGACACAGCTCAAATTTCTTAGGCTTCAAAAAGAAAAGATCTCTCCCTGTTATAGTCGCAAATGGATGATTCCTCCTTCGGTGTGAAGAACCTGAATTGCTATAAAGCTATATGGCACTGGGCAAGGGTTCCCATCGTGGGCTTTTCAGGCTTTTTAAAAAAAGTAGCATGTAGTCAAATACTATGCAAAACACAAGGTTAAATAAGGTGAACAAATTCCTGCAGGATTTTCCACTGTCTCTGCTATTTCAAGGTAGATCATAACATTTGAAGACAAAGGTATGGTATATAGTGTTGCTCAGGCTTCCAGGATCCTTGGATTCTGTTTTCTACAGTGCTTTTCCTAGGGTAAATGCTCCAAAGAAGCACTTTGAAAAACCTGATTCAGACAAAAGAGCCCTGGACCAGAAATGCAAAGATCTCCAAGTCCCATCTCTGCCAACAGCTAGTGACAGAATCTGAGTAAGTCTTATAAACTCTGTTCTCAGGTTGCTCACAGTAAATACTGGGATAGTAGTATCTGTTGCACTGACTGTTCCTAATTTTTTCATGGATCACCTAAATAAAGGATTTGAGAGAGCTCTCTAAATTGGAAAAAGCCCAAGATATACATCAGGGATTAAATGACTAAAGTGTCTTTCTCTCCTGCATAACTGATTAGGAAAATTGGCTGGATTCTAATCACTTTCATGAGAATCAGTGATTTTCTGACCACACTTAATGGCATATCTTCTTTTTTAATGCCTGGATGTGTGAATTTTCTGACCTACCTGGAAGAGAATTATTAAAAGAAAATCTATATATTCATATTATCATGAATACATTAAAATTATGCAGTTGTAGGTACTCTGCTGAGAAAGAACACACTTTTTTCCAAGGCTATCCATTAAGGGAGAAAGGGTGAAAAAAATAGTGAACACTCACAGCAGGATGTACACTGATTCCATTCTGTTCCCTTTGGCTAAGGTTCACGGTCCCTGGCCCCTGGACAATTGGACCTTTTGCCTTCTCTTCCATCAACCTGTCCCCTGATATGTGCTCCCATTGGCAGTCCTGACCTCACGGAAATAGGAGTCGCCTCAGGAGGAAAATGCAGTTGCCTGTCAACACTGTTGCTGCAAAAGTCTGGGAAATTCCTCTGTTATTGAGAGGCTAGAATTTTGAAAATAATAAAAATAAAAAGGAGAAAAAAATAACTCATTTGGGAACAGGGAATGCCATTACACCTCAGTCTCTTAAGTGCCCCGTTCCTTGGCTTTTTGAAGTTACAGAAGTGTGGATCAGTCTTTTTTGTTGAAGGTTTGTTATTCTGGTTAAATACATGGGCCATGAGAGGAGAGACTATAGCAAGAGGCATGGGGGACCAACCTCATGCCCAGACCTTGGCACATTCTATCACCTTTGGAGACAGTCTTTGCAGGCAAAATAAATGCACCTGTTGACCTGACCAGACACTTTCCCAAGGGGAGGGCACTAAGATATTGTCACTGATTTCCCCCACTTCACATCTGCTTCTTGCCCTCTTACTAAGAGGACTTAACTGCCTTCTAATACTTAAAACTCATGTTCATATAAATAGTACCCACTTTTGTAAGCTGATCTATAGTGTGAACGGTGCTTTCTCAAATAAAATGTCTCATTTTGATTTCTTAAATTACCAAGAAAAAGAAGGTAAGGCTCAGAGAGGTTAACTAACTTTCCTAGACCCACACAGGATAAAGTGTGCATACTCTTATAAAAGCACTGTTTTATTTATGTATCCTATGATGACTTGGGACAAAACTGTAAGCCTAATTTGCATCAGATCAAGGGGAGAGTCTTGTGAGCTATTAACAGTGGGGAGGGAGTTAAGAGAGGATGTGAAAACCATACTCGGTGCCTTCTGCAGAGCGTTCCCAAGGGTAGACTGGCCTGGTGTTGGGGGAAGGGGGAATTGAACAGGAATCCAAAGGCAGAGAGAGTCCACCACTGCTTGTAATCACTGACATAATTTCAGTTAAGTTCAGCAACATTTTGGGTCTCAGAATTCTAAATTGAGATGAGAGAGCAGGCAATTCAACAGAGACAAGTAAGAGGGTAACTTTCCAATAATGTAACACTACTTCAAGTATTATTAGGTCAAAAGCACATAGATGGTATGTCCCTGAGCTGGACCTTGTACCCAGATCTTTTGATTTCAAGACAAGGGCCCTTTTCCTATTATATACAGGAAGCAAAGGATTGTTGTCAGCTATCTGGATATATGTGCTTAGAATTACTCTGAAAAGAATATTAATTGGTTTCTAACACAGGAGGCAGGTTGAATGTGAAGGTAATTGGGGAAATGGTCTAAGGAAGGAGGGGCTGTAGTGAGAATAAGAGCAGAGAGTTGCTCTCAAAGATGGCATTGGTTCTGTCAGACCATCCATGTCTGAAGGGAAATGAGAAGAAAACTAGTCATTGGCACAGTGGCTCTGCTGGGCTCCTCAAGAGAAGGCAGTAGTAGGTAAAAGCCCATGCTTTGTAACCAAAGTCCAGCCTCTGTCTCTCACTAAGGGAGGGACTTGGTACAGGTTACTTAGGTCTTCTGTGCCTCAGTTTCCTCCTCAGTAAAATGAGGATAATAATAATAGCTTCTTTCCAGGTTTGAGTTGAGGACATGTTCATTCATATAAACTGCTTTAGAAGAGCGTCCAGATGAAATCAGGGCTCAACAAATAATAGTTGCTATTATTACTGTCATCATTATCATCATTATTAAGTACAAAAAAACCAAATTTGAAAGATCAGGTCATTTTCAAGGATGCTTCTATCTTTGATTATGTTGGTCCATCTTCCCAGAATTCTCTAATTTTAGCATTCTACCAAGATCCGATGACCTTTATTCCATGAAGATTTTTATTATACCTTCACTTAGAAATGCTTTTGCTTTCCTTTCAACTTCTAATTGATTTATCTTTAATGAAGGAATGAATGAAACATTTAAGGTATGTCTGCTTTTTCATGATCTATTTTGTGTGTGTGTGTGTGTGTGTTTGTGTATGTGTCCTTGTACATGGGAAGGGTTAAGTTACATTAATTCACTGAGTGAATGGGTGATTTGTTGGTACTTAGGAGAGATTTAAATTTATTTCAGGGTGTTACGGAAAAAGCAATCCAGAAGCAATAATAATTTTGAGAGTTACTCTTCTCTTTGTTATCTTGATAGAATTTAGCATAATCTCCTTGAAGGTGATACACTAGACCTTTTAAATAAGGGGAGTGAACAGAAATAAGTAGGCTTAACCTGGACTACCTGCCTTCAAGTGACTGAACAGTTGAGAATGAGAATATATGTGAAGGAAGAATTCTTTTTGCACTAAAGTGACTCCAGGCAAGGATGGTATCACCCACCCACCTCTTCATATCTTTTTTTTACCCATGTGTCTGGTATGACATCAATGGGACAATCGATCTTTAGGTCCCAGAGGAGGTGCATAACTTTCAGAAAAAGTCAACAACTTCAGATTCTGCATCGGGGTTTCTAGTGGCTTAAATCTGCCTTCCCAAATGTAAAATGGTACCCGGGTACAAGACATTTTTGGCTTACTGGTTACAAACAGATTTAAAAGGATATGAGTCTGAAAGTGTATTGATCATGTTGCAAGATGTTATTCAGAGGTTTTAGAGTCAAAGAAATACAAGCACAGCTGCATATTTCACAAGTTTCAGGCCCAATCTGGTTGTCAATTCCCAGAACATACTAGTTTTTCAGGGGATGTACACATATAAATAAACTAAATGCATATAGAAAAGCACATACATCTTTTCTTTCCAAAATGCTTTCCTTCACTCTACCTGACATAAACTCCCTGATGTCCCAGCCACCGTAGTATTTTTGGCACAATATTGTTCCTGATTTCTCTATTGCCTCCTGGGGACCTGCCTTTCAAACATCTAATGTGAATTTTCTCATGAATGCCAATGATGTACAGCTACATTTTTCCTTCAAACTTTTCATCCCCCAGGCACTCCAAGTACTCTGTGACTACTTCCAAGATATCCATAAGTAGATGAATAGCAATTACTTGTAATAGAGGGTAGAAAAGGCAAGGGCATTTTTATTGGTTCTGGGAAGATTTAACTACATTGATACGGCATTTACTGAAAATCCCCATCACCCCCGGAGTATGATGAATGGCCACCTCCATCTCAGCTCTGCCCCAGGAGATTCCTGGGTGCAAAGTGCCCTGAGGTCTTCCCTGACACACAAGAGAAGTTTGTCTCCATTCATTCTCACATGTTAACTTCACTTGAATTTAGTGAGCAGTGAACACTTTATTTACTCCCAATTCAAATCAAAATAAAGGTTTAATTTGCTTCCCTGTCTTCTGGGGCTAATTTCCCTTCATTGAACACTCATACTTCCATTAACTCAAGGAGAACAACCCCCTAAGCAGTCTTTGATTAGACTCTGAAGGACTAACTATTCATGAGGAAGCTTGCACATAGCTCCCACCAGCATTAACAAGAACCTCCCTTTGTGTACCACATATCCCAGGGCAGAACATGCTATGAGACATGACCATCAGGCTTTATGTGACTAGTGGCTCATAATTCACACTCTACCTAGTTTTGAGCTCTCGTGCTGAATTTCTAGGATACATATCATAGTCCTCCGTCTCCCCTGCAGACTTACCATTCACAGGTAGAATACCAAGACATCAACTTCTGCTAAGTGTCAAGAACTTTTATCACAGAGAAGATATCAGAGCAGGATTTAGCAGAACTTAGTTTTATGGAACATCTCCAGGGTCTGCCTCTTATCTTAATGAGTTAACCTCCCAGTTGAAAAAATAGTTCTCAGTTCCTTTGCTGTTCTTTATATTCTATGACTTCAACTTTATTATTTATATTGAAAGAATCTCTGGAGACAAAGGAAAATAATAAGTTCTATCTTAATTAAGAAAGGACTTACTCTCTCCAAATCTTAACTGAGTTCCATTTGTAACACTTGTAATAAACCAACTTAGAGAAAGATGACATGATTTGTATGTTGACACAAAGAGGCAGAGGCTTACCTGTGTACGAGTGTATCTTTTCATAGAGGTGGATTAATTTCTTTATCAAACATTATTTTCTTATTTTGGGTTCCCCTCAAAGTAGATTATGAATTAAAGACTTGAATTCAAGAAGATTTTTTGGGAGGTGATCCCAAGAAATAGCAAAAGAGAGATTACTCAGAAAGAAAATGAAGATGAAGGTTTGTTAACAGACCTATTATTACTGTGGCCAACTGAATCTCAGTCTCTCTGGGGAACGCTGGGTACAGAAAAATGTATAGTTATCCCAACTGAAGGACACGGAGAGTATGGGTATTTCTTTATCATTTCCCCATCCATTGTTGATTGAGGGTTACTTCTGGGAGCATTAACTCTCAGGCAGTTCTAGTTTGTCCCACATGGAAGCAAGCATGTTTACCATGTGAAAAAACAGCCAGAGATGGGTATCCGCAGTATTAGCTAGTCATCAGGGTTGTAGTGGTCAGTCTTGGGGGTGGGTAGTGGTGTGGGATATTCACTCAGCAAATGGACAGCATCAGCTACAATTATTAAACTTCTGCCATCTATTACATATACGGCTAGACATTAGCCTTAAAGTACAGTCAGTGCCTTTTATAAAGACTGGACTTCAGGAAGGATTTTTACTACTAGAATACCAAGATTATGGCTATTAATCAATCTTCTTATTTTGTATTGGTTTTTTCAGTAAGTACAGAGAAGACAGGGCTTTTAATAGATTACTTACACTAAAAATTAAGATTTGGCCTTTCAAACCAATTTTTAAATGGCACATTAAGGAAACATATCTCTGTCTACCTAGACATGCATGTGTGTGTATATATATATATATATATATATATATATATATATTCAAAAGGATTTAGTATTTAATAAGGGTAATGATGAAAATTGAAAAAGAAGACAAAAGTTATCTTATACAAATAAACATGGCCTGATGTAAATAGTTTCCAAAAGCATGACCTGGGACTTGAAATCAATACTGATAAATACACAGAAACTCATATCTAAAACCAAGTCATGTACATTTAACACTCAAATTATAGTATATATGCTTCCAGCAGTTATCACATAGAAAGTGTTGTATGTACCAACGCTGGTGTTACAAACTTGTCAGAGTTAAGCAAAACATATTTATATAGCATTTTGAATATTAGAGTACATTTCACATTCTTATTTTTACTTAAACTTTATAAAAACATGTGAGAAAAGTATTACTCATATTTTAGGGAAAAAAATGGGGAGTGAAAGTGAACAGTTGGGTGATTTTGCTTTAGGACACAAAACTAGGAAAGGCTGAAGCCAAAAATCAGTCCAAATTTTCTTCCAACTTGTGTCTACATGCCCAAAGACAATGCATTCCTGGCTACTTTTTCACTCAGAACTTTTGGCCAGACCAACAGGACCAAATTACCTGAGCTGCCTGTGAATGGAGGGTTTCCTGGGATGCAATATTTTGAATTCTTTTATCAGGACCATCCCAGGCAAACAGGAAAAACTGAGCCCTCTGACATGTAACATATGCACAAAATTTTAAGCAAACGCTGCAGTCTGTGGTACTCATACTGCTCTGTACATGTTCTCCAGAGCCACAGTTCTAGAAGAGCACTCCGCTGCTCTTTTATGATTGGTAATGTTCTATAACTGTCTTTTTTAAATGAATCCATTTTTTCCTAAATGGTTCCCAAGAATGGCATTAGCTATATTAGTATTCTAATATCCTTCCTGGAATATATTTTACTCATTTTCCACCTATATCTATTTACGTAAATACTAAAAAGGAAACCATATAAATAAAAGAAGGCATACACTTAGTTGTTCCAATATTGAAATGAAGATTAGATGAGATAAGAAATGAAAAACTACCTATCCAAAATAGCTTTGTAAAATTTAATAGTACACAGAAAGCTTGAGTTATTAGAAGTCCAATATCTTTCAATTTATAATTTGAATATATTTGGGTTGCTAAAGGGAAAATCAGAAGTTCTCATGTTGTCACTGGATCAAAAACTTGAGAAACAAACAGCTACCACAATGTTGCTGTGTAGCAGTACATACATCTGTAGGAGGTTGTTGACATTCAAAAGAAAAAAAGTTAGGTTAGCAGCTGGTGACTTTATCTCCCCAAAATCAGAACAGCTAAATTCCTCACTTCTAAACTAGTGATTCCATCCCTTGAGGCTTCTATAGGACAACTGTTTATCTATATACCTGAGTTCTGCTGTACGTACTGTCTCCAATTTTCTGTGTGACTTTAGGAATGTACTTTGCTTGTTTGGATGCTAGTTTTTTAACTGACAAATTGTGGAGCAGGGAGGAAGTCAAACTAGACTGAATTAAAGTAGTTGACCTGATGACAAGGAAGATGATAGTTGGTCCTAGATTAATGGGGGATCACAAGGTGGGGTGGGGCATGACATATGTCATCTTTTTTTACCTCAGGGCATCATCATGTGGGCATGAATGCAACAAAGTAAGCATTATAAAACAAAATATCAAAATACATTTATGGTGCATAAGTAATGTTGAAAGCTGTGGTATGAAAAAATATTCTGACATGAGAGATAGCAGTTTCAAAATGATGAGGTAATTGACTCGGGTAGGATAGGACTGTGTCTCTATAATTCAATCAATAATAAATTAATTAAACCATTTCAAGGTAAAATCTAAGAGTAGCTAAAGGGAAGACAATTACATAAATCTGGCTGGTACATAATTTAGAATATTTCTTGAAGACAATGATTCCCTGTTATAAATTTTTGAATCTCTAGGTCCTGCAGTGGGTACTCCCTCAATTAAACAACAACAACAACAACAAAAACCTCTGGTACTTTTCTCAATTTTTTTTTTCTTGAACAATCTATGTTTTACGTATATATACACTCACATAAAATTGAATGGCCATATAAATATTAAAGTTTCACATACTAAGAATATCAGTTCAACAATTGCTTTAGCTTAATGGAAGGCCCTAAAAAATTCTGGGAAAACAGAAATGATCCTCTCATTATATGTTAGGTTGTCTTATTCAATAGTAGGCAGGAATTCAATAAAAAAATACATTTAATGCTGAGAATACTTGATATCAAAGTAACAGATTAAAAAGTGAAAAATTCAATCATTATATTGTTTTTATAAACAAGATATGAAACTAATTTATTGACTTGACAAACTTCCTCTGGTTGTATCAGCTGAAATCTAATAATTGGCCTTAATCGAATCTCATGATTACAGAGGAATAAAGTACAGTCAGAGAGGTCTATGTGCTTACATATATTTCTGACAGTATATATCAATACAGACAAATTTGACTTGAAACATTTAGAACTCAAAGAATTTATGTAACTGAAAATGGATTTGGTTTATGATACACAAAGTATCAATCTTATGGAGTTTTCCTTCTTTTATCCATTATATAATATTATTATTGGTATATAATAAGAAAAATTTCTATAAAGTTCTAATTAATTAATAATTTATTATAAGTGACAAATTTTCTTTTTTTGTGATTGTTGTGTAATTATTATCAAACTGTGCTAGGGTATGTCTTTAAGCAACCACATTTCCATATCTCTTAGTAAAGGAAAAGAGGCATTTTTTTTTTAAGATTTTGTTTATTTATTTGACAGACAGAGAGACACCCAGCGAGAGAGGGAACACAAGCGGGGGAGTGGGAGAGGAAGAAGCAGGCTCCCAGCGGAGGAGCCTGATGTGGGGCTCGATCCCAGAACACCGGGATCACACCCTGAGCCGAAGGCAGACGCTTAACGACTGCGCCACCCAGGCGCCCCAAAAAGAGGCATTTTTAACTTTGTTATTATATGTGCAAATAAACAAATACTTTTACAAAAGTATATATGAAGTATATACAATACATATAAAATATATGAAATGTATATAATCATAATTCATGCATTATATATTATATCATATTATAATAGTTATATATTGATTGTATATTTCTATATTATTTTATATAGCCTATATTATTATATGTATCTATATCTATATCTGATACATATAATATATAGCATTTAGAATGGTTAAGCCACCAGTGATGTATTGATGACCTATCAGATTATTAGGAGACAAGAGATTCAGAACCAGCGAGAAAAGTACTTTCCTCCAAATGGCTTTCCTTCTATCCTTCCTTTGGTTATGTCGGAAGTTCCTACTTGGTGTTAGCAGGAGGTGGAGGCATGCAGAAGATACACAGGAAGAGGCTCTAAATGTAAAGATTATGCAATCTTTGTGAAAGCCTTTCTCATTTCTTCTGGCTTTACCTAGGGCATTGATTTCAGTCCCTAAAATGTGATATCTGCAACCAAAAAAATCTAATTCAACAAATATTGGTTGATGACCTACTAAGTGTTCTTCATGTCAGTGATAAAAAAAAAAAAAAAAAACACTGAACAAGGCAAACACAGCCCTGCCCTCCTGGAGCTTTTATTTTAAAGATGGTGTTGCCAGAGACAAAAAGTAAGTAGGCAGAATCACAATAAATAAAGATCACGATAAGTATGAAGAAGGAAACAAATGGAATAAGAAGATAGTGACCTGGGGTATAATGAAATGGGGAGTCACTGCCTCTACTTCAGATAAGCTGATTAGAGAGGATCAAATCTCTGAAAACCCTTCCAGCTAAATGTAGTTTTGCCTTACTGCATGCTAAAACAAAAGTGAGGAATGAGTCTGAGAATCTGATTTACCTTAACCAGAATAATAAGATTTATTTTAATAAGCAACTATAATCAGTATATACTCATATACATGTATATGCTTTTTTTAAAATATCAAGTACTGATTAACTTTCTCTCCAATTCTTTACGTTGTGGCTGAGGAAATGAAGGCTCAGAAAGTTTGCAAGCAAAATAAGTTAATGAAATCCAAAACTTCTCCAAACAATTCTCAATTTAAGTATTTGGAGAAACATACGAGGAAGACAAAAATACTCTGAGGAACATAATATGCATTTAGAAGATGTTAGGTCTTACCAAACTCCTGTAATTCTAGAGGTTTTGGTATGTAGCTAATGGTAAAAGAAAAAATTAGAATTTTGAAAAATGCGAAGAAACATAAAGCAAACAAACTGAAAACTACAACCCCCAAAGGCAGAACACATCTAGCACACCATAATAATGTGGTGTTAGTTTTTGTCTTAAATCTTTTCTCCTAAGATGATACTATCTCAGTGTATTGAGGCTTGTCAAATAACCATTAGGATATATTATCAGTACTTTGATTAGATTAAGTGAAAAACTAGCCTTTGATTTCCAGAAGTTCACATCACAGCCAAGTTCTACTTGAAACTTAAAGCAACACTGAAACTGGAGGCATCTTGCTGACAGTATGACTTATTTTTTAATATTTGTAAAGGGCAATAAGTGAGAATGAGTTCTTATATCATTTTACAAGCTAGATGGCTGGTTAGTAGTCATTTTTATTCTGACCTGGTTTGAACTTGCACAATACTCACATTGCCCCTGGCATTTGACTGTGTGCAGATTACATTTTGTTTCTCTCTCCAGAAATTGGACACTGCCTGGGAAACCAGAAATTCCTAGAAAGCTATACTCCAAGCCTATTGATTTAAAAGGCTGACATGAGCTACTTTATTTTGTCCCAAATTTCACTTTCAAATCTTGCTTGTATATGTGATAATTTATTCAAGAACTAACTCTAAAACTCTGGATGTGTGCCTCAATCTTTGAACAGATACTGGATTAACCATTTGACAATTTAAAAAAATCAGATAAATTAATAACTAATTATGGATTAGGCAGAGTAGCAAAAATTTAGATAACTAAAATTAAAATAATTGGTTCTTTCTGTTCCACAGGCATGTCTGAGATATGTATACACATAAAACACTAACTTACATTTCTTAATTCCCACCCTTCCTGAATGTTACAGATAAAGGAAAATGAATTTGGGCTCATTCATTTATTCTTGCAACTTAAAAAAACAAAACAAAACACAACTACATAAATGGCAAAGATGTGTGTCATGATGACATAGCAATTAGGATTGATGAAAAGATAGAGCAAACAGGATTGGATATGATTCTCTAATACTTTACTGAAATTAACATGTGATTTTAACAAACTCTGACAACTGCAATGTTACAAGCAGTGCTAGCATTTGGGCAAAATGCTGCAAGAGTACCTTTCTTAATCTAAGGGGAATCAGAAAACTGTCCTGGAGGAAGTAACCGAGAGCTGAAGAATGAGTAGGAGTGAAACCTAGTGATGGTGTTGGGGAGTGAGAGAGGGAAAGTGATGTTCTGATCAGAGGGAAATATATGTGTGGAAGACAAAAGCAAAAGATAACTTGGCTGACAGAAAAAAATGAGGTTTGCTATGGCTAGAGCATGAAAGAAGAAAGTAGGAGGAAGGTGAGGTGTTTTGAGGAGGCTGAAGAGAGTGAGATCAGGTAATAGGTTAGAAAAGAGAATGGTTGTCTACACTAGAGGAACATTAGCAGGGTTGGCATAATTAAGATTTTCTCACCCTGGACAATAATGACACCTTGCTATGGCTAATCCCTTGTTGTGTGGAGGAAAGAGAGCTGTCCTCTCCACTGCAGACTGTTTAGCAACACTCTAGCCTCTATACTCAAATGCCAGTAGCACATCCTTCCACTTACGATAATCAATATCTCGACATTGCCAAATGTCTATCCAGGGGACAAAATCACCATTGGTCCAACAGCACATTAAAAGGATTACACAACATGACCAACTGGGATTTATTCTAGGAATGCAAGGATGGTTCAACATAAGAAAATCAATCAATGAAATATGCATTAAAAGACTAAAGAGAATAAAAATATGATTATGTTAATTGATGCATATAAAATGATTTGACAAAATCTAACACCCTGTCATGATAAATACATTCAGAAAACTAGGAAAAGAAAAGAACTTACTCAAAATGATAAAAAAGAATTTAAGAAAAACCTACAGCTAATATTATACTTAATGGTGAAAGACTGAAAGCTTTCTAATAGGATCAGAAACAAGACATGTATGCTCTCCTTCACAATTGCTATTCAAATTATACTGGAAGATTCTTTAGTTAAGAAAACAAAAGATACAAATTGAGAAGGGGAAAAATAAAACCATCCCTCTTTGCAAATGGCACAATCTTATATTAACAAACAAAACAGATAAACACAGTGGCATGGGGAAAAAAGAGAGAGAGGCAAACCATAAGAGTCCCAACTACAGAAAACAAACTTGAGGGTTGATGGAGGGGAGGTGGGCAGAAATAGGCTAAATGGTTAACAAGGAGGACACTTGTGATGAGCACTGGATGTTATATGTAAGTGATGAATCACTAAATTCTATTCTTGAAACCAGCATTACATTATATGTTAACTAACTGGAATTTAAATAAAAACACGAAACAAACAAAAAATTAATAATTAAATAAAAAGGAAAAAAATCCCAAAGAATCCTCAAAAAAGCTACTAAAGTTAATAAATGAATTCAGCAAAGTTTGAGGGTACAAGTTCAACACACAAAAATCAGTTGTGCCCTATGCACCAGCAATAAACAATCTAAAAATCAAATTAAGAAAACTATTCCATTTACAATAGCATTCAAAAGAAGAAATACTTATGAATAAATATACAAAGAGGCATAAGACTTGTACACCAAGAACTACAAAAGATTGCTGAAAGAAATTAAAGAAAGCCTAAATAAATGAAAAAAAAAAACCATATTCATGGATTGGAAAACTTAATATTGTTAATTTCTCAATGTCAACTACTAATGTGATCTACAGATTCAAAGCAATACTTATCAAAATTCTAATGATGTTTTTTACACCAGTGGGAATTCTCATATATTGCTGGTAGAAATGTAAAATGGCACAACTACTTTAGAAAATGTTTCTTTTTTTTTTTTTTAAAGATTTTATTTATTTAGTTGACAGAGATAGAGACAGCCAGCGAGAGAGGGAACACAAGCAGGGGGAGTGGGAGAGGAAGAAGCAGGCTCCCAGCGGAGGAGCCCGATGTGGGGCTCGATCCCGTAACGCCGGGACCACACCCTGAGCCGAAGGCAGACGCTTAACCGCTGTGCCACCCAGGCGCCCCTAGAAAATGTTTCGTAAGTCAAACGTGCATATACAATCCTTCAATTACAGTCTTAGGTGTTATCCAAGGCAAATGAAAACATATATCCAACCAAATAATTGCTCAAAAATGTTAATGGCAACTTTATTCATAATTGCTCTAAACTGGAAGTAACCCAGATATCATCAGTAGGTGAAAGGATAAACAAATAATGGCATATTCAAATAATGGAATACTATTAAGCTATAAAAAGGAACAAAGATAGCAACACATGTGATTACCTGGATGAATCTCAAAAACATGATGCAGAGCTTTTTCCATGCTACCCAGAGAGGGCCCCATATGGCATTGTTGGGGGTTCTCATTGTCACTTAAAGGGAAACTTACACAGTGTCTGGAGCCCTTGATGTCCTGCAAGTGAAGGAGGATGTCCTCAAATTCCTAGCAGCAGGAATCCACTTACGTGGCACCAACCCTGACTTCCAAATGGAACAGGACATCTACAAAAGGAAAAGTGATGGCATCTACATCATAAAACCTAAGAGAACCTGAGAGATGCTTCCACTGCCTTTGTTGCCATTGCAAACCTGGCTGGTGTCAGTCATACCATCCAGGAATAGTGGCCAGTGAGCTGTGCTGAAGTGTGCTGCTGCCGCCGAAGCCACTCCTATTACTGGTTCACTCCTAGAATCTTTACTAACCAGATCCAGGCAGCCTTCCGGGAGCCGAGACTTCTGGTGGTTACTGATCCTAGGATGGACCACCAGCCTCTCACAGAGGCGTCTTATCTTAACTGCCTACCATTTCTCTGTGTAACACAGACTCTCCTCTGCACTATGTGGACACTGCCATCCCTTACGATAACAAAGGAGATCACTCAGTGGGTCTGACGTGGTGAATGCTGACCCAGGAAGTTCTACACATGCATTGCACCACTTCCTGTAAACACCCATGGAAAGTCATCCTGATCTCGACTTCTACGCAGAACCTGAAAAGACTGAGAGGCAAGAACAGGTTGCTGCTGAAAGACTGTGACCAAGGAGGAATTTCAGGGCAAATGGACTGCTCCAGGCTACTCAACCTGAAGCCGCAGACTGATCTGAAGGTGTTCAGGTGCCCTCTGTGCCATTAAGCAGTTTCCTACTGAAGACTGGAGTGCTTAGCCTACCACTGAAGACTGATTTGCAGCTCCCACTGTTTAGGCCACTGAATGGGTGGGAGCAAACACTGAGTGGTCTTCAGGGGCTCTTCCACGAAGGCAAACCAAATGGAAATAAGGTTGATGGAATATAAAGTTTCTAAAAATTGAAAGAAAATGCTGGGCTAAATTTCAAACATAAAAGAGTAACATACTGTATGATTCCATTTAAACAAAGCTCTAGAGCCAGGAAAAAAACAAAACTAATCTATAGTGATCAAAATCTGATCAGTGGTTGTGGGTCGGAGATGTAGTAGAACTGATTCCAAAGAAATGAAGAAAGACCTTTTGTCCATGATAAAAATATTCCATATCCTGATGGTGGTTAGGTAGTTACATGGGCATATACATTTTTCACATTCAAATTTAAAATGTGTACATGCATTGTATATGAATTATATCTCAATAAAGTTGACTAAAAACAATATTCTGGGGAGAAGTAAGATGGAGTAAAGGAAACTTCCAATGAAGAAGAGGGTAGGAAAATAAAGAGAAAAATATGCTTGTCTAATACTTGAATTTGTGCATTTATACACATTTGCAATTCTCTTTTAGGCTTGTTGATGGCTTTTATTTTTTTGCTACTAGCCTAACCAGGCTAGTGGATGTAGAACTCTGTTCTATTTACACTGTCTTTCAAAGTTTCTCAGAACCTGGTAAAGACACCTCAGTTTAAACTATTTTTCAGAACTTTTAAGAAATAACATAAATACCGGTGATGGGTATTAAGGAGGGCACATATTGCATGGTGCAATGGGTGTTATAGGCAAATAATGAATCATGGAACATTGCATCAACAACTGGGGTTGTACTATATGGTGACTAATATAACAAAATAAAAATTAAAAAAAAAGAAATAACATAAATATATATAATTGTGATCATGGAGTTTTTAGTTGAAAGTGTTCTAAGAGTGGAGCTGTGCCAAGGGGACATTCTCTGGATTTTGCAATTTCCTATCTCTCTTACACACACACACACACACACACACACACACACACACACACACAATTTTTCTACTGTTACTCATTCTCTTTCTCAAATGTACCTAGAAATTAACATTCTAAGGGTGAAAATCAGACCACCAATAGATAAATAAAATGATAGTCATGTTATGAGCTATATCTACAGACTTAAAAGAACTGAAATCATCAGTTTGCTAACAATTTAGCTTAAAAATGTGTATTACAATTATTCGGAAGAGGGAATCAGAAAACCCTGTGATACACTCTCCAACAGCTCCCTCCTTCACTTCTGCCACACTGATTTCTTTTCAAAATCCTTCCCTAAGTGGGTGGAAAGATGTGAAATAGATCAGTGAATTTTACCCTTTATGTATGCTCCTATAAAACACTAGCCACTCACCATTCTCACCTTATAAATTTATGGATCAGAGATTACATTTGTAAATAAAAGAAAACAGGGAAAGAGAAATGACATTTTCAATAGTAGAACTGGAAAGCAGCCATATTATTAACACGAAGGTCATCGGTCTGGCAGAAAACGTTAATAACACAAATGCTAAATGTAACTCTCAGATGTCTCTTGGAGTTGCCAAAATCATTTCCATTAAATTTTGAATTAGAGAGACCTGACTATATAAAAGACAAAGTGGCCAGTACTTGAATTGAGGAAAACAACATGAACTGGACTGGTTTGGGAAATAAATAAATATTCATCCTTTCAGCAATTATGCTACCTATATTGACCACCTGTCCACCAACCATAACCTCAAGAAGAGAACAGAATAATAAATGAGAAAGAGAGTTGGAAAAATGATGACAAAAACTCACTTATCTAGAAGGTCTTATTTTCTGCATTTATGAAAGCAAGACTTTAAAGTCCTTGATCCCTTCTTTGGGAATCTGTGTTGACTCTGACACCCAATTTTTGACCAAATCTGATTTTCTTCAATGAAACCTCTATCAAATAAATATTTAAATATTTCAAAATAGCCTGCTCAGTACATTCCTTAAAATGTTTACTTATTTCTAGGAGGTAATTTTATTTCAAATAAAACTACAATTTCTCCATTCCTCTTCTGATTTCTTGGCATGACCATTCCATTAATGGTCATATAAGTCAAATCATACAAGTCAAATACTTGGGAGTCATTCAAAGCCCCAACTTTTCCCTCCCATCCCCCACATATTCAGTTAGTTATTAAGTCTTATAGATTTAACTTCTATCCTACCAAAGTCTTATTTTTACCCTTAGGATAATGCCTAAACTCATAACTGTGGTGCAAAAGCCTTTCCTCATATCCTGGCATTTAACAATAATGATAATAATGGATTAACAATTAATATTTAGCAAACATTACTATGTGCCTGGAGCAGTGTCAGTAATTAGCTGTGCTGTGTATGGATTATACACATTTAATCCTCCTGAAAACATGGGTTATGCATTTGTTTAGATTGGCTTTCCTCAACTGGAGACTCTGAAATAAGAACTTGTTTATTTGGGAAGTGATTACAGGAAACAGGTTGAATATGGGAAATAGGAGACAGAGACAGAAGAAAACCTAGTAATGTGTCACACTGTTCCTCTGCAGAACCTCTGAAGAACCATATATTATGCACTTCAGATTGTTCCATGAAGGGATGGAAAAGATGGCATATTATTGGCTTACTTCTTTACTTCATCTGAGGACATTAAATCCCTGGCACTTCTGGTTAGCACTTCCAGTTTGCTTTATGTGTTGATGAGAAAACTCCTGGAAGCTCTCAGAAAAAGCAAAGAGCAACACAGGAGTTTGAAGAAGGGAAGCTTGGGTTTCTCCAGTGCCATCTGTGGGTAAGCTTAGAGACATACTAACAGGATGCAGCATAGTCTCCTACAGTACTAATTAATGTCTCCAATTTTCTTTCTTTCCTTTTCTTTCTTTTCTTTCTTTCTTTCTCTCTCTTTCTTTCTTTCTTTCTTTCTTTCTTTCTTTCTTTCTTTCTTTCTTTCTTTCTTTCTTTCTTTCTTTCCCTTCCTTCCTTCCTTCCTTCCTTCCTTCCTTCCTTCCTTCCTTCCTTCCTCTTCTTCTTTTTTATTAGACAGAGAGACAGATAGCAAGAGTAGGTGGGGCAGAGGGAGAGGGAAAGAGAGAATCTTAAGCAGGTTCCACACCCAGTGCAGAGCTGATGCAGGGCTCTATCTCACAACCCTGAGATCATGACCCGAGCTGAAATCAAGAGTCAGATGCTTAACCAACTAAGCCACCCACACAACCCCCTCAATTTTCTGATATGGAAATTGACATAGAAACTTAGGTTAACTAATTTGACCAAGAACATACAGCAAGTTGTGAAGCCATAATACAAAAACAGGAAGACAGAGTCCAGGGCCTAAAACCTTAACCATTATGCCACATTGCATCTCTGTTTCTTACTGTCAGCCATATTGCAGCTCCATGGACAGGACTTGTTATTTCCATTGTTTGCTTTTAATCTTCCTTCTCTCTCTGGCTACCATGTTCTTTTGTCCTTGATAATCTTGAAAACACCAAATAGTATTCCAAATCTCTTCAGAAATCCTTTCTATTTTAAAAATTTACTTATATTCTTATCAAAATAACACATACATATATATTTAAGAAGCCAAAAAGTGTGAGAAGTCTGAGAACAGTAACAACAAAGAATGTAGATTTCCCTAGTCTATACTCTGTAAGTATCCACTTTCAGTCTTCCAAATGTTTCCACAGGCATTTACTTCTCTATCTTTAAATAATATGCATGTTATGACAATACCTTGATTTATAAGACAGAATTCTCCATTGGCCTCCAGTTACGACAGGTGACAATATAATTCTTTTACATCCTTATTGTCCTCTCCAGGTCCCCCAGCATAATCCTATCTTGTTTTTTTTTTTTTAAATCCATACTCAGTGTTCTAACGATTATGACTACCCAAATACTGTCTACTGCATATCCAAATAATATGGCATTTTCTTTTCTTTAAACAACTTTTCATTTTGAGAGGTAATAATTTCTCCATAGCTTCATTTCCTTTGATGTCTTAGCATGTATGAATGAATCTGCTTTGCTTTTAAAGAGGTCTGTAAAACCCTTTTGCTACAAATGTCCTCCTGGTCAATCCTGCCAAATAATCAGTCCATTCCTTTGATTTCCCTCAAGTTATTCCTTTGAAGTCCTTCATACATTGTTCTAAGATGCATTTGTTCTTCTCTAGGCTTGTGGATGCTGTTATTCAGGGGATTCCCTTAGTCTCTCTCCTTATTGGTCTATTCCCTGGTTTTTGGAGCATTTCCCTAAATGTCTGCTTATGGAAAGTAAATTTCAAAAAAATTAAGAGTATGGAAAAGTTTTCATTCTACCTTCTTATTTTGCTTCACCTTTTCCTACTATGCCAAGATTTGGGTCTTTGCATTCATTGTGTTGGATACTGGAATCCTTTGAATCCTAAGACCTCTACCTTTTACAATTGGGCTATTTTGTGATAATACGTTTTATGTTATATTCCCTTCTACTTTTTTTTAAATCTTATCTATATTTTAGAATTTTCCTCGGATGTTGAACTTTATACATTAATTCCTTAACTTTCTTATCTTATTGCCACTCTTATCAACTTATTTTTATTTCAAGTTTCCTTTCTGGATAATTCCCTTTAATCTCACAACTTACAAATTACAACTTACATATTATTGCTAATTCCTAAAATGCTTTTAATAGTTGTTATTTAGTTGTAGGCCTCACCCTCTTATACTGAGGGCTTCCTTAAATGTCTAGTAACCCTAGCTATTCATTCATGTATCTCTATGTATGTGATTTATTGGCTGGTGATTTTAATTCTTAGGTTATCAAAGTTGACTCTATTCTTCATTGAAAAATTCCTAAACATGGATATTTATGAATCTATACTTTGAGTCTTTCCATTTCTCCAAAGAAGGATCAACTAAACTCTCAGTTTTCTATCTGAAGTCTCATGCTATATTATTTTCTGTCTTAAGACTGAAAGTTTACAGCCTCCCTAGCTCAATTTCTCTGCAAATATTCCTCCAGTTTCCCATAAGTTGTATGTGTGGGTGTGTGTGTGAGAGAGAGAGACCGACATACAGATAGTTAACTGATGGGAGCCCAAGTGGAAGACTTTCATATAAGCCTTTTATTTTCAGTCTCAGCATCCCTCCTACTACTAACTTTCATGTTACAAGGTGGCTTCTGCTCCTGATCCTTTTTGGGGAATCTGCAAGGTAATTCACTTACTTCTTACAGCTTTCTTTGTGTCAGGGGACTTTGGTGTGACTTTCTTCCTCTCTGCATTTCCTTTCACCATGTATCCTTCTGTTTTGTGTTCCTGTATTTTTGAGTTTTACTAGTCTCTGTTTCATTAACAATGGAATTTTTCTTTCTGCTGCTTGTTCTCCTAGGTTTTATGAGTCTTTCAAGGGAGAACACAGGGTGAGAGATCTCTTTGCTTAACATCCTGAGACTAAAAATTACACTTTTATGAAGTCTTCTTCCTTGACCATCAATAGCAATTATCCTTTGCCTCGTCTGAGCTAACATTTTACTACGTTTATATTTATGTTCTTTCATTGATTACATTTATCATGATTCTTTACCAATTCCTGCGTTACTGTTGACCTATGTGACAGGAAATTTGTCTTTTCTTAAATTTACATCCACATAATTTCACATAAGACCTAGCACATAGAAGATGCTTAATAACCACTGGTCAAATTGAATTAATATGGAGGAAGCAAGAGGATGTCATTACTTCTTTTCATCTCTCCCTTCCTGCAACACACAGAAACTCAACTTTCAACATCTCCAAGGCTTGATTCATCAGGTAAATAAAGCAACAACTAATAACAAACTGCATTCAAGTTATGTGATAGCTAGATAGGAAAGAGGCTCACACCGTGAATACAAATACAGAGCTCTTCAATTAATGCTATCACTCATCCTGCCATTGCAATCATTCCTCTCCTCTCTTTTAGTTTACTTATACCCTCCTGTCTGGGCAAAGTCTGTGAATAGAATACTGAATACTCATACACCCACAAATACCTGAAGAGTCTATTCTTTAGTACATGGATTATATGCCACTATCTTCTTGAGCTCTTCCTGGGTTTTCCGTCTGGAAATCATCTTCTGCTCTTTTAAATTCTGTAACACTTTTGCTATCATAGTGGCTGGCTGTGAGCATTCAAATCTCCACTGAACGGACAAAAAAATGAATTGTGACCGTATATGAAGAGAGGATTGTTCTAGCTGTGTGCCCATACCACAGAGAGATATCCTAGAGAGATGATTCTCTTAGCCCATTGTGTAGGTGGGGGCTTTTGACTAATGTGTTTTAGTAACATGATACCATTATGTGTAATTTTTCATGAATTGCTGTGCGCAACCTGAGACAATCTGCAACTTCATAGAAGTCTCCAGTTAACACTAGAGTGCCATCTAGGATTAACTAGGTGACAAAGGAGAGTTATCACTGCATCCTAACCACCTGAGCCAATCTTCTAGGACAAACAGGGCAATGCAGATTCAATAGTCTCATTGTGCCAGAGTTAGTGAATTTCTTTATTGAATTTGATTACTACATCCTGTAAATATTTTTAATTATCTCTTAATTTAATCCTTAAGATTTTTAATGTTATTATCTTTCTTCAGAAATCAAGCCCTTTTCCTAGAATTTACAATGAAGTTGTTCACATATTGAGCAATCTATTTTATTGCATTAATTACTCCCAGGCTCACATTTTTCATATGATAATTTGTTATTTACTTATCTTCTCAACCAATAATTAGACCATAAACTGAATAAGTCATGATTCTGGAAAAATATACATATGCCTCTCATTTATTCAGCAGGAGAGTAAAAAAATTTGGCATCTTTTTTTAGTAAGATGAAGCTAATTTGAATAATATCAATATTTGTGAATGCATCTGGTTACTAGTTAATCCAAAGTAATTAGACCCTCTATTTATTATTCTAAACATTCCTTGCCTCTTTAGAAGTTAAAAGCAATATATTACTTCCACCCCATCCTTCCCTTCTAATCTCATCTCTACCACTCACTTGAACTCAGTTTTCTTGTCAAGAACCCCAAGAGATATCAGAGCCTGAGGAAAGGCACTCTGACTTTCATCTTCACAACGCCATACCAAAAGTATTGCCTGGGAACTAACAAGTATTTAATAAGTGATAGTGTAACTAGTAAATGCTCCATTATTACTGTACTCATTATTCTATAAATGCTGTACATTTTGATTTCTCTTGTTCATTTATCTCTTCTTATGGTTGCTTTTCTACCCAATGAAATTTCCTCCTATTTCTCAATGTCATGGTCACTCTAAATCTTGATGTGACCTGCCTGGGAGGATCTGGCCTTCTAACACTTAACACCACACTCTCCTATGAACCTTTGTGTCTGTTTTCCCAATTTTACTATGAGCTCCTTGAGAAAGGAATTCCTAAGTACCTGAGAAATTATACGTGCATTAAGGTTTGATTGAACTGATACCTAAATTTCAAATAGAGTTCTCCTTAAGGTGCTCGCTGAACAATGCAGTGCAGAGGTTCTGCAACTTTTTCTGATCATGCTGCTCTTATTGTCTCAGTAATTTTCTTATGGCATCCCTAGGCCAAAAAAAAAAAAAAATCTAACAATTCATTTATAAAGTAGTTTGGTTCCAACAATTTATGTTCTAACAACTTAGGAGGCTGTTCAAAAATCATAATATGTATATAATGGATGAAAAATAATACTTCTATTCCATTCATAAGCAACCAGTTTTACTTATGGCAAACGTACTCCTATTAGGTAAAACACGACTTCTCAAACCTTGGAATAAAGGTGCTCTGTGTAATTTCCTGTTCTATACTGACTGTCATGCCACATTTGCTTCTTACCAAAACAACTGCTAGAAACCCAGCTTCAACAAAGATATGATATTGAAAGGAAAGTAGTACCATATAATGTTGAAAGAAACCTCAAAGTAGTAGTCCATGCAGTAACTGACAGATGTTGAACATCAGGGGTGTTTCTCTGAAACATTTTAATTCTTCCCCACAATGCCTCTCTGAGTTCACTGAGGTGCACTGGGATGTCTTGGTTTTCAGTTTAGGAATGTAGAGTATGGTGGTAAAACCCATCGATTTTGGCAAAAGACTGTCTGGTTTTGAATTCTGGCTCCAGTGTTTAATGGTTGTTTGACACTGAATAATTTCTTTTACCCCTCTGGGTCTCATTTTACTTATCTGTAAAATGTGGAATGATATCACTTATCTCTTAGGGTTTTTATGAAAATAAATGTTAGTCTATGTAAAGAACTTGGGAAAGTACCTGTGACTATATAATGTGGGCAGCTAGTCTTGTTACCATTACTAATTTGAGCTGAGTATCACACATTTGCAAGAGAGATGAGTCAAATACTGTATGGCATCCCTATATGTCCTCTGTGAGCTACGACTTTCTTTATACCATCTACAACATTTTTTTAATTCATAATTAATCTAATGAAACCATACCACTTGAAACATACTAATTACTGTATGTCAGGCACTGTGCTAAACCTTTAGATTCATTAATACCAATTAATCCTCCAAACAACCATAAGAGATAGAGCTATTATTATTACCCAGTTTTACAAGTAAGAGTACTGGTGAGGCTAGAAGAGTCAAAATTTATGTCCCAGTTCAACCAGCTCGTAAGTGGCTCCCCTGACTAGTATTCAAATCTAGATGTGCATGACTGCCAACGTGAATTCTTCACAACTCCCTCTTCATTTGGACCAAAAAGGAAAGACGGATTCTATCTCTACACTAAGAATCTCAGATCTTCTCGCGACTGAAGGACAAAGCAGAGGTCATAAAATCAAGTGTAGGTTTGGGTCAGGACCAGGAGGCCTTATATTCACATCACTCACAATGCTGGCTTCATTTCAATCACAAACCTGACAGTCCTGTCAACCTGCTCATCATTCTTTCCTGAAGTACTGATTTAGAGTAGAAGATAGAGAAATCCTCAGGGCTGCTGAATATTAAGTGAAAATCTTAGCGGAGTCTTCACAAGACATGTCACCTTACTGCAGGATTCATCTATAAAAGGAATTTATTTTTCCCATATTTGCCATCTTTGAGAGAAACTATTTTAGAAATGTTCAGAAGCTGGAATGTGTGCACAGTCCACCCTCCAAGAAACAGTGGATGGTATTGATTTCTTCCATCCATTCACACCTCTATATGAGTTTATGGGATCCTAAATCAAGAAGCAATTTTTGTTTTTTGACAATGATATAGAAAGTACCTACTTTCCCCATGATAGTATACCTGCTTTATGTGTTTTTTTCAATTAAAAAAAAAAAAGGTTCTTCTATTGTTGAGCAGAGTTGTATATGTTTTAAAGTCAAACTTTTAATAAAAGCGAATATTTACATATTCTAAATCAAAAAGCAATTCTGCTTTTCTGACATTAATATTTAAAAAGATGATTTTCCCATCTCTTTTCATAAGTCTCTGTTCATTGCTTTTTGAATGCCTCTGATGTAAATATCAGATGTAGAGAACATAAAGCACTTTTCCTGAAGAAGGACACTGGTCTGGTACGTTTTTGGCCATGTAAAATATCCATGGGTGACATAACAGCTAAATATAAGTGCTCAAATGTAATATGACAATATTAAAATACCACCCATAGGTAGTTTAAGATTGACCTACCCTTGAAAATAACTGTAAAGGACCTGTGTGGAGAAGAAATCTATGAAAATAATTTAACATATAAAAAATTATAATAAAAAGGAAGAGTGGGAAGAGGCATTTACAATTTTTGAATCTGTAGTTCCTTTGTCAAAAAGTTGATACAGCTGTATACAAATACAAAGCTTGTGTGTACATATGAAAGGAAATATCGGTCTATTTGCTTTCCGTTTAGATTTATATCACAGGATCATCATCAAAATTGGTAAAAGGAAGAGAATAAAAAAAGATACCATTTTTGTAGATATTACTCAGATCTTCTTTTCAAATCTGTTCAAGAGGCAATAAGTAATGTAAAATGAATTATTATGCATTCTAAATAAGAATATAATGTGAATAGAGACTCAAAATAGTTATGTGTTTTAAAAAGTCAACAGCAGCAGAACTGCTGGTTCTGTTAAGAGTTGAAAATCATATCCAAGAAGATAAACTACTTTTCTAACTGGGAAGAGGAAAACGACGTCAGATAATATCTTACGTACAGTATTATGACTTCTTTTAATGTACTGTAAGTTTACTTTCTTTTGGCTTTGGTAGGTTTTAAATAAGAAAATTAACAATAAAAGATTACAGATTGTTTCAGGACATTACAATATTTTACTCTAAAATTTTTGTCCACATCTACAAAAAGCTAACTTTTTTTTGAGAATGAATATGGAAACCACAGCCACTGGATTTGCATATTAAAATCTGAGTCTCAGTGCCTGCTCTGTAGTCTTGAACAAGTCTCTTTACCTCCATAGAACTCAGGGTCTCAGTGCTCAGTGAGGACTGTAAATTAATGTCTACTTTACTTGAGTTTCATGTAATGCTGTTTTCTTCTTAAAATGTTAAGCTTAATTTATATGGCTATGCTTTTTATAATGTCAGTAAAATAAGAAAAAACTTCACTTTTGCCATGATTAATATTCAATTATTTCAAGTTGAGTAGATGAAATATAAACAATCAGGCTCACTGACAACTTAGTTTATTACAATTTCTTTAATATTTTGAATATTATTTATAAAATTGAAATAATCTGTTTTCCTGAGTGTTTTAAATGCCTGACCAATCAACTTCAGGACTTTAACAAGAAGAATACTTCTAAGTATTTAAGTCTTGTATATTACCCTCATAAAATAGTAAATCTTAGCTTCTAAATATTTCCAGACTTTTTAAAATAAAAATTAGTAATTTTAAAAATATTTTTTTATTTAAACTGTTAGGTTTTCAGTCAGTTATTTAATTACAAAGTCTAACTGGGCAGAGGCTCCTTCAGAGTTTAAAATATTACCAGCATTTTATACACACACACAGAAATGGTTTTAATTAGCACAGACTTAATTCTAAAACTTAAATCCTAAATTTAACTCAAAGGTATGAATACTATGGGTTTTATTTATGCCATTGTCTATATTTTATTCTAAAACTTCCCGTACAGAAAGACTTTATCCTCTAAGGAGTTTTACCACATCAAATGGATTAAAACTTTTTTGGGGGGGAGCAGAAATTTGAAGACAAAATGTAGGTACTGGGAGCTAACTATGTCTCAGGTGATTTTCTGCATAACACTCACACAGACACACTGAACCTTAATTATATCTACCATAACAACTGGAGACTTCAAGTCTAAACCATTCAGATGAAGGTGGATTTATGTGGGTCCTAGTTACTCTTTTTTTTTTTTTTTAAAGATTTTATTTATGTATTTGACAGAGAGAGACAGCCAGCGAGAGACGGAACACAAGCAGGGGGAGTGGGAGAGGAAGAAGCAGGCTCCTAGCAGAGGAGCCTGATGTGGGACTCGATCCCAGAATGCCAGGATCACACCCTGAACCTAAGGCAGACGCTTAACGACTGCGCCACCCAGGTGCCCCGGTCCTAGTTACTCTTAAATAGCTTCTTGTGATTCAATTTTGCAACTCCTGACCCAGGTTGCAGCTAACTTTGTTCAGCAAACTCTTTACAGCTCAATTAATTCCATATCCATTTCATATTATTCACACGCCGCTAGACCACAACTCTTATAAATACTTCTCTGCCTTAAGGGTCACAACTCTGAAATCAGGCTAATTATACACATTAGCACCTAACATAAAAACTGAAAGACTATAGAACAGAGAAGTGCACCATCTTCACTCACCAACACACCTGGAGCATGGTCAAACATTACTAAACTACTCAGTGTTTATCACTACGGAAAATTTAAAATTCTGGGCCATTTCATTTTGATCTTTTAAAGTCTAAAATATGATTAATGACATATTTAAAAAGCAATCTAATTTTAAGCAGGAAAGGTTATTTATTTTGCCCTCTCACAATATACACAATAAAAAGTGGCATTTTTGACATCTACATGAATGGCAACTGCAAGTGAATGTTCTTCAATTTGGTATGAATAAATATGCAGTCACATCATAATTATATAGAGAATCGAATCAATTTAACGTTTAGTTTTCAAATGAACAATGGAACTTTTAGGGAAATAGAAATGCCATGAGTATAATTTTAAAACAACAAAGATATATGATAGTCATTTCTCTAGCTTTCATCTGTAAAGTACCTGTTTATTAACCAGGTCAACTGAGTTCTCTTACCTACTAATAAGATAACACTTGAGGAAATCAGTGTAGTTTTATTATTATCATCATTAGTGACCACAATGATGTATATTAGCAAAACAAAATAATCATGCTACAAAACAAAAATCCACATGGTAACATGCAATGTAACAATAAAATTATGCTTAAAAATATGAATTTTTTAGTTATATTTTTACCTCTAAATTGCTCTATGAGCCCAGAGAAATCTATGATGTTCATTAGACAGACTTCTAACCAACAATATTTATAACCTGATATAAAAATAACACTCAAGTCCACAGTGTATTAAAGAAATCACTTAAGAAAATTATAAAGGTTTTCAAGAATGAAAAAAATAAGTTCTCCATATTCTTGACCTAAGTATATGGGTATCTATGAAACTGCTTTACTCTTCTTCCTCCCAACCCACCTCAAAGGCCAAAAACAGCATACATATCTTGTATTTTGGTCTTGGTTCAAGTTCTAACCAACTCTGCACATATAATTTTTTCATTTCCCTGGTCTGATATAGTAGTTTATAATTTTAAAGATTTGAAAGTTCAAAATTAACCACATACAGCTTTCAGAGCCGAATTTATGCCATGGAACTCTTGGCATATTTTTAAAGATTTTATTTATTTCCTTGAGATCTGAGAGAGAGAGAGAGAGAGAGAACTAACAGGGAGGAGAGGCTAAAGGGTAGAGAGAGAGAGAAAAGAGAGAGAGAGACAGACTCCCTGCTGAGCAGGGAGCCTGACATGGGGCTCGATCCAAGACCTAGAGATCATGACCTGAGCCAAAGGCAGACACTTAACTGACTGAGCCACCCACGTGCCCCAACTCTTGGCATGTCTTTAATAAGGATGTATAAATTAGGGGTCTGCAATGTACAAAATAGGAAACTTGAAGATACTCCATAGCACTTTATTTTCCAGGTAAAAATTAACTAAGTGATTCTGTTTTACTTACTTAATGCTCCATAAAACACCACCTCAAAAACTGTCATTATTTCTCAAAATTCTGTGGGTTCATTAGCTAGTTCTTTGGATCTATGTAGTGTTACCTGGACTCACTGACACAGCAACTAGGCTGGAAGATCCAAGAAAAGCTCTCTAAGCCTTGGCACAGATTCTTAGCTGGGGAACCCATGTTTTTCTCCCAAACAGCCTCTCTCCATGGTTGGTATTTCATCATTTAAGGATTCTATCAATTGCTCTTTCCAGCAGATACCATGACTTCGTACAGCACCATGTTCAGATACAAGTGGAAACTGTCTGGTCTCTCAAGGGATAGTTTCACTTCCACTTTTGGTCAGAGTAAGTCATGAGTTCAAAGCAAAGTCAAGGGGAAGAAAACACACACCACTTCTTAAAAGGAGGGATGGCATATCCATACATGGTGACCATCCTCAAACTATCTACCACTATGAGAATCTTACATGTCAGGGAAATGTTAATAAAATTTTAGCTTAGAATGAAAATATTACAACTACTGCTATCCTTGAAACATAAAGGTTTAGGGCAATATTCTGGAGTAATTTTCAGATGATGTATTATTTATGATTTCATTTTTCCATATTGTTATTTTATATATTCTATGAACTTCCCACTTTGGACCTATACTTAAAAAATTAGTAAACCTGGAATGCCTGGGTGGCTCAGTCAATTGGGCATCTGACTCTTGATCTCAGCTCAGGTCTTGATCTCAGGGTTGTGAGTTTGGGCCCCACACTGGGCTACATGCTGGGTGTGGAGCCTACTGAGAAAAAGAAAAGTTTAAAAATTAGTAAACTGTTCTTTTCCTTTTTTCCCCCAAATGTTATAATTGACTATTGTGTGAAAAAGTTAATATGTGGAACAAACAACCACATTTCAGAATTTGTGAAATTCAAAACAAGGTTTGCTTTTTGCCAAAGGAGAAAAAAACTCTAGATAGGTGGCTATTCTTTCCCTTGCCTATGCCATTCCTCCTTGACTTCCATATCTACCTGATGCCAAATATTTGAATAATGAAAGATGAAGTTTCTCACATTGTAGACAGGACGATTATTTCAATATCTAAATCTAATGAGAGTACTTTACTCTCTAAAGTTTTCAATAGTTCCTCTATTTTCTTAGGAAGAACATTCAAAGTCTTTACATGAGCTACAAAACCTCTTGGTTAGTTTCTAGTTCACTTCTCTAGCTTCCTCTGGCACCTGGACCTCTGATCCACCTGGACCTCAACCCCACATTTTTCTGTCTCTCCTCCCTGCCATGCCTCCTCCACTCATCTGCTCTTCCTTCTACATGAACAACTTCCCCTGACATCCACCTAGTCAACATCTAGTCAACACTCTCCCATGCAAGTCTTTGCTGGCTTTCTTTATTTATCAATTTAGGTTCTTACAGCACCATGTAGCTGTTCTTCTGGAAAGTTAGCACAGGCGATATTTTATGTGATGATTTAATTCAAATATATTTCCCTGAAATGCTCTATGATTCAGAGTACACGGCATGTTTCTCTAAGCCATGATACTCCAAACAAAGTCTTGGACATGGTGGATAGATGATCCAGATAAACAGTTACTGACTGAATGAATCAATGAGTGAAAATGCAATGAATGCAGTGGCTGATTAGTGCGTAACAGACAAAGAAAGGTTGATCATAAACTATATTCATTCCTCAATATGTACAAAGAGTAAAAATACATCTCAATAAAACAAAACAAAAAGGTTACCTGAGGTATTGAGTGAGATTGCTTAGCACAACTGAAGTTAGTGAGCAAAAGGGCCAGGCAGAGAATTTCTTGTTAGCAAATTCAAAGTGGGAAGTATTGCTGCCCCAATGTTTCTCTCCTTTTTTCAAGTATGTAAGCAATTTCAGTTCTTCATTCCCCCGAGTGATTTGCTTCAGCCAATTAAATGTGAATTCAAGTAGTATGTATCACCTCTGGGTGGAAGCATTTAACTACCACTGCCAAGACCCTAGAATTCTCTTTTCTGTAATTGTGGAAGAACATATTTATATGAAATTTAACACTGAACTTCCTCTTGGAGGATAGTTTCCTTAGAGATGCACACTGAAAAATCTATGTGGATTCAAACTCCCAAGATTTAGGGGTTGCTTCCCTTGTACACTGTTGGTGGGATTGTATACTGGTACAGTCACTATGGAAAACTACATGAAGATTCCTCAAAAAAGTTCTAAAAACAGGACTTCCATATGATCCAGCCATTCCACTTTTGAGTATATATCTGAAGGAAGTTAAATCACTGTCTTAAAGAGGTATCTATTTCCCAATATTCACTGTAGCATTATTTATGATAGCCAAGACATGGAAACAATCTATGTCCATCAGTGGGTTATTGTATAAAGAAAATGTGGTATGTGTATAACACACACACACACACACACACACACACACACACAGAGACCACACACACAAACATGGGAATATTTTCCAGCCATGAAAAAGAAAGAAATTCTGCCATTTGTGACAATATGAATGAACTTTGAGGGCGTTATACTAAGTGAATTAAAACAGAGAAGGAAAGACAAATACTGTATAATCCCACTCATGGAATTAAAAAACCAACTCACAGAAACAGAGAGCAAATGAGCAGTGCCAGGAAGGGTCTGAGTGTGGAGGTGGGGGATATGAGGGAAAGTACTCAAAAGGGACCAGCTCTCACTTATAAGATAAACGAGTTCTGGGGATGTAATGCTCTACGTGGTGATTACAGTTAACAGTACTGTGTTGAATATATGAAAATTGCCAAAAGAGTAGATCTTTGAAGTCCTCACTATAAAAAAAGAGGAAAAAATGTGATTATGTGAGGTGATGGATGTGTTCACTAACTTTATTATGGTAATCGTTTTGCAAAATACACATATATCAAATTATTATGTTGTACAACTTAAAATAAAATGTTATATGTCAATTATATATAAATTAAGCTGGAAAATTAAAAACCAATGTGTAAAAAGAGCACTTGGTAACATGCATACAATAATATTTGATTTTGTATTTGTTGTCTGTGCTGTCTCTGCTTAAAGTGGATTATATTGACATCTCCTGAATATAAGTCATTGAGTAAAATGAGCAAGAGCTCTTGTTAAAAAAAAAAAAAAAAGAAAGAAAGAAAATAAAGATTTAGAGGTTATTTTTTACTGCAGCATAAACTGATTTATAAATGTCATGATTCTAAACAGAAATAAAACAAGTTTATTTAATGGCTTTTATCTTATTATTAAATACACCAAACAAGTGAATATATTTGGGCCTAAATCAAACAAAAATTTATTCCTAAAATATTGTTAGGCAGAGCCAAATATCTCATTATTTTTCTCCAAAATAAAATAGCATCATATATGAACATAATAAATTATACTAAGTTAAATGCAGGGTAACACAAAAATAAGAAGTTCTTCTGAGCATCTGGAGAAGCCAATTATGAATCTCACATTTTTTGAGCTATCTGAAAAAGAAATTATCACACACCTCACATATATAGTCTGTCTCTCTGTAAATTTATAAATTGTTGCCAGATCCTGAGTTATTTACAATTACAGGTTTTACCCTCAAACTATTTCCTATTACCTATAAGCACTTCTGAATTGCTCTAATAGGCCAAATCCCTGAAAGCCCAAGTATACATCAATTCCAAAGATGGGTCAAATACAATTTGTAGTTATATAATAAATAACTACTTATATTTTCTGATTGCTTCATCATGGACTAGATTATAGTGGTTGCCAAGGGCAGAGACATAAATTTAACATTAATTATCATTTTAATATGTCTTATTTTTGACACCATTAGATTTAGATGACACTGTAACAGCATATTTGGAATAAGCACAGTATATTTAATTTAATGTTTCTCTAGTATATTTAGAATCTACATTCATTAGAGCAAGCATTTGTTGAGTACCCACCACATGCCAGACACTGTGTGAGGTGTTGTAACTATAAAGTTGAAAATATAGTTCCTCTCCTTAGTTAACTTCAAATTTATTCATTTAGACTTTATGACTTGATACACATTCCATGTTAAATATTTATTTAATTTAATAAGACTGACAATAGTAATTGTATATCAGTAGTTATATATCACTTATAGTTATAAAAACATATTTGGAAACATTAACTCATTCAATTTTCATGTAGTTCTTTGACTTTGTGGAAGCCAGGCTACTATATACACATAGAAACCGAGGTTCAGATATTATTTAACACATTTTACAAGGTTTCATGCCTACAATGCAATTATATTATAAACGTAGAAAAAAGTTTCAAATGTGTGAAAAATAAGTGTGATCTTCTCGATATATGATGAACTTCTTGAGCCAAAAGAAAAAATGTACAATACCAGTGGAAAAATGGACAAAGGATAAGGGCTAACCTTAATAAAGGAGCAGATACAAATGGTCTGAACACTCATGAAATACTCAGACCATATTTGTGGAAAAAGGGTGATTTACAGTAATATTGGAATAGACTTTGTGTGTTTGTTTTGCCAATTCACTTGGAGAGTACTCACAATATACACATGTCCTGTTTACAAGTATGTGGCAATGGGAATTTAGTTGCTTGGAAGTACAGATGGAATTCTTTTCCCAGAGGATAATTTAGTAATATACACACTGTCATCTTTAAAATAATACATACTATTTAACTCTGAAATTTTAATACTATGGATTTATTTTTTAAAAGTAATCAGAGATATATGTAAAATATTCAGGTACAAGGATATAGGTAGGCATCATAACATTTTCATGAGTAGTAAATAATTCTAAAGAACTAAGTATCTGATGATATATTATTAGTTTGAGAAAATTTATGGCACACCCATCTGGTGAATATCCCTCAGATTTCAGAGAATATTTACGATATTTGAAAATGCTCACAGTGTGCTAATTAACAAGAACAAGTTATAAAACAGAGCATACAGATTCACTTCAAGGTTGTATTTACACACACACACACACACACACACACACACAGATGACTGAAAACATGCCATATCTTGAGTGACATAATAATCAGTAATTTTTCTGCATTTTCCAAATTTTGCATAATAAAGGCATATAACTTCATAATCTGAAAAAAAATTTAAAATAAATGATATTCTTGATCTAGTTAGTTCCACTATTGGGTACACACACACTTTGAAATATTACACAGTCATAAAAAAAAAAAATCTGATCTTGCCTTTTGTGACAGCATAGATGGACCTAGAGGGTATTATGCTAAGTGAAGTAATTTTAGAGAAATATACATACTAGAGGATTTCACTTGTATGTGGAATCTAAAAAACAAATGAACAAAGAACAAACCACAAAACAAACTTTTGAATACAGAGAACAATCTGGCAGTTGCTGGAGGGGAGATGGGTAGGGGGATGGGTGAAGTAGATAAAAGGGATTAAGAAGGACAAACTTCCAGTTATAAAACAACATAGTCACAGAGATGAAAAGGACAGCTTAGAGAATATAGTCAATAATATTGTAATGACATTGTATGGTGACAGATGGTGACTATACTTATTGTGATGAGCACTGAGTAATGTATGTAATTACTAAATCAATATGTTGTACACCTGAAACCAATATAACACTGTTAATTCTACTTCAATAAAAATAATTAAAAATAAATAAATGATGTTTGTCTTTTCTTTACTTGCTATATAATTTTCCAAAGTTACTTAAAAATTTAATGTAGTTTGCAAATTTTGAACAGATTTCATCATCTCAGTAAGTCATAAGTACTCCTTACTTGATGAAAATGAATAACATTTAGGTAAGGGAGATAGGATATGTCATTAGACAATTATGTGAACATTTATATAATATGCAATGCTACTTTTTGCTAATCTACTCTTTTTTAGGCAGATTATGAGTCCTTTGCATAACCAAGAATATATCATTATCACAACTGAGGGACAATTATTATTCCAAGCAAATACATATCCTTTTTAATGTAGTCCTTTTGGTATTTCTCACAATATCACAGTATTTTATTTAAAAAAATATGTTGGAATTAGATAATTTATAAACTTCTAATGCTCATTTCTCAAATAAGATATAAAATTAACAATGTTAGCCACCCAACTGGTAGAGATGAATGCTTAACTGAGTTCAAGAACACATATTAAC
This sequence comes from Ursus arctos, assembly GCF_023065955.2. Lineage (NCBI taxonomy): Eukaryota > Metazoa > Chordata > Mammalia > Carnivora > Ursidae > Ursus > Ursus arctos. Next base: position 56,073,439 of record NW_026622808.1, on the reverse strand, counting down.
ATTTTAACTTCACAATAGCAGAATTCTTCTCTATCTTATTAAGAGTTAAACACCCCCATGCCTGGAATGGCATCAATCACACAGTAAGTATTCAGGCAATATTTGTGGAATTAAGATATTAGTGAACAGCACTGTCTACGATGAACAGGCACTGGATATACAAAGAGGAATCAGTCAGGGTCCAAGCTTTTAAGAACTTAGACTCTGGGAGAGAGCACAACCACAGTGAATAGAACAAGTCAAAATATATGACTCAAACTTCTGTGAATATCAGGTGTTTAAAAAAAAAAAAAGCTAAAAAAAAAACCCCTTTAAAACTGTGTTTATAAGACAAGAGTGGTAACTAACACTATGTACCACACTTTTCAATCATCTATAAAGATGAAATTAACAAATTCTGGTGCTCTGAGATGTTACTTAATTAAACTTTAAAATTACTTTTATTATGGCTTTATTAGTAGTACATTTTAATTATAATATTACTATAGGTAATTAGGTACGTTAAGTTATTCATCTAAATTAACCAGAAGTTTTGGATAAACTGAGGTGATTTCATGTACAAATGAAAGCCTAAAAGAAATAATATCCAGGGGCTAAAACTCTGAGAATGGAAAAAAAGTATTTTAGGACATCCAAAGATATATTTATGAATCTTGAAATTTCAGTGGCTGAAATTGTTGTTGTTGTTCCATGCTTCTTTGTGAAAAATAACCTTTACCTATTAAGTAAAGAAGCCACTAATGGTAAAAGGAATTGTCTCAATATTGTGCAGATAATGGATGTGTGTACTGTGTAAAGGTATTGAAAACTTACATCTGGCTTTCTATGTTGAACTACACATGGCAAAAAGGTGATTTTTCTCTTAAATTCCAGTCTCTCTTTTCCTATAATAAAGTTATTTCTGTCACTGAATAATTATTCTGACAACTTATGACAAAGGATGGAACTAGAATGAAGTCAGCAAACAGAAAGATTTCCACACCAAAGTGCCCTATATATCTTGACAGGAAGATGCAGATAAAGGCCTCATTCTCCTGTCTACAAATCATGCAGACACAGTTTGCACAAAATATCAACTTAAAATAAAGTAGGTACCTCTGAAAAACACATATATTATAATACACTATGCTAATTTTAAAAGAATCCTTGAATACACACTTTTGTGTTAACTTATAAATAGGAATGTCAGAATTAGCTTATCTGTTAGCACCACAGATTCACAATTACACATGTTTAAGAATTTGCTGACTAACATTAAATACCCAGAAAATATCTTCATGTTATGCTTCAAAAAAAAAATTCCTTCTATCAACACTTGAGTAATTGTAACCTTTTCATCAACAAAATTTTAAGGACTTTCTTTAATTTACTTTTATATCAGCTGATAGAAAATTAGGAGCATGTCTGATTTCTGACCTTCTCTTTCATTTATTGCTGTTTACTGATTGGAGGACTTTGACAGGTGCTAGAGAGGAAAATTATGTTCTCTTGCTAAGAGCTCTATTCCAACAAATATATTATACTCCTGATATTTACAAAGATACTACAAAAGTTTCCTTACACAGCCCCTTTATCATACAAATGTTAAGAGAAGCCAGATCAATTAAACTTTGAAAAAATGGACAAATAAAAGCATTGAAAATAAAATGTCCATAATTGGCCTCTTACATACAAGGGTGATAAATTACTAGGAACTCTACAAAATGTCTTATTTCAGTTTCTCCTTCCACGGTTAAAAGAACACTTATAAAAAATCCATTCAAAATTCTCACTTTTCATCAACAGAAGTCATCTAAAGGAAGAATGGTCTGTTTACTACTCAGCTTGACTGTGTTATTAGGAATTACTGTGCTGACAAACATTTTGAATAATTTCCTCTACATTTTAAGAATTTGTACACCATTAAACATAAGGAATTGATATAGCTACCACTCCTAGAGAATATGTACACAACACCACTTGGCCAGCTTTTCTAACCACATCTACAGTGTTTCCCAGCATACTGTCTCATCGAATGAACTAAATCAGCACTTTCGTAAATTAAATTAATGTTTGAGGAATTAATAAAAAGACATGTAAATATCTAATGCATAACTAAAAAAATATGGAAAGACATTTTTTATTTCCGTGAAAAATCTTATTTTAAACCCATAATTAACTTGTGGCTCAAGATGTTGGAATGGCCCCTAAAGCACCACTAAACTGATAGAAAACACACCACAGGAAATACATGAAATTGTAAGAATACCAGAAAAAAAATAAAGTACTAGCCAACCAGAAAGTTTGATGACCTCCTTTTTGATGGAAAGCAGATGAGGAAAACTGTAGTCAACATGGCAGTATATGACACTATGCAATATGATGCAGAAAGGTATCATTTTTACCATAGACACATAGAATGCTACACAAGAAACCCTTTAAAAGATGCATAATTAAGGTTGTAAACAAGAAAGATAAATTGTCAGGGATCCAAAATGAAGAGGAAACTCAAAGTTGGATTGGTGAGGATGCAAAATGAGGAGGAAACTCAAAGTTAGCTGGAATAAACCAAGGAAAAGAGGACCCTCCACAAAACAGGGGATTTTAAAAGATTCTGCTTATCTGCTGGAAAGAAAAGTTCTTCCAGCGATAGGCTGAAAATCAAGTTTTTGCCAAGTTTGGTTGTAGAGCCTAAATTTATTCTATCTGCATCTTAGGTAATTTCAGGTCAAAAATTAACATAGAAGCTAAGTACAAAATGGGGGAAATTATGGAACAAATCCAGAGGCAAAAATGAAACAATGCTGTAGAGAAGCATATTCAAGTGTCATAATGTTGGTCTCTCATGGGAATCAACATCTGCTGAAGGTGAATCTGTCATAAAAGGACATTATAAACATCAAAAGGAATAAACCACCATGAGGGAGATTCAGCGGACACAAATAATGAAGTAATTAGTCCCTAAAAAAATAAAACTAACTGAATAATCAAAAATCAACTTTAAAATAAGAAAATTTTTAAAATAAGCAATAAAAATCACAGAAATCAAAAATATCTTCTGAAAACAAAAATAAATTTATGAAATACAGATGACAGGAAATCACACAGAGTGAAACACAAAAAAGAGAGATATAAAAATATATAAAATATGACGACGAAGAAGAAGGTTCGAATACATAATGAGCATTTTAGAGAAAATTAAGATGGAAAAGGGATAAAAGTAAATATATAGTAGCTGAGAATTTTTCAAAATTGAAGTTGGACATATTTAGGAGCTTGTAGAGGCCAGAATGATATAAATTTAAAACAAATCTACACCTACACACATTGTAATGAACCCAAAGACATCATTGCAAAAAGAAATTTTTAAAATCTACCAGAATGAAAGACAAATATATCTTCAAAGATGTTATAGTTAGACTATGAGCAGTCTTCTCATGAGCAAAATTATATTCCAGAAGAGCAATGAACAAAATATGCAAAAAATGTAGAGAAAAAAATTATTGGTCATCATGGAGTTCTGTAACCAACCATATTATTATTTTAAAATGTGAGTAAGTAATTTTTAGAAAGAAAAACTATAAGCGAGTTTAAGACTGTTTCTATAATGATCTTCAAATGGTCTTCAGTACACAGGAAATGAACCCACAAGATGTATGTATGTGGTAAGAGGAAACGGTTAATAAATATCTCAGAAAAACATGTAATAAATCTAAATAAACATTGATAAAGTATTAGGAGAAGTTTAAAAACAAAGTAAAAAAATAGTAGAAACATGGACATTGCCAGAAATATCTTGGAGGAAATTTAAACAAGCCATTGTCCTCTTTGTGAAAAGGATAGATATATTATCTTCAGCTTTATTGGAAAAAAAAAAAAAGCTTTATTTTATGTTAAAATATTTATGTTCACCTAAATGTAACAGAATATTTAATTTTTAAGATAGTAAAAGTTGGAAAAAAATGAATATAGAATACTTAATAAATCCAAAAAAGACAACAAACAATAAATACAATAAAATAAACTGTTGAAAATATTTCTGGGAAGTGGGATTAGAAATATGTGGAAAGGTATTAATTTTTAATTTTACTATTTTTCCTATACGCTCAAATTTTATTGTTGTTTTCGGGTTCACACATTACTTTTTTAGGACATTAAAATTTTAATTAAAAAAATGAAAAACAAAACCATTAACAACAAAAAAGAAATGCACAAGTATTTTGTGATAGTTTTCTTTGGCGAAAGGAATTATGGGTTATTCTTTCTTCTGCTCTTTTGTATATTGTTTTTATAGTCAGAAAATTAAATAAACTAATTTTCTTGACCAGCTCTGATTGGTGCATGTAGAACTACCATTTCTATTTTTAGGCTATGTGACTCTGAGGACCAGCATCTCTGAATCTTCTCACAAGAGTCCCTGAGCTCCATTTTTATATCTAATTATAATTCACACCTCCACATTTAGTTCTCTACTAAATACCCATTACAATTGATTAGACGATGATTATAACTTTCATTTTTTTCATCGTTTTATATTATTTTTTCCCAATCAATCCCAAGGCTCATAGACAAAATGTTATAATAGTAACACTAATATAAAAATGATCAAATAACTAATATTAAGAGTGCTTAATTTCAAGGCTTTCTTGAAGGTATTTTTCACATGTTAACCTATTTATTCCTCTTGCTATTACTGTGAAGTCAGTTCTGCTATCCCCATTATGGATGGGAAATGGAGGTGTAGAGAGGCTAAGTTACTTGCTTAAGACCACAAAGCTATTTTGTGCCAAATGTAGAGAAGAGAAGATGTGTGGTCCTCCATCACAAGAGGCCTGCTTCCAGAATGTTGGTGTCACTTTATGCACACTTGAGAGATGGAACTTCTTTTGCCAGTAAGATTATTTACTTTGTACTTCATAGGATACATGACTCTCTCATTGCTTCTTTTAAAAATCTCACTAAGTAATTTCATTCATGTATTCATTTAATTGGAAGCTTGTTATGTATAAATTTTAGGCCCACCCTACTGCCATAAGATATTTGAGACTCCTAATTTTGATTCATGTTACTAGGACCTAAATTCACTCTAAATTAGCCAAAGAGTCCTTGCAAGACAGTTACATGGGCCATAGACTTCATTATTAAAGACTGATAGGAGGATGAAAGAATAAAAGAATAAAAAATGAAAATAAAATAATAACATAATAAATAAAATAATAATAAAAGAGTCCCAATGACTCTGACTCTGCTTTTTTTTTTTCCTTCCCTAGTAGGTCCTGTGTTATGCCTTCATCACAGCAAGTATTTAATACTACAGTATATGGTACATACTCAATTTTGACTAGAATAGCTCTTGTCAATATGAATAATGGGAATAATTTCATTATCTAATGAAATTTCTATTTAAAATAATTCTCCCAAACTGAAAGATTTTTATTTAAAGTTCATTAAATAAAGAGATTTTAATTTCTCTCTTGTTCTACAGATACAAGAAAAGAAAAACACAGTGATGTTGGTAGGACACAAAATCAAAGAAAAACACAGTGATGTTGGTAGGATACAAAATCAAAGTAAAAAGCCTTCTGTTTTTAATAAAAATGCATGCAAACACAACCCCAGAACACAGATTCTGAAGCACATTTCCACTGCTGCCAAATACTAAAACAAAACAAAACAAAACAAAACAAAAAACAAAAAAACCAAAACAAGGACCTACATGAAGTGGGTGGGTGGATGCATATAGGAAAGCTGACAAGTACTTTCTCCTTCATTTACTTTTAGGAGGATACAGATTGCCCCCAAACCTTCTAGGTTTTACTCCCTGTCACCATACATGCACAGCTTTCCCCATTATCAACATCCCCACCACAACACACATAGTTTTACAGTTTGTTATAATCAATGAACCTACATTGATACATAACTATCACCCCAAATCCATATTTCATACCAGGTTTCACTCTTGGTATTATATATTCTATGGGTTTAGACAAATACATAGTGACATGTATCCACTGTGACAGTATCACACAGAATTGTTTCATTGCCCTAAAAATCCTCTGTGCTTTCTCTGTTCATCCCTCATGCATACCTTTTTGAATAAAAAGAAGATAAAAGGGAAAAAAAAAACTAAAGAAATGCAGTTGAAAAACATAAATCTCAAGAAGAATCGGCCACAGTTTGAACAAAGTGCTAAGACAATTACTCTTATATAGATTACATATCTCTAAAACAATCTTTCTGTGTATATTTTTAAAAAGAAAACCAAAGTGAACTGAAAAAGTTTAAAATTAAAAATAAATTTGGATAAAATGATAGATGTGGAAGACAGACAAATGAGATCCAACATGCTCATAAGTGGTGATACTGAAGAAAAGGAACAAGCAACATAATACCAATAAAAAAATCAAATACCAAGTATACCAACAACAACAAAATTGAAATATAAAAATCTCAAATCAATGCGGTACAGCATATTCAAGCAAGGATGATGAAGACTGCCTAACTCCAGGACATACTATGGCAAAGAAAAAAAAAAAGAAAAGAAAAGAAAAAGGAAAAAAAAAAGAAAGAAAGAAAGGAAGAAAAAGAAAACAACCAACAAAGAAAAAATTCCCCAAAGAATCATGTGGACATGCACCAGAAAGAAACAAATAATATTCAGGATGGAAATTTCACACATACCTAATAACCAATGAACAGCAACATTCTGTATGGGACTAGTCTCCAGCATTGTTTACAAATATTTACAAGTTTTTAAAGGGAAAAATATGTTTGATTCAAGATCAATATGTCTCCCATGTATATGGCAAAAGAAAAAAATGTTCTATGTAGGCAGACGGAAAATATAGCATCTATGACTGTTTCTTTGGTAGAGGGGTACTACTTAACAGTGAAATCCAACAATCCAAGAAATAATTCAAAATTAATACAGGAATGATGAATTGAGTAGTAAGTAATTGGTAAGGACTGTTTTTTTTTTTTTCTCGCAAATTCCAAATAAGTCTAACCAAGACTGTGTGAATTAAGCCAGAATGTAAATACTATAAATCTCAATAATGTAAAACTGATAATATAATTGAAGTTCAGGTGGTATATGTAAGGAAGATAATCATAAAGCACATGTGTTAATTTCTATAACTATCATAACAAAGACTTATAAGACATTATTTAATATTTAAACATGCATTTTAAAAACGGTGACTTCAAACTACTAGTAGTTTCTTAATTTTTGTTCTTAAGTGTTATTTTTATGGACCTAATATCTCCTTTGGGGGAAAAAAACAAACAAATACCCGAAATTTAGCAATTTCTTCAGTTTCATATCAGCTCTACTTTTTTCTATTTAATCCAAATCTAAAATAAATCCAATACTTTTTTTAAAGAATACAGGAAGATCATATTCTTTTAAAAGGATATCTATCTATCTATCTATCTATCTATCTATCTATCTATCTATCTATCATCTATCTATTATCTATCTATCTGTGATCACATTATCTAAATACTTATTTGCCAAAAATAAACAAAAATGTATGATAAGAAAGCATTCTTCTAAAGTCTCTCCCTCTCATTTTGTTATTTGAATTTAAGCATAGGATGTCTACAAATATCACAATTGTTTTTTACAGGTGACAAGATGTCTTTTTTGAACTTTTCTGTTTAGCTTGAGTTATTTTTAAGGAGTATAGCTTATGCTACTGCATTCTAATTAATAAGATGTTAAAGACGTAAGTGAAAAAATAAATATTTCATAACCCTCCTCCTTCCACTAAAATAATAAAAAAGGTACAAACTTACTTTTCTATTACTGAGTATTTTCATTTGTCAAAGACACAGAAGTATGCAAACAACTTAATATACCTCACGTTCTTTTCACAAGATAATTGATTTTTTTTTATCTAAGCTTAGACCAAATATGTATTAATTCTCCAAATGACAATGTGAATTTGTTTTCATTAGGGAAAGTTACATGGAGAATACTAAACGAACTATTCTGGCACTTCACTAGAAATGTTCAAAGGAAGTAATGCAGTGCAGTTTATAAATGACAAGCTTTTTGGCTAAGATGTGATAAGTTATGCATTTATATAACCTCATAGAAAGCCTTATAAAAATTGCAAATTTATATATTTGAAATCTCGGGATTGCATAGCCATGATATTGCTTTTAAAAAAACCACTGAAGCATCAAAGATGAAACGACTCTGTATTTCTGTTTGTTATACAAATCACGTCAGTATTGTGTGTATTTTTTTTCTGAATTTGTGTAGGTTTATACATGTGTGAAGAGGGGTAGGGCATGGGAGAGTGTGCTTAAATATTTTTTTATCTTATAAAACACAATGCACATAAATTGATGAAACCTTTAACAACAATAAAAATAAACCCACCAGATAAATGAAGATTGTTCAAAACTAGAAATTCAATATTCAACATGCGGCTCTTTCTCTTACAAAAATTTTTTAAAAACATTGCCACTGTAGATAAGATTATGAATACCTCATTTTCCAAATTTATTCCGTGTAATTCTACTGTTCTCCCTATTTTCTCTCATAACTTCTGTTTAGTCATTCTGTGAATATTTCTCAGAGGACATAGTCAGGATGCTGATTATTTAAACATAAGTAGTTTTCAATTGGAGAAGCAAGAACTATGAATTCCAATTTCTCCCCAAACCCCCAAAGTTGACAGTATTCCATTAACATAATGGGTTATATGTGGCTAATCTCAGAGCTCTTAAAAGTTTTGTTCCCAAGTCATCAACTTCTGAAACTTTTCACAAAGTATTACAGGCACCTTAATACTGACAAGCTTAACTATTGTAAATGGGAACTCCAGAAGCTATCATCTGGAAGCTGGGTGAGAAGCAAAATGCCAGACAAAATTAGGTGGGGTCATGTGACCTCCAGTCTTGCACTGCTCCCCTCACCAAATCCCTCCCCCAGGAAACTTTTTATAACCATTCCTTTAAATCATCTGTGGGAAACTGCAAACCCCACCCCTCTACCCTTTGATGAAAAAAAAATTAGCAATAACATTTTCCCATTTGCCGTCACAGAAAGGGTGTGAAAGCCATCTGAAAGTACCAGAATTAGCACTGTCATCCCGTCTTGCCCATTAGTTTTACTGCAGCAAAAGACTAGTGAAACACTGAAAAATGTACCTGTAGTCTCTCTTTCTCTGGTTTGATCCTAAGCTCCCCAGAATACATATTCAATACATTTTCTCTCACAAGGAATAAATGCATTTTAAGCATCAACATCATAAAAACATAGCATAAATAAAGCAGTGACTTCTCCCCCAACCCCAGCTTTTACCTGTTATGCTAATACAAAGACATTGAAAGGAAGAAAAGCTGCAGCTTGCCCAGCAAAATTCTCATTGCAGCAGACAGCACAATTTTGTACTTACAGATCTTACCAGGGAAATGTCTCGGGATCTTTACAATTTTTCTGCAGAACTCTGTTTCAAGCTCTCAGCCAGGCATGCTGTGCATCCAGGCAGAACCAAGCCGTATGGAATGTCTATGCAGCTGGGAGATAATGGGACTCTTTTTCCCAGCTGGGACTGCAAGCCTTTTATCCACTGAGTATTGCGTGGCTCTTCTCTGGTCTTAAGCATGAAATACGCTCCTCTCCTGCTGCATTCCTGACGGAACCTAGACAATTAGTTCTTGAGGCACATGTGCAAATCTCCCGTTTGGAATATTCAAAAGGAAAATTCTCCCTATATTGAAAAAACAGCTCTATCTTCACCATCCTTCACAGAATCAGAGAGAGCTGAGAGCAGCTGCCATTCCAGTGGCATGAAAGATTAAATTCACCCTCCCCTTTCTTTGACTAGAGATAGTCACTCCTGTTGGGTCATCAGAAAACCTCTCTTATTGAAAACTGGGTCAGGCTAACTACTTATTAGGTTTCCAATAGGAAAGGAAGTCATTTTTTTCTTCCTCTGGTTTCACTGCATTGTCATTTGCAAGCGAAGATTAAGTCAGTCAAGGGTCTGCACTGATTTAGACTGTATTCAAACGTAAGTAAGCTTTCTGAAGCATGCCAGTAACTCCCGCTACTAGATAGGATGAAGAGAAAAGGGAAATAAAATCAAAAGATCTTATGCACTGTCACTAAATCCTTTCTAAATCATATTTTTAAAATATATGCATGAGGATTCTAAAAGACGGAAAGTGTGTAAAGAAAGTGGAGTCAAGTCCAAAAGAGTATTGCTGCTCTCCTAGGTAACATATTTATAATCTCCAGAGGCCAAGAACAAGTGTGCATGTGTTTGCAAAACAACTCTGTAAAGGAACGAATGCTGTTTGTGCTTCACATTCTTCCCTCCAACTAAACTTTTTAATATGTTTGGGTCTTGTGATTGGTTTGGAAAGGACTAACTTCTCACTGGAAAAAAAAGCTAACAACAATAAAAAAAAAGTTAACAATAGGAAAAATAGCTGCATACACACAGAGACACCAACACATACAAACATGGCTATAACATGAGAGCAGAATAATTGCTTAGACTTATTTTCGTGTTGTAATGAAAAGAAATTACACTCTTGGCATCTTAAAGTGAATGAATACTGGGAAAATAAATCCACAAATAAAATGTGAATAAACCAAAAGATATCTTTCAGACTCAGTTTGCTTTTACCTGATGAGCCAGAAGGTTTCTATGGCTACATTTTACGACTATATCCTACGGATTTCCATGCTTACATTCTTCTGTAAATATATCAGTCACATACCTCATTTCTACACAGGATCTAACCACCATCATAAGAGGCTTGAGAGAGGAATTACTGTTTCTTAACATTAGGGAACTCAAAATTAGGTCCAGTTCATGAGAAGGCAAACTGGGTGAACTATTTTATAGTTATGATATTTGTCCTAATTGAATGTCTAATTTTTTTAGTTTAAAGTATTTCTGCCTCTTCCAAAATAAAATTATTATTTACTTATAAAAGTGCCAAAATGCTGATTTTTTCCACTGAGATATGAGAAAAATAGTCACCATGTAGTGTTTTTTTTTCCTTGAAGAGGAATTCATTCAATTTAAAGAACACTCCTTTAGTTAAATCTCCAAAACTTCTACCCCATATTCCAAGACAGCTGATGATTTTGCTACCCATTTCACTGATAAGAAAATAAGAATCAAAAGCGACCTTCAGTAGCTCCTACCACTGCAGCTAGTCCTACGGGTGCACCTGTACCCACAAACTATGACTTCACTCTTTCTGCTCTGGGTAAACCACACTCCTTACTCAGGCCAAGCTCTCTACTGTGCTCCAGTTACTATGCTCGCTAACATACTCAAGAGACTGTTCCAGGTATGTGTCCTTCCCTCTTCAGAATCAATAGTTCTCCCTTCTCTTCGTATCATTACAGCATAGAGATTTGCTGCCATTTTGCCCATCTTAAAAAGCAACAATCTTTTTGACTTCACATCTTCCTCTAGCTACCATTTCATTTCCCTGCTACTTTTTACATTAAAATATCTTAGGGGAGCCTGGGTGGCTCAGTCAGTTAAGCATCTGCTTTCAGCTCAGGTCATGATCCCAGGGTCCTGGGATGAAGCCCCATGTCTGGCTCCCTGCTCAGCAGGGGGGTCTGCTTCTCCCTCTTCCCCTGCTTATGTACTCTCTCTTTTGCTCACTCAAATAAATAAATAAAATCTTTAAAAAAATCTTAAAAGAATTGGCTATACTCGTTGTCTCCAAATAATCCTTTCTCATTCTATCTCAAATGCAGTTTGATTGGGTCTTTTGTCTCCCTTACATCACTAGCAGCTCCTTCTCAGAAACTTCTGCTGATATCTTCTCATTCTCTTAATCTTTGATCACTGTAGGGCAATGGGATGTGTGTCAGGCTTCTAAATTAAGATCTATACACTAAAAACTACAAAGAATTCCTGAGATAAATAAAATAAAACCTATATAAATGAAGAAATATACCATGTTTATGGACGAGAAAACTCAGTATTTTTAAGAGGTCAGTTACCTCCAAATAGGTCTTTAGATTTGAAATGATTCCAAAGTCCTAGCAGGTTTTTCTGGTTCAATTATCAAGTGATGCTAAAATTTATATGGAAATGAAACCAAGAAAGTAAAAATATAGATGGAAATGAAGAAAAGTAAAATTAAAATGATAACAAAGTTGAAAAAGTTATACTTTGATTTTACCATTCACTACTTCTCTAAAGTGATCAAGTTAGTATGGTGTTGGCAATATAGATCAATAGAATATAATACCATGTCTAAAGATAGAATTGCACTTATAGGGTCAATTGATTTTAGACAATAGTGTCAAGATATTTCAATGATAAAAGCATCATGATGACTAAACAAATGGATGTTTATTTAGAATAAATTAACTTTGAACTTTACCTCACACAAAAAATAGCTTGAAATAGATCACAAACCTAAAGGTAAAACTTAAAAACTCCTAGAAGAAAATATACAAGATCTTGGAATAGGCAAAAATTTGTTAAGACACATACTCACACATACACATCACATACGAACACACAAAACCTAAGAGAAAAAAGATAGAAATACTGGGCTTCCCCAAAATGAAAAATGGCTGATCTTTGAAATACAACATTAAGGTATTTTTACAGCTCAATAACAAAACAAATAACCAATTAAAGTAATTTTTAAAATATACGAACAGACATTTCACCAAAGATACATGTATGACATTTAAACACATAAAAATGGGTGTTCAACACCATTATTCATCAAGGAAACATAAATTAAAACCACAGTGAAATACCACTGCACACCCACTAGAAAGGCCAAAATTAAGAACACTGAAAATTCCCAGGGTTTTTGAGGGTGTGAAGCAACTAGAACTCTTACACCAGGCTGGTAGAAGTATAAAGTGTTAAAACTGCCTTTAAAAACAATTTGACAGTTCTTAAACTATGAAGCTCCACTCTTAAATATTTCTCCTGAGGAACTGAAAGCATATGTCCATATAAAGATCTGTAATAAAAATTCATGACAATGTTTTTTATAATGGCAAATATTGGAAACAGCACAAATACCCATCTGTAGGATAAATTAAAAATTGTGATGTATTCAGAAATGTAAAACTAGTCAGCACTAAAAAGACAAAAATTACTAATATTCACTATTTGAATTAAACTTTTTTTCTCGAGATTTTACTTATTTATTTGATAGAGAGAGAGGGAATGAACGGTGGGGAGGGTCAGAGGGATAGGGAGAAGTAAACTCCCTGCTGAGCAGGAAACCTGATGCAGGGCTTGATCCTAGAACAAGGATATCATGATCTGAGCTAAAGGCAGATGCTTAACTGACTGAGCCACCCAGATGCCTTACTATTTTAATTAATCTTAAAAAAAATGCCAAAAAAATATATTGGAAAAAAGTTAAAGCAATTCTATACTGACCAGAAAACAAGAGAATGGTTGCTTAAGGCTGAAGTGGGTGAAGATTAAGTGCAAATAGGCATAAGGGAATATTTTTAAGTGACAAAAATATCCTGTTTCTGATTGTGACAGCAGTTACATGGGTATATGCATCTGACAAATCTTATCAAACTGAGTATATTTTATTTCATGTAAAGTATATCGTATAAAGTTGAGTTTTAATAAATGATGATGATGATAGTAGATCTCTTAAAGACTTTGGAAAAATAAGAAAAATTGACAAGCCTTTCATTCTAACCAAAAATTATTATTTTGTTATTATGTTGTTGCTGGCATTGTCGTTAATGATTTTAGTAGACAATGAAAACCACCTCTCCAATCTCTTCTGATTGTTGGTCATTTAAAAATTTTTAGATCTATCTGGGTCAATTTGAATCACTTATATTTTTCTAGGGGATGATGATAATGATGATGATGATGATATTGAGAGGTAACTTCTACAGCTCAAAATATGTGCTAGGAAATGTTTTAAGTACTTAAATTGGTAATCTATTTAATCTATTTAATCATCACAACAACCTGATTAGCATTATATTATTCTTTTCTACATCTAACAAACAAGGTAACTGAAGCACACAGAAGTTAACTAAATTGTCCAAAAGCATCCAAACAGGAGACTGAGGAGGGATCAATCCCAGGCAGCCTGGATGAAGAATCTATAAAAACATTGATTTTATTATTCAAATCTTAATAGTCTTTATATTTTGTCTGCTTGACATGTCAAATTCTGTGAGAGGCATGGTAAATATTTCTTACAAAGATTTTCAAAATCAAGTAATCTTAATTTTAGAGAAGCTTTAGCACTATATATTTTGCTACTACATTGCTTAATGGATTAAGGGTGTGTGTGTGTATATGTGTGTGCGTATATACATACATCTCACTATATATGAAAATATATAGTGAATTAAATACATGTAAATATATAGTGAATTATATATATGTATATATATATAACTATACACATGATTGCATCTTTATGATTTTATAAAATCTTTAGGAATTTGTAAAAATGTGTTTATATCTCTTAGAATTGTATCTGGCATCCCTGCTTTCTCTCTGGTTTGCATTTCATTATATACTTGTACGTGAACAAAACTTTTTTTCTACCACTTTGTTTTAGGTATCTTTCTTATAATTGTTATACAGCTGGATTTTTTAAATCCAATATGACTGTATATATATATTTTTAAAGATTTTATTTATTTATTTGACAGAGAGAGGGAGCCAGTGAGAGAGGGAACACAAGCAGGGGGAGTGGGAGAGGAAGAAGCAGGCTCCCAGCGGAGCAGGGAGCCCGATGTGGGGCTCGATCCCAGGACTCTGGGACCACGCCCCGAGCCGAAGGCAGATTCTTAATGACTGAGCCACCCAGGCGCCCCATGACTTTATATTTTTGGTAGGTTACCTTAGTGCCCTTGCATTGAGTATGGCAGCTGACATTTATATTAAAATGTATTGATTTCCTCTCAGTTTTCCAGAGGTATGGAATCAGGAGTCTCTCTAGGTGCAAGGACTCCTCACGTGTCCACATGGTCTGGGAGACAGTGAAACCAACAGCTCAGTTTGCACACAGTGCAGTGAGACAGAATCATTCAGCAGGACCCCCAACATCAGGCACAGGCTGACAGGTGTAGAGCCGCTCAAGGGATTCTGTCACAGAATTCCTTCAGCAGTAAGACCAACATAGGGAACTATGAAGAACTGTTCTTTTTTACCCCTGCAGGCCTCCAGGATAATCTGCCTTCATGGCTGCTATTTCTTCTGCTTTCCTGATATCAGGAAATTCTGCTTCTATCTTCTTCCTGATACTTCCCCGTAAAATACTTAGGCTCCCCTCACCTGCCAATTCTTGAAGTGGGCCCCCTGAGTTTTTATAAGCTTCAAACTTCACTAAATCTTGATCTACTTCTGCCTCTTGCAGGAAAAGAATATGACTAATAACTATTACTTGCATATAATTGCCTTATTGTGAAGACACCTCTAATAACATTTTTTTCTGAAGGAATTAAAAGAAAGATTAACACATAATGCTTTATTGAACTTATACAATCATTTTAAAATTATGATATACCAACACAGGCAGTATTTTGTTGTTGGTGTTACTGTTTTTGATTGGTTGGTTTATTTTTCATTCAGATATACAACTGTTCAGAATAACTCATGTTTAAAGCATATATTTTATGAGATATTTTTCCCCTGCCCACCATAGGTGATTCTTCTAATATTACTAAATTATAAATAATTTTATATAATTTCTTGAGTGCTTCCTGGGGGCTAGACACTAACTCTGAAATCTCATTTGACCCTTATAAAAACCTTATGAGGTAGGTACTATCCCCTTTGCTTTACAGGGATCTGAAGTTTGGAAAGATTAAATAGTATGTCGAGATCACACAAACAGTAAAAGGCCAAACAGAGATTTCAATGCAGGTCCATTTACTTCCCAAATCTGTCTTTTAAACCCCTCTGCCAGGAGCTCACTGCCATATCCATTGGTATATCAAATGGAAGGCAAAAAATAACCGCTCTAACTTTTATGGTTGTTTCCCCTCCTAAAGACATAATTAAAGGTTTCTCTTGAATACAGTGTTTTTTAAGCCATAACTACACAGACTTTGACAATTAACTAGATAGTTAAGCTTTGAAAAAGACAGATTAAATAATCCCAAGAAATCTAAATTATTTTTTTTCCCTTCCCTTTTCCTTTTTGGTAAGGGAGAGGTAGGGATTAGTGTCAGGAAGGGAAATCTGCGATACATATTTACTCTTACTCAGAAAAAAAACACATTGAAAGATGTGTGATAACAAATTTTATAGTCTTTTGGCCCAACAAAAAATTTTCTTTTCATTTGAGACCACATATGTATCATTCCACAGATATTAAAAAATTCACTTCTCTCTAGAAAATAATATAACATTTTGCCATGAAATGTATTACTTTTCAAAGTGATAATAGTGAAATGCATGTATTCTCCTTCTACCACACGATAAGCAAATGTATATTTTGGAAAGCTATTGCAATAATCCAGCTTGAGTTCCTTGATTATATTCATAAAAAAAAAATACAAGACTTGTTACACAATGATAACTTAAAACAGTGAGTAAGACCTGGCATCTTTTGACATGAATTGTTTTGCTTCAACCACAGAAGGACACTGCAAAGTTGTTTCATGGAACTGCCTGCCACCTGCTGCTTTCAATACTGAATTTTAATGAGCACCAATTGCTTTGCAAGACTCTCATTTTAGGAGTATTATTTACTGTGAGAACCATTGTGATCTTTCTAAATTATAAGGTAAATTGTTTGGGCCCCAGTGAAAATAAATGTATTTCATTAATGTGGTTCCTCTTCTACTCATATCTTTTTAACTCTAAATATTGAAAAATTTTTCTATGTGTAATAATTATTGTATCCTATTTCCTAGACACAGTAAAGACATCATACAACGTAAGTTCTAAAATCTGGGTTTTCATCAAGAGTTTAGTGGCTTTAACAAATTTCTGCCTTTCCTATTCTTGTCCTTCATTTCTAAAATATGCAAGTATTGCGTTAAGTTTTAATGGTGATTAGACATAGAATGTGAGTTTCATGAGATTTTTTTCCCATTAAAGAGAATTTACCTGTTGGCTCACTGGCATTATTACCAGAGATACAGTACAGGTTCTTTTCTTTCACAGACAATATACTGGTATTTCTTTCAAAATCACACAGTAGATCGATATCACCTTCAATCCTTTATCCTTCCATGTATATATACTTTTGCCATTGCTTTATTGTAGATGGAGTATACTTTCCTGCCCTTTGATTTTGAACTTGACACATGAATTACTTGGACCAACAGCATGTGAATTGAAGTCAGTGTCCCGGCTGGCTATAGGCCTCGCTTTTAAGTGCCCTTATGTGTTTCTGCTTACTTTCTTGTTCTTTTGGTATTGCCATAGAAAAACATGTTTTGGCTACTTGCAGTCGAAGGAAGATGAAGAATACTTGGAGCAGAGCCACTTTAGCTATCCATGCTAGTCAACAAAGGCTGGATTCTGCTTAGAGCAAAGTCTGAGACAAGGATTTTCTGTCTTTTGTCATGTATGAGTTATTTATTTGAAAACGTGATCTATGAGTAAGGGACAGGGAGAGTTAAAAAGTCTCTTGGGGAGCAGAAAAAGTCAATAAAGGGTGCATTACTGAGTTTTCTAGCATTAAGTATGAATGACTATTCAATACTACGGGGACATCTTAGAATCTACCACATCAAACACCTCTCAGGACCAACCACCCTGACAGAGCATGGGGGGAGCATTTATCTTCTGGCTCTCATATCCAGTGATAAGGCAACCAGACACCTGATCATGTAAAATAGGACAACTGTGACAGTGAAAAGAGAAAGTATTAATAGCAATGCTGGTACAACTGATCTATCCTGGGCTAATGAGGATGTATGGCTAACCTACACATTGGTGTAAGGAAGTTCTGAGAGAAATTAACTCTCCTACACATGTATGGTACACACACACGAGTGCCAGCCAAGTTTGTGTGGGGCCTCAATACCATGGAATCAGAGAAACTGCTGAATAGAAATGAGATGAAATAGAGATGAAAGACGGTCAGGTCACAACTGTGTTAGGCTACACGAAACATTGGCTTGGATATTTGGTCAGGCTGAAAAGATTTGAAATTGGGCAGAAAAAGGTATCAAACTTCGTTCTCACTTTGAACCATTCAGATCTATTAAAAACCTTCATTAAGGGGCGCCTGGGTGGCTCAGTCAGTTAAGCATCTGCCTTCAGCCCAGACTCCTGGGGCTTGCTTCTCCCTCTCCTACTCTCCCTGCTTGTGCATGCACGCTGCTCTCCCTGCTTGTGCATGCACACTCTCTGTAAAATAAATAAATAAAATCTTTTAAAAAACAACAACAACAAACCTTCATTAAGTACAACTGGTAACAGTCAGCTTCTGGATTCAGCCAGCAAATTCCCTGCAATGAGTTTTGTTTTTTTTTTTTAAGATTTATTTATTTATTTGCTTGAGGGGGGTGGGGCAGAGAGAGGGAGAGAGAAACTCTAAGCAGACTCTGTGCTGAGTGCAGAGCCTGGCTTGGAGCTGGATCTCATGATCCTGAGAACAGGACCTGAGCCCAAACCAAGAGTTGGACACTTAACCGACTGTGCCACCCAAGTGCCTCCCACTTTTTAAAAAAACTTTTATTTTATTTAGAGAGAAAGCAGGGGGGAAAGGGAGAGACAATCTCTAGCAGACTCCATGCTGAGCACAAACCTGATGTGGGGCTTGATCCTACGACCCTGAGACCATGACATGGGCTGAAATCAAGAGTTGGACACTTAACCAACTGAGTCACCCAGCCGTCCCTCCCTGCAATGACTTACAGGCAAGAGGCTTAGTGAAAATGTCTATGCCCCATTGAAACTCATCTTAGGACCATAATTTGTATCCACAATCTCACCCTGTACCACCAAATCTAGATTTCCTTCATCCTCAACTAGCAATTTGGCTGTTTGTCTGTTCAGATAACCCAGATAACCCAGAGCTTCTTCCCTGGGGAGGTTACTCCCTTAGATCCCTTGCCCTAGTGAAACTATGTTCCACAACTATTAATTTTCACATAAAATCCAGGAGATATTCCAATGAATAGTCAACATGACAGATATACTCCTCTAAGACCCCAGTATATAGCAGCAATGTTGCTTCTAATGATATTAAGGGTTAACTAGTCCCAGCAATATATTAACTTTTTTCTTTTATGTGAGTCCATGAAAACAAGAAGATTCAAGAGATCAGGTAGATGTCACAGAATATTTATTGTGTCGCCTAATGAAAGTTTTCTTCCTTTAGGATTCAGGAACTCTAATCTAAGTGATCTGAAGTTGGGATGGGACACAAATTCTGTGAACAGATAATTGAGCATAATGGTAGGAATAACCAATTGTACTACTATCTTTCATTTCTTGGGTCCAAGTATTCCACCTACTGTGGGCAACACCATGTATCAAGGCACTTTTTGTGTATATATCACATCCTAGGTGACTGGGCTCTAATACTGAAGGGTGTGTTCCCAGAACTGTCAATTTGGCTGAGTCTTGAAGTGTATTCCATCATTATATGTGACTAGGTGTCTCTGAGTGATAAGGTCTCACGGTATGAATGTTGAAAATCCCATTGTCATTCCACCCAGTGTCACTCATCCATTGACATAAAATGGATCCTTTGGGCTGAAGCAATGATATGTAGGATACCATAATGATAGACTAGCATTCTATAAGTCTTCCGAGGGTAGCGCCAGCAAAGGAACTACAGGCAGGGACGGAATAGTTATATCCTGAGTAGCATTCAATTCTGATAAGAATAAATTACTATTTCCCAGGATTGGTGATGTCCATTATAACCAACTTGCCATCAAGTGGGTATCTAGATCCTTGAAGAACAGCGCCATATTTAGGAGTCATGATTGGTCTCTGTTGCCAGTAGACTAGGGAGTCAGCAGTGGCAGTAGCTAGTCATCTATATGTTGAGGAAATTCACGTTGTTGAATTCATGCATAAATCCATCCATGAGGCCATGGCCACTCAATCCATGGCTCACTGCACTAAGACTAGTGTGATCAAGGAGAGAGAGTGACTGGCATTCAAGAACAAGTTATTCTCTTCAATTTAGTGCTTAGGCATCTCTTAGCAGTGGATAACCTCTCTTGGGCATTAATATGACAAGTGCATGCATTATGCTTGCTCCTTTAAGTCCGTCACCATGACTCTTTGTTTTTTGAGTCTGATTTTCTATGCTCGTTCTTTCCAGACTCTCTACTAAGTAGACAAACCATTCACTATTGCTCAGAAGTCCACGTACATTCATAACTAAGGTCCCTTTTTCCCTACAAAGAGAATAGTGAACTGCTCACAGATCAGTCCTCCAGAAAGATTCTCATTTACCCCTTTGTTTAGAGCCACCCTGAAATGGATATAATGAGAAAGCAGTCCATTTTTGGTTCACCATAATCTCTCACATCAACGAAATTGTTACGTATGCCTGAAGTATGTTTTCCCTCTTCTTTCAGTTAGTGTTTCTAGTTACAGTATATGTTGGTTAAAAAATACAGAACATGCACAAAACGATGTGTCTCTTTACTAATGATGGGGGTAAATGGTGAAATAAATTATCCTTTGTTAGAAGGGATGTCTCAGGATGCCACAGCTATTTAGAAACCTAAAGACGTCAATGTGTAGAAGTCTCAGAACCTTTGTAGGTTTATTTCCAATCATATGACATATTTATCTTACTAGGACATCTCAGTTACTTTTCCTTATTGGTGACCAGATCAATCAGGATAATCTTCAGTATAGTGCACCAGTGTGGTATTCTGCATAAGTGCAAGATAATCAAGGTAACTGCAGACTGTAATATGAGAACAATGTAAAAGAATTAACATAGTCCATAACAAGAGAGTGAATATGTACTATTATCCTTCACATGAAAAGATAATCTACTTTCCTTCCTTTTCTTGATGCAGATTGAGAAAAGCATGTTCACTAGACTAATACTAACATTCTAAGCATCAGATACTGTGTTGATGTGTTTCAGTAAAGAGAACACATTTAGCTTAGCTCAGCAGTACACTTGCAAATGTGTACAACAGTACCAAGTATTGGGAAGTCCTAACATTCTAATATATGTGTTATCTTGTTGTTGTTAAAAGAGCCACATGGTTAATTAAATGGAAATATGATAGGACTACCATTCCTATATCCTTTAAGTTTTTGATAGTGATGGTAATTTCCACAGTTCCTCTTGGGATGTGGTATTTCTTCAGATTTGTTATTTTGCCATGATGTAGGGATAAGAAAGAACACATAGGGATCTTATACTTGGCTCTTCCTACCATAATGCCTTTTCTGGTACAGGATGGGAGGTAATTTGAAGGTTCTGCTGGCTGGCTGTTACATATATTTACCCAATTTTATACTCAGAGATTAGGAAATACCCATATAATTGGTCCATATATACACTGGGCTTGGATCAATCTTTTTTTTTTTTTTTTTTTAACCTGGCTTCAAAAGCCTACACTCTTAACTGGGGGACTTCATGCCTTGCCATGCACCAATTCTCAAAAATTTTGGACATTTCCTTTCCCAGAGCACAATTACTCTGGTAAACAGCCACTGTCCTCTAAGAAATAGAAGCATATTTACTGTGCACAACTGCAGTGTCATTACAAGTCCTTCTGCTTTACTTTCAATCAATGGGCCTTGGGTTAAGACTGACATCTGGAAACTTAGATCTTATAAACACAGTGGTTTTTTTTCATTTTGATCTGACATTAAAAATGTGGGTTTTTTTTTTAATATTAAAAGTCCAGTAATTCCTTTTTTGACTGCCGATGTGTTACATTTGAGGATATGCTATAATCTATTAGACATTGTCATTCATCTCCACAGTTTAGGAATTATGATTGTCACTCAGGCTTGCTGCCAATTATAGTAATCGTATCTAACTTGCCTTTAAAAGTAAACTGCTGCCAAATAAAACTGCCATTCTGCAATTCATTACTCGTATTGATACCAAGAAGCCCTGTTCTATTACATGTAATACTGTCAAATCTGGTCTACAGAGGACAGCCACCACCAAAGGACCAGTGCCCCCCTTGTTAGGGTGTTCTTTATTGCCTTAGTGAAAAGATTCTCCCTTTAGTCCTCCAAGGTAACATGGTAAGAGAGAGTGGGTTTTCCTGCACCATATAATAAGTCCATTTTAACCTTCTAACTTTCTTGAATCTTCTGACTCTTACCTCAATTCAGTGGCAAGACCATTTTATCACCTAACCTCTTTTATTAGATATATTCACATTTTATCGCCTAACCTCTTTTACTAGATACATCAGCATGTCTAAGTTTCTAGGAGCTATCATAAAGAGCATTAACGACTGATTCCACATGCCTTTCCCAGAATATTGAAAAGGGATTCACAGATGAGTACTCCTGTGATAATTTATTCTCGCCTTATATATGTTCTGGGTCTTACCCTTGGCTCCCTTCAAAGCAGAACCAGAGTGGTTCCAATTAGTTTACACCAACTGGTTAAATCAGGAAGATGAACTTGGATCAGAGATGAGGGATGGGGAAAGCAGAGAGAGGAGTCAATACAAGAGTGAATATACTGAAGCTATGGGTAACTGGTTCCTCCATCCCATTGGACTTTGAGATTTAGATCAGTCTCAGAATCATCTATCAATAACCTCCTGACCCCCAGTGCTCAAAGTGTGTCTCATGGGAACATGAACTCCTCCACATCCATGCTTTGTGCATGTGTGAATGCTGGAAAGGTACCCAGGGTTGTCCCACTGCCACAGGGTCAGAGAAGCCTTGGAGCAGAAGATGAAGGGTACACTGTACAAACTTAAGCAAATGCCATCAAATGGCACCTGCGTGAATCTGGTCAAAGACTGCACATAGATGACACAGGAGATAAAGCTGAAAAGATCTGAAGCAGTGTCCAGGAGCAATCTGATAGATAATGCTCTGAGGAATAAAAGGGATGAAAATAAAATTGTTGTAGTTTCTATTATTTAGTTTCGCTTTTTAAAAAAAGATTTCATTTATTTATGTCAGAGAGAAAGAGAGTGCACGAGCCTGGGGAGAGGCAGAGGGAGAGGGAGAAGCAGGCTCCTTGCCAAGCACGGAGCCTGACATGGGACTAGATCCCAGGACTCCAGAACCACGACTTGAGCCAAAGGCAGACCCCCAACCTACTGAGCCACCTATGCATCCCTCGCTTCACTTTTTAGATAGGTAATTTTACTACTTTTGAATGTACAAGGTTAGTTAGTACTTATTTTGTATTTTGTCAATGGCTGTATTCTGCCCCTCCTCACCTTCAGTCATACCTCCTAGACATAATTTTAATTTTATGGTCTCTGTTATTTTGAATTTTGGGTTCTAAAGTCTATGTTTATTTCACAAATATGTATTTATAGTCCTGAGTTTGGTTACATAACTTTAGACAGTATCTTCTGACTTCTTATAATGCAAGTATTTGTCACCTAATATTCCTTCTTCCGTCTTGAGGGTTTTTGTAATCTTATTATTTTTAGATATTTTACTAATTACCTTTTAATCAATGAATAGAATACTTAAGCCTCTTATCATCTCATCAAATTAGAAAGTATTTCTACACACTATGCTATATAAAAAATATTAGCATTCCTATCCCTCTATCCACACTTCTCCAACACCAGGCAACTCTCTTCTTCAGCTATATTTTTCCTTTCAATTTGTCAGTTGTGCAAAGATTCTTTTTTTAGTCCAATAAACATAATTAAGACTTCTGTTAGTTTTTTTGTCATTGATTTGAAATACTGAAAACCATTAGCAGGAGTTTAACTACTTTGGATTCAGTATTCTTCCCTGTGGTTCCAATGTCCATTACTTCTCAGTCATTTGATAAAAATTATTCTCGGAGTCATATTCAGATAAATGTCTTTATTGCCTTAATTCATCAATGGCTTAGGATCATACTACATTTCATTGTACTTTATAATGGAAACTTGGATACCCTTAGTGTTTTTGTGATTTTCTTATTGCTTTTATTTTTTTTTCTTGTGGAGAAAAAAAAATTCTTTTCAAACATTAGTTACCAGTTAGCAATCATTTTTTAGCTTCATATTCATTCTTTTGTTTGAAGACTCCATTCCATTTTTCTTAAGACATTCGACTTAGATCTACGTTGAACTGTCTTTGTGAAAGTAGACCCTTTCTGGACATCACCCTGTAGCTTATTTTCACTGTACTTGTAAGTTAACTCCATTTGTTCTTGTATCTCACATCTTCTTCTCTTGGCTTGCACCTTCATTTTTTCTGGCACAAACCCACATGTATCCTGTGAATCTTCTTGTCTGAGAAATATTTACTTTGGTTTTAGTTCTTTGACTGGTGTAGGATTTATAGTTAAAATAACTTTCCCACAAAATCTGAAAGCACTGTCTTCTAGAAAGTGGTTTTACTGATGCAATATCTGATGCCACCGTGATATACAATATTTTATAGATTATCTTTGTTTTTCCAGGAACTTTTAGCACTTTTTCTGGGTGTTTTGAGGTCTTATGGCATGTATAGGTATAGATTTTTAAAAATTCCCCTCATTTACCAGTTTAGATGATTTTTATGTCTACATGTGTGTCTCTCATGTTCCGGAGCATTTTATTATTTCTTGATACCTTCTTCCCCTTCCTTTATTCTCCTCTTTATATCTAAATTATGGTTTTGTGTAGCATTTCTTTGACCGATCCTATATTTATATCTTTTATATCTCACTGTCTCTTTTTTAATTTTAATTATGTTTTTTATCTCCAGTTATCATACTCAATATTTTTGTGTTTGTGGGTATATATTTAATTGGATTTTTGATATTTTCAATGTTAATGATTTTTATTTCATAGTGTAGCTTAAAATTTGACTTGGTTGAGAAACCTCAACTCCTCTCCAGCAGCATTATTCCTTTTCTCCATGATTCTAAATTCTTAATGCCTGATTCTAGAAAAATACTTTTATGGACTGAATTCTCCCTCCCCCCATTCACATGTTGAAGCCTAACCCCAAATGTGAAAGTGCCTGGAGACAGGGTCATTAAGAGGTAATTAAGATTAAATGAGGTCATAAGGGTAGGCCCTAATGTACTACGACTGTGGCCCTATAAGAAGGAGAGATCTTTTTCTCTCTCTCTGCCATGTGATCACAGCAGGAAAGCAGCTGTCTATAAATCAGGAAAAGAGCCTTCACCAGCACCCAACCATGCTGGTACCCTGAACTTGGCCTTCCAGCCTCCAGAATTGTGAGAAAATAAATTTCTGCTGTTTAAGTCACTGAGTCTGTGGTATTTTGTTATGGTACACTTAGCTGGTTAACATAAATATCTTTTTTAGTTTGTTTTTATCATGATAACAGCAAATAACATCCGTTTATTGATTCGTAAAGCCACACCTCTCCTGATAAGTTTTTTGGTCCTAGAGGAAAAGGATACTATTTCTGTCTATAATTACAGCATGCAGTATACTACTTGGCCAGTACTCACAAAATAGAATTTTGTTGGACTGATTTTGATGACAAAGTGTGACGTGTAATAGTTTTCCTTCGCCAAATCTTAAGACATGCTATCGTCAGGTGATGCAAGGCCATGCCATGGTCATAAATAAACCTGAGGATTCACTTGCATAACATTACCTGAGCCCAGTGTAGGTTAGGCAGCTTGCATTTTTCTTACAACAAGGAATTCAGAGACTAAGCTACTTCTATCTCTCAACTTTGCCACCTTACACGCCTTTGTTTATACCTGTGCTGAGGACAGAGAAAGCTGGAGGAAGATAATCCCCATGTTTTTGTCATGACCAGAAGGGCACATCAATTCTGTTCACTCTCTACTATAAAAATGAATCATTTGACTCTATCTAGATTCATGGGACCCAGAAAGTGGATATTGGGTAAAAAAATAAACTGTTTATGCCAGGTGCCTTCTATAATATGCTGAGAGTTGAGTTTAGTAATCATTATGTCTACTTTCTGAAGAATTTGCCAACAAATCTACTAGAGCAGAGGTTTACCAGTAAGAAGAGCCCGTGATTTCACTTCCTTTTAAGTCAATTCTTATGAGGTTTAGTGTGATATACATCCTCTATAATTAGTGAAAAATAATCTTACAGAATTTATCTAAAGTATCAGTTAATTAAATATAAAAATGGATGAAACACAGCAGTAGCAACTATAAATGTCTCTGTCACTGTATAGTAAGAACAAAATGTTAAACACACCATATAGTTATATTTCACTTATCTAGTAAAAACATTACTCCTAGAAAAATTATATGATATTTAATTGTTCAATATATCATACTATTCTTATTTTCTTAGATAGTTGAGTGCATGTAGTCATTTGGGCAAATTAAACATAAGTTAAAAGAATTTCTGCTAGGGGTGCCTGGGCGGCTCAGTTGGTTAAGCATCTGCCTTCATCTCAGGTCATGATCCCAGGGTCCTGGGATTAAGCCCCGAGTTGGGCTCCCTGCTCAGTTCTCCTTCCCGCTGTCACTATCTCTGTCTCTCTCTCTCTCAAATAAATAAAATAAAATAAAATAAAATAAAATAAAATAAAATAAAATAAAATAAAATAAAATAATTTAAAGAAAAATACAAATTACTTCAAGGTGGTTATCTTAATTAGTAGCTCACACTGCTGGCATTCATTAGAGAATTAGTCCATGTTTACTTAATCTGTTATGATACTATTTAATTAATGATAAAATCTGAAAATTTCAAGTTAACCTCTTAGCAAATGAAAAAAGTTAAATCAAGATAACATGATTGGTAGAAAATAAACAAACTGATTTTGAAACCTTAAGTTCAAAGAAAAGTCCCCTAATAATAAAATGTTTGAGTTAAGGTCTCAAGAATGGGTAAGAATTAACTGCAGTAAAGGGAAAGAAAAATATGACCAACAAGTGGGACTGGGTGGGACAATGGTCCTGTATCAGAAGGAAAGCAGAGTATTCAAAACATTAAGAGAAGGCAGGCTGATTGAGAGGCAGCAAGGTGGGGAGAGGTGGGCAGGTGAGGCTGGAATGGCTTTCTACATTCGGCATCCTCTTACGATGCCAAATAAATACATAATAATTAGTCCCAATTTATCATCTACTCACACATTTCATCAGCATTGTTCCAGCAATTCATTGTGATATAGACTTCTGAGGATAAGGAGACAAATATAAAGGAATTTTTATTTATATGTTTGTTTTACCCTGAGGAACTCACATTAAATCTTTTATACAACAAACTCATTAATTTGCATGCCTACAAATTAGGCACTGTGAATTCTATGTTGTACAGCGTCCTTCCTACTAACTGCCACAATGTCAGTGGGGTTCTCTAGGCCATTCTGTACAGACCTGCCTTTACAGCCACCTTCCCTGTATCTCTACTAAACACTTAACTGCGTCTCAAGAGTTGTGTTCATTGCTCACACTTTGGTACATCCTTCCCTATTCAATCAGCATAGGCCCAGCTGACACAAAGATGTCCAGTGAAGTAGAAATTTAGTAAACCGTTTTGTACATTCATCTGCCTTTCTCTGGGGTCATTTCTTTTCTGCCGTGCAGCAACAGATTTGAACATTTTTAGCCCCACCATGATATCTCCGGCCAAGGAAATAAAAGGTACAAATCAATATTTGGAGCTTATCTGTAATGGAATTGCAAGCTCTTTAACAAGACAACCCACTGTCAGGACTGATGTGAGATTATTGAACATGTTTGGGAAAAATGGGGGAAAGGGTTTACTCTGAAGTCATTTAAGCAACCTGTGTTTTTTTCTGGAGAATTTCAGATAAATAACCATGCATAAATTATAAACCATCATACAACCATGCCATCTTAACCTTGTCCTCAATATCTTTATAGAAGCTTTGTAGTTAGTCAGTTTCCAATTTTTTCACAGCATATATTTCACAACTTTTTCTTTTAACAATGTATATACTAGAACAAATTGTTTTCTAAAATCCAGATTCTTTTTTGTATGTGGTTGCTGTTGTTACTGCAACTTGACTGAATCTAGTAGCAGGTAAGTTGGTTACCTCTTAAACTGATTTTCTAAGGGAGAAAAACTTTAAAAAAGAAAAGAAAGGAAAAGAAAAGAAAATTAAAATGGCAATGGGTTTGCAATGTCGTCTTTCTTAAGGTTTGCAAAATGATCACTAAAACTATTTCCTTTCTGAACACTGCAGGGTAAAAAGGACTGTCAAAACATATATCCACCAGGGGTGTCTGAGTAGCTCGGCTGATTAAGCATCTGACTCTTGATTTTGGTTCAGGTCATGATCTCAGAGTTGTGAGATTGAGCCCCACATGGGGCTCCGAGCTCAGTGTGAAGGCTGCTTAAGATTCTCCCTCTCCCTCTGCACCTCCGTCTCTAATGAAAAAAAAAAAAAAAAGACATACATCCACCAGTAAACCAGCAGTCCTCAGTATTACTTAATAGCTAATATCATTATGCAAATATCACTCAATATTAATTCAATTATCATTATCTGAATTTGATATGTGTCAGGTACTGGGCTGGGTAGATAGTTGGAATATAGAGATACTGCTTTAACTTGGTTCCCTAGCAGAAAGTCTGAGATGGGAATTCTTCTTCAAGTAGTTTATAGGCTAATTGCTCTGGAAAAAGAGAGGGAGGAAAGCAGGATATAGCAGGAGAAAACAGCTAGGGAGCTATAAGCTAACTCCAGCCTGTCCCAGTGGAAAGCTCTGGAACATGGACTGCACCACAGAGTTGATTCTGCTTTATGCAACAAAAACAGCTGCTATCTCATCAAGTCAGTCAGTTTGGCTGTGGGCTTTGAAAGAGGGTGGGTGAGGGGCAGCACTCTCTCTCAGGCACAAGAACTCCAGTTTAACTGAGGGCACTTATGTGGAAAAAAGCAACAATAAGCCTTTAGCAGCCAAGTCTCAGTGGCTGGAGGGTACATGCACTGGCCTGGAAAAGCAATTTGCATAGGGTAACAACACCATCCACTACTGAAGCATCTGTTATGATCACCATATGACAGCAGAAAACTTTAACTTAACCACATAGAATGATTACTCAGCATTATAAGGTTACTAGAGGAAGAATACTCTATACAAACAAGCAAATGCAAATTTAAAAGAAAACAAAAAGTTACCATTAGTATTTTTCAAAGATTCTCCTAAAAAAAAGTCCCTTGAACTCTCACAACCAGTATCAATTTTGGAATTGGAACTGGTTTGGTTGTTTCACTATTTAAATTGTTTATTCTTTATCTGGCCATGAAATAACTTTGAAAACCCATTTCCTCTCTGCACTACCAGAAAAACAAAACATAAAAGTACATGGAGAAATACACATTTGCTTTTCTTTAAAATGTGCTAGTAAATACATACATTTTACCAATCTATTCCCTAATTTTCACCAACTGACTTCCATTAATAATTCAGCAAACACAAATGTTTAAAACTCCAATTTATCTCAGTGGAGATTAAGATATATCTTAACCTTAATGGAGAAATCATAAATAGTTATTCCTCTCACATCACTTTCCAACTTTTTTCATGCTTTGTTAGCACATTTTTGATTCTATTATTAAATAGTATCACTTTTGTCTTTGATATATCTGTACCACTGAATAGCTCCAAGATGGAGCAGTGTCTGATTCTTCGTGTTTTCTGAATGGGCTGGTGCCTTGACTGTAGGAGCGCTCAACCGATGTGTGTTGAATTGGTGAATAGGCAGTGACGTTACATTTTATGAGGTGGTCAGTTAATAAAGACAGCAAGAAAAGCAACAGTTCCATAAAATTAAAATTTTCCTTGAAAAGCTTATAAAATTCCCGTTAAGAAATATATATGGTTTTGTGTATATATTCCTGTGTCAGCTCTTCTAATTCCATTTACTCAATATTTTTTATGCTTCTCAATTATTCTTCAATTTCTTCCTCAAGGGTAGTGCTGATTTGTCACGACCTACTTAAAGATCACTTAAACAAGGCATTTAACTCTTTCTAATGGTCAGGAAACCCTGAAACAATCTTTATACGTACTTTCCATAAATTTTGATAGTTTGCATCGGTTGTTTTTGGTGTGACTACATCCACTGCCTATTTAATATGAGTAAGGAAATAGGGGCATATCCCATGCATAAAATTAAATTGGCGTAAGATAAATACATTAACTTAAAAAAAAAAAAGGACCCATCTCCCATTGGTTTTATTAAAACTTTCAAATATCCTCATATCTTATTTTTTTCACATTTATCCATCATCTTAAAAAGCATTCAATAAGTGGTTTCTTTTAGACCTTTACGTTGTAGTCACACCCAAGAGCCACAGCATAGTAGCCAAATTAGCATGTACCCATTCGCTCCCTTAACAGCGATTTGCCTTTCTATATGCAGACTGTCACATTGTTGTGTTTACAGGATTGCTTCCAGCAGCTAATTATTGTGAACAACATAATGCTATATGGTACTGACAAAAGTAAATATGATAATGACCATGCATACTCATCATAGCTTCATCTTTGGAAAACTATTTCAGAAAGTAAGCAATTGATGATAGTTGGAATACAAAGCAAGGGAGAGGGGGAAAATTTGATTACTAGGTTTTAGAGGTTTCAATTTGCTGAAAAAGTAAATCTCTAACATAATGACATGCAAGAATGTGGAAGAAAAGGCTCCATTACCACTTGGACAGCTGTTTACATTTTCTTCCATCTGGAGCACAAGTGAAAAGAATAAAATTTTGTTTGATTGGAACGACCCAGGTCAGGGAATTAAAAATGCAACAAAATTCCCCTAAAGCAGCAGGGTCCACAAACTGATTTCCCCTAAGCCAACACAAATTTATCTCTTCCCCAAAGCAATCAGCATTGTGGACATTGAATAAGATGGAGATTTTCCAGCAGTTGTTTTCCCCTTCGCCCAACCTCCATTGTCATGCATTGTTTCCTTTTGAGGTTCATAAATCCCATTTCCATGTAGTAGGATCAAACAAGAGGACATTCTCAACCATAGGCAGAAAATGATATAAATTTTAGGAAATTCTAAAAATATTCTTTGTCTAATCATATACAATAAGATAGACACTGATTTCTGGTAAGTAGCTTAAAATAAAATTGCATTAGTAGAGAAATACAAACCACATAAAGAGAAATTGCTCTACAGCAAAACCAATTTTACTATGATATGGGAAACAGACTGAAGTTTCTCTAAGGCTTACTTACCATGCTAACCATAAAGATATTAACATCTACAATTAATTCCGAAGTAATAAACAAACATATAAAATAGTTAACTTATGAATAATCTGAAAATTTGACCTGGGAAGAAAGACTTCACTGATAAACAAAATGACAAAGAAGTTTCTAGCTGAGGAATAAAGTATCTTGTGATATTTCCATATTATATTACGAATGTCTCAGAGTATTTGTATACCCTTTGCTCTAGTCTCATTTCATACTACAGTAAAAAGAATTAAACACAGTTTGAAATTTCTATAGTAATTCTGTATGTATAAAAAAGTAAGTGCAATACTTTTGCAGTGAAAAATAGAAATATACAATACATTTTGGCTTTTCATGTTCTTTGACTTTTTTAAAAAAGATTTATTTATTTAATTTAAATGTGAAGGAGGGACTGAGGGGGAGGAAGAGGAGAGAGGGAATGTCAAGCAGACTTCCTGCTGAGCACAGAGCCTGACTTGGGGCTAGATCCCACAACCCTGAAATCATGACCTGAGACAAAATCAAGAGTCAGACGCTTACCTGACTGAGTCACCCAAGCACCTCTGTATTCTTTGACTTTTAATTCAATTATTCTATCAGTCATTTTCAGTGTTCTTCTCTTACATAAAAATACCTGGGTATATTTAGACCTCTAATAGTTTTCCAATGCTGCTGTAACAAATTACCACAAACTCCAAGGTTTAAAATATTTTTTTTTATTATTTATTTATTTATTTATTTACTATTTTTTTTATTTTTTAAAGATTTTATTTATTTATTCGACAGAGATAGAGACAGCCAGCGAGAGAGGGAACACAAGCAGGGGGAGTGGGAGAGAAAGAAGCAGGCTCACAGCAGAAGAGCCTGACATGGGGCTCGATCCCATAACGCCAGGATCACGCCCTGAGCCGAAGGCAGACGCTTAACCGCTGTGCCACCCAGGCGCCCCCAAGGTTTAAAATAACATGAATTTATTAACTTACAGTTCTGGAGGCCAAAAGTTCAAAATCAAGTTTTGTTGGGAAGGCTGCGTTCCCTCCGGAAGCTTTGAGAAAGATCCCATTTCTTTGCTTTTTTTAGCTTCTTGCATTACTTGGCTCTTGGCCCTTGCCTTGTCTTCTTTCTCCAACTTACTGTTTTCACGGTCACAACTCCCACTGCCCGCTCTGATCTTCCTGCCTCCCTCTTATAAAGACACTGGTCTTTAAGAGGACCTTTGGTTACATTTGGTTCACCCAGATAATACAGGAAAATCTTCCCATCCATCTCAAGATTCTTTACTTAATCACATCTGAAAGTCCCTTTTATCACACAAGCCAACACATTGACAGGTTTTGGGGGATTAGGACATGGACATTTTAGGGGGCCCATTATTCAGCCTATTACAACAACTTATAATTTAAGTATGAACTGATTGTTTCCCACATCCTATAACGCCATGTAAATATCACATTGATTTTTGCTTATTACTCATCTTTCATTTTTAAAGTGCTTAACAATTTTATATTAAAGTATTTTATTTTTATGCTGTAATAATAAAACCTCATGCAGGTTTGCCAGTACATTTTATAAAATTGTCATTTAAAATTACTTTCCTGGGGCGCCTGGGTGGCACAGCGGTTAAGCGTCTGCCTTCGGCTCAGGGCGTGATCCCGGCGTTATGGGATCGAGCCCCACA
Source organism: Ursus arctos (assembly GCF_023065955.2). Lineage (NCBI taxonomy): Eukaryota > Metazoa > Chordata > Mammalia > Carnivora > Ursidae > Ursus > Ursus arctos. Next base: position 56,040,549 of record NW_026622808.1, on the reverse strand, counting down.
TCAGGCTCCTCCGCTATGAGCCTGCTTCTTCCTCTCCCACTCCCCCTGCTTGTGTTCCCTCTCTAGCTGGCTGTCTCTATCCTGTCGAATAAATAAATAAAATCTTAAAAAAAAAATAAATAAATAAAATTACTTTCCTTTCACAAAAATAATAAGTCATTTTATAATGTTTTCACACAGAATATACACAACACATATATGTATATTTATCATTATATTTATCATTCATCTTAAAAAAGCAAATTTTCTCTTAGAAGTGTTTTTCAAGGGTGATGACCAATGTCTTGCAATTTAGAGAAAAATTAAATTACTATGCGCTATAAATTAAAGCTCTGTAATTTTAAATTATCAAAATAAAATTCTAAAGGTAGGTATTATTATATCCAGTTTAAGAATGACAAAACTGAGACTCAGAATGAATTGGTGAATTCTCCAAGGCTATTCAGGTGATGGATTATGGGCTTACTCTCTGAATCTAGAAACTGGTCAAAAGGTAGACTACATCAGTAGAAAACAGAAAATTCCATTCTGCAGATTGTATCATTGATATAGTTTTAGGTAATGGTCATTTAAAAATATCTTATTGTATGTATTCTAGTCTGGCTTCTAGGTTCTATCATGAATGAATCTTTCCCCCATTAGTCTCCAAATGACTTTATTAAAACAAGGGCATAGTAAGTGAAAAGCATCAGAACATGAAGTAAACTTCAAGTTCCCATGGACATCTGAGAAGTTATCTGCTCCTTTGTCATTCTTCTTTTCTCTGTCTTCAAAGGTTGTTTTCATATGTTATTTTCTCTAGGAGGCTGTCCCAGACCTACTCATCCTTGCACAAAGTTAGTTGTCATTGATTCTGTGCACTTTCTTTTTTTTTTTTTTTTTGGACTTAATAGATATTTCAGAATGTTCTATCCTAAAACAGCAGAACACACATTCTCTTCAAGTGTACACAGAACATTCTCCATAACAGATCACATGTTAAGTCACAAAATAGGCCTCAACAAATACAAAAAAGATTGAAATCATACTATGTACGATTTCTGGCCACAGTGCTACGAAACTAGAAATCAACTAAAAGAAAACATTTCGAAAGACATGGCATTTTATTTATTTTTTATTATTATTATTTTTTGGTATCAATCTTTGATTTACATTCTAGTTAATCATAGCTCTGCCCTCCATTTATTACTACTATTTTTTTTGTATCAAGCTTTGATTTAAATTCTAGTTAGTTAATCATAGCTCTGCCCTCCATCGTCTCCCCACTGAGCACTCAGCGTGGTTCTTCCTCTTTATCCCTCCACTATAAGCTCAGGGAAAGAAGGGCCTTGCTGATCTGGTTTAAAAGCTGCATCACCATACCCTAGGGCTTGGGTGCTGGAATACATCTCATAGGCACTAAATTCTGGTAGGTACTAGATATATAACTGATGATAGAATGAATGAACAGATAGGTAAATGAAATGTGAGTTTTGCAGAAATTTTGAGAATGATTGCTGGGGTTTTATGTTTGATTAATATTTGATGGTGTCTTTCTAATTCTTCTTTTGATTTTCAATATATATTCAACATACTCCTCACATAATGCTACATTGTATCTAAACCTGTTCGGTTGAATTAACACCCCTAAAAACTTAGATTGATAAAAAAACAAAAAGTCTTACCTTTGGCAGTATTTCTTACAAGAATGACAACAGTGTAAAGATGAAAAGCACATCAGTGGGACCTGTTCAACAGACACAGCAATGATGTAAAAACATGCACTTTAACAACTGTATCTACTCACAGGAAGATAAACAGCAATTTTTGTTAGAAAATAACAGACTGTTTTAGGAAAGTGAACAACTGATTAATTCTTTTAATTTTTAAATTAATATTTATGAGTCTCCCAAAGTGGAAACAATCACACTATGTAAAGATACCACCATTTGTATTTTTACAGGAATCTTTCCTTCACTGACTTTGATAAAACTACAAATTCTTACTATAAAGTAAAGAGTAAGCCAAGATTAATCTTTTTTTTTTTAAATCCGTGTTTTCATATATAGAACTTGCTCAAGGCAAGGTATACCTACATAGGCAAAAGCCATTTTAATTTTAAAGAAGAAAAGTAGCTAAAAGGCATTTTTTAGGAGATGGAAAATTACAGATTATTCACAATTGAGTGACTACAATGCAAACAACCTACTAAGTTTTTTGCCCCCTGAGGAGATCAGTGGTATTCTTCTTCCCTTAGAAAAACCCACTTGTCAGAAGAGAATTAAAACTTAATCTAGTAGAAACTCCATGCCCACATGTTTTTTGTGTAACAAAATCTCAGTATCATCAAAATAAATTTGTGCTTTTCCTTTGTCAAGTTTTTATTTCAAGAAGCTTGGTTAAAATTTTATCTGAATTTGCACTCAATCCAAATGATGGCCCAGGATTTCTGAACCTCATACTGTAGACATTTGAGTGGTAGGGGAGCATCATTAGATGCCAGGTATGACAATCAAAAGTGTCTCCAAATATTGCCAGATGTCCTAGGGATGAGGGGGGCAGCAAATTCACACCTAGTCGAGAACTACTGGCCTAGACAAATAGAAGAACCAAACAGAATCAATGCTGTGTCAGTTAAACAGAGAGACATATTCTCTGATATTTCTGTATGATACAGAGTGAAGCACCTCATTCAGTAATGATCAGGGTCACTGCTTGTGTCCTAAACTGTGGATTTTATGCCTGACTGAAAAACCAAAGTATACATTATACTTGGAAACTGGGCAGAGGGCACATACAGACATGCCATGGAAACAGAACTCACCCATTTGATTATTTCTACTGTTGAGATTTATGACTGGAGAGTCAAAACCTTACCCCCCTGCTACATTCCAGCCCTTAGTTATGATGGCCACACTAGTTACCCCAGGGAAAGCATGAAGTGGATTCAGCCATTTTGACCCTACAGCATATAGTTCCTGGCTTTTCTCAACAAATTCCAAAGGCTGCTGACCTGAAACTGCTGGAATATAGTCAGAAACTTACACAGAAAAGGAATAAAAACAACAGGAACACACACTTACTCTTTGAATTAAAAAGTATATAATATATACCCCTCTCCTTTAATGTTACGCGACCTACAGATAAACACACACACACACACACACACACACACACACACACACACACACACACAGACACAAACACCGTGACTTTAACTTTCTTTCTCCCTATGATTATATTAAATTGTTTATGCTGGGGTCTAGTGTCCCCTCTGAATTGAAGGAATGGCTTTCTCCTTGTGTGTCTAGTTCTTGGATTTATGCTGCTCCTGAAATGTTAGCAAACATGTTAGCCTTTCAATTTGCCTGTCTCCTAGGTGAGGGTCTGCTTATTCTTCAGTGACTATCTAATTATTTTCATCAGAAAGGTGAGCTCTGAAAGGAGTAACATTGCAAAGCTTCTGGGTTTTGTTTTGTTTTGTTTGTAAGTAAACAGGAGCTGGAAGGCAATATTTACCAAAGGGATTTCAAGTAGGATCTCAAGAAATAAGATGCCCTGGATCTCCTTACCTTGTTCAAGGTAAGACGGTGCTTATGTGCACAAAATATTATAAAAAATTACCAGAAGTAAACGGCCTGCAATTCTTAACTAGTTTGATAAAATAGAGGGATACTTGGATTATGGATTAATTATGCATTTAGCCTGGATTATGAGTTTTTGTTCTGATTCGTCAAGTTTAGCTGGTTCTCTCAATTTAATGAAGCAAAACATGTCTGCTGTTCCCTTGTAGTAGCCGGTAGGTACATTTGTTTGGGTACAGTGAGAATGAGCCAAAATTCTGCCAAAATATTTTAGAGGGCAAATTAAGTTCAAACAAAAGAATAAGTAGTATTCTAGTCACCTCCTTAAATCTCCTACTTTGCCCATGAAAGTGTAGAATATCAATTTTTTTTTCTTGAGGGCTGACAAAAATTCATAATATTCAATTGGGATTTTCACAATTTATCTGTTTTTGGATACATGTTGCTTCACAACTTATTTCAAACTCTGTAATGGCTTCACCCTCAATGTGTAGGTTACACTGATCCCCTAAACACTATGCAATGGCAATTATCTGACACTTTGAGGTTATCTTGTGAAATAAAGTGTGTATCCAATATTACAAAGGGGTTTCAGTCAGGGTGCCTCGGTGGCTCAGTCGGTTAAGCATCTGCCTTCAGCTCAGGTCATTATCCCAGAGTTCTGGGATCCAGGCCCTGCATCAGGCTCCCTGCTTTTCCCTCTCCCTCTGCCTGCTGCTCTCCTTGCTTGTGCTCTCTCTTTCCCTCTGTCAAGTAAATAAATATTAAAAAAAAACAACAACAACAAGTTTCAGTCTAGCTAATGATACATATTAGCGTATCATTTCAATTTTAAAGAAATAAATGGCTTACTTACATCACCTCATTTATTCCTTACAGTAACTAAATGGGGTAGCACTGTTAACCCCATTGCATGGATGAGGAAATTGAGTCTTAGTTTCATAAACTGCACATTGCATGGAAGCTGGCCCTGGTTTATACAGCTTCAATATGTAGAACCAAGACTCAGAATTATGTTTATCTGAAATCAAAATCATACTCTCATCTAAGAATCCCTTCCTTTCTTTTCAAACTATTCATCCTTTTATTCCATTTGAAAGTAGGTCAGTGTGACTATCTAGTATTAAAAAAAAAATCTTTCACAGTCATTAATAGAAAAGAGTTCTATATTCAAGTACTAATTTTCACCTAAAAATGACTTTATAAAGAAAATCAGTTAATTAAATATGCATAAAAGAGTTTCATATTTTCATTAGACATATTACTATAAATATCTGAAAAGACTAATGTTTGTAATTTATTCCAAAAAATTATTGAATGAATGCTAAGGACAAGACAACAAACATTGTGAGGCTATAAAAATTCAGTTTATAATCTATCAGGGAACAGAGGAAAGGGAGAATGAGATAATTCTAATGTAAGAATCAAAGCAATACTATGAAATTTTTCATGAAAGTATTAGATAACACAGAAGTTTAGTGTCACTTTGTTTCTCAATAATCTGAGAGTGGGGGAGACCTTTCTAATTATGATACCAAATACAAAATCCATAAAAGAAAAATTGCTACATAAAATAAATTCTGTATGGCCAAGAAAAATTCAAAAGCAAATTACATACTTGGATAAAAACATTTAGTATTTATAGATAAGAGTCTAATATAGGGAGTTTTAAAACTCAATAAGAAAAAGGTATATGATATATGTACAATGTTATTCCTTACAGTATTGTTTATAATAGCAAGTGTTGGAAAATATGTGCTCATCACTAGTTACATATATATGTTACATGTATACTATATCATTATGCATCCATCTAAAAAATGATTTTTTAAAGGAACATAAAAACATTCTTGAAGATATTGTAAAGTATTTAAAGTAGGGCCCAAAATAGAATTTACCTTAGGCTAACAAAAATATGCATTCTTGTGTATGTATATTCTATCTTTATTGGGTTAGCATACCAGAAACTCAAAGCAGTGCTTGCCTACACTAGCATCTAGGGAACTAGGAGACAGAGATGGGAGGGATACTTTTCACATTTACGAGTAAACTCGTTATCTAGTCAAATTTTAAATTAAATGAACCAATTTTTTGAAAAGGAGTATCTTGTAGAAGACATTATGGGGAGGCTCCCAAGCACTAACCATAAAGATTTGAACAGAAAATTAGAAGATAACTGACTTGGCAGGAAAGAGAGTCAGTTCAGCTTGGGACACACTGAATGCATTGAGTTTTAGAATAGGTGAATAAATCATGCTGAGGCATAAGTAGAAAGAGTTTTGTGGCAGAGAGTTAGCAATGTGGGTCTAGAATTTTGAGGATGTTTAGCTTCACATTGTTCCAAACTTACAGCACTAAGCTACCTTCATTCTTTCATGCCAAACCTAGTCTTGGGTACCCCAGCCTAAATCATAAACCCTGCCTCCTTCTGCTGTCTGAGACAGTAATTCTGATGAGGAAGTCAGAGTCAAGTGACCACTAAAGAACTCTGTAAGGTTGGAGTGCCTGGGTGGCTCAGTTGGTTAAGCATCTGACTTTTGGTTTCGGGTCAATCATGATCTCAGTGTCATGGGATTGAGCCCCGCACTGGACTCCCTGCTCAGTGGGAGTCTGCATGAGATTGTCTCTTTCCCTCTCCCTCTGTCCCTCCCCCTGCTCGCTCGCTCTCTCTCTCTCTCTTAAATAAATAAATAAATAAATAAATAAATAAATAAAATTGTGTGAGTTTCATATACATCAAAATTGAAGTTACAGGATAGTAAGGAAGACAATAAGCCAGGCATAATGTCATACTGTATAATTTTCCTTTTATTTATTTATTTTTTTTACCACTGTGTTTCTTAATATCTGTGGACACTGGCTGCATTGGGTTGTGTTAACAGTTTTTTGTCCTTCCTCTGGAATCAGTACACTGATGTTTCAGCCCAATTCATCCCCATAGGCCACAGATAGAGAGAAGTGAGTTAAAAGAACGTATCTCAATTCTGGGACCATTTCGTAAGTATTCAAAACAGAGATGACCTCTTTCACTACGGATACTGGCTAAGATAAAAATGTGTAAGCCTATAATTTAGGGGGTCAACTATACAGAGTAAGTGAGCAGTTGGAGAATGAAGTCAACCCCAAAGAAGACGAAACTGTGTGTGTGCATGTATGCATCAATGTGTATGAGAAAGGGGAAAAAATCCAGGTTACATCATCTGAGTCCCTAAATCAAAGCCAAACTCCCTCTAAAATTTTATTTCTTGAGCCAAAATGTCTATCTATCTGTCTGTCTGTCTATATTCATCATCATCACTTTATCCCTTAAGAAATCTCACTTGCACATTATACTTGCCAATATAGTAGGTATAATTATAAAATTCCATGATCCAAATTCTTTCTCTATTTCAGGTAAGACCCAATCTCATAAAATCTGTGAACACTGAGTATACAGTTATTTGTCAAACAGTTCTAAGGGGCTCAATAACACTTGTTGACTGATGGCTCTCATGTCTCTTTTTTCATTATACAATTGACCCTTGAATAACACAGGTTTGAACTATGCAGGTCCACTTATATGTGGATTTTTAAAATATAAATACAGCACAGTACTATAAATGTATTTTCTCTTCCTTATGATTTTCTTAATAACGTTTTATTTTCTCTAGCTTGTGGTAAAAAAATACAGCATATAAGACATATAACATTAAAAAGTACGTGTTAATCTACTGTTTATGTTATCAATAAAGCTTCAAATCCACAGTAACCTATTAGTAGTTTTGGGGGGAGGAAAAAGTTATATACAGTATTTTGACTGTTCAGGGGGAAGTGGATGCCCTTAATCTCCATGTTGTTCAAGGGTCAACTGTACAACAAATGTGTTGAGATACTACTATAGTCAAGGCTTTGCTTCACTGAAATGAGGATTCTGATATGTGCAAAGCCTAGAGTCAGTTAACACACTTTATAAGGCTGAATACAAGATTCCAATGCTTTCATTTTGATATGTGACACGAAATCTATTAATAAGAAGCCAGATTTCTTGTAATCTTATTTCACTAATAACTTATAGTTTTATCTTTCTGCAATATGTATTTTGAGTTTCTCTTTAGCTTTAGAAGAAAAGACCAATCTGTAATCTTCTATAAACAAAGTATAAACAACATTTAAATTGAAGTGAAAATAACAATGTATTTTAGGACTCATGGATCAGATCTATGTAGCTTATAAGTTAACTTTTTAAAGCATATACTGAATATATTACAAATAACATATTGTTATATTTGGCTCTGCCCAGAAAGCAATAAATAAAATCTATGTCTAAAGGCATTTACATATTAGTAGTGGCTGAAATTTTATAGATGCAGCTTTACTGCCAAAAGAAAAAGCAGTTATTTTGGGGTCTCTATAGCTATAAACCTGTACATAGATTTTTACAGTGCTGAGTAAGCTTGGATAAAATTAAAGCATAAAATTTCCCCACATGACTACTTTAGTTATCTTTGGGAATATTATTCATTTGAGGATTTTTATTTCAAATAGCAAATGTACTTTTTTTTTTTCCTTTTGCTTGATGTGGACCAAATTAATGAAACTAATATAACAGGCAGACAGAAATTATCAAAGACACTTGCAAGACATTTTGCATAGAAATGTCCTTGTGTTTTGACATTCTGATTTCTTGTTTTCTGACAGGGCTATAATTTGCTTTAAGAATTGTTTTAATCAGTTACCAAATGTTTCTTATGCTGTGCTGGATGGAAGTAATTGAATTTTGTAGAGGAGTAGCTGAGTAGCTGGGGTATGATTAAAAATTTTTTTCATTGACCTTTCTTGCTTTCAAACCCAGGGTCTAATTAAAAACAATGCTTCCTAAAAGAGGTTATCATCAAAGATAGTTTTAATAAAGCTTTACAGTTTTTGATAACACTGTCGTCTTTAACGAGAGGCCTAACGTCATTGCTACAATGACCAAATCAGTAATTAAACATCTCACAGCTAGCCCGTGTTCAAGCTGCAGTTTCTGAGAGCTTATAAATCCATGAAAATAAATCTCTCTGGGGCCATCTCAACTCCAGAAAGATAGCTTTAAATGAACTATAGAACTGAACCTTGCTCCTTCTCTAAAGTGTGTGGTGCATTGCAGAATGCTTATTTATAGAACTACTTTAAATATGATGACCTCTTCTTTTGAAAAAAAAATATATTTTCAGTATTTTTTTTCCATTTAACTTTGAGATGAAAGCCTCTTCCTTTAGTTCTGAGAGTCTATTTACATAAGGCAGGGCTGTATGTTAAAGAAAATAAAGTATACCTGAAAAAAACTGTAGACACCAAATCATAATCTAACTATTTCTAGAATTTTTACAACACAAAAAGGCCTTAGAAATCATTTAAAGAATAAGACAAACATTATTGGGGAGAAGCATTTGCTTTTGCCTGCCCAATATCCATGATCTTTTCTATTAGTGATAACTCAATTCTCCTTTGCAAAATCACTCCTCCCCTGACCCAGACAGCACACAATCCATTTTCTCCTAGTTCCTAATATCTAGTTTTTGGAACTCATTGGTATTTACTCCTTCCAAAGCCTGGATTTCTAGCTTCCCCTTCAAGTCTGTCAGCTACCCTGAGTCCTTTGAATTAAGTCATTTTTGGCTGGTGAGAACTCAAGTTGGTTTATGTAGCTTGTTCTCAAAGAATCCTTGCTGACTTTAGCTCATTAGATGAAAGCTCAGTTAGGACAAGAATGTGTTGTTTTTTTTTTTTTAAAGATTTTATTTATTTATGTGACAGAGAGACAGCCAGCAAGAGAGGGAACACAAGCAGGGGGAATGGGAAAGGAAGAAGCAGGCTCCCAGTGGAGGAACCTGATGCGGGGCTCGATCCCAGAACGCCAGGATCCCGCCCTGAACCGAAGGCAGATGCTTAAAGACTGAGCCACCCAGGTGCCCCAAGAATGTGTCTATCACTGTTTCATGCACTAGTGTCTGAAACACAGTAAGTGCTCAAACAATATTTGTAGAATTAATGAATAAAACTAGAGGAATGGAGTGACATGTTAGGTCTCACAGGCAGATTATTCCAGCACCGACGTTAGAGATTACATTCCCTTTGGTATTTCCTTCTATTATTTCTTCCCAACAAACAGCCTTCTCTTAAACTATGCATGCTCTGCTCCAGCTTTTCTGAAGGAAGAGCTGTTTACATTACTGGTTTTTAACATGCGTACTATTTCTGTAATATGGTCAATTTATACTATCCTGATATTTCTGGTGCTTTATCTAGATGAGCATAAAAGTATCCCAGGAATGCCACTGGCTGACAAATTTATTAAAGTTATAATCCTTTAAATCCTCTTAAGGTCACAAATTAAAAATCATGACATAAAATTGAAGACAGATTGTGACCAATTATTTTCTCATTCATATTCATTCAACACAGTGTACTGTACACCGGATAGGGGAAAAAAAAAAACCCAAAGATTATGCAGGTAAGAATACGGAGAGAACATGAATAACTCTTTGGCTTAAAGGGTTATTTTCTAAGGAGCAAAGTCAAACTCTTGAACATATCCTATAAGGTTGCCCACTCTCTAGTCTTATTTTTTCTTTTATACCTCAAGTCCCATCTGCTCTGAACAACCAGAGCTTTTGCCTACATTCCCACATTACCATCCATTCTCCATATACACAGAAATCTCAAAGAAACCTATTAAGTCCTTACTCATACCCTTGTACATATGGCTTTCTTCACCTCTGAAGCCACTCCATGGGCTTTTTATTATCATCCTTTGAGGGTTTCCTGGGTGGCTCAGTTGGTTAAGGGGACCGACTCTTGGTTTTGGCTGAGGTCAAGACCTCATGGGTCGAGATCTCATGGGTTGTGAGATGGAGCCATGTGTGCGATGTAGCCCTGAGTGGGGCTCTGCACTGGTTGGGAAGACTGCTTGAAGATTTTCTCCCTCTGCCACTCCCCCGACTTCCACAAGCACACGTGCTCTCTCTCTCTTGAATAAATAAATAAATCTTTATTATCATCCTTTGAGACCCAGAGAAAATATTAACTCATTCATGAGCAATTTTTCAGATGACTCAAATATATTTATGTCTCCACTCTTATCTCTTGAAATATGTTCTATAAAAATCCATTCTAGTATTAAATACATTTGGTCATAATTATTTTTACATGTTTATCTCTCCCAATATTCTATAAGCTCTTCAATGATAAGAAATGGATCTTTTTCACTTAATTATTCCCTCCACTCTCTGCATGCTAACTGATACATTGTAAGTTCAACATATATTTGACAAATAGAAGCATAAATGAATAGAGACAAGATTAAAAGTGAGAACACAATTCCCAGGCCATCTCCTCTTTCCATTGTACCAAGCTGACTTTATCCATGACAGATAGCCCAACAGATACTATATTATGATCTAACTGTAAATTAAAATGATTTCCTTTAATTTCAAATATATCTATGAGTAAATTGTGTGAGACTAGAAAGGAGGACAAAGACAATAATTATTCTGATGGTTTAGGCTATACATTTGCTAATTCAAACATCTATGCTTCAGACTATATTCTTTTAGTTAGGGATACCCAATTATTTCACTTCTTCACTTTGTTTTGGATATATGTGAACCTTAAGCTCATCTTAATATTGTAGTTTGTATTCACTCACTTCCAAATGTAAATGTATTTCAAACTAAATAAATAAATCAGTCTCAACCTTCAAGCTTTGCAAAGCCTTTTGATTGGATAATATGAAATAAAAAGTTGTTATATATATTTTTTGGAGCAAAGCTAGTTTTCTTTTTTAAAGTATACTTGACATATAATGTTACATTAGTTTCAGATGTGCAACATAGTGATTTGACAAGTTTATATGTTACCCTATGCTCACCACAAGTGTACCTATCATCTGTCACCATACAATGCTATTACAATACCATTGACTATTTCCTATGCTGCACCTTTCATCCCTGGAAATAAACACAGCTTGTAACCCTGGTTGACTGGGTAATTGGTACTGTGTAGACTTGGTCTGTTTCCTTGCTAGTGTATTTTCATTCTCAAGCCATAGTTTCTATTAGGCTTAATTACGCTCCCCTGCTACTTTAAATCGAGGGTATCTTCAAAATGAAGATTGTGTCTATTAAATTTAATTACTTCCCTCTGTGGATCAAGTGCCTAGGATGCTGCTATTAAAAGGAGGCTGTTATTACAGAGGCCACTCCTGAACTGGAATATACATTTGTAAAACAACTCTCAATTTTGTAGTGTCATGGTTTCAACCAGCTGTGTTCCAACTCTTGCATGAGTTCATTCTTTTTTACTAAACATGCCTAATGGAATAAAATACTCCGAATGGATATGGACACATCTCTCTCTCTCTTTTTTCCCTCTGCATGTCCTCTGAACATTGATCATTTACTTCTATTTGATTGGTATTTCTTCAGGGAAATGGCATACCTATTCTATCACATTGTGGCTAATGGATACTGTACACGAACCTTGAGGCTATATATGCTTTTGCAATAATTAATTTATTAGCAATATCCCTAAGGGTGTTGTAATAGAAACAGAAAGGTGATGGAAAGAGGAAAAACACAACAGAGAATTATGCCAGCTGTGTACCAAGATCTATTATTACAACAGTTAACTCAGATAATTGAACTCTAGGGGATGATATTACTTGAATTTTCATTTTAGAACTGTCCCAACTTAATTCCATGGATTTTCAGATTCATTTATGAGCAACCTTAATACTGATGATTTATCTAAGGAAACTCGAGCAACATTAGAAAAATGGAACAAATACATTAACTGTTTTCTATTAATAAGAACACTTACTTAGAGTTATAATACTTATGTGCAAGTCTCTGCTGCCATCTACTAGCTGGGTGACTTTGAGTAAATTGCTTTGCTTAAAAATAAAGTGATAATTATAATCCAAGCCTTACCTGCCTTCTGAGGTTGTAAGAATAATGAAATAAGAATTTTCATATTAAATTTCCATGTTAAAATTAATTTAAGAAATTACTATTCATAGAAGTATATAAATTCAAAACAGATATTAAAAAAACAAAAACAGCAGAGAGAAACCAAGATATTTGGCATAATCAATGGAAAATGCCCAACCCATAAACAAACTTTGTCAGCATGATTTTTGACTGGTTTGACTGAATTTTTGACCCAACTGATAAAATGTTTTGGCATCCTGAGGACATCATTTAAAATAGTAATTATTTTCTCACCTTGTATTACCTTCTCCCAGACAATAGCATAGGCCAGAAAACTAATTATCAAAAGCAGTTTTCATCATGCAAGAAATTGGTTACCAAATAAATCGGGTCAATTCTCAAATAAGTATTTTTTTATGATCTAGATATTTAACTGAACTATGCTCAATTATCCACTCCTACAATCCAATCCATATGTCCATGTTCTTCTGGTGCTTTTTGCCACCACTTTTAAAAATCCTGTTATATTGAGATAACTCTGGGTTATAAATTATTCAAAGCACAGTTAAAATGACAAGGCAGTTAATCTCTACCTTGGACAACTATAAAGAAATTTTTTGTATCCTGTAAGGAAGTGTTGAAGCACCTATTTACCAAACAATAAAAACTATGGTAAAGTAGAAAGGGTATGAAAGAAAAACCTGTCCCATGAAAGAGAGATTCTTTAATTCTGCATTGCTCTTGAGAACACAACTGACATCAGTCTTTGAAAATTTTAAAATAAATAAAGAAAAACAGTAATAATGACAATAATGACTAATATTTATTCAGTACTTGTAAGTCCTAGGCACTTTGCTAAATATTTTATATACATGTTTTAATTAAGTCCTTTGAACAACCTTACCACTTATGACTATTATGTACCCTAACTTTACAAATGAGAAAACTGAGAGAAATTGAGTAAATTGCACAATATCACATACCAGAATTCAAACTCAGGGTTATCTGACATCAGAATCCACTCTTAATCTCTTTACTACATTGTAAAAAAGGCAAAATTCAACTCAATGTAACTTTATCTGAGTTCTCCAACAACAGAATGAGCCTGTCAGTAGTAGTAATTTCTATTCACTGAAAATGATCTTGATAGAATAACAAGCTTGATGTTACGCTATGGATGAGGGAAATGAAGTCCAGAGTTGCAAAGTAGCTTTTTCACCAGTCTAGTAAAGTGGTTAGAAGCAGAGATGGAATAGGCGATCTCCTGTTCCCCACTTAAGTGATCTATCTCTTCACCATGCACAATGGTTTTTCAATGTGATGCTAGAGGAGCACCTTTGATGATGTTACAGAGGTTTTTCAGCAAGAAATAGTTCCTCAGACTGTGTTAGCTATTTTTCTGCCTGTCCAGCTAGCTTTCTTATCCTTATTCCTATAAGGTATAGGTATAGGCTCCCCTAGGTATAGGGATGAGCAATAGGACTTTGTAACTCTTATTCCCCAGACAAATGTGATTGGCCCAAAAGATGGACAAATCAGAGACCTTTCTTGGTATTAATCCATGGATTTTAGGGACACTATACGCTTGCTTTTCCAATGGAGTTGCTGATAAGTAATTGTTGATTTATGTTCAAAAGGAAACTGCTCCAGCACATGAAAAGAAACACATGAGAGGTCAAAAAGAATCCTGAAGTCCTTAAACCCTGGGTTCTAAGTTTTGAATCCATGTCTTCTGTTTCTTTTCAATTTTATGAATTACCTTATATCCCGCCTTGACTATATGAGTCAATTAATTTCTCTTTTGTTTAAGTTAGTCAGAGTTGGGTTTCATTTTCTTGCAACTGGAAGACAGAAGCCTAACTACTCAAGATGGCGAGGGTGAACTCTATTCCCCTTAAGGTGTCTTTTTGAATCAAGTCATTGTGAATCACTAATCCTTATGTTTACTACATTCAGTCATTTAACACCACTGCCTATTTAGCATCAATTCATGAAAGCACCCAGCAAGTACATCTAAGCCCCTTTTGTGAAGTCAAGTGAAAACCTCTCCAACACACAACCCTGTTTCCAAATGGCAAAATGGAGAGAAAGTCTAAAAATGAATCCCAATTTTCATAAAATGTTTAGCTTTCCTTAGGGGAATTAAAAACACTGTAGCTAGAAACCTTTCCTTAGCACTACTAAAAGAGGCACTTGAATGAAGCATTTATGAGAAAAAAATCTTGTTTTCTCACAGAGAAACTCCTCTGTGACCTTATACACTAGGTTATTTCTTCCCAAGCACTTGTTTATTATCATGTAGTCATGGGAGCTGACATGACTATTTGTTGTAATTATAATTCTCATACTGCTTCACAGAAACAAGTCTTTGAAATTAGGAAGCCAATGGTCAATGCGGTTGAAAGACATGAGCCTTTCAAAATCATTGCAAAATTTCTTGCTCAGGACAGTGACTTTGGGGAACAATTTGTGGATAAGTTGATGACGGGCAACTCTTGTAAAAGTGGCAACAATGACCAAAACAGGGAATCACAGATTATGACAATACACCTAAAAAGATTATTGCAGTGCTCTCATTAAATATAAAATTATTAAACTTTTAATGTTGCCTATCAATTAAAAAAACCCCAAATATATGTTGCTAATTCTACATCATTTTTCACATTGAATTGAAAAGAGAGATGTTGTAGTGTGAAGGCTGTCATTAGGGTCAGGAAAAGCCAGCAAATGTATTTGAGTCATGGCAGATACTGAATTATCATCTTTTATGTTGAATTGTGATCACTTTGTCACGTAAGTTTAAAATGAATTCAAAGTCTTTCCATCTCTAATCATTCTTAGAGAGAAGCAAGGAAAACAGGAATTTTTAGGAGCTGTCAGATACTCAAGAAATGACCATCTTTAGACTTCTTTCCAGTTGGTGAAATGGGAATTTTTCAAGGTCAAAGCACTGAAGAAGCGCCTAAGTAGATGTCTCTATTACATGTGATGCACATATCCAACTGTCTGTAACTTTGAATCACTGACTTTGTATCCAGACTTGCCAACACTGGAGTAACCTTATGGAGGTCAGGGCATAGTGGGAATTATTGAATGGATTGATTATAATCAGGCTTACTGTGGGATAATGCCTAATTTTCTTAACTTCCACTTAGACAATAAATAGAAATTCGCAACATACTAAACACTCAATATTTCTCTATTCAGTCTTCAAAATATAGGTAGTCATGTCAAAAATACTAAGTTATTTCAAACTGTGACTTGGGGATAAAATTCTTTTTTCAGTTGGTTTACCACACCAAAATGACTGTCCTCTGTAAGTGATTAAAACTTAAATAAAATTCTGTAAACTGAAAAGAAAATTAAAAACTAGTCTATGCTTTTCACATCTCCCTCAGTTTAGCAATTAAAAACAATATTCAGCACCAGAATATCAGCTTCACTTTTCCTGTGAATTCACAGCCTTAAAATAGTGATGCCCTTTCCAGAAAACACTATTCAAAATGACAAGGGCAGGGCATCACTACGCAAAGAACCATTAACTTTCAACCTTTTGTCCCTTTTCTAATGTTTTGTGAAAAATATGGTAGTAACAGATAATGTATCTACCTCATTCTAAACTACTTCTCACCAAGCAATCTACCCTTTTGGGCATCTTACTTTCCTGCAACTTCCCACTTTTGCATATATTTCATGCATACAGCCTCTTTTGACTTTAAACAGAGATTCATATTTTTTAAAATGGAAAAGCCAAAGCAAGCAAAAAACTATGAACTTGGCTGAGAACAGAATTCAATAAAAACTGAGTAAAAACTGGGGTGCCTGCGTGGCTCAGTCTGTTTATCTGCTTTCAGTTTAGGTCATGATCCCAGGGTCCTGGGATAGAGTCCTGCATCCTGGTTCCCTGCTCCACGGGAAGCCTGCTTCTCCCTTTGCCTCTGCCTCCCTCTCTGTGTCTCTGTCTCTCATGAATAAATAAATTATTTTTAAAAGTTGCATCAAAATTAAGAAAAATGATGAAAATATATACACCCAAGTAACTTCAATTTCAATTATTAGGATGGTCCAATTTTTGTCCTTATGAGGTTGCTTCCCAACTTATCCATTTTGATAACTACAAACATAGTATTATCTGGTACATTTTTATGAAAGACCAAAGGATAAAGTAGGTTATTACATAGGTTGGGAATTTTGTTCATCTTTGAGGAGGCTTAAGGGATAATGAATGTTTTCCTTGGTACACAGCTGTATCACCACCATCATCTTTGTCCTCATCGTCGTCATCATCATCATTATCATCCATTCATTAGTTACTATATATTAAGCCCTATGCTCAGCACTTTACATGCATTACCTTTGCATACATTATCTCAACAGAGAAATAGGAAAAAAGACATTGTAACAGTCAGTTGAACTCTGCATATGAAGTAAAGAGAAGTAAATAAATGCTCAAATAGAAAGAACTAGTATAGAACCCAAGATTTGAACCCAAGCAGTTTGAGAGTCTTGCTTTCAATCCAATTTCTTAATTCAGTTCCAGGAAGCTTTATGTGAAAATTTCTTTATGTAACATTCTTCACTAGTACATGAATTATATGCTACTGAAACACTGAAGATTACTAAAACATAAAAGATTTTCAACACTTTTGAGAGTTTCTTGAGGACAGGGCTCCATTCTTAGCATCAATTACAGTAACCAAGCACATGCAATGGTTCTAAGTAATTTTTGATTAATATTTTATCAAAGTAAAACAACAATATGATTTAAAGAATTAAATAGTTCTAACTGCCTAGAATAAACATTATAATTTCCTGTTACCCCCATCTCAATCTTGGAAGAAGAAACTTTCTTATGGATCTTGCTTCTATATTTTCAAATAACATGCTTACATTGCTGTCTCTCAATAGATGTCTGGAGATATTTATAAAATTTTGTATTTTGGCAGATGAGGATTTTAGCTCTCCTAATCTCTACCTTTCCTACCTCTATTCTCGAAATGTTGTTATTTCACAATCTTTGCTTAACACCATTATTCAGTATTTTA
Source organism: Ursus arctos (assembly GCF_023065955.2). Lineage (NCBI taxonomy): Eukaryota > Metazoa > Chordata > Mammalia > Carnivora > Ursidae > Ursus > Ursus arctos. The sequence goes on along the minus strand of NW_026622808.1, from coordinate 56,022,990 downwards.
ATTATCATAACCATGTGAATATTGTTCACTATTGAGTCATAATGTACTATGATAACTCTTTCTTGTTATTCCTTTTCTTTTTCCTGGAATTAGGATGGCTCAATTTTTTTTTTTTTTGAAAACCCTAACTTTTATTCTTGAGAAACAGCTGGCAAAAGCCAGTTTGATGAAATTTCAAGATGGTATAAAAATGCTTCCAGGACATAGTCAGCATTTGCACGTTCACTTCATCTCCGTTCAGATGGATTTCAGCTTCCAAAAGGCACACTGCTCAAAATCACTCATTCATTATTTGCTAACTTTCATCAGGAGGTACTAAAACAATGGCTCGAGTTTTTAAAAATTTACTTTAAAAGAATAGATGATGCTGGAATTCTGGAGCTGAGGATCTTTAGTATTTGAACAAATCCACAGATGGAACTGAAGATAGGTGAAGACTCCAGTTTCGGTTATTTCCAACTTTTGTGTGAGGACGTATATTCCATTAAAGCTCAGGCTTGTAGCCACACGTTCCTTTTGTAGGTATTTTCATAATTTATGGTTGAAAATCCAGCCAACCAGTGGCCCAAACAGCTGAATTAGCCATAATTCAGTGGCTTATGTGGTGCAGCCACAGGGACCTGGCTCTCATTCACCCCTAAGCCATCTCTTGGTAATGACCTCCATCTAGAGACTGGGGAAGCACTTTTGTGAGCAGTAACTAAATTCACTCAAACAGTCCTTGTGCTTGAGGCCAGATTTCTTCCCGTGCCTACCTAAGCAATGACAATATAAAACTGCTCTTAGCTCGGAAAAAAAAATAATAAAAAACAAAAAACAAAAACCATGTTCAACTTCTAAAATCCTTTAAGCACTGCTCATTTTTATTGCTTATGCGTCTTTTAATCTTTTGCCAAGAGTTCCCACACCCTCCGATAGATCTGAAAATCCTCTCAACACAGTATTAGTATAATCAGAATTGTCAGAAAATATCAATTTCATTTTCTCTAATCTTCTGTAGATATTTCTTCTGGAGTCACTTTCTTACTGCTTCAAATTATACTGTATCTTTTATCAAGGCCTGTAGTACAGATATCACAGATTTTTCTTTGACCTCATCTTGGGAATTATCTTGATCACTCTTTTGTGATAGATCCTCTGTTCTCTAGATCCAAAGCCTGCCCTTTCGTACTTTCTCATTACTTTTGAAAAGCATCCTACATAAGATTCCCATATAACAGTGATGAAAGAAAATTTTATGAGACACTGAATATCTCAAAACATCATTATTCTACATTCCTACTCAATTTATAAATTTATATTTAGTCATATCATTTATTAGAATAAATGAATAAAAAACGAATAAATAAAATATCATTTCTCTATGAATTTTGAAGACACTGGATCCAATTATCTTCTAGCTTCAGTGTGAATGTTGAGGAGTTTCTTGCCAGGTTGATTTTCAATTCCTTATATGAAACTTTCTTATTATTAATATCTGGAAAATTTCAGAATCTTCTTTTATAACCAATATTTCCACAAAAAAATGACCAAAAAAAGAAAAAAAAAAAGATACGCCACAGAGTAGGTCTTTTTAATTTCTTTTTTCTTTCTTTCTTTTTTTTTTTTTTTTTTTGTTTTTTGGTGGGCCCTTTCAAGTTGGAGACTTATTTACTTCAGGTCTGGGATTTTTTTCCCTATATTATTTCTTTGGTAATTTCCCATTATTCTGTCTGTTGCCTCTTTTTGGAATAGCATTTAGAAGAATATTGGACTGCCTCACTCACTCACTCAATTTTCTTAAATGGTCCCCACTATTATCTGTTCCTATCCCCCTAGTTTCCAAGAAAATTACAGAATTTATATCTTACAAAATTGTACAGATGTTTTAAATTTTATCTAATCATTTGTTTAATTTCTAACATCATTACCTTGTTCTGTAACTGTAATTTGTATAGTTTTTGTAAAGCTTCCTCTGTTCTTATTCTGGGATTTCTCTGTGCTTACAAATTATACTTTTTTTTTTCTTTTTGAGGTGTTCTACTTTCTGTCATCTTGTTCATCCTGAGTTAGGTTGTTTGTTTGTTTTTTGGGGGGTTTTTTAAGTACATTTGATCATCTTCCATCTTGGAGAGGTTCCTCAACTGTGGCTATTTGTTTATATCTCATTTGGTACTTCCTAGTATCAACATTTAGCTGTCTCTTCTCTGGAGTGATTCAGTTCAGTCAAAAAAGGATGCTCTTATATCTTTCATTGAAGATCACAAACCTCTATGCCAGCTTTATAAAAACCCTTCCTGGAAGAAAAAGAGAGCTCAAGCCCCGTAGGTCAGTAAGCACCATCCCACCTTCTTGGGATCTAAGGGTTGGGAGTAGCTAATTTAATTACTTCAGAGATTAGATCTCCTATCTCCTGGGATATAGGTTTATACACTTGACTATGAATAATGGATGGGGCAATCTTGGGTTCTTCTTGTTCTATATACAAACTTCTTAACCTATATCACTTTGAAGCATATCCACCATCAACCACAAGTAACCTTTTTTCAGTAATCGGTGCCTTCAAATTTACAGCCTTCCAAGAGTTCTGTGGAGTATGTCAGCTTCCACCTTGTTAGCATTTCCCTCATCTACTATGGAGATTTGACATTTTCTTCTGCCCTGTTTATTCTATTACCATGCATTCAACTCTTTATCTTTTTATATTGTGATTTAGAGATACTGCTTTATCTTAGATTCACTAAGTCCAGAGTATGATCTCTGTTTCATGTACTTCTTATAGTATAAGGGGGAAAAGGGCCTAAAAAATTTCTCTACCACCTTAAAACTAAAAGCCTGCTAACTATAAGATGGCTTCTATAAATGAATAAACAGATCAGTAAACAACTAAGAATATCAGTAGAACTGTTGGTCTGTTGGTCATTGTATATGTGCCTCAAATACTTGTTGAAATTAAGTATAAAGCCACAATAAGATTATAAAATAAGCCTGATTATATTTTCCCTTTCCAATAAAGCTTCTCTCCTTTCTAATTTTATGGAAGATGCTGAAATTGACCAGCGGGTGTGTAAAACTCCACTGGGAAATTTTAAATAAAGGAAATTGATGGCTAAGTAAACACAGAACCTAAATTTAAATATATCTAAGAGTTCAGCTATTATTCTTAAGTACTTCTGCCATCTCCCCTAAGTCTATCCACCTAATTATTCAGAACATAAGGAGATGCCACTGCTTAGTTCACTATCTTCAGTGGATAAATGTTTATATCTATAAATACAAAAATGTTGCTTTACAATCCACATCACATTCTCAGGAATTTACTTGAAAAATTTGGGTGACTCAAGCAATGATATTTGCTAACTGGCCACAGCTGCTGATTGGCTGGCCCTTCATAACAGAATTTTATGTTAAGTTTCTCAAAGTTTGAGAAGATATGGTATTTGATAATTTTTTGTGGAATACTATGAAAAAGTAAAATATTATGAAAAGTAAAATATTATGAAAAAAGTAAAAGATTTTATAATTGATCCAAATAAAATAATCTGATTTTTATAGTTGATTACATAAAACAATAATCAGCAAATGAAAACCATAATATGGACACAATGTTTAGGAAGTACTCAGGTTTGGAGAGTCTAAATTAAGCAGATATTAAAACTTTATAGGCACATACAGAGCTCAAACATGCTCTTCAATACTTTAAAACTTCAGTAACTTCTACCATAACTATTTAACATCGTAGTGTACATAATTGGTCACTTAATGTTTAATTCTCTAAAATATCACAAGACTGCCTGTTAATAAGTCAAAACTAACTTTTAGAACACACAGTAAATGAGAACACTATCTTGACAGAATCTTACCAGTTTCTTAGAAGGGAAAGTCTTAAGTTAGGTATTTATACATACCTAGGGTCCGAATTCAAATGTTTTAGGACAAGTTCTTCAGGGCAGGAAATTGATTGGGATAAGTCAAAATTTTAAGATAATAGTTAAGACTTGATGGACATATCTAGGCAAGGTCCTTTAAATGATTCTTGCTAAGTAAACTGTTATTCAGTAAGTAAACAGATTACTCAGGTAAATAAACTTTTGTCTCAGACAAACTGATTTTCAAGAACTTCCTGAATAAAATATTTGTATGTGTTTTACATTTCTTTTTTTTTTTTAATTTTATTTATTCATTTGACAGAGAGAGAGAGACAGCCAGCGAGAGAAGGAACACAAGCAGGGAGAGTGGGAGAGGAAGAAGCAGGCTCCAGCAGAGCAGGGAGCCTGATGTGGGGCTCGATCCCAGGACCCTGGGATCACGCCCTGAGCCGAAGGCAGACGCTTAATGACTGAGCCACCCAGGCACCCCTGTAGTTTTATATTTCTTAGGCAAAGTTTTTCTGAAAAACACAACTAACACATCTTAACCTAAGTGGTCTAAATTCTTTTCTTTCCTGGACAAATCTTCCTGAATACAAAACTAAGTAATGGTGATACAAGTGGTTTCAGTTATACTTCTCCTTAAAACAATGTGCTTTTGGATTGGTTGGCCTTATCCCAAGCTCTAATAGATACATTCTGATTTTTCGCTATTACACTATGTCCTTAGGCCAAAGAATAAAGAGGGAGGAGTGGCATCAGCAAAATGGCACCTCCAGGCCTCACTCCTCTAACTGGAACACCAAAATTCAAGGAAAACTGTCAGAAACAACTTTGTCAGAACCCTGCAAAGGAGTCAAGGGTTTACAGCACCCAAGCAAACATTGAATCAAGAAAGTCATTGTTAAAATGGTAGAAAAGCCTTGTAGTATTTTTACTTGTACTTGTTCCATGCCCTTATGGGTATGGTATCACTCTTTTAGAGGGAAACCTACATTCCCAGTGTGGAAATGATCCCTCATCTGGCAAGAGTAGAGAAGCCTTTAATCACAAATCATCACACATGTCCACTCTAAGCTATCTATGGGTTATTTGAATGACTGATGCAAGGCATTCACCTTTGTTTAACCTAGCTCAGAAGTCAGGCTGGAAAAGTAGTAGGGATTCATTAAAAACCAAACCAAAACAAACAAGCAAACAAAAAACACCCACTTAAAGGTGAACTGACAAACCACAGGTATCTGGGACAAATGATTATAGTCAAACATACAATAACCTACGTAAAGTCCAGAAGGAAAAGCTGAGGAGAAGGATTTTTGGGAAATTAGGAAGTTGCATGCACGGGAAGTTTACAAAGCCATTTTCAAAGTTTTCCCAGGGTAAGATGGATGCTTAGAAAAGATTGGAGAAGACCTTTAAACTTTTATGTTAAGCTGAACCATAGGCTAAGTGCACGCCTGGCTAAGTGATGAGAGAGTACCTTGGCAGAGAACAAAGATGCAAAGACTAAAACATACAGTATTTTGATCTTTTGTTTGTTTTGGCACTTAACACAGTTTAAACAATATTTGTTTTTGGCATTTAACACAAACACTGCCAAAACACCTGAACACAACTTAAGAAAAAGAGACTATAGTGATCACACACGACAAGGAATATAGTCATTTCAACTATAGTTTGGGAAAATCAGTAAATGGACCACTATAAACATCACCAATCTTAAAGAACAAAGCAAATAAAATAGTGAACTGGGGAACGAGGAGAATTTATATATCTAAGGTTATGGCATCATAACATTCAAATGTCTACAGAAAAGAAAAACACACCAAAAAACTCATACATCTATGGCCAATTGATTTTCAACAAGGATTTCAAGAACATTCAATGAAGAAAGAACAGTCTTTTCAAAAAGACTTGTGCTGGAAAAACTGTATATTTTCACACAAAAGTGAAATTGGACTCTACACCATATCTGAACAACAACAAAAAAGACCTAAATGTAGGCATTATACAACTCGTGGGGGAAAAAATGGCTAAATCTCTATAACCCTGGATTTGGTAAAGGATTCTTAGATATTTCACCTAAAACATAAGCGACCAAAGGAAGAATATATATATATGAATTCATTAAAAATATTTTTTAAAAAGTTTGTGGTTCAAATAATACTATCAAGGCAGTGAAAACAGAACTCCCAAAATAAAGAAAATATTTGGAACTCTGTCTTAAAATTGAGACAGGATATTGTTAAAACTGTGAAAAACACAGTTTTGGAACTATCCTTTGCTACCTGTAAGGATTTATTCACTTCATTTTGTCCTTCTGGGCTAGAGTTTCTTCTCCAAAACTATTGCCCCTTCTAACCTAATATTTTATCACTTTGTAATTGTAAGTGATAAAATTTCCTATATTTCTGTAACCTTTGACATGTATCATTTTCATGTTTTTCTGCCTGTCACTTTTGGGGTGGTGATGTTAAATCTTCTACTTCTTTATTCTGCTAATTATATCTCATAATGGATCACAATTTTGGTTGTAATTTTCACAGTAAGGTCATCTTTAGTGAGTTCTTCCCCACCCACCCCCGTGGGAGTCCCAGAGCATCAGCAATATTTTACCACTTGGAATAATTTCTTTGTTGCTAGATCTTGAGATTGCCTTTCTTCCTTTCCTTATTCCTTCCCTTATTCTGTCCCTTCCCTTCCTTCTTCTTTTTAGATGGCCAATGCTACTACTTATTTGCTTTTGTTATATTTTATCCAGAATTTCTAGGTACCGTTGGGGGAGGGAGGATCATTCCACATCAGTTCAGCTGACATATTACTAAAAGCTCATTAGTAAAAGCTCAATATTTATTTATTATCATGGGAGCTTAGATTTGCATTCATATTGGGGAATAGATGTGTTTATAGCTAGATCAACTTTTTTTTCATCATAACTAGATTGCATTATAAATTTAATCTATTCTATTTAAATTACAAGACTTTAAAATAAGCAGGGAAAGCATTTTTCATGGTACTCTGACTATCTTTAGTCACTTATAATTCAGCATGTAATTTTTTTTAAAGATTTTATTCATTTATTTGAGAGAGAGCGAGTGAGAGAGAGAAAGCACAAGCTGGGAGGGAGAGGCAGTGGGAGAGGGAGAAGCAGACTCTGCTGAGCAGGGAGCCCGATATAGGGCTCAATCCCAGGACCCCAGGATCACTACTTGAGCTGAAGGTAGACACTGACCTCTACTTCCAAAACTAATAATACATTATATGTTAATCATTTGAATTTAAATTTATAAAAATCTTTTAAAAAGTAAGAAAAAAACCCCACAATCCCATTTAAGCGTACATAAGTGTTTTCATTTAGTTATGTAATATGTTTTTGTGTCAGATGTGATTTATTTTTACATAATTGAATAGATTTTCATTTCAACATAAAGCACTTTCTGAAAATCATCAACATGTGGAAAAGACAATAGCTTCCCTTAAGCTTTGAAAACAATTATGTAAAAAGACCAATTTTGATTGCCTTTCAGAAGTTCAAGAGTTCAGAAAATAAAGTAGGTTAAGTGTTAGTCATATTTTTGCACTTGGCAAATGGGAGTGGCACTTGGACTCTCATATTTCACTGAGTTCAATGTTCTCAATTACACTTAATCATTACCTTTTGGTTTCTAATTAATAAACATTTGTCCTTCAGAACTTAGCTTAAACATTACTTCGTACTGGGAAACTTCTATGACCCCTTAAATCGGGTTATGACCTATGTTTATACCTGATCATAGTGTATAATTACACTTTATTGGAGTTACAGGTTTAACATCTTTTTTCCACCATCCTGTAAGTTTTCTGAGGGCAGTAACTGTGTAATCTAATTTCCTTCCATATCTCCAACTCTTAAATTCTTTAAATCTGGAAGATGGTCAAGAAATTGGCACTGAATGTAGGAATGGATAAATAAACAGATATACATTCAAAACTATTCCTGCACATAATTTCAAGATACATTGTGATAAAAGGTTTTGGAAAAAATTGATGTAATGAAATTAGAATAACTGCTACTTTCAAATGTTGATCAAATGTGTTCTCTGTAACCATAAACCTGACTGACAGCAAAGACCATAACTATTTTTATTTTTTATTTTTTTTCTAAGATTTTATTTATTTATTTGACAGAGAGAGCACAACCAGAGGGAACGGCAGGCAGAGGGAGAGGGAGAAGCAGGCTCTCCAACAAGTGAATACTACAATACTTTTAATACTTATCTTATAAGCTAGAGCCCTAAATCTCCTTTTTGCTATGAAATCTTACTACTCTGTCAAAGTTTCTCAGAAAGACATTAATTCTGTTCATTTTTATAGACTTTATTTTGCCCCAGCTTATAACATTTCGATGGTTTCTGAATCTGTTTTCTATTATTTCCATTGTTGCAAGTTTTCAGCAATTTTCTAGTCTATTTGTTTAAACACCACTTTTGAATATAGCCAAAAGAAATATGATGTGGTAACCTATAAATTAGAATTTATTTAGAAAATATAACAATTTCCAGCCAGGATCTTACTGGTATATTAATTTCTGTTTTAGTCTCAGATAATTGGGTTATAAATACACACATCTCATTCAACTCCAACCCCCACCCCGCCATGTTTAGTAACACTTTAAATAGCTTTTTCAGGGCCTGGTTCATTCATTTGATTAAATAAATCTGTAAGGTACAGTTGCAAACACCAATGAATCTATGATACTACATTAAAAGAGAAAGAGCAGAAAAATTTCTGTTTATGCACTCCTGGGAACCAAGGTATTACTTCTGTAATATTCTTTGTAGCTAAAATTAATACCTGGACACTTTAGAGTTATTTAGTGTTATATAAATCAGCATTTGAATCTTATTAGTAATTCTATCCCCACTTTTTTTTTTAATTACAGTTGTTTCAGTATGGTACAAAATACTTCAAGTTTAATTTGAATATTAAAGAGTTTTATGGCAGCATTTTGGCTGCTTCTTAGAGTGAGTTCCATTTGGAATTGCAGTCTTAAGTTTCATAGGGCTTTTTAAGAAAGTGATTAATTATTTTGCTGTGGTACTATATAATGTGACTCCAATTATTTCAGTCTTACATGGGCTCTAGTGTTGGATTATTTCTTTTTCATTTAGTTCCAAAGCTCTTTTTACTATGTTGTTTCTTATATCTAAAAAAATAAAAATTAAATCAAACTACCTTTGGATCATATATGAAATGTGTGACCATATATGGATTTAAGAAATGAAAGTTGGAATGTTTAACTCTAAAATTTAGAGAGGTATAAAGAATCTTAACATTTTAAAGTTTAAAGGGACTTTAAATATCATCTTATTCTATCACAATACAATTCCATTATGGGTACCATGTTTTGATATATCCTGTCTACCATATAAACTATAATTTATGAACTATTATTAATACACTTCCAATATTTTATGCACTGAAGTTATGTGTAGCTAAAATTCAGAAATTGTGGTTAGCATATAATAATTATTGGAACATCAAAGAATTTTATCCCAAAGCATGTGAAAAAGTATTAAAAAGTATTTTTTATAATAAAAAAAGCCTGCACTCACTCTATTACTACTGTCAAGAATATCATTTCATAAAGAACAAAGGGCCAGAGTAAGTAGCCTTCATTATCATGGATTTGTCATCCAGATAATTGTTACCTTAGCAAACTGAGCCCAGAGACCTGCATAAAACAAGGAATATCATAGAGATTCAGAGCTTAGGTCATTGCTGGTATTTAAGTTCTTAATATTGTAGTCCATTGTTTTACCCTCCAAATTTTGTACAATGCCTGGCATGTGATAGGCATCCAATGCAGGTTTCTTGAAAAACTGGATTAAACCATCAAAATAAAACAAAAAGAACTTTAGTATTGTGTTGTGAGTGGAAATTTGAGATACTTGTGTTTCCACATTGGGAGTGGAAAAGGACAATTTTAGAAACCTAGATCACAGGGAATTTTAAAATAATTTAGTCTGACTTCCTCCTTTTTCAGTTCCAAGGTATTGACATCATGTGATCAAGATGAAAGAGCTGGCTAACCAATGGCATTGTCAGATCTTGAACTCAAGCTTCCAGGTGGGTTGAAAATATATATATATTTTTTGCTTACTTCATTTTTTACCTATAGCCAAGGAAGACTGCTATATTCACATAAAAAGAAGGTGGAATTCCCTACCTAAGCATCAATGCCTAAAGATCCTTGTTTTATACATTCTGCTTCTATTCAGTTCAGCTTCAAGCCATGAGAAAGGTTGTTAGCAATACTGATAAAAAAGGTTACAGTTGGATTTCTTGATCACGGTATTTATAATGTTTCAAGTAATATCATTCAGCAGGCAGCTGAGGTGGTATTGATTTTACTAAAGAGAAAAAATTCTCCATACAGCATTTCTGAATCATTTGCTGGCAGGCTGGCTGTTAGTTATGCTCTGTATCTATTAGATCTAACTCTAGTAGTTGAATCCTATCTATCAAGGATGATGTGGGACATTTTTTAATGTAACAGAACTTATCTAGTTTGAGCCACAAAACTGAAAATTGGCAATCTATGCACTGAATATTCTGGTTATGAGGAGGTATCTTTGGTGGGGATTTGAAGCTAAGAACATAAAATGGTAGATCATTCTGCCAACTTCTAGTTGTTACCACTTATGCCATTGTAGCCAAAAGACAAAGGAACTGTAAATAGCTATTTTTAACCACTAACAGGGAAGGTCCTACTCAATCAAGCTCAATTAGTCAGAAATGGAAAACTTCAGGTATCCTGCATCTCTGTGGTTCATTTCTCATGTGTCCAGAAACTTGTTTTGTATCACATGTGTACCGTAAGAGATGTTTCTCTAAAACTGTAATATTTTTTTCTTTCTCCAATCTCCTCGGTAAGAAAGAATAAGAAAACCCACATTGAGTAACAATCATTCCACAACATTCCAGAAATGTGATTCTGGATAAGTCATGTATTACCTGATTTGTCATATCAGAGGGGTGAAATATATGATCATAGGTACCTTAGTATCAATATCTATATGTCAGATTCAGTAAAACGTCTTTAAACTAGGTGACCTCACTTAACTGTTATAAAACCTTAAATACAGTTACCTTCATTTTATTGATATGGAAACTAAGGCTCAGCTAGAATTTATTACTTATCTAAATTATAAGGGAGCCACACTCTGAATGCTGGTGGTTGTGCTTCCAAAGACCATCCTACTTTTACTACATACTACTGATGTCCTGGTGATTAAGGATGCTTGTGTTTTAGTAAGTTTTTGAATGTATATTGTGGAATGGTATCCTTGGATATCTATGCCAAAGTAAGCTAAATAACTCAGTGATTCTAATTTACAAATGGAAAATAGGTTTCAAAAGCAAATAACATTTGCAAGGTTAAAACTCTAACAGAAGATAATGTCTATATACGTTCTGTAATCTTAGAGTTGTTTTCAAATGGACTATGGGTGTGTGTGTGTTTGGGGAATCTGAGGGCTTCTATGAGATAATCCTTGTTTCAAACAAGATTTCTCTGATTTCTAATTGCAAAATTATCTTGCTTTGGCAGGCTTCCTTAAGCTTTCCCTATGATCTCCATCACACAATGTCTCCTCAAAGAAATTATGTTAGAAAAATCTGGCTCACAATAATAGATAATGTTAGTTAACACCAACAGTTACATTTTGTTTTAAAATCAGCATCAATTTTCCTTTTATTTAAAGTTAAAAGAAAATAATATTTATGTAGTGTAAGTAGTGTTTAAAGCTTCCAAATCCAGGCTTTTAATTATCAATGTCCCAATGGTCTTTTCAATTGACTTGAAGTTGTACGATTATCTAAAATTTATTTGTGTACAATTAAAATTGTCAATTTTTAGTTTATTTTGTAATTAGATGATCTCTGGTTGCACAAATGTATGCACACAGACACACATTACTATGGAATCCAAGTTAGACAGATTCGTAGTTTCAAAGGGATAATTTCAAGTTATACACAAATGCTACTGGCCTAAACTTTAGCAGGCCAGACCTACAAAATAGTCTTAGGATTAGGGAGACTCTCAATCATAAAGAGAATCTCAGAACTAATCAGATTCTTCCTGACATACAAATCAGATGTATATTCCTTTTATATGACCCAAGAGAAATATTAGATTCACTGATTATGATGCAAGATGATTAATCTTTTGATTGATCTAACTGAAAGATACAACTGGAAAGTATTTTCAGAATCATGCAAAATGTTGGCATATCTGGAACTTATGTTCCTTTGAACATTCTCCTTCTAAGCAATATTTCTTACTTTGTTTAGACATACAAGTAAGAACAGATAAAGTGTGATTCCACACCCATGCTATCATTCCTGGAAAGTTTCCCTTTAAGTGCAAACTGTCTATGAACGTGCAAAGAGGGTGAGATTCTTGCCATCATATTATTCAAAGAAACCTGTACGACATTCAGAACATAGCAAATTGTAAGAAAAAAGACTGAATTTAAGACAACATTAAAAACGAACAAGACACATTGGTCCTTTCAACAGGGTTACTGGAAACCTCTCTTTTCAACAATAACTGTAAAGATAAAAGAAAAAATATCTTAAAGAATACTGTTTTAATCTAAATGGAAAGACTGCAAAGCATGCAATTATAAGTGTGTAAAAAGTCAGGAAGTGAAAAAGCCAAAATAATGAGAGATTCTTGTAATATCTAGTGTCACAAAGTTGCAGTTCTGTCAGAAGTTTTAGTCTCAAAAGGTATCTTGGAAAGGAAAAAAAAAAAGCCTCAGGAAATAATAACTAGAACTTGGCAAAGAAAGCTCCTTTATGAGAAGTGCCTGCAGGGCAGAGATAATTGGAAGCAGAGGCTTCCTTTGCCCTGACAGGTACCCCTTGGTTCCACCAGGAGTCGACTCCCTAAAAGACCCAAAACAGAGTATAATAAAAAATCATCTGGGGATGATTTCAGTATTGCATTTGGACAGAGGGAAAAGTGAAGAGAGACATTAACATAAATGGGCATTCAAACCATGTCCACTGTGGAGCTAGGAGACAATTATTGGGGTAGTTCAGGCCAGAACATGCTTTAGCCTGAAGTATCCAGTGGGTACTTCCTTGGATGACTGGGATAATTGTTTCCATGTCCCCATCCATGTTTTTGGGTGTTGAGATGGTTTGAGAAACATTAGTGTTTAATGGAAGGAAATTTCTCTGTTGGTGGCAGTGCAAACAGTTCCTTTGAGAATTTATCTACTGGAAGGTTCAACTCATAAGAGCATAACTGAAAACACAGAAAAATCAAGTGGAGAAGAATGTATGATATCAGCTACTACCCTTCCAGGACAAATGCTGTTTTAGCTGCCAAGACAGAACCAAAAATTTGATTCAAGTAAAACAAAAGTCTGATACATTGAAGAAGTTTGAAATTATCTATCTATCCATCCATCCATCCATCCATCCATCCATCCATCCATCCATCCATCCCAGGTAGATAGCTTTGGAAAGAAAAATAAAGAGAGAGAGAATGATCCAAATAGTTGTTTCATGAACATCTTTACATTAAGGAGCACTGCATATTTTAAAAAGATAAGGTTGATGTGAGATGTTGAAGAAAGCAACTGAGGTTCACTGAGGCTCATAATAATCTTATAACATGGAAACTGCAAAAAAATATTTGGAAAACTTTATTTCACCCTATTCATCTTAGAACTTTCCTGCTTTAGTAGAGAAATGCTTGAAAAAATTTACATTTAATGTGGGTCAAAGGATACCATTTGGGGAGGCTTTACAGTGACAGCACAGTTAACTTTGAAACTCTATTTCCCAGAATCCCCTTTGCTAGATGGTTACAGGTTAAATTTGGCCAAACGAGGAACTCATGTGAAATTTGGGATGGAATAAGTGAAATTGTGACTATAGAAAGTAATTGCTTTCTATAGCTTATCCTAATCTGATGTAGTCCTTAGGTAATCTCTTTCTCATCATCCACTCTGAGTCTACTACTTCTCTCAACTGATGGTCTGTTGATCACAGTGGCCCCAAGTCATCACCAGATGCTTGGCTGCACAACCAGAGGAGCCACAGGTTTCCATTGCTCTCCCTCCCTTGCTTTCACCACATACTGTAGAGAAAAAAGTACTGGATTAGGAAGTCAGCAGGCCTCCATTCTTACCCAGAATTTGCCATAGTTTCATGACCTTGGGTAATCACTTATTTCCTTCTGCCTCAGTTTCCTCAATTAGATAATAAAGGGATTTGAGTAGAGATACGCTCAGGCCTTTTACGGGTCTAAAAATTGATCTGTGTCTTCACTAGCCTTTTATTACAATTTCCCTTGTGCAGGAGGTGAATCAAGTAAATGACTTCATTACCTCCTCAGGTATGCATACATGCTTGGCTGCAAAAAGCCTACTGCCTCTTGAAATCAATTTAGTGTTCCATGTTTTACTTCCACTCTAATAGACAAAACACTTGAAATTCTGCTTTAAGAAATATATTTTACTGTTCTGGTATTTTTAAAATGTATTAAAATGAAATGAATTTGAGCAAATTCTTTCAAATAGGGAGGAAATAATTACATTCTGGGTATAGGGAAACATTAATACAGTGGTTTTCTATATTTTTTAGTTATTTTCAAACAAATATAAATTATGCCACAGTTCAATCTGTATGTTCTGAATTAAAATAACAAAAAAAGAGTTGTAAGGAGAGATTTAAAATAAGGACAGATTGGACTATTTTCTATTTTGGAGTAAAGTTGAGAAATAAAAGTAAAAAAGAGATTCCAAAGTGTTCTTAAGAGTCAGGAAAGAAAGAAATCAATTGAAAAGTCATTAAAATTAATTATCAATTAATTATTACAATAAACGAAATACTAAAATAATCTACCAAAAATCCTTCTAAAGAGATCTTGTTTATTGTACTTTGTAATTATTGAATAATATCAAGGCCTTCGTACATCAGTTTTGACTGTAATAAGCTCATAAGATTTGCAATCAAATAGTGCTCAGGCAAGAGATCCTTATTTCGGCTCAGAGCTTAGTACCATGCTCTTTCATCTTTCTGTAATCATGATATTTAGCTTATCAGTTATTTCAAATCATTTAGGAAAAAATGAGGTATCTAACCATTCATTCATTCATTTGATGGTTAATGTGGAATCACTTACTTTGTACTGAACATGTCCAAGTGATTCACTTAATGCATTTTCCCATTTAATCTTTATAGGAACTAAACTAGGTAATATTATCTGCATTCTGCATATGAAGAGATCAAGACTAAGAAAACGTAAGGATTTGTCAGGGAGCACAAACCTAGAGCACCAAACAAAGATTTGAAGGCCAATGGGGCTGACTGCAAAATCCATACTTAACATTTATAATTTATTAGCTCTTAGGTATAAGCACATATAGCATTGAATGTTAACAGTTTATAAGTCTTCTGTTCATGGAAGAAATGAGTCCAATGAAGTTAAGTGACTTGCCCTTGTAGTCAGAGGCTATGACGCATTCAAAAGACTGGAGATACTTGTGTGTAGATACAGACAGAGTTCAATTGGGAAGGGCAGCATCAATTGTACTCTCTCAAGGTCTCTTCCTTTAACCTCTATTATTTCAAATGACTAGTCTCTTGCTGTTTGGTATACATAGTCTAAAAATGTTGCTAAATATAGAACTCTAATGAGAGGACTATTCCATCTAAAATCAGAAAGAGGAACCAGATGGCCCTTCATAGTCTTTCAAAACAGCCAAATGATCTTTATATTTTCCTAAGTTTATTGAATAATTCTAAGTAAAAGTTCATGGCCATTTGTTTTTATTTTGTATTGATATCATTATCAGTCATTTTTGTTATGTATTAGGATGCTAACAACTTCTATTACTGTTAAAATTTTTTAGTGAGAAAAAATTGAACAAGCGGTTGCATTGACAATTACTATTTTTTTAAAGTACAATATACTACAGTATGAAAATATATTCTGTTACATTCCTAGTTGTGTCTGACACTTGTAAAACCTTTCAGGTTGAATCTACATTTGAATCATTTGGGCTCAGTTTTAGCTAAAAACGGAAATTTTACAAACAGAAGATAAACATTAAAATTACATTTTAAACTTAATTCATTTAGTAAGTATAATTTCTTCTTTACCTCATTTTTTTCAATTAACATTTAATATGAATTAAAATCAGGATATTTTTCTTTATAAAATTACTATCATAAAAGTTCAATTATTTATAATATTAGCACTCTATCCCTTTATCTCCACATGTCCCAAACCATTCATTTTTTTGGTAATTGTTGAATATATAACATTTATCTAACTCGTAGATCAACTGTGACCTTTGAGGGATTTTCTTCCAAAACATTCTAATTTCTGTTCTGGTAGTCTATTAAAATATGCCCTCAATTGTGTAGAGGGAAACTACCTCAACAAAATAGAGGATATATATGACAAACCCTGAGCTAACATCATAATGGTGAAAAATTGAAAGCTCTTTCTCTACAATCAAGAACAAGACAAGGATGTCCACTCTTGTCCACTGTTTTATTCATTATAGTACTGGAAGTCCTAGCCACAGCCATCAGACAAGAAAAAAGAAATAAAAGCCATCAAAATTGGTAAAGGAGAAGTAAAATCATTACTATTTGCAGATGACATGATACTACCTATAGAAAACTCTAAAGACTTCACCAAAAACTGTTAGAACTAATAAGTGAATTCAGTAAGGCTGCAGGATACAAAATAATATACATAAATCTGTTGTGTTTCTATACACCAATAACAATGTAGCAGAAACAGAACTTGAAAAAACAATCTCATTTACAATTACACCAAAAAAACAAAACAAAACAAAACAAAAAAACCCAAAAACAAAAACAAAAACAAAAACAAAACAGCACCAGGGTGGCTCAGTCGGTTAAGCATCAGACTTTTGATTTCAGCTCAGGTAATGACCTCAGGGTCCTGGGATCCAGACGTGCATAGGGCTCTGTGCTCAGGGGGATGTCTGCTTCAGGATTCTCTCTTTCTCCCTGCCACTCCCCCTACTTGTACATGCGCACTCTGGCACTCTCTCTCTCTCTCTCCCCACCCCACTGTCTAAAATAAATAAATAAATCTTAGGGGCACCTGGGTGGCTCAGTTGTTAAGCATCTGCCTTCGGCTCAGGGCATGATCCCGGCATTCTGGGATCAAGCCCCGCATCAGGCTCCTCTGTTGGGAGCCTGCTTCTTCCTCTCCCACTCCCCCTGCTTGTGTTCCCTCTCTCGCTGGCTGTGTCTCTCTCTGTCAAATAAATAAATAAACTCTTTAAAAAAATAAATAATAAATTAGTCTTAAAAGAAAAAGAATAAAGTACCTAGGAATAAATTCAGCCAAGGAGGTGAAAGACCTGTACACTGAAAATTATAAGACGATGATGAAAGAAACTGAAAAGGACACAAATAGGTGGAAAGATATTTCATGCTCATGAACTGGAAGAATTAATACTGTTAAAATGTCCATACTACTCAAAGCAAAGACTGAATGCAATCTCTATCAAAATACCAACAGCATGTTTCACAGATTTAGAACAAATAATCCTAAAATTTGTGTGGAACCACATATGACCCCAGACAGCCAAAGCTGGAGGTATCACAATTCTAGATTTCAAGCTATACTATAAAGTTATAATAATCAGAATAGTATGGCACTGGCACAAAAATAAATCAATGGAAAAGGAGAGAGAGTTCAGAAATAAACCCAAGTTTATATGGTCAATTAATATATTACAAAGAGGCAAGTATATACATTGGGGAAAAGATAATCCCTTCAACAAATGATGCTGGGAAAATTGGAGAACTACACGCAAAACAGTGAAACTGGACCAGTTTCTTACAACACACACAAAAAGAAACTCAAAATGGGTTAAAGACCTAAATGTAGTACCTGAAATGATACAACTCTTAAAAGGAAACATAGGCAGTAATCTCTCAGACATCAGCCTTAGAAAATTTTTCTGGATACCGCCTCAGGCAAGGCCAACAAAAGCAAAAGTAAACTATTGGGACTACTTCAAACTAAAAAAATTCACCACAGTGAAGGAAACCATCAACAAAATGAAAGGGCAATCTACTGAATGGAAGAAAACACTTGCAAATTATGTATTTGATAAGGTGCTAAGATCCAAAATATATAAAGAACAGATATAACTCAACAACAAAAAACATAATCTAATTTAAAAATGGGCTGGATATAGCTTTTTCCAAGAAATACATAGAGTTATCACCTCACACCAGTCAGAAAGGCTAGTAAGAAATAACAAGTGTTGGTGAGGATGTGGAGAAAAGGGAACCCTCAAACACTGTTGGTGGGAATGTAAATTGGTCAAGCCAGTACGGAACACAGTGTGGAAGTTCCTCAAAAAATTAAAAATAGAAATACCATTCAGTCTAGTAATTCCATTATTGGATATTTACCCAAAGAAAAATGAAAATACTAATTTAAAAAGATATATGCACCCCTACGTTTCTTGTAGCACTATTTACAATAACCAACATACAGAAGCAACCTAAGTATCCATTAATAGATGAATGTTTAAAGAAGATGTGGTATATATAATATTACTCAGCCATTAAAAAGACTGAAATCTTGCCATCTGCAACAAATTTAAATTTTAAATTTTAAAATTTTTAAAAATGAATTTTAAAAAATGAACAAACAAAACAGATTTATAAATACAGAAGACAAATTGGTGGTTGCCAGAAGGGATGGGGATAGTGAGATGAGCAAAATAGATGAAGGGGATTAAGAGGTACAAACTTCCAGTTAGAGAATAAATAAATCATAGGGATGAAAAGTATACAATAGGGAATATTGTCAATAATATTGTAATAACATCCTATGATGATAGACGGTAACTACATTCATCGTGGTGAGCAATATGCAATGTATAGAATTGTTGATTCACTACGTTGTACACCTGAAACTAATGTAACATTGTATATGTCAACTATACTTCAATTAAAAAAAAAAAGTCCCCATTCATCATCTCTTTCTATATCCAAGCCCTCTGCAATGTGACCTTATTGCTCTTCCCATCATGAGTAGAATATGCTTTTCTACTCCTTGGATCCAGGATGGTGTGAATTGTTTTGTCAAATAAATGCAATGTATGTGAAACTGTGCCAATTCCAAGGCCCTGCATGCTACTGCTTGCTCTCTTGATATGCTGCTATTACCATGAAAACAACCTCTGGATAATCTGCTGGATAATGAAAGACACAGGGCCTAGTCATTGTGCCAGATGACTGCCAGCCAAGCATCAGACATGAATGAGGTCCATCACAGGACACCTAGCCCCCAGTTCATATGCCAGCTGAGCACAGATGCATGAGTGAACTCTGCCAAGAAGATCCCAGCCTGGCCCAGATCAGTAGAACCACCCAGCTTACCCACAGATGTAAGAGCAATGATATATACATATTAATTTAAACTACTAACATTAAGGATGGTTTCTTATACAATAATATATGATAGACCTTCCTTTGTTGATACCAAGCACACATTCCTCCTTTCCTGCAATTAACATTTCTTACATGTGATTTTAATCTCTAATCATTTCAGATATGCATATCCTGACTATTCAAAGTATTTTAAACACAATATAAGAAGAACCATGTGTAGATGCAGCAGCAGCAAGAGGAGGAGGAGAGAGAAGAGGAAGAGAAGGAAGAGCAGAGCCATGTTGTAGTTCTTGTTAACCACTGTACTTTTTCATATTTTTAATCCTCCATAAAGTACCTATAAGAGATTTCACAGGGCAAAGGAAAGAATTGTGGAATAAGCATCCATCAGGCTAACTACTAGTACAGCTTGTTTCACATAAGTGACGTTAGAAAGCTTCTTAAACTCTCTGAACCTTCTAAAATTTTAAGCCCAGAGGGTTAGCCCCTACACCATGTTTTAGAGAGAACAGCATCTGGACACTATCCTTCTGCTTTGATGCCAAAGCCAGGAAACATGCACTTTTATTTTCCATTTTATATTATGGGCCCAGATTTGAAAGGCTTACTCACTCCAAACTCTCTTGGACATCTCTATCACTTTGTACCATATTAGCATTTCAAATTGTCTTGCTTTCCAGAAGCTCTTGCCTTTGCCAATATGTTGAACAGGATAAAATGTAAATAAACAGATTTTTTGTAAGGAATGTAAATAATATTAATATATTATTTGCACACCTGGGCAAATGGTAAACCAATTGTCTCGTGTTAAAGATGTGCTTATATACCTAGGTAATTTCACTCACTACTTCCATCCAAAGGCTTACAACCATAGTAGACTTTAATTGAAAGAAACATACTATTCTGAGGACATCTGAAATATGCATATGTTGATATTAAAAGTACTGATACAAAATAAGCAGCAAAAAATCACCTGATAACTATCTAGTCAGTAGCGATTATACTTTGTTTTGAGAGAAATTTAAAGGTGTCACAAATCTCATCATGCTTTTGCTTGGCTTCATTTAATTATAACTATTTACAGATTGCAAATAATCATATACATACCGTCAGATCTAAATAGCAGATTGCAGATACAAATGATACATTTCATAAACAGTGAGTTATCGATAGAACTGGATTACAAATCTCTTAGCAAGAAAAGTACTTTCATGCCCTAATATTAGCTAAACAAAAATTTTAAAGCAAATGTTTGGCTCTCATAATTCTGGAGTACTTGATTTTTGGAACACTGCACTTGGTTTGAAACCAGGGTTATTAGCCAGGTTTGGAGAAGTGTCTGCGAATAGAGTACATGTTTGTGCTCATTTGGAATACATAGGGATCTACCATTCAGTGGGAGCTCTTGAGTTTATTCTTCAGGAAATATGGACTATAGTTATACAAATGGGCTTACAAAATTATGGAATCCTATGAATGATACTTAACAATTACTAGACTTGTTTGATTCCATTAATTCAGCTTGTTGAACACAGATACATTTTTAAATTTTATGTATTCCTCATACTACATAGATGGCTTTTCAAAGCTGTGTTGATCTAAAGAGCACTGGCATGGTATAAATTTTCATTCATATTATTTAGGGCTTAGGCAACAAGAGTAACCAACTAGTTTGGTTTGTGATTCTCACTGAATTCATTCACTCTAGGTAGGCGGGGTCTAATTCTTTCATTATGGACTCTAAAATAACTTTGAGATTGCCTTAGGTAGGAGAAAAATCTAATTGACGTGTAGCGCTCTACTGGGTGTAACTCTTGCATCCACGGAGAAGCCAAAATGTACTCATTAAATTACGCTGGGTTTACAACAATATATGTTGATAACTGAGATACAGTTTTACCAGTAATAGCATATTTTATTGATTCTAGTATGCATATTGTAACTTAACATCTCTAAAATAGAGATGCATCAAAATCAGAAACACCTTAAAATTACTGCTGGCCAGACAGCATTCATAAGATGGTTGCTTGAACACATGCAATTTTTTTTTGTTTTGTTTTTTTGTGGCATCCCTGGATACCAGAAACCCTTTGACATCTAAATTATTAAACTATTTGAGATCAATGGAGAAGAACTATGAATTCTAGACACTGTCTGAAAATCTTCTATTGCTATTACCTGGTAAAGTTAGAAAAGCAATAAAACTTGAAGAACCAGTGTCAAAGCTTATAAAAGAACGCTGGAGATAGCAGTGAAGTAATATTTTAAGAAATACTGTCCCTTATCCCAATGCCTTGGATAGTACAGAAGACAACATGGTATGGAAAACCACTGATATTAACAACACTTGAGTTGAAAAGTGATTAAAAAGTATTGGATTTTAATGTTAAGACAGTTTAGGAATAACTTAAGTGTTCAAAGTTGCTTCCCTTTTTGCATACACACAGGAGTTATTTATTTTTTTAAATTATCTGAAGAGCTTCTAAATGAGCTTACTGGGGCACCTAGGTGGCTCTGATGGTTAAGCATCTGCCTTCGGCTCAGGTAATGATCTCCAGGTCCTGGGATACAGCCCTGTGTTGGGCTCCCAGCTCAGCAGGAAGTCTGCTTCTGCCTCTCCCCCTGCTTGTGTTCTCCCTGTCTCTGTCTCTCAGATGAACAAATTTTTAAAAAAATTAAAAAAAATAAATCTTAAAAAATAAATGACCTTAATAAGTGCAGATTTTAGTGAGAAGATCTAATGAAATAATAGAGAATTGTGTCATAGTTGATTCTGAAGTAGTTTTTCTTTTTAAAATTTACCAAAAAAATGATGTGTCTTTTTTTTTTTTAAGATTTTATTTATTTATATGACAGAGAGAGAGAGAGACAGCCAGCGAGAGAGGGAAAACAAGCAGGGGGACTGGGAGAGGAAGAAGCAGGATTCCCAGCGGAGCAGGGAGCCTGATGTGGGGCCTGATCCCAGGACCCTAGGATCACGCCCTGAGCCAAAGGCAGACACTTAATGACTGAGCCACCCAGGCGCCCCAGATGTGTCTTTTTTTTTTTTAAGATTTTATTTATTTATTTGAGAGAGAGAAAGAGACAGAGAAAGAAAGAATGACCCAGGGGAGGGGCAGAGAATTGTGAGAATTGTGCTGAGCAGGGAGCCTGATGTGGGACTTGATCCCAGGCCTCTGGGATCATGACCTAAACTGAAGGCAGACACTTAACCAGCTGAGCCACCCAGATGCCCAAATGATGTGTCTTTTTTTTTTTTTTAAAGATTTTATTTATTTATTTGACAGAGAGAGACAGAGCCAGCGAGAGAGGGAACACAAGCAGGGGGAGTGGGAGAGGGAGAAGCAGGCTCCCAGTGGAGCAGGGAGCCCCATGTGGGGCTCGATCACGCCCTGGGCCGAAGGCAGATGCTTGACTGAGCCACCCAGCCGCCCCTAAATGATGTGTCTTTTAATGACATTTTACATTAGTAAGTAGGGTGCTACCTATTTGAGAAATCATTAACATTTATACTTTAGGAATGTAAGTTTGGTTTTAACCTGACTATAAAAAATGGACATTGAAGACCCACACATGCTGTAATAAACCAAATGGTATATTCTATGAAAAGAAAATCATTAGTCAACGCCATCACTGGACATATTTATGACAGTAAAAGTCTATTACAGAATTTTATTTGATTATTTTTAGATATGTAACATTATATTTTATGATTTCCTGTTCACTAGAAATCTGCCAAATTACCAGTTTTTTTTTTTTTTAAATAGTCCTTATTTTTTAAAGCAGGTTTAGGTTCACAGAAAAATTGAAAGGAAGATACAGATATTATCCAAATATTCTGCTCCCACACATGCACAGCCTCTCCATTATCAATCATCCACCAGAGTAGTACAGTTGTTACAGCTGAATGTACAGGGACACATATTATCATTTAAAGTCCAGTGTTTAGAATTCATTCTGGTGTACGTTCTATGGGTTTAGACAAGTGTATAATAACATGTGTCTACCATTATTCTATCACAGTGAGTAGTTTCACTGTCTTAAAAGTCCTCTGTACCTAATTATTCCTCTCTCCTCCCAACTTCTAGCTACCAATAACCTGTTTACTATCGCCATAGTTTTGCTTTTTCCAGATGTTATATAGTTGAAATCACACCGTATTTTTATTGCTGAATAATATTCCAATTTTTGGATGTCTCACAGTTTATTTATCCCTTCATCTGCTGAAGGGCATCTTGGTTGCTTCCAAGTTTTGTCAATTGTGAATAAAGCGTCTATAAACATTTGTGTACAGGTTTTGGTGTAGATAAAATTTTTAACCCCTTTAGGTAAATACTAAGGAGCACAGTTGCTGAGTCATATGGTAAAATTATGTTTAGTTTTGTAAGAAAACACCCAATTATCTTCCAAGGTTGTGGTACCATTTTGTATTCCCACCAGCAATGAACTAGAGCTCTTGCTGTTCCATATCCTTGCCAGTATTGGATGTTGTCAGTGTTCCAGGTTTTGGCCATTTTCATAGGAGTGTACTGATATTTTGTTGTTTTAATTTACATATCCCTAATGATGTATGATGTGGAGCATGTCTTTGTCCCATTTTTCAATTGGGTTGTTTGTTTTCTTTTTTGTTAAGTTTTAAGAGTTCTTTGAATATTTTAGGAAATAGTTCTTTATCATATATATCTTTTGCCAATATTTTCTCCAATCTATGGCTAGTGTTTTCATTCTCTTAACTGTGTCTTACATCTGTTATTATTACTATTTTTTTATTTCCAATATCTGGAGTACTTGTGTTTTGGTTTCTTCTATCTGGGTATCTTCCATTCTGCACTGTAATGTACTTAAAATAATATTCGTAAAAATAATTTGTGAACTTGGATGATGTTATCTTCTTCCAGAAAAGATTTTTATTTGCTTCTGTCAGGCACCAGGGCACTATCAATCCTGGATCTTTGTAAGAAAAAAAAAAATCTGGAAAGTACTTATTATATGCCAACCGTTCTTCTGGATGCTGGAATGTGGTAGTAAAGTGAGTTGACAGAGTCCTTGTCCTCATGAAATTATATTCTACTTCAAATTTATTAAACTTGGAATATAGGGAAAACTTGTTCTATTTTACTATTTATACCAATAGTCACATTATTCCGGCGTAAAAATCTTCATTTCCCTTTAAGTGACTACTTTAACACATTATAAATATTTCTTAATGGAACTATAAATTATGAGTCCCTTTTATGGCCCCCATATAGCAAAGGTGTTTTGTGGACGTAGGTGGAGGAAAAATTAGAATAAATGAAGATATTAGTTGCTTCAAAAATAACTTTATTCCCTGATAAAAATACGGTAGGTAACTAATTATTTTTATATGACCAATACCTTGAATTTACCCTCCAGATTTAATATTAAGTCATATACTATGTATATTTATAGAGAGACTACATTGTTCTTTCTTTGAAATGTGAATTTGATTTTTTTTATAGTAAGCAAAGAGGAAAAAAAGTAAATGTCTCAGGTGCCTTTACTATATCTACCCAAACTCTTTTTTTATTATGTTTACAAATACACAGAATTTGGTAATTTTTCAACTAGCTTCTCTAGGGAGAAATACATTTACAAATAAATTACAAATAAAAAAAATGACAAATCCAAAGTTCTCTGCCACTAGAAATAATTTTGAAATGCATATCATAATTGCAAGTCTTTTAAATAAAACTGTTTAATTGTCTAAGACATAACTGGCTAGACATACTACCATTTTTTTAAAGATTTTATTTATTTGACAGAGAGAGAGAAAGAGAGAGCACAAGCAGGGGGATTGGCCAGCAGAGGGAGAAGCAGGCTCCCCACTGAGCAGGGAGCCAGATGTGGGGCTCCATCCCAGGACCCTGGGATCATGACCTGAGCCAAAGGCAGACGCTTAACCGACTGAGCCATCCAGGTGCCTGACATATTGTCATTTTTATTCTAAAAAGTTTAGTTGAGATCTGAAATAAATCTGTCAAATTTTGAAAGTCTAAAAAAAAAAAAAGTTTAGTTGAAACTGTGTTCTTCGTGTATCTATTCAAATCTTTTTTTTTTAAGATTTTATGTATTTATTTGAGAGAGAGAGAGAGAGAGTCAGAGATAGCGTCAGAGTGCATAAGCATGAAGGAGAGAGAGAAGCAGGCTCCCCGATGAGGGGTTCGTTCTCAGGACCCTGGGATCATGATCTGAGCCGAAGGCAGATGTTTAATCAACTGAGCCACCCAGATGCCCCATATCTATTGAAATCTATCAGTGAAATTATGATTTTAAGCTTACAGCACAATAAGCATACTGTATATTTACACAGTGCCTAACTTTCTGCAAAGCATTTTGTATTATAAACCCATTTGATACATATATAAGTTTTAAACAGGCAATGTTGGTATTATGTATGCCATTTTATGGATGAAGAAACAGAGGGTCAAAGAAGTTACTTCCTAAAGCTTATGTGGTCTAGCAGTGTTGGAGTTAAAATCACCAAACTTCAGACTCCTAGTCTCATTTGTTTCTTATACTTAACTGAATATATTCTGCAGACCACCATTCTGAGAGATGTACTATTGAACACATCTTTTTAATGCCTTTATGGTGACTATGTTTGAAAAATGCCAGTTAGTGCAGATTCACAATGTATGTCAGCATATCAAAAATCTCTGAGAAGTCCATTGATACCATTTAACTTTGTTTAATGCACCCTTTCTCACATCTCTTTATGCATGGAATTCTTCTTCATGAGACATATATTCATATTCTGTGTAAAAGTGTTCTGTAAAATATATTACCCAAAAAGCAATACTGCATTATATTCTATTGCTGGTCTTATCTTTTATTATTTGTTTTTTAGTAGACCAAAAGCACTTTATGGGATTCCAAGACAGTGCTATGCAGTTTCTCCTCTCAAATTGTTTTCAACTCTCCTAAAAGGTAAATAACCTCACTGACCTGAAACATTTCACAAAGTACATTATGTTATGATGGGCACAGCCATAAGTGATGTGGTTGCTGAGAAAATGGGAAGATGGAGCCATCAACAGGGACAAAATTTTCTCGGGTATGGTCTCATGGGGAAGCCTGTGCTAAAAGAGTACTCAACTGATTTCTAATTGTGCCTCCACTTCTCTGTGTGAACTTGGAAAATTGTATTCATTTAACATCTCCAGATTTTTTCCCTCCTCATTCTTCTATAAACTGTTATTTGACTAGATCATTAGTTTTTAAACTGTACCGGACAAAATTCCTGAGAGATCATGGCAGGGAGGAAGTTGGGAGAAGTTTTGTGGCACTCAGTTCTCTTCAGATTCATCCAAAAATGCTCCCCCGTTTTTGATGCTGGTCTTTTCTATCAGATTTCACATGAACAATGGGTTTGCAGGATAAAATTGACTTTGAAAACAGTTCCTTTGGAAGACCAGTTTTTTTCCCTTTTGACATTCAAAGAATCTTAATCTAGGGACAACTGAGAATGAAAAATCTAACCTATTTTAATTTTATAATAAATAACCAATCTGTATACAGAATTTATTCATACTTTTTAAAAAATATTTACAAGAATGGTGTCATCAGCTGAGAAAATTTCTTAACTAATCAGCTTAGAAGACCATTGATCACTCAGAATTTGAATCTTAAAATCCATCACTATTTCTCAGTTATACGTAATTACTCACAAAGCAGAACTGTAGAGTATTCATTTATTGTTCAATATAACATTATATGCTGAGGGGATTCAGGACACACCTCTCCCCCAACTAACGTGTCACTTTGGCATGTGGATTATTTTGAGCTGAAAGCACTTGAGACCATGTGGGCTTAAGAGAAACTTCTGTCCCTTCCTTAACCACAAAGAAGAATATAAATTAGGATTTAGATTTAATTGGGATTTAGAATAAGGATTTCCCAGAACAAGGATTATTAACAGAGATAATTTTATCTGAGTGACCCATCTGTATGGTAAGACAAACATCTAATTACAGAACATCTGCTTTTCTTATTGCCCTGTCAAGTGTATTCAACCCCTCTGAAGTCCTAGATCCCACCTCCCTTCTTCTTATTCTTCTTAGTTCAGAATGACATATAAACCTCATTTTGCCTGACTATCTTGGAATTTCCATTTCTGTGTGGATTCCCAGTAGATATACCTATTAAATTTGGTTTTCTCCTATTAGTCTATCTCATGTCAATTTGATTCTTAGTCCAGCTAGAAGGATCTCTGAGGCCACGGGAATTCTTGCTCCCTAACAGTGCTAATTTAGAAAGCAGTCTTTCTATATCTAGGTTTCTGGAATTGTTGGTCAATCATTAGCAGAAAGTTGAACACTAAGGGGAAATTAATTTGATTATTCATAAAGATTCATTTAAAGTGGAGGATAAATTCCTCTTATGAACATGGATTTATAGCAGTGTCAGAAACAAAGAGACATTTGAGCATTGGAAGAAGAGTCAAGATGGGGAGGGGTTTCATTTTTCAAAGACTATTTAGATATCCAATTGTCCTTCTCATTGGGTGACAAAGATTTTCCAAAAGGGGACATTTTAAGATAAAAAAAAAAAATATGTTCATTCCTTTCCATTTCAACAATGACTCTAAAAAAATTGTATCTAAATTGTTTTTCCTGAAATAAACCAGACGCCAACCATCACCTTCTGTGGGATTTATCAGGCAGGTCAATAAAGCTAAGTAGGAGTAGATTGCCTTTTGGAGATATATTAACAAGCTTTTACCACATAATGGTTCTCTAATTACTTGCCTGAATGTACCTTCAGAAATTAAACAATTTATCCCCTACCTCCTGAATCACTTGAATATCGGGGATTTTTCATTCCCATGTTCAATGTGTTTAGGATGAACTTTCTTTTAGTAAAGTGATGGTGGACAGAAAGTATACAAACTTACTGCTTCAAAATCCCTTCATTAAAAACAAACTGCCGAGTCCCTAAAGTACCATGAATAAGTCTTTGGTCTGTAGATGTATAAAGCAATTGAAATAATGATAGCAGCTTTCAGTTAGTTTTCCCCAAAACTAATTTATGCTGTTTCCATCACAATTTTTCCTTAGTCAATATAGATGGGGAATATTTTTAAAAGTAAAATTATTCCACAACAAGATGGCTCATGTATCTTCCCTTTTTGATTTCACAACTATACGGATTTATCAAAGTCAATTGAAACCAACACTGAAATGGGTTTGATAGGTATACAGTTAGACACAGCCTGCTTCTATACATGTCACCAGGTTTAAAATGAACTATTCTCATTTTACACAGATAGCAAACTGTGTGACAGTTAATTTTATGGTTCCAGCAATGAAACTTACAATCTGTGCATCTTTGAAGCAATTCACTTAATTTGTCTGAACTTCAATTGCTTAATCTACAGAAAGGCTTATATTAGAAAACCCAAGTGAAAACTCTGGGGATAGGCATGGCAGATATGTAAAGAAAACACTTCCCACCCTTGGGAGACTTCATTCCTTGATTGTGCCACTGTTACATGGTAAGGTAACAACATATTAATAAAAATGTAAGTACAGCATACTAAAAGGAAGTGGGAGAAGGAGGATATATGTTTCTGTGTATATGTGCGTGTATGTATGTGGTGTGTAATGCTGCAGTGAAGAAGAACTGGTATCCTCAAGTAATTTTAATTCAAAATGACACGTAAGCACATTTTAATTTAGTATGCAGGGCCCTATCATCACCTTACTTCTGTAAAGTAACATGAAAACCTCTAAAACACTGTGTTTCCTATTGCTCTTTTCTAAGGTTCAATCTGATACAATTTTTAAAGAAAGTGAAAACTCAATCAGACACCCTGAGTAGATCAAAGAAAATACAAACCTTTATCTTTTGTGTTTCCTTTCATAGTTTAGCTTAAAGGCTTCAGTGGCCATCTCAGTAAAGAATACCTCAATCAAGTGCTACAATGTGTTAATGCATCTTAATAATAATAATGAAATAGTCACCTTTAATGCGGGTAAAGGTCTTCACTTGTTATTCATTTAAGAGCTTAAACCTATGGTTTAAAAAGAACATAATTTCCTCTGATTGTCAGCCTACCTCAGAAGGTGTAGAATAGTAAAATGCCTGGTGAGACTGTAGAAAGTTTCTGCTTCTTAAAATCATTCACTGGTTAAACAAATATTTATTGAATGTCTATGAAGTGTTGGACTATGCTAAGTGCTAGGATATAAAAGTGACTGAGAAAAGAACCCACTCTTGAGAATTTCATGAAACAGTGTAAGAGACAGACCTGTACCTATATAACAACACCATTACTAAGTAGGTATAGAAAATCACCCCAAATTAGGTTATATGTTCAGAGTGTTAAGATGGTGGCAGGTCCAGGAAAAGTTTTATACTTAAGGAAAGACTTCCAGGAAAAACAAATCAGGCCCCAGTTGGTCTGTTGTATCTACTTCTGGTTGTCCAGTAGCACTGACAGCCAACACACTACCTCACATACACTGCTTTTTTAAACACTTCGTTCCAAATAAATAAAGACTATCTTCGTAATATAACTTAAAGTCTGGAATTGTGATGCCTCCAGCTTTCCTTTTCTTTTTTTCAGGATTGCTATGGCTATTCAGGGTCTTCTGTGGTTCCATACAAATTTTAGGATTGTTCTAGCTGTGAAAAATGGTGGTGGCATTTTGATAGGGATGGCATTAAATGTGTAGATTGCTTTGGGTAGTATAGACATTTTAACAATGTTTGTTCTTCCAAACATGAGCATGGAATGCTTTTCCATTTCTTTGTGTCTTCTTCAATTTCTTTCATAAGTTTTCTATGGTTTTCAGAGTACGGATCTTTTACCTCTTTGGTTAGGTTTATTCCTAGGTATCTTATGGTTTTTGGTGCAATTGTAAATGGGATTGATTCCTTGATTTCTTCTGCTGCTGCTTCATTATTGGTGTATAGAAATGAAACAGATTTCTGTACATTGATTTTATAATCCTGCTACTTTGCTGAATTCACATATTAGTTCTAACAATTTTTTAGGGAGTCTTTTGGGTTTTCTGCATACAGTATCATGTGTCTGCAAATAGTGAAAGTTTGACTTCTTCCTTGCTGATTGGATGTGTTTTATTTCTTTTTGTTGTCTGCATGCTGAGGTTAAGACTTTCAGTACTAGGTTAAATAGTAATGGTGAGAGTGAACATTCTTGTCTTATTCCTGATTATAGAGGAAAAGTTCTGTTTTTCCCCGTTGAGGATGATATTAGCTGTCAGTCTTTCATATATGGCCTTTATGATGTTGAGGTATGTTGCATCTATCCCTACTTTGTTGAGGGTTTATATCAAGAATGGATGCTGTATTTTGTCAATTACCTTTTCTGCATCTACTGAGATGATCATACGGTTCTTATCCTTTCTTTTATTAATGTGGTCACCACAGCCCAGGAATAAATCCCACTTGATTGTGGTGAATAATTCTTTTAATATACTGTTGGATTCGATTTGCTAGTATCTTATTGAGAATTTTTGTATCCATGTTCATCAAGGATATTGGCCTGCAATTCTCCTTCTTAGTGGAGTCTTTGGTTTTTGAATCAAGGTAATGTTGGCCTCGTAGAATGAGTTTGGAAATTTTCCTTCCATTTCTATTTTTTGGAACAATTTGAGAATAGATATTAATTCTTCTTTACACATCTGGTAGAATTTGCCTGGGAAGCCATCTGTCCCTGGACTTTCGTTTGTTGGGATATTTTTTATTACTAATTCAATATCTTTGTTGGTTATGGGTCTTTTAAAATTATCTATTTGATCCTGTTTCCGTTTTGGTAGTTTGCATGTTTCTAGGAATTTGTCCATGTCTTCCAGATTGCCCACTTTGTTGGCATATAATTTTCCACAATATTGTCTTATAATTATTTGTATTTCTGTGGTGTTGGTTGTGATCTCTCTTCTTTCATTCATGATTTTATTTATTTGGGTCCTTTCTCTTTTCTTTTTGATAGGTCTAATGAGGGTTTTTTGAAATTTATTAATTCTTTCAAAAAACTAGCTCTTAGTTTCATTGATAAGTTCTACTGGGTTTTCGTTTCAATATCATTTATTTCTGCTCTAGTCTTTATTATTTTCCTTTTTCTAATGGCTTTAGGCTTTATTTACTGTTCCTTTTCTAGCTCCGTTAGGTGTAAGGTTAGGTTGTATATTTGAGACTTTTCTTGCTTCTTGAGGTTAGGCCTGTATTGAAATATACTTCCCTCTTAGGACTGCCTTTGCCACATCCCAAAAGTTTTGGACTATCATGTTTCCATTTTCATTTGTTTCCATATACTTTTTAATTTCTTCTTTAATTTCCTGGCTAAGCCATTCATTCCTTAGTAGGATGTTTTTTAACCTTCATGTATTTATGGTCTTTCCAAATGTTTTCTTATGGGTGACTTCAAATTTCACAGCATTGTGGTCTGAAAATACACATGCTATGATCTCAATCTTTTTATACTTATTGAAGGCTGAATAGTGACTCAGTACGTGATCTGTTCTAGGGAATGTTCCGTGTGCACTGAAAAAGATTGTGTCTTCTGCTGCTTTAGGATGAAATGTTCTGAATGTATCTGTTAAGTCCATCTGGTCTAGTGTGTCATTCAAAGCCATTGTTTCCTTGTTGATTTTCTGGTTACACGATCTGCCCATTGCTGTAAGTGGGGTGTTAAAGTCCCCACTATTATTGTATTATTATTAATGAGATTCTTTATATTTGTTATTGATTTATATTTTTGGGTGCTCCCAAGTGGGGGGATACATATTTACAATTGTTAGATCTAGATCTTCTTGCTGGATGGACCCCTTAATTATGATGTAATACCCTTCTTCATCTCTTATTACACTCTTTGGTTTAAAATCTATCTGCAGTCATCAAGACAGTATGGTACTGGCACAAAAACAGACACATAAGTCAATGCAACAGAAAGAAAACCCAGAAATGGACCCACAACTATATGGTCAAACTAATCTTCAACAAAGCAGGAAAGAAGATCTAATGGAAAAAAGTCTCTTCAACAAATGGTGTTGGGAAAACTGGATAGCAACATGTAGAAGAATGAAACCAGACCACTTTCTTACACAAAAAAAAATAAATTCAAAATGGATGAAAGACCTAAATGTGAGACAGGAAACCATCTAAATCCTAGAGGAGACACAGTCAGCAAACTCTTTAACCTTAGCCATAGCAAATTCTTACTAGACACATCTCTGGAGGTAAGGGAAACAAAAGCAAAAATGTACTGGGACCTCATCAAGATAAAAAAAACTTCTGCACAGCAAAGGAAATAATCAACAAAACTAAAAGGCAGATTACAGAATTAGAGAAGATATTTGCAAATGACAATCGGATAAAGGGTTAGTATCCAAAATCTATAAAGAACTTATCAAACTCAACAACCAAAAAACAAAAAATCCAGTTAAGAAATGGGCCGAAGACATGAAAGGACATTTTTCCAAAGAAGCCATCCAGATGGCTACCAGACACATGAAAAGATGCTCAACATCACACATCGTCAGGGAAATATAAATCAAAACCATGATGAGATGCCACCTCACACCTGTGAGAATTGCTAAAATTAACAACACAAGAAACAGCAGGTGTTGGTGAGGATGTGAAGAATGAGGAACCCTCTTGCACTGTTGGTGGGAATAGAAACTGGTACAGCCACTCTGGAAAACAATATGGGGTTCCACAAAAAGTCAAAATAGTACTGCCCTATGACTCAGCAATTACACTACGAGGTATTTACCCAAAGGATCAAAAATATAGATTCAAAGGGGTAAATGCACACCAATATTTGTAGCAGCATTATCAACAACAGCCAAACTATTGAAAGAGCCCAAAGGTCCACTGACTGATGAATGGATAAAAATGTGGTACATATATGCCATGGAATATTATTCAGCCATCAAAAAGAATGAAATCTTGCCATTTGCAATGATGTAGATGGAGCATGAGTGTATTATGCTAAGCAAAATAAGTCAGAGAAAGACAAATACCACATGATTTCACTCATATGTGGAATTTAAGAAACAAATCAGATGAATATATGGAAGGGTGAGGGAACAAGAGACAGAGGGAGACATACCACAGGAGACTCTTAAGGATAGAGAACAAACTGAGGGTTGATGGAGGGATGTGGGTGGGGAATGGGCTAGATGGGTGATGGGTATTAAGGAGGGCACTGTCGTATTGAGCAGTGGGTGTTATATGCAAGTGATGAATCACTAAATTCTATTTCTGAAAACAATATTACACTATATGTTAACTAACTAGAATTTAAATAAAAATTTGAAAAAGAAAAAAAAAGAAACAGAGATGAATTGTCAAAAAATAAAATAAAATAAAACAAAACAAAACAAAATAAAAAGCCAAGTCCACAACTATATCTCACTAAGACTGGAGAAAAAGTTCTCATTAAAAAAAAATCAGTCCAATATAAAATAAAAACTTCAGTTAAAAAAAAAAAAGACTATCTCAAGTGATGCTCCCATTCTTTTACCCTGAAAAAGGAAGAGAATATCCCTTCTTCTATCCTCTCAGATGTATGGGATTCAATGATGAAAAAGATATGTCAGCTGGCCAAATTTTAGGAGAAACGAATCAGTCACCGTTTTTTCTCATAAGGATGACCAATTTTTAAAGTACCCTTTTTTGGTCTTTAAAATAAAAACAGAGGTGCCTGGTAGCTCAGTTGGTTAAGCCACGGGTGCTTGATTTCAGCACAGGTCATGATCCGGTCTTCTGGGATTGAGCCCCACAGTGGACTCCATGCTCAGTGGGGACTCTGCTTGAGGAATCTCTCTCTCCCTCTGCCCCTCCTCCTCCACTACCATGCATGCATTCTCTCTCTCTAAAAAAAATAAATAAATCTTTAAAACAAAAACAAAGGCTGACGTGGACTGTGGTCAGAAGCAAGAGTTTTATATTCAGGGTTTGAGTTTAAATTTGGGTATTGACTCTGATATTTATTGACTACACGATCCTGGGCGAATGACTCGGTTCTTTGTGCCTCAGCTTCCATCTTTAAAATGGGATAATAACACCCTCCTCATAGAACTGGGATGAGGAATAAAGGAGCTAATATAGGCAAAGTGCTTAGGATAGTAATTAACACATACGAAAAGCAAAATAAATGCTATCTATTCTAATCTATACACATAAATCCTTGTGGGTGGGACTGAGGTCAGAAGGAAAAGTTAGTCATGAAATAACTAAAATTTATGTTGTTGAAAAAATAACCATTTGTTTGATGCAATCCTTTTTCCATTCATTTAATATTCAATAAATATTTACTGAATCCTTACTATGTGGCATTGGAGATATACGAATATATACAAAATAATCTAAACTGACAAAAATCTTGCTCTCCTAGAACCTAAATCAAGACAACAAAGTTGCAATGCAGGGGAAGTAGATTAACTGACTTTTCCAATCCCATCCTACCCGCGTGATGTTAAGAAAATAGTTCAGGAAATTGTTTTTCAGTAAATTGAGCACTTGCTATATGGCAAGTTCTGTGCTCAGCACTTTTCTACATTTTTTTCCTTTGTGAAAGATTTGTAAGTAAAGTATTATTAGCAGCATTTTACCAATGAGGAAACTGTGTTATAGGAAGGTTAAGAAATTTAGCCAGGATCAAATAGTGGTCAGTAGAACTGGAGAATAGGAAATCTGATTCTAAGGATACATGTTCTTTAACAATATCTAATATTTCACATTTTAAAATTCAGTGCCACAGGATTACCAAAAAGGAAAAAAAGGAAATGAAAAAAGACAAAAACTTTACAAAATTTCACTTAGTATAAAAAGGGTATTGAAATATTTTATTTTATTAGAAAGATACAACATTTTTAGTACTTATTACTTTTTGGTACTGAGTATATGGATGCTTGTTATATGAATCTTTATAATTTGTCTTTTTTAAAGGCATACATACACACATACACACACACACAGAGTCAACCATTTATTATGCATTTACTAATGCCAAGCACTATTCTATGGTCATTATATGTATTGCCTATTTAATCCTCATAAGCACTATGTGTGACAGATGCTATTATCCAAACACAAATTTTAGAGATGAGGAAAATGAAGTACAAAGAGATTAAATAAGTAGTAGAACTGGTATTCATATACCTCCTGTAAGTTTCTAGAGCATGTGTTCTTAAACAGTGATACTCTCACTTCAAATAACAAAAGATAATGCTTATGGAACACTCACAATGTGACAATCACTGTTTTCCTCATTTTGCATACATTTGTATGCAACTTCTTTAATTCTTACAACTTTATTTTTTAAAAGATTTTATTTATTTGAGAAAGAGAGCACATAAGAGAAAGAGAAAGAGGAAGAGAAAGAGAAAGAGAGTATGGGGAGGGCGATGGGCAGAGGGAGAGGGAGAAGCAGACTCCCCGCTGAGCAAGGACCCCGAAGTAGGACTCTATCCCAGGACCTCGGGATCCCAGGACCTGGGCCAAAGGCAGACACTTAACCAACTGAGCCACCCAGGGTCCCCAACTCTTACAACTTTATAAGATAATTGCATATCTTCCCTTTAAAGTTTGGAAACAGGGAACATAAAGAGGTTTAACAACTTATTTAAGTTCACCCACCTACAATGAATATCATCAAAACAGCTCTACCTTTCAATACTCAAAATGTGTCAAGCACAGGCACACCATTTCTTTTTAATTATTTTACCAATTCATCAAATTAACACTGCCAGGCAAGCACTACTAATATTTTACATATAAGATAACTGTGGCTCAGAAAACTTAGGCAAATCACCTGAGGTCACAGAGAAAGTAAATGTCTAAGCTGATACTTGAACCATTGTCTTTATGACTCTGGAAGTCATGGGCTCAATCATGGGTATAGATTAAGGTATTTCAAGCAGTTTCAGATTTACTCTCCACTCACTTAAGGAGTGCCTCCTGGGAATAAAACACCATGACTATTTTTGATATGTTTGCATTCAGTACTTTATCAAGCCCATCCTTCTAATTTTTCAGAAAAGTTGCAAAATTTGTTTCAAGGTTGAATACCATTCTTAATTTTGAATATACTATGTAGGTCACCTCCTAAGTGTATAACTCTATCCATAATTTACTTACACAGTGAGATAAAAGTTCCATTATACTACAAGACTGATTACCTAAGTTTTTTTTCATTAAATGAAGTTAAACACCCAGAATCTTTATCTAAAGACTATCTGACGGGTATTGTGCTGACATGATACTTTCATTTCTGGTTGGCACTGTAGGGTACATATTCATTACTTAGCAATTCCTTGCAAATATTGCTAAGGTTATGCTAGTGTGAACTGTAAGTCCTCTGAAAGGATCTGACAAGATAAAACGGCTGTTTCCCAACTATTTCCATTTCAATCTTATATATAAGCGATCAGAACTCTGTATAATACCTATCTGGGGCCATAAAGACCTCTGATGTCAGCTCTTTCCATTTCCCACTAGACCAATGTGATAGATAAGAATGTGTACTATCTCCTTTGTTGTCCTTTTTGGGTAAAGTTTTAACTTGTCACAATTTGGGATGCTGAGTACAACAATGAATTATTCACCTAGAAATCTAAAAATAGAATTTCATTATCTGCTGATAATGCATGATTTTTTTCTTAAATGGGCAAGTCCAGCTAAAAATTTTCTTATACTTTAGAGAGAACTATTTCAGAAACAGTTCAGTTGAGGAAAGAAAAAAAAAAAAGTTCTTCAATAACCTAATCTTCATTTAACTGATCTGTAAGTCAAAGGCAGACTTCAATGTGTTTCTGAAAGAGATCTTAAGACTTAGCTAAAAAATATCATAACTAAATAATGACTCACATTTACACTGTTGTCTTATTAAAACATCTGGATAACGTTGGTGTGTAAGTCAAAGGTACTTTCAGAATATAAATCCCCACATAGGAAATATAGAGTTGGATTTCAGGGCAAAGGGACTGATTCATATTATATCTAAACATTTGTATTGATACAGTGGGCTATATGGCCTATTTCTTCTACATGGATTTACTTCAAAGATTATACAAATACATCTGTAGATTACTATGGAATTGTAATAAAGCACATAGAATGTCTTAATGATGAGGGCATGATAACTGCTGGTAACATACTTTTTGAGTTCTTACTATACTCTGTCTTTCAACTGAGTAAAATACTTCATTACAGGCAGTAAGTGTCTGTATATGCGTGTGTGTACATTTATATGTGTGTATAATTGGTATTTAAAAAGATAAATTCTCATGCAACTCACGTGAGGCAGAGGTGTGATTCAAGTCGAGCTTTGCCTAACTCAAGAGACAATGATTTTAACTCCACCTTAAATTATAGGTATCTAATGAAAATGAGACACAAGGACATGGTTGCTTACACAGAAAATCATGTTACTTTCTGTAGTATCCCCTCACATGCTAATAATAATAATAATAATAATAATAATAATAATAATAATAATAAATATGTACAACTGTTTGCTCTTGCTATATTTGTCAGTTTACTTCTTTCTCCTCAAGAAAGTGCATTCAATTTATATTTCTACTTCTGGTCATAATTTAATAACTGTTACTAAACTAGCCCTTCCACTATTCAAAACTTTAAAATCTGACAAAATATATGAAGCAACTGCTTTCCGGCAGTGAGTAACAGACAGCACAAGACTGTAGTGACTGAGGGGGAAACTCACAGGGTGAGCACTATGACAATCCATTCTCTGCCTGAGTATAATTTCATAACTACATTTCACAGAGCTATAATCCAAGCATAGCTTGGGTGGCCAACTGAGCTGAAAAGGCAGACAAGAGAGTTTAGGCAGCAAAAGTGTTTAGGATCTGCAGGACAGAAAAACAGAGAGAAGAGCAGAGCAGAATGGGGTTTTCCTAAATTCATGTGAGGAGTTTCTGGCTTAGGATTGGGCTCTACAAATGCAGGGCAGGACTTCCAAAGGTTTATCATATATGTGAAGAAATTCTCTATGTAGACTTTGACAAGTTAAGGATGTACATCATTCACCATAGAGAATCAATTAAAAAATAAAATGAGGAATAGCTATAAAGTCAATAAGGGAAATAAAATGGAATGCTAAAATAGATAATAATTTAA
This sequence comes from Ursus arctos, assembly GCF_023065955.2. Classification (NCBI taxonomy): domain Eukaryota; kingdom Metazoa; phylum Chordata; class Mammalia; order Carnivora; family Ursidae; genus Ursus; species Ursus arctos. The sequence continues at coordinate 55,984,546 of NW_026622808.1, read as the reverse complement.
AAGAAAGAAAGAAAAGTGCAAAAGAGAAACAAAACACTAAAGTGGCAAATGGCAAACAAATAGTAAAATGATACACTTAAACTGAAGAGATCAGTAAGTGTAAATATACTAAACAGTCCCAATTAACAGTCAGAAATCTGGCAGACTGGATAAAAATGAAGCAAAGGTATTGCATGCAAATAATAAGCATTAAAAAGGTTATATATTTATATTAGTATCAGACAACACGTACCTTATGGCCAAAAGTATTACAAGAGATAATAAGGGACAATATATTCCCTAAGAGAAGCAATTTATCAGGAAGGCACAGCAATTACAAAAATGCATATACCTAATAACAGGAATTAAAATATATGATGCAAAAACTGTCAGAAGAGGGAAAACAGACAAATACACAATTATAGTCAGAGATTGTTAACAGCCTTCTTTTAGTAATTGGACAAGGAGATGAAATAATAGGTGTATAGAAGATTTTAGCACAACCAACTCACTTGGCCTAACTGGCATCTACAGAACTCTACACCCAATGACTGTGCAGTATACGTCATTTTAAAGTGTCCAGGAAACACTAACCAAGATAGATCACGCACTGGGCTATAAAATGTCTCAACAGATGTCAAAAGCTTGAAATCTCACAGAGTACATTATCTGAACACAACAGAATTAAAATACAAATCAACAATAATAAGATAATGAGAAAACCTCTCACACATTTGGAAATTAAATTTACACATTTCTCAATAATCCAGAGGTCAATGAAAGGAAATAAGAAAATGCTCTGGTGAATGAAAATTAAAACTATATATAAAATGCATAAATTCCAAAATATCAGAAATATCACTAATGGTGTTTAGAGTAAAATTTTACAACTAAAGATGCTTAGAAAGAAATATAGAGCTTTAACTAGAAAGGGGTGGGAGGAAAGACTTAAAATTAATGATCTAAAATTTTACCAATAAAAGCTAGAAAAGTTTAACAAATTACTAAGTATATAGGAAGAAATAAAGAGAAGTAAGAACAGGGAAGGAAGGAAGGAAGGAAGGAAGGAAGGAAGGAAGGAAGGAAGGAAGGAAAGAAGGAAGGAAGGAGAGAGGGAAAAAGAAAGAAAGAAAGAAAGAAAGAAAGAAAGAAAGAAAGAAAGAAAGAAAGAAAGAGCAAGGGAAGAAGGAAGGGGAAAAAAGAAAAAAAGAAAAGAAGAAAGAAAGAAAGAAAGAAAGAAAGAAAGAAAGAAAGAAAGAAAGGAAGAAAGGAAGAAAGAAAAGAAAAAGAAAGAAAAAGAGAAAATTAAGAAACTAAAAGTTGTTTCTTTGAAAAGACCAGTATTATTGATAAAATCCTATCAGGACTAATAAAACAAATGACAGGAATTGCAAACTGCTGACATCAGAACTGAAAATGCATAAAACCCCATAGAACCTACAAATATTGATACAAACATAAGCGAAACTAGTGAAAAAAATTACGCCAAGAAAATGGAAAGTTAGATGAAATGAAAAATTTGATAAAAACACAATATATCAAAATTGACTAATGAAGGATTAGAAAATCTAAATAGCCACATATTTGTTAAAGAAATTCAATTCAGAATTTAAAAAAAGAAAAAAAAAAGCTTCTTATGAGAAAAATACCAGACATTGGTGTTATCATTGACAAATTATGTAAATATTAAATAAAGAATTTATACCAATATTACATAAACTCTCTTAGAAAATAAAAGAGGCAATATTACCCAACCAATGCTGTAAGGACAATAGAGGTCTCTGATATCAAGAGCTGATGAAGCCATTTGAGGAAAAAAAATTATTACTCTGCAGTATTCCACATGATCATAGACACAAACATTTTCAATGGAATATTAAGAAATCAAATCCATCAAAAGAAGAAAGGAAAAATACATCTTGACCAAGGTGGAGTTTTTAAATTTCAGGAATACAAGATTGGTTCCATATTCAAAAATCAATAAAACTCACTAAATTTTAAGGATAAAGGATAAAAATTTTAAAAAGATAAAATTTTGTGTTATCTTAGTAGATGCAGACAAAGCATTTAAAAATTCAACACCTATCTATGATGAAAATCTTAGCAAACTATGAATAACAGTAAACCTGACATTCAAAGCACATCTTTGAAAACCTACAGCTGACATCACATACAGTGATGAAAAATCAAATGTTTTCTCCTCAAGACCAACAATCTAGGAAGGATACGCTCTCATCGATTTTATTCTACATAGTGCCAGATATCATATTTAGTGCAATAAGGCAATAATAATAAATGCACAAAGATAGAAAAAGAGGTAATAAAATTGTCCTTGTTCAGAGATTACATGATAGCCCACATTATAAAATCTTGAGATTTGTACCAAAATTTCTTGTGGGAGCTAAGAAGTAAATTTTAAGTCACAGAGTAAAAGGCTAACATATAGAGATTAACTGTATTTCTATAAACTAGCACCACAATTACTTGAAAAAATGAGTTTTAAAAATATTATTTATCACTGCATAAAAATTATAATTAGAAATCAATTTAATAAAAGGTATGAATAACTCTTCAGTATAAACTGGGAAATACAGTTGAGAAATTTTTTTAAAAAATCCTCACACTAAATAAATGGGCAGTTAAATCATCTTCATGGTTCAAAAGATTTCTTTTTTTTAATTTTCATTCCCTTAAAAAAATAAAAAATAAAAACAAAAACTTCATTCTCCTCAAATTGATCTATAAATGTAAACCCATCCCAAATAAAATTCTAGGTTTTTTGTTTTTTAACTGTCAAGTTGATTCTCAAATATAAAGAAATGCAAAGCACCTAGAGTAGCAAAAACTTATTTGAAAACGAGGAATAAAATTAAAGGATCGATCTATCTATCTTACCTGATTTCAAGAGACACTAGAAAGCTATTCTCATCAAGACAGTAGAGTATGACATAAAGGAAAACATAAAGTACAGTGTAGTACTGACACAAAGACAGATCCCCAGAACAAAATTAAAGAAACCAGAAATGACCTGCACTTATGTGATTAATCGATTTTGGACAAAGGCACCAAGATAAATTAACAATGACACGATAATCTATTGAACACATGGTCCTGGAACAAGTAGCTATACGCAAAATATATAAACTTGACCTCTATTAGTTTCCTAGGGCTGGTGCAAAAATTTACCATAAAGTGGTGACTTAAAACTGGTAGAAGTTTATACACTTGTAATTCTGCAGGCCTGAGTCCGAAATCCAGATGTCAGCAGGGTTAGATCATTCTGGAGGCACTGAGGAAGAATCCATTCCATGCCTCTTGTTGTCTCTTAGGTAAACACTGCCTGTATGATTCACACCTAAGTATTTACCGAAGAGAAATGAAAATGCATGTCCACATACAGGTATCTTCCACTTTTCAAAAGTTCATACTATGCCACCACCCATTTACGAAAGACTTAACATTAGTACCTTTTTTTTGCTAACTCAAAGAAATCCAAAGAGGATTTTAGCTTTTATGGAAAAAAGGCAAAAAACAAAAATAGTGTTTAGTGTTTGTTTTGTTGTTTAGAAGCAGTGCATTACCTGAGCAGCGAGAGTGGCACCACCAAGCTCCTTCCCTAGAAACTAAACTTAGCATTTCAGCAACAAGCTGGCATAGCTTTGAACTGTGTCTGTGAGCATCTGTTCTTTATCTGGATTTATTTTTTTGCATTCATTAGCAAGATGTGCCCTAACGTATCAGAAAAGCCTGAGAGAGGTTATTTTGGGGGTCTGGGAATACTCAAAAAATTTTCCATATAAATTAATGGTAATTGCTTCTTCGCTTTATACCACTTAGATTTATGAAAGTTTTCAAAGCAAGTCTCTTTCAAAGCAATGCTCTACATACTTTGAGATGGTGAGGGAAGTCTGTAAAGGCTTACACACAAATGCTGAAGTCCAAGATCAAGATATCTACAGAGTTGGTGTCTTCTCAGGCCTCTTTCCTTGGCTTGCAGATGGCTCTCTTCTGTGTGTGTCATACTGTCACCCTTTGGTCTGTGTTGTCTATATTCCAATTTCCTTTTTGTACAAGGACTCCAGTCATTTTGGATTACTGCCCACCCATATGAACTCATTTAACTTAATTATCTTTTTTAAGGCCCTAACCTCAAATACAGTTACATTATGGGAATTAGGACTTAACATATGAATTTGGGGTGAGGGGCACAATTCAGTTCGTAACATTGATTTGATGTGAAGTCAGTGAAACTGGCACAGAAAAGTCTATACTGCAGGAGTCCTTTTATATGGAATTCTGAGTAGGCATAAGGAATATGTAGTGATGAAAATTCCCTCAGTATTGCTTGAGGGACGGGATGATAGTGGTGGTGTGTACTGACTTCAATAGAGCCCAAGAGAAGATGGGCGTGTTCCATATCTTATTGTTGGTTACACAGGTGTACATAGCTGTCTACCTTATGTGATTTTATTTTACAAATTATACTTCATTTTTGACCACAAGAAAGGATATTCAAATTTTAGTTCAGTAAACATTTAGCACTGTGTTGATGTCTGGGATAACAGTGTTCCCCAAAACTTACTGAGTCACCTATGTTACATTTATGCTACCTGTAGGCTAATTTGACAGTTACGTTTATCATTCTCATATTACAAATAAACTGAGGCTTAGAGAGTACATGATACACAGCTAGGAAAGTGTTGATAACAACAACTCACATGCCACTACTGAGGCACCAGGGCCCCAGTGATTACAAAACTAGTTTTACTGGATGACTTGATTTGGCTGTTCTTTCAGACAGCATCCTATTTCCCTATGCCGCATTCTTGCTACTGCATTCGGTGCTTTTAATGAGGAGGCGAAAGATGCCTGAGAATATATTCAGATTATCTTATTTTATAAATGAAGGAACAGACATATAATTTTTACAATATGAAATATGTACCATATATCCGTTTTATAAAAGCACCTCAGATATTCTCTTATTTCAGAATTACTGCTACAATTTGTGTGTTGATGAAAAGAGGTGAGATGTTCAGTCATTTGCCACTGAACAATCTTTGATTATGCTTTTGCAAATTTTGAAAATAACAACAAAAACTATAAAATTCTATAAAATAATAATTTTAAAATGTTATCATTTCAGAGTTAGTTTCTTTAGCTTTGGCTTTTATCCCTCAAACTGCAGCAATGAAGAATTTTGTTGATATCCTATTAAAAAAAAAAAGATTGCAGAAATCACTAGTGTCATCTGTTGGTGAAACTGAAAAATACAAGATATCCTAGAATTGGATTTCTTTAAAAAAAAAAACTGTTTATCATTCTTATAAGATCCACTGAAGAAGCATCTGTGGGCTTATGAGGCCAACAGAACTGTTTTGTGCCTCATTTTAACATTTCTTCTCATTGAAAAAAAAATGTGCTCTTTTAACTCTTGGTTAAGGAATGGTAAAACCATTTTCGCAAAATGAGTTAGAAATGTGAGGCTGTCTTAGATAAATGGATATATATTTTTATAGTAAATAGGCATGCTACTGCAGAATAATGTAATAACAATCCCTCCCTCCCCTTTCTACTACTAGCTGTATTGATACAGTGGGGATGCTCTGAACTTGGGCAAATAACAATAAGCACATTTAGTTTAGATGATGGGAGGAAGGATATTCAAAAATTTCTTTCAACTGAGCATTACTTCCTATTACCTCAAACAATCTACATCTTATCACTTCCCTTCTTTCAAAAAGTCCTGCATGAATGAAATAGCAGTGGTTTAAAAATACAAAAAGCAGAGTCCCCAAGAAAACAAAACCAATGCTTCCTATTACAGGCTTCAAAAAGAGCTGTAGCGGGGGAGGGCAGGGAAAGAGACACAACCAGAACTGCTCCTTTCTGATGTAGCAGGGACTTGTATCCTAGCCACTTAAAGTGGTCTCCAAACAGTATTGCTGACAACTACTAGAGCTATTGTTAAAAATGCAGAATCTCAAGCCCCACTGAGATCTACCGAATCAGAGTCAATATTTAAATAAGATCCTCAGGTGATTTATAAGAATGCTAATCAGGGATCACATCACTTACTCTGTTGAAGTCTCACCATGTCCTTAGGTACACACTCTTACCCTCATTTTACTGATCAAGAATAGATCCTCAAGGAATTTCTTTCCACTTACCTGTGTGTCCCAAATACAGCCAGTCTCCAGGAAAGCAGGGCTTTTTTTTTATTAATGTACTTATCAGAAATGACATTTACCAGAAATTTTTGTTTACTAAACACTTTTTATTTGGTCTTTATCATTTATTTGTGAACATTTTTTCCTCCTATTACAAAGAACAGAGGCTGTTTTATGCATCTGTATTCCTAGCCCCACATTTGTCACGCTAAAAATGTTTAACAATTTGAGAGTATGTATGTGTGTAATTGTATCAATATTTTCTGTAGCTTTGGGCAAATTTCTCAACTTCTATTAGTTGCAGAGTCATTATCCATAAATAATAATCTGGTCGTAGAATAGTGGTTCTCAATTCTAAAGGACCTTCAGCCCTTTTAGAGAAAAAGTATTTCATAATGCCTCCTTTATTATCCTATAATTAAATTCATACACAGTATTGTCTACACAAAATCTAGGAAAATGGAAAAGTTATATAATGCTCCACACTGATATAACAGAGAAACAAAAGGAAACTGATTGATGAAATAATGTATTTATCACTGTGTAATTGCATTAGTATGACTACACTAGATGATAAAATACAACAGTCAACCTGTTTCCAACTAATCCACCAAAATTACCATGAATTTTGGTTCTACAAATGCAGACAAGTAGTTGCATTGGCTGTTTATATATTAGTGATGTGATTTGAATCCCAAATGGCAAACAACCCTTAGTGAATTTAAGAGGAAAGCAAATTGATTTTATTTATTGAGATGATACAATTTGACCAATTTAGACAAAAAAACATATTAAACTGACTGGACCAGACCTCAGACCCTGGACTTTTGACTCACCCTTGCATTTAAGCAAGGATAGGAATAAGGAACAAACCCTCCTTAAAGGTACCTTCCCCAAATCCACTGACCTCCACGGAAGCACCTCGATTAACTTCTCTATCACACCACCTGCTCATTCTACCCCCCTCTCCTAGTTTCTTCCAGCTTCATTTACTCCTCTTTATAAAAGAAGGGCCATTCTGCCTCATCTTTGATACTCGCAGATCTTACCATCAAAGTATTCTCTCTATTGCAATAATCCTCCTCCTCCTATTTCAATAGTCTTTTTAAATAATATCTCTCTTTACCTAAGTCTGAATTTTCTTTTTTTTGACACAGTTCTAGAAATTCAGAAATGTATGTGGCTAGGGAAGATAACTGTCCTTGAAAGGACTTCACACTGTGGTCATTTTTCATAGGCCTCTTCTGACATTGTTAAAGGCAGCCTACATAACTGAATTTTAATAAATTTTCAGAAAAAGAGCAGTAAAATATAATAGGTCACACAGTCCCTATACCAGAGCTTAGCACTTGGGGCTAGAGTCTAATTGGCAGATTTGAATGCAAAATATTTTGTGTTTAAAAGTAAAGCAGAATTATATAAAAGGCTCAGGTGATTATGAACAGAGTTTTGAAAGTGTGTGAGTTATGAAAAGCTCTTTTCATTGTGTAAGACTTTTCCATGCATTGTGATCTGTAGTAATGCTGACTACCAAATGCCATTAGTACTCCCAGTCATTGTAATGACCAACTCATTTCCACCAAATTCCAAAATGCTGCCCAAAAAACCATACTACCCCAATAAAAAAGCACTGCACTAGAAGATATCAACCCTTTTTTGCCTGGAAAAAATTCACAAGTCTAAATCATTGTAAAGAACAGGTACAACAATGGTTTGTGTGCAACAATGTATGTCTTTCATTAGTCTAAACCAATAAATCCCCGAAATACAGGGATGTGTGTGTGTATGTATTCCTCACCTCACTCCAGAAACATCTGAGGAAGTAACACTTTTTTTAATCCTCTGATTTATTTCCAAGGCTGGTGGATAAATAGGTCAACATAATCACTTTTTTAAAAAACAGGAAATGTAATCCTTTTAAAGGCCCTAGATGTCTAAATTGTATAATTAACATTATTCTAAATGTATTACAAGAGTGTATTATATACAGAAGGTCTAGTAATTAACATGAAGGGAAATCATTTGGTGCTGTTCCCATTCATTTAGTCAGTCATTCAGTACGTAAGTCACTCAAAAAATAATTGAATACTGATGCAGACAATATAGTCCTAAATAAGCTGGGAAATGCTCATGAAACTTGGATTTCATTGGGAGGACAAAGGTAAATAAAGGCAAACACACACACACAAATAAAACCATCAAAGAGACACATAAAAGAATAATAAATGCTAAGGAGATGACTGAAATGGAACCATGCTGGAGAGCAATCAGTTTGCCGTTGCATACTCAGTGGCTAGAAGAAGCATTTCTAATGATATACCACCTAAGATACATCTGAATATTAGGAAGGAAGCAGATGTGTGAAGATGATGAAGAGAAGCCGGCGGGCAAGGCAGACAGCTTGTGCAGTGGCCAAGCAGAAAGAAGCCCCGTGTTAACTAGACTTGGTGGGCAAGGAGGGTGGGTTACAGGAAGTGAGAGAGATAGGCAGGGCTCAGACTGGAGGTTACTTAAAAGTCCCGCATTTGTAAAAGCCTAGCACTCTACATTATTCAGAAAGTTCTGAAAGGAGGCCGTGTAGCTCATCCCCCCGTGCATCCATTCACGCACCTGTGCATGCATTTATCTATTCATCTGCCCATCCCCCCATCCATGCATCTGTTTGCTCATACACATTTATCACATACTATGCTGTTTGTTGGTTTCTTTTAAATCCTGAATATAATGATAAATAAAGTTCTGATCACTGACTGCAAAGAACTCATGGTCTGATGGAAAACAGTTTACTTTGCAATTAAGAGAGAATCAGGGCCCCTCTCCTGTCACTTTGTTGCCTGCTGGGAGTTTTACCCAGGTGAGTTGTCAGCCCCCTTGCAGTCACACAGTAATGACTGTGGTGTCTGACAACAATCAAGCCCTTATCTTCAGATAACTCCCAAGATAAAGCCTGTGACTGCTGCATCAAACCAGACTAATGTGCCTCTCTCACTTTATGAGAACACATGCCTTTGGATATAGCTTTAGACGGAGACACTGGTGGTGACGATAAACAGATGTATTACATTGTCTGTCTAAGTGTACAGATACACAAATAGATAAATTCAATTGGGAAAAAGGCAGTCCTTGGGATATCAGCACCTCATCCCTGAGAAAGCTGATTGCTAGTGCCTTGACAGAGGAACCTATTTACTTGTAACAAGGACCATGCCAGGCTGATTTGACAACTTCTGAAGTAAATATTTTAAAACCATAACGGAAGAAGAAACTACTTCACCTCGAGTCCTTGTAAACCAAGGGAAGCTTGTCATATGACATTTTTCCCTCAGTGACTTTATGTTGTAGTTCCCCTAAAGGCACAACTATTAACTAGATTTGATGGCTTTATTATTTAGATTCTATTTTGAGGAAGACAAAATAGGGGGGAAAAGAGTGAACTACACAGCATGCTCATTAACAGATAGATTTTTCTAACTGTTTCCTAAATGGAATTTCTGGTTCATCTGACCTCTATTTTATTGCCTCCCGTATTTGCTGGAAAAAGGTTGAGGGCTTAGCATGATATCTTAACTGTGATGATTCTGCTGTAGAGAAAAAGTTAAAATGTCTTTAGCTGAGGAATGGAGAAGAGATTCACTAAAGATATCTTGCTGTGCAAATACAGAAATGTCTCACCCTATTCTTCCCCATCTTCTTAAAGAAAAAAGCACAATCTTCTCAAACCTTCACCTCTAAAAATTGCCACTGTGTTATAAAATCCCATAGAAATGATGTAGTTGACTCTTTCACTCAGGGTCAGTTCAGAAATGCTGGTATCTAAATAATAATACAGTTCCCGCTCCCTGTACTTAGAAACAAAACAGTTAGGATTTACCCTTTCCCCCCTGCAGTGTTCCTCAGATAAATCTTTCCAAGAGAATCAAGCTGTTGTTAAAAGCCTGTCACTATTTTGGCTGGCTTGAGAGTTTAACAGCCTAAGGTCAGAGTTAAATAAAAGGTTGTTTGCAGTCAGACACAGAGGAAGAGGTGAGGTAAGGAAAACTATTTCCTGAATCCAGTCAGAGCGTACATCCTCTCTACTGCAGAAACATTTTGGGGCTGAGGTAGGTTCATCTAAACCAAGTCTGAAAGGCTTTTATCATTTGAAACTAAAAGATTTTAACTAGAATACAACTCAAATAATTAGGCTTCAAAACTTACCTTCTTAACAGCCAGTACTGTACTTATGCACGTGTGTGCACTGAAATACTAAATAAATAACTAGTGCAGTGTTCTTTAAAGTCAGTAAGTCATGTCATCCAGTTTTATTTAATATGAATGTATAGTACATGTAATATGTATAAGGCTCTAATAGTGAGAATAGGAAGGTTAATAAGATGTCCTTGACCTTGTAAATTGGGGATGAAGCTCCTGGCAGTATCTTTCTCTAGTATTGTTATGCACAACATACAAGTATCTATGTAGAATGAGAAGATAAGACAGTGAATGGATGGGTCACAGTAGTCATGATTTTAACTGGTGCCTTCAGTCACATTCAGAGTCTGAGAAACATCCCAGGAGTTTTCCAGACAGTAATAAACCAAGTTCTCTGAGAAGAGTCTTACGTGAAATGATGTGATAAGCTCCTCACTTATATAGACCTGTCCCTGGAGAAATCCAATTTCAAATGCTTGGAGACTATATCCAAAGAAAACAGTCCAATAACATACCAGGAAACCTATAAATCCAAGATGTTAAATGTCAACCTACTGTTAGTTGGATATAAAAGTTTGGCAATTAATCTCCAGAGACAACAGTTGCATGTGTTGGAAAATGATTATGGAGTGGAGTTGCTAATCAGATGTATTTGGCAGATAGTACATAGATTAACTAAAGAGCTGATAAAAATTATCAGAGCACCAGACTACACTCAGGTTTATTAGCTTTCTTACCGGGCCACAGGGAGTCTAGTCTAAAAAAGAAAAAAAAAATGGCCTGAATATATGGATTTCTAGCATTCCATGATTAGTCATAGAGATTTGATTAGAGAAACGCCTAAAGAAAACCAAATTGTCATTTCAGTACTCATGGAGGTACAGTCGTTTGGTGCCATTTTACATCACAGACTGCTCCCAGACCTCTGCAAACAAGGAACTCTTCTTGGTTCACAAGACAGAATCCTCAGGCCAGCATTCAAATTCCATCTAAATCACTCACTATGTAATTTTGGACAAACCATTTAACTTCTCTGAGCTTGTTTATCTGTAGAATGAAAAAAAAAAAAAATCACACTAACAGCACCAAGAAAAATAATTGTAATCTATCTCAAAAATATTTTGGGTACTGAGCCAAAGAGATAAATTAACATGTTTACTAAATTCCTAGTTCTCTGCAGGAGGTAGTTTTCATGTTTAACTTCCTGTCTCCTACATTTCTTCATGTTTGATCATCACCATAAACACGTGCCCACAGGTTCATCTCTAATGTGGCTTCTTCATCCTCATGACGAAGCAGCCCTGTTCCCCTTCCACACCAACTCAATCCATGCTCTGAACCAAACGCCAATGGCTTTAAAATAAATCTTATCTACAATTTCCTTGACAGCTTTACATAATGCCCTTTCCCCCTCTTCCTTCACTTAAAAGAAACCTTTTGTAAAATAAATAAAAGAAACCTTTTATTTAAGAACATCACTATCTCTCTTTTTTTTTTTTCTCCTCCTTCATCAGACCCAAAACGAGGCTAGAATTTTTCTTGCCCCTCCTCCCTCCTCCACTTACTTGCTCAAGAGAAAAATGCACAGGTTTTTAACTCTTCTGAGCTTCTTCTAAATTGGTAAAAGGTATCATGGGGCTTGGGGATGATTACATTAGGTTGGATTTGGATGGTTCTCCTTTGCCACTTCTCCTCCCATGTCTAACTCTGAGCTGGGGCTGAGCTCTGCGGAAAGCTTCAGCTGGGCTCCCTGGCCCACAGGCTTCTGGGTGGGTTTGACAGGACACGGGAGGGGTTGCTCTCCACTCAAACCTGAGCTGCCCGCCCCTTTCCACTTCCCTGGCAGCGGCAGTGTTTCTTTATGGCTACAAACTCTGCCTGGTAGCCCCTCTTCCACAAACTTCATCTGGATTCCCCAACACTTCAGGCCTGAGTGGTATGAGCTTCTCATTTTTATTTTTGTTAGACTTTCAGTACTTCACCAACTGCTAATGATTCCCATAACCCCTCCCACACTGTAAAAATGTTCATTTTTTAAATTCTCTTCAGTTAAGCCCTTTTAATTAAGCCATCTTTTTTCTGCCAGTGTTGATTGATGTGTAAAGCATTTGATACAGTGCCTGTCACGTAGCCAGCACTTAAGAAATATTGACTTTTTATGTGTAACAAAATAATATATAAAATGATGAAATGATTAATTTATTATTATTAATAATCCATGTTAGCGTATACACTCCTGAGAAACAACCCTAAATTAGTAAGTGTGTGTCTCTTCCAAGATTTCCAAAGACAAAGAGCTCTGTAAAACTTCATAAAGACCCACTATTTTAAGTAGTTTGCCAGGAAACATAATAGGATCAAACTTGTTAGTTTTTTTCAAAATTGAATTCAATGTTTCAACTCCTGTTTTAATAGGGGGATTTTCTGTTTTGTTTTGTTTTGTTAAGCTGAGTTTTGAGGACTTTTATTTTGTCTGATTTTGTTTCTGATGTAAACAGTTTTAGTTAAAAAGACCCCTCAAGTTGCATGTGGTGGATTAAAGGCAATTTAAGAAGCAACAGAAAGGAACTGGGGTTTTAAGTGCATTATTATAGTTGAAAAGAATTTGCACGAAATGCTCTCTCTCTCCTTTACAACACCGTGATCTTAAATGAGAAAGCCACTACCTTTTTTTGAGAATCCCATGATAAATAAGAATAATATGGCCTCAACCCAAATCATTGAGTTGTTGTGAATAGCAGTTCAGTTAACATAGGTACAAAAACTCTATTGTAAGGTAATTCAGTTGCAAACATTAACCGAGCTACCATGATACAGGCCAGACACTTTGTAAGGTTTTGAGAGGATAAACATGAGTTGTCACAATCCCTGCTCCCGGTGGGCAACAGCATGGGGTGGGGGTTGGACCCCCCTGGAGGGGGGGGCAATTAGTCAATAACATGCATTTGTTTTCTGAAGCTGATTTAACAAAGCACCATAAACTGGCTTAAACAGGAGGAATTTATTTTCTCACATTCTGGAGGATAGAAGTTTTAGGTCAGAGTATCATTCAGGCTAGTTCTTTCTGAGGCTGTGAGGGAAATATCTCTTCCAGGCCCTTCTCCTTAGATGGTTGTTTTTCCTCCATGTCACATTAGATTGCCTTCCTTCTATATGTGTCTGTGTCTAAATTTCCCCATTTTATAAGGGCACTAGTCATATTGGATTAGGGTCCACCCTAATAACCACTTAACTTGTTTACCTCTGAAAAGACCATTTTCCAAACAAGGTCACACTCTGACATTCATGGGGTTAGGGCTTCAACCTATAAATTGTGGGAGTGGGGCACAATTCAACATATAACATAATAAATACAAAGTGACCATATGCTGTGATAGAGGGAAGCATAGGGTACTTGGAGACAATCAAGGTGAGATGTCGACCTGAAATTATTAAAACTATCGTAAGCCTCATTTTTAAAATTTCTCCCTGTATTTAATTAGGTCTAAGTCATTTTGTGTTTTCTCAATATCCAGAGCTCTTCTGAATTAATCTAACAAATACATAATCAATTCATTAATCTATAAGTCATTACATTATTCCCTTTCCAAGTATTTCAATGGAACTGAGGCCAGAATTCAAATCCCTGTTAAGGCACTAACTAGCTAGGTGACCTTGGGCAAATCAGTTAACTGCTTTGGGCCTCTGTTTTTCTACCTATGAAGTAAGGGTGCAGGTAGTACGCTTACTAGGATATCTTTCAAGCCCTTATATTCTGAGGTTCTAATTTATTGTATGGATGCTGCCGCATACCAACAAAGACCCCTTTCTTTTTGAAGAGTTCAGCTCTACTAAATTGGGTAATAAATTTACCAAATTCTGTACTTAAAAATGCACAGGTTGTACTGAGTATTTACTTGATTCACCACTTAGTGATAAAACGTTAATATGAAATTTTTAATCTTCTGGGAGGAGACATTCAATTAGGGTATGTGGAGTTTCAACTTTCAAAATCATGGCTCTGCTTAAGTGAAAAATAAAGTGGATACTTAGTTACATTAACTTAGGGCCTTCAACACATCTACGATTTTATCTGGATACTTTAGGCAGAAACTTATTTCCCAGAACTATCTGGTACTTTACTTTGATTTTCTACTTTATGGTATGTACTTGTTCTTGAAGGGGTCCAGAATATGCCACTGTGGCATAAGGATTATTTTGAGCTGAAGGCATTAGAGATTCAACAGGTACAGGAAGAGGCTTCTGTGTACTCACCTTATCTGCCTAAAAGCAGAGATTTCTGGAAAAATTCACCTATCATAAATAAAACCTCCGTTAAGGAAGGATTCCCATACCAAGGAAAAAGAGTGACTCCTGTCACTGGGGATGAGACTGCATAAACAGACCTTATTAAAACAACACTGCCTTCCATTAGTTCCCCTTGTATATTTCTCAGTCATTCTCTCCTATTTATTTTTCCTTGAAATACTAACCCTCTCCCCTTGTTAAGCTGGTATATAAGACCCAAATTCAAACTGCTTCTTTGAGTTAGATTTTGTGTTCTCCTTAAGAGGTGTACCTAATTGAATAAACTTTGACTTTTCTCTTGCTAATCTGTCCTTTGTCAGTTTAATTTGCAAGCACCCCCCCCCACAACCACCAATTACATGAGAGGGTAGAGGAGTATCTTCTCCCCAATATTCTCTGCATCCAACTGACAATGTAGGAAATATTTGACAGATAAATATATTTGATTAGGTAATCTAATAGCTAGAGTGGGGATAGTTCAAAGTCATGCTTTTGAAAGTAGAAGGATACACAGTCCTCATATTGGTTATTTGAGAGACTAATATAGAAAAATAAATGTTGCTTATCTTAGTAAAACAAGCATGGGTCATGAGCATTATAGCACGTTCTTCTTGGCCACAACTCCGAGATGTTCCCTGAAGAGATACTGCTGGTGCAGAGTTACAGTGATAACAAATCAGCATCTTCAGGGGAGTAGGGCAATGCTGCCTTGGGGAGCACTCCCTTCTGGTGATAATTCCACACATTACACTGAAATATATATTAGCACTCCAGTGGATTCAGTGATACAGGTGTTCAAATGTCCCCCTCCTGTGAGTCCGCATAATGCCCTGAGAAACACAAGTTACAGCCCCAGCTTGCCTTAACTCACACCAAACTGCACATTTGGAGAATCCAATTTCTTTCAGAATTCGAAGAAGCAGAAGGAAATGTGACTACCTGATGAAAACCATGCTGAGTAATAAAACAGCAACTCCCTATATAAAGCTTGTGTGTGGAATTCTTTTGCAAGTTAGCAGTATGGATGGGGGCTCTCTGAGCAGCCAGATATTAATACAGAGATGGTTATGAGGGAGACGGACTGATCAAGTAGAGCCTGAGTGAAGGTCACTGGAGGGGGAGTTTCTGCTTCCGCTCCGTTCATTTGCCAGGTGCACTTGGTGAGAGCTGAAACTTCAGTGGGGACCAGGCTAAGACGTATTCTGTCAAATCTGCCTCAACAATTTGTTCAGAGATGAGCTTGTCATTTATCCATTCTTTCCACAACTATCTTTGTAGGGACTGCTGTGTCAAGCACTATGCTAGGCACAGGAGACAGAGAAGTGAACAAAACAGACCCAGTTTCTGTCATCATGCAGCTTTTCACATGCAGGGGGACAAGTGTAGTATGCCTGGAAAATGGAGTAGAATGTGGAATGGGTACAGGTGTGTGCAAACCTCATGAATGCAGACCCTAAAAGCTAGACCAGAAAATTACATTTCACACTGGAGTCAAAAGGAGTCTGTTGAAGGAATTTAAACACAAAGAAAGCATATCTTATCCTGCATTTCAGAAGATCATTCCAGAAGATCATTATAGCAGGCCTTGTGAAGGGTGGATTCACGGACATATGAAAATAAAGGAAGGAAACCTCATTTAAAATGGAGTCGGGAAGTTCTGAAGGGGTTGCTGTCATGCACATACCACTCATGGCAGCCAGCACAACCAGCAGAAAGAAGGAAGATGGGGGTTATCTTGACAAGGGAGGACACTGATCACATAGGAATGTCATCTTCTACTTCTATCAAAAAGAAGGAAGATCCCTTCTTTGCCTTAGCAACGAGGTACTAACCACTGCTCGAAGGTAATGAGAAACCACCACGACCTCAAGAGAAGAACTCTGTTCTCCTCCAGTGAATTTTTGTCCAAAACAGTCCTCCCCAATTTCCTCCTGAAACCTAATAAAAGCTGGCCTTCCCCTTGTCTCTTTGGACCTGCCTATAGTTTTCCATAATCTATAAGCCCCAAATTGCAATTCCTCCACTACTCCCAAGTAAACTTGTTTTGCTAGTAAAAATAACTGGCTATTTTGTTTTTAAGGTTGACAGACAAAGCAAAATAAAAATCTGTACTTTTCTTCCTATGAAAATTCGATTAATAATGGCTAACAATGGCATTTAACTTTTCTATGCTTTGATTTCCTCATACACGAAATAGGTTAGCTGTACTAGATCAGAGGACTGCAAACAATAGCTCTAGGGCCAAATTCAGTAGGTTGCCTGTTTTTGTTATCGGGATATGTCATGCTTATTCATTGTGCATGGTCTATGGCTGTTTTTGCACTAAAATGGAAGAGCTGAGTAGCCACCACAGAAACTATGTAGCCTACAAAGCCTAAAGTATTTACTATCTACCCTTCGGAGGAAAAACAAAAAACAAAAAAGCCAACCCTGCACCAGATAATCAGTTGGGTTTTTTCCAGTCATAATAATATTTGAGTTCAATCAAATACAAACTAAACATCTATAACCACGACCCCCCCCTTTCTTTCTTCGGCATGCACTATTTCTAAAGTAATAAATACACATATGTAATGATTTGGGATGTTTCAGGTAACTGAATATACTGGTTAACTGAGAGTCACACATGCTCAAAATATGGATTAGAAAATTTCAAACACTTGGAAAGCTTAAAAAAATGCATTAAGCCTTAAATCTAGACTTAAGTGAGTTTAATATCTGAGGGTACAAATTATTTTGGGCGAGGTGAAAAAATGAGTATTTGGTATAATGTACTAGAAAGTAGATATGTAAGACAAAGGATCGAATATAGCATAAGAATGATATCTTAGACATGATTTACTAAATCAGTCCCTCACATCTCCTTTTCTAATAATTATCACTCATTTAACTTCTAAACATGTCGATGTTTTAATTGCTTGTATTATAGCGAATGTAATGACCAGACACACCTTTACAGAGCCACTGAAGGACAGCAGAATTGCTTAGGGGCCTCCTCCTCTCAGGGACTCAGAGTTTATTGCTACTAATAATGGAAATACATCATATCTATATAACACCTTTCCTTGGAAGAACTCATTAGATTATTTATTCTCTCAGATTTTTACTTAAAATTTCATGGCTTGTACTTACATCAAACTGTCCTTAGAAATACGGAGAAACATCATTTTTCACTATGTTTTATCTGTGGGGATATTAAAGGCCAAAAACCACCACTTATTTTATTTTGCTTCTTTTTCTTTCTTATTTTTGTCACTTAGTGACAGAACTAGTTAAGTGCAGTGTATTCAGAAATGAGATCATTTAGAATGATCCTAAACTAGAACTGATATGACATTTCCTTAGTTGGATTAACGCAGTAAATATTGAGATTAGAAAGTTGGTTTCCTTTCTGATTTACATGAAATTCTGAAGCTCTCCAAGCCAATTTTGATAAGAGAAAGATGGATACAATGCATATGTGGGTAAATCCCAGGGATATTCCAAAAATGAATGAGAACATAATGGTTCTAGTAACAAAATCTCAAAGCTTTATTGATTGCCTGCTTCAATACTGTGCTTGCTGGGAATAAAGTTCTTCCTTTATGACCACTCAAGTCCTACAGGCTATTCTGAGCTTAGTTCAAATCTTTCTCCTTCCCCGAAGCAGTACCAAGCCCCCCAGTCCTAGATAGTTTCAGGCTGATCTAGATAATGTTAGCAAGTATTGAGTGTTTACTATGCTCCAGGCACTATATTATCTGATTCTAACAGCAATCCTAGGGAAGAAACTTTTAATTTTATTAACCCTATTTCATAGATGAGAAGATTGGCCTTGTACAATGCAGGAGAGAAAAAATGATTTTCCCTCTACTCTTCTAGGGTCTCTGGAAGACACCCTCCCTCCAATAAAAAACAGATTAACAGGAGAAAAGCAAACAAGTTTAATAACATGTACACCTCCCATACACAAGAGAGATATCCAGGAAAACTGAGTAACTCTCTGAAATGGCCCAAGCTATCACCTTAAATACTATCTCCAGCTAGAGACAAAATAAGATGTTGGAGGGGTTATAAGAGGTTTCCAGGAAAAACACAATAAACAAGGACACGGTTGTTACGCAGATGTGTTAGTACCTTCTCCACTGATAAGCTTTTCTAGAAATTTAGTCCTCCTCCTCTTCCTGGTACAGAGAGACACCCTAATAAGTGGAGATTTCCCTTATAAATGTAAATGTCTCATAAAATGGTAACTTAAACTGTTTTCAGAGCTTTTCCTATGTCTGTTGTTTCTTAAAAATAATCAGTCTAAAATAATCTGCATGCCAAAAAGGCATATTTTTGGGGTGGCAAATTCTGTTCCCCTTCACCAGTAAGTGGTAGATAAGGATTCAAATCCAGGCACCCTGACTCCCACGTCTCCATTACTAACGGCTACACTATTCTGCTTCCTAACTCATCGGTCCCTTATACCCTGCTCATTTGACATTTTGTAAATAAGCCTTATACTTTTATTTTAATTTAAATAAAGCATTTGTGCCTTTTCTCCCCAAATAGTATGCCACCTGAGGATAGTGACTGCCTTATCAGTATGTGGAAGCTAGGTACATGTGTACAATATCTCCCGAATGATGTAAATAAATCAATGTGTGAGTACCAGTGTGCCTGTGTCAAAGCCTAATACAAATGTCAGAAGTTTTACAAAAGTAATTACTAGTCTTACCATCCTAAAAACTAAGAGTTTCTCCTCCCTTAAACACTGGTCTCTTGTTATGTGTATCCCTCCTCCAGAATTCTTTAAATTCTCCTTACTACCATAGATATTTGAATATGTTTTAGCTCCCTTTTTAAGTTAGTAGCTTCCTGAGTTTAGGATCAAAGTCTTTATTATTATTATTATTATTATTACTATTATTATTAGGCCCTTTATCTCTACTGGTTTTAACAGACCACCTTATATATCATCTGCAAAAACATAAAGCTCTGCTGGATAAATGAGTAAACATCAGTTGATTTTATGTGATTTGTTATTTGTTACTTTGGTGGTGCAAGTCACAATCTTTACCTTTTATGATCAAATTCTTTTCTTAATCTAGAAAGTGTTCCAGATTGTGTGAGATCTAAAAGTCCAAAAACATCATAACTGGAGTTCTGCCTTTAATGCTTAACCTTGAGGCCTACAAAAAGTTGTATCTAAGTCATGAATTTGACTACTTTATGGCAGCATTAGTAATATTGGACTGAGGTCAACCTGAGGTCAGGAACACTATCTTCTTCCTTTGGAATTCACTTTTTTTTTTTTTTTTTAAGTGACTGGATATAATGAACACTTGGTCAGGTTTCACCACATAACACATTGTATCTACAAGAAGAAATGAATTTTGCAAACTGGTGACAGGCTACAGAACCATATGTCCTTTTTCTTTTTTTCAGTTTATATCTAGACATGTTTTTCTTTCATCTTCTTTCTGTTTTATTTTTTAACTCTCTTCTGTCCTTTGATTTCTGTATAGTTCTAAAAATTTTTGCTGAACAATACTTAAAATCCACAATCACAGTTTTTATTAACATGTTTTCAGGCAGAGTTTAATTTTAATTACTCAAGACACTCTGCTCTGACTTTCTAGTAAAGATAATTTAAGAAGGAATAGGGGTGTGATGCCTCAGTACATTACTTTTTATTGAGTTTTGCAAAGAAGTGTGAAGATTATTAATTATCAGGTTTTTAAGGTGGGAAACAGAAGTTTTACCATGTTCAAAAACATCTACAAAAATTATCTTCAGAACTCATAAATTGCACTTTCTCTTCCACTGTTGATGAGGATCAGAGTGGATAACTCTGGGGTCAGGCTATGGGCTCTACCAATTGTTCCATTTATAATAAAAGCTAACGCTAATGGTGTATTATTATGTCCCAGAGTCATGTTTTACATAGATGACCTCACTTATTCTAGTTTATGTGCAATAACATGTTTAATTAAAGCAGAAATACCAGTAAGAAAGGAACAGAGTCACAAAGGAAATAAGAGTAGAGGTACCCAGACTTGTTGAACTCATGTTCTTACTTTGATGAGAATACTTGCACATACAAAAGTCATGGATGGTTAGAATTTTGCAGGGAGGAAATCTGTGCAATAAACTAATTCAATTGCTTCATTTAAAAAGTTAGAATTGGTTCACCCAGTTGAGGTGATTTGCCTAAGCATATTAGCTTCTATGCCAGTTAATTTAAGGCTTTCAATAATCTACCTCAAAACTTCATGCACTGAATCAACCACACTCTGTTATATCTCATAATTGGGCAATCAGTGCTGGTTCAGGGGAACAATGCTTCTGCTTACTTTATATTTTCTGAGCCTGGAATGTTCGAGATGCTTCTTTATTCACATATGTGGTACCTCAGCCAGGATGGGTGGACCCACCAGGGGATGGTCAATCACCTCTTCTTTTCTACTTCACCTTTGCTTGTGGCTAGCCTGTGCTTCCTCGCAACATGGCATCTGGTTGCCAGGAAGGAGGATGCTGAGGCCCTGATCCTTTAAAAGGCAAGGCCTGGAACTGTCACTTTTGCTGCATTCTATTGGTTAAAGCAAATCACCAGTCCAATCTAGACTGAGGGGGGAGGGAGAAGACTCCATCTTTTGCTATATACATCAGTTTGTGAGTTAAGAAAATAATAGTGACCATCTTTCCAGACTATTACAATAGTACAGCTGAGAGGAACCATATTCCCCATTCTATTTGGTTTTAGTTCTGTCTCGAAACTGTCTCTCCTCCTTGTATTTTCATAGCATTATACCTGTTGAAGAAGACAAACAGAGTTTCTGATCACTTCCATGGCCCTAATCCTTGCACCAGATGCTTTGTTAGACCCATTATCCATACTACATAATTCTGTGTTGATGTTTACTTACTCCTTAGTACTACTCCCTCCTCTCCAGATCACACTTTTTAAAAAGTTACCTATCTTAGAAGTAAAGGGTGAGACGGACCTTGGAGAAAACTTAAGTGAGTTATTTACTGAGAGTTTGCTATCTGCCAACTGCTATATGTGCGAAGACCATATACTGCTTTGGGGAAACCTCACTAAAAACAAGAAAGATATGGCATGGTATTTGAGAGCCAAAAAGTTGAAGTCATTTATCAAAGGTTACACACTAGAACACAGAACGAGGAAAGGAATCCCGGTCTCTCCATCTTCTGGACCATGGTCTTTTCACATGCCAGGGTGATAAGAAAGCAGAGGCAGTTTACCCTTTCAAGAAGTTTGGCAATAAAATGAAGAGAAGGGAAGGAATGTGGAGACAGGAAACAGAGAGAGGGAGAAAAGAGAAGGCAAGAAGAAGAGAGGAGAGTAGGAGGGAGGAGAGAACAGGAGAGAGAGAGTCCTAGGGTTTAAAAATAATTTAAAAGGATGGTGCTTTGGGGATAAGAGAGGTTGAACACATCTGACAGCTAATTTGAGTCTAAAGAGAATGAAAGATGAACTATTCAAATAAGGAACCAGTTATTGAAGGGAGCAATATCCCAGAGGAAACCAGAAGCACATGCTGCCTGGACAGATGCTGCTAGGGCAGCATGTTGGCCTTGGCGGTGATGATGGGCATTTCCTCCTCAGACAGTGACAACAGGAAGAGGGTGAAGGAAGGCCAGAGGACTTGGAGGATGAGAGGAGGAAAGGGGAGAGATTCTTTGAGTGATTAAAAATCTCATTGAACACCATTTCAGGGTAAGTATTCAAGTGTTGACTAAAAAAGCAAATGATTTTACCAAAAGCAAAGAAAAGTTAAGAAGATGCTTCTGTATTGCTCCGTAAGAAAACTGGCATTTTTCAGAGACAGGAAGAAAGAATAACCACAGCACAAGATACTTCTCTTTTTAAAACCTCTAATCTTTAATTCTGAAATAACCCCTAATATCAGAAAAGGATGAGTAGTCAAATTAGAGCTTAATATTGTTGAGTGCAAAATTCTCCAATTATTTCCCGTCTTCTGAGATTTTCTAAGTAGAAGATTCAATCTTCTTGATATTTGAAGCAATAAAACACATTCTGTAGATGATATTAACATCCTTTACTTAGAGTGCACTGAACAGGAAGAGGTCAAGTTCAAGAGGAAAAAAAAAATCCACAGATCCTCAGAGTTACCCAAACCTCTGCTGTCTTTCCAATGTTTAGGCAATGCCTCAGCCTTTCTTAAAGAAAAATCTACGTAACAGGTTGTACAAGGCTTTGCTTTTCCTCTTTTCAAAAAAGTCTCTTTTTTAAAGAGCTTAATATTTCATCAGGAAAGACCAAAAAATAAGCTTCAGGAAATTAGCCATAAAGGCATTAATGGGTCTCTATGAGAATGGCCTGCAGCAAAACTGAAGAGACATCACCCACTAATCTTCACATTAGCTGACATTAATTTTAAAGTAGTTATTGCTAATATGAATCATGTATAACAGATTAAATTATATTTATTTGTGATCTTTAAAATTCAAGGAGATGTTTTCTCCCTTTGATACAGACACCTGGACACCCATTCACACTAACCATGCATATTTTTTCTCTTAAGAGTGGACAAGAAGCACCTAATCACACATAAACCATTTTTAGTTCCTCAGGCATAACTCTTTTATTTCACCAAATCTGAACACCAACATTTTTTTCGGGGAAGTTAGTGAGTGTCCTCCACTTTGTCAATCACCCTACAAGGTGCAAAAGCATTACTGAGACTGTTGAGGGTATGCCCAGAATACATTTTCCTTGGTATGGAAGAATTCAAAATAATATGACTTAAGTAGTTAATGTCATGGAGTCTAGAAGTGGACTACCCATTTATAAATGCCAGCATCACTACTTACTAGTTGTATGATACAGGACAAATTGATGATTGTTGGTCTTACTTTCCTCAAGGAGAGATAACAGCAGTGCCTACTGCATCATCATCATGGAGGTTAAATGAAAGTCACTATCAGAACATCCAGTATTATACTTTCTGTATTATTATTTTATTATCTCAAGCACACCAAAGTACCATAGAGTTTAATCTACAGTTTACTCTATGTGAAATAATACAGCTGACTGAAAAATAAAAATAATTCTCGGTTTGGTCTGTACAATACCATGTAGCTCAAATGTCACTTCTCTGATGAGGCTTTTCTTATTTAAAATTGTTACCTGGGGGCGCCTGGATGGCTCAGTCAGTTAAGAATCTGACTCTTGGATTCAGCTCAGGGCATGATCTCAGGGTCCTGGGATTGAGCCCAGCATTGGGCTCCATGCTCAGCATGGAGTCTGCTTGTCCTTCCCTCTCTGCTCTTCCCCTGCTCTCTCTCCCTCTCTAAAATAAATAAAATATTAAAAAGAATAAAAAATAAAATAAAATTGATATCTGTACCTCTCCATCTTGACCCAGTACACAAAATTCCCAATCTGTTCCATTTTTTTTTTCTATAACACTTATTTCCTAACCTGTACTACTTACTCTATTTATATTTTCTCCTTTCACTAGAATATCAGCTCAAGGACAGAGATTTATATTAGTTTTATTCCTTAATATATCCCAAGTGCCAAGAATAGTGCATGGGATATAGTAAATTCTGTATAAGTATTTGTAGAGTGAAGGGAGGAATAAGAGAAGAAAGGATGGAAGCAAGTACAACAGTTCTTATCCAAAAAGGAAAAAAAAAAAAAAAACAAAACAAAAAATGGGGGATGGGGTAGGGACGGAGAGGAAAAATGAGTATATCTTATATAAGTTTTAATCTATTTTAAGGAAATAGTAACATAATGAAAATGTTCTTTCTCCATGAGTACTTCATTAACCTTTTATAGCTTAAACTGTGACAATGAATTTAGAGTTTTTAATACTAAAAATTTCTTCTATAGAAGAAAAAAATAGCTTTAATTATACATAAAAAATAAGCATAAAATCGATTGCTTGAATAAGGCCAGTGGTTCTGACTCATTTTGCTTGTGTTTTTTTTTTTTTTAAATTTTATAGCAGCAGTTTTCTGTAAATAGGGGCCACATATAGCTAGTAATCATCTCCCTTAGATGGGCATTGAGAAGTGAAACCCATAGAACAAAAATTGAGGCAGCTCTCTCTCTAGTCCCAGAGCTAATCAGAGCCTACCTAGAACCCATTATCTCTGATTCTTAGTTGAGGGCATAATATCAATTTTGTTTTATCAGCTCAATTACAGATGGGCTGTCCCTCTTGGGGGGAACAAAATAAGATATTCTAATTATTTAATTAGCATTTGTATTGGATCTAGAGGTAGAACCACATGACAGTGAAGGAAGGGAGGCACAAAACAACCCAAGGTCTAAAACATCACCAACAATTCCAATAACTGGGTGGGTCAAAGTCAAACATGTGCCTCATTTCATCGTGTGCATTTTAGAAAGAAATTCATAAATATTCTAGGAAAATGGTGCACCGAACCAACAATTAGGATAGGAGGGTTCTCTGCTAGGGGTGATTAATTTATTTAGTTTCAGTAAATTATTATTATGTTATCTTCATGGGTGATAAAATCTAGATAGCATTTTTATGCAAATAATTTTACATGCTACTTTCTCTACCTTCTCTTGTTTTCATGTCCCACCCCCACCTCTCCCCACCAATGTTATATATAAAGACATTACTTCCACCAATTACATAATTCCCATATATATATTGGGATATGGTGGGGGGTGGAAGTTTCATGGCACACCACCTCATAGTCCAGAATCCAGATATTTAGGGTGACCATGCATACCTGTTTGCCAGGGATAGCCCCAGTGCATCAATATTCCCAGCATACTTATTAATAATACTTCTTTCATTCTCAAAAGACTTGCAATATGGATGACGAATGTTGTGATCACCCTAAAGATATTGAAGTCCAGATACCAAGAGGAGGAGAGAAAAAGTTTCAAAGAGGACACATCATAAATCTATCTTCCTAGGCCACTGTGTAGTGTATATTGTATACATTGGAGGATTCAAGACTAAAAGCAACATTCGCTCGAGACTCCAGTCATCCATGCCCTGATTTACATTACTGCTACATCTTGAAAATGTCATTCAATTCATGGGCCCCATGATCTCATTAACATCTTTTTATATTAAAAACCTATCTTTGTCAAAAAACCCTGATCTTTTAAAACCCTAAGATCATTCTATCCAAGTCTACTTGAACATTACTAATCAGAAAATCTTAACCAGGCATGATTTCCAACACTTGAATCAAGAGCTAATGTCCATCTGCCCCATACCTCAACAAAATTATTTATCCATGTCCAAAGCACAAAATATATTCTTAAAAACATATTTGTGGTTATTTATATTATTATAATCATTTAAATATTGGTGAAAAATAAAAACTAAACCCATCAGTTGAACTCAAAAGATTTAAAAAATGTTAATAGACTATTTCCCCTATAGACTTTATGCCACTGGTGGCGGGGCAGGGGGGTCAGTTTTATAGATTTCCTGTTAGCCATCCGGTTAAATTACCTTCTCCTCATTTGATCTCTTTCCTTCTGTTGAAAAATCATGATCACCTCTCCCTTTGGTGGCATATTAAAACATAATGAACAAACTAAAAATCTGTTCAAAGAAGGTGAACATGCAGGCATAATAAGATCAGTCTATTGATTGTTGTTTAGCTACTGTTTCACTCTCGGGCAGTGAAGAAGTGACAAACTGAGGGCCATGAAATCATCAGCTTGCAGGATCATGTCATTTAAATGGGAGGATTACACAAGGCTTGTATCTGCAGAAAATGACACTCTTCTCAAATTATGATTCCAGCAACTCCAGTGGCAGAAATGACCATCATCAATATGAGAAAATGTTCAGGATCACAGGAAATGCTGTCCTCCATTTCTCTTCCTTTCCGATACCGCTCTCTGCTCTCCAAAATGAGATAGCTGAGTAGTTGTTGGATCGTTTCCTAATGATTAAAGATGCTGCTCGCGTTACACCATACGTTTTGTTGCTTGTATGTTGGGGCTCTAATAAAAGACAGATACCTCACTACAGGAGAAACATGTTTAGGCAATGCCCTTTTCCCAGAACCTGATTAAATCAGGATGTTTAAAAGAGTTTTGCTTTTAAGATACAAGTAGTTTGAGCTCTATTGGCACTGAGTTTAAACACTACAAGCAAAATATTAGTTTTGGGTCTGTGGTGTCTTCATAGCCCTGAGTGTCTCCAACAAGCTTATCTGGAGGATTCTGTTTATGTGAAAGAAATTGCTATGATCAATCACTGTGTAGTAAGGGATCAAACAAAATGCTGAATCGAGAAATGTTTTCCATTGGCCCTGTTCAGCAAGAGACAGGAGCACTACAAGTGAGCTGTTATATATTCTGCAAGAAAACTACAATTTATGTTCTAGATTATTTTTTTTCTGTTGTTGATAAGAAACCTCGTGTTTCAGGATCATTTTTTTTTCCCAGCTCATATTATGTGGTCTCCACAGAGCAGAAGGCAATTTCAGTGTCCAACCTTGGCTGTTATGAGTATTTTAGAAGCTTACATTTTTCTTGAAATAAAAGAAAACCTCTGAAATTCTCAATGTGCATTGCAGAAATGAATTCAATTTGTTTCTTCTCTAAAGCCACATGAGGGTGGCCAAAATCATTATCACTACTTCATAAATACATTGAGAACTTGAGAGAACATGTGGGTTACAGGAAGCTGTTTAAAGAAATAGCAACAAAGAGAAAAAAAGAATTGAGTCCTAATTTCCAGGTATGATGATGAATCATATGGCCATATGTCCTTTCAAAATTTATGTCCTTTCAAAATATGTTTCCATGTGTCTCTTTACGATTTCACAGGGTAGAGCAGGCATTTGAAATTGCAGTGATTAACTTGGGCTCTTTATGTAGGATTAGCAACAGGCAAACTTTTAATATTCTAATGTTATATTTGTCCTTTCCTTTTCTTCAGTTCCCAGCCCCCATTTAGTCAGATACTTATAAATTTGGAGCCAACTATTATGTCCCCTCACTTTCTGATGCTCCAATTAGACCTTGCAGTGGTTTCCCTATCTCGTGCTCTTGTATATAAACTCAGGCTGCTCCATTATAAAAGTCACTGTTACAGGACTCATTTTTAGAGCAATGCTCTGAATAGGTCCTTCAACTGCTTAAAAGTTTCATGAACCTTTTCCTATAGAATAAATGTCAAACTTTCTTATCTAAGAATTCAGGGTCCTCCACCATCTAGGGGACACTGATTTTTTTTTCTCCTTGAGTTTCCTTCCTCACTTTTTTTTTTCCTCTTTTTGGTTCTTTAACCAAACCCTATACTCCAGACAAATACTCTTTATTGTGTAATTTTACTAATTTGTCTTTGGGATCCTGAAGGCCCTTTCTTGCTCCTGAACTTGCCTAGAACTTAATTTTTTAAGCATATAGATGTTATTCTTTGAGCCTCATCTTTATCAGTACAGGCTCTATGATGTCATTCCCCATCTTTTTGACTGGAGACAAGAACCTTCTGGTCTTTCACAATCCCATGGCCTACTGCCTGTTATCACACTTAGTGCTTTTTATAGCATTATCCTAGGATTTTATATGCATGCTTCAGTGTCCCTGAGACTGCCAGACTACCAATTACTCGAGAAGATCCTGCCTTATCCACTTTGCCTTCTCACTGATAAATAGTGATATACATGTGGCAGGTTCTCAGTATGGTTTTGGTAAGTGAATTAAGAAAGTATTTCATTTGTTCAATTCTGTTGAACTAATCAAAACTTATTGTAAGTTTCAGCCCCTCACTGAAATTCCTTCACTAAAAAAATTAATAAAATGGTTTATGATACTGCAGGTTAATGAGTTAATGTTTTATTCTCACTTCAGGTGTCTGCATTTAGAAAGAGGCTTCTTAGTGGCACTGCCTTGGAGCTCTGACAGCTTTTATAACACAAACAGAAATACATTTTTCTCTTCCCCTGCTGACTCTATATAATATTCAGCTTAGAGGGTTTGCCTTTACTGTTTTGCCCAGATAATGCCAGGACCCCTTTGCCCTCAAGGATTCAAACCCCAAGCTCTGCTGACCCCTATTTTTTTCTCTTAACAGACACTTCACAGAGTCCTACTTCCCAACATTTAGTTTATCTTAGTTAAACCCAGACTGGGTTTCATGTTCTGAACAATTTGGAAAAATATTTTCTTTATAAAAAAAAGGAAACCATTCAGAAATGGAATATTCAAATAGACAATAATGAGACCATTTATAAAAACAGAATTCTGCCCCACAGTCAGAGTTGTGACCAGCCCAACATAACTGCAGAAGCCAACTGTAACCAGTCCTGGAAGCCAAAAAGTAACCCCTTTAGACAACTGATTAAAAGGTTTGTAGATTTTTAACAATTGACAGCTTCCCTAATTTTTGACACCATTTCCAACAGAAACAAACAGAGAAAGCCAAATATACACCCCTAACCAATCACATGGGACACTCTGCTTCTAGTGAGCTTGACTATATCTTCCAATCAGGGCACATCTGAAACCTTCTCTTTTTTCCACTATTGAAATCTTTCTCACTCCTCTGCCTGCCTTTGAGACTCAGCTAAATGCAAGTGATGGTAGCGGACAGCCTTGGAATAGCAAGCTCTGAATAGATGGTCTTTGCCTGTCTTACTTTGGGTTTATTTCTACAACACATTGGTAACACTGGTAACTAGAATGTTTTAGAGAACACTCTTTGGTGCTCACCGGGGAAAGTGAGCCTGGTCTTGCTCTGCACATCAGTTCTCTATTGCTATGTTACAACCCATCCTGAAATTTAGTAGCCTAAAATATAACTAGTTACCATTTCTCATGATTCTGTGAGTTGGCTGAATGGTTCTTCTGTTGGCCTCACCCGAGCTTGTTGACGATGTAGCATTCAGCAGGTGGGTTGCCTGGGCTCAACTGGGACTACTGGGCTAGCTGGAGAGCTGGATCGCTCTCTCTCTATGTAGTCCTTCACTCAACATTGCGGCAAGGCCAGGGCAACCACCTAGGGTCTCAAAAGACAATCTACAGGGCTCACACATTGTCAGTTCTGGTTCTCTGTGTTGTTCAAAGTGAGTCACAAATGCTGCCCAGACTCAAAAGGGTGGAAAATTCCTTTAAATGGAAGCTCAGTAAAGTCACACTATAAAAAGGCATCCAGGCAGGAATGGGATACATATTTGACCAGTAAATAATCTAGCACATGCTTACATGGCATATACCGACCACTGTGTCTGCTTCTACCATTGACTAAGTAGCACCAGATTTCCTCCTTTCTCCCTCCCTCCTCCTCTCCCTCCTTCTCTCCTTTCCTCACACTCTCTCTTTTTCTCCCTCCCTCCCTCCTTCCCTCCCTCCCTTCCTTCCCTCCTTCCCTCAATGGAGAGGTAAAGGGAGGCATTTTCTCTACCACTCAGAGAAAACTAAATACAACTCCTAGAAGTCCCAATTATTTAAGTCAATAAATGAATTTCATGCAAGTCTGTTTGAGTAAATTTTTGTTATGCACAACTGAAAAAAAACCAACAAAAAGAGTATTTAATTTTGGAAATGGCTTTCTGAAAGGCTTTATTGTCTGGGTAGACTAACAAAAGAAAATGGAGAAAGAGAACATGAATTGGGAGAGAACAGGGCAGGATCAGGCAATGGTGAGAAAATTCCAATTTGATTGACACAGATGGAATGCAAAGGGGGAGAGTGGGAGACAAGTTGACTGGTGTTCTAGAACCATGAATGAATGACCTAGAATGCCACAAAAGACATTCTATATTTAATGCAATAGATACTGGAAAGTCAGAGAACATTACTGCATAGAGTGACTCAACCACTGGAAACCAAGAGTGACTAAGAACAGATTGATCATACAGATGACAATACAAAAGAGAAGAAATCAAGAAAGACCCTTGTTAATTGATTTAATTGTGGATAATCATTATATATATACATTATATATATATCAAACATCACATTTTATACCTATTTTATACCTCAAAAATATACAATTTTTGTCAATTATACCCTAATAAGGCTGAGTGAAAAAAAAAGAAAGATGCTTTTAAAGTAGAATCTATCATAACTGGAAACTCAGTCAGGGATGAAAGGAGAATTGGGTTGAGGTTCTGAGATTCATATATCTAAAAAAAAAAAAAAAAAAGGGAAGAAAAGCCCTGAAGGTCAGAAGGTCAGATTTCAGTGAACGATATTTTAAGTAGGGAAATGGAAATAGAAGTCTCATTTGTGTTTTAGAAACTTTTTGACTACTGTAAGTAGATAAACTTCAAAGAAATGAAATTGCGATCAGAGTAGTTACATATCTTGCCCAAGGTCACACAGCCAGCAAGTGGCAGAAGTATAATATACACCCCAAAAGTCTGGCTCCAATGTTACCCCATTTGCACTTCACTCAACTACCCTTCTAGACAATTAATTATTCTTCTCATATTAAAAATATCTTAGCCTACTGCAAATAACAATGAATCATTTGAAATAACATAATAGCTTCCTAACTCAAGTCCTTCACTTGAGTATTCCATCTCCTTGAATCCTTCCCCCACAGAGCTACCACAATGATCTATAAACACACACATACCAAGTCAGGTCAGACCACACCTTTCTTCAATTCCTCCCTACTCTGGAAAAGAGAAAGCATAAACTCCTTTTAGACATAAAGATGTCTAAAATCCAGCTGCATTAATTTGCTAGGGCTGCCATAACAAAGTACCACAGACTGGATGGTCTAAAAAACAGAAATTTACTGGCTAACAGTCTAGAGACTAGACGGCCAAAATCAGGGTATAGGAAGAGTTGATTCCTTCTGAGGGCTGTGAGCAAAGGGTCTGTTCCAGGTTCCTTTCTTTGCCTTGTAGATGGCACTTTTCTCCCTGTGTCCTCGTATCAACCTCTATGACTGTCTGTCTCTGTGTCCAAATTTCCCCTTTTATAAGGACACCAGTCATACTGGATATGGGCCCAGCCTAATGACCTCATTTTAACTTAAGACCACTGTAGTCCAAGACACACTTCCAAGTCAGGCCACACTCAGAGATTCTGGAGGTTAGGAGTTTAATTTATGAATTTGGGGGGGGACATAATTCAACCCATACCCCTAGCCTTGCTTAGATTCTCACAATTTCCTATCTCTACCTCTCTCTCTAGCAATCCTGAAGTACTTGCAGTCCCCACACACAACACTCATCCCCCATCACCATTCTGTTTTCATAGCCCGATGTAATTGAATTTTCTGTCTGACCTGCACTGTTTTAGCAATCAGTCCTTCACCATCCCCTTGATCTGCTTAACTCCTATGAATTACTAAGAAGACTTTCTTGATGCTTAGGCTACACAAATGCCTCTGCAAGGCCCCAGGGTTTATGTCTATCACAGCATGTCCCACATCTAGGAGTTTGGGGGAAAGGCTGACATTCATTTGCCAAAATCCTAAGTTTGATGTATAAAAAGCAAATACTCAGTTTATGTGTGAAAACAGAACTTCCCTAGATATTAATTGGCCTGAGCACAGCAATTCCTACTCAAGGCAGGCCTATGTACAATGCCAGTTAGCAACAGAAGGTTGCTGCATGAACAAAGTATCACAAGTAAGAGCATGAGATAATTCAAGTGTTAGTTACATGGTACAAGGCTGGAGTGGCCTGATCATCTTCTCCCATAATAGTGATAAGAACACCAATTTGATAGTAGTGCAAATAATTGTAAAAAATTAATATTTTATATTAAATTATGTGAAACAGGCATTTTATGTAAAATGAATTATTTTATCTAATCCTCACAGAGAGCTAGTAAAATTAATGCTGCTATCTCCATAGTAGATCTAAAGAAATTAACATCTAGAAAGGTTAAGACAATTCTGCAGAATTTGAGCAAGTAGTACTTGACTTCAGATTCTTCAGTCTTACTACCTCATGCTATTGGAAGCTCACTGATAATCTTTCCACTGATCAATGCTTACATGGAATCTTCCAATCTCTCTTTTTATGTATCTACTCTTCCAACACTGATCAACACATTTTCTGACAAATGCACGTTTTTTTTTTTTTTTTTAGGTTTTTGTCTTGATAGCACGGATGCTGTCCTTTATCTATCATACATGGCTGCTTATCTGTGCCATTGCCCTTAAGTTTTGGTTTTAAATTTTAGACAGCAATTTAGGAAGCAGAAGTTTTAGAAAGATGCCTCACAGTTGCCTGCAGGCTCTGGCACCCACACATTGTATTATAATGACATCTTTTATTTATATCTATCTCCTCACTAAAATGACAGTTGCCTATTCACACGACTCTAAAGTATTCATTTTTATACCCTATGTCTAACACAGTACCTCTTGCATGGTAGATATTAAATAAACACTAGCTGAGGATATTAGTTGTATGAGCATGCATGTGTATGTGCATTTGTTTGCAAGGAACATAAACACTCTGGCTGGCATAAGAAGAAAAAGAGTAATTGGAAGAATACAGACGAGTCTGCAGACTCAGAGGGGAGACAGAAAGAGGAGGCTTAGAAAAGACGTGGGCCAGTGCAGCTCAAGAGGTCTGTAGGTCTTTCTAGACCATCTCTTTCAGATAAAGTATCTGGAGGAATCAGCTCCTACTATTTCTTATCTTTATGTCAATCAGATAAAAACGAACTAACCAGGGTCTTACAGCAACCATCTGGCGGCAACAGGGCTGGCTACCTTGACTGACATCCTGCCAGCCTATAGCCAGCAGAGACAGAATTAGTTTCCTCAAAGCTGGAGCTATTTTGCCTAAAGGTGAGGGAATGGATTCTGACTACCAAAGGAGAAACAAAAACAAAAAAACACTATTCTAGCTGATTTAATAATATGAAACTTTTGGAACTCTGAGCTTGGCTGGCATTCTTAGAAGTTAGTAGGCATTTGGGGGATTAGAGATATGAATTCAGAAATTATTTGCCCATGATTACTACTTAAGCTCTAGAGAATAGGTAAAATCAGAGAAGATGAAGCAAGAACTTAAAAATAAATAAATAAATAAACAAATAAAAATAAGGAAACTGAGGAAACCATGAATTTTTAGAGAAAAAATTAGAGAAGGTAGGAAACCTTCAGAAAACTACATAACCTCTCCAAACCCCAGTTTATTTATTTTTGTTTGGTTTGGTTTTGTCTTTTGTAAAATGCAGATTACAAAAGGGTCTACTCCTTTGGTGAGTTATGACGATGGATAATCCATATAAAGCTCTCACTAAACTGTGCAGTTGATTAATAGATGGTAACTATCACCCTTATTAGTAAAAGGAGGAAACGGAATGCCATGTCTTGGGAACTAAGGAAGTGGAGAAACTCAACAGGTTTCGTGCTTCAGAGTGACTGAAAATAAGGCTGGGGATCTGATGGTTAGAGAATCACTGGGGATATTTTTTGGTAAGTTAAAAAAAGGTTAAAAATTGAATGATTACTAAGACAAGGCATGGTTAGGCAGACTTTCTTCCAGAAGGCTTAAGTCAAAGGAAAGGAGCTGGGAATTCATCAAATTCTCCATGTCAGCAGCCAATTACAAATCTGTCCTATGATCTGGACCAGGAATTTGGAATTTGGATGTGCCTTTTCTTTCAGTGCTAGCGCCTTGGAGAGGACAATGCTGAAATATACTGAGACTTTTTCATTGTCTGTAAACATGTGTCTACTTTTGGGTCTCAAAGAGAGCTTTCTAACTGAAAATTCATATACAAGCCTAGTTTTAAAAAAATAAAGCAAAACAAGTATAGTAATAAAAAAAATAAAAGAGCCAGCTGATAGAAAATAATATTCCCCTTCCCACACAAACATGCACTTCTGAAATATCTACTCCCAAGCTCAGAGAGCTTCATCAGTACTCCCTGGTTGCAAGCTGATAGAGTCAGTCTATTGCTTTAATCTCCATCAAAACATTTTTTTTTCTAGGGCTCCCATCATCCAGACTTTTTATTAAAGTGTGTGTGTGTGTGTGTGTGTGTGTGTGTGTGCGTGCATGCATTTACTGAACTTGCATAAAGATCAAAACCATTAGCTGAAAAAAAAACCAACTTTCTTATACCTACTATATTTTTGGTGACATAGATGAGTTTCTAAGCATAAATTACTATAGGCACCCAATTATTTAAGCTGAGATCTATGTATATATTAATGAAAAGTGTTGTTTCCTTTTATGCTTATTACTTTCCTACTGAAACTCTACACATTTTTAATACCTACTCAAATATTTTCTTTCCTTAAATTCTGCCCAATTCTTCCATTTGTAATTAATCTCTTCCGCTTAATGTATTTTGCCCCCTCATGGTCTACATTATCTTCTAATGCATTTCTGTACATTCCACCAGTTAAAAGCTCCTTGGGGTAGGTACTTATATTTAGGTTAGTTTTTCCAAAAGAATCTAGCATTCAACCTAGCAACAGAAGCTAGCAACACCAATCCCTGACTGTTAGTAGGTACTCAATAAACATGTACGAAATTGAATTTTTCTGATGTGCATAGTTTTCTAGATCAAGGACACATTGTTGTGTTTAGCTTTTTAACTTCATTTTTCTGAATACTCAAAATTCTATTTATACATCATCTAATTGTAGGGTTGTTGGGGAAATATTCTCATTCAACTTAAGAGACCTCAAATCACTGAAGATGGAAAACACATGCCCATACCCATTTCTTCCTTTTTTTTTTTTTTTTTTTCTTCTCCACATCTATTCAATCTAAGTATAGTGGTTGGGCAAGAGACACACCCCCCAAAAGCTAACAGTACTGTGCAAATCAACTTCAGTAGCAGCCAAAAAAGAATCCAAAAAGGCTACTGGAATTACTTTTTTTTTTTTTTTAAACATTTTATTTATTTGACAGAGACACGGCGAGAGAGGGAACACAAGCAGGGGGAGCGGGAGAGGGCAAAACAGGCTTCCCACTGAACAGGGAGTCTGATGTGGGGCTTGATCCCAGGACCCTGGGATCATTACCTGAGCTGAAGGCAGACACTTAAGGACTGAGCCACTAGGCACCCCTGGAATTACATTTTAACAAACTCAGAACCGGTTATAGTGCAAGCCCTTTGTTTCTGTGTCGAAGAAGGGCTACCATATCTCAAAATGTAATAAAAACTCTTTATCTTAACAGCCACTTTGGAAAATAGTGTGGAGGTCCTTTAAAAAGTTAAAAATTGAGCTACCCTATGATCCAGCAATTGCACTACTGGGTATTTACCCCAAAGATACAGACATAGTGAAGAGAAAGGCCATATGCACCCCAATGTTCCTAGCAGCATTGTCCACAATAGCTAAATTGTGGAAGGAGCTGAGATGCCTTTCAACAGATGACTGGATTAAGAAGATGTGGTGCATATATACAATGGAATATTACTCAGCCATCAGAAAGAACGATTACCCAACATTTGCAGCAACATGGAAGGGACTGCAGGAGATTATGCTAAGTGAAATAAGTCAAGCAGAGAAAGACAATTATCATATGGTTTCTACTCATTTACGGAACATAAGAAATAGGAAGATCGGTAGGAGAAGGAAGGGAAGAATGAAGGGGGGTAAAAAGAAGGGGGAATGAACCATAAGAGACTGTGGACTCTGGGAAACAAACTGAGGGCTTCAGAGGGGAGGGCTTCACTGGGGATTGAGTTAGGCCGGTTATGGGTATTTAGGAGGGCACATATTGCATGGTGCACTGGGTGTTATACACAAATAATGAATCATGGAGCATTGCATCGAAAAAATGGGGATGTACTGTATGGTGACTAATATAACAAAATAAAAATTATAAAAAAACCTCTTTATCTTACCATTTTGTCATGGACTCTTGGACTCATAACCTTAGAACATGAAAGATTCTAATTCCTACCAGATCTCTTGTCCATTTTAGAAATCATGAAACTGATATACAGAAAGATTATGTAACTCTCTACACCTATAACCACTTATCAGGGATATATCTGACATGATAGCTCCTGTAGCAGAAAACTTATATACATTCACAATATTTGCCCTTAATAAAGGGCATAAAGACATTCACAATATTTGCCCTTAATAAAGGGCACTGATCAAGCTATTTCCTTTAAAAGAGATGGGGTTACTTACGCTGATATATTTCTCTCTGACCAAGTGTCTATGTCTTACCTAGTGTAATTTCTGTGTCACTTATCAATACTAGACCAAAATGGCCATCAGCTCCCTGAGGTCAGCAAAAACCAACTGACCCGATCCTTGACCTAACTCCAGTGGTACACAGGACAGTATATCCTCTATCCATATTGATGAGAATGTTAAAGAGTATCTTATTTTTTCTTAGGAGATTTCTGTCTCCCAGATCCCTTGCCACTGTTTCAATGGTTTTGGAGTGTCAATCTATTTCTGCTGGAATTTCAGGTCAATTATTATTGAATATCATAATTTTCACACTCTGTGAATGGTTTCTTTGCTGAAGACTGCTGTTACCTCTGATGTTTGTTTCCTGAAATGGGTCAATGCAGTAGGATTGAGACTCAGAATATTAATGGTTGATAAGCACAATTACCTATAACACTAAAAATTCCATGTTCATGAAATTCACTACATGTTATTTATCCTCTCAACTCAGCTTGAAATAGTCATCAGATGGACAGTAACAGTGCTTAGTGTGATACTCTGTCACTGGGGCCACTTGGATTTTTCAGAGCCCAGAGACAGTTTCCACTTGCCTCATTAGGCATTTGTTTAACCAGCATCATCAGTTCTCTGTTTCCAACTTATCATCAGAAACTAAGGCTTTAATAATGAGCACAAAGTGGTTGAAGACTGGCCCAATCGGTATTATATTGAGCACTAATGAAATCCTGGTGCTCTCAAAAACTCCTCAATAATTAAACTGGGCAAGCACATACCAGGTTTAGTTTACAGAGTACTTAAAACAATTGAATGGATAATTGATGATTAAAATACAAAGGATCTACAATTTGCTCCCTAGAATGGAAATTAGAACACTAAAAAAAATACACAGACTCCTAAATGACATGTAAATGTGTATTTATTCAAATATTGGGTAAATATTCAAAAAACCTTAAAAGGTAATTCATAGTCAACACGGATAAAATATGCTTTTTTTCAGCAAAAGTTTATTTTAAAAAATCAGGGTTTTCTTCCTTCTCCCATTGGGAAGTGTACTATAGAAGAGAAATAGAACAGATCCAAAAAAGCTCTATAATATCACCAAAAGACACTGAAAACTGAGTGAAGATCTTAAAAGTATTCGGGGAGTATAGTTTCCAGTCCTATTTCCCTCCCGTGGGCTTAAGGTTGTCTTAGAGTATCATGCCTCTGTGATATTGCTGGACCTGGCTTCCTCAGTCTGCTGTATGAGAAACTCCATTTGGGGCAGTAGGCAGCTAAGGGAGAAGCAGCAGGACAAGAAAATGGCACTCCATGGCATTGCCACAATGGAATATGCCATTAACTACCACTAACATTAAGATAAAATACCTTGCACGTGAAACATAAATCGAGCAGCCTTGATAGAGACTGCAAACATATAGTGCTGAATCTATAATATAATAACAATGGAAGAAAATGAAGCTTGTTTTGCTTGCTAAGATGACAGTACTAAGCCAGTAACAGTAGGTCATATACTTATATTTTCTTACCAGTAGTCATAGGACTGGACTCAGCTATGTAAACCCTGTATCCCATCTTCCTCGTCCTAAACAACAAATATTTGCAAGATAATAGCCACCACCAGGTAAAATGCTAACTGGACCATCCAAAGATTAAATTCACAACTGTATTCTCTTTAAAATTGGGTGCCTAGTAGAGTAAGCTAATTCATAACCCCAATAAACATATGTACTTTACCTTAAGTAAACTTACTTTCATGCAAAGCATGAAAGGTCTAATTATTCTCCTCTGTTATCACTCTTGTTACAATTAATTTATTATGCATGTATTTACTTTTCTGTGACCTTTCTAACCCTCACTAGGTGATAAACTCTGAAGGTAGAATCTACATCACCTTTGTTCATCATTGTATAGTGCCTAGAAGAGTGTCTGCTATTGGGTACGACTTAATAGATAACTGTTGAATCAATCAATCTGTAATCAAAAGAAAAATAAATGGTGGAGAGGTTAATTTCTAAAATTATTTCCCAGAGGATAATGAAACATGAATAGTTCAGTATTTTGGCAACAGATCTGAAGCTGAAAAGAAATAAAATGAAATCAGTAAACTCTGTAGCAGAGAAAACAAATTTTCTAACTGTAAGCCAGGGGAACCTTGGTTAAGTTTCAAACTAGAAATCACCTTTATACTTTATCTGCCGCATTGGGCTGCATATCATGATGATCGGTAGCCTCCAAAGGCTTTTGAAATATATACCAAGCTCCAAACTCCTCAGCACAGCAAACCCCAAATTTATGTCCACTTCAGTCTTTGCCATTTCAGTGATAATTTACTACTTGGGCTGGAGATAATAAGCAAATACTATATATTTCTACTCACTTCCATGGACAAGAGCCTTCAATGACTAGCAAATCATTTATTTTATAATACTGTAGCTCCAGCCAAACATTCTTATCCTCTCACACCACATTTGCATTTGGTGATTTAGTATAATCAATATTTTTTTCATTGCCTATTATTTTTGAATTAGAGTGCTGATGATTTTATTTTTCTAGAGGGAGGTTGAAGGTTGAAGAGTATACGTGTGTAAGTATAAGATGTGTGTTTGGGAAAAGGAATATGAAGGTGTAGAGAGGTATAATGGAGGGCTTCTGACTTGGGCTTATACATTACAGAAAGTATGTCATTTGATATACATTTCTTCCCTAATAGTTCATGCTGTTAAATGATTATTATTCCCTAAAAGGTCCCATCTACAAATCATTTGATGGATGTTTCTTTGGAGGTGGTATTGCTCCAATATGCAAACAGACCAAGGCAGGAAAACTTCTGTAATAGCCACAAAAAGTTGTCACCTAACATTAGGTTGAAAGCCTCCAATAATGAAGAGTGAAGGAACAAAATGAAGTAGTAGAAATGTGGAAAACTATTAATGCTTATTTGATGGACTTCTCTGTTTGCTGTTGATTCTTCTCCAACACATGCCATCCATTAGCAAGTTCTTCACATCCCACCACCAAACCATATCCTGGTCTATCTACTTCATCTCCATTGCTCATGGTGCCCCCTATTCTCGCCAAACCACTACCAAGCTTCACTGAGTCCCCTCTAATTATCTCCTAACTTGTCTCTTTGCTTCTATTCTTGAAATCCAGTAGTTGCAAGTCAAACTAACATTTTTAGAACATAAATTGTCTCATATCCCTCCCTTGCTTAAAGGATTCCAGTGGCTTCCTATCTCACCCAGAATCAAATTCAAATTTCTAAGGACCAATATATTGCCCGAACTCTGCTTACCTTCCCAACCAGCCTGTGTCCCCATTTCTATCCCCCCCAATATACCGTACCCCTAGAGGCTTTCCACAGTTTCTTCAGCCTGCAAAGCTCTCCCCCTTTTCTTCCATTGGCAGAAGCCCATACTCCACCAAAGGAGAGCATTCATTACTAGCCTGTAGAGTATTTGCCTCTCCTCCAACCTGCAGAGGCACTCTCTGTGCAATACCCTGTTTAACTTCAGGGAACTTGTTAACATCTGAAATTATTTTAATTACTCACAGATTCATTTTTTTCCTTTGCACATTTTGTTGATTCAACTCTAGTTGCCCAGAAAAGTTTCTCATTCATGGAAGCCGTCTAATAATTTTTTTACTGATTGAATAAATTAAAGACAATTCTTGTTCTTTATAATAAGCTTCTGATGATCATAACTTCCTTACCATGGAATGAGCCACTTGAAAGTAATCTCATCATATTTGGTCCTTTTTACCTCTGAAAGCTCATATTATCTACTATGGAAATAGCACTCATCACATTGTGTTAAAACTCATAGTTCACATGCTCTTCTCACCAAACTCTGAGCAGCATGAAGGCAGAGACTATGTCCTATTCAATTCTAGAAGTACTGTGCCTATCACAGAAGAGATATTTCTCTGTAATGATAATGTGTTACTGAAAGACTTCATATACCACATAGTAGTGGGAGATGACAAAGCAAATCTTAAGTTTTTTGACTGAATTACAAATAGAAACAGTACCAATTACCTGTGGAGTTAACTTGGACTGCCGAAACAGTTAGATTAGTGCAGCTAAATGTTGCCGCATGTTTTTTTAGTAACGCACCAAAACAAAACAACAAAACAAAACAAAACAAACAAACAAAAAAACCCCACCACTTTAGTTAAGGGGATCTGGCAGGTACTGAAGAAACATACACAGAAATAGAGGTCTCAGACAGCAAGGCTGATGGTATAATATGGACTTGGAAGAAAGTGTAACTTGCTACTAATTGAACAAAGCTGATGGTGAGCCTGTCTGGAGAGGAAGCCCTGCCTGCTTGCATTCCGCTGGAATGTTCTCCAAGGACTCCTGCTGCCAGGACAGTAGCTGAAATAATGGCTTGTCCTCTTTCCTGCTGAAAGTTATAATCTATTAGCACTTGTCTTGCTTGAGAAAATCACATGTGAACCAATGAAATTTTGCATAATACTGACTTCATACCCCTACTTAGCAATCATAGATGAGCTAATTTGAGTTACAGAAACATGCAGAATGGCAGAATAGACACAGTGGTGATCAAAACAATGATATAAGATGACAAACATATTTTGGCTTAAGGGGCATCTTCACAAGTTTTCTTGGGCAGTCAACACTATTTGAAAATGAAGAATATTAATTGCTTTACTTTGGGATAATGAAATGTGGTAATGCACTTATGATCTGAGATATTTCCTTTGGAATTGCATAACATAATATCTATCTTTTGGGGGGGGCTTTTTCCTATTATGTTGACATTCTCATAAAGAAGTTTGGACCTCATAGACACTCATGTTTGATTTCACATTTCTAAAGCCTAATCTTAGTGTTGTCAATATTTAAGGAGTTTTGTTGCTCCTTTAGAAAATAGCATATTCTATGTAATTAATATCATAAACACTATGGCTAGTGATGGTCTAAGAATACAAGCTTAAATATTATGAACTAATCCTTTTGTAAATGTTCTCACTTGTTTTTGAGTAGCTCTTAATAAAATATGACTGATTAAATCATGATGGATGATGGCCCTTTATTGTTGACCTTTCAAATTATGAATTGCTTTCACATTCAACATGTTGATTAAACATCATTCTCCATTATTAAATATTTCTATGAAAAGACTATGCTATATTAAATCTATACTTAAGTTTTATGATTTAAGAAATGAACTGTCTATAAGCTAATTAAATATATGAAAACTTAGATAGGAAAATTAGAACAAAAATTAGGTATAAGTTTGTAAATAGCCACTACTTATTCTTCTAGGTTGAGTGATTAATGTTAACAAGTGGTGTTGTGTTTTAGATGAGCAATTACAAATTAATAGAAAGCTAAATGAAGGTCATGACATCTTCTCTTCATCATCTTGAATCGTTACATACAGTCAGGTGCTTGGGGATATAAATGTTGAAATTAGTAATGATGTACCACTGAATCGCAGATTCTCTGAGTTGAAAGAAATCTAAGGGAAACCTACTTATTGGAGCCCTATGTCTGATAAATCACTCCCATTTACAAAACTGCTAATATATTTATTTTTCAGTTCCTTTTGAAAACCTCCTGCAGCAGGATATTGATTATAAAACAGCATATTCCATCTTTGAATACCTCCATCTGTTAGAAACATTTTTCTAAAGCTGACCGGAATCTGTGAACTCACAATTCCCATACACTAATAGAGTCACAAAAATAAATTAAATTTCACTAAAGTGTAACAATTCTTTTTATGAATAACTATTCCAGGTAGGAAGTACCCACTAATTTTTCTCTTTTCTCACACATAAATAGTTCTCCTTTTCTTCCCCCAACTATACCTCACAGTGATTTACAAAGTCTCCAAAGTCTTCCTGAGGATTTTCACCCAAGTATACTCAATTTTTATATATGTCACTTATGTCCTCCCTACAGCTAATCACAGTACAGTCCATTTTCATTAAGCTAGATGGAAATAGCCATATATATATATATATATATACACATACATACATGGGAACATGTATAAAATGCATTTCTCTACTTTCACATTGTCAAAAACAGGGGCATAACCAATTATCAATACGATAGCCACTATAAAACAGAGATAAGCATAACTAAGAAGAGAGAACACTATAAGCACATGATGAATGAGCAAATGCAAAAGTGCCCAACTCTCAAGACTGAGTCGTAATGGTATCCAGGTGAAGCTTAATTTATAGAAAGCCATAGAAAATAAAAACATGTATTGCTTAAGCTGACACTCCAGGTACAAACTCTCCAGTCTGGACTGGAGTGGGGCTAATAGAAGCTCTCACCTGGACTTCTCAGAGAAAGGCAAGATTCAAAATATTCACACTCACGCTCTTTGCAATCTTGTCCCACCAATGACTCATGAAGAACTTGCAGTCAACTCAAGTCATTTCTCACACAGATTACTATCACTATTTGATTCTATCTTCTTCCTGGATTTTTTTTTACCTTATTTTATTAGGATCAATTATCATTTCAACATGCTGATATGGAATTGGATCTCAACAAAATTTTTATTACTTTGTTTTGAACCACATAGGACATATCAACAGTCTTAGCAAAATGGGTAAAATTAGAATTAGATGAGGAAAAAAGCAGAGATCTTTAGCTAGCAACTCTATTTGAAAGTGATCTATTTCTATTTGTCACATCACATTGGAGTATATGCTGCTGCTATTTCTAGAAAGGTGAGTGATCTGGAGAAAGATAAATCAAGGGAAGGTCAAATGTAATCTGTTAATCATCCACTAGTGATAGTGTCATTCTGAACCTTTTACCATTTTATATCTAACGTTGCCCAAATTTTTTAGACACATTTGTTGCCTCCTGCTTAGAGGATTAAAAATAACATCACATCTCACATTTGTTCACACAAACACAAATCTTCATATGTGATTTCCTGTATGAGGGTCAGGATTCTTATGCACTTATCCAGTGTACCACAGGGTATCAGAGGCGGCTTGCCGTCACTGGGTGTCACACGAGTTATGCATTCTTATACAGACTCTCAATGAAACTGTTTCCTGTATTATTTCAACAGGCATGTTAGCAATAGATGCTTTTGTAAACTTTTAAATGAAGCAAAGAGAGAACT
Source organism: Ursus arctos (assembly GCF_023065955.2). Classification (NCBI taxonomy): domain Eukaryota; kingdom Metazoa; phylum Chordata; class Mammalia; order Carnivora; family Ursidae; genus Ursus; species Ursus arctos. Next base: position 55,940,719 of record NW_026622808.1, on the reverse strand, counting down.
CCTGAAGGGTAAGATGGTTTTGACAGTGAGATTCAATTTTTTTTTCAAGGCATAAGCACTAAAAGAATAAACAAATAAACAAAACCTGTCAGGTTGGCTGTCAAATATAATTAGACCATAATGGCTGCTACGAGACCTCCGTTTTTTTCTAGCACAATGAGCTGGAACAGAACTTCACTGTGCCCGTGCCAGTGGTGGATTTAACAGGCCAGGCAGGGAGACCTGATTGATGGGACAGCCCTTTCCTTCCACACCAAGGAATGTGCCAAAGACTCCCCTGACAAAGATGGTCCAGGAATTAAGGTTTCCTGGAGAGCAATGCAAAAGGCATGACCTTCCGATCAGGAGCCTAGAGTTCTTTTCTTTTCTCTGCCACTACTTGGTAACTTACGGCAAGATATCCAAACATGAAGTATCTCCATTTTCATGTATACAAAATGAGGGGCTTGGACTGAATGATCTCCTTTCAGGACAGCTTTAATTTTTTTTTATTCTATTGATTATCTAGGAGTGTTAAAATCAATCAGGCATTAAAAAGAGAATTCAACAGACTCCAGTTTTATTTTGCTTTTCATTGGACATTTCTTCTGTGGTGGAAAACGATATTATATTGGCTCTTAATCTATGGACGTAAGGAAATGGTAGGAAAAGTTGGTGAGAAAAAGAAAAAATATCAAAGATGCCCTTTTCCTTAATGAATCTAAAAAATATTGAGGGGACCATCTAAATAATAGATCTTCAATTATTATACATAATTGGGAGTGAAAATACCCCTACTGTTGTACTTTACTCAGTCAAAATGTTTAAAGTCTGCAAACTCTACAGCATCCCTTTCCTCCTTCCTTGCTGATGTTATGTCTTGCTGGTGGACGTGATCCAAAGAGGCATGTGAGAGCCAATTGTTCAATTTCCAGGAATCCTATAAACTAGTTATAAACAGACATTAACAAAACTTAAATTGCATAAACTCACAATTAATTACATTAAAAACAAGGTAGTAAAAACTCAAAACTTCTAAGTATCTTACTACTGAGTACTATTATCTATGCTCCAGGGTTGATTTATATTTATTGCATCTGTAGAGTGGAAATTCTACATAATGGTACGCTACCGCACACCTCTTCTCAACTCTACATTCAGTGGTGTTATGTTGGTAGCATGAAACTGGCAATGTTGGGAGTATTTCTGTCATAAAAATAGGCAAATGCTGTAAATCAAAACATGATGCATTGCTTTGTTGATTATCTAGACTTAAAGGAGTAATGCAAATATGTTAATAATGTGGATTAAGTTTAAAAGTATGTCATATCAAAGCTGTTAGGTTAGGAAGAGAACACACACTGATGAAATATCTTTCTCGTATTCAAAGATCTCGCAAAGTAGCACCACTGCCAACCAGTAACAGCTTCTGTGCCTGCTCCACACAGACATGGCAAAAATATTCAGCCCCACTGAGGCTGAGCAGTGCATCGAGTCTCTGCTGTTTTCCAGAAGTATGCTGGAAAAGAGGGCAACAACTGCACAGTCTCTAAGACAGAGTTCCTTACCTTCATGAATACAGAACTGGCTGCCTTCACGAAGAACCACAAGGACCCTGGTGTCCTTCATCACACGATGAAGAAACTGGACCTCAACTCTGATGGGCAGTTGGATTTCCAAGAATTTCTTGATCATATTGGTGGCATGGCCATGGCTTGCTATGACTCCTTTACAAGGTCTACCTATTTATGGAAGTAAATCTGAGGGGCTCTTGGGCCTGCCCGCCAAACTACCCCCTTTCTTTCAAAGCAGCCTCCCAATCATCACCTCATCCTCTCATCCTACACATACCCTGAGTATCCACTGCCCCATACAGGCCAGTCCTGCTGGTAGTTAATAAAGCAACAGCATTTTTTTTAAAGCACACACACTTTGTGTGTAAAAGAGATCTAGCAAAGATATGCTCACATTAATGATAAATCGATGAAAAGCTGACATACACCATCACTGTTATTTTACTTTTGCATCACTCATTAACTAGAATGAAATTATCAACTAACATTCATGCTGAACTACACTCATGAGCTACCACAACAGTCTGATATAAAAATACAGATGCAATGTTTGGAAAAATTGGTAAACATATTCTGTCTGAATCCATTAGATATATGGAATTTTTAATAAAGAATACTGTATGTACTGTTATTATTAGCTACACATCCTTTATAGCAGTGAAATTTATAGTATCCCTATAAGTGGACAAATATGTGGTCCCTCTCAACAGCCATTTGTTAAATATTTACCAATATACCACGACTTTGCCTTCCAAATTGAATCTAAAATCATCAGAAACTTGTGTTTCCAATTCCCACTGCAGCTAGGGATAGACATTTATCCTAGTTCTGCTCAGTTACACTAATGTGAACTTGGTGGAAGGCCTCTGGGAAATATTTTAGTAATTGAAAGAAAGGAAGAAATAGGTGAAGAGGAAGTCCCTGCTTCTTCTGTCTTGCCATAGACATGTTTGTAGCACTTGCCGCTATAAGCTGCAGCAACTGTCTAGTGCCTATGAGGGGAAGATTAAGAGAGTCATAGAGAAGTTATCTGGAGCTCTGATATCATAAAGTCACTAAAAACGTCCTTGGAATTGCCTCTGTCTGTACTTTTTGAGATTTATTAGTAAACTCCTACTCTTTCAGTCATGTTTTTATTCAGATATTTTCTTAACTTGCAGCCAAAAGCATCCTGATACAGTGACATGTACTTCTTATTTTGGGTGCTTCTCAAGAAATCTCCTAAACATATTAATTCTGTATATAAGTTGGCACATTAATTTACTCTGTGTGTGTGTGTGTGTGTGTGTGTGTGTGTGTACACATACACTTCAAGCCACACCCTTCCTTTTATTTGGACATACTGTACTTCTACACTCAGCCATTGAAAATATCATCTCTTCTGGTTGAACATCTCAATCCCTTCCCATTTTCCTTCAGTAGTTACATTGCAAAAATATTTCATCTTTCATCTCAAGATCATTTCCTTGGAGAGGCATTCCTGACCCTATGTCTTCCACTATCACTCTTGTTATTATTTTTTATTATAAAATACCATCTTTTCTCTTGTAGCATTTATCTTAGTTTTATATTTTACATTCATTTGTATAACTATTAACTGTTAATAACACTAGGCTTAATTATTCTTTTTATTAATAATCTTACTCATTTTGTTAATAATATGTCTAATTGTATGCTCTCTCCACTAATCTCTGAACTTATTTATCACTCTGCACATCCCTGAAATAACTTTTTAACTTGCCTTCCAGGATGTCATCTATTTTTTTTTTTCCACTGTCTTACTCCTTCTCAACCTCCTTTGATGACTTCATTTCAACTCCTTGACCTCTGAATAGTAGCATCTCATTCACTGTACAGTACTTTATCTCCTCATTTCTTACGATGATACCCATTCACTGTGGGATATCATCCTATCTAATTTCTTCAAATAATATCAATGAAGACAACAGCCCAGACTTTTCCTTCCAAACACAGCCTAATGGAAATCTCCACCAGGAACTCAAAATCAACATACTCAAACAAACTCCTGATCTGTCCCCACTCCACACTCCATAAAACCTACATCTACACTCCCTCACATCCCAAGTAAAGGCAGGTGCCTTTGTCCTGTTATTTAGGCCAAGTCAATTTGAGTTAATCTTGACTTATCTCTTGCCATCTCACTCTAGGTCCTACTGATAGGGAAATTCTATAAGTACTACCTTCAAACTACATCAAGAATGCACCCACATCTTCCCATCTCCATCATTACTACGCTAGTCCAGTCCTTCATTATCTCTCCCCTGGATTGCTGCAATTGCCTTCTAACTAGTTTTCCTTTATCCTCTTTACTCATCTTCAGGCTCTTCTCTACATAATGGCATTTGACTTTTACTCTACTTGAGAAAGAGAGTCTTTAGGGCATTATGACGAGCTTTTACAATGGTCCCAATTAAACAGTTATTGCATGGTTCTCTTTGACAGTCCAAGGTGATTTTTGACGTAGGTTATTTGAGGACGGTACTTACAGAAACAGTGGGCTTAAAAGCAGTGTGAGAAAGAGAGGAAATCCCCTTTGTGATTTTTGTCATCTCTCCTTTATCCTAGAGTTTCTGCCCGAGTTGCAACTCAAACATGTGATGCCGCTACACATCAGCAACATATGTTTTATACCTTCGATGTTATTTTTTAGCAATGTATATGAGACACTTCCACAAATGCATGGAGTGTCTTCCACAGAAAACAACAGAAAACCACTTGAAGCTTTTTATCCACCATCATTCTCTTCCAGGGCCAGTTCAATACAGCATCAGTTCTGATGTCAGAACAAGAAAGAATTTGTGTTTTGTTTCATGCGACAATATTTAAGGGACATTGATTTTGTATTTGTGTACACAGTTTAATTACCTTAAATTGTCAAAATAACAATGGGCCATCAATAAAATATCCACATTTTTCTTACTGAATTGTAATATTTTCCTCCTTCTTCACAGGCCTTTTCTTCTTTCCTCCCATCTCCTCCTCCTCCCTTAACTCTCTTTTTGCTTCCCTTCACCCTTGCTTCTCTTTCTTTCTCTCCTCCCTTGTTCCCTACAAAGCTGTGGACATAAGAGTGTGCGGATGACAGCAGGCATCAGCATCTTCCATGTTATACACAGGGTTCTGAGCACAGCATGCCTTTGGCCCAGGCAGGTGGGGGAACTGAGAGAAGTAGGCTAGCCATCTGGAGACGAACATATGGGTGGTGTGGCATACATTCTCACAATCGGCGGCTGGGAGGATCAGAAATAGAATGGGGAGGTTTGACTCCTCTTAATCATAGAAACAACAAAAATACTGGAAATCGAAGGGGGTATAGATACAGAGGGATCCCAGCTTAAAGGAGAAACACAGTTTTCCTAAATGTTCATATAGTGCTACATATTTAAATTTTTTTAAAATTTAGAAATGTTTCTACTTTTATATAAGTACTGAGTAGTCACTCTATTACATATAATTATTAACATCATCACCACCATCATTATTTTAATAGCTACTATAATAGCAGCTTACTAAAATACTAGTTGTTTAGTACAGTAGTTCCATCAATTAGAGGATTAAAAGAATCACTATGGGATTTTTTTTCCTTCCTACTGATAGCTAGATTCCAACTTAGATAAAATGAAACAGAATCCTGAAGAGTGGGTATAAAATAGGTACAAAATAATGCAAAAAATGAAATAGTTTTTTAAAAATTCTTCTTAGATTTTATTCTAATCATTAGTCATCTTTGGTACATCTTTAAACTTTTTCTGGGTTAGGAGTCAGGAGAGCTATATTTCAATTCTAACCTTGATGTTTCCCAGGGCTTTACGCACATAATTTTGGTTTCCTAGGACTCCATTTCCTCATCTCAAAAACAAAGTGATCAAAATAAAGGCTCTTTACATTCAGATATTTTGTGATAGGATTTACGATTCTCAGTTCACTGTAGTTGAAACTAAGCAAGGTGGATAAGTAACTATTGTAACTAAAACAAATTAGGAATTATGTCAGAAAAATTAAATAAGTTGTATTGTATAACAGATTAGGGTGGCTAGTCTAATAATGGTTCCAGGATGGCTATTTTATAAGCTAATCTTCTATTCTCTACAAAACTGAATGAACAGGGAAGTTGAAAGACATATATATAGAAAAAAAAAATGTTACCTAGCGTATTGGGTTCATTTCTGGGCACGCCACTTTCAGAGCTATCTATATTTTACCTAGACAATGAAAAGCATACTCAGGGAGGAATGATCAAGAGTATAAGGGGCCACAAAAGCATTTAATATAAACATTGATTGAATAAATGAAGGTCATTATTCCTGAAGAAGGTCCAAGTCAGAACAGGAAGCATGATGGTTCTCCTAAAATAAATGAAGAAATGTTTGGTAGAAAAGAAGTTATACTTCTTTTATATGTACTAAAGAAAGTCCATTAATTTATTCCATATATATTTATGGAATAGATATTAATGTCAGACAATAAGCCATATGTCAAGGACCAGATATTAAATGAAAACAAATATGAAGTCTACTTTCATAGACGTTTCAGCCCAAAACCTAATAAATCCTAGAAATAAATGTAAAATTAAAAATGCGATCTGTTACATAGGAGAGAAATTGATCTAGTTAGTAAGGTTAGGAAGTGTTTTCCAGGGAAGAAATCATTGTAACCAAAATCTAAAACATGAATAAATAAGAAGGAAGTAATTTTGCAAAAATTGATTTTTTGCATGTGTATATGTGTGTGTGCCTGAATGTACGGCTGAATGGAAGAGTGTTTGGTAAAAGGAACAGTATGAGCTAAGGTCTTACAGTAGAAGGGACACAGTCTAATTGAAAAACCAAACAGGTGGTTGGGACATAATAGTTTGAAGTGAGATTGTAAAAAGGAGCTAAAACGTATGGGATTTTATAGGTCATATTAGTTGTAATGAGAATTCATGGAGGTGTTTCATGTATGGGATGAAGCAGGTTATATCATTACATATTTATTCAGATAAATGAGGTGGTAAGGCAATTAAAAGAGACACAAAAGTGGCTGTGGATTAGCCAGTTAGGAAGCTTCCCCCTCCAGACAAGAGACAGTAAATGTTTCATCTAAAGTAGTGGTGATGGCCATGGAGATGGAGAGAACTAAGTATGCATGTGGGATGTTTAAGAATGAAAAGCAACAGAATTTTTTGTTGAACTGCAAAGTGGAAGAAAGGGAGGATGTCAAGGATGACTCCTGGTTTCCTCGCTTACACAAGGAATGGATGGTAGTGTTCTCTTTCACAGATAAGATTAAACTAGGGAGACCCGGTTTGGAGACTTGTGCATAGAGATTATGGGTTGAATCTAGTCATAATGATTTTATGTGTCATGTTTAAAATTTTAAAATCACCAAGCCCATACACACACAGAGTCTAGAGAGTCAAGACACAGCTCAGTATTCATGAAAGCCAGAGCTGCTGAAAAGTCTGGGAGAGAAAGGGCAAATGAGAAAAGACCTTTCTGAAAGCAGCTTGGCTCTTCCTAGTCCTGATCTTGTTTTAAACCAATGCTGAGACAAGCATAAAAGAAGCCCTCAGCAAATATGCAGCAAGCATCCAGTGTGACATTACCCAGAGGTCTGTATTCAAGGTTGAAAGTGGTATTGGAAAAAAACTAAGCTTGTCTGTGTGTTCCTCGCTTGGCGCTAAGCCTCAGTGCCTGCTGATAACTCAAGCTGTTAATAAAAAGAGGGCAACCTTTCCCCCCACATCAACAATGAAATAAATAAATAAATAAAACACCATGTGAAGAAATGCATAAAGCAAAACAAATAAAGGAACAGCTGAGAACGGCAAAACAAAGTCAATAAGAGCTATCGATCAGGGATGCTTTAAGAATGTAAACATTCAATATTGAAAAGAAAACAGAAACATAATTGTAGAGGCTGTTTAATATTTGCATACCCATCATTAGAATGCTCACTATGGTTAATATTTCTTGAAGAATCTTTTTCATAAACATAGTGTGCCTACAATTTAAACAATGCTTTCTCCAGTTGTCTGAATCACTGAATAAAATAGCTCTGAATTCCCATTGACCGTTAAGATGTTCAAAAGTTATTTTACTTAAAATAGAAATTGTAGGACATTTGTGAAGCTTTACTGTTGGTACACAATTCTCCTTTTAATATCTTCAAGTTTTTAAAATGTTGGTATCTGGCAGTTCACTATGCCGTGGAAAAATTATAGCATGTCTTTCTCAAATATCTTGGGTTTGTGACAGAAAGACATCACTAAGAAATCAATCATTCTCCAAGTTGAATCTTTTCCAGTTTTGCTTCAGAAGTAGTCAGCAACATGAAGCTTTTAAAATGATCATTTCTTTGGTAGCCTATGGGCTGTTAAATCATGCAAATAATTAACTGATGTAATTAAACACATAAAACAACACTTGAAAATTTTGTACAGTGAAAATTAACTAGAGTTTTACAGTAAATAGGCAATTAATGCAAAAGAAAACAGAAGTAAAGAAGTACACACTGAAATTCTGTTTTATGTGTGATATCACCACAACCAGGGAGAATTGTTTTTAATTGTCCTTTTTGGTGGAAATACGAACAAAATAACATAAATATTTATAATACTAATTCATCAGTTTAGTATACCTAATGCTGAACTAAACTATTAAGTCGAGTTTTCTGACACATCTTCAATTAAGAAACAAAACCTACAATGATTGCAGAGAGAAGATGTTTTTTGGATAAAAAAGGACAAATCACTGAGCTGAAGACCCTGGCTTTAGGCAAGTTCTTTTTCAACCTCTGTGCCCTAGGAGATAAACTAATAGTCCCCTTTCCTAGATCTCCCCCTGAGCCGCTATGAAAAGTAGCTCAGCAATCCTACTTGTTTCTACCACTTTCTGTTTTCTCTCTTTTCATTCTTAATAGCAGCCATCCTGGTTGATATTAAACTATGTGCTTTTTATTTGTTCAACACCCCTTTCTTCTATTAGAACTGAATCTTGTCATGTTTCTGATATGTCCTGTTTCCTAGAAAAATGATCAGCACTTTGTAGGAGTCAATCATCAAAAAAACAAAAAACAAAAAACAAAAAAACAAACTTAAAAACAGAACAATAAAACCAAAAACACTCATTATATGCCATGCACTGTGCATGGTGCTTTATATGCATTCTTTCTTATAATTCTTTAATATGTTTACTTTATAATAAACATTCAAAACTAATTGTGTTAAAATGAAACAAAACACTCTTCTAGTATAAAAGTTTGCTTAAATTCCAGTTAAGTCCACCTAACTCCACTGATTAAAATAATTCCAATGACTAGTTTATCAATACATGGACATTTGGCCAAATTTACTATGTTAACTGCTGAATCTAATCACATATTATAGTAAGAGAATAGAGAAGCAAATATATTTTGCTTGTGTATATATCCTTGGTTTCTGAAATTCAGTAAGTACCTAATAAATGTTTGTTAAATTTAAAAAATAGTATGATTAGTCTATGTTTATAGCTGTAGGTATACAGTTGCTTGGCTCAATAAGAAAACTATCTAAATATCTAAAGACTGCTTATGTCTGGAACCAGAACTCTCCATAGATGCTTATTTAAGGGCACAAATACTCATTAAATGAGTCAGTGAAAAAACGTACAGCATGCAGACAATGGAAGTGACACAAATAGGTAAATTCTGTGAATGGGAATCCTCTAAAGCAGGGGTTAGGGACTAAATTGTGTCCGTTTCAAATTCATGTACTGAAGCCCAAACTTCCAATGTAACGGTGGGCTTTAGGGAGGCAGTCAAGGTTAAATGAGGTAATATGGGTAGGGTGGTAATTCCATAAGATTGGTGCCCAATAAGGGAAAAAAAATGGGTAGATGATCTTTCTCTTATCACACATACCCACCAAGACTGAGAACACAGCAAGAAGGTGGCTGTCGGCAAGCCTGAAAGAGAGGTCTCACCAGGAACCAAATCATTGGACATCTTGATCTTGCACTTACAGCCTCCAGAACTGTGAGAAAGAAATCTCTGTTGTAGTCACTCAGTCTGGTACTTGATTATAGCAGCCTAAGCAGACTAATACAGTTGGTACTATCATCTTCCCCATTATATTGGTGAGAAAACTGAGCCACAGAGAAGTTAAGTATTTTGTCTAAGGCCATAGAGCTAGAAGTAGCAATGCAAATCCAGGACTTAAATGTAGGGGACTATAACTCCAGAGCCCATCCTATTACCTATTTATAGTGCTTTTACATCAAGTAGGTAAAGGGGTGCAGATACGAAGAAAACATGCAAGTGGAGAAATCATAGAGAAATGAACATGAACCTGGAGATTCAAGTTAAAGCCAAAGCAGGTAGGGACTTATCAAAACAGTGTCCTATTTTCCTAAGAGCGAAAGGAAGCCACTGAAAGGATTTAAGGAAGAGGGACAATGGAAGATGGGACCTTGGATGGGATGTGGATACTGAAAAGGTCACAATGACTACAGTACATCTGTTAAAAATATTGAAAAGACTTGGTCTTGACAGTAATTAAAAGTGGCCATTTAGTCTACTTAGCCATTTTTTTGTTCTTTTCCCTAAGTTAGTTCACTGCCTGACACAACACTAAAGAGATAAAACTGTGTTAAAGAGACAAAGAAGTGCAACTTCTTCAAAGAGCGTTAGATATGTGAGGTTTGCCTACTTAGGAATCTCAGTTGCAGGTAAACATCCTGTATTGTTTTCCCATTGTTATCAAAACAGATTACCACATAGTTAATGGCTTAGAACAATAGAAATTTATGATCTCACAGTTTGTAGGGTCCCAAGTCCAGGTAAAATATGGCTGGGCTGATTCCATTAGTGCCACACAGTCACGGGAATGAGGTTTCCATTTCATTGCTGGCTGTCTGACACGGTGAGAATTCACCTTCTGAAGGCCCATTTCCAGGCTACTTACTACTGCCTTCAAAGCCAACAATGGTGATGGGGCACCTGGGTGGCTCAGTTGGTTAAGCATCTGCCTTTGGCTCAGGTCATGATCCTGGAGTCCCAGGATTGAGTCCCGCATCTGGCTCCCTGCTCAGCAGGAAAGCCTAAAGCCTGCTTCTCCCTCTCTCTCTCTAACTGCCCTTCCCCTGCTTGTGCTCTTCTTCTCTCAAATAAATAAATAAATAAATAAATAAATAAATAAAAACTTAAAAAAAAAGCCAACAATAGTGAATCTTTGAATCACTCTGATTCTTTTCTCTCTGCCTCATCTCTCCACCCCATCTCTTCTGCCTGAATAATATGCCTTGGTCTTTTGCTTTTTGGGACCCCTGTGGTTACAGTGGATCCACCCAGATAATCTAAAAAAACCTCCCTAAATTGAGATGAGTTGATCAGTAATCTTAATGACATCTGCAAAATCTCTATACAGCATAGCTGGATTACTGTTTGATTGAATAACAGAAAATAAATCTTGGGGGACATCTTTAGAATTCTAATACAATATATGGTCCCCACTTTATATACACATATCATTTAGAATTAATCATATAAGCAAGAAGGATGTTCTTGAACTGACTTTTTGCTGAATTTCGGCTACTGTAAATACATACATATTTTTTTTCTTCCTTTAGTTACAAAACAAGAGTCATATGAGAACACATTCTCTTGAAAGAAATCTAATGCTAGAGGTGCATATGTCATTACATTTGGAGCCGGTATATATGAATAGAGGTTGAAAGCATTGAAATAAATTTCTTAATATGATAAATTAAGATAGTCTACTCATTCCAATTATCTTTCCAGCAACTCATCATTCCTCCAGGATTTCATTTTTGCTATTTCAGATACAAATGACATATTTTAATTCATTCAAACCAGCACTAATAATTTCTTAGCAAAATATGACAAAAAACAAGTGCACTTTAGATGATAGATGATGGAACTTGGCAGTAGAAACAAATTCTGATTTCACTTCTTTTACTGTCTACGGCAATACCTCTAGCAATGAAGGGAACAAGGGCATGTCATGGCAAACGTCTGTGTCCTAAAGCAAGGAATAATTAGTAAATATCAGTATTTTGTATGAGTAATCATGCTTCATCTAAATCAATCTTCACAAAAATATTAGGTGTTTCAGAGATGCCCTTAAGGCAGCTACCACATGATATCCCTGATTTTAAAGGATTTAATGCTTATTCCTTAGAAAGTAGCTTATCTCAAGGTAACTAGGTATTTGAGAAAACATTGCTCTAAAACAGGATAAACATGGATAAGAACTAAAAGTGACATTTAATCCTACATTCAGATAAAATAATAAATTAAGTTTTATTTAATGGATTTCAAATCTATACAACTTTCCCTCCAGGGGAAAAAAAAAAGTCAGGTAAGATTTAGTAAACAACTAAATATCTTTCTAATTTCAAAGAGCTTTGAAAAATAAGTGAACACTTCAACAACTAATAGGAAATTAAGTTTTTCTTTCTTAAAACAGAAAGAATAAATCTAACAGACAGCATAAATTGTAAATTTTCAATTTGTCCTATAACTCCCAAAGTCATGTTTCATGTTCGAAGTGATCAACATCTCTACTCTCCTCTGTAAGGAGTCAGAAATAATGCAGAGGGAATGCTAATTACATGGTCATTATAGAATGTACAACATGTTGATTGATTACTAGACATTACTGTCTATGCAAATAAGGAACTGAAGGCCAGAAGTTATGGAACAAAGGAATGAAAATGAGGTCAAGAATCCCACGAGTCTCCTCAACTTTGACTCTTTAACCAGTAAGTGGGGAGGTTATGGAGTTTAGATGTGTTTCATTTTTGAGTTCACATTAAATACACAATGTAAAAAAAACAGCACCACATTGTTTCCTACATATTGTGTGAATGTTGCATTTAAGAAAAATAAGTATTTAGAAAGAAGTTGGTGGCAGTATAGGAAAATGCCCTTATCCTGAGCCAAATTGTTGTTATTCCCATGTTGCTTTAGAAAAAATTTGCAACTTGAACCATCAACTCCAAAGTGTATTTCCAAAGCAGCAGGTGGTTTCTGAGCATGCATTGCCCACAGTTCTTTTAGAAAGTCCAAATGCAGTCACATCTATCTTATATTTATAGACTCACTCATCTTTCATAATACAACTACTTAACACTGAGAAATGCATAGATAACTGATAGTATATGTCTCCTGATAATACAGTGAAGTTTATATTTTTTGGCTTAAAAAACATAGGTCAATTCACCAGTACTTTGATGAACAGTGTAGATCCAATTTACCTCACGGACTATGTCTATTAGGTATAATGGGGGTTGTTTGTTCCAAGCTTATTCATGAGGTTGAAATTATATATAAATATATATTTTTGTGCCATTAAAATGAAACTGAAACCCAAGAATACCCAATGAGCAATGCTTGCGTCCTACAAAGACTTTAATAACACCACTGCAGCCAACCACTTTCTAATACATTTGGGCCTCAGTTGTGCCAGAGTTCAGAATAAATCAGGAGAGTAGACAGCTATTTATGCCTTCTCCAATCTTCTGCCAAGCTGAGAAGAATAGCCATTTTTACTCATAACATTTCTCGAGCTGTTAAAGCTCTTACAAAATAGGACTCTGAAAAGCGATACAGAACCTGAATAAGCACAACCTTGCAATACCACTTTCTAAATAGGACTACATTTAAGGAGAAAAAAAAAAAAAGTTTTACAGTGTGTGAGTGTCTTCTAAGGTTTCCAAATGTGATAGCATTGTTTATTAGTGGATTAAGTAAAATCATGTTTATATCACTAATTCAACAGAATTTTGTAGGAAATCCTACAAAGGGGAGGTGAAGGTGTATTTGTTAGAAGAAAACAAGAAGAAATGTGTTTTCTTAGTTTTAGTATAAAATAACTCACAGACTCCTAAACATTCTCTGTCAAAGTTTTGGGGTATATTCTATATAAGCCAACAACTTACAGACAGTTTGTATGCAATTAAGCATAAACTTTTAGAGAAAATTTGTTTGGTTTAAATCCTGTCTTTATCATTTACTAAGAATGTGATCTAAAGCTGTAAATATGGCTAATAGAACATTTGTTTGGGGAACTCTTGAGAGGATTAAATTAGGTAATGTACATGGAACATTTAATAGAATGCTTGCTATATATTAGATACTCAATAATGTTAGCTAACAATATTGAGAGAAGTAGAAACAAAGCAATATTAAGATAATAATATCTAGGCGATTCAGTCAATAGCAAATTTTCACATTAATGCTGTAAGTTTTCTTGTGTGTGTTTTATATTTATTTCATTTAGGAATTATAACCTATCTACCTTTGAAAGGATTTGGACAATTACACAATAAAACATACGAGAAGAGAGACTCAATATGAAGAAAATCACAATGAATTATTCTTTCTATCCCATTTATCTAATATAGTGCTTTGCAAATAGTTACAAGTAATGCTTGATAAATAAATAAATAAAGGGATGAAAAGGTGAGTGGATGTATGCATGCATTAATGAAAAACACTCTGGATCATCTGAAAGATACAGAAGGATTATTTTTTCAAGAACTAACAGGCAGGTTGCCATTTTCTGGCAATAATTCTAAAGATAAAGAAAAGTAGAACAACAAAAACGTTTAGTTATCTGCTTTTCTTTTTTGCTACAGGAAAGAAAAAATAAATAAATTTCCTTTGGCATTAAGTGCAAGCAGAATTTGGAGAGCAAAAGGATTCTAGTTTCTTCTCCTGGTTTTGACACTACATAGCCACATGACTTCAATCTCAGAGTTTTGGATTCCTCAGTTGAAAATGAAGGGGTAGGCCAAGAGGACTGCTAAAGTTCCTTTTACCTTCAATGTTTTTTAAGTAACTTAGATTAAAAACAAAACAAAACAAAAAAAAACCCAAAAAATACAAAACTGTCTAAAGCCACTGTATCAGTTAGTAGGAGTAGATTTTTCTTGTTAAAAATGAAACCTTAAGGGCACCTGCGTGGCTCAGTGGGTTAAGCCCACTTGACTCTTTATTTTGGCTCAGGTCATAATCTCAGGATTGTGAGATCGAGCCCTGAGTCCCATGTCAGGCTCTGTGGTGGGTGTGGAGGGCATGGAGACTGCTTAAGATTTGCTCTCTCCCTCCTTCTCCCTCTGCCCCTCCTGTTCCCCCTGCTCATACATTAGCCAAGCATGCTCTCTTTCTTAAAAAAAAAAAAAAAAAAAAAAAAACAACCTTAATAAGTCAAATCCATTCTACTCTAATGGGATATAACTCGTGATTCTGACACCCTGGCTGCTGCTAATGACAAAGGATCATCTACTCATTGATTAACTGGGGGCAATGGAACTCTGACTCCAGATACAATCAGACTGACTTCAGATCCCAGCTCTTGCCACTCATTAGCTATGGCCAGATCATCACTCTGTTCCTCCTTTCCTCATTTCTTAATAAGAGAATAATAACAGCATATACTTCTTAACTTTGTTTTAAGAGTTAAATAAGTTACTGTAATGTGTTCAGGAGTGTGGCATGGTTAGTACCAACAGATGTCCACTATTAATGTGGAAGCACAGAGTTCATTAGAGGAGTTTTCCAGAAAACGGATGGATAGCTGATTTGCATCTTTAAGTCTATCCTACTAGACAACTCCCTTGGTGGCATGAACCATGCCTCTATTTACTTTTCAACACTAATTTATAACAGATCTTTTCCATGCTCCATCTGTGTCCCATGCAATGTATAAGCACAGACGATGCTTTAGTAAGCAAATTTATACATGGATCCTGCTCTCAAAGATATTGAGTTGGATAGAAATGAGCAAAAATAATCCAACAAGTAAATGTCTTAATTACATTAAAATACTTTTTGTTTTATGTGAGTAGTAAATACAGGAATTTATAACCATTTTATGCTTATAAATATTTAAGAAGATACATAGTAAAAACAAATTCTTTAATAGGGATATATATGTCACTTAAATACAATGCATTTCTCCACCTCCTGCCTTCATATTTAGTCTAAGGAAGCCAACCTGGTCTACACCTTTCAAGACGGCCTTGTGAAATCACTTTGGAATACTGAAGTTGAGTATTTACCCATTCAACCAGCACTATTCAGCACTGTTCTAAATACTAGGGATACTAAATTGAACAAGACATAAAAGATTCCTATTCTTGAGGAAATTACGTTCTATTATGGAGAGACAGACAATGAACTAGCAAATAAATAAATATATAAATAAGGAGAACTACCTTTAGTAAACAATGCTTTGCAGAAAATTTTAAAATAGGTAATTGGTGATATGAAATCATGGGCACTGGTGGTTGTTTTAGGTTGAGTGATTAAGAAAAAAGTCTCTTGAAGGAAGTCACATTTAAAATGAAAGCTGATTGAGGAGAAGGAGCTATCAGTGGGAGGCACTCTTGGGGGCAGAGAATCCCAGACAGAGGAAGAAGCTAGTGCACAAGTGTGGAAGTAGAAATAGTGTGTTGTAGCAACAGTTCAGTGAGGCTGGAATGCACTGGGCCCGGAGGGAGAAGAGAGGTGGCTGCAGAAGGAAGAAGAATCTAACTGGTATGAAAGTTATACAAGGCAGGGAGTAGAGATTTCATCCAAGTGAAATGCAGCACCTCCAAAAGTTTTTAAGCAGAGAAAGGACTATCTGATATGTGATTTAAGACTTTTCTGTAATTTAAGAAGACTATTAGGATTACCAAGGGGGTAAAAAAAGGGGGGGAGGGATTACAAAGGGCAACTGAGTAGCAAGGAAACAATGAGGAAATTGTTTTGGTGCCTTAGGCAACATATGTTAGTGACTGCACTGAGAATTTTAAAAATAGAAATATTTGGGATTTATATTAAATATAAAGTTCATAGGAAATGCTGATGCACTGAATGTAGTAAGAAAAAAAAAGAAATTAAGTATAATTATGAGAATTTCACTTGAGAAATGAAACAGAAGGTGGTATTATCCAAGCAGATAAAGACTTACTCAAAGAAGAACAGGTTGGGTGTATAGACCAGCTGTTGACAAACTTTCTGTAAAGGGCCAGACAGTAAATATTTTAGTATTTGCAGATCATACAGTCTTGGTTGCAACTATTAACTCTACATTGCAGTGTGAAATCATCTATAGACAAAATGTAAACAAATGGGGTGGTCATGTTCCAAAAATTTTTCCTTAGAATTATTTGAGGTTCAATTTTAATTACAGTTGTAGTTTGCCAACACCTGATACAGACAAAAAAATTTTTGTTCAGGTCATGTTAAGTTTGAAATGCCCACTAGACAGCCAAATGGAAGTGCCAGGTTGTGTTTGGGTATACAACTCTAGTGTTCTGAAGATAGGTCAAGGATTGAGACCAAAAATTGGGAGTTAGCTGTATTTCAACTGTATTGAATTAGTGAACATGCAGATAAAGAAAAAAAGAAAGAGAGAGAGAGAGAGACTCAAGGATAACTGAAACCCTCCAATATTTGGAATGTTGAAGTCAAGAAGAAGAGATCATAGAGATAGGAAGAAAGCCAACATTAAGTTTAGCATCCATTAAATGAAGGGAAGAAGTCATTTCCAGAAGATAGTGTAGCCGTCCATGTTGAAAGCTGCTATAAGTTTAAGATAAGAATAAAGATGAGACTACTCATTTTGGCAGTGTGAAAGATACTGATGACTAATACTTGAATCTCTGGAATCTGAGAGTGGATATAGCAATAAAAGACAATTCTTTTACAAAGTTTGGCTAGGAAAGGAAGTAGAAAATTTGGGTCATGGCAAAATGTGGGGCTAAAGGAAGGCTTTTTATTATTTAAGAATGAATGATGGTAAGAAAATGTTTATTACTTGTTGAGAATGAGTCAGCAGGGAGAGAAGAACTGATGTAGGCAGAAGAAAAGGAGGACACATACATGTAAGAATAAATTCTCCAACAAGGGAAGATGGGCTCAAATCCAGAGCATAAAGCATTGGGGTTAACTGTGTCTCACAATCTGGAGATTTGGGATAAGTCATTTTCCTTCCTCTTTCTGGAAGCTTTATATAACAGGCAATTGCTGGAGCCCACCTGAATCAGCTAGAAAGCACCAATGTAAAATTTTAAGGAATTTTAACTTCTGATAACTTTAGATCAGCCATGCTGTATTTACTATGGAGAAATAGGCAAATCCTACAAATTAGGACTTTTTTTTTTTAAGAATCTGAGGTGCTGGTGCCTGATGCTATAATAATACCAAGAAACTGTTACAGGAATCCCTTCAAGATGTCTTAATACTAAAGTTTCTATGTCCAAAGCCCACTTATCCAACCACTGTGGGCTACTGCTGGAAATTGGTACAGAAGGAAACTCTGAAA
Source organism: Ursus arctos (assembly GCF_023065955.2). Taxonomy (NCBI): domain Eukaryota; kingdom Metazoa; phylum Chordata; class Mammalia; order Carnivora; family Ursidae; genus Ursus; species Ursus arctos. The sequence continues at coordinate 55,922,848 of NW_026622808.1, read as the reverse complement.
CCAACACAAGAAGTAGGTCTTGGAGCACTGACTCTTCACAGTTAATTGGAATATTTTGATATAAAAGAGACCTTGAACCTTAAAAAAAAAAGTATGAACTATAAAAATCTGTCTAGAACGAGAATGAATGCAAAGCCTACTCTCATGGCCATCTTATTCTCCCTCAGTACATGGTCTTATGACCTCCAATTGGTTCATGGATCTTAGGTTCCCTTCTTCTGTTGTTCAAATATGACACTTCCCATTGGTTGCTGATGCTGACCCCCTCCCTGACTGTACCCCCATTTGGCTCCCCCAGTGGAGTTTGGGCAGCCTGATCATCTTTTCCCAACAAGTAATCCCTATGTTCATCTCTAGTTGGACTTTGCAATTCTCACCTTGATGCTGATAAACTGTTATGCACTGAATATGTATCCCTCTAAAATTCTAATGTCGAAATCCTAACACCCCATATGATGGTATTAGGAGGAAGCAGAGCCTTTGGGAGCTAATTAGGTCATGAGAGCAGAACTCTCATGAATGGGGTTAGTGTCCTTCTAAGAAGAGACACAAAAGAGCTTGCTTTTAATCTCTGCTCTTGTCACACAAGGATATCAAGAGAAGAGGATTGTCTACAAAACAGGAAGAGTGTCCCTGACAAAAAATGGATCTATCAGAACCTTCATTATGGATTTCCCAGGTTTCAGAAATGTTATAAATAAACGTGTGTTGTTTAAGCCACCCAGATTTTAGTATTTTTGTTAGAACAGCCCAAAATGACAAAGACTCAACCTGTATCAACCGTGTTCGAGACACAATTACCCCAGACAGCTTCTGTTTTACAAATGGAAATAATGGAATATATGTGAGACAAACAGAAAATGAAGCTCATTTTTATTTTTAATTACTGGAAAACAAACTAAAAACAAATTGCTACCAAGTCTTCAAACTTTGTAAATGAAACTCATGCCAGAATAAACAGATGGCCTCCAAGCCTCCTTCAAGAAGCACATCCCACCACAGGCAAGATTCCGTAGCATCCAAGTATATGGCATAAGGGAGCTTAAAAGAGGACACTTAGATCTGTGGTCCTGCACATTATGGGCTCACAGGTTTAATGAGGTTAGCATGACCTGTGCATCAAGTCAATTACACCTCTAATAGGGTAGTGGGGAGAAACAGGAGAGGTAAATTAATTTTCCTGAAAGAGTCACGTTCCTTTAATTTTTAATAGATTTCCATAAGATTTCACCCTCACTAAATCCCTGGTTGAGACAGAGGATAGTGCAATTTGAAAAGACAGATATTTTATCTCTTTTTTCCTAAAGATCTTTTGATTTCAGATAAAAGAAAAACTTGTAATGCAAATATAAGTAATTACTATTATGCATTAATGATTCTATTGGTCAGATATTGTGATTGGACAATGAATAAAATTTCCTTGCCCCAGGATGAATTATACCACTCTAATAACTAACAGTAGTCTTCAGAAGTGGCAAAAGAAATGAGGGGGAAAAAACTGTTTTCGTTAATTTTATTTTTACTCTTTCCTTAAGTTTTCTCATTAATCAAGTGTACCCAGTTTATGTTGAAATTTCATGTTATTTAAACTATTGGCGAAATGTGATAATTAGGAGGAATGGCGAGAAGGGCATCACCAAGCTGAGATGGAAAGAAGAAAATCAAAACAGATCACAAAGACTGTATTTCTTTTCTTTGATTCTATCTTGTGTACTCTCTTGGTGAAGGATTAGAAGTCTATTACAAAATGTGAGGATCTAAAAAAAATGTGAGGACCTAGGTAATTACCCACTTTAAAAAAATGTAATTGGTCATTATAAATCATGACACCTTTATTTGTACATGACTTGCTGACTTGTATTATACAATATATGTTCACATGCATTACATTTCCATTATTTGTATTTTACAAGTGAGGGATGATATCCAGAGATGTAGAACAACTTGGCTTAAGCCGAAGAGAGACAAACAATTGCAAAACCAAAAGAAGGCAGGTCTTCTCAACCTGTTATTACCGCTCTTTTCTTTAATTAAGCTAGAAGTTAGAGATTCTAAGCACTTACATTGACATTTATTTATTCATTCAGTTAATACTTAAGAAATGACTGAGACCAATCTTGGATCCATTCTGAGCTACTACTGCATATATAGTGGTGGATAAAACACAAATGGTCCTTCCCTTATTGGGGCGTAGAGCCTAGATAGTTGGAGAGAAAGCAAAAAAAAAAAGAAACATCAAAAAAAATAACAAAATATTTAAAATAAATGTCATTTAAAAGTGACCAGAGTGCTCTTAGACAATGAATAGGAGCAGATCTTATTTGAAGGGGCAAAAAATAAGGGTAGAGCAGAGACCTGGGCAATGCAGAGTCAAGTATGTGAAACGTGGGTGAAAAAACATTCTAGGCAGAGAGAATGTGTGACAAGGAGAGGGTCTGGTATGCCTGAAAACCCAGGAGTTGTCCCTTGTGACAAGAATGGAAAGGAAGAGGTGGAGGCTGTCAGGACGAGAATTTGGAAAGGCTGTCAGGGGCAAGAAAGAAAGTGTTGGATATGGTAAGGAGTGTACATTTTATTCTATGTTCAGTGGGAAATCAGTTCATGGTTTCCACGGAGAATGGTGTTATTATTTTATGTGATCCTCTTAACACTGCTACTGGATCAGTAGGAGAGGCATCAGAATAACTGGTGGACTAGAGCTCTCAGTAACGCGCTAAAGGGACACAGCCATTTATTCACGAACACTCATCCAGGTTTCCCTGCCTAGCCTGGCAGAAATAACCAAAATAAACTTTGAGAAGAGAATGAACACCTCATGGTTTAAAAATAACTAAACACTTTCTGAAACTCTACTGTCAAAATACATAAGTCCCAAGCAACAGAGAAAAAGTCAACTTTCAGCAGTAACTGCAGTTCTCTTAGCTTTAGGGAGTTTAGAACCAAAATACTTATGTGGATTTCTGGCAACGGACACATCGTTTACAAGGATTGTCATTTCTTTAAAAAGAACATGCAATGTTTAATACATAAGCTTTATCCACTGCTTAGTATCATGAGGATTAATTAAAGCTACACAAATACATGGAGGATAAAGAGTGCTAACATGTCAATACATCATGTTCTTGCTGCTGTAAATCAGACACTCTAAGATTGGAATTTGTTTAGAACCTTTCACTTCCCTGAAGTCAAATTTAAGATTTGTCTGCTTTTGTTTGTTGCTGTACTCTCAATGCCTATAACAATGTCTGACTTGAAATAAATGCTGGTGCTCAATAAATTTGTGTTCCATGAAATAAATTAAAATCTGGCTCTAAAAATCCCTTGAAAAAGTGACACTATTGAGATACTTATTAGTTTGAATTTAATTGCTTTCTTATATCACTGATTGCCATTTACACTGCTAGTTCTCTGCATATAAGCTAGGGAAAATTAACTGAGTGTATATGTATATATGTGTGTGTGCACGTGTATGTAATTTATTCAGCACACTGAAAGTGGCAGCGTGGTTGGCGAGGGGTGTCAAAATGTCAGTGTTTTATACATTGTCTTGTCTCACCACACATTAACTTAATTAATTAACCCAAGCAGAGAAACTCCTTAGAACATGCTTTAGAAAGCTAGGGTGTATATTTCAATTTTCATTAAACAAATCTTACAAGGATTCTCTTTTTGCCCTATCAAAAGATTTGAAATCTTGGTCATTTTATGCATGATAACTTCCCCAGGTATTGTCCATCTAATTTCTGTGTTTGTTTACTTTATGGAATGTTGTGAGCTATAAGTGAATTATTTATTTTTCTCTCTTCTTTCTGTTCCAGCAAAGTATAAGCTCATGAGAACATGGACTTTGTCCTTATTTTTTCTCTCATTTCTAGAAACTAGTACAGTGGCCTATGCTCAAGATGCTTGGGAAATATTCTGAGAATGAGTAGACAAGGTTCAGATACGTATCTATGGATTCTGTTCTATAAATCCTCATACTTTTTCCATTTAATATTTACACCATTCATTCTTCAATATATACTTTTAAAAAGGCTTCATATATCAGATGTTATATAAGGCTTATGTATCAAGATGGAAATAAATGTGGTTCTTGGAGGAAGCAGCCTTTTAGGGAGGCAGGTCAAAAATGAGAAAACACATGAATAAAACAATTATAAATTGTAATAATGGCATATGGAAATTGAATTGAATAGGATAGAGGAATACATGGGAATCAGGAAAGATTTGGAAAAGACAAAAATCAGTTATGAGGAGAACCTGAGAATGAGGTCAGGGGTCAGTGAGAGGCTCCAAGAAGGGAGAATCTTGACATTTCAGAGAAGTGTAAAGAAGAAAATGAGCTTCGGTGCACCTGGGTGGCTCAGTCGGTTAAGCATCTGCCTTTGGCTCAAATCATGATCTCCGGGTCCTGGGAGCCAGCTTGCATCATTGGGCACTTTGTTCAGGGGGGAGTCTGATTCTCCCTCTGCCTCTGACCCTCCCCCGTGCTTGTGCTCATGCTCTCTATTTCTCTCTCTCAAATGAATAAAAAATCTTAAAAAATAAAAGAAGAAGGAAATGAGCTTGAAGTAATCAATCATTATGGACAGTGAAGCATGGTAAGATTAGAGAGGGAAAAAGCTATCAGAAAGTGTTCCCTAATAAAATATAGAAACATCCATTGAATTTCAGATAAAGTATGCCCCAAATATTTCTTGAGATAAATTTATCCTAAAAACTTAACTGAGGGGCGCCTGGATAGCTCAGTCAGTTAAGCCTCTGCCTTCGGCTCAGGTCATGATCCCAGGGTCCTGGGATCGAGTCCCAAGTCAGGCTCCCTGCTCAGCGGGGAGAGTCTGATTCTCTCTCTCCCTCTGCCCCTCCTCACAGCTTGTTCTCTCTCTCTCTCTCTCAAATAAATAACTAAAATCTTAAAAAAAACACCTTAATTGATATTTATCTGAAATTAACATTTAAGTGAGGATTCCTTTAAGTTGGCATTTTTATATGTACATTTAGAACTCATTACTTATGGATTCTGTATTTCTGAATTCACCTGCTTGCTGACATTTAATTGTAATACCCTAAATCAATGCCCATGGTGCTGTCACACTCATTCGTGGACATGTACAGAGAATCAAAAAGTTTAACTCACCCAATAGGCACTTTCCCAGCTGAAGTCAAACAAGGCAGTGTTCTGGTATGAACTCTCATACTGTACATGTGCTCTTCTCATAGTCTACCTAGTGTCACTTCTTTTTTTTTTTTTTTTTTTTTTGGTGATTTTGCTATTTAACATGATCCTCAAGCTAAAGTGTTGTCAAGTGTTGCTAAATGCAAGAAAGCTGTAATGTACCTGAGGAGAACAATATGTGTGCTAGATAAGCTTCATTCAGACATGAGTTATAATGCTAGGAGTTAACATATTAGTTCAAAGATTTGTCAGTTATTATATTTAATATAACAACTATGTACATTTATATATAATGCTATAAAATTTGTATTTTATACATTTATGAATAATATATTATTTATATATTAATTATACGTTATTCAATATTTGAATTATAGTCAAAATATACATGTTTTATATATAAAATTAATCCATTGATATTTGCACCCATGGCATATATATATATATATATAATTTACAGTATGAAATATGAATTCTATATAATATGCAGTATATATATGTTATTTGTAATTGATATTTACCCTCACAATTTACATACAATATAATATATATGTATATATATATATATACATATATATATATGTATATATATATATATATAATAATGTGTCTTTCAAGAGAAATTCACATAACAGAAGGTTATGTATTGATTGTTCAATGAAAATGTTCCAACCAGAGGCTCTTAGAGACCTAACCCTCTATTTCCCCTAGGAGCTATTGCTTCTATATTTGCTAATTCAATGTTGTTGGCAATTTTATAGAACATATGGACTGCAAATAATGAAAATCAATCAATAAATCAATATATCTCCCCCAATATATATATGTATGTATATATACAAGTGGACTTTATATATATGTGTGTGTTATATATATTTACATACACATGTTATATATTTAGAATTCATAAATGTATAAAATATACAATTTTATAGCATTATATATAAATATACATATTATATGACATCCTGAGATATCTTGTAGAGCTTTGTAGAACATGGTAAGGAGTTCAAGATGCAATTCTTTTCTGGGTTTAATAAGAAGCCACTGAAGTTTAAATATAGAGAATATGTTGGGGAGGGGACAAATTTGGAAGTAGAGAAAACAATTAATTGCCTATTCTGACAGCCAACGGAAAAAGTGATGATGAACTGATTTAAAATAAACAATTGTTGGTAGAGATGGGAAATAATAGACATTTTTAAAGTTTATTTTTAAGGCAGAATAAAACTATGGACACTGAACAACCATATGCAAACACATGAGTGGACAGACTCGAGTGAAGTTTCCAGCTGAAGTTAGTAGTAGATATCACTTAATGCATCATTATGAGATCAAAATGAGATAATACATGTAAAGACTCTGCTATAATCTACACTTGTGGGAAATACATGGAAATGTTTATGAATTCTCTCACTGTTCTCACCACTCCACAGACAAATCTTATATTTTGCCATAAACTTTAGTTGAGAGGATTATTTTCATAAAAAGTGAGTTCCAGGATAGTTCTTTAATTTAAACAGTTCATCTGACATCTTTTTAGAATCAACAGTTTTCCCATCCATGAAAAGCTACTTGTAAGTGCCTGGATGTTCCCTTAGGTTTAGTGGTATAGGCACATATCTGTCAACTGTCCAAAGATTTCTTAGTATTCCACAGGAATAAACATATAAATATTCAGATGCTCCTGTTCTTGGCCAGCATCAGCAGCATAAGGCACTGAAGTCTGCTATGTGATCCAAACCTTGTAGTCTTTAATTCAACACTAATGGCTGAGATATAAGAGCAAACACTTGTTCATGTTCCAGAGTCATCTGCTATGAAATCCACTTGGCAGGTCAAGTTGGAGAAATGTTGACACACAAAATGTTAAATAAAGGTTTGCTTTAAACCTCCATACTTCACAGGGCTCAAGTTGTTTCTGGTATATGAGTCAAGAATACTGCAGGATCAGATGTTATACAGACCCTCCCATTGCTAGCAGGCAAATGTTGCAAGAGCCCAAAGAATATAGTATAATAGAGCCCCTTCCAGACGCAAAAATAGGGGATAGAAGGTCAGAAACTAGATTATTTTGGTTTGGAAATAGCTATGTGTTAAATGACATTGTTTTAATTAACTAGTTCAGTAATTCAACAACCGAATACACATGCGCACACACACACATGCACACACACCTTTATCCAAATCATTTGTATGCGTGAAACGGGTAGCTTAATGTAACACAATTTTGAATTATTAAGGGGTGAAAGAAGACACAACAAAAAAGAGGAGAAAGAAAACCGTAGTCTCTAAATATCTGCTCAAAGTTCTCTCAAAAAGAAATCTCTAACAACTCATGGGAAAAAGAAAACATCAGTCATGTCTGCTAATCAAATTATATACCCAATCGGCAAAGAAGGAAAAAGAATAAAATTTGAGTTATGTGTATATGGGCATGTGCATCTGCACATACAAAGGGATTAAGAAATTGTGGGTGGTAGCGGGGCGCCTGGGCAGCACAGCGGTTAAGCGTCTGCCTTCGGCTCAGGGCGTGATCCCGGCGTTATGGGTTCGAGCCCCACATCAGGCTCTTCCGCTATGAGCCTGCTTCTTCCTCTCCCACTCCCCTTGCTTGTGTTCCCTCTCTCGCTGGCTGTCTCTATCTCTGTTGAATAAATAAATAAAATCTTAAAAAAAAAAAAAAGAAATTGTGGGTGGTAGGGAGGGTGACAGATTACATTTCTACCTGAGACCTGGAACGCTACATTTGCTGACACCTGTGTCATAATCTACTATCCAAGTCCAGATAAAACCTCATGCAGAATGACTCTATATTCATAAATAAAAATATATCATTAGACTGAGAAGGGCAACACCATCCCCTTCAAGCTTTTTGCAAGGATGTTTAACATTCTATTTAACCCAAGTGGACATCAGCAGTGGATATAGTGTCACCTAGAATATATTTGTGTGTATTTAAGGAGCAGGGAGGAAAAAGGCAAGACAAAACCATTATTAGGCACAGCTATCTGTATCTCAAAGACCTTTTGGGATTATAAATGTTTTAGCTTCTTCCAAACCTCTCCCCTAAAATGTTTCTTCACACAAAAAAAACTACTTTCTTCTCATGAAGTCTTTGTGATTATTACATTTGAAGGCTTTTGAGGTTTCCAAGAAATTCTCTTATATATACTGCCTAGTTTTATTTTTCTGCTCTAAATTCATACCACTAAGTATGACTGTACGGCTCTTCATGACCTGACTTATACTTGATCTCTCTCTTGCTTTTCTAAACACTAATAGCGTGTAATCCTCTGTTCAACCTTTATTCTTTTCCAGTGTTTAGAAAATTCTTCTTTTTCACCTATTAACATGGGGCTTAAGGATTATAGAGGAATAGAAATCAATGTCTCTAAAACAGGACTTCTAAAACTTGGCACTATTGACATTTGGGGCCAGTTAAATTTGTTTTGGTTGGGGGCTGTCTTGTGTATTGTAAGATGGTTAGTAGCATCTCTGGTTTCTACCTACTTAATGACAATAGCAATCTCATCACAGTTGCCACGATTAAATATGTCTGCAGACATTACATTATAGCCCTTTTCTCTCATCCCCCCACCTTGCAGTTATAATCTATACAGAAAGATTCAAAAATCCTATTACAACCATTAAAAAAAATAGTATGCTATAAAAATATAAAACCAAGAATAGAAACGTAATTGTCAAAAATCAATTATAAGACTTTTAAATAAGGTTAAATAATTCTCTTAAACCATGAAGAAAACAAAAATCATCTTTAAAAAAGACAAACTCAGAAGGTCCAATATCTCAGAGATAACACAACAAATAAAGAATAAACGAAGATAATAAACCCAGATATATTGTTTTGAAAAATTTTTTAAATATTTTATTTATTTATTTGACAGAGAGAAAGAAAGAGCACAAGCAGGGAGGGGCAGAAGGAGAGGGAGAAGCAGGCTCCCCGCTGAGCAGGGAGCCTGACATGGGGCTGGATCCCATGACCCTGGGATCACAACCTAAGCCGAAGGCACATGCTTAACCAACTGAACCACCCAGGTGTCCCTGAAATTTCTGTACACTAAAAATTGAAAGATACTCCCAAAAGTATCCTGAGAGAAGAAAAGTAAGTTTATTACTAAGGAAGAGAGTATTTATTAGATTGCTCAGCATCTATTCTGTATTCACAAAGGCAATGGACAGATAACTACATTTGAGAGGATTGATAAGGAAATGAAAGAGCAAGAAAGGGAGCAAAGAAGGAAGGAAAAGACATTTTCAGAAACTCAAGTAAAAAGAAAATAATCTTTTTGCCCGCTCTTTTCTAGAGATAACATCCATAAAAACTAAAATCAGAAGACTTTCCTTCTGGGGAGAAAAATGGGTAAGAGAGAGATTGTAGATACCATGAATGTTATTTTATTATTGACCCCATTGCAACCACTGAATTTGTACCAGTGTGAAATGTACCTTGATTTAAGGAGATTAATCATTCAATTAATTTGATTAAAATCAACTTTACCTGAAAATTTTCAGCCCAACAGAAACAACTTATTTTACTCATATTTATGAAAGTAGACAAATTCTGATGGGTCGTTTGTGTTACTCTCTCCTAGGTGTCCTAATCCCAGTCCTGTTGTAAAAGATTCAGAGTAGTTAGTCTGGTTCATAATAAATCATTTTCTGGTTTGGCATAAATCCTTCTTTGGGATACAGTTTCCCTTGCAAAACTCTATCCTAAAGATGTTCTCTTCATCATGCCTGACATGTGACACCCATGGCTAGTATGATAAGACCACAAACGATATATGCATAATAAAGCTTGCTAGAAAGAAATTGTATTTGGAAAAAAATATTTTATCTTCACAGGTGGCTGGTTATTGCATCTTGTCATAAAATCTAAATGATGTGCTGGTGTTAGAGTGTATTTGAAACAATAAAAGGACTTGTACAGCCATCAAATGCCATGTTTTGCCTCCTCATTTAGCTGACTTCCAGACTCACTGATAACAATCTAAACAAACATGTTTTAATATGCTGTTGTTATATAAAAGTATGTTTAATAGAGTACAATTATATTTTTGTTATTTAATCTTGGATAGGCCATTGGGATTATCTAATTCAATTAATTTATGCATCTCTTGTCTTAACAATTGATTACACAATCAGACTTAGACCTTCAAAAAAGAGCATTAAATACAATGCAGACTGAGCTAAAACCAACCAGCTTAATTATTATTTGAACTGTGTGCAAGATGTATTTTGGCCCCCAGGATACAGCAATGAACAAAGCAGATAAAGTACCTTCTCTCATGAAGGTTCCAAATTCTAGTAATTTTGGTTTTGCAAAAGAACAAAAACAAGAAAGGAGGAAAACAAGAGGGGGGTGGCAAAAGTAGCCTGTGTTCAAAACCTAAGTACATCTCATTTGTATTTCTGAAACAGCATTAATCAGGTTAGCAAAAGAAGAATCTCAATTTCTGATTTTACTTGAACACATTCAGGTTTTTCTTCCCAAAAGAAGAAGTATACTTGGCAGTATATAATTCTCTGAAAGATGTCATCAGTCCGAAGTCTTCCCTTCCATCTCCGGAGGGAAAAGTAATTCAAAAGAAATCCTCTCCTTGTGTTTCTTTCCACTGTACTCAGAGATGGAAAAATGTGTAGCAAAGCTTTGAGAAGATGAAGAGTACGTCAAGAGGAAAGGGGATAAACAGAGAGGCCCTAAAGAGATGAAGGAAAGTAGGCCTAACAAGAAAATGGCAACACAAAGTATTTACTCCCAATTCAACTGGAAAACAACATGGAACTGTTGTAAATACCTAGAGACCATGACAACTCCCTTATCCTTGATGCCTTGAGGCTACATGTGCCTCATCATAACTGGTAGCCTACATCTTACTTTTCTTTCAGATGCTCACCCAGAACTGAAACACTTCCTTTCCCTCTCTATTCCATTTATGATAACCAAACTCTTCCAGTCATCAGAATGATTTTGTGGAACTTTCTGCTGTGCCCTTTCTTCTGCTTTGAATGTCTATAACTGAGATTCCCACTAGTTGAAATCCCAAACATTCATCAGTCCCATATCAAATACCACTCTCTTTTTGACTGTGCCCTTGATCCCTCCAGCCCAATGGATTTGTCATGCATCTTCACCCTTATGCCTTGTCAAATGAGTTCTGGACTAGACTATGAACCCTGACTGTCACTCACTATCTTTATGCTCATGGTTAAAGCCCTTAATGATTCTAAATCCCAACTTCCCAACTATAAAAAGAAGGTGCTTCATCAAAATGACCACATGATCGTATTTCTAGTCTGAGGTACCTAACATCATACTTTTAATACAGTAGGCTTTTATAAACATTTGTGGAATAGTGAAAGAATTTACTTTAGAAGTAAAAGATATAGGCTGATAAAATGGAAAGGACTGTATAAAATATAGTCCCAAAGGAATGTATTTCCAAGTCTGATGCTGATACTAACAGGCTCTGTGGGTTTCATCAATTCCGAATGTATTTTTCTATAAACTGGGGGGGGGGGGGGAAGACCTAATTTGCATTCCACTGTCTAAATCAAATAAAGTGATTTAAAGTGGGATTATACTTTTAGACATATATCTTATTTTCTCTCTCTGTATATTGCATTTGTCCACTCAATGAGCTTGTGCTGGTTGGCTTAGTACATGGATATAGCTGAGAACAAACTCCAAAGAGCCAAAATGGGTTCCTGACGTTTTCTAAGCCTTGCTGGACAGAGGCGATACACTGGGCATAAACTAAGTGCTTGTCTCAAAAATAGAGACATAGCAAAAATGATGGGAAATGTTGAAAACAGGTAAGAGTAGGTCCAAGTTGGTGGTTTAGAAAAGGCAGGAAGACCTGAGAAGAAGGGTAAGTAGTGAATAGAGATGGATAAAGGCAGAAGCCATAGATAACTCAGAGAACCACAAGCCCTGATGTTAAATCTCATTACTAACTGGTGCAGATAACGAACTGACCAGGGCCCATGGTTCATCTTGGCACTATTTTAGATTCCATATATACCCACAGCACATTTTAAGTTTGGAGAAACCCTGAAAAAAACTGAGGTTATATTTTCCAAATTCTTGGTGGGATTTAGATACGAATAGTATAAAAAAAAGTATGTCATTGTTTTGCTTGTTTGCTTTTGCACATCAGTGTACATGGACTGAGATTCACATCTTCAAAACACGTGAAAGATCTTTATAAACTGCAAACTGCTACTGAGCAAAAGTTACTCATTAAAACTATGATTACATGGGCACACTGGATGTAATTAAAACAGTACCCGGAAGAAGGTATGCAATTAATAATGATTATTATTTTTATTGTCACCCTACTACCATTAGAGATAAACTGTAGATGGACAGGCTGTGTATGCATAAGAAATGATAAAGAGAATTAAACATGGATTTCTGGTACATGACCATGGAAAGCTAAATCACTGTATCACTGATTTGAATGTTATTTACTATTCTATCCTTATCTGCAAAGAACTAATGAGTCTTGGATTGTAACAAAGGTGGCAATAAAGTAGAAATCAGGCAATCTGGGGCAAATGGTAACCTGAACATCTTTTCTAGAATAACTATAAGTTTACTGAGGTGAAAACCTGTTCCAAGTTTGCATAAATAACTTATTCACAAAATACCTTAAGAAGTGCTGCAGCTTCATTTGGGTGCCCATCATGTCCAACTCCAAGTTAACATCAGCAGAGACTAAAATTTTCAGTAACAATGACTTGCTGATTAATTTCATGTTTAATAAGCAATGACTCAACTCCTGAAAAACATTTGCTATACAATATGGCACCTGACTGTTTAGTACAATTCAATTCCAAATTAAACACTGAATTCAACAAAGTTAAGGTCTAATAAATTTCTGATTTTCACAAACTAAAATAAGAAATTCTTCTGTTGAATTCTATTAAATATATAACAAAGATTCATAACCTTTCATCCACCCACCTGTGTCCATGAAGAATACCATGAATTCATAAAAGCTTCTCCCAAGAAATTTTTTATTTTATTTTTATTTTTCCCCTAGTTATAGTGTTCTTCATATCAAAGGTTCCTAGCAACTCTAGCTCTTTAGAGTATGAAGTTTTGCTATACAGATCTGTCTGTGGGATCCTTTGAACTTTGCTGCTCTGAACTGCTTCTCCCCATGCCTAACACAATTTTGAGATATCTGAAAGACTCCTGTCCGTTGACCTATTCAATTCTTATTCCTTTTGTTGCATTTCTATCAGCAATCCTATGGAAAAGCAATGTTGAGATTTATAGTCAATTCTCAGTAAATCATGCTTACTACTCACTGGATATCATTATAAAATACCACATCTGCATAGTGGATTCCCACCCAGTGTGTTTTAACAATGACTCATTTTATATTTTAACAAAGGGTGAAGTATTATTTAATTTTAGTTTTGAGTACAACGAGGACTTAATAGTATTCCCAGTATACACACAAGTAACATGAAGCATGATTCTGCTGCTGGTGGCTGACAAAGCTTGGTCAACCAGAAACCTAAACTAGACTTTTGTCTGTAGATGCTAGGCTCTTTTTATTACATACTGTACCTTAGAAACTATGGCTTTCCAGCCTTCTGGTTTCTCATCTCTGTTTCATAGTGCTTTTAAGAATGGTGTACTCCAGGAGCCACCTAAAATACCACCAGTGGCCAAAGCCAGAATAATATAACTTTTTTAAAAAAGATTTTATTTATTTGTCAGAGAGAGAGAGAGAGTGAGTACAAATGGGGAGTGGCAGGAAGAGGGAGAAGCAGCCTCCCTGCTGAGCAAGGAGCCCGAGGCAGGACTCACTCAGTCCTGGGACCCTGGGATCATGACCTGAGTAAAAGGCAGACGCTTAACTGACTGAGCCACCCAGGCATCCTCAGAACAATCTAACATTATAACCCAAATTATAACAAATATTCATGAATCCATAACAAAATACATGAAGTGGTAATGTAATTATATTTAATAGATAGATAAATCAATCAATAAGGAGAATAAACACATCTCCTCTGTAGAAGAATGTCAAATAATTCATGTACTCTTCCCCCTATACTTCAAGAAGGTGGAGCAAAATGCCCTACTCCTTAAATGTGGGTTGTGTACTGTAACTTCCTTCCAAAGTGTACAGTGTGTACAGGGGGGAAAAGCAGCTTCACAGTGGAGAAACCTGACAGACATCACCTCAGCAAGTGATCAAGGTCAACATAAACAGAGATGTCATGTTCATAGCATTTATCCTTGGGATGATAGGATGAGGATGGCATTTTTATCTATCTCGAAAACCTGGATCTCTGCCTAATCATGTGGAAAACATTACACATACCTCAAATGAGTGATATTCTACAAAATACTTAACGGCTGTTACTCAAAAATGTTAAGGTCATAAAATGTAAGGAAGTCGGGAAACAGTCAAGAGGAGCTTAAGAAAACATGACAGTGAAGGGGTTCAGGACAGCCTCCCCCGGATTGTGTCACTTTGGCATGTGCATTGTTTTAAACTGAAAGCACTTGAGACCCTATGGCTCAAGAGGAACTTCTGTCCCTCCCTTAACTACACAGAAGAATCTAAATTGGCGGGCTTTCCCAGAATAAGGGTTATTAAGAAAGATAAATTTTATCTGAGTGACACATCTATACGGCAGGGCTAACATCTAATTACCAAATATCTGTTCTTCTTATCTTTCTGTGAAGTACATTCCTTTCCTCTGAAATCCCAGACCCTAACCACCTTCTCCTTAGTTCAGAATGACATATATACCTCATTTTGCCTGACTCTCTTTGGAATTTCCATGTCTATGTGGATTTCCCATACTATGCTTATTAAATTTGAGTTTTTTCCTGTTAATCTGTCTCATGACAATTTGATTCGTAGTCCAGCTAGAAGGACTTTTGAGGGGACAGGAATTCTTACTCCCTGACAACAACAAAATGTAACATATCTTTAAACAGAAAAGGGACTCCAGATTAAAACTAAAGAAATCTGAATAAACCACAGGCTTAAATTACCAATACTGTATTGGTACTATTCTATTAATTGAAACAAAGGTACCATCCTAATGAAAGATGTTAATAATAGGGGACATTGGGTGGGGGAGAAGAACTCTCTCCATGATCTTTGTAATTTTTCTATAAATCTAAAACTACTCCAAAATTTTTAAAAAATAAATACCAGATATTACTTTTGTGTAAGCATCTACACATCTCCCTTACACTATTATGTCTGCTTAGTATCCTCTACAAAACTTATTTAATTTTCATTCTTACTTTACTCTTCTTTGTCTTTTTTCTTGATTTCCTTTAGTCATTAGGTGCCACTAAAGCCAAAGAATCAATTCATTTTTCAAAGACATTGATAATCTGAGAAAAAGATCTGAGGTCCATCTTGCTCTCCTACCAAGCAGAAAAATGGCAGATCTTGACAATCACCAAGTACAATGGTGACTCCCCAAAGAAATAGCAAATCCTTTTAAAACTTTACAGATTTATACAAAGCAGAAACCCAATCCCTTTCCTTCTAACTGCCCCAAGCCGCAGAGCATTACCAACAGAGGGCTTAATTCCCTAACAATCTAATCAATTCCAAACTGAAAACTTCATTTTGCTTTGAAAAGATTAGCCCTGCCCAATTGTACTTTCTGCCTACGTAGATTTAAAAGAGATACATGTCTATGTCATTCAATTGATTATTAAATTAATCCATGTAAAAAGGACAGGAAAGTGAGCTTGAATGTACTTTTTGCTTTTTAGTGGAAACTCTGGCTATAAAATAAAATCGAAATCCTCAGAGATTTGAAAATGTATTCAACAAGGCGGATAGTGGCACAAAATGTTATGATCTCAAGAAACAGGTAGAGCCTCCTAACACGTTTTCAGAATATACTTTTGCTTCTGGGTAGAAAAGTCTTTGTTATATTCAATGCTGTCCTCGCCCTCCTTTAGAAATGCAAATGCAGGGTGGAAGTGCAATAGTAAACTGAGTGTCTTTAAGGATTTGATGGTTGGTGTCAAGTCACAGACTGTTTTCCACAGTTTTGAGCCCCTCCGATAAAGGAGATGGGGGAGAAGGCTAGCAAAAAGGTGGGCTGGGATGGCAGGGCTCATAGCCTGTCAGCCAGCACAGCTCAATCATGCAGGAGGGAGTCTTTGAGATCCTCTCACAAGTTGGACTACAAAGATTAAACTGCCAGAGAGAAAATGTGTTTTAAAGGACAGCTCTCTAAATTTTTAAGAATTATGAAAACAGGTGAAAGTTTAAGAGCTGCCACTTTTCCTTTCCTCTCTACTAGCTTCCTTCAGTGTGCTGTTTACATGAAGCTCCTATAAACCAGATTTCAGGGTTCTGTCTTTTGTCCAGTCAATATATTGACAGAGAATAAAATGGTTAGGAGAGTCAGCAGTACTGTGTCTTGGGCCAAACAGTCTATATGTGTATAGACCCTGTAGGTTAGCTTTCTATAGTCTAGCTCAAGGTTTCTCCAATTTAATGTGCACAGGGATCACCTGGTATCTTCTTAAAACGCAGATTCCAATTCAAAAAGCATGGGATGGGGCCTGAGAGTCTGCATTTCTTACAAACTCCAAGGTGGCACCAGCGCTGACAGTTTGCAAATCACACTTTGAGTGGCAAGGGTCTGGATAACATATTTTTATGCATCAAACAAAGGTACAGAATTTAATATTCATGGCTTGGCCATGTCTGGAGAGAATTCCTCTTGGACAACCTGTCTTCTCTACCACACACAGACAACTTGGCTTTTTTAATGTGAACTTTTTCTCTTCTCCCAGTCCATCATTTTTTTTTTAAATCCTCTCCTCAATGCTGCTTTCTCTTCACAAATCCTTAGCAGTTACCACATTCCTAGCTTCTCCTTTTATCTTAGAAGAGTGCTTTCATTTCCTTTGAATTGTTAAAAAGGTAACTAAAGGCCCAAAGTGGAGTCACTTGCCCTTAGGCCAGCATACCAAACTTAATTTCAGTGAGTGGAACTTTAGGCCAATCAATCTGGAATTTTTGTTCTGCACTAATGAGGTAAATCTGTCTCATAGGCTTCCTCTATCCCCCAAAGGAAAATGAGGTAATTTGCTTGGTAAGATCCCCCTAGTGTTTCCCCCTAGGGAATGGTGACCTTGCCTGAAACAATCCTTTCTTTCCTTTCACTAATAATATCTTGCCCCATCCTCCTTTCTAGAACAACCTGTTTTGTACAGCTCCTTGGCGTTCCCCTTTATTTGCTACATGGGATGCTGATTTCATGAATCATTAATAAAGCCAGTTAGATCTTCATATTTACTCATAATTTTTAAGCAAATTGAATATATATGTTTAGACACATTACCATACGAATCTCTTCTTTTTCCAGTAGCCCTCTCCAGATTTATTCAAAAGCGAAATGTCTTTTCTCTTTCTCCACCCCCACCCTTACTATAATTTTAGTAGCTGACTGTGTTAAAACTGTATCTATCTTCTACCTAATATTAAGTCTGTATTACAAAGCTAACATTGGCAGGTGCCATTCCTAATTTTCCCTTCCCCCATTACTAGAATGGCTATTAGAGCAACACAGACATGATAAGGAACTGAGGACTACACACACACACACACACACACACACAGACAGACACACACAGACATACACACACACACACACACACTTTCTAGAAAGCACTTAGAAATAGGTGGCTAGGTAAGTTTAAAAAAATTTTTTTTGTTTAACATTAAAAAATTAAATCAATGGTAGTTGTGAATGTGTAGGTACATAGAAGTAGGTGAGAAGAGATACACAAATTTTACTCTAAAAATATGAGTAATTTCCGTAAAATCATTTTAAGAAAGAAATATTTTTTTGCCCTATTATTTTGCTTTTGCAAATGAGAATAAGCGAGTGTAAGTGAACGATAAGTAAATATTCTATTTTTCATGGCCTATTCCTATTGTTCATGAGTTAATGGTACGAAAGATTTGAAATAGTATTGAGAATATACACTTCTATATTCTGAATAATGAGATATAATCTCCCTCATAGGGTATAAAGACAGAATGAGAAACCTCACTATTTTGTGAAGTCTGCTTCCATGCATCTACTACTCATGAATAGTAAAAGAAAATTGCCAATCATAGCAATTTTGGTCTTATTTCCATTGTTATAAGTGGTTCTTTAGGGAAGTTATTCAAATAATGAAAAGATTCCACCTATAGAATGGATTGCAGAACACCTGCTTGTTCTGCATTGTGAATGCAAGTAGACAGATAAATCACTGTGCGACAGTGCCTCTTTACCTAGAAAATTGCTCTCAAATAAAAATGTAATCAAACCCGCATATTAACTTTATAAATAAATTCAATTCACTAATCCATTGTTGGATATGATGCTATTTGATGATGGTGTTTCAGGTCCTGCTATTTAGTCAACTAACTCTTCTTATATGTGTTTAATGTTGAGTTGTTTTGTTTCTGTAATTACATATTGGAGCAGTTCTGACACTGAGAGCTCACACTGCCTGCTGATGGAATCTAAGCAGGACCTCACAGGTGCTTTGACTGGCTAGCACAATATTTTAGAGGTTAGGAAAAGAAAAAAAGGCTTTGAATGCCATGAGAAGCAACTTACTCTTTAGAACATCCTGATTTTTTCCCACATGTCCCACTTTCTCACATTCCCACATTTCTACTTCCCCAACCAATTCACTCATGTATATTACCTGAATTGGTTTTAAGGTATTTGAAGGTGCATTCCTGTTCTAGAGCTGGTCTCAGTAAAGAACTGGAGTGAACACCAGCACCTCTGCTGAATGGCATTTGCTGTCCTAACGGAATGCACACCAGAGTTTTTAGTTTTAACTACTTTTCAGCATAAATATCTATTCTGCCTTTCAGGCAATTTGCTCATAGTGATATAACTTTTCAGTGGTAAACTGAATACCTGATACAGAATGTGATACTTCAGTTTGGTTTTTTCTTTAATTTAAAATGAAAACACATACTTAGTTAAAAATATTGTGGGGGTACCTGGGTGGCGCAGTCAGTTGAGCAATGGATTTGGTTTAGGCTAGGGTCCTGATCTCGGAGGCATGGGATCAAGCCCCCATCAGGCTCTGCACTCAATGGGGAGTCTGCTTGAGATTCTCTCTCCTTCTCCCTCTGCCCCTCATGCTCATCCTCTCTCTCTCTAAAATAAAATAAACCTTTTTAAAAATCTTCTTCATATCTAAAATATAGGGCAAAATAAACCTCTGAAATATTCTAAAATAGAATTTGCTTAGCTTATCTCTCTTTTCATTCACATATGGATAAATTAACCAAGATATACTTAAGGATACCACTTCATTTTGACAATTAGTCAAATAACAGTAATAATGTTCTTTCCTATCTATAATTTTTGACATGAGAACATTTCTCTCTAAAATGAATCTGTATCGGACTCATCTTAATAATTTTATAAAGTTAGGAAATATGAGAGGTTCCTCACAGTTCTAGATTTTCAGGATAATTTTTATAAATCTTGATCATATTTTATATGGGCAAATGAATTGTGGATGGTCATCAATCGGTAGTGGAAATGTATGGTGGAAATTTCTACATCACATTTTATTTTCCAGTTGGCTAAAATTCATTCAATAAATACCTATTATCTGCTCTGTAAAATGCAGTGTGAGAGATTCTCTACAGCACTAATCTCCTTATGCTATGCTCTTGTTTGGTAGGTTTTTCTTGTACTCATATTAGACAGCAACACCACGCTCAGGCAATGGAAAACTGTTATCAGCTGCAAGAAGTGAGGTGAATAACTCATCTCTGCTTGGTATTCCGGAGATGGAATTTTGTTGAAATCCTGGTTCTGTTACTTGTAATACCTACACAAATGACTCAACATATACACATTTCTTCATCTGAAAAATGTGAGTAATAACAGTTTCATACAGCTTTATGGGCTGAATTATGTCCTCCCAGAAAAGATATGTTGAAGTTCTAACCCAGAGTACTACCTTATTTGTAAACAGGGTTGTTGCAGATATAATTGGTTAAGATGAGGTCATATTGGAGTAGGGTGGGCCCCTAACCCCAAATGACTAGTGTCCTTATAACAATATTGCTATAAGGAGACAACACACAGAGAGAACTCCAGGAGATGCTAATGGTAGAGACTGAAGTTACACAGCTTCAAGAAATACCAAGAATTATATAACTTCATTTAAAGCTATAAAGAACCAAAGAAACATTCCCCAAAGGATTTCAGAGGGACCTTTGCCCCAATGACACTTAAAGCTTCCAGAAACACAATACAATAAATTTCTCTCGTTTTAAGTGGCCCAGTTTATTATACCAGTCCTAAAACCCAAATACGCAGTTAAATGAGATAATGCTTTCAGTGTGTTAAGCAAAGACACTGACACTAACTCTCAATAGAAAATTGCTTACTTTATATTCGTAATTATTTTTTTCACACGTGAAACATAATTAAACAGACATATATCTCTGAAGACTTAAGAAGCCTGTACTTTTTAAGTGTTAAAAAAATAAATTTAAGAAAAGCAAACTTTCTGTTCAAAATGTAATTAGGAGAAGAATGAAAAAAATAATAAAAATAAATTAAGAAACAGTTTTTACTTTTTCTTCAGCACAGTCTTTAAAATGTGGGTTCATTAATTTCTCTGAAGAGAATCTACTTCTAATGTTGACCAACTGACTTAACTACTGATTGATGGAATAAATGAATAGATATGCCCAGGGTTCCTGTCTTTGGAAAAGTATCCTCTGTCCCATTTCATCTAATTCATGGCATCAGCTCTGCCCCACATACAGTCATGTCACCTAATTTGACTCAGTAAGACATGAGCATTCTTAGACTAAGAACCACTAATAAGGTAGAGATGACTGTGGTCACCTCCGACATGCAAAAAATTATTTATAAAAGAGAATGTAGTCAACATGTGGACGAAAATGAGTCATAAAGGAAGATAAAACATTCTAACATCATGACTCAAGTACTGGATCTAGTCAGGCCTGAAACCAACCGGACATACAACTGCACATTTTAGTCATTATGTAACAAAATACAATTAGATTTCTAAAGCTAAATCAATGGTTGCTTTGTGTTGTAACTTGGGAATCTCCCCTAGTAATTCAAATATGCAACCAGGTTAAGAATCAAGAAGCTAGTTAAGGAGAGCTGGAATCACTTGGAACCTACACAATCCTGGATAATTAAACAGTGAAAATCACCAAATAACATGAACGGAATTTAAAAGATTTTAATCTTTATACATTCATCTGACCTTCTCCCCAAATACCCCTGTTCCCCATAAAAATTGGATTCTACAAACAACTTTTGGTAAGGGGGCATTTAGAAGTTTTTAAAGAATATAACACTTAAGACTTATTCAAATGTAATAGAATGTTTTAATAAAAATGCAATGTGACTTCTCTATATTTTAATTTCCTAACCATGAAGCAGAGGGCACAGTAACCTGGATCACCTATAGGTTTTTTTCTAAAATATATAAACATACATGACACTGATACTACAACTGAATGAAAGGCATACAAAAGGGGGGGGAGAAGAGATAAAGAGAGACAGAGAGGAAGGAGGGAAGGAGGAAGAACAGAGGGGAGGGAAGGGAAGAGAAGAGAGAAAGGAAGAAGGAAAATGTTATCTTAGGAAAGTTCAGTGCCTGCATTTTGGCCAAATTTTTAAAGTTCAAGGTTCATGTTGTATTATGTTGACCTTTGAAAATTATGCAATTGCAATCTATTTTGACTACATTTCTTTTTCGTTTTCCTAAAACCACATTTTTATGATTTATGATAATCATCCATGGTATGATAAATAGGCATGGTACATTTTGCAAAAACTCTAATCTGGATAGTACCTTTTATTTTTTCATAAATCCTTGCACAATAAGCAAACTGTTTAGAAGAGAAAAAAATGAAAAGTAATCACATTTTATTGTGGAAGGTCAAAAAATGTATTATAAATCTCCTAAAACAATAGTTTTCGAAACTTATGTTGGAGGGAGTTAATTATTTTATTTTCTTGGGGGGGGGAGGGGCAGTGGGAGAGGGAGAGAGGGAATCTTAAGTAGGCTCCATGCACAGCATGGAGCCCAACACAAGGCTCAATATCACAACTCTGAGATCATGACCTGAGCCGAAATCAAGAGTTGGATGCTTAACCAACTGAGCCACCCAGGCACCCAGTATCTTTTGCTCATTTTTAATTGGATTATTTGCTATTTGAAAGTTGACTCTTGAGTATTCTCTATATTTTCTATACAGTAGTCCACTGACACATAATTTGCAAATATTTTCTTTATATCTGTAACTTTTCTTTCTATCCTCTTAGTAAGAACTTTTGCAAAAAAAGGCTTTTTTTAAAATTTATTTTACCTTTTATGGATCATAATTTTGGTATCAAGTCTAAGAAATCTGCCTAGTTCTAGATCCCCAAAAATTTCTCCTACATGTCTTCTAAAAGTTTTATCAATTTACATTAACAATGAAGTCCAAGATCCATTGTGAGTTAATTTTTGTAGAGTGTGAGACTCAGGTATCCTTTTTTAAAAAAAATTTTGTTTATGAATGTTCTATTTCTCCAGCATCACTTGTTGAAAAGGCTGTCTTTTCCCCCTTTGAACTGCTTTGCACATTTGTATAAGATCAGCTGGATGTGTGAAGGTGAATCAGAGTCAGGGTTTTCTGTCTGGTTCCATTGATCTATGTGTGTATTGCTCTGCAAAGAGCAAAGGGTCTTGATCAATCAGTCCTGAAACTGAGTAAACTGATTCCTCCCACTTTATTCTTCTTTTACACAATTGTTTTGTTCATTTGTCTTTCCATATAAATTTTAACAAAATCTGGGGCGCCTGGGTAGCTCGGTCGTTAAGCAGCTGGCTTCAGCTCAGGGAGTGATCCCAAGGTCCTGGGATCAAGCCCCACATCAGGCTCCCTGCTGGGAGCCTGCTTCTTCCTCTCCCACTCCCCCTGCTTGTGTTCCCTCTGGAACAGCTTGCTGGCTGTCTCTCTCTGTCAAATAAATAAATAAAATCTTTAAAAAAAATTAACAAAATCTTGCTGGGATTTTGATAGGAATTCCGTTAAGTGACTTATCATTTTGGGACAAATTGAAGTTTTTCCTATGTTGACTCTTTCAATCTATCAATGTTTCTCCACTTCCTTAGATTGTCTTTGGTTACTTTAATCAGCAATGTGTAGTTTTCACATAAAAGTCCTGTATAAGTTTTGTCAGATTTACACCTAATATTTAATTTTTTAAGATATGTAAATTATATTAAATTTCTAATTTTGGTGTGCATGTGTTCTTTCCTTTGCTTGGTAATTTTTTATTCCTTTCAAAGAATCAATTCTTTCACTGATTTTCTCTATTCTTTTCTGTTTTCAATTTCATATAGTTATTTTCTTCTCTTTATTATTTCCTTCCTTTTGCTTGCTTTGGGATAATTTTGCTTTTCTTTCTTTAGGTTCTTGTGTTTGTGATCTTAGATTACTGATATGAGACTTTTATTCTCTAAACGCATTAGCATTATACCAACAAATTTTGATATGGTGTATTTTAATATTTATTTAGTTCATTGTTTTGTTTCTTCAATTTTCTTTGCAACTTCCTCTTTGACCTATGGATTATTTAGAAGTGTGTTTAGTTTTCATGTGTTCAGAGATTTTTCTTTTACCTTTCTGTTATGGATTTCTATTTCATTTTTTGTCAGAGATCATTCTATATGATTTCAATTATTTTACATTTGTTGAGATTTGTTATATGGCCCACCATACGGTTTATGGTATACGCTCTATGGACACTTAAAAAGAAACTATACATGACATACTGTTGTTGGGCTGAGTACTTCATACAGATCCTGTTGGTTGAGATTTTTGCTGAGTTCTCCTATACCCTTGTTGATTTTCTCTCTAATAGTTCTTTCAATTGTTGAGTAAAGGAAATTGAAGTCTCCAGTTATTATGCAGATTTATCTACTTTCCCTTTTAGCTCTATTGGTTTTTGAGTTTTACATTTTGCAGCTCTGTTTGGTACATACACTTATTGGGTTGCTAGACCTTTTTTTGCAGATTGACACATATATTACCATTTCTGTGTAATAATTTTCTTTTCTGTGAAATCTATTTTGTCTGATACTAATTTAGCCACTTTCACTTTCCTTTGATCAATGTACGATATATAAATACTCTATCCTTTTATCTTCAAACTACTTACATTACATTTTAAGTGATTTTCTTCTAGAGAGTGCACAGTTAGCTGATGCTTTAAAATTGACTTTGATATTCTCTGCCTTATAATTGGTATATTTAAACCATTTACATTTAATACCATTATTGATACATTAAGGCTTATGTCTGCCAGTTTATTTTTTCTTGTCTATTTTTTTGTGCGTTTTGTTTCTCAATTTATATTATTCATACATATTTATCATAGTCTACTATTGTAATTTTACCAGTTTGAGTGAAGTACAGAAACTTTTTGCCCCTTTACTCTCTCCTATTTATAAATACTTGTCTCAAATATTTTCTTTACATGCATTTAGAATCACATCAGACAAATTTATAATATTTTTCTTCAACTCTTAAAGATAGTTTAGAAAACCCAGAGGAGAAAGAAATCCTACTGTGTTTTGCTTACTGTATTCTTTCTGTTTTCCTGATGTCCCAAGTTTCCTTGTTTTATCACTTCCTTTTAGTTTAGAGATTAACTTCCTTTAGCCATTCTTTTATGGTTGGTCTGCAAGTAACAAAATAATTTTACTTCATCTGAGAATGTCTTGATTTCCCCTTTAGTCATTAAGGATATTTTCAAAAGGTATAAAATTCTTGGTTGAAAGGCCTTTTCTTTCAGAGCTTTAAATTACTGTGTCACTTCTTTCTGGCTCCCGTTGTTTCTAATAAGAAATCTGTTGTCATTTCCACTGCTTTCTTAAAGCAAGGTGTCGTTTTTCTCTAGATGTTTCCAAGATTCTTTTTCCTTATCTTCAGTAATCAGTATGCGAGTGTGATGTCTCTTGGCATGAATTTTTTTGGGTTTATCCGGCTTAAATTTCACTCAGTGTATATGCGTGTTTATAAAAATATTACTAATGGTATTATTAGAATAGTTGGGGAAATATTTACTTCATTTGTCCAAGGACTAATTATTTAACCAATTGAGAACTGCTCTATAATACTGTATATAAAGTGCTCATGCAAATCCATAAAAAATTAAATGTCTAAATACATGTCTATTCAAAGGGAAAAAGGGAGTTATTCGTGACCTGAGCAATTCACAATAAAAGAAACACAAGTGGTAAATTAACCATATATAGAAGTGTTAGTCCTGGTTAGTACTATAGGTTTTTTTTTGGGGGGGGGTTGTTTGTGTTTTCTATTAAACTGGAAAAATTGGGAACATTTAAAAGTAAATAGGGAAGAGAGAAAACGATACTGTCTAGTTTAATGCAGGGTACACATTTTATGATAATTTGAATTTTGTGAATTTAAAAATAAAATAATTTTATATAAAATTACACTTTATAAACATACAGGAAGTTAATACAAAACTCACCTATCAAAAGTGCATTAAGGGTCATAGAATTTCAAACCTCCTGGGCTGAGTAAATTATAAATGGTTTTTGGTACATAGCTCTTTTTGGTATAAATGGTAATTGCTACATAGCTCTTGTCTCCTTAATGAGTAAAAATTAACAGCTACCATTTTTTATCAGCATTAGCCCTGAATGATACAAACTTTGAATTATGGCAGTCTTTCAGAAAGCCCCCTTAAACATACACACACAGACACACACACACATAAAAATAACAGATCTGTTATAATATGGTATATATGTTCCTAAAAATTGCCATAACTATACAAAGTTATGA
Source organism: Ursus arctos (assembly GCF_023065955.2). Taxonomy (NCBI): domain Eukaryota; kingdom Metazoa; phylum Chordata; class Mammalia; order Carnivora; family Ursidae; genus Ursus; species Ursus arctos. The sequence goes on along the minus strand of NW_026622808.1, from coordinate 55,896,745 downwards.
TGCAGAAACTACAGAGCTTATGGGAAACATGGATTTTTGACACAATACTTATAAACTTTGTGAGATACGAAACTAACAAAAAGTGTTAGCATACTTATGTTAAATGGTTAAGAAATACACAATTACAAAAACAAATATGTACCTCAATTTCAAAAAAACCCTAAAGTTTACTTGTGAGTGTCAAAGGGTTTCAGCTTGTGACAAACTATGAAATGGTGGGAAAAGGATGATCTGAAAAAAGTAGAAAGTTGAAACATTAGATATGTAGAGGCAAGCTCATAACACATGTGCTGAACTGAGGTAGCTGGCAGATGTTTGAGGTATGCACATATTTATGTTGTGTATATTCTCACAGATCTTCATTCAATCAGATGCTGTTTTGTACATCCACCTAGGGTTTCTCAAAGACAAAGTAAAAGTAGCACACAGGCAAATGTGGAATTTATGTTATGCTCAAATTGTCCCTCAATATATAGTTGTATTGAAACAAATTCACTTCTTTAAAATAAGCGGTTTAGCAGAACTGACTGCACTTCATAATCAGATATGTTTCTTTGCAAAGACCTAAATTGTCATAGACATTCTGTAGTGTAATTTAAAACAATTCCTTTTAGGGGTGCCTGGTTGGGTCAGTCAGTTAAATGTCTCACTCTTGATTTCGGCTCAGGGTCATGAGATCAAGCCCCGCATTGGGTTCCATGCTGGGTGTAGAGCCTGCTTAAGATTCTTTCTCTCCCTCTCCCTCTGCAACCCCCTCATGCTCTCTCTCTCTCTAAAAATAAATAAATAAATAAAATAAAAATTCCTTTTAATATCAGGTGAACCCCACAAAATCTGTATTTCATTTGATCTAACATATTAATTTTTGAAACTTTATGAAAGAGAAACAACTTATTTCAAATATATTTAGTGTGACAAACAAATGGAAAGATACATTATGCTTATGGATAGGAAGAATTAATCTTTTTTTTTTTTTTAAGATTTTATTTATTTATTTGACAGAGATAGAGACAGCCAGAGAGAGAGGGAACACAAGCAGGGGGAGTGGGAGAGGAAGAAGCAGGCTCCTAGCGGAGGAGCCTGATGTGGGGCTCGATCCCATCACGCCGGGATCACGCCCTGAGCCGAAGGCAGACGCTTAACCGCTGTGCCACCCAGGCGCCCCAGGAAGAATTAATCTTATCACAGTGTCTCTATCACCCAAAGTAATGTAAAGATTCAATGCAATCCTTTTCAAAATACCGATAGCATTTTTTCACAGAATCAGAACAAATAATCTTAAAATGTATACGGAACCACAAAAGACCCCAAATTGTCAAAGCAACCTTGAAAAAGAAGAACAAAGATGGAGGTATAACAATTCCAAATTTCAAGATATATTATGAAGCTATAATAAAGAAATCAGTATGGTACTAGCACAAAAACAGATAAAAAGATCAAGAGAATACAACAGAGAGCCCAGAAATAAATTCATGCTTATATGATCAATTAATCTATGGCAAAGTAGACAAGAATACGTAATGGAGAAGAGACAGTCTCTTCAATAAATGGTGTTGGGAAAACTAGACAGCTATACAAAACAATGAAACTAGACCACTTTCTTACACCATATACAACAGCAAACTCAAAATGGATTAAGGAGTAAATGTGAGACCTGAAATCATTAACAAAAGCAAAAAGAAACTACCAAATCTGCACCAAAATAAAAAGCTTTTGCACTATGAAGGAAACCATCAACAAAACAAAAAGGCAAGGTACTGAATGGGAAAAGATATTTTCAAATTGTATTTCTGATAAGGGACTAGTATCTGAAATATATAAAGGACTTCTACAACTCAACCTCCCAAAAACCAATCTGATTAAAAATGGACAGAGGATCTGAACAGAATTTTTCCAAAGAAGATATGCAGATGGACAACAGACATATAAAAAGATGCTGAACACCACTAATCATCAGGGAAAGGCAAATCAAAACCACAATGAGATATATCACCTTATACCTGTCTGAACGGCTAGCACCAAAAGGACAAGAAATAACAAGTGTTGGTAAGGATGTGCAGAAAAAGGAATACTCTTGCACTGCTGATAAAAATGTAAATTGGCACAGCCATTGTGGAAAACAGTATGGAGTTTCCTCAAAAAATTAAAAATTGAAATACCATACAATCCAGTAATCCCACACTAATTTGAAACACTAATTTGAAAAGATATATTCATCCATATGTTTACTGCAGCATTATTTACAATAGTCAAGATATGGAAGCAACCTAAGTATCCATCAATAAATGAATGGATAAAGAAGGTGTGGCATATATATATATACAATGGGATATTTCTCAGCCATAAAAAAGAATGAGATTTTATCATTTGCAACAGTATAGATGCATGTAGAGGTTATTATGCTAAGTGAAATAAGTCAGACAGATAAAGACAAATACCATATGATTCCACTTATATGTGAAATTAAAAAAAAAAAAAAAGAAACAAAGAAGCAGAAACAGACCCATAAACACAGAGAACAAATTGATGGTTCCAAGGTGCGGGGAAGTGGGCAACATGGGTGAAGGGGAGTGGAGATAAGACTTCCAGTTATGCAATGAATAAGTCACAAGGATGAAAGCTACAACATAGGGAATATAGTCAAAGGTATTGTAATAATGTGGTATGGTGACAGATAATAGCTACACTTACAGTGAGCATAGCATAAAGTGTAAAGTTGTCAAATCACTATGTTGCACACCTGAACCTAATGCAACACTGTGTGTCAACGGCACTTCTTTCTTTCTTTTTCTTTCTTTCTTTCTTTCTTTCTTTCTTTCTTTCTTTCTTTCTTCCTATCATCTTTAGTGTTAGTATAATTTAAATACACAAAAGTTAGACTCTCCTTTAACATATAAATATTTTGTTTAATAAATTATGGTAAACTCATATAATTGACTGCCATGCAAATATTAAAATATCTTTGTAAAACTTATCTTCTGATTTAAAAAATATCCATGGCACGCAAAAGGAAAAGAAGATATTGAATAATACATATGGTGACATATAAGCTGATAATATACACAAAGGTATGTAAAAGAATATCAATAAATTGTTGCCTCTGGATGGCTGGGATCATAGTTTTTATTTAAGTTTTTTGCTGTTGTTGTTCCTTTTGTTTCTAAATATTTAGTGATTGCTTTCATTTTGTAATCCATATACAACAAGCAGTATAATAAAAAACATACATTATGCAACTGACATTGTGATTTCAAAATATCTAGTGATATATTTTTATTAAGTACTTACCCGTGGCCCCAAATTTTACCACGTACAATACCTTTATTAGGCTCAGGCCTTATTACTCTACATCTTTCTCCTCCATGAGGTAGCATATACCATGTCTCTACTTGGGTCTCTGGCAGACATTGCTAACTGATCCCTGACTCATAACTTCTATCAACAAAATATTGATACGACTGTCCGTGAGCAATCAGAACTGGCACATGAAATAAAATTTTGGGTTCCTCTTTATTTCACCATCCTGGCCAAGAGGACAAGTATGATATACTCCCACTTTAACACCCACTGTCAGAGTCAATTCTAAGAAATTTGGTTTGGTTATTTTTAGAGCTGGCTAAAGTGAGCTATATATTTGCTGCATTGTAGTATGTATATTTTTGAGACATATGTGTCCTACAGAAATAAGAGGGAATGATCTATTTTTTCTAGCATATAATAAGTATATTGCTTCTAATGTACCCTCAGAGGATTCATTTTTAGATCCCACTCTTAGACAAAATATTAGTGTGCTCTCCTTCACTGGTGACTTTGAAATAAAACTGCTATGAACCAAGGAGTAGAGAAATAAATACAGTATGTTTTAAAGAAGCTCATTTGGCAACAACTGGGGGGAAGCACTGCTGTGCCAATGTCAAAAACAGCCCTTCCTGAAATCCTATGCTTTTTGCAGTTCAGAACAACCTTCATGAGTTATGGTTTTCTCACATCCCAAAGCCAAACTTAAAAGTTTAATCCCACATGAGCTAGAATGAAATCCTTTATAAAAATAGCTCCTGGCCAAAAAGCTATACTTAAAAACAAAAACAAAACAAAACAAAACAAAACAAAAAGCAGACAGCAAATGGGATAGTAAGCCAACTGAATTCTAGGACTGTAACCTTACTACCTAGCATACAGAGATTCTGGGCAGCCAAGTGTCAAGCTACGTTGAGAAGAAGCATGAGTCTTTGGTGCTTACATATTCAATTCCATTAAACAAGTATTTATTGAGTGTCTTCCATGTGCTTGGTCATGTTTTAGATACCATGGAAGAAACAAAGGAAATATAAGACAGTTACTACCCTGAAGGTGTTTGAAATCCTGTTGAAGAGCTTCCTCTAAAAAACAATTTGCTGCTAATGAGTAAGAAATACACATGATTCAAAACACCCTGTGGACAGAAAACCCATTCACATGTCATCCAGATGTCATTTCAATGGAAGTTCAACCACTTCATTTTCAATTTACCAAAGGAATCAAACCACAGCACACGTACATCTTTAGCCTTGTTCACATTTCAAGCGGATTATTCTAAGCAAACAAACTCACTTCCAGGCCCAGAATGCTCTGGATGAACAGTGCTTAAGCTGTCTGAATTTGCTCCTTGACCTTGTCTGTCAAGTATGATATCCATTTTTTTTCTGGGTAATGCATTATCACTGCATCCCATTTTGATGATGTATTATACTTACACATCATTGAAGAGGCAATTTGCTTTGATGATGTACGGACATGCAATATATCACAATGCTGAAAAAGCAAGAGGAAAGCACCCTGGAGTCTATAATTCAAGTAGTGATGCCCTCCATGGAAGAACAGGGAGACGATTAATTTAAATTATCTGGACAGGAAGTAGGCTGACAAAAAGACTTTTGACCCTTCCCTAAATGTAATATGTAAAAATAGTTATATTAAAAATGCCACCACATGGTTATAAAAGAATAAGATCAGAGACCCTGTTTATGGAACTTTTCTATATATAACCATGATGGTAGCTACACAAACTTATACAGGTGAAAAAATGTATAGAACTGAATACACAGAGTACAAATCAAACTGAACTAATCTGAATAAGATGAAGGATTATCAATGGATTGTCAATGTCAATGTCCCAATTGCGATGTTATACATCGGTTTTACAAAATACTACCACTGAGAACTAGGTAAAATATTTATAGGAGTTGTATTATTTCTCACAAATGATGCTACACTTTTCTCAAGGATTTTGATGAAAATATTCTAAAATATTTTCTCAAAGGCAAGACCAACATTTTCATCTGTTTAAGGAACTGTGTTAAAAAAGCTCACTCACCTTTAAAAAAAAATTGTATTCTAAAGGGAGTTGATAAACATTTACTATTTAACTGTGACCCTTATATTCACATTAACAACTAACTAGTGTTCAATATACGGAAAAAGTTCTATTTAATAAAAGAAACTAACAATATTTAAAGGATTTCAGAAAGGTATGTTAGTATGCATGTATAAACACAGGAAATGTTAGTGATAACTTTTATTATAAAACAAGCAGCTAATGGGAGTCAGGGCTATGAAGGCAAATTTAAATAAAGAAATTTATATGAAGGGCTGAGGGTGAGATCACTGTATAAGCTCTTGTAGAAGTAGGGATCTCTAGATACACAGTGTATCTCTTGTTTCCATCCTGAGTCATATTTAAGTACAATGGAATTTATTTTTGATTGAACCTGAAGAGATGGTTATACATAGCTGTTAACCTAAGGGAATGGTTTGCCTGCTATGAACAGAACATAGATGAACAAGTACAAGAGGTAGAAATATAAAATGCAAAGTGAGGAATGTAATGGGATCCAAATGTAAAGAGCGCTTCCTATGGGCGAATGCAGATGCTAAGCCTATGAGGAAAGGGAGGAAAGGATACCGGGAGGCAGACTCTGACACATTCTCAGCAGTAGGCAGACAAATTAGATCACATTCATGAATGAACCAGAATGCTCAGAAAACCAGCAGAAAACAATAGTACAGATAAGGGTTGCTCACAACAGAGCCCTTGGGAGTTGGTAGATGGTTGTCAGGAAGATCAGAGATAGGAGGAAGTAGGTATGTAAGTTAGCTACACTATGCTGCTTCCCCAGCTCTACTTCATAGTGGAGATGTTCTCTCATTCGCTGAGGTCAGAGTAAAAACACATTCCAAAGAAACTGATCTATAAATCTGAGGTAGGGACTCCCAGAGTGGGTGTTGTAAAATGGAATAGAATGAATATCATTTTTGCATTGAGTAAGGGAGGAACGTGACTGCTTATTCTCCACTCATACCCCTAAAAATAGCAATTGCTAGTCAGTGTTGACAGTCTTTCTTCTTAGTAGAGGTAGAGGCCAGTAAGTAAAGAGAACACCCACAATAGCTTCCTAAATTTGTTCAGGTATTCATTCCTAAATATAAACAGAGAACTAAGACACACAGTATATTTGAGAAAAAAAAAAAAAAAGCAGAGTTGAAGGCATAAACTTATAAAACTTGAGTTCTGAGATTTAAAACCATCCATCCATACGTCTATCTAAAATTTATCTGGTGCTTTCTTTGTTTTAGTTCCAGTAACTGGAGATTAAAAAAATGTAGTACATGCTGTTACCATTAATGAGCATACAAATTAGATCTATTAGTAACATCTCCCAAGGTTCTAAGAGGCACTATAGCATATAAAGAGAGGATATAGACTGTGGCTAACTTGATCAGCGTTCACAATGGGGCTTTCCTGAAGACCTTTAAATATTTGCTTTAGTTTTCTGAAATGATAAACATGAATACATCTTTTGCTTGATGCAATAAAATAAATGGAATTTAAATGTATAAACACAAGAAGATTAAATAAAAACAATCATTTATAACATTAAATATTTTCAAAAATGTTATATAGACTACTTGGTCTAAATTCTGACTAGTGCTTTATTTGAATAGAGACCATTACACTAATAAATAAATAGAACATTCAAGTGAAAGGAAATGTAACTAAATAGAAGGTTCGTTACAAAGTTGTTTATACAATGGAAAGATATGAGTACATAATAATATGTGTCTATATGAATATGTGTAAGAAACAGTGATTCTCCATATATACCAAACTTCATTTTATACTGCTTGGGAGAAAATTATCAATGAAAGATGCAAAGATTTCATTCCTGAATCCAAATGCTACTGAAATTGAAGTAAAATAGTGTTGCCATGGACTGTCAGAAGTAATATGATGACAGGACAACAGAGAACTTTTCTTCACAGTTTACTAATAACCAGGAGGTCAAGTTTCTTGATTTTAGATATCATAATCAATTAACCAGGGAGAGAGATTAAAGGGAAAAAAGGAAAGAAGAATCAAGGAAAAGAGAGGAGAGGTCATTTCTACTAGAGGCTTATGCAGTTCAAGGTTTCCATACAACATCAGAAGTACATTTTCAAAAAAAATAAGAATAAAAATAACACACAAAAGAGAGAACTGTGCATCTGGAATGGCAACCAAAGTGAACATAGCTGACAGATTATATCAGGATATGAATGATTTATGAAGAACTCTGAGACGGTCCACACCTACAGACAAATTAATCAATTCTTTCGTCTATTCCCCAATGGAAAAACTCATCTGAGTCTCTCACTTTAGTTTACTTAGACTTTATATATTTCTTTCTCTCTCTTTGTTGTTCTTGCTTATTTTTTGCTCTTTTCCTCATTCAGTTTCATTTGCAGATTAAACACACAGAGGCACATGGATACATTTGGCTTTTTTTTTTTAATTTTAAGTAAATTTTATATTTATGTGACACACATTTTATGATAAAGAAAGATGGTGGCACCAATCCATGAAGACCACTGAATTCGGAGAAGTATTAAAAGGATGGTTTTAGGAAGATAACAGAGATTTATTCACTATAGTAAATACTATTTGATTTTGGAAACTAACCACAAACTTTTTTAAAAGAACTTATGTTCTAGGTAAGTTTTAAAGTTTATGTTTACTGTTCGATCTTACTGATATAATTAGGGATTTTATTCCAACAATTATTGTCTAATAAAGGCATTGGTAGCATTGTATTCATTTTTTTTTAAAATTTTTTTTAAAGATTTTTAATTTATTTATTCGACAGAGACAGAGACAGCCAGCGAGAGAGGGAACACAAGCAGGGGGAGTGGGAGAGGAAGAAGCAGGCTCATAGTGGAGGAGCCTGACGTGGGGCTCGATCCCACAACGCCGGGATCACGCCCTGAGCCGAAGGCAGACGCTTAACCGCTGTGCCACCCAGGCGCCCCTGTATTCATTTTTAAATGACATATAATAGAAAAAGCAGAATTATTAGAGTCACAGAGGATGTGATGTAAAACTTGGTATTTCTTTTAAGAAATCCGAATACAGCTGGACAAGTCTGCAAATCTGATATTACTAGAGTAATGATAGGATTTTTAGGATAATTAATATATTAGCTTTTCCAATGAGAGAATCAACATGAATTGTAGGACATGGCTGAACCAACACTCCCGTGTTGTAAAGAAGGAAATGGTTCTAGAGCTTATTTGGAATCCACCAGCTAAAGCAGTCCTAATTTACTGCTACTTAATTCAATCTGCCTTATGCTCTCACTTTCTTTTTAGTTTTCAGAACTTGAAAATATTTTCATCTCTAATTGTGATTCTCTATTTTGTCACTGACAGGCATGATAAATGCCAAGGCCAGGAAAGCTCATCCTACCGAGAATGAAGAAGATAGACATGTTTTTCTTAGACCTATGATATAATACATGATAGGTTTCCAGAAGGGCCTCTTTATTTATTTATTTATTTTATTTATTTATGCTTTTTATTTATTATTTTTTATGTCAACATGATTGTTTTGAGTGAAAATATATTTAAAGTCCTTTCATATACCATTAGTTTATCTTCTGGAGATAAAGGCACAGCACATACAGATAATGAAAAAAAAATCTTTCTTTGTTGCTAGCCAGAAGTGTTTCTTTAAATAATATCCTTTTAGAAGTCCAGTGGCAGCAGCATTTATTCGATTCTCAGGACGCTCATTAATTCAAAGAACAAAGGTCCCTATTTGTTGTTTCAGTAGTTTAACACAACAAAGTACAGCACTATTTTAATAAAGCAAAGTAGGATTCCTTCACTATTGCCTCAAAATTAGTTAATTTGAGCACTAAAACTCCCAAGTTTTCTATACGTACTAGGGTTCATTTTTCAATTAAAAGATAATCTATATTTAACATATAAGTCAAATATTATATACTCTCAGAAAAGCAGAAATTAAAAAATACAAGTTTCTATTTTATTGTAGATTTACCATTATTTTTATAATGTTCCTTATTGAAAAAAACTGCTAAGTTGTAAAAGAATTATATTATGACATGAATTCACACATATGTTAATGTTTTGTCATTGACATCTGAATTCTCAAATTTATTTTGAAATTAATCATACCTCAGTGACTCCAGGATACTGAGAATTATTGCATCTAAGAAAATCCTTAAGTTTTTATCTCTTTGTTAAAAATAAAAATGGACTTTGTTCAAAGATACATACCACATGAATAAAGCAATAGACATTTATACATGTTTTGGGTTGGGGATTAATTTTGAGTTTGTTAACAATGTGCTGGTGTCTATTTGGACTTAGTTTAGCTGGAGTAATCACTTAGGTAGTCAGATCATTCAGGGTTTTTTGTTTGTTTTTGTTTTCATAGCAGTGTAAGCTAAAGAAATGGATTACTGAAATTCAGGTATCCTGAAAAATGTAATACTATACATAATAGAGTCACAAGTACCTAGATTATTCATATAAATTTCAAGGATGACACTTTTAAAGAGATAAAGACGAAATGGAAAATTTTTCATGGTGATAAGTAATAAAAGAGGATTCAGAGCCCAGGCATGTTAGTGACTGCTGAAAGAACTCAGTTTTTAACCTAGCATACAGATGACTCTGGACTATATATGCCAGTAACGTATGTAGCACTAAAGAATGCAAATGGGCCAAATACTGGAAGGCTGCATAAGGAACTTTTGGTCCTCTATAAAAATGCGGGTACTGTACAAAGATGTCATAGACTTCTCTGGAATATATTGAATTTGTTTCTTTTCATTTTATTTATTTGAGAGAGAGTCAGAGAGAGAGAACACGAGCAGGGGGAGGGGCAGAGGGAGATGGAGAGAGAGAATCTCAAGCAGAACCCACATGGAGCCCAATGCAGGGCTTGATATCATGACCTTGACAGCATACCCTGAGCTGAAATCAAGAGTCAGACACTTAACCAACCAAGCCACTCAGGTGCCCCAGAGTTTGCTTGATTTTTTTAAGTTAGAGGAATTTAAAAAACCGCAAGAAAACAATTGGCAAGAAATATATAGAAGAGCTGGTCCTTATAATTCTTTATATCCATCTGAATAAGAATGAAACTAAATGATACCAAGTATAGGACTGATTATATATTAAGATAATGTGGTATCAAAATACAACTTGGCTCTATGTAAAATTATTTCTTAAAACTATATTTTCACCCAATATAACCAAATGTAAATATCTAATGAAGCTTTGTACTGGATCCAATGCAGCACACCACATATTTAAGCATAGTGAAGAGTTGTATAAGTATTCTTTTTGTTGTTAGTATAAATAATAAATGCAATTTTTATTAACTAATGCTAATGTTGCTATGTTCTATTCTAAACACTTTCATCCTACAATTTATTGAACCATTTGAATCAAAGCATTAAAAAGTTAGGTAATTATTTAAAGGTCATCCAGTAAGGGCACCTGGGTGGCTCAGTTAAGTGTCTGCCTTTGGCTCAGGTCATGATCCCAGGGTCCTGGGATCGAGCCCCACACTGGGCTCCCTGCTCAGCGGAGAGCCTGCTTCTCCCTCTCCCTCTGCTGCTCCCCCTACTTGTGCTTTCTCTCTCACTCTCTGTCAAACAAATTAATTAATCTTAAAAAAAAAAAAAGCTCATCCAGTAAATTGTAAATGAAAACCCAAGCTTCAATTTGTCTAAAATGCACAGAATACTTCTCTATGATTTAATCACTTTAACCATGTTTATATTTTGTTTTATTTCACTTTTACCACTCCAGTAATTATTTTATTTTTATTTTTTTTAATTTAAATTCCATGAACATGTAGTGTATTATTAGTTTCAGAGGTGGAGTTCAGTGATTCATCTGTCTTATATAATACCCAGGGCTCATTACAATATGCACCCTTCTTAATGTCCATCACCCAGTTACTCCATCCCCCAATCTCCCTCCCCTCCAGCAACCCTCAGTTTGTTTCCAATAATTGTTTTATTTTATTTTATTTTTTTTAAGATTTTATTTATTTATTTATTTAAGGGAGAGAGTGAGCAGAAGCAGGGGTGGGGGGGGGGAGCAGAGGCAGAGGGAGAAGCAGACCCCACTGAGCAGGGAGACAGACAGGGGTTTGATCCCAGGACCCTGAAATCATGACCCAAGCCAAAGGCAGATGCTTAAACGACTGAGCCACCCAGGTGCCTCTCCAATAATTATTTTAATATTCATTTTGTTCTATATGAAGGGATTTAGCTTACATATCTATACCTATATGATACAGATTAATATAGAAGATAAAATAAATTACACATATGTAATTTATGTATTATTGGGGTGGCATAACTAAAGTAAAACATGTTTAGAACAGAAAGACTATGAAGACAACCACTTATTTTGTTTCTTATAATAAAAACAATAACTGTTGAATAATTTTAGTCAAGTATTATTGCCTCACATGTATTTATTTTGTTGGCTTTTGTCTACCTTTATGCTTGGATGGGACACATTTGAGTCACAGATATTTTAGCAAGGTCTATGATGTTTCAACTGGCATGACGAATGAACCCTTTGAAGATAGGAGGCAACTGCCTCTGACTTTAGCCCCAGGAAAATCTATGAGCCCTGACATTGTCTCCTTTTAGAAAGAGTAAGTTTTTCCTTGAGACCTTTGACCCCAGGTAAGTTTATTTGCTTGCTTTTCTTTGCTCCCTAGTGGCCTCTCTGGGCAGCAAACTAATCTCTTTCAGTCGAAAAGTAAAAGATCATACATGATTTGACAAGTCTGTTATAGTTTCATATAGGTATTGGATGATCCACATAATATAATTTCTTTTGTCTACATCTCCAAACACAAAATGAAAAGGAATTATTGAGATCACAATCCAGGTAACTCAGGCAAGAACTTTTATTTGCAACCATTAGGGCTCTGTGTGAGTTAACAAAAACAAAACATATTTGAAGTGACGATTAACATTGGTCAGCAGATCATTTAACTATCTGGGTTGCATAATCATAATTCTTTTTCTCTATCTCTTCCTTTTTTTTTTTTTTGGCTTTCTACCCAATAGATGAAACTATCTAATTTTGACACCAAAAAAGCACAATAATAAAGTACTGAGCGTTCTGGAGAATTATTTACTATATAGTAAGAAAGTTGCAGAGGATCATTAGAAAAATCTAGAAAAATTACAGTTTCCTGCAAGGAGAAACAGAGACAGACACGGAGCTGAAACACGTACAGACTAGGCAGCTGAGTCTTGTTAGTGCCAAAGACTATCTGTGTGATTTCCCTGAATTGGAATTCCCCAGGAACAAAACCTCAGTGATGAGCTGTTCATGGAGACAAATGCATATGTTTGTTCCACCCTTTTAAACTTCTTCTGTCTGAGGTCAACCATAAATATTATAATTAAAGCAGCTGGAGAAATATGAACCTAGAAAAGTAAAAACAGAGGAATTGCACAGGTGGGGAAATGCTCATAAAGTTATACTCCAAGAATGTGTAGCATGACAGCTCGATGTATTGAATTTTAGCCATCTGAGCACCTCTGCACTTGATGAAACACTCCTGACATCCTAAACGAGGTTGATTCTAAGTAATGCTGAAAACTTGTAACTTTTGATAAGAAATGGATTTTGAGGTCTCATTTCATCATTTAAATGTCATCATCAGAAATGAAGATATCCCCACCACCATGAATAATTTTTCATTAAGTTTTCATGTTTGCAACTTATCCTTAACTCTTTATCAGGATGGCCTAGAAAAGCACTGCCTGGTAAAAAAGACAGAGTTCATTCTTCCATACGCTTTCTCTGTCCTAATCTATATGTTGAAATAAAACAAACAAACAACTTCTTATTTTGTAAATATTTACAATATATCTGTTGTATGTACACAAATATGACTAGTTTCAGTAGCTTCTACCAAGTCTTTGTATGAACTTTGCATTATTTATACTGCTATAAAGTAAAAACATTATTTGTGTACCTGCCTACTTTAGACCAAGTATTTTCATCAAGAGTTAATGTTTTTTGGTGTCATGTCAATTCACTGAATAAAGGAAAGTATTTAATAAACAGTTTTGAAACAACTGGATAACTGTATTAGAAAATAATGAATCTTGACTCTTACTCAAAAGACAAAAATAGATTCAGGCCAAATCACAGATCAACATGTAAAAATTTGAACCATAAACCTTCTAAAAGACAACAAAAAAGAATAGCTTACTGACATTGAGGTAGGCACAATTTCATAAGATATAAAACACTATTTCTAAAAGAAATGAATATCTATTTAAAATTTACCCAAACCCAAAATTACAGCTCATCAGAAGACAATACTAAGAAAATTAATAAGTAAGCCATAAGTTGGAAAAATATCTATAACATATATACCTTACAGAGAACTAGCATCAAAAATATATAAAAACTGCTAATCAACAACAGAAGGAAAACAATAGGATGATAGTCAAAAATACTTCACAGAATAAGACACACAAATGGCCAAAACACATATGAAAACATGTTCAATGTTATGTCATTGGGGAAATGCAAATTCAAATGAAAATGCTAAATCATTTCACATTCACTAGAATGGCAAAAATTTAAAAGACTGGCAACATTAAAAGTTGGCAAGAATCCAGACTATATTAGTTTCTATTGCTGCTATAAGAAACTACCACATGCTTAGTGGCTTAAAACAACACAAGTTTTTTATCTTGTAGTTTGGGAGGTCAAAAGTCCTAAAATCAAGGTATTGGAAGGGTTGTATTTATTCTGAAATCTTGAGACATATATTTCTTTGTCTTTCCCTTATTCTAGAGCCCCTTGCCTTCTTTGTTTCATAGCCTCTTTCTCCATTTCCAAACCAGCAATATAATATTCCTTCTCTCTCTCTCTGCGTGTCTCTCTCATCATCATCTCTGAATCCACCATCGTATCTCCTTCTCTGACTCCCACCCTTCTGTTTCCCTCCTACAAAGACACTGTGATTACACCTGATCTACTAGATAATCCAGGATATGCTTCTATCTCAGGATCCTTAAATTAAGATAGCAAAGTCCTTTTGCCACGTAAGTAACATATTTGTAGGTTTGGGGGACTAGGACATCTTTGGGGGGCCATTATCCTGACTACGACACAGAGCAACTTGAAGTCTCAAAAACTCAAGGTAGTAACATGAGTACAAGTAACAATAAGGTACAACCTTATTGGAGAACAGGTTGGCAATTTCTTACAGTTGAACACAGTTAAACATATACAGTTAAACTTTATAACCAGGAATTCCAGTCCAGGTTATTTACCCCAATAAAAATAAAACATATGTCCACAAATAGGCTTTCAGAAGAATGCTCATGACAGTCTTAATTTTAGCAGAGAAAAACTGGAAGCAGCTCAAAATCTCTGTTAATCACAATGAATAGATTAATGCATTTTGGTATATTCCCAAAATAGTAATTATTAATAAAAATGAACAAACTAATGATACATGAAACAATATGCATGGATCTTAAAAACATTACACTGAGCGAAAGAAGCTGGACACAAGACTACACACTGTGTGATTTCATTTATAAGAATCCAAGAACAGGCCCACCTGGGTGGCTCAGTTGGTTAAGCGTCTGCCTTTGGCTCAGGTCATGATGCCAGGGTCCTGGGATTGAGCCCCACATTGGGTTCCCTGCTCGGTCAGGAACCTGCTGCTCCCTCCGCTCCCCTGCCTGCCGCTCCCCTGCCTGCCGCTCCCCTGCCTGCCACTCCCCCTGCTTATGCGCTCGCTCTTTCCCTCTCCCTCTAATAAATAAATAAAATCTTTAAGGGAAAAAAAAGAAAAAGAATCCAAGAACAGGCAAAACAAACTGGTTTTAGTGGAAATCAGAAAGTGGCTGCCACTTTTAAGTGGAAATTGAATAGAAAGGCGTATGAGAGAACTCTTTAGAGTGATGAAAATCTTTTATGTATTTGTCATAACTAATCAAAATGAACACACAGGATTTGAGCAATTTTTGAATGAAAATGATAAGGCCATAAAGATGTTTTTAAAATTAAGTATGTTCAAAAATTCCTTTCTGGATAAAACTTCATGACTTTGTTTCATTTTTCTTCTACAGGTCTCAATTCTGCATAAAGATAATACAAATTTCATTATATTGCATCTGTAAGGAAAACAATCACCATCATAAAACTTTATTAATTGTGAACACACATATATGAATAGTCTATTTTCCTTTTTCTTGATTTCTTCTCTTCTACTTGATAATTAACTATGAAAGCAAGCTATCTGACCCAACAGTAAACTGAGAAATGTTTTTTCTCCATTTAAATAAATCACAGATAGCCCCATGGCTAAATATTTTTATTACAGTCAATAATAACAGTATTTCAGTTCTGATACAAAATTCCTTGGTTCTTTGATTGATGATCTTATGATAAATTAAACAAAGATATGCTATCACTCAATCTTAATCCCTGTTCTCTGTATCTATATAACTAGCTAGCTTTCTGTATATTTATATGGAAAGCATAGGGTATTTTGTGCCTGTATTTTGTATTTTCATGAAACTTTGTATTAGTTCCTCTTAAAATATCCCTTTGAATATTCTATTTATTAATCAGAATTACTGATTTTTAATAAAGGAACACATTAATAAGAATCATACTAACTGTTCCCTAGATCCTTGTTGAAAAGAATCGAACACACAAAGGGATTTTGTTTCTCTTTAACCCACATGTTCTTCTTACATTCAAATTCCATGGCATTTTGTTCACCAAGGCAGGCAGCTGACATATTCATGTTCATCATTTCAATAAAACCAAAGCAAACACTGCAGTTCTCCAAGAAGTCTTATTTTGAATACTGATAAAGGTAACAGTGATGTGCAGCCTTTACGTGCAACCTCTATTTAACTCAGAAACTGTCAAAGTAACAGTGGCTTTACTTGTACTTCAACAAGCTACCCTAGCTAATAGTGCCTTCATTGATTCTGAAATTATCTTTCAAAGATGATTTTCTGCGGCATCTGTATAAGTCCACAGAGCTGAATCGCCTTCTAAATTATATCCACTTGTTCTTGGGGATTTAATTAAGACTATCAAAATCGAGTAATAAAAGAAAAAAAGGCTTTGAACATTTTCACTAAGGGGAAAGGTTTGCTTGATGCAGCTGCCCTCATTGTGAGTACAAGGAAGATCACTTAATTGATAATAACACTGATCCTAATATTGTAACTCAAGAGAAGATAGAAAAGGAAAGGTAGATGGGTAAGGAAATATCACTACTACTGATGCCTCTGGCATCTTTAGACTGAAGAAGTTTGTCTACATTTTCCTGGGGGGCTGCAAATGTTTTTCAGAGAGCCCAAACTATTCTGTTTGATAACAACTAACATTGAGGCCGTAGCGTCATTTTATTCACAAATGACATAACTTCATTCAAATTATTTGCACTAATTTTGGTGATTTTATTAGAAACTTAAAAACTGCAAAGTTAAAGACAACTAGATTTCAGATATTTTATACTTTTAAGTGGTCCAAAGACATAAAAATATGATGCCTAGTATCATATTGATACCAAAACATACAGATCTTTAGAAATGTAATTTTGAGCCCAATCCAAGCACTTTATAGCAAACAAAATGTCTGTTATTGCTCCCAATATTATTATATATCATAGGAAAAATAATTAAAATGTACTGTTGCAGGAAAAAAGGTACAAAGTATTTACAAACTTGTATGTGTCCCTCCAGTTTCCTCTAATCAGATGATGTTACTTTGGCTAACTATTTAAAGTGAATTAATAATCACTCAAATTCACCTGTGATTGAAAAGATTCAGCCTGCCTGAAAAAGTAATCTCTTGGGTTATGAAATGTGTAGATATAACTGATCCAGCTCAAGAATTAATTACCATTCAAGAGTAGATTTCCCCGCTGGAACTAGTGAGGCCAAAATCCTGGTTTTCAATCTATGCAGGTTTTGTTGTTTGCCTTAAGATTCTGTACTGTGAATTTAAATTACCTCATTCGTAAGAGCCCATTCTTCAGAGACACTGTCCATGCCATTATCAAGATATTCCCACACTGACCATCTTTTTAATGAGGGCCTTAACTGCCAGAGCGATAGAAAAGGAAAATCTGGATAGATCAGTGAAACCCTCCACCATTAATGGAAAAAAGATAACAAAGACTGCTTTCTAGGCTGGGTCCAAAATAGCATGTTCATCCACAAAGGGCATTGCATGTTTAACAATAAACAGTATAAGCCGTCATTATTCCCTAACTACAAAACTGAAATAGTCTTTTCTCTGGCCTACATAAGCTATAGCTTCTCACCTTCAAAATTATCATCTTCCCCACAACTCATGCTCTCTCTCATAAACAAATATAGGAATGCAACTGCCTTGAATAATAATAATAATAACAATAATAATAATAAAAACTCTTTATCACTGAATGCTAGGAGCCTCTACTCCTTCACTTAGAAACATAAGGGCCACTTTAATCTGACATTGTCTTTCCTCCTCATCAACGTTTTCATAACAACGTGTTTTATTATTGACAACTCTAAAACACCCTTTCGTAAGCACAGTATATTTGCTTCTTAGGGCTACTGTAGCAAATTACCACAAACTGGCTTGCTTAAAACAACAGAGATCTATTCTCTCAAAATTTGGAGGCTCGAAGTCTGAAATGTAGTCAGCAGGGTTCATTCCTTCTTGGGGGCAGTTAAGTGAGAATCTGTTTCATGTCTCTTTTAACTTCTGCTATGTGCTGGCAATCTCTGATGTTTTGGCTTGTAGAAGCAGTCTCTACCTCCATTATCACATGACCATCTCCTCTCTGTGTGTGGGTGTCTTTGTGTGGTGTTCTTTGTGTGTTCTTTCTGTCTCTGTGTCTCTCTTCCTTTCATAGGTCATATTCCAGGTACTCAAGAGTTAACTCTGGTGTCAATATATTTGAGAGTGAGGTGGACACAATTCAACCCACAACAAATGGGATATACCTTTATGACTCCCTGATATTTTCATTAGTCTTTCTATTGTGTCTTGTCCCTATCCCTACTTGGAAAAGCTTCTTCTGTCTAATTTTAAAACATAAATTCATATGTCCATTCCCTCCATAGATGTCCATACCCTTCTTGAGGTAGACTTGCTCTTTACTCATAGTAATTTTCACAGAAAGCTTTGGACAAAGGTTACAGCACCTTACCTAGTGCACGGCATGTCCTAAATAAATGGTTTTTAATGAATAAGTGGTATTTAAATTTTACTATATTTATAATAATCTATTAGGCTAGAAATCTTTGAGCATATGAAACTATGTATTATACATAAACTCATGCTAGTTCTTGATAATATTTAACCATTTGAATTGAATAGTTTTATTAAAAAGTGAATACTGAATCATTTAGCTGGATATTAAATATTTGTGAATCACTTAGTCTGTTCCTCTCTTTTCTAGAAATAGATCAAAATCATCTCTCACAAATAAAAACACATGATTTCTAGGATCTCTCCCTTTCCCCATCTTTTTTACTTCAATGTATTTGTCTGAAGAAATCAACATAATGTTCATTGCAATAGAATATAAACTGGAAAATGTAAAATATTTTATAAGTACCTGTAATACATGACAAACAGTACAATTACTGTTCAACAGAAAATTATTAGAAGTGCATCAACAACAAAATATTATTTGGAAGCCATTATGGTCATTCTCTCGGTTGGTAATCCATAGACCAAATCCATTATAAAGAGGCCATTAGATCTTTAGCAATTTACAAGGGAAGATGAGAAAGTCCTATTCAATGATTCTGTGAAAAATTTAAGTTCCACCAAACTTACATTTACAGAAATACCTTCTCTGACTGGTCTACTTGTTGACATAAAATCAGTTGGTTCCACCTACATCGTGTGGAAAGTGTGAAGGCATTAAATAACCAATAGTAATGTATGTCATTTTTTAAAAAATATCATTATGTTGGATATAAAAACAGCAGGGCTTTTGACATTAGTCTAATTTGCATGAATTCTGTTTCCAGTGTCTTAGCCAGTTTTTCAAAAACACAGGCAATAGTGGCACCTGGGTGGCTCAGTCAGTTAAACATCCTTTTGGCTTGGGTCATGATCTCAGGATTGTGAGACTGACCTGCCTTGGGCTCTGCGCTCAGCAGAGAGTCTGCTTCTCCCTCTGCCCCTTCCCCACTGGCTCTCTCTCTCTCTCTAAAATAAAAAAAAAAAAAAAAAAAAAAAAAAGTAGGCAACAGTACTAGCAGTATTTTCAGCCTACCAGTATACTACATACTAATAAATATAGATACATTATATTATAATAGCAAAAACTCTGACATTATGTAATTACACTATATTTACATGAATGCTCCAAGTGTTACTTTGGTGGCTACACTTGCCATAAATATAGTTTTATATTTATATTGCAACTGAAGATTCAAGGAACCTATTTCTCCAAACTTAACAACTATAATCTAAATAGTTTCCTCTCATTTAAATTATTAATACACTACATATATATATATGCATATCATATATGCATGCATACATGCATATGGTATATGTATTCTATATGTATATGAGTATATATATGTGTGTGTGTGTGCGTGTGTGTCTGTATTGTGTATTTTTTTTCCCAAAAATATATCTATTTCTTTCTAAAACCTGCTGTTGACAATTTTATTGCCTTAAAAGAGCATAAAACTTTACTTAGTATTTAAGGTCTAGGCTCCACAATTCACTTTCTCAACATCTATTCTCAGAATTGCACTCCATGCTTTAAACAAAGTATTCCCTATTTCCATCTCCTTCACTCTCCATTCAAATCCATCAAAGTTTAACTCTTCCTAAATGGACCATAGCCAATGTTACCTCTCCCCTGAAATTTTTATTAATCACCCTAATTAGAATCACTTTTTTTTCCTTTAAATGTTCTCAATGCTTTAATCTCACTTAGTGCATGTAGAACAGTGTCTGCTTTACATTGTATTAATTATCATAATAGACACATCTTGGGTTTGAAATTATAAACTTCAGGATAGCAATTTTACTACTCATCTTTATGCTCCATATGGTAGCATATGGCTGGTCCAGAATGCATGTTGGATATTCAAAAATATTTGTTGGATTGAACTGGATAGAAGTATTTAATGCAAATTCTGAAGTTAGCACTTACTAGTAAGAAGCTGTGCCACAGAGAATCTGCCTTGAGTTAATGAAATACAATTTTATACATATGTCTAATATTAAAAACAAAAATTGCAATTAGAAATTAAAACAGTATTTAATAAAGTGTGACAAAATATCATATGCATCTTTCCCTAGTTTACCTGATAGGACAAAAATCAGTATTTTATATCCTGGATTCTAAATTATTTTTATTATCATAACAGACAAATACAAGCTCTTATGGGCTACCTTCATGGTACTGGTGAGGTTTCACAGAGGAAGAAGAAAGCAACACCAAGTCTCAGATGTTAGATTTTCATAGAAATATTATGTCTTAGATTATACCTCTACTTACTCACCTACTACTCCCTAGAGTTAATTACTAAATACTAAATCCAGAGACCTCAAAAAGATATTTCTGATGTATTTTTATTTTAGCAATAACAACAACAAAAAATAGACCACAGCTTTTTAGTAGTTACTCTGACTTAGGATTTAACAAAGGCATAAAATCTGTGATAAATTTACAGAAAACAGAATTAGTTCTCTTTCATGGCAGAATCATCCATTCTCTAATCCAGATTATTTAAATCAAAAAAGATTATAATATTAATGAGGAATCCAAAGAGAGCAACAAATCTTAAAAATTACTTCCTCCTCATTTACCAGAAACAATAGATGTTTTACTAAGCTCATGTTAACATATTAGAGATACTTAGATATTTAAGTATCTAAAGCTTTTGGAGAAAACAAAATCATCCAGGAACTTGGCCAACATGTAAGTAAAAGAAAGGTATTATATCCATAATGACAACTTACTAGCAGTCAATCATAATTCAAACAAAATTGAACAACTGAAGCTATGCAAAGAAAGTATTCAGCTAAATGTTTTTCTTTATATGTAGATTATGTTAATGGCTAATAACACTGTCCATTATTTGAGGAAGTTGGGCACAATTTGTAAATAGCCAGTATTTCCTTTATGTTCCTACATATAAAGTCACATATGTTACATATTTTCAAGAGATGAATTTATAGGTAAATAGAATGATGACATCAATTAAAATCAATCTAATTTAAATAATGTTTAAACACGGTGTTTCTTGAAAGCATAATAAAAAGACATGAACATTTATTTAAAGCAGAAATTTCTTTTTTCAGTTTTTATCTACGTTTCAATTAGTTAACATACAAGGTAATATTAGTTTCAGACGTACAATATAGTGATTCAACACTTTTGTACAACATCCAGTGCTCCTCACAGCAAGTGTACTTCTTAATCCCCATCACCTATTTCACCTATCCCCCCACCCACTGTCCCTCAGGTAACCATCAGTTTGTTTACTACAATAAAGAGTCTGTTTCCTGGTTTGTCTTTCTCTTTTTTTTTCTTCCCCTTTGCTCATTTGTTTTGTTTCTTAAATTCCCATATGAGTGAAATCATATGGTATTTGTCTTTCTCTGACAGACATTTCGTTTAGCATTATACTCTCTAGCTCCATCCCTGTCATTGCAAATGTAAAGCAGAAAATTTTAATGATAGTGACATTCATTCACTTCAGTGACCTTGGCTCTGAGTTGGACACACACAGTTTTTTTCTCCTAGAGGAACAAGAGAAAACTAGAAAAACTTCTCACTTTTAAAAGGTAAATTATACCTTGGAATGCTCTTTTGAGGAACTTAACTCATGTTGAAGAGAATGGGATTACTGAGTATCTCAGGATCATACTGTTAAACTGTATTAACATTTAGTTTATTAGACATTGATTATTTTTCTTAAATGGCCTTAATGTCACAAGTTGCTTTTTATTGTTTATTATTACTATATGTTAACATACATAAAATAAAATTCATTTTCTGATGGTATCCAGATGCACATACATAGATTCTTATAAATAGCAGCAGTAGAGGATAAAGAACAATTCCAACACTCCAGGGGATTTGCGGATGCTACCCCTCCCTAAGTTCAAATACTAAGGTCAGATACTCCCTCCAAACCTAACCACAGGCAACAATCAGTTTTCTGTCCCTAATAGTTTTATCTGTCATGTTGTCCAAATCTATACAGAAAACTGCTAAATATTGGAATTACGTTAAATCTAAAAACAAATTTGGAGAAATTGCATCTTAACTATATTGAGTCTTCCAATTCAAAAATATGGTCTATCTTTCTACTGGTTTAGGTTTCCTTTGAATTCTTTCATCAGCATTTTGTGACTTTTGTCATATAGATCTTATACATAATTCGTGATACTGACATTTAAAGATTTCATTTTTGAGGGACTATGATAAATGGTATCTTTTACAATTTTGGTTTTTAATTTTTCATTGTTGATAAATAAAAAAACATTTTTCTATGCTAATCTTGCATCCTGCAAACATGCTAAATTAGCTCTAAGAATGTTTTGTAGATTCCTTGAGATTTTCTACACAGACACATCTTGTCTATCACTAGGGATATTTTTATTTCTTGCTTTTGAAATTCTATGTCATTTATATATTTTCTTTGCCTTACTACATTTGCCAGAACTAAAAGCAGTATGATATTGAAAAAAAAGTAGTAGGAGTGCATATCGTTCACTTGTTCTAATAGGAGTAAGTCATTCGGTATTTGCCCAATAAATATGATGCTAGCATTTTTTTTAATAGATTCTTTTTCAGACTGAGAGTGTTGCCTTCTATTTCTAGTTTGCTGAGTTTTTGTTTTTGAAATCATGAATGATGTTGATTTTGTCTAATGCATTTTCTTCACTTATTGATATAATTATATTTTATGTTTTCTTTTTCTTTAGTCTGATAATGCAATGGATTACATTGATTTTTAAAAGTTGAATCAGCTTTGCTTGCCGCAGAATGTAACCTATTTGGTGAGCACTATATGTGTGATTAAAAAATGTATGTATTGCTAGGTGGAGGATTCTATAAATATCAATTAGGTCAAGCTGATTGATAGTGTTAGGACGTCCATGTTTTGCTGATTTTTCCACTTGTTCGTTCTATCAATTAATGAGAAGAAATGGCTGCAGTTCCCAAGAATAACTGTGTATTTATATATTTCTCCTTTTAGTTCCATCAGTTTTTGCATCCTGAACTTGAAAGCTCTATTGTTAGATGAGCA
Organism: Ursus arctos; assembly: GCF_023065955.2. NCBI lineage: Eukaryota > Metazoa > Chordata > Mammalia > Carnivora > Ursidae > Ursus > Ursus arctos. The sequence goes on along the minus strand of NW_026622808.1, from coordinate 55,873,100 downwards.
CACATTTAATTACTACAGAAAAAACAACTGAAAAAGAATCAAACTGGAGAATTCACACTAAATTATTTCAAGATTGACCAGCAAAAGTGAAGTCAAGGATATTAGTGGTACTGAATAGAGACCTTAGGAATAGGCCCATCCTTTTATAATCAATTTGACAAAGATACAAAAAAAAAAAAAAAATCAGTGGAGAAAGGACGGTCATCAACATTTGGTGCTGAAACAATTGTTTATCCAGATGGAAAAAAAAAAGGGAGGAAAGAAGAAAGAAGAAAAGAAAACGAAAGGAACTTGCTCTATACCTCACATTAATGCCAAAATTAAGTCAAATAGATTGTATACTTAAATGTAAAGGTGAAAATTACATTACTTCTAGGAGAAAACTTAGAGAAAAATCTTTGTGACATCATGGGTGGCAAATAATTCTTTAACATTACATGAAGAATATGATTTATAAAAGAAAATGTTCTTTGTCTTTATTAAAATTTAAAACTTTCATTATTTATTTAAAAATATTTACTTATTTGAGAGAGAGAACACAGAGGGGGGGTGTGATAGGGAAGGACAGAGGGAGAGAATCTCAAGCAGACTCCCTGCTGAGTGCAGACCCTGAGGCCTGACTCAATCTCATAACCCTGAGATCATGACCTGACCTGAAATCAAGAGTCAGCTGCCCAACCGACTAAGCCACTCAGGTGTCCCTAAACTCAATTTTTTAAAAGATACTGTAAAAAAAAAAAAAAAGGGACAAGCTACAAAAGAAAAGTACGTATCTCTATAAAGAAAATTCACAGCTGATAAAAGACTTCCATCAGGCATATTCAAAGAATTTTTAAAACTCAGTAACAAAAACATAAATAACCCAATTAAAAATGGACAAAATATTGGAATATACACTATACCAAATACATATATTTGGATAAAGAAGCATATGAAAACATCTTCAATGCAAAATATAATCACACTGGGATGTAGGAGATACCTTTATAGATCTCTTGGAAAGGTTTTATACACACACACACACACACACACACACATACATACATTTACATAGGAGTGTGTGTGTGTGTGGTTTCATGATACCAAATTCTGGTGAAGATGTGGAGCAACTGGAAATCCAAAAATGGCAAAATGCTTTAGAAACCAGTTTGGCAATGTCTTAGTAAGTATAAATTTACATTCCACGAATCACACATTTAGGTATTTTCTCAAGGGAAACCTTGCACACCAACTTTTTATAACAGCTTTATTCATAATCATCAAAATCTGGAAAAACCTTAGTCTTTAATGAGTGAATGGATAAAGAAACTATGGTCCACCCATACAAAGTGATACTACTCAACAACAAAAATTAAAAAGTTCAAACTACTGAACAGGAAAAACATGGATAAACTTCAAATGCATTATGATCAGTTGAAAAAATGTATATTCAAAAGGCTATATCATATATGATTCCATTTCCATGCGTTTCTGGGACAGTCAAAATTAAGGGGTCAAAAAAGCCAGATCAGTGGCTACCAGTGACTACAATGAGAAAGTGACTGGTTACAAGAGGCACAGGGGACACTTTCAGGTGATGGAAGTATCCTGATTGTAGTGACGGTTACATAAATTATACCTGAAATAACAAATTAAAATAAAAGTGATTGAGAAATGAGTTGCGGAGGAGTTTGAGAAATAGCAAAACCTGTTTTGATTTTTATTTTGGAAGTTCTGGGGAACCACCTGGCAGATCTGAGGAGGAGTTAAATGAGTAGAGATGTGCTGAGTAATGGTTTCTCTGTTTGAAGCATGTTGGATGGGTCATTCCATAGATTAGAGGGAATGTCCATTATAATTTTCCTGTGCTGCTGTTGCTAAGGAAACATCATGCCTGATAAACCTATTTACTTTTCTGTTCTGGAAGACACAAAGGCGTACTCATCAAGGAATGGATCTATCTATCTATCAACTATCTATTTTAGTTTGTATCATTTGCAATCTAGCAAATAAGGAACATTATCTTATTTTTATTATAATATACATTTAATTACTCTATAAAATTTAAAATGTAATACTACAGTATATTATTATTATTATTATTATTATTATTATTACTACACTACTATTACCCTTACTGACCTAGAGCTAAAACCATCTAACAGACATTTTAAGAATTCAGGTTTCGGTGGGTGGTAACATGACTTATTGGACAAATTATGGGCAATGGAGCAAAATGAGAGGTTAAATAAGAGCTCTGTTGTGTACTATTGATTGACCTCGTGTAATTATATGTAGCTTATTTGTACCATCCTTTAAATAAATTAATAATGATAATAATGTTAATAAATTTCTATCCCATGGGTTTGTCTCATCCACAAAACAAACCAATGTGGTGAGAATTATTATTATATACTAAATATATATGTGTATCAATAGAGAGATACATGGAGAAACTACTCAATATACTATTTATCATATATTACTCATTATATGTCAATTCTTCCCCCACTTCCTATCCCTCTTTGCTAACCAGGACAAGTGACATAGTTTAATCCTACTATGTATTCTCAAAAATCACATATTTGACTCGATTAAGTGCAAAAAAGAAACTTGTAATTGAAGTCAACATACTGTGTTCCATATTTTTAGGAATTACATCTTAACATCTTGATTTTAATACATTAATTTACAGTATAACTTATAATCATAGATATCTACAAATGGTATATCTAATAAGTGGTAAATATTTAAAATACATGAAGAATTTATACAGCTCAACACCAAAAAACCCCCAAATAATCTGATTAAAAAATGGGCAGAGGACCCAACTAGACATTTTTCCAAAGAAGATAGCCAGATGGCCAACAGACACATGAAAAGATGCTCGACATCACTAATCATCAAAGAAATACATACCCAAACCATCATGAGATATCACTTTCCACCTGTCAGAATGGATACTATGAAAAAGACAAGAAATACCAAGTGCTGGCAAAGATATGGAGAATAAGGAACCCGCCTGCACTATTGACGGAAATGTAGCTGGTGCACTCACAATGGAAAACTACATGGAAGTTCCTTAAAAAATTAAAAATAGAAATACCATATAATACAAGAATTTCCCTGCTGGGTACTTACCCAAAGGAAACAAAAACACTAATCTAAAAAGATATATGCACCCCTATATTTACTGCAGTGTTATTTACAATAGCCAAGATATGGAAGCAACCTAAATGTCTTTGACAGATGAATGGATAAAGAGGGTGTGGTATATATACAATGGGATATTTTGCAGTCATAAAAAAGAATGAGATCTTGCCATCTGCTACAACATGGATGGACCTAGAACATATTATGCTAAGTAAAATAAATCCGAGAAAGACAAATACTGTATGATTTCACTTATATGTGCAATCTAAAAAAAACAAAAACAAAAACAAAAACAACAGAACAAAACAAATGAACAAACAAAAGCAGAAACAGACCCATAAATACAGAGAACAAAGTGACCGTTGCCATAGGGGAGGGGGATGGGCAAAATGGGTGAAGGGGAGTGGGAGATACAGGCTTCCAGTTATGGAATGAGTAAGTCATGGGGATGAAAGGTATGGTATAAAGAATATAGTCTGTGGCATTGTAATAGCACTGTATGCTGACAGATCGTAGCTATACTTGTGGTGAGCATAGCATAACACAGAGTTGCCAAATCACTATATTGTACACCTAAAGCCCGTGTAACAATGTGTATCAACTATACTTCAATTAAAAAAAAGTAAAAAAAAACATATAAATATAAATATAGATAGATAGATAGATAGATAGATAGGTGAATTAGGCACATGTTTCCTTTAAATGAAAGCTAAACAAAATCTGTAGCTGCTAGGGTTTGGGAAATTACTAACAATCCAGAGATTTTGGTGTTAATATCACTTCTGCTACATCCAAATTTGGCCCTAAATAATGGTTTCGCCAATCTCTTTATCAGTTGTCTCATCTCTACAGTGAGAATACTGGCTACGTTGCAGTGTTACCGGAATTAGCCTTTCCGCCTACAATCTTCCTTTTAGTATTTTTATAAATTTCCTTCAGGAAAACACCTCCTATTCTTAATATGTCGGTACTGTATGTGTAGCTGGACTCAAAACTTTGGCCCAGGCAATCTGAGCATGACCACATGTCCCTAATGATAAGTTCAGGGATGAGCATGTGGCCCTTAGAGTCAACAAGATAAATAATACAATTTTTTTCCAAGACTCCTGAAAGTGAGATGTAAAGTCTATTACACTAAGCTGGTTGGCTATGGGTAACCATCTCCCATCACTTGAAATGTTGAAATTAAGACAACAAAGAGGAAAATAGAATTCAGACACAATAAAGACTAGGTCATGATGACATTTTTAAGCCCCCAAAACCAGCCATCCCTTAAGATATTTTACCTATGAATTGTGAAGTTACATACATACATATTATCACTCATAGTCAAAAGTCCAGATTTACAGATTTGGACCAGACAATCATCCAGGGCTTTCCCACTCTAAAATTCTCTATATTTTCTAAAATTTTCAATAAAATCCATCTATTAATAACCACATGCTTATATGCATTAAATTAAAAAGGTGGAATATGTGCTTTAAATGGCTAAGTTACCTAATGTATTTAAAATTTGTACAGAGAAAGAATAGCTTCCCTTTGCAAACTTGACAATTAGAAAAAGTAGGCTAGACATCTCACCAAACAAGATACACAGAAGGCATACATGCATATGAAAATATGTTCCACATTATATGTCATCAGGGAAATGCAAATTAAAACAACAATGGGATAACACTACACACCTATCAAAACGGCCAAAATCCAAACCACTGACAACACCAAATGCTAGTGAGGATTTCAAACAACAGGAATTCTCATTGCTAGTGAGACTATGAAATGATAGTTACTTTAGAAGACAGTCTGACAGTTCCTTATAAAATAAAACATACTCTTACCATATAACCCAGCAATCATGCTCCTTGTTATCTGCCCAAAGTTGTTAAAAATTTATGTCCACATACACAAAAAATCTGTACACCATATTTTGTGGCAGATTTTCTCATAATTGTCCAAACTTGAAAGCGACCAAGATGCTCTTCAGTAGGTGCATGGATAAAATGTGGTACATCCAGACAATGAATATTTTTCAGCACTGAAGATAAATGAGCTATCATGTCATGAAAAGACATGAAGAAACTTTAAATTCATATTACTAAGTGCAAGAAGCAAATTTAAAAGGCTACATACTGTATTATTCCAACTATATGACATTCTGGAAAAGGCAAAATTATGGAAACAGGAAAAAGATTAGTGGGGTTTGGAGGAAGATGAATAGGGAGAACGCAGAGGATTTTTAGGGCAGTGAAAATACTCTGCATGGTATTATAATGATAGATATTATTATACACTTGTCCAATTGCATTGAATGTAAAACACCAAGAAAGAATCCTAATGTAAACTACAGTTTGGGTGACTATGATGTGTCAATGTACGTTCATTTTTGGTAAAAAATGTACCATTTTGGTGAGTGATGTTGATATGGAGGGAGACTGTGTGTGCGGGGACAAGAGATAACGTGAAATTTCTGTACTTACCACAACTTTGCTGTAAACCTAAAACTCCTTTAAAAAAAGTTGTTCATTTTTTTAAAAATAGACCAAAAACATGTTCCCTTTAATTTATACTGTTAGTGTTTTTCAAAGTGTTAACCATACACAACAATTGCAAAATTCGAATCTTCAATATTATCTGAATTTAATAAGCCCTTCATCACCGCTGGGAAACAATGGCTATATGTGTTAAAACTATGACTTAAACTAGTAATCTGCTAAGGCATGATTGTGGACTCTTTAATCTTTAAAGATCAGAAAGCGTGTCTATTATCAGATTTTATGTCAACTTTTACTTTCCTCCATGAATGTTTTGGAGATATGTTGGAAGATTTTGGGGTGGGGGGAGGTGTCAGTCAAAGCCAGGATTTCTTACAGAAGGCCATTGGAAACTACTATTATTTCTTCTGGAAAATTTAAGAATGAGGAAATGAAATAATCTGACATATATCCTACTCTCAATAAGCCTTTTACATATTTTATCTGTATCTCCCTGGGGAGAGGGGTAGGAACTAAGAGTAATGGAACATGTTTGAGGCTGTACACACATGCATGCACAGTTGTTATTTCATACCCCAAAATAGATATTTTGTGCTGAATTTCTTGATTCTGTTGCCTGGCTGGCTTGATTTGCTGCATAATCTTAAATTCATTTTCTTAGCCAATGTTTAAATTATACTCTTGTAAAGTCTGATTGATTATAATGCTAAACTCATATGATGGGCTTAATAAATACATATTCAATTGAATAAATACTGACCTGCATAGCCCCATTGATGGGATAGTGACCTACATTATACAGTTCATTAGGATAGTAGCATGAGTAATCCTCCAATTATACAGGGGCGAGGAAATCACAGTCACATCAAGCCAAATCCAGATCTTGCTTGTTTTTTATAAATACAGACTTATTGGAATAGCCACACATTCATACCCATTTGTTCATATGTTGCCTGTGGTTGTTTTCATCCTATAACACTCGAGCTGAATAGCTGCAATAAAGACTATACAGTCCACAGAGTTGAAAATACTTATTGTCTGGCCTTTTATAGAAAAATATTGCTATCCCTGCTTCTATAAATTTATTGTTCATGTTGTCTATCATAATGAAAATGTAACTTCAGTCTTTATTCACATAAGCTTAATCTTTAAAATATCAGGACATAAGGACTAAGACTCAAGTGATGGAGTAAATTACACAAATGTCATTAAGAATTGAAGAATAGCATGAATTGTATTCATGTTATTTTCTATAATCAGATAAAATTTTCAATAGCATACTTTAAATAGTTAAGGTAGATATTGAATGTAACAAAAATTATCAAAATTTTTTAAAAAGTAGGAAATTGTGTTTATTTTTTTTTACCTTAAAATCATATTACATTTTAAAGTATTAATATCTATTGAAAGGTACAGGGTTTTGTTTTTTTTTTTTAATTTAAACATCTGTTTTGCCTAAGCATTAAAGTAATGATACCATGTTTAAAACATATGTAGCAATGGAATGAGCCCCATATAGTTAATGAATTCTTTGTGGCTGGAGATATTCGAGCCCAGTTAGATGTAGAATGGCTATTATTGAAACCATGCCCCATAGGGTTAATGAGGTTGAAACAAGGAGAAAGTTTACAGCTTGTTTTTCAGAGAATTGTTTCCCCCTAATCAGCTATTGTGTCTTTTCAGACCTCACTAACAAATCCACTATCCTCATCTGCGGAAGCCTGGACTCAAGGGCTCACTGAAAGGTTCTAGCCTATGAACAAGCAAGGCCTGACATTCCTTACCCAAGGTAACTTTAAGGAGCCGATCCAGTTTTACTGACTCTCAAGAGCATACCCATAGCCCATTCTTCTTGTGCTAAGATAAACTCTTGACATCAGGGCCGAAATTTTGTCTCATTCTGGTGTTAAGTCTCCACCCCAAAATGAACATGAGATGTATGTTACATATATATTTGTACAATGTGCATGCTCCGTCTTTCCTCATAAATAGGTTCCCCTGCCCTGTGTATCAATATCTATGCAATCTTGATCCCTATGATTATAAAAAACTTGTTCTCTCCCCCTTTGGGTAGGCAGATTTGAGGCTTGTCTCCCATCTCCACCTTTGGCAGCCTTCTTAGTAAACCCTTTCCTTGCTGCAAGCCTGATGTCTCACCGATTGGCTTTGCTAACTATCAGGCAAGTAGACTTCGGTCCATTTACATTATGAGGAGATTCAACACAATACAAGTATTCTCTAGATTGCTTTCGGTTGGGATTTGATGATGCTTGGGTGAAATAAACAGGACTGAAGAGCCTCCACTTAAAAGCTTGTGCATGTGTGTGCATGTGAAAATACATACATTTGAATATATTCTGGAGACTTCCTTTTTAAACCTGTGACTATTTACCAAACCATTTTTCTACTCTATGGGAAATATAAAGCATCATAAGATATGGATCCTGCCTTCAAGGATCCTAAATTTGGTTTCAAGAATTGTGAGGAGACTGGGACGCCTGGGTGCCTCAGTCAGTTAAGCATGTGACTTTGGCTCAAGTCACTATCCCATGGTCCTGAGATCCAGTCCCCATCAGGCTCCTTGCTCAGCAGGGAGCCTGCTTCTCCCTCTGCCTGCCACTCCCCCTGCTTGTGCTCTTTCTCTCCCTGACAAATAAAATAAATAAAATCTTAAAAAAAACAAAAAAGAATTGTGAGGAGGGAGAGATTGTTCACTTTAACTGATATACTTAAAAAGTTAGGCATGAAGGCAATAAAATCTGAATTGCTTAAAAGAATTAAGATTTACACAGAAAGAAATGGCATGGGGGAAGAAAAAGTACAGTATGTTTATAGAAGAAAACAATTCAACTACTTTTGTTGAAACCAAAAGAAGTGAATATCAACCATATGAGACATCTGGAAACCCACCATGTAGTAATAATCAATATTCGTATTTTGGCATATGAGTTTCTGGTCTTTTTATGTATATGTACATTTCCATAAAAATCAGGGCATATTGAATATACAATTATGTAACTTGTTTTTTTCCATTTATCAAAATAAAATGACCATTTCCTCCTATCATTAGATATTCTTTTTAGCTGCATTCTGTTATGTCTTATACAGGTGAATTACCAGTTTTTGCCATTTTCATAAAGATGGTCAAAAAGGAGCATGATTTAAACAAATTTGTATTGGCAGTAGATGAATCTGATATTTGAAATTTAGACTGTTACTGACAAATTTTGCAATGACAAAGGACAAGTTGGCAATGCTATTTTTGAGACACTTATAAATTTATTTGGTTAAAGAAACTAAGAAAGAGGATCCATAGACAGATGCACTGTGCCTTGTTTTACATTTGAATACTAACTATTGCAATGTATGGTAGATGTTACCTTACCTTTTCTTATACCTTACCTTTTTGTTATAAGGCTGTGACTGAATTTAGATGTTTTTTACTAATACATGTGAGAAGAAATGGAAGAGTCCATTATTATCTATGCTTCCTCTGATTGTTCGTGGATACTGAGGGGATAGTGCACTTTTGCATTTCCTTTTGCCATTAATATTATTTTTGTCTGAAGAGAAGGAAGATGAGTTTTATGCCTGTAACTTTGTCCGAACTTTTCTCCTAAGTGCCATTACTGGCTTATCAGCTTTCCTTTCTCTTTTTTACTTTACTGTGAAGATTTCATATCCTGTGTATTGGGAGAATAATATCTCTGGAAAGGGTGTTTTATCTCTATTTTGTATGAAGAAGTAAAAGAGGGGTTCTGTGTTGCTTAAAATATATATATCAATAACTTAATGGAGAATTGATACAAATAGGAGAAGTGATCAAGATTAATATACTTTGTAAAGAATGTGGTTGTCCTCTAAAAAAGAAAATTCAGAGTTAAAAAAAAACACATTTTTATTGAGTCTATGTCTGTAGCACTTTCATGTTCTTTAATCTCTTTTCCTTTCTTTTTTATCACTTGGATTTTGAAAACGTAATTCTCTGTGCTATACTTCGGGCAGTAAAAAGTATATCCAGAATGAGAAAACTTCTTAAATTTTGGTTTTTATTAGAGCAAAGATCCTTGAATGGAACAAGAGAGAAACAAACCCTATAAGATTGATGGAAAGAGAAAGAGAAAGAGAAGTTGAAGAAACAGAGGTGCTAATAATGAGGATTTGTTTGGTCCCAAACTACAAAGCATTCTACCAGGCAAGCACAAATATCTCATCCTCTTGTGCTGAGACAAAGAGGCTCCTCTTAATCCTACTATTGGTTCTTGGCAGTTATAATATATATTTTTCTATCAATAAATGAGGAAACTACTAAATTACAAGTAAAATGTCTGATCAGTCTTCTGGAATTCAAAAAGATGCTCCTGACACAGGACTTCTTAGTAAATTAATAATATGCAATCTTAATTTGTTTTCTGGTATAATTCAAATATATGTGATGATTTGATTTAAAGTCAGTTTAGGGGCGCCTAGGTGGCTCAGTCGTTAAGCGTCTGCCTTCGGCTCAGAGCGTGATCCCGGTGTTCTAGGATCGAGCCCCACATCAGGCTCCTCCACTGGGAGCCTGCTTCTTCCTCTCCCACTCCCCCTGCTTGTGTTCCCTCTCTGGCTGGCTGTCTCTCTCTCTGTCAAATAAATAAATAAAATCTTTTAAAAAAAATAAAGTCAGTTTAAAAAAAAAAAAAAGGTAGTAGGTTGGCAATTATCTAGATGAATTTCACAGGGTAGTAATGTGCCAAATCAATGTTGACTAAGAATCACCAGGCGTATGTTTGGTGAACTATATTAGATAGGAAAACCATGCTCAAAGTCATCCTCTTACAAGTATAACATTTTGGTTCAGTGTGAGTTCTTCTACTTAGAATAAATACTTGTTAACAGTTTGTTATTTCTTTCCTAAGCACGCAGGATGGATTCTGAAAAGCACTCCTCTTTCTGGGGGTCTCCTGTGCTCTGCTCTCACCACAGTGCTATGTCAGTGGCTGTGCAAAAGGAGAAGGATAATTCAGACCAGGTATTAAAGACTTAATGCTTAAATTATGCGATTATCTAACAGTGTTTTTGTAAATAGATTTGATTTCTTATTAAGCACATAAATCACAATTATTAGGCTAGTGCTAGAGGAGATATTGTAGCTTTGGCGTTTAGGGACTTGGATTCAGATTTTAAACCTGTGTTTGTTGATGAAGAGTTATGTTGTATTGGGTAAGTCACTAACCTCTTCAACACTTCATGACTCATTCATAAAGTGGAAATAATTATATCTAATACATATGGTTGTTGCTAGGAGTAAATAAGATAATACCATTAAGTAATTTATACTACAGTATCTCAGTGCATAAAAAGTGTCAAAATCCTCTCATAAAGCTCCTCAAGGCCAGAGATTTTATCATACTCCTTTAGCAGCTTCCCTGTATATCATATAGATTATGGACAAGTAGGCTAGCTTCTTTGTATGAATGCAAAAATAATTGGGAAGATAAAGATTTAGACACTTCAGGTTCTGTTCATTTTCAAATCCTAAGTTTTATTTTAAATCCTTTTAGATTTTATTTATTTGAGGCCTCACAGCTGTTATCTTAGGTAGTACTGCTAAAACTTTTAAGAACATCATTAAATTAAATTTAGAAACAGTTACAAATAGCACTTTGCCAGAACTCCTTCATGACTTTCCTCTTTCCTTCCCTCCCTTCTTTTCTTCCTCCCTCCCTTCTTCCTTCCTTCCTTCCTTCCTTCCTTCCTTCCTTCCTTCCTTCCCTCCCTCCCTCCTACCTTCCTCCTTCCCTCCCTTCTCCTCATAAAAATGTGTATATACATATGGAGAATGTTTCTTTTTTTTTTTTAATCTTTTTCTGGTGTAAAGTATTTTCAAGTAAGCAGAAAAAATATATGATTTTCATCTATAACTTCTAAGTGAGAAATTGCAGGATATGGCACACTTAAATCATACTTGAAATTTTCACACAAAAAAATATAAAGCCATATATTATTACTAATAAGTCACAAATTAAAATAAAATCTGATCTGGTGAACAGTAATTCTATGTGTCAAATGTGATATTTAAAAGCTAAAGAGACTAATGAAAGAGTTGATCTCCATATGCTTGTTTTCTCTTGTATCACAATACTGAAGCAGCTTTTAAAACATATCTTGTCTAATATTCATATTCTATATTGTGATTACCTAGTCAAATTACCTGTGCTTTAGTAAGCATAAAGGTCCAGTCAACAATGAAAGAAACCATGGTGTGAACTCTAAATCTTGGGAAAATTATGTTTACGTCAAAAAATTTTTAGATTATTTTTAATATGTGCTTCCTAGTGTGATGAAAATTACATGATTAAAAATGAAAACTTCTGTCTATGGATAATTTTCAAAAAATTTAGGAAATTTAAAAACAGGTGGTAAGCTAATATAAGTAAGACTATAATCGGTTACAAAGTTTCATCTCTTTGCTAGGAAGCAGAATTATAACAGAAGAAAATGAAGATTATTTTAGTTCAAACTGATCAATCTGGTTCCCCTGCCATAGGTTGTATTTGGGATGTTCTATATTCTAGGTCTCTGCTGATTGTGCAGTTTTTAGAAACCCCATTACTGATGTGTTCAACCAAGAGTTAAAGCTTAGATGGGCCCTTATCAACTAAACCATGACTTTGCAATAGCCAACTAATCTTAAAACTTATAACAATTCTTGGGTATTAGTGCAATGCCTCTGGATTTGTGATTCCCAACTTTTGATTAAAGATTGTGTTAGAGAACTGGGAAATTCTTCTGGTATGACCTGGCTAACGACTGTCCCAACCCCAGTAGAAAATTAGATGTATGACCCATGCTTCCTTTACCGGCAATGACAATATAGTAAATATCAGCTAAGTTCCCTCATCATCATGGCAGCCAGTCCTCTTATTCAAACTCTCTCTGCCAGTATTCTCTCAGGTTCTTGGAAAAAACAGCCAGTTCTTGCTTCAGGACTTTGCACATGATGTTAAGAGAGAAGAAACCAGCAAGAGTGACATTTCAGATCAAGGCCTATTGAAGATAGCTTCACCCTGATCTCACAGGATGCAAGGACTTTATATTCCCACTATTACCAACAACTGGCTAAGGGCCTTGGGTGACAGGGGATGTCAACTCTCAAGCACTCTGGCTCTCCATATCTACAGAAAAAGTGTCTGCAACAGCCCTAGTAGAGTCTGCCAAATAAGACTTGCAGGTACAGGAGGCTGAAATTAAAGGCACACTGAAGCTGGAGGAGGGCCACTCAGAAATGAGAAATGAGAAGAGTCTGGGCAGTGCACCAAAAGGTCTTATGGCATTCATCACATAAATAGTGTTTCATCTCTAATAATGATCTATTTCTCCTTTGTGTTTTAATTCTTCTAATCCATACTTACAATTCTGGGGCTAATTGCTAAAAGGAAAAGTGTTACACATCAATGAATTGTCCAAGTAGTATTGGCAATTGGCCTGAGTTTTAAGTATGGAGTAGAAGATAAGGGATTAAAATACAAAGGAGGAATCAAAACATCATCAATTTCAACAGCAACAGCAAAGGATGATATAAATAACAGTGGAAATAAAGTTCCTTAAAAATCAAGGGTATAAGAAAACAGAACTGATGGGGTTAGTGGAAGACTGGCATATCAAACTGATTCCCAACTTAGCAGACCTTTTCCTCTGCTAGAGGGAAAACTCCTTAATCATTTTCATAGTCCTGCTAGCAAGAGAGAGATGCTGATTGGATGCCTGCCCCAGCTGCTTAAGAATAAGCAATCACTTTATTCATAAACTTTAAAAAAAAGAAGTCTCTATAACCAAGAAGAGAAGCAACACTTTATTATATATTCCAAGTAAGAACTTAGAATGTGAAAGAGAATTGATAAAATACACTGAAAAAAGGTAAAGCCCTGGCTTAAGTAAATGGATGGATGGTTTGTTTTGCCATTTTCCATTCATTCTGCCTTCTTTTGGTGACAGCACAGTAATTTCTTGTTAAAGAGTTACTACTCTCCCATTGTAAGCGATATGCCGGAACTGTCAGGCAAAGTGATGCACTTTTCTTAGCCAAAGAATGAATATACAATGGACAGTAGGTCAATCCAACATTCTCTCCATCTCCTGCTGGTCTGTGAGTCAAGCAGAGGAACACAAGAATGGAAAATAACTGAAGTTGATACATTTTAGTGTCAATATTCAGGTAAGATGGAAGCTTGGTAGCAGGGTGATTGGAATAGCCATTGTTTCTGTCTCAACTATGGTGCCCCAGCCATTTCTTTGATTCTGTGATAAATGCAGATTTACAGTAAACTTAATTGGTATGACTAGCAGAGAGAATTGGTGGTTAATTAGCCCACCTCCTCTCTGCTAAGGTATAAACTTCAATATAAACGCTTTTTAAAATTTGATGCAGTTTAACTCTAACTGGCTGGGATTGTAGTTTTACTCCCAGAATATGTGTCACTGGAAGTATGCTTTGTGAAGGCACAACTCTGTACCCAGAGCCTTAAAGACACCTGTTACTTCTCAGGTGCTTAATAAGCATCACATTTTACTACAGCAAATTGTGAGGAGAAATAAAAATAATATGAGTTATACTGAATAAGTCATTTAATGTTTTGAATCTTTTGTTTTCTCTCAGCAATGACATAAAAAGACTGGGTTTTTAAGCTGTAAAATCCTATGCTTCTTTAAATTTTCTCCTCTCCCCCCATGTAACCAATAATTATTGCTTACTATGTACTGGTTTCTAATCTTAATTATTTGTACATATTATTTCATCTAATCTTTATGATAACCCTATGAGAAAGACATTAGGATCAGTTGAGAATTCATTTGGCCACAAGCAGAAGAAAACTACTTACACTGACTTAGATCCATTAATTTATTCACTTCGCACACACAAAATCTAAGCTCAGGTAGCTGATGTCTTGTTGATGTCAAAATTAGAACTTCTGAAAGAAATTCTCCTGGCTTTTCCTCACATGTTCACAAGATTGCACACCCAGCTCCTTGCACTACGTCCCTGTTTGAGGCAAGTAAAACAGAGAAAGGTGGGAATGTCCAGAACTCAGATCTCTTTTCTTTCCCCATCATGAAAGAATACACTTTCTTCACAACCCACAGTTAACTTCTACTTACATCATCTTAGCTAGAACTGTTATGTGGCAATCCTTAGTTTTAGGGGAACTAGATCAAGTTTTTAGCTGGAAATATTTCCAGACCTCAAACTGGAGTTCTGTTGGTAATGATAAAGGGAAGAGTAAATGTTTGGAAGATGAATGATATCATCAGCTGCAGTACTTTTCGCCCTTCTTATTTATTTTTATTTCTTTATTTTTATTGAAGCATAACTGACATATAATACTATATTAGTTTCAGGTATATTACACCGTGACTCAATATTTGTATATATTGCAAAATGATTGCCACAGTAAGTTTAGTTCACATCTGTCACAACACATAGTTACAATTTTTTTTTTTTCTGATGAGTACTTTTAGGATCTACTCATTTATCAACTTCCAAATATGCAATACTGTGTTATAAACTATAGTCACCATGTTATGAATTACTTATTTATTTTATAACTGGACGTTTGTACCTTTCAATGCCCTTCATCCATACTTTTTGCAGTACCTTTTTAATTTCTACTTTATGGTTGAGGAATGAGGGCAACAAAAGGAGAATAACAATCTCTCTCAGATGGTAAATGGGGAAAAGACGAATTGGAAGCTAAGCAGTCTGATAGAGAATCCAAAATCTAAACAATGGTAGGATCAATGCAATACAGAACCACAAAGAGGCATCCAGAACTCTGTAGAATGTCTACCTGCAGTAATAATTAAGTGTGCAGAGACGAACTGGATCAACGGGGCCAGATATTTTAAAGATGACTTGTATATCTGTGTTAATTTATTGCAAAAGCTATTTTTGTCATGTCATTGTATATACAGGGTCTTAAGTTTCCATTCAGGAAATCTGAATTAAATCTTTCAGGTTCCTATATTTCAAGATCATATGCCACATTCTTTTATATAAATATATAATAAACTTTTGAAGAGAATGTGGGGTGATATAAATAGGTTCATTTGGAGAGGCCAAAACCTAGACTTAAAGCATGACCCAACCTTATGTAAACTTCTGCTAGTTAATAAATTTCAACGAGACTCAGTTTATTTATAGATAAAAGCAAATGATACTAGATAAACCATTTTTTCAGAACAGATTAAATGCACATATGAGTACTTCTTAGAAATTTTCATTACCAAAAATACATATAAATTATACCAAATGTTTTAAAAATTAAAAGTAAAATCAAAAAAATACAATAAAGACCAATGTGATTCTTACACATTCTATCACATTTTCCTATTTGAATAGTTATTAGAGTAATACACGTCCTCATAACTAATCAAATTGTACAGAAAAACACAGTATAAAAAAGCCACAATCTATAGCCCCACTCCTTTTCAAACCTAGTTCCACTTTTTAAGGAAAACTCCCAGCCTTTAGATAATATAAATCCGCAACTATTTCTTGACCTATCAATTATAGAAAATATCTATTGACTCCCCAATGTGAATAATAAAGATTAAACTAAAACTACTTATGGCACACTCTTTATTTTCTCCTTCAATACTGCACAATAATTTTTCTATTGATTATATTTTCAATCTTAAATAATACATTTAAACCTCAATCTTGTTCCATTAACATTCAGCAGTATTTTTTGACATTTTAAGATTAGAATTTTAGTTCCCTTACTCTCTCTTCCACCTTTCTCTGTCCACTCTTTCCCAGGTTAATGTACTACCTTCTGTAAGTTATGCTTTAATTTTAACATTGTTGACATTTTTGGTATTAATATTTTATATTGCACCTTCAACCAAGTTTATCACACATTGTCCTTAGGTTGATGTTAAAAAGCAGTTTCACATTTTATGATTATATAAATATGTTTTGGTTATCCAAAAAGTACCATGGAAAGATTGTTTCAAATCTTTAATTATAAACTGGGTTATTTTAAGTTTTCTTCTGCTCTTTGAGTTACTTATATTTGCTCTTAGAATAGATTTTATATCTAAGTTTCTTTATTCTTCTTTCTGATTCTGCTAGCTCTCCTCAGAAGCATGGTTTAAATTTAAGAAATTGTGATGTGGGTAATGTGTTCTTCCTTTTCCTTTTGATTTTGCCCACTGATTTGGAACTTTGACCAGAATGTCTACTAGGGCAGAATAAGGTCTGACCTGTTAGCTGGCTGGCCATTGAGCTTCCTCCATCAAATGCCAAAATAACCATGATCTTGTTACTAACACTAACAGCCACATTTGGAGTCTTAACTTTCCTCAAACTACTGCTTGGCAGGAAAACCCCACTTGGGGTTTTATCTCAGGTAACTATCAGATGCCTACGGTCTAAGACTAGGCATAGGAATACCATTTGGTTTAGTTCTGCACGATGACCATTCGGGTTCCCATTTGCCCTTGACTGTGCTTACTGTCTCTGACTCCATAGCCTCTGGGATACCCACAGAACAGGTTGGCTCCAAAATCCTCAGCCTTCCATATTATGGGATGTGTAGCTTTCTTCATATTCACCCATAACCCACTGCCATGTGATTTTTAGCTCTTATTCGGTTATTAATCACCTCCACTTATCTTTCTTGTTAGTATATTTTATATTAATTTGAAACATAGGAAATAGCAAATGTTGAACCACTTTTGACTAAAAAAATAGCAGTTTTAAATGGTTCAATCAGTGTACTACATTCTGTAAGCTCTGCTTTTCCTTCAATATTTTTATTTCAGTCAATTCTTAAAGAGGACAAGAGGCATAATTATACTAAAGCTATCCATCTTGAATTGGAAGCTTATACTATTTTTAATGGGAATATTAACAGGGATGTAAATTGAGCTCTGCTAGATTATGGACCAGACAGAGCCAGTTCTTTCTAGCCTAGGAAGGCTGAAATGGTTTATAATGAGGAAGAGAACTTTTTTTTACTCAGTATTTTTCCACCTAAGATCCCGAACATTTTGCAGATCTTACTTAAAATGATAATGGGCAATTTTGGCCTGGTAACCCTTCCTCACTGAAAACGAAACAAAAAAAGGTCCTTTATTAAAACACAACAAACAAAACCTTTGTATACCTCAAATACATGATTTTTTCCACAAAAATTTAAGATTAGATTAAGCCAAGGGTACAAAACATAGACTCTCTTCCTTGACAAAGAAGTGTTAACTTAGCTGATGGCTCTCTTGAAAAGAAATGAATAGGAAAACGCACCAGGATGCAACCACGTGGTTAGAGGCCAGGAACACCAAGCAGACGTTGTTTCACTTCTCTTTCCCACACACTGGACAAGCTGCAAATGCAGTGAGGCCAGCACTGACAGGACAGAATGTCAGATTTAGGACTCCCACACGAGGCTGCCCTGCCATCATCTCCAGATTGCTGCACAAGATTTGCAGCTCTGCTCTGCTTTCTGCTGCCAATAAGAGAGACATCAGGGAGGCCGCTTTGAAGAAGCCAGGATGTGTTTGCATGTTTACAACTTTAGATACTGTGGGAGCCTCTCCGGGGGCATAGCAACTAAGGCCCTCATACTCCTTAGTATTCTCAGTACTTGTGCCCTGGGAGTCTGAGAAGGTGTCTGAACGAATGTAACCTGGCCCACATGTCAGGAGAAGGTTGAGATACTGTGTATGCATTAACACTTCACTCGTGGACCAATTTATGATTTTGTATAGAGCTGATGTTTTCATTTACCTTTCAAATAAATTCTGCAAAGATCAACTAACTTCTCTGTTCTACTTGGAATTGCTTAAAATCTCAGATTAACCTTTATTCTGCCACAATAAAGGCACTGTCTTAAACTGATTAACTTCCTAAAGTAGGAATAGATATCATAGTCTAATTTTTAAAAGGTGGGGTGGGGGGGAATGTTGATCTAACTAAGACTGTAACTGTGTTGTAGATTGAATAACCTTTGTAATAAACTATTTTTAAATTGTTAACCTTTATAATAGAAATGTGTTGCTTTTGCTGATCTATATCAATTTTCCTGTGTTCTGGTAACAACTCCCAACTGATGGGCTGGTTATTTAGTGCAATTGTCCATCACGGTATCCTGCAAGTAGGTAGACACATAATTCACATTTGCCCTATCCCACTCTCCAGAGAATCTCAACCATGAGCATGGTGATGAAAAACTGAAGATAGTTTTAGCTGATTCATTCCAGGAGTAAGTAATACCCTGAAAAATTTGATCAAAATTTCCTGCTCTCCAGACCCCTGGACCTGTCTCTGTTTTGTCCATCAGCAGCCTTTGTCTTCAAATATTTCTTCAATTTTCTGAGCTACCCTTTTTATGTCGATAAACTTATTTATTTATCCTGCTTAAGAAAACCAGAATCAGTTCCTGAGAAACTTATAGGAAAAAATGTAATCTATTTAGATTGAGGAAATGCAAAAATATTCAGAAACCATGGTGGAAGATCTGGTATACAAGTCTTATAATTAATGGAAGATTTTCTTGGCCAGTCGTGACACCGTTTAAATGAACCATGTGGTTCATCACTGCTAATTCAGGATAAATTCTGCCCTGAGAAAGAGCCCATTCTTAGTGAATTGTGGCTCACCTAACTCAAATAAAACAGATTCAAATAAACCTGTGACATGATTTTCATGTCACATATGTGGTTAGGTAGACACAAGGTCAAGAGAAAAAGTCAGAACAAGAAAAAACAAGACTCCAGAATAATGTTACCTAATTTTTTCTTCCCTAACTCCCTGCATAAAAACATTATGGTGATAATGACAATAAAAAATGACATCATTATGCAGAAGCTGCAGCTGAGGAAGCAACAAAAATTTAAAAGAAGGGCAGAGCTGAAGTAAGTGCATATGTGTTAAAGAAATGGGGAAGGAAAAGAACGTGTGCTTCTCCGGGGACCGAGAGTGCATCGGATTTAAAATAGATCTTTAAAAAGAAAGCAAGACCTGTCCATCAGCTTTGGTTTCAGCAGAGGGATCCTCTCTGGAGAATATTTTCTCTTGTAGGAGAATGGTTAGGATGCCAGGCACTATACAGACAAAGGGAATAGTGTACAGATTCATCACTTGTTTGAGGTAGGAGACTAAGATGGGTCAAACACCATGAAACATATGATTGCATTATGAAAACAACCTAAGGATCTGACATTAATGAAGTAGGGAAAAAGTTGTATTTAGTGAATTTTTAAAAATTAAAATCTATTACCAAAATTTCATTGAGCTCCCTAAATCATTTTTCTTCAATGACATACATAATATGCACATGAATATTACATATATATAATACATACACATTAATATAATGTATACCATGTATCTTAATACACATAAAATGTATACTACTTACAACTGTGTGAACTTGACTAACTACTGTAACTGTTCTGATTCTTTGTCTGCAAAATAATGTAAGTATAATAACTACCATATCTGGTTATCATGAGAATTAAGTAGGTAACATATGGAAAGTACTTCGAAAAATAAACATGTTATTCTATGAATGATAAATCTCATTTTACTTTGATAGAAAACATCTCTGATCCCCTTATTATCCCTGCAGTATTGTGTGATTAATTAGTGACAGGAAAATAATTATCTCATTGAAATTTTTCTGAGTTTAAAACATGAAACTTTGTATTATACAGCTTTTGATATACTAATAGGCTGGCCTGATATATGCTATCAATCATTCAAATAAATAATTTAGGTAAATATTTTATGTCCAATTCTGTGCTCTGTAAAACAGATGCGAAGATGAAAACAAGTGCATCTGCTACAGATTCTTATGATTATGCCCCAGTAGTTGAGAAGAAAGCTCAAATAATAGAATTTAGATGAAAACTCTCTGTACGCTGTATGAATACAATTCATGTGTGTGACTTGGTGTGTATGACATGTTGACAATGAACAAATCAAGCTATCTATCCCAGGAAAAGCTTTGGTTCTGTAGGATAAACTTACTGCCTCTTTCTTTGTACCATTGTTCAATTTTTTATGTTAAGAATTGGGATTAAAGGGGCGCCTGGGTGGCACAGCGGTTAAGCGTCTGCTCAGGGCGTGATCCTGGCGTTATGGGATCGAGCCCCACATCAGGCTCCTCCGCTATGAGCCTGCTTCTTCCTCTCCCACTCCCCCTGCTTGTGTTCCCTCTCTCTCTGGCTGTCTCTCTCTCTGTCAAATAAATAAATAAATAAAAATCTTTAAAAAAAAAAAAGAATTGGGATTAAAAATAAAGCTTAACTATGTAAGTCAAATGATGAATCACGGCATTAGGTTCCCAAAATATCATAAGTAAATTGTATGGAAGTTAAAGTGAAGTGGGTCCATGGGTATAACATTTCTATAAAACAAAAGCATTTCTAGAGTCTTTCAAAAATATATTCATTGAGCTTGTTAACTTCCCTCCCCCTTTACCTGGTAGAGGATATTTCATTTTTCCTCTGTTGTCAGTGACTTTCCTTTAGATTTGCTTTCCACCCCTAGAAAGTTGATTACTACAGCAGAGGGGGATCTAACAATAATCTGAACCCCAAGGGTTAAATAGATGAAGAGCTTACTGTTTTGATAAACAGAAGGTTTTGAGTTTCCCAGATAGGCTATTTATACATTGTTAACCAATCAAATTACAGAAACCATATAATCATGTCCTCAGTATTTTAATGGGTATTTATTAGGTCTTGTTGTTGCTGGATACCACCTTCCTCATTTTTTGTCACCCCAACAAGAAGTGTATTCTCTCTTTCTGTGTTGGAGGATCACCAAAAATTTTTAAGACTTGGTAAAAAGCTGAGTTCACTGAGCTAAAAATACGATACGCCAGTTCACTGCCAGTTCCCTGAGCCACATTCTCCAGGCTTCCCAATAATTTTGAGAAGCACCTGTATCTATTTAATAAATTCCTTTTCTACCGAAATCAGTATTGATTGGTTGGTCACAAATAAAAAAATGACTGATATTGAAAGAAACAAAAATTTTCCAAGTCCCCACTATGAGCTAGATCTTTTGAAATTCTCTGGAGGCATACTAATCACAACTAATAATACTTGATTTGCTATTTCTAAAAATTGCTCATTTCCACAGTACGTATACTGAAATGACATGAACTTACTCTATATCATCACAAAATGATTACACATGATTAAAAAAAAAAATCCCTTATCATCAGGCATAACAAAACCTTTTCTTTCTTTCCATGGCTGAGGATATACCAAGCTTTGCCCAAGTTGTACTAATGAGGAAGGGAATTTTCTTCCCCCCACACAATAAAGCCAAAAGCAGGTCCCCTTGTTAATATTGTTATAAGTTTTTTCAGTCTTTACAGCAAATTTCCATTTATGGTTCTTCTTTAAAAGATGGCTGGGAAATTTTTGCAAGAGTTCATCATTTTTCCAACCTTTCTGTGCCATTCAGTTATTCTGAAAAGTTAAATACCCATCCACTGGATTAGATGTGGAACAATTCTGTGCTGCTTATGTTTTACATTTATTACTCATTTCCAGAGCTTGACCTCAGCTGATAAGCTGATAAACATTTTTCACTTTCAGTTGAAAGTAAAGGAGCTGAAAGAAAGCTAGTTTCATTTGGGGGATGTTATAGTCACAGCTCCTTAATGTTCCAATGCCTTTCTTCACACCTAGAAATGTGTGAAGCTACCTTGAAAGTGTGCTACATGGTTTCAGTTACTTGTTAGTATTCTTAACCATGAGTCTTTCTGTCAATAAGAAAATGAATTTTGCTTGGAAATCACTGATAAAAGGGAAGTCTCCTCCTAATCACCTCTTAGGTTAAAGCAAGTCAGAGCTATGATTACAGAAAGCTGGTGATTTCTTCTTATGATTTTTTCTTTCTTTTTCTTTTTTCTTTTTTTGGTATTATTCAGCTCCTTTGAAAAGGATTTCGGAATTAAGGCTTAGGTAACCTTTTCAAATTCAGAATATAACTTCAAATAGGGAGAAACCAAATCAAGTACCTGGAAGGGAGAAAAACAGTTTGTTCCTCAAGGTCAGGCCACTAAGTCCCAACACCTCACACTCATGTTTTTCTTAACCAATTATTTTCAAATGATGGAGGAGCACTCAGAGTAGACTGAGAGGCAGTCTTGGAGAGTGTCAATATTTTTGCAACTGTGGTACACGATGGAGAAAAACCAATGGCTGTCCTAGAAAATTCTAAATTATATTTGTGACGTTTAAAAATTGTATTATTCAATTTGTGGTACTATTTAACATCTGCACTTAAACTCGGTTCATTTTGCAGTGAATCTATGATTTCAGAAGGAAAAGAAAAGCCTCTCAAGCAAGACAAGAGTGAAGAGAGGAAATGTTTACAGTAAGCAGTTTGAGGGGTAAAGATCTTCTTTGCAATATACAAAAATCATGCTTAAAAAGGCTATAAATCTCCAAATCACCCACAACCTACTGTAGTATGAAGCCAGTCCAGAGTTTGACAAAGGTATCAAGCTGGAGGTCAATTTTTATCTAATGTCAACTTGACGGGATGAGGAACATATGGAATTTAGAGTTAACGTAATTCTTGGGGTGCCTGGGGTTGGTTAAGCGGCTGACTCTTGGTTTTGGCTCAGGTTATAATTGCAGTCATGTGATCAAGACCCCCGTTGGGTTCTGCATTCAGTATGGAGTCAGCATCAGACTCTCTCTCCCTCCCTCCAATAAATAAATAAATAAATAAAATCTTTAAAAAGAATAAAGAATTAACATGATTATGACCATAAGACCACAGAGATGGACAGTGAAAAACTAACAGAAAATTTCTCTACAGTGAAAAATATCATTTTGCTGATCAGTTCTAGAGTTGGGGCAGTTCATCCTTTGAGCTATAAGAAAATAAATTTTTCATTCTCCTAATTAAAGGATGATCATCACCAAAAATAAATTAATACTTGAGTCCAAAATAAATGGACTTAAATCATTTCAAAACATAACCGCATAATATAGAATGTAAGTTAAAGAGATCTTAGAAAGTATAATGAGATATCACTATATCTCCACTACAATAATAGGATATCAATTTAAAAATTAAAGAGACGTGGGATGCCTGGGTGGCTCAGTCTGTTAAGCATCTGCCTTCAGCTCAGGTCATGATTTCAGAGTCCTGGGATTGAGTCCTGCATCCAGCTCCTTACTCGGCAGGAGCCTGCTTCTCCCTCTGCCTGCTGCTCCCCCTGCTTATGCTCGGGCAATCTCTCTCTCTCTATCTGACAAATAAATAAAATTAAAAAAAAAAACATTAAAATTAAAATTAAAAAGACTGACATCATCAAGTTTTAGCAAGACTCTAGAGAAAATGTCAGCCTCATACTGGAAATAGAGTAAAATAATCTTATGATTTTAGAATGTTTGCCATCTTTTTACCCTATTATCCAGCAATTCTATACCTCAATATATAATGAAAAGAAATACATATGTGTGTGTATCAAAAGACATGCACCAAAAAAAAAAAAAAAAAATTCATGGTAGTATGATTTGTAATAGCCCCAAACTGACAAAATCCAAAGATTCATCAGTAGTTGAATGAATTTTAAAAAGCACAGTAATTTATATAATAGAATATAGCAGTGCAAATGAAAACAAACTCACAAATTAAATACATATTCATGTTTTCATTTATAAAATGTTCAAATTGAATTAAAAAATTGGCTGACTTAAAACAGATTTATTAACTAACAGTTTTGGAAGCTAGAAGTCCAAAATCAAAGTGTCTTACGGACCACTCTCCCTCTAACAGTCCTAGAGTAGAATCCTTTGCCTTTTCTAGCTTCTGATATATGCCGGGATTGCAATATATATTTTCTTTAATTTCATGTATTTGAGAGAGAGAGAATGAGCGGGGGGAGGGGTAGAGAGAGAAGGAGAAGCAGATTCCCTGCTGAGCGGGGAGCCTGACAAGGCAGGGCTAGATCCCAGGACCCTGGGATTATGACCTGAGCTGAAGTTGGAGGCTTAACGGACTGAAACACCCAGGCGCCCCTCAAATTATCTTTTTGGAGGGAAACAATTAAACTCAGAACACACTGGAAATTCTTGGTGTAAAAGTGAATTGAAAAATAGCTGGGATTGGATACAAAGCTTCAGGCATTCCTATATAATATATATGTAATATATACCTACAGCTTTTATGATGCCGTATTGGTCAATAAAAACTCAGGAGCCAGCCAGTGTTCAAAATAGTTTCTCTAAATACTTTCCTACTGTTAACACTAGTGTATAGTCTTTAAGGTGATATATATTCCCGGTTCAAGTAACAAACGGTACAGAGTAAAGCCATATTTTTTTCTGTCACAGGACTGATCAGTGATTCTACTACATTAAGAGTCAAGAATCAAGCCATAGAAATGTTAATCTAATGTAGGGATAACACACATGTGGGTTCTGTAGACCATTATAGTCTATCCAAGCTCACCACAGACCTTGAAAAGGGAGAGCAGAACACACTCTAACACAGACCAGACTGGACCTCACACTCTATCTCAATACCATGTTACAGGCAGCCATTCCCAATTACCTAGAGTTGGTATGTGAGATGAAACCTATGATCAGTGCATATTAAACATGGCAGGACCAGCCCTAAGCTACATGATCAGGTCAAGCAAGTCTGACCCTGCGGCATCTTTCACTCCTTTCATTTTGGCCCCTTTTTCCTCCCTTCATATTCTCAGAATTATCTGGATATCTCTGACTGTACATAACTCAATGGTTTGTAGTCTCAAAATAGATGGCTTACCTTGGTAATTAGCCACATTAATTCTGAACATGCCTACACTTTCAGTTGCTAACTTTTGCCACTTCTGGATTCAATTTTTCTGGTTAAATAATAATGTGTTTATTATAACCATAATGCTAATGGAGTAAATTATAACTGCAATTATGGAAAATTACCTTGACCCCAAGGCATTTCTTGATTTTAGTAATAAGGATGGTACACTGTAATGGTTATGGGCTTTGACTCTTGATTCAATTGGTCTGAGTTCAAATGCTGACTTGCCACTCATTCACTTTGGGCCAATAACCTTTCTGGTTTGTGCCTTTGTTTCCACCTTTGTATAATATGGATAAATAAAAGTGCCTACCTCAACAACAGAGTTGTTGAAATGAATGAATGAGTTAAAACAGAAATGCCTTAAAACACTTTTTGGCATACGGAAAGCATTTCACACCAGTTAGTTATTTTAATTGTATAATTATGCAAATAAGAGTTCTAGGTATGATGATTAAAATTTAAAGGCTAAAGCAACAAGAATTTTTATTTGGTTTTCATCTACATGTTGGGCACTGTATTAGATTCTTGAGATAAAGAGTTGTGTTTTGAAGGAAATTTTATTGAAAGAGAGAGACAAATAGAAATTAAAATGGACTGTGGTAGTGGTATAATGACTTTATTTAGCGCTTGTTATAAGAACATGCTGACATGATGCAACTTTTTTTTGTTTTGTTTTGTTTTGTTTTGGAAACTATTTACTGTTACTAGGTGTGATATTTTCTTTGCTTCTATATAGGAGAGAAACTGTCCAGTTAAACCAATGAAGAGCTTTTTACAAATGTCTGATTAACCTGTCTTCCTGTCTCCTCCCTATCCCATTCTTTCTCACTCTATGATTTTCTAGCCCAGATTAGTACATATTCCTGGACTAATATACTTTGCAGATGACCAAAATTCTTTAATATTTGACATTCAGTTTCTAAGAAACTTCCCTGTAATTCAAAGTTAGGTTTGTTCATGAGAATTTATGAGGTTGCTTTGCAATAATTAATTCATTTATACTTTGAGAAAAAAATGTGTGTATGCATACAAATGTAAGTATATATATAATTTTAATTTTGGCTTACAAAAAAGGACATCTTATCAGACACTGCAGGTAATTTATTACACACATGACATATTTTCTCTCATGCTTTAGCTCTGTAATTCTACTTTTCATAGTTCCTAAACAAAAAACATATGGTCAATCTTCAAAGATTTTTTTTAACCTGAAACTGTTTTCTAGTCTGTAAAGCAAATAAGAAGAAAAACATCATGAAGGTGCTTCTGTATTTCAACTTGACTTTTTAACATAATAATGAAATATATACATCTTAAAATATCACTTGATAGTCACCAAATAAAACAGGGCCAGGTAGAATACCATGTCTTGGGCTCTAAAACTATGCTATTTCAGATACACCTCACCATTCACAAATAAATATCAGAGCATCCAGTTGTTTGCACATTTTGAAATAGAAATATCTTTAAAGTTTCCAGTCCACACTTAATTGCTTTAGGCATTAGCCAGAATTCTATGGTGATAAAAAAGTATAAAATACTGAGGCTATATGCTAATATTCAGAAATATTTTCAAAATACTCCACTAGACCTAACACTATGTAAAAAATTTTATTCCAATTTCTTTTTTTTTTATTAAAGATTTTATTTATTCATTCGACAGAGAGGGAGAGACAGCCAGCGAGAGAGGGAACACAAGTAGGGGGAGTGGGAGAGGAAGAAGTAGGCTCCCAGTGGAGGAGCCCAACATGGGGCTCGATCCCGGAACGCCAGGATCACGCTTAAGGACTGAGCCTCCCAGGCGCCCCTGATTCTAATTTCTTAACAAAAGGTATATCTCTGTAGTTAATATAAAAAGAACTAAATTTGCCGTTTGTTTCCTTATTAATGGGATGTCTTGAATGAAACCCTTCCCAGCATATTGAAGGAGGACATGCTGGAGCCATGAATCTCTAAGTCACTTTAGTTTCATCCTATTGACAAAATTATTTATGCAAGTAGAGAATGAGTTCAGTACATATCTTCCAAATTCACTATTATCTCTTTAGCATTTCCCCATGCTTTTATAAATTCTTCAGCTATCTATAAACTTAGTTCTCTCTAAACTTCTTTATGCACGGTTCCAACAACAGATGTTGCCCTTTGAAATCTGCTTTGAAATCACTTCCGAGATGTAACCAAAAGTAAGCAAGTTGGGGAAGAAGGACTGACCTTAGTTTGCTTTTTATTTTGCAATAGCATCAGCCTATTATAAAAGCACATTTTCTTACCCCTGTTTTGTTTGAGACACTGACCTCTCTGTAGCAATTAAAGCAAGAGTGTGTGGTTTCTGTTGTGGAGAGTTTTAAATTTACTCTTTATGTGTGTTCGCTGAGTACTTTCAGGCCTGGCCTGTGCTATTTTCAATTTTATTTCAAGTTAATGTAAGAATGTCTTGAGTCAATGTTCGGAAATATGAATATGTTGTCGTTATAAACAACAAAGGATGGTATTCAATAACCATTAGAAAGGAAGAATAACATTGAGCCCAAATACAGTTTGTGAATAAAGGTTGTGAATTTTTTAATCCTTTGGAATGAAAGTAAGAATTTATTAAAAAGTTTTTTATACTGAAAATATTTGAGTTCATCTTGGATTCACCTAAGCTTAGATCAGTTTTATACTGCTATCATCATTGAAGCCATGGTTTAAAATCAACCGAAAATCGCAAAGAGTGTCAAATAATGTTTAAACTTAAATGTTATTTTTCATCACTAGTTAGCAATCTTTAGACTAAATATTTATTTCAGAAATTATAACCTTATCATGAATCAATAGTTTAGCAGGGCTACTTTGGTCAAAGATTTTAAATATCCCAAGATTTTTTGCCAAATACAATAGTAATTCAGTGCAACACAAATTTTAAGAAATAACAACAGCACAAATTGTAGGGCTACTTATATAACATATTATTCTGTACCAATATTCTTAATACATATATTTTACACAAGGTGACTTTTTAATTTTCTATTTGGATCACTCTTCAAACTATGTAAAAGGGAAAATAATAGATTTTTGCTTGTTTGGGATTTTGTTTTGTTTTCATGATTTCCATAAATAACTTTCCTTTATACGAACTTTAAATACCGTCAGAAAATGAAATACACATTGAAGAAATCCAGACAGCAATCTTTTAAAAGGTCTGACACTATACAAGTTGTACAGAAATTTGAGAATGGTCGACAATAGAAAAGAAGGGATGAGTTATCTTCAAAACTAAAACCTGCAAGAAGAGATTAGATTCATTCCAGGTGCCAAAAGAGTTGCAGAACTGGGAATGAATGGATCTAAGAATCTTGTGATGATTAAAGCACGCTGGAAATGTTCTATGCTACCTCAGTAGGTAATGAGCGCTTGTCACTCTAGGTATTCAAGTAGATATTGCTTGGCAGTCATCACTGAAGCCATGGTTTAAAGTCAACCAAAAATCACCAAGAGTATCAAATAATGTTAAAATTTAAATGTTATTTTCAAGGAGTCTTCTACCTCTGATGTCCTAAGTTTCTATAAGCTGAGTATACAATATATGGTGTAATTTTTAAATTTTCTCCAGTTTTATTGGGTTATAATTGATATATAGCATTATATTAGGTGTATAAGGCACACAACATAATGATCTGATATATGTATATTTTACCACAGTAAGTTTAGTTAAGATCCATCACCTCATGTAGTTACAATTTCTTTCTTAGATGAGAACTTTTAAGATCTACCATTAAGTATAAGCTGTACTTATTTCATTGATGTCTGTTTCTCTTAATACTTTGAGGGAAGGAACCATATCTGTTTCATTCAACAGTATACACCCAAATCTAAGATGTTCCTGGCATGTTGTGCATATATACATAATTTTTTTGCTATTTTTAATATTTCCCCCAGATTCAATGAGATATTCACATATACTGCATGTAAATTTAAAGTGTACAATGTGATGAAGAGATACATGTATATATTGCAAAATGAATACCACAATAAGGTTAGTTCACATCTCCAACCTGTCATACAATTATAATTGTGTATGTGCGGATAGTAACAACATTTAAGATCCGTCTATACTTTTAAAAAGTTCCAAGTATGTAATATAGTATTATCAATTATAACCACCACACTGTGCACTAGATCCCCAGATCTTACTTGTCTTATACCAGAAAGTTTGTATCTTAACCAATTTCCCTCTATTTCTCTCACCACCTAGCTCCTGGTAACTATCATTCTACTCTGTTTCTATAAGTTTGGCTTTTTTAGATTCCACATGTGTGAGAACATAAAGAATTTGTCTTTCACTCTCTGACTTATTTTATTTAGCATAATGCTAAATATGTTGAAGCCCATCCATGTTCTACCCCACCCATCAAAAACAAACAAACAAAAACAAAGAAACAAAAAACAAAACCACAAAACCCAACCAATTTAAGAAAACGGCCAAACTTCATTAAATTGGTTAATCCTAAATGCTTTTTTAAACATCCCATTTTGGTATCAAGAAGAGTAAAGCAACATTTACTTCTTTCTTCCCTCCTCCACCTCTGTGGAAGAGGAAAAGAGAAAAATTAGGTCCACAGAGAGCAAATAAAAAACTGATTCTCACAATGCCCACAAGCAATCCAAGACCCACTGTCTAGCAGTTTTAAGCAAGTGAATCATTTAGAAGCTTTTCTTATCTTCTGCTTCTCTTTTTGGGTGTAGACACAGCCTTAGGAAACATAAGTTGCTCAACATGACATCCAACTGAGAAGTCTGCCTTCCATGAAGTGAGCACCAATAAAAAAGTGGTCCATATTCATATGCTTTTATTATTGGGATATCTAAGAATTAAAATAAGACTTTCATACTGATACCATACTGCCACATATAAAAAGCACTTAATATATCCTTTAGGTTTTACTTCCAATCTCTATGAAGAGCTAATGTGTGAAAATTACATCATATGGTGTAGAAAGCTACAAGGAGAATTTTGGCATTATTTATTTTCCTGTCTTTGTGTGTGTGTGTGTGTGTGTGTGTGTGTGTGTGTTTAAAGGATCTAATCTAGAAAATAGTGAAGCAAAATACCCAGCAAAGCCACCAGAAGACAATAATTCATTGCATAGAATGAATGATGAATAGAGTTATTTTATCTCCTGATTTTTTAAAAAATGTTCTGTTCCCTATTGGTGATTCTTCGAAATTTCCAACCTCTTCAGAACCTCTCAGATTTTCTCATCAGGTAGAAAAGAATAAAGAGAGGAAACAGAAAGGATTAAGGTAAAAAAAAAAAAAAAAGAACCAACATAGTCTAATATTTGTTTGTGTGTATTCACTATATTCACTATACTTAATAACAATAATGAGTTTTCCATGTGTTTCAAGGAATTCTCTACATTCTAAGATTAATGACTATCTAGGTAGGAACTGGTATATTTGTTAACCAATAATGTGCTTTATTGTGTTATGGGTTTAAACATGGTGTTTAATTTTTTTTTAATGACAACATTGTTTCAAGAATTACAATTAAAAAGCCCTTCAAAACACGACAAAGAATTCATTAGTCTAGTAGAGTATATTTTTGTATAATTGATGATAACTGTGTAATGATGTGGTAAGCTGGCAATTAGGCATAATTTGCTTATGCAAGTGAGTTTAAAAAAATGGGGATCAATATTCAATTTACACCTATGTGAAAAGCAATTAGTTTAATTGATGGGGGGAAAAACCCTCAACAATGGCTAATTATTCCAAAATGACCCGAAACACTCATGCAAATTATTAGAATTAATTATACATGAATGATTAGATTATATAAATCATTTTTAAAACCTTGAAGTTTCTATAGTCATTCATAAAATGTAGTAGAAAAGGTGATTTCATAGTATAATGGATTCAGTTTAGAGAATAATCATCAGGTTTTCCTTACACTGTGCTGGCACGATGCCACCTCAAAATAGACAATAATGGATATAAACAAAACAGGTGTCACTACTTCTCACTCAGGTATAATAGTTCAACAAAGAAACATTTACCCAGTAAAATACTGTTTTGTATAATTATTATTTCTCTCTCAAGTCCTACTGAGTGTCTACAGGAATTCCTGAGATACCTGTAACATTTTACATTCTTTTCAAAGGTAAAACTCAAATACCTTGATTTACTTATCATCAGCCTTGGTTTTGTTTATGGAATAGATGAAGATTTACTCTAATTCTGCATTCTGTTCTTCACATGACCATGCCATTCTCATCATTACTTCTATGGAAGAAGCCGTGCTTCATGAATTTCAGAAAACATCTGTCCATCCGAAATTACTTTTAATTTAGGCCTGGTTCTCATTATCAGTATATCAATCTATCATTGGAATACATATAGATTCACTGCCTGCCTTCATTGAACTCCAAGTGGCACGACTGATTTTAAATCAATTTGGGGCAACATCACAAACAAAAGTAACTACTTGGGTGTGATTTCATTCTTCAGCGTCAAGTTATAAAACTGAAGTCCTGTTGATAGAAGAAGTTTGTCTCAGATAAAGGTGTTTCTAGCTTATAAAGGTAATATTTTTTCAGGAAGGAAAAAAAAAACACACACACACGTTTGGAAGATGGGTGATGTTCTAATTTAGGCTGCCTATTTTAGTAGACACTCCACTTTTTAGAATATATAGACTTATTTCAATACCTTTCTCTACAAAAAGTAAATAAACACCTCACACAATGATTAGGTTTCTTTTAAGTTTGCCTTAACAACGCCACTTGAGTTTCAGTCTAAGATACACTTGGATGTTTTTACTATTTTTAATTTTTATCTATTACTCTATCCCCAAATCAGCAATGGCCTCGATAAAACCTTGTTTTTTAACTTTCAATTCTAGTCTTCATCTTTGCCTTCAACGTCATAGCTTTATCCTTATATAAGTTGGAACTGTGGTGCTGCATGGTGGCATAATACACTGTTATTAGCATGCTATAAGGACTCTGCACACATTCTCACAAATTATAGAAAGGCATTAAGCATGAATCTCAGAATGCCCAGGTGCATTTTATAATGGCTCTGATAACACTCTGAGCTATATTACATTTTTGTTCTGAACAGGAGCCCCTCAGAGAGGAGGTAAAAAGTTATCTGCTGTCAAAAAGCCTTGATGTGTTTCCAGTCATGGAAGTTTTGCACTTGAGAACTGAACACGGTTTTGTATAGAATATTCTGGCCTTCTCTAGAGAATGAACAAGTATGAACACAAATAACAAAAACTGTTGGGCTCTGAGCTCTGCCACTGGCTCCTGATCATTGTAGGCCTTTTCATAGCTGGTTATTGAACCCATAAAACTTTCAGTTATCAACCTTGTGATCCACCAGAGACATGCAATCTGGACCTTGGAGGGTGACCAGGGGCTAAATTTTCTTACCTAAGCATTGCAATAAAAATTTCAAATTGGTGATCACCTTTCTGAATTTGAAGTATAAATCAGTAGGTTTGAAATAAGTCCTTTTATGTTTTTTATAGTAGGTTTATGTTTTTATGTACTTTTATTTTGATTTTTCTATATTGTCTTTACCACAACTATATGACATGAGTACAGCAATGTATGTATATGCTGTTGAGTCATAAATGGAAAAATAAAATGAGACCCAGGATGAAAAATGACTTTCTTGGGTTACACAGAACACTGACCCTAGAACTAAGATTAATCTACAATACTTTTTTTCTGGGTGTGAATGTTCATTGTTAGATTTAGCTGCACATCTAAAGAGTTGGTATGATTGTTCAGCTCAGCAAGCAGAGGTCCACAACTAATGTTCCTGCATCAATCCCAGGTCCCCAATATATAGCTTACACTCAATATATTGAACCTCACCAAACATTGGGACAACTGACTTCAGAATTTAAAGTCTTAGAATTTATGAAACAGGAGAGATTTTAGAGAATATCTAAGTAGTGGTTCTCAACCTTAGTTGTACATCAAAATCCCCTGGAAGGTATAAATACTCATACCTGGGTTCCACCTGCAGCTAGTTTGATAATTAATCGATAATTAATCTGGAGCAGACTGGGCTGAGATTTTTTAAATTTCTCCACAATATTCATCTGTATAGCCAAGGTTGAAACCAATGATCTAGAGGTAATACTGAGGACTATAAATGTATATACCTACAGGAGCCTGAAGGTTACATCCATGGGAAGCTGGGCAGCTATAAGAAAAAATAACATAATCTCTCTTAGACTGTTGCTTAGTTTTTCCATTCTTGATTGAGCAACAGGTAAGAGATATTTTTTCATTATAAATAAGAAAAAAAAGTGCAAGCTCAATGTCAAATGGCAACTGACACTTATACTTTGTGTGGGAGGTCACAAGGAGTATCGGAGATTGTGTTTAATTACACAATGCATGAGCATGTAAAGGGACAAATGCTCTTAAGCTGCAGCTGAATTTGGGCCTAGAGTTTCCAGATCCACTGATTTTGTGAAGAGTACAAAATTTATTTCTTTTAATTTAAAATTGCTTGATGTTTTAAAAGTTAGCTTGATTAATTAAAATTAAAACAGGAGAGCTTTATGGTTAAAGTGTGGAAGGAAAACAAAGGAAATGTGCATCTGCTCCAGTCTGTTCTTTTTTTTTAAACCACAGGGTTGGGGGTGGAAGTCTAGGTTCCGTGTGTGGTCTCCACAGACTCTGCAGTGGGAGAAGGGAGCTCATTACTTCCTGACATGGATGAGAGATTCAGTTTCCTACTTTGCCTTCTCTGATACCACCTGGTGGGAGGTTAGAACACCTCATTACTACCTAGTAAGTGTGCTCTAGGCTCCCCATTTGGCTTTTGCTGGTGGAAGTGGGACTACAGTCTTTTCAGGGGCGTTTGGCTAGAGTAAAGCAGTATTATCCAAAAGTTTTCTTTCTTGTTAGACTCTCCTTTTCCACTCCTTTAGCTCGAGAAAGCAGGCTTTTGTTGAGCCATTTTTGTTTTCACCCATTGACCTTCCTGGATGGCTCGCTTCCTTTCCTCTAAGTCTGGGCTGTGAGATTCAAAAAGAAAATCCAAGGAATTTGCCATCATGTTCTCCCTCAGTCCCAAGATCTTCAGCCAATATGCTTTCTTCCCTCCACCTTCAGAGTCTTATATTCATTTTGTATAAAATGTTTAGGGTTTTTGGCTTTACTTAGCAGGAAGATATGTGGGAAAGTATGTCGATTCCATTTTTCTGGAAATGAAAGTCTGTTATAATATGATTTTTAAAAGATCCTAGAATATCATTTAGCAACTCTTGTAATGTCTAGGAACTCTGTTAATAAAAATACCTTTCTTCATAAACAAGTTGGATTTTTTTTTATTAAAAAATATATTATCATCTCCTACTGGTGGACAGCACCTGGGGCTTATGAAAATGTAGTCCTTTATAGTGCTTTGCGTTCAGTTCTATAGTATGAATCTAGAAGCCTCACCTCATACTATACTCCCTGAGAAATTTAGTATACACCAGCTTCTGTTCACAAAGCTCATGGACAGCATTAGCCTGGCTACACTGAGTTGGATTACATGAAAAGCTCTGCACTTCTATGACATTCTCACCCATTTCCCTTCCATTGACAACTAAAATTTCACACAGAGCAAAGAATCTGGATGAGAACCAATCAGAGCAAGTAAAATATAAATTAGGGTCTAGTCATTGGATTCAAATCCTAGAAAAGCTGGCAAATGTAACATGTCATTGATATTTTTAAAGCTATAAAAATTGTACACAATAGAACAATTTCATAAAACTTTTATAATCGTTATTGTAAAATGCATTTTCAAATCAATAGGATAGTCTAGATACAAAACTCTTTTTGAACTTCAAAATCAGCATATTGTACCTTAATTCTGGTCATTGTACCACTTTAATAGGGTAGGCTTCTGATTATGCCACTGCCTAAAATTGTGCACCGTGTACCCAAAACATGACCTGACTCAAAACAAGGGATCAATAAATGCCTGTTGATTGAATGCTGAATGAGTTAAACATGTACTATTACCCCACCTCCGAGGTTCTTATTCTGGTACTTAGGAACTGTCCCCAAAATGTCCCCAACATTCTAGAAGAGTACTACTCAGATTCTCACAACTATAGTAGTTACTAAATGCTTTTGAATGCCTAATATGCGTGCACATGTACTACTTAACTTACAGAATCCCCATCTTAATTTCCTGTCTCAGTTTGATATCCCTGTGGGTATGTCAGTTCCTTAAGAAGATACACTCCTCACATGTGATTTGACTTTCCTCTGACCTTATATTTTATGAGCCTGTGGGTCAACATTTGCCCTCAACAGTTTTACATTACCATGCAGACTGTCAAGTTATTTCATTCAGCCATCCCCATGTGTCACTGTGGGTCAAGAAGTATACTATTGCAGAGGACTACCAAAATTTTTTGACTAAAGCTACACCTTCCATGTCAGTGGGCATAAGGACCAAATCTCTCATGATATGTAAATGCACAGCAATGAAGCACCTTCTTGATGTTGCAAGAGCACAAAGAATAAAAACAAACAAACAAACAAACAAACAAGCACAATACCATCTTAGGAAAATCAATGATAACCTGATGCTAAAGAAAGTTAAAATAAAACAATATTCTTCAGCTTCATGAGGTGACTCCACTTATAAAAACACACAAAAGGGTCTATCATAAATATTTAAAGGATTGTCTTCTGCAAAAGGAAAGAGACTCAGGGTAAATGTTAATAAGGGAAGAGTTTATGTCAACATTTAGAAACTCAGGTGGATAAACTGAGTCTCCATATGAGGAATAGCTGAACAAAGTGATTTGTTATAGAAAGTATTTCCTCAGAAGGTAATGAGTTCTACCACTCAAGCTACTTAAGTTCAGAGGAGGCATCAAATTCCAGAAGTAAAAATCACTCGATTCAAAGGGAAAAAAGCCTCAACAGGAACTGGCAAGGTTAGGTTAAAATTCCTCCTAACACAAGCATTCTCGGATTCCATCAAAGATGAGCTCAGACTGTACTGTTTGCCTGCAAACTCTCACAGAAAGAAAGAAACAAAGAAAAAAAGCCAAAGCATAAATAACTGAAAATAGATGCTAACACAGAAGTAACACCTACTCTACAACTAATTGCTGGTGCGATTCTCCTCTAATTGCATGGCTGTGAATGTGTCTTTTCTTTTTAAATCTTCTGCCAAGATGCTAAATCCAAGCATAGTTTATAGCAGCTCTAATAGGGGAATATATTTTGGAGTAGAATTTGTGGAGCTCCCATCACAATACCTGTCATTATTCTATTTGATCTGATCAATATCAGTAGTGTTCTCATGTTATACTTTCCAGATTAATGAGTGGATTGTTTGCAGAGATGAACGTACACTTTTCTCTTAATGCAATGCATTAAAGAATTAACTTTATGTCTGCCCATTTTATAGAAGTGGTATTTCTAAGCCCGGTTAAAATTGTTTTATAGACTTCCTAACTGCTGTAACACATTAGGGGGTAATCACATTAGATGTTGCCTGCTGAGCTTGGCAAGACTTGGTCAGTAGTTTAAAGGAACGGTTCCAATAATACGGTCAGCTCACTAGTAGCTGGGTGACTCTAATTGAAATAACTGGACTGCACCATTAGTCCAAATAAGCACTTCACTCCCATTTATGCTTCATTTGAAACCAAGATTAAGAAGATGCCATGTATAGGGGCGCCTGGGTGGCACAGCGGTTGGGCGTCTGCCTTCGGCTCAGGGCGTGATCCCGGCGTTGTGGGATCGAGCCCCACGTCAGGCTCCTCTGCTGGGAGCCTGCTTCTTCCTCTCCCGCTCCCCCTGCTGTGTTCCCTCTCTCGCTGGCTGTCTCTATCTCTGTCAAATAAATAAATAAAAAATCTTTAAAAAAAAAATAAAAAATCTTTAAAAAAAAAAAAAGATGCCATGTATAAAAACGATCTTCATTATAATATTGTCCTCAAGGGTCACAGTAGTGGGAATATATTAAAGGTGAAACCTCACACTGATACACATTTTTAAATCATTTGTCTGTTAGTTTTGATTATAAGTACCAATTAGCTACTTAATCAAATCATAGAAATCTCTATGATATAATAGATCTCAATATATCCATTTCAATTGACCACTATTAGATGAAGATAAAGCAGATTTTATGTTGATATCCTTGACAAAGCCCACTCGTTATGGTGTTGATGGAGATCATGCTTTAATAACTGCTCCAAGATTCCCCTGCTCCAGCATCCATGATCCCCACCTCTTGCTTCCACACCCTTATGGAGTTATCTCTCACATGTACCAGGGCTGGTTTGTGTGACTGTAGAATACAGCATAGGTGATAGTATGTCATTTGTAAAATTAGGTTGGGTTCCTTTTCTTGGATCATTCTTCCTGAGGGAAAAGCCAGCTGCCATGTTGTGAGGATACTCTAAGACTATAGAGAGGGCTATATGGCAAGGAAGTGAATGAATTATCCAAGCCCAGCAAAGTAATAAATGTTTGTTGTTTTAAGCTTCTAATTTATGATCATTTTTTATGCAGTAATAAGTAACTAAATTCAGATTTCAGCACCTAAGAAACTGGATGCTACAATAACACAATTCTAGAATAGGAGACAGATTTTAGAACTGAGGAGAGTGCTGGTAAAAGCTTAAAGTGCATGGAACACAAGAACTTGAAGGAAAATGAAGAAAATCTTATAGAAAAATCGAGCTTAGCAATTTGGTTGCCTATAGTAGTGTATAAGACAAAAAATATGCTTAAAGAACTGGGTGATTTTGCCTATAGATTTTCCATCTGAAGTATTAAAAGTGTCCTTTGGTTTCTCCTTGCTGTATATGAGAAAATATAATGGTAAAGACAAACTAAAGGAAAAATTGTTAAATGAAAAGAGGTCATTATCATCACTAATAATATTGTATTAATAAATACATAATGAAAAGAGATGACATGACAATTTCATTAAAATATTCAAAATATAGAAATTTTGAACAGATTAACACAAAGTAAATTGAAATGTTAGTTAAAAACATGTTTTCCATTGCAGCATTATACTCTACCCTACGTTATAAAATAATAGTGGTGGCTCAGTCAATTAAGCATCCGACTCTTGATTTCAGCTCAGGTCATGATCTCGGGGTAGTGAGATCAAGCCCCACATTGGACTCCATGCTGGGCGTAGAACCTGCTAAGATTCTCTCTCTCCCTTTCCCTCTGCCCCTCCCTTATCCAACTAAAGAAAAAAATAATAATAATTCCAGATAGATTAATAGTGAAAATTACCAAACCACCCAGGATAACTTATGCTATGCTTATTCTTCCTAGGGCTACTATAATGAAATACCACATAATAGGTGGCTCAAAACAACAGAAATTTATCCTTTCCAGGTTCTAGAGCTAGAAGACCAACAATCAAGATGTTGCCAAGGCCATGTTCCTCTTCTAGCTTGTAGAAGATTTTTTTTTTTTCTTAATAGACCTTATATTTAGAGCAGTTTTAAGTTCATAGCAAAACTGAATGGAAGGTACAGAGATTTCTTATAAACTTGTTGCCCCCAAACTTGTATTGCCTCCCCCATTATCAGCACCCCCCCCCAGAGAGGTACATTTATTAAAACTGATGAACCTACATTCATATGTCATTATCATCCAAAGTCCATAGTTCACATTAGGGTTCACTTCTGGTGTTGGGCATTCTATGGGCTCAAATACACATGGCATGTATCTACCATTATGGTATTATACAGAGTGTTTCACTGAAGTTTTAATAATCTTTTTCTATTTATCCTTCCCTCTTCCCTAACCCTTGGCAACCACTGATCCTTTTACTGTTTCCATAGTTTTGCCTTACCAGAATGTCATACAATTAGTAACACGCAGTATGTAGTCTTTTCAGATTGGTTTCTTTTACATAGGATTATACATTTAACTTTCTTCCATGTCTTTCACAGCTTGATAGCTCACTTCTTTTTAGTTCTGAATAATATTCGATTGTCTAGATATACCTAGTTTATTTATCCATTCACCTACAAGGGGATGTCAAGGTCGCTTACAAGTTTGGCAATTATGAATAGAAATGCTACAAACATCCATGTGCAGGTTTTTGTGTGGACATGCATTTTCAACTTCTTTTGATAAATACCAAGCAGTAGGACTACTGGATCATATGGTAACAATATGTTTAGTTTTGTAAGAACCACCAAATTGTCTACTATAGTGGCTGTGTCATTTTGCACTCCCAAAAATGATGAATCTGAGTTTCTATTGCTTCATAACCTTGCCAGTGTTTGGTGTTGTCAGTGTTCTGGATTTCGGCCATTCTACTAGATGTATAGTGGCATCTCATCAGTGTTTTAACTTGCATTTCTTAAGGATAATGTGGAACATCTTTTCTTATGTTTATTTGCCATCCATATATCTCTTTTGGTGAGAGACCTCTTGAGGTCTTTGTCACATTTTTAAATCAAGTCGTTTATTCCCTTACTGCTGAGTTTCAAGAGTTTTTGTGTATTTTGGATAATGATCCTTTATTAGACACACCCTTTGGAAATATCTTCTCCCAGTCTGTAATGTGTCTTTTTACTCTCCTGACAATGTATTTTGCAGAGTAGAAATTTTTAATTTCATTGAATTCCAGCTTATCAATTTTTTTTCTTTCATGGATTATGCTCTTGTTCCTGTGTTTAAAATGTCATTGTCTCACTCAAGATCATCTACATTTTCTTGTATGTTATCTTCTAGGATTTTTATGGTTCTGTATTTTACACTTAGGTCTTTAATCCATTTTGAGTTAATTTTTGTGAAAAGTCCTGCCTTTTCCACTGGCTCCTTCTGAGATCCATTCATTTGTTTGTTTGTTTGTTTATTTCCTGAAAATCCATCTGAGCTGCTTCAGTCCCTACAATTCTTGGCCATGGTGGTCTGGAGACTGGTGGCAGTGAAGTTCTATCACTGCCAAAAATGGCCATTCCTCTGAGATAGATGAGATCACATTAAATCAAGTGCTTTCCTTAGAGACTTTCAGGGTCAAGGAGATCAGTGCTGTATCTGTTGCTGGAGCATCTATTAAAGGAAAATCATTTCTGAAAGAGTTCATGTTAAAATACATGCACAATCAGGAATTGATTGAATTGGAGATGATAAGGATCACTGTTTTTTCATAGAGAGGTCTCAATGAGAGAGCACAAAAATTCAGACATGCAGTCATTTTCCTTTTCAATAAGCCTGATGGTAAAATGGTTTTGGTGTTATTGATGGACACTCAGGGAACATCTGACAGTCAATTTGAGAGATTTAGCCACAATATTTGTCCTTGGAAAAATGATAAGCTTAATATAGGTATATATCCTATCCCAAATGTCTAAGAGGATGATCTTCAGAATCTTCAGCTTTTTTGCTGAGTATGGCTAACTGGCAGGGAGGCAACATTCCTGAAGCCATTTTAAAGCCTGACATTTTTCATTGAGAACTGAAGTTACCCACATGAATTTGGGGAAGCCAATGGTGGCACCAAATTTTTGGGAAACTTCCTAAAGTTTTCAGAGAACCAACATGAAGAACTACAGAATGTTTGAAAACACATCTATTTCTGTTTCACCAAAATATACTGTTTTCTGCTACCTGGTCATGGCTTAAAGGTAGTTCCCAATCTACATTTTGATGGAAAATTTAAAGAAATAGATGATGAATTCATCAAAACTGGAAAATACTGATTCCTTGGATGCCTTAGTCCTGAGAGCCTAGATAATAAAGAGATGAAAGGGAATAAAATCACTTGTCAAGGTCTGGTGGATACTTCAAGACTTATATAAAAATCTATTAAGGTGAAGAATTACCATATCCCCAATCCATGTACAGGCCACAGCAGAAGGTAATTAGTGGCCACAGAAACTGTTAAAGACACGTGTAATAAAAAGATGAAAAAAATCTGTGGTTGTAACAAGTCACTGCTAATCCCAAATGCCTTGGAGGCCAAATAGCTGGAGCTTAAGGAAGAATCTGTAAAGCTATTCTGAGGGGTGACAAAGATGTGTGGTTAAAATTTTGGCTAGTGTTATCAGCAGCAGTTGGGGAGTAAAATAGATGAACAGTACATCCAGGATATCAAGCACAATAGCAAAAATATCTTCCATGCAGTTTATACCCCTGCCCCACTATTTGTTCTTATCTTTATCACATAAGTGATTGCTGGTGTAACTAGATTCATTGGTTTGGACATGATAGCTCGACTATGCAATATGATAATGGAATTGACCCTTATCACCCTGTGCCCCTGGACATACATTTGGTACTCTGGAGAATACAAAGAGCTGGGTGCTGTAACAGATCAGGTAGGTGCAGCCTTTTGAGACTGAGCCTTTTTACAAGCTTTATAGTACAGGAGAAACTCACAAAAATCTGTATCATCAAGTTTTTCCTGCTGTAAAGTCAGATTCTGCTAAACTATCAGAAAAGAAGAAAATTTAATCCAATTTTTAAAAAAATACATATGTATAACCAATTTTCAGTTCAATATTAAGTTTTATGTCTCTATGCAAACATTCAAAGCACTTTCATCAGAATGGAGTTAAACACCAAACATCTCTGAAGTCTGCAAAATGGTTTAGTTCTGTTAGTTCAGTGTTTGATAAGGTGTACATATACATAGTTAAATCATTTTGTTAGTATGTAGTTTCCTGATTTTGTGTTCAAATATGCTGTCATAATTTAAAGTGTTTGCCTATTTATAATGATGGTACTTATGTTCTCCTCAAATTTACTAAATTCTACCACTGGGTCATAATCAAACTATATACTGATATTTTAAAAAGCTGTGAAAGGTGTTAAGTCTGTGTCTAGATTCATGTTTTGCATGTGAATGACCAGTTGTTCCAGGATTAAAAAGACAATCCTTGCTTTATCGTCTTCTCCTGATTCCTTTGTCAGAGATCAGTTGACTCTTATTTACATGGGTCTATTTCTGGGCTCTCTATTCTGTTCCACTGATCTCTTTATCTTTTATTTTGCCAACATCACACTGCCTTGATTACTATAGCTTAGAGTAAATCTTGAAATTGGACAGTATCGGTATTCCAACTTTGTTCTTCATTACTGAGTTGGCTATTCTAGCTCTTCTTCCTCTTTATATAAACTTTAGTATTAAATCATCAATATCCACCAAATAACTTGCTGGAATTTGGGGTGAAAATATATTGAAACTACACAGCAAGTTGGGAAGTAATGGCATCCATGAACATAGAATATCTATTTATTTAGTTCTTCTTTGATAGCTTTCATCAGAGTTTTGCAGTTTTCCTCATATAAATCTTATACATATTTTGTTAGATTTATACCAAATTATTTCATTTTTTGTACATATAATCCAACAGCGTATCTACATAATTTACAATACAATACAACACAGGTACAGCACTGGGCTCTTAAGCTTAATAGTTTCAGGGTAGCTTCAGAGGTTGTAGGTACATTTTTAAGGTATTTGAATATTGTTCTGGTGTCATTCCTGGAACCCCATCTTAGACTTGTTTCTGCATCCACTCAATGATTTTTTGAAAGAACATAATGACCTGTAATAAATCCCTTTCTTTAAAATACATAAACGAGGGGTGCCTGGCTGGCTCAGTTGGTAGAGCATGCTACTTGATCTCAGGGTCATGAGTCCAAGCCCCACAATGTGTTGGGTGTGGAGCCTACTTAAAAAAAATTTAAAAATAAATAAAATACATAAAAGAATTTCCATTTCCTGCATTAGAACCTGATGCAAACCACTGGATAATGATGACTTTGTTAGATGGTGAGGACAGGGGAACTTCATGGATTCATTGTAGGGGAATTCTAGAGAGGCACTCCTCAGTCCCTAGTCAAATTCAATATATAAACACCACATTACAACTACTTCAGGTCCTGGGTTTATAAGTCAAATACATGCTCATACAAGTCTACAAGAAGATGTTGACAGAAATTTGATGGAATGATACCGGTGATGGTATAAAACCAGAAGTAAAATGAACATCTATTACTAAGGAAATGATTAAGTAAGAGGTGATATATGCTCATATTAGAGAATTACACAGCATTAAGAAGAAATGAACTGGGTATACCTGTACCAATATAGATATCTCATAGAAACACATTATTAAGTCCAAAAGTAAGAAATAGAATATGATCAATAGTACACTATTTATGCAAATGTAAAACAATAGAACAAATGTTATGAAACATGTATTAACAAACAGGTACCTATCAAATGCATTAAAGACTCTGTTTTGCTTTGTTAGGGGAGAGATAATAGAAAGTGAAGTA
This sequence comes from Ursus arctos, assembly GCF_023065955.2. Classification (NCBI taxonomy): domain Eukaryota; kingdom Metazoa; phylum Chordata; class Mammalia; order Carnivora; family Ursidae; genus Ursus; species Ursus arctos. The sequence goes on along the minus strand of NW_026622808.1, from coordinate 55,829,349 downwards.
CACGGATAAAACTGAATGAATTAATGGATAAAACTGAATGCATTAATTGGTTTTATCTATCACATCAAAGTAAGCTTCCATATACTTAAATAAATTAATTTCATTCGTCTATACATGCAGTCAAATAATTAGAATTCTACATACCTAACACAGAGAAGTTACACACTAAAACTTAATTGTAGTATATATGGTGAATGTCTCCACAGAATTGATGGTACCCTCCCCCACTGTATAACTTCTGTGAAAGAAGATTCAAAATGAAGTACACATTGCTAAGAGAGTCACTCAAAATAGAGCCAAAAGGACATTCAGGAAGTAGGGCATGTGTACAACTCCTGTTTCAATTCCCAGAATACCATGAACTTTTGACTTTTGTCAATTATAACTTACAAGTGTAAGCCTACCACCTCCAAGAACACAACCTCCTACTTAGCACTGAGATAATATAACACCTGTTAGCCAAAGAGAACACCATGTATTAGATAGTTAGTTTAAAATCTGCCAGCACCAATCATAACTCTTTCAAAAACAATTTATGTAACCTTGTGGGTTTTGCCTTTATAAACTTGCACTACCAGCTCACGATTCCGAGCACACTTTCAATTTTGGTCCACTATGGGTCTTCCAGACTGCAATCCTTAAAACACCAAATACATGCTTTTGATTGCTTTACAGCCTCTTCTTGACTGGCACATCTTTGTAGTTAGATAGAATTGACCAACCCCCAGTAAAAGGGATAGGACATAACTGGCTAATTCCAAACAGGATATTCTGATTAATCTTTCCCATGATGATCACTGTAGCTAATCCAAGTCTAAGTGTCCTACCCTTGGCTTCAAGGATAGTTTCATTTGAGCCAATGTACAAGAAAGTCAGGATTTACACTGGGAACTCTAGGTCACAGATTTCCCAAAACTGCCATTGACCTTTTGCAAACATGAGGGATGTCTACAAGTAAATCTGGCACACCTGAGGACAAATGTTGGAGACTCAAAAGAACAAGGGCCCTGGACTTTATGTTTACATCAGCCAATAAATCTCCTTAAATGTTTAAACCATCAAGAGTTGAATTGTATAGGACAGAGGACAACCTCATTCATCCAAAAAATACACATTGCTTGATCTCTGATTCCTTTTGTCTTTCTCTTGCTGTGTACTAGTACCTAGTACGTGTATGTAAACATACAAATGTACTGATGTACAATGTACTTTATTGGCAATACTGAAACTGCGTAGTACAGAGAGTACCAACGATGATATCTAAAGAACTGGGCCCAACATGCACTTAAATTTCCATTTGTCCTTCAAATGTGAAGAAAGTATTATTAGATTCTCTAAGCCCTCTTTAGGGAAAAACAGAGTGATACTTATTCCATGTGTACAACAGGACTGTTTTGAAGTTCAAATGAAATTTTTTAAATTTCATAAGGACTTTTAAAAGTAGTTATTATTATCTTGTATATGATGCATCTATAACAGCATTAAAAAAGTAAAATCCCCAATCTCCTTGAGTTTATCTTGTACTGTAATCAACTTCCTGCTACACAAGGGAAGGACAAAATGTCACTTTTAACTTTGAATTTCCCATCTTCTGTCAGTGTGTTTCACAACCTTAACTTCATTTAAGCATAGTTTGGTGGCAAATTTCTATATATATCTACACTTTCAAGTTGCTTAAAGATATAACATAATTGGGTGTACCTTTAACCCAATGGTTTAAAGTCCTAAAGGAACAAACAGTATGCACACAACATCTTCCAGTATTAAATAGCCTGGGATCAAATAAAATGCAATGAACAATGTCTGCTCCTACTGAACTGGAAATGTTGTTAGTGAGATACTGGACACAGATGACAGTGCTACCTCAAGAAACATAATGAGGGAGTTTTATCAAGCCAAACCTTTTAAAATGTTTGAACTCCATAAAAACCTGCAGGCATGACAGATTAAATGTAATGCTTACTTCTGATTCTAAGCCGTGGCTTGTATTGTCTAATTCCTGTAAATAAGAACAGATGTGGTGTTAGAAGGTTTTGATTTGTGTTTTTATTTTTCAAAACCCATCTAGCATAGTGAGGTTTTTCATTTGGGGGATGGTGGAGTAGCTTTGTTTTCTCGCTCAAGCATGTCAGAAGTGGGAAAGTAAGTCTCACTCATCTTCATCCTATTAAAGGAGAAGCTCAAAACAATTTACAGAGATGGATGTGTGCTTTAAAGATGGATGAAAAGAGAATGATCTATCCAAAGACATCTTCAAATATTTAGAGCAGGAGAAAAACATTACTTTAGCAAGTTTAGAAACATAACAATTATGAGTTTCAACTTGTATTCACGTTACACTGGCAGCAACTTGAGAAATCAATAATCACCTAGAACAAATAAACAGGGTAAAGATACTGCAGGCATCCCATCTCTAAGCAAGGCTTCTACTCCTGTAAATCACACACCCTCTGCTCTAAGGATCCATGTTGTTATTTTTTAATAGAGCAATTTCTTTAGCAAAACATAGAAGTCTTGGCTTTAGCACATATAAAAAAATATAATTTACAAGTTTGGCACTTTCATTTCTGCTGATGACAGTTTCATGAGAGCCTCACAAATCTAATTAAACAGTTCACAGACACACAATTAAATATATTCACATGATAATGATATGGGGAGGATGATGATAATAGCTTTTACTTACATTGAACATTTTACCCCCGTCAAAAAAAAAACCCAGAATAATGCAATAAAGATTGCATAGTGTCATAGAATAACATGGACTCTGTTAGGATTACAGTTACAGAGCTGCATGCAATAAAATAATACACAGAGGTCTTTAAGGTGCTATTTTCTTACTAATCTTATTTATATACTAACTATAATCTACATATTAAAATTATAAGAGAATGGATCTTCAGCTTTCTTCACATGATGCCACAAATAAAAAGCAAAAATAGTCAACTTACTTGGTTTTTTCCCCTCCTCTGAAACAAAATGACTTTTTAACCTTTCATTTTTTAAAGTCAAATCACCAGTTTCTTTTGGCATTATGCAAATATAACTTTTGTCTATTTATATACATTCTACTGAAAATTACATATTTTAAAAATAGCAACCAAGAATACAGGTAAAATACAACATAGCCAGAAAGGAAAATCCACTTTTTTGTTATTAGTATTTCTGCTTGTGATTATTCTGCTTGTGATTATGGATTGTGAAGGACTATAAAGCAATTAATTGAGATCATCACTATTATTTGGTTTTATTGTATTAGTACCTACTCTCTTTGGGTAGCAATACCACAGAAAAGCATAAGATTGAACAGTTAGTTTCTCATGACAGTGAGAAATCATCATTTGAGATGATTAATTGGATGATTCAAGCCATCTGTACATGATATGAATTATGCATCGTATTTCTGCCATCTTTGAAACCCTAGTTCCATGCAAAGTGAAACAATTAGTAATTATTCCAGAAATGCCTGCTAAATAAATTTAAATGCATATATATATATATTTGAGAGCTGCTTACACACAATAGTATGACAGTTAAAAGCATGGGCTTTAGTATTTAAAAGACCATAATCTGACACTATTTACCAGCTATGTGATTTCTGGCAAATATTCTAAGTGCTTAATTGTCAGTTTACCAATCTGCTGGGCTAGTACTAACTCCTATACAGGGTTGCCAGGGAAAATGAAATAAGACAATAATACATTTAAAGTACTCTGCCCTGTAGACTCTGTGAAATGCTAGGTGTAATTATGAGAAATTACTATTATTGGTAAATAAGCTCTCAATCATCCTCTAATAATCCTACTAAAGTATTATATTTCATAATTATTAATAACATATAATCTACTTAAGCCTGTACTTCAACACAGAAAAGATTTGTCTTAGAATGGGGACTGTTATGTGATAAAGTTGAAAGGAAAAAAAAAAAAAAGGAACAAAGAAAAGGCCTCATTAAATATTGCACAGTCACAACTTTTGGGTTAGATCCAGAAATAAGTATGGGGGTTGATAAAATAAGATTTTTCTTCAGAGGCACAGAGAATGGATTCCTCTTTGATCTATTATTTAAAAATTAGTGGTGCCCATATCTAGGCCAGAGTGACATTATTTAATTTTTCATATTTATTTTTAACCTTTACTGAAAAACATATATTAGGCCCATCTGCTCATGACACTAATAGACAAAAAAGGTGCTACTTCCTGCCTGTTCTCTGTCATTTCACAATCTGAAGAACCCCAACTCAACACAAAAGCATATGCTCTTCAGAAAACCTGCAAGAGACAGGACAATGAAGAGGCATTTTAGGATTTAAAGCAAACATCATTGGAAAGAATGACAAAAGAACAACAAAAAGATCATAAGACTATATTTAACTTTCAAGCAGAATACATAGTCACATGGATCAAAATCTAAAAATATAACAAAGGTACAAACAGAAAAATTTCCCCTATCCTTGTCCTCCATCTGCACAGTTTCTACCCTGCTTAAGTAAAACTACTACTAAAGACCTAAGATGGTGGCATTCATAATGAGGGAAAGTACTGCTGGCATATCAGGTCTGGAAAGCAGCCAACAAACAAATCTGAGGAAAGTACAGAAACTAGCCAACCTTTGTTTTGTGATGAGGACTTCTGGGCAATGTAATACTTAACATTTGCTCTAAAGCACATTGTTCTATTCAGAGTATATCCCGTAAGAAGTTACTCTGTATGAGGTCTCTTCTGATTTGTTTAGTGTATATTTCTCTGGGGTCATTGTTGCTATTTTAGTATTTTGTTGTCTCATTCATCTATTCTTCTCTGGACAGACTGACAAGATGGAAAAACTCATCTAAAAAAAAAAAAAAAAAGAATAAGAGGGAGTATTGACAGCCAGGGACATAATCAATATGAATATAAGTAAGATGTCAGAACTAGAGTTCAGAATAACAATTACAAAGACACTAGCCAGGCTTGAAAAAAGAACAGAAGACACTAGAGAATCCCTTTCTGGAGAAATAAAAGAAATAAAATCTAATCAAGTCAAAATCAAAAAGGCTATTAAGGGGCGCCTGGGTGGCACAGCGGTTAAGCGTCTGCCTTCGGCTCAGGGCGTGATTCCATCGTTATGGGATCAAGCCCCACATCAGGCTCCTCTGCGAAGAGCCTGCTTCTTCCTCTCCCACTCCCGCTGCTTGTGTTCCCTCTCTCGCTGGCTGTCTCTATCTCTGTTGAATAAATAAATAAAATCTTTAAAAAAAAAAAAAAAAAAAAACAAAAAGGCTATTAATGAGATGCAATAAAAATGGAGGCTCTAATTGCTAAGATAAATGAAGCAGAAGAGAGAATTAGTGAAACAGAAGATAAAATGGAGAATAAAGAAGCTGAGAAAAAGATAGACAACTACTGGATCACAAGGGGAGAATTTGAGAGATAAGTGATACCAAAATGTGAAATATTAGAATATTTGGGATCCCAGAAGAATTAGAAAGAGAAACAGGGGAGAGGCGGAGAGAGAAAGAGAGGCAGAAGGTATATCTGAGCAAATTACAGCTGAGAATTTCCCTAATCTGGGGGAGGCTACATGCATTCAAGTTCAGGAGGCACAAAGAACTCCCCCTCAAAATCAACCAAAATAGGTCAACACCTCAACATATAATAGTGAAGCTTGCAAATTTCAGAGACAGAGAAAATCCTGAAAGCAGCTTGGAACAAGAGGTCCTTAACCTACAAGGGTACAAACATTAGACTGGCAGCATACCTATCCACAGAGACCTGGCAGTCCAGAAAGGACTGGCATGATATATTCAGGGTACTAAATGAGAAGGATATGAAGTCAAGAATGTTTTATCCAGCAAGGTTGTCATTCAGAATAGAAGGATAGATAAAGAGCTTCCAGGACAAACAGAAACTAAAAGAATTTGTGATCACTACACCAGCCCTGCAGGAAATATTAAAGGGGATCCTTTAAGCAAAGAGAGAGCCCAAAAGTAACATAGACCAGAAAGGAACAGAGACAATATATAGAAACAGTGACTTTACAGGTAATACAATGGCACTAAAGTCATATCTTTCAATAGATACTCTGAAGGTAAATGGGCTAAATATGCCAATCAAAAGTCACAGGGTATCAGATTGGATTGGGGAGGGAAAAAAAAAGAAAAGAAAAGAAAAGAAAAGAAAAAGCAAGACCCAGAGATATGCTATCTACAAATGACTCATTTTAGGCCCACAGACACCTCCAGCTTGAAAGTGAGGGGGTGTAAAACCATTTATCATGCTAATGGACACAAAAAGAAAGCTGGGGTGGCAATCCTTATATCAGACAGATTAGATTTTAAACCAAAGACTGTAATAAGAGATGATCAAGGTTCTATCCAACAGGAAGATCTAACAATTGTAAATATTTATGCCCCCAACATGGGAGCAGTCAATTATAGAAACCAATTAATAACAAAATTAAAGAAACATAGCAATAATAATGCAATAATAGTAGGCGATTTTAACACCCCACTCACGTCAATCAACAGATCACCAAAGCAGAAGATCAATAAGGAAACAAGGGCTTTGAGTGACACATCGGATCAGATGGACTTCACACCTATATTTAGAGCATTCCATCCTGAAGCAACAGAATATTCTTCTCATGTGCACATGGAACATTCTCCAGAACAGATCACATACTGTGATCATCAATATCATAAACACCATAGATGTAAAGCCCACAGTGAATATCATTCTCAACAGGGAAAAATTGAGAGCTTTTCCCCTAAGGTCAGGAACAGAACAGATATGTCCACTATCACCACTGTTGTTCAACATAGTATTAGAAGTCCTAGCCTCAGCAATCAGACAACAAAAAATAAATAAAAGACACTCACAAATCAGGTCTCAACCAATACCAAAAGACTGGGATAATTCCCTGCATATTTTCAGACCACAATGCTTTGAAACTGGAACCCAATCACAAGAGGAAATTTGGAAGTTAAATTACATTAAGGTTAAAGAGCATCCTACTAAAGAATGAATGGGTCAACCAGGAAATAAAAGAATTTTTAAAAATTATGAAAATGAAAACACAACTGTTCAAACCTTTTGGGATGCAGCAAAGGTAGTCCTAAGATGGAAGTATAGAATAATACAAGCCTCTCTCAAGAAACAAGAAAGCTCTCAAACACACACTCTAACCTTACACCTAAAGGAGCTGAAAAAAGAACAGCAAATAAAGCCTATACCCAGCAGGAGAAGAGAATGAATAAAGAATAGAGCAGAAATCAATGAAACAGAAACCAAAAGAACAGAAGAGATCAATGAAAGTAGGAGCTCGTTCTCTGAAAGAATTAATAATATTGATAATCCCCTAGCCAGACTTAACAAAAAGAAAAGAGGAAGGACCCAAATATAATAAAATCATGAATAAAAGAGGGGAGATCACAACCAACACTGAAGAAATACAATTTTAAGAACATATTATGATATACCAACAAATTAGGCAATCTGGAAGAAATGGATACATTACTAGAGATATATAAACTACCAAACCTGAAACAGGAAGAAATAGAAAACCTGAACAGACGCATAACCAGCAAGGAAGTGGAAGCAGTAATAAAAAATCTCCCAAAACACAGGAGTCCAGGGATGATGGCTTCAGAGGGGAATTAGTCTACCAAACATTTAAAGAATTCTATTTCTATTCTTCCTATTCTTTCTATTCCTATTCTTCTGAAGCTGTTTCAAAAAATAGAAACAGAAGGATAACTTCGAAACTTTTTCTATGATGCCAGCATCACCTTGATCCCAAAACCAGACAAAGACCCCACCAAAAAGGAGACTTACAAATCAATATCCCTGATGAACATGGATGCCAAAATTTTCACCACGATACTAGCCAATAGGATTCAACAGTAAATCAAAAGGATTATTCACCACGACCAAGTAGGATTTATTCCTGGGCTACAAGGGTAGTTCAACATCCACAAATCAATCAATGTGATACACTACATTAATAAAAGAAAGGACGAGAACCCTATGATCCTCTCAATAGATGCAGAAAAAGCACTTGACAAAGTACAAATCCTTTCTTGATTAAAACTCTTCTCAGTGTAGGGATAGAGGGAACATACATCAATATCATAAACACCATAGATGTAAAGCCCACAGTGAATATCATTCTCAATAGGGAAAAACTGAGAGCTTTTCCCCTAAGGTCAAGAACAGAACAGATATGTCCACTATCACCACTGTTGCTCAACATAGTATTAGAAGTCCTAGTCTCAGCAATCAGACAACAAAAAAATAAATAAAAGACACTTGAATTGGCAAAAAAAGTCAAACTATCACTCTTTGCAGATGACATGATACTCTATGTGGACAACCCAAAAGACTCCACCCCAAAATTACTAGAACTCATACAGGAATTCAGTAAAGTGGCAAGATATTAAAATCAATGCCAGAAATCAGTTACACTTCTATACACCAACAATGAGACAGAAAAAAGAGAAATTAAGGCGTGAATATCATTTACAATTGCATCAAAAACCATAAGATAACCAAGGAAAAACCTAACCAAAGAGGCAAAGGATCTGTACTAAGAAAACTATAAAACACATATGAAAGAAATTGAGGAAGACAGAAAGAAATGGAAAAATGTTCCACGCTCATGGACTGGAAGAAGAGATATTGTTAAAATGCCTATGCTACCTAAAGCAATCTATACATTCAAAATACCATCAACTTTTTTCACAGAGCTTGAACAAATAATCCTAAAATTTGTATGGAACCAGAAAAGACATGCAAATAGCTAAAGGAAAGTTAAAAAAGAAAACCAAAGCTGGTGGCTTCACAATGCTGGACTTCAAGCTCTATTACAAAGTTATAATCATCAAAACAGTATAGTACTGGCACAAAAACACACACACAAATCAATGGAACAGAATAGAGAACCCAGAAATGGACAGTGAAATCTATGAGCAACTAATCTTTGACAAAGTGGGAAAGAATATCCAATGGAAAAAAGACAGTCTCTTCAACAAATGGCGTTGGAAAAATGGGACAACCACATCCAGAAGAATGAAACTGGACCATTTTCTTACACCATACATAAAAACGGACTCAAAATGGATGAAAGACCTAATTGTGAGATAGGAATCCATCAAAATCCTAGAGGAGAACACAGGCAGCAACCTCTGTGACCTTGGCCGCAGCAACTTCTTACTAGACACGTCTTTGACGGCAAAGGAAACAGTGGCAAAAATGAATGATTGGGACTTCCTCAAGATAAAAAGCTTTTGCATGGGGCGGTGGGGGGGGGCAGTTGACAAAACCAAAAGACAACCAACAGAATGGGAAAATATATTTGTAAATGTCCTATCAGATAAAGGGCTAGTATCCAAAATCTATAAAGAACTTATCAAACTCAACACCCAAAGAACAAATAATCCAATCAAGAAATGGGCAGAAGACATGAACAGACATCTCCCCAAAGAAGACATACAAATGGCCAGCAGACCCATGAAAAAATGTTCAACATCACTTGGCATCAGGGAAATACAAATCAATGAGATACCACCTCACACCAGTCAGGATGGTTAAAATTAACAAGTCAGGAAATGACAGATGTCAACAAGAATGAGGAGAAAAGGGAACTGTCTTATACTGCTGCTGGGAATTCAAGCTTGTGCAGCCATACTGGAAAACAGTATGGAGGTTCCTTAAAAAGTTGAAAATAGAGCTACCCTATGACCCAGCAATTGCACTAGTATGTATTTACCCTAAAGATACAAATGCAGTGATCTGAAGGGGCACCTGCACCCCAAAGTTTATAGCAGCAATGTCCACAATAACCAAACTATGGAAAAAGCCCAGATGTCCATCAGCAGATGAATGGATAAAGAAGATGTGGTACATATATACAATGGAATATTACTCAGCCATCCAAAAAATGAAATCTTGCCATTTGCAATGACCTGGATGGAACTAGAGGGTATTATGTTAAGTGAAATGAGTCAATCAAAGAAAGACAATAATCATATGATTCCACTCATATGTGGTATTAGGAAATAAAACAGGATCACAGGGGAAGGGAGGGAAAAATAAAATAAGATGAAATCAGAGAGGGAGACAAACCATAAGAGACTCTTAATAACAGGAAACAAACTGAGGGTAGCTGGAGGGGAGGTGGGGCATGGAGTAACTAGGTCATAGACATTAAGGAGGACAAGTAATGTAATGAGCACTGGGTGTTATATACAACTGATGAATCACTGAACTCTATCTCTGAAACTAGTAATACACTATATGTTAATTAATTGAATTTAAATTTAAAAAAAATAAAAGAAAAATAGAAAATTAAAAAATCACTTATCATTTGTTCTGTATCTATATAATCTCTGGTGATTTCACCTTTCTCATTTGAGATATTGCTGTCTTGCTTTCTCTTTCTATCTTTCCTTTTCAGCCTGGATAGAGATTTAGCCTTTTTTTTTTTTTTTTTTTTTTTTTAAAGAAAGAGCATATGCATGCACATGAGAAGTGGGGAGGGGCAGAGGGAGAGAGAGAATGTTAAGCAGACTCCAAGCCCAGGATGGAGCCAACATGGGGCTTGATCTCATGACCCTGGGATCATGACCTGAGCTGAAATCAAGAGTCAGATGCTTAACTGACTGAGCCTCCTAGGTGCCCCTAGAGGTTTTTCAATTTTATCAGTCTTCTCAAAGATCCCCATTTTGGTTTCATTCATTTTCTTTATTATTTTATGTTGTCAATTTCAATGATCTTTTTTGGTCTGATGTTTATTTTCCTTTTCTAGGTTACTTTTAGTTTAATGTGCTCTTTTTCCAGTTTCTTAAGGTCAGGTCCCTGAGCCACTGAGTCACTCTTTTTTATATAGACATTGTATACAGTTTCCTTCTGTGTACTCATTAGTGACATCCCATTAAATCTGATATATTGTTTTCATTCATATTCTGTTCAAAATACTTTCTAGTTTCCATGTTGATTTCTTCTTCGTCCATGTGTGTGCAGTTTAGTTTGGATATATTTGGGAGATATTCCAGAGATCTTTCTTTGATTATTATCTATTTTAATTCTTTTGCAAAGAAAGTACTTCATATAATCTCCATTCTTTAATGTTTACCTAAGATTGTTTTATTACCCTGATTGTGATCTATATTAATAAATGTTCATACTGTGTGCTTAAAAAGAAAAAAAAAGTAAAAAGAAAAACTACTATCAATGTCAACTAATTTCAGAGTTCCTACAGACAAAAACATACAAATATGAATATATATCCTTATTTCTCCATTTCATGTACAAAATGTAATTTAACACCTATTGAGTGATTTTTACGTACTATGCAATCTGTCAATAGTTTTAAATCCACCACCTCATTTCATCTTTACAGCAAAATTTTATACAATTATGAAGTGAAATCTACTTACATCAAAACCATACAGGAATATCTAATTCTGCATAAGACTGTTTACTCTGTCTAGTCACGAAGTACTAAAGCCCAACATGCGTGGAATAAAAAATACTGCCCTCTGCTGCCCCCCCCCTCAACTTGCTAAATGGACAAATGTATTTAGACTAAGGCCATTAGGTCACAGAAGAAATATTATTGAAATTATCTTTAAAATATGCAATGGATGTGTGCATGTAAGAAACATCTATTGAAACCCCTTATGTTATAGGACAAATCCATCAGTTAAAGCTTAGTCTCTCAATAAGCATTTATCTCTCTGTCCTTATGAGCAATACTTAATGATTGAGAAAGGGGAACCTATCAACCTGAAGAGGAAATAGAGAATGAATAAAGAAGCCTGATCTCTGCCTTCAGGCACACATTAGAAGCAATGACCAGTAAAATTAAAGCTTACTCTATGCAAGAGAAATGATCATCAGCCAACGGTGGTGTCTTACTGTGTGGGGGGTGAAAATGAAAACGATGGCTATTAGGATAGTTTGAAAATAGTTCCATACAACCAAAAAAAAAAAAAAAAGGAAAAAGATATCATGAGAAACTACATTGCAGCAATTCGCAAAAAGTTGTATTTTTAGTTAGGCTGTAAACATTTCATAAAAATCATAATTAAATTTGCAACTTGAGATTATACACATAACACATTTTCCCCCACCCAAGACACACAAAATTCTCCATTAAGCTTCCCCCCCAATTTCTCCCCTCAGGGCAAATTTATGACAAGGAGGCTTCAGATTGTATGGAAGGCTCTCATGTTGCTAGTTTGAGTTGATGGAGAATTGGATGTATTAAGACTGTGTACACTCTCATGCTTTCAAAATTAGCCACTTTTATTTATGGTGTTATATTGCCTGAAGCAGTTTACATTTTCAATAAATATTTAAAACATAACTCTTCATAACTTATTCTGCTTCTGGGGAAAAACAGTATTAGAAAACAAATGACACATATATTTTACCTTGGAGTCACAGGGGGAAAGTAAATAGAAGATGAGGAAAAACTAGGTCTTTGCCCATCTTTAAAAAAGACAAAAACTGTCATTTTCCCTAGTAATCCAAGTTTTCTTTCTTTTCTTTTTTTTTTTTTTTTTATGGACAACATTCTAAAACGTGCACTATGTGGTCTAGGATACCTGCTAAATGTACATCCATTTGCAATTTACGTAACCTCTTGAAATCTAACTTGAACACTATTATTCTAAAGTCTCATAGCTTTGTCAAGGTATAACTGACATATAATAACGTACACATATTTAAAGTATATTATTCAATGAGTTTTGACATACATATATACACATGAAACCACAATTAATATAATGAACATAGCCACCACTCCAACAGGTTTTTGTGCCCTGTTATAAATCTATCCTACTCTCTCTAGGCAATCATTGATGTGCTTTCAGTCAATAGAGATTAGTTAGCTTTATAAATTGAAACATAAAGTGAAGATTTTTATATTTCAGTCTGGTATATTTCATCACAATTATTTTGAGATCAATCCATGCAGTCTCATGGATCAAAGGTTGGTCAGTTCATTCTTTTTTGTTGCAGGGTAATATTCCATTTTGTGGATATACCACAGTTCATTTTGCCTTTTACCTGTTGATGGCTATTTCAGTTGTCTTTTCCTTTGAAGGTAACCAGAAGCCAATGTTTTAAAAAGTCTAGGTCCCATCTTTCTGGACTATAGTATTTGATACTGTTAACCACACACTGGTGCACTGAACTTGGCCTTTCTTACCTTTCACAGGGGGAAAGTAAATATGCCTTTCCTGCTGTTTCCCACATTTCTGACAGTCGTCCTACACTCTTTCTCACAGGTTTTATTTCTCTCACTTCCAAATGAAGACCATCCTTCTCACTGGCCTCAGTTCTCATGCTGACCTCCCTCTCTTCGAAGAATCAGGTATTCCTAGTATTTCACTGATCACATCATATTGAACATTCCTTGAATCTGAATTTTCAGACTTGGACTTTTTTTTTTTTGGTTTCAAACCAGCATCTTATTTTCTCCTAAAAATGGCCTTCAATTCACATCACTTAGTTGAAGTATCACTTACCGAGGTATCTGATGGTGTTCTCACATGCAAACAGATTTACTCATTCCTCATCCCCTTCAGACTCTATTCCATCTGTAGATTTTGAGTTGCAAAAAGAACATCCCCTTGTTTACTACCTCTGTGACTAATTCAACCAAACTTATAACCATCAATTCAAATTAACTTCTTTAACTAAAATTTTTCAGGTTTTCTGTGATGAAATCATTTGTCAAGTATCCCAAACTCAGCATTTGAATTAATATTGAATTAATCTTAAACCATTTAACTTCAATGACCAATCTCAAGTCATATTTTCTTTTGAAGTTTGACTCAGAATAATTCCTTTTTATCAATTTCTATACCTCCCATTCTTTTATAGGGAACACAAACTCACAATTTCTTGTTGATCCCCTAGCTTTCACATTCCTTTCTAGTCTCCTCTGCTTACTGCCATCAAACCAGTCTCTCTGAACACAACTTTATCTTGCATTCCTTGATTCACAACTTTTCCGTGCTTCTCAATTATCTTATTTATAAAACAAAACAAAACAATAAACAAATAAAAAATCTGGCCTCCATCATTTTGCTCAATAATCTGGGAACTACTCTGCCTGGAAAAATCAGTCTCTTGCTCCTTCTGAATTAATACCTCCCTTCTCTAATTGAAAGCCCAGTCTCTGCACATCCTTTTACTGTCTTTGTTCAGAATAGTTCTCCTGCTCTAAATAATACAGACTCTACAGACAGACTCTCCAGGCTAGAATCCTGACCTACTAATTACTGCTTATGTCACTTTGGTTTGATTCTGTGTCTTCATTTTCATCCACAAAGTAGTGTTGGGAAGATTAGAGATAATTTGTGAAAGGCTTTGGCATATATTAAGTGATCAACAAACATTACCTATCATGATTAAGTAAATCTTACTTGTTTTCACAGACAAGCTCAAATTTCAAAAAGTGCAGGGACTTAAACCTAAGGGCAGTCTAAGGCAATGTTTAAGAGTATTGGCTCCTGAAATGGACTGGCTGGATTAAAAATGTGGTTCTACCAATTCTAGCTATGTGGACAGGGAAAATTCTTCAGCTGTTTGTGCTTCAGTTTCCTTATTTATAAGATTGGGATGATGTAACTATTGACCTCATAGGTTTTCTCATTCTCCCCCCCCCCCCAACGCCATTTATTGTAGATACCATCCTTTTCCCATTACATACTCTTGGCTCCTTTGAAGTAAATTAATTAACCATATATGGGTGGGTTTATTTCTGGGGCATCTATTCTGATCCATTGACCTATGCATCCATTGTCATGGCAGTATCATACTGTTTTGATTACTATTGCTTTGTAGTATAGTTTGAAATCAGGAAATTTTGTCCTTTCTCAAGACAGCTTTGCTTTGGCTATTCTGAGTTTTGTGGTTCCATTAAAAACTTTCTTTGCTCTATTTTGGTGAAAAATGTCACTGGAATTTAGATAGGGATTGCCTTAAAATTGTAGATGGCTTTGGGGAGAATGGACAATATGAATTCTTCCAATTCACTACTATGGAATACCTTTCCATTTACATGTGTTTTCTTCAGTTTCTTTTGCCAATGTCTTATAGTTTTCAGTATACAGATCTTTCATTTCCTTGATTAAATTTATCCCTAGGAATTTCATTCTCATAGGGATTTTCTGACAGAAAAAATAAGATCATCCATAAAGAAAATGAGAACAAGTACCTGGTACTATCCTCATTGCTTATTTGAAATTTTATTTTTCATGAAACTGCTCTATGGTAGTTTCTGGGCTTGTTCCTATGGGATGTATTCATCATTAAACTGCATCCATCTTTTATTTAAGTTAAACAGATTTTTCTCTTTGCCCTGCAATATGAGATATGCATAAAAATAGAATGTTTGCTTACTATTAATTCAGCCCTGAGTTGGAATTATCGGTACCACAGGCAGTTCTGGTTCCTGCATGGATTCCTGTTGATTGGTTTAGAGTAAACTTTTAGTTAAACATTCATCTTATATGATGGTCTCTTAGTGATGTAATAGTTTTCTTCAACTTTTCCCACATCTGTTCCTAATAATCTACACCAAGTTAAGCAAACCATATCACAGGGGCCAAACCTGGCCCACTGTCTGACTTTATAAGGAAAGTTTAAATGGAAGGTGTCCATAACCATTCATTTGGATACTATCAATAGCTGCTTTTGCTCTACAAAGGCAGAGTAGAGTAGTTGTGACAGAGACTATTTGGCTTGCAAAGACCAAAATATTTAATATCTGACCCTTTACAGAACAAGTTTGCTAACACTACTTCTAAAATATTAATTCCCTCCCTAATGACAGAGGGATGTTCTTCCAACAAAAACTGTTAGATAGAGAACATCATTGGCTCAAATTTTCTTATTACTTTGATATTTGTCCCTACTATGGGTGTATATACTCTAATATAATAAGTACATTTATACTTGTTTCAAATCAGCCAATTAATTCCTTTTTAACTAGCCAATTGATTTTAAAGATTAAAAAAATCAAGGAAAAAACCATTTGTCTGGGACCATGTAGTAAAATAAATGGCTGAATGAAAATGTTTTACTGGTACCTCTCCTGTGCAGAAACCACCTTAGAATGAGCTATACCAGCTATCAGCATTTATACTAAATTCTTTTTAATGACTCATAAAGTCAAATGGATAGCAAAACAAATCAGAATTATTAGGCTGGTATTCACGTCCCAACAAGATATTTTTAACCACATCTCTCTATTCTCCCCAACTCAGTGCATACTCCCACTATCTTAGACTCTTCCTTAAACATTAAAGCAATCTGTCATTTTCATATCTTCACTAAAGTCATTTCTCTGCTTGAAATTCCCTTCTAACTAACACCATTTTTATCCCTGAAACACTATTTATAAAATTCCTCCTCAAATGTCATTCACTCCATGATATTTTTCTTTCACTTCAGCCAATATTATTTTTAACCTACTTACTTCTATTTTATGTTAGGAACATGTCTTTCTTTGATGATTACATTGTAAATTCCTTGGGGGCAAAAATCATATGTTTTAGGCATCAATGGGATTCAAAGACTATGAGAGTAATTCCAGAGCTCCTACTTATAACCCTCCCAATAACATTGAAGACTAGGAAAGAAATAAGAAGTGCTGAAAAGTTTCCAGATTACAGGAATTAAGAGATGTAAGAAACATCTAAGAAATAAAAACTCTGATGTAGAGACCAGTATTGGGAGAAATCTCTGTACAGCTTCCAATTTATTAGAAATCTTCCTAAAACTATCCAGACATCATTGCAGAGAAGCTAAATAAGACATCTGTTCAGTATTTAACAAACGACACATCAATAAATATGACTGTTAAGCTCCATTCAGTCTCAGATTTCAACAACTTTAGGTGAAATGCTGATAATTTTCTCTATGAGCATGGGTTTATTTTTTTTTAATTTATTTTTTTTTAAGATTTTATTTATTTATTTGACAGAGAGAGCCAGTCAGTGAGAGAGGGAACACAAGCAGGGGGAGTGGGAGAGGGAGAAGCAGGCTCCCAGCGGAGGAGCCTGATGTGGGGCTCAATCCCAGAACGCTGGGATCACGCCCTGAGCAGAAGGCAGATGCTTAACGACTGAGCCACCCAGGCGCCCCTGAACATGGGTTTAATATTAGCCAAGTAATTTGAAATACAGCTGAAATAAAATAGTGCTGTAAGGACTTATACCTAAAAACAACAACAACAAAAACAAAACAAACCAAAACAAAACAAAAAACTATTCAGAGCTCTCAATGTGTCTTCTCTCTTCTAGGCCAATATTTTCGACTTAAGTATAAAAATGAGAATACATAGGTATATGTGCATACACACACATACATACATATTATGGGATATACACACAAATACACATATATGAGATATACATATATACCTATGGGACATTATCAATGCATACTCTATTGCAATACCTCCCTATTTCATTATTTCCATCAGCATATAAGCATGCTATATCTCTAATGTAAAAGCAAAAACAAAAATCTTCCTTCACCCCACACATTGTTCCATAAGTATATATGTATATCCCATAATAAATACTCATTAAAAGTAATTATTTAAAAATTTTAAATGAAATGAGAAAATCAATATTATGCATAATGCCACCACATCAATAACAATGGTTAACATTTTGAGAGAAATATGCAGAGTTCCCTGTTTCGGTAACACTGTCTCTTCTCAAAGCTTTCACACAAACCTAGGCAGATGTGAGAAAGGACATTTGCTGCAACATGGATGGCACTGGAGGAGATAAATGCTAAGTGAAATAAGTCAAGCAGAGAAAGACAACTATCATATGATTTCTCTCATCTATGGAACATAAGAACTAGGATGATCAGTAGGGGAAGAAAGGGATAAAGAAAGGGGGGGTAATCAGAAGGGGGAATGAAACATGAGAGACTATGGACTATGAGAAACAAACTGAGGGCCTCAGAGGGGAGGGGAGTGGGGGAATGGGATAGACCGGTGATGGGTAGTAAGGAGGGCACGTATTGCATGGTGCACTGGGTGTTATACGCAACTAATGAATCATCGAGCCTTACATCGGAAACCGGGGATGTACTGTATGGTGACTAACAAAATATAATAAAAAATCATTAAAAAAATAATAATTGGGTCCTGGATCTTCCCTTCCATAGCTTCCCCAGTGATCCTCTTCAAATTGTGAGTTTTCTCTCCCATGCCCCTTATAACTCTAGGCCTGATGCTAAGATATATTCCCATGGCTCTCTGAAGCCTCTTTCAGACCATGATTTCTCTCTGTTCCCTGAAATGCCCAGATTTGTAGCTAATGTTGTAAGATTCTACCATCTGCCCCCCTATCTATGTTCTAGGCAGTGACACCAACTTGGGTTCCCTCTTCCACGTTCCTGAAGATTTTAACACATGGACTACTATTACTCTTTCCAGCCCAACTTCAGTCATAATCCTTAGTAATTTTCCAGAATGCTGGCTTCTCAATTCCTTGGCCCTCTGCCCTTTAATAATCTTGTCATCCACACTATCTCAAACAGCCTACTCTCATGTTCATATCTAGAGGTTTTCATCTCTAATAACTATGCCTCATCTATAATCTTTATTTCAATCATTTCATTTTCCAGTCTTCAACTCTTTATCTGTCCAGCTGCAACAGTCTTTCAAGTCTTTCAATAAATCCCACAGGATTTATTATATATTGATCTTAGTGATTTTTATTGTTACAAGGTGAAACAACAATCTCTCATTTGCATCAATCTCAACTCCTTTATCACTCCTCTCTTTTCTGTCCAACCCCTTCATTCATCCTCAGCTGACAGCCTAGCTTCCTATTTTATTGAGAAAACAGAATCATGTAGAAGACTACTCCACTTGCACCAATAACTGTAACTATCAATTTTCCTCTATCTGCAATTTGTATATCCTATATTCAATTCTATCATTATGGATCATCTGTCTGTATTCCCAATAAAGACCAAATTCTTTGCTTCTGCAAAGGAACTTATCTCACAATCATTGTTTCTTCTCTCCTAAGTATACTTAATTTTTTCCCCTCTATTGCATTATCATCAGCAGCATATAAGCATACTTTATTATCTCTCATGTAAAAGCAAAAATAAAACCCTTCCTTCACCCCACATACCCTGCTATCCATTGTCCTTAGTCTCTGCTTCTTTATAGAAAATCTTTTCTTACTCTTTCCACATCCTTTTCTTCCACGGCCTTAAAATATTGCTATTAATCTTTCATTTTTACCACACTGCCAAATGCTCATACAAATGCCACCAATAATCCCCAGATTGTCAAATGAAGTTGTCAACTTTTAGCCATCTTATTTGACTATAATCTGTATTTCAGAGTTTTTCATGAATTCCCATTGAAACACCGTCTATTGTGGGATTTGGGTGCCATTCACTCAGTTCTCTTCCAATCTCACAGTTGCTCCTTTTCTTTATGATTTGCTGGTTCTGCTCATCTCATCAAGCTCTACATGTATGAGTACTTCAAGATACAGTCCTTGGATACTTCTTTTTCCATCTGTACTCTCTCTAGATAATCATGCAGAGTCATTACTTTAAGAAGACTTCAATGTCACGTATGCACTGATGACTCCAGAATATCTATTTTTAGTCACACTTGTATATCCAACTGCCTGACATATCCTTTTGATGCAAAATAAGCAAGTCTTAACATGCCCCAAATTAAATTTCTGATTTTCTCATAATCCTATTCTTTCCTCGGTCTTTTCCATGCACCTTTTCACTTGGTCAGGTTAGAGACTTAGACTCAGCTGTCAACTCTTTTCTCCCACTCACAGTATCCATCTTAAATATTCTATCTTTAAATCATTTCAGATCTTTCACCATTATCATCCTGTTCCAAGTAATCAACATCCCTTATTTCACTTTATGAAAAAGCCACCTAATGAATCTTCCTGCCTCCAATCTTGCTGTTTTAGTCAATTCACTATGCAATGGGGAAAGTGACACTTTTAATTGGTTATTTGGGTCATGTCACTTCTTTGATCACTTCATCAAATGCGCTTTGAATCTCAGTCAGAGTTAAAGCCTTAATTCTTACAGTGGCTTACAAGCCGTCTATGATTTGGCCTGCATTATCTTACCTTCTATAATCTTCCCTCTAGCTAACTTTTTCACGGCCTTAACAGCATTTATTTCTCCTGTATATTCAACATTCTACTACTGGGAGAATTTGTACATACTCTGTTCTCTTCCTGTAACAGATCTTGATTGTATGTGTACACCATAATTTATTAAAACTATCCCCTATTTATAAGCAATATATCTTTTTTTAGTTTTACAAATGATGCTACAGTGACTATCTTCAAACATGTATCTTTGTATTCTTTCTGAATGTTTCCCCAGGATATATTTTCTATTTTTAATTTTCATAAATGTTTTTAAATTAATCTTCAAATTATTTGCAGATGTTTGAATTAAATCAACTTCACTCAAGTCTGCCTATTCCACTAAGCCCTTGTTAGCTTTTTAACATCTTTTAAAACATTTTTTGGCAATTTGGTGGGTAGGATATATACTTGATTTTTTAAATTTCCTTGAGGAGAATGTTAGTAAACATTTTCTTCAGAGGTTTATCAGTGCTGTGTGTTCAAGATGTAAACTATCTTTTTCCTGTGTTTTATATCATTTATACTTTTTTAAAAATTGATTTTTAATAATAGCAATTAGGTTTATACAAAGGCTTGAAGAATCTTCTTATGAGAAAAACATGAGAAAATCTTCTTATGACGGTTGGTACATGGAGTTTATGATGTCTATATCCGCCCCCCCCCCGCCCCCGCATCCTTTTCTGGTTCTAAATAACTGTTAGCAAATTTATGTGTATGTATGTTTAGCTGTTCTTAAAATATAGCATGATCTATAGTCACAACACCTAGTAGAGTAGAGAAAAGAAGAGACAACTCTATCTGGAGAACCTACAAAATGCCAGTGGCCTTTTTGGCCTAAAAGCCTGCCTGTGACAAAAGCTTTGATGGGGGCATAATTGTTTTTTGTTGACTTCTACTTCCAAAAGGAACGGATATAACACTTGCTTCCCTTCATAATCCATTAAACAATCTTATTCTTGTGCTGAGCTTTAAAAATTGATTTTCAAGAGTTCTTAATAAACTAAAGACATTAACTCCATCACAATTTCTGAAAATTTATTTATGAGGCTTATAAAATAATGTATTTGTGATTTTTGTTTCTTTTAGTAGCTCTCATTTTATCATAGGCATTTTTGTCTACTTCATTTTGATTCCTTGACTTCATGTCAAATGTAGAAAGTTGTTATGTTATGCCAGGTTTTACATCATGGAAAAATTCCGAAAGAGCAAAAATATCAGGTTTACACAATGATGTCTACCACATTACTAGTTCTTACTAATATCTAGCTCTTTTCCCCTCTCAAAAAATTAAAAACTTGTTAGCCTTATTGTAGTGTGTCGGAGTCCTATGACTAGCTCTGGCCAACAGGCTAAAAGGGGATAGTCAAGACAATCCATGTTATGCTAAGGTAACAAACAACTCCTACAATCTCAGAGGCTAAAACAAAAGTTTATTTTCCCTTGTGCAATGTATCTTTTGTGGATCTCTAGCAAAGCTTTGTTCATCACAGGGCCTCAGAGAGCCATGCTGAGGAACCAGTCATTATCATCTACATTGCTACTTGCAATGTCAGAGAAGTGTGGAGGTTTAATTCAGCAATTAAATGTTCCAGTGTAATGCCCACAACTTCTGCTTGTCATAAAGAACTAGACAATTTTCCAACACAATCACAAAAAAGCCTGTAAATATAATCTTACCATGTTCTTAAGAGGGAAGGACTAGAAGTATTTGCTGAATAGGACTAATAGCACCAGAATAAAGCAGGGCTGCTGAACCAATTTGGACATGTAGCATGACTGAAAAATTTAACTCATTGTGATATACCATTGTTACATTGGCATGTTCATTTGTTACTGTTACATGTTACAGCATGACCTGGCATATCTTGTTTAATACAAATGGAGAAGACACAAACTAGAACAAGACAAGTAATCTTGAGATTGGCATATCCAATCAGAACTCATGAATAAAAAGCTTTATCTCAAAAAAAAAAAAAAAAAAAAAAAAAAGAGGGGCACCTGGCTGGCTTAATCACTTAAGCATCTAGACCTTTGATTTCAGCTCAGGTCATGACTCAGGGTTGTGAGATCAGAACCCCATGGCTGGTTCCATGCTAGGCGTGGAGCCTGCTCAAGGTTCTCTCTCTCCCTTTCCCTCTGTACCTCCTCCCACTTCTCTCTCTTTCTTAAAAAAAAGAAAGAAAAGAAAAGAAAGCAGACTGATTTTACTGGGAGAAAGTCTGTAAAAAAGATGTGAGACATAAACCTAAGGGGAAAAATTTTTGAAAATGCTAGTTTTATCCTAACTATATAAAAGATTATTTATAAAATTCATTTTCCACCAAGTATGTAGGATAAAATGTAGAGATGCATATTCTCTCCAGAAATTATCTTGGGAATAAAGAAATCTAAATTCTGACTCAAGTTCTGCTGTTAACTAGCTGTGGAATGGGGGGTGGGATTATATATCTTTGCAGGATCACAATTTCTTTATATAAAAAAAAACAGACATTTAAATAGACAAATGGCCCTCAAATTTTATTGTTCCTGAGAATTACTTGGAAAGTTTATGAAAAATACAGAGCCTCGGATTCCACTCACCAAAGGTTCTTAATTAGTAATTCTGGATAGTGTCAAGAAATCTGCCTTTAAATGAAATCACTATCCTCAAAAAAGCCTTTGCTCTCATTTCCATTGCAGCATTATCCAAAATTGCTAACATATGGAAGCAACCTAAGTGTCCATCAACAGACAAATGGATAAAGTGTACAAACACACACACACACACGCACACATGCAGCACACACACACAGAGTAATATTATTCAGTCATAAAAAAAGAAGGAAATACTGCCATTTGCAAAAACATGGATGAAATTTGAGGGCATTATGCTAAGTGAAATAAGACAGAGAAAGACAAATACTGTGTATTTCACTTGCATGTTAAATCTAAAACACAAAAAAAATCAAACTCAGAGAAACAGAGTAGACTGCTAGTTGCGAGGTGCAGAAAGGTAGGAAGGAATGGGTGAAAGCAGTTAAAGGGTACAAACTTCCAGTTACAAGATGAATAAGATCTGGGTATCTAATGTACAGCATGGTGACCATACTTAACACTGTTTTGTATACTTGAAAGCTTTTAAGAGAGATCTTCAAAGTTCTCATCACAACAACAACATCAACAAAATGAAAGTATGTGAGGGGACAGAAGTGTTAACTCAAGCTATTATGGTAATAATTGTGCAATATATACATATTTCATATCATCATGTTGTATACCTTAACCTTATACAATGTCATATATTGATTATATCTCAATAAAGCTAGAAAAAGAAAGACACAAATTCTAAATCAGCAGTTCAATTGGTTAAAAAAAATCTACCTTTTAAAGACATTCTTCAATTTATTATGCAGGTAATCTATGGATAACTTTGAGGAATGCTGATCGAGAATGTGTAGGATGCATCTATCATTAAAAATAAATAGTATTTTAACATGTGTTGTTTCAAACAATGATGATCTATTTCAACAGGGAGGCCACTACATTTTTTTCCTTTTGAATATGGGGTAACAAACCATTTTTTATTTATAAAAATTATAAACATTTTACTATCATTATTTCTAAGGATTGACTATTATAATGAATTGCAAAAATAAACATGCTATGTATGGTGCTGTAAATCACAAATACCTCTGGTTAAAGTCACACAGCCAAAGGCTAAATAAAATTTGACAGCTTTGGAAAACAATACGATAAATGTTTTGGTTAAAAATGAAATACCCAATTATCCCGCTAACCATAAAACTGATGGAGAAGAAAAGGAGGAAATTCTTGGACAGTTAGTAATTTATTCCAAATACTTAAAAATATACCATCAAGGGAAAACAAAACAAAACAAAACAACAAAGTACTCACCAATGAAATAAGCCAAATTGCTGAATCCTTCTCTGCTAAATAATTAAGCTAGGGGTGGGCCAACACTTACCACTGAGGGGGTTAGCACTAAATTACAAAGCTTCTTAAAAGCAGAGTCAGCAGAGAGGATCCCATCTCTCCAGGGCTTATAAATGCAACTTGTCAGGGCAAGCACAATTTGTTTTTGATCTAATATTTCTATTACATGCCCAATGTTGTCTCTAAATTAACAGAGATGATCCCTTCAGCTGGGACCATGACCTCTAACTTCCACCTGCCTGTGCACAGGGGTTCCATTGTGAACATGTAAAACTGTGAACAGGTGGGATTTTCCTGGCATAGGAAAAGACACAGTAACAGTTTAAATTGTACAACGAGTTTTCATTCAAACATTCTACAATTTATAATTGTGAACTTTTGTTCTTTCAAATATTTGTGATGTCTACTTTATATTTACTTCATCAGTGCTACCAAAGTCTTTGCTATTACAGAAGATAACAGTAATAGTATTATTATTTATAGTAATCAATATTTTAAATTAATTATTAAAGGTAAAATCCTTAATTAAATTTTACAATTCTTCACTTTGTCAGTTATGTTGGCCCATTTCTGATACTGTGGCTAATCTATAACCCACAAAGCAAGGAATATCCTGAGTTATCCCTAAATCTATATATTTCTTAGTAAAAAAAATATCATTTCATGATGAGGCTAAATGCACAAAGTAGTCTCCTTTTCAGGAAGAAACTATCCCAAACTATAAGGAATCTTAAATAATATCAGCCCCATAATTGACTAGAACTCACACACTCAATCCTCTCATTTTACATGTGAGAAAACTAGGATTGAGGAAGCTAAGGGATATGCTCATTAGTAACAAACCTAAGGGTAGAATTCAAGTTCCTTGAAAGTCTTTCAAGTGACATTTCCAGTTTACCATTCAGAGAAATCAGTCTTAGTTTTGAGAATCAAGAACTCATAGTACATTTTTCCTTCTCAGAAGCAAAGAGCAAAGATGAGTCATTGACATGGTTTTGGCTCATATCTGGCATCTCCCAGAAACCAATAACCATTGTGTCCAGTAGTTTCTCTGATGTAGTATAGTGGAAATGAAAAGTTCATGACACAGGGCAGTTTCAGTATTTTTGTCATTGGTCACATAACAACAAATTTTTCTAGCATCTAAGAAATAGTAAAATATTCAGTAAGGGTTTTATGGTAGCACTCAGTGAAAAAGACTGCATAGATCTTAGAAAGTAAGTTCTACTTCTTTCAGAAGAAATATCCTGAGTAAAAAAGTTCAACTCACCAGCTAACAAAGAAATATCCCTTAAACTCCCCAAATCTCTTTGTTCACAAAACAAAATTCTGGTCTATAATTTGATAAACTGAATGGATTTTCTCACCAGAAAGGTTATGCCCCATGAAGACAAATAGTTCTGGATCATAGGCCACATATATCTCCAAATTTATATCAACTGTCATTCTGTATTTTTGAGATAGTCTCTGGTGGATCTGATTTGTTTCAATTTCTCAAATGACTGCTGAACAAACTGATAATATAGAACTTCTCAACGTACAAGTCACTTCACAAAGTCATGGAGTGATTTACTACAATGTAGGGCAGGAAAACAGTAAACAGATTTTCTTATGCTCCATAAGTTCACAAAAACAATCTCCCAGCAATAGTGCACCTAATATGCAACAATCTGCCCATCTCTCAGCAACAGTGCACCTAATATGCAACAATGGGGAGAATATTGGGTTTCGATTATTTTTAACAGTTCTTCAAATTCTGAGTTCTTATCCAGAACAGGAAAACCCATCACAGCTAAGGATTAGTGCTATCCATTAATGTCCCATTATGTAATGTATATAATTAAATGAACTTGGTGACTGGGCCACTACTGTAGGATTTTATGAGACTTTCTTCTTGATTTAATCCTCTTGGTGATTCTGAGGCAGATAAAGATGGCTTTCATTTACAGAATTATGTCTAGGTATTACTATTTGTCAGATAGAAAATGGAGATACAAACAAATGGTTTAATCAAACAATACAATTCAGTCTGCAACTTTTTCTTTCTAGTTTTCTTCGTGCTCTGAATGGAATGTCCCCTGGGTACTTTGAAAGATTTCAGTAGAGATTACATTTGTTCCAGTACTTTGTGAGTACCAGTCTTTTCACTATAACAGAATTTTAATATGGGGCAAAACTGCTCCATTTTTTTTTGTGGTTGAACAATCAAAGCCATTGGTTAACTATACATTTATATGTCACATTGATAATACTCATTTCTTCTCCTAAACTACCAGCCCATGAAGCCAGATCTCCTATCCACTTGGCTCAGTATTGTATACTCCGTATATGATTTACTACCCAACAGAACTCAGTAAATAGTTATCAGTGAATAAATGAGTGAATGAAGACAGCCTTAATATGTGGATTGTAAAAACCAGTCAGGAATAATGTACTATGAATTTCTTTTGTCATGGAATTTCTTGTAGTACATATAATTGGGAAACCATTCTATTTATGCTTATGTACAGCTACTTTGGAAAACAGTATGGAGGTTCCTCAAAAAGTTAAAAATAGAGCTACCCTATGAATCAGCAATTGCACTACTAGGTATTTAACTCAAATAAACAGTTTTCTGATACTCTCTTTCTCCTCATTTCTTTAGTAGATGTAGGCCAGTATTTAATATACTTTATATGCATGATAACCTGTATTATCTAACTCTAACCTGACAGTATTACCGCGAAAACCATTTTATTCTCTTTTATAGTGGGGAAATTGAAGATAAGAAAAATTCAATTAATTGTTGATTATCATACAACTAGTATGAACTTGAGCCATCTTGTGAAGTCGGGTGTTTGGATGCTGAACACATATTTTCCACTCCTTCAAGATGCCCAAGATTCCATAGCTGGTCAAGATACCAGCAGGTCTTGTTTCTAGTTTTATAATTACCATCTCAAGGGTAATTTTACTACTTCTGCAATCTCATATCTTGTCTTTTAGCAATTTAACTGTTAAAAATTCATGGTAAACAAATATATTATGCTCAAGTTCTTTCTTCTTCACTGGTCTAAAAGCAACAGAGGATCAGAGATTTTCCTAATTTTGAAAACCAATTTTATTTGGAACTATAATACAGGTTTCAAGCTACAAAAAAACATAAATCACAAAAGAAAAATATGGGAATAATGCAAAGAAAAATAGAAGGAATAAAGGAAGCAAGGAAGAGAGCAGGAGAGAGAGAAAGACAGAGAAAAGAACGATTTCAGGACAGACAAAATGACTTAATATTCCCCAAAAGCCAGCTACTCTTTTCTGTTTATATACTAGTCAATTATAGATATTATAGATAGCTATATATTGTATTTTTATTTAATAAAAATGAAAATGTGCATGCCCTAAGGCCACCAGCGTTTGTAAAGTGTGTTTGCTATAGCGCTTTTGTTGTAGAAAAGAAACGTAATAATTTGAATGTTTTTGAGTAAGAAATGGCTGAGCAAATTATAGCATATATTTCTCATTGAATATAAACTAATTACGCTTTTCATAAGTTAGATTCATATGTACTGATCTGGAAAACTGACTGTAATAAAGTGATAAGCTAAAAAATAAAAGCAAGTTGCAGAGTGATAATCTTAGTATATTCATATTTATGTGTAGAAAAATTTAAAAGATAGAAAAGTGCATTTGTGTTACTGGAAACAGAGAAAAAACTGGCAGCACATGTGCCAACCTGTTAACACCAGTTATTTTAAGAAATTTAGGTCTGGAACAAAGAAGGAAAGCATATTCTATTTTATTCTCTTTATATACCTCTGTATTGTTTGAATTGTTTCGAGCCTATATAACTTTAAAATTAAAAAGAAAACCTTTATATTTTTAAGCTTCTACTGAAATCAAACCTACACTGTCATGTTATCATGATATACATTTATTATATAGTAATATAAATGAAATAAGGCTCAAATTATCTTTTAAAAAAGTTCTAGGGTAAGCTCCAAATAATGAGATGATAACAGACATGTACAAAACTGTAATTGTGCCCCTCAGGCATTTGTTTCTAATAGTAAAACTACCTGAATACTTTCAGAATATGAACCAATGTTTTATTAGGGTACTCACAATTGACACTCAATAGATAGAATTTAAACCCAAACTTCATTTAATGTAGCTAGCTATACTACACATCAGTACAGAAGTTCTGGAGATGTGTTGAAACAAAGATTTCATATATATGTACGATACAGCAAAGAAATATCAATGATGGAGCATCACCATCTCACAGGCTTAGAAAAATATATGGATGTGTTTTTTGAAATTTCCTTTTGAAAATTTTATTGATTCAATTTTTTACTTTAAAATTAGCTAGAAATGTCCACAATAGCTAAATCGTGGAAGGAGCCGAGATGCCCTTCAACAGATGACTGGATTAAGAAGTTGTGGTCCATATATACAATGGAATATTACTCAGCTATCAGAAAGAACGAATTCTCAACATTTGCTACAACATGGACGGCACTGGAGGAGATAATGCTAAGTGAAATAAGTCAAGCAGAGAAAGACAACTATCATATGGTTTCTCTCATCTATGGAACATAAGAACTAGGATGATCGGTAGCGGAAGAAAGGGATAAAGAAAGGGGGGGTAATCAGAAGGGGGAATGAAACATGAGAGACTATGGACTATGAGAAACAAACTGAGGACCTCAGAGGGGAGGGGGGTGGGGGAATGGGACAGACCGGTGATGGGTAGTAAGGAGGGCACGTATTGCATGGTGCACTGGGTGTTATACGCAACTAATGAATCATCGAGCCTTACATCGGAAACCGGGGATGTACTGTATGGTGACTAACATAATATAATAAAAAATCATTAAAATAAAAAAAAATGAAAAAAAAATAAAATAAAATTAGCTAGAGATCACAAAAAACTCAAACACCATATTAAGGGGGTCATAATCCAGTCTAATATCACTCTTGAGAGGTCTTCTATTATTTTAATTAAAAATACTATAACTTTTAGGTCCCTGAGAAAACATCCATATTCACACATATTTAGTTACCACCTCCTGAATATTTGCCTCATCTCATGTATACTGAAAGTCCTTATACCACAATGTTATTTATGTGGGAGAGAGCAAGACAGACAATGACAAAAAACCAGACAGGGAAAAAGATAGAGAAATGGAGTGGGAAGCTAGGAGAGAAAAAGGAAGAGAAGGGGCAAAAACAGAAGGGAGAGTAGGATTTAACTCTGAGACTCAAGCTTCAGAGTTACAGGAGATACATAAGAATGTACACATATTAGATGAGCATAAATTGGACAAATTATTTTAGTTTAAATGTTTTGAAATATCGCCATCCTCTAAATTGTCAAGTGCAACTTAAAAAAAAAAAAAAAAAAGAATACTGAGAATCTGAAAAGCAAGTCAATATCTAACAGACAGTGGTTGCTTAAAACAACAACAACAACTACAACTATGGTGTACCCATCCAGTGAAAACAATGTTACAGAAATGCACGGACAGACATGAAGACATATTCAATATATTAAAGATAAAAAGCACATTAAAATATAGACAGTATAATCTCATTTTGTTTAAATCTATGTTTTGAAGGGTATAAATAAAATATCAATAGTAGTTATTTCTACATGGTGCATGTATAACACTTTTGCTTATGGCTCATCTACATTTCTGGATAACCTGTATTACTTATTAAAACAAAGTTAACAATGTTACTTTAAAAACAAGAAAATAAAATCTCCATTCAGATGGGATATCTGTGCCGACTGATAAAAACCCAGTCGGAGGTATGTGTGGTTTGCACAGGGATGGATGGGAGATGGCAATGGGAATCTAGGAGCATTTAGATCACCATCTGCCCCTTGCCTGAATTTTGGAATGACTGAGAAAGCTTTTAAGAATACTGACGCCTGGGTCTCAACCACCAGAGATTCTGATTTATTTCATCTTGAGCTGAGGCTTGACCATGAACCTTTTTAAAAGCTCTCCCAGAGACACTAATGTACAACCAAAGTTGAAAAACACTACCTTAATGTTTTCTTTCTTTCTTTTTTTTTTTTTTTTTTATAGATCTCATCCCATACCAGGGCCTCTTTCCTCATTAAAATAGTACACAAGTAGGAATGACACTACAGTTATTCTTGGTCATATCATCTCCTGCTCGTCCAACCCACCTTGCATATTCTCTTATTTCCTGACTCACATCTTGCATTTCTCTCAAAACAAAATACAAATTCCTCTCTGAACCACTTCATAATATCACAAAAATTTTGAAACTCCTTCCTACAATGTTAGTTTGCCAATTACTATTCTCGAATTACATTAATATCAATTGAGCTACTCCTGCTCTCCCACACAAGTGAGCATAACAGCCTCTATAGCC
This sequence comes from Ursus arctos, assembly GCF_023065955.2. Lineage (NCBI taxonomy): Eukaryota > Metazoa > Chordata > Mammalia > Carnivora > Ursidae > Ursus > Ursus arctos. Next base: position 55,798,852 of record NW_026622808.1, on the reverse strand, counting down.
CAAGTCCACCCACTTATTTCAGCAATACCCAGAAACACATTTATTTCCCCTCCAATGAAAATGCATATTCAGAGTTCACGCATCAGATTTATAACTCTAAAATGTTACATACGTATCAATCTGATATAAATACCATGATTTTAGGTAGAACTACATCTGAGAGGAATAAAAAATATTTATTAAATTCTAATTGTCTTTATACTACCCTCAAATCACCTTAGTAGACATTTTTTTTTAGATATTTCTTTATTTATTTGAGACAGACAGAGAGACAGAGTGGGAGGGAGAGAGAGAATCTGAAGCAGACTCCACGCTGAGCACAAAGCCCAACACGGGACTTGATCCCATGACCACAAGATCACGACCTGAGCCGAAACCAACAGTCAGATGCTTATTAACTTGACTGAGCCACCCAGATGCCCCTTAGTAGACATTTCTTAGCCACAAAGTCGAATCTGATAAAATAATAATTCTGTAGCATGCCCAGTGGTAGGGCTAAACCAAGATTACCAACTCACTTTCTCTTGCAAAGTTTTGAACTCTGGTATGAAAAATCAGTGCAATTAATCTACCATTCACCTCATATACAACAAAAATACTTAGTACAGAGGTAGCACTTTTCATCAAAAAGACTCCAAGCTCTTTACACACACTTATTTTAGTAAGCCTCAAGACAGCCTTAAGCACTAGACAGACAATCAGCATCGCGTACATACTCCTGAGAAACTGTAGCATGGACAGGTGAATAAACTTGCTCAAGTACACATAGTACATAAATGATTTTTGTTGTTGTTCTTCATCCAATGCGTATTTTACTAAAATCTTTCTTTTTAACAAGTGAAAGTTTAGTGTGTCATCATCTGGAATATGATTCAAGAGTCTAGGAAAATCATTTTTTATGTTTTCCAGAAGGCCTTATTACTTAACATATTTACACAGAATCTGCCAATTACATTTTCACTACTTATGTCTAATTTAAGATACAGCATCATACTTGCTCTTAGCAACATACAGCTATTATCTAATGCTGCATGTATTGCTCTGTTGCCCCGTTTATATACAGTGACATCTTCCCTAATCCCAACACATTTTTAAAAATAATTTGTAGGATTAATTGATTGCTTTACAGACTCCAAAATAACAATATTTACAGTAAGAACTTTCATTAAACTGTATCATGGTAGAAACTATTTCTTTTGTATAGAGGCAAAGGTTAATAACTAGCCATAAATAGTATTCTACGTCCTTTGTGGGATAATATTAGCAATAAAGGAAAATGTTGGTACTCATTTGTCCAAACAGTCTCATACTAGGAAAGAATACCCTTGTAAGTTCAAAGACGTCAGCCCTCTAGCTTATAATTTTTCCATCTTACTGAATACATGCATTTGATTGGAAAGAACTATGTGATTTTAAGTTCATTTGCTAGACAGCTCTGGTTGCATTTCAAGAAGTCCCCAGGCCATTTAAAGTTAGAAATGTATTATTTCATTTATACTCATATACCACTTATATAAAATGTCCATATAGCATAATGTTCAGAAGAAAAAACTGTGCTGTAAGGAAAAAAGTATATATAATCACAACCCATAAATCAGATAAATTTAAAACTGTAGTCTGAATATCAAATCTAATCTTTATTATATATTTTATCTTATTGTAACTATGTATTTATAAGTTCTATAAATCAAGGAATATATACAATTTATCTTTATAACTTTGTTAATGTTTGGCACAATGTTACACACAACTTTCTGTGTGTTTTATTCAACGAGAGAATGAATGAGTGAATTATTAAGTGAAGAAAAGTATCTTAAAAATAAGTAATGTTCTGTGAATACTAAAATACTGTGAGACTTGAGTAATTAGGGAAGGAGAAGGTGAGTAGAAGCATGTGATATGTGATAATTGGTACCAGGCACAAAGAGAAGATTCATTAAGATTAAGGAAGATATATACCATAGACAGTACAATTAGATTGATGTTAAAAGTTTAACAGACTTTTTAAAATTTTGATTTTAATAAATATTTTATGTAAAAAAAAAAATGTTAACCCAAGCTTTTTTTGCAGTAGCAGAATGCAAAGAAAATAGTGGATAGGTTTCAAAAAATCTCTAGAACCCTTAATATATAAAACAATGCTAAAATATTAAAATATACCAGCTAAACTCTGCAAACAAGAAATGGGAAAGATAATTTGTAGAGTACCAGGACAGGCTGCTCCTGAGATAGGTCACTTTGGCATTAAATTGAGTTAAAGTAATAAAAACCCAAGAGATGAAAGAAAAGCACTCCCCCTCAATTGCCTAAATTTATACTGGAAAGGAGAGTCTCCACCAGGAAGACAGCTATTAACGGAGACTCCCTTTTACCTAAGGAACCTATCTATGTAACAGGGCAACCTTGTTTTCCCAAATATCTCCTCTCACCTTGCTAATGGGCATTTTCCCTTTGTATCTTGAAACCCTACTCCTCTCCTTAGCTCATATATGTTTCCTGTTAATTCACTGTGTTTGGAATTTCATGCCTGTGTGGATTCCTTCTAGACACATCTATTAAATTTTATTTTCTCTTGTTAATCTGTCTCATGTGAATTTGATTCTAAGTTCAGCTAGAAGGATCATAGGGCAGAGGAAGGTCTTCCTCCCCAACAAATTCAAGAGACTGAATCACTTACAAGTATTTTGTTTCATTTTAAATTTCCTACACACGTGTCCATGCGTACACACACACACACACACACACACGTGCAAGCATGCACACATACACACACTCCCCTGGATATTTTAATTCATTATTCATTTATTTACTAATTAATTCAAATATTCTTTGTGTGCCTAATATATGCCTATCATTCACTTCCTGTCCCCAAAGAACTTATGGTGTTCTTGAGGAAGCTAGATTTGAATCAGACAACCATGAATGTGAATGAAAAATTTTAATTTTCATATGTATCAAGAAGGATAAGTGACGCTTTAAGAGTATAAAACTGATAAACTTGACGTATTCTCAGTCTAATATGACCTGTCATCCATCCTTCTTGCCCCTTCCTAAGCACCTCTGAGCTGGATAGCATGGAGAAGATCTCATGATTTGGTGGCATTTCACAAATAGGACAAAATAAATGTGCTACTGCTACCTTCACAAAAATAAATTTCCCAATATATAGATTTAAATATGTAGAATAAAAAGATGATGGGTTTGAAAGTACATGAGGAGAAGTAGAAGAAGCCCTTTAACAACTTTTATATTAACATAAAAATCTGTTTCCACAAGCTTTAGACTTGAACCAAAACTCAAAAGGCATAATAATTTAAAGTTGAACTTTCATATATTCATTGACTTTTTTTAATTGGAAAAGTCAGTTTAAGCTTACATGTCATTGGAGATAAGTTTTCTATTGTGCATCCACACACAGATCCAAGAAAAAAAATGTAGCAGTAGTTTCTTGGCAATATTTTTTAAATGTTCTGAAGGTAATAGACAAAAGCTAATTATTTTGACTTCATAATTACTAGAACATTATAATGAGAAGAAATCTTAGCGACTGTAAATATGTTATATTCCTTCATCCCACAACCCTGTTTCTTAAATGAGGGATATCATGGCCAGAGAAACTAAAGGTGATTAGTAGAAATTCAAGTCCTCTGAAAAGGATAAGGATGAGCATAGCACGATGAAGAAAAAAAAGAAAAACAGCATGTGCCTGGGAGTCAGGCAGACATAGGCTTAAGTCCTCCCTCTATCACTCAGGGTATTTTTCATCTCTGTTTAGAACGCCTTTCCAAACCACAAACTCTGCATTCTCAGCTTTCAAGCTTCTTCTCAAGTTTCACTCAGAATAACTTTGTGTTCACTACTCCTACTCTGCTCTTAGAACTTATAAAATTTGTTTTTGCAGTTAGTCACGTAAGTATTAGTTTTTCCTGTCAAGTACTCAAGGGCAAGGAGTTTGTGCTATTTATCTTATTATGCATTATTTGGCTTTGCATTCATTTTTTACTCTCTTGAAAATATGAAATGGCTCAAAGATATTATTCAATCCACTAATTAATGAGGAAACAAGTTAAGATGTTAAAACTGGTTCCAAGAACATTTGAAAACATGAGTATTTATAGACAACTTAATAAAAAAAAATTGGGCTAAAAATACTTGGTGAAATACGGGCCTTATTAATGACCAACAGAGCAATAAAAGGTAACCTTCTAGATTTACCACTGGCCATAGTTATGCGTATATCCACCAAACGTTTACAATTTAACATGTCAATTCACGAAGTACAGGACTATATTTAATAATAAAATGAGTTAAACAAAATGTACTACTTAATACCTGGGTGAGTGTATGTGTGTATAGCATATAGAGAGATATAGATATAAATATGACAATATTGAAAAATATGCCATCCACATTTTCCCTTATTTCAAGGGATGTTTTTTCTTAACATCCAGAAGTTGTACCCAAATAAAAATATTTGTCAAATGGATGAACAAATCAACAAAGTCAGCAGATATTTTAATATGTCTGAACATCAATTCCCTTATCTTTAATGAAAAATTATAGATTCACCTAATAGGGAAAATAAAAGGATTATAAATGAATATCATATGCCTAGTGCCTATTCTTAGTAAATATTACTTCTTGTCCCCACTTCTCTTTCTCCTTCTTTGTTGTGTTTTTTCCAGCATTCCTGTTATTGCTCTTTGAACTGCTCTTATTAGTGACATATACTTTTCCATGTATAGCTCAAGTCCAGCTTTATCATGCCTTTACATGGTTACAGAAACTCTTGAAATATAAAATACATGAGACAGATCTAGAGCCATGTATATCACAGCTGTAAATTATTAGCTTATTAGTGCAACATCAAGGCACCTTGCTTCCTTGCTTCTTAGATTATCTACCCAAAGCTACCTATATTCTTCCCCTAAAATTCTCTGATAGTTCACTCACATATCCCACAAGAGTTCATGTCAGCCATATACTACTTTTTCTTAATTTACTATGCTTCTAGCTGTGGAACAAAGATGGCCTGGAGCACTTTTAAATCAGGGGCGTGTGACGGAAATTATTTTTTCCCTCATGCTTTGTCAGTGGCACAACTGAGCCTCCTGTTTGTTTCCCATTAAGCATATGGAAATGCTAGTCATCAATTCACAATACCTGTGTTTTCATGGGAGGGTGTGGTGACGGTGGTAACAATTAACTGGTCATTAACTCTTGCAATATGAATCGTCAGCCTGCTTCTATTTGCATAATGAACTAATGGCTGCAAGGGTAGAGTGAAGGGGGCGTATAAGAGATCATTACCTTGGAATAAAAAATGATGACCTTGCTTCTTGAAGACAGTAACACGATTTTTTTTTAAAATACATCAAAAAGAAGGAGGAGGGGGAGGAGGAGGAGAAGAAGAAGAAGAAAAAGAAGAAGGAGAAGAAGAAAGCAATGTTCCGGAATCATGGAAAGTATGACATGGCAATGATAATTTCCAAAATAATCTACACATTTGTTTTTCAATCTAAATCATTTGCCTGTTTAAGATTGATACTGCTGACTCAAAACTTAGAGAGCAAAAACTGAAAATGGTCAACTTCATTCCATTAGTAGTTATACATAGGGTATTTTAAGTGGCTGTTCTTTGAAATGTTGTAGAGGTATACACAGATAGAAGGTATTACTTTCAAGTAAATTTGTGATTAACTATAATTGTCATAGGCATGATATACATTTAAACACCAGAATAGGCAGATGTGATAAAGGTGCAGATAAAATAAGTAAATAAAATCAATTGGCTATTCCGTGGGATTAAAAAAAGATTAATATGAGGAAGGGTTGACTGCAGGGGACTGGTCAATGTTCTTTCAAACATCTGGTAAAATTCAGGAGTGTAGATGTGAAGAACAGAGAACATAAGGTCATAAGAACTAGAAAAACAAAAGAAGTATTTACTTTTCCTGTTCCAAGAGTCCACCACAAATCACGATGCTTAGGTAAGATTTGTATCTTACATAAACTTTTAAAGGTGGAATTTAAATTGATTTCTTTCTCTACAATAAACTGGTGAACAGTTGATTATCATACAATAAATATTTCAAATACTTGGAAACAGTTAAGTATCCTCTTAGCTTTCTTTCTACAATATAAAATTACTTATAAACTAACTTACGAAACATGCACATACCTTCAGAACAAGAACAGTACATAAATTAACAATTCCCCTTGAGGAATTAACTCATGTGTTTTTTTAAAATATATGCAACACTTTCCATTTATATAACATTTTTCTGCCAAAGTGCAAGGGGAGTTTCACATACATCATTCTAATAGCAAAGCTTTGTTTACATTTAGCATCTTTTTACAAGGAATGCAAACCAGTTTGGGGACAAATTCACTCTTTACCACTGTTCTAGAAAACAGGGAAAATCCTCTCTACATATAAGAAAAGTGTTAGTGTTTTCTTTTGCATTAGATTTAGTGTTATATTTCCATGGATCAAAATTCAGGGCAGAATTCCACTAGAGACAGAAGGAAAGGGAGGAAAGAAAGGAGGGGAGGAAACAAAGAAAACTTCAAACGAACAAACAAACAACCCACAAACTCTGTAAAGTTTTCTTCACTGTCAATTCTTTCCTCTCATTCCATCTTTTCCATGTCAGTGACTGTTCTGATTTTTGTCCCCCTGAATTACCCTTTCTAAAACTAGACTCCCTCTCATTTTACAGCCCATCCTTCTTTCCACTGTGTAATTTAGTGTAATCTCCTCCTCCTCCCTACTAACCAATTCTTTTTTTTTAAATCTTCCTAACTTCCATCTTCCATCGTCATGATTCAGTTGAAGCGCTTGTCTCATCCAGTCTCATACATTGCTAGAAATTACCAGATCTTTTGGAGAAGAATATGGCAACACATGTCTAGAGAAAAAAAATCTTTGAAACCATAATTTCAGTTCTAGAAACCTATACTAGAGATACCATCACAAATGAGAAGCATGATTTATGTCCAATACGTCCATTACAAGTAAAATATTGGGGGGGGGGCGAGGAATAGCAACGTTGAAAAAATAAGGTTTGCCCACTTGCACCCTTCCCTCGACACATTTCTAGAGGCCGATATTTTATTTGTATTTATTTATTCAAATTCACTGTGTTTGTTTATTTATTTTAATCTTAAGGGCATACTCATTCTTTCAGGCATTTGGAGTCAGAATTTCTAATTCACCCCTGATTTTGTATTTCAACACTATATAAATGTTACCAAATTCTACTGGTCTCAAAATCACAACATTTAGCTCATGACTCCCTCCCTTCCAATTTCTACAATATTCAAATGTTTAATCCATGTTTCTTCCCACCTGGATTATATCAACAAATCTTAAGTTGATGTCTGTGCATCCTGTCTTTCCCATTAGCAATCCTTCCATGCACAACCCTTCTCTATTAATTTCTTAGATTTTAAGATGCAATTTTTTGATCCTTCAAGATTATGTATAAATTATTCACCCTGATATGTATGACCTGTAATAATATTTCCTTCCTCTATGTCTTTAGGCAGGTAGTATCCCCTCCACCAGCTCTTCTCCCTTTGACAGACTGAAACCCTCTATTACTACTCCTTATCCATTTAGATTCTATCCTGCCTTTGCTCTTTAAAAGCATTATCATTCAATAAATGCTGGGAGTTTTCCTAATCCACTTAAATTATTTTGTCTCCTTCACTTGAATATCTATACCATTAGGTTGGTACTTTTAAGAGGCACTTTATTTTATCTACCTGTCATGTATTTTTGTTTACTTTGCTAATTTCCTTTATTAAACCTTAGAACCATTGAGAACAAGGATATTGAGAAAATACTTGCTACTGTATAGTCTTTTGGTAACCCTGTAATGCTCAAGCATAAGGAAGTAAGAAAAGAAAGAAGCAAAGAAGATGGGAAAATGGGCAGCCTGTTTGGTTTTTGCTTTAAAAAAAAATACATTCTGTCCATATTGGGTTTAGATTCGTGTGACTTAAGAGTAGTCTTGAAAACTCAATTCAACAGATGTATAAAAGCAAACAGTAATTGCTTCAGCAAAATGCTTATTCAGCTAGAAAAAAGAAAGGTATAAGCTATGGCCATTGCAGTTTGGTTCAAAATCAAATCCATGGTCACCTCTGAGGTTTTAACCATGCATCAAATCATATTTTTAAAGAAAAAGTACCATTACAAGTATATTAATGTTTGCATACCAAGAATTACACACAGTTTTCAATCAGTGTGGTTTGCCTCCACCATTTCCTTTGAATCCTGTTAAGACAGAGAAGGCCTACCTGACAGTTCTTGAGGCAACTGTTTCTCTTTGGAGCCCAACATCATACTACAAACTACTTTAAAATGTTTCTGGAAGTAATAAATCATTAATTTAAAATGAATCTTCATTACAAAAGCTTGAATGTACTTGAAATATATGAGAAACCCTTGAAGTTATGAATATATAAAACCTCAAAGCTAGTCATTTTATAAATAAAAATCATTAATTTTTAATCAAAAGAAGATTTCTTCAGTGTAGGCTCCTAAATGTTTTATATCCGATATTCAGTGAAAGGTTTGCTCTTTTTGGATGTGTTATCCTTTATGCCCTGCTCATTCTATTTGCCTTAATCTTAGATGCCATTCCAGCATGTGTATATAATTGATTTTGAGGAACTGAGAATCTAGCCCAGCATCCTGCCTGACTTTTGTAAAAAAATACAGCCCTGATCATTTTAATTATTTTGTTATTAATTTACATTGTTTCTGAACTATGTTAAAAACACCTCCTTTGACTCCTTTGACACCTCCAAGACAATTTCAGGAAGGATATTTTGACATGAGATTTCTCTTTAAGTTCAACTGGGTTTTATGGTTTTAAAAGATTCCTCTGATAGAAGACAGCACTGAATTTGCTGGGGTTTTCTATTTCAAGTGACAACACAGTAGCTTATTATTTTCAAAAGAATGCCATTTTGTTACTAAAAACACAGACACATTTAATTTCCCTTAAGAAGGCATTTTTTTAAAGTCTCATTTTTATAGTCAGTTTCTTAATTGATATTTGGAGTCCAGTTTAAAATGTTTAAAGATATATTATATACCTTTTAAGTCCATGAAAAAAAAGGAAAGTCTATAGAAGGTATTTTTAAACATTATCTTAATATCAAACTCTGGCTATAGAATTCTACTTTTAATAATGCATAGTCTAGAAAGAAACCAGAAAACCAAAAACATAAAAGAAACTAAGAAAAGTGAATTTAAAAAGCAGCTACTTTAATATGAGAATATTCAAAGAACATTTATAGAGCCAAAACTTACATGAGTGTATATCTGTGATTACAAGCAACTTGGGGATTTTTAAATTCTTCGTAATGTAGTTATACATTAAATAAAACTTTCATTATTTTATCCTGAGTTTAAACATTTTCTTCTAAAAAGGTCAGCATATGTTGCCTAATTAACTTTGGAAGTGAACAGAGGTTATAAGAACAAAGGCAAAATGAATTGCAAATACGTATTGTACTCTAGTTGGTAAAGTTGTTTCCAATCATGGTAAACATTAACAATTCAGAAACCCCTATACATATACACTGGAATTGAACAATTAAGTAAATGGATGGTGGATACTGGGAGCCAGATTTCTAACTTTTGGTGTGGGGGATTCTAGACAAGCAATGGAGAAGGTTAGAATGATCAATGTCGTAAAGAATTACAGCTAAAAACATCAGTACAAATTCATACTTAGCATAATGTAGATACAGATGGATATGTCTAGAATTAACTACAGGTAAGTGTATACACATGGATTAGTATACACATACATATTTATTTTTCCTCCTCCAAGGGAAGGAAGCAACCAAACTCCAACGGCAACAAGCACACCCTGCCCCAGATCTTGTTTTCTCCAACAAAAGGAAACATGCCTCCATGGAGAAATGGGTGATTCTAGGGCTTAGACAGGAAATATATAAGATTATCCTGGAATGTCCTGTAGTGCCAGAAAGAAAAAACAAACAGAAAAAACTCTAAACCAGATTTGCTAAAAATAAAACCAAACCAAAACAAACAAAACAACAATATGGGGTTATGTCAAAGGGACACAGGAGTCTAATGAAAGAGCTCCTAATAGCCATAACTAGAACAATATGAGCAACAAAATTTGAAAATGCAATATTAGATTATAACCTCACATATAAAATAAATATCTGAGTCCATACTTACACAAATCAGTGATTGAATAAATAAATAAATACATGGAAGGGAACAGACAACATGTACAAAAGAATCCCAAATAATTTCTATAAATACTTACCCACTAAAAGAGGTAGAGCATAACTTCTCACTCCTTAAGGTTTACAGAATGACTTCCTTCTAAAGAATGTACTATGGACAGTGGAGAAAAGAACAACTTTACAGTGGAGAAACCTGACAAACACTATGTCAGGTAGGTGATAAAAGTCAGTGTCAACAGTGATAAGTCATGCTGATAGCATGTTCTCTTGATGTGATATGAGATTGGCACTTTAACTCTGTATTCTTTCTCCTAAAAACCCATAACCCCAGTCTAATCATGAGAAAAACATCAGATAAATCCCAACTCGGGACCAGTAGACAAAATATCTGACGAATAGTCCTCAAAACTGTCAAGATCATCAAAACCAAGGAAAGAAATGTCTAAGAAACTGGCATAGTCTAAAGGAGCCTGAAGGAGACATGATGACTAAATGTAATGTGGATCCTGGATGGGATGCTGGAGCAGAAAATGATGACAAATGCCCACAGTAATTCCGGAGGCTAACAATAGGGGAAACTGGGTGGGCTACATGAGAACTCTCTGTACTACAATCACAACTTTTCCGTAAATATAAAAGTATTCTAAATTAAAAGTTTACTTAACAAATATACTGACAACATTCTTTGAGGTGATAGAAATGTTCTCTGTTTGACCTTAATGGTGTTTATATAACCACATCAGAACTTTTTGCATGAAAAAGGTGAAATTTATTGTATATACTTATATCTCACTTAATAAGCCTAAATTTGAAAAATCTTCCATGGCTTATGGCTGTCAGGAAATCTGTGAAAATGGTAAACCTCAAAGCATGTCTTTCTTTAAAGAGCAAAGATGAACAAGAAAAAGATGTACCTCTGTTGCATTACCTGGAGGCACAATGTCAGTGATTAGATTTAAGAATTATTAATTGATTTAAAATACATTACATATAGATTTAGATGTCAGGGACTAATTTAAGGTGCTACCAACTTATATTAAATGCACTACAATACAGAGTAATACTTTAGCATAAGGTGTTGGAGTTAATCCACCTGAGATTTGAATTCCAATTCTGCCACTTACTAGCTGTGCAAATCTGAGCAACTCTTCTCACTCACCAAAACCTCAATTTTCACATCAGCATAATGAGAATAATAAGTTATATCGTATGTTACGATTATTATAAATATTTTAAGGATTCAATAAGATAAATCAAATTTGGACCTAACTATCATGCATAAATTGAAGGAGGTGCTCTATTAGTAGAGCACCATTATGTTTATTACAATGTAATTTTATGTTTATAGTAGTATGAATGTGTATAATGGAGATCAATAGAGGGGGGAGAATAGTAAACTTTAATTAAAGGGCAGGCCAAACACTTCCAACAGTTCTCAAAATACAGTCTATTTTTTACCCTGGCTTCTGATACAATATTAAGCTAAGAACTAATGCTAAATGCATGTTAAATTGTAACAATCCCATTTGAATTTGAGGGAATAAACAGCCTAATTAGTGAACTTTTGCAATGACCAATTTGCTTCTCTTGGAAATCTAGGGTAAAGGGCTCACTTAGCAGTTTTTATTCACACAAAAGAAACTATTTTTTCCTTCCTGATAAATTGTGTAACTCAAAGGTCAATAATGGTATCATGCATCACAAGTCCTTTCTCGCGCCTCACAGTGCCGCAGGGCACCCATTCTAATGTGACCTGTCAGCCCCTACCTAACAGATTTAGTACTTATTTGTAATATATTAATGGCTTCATTTTTAGATTTTGCTTTCTTCCCAGAGAGCACTAAGAAATTGATTGCCAGCTCACTGAGTTGAGAATGGAAACAGATTGTTGAGTATGAATTACGATCATGAAAATAGCATCAAGATTGCAGATTTGAATATGATAAATAAGAGATAAGTAACAGAGGAGTTAGGGAGCCAGCTAGGGTAGTTTTACCATTAGAAATTGAAGAGATGGGACTTTCTAATATGTTTTAAGCTTCAGAAAGTGTTGCCAAGGCATGCAATAAGACATTTCCATCAACCTCAAAAGATGTGAACATTTATTTTGCTTTTGTTCTAAAGCATGGTGGTTTGCACAGGTCTTTAAAAATCACAGCAGACAAATGGTCCTTATTTAATCTACATTAAGTGAAAGAGTAGAAAATATATCAGATATGGAGTTAAAAGGCGCATATTCTTACACTGTCTTCATTACTCTACCAATATAATATTAGGGATGGTAAAGTCATTTCATCTGTCTAAATTATCAGATTTTCTACAGTCTGCATCATGACGTTTCTGTGAGATTCAAATCAATTCATGAAAGGAAGAATTGATAAGTGGAACTTCATTAAAATTAAAATATTCTGCTCTGCAAAGACACTGTCAAGAGAATGAGAAGACAAGCCTCAGACTGGGAGAAAATATTTGCAAAAGACCTATCTGATAAAGGACTGTTATCCAAAATATACCAAGAAACAAAAACAAAAACAAAAAACCCTCTGAATACCCAACAATAAGAAAATGAACCGATTAAAAAATGGGCAAAAACTCTGAATAGACATCTGACCAAAGCAAATATATGGATGACCATAAGCATATGAAAAGATGTTCCACAAATACACCAAAAAGTACAAACAGACCTGTAAATACAGAGAACAACCTTTGATGTTCGCCAGATAAAGGGTAGGGGTAGGGGGATGGGCAAAACGGATGAAGGAGAGTGGGAGATACAGGCCTTTAGCTATGGAATAAGTCATGATAATAAAGGTACAGCAAAGGGAATATAGCCAATGGTTTAGTTAACAGTGTGGGACGCTGACAGTAGCTATACTTGTGGTAAGCATAGCATAACATATAAACTTGTCCAAACACTATGTTGTACACATGAAACTAATATAACAATATGTGTCAAGTATACTTCAGTTTAAAAGAGAATACAAAAAAATACATTCTACATCATATATCATTAGGGATTTGCAAATTAAAACAACGAGATACTACTACACTTCTGTTAGAACGGAAAATCTCCAAAACACTGAGAACACCAAATGCTGATGGGACCATTTTGCTCAGTCATACCAAGGGCTCCCGAAAACTTCTGGACTCTATGTAAATCAGAATATACTTTTAATACAGCACAACCAAAAAGCAACCAGTTACCTCAGTTTCTTGGGTTGAAGTAGCATGAGTAACATGGAGCATCCTTCTGGGATCAGAAAAGAACATCAGGGAGCAAGCAACGGCACAGAACAAAAAGGCTTTCTTTACTCAAAAAAAAAAAGCACTTTTTCAGATGTCTGGAAAGATCAGTGGCAAGAGAGGAAGAAAGGCTGTTAACCGAAGGCATGTACTTAAAATGGAGGCAAGAAATTACTCACAGGTGAGAGTCCAGGTTCCTCCTGGAAAGGGAAGACTTCATGCAGGGGTAGCTGGGGAAAAAGGAAGAAGTAGAGGCAAGTGCCTCCAAGGGAAATGCATGCCCATTTTGCAAGGCCTGAATACTGGTTCTGGAAGCAGGAGCTACCCTGAGGCATGAATGAATGCAGATGCTCTCAGCTCTGATATTGGGTTTGGTGATCACCCTAGGAAATCGTCCTTAGGTTTCTAGTCCTTGACCTCTATTCTAAGTAATAATCCTCTTCATATCCCATTCTCCTTAGGGGCAGGTCAATTCATGGAAATCTGGCTAAAGTCTTAGTTATGAGGGTTTCATGAGGGTGAACAGAGAGGTAAAGAAAACTGATCACAAGATGCAAATTGTATTAAGATTCAAATTTTGGAGAGGAGCAAACCTAGGTTCAAATCTTGCCTCTACCAAGAACCAGCTGTGGAGTCTTTGTTCCTTTTTTTCTCATCTGCAAAATAAAAGACAAGCACCTGTGACAGAGTTGTTGTGACTACTGAGATTAAGATGTGAAACTGAAAGGCATTTTAGGTGCCTCGCAAATTATTGGTATAGTTAGTACTAAAATGAGAAAAAAAAAACTGCAAGAGTTTTGATAGTTGTTTAAGAAAACAGCTAAAGGGTGATCAAGCATGTAGAGGATAACTTGGCAAATGAGTGATTGAGAATACGGAGTAAACAGGAGCTCTTAATGCCCAAAGATCTGCACACAAACAATGCAGTTCATTAAAATAGGTGACTGATGTCAGCATTCTGTGACCATCTCAAGTGAACTCAAGGAGGAGTCAAAAACAGGAAGTTAATTGTTAAACAGAGGCATACAAACAATAATTTTAAACAATCAGAATGGCAGAAACATAATGTATTAAGATGACATAAGGGTTTTTCTGGTGTCTATGTGGAAATCAGTAAACCTTAATTTTAACAACTATAGCAGATTATACCTTGTAACACAAATATTCCGAGAACTGCTTGCAAGCCCATGAGTGCCTTTCCCCTTTTTGTATATATAAAATCCCTGATAGCTAACAAGCTTTGGAGCAGTTCTTCAGAGCAATCAGAAAGACATTCTCAGGCTGTATTTCTCAGGAAGACAAATAAAGCATTTACTAACAAATAAAGCATTCACTAATCTACTCTGAGGATGGTATTCTTCCAATTGACAGATCTGAACCAACAACTCACAGAGGACTCTCTCAAATAGAAAATAATTAAATGTTGATAACTAAAAAATCAGGTAGGTGGTGAATTCAGTGCTAGGAAATAGGTGGAGTTAACAGTCCAATATAACTCAAAAACCCAAAATTATTCTTTTTAGATTTCATTTTTATTTTAGGATTCTGATTTCATCTACGGGTAACAGTACACTGATGTTTGTGAATTGGGAGATATAGGTTGTATTTCTGCAAATACTGATATTTACATACTGGTATTAGGTGATTCTCGGGGGAATATATTTTCGGTTATCAAAAAGAAAAAAAAACGGGAAAATGCTACATTTAGAATATTTCTTAGAGATTCATGTGTAAAGGGTTTGTGAAGTCATAAAGCAAAGTTTAATGAGATATTTACCAAACATGTGGTCACAGGATATTTTTTACAAGAAATGCTTGCATCTCCAGCACTAGAATTCCTGGTACAGTATTTTAGACGGAAACTGGTAGGTCATCTGGTCTAAATCATTCATTTATATTTAATTGACATTCAATCATTAATGAGTTCATTTATCTAGATTTAAAAGGTTTATTTTAAAACTGAGTTAATTTTGATCAAATCAGTATAAAGACTTGAGGGTTTTTTCAACATTTTTGTGTTTTTATAATGGAAGTACTTTTGCATAAAAGTGATCTTCTTAGTTCAGCATCGTCTATAGCAGCATTTGGCTGGACAGTTACCTTTTCCTCTTAAATGTTCCTAGACTTTCTAGTACAAACTTCCGTGAAAAGCCAGGTTGACTTTCTATACGCACTGATTTAGTTGACAATTTCCCAGTCTTCTATTTTGCTCTGCATATGCTTTGATTTTAGCATATTTTTATTTTCTTTATAAATGCACTTAACATGTCAACATTATATTTTTTTCTTTTAATATGTAAAAATGACATTTTTACGAAGTTGCCAGAATTTTTCCTTAAGTGTCTATTTTCATCTCATTCATAATTGGCAGTATTTCACATAATTTAGAGATGATTTTTTTTTATGCTTTATAGTAAATGAAACAGCTTTCTGTGAGTTTCTAGATCTCACTTATTGCATCCATTAGTTTAGAAGATTTTCATTTGTTTGCTTTGACAATAATGCTCATATGATCTTCTTAAGAAATGTTCTGATTACTTGCAAAGAAAGAACTAAATGTAATAGAGCATTTTTCTCAAGCAATACTATTTCTATTTAATTAGATCCATTTGAATTTTTCTCCAATTAACAATTTCTCAGACCTTGTCATCCTACTTTTTTTCCTTATCCCACTGCCTAATTTGCTGAAAATATGTGCTACACCTGCTGCTTCTATTTTTTATTGTAACATTCTGTAATAGATTGCTATATTTTTTACTAAAACTCTATATCCATGTAAACCATAGTCATCTGTATTAGTTTCCAATTGCTACTATAACAAATTGGTACAAACTTAGTGACTTAAAACATCTCAAATTTGTTATCTGGAGATCAGAATGCCAAAATGGGTCTCATTAAGCTAAAATAAAGGTGTCAGAAGGGCCCTGTTACTTTCTGGAGAATTCATTTCTTCTTCCAGCCTCTAGAGGATAACTGCATTCCTTGGCTTATGGCCTCTTTTCAACCTCAAAGACAGAAATAGTCAGATGAGTCTTTTTCACAATCGAGCACTCTAATACTAACTCTTCTGCTTCCCTAACCCATATGTAAAAAAGCCTTGTGACTACATTGGTCTTACTTGGATAATTCAGAAAAATCTCATTTTAAGGTCAGCTGATTAGCAACCCTACTTCCATCACCAACCTTAATTCCCCCTTGCCATGTAACATATCACATTCACAGGTTACATGATTAGGACAGGGCATCTCTCGGGCACCATTATTCTGCCTACTACAATTTCCTATCACTAAATTTAATAACCTTTCTTCTTTTCCTCTTACACTTTTTTGACCTCAATTGACTTCCTTTCCCTTAAAATTCTCTACTGGATATATCTACTTTATTCTTTCATTGTTCTATCTCAGTTTCCATTGCTGATAATTATTTTTTGGAACTCCATTGTGGTGTGTTGTGTCGTTTTCTATACTTTATATTCCCACTTTTTGAGAAATTCTCTATTTTTCATATAAAGATAGAATTTTTACTCCATGCTGATGATTCCAAAATGTACATTTTTAGCACTGGTAACTCCCTTCTCCCTCCCTCCCTCCTTCTCTCTCTCTCCATCTCTCAAATCAGCCCTATATCTACTAAATTTTAGTGGATAATTTCACTTGGTTATTCTGTAGTCCTCTCAAACTGACCGTATCTGTTGCCAAGGCCTCGGTTTCATAGCTGCGGCTTTTTAGAACTGTGGAGTAACTTAAAAAAAGACAAGACATTGAGGTTTAGACTCCTAGAAAAGATTATTGATAGAATTCAGTCTAGAGCAGCATGAGGTATGAATGGCTAACCCAAAGATTTTAATAATCCCTTCTTCTCTTCCACAATTCCTTTCAAGGATCATAACATCTCAAAGTATAAGATGGGGAGTGAATGGGGATATTTCGATAATGTTGAGAAAAATTGTCTTGCCTTAGATTATTTTTGCCCATCATTCAGGAATGTTTGTCCTTGGAAAAACCCTAATTTCTTTACATTGTGCCCTCAGAGTATGTCATGTTATATCGAAAAGTACTAAAGGATCCATTCATGATCTTGTTTTTGAATCATTCTTCTACACCAATCATCAATAGATCAGACACATACAAAGGCATACTTTTACATAACAAGTAGGTAAAAGATGACACAATTCGTGTCAAAAGAAGTGTTTATCATCTTTTAGCTCTCTTTACTAGATGAGAAAATGCAAGATAGAGAGCTGGAACATGATTCAATCCTTGACAAATTCTGACTCCAGATATCTTAAGTGGAGACATCAGAACAATCCCCCAATTTTTAAGTTCCTAAATTATTTGTAATAATTCCTTCACAAATAGCCCCATCCTCTTGATTTGATTAGTTCAAGGATTGCTTCATACAACATTTTGTCCACTCCTCTGCCAGTTTAAACTACTTTTACTCAACATCCTTTCTCTTTTCCCATTCACATCTATTAGTCACCATATCATGTGAATTAATCTCTTCTACCGATGGCTTTCATCCTACATTCAGTGCCTTCCTCTAATTCTTAATTAATTTCTAAAAATTTAGATATCACAATAGCTTACTAATGGATTCCCTTGCCTCCATCTCTGTCCCCCTTTTTAAATAAAATGTATATATCGTCAATTAATCTTTCTAACTCACCAATTCCTTTTTGTTCTACCTCAAAAATCTTTAATAACTCTCCAGTGCATAGCGGGTAAAGCTTCAAATATTTAGACTGTTTTTTTATGAGTCTTCACAATTGGTCACACCTACCTTTTCAGTTTCATTTGTCATTACTGAATCATATCAACTGTATTCCTTGGATCATCTCAAAATGGTTAAAAAAAATAAAAAAAAAACTAATTTAAAGAAATGTTCCAGTAGGTTGGGAAAAAAAAAATAAAGGTTTTAGAAAAGTGACACCAGTTTATTTACTTTGTGACTTTCCAGAATCTCTACTATACTATTTTGCATGGTAAAAACGCAAGAAGCAATCCTGATAAGTAAGGATTCTGACATACAATTGATTATAATGCCCTTTTAGTTCATAAAATACTGCTGATATTTTGAATGGTACTAATGTCCCAAAAAACCAATTTGAGAAATCTGCCCTATATCACACTTGACTGGGTTTACCTAATTGCACCTCCATGTGATCTGCTATTCATGAGGTACTGGCAGTTTGGGGCAGCTGGTTTTTCTTTGAAATCACTTGTTCCCTCTTAATAGTTGCCTGTAGACTACCACCTCAAGAACAACATAAAATCCTACTTACATGAACAACATAAAATGTTATTTGTTTATTTAACCATAAAACTCTCAGAACTTGACTTAGTATCATCCTAACACACTCTGGCAGTTTTTAAAGATCCATATTCTCTCACAATTTTAATCACTAGATGTTAAGGCCTGGGTGAATATCATTTTGAAAGTGAGAACTAAGTAAACAGGCATAATTTTGAGAAAATAAAAGCAAGAAAAATTAAAAGTCAAGCTGAAATGTGACTGCAGAGATTGGTATCTCACATAGTGAATACAAATAATACTTGTAAGATCATAGGCAATATTGAGACTATATAATTACTAATAATGACTACTACACACTGTACTAAATACCTACTTGTGAACAGTGTGAAAACTGTTATGGTCTTTGCTAACATTACCTCATTTAATTCTTATAACAATCCAATAATTAGTAATATTGTCCCCAATTTACAGATTCACTATGGAAAATAATGGTTCACTGATCTACTAAAAGTCACTCAACTACTAAATAGTAGAGTTAGGCTTTAAATTTGTATCTTTATCTGATTTTAAACCACCAGGCTCTACCAAGTACTGAATGTTTTCCCTCCTATTGAAGAGACACAAAGAGGTTCTGGTGATGATTCAGAAGAGAGTTAGAATTATGATATAAAGGGGAAAGATATATATGAAAGGCTGAACAATTTTTTTTTTTTTTTTTTTTTTTTATGGAGAGACAGAGACAGCCAGCGAGAGAGGGAACACAAACAGGGGGAGTGGGAGAGGAAGAAGCAGGCTCCCAGCAGAGGAGCCTGATGCAGGGCTCGATCCCAGAACGCCGGGATCATGCCCTGAGCTGAAGGCAGATGCTTAACAACTGAGCCATCCAGGCGCCCCAGAACAAATATTTCTTAACCAGCTAGAAAAGGGAAGAAAAAGATAAGCAAATATACTGCACATCCACTAACTGTACCAAGGGAGTGTTGCTGTACTAGTGAGAGCTCTCAGTTGTAAACCACTTACTCTGTTGCCCCTGACAGTCACATATTTATGCTGCCTCTGCAGTAGACTCTCAGCCAGTCTCAATATACTTACTTATTTATTTTTATTTTTGCATCATCACCTTCCAATTTTAAGAACTGTTTGGAAGCATCTCATTGACTGGCCAAGCCCTAGTTGCAAGGGAGGATGCAAAGACTTGATACAGGTGTCTTCAATTTTTAAAAAAAGAAGGAATCTCTACCTTCTACTGAGACTCTTAAAGTAGTGACTTATCCAAACATAGGAGATGATACAAATAGTAAGCCTTAAAAAAAAATAGCAATTATCCTCTACAGTCTACAACGTCATATGACCTCTATTTACTTAAAATGTAGTACAGAGGCCTTGGCTCTGAGCTACGGCAACCACTTGAAGGACATGGGTAGTTGATCCTATTCAGTTAATATTGGTAGTCTCCTACTTTTTATTTAGCAATCAATCACTTTGAACTTAGGATTATTTAATAAGTAGTTAAGAATAGAGTACACTTACCATGATGAGCACTGAGTAATGTATAGAACTGTTGAATCACTATATAGTATACCTGAAACTAATATAATACTGTATGTTAACTATACTGGAATTAAAATTTAAAAACTTAATTAAAAAAGAAAAAAAAAAGAATGCATTTAAGGTAATGGTAAGGATTGTATACGACATTAAGAGACTATTGTAAAGGGATTGTTGAGGCAATCATTTAAATAAGTACAAATATAGTTTAAACAAATTAATATAAGTGTGACAGACTCTAATAAAATTAGGCAAATTTATGGAAAATGTGTATATGGCCAATCATATATAGTACTACAAAAATTATTTTTGTAGATGCTAAGGAAGGCTTTCACAAAAACAACACTAATTCATGATCAAAGCACTCAAGGAAATCACAATTAAGAGATTCTTTCTTAACCTGATAAAAATATATTTACCTTGGTTCTTCAAGTTAGTATCTTATTTGATGAGGAAATACTAGAGGCATTTCCAGTAAGATTAGGAACAAAGTAAGAATACCCATTATCGCACTACTACTTCACATTATCCCATAGTACTGGTCAACTCGATTAGATAAGAGAAATCAATAGGAAACATAAAACATAGATAAAGAAGAAGTAAAAACTATCTCTATTTGCTGTTGTTACAGGATTATACCTGGAAAATTCTAGAGGTTCTATATACTCTCTAAAAATAAACAGAGAACTTAAGAGTAGAGAAACCCCATTTATAATAGCAACATTAATACTAAAGATTTAGGAATAAATTTAATTTAAAGATTGTGTAAGTGTATGAGGAAAATTTTAACACTCCTTAAAGACTCTAAGGAAGACCTGAACAAATGTAAAGACACCCTGTGTTGCTGAAAAAAACAATTCTGTCTCAACAACACTGTAAGAATGTCAAGTTTTCCATAAGTTGATTTATATGCAAACCTAATTATACCAAAAAATCATAAAGTTAGATAAAAACGATATTAAAGTTCAGACAGAAGAAAAGACATGGAAGAGTACCTAGGAAAACTCTGTAAAAGAAGTTTACATGGAACTACTAGTCTTAGTAGACAATAAGTATACTACAAAGTCTCTCTATTTAAAACAGTATGGTACCTACACCTAAAACTAATGCGACATCGTATGTCAGCTACACTTCAATAACAAATAAGTGTGGTACTAGCATATGACTAGACAAATAGGCCAACAGAATAATATGTCCAGAATTAAACCAAAATACATATGGGAATTTCATATATGACAATAGTGGCATCTCAAATCACTGAGATAAAAATACACTCATTAATAACAGGTACTGAAACAGCTGCAAAGCCATTTGGAAAAAGATAAACTTAGATCCACATCTCACACCACATGCAAGAACAATCACCAAAAAAATTGAAAGTCTAATGAATGAAACCAAACAAGTACTTGAAAACATGAGTAAATTTCTCCTTAACCTTGGTATAGGGGAAGACTTTCTATTGCTCAAATTCATAGGCAATAAAAGGAAAATTTAATAAAATTTGACTGTATATATTTTTTATTTCTGCAGAAAAAAATCCACTATAAACAAAGTAAAAAAACAACTGACAAAATGGGGGAAATATTTGCAACACATACCATAGACAAAGGACTAGTGGTATATATGGCTGATCCTTGAACAACACAGGCTTGAACTGTGTGAGTCCATTTACACGTGAATTTTTTAAAGTATAGTACTGCGCATGTATTTTCTCTCTTTTTTTTCATGTATTTTCTCTTTGTTATTATTTTCTTTATAAAATTTTCTTTTCTTTAGCTTATTTTATTGTAAGAATACAGTATATAATACATATAGAAAATATGCATTAATTGGCTGTTATCAGTAAGGCTTCTGGTCAATTGTAGGCTACGAGTTAAGTTTTTGGAGAGTCAAAAGTACATGCAGATATTCTACAGAACACCGCCGGGGTTGCACCCCAAACACCTGTATTGTAATATTTATCATATTAAATATTAACTTTATAAATATATGTGTGTGTGTGTGTGTGTGTATATATATATATATATATATATATATATATATATGACTGATGGACAATATACAAAATAAAAATAGGAAAACATATGAATGACAAGTCACATGAAAAGATATAAAAATGGCTCTCAGCATATGAAAAATCCCATCAAAAAATGTAAAACTCACACATGATTAAATAACTATAAATTAAAGCCACACTGAAATTCCAATTCTCATCTACCATACAGGCAAATCATACACAACAACATATTCTATTGGTAAAACTGTGAATATAATTTGTATACCCCTTCTGGAGGGAAGTTTGACAATACCCAACAAAATTACTTATGCATTTACTTAGCAATACCCTTCCTAGGACTCTACCCTGCAGGTACCCCCAACACACAAAACCTAAGTACATATACATAAGGTAATAATTTAATTATTTTATGATACCTAAATATCCATACACAAGAGAGTGGTTAAATAAACTATGGTGCATACACACAATAGAGTACTATACAGCTTTAAAAAATGTAATAAGGAGGATGGCTTTGAACCAATACTGAAAGACTCTCAGGAAATATTGTTAGGTGAAAAAGTAAGGCCTCCAAAGCATCTATACCATACTGTCCTTCAAGTAAGAAAAAAGAGGATGTTAAAAAATACACAAGTATGTTCTCATTCATGTAGAGAGACTGCTTATGTACAGAATAGGTAGGAAAGGAGGGGAAGGGTGGCCAACAAGGAAGGAGCAAGAGTAAATAAGCAAGGATATGAGACAGTCATACTTCTCTGAGCATATCTTTTTACATAACTCTTAAAACTATAGTGATGTTTCACAAACCATTGACACACACCCAAATAAATAATTAAAATCAATCAGAACGTGAGGGGACAAGGAACTTTAATGGAAAGCAATCACTAATAAGTAAACTGTCTTACACTGAATATTGTGACCACATGCTGTAAGGCTAAGGGTCAAAAGAACGTGACATAAAAATTGCAGTCTGGTTAGCAAAAGTGTTTGCCACAGGGATATGGGTTAACATTTCCAAAACTATATGTATACTAGATTTCAAAAAAATATGTAAATAAGATTGTTGGAAATGAGAGCTGGATTTCTCATTTACAAATAAAGAGGAAATACTAGAATTAACCCTGTATTGTTGTGTTGGAATCAAAGGTATCAGTATAAACTCATGGTTTTATATACAAGTACAGACATATAGATTCAGAAACAGAAATACATGTGTATGCATGGGCTACTACACATACATCTCTAATAACAATGAAGTCATCCAAGACCCATACCTATTTTCTAAATGCCATGATTCCATAAAAGAAACCCTAGCTCCTAAGAGAAGGGGTTGATTCCAGTACTGCAATAGGGAATATTCAGAATGAGCCTAGAATATGCTATGGTGCCAAAAGTAAATAAATACTGAAAAAAAGATGGCAGCTTGTTGAATAAATAGCAGCAGCCAAGCTGAAGCAGCTCTTAACGGCCAGCACTGAGTACTTGGAGCAACAAAATAAATGATGATAATACTGAATATTAATACATAGAATAAAATAAGTACCCATGGATCCATACTAAAATAAAGAGAATAAATAATTCTTCCTCACAACAGAATTCTATTAATAAATGTAGAAAGGAAAAGAGAATTAGAAATTAATCATTAGCAAAACACAGCAATAATGAATATTATAGACAAGATCCACTAAAGGATGATAAAATTGGTAAACAATATTTGAAGAAGAAAAATTGATTTTCTCAAGGTATCTATCCCAAGATACTTAACAACTACAAAGGAAAATATAATAACTTCACAGTGGAGACACCCTGCAGATCCCATCGTCACCAAGTACTCAGGGTAAACATAATGAGTAAAAGACATACCAACATCATGAACCTTTGATATGTTGCATTGAAAAGGACACAAAATCATTTCTCTTCTATTCTTGCAAAAAACAAAACAAAACACATAACCTCCTTTCAATCATAAGAAAACATCAGACTAACCCAGAGAGACAGTCTATAAAAAAATTAAAAAAATACATAAAAACTGATCAGTAATCTTCAAAAGTGTCAAAGTCATGAAATTTATCATAAACCAAAAGAGACCAAATAAGTGTGATAACTGAATACAAGGTAGGATGTCAGATAGAATTCTGGAATAGAAAAAATATATTAAAAATTAAAAAAAAAAGAAAAGAAAACTGCATGGCAATTTGAAAAATACATGTGCTTTAGTTAATAATTCTGCACCATTGTTAATTTCCTGTTTTTGATAATCCTATGGTTTTGTGAGTGACATTAAGGAAAGCATTATGAGGGATATGAAGGAACTCTTTGTACGATTCTTCTATTTTTTGCAGCTCTTTTGACATTCTAACACCAGTATAAAATTCTCTTAGTTTCTAAATAGCCTAGCAACTACAATATTGAACAGTGCAGTAAAGTAATAGAGAATAACATCTGAGTATTTATCTTTTTTACTACACACTATACTAAGTACTTTATGTGTACTATCACTTTAATCCACACAATAAGCTTTGAGGTAGGTACTAGTAGCAGACCAGATTTACATATATAGAAACTAAGGCACTGAAATTTTAATTAACTTACCCAATATAACATGGATAAGATAACTAATAGAAAGCGACTAATGTTCAAATCATAGAATTTAAGTAATCTGACCAAGTCATAGATATAACAAGTGATGAACTCAAGTTTGTACCCAGTTCAGCCTGACATAAAAATATTTGTTTTATTCTACCTTACCCAGCTATCAATCCAAGAAAAGTAATAAGAGATGAGGAAATGGAGTATTCATTAAAATTCCTCCTGCCTACCTCTTCACTAATTTCTGCACCACGATTAATAATAAATAACACCATCTATATATTACATACTATTAATATGATAGGCTTGACTTTTCATAAATTAGCAAAGTTCTTAAAATGCCCTATCACTTTGAGCAAATGGAATTTAATGGAATTTAAACACATTACTATAATCTTAGTGTGTCACACAAAATGGACCTTTGTTGAGTCTACTCTAGTAACTCTTAATTATGAGATAGTTCAGTGTATATATTATTCTGCACATATACAGCTCCAGGGTAGCCTACCCTTAATGATGGAGATCTCTTACAATTTTTCTATTTCTTTCTGAACTGTCAGGGAATTTGGAAAATTATTTTACCTTCTATATAAGATCATTTCAAGAAAACTTTGCTTACAAAGGATCTAAGCCCAAGGCGCCTACTAAAGAACTGGCAGTAAATAACCAACTGGCAGGGGAAGGAGACAGGCGCTGAGATCTAGTTAAGTCAGCCCTCAACCAGAAGATGAAATCCCTGGTTTCTGGTTTCTGCAGCCTTATCACAATATCATCTTTGGTGTTTGCTATTGACCTCTAGATTTCAGGGTCTTTCAAATAAAAGGGAGTGAACAGAGATGACTTAAAATTTCTAACAGTTTTAGTATCTAGAGCATTTTTTGTTCTTAATACCTACCAATAGGATTTATTATGAATTTTTGAAAAGAAAATACAAAAAGCACAATGAAATAAATCAAGGATTATATCATTATTATTATTTCTGTTTCCTTCAACTCTTTTTTCTTTCTCTTCTTCCCTTGATCCACCTATTTATCTATCTGCTTGTTTATACATCTATTCATATTTTCAACTATTTCTTTTTGAAATTAGGATACTAAATTTTAACAGACTCCATTCTCACCTAAAATACATTATGAACATTCTTCCATGTGATTCTATATTTTTCTATGAATACTTTTCTATATGATTTCATATCATTCTATTATAGCAAACTCTTCATGGCTACATGGTGTTTTATTGATTAGATGTCCCATGGCTATTTAATCAATGGCTGTTTTTTAAACAATCAGGTATATCAAATTTGACTTTTGATTTGTTTTACTTAGGGTGAAATTTTAGAAGTCAAATTCAGTTTTTAATATTTTACAATCAGGGCCTCAACTCTTTAAATTTGGTAGTTTGGAATCAGATTCTGAATGTGAAATTTGACAGCTATGGTATCATAATTTTTAGAAACCTAAGTTCACTAAAAGGATAACATGCCTGACAAAGCATATATAAAACCAAACTGAAGCTAAATCAATCTCAAATGATGGTTTCAACAGCAAAGAAAAACGAGAGAATTTGCAACACAAAAGTCATACATATATGACTCAATGTTGGTGTCATATTAAGGGAAACAGCTATCTTGTTTTGTATTTCACGGGGATTGTGTTATATATTACAGATGCTATTGATTTCTCGTTTTAACAGTCATAGTAGAGAAATATTAGCTCCTAACCTTAAAAGCAGCTCAATAAACCACTGTTGAGATCCGTATTGGTCAACTCAGTTGAAAAGATACATGTTAAATACCTTGACTTTTAACCTGTTATTTAACACTGATCTTTTTAAACAATAAAAGAGTGTGATCATAACATAGCTGAAAACAAGTTATTTAAAGTCATTTAAATCTCTCCAGAATTTTTGGGCTTAAAATATGTACGTCAAAGTAGGCAGTCCAATGAATTTATCTCAGTTTTATTTTAGAGCAATGGAAACTGCAAGAGTGAAGTAAATGAGAACCACTGTTAACATGAAATTTAGCCAAAGGGCACTATTCTTATAAAAAATGAAATGATGGCAGAATGGCCCTTAATTCATTTTCTATATGCAACACCTATCAAATGCACCATTACAGTTTCCATTAAAGCAAAATCTTACAAGTACTCCTATTTGCTGTCTCTGAGGCAAAGGTATTTCTAATTAGTGTCACTGTGTTTAGAAACTTGTACAAATGACTGGTGTCTTGTTAATTCTTTAACTGCCAGTTATAAGAACATTTAATTCAGAGTAAAAATTTTATGGCTATTAAAATCATACAGACAAAAGTGCTTCCAGGATGCTATGCCTGCCATATCATGGTAAAATTTTCCAGTTGCTTGTGAATTTTGTTATGCAATGATATCCTAGTAAATTAGCACAATGAAAATACGAAGCATTTGTATATCCCAACAGATCACGAGTGGAAAGCTTTTAATCATGTATGAAATTCTGTTCACATTCCATCAATAACAAAAACAACAACAAAAAACAAAATAAAAAAACCTTACCTATCTTTTATCATCCTCAATTATGAATTGCTAAAAATACTCTTAGAAGATATACTAGGAGACAAACTTTTTTTTTTCATTGACGCCTTGACTCAGCCAAAATATTTGGAATTTTCTATATCCAAATCTCGATATAGTCTCAGATGACCAATGTTATGTGAGAGGCTCAGCATTTGAACTTTGAATGGTCTAGGATGATCAGATTGGACCATGAAGTTGTTATTATATAAAACTTGAAATAAAAATCCTTCACAGCTGAAATTTTCAGATGACACGTGTTCTAAGTTTCATGAATAAACTGTTTTAGCCTTAACATAACATTTGAATACATAATATCAATCTCATAGTTACCAGCAAATCTTATTTAAATGAAGATGGACTGAATTTCGTGACCCATTAATTAATAATTTTGAAAAGCTGGGAAAATTACTTAATTCTCCAAGCCCCAGTGGTAGGTTAATAATAAGATGTGAATCCTTAGAATATAGTGAGTTTAATATCATTTAAATAATACATAGAAACCACTCAACTAAACTAAATAAAACTAGTTGAGATCCTGGAACAGAAAAGGGGCGTTAAGTAAAAATGAAGGTAGCTGAATAAACTACAGAATAATAGTTAATAATAATGTATCAATAGTTAATCATTAATTATAACAACTATACCAGCCTGATGCAAAACATCAATAACAGGGAAAACTGGGTGTGAGATATATGGAAACTCTGTACTATCTTTGTAATTTTTCTGTAAATCTAAAACTATTCTAAAAAAATAGTACTGAAAATAGTATCTGCTGAAACCAAA
This sequence comes from Ursus arctos, assembly GCF_023065955.2. NCBI lineage: Eukaryota > Metazoa > Chordata > Mammalia > Carnivora > Ursidae > Ursus > Ursus arctos. The sequence continues at coordinate 55,770,622 of NW_026622808.1, read as the reverse complement.
ACTGGAAGTTGGGAAAAAGTCAGTAAATGAAAGTACTCTCTACGCAGAGTAATGTGCTAGGGATATGTCTTAAAACTCTAGGGGATCCTGTTGTAAAAAGATAAGTCCCTAAGTTAAATACTGTTTGTTTTGCCAAGTATAAAACTGTATAATCAGAAAAATTGCAATTATGTGGGATTTAAGATATAAGACCAAAATTAACATTCAAAATCAGGAAGATAAATAATTGCTTAATTATGCTGTATGCTCTAGGGCTTGTTTTATGACTTTCTTTTCTGGTAATATTTTGATTGTTTACCTGCTAGAAAGAGTGACATACCCTTAAATCAAAAGCTACTAATCAGTGTGACTTTGGAAGTTGTCAAAGAGATAAATACGGTCATTGACTTGAATTAATAATTGGGTTACATTGAGATGACTCAGCTATCAAAAAAGTCATGATGGGTGTTTATAAATACAATTTACTACACTATATCTTATTTTGTGTTGTTACACATATGGTTTAAATAAAATCATGAAAATACTGTCAACTTTCAGATATTAGGCATACATTGCAGTAATAATAAAAAAACAACAGAGGTGGCTTTAAAAAGATAAGACTTTTTTTTTTTTTTTCCTCTCACAGAGCAGTTCATAGTTTAGCAGTCCTAAGTTGTTTTATTCATCCTTAATATATGGCTTCCTTTTTTGGCTCCGATTTAGATGCTCAAATTATCACCATCTGCCAGAAAGAAGCATGTAGAAAAGGACCAGGGTTCACTTGCATTCAATTTCCAGGCATAACCTAGAAATCACAGACAACATTCTAAGCACATTCCATTGGCCAGAACTCTGTCCCATAGCTATACCATGGTGCAAGGAAAGCTGAGAAATGTATTCTCTTATTAACTTGTTAATGAGCTAAAACTAAGAAGTTCTACTATTAAAGAAAAAGATATTGATAGATATCTAGCCATCTTTGCTACAGTAATGTCCATGTTCCACATGACCAAAACTTCCATGTAAAGCATTTAAGGAACTTGGTAAGAAGTTGATTGTGATTTATTAGGTCTGAGACAGAGTCTGAGGTTATGCTTCTAGCAAGTCCCCAAGTGGTACCAGTGTTAATTATCCAAGAACCAAATTTTGACTTTCAAGATTCTAGCCTATCTCTTACCTTAAAAAACGAACAAACAAAACAGATGTTGAGCCAGATCAAGAATGGATTGGTGTTTGGCTTAATTAATACTTTTAGGGTTGCCTTTTTTTCCCCTTGTATGTGGGGTAGTGATGGTGATGGAAGGAGAAATCACAAAAAATGCACTAGCTTTGCAAATAAAATTAGAAATAAGCGGACTTGATACAAGAAAAATCTACAATACATTTTCTCATATTAAAGTAGGGTATTTAATTTATCACTGCAATGGTTAATCTTTATAATGAACTGAGAAGCAGGATAAGATCGTGGCAAGGTAGTAGTGGGTGAATGTATGCTAGAAAGGGTGAGAAAGAAAATTTAAATCTGTATATGAGTTGAAAAAATACAGTATATTTCAAAGGCAAAAGAGGAACTGCTAAAAGCGAGTTTCTACTTAATAATGACCTATTAGATTTTATGTTATACTTTTCTCTGTATGGCTAAAAACTCTCATTTTTGCACTTAGCATATAGATATTTTCCTCTCTGTTTTGCAAATATGTACCCCAGGCCCAATCAGTAAAAACTGGGATGGACAGAAACACATATGCAAACACATCCACAGGATCCCCCCCCTTGGAGTGGGGATAACTATCAGATAATGACCTATGCGAGAGGACTGCAAAAACTCCGTTAAGACTCCTAGAATGTAAATGTAGCCATTTCCAGCTTACTTGCATAATTAACCCAAAGAAAATTAACATTACTACTTATTCATCAACATTGAAAATCTAACATATGATTTCTAGAAATAAGGTAACCACGTGGGTTTTTGTATGTATTTTCTGAGGGAAATATTCACTCTGAAAGTAGAGCTATGTAGTGCCATACTGCCCATGTTTAGGGTCAATGGAGCTAGGTTCATCACATACTCAGTACATGCTAGTTAGTGTCTAGGATAAAGAAATGAAAATGACACTTCATGAAGGTCACTGAAAAATATATTGACTTGTTTTAGGTACTTTTAGTTCTAAATACTGGCACTCTGAGATATAGATTGAATTAGGTTACATCTCTGCCTTCTGAGAATTTATCATCTAGCAGATGAGATGAGAAACATATGTATAAAATTGCCATAGAATATATGAATGCATGTGATTAAATCAGAGAAACACAATTATCATATAGTTTCACTTGTATATGGAGTAAGGAATAGCACAGAGGATAATAGGGGAAGGGAGGGAAAACTGAATGGGAAGAAATCAGAGAGGGAGAAAAACCATATGAGACCCTTGACTCCGGGAAACAAACTGAGGTGGAAAGAGAGGTAGGTGGGAGATAGGGTAATTGGGTGATGGGAATTAAAGAGGGCACGTAATATGAGAACTAGGTGTTAAATTCAACTAATAAATCATTGAATATTACATCAAAAACTAATGATGTACTATACCTTGGCTAATTCAATTTAAATTAAAAAAAATTTAAAATGCATGAGATTATTCTAAAATCCTAGTTAAAACTTTGTACGTCAAGGCATTTCATAACATGATCAGTACTAGCTGAACTAATTAGAAAGGAGTTTATAGAATCACAGACAAGAAGACATTGGGAAGTGTTGATACCTTTTTTTTTTTTTTTAAGATTTTATTTATTTATTGGACAGAGAAAGAGACACAGCGAGAGAGGGAACACCAGCAGGGGGAGTGGGAGAGGGAGAAGCAGGCTTCCCACTAAAAGGGAGCCCGATGCAGGGCTCTATCCCAGGACCCTGGGATCAGGACCTGACCAAAGGCAGACGCTTAATGACTGAGCCACCCAGGTGCCCCAGAAGTCTTGATATCTAATACATTACTCATCCAGTCTCCCCTGGATAACCACACTACATTTTTGCCAAACTTTTACTTAAAAACATACAGGAATGGTGGGGGCACCTGGATGGCTCAGTTGGTTGAATGCCTGCCTTCGGCTCAGGTCATGACCTCAGGGTCCTGGGATTGAGCCCTATATCTGGCTCCCCGCTCTTCAGGGAGTCGACTTCTCCTTCTCTCTCTGCCCCTCTCCCTGCTCATGCTCTCTCTCTCTCTCTCTCTCTCAAATAAATAAATAAAATAAAAATACAGGAATGGTAAACTAATGACCTCCTAAGGTAGTCCATTTGGACAGCTCTGAGATTAAACATTCTAATAATGAAGCTTAAATCTGAATGCTATTTTAAAGAATAACAGGAAATTTAACAAGCCAAGATTATTCCAGGTAGAGGGGATCAAGGAAGCTATGTAGAACACACAGGAACATATCAAAGGAGAAAATGTGATACTGGAAGCTAAGAGAGAAAAAAAAAAAAAACACATAATAGAACTAATATATATGAAAGTAAGCTAAGTGTTTGAGCTGAACGTTTAAGAATACTATAGAGACAGGAAGATGGTGGCAAAGTAGGAGGACCCCAGGCTCATCTCATCCCATGAATACAACTAGATAACTATCAAATTATCCACAATATCCCAGAAATCAACCTAAAGACTGACAGAACAGACTCCAAAACTAAGGAAAGAGATGAGACCACATTGAAGAAGGTAGGAGGTGCAGAGACGTGGTTTAGGGGAGAAATATATCCTGGCTGCTGTGGAGAAATAGCAGCCAGGGTCACAGAGAAGGCCAAGAGAGAAAAGAGAGAGAAGTACACAGGGGCATGCATGGGGGAAAACATTTCCTATTAGTAGAAAATAAGAGGGGATGAATTTCTTGAGTTTGTGCAACCAGTGGGGCTTAAAGACTGGAAATTTAAAGATAAGTGGGCATGGCTAGAATAAAGCCAGGAGGGCACCACCCTACTCTTTGGAGAGAAGGCAAACAACCCAGGGGGCAGACAGCAATCTGAAGAGTATCTGAGGCACACAGTGGGGAAATTACTTAGTTTTTCTCAGAGTGTCCCTGAGAGGCAGGATTCACAGAGAAACCACTCTGGGAACAAATGAGCTGACCAGTGCCATTTCCCACTCTTTCGCCTCAGCATAAATACAGAGCCACTAGCAAGAAGCAGCGCAGCACAGGCACTGGCTGCCTAACTTGCTTACACCAAGCCCCATTCCCCTGCTCCCAATGGAACTTGCCCTTCTCAGTTATGCTTTCCTCAGTTCTAGTGCAGTGGGCCTCTTCCCTAGAAGGTCAGCACTAACCCCTGCCCACACCACATCATCCTACCAAAGAGTTTTGCAGAACCTTAGTTCCAGTGGAGGTGGTAATAGCTCTTATTTCACAAGCAGACCAGAGTACACCTAGTTAAAACTCACCACATACAGGCCAGGGACCAAATACTGCCCACATCAGGCAAGGAGAACCTCTGCAGATGACTGCCCAAAGGACAGAGCATTCAGAACACAACAGCAAAGCACATGCAGTACACACTGGAGACAATCCCTGAAGCACCAGGCCCTGGGCACTACATGACCTCTTCTCCAAAAGGCCATTACTTTCAGAAACAGGAGACTTAACTGGCTTTTCTAAGAAAAGAGAGAAGCAGGCAGAGACTTAGACAAAATGAGAAGACAGAGGAATTTAACCCAGATGAAAGAGCAAAATTAGGCCGTGGCCAGAGATCTAAGCAAAACAGATATAAGTAAGATACCTGATGGAGAATTTAAAGCAATGATCATAAGGATACTCACCGGACTTGAAAAAAGTATAGAAGACATCAGTGAAACCCTTACCACAGAGACAGAACAGTTAAAGAATCAGAGATGAAAAGTGCAATAACCAAGATTAGAAACACACTTGATGCAATGAACAACAGGCTGGAAGAAACAGGAACAAATTAATGACCTAGAAGAAAAGTAATGAAAAACAATGAAGCTGAACAAAAGAGAATAAGAAGAAATATGTAAAATAAGAATAGACTTAGGGAATTCAGTGACTGCATTAAACATAATAACATTCACATTATAGGAATCCCAGAAGAAGAACAGAGAAAAAGGGGAAGAAAATTTATTTGAGGAAATAATAGCTAAAAACTTCCCTCATCTGGAGAAGGAAAGAGACATCCAGATCCAGAAGGCACAGAGAATTCCCATCAAAATCAACAAAAGCAGGCCCAAACCAAGACATATTGTAATTAAATCTGTAAAATATAGTGATAAAAATCTTAAAAGGAGCAAGACAAAGAAGTCATTAACTTACAAGGGAAAACCCATAAGGCTAGCAGGAGATTTTTCAAAACAGAAACTGGGCAAGCCAGAGGGAGTGACCAGATACACTGAATGGGAAAAATCTGCAGCCAAAATATTTTATAGCAAGGCCACCTTTCCGAATAGAAAGAAGGATAAAGAGTGTCCCTGACAAACAAAAACTAAAGGAGTTTGTAACCACTAAATGAACCCTTCAAGAAATATTAAAGGGGACTCTTTGAGTGGAAAGGAGAGATCAAAAATGACAGTGAAAAGCAGGAAACACAAAAGTGGTAAAAATGAATATTTCTGTAAAAAATCAGTCAAGGAACTCACAAACAAAAAAGGATATAATATGTAATAACATATACCTAAAACATAAGGAGGAGAGGGGAAAAAAATGGGTTCAAACTTAAATGACCATCAACTTACCATAGACTGCTATATGCAGAAGAGGTTATACACATATAAACCTAATAGTAACCATATATCAAAAACCACTAATAAACATGCAAATGATAAAGAGAAAGAAATCCAAATATATCACTAAATAAAATCAGCAAAACATTTAAGGGAGAAAGACAAAAAAGGAACAGAGAAAATCTCCAGAAACAATGACAAAAGAGGTAATAAAATGGCAATAAATACGCATCTACCAATAATTACTTTGAATGTAAATGAACTAAATGTTTCAATCAAAAGACATAGATGGAGTGACAGAATGGATAAAAAAAAACAAGCCTATATGCTTCCTACAGATTCATTTTAGACCTAAAGATACCTGCAGATTGAGAGTGAGGGGTGGAGCAATATCATGCAAATGGATGTCAAAAAAAAAGTCAGAGTAGCAATACTTACAGTGGACCAACTAGACTCTTTAAAACAAGACTGTAAAAAGAGAAAAGAAGGGTATTATATAACCAAAAAGGGGACAATCTAACAAGAAGATAAAATAATTAAAAATATTTATGTACCCAACATGGGAACACCAAATATATAAAACAATTAATAACAAACATAAAGGAACTAGCAGATAATGCAATGATAGTAGTGGACTTTAACATCCCACTTACAGCAATGGGCAGATCATCTAAACAAAATAAATAAGGAAACAATGGCTTTGACTATCCTACTAAACCAGATGGACTTAACAGATATATTCAGAACATCCCATCCTAAAACAGCAGAATACACATTCTTTTTCAAGTTCACATGGAACATTTTCCAGATCACATATGAGGTCACAAAACAGGCCTCAACAAATTCAAGATCCAAGTTATTCCGTGTACCTTTTCTGACCACAATGCTATACAACTAGAAGTCAACCACAAGAAAAAATCTGAAAAGACCACAAATACATGGAGGTTAAATAACATGGTACCAAAGAATGAACAGGTCAACCAGGAAATCAAAAAGGAAATTAAAACAAACAAACAAACAAACAAACAAACAAACATACATACACCATGGTAATAAATGAAAATGGAAACACAATGATCCAAAACCTTTGGGATGCTGCAAAAGCAGTCCTAAGAGGAAAGTACATAACAATACAAGCCTACCTCAAGAAGCATGAAAAATCTCAAATAAACAACCTAACCTTACACATAAAGGAGCTATAAAAAGAACAGCAAATGAAGTGTAAAGCCAGCAGAAGGAAGGAAATAAAAAAGATGAGAGCAGAAATAAATTATATATGGGCATCTGTGTGGCTCAGTCAGTTGAGAGTCAGCCTTCAGCTCAAGTCATGATCCCCAGGTCCCGGGATTTGATCCCTGTGTCAGGCTCCCTGTTCAGTGGGGAGTCTATTTCTCCTTCTCTCTCTGCCCCCGCCCCTGCTGCTCATGCTCTCTCTCTTGCTCGCTCTCTCTCTCAAATAAATATATAAAATCTTAAAAAAATAAAAAGAAAGAAATGATATGGAAATTAGAAAAACAAAAGAACAGGTCAATGAAACCAGGAGCTGCTTCACCGAAAAAAAATAATAAAATTAATAAACATCTAGCCAGACTTAAGAAGAAAAGAGAAATGGCCCAAATAAAATCACAAATGAGAAAGAAGAAATAACAACCAACACCACAGAAATATAATAGTAAGAGAATATTATTAAAAATTATATGCCAACAAACTGACAGCCTAGAAGAAAGGGATAAATTCCTAGAAACATATAAATGACCAAAACTGAACTAGGAAGTTATTAAAAAAAAAAAAAAATTGAACAGACTGATAACAGACAACAAAGAAATTGAATCAGTAATCAAAACACTCCCAACAAACAAAAGTCCAGAACCAGATGGCTTCAGAGGCAAATTCTACCAAATATTTAAAGATGAGTTAATACCTATTCTCAAAATATTCCAAAAAATAGAAAAGGAAGGCAAACTTCCAAATTCATCTAGAAGACCAGCATTATTACCCTGATACCAAAACTGGATAAAAATGCCACAAAAAAGAGAACCACAGGCCAACATCTCTTACGAACATAGATGCCAAAATTGTCAACAAAATACTACCAAAGTGAATCTAACAATACATTTAAAAAATCACTGACCACGATCAAGTGGGATTTATTCCTGAGTTTCAAGTGTGGTTCAATATTTGCAAAATCAAACCATGGTGAACCATGATATACCACATTAATAAAAGAAAGGATATGAATCATATGATCATTCCAAAAGATGCAGAAAAAGCATTTGACAACAACACTGATCCATGCTAAAAACCTGCAATGAAGTAGGTTTAGAAGGAGTATACCTCAACATAATAAAGGCCATATATGAAAAACCCACAGCTACTATCATCCTCAATGGGGGAAAACTGAGAGGTTTTCCTCTATGGTCAGGAACAAGACAGGGGTGTTCACTCTCACCACTTTTATTCAACATAGTACTAGAAGTTCTAGCTACAGCAATCAGACAACAAAAAGAAATAAAAGGCATCCAAATTGGCAAGAAAGATGAAAAACTTTTACTATTTGCAGATGACATGGTAGTGTATATAGAAAACCCCAAAGACTCCATCAAAAAAACTGCTAGAACTGATAAATGAATTCAGTAAGGTCTCAGGATAAAAAAAAAAAAAAAAAAAAAAAAAAAAAAAATTACAGAAATCTGTTGCATTTTTATACACCAATAATGAAGCAACAGAAAAAGAAATTAAGAAATCAATCCCATTAACAACTGCACCAAAAATAGTAAGATACCTAGGAATACACCTAACCAAAGATGTGAAAGAGCTGTACTATGAAAACTATAAAACACTGATGAAAGAAATTGAAGATGACATAAAGAAATGGAAAGACATTCCATGCTAATGGATTGGAAGAACAAATACTGTTAAAATGTCAATGCTACCCAAAGCAATCTACACACTTAATGCAATATCAAAATACCAACAGTATTTTTCACAGAGCTAGAACAAACAATCCTAAAATTTGTATGGAACCACAGAAGACCCCAAATAGCCAAAGCGATCTTGAAAAAGAAAAGCAAAGCTAGAAGCATCACAATTCTGGACTTGAAGTTACGTTACAAAGCTGTAGTGATCAAAACAGTATGGTACTGGCACAAAAATAGATACATAGATCAAAAGAACAGAAAGAAAACCTAGAAATGAATCCATAACTATATGGTCAATTAATCTTTGACCAAACAGGAAAGAATATCCAATGGAGAAAGATAGTATCCAAGAAATGGTGTTGGAAAAACTGGACAGCAGCATGCAAAGGAATAAAACTGGACTACTTTTTTATACCATACACAAAAATAAATTCAAAATGGATCAAAGACCTAAGTGTGAGACACGAACCATAAAAATCTCAGAAGAGAACACAAGCGGTAACTTCTTTGACATCGGCCATACCAAATCCTTTCTAGATATGTCTCCTGAGACAAGGGAAACAAAAATAAAAATAAACTCTTGGGACTACACCAAAATCAAAAGTTTCTGGGGATGCCCAGGTGGCTCAATCAGTGAAGTGTCTGACTCTTGATCTCAGCTCAGGTCTCCATCTCAGGGTCATGAATTCAAGCCCTGTGGTTCACACCCAGCATGGAGCCAAATTAATTAAAAAAACAAAACAAAACAAAACAAAACAAAACAAAACAAAAAAACGAAAGCTTCCATACAGCAAAGGAAATAATCAAAACTAAAAGGCAACCTGTGGAATGGGAGAAGATATTTGGAAATGACATATCCAGTACAGGGTTAGTAACCAAAATACATAAAGAATTTTTAAAACTCAACACCCAAAAAGCAAAAAATCCAATTAAAAAATAGGCAGAAGACATGAATAGACATTTTTCCAAATAACACACACAGATGAAGAAAAAAAAAAGACATACAGACGGCCAACAGAAACTTAAAAAGATGCTCAACATCACTGATCACCAGGTAAATGCAAATCAAAACTACAATGAGATATCACCTCACTCCTGTCAGAACAGCTAAAATCAACAACACAAGACACAAAAGGTGCTGGCCAGGATGTGAAAAGGGGGAAACCTCTTGCACTGTTGGTGAGAATGCAAACTGGTGCAGCCACTCTGGAAAAAAGTTGAAAATAAAACTACCCTATGATTCAGCAATCACACTCCTTTGTATTTACCCAAATAATACAAAAATACTAATTCAAAGGGATACACGCACCTTGATGTTTATAGCAGCATTAATTACGATAGCTATGTTTTGGAAATAGCCCAAGTGTCCACGGACTGATGAATGGATAAAGAAGTGCTACATATACACAAAGGAATATTACCCAATCATATAAAGAATAAAATCTTGCCATTTGCAATTATGTGGATGGAGCTAGAGTGTACTGTGCTAAGTGAAAGAAGTCAGAGAAGGACAAATACCATATGATTAAGAAGCAAAGCAAGCAAGGAAAGTGAAAAAAAAGAAAAGAAAAGAGAGAGAAGCAAACTAAGAACAGACTCTTAACTATAGAGAACAAACGTGTTACTATAAAGGAGTCAGGAGATGGGAATGAAGGAGTGCACTTGTGATTAGCAATGGTTAATGTATGGAATTGCTGAAACACTAAATTGTACGCCTGAAATTGTACACTGTATGTTAACTAACTAGAATTTAAAGAAAAAAAGAAAAAAAGAGAATACCCATTGAGGACTGTTGAGAATGCACATAACATGAGGGAGACGTGCTTTAACATTACTCCTCTGTCATGGGGCACCTGGGTGGCTCAATCGGTTAGGCATCCAACTCAGTTTTGGCTCAGGTCATGATCTCAGGATCGTGAGATCAATCCCTGAGTCCTGCTCCATGTTCAGTGAGGAGTCTGCTGGGAATTCTCTCTCTCCCCCGCCCCCCAAAATAAATAAATAATTATATCTTAAAAAAAAAAAAAAAAAACAACACTTCATCCATCAGTGGTATTCTAGAAGGACTGGGGAAGAGCATAGACTGACGGCCAGTAAAACAACTACTAGTCAAAGGTGAGAGACAGAAAAAACAAACAAACAAAAACACTTGAGCTACATGATTACAGTAGTACTAGCCTCAGGTAAACTGTGGCGGATGGTATAAATGTCTTGCCTTTATCTCTTATATGTATCATTTTTACATGCACCAGAGGACCTTCAGCTACCAATATCTGCATATCTTTGTCCACAATCTTTTCTCAGAAGGCCACTGTGCTTGACGTATCTCAGCTAGAAAACCAACACTTTTTCACATTAATCTTAAACTAATGATGAGGAGGAGTATATAAATACTCCAAGTCCACTGACAATCAAGGGGAATATTTCCCATTTTTTTATGTTGTTTTCCAGTATTCCTAATGGGATTAAGCTTAAGCTACCAACTGTGGTTTAGTAACAAATTATTGGCTACCTACCCTTCCCTGTATCATTTCCCCATTTCCCTCTTTATGTTCCCCATACCTAGTAATAAACTACTTTCACTTGGATATTCAAATTAGGGTCTGCTTCTGAAGGAACCCAGGTTAAGCACTGACTTACCAAAATGGAGGAAAATACTTTTGATGAACGCTTGAATTTAGAATATCATGACAGAAGTTTAAAAGGTTTTGAAGAGTACTAGGCTGAGGCCATTAATTAATTAATTAACTCATTTAGTACTCCCTGAATTTCTACCAAATGCTAAGCACTGCATTAAAGGCTAGAAATAAAAGAGTGAATGAAACTAAACACAATATCCCTCATGAAGTTTATGTTCTAAGTAAGTATTTTACTTAATAAGACAACCAAATGTAAAAATAACAACAGACACAAATGCTACAGAGTAGAGGTCCATGGTAAGGTATAACTATGAGAATACATAACAAAAGAAATGGACTCAGAGAGGCTGGGTCAGAATATGACAAACAAATAACATTTATGTTAAGATCCAAAAGAAAAAAAGAAAAAAAAGAAAGTACGAGAACTTTGTATTAAAAGGAAACATGTGCCATTATAGAGACAGAAGGAACACCAGTATGAGCCAAAGGAGAGCAGGCTGCTTAAAAAGGCCCACCAATGCACAATCTTACATGACATCTTAAGAGATGGGTTTGTAGCAGACAATTAGCTGTCCACTTAAAACCATGTCTAATCATTTATAATGGAAATCTGTCCCTGGAAGTGGCTGTGCATTGAAGGAACATATCCCCAGACAAAATTCAGTAAGATATCAGATTATTTCTGGCCAATGGACTATGTTAAAATTGATGTGCATATCTGGGATAACATGTTTAAGAAGCAATGTGACTTCTTCACCCTTCCTTTACTTTTCCATCAGAATGCAGAGAAGTGAGTCCTGAAGGGATGGAACTTGGATTCTTATATCATAATCAGGCTGAATCTTGCCTACCAGAAACACCTGTTTTGTTCTAGTGTGTTAATGAAAAGTTGTGTTAAGCCAATAAAATTTGGGATCTGTGTTACAGTAGCTATTCTCTTACTACCTAACACGGTATCTATTCTAAGAGAAATTGTAAGCCATTAATGCGTTTTAAACAATGGAATAGATGGGGCACCTGGGTGGCTCCGTCGTTAAGCATCTGCCTTCAGGTCAGGGCGTGATTCCAGAGTCCTGGGATCGAGCCCCACATCAGGCGCCATCGCTGGGAGCCTGCTTCTTCCTCTCCCACTCCCCCTGCCTGTGTTCCCTCTCTCACTGGCTCTCTCTCTCTCTCTCTCTGTCAATTAAATAAATAAATAAATATTTTTAAAAAGTAAAAAATAAACAATGGAACAGATGTTATTATGGTTGGTTTTGGAAAAAACATTCCTCTGGCTATAAACTGCAGATGAAATACGAAACTAGGCAGAGATGGTGCCGGTATTCTAACTAGGAGCCTTTTAGAGTAGCTATGTGAGAGCTGATAATTACCTGAAACTTGTGCAAGATCAACTCTTGGTTAGCAGCATCTATACTTAAGTTTTGCTTTCAATGAGAAGAGAACAATTCATGACTTACAAATTTGCTCTTTCTTGATGCAAAAACTCTCATTATTTTGTTTTGCCATGATATATGTACAATATAACTAATGGGAATACTACTAAGAAAGTTGTTGGCACAAAAGACTCATGAACCTGTATTTCACAATTTATAAAACATAAAGTATACATGCACTTATTCATCCCATTTCTTCATGGTATTGCAAATTGTCTACTAAGCCAATGTTTCTAAAAACCATTAATTTAATGAAATAGCATATCTGCTAGAAGTGATAAAACGTTTATTCAGATAATTAAGCACAGAAGCATATTCTTTAAGCTTAAAATATACTTCAGTTAGTCACTGATGTGGCAGTTAGTAAAAATGACATCAACACGATACAGAATTCATGTTGATGATATTAAATTCAGGAAATGAATGCATATGGATAATTCCAAATTTGCACTGGTTGATTCGAAAAAAAAAAATCAGAGACCTATACTCCATAATGATAAGAATGAGAATGTTGCTTCACATCATTTGATAGTATCACTATAAATAGCAATAATGTGGATCTGACAGCATAGAATTCCTACTGCCTGCTGACTATACATCCAAATGTCGCTGCTTCTTAACTAGAGACATCTGAGAGTTCTAAACTGTGCAAACGACCAGAGCCTGTTTTCTATCTAAACCGACACACCCAATTATTTATCCACAAAAGCAATCGTTTTATTGAGGCTTATCCACACCATCTCTTTAAAGGATTATCTCCAAATGCAGAAAGACCAATTGAAGGTTTTGGGGGAAAATGGAATGTTAAACGTTACACACCATATGAACTAGTGGATACAGTGATGTACCACTTGTAAGATGACCCAGAGTTATTTTGCCATTCATTCCTTTATTTATGCATGGATTCATTCCACCAATAGGTAGAATTATCATCTGAACTCTTTTTCCAACTGTGTGATCTTGATTAAGTTCTTTAACCTCCATGGAGTTAGTAACTGATCTGCCTAATTACAGGCTTTTGCTAGCATTAACTAATCAAATTAAAAATATATATATGTGAAAGTATTCTGTAACTGTAAAGATCTGTACTAACATGTTTGGGCAGTAAATCATTATGTGAAACACCAAAACTTAACTTGTATGCTCTCTAATTTACAACACAATGATGCAAGAGAGATCTCAGTGGGAATGATTTTGTGAATCTTAGCATACTAACAACTGAAAAACTTATATAAACTCGCTCCGAAGCTGTGAGTGTAAACTCTGTATTTTCTGAGTCATTCCCACCATACTAGTCCCTAATCTTGTAGAAGTATTATCTCCTGTGTTAGTAATTGCAAAGCAATTTTTCCTAGTCTTTAAAGTGAATTAATTCCTGAGAGTCATAATGAATGCTGGACAACTGCTACATCATACTATGTTGTAATACATTAACACATCAATGCATTTAATGTGATCATGCATCTTCTGTTGCAGAACATCTATTTCAGTTCCATTATCTAAAAAGAACAAATGAATTTGAAGGTGAGATTAACAAGATTTGACAATGTAAATTAGCTGCTAGATCCACCCTGCACATGGGAGGTACTCATGGAGAGACATTATAACATATAATAAAGGGAGTTGTTCCCTCCATCATCTCTTTCTCATTTTGCCAACACACAGAAAAAGATATCATTCCTCCAGTTTAACATAAATTGATTTTTTGGCTTAGGAGGAGGATCTCCTAGTAAAAGCTGTGCATTCAAGAGTATAATGAGATTGATTCCATGCTTTGAGAATAAAAACACATGGCATTTAAATTTGGCTACTTCAAGGATGAGTGAATGATTAAGATGAGCACATATGTTGAAGAAGCAAGTTAAATGAGAAATTGTTAAGGAGGAATGCCATGACATGTCAAACAACTGAAAGGTCCTTTAGAACTGTGATTTAACATGCAAGTTTTAATCTACTGCCAGTCTCTACCGTGAGCCAAGCAAGACCAACTTCAAAACTACCAGAAGATCACCAATGTTTCCTTTATACATAATAATTTTCATTGTCTGGCATCATATATACAGGAGGATATGTAGGATTATTTACTTTAAATAAAATTAATGATAAAGGGGTCAGGTCGCATTTCTTATATACTTTGGTTAAAGGTCACCATGAGTTAGTTTGTTGTTGTTGTTACTGTTTTCAGTCACAGGAATTCTTATTTTTTGAGGAGACAAAATTTGCAAAACAATGAAACCACCCACAGTGGGGATTAAAGGAAACATTTCTTTATACTCTACTGAGTATCCTTAGTCTTCTTTCTTTCATATATGTTGTGCTACGCATAATCTGCATTTATTAACATTTATTTACTCCTATCTCTTCACTAGGTCCTAGGAATTAAAAATTTAAGAATTAATATAAAATAAGGCCTAAATGCCAAAAGGGCTAATACCTACTGCACAGACTACACTCAATGAGCAAATACGTACAAATATGTGTATTCAGCTTTACACAATTTTATCACACATATAGGTTCATATATTCACCACCACAGTCAGGATATAGAACAGTTCCACCACCACAAGGATCCCTCACGCTGTTTTATTCACACCCATATCCATATTCACCCCTCTCCTTGTTACCTCTTCTGCCCTAAAGCCCTGACAACCACTAATCTGTTCTCCAGTTCTAAAATTTTGTCTTTTCAAAATATAACCTAAATAGATTCATGCAGTATGAAACCTTTTTGGATTGTCCTTTTTTTCACTCTGCATAATTCTCTGGGGAGTCATACAAATCACTCCATACATCAATAGTTTGTTTCTTTCTACTGCTCAATACTATTTCATGATATGGATGTATAACTATTCATTCCCCAATACTATGTTATTTCCAGTTGGGGCTATTTTTAATAACTTAATATGAACATTTGCATGCAGATGTTTGTGTTAATGTACAATTCAGTTTCAGGGTACAAATGGTGTATTGTATTATAATTGCATGTATGGTTTTACAGCGAACTGCCAATCTCTTCTCTAGACTTGCTACAACATTTTACATTCCTAAAATGTATAAATGACCTAATTTCTCTACATCCTCAATTTTGTATAGTGTTACTATTTTTTTTTTTTTTACTATTTTTTATTTTAGCCATTTTGGTAGGTGTGTAGCAATATCTCACCATGTTTTTAATCTGCATCTATCTAATGGCTAAATGATGTTTAACATCTTTTCATGTGCATATTATCATCTGTACATTCTATTTGGTGAAATATCTCTTTATATCTCTGTCCATTTTCTAATTGGATTGTTCTTTTGTCTGTTGAATTTGGAAAGTTCTTTATATATTTTAGATACCAGTCTTCTTTCTAATATGTGGTTTACAAATATATTCTCTCAGTCTGTATCTTGTCTTTTTATCTTTTAACAGAGTCATTCACAGAACACCACTTTTTAACTTTGATGTGATCCAATTTCTCAATCTTTTATGGACTATGTTTTGATATCAGCCTAAGAATTTTTTGCCTATTTCTAGATCCTAAATTTTTACCTATGTGTGCGTAAGTTTTATAATTTTTCTTCTTATATTTAAGTATATGATACATTTTGAGTTAATTTTTATATAAGGCTTAGGTTAAGATTCAATTTTTATTCCTGATGTTCAATCACTATTTGTTGAAAAGGCCATCTTTCCATTGAGTTGCTTTAGCACTGTTGCCAAAAACCAGCTGGACTTCCTAATCTAATTTTGGGTTTTATTTATCCATGTCTATACCTCTGTTAATACCACATTGTCTGGATTACTGTAGCTACTGTTTGTTTTCAGGTAGAGTAATTCATCTCACTTCTTTTTTTTCAAGATTCTTTTAGATGTTCTAGTCTTGTCCCTTTCCATATAAATTTTAGAATCAGTACTTCTATGTCTATAAAAAAATTTTGCTGAGGGGCGCCTGGGTGGCACAGCAGTTAGGCGTCTGCCTTCGGCTCAGGGCGTGATCCCGGCGTTATGGGATCGAGCCCCACATCAGGCTCCTCTGCTGTGAGCCTGCTTCTTCCTCTCCCACTCCCCCTGCTTGTGTTCCTTCTCTCGCTGGCTGTCTCTCTCTGTGTCAAATAAATAAATAAAATCTTAAAAAAAAAATTTTTGCTGGGATTTTGATAGGAATTAAACAAAATATTAATGATACACACAGCCCTTCTAAAAACAGATAAATGCCTAAAAAGCTAATTTAGCAAAATTGACATTTTTGCATGTTTAGTCATCTAAACCATGAACACAGTATATCTCTCCATTTATTTAAGTGTTCATTGATTTCTTTCATCATCAATTTATAATTTTCAACATACAGTTGAAAATGTTTTGATAGAGTTATCTCTAAATATTTCACTTCTCTTGGATCAATTGTAAAACACTGGTCTCAGATTTTTCATTTTCATTTTCTGTTTTACGAATGGTTTTGTGTTTTTAATTTCAATCTCCACATGCTAATTATCGGTGTACAAAAATGTAATTAATTTTTCTGCATTCATCTTGTGTTTCCTAATCTTTATAAATTCAGAGAGTAATTTTAGGAGCTTATTTTATAAAGCTTCATTAGAACCTACATGATGATCTTGTCAACTGAATTGGAATAGGTGTATTTCTTCCTTTGCAATCTGTATACCTTTCCTTTTTACCATTATTATCTTTTCCTATTGCCATGGCTATAGCTTCCATCACTATATCGAATAAAAAAGCTAAAAGTGGACAATCCTTCCCTTGTTCCCAATCTTGGGCTGAAAGCCTTCAGTGTTTCATCATTAAATTTATTTTTTAAAGTTTATTTACAGTTATTCTTTATTATTTTGGAAGATTTTCCTTCTATTACTATTTTGCCAGATGTTTTTATCATGGATGGGTTGGATTTTGTCAAACATTTTTTTTTTCATCGATTGATACAATTATATGATGTCTCTCACTCAACTTGTTGATATGATGGATTATATTGGTTGATTATCAATGTTAAACCAGTCTTGTCTACCTGGAATAAATCTCACTTGGTCACTGCATATATTCTCTCTATGTACTGCTAGATTTATACGCTAACAGGTTCCACCACAATATATATGCATACCTCATTACTGCAGTTTGCAGATACTATGCTTTTTTATAAATTGAAGGTTTGTGGTAATCCTGCATTGAGCAAGTCTACCTGTGTCATTTTCCCAACAGCATTTTCTCACTTCATGTCTCTGTGTCACATTTTGGTAATTCTCACAATATCTCAAATTTTTCATTATAATTATATCTTTATGGTGTCAATTGATGCAGCAAACTGCATTGTTGCCCAACTTTAAAAAATTGCCACGTCCTTCAGCAACTATCACCCTGATCAGTCAGCAGCCATCAACATCCAAGACCCTCTACCAGCAAAAAGATTATGACACACTGAAAGCTCAGATGATGGTTAGCATCTTTTAACAATAAAGTATTTTTAATTAAGGTATGCACTTTTTTTTTTTAGAAATAGTACTATTACACATATAATAGACTACAGCATAATGTAAATATAACTTTTATATGCACTGGGAAAGAAAAAAAAGAATCATTTGACTCACTTTATCACAATATTAAGCTTTACTGCAGTGGTCTGGAAACAAACTGACAATATCTCCAAGGTATGTCTATACTTTGGGTGAGTAGGAGTAGATAACTAGTTTTTTATTTCAGAGATCTCAGAATAAGGAGGAACATACTGAGTATGTTCTAGAACTCCAGCCCCTCATTCAGGTATACTAAACATTAATTTGATGCTATGACTGTGTGACTTAAGACTTATTTCCTTCATAGAGCAGGTCAATGTTTGTTGTTGTTGATGTTGTTTATGTAGAAGGGAAAGGGAAGTATATCCAATGTGTGGTGACCAAAAGGGCAGACTTTGGTGGTCATCAGGGATACTCAGAAATATTCCACTTTTTCTCCTTCCAAGCACATGGTGGGATTGTATTTAATTGGCCCCGCTGAAATCAGACATAGCTTTGGCCATTGTTATAGAAGCAAAAGTTAGATGTGTCATTTACCAGGTACAAGACATAAAGTCAGTATTGATTAACCATGTTTTCTTTTTCCTGCCATGGTGATTGCGGAAGAAGAATTTTGGCTCTTGGATCCCTGAATATTTGCAGTAAGAATAGACTAACTTGCCAACAACTGTTCTCAGACGTGGAGCTCACAAAAGGAAAAAACTCTGGGGTTTCAAAGTACTGAGATCTTGGGAATATTTTTTTTTTCTGCACCATAAACCAGGCTATGCTGACTGACACATCATATTTTAACCCAATTTGTTCTTAAACTGAATAAAAAGGAAAGAGTAAAGTATTGAGTTAAGGTCTATATGGACAATACAAATTTAATAAATACCAACCGGGAATTTTTATAGATGCCAAGCTTAGCTTTTAAATTATTGTTAAAGCTGAAAATATCTACCAAGCCTAGCTAACAGAACCAGGTTTTCACTGAAAATGAACAAAATAGCACTTCTTTGCACTGAACTATCTAGTTAATGAGGTGTGGTAAAAACTGCATGTAAACAAAGAGAACAGAGACAAGCAACCTCATTTTAATCTCATTAATTTGCACTAATTGCAAAGGAGGTCAGATTGAAATAGTTAAAAGTCTTAATTACTGAACTCAGATAGCAAAGGTATCTTTATTACATTTAAGAACACACAGTAACTGGGAGGCCTGGGTGCCTCAGTCGGGTAAGTGTCTGCCTTCAGCTCAGGTCATGATCCCAGGGTCCTGGGATCAAGTCCCACATCGGGCTCCCTGCTCAGAGAGGAACCTGCTTCTCCCTCTGCCTGCTGCTCTCCCTGCTTGTGCTTTCTCTTCCTGACAAATAAATAAAATCTTAAAAAAAAAAAAAAAAAAAAAAAGAACACATACTAATTGTAAGTAAGAAAAAAAGCATGGTCCAGTTGAAACTCCATTTTGGTAAACCTATAAAAATGTTACATAGAAACAGAAAATACCAGACTAAACAGAATTATTAACTGCACTGATGGTAAAATATGCTTTAAAATTCCACACAAACTTTGTAAGAAGATTAAATCTTGGTACTAACTTTATTACCAAACAATGTTTTGCTGCTAAAAACACCTTATTTCCAATTTCTGATCAAATTAGCACATATTTAAAATTAGTGCAACAATTTAAATCAGTAGAGCAGAAGTCAGGAAGTACTCAAAGTATAATAGAGAAATTTTTAAAAAGTAATAAGAAGGCCAAAACAGAAAAGAGTATGTACTACATTTAAAATATTTAGGGGGTTGAATTAGCTCACTAATTGTCCAACTAGAAATATTTGGAACCTGGTTAACAAATTTGAATATTTTCTAGCAAATTAATAAAAATCAATTAAATTCATAATGGTGTGTTTATATTTTTATACTTACTGTACATTTTACTGAATCATCACTATTTATATGAACTTCCAATAATTAAGTGGTGGCATTGTTTTGCACATTTGCACACCTTCATTAAATACCTTTTGCAATTAAGCCTAAACTCATTTAGAAGTTTTTGGAAAGAATCATGGGCAATTAGAATTAGAATTATGGGCAAATATGGGTAATTCTTTCTTACTGTTTATGATTTAATTTTTAGTTGTGGCATTATTAATTTTCCAAATTATCAAGTCAAGCAAGAATTATGCCCAATCATAGTGCTTTACTATACCGTCCTTGAATTTTCTAGCATATTCAACACTTGTTCATGAGCAGTAGGGCCGATTGAACACACTTACAGAAAATATAGAATGTTTTGTCCAACTAGACTAGACTACAGGTGGCATATTGAATGGGCTATACCAAAACCCAATGACTGCCTGCCAAGTGAAGGATACAAGTCTTTGCACCATTTGAATCCATAATCCATAATCAAAAAACCAACCTTAGGTGGAATTCAATGACTGACTATAGCACATCATCTTTTCTGAGGAAGATATCAAGCTTCTGTATGGCTATAATGTTTTATTTTAAAACTGAGGGGCACTTGGGTGGCTCAGTTGGTTAAGTGGCTCAGGTCATGATCCTGTAGCCCCTTCTCACTGAGCCCGCTTCTCCCTCTCCCTCCTGCTCATGCTCTCTCTCACTCTCTCTGATAAATAAATTTTTTAAAATCTTTAAAAAAATAAAAATAAAACAATAAAACTGAAAGCACATCACTAAATATGAAAGATGCCCATTTATATCTTACACATATACATTTCTGCACATGCCCCTTACTAAACTCTTGGAAATTCTCAAATTTTGAATAATGACATAGTTTTCAATGCACATAATGAGGGGAAAATGATAGAGATCAAATGTGGTCAAAAGTCAGAAAGGTTTTCTCAGTTTTCACTTGAGATCAAGAATTTGGCTTTGATTCTAAGATTTTTTTTTCACATCTGGCATGTGACAATATCTAGTTAAAGTGCTAAATCTGTGTTAGTAGTTGGATATGTAGAAATACAAATAGTGTATAAATGCTGCTTAGTGAAAGATATATAAATATTTTTATATCTTAAAATCAGCAGGAGGTAAAGCATAAGATTGTTATTAATATATATTATCAATTTTATTAACTGATCATTGAGTACATGCAAGACACTACAATTACATGTGTTTAAAATCTGTCAAATAGATAATCTTATTATCCTCTTTGTCTACATCAGAACTGAGGCATTGCTATGGCCTGAATGTTTGTATCCCCAATATTTATATGTTAAAATTCTTAGCCCCCCCATGAGTGATTTTATTAGTAGGTGGGGCCTTTTATACCTGATGGGGGTGGAGCCCTCATGAACGGGATTAGTGTTCTTGATGCCATGGAACTCCATAACCCTTTTCACCAAGTAAGAACACAGGAAAAAATGTCTAGCTGTGAACTATGAACAGGGCCTTATTTAGCTCTGCTGGTACCTTGATCTTGCACTTCCCCACCTCCAGAATTGTAAGAAATAAATGCTTGCTATTTATAAGTTACCTAGTTTGTTATTTTGTTAAGAGCAGCCCAAAAGGGTTAATAGAGTAGTTCTTTATTAGTAACCTACTCTAAATCACACAACTAGTAAACAGTACATTTGGTATTTAGACCCAGACAGTATAGCTCTACCCCCAGCATACTGATCAGTACATTTATTTCACTGGAATTCAGGGATGAGGAAAGATTATCAGGAGCACTAAGACAGCAGTCACAACCTCCAAAATAAAAATATATACTCACATGAAGTAAGAGGAAATCAGACTGCCAAATAAATAAGGGCATTTGCATTGTACCTGAAATGACGAAAAGAACTATAAAATGTGGGTATTTTGGAGAGGTCAGGGCAAAGGAACAAAGAAGAAAATAATAAAGGTCTGGCTGGGGTGTGGATTGTAAGGTGTATTTGGAAAATGGGGCTGGAAAGGGTTGCAAAGTTAGTGTGATGCTTTTCTCAAGAACTTTAAACATGAAGATGAGCTATGCTACTTGTACTCCACTCAGACTATCAGAGGAGACACTGAACATTTTACAGTGAATTGGTGATATCTGAAGAGAAATACTTAAGAAGACTAATTTGGCTGGTTGGGGGTAGCATTAGCAGAAGGTGATCAAATTGTTTAACGAACACTTGATTTTGAAAACAGGGATAATAACTCTGTGCAACTTACATGGTTAAGAGTTAGGATAAAACACAATAAAAAAAAAAACTTTTTTCCCCCATTTTTGTGAAATGCTCTAGGAGTCATTTTTTTTTTTTTTAAGTGGAGGGGGGAGGAAGGACAGAGGAAGAGGAACAGACAGTATCTTTTTTTTTTTTTTTTTGTAGGATTTTATTTATTTATTTGACAGAGAGAGAGACAGCCAGCGAGAGAGGGAACACAAGCTGGGGGAGTGGGAGAGGAAGAAGTAGGCTCCCAGCAGAGCAGGGAGCCTGATGCTGGGCTTGATCCCAGGACTCCGGGATCACGCCCTGAGCCAAAGGCAGACGCTTAACAACTGAGCCACCCAGGCATCCCAAAGAGACAGCATCTTAAGCAGGATCTACCCTCATCGCAGAGCCCAGAGCCCAATGTGGGGCTTCATCTCATGATCCTGAGATCATGACCTGAGCCAAAATCAAAAGTCAAACTCTTAACCCACTGAGCCACTCAGGTGCCCCTGGGAAACATCTTTTAAAGTAAACCCCTGATAGCTTGCTTCTTGCCATTTGTCATAAAAATAAAACACCCCCGAAGTATTGTGATTTTTTTCTCTTTGATGTGGATTCTGTATATAGTATATAAAACATATCTGTCTAATTAGCTGTGGAAATACATGAACCAAAAGTAATTATGAATATACATTTACCATCTCTATCTAAATAATTATACAAATTCTATCAAGTAAAAAAAGTTCAGCTGCAAAAAGGCAGCATATAAGTAAGTGTCTAAATAATAAAATGGTACAGAAATAATTCCAAAATACTAAGTATCACAATGGATGGTTGCATTATTCATGTAGTAGAACAATACTTACACATATCAATACAATTCTCCTTTAATAGTGAATCCCCCAAGCAAAGTAACCATTCCATTTTGCTGCGAGGAGAAATTCCATTTTACAAACTTGGCTACAGAACCTCATACATATTTTATAGCTAGTAATAGGTATTTTCCCAATATAAATTTCATGTTCCAGTGTAAGAAGCAGTTTGTAGCAGCTGTTGTATAATTTTTAAATTACAAAGACCTTAATCTTCATGATGTGTAAAAAAGTAAGTGATAAAACATAACGAAAATAAAAACAGTTTGGAAATAGCTGTGTCTTCAAAAATTAACAATCTGAATGTTCTACTATTTTGGCAATTCTTATAGAAAGCCTACATTCTATAACATTTTCAAATTGTCAGTGCACATTCATTGCAGAGTAATGAAAAAGAAAAAAAAATGTTTTGACCTTCCAAATTATCGCCATTGTAAATGCCCAATGAGAATGGAATTTGTTTATACCATTTTATGATTTTGTCATTTTAAAATCAACTTCATTGGGTAAATGGGAAGGACACTGAAATTATATAATCTTACAGTCAGAATTTCAGCCTACCCCACCACTGAACCAAGGGCTTAGAAGGCATCACTATACTTCCTGGGGGTCTCTGTATCCTTATTTGGAAAAGAGAAGATTAAAGTAGTCTATAATAGTCCGTTGCGGCTCTAAATTTTTCTAATTTTATGAATTACGTCTCTGATTCTTATATGTGGTGTATTTCTGTTTTCCTCTTACCGTGCTTTATCCTATTAGTAAAAGGTTGGCCTGAAAGTCAATGAGGTTAAAAACCACAGTTACAATTCCACAACCAAAGACAATCCCAGTCATTGTGAACATTCTAGATTCTAGTTATGTAGAATCCAGGAAAGACATTATTAATTGGAAAACTCAAAGCATGTTTATTAATGTTTAGTAATCACTATATCTTTATATGTAAGGCATCTATATCTTAGAATATATTATTTTCCACATTTCCCACTCTATGTAGTGAAAGCCTACAATTCTGTCACCATCTTCTACCAAATGCCCAATTCATAGTAATTTCCATAAAAATAAATAGATGATTGACGTTCTATTTAAATAGGAAGACAAGGATAAAAGGGAAGGGGGAAAGTAACACTACAAAGAAAGCTTTCCATCACATATTTCTGAATAGCTCTTGTATGTGTACATTGACGCTGTAAGGTGTATAGAGTTCATTTTTTTATTGTGTAGTCAAAAGACAAAGACTTTAAAGATGGCATGGAGGTAAAAGCAAAACTATGATATTTAAATTCACTTTTGCTACACAAGGACATTTCTCTGTCCTTCACCACCTGCCTCTTTTACCAAATATAATAACATGCCCGATTTCCACCTTGGTTTGCTCTATAAATTGGAATGACCCTTCTCCTTTTATTCAGCCTATAGCTCTGTGAAGACATGCAGATTTAAATGCATTGTATGAAAACTGTTCGGGTTTCAAGAGGAACTTCTCAACAGTCCTAATTGTGATGAGTGAATACTAATGATGTGTAATTGAATGTCTTGTTTAAGATTTTAAATGGCAAAGAGGGTAACTGCTGTTTCAGGTGAAAAAAATCAGCAAAGTCTATTCTAAAAAATGACTCAGAGATACAAACACCTGGTTCAAAATCCAGCTCAATCCTCAACTAGTTGTATAACTTTGAACAACTTACTCAACTTCTGGGAATCACAACAACCTATTTGCAAAGTGCACAGTTGAATTAAATCAAGGATGGCAAGTAGGTAACCCATAGGCTGTCAAAACTCCAATTACTAAGAAATGTGATCTTTTGCTAATTGTTCATGTTACACTTTACCACTGAGATTTGAATCTTCTTCCACATACTGCTCAGAAAGCCACTGCAAGTCAATTGAAGTTGGTATGTGGTAGAGATAGAATGTTCACCCCACCCCAAAATCTGTAAGTTGAAATTCCTAACCCCCAATGTGATGATACATGGGGGGTGAGTCCTTCGCAGATGATTAGGTCATGAGGGTGGAGCTCTTACAAATGGGATTAGTACCCTTATAAAAAGGGGCCCAAGAGAGCTTCCTCTCTGCTGTCCTCTGCATGTGAGGACACAGCAACCAGATAGCCATTAGCCATTTGTGAGGGAAGCAGGCCCTCACTAGACACCAAATCAATCAACACTTTGATCTTGGGACTTTCTGGTGTCCAGAACTGTGAGAAATACATCTCTGTGGTTTATACGCCACCTAATCTATATATACTGTTATAGCTGGCCAAAGGGACTGACAGCATAGGAACTGAAATCTACCTATTGTTTCTCTAAGTTCACCTCAAAGTGGGACATTTTCTAAGTCCGTGGATATGGTTGAATGCCCTCGAGTCATATAATCATGGCACATAGTTTACTCAGTTACTTCTTTTACCATGCTGCTCTTCTGTATTGGCACATTTTCCCTCATATCAATCCAAAAGCTGGCTTCAAATATCTACTCACTGATCCCCATCTGATTTTTAATGGGTAGTGTTCACTTCATTTTTCACTACTACTCAGGAGGTACTCTAGCCATGGCTTGGCATTAGCCTAGGGAAACAGTTGGAGGTTCACTAGTGCCAGTGGCAGTCCTAGCTGATCTTGCTAATAGCTTTTCTTTATAAATATGCTCAATACTATCAATTTCTACATTGGTGGCAGAAATAGTAAATTTCAAAGCTGTACTTACACTTCCCAGGGGAGGAATGAGCTAAGTGGTATATATTTGTTTCTCAGTGTTATTCACAACTACACTGCTGTACTTAACCCTCCACTATCTACAAACACGAAGGATTAACTGATAAAAGAATTCAAGTGCTTATAAACAAATTATTATTTAGTCTCAGTCTTCAGAAATAAGAAGTGTACCAAGAAGCCATTCACAAACACTGTATCACAGAACACTAGTTTTGAGAAATAGTCTGTTAGAAAAAGAAGTGGTGAAAATATTAGGAAGACACAGCATATTGTATCTCTCTCTTAAAGACTGAGCATGCATATTAATATGGTTTGAGAAGTCCTGAAGTAAAGAAACCCATTTCTCTTGATTTAATTCACAGTTTTTCTAACAAATTTGGATGCAAAAGTTTTTCTCATAACACTTCTGAACATTACACAAAACTAATAGTATTCTAGCATATACAATGTGTGAAACACAAACTATTGTAAAAGTTAATGCGTACCTTAGTATGTAAATAGAACAAAAAAAAGGGACAGCTGAACTTTTGTAGGGAGAGCTGCTCAATAAAATCTATTTGCATTATTTCCATTACTTTAAATAGGTTGGAGTCTAAGGGGAGCTAATCAGACAATCTGAGGTCAATGAGAAGAAGATACCCAGTAGCCTAACCTATTAAATAATACATTCCCTTTACATTCTAACAATGAGTACAACTCTTAAGGAAATACTATTCATGTTTAATATAAGATAATTAAAAGGAACAAAGACAGATGAAAATTGTGTTTGTATAACATGAATTCTGTTTGCAAAAGGAAACAGGTCTCAGGTTACCTAGGCAATGTAAAGAACTATTTCAATCCTCCAATTCAAATGCATAGAAGGACAGACAGAATATAGGACTTTTAATTGGATCCTACTGAGTTTGAAACATCTGCAAAAGTTTGAAACATCTGTAAATCCCTTTCATGCCCCAAAGTCAGATAGTGCTTCTTATTGATGTCCAATGAAATTTAGTAAGTGGAGATGGTGAATTTGTTTTGGATCAGTGACCAGTAAGGCTGGACTGTCATTGGCATCACTTTTAAACTTTGTAAATATTTTTATTCCTGTGGACTTCCACAAAAACTTCTCAGTAGGAATATGTGAGCCAGAAGGTTTCTACAGCATTGCCTTTATTAAAAATTTTAAACCCTCCTTGGTGAAATCCACCCAATTCAGAGTTTCATCATTTTGGGGGTGGGGGGAATGGGGGAATAGTATGGAAGATAGTTTTATGTTTCACTGAATTAACCAACTGGTTGGGCATGTCATATACAGTAATTCATTATAATAAAGTTTTTGAGAGAGTCACAGTAAGCAGCAAATAGATTCATTCACAATGAGGCAACAGAAGAGGCAATTAACAAAAATACGTGGATATTCCACCTTATTTTCAGTCAGAGCATGTGATATGACTACTGATATAAACACATTTTCATGTCTTTTAATTTAACAAACACTTATGTGACATTTAATATTTGGCAGGTAGAATTATAAGTGCTTTATAAATATGAAATGGTTTTCCCTCAAAGCACTCCTTGGTACTATTAATTAGCCTGCTTTACAGATGAGGAAACTGAGGAACAAAGGTTAGGTCACTTTCCAAAGACTCTAATTCAATAAATCGCTGAGATAGGATTTGAACCCAGAAATTCACTCCAAAGTTTGTACTCTTACTACGTTACATTATTCGGAGCATTGGATTTTTATGTTACACTGTTTCTTAAAACAAAATAGTGTATGTGTGTGGCTAGAATTCAGATCAGAAGAATGACTGCAAAATTCTTAGAACAGGAGGGAGTAAGGACAGCAGGCACTTCAGCTAAAAGACCAACTCTAGTTTTGTGGTTATAAACCAGCAGCTTAGGGAAACGATTTTCTTAATATGCTGAAGTATGACTATTAGAACAGCTTGTTCTAGAACATACAAACTTATTTTTATGACATGTTTAAGTAAATTATTTCAAACGTAACTCAAAATTACACATGAGTATTTGGAAAGACCGGCTGGTAGATTGGGCACTTAGAAATTTCGAATCTAACATAGTATCAATCAAAGCAAGATTTCATATTATACACCTCCATTGAATAAAATGCAAAATAATCATTGTTTTTGATACTTTTATTATTTTTTTATTTTTTTATTTTTTTTTAAGATTTTATTTATTAATTTGACAGAGAGAGACAGCCAGCGAGAGAGGGAACACAAGCAGGGGGAGTGGGAGAGGAAGAAGCAGGCTCCTAGCAGAGGAGCCTGATGTGGGGCTCGATCCCAGCATGCTGGGATCATGCCCTGAGCTGAAGGCAGATGCTTAACGACTGCGCCACCCTGGCGCCCCGATACTTTTAATGTACAAATTACAAGGCACATAAAGGGGTGATAAAAATTCAATTTTAAAATGCTGATAATAAAACAGATACTGTGTTAGACGGAAAACCAAACACACCAATTTTGTTACCTTTAGTTACCCAACTGATCCGTGGGAATGAGCTTAGCAGATGTTTGCCTTATTATCTGCATTTAATTAGGCAGAAATCAATGAAGTACTGCAAAATTCCATAAAATACTATAATTTTAAATTATCTTTTCTAAGGAAAAACTTTGCCTTCACTGATATGTTTGGCAATTTATCACCCTGTTTTTCTTTACTAATAAATGGTAAATATTAGAAATATAGTTGTAGCATATCTAGAATACTCAGTCTGAATAATGGACTTATTTATTACATATGAAGTCAAATAATTTGAAAACTATAAAAATCAGAGTGGAATATTTCAGGTCAACTTCATGTCAATAAATATTTTTTGAGTTCCTATTTTGTAAAAGACAATACTGCATGTTGGAGAATATCAAGGTGAATAATATCCAAGTGGTCCTCCTTAGGTGTTTATAAACTGCAAGTTTTATTGAATATATTATATGTATACCCCAAATTCACATGTTTAGTTATGTAAGTGTATACACACACACACACACACACACACAGATACATATTCGTATATTTGCCATCATCATATTTAAATAAAATGTATCACTGGCTTTGAAGAACACCTCAGGGATAGCAGTCATGTGTTTAAGAAATGTTGGGGCGCCTGGGTGGCACAGCAGTTGGGCGTCTGCCTTCGGCTCAGGGCGTGATCCCGGCGTTATGCGGCGTTATGGGATCGAGCCCCACATCAGGCTCCTCCGCTATGAGCCTGCTTCTTCCTCTCCCACTCCCCCTGCTTGTGTTCCCTCTCTCACTGGCTGTCTCTTTCCTGTCGAATAAATAAAATCTTTAAAAAAAAAAAAGAAATGCTTTATTACCATTAGTTTTAGAAGCACTGGTAGATGTTGATTAGTAGTGGTATATGGAAAAAAACCATACAATTCTACGTCTAAAAGTTATCTGGAAAAAATTGGATACTGAATGGGTGAAAAATTTAGAAAAACCTTACAAATTTATTTTTCTTTTAATTTTTTTGTGACAGATGATAAAAATATCTGTTTCTAAATAGGTTTTAAAAAGCATTTCTAATAAATATAAAATAATAACTGGTAATAAAACATTGTTTCAGTTTAAGTTGTGACTTCTTATTTTTGCTCAATGGCATATAAAATAATGGTCATCTTTTAAATAATAGCATCTCAGATTTACTTATTTTATATGCCTCAATAAATTATCTTGATTGAAAGAATAATGAACTACTTTACTACAATACCATGGACCACAGTCACAAATTTATAAATCTGGTCTAATAATCTCATTTTAAAGATTTGGAAACTAAGGCCAGACAAAGATGAAAAAAAAAAAAAAAAGTAGCATCCCCAAGGCCACATTGTATTTTAAGGGCAATATGGTACGAGAAATAAATATTCTATAGTCCTTACCTACACTTTTTACATCAACCATGTGCCATTCTAGAAAGGTCATAGTTTCTACCTATAACTTGTGCAATCAACTAGACTCCCAGATACCCAATGAAAAGGTCAATCTTATTTTGAGAGGCAATGTCCTTTAACAGAAAACCCAAAACAGGAACATTGGAGTTAGAAATAAAATTGAATCCTGACTCTGTGTGAGCTCTGCATGAACCTGAGAAAGACAATTAACTTCTCTGAGCTTCATCTATAAATGGAAATGATAATATATAACAAGGATTAAAAACTTTAATTTTTAAAAAGACTTATAGAGCTGGACATATAACAACACTCAGGAAATGGCAGCATCCTTATTTCCTTTCTTACCCATTATTCTTGCACAACTTTTATCATACACACACACACACACACACACACACACACTACCCTTCCATCAGGGATATGTCTGAATCTTTTCAATAATGTCATATTGGTCCTGCATTATGTTTGTTACAGTATTTGGTTGTACCCATTCCTTGTTGTTTTTATTTTTATATTGACGTTTCAATAATGCAGGGAAAACTGAAGTCTTTTTTTTTTTTTTTTTAAGATTTTTATTTATTTATTTGACAGGGAGAGACAGCCAGCGAGAGAGGGAACACAAGCAAGGGGAGTGGGAGAGGAAGGAGCAGGCTTCCCAGAAGAGCAGGGAGCCTAATGTGGGACTTGATTCCAGGACCCTGAGATCACGCCCTGAGTCGGAAGCAGATGCTTAACGACTGAGCCACCCAGGCGCCCCTGAAGTCTTATCTTACTATGGGAAATTACCTAATTTTTTACCAGATTATGTAACTTACAATTGGCTTTAAGTCACTTTAAAGGTGATTCAAGAGTTTATTTAAAATTCTTACACTTCTGTGTCCAGATTTAGTTTTATTCAAAGACAAGATCTTTAGTGAAAGTTGTCTTAGACTTTAAGAGATACTTAGTAGTTTATAAGTCAATATTTTTGAGTAAATAGACTTTCTAAAATTATATATTTATGCATGTATACATATATTGTATGTACATATGCATGTTATAAATGTAAACTATATATAGGCATATATATGTGTGTATGTGTATGTATGTAGGAAATCCCTTTTCTCAATCTTAAAGAAGAAGATAGTCATTCTGTTCTCTCAGCACACTCAAATCCTTTCACATTTGTCATTTAATGTCACCATTCTAACTTCTGCCTTATGGATATAGTCATTCATAAATAGTCATTCAGCTAATCAGGAACTATTAGTATTCTCAAATAACTTTTCTGTGCATATCAAAGTATAATTATCCAAAAGGTAAAAATATGATTTTAATACACATACAGTAAAACTGCTTTTCCTCATGAGGTAATCAACAGGAAGTTGATTTGAACAAGATTCTGAGAACAAAAGTTATAGAGGCATTACGGAAAACAATGTGTACATAAGAGTGCTAGATTAGATGTAAGACTGGTTAATGTTCTACAGGGCGAGAAAATCATAAACTTTGAGGAAAATAATGATTTGCCTCTCTGCCAGACAAAATCTAGAAGTTAATTAACATGTAAATTCGCAGAATCTGGGCTTTTAATTGACAGTAAGTATTAAGTCAAACAATGGTACATTCCTCAAGTGTAGATAATTAAACAATCCTTGGGTGGATCTGTTAATGCTTTAATCTAATATTTCTGTAAGACTACATGCTGTTCTCCCTTGGCCTACCTTCCAAGTTTGGTTTATCTTTCTTACACTTTGTGCCTGACCAACTTCCAGTAACAGCCAACACCTAGAATGACAGCCAGAAATGTTTGCTCATTAGATAGGCCAGTTTGGTGCAAGCAACAGAAATCCACTTAGAGTAACTTAAGTTTAAAGGGAATTTACTAGAAAGATTATGGGATAACTCAAACAATAAAGGAGAAACTGGTGAGTTAAGCTTGGAAAGGAACCAGAAACAGGGCATCTTAGTTGATCAAAACAGAAGAAGCAAAAAGACGGCATACTATTTTCCTAGGCTAACGTAACAAATGACCACAAACTGGGTGACCTAAAGCAACAGAAACTTACTTTCTCACAGTTCTGTAGTCTAGGAGTCTGAAATTAAGGTATTGACAAGGGCCATACCGCAACCCCCCAAAGTCTCTAGGGGAAAAATCCTTTCTTACCTCTTCCAGCCTCTGGTTGCCCAGGCATTCCTTGGTTTGTGGCAGCATAACAACAATGTCTGCCTCTCTCTCTACATAGCTGTCTTACCTCTGTGCCAGGGTCCACTTATACTCGAGTAGAGCCCACTCTAATTCAGTATGACCTCACCCTGACTGCAACTGCAAGGATCCTATTTCCAAATAAGGTCATATTTCACAGCTACTGCTGAATTAGGACTTTAATATATTTTTGAGTGGTAAATAATTCAATCCATAACAGAAAGTCTCCTTATTGCAAGAGTGAATCAGCTTCAACTGTTTTTCTATCTTACAAGACTATATTTGAGGCTCAAAATCCTGGAAGAAAAATTCAGGAGAGCGAAGTTTGGATCACATGTTTCAAAAATTTCCATGTGATTCGGTTATTGGTGTTTTCTAAAATATAATTCCCTTATCAAAATGAAGGCTACGGCTGCAAAAACAAAACAAAACAAAACAAAACAAAACAAAACAAAACAAATGCACCGCATATGTTGCAATAAATCCATACTTTCCTCCAGTCCCCCAAGATCTATTCATCTCAAAGTTTTCAGTAAATTATCTCAACTTTGTTAATCAACAACCTTATAGGTTGAATCCTGATAAATTTGTTAAATGAAAAAAAAATGTCTTATACTTCAGATTTTTCCAATATCTTTTATGAAAAAGTTCTTCCCCATAAAATTGTTCTAGTAACACAGTTTACAACCACCTGCTATATATTTAGAAGGAAAGCAGGCAGGTAACTGGCCACATTGTCTGACTTCATTTTTGTCATTGCAGGCTGGCAAAAGAAGTTTAAGAACAAAAGTTAAAAGCACCTTCAATTTGTGTGCAACTTGGAGATATACAGCTGAACTGTACCATGCTGAGCACCTTTAATTTTATTTATTTGTTAAAGAAATAGAGATCCTGCTGTGATGGTGGCAGCCATGCTACCAGCAAAAATAAGTGTCATTCTACCAACATGGGATAAAGAGATGGGTAATCTGAGAAATGCAGATGTTGTGCTTCTTATCTCTGTCTTGTGGAGCTGGATAACAATAATATGAAGAAGTAGAAAGAAAAAGAAAGCAATTCCTGCACATACTTACTCTGGCTGGAGTTGTGTTTTCATAAAGATACCCAGTTAGCATTTTGTTTGGAGTGGATTCAGGATATTGAATTGCTTATTTGCAACTCCTAATAAGAAGTAGAATTAATTCCCTGAATGGAAAGCACTCTCAACTACAGTACATTAAGCACCTTCTTAATTAGCTACTTTCAGTGTAATTATAGAAGCAATTGACTGATGGCTAGGTTAAGGTGTGAGGTGGCTAGGTTAAGGTGTGAGGTGGTAATATTCTTAATAGAAAGTCACATAAGAATGGGTTAAAAACCCCAAATTATCAATCCTTCCTAAGATGTCATTTACATAGAAGAGATGTGGTATCTTCAAAAGGGCATTATGCATTCAAAAAGTTTCAAAATACAAACAGAAAAAAAATACAACATGCCTGAATTCGGTTGTCATTGCTATGCAATATTTAAGGACAAGAGAAACATTCCTAAGAATGTGGCATCCAAGATAATTATTCAGAATTGACACTTCAAGAAACGACTTGAAAGTATCTTGACGATTCTTCTACATATATGATTTACTTGATGTAAACTGGAAACGTTGGATTAATGACTCAAATAGATTTCAGGTAGGGAGAATTCTCTAACACAGTCATCCTCTGTCTTACGAGAACTTGGTTTTGAGAAAGAATGCATAGATAGCATCATATGACTGTGGATTTCTAGTTTCTGGTTCTACACGTAAGGGACTTGAAAGTCACCACTCTGTCTTAAGAACAAGTAAAAAGCCTAACAGACTGAAAAATCAACAACTTTTCTTGGATCCATAAGCGTGGAGAGGGCACAGGGTAAACCAATGCCCCAAAAACTAGGGAGAAAGACTGGGGAATACAGGGAGTCACAACTTACAGGAGTAGGAATTCACTAGCGGAAAATTGCCCAAGGAATCAGGGCTAGTGCAGGAAACCCTGTACCGTAATTGACAAATTGCTGGAGGCTCATTGTGGACAACTCTTGAGAGTTAAAAACTCTTAAGGGGACACAGCCATCAGGAGGCCTCCACGATTTTGTGAGATTTACCTCCAGGGGCTTGACCAGGACCCACAGTAAATATCAGAAAAAAAAAAAAAAAAAAAAAAATCCCACTTAGCTTCTGGCAGAGGAGAAGGGAAAACGGAACCATTCTGGAAAACAACAGAATACTCTGTTCTTCCTATAAGGCCTGTCCTCAGTGGGAACTAGTTATCAGACACTATGGTGATGAAAGTATTATGAGCACCTAACTGACCTGAGGGAGAGAAACCGAGAAACTCTTACGAAGCTCACATTCCAGAGGCATAGGTTCATGAAAAAGCAGAAACTTAATTTTAGGACTACAGAATGCTTCCCCTTCCCCTGCGCCTCAACATCACATTACTAAGGCCTATTTACAGCAGTTCTATTTACCCACGACATCATGTCTGGCTAACAAGAAAAAATTACAAGACACACGAAAATGTAAAAAACAAAATTTAAGGAGACGAGACAGGCATCAAATCCAGACATGCCAGGGATGATGGAATTATACTGGGAATATAAAACAACTGGGAAGAATATGCTAAGGGCTCTAATGCATAAAGTAGACATCAAGTAAGAACAGATGGGAAATGGAAGCATACAAATGGAAATCCTAAGAAAGAAATTAAAAGAACTGATAGAGATAAAAATGCTGTAATAGAAAACGAAAAATGCCTTTGATGTTTTTTTTTTTGTTTTTGTTTTTGGTAGACTGGACATGGCTGAGAACAGATTCACTGAATTAAAGGATGTATCAGTAGAATCTTTGAAAACTGAAAAGCAAAGAGAACAAAGACTGGGGGAAAAAAACACAGAACAAATTATCCAAAGACAGTGGGACAACTACAGCAGGTGTAACATACATATAATGGGGGTACCAGAAGGAGAAGAGAGAGAGAGAATGGAACCAAAGAATTATTTGAAACAATAATGACTGAGAATTTCCCCCAAATTCATGTCAGGCACCAAAGCACAGATCCAGGAAAAATACCAAAGAACATATACCCTACATCTAGGTATACAATTTTTTACCCTTTTTTTTTTTTTTTTTGGCGTTATATTTGAAAAAAAAAACATATATTTAAAATATATAACACAATAGTTTGACAAATGTATACCCTATGAAAGGATTTCCTCAGTCAAGTTAGTTAATAACTCATTATTTCACAGTTACCTTATTTTGGGGGGAGGCGTGGTTGGGATATGAATGCCTAAGAACGACTCCCTTAGCAAATTTTAGTTATATAATACAGTATTATCAATGAGTCACCATTCTATACATTGCCTCCTCAGAACTTACTCATCTTATACTTAAAAGTTTGTACCCTTTTACCAACCTCTCCACGTTTCCCCAAACTTTAAACCCTGGCAACCATCATTCTATTCTCTGTTTCTGTGAGTTTGACTTCTTTTTTTTCCCTGTGAGTGACTATAGAAAGATCTTGGCTCATTACTTCTATGATTTGACTTTATGAGTAATACCATGCAGCATTTATTTTTCTCTGTCTGGGTTACTTCACTTAGCATAATGTCCTCCAGGCTCATCTATGTTGCCACAGATGGCAGGCTTCCTTTCTTTTTTAAGGCTGAATAATATTCCTTTTTATGTATATTCACCACATTTTCATTACCTATTCATCAACTGAAGAACACTTAGGTTGTTTCCATATCTTGACTATCATGAAAACTGCTGCAACAGACATGGGAATACAGATATCTGATCAAGACACTGATTTCATTTCCTTTGGGAATATAGTCAGACTAGGGATTGCTAGATAATACGGTATTTCTATTTTTAATTTCTTAAGGAACTTCCACATTTTTTCCATATTGATTGCACTTATTTACATTCCTACCAACAGTGTACAAGGGTCCCCTTTCTCCACATTCTTGTGGACATTTGTTTTCTTATCTTTTTCATAACAGACACACTAATAAGTATGAAGTAATATCTCATTGTGGTTTTGATTTGCATTTCACTGATGATTAGTGCTGTTGAGTATCTTTTCATGTGTCTTGGTCATCTGTATGTCTTCTTTGGAAAAATATCTATTCAGGTCCTTTGCCCATTTTGTAATTTTTTTTTTTTTTTGCTATTGAGTTATATATGTTCTTTGTATATTTCTGATATTAACCCCTTATCCAATATATGGTTTGCAAATATCTTCTCTCATTCCATAAACTGCATTTTCATTTTTTTGATGGTTTCTTTTGTTCTACAGAAGAAGCCTTTTAGTTTGAAGAACAAACATCAACTAAGACCTGAATGACAAACAGAAATTAGCTATGTGCCATGGAAGGACCTTGTAGGTATGAAAGTCTAGGACAGAGAGCCAGCCTAGTACATATGAGAAATCGTGTGCTGTGGCTACTAGGAACAGTGGAAGCTGGATGATAAAGCTGGAAGAGGTGAGGACAAACTTGGGAATTTGTTATTTTTTGTTAAAAAATAAACTAAAGGAATTTAAGGAAGGGAGTGAAATGAAAAGAATTGCCTTTGAAAACATCAGGTTATGATGTAAGGAGAAAGTAGAGAGAAAAGCTCAGGGGGTAGATGAGGCAGTTAGGCAGCTGTCACAACATCATTGCTTGAGAGATGAGGAAGACATGCTAGGCTGTGACAGCGGGGATAAAGTTTGGACACTGTCGATACACAGCAAGTGTTAAGCATTTTATGAGTGTTACTTCATTTAATCCTTTCAATGCATTGTTAAAATTTAAGAAACCAAAGCTTAAGAGGTTAAACAATTTGTACTTAGCTTCTGAGTTATAATGCTGGGATTTGAATTTTTAAGTCTTTCCTTTTTCTCCCAAAGCCCAAACTTTAACTACAAGAAGTATTAAGGAGGATGGGGGTTAAGGAGAGGTGGAAGTGGGAAGGGAAAATGGAGAAGGGGGGTAGATGAAAAGGAGTTGTTTTATCACACACACAAAAAGTAAAATGAAATGAAAGTGTGTTGGGCCAAGTCCAAACTCTTGTTTGTGATAGTTCAAAGACTAAAATTTTAATATAAGACACTTTTTTCTTCACGTTCATATTATTTTGTGGAGTCAGCTGTCTTTCAATTACAAGTACTTTAGCGGCTAAGTTTAAATCATAGAAGCTTTAAAATAAAATATTCTCAATTAAACACATTTTGAGCCCTCCTCCTCAAATTCATGCTATCCTCTTGAAGAAATTTTACACTATTTTTATTATAAGCTCTTTGAATATTGGGATATGTCTCTCACATATAAACAGTAATGACCATATATACAGTGCCTGACTCAAACCAGACAGTGCATAGAAGCAGAAAATTCATGCGGCATCTGTGTGGCTCCGTTGGTTAAGCGTCCAACTCTTGGTTTTGGCTCAGGTCATGATCTTAGGGTCCTGGGACAGAGCCCTACAGGATCCCCCACTCAGTGCGGAGCCTGCTTCAGGATTTTCTCTCTCCCTCTGTCCCCGCCTCCCCCCCCCCAATCACTCATTCTCTCTCTAAATAAACCTTAGAATAGAAGAAGAAAATTCATTTGTGTTTTTTCTCATGTAATCATCACAACTGATCTCTAAGTTGGTAAGTATTTATTGGACCTGGTTTATGTGCCACTCCAGATCCGCTCAGTCTACCTAACCCTAGACCTTGGCTGCTTCCCAGTAAAAATCTCAGGACGCAGCCTCATATGCCTTATCTCCTTAAACAGCCTCTAGGGTAAAGCCTGGTTTGGACATAGCTTTCACTTTACCTGCCGTTATCCATCCCAACCCCACCTACCAACAGGTTCATCTCCTCTACCCACTTCTAAATTCAGGTGAAACACTTCTGGCTGCCCCAAACTAAATAGGCAGCTAGGTAAGAAAACTCAGAGTGGGCTGTGGGGGGAGCTGGAGAGTTAAGGCCTCACGGGATCAAATAGGACAAATGAGAAAGAGAATATGGGAAGGAGCTGGCAGATAAATATTTCCTCTCTTCATCATTCCACAGTATGTTGAGTCATGGTGAGTCCATATAACCCGTCTGGAAGATACCCTACATGAGGTGACACTGTCTTCTTGTGAAAGTGTAACCATTTTGGTAATAATGGACCATGGTGGATTTGCTTCTGGGGATCCCTGCTGCTTTGCCCTTTTCTCCCTCACTCTTGCTGCCACAGAATTGTACTTCCCAATAAAGATTTAGCACACAAACTCTACCTTAGTCTCTCTTATAGAGAACTTGACTACAACAAACTGTTATTGTTGTTGTGTTATTATTATTATCAGCCAAACTGCTGTTGTTATTGTTACACTGTTATTGTTATTATGATTCAAAAAATTAAACCTGAGGTCATACAACTAATAAAGGGCTTACTTGAGATATGAACCCTGGTCAGCTTTACATCAGATATCTGCCTCGCACATCATAGCTATTTCAAGGTTCATGGATGGCATTAGTGATTGCTGTGAGTTGAACTGTGTCTCTCCAAAAGATATGCTAAAATACTAATCCTAGTACCTCAAATATGACGTATATGGAAATAAGATCATTGCAGATATAATTAGTTATATAATGATAGTTATAATTGGTTAGAAGATGATGTCATACTGGAGTAGGATGCACCCTTAATCCAATATGACTGGTTTCCTTATAAGAGGAAAAGAGACACAAATAGACACACACAATAATAGTAAGTGACAACAGAAGCAGAGATTGATGACATGGCTGTAAGCCAAGGACTGACAGCCATCACCAGAAGCTAGAAAGAGACAAGAAAGGATTCTCCCATTCAGGCTTCAGAGGAAACATGGGGTCCTACTGACGCCACAGTTTTGGACCTCTAGCTGCCAGAACTGTGGGAGGAGAAATTTCTGTCGTAAGCCACCCGGTTTGTGGAACTTCACTACAGCAGCTCCTGGAAACTCATACAGTGATTCTTGACAAGTGTCAGGGGATTTGTTCCAGGATATATCACCTCATATTTGGTCATGAGTTAACTTAAAATTTATCTACCTTTCTTTATGATCCTGAAAATCATACATCTTTACCAAAAAAAATTTTATAGTAAAGTAAAACTATAAAAGTTTCATAAATTCTATAACCCAGAGCTAACTGCATTACTACCATTTTGAAATATTACTTTTAATTTTTTATCATGAAAATTTTCAAATGTACATAAAACAAGAGAGATTATTATATTAAAACATCTCATACTCTTTACCGAACTAAGCAGGTATCAATATCTGGGCAATCTTCATTCATCTACTACCACCCATTCTTCTCTCACTCTACTGGCATGTTTTAAAACAAATTCAAGGTATCATATAATTTTCTCCATAAATAATTCAGTGTCTCTAAAAGATTATGAGTTTATTTTGTAACCTAATCATTATACCATTATCACACTTCATGTGCTTAAAAATGTTTTCCATATCACCTAGTTAAATGTTCGATCTTCCTCAATTGTTTTTACTACTTTGTTTACTCAGATTTTTTTTTTTAATATTCAACACATATCATTTGGTTGACATCTCTCAAGTCTTAATCTATTGGTCCCTTTCCTTCTTTTACTTGTTGTTCATGTCATTAATTTGTTGAAGTCAGTCATTTGTCCTGAAGAGTCTCTCACATTCTGTATTTTTCTATTTCTCTGTGGTGTTTTTCAACATACTGTTCTCTCCTGTATGTGTGTCCTAAAAACTGGTAAGTAGATCTTGAAGCTTGGTCAGATTAAGGTTCAATATTTTGGAAGGGATAATTTATCAGTATAGGTGATGCTAAATAATTTCTATTGTATCTTATCAGTAAACACATCTCTTTCTGGTGTGTGTGTGTGTGTGTGTGTGTGCTGCTAAACTTGAAAGGTGTTTAGAACCTGATCTATCCATTATAGAGCTTTTTATCAGTTTTTCAATATTTGGTTTTGGTTTTAATAGCTCTTAATTATCTTTTTTTTTCATTTGTAGATACAAAGTGGTAGTAATCTAATTTTATCATTTCTTCTGCATTTATTATTAGAAATTCTTCTATATAAAGCACTCTGTCCCTATTAAGGTACAGTTTGCACAGAAAAGGTAAGAAAAGTGTGTGATTCCTTTCCTTTATTTACCGTTTTTTATATCATTATGTGCTCACATATTTTACATTTTGGTACATTTCCATCCAATGCCCTTATCACTATTTTTAATGTTCACATTCCCATCTTTTCTGGGATGAGCTTGTGCCCTTAAAAATAACCATAATTTCCTTTTAATGTAAGCACAGTGTTAGTGACTTCCCTGTTTGGGGGTTCAAGAAGATATTCCAGGTTCATACATCCAGAAGATAAACCTGGACTTAGCCATCTCTTCAAGGTGTCCTGATTCTTTTTATTAGGAAAAGGCAACTAGAGACCACAATCTGTATGTGGGGACTATTCACTAATACTGGGATGGTCATTGTCTCCAGACTTTTTCATAGATAGACCTAAAAAATAATGGTGTTAAGAGAAAATACATTTTCAGTTCATTCTGATAAATTCAATTCAAATGTTGGATAAAATGCTTTTGCTTAACTTCTTTGAATTTATATTTGCATTTCTTTTCTTTTAACAAATAAAGTCCTATTTTCTAATGACATAAAAAAAGTACATATTTGCTTTATCCCAAAATATGTGGGTGATAACTCAAAAATAACAATATCAATATGAAAATGTTACTATAGATAACATTTTTAAAATTTTTTTGGCATATCTTTGTCATTGAGATGTATTCCACAAAGCTTGTACAAATTATTAGAATCCAAAGTTTTTTGAAATAATTCATCTTCACATCATTAAGCCACCAACTTTATACACAGGTTCTTTTGTTTCATTTTCCTTTGGAATTCAGGATTGGTGGATTTTCCCCCCCAATTTTATATCATTATATAAAACTGTTGCCTGCTTCTAAATTCAAAACTAGAATAATCAAAACTGTTTCTTTTACCTTATATCTTTCTTCCTTCCTCCTGTATTTCGCCATTATTATCATTTCTTATTTTACCTTTCCTTAGTTGCTGTTGTTTCTGAAGGATGACTTACTAGCCATTCTGTTCTGCATCTTTCAAGGAGTGTAATTGTTTAGGATTCCATCATACAGATTTAACTATAATTTTGTTTCATTGGTTCTATATTAATAAACATTAAGGCTCTTCTTTTTCACTATTAGGAAGAATGCTGTAATAAAGTATTTTGTACATAAATCTTTGACTCTCCTCTCATTATTTCTTCAGGATAGAGTTCCAGAAGTATAATTTCTAATTTGAGTGTAAATTTTTTAAGCTTGGTCATATAAGTGCCAAGTTGCTTTGCCCAGATTTGGTATTCAAGAGCACTTTCTCTCCCATACCAATTGAAGTCCCAATTGTCTGCACTGACAATCTCACATGAATATGAAAGTCATTATGGTATAGCCCATTTCTGTAACATTTCTTTCTTCAGTGAATTTCATCAAGTTAAAAGGTAATGAAATTTTCTATGAAATTTCAAATCATT
Source organism: Ursus arctos (assembly GCF_023065955.2). Lineage (NCBI taxonomy): Eukaryota > Metazoa > Chordata > Mammalia > Carnivora > Ursidae > Ursus > Ursus arctos. The sequence goes on along the minus strand of NW_026622808.1, from coordinate 55,729,055 downwards.
CAAATCAATACTATAATGCAAAACCTTTAAAATATAAACCCATAAAATTTCTGCATTATGCCTTGGCATTTCCAGAATGATGTGAAAGTTTTATTTCTGATTTCCTTGTTCTTTCTAGTCTCTTAGCACAAAGCTTTATGGAAAAGAGGTCACAACATTCGTAAAAGCTTCCTTTCCAAGTCAGAATCCCACTCAGATTTGACTTTTTGTTCTTTTTTTCTCATAATCCCTCCTCAACAAAATTTACCTGTTTCATGTCAGCTCCCACAGGAGCTTCATAAAAGAAAAGTAGCAAATAAATAAATAAATAAATAAATAAAAACACAAAATCACCTGTCAAACAAAATCAAACACAAAGTCAACTGTGTTGGATGGCTACCAGCAAAACTAACATGATATAATTGTAATACTAGGCATCTGTATTACGAGCAATCCTACTACATTTGGAATATTTATTAATGAAATAATTATTAAGTATTAAATATCAGATGCTATCCTAGGGTACCAAGGTTACCTACCCTGATATAGCATACAGTCTAGAGGGTGATACAGATACATATTCCCCAGAAAAATGTACTTGATATTCAGTTTTGAGCCCCAAGCATTAAAAGCAACACTGGCAAACCAGTATGTACAAAGGAGTGAGCAGGGTAATGAGTAACTGAGCTGAATCTTATGAAAAAAAAAAAGTCCAGAAAATGGAATATTTAGCTTAGAAAGTATAGATGGAGTAGGATAGTTCTTTGGGGGTATAAATTCTTAAAAGGATTCTTGAACTAGAAAATCAGATAAGATTCTAGAGAAGAACTTAGCTAATGGCAGTCAATTATTTCTTTTTAGCAGTATACACACTGTCAAGTATACATAAAAGGACATACAAGCAGTCCTCACTTTGCACCAATTAACTGAAATCAATGCATACAAGAAATATGTGGAGCAACCTGGCTGGCTCAGTCGGTACAGCAGCAGCTTTTGATCTCAGGATCGTGAGTTCAAGTCCTACACTGGGTACAGAGCTTGCTTAAATAAATAAACTTAAAAAAAAAAAAAACTATTTGGGAACGGTGCAAAAGGACTCAGTTCCTATATATACATATTCACACATCTGTGTTAATAGGGTGCTGTTAAAGTGAGGACTGCTTGTACTCTAAATGAACTCAGTGTAGCAGCTGTGTGGCCTCAGTGCATACCCTCTCCCTAACATGGACTGGTGACACTCGAAAACATTTGTGACACCCTTAGAATGTCTTAGAACAGAATTTGAAAACTAAAACTAGAACGCCATGAGGGAAAAGACTTGTTTGCTTTTTCTCCTACTGTAAGCCTATTCGTTAGCAATGAATTCAGAAAATAATCCAATTAGAGCTTCATACAAAAACTATGTATGAGTTTGTGAAATTAATAAACTAGTCTACCTTCTTTTGGGTAGATGCCAGGTTACAGTCTGTTAATGCCTCCTATGCTATCTCTCGCATGGTACATACTACAGTTGGCATTAATCATTTGAAAATTTTGGTTAAATATCTGCCTCTGTCCTCCAAAATATAAATTCCATTTTGCAATGATTGTGTTTAGCTTGATCTTTATATTATCCAAAATGTCTATAAATAGGTACTCACTAAATATTACTGATTGGATGAACTGAATAACATAAGGAAGCAAAGAGAGAAGGAAGAAAGGGAGAAGGGAGAAAACAGTCTAACCTTTCAGAATTTATACATTAAACTCTAGATATGGCAATAGGTGCAAATAGGTTAGAGGGTGCAACTAATGTTTTTTACAACTACCATACTATCAGTATGGCCTGTTATTTACTGAGTTTACTCTGTGCTACGGCCTATGTTAAAATCTTTATGAGTTTCATCTTATTTAATCTTCAAAATACATGGATGAAGTAATAACTTTTTATTATCCACAGTTACTGTTTCAGAGAACACCTGAGTAAAGTGCTGCTAATACTTTTTAGTAAATGCCTCTGTTTTGAAAATACCATGAGAACCTCATAATTCTCTAAAATAGACAACTTTAAGCATGATAGTCTTCGACCTTTTTTGAATCACAGATTTCAGACTCTATTTTAGACTGGAAGGGTAGATTTGGAAAAGGCATAGTTCTCATTTGAAAATCACAAAATCACACCACTTTCCATCCTCTGGGAATGTACAGAGGACTCCTACTTATTTCCATAAAAGGAATACACAGGAAATGGTCCCTGTTAAGCATGACAAGACCAGAAAGACATGCTGTGTCTCCTTTTCCTCCAAGAGTGGCTTGAGAAAGCAAACAGTGCAAGATATTTTCTTTTTGTCAACCTCTCTTGCCCAAAGGGAAGAGTCAAGTTCAATGAAATATGACAAAGTGCTTTGAGATCTGAGGAGCAAATTATACCAATTCAAAGCATTTCATGTAAGTTAAAGGTGGTTTCCTGTCCTTCAAAAAGAGTATCAATTTCCCCCTTCATAGGTTTGTGCTTTGAAACAGTAGAGAAATCAGAACCTTATAATTTAATCTTTTCTGCTTTGGGGGACACTTGCAAAGATTTGGGGAATAATAACATGATGCTTTCCACTCTGAACGTTTACGTTATATATCCCCTGTGGATTTCCTAAAATAAGACTGAGGCTACTGAGAAGAATATTGCTTTCTAAATGAAGCCAATAACTTCTTGACAATTCTTCATTAACAAAATTCACAATTTAGGGGCACCTACTGAGCAGTGAGTGCAATGTATTGACAACTTGAGCAGTTACTGAAAACCTGGAACAGTCATCCTTGCCAGGGTTAAGTGCATTTTTAAAAAACAATTTTTGCTGATACTCCCCAAGAAGGAAAGTAATAAATAGACCCATCTTCTGTGCTTCTATTTCTGTTACATTAATCTTGGAGTTTAGTATTATTGTAATTATTCTTTTATATATGGTAAATGCAGCCCCCAAATCTTTGGGGACCCTTTTTGAAATGCTTTCTTGGAGTGCAGGGGTATCAATGGTAGCATCTGTGTTTCAGTATAAAGTATGCTTTATGTAAGTGTAAAATATGTTTCATCTCCAAAGTAACTCGAGAGTCTATTAAATACAAGAGACTTCGCCATCGCAATCACATTTAAGGAGATTAGAAAGAAACAAAAGACTTCGGACCACAAAGACTAACTGCTGAGGGCTTGCTTTTCCTCTTTTCTTTTAATCCCTTTGTGTTGCATTATTGAACAGGCCTCTTGGCTCCAGACTATTTATCCTAATCACCGGTGCTCCCATCACCTGCCACATGCCTGCTTCTTGAAAACCAGATCCCAAATGCTCGGCTTCTGAGTGCCTGAAAGGCAACAGCCCTAAGAGGATTGCTCAGATTTAAGCAGGTTTCTTGCCTTTTGGTAACTGCCTCCATGATTTGAGAATTACACAGAAGTTCAAAATCCCCTAAACTAAAGGCACCTTTTCATCTGTAGTCCTTAACCCTCTTTGGACACTAGACCTTTTGGAGTCTCCAACATAGGTTATCCTTTCTCCAGGGGAAAGAAAAGCATATACGCATACAGTATTATATACAATTTCCAGGACATAATAGTGGATATTTCTTAAATTCCATTTTTATTGACCTCATCAGGGGTCTGAGATGAAAGAGGCAAAACGGATTCTGGCTTGTCTATGGCATTTTTACGATAAAAGATGCCCTTTCCCAATTTGTCTGTACACTGAACACTAGCTTCTGAAACAGACAAATCCTGAAATCTTAGAGGTATAACATAGTTATCTGGTGTGTGTGTGTGTGTGTGTGTGTGTGTGTGTGTGTATGTGTGTGTGTGTGTGTTTCGTTTTCTCTCGCCAGGTCTGATGTGGGGTCAGGCATCAAGTGGAATGTGTGGCTCCAAGATCACAACGACGGGAGAGAAAGATGGTGATGGCAGACCATACAGGAAATTGATCACCTCAGACCATGAGTGCTGATATCAGTTTTGCTTATAGAACTAGTCACATAGTCTAACCCATCTGAAAGAAAAACTAGATGACAAGACAAATGAATATTTGGTATGCATTATCAGATATAGTATCTGATAATATCATGTCTGGTGTCAGATCTTATTAGATTGGTGTCTATTATGTCTCTGTGCTCTAACTTTTCCTGGAGCAAGAGAGAGAGAGAGAGAGGAAGAAAGAAAGAAACAAACCAAGGCCATCCTACTATTCAGAGTTTAGAAAGGAAGTTAATTGTTTCTCAAAATAAATCAAAATGTAACTTTATGGTGGTTAAGAGCATTCTCTCAGAAGAATGTTCTGATTCCTTGGAATGTTCACCTAAACAAGAGAAAATACCTAAGCTTGTTATAATTAGAATCTCCCTTCTTTTGACTGGATCTTAACAATAAAACAGTATATTGAGAGATAAGTCCTTCCTCCATAACACACACACACACACACACACACACACACACACGCACATGCACACACACACACACGCATGCACAAGTTGGCCTTGATACTGTTGATGTGGTACCGCAAGCCTCAGCTTTAACCTCTGGCTTTATCACAGAGGGACAGATGGGGACCTGTATGGCTGAACTATGCTTTAAGAGGAACAATTGATACCCCGATTGAAACTCACTGAACATCTATATTCAGGAGAAGTATGTGAAGTTGCATGAGTCTTTGACAACTGTTGCAAAGAAGAGAAAAAAGGAGAGACTGTGGTGGCTTCATCGAGATTCTACTGGGTTGTTTCTGATAAAATGCTCTTCTTGGCTTGGGGACAGTTTCCCCTGAGCACGCAAGGGGAGAGAGAGAAAGATGTATCTCCTCCTCTTCTTATGAGGCCACTAATCCTAACAGTTTGGACCCCATTGTTATGACCTCACCTCCTGAAGACCCTGTCTCCTAATACACCCACAATTGGGAGTTAGGGCTCAACAAATGAATTTTTGGGGGACACTATTCAATCCATAGCAAGTTGGTACCCAGATGCCTTCTAATTTTAGGGGGGTAGAAAATTCTCTTTTCTACAGTCCCATTTTCCTAAAGCTGACCTAGAGTGAATCTTTTATTTATTCATATAATTAATAACTACTTATTGAACTCTTTCTATGTGGCAGCCACTTTCCTAATGATACAATGGTAGGCGAAAATAGACAAGGCCCCTCCTCTTACCATGTTTACTGCATAATGGAGGAGGCAGACTTGATCAAATTATGATATAAACATTCCCTTAATAAGGCTATAATAAATATTATGAGAAAAAAGTAGAGAGCTATCAGTGTTTGAAAAAAACATGATGGTAAAGGGTGTTGAATGCTGCCAACAGGCCAAATCATGTGGTTCTTACCTTCTAGCAATCATCTGAGATTTTAGAGACATAGCTGCTCCCAGGGTGGCACCTGTGCTGGAGCCAGATTATGAAAGGCTGAAGAGTGAACGAAAAGTGAAGAAATCAAGATGGTAAGTAGATGCTTTTTGTTTTGTTTTTTGTTTGTTTATTTTTGAAGGGGGAGAAGTTTGGCCATTAAATGGGAAAAGTTAGAATCTTTTCTGGAAATTCTGCCATTTCATATCAGAAGTTCTACGGGCAACCAGTTTCCATACGAAGACAGCTCCCAATTATTCCCTTCCATAAAACTGACCAGCAGAAAATGCCCAAATATCCCATGCAGTCCTCAAGAAACTGAGCTGAAAAGTGTTTGTCAACATTCCTCGACTCCATAAAAATGAATCTTGTTACAACTGAGAATTTGTACTTGTAGATTTTTTAAAAAGAAGAAAATAAAGAAAAAATGAACACTGCTATTTTTCCACTTAAATTAGTACAGCTACTCCTCCCTAACCTAAATAAAGTATTTAAGAAAAATTAAAACTTTCATCACCTATTTCACCCATTTAAAGGCCAGCTATTTTGATGGAATGCTTTAGAAAACATCTTATGCGCCCTTCTCCTTCTAAAGTGAAATCTAGCATACCTCATTCTATTCTTAAAGACTTGTTATCACCAAGAACACTGCTGGTTGACAGTGTGGATTTTTAAATATGGAATTATGATAAACAATGCTAAATGACTCCAATTTGTGATGCTTTTTTGCGATTTTGCACCTGCATTATATGGTTTTTCTCCTTCTTTGCCAACTGAATCCCCAACTCCTGATTCCCCAGACAGCAGATATCCCAGTGCCAGGCACCTAAGAAGTGCTCAACAAAGACTCCATGAAAGAATAAATACCAGCCCCCATTTCTTCTTGTGCCTGCTGTCACTGTGCCTGCTTCTCACCATCCTACTCACTTATGGTGCCTCTAATTTCCTACAAGCTGGAAAACCAGCTAAGTAATTATGTTATAACTGTCTAAGATAGAAGCCAACAGAACTACTAAGTAAGCAGAAATAACCATCTCCCCAAGTAAAGTGCAAGAAACAAAGTTCAACCATTTAGAAAATTCCAAGTTAATTTTTGTTTGCACATCATTTGTCAAGCATGTTCATAATTTTTGAAGTTGTTGAAGAAGTGATCCTCAGATAAGAGAAATAGAAATAAACTGATATAATTTCAGTTAGTTCAGTGTAACACTTCTAGAATTCCCAGATTTCTCACCAGCATCTTTAGGTAACTACTTTAATTTTTCTTTGAACTTGTGCACGCCGAACTACTAGTCTGTCTTATAAATAATCAAATATTAGATCTCAGTGGAATCCCATTGTATACCTCCCTTACCCCCACGTATCAATCACTAACCCAGCTAAGATTATTTCTGGAGTATCTCTTGATACTATCTAACTTTGTCATCCCATTGTTGTTACCTCAGGGAGCATGCTACTATCTCTGCCCCAAACTACCAACACCCCACCACCTGATTTCCTTGACTCCTCTCTTATTTCTCATCCATTCATCCCCCACACAACATCTGCAGTGATCTTTCTAAAGTTCAAAGGCCTTTTAGCTAAACTCTTTATTGTCTTCTTAATACTCACAGGACAAAGCCTACACTTCTCACGGCAAAAGAAGGCTTTTTAGGATTTGGCCCCAGCTTACCTTTCCAGCCTCATCTCTTACCATCTCTCCCTTTCCCTCTGAACTCCAACCCTATAAAGCTAATTCTCAACCCCTGGACAATCTCTTTACCCTCTTTCCTCTCATTGTTTCCCCTTGCCCAGTTAACTTATACCTCCTGTTGACCTTGACTTACAAATCACCTCTTCCTGGTATCTTCCCTCACAAACACATCTAAAATAAAGTTGGGGACCTCTCATATATTTCCATGGTTATCCATACTTAACCCTAACATAATGTATTTCACACATATTAGTCTTTCCTGATTTCCTACCTGTCTTGTCCATTAAATTCAGATGTTCCTGAATATCACTGGTTTGTCCATTTCTGTGTCCTCTCTACCTAGCAAAATGTCTTTTAGAACACAGCCGATATTCAATAAATATATCTTAAATAAATGAATAATGTCATTTAGAAGAGAAGGTTCCTTTCCCTTCCAGAAGTATTTCTGTATGGACTACCTTACACAATATTATACTAGACACCAATAAAACTCATATTTTCAAAATGTACATTAAAATAAATACCTCTCTTTATCTTATGTATTTAAATATTAAACACTAAGGTGAGAGGGACAATGTTCATTTCATTCTTACTTTTATAGCACCTTAAACAAACAGGTGTGTAATTACTTTGTTGACGATGATAGTCGTGGTGTTGGGTAATGGTGATGGTGGTGGCGGCGATGATAGGACAGATCAGAGACTGAGGGTAGAATTTTCAAAGATCTGAGTTGCACTTCTGTGTTGTATAACCCTGAGATAATTCAGAGGAGTTGATCCAATCTGACACCAGCACACACAGTCATGGACTCCACCTTTCCTATGTCTTTGTTCAGAAAAACAATGCATCTCCAATGTGACTTCAGCCCAAGGCTTTTTGTTTTTTCTTCAAAATCTTCCTGTTTGTCCTAGAAGTGGTACACGAGGAACTCATTCTCTAAGAATATATTCTAATTAGGATGTCTTCAAATTATAGGAACAAACCACATTTTGCTTCCTAACACCTCCAGAACATTTTACAATTTACATTAATTAGACAAATTGGGTGGTGTTCTAACAGGTACATTAATCTGACTCCTCCTTGGAGTGAATCAAGTAATTAAGATTAAGGCTATTGTCATATGGGGAAGGAACTATTCCCCATGCTGAATTACATCTCTGTTTGTGATTAACCTCTTTCCCAAAAGGTTTTTACAAAACAAAGAAAATGGGTCTTTGAATAAGAGTGTGTATTTTCTATCCTCTGCTGATTTGGAGCCTCTATTGGGACAAGTACCATACAGCGTTATCTGTTGTTCAGAGTTGGAGAGAAAAAAAAAAAAAAAAGTGACAATCCTATTAACAAGAAAGACGAGTCAGAGATTCTTCTATTGGGAAGTTCATATTAAGCAATTTCAGGCATGCAACCATTTTTAAATTAATTCACAAAGGCAGCCCAAGTGTATTATACTTACCATTATAGTCTTTCTGTGCCTATTACTGCATGTACTTGTCCATTACTTTTTGTCACTTCTTTTAGCAGGAGGGAAATTCAAGACAACTTTAATGTTACCTAAAACCTTAAAATTTCCCCTAAATTTTAAATATCAGTTGTCTGAAACTGAAATCAATCTCTGGACTTTAGTCAGTAATAAAGGTGCTGATCTCAGAGACTGATGACACATTGGTTAAGCATTAAGTCTTTGGAGTAGATAGCTGGATTATAATATTAGCCTTGTGACTAACCAATTATGTAACCCGATTCACCTCTCAGTTTCCACATCCTCTCTACAAAAAATAACAATAGTACCTATTTCATAAGACTGTTGTGAGGATTGAGATAATTAACATGAGACAGTGTGAGGATTGAGATAATGAAATGTGTTAATGAACTCTGTCCCTTAAGGTGGAGTAAGTACTCAATAATATTTTGATATTGATATTTTCACTCTGATTTGATAAACTTTGTCCTCTTTATGTGTGTGTACTGTGGTCTGGTTCACTAAACAGACTAAATCCTATAATTGGGATGAGTATATTATTTTTAATATGTTTTAAGAAGTTTAATGTTACCCTTCAGGAGATGAGTAGCTAATATTATGCTTCCTTTGGACATCAGTAGATCCTGACTTGACTGAGTGGCAGGTGAAGAAAGAAAGTACTTAAGCGCCACCTGGTGGCACCTTCTTGACTTTGGCTCCTGCTCTCTCCACTACCAATATTTTCACGAATCCCATAAAGATCATGCAAAATGAAGTCTTGGCCCATTAAGTTAATTAAGCACTACTCGGCACCATGGTGTGTATGACCCAGTCTAAGAATTTTCATGATCCAAAAATGAGACTAAATTTAGAGTAACGTCTCTCTTTTAACTGTGAATTTAGTCACGGCCAAACTCTTATTAGAATGATTTTAGATTATGTGATTTCTGGGGTAGGCACACCAAAATTAACTTATAAATTGAATGTTCACACAATCTAAAACACTTATCCACCGTTCATTAAAATTTAAATAAAATTTTTTTCTTTGGTGCCAGCACTCTCCGCCAAACTATGAATTCAACTTCCTCACCAGCATCTGTCTTAAACCAAAGCACAGCAGAGTATTGAGTGGTTAATATTGGAGGGTTTTTTTTTTTCTCACTTTTCCCCTTAGCTTTCAAGATTCTGCATATGTAATAGTTCTTCCCTAGTCCTGCAAGCCAGATGTGACATAGTGACAAGACGGAGCCAAGTGGATCAATAATAATAATAATCCAGGCACCACGTAGGCAGGGGCCATAAGTTTCATTGACTTTAGTGGGCAATTTGTGCACTTCGTGCAATGTGGCCACATATGTCTGGGACTAGAAGGGAAAAGATGGCAGTATATCCATTAATGCAGGTGGTGGCAGCCAATTAGTGAAATTAGAATAACCTTGTCCAAAGATTCATATTTCCAAAGGTACTACAAGCACTGCCATTGGATGTGCTTTCCTTTAAATGGGAAGTTCTGACCGTAAATGGATAGCTCTCTTGTGGCCCAATTACGTTGCCTCTTTAACCTTTACTTTTTTTTTATAAGTTGGATGAGTTTAATTATAGTCTTTCAGTACCTACAGAAGAACCTGGTTAGTTCTCATACCGAGAAGGTGCATGAGTGCTTAAGAATAATGTTCTGAGGTTTCACTAAAGTAAGTCTGATTTGGAAACTGTCCAAAGAAGTTGATTACATGAACTACCATTATGGCTCACAGTATCTCCATCCATTCCTTCCTCTCCATTCCCAAGGCTAGTACCCTGGTTTAGACTCTCATTATTTCTTGCCTGAGCTATTTCAGGAGTCCCTTAACAGGTGCCCCAGTCTCAAATCTTTATCCCTCAAATCTGATCACACAGTGTAGCCAGAACAATCTTCATGTAATGAGCTTCTTATATTGTCATTGTCCCACCCAAATGTCATTGTCTAAAAACAAAAGTCAATGCTTACATATATATATATATATATATATATATATATATATATATATATATATATCCATACAGAAATACATGTATATATATTTCTTTGAATTCATTTTAAGTGTTTTTATTTCTTTCTTTTTTATTTAAGTTCAAGTTAGTTAAAATATAGTGAATACTGGTTTCAGGAGTAGAACTTAGTGAATCATCACTTACACATAACACCCAGTGCTCATCCCAGCAAGTACCCTACTTAATGCCCATCACCCATTCAGCCCATTCCCCCACCTATGCCCCCCTCACAAGCAACCCTCAATTCATTCTCTATAGTTAAGTCTCTTATGGTTTGCCTCCCTTTCTGTTTTTATATTGTTTTATTTTCCTTCCCTTCCCCTATGTTCATCTGTTTTGTTTCTTAAGTTCCACGTATGAGTGAAATCATATGGTATTTGTCTTCTCTGACTGACTTATTTCACTTAGCATAATACATTCTACTTCCATCCATGTTGTTACAAATGGCAAGATTTCACTCTTTTTGATGGCTGAGTAATATTCCAGGGTGTGTGTGTATCACATCTTCTTATCCATTCATAATTTGGCTATTGTAGATAGTGTTGCTATAAACATTGGGGTGCATGTGCCCCTCTGAATCAGCATTTTTGTATCCTTTGGGTAAATACCTAGTAGTGCAATTGCTGAGTCATACTGTAGCTCTATTTTTAACTTTTTGAGGAACTTACATATTGTTTTCCTCCATACCAGTTTGCATTCCCACCAAGAGTATAAGAGGGTTCCCCTTTTTCCTCATCCTCTCCAACATCTGTTGTTTCCTGAGCTGTTAATTTCAGCCATTCTGACTGGCGTGATGTGGTATCTCATTGTGGTTTTGATTTGTATTTCCCTGAAGATGAGTGATATTGAGCATTTTTTCATGTGTCTGTTAGCCATTTGTATGTCTTCTTTGGAGGAATGTCTATTTGTGTCTTCTGCCCATCTCTTAACTGGATTATTTATTTTTTGGGTGTTGAGTTTGATCAGTTTATAGATTCTGGATACTAACTCTTTATCCGATATGTCATTTGCAAATCTCTTCTCCCATTCTGTCAGTTGCCTTTTAGTTTTGTTGATTGTTTCCTTCACTGTGTAGAAGATTTTTATCTCAGTGAGGTCCCAAGAGCTCATTTCTGCTTTTGTTTCCCTTGCCTACAGAGACGTGTCTAGTTAGAAGTTGCTGTGGCTGTGGTCAAAGAGGTTGCTGCCTGTTTTCCTTGAATTCATTTCAAATATTTTTATTAAAACAGGCTGACCTTTCCTCATCAATATTTTCTACTACTGAGAGGGTATAAATTCACACCTACATACACATAAATGCATAATATTAAAAAAATCTAAATTCTTATACTGGCATTCAAAGTCTACCACTGCTCAGTCCTATCCGTCTTACAACCTTGCTATTATCATAGTATTCCCTTACATACTTTCAAATCCTCAGTCAAACGCACTTAATCATTATTTCCAGACTGATATATATTACTGGAAAAAATGTAGACTTTGAGTCAGACAGACTTGGATTTAAACAAAAATTCACCAACTATTACAATAAGTTATTTTAAGGAAGCTATTCACTGTCTCTGAACTTTTATCTCTTCATTAGTAAATAGGAATAACAATACATTTCTTACAGGCTGGTTTTGAAGACTGAATTAAATAAAGTGTTTAGGTTGGGCTCAGAGTATTCATATTAGGCCTTCCTCTCTCCACACTTCATCTGTATCTAAAGGCATTTTATCTGTTTCTCTTCAAGAACATTTAACATTTTCCATACAGTAGGAAGGTTGTTTATACTACACAAATGACAAACTCCATGTCAGATATGGAAAAAAGTTGGCATCCCTACTGCCTCATGCTATTCCCATGTTCATAATTTGACTCCTTTCCCCAGAGCTCAATGAGACCTCTGAATGCTCCAAAAGAAAGCTCAGTATTAGTGTGCTCTAACCTTCTCTGTTAAAAAAAGGGGCGGGGGAGATGCAGGCTTAGACTAGGAATGGTGACTTGGTATCAGAATCGGAGTTGAAACAGAAGGTACTCAGCTCCCTAGACAAGGATCCCTTCCACTCTACCACATTGCATTGATGCTCTGACGCACACATGTTCCTAGAAGCCCCAAAGGCTGAATGAAATAATTAAATAGCAGTGAAGTATACCAATCAATAGACTTAACATAGGGACATATGCTGACAGGGAAAAGGGAAGGGCTGAGAAAAAAAAAAAAAATCACCTCAGGTTTCTAACTGATGCACCTTCAGATCAGAAAATATCCTTCTACATATAAGGAAGTCTTTACCTTCAAATCTTACATTGATTCTTTAAGACTTTGATTAATTTTTTGACCATCTAAAACACAAGCACTATTATTAGCAACCAGAGGATTTGAGTCTGGGGATGCCAAAAGATTGTCAATATGGTCTCAGAAGAACATTCAGAATAGAAGCCCATTCTCCAAACTGTTGGCCTAAAAATCTACAAATTAGTTATCTGCTGTCCCTCTGCCAATATCTCTACTGTACTGATGGGGGGGGGGCAGGGATGACAGTTCTTCATTAGATGTAATGAGGAGTAGCTAATTAGTAAAACGATAATAGCCTCTTTTGTGATTGGCCTGGACCTTGGTAAAAGAACTGTTTCTCTAACATGAACTCACATAAAATGACCTTGTCTTGCTTAAAAAAAAAAAAAAAAAAAATGTAGACTCCCTGATAATATGCCCAGATCCTAATTCTGTATAGTCAAGGAGCCTTTGAGAAATATCATTCTAAAGATATAGGTCCCAATCTTGCATCACTGGCAGACTTTGTATATATGTACCTACACGTATTTGTGTACATAAACACATAAGTATATGTGTGTGTGTATTCCCAACAACAAAAAGTTGGTGATATGGGCCTCATTAACAACTTTTCTAAAGTCTCCATTGTAGAAGAGCTGCATAGATTAGTCTGATTACTGGAAATTGTGATACACTTATTTGATATATTGAAAGTAAAGTGATGGAGTAGATAACACTTTCCCAAAATAGTTTACCATCTACTCACACATAGAAATATACATGTGTGTGACCTCCATCTGACAATGAGTGTGAATGGAACTTCCTCTCCAAAAACAGTGACCAAAAGTTTATGAAGGTCATATAGTGGATATTATAGTTGTTCTCATAAAAAGAAGATATCCACATAAATTAGTTACAGCATTAAATATGAAAGAATTTCCCAGCAATGAAATGAGTTATATACTTGGAAGGGCTAAGAAGGGAAGCTCATTACCTAAAACAAGGGACTATGGGAGAATGGATTGCTTGGGCACAAATTATTTTAAAATTTACTGATATATATGTTAAGCTCAAAGCCTCTGTGTAACATTTTTGTTGTAGAGATATTAGCTAAGCAATTGGATATAATTAGGAATTGAGGTAAGTGTGGTCTAGACAAGGGTTTTTGAACCTTAGCACTATTGACATTCTACCTAGACATTCCTTGGTTATAGGAGGCTTTCTTGTGCACTATAGGTTGTTTAGAAAATCCATAGTCCCTACACACTAGAACAGGAGCACCCCATTCCTCTAATTGTGACAACTAAAAATGTCTCTAAATATGTATTGTGGGGATAAAATCTCCCTGGCTGAGAACCACTGGTCTAGGCATACAGATATGAAAATCATAGTTGTATAGGTGGCATTAAACCAGTGAGAAGGTTAAGCATATAAAGAATTGTGAGATATTAAAAAAAAAAAATCAATAGAGTATGCAAGGGGACGGGGGAAGCTAAAGAAGTCTGATCTAAGAGGTAGGGGAGAGACCAAGAAAACATTTTCTTTTTAAAGGTGAAAGAATTTCGGGACAGAGTCATTTGCTCTAGAGAGACAAAATAACTTAAAGATAGAAAAGTATCCATTTGATCAGAGAAATAAAAGATCATTATTAACTCAATGAGGCCAGGTTTAGTGGATTGGTCAGGAAAGAAATGAATTGCAATAAAGGCAGAGGACATGATTATTTCTTAAAGAATGTAGCATATAAAGGAAGTAGAAAAGGATGTAGCTAGATAGGTCCTCAGAGAAGAAAGATTTTTATATATTTTCATTTATGTATTTTTAGTGATAGGACCAATAACAATGTTACAGGTTAAAAAGAACAAGTTGATGCAAGAGGCTGAAAAATTGGGTTTTGGGATTCTTGGGAACAACACTAACTTTATTGTTTTAAATCTCATTATACAAAGTGATTGTAACCAGACAGGGAAGCATGATGTCTGGATTACAGTGCTGATTTTACTATGAAGTAACAGCATGACAGGTGTCCTTATTTAAAACACTCCATTTCTGAACATATGAAAAATGAAGCATTTAGAAATAAAGGAACATTAAGAAGTTAAGGTCAAAAGAAAATGTCAAATCTGTGAAAGGAAAGGACAGTGCCTAGAGACAGCAAGATTAGATGCTATGGGCAAAGAGTTAATATTAAATAAAACTCGATCAGCTCAGGTACAGCCCAACACAATTACTTCTTTATGGATTTTTTGGAAGACATTTGGAATTTTTATTATTTATTTATTTATTTATTGCCTTGAGAACTGTAACCTGTGCAATAACCACACCCTTTTTGGGGAAATTAAAAGAGATTAAAAAAAATACAGAGATCTGTGAAATGCTGTTATTCTTTCACAGCAATGATCAACTTTAGACTACTATTGTTGGCCTATGGTTCGTTGTTCTTCCAACCTCAAACATAATTTGGGAACATTTTATTTTTTGCAAAAAGAAGAAGAAGGAGAAGGAAGAGAAAAAGGAGGAGGAAGAGGAGGGCAGGGGAGGTAGGAGGAGGGGAAGAAGAAGGAAGGAAATAATTACTTCTCAATTTATGCATATTTTTGGAGTTCTGAGGGTTACATCCTTCAAAAATACTAGAGTATCGAATAGTCACATAAATTCTATGACTCCATTTTCTCCTCTTTAAGATGAGGGAAGTTGATACTATGGTCTCTGGAGTCTCTTTAGTGTAGAAAACTAAATTATTACCACTCTAACATGTCTTGGGAACCCCAGAAACTTTTGTTATCCCAGTAAAATTTGGTGGCTAAAGTTATGGTAAGGCTATGTTTCTGTGTGAGTGTGTGTGTGTGCGTGTGTGTGTGAGTAATTAGGAAATTTAGGTAAGTCAGGCGATTTAAGTCTATTAACTTTTTAAACCATAAAATCATCATCTAGTGCCCTGAGGCAGTAATTTACTAAATGGTATTCTAAGTAGCCTGGAAAATTAAATGGAGTCTCTGAAAAATGACCAAAGGCTTTGGACTGGAAACTGTCCTTAAACTCTCCAGCATAAAACCATGTTGGCGCAAACATGGCGGCCATTAACAATGTTTCATATATAATATATATGTAGCCACAGATATTTTGGGGATTTATTCCCAACAAAATGTGCATTTGCTGACATGGAAGAGCAATCTTCAGAGGAAATGGATCTGTAATGTATGATGAATTGCCTTCCAAATAAGGCTGCCATTAAATATAAAAGATTTGGCTAGGGGCTGGCTGGCTCAGTTGGTGAAGCATGCAACTCTTGGGGTCATGGGTTCAAGCCCCACACTGGGTGTAGAGCTTACTTAAAAAAAACAAAAATTGTCCACATGAGTCAATCAAATAAATGCTCATTCACTGTAATGAAGGATTTTATCAGAAAAAAAAATCAAACGCAATAATATCAGAGTATATGGTAATATTGAAATACAGTATCTCAGAAGTAGATAAGCTTTTGCCTTAACTTGCATTTGATAGAAAATCTCAACAAATGGTTAAGACATAAAAATATTGCCAGAGTTATCACCTTATTATAATAAGAAATGTCCTCCACCTTACATCCACACAATAGATAAAGGAAATATTTATAAGACAAACCTTTGCAAAATGTGTGTTAATCAATAAAAGATACATTATTTTAGAATGAAAAGATCACTGAAGAAGGTGTGTGAAGGGCAGATTTTAATCTTATATCTGCTATTTATTAGCTTTAAACCTTTTCCTTTACCCTCCCCATATTTCCTTTGCATATACTATTCATTCAGTTGTGGGTGAGTATCCTCTTCTCAAGCACAAGAGATAAATCTCGACTAAAACAAGCTCCGTGAGCTTGGTATAACCTCCAATCTATGGCCACAGGGATCGGTCTGTGTAATCCAGGCACTGGCCAATCACTACATAGTATTCCAGGGCTTTCGAGACTGATTCAGGGATGGTTCAGTGAGCAGAAAGCTCAGCACGCTCAGTAAATTTAAATCAGAAAACACATGGCCTCAGTTCTGCTGGCAACCATCTCGTGAATGGGGTCAAAATAAAAAACCAGTATACGGAGAAAGACCCACAGCAATCACAGAAAAGCCAAGCTCTTATTAAACCAGGGGTTATCTCAATCTACCTCTGGGCTTCAGTTTACATGCACCAATTAATCTGTTTTATTGTTCAAACCATTAAGAATGCATTATCTTTATTTGCTCTCAAATGCATCCTTAACTACTACAACGACTAAGATGAGGTTTTAATTTCATTGACTTGAACTTTAATTTCTTCATATGGCAATGAAGATACAAATCTCTTGTCTATATTAATGATATTATACGAATATCCAACCAGACATGTGAATATACTTTGTAAAATATTTTAATGCATGTAAGGTGCTACTATGCAAAACAACACAATTTTATTTATCTTTTAGGAATCAAAATTCACTTTCAGATGACATTTAAAAAAAATCTTTTTAGGTCCTTTACTTTCCTATGTCATACTGGTTGCTCTTGCAAGATACATAGTCCACAAAGTGAGGTGTAAAATCGAGTTACTGCACATAAAAAGTGAATTTTCTCTAGTACATTCCACTAAGGAGTATGAGAAAAGTCTGTCTCTTGATCTGCATTTACTCTGGAAAGTTTCACATCAAGGAAAATCCTAACACATACTAGGAGGGGCAAAGAAACAATTTTGTCACTCCACACAGCTCTGAATTACAGCAGCCTGCAAAAGTTGTCCCACCTTTTATAGACTACTGTGTACTGCCTTGCATTTTCATTAAAAGATGCTAAATGGTTCTTATATTGGGATATATTTTTGAATCTCTGTATATCAGCATACTCGATGTAATAATAAGACCAAAACTTTTACCTTTTAAAGTTATTTTTAAGAATGCATAGACATATATACAGTTTGGAGACACATGCATACATTTAGTTGTGTTTGTCCTTAATTATGTTTGTGGTAGATTCTTTCAAATTTTCACCTCTCCCTTCCCCAGTCATGGAATTATGTCCTGTAAGTTTGCAACATTTTTCATCTCCTTTGAGCCCGGATATAAATTTGTGAGTTGCTTTGACCTATGTGAAGCTGATAGATCTGACACAGTAAGTGACTTGAAATGCTTGTGTGGTTGGGATTGTCCTACTGTATCTCCCCTCTTGAAGAGAGCATTCCAAGCTATCTTTCTGGGAGTAAGAAAAGCATATAAATGAGAACCAAACCACCCAGGCAAGCCCAGGATAGATCAGCAGAGCTAGCCAGCGGAGCCCACAGACCAACCAACCCACAGGCAACTCAGAGACACATGAGAAATAAGAAATGTTTATTGCTTTAAGATAATGACTTTGAGGGTCATAGAGAAAAGATGGCGGAGGAGTAGGGGACCTTTTTTCAGCTGGTCCCCTGAATCGAGCTGGATATCTACCAGACCATCCTGAACACCCACGAAATCAGCCTGAGACGCAGGAAGATACACCTGGATCTCTACAAATGAACATCTCCAGCACTGAGTATTGAGGTATGAAGCGGAGAACTGTAAATCTGCACACATATATCGGAAAATAAATGGAAGGGGGAGGGGGCCGCCCCGCTCGGGCGCTGGGAAGCAGTACCTCCTGCACTGGGGAGCGGCCGGACTCGCGGAGTGGTAGCCACTGAGAAACCAGAATTAAACCGGGAGCTTGGGAGTGCCCGCGTGACCAGACTGAAAACTGGAGCTCCTTAGCGCGTACTCGAACTAGACTGAAACCGTGAGCTCGGGAGCGCACGGGAATCGGGTGGCAGGTGGTGTTAGAAGCACAAACGGCAGAGACCTGCCGGCCCTAGGAGCGAGGACTGGGAGAACGGCTATGCGGCGCACAACCCAGGATGCTGCGGGGTTTTTAGCAGCACCGACAGAAACAGAGTTAAAGTGGTCAGGAGAGCTCAGTGGAGAGCAGACTGCGAACTCTCTGTTCTGAGACAGAGGCTAGGATACGGCCACTGCGGCTCTGACTCTCAGAAGAGTCACAGAAAACTGCCAGGGAAAGCTGCCAGAGGACAAAAGCCCGGAAAAACCGGTTCGCGTTGTGCCCATCCCTCCCCCCACCACAGGGGACAGAGCAACTCTACCCAAACAGGGTTGCCTGAGTATCAGCGCGGCAGGCCCCTCCCCCAGAAGGCAGGCTGAAAAAACAAGAAGCCCACATACCTAAGGTCCCTATAAAACAAGTGCACATTGCTTGGGTCCTGGTCAATCATTTGGGCTCTGTGCATCCCCGTAACCACTCATCAGAATGACAAGGAGGAAGAACCCCCAACAAAGGAAAGAAACAGAGACTGTGGCCTCTGCCACAGAACTAATGGATATGGATATAACCAAATTGTCAAAAATGGAGTGCAGAGTAACAGTAGTCAAGATGATGTGTAGGCTTGAAAAAAATATTAACAAAAATATTAACAAGGATATAGAATCTCTAAGGGCAGAAATGAGAGCAAATCTGGCAGAAATTAAGAATACTATGACTCAAATGCAGTCTAAACTGGATGCTCTGACAGCCAGGGTAAACGAGGCAGAAGAACAAATTAGTGAGCTGGAAGATGAGATGACAGAAAAGAAGGAAAAAGTGGGAACTGACTTAAAAAACTCCCATTTCAAGAATATAGAACATGGGAGATTACTGACTCAAAGAAATGTTCCAATGTCAGAATCATCAGCATCCCCGAGGGTGTGAAGAAAGAGAGAGGTCTAGAAGAGATATTTGAACAAATTGTAGCTGAGAACTTCCGTAATCTGGCAAAGGAAACAAGCATTCATGTCTAAGAGGCAGAGAGGACCTCTCCCAAGATCAATGAGAACAGACCAACACCACGTCAATAATAGTACAATTTGCAAATATTAGATCCAAGGATACAATCTTGAAAGCAGCCAGGGGAAGAGAATCCTCACCTACAGAGGGAGGAACATCAGAATAATAATGTACACCTGTCTACAGAGACCTGGCAAGCCAGAAAAAGCTGGCAAGACATATTCAGAGCACTAAATGAGAAGACCATGCAGCCAAGGATCCTTTATCCAGCAAGGCTGTCATTCAGAATGGATGGAGAGACAAGGACTTTCCAAGACTGGCAAAAACTGAAAGAATATGTGATCACCAAGCCAGCCCTACAAGAAATATTAAGGGGGGTTCTATAAAAGTAAAAAGACCCCAAGAGTGATACAGAACAGAAATGTACAATCTATAGAAACAAAGACTTCACAAGCAGCATGACATCATTAAAATCACATCTCTCAATAATCACTCTCAATCTCAATGGCCTAAATGCTCCCATAAAACACCACAGGGTTGCAGATTGGATAAAAAGACATGACCCATCCATATGCTGTCTACAAGAGACTCATTTTGAACCTAAAGATACATCCGGACTGAAAGTGAAGGGATGGAGAACCATTTTTCATGCCAACAGACCTCAAAAGAAAGCTGGGGTAGCAATTCTCATATCAGGCAGATTAGATTTTAAACTAAGGACTGTAGTTAGAGATACAGAAGGACACTATATTATTCTTAAAGGAAGTATCTAACAAGTGGATAGAACAATTATAAATACCTATGCCCCCAACAGGGGAGCAGCTAGATACACAAGCCAACTCTTAACCAGAATAGAGAAACATATAGATAATAACACATTAACAGTAGGGGACTCAACACTCCACTATCAGCAATAGACAGATCACCTAAGCAGAAAATCAACAAAGAAACAAGAGCTTTGAGTGACATACTGGACCAGATGGACCTCACAGATATATACAGAACACTGCACCCCAGAACAACAGAATACTCATTCTTTTTGAATGCACATGGAACTTTCTCCAGAACAGACCATATACTGGGTCACAAAACAGGTCTCAACCAATACCAAAAGACTGAGATTATTCCCTGCATATTCTCAGACCACAATGCTTTGAAACTGGAACTCAAATCACAAGGAAAAATTTGGAAGAAACTCAAACACTCGGAAACTAAGAACCAACCTTCTCAAGAATGATTGGGTAAACCAGGGAATTAAAGATGAGCTTAAGCAATTTATGGAAACCAATGAGAATGAAAACACATCAGTCCAAAACCTATGGGACACTGTGAAGGTGGTCCTAAGGGGATAATACATAGCCATCCAAGCCTCACTCAAAGGAATAGAAAAATGTAAAATGCAGTTTTTATACTCTCACCTAAAAACCTGGAGCTGGAACAGAAGAACAGGTCTAACCCATGCACAAGAAGGCAGCTGATAAAGATTAGACAGAGATCAATGAATTAGAAACCAGGAGCACAGTAGAGCAGATAAAAAAATCTAGAACCTGGTTCTTTCAAAGAATAAATAAGATCGATAAACCACTGGCAAGACTTATTCAAAAGAATTGAGAAAGGACACAAATTAATAAAATTATGAATGAAAGGGGAGAGATCATGACCAACACCAAGGAAACAGAAACAATCATTAGAAACTATTATCAACAACTATATGCCAATAAATTAAACAACCTGGAAGAAATGGATGCCTTCCTGGAAACTATAAACTACCAAGACTGAAACAGGAAGAAATTGATTATTTAAACAAGCTGATTAATTACAAAGAGATTGAAGCACTGATCAAAAACCTTTCCAAAAACAAGAGTCCAGAGCCTGATGGATTCCCCGGGGATATTCTACCAAACATTCAAAGAAGAATAATACCTATTCTGAAGCTGTTTCAAAAACCAGAAACAGAAGGAAAACTACCAAACTAATTCTATGAGGCCAGTATTACCTATCCCCAAACCAGGCAAAGACCCCATCAAAAAGCAGAATTACAGACCGATATCCCTGATGAATACGGATGCCGAAATTCTCAACAAGATCCTAGCTAATAGGATCCAACAGTACATTAAAAGGATTATCCATTACGACCAAGTGGGATTCATCCCTGGGATGCAAGGGTGATTCAACATTCGCAAATCGATCAGTCTGATAGATCACATTAATAAGAGAAGAGACAAGAACCATATGATCCTTTCCATTAATGCAGAAAAAGCATTTGACAAATACAGCATCCTTTCCTGATTAAAACCCTTCAGAGTGTAGGGATAGAGGGAACATTCCTCAATTTCATAAAAAACATCTATGAAAAGCCTACAGCGAATATCATTCTTAATGGGGAAAAGCTAAAAGCTTTTCCCTTAAGATCAGGAACATGACAAGGATGCCCACTCTCGCCATTATTATTCAACATAGTACTAGAAGTCCTTGCAACAGCACTCAGACAATGAAAAAGAATAAAAGGTATTCATATTGGCAAAGAAGAAGTCAAACTCTCTCTCTTCAGAGATGACATGATACTTTATATGGAAAACCCAAAAGACCCCACCCCCAAATTACTAGAACTCATACAACAATTCAGTAATGTGGCAGGTTACAAAATCAATGCTCAGAAATCAGTTGCATTTCTATACACAAACAATGAGACTGAAGAAAGAGAAATTAGGGTATCGATTCCATTTACAATAGGACCAAAAATCATACGATATCTCGGAATTAACTTAACCAGAGAGGTAAAGGATCTATATTCTAGAAACTACAGAACACTGATGAAAGACATTGAAGAAGACACAAAAAGATGGAAAAACATACCATGCTCATGGACTGGAAGAATAAACATAGTTAAAATGTCTATGCTACCCAGAGCAATCTACACTTTCAACACCACCCTGACCAAAATACCAACGACATTTTTCAAAGAGCTGGAACAAACAATCTTAAAATTTGTGTGGAATCAGAAAAGACCCTGAATCGCCAAGGAAATGTTGAAAAAGAAAAACAAAGCTGGAGGCATCACGTTGCCTGATTTTAAGTTATACTACAAAGCTGTGATCACCAATACAGCATGGTACTGGCACAAAAACAGACACATAGACCAATGGAACAGTATAGAGACTCCAGAAATGGACCCTTGGCTCTGTGGGCAACTATTCTTTGACAAAGCAGGAAAAAACATCCAGTGGAAAAAAGACAGTCTCTTCAATAAATGGTGCTGGGAAAATTGGACAGCTACATGCAAAAGAATGAAACTTGACCACTCTCTCACACCATACACAAAGATAAACTCCAAATGGATGAAACACCTCAATGTGAGACAGGAATCCATAAAAATCATAGAGGAGAACATAGGCTGTAACCTCTTTAACATCGGCCACAGCAACTTCTTTCATGACACATTCCCAAAGGCAAGAGAAACAAAAGAAAAAATGAACTTGTGGGACTTCATCAAGATAAAAAGTTTCTGCACAGCAAAGGAAACAGTCATCAAAACAAAGGCAATCCACAGAATGGGAGAAGATATTTGCAAATGAAACTACAGATAAAAGGCTGGTATCCAAGATCTATAAAGAACTTCTCAAACTTAATACACTAGAATCAACTAATCAAATCAAAAAATGAGCAGAAGATATGAACAGACACTTCTCCAATGAAGACACACAAATGGCTAACAGACACATGAAAAAATGTTCAAAATCATTAGCCATCAGGGAAATTCAAATCAAAACCACATTGAGATACAACCTTACGCCAGTTAGAATGACAAAAATTGACAAGGCAAGAAACAACAAATGTTGGAGAGGGTGTGGAGAAAGGGGAACCCTCTTACACTGTAGGTGGGAATGCAAGTTGGTGTTGCCACTTTGGAAAACAGTGTGGCAGTCCCTCAAAAAGTTAAAAATTGAGCTACCCTATGACCCAGCAATTGCACTACTGGGTATTTACCCCAAACACACAGACATAGTGAAAAGAAGGGCCATATGCACCCAGTGTTCATAGCAGCATTGTCCACAATAGTTAAATTGAGGAAGGAGCCTAGATGCCCTTCAACAGATGACTGGATTAAGAAGATGTGGTCCATAAAAAAAAAAAAAAAAAAAAGAAGATGTGGTCCATATATACAATGGAATATTATTCAGCCATCAGAAAGAACGATTACCCAACATTTGCAGCAACATGGACGGGACTGGAGGAGATTATGCTAAATGAAATAAGTCAAGCAGAGAAAGACAATTATCATATGGTTTCACTCATTATGTGGAACATAAGGAATAGTGTGGAGGACCACAGGGGAACGGAGGGAAAACTGGGAAGAAATCAGAAACCATGAGAGACTCTGGATTCCGGGAAACAAACTGGGTTACAGAAAGGAGGGGGGTGGGGGGATGGGCTAACCAGGTGATGGGTATTAAGGAGGACACGTGTTGTGATGAGCACTGGGTGTTATACACAACTAATGAATCAATGAACACTATATCAAAAACTAATGATGTACTACTATATGGTGGCTAACTGAACATAATAATTAAAAAAAGAAATTCCTCTTCCTCTAGATCTGTCTCTTTTTCTATTTAGGGTTTCAACTGATTGAATGAGACCCACCTACATTATGAAAAATAGTATGTTTTACTCAGAGTCTACTGATTTCAATATTACTGTCACCTAAAAAATACTTTCACAGTAACATTCAGCCTAGTGTTTGAACAAGTATCTGGGTACCATGGCCTAGACAAGTTAACTATCACAGAAATTAACTATCACAGAAAGACAGACTGTGGGTAGCAAAAAGCAAATACAATTTCCTTCACAAAGAATTAGGTTTGTGAATTTAAGGTAATCCACAGGTAGCCTAAAATATTTTTAATTCAAATCAAAATAGAAGGAAATATAAAGTAAAATAATCTTGTAAATAGTGCCAAAATTATGTAAAACTGAAAAGACTGGGGGGGGGGGGCGGCGATCACTGGTTAATAATTACCAATTTCTTTGACAAAGCTGGAAAGAATATCCAATGGGAAAAAGACTGTCTCTTCAACAAATGGTGCTGGGAAAACTGGACAGCAACATGCAAAAGAATGAAACTTCCTTACAAAATACACACAAATAAATTCAAAATGGATTAAGGACCTAAATGTGAGACCTGAAACCACAAAAATCCTAAAGGAGAACACAGGCAATAATTTCTCTGATAGTAACATTTTTCCAGGTATTTCTCCTGAGCCAAGAGAAACAAAAGTAAAAATAAACTACTGTGATTATATCAAAATCAAACGCTTTGCACAGCAAAGGAAATAATCAACAAACCTAAAAGGCCATCCCTTTGGAATAGGAGAAGATATTTCAAATGATATATCCAGTGAAGAGTTAGTACATAACATATATCAAGAACTTCTAAAACTCAACACCCAAAAGGTGAATAATCCAATTAAAAATGGGCAGAAGACATGAATAGACATTTTTACAAAGAAGACATATATATGGCGAACAGACACATGAAAAGATGCTCAATATCACTCATCATCAGGGAAATGCAAATCAAAAGTACAATGAGATATCACTTCAGATCTGTCAGAATGGCTAAAGTCAACATAAGAAACAAGAGGTGTTGGTGAGAATGTGGAGACAGAGGAACCCTTTTGCACTATTGGTGGGAATGCAAGCTGGCACAACCATTCCGGAAAACAGTACGGAGGCTCCTCAAAAAGTTAAAAATAGAACTAATCTACAATCTAGCAATCTCACTACTAGGTATTTACCCAAAGAATACAAAAATACTGATTCAAAGGGATACATGCACCCCGATGTTTATAACAGCATTATCTACAACAGTCAAATTATGGTAACAGCTCAAGTGTCCTTCAATTGATGAACTGATAAAGAAGAAATGGTATATATATACAATGGAATATCAGTCATAAAAAAGAATAAAATCTTGTCATTTGCAAGGACATGGATGGAGCTAAAGTGTAAAATGCTAAACAAATTAAATCAATCAGAGAAAGATAAACACCATATGATTTCACCCATGGGGGTAATTTAAGAAACAAAACAGATGAACATAAGGCAAAAAAGAGGGCGAGAAAGAGAGAGAAACCAAGAAACAGTCTCAACTATAGAGAACAAACTGATGGTTACCAGAGGGGAGGTGTGTGGGGACATGGGTGAAATAGGTGATGGGGATTAAGAAGTATACTTGTATGATGAGTACTGGGTGTTCTATGGAACTGGTGAATCACTATATTGTACACCTGAAACTAATGTTACACTGTATATTAACTTAAAAATATAATAATTACCAGTTACTTTCCGGATCATAGGCTTAAATTTTTCCCTATTTGTGTAAATATTGCTTAAATGACAGCTGTCTCTTTGCCTTAGCATTCAGACAGTATCATTGTCATATAGAACAAAACACTTAAAGTTTTCTTGCAGAAAACATGAATCTTAAATATCAGCAGAATATCATCTTTATTGTGACTTGTTATAGTCAAAAGAAAAACAGAAACTTTCTATCCTCAGTGGGATTTTCTTCCTGAAAAACACTGAAAGTCTATTATAAAGCTTGTCATAAAAATCTCTCCCTCAGCCCTAGATTATCCTCTAACTACCTAGTGATCCAATGCAAGGTATGATGTTATTATAGAAAACTCACATCCTCTTGCAAAAAAGAAATCTCAGTAAGAGCTAAAGAAATAATAGTGGTCTTATTTCATATTTGTTCTTTTCTAGAAGAAGATGAAGGCTATCTTAGACTCATTCAAGTTCTCAAATATAAACCAATTTGTCAAAGAATTTCCAACACTTCTAAGTGGAATATAGCTTCTCTGGGTCACCCAAACACTTCAGTATTATGTTTTTGTTTTTCAGAACCTCTCAATAAAGGGATTCACCCTGATGGTCTTTTACCATCTTATTGTTCAATACTGTCACTCAGCAGTATTTGCTGTTATAGAAAGTCCTAGTCTGGTTAAAACAGCAATTATCGACATTTATATGATTTTTAACATTCTGACTTGCATACTGTATTTAAGGACTGGATAAAATGCTTGAGATTTTTAAACATGTGGGTGGATATGATAAAGCAGGTTTATCTCTTTTAAACTAGGGCTCAAATACTGGGGAAAAATAAAAACAACTACCATTTATTGAGCATTTACTACTTGCAAGGTACTGTGAACTCCCTGAAGGCATGGGTTTTTTCTGTATTATTCACGATAGCCACCCAATACCTAAAGTATTGTTTGGTTTATAATAAGCATTTGAAAATATTTATGGATAGAAGTATTGCCTCACTTAATTCTCAAACCAACTTTTGAGCCAGATCCATTTTGTTCCTCATCTTTAATATAAGGTAATTGAGGCTAACTAGTTGGTGGAATTGTTGGGAACAACTAGTTTAGTGGAATTGCTGGGATTAAAACTCATGCATGCCTGAATCCAAAGACTGTTGTCAACCTCCACACCATACTGCTTTTGAACTCTCAAAATTTATAAGAGACAAAGTGAGTGTACTAAAAACTTATGAACTAAATTATGTTGACTGTCAAGAATAATAATTGTCATCACGGACCCTATGGAATGTAATGAAAATTATTATGGTTTAGCCAGATGTAAAAGGACAAATATTTCATGATTTCATTTATATGAGCTACCTGGAACAGTCAAATTCATACAGACAGTAAGTAGCAGAGGTTAACAACAGGACTGGGGGTGAGGGATGTATAGGGAGTTAGTATTGAATGGGTACAGAGTTTCAGTTTGGGATAACAAAAAAGTTCTGGATATGGATGATGGTGATGGTTGCACAACAATGCAAATGTGCTTAATGCCACTAAACTACATTTAAAATGGTTAAAGTGGTCAATTTTATGCTATATACACTTTATCACAATACTTTTTGTATTTTAAAGATTTATTTATTTTATTTTAGAGAGAGAAAGCACATGTGCAGGGGTTAGGGGGAAGAGGGAGAGGGAGTCTTAAGCAGAATCCGCACTGAGCAGAGAGCCCAACACAGAGTTCGTTCTCATGACCCTGAGATCACAACCAAAACCAAGAGCTGGACGCTTAACCTGCTCAGCCACCCAGGCACCCCACAATAATTTTTTTTTAATATTTATGTTTAAGAAGACAGTGGACAAAAGCTGTGTTTAACAGATATGTGCTTATAAGATAATGCTTCTAGTTAAGGGAAAGTTTAGTGAGGTTAAAAAAATGTCAGAATTATCAATACAAATTTAATGATTAACCTAAAATCCATTTTATTTTTCAGATTATATATTTTACCGGGAACAATGTATTTATTCCCACTTTCTCTACATCTTTTTTTTTTTTTTTTTTTTTTTAAGATTTTATTTATTTGCCAGAGAGAGAGAGTGAGACAGTGAGTGCACAAGCAGGGGGAGCAGCAGGCAAAGGAAGAAGCAGGATCCCTGCAGGCTCCCAAGGAGCCCGATGTGGGACTCGATCCCAGGACCCTGGGATTATGACCTGAGCTGAAGGCAGATGCTTAGCCAACTGAGCCACCCAGGCGTTCCTCTCTACATCTTCTGTTTCACAAGTTTTCCACGCTTTCCAGTAGTTTGACCTTTTGTTGATCAGGAAAATCTTTAGAACCTTTTCCACAAAACTCACAGATACACATATGTAAACAGTTCTGTATGGGAAGTCACTGGCTTCAAAGATACTATGAGACCCTAGCTAGCGCACCTGATCTAAATGACAAAAGATCAGATTTTAGCCCCTGCAATCTGAAGCAGGATTATCTTCCCCACTAATGAGTCATGTCTAAAGGGTGGGGATGGGAAAATCCTATTTTGGGGGATGGCAGAGTGCACTACAAGTCATTCCAAATACAGGTATCCCTCACTTTAATTTGAATTACATGACTTTGATTTACAAAAGGCCTACACTGGTACCTATTTTCACTACCCAGAAAAAATCCAAAGAGGAGTTCTGCTTTTGCCAAAAAAGGCAAAAAACAAAAATAGCATTCAGTGTCTGTTTTACAGCAAGCCATTACAGAAGCAGCACGCACCCTGAGCAGTGAGAGAGGCCCCACCAAGCTCCTTCCCCAAGAACTGCACAGCATCTCAGCATCAAGCAGCCATAGCTTTGAACTGTGTCTGTGAACATCTGTGCTTTATCTCAATTTATTCTGTGCATCTATTAGCAAAATGTGTCCTATGGTATCAGAAAAGCCTGAGAAAAGCTATTTTTTTTTTTAATTTTGGAAGTGCTCAAAAATGTTTCCATATAAATTAATGGTAACTGCTTCTTTGTTTTACGCCCTTACAGATGATAAATAGTTTCACAGGAACCCTCTACTTTTGGAGAGTGGGGAAACTTACTAGACCAAATACCCATGCCACAAGCAGGCCACCAAGCCTTTGCCAACCTTGTAACACTTGATACTTACAGTATTTCTACACTTATCTTTGGCCTCTATATTGAACCTACTTATCATTACAACACTTTACTCCTTTTTAAAAAATCGTCTTTGCCATGTTTACAGATTTTATCAATGCTACATTACCACACCTTAGGATTTGGATATCTAAATAAAAAATAGTCTTAAATTAAAAATCTCCAACGATAGAATTGTAGGCATCAGCAGCAAATCCACTTGGAACATTTTCAGGTTTTAATGTGTATGTGCTATGTGGGAAAGCTTTACCAGAACTGAACTAAAACAATATGTATAACTTTCTAAAATAGACCAAAGTGTACCTTCTCTAAAATAGGAGCTTGGGTTACAACAGTTAGGATTCATGATTTCAAGATGCAGAAACCAGCTCTGGCTCTCCCATGTAGAGTGGAGGGAATAAATTAGAAGTTTTTAAACTCAGTGACAATAGCAACAGACACAGCTCACAAAACAGGCAGTGATGAAAAGCCCTTCGGAGGCCAGTGATGGGAACGGCCTAGCCAGGAATGGGATCATGGCACTACGCAACTTCTGAGAGGCAATCAGCTGGAATTTACTATAATCATTTGCTGGATGCTACCATGCCTGGACAGCACCGTCACATGGCAATCCAAATAAATTCTCACTACCCTTCAGTCAGCTTCACTTACTCAAGATTCAAAAAAAGATCCTCATTCTTTAGGACAGAGGTGGCTACAGACAAGAAGAACTAAGGGGACCAGAGCTGTTCCCTAAAACTTCTTCCATCAATTTTTACCTTTAATGTATTTGCCATATTCAACCTGTATGGTTTTAAAATAAAAAATGTTTTAAATCAAAACTGTTTTGATTTAAACGCTTGATTTAACATTCTTTTCAAAACTGATTGTTTTGATTTAAAATGTTTTAAAAATCAAACTGAAATGTAAATTCCAACTTTTCCTTCTCTAAAGCAATCATAAATATGAAATTGCATATTAGGTGTGCTAGCTGTATATATATTTTAGCTAACGGGTATTAAAATAAACATAAAACAATAATAATCAAAAGGGAACAATCTGCCACTTAAAACCATTTCATGTACCACCAGTAGTACATTAGTACATTTGAAACACCAAGATAGACAACACTCAAAAAAATAAATAAATAAAATAAAAATAGAAATCTGAGTATTTAAATCCTTCTGTCTTAAAATGTTTGAACTCTAAATGTTTCCCCTTTCTTTTGCAGAGTTCACAACATTCTATTTGAAAATTATTAAGTCTGTATGTCTTAGGTTGGCCTCACTAGAACCACAGCCTGGGTGGAAGATTCTGGTTCAAGAGTTTTTTTTTTTTAGGTTTTTGGGGTGGGGAGGTAAGTCACTTTCCAGAGACTGAGAATGAAGGAAACAAGATAAATGCAGGATAGACTAGCCTCAGTCTAATCACACGGACAAGCAGAAGCAAGCTTAGCACCACAGTTAGCGTCACCTAGAGGCAAAGCCATGCCAGTTAGTCATTGCCCTAAAGCACACAGGTGGAAGCAAGTGGGGAGCAAAGCCAACCAGCCAAACTGCTATGAATTATTACCACCCACTTTAAGGTGATTTGTGTGTGATACCAGCTGTGCCCACCAGACATAAAAAGCTTAATAAATGCTAGCGAAGTTTTGCTACTTTAAAACTCTATTACATCTATATATGAGAAAATCTGTACAATTCTATTGTGCGTGCTACAACCCAATTTTTCAAAATGGATATAGATTCACTGCTATATAATTTTGACCATTAGCCAAAGAAATAGATATCACACTTAAAAAATAAGTTCCAATTTATTTATACAATAAAACAATAAAAATTTTGCTTGGCAATTTGAGTTTGGGATTATGCTCTCTGCAACTCTGAAGTATGTTTTTATTTTCCTCTTCCACTGAGGGTTACTATATAGGATGCTGTAAGCTGACAATTATTTATTGAAGGGTGAGTATAGCTCAGGTACTGTGCTATTTATATAGACATCACCTCTTATTCATACCTTCCCTACCCCCAAATCCTTTGAATCCAATGTTCTTATGCCCACTTAGAGAAAAACAACAGATGTGTGACCATCTGTGGCCACTTGCCACAGCTCTGGTAAAGGACACAACTAGAATTCAAACTCAGGAAGAGTCCAAGACAAAAGCCACATTTAAAACCATTACAATCTTCCATTCCCTGCTCCTATGCAGTGTGGACAGACAAAGAAAGGGTCCTTAAGAAATAAAGTCTGGAGCCAGAGGAACTTCACAGATTGCCTGGGTTTTATATTATTTAGTTAGCAGAATTGTGTTGAGGTTAAAAATGTGGGCTCTAGAGCCGGCTTGCCTGGGTTTAAATCTCAGGTCTCTCAACTTTATTTAACCTATGCAGGCTTCATTTTTCTCCTCCACAAAATGTAAACAATGGAAATCCCCACTGAATTGTTTTGAGGACTTTATTTATTGATTTATGAAAAGGTCTTAGGATACTGTATGGTAAGTATATTGATCTATAAATTTTAGCTATTATCTGTTTTACATTTTGGCTCTCATTTACAATAATAATTTTGGTATCTTCCTTACTTGGCTATTTCTATCATCTGTGCAAAACCAGTAAATCCCTTTTCATTAGTTTTAGTATCCACTACCACTTTACTATCAATTAACTACATCCACAAAAGAGAAAATGCCAAACATGATTAAAGACCTTCAAGTTATTACAGGACTCCATTGCATGCTGCTAACCCTGAATAAGATATTTGACCTACACACACAATACATTTCTTGTTTTCTCACAGTTACCATTCGAAAAATATTTAAGTTGAAGCATGCTTTGTAAAAGTTTATTTTAGGTAACTGTCTTCCTTAATTCAAGGAGAAATCAAGATTTCTTTTCATAAAGCACAAGAAGCTATTTTAGAAATTGATATGATAGTGGCTATGGCAATATTATAGACCGAATGTTTGTGTCCCCCCAAAATTCCTATATTGAAACCTAATCCCCATTTTGATGGTC
This sequence comes from Ursus arctos, assembly GCF_023065955.2. Taxonomy (NCBI): domain Eukaryota; kingdom Metazoa; phylum Chordata; class Mammalia; order Carnivora; family Ursidae; genus Ursus; species Ursus arctos. Next base: position 55,697,023 of record NW_026622808.1, on the reverse strand, counting down.
TTAGGAGGTGGGGCCTTTGAGAAGTGATTAGATCATGAAAGTGAAACGCTCTTCAGCAGAATTTGTGTCCTTATAAAAGAGACCCCAGAGATCTCTTTCTCCCCTTTTGCCATGTGAGGACACAATGTGAAGATGCCATCAATGAGCTGGAAAGCAGGCCCTCCCTGGACACGGAATCTACTGGGGCCTCGACCTTGGAATTCCCAGCCTCGTGAGCTGTAAAAAGTAGTTCTGTTGCTTATAAGCCACCCAGCCTATGATTCTTCTTTTTTTTAAACGAAGATAGGGAAGAGTATGGGTATTTATGTAGAAAAGAAACATGAGGTTGAGACCAGAAAACATCTTGAAGAAGAAGTATTCTCCTCACCTTTGACAGCCAAAATGCAAATAAATTTTTAGCCTGATTTGATTTCTAAGACAGTTCTTTTTGAACAAAGGGAGAAAAATCTTGTTCTTCATCCTCATTCTCTTGAGGGCATAGTAAATTAAGAGCAAAGTAATGATGAATATGGAAATTAATCAAAAGCAAAACTATAGTTTTCACACACATATTTTTAAGTGAATTAATGATTTCCCCTTATTACAGTAAATATGTCAAGACAGTAAAATGTGAGGAATAATTAAAAATGTAAGATTAAATGCTGTTGAAACTTTGCCCAGCCTTATTAATGCAATGCTAAGCTTAAGCAAAAACCTGGGATAGAAACAGAAATTATAAGAAAGTGTTTCAGCCAGAAATTTTTAAAAAAGTATCTAAGAAAAAATGAACCAAATGATAATAGCTTTAAAAGAGAAGTCATATGGTTTCACTCATTTATGGAACATAAGAAATAGGAAGATTGGTAGGAGAAGGAAGGGAAGAATGAAGGGGGGTAAACAGAAGGGGGAATGAACCATGAGAGACTGTGGACTCTGGGAAACAAACTGAGGGCTTCAGAGGGGAGGGAGTGGGGGATTGGGATAGGCCGATGATGGGTATTAAGGAGGGGACATATTGCATGGTGCACTGGGTGTTATATGCAAATAATGAATCATGGAACATTGGATCAAAAACTGGGGATGTACTGTATGGTGACTAATATAACAAAATAAAAATTATAAAAAAATAAAAAATAAAATAAAAGAGAAGTCAAGGGAAGATACACAAGAAATTCAATTTTAAACATGGCCAAGGGCAGGGAATGTACACATAAAGAATTGAACGTAGGTAATTAAGAAAAATAATCTTGGTAATAAGTCAAAGGATGACTTTGAAAAAGAAGATTCAATAGTCTTGTACCTAGCTTTTGGCATTGTTCCGTAGAGGAGGACATGCACTAAGCTTTCTGCATGGACAAAAGTATGTTTCTTAAGGAAGAGAAGGTAGTCTAATGTTTCAGCTAAATCAACTGCTTATGTTGGTCAAATAGGATCATTTGGAAAACTGTACCAACCTCTCTGAAATGGAAAGAAATTAGGGTTCTTCAGGGAACCAGTGACTTGAAACTTCCTATGAACATAGGTGTGCCTACATCCATTTTTTGAAAATATATGTTTAATCCCATTTGAATGGGATTTGTATAAATACATTTGTATGCCAGATCCTAGAGAATATAAAAATAAAAACACACAGGCTCTTCCTTTGAGGAGTTTACTGTCTAGTACAGGTGTGAAGGGGCCCTGAGGAGGGAGGACCCAGAATTCCCTGAAAGTCAGAAAAATCTTCATAGCTGAGGGTACAAGGAGACAAGTGTTAGGTAGAAGGATTTCCAGGCAGAGAGGTTAGCAAAGACAGAGACAGAGAGACATGTTGTCAGGCAGGAACTACAAACTGATACATATTCCTGATTAACCCAAAATACAAAGTGGCAACTGGGAAAGTGGTTGAAAATAGAATAGTCCAGAAATGCAGGAGAGAATCAGATAATTAAGGACATTGATATCATGCTAAGGGATTTTTACTTAAACCTACATATGCTGGGATCCACTAAAGAGTTGTGAGCAGGATAACGGAAAATGTTCAGCATCATGACTTTTAAAAAAAGGTTACTATGACAACAATGCAGAGGGCGGGGCATATAGTAAATGTTCAACAGCTCATGCGCTAAAGACGGAGAGAACTGGATCTAAACTACAGCCTTACTTTAAAACTGTAAACCCTAAGCAACCTTCAGTGCGGTTATGTGAAAAGTCAGACAATTATAGCCACGCCCATGGGCTGCTTGCTGTAAGGTTTAAATGCAAGAGTGTAAAGTCTTCGTACAGGGCCTGGATCAGAATACATGTAAATTAAAGGCAGATATTGTTATTATTGCTAGGAGAGAGATGAGACAAAGAATTGGAGAAAAGTTAGGAGGCTACTGGAATAAATTCAAGGGGTGGGGTGCAGGTGATAAGAACAAGAACTAAGGAGGTGGCACTGGGGACAGAGAGGTTGTGAACCAATTCAGAAAGTTTGAAGTAGAATCAAGGACTTTCTGATGATATGCGGTGGAAAAGGGAGGAACAGAAGGTTAAAGTGGGATTTCTGGTGTTGGCAGATGAAGGAAGATCTGGATGGCTCTCTTAACCATTGAGATTAAAAGCAACTGGAGTCAGAAAGGCTAATGGGAGAGAAATTAGAATCTGCAAGTCATTCTTACAACATAAAATGTGATTTTGTCTATGGGAGGGGACACATGTATTTCTGAAAGGTCCTTTATACATTCCACATTCTTCCCCAAAGAGACATGTAGAGAAGCAAAATGAGAGATGTGGAAAAATCACATGAGAGAAAATGAATGTGCATTTTAAAATACAGTGAATTGATGCTTGAAGGATTATGTTGACTAAAAATGATTTATAAAGATATTCAAGATCTTATTTACTTTTAAATATACTATTAATAATGCAATATTTTCTCCATGCTTGATTTCACAGATATTTTTTGACTATTTTAAAATTCCAGGAAACACAAAACACAGTTATGGGTAATTATGATTCTTCAATTTGCTTATCTCAACACACAAATGACAGTCCTTTCAAGCATGTATAAACAATTCAGTCTCGGGTATGAATGGGTTTAAATGTAATATATTTAATTTGCTAAAATTTTACAACATTTCCCAAGAAAATAACAGTTCTAGCATTTTTACTAGACAACTTTTTCCCCATGGCACTTTAGAAGTCAGCCCTGTGCAATTTAATCTTTCAAAGAATCCTTCTGCTGATAAACTACAGAGAGTACATGTGGCTGATTTGACCCAAACATTTCAGTTAATAAATATGAGAGGGATTCTTATAAAAGGAAATGCAATCAGGATTTTCACAGAAGGTTTTTCCTGAAGGGTAAAAATAATAGTGGTGTTTGACTCATTTTTATACCTAGGAGCTGAAGATGTCCTTGCAAAACAACTTCTTGGTAGAGCTCTAGTTGGACAGACACTTCCAAAAGATAAGCAAAGCATAAAAGATACGAACAACACTGGACGAAATGAAATGAAATAAAAGCATTTTCCAAAGCATTTAAAGTGACAGCATAAAGAAAAAAAAGTTTATTTACATCTATCAAACATAAGTTAAGTGACATTTTAAAAATCAAAAGATGGACTTCAAAATGTGCCAAGATGGTACAGACAGCTTTCAAAATTTAGTTAATTAGTTTTTTACCGGAAAGTCTAATTTTACCACTTAGGATGAATCTAAAATTAAGATAAATCTCCATTATATATTTAAGTAAATGTGCTGAAATTTACTGTATGCATTATTTGACCTGCGTAGCCAAGAGTCAGATAATAAGCTCTGTTACGTAAGGAGGTGTGATGGCACATGCCTTAACAAGAAATTTCATGTGTAATTAACATTAGAATTAACTTTTTTCAATTACATCTCCTTTACTCCTCATATACTTGTTACTGAATGTCAAGAAAGCTCATTGTCAGAGAGAGAGAGAAAAAAAAAATAGAAGCACAAAGACAACATCATTCTCAGGATCGTTGCCCTGGAGATACTGAAATAAAATGGTTTGTTATTTTTAAAAGTTTACTTAAATGACATCCTATTTGCTTTCCATGCATTCATTTTGTAAGGGAATTCTGGAATGGGGCAAATAACACGTTTGAGCACATAATAAAAGCAATCTTCTAAATAATTGAAGTCATAGACATTTCTGGTCTTCAAATGCTTAGAAACATTTCAAAGAAAAGTATTTTGGAGAGTATTATACAATTATTTCAACTTCTCACCTTCCTAAACTGCTGTATTATTGATGTAGATAGATGATAATTTGGTACGATCACCTATGCCAGATATTTTTTTAAGATTTATTTATTTAGGGGCGCCTGGGTGGCACAGTGGTTAAGCATCTGCCTTCGGCTCAGGGCGTGATCCTGGCATTCTGGGATCGAGCCCCACATCAGGCTCCTCCACTATGAGCCTGCTTCTTCCTCTCCCACTCCTCCTGCTTGTGTTCCCTCTCTCGCTGGCTGTCTCTATCTCTGTCAAATAAATAAATAAAATCTTAAAAAAAAAAAAAAAGATTTATTTATTTGAGAGCAAGAGAGAGAGAGATAATGAGACCAGGGGGAGGGGCAGAGGAAGAGGGGGAGAGAATCCTCAAGCAGACTCCCCGCTGAGGGCAGAGCCTACTGTAAGGCTTGATCCCAGGACCCTAAGATCAGGATCTGAGCCAAAATAAAGAGTCAGATGCATAGCCAACTGAGCCACCCAGGCACCCCTCTACCAGATATTTTAAGAGAGACTTACTTGGGCATCCATGCAGAGATATTCTACTACTAACTTTTATAAATCTGGAGAAATAGAAGGACAAGAAGAGAAATTTAGTAAACTGTGACTCTCATTCATGAATCCCTGTGGTCCCAACAACTTTCTCATTACTAAGTGTCTACTTTGTATGTTTTCAAGCCTCCCATATTAGAGTAAAATGTTTCTTTATTGAAGCTGAGAAATGAAAACATTTGACATATATGAGATATAACATTAAAATGGCAACCTTTTATAATTTCAAATAGAGCATGCTCCTTTGGTAAACTAAACAAAGAAAAAAAAGAATCAACACACATTACAAGAAAAAGAAACGAAAATTGGCAATTAAAATTAGTATCTTGATTTTTTTAGTGTATGTACGTATGAAGATAGAAACTTAGATCACTGAATCAACAAATAATTTATGATTTTGGGGGCCTTGTTTGTTTCTGTTTTGTTTTTATTTATTTTTTATTTTTTTAAAGATTTTTATTTATTTGACAGACAGCACAAGCAGAGGGAGTGGCAGGTAGAGGGAGAGGAAGAAGCGGGCTCCCCGTCGAGCAAGGAGCCCAATGTGGGGCTTGATCCCAGGACCCCAGGATCATGACCTGAGCTGAAGGCAGATGCTTAACCGACTGAGCCACCCAGGCACCCCTTTCTGTTTTGTTTTTATAACAGAAATGCTGATTTTTACTTATTCTTTAAGTGCTAACTTTTGTCTTCTGTGATATGTGAATTTAAGACTGTTGGCCATTCATCATCCTGAAATTAGATATAACTGATTAGAAAGCAAAAAGTAGACAATACAGGGAGAAAGCAGGCTATTAGAAACAGAAGAGAAAAGGGACTTAAATTCTAGTCAATACACCCTGGATGTGGAATTAGAGATACATACTGATGTAATCCATGATGGTTTAACCCAGTGACTTGGGATCAGCTCAGAAGAACAAGAATTTGTGGTGGCTGAGCCAGCAGAGTTTTCTTGCTAAAACCTCTCCAAACCCCCTCTTACTGGTTCCATCATCGTGTGTTGTGGAGTAAGGACAGAACACGGGACTCTTGTTACTGATGCTTTATGGGCACTGCTCTGCCTGGGGCTTCAACCAGCAAGGGTAACCCAGTAGCAGTAGACAAGTGTGAAGCTTTACATGACCAGCCTTCACCAGTAACACTGTGTGCATTGAAAAGGAATGGCACTGGTGCACTGTTCAGACTCAGATCTTTCTGTATTTGGCAGAAAGGCAGTGAAGCAATACCAGATTCTCTCCTAGCAGAGCAGATAGGGTAATCTAATGATTACCTGAAAAAAAAAAAAAAAACAGTAAATAAAAGATAAGTGAGTATGTGTGTATATATATATATATCCTGCATTAGTAGAAACCATCAAAATGGTTCTGTGTATTTAAATTTTGCCAAAATAGATATAAACAATGGAATATTACCCAGTCATAAAAAAGAATGAGGGGTTGCCATTTGCAACAACATGGATGGAACTAGAGCGTATTACGCTAAGTGAACTAAGTCAGACAAAGACAAATACCAAATGATTCCACTTATATGTGGAATCTAAAAACAAAACAAATGATTATAAATGAACTAACCACCACCACCACCAACAAAAAGCAGAAAGAGACCCGTAAATACAGAGAACAAATTGATGGTTGCCAGAGAAGAGGGGGGTTGGAGAATTGCAAATGGGTGAAGGGGAGTGGGAAGTACAAAGTTCCAGTTATGGAATAAGGCATGGGGATGAAAGGTACAGCACAGGGCATATTTAGTCACTGCTACTGTAATAACATTGTATGGTGACAGGGTAGCTACACTTGTGGTGAGCAAAACAGAATATATAAAGTTGTTGAATCTCTTTATGTACACCTGAAACTAATATAATGATATGTGTCAACTATACTTAAATAAAAAAAAAAAATCACTAAGATGGAAACACACCGACTATAATATTTTCTCTTTCCTTTTTTCCATTTAATACATCATCAGCATTTTCTATGTCTCTATCTTTTCATACAAACTCATTAATAATGACAAGGAACTTTTTTTTTCAGTCCAGGCTTCCTTTTCCTCTAAACCTTAATATCATGCTGCCATACCATCCAGACTTTATGAAAAATAATTTCCATTAACTTGACAGGTCATTGTCTTGTCAATTTCAAGTAATTAAGGACTAGCCATTGGTCCCTGTACCTATTGTATAATCTCTTTGTCTCACCAGATTCATGAATTTTTCAGTGTTTGCCAGGCTATGGTGGGCTTAATTAAAATCAATGGAGTTGAAAATCTATGCTTTCTCTTTCTCTCTTTCTAAAGGATTCCATTTTCCAAAACACCATAAGCAAATAAACTGGCATGTGGATCTTTCTGTAGCTGTGTAATAGTCACACACACTTAACTGTATATATTTAGCTCCCAGCAAAATTGCCTAATTTTGCATTTGCTAGCTAGCCAGCAAACTCCAGGTTTTTTCCATCGGAGGGGGAAGCTCACCCACGGATTTTGCACATAGAAGTAGTCCAATTACTAGTGACTACCCTCAACAAAAGGCTCAGAAGATGAATCAGTCCAATGCTATCACCTTCCCCCAAGCTAAGTTACACTCTTCAGTTCTCCAAATGCGAAGGAGCTGGCAAAGATGTTACTGTGGTTGTTTTCTAGATTTAAACTGGGAAGGTGGAAGCTGGAACCAAGGGGAAAATTTTCCAACTAATTAAGTGTCAAATTAATATAAGACTTTCAAAGGTATCAACCATAACATTTCCATAACTGGCACTGGCATCAATTGATATCCCTTTGATTTTCTCCACAAAGAGGATGAAGACTGAACTGGCAAAATTAGCAGCTCAGATTTATGCTGCCCTTCCAGGCTGGAAGCCTTGCCTAAGACAACGTCATGAGCATTTTTCCATTTCCAACAGAAAAACAGTATGCTTGCCATCTGCCAGACAGTATGACTAAAACACAGAAACTTGAAAACAATAATTGCTAACTCTGATTTTGCCACACTCCAGGGCAACCCCAGTTTCCTTGAGGGTTACAGCACTAAAATATCTATTTGAACTTATAAATATTTAGGTTATGCATATGTATTTTAAAACATATATTACAATAAAGCAAGTACACATTGAAATAGATTATTTGTAGGAAAGAGGAAATCCCAAGATGTTAATGACATAATGAGATATAAAAAATGATCACTATTAGTTTTTATGCATTTTGAGCAACACATACACCTGTTCCTTATCTTCACCTTAATCCTTTCAGAAAAAAGCAACATTCAGTATAAACTCATGTGAATTTTCCAGAATATATGGATCAAGTCTACCTAGAAGCATACCAGACATCCTACCAACAGAGATAGCATTATATTTGGCTAATCTTGTTCTAAATATTAATCTAAAATAGTTCTAAATATGTCTAATATCATTCTACTTTGGAATTGTTAGGGATTTTTAAATTTTTCAATAATAAAACTTTTAAGAGTTTAAACAGCAAATATAAAGCTGCCATTTTGAAGCTATATCTCCTTTACTATATGTTAATTTATTATACAATTAAAAATATGTTGAGGTCAAAGGTAAGATGTTACAACCAAAGTGATATTACTACCTGGGAAGTAATGCACCTGCAGTTACAAATTTTTGAGTAATGTGGATATTGTCTTGTTCTCCCAAACAAAGATACATTGTTACCAGCAATGCCATTACACAGAGTGTTGAGAACACTGTCAAATAGATATTGAAATAACTCTTGTTGTAAGTAGTTAGTAAAATTTCAAGATGGTTCTGAAAAGGTTATATTTATCCAACCTGAATGTTTGAGAAAGTGCATCCAGGGAAATAAACATTTCTACTCAAATAGTATCCCAAAGATAAAGAGTCAAAAAATGAGGCCAGTGGTATCTGTGGATACTTTCCAAACACTGTGTCATTCCTGGTGATGCCACTATTTGTTTATCAATAAATAATATAGTTAATGCAATTTTGAGTCCTTCCATCTCTGCCTAATAATCCTAATAGTGAAAAATTTACTCTTTAACATGAAAATAAGAATGACTGCTCCAGATGATACTGTCATTCAAGGCTTCAATTCATTTGAAAGTGTCTTCACTGAGTTTTACCAGACTGTTTGAGTAGCTCAAAAAGTAAATGTCAAATAGTTCCCAAGATTATCCATTCATTCTGATAATACCTGGGAGTTAGAAAAAAAAAAAATACCTTTACTTGACTTGAATTTTATATCCTTAAATTTTTCTTTCATGGCCCATGGTGCCACATAAAAAATATATAAATCTATTTCCATAGGTATCTCACATATTTGACACTATCATTTCTACCCTCACTCCCACTTAGATTTTCTATGTTCCATACTAAGCATAACTATTTCTGTCAACAAAACTTAATGCAGCATAATTTTTTAGTAACTACTAAGTATTTAGTAACTATAACTATTTTAGTAACTATTTAGTAATTATTCTAATCAGTGTTTTTACATACCTATAAAAGTGGGACTCCTGCACTTAAACATATGACCTGGCCTGCACAAAGTGATAGAGCTATAAACCAGCAACAGACATTCAAGAAGTGCATTTTGTGTGCCACACACTTCATCGGGATCTGGGCAGACAAAATTAAAACCAGACTGTAAGTTCCTTGAGTGTGGGGCTTGGTTTGGTTCACAGAGTTTACTGAATACACATGTTAGTGGAATGAAGATACAGATCCTGCCCTTCAGGAACAAATAACAGGAGAGTTAAATGTATAAAAATCAAGTGTTATTCAGCATGAGACATCATTAACAAGTAGAAGGAAAGCACAACTCTTAAAATTTGAACTGAGGATTTAAGGAATTTTAGAAATGAGTAGGGGTATACGCAAAGTATGAATAGGAAAGATGGGCATTAGGTATGAATGAGATAGCACAAAGTGTGACTGAGAATCACGTGCTTAAGAAATTCCTCAAACAGAGAACTGTTTATGAAAGAAGACATTTCAAGTGAGTAGGGGAAAACATATATTGTTCAGTAAGTGTTCAGTAGTGTTGAAATCGTTAACTCTGCTCTTGAAATAAGAAGTCTCTATTTCACGCCACTATTCACATAAATCAGTGCCAAATATGGAACACACATACACACACATACAGTATGCATATATATACAAACCACATATACACACGTATGTGTATGTGTGCATTTATAATTTCTAGAAAATGTAGAATTAGTCAAAAAAGGTCTTCTTAATATTCTAATCTAAAAAAAGATATTTTACTACTATATTTACTACATATTACTATGTGTAGTGTACTACTATGTTTACTGTAGGTAGAAAGAGATTATAATCTGTTAAAACACAGTGGTGTTTGAGGCTGAAAGACAGGAGTTTGGAGGAAAATACTTAAAACATATGTAAAAAACAAAGCAGATTTCCTTTATGTAAGAATACCTAAAAATTGGGGTGCCTGGATGGCTAAGTTGTTTAAGTGTCTGACTCTTGGTTTCAGCTCAGGTCATGATCTCAGTGTTGTGGGATCGAACCCTGCGTTAGGCTTCACACTCAGTGGAAATTCTCTTCCTCTCCCCCTCTGCCTGCTTGCACACTTGTTCACTCTCTCTCTCTCTCTCCCTCTCTCTCAAAAATAAATAAACTTAAAAAAAAAAGAATACCTAGAAATTAATTAAAAAAATAAAACATTTTCGAATTATGGGCAAAATATATAAACATGCATTTTATATAAGATATACAAATGATCTATAATCTTATGAAAATTTGTTTGAATTTTCTGGTTATAATGTGAATGTTTATTAAAATAATAACTAGAAGACTTTCAGTTTGCAATCTTTTAGACTGGAAGTCATCATTCCATCCTATTAAAAAAATCAAAATAAAGTGAAAAATCAGTAACTCTTCTTAGATCCATAAGAGAAATGAGGTCACAGGGAAAACTACTGCTCCCAAAAGTGGAGAGACACCAGACAAACAGAGAGAATCACAGCTTACAGAAGAAGAAACCCATAAGCAGAAACCTCCATAGGACCCAGTGCCAGAGTAGGAAAGCCTAAACTATAATCGATGAATTGTTGGAGGCTCAGGATGTTTAACTCTCAGAGTTAACTACTCCAATGGGCGGCCCACCTACTTTTGTGAATTTTACCTATAAGTCCTGGACTAGAGTCTCACAGTTATTATGAGAGAAAAATCCCCTAGTACAGAGTAAGAGGAGAAGGAACTATTGTGAAGTATGCCAGAGCATTCTTTTCTTTGTAACATTATCTGTCCTTAAGAGAAACTATTCTACCAGAATCTAAAATATTGTTTGTTTGTTTGTTTGTTTGTTTGTTTGTTTGTTTTCAGAGGCTAATCAATCTGGGGAAAGAAAAATACCCAATTTCAATTACTCTATCCTGGCACATGGAGGAAGGGAAATGCTCAATTCCAACCTCCTATAACCTTCCAAATCGAAGAAAGGAAATACCCAACTCCAGGCCACTCTTAGCCCTTCTGGCCCATGTAGGGGATGGGAAAAGACAATAACTGAGTAGTACATGTTAAGATCATAGTCCAGGAACACAGGCTCACTTAAAGACTGAGAGACTGAATTACAGGAATATACAATGCTTCCCTCCCTCACACTTCACCACCACATTACTAAGGCTTACCTACAGCAGTTCTTTTTACCTGGTACATTATGACTGTCTTTGAAGACAAAATTACAAGACACACCAAAAGGCAGAAAATGAAGAGACAGAACAAGCATTAGAAACAGATTCAGATATGTCAGGGATGTTAGAATGGTTAGACTGAGAATTTAACACAGTTGTGAATAATATGCTAATGGATTTAAATGATAAAGTAGACAGTATGCAAGAACAAATGGACAATATAATTGGAGAGGTGGAAATCCTAATGAAGAACCAAAGAGAAATGCCAGAGCTCAGAAACACCAAAACAGAAATGAAAATGCCTTTGATGGGCTCATTAGAAGATTGGACATGGTTGAGGAAAGAATCTCTGAGCATAAGGATACCTTTGTAGAAAGTGCCAAAACTGGAAGAAAAAAAAAAAAAAGAGACAGAAAAAAAAATAGATTTTTAAAAAAGAACAGAAGAAGAGCAGAATACTGCAAAAAGTTTAACACATATACAACAGGAATACCAGAAGAAGAAAGGAAGCAATAGAAGAAGTATTTGATGTAATAATATATAAAAATCTCCCCAAATTAATGTCACATACCAAACCCCAGATCCAGGAAGCTCAGGAGCACCAAGCAGGATAAATGATAAACATCTACACCTATTCAAAATGCAGAAAATAAAGCAAAGGAAAGAAGGAAGCCAGAGGGCAAGGGTTGGGGAGTGGGGGGAACACCTTACCTATACAGGAACAAAACTAAGAACTATATGTAACCTCTCCTCAGAAGAGAGTTAAGTGGAATATTTAAAACCCCACTAAGCAAGGATTCTTAACCTTGAAAAATTATCCTTCAGAAATGAAGGGCATGAATAGGCAGAGCACAGAGGATTTTTAGGTCAATGAAAATACTCTGTATAATACTATAATGAAGGATACATGTCATTATACATTTGTCCAAATACAGAATACCAAGAGTGAGCCGTAAGGATAGCCATGGACTATAGGTGATTATGATGTGTCAGTGAAGTTTCATTAATCATAACAAATGTACCACCTGGTAGGAGATGTTGATAATGGAGGAGATAGTGCATGCATGGTGTCAGGGACTATATAATAGATGTCTATACCTTCATGTCAATTTGCTGTGAACCTAAAACTGCTCTTAGATAATTGGCTTTCACATGTGTTGTGTACATTATCAATCCTTAATAATGAGCAAAACATGGAATGTAAATTTTGAATTTATCTTTTATACATTGGAAGAGAAAAGGATGGTTTTAATTCCCAAAGTCTCTTCTTAATGAAGCAAGTTTTACATTCTAACCATGAGGGACATTAATTAGCTGTTCATTTGAAAAGAGAACATTTAATAGCAAATACAATCCTTGGGGAGCATCTTTCAAAACCAGTTGTATGTGTGTATTACTGTGCGTTATTTTTTCAGATTTTACATTATATTTAACACCAACATCCTGAAAGGGTAAAATAACAGGACTGTGACAACCCATGTTGATTAAAATAAACACATGAGGCAATACAGCATAGAAAAATATGCAAAGTGAAGTTTAATTGTTCCTCTTATAAAGTAAAGCCCACTTTATAGGATGGCTGGACTAATTTATTTCTGCAGCTTATATATTTAAATGTATGACCACACGTAGCATGTGAGACAAATATGGCATCCCTAATGATCATCTGAACTGTCAATACAAACAGTAAAGACTGATACAACCTCAGTGCCCTACAGAAAAGTCCCCACCTAGAACAGAATAGATATTATGGTAGTGGATGCCCCCCAACACTCAACCAATAAAGGAGAATGCAAAACATCCTTTCCTAACCTTCCTCTTATTTATTATAATTTAATATCATCCCTAGCAAAATGTTCCAAGTTCCTGCCAAGCCCCCACCAATTTCTGAAATTACACTTATAATTGAGAATATCTGCTAAACCTTGACTGGCACCTGCACATAGAATGGACTCAAGATGCCAGTATTGGTTGTCACCATTCTTGAATGAAGAAAAATAAATTTTAAATCTTCTCATTGTTTTCTGGGTATTAAGTGTCATAATGACTGCTAGTCCTGGTTCATGCACCACTACTATTTGTACTTGGCTTCCTTGAACGCCAATCTCTCTTAATTTTTCTTGGACCTTTTTGGCCCTTTCTTTCCTCTTGAACATCCTTGCTGGCCCCAACTCATCTTGCTGCCTTTTTAAAAATGAAGTGCCTGAGTTCTTGGTCTTCTTTTTCTACCTCTGTGCTTTCATCAAGTTTCCTGGCTCCATGTTTTTTATACACTGGCAACTCCCACATTTATATCTCCAGATAGGATCTCTCCTAGGTATGCGAGGCTCATACTTTATCTATTTCCTTGTTTTCTCCACTTTGATGTTGAACAGACATGTAAAATTTAACAAGTCCAAAACTCAGGGTCCTGATTTTTCACCTTTAAACTAGCCAATCCCACGTTCTTCCCACAACTCAGTAAATGAGAGCTATGTTATGTCAGATGCTCAAAAAATCTTGAAGACACTTTTATTCATCCATTTATCCTATACCCTACATCCAATCTATGAGGTAAAGCTTTTGCCTGTACTTTCAAATTACATTCCTTCTCAAAAACCTTGCTGCTGCCATTCTGATCCAAGCCACTACCATCCTTTGCCTGGATAAGTAAAGTAATCCCCTTGATTCCCTATTGCCCCTCACAAAGCCAGAGAAATCCTGTTAAAACACAAATAATGTTTTATCATCCTTTGCTCAAAATACTCAAAAGGCTACTCATTTCAGTCATTATGTAACAAACAATTCCAAAACAATGAGACTTAAAAAAAAATAAGAATCATTTATTACTGCCTCTCAAAGTCCTGGTAACAGGTTGTTTTGGGTTGGGATTTCCCACATGACTGAAGCCAGATGGAGGCTGGGGCTGACGTCATCTTGAAGCCTTCCTCACTCACTGATCTGATGCCTGAGCTGGGATAACAAGAATACCTGGAGACTAGAAGAGCTGGGGCTCATCAGGCATCTCTCTGTCTTATATATCAGACCTTTCCATGTGGTTTCTCCAATACAGCAGCCCCAGGGTAGTCAGATTTGTTACAAGGCATTTGGCTTTCTCTACCATGAGGTTCCCAAGAGAATGGTGGAGGTTGCATGACTTTTGTGACCTAGTTTCATAAGTGACACATCATCATTTCCACCAGATTCCATTGATCAAACAAGACAGAAACTCAGCCAAATTCAAGGTGAGATGGAGAGCCACCTCTAACACACTGTGTCTGTGATGTCTTTCACACTGCATTTATGATGGCTTTTCCATCTCTCTCGTACTCTATTTCTCACTGATATGCTTTTAACCTACTTGCCACCTTGCTGCTCCTCCCACCTGGAATGTTCTTCCTTCAGGTATCCAACTGGCTTGTTTCTTCACCTCTTTCATGTATTTGTTCAAGTGTAACCTTTCCAGCAAGTTCTTATCTGAATACTCAATGTAAAATTCACCCCTATTCTAAAATCTCCTTATCTGCCTTCTCTGAGTTATTTTCTCCCATAGAACCTACAATATTTTCATGTGCTATAAAATTAACAGATTCATTTTATTTATGGTATGTCTGTACTCCATCAAAACTTGAGTTCCATTAGGTCATGGATTTTTGTCCTTTCTCTTCACTGATGCATCCCAGAGTCTACAAAAGTACCAGCACATGATAGGTCCTCAATAAAAATTTGGTGAATGAATGGAGGCCATGAATGCAGTGACTGATGGAACAATAAGAGATGAATATGTAAAATTCATAGGCAATATTATTAAATGAAATTTATTAGCTGTTTGGGCTATGTAAGTTGTACACAGAAGTGAACTAAAGCTTTAAGTAAGAGGGAAGATCCTAATGTTAGTATTGATTTCCTTTTCCCCACAATGAATGATGTTTTGAAGATCTTGATGCTAACATTAGTTTAAGCTCATTCAATACTGTCATAGGAGGGAGAAAATCGTTTGAGACCTCAGATATTAATATTCCAATCCCTCATCTTCTGTCTGTTGGAACTCATCTATCACTTTGGAGGTAAAACTGGAACAGTGTACAAATTCATGGTGAAGTGAGGGGTTTTAATATAGAAGGCATTTTCTTCTTTCCAGTGATGTTTCAGAGTAATGAAGTCCTGACGAAGGCAGAAGGGGAGAGGAATTTTGATTTCTGTATTTCAAATTTCTAATTATTTATTATTTAAGGGTATGTGATTTTTGAGTCAGTATAAAACTGAGTCTACATCTCAACTCCGTAAATCTCTAGCTATGCATCTTTAGAAATTTTCCTTAATGTTTCTGATCCTCAAATTTTATTCTCATTGAGCAAATAAATACAGTAATATCTATCTCATGCAATATTGGGAGAATAAAATAAAACTAGATATTATGATAAATGTACCATATTTAGAATAGCATCTGGTACGTACATGTCAATAACAGTAAACAGAATGCTTTCCTACATTTACTTTTAATTGTAATGAACTAGAGGGGAAAAATGCAATTTACTCAGAATAAGCTTAAAAATGAAATTAACATAATATTCTTTCCAGAATGAAGTCCATTAAAAGTGGACAAGTGTATTTTAAGCATAGCTTACATAGAAAGCAGTAAGAAATAAAACAGATGGGGTGAGACACTGAGAGTTAAACATATTTTTCTTCCTATATGGGACACAACTTGCCCACTTGAGCCTGCAACTCTTCTCTAGTTCTTAGAATACAAGTAAAGTTCAGATCAAAATTTTCAGAAGTTCAAATGCCTACAGCCTCAGGCTTTTATTTGTTTGTTTCATGCTTGCTTTGATTTTGTCTTTTTTTAAAGTCTCTTATATAACAGAAATAGTACCAGAGAAAAGAGGTTATGCACTTAAGTGAAAAAGCTACTTAGTTGTGTCAAAGGGACTAAAACTCAGATACTATTTCAAATTAATCAGTTCTTATGTAGTGAGTATCAATTAAGTGTCAGATATTATAGGAGTCACTGAGGATAAAATGATGAATAGAACACATTTCCATCTTTCCCAAAGTTCGGTGCTTTACTGCCTAACTTTGGAGAATACAACTCTTTAAAGAAGCACAATGTACATCAATATCCAAGGCTCTGAGAAGTCCTGCAATAAAGAAACCCATCTGACTTCCCAATCACCGAGTATCTCTCAAAATTACTTGGCAATGAGACTCTTCCTTTGTGTAACATCTACGACTGATAGCTATCTAACACATTCATGTTCATCTGTTCATTTTATCCTACATTCACATGCTTCTCCTTTCAAAGGGGTGGTTTTTAAATTTAAATTTTTTAATTAGACATCTATACAAGAGAGAATTTTGAAATCCCTTCCATATGTAGGAATTGAAGTTAGCCAGTATTGTGGGAAGAAAAGATGAAAAGCAAGTACAGCCAAACTCAAAGTCTCTTCTTTGGTATGTACCAAAAAAATAATAATTTTTATATTGTTGCAAAGCTACTTATTATACATTAAAATATAAAACTGTACTGATTAGAGCTCCTTCAAGTATCCTTAAGGTTATATGCTTTACATATCTGGCTTCTGAGTAAACAGTGATTTAAAGAATGAGTGTCTTTGCTAAAATGGTTATGAAAACCAAAAGCACACATTACATCCTTTGATCTGCATGAGGTGCATGTGAGAAAGGCAAATGACTGGCATGAGATCACATTTCTCAAAAGTGGTGGATCTGGAACTCAACTCTATGAAAGAAACAAATTAATTTAAGCAAGACACACTGAATTTAGACTGTTTATTTCAACTTTAAAATAATTTCCCAAAGTGCTAGGCTAAGGTTTATATTTGTATTATCTATGAGAAAGTAAAGAAAGCAAATTTAAAGTAAAATTTCAAAAACAAAAAATTCAAATTATTTTTAAATATTTTAAGAGTTACATTTCCAGTACTCTCATCTTCACACAATTAAACTGATTTTACAAATTACCCCCTTTAGTAAGGCTATTCAGAAAAGAGACTTTATTCAGAGACATTGTTAGCATTTGCTATATGATATTAGAAGAACTGCCTTAATGAGACAAGTTCATTCACTACAAATTTTTATCAATAAGAATAATAATAGGGATTTCTGTTGGAAGACAATGTTGTCCTTTCTGCTGTTAGCATCTGGAGGTCAAGGATGAAACTTAAATATTTCTATCTTCTATATAACACTCTAGGAAACCGTCATTAGTAAGTTTGCTTTTTGAAGAGATATCCCATTTTATAATCTAGTCATTTCTTTTCCTTGAGAAATTGAACTATTTAGTTGTCATACTACTTTGAGATAATTAGTTTGGGATGAAAATTTTTAGAAGTATATCATTCAAAATTTCTTGTTCCTTTCTCAGGTAGAAGCAGTGTAGTGTATCACTTGCATAATATCTGGCATTGGAATTGTACTCATTATATGGGAGTTGCTTTTACTATTAATAATAATACACATAAGATAATAATAATAATAATAATAATAATAATAATAATAATGAAACTATGCAAAGAGTAAGCTAGATACCATACCTCTGGATAGAATTCACATTTTTTGCTTAGTGTTTCAACTTGTACACTATATATTTTTCTGTTATATTATATTTTCTGTTAAATTATAATATCTTATTACTTTTTTGTGCTCACTTCTGTCTCCCAGATTGTAATCATAATAGGGATTTCTTCTAGGCAAATATACTATCTTTGATCTCTATATCCTTAATTGCACTCAATAAATGTTTGTTGTAAAAATTAATGAAAAGAAATGTTAATTTGTTCTTTTTTAAAGGTAGCATCTCAATGAATAACCTACTCAATCTAAAATGCATAATGTTTAAGTGCTATAAGGATGTGACTAGATTGGGCTTCCTCATAGCCTAGTGACTTTAGGGTATTCACTTCTTACACGGCAGCTGACTCACCCTAGAGCAAGCATTCCAAGCAAGATGAAATGGGACCTGATAGTCCTTTCAGAACTGGCACAGTGTCACTTCTACTATATCATACTGGTTACAAAGCCACAAGGCCAACTCAAATTCAAGGAGAGAGGAAATAAATTACATCTTTCCACAGAAAGAGTGAGAAAGAAGTTGCTGCCATCATTAGTTTCCCACAACTTAATCTGTACCCCCATTAATGACATTTCCCCCATTTGACATAATGTTTGATCTAACAATTAATAAAATAAAAAGAAGAAGAGAAAATTGCATAATACACCACACAGTAGTAACAATTACATTTTCGTTTGTGTCCTTGTTCTTGATTACTATACATACAAGAAACAATTTACCAAGGAAACAAACCAACTCTATAATTGTTTTCTGAGATGAGAATCAATGAGTTTACCCTTAGCTACAAAATACATCACTTTAAAAAAAAAAGACAATTAAACACCAATATTTGGAGAAAGAATTGTAGACAAAGGATTCTGAGCTGCTTCCATGACTCAATACTAATAAATGCAGTTGGAATAAGACCTGAGATTCGTCTATGATGACAGAAAGCAGATAGCTACTCTTCCTAGTACAACTGAAGAATACCTTGCTAAGCATTTATTTCAAGGGCTGGGAAAGAATTTTGCTATAACATAGGTCTGTATCCATAATGAAATAAATGCTTTGAATACTCTTGAAACAAGGAAGGATAAATGGAGAAAAATGTACATAGAGGGAATATATTTTTAACAGTAAAAACATGGTACAATCTTTTTAACTTTTTATTAAAATAGAAATTAAAATAAAACATTACGTTCTGTAAATAAAAAGTGGTGGGGAATAAATCTTTTATCAGAAAGACCCTAAGAGACCACAAGACAATCCAAGTTGTTTTGACTGTTTGAGGGATAAGGTTGAAAAGAGAGAAATGAGTGATGAGTACCGTTACAGACCCCTAGGAAAAACACCGGTAATAGATTCCCTACCTCAAAGAGGGGTTTTATTCTTAAGTAAAGGAATTTTAAACCAATATTACACTGTATGTTAATTAACTGCAATTTAAATAAAAACTTAAAGAAAAAGAAAGAAATGTTATAGAACTTATGGTACCACTGTAGTTAAGTAAATTCTAAAATATATACCAGGGGCACCTGGATGGCTCAGCTGGTAAGTGACCGACTCCTGATTTCAGCTCAGGTCATGATCTCAGGGTCATGAGATCAAGCCCCATGTCAGGCTCCCCACTCAGCATGGAGTCTGCTTGAGATTCTCTCTTTCTCTCTCCCTCTGCCCCATCCCCCAGCTCGTGCACCCACAAACTTTCTCACTCTCTCAAATAAATAAATAAAATCTTTAAAATATGTACCAGATAATACGTTTGCACATATATCTATAATATGAAGCACAAAACACAATCAGTGAATCATAATGAACCAAGCAATGAAAGCGGAGGAGACACTGGACAAAACCAAATATTTACTTATTCTTCTATTCCTTAGCGTATGAGGGTGGGATTGATAATAACAGAAAACAAACACTATTTATATGCAAAGTTACTAAGAGTTTCAAGTATGTATGTATGCATATTTATGTATTCACACACTATGTACTTGTACATATTGACATTCAGTAAAATTGATATACTTTATTCTACGGATTGGCAGTATGGCCTATCAAATCCAATCCACCTCCTGTTTTCAGAAATGAAGTTTTATTTGAACACAACCACACTCATTCATTTATGTATTATCTATGGTTGCTTGTGTGCTACAACTGCAGAGTTAAGTGGCTGTGACAGAGAAGATACCATAATCAAAACTAAAATACAGATTATGTGCCCCTTTATAGAAACAGTTTGTTGACCACCCGGTTTATTATTCCAAAGACCAAATATGGGACTCTCAATATATCCTAGTAAGTAATTGTAACCACAACAATAGTAATAATTTCTATCATTTATTGAACGTACAGTTTGTGCCAAAAATCATACTAAGCTGGAAGGGCAGGGTCTTACTGATATAGGAAAGATGTCAGGGTTTGAAGCCTACGGCCAAGAAAGAACTCTTGAAACGTCTTCGGTGCAAAAGGTGGTTTTATTAAAGCACAGGGACAGGATCTGCAGGCAGAAAGAGCTGCACTGGGGTCATGAAGAGTGGCCTGTTACATACTTTCATGTTGGGAGGGGGTTAGGGATAGCGTAAGTCTCTAAGGAATTTGGAAGCAAGGTTTCCAGGACCTTCAGGGGTCTAGCTATTGTTGGTAAAGGTCACTTATTACTGTTTCATAAAACCTGAGTCATGAGACCCTTGAGATACATACCGGTAGGACATATGCTTGGGAGAATGACTGTCAATGTATATCTTGTGGGATAGAGATAAAGGAAGATTCCAAAAGACTTTTTATATGTTAAAGTAGACTTACAGGATCCTGGGGGTCGGACAATCTTAGCCTTTCGCCCTTAGCAAAGTATTAACATCCAGGCAGCTGAGTTCCTAGAGGAATGTCACTCTGCCTGTTTCAAGGACTTGTCAGTGGGCTGTAAGTAGTAAGGAAATTTAATAATTTTTTTTCTGCCTTTGTTTCCCACATCACTATGATTGACAGCCTCATCAGAATCACACGGAATGGGAACGGAATAGTTAGAGGACAGAATGATAGTTATTCAAAGAAATAACAATGGCGAACATCTACTACACTATCAATATATAAAAATGTTAGCCTGCAATGACTTATAATGGATATCTAACCTCACTCAAAAAAAAAAAAAAAAAAAAAAAAGAAACTGGGTAATAGCTCATTAACACAAGAAATAATCAGTGTTTTTGCAGAGGTAAACATTTCTTTGAGGGTGTGCTCTGTATTATATTTCCTGGCCTTCTGCAACAATCAAATGAATAAACAGGACCTATTTAAATAATGCCAGATAAAACTCAGTGTCTCCAAATAATCCACAGGGGTGGAAATTCCATATTAAAAATTCTGTTTATATCTATTTATCAAGTCAAATTTTTAGCAAATATTTTTTAAATTGCATATTTTATTGGAAAATAGTATCCCTATATATCATTATAAACAAGTGCAGTATTAGAGTTCACAAGCTCAAATTCTGTTACTAACAAGGTTATTTGATCAAAATTTTGGAAACCTTGACAAATTACTCATTCCAAAATAGTAAATAACCTAAGAGTTGTAATAATCCATATAAGGTTGTAACTGTGTAGTCCTATACCACGATCCACAATTTTATAGAAAAATCAGTATATCGAATTACAAATGAATATAGATGACTCCAAAATCTGAAAACAAATGACATGGAAAAAAAATATTACACTGGAGTGTGCCTTCACAAACTTAAATTCAATATATCTGCGAAGAACTTATCATCAGCCACCTCAGTTCTTCATTTTGTATTTTAGTGTCATTTTAATATCAGTCCTAATCTCCTAGTAATGAATCCTTAAAACTATTCTGGCCTCTTGTTCTGCTCTGGGTACCCCATCATATTATTCACTGAAATTGAAGATTCTGGCTTCATTCCTCGATAATGTCTCCCACACCCATCACTCCCTTGTTACATCCCAAACATCATTTAATGGGCTTTCAGTCAGCAGGTTCTCTCCTTTCTGGTCCTCCGCACACAGAGGCTAGTGGTTTATTAAGGGATATATTCCATGAATACTTTCCATGAAAGGTACTCACTCCTTTACTCCTAATTTTACACAAGTTAGAATCCAGGCTCAGCTTTGCTTTAAAACAAAGTTATAATCTCCATTCAAAAAATGGTTCTGTCACATTTTTCTCTCTTCCATTTTAGGAATCCCTATTTGCAGTGTATTCATGTAATGTTCCTCTAAATATTCCTTACTGTTTTATACTTTCTACTTTATCACTCTTCTCCTTCCTCCCTTCTTTATTATCCATGTAAATTTTAACCTCTAAACAAGACCGGTTTTTTCCCCCCTGTGATAAAGGACCCTCCTACTTGTATTTGAATTCTGCACAACTTCTATCAGAGTACAATATTAAACAAAGACTCAGTAAATATTTGCAGCTTTGTTCTGTGGTTACTTTGCCATAAGGAACAATGCTTTCCTACTGACATTTACTGCTCCCAGTGCCTGAGGTAAGAGATACATTTTAGCAATTGTGCACCTAGAAAGGAAAGGTAAACAACTTCATCAGAAAACTAACAACAAAATTGAATGCCATTTAGTCGTGGTCTTACTTTTTCAGCTAACCCAGGTCTTAGAAGCCATGGGCAGTTTGAATACTATATTGCAGCTCCAGTTCTGTGCACAGTAAATAAGAGGAAATAATATCATCTGTGTTCACTTTAACAATACCATACTTTGGAGGTAGTTAACAACATAAAAGCTGAATTAGCTGTTTAGGAGGATAGAAGCTCAATCTAGGTCTGATTTTCAATATTTTTTTCTCTATAATCCTAAAATGATCAAATGATTTTTTTATTCAATTTTTTTAGATAAAGATAAATCATTAACTCTGCCTATAATGAGAGCAGAAGACACTGGGAGGTCTTAGCAGTATGCTTGAAGAAAATGTTGGCCTTTGCTACATTACTTACCATACTCACATAACCTTTCAGTAAAATTTAAGAGAGCTATAATAAAGAAGATTATTTTATATGTTTTTTATTAATTTAAACATAAATTTTCAGAACTCCATTATACCTATAACATTCCAAATGAATGTCTGTGTAAGTCATTAATTTTAAGACCAAGGCACTGATCATTTTGACAACAAAAAAAGTTAATAAATTTAAAAAAAAATAATCTAGTCAAAGAAAGAACAGACCTGCAATTAAATTTTAGTTGATAATGGGCTATTTAATAACTATGTTATGCAGCTCTGCAGAAAAAAAGGGCGAATATTCACAGTATGTATATACCGCATCTAATGATTATCAACCTGCTTTTTGGAAAATGAAGATAATAATCCCTTATTGAAAAGAGTTAAATGAACTTCTTCACCCAATATGTCTAAAATTCTCTTTCTAGTGCTCAGATTTTAATGAAATGAAGATCACTGCAATTCTTCATGTTAAATAACATCTGGGATTGTTCTTTAATCGAGTAAATTGGGTTAAAATATTGCATTTTTATTACTAGCTTAATAGCTTAAAGAGGTATTAAACATTTAATTATTAACCTTGACTTGAAAGAACTAGAGAGATTTCTTAGATGATTTAAGGATTTAAAAGTTCTCTCTTCTAAGTTAAGTTCATATGCAAGCATGAAGCAGATCTCACTAGCCATCCTGAAATGGATGTTTGACTTTAATTGAAAGAAACGGATAATATAGCATGTAACCATATGATATGTATAACTTTAGTTGAACAAATCATTCATGGAGGAATATATATTTTATATGAAAAATAATCAAGTAACTGATGCTAAATATTAGTAAAATCACCATTACTAAACAACAGAAAAATCTAGCCTAATGATTTCTTCATTCAATAAATATTTGCTGTACACCTATCATGTGGAAAGTGCTAGTCTAGGCACTGCGAAGAGAGCGGTGAATCATTTTTCACAACTCTTATATTCTACCAGAAATAGATAGTCACATATAAATACAGATTTTTAATAGGTAATTATAATAAAGAGTACAAAGAGAATTAAAAGAGATATATAGTTAGGTGGTGTAGGCAATGGTATGTTGGTAAATGTTCAAAATCAATTCTCAAAAAAACAAAAACAAAAACAAAACACACTTAGTTGTAGTGTTTGCCATTCTGTTGTATAAATAATCCCAGCACGCTGATTTCAAGCTATAATATGACATCGCTGAATACAGAGTTGGAAAGAGATGTCTACCCTCAGCTCTAGTGAGCTGTTCTAAGAGGGCTCTAGCATACCACGATAAGGCTACATTAAGTTGAATAGGTCTCTCTGGGAAAATGACATTTGAACTAAGGTCTGAATAACCAGAAAAAAATCATGTGTGAAGAACTACAAAAGCCATATTCTGAGCAGAGAGAACAGCTAGTATAAAGTCACAAAGCCAATACAAGCTTGGACTGTTGGAGGAACAGAAAGATCAGTGTATCTGAAGTGTATCAAGCAAGGAGGATGCATAATGGGGTTGGAGAGGCAGCCAAAGCCTTCACACTGAACTCTGTAATACAGGGTAGAGAATTTGGCTGTGATGTTACTAGAAGATCTGTGAATCATTTTGTTGTGATTAAAATTCTTGTAGTATTTACTCTGTTCTGTCCATAGTAAAGTAAAAAAGTTATTGCAGAAGGAAGGACAGACCTTGGCTCTCTGACGATAGGAGGAATATGAGAAAATATTTGGGAACTAGGCTAAATAAAACTTTGAAATTAATAAGCATCAACATAATATTACTAATTATGGCATCCAACTTAATACATGATTTGCTTCACACAAAATTTATTTTTTATGCTTTTGTTTTCTACAGCCAAGTACTTATTGTCATTCATGTTGTTACTACTGTCATCTCTAGAAAATGATTCTATCATATAAAAACAACATAATCTAAAATGACTTCCTGAGATCTTGACCTAAGAGCTTATATATAAAACAAATGTTTTTTAAATTGTGCCTATAATGCCACATAACAGCAGGCATTAGATGCCATGGACGTAATATCTGGCAAATAAAATGTTATGGACTCCAAGGGAACTGTAGATATTTCTAACTCTATTCAAAAATGTACTGTAACTGTAGATAGAATTTCCCTGGGCTATAGAAAAGCACAGATGGTATTAGTGTTTATTAGATCCATGAAGGTTGCTTTTAAAAAATATAGAAAAACACTGAAGCTCTACTACTATGGCCAGAATCGGGAGGTCAGAAACAACAATGCAAAGTAGAAACTCATCGTGGGTGGGAGTGAATAAAAATATTTCTATTAACAAAGTCTAAGGGTAACAGATTGATTTAAAAAAGAAAAAACAAAAACAAAAACCAGGAAACATTCATTTATATTGGGCAAATAATGAAATCAGTTACACATTGTGTTTATAAACTCATTGGACTAACATTGAGTCTCCTTTGGACTAACCCTGGAATACCAAGTACCACCTGAGTTGGTCTAAGAGAGGACCAATGCATAAATAGAGGGGAAAAAAAAGAACTGATAAGTTCTCAGGTAGAAGTATGACGGAGTGTGATAGAAGAAAAGAGTAGGAACAGCACTTCAGGTTTGAGAAAGACTATAGGGAAGAGGAGTTTGACTCAGGTATGGGTGGAATAAGGAATTCCACACATTTCACGGAGGACTTTAGAATAGCTAAAATATAAACTACTTACAAGAATGAAGAGGAATGATGTTTAAGGAGGTTAAAAATAATTTGCATTTACATTGCATGCTTTGGTAAGAGTTTTGCTTTTATCTATTTTTGCCTTGAGGAATCAGAAGCCTCCCTAACGCTTTTTTTTTAATAGTTTATTTTGAAATAGCTAAAGATGAACAAGTTTTGAAATAATACAGAGATTCCCATGTACCCATGTAACCAAAACACATTGTCCAAAACAGAAAATTAACATTCATATGATACTATTAACTAGACTGCAGACCTTATTCAGATTTCACCAGCTTTTACAGGAACTTTTTCCTCCCTCAGTGCATAGTTCTATGAAATTCTATCACACATAGGTATTCATTAAAAAAAAAAAAAAAACAGGTGGTCACCACAATCAGTGTACAGAACTGTTCCATCATCATAAAGAAACTTTCTAGTGTTATCCCTTAATAATCACACCTCTCCTTCACAAAACCATTAATACCTAGCAATCAGTGATCAGTTCTCCATCCCTACAGTTTTCACTTTGAGACTTACATAAATCGAATCATACAGTAAGTAAGCTTTTTAGATTGGCTTTTTTTTTTTTTTTCACTTAGCATAATGCCTTGAGATATACCCAAGTCACAGTGTGTTTCAATAGTTCCTTTTTATTGCTGAGCAGTAGTCTGTTGTCATGATGTACCACTTATCCATTCGTCCACTGAAAGCAAATTGTGTTGTTCCAGTTTGGGACTGCTCTGAATTTTAGTGTAAAGGTTTTTGCATGAATGTAAGTCTTTGAGATAAATACCCAAGAGTGTTGTGTCACTGATCAATGTATTATTAACTTTATAGAAGACTTTATAGAAGATTGCCAAACTTTTTTTCAGAATGGATGTATCAATTTACCCACCAGCAATGCAGGGGAGATTCCACTGTTTCACATCCTTGCCAGCACTTGGTATTGCCAGGATGTCTTCCCATTCTAATAAATGTGTAATGGTATGTTATTGTGGCTTTAATTTGCACTTCCCTTATAGCTAGTGACCTTGCATTGGATGCCTTTATTGTACAAATGTGATGTCATAATATAAAGGAAAAGTAACTTGGGGGACTATGTACAGAATAAAATAAAATATCCAGGGATGGAAGACTAAAGAAGAATTGAGGATGGGGAGACAAGTCACGATGATCAAATATAGTTCAGGTAAAAGACAAAGGTTACCAAAAATAAAGCATTTACTAAAATGCAAAGAGAGAAGAGATCAGATTTGAAAACTATTTGAAAGTAGACACAAAAAGATCTGTGGGAAAGAATAACAAAAGGAGTCAATGGTAATGCATATTAAGCTTGAAATAGTGAGTAGATACAGATACAGTAACCAAAATTAAAAATAAGGAAACGAAACAGTTTGGGGAGAGAGAGAGATTTGGAGATACTTTTTGGCCATATTAAAATTGAGGTATCTATAGAGCATACAAAATATTTGGCTAACTGAGTGGGGAGAAACATTATTCCAAATGGACATCTGGTATCACAAAGAGCAAAGACCTATTGTATTAAGTGGGATATTTTGCTTAAAATCATTGTCATAACTTTTTTAGCAACATTGTTGGCAATTAATCTGTGACCCCTAGACCAGTTCACATTGAAAGCAAGACAAAATCAAAGGCATTTTGGTTTAGGAGCTGATGTGAACCAATCTTAGGACGAAATTGTAATATGCTAATAGCCTAGTATATTGCTACCTTGAAGGGGAATTAGAAAGCCAATAATTATTGGAGAGTTTTCCCAATGTTATAGAAGCCTGAATACTCTATTAAAAGAAGAAATGACATTTGCATTTCCACCCATGTGTTCTTTTCATGATTAGAGAAATCACTTAAGAACACAAGCTTAGCAAATCACACCTCAAAAACTGTTGCTACCACAGCATTTTTGTTTTTCCAATGTAAGAAAATGGTTATATATTATATATATATTTATATCATGTCATGGCTTATCTAGTATTAGTCTTATGTTGATCTTATTATTTATATAATTCAATAAAAATTGATTCCATTATATATATATATATATAAAATAAGATTCCATTATATATATATATATATATATATATATATAAAATAAGATCAGCAGAATACAAATAGTAGACTATCCGTGAAGAAAAATGTTTTACGTATTATTCCAACCGATTACCCCATGTTGTAGCCTGGAGGAAAAAGTAATGATATCTCCATTTTAAAGATTAAAAAAAATAAATCCTGGAAACCAGAAAGAATGGAAAGCACATGACATTGTATACAGAAGACATTGTTTTCCTAACTATCATTTACTCTCCTTTTATTTCTCTTAGACTGAGAAATGGAATCTTTCCTCAGAACCATCTAAGTCCTGGTAAATCTACCTGAACCACAGACACACGTACACGTTGTTACAAAAAAAAAAAAAAAAAAGAAAGAAAGAAAGAAAGAAAATTTATAAAGTGCTGTGATCACATTTAGACATTTTTCAATCAGGGATGCCTGTGTGTCTCAGTCGGTTAAGCGTCTGCCTTCAGCTCAGGTCATGACCCCAGGGTCCTGAGATTGAGCCCCACATCAGGCTTCCTGCTCTGCAGGGAGTCTGTTTCTCCCTCTCCCTCTGTCCCTCTCCCTACACTCTCTCTCTCTCAAATAAATAAATGAAATCTTTTCTAAAAAAAAGGAAAACTATTAATAAGTATAAATTCTACTGAAGTTGAAAAACATGTAATACTCATAGAAATGGAGTACATTTTGCCACTTCCTAAAGGAACTCAAGAAAATAATATGAAAAAATAATTATATAGTGATGAAAAATAGTATCAGTGAGAAACTTCAAAAATTATTGACAAAGTAGGGAGGGAAATGTTGGATTCAAAGAAAAAAAGAAAAAAAAATACAAAAAAAAAAAAAAAAAAACAAAAAAAAAGAATGAAGAAATGACCAAAGCCTGCCAAAGATATTCATGATGAAGGAACTATTTTTAAAAAGAACCATGAAACAAAACAAAAACCCATGAGTAAATAAATAAAAGAAAAAAATGACCACTAAAAATAGAATAATGAAATGATTAAAAAAAAAAAAAAAACCTGTGGTAAACTAAGAAATTGCAGAGAAAATATCATTGGTACTTGCAAAAGTCAAAACTGATGTGACAGGAAAAAATACTCTGCTATGCAAAGTGTATATTAGGAGCTCAAATTAGGAAGTGGCTTAATTAACTATGTAGTTTATTCATGCAAAAGAAACTGATAGACCTTAAAAATACAATGACTCAACTGGTGTTTAATGAAGGTATCAGAAGAAACACGAAATTCTGTCAATGTAGAAACCATAATTAAGGAAAACACTGAGGACAAATCTGCTAACTGAACAGGAGGCCCAGCTTTTTGAAAATGGTCACAGCACCATTCACCAGTGGTATTAGAAAAAAAATCAACAAATGCCTTTAGACCTATTTACCAAGATTTACTTTTTGAAACATGTTTAAAATTATAAGTAAAGGGGGGCAGGTAGTTAAGGTATTAAGGATACAAACTGTCCTCTGTCCTAAAAGCTTGAATGACATGTTGAAAATTTGTAAAAGGGGTGGCTGGGTGGTGCAGTCGTTAAGTGTCTTCCTTCAGCTCAGGGCGTGATCCCAGTGCTCTGGGATCGAGCCCCACATCAGGCTCCTCTGCTAGGAGCCTGCTTCTTCCTCTCCCACTCCCCCTACTTGTGTTCCCTC
Organism: Ursus arctos; assembly: GCF_023065955.2. Lineage (NCBI taxonomy): Eukaryota > Metazoa > Chordata > Mammalia > Carnivora > Ursidae > Ursus > Ursus arctos. The sequence continues at coordinate 55,667,667 of NW_026622808.1, read as the reverse complement.
TCTCGCTGTCTGTCTCTCTCTGTCAAATAAATAAATAAAATCTTAAAAAAAAAAAAAAAAAGAATTAAAAAAAAGAAAATTTGTAAAAAAACATACTTTAGTCACAGACAAGTCTGTTGTTATATGAATAACAAATGTATATCTATGAAACTACAAATATGTAAAGAGGAAAACTATGTATCACTCTTGAACTATAATGGAAATGCAAAACTTAGGGCAGCGCCTGTTTTAAAAAATCAACTATGAAATTCAACAAGTGCAAAACTTTTAAGCAAAAGATAGTTTTTCAATAGAATGTAAAAGTATGTAGCTATTAGAATTTATAAGTGTATGGTCTATACCAATGTAGAAAAAGATGCACCGGAAGAAATAAAATGGTTGCCATTTATGCACATTCGTTTTTCTCTCTGAATGTACAACGTTTTAAATCAAAATATTTATTCAAAAATAGTTGCTATAATCAAAAGAATATTTCAGTAAGTGCTATCAAAATGCTGGAGCTTGAGGTGCTGCAAATAGATACATAGGCCAATTAGGGGCCATGTATACTGTGACTTAAATACCACAGAAGTCCTATATTCATTCATTTAATAAAGATTTATAGAATGTGTGGTAAACAAAGTAAACATTGAAAATAAGCCAACTTCATGGAAATATAGGATTATGTTGAGCAAATATGGCATGCATGCCTTCTTTCCTCACTCATTGGGAAACAAAACAAAACAAAACAAAAAACAAAAAACAAAAAACACACACCAAGAAGTTGGAAAGCTCAGTAAAACATATTCATTTAAAAAAGAGTATGAACCTATGCACACCAGTAACTAAGGAAGAGTTGCTGCCTCTTTTGATTACAGAGACTCCTGGAGTAAAGCAATTAAAACTAAGAAATAATTTGGCACTCTGCTGGAAGCCAGAGAGAAAGAAAAACACTCAAGACCTAGCCCAGGTAACTGTGGAATAGTGGCAAGGACATCAGCATCTACCACAAACACAGTTTTCTCTTCTTTAAAAATGAAAATATTAGTATTCCACCATATTGTGGTAATCACTTGAGCTAATACATCTAAGTGGTCTGAAACTGGAAAACATGCACACATAAAATACTGGTATTCTTTTTACAGATTTAGACTTAAAATAGGAGTTGTTTCTTCTTCCTCTGATATAAAACATGGCTCTTGTTTCAAAGTTTCACTTCCATGTACTTAATAAGTTTTGCTAACAAAGCAATGCATAGTAAAAATTCCTAGTACTATGCTTGACTAAGCAGATGCTACTTAAATGTCTGTTGAACCTAAATCTGTTTTAAGATATAATTGGAATCTTCTGAAATAAAAGTTTTAAAAATTAGAATCAGGCATATTTGCTGCAAAAAATTATGAATCTCATTTTCAAATAAATCAACCAAATCTATTTTTTCAAAGGTTGTGTTACTCAGGGACAAAGCACATCCAAATGAAACAGAAGATAAATCGACTCTCTTTTAGAACCCAGAGAAATTACAGTGGATTGTCATGATAAAGACCATGAAAAGTATGGAGCTTAATAGGGGAAAAAAAAAAAAAAAAAATATATATATATATATATATATATATATATATATGTATATATATATGTATATATATATATATGAAGGAAGTAGCAGCAGCTTGGACAAAGCCAAAAAGGATGGGTAGAAAGAGTTGTGTCTCCAAAGGTCAAGTAAAGTAGAATTGAAATGAAACCTGGTGATCTTAATCAATGTGTATAACTAATACAGCAAGTTTCCAGGGGGATATATTGTAGGGGTAGATACAGCACAGCCCTATCAATCTTCTTGCCAAAATTGTACAAGTAACATGCATGAATATATAGATCAGTTCTCAAGAAAAAGAAGTGTGACTCCCTATATTTGTTCCATATTATTCAAATTCCTGTTATGAGTTAAGTATAAGACTAGAAAACACAGGTACTATGGCAGCTGCTCTTTATGTAGGACTCCGTAAACTACTAGTTTTTTTCTTCCCCACAGGTGAGTAGTCTATGTTTCTGAATATTACTTTTGTATGTTATACCAAAAAGCCAAATACATATAGAGGAGAGAGAGTGAAATGATAAAAAGCCAATCTAATTAGAAATGATGAAAGGAACTAGGTACAAATACTTAAGTCAATGGAAGACAACATTTCAGAGAGACATCATGGTGGTCTCTAAGATGTGAGGATGTTATTATATACGCAGAGTAGAAACATCTTCTCTGTGATTCTTAACAGCAGAACCAGGACAAACGGATCAGTGTTAATGGAAAATTTGAGCTCAGATGTGAGGGGAAAATTTTTCTAACAGTTCAAATTATAGTTAGTTGTTGTTAAACAATAATTCTAACATATTTTACAAACTAATATTTGTAAAATCAAGTTAAAATCACTATCTACTTTTGATAGGGAATTGAGTTATGGTGCTCTCATACAATCTTGAGGGAAATGTAATTTGTTTAATGCAATTTGACACCATCTATCAAAAAAATTTAATGGTTATGGTTTGGTACCACCTAGCAATCCTCCTTTCATTTTTCCACACATGACTATAAATACATCTGTTCATATTTGTTCAATGAAGCATGATTGGTAATAGATTGCGTAAAATGGAAATATGCCAAATACTCCACAAATAGATGATGGTACTTTCATTCTATGCAATACTATGCAGTCCTTCATCAAAATGAGTTGGATTTGTGTAAAATTCTAAAACATTAATAGGAAAAAAAGAGTTTGTGAACAGAAATTACTGAATAAAGGTTTGAATAAAATCCATATATGTGCATTTGGACATATACATACATTCAAATTCATAGAAAATGATAGAAGAGAATATGTACTAAAATGGTAACAGTGGTCGCCACTAAAGATCAGAATACAGATTTAAAATCGGAAAAAGAGAACGGTGGGGGTGGGAGATACTTTCAAATCTATGTAATTCTACATTATTTCAGCTATATCATTCAAGCATTGCCTAATTATTAAAAAAAATGAAACAAAACAAAAACACAAGTTTGTCTGCCTTTTTGTTATGAGAATTGTCTCACATGGAAAGTGCTGCCTGAGAGAGAAAAGAGCTCGTGGACTACTTATTCTCCTAAAAACTCTATATATTCCCCACAACTAGAAATAGGTATATGTGTGAAAATGAGCTGGTATATTTTGAATGCTCTTAAGATTTTATTTGTAAAGTAAATAAACAAGTCTAAGTGAATATTGAAAAGGAATTTAAGTCAGCATTAATTTAGTTGTGTACATGTTGCAATATCTGTATTTTATCTGCCCTATCATCCTCACATTTAAAATGTTCCTCCCCAACAGTTTAGTATTAATTATGTATTTACTGATGGAACAATGAAATGTAAATGGAGGTTTCCAGGAAGATGAAATGGAGTGTGCCACATTTTTAATAGCTTGCCTGTGTTTTCATGTAGTCTATAAGGCTCTCCTCTGACAACCCAAACTTCAGTTTTTTAGGAAATGCTGGAGCTCTGTCCATTCTGCCCCACCAGCTTCAGGTTCCCTCATCAACCTACCCCATACGTATAAACCATCTGTTTGTGATTTTTCGGCTTTATCTGAACATCTTCACGAAGAGGCCATCTGTTCCCTTCTTTTAAATATCTATTTACAGTACTTTCTCTCTTATCGACTTTACAACTATTTTTGCATATGTCAAAAATTCAATTACATAGTCACATATTAGTATGTCATCTTCTCAGGAGGGATCTTAGAAAAACTCCTGGGTGATCCAAAGAGCATGGATAATACTGAGAGGCTAAAAAAATTCACCTAAAACCAAGGGATGAGGGACACCAAAATAAAAGTCTCACAATGCATGAAATCGATAATAGATCTGAGATGTCCTGGAGAGCCTTGTGTGCATGATTTCCAAAAAGCTGTCACTTCACTATGTACAAGAACAATATGAATTTGCATTGAAATTTATTTCTGCCATTAGTAATATATGCCTATTGCAAATGTGCACTTTAGAGTAAGTATACTTTCAGTTGGAATAGAAAAAAAAAGAAAAAAAAAAGAAATGCAAAGCACAAATAGATGTTTTAACAGCATTTGTGTAATTCTAGGGCAAGTTCTTAGGACCAACCTACCAAAGGAAATTCCTAAGGTTAAATATGAAGCAAACTTTTAATGTGTGGGGGTGTTTGCTAAAAGCAGAACACTATAATGGACATAAAAAGCTGAAACATTAAAGGCAGTCAGCTCTTTATTTTCTCTGCTTCCCTGGGAGCAAAACACCAGCAGAAGAATTCCGCAGAAAAATGGTATTTCCAACTGTGTTGTGGAGCTCAGAGTTGTGAGATTATAATTGGGACAACAGATTCAGATACCATCACCACCAGCTCTTTTCACTCACATTTAAAAATAAAAATTAAAAAAAAATAATGAAAGTCCCATGTGTGTGTATATAATCATATATCTGATTAAAATTTCATATATGTGTATATATATATACACTATATAACTGCATAATCAATATATATAAATGTGTAACTTTTACCCACATAAACCTATTTCCAAATTGTATTTATAATAGAAGAAATAAATCAAGAACAAATGAAGTATATCTAAAAATTACCATTAAATTTATTTAGACATCAACATTTCCGAAAAAGATTTTGGTCTGATAAACCTGATAAAGAGAGAGACAGAGACAGAAAGAGAGAATGCGAAACAGAGATTAAATAATAATAATAATAACACAAAATAAAGGTGCCTGGGTCGCTCAGCAGGTTAAGCATTTGTCTTCTGCTCAGGTCAGGATCTCAGGGTCTTGGGGGCAAGCCCTGCGTTGGGCTCCCTGCTCAGTGGGGGATCTGCTTCTCCCTCAGCCTCCCCATTCTCTTGCTTCTCTCTCTAGTTCTCACTCCCACTCTCAAATAAATAAATAAAATCTTTAAAAAGGAGAACACAAAATATGAAAAAGTTGTTACAATTTTAAAAAGGCAAATATGTTAAGCATAACAGTAGCTGTGAGCCAGTATAAAGCAAGCCAAAGAAAAGAGAGAATTTTACTAAACATAAAAGAAATATGTCTGTTTCTTAAGGGGTGGGCAGTTGTTTTAGTATTCGTGTCTGAGTGAAATTTCTTACATTGAGTTTTACACAGATAAGCAATATTCTTTTTTCCTCCAAGAAGACCAGACTCTTAAATGATCAACAGTACATTACACTAAGTCATTTTACAAATGGGCTCCCAAATTTTGACCTTCGTTAAGGTAGCCAATTTCAACTAGAAATATCAATGCAGATATGGGCAAATGTGTATCTTGCTGTATGGTAAATCTGAATATAACATTCTGGATCTAGAGCAGCCCTCTATCTCCATCTGCCTAGAGCAGACATAATTTTCTTTTCATTTGTTTTTGGTGGAAAATGCAGCCCAGCGTGATTATTTCTGTGATGCAATCCAACTATTAAAATTCCACACTCTTGTCTCAAAGTCCCTAATATCACTCTGTTCCAGACTCGTGGCCTCCAAAGCATCTACACACTCCTGGTGCTGGGCTCCCCTTTCTCTGTGGGCAGAGTCCTTGCAGAGTACTAAGAAGATGGTTAAGCCCCAGCCAACTTCTATAGAATAAACTTGACTCTAGAGAAATTGATGTTCTTGCCAGGGCAACTTGAGGAAACACAGGCCGCTTTGGGAACTCCCTCTGGCACCTTAGCCTCTTTCCTGCCCCTTTCTTCACACTCCAGGCCATCTGTGAAAGGTTGGGGTGGGAGACAGTTCAATTGGCCTTTTCTGTGCCCTTAGCACGGGAAGACGTAAGATTATGGAATTGCCTGCCTTTCTCCTTCTAGTCCTCTAAATGTCCAGAGGCTTGGGTTTCCAGAAGTGATTCTTTTGCTGAGCCATTTCCTAGCAGGCCCTGCAGTAGCTGACTGGCACTACAACGGGCATTTTTCTGAACCTGGAAATGTGGAACACTTAGTTTACTCTGCTTGTCAGCACTGCCATGCAAGCACGAAAGAGTTTTCAAAAGCACTTTATACCTGACACCATATGAAAACCGATTTTTACTACATTTGAGACAATATACTCTTACAATGATGTCTCTCTGGTAGAACATGGCACATTCAGCGGAATTGGGAACAAGTTGCTGCAAGGAAGCGATAAGGCTTAATATAAAGGCACACTACTGTTAAAGAAAGGTATCTTGTATGCTAGACATTGTAAGAAATTTACATTGTGACTTGTACAATATTATATGGCCAGGACAGTAAAGAGTTCTTTAGTTCTTCAAAAATAACAAACAAATTCTTCAATAATTGTGAAAATAGTTCTTAAATATTCTGAAACTTAATTTATTTTTACTTTAATTCTTTCAAGGGTGTCATCAAATTATCCAGTTTTTAAAAACATATTGCTTGTACAAGACGGCTGACAACCAAAGTTTTAAATTCCCAATACATGTTATAGCCATTGCTACATATCGGGTCAATAATGTAGACAACTACCTAACAACTTCTGCTCTGGATGATACGGTGTCATGCTAATTTTTAAATTTTTATTTTATTGTGGTAAGAACACTTAACATGGGATCTAACCTCTTAACTTTTAAAAAAGTATACGTTACTCTTGACTATAGGTACTGTGTTGTACAGTGGATTTCTAGAACTTATTTATATTGCTTGAATAAAACTTTATGCCTGTTGATTAGTAACTCCTCATTCCTTCTCCATCAGTCCTTGGCAACTACCATTCTGCTCTTTGATTCTATGAATTGGACTAGTTTAGATACCTCATACAAGTGGAATCATGCAGTATGTGTCTGTATGAGACTGGCTTATTTCACACTCATTAATATAATGTCCTCCAATCTCATTCATGTTGTCACATATTGCAGAATTGTATTCTGTTGTATATACCTAATTTTCTTTATTCATTGATCTGGGGCATTTGGTTGTTCCCATATCTTGGCTATTGTGAATAATGCTGCAATTCTTTTATATCAATACCCACAAGTAGGTTTGCTAAGTCATACAGTAGTTTTATCTTTAAGGTTTTAAGGACACATGCACAAGCTCTTCCTTTTAGAATACTCTTCTCTCTTCATCTTTTCATCCTTTGGATCTCAATTTAGTCAAGTCCTCCTACTTCCCTCTCTTCATTCATCAATTATGTCTTCTCTGCACTCAGACTGCATTCATTCAAAACCCAGCTACAACACCATTAATTTGCAGTATAATCTCGAACAGTTATTTAATGTGCCTTTGCCACAATTTTCTTATTTGTAAAATAAGGATAATATTAATACTTTTAAAAATAGGGTTGTTGGAAAGACTCAATGAGTTAATACAGGAAAAGCACTCAAAATACATAAATGTTTCATCGCACTTAGAGCTATGTAAATGTTAGCTATTATTAAGTTTAAAATTGGTATTGGTATTTTATATTATTGTGGTGGTGGGAACGCAGGTTGCTTTGAGATGAGCCATGATCATGTTAATTTTTCTCTACCTTTTGTTTTTCAAGCACCTAGTACAATGCTAGACACACAAAAATATTTGCTTAATAAATATTTATTGACTAAATAGATAAATGGCATGGCTTACTGATGTTTGACTATCTAAATTGTTATCACTCTTGGATAACAGTAAAATCCATTAAGAGCAACAGGGCTAAGGCTGTATGTCAACTATACTTAAAAAAAATTAATATAGTAAAAGGAAAGGTGACAATGGTGAAATAAACTCAGATAAAATTCAGAAGTATCTGATTTTACTGCCAGAGAATATGTCTACACAGGGAGAGGTATATGACTAATTACAGTTAGGTCTATAAATTATATCAATCAACAATGTTCTAGGTACTTGGATACCACAATAGTTTTCCTCACTTTATTTATTTATTTATTTATTTATTTATTTATTTATTTATTTATTTATTAAAGATTTTATTTATTTATTCGACAGAGATAGAGACAGCCAGCGAGAGAGGGAACACAAGCAGGGGGAGTGGGAGAGGAAGAAGCAGGCTCATAGCAGAGGAGCCTGATGTGGGGCTCGATCCCATAATGCCGGGATCACGCCCTGAGCCAAAGGCAGACGCTTAACCTCTGTGCCACCCAGGCGCCCCAGTTTTCCTCACTTTAAATGTAGCAATTTTTATTTCCATCAAAATATCATGAAGCAGCAAGGTGAAAGGATATTATGAGTATCACTCATAATACTAGCAGAAAACATAAGACATACTCAAAGTGGATAATTTGAAAAGAGTCTAAAAACAGGAACTATTTTAAAAGGTGTGGGCAAGTTGGAGGAAAACAGAAGGGGAGACAGTAACCAAAAGGCAGTGTGTTACCAGGTTATGAACGAAAGGTGCAGGGAGAAAGAGTTTATAAGAACCTGGAGGGACAGTAGTGTGGAGAGGCCCACCTGGCAGGAAGTGTGATCCTTGATGGAAAGATACAGTCAGCATGTAAGAAAGCCAGAGAAATAATAACCTTGACTTCACTTTCTCTCAGATCCTTCTCCCTCTCTCCTTTCTCCAGAGGGTGCTCATCATTGCTGCAAAACTAGAAGTCAGTGGAAAGGAAATCCAATGTTATAACCCATATGGGGTAGCTCCATGGAAGGTGGAAAAATAAATCTGGAGGGGCAAAGGAAATTTATCTAACGCATAAGATCAACTAAGTTTGAGAAACAATTTTCTATTCTGCAGGATTTCTCAGTCTTGAATTGCTAATGTGAATTATGACTCAAATGTGGGTACTACAGAATCTTTTTTTTTTTTTTTTAAGATTTTTTATTTATTTATTTGACAGAGAGATAGAGAGAGAGCACAAGCAGGGAAAGCAGCAGGCAGAGGGAGAGGGAGAAGCAGGCTTCCCGCTGAGCAGGAAGCTGGATGCAGGCTTGATCCCAGGACCCTGGGATCATGACCTGAGCTGAAGGCAGTTGCTTAATGACTAAGCCACCCAGGCACCACCAGAATCTCTGTTCTTAGAGAACACTTACAGACTAGGAAACGTCACTTGAATGACACTTTGGAAAATGGTGGACCCTCATAAATATCAAGTGTTAACCAATGTAACCTCAAGTATCAAATCAATTTTGTCTGGAGAGATGCTATTTTAATTGAAACAATCCATATAGTCCACCTCCCCCAATCCCAAATTGTAGAATTCTTTGAGCTCCAAATGACTGTGGATATTCAACTACTCAGACAGTACAACTGGCAGACAATACAATGGAGACTTTTAGAAATGGAGTCATCTGGCCAAATACCAGAGATAGTACTTTCATACCAATTTCTAAACTCGGTCTTGCCACGTTTCACTTGTATTAGGTGTAGAACACTGTGAAGTTTTTTAAAACTAGATTTAGAAACAAGTATACACATAGTTCACACAGGTGGATGGCCATCCCATTTGCTTCACTGAGAAGATTTTGACTAGGCCTGTATTACTTCTATTAGAAGCAAATGAATTCGCCCTTTTCACAACTCTTATGTGGAATTCAAGAATTCACTGCTTTCAAAATTGGTTCTCACAATTTGACTTTTTTTCCCCCCATAAAACTGGGTTCTAAATAAAGTTCTCAGTACATAAATGAACACAGAGTGCTGTGCAGGTGGGTTTGCCCTTGGTAAGACACAGCTGTGCCTATCAAACACAAAAATATGGTATTTAATTTTGGAAAATTGCTAACGGCAGGCAGGATTGTACAAGGGAAAGTCACCTTCAACCGTCACTCAGGAAGAAACAGATATCAGGAACAGTATTATTTTTCCAAATGCTTCCAGGCTAGAATTGCATTCGATGCCCTTCCAGAAGCACTGAACAATGAAATGGGTAACTAGTTGCCAAGCACATACAGCTGTGCATCTATCTGCCTGGGGTGTGTGTTGGGGTCCGAGGGAAAATGAGGTTAGGGAAGCAAGCACTGAAAATAGTGTCAGCCCCTCCGTTATATGCCGATTCTCCTGGTCAGAATGAATTCCAAGATGGAATTCATATTATAATGCAGTCTTCACTTACTTTTCACTGATATTCCTCATTTTTTATCCCTTACCTTGGCAGAGCTCAAATAGCAGTGTCTCACCATGATGCAATTACTCTTTTGGCAACTCCAGGCAGTTGTTACTTGTGGAGAATGTGTAGTGGCACAGAACACCTCCAGGCTTATAAATACAGGTGGCCTAAGTTAACCAATTATTTAGAGGCAGATAAGTCATGTAGTTTAGCAGTTGTCTGATTCATATCCCTACTCCACATGTGGAAGATTCTTTTCTCCCCAGTGAAATGTTATGGAGTTTTACTAGGGAAGGCAGATGTCCTGGTACTAGCATCACATGGTAGACTGGAACAGATTCAAAGGTGCTCTCCCAGTGTTTCAGGTGTAGTATATCAGTGCTATCACTGGCTGATTATACAGCATATAAATAAAGATTGGGACATCACAGAAGGAGCAAGCCTTGCCTGGAGTGTCCTGCTTTTCTGTTGTCTTTTTATTGCCATTTTAACTCAAAGTACAGACCTTCCTTGTTTCAAACATTTTCTACTTTACAATGGCAATAGATTCCACTTAATGATATTTTACTTCACAAATTATTTCTTTATGCATAGGTGTCTTTATTCCCCAAATGTATCATAATTTCAATGAAGACTCAATTGTTCTGCTCTTTAAATTCACTTCCCAACCTTCTTTGTCCCCCTAAAACATGAATAATACAGCCAAATTTGAAATGGCCATTTATGCTAGCCCAATTAACATATGGTATATACAAAGAAAAACTAGATTTTCCTGGGCTTTGTATCCTGAATATGTCCAAAAATATCTTATTCCCATGAACATAAACTTCAAAATGTCCATTGCATTTACAATTATGAATAATAGGGAACTGTTACTCCCAAGGGAAATAATAAGAGAAGAAATGTTTCATAGATGTTTTTTAGCAAAAGCAAATGATTTGAATGTTTCTACCAAAAGGGAATCAAGCCTTTAATATGGAATATCCCTCAGGTCTCCTTTTTGGAAGCAAAATTCATAACCACCTGCCATTTGACGAAATCTAATTGCTAATAGAACATACACTTCTCCAAAGTGTTCACCGGCATTTTCAAAAAAATTAAAAAAATAGAAAAGGAGGCATGGAAGCCTCATCTACACAGAGAGAGAATGATAAATGTAGCATGTTTTCGGTATGTGTGGTTTTTTCTATTAAGAGCAAAACATACTAGAAGTATAAGTAAGCATGATTTCTTCCCTCAGTAATAGTTTTAAGTATTATACCAGACAGATTCAAACAATTTTTTAAATGGGTGTCAAGTCTATTCATAACCTTTCAATTCTCTGTTTTTCACAAGGAATATGCATAAATACTGTGCTTTGTCTCATGCTGTGTTATTCTTATTATTTATACTATGCATAATTAAAATTTAGGAGACTAATAATAAAAATGGAAAGTGCATTTGAAATATATTTGCCTAATGAATTTTCAAAGAACACAAACTTAGGATCTGGAATCTAGACTTAACGCAGGATCTCAATGGTGACACTAGAACACGGTAACATTCACATAGCCCATTTATGATTGCAAATTGAAGTGTCACATGCCTACATTTCTTATATGTATAAGTATATATCCTTTCCTGGTAATACATACTGAATTTTGCAATAGAAGGGAGGTTACTGATTCACTTAGTGGTTAAAGATCACCTAAAAAGGTGTTTGGGAGAGAAAAAAAAAATGCCATACTCAGAAAAGCTGAAATAATGATGTTTCCATAAATATTGAGTATTGAACTGAAATAACATCAGCCTTTTTATGTCCAATTCTCCTACAATCCCATTACAGCAACTGCAGAAATTGGTAAATAGCTCTTGGGAAGTGACCGTGTTTGATACGCTTTATGCTAGACACTATGTAAGCATTTTAAATACATTATCTCATCTCTCTTTTAACAGCCTGTGAGGTTTATAATTTATTCCCACTTCACAAATGGAGAAACTAAAACTAAGAAAAACTAAATAAACAGGACTCATATTTGAACCCAGCTTGTGATCTCCTATTATTGGGCTCATACTTTGAGGGACATATATAATAAAACTCTGAAGTCAGAAATTTGGAATTTTATCATAAGCATAATTTATTTACTGATTCCAAGACAGGCATCTATATTTTTCCAACATTATGATTCCATCAGACAATTTTACAACCAGCTCCAAAAGGTGATTTCTGGACTTTTTCTCCTTATATTTCTTCTATGTGGGCTTAATGTAGGTATTTCTGTGTTACTGAAAAATAAGCAAAAGTTTTGTATCTCCAAATAAAAGGAGAGTTATGACCAGCTTGGGGAGTCCACAAAAAAAGTTAATTAGTTACAGAGCAAAATGGAAGTTTGCTATATTCATGAACAAGTTCAAATTGTGAAACTGAGTTAGGGGCATAAAATAATATCTACAAAAAGTCTCTAAGATAGTATAAAATTTTTTACAATACTAACAGTTAAAAAAAATAGGTTTTATAATGCCTAAAATCTTATAACTACTTTTGCCTACATTTTTAAAAAGTTCCTTTATGCCATAATTTGGCTATATTTGTTACATGATAATCAAACTCTTATCTTTCTAATGAATTTTTAATGAAAAGACATGCAAAATATGCCCATGGAAAATGGACATATTATGTGTTGTGGATGTTCTGTCTTTACTAATTAACACGATGTGGCAGTATCCAACTCATCTAGGATGGGGCTCTGAGTCTTGCACCAGCCTATTCTATTCTTAAGGGGAATCATTTTTGTTTACTTATGTAAATAAAGTGAGCAGAATTCAGAGAATGACGGCATAATTTAGCAGAGGGCCTTTTCCTTTTTTTTTTTTTTTTTTTAAAGATTTTATTTATTTATGTGACAGAGAGACAGCCAGCGAGAGAGGGAACACAGCAGGCGAGTGAGAGAGGAAGAAGCAGGCTCCCAGCGGAGGAGCCCGATGTGGGACTCGATCCCGGAATGCCGGGATCACGCCCTGAGCCGAAGGCAGACGCTTTAACGACTGCGCTACCCAGGCGCCCCTGGAGGGCCTTTTCCTATTGACCAATTGCACTGCAAAGCCTCACTGTTTGAGGAGTGACACAGTAGAGAGTGTTGAAGTAAGACAAATGTAGAGTGGAGTCTTGATTCTACTTTGGGAAACCACTAAACCTCAGTTTCCTCATCTATAAAATGTGTGGATAATGACAGTAGCAATGATTTCAAAGGATTCTTTTGAGGAGTAATATTATGAGTGTACAATAAATACTGCTTCTACTGCCATTACTACTGCTGCTGCTACCCCTCCTATCAACACCTCTGTTTTTTCTTAATCCCAGGCCCACAGTTCTAGTGAATAATCTCATCCACTAACAGCTAGATTGACATGGTCATCCTGCATACTCTCATTGTCTCCCATCTCTACTTCCTCTAACGTATCCTGCAAACCACTGCCTGATTGATTATATGTAAAGACTGTATTTTAAACTCTAAGCAAATTATTTCTCTTTTGGTGTTATAAACAGAAACCCATGCTTTAAGCTAGTGGTTCTCCACCAGGAATGATTTCAACCCACAGGAGACATCTGAGAATGTCTGGGCGAAATTTTTGGTTGTCATAATGAGGAGGGTGGGGTTCTACTGGCATCTAGTGATAGAGGCCAGGGAAGCTGTTAAACATCCTACAATGCCTTGGATTCCCCCACCTAATAATGAATTATCTTGTCCAAAATACCAATAGTGCTGAGATTAAGAAACGCTGCTCTAAGTGGAAACTAATGCTGTGCGAGCAATAAACTATAAAATACTAAGACGAGCATATGGAATCTAATCAGTGTCCTTGAGAGCATGGCCCAAGTTATCCTATCTCCCCTTCACTGTGGAAAATTCCCTCCATTTTTTTAAACCTGGAAGTATATAATCAGTTATATAAGTAGAGCATTTAATCTTCTGAGCATAAATAATCAGCTGCTACTATCAAATAAGTAAAAACCCTCAGGCATTAATGTAGAGGGCTAGGCCAACTGATCTCTTAAGATCCATCTCAGTTCTGACATTTACAATCTCTTATTCAAAACCTCCAAATGTTCTCCTTTGCCTACAAATGAACTTCCATTTCTTAGCATGGCATTCAATGCCTTTCACAACTTGTTTCTGGCTTGGCCTGTCAATTCTACTTCCCACTGTTTTCTGACATGAACATCCATTTCAGAAAACTTGACTTGCTTATTGGTGCCCATATACAAACTTCTTATCCTCTCTTTTCTATTAGTCCTGACCAATCTCCTCAAACATCAGGGTTTACGGCCTCCTCTTGCTCTGATGATCTGTTCTGTTTATTTGGCCCTCAGTAGTGTAAGTACTATTGTGTTTTGTTTTGTTTTGATGTACTTGCTTTATCACTCGGAACTCATTTTGTCTCTTTAAGATATAAATCATGTAATATATTGTTCATCCTGTATGCCCATCCTCTCCTATTTCCTTTAAGACATTACACTTGCCCCACATATGGCATGGAATATTACAGCCCACTTAAAATGCTGTTCCTGGGATTAGTCCTAAACCATTTGCTTTGACCTATTTCTGGTATCACATCCCACCCCAATGACTTGCCAAAGTCATCCAATGAAAAGCATTCTAAGACTGCATCTGTATTCAATGGGAGAGAGGTTTTGATTGATTAGTAATGTCTTTCAAGGGTATAACATAAGGTACTGCCAGCAGGCATACCAAAGATTTGCCATGCCTGTTCTTTCCCTTTCCTGGTGTTACCAATCTATTTCTAAATTTTGTAATAGATGTGGTCTCCATAATGGATTTAAAGTATGGAATCTGCAAATGCTCATTTTTGTTTTGTAGACAAGATAGACTAGATCACCAGGTAGTCCCACAGATGATCTAATAGTGAAAAGCAAATTGCTTGTCATCTTAATCAGGGATACTTTAGCTATCAGTGAAATAAATCTATCATACATACTCTCTGTTGTATCTTACCTCAATTTCACCCTGAGTGTCTTCTCTCTGTCTTCTAGATGGGCTTTCACATCTCTATTTCTATCCCTTTCCAGTTGTCTCTACTGAAAAACTATTACTTCTTTTGTTATAACCAAGGGCAAGCATGACAAATGCATAGCCCCTTGAGTGAATCATTATTTTAAAAACTAAACCTAGACTCACAGAAGACTCACTCAGTTTCAAACCCAAATGGGCCCAAGTTAATCCAAATTAATAAGTGATTACTAGAGAGCTAAAATAAGGAGAAATGTTGGCTGAATCTCCTTTCCTTTGGATAGCAGTAACCATGCAAATCTCAGTAACAAAGAATGTGACTTGCATAGGTGTCCCTTAAAGTGTTTACTTTATATACATTTTCACATGGACAGAACAATCCAGTGAATTAGGAACTGTCCCCACCTACTACATAATGAAGCTGACTGCAACAGAGTTTTAATGGCAGTCCATTCAGTAAGAGAAAAATTCAGGTATAACACAATCTGTCTGATTTCAGAGCCTGAGACTTCTTTCATCGCCCAGGAGACCCAGAAACCCATGCTTACTACATAAGAGAACAAGTCAAATGCTTTCGTATTAAAGATGGCAGAAAAAAAAAGAAAGAAAGAAAGAAAGAAAGAAAGAAAGAAAGAAAGAGAAAGAAAGAAAAGAAAAGCAAGATTTAAAAACACAGTATAATAAAAAAATAAATTAAGGGGTGCCTGGGTGGCTCAGTAGGTTGAGCGTCTGACCCTTGGTTTTGGCTCAGGTCATGATCTCGAGGTCATGGGATCAGGCCCTGTGTCAGGCTCTGGGCTCAGCATGGGGTCTGCTCCAGGATCCTCTCTCCCTTTCCCTCCCATGTGCTGTCTCTCTCTCAAATAAATAAATAAATAAATAAAATATTTTAATAAATAAATAAAATTAATTAAAACACTAATAACTGCTAACATTTATTGAATACTTGCTATGTACAGGCATATGCTATGTATTTGATGCATTTAATCCTCTTATTGACCCTATGAAACAGGGACAATTATTATCCTAGATGACAAAACAGATGGAACAAGAGACTTAAGTCACTTGGTCACATAAGAAACCTAGTTAATTGTGAATTTAAACTCAGTGTTTAAGTGCAAGCAGTGTGATTCCAGAGTCCCATGCTTTTAATAGCCAAAAATTTGACTGAAAGTATTTCTAGGGAGCGAAGAAAGAAAGAAATGGACTTATTGCTAAATTGTATATGCCCACTTTATTAAAATCTATATATGTGTACATACATGTATATATGTTATGTGAACATGTATGTGTGTGTATATATGCACCCACATATTCTGTATAAGTGTAAAAAATACATTTAGTTTTTCAAATATTCAAACCTGAAAACGCATGCTGGTGTGTGGTTTTTTTTTCCCTCTTTCCTTTGTATAGGAAAACTGCCTACTGGTACCTCTCCTTTTGTCAGAGACTGATAAGGGCTGTACAATCTTGTAGTCAAAACATCTCACTAAAAAGCTTCTTTGGCGGCAAAGCCTAACTTGGAGTGTGTTTGGTTTCCTGGCTGCCTTATTTGTTTACAACAATGCTCTTAAAATTGTCTCTGCCATCTGTGTAAGGTCTAGTTCCTTGAATGAGAATGAGATATTAAAATGCCATCCAGATGTCTAGATGCATACCCGCATTAACATATTATGCAAATTGTCACAAGGCACTTTTTTTCCTTCTTAAACAAAAAATATTTTTAGATGGAGTGTAAGAAAGTGAATCTGTGGAGGAAAAGAAAATTTTATAAAGGTAAAGAAAACAAGATACATTAGATTTGCATTGCTTATCTTCTTATAATCGTGTCTTACAAAACCATAACTTACAAATGATTTTGTGTCTATCACTTTGCAAAAAAAAGATCAATACCAACAGAAAGAGCAAAATTCACCTTGAAAGATGAAAAACATGAATTCAGGATATACTATTTTTATAAGAGAAATCGTATATTAGAAACATTAGTGAAAACACTAAGAACAGTCTTTTTTTTAAAAAAAACAATTTTATTTATTTATTTGACAGAGAGAGAGACAGCCAGTGAGAGAGGGATAAGCAGGTGGAGTGGGAGCCCGATGCAGGGCTTGATCCCAGGACTCTGGGATCACGCCCTGAGCCGAAGGCAAACGCTTAATGACTGAGCCACCCAGGCACCCCACTAAGAAGAGTCTTTGACTCAACATCCCAAATCACATCTGGCATATATCATCTCCTAAAGTTTTGTCTCGGTTCTATGTTACAATAAAGAACAAGTAAAACTTTATTTCAGATGTATTCGCTTATTTTAAAATTTTAAATAACGGCACATTAAAATAGTTTCATGTTTACAGGTTTATGGATTGTATGAGGTATGTGTGTTCAAAGTTTCTTCAAAATGTTATAAGAATTTCCACTAAAAATATGGTATGTTGGCATTTAATAGTCATCTTAGATTTGAGAAATACATATGATTTGCAAAGGTAAAGTTATCTGATCCCTCTCATAATTAACCTGCACTAAATTAACCTGCACATAACCTGCACGATATTTCCTCTAATCACTATGTTCCCTTTATAAATTCTGAATATATTTTCTTGAGCCGGAAGTAAATTTTTCAGCTCTTAAATATGTAAATTTAAATTCAAAGGCTGTTCTTTTTTCCCTCCACATTAAAAAAAAAAAAAAAAAAAACAATAACAGCACTACTTTATAAAAACATTTTGCAACCTCAAATAAGTATTCCTAAATCAGAATTTAAACTGCAACAATATTTACTTACAATGAACTCCAGAACATGTTCCAGAGCTAATTAATTCATTATTGCTACTGAAGACCTTGACATAGAGTGGATAGTTTAATATATAATCAGTAAAGCAAAACAAAACTAAGCTAAAATTGTTTTAGGGTCATATTATCTCTTAGCATGCCCTCAAGGATAGATTTTTCTCTTTTCTCAATGAGTGTTGATTCAACAGACAACTACTAAAAGCCAGTGGAAGTAGTTAATACCTCCCAAAATGTCACATCAAGCTTTTTCAGCAGAGATGTGGCAAAATCAAATGAACATTTTTTTTTAATTAAAGATTTTATTTATTTGACAGAGAGAGACACAGCAAGAGAGGGAATACAAGCAGTGGGGCTGGGAGAGGGAGAAGAAGGCTTCCCACTGAGCAGGGAGCCTGATGCGGGGCTTGATCTCAGGACCCTGGGATCATGACCTGAGCCGAAGGCAGATGCTTAATGACTGAGCCACCCAAGAGCCCCCAAATAAAAAAAAATAAATAAATAAAGATAACATTAATGGGGTGCCTGAGTGGCACAGTAGATTAAGTGTCCAACTCAATTTTGCTCAGGTCCTAATCTGAGATGGAGCCCAGCACTGGGCTCTGTGCTCAGTGCTGAGTTGGCCTTAAGACTCTCTCTCCCTCTCTCTCTGCCCACCCCCCCCAGTGCTCATGCACTCCCTCTCTCTCTCAAATAAATAAATAAATCTTTTAAAAAAGATAACATTAATGAGAATGTGAAATATGGATTGAAAGTAGATAAGCAAGAGCAGAAAGGAATTAGGAAGGGTTTAGAAATAACAAGTTGGAATGAAAACTGTTCACTAACATACAATGGATCAGCTTGCTGTCTGTTTCATTCCTCTACAATTAAACTGTGTCCAGGAGCAAAAAGAGAAAATGAAAACAATTGTCTAGTAGATTCAGTTCAGCAAATGCTAGCTGGAAAGAATTAGATGATTCAGGCATCCTTTTCACCCAATGAGCTTTTCTGATAAATTACCTCCATGTTCCACCTGCCACATATCCCTGCTTGGATCTGGGAGAAATGTACCATCCTTTCTAACCTCTTTATATATAAATGGCCATAGCCAATTGTCACCAAATGTCCCGAAGTTCTTTCCAGTATTCACAAGCAAGACTAAGTTAGACAATGCAATTCAACACAAACCTATACCCTTTCCTTGAAAATAGACACAAAACCTAGTGAGTACAACTGTGTGGTTAGAATTCTAAGGGAAAATACAGAGGTAGCATTTTTACTACCATTGATCTTTTTTCTCAAAATGGTGGAATTATTGACCTTCAGGAAAATAACTACTGAAGAATTGCAGTGTAAACAATTCCTAACCAAATAACCCAATGTATGCTGTGACTGTTGATCTTCTATACAGGATAGTTAACAAGAAAGAGATACGATATTCCATATGAGAGAAGTCTGTATTTTACTTCAAAAAGCATTTTGACAGGGGCGCCTGGGTGGCTCAGTCGTTAAGCATCTGCCTTCAGCTCAGGGCATAATCCTGGAGTCCTGGGATTGAGCCCCACATCAGGCTCCTCTGCTGGGAACCTGCTTCTCCCTCTCACACTCCCCCTTGCTTGTGTTCCCTCTCCCGGTGTGTCTCTCTCTGTCAAATAAATAAAAATATACATATTTTTTTTTTAAAAAGGCATTTTGACAAAATTAGCAGAACGGTAACACATCTGGCCCACTATTGTGTTCTACACACAATTTGGACCTCATGTAGTTAAGATTCAGTGATCTGAATATCACCTGAGATTGTGCGAGAGTTTACCACATGCTCCAGACTCAATTTCAAATGGTGTTACTTAACAAAAAACAGATTCTGCTTTGGAAAGATAAACCACCAAAAAAGCACACTCATTCCTCAAGAATGCCAATTGACACAGTCTAATGCAAAATCCTGTTCTTTCATTTATTGCTTATGTTGGTATTCACTGAGTAAATACTGAGCACCAATTATGTGCCAGTCACGATCTCACTGCTGCCAGTTGATCAGCGCAGATCTGTGGGGAGTTCCCTTTTAACACCACAGGAGTGGTCAGATCTTTTCCCCTTCAGTCCCTCCACCCTCCAAAGCTCAATTTCCAGACTTCAAAAGCATAATTAGGCCATTCTATAAATCAAAAATTTCCAAAGACTCCTAAAACCTAAAGAAAAAATGATAAGCTTGTTTATAATATTTTTAATTTTTTCATTGTCTGGTCCAAACCTAACTTAGTACTTTCCCCTTTGTACTTATCCAAATTCGCTCAAGTACTTGAAAGTTCATTTAATCTGTTGCCTCATATTCTTCCACCTCTTTGCTTTTGTTTGTATTTTTCCTTCTTTCAGGAATGTTTTTATCTCCAGACTCCAAGCCTTCCCTATTTATCAAGAAAACTAAGGCAATCACACCTGACAGATAAAGCCCAGGCTTTTACACAAGACTTCTAACACAAAGGTCTCATCTTCTACTTAAATATACTGCTCATTTTAAAACTCAATTGAAGAATATCTACGGAAAAAAACTGCATACATCATACATGTACAGTGTATGAATTTTCATAAACGAAAACACATAGCATATAGCTCAAAGAAAAATGGTACCAGCATTCCAGAGGGTTCCTTCTGGTCCTCTCCCGAGTCACTGCCTCTCAATGGTAACTCTTCTGACTTTTAATGGCATAGATACATGTCTGCCTATACTTTTCATAAGTAGAATCATGTAGTATAAACTCTTTTGTTTCTGGCTTCTTCCACTCAACATTATGTTGATGACATTCATCCACGCTGCTACATGTACTTGTAACTTACTCATTCTCATGACTGTATTATATTATATCATGCAACTATGAGACAGCCTAGTAATTCACTTTACTATTGATGGACACTTGGGTCATTTCTTCATGATAGTGTTGCTATTTCTATTTTAATTAATATGTAAACATACATATTTAATTCATATATGAGCATATATGCATTTCTTGGGGGTATATAGTTGTTTTTAAACTGCCTCTTGCCCATATCAAGCTATAAGTATCTTTAGGGCAATATCTCTAGTTGCTTCCTTTTCCAGTTTCTTGCCTACAGCATTCAGGCAATGAATATGGATAATTATAAGTTGAATATGTTAGTGTATAAAATCCATTGGAAATACCGCTTTCTATAAAATGAGAAATCAGGCAACAAACCATTTTCCTAACTTTCTATTTGTTATTATTACTACCTTAAATAATCTAGATCACCGCTTTCCTAATAGAATCCGAATATTTCCCTGGTTGGCACAGGCTCTCCATGCCGACACTGGGGAAGGTCAGTCATCTTGTCTTAACTGCTATAATCTTCAACTTCAAGCAACAGAGTTAAGGTGATTAAAAACTGCATAGAAAAGCTGTACATTAAGCAGTAACTATGTTAAAAGAGTCACAATTAAGATAATATAGAGTATCCTAAATACAAAAGTCCATGTAATTTTCTAAAATGAGCAAATCTCCCAGTCAGTGTAGCTGATTCTAGTTCCCATAAGACTAATAAAGTCAGTGTATGGCTCTCACTAAAAAGGAGATTTGTGTATCCCCACATAGCTCAAGAGACCCAAGAGAGATACTGTAAATTTTTCCACTAGCAAAGGAAAAACGGGCAATGAATTTTGCTAGTTTTAACACCAGATTCACACATGCTCTAAAAATGTTCAAGGGCAGCCAGTCCTTATTTATAGTGAGGCACTCTTAACACCAGACCCAAACTTCCCAAGTCTTAAATTTATGCCTAGATTTGTGACCATTCATTATCACTGATGTACTTAAATGTGTTGTGAGGAGCCAAGGTAAATCCATTATGGGGTACATACCTGATCTCTTTAGCATTTTCTGTGAAATAGCACACAGAACCACAAATATGTTCATCTGAACTGGCTTGACTGATGCTTCAGGTGATTTTAATCAAGTCCAAGTACTCCTTCTAGGTAACTCTTCCTCATTACGTTATTTTATAAAATGACTTTGACAAGCTTAATTTTCCCTTAACCATCACTTTCCCCGACCCCCAACACTTCTTCTGGGGACCAATGTCATTACATTTGAGTTTTTAAAAATTGAGCCAGTGTGCTGATTTTTAAGGTCATGCACAAAAGAGTCAAAATATTTTATTTAATTAACCAAAAAAGATCTGTCAAAAAGTATACAGATAGTTTGGCTTTTGATAATATTGCAAAGCATGTGTAATACATACCAAACAGATATTCCAGAAGAATGTATAAATAAATGAAAAATTTAAAAATAAATTTAAAATATTTAAAATGACATCTAACCGCATGAACATTTTTGTGAGCAAAAGGCTGGTGATCATTCACATTTTTACATTTCTTCTCAGCAATCCTTTCTACTTTTTAATAAAAAATACTATTTTCAGGGGCGCCTGGGTGGCACAGCAGTTGGGCGTCTGCCTTCGGCTCAGGGCGTGATCCCGGTGTTATGGGATCGAGCCCCACATCAGGCTCCTCTTCTGTGAGCCTGCTTCTTCCTCTCCCACTCCCCCTGCTTGTGTTCCCTCTTTTGCTGGCTGTCTCTATCTCTGTCGAATAAATAAATAAAATCTTTAAAAAAATAAAAAGGAAAAAAAGACTATTTTCATTATGTTACCTACCTCCTCAGATAATATATCCAATTTCCCTATCTTTTCTAAAAAAGATAGATTTGAAAAAGGTCTTCAGTTACAGATACATATCTTGCTGAACATTCTACCTATGTGCTTCTAAATATTCTAGCATAAGAAATAAAAATTTAAATATTATGAAGAAGCATCAAAGGAAAAAAAGAAAAAAGGAAGCGCTTTCTCAATTATGGATTAAGAAAAAAGTTATGAATGATCTACAGCTAAGCTTGCTAATTCATTATCCACAATGATTAGGAAAAGTTCAATGTTCCCAGTGAAGCAATTGGGAATTAAGGAAATAAGTAAGTCCAAATGTCAGCCCAAATTGCTTGCCTCATTTGTGGGTTGAAACAAATCTAAAACTTTTTTGAGAAACAGATCATACTCATAGATATTCTCACTTAGCTCAACTCTATATTTGTGCGCACAAGCACTGAGGATGTGAAGATATCCTGCTTAGGCACATATACCGTTCAGGCATCTTTGGGCCTGCAGGAATATGTTAACCTTCCCGTCCCCTGGATGCCTGCAAGTCTGGGGACTCTCTGGACATTGGTCAAGTTACAATTAATTCTTCCTGTTCCTAGGAAGAGATGGAGGTGAAAAATAGTCATGACTGTTGCTGGACATGATACAATGAAGATCTGACCAAATTATTCTAAAACACAATGTATACATGTTATAAGAAGGGAAGGAAATACAGGTATTTACCCCTAAAATAAAAATGTATTGATATGAAGGGGCACCTGCACCCCAACATTTATAGCAGCAATGTCCACAATAACCAAACTGTGACAAGAGCCAAGATGTCCATCAACAGATGAATGGATTAAGAAGATGTGGTATAATAATGGAATATTATTCAGCGATCGGAAAGGATGAATACTTACCACTTATATCAGAACTGGAAAGTATTATACTAAGTGAAATAAATCAATCAGAGAAAAACAATTATCACATGGTTTCATTCATATATGGAATATAAGAAACAGTGCAGAGAATCATACAGGAAGGGAGGGAAAAGTGAATGGGAAGAAATCAAAGAGGGAGACAGACCACAAGAGACTCTTAACCATGGGAAACAAACTGAGGGTTGCTGGAGGGGAGGGGGGGTGGGGAGATGGGGTAATTTGGTGATGGACATAAAGGAGGGTACATATGATGAGCACTGGGTATTATACACAACTGATGAATTACTGAACACTACATCTGAAACTAATGATGTACTATATGTTGGCTAATTGAATTTAAATAAAAGAAATTTTAAAAAATAAACAGAAATATACTTTCTACACAAAAAAGGAGGGGAGAAAATATACAGACATGATTTTCTATAAAATTTTTATCTACTTCTGCCTAGAAAAGCACACAAGTCTGTTAGTTAGCATGTATTGAGTGCTTACTATGTCAGACAATGGACCAGATGTTTTGCACACATTCTTTCATTTAACCCTGTATCAATATCTCCCCTGTCATATCTCCTAGTCCTCATTTTTAATTCATCTGGTTGGTGCTAGCCACCAGGTATAATCTGACAGTGGCTTGACTAGGTGTCACAGCAAACCTCCCAATTTCTGCCCTGGGCTTCTGTGCCAGAGCTGGGAGAGATTCCTGTGGAACTATTCTGATACATGTGTGCAAACTTATATGTGTGTAATAGTTAACACCCCACAGTATCAATGTTGGCCAAGAGAGGAATGGTGGTCTTAGAGAAATATTCTCCTACTCAGTCTTGTGATAGACATTTCAATGGGAGAGTCTGCACAAAGGACTTGCAGCAGGGTTGAGCCTCCGTGCCCACAGCAGTGACCAGCTAAATAACCTAACTCTGGATTAGCTTTTACTTTTTCACTATTATATTCTTCCTAGATCCACCCCTTTCAGATCACTTCACAGAACAAACCACCTGCATCCAATTCCTTATTTAAGGTCTGCTTTTAAGAAGAACCCAGACTGGACAAGTCCTAATTTACAATGGCCTAATATGAAATTAACTTAATTTTAAGATGAAGCTACTGATGCACGGATAGGTTCAGTAACTTGTGTAAGGTCACACAATAAGTATAAAAACCTAGATGTGAGTTTTGCATTCTTACCACTACAGTGTATGGCTTTTCTACCCCCATCAGGATCCTGTGGAATACAGGGGTATATTCTCAAAGGAATGGGACTATGCTACCTGTAGAAGGCAGACAGGACAGAATGCTGAGTAAACCAAGGAAGTACATGCATGCATTCATAAAACAGCCACACTAATCTACACAGCCTTCTTCTCTTTGTCTGCTATGTAAATCTAAAACTCTAGCACACTATGTCACATCTCCCACAGGTATACTGATACATTTATAAAAGGACCAAAGATCCTTAGGCCTGAAAAAATTATCAGCAAGGATTCTCCCCTCTCATAACTGTATTCTTCTACTGACCAAGGAAATAAAGAGATGCTCCAGCTTAGATAGCAGTTATTTCTTGGGATAATAGGCCTAGAAACTCAGCCTTATTCCTCAGTGCCCTCTATGATACACACTCATCAAGTGACTTGGAGAACAAAGGTATTCTATTAGTATAGCATACAACAGCAAATAAATCACAAACCAGTTTTTTAAAAGTTGGATATGGAAAGCATAATAGTTACAATTTATTGAGAACTTACTCTCTCTCTCTCTCTCTCTCTATATATATATATATCAGTGTATCAGAAAAGCTAGAAAACATAAGCTAAACTCTTTGTAAAGGGATATTAATTGCATTTCCAAGTAATATGCTCATTGTGTTTTCAGATATCTTGTTCAGGGGGGTACCTCTAAATCTAAAACAATGAGTCCAGTTATAAATAATCTGAGGAAATGCAATAAATGTTCTTCAGAGAGTCTCAAACTGTAAGAAACATACCACATTTATTTTACAGTTAGTAGCCACTATGATAGAATTCAATGTGTGATTTCAAATTCAGTACTTTACCACAATGCCGTCTAATAGTAACCAAGTATAACTTAATAGTATTGGGTGTCTCTATTTCAATTTATTTTATTGTCTATGAGCACCTAGCATAATCCTCTTGAGGGCTAGAACCCTCTCAAGCAAATAACATGTTGAAAAGAAATTTTCTTTCTGTGGTCACCAGACTGTGCCCTAAAGTAGTTAAAACCTATAAACCTTTGTTATAAAGCTGGACGATGCAAAATGATTAAATTCAGCAGTTTAAATCTAGGCACCAATGCCCTCTGAAATGTTTAAGGGTGTAACTGGCATTTCGCTGTGTTTTAAAAGAGTTAGTGAGATTCCCCCCCACCGCCCCCAAACAGCTCTAACAACTGAATGTCAGTCTGGCCTTGATTCCATCATGTCCTGATGTATAGTCCTGACCACAGTCAGAACTGTACCCATCTAGCTTCATAATGAAGAATGTTCAAGTCCATCTCTCCTGACACCTTGGGAATCTGTACCCACACAGATGGTGCTATTGTTTTTACACCTGCTGAGACTCGCTGATGGAAGTGTTGGTTTTCTGGCAGGCTATGTATCATCGGGACATTTCCACCTACCTGTCTCATTGCACAGGATGGTCCAAACTCCATCTGAATGGTGAGAAGCAATAGCCCTAAGTCCCTGCTTTCTCTAGGGACCCTTCCAGTGGTTAAGTGCATGTGCTTACAGTACACTGCCTGGGTTCCCATCTTGACTTACCCCATTCCCAAGGTAGATTACTAAAACCTCTCACTATTTCAATTTCTTCCTTTGCAAAAGACAGCTCATAAAAGAACACCTATTCCAGGGCTGTTGCAAGAAATGAATGAGATATTTCATAAATTACATTATACAGTTTTTGATAAATAATAAGAACCCATAAAATTCGGGTCTTATTAGGAGACCCTCTCTGACTCAGATCTGGGATCTCTATCTCTAGTTCAAGGAAATTTTAGTTTCTGCACAACTAATTTCCATATTTTCTTCTTGGCTCCGATACTCAATCTCAATTTCTGCCCGTCTTTAGGTGCTAGGTCAGGTCAAACCAGGTCCCATTTAATGACTTTCCTCCTTGCTTTACAGTTTCATCCTTCCCAGCTCATCTCCTTTACTTTCTTCATCAGTTTTACTTTGTATTTTTATTCCAGTCTATCTGCCTCATGATATAAATCTCTTTCTCTCACGTATACACTATACTTTTAAATTATGAATTAATTTCATAATTCATAATTCCTGAGTCCTGTACCATTTATTCATTCTTCCAATAAATAAAGTGTTTGCCATATGTGAAATAGGGAAATACCACAATAAGACAAAGAAACAGTCCTATTAATATTTTGTCTCTTATCCCTCAGGTTCTAATTATCTTCAATACCATCATCCTAAAGCTCATATGTGAATCAATGTATATTCTCCTTGAAATATCAAGTATTACAGAAATTGTATATACTTAGGTGAGATCATAAAAGATCTATAGGGATGTACACATTCAAGTATCAAACATCACCACTGATTTCTACTATGTACTTTTCTCTCTCTTTTTTTTTTTTAAGATTTTATTTATTTATTTGACAGAGAGACAGCTAGTGAGAGAGGGAACACAAGCAGGGGAGTGGGAGAAGAAGTAGGCTCCCAGAAGAGCAGGGATCCCGATGTGGGGCTCGATCCCAGGACCCTGGGATCATGACCTGAGCTGAAGGCAGATACTTCATGACTGAGCCACCCAGGTGGCCCTCAACTATGTACTTTTCTTATTCTGCCCCCATAGTATGGTGACCTTTCTCCTAAGGTTATCAAGAAAACACACATATGCATAAACACAAAGGTACAGACCAACCATATAACACCCTACGTTCACCTACCACCTATTCAGTAAAATAGAACAAGGATTTACAAGTCACTTTCTTACTCCATTCAGGCTGCTGTAATAGAATACAGTAGACCAGGTGGTTCATAAACAATAGAATTTTTTTCCTCACAGCTCTGGAGGCTGGAAAGTTTAAGATTAAAGTCCCTGCAGATTCCATATCTGGTGAGAGTCCTCTTTCTGGTTCATAGACAGCTAATTTCTCAATGTCCTCACATAAAGCGGGGGTAAGAGAGCTCTCTGGGGCCTCCTTTATAGAATCACTAATTCCACTCATGAGGGCTCTACCCTCATGACCTAATCACCCTCCAAAGGCCCACCTCTTAACACCATCACTTTGGGAGTTAGGTTTTCAACTGATGAATGGGGGGTTGGAAGGGGGGTGCATTCAGTCTATAATAGTGACACATTGGCATATTTGAGCTCCTATTACTTCTCAACTTTCTCCATGCTATTCTGACAAACCGGCTCAGACTGCAATAGTTTCCATCCTAGTATAAGTACAACCAAGGAAAAAAAAAAAGTAACAGAAGAAATACAAAACTCCGTATTTTATAACCCCTCCACACAAATATATTCTCTCCCTTCACTATCTTTTTTTCTTTAGATTTTATTTATTTATATGACAGAGAGAGAGAGAGTGAGAGAGCACAAGCAAGCACAAGTGTGGGAGCAGCAGGCAGAGGGAGAAGGAGAAGCAGGCTCCCCACTGAGCAGAGAGCGAGATGTGGGGCTCAATCCCAGACCCAGTGATCAAGACCTGAGCTTCAGGCAGAGGCTTTAACAGACTAAACCACCTAGGTGCTCCTCCCCTTTCACTATCTTAACCACCTTTACAACTAGCATTAAGGCTGTTAAATCCTAGGAAACTGACGGCCTTTAAAATACTGCCAAGTTCTTTCTGTCCCTGAGTGAATTTGCTAATCTGCAGTCAGTCTATATTCTGAATAGTTCTGCACCCTGATTCTGTTTGCAAAGCATTAGAGTTAACATTGAGCAATTAAGTGCTTCACATGCACAAAATTACAGCTGTAAATGCATTCAGCATATTATTTAGTGATTAAAATATATCTTTGTAGATTAGGTAATAATTTTTCTTTGGAATGCATCTAATGAAGACACATTAAAAGTCAAGAGGAATGAATTCACTGATTCACCTTAAATCATCTACTTTTTAAATATTGGAAGTAGAGTAAAATATTGAGTTATACAAGTAATTTGTAGGTTAGAAAAGAAATAAATGTGTGTTTTCATTCTGAGGAAAGCATTTATCATTACCTTAGATGCTACTTAGATTATAAAATAATGAATCTACATCTTCCCAGCTTGAATTGATTGGAAGGATTCTAACAACGTGAACAGTATTTTCGAACTGTAATTGATCTTCTCTTTGACTAAAATAAATTACAAAAAGGTAAAAACATGTTCAATAATGCTAATGACTATCTCAACTGTTTACCAGAAAGCAATACAACTCAGATATTTTTAGGACAAGGACAGTTAATGATCAAGAAAATTATCCACATAATTCAAGTAAAAACAAAGAAAGCAATACTTTGACCTAAAGAATTGAGCAGTTGAAATTCTACATTTAAGTCAACTAGTCTTCATTTCAGAAGAAACCAATTTGATCCTAAGTGTGTGTGTGTGTGTGTGTGTGTGTGTGTCTGTGTGTGTGTGTATGTGTATACACATATATATGTGAGAGAGAGAAAGAGAGAGAGAGCTGTTTTTCTATAATCAGTGGGAAGAAAACTGGGCCAGGTAACTTAAAGAAATTCATTTTTTTTTTTTTTTTTTTAAGATTTAGTTATTTATTTTAGCAGGGTGAGGGGCAGAGGGGGAGAGAGAATCCTAAAGCAGACTATCTGCTGAGCATAGAGCCCGATGCGGGGTCGATCCCAGGACCCTGAGATCATGAACTGAGCCAAAATCAAGAGGTGGACGCTTAACCAACAGCCACCCAGGCACCCCAAGAAATTCATATTATTAAAGTTCAATTTCATATGCCTAAAATTTCTCCTGGACAAACTGGAATTAAAAATAGAAATCTGAGGTAGTATAAAATTTAACTTTTTTTTCCTTCAACTTCATTGAGATATAACTGACATATAACATTGTGTAAGTTTAAGGTATACAAAGTAATGATTTGATATATGTGTATATTTCAAAAACGATTACCACGATAAGGTTCATTAACACATGCATCACCTTACATGGCTAAAACTTTTCACATCGGTGCTTCACTTGTGCTGCCATGACTCAGTGTGGGTGAAGTATATCTTCCTTGCCCTTGACTTTGGATGTGGCTATAAACTCTCTTTGCTTAGTGATAGATGGGCAGAAGTAAAAGCATGCCAGCACCATGCCTGTGCTGAAAGAGGACTGGTATGCTTACACTTCCTCTTTTGAATCTCTACTGCCACCATATAGAAAGCATGGTCCAAGGACCATGACAGATGTGTGTCGTAGAGCAGCTCTACCTAATCTGTAGAGCTGCACTGAAAGAGCGAGCCAACCAGTCACTGCAGCCTAAAGCCACATGTCCTAACTAAGCCTAGCCTTAATAAGCCATATTCCAAGCAACCTGCAGACACATGAGCAATAATAAATTATTATCATAGTTTTACGTCACTGAGTTTTTAAGGTTTATTACACAGCAAGAATAACTTGATATAATGAGAAAGAAAATAGAAAACACAGCTTTAGTTAACTGAACCTTGTTAACCATTTCCCTATTTCCCATGGCACAGATAGAGTTATGTCTTTTAGCTATTGAATTATTCAATATTTTTATTAAAAACTTACTAAGTGCCAGATATTGTATTATATATTGGGGATATACCTATAAATAAGATAAACTGTCCATGAATTTTAGTGAGGGAGAAAGATAAGAAATAATTAGAATATGGCTTGATAAATAAATGTTGAGGAAGAGAATTAATTATGCTTTATGAGCACATTAGGATTTTCAATTCTTGACTTAGCTGATCAGTCAGGGAATACTTCCTGGAGGAAATAACTTCTTAGCTAAGTTTACAGAATGAATAGAGATGCAGCTGCCTCTCTGTTCTACTGGCAATAGTGGTCTTGAGTTTGTACTGACAATCGAAGTTATGAGATCCAACACACTTCAAACAGCACCAGGTTGACTAATCTTTAAGAAATGGCAGAGGGGCACTTGGGTGGCTCAGTCATTTAAGTTTCTGACTAGATTTCGGCTCAGGTCATGATCTCAGGGTCCTGAGATCAAGCCCTGTATCAGGCCCCCTGCTGAGTGTGGAGTCTGCTTAAGATTGTCTCTCTCCCTCTCTGCCACCCCATCTTCTCTCTCTCTCTTAAATAAATAAGTCTTCAAAAAGAAAAGGCAGGGGGCGCCTGGGTGGCAAAGCAGTTAAGCGTCTGCCTTCAGCTCAGGGCGTGATCCCGGCGTTATGGGATCGAGCCCCACATCAGGCTCCTACACAATGAGCCTGCTTCTTCCTCTCCCACTCCCCCTGCTTGTGTTCCCTCTCTCGCTGGCTGTCTCTATCTCTGTCAAATAAATAAATAAAATCTTAAAAAAAAAAAAAAAGGCAGAAAAGTAACAACTAGGTATGTACAACAATAACACTGTAGAGTTCTTATGATTCCCAAGCAGTTTCTTTGACATTTCACAGTCAAAAGAAGCATAATCATGAGAAACAAGCTACGTATATGCACAACTTCAGCTTTGAAGTCCCAGCACCGAGCTCAGTCCATCTTTTATACCTAGATTTTTAGGCAGTCACTCAAGCATATGTAACTTTCCCTCACACTCTAGGGTAGCTGTACCTTACTAATACTAATTATTCAAAAAACAGGTGCTTCAGCCAGTCCTATTGACCCCAGCTAGAATCTCACACAATATAGGTATAGTCCCAGCAGCTCCTTCAGTTGATGGCATAAGAATAATTGACCATGAGGAAACCTCAGGTGTCCAGGAGGCTATAGAAATGTTACAGAACTAGCTTTTTCACCCATGGAGCTAACCAGAAGTAAGAGTGGAAATGCTGGGTAACACAGTTTGAGAAAAAAGAGTAAGTTGCAAACAGAAGGAAAATCATGCTTAAAAACCCTAAAGGAAGAGCTGGCAGAAAAACTGGGTTCAAGATGCTGGCGTAGGAAGATTCTGAACTCACTCCCTCCCACAGATGCAACAAATATACAACTATATATGAAATAATTTCCTCTGACAAAGACCAGAAAACTGGATGAACAGAGCCTACACAATAAAGCACAAAAAGGACAGCACTGAGATGGGTAAGAGAAGCAGAGACACCATCTTGCAAGAAAAACATCACCCAGGCACAGCAATCCATAACCCGGAGATATCTCAAAAATATGAAACTTTTCCCTGAGTAGTAAGGGGTCTGTACTCCACATCTGGCACCCCGACCCTTAGATCCTGCCTGAGAGAAATGAGTTCCCTAAATGGCAAGCTTTGGAAACCAATGGGGCTTACTTCCAGGACAACCATACAGCTGCAGAAAACAGAAAACCCCCTCTTAAAGGGTTCATGTATACCCTTAATTGCCCTGGGGAACCAGGGCAAAAACACCAATTTGAAAAGTGCCTAGACCACATGTGAAGGAGATCCATTTACTAATCTCAAAGCACCTGCAGGAGAGGCAGGAAACCACTGAAAAATTCTCCATGGATGGAGACACTGGTAGGTGCCATATCTGTGACCTCATCTTACCTTGCTAACATTGGTGCCTGCCAGTGCCATTTTTGAACTATCAATTTAACCTGCTAAAGCCAGTGGGCACACCCAGCTAAGAACCCTGCAGGGCAACCAAACCTCAGAGCCAAACAAAAAACCATCCCTACCCACCCCAATGTTGCAGCACAGCTAGGAGTTTCAAGCAGGTTGGGCACCAGCCCTCACACATACTACACTATAGACATGACCTTGCCACAGCAGATGGGTACCTGCAGCCCACACAGCAGTTTCCTCTTGAGTGCCTGTCTTTGGTGGTAGGGGGCCTTGTGTTTCTGGGCCTCAGACATCCCCAACACAAGGCTGGTTCTTCAAGACTGGGAGAGGTAGTTGATTTGCCTACCACACAGAGACAAACAGAGAGAGTCAGGCAAAATCAGGAGACAGAAGAATACATTCTAAACAAACAAAAATATAACAAAACATTAGAAAATATGTTAATTAAACAAAGATAAACATCTACCCGATAAGGAGTTCAACGTAGTGATCATAAAGATGCTCACCAAAACTGGGAAAAGAATGGATGGACAGTGAGATCCTCAACAAAGAGAAAATAAAGAAGAGTTCCATACATAAGCTACAATGCTGAAGAATATAGTAACTGAAATGAAAATATACTAAATGCAAAAAAAAAAGACAAAATTCAATATCCATTTATGATTAAACTCACAAGAAAGTGGATGTAGAGTGGATATAGAGGGAACATATCCAAACATACTAAAAGCCATATATGACAAATTTGTAGCTAACATCATTTTCAATGGTGAAAAGCTGAAAGCCTATCTTCTACAATCAGGAACAAGACAAGGATGCCCACTCTTGCAACTTTTATTCAACATGTAACTAGAAGTCCTGCCCACAGCAATCAAGCAAGAAAATAAATAAAAGGCAACCAAACTGAAAAAGAAGTAAAACTGTCACTGCTTGGAGATGCAATGATACTATATACACAAAACCTAAAAGACTCCACCTAAAATCTCCTACAACTACTAAATGAATTCAGTAAAGTAGCAGGATAGAAAATCGACATAGAGAAATCTGTGGCATTTCTATACATGAATAATGAATCACTGGTAAAAGAAATTAGGAAGAAAAATCCCATTTGTGAGGTGATATCTCATTGTGGTTTTAATTTGCATGAAGATGAATTATGTTGAACATCTTTTTCATGTGTTTGTTGGTCATCTGTATAACTTTTTTTTTTTAAGATTTTTTATTTATTTATTTGACAGAGAGAGAAAACACAGGCAGGGGAGTGTAAGAGGGAGAAGCAGGCTTCCCACCAAGCAGGGAGTCCAATGCAGGGCTCGATCCCAAGACCCTGGGATCATGACCTGAGCCGAAGGGCAGACGCTTAACAGCTGAGCCACCCAGGCGCCCTCTGTATATCTTCTTTGGAAAAATGTCTGTTTATGTCTTCTGCCCATTTTTAATTGGGTTATTTGGGGCTTTTTTTGGTGTTCAGTTGTATAAGTTCTGTATATTTTTCAGATATTAAACCTTGATCAGATATATGATTTGCAAATATCTTCTCCTATTTGGTGGGTTGTCTTTTGCTTTTGCTGAAGGTTTCCTCCACTGTGCAAAAGCTTTTTATTTTGATGTAGTCCCAAAAGTTTAGTTTTGCTTTTGTTTCCCTATCAAAGGACACATATCTAGAAAAATCTTTCTATGGCTGATGTCAAAGAGATTACCATTAGGGGCACCTGGGTGGCTCAGTCAGTTAAGCATCTGCCTTCAGCTCAGGTCATGATCCCAGAGTCCCAGGATCAGCCCCACATCAGGGGACTCTGAGCAGGGAATCTGCTTCTCCCTTTGACTCTCCCCCATCTCATGCTCTCTCTCTCTCTCTCTCTCTCAAATAAATAAAATGTTTAAAAAAGAGAGAAAGAGATTACTGTTAGAATGGCTATAATCAAAAAGGAAGAAACAAGTGTTGGTGAGGATGTGGAGAAAAGGGACCCCATCATACATTGTTGGTGGGAATGCAAACTGGTGAAGCCATTGTGGAAAACGGTATAGAGATTTCTCAAAAAATTAAAAACAGTATTACCATACAATCCAGTAATTCCACTACTGGGTATTTAACAGAAGAAAACAAAAACTAATTCAAAAAGATATATGTACCCTATGTTTACTGCAGCATTTTTTACAATAGCTGAGATGTGGAAGCAACCCACATATCCATCCACAGATGAATGGATAAAGAAGTGGTATGTATGTATGTGTGTGTGTGTGTGTGTGTGTGTATATATATATATATATATATATATATGCATATGTATATGTATATATATAGTGGAATCTTAGCCATAAAAAAGAATGAAATCTTCCCATTTGCAACAACATGTATGGATCTACAGGGTATAACACAGTAAGTGAAATAAGTCAGAGAAAGACAAAAATCATATGATTTCACTTATACATGGAATTTGAGACACAAAACAAAGAAAAAGAAGACAAACAAAAAACCAAACTCTTAAATATAGAGAGCAAACTGGCAGTTGCTAGAGGGGAGGTAGGTGGGATGATGTGTGAAATAGGTGAAGGGGATTAAAAGTACACTTATCATACTGAGCGCTGAGTAACGTACAGAATTGCTGAATCACTACATTGTACACCTGAAACTAATGTAACACCATATGTTAATTACACAGGAATTTTTTCAAAAAATTAATAAATAAAATTATAAAAAAAAGAAAAAAATCCCATTTACAAAAATATTTATTCATAAAGAATAAAATACCTGGGAATAAATTTAGCCACAGAGTAATAAATATAACCAAAGGAGCTAAGAATGTACGATGGAAAAAAAGTCTCTTCAATAAATGATGCTGAGAAAACTGCACAGGCACATGCAAAAGAAGGAAACTAGACCACTATGTTACATCATACACAAAAATTAACTCAGAATGGGTTAAAGACTTGAATGTAAGACATTAAGCTATAAAATTCTTAGAAGATAAAATAGGTGGTAAATTCCTCAACATCAATCTTAGTGATATTTTTGTGGATCTGACTTCAAAGGCAAGAAAAATAAAAGCAAATAAACAAATGAGATTACAGAAAACTAAAAAGCTTCTACATAGAAAAACAGAACAAAAACCCATCAAAATGAAAAGGCAACCTACTGAATGGGAGATTTTTTTCAAAAAGTTGTATCTAACAAAGAATTAATATCCCAGGGATGCCCGGGTGGCTCTGTCAGTTAAGTGTCTGCCTTCGGCTCTGGTCATGATCCCATGGTCCTGGGATCGAGTTCTGCATTGGGCTCCTTGCTCAGCAGGGAGCATGCTTCTCCCTCTGCCTGCTGTTCCCCCTGCTTGCACACGCACTCTCTCTCTCTCTCTGACAAATAAATAAAATCTTTTTTAAAAAAAGAACATCCAAAATAGACAAAGAATTCATACAACTCAACAACAACAAGAAACAACCCAATTAAAAAATAGGCAAAGGTTCTGAATAGACATTTTTCCAGAGAAGACATAGAGATGACCAACAGACACATGAAAAGATCCTCAACATCACTACTAGGGAAATGAAAATCAAAACCACGATGAGATATCACCTGACACCAGTTAGAATAGCTATCATCAAAAAGCCAGAAAGTAAGTGTCAGAGGGGATGCAGAGAAAAGGAAACCCTCATACATTGTTAGTGGAAATGTAAATTGGTGCAGCCAATGTGTAAAACAGTATAAGGATTCCTTTAAAAAATTAAGAATGGAACTACCATACAATCCAGCTATTTCGCTTCTGAGTATTTACCCAAAGAATACAATAATGCTGATTTGGAAAGACATATCCAGTCCTAATATTCAGTGCACCAATATTTATAATAACCAAGTTATGGAAATAAGCTAAATGTCAATCGATGATGAATGAATGAAGAAAAAGTGGTATACAAACACAATGGAATACTACTCAGCCATAAAACAAGATGGAAATCTTGCCATTTACAACAACTTGGATGGTCCTAGAGGGTATAAATGCTCAGTGAAATAAATCAGATGGAGAAAGACAAATACCATATGATTTTACTCATAAGTAGAATCTAAAACAAAACAAACCAAATGAACAAGTATAACAAAACAAAACAAATTCACAGATACAGAAAACACAATGGGGGTTATGGGGGGTGCAAAATGGGTAAGAGGGGTTAATTGTATGGTGATGGATGGCAACTAGACTTTTAGTGGTGATAATACTGTGCATAGTGTGCACAGATGGCAAATTACAATGCTGTACACCTGAAACATATAATGTTACTGTGATTATTAAAAAAAAAAAACAGAAGGAAGAAGAAAATATGTCATTATTATTCTGGAACTCAAAATAGCTTAATATGGGTAGGTTGTAAAATTCAGCATGATACAGTATGAAATGGGGCTAAATAAGTAAACAGAAATAAGTAGAGACGGTCAAACTATATAGGCTTTTTATAAGCTAGAATAAGTAGCTTGGAATTTTATCCTTACCGGAACCAAGGAGCTTAAAAAGGCTGTGGAATCACACACACACACACACACACACACACACACACACACACTGTATACACGCATATTATATATATATATATACACATATATATATATATATACACACACATAATTTATACATATGTATATATTTGTATGATTCACTTTTGAAAAACATTGTTTTGTCTACAATGTGGAGAATTGACCTGTAAAAAGTTGAGGACATGTGGACACAGAAATAGATATATTAGAAAAATATCTAAGAGGTAGCAGTGACCTTAATTTTTGATCAATAGCATGGGGCTAAAAAATTAGTCTAATTTTCTAATTAGAAATCTTTTGGAGGAATCAGAAATACTCCTCAAATTTCTGGTTTGATCCACTGGTTACTACATGGAAAAACTAAGACAAAGACACTGAGTTCCACTGTGCAAAGGTGACTTTGAGGTATCTAGGGAACAACCAGAAGGAATAACCAGTAGCTAGTTAGATAAATAAGGCTGGAGCTCAGAGCTGCCTAAAAGTTAAATGAGATGAAGACCAGTTACAAAAAGTCCTTGTTCATCTCTAAGGATTATTTTAGTTATATTGTGGGAGTCAGAGCTAGCTTTCAGGGGTTGAAGAATGATGGGGACATGTATTGCTATAGTTTGAATGTTTGTGTCTTCCCAAAATTCGTATGTCAAAATCCCAGTGCCAAGTGTGATGATTTTAGGATGTGGGGCCTTTGGGAGGTGATAAAGTCATAAGGGTGGAATTCTCACGCACAAGATTAGTGCCCTCATAAAAGAAATTTTGAGGCAGCCCCTTTCGACATGAGAATACAACCATGAGTCTGCAACCTGGAATGGTCCTTACCTGACCATGCTGGCACCCTAATCGCAGACTTCCCAGTCTCCAGAACTGTAAGAAATAAATTTATTTTGTTTATAAGCCATCAAGTCTGTTGTATTTTATTATAGCAACCTGAATGGACTAACAAAAGTGTAGAATATCTTATCATGCATTTGGCTACACTGAAAATGCAAGTGATATACAGATTGGAACTCTGTCATGGCAAGTCATTTGATAGTGACTTTTTTTACTATAAGCTAAAAAAAAAAGTAATTTCTTCTTGCCAATTAAAAACAAAAGTAAAAAATTCATTCTGAATGACTTTCATCTGAGATTATGCAGTTTTGCTAAATTTCTCCACATATAATTATTTCAATCTGCTTACATTTCCAAATTCCATCTCACTTAAACTGAGTAATAAAATGATGTAGCATACATGAAAAAAAAAATGTGTTTTTCTTCATGAAAGACATCCCTCCTGCACTATAAGAACCTATGGAAACTCTAATCTTCTATGTAAATTTTTGACCCCGGTTATCCTTTCCCTGGACAAGTATTAGTAAATACTTTAATTCAGACTTCTAGTCTCACAATGATCGTTGTGTTTTCTTTTGTTGATTATGACTCTCAATTTCATCTAAAAGAGCTAACTAGCTTCAAATTAATCAAATTTACATTAATTATTTTCTAATAATTTTAGGAGTTGAATTCCTAGACACATTTGATGTCGATGGCTAGGACAGGGGCACAACAGAATTGTCCCTCAGTTGTTTCAAATGCCATCAACTTTCTGAGAGATACTATGTTGAACTGAAGCCCTTCCAGAAAGTTGAATCTGGTCATTCCTCCCTCCTCTTCTCCACGAGCATTCTATATTTCATTGTTTTCTCACCACCTGTTACTCCATCTGTTTCAATGGCTGTGGTTATAATTTATAAACTTTCCCTACATTATATCTCACTCCTAGTCTGCCTCTTCCAGTAACAACTCCTTTAAGTCTGTCCCTTACATTAGACTTTTCCCTTATGTATTGTCACCAATGTATTCTCCATTTTAGGAAACGAGAGAATAAATTGGTTCTCAAAGCTATTTTCTTTTTTGTATTCCATAAACCAGAATGCCTCATGAAATAAAAACACACTAAGAAAAAAAAAGTGATATAGAAGCCGCAAGTCTATGGTAATTATCCACAAATAGTTTAAAACTAAGTAATTAATTATATCTACTTCTTTTTTGGTTAAAAGCAAAAAACAAAACAAAACAAAAAACCCAACAGAACAGAATTATTTTAAAACAACTAAGTGTCTGTCATCTATTCCCTCTAGTGCTGCTTCTAAGAAGCACTCCGCTAGGGCTGCCATAACAAAGCACCGCAGACTGGGTGGTTTAAATAAATAAATGTATTTTCTAGAGGCTAGAAGTCTCAGATCAAGGTGTCATCAGGGTGGTTCTTCTGAGGCCTCTCTCCTTGGCTTGCAGGTAGCACCCTTCTCCCTGTTGTCTTCACGTGTTCTTCCCCTGGTCCATGATTGTGTCCTAATTTCCTCCTCTTAGAAGGACACCAGTCATATTGTATGCGGGCCCACCCGAATGATCTCACTTAGCATTAATTACTTCTTTAAAGGCCCAGTCTCCAAATACAGTCATATTCTGAAGTACGAGAGGTTATGTGCCAATATTACTATTGTATGAATATCATTTATTACAGAATCAAGTAGCATGTCTAGACTGATAAACAGCATAAAAGTATGTTACTAGGTCTGGCAGCTCAGAGGAGAGGTTTTCAAGTGTAAAACCCCACAATATTTTTTGTTTTTGTTTTTCTGAATTGCTAGAATTATACAAAGTAATAAAACATTTTAGTGTGTCTCCTTCTAGCACCATGACTTTCTTGTCATTAGATATTCCAAATTTATAATTATCGTATAAGCTAAATAGAAAGCACTTTCCTCTTCGAAACATTCTTCATCCAGACTACGGATTTCTTGCTTTAATTTGAACTGATTGCTTTCTAAGTATGTTGTACAGTTATCATTCTAAGATCTCATTATACTAACTACCTCTGTTAATTGCATTATTGTCTCTATCCTCTATCTTCATTTCTCTTGTATTATTCTTTTATTTCCCTGAAATAAATTCTCAAGATTTTCTTCCTGAAAAATTTAGACTTTTATTATCAGAAATTTGGCAAGAATGTACCAAATTTTGAGACTAAATAAACTCATCTTGTTGATCTTTAGTAGGCTTTTCCAAATTAAAGCCAGTTTTTCTTCCCAGTCTTTATATTTTTTCTCATATTTTATTTATTATCTTCACTGCTGTCATTTTTCCTTTGAGTTAAACTCCTATATCTTAACCTGCACTCTCTCTCCCTTTCTGTCTCTCCCCGTTTTGCTTTTGTTGTTCAGTTATGTTATGGACAATTTTGTTCATTTAATCTTTGAATATTTCTACTGACTTTTTATTTTGGTAATTTATATTACATTTGTTTCCATGTATTTCTTCTTTTTTTCTGTTGCATTTTGGTAACATGTATCATGTATCTTTAAGAAATTTAATAAAAACAGTCTATTTCATAATATTCCATTCTCATATTTTCAGGTTAATAATAAGGACATATTCTTTTGTGACTCCTCTTTTTATCATTTAATGTGATTTGGAGAAGGACTTAAATCATTTGCTAAGTTAACAATATTGAGTTTAAAGTCCAGAAGGTTTTTAGAAAGACATTCTTAAGGGGCACCCAGATGGCTCGGTTAGTTAGCGTCTGCCTTCGGCTCAGGTCAGGATCCCAGGGTCCTACGTTGAGTCCCACATTGAGTCCCACATCAAGCCCCACACGCGGCTCCCTGCTCAGTGGGGAGTCTGCTTCTCCCTCGCCCCTGCCCCTCCCCCACACTCATGCTCACTTGCTTGCTCGCTCTTCTCTCAAATAAACAAAATCTTAAAAAAAACTTTGTTTAAAAAGACACTCTTAATACTGTTAGGCTTATAATAGACTATTTTTATGGAAAAACTACTTGTAAGTGATCTGAGCAGATTAACTATTTGGAAAAACAATACATATTCATATTGTTTAATTAATAATTTTAATTTAATTAAACTAAGGAAATCTTATACAAGTTTGACAAAATTTTAAAATGATTGTACATAACTGTTTCTTGAATAAAGTATGCATTTTAATGAATTCTAAATTTATTAATCACATGAGGAGTGGGCTAAATTAATTTTCAGTTACAGCCACCAGCTTGACTTAAGAGTTGGTGACATAGGACAATCTAAAGAGATTGTAAAAATTTGGAACAGATCATTTGATTTATTTATATCAAATCATAACTTGAAAGTTGGAACAAGAATAATTTTATATCTGGAATGATTTGTTCATGTTAATATTATGGAAAATGTGGACTGTTTAATTGTTTGATAAATTTTAATGATTTCTTAGCTGCTAATAAGTATAAAGAACCATCTCTTTTCTAGCCATGAAATAGGAGGCTTCTATGGCATAGGTTTTTACTTTTATTCTTAGTTCTTAGTATACAGATAAATTGATCTGTATACCATGCAGTGTTCTCAGACTTTGAACTCAAGTCAACAACTGAGTGAGATGTGGAGGTTATATCCTATGGGATGAATGTGTGTACACATTAAGAGAGGGGAGAAGATTTATCTGAATACAGGATAACCTAAGAGGTAAATGATGACAACTGCAGCTTGTTACCTAGAAATAGCCAGTTTTTCATTCCTTAGTTCCCAAGGAATCCTGATTTTTTTCCCAGAGGGCAATGAGCTGAGCCTTCCTTGCAGCTAAGAGAAGCTATCCAACATAACCATAGCCACTGTGACATAGGCGAGAGTCATGAAGAGAGTTTTTCTTACTGATATAAACAGGCAAAACTAGTCAAAGGAAAGACTGTTGACTCTGCCCTTGGTCCTTACTCCTCCCCCAAATATGGTTGCAATAGTTGCTGGTGCAGCAGCCATCAGGTGAACATGAGTATAAAAACCATAATAGTGAACAAAATAGTAGAAGGAGCTAGGACAGATTGTGTATTCCACCAGCAAGAGAACAAGCCCTCATATTCCTAAAGCACAATGTTTTTGTATGCAAGAATATGTACTTGCCTTATTATTTTTGTTTCATTTTTTATTATTTGCAGCTGAATTTAATTTTTACTGATATATAGACATCATGAGCAACGTAGTAATTCAGTTGCTTAAACTCTCAAGGCTTCAGTTCTTCATCTAAGAAAATGAAATAAAATGTGATAATAATAGTATCTACCTTATTGTTATGATGAGAAAATAAGATAATGAACATAAACAACTTGTGCACGTTAGTTATTTATTGCTAAGAAACAAATTTCTGCAAAAACTAGTGGCTTAAAAACAACAATAAACTTCTATAAATGCTCACAATGACAATGAGCCAGGAATGCAAGAGTGGCTTAGCTGGGCATCTCTGGCTTAGAGTTTCTCATGAGGTTTAGTTATGTGTCTAAGAGCCACAGTGATCTAAAGCCTTGACTGGAGCTGAAGGTTATGCTCTCAACTGACTCACTGGCATGGCTGGCAAGTCAGTGATGGCTATTGGCAGGAGGCCTCAGGTCCTTCTCACACAGATACCACATAGACCTACCTGGGTTACCTCAGAAATGGAAGCAGTCTTTCCCCAAGGCAAACAATCTAACAGAGAGGCTGAGAAAAGCTATCCTTTTTTTGACCTGCTCTTGGAAATTACATAGCATCATATTTACCTTATTCCATTCATTAGTAGTGAGTCAGAAAATTCAGTCCACATTCAAAGGAAGGGGAATTAGTCTCCAACTTTAGAAGGGTAGACTATGCAAGAATTTATGAGCTTATATTAGAGAGACTATAAAGGATCCTTCCTTTCCTGCAAACTTCTAGCCTACCTTTCCCTCCATGACTTCCCTATCCCCACATCAACACACACACACACACACACACACACACACACACACACACACACACACTCGCATATTTCCTCTGTTCTCAGGAAAAAAAGCCTGGGTTTCATGTAAAAAAGATAATAGTGGTTTTGTTTTGTTTTTTTTTTTTTTGTTGTTGTTGTTGTTGTTGTTCCACAAAGCTCTTAAATAAGATTAAGCTTTTTCTCATATAATAATTAAAAAAAAAAAAGATTCAAGCTTTCCAGAGTATTCATTATTAGGCAGTGGTAAATACATCAAAGGTCATGGCTTGTTATTATAAAAATTACAGCATGCTTTGACTCAAATCAAATTCCTCAAAATATAGCACCTATATCAGCAAGAAGTAGATATACTAGGGTTAGCATATGGCAAGTACTGCCCTGACCCCTGTTTCTAGAACTAAATGATGTGTGACTATAGCAGAAAGAGACCGATTTCCATAAGCTTGATGTGAGGAGCAGTTTCTTTACAGTCTCACCATCTGCTGCTAGTTAAATTTTTTGCGCTTGCAGAATGGTATTTTTACTCCCCACCCTCCACCCCTTTAAATGCTGTAATGAACAAGAAGAATTATTGAAAATGAGGAGAACTATTTCTATACATATTTCAAAACACTTATTAATGGGACTAGAGTACCAATTTCACTTTCGAAAGCATACTTCAGCTTCCTACATACTGGAAAATTTTTACTGATTATTAATTATAGCACCATGTTAAAAATGCCTTTTGATGCTTTATGATGGTGGGAAAAAAATCACACTTCTATGTTTTAATGGTTAGTTATAGGCTTGACAAAAATCTCTGCATGTTTTAGTATAATAACGGGCAAAAATCTACTTAGCTTCGATTATTAGTTAAGGATGCACTGGTCTTTAAATTATTTCAAGTGACTATAAAGTACACAGAGAGACACATTTAAGAAACAGATTCTACGATTAGATGGAGCTAACCTGATCTGGGATGTATCTAGGATTGGAAGCTGCATAAGCATCACTGAATGTCTTTTGTATAGATCATCTGCTTACCATATTGCTGTGGTCAACTTTTCCCACTTTTTCATTCTCATTCTTCCTTTTCTCACTTAAGGGCCGTTGGCTGCCAGAGAAAAAATCTTGACTTTCTTTTCATTAGTCCCAGGTTAAATTATTGAGTAGGGTTTAAGAAGAGCTTGACTGATTTTCCT
The DNA here is from genome assembly GCF_023065955.2 of Ursus arctos. Lineage (NCBI taxonomy): Eukaryota > Metazoa > Chordata > Mammalia > Carnivora > Ursidae > Ursus > Ursus arctos. Next base: position 55,624,176 of record NW_026622808.1, on the reverse strand, counting down.
CTCCTCAGTAAAGGACAGATAAAGGGATAGGATCCAGAGGGAATTTAAAGGAGTCTCCATTTACATATGCTGAGATTTGAATTAATGTCTTTCTGACACCAAAGCCACACTATGCCACAATTACTAGTTGCCATTATCATTACAGAGACTAGAACTTGCCACCAGATAAAATGCTCTTTAAAAGGGAAGAATACTGCAAGTAAATATTCAGGAAAGTTCTGTGGCCTCAAGTTAAAAGCAAACAAACAAGAACAGAAAGATAACCAAACAAACAAAAACACTATTATCCCTTATTATGATAAAATATTTTACAGGATAGGAGTTTTTCTACTAGGAAACAGATGTCTATACCCATTCTGAACGACTTATTTCCTTCCCAGATGTTACTTCTGCTGTGTAGTCATAAGTACCGAGAATGATCTAATGTCCTCATTCAAAATACCCAAGAACCAGCTAAAGAATTTTAATTGTGAGATGCTTCTGTGTTACCATATTTTAGGACACTTGGGTATCCTATAAAATTGTTTCTTTCATGTAGGAGACAAATGTAGACGACGCCTAAATCTTTTAGGCAAGCTAGTTTTCCTTGAGTCCTTATGAATGTTAATTTTGAAATTTATTGATGCACCAGAAAAGGAATTAACTGCTAGCCTAGCAGATCATTCAGTGCAGATCTACAGACTCAATTACCCTGTCCCAAATGCGGGCAGGTCTCACTGTGAGTCTATCCTATTTTACTATAGACAATGAGCTCTGCATACTAAATATAAAGGTTTTTTTTTTTTTTTTCTGCCACAGAACTTACACTATCATGCCGTAAATTAAACCAAAGAAGTCACTATTTTCTTGGCACACTATTGGAAAATTGATCACTTTTGCCAATGGAGGAAATCTTATATACATATGTGATATGTACCCTTCCTTTTTAAACTCATCCCTCAAAGAGTCAGAGAGGAAGGGAAAAAAATAAATAAATGGTAAGCATTTTAAGGGAAAGTGTCATATTTTTGACAACTGAAGTTTATGTTACTTGCAGTTGGCAGGGGAGAGGAAGTCTAACGTATTTCTTGGTCCCCTCCCAAGAAATCATGGGTCATCTTCCTCTACAGTGCTCTCAATTGTTCCCTGTACATCTCTATAGATGTTTTTTTCTCTATCATTAGTTCATACCCTCTCGAAACAAGACACCTGTTTCACTAATCTTGGTATCCCTAAATTTAGTGATGAGCTTTGCACACAGTAAGTCCACAATAAATATTACTGAAAAAACTGTTTTATGAAAAAAGTGCAATCCCCTTGGAAGGTCAGTTTCATTAACTCAACTATAGATTTATCTTATTTTAAGATACTTTTTAAAAATGAGAATGTACATAATGAAATAATTATGAAAATATTTTGAAAATTGCTTCATATTTTACAGCTTACATTGATGTTTTATACCATTATCACAGTGGGGAAGAATTCTCTGGCACTAGAAAAAGCCACAAAACATAATGGATAGCAATTTCTTTTTAGTTTATGTTTGTTTCACTATTCATCATGATTGCTTTGCTACTATTCTCAATTATTATGGACGTTAAAATGCAATTAATAGCTATTGCAGCACCAAATATACTCCTCAGCCATTTAACAAGTATCCAAATTTATAGTTTTTATTATAATTTGTTTTCCTGTTTCTATAGAAATATGTAACTATGTTACTTTATTCTTCTCTTGGAGAATTTAATACTTTCTCAGGCATGAGAAAAGTCAGTACTAAGTAAAAATGCTCTTTTTTATATACAGGAAATGAGCATATTGTAGTGTAACAGATACAAGCTAGAAGATTCAGTCACCACTAGCATCTGCTCCCAATCTGATTCATAGAGCCATATTAATCAAATAGCAAGTCATCTGTATCACCAAGAACAACAGCACTGACAAGAAGGGGTAATATTTGTCTTTGAAGAGGCAAGCTAGAAATGTGTATGGACAAATAAATATTTGGTAATAATACCGATACATCATTGAAAAAAATCTTAAGTTTAAAGAGTGTTGGCTAGAAGGAATTCGAATCCCTGAGAAAAGATGTAGGATGAAAAATTTGACAGACATTGAGTTTGAGGGAAGAGGAGAGTTGGTAAGGATCATGATATAATTTGGAAATCATTTGTTTAATTAGATTGTGCACTATTCCCCTAAAAATTTTAAGAATTATGCTGTTTTTCAAAATGACTAAGAATTTCTTATAAAAGCTATGCTGTTTTTTTGCTGTATGCCCAGCATTAGTCATTGAAACCACTAACACGTAGACAAAAGCATATCCTGAGTAGGGAGAATGGATTTGTGATAAACACCCCAGAATTATCAAATAGCTCCTGGGGTTCTGGCTGGGCTCAACAATGCAACAATGTGAACCCTCCCCCGCCTTTTTTTTTTTTGGTGGGGGGTGGGGGAAGGGAGAGGATATGTGAGAGGGAGAGAGAGAGAATCTTAAGCAGACTCCACGCCCAGTACAGAGCCTGACAAGGCTCAATCTCACACTACTGAAATCATGACCTGAGCCGAAATCAAAAGTTAGACGCTCAAACAACTGAGCCTCCCAAGCACCCTGAAACTAACTCTTTAGTATCAGAACTGACCTCCTAAGTTTCAGCTTATTTTTGCCAAGTTATCAAAGACAACACAACTAACTAATCTGCCAAACTTAGAGATAATAAATGACCCTTGAGCAACAGAAAGTTCTCACAGAAGCAACTTCCCAAGATGATTCCCCTCAAATAATTTTATAAACTAAGTTAGCCTCTTTCCTAAGACTCATTTTCCTTTCTGATAAGACATCCTGAAGGAATGTCCTCAAATTTCAAAGCTATCATTTAAGAGAGTCTATGATAATAGCATTTGTCATTCTGTGTGCATTACTTTGTATCTTCATGAAACAAAACACTTGTCAATAAAATATGGGTAAATGTTAACACCGACATAAAGAAAAACAAGCTGAAATAAAGGGCAGAATTTCAACAGCATGTTTATAAACAGTTCCTATAAATGGATGGCCTGACTTCCACATACTGATCATATTTCTTTTTGTTGAACATGCAGTATCTTCAATAAGAGCACCACCAAGTCTGAGATAAAGAATGTAAGGATAGTTTTCATCACAAAGAGCTAATCACTAGATAGAATGGTCAATGCCAAGCCCCATTATTAACAGACCTGCTTTGTCTTTAAATGTAGCCATAAAGACTAAAGTTTAAAAGGAAGATTTTAAGCATCATGAACATACATGATAACTAATTAATGGAAATTCATTTGAGCACTCAAATTTAATATTTTCCTACCAGTCATTTTTGATATTCAGAACTCAAATTCTGGAAACAGCTGAATGGATTTGCCTTCTTGTTTCCTTAAAGCATTTTTTTCACAAAAGTTATTTTGAAAATTCTCCACCCCACTCCCCTAAATGTTCCTTTATACTTTTTGCTAAAATTCCTTTATATTCTGTTTTCAACCATGTTATACGCTCTGGTAATTGAAAATAAAGAAGAAGAAAAAAAAAAAGAACACCAAAACTTAGTAAGTGTAGCTTTCAACTAGTTATATAGGAACTTTCGTTTCCACAGAATTTCGGGGGCAAGTCTACATTTTTAAGTGAACAGCAAAAAAGCATGGCTAATAAATAGGGGATAAACAACCTGAACTGTTAAGGCCGTATATACATTTCAATTGTGCAAAAAATATACCAGGTCAGATGAAGTATGTTTTTCTCTGTGACACATATACATACACATTCCCACTTGCTTATATCCCTGCTAACCACATAGAACACATGATTATGTCCTCTGAGACCTACATGGAATCCCAGCAATGGATCACAAAATTGGAACACAGCAGAAAAATTTTGGTTATTGGCAAATAATTTTCATGTCTTTGTTTTTCCTTTTTGCTTCCCTATCTGGCAGGCACACTAATTCAAGCAAACTATCACCCTAAAATACTGGCTACAGATGTTACAGGGTGGTAAAAATGTTCTCTGTAAATACCCCCTTGGTTCTTCAAGTTTTAATGTTGATTGCTTCTCACAGTAGAAATTATATTTCCAAAATGTGTTCTGTAGCTGTTTCTCAGGAGCTTTCATGGGAGAGGGAACATGACAAAGTGGGATTGGTCTAACGATAACAACATTCTAAAATTGCCTCCTCTTGCAGTATCAAAACACGTCAGAGCCCTTGAAGTTTCCACTGGTCATTCCATACATATTCCAACCCACTCTTAGTACCTGTGTGCTCTGCTGAGGGTCATCCTGACTTCCAACAGGCAGACAGCAGTTCTCAACTCAGTCTACTGCATATAAACTCAGAAAGGCTCAGGAGTGCAAACCAGAACTTTTCTCTCTGCTTCCCCCTTTTACCTTTATTTGGCAACCCCTTGTAGTGTAAGGGAGGTCTGTACAAAGATTACTCCAAATGGTAATGGTGGACAGAAACCAAGCCTCTCCACTTTGGGTCTTCTCTTTGCCTACCCAAAAACGCCTCTTCTGGTATCCTGGATTCTGAAACTCCAAGCAAGAAGTTTGGCAAGGGAAAGTAAGGCAGCCTTCCTTTTCAAATTTTGTTTTCCTCTCTTAAGAGGACAGAAAAAAGTGTAAATGGGAAATGACATAATAAAATGGTAGTATTAATTGGGAGATGAAATAAAATATGATGTAATATAATAAAATATAATCTTACCCGGTTTTGTTTGGAGAAAGGGTCATAAATTTTTACCTGCATTTAGCTTTTCTTGCATTCTTATTCTCCTTGCCATCTGGCCCTAATTTCTAAGAAACATTCACATACACCTTCCAGAACATGAAGATAAGCAGGTGCTCTTATAGGTTAGTGGACACAAAAAGCATTTAGAGGGCCTCTTCAAAATGCTGATTTCTTCTATCTGCCACCCTTTTCTCCGTTCATTATTCAGTAAATCCAGGTTGCAGTCATGAGAATATGCATTAAAAAAATATTCCTGGTGGGAGCGCCTGGGTGGCTCAGTTGGTTAAGCATCTTCCTTTGGCTCAGGTCCTAATTCCAGGGTCCTCAGATCAAGCCTCCCATCAGACTCCCTGCTCAGTGGAGAGCCTGCTTCTCTCTCTCCTTCTGCTACTCCCCTGCTTGGATGCTCTCGCTCTCGCTCTCTCTCTCTCTCTCTCTCTCTCCCCCTATTAAATAAATAATAAAAAAATACTTCTGGTGATTGTGATGTACGTACCCGATGATGGAATCACAATTTGAGAATCATTATACTAAGAGATAAGAAAAGTCAGAAAAGAGAAGGACTAAAGAAGACAGATTTCAAAGATTTTATAACATTTCAGTGAAAATTAGTCTTCATAAATAGTTATAGAGCATTATAAGAGCAGAAACATCTTACAAAAGAAAACACTATGTGTAAGAAACAGTTGTGATTTACTATGTATGAACTACTAAGCATTCATTTAAAAATCACTGAATTGCAGAACTGGAAGAAAGTATAAAGGATGTATTCTGGCCAGGGATGAATCCAGGTTTTGCAAATATGGGAATGTATTCCATTTGTGAGGACTCTCTTTAGAAAAAAATATTTTAAAAATATGAATATAAAAATACTCGGGTAACCCAGGGTCTTGGTAGTGACCTGTGCAAGAGTCCCTGAAGCTTAAACTTCAAAAGCTTTACATAAATTTCTCTGTGATTTCCACCCTCTTTTATGCGGATAAAGAATAGAGGTAAAAAAAAAAAAAAAAAAAAAAAAAAAAGCTAAGAATGTTGACCACGTTCTCACTGATAAATCATAGGTAGGATTGAGAATAACCTCTAGATCTCCTGACTTCTCATACCACATTCATATTATATATTATATATTGAGTTTTACATACATGGTTTCTTTTTCAACTTCCATACAAGGAATGATGTGAACACCCACAGGGCATCCTTTGAAGTGGAAAGGAAATCCTTTAGAGTAGCCATCTCTTACTGCTGAATATTAAAAAGTAACTGGCTTTAAAAATCCATAGGCGAAGCAACAGCTTTTGGTCCATTTTGAAGTCTTTTAACTATTTTCAGTGTCAAGTATCAGTTTTATGCAACACCATCACACCTGGTCCTTCATATTTTAAGTAATAGCTGCTAAAATTTCATTTAAATTGTGAGGGTTTAAATGTGTTAATTTAAATGTGTTTAGTGAAGATAGTTTAATGGATAGTTTAAGTCCTCTATTTTAACGTATTGTGTAACGTATAATGGAAATGTTGCAAGGTCTCCAAAATATATACAAGTGTTTGGAGGATCAAATAATCTAGATGGCAAACACCAAACCAGGCTGAAAATTAGATGCATTTTTGAATCGGCTTTCTAACATCCAATTATTTGTTTTACTATTTATGGATAATGCTGTTCAACAAATTAAAATCAAAATGGTATATGTGAAGAATTAGTCCAATACATTACTCACTTAGGAATCGACAGAAAATGAGTAGTATGAGAACAAAAATAAAAAATATTCATAGCTTTTTTAATAAATCAACTCATTTATTTTTATAACACCTTTTAGAAATGAAAAATCTCCCAGAATAAAGCCAAACACACCATAACAAATGTAATTTATGAAAAAATAAAACTTTAAAAGCTTTATTGGGATTTTAATTCCTAGGGATATAGAAATGCTTTATTTTTTAAAGTCAATTTGAAAGAATAATATAATCTCAGTGAAATACAAGTAGCCCACCACTATCTGTGTTGTTTGGCCTCAACTGTTTCCACACCTCAGACTAATCTTTGTTATCCTGACTTCCCTGATAATTATCAAATCTTTTGCTTTAAAGATTTCTATAGACAGGTCAGAAGAGGACTATTTTAATTTTACGGGCACTTCATTCACATGAATAAGGGAAAAAAAAACTGTTTTTAGAAGTGGGCAAATGATAAGAACAGGTAATTCACAGAAAATGAAGTACAGATAGCCAATAAATACATGAAATGGATTTGAACCTCTCAATCAAAGAAATAAAAAAGAATATTTTAAATGTGATAAAATACATATAACAAAATTTCACCGCTGTAAGTTTTTAAGCATACAGTTCAATAGTATTAAGTATACTTGCATTGTTGTACAATTATCACCACCATCCATCACCAGAAATCATTTTGCAAAAACTGGGAATCTCTATCTCTGAAACAATAAATCCTCATTTTGCCCTTACCTCTAGTTCCTGGCCACCACTGTTCTACTTTGTCTCTATGAGTTTGACTACTATAAGCATTTCATATAAGTCAAATCATACAGTATTTGTCTTTTTGTGATGGCCTTACTTCACTTAATATAATGTCCTCAAAGTTTACCTATGTTGTAGCATGTGTTAGAATTTCCTTTCTTTTTAAGGCTGAATAATATTCCATTTAATGTACATACTACATCTTGCTTATCCATTCATCTGTTCATAGATGTTTGATTTGCTTCCACGTTTTAGCTATTATGAATAATGTTCAGATGAAAATGGGTGTACAAGTATCTCTTTGAGACCTTGCTTTCAATTCTTTTGAGTATATACCAAGAGGTGGAATTACTGGATCTTACGGTAGTTCTATTTTTAATTTTCTGAGGAAACTCCATACTGTCTCCCATAATGGCTATACCAATTAATGTTCCCACTAACAATGCACCAGCATTCCAACTTTTCCACATCCTCATCAGCACTTGTTATTTTCTATTTTTTTTGATAGTAGCCATCCTAATGGCTGTGCAGAAATATCTCACTATAGTGTTGATTTGCATTTCTCTAATGATTAGTGACATCGAGCATCTACTTATGAGCTTACTGCCATTTTATTTTACTTTTTTAAAGATTTTATTTATTTTTTGACAGAGAGAGAGAGAGAGAGAGCACAAGCAGGGGGAGTGAGAGGGAGAAGCAGGCTCCCTGCCGAGTAGGGAGCCCAATGCGGGGCTCGATCCCAGAACCCTGGGATCATGACCTGAGCTGAAGGCAGACGCTTAACTGACTGAGCCACCCAGGCGCCCCGTCACTGCCATTTTAATGTCTTCTCAGAGAAATGTCTATTGAAGTCGTCACCCATTTTTTAATTGAGTCATTAGTTTTCCATTGTTTTTGAGTTGAGAAGTACTATATATGTTCTGAATATTAATCTCTTATCAGATATATGACTTACAAATATTCTTTCCCATTCTGTGGGTTGCCTTTTACTCCACTGAAATTATCTTTTGATGGAAAAATGTTTTTATTTCATAAAGTCCAATGTGTCTCTTATTTTGTTGCCTGCATCTTTGATGTTACGTCCAAGACATCATTACCAAATCCAATGTCAGGAAGCTCTTGCCCCATGTTTCTTCTAGGAGTTTTATAGTGTAGTTTGTACATTTAGGTCTTTGGTCCATTTTTATTTAATTTTGGTACGTGGTGTCAGGTAAGGTCCTAGCTTCATTCTTTTGCCTATAGATATGCAGTTGTTCTAGCACTAATTATTGAAGACTATCCTTTCCTCATTAAATAGTCTTGGTACCCTTGTTAAAAATCATCTGCCCATAGGGGCACCTGGTTGGCTTGATCTGGGGATTATGAGTTTGAGCCCCAAGTTGGGTGTAGAGAATACTTAAAATTAAAATATTAAAAAAAAAAAATCATTTGACCACATATGTGAGGATTTATTTCTTGGCTCTCTATTCTATTCTATTGGTCTACATGTCTGTCTTAATAACAGTATCACATTATTTTCATTTAGCTTTGTAAGAGTGTGGAAATTATAAAGTGTGAGTCCTCCAGGTTTGTTTGTCATTTTTAAGATTGTTTTTGACTATTCAGGGTGGTAGATTCCATAAGAATTTTAGGATAGGTTTTCCTATTTCTGCAAAAAAAACAAAAACAAAAACAAAAACAAAACCAAAAACAAAAAAACATTGGGCTAGGGATTGTATTAATCTATAGATCACTTTGGATAACATTGACATTTTAACTCTATACATTTTTAAGTAGGCTTATGAGTGTAATCCTTTTAATATGCTAATGAGTTCTGTTTTCCAGTACTGTGTTAAGGATTTTTGCATCAGTATTCACAAGGAACATCAATCTGTAATTTCATTTTTTGTAGTTTCTTTAGCTTTGGTATCAGGGTAATGCTGGCCTCATAAAGTGATTTTGGAAGTGTTCCTTCCTTTTAAATTTTTGGAAAATGTTTTGGAAAATCAATCTTGGTTTTAATTATTTAAATGTTTGGTAGAATTCATTAGTGAGGTTTTCAGGTACACGGCTTTTCTTTGTTGGAAGATTTGGATTACAAATTCAATCTCCTAACTTGTTATAGGTCTGTTCAGATTTTCTATTTGTTCATAATTCATCTTGGCAGGTTTTACATTTCTAGGATTTTCTGCATTTCATGTAGTTATCCAAGTTGTTGGTATGTAATTGTTCAGAGTACTCTTATAATTCTTTTTATTTCTGCAGAGTCAGTAGTAATGTCTCCACTCTTATTTTTTATTTTAGTAAAATGAGACTTCTCCCTTTCCTTCCATTTCTCTTTAATTCATCTGCCTATGAGTTTGTCAATTTTGTTGCTCTTTTGGTTTTGTGGATATTTTCTATTGTTCCTCTATTGTCTATTTTATTTATCTCTGCTCCAATCTTCATTATTTCTTTCCTTCTGCTAATTTTGGGCTTACTTTCTACTTTTTCTGGTTCCTTGAACTGTAAAGCTGGTTGTTGAATCAAAATCTCCTTCTTTTCTAGTGAAAACAATTATACCTATAAACTCCTTCTTTAGCATTCCTTTGCTGTGTCTCCTAAGTTTTGACATGTTATGCTTTTATATTTTCATTCATACCTAAGGATTTTACTCCCCTTGTGGTTTCCTCTTTGATCCAATGGATTTTAAACTGCATTGTTCAATTTCCACAAATGTGTAAATATTCTAGTTTTCTTTTTGTTACTGAATTCTAACTTCATCTGGTTTTTGTTAGAGAATATACTACTTTGTATTACCTCTATCTTTTAAAATCTACTGAAACTTAATTTGTGACCTAACATATGAATCTATCCTGAAAAATAACCCATGCGAACTTAAAAAAAAAAAAAAAAGTATGTTATTGATGGGTAGAGTGTTCTATAGATGTCTGTAAGATCTACTTAGATTATTGTGTTGTTCAAGTCCTTTATTTCTTTACTTATATTTTATCTGGTTGTTCTGTCCATTATAGAGAGTAAGGTAGTGGAGGCTCCAACTACTATTATGGAATTGTATATTCCTTCCTTTGATTCTGTCAAATTTTACTTCATATATTTCAGTGATCTGTTATTGGGTGCATAAATATTCATAATTATTATATTTTCTTTCCCTATTGAACCTTTGCTAACGTATCATGTCCTTTGTCTCTTGTAAGCTGTTTTTATTTTTAAAAGACTCTTTTAGACTCTGTTCAATTTTCTTCAACGTTTTTCCCTTCTTTTCCTCTGACTCAATGATGTTCATCACCTTAACTTCAATTTGCTAATTCATTCTTCTGCCTATTCAAATCTGTCATTGACTCTCTCTAGCAAATTTTTCATTTCAATTATTGTACTTTTCAGCTCCATAAATTTTACTTCTTTCTAGATTTCTTCATTATTGATATTTCCATTTTGTCTAGATATCATTTTCTTGACTTTTTCTATGTTTTCTTCAGTTCTTGGAGCATCTTTTCAACAACTGTTTTAAAGTCTTGTTTAGTAGACCTGCTATCAGGTGGTTTTCAGGGATAATTCTTTGTTTATTTTTTCTATTGAATGCAACATACTATTTCTCATATCCGACTTCTTTACATGCCTTGTGATTTTTTGTTGAAAACTGGACATTTGAATCTAATAATATAAGTAAGGAAGTCAGATTCTTCCTCTTCCCCAGGGTTTGTTTCATTTTTATTTGATTTTTGTAGACTCCTCTGTGCTAAGGATTAGCCTAAGGTATACATTTAAGACATACTCATGTGTTCTACTCTGTCTTTCTCTATGCACGCACAACAACTTTCCAATTTCTGCTGTATGCGCAGTTGCTTTTGAATGTCCTAGCCTTTAATGTCCAACTCCCAAAAGGAAGAAAAGAGAAAAATGAAGAGGGGGTGGGAGCCACTGACTCTTTAAATCTCCAGAAGTCACTTCATCTGGAGGGATATGGTCTTGCAACAATGCAGAGAGGTGTAACAATGACATCTATCTCTTTGCACCTCTGTATCACAAGCAGCAATTGACAGTCAGAGCACAGATCCCTGATTATTTGAACCAAAATGTCCTTTTTCCCCACCCTGGCTCCCATAAGTAAGATATAAGCTTCTCCTGGAATGCATGCACAGCTGTCACAAAACTGTAGGACTGGGGTAGGCAGCTGTTACTACGTTAAGAGCTGAAATATAACCAAAATCTTTCTTTTTTTTTAACCTATCAAATTACTAAGCATGGCCAAGACAAGGGAATTTTTTTTTTTTTTTTTTTTAAATAAATGCTACCTGAGATACCGTGTGTGTGTGTGTGTGTGTGTGTGTGTGTGTGTGTGAGCACAAATTGGGGCAAACTTCTAGGAATCAAAAGGACATTACTTAACAAAATTTTGCACATACTCATTAACTAAGCTTTACCTGCAGATAAAGCATTACATAAGTACTCAAAGATATATTTGTAAGAGGTTTTTTTCAATGGAAATAACCTATAAGCTCTTCATTAGGAAAATAATTGATGGGGGAAAATATGCATGTACATGTTATATCAAAAATAAAATGTTGGGGCACCTGTGTGGCTCAGTCGGTTAAGAATCTGCCTTCGGCTCAGGTCATCATCCCAGGGTCCTGCGTCTGGCTCCCTGCTCAGTGGGAAATCTGCTTCTCCTTCTGCTCCTCCCCCCACTCATGCTTGCACACACTCTCTCTCTCTCAAATAAAAAAATAAATATAATTAAATTAAATTAAATTAAATGTTAATAGTTATCTTTACAGAGAGGGATTTTGGTAGGGGAAGCTTTCATTCAATAGTTTATTTTACCTTTTAATGCAGGTTGATTTTTTAAAACTCCTTTTCCTCTCCTCTTGGATTTCCATGGTGGAAAAATTATGAGCTATACTTTCCTGTGGGAGAAAAATTTATCTCTACCTTGCTATCTATCTCTATAAGCAAATAACTGTCTCCATGGTGGTAGAGTTAATTCCAAGCACCATGCTATTTGTAGCAGTGTTGTTCAGTGATATATCAAGTTCTCCTAACAGATATATAACCTAAAAACAAGATTAAAAATTATGTTTGATAAAGAGTGGATCAATATCGGGCATGTTTGATAAAGAGTGAGTCAATATCAGACTTATAGTACAAATAAGATGGGAGATATTTGGATTCATGGTGAAAAAAAATAATTCAAATCATAAAAAAAAATTAATATTTCTTACTGGATCCCATCCAGTAAGGTATGGGTACTGAACATACACAAATATTGCTATATTAGATTTCACATAGAATAGTGGGAGCCCATGCACTTTTTGGCAGTCACTGTCAATTTTATCCTTGTTCTTCTATTTATTAGCTAGCTAAATTTTATGGACCAGATCCTTAGTTTTTTAAGCCTCTGTATCTCATTTGAAAATTTGAGAATAACACTATAATAACACTGGTGATTTCTGCCATGTAAAAACTGCAACAAAATGTTTTTGGCATATCACAACAAGCATTTATTTCTCATATATCTAAGTCACTTAGCTGATATAGTTCAGGCTCATCTGAGAAAGAATTCTGCTCTAGGCTGGGCCTTAGGTGATTCAGCTCTGCTCCATTTGCCTTTCATCCTGAGAAATAAGACATAGATGGAAGCCTCACACTTCTGGATTTCAAAATATAGTACAAAGCTACAGTGATCAAAACAATGTGGAGTAGCACAAAGACAGACATAGACCAATAGAACAGACTACAGAGTCTAGAAATAAACCCACGTATACAGCAAATGATATTTGACAACAGTGCCAAAAATACACAATGGGGAAAGGAAAGTCTTGCTAACAGTACTTGGAAAAGTGGAATATCTGCATGCAAAAGAATAAAGTTGGATCCTTATTGTACACCATAAACGAAAAATCAAATCAAAGTAGATTAAAGACTTAAATGTAATACCTGAAGCTATAAAACTCCTTAAAGAAAATGTAGGGGGATAGCTTCATTGACATTGGGCTTGGAAATGACTGCTTTTATGTGACACTAAAAGTACAAGCAATGAAAGCAAAAATAGACAAGTGGGGCTACATCAAACTAAAAACCTTCTGCACAGCAAAGGAAATAATCAACAGAGTGAAAAGGTAGCCTGCAGAATAAGAGAAAAAATTTGCAAACCATTCAACTTCTACAAAGAATTCCTACAACTCAATAGCAAAAAAATAAATGCCCCAATTTAAAAATGGGCAGAAGATTGGGACAGGTTTTTCTTTTGCTCTCCCGCAAAGAAGTCATCCAAATAGCCAACAAATGCATGAAAAGATGATCAATACCACCAATCATCAGGGAAATGCAAATCAAAACCACAATGAGATATCACATCATACCCGTTAAGATGGCCATTATTAAATAAATAAATAGCAAAATAATAAGCATTGGATGTGGAGATAGTGCAACTCTTGTGCACTGTTATTGGGAACATAAAATAGTGCAGCCAGTGTGAAGAACTATAGGGAAGTTCCTCAAAAAATTAAAAACAGAACTATCAGATGATCCAGCAATCCTATTTCTGGGTGTTTATCCAAAAATATTGAAATTAGGATCTCAAAGAGATATCTACACCCCCATATTCATTGCCATGTAAAAACCAGAACAAAATGTTTTTGGTATGTCACAATAAGCATTTATTTCTGCAACACGGATGAAGCTTGAAGACATGCTAAGTGAAATATGCCAGTCACAGAAGGACAAATACTATATGATTCCACTTATACAAGGTATTTAAAGTAGTCAAAATAACCAAAGCAGAGAGTAGAATGATGGTTGTTAGGGAGTGGAGGAGAGGAAAATAGGGAGTTTCTCCTCAATGCATATAAAGTTTCAGTCAGGCAAAACAAAAAAGTTCTAGATATCCATTGTATAACATTATGCCGATAGTTCACAATACAATACTGTACATTTAAAAATTTGTTTCGAGGGTAGGTTTCAAGCTATATGTTCATTATCACAAATTTAAAAAAAGGCAAAATAGAGAAAGTTCTTTTTGTGGTCTGAATTTTACACAAAAGATGTAAAATTTTTTAAAGATTTTATTTGTTCATGTAAAGAGAAAGAGAGAGAGAGAGGACACAAGAAGGGGAATGAGCAGAGAGAGAATCTTAGGCAGACTCTGTGCTGAGCACTGAGTCCCATGTGGTGCTCGATCTCACGACCTGAGCTGAAACCAAGAGCTGGCCACCCAACTGACTGAGCCACCCAAACACCTCACAAAAGACATGATTCTTATTATGTTCAAAGTTGAAGTTGACTGAAAATCAAAGTAAAGCAGGAGAAACGGATATGAAAAGCCAATAGTATTCTTACGAATATTGGTTTATGTTAATATAACTCACAGAGATCTCTTAAACATTTTCCTGTTCACTTTTTTTTTTTTTTTAATTATAGCTTTTCTCTAAGTTTTCCAAGCACTTTAGACAAGAGTTTCAATTTGGAGACTTACTAAAGTAAAACTTGAATGGAAAACAAATTATTTTAGGGAATGTTGAATCATTTGTAATTAGAACATTTCGATTTTCCAGTCCGATAGTGTATATATGTGCACTGGTAAGCATGCACATGTCCTAAATGTGCAAGAAGCAACGAAACATCCTTCTGAAAGAGAAAATGGACTTCATTACCAATACAGCATTCTAATTTTGGATTTGAACAAGAAATGAGATGGCTTCACAAATATAAAGTTTCAGAATTAAAAGTTAGTATTTGTTCATGAACCTGACCCCTACTTCACTTTTGAGTAGAATCAGAAATTATAGATAAAGACATATATATCAAAATGGAGAAATAAGTACTTGAAGGGCGTTATTCATCGTAGAGTTTCACTGTCTGTCAAAGGAGTCCCTCTTGTCGGAGTCTGTGCATAATTCCCTAGTTCTAGAACTTCATAGCTAATTAGAAATCAAACATTCAAGACAGATACTTTAGTTACCTATTAGAAATTAAACCTTGTATAAATCTCTCCCAATAATTGATTTGATATTTTACTAACACTCTGTCCAGAATTACATGGCACAAGCAGTTCCACTTTACATTATCAGTGAGCTTTTATGCATGTGAGCTTTGTGGAGAGCAATATGGAAATTTTTAATTCTATTTTAAAACTTTACAAACTCTTAATAGAATTTCAGTATCAAAAAGTCTTGACCATACCAGGACAGAAGAGAAATGGGCAACCCCTCTTAAGATCAGAAGCCACAGGACAAATGGAACTAAACATTGAATAATGAATTGTTTTACTAAGTTGTAAGTGTGAATCATCGAGGATTTTGGCAACCTATAGTTAAGCTGAGGGTATAGGGAAACGTTATTATTTGTACTGGCCACTCAAGGCACCATAAACTAGAACATTTCCTTCTGAGGAGCCTCAGAGTTTCTGTCATTACGTCATCCCTCCTGGAAGAAATTTCTTATGATTGAGTATTTGCACTTCAGACCATGTGATTCCAACAGCCTTGACCATAACTGATTGGACCAAAATGGGCACCTGACCTCAAGGCATCTGTCCATGGATTGGTAGGCTCCAGGCTAAGCAATGGCTGCCCTGAAAACTCGACCAAGAACAATACCATATAAACTGAATGGTGACTAGCAAGATCCAGTAAGATCTTCCCTCTGGAGGAGCTTGAGCTGATGGGCAAGCAGTAAAAACCGTAAGACAAGTAGCAGTTATGGAAGTCAACAGTGTAGTTGCAATTACAAGATAGCACGCAGGGCATAGAAAACTTCAATAGTAACATACAAACATTTTGAAAGTAAAGCAGAGAAAGTAGCAGGGTTAGCGTAATTGTATTAGGAAGAAATGAAAGCCTGTTTCAGGAGGCAATGCTTGAAGAGGTGGTGAATCACCACAGGTGCCAACAGAAACTTCTTTCTGAACCAGAAGAATAGCATTTTGTTCCTCTATGAAACCATACTCTAACTGCTAAGGCTCATTCCTATCTTCCTTACCTCATTACGTACCTTTACAAGACACCTCCATCTGACAGGAATAAAGTAAGAATTCTTCTTTAATTCCTTGTGATTAGGAAGGGCCTGAAGAATGCATTAATTACTACTATTTTGACTAATTTCAACCAGTCAATAGTAATCAAAGATATACTGACACTTAGACTAATTAGGAAAACGGGTCAAAATTATTGCCAGAATTTAATTTTTGCTATATTCTAATTCTCCTTCTTTTTTCACCTATTTCTAATTTTGAAAATGGAGTAGCAAAGAGAGGAGTTGTACTAAAGAGAAAAGAGTGGTTGCCAATAGGAAGGATGATGCATAGGTAATAAGTCTCCATAAATGATTTTTATAGTTACAGTTGGAAATTGATATTTATTCTTGCTAGAGTTTATATCTAGTAATAAGAATGTGTGTACTGAATTTTTCACTGCCACTCCATTCTAGGTAGGAATAGTTGGTGGATCACCACCCAGCCTGCTAGCTATGGAGTCATGTCTCCAAGAGGTCTATAGATTCTTCTAACTAGGATCTATTACTTTTTAAATCAGATGCTGTGAAATGGTGGCCTACTCAGTGGAATCGGTCCAAAAAATGTTTGGCTTTGTATACACAATGCCGAAAGTCATATTGAAATTAAAAAAAAAAAAAAAAAAAAAGTTGCTGATTAAGAAAATTATACCAAAATATTGAATCTCCATTATTTATTTTAAAAATATTATCTGGCAATACTGGGCCTACATCTCACTATTAATAATTGGCTAAGGATAGAGGCACCTGGTGGCACAATTGGTTAAGTGTCTAACTGTTGGTTTTGGCTCAGGTTGTGATCTTAGGCTCGAGGGATCCAGCCTCACATAGGGCTCTGTGCTCAACAAGGAATCGGTTTGGATTCTCTTTCCCTTTCCCTCTGCCTCTCCTCCACCAAAACAAATACATATATTCTTTAAAAAAAGTAATTGGCTAAGGACAAAGCATAGCCATCCTTTTGGATGGGGCATAAGCCCCCCATTTGCCATAGTCCCTTGCCACTTCACATTGCCCCCTGACATTGGGATAGATCATAAGGTATTATTTATCATTATATTTATGTACTTTTTTTTTTTTTTTTTTTTTTTTTTTTTTTAAGATTGTATTTATTCATTCGACAGAGAGAGAGACAGCCAGCGAGACAGGGAACACAAGCTGGGAGAGTGGGAGAGGAAGAAGCAAGCTCCCAGCGGAGGAGCCTGACGTGGGGCTCAATCCCAGAACGCCAGGATCTCACCGTGAGCCAAAGGCAGACGCTTAATGACTGAGCCACCCAGGTGCCCCTATGTACTTGTTTAGTTTTAGGATTGAGAGGAAAATAAAATACTCCTGAATCTATGACTATTAAATATAGAAAGTCAAGGACTGAGAAGGCTCTGAATTTACAAAAACAGAAAGAATATATCTTGGTAAAATATAAATATTTGTTTGAGATTTACTTGCAAACAATGTGTGTCTGGATGAAAAGAGCACAGCTTAATATTGCATAAGAAAATGTTCTAGGCCATCTCTTCTCATATGCTTTAGGCATTTTGATTTTCCATACCTGTCCTAGAGAGAGAATTCTTTATTGCTGAATGAAATCATGTCTTTTTCCAGCAGACCTTTATTAAGTAGCTGTTAGCTACTGGTCAAAGTTGCGCTGAGGGTTTTGGAGGAAACAAGAGTTTTGCCCACAAAGAATTGATAATCTATTTGGGAAGATAAAATGAAAATATAAAAGTGAAAAATGTTCTAAATTTAATGTTAATAAATATCATCAGTTGTAATTTATTGAGCAAGAGCTAGGTTGGAAGGCCACTTGTATGCATTATGCCCCATTTTTAATTCATTTTTATAAAGTGGGCCTTATTAATTTTAAGAATGAAGAATTTAGGGTCAGAGAGGTGAAATGATTTGCCAAATTACAAAAATATTATTTAATGTTAGGAGCCGGAATTTGAACAAGGTCTATTTGAATCCAAATCCTATGCTATATCCAATATATACTATGTTTTCTATACTTAAAATGTGTTTTCCTGGCAAAAATTTATCCACTGATATTTATATCATTTGATATCACAAGATTTTTTGGCCTCTCATCAAGATGAAATATATTAGGAAATGAGACGAAATGTTAGAATTAAATTGGTTTGAGACCTCCAAATTCCCATTGCTATGGAAATCATTTTGCACAATGCAAATATTTTAACTGGCTAAGACTCAAGGTTTTCCAAATTAAATTCTTTGCTTTCTCTCCATAGAGTATTAGTTATTTACCTTTGTATTGTTCATCCAGGGTAAGACTCTTAATATCTGTGCTGATGTATCTTTAAATAACTGGTCTTGGTAAATGAAAGCACAATTATAACAAGAAAAACTTCCTCCCATAAAACATGCAAACACACACACATACACACAGAAAATGACTAAAATCCCCCATTTAAACTTCTATTACAGTATTATTAAAAGAAAATCTTCGGGTCATTTTACATTTGATATTATCTCATTCTTGATTTCATAACCCCTTTTCTCCTTAAAAAGGTCTTAATTCATTTAGTTTAGAAATTCTATTTCAGATTTGCAAGGCATATAACTTACAATATGTAATAACTTGAGACATTCTTCACCAAAGCTATTGGTTACTAATAGATTATTTGCTATTCAGAGAAATAACCTGAGTTTACTTTTCCACAATCAGAAATATTATTTGGTGAATGCTTTTCATAGAGGTACATCTAATTTACTCTGCTATAAATATTTTCCCTATTTGGCAGATGAGGGACTTGATGATTTAAGTTATTTGGCCAAATGTTTCCAACCAAGAAGTAACGCAGTCTGGATTCTCACTCAGATCAAACTTCCAGGTCTAATCTACCATAGTAAACTACCTCCTACCCCAATGACTAAGCAATGAAAATGAATCACAAATGAATAAACCATCCACAATTCTGACTGGATGCTCAGCTGGATCAGCTAGGAAAGTTACTCAGTGCCCCACTTACCACTTACCAATCTATATATGGGAGTGCTCTGGGGAACCAGGCATGCTCAGAAAGCCAGGGTGAAAATTCAGAAAAATACTCTAGCCAAACATACAAATTGGGAGTTACTAATATCTTAACATGTATTTAATTCATATAATTCCTGTTGATGTTGGAATCCATCACAGCCTGGTTAACTTGGCCTTACACTACTCCTGAGTAAGAGTATTTGGCTCTGAGAGGGCAAATGTGGTTCAACATCCAGCCTTGGCTCCGTTGACCAAACCATGAACCAGGGCCATGTTCATGGGCATGTAGCCTATGCAGTCACACCTGTCCAAACTTAGAAGGTACCTGGTTTAATGCTCTACTACTGTTGTCTTAAAATTATTAAGACTTTCTTTTTTCTTTTTTAATATTTTATTTATTTATTCGAGAGACAGAGAGGGAGAGAGAGAAAGACAGAGCGTGGGGGGAGGAAGAGGGAGAGAGAAGCAAACCCTGCACTGAGCATGGAGGCCCGTGTGGGGCTCAATCTCAGGACCCTGAGATCATGACCTGATCCAAAAACAAGAGTCAGATGGTTAACCGACTGAGCCACCCAGGTACCCCAAGATTTTCTTTTAATGAAGAGCCTCACAATTTCTTTTTATACTGGGCCCTACAAAATCCATAGTCAGTCTTGCCATGAGCCCTGGCATGGTGCTGAATGTATCCAGAAGTAGTGTTTTTTTTCTTTTTTGTACAAAGGTACAATATGAGCTAATAGCACTCTATATGTGGAAGGTACAAAAACAAGGAGCTCTAACAGAAATGAAAAGGATATAGTCAAAAGAAATGAGCTGCTTTTGGAAAACAGATACTGACAGATGCATATTCATCATGACAGTCATTTACAGACATTCTAGGCCCCATCAAAGTTACTGAAATAAATGTTAAGTTGGGTTATTAAATGATCCACACTAATTTACACATAATCTTTCCCCATTCCCTACTACTATATTACTAAATAGCCGCTCAAAATGTTCAGTTTATTTTGCCTTAGAGGACCGTGGGCTAAGTGGAAAAGCAGCTTCTTATCTACCATAATTTGTAATTTGATTGTGGGAACAAAGTGGACAAGGGTCTTTAAACTGCAGTATTATACTTGTTAAAAGATAAACTTAGGCATATTTAAAACTATAAGTTTACTTGAGCAAAAATTGATCTGAATCAGGCAGCATCCAATCCAGCAGAGAGAACGGAGCTCTGAGGAGATATACAAAATTAAAGACTTTCTATTTTTTTTTTTTTAAGATTTTATTTATTTGACACAGAGCGAGCAAGAGAGAGAGAGCACAAGCACAAGCAGGGGGAAAGGCAGGCAGGGGAGAAGCAGGCTCCCCACTGAGTAAGGAGCCCGATGTGGGGCTCGATCCCAGAACCCTGAGATCATGACCCGAGCCGAAGACACCTGCTTAACCGACCACACCACCCAGGCGCCCCCAAAATGAAAGACTTTTATAGGCAGAGGGGAGTGGGAACAAGGAACTTACATGAGGAAAGAAAGCAAGTTGGTTATTGCAAAGTTACTTACCTTAGGGGATGGCAGGGGGTCACTCAGGTAGATTACCTAACTAGTGCTGATGGTTAAAAATCTGGTGAAAGTTCATTTGATAACGAAATGTAGTTATTTCTGTGGCATACAATAATTTAGGATACTAACGGGACAATGAGAGTAATGACATATTTCTAGTAATGTCAATTTCGGGAATACTTGTATTAGTAACATACATCCACACATAGCCTAAAAAGGTTTATCATCACTTATTTCCCAATAATTTAACATACCAAATAAGCCTAATGAGTTTATCATGTCTCCTTTACAAGGTGAGAGACAAATCATTTGAGATTTTCCAGAGACCCTGTGGGAAATCTTAAGATTAATTTGAGGCCAAAAACTCCATTTAAAATTTGATTTTGAAGAAAATAAAAATTTTCTCTAGATTAAATAAAAGCACAGGACACGGGTTGAAAAGGGCTTATTGTGGGTGCCTGGACGCCTCAGTCAGTTAAGTGTCTGCCTTCGGCTCAGGTCATGATCCCAGGGACCTGGGATGGAGCTCCATATCGGGTTCCCTGCTCAGCAGGGAGCCTGTTTCTCCCTCTCCTGGTCCCCCTGCGTGTGCTCTATCAAAT
Organism: Ursus arctos; assembly: GCF_023065955.2. Classification (NCBI taxonomy): domain Eukaryota; kingdom Metazoa; phylum Chordata; class Mammalia; order Carnivora; family Ursidae; genus Ursus; species Ursus arctos. Next base: position 55,602,837 of record NW_026622808.1, on the reverse strand, counting down.
AAATAAATAAATAAAATCTTTAAAAAAAAAAAGACACAAAAGGGCTTATCGAGTACTACTGAACAATAAAATAAATTCTCGTGATGGGGGAAAACAGTGATAGTAACAAAATAACCCTGAGTACACAAAAATAAATCCAAAAATCTACTACGTAAGAAATAATAAAATAAATAATGTTGAAAGACATAAAAGTAATCCTACACAGATAGGAAATTCCAGTCCTACATAGATAGGAAATTACCTACATAGATACGTAATGATTCTCCTAAAATTGATCTGTAATTCAATGGAAATCCAATAAAAATCCTAAGAGGAATATGTGCAAAACTTCAGAAGATGTTAAAAAATTCATTTAAAATAATAAAGGACCAAGAATAACTAAGATAATTTTGAAGTTGCTGATGAGCTATTAAAACTTATTGTATAACTAGAATAATTAAGACTGTCTGAAATTGGCACAGAAGTGGATGATGACCAGCGGAACAGAATAGAGAACCCAGAAACATGGAAACTTGGTATACTACAGAAGTGGGATAAAATCAGTGGAGAAAAGATAAAATCAATAACTTTTTCTAAGACAAATGATTTTCCATGTTGAACAAAACAGTGATCCCTGCCTCATATAATACAGAAAATTAATTTTGATTGATGAGAAACCAAAATGTGCCAAGTGAACTTCAAAGCTTTTATTAAAAAAAAAAATTTTTTTTTGAAGATTTTATTTATTTGTCAGAGAGAGAGAGTGCGCGCAAAAGCAGGGGGAGCGGTAGACAGAGGGGGAAGCAGGCTCCCCGCTGAGCAAGGTGCCTGTAGGTACACACTGGCTTCCAGGACGAGATCAGGAGCTGAGCCAAAGGCAGACACTTAACTAACTGAACTACCCAGGCGTCTTGTGAACCTCAAAGCTTTTAGAAGGTAACACTATTGGAAGATCTCTGAGACACAGTAAAGTTGACTGGATAAAGATGAGCTTTGACCAAGCAATTTCATTTCCAGGTATGAAACCTAGAAGAATTTACACTCATATGCACAAGGAGACGTGCATAAAAATGCCCATTTTACAAGTTCTTGCAATTGTGCAAAACTAGGAAAAAACTTGAAATAAATAAATACATTGAAGTATATTATACAGAGAGTGAAAAAAGAAAAATAAATAAAATTACACTATATGAAACTATATACTAAGCATATAAATATTTCCAACAGTGTCATGAAAAAATGCAGATTGATATATACAATATTATTCCACATACATAAGGTTTCAAAATACTCATCATGTCATATTATTTATGGAAATGTATGCATAAAGTGAAAATATAAAATCATGCATAAGAAAGAAACAATCCAACCTTAGGACAGAGACCTCTTCTGGAAAGGGTAAGAGATGAAAGAACAGGACCAGGAAGAGCAATAAAGAACCTCCAATTAAATCTGTAATATTTTACTGTGTTTCTAAACATAATGCATATTAGTTATATTATTCATTGTACTTTCATATCTGTTTATAACATTCAATTAGAAATTTATTAAGACAAAGACACTGTACTTATTAAAATGAGTAGTATGTTTTCTCAAAAATTTAAAAAAATAAATAAAATTTGATTTTGGGAAAATGTCAAAAGGTTGAACATTTGATTAAATAAGATCACAGATCATGGATGCCTGGGTGGCTCAGATGGTTAAGCATCTGCCTTTAATTCAGGTCATGAGACCCAGCCCCTCACTGGGCTCCCTGCTCAACAGGGAGCTCCTTCTCCCTCCTCTCCCCCACTGCCCCTCCCTCCATCCCTCCCTCGACTGGTGCTGGCTCGCTCTCAAATAAATAAATAAATAATCTTTTAAAAATATCACAGACCATTATGAAATAATGCCCGATTATATATTCAGCCAAAATGACAACAGAAGATTTAAAAGGCAAATAAAGAAGATTACACAGTTGTGAACAAAACTTAGCTTTTCTTTTTTTTTTTTAAGATTGATTTATGAGAGAGAGAGAAAGAGAGGGAGCTGCTGACAGAGAGAGTCCCAAGCCAATTCCACATTGAGCACAGAACCCAAGGTGGGATTGGATCTCATGACTCCCAAGATCACGACCTGAGTGAAAACCAAGAATTAGACATTTTAACCAACTGAGCCACCCAGGTACTGCAAAAACTTAGCTTTTAATATTGAGAAGATTGGGTTTTCTTAACTAATCAAAGACCTTAAATAATCAAATAATCAAAGACAACATGAAGCACACTAAATGATTTTGGTAAGACACAAAATCTTTGCTTTCCAGGTAGATTACCTAGGAGGTAAAACAAAAACAAAACAACAACAAAAACTTTCATAAGAGCAGATCACTAGGCCAAGAAAACTGTCCTTTCACCAATAGGAAAATCAAATTCTAATTTTGTACCAGTGTACTTTTGATATTAAAATTAATTCTTTAAAAACTTAAATCCATTCCTATATTAGCCATCTTGACCGCACATAAAATTCCTTTCCCAAGATTCTTTCCGCACAAAACTTCTATGACTTTTTTACATCCATTCAGATTTTGTCCTTTTTTTTTTTTCCTCTTTCTCATTCCGGAACAACAATCATTTTACTTTCCTTGCCTTCTCTTCATACACAGTTGTTTCCTTTCACCCTTACTATTTTTAAGTAGTCTTAACTACATATATTGATTAGAATTCTTAACCCTTTGAGTTCTTAATTGCTAGTGAAAACTAAGAAGTAAGCAGTTGTGGACTGTTTCACTAGCATTCTGTGGACTGCCAAGTTTATAAATAAATTTCATAATTTTAAGAAGTATATGGTTCCTCACAGTAAATTTTTCAATGTGGCACAAAATATGTGTACTAGTTGATCCACATATCTTTAGTTTCTCTGTAAAAGGAAGCCCGAAGTAGGTAAATCTGCATTTACTAATTAATGTTTCAGTATTTTACCTGGAAATGATCTAGATATTCATTGAATTTGTATTATTTATCTCCACTTAGCTTTAAGTTTTCAAGTTACCAAAAATTTTGGAAACTATTTTTTTAGTAGACAAGACACAAGGCACAATTATTATTGAAAAGCTCATATATACTTTTATCTTATTTACATCTATTTAATTTACTTGGTCTTAACAATTATGTTTGGATTACTCAGGAAAATTTCATGAGGCATTAAAGAATTAACCATCATATGAAGTTTGCTTTTTTGCTGACAAATTCTGTAGCAGAGATAACATAAGCTTATTTGAATTTTAGTAAACTTAGGTAGAATAAAAGTATTATATTTAATGCTGATAATTCTAAAGCCATGTCTGTTTTAATTAAACCAATGGATTTAAACTATCTTTTACTTACTGAAGATTACCCTAGATCACAAAAACTAATCAAATCCACCAAGGATGACTGTTCCCCAAGTCCAGATTTTCTATAATATCTGCAGGCCTTTTGTGATGAATAAGGGAAGTCTAAGGATTGGGTTTAAAAAAAAAAAAAAAAAAAAGGTAAGTGGGCTTTGAACTGTTTCCGGAGCCACTTTCTATTCTTGTAGAGACCAGATTTTCTGGTTGCTTTTAATTCCTCGAAGAATCAAATTGCAACCTGAATGTTATCAAGAGGTTGCATACTCATCCAACTATATCATTTTCAGTTTCCTGCTTTATGTCATGGAGAAGATATTCAACTAAATTGGAAGTCAAAAGAATCCTATGTTCTAGATTTAAGGCTGGGTGTCTCTGTAACATATTAGTAAATAGCTCCACAAAGGCTTAGGGTTTTTCTTTCCTTCTGAATACACAGTTCCTTTTAGCTTAGGGGAGAGGGCCTTTAAGAAAAGTTTCTATCAGGCTCTGAATATCAGCTTTCAATTTGACCAACTTCGGACCACAGAACTAATTTAAAAACAACAACAACAACAACAACAACAACACTTCAAATGCCTTGTCAGGTTTCAGCCAGGACAAACAGTAAGACTTCCTGGCGGTACTGAACAACCCCTTGGATATAGCCTCAAAGAGGATACAAAAGATACTACCCTCCCCATCCACAGCCACCCCCAAAAGAACTGACTGAGACTATTCCCCTGAGAGCTGACAACAGTTGGTAGGACCCTAACCACAAAAGGAGTGCAACCCACATTTCTGTCCAGCCACATTTTGGGGGGCCCCCAACCTAAGAAGGTTGAACTGTCTGCACACACAAGAACCTGAATGCCTCAGTCAGGCAAAAGCCAAGTCCAGTTCTTGGGACACAAAACAAACAAGAAGGCAACAGCCGTTCCTGGAAGAGGAAAGTACTGACAACCAATCTATACCCGAAAGCAAAGTTCACAAGTAACAATTCAAAGATCTAATTCTCACACGTGTTTTGCCTGCCAATTAGAAGGTTACGGACAACATGAAATCGTACCTTTTCTTTCCTAACCGGGCAACACAGACATCTGGCACAGCTGACTGAGAATTCCTACCTTGTGCCGGTTCCTTCAAGTTTTCCCAGGATCTTGTCTGAAGAATCTGGAGCAAGTGGAATGTTCCGGTGGGTCTCATAATGGTCAACAAAAACTGTAAAGGATGAAAAATAATTTTCCCTCTCTGCATTATAGTGAGCGCTTGGCTGAGACTCCTTTTCTCTCCTGCGCCTCAAAAATGGATAAATTAATCTGGATTAAAAATTCTCCACTGTGGCTACTGTAATTCAAAATGATCTTTAGTAGAGTTAATTTACTTGTTCAGCCTTAAAAACAAAATTTTACTCACCTGACGCCTCACTCTAAACTCAGTCCAGCTTAAGATGGGCCCAGTCTGTCCCGGTTCTGGTCTAGTTTCTAAGTCATATCCAGGCCCCTCTGGACTAACTCTGGTTTCCAAGTGGTTTCTAAACTGGCCCTACTTCCAGCCCAGATTTAGTCCGGTTTTTACGTGCTACCGAATCCCACCTCTCACCCCTTCTGGTTTCTAAATTGGACCCAGTCCGACCACAGACTGAGTCCGACCTGCATCAAATCCGGTTTCTAAGTGGAACCTAATCTCACCTCTCACCCGGCCCGGTTTCTGAATCGGACACATTCAGGCACCAGTCACGGTCCGGTCCGCGCCAAACCCGGTGTCTAAGTGGGTCCCAGTCCAATACTAGACCCGGCCTTGTTTCTAAATTTGTCCCAGTCCTGCCTCACCCAGTCCAACCCCAGATCCAGTTTAGTTCCTAAGTCAGACCCAGTCCAACTCCGCATCCCACCCAGTTCTACTTCTTACCGAGCCCAAGCAGAGACAACCCTGGTTTCTAAGACCCATTTCAACCCTGGACCCGCCTCTAGTCCAAGCCAGTATCGGGTCTGCTTTCTAAATAGGACCCCGTCCAACACTGGATGCGGCCTGGTTTCTAAAGCATTCCTAGTTTGATCCCAGACCCAGTCTTGCCCACACCAAGCCCAGTTTCTAAGTGAGACCCAGTTCAGCCCTAGATCCAGTCCATTTTCTAAGTGAGATCCAGTCCAGTTTGTAAGTCAGACCCAGTGCAATGCCCAATCCCGCCCAGGTTCTAGTTCTTACTCAGCCAGCTCGAGACACACCTGGTTTCTCAGTGGGACCCGTTCTGACCCTGGTCCCACACCAGTCCAACCCTGCCTCCGGGGTGCTTTCTAAGTGGGGCCAGTGCAACCGTGGATTCTCTCCAGTATCTAAGTCATACGTAGTCCAGACCCGCACCCATTTGTTTTCTAAGTTGGACTCACTTCTGTGCCTCACCAACCGAGTATCTAAATCCGACGCCATCCCACTTGGACCTACTCCAGCCTGCATCCAGTCCCGTTTCGAAGTGGGACCCAGTCCAGAAAAAGAAATACTCAAAGTCTGAAAACTCATAAGGCAGAAACCGCAGAGCTAGCGTCCCAGAGGGACTTAAGTACCACCTCCAGAGGCAGCAAGAAAGCAAGCTCAAGGAACTCAACGGGTAATTAAGCTGGGTTGCTCCTACCTTCTGAGGATCGTGGGGTTGAGGGCGGGGGGGGGCGGTCTCCTTTGGATCCCCCTTCTGACAACAGAACTGTCGAAAGGTAAAGTGAGGCATATTAAAAAATTTAAGGTTTTATATGAGCAAAAATCAGACCCAATTGAGTAACATCCAATCTAGCAGATAGAAAGGAGCTGTGAGGGGCTGCACAAAATGGGTTTATAGGCAGAAAAGAACAGAACAAGGAACTTGGACGAGGCAAAAAGCAGTTTGATTATTGGAAAGTTACTTTGATTTGAGGGATGGCAGGGGTCTATCAGGCAAATTACCTAACTAGTGCTGATCAGATGATTCCTGATGGACTGGTTTAAGATTCCATTTCTGAGAGAGCTGAAACTATGGTTAAGTCTCAGTATGATGTGGAGTTTAGCATGAGCAAATCTATTCTGGGCCTGTTGACTTGTTTTTAGTGTAATTTACCATCAAATTTCCCTTTCAAAATAGACACAGATAAAATTTCAAAGTACTCAAAATTATATGAACATATATGTGTGTGTGTATATATATGCGTGTGTGTGTATGTATATACATATATATATATTTTTTTTTTTTTCAATTTGAGTTTAGGTTGCTAAGATTTCCCAACTTTACTAGAAAGAAATGTGGTACTTACAACATTCCTGGCTTTTAATATCACCAAGGGAGATATAAAGCCCTGCAGGAAACTGTTTTCTGTCAAAATTACAATGGGCCTGCATATTTTAGCAATTCCAGCTACATTATGTAGTCTGATCAGGCTGGTCATTGACCAGTTGCTCACCCCTATCAGTTGCATTAGCATTTAACTTGTCACTTTAAATTAGAAAGGTAACAAAAGTTTAAGAAGGTTACAATAGATTTAATCCCCTACTAAAAAGAAAAAGAATATTACTGAATTCCATAGAGAAGTTATCTTCTTCCTCTGTCCAATTTTGGTGATATATCAGGTGTTTTCTTTCAGAAATTTTACTTTCATGTTGTTCAAAAGATGCAAGCTCCAAGAGCTATTAAGAACCAACATGAGTTGCCAGTGCAGAATCTGTCAAAAGAGAGGAAGAGTTAGTAAATATTTGTGAGGGTTTCCACGTTCAGGGAAAAGCAAGTTGAGTGGCATGTGTCAGAGTAGCCACGGAGTCCATTTTGAAGCTGTAGTATCCCAGTTTAACCTTTCAGTGACAAGACCAATGTGGTAAGCATGCAGTATAAAGTAAAAGAAACCCTTTGCTCATAGAGATGTCACTGTGATGGATATTCATGTATAAATTAATAAGTAAGTAGAGTTTACAAGTTAACAAATAAGACCTCAGTCAGTAAGATATACCAGCCTCTTCCCTTTCTTTTAGAATTGCAGAAGAGGAGCATCACCCAATGGGCTATTTTAGCATATTTGTCTTCCAAAATAACAAGTGGTATTTTGACCAATGTCAATGGAAAAGTCAATTAAATTTTTAAAAAGATGCTTTTTTTTTTTGACATTTCCCTTTTTTTTTTTTTAAACAAGTGCTTGTTTTGTTAAATGCATACAAAACGAGTGGATTTGTTGACCTGTAATTATGTAGTATTTAGGAAGTTCTTGGATAAGCTTGTACCTGTATGAACACCATGCTCAGCAGAGATAAATAATACACTGTTGGATTAAGTGTTTCAAGTGTAGAGGAAGGCGTGAATAAAACACACAATGTGAAACCATGAACCCATGCATATATAATTGAATGGTAGATAAAGACATAAGTGCTGAAAGGAATATGTTAGCAGGGGGAAAAATGCTGTGTTCAAGACAAGAATATATTAGCCTGGAGACACATTAGCTATAGCTGATTACTGAATATCTTTTTAGTTTGCAAAGGAGAATTACCTCAAAGGTATCAGCTCCGCTTTATATATGCTATCTCATTGTTCCATATTCTACAGAGCTGCCTGCCTCTCCATGTGATCTCAACAACACAAAATTACCAAAACAAAATAGCTCCTAGAAGTTGTTTGTTCCTTAGCATGTTCCCAAAACAAGTTATGTAAAATAACCATAAGACTCAGGCAATAAACTTCATTGTCATCTGTATAGATACCCAATGAGAGATTTGGTGTTACTAGCAACACATAAACACATTTTCCACTGACAAGAATTGTTGAGAGACCATGCTGATGTTACTCACAAACTTATTCTTCGAAAACGAACAAAAATTACTCTAACATTAGAGATCCGCCTTATTAAAAAATACGGGAGGGGAATTGTCAGATTTGTCAGACTTCTGTAGTCTGAAACATTCCAGTGGTATTCAAAAGATACTTTATCTCTACATTGTGTATTTGTTGTCTTAAAGACTGAATGATGCTATAGAAATGCAAAAAAAAGTTATAGCAAAACAGCAAAAAAAAAGTAAAAATTAAAAAAAAAATGTTTATCCTTCTTTAATAATTGGGAAGAGAGTCTTTTTAAAATAAGTATGTCACAGTGAATTGAGAAAATACAATACCAAAGTCAGTGAAACATCATTCTTAAGAGAGGACCCAGAAAAAAAGCAAGTTGGAAAAATATACTCTCTTTTTTAACAGGCATGCATACTTATAGGAAGGACTGGGAAGTAGAAAAAAAAAATGGTTACTACCGCAGACATGTCTTCATGGCATATAACTGGACATAGAAATTCAAGTAAGCTTAATTAAAGAAACACACAAATATCGCAAAGTCACTCTCTGGCACTTGGTATTGGGAGAACAGTGGTTAAATAGATAGTCTTTGTCCAAAAAAAAAAAAAAAAAAAACCCACAATCTAATATATACTCCACAATTGTGTTTCAAGCAGAATGGTATTCATTTATTTAGAGCCTGTCTTATTTCCTCATGATTTAAAGATTGCTCACATAAAATACAAGTGCATGAGACTGAAAATAAGTGGGAATATGAGACAGATAAGTTTAGGTCACTTAAAGCCACAAGTAAGTTCAGTTTAAAATATTCATGCTTTATATTTGTAATGAACAGAAAATGGATATTAGATCACATTAAACAGAGTATCTATCACATAATTCTAAAGGTAATGTGTGCAAAGTACCTATATAGTTCCCAGCTCATAGTAGGTACTCAATAAATCTTAACTCTCTTTTCCACTATTGATTGGTCTTAAATTCCTGGTGTATAGACCCATTCAAGGTTAGTAGTTTAAAAATAAAAATGTTAGTAATTTCTACTTGCCTAAATAAAATTTGAACTTTGTGATAACACATATAGTCAAGACTACATCTTCACTTCCCTAATGGGAAAGCTCTTGAAACTTGCTAGCACAGACAGATCTCATCTGACAATCAACATCAGATGATTCACACTTTACATCACAGGCAAATTGCAAGCATGTTGTCATGTGCAGTAATTATAACAGTAAGCCAAGGTATCAGTGAATTTATGAGCTATTCATGGGCTCTGGGAAAGACACATTTTCTTCTGTGAGTAGTAAAAACTAAAAATGGAGATATAAAAATATACTGTGCAATGGCATCATTTGGGTGAGTATGGAGTCTTTCATGAGGACAACTTTAAAAAGCTACATATATGTAGATATGTATCTGTGCTGTTCCTTATCTATTTAATTATCAGATGCATTCCACTCTTGAGCAAAGTACATTTCTAGGGCAGGTAAAAACTGAGATCTTTTTTCTTCCCTTGCTCTGCCTTGAGCATGTCAATGGGCAATGGTTGCACTTCCATGTGGTTGAAGTTCTCCCCTGGGTATCTGCTGGACGGCCCTCTGGGGTCTGGTCAAGTCCTTTCCTTCTGTCTGTCAAGATCCAGGCACAGTAGATGAGTCAGCTGTTGTTAATCTCTATGTTGCGTCCCCATTCTCTCTTGACTTTTTAAGCTTTTATGTTGCCTGTGTCATCAAATCCCCTTATTGAATTATCTATTTAATGGGAATGGTTTCTGTCTCCTGGCTGGGTCCTGCCTTATACATGACTTTGATGTGTTTGTTTCTATAATATCAATTACATGAATCTGTAATCATACAGTATATTGAAATTTTAATACATTGAAAGACCACTAATGTGATTTGGAATCTGTGATTAGATTATTATTTTTTAAATGTAGTCCTTTTAAGAAAAAAAAAATATTTGACTCTATGAAGCTGAGACAAAACTCAGTCCAAAGTGTTATTTTTAAATATTTATTTATTTATTTGAGAGAGAGAGAGAGAGAAGGCATGTGCACATAGGGGGAGGGGCAGAGGAAGAGGGAGAGAGCATCCTCAAGCAGACTCCATGATGACCATGGGAGAGGAAGAAGTGGTTTTCCACTGAGCAGGGAGCCCGATGCGGGGCTTGATTCCAGAACCCTGAGATCATGACCTGAGCCAAAGGCCGATGCTTAACAACAGAGCCACCCAGGCAACGATTGGGGAATTTTTATCCTCCCATAGTTACCAAAAAAAAAAAAAAAAAATGCTTATAACATGTTCTCTTAAGGAATGGAATCCTGATATCCAGGATACCAGTGGCTTTCCTTTACTTATGCTTTGTTGCATTAAATATAGGACATGGAGAGCATAATAACTTCACAGAGTACACTGGGATGCAGTATGGTATCAAGTGCAATTTGTTGTCATTTGGTGCCTCTGAAGCACAGCTTAGCCGATTTACATCTCTTGAGAAAGTTCTATGCTGTATAGGTGTAGCACTTGCATTTGATTAAAGATGATGCCTTTTCTGATTTTATGATGTGGCCTGGAATGTAGCTCTGGACTGTACCATTGCTTCATTGAGAGAATCAGTTACAACTTAATATCATTTGACTTACAGCACCATTTCCTGTAGGGTGACTTACCTTGAGATATAAATCTACCTAAATTAAATCAATATAAATTCCAATCTTTTTCAAATGTCAAAACTCTTGGGGGGGGGGTGGATAGAACACCCAGTGTTGAGACTTTAGAATACCAGAAGATATTCAGTAGTAAATATGAATCTTTCCCAAAAATATTCTTCTCTCTCTGCCCTCCTGGACTCCTCTCCTGGCTCCCCCATTCTCTCTCTCTGGCTCTCCTTCTTCTACCATTCATTCCTTTCTCTTTTCTCCCTCTCTCCTTTCTCTCCCTCTCTCATTTCTTCTTCCCTCTTTATCCTTCTTCCCTGGGTAGGAAGTTAGTGAATGGGGTGTCAATAATCTGCATTTTTTTCTACAACCTTCTCTGGTGGCTTTTCTACATACGGATGTTTGAGAACTGCTGATGTAGAATGAAATTGTTGCATAATTATTTATTTTTCTATTTTCCTAGGGAAAATAAAGTCCAGGAGGTATCTATGTTCCAGTTCCTAGATGTTTGGGGAATTGCTTCTCTCTGGTCTTAGAAATTTACTGTTAACTCAAATCTCTTATTTAGGCAAATGAAATTGCAAATTTTAGCTGGACAATTGAAAATGAATCTTATTATTTGGTAAGGAAAGTGGTTAGGCCAGATCTTCTTGAACTCTGAGTCTTCATATAAGATCCCACTCATTAAGATTTATTTTCAGTGCAGTTAAATAAGTTACCGATGTCTCCCTAACTGAAAAATCATATATGATATTTTTTATCTCAATCACATAATTTTTAGAAAAGTCAGTTATCCTTAGATGATTATAGTAAAATAACAATAATAGTAAGAAAAATAATTATTACTGTTCTTGTTATACTGGCCATACCTGTTGCCATTTTAAAGTACATATTACATGCCAGACACTTTCTATTTCTAGAATCTTTACAATAAAGATTGGTTGATATTAATGTCTGTATTTTCAAATGAGAAACTGAAGTCTGTAGAATCTGAGTAACTGATGTAAGATTCCAAAATTAGGAAGTAGCTTAGGTGGAATTTGAATCCAATTCTATCTCTTTAATAATTTTTTTCTCTTTTGTCATGGAAACTTTCCCTCAATGATTATAAATTAGTATATTATGATTTCTAACAAGAGCAAGTCTACATTAAATGCACCTGTTTATGAAGAGAACTTCATATATACAAATAGAGAAGACTTTAATTTTATTACATATAGTGATTGATTCACTCAGAAAATATTGACTGAGGTCCTAATCTGTGCCAAAGGTAGCCAGGAAATATGATATGTGAGCTTTGGGGGGCAACGTTTTTCAATTACTTTGCAGTTGATTCAGGCTGTTATGTAGTTAGCCTTGTAGATAATGGCATGCATTTGTAAAGGAATACACTAATGCCAATGATACAGGTCAGAAAAACTTGTCACATGTAGTGGTATACTAGCAAATGCTCAATAAGAGGTTCTCTATGGGTGTGAAAGAAAGGATGAGAGCCCTGATTTGTACCATTTTTTGATTCCCATGGTATAGATACTCCTACTATGACCTATTCCCTACCAACAATGTGACATCACTGAGCATGGATTTGTGTAGAGATACAAATAATGTACAAGCTGTCTCTAGCACACCACTGGATGGTAATTGTATTCATTATACCTGTTCATTAAATTAAACCCTAAAGACCTAAGTGACCTTTAGGTGTATCATTTCTATGAGGGGACTGGAGAGAATATGAATCTGGCTATTTCCAAATGTTATACTTTATTAATTACAGTACTCTTTTGATCATATCTTTGGCACTCAGAAGCTAAATAAACCTGTCAGACTATAAAGAATCCATTTTAGAAAAGTGCCCATTATTCCACTTTCTTTCTTGGCTGTCATTATCTCCAACACTTAGCTCTAGGCCCAGATTTTTTTTCCTTTCTTTTTCTTTCTTTCATCTTATAATAAGTACAACCAGGCTTAATGATAGCAAGGAAAAAGGGAGGCAAAGGGACATAAAAATGTGAAGTAGCCATCAGTATAATTCATGCCAACAAATATTAATTCAGTCAGAGCGTGATTAATTTGGCTTAAATGAACTAGTTCCTCCCAATTACAAATGTGTTAGAAGTAGGCGGTAGAGAGTGACGATTGAATCTTAATATATAACATATTAAACCATGCAATATGTAGAGACTACTCATAAAATTGCAAAACAAGCATAACTTCATTACACCACAATAGAAAGAAAGAAAGAAAGAAAGAAAGAAAGAAAGAAAGAAAGAAAGAAAGAAAGAAAGAAAGGAAAGAAAATCAGTAGTCCTTGTATTATTTAACAACAACGGGGTAGCAGTGAGTCTTTCATGCAGAACCCATACAGGAGTTTCTAATTCCCCCAATACCAAGAAGACTCCTGTTCAAGCCTCCAGCATTAATGTTCTTTCAATTGAAAGTACCTCCAAAATGATGGTCTAGATTCCCATGCTTTATGTCTCTATGGGGAGTCCAACTCTAACCCAATTAGATAAAAATAGTCACTCCTCTGCTTTAACAGGACCCATGTGATTGCAAAACAGTGTATATGTGAGTCACTTTAAAGGTCCTCAGAGGGCATACAAGGTTGCCTGCCTTACATTTTCTGCTTTAAAAGTTTAGCTGTGGAACAATGAAGAACATGAGTATCTGGCACCATTGACTATGGTCAGTCAGGCCTCTCCATCTTTGGCCTACACGGGTATTTATTATTTTTTCAAGGGAAATCATCAAGTCAGAAAGTAACGTTCAGAAGCATCCTGTGGAGAAAAGGTCCAGGAAAGCGGGAATGAGGTAAAGTGGCCATGGTTGCATCTGGCACACATGATGAGCATACTCAAACTTTCTTTTCATTCTCTACCCTTTAGGAAAATTAATTTTTGTGCTGTCATAGGACAGAAACTTATACTAGTGGGCTGGTATTGCCTATGATAAAATATCATCCTCTTCTTAAAAGGAGCCCAAAAAGAGGGAACTTGTGAATGTTGAAAAACACTAAGGTTCAATCTTGTTTCTTCTGCCTCTCTGCTAGAAGGGATACGCTACTTGCTCAAGGGTGGTGCTGCTAGAATGAGCTTTTCTGTACTGTTTTTGAGGTCTCTTTATTTGATGCTTGTTCACAGTTATTGAATAATCAGAAGCTTACAATGACTCTCATAATTAAGAATACACACACGCATACACACCTTGCACATTTGCTGTGATTTCTGGATCTAGCCCTTATTACCTCCGTAATCTTGAATAAGAGATCCAGAACATTTCTGAGCCTCTGTTTTTTGGTGTGCAAAATGAAATAGCACATATTAGCTAATTCATAGGATTTTTAGTAAGTTCAAGAAGATAATGAAATAGAAATGCGTAGCAAAGTTACTGACATCATATCAGTGCATGGTAAGGCCTATTGCTACTAGTAATACCTGTTTACAGTATTATCTAATGCCCGAAATATATGGACAATAACAATTAGATGGAATGATTAGCCTTTTTTTTTTTTCCGATGATGGTCACACACACAAAGATGGGCATACACATACATATTCTGCTTATGCTCTGAAATTGTTTCTTTGCAGTTTGTTTTCCCATAGTCCCAGTACTCAGACTGTGTTCTTCACATAGGGGCTCAACAAATGTTTGTTGAAAGAACTAATTCAAGTTAAAATAATGTATTCATGCTTTAAAAAAAATGTGGTAAAATTCCCCCATGGATTTGGTTATTGAAAGAATTTTTATTTCATTTAGCCTTTGGAGAATTTAGTAGAATGAGTTAATTGGGTGCAATAGAAGGATGAAATGTGAGATCTATATAATCAGAGCCTGGTTTGTATAGTGCTAAGACTAATATTCACCTGTAATTTCCTATTAATATATCCAATTTTAATAGAGTGTAGATGGTTACATATACATTTAATTCATTGTAATTAAATGATTAATAAACAGCTGTTTCCCCTTAAAGCTATAAACAGCCAAGTGGCACAATATACAATTTTAATTCTGAAGGAAAATGATCTTATAAGGACTTCCAGATTTGATACAATAGCACATTCTGAGATACTCATGACAACTACTAATACAGTTGGTGATTTTTCTGGATTTAATGCCAATTAGTATCAAGAGATAATATAATAATATTAATAGAATACCTCTTAAAATTTTCTGAAACAACTGATATGCACTAAAAAATGCCAGTGCTATACACAGACACCAACAAACACAATAATCAATACATCTGGTAGTTTTATAGATCTCTATAATTCATTTAGTATAAGAATCATGCTTCCCATGCACATAAATACCCTAACATAAAACTATCTGATACCTGATAGTTGGACATTATCTCTTTAAAAATCTCTGTTATGTTTTTAAATATCATTTTCATCAGTGTTTGGGTTTAGAGCCTATCTCATTTGATTACCAATTTCTGTGTTTTAGCATAGCAAATTAGTTATAAATATCTGTGACAAGAAATAAATGATGCAGTGTAAGTGGAAAATATTACATTTTATCAAGGTTAGGCTTATTCTATTTCATAGTGTCAAAACAACATCAAAAAAACATATCATGTAACCCAATGCTTCCTGAGCTTTAATGTGCATTGGAACATTGGGGATTTTGTTAAAATATAGATTCTTATTCAACTGGTAAGGGTAGGGAGATTCTGTATTTCCATAAACCCCCAGATGATGCAATTGCTGCTGATTTCTGGATCACACTTTGAGTAGCAAAGGTCCAAAAGATTTCAGTGTAAATGATTCTAAGCTTAAGATATGGTGATTTTATGTTCTATAAATAAAAGTAGAGGATTGGTACTTAAAAGCATAAGAAAATATTTCCTATGACATCAAAGTCAGAATATGAAATTTATGGTATATATCAACTTGATTTGCTTTAATCGTTCACTCACAACATATTGCTGATTATGTATTAGGGGCCTGGAACGTTGATAACTCTCACCCTCCTCTCCTGGTTGTCGTGACCCTTTTAGAAGAATGGAATGATGTTGAGAAGCCACAAATTCTTCTGCATGGCAAACCCAGGAGGTAAGTCTGACTTCAGGATAGAGGCAGAAAAAAAGCATGTCTCACTCTGAAGGTAAGTTTTTATAAAGATTTTATAGATGAACCACAAGTTCTTACTTTAGTATCACTGTCTGCTTCCTCCAAAATCCGTCTTCTCTTATGATCATACCAAACCCTATCTCATTATGAATATTAGAAAAAAATAAGGCTTTTGCCTTATTTGATCCTCTATTCTCTGCCTCATCCCAAGAAAAATAAAACGCTCAAGTCAGTAATTTGCATCTAAAATTATAAGCTTTCTAGCCCTGGTAATAAATTACTTCCCATATGCTTTGACATTGTGTGTGTGTGTGTGTGTGTGTGTGTGTGTGTGTGTGTGTGTGTGTGTATGCAGCAAAAGTGTAATTTGTAGGAAAGAAAATGATGTCTGTTATCCAAGCAAAGGATGTCTGTTTTCCTTAGCATTCTTTTGGTATCAAACAATGAAAACTCATCTGAGTTTAGTTTAATCAAGAAGGAAGATTTAGAATAAGGATATTGAGTTAGGCTTGGGAATGACTATGGTAAGGGACTGGAGTGCTGTAAAGAATCATGGAATTTTGTGTATTTTGATACTTTTTGTGTACTTTCTTTTTTATTTCTTTCTACACATACGATTTTTTCTTTTGTCTTACTGAATAGTAGCTTTCTCTGCTACCTAGTTGAGAGAGTGCCCACTGGCTTTAGCTGCTAAATTTTTATCTGACTTCTTCAAGCAAGCATCCAAGAGGGAGACTAGCCTCTTTATCTTCATTCCCAATTTACAAGTAAGGGATTTTGAGTGCTTAAGCAGTGATAAAGTTGTCTATTTCTAAATCAGTTAACTGTGGCTAGGCAATTTGGTTGTATCTGCCTTCAGCTTCCCAATAATATGTGGATGAGAACAGTTTGGATACACTCAGAAAGGAAGAGGTAGACAAACACCAAAACACTGTGTACTACAAGTGGTGGATATTGTAGGGTTGATTCCCAGCATCTTTTCAACCACCTCCCATGCTATTTGGGTTAGATTGACCCCAATTCCAGGAGGACTCTGTTCTTAAATTAACGATCACAATTCTATTTCCCTTGCCAATTACTGGTTAAAGAACGGAGGATCTCAGAAAATATGGGTCAATAAGGTAAGAGGAGAAATTTCCTGGGGCTGTTTGGAAGAGATGCTACCTCACTCTTAAGAAAAATGAACAGAAAGCCAGCCTACAGGCCAAAGGGTAAATAGGTAATGCAGTGGGCGGCCACTTTCCTTAAAATATTCTCACCAATATTGAGTGGAAACCATCTGGGCTTTCTTTTGTTAATCTGATAGTTTTTAAATAACTCATGTCTCACATATTTTAAAATATTAATATATCCTTTGACGACTTGGCAATAATTCAAAGCAGTCAACACATGGGACCCACAGTAGCTTAAGTGGGCTGAGTCACGGCTTCTCATTCATATTTTTCAGAGGGCATGATTTAGTCTCAGAGTGCCTGTTGACTAGGGTTACACACAGAAAAAAGTAGATAAGTAGATACATCTGGCTAAAGAAGACATGATAAGTTTCTTCACAATTTCCAACATATCACAATCAAATGAAGAAGTGAATATTATAGACCACATATATGTTGTCATAGAAAACAGTCAGTGGTTTGATCAAAAGTTCTGCTGTCCCTCCCTTCACACTGAATTTCTTCACACATTGGCCTTGAGAGAGAAAATTCTGACTGTATTGTTGGTAAATGTAAAGGTAGTTTGAGTATCTTTTATCCTTAGATCAACCCATACAGGTTTTACTGATGTATTTAATAGAAAGAAGAAAGGATGGAAAAGTTTCTAAACAGCCTGTACTATCTCTGACGGTTTAGTTTTAAAAACTTTTTTTTCTTCAAGTTGGCCATTGACAATCTAGACAGTTTTTAAGTAGGATATAATGTTTTCAAAAATTAAAATGCTAAAATAAGTGTACAACATACTGTAAGATTTTATAGCTTCTTACTACAGTATGTAAGCCCCAGTAATCAGCTTTGAGACAACACTCATTTGAAACCACTTATAACAATGGATAATTAAAATACTCAATATGCTTCATGTGCTTACTTTATACTGCATTATGAACATGTTCACTTTACCTGGATTATCTTCTTCTAATTTATCAAATCACCATGAAAGAGAAGCTTTTTAATCACATGTTACAGATAAGGTCATTGAGGTTAGTTAACTTGCCCAAAATCACACAGCTAATAAAGAATATACCTCAGATCCAAATGATGGATCTAACTCTAACGCCCAAGCTTTAACTAGTAAATATCACTACCAATTATTTTAGAGATTCCACATGTCCTGTCAGAAATTTGTGGGGTTTGTTTCTCAAGAGTTTGTGGTATTAGTGCAGTAGTTGGCAGCCAAACTTTACTAGAGGCTGTACCACAAGTCTGTCAGCCTCTTTTTCTGAATAAGAAGTTGTTCTTCCAAAAATCACATGAGGGGCGCCTGGGTGGCTTAGTTAGTTAAGCGTCTGCTTTCAGCTCAGGTCATGATCCCAGAGTCTGGGGATTGAGCACCGCATCAGCTTCCCTGCTCAGCTCCCTCTCCTTCTGCCCCTCTCCCTGCTCAGTCTCTCTCTTTCTGTCTCCCTCTTGCTCTCTCTCAAGTAAAAATAAAAATAAATCTTTAAAAAAAAATCACATGAGCCTGTGAGGAAAAAGAAGCAAAGAGATTCTAGTCCAGTGTTAATGTATTGCCCAGTATTAACTGTGCACATTTCCTGACATTCACATTCATCATACTTGAATTTGAACTTTTAATTTTTAATCTTTATTTTCCATAGGTTTGGTTTGTAAGTCATACCAGTATTTTATTGGTCATGACAGTCATATAAATTTTAGGCAAGGTCAAGTCTTTCCAGTATATACATTCTTTCAGGAATTCTAAGTTTATAAAAGAGAATCTTTTTTTACATATAATATATGACATATATGTGTGTGTGTGTTGAACAGGAAAGTAGGGTGGGGGTGATGGGAAAAGTTACATATAGTCCATTCAGATAAATTCATTTTTGAACTAATTTCTTAATGCTAGTATGATTCCGAAATGACAGAAGTGTAGAGGAATTATTGATAAAACAATTTTCTACTGTTGATCCTTTGACCTACTCTTTGTTATTAAATTTCTTCTAAAAGCTTATTTTAAATCTTCATTTTCTGAATGGCAGTACATAAACACAAACATAAATGTATTTCCTTCCAGTACCTCAATTTTGAAATACTAGTGCTGAGCTTTAAACAAGCATTAAAAATGCAAATGGATTTCAGAATCAGAATACCCACAAGTGAATTTTCATTTCAAAACATATTACCTTTGTGACCTTAGGCAAGTTATTTAATGGCTTAAGCTCTAGTTTTCTGAGAATCACAATAATACTTCTTCATAAAGTTGGGAGGATTATTTGATATAATAATGCAATAGGGATAAGCAAAAGACCCAGAATAGCTAACATTATATTGAAGGAATAGAGCAAGGTAGAAGACTGATGTTGTCCAACTTCAAGACTTTCTATAAAGCTACAGTCATCAAGATAGTGTGATATTGGCAAAAGAATAGAAAAAAAATCATTGGAACTAAAAAGAGAGCCTAGAAATAGATCCTCAAAATATAGCCAACTGATCTTTGGGGGAAAAAAAGCAAAGACAGTACAAGGGAGCAAAGATAGTCTCTTGAACAAATGGTGTCTGAATGACTGTATATTCAAATGCAGAAAATGAACCTAGACATAGACCTTACTCCCTTCATAAATATTAACATAAAATGGATCACAGACCTAAGTGTAAAATGCAAAACAATAAGACTTCGAAAAGACAACATAGGAGAAGACCTAGATGAACTTGGGTATGGTGATACCTTTTTAGATGCAACACCAAAGACATGATTCACAAAAGAAATAATTAATAGGCTGGGCTTTGTAAAAATTAGAAACTTCTGCTCTGCAGAAGACAATTCAAGAGAATTAGGAGACAAGCCACAGACTGGGAGAAAATATTTGCTAAAAGACACATCTGAGAAAAGACTGTCATCCAAAATATACAAAGAACTTGTAAAACTCAACAATAAGAACACAATCCGATTAACAAATGGACTAAAGACCTTAACAGACACCTCAGCAAAAATGATAAACAGATGGCAAGTAAGCATATGGAAAGGTGCTCCACATCATAGATCATCATCAGGGAAATGCAGATTACAACAACGAGATACCACTGCAAACATATTAGAATAGTGAAAATCTGGAACAGTGACAGCACCAAATTCTGGTGAGCGTGTGGAGCAACAGGAACTCTCATACATTGCTATTGGGGATGCAAAATGGTACAGCCACTTTGAAAGACAATTTGGCAGTTTCTTACAAAACTAAACACACTCTTATCATATGATTTAGTGGTTGTACTCTTTGGTATTTACCCAAATGAATTAAACTAACTGGAATTTAAATAGAAAGTTTTTTTAAAAAGTATGTCCATATATAAACCTGCACATCAAAGTTTACAACAGCTTTATTCATAATTGCCAGAATTTGGAAGCAGTCAACATGTCTTTTAGTAGGCAAATGGGTAAATAAACTGTGGTACATCCAGACAATATAATGTTATTCAGCACCCAAAAAAATGAGCTGTCAGTTTATGACAAGTCATGGCGAATCTTAAATTCATATTACTAAGTGAAAGGGCCAACCTGAAAAGTCTACATACTAAGTGATTTCAACTAGATGACATTCTGGCAAAGGCAAAATATGGAAACAATAGAGCAGGGTTGCCAGGGGTAGAGGTGGAGGAGGGATGAGTAGGGAGAGCACAGGAAATTTTTAGAGCATTAAAAATACCTGTATGGTATTACAGTGATGGATATATGTCATTATAATTTGTCTAAACCCAAAAGATAACACAACACCAGGAGTGAACCCTGAAGATAAATTACAGACTTTTGGACTTTCAGTGACTATGATATGTCAATATAAGTTTATCCTTGGTAAAATAAATAAATAAATACATAAAGAGAAGCAGGAGCTATCTTTTTGGTAAGTGATATTGATAAAGGGAGGCTATGCATCTGTTGGGGCAAGGGGTATATGGGAAATCTCTGTACATTCCTCTCAATTTTGTTGTAAAACTAAAATTATTCTAAAAAATGAATTCTTAAAAAAAATGGAAGTGATGTTATTGATGATGGCCTTACAGTTTGCTCATGATGGTGCCAGCATGTGAAAAAGGTTTTCTGATATCAAGGCACTAGTTTTGTAACTTTACCCTTCTCTTTGCTGAAAGTCAGAAGGTCCCCCCTATGGGAGCGCCTGGGTGGCTCACTTGGTTACGCATCCAACTCATGGTTTCAGCTCGGGGTCATAGGGATCTGCGCTCAGGGCAGAGTCTGTTTAAGATTCTCTCTCTCCTTCTCCCCCTCATGAAACCGAGTGTATGTGTGTGCACACACAGTCACTCTCTCTCATAAACAAATGAATGAATAAATAAATCTTATCTTTAAAAAGGGGGGGTCCTTATGTTCGCCCTTGTTATACAAAGGATAGTCTTTGAGGAAATACATTTTGTGTCCAATACCAACACTGGAGAGGAGAGGAAATGGCAAAGAAAATATGTTTACGAAGGTTAAATATTTTATCTCTACTCAAGTTTGACTATTGATGTAGAAAAGATGTAAGAAATGAATTGTACAGATCCAAAGAAAGTCAGACATCACCTGCTATAAGTCCCTATTTATCCCCACTTAATAACAGAACCCACTTTTATTTTTATTACAGCAATTCCAGCCCCTTACTTTCCGTGGAGAAAGGCAGAGAACATTTATGATGAATCTCAGTTATTTTTATTTATTTATTTGACAGAGATAGACAGCCAGCGAGAGAGGGAAGACAAGCAGGGGTAGTGGGAGAGGAAGAAGCAGGCTCAAAGCAGAGGAGCCCGATGTGGGATTCAATCCCGGAACGCCGGGATCACGCCCTGAGCCGAAGGCAGACGCCTAACGACTGCGCTACCCAGGCGCTCCGAATCTCAGTTATTTTTAAACATTTTTTTCACCAAAAGATTAAGATTGTCCATCCCCTTGTCAGATCTTCTAAAGCCTTTTGACAGGATACTCACTGGCAGAAATATCTTTCTTCAAAGCTTGATTTATTCACCTGATTTGCACATAGCTCATAGATTTCTTAAGCCATTATACCATATTATTGCAAAATTACTTTTTTTTAAGTTTTATTTATTTGAGAGAGAGAGAGTGTGTCTGTGCGCGCGTGTGAGCAGGGGAAGAGACAGAGGGAGGGGGAGAGAATCTCCAACAGACTCCCTGCTAAGCAGAGAGTCTGATCCAGGGCTTGATGTAAGGACCCTGAAATCATGGCCTAAGGTGAAATCAAAAATCAGAAGCTTAACCGACTGAGCCACCCAGGCACCTGTTACTGCAAAACTTCTTAATGATTGAATACTTCTCTAAGACAGTTGAAAATGTATCGAGTTTTCTACATGAACCCAATAATATAATCATAAACAATCCATGAATTTTATATGCATAAGCAGATGGATCCATTGGATTATTAATTTGTTGATCTAATAATACATGAATCTAAGTCCAGAGTTTATGCAATTAAGAGTTTTCAGGAATGGATATTTTTATAACAGCCATAGGCATCTGACATCAAGACAATAAACTCCAGAGCTAGACGGTCAAAAAGATTGCATTTTTGAAACTCATTGTGACTTATATTTAAGCAATCAGAAATTATCACATGAATTACCATATGTCCCCATTATTACAAGAGAATGTTACACAAATTAAAACCGTTGTTTACATGGGGCAGAAGAGTAGGTTTACATATGACAACAATGGACCACAAGCATGGTTTATATATTTAAAAGGCAAATATTGGTGATTTTTTAAAATGTTACTTAAGAACTATACTAAATGCACATTTGTTGTGAAAATTAAATTAAATCATTGGTTTGGTGTGCATAGGTGTTCAATATGAAATCTGTTTTGAAATTAGACTTTAAAGAGTATTGAAAATATTTTAAAAAGCAAACCTTTATATGAAAAGTACAGTATGAATCCAAAGCATAAGGATGAAAATACTTATAAATGCCTGAACATTAATATGGAAACCATAATGTAAAAGTCATAAGCAGTAAAAATATGGTTTAGGTCATTTGATTTGTGTCTTATTGTAGACATTCTTAATGCTCTCACATCTCACATATATTTTAAACGATGCATTAAATCATTCAGTCATTCATTCACCATTATGTATGGACTATGTGTCATATGCCAGGAACTTTGACAGAATATAGAGAACAAGCAGTCAACAAGATATAGTCCTGCCCTCACACATCCCGTTATCTGGAGGAAAACAGACAAAGCAAGCCAGCAATTTCAACACAGCAAGTGTTCTAGGGAAATTCACAGAGGAGGACAAAGTAGCAAGGCACAGAGCAGGACCAACACACTTGCGCTTCAGAAATACAAAATGAGGAGATGTCCTCTGAGCTGAGACCTGAAGGCAGAGCATGAAATGAGGGGTAGGGATAGGGGTGTGTGTGTGTGTGAGAGAGAGAGAGAGAGAGAGAGAGAGAGAGAGAGAGATTGAGAGAACATTCTGATTCAGCTTTGATGGGATTTGAGGTTAAATGAGCCTGGAGAGGAAAACAGTTGGTTACATCATCTCCCATTTTGTGCACTGAGGCTGAAATGCCGTTCTTCCTAGCAGTGATGACCTGAGAGTCCCAAGTTAACCTAGAGAAAAGTAACTTGGGAAATTTGTTAATCCATATGAAATAGGAGATTTCACAGGAAAGAGCAATATGCAGCCGTAAGATCTTCCAAAGGAGGCCATTTGGACCCGAGTTTCTATAATTCACAGAATTACATATGTAACGAGAGAAAGTTTTGATGTTTGGCTTTTTCATAGTTGTGTAATGTTCACTCAGACTTTCCATGGGAAACAATACCTCCTCCCCCCACCAAACACACACACATACACATACACAGACACATGCTTCCACAGGTTTTCTGACTCTGCATCTCAGATTCCCTGCAGCAAAGACTAACATCTGATTTTGGCAGATCCCAACATTAACCTGTTTCTCTCTTCACATGGAGTGGGAGTAGAGCCACTTAATGGGTGCGTGACCTCTGCAGTTGCTCTAGGCCTTGTGATCAGAAGCACCCCTCCCTTGATTTAATGCTCTACTGTCACCACCTTGGAATTCTTTATAATTTTTATATAGAGAACCTTGGATTTCCATTTTGCACTGGGTGTCACAAATTATGTGGTAAGTGGTGAGAGAGAATGGGAACAGAATCATGAAATCTAGAATGCATCAGAGACATAAAAGGCTATGGGAGGGAAAGATATGGAACCAGGGGTTCTCCATTCTCTTTTACTTAACATTCTCTTGACTATTTTTTTTCTACACCCGTGAGCCACCTAAACATTTTTAATGAATACAAACTCACTATTTTTTCTAAATTTACTTTAGTGTTGATTTGACCTTGTCTTAAGCAATGATTCTTGTGAAATCATGAGTTTCATGAAATAGTCATGTATTTTTCTAATATATTTGAAAAACAAGTGAGTTTAAAAATAGATGTCTCTGGCATACCACCTGAAATCATTCTTAATACTCCCAGGAGTATGCTGCAAAACAGTGAGGCATATAAGTAAAGAATGTACATTTGAAACTTTCTCCTTTAAGGGAACTATCAAATTGGTAAAGGTGCCTATAGGACAGGCAAATGTCTCTTTGAAGTATACGCTATATTATTTTATCATCAAGCGCCTATAACTTCCTGTACTGTCCTCATATTTAACAATGCGTCCTAACCCTGTGCCAGGTCCTCCAGGCACCTGGTAAAGTGATAGTGACAGATCTCCTTTCTGACACCCTCAGTCACATTAGTCTTAGCTGAAGAGTTTAACACATGTACTCTGCTCTATTGGGCAATACACATGCCCAGCTTTAGGTCTGCAATTTTAAATATTTCACTATGTCATTCTGTAAAAATTCCACTCAGATATCCCCTAACCAGTTCATATAAGCCACTCTGAGTTATTTATTCCTATCTTTCTCATGTCACTCAAAATTCATTTCTCACATGAGAAGATATCCCAGAGTTTCTCCATGTTGTCCATGAAAGTCTCTTTCCAGATTCCTGTGTTTCCGCATACTGGGGTCTCCCGTTCATTCAGAATGCTCCTTTAATCTTTCCATATTTTTAAATTTAAAAATATTTCCTTACAACCTCACTACATTTGTATTTAATTATGGGACTTCTGATGTTTTAAATTCCCACATTCTCTCCTGCTTTAAAAAAAGAATCTATCCACCATCCATCCTGCATTTCCTTTATCTCAGCTTTGCTATTAAGATTTATTTTGGGCATTTAAACACAAACAGATTTGTTGTTTTTTTTTTTTTTTTTAACAATACCTAAGTATTATTTTTATTACCATCGTCATCATCGTCAATATAAATCGAGTTTAATCCATGATTGTCGATTTCTCAGGTAGCAAATCACCAATTCTAAACTCCTCAAAAAATACTAAATAATCAAAATATCTATCGCATTGACAATTTTTTAAAAATGTGATATGGTATAATAAACTCTCTGGGGTCTTTCCTTCAAAAATACTTCAGAAAAATCCTAGGAATTTTAAAGTAAGAGTGTATTTAAATTAAAAAGGAATTTTAGAAGTATATACCAGTTGATATATTTAAAAGTCGTCTTCTCCCAAGGCTATATTTTCTTTTGGCAAAGAAGTGGTCAAAGGCTCTATGAGCAATTGCTTTTTTTTTTTTTTTTTTTTTTTTTTTTTTTTTTTTTTTTTGAGCAATTGCAAGTTTTATTTGATGA
The DNA here is from genome assembly GCF_023065955.2 of Ursus arctos. Lineage (NCBI taxonomy): Eukaryota > Metazoa > Chordata > Mammalia > Carnivora > Ursidae > Ursus > Ursus arctos. The sequence goes on along the minus strand of NW_026622808.1, from coordinate 55,577,104 downwards.
TAAAATTACTGTTTATGGGCTCATTAGTTGAAAGTTACTCTGAGGCCTAAACTAATGTTAATATATGAACTTATCACAAAATAACTGTTGAGTTTGTATGACTTTTCTTTATAACCATTTTTAGATAATTGATTGGGTCATTCTTTCCAACACACCTTAACCCACTCCAACCTATCCCCATACCAAGATATATTGGGGCCATGAAGGTGTAACTGTATGCTCTAATTAATTAGAACAGATTGTTGCAGACAAAATTTAAAACACTTTGATTATTCTATAATGTTGGAAAATGAAATAATATTCTATTTCTTATCTCTATTTTATTTTAAAAAGAGAAAACAGAATAAATATAAGTCTTTTGGTTTTACATTCACTGGCTGACAGTTTGTTTATTTATTTATTTATTTATTTATTTATTTATTTAACAGAGAGAGAGAGAGAGACAGCCAGCGAGAGAGGGAACACAAGCAGGGGGAGTGGGAGAGGAAGAAGCAGGCTCCCAGTGGAGGAGCCTGAGGCAGGGCTTGGTCCCAGAACGCCGGGATCACGCCCTGAGCCAAAGGCAGACGCTTAAGGACTGAGCCACCCAGGCGCCCTGGCTGACAGTCTTTTATTGAATGGTTCTTTTTTTTTTTTTTTTTTTTAACATGTATTTTTATTTTATTTTTATTAGTATGATATGTTAGTGACCATACTGTACATCATTAGTTTTTGATGTAGTGTTCCATGATTCCTTGTTTGCGTATAACACTCAGTGCTCCACTGAATGATTCTTAGTCTTTGTATCAGGAAGTAACATTCACCTCAGTGATCAATAGATGATCTTTTCTTCTCTTACATCCTTTAGACAAGTAAAAAAGTCCCAACTGTTACCAAATTCAGATCCCAACTCTAAAACTTTAGAACTTCCTAACAGCCTGCTTGTTTTAACTAAAAGAAACAGTTCTTCCATTTGGCTCCCGCAAAGGTTTTATTTTGTTTTGTTTGTTTGTGCTTTTTGTTTTATTTTTCTAGGTACTTATTTTCTCTGAAACCTTATTATTGAAGGTTCACATGATCATGAAAATATTAAGCTCAGGTAGAAGTTAAAAGTAGGTGGGTTTCAAAACTGAATTTAGTGGTAACTATAAATTGAGTCCCAAGATTAGTCAGCACATCTGAAAGCAAATAAAACGTTGAAAGACAAATTGGTTTTTTTTTCTAAATTTCAGATGACACACACATATTTAAGAACAGATTTTGAAATATCAGTATTAAAGATCATTTTAGAATACATTATCACCTTCTATAAAACAACAGTTGTTAAAGCATCCATAAATAGGGATATGCTAATAATAAGGCATCTCTAGCCCATGTACAAATCCCTAATTCCAGATGTTTATTATGAAAACTTAGTCTCTGGAAATACCTACTCAAATAGTGTTTCCAGCCTATCTTGTCTCAAGGACAGAGCAGTGGCAAGTTACAAAAAGTCCCACATGTTGCATCATTCCACAATCGTACATGACTGGCTCCCACAAAAGGAAGTTTCTGGCTTCATTGATTTGGCCCATACCTTTCCCCTGAGTTGTCTATATTGAAAGATGTGTTTTCCATCAGGGTTCGCTAGGCCCTCAAGCCTTTTGACTCTAGCCATGTCATCTCTCCCTCTACTCAAATGAAAAATGTATTTTTTTAAAGCCCAAAATGAATTTTTCCCCCAGCCAAACTTTTCAGTTCCCTGGAATGAGTTTTTGACAGCTAACCTTATTTTACCAAGTAATACATCAACAAAGCAACACAGACCTGATAGTATATCACACTGGTCCAGATGAAGTATTACATGCGTAGATCCTAGGAGCCACGCCATTCAGGTGATGCATTCACTGTACTGTCACCAGGCCTGTGGAAACCGACACAAGTGACTTAGACCTTTTGAGGTTTATTTGAAGGAATATTACTTACGTAGCAAATCCTGCCCGGTTCTGAAGAAGAGTATCCATTTCTACTGTACCCAGGGAGAGAGGTAGTTAGGGTCTTTCTGGGCCTTAAGAAAATCTGAGTGGAGAAATGGAGCCAAATCAAAGGAAATGACTCCCCTTCCCTGCTTAAAAATAGGAGTCCAGCTGTTATTTTTCAATCTCCTTCTAAAACTCTGCTGTGAGAGAAAATTACAACCCTCCACCAGAGCCAGGGATGCAGGAGATGAAGTTCGCCTTTGGTATTTGCTCACTCTTTCTTTCTGCCTAACTTTCTCTTCAGGTGCCAGCTCCCCCATTGGAATTTGGAGCTATTCGAGCTATTCGTGGCCCCTCACTGTGATAGCCTTTGATACAAGGCTACCCATACTCTCAAATTTCTGCAATACAATAAGACCCTAAAACTGTGGCTCTGCCACTCACTAGCTGTGCAATCTTGGGGAATTCTTTATTTCTCAGCATGCGTAAAATGGGACTATGATTACTTATAACCTAGGATCTTTGTGAGGGTTAAATGAGATAATGCATGCAAAGTCTGGAAACAGTGTCTGGAAAAGCAAATAATTAAGACTAGCCCTTATTATTTTTACCCTCATTTCTTTTGCCTAATTATTCTACCTGCTTTCTAATTACTACCTTCTTGCATTTTTTTTTTTTTAAAGATTTTATTTATTTATTTGACAGAGATAGAGACATCCAGCGAGAGAGGGAACACAAGCAGGGGGAGTGGGAGAGGAAGAAGCAGGCTCATAGCGGAGGAGCCTGATGTGGGGCTCGATCCCGGAACGCCGGGATCACGCCCTGAGCCGAAGGCAGGCGCTTAACCGCTGTGCCACCCAGGCGCCCCTACCTTCTTGCATTTTATGTGGCACTGAGACATGGAGTCTGTCTCATCTTTAATATTACTTCCTTAGGGGGTCCTTTCCTAATTACCTCCCTCTGTTTTATGTTCTCACAGCACCAGATCCTTTTTCTTAGTGGTACTTATTGCAAGTGTATTTAGTTCATTGTTAAATATCTGTCTCACCCTGTGGTAAATTAAAGATGGCTGAAAATTCTTTGCTACTCTGCCCACTGAGAATTGGAGGAAAAGTCCCCACCCTATGAATCTGGGACAGCCTCTGTGATTTGATTGACCGATAGAATTTAATGGAAGTGGTATTCTGTGACTTCACAGGCTAACTCAGAGCATGCTAACTTATGCCTTGTCCTGCTGGAACACTGTTTTTGAGGAAGGCCAGCCCCCATGTAAAAAAGTCCACTACCCTGGGACTTCCATGCTGTGTGGAAAGCCACATAGGGAGGGACTTACATAGGAAATGCCTGACTGAGCTCCCAGCTGGCAGCACCAAGCACCAACCAGCCTCTTGACACTGGATTTCCCAGTGACAGTTACCCAAGATGTTGCCATATGAAACAGGGACAAATTGTCTCATTGCCCCTATTGACAGTGTAAATTTGTGAGCAGAATAAGTGACTGTTAGGTTTTAGGCCAGTAGTTTTATAATGGCTTATTACCTATTAATAGATAACCAGAAAACCCACCTACACCAGGGCTTCCAGCAGGATAGGAACCACGTCTGTTTGTTCACTGCTATATCACCAGTTCCTTACAGAGGCCCTGGACTATAGTAGGAGCTCAAGAAATATTTGTGAAATAAATGGATAAATGAATGAGAACATCAAAGTACTGAAGAGACTGAGATAGTATTAGAATAAATTAACCTTATTAAAATAACCCATAGTTATTTTATTAGTAAATTTGTTCATTTACTATACCCAGATAACAATACCTTTATCTAGAGTCAATAAATAAATAAATAAAACACGTCACAGGACACTTTCATTGGATTCAGCAGAAGTTACTGAGCACCCACTCTGTTCTGGTTGCTGGAATTCTAGCCATCATCTAGACAGCCCCTTAACTCACGTAATTCATGACTGAGATCTATAGCTCTCAAATTCTGGTCCATGTACCTGCATCAGAATTACCTGGAAATGCTCATTAAAATTTTGGATTCCTGAGCCCTACCTCAGATCTGCTGAATCAGAAGCATTAGAAGTGAGACCCTACAATTTGCATTTTTTAACAAGCCTCCCAGTGATTGTTATACACTTTGAAGTGTGAAGCTAGATCTAAATCAGAGAGAATTTCTCAAACTTTCCTTACAATCACCAGGACATTTTGTAAAAACAAAACACTATAGGTTTATAGACCTTTCTTTAAACCCTCTGAATCATAATCCCCAGGATCTGATCTGAGCACCTTTTTTTGTGTGTGTGATTCTTATTAGGAGAGTTTGGAAAACAATGCTATATTTCTTACTCTTTTTTTTCTTTTTTTTTCTTTTTGACCTAAAGGAAAAATAAGCACAAAATGTCTTTGTGTCCCAGGTACCTCGGCATTAAAAAAAAAACAACAACAACAAAAAAAATTAAATGAGAAAGTAATATTTCCCAGATTTTTATTTTTGGTTTCCTTATGGTATTATGGTAGCATTTACTATGTAAGATATATTTTATTATTGCTTAGAAAAGTTAGGGTTTCTGATGCTACAACAGGGTAGTAATAAGATAGATGATTTTACAACAGCTCCTCAAAGAATACTATCTACTGATCTGCCCTCCCAATTTATGGTTATATATGGCCTACAAAATGTGTTTAATAATTTTCCATTATATACATCCATTGCCTAGCAATGTCTGGCATGAATTATATGTGTGGAAAATGAGTGGATGGATGGAGGGAGAGGAGGCTTCTTCTGAGTCAATCTGATGTTAGTAAGGATGCTGGGATGCTGGTTACTGGATGCTGTTACCGAATTAGACATTGGGTGGTTTAGTAGAGCCATGCAGATGTTTTGACTCTGCACTAACTCCCTAAAGCAATGGTCATACTTTTCTTCCTCCCCCTCTCTCCAGCATGCACAGATTTAGACTGTGTGTGTATTCTGCACAGGCAAACTAAAGTGTGAGTGTGAAGCACCCAAACAACTAAAGGCATTGAAGTGAAGACAAAGCAGGATTTGAAATCATCAGATCTGTCTCAGCCTAACCTATGTAGAATATTTTGTTTTGCTTTTTCATGACTAACATGATTACATTTTTTCATTATAAAAGAATATTCATCAGATTTTTTTGCAAATTTACAATGTGAAATGGACTGTTTTATTCTTTTTTTTTTTTTTTTTTTTTTTTTTAAGATTTTGTTTACTTATTTGTCAGAGAGGGAGAGAACTAGCAGGTGAGCCGCAGGCAGAGGGAGAAGCAGACTCCTCAGTGAGCAAGGAGCCCGATGTGGGACTCGATCCCCAGGACCCTGGGGTCATGATCTGAGCCACCCAGGCATCCTGACATGGAGTGGTTTAAATGAATTATAAAGTCAGAGCATGGCTCTTTCTTTCCAGGAGCTGGCCAAGTAGGGGGCAAAGAGGGCATATGTCCAAATGAGTGTAACACAAATTGGAAAGTGTCCATCATTTGCCCAATGAAGATCAAGAGCAGTTGTTCTGGGATATTTGTTTAATGCTTGCTTAACTATAGAAGGTAAAATCTGGAAAGCCTTTAGAAGAAGCTGTGATATTTGAACTGAGCCTTGAAGGATTTCAAGAGAGGGAGTGGGAAAAACATTCTAGGGAGAGGGGATTATTTGTGCAAATAATTATTTGTATACATGCAAATCAAAGAGATGGCAAGAACAGGTCCTATTCTGAGAACATTTTTGCATAATCATAGCATATATGATGAAGAATATAATAAGAGATATTACTGGGAATGACAGAGTCAGACCTAGGTGGACTTTAATGTTAGGTCGAGAAATATGACCTTTGTTCTACTATAAGCTTGTAGAAACTGTTTTTTGTAATTAGCAAAAGGATAAAAACGTTAAAGAATTATATTAATAAGAATGGACCACCCCACCCTTGACTGGACTGATTCACCTTGGCACAAAGAAGCAGCCTCAATTTCCAGCCTGGTTGCAGAATTTCAATAAAGGGTTTTGTTTTGTTTTAATACATTCTGCATATATCTTGACTTCGTAGTTTGCAAAGCTATCATAAATGTCTGCTTTAACCTCAGGCTTAAGCTTAAACCCTTTGCAAACAGCCTTTCTTTGCCCTGAGCCTATCAAAACACTGCATCACTTATATTTTACTTTAATTCCAGTCTTCCCTAGATCTCTACCAGAACTGTGTCTCTTCTGTTTGGTGAAAACCTCCATGGTTCTTCTAGTATGCAGACTCACTGATGGAACAAGTTAATAAGCCAAACTTGGTTGGGTTATAGGTTATGTCCAGGGTGGTCTTTATCAGATAGGCATTATCACTATAGATCAGCATTGTTCAGTACAACTATAAGCCACATATGTTAATTTAAATTTCATAGTAGTCACATTTTATAAAATAACAAGAAACATGAAATTAATTTAAGTAATACGTTTACTTTAACCATATATATAAAATGTTACAATTTCAGTATATAACCAGCACACCAAATTATTGAGACATAGTATTCTTCTTGTGTGTTTCTTCCAAACCGTGAACTGTCTTCCAGATTGTGTGTTGTACACTTACGGCACATTTCAGTTTGGACTAGCCACATCTGAAGTGCTCAGTATCCCTTGAAGAGTGGTGATCCTATTGGGTAGTCTAGCTCTGGATCCAAGCTATCAAATAAAACTTCCTGAGTTGATGCAAATGCTGTAGAGTTGCACTAATACATGAGCCACCAGCCCTCTAAAAGCCCCGGATGCTTGAAATGTGGCTACTGTGACTAAGACCTGAAGTTTTTACATTTTTATTTATTTAAATAGAATAATTACATGTGGCTAGTGGCTATAGTATTGAACAGCCCAGTTCTGAATGAGGAAAAGCTACTCCGGTGCTTTGCACAGTGAAGTATCCCTTGGAGACCTGAAGTTTAGGACTATTAGTAGAACGGAGAAATACAATTTTAAATGGGGCATCCCCCCAGTACCTTAGACTGGTGTTCTCTTATGTTAAGGGGTGATTAAAGTTGTTATGTTTTCTGACCCAATCTGATCTATCATGACATCTATAACAGCAATGCCATTTGCCTCAATTAACTCAAATCTCATGCTATATCAAGCGGCAACTCAGAAAATAGCTGTGTCACTCCATGTAATTTTAACATCCCTCCCTTATCTACAGTTGGTTCACGTCCTACAGGGTCTGATGACCTTTAAATATTTTACCTCCATATAATTCCATCAGGGATAAAACCGATGAAAACTGATGATGCTTTAAAAACACACAGTTACAGTGGCTTCATTAGAGAGTGTTTCAAGCAACTTATTCTTCGAATCAGTACTATATACAAGTATTCAAGTTAATGGTCAAACTTTTTTCCCCCTCTTATAATGAACCGTAAAATTACAGTTGGCAATCAAGAGTACTGTAGCAGATAAGTAAGGCAATTTTCCTCATCATTTTTCCTTTTGTTGTCAATCTTGTTGCAAAGCCCATTGCCTTTTCAATGAACCATAATGTGAATATTCAGGATTGTGCAGTACTCAAGCATATATGCTTAGGTCAAGCAAGGCTGGTTTTGAGCTGTTCATTTTAAATAGGTTCCACCAAGAAAAGGTATAGTCTGGAAAGTTTTTATTAGGTGATATACCCCTGTATCTTAGACTTATTTTAACAGGAGAGAACCTTTCCCTTTTTTATTATTTTCAAAGAGCATTCTAGCATTTGACCTTTTTTATGCATGTTAGAACATCTAATTTTTCAGGTAATCAAAATGCTACTATGAATTATAATACTGTGAATTATTATATATTAGATATACCTGCTTTGGTTGGTTTATACATACACATTTAAAAAGGAATTAAGAACTTACTTTTGCATTGAAGTTGAAATCACAGAGAAGAGACAAACCTTTCTGGACTTTGTTTCATAATAAGGTCTTAGGTGAAGATACTACCAGTTTCCAGATGGTCTTTGGAGAGTTGTTGTAGAGTGGTAGGACCTAGTTTTGTAATCACTCTGAAACTTAGCCTCCCCCATTGGTAAAATGGGTGTAATATCTACTTCATGGAGTTAATAGGAGAATTAAATAATAAAATAGTTGCATAGTGAGTGCTATTCAATAAATCAATATATAACATGTTAGTACCATGATAAATGTACATTTGTTATGATGAATAATACATTTGTTACTATTTTAGCTAATTGTTTTATAGATAAACCTTAAAATTTCAGAAATCTAAAACAATAGAAATTTATTTCTTACTGATAAAAAAATTTTCTGATTGTTAGCTGGCTTTTGTCCAGGTGGTGAATCAGGAACACACAGTCCTATCTTGTGACACCAATATCTTCAGCAAGTAACTTCTAAATCTGCCCTACACGCATTGCATCCATTCCAGCCAGCTGAAAGGAAAAAGAATATGGGAAAACATTTGAAGGTTTTAAATCAGTTGTACCATTACAGCCCACGTTCTTTATACCACATGACCTCACCTTACAGCAGGAGAGGCTGGGGTACGTAGTCCAGCTTAAGTACTTCGGAAGAAGAGGAAACAGATGTTGTGAACACATAGCCAATCTACCACAAATATAGTCGGTTTTCCAAGTCAGATACACAATTCTACCCATGAGCTGTTTGACTCCTTATTTGTAGAAAAGGGCCTGTCTTCAACACGAGCCTGCTAAACAAAAACTGAAATGGTTTCTGTGAGAGTAGGAAATAAACAGAAGGCCCCCTGAGAAGGAAGGCTGCACGCTAGAGATTTCTCTTTCCTCCTGGAGCATCTTTGGTCAAAGGGGAAGGCAGGTAGCAAGCAGCAGCCTCTGGGGAATGTCTGCTATGGAAGAGGTGACTAGGAGCATTATAATCCCAGTGGGGTTGCACTATTGTTGCTTCCAAATCAAAAATAGTCCCTTTGGGTTTCTGAGTGACAGTGCTACCTCTGGGGTTAAATTCTCATCGTTTTTGACCATCTTTTTTTGTATTGTCTGCAATGGCACCAAATGACTGTAAGAAAAGGAAAACAACAAAAGTTGTGCTTGTTGTTGTATATGATCTGTAAGAGATGAGAGTAAAAATAATAATTGTTCAGGTTGGATCCATGAAACTTGCTCAGCTCTCTCCTATTAAAATATATATATATATATATATATATATATATATATATATATATATATATATATTTTTTTTTTTTCTCTTCAACCTTACATTTCCTTTCCCTCCAGTTAACTCCTCTTTTTTTGTATCCTTTTAAGATTTATGTGCCTTCATTCTCTGAGAATTCACTACATGCTCCCTCTTCAGTCCACAGTCATCAGGCTTCCCCCATGTTGACCATATTCGCCAATGCGTTCTATACCTTTCTCCCTCTTTGAATATTATTTCCTTCCAGTATTTGGGCTAGTTTGCCAACCCCAGCAAAGAGTCCCTCTGTCTTTTGTGTGGTATTCTTAAATCGGAAATTCACATGCTTTTCTCATTGTAACTACTCCTATTCTCTGCATGTCTATATCCAACACAAAACCCTGTCTGTTCATACATACTTTCTTTAATTGTCTTCAAGCATTGTCACTTCTTTCCACGTTTAGGTTACCATTATCTCTGCCTGAATTATGACAACAACTGAGTGGTCACTTTCCCCCATGAGCCCCGGTCTTAATTATGCTGTAGTCAGAATGGTTTCTTTAAAATGTACATCCCATTTGGTCCCTCCATGAATAAGATACTGCACCTTATTGCTTCTACGACAGAGGGCTAACTCTAAGTTGGGTCACCTTACTGTCTGACTTTTCACTCTCTTGGATCCAGCTGGCTTGAACCTTCAGTTCCTTTACAACGATTTCAGTTCCTTTGCAGAACTTGAAATAGCAAATGTATACAAAATAAGGATTCCTACATAACATTGAACAGAGTACAAAATTTCTAAGTAGGACTGATGAATAGTAATCTAAAAATTCTTCTTTTCATTGTTCTTATTCTCAGTTGGTCACACCAAATGTAATCAGTGAAACCTTACCTGCTGTCTTTTATGAGAAGGATACGTTGTAGATGTTGTTAGGCTCACTGAAAACTGAGAGAATTAGAATTAGTGGGTTTTTTGATGAGCTTAGTTATTTTCCTTTGTTCCTATTTTTCCTGAAATCAAAATGGCTTCTTTCAAGATGCTATTGTTTCAGTATAGTAAATAAAGCCTCTACTTTATGACCATTATTTCCTGGATTCTTGAGATAGTATAATATATGTCAGTTAGGATGCATTCATCTCCAAGTAACCACAACAATAACCAAATGAAGAGTGGCTTTAATCCTAGAATTTTTATTGTTTACTTAAGAAGTCTATAGGTAGAGCATACAAGGGTTATTGAGAGCTTCAATTATATCAGGATTCTATTAGATGAGAGCGTATTTCAAATTTATTGGCCTATTTTTCATGGCTGCAAATATGAGGAAGTCATCAGTGCCTCACACAGGAAGGAATGGAAAGGAACGTAGCAGTGGGAGTGCTGCTTATACGTGGCTCTTATCAGAAAGCACCTTCTCCCTAGAAGCCCTGGTATAGACTCCCACTTATACTTTATTGACTGTAATTTTATTACATGGTTAGGTTTAGCTACACATGAACTGGGAAAAGCACACATCTAGCAAAAATAATAATAATGATAATAATAATAACAACAACAAAAATACCATGGGCTGAAATCCATTATGAATTTTCTCCCTGAGGCTTGTCACATTGCCACGCCAAACAGACACCTGTTAGTATGGAAGCATTTGGAGGGTAATACTTGGGAAACAAAGGACTCATCATAGGGCATGCCCTATTTCTACCTGGTAAAAATAATCAAGGATTTGGAATGCATCAATTACAACATTTGTGGGTAATGTCCAAACAGAAACAATTTTCTATATGATATGAAGCAAAAATCTGTGTCCTATAATAAACCGCATGATTTCATTTCTTTGCTAATTTAAAATATATATGTTTTTAGTAATCTCTGAAAGGATCAACAGGCACACAAAAAGATACTCTACATCACTAATCATCAGGGAAAGGCAAGTCAAAATTATGAGATACCACCTTACACCTGTTAGAATGGCTGTCATCAAGAAGACAAAAGGTAACGTGTTGGTCAGGATGCAGAGAAAGGGGAACCCTTTTGCACTGTTAGTGAGAATGCAAATTCATTCTGCCACTGTGGAAAATAGTGTGGAGACCCCTTTAAAAAATTAATAGAACTAACATATGATCCAACAATCCCACTTCAGGGTATTTATCCAAAGGAAATGAAACAGGATATCAAAGAGATAACTGCACTCCTGTGTTTATTGCAGCATGATTCACAATAGCCAGGACAGGGAAACAACCCAAGTATCCATCAGTGAATGAAGGGATAAAGTAATTATGGCATATATACACAATGGAATATTATTTAGCCACAAGAAGGAAGGGAATTCTGCCATGTATAACAATATGGACGGACCTTGAGGGCATTATGCTAAGTGAGATAAGTCAGAGAAAAACAAATACTGTATGATATCACTTCTCTGTGAAATCTTAAAAAAATTGAATTCATAAAAGAGAGTAGATTGGTAGTTATCAGGGTCTTGAGGGTGGGTGGGAGAATTAGGGTGATGTGCTTTAAGCGTACCTACTTGCAACCGATAGGTAAATAAGTTGTGGAGTTCTGATGCACAGCCTAGTGATTATAATCAGTAGTACCATATCATAATTTCAAAGGTGCTGAGACTAGATCTTAACTGTTCTCACACACACACACAAAAGTGATAATTATGTGACTTGATAGAGATGTTAGATAACACTATAGTAGTAATCACATTGCAGTATATAAATTTATCACACCAATGTTGTACACCTGAAACTTACACAATACATATCAATTAATGCTCAATGAAACATAAATAAAAGGATATTTAGGACTTTGATTTTTTTTTTAAGAATTGGCAATATATACCACTCATTCTGAGTAGAAATTAGTCTAGACTTAGAAGTATAGTATGTATTACAAAGCACTTCTGTTTACATTATATCATTTGATCAACCCCATGAGGTTAATATTATGATCTTCATTTTACACAGGAGGGAGTGGAAGCTTAAAACAGAAACATTAGGAGTTTGCCCATTCTTCTAAGAGGTACATCAGAATTTTGAACCACTCTTTTCCATCTTCCCACTTTCATGGTTCTATGCAAAATAAGCCAAGTGGCCATTGTATGACTTTTACCCTATCTATTTCTGAAAGAGTTTGAGGCATTTGAGTGCCAAATAAGTATACATATAATTACACGTGTGGTTATATGTTGGTTCTTAGTGCAATTCATTCTATAGTTATTCTTTGACCAAACCATGGATATTGTTAATTTATATTTGTCTCATTTTGTATGTATGTTTAGTGTGTTTGTAAGTATGTGTGGTTTATAATCTGACAAGGTCATGATACATATACATGTATCATGTAAGAATATACATGTATCATGTAAAAATATACATATATCATGTAAAATATACAAGTATCTTGTAAAAATATACATGTATCATGTAAAAATATGCATGTATCATGTGAAATACATAAACTTATAAGAATAATCTTAAAATATACATATGTATACATATTTAAATATGTATTTTTTAAATTTCTTTGAATTTTTTTAAAGATTTTATTTATTTGACACAGAGAGAGACAGCCAGCGGAGAGGGAACACAAACAGGGGGAGTGGGAGAGGAAGAAGCAGGCTCCCAGCAGGGGAGCCTGATGTGGGGCTCGATCCCAGAACGCCGGGATCACGCCCTGAGCCGAAGGCAGATGCTTAACAACTGCGCCACCCAGGCGCCCCTAAAATATGTATATTTTAAGATTATTCTTAACATCAGGATTTTTGAACCCCACTCATTAATTTCAAAAGTTTATCAAACTCTTAGTCTGACTATGGGATAGACAAATATGGTCAGTCATGTCCTGGAAACAAAAATTTATAAATTAGGAGAAAATGTGCACATAAATGTCTATTGCAATGATCCAGACATGTATGGAGATATTAAGAATTAAATGATATTCCTTTAGCAGTAAATTTTTGGCAAGCCATTCTCACAGCTCATTTGAAGCTTACAGTACCCCTCTCAAATAGGTATTATCACCCCCCCTTTTACTAATGGGGAAAATTAGGATCAAAGAAGTAAAATAGAGGAATCAAGAGAAGGCACTGTGTTCTTTCAATCCAAAACCATCTTCTTGCCACTTTGCCAACATAAATGATTAAAATACACCGTAGAGGAAGATTGAGAGTTGTGCTTTGAAATCAGGCAGGATTTGTTTTAAATTCCAGTTCTGCCACTAAGAAGCTGTGTAGAATAAGGACATAATAACAATATCATCTGGTATATTTCTTCAGAGATTAAATAATACTCCATATGAAGTATTTGGTGTGTATTAAACACACCATCAGTGTGAGCTGTTATTCGGAATGACATCTAGTATTGACTAAGCATCAACCATGTAGGCTGCACTATTCCAAGCAGATTTCATATATTAAATCAATTAATTAATAATAGCATTAAATGGAATTCAACTGAGTTCTGCAGAGATAATAGGTTTATTCAATAAACAAATCAACTCAACAAGTACTTGTAAATGCTCACTCTTTGTCCAGCAGTTTTTGAGTCACTGGCAATGCAGCAGTAAAGAAGACCAAGTCCCTCCACTCATGTCCCTCTAATAAAAGGGACAAAGAGTGTGACTTCATTAAGTAAGCAGTGTTAGGAAGAAAAAATAGGACACAGGATGAATAGTTGGAAGATGTGATTTTTTTAACAAAATATTTGCAAATTCTTTGACATGCTTCCTCCGAAAGGGGGAAGTTTAATTCCCCCTCCCCTTGATATGGACCGTCTTTAGTGACTTGTTTCCAGTAAATAGAATTTGACAGACGTGAATAAAGCAGAAATCACAGTGCATGAGTAAATTCCAAAGCTAGGTCACAAATAGCCATTTGGTTTCCACCAGGCTTTCCCCCTCCCCTGTGCTTTTGGAGTCTGGCTAACCTGAAGCAACTATGATAACGAGACCATGTGGTGGTATCACAAGAGACAAAGACAGATACCTGAGCCCAGCTGTTGAGTCTTCTCAGTCCAGGTGTCAGGCATGTATGTGAAATGAGCCCTCAGTTGATTCCAGTGCCCATCCTTTTGGCCACTTCAGCCAAGCTGAGTGGAACAGAAATGAACTGTTTTCACCAAGCCCTGTCCCTCCTGTGATGTGAGAACAGTGCAAATGTTTTTGTTTTAAGCCATTAAAATTTTTGGTGATTAATTATGCAGCTATAATAATTGGAACAGAAAGCATATTACACAGGGAGGGGGGAGGTTTTTTGAAGAGCAGATACTGAAACAGAGACCTGAATAATTTAACTTAGTGAGTCATTCAAAGATATAGAAGACAACCTTTCAATGAAGCAGGAACAGCAAGTGCAAAGGCCCTGAGATGAGAATGCACTTGGTATTTTAAAGGAGTAACAAGACAGTCTCTACAGCTGGAGTGGAATAAAAGGCAGCGAAAAATAGTAGATAATATGGAAAAGGAAATGGGGCCAGTTAATAGAGGGTCTTACAGTTGGAAAAGAGTTTAGATTTTGTTATAAATAGGTTACTTTTTTATTAATTGGAGGGTAATTAGGAGTAAGTTTGCTATGATTTTATTCCTGTTTGAAGAACGCTTTCTCTGCCATTTGTATGAAGATTATACTGGAGCAAGAGCTAGAATCAAAGAGAGATGTTTTTGCAGCGTTATTTATGGTAGCCAAAGCCTGGGAGCAGTTTAAGTGTCCCAAGTGTCCATCAGTAGATGAATGGATAAAGAAATGTGATTATATATTATATTATATTTTATATACACACACATATACATGATGGAATATTATTCAGCCATTAAAAAGAGTGAAATCCTGCCACTTGCAACAATGTGGATGGACCTTGAGAGCATTATGCTAAGTAAAGTAAGTCAGAGAAAGACAAATAGCAAATTGCAGATGGACTGAATGAGACCAGAGACATAGTGAAGCTGGATGTGGCAGGGCTACCCCACCTTCCTACATGAAGGGCAGTTTACTGACTAGCAGCATGGACATCATGGGAGCTTGTTAGAAATGCTGAATCCCAGATTCAGTTCCAGTCCAGTTAAATCAGAATCTGCATTTTGACTGTATATGCTCAGGTGATACATGTGCAGATTAAAATTTGGAAAGCACTGTTTTAGACACATGGATATGTCAAGTAACAAGTAGGTCCTTCAAGTCTGACTCTGAGGAGATCGGTCAGGGCTGGACAATTCAGAAAAGAAAAGAAAATAGGCTTTTTTTTTTTTTTCCTTCAAACTCTTGAGACAGATAATACAAACCCACAGAATTATTGTTTGATACCTAGTAATAGAAGTACCGCTATTACTAGAATAATCTACTGTAATTCCTTCTGGGGATTATCTGTCACTCCCTTTTTAAAGAATTTAGGTTTTCCTGAAAAAGTGTATTCAGAATTGCTATCTTGAATTGCATTTTCTGTTTTCGGCCATTTCTAACAGTGGGGCACAGTATAATTTTATAAGGCCCCAGATAACTCTGTTAAATTTCCAGTTAGGAATTTTCACTAGAAAGCAGTAGGCCACCTGGAAAATGCCTTATGACCCTTCCTTGTTTCAGCTCTCAAACTCTCATTTAAGAGCCTCTTTGCTGCTCCAACAGAGTTGGAGCTCTTAATGCTGCAACTGTGACCTACTCAATAGTTTTCCTTAAAATGCAAGCTCCAAGCTGTTAATAATAAAATAATAATATTAATGGTTACCCCAAACCTTAACTTTTCATCTAAGCCCATCTGCGTGACATTTCAAGCCTTAAACAAAGATTTTTAAAAACTGTATATTAAAAGAAATGACAAAATCTTTACACAACACAAAGGACCCCAAAGTGCTTCAGTAATGATTTTGGAGACCAAATTATCCTTCAGGTTCCTGCAGTTTGTAGATAAGAGCATTTTTAGAAGTTTTATGCAAAGTTCACGATTACTGAAAATGTAAATTTCAGGTGGGTATGTTCACTGTGAAGGTTGGAAGACAAGATTAGAAAGATCTTCTTAAATTAGCCTTTTTTTTTCCCCCTAGCGGGTTACAAGCAAGTTGAAAGTATTGAATATAATGCATTCCTAGATAAAATTTAAGACCTTTAAGGTTACAGAAAATAGATTCTATAAAACTAAACCCAAAATGTATATTATTTCTTCTAGGATACAATTGTACCAAGCCATACCTGATGGCAAAAATCCAATTACAGCAGTAAAGGTTGCTCTCAGTTATTCCTTTCTTCCAGTAAAAGCAAACAGCAAAATGAGGTGAGCAGGAAGGAACTGCCTTCATAAATACATGGAGTTACATTTGGTATCAATTTTTTGTTAGTAAGAGAATGAAAATAGATAAAAGCATCCAGTGCATTGCAAGTGCCTTCAATATAGATTTTTGCATTATTTTCAAGAAATGGGCCAGAGAAAGAAAATGTAACTTTTTTCATGATAGTAAGACATTCTCTAAGGAACACAGGATAGTGTCATGGTGACTCAATGATTGAAATCCTAACTCTGGAGAGTTCTGTAAGTTTGAACAGCCTTAAACTTTCTCAGCCTGTGTTATTTTCAGTAGAACAGGGCTAATTATATGCTGCTTACTTTCTCTCTCTCTCTTTTTTTTTTTTTCAGTTGAGGTAAAAATTGGTAAATAACATTATATTAGTTTCAGGTATGCAACATAATAATTCAGTGTTTTTATACACTATAAAGTGATCACCACAGTAATTCTAATTCCCATTCATCACTATATAATTGCCCCTCCTTCCCCCTTTTCCCCCCAATCCCCAGACCCTTCCCCTCTGATAACCACCCATCCATTCTCTGTAACTGTTTTGTTGTTTGCTCTTTTGTTTATGGTCTTTGTTTGTTTTTTTAGATTCCACATGACTGAAATCATGGAGTATAATTGGTCTTTCTCTGTCTTATTTCAGTTAGCATAATACCCTCTAGGTCTATCCCTGTTGTCACAAATGGCAGGATTTCCTTTTTTTAAATGGATGAGTCATACTGTAGTGTGTGTGTGTGTGTACACATACCACATCTTCTTTATCCATTCATCCTTTGGTAGACACTTAGGTTGTTTACATATCTTGGGTAAACAAGTGTTTGCATTTTCTTTGAAGAAATACCCAGAAATCGAATAGCTGGATCATATGGTAGTTTTTTAAATTTTTTAATGGACCTGCATACCATTTTCCATCGTGGCTGTGCCGGTTTACATTCCCACCAACCGTGAATGGGGCTTTTTTTTTTTCTCAACATCCTCACCAGCACTTGTCATTTCTTGTCTTTTTGATTCTAGCCATTGTGACAGATCTGAGATGCTACCTCACTGTGTTTTGGGTTTGTGTTTCCCTAATGATCAGCAGTGTCGGGCATCTTTCCATATGTCTATTGGCCATTTGTAGGTCTTTGGAAAAAGGTCTACTCAGATGCTCTGCCCATTTTTTAATCTGTTTTTTGTTGTTGTTATTGTAATTGAGTTGTGTGAGTTCTTTATATATTTTGGATATTAGCCCATTATCAGATATTATCATTTGCAAGTATCTCCTCCTATTCAGTAGATTGCCTTTTTCTCTTGTTGATGGTTTCCTTTGCTGTGCAGAAGTTTTTCTATGTTGCTTTCTTAAGATGAATTAGGATTAAGTGAAATAGTGTGTTATGACCGTTTGTCAGCTTGTCAGTGCTCAATAAATATTAGCTATTTCGATCACCTCAGCCTTTACCAGGCCATTACTTCTTCTTGGCAGGATGAGTTTCACTTTGTCTAAACCAGCTTGATCTGCACTGTTTTAAGGCTGGCTCATTTAAAGCCTAGAAAATTACAAAGATGCCATGAGCACAATTACGGTGACACTTCCCTGGTTTCCACACTAGATAACAGTAGGGGTGATGACAAAAGAGATAGCTTTGCTGTTCTCCGGAATCCAGTTGGGGAGAAAATGACACTGCGGTAAGCCCAAGTGTCTGAACCATGCTGATAAATTCTGCTTTCTCTCTAACTTTTCTTTTTGGCTTGATCTTTTCTAATGAACCCAGTTTGTCTAATCAGCAGAATATTTATAGTTCTAAAGCAGATATTTTGTTGCTGAAAATAGGTCCCAACCAGAGGTGAGAATAATGAAACATTCATCTTATTAAGATCACAAAAGAAGAGGCTGTTTTCTGTTACGTGTGTGCTCTCTTTCTGAGCACAGCAGCTGCATCCCATGGCTGTCCCAATGCGATGTCCCTGCTACCAAGCCATCAGCTCCCTGCTTTTTCATTGAAACAGCTAATGACCACCTGAGAGCCCACTCACTGATTGCCAGCCAGTCACCAACCCCAGACCCAGACTGTTCATCTGCTAGTGACATCTAGAATGAACGAATCCAGGTTCCAGGGTCACTCTGCCACTTACCAGCTGTGTGGTCTCAGCAAAGCTGCTTAATTTCTCTAGGTCTCAATTACTCATCTATAGCATGGGAATAATTGACTCTTGCTGAACTTTTGTGAGAATTAAATGAGGTAATTATGTGAAAGCCTCTGGCATAAAGTAGAGGCTTAGCAAAATTTTCTGTAACATGAAGCTATGGTTCCAAAACCTTATCATTTCAGCAAGAACACCATTTTTTTGTTTTAATCAAACAGATCTTTCCTGTTTGTTGTTACACACTGTTGGGTTCAGAGTCCTCGTCTGAGTTCAAGACTCTCTCCCAGAGTGACGACAAAAGCTCTGAGGTTGCCTTAGGCTTTTTAAAAGTTTTCAGGTAATTTCCATAATGCCACTATACCATTTGGGGCTTGTAATTTCTCTGTTCATCAGAGATGAGAAACACTGAAGGAAAGCAACATTATAACATTAATTTTTGGTACTAAGTCTTCAAAATCTGTGTTTTATACTTAACAGTACATGTCAATTAAAAATAACCATGTTTCATGTACTCAGTAGCCGCCCTTGGCAAATGGCTATTGAATTGGATAGTCCTGGTGTAAAATTCAGTTTGAAGTTGTGTTGAAAATGATTATTTTAAATTCAGAAACCATTTACCAAGGCCTATGTACACATCATTTTAAAAATTTTGCTTCCACTTAGAAAATGGCTTGAAGAGAAAAAAATAAAACCTAATAGCAGTGAAAAACTATTCAGTGAATAAGGCTTCTGATTTTAGAAGCAGTGATGTTTGATCAGTGCCCCCTGCTGGTCATCTGCCAGATTAAATAGTAAAGAAAAATTCTGTCCCGGTCTATAGTGGCCTAGATACAATTTATTTATTTTTTTTATTTTCCAGAGAACTATCAACGTAGGTGTATACAGTCAGTTAATCAGCACTCGACTATACCGTATGTCGCACTGTCAAAAAAATGCTAGCTCTCGCTCACCTTGATGAAATAGGCTCTTAATTTGAGCCAGTGGTGTAACTAAAATTTGGAGGAAACAAATGGACACACAACTACTTCTCATTCAGCAAATCCAAATGGACACTACTAATGTCAGTATGGCAGTAGGAAATTTAAACATGATAAGAAATTTTTAGACCAGATGACTAGACAGACATTTTACGCAACTTTGTCTCTGGAAGCAGTCAAGACTGCAGGCTGCTGTTAATTTAGTTTGGAATCCCAAAATCCAAGTTTCAAATGATGGCTAATAAACAGTAGCTTCTCAGGTGGAATTTCCTAGCACTGCTTTTGGTGGTGGGGAGGAACGAATTTCAACAAAGGCTCCCACGGCTGCAGAAACTATTAGGGTGACTAAGCATATTTCTGTATTTTTCCAAGCTTGGGGAAAAGTTTAGTTTTCTTGAGTTGTTCCTCAAGAAAGTTTATAATCCTCAGTTACGTGGCTTCAGATGGTATGAGCAACATTCAGGAAGGTTGTGAATAGAACCACCAAAGGAATGTATAACCTTCATAGTGAACTTGTCCCTTCTTGGAGCCCATCCATTCTCTCCCTTAAATCCTTGCCTTCAGTACAAGCACATCTCTGGCTTCTGTCCTTGTACATTGACGTTCTCTCTAACCAAGGTCCTGATGATGCTTCACAAAAAACCCTACGGTCAGCTGGCAAAGGGAGAATTCCCTTAGATTTGGACAAAGGGAAGAGAAATGAAGGGTTGATTAACAGCAAATAATCTGTTGTGGTTGCTAAGGTAGGCTGGAAGTTCATGTCCACACTTATTCTTCTGTAGCTTTCATTGTTCAGGACGGGAAGATGTACCATGGATGTACCAGGAAAGGAAGTTGTTGAAAATGAAGAAATGGTACACTGCTTTTCTTTCCTGCCACCGAGATCCAATAAAGAAGATCTTAAAGTCCACAAAAGGCTTTTTTGAAAAATGTAGTAGAGTGTTTAAAAGTAATGTCTTGGGGGTCACATGAAGCTCACTCTCGATCCTGGTTCCATCATTTACTAGATAATTTGATGGGAACCAAGTTCTTAACTTTGTGAGCCTTGGCCCTTCCATCTATGAAATGGGATGATACCGTGCCTTGCCTCGTAATGTTGTTATTGAGAGTTCAATGAAATATGCTTGCAAAGTGCCCAATGCATGGTGCACAACTGATTTAAAACCTACTAAGATATATAAGGGTTTTTGAATCCTTAAAGAGATGTCCAAGTATAAATTGTCAAGGATTTATAAGTTCAAATCCTTCAGGAAACGTAATAGATTGCCTAGCAAAGAACATACAAGCAAACTAACTCCCACAAAGCTGCTCATTCCCACTAACGCTACCCTAGCTCAGACTCTCAGTTTCTTCCCCTGGACTTTTACAATAACCTCCACGTTCCGTATTGCTACATAATAAGCCACCCCACAATTTAGTGGCTTAAAATCATGATTCATTATGTCTCATGATTCTGTGGTTTGTCTGGGAGCCTCTGACTCTGGTCTCACCTGGGCATATTCTTGTGATAGGTAAGCTGAGAGCTGGGCTTCTTTTTCTTAATCATCTGGGTACTTCTCTTTCCCTGTCGTTGGTCATTCTAAAGGACGCTACCCTGAGCCTCATACATAGTATCTAAATTCCAAGAGCGCAATCCCCAGTGCAGCAAGCACTTTATAAGCGGCCTGGGCACCATGCTTGTTGATGACTGTTGGCCAAAGCAAGTCATGTGGTCAATCCCTGAGTCAGAATGGGAGGGGACTACACAGGTATGAACAGATGGGAGGCTTGACTCACAGGGACCATGAATGTAGAAGTTTGCCATACCTTCAATGGCTTCCTTCCTCCCGTCAGCGTTAGCATCTCAGCTGTCCTCATCCACAGCTGATAATGCCCCCTACTTCCACTCAGAGAACACATTTTTGATTAGCGCAAGTGGAAAGAGGAATACTACTAGCATCTAGAGCATAGAGACCAGGGATGCTGCTAACCTTCCCAGAGTGTGTAGATCAGCCTATTACTACAGAGGATTACTTACTCTGAAATATTAATAGTACTACAGTTGGGAACTTCTGTTCTAGGTGTAAGGTTCTGGGATAACACTAGGAATGAAATTAGACCTGATCCCTCAACTCAGGGAGTTATTTCTTACAGGGGAAGATAGGTAGGTAAACAACAAGTGCAGTGAAGTGATAGATGCTCTAAGATATGGAGAAGTACCTGATGGCATGGAGGCCAAAGTCAGGCAACAGTGAGGAGGAAAGGTGAGCAATGCAGCCACAGAGCAGCATAAGTGAAAGGTGGAGGGGTGGAGGGGCTTGGAATAGATTGACATATTCGAGAATTTATCACTCTTGCAACATTGCTGAAGGACAAGCTGTGGACTGTGAGTGGGATGAGGTTGAGAGAGAAACTGGAGATGCAAGCAGCGGGCAAATCATTGACAGCTCCTGTGGCTCGTGACAGTGATTCTCATACATAGCTGCACATCAGAATCACCTGGGGAGCTCTTAAAAAATAGCCATTCTGAGCCTCACACCAGACCATTTAATTCTGACTCTCTGGGTATTGGGATTCTGACATCTATAGATTTTAAAAGCTCCTTAGGAGATTGCAGTGTACAACTGGAGTTGAGAACGGTGCAGACTTTATCTTGTAGGCAATGGGGCAACAGAGTTTTAAGCAAGAGACAGCGTGATATTTTAGAATGGTGTATCAGGGTGTGGAAAATAGATGGAAAAGGGGTAAGACTACACACGGAGAGAGACCTGTTCTACTGGGAGATGACCAGGGCACTCTCAGGAGAGAGTTAATGAGGAACCACACCAGGAGGCAGGGATGGGGCTATTAATGGGTTGAGTTAACAGAACTCAAGTATCCATTTGATACTGAAGGATAAAATGGAAGAAGCGATGATAGAAAGAGGAATTTAGACAGAGGACAAAGATTGCATGATTCCCCTTATATGAGGTATCTAATGTAATCAAACTCAGAAACAGTAGAGTGGTGGTTGCTGGGGGCCAGGAAGAAGGGAAAACAGGAAATTGCTGTTCAGCAGGCGTAGCGTTTTAGCTGTGTAAGATGAACAAACTCTAGTGATGTGCTGTACAACACTGGGCCCATAAAATTTAAGAGGGTGGATCTCGTGTTAAGTGTCCTTACCACAATAAATATGGAAAGAAAAGAAAGAGGAATTTAGGAAAACTTCTGATTTCCTGGTTTGCCTATTTGTTGAAATAGTAAGGCCAATTAATGATTTGAGATCGTGATATGGTTTGGAAGATTGTGAGTCATATTTGGATATATAGAGTTAGAGATTCTTCTGCTCCAAGCTGCTCTTAGCGTGCAGCATTAGACTGCTCTGCACAAGAGAGTCCACATTTGCTTGTAGTGATTTGTGAGCCATGGAAATGGATGAGTCTGTGCATAGGGAGTGAGAGGAAGAGGCCAAGGACTGGGTGTTGCATCGTAGCAGTATGGGAAGAGTTGGCAAGGGAGAAATCAGCAAAGAACATGGATAAGGAAGATTCAGAGAGACCCCTACCTTCCCCATTCCAAGTCATTTTGGGCTGTTCAGTTTTAACAGATGACTGTTCAATAATGAAAATATGAGTTCCTTATTCCACTGTTTAAATTCTTCAGTGGGTCTCCACTGCTCATTGGCCGAAAGCCACACTTGACTTTTAAATCTCTTCCCACGGGGCGCCTGGGTGGCACAGCGGTTAAGCGTCTGCCTTCAGCTCAGGGCGTGATCCCGGCGTGATGGGATCGAGCCCCACATCAGGCTCCTCCGCTATGAGCCTGCTTCTTCCTCTCCCACTCCCCCTGCTTGTGTTCCCTCTCTCGCTGGCTGTCTCTGTCTCTGTCGAATAAATAAATAAAATCTTTAAAAAAATAAAAATAAAAAATAAATAAATAAATAAATCTCTTCCCACTCCAGACTTTGCATGCATTTTTTCCTGGCTTCATCCTTCACCATGCCCTAACACACACGCCATCTCTACCAGCATCAGACCACTCTGAAGTCTCTGAACTTGTTAAGAGGTTTCATGCCTCTGGCCTTTGCACTAAGTTTTCCTCTGACCTACCCACCTTCCTCTTTCTTCTTTTTTCTCTTGCTGAGCTCCCAAGCCATTCAAAACTCGTTTTAAATGTCATAGTCGGGGCGCCTGGGTGGCTCAGTCGTTAAGGCTCTGCCTTCGGCTCAGGGCATGATCCCGGAATCCCGGAATCGAGCCCCACGTCAGGCTCCTCCGCTGGGAGCCGGCTTCTTCCTCTCCCACTCCCCCTGCTTGTGTTCCCTCTCTCTCTGGCTGTCTCTCTCTGTCAAATAAATAAGTAAAATCTTAAAAATAAATAAATAAACAAACAAATAAATAAATAAATAAATAAATATCATCGTCTTTCTGCTCCAAACAGAAAGCTCCTTAGGCACATTATATAGACCTTTATGCAGAATGGCATTTCCCAGGAAAAGGCAAATAGAATACAGTGGTTAAAAGCCAAGACTCTGGAGCCAGAACAGATTGAGTTCAACACAGAATCTCCCATTGGACATAGAGCGTCTCATGAGAACAGACAGGCGTTCTTGCTAGTATCACCAGCGGGTTAGCACAATCCTGCTTACCTTTTTTTTTTAAAGTTTTAATAATTTAAAAAAATCATTTCCCTTTTTCCTATTATTTTCTTAATATTTCCTAGTATGATTTTCTTTTATTTTCCCATTATTTAAAAATAATCCTTTTAAAGAGAGTTTATGTGGAATATTTTATAGGAATATTTATAAACATATATATAAATATTTCATTTTTTAAAAAAGATTTTATTTATTTATTTGAGGGGAGGAGAGAGAGAGAGGCAGAGGGACAGAAGGAGAAGCCGACTCCCCACTGAACAGAGAGCCTGATGCGGGGCTCAATCCCAGGACCCTGAGATCATGACCTGAGCCAAAGGCAGACGCTTAACTGACTAAGCCATCTAGGCACCCCAAATATCATTTTTTAATGATTTTAATATACTGGGTAATAAATTCAAAAGCTAGGACTTATAATTAATTTAAATTTAATTGTTAACAAAAATAGTATCTTTCCTGTATATGTTAGGAAACAAAAGGATATTTTGTCAAGGAAAAACATTTTGTCTTTATATCCTTTGTTAACTTACATAAAGTTTGTTATCTGGATAACCACTTCCTCAATGTAATCAAGACTGCAGTAGGCCAGTTAATTAAAATACTGATTCAAGTAAGAATCATCCACCTCAACTGCTGGGACAAAAGTTCTTGAACATAATCTATTGGAGGCATGAGTCAGCATATTTTTATCAGAGGAAATGATATGATTTGCTCTGGCAAGTTAGTTAGTGGAAAGGTTAAGGGAGTCTCTGTTGTTCATTTGATTTTTAAATGTAGTTTCCAAGAGGTAATAGGATTCAGAGTCAGAGTGACTGGGTTCAAATTCTGCTTCAGCCACTTCCTAGCTATATTTACCCGTCCGTGTTACAAATTGTCTGTTGAGCTCCTATTATTAGCCAGTCCTTTTTGTTGCACAAATTCAACTCTGCACAAAAGCAGCCACAGAATGACTAGACTGTATTCCAATAAAACTTTATTTACAAAAAAAACTGGCAGCCAGATTTGGGCCACATTCTATTATTTGCTAACACCTAGAGAACAAGCTCAGGAACATACCAAATTTTTTCTGTCCTTATCATTATTATCTATTTTATTAATATCATTATCTGTTATTCTCATTATTTCACATTTATGGAGGAAATGCTTTTTCATCAGAGGCATCTTACTTCACTTTGAGCCAGATTTGTATTTGTTTCTGCCGGTTATTTGGAGCACCATATACCTCACAGCACTTTAAATTGTCTACTTAAGCTCTTTGAACAACTCTCTGGTAATGAGAATACGTATCAGAAATCCATGTTAATAAGAGGTTGTGGTCCTAATTCTTAGGGGAGTTGTCTTTTTCTTCCTTCTATCCTGTGCCAAGGTCAAAACATGAAAGTTCCTTATTGCTCTTTTCTGCATGGTGATTTTATTACTCATTTGTTCTGACATTAAGGATTTAGCTCTTGGGTGTCCTAGTTTTATGTGGAGGTTTCCTATTAGATCCCCATCTTGGGCATTTTTTTCTTTCTTTATAGTACTTAAAATAATAGTGCATTTTACAATCAGTGGGGTCCTAAATTTGATGGAATATGTTAGCAAGGCTCAGGAAATACTAGCTATTGCTATTTTTGATCATTTCTGCAGTGGACACTATAGGCTGCTCTGCCTAAATTCCTTTCCCAGCCAGTACATCTATCCATGCCCTCAGTGTTCTAAGTGCTTTTTTAGAGACACCTGGAAGGTTACCCACACCCTCCACAGAGGTGGCCTACAGCCCCTAAATGACAGATTGGTGGATATTATGAGCTAAATTGTGCCCCCACCCACATTCATATGTTGAAGCCCTAACCCCAGTATCTCAGAATGTGACTGTATTTGGAGACAGCTCCTTTATAGAGGTGATTGAATTAAAATAAGGCCCTTAGGGTGGGCTCAAACCCAATCTGATGGGGGTCCTTATAAGAAGAGGATATTTGGACAGAAAAAAAGATTCCAGTGACTCTACCGCAAAAAGATAGGACCATGTGAAGAGGCAGCAAGACAGTGGCCATCTGCAAGCCAAGGAGAGAGTCTGGAACAGATCCTTCCTTGTGGCTCTCAGAGGAAATCAACCCTGCTGCACCTTGATCTTGGAATTACAGCCTCCGGAACTGAGAGACAATACATTTCTGTCACTTAAGCCCCCCAGTCTGTGCTATTTTGGTAAGGCAGATCTAGCAAACTAATAAACTGGGGGTAGGAAATGCTGACCGTCTTGCCTCAACATGGAGCACCTTTTGCTGATCCATCTTATTCCTGTTGTACTTCCTTCAGTCCTTTCCTCCTGAGTGCACTCCTTCAATAAGTCGAGTGCATCCAGATCTGGGTCAGATTCTGCTTCTAGATAACTGGTCTAAAATAAGGTCTATATTTGTCTTCATCTGTTCTAGCTGCTATAACAGAATACCATGGACTGGGTGGGTTAAACAACAGAAATTTATTTATTATAGTACTGGAGGCTGATAAGTTCAACATCAAGGCACCAGCAGATTCAGTAGCTCATGAGGTCCCACTTCCTGGCTCATAGATGGCCATCTGGTTGCTGTGTCCTCAGATGGTGGAAGGGGAGAAGGAGCTCTCTGAGGCCTCTTTCATAAGGGCACTGATCCCATTCATGAAGACTCCACCCTCATGACCTAAGCACCTCCCAAAGTCCCTATTTCCATATATCATCACTTAAGAGTTAAATTTTAACATACAAAAATTGGTGGGGAGGGGACACAAACATTCAGTCTATAGCAACACTTCAGAACTTTTCTCCATTCCAGAAGCCTCTCAGTTTTGGCAGATAAATGGTAAATGAGGACATAGATCAGATTATAAAGAGCACTGTTGTCAGTCATCTCCTAATGATAGTGTGTTTTTACATCTGTGCTGATATTCCCAGCATACCAGTGCATTCCAGTGATGTTAAAATATCACATGTATATACTACCACTGAAATAGAAAACACATTCAAACACAGTATCTGAATTGGCAAAATGACTCAGGAAAAACCTGGCATCCTTAAGCACATGTGGGGAGCAGATTTTTAAATACTCACATCAATCTAATTACAAAAAAGCAGGGAAAAATATTAATATCCTAGGCATATGCAGGAATTTCAATTATCTTTTGCAATATGTTATAATTTTGCATGTTACAAAACATTGTTATTTTTAATCATTAGATCATGATTCATACTGAGAAACTTTAATTTCTGTGGACTTTTTCAAAGTTTTTCTTTATTAGAATGCATTAACATAAATAGCTACATAGTGTGTGTGTAAGAGAGAAGGAGAGAGAACAGAAAGATAGATGTACAAACCTGTTTCTGAAAAAAATCAGATATTCATTGCTCCATAGTTTTAGAAGCAAAGAAACTCTAAGTGTATGGGAAGAGGTAAGGGATTTCATGTATTTCTTTATAACATTCTGTGGTCTGTGATAAAATTGTACCTTATTAAAAGGGAATGGTGCAAGTATTGTTAGGATCACTCAGCCAGGAAGTAAGTTATGGTTAGGTCTCTACAGTCTGATTGAAATGGAAACTTGAAACATTTATCAGGTAATTCAGTGAATTTCAAAATAATTGCCACAGTTCTCCTCTCCCACTTTCTATAAGGCAGGTGAACCATTCCAAATTAGAAACAAGAGGCACTTAAGACCCTATTGGTGATTATATTCTATCTCATTCTTGTTTTCCTGGACAAGTCTATGTTTACCTTTTATCTTCCCGAATTTGTCTCCAGGCTAATAAAAATGTGCACATCCCCCCCTCCCAAAATCGCAAAGGACAAAAGTCATCTTTTGCCTCTATTACGAAACAAGAATTTGGTTAGTTTGCTTATCCCTCTTCTACCCGCCACATACACGAACATCCTCACTGCTTACCACTTACCTTGGAGCTGCAAAAGATGTTTGATATTAACTCTAGTCCTTAAAATAATGTTTCCCAAATTTGGCTCTTCATTGCAGTCACTTGGGAAACTTTTTGAAAGTTTGCATTTCCAAACCCCAGCATTGTGAGTTCTAATTCTATAAGTACCAGAAACATTCCCCTAGAGCACAGAAGTTAAATGATAGGAAAATTTAGTCAGTTCTGCTCTTAAAATTTACATACACCAGGAATGCAAAATGTTTTACACATACATGTGACCACCCTCCCTCTCAGATTCATGATAAATGTCACTAGTTGGTCATGATATTCTTTCCACTAACTTCATTCAGTCAGAATCCTTGTTACAGCACAATTGGTGGCTACTAACAACTGAAGTTGGGGGAGAAACTCAAAACTATTTGCTTTAAAAGAGAAAAGAGACAGTTGATTCAATTGCCATAAAGATGATAAAAATTTAAGCAGCAAATACATTTATATCAGAGTTCTTCCACTTGTGGTATGCAAATTCATTTTTTCTTAATGTCAAATGATGGATTTAAATATAAAAAACAAACCTCCTCTTTACTCTAGAGTGGTCCACTTTACATGTTATCCAGAAGATATTCCATAGAAGTCAAGTCAGTAGACAACTGTCTCATTAAGTAGCATGCAATCTTAAATCTTCATTAGAAGAAGGAAAGGGAGAGCTATTAAAATCTGCAAACTTCCCTTCGCATTTTTTCTTCATGTGAGAACACAGCAGTCTTAAACCATTGATGTTAAGAAGATACTGACTTCTAAAGCTCGAGTTAAAAAGGTTCTGGTTTTGGGGCGCCTGGGTGGCACAGCGGTTAAGTGTCTGCCTTCGGCTCAGGGCGTGATCCTGGCATTATGGGATCGAGCCCCACATCAGGCTCCTCCGCTATGAGCCTGCTTCTTCCTCTCCCATTCCCCCTGCTTGTGTTCTCTCGCTGGCTGTCTCTCTCTCTGTCAAATAAATAAATAAAATCTTTTAAAAAAAAAGTTATAGTTTCATAAACTTAGTTGAGGAATGCCACCCTTCCAAGAGTAGAGTAAGATTTTGACGGAGAGCTTGTTCACAAAGACAGTAGGGAATACAGGGCGAAGACAAAAATAATGATGGAAAAACAGAACCTGCAACAGTAGCACAGGGCAAATTAATCATGTGATGCATTATTAATAATCGGGGGGTCTGACATTAAAATCTAATTGAAATGGAATTCAGACAGAAAGCTTAAGTTTCTACACTTCCTCCTTTTTTTAAAAAATATTTATTTGAGAGAGAGAGCAAGCATGTGCATGCGAGTTGAGGGAGGGGCAGAGCGAGAGGGACAAGCAGACTTAATGCTGAGCACCCGCCACGGTGCTCAGTCTCATGGCCCTGAGATCATGACCTGAGCTTATGACCTGAGCTGAAATCATGAATCGGATGCCCAACTGACTGAGTCACCGAAGCGCCTCATCAGCTTCTGCACTTCTAACCTGAGCTTCTCAGGTGACATGATCTCGGGAGGCCAGACATCTTCACAATGCCTTTCCTTTGCTATTTTCCTTCACAAATAACTGAATTAGAATACTTTTGTGAATCAGTATGCCTCTTGGACCATGGATCCCAGAAAGGCACTAAAAGAAAGGCATAGGTGGAAATGTGAAATATGTAATGGATATTTGTTTAGGCTTTTTGAGGTATGGTATGGGCCATAGTGTCATTTATGGCCTAATTGAGTAAGATAAGATTTCTTCGAAAAAAAATGATGAAGATTCTGGCCCCCAAGCCCCATGCTTTTTAGTATGGGAGTGGTTATTAAGCAGGAAATGGAAAAAGTGAAAGTGGATTTGAGATGATATTAAAATGTGTGAGCTTATTAAAATTGTGTGATAGCCTATTTTTCTTAGTCAGACCTGGCCCTGGACAGAGCTTGATTTCCATAGCTGGAGGGATGCCACATGTTAATAAAATATCCAAATCTTGTGCAAACCAAATAGGTTTTGTCTTAATTCACATTACTCTAGAGCCAAAGAGGCCCGGATATACTGAGGTGCTGGGCATGTTTCACTCTAACAGACAACAGCAAAGCGTTGGGGTTCGTCCTGAGCTCATAGCCAGTCAACTGCTTCACCTTCAATTTCTCTTGGCCTTTGTAAATGCTGCCTGAATCAGAGACTAAATAAAAGGGTTGCTATTAATAACTTGCATTTGTTCTTTTTATGCATATGTTCATATTTTAAAAATAAAGAAATAACATTCACTAATTATTTTCTTACACAGTATATTTGTTTTATTTACCATTTTTTTTATAAACCCAAATCCAGCCTTCAGGTGGCACTTACATAACATGCTTAGTATCTGTTTGGAAATAGAAAGTTTCAGCCCAGTTGCCTTTTTTTTTTCCCCCTGTCAACCTGTTTTAACTGACAATTTTAATAAATAGAACTGAGTCTTTTTGCTCTGGGAGGGTATACAAATACATGGAACTTTCCAACCCCCATCACTCTCAATGCACTCCTATGGAACTCACATTCGTGAGGTAAATATCTGGTGACAGGGTTATCCCCTTAACACTTAAATTCAAATTTTATATAAGCCAGAAGGAAAACAGTAATGTAGAATGTCCTCTTCAAAAAGAGATAAGCTCTTTATCTGAAGCTTGGGCTCTGCCCTTTGAACATAAGGGTGAAATGAGCCTCTGACCTATCTAATGATAAAATCTCTTTTTTGGGGTTTCTAACATCAAGTTAGCTTTAAAAGGGCCTTTTATATGTGACTGAAACTTATCCATGTAGAAACATGTTTGATATTGGTGTGGTGCCAACTTACTTCCAGAAGTGATGGATTGAAGTTAAAATTGAATATACTAAAGGAGATAACAGTATGGTAATTGAAACTTTTTGGGTTCTAAGCCCAGTTACAGCATCTATGTGAGGAAAAATTGAGGTCTAAGAACTTCACATTTAATATCTGTAACTCGAGGATAATAATAATACCTATTTCCAGGAATGATGTTCAAAATATTTAACAAGTGGTTGGGCACAAGCCTAGAAAAATTAGAACAAACATACATGTGTTTGAAATAAATGCCAGTCAATGCATGAACCACTGAGAATTAACTGAATTTCAGCCATTATTACCTCATCAGATTTTTGGCACATATAATGAGACCATAAGTCTTAGCTATATATGGTAGCCGTTGTCTAACATGACCCCCCAAAATTCATACTTTTTACCAGGATTGGTCTGTGTGACCAACAGAAAGAATACAGTAGAAAGAATGGTACATAAATTCTTTCTGAGGTTACGTTATAAAAGTCACTGCAGCTTCCATCTTGGTTGCTATCGTTCTTCTCATTTGTCACTCACTCTGGGGGAAGCCATGTTATAAGTAGCCCCATGGAAAGGCCCCTGTGGTGAGCAATAAAAGCCCCTGACTGTAGCCATCTGAGCGGGCTTAGAGGCAGATCCTCCAGCCTGAGTAAAACTTCAGACAACTAATACCCTAACAGCTTGATTACACCCTCATGAGAGATGCTAAGCCAGAGCCATTCAGCTAAGCTGCTGCTGGATTCCTGACCCTCAGACTCTGTGTGAGATAATTTTGTTATTTCAGGCTTTACGTTTTAGAATAATTTCTTATGCAGCAAGATAAGAGAAAGATGAGGGAGAGAAAACACATTAGGACATAAAGGTATGCAGTTCTTAAAGCTGATATCTGAATAAAAGAGAGATCTTAAGAATCTTTTTTGGCAGAGGTAGTGTTGAGGAAAGATCATCACATTCAGTTCTATAGGTTGTCCTCCACATAGGAGAGATCCAACTATGGATGTGAACACAGGTGAAAATCAAACCCATGCTCTATTTTCCAAGATGTGTGACCTGGCTCAGAGTTGCACCTATTCAGAAGAAGAGGCACCTTTCTCTAATTCACGCTAAGGCTTAATTCTTCTGCCAAGACAGGTATCCATGAGGATTTGTCCACATGGAGGACGCATCTCTTCCTAATAAACCCAGAGACACCTAGTGGGCTAGGAATGGTACCAGTGTTGGTGAGGCAGGGGATTTAAAACTTTTTGAGGATTTTTTTAGCTTCAAATCCTGCCTACCTCATTTATTTTCTGTGCATCTTTGGATAAGTCTTATAATGTCAGTTTTTGCAATAGTAAAATGAAAAATAACAATATTATCTACATAATTGGATTATGGCAAGAATCATATGACATAAATTCAGAAAATGTCAAGCTCAGTGGGCTGGTACATAGTAAATGCTCAATAAATGCAAATTTTCCCTATCTCCTTTTTATTCAAATTTTGGCAGAATGAAAAGACTGTTTATGGAAGAACTTGCAAGCCTGCCAAAGAACTCAAAACTCATATTGCTCCCTATTTTAGAAATTGCTAGGAAAGAAAGCTTAAGGAACTGTGTTATGGGCTGAATGTTTGTGTCTCCCTCCAAAATTCATATGTTGAAAGCCTAATCTCAAAGCAAGGGTATTTGTACTTAGGGCATTTGGGAGATAACTAGGTCATGAGGACAAAGTCTTCAGGAATGGCATTAATGCCCTTTTAAGAAGAGGCCAGAAAGGTAACTAGTTCTCCTTCTGCCATGTAAAGACACAGCTTGAAGATGATTGTCTGTAGCGGAAGAGAGCTCTTGCCAGAACCCAACCATGCTGGCACTCTGATCCCAGACTTCTAGCCTCCAGAAATGTGAGAATAAATTTCTGTTGTTTATATGCCACTTAATGGTAATTTGTTATGGCAGCCCAAACTAAGAATGCTCAACAGAAGGTCCTGAGCTATCTAGCTGCCTGCATGACAGAAGTGAGATGTATAGGTGGATGATGGATTGATGGATGGATGGATGGATGGATGGATACATAGATCGATAGATACACAGATAAAAGGACATATAGGGGCACCTGCATGCCTCAGTCAGTTAAGCGTCTGCCTTCAGCTTAGGTCATGATCTCAGAGTCCTGGGATTGAGCCTGGCATCCATCTCGCTGCTCAGCGGGGAGTCTGCTTCTCCCTTTGCCCCTCCCCTCTGCTCCTGCGCACGCTCTCTCTCTCTCTCAAATAAATTAAAAAAAAAAAAAAAAAAACTTAAAAAAAAGAAGGAACATATAGAGAACAGATATATATCAAACATATATGTATATATATATCATGTATACATAACACAGAGACTAAGCTACATTATACTCCTATTGTATAATAAATGTAATAAGCTACCAATAAATAAGAATTTAGGCACTTTTTCTCTAGATATTTAATTACTGGATTTACTCTCCTAAAATGAATAGGGGAACAATTTACATGTTTTACTAAGAATTGAATAGTCTTAATTAAAGATTTCTGTATCAATATTACATGTCCTTCAAGAGACGTAAAACAATCTATAGGAGATGATGAAATTCTGAAAGAAAAAAAAAAAAAAAACTTATTGTAATGAATTTCTCTGCCCTAGCAGCAATTAATCTCATATTGGAGAAAAATGTAAAGAATAAAATTATGCCCTGGTTTATTATTCAGGGTTTTTAATGAGCACAAATACTGAAAATTATTAACTTTAACAAAATGAATCTATTAGAAAGGTATCTCCAGGAGTAAGTTGGACAAGAGATGTTGCCAAACCTAGTAGTAACTATGGGATTTCTGGAGACTGTGAAAGAATTAGGGAGGACAGTTGGGACATCGCCTTGCCAGAGTCAACACTGCAATGAGTTATCTGCATCATTCCTTCTTATCCCATTTTCCTTTACTCATGATCCAACTTAAAAGGAACCAGCATGTCATTGCTGAGCTTTGGAGAGCTTTGGTTTGGTCATTTCTTTGGCAGGTACTAGAGCAAGAGGGTAGCACTGGTACATCAGTCTTCTGTATCAGACACTACCTGCATCTGCATTCACATCAAGACTAGAGATACCAGGACAGAAATACATCCCCAGTGGGAAGTCTTCAACAAGACAGTCTTCAGCCAAGAGCCAGCAAGGACATGAGGTCTTCCAACACCCATGTGAGTGAATTTGGAAGTGGGTCTTCCGGGTCCTGCCAACAGCTATGAGAACAGCTTGGAAGATGACCTGCCTGGTGAGCCTGGCACTGACTGCAGCCATAGTTGACGTCTGGATTGCAGCCCAGTGAAAGATGCTGAGGCAGGTGCAACCAGCTAAGTTATACCTGGATTCCTGACTCACAATAACTGAGCTAATAATATGTTTGGGTTTTTTTTTAAGTTGCTAAGTTTTGGGGCAATTTTTATGCAGAAATAATTAACTAATATAGGCACTGATTTTTATAAGAAATGATTTTGCCAGTTATTAAGCTGTTGCCCAAACCCATCCAAGTCTTCTTGGCTTAGCAGTGCTGAAGCTGGAACTCTGCACACCCTTTATTATCTTTGCAAGAGGCTTACTTTTCTAACAGGGACAATAGAGTAATGGAAGACTTGAGGAGGAAAAAGGGACTTGATCCTACTTGCTTCCTGCGGGCCTCCTGTTCTTGTGCTCAGCTCATCTCCTTAGCTATTTTTCACCCTGGAAGCAGTTGCATTTCTGCTCTACACATGTTTCAGCACCTGCAGAACCAGCCTCATTATATCTTCGTTGGAAATACCAGGCCTTGCAAATATTGCAGAATCTTGTAGCAAATACATAATTGTACTTTTAAATCACTATGTTCGGGGATGGTCTGCTTTGCAGAAACGATGACTAAATTGAAAAATTACTACTACCTTTAGGCCTGAAGGAGAGAGGGAAAGTCTTGTTTACTAAAACCCAAGAAGCAGAATGAGGTTTGTGGCATTAACTATCCCTCCTAGGAGAGGAAATGGGAAGAATAAATACCTAATCTCACTATTTTCCCTTCTGATGAGCTCTTGCTAATTCTCTTAGTGGGTGAACCCAATGGGAAGCCAGAGGGTAAAGGTGCCTATTAATAGAATCCATTCAGATTCGAATCAAGAGGCACAGAAGAGTAGAAAAATGTATCATAGTTCTGGAAGGGGAGGGGAGATATCCAGCTCAAAACCCTTCAGGTAATCATCAGGGCTCTGTGAAAGACAATCTAAAACCCACTGATCTAGATAGGATACAGCTATGGAAAGGACATTCCTCTGGAATTCCACTACTGTTTGAAATTAGCTGTGGATCATCTCATCTTTCTAAATATACATGGATACATGGATCCACAGACCTCTAGATAGATCAATATATGGATATAAAACGTGAATGTGGATTAACATACTCTCATGTCAAGATGTTATTGGCAATTATCATTTAAAATTTTCTTCTTTCTTGTGCCTTTATTTTGTTTTTCTATAGTGAGCAAGTATTACTTGTGTCATTCTCAAAGTCATGAAGAAAAAACACGCCTCAGTAGAAATGATGAGGGAATAGAAGGCTAGCTGAGGACAAAGCACAAGCTGACACCTTCCAACTTCCCCCTCCCCCTGCTCCTGGGTGGGACAAATGTGATACTCTTGGGGGGGGGGGGGACTCCCAACTGTCTTGATGTTCATGCTTTACTAGAGGGAAAAAAAACCTTGACTTGTCAATGGCAAGGCCTCCATGGTATCCTGTAGGTCTCTTTAGCATATGAAAGTTCTTTTGAAAACCTCCCTATTTTGGGGGGAGGGGGTGGGCTAGCCCAGTGATGGGTATTAAGGAGGGCAGGTATTGCATGGAGCACTGGGTGTTATACACAAACAATGAATTATGGAACACTACATCAAAAGCTAATGATGTACTGTATGGTGACTAACATACCACAATAAAAAATAAAAAAGACCCTATCAAAAAGGACAGTTACACACCAGTATCCCTAATGAACAGGGATGCAAAAAGTCTCACCAAGAAACTAGCCAATAGGATCCAACAGTACATTAAAAGGATTATTCACCACAACCAAGTGGGATTTAATCCTGGGCCACGAGGGTGGTTCAACATTTGCAAATCAGTGTGATACATAACATTAATAAAAGAAAGGACAAGAACCAAAAACAAAACAACAAAAAAAACCCTCCCTATTTCCTTACCTCCCCCGACCCATAGTGTGTAATCAACTGCTCCTCACAACCCCTGTGCAGCTCTTTCTGCCCACAGGTCCTGTTCCTTTACTCTAATAAAACCACCTTTTTGGTTCCATACAAATGTTAGGATTGTTTGTTCCAGCTCTGTGAAAAATGTTGATGGTATTTTGATAGGGATTGCATTGAAAGTGTAGATTGTTCTGGGCAGCATAGACATTTTCATAATGTTTATTCTTCCAATCGATGAACATGGAATGTTTTTCCATCTCTGTATCTTCCTCAGTTTCTTTTGTAAGTGTTCTGTAGTTTCTAGAGTATAGATCCTTTACCTCTTTGGTTAGGTTTATTCCTAGATATCTTATGGGTTTTGGTGCTGTTGTAAATGGAATCGATTCCTTAATTTCTTTCTTCAGTCACATTGTTAGTGTACAGAAATGCAACTGATTTCTGTGCATTGATTTTGTATCCTGCCACGTTGCTTAATTGCTGTATGTGTTCTAGTAATTTGGGGGTGGAGTCTTCTGGGTTTTCCACATAAAGTATCATGTCATTTGCAAAGAGAGAGAGTTTGACTTCTTCTATGCCAGTTTGGATGCTTTTTATTTCTTTCTGTTTGATTGCTGAGACTAGGACTTCTAGTACTATGTTGACCAAAAGTGGTGAGAGTGGGCATCCCTGTTGTGTTCCTGACCTTAAGGGAAAAGCTCTCAGTTTTTTCCCCAAATTGCCAGGGGTTGTTGAAAAAGAAAACCAAAGCTGGGGACATCACAATGCCTGACATTGAGCTATATTACAAAGCTGCAATCATCAAGACAGCATGGTGTTGGCACAAAAATAGACACATAGATCAGTGGAACAGAATAGAGAACCCAGGAATGGACCTTCAACTCTCTGGTCAACTAATCTTTGACAAGTCAGGAAAGAATATCCAATGGAAAAAAAAAAAAAAAAAAAAAAAAAAAAACAGTCTCTTCAATAAATGGTGCTGGGAATATTGGACAGCCACATGCAGAAGAATGAAACTGGACCATTTTCTTACAACATACACAAAGATAAACTCAGAATGGATGAAAGAGCTCAATGTGAGACAGGAATTCATCAAAATCCTAGAGGAGAACACAGGCAGCAACCTCTTCAACATTGGCCACAGTGATCTCTTTCAAGACATGTCTCTTTTTTTTTTTTTTTTAAGATTTTATTTATTTATTTGACAGAGATAGAGACAGCCAGCGAGAGAGGGAACACAAGCAGGGGGAGTGGGAGAGGAAGAAGGAGGCTCATAGCGGAGGAGCCTGATGTGGGGCTCGATCCCATAATGCCGGGATCACACCCTGAGCCGAAGGCAGACACTTAACCGCTGTGTCACCCAGGCGCCCCTCAAGACATGTCTCTAAAGGCAAGGGAAACAAAAGCAAAAATGAACTTTTGGGACTTCATCAAGATAAAAAGCTTTTGCACAGCAAAGGAAACAGCAAAACTAAGAGGCAACCCACGGAATGGGAGAAGATATTTGCAAATGACGTTTCAGATAAAGGGCTGGTATCCAAGATCTGTAAAGAACTTCTCAAACTCAACACCCAAAAAACAAATAATCCAGTCAATAAATGGGCAGAAGACATGAACAGACACTTCTCCAAAGAAGACATACAAATGGCTAACAGACACATGAAAAATGTTCAATATCATTAGGCATCAGGAAAATACGGATCAAAACCACAATGAGATACCACCTTACACCAGTCAGAATGGCAAAAAATTAAGATAAGAAACAACAAGTGTTGGAGAGGATGTGGAGAAAGGGGAACCCTCTTACACTGTTGGTGGGAATGTAAGCTGGTACAGCTACTCTGGAAAACAGTATGGATGTTCCTCAAGACGTTAAAAATAGAGCTACCCTAAGACCCAGCAATTGCATCACTAGCTATTTACCCCAAAGATACAGATATAGTAAAAAGAAGGGGCATATGCACCCCAATGTTCATTGCAGGAATGTCCAAGATAGCCAAACTGTGGAAGGAGCCAAGATGCCCTTCAACAGATGAATGGATAAAGATGTGGTTCATATATACAGTGAAATATTAGTCATCAAAAGGATGAATACCCACCATTTGCATGGACACGGATGGAACTGGGGGGGATTATGCTAAATGAAGTAAGTCAGGTAGATAAAGACAATTATCATATGGTTTCACTCATATATGAGACATAAGGAATAGTGCAGAGGACCACAGGTGAAGGGAGGGAAAACTGAATGGGAAGAAACCAGAGAGGGAGACAAACCATGAGAGACTGTGGACTCCGGGAACCAAACTGAGGGTTACATAAGGGAGGGGGGTGGGGAGATGGGGTAACTGGATGATGGGTATTAAGGAAGGCATGTGTGTTGATGAGCACTGGGTGTTATATACAACTAATGAATTGCTGAACACTGCATCAAAAACTAATGATGTACTATATGCTGGCTAATTGAACATAATCATTTTTTTAAAAACACCTTTTTGCACCAAAGACATCTCAAGAATTCTTTCTTGGCTGTAGGCTCTGGACCTCACCCCACTGAACTTCACCTATATTCCAAAAACCACATCAGAAAGATTCTTTTAAGTTTGTGACCCTTCTTGATTTAAAATGCAGATCATCCTGGGAGAGTGCGAGAGGGTTAAAATGTAAGCCATCAATCCTTCAGGTTAATGGGAATAAATTTTTAGCACCTAAGGGCTTTGATGGGATTGCAAAGGAGGCCTTGTGGAGAATGGAAGAGGAGGTGCAGGTGAAGAGATACAATAAAATCACCAGGCAAGAATTACAAGGGTTAAGTTTCTGAGTCTAAGAAGATTTTTGAATATTCAGTTTTGATCAACAGCAGGGCTACTGTTTGAAGAACAAGGTCAGTGAATAACAGCAGGCGATCACAATGGCTGCTATACTGTAGGGTTTGTTTGCCTACATCCAACTCAGTACTTCTCCAAGTTGCTTATCTGCCTGGTTCTCTGAGGTCTTTTGCTATTATCTAAGAGAGGCCAAAACCCCAAGTCTAACAAAAAGTAATTGTGCCAATGTCTTAAATTCAAACCCTGTACTTAAGAATCGTGTCTCTGTAAAGCAGTGACCCTAATTTATAATACGAACCTTCATTATAAGGTTACAGTCCAGCCAGACACAGGTTGAATAGCCTCAAGTGTGTTTGGACTTTTGGCACATTAATTCTTTCACTGCACTCCGACCTGCTAAGAGATAGGACCCACAGAACTCGGAGCTATATTTTGGATTGTTTGGAAGAATCCTATTAAACATTTCCTCCAAAGCAGTAATCCAGGCTTTTGAGAGTCAGCATGACACTTAAATGAATTATTCATGCAAGACTCTGCAAGATGGGCAAGTTTCCTGCCAAGAGGTGCACAGCAAGGGGTGTTATAAAACTGAAATTGGTATGTGTAGAAGGGAGCTGATGGGGAAGATTTCAAAAGACGATCTCCTTGCTGGGGGGAAAAAGGAAAGAAAGAAAACCTCTAGACCCTTAAACCTTGCTTTCACAGCAGAGAGCTTTCTAAATGCTCTGATTCTCCCCTGCCTTCTCTTGTCATTTAGAAGCCCAAGATGCTAAAACATAGTCCTCTCCTAAGCTAGCTTAATTAGAATAAGAAAGAAGTTATAAAATAGACCAATCAGTTCTGAAAGGACACATTGGCATTTCATTGTGTGACTGGTTACTCCATTCTGTGCAGATGAAAGGGGTTTGAATGGCAAAGTTATTGCCGTGGCGGGGAAGACTCTATCTTAAACAAACAAGCAGGCGGCACGGGGCTGCGCGCCTTCCGTAAACGCACAGACCGAAAGTTAACTTCAGTGCTGACATATGGCAGCAGTACAATGACGATTGCCAGTCCGAGGATTAAAGCCTTTGAGTTTTCCCCACATTTGCAGGATTTAATACTTTGATGCAGTGCTCTGCATCTATAAATGAATAAAGCTTATGTCACTGATGGTACATCCCGCTGAGCAGCAGTAAGTAAGCTCACAACAGAGATAAAAGAAGCCATACCCGAGTAAGCAGTCATAAGAATAAATACAAACTACAGATATTACTTATCTGGTCAGGCTGTACAATTTCTGGGCGAACAAATCATTCAGCACTGAATCGTCCTGATAATGACATTATGAATAATGCAAACCGTCAGCAGTGCAAAGGAGGCCATCATTAATGCAAAGCTACTCCAATGCCTCTGAAAATGCTCTTTTTATTTTAATTTATATCTTAGTGAATGTCAAATACACACCATTCACAATTAGGCTGGAGAGCTTAACAACCGTTTATTCTAATTCAGTCTCAATTAGGGATTTGGTGGCAACCCAATCTTCCCTTTCAGCAAAGCACGAAGTGATAGTCTGCAGATTATCCCAATTCTGACAATCTAAGAAATAGCAGCTGGAAAGTAATGAAAAATACATGTGAGTTTGAGGTTCCTGCTCTTTCTAAAATGCTCTTAAAGATTGTGTGCATAATCTTTAGAGAAACACAAAAATGTTCTGCTACAATGAACTACAGAACACGTAAATACCTCCCTGGACTCTAAAATGCTCACACTCCAATCCTGTGACTTGGGTGGACGAGGACTGCAGATGGACAACGGGAAGTGAAATGTTCTGGGTGATGGTTTCACTTTCAAGATATTAAACCACAGTTATTTATTTGTGACTGGGGATTTGCTGATTAGGCTTCCGCTGATATTACTAAATTTCCCCCGGAAGTTGTTTTGGGTTCTAAATGGGGTATCTTTTTCCTCACAGATAAGCGTCACTGGGACTGACTGGGATTGTTTTAATGAAAAATAGCATTTCCAGTCTACAAATTCGTAGTCATGGGGGTGTTTGAAAATCATTCAGAACTTACTTCCATGTTCCTAACTTTTAGAATCACACTTAATTCCTGATCCCCCAACTTAGGTAAATGATTATGATTATGGTTCATGACGAAGCACAAACTACTTTATTTCAGATTTGATACTACCCTTTTGAGTGCTTTTTTTAGAGTCTGTGGTCCATAATTTTCTTGGGCAGTAACTTGGCCACTTTCTAATTTCAAATGTTCAAAC
This sequence comes from Ursus arctos, assembly GCF_023065955.2. Classification (NCBI taxonomy): domain Eukaryota; kingdom Metazoa; phylum Chordata; class Mammalia; order Carnivora; family Ursidae; genus Ursus; species Ursus arctos. The sequence continues at coordinate 55,536,011 of NW_026622808.1, read as the reverse complement.
TTTTAAAATACAATCATAGCATTTCTCTAGAATCACTGAGTAATTGATTATATATGCAGAAAAAAAAAGTATTCTTCAAATTAGCTCAGTAAGTAGATACAATACTATCTAGAAGTGTTCTCTACATATCTTAAAGGTCCAAATGATTTTGAGTTGTCATTGGCAGAATATTAGATAATAGGAGAGAAAAGTAAAAACCACAATTAGGTACAAATAATGGCAAACTATGCTGTGTTCGAAGCTATCACCTTATCCTTTGGAAATTTTGTTTTTTGAATACCTATGAATTTGGCATAGTTATTAGGCATTTGGTCCATGATGTCTCCCATAATTAATATCATAAACACATGCCCAAAATACATCATGAAAGAAGATGCTGCTGTTGGTTCTTTTTGTATGTTGGTAAACTCATATTTGATCAAGAAGGATGCATTTTTTTTAACTATTTTTTATTTTATTTTTTCTCAATTTTTTAAAAGATTTTATTTATAAATTTGAGTGAAAGAATGAGAGAAAGAGAGCATGAGAGGAGAGAGGGTCAGAGGGAGAAGCAGACTCCCATTGAGCAGGGAGCCCAACATGGGACTCGATCCTGGGACTCCAGGATCATGACCTGAGCCAAAGTCATTTGCACAACCAACTGAGCCACCCAGCCACATCAGAAGGATGCATTTTAAATAGCATTAGAATTAAATATAGTCAGCACAGTTTTAACATTTTAATTATATACTTTTTGCATAGGTTATGTCTATGCAGACATAACAAATTAGATTAGAAATAAATATAAGGCTGTTCTATCTTGTTAATATCTAACATAATATTTTTCATAACACACAGGACCAGAATTTCCAGTGCATATAGCTTTTACATTTTTAATTTGTTTTAGGCAAAATGATCTGTATCTATGAAAAGTTCATAAAAAGGGTTCTAGGAGAATATTTGTGCATCACTACTCTGAGATTTCATAGGTTATCTTTTTGCTTTATATAGAGTTCCCTAACATGGATGAAAAATTTCTGTGATTTTACATAAACTGAACAGCTACTGGTTGAAATAAGAATGTGTATCAAACCCATTCACATGCTATCTGTCATTATAACATTTAGCCAATATCCGTAATTGCTGAACATACCCACTTGAAACATATCCGAATTCTTTACAACGAAACAGAATCAATAAACACCTAGAAGGATTTTGTCATGTGCTTATTTTTAGAAATTGACAATATTAAATGATTCTGTTCACACTTCATTCCCATAGTTGTTGCTATTATTGATAACAGGGCTAAGTTGGATCTTCCCAGTGCCTAGAATTCCACTGGCACCTCTGAGTTTCATAGTCACTATTTTAGGCAGTCAGAATCTTTTTGGCAAGTAGAATCACTAAGTGATGAATGTCTGCATAATGAAATCTTTCAGGACGGTTTATTTTAAAGAAGGAAGTAGCTAGTTGACTATGAAAATTAAGTACTATATTAACTCTTTAAACATATCTTACACATTTTTCATTGATTCATTCAAAATGTGTTTAATACCTTGTATGATCCAGGCATTGATCCAGACTAAGAGATATAAAATTGAATAAAAGGGTACAACCCACAAGGGACTTAGATTCTAGTTAGAAGGTCAGATAAGTGTGAAGTGAAAATAAGACAAAAAAAACAGGCCTTCCTTAGTTAGATGGCAGGATGTTCCAAAATGTCTTTCCCATTAGGTGAGTGATGCTTGCATTCCATCTTGAAGGAAAAGTCATGGTCAAGTAAAAAGTGAGGTCAAATAAAAAAGTCAAGCCAAAGAAAATGTATTTCCAGAGAGATACACAAGTGCAGCATAGCCTGGGGAATCCCACTCAAGACAAAACACTGATGGAGGAGAACGAAGTTCATCCTTAGCCAGACAGTAGTATACAGCAAGTAAAATGTACCTTCAGAAATCTGAAAGGCTAATTTTTGAACCAAGTCATCCTTATATAGTGAGTAAAAAACCTGAGAATATTTTGGTTAACCCCTAAGATGTTATAAGTTTTAAATAGAGTTTCATAATATAGTTTCAAAGAAGAATTAGTTAAGTTAATGGTAAGGAGATAAACCCTAAGCAGAAAATCGTAACAAGTAATAAAAACAGAAATGTTATATATTTGTAACACAGTCAGTACACCTTAATATATTAACTGATTAAATCATCACAATAATCTTTTGGAATATATATTCTCATTGACAATTTACAGAAGAGGAAATGAGGGCACAGAAATTTAGTGGTGGTATTCTAGACTCTTTAGGGATGTATTTCTGACACTTTAAGGGTAGTATCAGAGAGGGACAGCTAAGCCTTCATCTGGGACTTTGCACTGAAATAGAGAGAATAGAATTCTTCCTAGGCTCTTAGATCTTGCTCAGTGTAGTAATTTTTATCAAGCCTGGGCCATTCAGTGGTGCCTAACTGTTAAGATCTGCATTAGAATTACCTGTACCTCTTTCTAAGAGTCTGTGTTTTGCTGGGTGGGCTTCAATATGCTTATTATAAAAGTGGATAACCTTGAGGGTATAGAAATTCACAAAGCAGGTTTGGAAACATGCATTGGTATTTTCAGTCCATGTCCATCACTTGCCTCAAAGCACAACTTCAGGAAATGCCATCCAGCACCAATACTGACACATACAGCATTGTATAGATTATGAACATAGAATAATTCCCATACTACTCAGTTATAATGGACTTACAAATACTTATTGTTTTCCCCCAGGGCATGTTTGCTTTTGCCTATGTATATTATGTGCTTGGTACTCTAATCTAGGTTGGATATAACATTAAAAATGAAAATCTCATAGGGAGAAAGTTGAATTATTGAGCCATAATTTCAAATTGAGTTTCTGGTGAGCACACCAACCATTTGAGCTTTGCACTCGTGTTTTCTATTGTCATCTGTGGCTCTGTGAGGAATTACAGCATCTCATAATTCAGACTTGTTTATTCCAGGGTTAACAGCACAGAAAGTGAACATCTTTTTATGCTTAAAATATATGGCCACGTATTAAAAGTGTTGGAGATGATATTTGGCCTTGTATCTAGGTAAAAATAAAAATGGCCATTAGGTGGATTTTGTTCTTTCTAAAATATTGATTGTGTGACAGCTGTGTACATAGCAGAATACCATGGGAGCAGAAAGCTAGTGCAATAGGACTATAGTCCAGCCGGGGGGGGGGGGGGGGGGGGCGTGTATGAGTGCCTATACAAACATTTATTAAAAAAAAAAAGTAGTTATTAAATTACCTATCAACAAAATTACAAACATTTCATAAAAGCAGAATAACTGTTGAGATGATGCAAATGAGTGGACTTATCAAAGTGAGAGAGATGGGGATTGTCAGAATAGAGTTTTGAAAGAAACAATCTTAATCGAAGGCATTTTTTTAATTAAAAATTCTTGGTAGCAAGCAGAAATCTGCCTTAGCTAGCAGAGTTTATGATAAGAATTTTTTAAGAGGGGGGCACCTGGGTGGCTCAGTCGGTTAAGCGTCTGCCTTCAGCTCAGGTCATGATCTGGGTCCTGGGATTGAGCCCCACATTGGGCTCCCTGCTCAGCAGGGAGTCTGCTTCTCCCTCTCCCTCTGCCTGCTGCTCCCCCTGCTTGTGCTTGCTCTCTCTCTATCAAAGAAATAAATAAAATCTTTTTTAAAAAAAAGAATTAAATTTTAAAAGGATACCTGGGGATCTCATGAATCCAAGAACAGAAATATAGCTTGCCTCACATAGGATGGAACTAGGAACCAAAATGACCATAGGAAACACTCTTTCCACATCCCATGGCTCTTAGCTTTCTCTTTCTGTGACGGCGTGGGCTCTCATTCTTGCTTCCTGCTAAACACAGGCCACTTCCTATAGGAGCCCAGGGGATGTGCTGTCAAGTCAGCCTGCCTGAGTCTGAAACTCAGCTTCTTGCTTATTCTCTTATCACTGGGCAAATTATATTTAATCACTATCACTTCATCTTTCTCATCCATTAGGTGGGGAAAATATGGTTGTTAGCATGAAATGAATAGGCACCATGATTCTTTATTCTCTGGAATTTTCCACACCAAGACTTTTTTGGAAGATGGGTCTTATGAGTTATTATGTAAAATGCATTGTTATGTGAGCAAATTAGTGTGGTAGACAATGGGTCAGAACTACTTAACTAAGCATCTTGACTACAAGATTACTCAGAACCTAATTTGGGACCATGATGAGGCGAGTGAGAATTGTCTCTGGAGCAAAATTTCGACAGACTCCAAAAAACTCAGTAATTGAGAGAAATATTTTAATGTAATTTTAAAAATTGGCAAACTGCAGCCCACAGGCTGGCTGGCTGTTTTTACAAATGAAATTTTATTGGAACCAGGGTGAGATGAGGAAGGAAAGGCCATGAAATGTAGTATTGAATCCTGTCTTCATTTGAAACTTTGATATTATATTCATCATGGGTTTCTTGCATTAAATTTGATTTTTAATTAATATTGCATTAGATATTTTTATCTTTATTACTGAAATTTTGGGCACCCATTAAAATTTTAAGCCCACAATGGAGGCCGCACTCTCCTCACCCTGGTCCTAGTCCTGAGATGTTCATTATGAATTAGCAAGCCTATAGCATTTTATTAATTGGAATGATCACAGAACTCTTTCCTGCATGGAGCATGTAGGACTAGTGTTTGGAAAAAGACATCCAGGGTAACAATCTCAAACTGCCAAGTACTTTGCCTTTGACACAGAGCTCTTAGTTCCAAAGAAAGGGCAAAATGATTTTAGTAAAACTTGACTGATCTAGGATTTTAAGTCCAGTAAGTTATACCTTGAAATACTCAGAATTAGTTTGGCAGCCAAGGCAGAGTCACAAATGGGCTGCCTGCATGCAGTACAAATGGTCTTATTCTGATTTAGAACTCATTCCCAACCACCTTCCAAGTAGAGGGCAAGGCTTGAGCCCGATTTATAAGTGAAAAGGGTAAAGCCAATTCTAACTAGATTCAGAAGAAATGTCTGTAGGGCCAAATTTTGTGGTCATTGGGAACCCCAGAGCAATAAGACTGACTAATTCAGTGCAATCTATGGAAACATTCAGACAGAATTTAAGCAAATAAACAGAGTTTCAAGCAGATGCTCTTTCCTTATCCCAGCTTCCAGTAACACATCCCCTGCTTCTTTATCTGAACCACAATAGGACTTATCCACACATTTTTTTAGGACTCATCATAGCTTAGCTTATTTTGTAACTGTCAGAAGACCTGAGTTTGAGTCCTGACTATGCTTTCAGAAGCTATGCCTCCTTGGGAAAGTCTGTAGCTTAGATTTCTGAAGTACAAAATGTAATTGTATCTGGATATTTCATTACACCAATTGGAAACTGGACATAATCTCTTCTTTCAGAAAGAAAGGAAAGTCAAGGTGCTATTTTAAACTCCTGAACTATCCACAGGTAATACATAATTCAAACCTTCTTGAATGATTCCTTAAATCAGAAATTATATATTACCCAAGACCAATTATAATCCTAGTACTAACTGCTAGCATGTGTTCAGCACTTTGACGGCTGGCACTACTCTGAGTACTGCACAGTTCTGAATGAATTTATCCTCTGCAGTAATCAATGAAGGTAATGCTACTATGACCCCAGTTTTAGAGTTGAGAAAACTGTGCCTGACTGCAGAAAAAAGCAGAAGGATAATCTAATTGTTTCACTGGAATGCAATTTTACTTTGATGTCATTTTCTTATAATAAAAGATTTTTACTATCATTACAACAAATTCCAAGTCACATGCCCCCCATTTTGTAGCTGAGCCTTCTGGGGGTCCCTTAATAGTGTGGAAAGCCTGTTCAGGTCTTTTTTTCTCACAAAAAGTGTAGGAGATTTTATTTCCCTGATGTCACCCACTAGCATTTTCTCTAAGCATACAGAGTGCATACTTTGCCTACGTTTCCTTTCAATTGTTCTACCCTTATTACCAGACCAATACCCATCCCGTGAAAACACTGAGATTGATTTTGTTGTCCTGAGCCCCTTCTTCACTAGTTAGGTTACAGAAATAGCAGATGCCTGCAACCACTCATGCCTTCAAGATCCTTATGTGATATGGTGTTAACCCTGAAATGCCTGGATCCACCCTAATCAGTGGGTGCAGGAGTTTATGGTGAGTTTCTGCAGTGGCAAGATCTGCACCAGAAAGAAGTGAGAGGGACTGAACATACATACCCTCCTTTCTCTGCTTCCTTACCCTCCCTTATAAGGAATGGATGTAACTGCAGATGTTTGATCAGCACAGTCTACTGAAGCATTCTTATCCATAGAAATGAATCTGTGCATGTATTATGTATACGCAAATGGATATGTACACATACGTACAGATATATATCATGTGTAATTTGAAAAAGCTCTGCAGGCAACTCTGGCTTGTACCACATTGAGAACCACTGAGGCAAAGAGAATCGGTATGCCTGGCAGCTGCAGTGTTTGTGTACCAGTTAGCCTGTTGGCTCAGTGTGTGCATATGGTGTTATTGTCAAGGACTGCTAATTGCTGGTTTCTAATGATGGACTGTGTGTTTCAAATAATCCTAAAGCATCTCCCCGACAAAGCAGAGTCTTTTTGCAGCAAGACCTTTAGATCTACACTAAGCAAAACCTCCAAATGGAGATACTCTTTTTTCGTATTCAAATCTTTCAGGGTGATTTCTGTTAGGAACCACAATAAAAATTAAGTAGCAGGTTAAGTAAGCCTTACTGAGTCCCTATTATGACCCAAGGGGAAGGCAAATAAATAAATTGACAAATAAAAAGTGACATTTACAGTTCACAAAATAAAGTCCCAAATAAACAAGAAATAGATGGACTTGGAAATTGCTGAACATGTTTTCAAAGGCAGAAACTTGCAGTGTTGTCAGCTAGATGTGCTCTGTGGCCTCCCTGATCTTTCCATAAAAATATTAAGGAATTAATGTCACTTGCAAATTATTAAAGAGGGGAAATAGTGTATAACGTAGCAATAACATTTTAAGTATCTCTTATAAATAAAAGTTCAAATTTTAATTAGGAAAGGTTAATAGAAAACATGTGGCAAAAAAAGGAAAGCTGTCTTTTCCCATGATTTCTGTACAAGAAAGGAGATGTAAGAATGTTGGATTTGAAGAATCTGTAGGGAGAAGATCTATGAACACGTAAACTTCATGGGCACTTCCTTTACAATATTTTCAGTCCATCCTGAACTGTCTTTACCCATTGTATTATCCTTTCTCATTTCCCTTAAAGTATGTCCACACCTTGTTTTGACTCATTTTTGCTGATTTCAGCCTCCAAATAAAGTTCTTCTACCTTTATTTTTTGTGTGTGACAAAATACACCCATAGTTTTATCTCCTTGCGTGGTAGGTTCTACCAGATTCATGAGTTTTTCTTTTGTGTTATTCTTCTTTATGCATTATGTTTTCTCCCCCAAACACTGTACCTGTCATGTAATTTTAGTTTTAGGGAACAGAGACTTGATCAAAGAGCCTTAGGAAAATGGGGAGGCTTTCAAAGAAGGTCCATATATGGGATCTCAAGAGTGCCTCAGCAGTCAGTCTTAGGAAGGGCAGAAATGCAGGCAGCTCTAAGGTCCAGCCATGACTCTGCTTCTGCCACAGGGATATTGCATGTTTGTGCTTCACCATTTACTCAATTTTTGCTTCCTTATCTTTTTTCTCTCACTCTTATCTTTTTAGGACTTCTTCCATTGCCTATTATTCTCTAAAATAGCAGCCCCAAGACCAGCATCAACATGGCCTTCCAGTTATGGCAGCCAAGCTCATAGTCAGCTTTGCTCCAGGATTCTCAAATACTCTATATGAAAGGGGTAAGAGACAACCACTTTTCCAATCAACTGTACCATGGAAGCAGGTTATGTAGACTGCTGCCTAGTCAGAAAGGTAATGGATAGACATGGACAAAAATATACCTTTTCATTTGCTTAGCACACAGGCAAACTTCCAAATCCCTCCCAATCTATTCAGAACCCCATTATTATGTAAAGCTATAGCTCCTTGGTTCATTCCCATAAACTATCCTTTTGTGCATGCCTCCCTGCTTTCTCTCAAAAAAGTTTAGTTGTCACAGAGGCCTGGTTTCATGCTATTTCAGCAGGTTACAAATGGAAATGGGGAGAGCTATATTTTTGTCTGCTTTCAATTCATATTGTGTTCATATAAAAAAGAAAGGGTTGGGGGAAAGAGAACAGATTCTCTGTGTATGTATACATGGGAGGATGCCCCCAAGATATTTCTAAGAATATGTCTCCTCAGCCCTCCCAGGATTCGGCTCCGACCCTACAGAACCAGTGTGCTGTCTTCCCCATGTCCCTTCCCTTTGCGGGGCATGAGGATACAGACCACTATTAAGGGTGAAAGCTTCATCTGAGGAGGAAGGAAGTGCTCTCAAGTACAATCAAATGCCATTTTACTCATATTTGATAGGTGTCTACTAAAACTGAGAAAAAGTTCAGCAGCTGGTTCTAGCCCTGAAGCTGGTGAACAGCAAGATACTGAGAAACCTCAGAGTGGCCAGGAGGAGATCATACATTTAGGAAAAAACTCAACATCAATTGGAAATAGTTAATGCCACCAAGGCTGGAACTTACAATGTCACGGAGGCAGGGGATATGTAAGGATAAGGATTTCCAGATTTATTTATTTTCTGATTGTTGACAGAGTATTTGTCCATAGTACAGATAATTGCATATTTCCTTAGAAACTTTAAAGACTATATGAAGTGAGACCACACTTTTGGATCAGCATAATGGAAATGTCCAGCAAAATACCCTTGGGACAGAATAATGAACACTGGGCTTGAAATCAGGTTAAAAAATGTGCATTTCAGAGCAAATTTCAATAGTGTACAATGTGAGATACCAGCAAAGCAGAACTGCCAACAAATTGTAATACAATCATTCAGGTTTAAAGAGATCACCTAAATGACACAGGGTGAGCAAAAGCTATCGGTAATCAGTGAGCATTTTTGGTTCAATTTGAGATGTTAACTTAATGATGACTATTGGCATGACATTGATGTGGGCATTAGGGGTTTTACAAATGGGTAAGGCATGCTGCTCTCCCTCAGAATGTCTGCATGTTGTGCATTGTAGATATTTTATCTATTGTTGTATATCTAGCCACCCCAGTCTTAGTGGGGCTTTACAAAGCAATTACCATTTGTTGGCTTCCAAGTCCACAGTTTATGCCAGGCTTACTGGGGATGCACCCTCTCTGCGGAGATTGAGTTGACTTGGGTTACTTATGCAGCTGCATTTAGCTGGAAACTTGGCTGAGTCTGGAACATCTGAGATGGTTCACGGGTGTCTCAGGTGGAGTAGATGGTGCTATTTCTCTCTCTCTTCATGTCTATAATAACTTGCCAAGTTTTTAACATGGTAGCTCGATCCCAAGAACATAAAAGTCAAAGCTGCTGGCCTACACCTGGAAGTCTCACAACAGTACTATGACCACTTTCTATTGGTCAAGTGAAGTCATGGGGCCAGCGAATGCTTAAAGGGAGGGGGAATAGACCTCACCATTTGACAGAAGAAGTAGCCAGGCATTCAAGGATGAGAAGTGTTGGGAACCACTTTTACAAACAATCTGTCGTGGTATATAGGAGAGCTATATAACCAAGGATGCATGATACAGAAAAGAAAAGGTAAAACAAACCACAAATAGCTCATGTTTATTGAACGTCTATTTTTTTCCAGATACAAGAACTATATCTATATCTTACTAAATCCTAGGAAATAAAATGAATTCTGACAAGTAAACACAGCTTTGTAGATGAAATCATGTTTATTATGGAAATAAAAAAGTTAAATAAGTATAATTAGAGGAGAAAAGGCAAAGTGTATTCCAAGCCAAGCAAATAGCAGGAAAATGGCAAATTGCAGGAGTTAAGGAAGAAGCTTGGATGACAGAGGGGTGTGCGTGTGTGTGTGTGTGTGCGTGCGTGAGTATTTAGAGAGTGAGGCATAAAGCTGAAATACGTGGCACAGATTTAGTCCTGGGAGATGTGGCTGGAAAGACCTTATGTAAGCGGATGGTAAAATGTGTTAAATGTTGAGAACATTATAGCCAGCAGGGCCAACATGATCTGTGATTTGGCCATAAGGGATAGTTCTCAGATTTTCTAATTTTCTCTGGGTTGAGACCATGCTAGCCTTTTTATCACTGTACATTACCTAGGTTTCATTCAATTTACTAAATTAAAAAAAAAAAAAAGTATATCCAAATTGAAGGCCATGTCTTCAAGTGTATTCATGACACATGGGTACCAGCAATTGTGTAGAAAAGACCCTGTTCTATCCTCATCAGAGCCTTTGCCCTTTATGACCCACTTATCTCTGGTAAGAGTTCTGATGATGAAGATTCAGACCCTACTGTGCTGGCATACTGCAGGCACTGAATGATTATTTGCTGAGGGACTGATAAGCTCTCTCCTTTCTGAGTCAGCATCCCCTCCCACTGCCTGTGTATCGTCTGCCAGATGAGATTACCTGAGGAGTCCATAATTGACCCTGTCATTCCCAAGGAGGAATCTTAGGGTGTCTAAATGCCTCCTGTCAGTGCTTGCCAGGGCACGAACTCCATTAGCATCACATTCAGACTGCCACCCTTCAGATTCACAATTTAGGAACATCCCTGTCATACCTTGGATGCCTTGGTGGATGGAGGCCATTTTGGAAATCATGTATCCTTTGGAGATATGAGTATTGGCAAGCCTGGATGATAGTGTGCACTCATCAGACATTAGAATGTTGCCAGTAATCAAGCTTATCCTCATGTCAGCTGCTTTTCCCATATCATTCTTTTCCATCTTACAGCAGGATACTTTCTAGATTGCACTGAAATAAGGAAACAGCAACATGCATGAAGAAGTGAGATGAGGCATTCCGGATCCAGCAGGGACAATTTATGAACACAGTTTGGAAACAAGATATTGGAAACTTATGAGGCAAGAGTGTGTCCTAGTAGATAGAGCTTTACACTAGACTTGAGTATCTTTTTTCTTTTACTTTTCCTACCTAGATGGCTAACCTCATGAGCAATTTTGAAAATGTTGTTTTTAGTCCATGGCTACTGGCCTTCTCTGAAGGGTTCTCAGATCATCCTCTCACAGATCAAATGTACTAATGTTAGGCTCTAGTCTGTTAATTTGATTTTGTGGCATATAAGCCTCCAGCTTAAATGAATTTATTTTAAAGGAATCAGCCATGTTTTTAAAATGGAAATATGTAACAATACTTGGGAAAATTGGAGAACATTATCTTGGTGTGAAACCACAGTGCTGCTTTTCTTGCTTAGTATTTTTATAAAGCTCTGTGTAGGTTTGGAGAAGAGGAGTAGAGAAGGGAATAGAAAATCTGAAAGGTGAAGTTTATTAGTGGTTAGACTTCATCTCCCTGCATGAATATTCATGTGTTCATTTCAGAAGTTTGTATTGAATTTCTAAGAAGCTTAAATTTAACTACTGTATTAAATAGGATGCCATCAGCTACAAGTTATAGAAAAATCTAACTCATGTGTTAAACAGTAGGAAATACATTATCTCATATCACAGTGTCTTGAACAGGCAGTTTGAGGGTTGGTTAATTCTGTGGCTCAGTGAAATCAGTTATCCATGCCAACTTGTCTGTGATTCCCTTGACTTTCACCTCATGCCCTCAAGGTAGCTGCCAGAGCCCCAAGCACCACATTATCACACCATAACATCCAAAGGCAGGATGTAGCACGTCTCTGCCTTGTATCCCGAGATGTCTCTCTGATAGAATTCCCAGGCAACTCATTTGTCAGTGTTTTATCTGCTGCCCAGTCACAATCAAAATAAATGGCATTACTGCAATTAGCTTACAGTAATCAACATTTACCCAGCTAGCACTGAGCAGAGGCTTATGAAACTTATATGTACCCAGTTCCTGAAGACCATTAGCGTAGCGATAGCAAGAAAGAGAAGGGAATGGCCATTGCACAGACCACACACAAGAGTACCCACTATAGATATTGTCCCTTCTGCAGCGATGGTTGGGTAGCAGTTAAATTTTCCTGCAACAAACCACTTCAAGATGTAGTGGCTTAAACAACACCATTTATTTTACTCCTAATTCTGTGAATCAGCCATTTTGAGTGAGGCTCAGATACATAGTTTTTCTGCTGGTCTCAACTGTTCTCACAAATGCATCTGTAGGAAGCTGCTGGTTAAGCTAGGAGCTGTTTGGTCTAGGAGAGGTACTATTCTAGGGGAGGTTCTTAGCTGTAACAGCTTTGCTGTATTCCATATGTTCTTTTATCTTCCAGAAGGCTAGCCTGGACTTGTTCACATGGTGGTGGAAATGTTTCCCAGAGCCACAAAAAGGCAATCTCCAATGTACAAGTGCTTTTCTGAGTCTCTGTTTGCATCATGTTTACTAATGTCTCATTGTCCAAAGAAAGTCATAAAGCCAGTTCTGATTGAAGGGGTGGAAAATTTGTCTCCGCTTCTTGATGAAAAGATATACAGTGTCACATTGCAAAGGTGTGGATGCAGAACACGAAGAACGTAGGGCCATTTTTACCATCTGCCACACTGGTTATCTAGAAGTTGCTATGCTGAACTGCTTTCCAAATTTTTTTAAATAACATAAACGAAGGCAAAAATCAGAAGAATAATAACAGTTACACATTCGTTGCTTTTTATATACCATATATTATTCTAAATGTCTCACACATTAAATTAATGATTACGCTCTTATAAAACTTGAAGTCCACAGTGGAAAGTAAACGATATAGTGGAAAGAATATGGGTTTTCGGGTCATAAAGATTTATGTTTGATTCTGGCACTTTCCTTTTCCTAGCAATGTGTTTGTGACTTTGGGAAAGATATTTGGCCTCTCTCTGAGTTTGTTTTCTAATCTGTAAAATGGGGAAGTGTGAGTTTTAGTGCTCTAAGAAACAGACATCAAGACGGGAACGTATTGGGGAAAACACATGTGAAGGATAAAGGGATGGAGCCAAGGTAGGCAGAACTTGAGACTGCAAACCAGGTATGGCACTTGTGAAACAAGAAAGGGAAAGGAATTGAGTATAAAGAATCTTAGACCACAGCTCAGTGCTAGAAAAGTCTTAAGGCTGTTGAAGAATCCTGGAGCCAAATTTATCGACTAGAAGAATCCTGCAGAGGGCGGAAACGGCCGAGTTCTAGTGCCCCCTCTGGTCTTTGCATAGGAGCAAGATGCCCAGGGAAAGCATGGCCTGATGTGAACACTGGGGCACATTCAAAAAGGTGGCATCTAGAAGCTATCAATCAGCAATGCTCCCTGAAACTAGTTCTTTTGAAGGGCAGTCTGAGCAGTGCACTTCCACAGCTGCCACTGAGTATAACAGTGTTAACCTTGTAGGACTGTTGTGTTAAATAAGATAACATGTAAACAGTCTGCCATATTGTCTGGAACATAAAAGAAACTAAATAATGATACTTTCCTTCCAAGTGCTGGAGGTATAAATGGCCTCACATTTCAGTCCTCTTACCCTAGAGTCAAGCCCAATGCTGAATGCAAATTAAGTGTTTAATAAAATAATACCAAACATTCATCAGCTGTAGTGAACATGTACTATACTGATTATCAAGCCCAACCTCATGTTCAGATCTAGTTTCTGTGACTCCTGTTCCTCAAATTATTGTTGGTAAAGCCAAAGCAGCCATGTCTATATTAGAAATCTCTACCATATTGAATACAGTCTGTTGACTTGGAGTAGGTAGCTAACCCAAGAAAAACTCATGAAATCTCTTACGTGGGAGCTAGAAGATGGAAAGAGTCAATCCAATTATTCTCCAGGTAGTTGGACCAATAATAAGAAGACTCAGGGTAGCATAGAAGCTAAATTTCTAACACGTGGCCTGGGAAAACAGAGAATGCCAGTATATTACCAGGAAGAAAAATGAGGTAGATTCAAGAAAAGGAGCAGATACAAAAGACAGAATGAATGTTCTTTCAATATTTGAATCCTTTATTTCAGTTCATTTCTACATTTCTGATGCATTCCTGTCACATGTTTACGTGATACATAAAATGAATATCAAATCTCCCTCATTTTCTCTACACTGGCTCAAGTAAGCTTTGTTATATATAACTAAAAGTGCGCCAGCTGATATACCAACATATGTATGTGTATAGTCTGGGTGCAACTAAGCACCAGATAGTTTCTTTCTTTAATATGTTATTTGGAAGTTATAACAAAAATAAGATATAATAAACATGGAAAGAGGCCATCTCTGTAGCAGTCCTGCTTTTGAGCAAATGGAAACTTCCTAAACATGAGTCCTTGGTGGCATCAAATTTAGAATGAGAATATTAAATATACAAATTCAAAGCACATTGAAAAGTATATTTAAACTATAAGAAAACAAATTGCTTGAAAAAGCTTACCAGCATGTGATTATGAAAATGAATATAGAGATTTTAAACATTGGGGATTACTAAATAAAGAAAAACAATTCACTGGACTGCTTGTTAGTGCTAAGAATTCTTCAATATTAAAAGATATTCATGGGGTGCTAGTAAAAATTATTTAACTACAAGTATTTAAATAGATGTTGACTGTTTTTTCTCCGGTGGTTATATAAAATGGATTCTACTGTGGACTGGAGATTGAACCAGATTACTATTAAATCCATAAATTCTGTGATTCAAAAAGACCACCATAACAATAGCAGTGTATGGGATATGGGAAAAACTGAACAGATTCCAATAAATGTATTAGATGTTCAGCCTCATTAAAATCAGAGAAATTTAAGCAAAGCATTAATGAGAAGAATATTAAATAATCATTAGCATTAAATGTTGGCAAGAATAGAAACAGGAAAGCTTATTCTCCACTGGTGGAATATAAATATAAATTAATTCCTATCAATTTTCTTATGTTAAGAAATAAGGTTGCACCATAGGAAAATTGATAATGCATACATACTGTAGTCCAGTCATTTTAATTCTAAGTTTATAAACTAAAAATTGCACATGTGCACAGTACGACAGGTATACAATATTCATTGAAGCACATTTTATAGCAGCAAAAAAGGGAAGCAATATAAATAACCATCAATAAGAGAATAGATAAATAAGATGTAATATATGTAATATATTCACAAGACTGAGTCATATAGGTCATATAGGTCAGTTTAAAATAATGAACTAAAATCTATATAAAAATGGCTAGATAACAAAAGCATAACACTAAATCATGTGAGCTAGGATTCACATAGTATGAAATCATCTCTGTTAATCTGGATTCTCTAAGAAACAGTCACAAGAGAAGACAACATTCAAGGAAGTATGCTAGGAAAGACTGGGAGACTGTCATGCTAGTCTGACATTGAGTGAAGGACAGAGAAAAAAGCTTGTGTGAAAAAGACCTATACTGCCTCGCTGTCTAAGGAAGGTTCAACAAAGCCAACAGGGAGTCCTTGAGCCAAAGTTAGTGACATGTATCTCAGACCAGGTCAGCCCTCTATCCCCTAAGCACTCAGCCATTGACAGGGAGCAGCCTATGGAATATGTGGCCTCGGCACAAACACTACAATAGGTTTCAAAGTGTAGCAGTTGGGACTCGCCACGCAGAAGGAGGTCTGTGAGACACATTATCACAACTGCTGTGCCATAATCAAAACAATCAAACAAATACCAACTATACCAAATATTGTTCATGGAGAAATTTATGTATGTGAAACATTTTTTAGTGAAATATTTTTTTCAAATGAACAGGAAGGATACACACCAAAGTCATAATAGTGGATTCCTTCCAAAAACAGAGGGAATGGTCATAACACAGAAAAGGGGATCCAGCTAAAACTTTAATGTTTCATTATTTTTATTTAAAAACAAAACAAAGAAATAGGACAAACTTTTATCTGTCCCTAGTCAGTTCTGACTAGTACATATGATTTTTTTTCCTATTGGTTCATTTTTTATTTTAAAAAAATTAATATATTTCAGTTGGTATTTGTTGAATGAGAATAAATAAATACAACACAAATGAGCCAATTCTAAACAGCTACCATTTTACACTATTTCATAATGTGGACTGGGATGATGGCATTAAATTATAACCTGAATGATGAGATTTCTCATCTTAGTGAAGCATGTATTTCCTTCTGACATAAAGGCAATACAAAAATACTAGCCTTGATAGATTTTGTCCCAGAAACCCATATCCAAACTGTAATATATAATATAATATTTAATGTATTTTTTCTGTATGAGGTTTATAATATCTCCCCATCTCATTGAGGCTCCCCTGTATCCCTGCCTTTTCCATCCCAAAGAAGTAATTCTCCTTGAAATGTACAAATCTTTGTTTTATGACCATTGATGGTGAAATTGCTAAAGAGAGTCTTCAAAAATCAGGAACTGATGGCAATTTTGGGGAATGAGAAAATTAATTCCATAACTATTAACATAAGAGGGCAATTCTAAGGAAATCCTGAAGGTCTAAAATAGGCTAGTTTATTAGTGCAACCAGTTTTTCTTATTTAGCAATAGAATTTTGAGAAACTAGTCTTTTAGAGTTAAGTTCTTGTGGATTGGAATCTATTCTAACCAAATTGCTTACATTTTCCCTGATACAAAGGATCAGAGGAGGATATTGGAAAGCCTGCAATTAAATCATTGCAAGAACATAGAAGACTTATATTGCATTTCTGTTGGAGAGATCAGTATCAGTCCATGCAAACCCAGGTTGTGAAGATATGTTATAAAATAGTACATTTTATATGTTAATAAAATAGTACATCAGACACTGTTATTGCCTACTTAAAAGTTCAGTCCTCCCAAGTATTTCATATTTCGTCCTTAAAATAATTACTCCCCCCCCCACTTTCACTCTTTCTGTATATCCTCCTTCTCCCTGTGAGTATGGCAATATCTTCAAGTCAAGGGTCACTCCTGAATTGTTTAAGCCAATTACTGTAACCTAAGTTCTGGCAATGATTGCTTTAAGAGTGAGCATGTGGCCTGATTCTGGACAATGAGGTAGGTGAGAAATTCCACTGTATGGCTCCACTGTGTGACAATGTATATTGTTTTTCCACAAACAAACAAAAAGCATAGCTTTTACTGACTTTTGGTAGTATTCTCCCTCTAGGTAATTATCCCTAGAAATGGTGTGGTTATTTTGCCATCAACCTGAAGATGAATTGAGAACAGGAAGGAGGTTGGATTCAAGAAAAATCCAAAGGAAAAAAGAAGGCACACTATGCTTAGAATTGTCCTACATGTGCACTTGGGTAAGTATACAATTTTAAGATAACACATCCCTTTGTAATTTACATCATTTGAGTGGTGGTTTTTCCATTATTTTCAGCCAAAATATTCTGGAAAATAATAGTAGAAATTTTTGTCTCTTGCTTAATTTCATTTTGTGTATTTTTTGTTTTGTTTTGTTTTGTTTTGTTTTAACATGGTATGTGCTGTATTTGCCAGGATGAAATATCAAGATAATTCTAGATTTATCTTTGGCTCATTATAGAATATGTGGAAAAATCTAGGTTTTAGCCTCTTCCTCATTTGTTTTTATCATTTGCTCTTTGGTTATTTCACTGTTATTGGCAGCTTTTTCTGACATTGACTTTTAGGGAAGAGTTGAAAATGGATGCAGACAGTTATGAGGTTTCTGTGCAATTCTAATAAATTTATACATGTGTGTGTAGAATTGTTTTGTGCATTGATAATTACAATTTGGTAAAACTTTTGGCTGAAAAGAGATTGCAAATATTTGGTTATGCTCCAGACGTAGCCTTACCATAGCAGAGTGCATGCAGTCAGCACAAGGGTTTGTCCTTGAGTGCCTAGCTCCATGGGCAGAGTAGATTGTGCTTCTGGGCTCCATGTGACATGTCCTACACCGAGAATCTCCTTCAAGACTGGGAGAGGTAGTTGATTTGTCTAATCATAGAAATAAACACAGAGAGTCAAGCAGAATTAAGAGGGGAGTATTTTCCAGATGAAAGAACAAGGTAAAACATCAGAAAAAAATCGTAATGAAATGGAGATAAACAATTTGTGCTTATAAAGAGTTCAAAGTAATGGTTATATAGATGCTCACTGAACTTGACAGAATAATGAATGCACACAGTGAGATAATCAAAACAGAGATTAAAAAATAAGAAAATTCCAAACAGAAGTTATACAACTAAAGAATACAATAGCTGAACTGGAAAATACACAATAGGTAAAACTCTCAACAAATTGGGCAATGTGTGGCTATAGAAGGAGCAATACCTACACATAATAAAAGCCACCTGTAACAGACCCACAGTTAACATCATAGTCAATGGTGGAAAACTGAAAGATTTTCTTTTAAGATCAGGATCAAGACAAGGATAACCAGTCTTGACACTTTATTCAACATAGTACTGGAAGTTCTAGCCATAGTAATTAGACAAGAAAAAGAAATAAAAGATATGTAAATCATCTGGGAAGGAGTAAAACCATCACTCTTTACAAACAATGTGATACTGTATATAGAAAACCCAGAAGACTCCACCAAAAAAACTGCTAGAACTAATAAATAAATTTAGTAAGTAGCAGGATACAAAATCAACATATAGGAATCTGTGATGTTTCTATACACCAATAAGAAATTATCAAAAAGAGACAGTAAGAAAAAAATCTCATTTAAAATTGCATCAAAAAGAATAAAATACCTAGGAATAAATTTAACCAGGGAGATGAAATACCTGTACATGTAAAACTATAAGGCATTGATGAAATAAATTGATAAGGACACAAATAAGTGGGAAAATATTTTGTGCTCTTGGGTTGTAAGTATTAATATTGTAAAATGCCATAATACCCAAAGCAATCTATAGATTTAATGTAATTCTTATTAAAATTCCAGTGGCATTTTTCACAGAACTAGAACAAATACTAAAATTTGTACGGAACCACGAAAGATCCTGAATAGGCAAATCAGTATTGAGAAAGAAGAATAAAGCTGGAAATTTCATGCTCCCTGATTTCAAACTATACTACAAAGCTAAATATACACTACACGTAGATCAGTGGAACAGAACTGAGAGCCCAGAATTAAATCCACACTTCTATTAACAATTAATTTACAACAAAAAAAGCCAGGGTATACAATGGAGAAGAAATAGTCTCTTCAATAAATGGTGCTGGGAAATCTGGACAGTCACATGCAAAAAAATAAATAAATAAATAAATAAATAAACTAAACCAGTGTCTTACACCATACACAAAAATTAACTCAAAATGGACTAAAGACTTAAATGTAAGACCTGAGACTATAAAATTCCTAGAGGAAAACAAAGGGACATCAGTTTTAGTAATATTTTTTGTATCTGACTCCAAAGGCCAGGGAAACAAAAGCAAAAATAAATAAATGAGATTACATCTGAATAAAAAGCTACTGCACAGTATAAGAAACCATCATCAAAATAACCACCTTCTAAGTGGGATAAGATCTTTGCAAATCATATATCCACAAGGGATTAATATCCTAAATATATAAAGAGCTCACAAAACTCAACAACAGCAGCCCAAATAAAAAAATAGGCAAAGGTTTTGAATGGACACATTTCAAAAGAAGACCTGCAGATGGCCAAGAGGCATGTGAAAAAATGTTCCACAATGGTAATTATTAAGGAAATGCAAACCAAGACCACGAGGAGATACCACTTCACACCAGTTAAAATGGCTGTTGTCAAAAAGACAAGAAATAACAAGTGTGGGAGAGGATGTAGGAAAAAAGGGAACCCTCCTACACTGTTAGTGGGGTACAGCCACTGTGGAAAACAGCATGAAGATTCCTCAAAAAATTAAGAAAAGAACTATACAATTTAGGTATTCCATTTCTGACTAACCAAAGAATATGAAAACACTCATTCCAAAAGATATATCCATCCCTCTGTTCATGTAGCATTACTTATAATAGCCAAGATATGGAAATAACGTAAGTGTCCATCAATAGATGAATGGATAAAGAAAATGTGATACACACACACACACACACACACGATAATTACTCATCCATAAAAGAGAATGAAATGTCATTTGCAACAAAATGGGTGGACCTTGAAGCTATGCTAAGTGAATACATCTGATGGGGAAAGACAAATACTATGTGATTTCATTCACACATCTAAATATGAAAAACAAGACAACACAAAACAGAAACAAGCTCTTAGATACAAAGAACACATTGGTGGTTACATGAGGGGAAGGTGAGTGGGGAGGGGGTAAATGGGGTGAAGGTGTCACTCGTATGGTGATGGATGATAACTAGACTTAGTGGTAATTGCTTTGCAGTTCATATAGATGGTTATAATGTTGTACACCTGAAATGTATATAATGTTATACACCAATTTTACCTCAATAAAAAAGTAAATAAATAAAAAGGGTGGAGGTGCAAGAGAGGGACACAAATGCTTGGCAAAGGTCAGCTGTGTTTTACTCCAACGAAGAGTTCTTAGTGGCAGGAGTCTGTCAAGACAAATTAATCCAAACACTTGTTGGTGTCTCTTGAGCAAAGTGGCTCCCCTACAAGGCACTTCCTCTGGGAACTGTTGATGCATAAATCTACATCCCAATTCCAACTTCAGCATGTTGATCAATCTAACAGACCACATGCTCAGTGTTTCCCTGGCAGAGCATTTTATTTTATGTTACTTTAATGCACAGTGCAGTTCTGCTCTCGTGTAGAAATTACTATTCCTGGCTTTTCAATGAAGAATATTTCTTCAGTGGGAAGTTTCCATAAATGGGAAGATACTGAATTTAAGTGGTTTATTCTCTTGTGTGGTATTAATTAGCTGAACATAACTGATTAAAATCCATCAAATTGGGTAGCCAGTCAATAAAAGCACAAGAAGATTAAAAAAAAAAAAAGATCCAGTGTGTAATCCTCCATTAAGTATTTTTCACAGGATGCAAGGCTGACAATTTTATAAATTGTCCAGTGTATGATAGATTTAAACATTAATATCTAATCTTTGTAATCTTTGTATTCATTAGAATTATTCTCCCACTCTCGTAATAACTAAACAGTGTTGACAACATATAATCTTATGATTTACATAGAAAAGGGTTTTCCTAACTCCTATTAGTCACATTACACCAACCCTCCCCATCACCCAAATAGTATCTTGGGGTGTTCTTTAATATAATTAAAAATATAAATTTTATATAATTTATATAGAATATAAATTAAGACTGCAAAACTGTATTCATTAAAAATGGGGAGAAAACATGACTAAAATGTGTTGTGATATATATTTCACCATTAATGTATATTTAAAATGTTTTAGTTGAATTAAAAGCAGGCATTTAAAATTTTCATTTATTTATTACCTTTTCTTAAGATTTTTATTTATTTATTTATTTATTTGAGAGAGAGAGCACCTACAAGTGGTGGCAGTGAGGAGCAGAGGGAGAGGGAGAAGCAGACTCCCCACCAACTGCTGAGCAGGGAGCCCCAAGGCAAGGCTGAAAGCGAGCGGGGCTCGATTCCAGGACCTTGAGATCATGACCTGAGCCACCCAGGTGCCCCCAAAAGCAGACATTTTAAATGGCCTCCAAAACACTAATACCATAGTAGCAGTAAAATAGTTCGATGTTTTCATTATATTCTGTTTGATCTTATTTCCATTTTTGAATGTTACAAATTTCAATAGGTTATTTCTACGTTAAAACTTAGGGCCCATTGTACCTGTACTTACTGGAAGATTCTGATATAAATTGGGATATGCAGTGGTCTATATAAAAACATCTGATTTCCAAATTAGACTGATATAATTCATAGGCTAGTGAGGGTTCCAGTTCCCAGCATCAGAGAAGGCTGACTGACAGACTCATAATTTATTAGTAAACATTACTTGAGTAACTTTCCTAAATCCAGAGTAGCTTTGCCGTGATCATTATATTTAGAAAGTGGTCACTAGCTGATCTGCCTTCATATTTGCATTATTTTACATATTTATTTTATCATAAGCTCATTTTGTGAACATTGGTAGGACTAAGGATATTTACATAGGTTTGTATGTCATTCCTTGCAAAAAGTTAGTTTATACCCTGATGACAAGGCATTTGCCCTCTGACTTTCTTCACACACTTATAAATGAGGTTCTAACTAAACGAAGCCAAAAAAAAAAAATTATCTAGAGATGTGGGGAATAATTTATTGTACAGCTAGCATACACCTGTGTGCAGACATGTACTTGCCTCATACTTCTCTTTCAATCAGACTAAGAGAAAATCTCCCAGGGTAACATTAAAACATTCTGATAACTTACCTTTACAATCTCTTCATGTATTTTGGGAAAAGCCATATATGTTAGCCTTGTATTTGAGTAAATACTGGAGTATTAGATGTAGATCTGTACTGATCAACATGATAGCCAGAAACCACATTTATATTAATTTATATTTATATTATTTATAAATTTACATTAATTGAATTTAAGTGAAAACTTCAGCTCCTCGGTTGTATTAGGCATATTTAAACTGTTCTATAATGTTAATTAATTAAATTTAAATAAGAAAATATTATTGGTTTATTTAAAAAATAAAGCCTTCTATAGTCCCATGTAGTTAATGACTGCATATTGGACCATATAGCTACAAAATATATAAAGCAATCATACAAATCAATAAGAAAAAAAGCAACCCAACAGGGACAAAGAAAGGCCTATAATGAACATTGCCATCATCACAAATGTTCTATTGGACAACCCTAATTAGAGAGATCACACCTTACATTTTAAATAATTTCCAGAGAAATCTAGACACATCTTTGTGTGTGGTGTTTTGTTTTTTTTTGTTTTTTTTTTTTTGCAAGAAGTTCATTTTGTGTTTTGTTCCCACTACAAAAGTAGCTCCACTTATTTCTGCAAGCCAGCGCATATGGGACTCATTGACAAAGGGATATCCTAGGAACATAATGACGAAAAAAGTCACAAAAGTATCAACTGGTGTCAATATTAATAGAAATAAAGTTAGTCTTCAAGATAAGTAGAAAGTAGCCATAGACCCTTCTGCTCCAACTGCCTGTGTTTAATGAACATTACAAATAAACCACCACCAGCCGTTCCCCTGACTACCCTTGAGTGCACAGGTGCACTCTTGTTATGTGCTTACTGAGGGTTGCCTGCATTTGTCTCCCAAACCATGTATTCCAATTGAATGTTAAGCTTTAAGTTTTATTTCAATAGTTAGAAACTGAGGGAACTTCTCTGCTCTATGAAGTAAGTCAGAAAGGGCATCTTGCTCAACAATTATTATAGAATTCGGTATATAAATAGTTTTAAATAATTGGGGGAAATGATCATGAAAACAAAAGACCTTACAGAGTGAGGAAACTCATGGTGGAAATCTTAGGTGATGCACCATGAGAAGTTTTTTTCATGAATTCATTCAGCAGGGAACTTCTGTCAGTAGACCCATACTCAATAAATAAAGAGCCTTGGCTGTGCATCAAACGATCGAAGAATAAAAGAACATTGATACTTCCATACTAAAACTGGTCATATGTGTATCTACTGTGTGATCCCACATGTTAGATGGTATTTTCATGAGTGATCAAATATCAGTGCCAATTATCAGATTGGGTTTCTACTGTATACTTTGCCAAGTAAATGCTAAGAACAACGACAACTAAAAAAAAAAAAAAAATACTTGCTGAATTATTCTTTATGAAGAAAGAAAACTTTCACATTGTTGCCATTGTTCCATTTAAAATGTTCAAACCCTAAGTTTTCCTTCTATATCCCTGAACCTCAGTTTCCTCATTTGTAAAGTAGATGTCATAGTACCAACCTTAGAAATGTGTTCTGAGGATTAAATGAGATAATGTGATAAATCATTAACTTTGTGTCTGGGACTTCAGAGCACAGTACATTTCATAAGATCTATTTACACTGTATTTTTCAGAACTTATCAATAAGACTTAAAATGTACAGTCCCAGATTACCACTGGGAACAGTAACATTCAGCCCAGAAATTGGATGGAAAAAAGAAAACAGCTGGGCCAGTGGCCAGCCATCTGGTTACAGGGCCTGGCCAGACCTTTTTTTCTGCAAGCTGGCACAACTCCCTGTGTGAGGTGCTCGGCTACTATCAGCACCATGCTCGGCGCTCCTGGCCCCCATCTACAGGGAGCCTGATCAGGGGACATGGACAGTGTGGTCACTATCAAAGAGCCTGGCACACCTGGGCATGGGAAGCACTGCCTACTGCTGACAACCCAACTAAGGATTGGGGGCGGGGGGGGGGGAAGTGAGGCTGCACTGCCACCATTAAGCCCATGTACAGTATTACAAAATGCATATCTTTGTAATTCACTTTCTCTTCCATTTGGAGCCTTGATCTAACTCCTAAGCCAACTCAAGAGTAGGTACTCACAAAATGTTGGTTAAATACTAACTTTGGTTGTTATGTGCCCTTTCTTGATCTAAAAGACTGGAATCCTATGGTGTAGTAAATGAATCGTAGCCACAAAGATCTCTGGCAGCAGGAGAGACTCAAAATTATTTGCCCTTAAACAAGGAGACTGGCAATGCTACAGTATAAAAAATGGGAAAAATACATAAGTGATAGAAAACATTAATGACTGCTTACCATGTGCCAGCAAACTTTCATGCATTATTTCGTTAGCCTTCACAATGACTTTGTATGTTATATAATATAATTTCCATTTTATTTAGAAGTTAATTGAAAAGCAGGGGAAAACTAGCCTAAAGTCATAGAACTTGGATTCACTTTCACACTATCTCATCTCAAAGAATGGACCTGCTTGACAGTTAATGCCGCCTTAGAGACGATAAGAATGGGGTAGAAGGTGGCCATCTGAAAGATAAAGGGAGGTAGGCCATGTGGCTCTTTTAAAACATAGCTGCAAATGCTTCTCATGCTTCTCCCATGGGAAGTGGGGTCTGTGGCCCCTCCCCTTGAACTGAGGCAGTGTTCTTTCTGTTTAAACGAGTATAACATAGCAGGAGTGACTCTGTGTATCTTCCAGTGCTGTCGTAGAAGGCTGTGCAGCTCTGTCTTGTTCACTGGAACACACTCCCTGAGCTAGCATATAAGAATTTACACTAGCAGAGACCATCTGTCTGGAAAGGTGTTCCAGTAGACAGTCCAGACACCCCCTCGAGCCACCAGTCATGTGTACAGAGCTGTCTTGGACAGTTGAGATCAACCCAACCACCTGTTAAATACTATAATATCACATCTGTGAGCCATGAAAATGCACTGCTCAGATCTTCAGGATAACTGAGATAACTGTTGTGGGGTAAGGGGGGGGGTATATATAACTGACAGCTACCACTCCTGATCTCCCCACCACACTTGTTTCTAGGCCACCTGGACTCCTCCCATCCAGTGACTGACTACCATGAGGCTGCTAGTCGAAGTCCGTTCCTGTAGGACATACAATTCTTCTAAGAGGTAGTTTGCAGCCTGCCTGAACCTTTCTTAAACCAACACTGCAGTCTGAGAGTCTTCCTACCCAATCCTCACTCCTCCTCCCTCTCCTTTATAGGTGTGAGACCTGCATGATAGTCTGAGGCTTTTCCTGCCTATTCCCACTCCCTATTCCCAATCCTTCCCAGACATTTCCCTCAGTAATCCCATGCATGTCTAAACCCTATTTTATATCTGCTTGAAGGTTTCTTCTACACCATTTTACATCTGCTTCTTAAAAGGCTTGAATTAAGGCGGGTTGGAAGAGAATAATCACTCAGGTAAGCCCTATCCAATTCCTGACCCACGAAAATTAGGAAACAATATGAAGTTGTTAGTTTTCAGCCACAGAGTTTTGGGCTACTTTGTAATGGAGGAACAGGTAACTGGATCAGCAGTGTTTTAAGCACTGCAGCGTGAGAGTCGAAAAGGTTGTATATGAAGTTGGGTTGTGTTTCTGAAGCAAATACTCTTAAAATGACATGACTTTACGAGAAATGACCAGCTCAGAAAATGAACCCTGAACTAGTGACCACTTCAACCAGGTCTTCCCAGAACTTTCTGGTTTTAGCACTTAAAGTTCAAGGTCCCAGGAAATCCCTCACTCCAAGGTAAACAGTGGCAGTTGGTCACTCTACCTGGAACTCTTCAAGTGAGCAAATTTAACAGGAACAAGGTTTTCCTCTGATGAGAAGCGTTTCTCTTCCTCAGAGAAGTCCATTATCTTTTTTTTTTTTAAAAGATTTTATTTATTTATTAGACAGAGATAGAGACAGCCAGCGAGAGAGGGAACACAAGCAGGGGGAGTGGGAGAGGAAGAAGCAGGCTCCCAGCGGAGGAGCCTGATGTGGGGCTCGATCCCATAACGCTAGAATCACGCCCTGAGCCGAAGGCAGACGCTTAACCGCTGTGCCACCCAGGCGCCCCAGAGAAGTCCATTATCTTAACCAAGAGTCACACCACCTAAAAAATTGCTAAGTTAAGAACTCAAGGGCATGCCTTCTAAATTAAAATACGAAGATAAGCTACATTTACTACCATCTCCTCTCTCAGTGAATTCCTCTGATGAAAGTCCCCAAAATACATTTAACTTATCTTCTAGGAAGCTTAGAAACTATATACCACATGCCAGTCACCACTTTAGTGCAGGCTAACATTTCCCAGAAAAGATCACTGTTCTGAATTTTTGCACCTTAACAGGCAGAAAGGAAGGAAGGAATTAAGGAAGGAAGGAAGGAAGGAAGGAAGGAAGGAAGGAAAGAAAAAGAAAGAAAGAAAAGAAAAGAAAAAGAAAAGAAAAGAAAAGAGGGAGGGAGGAAGGAAGGAAGGAAGAAAAAGAAAGAAAGAAAGAAAGAAAGAAAGAAAGAAAGAAAGAAAGAAAGAAAGAAAGAAAGAAAGAGAAAGAAAGAAAGAAAGAAAAAGAAAGGTCCCACAGTTAGTTTGGGAAACATTGCGTCTGTGTATCCCTTCTGGAGAACCTCAATGCACATTACAAATTAAGAATCTGAGTAGACTTGCAAACAGGAAAATCTTTTTGTAGCAAAATGCAGATCACAGGGAGACCTGTTTTACTCATCAGATTGGTAAAACCAAAAATGATTTGTAATATCCTCTTTTGGCAAAAGAATAGAGAACCTGTTTCTCTAGAATGAACTGTGAATGAAAACATAAAATGGTAGAAAAATTTTGGAAGGCAGTTTGGCAGTTGTATTTAATAAATATACATAGTCTTCTTTCCAACAATCCTACCTCTTGGTATCCCTTTTACAACTACTCATCAGTGCATGAAGATGTGTATTTAAGGGTTATTTCCACAGCTTTGTAATAGCAGAAACTTTCAGTCAGTGTAAATGACCATCCATGTCATTTTCTTCACAAGTGTTCATTGAGTGTCTGTTACATAGTTTTGGTCACAGGAGAAAGACCAATGAAAAATGAAGATAAGATACTGATTGTCCATCATGGAGTTCATAAAGATGGAGTTTATATAACAGGGAGGATAAGGAGGGCCCATAAGCAAAATAATAAGCTAACAAAACCTAGTAAATATATACCATTTAGATTTAGCTTTGGCTTGGTATGACAGTGGTTTGAACAAGGGAGTTTGTTTCTTATGTCAAAGTCTAGATAGGAGATGCAGGGCAGATTTACTGACTATGGTTACATGAGGCCCAGTTACTTCCAGCTGTCTGCTCTCCCATTCCAGGAGTAACCTTCATCCTTAGGGTCCAGCATGGAGCTAGAGTCATTATATCCACATTCAGGAGAGCGTTAAAGGTGGGAGGAAGCATGCATGTTGGAATTTGTACATACAATGTTCACTTAATCTTACTAGCCAGAACCTAATCTTATGGTTATGATTAACTGCAAGGAGAGCTGGAAATTAGTGTTTTTCTTTTCTTCTGAATATCCACATGACCAGAACTTCTAGTAATGAGGAAGCAGGAGAGAAGTGATACCGGTGATAACTAGCAGTTTTGTAATAAGATAGCAATAAAATATATATAAAGCAAAATGAGTGATTTATGACTGAGGGTTGGACAGTAATTTTAGATTGGGTTGTCTAGGACAGCATTTTTGATGATTTACAATTACTTTAATACCTACACGAGCATAATAAACCAATTATATTATCTATTCTAAGTAATAAATTACCCCAAAACTTAGTGGCTTTAAATAGCACATAGCTATTGTGTCACAGTTTCTGTGGATTAAGAACTTGGATATGATCTAGGGTGGTTCTCTGCTTCCCAGTCTATGACAAGGCTAGAATCAAGGTATAGTCTCATCTCAAGGCTCAACTGGGGAAGGATCCAGCTCAAGGGGTTGCTGGCAGAATTCAGTTTGCCACTCCTTGTTGGACCAAGAGCCTGACTTTCTCACTGGCAGTCAGCCAGAAGTAATGACTCAAGTATAGCTCCAACATGGCAGCTGGCTTCATCAAAGCATAAAAGCCAGGAAGGCAATAAAATAAGTCTGCTCTCAACATGGAAGTCATAGGCTTTTGTAGCCTAACCCCAAAGTGTCTTCCCTTCACCTTTTGCTACATTCTGTTCATTAGCAGCAAGTCACCAATTCCAATCTATACCCAAGGGGAGGGGGTAATATAAAGACATGAAAATAGCAGAAGGTGGAGCCTTCTTAAAAGACTGCATGCCACATCATCTATGAGACTATATGGGGTAAAATCATTCCGGGCAGAGTGACCAGCTAGCACAAAGATGCTAGTGATCTTACAACCTCAGCTTGCTCACAAAAAGAAGGAAGGTATAGGTGTATATTGTTGGTATCCAGGGGAAAGGAGTGACATGAAATGAGGACTCAGTAGTGAGTGGAGGGCAAATCATGGGGGGTTTTTTAGGTCAAGATAAAGAGTCTGGATGTTAATGTGCTATGGAATCTCAGGAATATTTTGAGCAGGAAAGTGATATTGTTTAATCAGTATTTTTAAAAGTTCACTTTGGGTCATTGTGCAAGACAAGCAAAGGGCACTAAGATGGCATGGCCAGTGGGTAAGAAGAAAACCATCAGAGTGGGGCATCCTGGAAGTCAAGAAAAGAAAATAATTTTCACTGTGGTGAATATTCCTGAGAAGCCAAGCAGGGGACAGAGAGCTGACCCCTGGATTTGGGAACATAAATGGCATTAGTGATACTGGAAGCAATTTTGGAGCAGGGGTAGGTATTGAAGGATGACTAGATGGAGATGATGAAGAAACAGAGTAAATGCAGATAGCTGTATTAAGAAGTATTGCTGGGGCTGGGTGGCGCAGTTGTTAAGCGTCTGCCTTAGGCTCAGGGTGTGATCCCAGTGCTTTGGGATCGAGCCCCACATCAGGCTCCTCCGCTATGAGCCTGCTTCTTCCTCTCCCACTCCCCCTGCTGGTGTTCCCTCTCTCGCTGGCTATCTCTCTCTGTCAAATAAATAAATAAAATCTTTAAAAAAAAAAGAAAGAAAGAAAGAAAAAATTCTTTAAAAAAAAAAAGAAAATTCTTTAAAAAAAAAAAAAAAGTATTGCTGTGAAGGTGAGCGAAGAGGGAAACCAGAGGATGGGAGCATGGTTTTGTGCAGGGTATCAGTTAAGCTTGGCGTAATGTGTGACACTGATGTAACAGACAACTCTTGACACCCAGTAGTTTAGCACAATAAACATCTCTCTCCCGTGCTACAAATCTAATTAAGGTTTTCCAGGCGCTTTGCTTATCGTTCTGGTGCAGGAACCGAGGCTGATGGAGGCTCTGTATGAACACTTGCTTTCATGACCACCTGGCATGAAGTGGAGAACATAGGAAGTTCTACACTGGCTTTTAAAGCTTCCCCAGGAAGTGGCTGACCAAAGCCATATCCATGGCTAACTAACTTAAAACACATGTATTTGCAAGGAGAAGGAAACCCTTGAAAACATATAGAAAGGACGCTCAAAACCATTTTTAAGAACGTCTACCATTAGATATATTTCAGAAACTCCACAAGATGACTACCACAAGTCGTGAGAAAGAGAAATTGAGGATACAAAACAAAGGAAAATTGAGAAGGTGAATGATTATCCACATTCAAATAGAGGAAATATTCTTAATTTAATATTTAATCTCTTGTAACAACAGGGAACACAGAAAGTTTTGAGAGATTGGTATAGTATTTGATGAAAATATTTAGATCACAACAGCATGTCACTGCTGGCTTTTAACATGAATGAAGTTTACGCACATTGATAAAGACAGTTACCTAAAAGATATTGTTACTTGAAAAAACGTTGGATAAAATACTTATAAAATAAATTGTTCTCTGAAAGTATGGCGGTTGTGTATGTAAACAGCTGTCAGCACACATACACGTGCATGCACATACATACACTTTTCCCCTGCGGCACTAGCTGGTACTGGATGGTATAGGGAAAAGAAATTTGATGTTTATACATTCACCTGATACCAAACCTTGTTACATTGGAGACTAGAGTGGAACTGGGAGTGGAGACAGAGGAGAACTTTTGCTCAGCTGTCATTTTTTGTCATTTTTATAACCCAATACTCATGTATTATTTAAAACACCAAGTAACTTTGTTTAACCTGGCATTTCCTGAATGAAAATTCCATATATATATATAAAATAAAACTTACTAAAGTCCCAAGGAACAAATTGGGGAGGCATGTCTGACTTTTCTCTAGGCCCTCACTGGGGCCTCTGTGGGAGGATGAGGACAAACTTAATATTCCACATCCAGATCCCTTCCAAGGTTTATCTTGTCTCCCACCCTTCAATAAAACTGGAAAACTGGACAGTGTTTTTTTCTTCTTCTTTTTCATTCACATCCTTATAAATAAATTTATCTTTTTTGTTTTTAAAATACATATCTATGGTATTCAATTTTGTCCATAAAGTTTGCCAGGTTAAATAAAATTCCTTTCCTTTCCCTAAAAATTGTTAGGAACACATATGCAAATCAGTTAAATAATTTCATTTGGATGTTTTTATGAAAGTGCAAGCAAGGACACCCAGGGGGAGCCAGACCAATCCGGTGGATAAGGAGAATTCCTGGACTAACAGAGCCATGCTTCTAGGTACATGGATACTTGTGATAAGACTTACCCTTGAGAGGGCCACTGACTTTGCTTTGCAGTGCTCTCTTATCCAGTTACTGAAGCATTTGAATTCCTTTAAAAACACAAAGCAGAAACAGACCCATAAATACAGAGAATAAACTGATGGTTGCCAGGGGGGAGGGGTGGGGGGAATAGGCGAAATAGGTGAAAGGGAGTTTGGAGATACAGGCTTCCAGTTATGGAATGAAGAAGTCACCAAGATGAAAGGTACAGCATAGGGAGTATAACCGATGGTATAATAATGGCATTGTGTGGTGACAGGTGGCAGCTACACTTGTGGTGAGCACAGTGTAACAG
The DNA here is from genome assembly GCF_023065955.2 of Ursus arctos. NCBI lineage: Eukaryota > Metazoa > Chordata > Mammalia > Carnivora > Ursidae > Ursus > Ursus arctos. Next base: position 55,504,624 of record NW_026622808.1, on the reverse strand, counting down.
ATAGAGTTGTCGGAACCAGTATTTGCACATCTGAAACTAATGTAACGTGTCAACTATAGTTCAATTTAAAAAATAACAATAAATTAGAAATAAAATAACACCGTATGTGTTATTTTGAAGTGAGACTTAATCACTTGTATCCTTAAAAAAAATCACTGGTATCTTTATCGTTAAATGTTTATTTCAGAATTGCCAATCCAAATATTTATCATCAAGTAGTTGAATCTATTACTGCAGAGATCTATGCAATGAGAAAGAAGATATTGTTCTGTAGAAGAAATGATTATGTGCAGTGGCATATTTTTTCCTAGAAAGAGAAAATTATGATGAAACTTGACCTAAACAAATAGATTATTTTCCCACATGACAGGAAGGCTACAAGGCACTATTTGTTGGGTTGGTTCAGCAGCTCCAAAGTGACTAACTTTGGATGTCTGTAATTATTTCTACTTTCCCTTGTTTATCCCTTGGCTGCAGCTCTGCCAAGCATCACAGTCTCTATCTCATTTAAAGACTTAAGGTGAAGGACACCTGGGTGGCTCAGTCGGTTGAGCGTCTGCCTTCAGCTCAGGTCATGATCCTAGGGTCCTGGGATCAAGTTGCTCCTCGGGCTCCTTGCTCAGTGGGGAGTCTGCTTCTCCCTCTGCCTGTTCTGCCTGCCACTCCCCATGCTTGTGCTTTCTCTCTGACAAATAAATAAATAAAATCTTTAAAATAAATAAAGTCTTGAGGTGAAAGATGGTACTGAGCTGAGCATTTCTCCGTAAGCTCCCCCCTTGAATAAGGGAAGGATTTTCCCCCCAGATTTCATCAATTTTTATCCCCTTACGTATCGTTGGGTAGAACTAGGCAACATTCTCAATATCGGAAAAGGGTTTGCCTTACCCCACCCTCACCCCACAACATCAGTATGCCCCACACACCGACATAGAAAAGAGGCCCAGTGACTTGGGGAAAATAATGACTTGGAGTTTGCATCACTGACCTTAAGAGTCCTAGTAGTTATATTGGGGCGCCTGGGTGTCTTAGTCGTTAAGCGTCTGCCTTCGGCCCAGGGCGTGATCCCAGACCCTGGGATCAAGTCCCACATCAGGCTCCTCCGCTGGGAGCCTGCTTCTTCCTCTCCCACTCCCCCTACTTGTGTTCCTTCTCTCTCTGGCTGTCTCTCTCTCTGTCAAATAAATAAATAAAATCTTAAAAAAAAAAAGAGAGAGAGAGAAAAAAAGAGTCCTAGTAGTTATAAACACATGGCCTGGCATTTTTCGAAGCCTTTTAGAAATACTAACTAAATTACTCCTTCAAATAGTGCTAACAGATAGGTACTGTAATTATTCCCACCTCATTGATGTGGATATTGAAGAATGGAGAACGTAAATAAGCACACAGTGAGTAAGTGTCCTTAGCCAGGATTTGAACCCCCTTTGAGACTGAGAGTCCTTAACCACTATGCTAAACTGTCTTGCAGGTTATAAGTGGAATGATGCCTAAAAAATAATGCATGTGCAAGATTCTCCTGCAGTGTTGAACAGTCTGCTGTGTAAACCTGGGAGGGAAATCTTGCATGGATCTTCCAAACCTCACTCAAGAAGGGATCACTCAATTATAAATGAAAAGTGAAATATAAGGAAATATAAACACAAAGAATTAAGCAAATTCACGTGTAGTCATAAAATTTTTTTTAATGACACTCAACATGGCAAAAGAGGTAGGGAAGCGGGCAGGAACCAACTTAAAAGAAAACCAAGAAACCAACAAGAACTGGCATAATCCGGGGACACAGTGACTCCAGGCTAGAGTCACTTTATTTTCCTCCTCGTAGAACCATAGACAGAAAGGCAAGCTTGAGATAGAGACTCATCAGAGTGAAGGATCAGGGAGCCAGGAGAAAATGACTCACATTCTTTCTCCTTTAGTATCTGACAAGGAAGGCATTGTGATTCTGTCCTCATGTGGAGAAATCAAACATAATATCCCAATCAAATTTCCCTGCTGAGGACTCTGACTGAAGTTAGCTAACACAAGGGGCCATTAGACCATAAATGATGTCTTAGCAGCTATCTCGTCATTTTATTTTATTTTTTTTTATTTATTTTATTTTATTTTTATTTTTTTTAAAGATTTTATTTATTTATTCGACAGAGAGAGACAGCCAGCGAGAGGGAACACAAGCAGGGGGAGTGGGAGAGGAAGAAGCAGGCTCATAGCGGAAGAGCCTGATGTGGGACTTGATCCCGGAACGCCGGGATCACGCCCTGAGCTGAAGGCAGACGATTAACCGCTGTGCCACCCAGGCGCCCCTATCTCGTCATTTTAAAGACCACCTCTAACCTTCTGGCCCAGGTCACAAATAAGATAAGCTGAATTAAAAAAAAAAAAAAAAAAAAAAGCAACATTAAGCCAGACCTTCTAGCCTGAGTTAAGTAAAGAAAATTTAACACATTCAGCGGGTAATGTAGACTGAGGACTGGTTTTTAAAATTCCTTTACCATACAAAATAATTTTTTCACTTCTAAAAATCACTTTAAAATAATGATTTTAATTTAGATAATTGTTTTAGGTTATGGGCTAATTTGTATCCCTTTCATTTATAGAAATAGAAAAAAAATTTACTCCTTTCTCATCAACTCACAGCCAAATATGTGAGTTCTTAAAAGCAGCAAATTCTTCATATACATTAAATACTACACACACACACCGTATTCCTAGGCAAAAATAGTTACTTTGGCTTTAAAAAAAGATAAATAACCTTCTTGCTTACTTATAGTTTTCCCTGCAATCATGGTCTTTAATTTCCATCAGTGTGTTGGTTGTTTTAACACTGTAACCATTTTTCTTTCACTGTAGACTAATTTTTATTTCCTCTTGGGGGTCATTCTAGCATTTCAGAACTACAAAAAGCTGATGGTATTTTATTGATGTTGATAATATAGAATCAGGATAGGATCAGCAAACTTTTTTCTGTAAAGGGCCAGACAGTAAATATTTGGGGCTGTGTGGGCCATGTTCCTCTGTCGTAAGGACTCAGCTTTGCGGTTGTAATGTGAAAATAGTCAAAGGCAATACGTAAATGGGCATAGCTGTATTTCCATAAAACTTTGCAAAACATGAGGGGCCTGACTTGGCCCAGGAGCATTGGTTTGTTGACCTGTGATTGGGAACTCCAGCTCTTACATGACTGGAAGACTTAAATATGCCTCTATGTGAGTGCTATTTCATAGCAGTTTAAATAGAATAATAAATTTATAGTAATAAGTATGATGTGAGTGCAACTGATGTCCTATAATGCATATCTTTTTGTAATTTTAAATTCAGTTATTAATTTGCCTTTTTAAAGCAAATTATTGATAACTGATGGAAAATATGGGGAAATTCATAATTGTATGTTTTAACTAGGAAATTATGTGGTGATACATTGAAACAACAGTGGAATTCCAAATCCTGATAGCTGTTCAGTAAAAATTATATATTTTGTACTATCTCCTGTTTGTAGTCATGCCTCCATAACTGTAACCAGCCTCCTTACCTGACTTCAATTGGCCTTACAACAATATAGAATAGATTTGATTGTCATTATTACTGACATTTTATGTGTGAAAATACAGTGCTTATAAAGGTTGAATGACTTGCCCAAGATTCACAAACCTATGTAGTAGCAAAGCTGAGATTGGAACTCAGATGTCCTGACTCTATCCAGTGCTGTTTCCACCACATCACTGCTCTCTTGGTAGAAGGAATTCCCTGTAGGTCCTGTAGTGAGTGGCCATTTAGTTTTTTTTATAGAATTTCCAGGAAAATACCTAAATTTGGGGAAGTGAGAGAGACTAGGCTCCAGATAGTCAGCCAATGCTGACCAGACTTTGGGATAGTGCCGAGTGGTGCAGGGGTTTGAGTTGGTGGCCCGAGTCTCTAGCACAGCCTTCCATGTATTGGTGGTTAACAGCTAAAAGTTGGTCTCCACAAATATCTGCTAGGCAGTTGCCCAGGACTTCAGCAAATATGCCAATCTTTATGCATTAAGTGAAGGTCTACTTAACGCTCAAGTCAAGGATGCTCAATATGTGGCATGAGTTATTAATTAAAATGATGTATGTGATAGAATGCCCATCCACACCATGGTTACCATCACTTACCAATCATAGGAGCCTTAACATCAATGCTATCTCTGAATCTTGAAGACAACACCCCACATAGACTCCATTTTTCACACCTGAAATCTATTTGCCTTCATAACGCTAAATGACCATATTATTAGCTGTAGCTCAGATTTGAGGCAGGCATTGGTTCTAATCTCCCACCATGGTATAGGGATTTTCTGATAAGCATCACCTTTGGCGTTGACTTAGTTGACTGGTAGTGTTTTAGGTTAGGAACAAGATCATCAGTGCATTCAGGAATGTAAGTTCATGTAGCAGTGGTTCTGGGTCTCAGAAAGGGGCAGAAGTTTAGAGCATCAAATTGTAGAAAAACAAAAGAAAGGTAAATAAGCAAAGTCAAATGAAAAGAAGGGGAAAAGGAGATGCGACCATTATTCATTGTTGGATGGAAATTTCTGAAGAATGGTGGAAACAAAAGGAGATTTGCCGATATTCCTACTGAAGCTTGTTGACTTATGTTTGGAGTAAAGGACATTGTTCAGTGTTGCATTGGTAAGTCAGTTGTCTTTTATTCTCTGACTAATCACTAGTGTTTAGTGAATTTTGTATAATTCATTCTAAATCTTTCTCTTAAACTTGTTTATGTACCTGACTTGTGTGGCTTCCTACAAACCTTTTACATAACATAACTATATAATTAATATATTCATATTTTATATAAATATGATTTAACTATATTCAAAATAGTGTGAGGTAAACCATAAAAAAAAAATCTTTATTTGTGCAACACCTTTCTCTCTCCCAAAATTATGTTCAAATTTAATTTGATTTCATAGCTGCCTATGTAAATTGTAAACTGTGTTTATGCTTTTGCTAACTGGTATTACCTTCTTTAGCTGATAAATATAAAATGCAGTTTATCAAGATCAGTCTTGAATTATGCAAATTTTGAATTATAGTAAGACTTGAAGAATACCCTCTGGCATAAAGTAGAGCCCCCTGAAAATCAGAATGTATTAGAAGGAGTTTCAGAATGTGAGTAAGTAAAGACAGGGGAAATATCTCAAGAAGGCTGGAAAACTATTAGCTCTATAAAAACTCCTGAGTCCAAGGGAACTCAGATAATTATGAACACAGGCTCCATAGCAATGAGCATTCTTGTACCTTCCCTAACTATGTGGAAAAACTAAAATATCATGGAAGGGAAGAAACTATACTTTATTGTTAATTGAACCAATAACCAAGTTTGTGTCTGTAGTTCTAGGACCCTACACTCACTTAAAATACATTTGACAGCTGATACAGATAATTGTGGGCAATTACTGACAATGAAGACTCAATTATTATGGCAAAAATTAATCTGTATTTTCCATCATGGCAAATCTATCAAATAATTTTACTGGTTATCCTGATAATGAGAACACAAGAAATCAGTATAGTCTTGTCAAACTGTCCAGAATGTGGAAATAGAGATTGTGGGTGGAGAAGAGATAGACATGATGAACATCAGTTAATCCTTTGTCTGATTAAGAATTTTATGGTTGACTCCAGTTTATATTGTGTTTATTTTATTCAGACTAAAGCTAAATGTTGTCTCCCTCTCACAGTTACCTGATTATTTCATGGCTTTTGGATATTGCTTTGGTTTTCACTTCCCTTCTCTACCCTTATGATTTGGGATTCCTTTGACCATTATTTCTTTTTCCATTTCTTTCTTTCTTTCTTTCTTTCTTTCTTTCTTTCTTTCTTTCTTTCTTTCTTTTTTTTTTTTTTAGGCAAGTATTTCCCATTAGCGAAGTACTGTACAACAAATGATTGTCTAAGAGCTTTTTTTTTTTCTTTTTTAAACTGCCTTTTTGTTTGGAATCCTGGTTTTTAGCCTAGAGACCTGTGCCTCAATAGTGTTTCTGAAATCATACAGAGAAATAGAAAAATTAAATTAGAAAGCCAAAACAGTTTTAATCACTCCCTACAATTTTCATCAAATATGAATAAAACTTTTTTTTCCCCTCTAGGAAGGTATATACAATGGAAATATTGGTAAAAGGCACAGATACATGATTTTGAGACTGTTGGACTGTTGGATTTGGGTGGGCTAACTTTGTGGGTGCTAGGATCTGAAATGAGAGAGGGTTTCATAATGTATTCTAGCTGGTACTTGTATTCAAAGACATTTTGTGGATGCAAGATTAAAATTTTGTATACTCAGTTTACCATAAATAATTTAGTCTTTTCAGTTATTCTAAGACAAGCTAAACCAGTAGTTACTGATCTATTTTCCTCTACAATTTGCATCCTGTTATGGACTGAATGTGTACGTCCCTTGAAAATTCTATGTTGAAACTCTAACCCCCAATGTGATTGTATGTAGAGATAGAGCCTATAAGAAGGTAGTCAAGGTTAAACAAAGGTCATAAGGATGTGTCGCTGATTCTGTAAGATTAGTATTTCTAAAAAGAGACATCAAAGAGATTGTCTCTCTCTCTCTCTCTCCACCTTGTGTGGACAGAACTACAAGGCAGCCATCGACAAGCCAGGAAGAGAGTTCTCGCCAGGACCCGAATCAGCTGGTACCCTGAATTACTTCCCAGCCTCCAGAACCATGCGAAACACAGTTCTGTCGTTTAAGTCACTCAGTCTGTTGTATTTTCTTAGAGCAGCCCAAGCCAACTAAGAATCTAACATAGTGCTCTTTTATAGGGTAGAGAACCCAAGAGACAAAGGCCTGCCAGCCACTCTCTGGATTAGGGCAGGGTTTTGGGCTCTAAATGGTTCTAGGTTACAAAATTGGTTGTGAGACTTTGGGCCTAAGTGTAATTTTCTATATTTGAAAATAGTTCTGATAATAGTAACTACAACTTACTGAGGATGTGAAGATTAAAGAAGATAAACAGTGTTTGACATGAAAAAATCAGTAAGTGAAAACAATTATTAGTATTGTACCTATTAATATTCAGAAGACATGAGCAAACCACTATAGGTGAGGCCCCACATTAATGTTGAAATGTAGCAGCAAATACACCTGATAGCTTGATGATTTTTGAAAATTAGTCTTAGATCTTTTCTAAAATAAAATGGCTTTTGACTCTGTAATAGATTGGCACTTATCTATGTACATTCAAGGTGACGTGCTGAATTTTACCTGAGCCCTGTACTCCTGGAAAACAGCCAAGATTGAGAAATCCTCTCACCCTTCTGTGTTCTGGGCAATGGCTTACTGCAAAGAAACACCCTTCCCCGTGCTACTTAAATAATGAGTCATGGCACCCCCTGGTTTTGACCAGGCTACACACTGACGCTCCGCATTCCCATTCTTTAACTCTTAAGCAATTAGCTGAATCGTTTTGTCTCCATCGTTGTGACCAAGTATTTCTTGACAAAACTGGTTAATATTCTCCTCCCCTCAGGCCTCTGAATTTTGACCCATCCTCAGCTTGAGCCAGAACACAGCCCTGCTTAATTAGACCCCTCTAGGAAATAAGCTATCATTAGGGCAGAACATTCTTCTCCCACATAGCACCTCCCCCACACCAAGTACTTCCTAGCCTCGTTCACCCGTCTTTCTAGAAGAAAAAGGAAAACCTCTTTTCCCTGAGCTCTGGCACACTTGCTGATCCACAGTCAGAGAATCTTTCCCTGTTGCATTAGTCTAATTCACCACTTTTAATAATCTCTTAGAATAGTTTCTCTGTACCTAAGTCCCGATTTATTTTTAATTTGACAAAGGAAATCTGAATGAAATAAAAATTTGTCAAAATCGTCTGGGAGTCTTAGATTAATTGGCTCTTCAGACTGTTCTCGCCTCTTTCCTAGAGACTGCCACTGTTTTGGTTTCTGCTGCTATAACTGCAAATTGATGGGTAAAATAAAGTAATACATGATCAAGCTAGGGAGTTTTAGCTTCCAATTAGGAAGATCTCCATCAGAGTTTTTACTATCTAACCCAATTCTAAGTATGTTAATAAAGTTGCCTGTTATTCAGCGTCTTTGGCAGAGCTGAAAACTGAGCTATTTTACCAAATCAGTTTCAGCGTGATTTTATAAGATACATAAGATACGTGAAACAGGGGCGCCTGGGTGGCACAGCGGTTGGGCGTCTGCCTTCGGCTCAGGGCGTGATCCCAGCGTTGTGGGATCGAGCCCCGCATCAGGCTCCTCCACTGTGAGCCTGCTTCTTCCTCTCCCACTCCCCCTGCTTGTGTTCCCTCTCTCGCTGGCTGTATCTATCTCTGTCGAATAAATAAATAAAATCTTTAAAAAAAAAAAAAAGATACGTGAAACAATTTAAACCACCTTTACTCTAAAGAGCAATAGACGTGTTTAAATAGTCCCATGATATCCTGATGAAAGGTTTGCGTATTAAAATGGTTGGAATTCTCTCTAGATCAGTATGTTCTCTGTAGACGTAAGTTGGACTTGGCTTTGTCATGACCTGGAAAGAACTGTGGTTTACAGTCATGCAGGTTTGTGCCCCAATTTCAGGTTGCTCTTCTGTAGTGGCTGAGTGACTTAGGTGCTTATCTGTGTCACCCGAAAATTGAAATAACAACACTTCTCTCTCATGATTGTTGGGAGCATTGAATGTGGGCAAAGTGCTTAGCACAGTGCCTGGGACAGGTTTAATAAAGAAATACTATTATGAATAATAACTAACTTTATTCAGTTTTCTTCTGCCCCTTTGCTCAATGGAAGAAGGTTTCTCCCTGTCTTTGCATGAAAAGTTAGGCAGTCCTAGGACTTTTCTGGTCAATATAAAGAATTTCAAAGTGCTTTGTCAGTTTAAGTTACAAAACACATCACCAGTTTGGAAAGTAGAATGTCTAGATCCAGATAATATTGATTTTAAAGTAAGCAATGTAGGGGCCAAGGCAGGCTGCCGAAAAATGTGCCACTTTGGCTAATTGATTATTTTGAATTAAAAGTTACTTAGGAAAGCAGCCAGTGCAAAAAGAACACTCTGACTCCCCTCCTTTGTCTCCAGAAGGCAGGAAATAAATCTCTGATGTGAAAGGTACACTCCCTGTACCAGGAAGGAAAGAGACATCCTAATCATCAGATCCAGGTGATTGAGAGCTGAGAAGGCTGCATAAACAACCCTTGTTACTTTACAAATTTACTGCCCCCGTTTAATTTCTGTTTAGAATTCCTCACTAATTGAAGCTCCCAAACAAGTTTTCTTTGTCTTGCCAACTCCTCACAGATTTATTATTTCTTTGTCTAAAACGTATACAAACAAGATGCTGTGGTCATTTCTTTAGATCTCAATTTCATTATGGGGCCTCCATGTGCACCTAATTAATTTTTTTTTCTCCTGTTAATCTGTCTCATGTCAATTTAATTTTTATACCAGCTAGGAGTATGCTGAAGGCCAGAGTAAAATTATTCCTCCCCAACACCAACATATGGGATCTGGATGGGGCGTCAGAGTGTGTGTGGAATATCTGGTTTTGCTCTTGTTTCTCCATCTCTTATTCTGACAGGTGTTTGTTGCTGATTCTTCCTCTCAAGGAGGGCTTTTTGGTTCTTTGGAGAACAGCCCCCTTCTGTTGCCGGGGAACTCTCACCTCCAGCCCCGCAGACTATAGCAAATCGATTTCATTTCTGCTGGTTGCTTACTTCTGTAGTAATACCTTTAGAACCCAGAAGTTCACTACCAGCTTTTATCTGTTGATGTTATTTCTACTCCAGGAGAGTCTTCTTGGACAAGATTTGATGACTACTGCTATTGACCTTTATCCCATGCTGCCTCTTACTCCCTCAGGACCCTCATGAGGACTATCGAAAACATTTGTTCATCCTGTGGCCTCAGTTAGGCTTGAAATACAACATGATTCCAAAGCAGATTTCTTTCAATTTATTTGCCCTAAATTATTCATCCCTCACTTTTTAGATTTTTCAGATAGAAGATAGACATTGGTCTCTTGTGACCTTTTCAAACTCAGGTGATACTTTCAAGGTCTCTTTGTGCTTCTGTTGACGTTATTTCCTCTAGAAGCAAATGGAGAAGCACTTCCAGCCCTTCCCTTTGGGGAGGAATAGGCAAGGTGGGACTCAGAGGATGCAAGATGGTCCACAATTCTTTCCCTCAGTGTTGGTGAACTGCTTCAGAGACATCTAACTGGTTCTTGACCACCTACAGTTTGAAAGTTCTATCAGGTAAGCTTTTTTACAATACTCTTAGGTCTCTGGCATCTGATAACTGATAGATTTGAGTCTATTCTAATATCCTTTTCCATTATTATTGGTTTATTAAAGTTATTCAGCCAGTAAATATAAAGCCTGCTTTATAGTTAATACATTGGTTATTTGCACAGTTAACATTAGCTCAGCAGCAGAAAGGGTTCTGTCAGGTGATCTAGGGAACTCCCAAAAGGCCCAGAAGGGAAGGTAAGTAAATAAAAAAGAAAGTGTAAGGGTGAGTTTTAATGCTCAGCATACATTTCAGACCAACATCAGCAGCATGGGCATCAGTGAAGTGGGTGGTACCTGCTTTATAGTGGACATTTTTGCTTCCTTCTCAGTTTATATCCTCAGTGGTAGAATAAAAATAGTAGCAACTATCAGAATACGATTTTCTAGCAGGCATCGTGCTAATAGTTTTATATTCATTATTGTATTCATTATCTCATTTAATCTTTACGCCATTTAGAATGGCAGAAGCATTTAATAATCTGTCCAAGAACACATGATTAACAAACAGAGGTACGGAATTGATACCAGGTCTGTCTGGATCTATAACCCACGCTCTTCAGCACTGCACCAGTTGATGTTATTCCAGACTCTTTTTTAGTTTTGTAGAAAACTTATCCAAGGTCTGGTGTCTCAGTCGTTCCATGGACACATGATCTGTGTGGAAACAAACATGTCCTGAGAGTTTATTCAATATTTTTTATTTAGTTTGGCTGGAGAAGTATCAAGTCATTTACTAGTTTAGAGAACAAAATGCTCTCTAAATTTTCCACATGGTCCACCAGGGACACAATCAAAATCAGTAATTTGGTAAGGGGCTCGAAAGGTACATTTTGTGACTATAAACAATAGAAAACAGTTTTCTACTTCTCTGAGGAGAACCAGACAACCTACCATTAACTAGAATGTTAGAGATTATGCAGTGGATGGGTTTTTAAATGCCCAAACTAAATAGATATAAATTTATGGAGAGGAAGCAAGCAGTCAAGCAGTATACTTAAGAGTTGGAGAGGAAATGACTGATTTTTACAATGTCTTATATGATGTTACTAGAGATTCTGTGAAAGAGCTCTGAGAACAACCAAGTGTGTGAAACACTGGATTGAACAGACTTCCATCCTATTACTTTCTCAGTCTTTAGCATGATCTTGACTCTCTGAGAAGGAACTTAGTTCACAGTGGACTCACATTCCTTTGATCACAGAAGGCTTTTGTCCCCTCCATTCGTCCATCCCTCAGAAGGACCAAATAATACGGAGTGGGCTGTCAGGGCTCCATGGACGCCTCTGTGAGAAATGGTGAGCTAGGTGGTCATAGGTGGTCACTGCTCTAGTCAATTAGCGTGAACTGTGATTATTAGGAAAGAAATAAAAATCAGAATTGTACGGGGCTTTTCATCTAAAGAAGAAAAGTCAAAACAGTTTTCTGGTGAGAAGGAAAGTGTCCAAGTCAGATGTTTCACCAGTAGGAACACTGCATAATGAGCTTTCACATTCAACCTAACCATCTGATGTGTGTACCCTGAGACGGATGGCAAGACTTTGGCTTCTCTTCGAAATTTTAAGTGATAAATGCTTATTTTTGGCACCAAAAGTCACGGTCTTTTTTAGATCCTGATTTCCCAGCTGAAATAACTCATCATAATGATATGCACAGACTGTACACTACAGATAAACTTCCTTCTGCCATCTGTAAATGGAGCATAAACAGTAGGAGGGCACTGTGGCTACAATATGCAGCTTCTTTTAGTAAAAACCAGAGAAGAACAGATGTTAGCAAGGAGAATGTTACAGTGCTTTCTCATTTATTTATTACTTTACATCCCAAAGTGTTAAAGGAGTGATATTAATCTCATTTTGCATTAGATGAATAGGAGATAAGCTCTTCTGGTAGAAGGAAGCTACCCATTTTGCTGTGGAAAAGTGCAGTTAAGATCCCTTTTACAGAAGATGAATTTCCAGGCTGACTTTACTCCTAGACCTTCCTTCCACATGGCTGAGCCCAACAAAATTGTCACCCATCTAGGGCTCATGTTGACAGCTCAGAGACTGAACAGCCTTATGCCATGACCCTTATAAGCTAGTTCTCAAGTCACTTGGCCATTCCCGATCTTTGTGGATGACCCCATAATTTCAGCGAACACTGCAACCATCAACTTTCAAATCTGTTCTTAATTCTTCATGGAAATAGTTGCTGAGATTTCTGACAGTATGAATTCTTTTCCACTGTATCTAAGGGATTCCAACCCAGGGAGTTACCTCTCTAAGAAGTTCTGTTTTAATAATTAATACAATACTCTTAAACAAATGTGACAAGATATTAATATTTGTAATCTCAGATATGATGTAAATCGGTTTATGGTATTCTTTGAGCTTTTTGAAAATTTTAATGACATCTAAAGTCTTTATTTCTACATACGTATAGTACTTTTTAAGTTAGAAATTATCTTTGCTTGCCGTGTCATGATTAAATCTTAAGCTAGTGGGGAAGAAGTAAATACTTAAAAGCCAGCCACGTGAATGACCCGAGAGCAGCGGCTGAAATGGCAAAGCCTGGGTTCCTCTTCAAGCTCTATGTGTCAAAGGTCAGCACATCTCCCGCTATGGCACAGTATCTCCTGCAAAGGTTATGCTTCCAGTTATTTAGTTCTGGAGCTGCTTGATTGGGATGACTTTTGGGAGATAAGAGGGTAAGGATTGCTGTGAATTCTTAACGTTTCTCCTGATGAGTGATGAACTCGGCAGATAACTGTCCTTTCATTATAATATCCTTGGTAGCAGTAGTAATGGTACTACTGGGCTTTACTGAACGTTTGACTATACGCCAGCACCACTACATGCATTTCATAGTCATAGGCGTAAAGACAAGAGAAAGAGAGAGAGAGTTTCCTCAATCACCATTGATGAAAATGAGTGCTATAGGCTTTGAGAGATTAAAGATCTCTCTCAAGATCATTTAGTTATCTAGCTTGCAAGTGGTGATGCCAGGAATTAAATCCAGGAATCTCTGACTCCTAAACCCTATGGTTAATTACCACAAACCCAGGAAAGGCAAATGCACTGTCCGTGCTGCCACTGCCTATTCCTCTGTCCGCGGCAGACAGTGCTAATTGATCGTGGCATTCTCTGGTGGCCTACGTCAACGTACCTCCCTTTCCAGACAGCCATGGCTATGTGATTGGAGTTGCCATGTGAAGTGAGTTCCGTTCTTTCCTTAACTGTACTGACCTCACAATTCACACTCTAAAGCATTAAGACATACTTTGGGGGGGGGAAGCTTATATTTTATCATTGATTATTATCACCCTGTCACTGTTAATACCATATAATGCTATTTATATACATATTTCAGTTGTTGACAAGTAGGAAATGAAGTAAATGATTATTAATTTGGTGCTGCAATGCATGCAGTTTGAGAGAGTTGATCACATACTTTGTTTGATATGGAGGATGCATTTTTAATTATTTAGGCAAGTGTAGTCGTTTTGAGTAGTTCCAAAGTGTAAATAACATTTTAGTTACCATGTGTCTAACCATCTGCAGTATTCCTGTATAACGTGTGTCCCGATGAACTTCACTATACAGTAGGGAATTGTACAAGCAATTAGTCGCATTCTTTGTGTCCTCTGATTTCACCAAGGCTGTCAGAGAAAAAAATATTTTGTAAGAAAAAGAATAAAGAAAAATATATACTTTTAATGGATGGGATCATAAATGCTATGATGTTATGCCAATAGTCCCAAAGAAAGTATAAGGGCCCTGAAATCCTTGAAGAAGATTGCGATCTCCTGTGTTTCGTTAGTTACTGAAAGTCATCACTTAAACTATAAAGATGGACAGCAGCCCACTCCAGGGAAGCCCAGACGTGGGATACCATTAGAAGCCCGTCCTCTACCACTTGTTTCAGTTATAATGACTCACAGACATTTTCTGAGAAGGGCTGCAGGCAGTGATCACTTTTGACATCATGATTTCAGCTGGAATACAGTAGTCCCCCGTGGTCTTGCTTTTCCAGGTTTTGGTTCCTGGCAGTCAGCTGGAGTCCAGAAGCAGATGATCCTTCTGAGGTATCATCAAAAGGTCAGTAGTAGCCTGACGTTACATCACGATGCCTGTGTTCGTTCACTTCATCTCGTCACGTAGGTGTTTTATCATCTCACATCATCACAGGAAGAAGAAAGATGAGCACAGGATAATAAGTTATTGTGAGAGAGAGAGGGAGAGGGAGAGGCTGACTGCATTTACCTAATGTTTATTGCAGTATACTGTTATAATTCTGTTCTATTGTTGGTGTTTGTTGTCAGCCTCTTACTGTGCTAATTTACAAATTAAACTTTACCGTCAGTATGTATAGGAAAAGACGTAGTGTATACAGGGTTTGGTACTATTTGCAGTTTCAGGCACCCCCTTGGTGACGTCGGAACATATCCCCTGTGGATGCGGGGGCGGGGGGAGGGTGCGCTGTATTGGGGAAGTGGCAGGGGCTATTGGAGAAGCTTTACTTCTAGCAGTGAAGTAGAAAGACATCTGGCGGGATTAAAGACTCAGTAGTTCCTACCAAAAACCTGTTTTCCTGTAACTTGTGGTCCAGATGGTGGTTAAGATGTTAAGGTATTTTATAAATATCCATAACATAAATTATAAGGGATTTATATTTTTTATAACCAGTTATGGAAGGCTCCATTTTAACCATCGTAGTCATTATCTTACTTGCTTTCACACATGACAATTGCTGTGTCTTACGAGTATTTATCTTTGTTTTACGGTGTCCATCAACCATTTGGTAAGACACTATTTTGTACATTGTTATTTTAGTTATAATATTCTCATTCATTCCTTCCCACAAACCTGAATGTTAACTGTTACTACAGAGGAGAAAACTGAATTTTAAGAGACTTGCTAGGTCAGACAACTAAAAAGTTGGGGAGCCAGGCCTTGAAATCTGGAATATTGGATGCAAATCTACCTAAAAAAACAGAAGATACCTACCTTTTAGCTTTCATCACTACAGATAAGCAATGTGACTTCAGGCACGTCCCTTTCACTGGGCTCATTCTATAAAATAATGATATTAAACTAGATACCCTATTTTTTTTCTGAAAAGGGATTTTAATTTGAACAGTGACAAATATAAAAGCACAAACATCAAAATGTGTTACAGAGGTTTTATATATATATTTATATATATATATATTAATATAGAGAGATATATAGATATATGGGTACAAATAGAAGATAGGGAACTTTGCTGTGTCCATACACTATACCGTACATTACAACTAGCACAGTGCCTTTAAGAAACTTATTTTTTTACACTCCAATTTCCTCTTGTATTAAATGTGGGATTTACTAGATAACTAGATAACCAACCTAAGAATGGTGAATAAACTGGGCTTCAGAGAATTCCCCAGACCTCCTTTTAAATGCCAAACTGTGCATATGAGCATATGAGCAGCTTTGAGAATCAGATTAAAGTTATTATGCATTTTCCCAGAACATATACATGTGCACATAGATGTACTATATATATATATATACATATATATATAGTATATATATATATGTATATATATATATGCCAGAGTACTGACTCCTTGATTATGAACTCCAGAGGTTTCTGTCACTATAAATAATGCTATCTTCGTAACAGGCGTTATTTCAAAAATACCATTGTTAAAATTTGCTATAATTATAGTTTCATATAAATCATAGGAAATGAAGTATTCTTAATTATATTCCAGTACTTAATTACATTCCTAGAGTATATTTGGGGGGCTTCCTGTACATTTTGATACATACTGCCAAATAGCTTTTTTTTTTTTTTTTTACCAATTTGTGCTACCAGCAGGAGTTATAAATAGTTTACTACTTCCCTTGCCGACGTTAAACATTATTATCATTTTTTATTTTTGCCAATTCTATGAGGACTAATAATGTTTGTTTCTTTAAATTTTAATTTTACTATTATATTATTGCACTGGGCTTACATGTTTCAGATTTGAACTTGCCAAAGCTACAGCCTAGGTTGTACGTTTTTCTAACATCACAGAAAAACCAGAGAATGATGAATATTAACTCTGATGAGTGTTGGTTTCAGGAAGAAGTACTAATATAGGTGCTTTCTCTCTAGAGGGCAAAGTTCTACGCTGGTCCATTTTTGCCGATAGTTTGCACGTTTTGTTTATATTACCATGGACATTAGGTGCCCCCATGAACACAAAAACATCCTAAATATTTGTGAAACAGAGAAGCTTGGAGAATCCTGGGAAGTAGGATAATTTTGATGGGGGGTTTACGTTGTAGGCATGCACTTCGACAGCTGCTGGGGGCATAAAGAAATAGCAGATGGAGGGGGTAGGAACTGATTAAGGGTATTGAAGGATTCACGGAAGGTCTGTGTTGCTTATCCCAGTGCACAGGGACTTTCTGCTCAGATTGGGAGAGAACCAGGAGCAAATGTGAGATTGTTCTGCACAAAACCAAAATGGATGCTGAAGCAATTTTCCAACCCATTTTATAATTTCTCAGAGTCCTTCAGGATGAGCTGTTTCATAATTAAAAAAACAAAACAAAACAAAAAAACTAATACAACAGGGAGTATAGCAATTTTTCCTAGACCAGCATTTCTTGGGGTAAAAAGTAAAACATCTGTCCGATATTAAGAAACATTGAAAATAGATATTACTGTGTTGTGGATTTTAGTCCATAAATCATGAAAGGAATATACTATTACTTTCATTCTGAAAGTAAATGTACTACTTCTTTGAAAAGAATATCCAGAAAGCTGATGGAACATTTCATTCTTTTTGAATTTTTCTCGAGTTTTATTTTCAAATCTATGCATTGTTGTAGGTCAGTGGTTCTCAAGGTGACATCTCGGAACCAGCAGGGGAAACAACACATCTGGGAACTTTTTAAAAATGCAAACTCCCATCCCAAATCTACAGAACCACAGACTCTGGGGATGGAATCTAGCACTCACGCTTTAACAAGCCCTGCAGGGGATGCTGATGCCTGCTGAAGTTTGGGACTATTAATTTGAGAGGAGCCAATTATGTAAAGGTATTTAACTTTTATGTAGTGAAGTTTAAGTTGACTTTGATATTAATGCTTCATTTGGTTATAGGTCAACTCAGATTTCACCTAATGACCTTTCTGGACACAATAGTTTATTTCAAATGACATCTTATTCTTTACTGCAGAATTATCAACATGAATATAACTATACCTACTCAGTTAACAGGTAGTTACTGCGTTACAATGTGTAATTAGCACTTTTCACAGAGCTGAATTATTTGCATATTTTTATCTTTACAGTGGTCCTGTGATATGGGTACTACTGTTAATATTTAGCTATACATATATTCATCAGAGATTATTTTGTCATCACCATACCTGGGTTATTCATATATTAAAGAAAAGAACTGTGAAATATCAATTTGTTTAGAAATAGATAATAATATGAATCATTTAGAGATCACTTTTATCTGTTTCTACTAGAAAGAAAAAGGTTAAACTAAGAAACATTTTTTAATGTCCTAAGTATTACAATTTATCACACTTTAAGATTTGAAAAATACTGAGTTCTTCAAAATTAGGAGAGACCTGTATAATTCACAAAACTTGAATTAATGAGGGCCAATAATAATTATAATGAGATCACAATTTAGAAGTGAAGGATGAAGTGTAAAATCCCTAAGTAATACACACATAATATATGTTTAAATCTTGAAAATTGCAAGATAAAAAAACGCTTCGGCATAGGGTGCTTTCTGTACACACAATTTCTATTACTTTGAAATACTTCCATCTAGTGGTGGAGTCTTTTAATTACAGATTTTATTAGAGCAGTACAATTATAAAATGCTTCCACTGTTTAATTTCATGGAAAAGGCATGTGAAGTTATTTTGTAAATTCATCTTAAAACATTGTTAACTTTCATAGTCTACATTAGCAATTTACTGTTTCATAAAATAAACATTTCCCCATGGAATTACAAACATACATTATAAACATTTTAACAACATAATTACTCTAATATATATTGTATTGCAGTTAGCTTCTTGATATGTAACTTATTGAAGTTCACCCAAAAGGAAATTTATACTGATTCTTATAATTGGAATCACTAAGTTAATTACTGAGTTACATAATTGTTTTACCAAAACATTAAAAACTTCCTTTCCTAAAAGCAGAAGAAAGGAGAGCTTGGTACCAGCTTTGAAAAAAAAATTTTTTTTTCTTCTATGATCAGACCTTTTGTATACAGTTTTGTGTTTTTGTTGACGTAGTTGTATTTTTTTTAAGTGTAACTGGCATAACATTCTGTTAGTTTCAGTTGTACAGAATAATGATTTGATATTTTTATATATTTCAAAATGATCAGCCCAATAAGTCTAGTATATTCGAAATATATGAATATTTTTAAAATGTAAAACTCAGCTTACTATGTTTTGATAAGCAGATTCGTTTTCCTGTATTTCAGTTGTTGCATTATTTCCCTTTTGGTGTGTTAGCTCATTCATTTATTTACCCAACAAACATTTATTTGGAATGTATTATATGCTGGGGCCAATTCTGGGTGTCAGAGCAATGAACAAGAGAAGCGAAGCTGCTATTTTCATGGAGCTTACACTGGTGGGAGCAGGGATGAAAAAGAATCACATAAGAATATAAAGTAATATAGTAATGACTGATATAAAGGAATAACATAAACAGCCCCTGACTACTTTACAGTTGACCATCACAAACATCTTCCCTGAAAAAGTGACATTTACTAGGACAGAAACCAGTTTATACAAGATTCAGCAGAACATTCCAACAGCGAGAACAGCAATGGCAAATGTTTTTTAGGCAGGAATCAGTTTTAGTGGGCTCTGGAAACACAGAGGTGGTCAGAATGGCCGAAGCATAACTTCGAGAAGAACACTGTATGGGATACAGTCAATAAGGTAGCAGGGGCTTACTAGTAGATGGTCATGTGGTTAGGAATTAGGGATCTTAGCTAAATTTATTGAGAAAGTATTGGTATAATCTGATTTATATGTTATCCAGTTCCCTGTGATTATTTTTTTTTAAGATTTTATTTATTTGTCAGAGAGACAGAAAGAAAGAGCACAAGCAGGGGGGAGCAGCAGGCAAAGGGAGAAGCAGGCTCCCTGTTGAGCAAGGAGCCTGATGCAGGGCTTGATCCCAGGACCCTGGGGTCATGATCTGAGCTGAAGGCAGACACTTAGCCGACAGAGCCACCCAGCTGTCCCACCCTGCCCCCCACCCCGTGATTGTTTTATACATTGGAGAGGAGGGCAAAAAAAAAGGGAGAAGTATAAATAAATTTAAATATATATTTTGGAGTTCAGACTGATAGGAGGTGAAGTAGAACAATAAGGGGGAAAAAATGTATCCAAGAATGATTCTAAGTGCTTTGGCGTGAGTAATTGAGTGGCTAGTGGGTTATTTATTAAGATGGAGAACACTGGATAAAAATCTGTTTAGGGGTACAAATGGAGACTTCTTTCAGTATTTGGACTACAGTTTTCTTAAACGCATTCATTACTTGGAATATCTCCTTTTTGTGACTCTCATTCTTTTATTTAACAAATATTTAATAAATGTTCATCAGATGCCAGACACTACGCTAGATGGCTGGTATTTCCAGTAAAAATGCAGATACATCCCCTGCCCCTATAGAATTTCTAGACTGATTGGAGAAATAAAGACAGTAATCAAGTAGCCATATAAAAAAAGCAAATTGCAACAGTGTTTAGCACAAAAAATGAGAGCTACATAATACTATGATACACTAAAGTAGAGTGATTTGACCTAGTTCTGGAAGTCTTAGGAGATTTCCCTAAAGAAACATTAACTTGATAGCAAATCAGTGATTCTGTGAAGAAGAAACTTAAGGGGCTCATAACAGGAAGGAATTTGCCAAATACTTGGACCTGATAAAAGATTAAAAGACAGCCTGGAGTCCTTATCAGCAGAGTCTGCAGCAATCAGTATATGGACTACTAATTTATTAGGGAGTGCAATCCTAATAAATTAGGATTAGGCATGAGGAAAAAAGAGAGTGAGGCAAAGAGGAAGAACCAACAGAAGGTGCATTATTGGGTTGGCCACTGTTAAATGCAAATGATTGCTCTAATCTATGGGACCATCCAGGATAAGAGAGTGGAGAGGGGCCGTGAGAGAAGGCTGAAATTTATCCACCAGCTCCCTTCTCTTACTGGATAAACATTTGCTCCAGAGGGTGTTAATTCCTCCATATTTCCATATTGAGCACGAATAGGTGCCAGGCAGGGTCTCCCGGCACCTCATCCATAGTGTTCAGGGAAGAGCCCTCAGCAAGAGACGCATCATGAGCACTACTGTTCATTCCCGTCTGCAATTAGCCCGTTGCAGTCCATAGAGTGGAGCTGCTCATGACACCAGCGGCTCGTACCAGACGGACTAGGCCTGGAGAATCTGAGGTATTTGATACAATCATTATGGCAGGCTTGGGGAGAGGAAGGGGAGAATGGTGGATGATGGGATTGGGAGCTTAGTAGGGGTCTGACCATGCAGAACATTGAAGACTAATTGAAGATTTTTGTCATTATCTTAAGAGCAAAGGAAAGTCGTTGGCGGGTGGCGGGGAGGGTGGTCATCATAGGGAAACAGCATGAACAGATATGCACTTCATATATCACCGTGCTTCTATACTGGTCAAAAGTTTGGAGAGGGAGCCAATGGACACAGAAAGACCAGTTAGCATGGAAGTGGTCCAGCCAAATGATCCCAGTACAGAGCAGTGGGTAGATCCAGGAGATACATAGGCAGTAGTATCAACAGAATTTAGTCATGGATTGAGCATGAGGAAAGGGAGAAAGTTTGGTAAGGAAGATAGGTTTATGGCTTGAGTACTTGGATGGATCCTATTGCTGAAAATCACTTAACTGTAGGTACAGTTGAGGGGCAGGGTGGGGCGCTGGACAGATTTGGAAGGGGAAAGTTACTTTTGGAACAGTGAGTTTGAAATATCCTTCAAACGTTAGGAGAGGAGATGTCAAGTAGGAAGTCATAAATAAAAAGCATCAGATACATGGAGAATTCTGGGCTAAAAATACCTCAAGGTCACGTGTCTGCACATGACAATCAAGCCTGACGTGTAAGGCCTGTTTGAGAAACAGCAGAGTAGGGCAGGAACCTAAGACTGAGTCTGCAGGGAACTCCAGAGTCCAACAAGTTCAGATTCCATATTTTCCTCCTGACAGAATTATAAGGTGGCAAATTTTCAATTTATTTCAATTACTGCTTTTCAGTCTACACATATCTTGTTTTATAGATAGAATATTGTTTTCCCCTATTGTATGTTTTGATCACATATCTTAAAACCAAGAAGTTTCTAAACATGATCACTAAGTCAACATTAAATTCAAACTTCCCTTTCTTTAGCATTTCTAAGATAATGTGGAGTGAGAGAATAAAAAAATCTATACTAATATATATTCTAATGTACTAATACAGATTCTGAGTCTGAGTTTTAGAGCCAGACAGCACTGGGCTTAATTTATTTCCAGCTCTAGCCCATGCTGGTTACACTTACCACATTATTTAACCATGTTGTGCCTTAATTCTGCCAACGGAAGATTGTTTCACAGGTTAAATGTGATAATGTATGTAAAGTGCTTCATACACATAAAACACTTTTCAAAAATCACAATTTTCAATAGATTGTCTCCCAATTACTCACTACCCTTATTTGAAACTATAGTATATTGGACAGTGTCTTGAAAATTGACATTTCTGCATTGTTCTAAAAATCAAATGAATACACATTCATCTTAATTTTACATTTATCATTAAACACTAAATTTATTGGCAAATTACATTTTGTAGATTTTGCTATTAAATGGTCCATTTGTAAGTATGGTCATTCAAATCAAAATACTTTTATTTATATGTCATTTGTACTTTTTAACTTTATGCTTCATTTATAGATATTCCAGGATCAGAGGCAAGTGGAGGTAAGGTTGATTTATAAATTCTGATTCTTCTTGTCTGGATAGAAAAGAATACAAGCATTTTTAGAGTACACGAAGTTGAACTTTTATTTGGAAAGTTGAATTTCTTGTATAATGAAAATATTTTTAAACCATACATATTCATAAGCATAATACAAACACCACCTACAATACAAACACATTTTAATAAAGTTTTACTATGAGTATTAATCTAAGCCAAAAAAAAGTAATCAGGTAAACCAGTTCTACATACCTTTTATCTCTTTTGATGATGTAATCAAACAATTTAAGACACAAAACAAAGTAAGCTTTGGCTCAACCCTACTTATCTCACTATGGGAACACTAGGATATATACTACCACAGATTACAAACCCAATCCCTTTATAATCAATTTAAAATTGTTACAAGAATCATATCTCAATCGCATGTAAACATATTTAGGGCTTCAGTTGGCAATTATGTTTTAAATGCTTAGAAAAACACACCAACATTTCTCATTATTGTTCTCTCTTTATCTCATCTCTTCCATGAATATAAAATAGGAAAAAAATATTATTTGAGACTTCCAGCATAATTTCATTGTGCTTTACACTTTTATAAACATGGGTACATCTAAAATATCAGATGCCTTTATACCAATAGAATAATCCACCAAATTCACATTTTCTTACAAATACACATGCAAAATCAGTGAAAAACACTTTTGTATAGCAAAGACCCTGCTTGTTTTCTGATTAATAATTTTGATGGCATGTGCAAATCATACTGCTCACTGAACAGTAGATTTTATTTCCTGTAGATTTGTTTTTCTATAAAAATATATTTATGTGCTCACAGGAAAAAAGTTGGTATGTGTGGGGTGACTTTTGATACATCGTTAGATTAAAGGTTTGTTTATGAAGTTAAAAGGCATCTTAGCTTTTATCGTTTTCAAATTTTTCTTCATATAAAAGAACACCCTGTGACAAAGATAAGGTAACTGAGATAATCATTAGCACTTTATAGTTGAGACAGTATGAAGCAAAGGGGTCAAGCAACGTGCCTAAGGTTTATGTACAAAATCAGTGCTGGAACCAGGAAGAGAACTTGGATTTTCCCAACCCTTGGACAGTTCTCTAGGAACTCATCCCCACCAATAATCCTTGAGATTATATACAATCTATTACATTAAAATAACATTGACAGTTAACGGAGAAAGTTAGTTATGAACCAATTCCTTCTGCACTGAAGATTCCCAGTAGAAGCCAAATGGTATTAAGAAAAGGTACGAAGAAAAATAGCAAAAGGCAGTCATAACACAATGATGTCATTTATCATATCTCTAAGTTTTGGTCATTGAGAAAATATGAGCAGGAACATCCCTATTACTCAGACTGCTAAAGGGAAACACTGAAGTCTAGGAAAATCAAACACTTCAGTATTTGTGTTAACTTCTAACTTGAAGATTATCAAATTTATAATAAATCTACACCTAATGCTTTTTGGAGATTATTTCCAACCTGCATGATTCTCTTAAAACCTTTTTGGCTGATGACAAAGAAGAGGAACTAGAATAACAGCAGAACTAAACTCAGAAGTCCTAACCTTGGCCTCATCAGTAGCCAAGTACCAGAAACTCCTCCCAGGTAAGTGAGAACGTGATGATTTTTCCCTCCAGAGAAGTGCTTTAGCAATCAGATGGGGATGAAGCTCAAGGTTAGTGCTGGACACACAGGGTGAGGACCAAGATACCTTCCCCTTTGGAAACTCTTACTTCTGGGAGTTCGGTCAAATCCTGAGCCCATGACACATTGTCTTAAATCAAACATTCTTTTGCTGCCTATGTATTTTGGAGGACACAGAAAGTTTAAAATGACAGATACTTCATATGGATTACTGCATTGACCACGGTAGAAACATCCCTAATTTTGGCCCCCAAGAAATACAGTGGCTGCATAAATCAAAGTCAGGATTTAGCACTATATGGCCGCAGCTACAGCTCAAAAAATAAACTCTGTAAGTCACTTTCACTTAAACATAGTTAAGAATTTCATGGTAGGGTTAACAAATGTTTCCATAAAGTGAGAAGTTGAACACTGAATTTTATTGGCATGCATGCACAGTCCTTCGTAATATTTTTAAACCATTTTCATGTACAATTTTAGAAGGACTAGTAGCCCACACGCCAGGAAATGAATTCCCTGAATTTGTACTGACTTTGACAGAAGAACAGAGAGATCCCACCCTTAAGATGTTTAAAATGTGAAAGGCAAGCATATGTCTGGAAATTTCTACTGTAAACAGTTTTTTTTTTCTTTTGGGGGCCGGGGTAAGAATATACTCAACAATAAAAACTTATTTTGAAAAATATGAAAACATTTCCCTCAATATTTATATGATATTTTATTTGGAAACTGTCGGAGAAAGCAATATAAGAACATAATCCAAATGCTTTGTACAAAGTCTTCAGTTTTGGAACCTCATGTTATTGCTTGCAGCTCTGGAATGATGAAAAATGTTATCTCACTATATACTCTAGCTGTACAGACATGCCTGTTAATGTTCTTTTTCTCACTTCAAAATAAAACACATCTATAGTTTGTGTAAATATTAACATAATATGTACAATGCATTCATGAAATATATGCAAGCATACCATTATATAAACATAGAAAAAAGGTAAAAGCAGTCAATTTAGAAACAGAGATATTAAATAGATATAGCTATTAGACTGCAGCATCATGGATACCTTGGCCTGTTCTTTCGTAAGATAACCTTCTGACCACCACTTACTTTGCAGCTGAATTTAGTCCAAGAAAAAAGCCAAAAAAAAAAAAAAAAAAAAAAAAAAAAAAAAGATGGTTCTAGATGTCAGAACTGATAGACATTAAAAAAAAAAAAAAATTCATGTTGAAACTGAAAAAGTTAGAAATGTATTTAAACATGACCATCTCTGGGCAACCAGGCGCTCAATAAATACGGGTTGATTGTTCACCTAAGACTCCTGCTACTAAAGATTTAAATAATAGATTTAGACTGTATATATTCAATGAACTGCTTTAATAAGACATTCATATTCCTCTTTACATTTTAAATAACCAGTTTGCTTACCATCTTTTTACCTGTAGCGAAGCAAAGTCACTAAGTTCTGAGAGACTGAATACAAATGTGCACACAGAGAAAAACCCACAAGGTAGCAACAACTATGGCAAACACAGTGAACAGTAAAACCAGGCAGAATGGAGTACACTGGATGGATACTTTGGGTTCAGTTGAGGTGAATCTAAATACAGGATTTGTTTTGTGTTCTGAACTTTCAGCACCTGAAAAACAAAACAAACAATATAGGCCTGTAGCGCTTGGTATTTTTTTCAAGGCAGTGCTATTTTTCTTAACATAATTGCAAGATGTTCGAATTCTGGATGAAATCTTTTGCCAATACGTTTCTATTCCTATGTGAAAGTTCTTGCTCCCTCGAACAGATAAATACGGAAGGTTGGTGTGAACCACTGATGGTGTTTACATGGGATACATTTACGCTCGGAGTGGAAATGTTGCTGTAGAACTTCCATTGCTTTCAACAGATCCTTTCTCCTTAGATCCAACATAAGCGCCAATAAATGATCCATCTTCGTTGAACAGACCATGGTCGCCTTCTCCATACTGGACTAAGCTGTCAGCGCTTTCTGTGGTCTGCATATCCCTGGTAAGCGATCGAAGGCTTCCTTTGAGAGGTTTCTCATCACTGTCACTACAAAACAAAGAATCGTTCAACAAAATCTGAGATATTCACGTAAAGTGAGATGCAGGCATTAGTGCTAATAGGTCTTAAAATTTTCAAGATATTCACATTAGCATTGCAGACACATAAACCCTGAATGACCCCTTCACAAATAAATGTTTAAAAGGTCATAACCAATTTGCGTCATACTGAGTAACTGAGAAACTGTTTTCTATTATTCACAGTATTTCTGCTTCCCTTTAAAATTGGGAGTTTTGAGACATGCAGACATTCAGTCTGCTGACCTACATTGAGGATAATGTTATTCCTCTGAGTTCATGAACTTTTGGAACTCCCAGTCATCAGGTCTTGATCTTTTGTCTTTACCTTTGATCCTGTACGTACCCCTAAATCCTTCCCCAAATTTTTCTTTTGATTATGGTAATCAGTCAAATTCTGTTTCTGGTAACTGAAGAACTTTCTTTAATATAGTTTATAAACTTAAGTTTGTTGAATTTTTTAAAAGATGGCTGGCATTTTTAGAACCTAAATACTACAGTATTTGGTTTGGGTTTATTCTTCAAAAAAAAAAAAAAAATAACTCTTGAGTTAGTAAAATAGCTATAAAATATGATCTTCTAAATTTCTGGATCAAGATTTGTTTTTAATTACTAACAGCTATCACACTATAAATCTGTACACCAAATTAAATGCTTTTAGAAAATTTTAAAAAGGATGAATTTGGTAAAAAAAATATAATACATATATTTATATATGTATTAGCACTGTATAGTTTTTGGTAATCAGTGTTGTTCATCAAATAGGTCCATCTCTCAGCTTCCTGGGAGCAGGACAGGGTGGCATTTCTCTGCCTTTCCTGACTTACACATTGTCATGTGACTTGTTTTGGCCAAAGAAAAGTGAGCAAAGGTGGCATGTGTCACTTTAGAGCCCGTGCTCAGTTTGCTATGTTCTATTTCTCCGCCTGTGGTGCTGCTGGATGCTCATCTCCCAGCCAGTGCTCCTAAGTGATCAAGATGAATGGAGCCACCTGTGTTGGACACATAACTTGAGAAAGAAAAAGATTCTGGAGTTGTTTTTGACAGCAGCATAACCCAGGCTATCCTGACTCACAGAGTAGTTGGCTCCTGAAGTGGGATGCTTACAGTTACAGAAACACAAAACAAAAACAACAACAGAAATGTGGCATTAACTTAGGGACCAGGCAGCAAGTAGTGAAGAAACTATTACCAGAAGCTGGAAGGTTAACAATTCATGTCATGAGTGAGAACAGCATCCAGTTCTCACTGGGATACCTGGAGATTAGATAATTTTCTGGATGAACACATAGTTTTGGGAAAAGATGATGGAAAACATTAAGGGATTAAGGAGATTAATTAAATTACTAATAAATAATTATATTAATGGGATGCCAGGTGAAATAGTGCAGGGGATGATTTTAGCTATCTTTTTTAAAGAGGCAGCAGGGTGTGGGGGAATGAGTTTTTGAACAAGGCATTATCATAGTTTTCTTGCTTATAAAATTGAACTATTAATATCTGTCTTTCAAATATATTTTGAAAAGTTGCCATGGGCCTCTAATGATTCTTGCCTCATGGAATCTGAACCACAATTTATAAATTTGTAAAGTTCCAAGTTTCTCTCTCTCTGTCGTCTTCCCTTCCTTTTTCCTTCTCTCCCTTTTTCTCGCACCTCTTTCCTTTCTTCTTCTCCCTCTAATGATCCTTCTGGAAAGAACTTAATCAAGAAATATAAAAATGTAAAGAGAGCTTTCATTAAGTGGAAAAAAGAAGAATTAGTATAGAGCAAAGTAGAGCCTATAATGAGGTTAAGCCTACATCAGTTAACGCAGAACAGCTCGTCATAATGCTCTGTGTCATTGACTATAGTATTGGATGCAGGGATGGGCCAGTTAGAGGCAATCAGGTCTCTTTCCCATATGAATTCTGGCCTCCTGTGTGCTAAAGGCTGTATAAGCCCGGGCGTTGCAAGCTCTCTAGTATACAGAGGACCTGATGGAAAACAATGACATCCCAAACAGGAAGGGCTAAGGTGGTGGAAGGGGGAACATGGTGAGCAGTGACAGGAGAATGGGAAGTTGAACGCAACCTCAAGAGCTACACCCCTCCTCCAGATGCCCCCCCCCACCATTCCTCCCAGGAATGGCACTCTTCTCTGCCTGAAGTTTGGTCATATTCCACCCAGTGGTTAACAGTAACACAATCCATTTCATTCTTTACAGCCTATCTTATCTCTTTGGATGGGATCCTTTATCAGCATCCCTTCAAGGCAGACAGAGCCACTCCCCTTTTTGCTCTCTTATTCTCTTTACCTAATTACAGTGATTTTGCAGAGGGAAGTTTTCTTCCTCTGCAGACTAGGTTCATCCTGAGGACAGGATCTGTATGTAACTTACCTTTGTGAGTCTAGACAGTAGGTGAACAGAATACATGTTTACGGATATAAATTGCATGCAATCTGGACCCATAATGGCCATGCTGAAGACTTCAGGATGTTTTAATACTCCAAATAGATATTCACTCTAAATAAAAATAGTGAAATAGCGTCCTTTTGCATAGCACACAGAGCTTTCAGAAAAGTCTCCCAGCACACACATCTCCCTAGAGTGAGGTTACACATACCCCTGCACCTGGAGGTCAGTTGCTATCTCATAAGCAGGCCCTATTTTTGCAAACTGGTCTTTAAAAAGGCATTACAATATAGTAGTGTAACCTTTATTTGAAGAATAAATACTTGTTTGCTTTTGCCTTTTTAAGCTTATAACCTGATGAGTATGTGTTTTGATACATTTTAAAATGGAACACCATTTACCTGTATTCACCAAAGGTTTCATCTTTTACTGACTGAACTTCTGGATCTGAATGTAGATCTTCCTTTTCTTTCACTAAAAAACAAATAGGGAAAGTAATACAAATAATTTTTAAAGACATATTAACAGTGTTGTTAAAGATGGATAATTAATGAGAACAGCATTGCTCCAGCTTTTTGATACTAGTAAGTCATTTTTTTTTTTATGGTTCTATCCACAGTCCACCAATTACCTCTTTGTTTAAGCAAAAAAAGGGAAAAAAGATCTCCTGGCTTCTCCTGATCTGTCATCAGAATTACAGCATGTTGCAGATCATGGGGCTGCTCAGTATTGTGTGGGCAACAAGTCTTACGGGAAGAGTCAAACTTAGTTATGGTTTCTTAATGGAGACCAAATTACTAGATACACTTTTTACTATCCAAAACTTTTTGAAGATGTCATAGGCTCATGCCAGATCTATATCACTAAGCTAGAGTGATTAAGAGTCAACCATTTGGTGGTTCCGCTCTCTCTTACTCATAACTGCCTCAAAAATCAGATTATTCAGGTCTATGGTGACATTTTAAATTTGATTTATTCCAAATAGTGGGACAGAGGACCAGGGGGCTCTTATTACACTTTATCAGGAAAACTCAAAAATCCTGATGTGGGGGGCGCCTGGGTTGCTTAGTCAGTTAAGCATCTGCCTTCAGCTCAGGTCATGATCCCAGGGTCCTGGGATGGAGCCTTGTGATGGGCTCCCTCCTCAACAGAGTGTCTGCTTCTCCCTCTCTCTCCCTCTGCCCCTCCCCCTGCTGGTGCTCACTTGCTCACTCACTCTCTCAAAATAGAGTCTTAAAAAAAAAAAAAAATCCTGATGTGGGAAACAAAGGCAAAAGAAATGCAGCTTACATTAAAATCTCCTTAGAGCTTACAGCCCACTGATAGATACCCTAAACATGCAGAACATGACCTTCCTCAAGGAACTTGTGGCTGCCTTAGTGCCTTAATGTTTAAAAGTAACGTTATCTTGGCAGCAGCTGGTCCCTCAAGGTCCTGAAAGCCTTGCCTCCAGAGTCCTTGGATGTGTGCACTACCCCTAACTCCCACAAACTAAAAAGTATACAATCAGTCACTGCTCACAATCCCAGTATAGCTCGCTCTGCCCACAGGTCCTGTCCCATGAATAGGGAAAGGGCTAAGGTACAGACAGGAGGGGAGACAGGAGGCCCCTGTCTCCCCTTCCTGTCTCCCCTGACTAGGCTCTGAAACTATTCCTGGCAAGTGGTTGCTGAGACAGAGCGGAACAAAAGATAAGGGAACAAACCAAGATGGCACAAGACTCTCGAGGCCACAAGCTTCCCAGGCAGTTCTCCATAAAAGACTGCCGCTAAAAGTTCTCAGCGGCAACCCGTTCGGGACCCCTCACTCTGGAGAGCTTTACTTTCCTTTCTGCTCTCACCTTCACTTAATAAACTTTCAGTTTACTTCACCCGTTTGTGCCTCAAGATTCATTCTTTGACTCCATGAGACGAACCCAGCAACCCTGTAACAATCCTTCTTCATGACACCTTTTACTACTACTTGCAGAGACCTAAGAGATTCTTTTAGTTGTCCTATAATGTGAAATGCTGACTTTTTTTCTTTTCCATCGTTAGAATTTGGAGAGGGTCATACTTCACAAGTGACTATTTGTTGGGGATACTCAAAAAGGAATGCTATATGTGTTTAAATTTTCCAGTTAACTAACTGGGACATTCATTAATCATTGTAAATCCAATACATAATAATTCAGTTCTCGTAGAAAAAAAAAAGTTCATTATTGCATAAATTTCCATGCATAAATTGCATCGATTTTACAAAAATTTAAAAATCATGCTCTTTGATTATTCAATATACAGAGTCCCAATAAATATTTGCTAAATGGATAATAAGCCAATAAAAGAACTTCTTACTAATCTGAACATCATCAAACTAATAGCAGTGAGATCTAAATTTCCCCTTATATAAAAGCATCTTGAACACTAAGCAATAACAATAATAATAGCAACAACACAGTATGTATATCTGAAAAAGATAAAATAAATTTGGAAGTTGAATTAAAGCCAACTGTTTTTTTTTTTTTTAAGATTTTTATTTATTTATTTGACAGAGATAGAGACAGCCAGCGAGAGAGGGAACACAAGCAGGGGGAGTGGGAGAGGAAGAAGCAGGCTCACAGCAGAGGAGCCTGATGTGGGACTCGATCCCACAACGCCGGGATCACGCCCTGAGCTGAAGGCAGACGCTTAACCGCTGTGCCACCCAGGCGCCCCTAAAGCCAACTGTCACATTAACTGTGATGGTTTTTATTTCTATTTTATGTACATTAATTCAGGAGGCAGTGTATCTAATATATGTCATGGTAATAAAAAATGCATTCCCAGCAATGGTTAACTCTAGTAAAGCTGACTAGTGGAGCCAGTACTATCAGAAGGTACTAGTGCAAACATTCTCTGGGTCACAAATACATGACAAGGCATGCTGTCAAGGACAAGGTCCTTTCCTCTTAAGATGTTAAAATATGTGTGTGTAGTTTAGTGATTAGTGTTCTTAACATCTCTGATATTTTACAGACAGAAGATAGAAGGCTGGAAGTATTACAAGCCTCATTAGAAACCAGTAACCACTTGAAAATAATATTCTAGAACGTACATCCTTTGGTTAGTTAATGTAGGTTGTTTGTTTTTTTTTTTCCTCTCAGTATATTGCATACCTCTTGTGCTACCATAAATTTGGCTTAAATGTGTAATTTAAAAAATAAAAGATGTCTCTGAAGAATGCATCCTAGAAAATACTATTTAATAAACTGGAAGTATATTACTCAATTAAGAAACAGCTTTACCTGAGTACTTTCCACCTCTGTTCCTCTTCACAAAGCAAACAGTTAACAGTATTAGTGTGAGAAGAGCAATCGCACACATCAATCCAATAAACCAGCCTTGAGTGGAGATGTCGTCATATAAACCAGCGTATTCTGTTGTGCAAAGAGAAGTCACACGTTGAATGCTAGAAACAGTCTTTGGGATTATGCCCCCTTTGGGGAAATGAAACATCATTTTTAAACATACAAAATAGAATCCATTTTATTTTCCCTTTCAGTGACCCTAGAGGGAATGTGATTTAAAGGACAGTTCATTGGAAGAATACTGATAAATCGTCCATCCTGTATTTAGAAAGGGCCCTCTCAAGTAGCATTTGACTCTGAGGATGAAAACCAAAAAGGGATAGTGGAGGCAGAGCAAGTGAAACACAGAAGCAGCCCAAGCAAAGCAGAAGCACAAGCTGCCTTGGTTATATGCAGATTGCAGTGGAGTTTCTGCGGGTTTTATTCTGTCTTGGTTTTCTGTTTAGTTTTTGTTATTAACACGTGTTAATTGGCTGGAGATATTTTTTTAGTCAACCGACAAAAACAAGAAAGACTACGTTGGCTCTTTGTGGAAGATTTTTCATTTTGATAATTTTAAAATGCTGTGATGAGCACTGGGTGTTATACGCAACTACTGAATTGTTGAACGCTACATCAGAAACTAATGATGCACTACACATTGGCTAACTGAACATAATAATAAAAAATGCTATGCCAAAGCAAACTGAAACTGTTATCTTTGTAACTAATGTACCCCATATTTTTATCTTTAACACAGGAAGTATGTAAAATTAATCTACAAAGCAGATTGATTGTCGAACATGCCCCACATACAATCTCATGTCTCACCTCTCCCTCTTGTCTCAATTACATCTTCAAAAATGCTATTGTTATCAACCCAATTCTTAGTCAATAGGCGAACTATATGCTCAGCTCCCGGCTCAAATACCTCTACTGGGTGAGTCTTTTGAGTAAGATTGACTCCTTCTGATATCTTCCCGATACTTTTACCTAAGAAATGTACACAGTTAAATCATATAAATTGTAATCATTGAAAAGCAGGACATGAAAAGTAAAAACAAGACACAACAAAACAAAAAACTGTTATTTGAGAGGAGAGCCCTTTGTAGCATTTTTTTCGCGGATAGTTGTTGAATGATGGGGAGATCAAGAAAATCAACATTTCAATGTTTTCTTTCTTAATATGCTGAAATTGAGGAAATGAAATGAACTTAATTCATGTCCTTTAAAGATAATGTACTTGTTGATGAAATGGTACTAAAAATCTGCCCGGTCACATGAATGGTTCAAAAACCAAACACAGACTTCAAAAAATTATACGATGTCATTTTGTGCAATTGGAACTTTCACAGACCTAGCAGGAAACTGAACATGGCCATTCTGGCTTATTTTTGAAAGCAAATGACATTATAGGTTTAAATATATATTACTTTTTCTTGTCTTGGTCTTCTATAAATATTGACGGAATAGTATAACATTGTCATATATTAAATACTTGAAATTTGTAGAAACAATAAGCAGGCTTATAGGTACATTTAAATGAAATGCACTGAGAATTTTAAAATGTTATGAGACAAAGAAACACGAATATATCAATATATTAATTGTATAATCTCATAGTAGCAGATAAAAATGAGTCAAGTGTAATTAAATATACATTTAATTTCTGATGTAATAAAATATGTAAAATATTTTTGTATTTGATCCATGGTTTTGCTGAGAATCAACATAATAAATGTAAACCAGAAAATGTTAATAATTTACACTGAAAATAAATATATTCCATGTTGAGGATATTAAAAGTTATGAAACTCTGTGTCAAATGGGTATATGTCACACATTAGAAATTGGTGATATAGTTACTGATAACAAAAGGGCTTCATTAAAAAATGTCACCACAGGAGAAATAAGGCCAACTATATTAGTTGAGCAAAGCCTTTAAGATTGAGCACCACTGAGGTAGACCACAATTAATTTTGATTTTGAAAAAGAGAAATATTAGTATAACATTAAGTAGAGCAAGCTTTTGAAAAATAGAGCAAAGCAAGTGTTTTGTTCAAACCAGCAATGACACAAATATTTCTGACTAGCGCCATCATCTTCCCCCTCTGAGACTATGGAATGTGAGTCACCTGAAAATCAGACTGACATTCAGGAAATAATCAGAAAAAAAAAAAATGCTTGTGTATCAAATCCTATTTTCTGAATAAATGTCAGATGACCTTAAAATGCGCTATCTAGGCAGAGCAAGGAGAAGAAAGATACACAGAAATAGATTCCAACTTGTGCAAAAGTTATTTCTAGAGCGTTTAGTGATATCAAGATTTATCTCCTCCATGAAAATCTATATGTATTTTTTCTTTTCCAAAGATCATGCTGAAATCCAGTGGCAAAAGAGATTATAGTTCCTTTCCTGTAAATATGGCAAGATATGCCTACAGAAGAGGAATCAGTATCAACGGGGGAAGGGGCAGGAGCTGAAAATGCAGAATCCTAAAAAAGACCACAAACATACTACTAGTAAGGAACATTTTCAAATTCCTGAGACATAGGGCAGTGAAGAAATATGCTGAGAGATACTCAAAGATGCAGCATCATTTATAAAACCACACAAACAGCATTTTCCATCTGCTAAAAACATTTTTTTCCAACATGAAGGCGACCAGACCGAGATTTTCTAAATACTTCCATATATGCATATGGTAACTGTAACTACTGTAAGAGAACTTTATGAGTGTTTTTTTTCTTGCCTGCTGCAAATTAGCAATAATGGGATTAGCATATCTCATGCATATTATGGTCTTGGTTCTAACAAAATAGCAACCCTTTCCATGCCTTGAACTCTGTTTTGAAAAATACAGAAGTTGCATATTTAGATTACTACTATTCTGACTTCTTTTCTTTGTATTGAACACTTGATGCCACTTTGAACTCTTGAGAAATAAGATCCTTTTTGTTACTAAAAAGTTTTCAATAATCATCTTTAAATCTCTCTTTTGAGTAGGTAAGTGAGTTCTTCATTTCACTTGGTGTCTTATTTGTCCTTGGGAATAATGTGTGGGTTTCTTGGAAGAAACTCTTTTGAGTGTACATACTTTTCCCATAAAGGGGAGTTCTGAGTATTTAGGGTATCTGAGGAAAACATAAAGCCTTCATTAGGCAGATACAGTAGGGACAATAAGAAGGAGAAACAGTAAAGTTCAGAGCATAACCATTCACACACAAACACTGATTTGACAGTGATTCACATATACTTGAATATATTTTATAATATACATATCTTATAAGTTACAGCTTAGTTTTTCTCATTACTATTTTCTTTTTCCAGTGACTTGGTCTTTTTTCTAATCTAAAATGTAGAAACCCATCCAGGGCAGTGTCTGACACATAGTACATGATGAGCAATGATTCTCTTTGCCTTTTTGCCGTCTCCTTCTCCTTGTTCCCGTCCTCAAATATCCTTCTAGGTCTGATCAACTTCAATCCAACCGTGATCAAAAGCCCTCTTTTTTAACTTATTAGTGTGTGCAACAGTTGCTTTGATTCATTTCCTTTTTATGCTCTGCCTTCTTAATTTCTCTCCTTTTAAGTTTAGCAAGAACATTGCTAAAATCATAATTATCGAAATAATTTGGGAAGGAAAATGGGTCTAGGTTGGAAAAAAAAAAAAACCGAAAAGTGCAATTGAATCTAAAGAATTATACAAATTAAACCAGAGGCTGATAGGCCATTTCCAGCCAGTATTTGGCATCAACCAGTAAACAGTAAAATAAAATTGATACATAAATCAGTGTGTGTGTGTGTGTATAAGCCAAGACATGGAAGTGAAATGTATTAGATCATTGTTATAAAACGTCGACCAGGGCAAGAGGCAAATCTTTTTCTGTATGAAAACACTTCCAAAAGAAAAATACCCCTCTAGTAACCTTATGAATAACTTCATGACCTTACGTACTCCTATTTTAATTAAGTAAAATTATAGTTCCTGACCTTACATACACTGAGGCTATAGTTTCATTGCTGGTGGGTAGAAATCCATAAATCGAGTCAATGTGAACTTTACAAACAAGAGAAATAAATTCTGTATCTGTATCAGCGGAAAACAAAAGGTCAGACAGATTGAGATCACAGTCATTTCCAATTTACAATGACTAGCTTGGTACAGTCCCTTCAGAGCAGGTTAAAAAACAGCATCAGAAGCCTCCTGCACTTACTCCCTTCTCCTAACGTGGAGCTTTCCTCGGTGATTGGTTTTCCGCAGCCCTTTGAAGTGCAAGCCCTCAAGTAGAATTTGTACTTGGTGGTTGCATTGAGGTTTGAGAGACGCCAGCTGGGCTTCGATGGAGTTGTAATGTTGATATCATTCAGTTCTCCAAGTTCATAGGTGTCATTTACTAAAGAAATAAACATGAACAACAATGCCTCAGATTTCACAGCCTTAACAGTTCAAGTTATGTTGTCCCTTATCTTTGATTCTGTGTATGCTTGTATGCAAGGCGCTCCCTTAATTATTCACAGACATCAACTTACTCAATTCTATGATGTAGACATAATTTTATTACAATACCATACATGGAAAAATTGAGGTCTAGCAAGAATAAACACTTTCCCTAAATTAAGAGCCAGTAACTGGCCAACCAAATTTGAATCCAAACCAGACTTTTTTCACTCCAGAGCCCATCTTCTTAATCACCAAGGCATACTGGAGCTCCACCTTCATCATAACTATTAAAAATGATGGACTTTCCCCCTGTATTATATTTTCATTGTATCCTTCACTTTTAATCTTTTAGTGTAATAATCTAGACAATAATTTGTGTCTTCTATGGTTTCTGGCTCAATTTGAAGTACCAAATGTACTTAATATATATAGAATCAATAAACTGATTAATAAATTAATTTAAAAATGTCAACTATATACTAAGTACAATGACAAGTGCTAATCACAAAGAAGATGAATTAGATCGTGCCTTTCAAAGAATTTGCAACCAGCAAGACTATGGGATTTGTGCAAGAGTGCAGTGTATTATAAGATTACCAAAGAAAAGTCCAAGAAATGAAACACATGCCAAAATTGTGCAGCCATTAGTGGCAAGGGAAGGGCTAGAATAAATCCTCTTGACTCTCAGTCCAAGATATCACACAGATAAACAAACAAACAAGCAAGCAAATAAACATTTATTCTTAACATAAAAATGCCTTCCTTGGTCTACCTAATGCAATTAGATCAAAAATGAAAGATGAACAAATGAAAGATCCAAATGTTGGAAATTAGAAAGAAATATTACTCTTTTACAAATTTTAGAGCATTCCTATAAAATACCCAAAGTCGACTGAAAAACTACAATAATCATAAATTGAGAGAACTATACAGAGAGCTCTCAGACACACAACAACTGTTTAGAACATACAAAGCAACAAAAAGAGATAAATTATCGGGGCAACTGGTGACCCAGTTGGTTAAACGTCTGCCTTCACCATCTCAGGTCATGATCTCAGGGTCCTGGGATCAAGCCCAGCATCAGGGCTCCCTGCTCAGCTGGGAGTCTGCTTCTCCCTCTGACCCTCCCCCCACTCAGGCTCTCTCTTGTGCTCTCTCTCACGTGCTCACTCTCTCTCAAATATTTAAAAATCTTTAAAGAAAGAGATAAATTTTTAAAAAAATATTTCCATCACTTAATAGAAAGCAAAATAAATACACAATTATGTCATTTCATCAAAAAATCCATAGATTAAGCAGTACATTAATCACTGCCATTGTTAACGTTCCAGATTTTTTTCTTTATGTTCTAAGAACTGGTCTTTAAAATAATTTAAATCTTACATAAGATCAACACAAAGGTTGGAATTTAATTAACACTGAGTTTCTTTACTGTTAGGATAAAGAAAAATCATAGCTTTACTAAACAAATTAACATTTAAAAAGTCTTCATATATTTGTTCAGTGCTTTCTACATACTTGAAAACCAGTTCATGGAATACTATAGGCTTAAGAGCTCAGCATAGAGAATAAAACTGATTTAGGTTTGAATCTTGCTTAATATTTATTTTACTACATGGCTTTACATAAGTGAACTCTATATGCCTCAATTCTCACATCTGCAAAATAGTGAAAAATACATCCCTCATAGATTTTTTATTTTAATGAAAAAATACAGGGAGAGCACTTAGTACTGATCTTGCTACAGAGCAAACACTCAAAAATGCTCAAGTGCCACCTCCATTGGGATTTCGCCTGTATCTATCTAATCATATGACTCAAACCAGACAGGCCATCAGGAGCCAAAACTCGTACATGACCTGGATTGCCCCAAGCTTTGAACTACATGGAGGCAGAGCAGCATATCAGCTCTATCATCAAGGTGGCTTTTGCAAGTAGTGTAGTCCTAGTGTTTCCGCTATTTGGAATTCATGTCCTCAAAGTCTAAAATTTTCTATGATTTCAGCTCCCTAATTTCCATACTGAGATGATGCTTAGATGTGAAGACTGTTAGACATGGAAGGCACTGTGATTAAAAATGACTTGATTTCCTCTAAACATGTTGTTTCCAACCAAATGGCATAGTGGCACAAGAGCAGAGTCCATTCCGAGTAATGGTCCAAAGACAACTCTTCAATGTTCTCAAAACAACCTGCTTACACCAGCAGGCTCCCCGCAGAGGGTTCTACAAACTGAAGTACATTTAGGGTTGAGACCAGAAGCACGTATCAGAGCCAAAGAGGCAGTGCAGAGTGGAAGTTACGTGCACTTCGAATCTCCATGACATCATTTACATACTCTCTTCTTTGGCATGTTTCTTAAATCTCAAGGTCTCTCATAGGTAAGTATTAAACATATGTCTTCCGGGACCTACTGACTTTTCTTCTAAAACAGGGATTGCCAAACCTTTCTGAAAAGAACTAGACTGTAAATCTTTCAGCCTTTGTGAGCCACACAATCTCTGTTACAGCTACTGAGCTGTGGCCACAGTCCTGAGAAGGCAGCTACGGACAAATGTAAATGGCAAGTATGGCCTGTTTATGAGAACAGGCAGCAGGCTGGATTTGGTCTGCAAGCTGATTTACAGACCCCTTTGTTGTAAGGAAGTATGCCAGCTTGCAAACTGTGATCATCAGAATCTCAGTAGAAAAAACCAAATACTCAACCAAAAATGAAATATTAGCAGGTGGATTCAGGGCACCGGATGGCTCAGTCGGTTGAGCGTCCAACTCTTGGTTTCAGCTCAGGTTGTAATCTCATGGGTCATGGAAGCCAGTCCCACATCGGGCTCTGCGCTCTGTATGGTGTCTGCCTGGGATTCTCTCTCTCCCTCCCTCTGTCCCTTCTGCTCATGCTCTCTTCTCTCTCAAATAAATAAATAAATATTAAAAAAAGGTGAATTCAATTCAGATATCTACTTACTTATCTGATACTGTAATAGATAGCCAGTTAAGTTTCCATTCAATTTTTTAGGTAGTCCCCAGGTTAAAGTGGCAGTATCTTTATCAACTTTGATGACCTTGAGAAAAGCTGGTTGTTCAGGTACTAGAAAACATAAGACCAAGAAGATACACTCATAAATTGGTAAATTTCTTTAAAAAAAGAAGCTCCATTAGATTCCAGTTTTTTGTAGAAATTGAGAAGCTAACTCATATGAAGTACATATTGCTTAACTACTAATAAGGAGGTAAATGTTTAATTTGGCCATTGGCTAATTCCCATTGTTGGCATTATTCTTCACTGTTATGCTTACCTCCTTCTGGTGTTTGAAATATATAAGGCTCACTCTCTGGACCAGCGCCTTTGGAATTATAGGCTAAGACTGTTAAGTGAAATTCACTGAAGGCATCCAGAGAAGGAACCATTCCATAGTTTCTTTGTCCTGAAAATCTCAGAATGTTTACTTCTTTGGGATGTGTTCTTCCATCCAACAAACTTTTTGTTTTCCACCAATTTATCTGCAATAGAAATAGGAACCCTTTAACATACCAACCACAGTGGCAGATTCTCTTCTAGCTTCTTCTAAGATCAGTTCTTATTTGCATTTAAGATATTAATTCAACAACAAGAAAATCTATGATAAAAACCTGGTATCCTTTCAGATGTCCATGCACTCTGTCCTTCGGAATTGTTGACCAGGTAACTTTAACTAATGTGCTGTTTATAACGTCCACCCCATGGATCACTGGAGCTGTATCAGGATCTGTTAAGCATATAAGAATGATGAGCTTTCAGTAACCCTCAAATGTGATTATTAGGATCCTTTTCAAACGGTGATTTTTCATATTGCTTAATCTGAGCAAGGCATTCTTATGAAATGGATTCCTAATGGAACCAAGAGAGTTTCTCATTACAGAGGAGTTTCAAAGTCCAAATAGGTTTCTAGGAGAAGAAGATAGCCTACACCACACTGAGAAATGCAGCTCTCCAGGAGGATACAGCGTGGGTAGTGAAACTGGAACCAGTGGCCAGTGAAATACTCTGTGGGTATCTTGCCTTTAGAAGCAGAGGAACTAAACAATATAACTAAAATTACTTGAGAGTTTGATCAGTCATTAATAACAACAGCTAACATTAACTGAACATAGGCTATGTGTAGGCACTGTTCTAAGGGACTGTCTCACTGGACTGGCTCACATAATCCTTAGAACAACCCTATAACATGGTATTATTATCCCCATTCTATAGAGGAACTAACTACAGAGGAATAAACCAAATGCAGAGAAGCCAAGACTAATAATATCTTAGCTCACAGTGATATGCCCAGTATAATTTTATTTGGGTAGAAGAATTTAGATAGCAGGTGAATAAGGAGTTAGTCATTTCACATTCTCAACTTTTTTCCATTCTTGAATCAAAAATATTACTCTGGATACTGGAAGAACAATGAGAGTAATTCCTGTGTAGTGACATGGAATACACCATCCTTCCTTTTTTTTAATAATCTACTTGTAGCACTTATTATGGTATAAGAATTTAATAATGAGCATATCACTCATTATAGAGTGTGTGTGTGTGCATGTGTGTTTGTAATTCTATAGACAAATCTAGGTCTGTATCTCATCTGCATTTGGAAGGTTCCAAAAATACAACTGAGGCCAGGGTATTGCAGCAGGTGGCTGTTAGGAAGTCTCTTTGACAAGTAAGGACAAATGTAACTGGAAACCTTATGACAGTTATGCTGCTTAACTGATTGCAGTGATGAGTACTGGTCTTTGATTTCTAATATAGTAAAAGCTTTACTGGAAAATTGAATAAAATTAAAACTTTTAACATCATACCTTACCACTCTACAGTGATCAGCTATCCTGCAGTCAACCTTAAAGTAGGAACCATGCACTATATTTCTTTTTATCTCCCACACCTAGTACATCCTCTTTGCATGCAGTAGTTGCTCAGAAATGGTCATCAACAGAAATGCAATATACTTGAAAGAAATCGCTCTTGGAGCGCTTAGCCATTTCAGGCGCATCACTTACAGTCTTCTCCAGAATAGAGAATCACTGACTGAGGCTCCGGGCCAGAGCCAAGGTGATTGATGGCTTGGACTTGGACATCATAAGGCGCATAGACAGTAGGCGTCATCACCCGCAACGTATGGTTTGTAACTGTTTCTTCTTCCCACTCCACGGGGGCTCCCTGTGGCTTCCAGCTCACTCTATACTCCAGTCCTGGTCCATTCTGCTCCATGGATTTCAAGGGCTAAGACAAAAGGCAAGACTCATCTAGTGTGATCGCGGATATGCTGAGTCAGAGATGGTGGCAAGCCACTCTAAATGGCAGTAAGGAACACTGCAAAAGAGGGATCCCGTCTTGGAAGATTTTAAATCCCCCTGTTTGGTTTAGAAACACTTGTGAAAATTTTTGTCTTTCTGTAAGTTTAAGTTTGAAAGTCAGTCCCTCACCTCCCTAAGTAGTGAGAAGCCCACAATTTAGATGCCTTGATTATCCCCTTGCGATTAAATCTCACTGTTCATATATGAAAAATTTTACTAAGGAATTCCACAGAGGATTTTTGTTTTTGTCTACACTTTCCTCTATACTCTATTTTTTACTCCCAAAGAACTGGAAGATACAAAAAGTGCATGATCATGAACTGTATGGTTGTGAAAGGGACTTCCCATGACTTTTCAGTCTGAGAACTGAGACTCTTTCCACCTGACTCCATCCATCCTTCTCCATCTGCCTTCCAAAGGAGGGAGATTGAGTAAATCTTTTATTTCTGGATAATAAACATATGCATGTTTATACATTAGTGCCTAGAAGATATAGCTCCTCTCTCTAATAAAATAATTCCCCAGCTTCTTGACTATTTCTTTAAGACAGAGTGCCCCCCTCCAACCCCATCCCTACGTACACTTTATTTTGCTATATAGGAAAATTTAGTGGAGGAATTTTTAGTAGAGGGGATTGGTCATTTCCAGTCTAGTTTTTTTTTTTTAATCAAGCAATATTTTAATAAAAAAAAATTATTGTGATTTAAATCACCTGTTTCATTTCAAAAATAGAAATATGCATTTAAATGAATCAATTATATAGGCTATATAAAAATGTGACTTAAGTCCTAGATTATAAGGTTCACTTATATAAAAAGTAATTTTGTCTGTATATATGAGTGATTCAATAATGTCATATATATCCGGGCGCCTGGGTGGCTTAGTTGGTTAAGCATCAAGCTCTTGATTTTGGCTCAGGTCATGATCTCAGAGTTGTGAGAGT
This sequence comes from Ursus arctos, assembly GCF_023065955.2. NCBI lineage: Eukaryota > Metazoa > Chordata > Mammalia > Carnivora > Ursidae > Ursus > Ursus arctos. The sequence continues at coordinate 55,462,176 of NW_026622808.1, read as the reverse complement.
GAGCCCCACACTAGGCTCTGTGCTGGGGGCGTGGAGCCTGCTTAAGATGCTCTCTCTCCCTCTGCCCATCCTCCCAGTTTGCTTTCTCTCTCAAAAATAAATAAATAAATAAAACGATGTCATATACGATGTTTTCTTTCAGAATTTGTCATTCTTCTTGATTCAGTCTAACTTACTAAAATATTTTTAGACGGATTGGTTGGAAGTAAGTTGAAAGCAGTGCTGTATCAGCAAAACAATTTCAAGTCTATGCTAACTCCAAGGTGAACACTTAAATTAGCTACGAGAAAAAAAAAAATCAAAACAAAACCAAACCTTTCAGAGATTTCACAATCATTGTTTATGCTTTGCATTCTAAGTTTTGCACCAAGATAATTTTTACTACCATACAGATATAAATCCACCAGGGGCTTTAGCAGTGCCTAGATGAATCAGGGCACAAGCTTTTAGTTTCATACTGCAACCTGGAATTACAATTTCCTTCAGTCTCTACCAATAATAAATGAGTACAAATAAAATTATTAAATTTACACGTTTTGTTCCAAGGAAAATAGCTACATTTGATAAAGCTGTCCTGCAAATTTTAAAATAAACTGCCACCATATGTAACACTTTTAAGAAAAACGTATCTAAATTACCAGGGTTTTCAGTGCCTAGACTCTGGAAGAAGCAGCAGGAGTGTTTATATTTGGCTTTCAGACAACTGGCAACAAAACCACGGCAAATTCTTAAACAGGCCCCCAACAAAGATAGCAGACCAGAGGAGCAAAAGCAGAGGTGGGGGTGGGAGTGCCCTTTTCATCACTGACTGAAGGCATGACATCTGGGTAAGGTCATTGAAATGAGAGACCCAGCTTCTCCCTATGAAATGTATGGCTGATACCATCCAGCTGCTGTCTCCCTCCTGAAGGAGTGGTGAGGATTAATGAGCTGATGTTGGTGGAACATGGTGTACTTCTCTGAGGAACTGACCTGATAATTACATATGATTATTTTCATCTAACCAGTTATATCATCTATCTTATGGAAATTGTAGGGAACTTAAGAGAGAAAAAGACAGATACTCTACAAGAATAAGATATTAATGTAATTTCAGATTATACATTAAGTAATTATGAAGACAAGGTGGTAGCAACTATGTATGGCCACAAATCCAAGGAAAGAAATAATATTCTTGAATATACTTAGATCCTCTGTATTACCAATTTTTTTTTTCAAATTTTAAATTTGCAAAACTTAATTTCACTGAAGTGGAATAATGGGTTAGTGTTAATACAAAAGTGTTGAGTGAAAAAATCAGACTAAACTTTATTTATCCTAAAATTCTTCCCAAAATCATGTCTTGAAAGAGGTTTAGAAATAAATCAGTATATTCCCTCATACATTCAAAAATGTCCTACATTTATGTAAAATTCAATGAATTTAATGTTGGAAGTCTATTATTAATCAAAATGTCTGAATGGTAATCTACTTTCAAGTAGGTTAAATTATTTATTGATGAATATGTCCACATAGAGGGGGGAGAAAGTTACCCACTGTTACAGAAGGAATTTAGAAATGACACTGAAAAGAATTAAAGTTCTCTGAGCAGATGTCAAATTTTACACCAAATTCAAAGACAAAAGTCTATTTCATAACCTTTAATAGAAACATATAATCAAAAACTAATGATGTACTACTGTATGGTGACTAATATAACATAATTTTTAAAAAAAGAAATATATAAAGGGGTAAAAAGTGCAATTTGAAGTCCAAAGATACCTACGGTAGGTTTGTTGCTTTCTAGTGGTATTTTAGTGGTATGGTGACAGGCAAGATTGCCTACTACCCTGACCTCAGTTCCTATATCTAGAAAAAGGCATTAATGACAAAGCTGTTCTCAGAAAAGAGCATACAAAATGCTTAATAGTACTTAATAAATAGTGGCTATTATTTGACAGACATCCTTCTGATATGCATAATATTTATTAGTCCATGTACTAAAATTTAGGAAAGTTTTTTAGTATTTTTTGAACACAAGATGATTTAGAATATTAGTTATAAAAATACTAGGAACCTGATAATGGATTGCAACTAAATCAACCTGTATAACCTTCCATACATTACTTACCACTGTTTAACTATATCTCATAACATTCTAATCACAATCATCTGTAAAATATACAAATGAAATATATTTATAAAACATACAAATCTTATACCTTTGTTCTTAAAAAATATTTTTTTTTCTATCATTACACTTAGCATGCAGACCTAAAAGAAAGGAAAAAAAAAAGAACACAAAGTGGTATATAACACATTAGAGAATACACACCTCCCATTTTATTATCATTTCCTTGGGTTGAGAGGCTTGAACTCTTATGTTTTGTGGATTCTTGTCTGGAGCTGAAAAATTATAAGTATTGAGATTACTTTTTCCAATTTTATGGTCCATCGGTAAATCAGTATATCATCCCACCTCCCCCTAAAAACAGATTTTTAAATAACTTTGATTGTATTTGTTTATTTCTATCTGGCCCAGTTTGTAAAAAGACTTAATGCAATTATTTTCTCACCAGCTTTATTGAGATATAATTGACATATAACACTGTGTAAGTTTAAGGTGTACAATGTAATAATTTCATGTGTGTGTGTGTATAAGTGTGTATATATCTGTATGTATATATGTATCCAGTATACAGATACACATTCTATTTATGTGTCTATATCGTAAAATGATTACCACCATAAAGCTAGCTAACACATCCATGATCTCACATAAGGCAGCTTTTAAATATATATTTCATTTAAAGGAGTAAAATCATATGTATGAAGTGATACAATTATTATTCAATGGAAAGTAGATGATTTACTTTAGATATCTTCATTTTATTTATTTTTTTAAAGATTTTATTTATTTATTCGACAGAGATAGAGGCAGCCAGCGAGAGAGGGAACACAAGCAGGGGGAGCGGGAGAGGAAGAAGCAGGCTCATAGCGGAGGAGCCTGATGTGGGGCTCGATCCCAGAACGCCGGGATCACGCCCTGAGCCGAAGGCAGACGCTTAACTGCTGTGCCACCCAGGCACCCCATAGATATGTTCATTTAAAACCTGCTCTTTAAATTTTTCAACCTGCTTTTTTTTAAAAATCCTAAACCTACTTTTTAAATATACATTTTAATTTTAAACTTGCTTTTTAAATATACATTTTAATTTTAAACTTGCTTTCCTTTTTTTATTAGAATTATTGTTAGGAATGTATGTTGTGGGGGCGCCTGGGTGGCTGAGTCGCATCTGCCTTGAAATAGAAAGTCGCCTTGAAATAGAAAGAAAAATAAGGGAGAAAGTTGGCTTTCTATATACTGAACCTCAGTTTATAACATACTTGATATCCGATTTTAACACGATACGTGGCTATCACGACTAACTCAGACTAATGTTTGCCCATAAACCTCCGTGTAATCTCCTGCTCTCTATCAAACATTTATATACTACTTATGAATCTGATGTACTCTGAATATTTGTGTGCTGTCAGTTCACAGGACTTTTTAAGCTCTCTAGTAGGAGAAATCTAAAAACCTACACCATACTATCAATTTTTTTTAAAAAAGATGTGGAAAGATGGAGCAGAACTAAAATATTTCCTCAGAAACCTGACGTGAGAAACCACATACCTGCTGGAGGGGTTTCATGGTGGTCTGACGGCTGGCTAGGCTGGCTTCTCCCTACTTCATTCACGGCTATGACCCTGAACTGGTATCTCACATATGGAGCCAAAGAGAGCGTGACGGTTGTCTCTTTGCCTTGGACTCTGGCCAATGCCTCCCATCGTCCGGGTTCTTCTTTGTTTCCTTCAAATTCAACAATATACTCTGGCAGTAGAAGCGTAGGGGGGAAAAACCCATTAGAATGGATTTAGTATTTTAAGTTATACTAACATTCACACACAGTATAAAAAGTTTTAGAGGATGTTTTATGAAGGATAATCTAGCAACTGTGGTTTTAAAAAAAATGGCTTTAATATTAATTTTGACTCAGGACAGTAAGGAGCACAGTTATCCCAACTCTTCCCTACCGCTAATATGGCTATTGTGGTCATCTCCAGCTTCCCACGTCAGCCGAACACTCCTGTTCTGTCTTTCAGACAACTGTAGGTTTTCTGGTGGATCCGGAACATCTAATTAATAATAAAAATGAAAGTAAGGAGATTGCAGACCATGCCTTCGTCTACCCAATTTCCTCACTGAAGCACATTGCCACTCCCCTCCTCTCTGGGCCTTGGCTTCCACGCCCAATCCCCCACATCTCAGCAGCCCTTCTGTTTCTTTTTTTTTTTTTCTTTAAGATTTTATTAATTAGCGAGAGAGAGGGAGAGAGAGTACAAGCTAGGGGAGAGGCAGAGAGAGAGAGAGAGAGAGAGAGAGAGAGAAGCAGGCTCCCCACTGAGCAAGGAGCCCGAAACGGGGCTTGATCCCAGGACCCTGGGATCACGACCCGAGCCAAAGGTAGACACCCAACCCAGTGAGCCACCCAGGTGCCCCAAACCTTTTGGTTCTATTACAAATGCAGCTTCCTGCTCATCTACTCCCTACTGTAAGTATCCTCTCACCCTACTCTGATTCCAGTTCTCAAAGGGCATCCTTGACCATGGGTATCAAAATTCTTTTAGGAATAGTTATTAACAATGAAGATTTGGGGGCGCCTGGGTGGCGCAGTCGTTAAGCCTCTGCCTTCGGCTCAGGGCGTGATCCCGGTGTTCTGGGATCGAGCCCCACATCAGGCTCCTCCACTGGAAGCCTGCTTCTTCCTCTCCCACTCCCCCTGCTTGTGTTCCCTCTCTGGCTGGCTGTCGCTATCTCTGTCAAATAAATAAAATCTTTAAAAAAAAAAAAAAAAAAACAATGAAGATTTGGGGCACCTGGGTGGTGCAGTCGGTTGGACAACCGACTCTTGGTTTCAGCTCAGATTGTGATCTCAGGGCCGTGAGATGGAGCTCGGGCTCCAAGTTCAGCATGGAGTCCACTTAAGTTTCTCTCTCCTTCTTTCTGCCCTTTCCCCCCTGCGATCACTCTCTTTTCCTCAAAAATAAATCTTTAAAAATAAATGGAAATGTATTTCTGGGCCCCATCTCTCTGGCATACTGAAGGAGCTGGGCCCAGAAATCTGCATTTCTAAACAACTGTCCTGGGTTATAATTACGTACAGTTCTGAGAAACATGATCTGTCTCAAGTGGATCAGTGTCTTTCAGCTCATACGCTTGTTTATATGCCGGATTCATTTCCTGTATATGACAGATCTTCACGAGTGGGGACTGCATTTTACTAATATTTGCATCACCAACAGTGCTTTGCATGTAAATGTTTTATGACTAAATGAATAAGTGAAAAGTATATTATCACTTCAATCATGCATGTAATTACCATACTAGAGCAATAAAATGAGGTTCTATAACTATAGGGAAATAAGATAAAGAACATGAGGGGTGCCTAGGTGGCACAGCGGTTAAGCGTTTGCCTTTGGCTCAGGGCGTGATCCCGGCGTTCTGGGATCGAGTCCCACATCAGGCTCTTCCGCTATGAGCCTGCTTCTTCCTCTCCCACTCCCCCTGCTTGTGTCCCTCTCTTGCTGTCTGTCTCTATTTCTGTCAAATAAATAAATAAAATCTTTAAAAAAAAAAAAAGATAAAGAACATGAACTCAAACTTTCTTTTCTGCGTGCTCTGGATTTTTATTGTAATTTCTAACTGAATTTTCAGTACATTATAGCAACTTTTATACTCTCTTGGCCTAGAGTTTTGAAAGAGTAGGAAAGCAGTTTATATTAGAAGAGGAAAATATGGCACTGATAAATGTTGTGTCAGAAACTAGAAAATTGAGTAGGTGATGACTTTTTTTTAAGTTTTTATTTAAATTGCAGTTAGCTAATATACAATGTAATACTAGTTTCAGATGTACAAAATAGTGATTCCACACTTCTATACATCACAACAAATGCACTCCTTACTCCCCTTCACCTACTTGACCCATCCCCCCACCCACCTCCTTTCTGGTAACCATCAGTTTGTCCTCTATAGTTAAAAGTCTGTTTCTTGGTTTGCCTTCTCTCTCCTTTTTCCCCCTTTGCTCATTTGTTTTGTTTCTTAAATTCCACATACAAATGAAATTATATGGTATGTCTTTCTCTGACTTACTTTGCTTACCATAATACTCTCTAGCCCACCCATGTTGTTGCAAATGGCAAGATTTCATTCCTTTTTATGGCTGAGTAATATACTAGTGTGTGTGTGTGTGTGTGTGTGTACACACATACACTACTTTCACTTTATCCACTGATCAGTTGATAGACAGTTGGGCTGTTTCCGTGATTTGGCTGTTGTGGAAAATGCTGCTGTAAACACTGGGGTGCATGTATCCCTTTAATTTAGTATTTTTGTATTCTTTGGGTAAATACCTACTAGATTGCTTGATTGCAGGGTAGTTCTATTTTTAGCTCTTTGAGGAATCTCCATGCTGTTTTCCATAGTGGCTGTACCAGTTTGCATCCCTTTCAGCTTGCCTTTCTCCACATCCTTGCCAACACCTGTTGTGTCTTGTGTTGTTGGTTTTAGCCATTCTGACAGGTGTGAGGTGCTATCTCATTGTAGTTTTGATTTGTATTTCCCTGATAATGAGTGACGTTGAGCATCCTTTCATGTGTTTTTTGGCCATCTGCATGCCTTCTTTGGAAAAATGTATATTTGTGTCTTCTGCCCATTTTTTAACTGGATTATTCATTTTAGGGTGTTGAGTTTTATAACTTCTTTATATATTTTGGATATTGAGTAGGTAATGACTTTAAGAGTGTTAAAGTCCATGGAAATTTTTATTAAAATAAAAACAACCGCAAAACAACAACAACAACAACAACAAAGAAAACTTATCTCTAATGGTCTTTACTTCCAAAATTTGATTTCAATGTTCTCTTGTATTCAGGGACATTTATCTTTTCTCAGAGGAGATAATTACATAATATCTCATCGGGCTTTCCCGTGGGCTCTATGTTCTCCAAGTGGGAAGCAACATTTATCGCCCATGCTGCGTACGTGCCGACTGCTGGAAATTTACATTGGCAAAAAACACATTGTTTTCAATTCAAAAGAGACTATTTTATTTCTAAAATGTGGTCACTGACTCTGAATAAACTTGAGGGCCTGAAATAAGAAATTATTTCCTCAACAGTGCTCAGATCTGTGAGCTCAGAGAATTTATGTTTGTCTTCAGCACTGATTAAGAGCTCACTCATGTTTAAAGTTACCTGAAGGAACCATTACAGTCTATAGCATCTGACATTAAAATGTGCTCTTTCCGAGAATCATATGGAACTAGAACTGATGGGCTGCACTTGATACTTAAAAGATTGATGCTCTTAAAGGACAGCTACTTCTAATTGGAATGGGTCAAGCATATGTTTGCAAAAATTGTTTCCTCAGGAAAAGAAGTTTTTAGAGAAACTACACAGGGATCTAGTTGTTATTGTCCGTCAGTGAGATACACTTCCTAAGACCAGGGATCAGCCTAAAATATTAGAAGGTAAACTCCAAGAAGTGGTTAAGAAAAGGAAATCTGTGTCACAGAATATTTTTTAGATTAATTTATATTTATTCTTAAAAAATTGGTGGAAAAAAAACTTCATATGTAAATATTACATATAATCATAGCAACTATTTATTTAAAATTATTAAAATTTAATGGTTTTAGGAGATGGTAGCCTAATCACAAGACTGAAATATTAAATTTTGCAAGGCAATTTGACAGCATGAACCAAATGGTAGGGCGCCCAATCCCTTTGCTGGCTCCATGGCTCAAAATACTGAGGGACAAAGTCTATGGATCTGAGACTTACCCTTATACGTCTGGTGCCTAGAATAAACTCCAGTTTACCTGAAGCTCCACTATTTTATCCGATGACTTACTAGTGAAATAATTCCTAGAGGGTCAAACCTTTCTGTTTGTAATCCCCTTAAGTAGCTGAATTCCTATGGCCAAACCTCTCACCTAAAGGTATAATTCTATCAAACCAAGTGCATATCCTCTACTACCTGGGAACTTCCCGTGTGTGTATATGTGTGTGTGTGTGCGTGTGTGTGCGCGCGTGCGCGTAGAACCCAGTCCGGTGACCATTTGCTTCACTTGAAGAGCTCCAGCCTGTTTACTCATTTTTCACATCCTACCTCCAAAGAAACTGAATTATTTCCTCTCAGCTGGTAGCTGCGTTAGCAACCTACCTGCGGGTCCCAGCAACCAGACGGCTAAAGATACAAATGTCTGTTAATAATAATGTTTAGTCTACACATCTAAGAAAGGAGTTTAGGCAAAACCAAACATCAAGGAATATCAGAAAACTAAAAGAGAGACTAAATAGTGCCCACAGGAACAAAATTATAAGAGAAAACTATTAAAAAAAATGTCTCTATCAGTCAGGGTTCCAGCAGAAATTAAACAGTTCACGCAATTTGGATAGTACCGAGAGTTGTGGGTTTTGTTGTTGTTTTTTGTTTTTTGTTTTTTGTTTTGTTTTTTTTTTTTTTTTTTTGCTTTTTTTAAAGCTCTTTCAAAAGATCACTGGCAGAATATCTGGGGTGGGGGGTGGATGGAATGGTTAATAGAATCTTATCAGGGAGGATTTTGAGAAGAGAGCCTCCCTGGGAGAAATCAGTAACTTTGGACACAGCCTGCAGGGAGCGAATATGGAGAATAAACACACCCACCCATCCTCCTCTAACACCAGGGCTCCCCACTGGCTGAACCAAATGGAAGTTTGAGGGTGAGTGGTTTGTTGATGTTGTCCACAGAGGTCAGGCTGCCGTATCAGATAGCTTGTGGAGAGTGAATCTGGCAAGGAAACCGGAGGAGAGATGGTCTAGGAGATGGTTCAAGAGCTAATGGTGATCTAAGAGATGCTCCAGGCTGGTCTAAGAGCTTTAAACATGGTGGTTACCAGGCTAATTGTGTTGATTACACTAGTGAAGTATGCACATTATTTTCTAATTAACATTATCATTAAAAAAAAAAAAAAGCCATTCCTTTGCAGAACTCTTGAAGTTCCTCCACTCCCTTTCTGGAACACTGAGAACTTAGTCCACATCTCTGGTTTAGAGCATGACCACTGAGCCAACACCACGGGGTGCCTAGCCTGATCCCCCCATGCTAACTCATCCCCATTCCTCAGCTCTATGTGTCTGCAAGCTGGGGAAGGGCAGCTCAAGCGCCCTAACAACTCAAGCATGCTTCAGTTTTCTTTCTGCAGATAACATCGCCTACCTCCCACAGCTATTGGCAACATTACCCATGCAGTGAAAAGAAATTAAGCATTCATTAATTTCTTTAAAGCCAGAAGAGGAGAAAGCATTTGAAAGTGCAACGACTATTTAAATGAAAAATTCAAACGAACGTATACGTGCAGGGGTTCAAATAATGGTTGATGTAATGGCCTAAGAACAGTGGCATTTAATCAGTGACGGGGAAGAAATGAACAGAGACTTCTCATTAGGGCACTTACCCAGGACAGTTACTTGAGTTACATCAGTAACACTATCCAGAGCAGTTTGAGCTGAACAGGAGTAAATACCTTGGTCCTCTGAGGTGACATTAGATATAGTCAAATTAGCTCCATCAATAATTATCCTACCAGTAAAAAAAATGAGCACATGATGAGGAGGAAAACAACAGAAAACAACAATATATTCAAAAATAGATATTCCCCATAGGAAAAAAAAAATTCAAGGAAGAGTTACAAAACAAAACACAGCTTCACATAGTGCAAATTTCTTAGTGCTACAGTTGAAACTGGAGGTGACGTGTTACTTGAACAGATACAACTGTCTACACAGCCATTAAAGCTATCAATTGGTTTGGTTTTGTTTTCATTACCAAGTCCAACCATCTGTGATGTACGGGTCAGTGACAGAACTGTGTTGCCTGGTGTTTCTGAAGACTGTACTATGTTACAACAGTGAAGATACATTTGGATGATTCTTAAGGTTTGTGGCATGTTCCTGAATCCCAGATCTACGGAGCCAGACTGTCTGGCCTGGAGTCTGGTAATCTGTGTTTTTGACGAAGGTCCTTTATCTCCACCCCTCTGCTTGACTAGTAGAATGCACATCTGATAAATCTAACAATCGCACCGTGATTTATTTGAACAGTAGAGGGCAGACCAGTACCTCTTATTTGCAAATCATTGGCCACTAGCTTTTTCTCATTTGTTCTATTTTGCCAATTTGTAATCCAGGACATGAAAATTTCTTTACTATAAATTATACCTTTTGCCCTATACCTATGTATTATCAACTTAACTATATAATACTTGTAGTAAAATTAAGTTCCACTAAATTGAAATATATTTACAACAGTTTGCTATTTAGTCGAAATAAATAATGTCCTTGCAGAAAAGGAGAGAAACTCTTATATAATTGACATTTCTGATGTATAACTCATTTAACCTCTTCCTAGGTAAAAAGCCTCTGGCCCCCAACCTACTATCAATAAGAAGGTGTCCCAGCAGAAGGTGAGAGACAGGAGCTTACTAATGGTTCCCTAGAAATTTAGCAAATACCTGTGATCTCCACTCCCTGCTAGAATTCCATACCCGCTCTAGGTCCCAGTCAACCCCAGCAGCAACAGTTACTCCCAGCCTTCCCCACTCCAGAGACCTCTTCTAAGTTATTCTAGCTAAGGTTACTGTTCCTCACCCCTACCCTAGGGAAAACAGCAGAATATCTGTGCCACTTGCTTAGGTCACGGAGATACAGCCAGAGGCTCATTTGAGTGTCAGCCCCAGTATCCTACAGAAACTATTCAACTGGGCCACACAGAGGATGGTTGGAGTTTCTGGGATCAGGGCCTAAATATGCAGGTCACATCACCAACTAGGCATCAGTCTCTGATTCCCTTTTTGGCTGTAGCCCAGAGGTCACATGCAAGACCCCAGGCAACTAGGCAGTAGTGACAAAAGAGAGAGAATATGGAGAGATCCCAGCAGCTGAGATCCCAGTAGTTGACAGATTGACTAAGACATAACCTAAGGGTGAAGATCTCTGTTGCAATGTGTAGTCTTTTAGGTCGATAATTAATCTCCTCTTTCCCAATGACAACTAGGTGTAATACATACGCTCCTTTCTACAAACTCCTATGTCTACAGGAGGGATGAGATAGAATCAAGTAAGTACCCAGCCGAGACCAAAGCCCCTGCACACAGGTGGCGCAAGAACACGTACGGACAAACACAGCAACAGGGGCCAAGCAGACACGAGGAATGAGATAAGCCATTAAGTGTCTGCAGACATTAGTACAAATCATGAGAGCTAAACTGGACTGAGTACTTAGCGTTTTCTAAGTTCTTGGTATGTTAACTCACAATAACCTTAGGAAGGTATCTTAGAGTGTAAAATTAAGGCACAGAGAAGCTATGCAGCTGGTCTAAAGTCACAGACAGGAGAAGTGACCAAGGTGAGATTTAAATCCAGGCCACTGGGCTCAAGTCCATGCTTTTAGTTACCACCCTGCCACAGTCTCACCGAACAAACGCATGTCCTACCTTCAGATTTACGTTTTCAGACTGATGAATAACAACATAAAACTGCAGGTGAGATTTGGCTAAGGATGGTCTATTTCTAACTCCCACTTAATCACAATGCAAAAGTCAGGAGAGCTAACCTCTGTATGCTTTCAAAAGATAGCACAGGCATTCGGTAAATATTGATTCTGTTCTCTTTCCCTGATGTACTTAATACCATCCAATGCTAGTCAGCATCTTTTCACACTTCTTCCACATTCTCACTTCTATATTTTTTTCTGTATTCTCTATATGGGATTAGGAGGCTTAAAAGTGTATTTGTCAATACTTTCTAACTGGAAGGACTGGAAGCATGACTCAGGTTCTGCCCATTCATGAGACAGACTCATCTGAGTTTGGGATGGAAACAGGTGACGGGCAGGGTCCCCTCCAGGCCCACGTGAGCAGACACACCTCACACACCCAGAGTGGGGTCTGTTTCATGAGCTAACAGGATGGTACAATTTCTATAAAAAGTCAGCGATGAAAAGCAGCAGCTAACCATGCGAGAGAAGTGAAACCATGCATTGCATTATCTTTTAAATCCTGCCGTGAAGACTGAAAGGTATTAATCGCTTTTTGTATTTTAATTCCATGTGAGCACTTTTACAACTATTGTTTTCAAGTGCTCGGTGTTAATCCCAAGCCAGTCTGACGACATAGCGTAGTACCTTCCCTACCTGCCGTCCTCTGTGGCATTAATTTCAAAGGCTTCGCCATTCTTACTCCAGGACAACTTCAAACTCTGCTTCAAATGTGGGTCACACGTGCTCTCACAATGTAATTCAAGCGCATGCAGTCTGGGGACACGAGGGTTCTTAGGAGCAACTTGAAGTTTTGTAGCATCTGTTTTTACCAAACAAAGAGACTAGTGAGAGGCATACACCCCAGCTTACTTTGCAATCAAGTGCCTACAATTTAATCAACCCCAATTCTTGATGGAATAGTCATATCTTCACACAGTGTTTGTTCACTGTAATTTCTTGACATCATGTTTCATTACTATTTTCTTTCCATCAGGCCTGGACCTCTGAGAAATTAGGGTGGAAGTACTAATTAATATCTTGCAATTCCCCTTACTACTTCTTGGGCAAAAGGAGTAAGAAGAGTGGGAGCAAACAGATGTCTCTAGAGGTTGAAAAAATACAGTTTATCTTTCTAGTGCTTCTGGTCATGTGATCACACCACCAGGAGGGGAAAAAAGGAAATTAATTGATTTTCTATTAATGTGCTTATTAATAATTCAGAAACTGGGGGTTAAATGGTAAAGCCCATGCATAGATGATCTATCAACGTGAAGGCGGGAAATTAGAACATAAGCCTGGTGAAGAAGAGGCTGTGTCTGTTTTGTTACATGAAGTAGTCACACAGCCTAGAAGGGACCCTGTATACAGCAAGCACTCAACACATATTTGTCAAAATTCTTGTTGAATGAGGTATAGTGAGTGGTATTTTAAAAGTAAATCAGTGGTATCCATAATATGAAGCTTAACAATTTAGTTTCAAATTCAAATATATCAAATAAATTAAATTCAATTTCAAATCAATAAATTAAAAAGAGTCACATTTGGCTGTCTTAAAAATGCTTGCTCATCATGACAGTTTCAAATACAGGATCCTTACTCTTAGAGGCCCTATTAAGGGTAGATGTACTTTACCCTGTTGTACCACTTGGTAACCCTCGCAGAGACCAAATCTCATGAGCTGACCTCCAATTCCACAATATGTTTTATATTCACTATCTACATGTTACAACATGAACTGATGAAAAATTGAAAGTGATAAAAGAAATTGATCATTCGGTATCCAAAGCATGAAACTTGAAGAGATTATTTAATTGAATTAATTGTAAGTGGATTGTTAAATATCTACTCCTATTTCTTAATTTAAAAGCCAGAAATCTACTTAATAATAACATATCATTTAATAAAGCACTTCTCCTATGGACCAGGACCTCTGCTAAGAAGTTCACGGTCACACGACACTTTATAATTATAATAATTCTACAAATATTAATATTTTCACCTTACAGAGAACATCAGGTTAAAATGAAATTAAGTAACACCAAAGTTGCCCAACTGGCAAGGGGTTGAAACTGAAATCTGAAGCTACGTGTGGCAGAGACGAAAGCTCTTGCTTTCAAACACTATGTGATATAGCCTCTTACTCAATTCCACTCCAGAAGTTTCATTTTTTATATGCAAAAATTGTGTTTTATCCTTCACTGATAGGATTCTTATATATGCCTTACATATAAGTGGGTGTTTAGAGCAGGTGAAAAGCTCAGGACCCTGTCCATAGCAGTACTGAGGTCCACTCTGGGCCAAGCGCTGTGTAGGGCAATAGGAAGGGGAAGGTTCATTTGGATTCTGGGCTTCCCTCTCTTTGACTTTGAATCTGACTGAGCTGCTAAACTTTGACATAGGTTGGTTTAATAAAGTATAAAAAGAATCATCTTCATGGACTTCACAAGGGCATTTTGAAAATTGTCCATGACATATAAACATGCAGGCGGATGTGAGAGTTGTTAAGCAGACATCTGAAGAGAACATCCACGTGCTTTAAAAATATAGTCCATGGGGTTGGCATGCTGGATAACGTAGGGTGCAGAAAGAAACAAATACTACAAAAGAATATAAGACAGAAGAAGAATAAGGAAGGGAGGGTATGTGCGTGAAGAGAGAGAGAAATATCAGGATATCCGTGAAAATGATGAGTCGAGAAATGCACTTGTCATCTAAGGAGCCGCAGCAGTAGGCTACCATAGTGACAAGCCACACGTCGTACAGATACTCCCCGCAATCACTGTAGGATCTCTCTATTACGTTTTCCTGAAAAGGATTTTCAGAGCAATTTCAGAACCAAAATATTAGTGAAGCCCAGGACTTTGTTCTGAAGAAAGAAAAAATACAAAGCTGCTTATGATGCAAAAAGAGAACAAAAAATCTTCCACCCTATCACGCCCCACTCTTTATGAAGCTGATTTTTATGGGTTTGCGAAACTTTTAGCTCTAAGAGTTGATTGCTGATGACATTCTATTGAGTTCGTTATTGAAATAAAATACAGTCACAGAAATATGAAAAAATAGAGCATTTTAAATAATTGCCAGTCATCCCCCAAATACCTAAGTCCCTCTTAAATTGTAAAAAGCCATGAACACATCATCAGCATATCCTATAATTTTGGGGACGGTCTTTTCGATGAAACACAATCTGGGAGTTTTGAAATACAGTCTTAACACTTTAACAGGCACTCAAACTTAAATCATGTTGTTTCATTTGGGAAAATGAAGACAAACTGAACCCATGTGAGAATTCATGCAAAGTAAAACCAAAATAAAACTACTTCTAATATCCAAGTTGGCTGTGACTGCGGTTTTTCCTTTAGCATTTTCTACCCAACAGGAGTATGAGCCAGCATCATCTTCTGTGGTTCTGTTGATCTGCAATGTGCCATTTTCATAGACATGGTACCGTCTACCTTCAAGAGGTTTCGCCTCTTCCACCTTCTGCCTATGAACATAGAAAGCATAAATCAATTTTAGACGTGACAGAACTGGAGACTCTTTCTGATACTCGTTGCTGATACTCATTCAAGCTTACCCTTTCTTCAGGAGCTCTGCAGACCTTATGAAATGTTCCACTGGGATTTATATTTTTCCCAGAATGGGTCCTAGCTGAGGTGTTTATCTGAACTGCCCAGATAGACTGTGGCTAGAGGAAATCCGGGACATGCTCTACATTTCTGCTGCATTTCTCATAGCTGTAAGGACCGTTTTTGCATCTGTCCTCACAGCTTAATAAATATTTTCTGGTGTATTGATGGTGAACCCTTTAGTTAATGATCGCTTCAGGGGACTAAATGGGAAAGCTAGTAATTGAAAGAGATAATGAACCTTCTGAACCTCCTGCCATCCTGGGGGAACATTGGTCATTCAGAAATATTATAGGCCAGGAAGTAGTTCCTGTCCCATGGACATGGATTACATTTGCCCTTATCAACCCAGAGTCATTTTCTCCTGCATTCATCCATTTTCTGAGCATTTGCTGCCAAAGTGTGACTTACCCAGTACATTTCACAATAAGAGGTTCTGCGGGAGCAAAAAAAATTCAAAGGGTAAATTCTGGCTGCTGTTCACATAGGACTTTCCAGAGCTCGGGACTAGGGTAAGGCCAGTGAGGCACTTGCCTTAGAGGCAAAGTGTAAGGATTACCAAAAAATCTCAAGACTCAAAATAAATAATATTTTAATGGAGTATTTTTAAAAATAAAGACACACACAAAAAATCCACGATGAGCAAAATATCCAGTTTTTCAATTAAGATAGGATCTGACCCTGCACTTGAGTGACCCTGCCTCCCCCTTCTCACTCTAATCTCGGCCCTGCAGAGCCATGGCAGACTTATTTAAGAACAGTTCCTCCAAGCTTTTCTGCTGAAGTAACAAATATGGCTCTGAATCCACACAAAGTATCTGGACTTACTACACTATCGATCTACTGAAATTAAATTCAAAATACATGTTGGAAAAGTTTTAAGCATACCTGTTTGGAATCAAATGCATGCTTAGATAATTATTAAGAAAAGACACAAAACAAAACAAAAAAGTACAGTTAAGTCTGAACAACATGAGTTTGAACTGCGTGGGTCCACTTGTATATGAGTTGTTTTCAATAAATATATTGGGGAAATTTTTGGAAATACGCAACAACTTAAAAAAACTCACAAACTGTGTAGCCTAGAAATATGGAAAACCATTTAAGAAAAAGCTATTATTATAAGAATATAGTATGTGATACATATAACATACTAAATGTGTGTTAATAAACTATTTATGTTACAGGTGAGGCTTCTGGTCAACTATAGGCTATTAGTAGTTAAGTTTTGGGGGAGACAATAGTTATATGTAGATTTTCAATTGCATGGGGGATCAGCCCCAATCTCCACAATGTCCAAGGGTCAGCTGTAATATATGAATTTCGATATATCCATAAAGAAAAACCAAATCTGTCTGTAAAATTGTCTTAGTATCACTTCGATTCTTTGCTTCCTTTCGTAAGCAGAAATGGCTCTCCCTAATCTCCCCATGAGAGAAAAGTCCTACACATCTAGTCAACAGTTCTGGGACAGGTAGGTAATTAAGTTTGCTACCTTATTTCTCAGAGGCATTGGCTACATGTAACAACAGCTCATCAAATGATGGATGAAGACACAAGATGAAATCTAACACTGACATTCTCTTAAGAAAAGCTTGTACCAGCTTACCAGGACACTATTGCCTCAGGTGAGGCAAAGAACTCGCAGTGTAAGAAAGCGCTATACCCAGCCACCGTAGCGTAGTTCTCCTCATCTTCCGTTTGGATCAGTGGACGGACATCTATTTGAAAATGACATAAATACAGTTGTAAACGTTCATGTAAGAAATAATGAGCACACATTAGATTTTTCTATATCCTAGTCATATTAACAGAAAGGGGAGACAGCTGAATATTGCAGTGTATGTTCCTGAATTAGAAAACTATCCAAACTCAATACATTTCCAAAAGTATAATTTTAGTGGCGCCTAGGTGGCTTAGTTGGTTAAGCGTCTGACTCTTAATTTTGGCTCAGGTCATGATCTTGAGGTCGTGAGATTGAGTCCCGCATCAGTCTCTGTGCTGTGTGTGGAGCCTGCTTAAGATTCTCTCTCTTTCCCTCTGCCCCTTCACCCCACTCGTGCACACACACAACTCTCTATCTCTCTAGAAAAAAAACAAAGAAAAAAATAATGTATAATTTTAGTAGGAAAGCTAATGTCCAAATGTTAGGTGAAAGCTACTTTGATGATATTCCCCCCATGTTTTATGTGTCTGGAATTCAATCTACTTGTGTGCATGACCTTGAACATCTTCCCTTAGAAAATAGCAGGTAAACAGTCTGCTTACCTAAAACATCGATATTGGCATTGGCAAGGATAGTGCCATGGACATTTGAGGCTTCACACTGGTACACAGCCGTGTGATTCGGTTGCAGGTTGGTAAAACTGATTTCCCTGGGGGAGACAACATCACCAGCAAATGGATTTCCTGCAAGAGATTAAAGAATGTCAGTTTGATAAAAAATAGGACATTAAATATTTATATGCCATTTATTAAATGTGTCACACAGTATTTATATTTTAAGACCAGTTTAGGGTGAATAATAGTTCACTGAAGCCAATTTATAGAATTTCTTTGCATCAACCACGGGCTTTTCTTTCCAGACCCTTCTCCAATTTCAATCTTCCTTCAGATTAATATTTATTGCTAAAATATTTGTTGATCTCTAGCTCATTGCCTCTCCCTATCCATACCCATAAATAAAATTTCAGATTTTCTGTTCAGCATTCAAGTCCCACTATAACTAAACCTCACTTATTCTTATAAATTTAGGTCCTGATACTGCCAACACAAATCACGTGATCAGCATAGACTCCCCCCCCACCCCCGGTCCACCAACACTGGCTTCTTGGTTCCCCACTTGACACTTCTGTTCCTCTATTTCATTTTTCTTCCCTGATCTATACCATTCATTTCAATTGTCTTGTTTTGCTATTTAACCACTTTGGATACACAACTCATATATTTTGTTTTCACAGTAAAAGCAAACACTTCTTGAGATCAGGGGCTAGATTTTCTACTTTTTGGCAATAAATCCAACCTAACCCCCATCCAGGTATAATTCTGGAAATACGTTTGGGAAATGAGAAAAATGTAATATTTCTGGTGCATTTATTAAGGGCCAAAGAACTCTGCTGGAAACAGCACATGCGTTCTCATTAACACGGCTCAGAACCTGCTAGATCAGCACTAACAAGGCCATTGTGGAAGGAGGGACTGGATTTTGGAGAAGTGAATGACACATGCCAAATCCCCTAGGCTTGCTATGACACTACAAACAAGCAGTGTAAAGGAAATACATTAACTAGGAATGTTGACTAAGGGGCAGAGATGTTAAAATTTTTAGTTTAAATGACATTACAAGGAGTGCCTGGGTAGCTCAGTCAGTTGAGCTTCCGACTCCTGATTTCAGCTAGGGTCACGATCTCAGCATCATGAGATCAAGCTCCACGTCGGGCTCTACGCTGAGTGTGGAACCTGCTTAAGATTCTCTCTCCTTCTCCCTCTGCCCCTCTCCACTCGCACTCTATTTCTAAATATAAATAGATAAATTAATTAATTTTAAAAACCTTAAAAAAATAACATTAGAAGATTACCAAGCAACCTACTTTTTTTTCTTATTGTGTCTCTAATTTTTTAAAAGATTTATTTATCTGAGAGACAGAGAATGAGAGAGAGAGAGAGAGCATGAGCAGGGGGGAGAGGCAGAGGGAGAAGCAGACTCCTGCTGAGTAGGGAGCCCGATGTGGGACTTGATCCCGAGACTCTGGGATCATGACCTGAGCCGAAAGCAGACGCTTAACTGAGTGAGCCGCCCAGGCGCCCTTATTTTGCCACTATCATACAAAATAGTGACTAAGTTTTGGTTTAGAGAAAACATAGAATATTGCTTATTAAAATAGAAGATGAACATAATTTTACGCTTGACTGTGAGCTCCCCATAACCAGGACCTTGTCTGTGTGTTGTACACGGTGTCCCCAGTGCCTGCTTCGCAGAGCAGAGGCCGTCGGTAAATATTTCCTGAAATGACGGAAAACCATTTATGTTGGGTGGGATTTTATTCCTAGAAGGTCTCTGTGGTAGGCAGAGTAACAGCCCCCAACAGATACCCACGTTCTAATCTCTACCACTAGAAAATATTATACCTTCTGCGGCAAAAGGGACTTTGCCGTGATGATTAAGGTTCAGCACCTTGAGATAGAAGGATTATCCTGGATTATCTAAGTGGGCCCAAAGTAATTACAAGCCCCCTTAAAATCAGAGAAGTTTCCCTGACTGTGGCCAGTGAAAGGGAGATGGAAAGAATGGTCAGATATGCACTGATGCTGACTTTGGAGATGGAGAGGCAGGTGCCAAGGTGGGCTCCCTCTAGGAACCGGAAAAGACAAGGAAAGGGGTTCTCTCCTAGTCCCTCCGGAAGGGAGCACAGCATGGCTAACACCTTGATTTCAGCCCCGGGAGGCTTGGTTGGACTTCTAGCCTACAGAACTGTGAAATAATAAATGTACATTGTCATAAGCCACTAAATCAGTGACCATTTGTATAGCAACAGTAGAAAATTGGTACAGTCCTGTAGGGCAGTTTGTCTCTTGAGAACGCTCGGGATGAGTTGCTCTTTGAAGTTCTTTAAGGCTGCAAAGGACTGAGGCTCTGATCTGACTCCACATTCCCACACCCGACACCCAGCTCTACAACTTTCAGAGCTCGCCCCATCGTTATCTTTGGACTCCTTATGCCATCTGCCCATGGTAAACTCTGACTCAAACACAGCATCAAAAAAAGAAGAAATGAAACTGTAGCCTCAGATTTGAGATGACAAAGAGCTAAGCATGGCTCGACGCTGCCTTTTGGGAGAGGTATGGAAACTGCAGTGTTGCTGCATACAGGCCAAGGCTAACAGGAGCTCCCGGGATTCAGGAAAGCCAGTTCTCTATCAATATCAATCAAAACACACTAGTTCTGTCCTAAGTTGTCTTGGGCAGCTCAGTGGGAGATAATGCAATAAATACAGTGGGAGAAACTTCAGCTCTGAGACTTCATCATTTCTGGGTTCCACGTTTAGCTCTAAATTTACTGGGGTTATGTCCTCCATTAAGTAACATGACCTCCCTGAGCCTCAGTTGCCACATGTGCAAACTGGAGAATAAAAAAATAAAAAATAAAAAAGATCTCTTCTGCAGGGCTTGTTAGGAAGCTCATGGATACTGGATGCAAAGCATTTGAAAAAGGTTAGGCCTGTTACCAATACTAGCAACCAGTTTCATTTAACTTTGAAATACTACATAGAAAGGATATAGAATTGCTAGAACTATAAGCTCAGAGAGATTTCAGATCCTTTAGTCGGCTCACTGTCATCAAGCATCCCAACCTACAAATGGCTACAGCCCATTTGCAGGGCAGCAAGGAGAGCTGTGGTCAAGAGCTGTGGAAGGAACACTGAGCTCAGACTGCAAGGATGCGGCTTTGGTCCTACACCTGCCGTTATTCAGCTGTGCTGTCTTGTGTACATTTATTTTCAGCCTTGACCTCCCCATCCAGGAACAAACCTACCGGCTCTACTTTGGGAGTACATCCAGAACCCAACCATGACTACTACAAACCTAGCCCTCGGCTCGAGGGTCTTTCAGGCGGCTTCTAGCTGCAGTAGTCACGCAGTCGCTTCAATCCCTTGTGGGGTTTTTTTTTGGTTTTTTTTTTTTTGTTTGTTTTTTTAAAGATTTTATTTATTTGACAGAGATAGAGACAGCCAGCGAGAGAGGGAACACAAGCAGGGGGAGTGGGAGAGGAAGAAGCAGGCTCACAGCAGAGGAGCCTGATGTGGGGCTCAATCCCAGGACTCCGGGATCACGCCCTGAGCCGAAGGCAGACGCTTAACCGCGGTGCCACCCAGGCGCCCCTTCAATCCCTTGTTAATAGATTAGATCACTCATTCTTCTGCTCAAGAACGTCCAAGTGCTGCCCATCTTATGTACAATAAAACCCCAAGACTCCAGTCAGGTTTTCACCTTTTTATGCGTGATGTGGCTTCTGCACCTGCTGATTGATCTCATGTCCCAGGACGGCCCGCTCACTCAGCTTCAACCACACTGGCCTCCTTGCTTGACATCAACACTCCAAACATACCTCAGGGTCTTTGCACTCACTGACCTCTCTACGCTGAAGCTCTTCCACACATATTTTCATGGCTGCCTCCCTCACCTCCTTCGGGCCTTCTACTTAAAGGTAAATTACCACAGGGGGCTTACTAGTATTACCTTAGAATAAAATAGCATCTCTAGGTCCTGAACTTCTATTACACTCAGCCCTTACTCAGCTATTTTTTTTATTTTTTTATTTACCACACTACAGTGCCCGTTTATGTGCTTATTCGTCTATTGATTGACTCTCCCCGCTAGGTTTATTTTATTCACGGCTACCTCCCAAGCAATAAGGCCAGTCAGCGCCTGGCACAAAGAACGCATTCAATAAATATTACCGAATGAAAGAATCAATCAGTTAAATATGAATAATTGCACCTCCATTAGAAATGCTCATTTGGGAATTCAAAGCAATATGTGAATGTCCTTCATAATCAGTCAAGTGCCATGCAGATATACAATTTTATGATTTTATGTTCCAGAGAATCTGCGTCTCTTATTTTAGCATCCTTAACATTCTTTATAAACAACTGTTTTCATTTCCCTCTCATCTACCGGAAGCCTCATCTCTCATTTCTTAGTCTGCTCTTCTGGAGAGATGAAAAAAAAAATCTCAAATTTGAGGATATTAATAATGAGGGCTAAGGTTTCCTGAGTGCTTGCTATGTGACAACAATAAGTAAACAATAGGGTAACAGTGTCCCTGTCCTGAGCATTCTCTGCATGGTGTTTTCTTTAATCCACACAACAACCCACGAGTTGGTGCAATTTTCACGCCCATTTTACTGATGAGGAAGCAGGTTTTAAGAGAGTCAGTAATAGGCCTAATCGCACAACTAGTAAATGGTAGAGCCTAGATGCAAACATAGGCATTCTGGCCCCAGAGTCTATAAACTACCACAGTGTTCTACGGATAAGCCGCTATCCTAGATGGTTGACCACATTTACCTCATTCCATCACAACCAACTAATATTAGCTTTGTTGTGCTGTTAAAAAATTAAAGCGTTGGGAGATTCAGTAAACAGCTCAAGATCATACACCCGGGGAAGGTGCGCAGCCTAGATGGGACCTCAGGTCTATGGACCACCAGGATGTCTACACTTGACACAAGTGGGTCCAGGACAAAAGGGACTTATGAAAGTAACAGATATTAATGTAAACACTCGAAATTAAGCTTATCAACTGACAAAATTTGTTCTATCCTACTTTCACAAAGATACTCAGAACTGACCAGACCACTAGGTTCAAATTGAAGATTTTTGGACTTCTCAGAGTTCTCTCCTGGAAATGGCAGAGTAGGGAGAATCAGCCTTCGGCCTTTGTGCATCTCCACCCTTCCACGCCCAGCCCTTATGGGAGGATTCAGAGTCGACTGGACAGAGATTTTTCTGATCTTGAGTATTACTGCAGCTCCACTGAGAACATGGAGGGAGCCAGGAGTAGGGCCCATGGGCCCAAGCTCTGCAGGTCTCACTGGCCCTGTGAATTTCTCAAATAACAGAGGAGGCAGGCATGACCAAAGGATGGCCAGAGCAGGAGCTTATAAAGAGCAGAACCCAGGGCACCGTTTCCGTTGCCTGGGTCTACGCTAAGTCCTGACTTCCAACCCATGCTCTCGACCACTAGGTTGTTGCACCTATTTCTTCTCAGGGAGAAGAAGAGCAATCGGCTTTCCTCCTTGGATTCTCTTTCTCATTCACTTGCTTTATTTTCTTAACCATATTTTTATATACAATTAATGTAATGACCCAACAAATACAAATGTTATTTATGGCTTTTCCATAAATCTAAGCATAAATCAAACTACTTAGATGCAATTTTGGATTTCCTGGCTGGATATGTTTTGATGGTCCAGCCACTTCCCAAGTGCATTTTACACATAACCAGGGTGTCTGACTATCAACGGTCCCAGAGCACCACTGCCTTCAGCACGGAATCACAAGTGGCGTTTTCACTCACTGTCAATGGGGGAGCCATTCACTCTCCACTTGATTGTGGGTTCAGGTTCTCCTTCTGCCTCACATAACAAGATCCCACTGCTCCCAGTGCTGTACACGCCACTCTGAGGTTTCTTTGTCCAGCGAGGAGGCTCTAGAAGTAAAGTGAAGAGATCATGTGTGATTTCACCCATGTCAGAAGGTCCAAAACTGTTAAGGCCTGTATTTCTATAATGCACCAGCAGATGGCAGACAATAAAGTGTTTCACACTAGCTCTTTCTGGTACTTGCTCTGTAAGGCAAGGTGGGCATCGTTTTTGTGTTATAAGATGTTATGTGTGCATGTGTGATCTAATTTGGACTCTTGGCATGTATAATAAAATCAACATATATACAGTCACTTTATTCAGCAACAGAAGTATCGATCTCATTAACAGAAAAGGAAGGAGGGATAAGCAGATGGTTACGTTTACTGAACCCGGCTACAGCTTAATTTCAAGCTACCACAAGTCATCTAAGAAGGCTGATATTCCATAAACATATTTTGAGAATTTTTTAATGAAATTAAAATGTTCAGCATTTATTTTAAATATTTCTTAATGACTTTGTAGCATTTACCTAACCATATCTATATCTACTTACCGATCTTAAGAATTTGGAAAACAGTATTTTCCTAGAGACTATTTTTTGTAAGGCAGGGAGAAGGCAGTCTGAAAGCAACATTTAGCTTTACTGTCCTCAAAACAATGGAGGGAAAGATGTATTTAAATTATGTGCGTCTTCTCATGCTCTAATGCTCCAATAGTATAATTCTAAGTGGTGTTTCAGTACAGAATGTGACATTTGTCTTTAGTGCAAATATTACTGCCATACCTTGTCACCTTAAGTATATTACTATGTCAGGAGTGAATAAAATATTTAGATTAAAGTGGGGATGGTTTGGATAATTTGATTCCAGAGAAAATTGCACAATACCTGCAGGTAGTAATTCCTATCAAGTGTTGCTTGGTTATTTCCCCCAAGACAGTTTTGGATTTCCATTTTTGTCAAAAAGAAAACTCTTTTAAAAATACATATATGTGTAAAATGAAAAAAAATGTCATTTAAACTGCTTTTTTTTTTAAGTAAAGGGGAAACAAGGGATTATGTGAAAAGAAAGTGCCTATAAAAAGAAAAAATAGATATACAAATAAGCCTGGAAAATTCAAGTCCAAGCAAGAGACATGCCCAAGTAATTATTCTATAAGGTGTAGGCTTAGTTACTAAATCTTAAATTAAAAATGTGTGTTCATACTCTACAATCGGTGCATATTTAGTCATTCAGGTTAAAATGCAATCGTCCAAATTATAAATTGCACATGACTGTCTGAGATGTGTGTGTATGTGCCTGTCTATGCACATTTTTGTTGTTGTTGTTACTTTTGTCTTTTCACACAACCACAATAAAATTAAACATTTGAGTTAGAGAAAAAAGTTCCATGAACATGAAAATTTCCATTTTACAATAGCAAACTAAGACTACTATTTTCAGAGCAAAAATAAAATGTAAAAATATAAATCACAGGGATGTAACGTACAGCATGTTGACCATAGTCAATCATACTGTCTTGCATATTTGAAAGCTGCTAAGAGAGTAGATCTTAAAAGTTCTCATCACAAGAGAAAAACAAAAACAAAAAACATTTGTCAGCCATGAATGTTAACTAGACTTAGTCTGGTGATCATTTTATAATACATACAAATATCAAATCATTATGTTGTACACATTATGTTGAAATTAATATGTAATCTATCAATGATACCTTAATAAAATAAAGAAGATCATGTGATGATGACATTTCTTTAAACATACATGCATAAAAGATTAGGATTTTATTTCTATTCTCATCCTATAAATTTCATTAACACCTAGTAAGCTTATCACTCTACCCAGCTCTCCTGGCAGACCAAGGACTGAGCCTTGCAGATGCCATCTAACTTGCTCAGTGTCCCCAAGAAAAGAAACCCCATTCCGTGTTCTTGCCAGTCCTTGACCTGCAGACCCATAAACTGAGTAGCACTGAGACTCCAATGTAGATGTGATGTTATTCCTAATTAATTATTATTTTATTAATTTGAAACCAAGGTCATATCGCTTTACCAACTTTCACTTTGTGCTTCCAAATCCAAGCTCCCTCAACATCTATCCCCTGGAGGTTGAGATCAAGATTTTGTATATTCACTAGGAATCATCACTAACTTCACCTTCATCCTTTTGGATAAGATTTTTTTTTTTTTTAATAAATGCTTGGACATTTGTTTTTATGCTACCCAGATAAATAAAGAGATAAACAGCCAGGGTGGAATCTTACTCTTCCTTATTTCTCCTGTGCTTGGCACAAGAACAGACACACGTGGAGTAATTACGAGTTGGATTGAAATGATTGACCCCTAAAGACTCCAGTGAGAAAGGCACGGGGTGGAATGAAGGAGGCTTGGACAGGAGGGAATCACTGACTTCTAGTAATTCACAATCTCATAATTTCATGCCTTGGTTGAACCTACATAGCTAGTTGCTACTTTGTTCACAAAAGAACGCATAGTCAGCGTGAGGACATTGGTATGGGTCAAGATATTTTTGGTGAGTGAAGTAACACTGGGGACATGCAGCAACAGAGAACAAACATGTTTTCCAAGGCTTAGAACATGTAACTCTATTCCTGAAGGGTAAGATCTAGTTGAAAGGATGAAAAAAAGCTCAAGAAAAAGGAAGGAAAAAAGACTAAAACGGAAAATTCTGAGAGACAACATCATCACTGAATCCCATTCTTTAACCTATTATCCTAAGATACATGGTAACTGATGAAAACTACTTACATTGAAACTTAACTCATTTTGTTATAATTGTAAATTAAAAAAAAGATGACAATTTCTGTATGCTGTTAAAAACTGAGATGCAAATGACTGAACATTTAGAATATAATAAGCAAGTTAATTAGAGACGTTTATCACTGGAAGGAAAATGAAATGAAATAAAATTGGAAATTTGATACCTATAAAACAACACGGAAGCTATTTTCTTAGTAACGGATCCCTATTAAATATCTATATTCTATTAAATCAAAATTGTTAGGTTCATCAAACTTGGACTTAATTGTAACTCTTTAGAAATAACAGATTATTTGAAAGTGAGGTTTTCTTAAGTATATCAATGAATTGCTTTTGAGTTCATGATATCTTTTTAAGACAATTATGAGTATATAATTACATACAAATATTTTCCTTTTACACTAAAATTCAAAAGTCTTAAATGATTCCAAAGTTTACTACATGGACGCTGTTGGTAGGAGTTTATTTTTAAATAATTAGTTAAAATGTGATTGTAGTCATATTCTGATTTCTGGATTGAGAATATTTTAAATGCCATTTTAATATATCTCCTTATTGAATGTGAAATATTTATATGATAGATACCTAGAAAGGGTACCTGTACCTACTCAAGAAATCCTGGCTGGTTTTGCTTACACGTATCACAGAATTTGAAAACGCACACGGTTTTTGTACTTAGGATGTTGAACTTCAATTACAGAATTTGACTGTGTTTAGTAATAAAGAAGAAATATCACATAGACAGAGAATACAATATAATACATGCTTTTACTTAGGCACAAAGGGGTGTTTTCAGAATAGGCTCAATTTTCAAAGTTCACAGTAGCATTGTTCTGTGATCCTATGGTAATCCTTGTTATTTCATTTTAGTTTCTAAACAAGAGACCAAAAAAAGGGAAAGAAGGTACAGGAAAGCAGAAGACAACTGACTAAAAGTAAGCTCACTCGTGCTTATGATTAATGAGGCTTATATTTACTGTTTTCACACTTAAAAAAAAGAAAACCTGGCTTCTTGAGCCCAGTTTGCTTTTCACTTGCACGCGTGAAGAGAAACTCCTAAAACATACAACTGAGGGCACATTTAGTAGCTTCTCATTAAGGAGAACAGATTAAATGTTCCTAATAAAAACATAATTTACATCTCAATAGTGCTAATAGCTGTTTATGAATAGTGAGGACAATTCGTTCAGGAAACCTAGATTCCTTTGGAGTCCTACAGTCAACATTTTAAATTGTGTAATTAAGTTTACATCCTTGATTTTTTTTTTTTTTTTGCAACCCTTGCAATTCTTTTGAAAGCTTCAGTCTTACAGTCAAGAAAACCGTGGCCAGATTGTTAAAATATTCAGCTACCGTAGCAATGTTCCAGCCATCTGGAAGGATTTCTAATAGTCAGCAACTTGGAGTAGGAGCAGTTAACAATTAGACATGTCTGGTTTGTGGGTATGTGTTTGCACTGAGGCAAGGGTAAAGGGTTGCAGAAAAATATTCCTGTTGCACGGTGTAGTGGAATTACATAGGAGCATCAAGTGATGACTAAAAATATATATACAAACCTCTCAAACTCCTGCTCTCTGAATTTCTTTGTGAATGATTTAAAGTCAGAGGAATATATCACTGTTGGCAGCTGTTGATATTTATGCATAATATTGGTAATATGAGTAATATTTCCCCTATATAGGTTTTGCTTTTTTTTGAATCAAGGAAAATTCTCGTCTTTGGTTTTCCATTCGTCCCAACTTAACTAATCATAGACATCATGGGCTAGGTCTTAGAAACACAGTGACATTCGAAATAGCGGCACAACCAGAACAATTATCCTAACATTTACTTGTAAGTGGAATTTGTGTCTGAGTCTTCATTTTTTTTCCCCATTAATTAAAACAGTCAGCCTTTTACTTAGGTGTTTCTTGCACATATTGAAGGCTTAAGAGGTAAACTTTATTGGAATATATATGGAAACCCTTGAGCATCAGTCCACTAAACAGGATCCTGAAAGAGACGATTCCCTCAACTCGTTAAGCCTACACAGTTCTACATGAGTACAAATGCCGTAATCAATCCATTAATTTGATCAATACAGTCAACTAAACCATAGACAGGAGACCTCAACGTAATCAGACCCACAGAAAACGGTCTGCATCACTTTGATTCACAAGATGCCTTGATAACCCTTAGCTGCGGCGCAGGTACAGCTCCAATATCTACATGGTGTGATATGTAGATTTTTTTTAAATGATGAGATCATGCCCTATTTATTTCCATGAATACAAGAAACAATAGCTAAACCTCTATTGTTTATAAGGCTTGGGTTTACAGAGATGACTTGAATATAATGTGTATTTTGCATCTTTTCATAGAAAATGAGTATCTCTAGCACCCAGTCTACTCTTTCCTCGTAAGTAACATATAGAATGTCATGTGAAATCAAAATATGGACCAAAAAAAAAAATGTATCTAGGAAAGAACTAAGATGATTTGTCTGACACCCTCATTACTTTGAGGAAGAACCCGAGGTACAGAAAGATGATCAAGTCCAGCAAGTTAACCATAGCCTGGGAAAAAAGCTCATCATAAGACTCACCATAATTCCTTCCTTTGTAGTGCTTACTTCTATGATTTAGTATTATACACCGTTATATGTTTATTATAACAAAAAATATATGGAAATCATCTGTGTTTAATCCCTAACATGAGATCTTTTCTTGTCATTTGTCCCTTTTATAAGATATTGTGGGATAAATGACAAATCTGGTTGATTGGAGCATAATATAATCCAGTACCCACACTAAAATTAGAAGTTTAAATGGCTTACCTGTTCTAACATACATGCTTTAGAAGTGTAGGCCCACTACATGTAGCAATTCACCTTTTCTTTAATAGAATAAAAATAAATCAAGATGGGGAATGTACCTTCTACTGTAACGTGAAAATCATGAGTGGTTGATCCCAAGAAATTGTTGGCTGTGCAGCGATAATTCCCTCTGTCCCGGTAGGAGACATTCTCTATCTTCAAAGTCTTGCCGTAATTCTCCTTTGTTTCTCTTCCTTTTGGTAAGTCACCACCTATTTTGTTCCAGTCAACCTGTGGAGTTGGTCTGCAAAACAATAAATGAGTGATAAACATTTTTTAAAGTGCAAAATTATGGGGCGCCTGGGTGGCGCAGTCGTTAAGCGTCTGCCTTCGGCTCAGGGCGTGATCCTGGCGTTATGGGATCGAGCCCCACATCAGGCTCCTCCGCTAGGAGCCTGCTTCTTCCTCTCCCATTCCCCGTCCTGTGTTCCCTCTCTCGCTGGCTGTCTCTCTCTGTCAAATAAATAAATAAAATCTTAAAAAAAAAAAAAAAAAAAAGTAAAGTGCAAAATTAAGTTCAAAGAGCCTCAGAGGACACACCCCTTAACACGTTGCTTTTATGTATGCACTCGGAGCTCCAGTGAATAAAAATAAGTCTTCCCAGTGCACAGACCTGCACACCACCATCGAGGGTGAACATCAGATTGGATCAGGTCTCCTTTACTACTCCTTGAATAGTCTGCTTCTATGGAAATCAAGTTTCTTCTATGAAGAGGGCTGACTACTTACAATGGCTGAATAGGTATGGCTGTATAAAAGGGTGGACAATTGGACCCACAGAAATATCATACGATATTTTTCAAATTTTCAACATTTACAAGATATATTTCAAGTGTGAAATCTCCTTGTGGGTGATTTGGAGTGGCTGATAATAACTGCCCTCTTCCGTGTATGAGTTTGAAGAACAAGCTAAAGTAGGGCCCAAGAGTAAGCAGAGGGAAGCCGTGATATCCCCTCAATCCTAATGAGGCTGATAGTGGAGAACATGACTCAGATGTGACGGCCAAATGTGTTGGCTGGACCTAGGAACGGCCTGTTTTAGGACAAGGTGGGCTCTGCACAGACATGGCTACCCAGACGGCTTTCTCCCTCTGCTGGGGAAGAGGGGAAAGAGGGAATGAACCATATCTCCCTTGCTTAGAGAGATGAGATCACCCAATCAAAACAAGCAAAAAAAGCAAAAGCAAAACTAAACTAAAAGCAAACTGATAACATGTCACACATCAAGAGGATAACTTTCTCCACCTCAGGGAGGAAAACAGGAGTGGGGAATCAAGCCAGCTGGGTTTAAGAAAAATCTCAGCTCCTGAAAACTAGACAAGTAGAGAATGGGTGACTCTTGTGATTTAAAAACTATGTGGAGGGGTGTCTGGGTGGCTCAGTCAGTTAAGTGGCCAACTCTTGGTTTCAGCTCAGGTCATGATCTCAGGGTCGTGAGGTCGAGCCCCCTGTCGGGCTCCACACTTAGCAGGGAGTCTGCTTGAGATTATTTCTCTCTCCCTCTACCCTTCCTATCACTTGCTCTGTTCTCTTTCTCTCTCTAAAATAAATAAATAAAATCTTTTAAAAAAAATTATGTGGAAAGCATTGATGGCTGATTTTAACTGATAATTTTTTTATTTCTCCCCTCCAGTTGGGCTACATGAGTGGAATAAACTTTATTTTGCTATTTTTAATGATGCTGCTTTTCCTTCCCCACTCTATTTTTATTATTAATAGCTATAAGATATCGATATGGTCTAAAGATAGGCATTATTATCATCACTTTACCAGTGAGGATTCTGAAGCTCCAAGAAGTTAATGAATTTGCTTAAAGTCACTGGGGTAATAAATGACATGTTAGAACTTAAGTTTTCCCAACACTAAACTTGTCCTCTCTACCACTGTGTCCTATTATATTTGTGCTTTTTCCATCCCCTTTTCCTTCTTAACTGTACATTCTTGGAATATATACTTGTAGCCAAATTAATTAGCTATTTGTTGATAACTGAACAATTACCTCATATTGTCTCTGTCAGTTATCTCAGATTGTATTGATCAGGCAACAGTTAAAATAATTCCATTATTATGCAAAAATATATATTGGAGGTAAAGATGTAGGTCCTTTAATTTAAACACATTTACTTTCTTCCCCTCCTCCATTCAAGGCTCAAGCGCTTCCCTGCTATACAAATCTGGAACCACTAGTTTATATCTGACCAGGCTGAGAGCACAGGGCACACTTCTGGGGAAACAGCAATGATGCTCAGACAGGCAGCTGGGAGAGGATATTAGCTGCCGGCTTCCTGAGCACCCCACCCTAACAGGATGCAGAACTCAAGTCTCCTAACTGCTTGCTTTCCACGCCATCTGTCAAAATGGCAGTTTGCCAAATTACAGGCTGCTCTGGACCTCGGTTCCTCCAAACCAGTTTTTCCATGAGTCCAGGCTTTAATAGTGCAAGCATCTCACTTTCTGCAGGATTTTTTTTTTTTTTCTTTTTGCCAGTCCTCAAAAACCAGTCTAATCCTCCATACCTATCCCTTGAAAGAACAGAATAAAATGATTATCTGTAAGTATCCGGTGAACAGGAGACCTAATTGATCTAGGGACATGTCAATCCCATTCCGAGGATGTCCAGTTATATTCTTGTCAATTTTTTTTCTTTCTCTCTCTTTTTTAAATTTAAGGTACATTTACTAACAGTATTTGAGCAATGAAATTTTGAGGGAAAATATACCGCTTAATCCCTTTTAATATACAAACATGTACTAGCTCATAATCTCACATTTTTGTTCAGGTCCTTGTCCTTCAGCCCATTTTTGTTTGTATACTTCTTTACACTTCCTACATTTCTACAATGTAGCATCTTGCAATAGAATCACACCTGGCTTATGAATTTACGAAACAGAGAGGCGCAAGAGAGAAGAAACCGTGGGAGCCCAGTGGTGAACGGAGGGAAGCGACAATACGCCCCTCTAACCCTAACGCGGCTTTTCCAGGGTGGGAGTGGGTGAATTGGCCCATGAATGTGCACTTCCCACTCACTGCCTCTTCTTCCGAAGGAGATTCACAGTGTCATTTTAACTTCAAAATTTCTGCCTTCTTCACAGAATCTGTAGAATCGAAACCCTGTTTAGTTTTTCCTGTTTTAATTAATAGTATCAACATTTTCATTATGACCGACCATCTACTGAAACAGCTACTACGGGCCCCTTCTTCCGGTTCAGAAAGAGTGCCATGCTTTGTTTCCCCCCGCCCCTCCCCTTAACTGAACAGAACCGTTCATTTGGTTGAAATAGATGGAAATACATTAAATTTAGAGGTAGTTCAGGGTCTGGAGGCAGATAGGATGGAATTCCAGCTGCACTTTACGCCAGCTCGAAGAAGAGAATTCCAGCCTCTGGGCTTCATCTACCTAACCTGCAAATGGGAGTAACGACAGCCCTGCAATGTGGTGAGGATACAACGAGCTAATACACGTAAAGAGCAAAACAGGGTGCCTGGCACCGAAGAAAGAGAACAACGTCCCAGTTATAATGACGTGTTACCACAGAACACTAATGGCTTCAAAACTTCTTAGAAAATAATTTTCAAAGAACTCCAAAAATTTTACAACGTAAAATCTGAAAGAGGGCCACATAAGATAGATCATCCAACACAGAC
This sequence comes from Ursus arctos, assembly GCF_023065955.2. Taxonomy (NCBI): domain Eukaryota; kingdom Metazoa; phylum Chordata; class Mammalia; order Carnivora; family Ursidae; genus Ursus; species Ursus arctos. Next base: position 55,429,522 of record NW_026622808.1, on the reverse strand, counting down.
CCAACATGAGTAAGAAGAAACCAGTCGAGGGGAAAACGCCTTGACAATCAGGAATCATCCCGTCCCAAGGACAACAGATAGTCATGTCCATTTTATTTTTATATATTGCTTCAAGGCATTGCATTTTCCAAAAAGCACACGAGAGCATTTCTGTTATTTTGAAAAATCTGTGCAGTTTTCAGCCAACTCAAAAGGCAAATTATGACATTTGTGGGAAATAAGAAGAAAGAATTACGGAAATGTTCACCCTGCCCAAAGAGTCAACCAAGAATAGTGAATCCTGAAAGAAAGGAGTTGCTGCCACTGTAAATATCTATGAATAAGAACAACAGAGCAGGTGGTTACCATCATGATTCAGACTGAACCTGAGGCTTTCATCTTCTCTCACAATACAGAGATCAAACTTCTGGAACAGAGGCCATGTCACAAGGCACATCTAACTAGTTAACATCAAATATACTTTGGCAACCTCAAACACATAAGCTACTAGCTCTTTTTTTTTGAAGATTTATTTATTTGTTATTTGAGAGAGAGAGTGCACATGTGGGGGGAAAGGGCAGAGGGAGAGGGAGAGAGAGAATCCCACACTGAATCCCCGCTGAGAATGGAGCCCTATGCAGGGTTCAATCTCATGACCCTGAGATCATGACCTGAGCTGGAATCATGAGTCGGACACACAACCGGTTGAGTCACCCAGGGACCCTGCAACCTGCATGTCTTTGATGGATGGAAAGAGACATTTGCAAAGCCTAGAGGTTGCAAAACCATTAAAATTGACTCTTTTTCTTCAAAAACCAATTTAAAATCACCCACTCAGAATATATACTGAATTATGAATGACCACAATTTTTAAAATTTCAAATTCTACTTCACTAACCAGGTGCCCAGCCAAAAGAAAGCCTGAGCTTACAAGCTAATTACGTAAACTCAGGCATTGGGATGGGGGAGTGTATTTTCCCATGGTATTCCCACTGGTAGCAATGGACATGTGGTAGTAAGCATATAGGGATGGTGGCAGGAAAAAGGCAACCTTTCGTGACTCAGAATTAAATAAGATGGTCCTTATTTGCATAGAAATTCTATTTGCATAGAAATTCTATTTGCATAGAATTACTCAACAAATGTAACAATTTTAAGAAATGACCCAGTGAAATTTCCTTAGGTGTTTTTTGGAGGATTTGGAAACATGCACTGATTTTTCAGATAAGAAAAAGTTGAGTTAATTATATTATTGGGTGAAGCTCTCTAAAATTACATGTCCGGACCTCCTCGTATGCAAAGGGCAACAGGGTGAAATAATAGGGAGATAAACCTCCTTGGAGCCTGAAAAGGAATCAGAGCTCGTTGCATAACAAGAAGGAGTGGGACAAAATGTGATAGCAGAGAGACAAAAACCTGGCAGCGACAATAAGAGGCTGACAAGGACCAACCTCTAAGGATGGCATCTTCCCACTGACTTAGGTAAGGAGAATGTTGTCATTGTCACCTCCATTCACACTATCACAAACTGACAGAACAATCTAATTATAAATCAATCTCAGTCACAGCCTGAAATCTGTAAAGTGTAAATTACTTCCTCCAGAAATGTAGTAACAGAATTTTTTTTTTTTAAGAAATCATTTTAAAATGTGTACCTAGGATGAACTGCTTAACTGAGGCATTATCCTATACAAAAATGGATGGACAAAGTCATGAACAGGGGTCGAGTTACTCACAGGCCTTCAGCAAAACACTCCAGCAGCAGGGTGTCCCCTTTGAGGATGGTAACTGAAGACTCACTGCCACTTTCAGGAGGAGGCAACAGCAGTCTGGGTTTTCTTTGCTTGATCGAATTTGCTGTAATACAGAAAAGAAGAGTCACAAACTTCTTCCAGACTAAGAGCATTAAAATCCTGTGGCACTAAATCTTCCTTAAAACATACTTAAGCATATATACCTATCTGTACCTACGTATATATACATAGACACATTTTTAATAAATTACCATTTACCATTTAAATAGACTCCATTCTTTTTTTTTTTTTTTTAAGATTTTATTTATTTATTTGACAGAGAGAGAGACAGCCAGCGAGAGAGGGAACACAAGCAGGGGGAGTCGGAGAGGAAGAAGCAGGCTCCCAGCGGAGGAGCCTGATGTGGGGCTCGATCCCAGAACGCCGGGATCACGCCCTGAGCCGAAGGCAGACGCTTAATGACTGAGCCACCCAGGCACCCCAAATAGACTCCATTCTTACCATGAAGCATGGGTTGTCCCTGAATTAACTTAGTGGAGCACCAAGTTTTAAGAAGGTTATGATTTAAACCACATCTTCAAATTCCAGAAGTTCAAGATAATTAGTTTCTTGATGAAAGCCCTTAAAAGTTAACTGGTAGTCTATGATTTTATATTCTACACTTTAATCATACCTGGCTATGTTTGATGGTAGTATATGTATTTTTTTAATTTAAATTAATGTACTTAAGTATTTGATAAGATTCTTGCTATAATACAGCTCCCTAAGCTTCGCTCCCAGAAATTCTGATTCAGGAAGTCTGTGGTGGACCCCATGCATCTATGAAGTTATCAGGCTCTTTGAGATGAGTCTATTTAACAGTCTCACACACTCAAAGAGAAACGCTATTGTAGGGAACGATTAGCAAGCACTCTCACTAACTACATGTTGAAACATTTCATTTGTTACTTCTCAAGAGTACTTTTCAAATACAATGGCAAATGAGGTCTTCCATTTTCAATGTAAATTTTAACAGCATTTCCAAATGTTCACACAATTTTTTTTTTTTCCTATCCAATATCAGTGTGATTTGACATGACGTGGAAAGTGCAACAGCTGACAGAGTAGAGAAATGAAGGGACTGGTAGCAGTGTTTACATGCGACAGCTTCCTTACAAGTGTTTATCCAAAGATAATTGTTGAACACATACTATATGCAATTATTTTTTACTGAGTGCTATAAAGATACAATATACATGACTGGGTTTTTGACCTCAATGATTGTGAAGGTGGGGATGTACACTAATCAGTCCATCGTCAAACTAAGGGTACACCAAAAAGAGCCCTCAGCCAGCCCTTGTGATGTCGCCAGTGTATCGGATATCTAGATGAAGCCACTGGTCCCAATGGTATGAAGAACATGTGATGCATTCAAGTAAAGGATTCTTCTCCTTGTGGTAAACTAGCTTACTATAGAATTCAGGTTTACTCAGGCAACTTCCATAAAACACTAGTTCTAGTAGCTGTTCTGTGGGGGGAAAAATGAAATATTTCACAGACAAATGAGTTTGGAAAACGTTGCAGACTGTATTCTTTCTCAGAGTTACAATGGACAGTCCCGTGTTAAGTATGCTGAGAAGTCTTACTAGAAAAGTAACCATTTAACTTTACTAAATTTAGTGTTTCTCTACTTCTGTTGATACTCAACCATTTCTTTTTCCTTTCTGCATGTAATAGCTATCAACCAAAATGTCACTCAACCATGACAGGACATTTTGGGAGATGCAAAATAATTACTCCATTAAAAAATATGCATATATATATATATGTGAGTGTATGTGTATTTGTCTATATGAATTATATTATCTATGTAGTTATACATTTACCAAGTGATGAATTTATAAATATCATTCCTTTGCACATATTTAAGGGAGGAGGGGGTAAAAGAAACCTCTACGCTCAGGGGTTTTCCTTTATAAAAACATTAGTATTTCAATATACTCATGAAGACATTAAAGGAAAAATTTAAATTCTGAGATGACAATGAGCTACAAAAGGTAAAAATAAATGCCAACACTCTTCATGTGATCAACTTACCCTTGGAACCAATTTCTGTGGATGAACTTGAGTCATTAGCATGCCTTACTGAAATAAAAAAAAAAATGAAAGAAAAAACTCACAAACATAATGGTAGATGCTGATATCAGTAATGAATGAAAAGTCATAGTTCTCTCTTAGAAAGATTACAAAATGAGATATAACCAGGCTTCACTAGAACATCATCTTTGGGGATATATTGGGAAAAAAATTATAATGAGCTTAATCTTGAGCTACCACAGATGAATCCGTGTTGTGTGGACACAAATTATGGCTCTGTTAAAGAGAACTGAGGCTGCCAAAAGGGATGCTATAGTGAAGCCCTGGCGTAGTGTATCTACACATAACAATGGAAAAAACCATGAATCAAATTAGACAATGGAATGGTAATGCCAACTTGCGACTCTACCAGAGCCAATTATTCATTCAGTGAACTGTCAGGGATTATCTCTGCCCTTTGTATCTTATGATTCTTTCTCCCACTAATGACTTTTTCCCATTTGGGAACCCAGATCAGCATCTGCAGAATCAAGCAGGGAAGAGAAGAAATTCATATAACTTTGAAAATTTGGAAATGACAAAAAAGCATGATGTGATAAAAATTATTAGTCATTCTTTTTATTTTTGACTCTTGTTTTCTTCCACGTTTGCAGCCTGCTGGTTACTCAAGATCACAATGCATCAAAGCCTGAGACTTGCTTCAGAAACCCTGGAATATTGCTGTGTATTTCACCCACAGCAAAGGACCAGATCCTGCAGACGTCAAATGAAATATACTTGTACTGTGAATTGAGATTTGATTTTCTGGCTCCGAGAGACAGAGCTATGGAAGATCTGCAGCTGCAGATGTCTCTTTCATCTGGATGAAGTCTCTAGAGTTGAACTAAACAATGGCGGAAAATATCAACCCAGCTTTAACTGGCTTCAGCCAGAATGAAATTACAGGCACATTTGTATTCAGCATTCACGATGGAATGATAAATTATTTGGACTTACAACTGTTAACTGTGAGTTTCATTGGCATTTTCTGCACAATAGTCCTCAACCTTGGGAATGCAGCAAAGCAACAGTAATCATTCCGGCTGTCTTTTTCTTCCACGTTTGCAAAGTACAGATCTCCCTTTTGACTCATGTATACTCTTTCATCTTGTTCGATGTGTTCTAATTCTGGAAAGAAACATCTTGTCATTAATAGGGGTAACTGTCCTTTATTGTGCCTTAGCCCCCTTCTTCATTTTCCTTTCTTTCCTATTATTTCATTTTGTTCTCTTTTTCATGCTTTCTCTTCCTATTCCTTGCAAGTTTGGTCTTAAATAAGAACAATGAGTGAGAAGTAAAAAAGAAACCCAAAAACAACAAACCCCCTGGGAGCCTGCCTTCCACTATTAACCAAAGAAGCCCAGTGGAGGACAACCAGTCTGTACATTCTACCTCTCTTCACCATCTAAGTCCCTACTTATGTACTGGCTTATCCAAAAACTGGTCCAATTGGTCCAATCATACAGATCTCCTCAAAAGTTGTGTCTGAGAGAGATATCAATCTGTCTTTCCTGGATGCAGTCTGGAATGTTCTAGGGTGACTGGAGTCTGGAATGTTTGGCTGCAGCCAAGAATATTTCTTTCACTTTCTTCCAAGTACTGTACAAATATTATCATTTTTCTCTAGGGATCACAATGAGAAAAATATTTAGGGTGCATTGTGAAGGCACATGCCAGAAGGACTTTACAAGAAATTGGAATTTCCACTCGAGTGTTTTTGGCATATTAAACACAAAGGTTAAGACTAATTTCTCTGTGGATCACTGTACGTAGCGGGTATAACATTATTAAAATAGAAATATAATGCTAGCAACACAGACCCAAGCCATCCTCAACTTTGACATGGATAATATTTAAAAGGTAAGTAAGTTGTTTGGAACATAGAGAGTATTTTATTCATAGACATACTTCACCATATCAATACCTTCTACTCTTTCAGATATGATAAAATCGAGAGAAATATTTAGGGGTTTCTAGTGTTTTCACATATATCCTTAATAGAATAGTCAAAACTTGGAACACACTATATAAATGGATATAGTTTTTTAAAATCGATTTCATTCCATATTTTTTTCCTTTTTTCCCCACATTGATAAACTTTTAATCTTTGTTCCCCTATATTATTTGACACGATGCATGAAATTAAAATCCTACGGATGGAACAGAACGTTACTTACCAATATTCATCCAATAAATGTGTAGAGGTGGAAGGCCTTTGGGAGGATTGCAAGGGAGGACGATTGGATCTCCCTCCTCCACTTCAAGAGGGTCAATTTTTTCTTTTGGAAATTTTGGAACATCTAGTAAAAAAAAAATCATTTAAGACATTATGTTAAAATTAACTTTTAATGTTACAAGTAATATATTAAAACCTTCTTTTTTAAAAAATAGAGTATTTTTACCAAACTCAATCCCCCAACTCTTGGTTCTCATATCTCCCCTGAAGAACAAAACACTGTTAAGAATCTGGGCTGCAACCTTATATAACTTTTAAAATACTCCTACATTTTACAAGTGTAGACAAAAAATATTTTGCAATGTGACATCACTTGGCAACAATATGCTTGTACATATTTCTCTGCACAGAGAGACAAGTTCTGAGTCACAGGATTCACTGAGTTTAAATTCTGATAGATGTGGTACTTTTTTTCTTTAAACACTGAGATTTATTTTCTAGGCAGATACATATATTCCCTTTCTCTGGCTTTATGGTGAAGCCCTTGAATGTGATGGGCAAATATTTTATTCAAAGTATAACCAAGCTAAATTAAAAATTCAAAGACCACATGGGAAAAACGGTACAAATAACAATGACAAGACAAACATGACCACTTTAAGTTGCTAAAAGAAACTTCCACATTGGAATCACACCCAGAAAATGAAATTTCAAATGAAATGGAATTAATGTAGGAAAGGAAACTGTAATAATTTAACATATTGTTTCTTTCCCATGCTGGAGGCAGTCTCCGAAAAGAGAAACACAATTACAATGGGAGTAAAAGTCACAACTATGCAGAACTGGAAATCCGGAACAAATGTGTGGCTATTTTTATGAAATTATTTATAAGGTACTTCTATGAATATTCAAAATGTATTCTGCTTGAACACTATATTGGTACCTTTAGATTTCATTAGGGGACTTTAAATGATAAAATTACTCAGGCTCTTATGGAAGGAGCTTAAGAAGGTATTTATAGCATTGCTGGCTTTACGGGATATATTACGGGGTATTCCATCTCTGTATTTCATTCTTAAATGGTGGTTTACAAAAGATTATTATTGTTCTTGGAAGTCTAAAGGTATACTCATTTATTACAAAATTCTTCTTGAGAGCTTTGTGCATTTCCTATGTATTTGTCCTCTTGCCCCTCAACCCTCTGACCCCACTCCTGAGCGGCTGAAGGAATTTGCTGACATTTCTCTTATCGATACACCAGCTAGTTACAGTGAATGGTTTTTTGTCTAAATTCAAGGACCCTTCAAGCCTTAACACCACAGGGGCAATGTGTTATATACAGTGCCTTTGCCAGTTTGGAAGGCAGGCGTCAGTCATATGACAATCCTCGATTCCCTCTTGGTCAACCCATCGTAGCAGATTTCTCTTGGCAAGGCTGGAAACATGTTTGAAATGGCAACTATCTTGGAATCATGCTTTTGCTCTAGGTAACATGAAATTTCCACCAAAAGACAGGAAAGCATGTTTAGGATATTCACTATGGTAAGATCTTATAGATAAAATATCAATGCCACCTATTTGGTAATGCCTTAAACTTTGAGAACAAATGCTATACAAGTCATTTTGTAGAAAGTGTATCTTATGCAAGTCATGCGTAGAACCTTACAAAACTATTACATGTCCAAAGCTCCAAATTCAAATCACTTGTTTAGTGTAACTTGCTATAACTGAAGCCCCGTGTTCTTTGGTATTGAAGTTAACAGTGCTATTGGATAGCAACTGAATCTGTTTATACTCTTGGGACAATAGAGGGCAATAGAGGAAGAGAAACATAGATAATGGAAAGAGCCTGTAATCCTGTTTCATAACAAGCAAACTTTACAATGCCTTACAGAAATACACAGTTCTCTGGGTGATATCTATTATAAAGTAGCTAATTAATAAGATATATAAAGCCTTAATTGGAGAGCTGCCCCCTCAGAGTATTCAGAAAAATCTAATGATTCAAACAGATATTACTGCCAGTGAAGTGCTAGCCTCCACGCATTAATTAAATCTAGATTATAAAATTCTAATTCCAAAGATGTAAATATGTAATTCAACTGGCTTTTGAGGCATCAATAATAAAAATAAATAAAATAAAATTTATAAGTCTATCAAACCCTTTATCACATACCATAAATCTTCAGAACAGTTGTTGACCCAAGATGAAATTAATATCAGGAAACAAGGGAAGAATATTTATATATTTAATAATTTAAGGTCTGAGAATAGATATTATAAAAGACATTAATTTGTGAGTATTTTTTTTTTATGGTCTTCCTCTTTGACTTTGAAACTACTTAGTAAGTCTGATTCCATGCTAGAAAGTGAACATTTTAATGGCCACAGATGAATGTGGAATTTAATTACTGTAACTCAACAGCAGGCATGAATTTTATCTTAATTCAAATAAAGAAATGACTCAATTTAAAAATAACTCCAACCAATGACTTTAGTTAATTGTGTTTCTCTGGTGATAAACATTAGCAGTGTTGAGTTTGGACAGATGCAATACTTTTAAAAGTGAATTGTAAACAATCATTTTTCTTTTGTGTAAGGCAACTACATTGCTTTAGCTTGCCAATATATTTTAAATGAGTTCTCCATCAAGAGCAAAAACACAATCACTTAATTATGTTTCACTAACACTGGACTTGACCATGGCATGGCCTTTCTGCAAAGGAATCAGAATGTACTTGTACACCAGCATCTACCTAAGCAGAAGTTTAAGAATGTTTGGAAATCCCATAATAACCAGACTACATGAAGTCAATTTCCTTCATATAGAATGTTCCTACCAGTCTCTCTGCATCAGGAAATCAAGCAGTTGGTAGCACCCATCTTTGTTTACTATGCTCCAATAGGCTCACACAGTTATTATTTACTGTTGCAGACAAATTTCTAGTAATGACTCCAATGGTATGGGTTCCTAAAAACCCAGCCAGAATCTAGCATGAAAAAACTCTTTTAGAAACTAGATAGGTGGACAGCAATCTCCTTACTGGAACTATCCATATAAAGCAAACCAGCAAATACAAAATTTCTAGGACCTCTACAAGGTCAGATGGTAACAATGAGTTTTGAAACTCATCATTTCAGTTCTTCCAACCTAAGATACTGAAAAAGTAACATCTTTGTACATGAAATGCAGATGACTTCTAAAAAAAAATATTTTGTATTTATAGTATAGTATAAACTGGGTTCTGGCCCAGGCACTAAAACTAACTGGCCATGTACCTTCAGACCATTATTTTTACCCTTGCCCCCATTTACTTTTTTCTGGGATCTGAGAGTCCTTTGAAATCATCTCTCTAGGCTCCTCAAAAGTCTCTCTAGATTAGAAGTTTATTAAGGGCATGCAAAATGTAAGGTGTATAGTCTCACCATGCCAACGTGCTTATTAATGAAAAGTAATAATGAAACAGCATCAGGATGATTTAACTTAATACAAATTGTGCTAACTAAACCACTTAAATGAAAAAGGTACAAGCGACTTAACCACTGTGAAGTTACATAACTCTACAGATAATCTTGCTCTTATACTCAAGAAATCACATCAAGTCTTCTTACACTCCTATCTCTCCATGAGTCTGATACTCGATGGTCAAGGTGATTCCAACAAAAAAGGTACAACACATTTCAGCTCATTTAGAGGATGTGCTACCTGAATGATCAAAGTGTAAGCAGCACGTATGGTCTCGGGGTTATACACATAAAGCCTGGAGCCAGCTGCTTGGGGCTGAATCCTGGCTTCCTCACTTACTGCACGTGCTTCCGTATCCTCACTCAAGCTGTAATGACACCTCATTTACTGATTTGTGTCAAAGTTTAAATAAACCATTTTATATAAATCAATTAAATAGCGGGGGGCACTTAAAAATCACTCAATATTTGTTGGCCATTACTCAAGTATTTTCACTTTGCACAGTACACCCAGCCATACTGTATGAGATGAGATGGGCAAAGGGACATAGAGCTTTCTTCTGCTGCGCCTTCTGATTTTCCCTATAGCCTACATTGTACCAACTTCTGTAATTTTATGCAAATATTTGCAATTAGCTTTTACAGAGGAGGTAGGGAGGAGGCCAGGGGGACAAAACAGTATGTATTTCATGTAGAACCTATGGTTTAATGATACTCGTCCCCATTACTGGGCAAACCTTCCTATGCCATAGAACTTGCTCTATCTTGACTTCTCTATTTACAGGACTGGACTGGTGAGCTTTTTGAGTTTCTTACATTTCCACTGAATGTGTTTGGCGAATTGCTTATAGCCTGATGTCATTATCATGAATGTATGCCACTGAGCTCACATGCTGTATCATCACTAAGTCCAGTTTCCATCTGTAAAGAAATTTAATTGATTCCCATTTCCTATAGAGTACCCCATTAATCCATTTAGGACTACAGAGAAATAACATTGCCTTTCCGTCTATGAGCTCGTAATGAATTCACACTAAGGAAGGACACCCAGTCCTGCCCATTTCATTCTAGTCGTTCACACAATCTGATAGATGAGAGGAAAATCCTCGGTCTTAATTAAACCTGTAAAACTCAAAGTTGCACTCTCAACAAATTGATCTTCTCTAGTTGGTTTGGATACATCAGTAAAAGAAATCAGCACATGCTACCAGACCGTTTTTGCCACCCCACCCCTCCCAAATCGGAGCAGTAAATAGGCAAAGTATGTCTTAAGGGATTTGTCCTGAGGAATCTGAGGAACCTATACAAATGGAGAACCCAGCAGACCAGAAACTCTAATTGGTTTCCATTAAAACAGTATATAGAGGATTGCATCTTTAAGCCTGCCATTTCCTAGATTATTTTAATAGTGTGTGGAAATTGCTTCAGTACTCTTATTCATTCTTTTATTCTTCAGCCTATGAAACAATATATCAGTCACTGATAATATGCTTTCAAGCAGCATTTGGAAGCGTGCAAAGAAGGAAGAATAGCATAGCATGACATCTTTACCAATTTTAAGCATCCCAGTTAGTACACGTGACAACCAAAAGACTTCTAAATAGTATATAACTAAATGCTTCAAAAACTGCAGAGAATTTACATGTGGATTTCCTAACAGCACTATCTGTAATAGCCAAAAGCTAGAAACAGTCCAAATGGACATCAACTGGTGAATGGATAAACAAATAGTGGTACATCCACACAGTGCAATGTTATTTAGCCATAACAAGGAAAAAACTGCTCATATATACTAAAACATGAATAATTCACAAAAACATGCTAGGTGGAAGGAGCTAGATGGAAGAAAACAAGTATGGTATGATTCCATTTACATGAAATGTTCAGAAAAAAATTTACTGAGGCAGAAAGCAGATTAGTGACTGTCTGGGGCTAGGGGTGGGAGGAGAGAGTACCTACAAACGGGCATATCTTTGGGGGATAATGAAAATGTACTAATACTAGATTATGATGATGGTTGTACTAAAAATTTATTTTAAAAATTCATTGATTTTACACTCAAAACTGATAAAATTTCTGATATATAAATGATGCCTCAAAAAGTTGTTTTAAAAAATCAGAAAGGGGGGTGCGCCTGGGTGGGTCAGTTGGTTAAGCATCTGCTTTTGGCTTGGGTCATGATCTCGGGGTCTTGGGATCAGGCCCCACATTGGGCTCCCTGCTCAGTGGGGAGTTTGCTTTCCCCTCTCCCTCTGCTGCTCCCCCTGCCTGTGCTCTCTTGCTCACACTCTCTCTCTTTCTCAAATAGATAAACAAAATCCTTGAAAAAAAATCAGAAAGGGGGGCGCCTTGGCGGCTCAGTTGATTAAGCATCTGCCTTGGCTCAGGCCAGCTCAGTTGGTTAAGCATCTGCCTTGGCTCAGGCCGTAATCTCAGAGCCCTGAGATAAAGCCCACACTGGGCTCCCCGCGAAGCAGGGAGTCCGCTTCTCCCTCTCCCTCTGCTTTTCCCCTCTACTCGTGCTCTCTCTCTCTTTCTCAAATAAAATCTTTTAATAAATAAAAATGAATTTGAAAAAATCAGAAAGAAAAACCACTAGAGGCTGAGACAGAGGAGGGATGCTAACTGGAGAAGGCTGATCTGTGCTCTGAATGACAGGCAGTACTGAATAGCCCAAACGGAATCATTTATGCCATCATTTTAACCCCGCTGGTGGTTGTCAAAATGAAGGCTAGAAGGAACCTTACCTTCTCCCCAAGCTCATTCGCCACATTCATAGGATAGAAATTTCTTGAGGACAGTCTTTGTTTTGTTCACTGCTATCTCTCAAATTACTGGAAAAGTGGCTGGCACATGAGGGGAGCTTAATAAAGATTTGTTGAATAATTCACTGACTAACTCTCCAAGCCATATTGTGGAAAATCCATTTAGTTAAATGATTTTTTCCATGTTTGAAAACAGTGCATTGTGTTTGTTTGGTTGGTTTTACTTTTACTCTTTCATTCCCTAGCAAACTCAACTGCAGTGTTATTGAAAGCAGAAAGCTGAACATCGTGTATAAAGGTTTCTGTTTGTAGAGTAATAACGGGATTTTCAGTTACTGTCCTCATGTGAAAACTTAGGTGGCTAAAGCCTTTGAGGTTAGTCTAATGAAAACTTTAAGAAATCAGATGAAACTTTAAAATTCGAATCATGAAGTTTCTATCAATATAGTAGAAGGACTGATTCTCAACAGCTTAAGAAAATAATCAACTGATAAAGGTTGTAGGAAGCTTTAAATGGTCTCTGATTTATAAAGCCCTAAGAATTGGGGTAGTGGTCCTATTCAACATAGAAATGATTGCAAAAAGCTGTTAGACGATGAAGTAATTTCAGGAGAGACTGGAAATGATGCATAAGAAACCTAATTTATTTTGCTCTTTTCTACAGCAGAAGAGAAACAGGGTAATTACCCACTACATAGCTCACATGCAACTCTCATCTCTTCACGGCAATGCTAGCAGATTCAGGCCAGAATTATCCTCACATTGTTCACCCCTTCACTTGGTCTGCTTAGATAACGAGAGAAAATATTTTTTAAAACCCTTTAATTGCAGAATCTTATACTAACATGTGCCATTTGCTTCTCTGCAATAGATCTAGCTACTGCCTTTTCCTCTGTGTCTCCATAGCAACCATCAGAGTTCAGGTTAGGGACCCCGCTAATGCCTTGCCGTCTACAACAGAGTTTTTAATACCTCTCCCTTGCACACGTGTCTTATGTCAGTTATTTCACTTAATTAACTAGGTAGATTGTATGGTTATAGTTAGACTACAAAATATCGTTTTAGAATATAAACTATTAAAGGACTACAGTTATCTACCTAGAGACAATATATCTGTCTAGTTTTATGATCACAACCACAAATATGGTAATACTTTCTGAATCAGAATTCATGAACATCTCCTATTGAATGTCACTTCAAACCTAAAATCCTGAGGCCAGTTTCCAAGTTTACTGTCAGTACTTTGGCCATTATTACGCTATGATATCTTACTTAATAACCCGTATATCTAATTCAGACAAATAAGCATGCTACTTTTTCTTATGCATATATAAAAAGGCCATTTGTAAAGAATAAAGAGAAATAAAGAAATACAACTAACACTCTTTTATCCACCACCCATCAAACAAAAAACACAGCATCACCATTACCTTTCAGTCTGCGGCAGAATCCATCCCCTCCCCGTTCCCTTTGAGGTAACTACTATCCCGAATTTTGTTTCCATTATTCTCTTGTTTTTCATTATAATTTTACCACATACAGCCAGACTCCTAAACAATATTTTATTTTTACATATTTTGAACTTATATTAATAAAATCATACTGTAGGTATTCTTCCAAGATTTGCTTTTATTGTTCAACATATTCCTAAGATTCATCAATTTTTACTGCTGAGTTGTATTTTTATAGGACTATACCACAATAGATTTATTCATTCTTATTTATAAATACATAAATACATAACATTATTTTTAGTTATAGTCATTGGTGATGATTTTTCCCCCTGGGTTGTGGCTTATCGTTTCACTTTCTTCCTGAGGTCTTTTGATAAAAAGGGGTTCTAAAAATCAAATGTAGTCAAATAATCTTTAGTGATTTCCTCATGGAACTACAATAGGTCTTACTTAAGAAAACTTCTCTACCCTAAAATCATAAATACACTGTCTGAATCATTTTCTAATTTTTCAAAATATATTTTCCCTTTCAAAGTTTAGGGTTTAATCCACCTGGAATGGATTTTTTATATAATGTGAGATAAGACTCCAAATAAATGTGTCTCTACATGGACAATCAGTTGTTCCATCTCATTAAATTAAGGAGGGAGGGAGGGAGGAAGGAAGGAAGCAAAGAAGGAAGGAAGGGGGAGGGAGAGAGGGAGAGAGGAAGGGAGGGAGGGAATCCATGCTAGTGTTTTCATAGTGCTTTCACATGTACAAAAGTTTGTGGGTTCTCTATGCTGTTCCATCTATCTAATCCTATTCAAAGCCATACTGGCTTAATCACTAAGGTTTTACATTGAGCCTTGTTATCTGATAAGGCCAAGTCCTCTTGACTTATTATTCTTCAAGAGTTTCTACCAAATTCTGCCCTTTGCTCCTCAAATATATTGTAAATCACCTGGTCACATTCCACAAACACATCAAAAAGAAACCAGAGATTTGGATTTCAATTATTCTATATATCAAGTCATTGAGAGTTGACATTTTGGCTTTACTGAGTCTTTGAAACCATGAAAAAGGCATATTTTTTTCCTATTTATCTAGATCTTTTAAAAATATTTTCAGTAATTTTGTATACTTTTCAACTATAAAGGTTTTACATCTTCTTGTTGGATTTATGTTCTCCTTCTGTATTATTTTATCCCTTCAATCTCTTTTGAGTTTGTTATCTTAAATTAGCTCATGCATTTTCATCTTAAAATTATGTTACCTAAAAAGCTTAGATTATTAACTTTCATGTTTTCTTATTTTCTAATGTATGTTTCTAAGATGAAAAACATCCTTCTAAATAATGCTTTAGCTGAAGCATGTTTTGTTATGTAGAATTTCTACTACTGTCACTTCAAAAGATGTTCTATTGTCTTTTACCATTTCTTATTTGAACTATGAGTTACTTAGACTTCCATTTATTAATTTCCAAAGATATGACTTCTCTGATTTCATTTGTATTATTGATTTCTAAGTTAATTGCATTTGGGTCATATTTACTTCATAGCTAATATGTCATCAAATGTTGATAAAAATGCATTCTGCTGTTTTCGGTACTATGTTCTCTACATGTTCATTAGATGGACCTTATATTTGGGTTCTTTAAATCTTCCACAGACTTACTGATGTTTTCTCTGCTTGAGCTACCAAAAAATGAAACACATATGTTAATATCTCTCATTATTATGATAGATGTGCCCGTCTCCATGTGTAATCTATTTTTGTTTCACATATTTTAGTATTATATATGCCTAGTGAATTAATCTTCAGGAAGCCTTTTAAAAATAAATTGTGTTTTGACTGATCATTCAGCCATTTCTACTTTGTTGTGAATAGCATTTATCTGGAACATCTTTTCCACCTTTTAGTTTTAACAATTCTGTACCCTTATGATTCAGATGTGTTATACAGTAAACAATCCATACCTTTCTCAAAAACAACAACAACTTGAAGCATTTACTCTATTTATTTTCATCGTCAATTAATATATGTGTGTGGATTTATTGCACAGTTTTTTCTTTCTCACACATTTCTTACCTTTTTCGTTTTCTCTCTCGAACATAGTCTGTTAATCATTCATATTTTACTCTCTACTTTTAATGTAATTGCTTTATAAATCTTAAGACGCACATTTTACTTGTAAGACTCTAAATTGGATCTATCTCCTCTCCTCTCAAATTATACAAGGACTTTAGAATAATTTAAATCCAGTCACCTGTCCCAATTTTTAGGATAAGGCACACATGTTTTTCAGTATTTGTTTTTCTGAGGTTTGTATACATTCTGACCCACCCCTGCTGCCCCCAGGATAAAGTGTTCACATCCTGGAAGGTCTATGACTTTGAGACTCTTCAGTATCCACAAGTCTGCAAGAAGAAATCGCCAAATCAAAGCTGTCGACGGTTTTCTACCTAAGAGCTTACTCTGCAAAGACTTCGGTTAGAATCATGTAATGTTGGATACCTTAAGATTAGGGTAAAAGTGGAAGCTGGTCACCAGCGATCCCGTGCTGCACAGGCAAAACATGGTAATGAGGAAGTCACTTAATCTTCATCATAGTTATTGATAAATATCACCCTTAACAGTAAAGTAGTTTACAGTTTTCCATGATTATTATTTATGGAAAACATTATTAATATATATCAATTGCTCATTCTCCTCTCCTAATGGGCACTCATATTACTGAAGTTAAGTAGGGCTGTGGGATTTGCCATAGCCCTAACAAACTATGAGTAGAAGGTGCCTGTACAATTTCTTGTTGGAAGTAATTTTTCATGCTCTCTGCCCCAGACTCTTCGACCAAGGTGGCATAAGTTTCACATGGTATAGCTGCAGGATGATGCCCTCTCTTTCAGCTTGGACCTCCAAGAGCCTTCATGGAGAAAAATGTGCTGAAGAGCTGTGAGGCCCACAGCCAACTGCATAATCAGGGAATAAACACAGGGGCCTGGAGAACACTTGTTACTCCAGTATCATTAAGCCACATCTAACCAATGGATTTAACTTAATTCTCACCCTATGAAACAAAGCAGACACTATTTTTCCCCCATGTTAGATATAAGAATACAGAAACACAGCAAATTTATTTTTCTTTCAAAGACCATCCACTTTGGGGGCACCCAGGTGGCTCAGTTGAACGTCCAACTCTTGGTTTTGGCTCAGGTCATGATCTCAAGGTCATGAGATCGAGCCCCAAGTCAGGCTCCACACAAACCATGGAGTCTGCTTGATATTCTAACCCTCTGCCCCTCCTCCCACTCACTGTCGCTCCCTCTCTCTCTCCAAAACAAATACATAAATCTTAAAAAAAAAAAAGATCATCCACTTTTAAGTATGAAGACCTAGAGGATAATTTCACTTACAGATGAAATATAGGTTTCATTGTGGGGGTGGGAGTAAGGGGTAACTGGGTGATAGACATTAAGGAGAGCATGTGATGCAATGAGCAATGGGTATGATACAAGATTGATGAATCGTTGAACTCTACCTCTGAAATTAATAATACACTATATGTTAATCAATTGAATTTAAATTTAAAAAAGGGAAAAAAGAAATATAATATATAAGCTGGTAATTAAATTAAGAATGCGTCATTATTTTACTCAACACTAAAACATTTGTAAAATGAAATCTCCATTGTAACACTTACTTGGAACTATAAATTCTATTTCTTCTGACATAGCAACTCCCAGTTTATTAGAAGCAAAGCAGCGGTATTTCCCTTGAAAGTGAGATATGTGTCCCTCATTTGGGATCTTAAAGGTTCCTGAGTTGTTAGATGCAATTATCCGAGAGTCAGAGAGATCAAAAGGCTTGTCATCCTTAGTCCACATAAATCTGTAAGACAAAACTAAAGTAAACAATCCTGAAAAATCAAAACATATTTCTTAATTTTAAAGTGGTGATAAACAAATGCCCAGAAATGACAAAACCAAGACATTGTATGGTAAAAAATATATATATATATTTTTAATTGCCTAAATAATACCAAAAAAGTCTCAGAAGAGTCTAAGAAATCTTACAAGTTACTATAGACTGTTTATGTCGCCCCAAAATTCAAATGTTGAAGCCCAGTCCCTAATGTAAATGTCTGGAGGTTGAGGGTAGGGGAGGTGATCACGTCATGAGGGTGGGGTGCCCATGGATGGGATTAGCATCCTTATTTAGGAGACCCCAGACAGCCTTCCTTGCTCTCTTCTGCCACGTGAGGTTACAGCAAGGAAACAGCTGTCTATGAACCAGGAAGCAGGTCCTCACCAGACACCAAATCGGTGAGGGCCTTGATCTTGTCTGCCCAGCCTCCAGAACCATGTGACAAATGTACGTTTGTTGTTTAAGCCACCTGGTCTGTGGCCTTTTTAGTATAGCACGTTGAACTAAGACCAAGCAATAAAAAAGCTGTAACAACTGAGAAAACAGAAATTGAAGATAGGTTTTGTTCTGTTCTTTTTAAAGTTATTCTTTAACTTTTCAATTGGAAAGGTATTTTACTAATACTTTGAAGACTACTAAATCTATAAAACATATAATATGTCATCATGTGTATTTGTGAAGAGCTCAAAGTTAAAAGAAAAAAAAAAGTACTATTAAATGTGGTCCTATTTCCTATCTAGAGTTTTAGACATATTAGTAACGTATTTGAGACCACAAAAAAATATAAAATTTTGCAAACTGAGTTTTTCCAATTATTACAATGCTACTAAAAGTGGTTTCTATGACATTACCTTCTGTCGTATGATTACTATTTAAGTTACTTAATGGTTTCCATTTTTCCCCTTTTACAAACAAATTGTGGTAAACGACCTTAACATATTTATTTTTTGGCACTTATCCAAATATTTTATTAGACCAATCTCTTAAAAGTAAGAATGATAGACCAATAACATAAGAAAAATTTTTATAGCTGTTGATAAATGTTGCAGAATTGTATTCCAGAAAAAAATAAACATAGTTAAATTCCCATCCCAGTGTGTAACCATGTCATTTCTGTGGATGAGGCTATAAAAGGTCCTTAAAAAAATCTTATCAATCTAATAATGACTTCCAAATTTGATTTTATTCCCAATTTGAATTCATTTAATTCATATATGAATTATCCATGCAAATTGTAGAATGTTTCAAGACACCATTTTCTTACACTAAACTGATTATTTTGTCACCAGGAATAACAAACCTTCATGGGACATGGGATATTTTTGTTAGGAGCATGCCTGCCTTCTCCCCCAGCCCCAGTTCTTTTAGGTCTTCTCTCTCTGTGTGTTTTATGTTTTATTGGCTTTACTTAAAGAGAACACAAAGAATCTATTCTTTTAAATTCCAATATGTTGAATGGGATCACTTCACCTATACAAAATTAAACATTTCCACTTGGAAATATGCTATGTCTTTTCATCCATTCACATCTTCTTTCCTGATCCTAGGTAGAATTTTATAGACACTGCCCCCAATTTAAATCCCACATAGTTCTTGTTACATAGTATTTGATATTGTTTTTGTTGATGTTGCTACCAGTAACTATTAAGACTGCTGGATTTTTTCCTTTTGCTATTGAGATGGGATATTTTTTTCTTTCTTGTTTCCCAATTATTTTCTAACTGCCTTGTATGGACATCTAACTAAGCTTTTTAAAATTTATTTTTAATTTTTAAACCAATTTATAATTGACCACTTCAGTGTAACCCTTTGTACTTATAAAAGCTTGTT
The DNA here is from genome assembly GCF_023065955.2 of Ursus arctos. NCBI lineage: Eukaryota > Metazoa > Chordata > Mammalia > Carnivora > Ursidae > Ursus > Ursus arctos. The sequence continues at coordinate 55,410,078 of NW_026622808.1, read as the reverse complement.
TCTGTCCTGCAAATAGATAGAATAACAAATTATAATAATAATAATAAATATTATTAACCGTATTTTTCTCATACGTATAGATTTTATTTTCTTGCATAATTATATTGGACATGGCTCCAGGAAATAACTAATAGTGATACCAGAAGACATTCTAACCTTATTTCTGAATTTATTGTAAATACTAGCAGTACTTCATAATTAAATTCATACCGGTTATAGATATAATAGATACATTTGATAATTAATCATCTCTGATGATTGTAGGGCACTATCTTTTGATATAATTCAGTTCATTACTAGTAATATATATCATAATATTGATTGATCTGTATTGATCCAGCCACAATGACTGACTAAATTCTTCTTCATATAATTCTATCCATACTTACATATACTAATTGAATGTATTCCATTGGTAAAATATAGATAATAATGATAATTTAACATGTCAATGATTCATTAAGAATGATTTTAAAATACCAAATTATCAGGCAATAATGTTAGTCACGATAAAATTTCAAATAATTAAGCTTCCTTAAATATGTATCTACTTAGTGGATATAAAAGAATTAAGCAAATCAGTACAAGTATGTAGCTTCGCTGCCCATTTTAGATCACCTATACTAAAATCTAGAATTCCCCCATAGCTTCTCCCTCCTCACTCCCAATACACACACATTTCTTTCTCCCAGTGTAGGAGGTATTTGAAAAAACTTCATCACTGATTATGATCACCTACAGTAACAATTATTTAATTAATAAAACACTAGATAACAATATACCATGCAGATAGCATTCAGGATGACTAAATATTTTATGACAACTTAAAAAATATCGAGTAACAACCTACTCACTGAATAAGATGTGTCACGTTAAAAAAAAATATGTGTCACATTTAAAGACATGCAATAATACTATCAATGTATTAACTTTCACCTTAACAAATGCTACCTTTCACTAAGTAGAATAAAGGATCTTCTGGACTTTGGCTACCTTGTTCACTTATAAGGAATTACTGAATATTTCCACGGTGCCAAAACCTATGCTAAGTATTTAACATAAGGCAATATATTTTATGGTAAAAATAATTTTGACTTGCAGAAGAAAATACGTAAAATAACCAAACTTTATTGAACATAGCTATTATTCTTTTGGCAACTCTTATCTTTAATCATATGTAGATTTATAGTCCAACAAACTTATAATGGTCAGAGTACAAAGGAATTTTAAAAAAAGATTACATACATATAAACAATTATTTCGTTCGCAAGAATACTCACGTTGGTTCTGGATTTCCTTTAGCTTCACATTCAATTAGAAAATATTCATCAAAGGGAAAGGCAACTTGCACTTTTGACTGTTTTATGATTGTTGGAACCTGTTGAACTAAATATCAAAATATGTATTTAAAGAATGTGGTCTTCAAATACTAGGTCAGGTGAATTTAGCTATAACAGAAACACTTGAAACATGCTTTCTATATCGATAAGAGAACTATAAAAAATGAAAATTATAGAACAAATCTGACTTCCTCTTTGAAAAATATATTTTATTAATTAATTATTTGAGGTTTGCCCTTGGGTCATATATATATTTTTTTAATCCAGTGTAGTCAACGTAGTATTATATTAGTTTTAGGTGTACAATATAGTGATTCAACAATTCTATGCATTAGTCAGTGTTGATCGTGATAAGTATACTTTTAGTTCCTTTTACCTATTTCACCCATCCCCCTACCCACTACCTATCTGGTAACCATCCATTTGTTCTCTATGGTTAAGAGTCTGTTTTTTGGTTTATCTCTTTTTTTCTTTGTTCGTTTTCCTTCTTAAATTCCACATGTGAGTGAAATCATATGGTATTTGTTATTCTCTGACTGACTTCTTTCACTTAGCCTATATCCTCTGGATCCATCCACATCATAGCAAATGGCAAGGTTTCATTCTTTTTTGACTGAATGATATTCTATTGTATATATATAGTACTTCTTCTTTCACCTATCAGTGGACACTGGGGATGCTTCCATAATCTGGCTATTATAAATACTGCTGTAATAAACACAGGGGTGCATATATCTTTGCAAATTAGTGCTTTTGTATTCTTTGGATAAATACCCAATAGTGGAGTTGCTGGATCATATGGTAACTCTATTTTTAACTTTTTGGGGAATCTCCATACTGTTTTCCACAGAGGCTGCACAAGGTTGCATTCCATCAACAGTGTACGAGCGTTCCTTTTTCTCCACATCCAACACTTGTTGTTTCTTGTGTTTTGGATTTTAGCCATTCTGACAGGTATGTACTGATATCTCACTGTGGTTTTAATTTGCTGATGATTAGTGATGTTTAGCATCTTTTCATGCGTCTATTGGCCATCTATAAGTCTTCTTCGGAGAAATGTCTGATCATGTCTTCTGCCCATTTTTTAATTGGATTATGTAAAATGTATTTAATTTTAAAGAATATGCTTCACTGATTCCATTTCATTTCATGTTACCAAAGATGTTCATTTTATTTAAACCCAGAATGAAGGAACAATTTGTAGAGCAGAATAAAAATTGCCATATCATTACAACTTTAAAATCTCTATTTTTAAATTATTGACATTTATTTTTATTTATTTTATTTTTTTTAAAGATTTTATTTATTTATTTGACAGACATAGAGACAGCCAGCGAGAGAGGGAACACAAGCAGGGGGAGTGGGAGAGGAAGAAGCAGGCTCATAGCGGAGGAGCCTGACGTGGGGCTCGATCCCGTAACGCCGGGATCACGCCCTGAGCCGGAGGCAGACGCCCAACCGCTGTGCCACCCAGGCGCCCCTAAATTATTGACATTTAGTCTATGTTGGTGTGTTTGTTATATTTTTATTTAGTTCAGTCATTTTGACAGTTCTTTTTTTATTTATAGTTTTCTAAGACATCATAATTAATTTACCACTTTTACATTATTTATTCCATTGTTTTGTGATCACTTCTTAGATAATTTTCTTATTATTGGACTTTTGGGGTTTTTTGTTTTGTTTTGTTTTTCTCTTTCCAGGTAACATGTACTTCCACAGGCATATAAATTTTCAAGTATTTAAGTTTTTCCTTTATTGAATTAGTGACTTATGATAAATTTCCAGGTATAGACACAAATAGTATTTACTTTGGGTAAATAATTATATCATTTCACAAAAGGATATTTATTATAAACAACATATAAGTATAGCCGTTTCCAACATCCTTGCCACAAAAGAACACCAACATTTAAAAATGATAAAAATATTTTGCTAATTATCACAAGTTAATTATAACATCCTCATTCTATTTTTCTTTTTTTTCCTATTTTTATTTCTACTTATTGCTTTGATTAATAAACGTTTTTTCCCTAAACTTGTTTATTATTTGTCATTCCCCATTTATAAATTATCCTTTCACTATTATTGGGGACTCAGGGTTAGTTTTCTTCCCCTTAGAATTTAACACTAATAATCAGCAATAAAAACAAATAATGGCATTTTTAAATGGATTCTACATATTCAAATATCTCCTCAACTTGTGATAAACTTTTTTAATGTCTCACAAGTTAAATAACCTTCAAGACACACTTAAAAAGTAGGCGGGTCACTTTGTCTCTCCCTAAGTGAAGCAGCTGGATGGCATTTGAGAATTGTGTTTATAAAATAAGTGTACTAATGCTGAAGATACAAACATGGGTTAAGTTTGAAGTGGGACACGGGTAATAGGTAAAGATCTACTGTCAGTGAGCACTCAACAGTTTTCAAATTGATACTTTACCATTTTAGTACCGTTCTTACAACCTCTAGGAAGGAAAGGGATAGCACTAAATCCCTAAGAAAGTGTAAGTGATTCAGCAGCAGGAACCTGATTTCAGCAAATATGTTTTAGAAAAGCAATTCACAGAAAGGCACTGAACCTGATTTAGGTAATTAATATTCCACAGTGGAGTTACAAATAGGTCCCTAAACTCAGTGACATTGAGCCAGGCCCTGAACCAGTCTATTTTCTCATTTGTAAAGTTAGGGATTCAGGCTAGATAAATTGTTCTTAGACTTTTTGGTCTCAGGATCCCTTTACATTCTTAACAATTAAAGGAAGTCCCAAGGGGCTTTTGTTCATGTGGTTTGTATCTAACAATATTTACCATATTAGAAATTAAAACTGGGAAACCTCTAAAAATTGTATTTATTAATCCATTTTAAATAATCTTATATGTTAAAATATATACCTATTTTATCAAGAACATGAAATATAATGAGAACAGTGGCATTGTTTTTACATTATAGCAATCTCTTTAATATCTTCATAGAAGGCAGCTGGATTCTCACATCTACTTCTACTTTCAATCTGTCACAAAAGTTGTTTTGCTTAAATATATGAAGAAAATCCTGCTATACACTGATATGTACTTGGAAGAGGGTGAAATATTTTATCATCCTTTCTGATGATTGTGGACATTCTTCTTAAACAGTACACCAAAACTCAACAAGTGGTAGTTTCTTAAACATTTACTACAATATGGAATCTGAAATCATATCAATGAACTTTTCATATTCTATTAAAATAACATGTTTTACCCATGAGTTGTTTTTGTTGTTTTTTTTTTTTTTTAAGATGTTATTTTTTTAAGTAATCTCTATGCCCAGGGTGGGGCTCAAACTCACAATCCCGAGATCAAGAGTTGCATTCTCCAGAGAACAGAGCCAGTAGGTACCCCTATCCGTGGTTTCTTTTTAACCATGTAAAATTTTGTAACATTATGTAATACCATTTAGAAAAAAGAAAAAAAAAATACTGTTTCATCAACCCTGAAAGGTCCACGGGTTCCATTTTAAGCACTGATGGCCAGCCTAGAATAATAACCCAAAGCTACTTCCAATTCTAAAAAAATGTTTTTGGTTTAATGAATCTGATAATTGAGTATTACTGGTTTAGGTCCATGAGCCCAAGTTCAGTCTTTCTCCACTGGATATTCATAAACATTTTAACAACATGCAAAAAACAGTCCTACCTTCATGGACATTTACCTTGCTTCCGATTGCTACTGCTTCTAAGTAGAACACATCTTGAGCTTACAGCAAATTCACATTATTTGAATTTTATTATAGTTATAAAAGGTGAGGGATGATGCTCAATAGCAACAGTCCCTAAGATGTCAGCTAATAACTTGTGAACAACTTGTTTATTAGAACATCATTCTTCCTTAAATTTGCTAAGGCTGTAAAGTCTCGGCAATAACTAATTACTCAGGGAATGGAACTAATAACCTTTGAGTGTTTATAAGAATATATATTCTACATTATAAATCTTTTCCTCCCTAATTAGGCCAATTAGAGAGACACCAGACTCGTTGACATTCAAATTGGATATCTGCCTTAGCTGCATTTGCTCGTGAGTGCTCTAGAGTACTGAAACAAATGGATAATATTCAGTTCTGAAAACATGTCCTTAATATTTTATAACAATTGTTGTCTAAGGACATTACAGAATGAAAATGCGTAAGTAACTGAGACCACCAGGATAACAAAATGTGTGCTATGGATTAATATAAACTTTCAGATTCTTTACCGCTGATGAACTAAATGAGGAGAAAAGATGGAAAGAAAATGTATATTCTAAGAGAATATGGTCAGGAATCCCAGTGCATCTTTGTTGCTACTGGGGGAAAAATGTAAGATTATTAACCTCTTTCCCACAAGGATCAAGAAGAACTTCGCTCTTAATTTGGCACTGCACACTCAAACCAAAGGAATGTACTAAAGATAAATAATTTCCTGTTCTTGACCTGAATGTCTACAACAAGGCTGATATATATTGTGGGTAGGCTAAGAGATTTCAGCTTGATTTAAAGAGAACTTTAAATCTGTACATCTACAGAACAGGGAGGTGGAATTCTTTAAGAAGAAAGAATATTCAAAGAGAGACTCAACCATCTGTCAAGGAAAATGGAGAAGGAATTCTCACTTATGGGTGAATTAAAAGAGCAGGGGTGCCCAAAGTGTATGATGTGAAACTCCTATGTGAAGCAATTTAAGGTGGCCCTCAGAAAAATGGTTCAAAAACACATTGTATTATATAGTCAGAGACTTACTTCCTTTTCTATTCACATTCAGATTGAATACTTCAGAAGAAAAGTTTGAGTTCAGAGTTAGCAATTCTTTTTTTTTTTTTTTTAAAGATTTTATTTATTTATTCGACAGAGATAGAGACAGCCAGCTAGAGAGGGAACACAAGCAGGGGGAGTGGGATAGGAAGAAGCAGGCTCATAGCAGAGAAGCCTGATGTGGGGCTGGATCCCATAACACTGGGATCACGCCCTGAGCCGAAGGCAGATGCTTAATTGTTGTGCCACCCAGGCGCCCCCAGAGTTAGCAATTCTCTTAATGTTTATTCAACTTGCTGAGCTCAAGTCTAACTGTCTAGAGCTTAGATGATGAGCAAAGGTCATTTCCAAGGCTAAGATTCAAATAAACAAGCACTGCCTCTTGTATTATAAATCTCCAAATTACATATGGAAAAGACAGGAGGGATAATACGGGAAGCATATGGATAAAAATATCTAAATAACCTCTCAAAGGTCTTTTATATCCCCTGTCCTTATAACACAAGGCAAATTCCCCCAAATCTCTATTTTACATAGCTGATACAGTATTATATAAACTGTGTTTGTAAATGTATTATTTTTTGCATGTTATTTTTTATGTATGTCAAGATATATATTTTCATAAAACCACTGACTAACCTCTGGATAAGAATTCACACTATAAACTGCTCTAGATTTTCAGAGTTGATATCATCTTATATTTGTAGTTGTGTAATAATGGCTTTTTAATATTTTCTTAATTCATCATTTTCATTCTTAAATATACAATCATTTTGAAAAAAAAAGATACAAAAGTTATTCTGTTCCTTTTTATCATAATTGGTTGGATACCATTGATTTCTGAATCATAACATTCTCTAAAATAAACTAACAAAGTATATAAAAGTAACAGCCATTGGTAATATTGAAGAATATCTTATATGGCAAAACACCTAATCTATTGGTCATGTTTCTTATTATGTGCCAAGTTTGCATAAGAAGAGGCAAAAAGCCTGAGCTGCAAAATAATTACAGCAAGCAGCCAAATACAAGGCATCCAATTTTTTAAAAAGCGAATGATGCATTCTGAGAACAGATTGCTGGAAAATAAATAGAAATATGGTAGAAAAATCACATCCTCAACCTACAAGTACTCTACTTAAAAATGAAAATGCAAATATGAAATTTCATGAAGTAAGTATTGAATACTGTCATTTTACCTGAAAGTGGTATTTCCAAAGCTGTAGAGAATTTTAACAGGAAACAAATTAGAGATACAATTAATCCTCTTCCACCTGACAGCATCTCCATTGCTCTTCAGGATAGAGGCAATTCAGGAATAATGAAAATCGTAATGCTTCCTTTTACTTTGGTTTAAAGCTGAGAAGAATGTAGTTCACCTGGGAATTGAAAAAACAAACAAACAAACAAAATGACATTTACTTTAAGTTCATACACTCTGAAATGACAACATAATTTTTTAAAAGATTTTATTTATTTATTTGAGAGAGCACAAGCAGAGGTGGGGTGGGAGGGAAAGTGGGGGCAAAGTGGCAGAAGCAAACTATCCACTGAGCAGGGACAAGATCAGGGCTCCATCCCAGGACCCTGAGATCATGACCTGAGCTGAAAGCAGACACTTAACCTACTGAGCCACCCAGGCATCCCCAACAACAAAATTTAAGTAAATGTTTCTGTTGCAATAATTTTCCTCTTGATGAAACACTTTACTAGTAACTCTACATAAATATAATTAATCTATATGTTTTAAAAGGACAGTTGATATATGCTATAGTGCAAACGGTGACCCATTCCACTGAATTACGTCTTTTTGCCAGATGAATTTTTGCTTCAAGGCACTCTAGTATACTCTTTCAGGTGTGGTTGTCAGTGCTATGAGAATAACTTCATTTAACTCATTTTGTTCAAAACGTGGCTCTTGTTCAATCAGTTCTTTGTATCAGGCATCTAACCCCACTTGAGTCATTTATGAAGCATCACAAATCTAACCGTTGATTTTTCTGGCAAAATAACTTCTCATGTTCAAAGTTATGTCACTAATAGAAAGTGAACAGCAAGATACAGGAGTGCAAAAATGAAGGACAAGTAGGCAAGGATCAGCCACTCTAACATCTATAAATTTGGGTTTTGTTCAAGAAGAAAATAATTATCTTCAGTTACTTTACACTTAGGCAGAATGTTCATTCACTCCATATTGTACAGAAATAACAAATTAAAATGTCACTTTTCCTTAATGTTCTCATACCATTTCAATTTTATTCTGAAACACTGTAATAATAGACATCTAAACATTGTAACGTATTTTTAAAAATAAATTTGCTCAAAAGGTGATAGTTTTTCAGGTCCCCAATTTTCTTTTTCCATAAAAATCAATTCCTCTATTCACTTAGTCCAAAAAGTTATTGAATATAGTGTCTGACAAGCCATCAAAATTAAACTTTTTTTTTTTAATTTAAATTCAATTAATTAATATATAATGTATTACTGGTTTAAGAGGTAGAGGTCAGTGTTTCATCAGTCTTAAATAATACCCAGTGCTCATTAGATCATGTGCCCTCCTTAATGTCCATCATCCAGTTACCACATCTTGATTGGATTATTTGCTCTTTGGGTGTTGAGTTTGATAAGTTCTTTATAGATTTTGGATACTAGCCCTTTATCTGTTAAGACATTTACAAACATCTTCTCCCATTCTGTCAGTTGTCTTTTGGTTTCGTCAACTGTTTCTTTTGCTGTGCAGAAGCTTTTTATCTTGATGAAGTACCAATAGTTCATTTTTTGCCTTTGTTTCCCATGCCTTTAGAGATGTGTCTAGCTAGAAGTTGCTGCAGCAGAGGCCACAGGCTGCTGCCTGTGTTCTCCTCTAGGATTTTGATGGATTCCTGTCTCACATTTAGGTCTTTCATTCATTTTGAGTTTATTTTTGTATATGGTGTAAGAAAGTGGTCCAGTTTCATTCATCTGCATGTGGCTATCCAATTTTCCCAACACCATTTGTTGAAGAGACTCTCTTTTTTCCATTGGATATTCTTTCCTGCTTTATCGAAGATTAGTTGACCATAGAGTTGAGGCTCCATTTCTGAGCTCTCTATTCTGTTGCATTGACCTATGCATCCGTTTTTGTGCCAGTACCATGCCATCTTGATGATGACAGCTTTGTAATAGAGCTTAAGTACAGAATTGTGATGCCGCCAGCTTTGGTTATCTTTTTCAACATTCATTTGGCTATTCAGGGTCTTTTCTGGTTCAATATAAATTTTAGGATTATTTGTTCCAGCTCTGTGGAGGAAAAAAAAAAAAGATGGTATTTTGATACGGATTGCATTGAATGTATAGATTGCTCTAGATAACACAGATATTTTAACAATATTTGTTCTTCCAATCCATGAGCGTGGAATGTTTTTCCATTTCTCTGTGTCTTCCTCAATTTCTTTCATGAGTGTTCTATAGTTTTCTGAGTACGGATTTTTGCCTTTTTGGTTAATTTTATTTCTGGTATCCTATGGTTTTGGGTGCAATTGTAAATGGATTGACTCCTTAATGTCTCTTTCTTTTGTCTCATTGTTAGTGTATGGAAACGCAACTGATTTCTGTGCATTGATTTTATATCTTGCTATTTTGCTGAATTCCTACATAAGTTCTAGCAATTCTGAGGTCGAGTCTTTTGGGTTTTCCACATAGAGTATCATGTCATCTGCAAAGAATGAGATTTTGACTTCTTCTTTGTTGTTGTGGATGCCTTTTATTTCTTTTTGTTTTCTGATTGCTGAGGCTAGGACTTCTAGTACTATGCTGAACAGCAGTGGTGATAGCGCACATCCCTGCTGTGTTCCTGACCTTGGGGGAAAAGCTCTCAGTTTTTCCCCATGGAGAATGACATTCACTGTGGGCTTTTCATATATGGCTTTTATCATATTGAGGTGTGTTCCCTCTATCCCTACACTGTGAAGAGTTTTAATCAAGAAAGGATGCTGTACTTTGTCAAATACTTTTTCTGCATCTATTCAGAGGATCATAAGGTTCTTGTCCTATCTTTAATTTATATAAGGTATCACATTGATTGATTGGCAGACGTTGAGACTCACCTTGCAGCTCAGGGATAAATCCCACTTGGTTGTGATGGATAATCCTTTTAAGGTACTCTCGGATACTATTGGCTAGTATTTTGGGGAGAAGTTTTGCATCCATGTTCATCAGGTATACTGGTCTGTAATTCTCCTTTTTGGTGGGGTGTTTGGTTTTGGGATCAAGGTAATGCTGGCTTCAAAGGAAGAAAACTTTGTAAGTTTTCCTTCCATTCTATTTTTTGAAACAGCTTCAGAAGAATAGGTATTAATTCTTCTTTAAATGCTTGGTAGAATTCCCCTGGGAAGCCATCTAGCCCTGGACTCTGGTTTGTTGAAGATTTGTGATTATTGCTTCAATTTCCTTGCTGTTTATGGGTCTGTTCAGGTTTTCTATTTCTTCCTGATTCAGTTTTGGTAGTTTATACATCTTTGGAATGCATCCATTTTTTTCCAGATTGTCTAATTTGTTGGCATATATTTGCCTCATTTATTCAGGATTTTATTTATTTGGGTCCTTTCTCTTTTCTTTTTGATAAGTCTGGCTAGGGGTTTATCAATCTTATTAATTCTTTCAAAGAATAAGCTCCTAGTTTCGTTGATCTGTTCTACTGTTCTTTTGGTTTCTATTTTATTGATTTCTGCTTTAATCTTTATTACTTCTCTTCTGCTGGGTTCAGGCTTTTTTTTTGCTATTCTTTCTCCAGCTCCTTTAAGTATAAGATTAGGTTGTGTATTTTGAGGCCTTTCTTGTTTCTTGAGAAAGGCTTGTATCGCTATATACTTCCCTCTTAGGATCACCTTTGTTGCATCACAAAGGTTTTGAAAAGTTTTTTTGTTTTTTTTTTTTTTTTTTTCATTTTTGCTTGTTTCCATGCTTTCTTAAAATTTTTTTTCTTTAATTTCCTGGTTGATCCATTCACTCTTCAGTAGGATGCTCTTTAGCCTCCATGTTTTTGAGTTCTTTCCAACTTTCCTCTTGTGATTGAGTTCCAGTTTCAAAGCACTGTGGTCTAAAAATATGCAGGGACTGATCCCAATCTTTTGGTACCGGTTGACACCTGATTTGTGACCCAGAGTGTGATCTATTCTGGAGAATGTTCCACGTGCACTTGAGAAGAATGTATATTCTGTTGCTTTAGGATGGAATGTTCTGAACATATCTGTGAAGTCCATCTGGTCCAGTGTGTCATTCAAAGCCCTTGTTTCCTTGTTGATCTTCTGCTTAGATGATCTGTCCATTGCAGTGAGTGGGTGTTAATGTCCCCTACTATTATTGCATTGTTATTGATGTGTTTAATTCTGTTATTAATTGGCTCATATAATTGGCTGCACCCTTGTTAGGGGCATAAATATTTACAATTCTTAGATCTTCTTGTTGGAGAGACCCTTTAATTATGATATAGTGTCCTTCCTCATCTCTTATTACAGTCTTTGGTTTAAAATCTATTTTTTTCTGATACAAGAATTGCCACCCCAGCTTTCTTTTGATGTCCATTAGCACGATAAATGGTTTTCCATCCCTTCACTTTAAATCTGGAGTGTCCTTGGGTCTAAAATGAGTCTCTTTCAGACAGCATATCAATGGGTCTTACTTTTTTATCCAATCTGATACCCAGCATCTTTTGATTGGGGTATTTAGCCCATTTATATTCAGAGTACCTATTGAAATATATGAATTTAGTGCCATTGTATTACCTATACAGTCATTGTTTCTGTATATTGTCTCTGTTCCTTTCTGATCTATGTTACTTTTTGGGCTCTCTCTTCATTTAAAGGATCCCTTTTAAAATTTCTTGTAGGGTTGATTTGGTGATCACAAATTCTTTTAGTTTCTGTTTGTCTTGGAAGCTTTTTCTCTCCTTCTATTTTAATGACATCCTAGATGGATAAAGTGTTCTTGGCTGCATATTTTTCTCATTTAGCACCCTGAATGATCAGACAGGTGAAGAGAACAGAGCCATATACTAGATTCTGGGTATATTTGAGTTTGTTAGAAGAAACTGCATCCCAAAATTGTAAAGAAACAAAAATGTATATATATTTACAAAAACAAAATTAAATACAATGAAAGGATAGAATGTAACTGTAAAAATGAAAATTAAAAAAGATTTTTAAAAAAGAGTTGGTAAAATAAGAAATTGGTTTGAAAAGGAAAGAGGAAAAAAATTAAAATTGAAAGACTAAAGAATCGTGGAGGAAAAACCCCATGAATTCTATATCCTGTATTCCCCTAGTGCTGGAGCTTTGCAGTTCTCAATGATTGGTAAACTTGGTCTTGGCTGGATGTTCTTGCATCTTCAGGGGGAGGAGCCTCTTGCATCGATTCTCAAGTGTTTTTGCCCCAGGCTGAATTGCACTGCCCTTGCCAGGGGCCAAGCTAAGTAATCTGTTGAATTGTTCCACACAGCTTTAGAGGATGAGATAGAGGATGAGAATGAAAATGGCGGCCTCCCAATCTCCAGTTCCTGAGCCAAAAGCTCGGGGCCCCACTCCTCAGTGTGTCCTCAGGGAAAAGCAGTCAATCACTCCTGTCTCCTGGTCTCCTTCTGTACTCTGTGCTCACCGAGAGATACAAATGTGACTGAGCATTTGTATCTCAGGCATGGAACCCCCTTTCGAGTCTCCAAACTCCGCAGACTCCTGCAATGCACACCCATGCCCCTCCTTCGGGCAGAGGAAGAGGGGGGTGTCGGCGTTTCTGCCGCTTGCTGGGTCCCTGCTCAGAGAGCAGTCACCGGACCATGCTGGGGCTGGCAGTTTATGGCAATCCTGAGCTGAAAGCTCACTCCTGAGCTCACTGATTGCAGCCAGCTTCCTGGCTCCAGTTCTTGGGAGCTCTGCCACACTCAAGCACCCCTGGTCTTCCCGCGACCCTAGGATACTGAGACCACACTGTCCCATCTAGGGCTCTGCCCCACTTCACTGCCTGAGCACCTTTCAGGCAGGGGCGTCCCTCACCAGAGCGGACTTCTAAAAGTTCTGATTTTGCGCTCCCCTGCTGCATCACTTTCCAGTAGCGGTTTACAGAAGCTCCCTCTGCCCCGCAGCTTATCTTCCCACATATTGCCTCAGATTCACTTCTCTGCACCTCCTACCTCGCAGAAAGTGGTTGCTTTTCTATTTGTAGAGTTGCAGCTATTCTTTTCTTAGATCTCCGGTTGAGTTCCCAGGTGTTCGAAATAATTTGAAGGCTATGTAGCTGAATTCCTGGGAGCAGATGAAACTAAGGTCTCCTATTCCTCCACCATCTTGGACTCTCTCAAATTTATCCTTAATTCCAAGTATTTAGGCACTTTTTTTTCTTTTTTTATGTCACCTCAACTATCTGAAGAGATTATGCACTGGCATCTTTCATGTATGTATAAAATGTTTTACATTTAAAATAGTAACTAAGGCTGCTGTTCTGCTTTATTTATAACTTTGAGAATGCAAAAAGACAAAAATTCCATTTATATTTTAATTTTAGAAAACTTATATATGGCTCATAAAGGAAAATACTCGCATACCACCCACCTGCCCCCCCCCAAATGTTGAATTAGAGTAATGGCTTTGTTCTGCTGTCTCTGATCTCAACTGACTCATCTGTAAAAATGGGAATTGGGGAAAAAAATTAGCATTATGTGGTTCAGAAAATTTCCCCAAATGGAAAAGAAAAAAAAAAAATGTATATTGGTAATTAAAATATTTTCAAATGTACCACTGCATTGACACCTACTTTCTTGATAAAATGAATTATTCTAATCAAATACAGAAAATTATTTATAAAAATGAGAACACTGCTTAACTACAAAAACTGAATTCTGCACATTTATACAAAGTTGGGAGATACTGAACTATACAGTGATTTCTAAGATGAAAAACTAGAAGAAAATATGAATACCTTATTCTCTGAATTTTCATTTTCCTTCTCTCTTTAAGATTTTATTTATTTGAGAGAAAGGGAAAAAAGCATGATCACAGGGAGAGGGGCAGAGGGGCAGAGGGAGAACAGATTCCTTGCTGAGTAGGGAGGCTGACGTGGGGCTAGATCCCAGGATCCTGAGATCATGAGCTGAGCTGAAAGCAGATGCTTAACCGACTGGGCCACCCAGGTCCCCCTCTTCTTGAAACACTTTGATAACAGTCCTCTCAATTCATTATTTATACTTATATGTCACTCTTTACCTGCAATCTATTACTTAATATTCTGTCCCATTAATATTCAAAGCTGATTTCTTAAAGGCATTTCATGTATTTGTTTAATGATCCTATCTTCTATTTGTTAGAAGAAAGGCTTTCAAAACCATGACCTTTTTTAGGAGACCATATTTCCAGATTCATACATCAAGCTATAGTGTCATAGAAATTAAAACACTAGATAGCCCAATAAGTGACCACAGACTCAATTTAAATTAATCTCCTGATTTAGGCTAGCGAGCCCAATGGTCTCTAATTGCCATAGTAAAATAGCTTGCGGATGCTAATTGTTCAATAGTGATGATCTGACTTTGGAATTTTAATGGTTTTAACTAAATGGTCTTGATGAGAGAAATTCTCTCCCATAAAAGGATGCCACATTGAACCCCTGGCTTAAAATAAGGCTATAAATTAAGAGACATAGCATTGATGACACCAACAGATTCCAGAATATGGAATGGTTAATTCTACATCTGACCTATTCTCCTGCAAGGATTAGCTTCAATTTACCTGAGACTTATATGTTAAGAGGCTATTACATAAAAGCTATTGGAAGTTAAAATGTGACTCCTTGCAAGTAAGACTCCATTAGGTGATGATGATAGCCCCCAAATAGCTTTCATATTAAAAAGGGAATGTCAGTCATAATTTCATTGTCAGAATGCAAAAGGGCATACTGTTTGGTAATTATGTTTTGCAACAGTAAGGTAGCAATAAAATTATATTCCCATTTATCTTTCTTCAAAGAAAATGAATTTAATGCCACATACCAGACCTCAAAGATAAAAGCAATTATTGGAACTTAGGATGGAAATGACAGTAAGACAAGAACAAAATGACACTAAAATATTTTGAGGCCTCGTCACATAAAGCTGATGTCTGATTGCTTATGTTAATGACATTAACTCGTATCCAAAAAGAATCAATGAATTTTCATGGATTTAATCTTCCTTCTATCCTAGCTCATCCTCAGAAAGAAGAAAACCATCTCTGACTAACTCAAAAGAAAACAGATGTCATACACAACTGACCCTTCCTGACTGCCTAAGCTTGTCCAGCATGATAGTGTGATAAGGATTAAGAACACGCTGGTTCTGAGACAGAACAGAAACATGGACAGGCATGCATACTGCACAGACCTAGTTCTAATACAACAATAAGGAAATAAAGCTCTTGGTTTCTCCCAAATAATAGCCTCTAATATACACACATAACTAATTTTATAAAATGACCTCAAAGATCCCTCTGATGTTTTTAGTTTATTTCTTTTAAAGATTTTATTTATTTATTTGACAGAGAGAGAGCACAAGCAGGGGGAGTGCCAGAGGGAGAGAGAGAAGCAGGGCTGGATCCCAGGATCCTGGGATCATGACCTGAGCCGAAGGCAGGCACTTAAGCAATTGAGCCACCCAGGCATCCTGCCTCTGATGTTTTTAAAATAGGCTCCACTGTGGTAAATCTAGAAACAACTTACTCCCTTAACTTAAATTCATCTTCTGCTTTAAGAAATGGAAAAGAGAGTTGGCTTATCTTTTGTCCATTCTACCTGTCCATTCAAGTACATGCAAAGATACTAGAGTCCATGGGTCAGCTAACAGGAGACAGTGATATGTAGTGCATAAGAACATGAAAAATGGACTCAGAGTAGCATAGATCAAAGCCATCACTCACTACCATGTGGCCTTGGGCACTTTATCCAACCTCTCTTGCTCATCTCTACAAATGAATAGAAGAGTTTCAGCCCTATAGCACACTTAGGAGGGTCAAGTGAGGTAATGTATGTTTAGCACAGAATAAGAAATGAAAGTTACTACTAGTAGTGACAGTGAAGGTGATTTTGTTGTTACCAAAAATAAGTAGGATATAGCCTCCGGTAATCATATTCTGATCCAAAGACTATGGTGAATTTGCATGGCTTCTACTATAGTTACAAAACCCAATGACAAAAAAAGAAAAGCCTGTTCACTAAAGTATTTAGTGGTGAAATGATATTGATTTAAAATACTCTTATTTTTTTTTAAAGGTGGGGGATGTGGTAGTTTAATGACAAAAAGTCTTCAGTTCTTCTCCCCTCCTTATCTCCATGTGCGTAGCATTAAATTTACAGGTTCTCCCACCAAGAAGCTCTTTCCTCACTTCTTGAATCCGGCTGACCTTTATCAATAGAATGAACTCTGAGCTTAGGCCTTATGAAGAATTGCACATTCTCGCTCTCTGTTTCTCTGTGTCTTTCTAGAACCCTGTTCAGTCTGCACTTAGCAAGCCTGCTGAGAGATGAGACATTACTCCATTACCCTCTGTGATCCTGGCCAATAGGCAAGCAGCCACCAAATGAGAAAGGGCAGCCATCCTAGATGAGCCAGTCCCAGATGACCTGCCAGTGAACACAGCTACAAGAGCCAGCCCACTCAGAATCAGTCCAGACTGGTTAACCTCAGCAGAACCATCTGACAAGTTTCAGGATACGCCACTACCAAACACAGTGCTTTGGCATATGGGATATTTTAAGCTGAAGAATTTTTAGAAATGGAAGGTGCAAGAAGGACTCTGACCCTCCCCTGAAGCAGGTCTAAAACCCTCGTGGGAGAGATGCGCTCCCTATACTTGGAGGAAAAGGAGCGTTCTTATCTCTGAAGATGAAGGGACACTGAGATGAATCAATAGATGAATCAATAGTAGCAGGTCCTGCTACGGTTTTCACAGCTACATAGCCCAGACTCCTTTTGTTCTATCACATTTTCCACAACTTTCTGCTCTTCATAAAATCTAGCATAAAAATACTTCTTTGGGTCCTCATTTCCTTCTGAAGACTTCTGTATCACATAAAACTTATACTAACTAAATCTGTATGCTTTTCTCTTGTTATTCTGTCTTTTGCTATAGAGACCCAGTCAAGAACCTAGAAGGGTAGAAGGAAAAAAGATATCTTCCTTCTCTGTGCACCCAAAGACACAGTAGACTTAGGAACAACAGTAAATGTTTCTTGTGTTAAATCAATCTGCTTCAGCATGGCTTGCAATGCAGAAATAGCTAAGTGATATGGGGAGAAAAGAATACAAGAATTCCTACCATACTGATAATTGTGGAAGCTGTGTACAGATACATATGGAGGTTCTTTATACTACGGTCTCTATTTTCTGGTATGTTTTAACATTTCTACAATACAGACATTTATAATGTAGCTATTCAGTCTGTTGAAATCAGAAATAAGCCTAAAATATTCCAGTGCAATAAGGAGATTCCTTTAGCAAAAGGCGAACAACACCTACTGGCACATTTTTAATACAAAAATAGAAAATAGCCAGAAAGTCTCTCTTAGGCTACCATGCTATCAGACCTCTTCTGTTTGAACTACATTTAGAAAATGTGAGGTCCCTTGGAACCTAAGTGTATGTGTTCTGCATACCCAGCACACGTCCGTAATTAAACACAATATTTGTTCCTTATTGCTTTATGTGTCTGGAATGTCATAGTCCAACTATGGAAATATAAGCCCAACTTACAGCTAATTATTTAAATCTTAAAACTATTAAATCCTCTGGATGTCATGCTTTGATTCTTAATTCACTGATTGTATACACTGTTTCCATTAGAGTCTGTTAAATTCCATTAATAAAGTATAGAAAGGGAAAAAGGAAGAAAATATGGTGAGAGTACATAGTCACTTTGGACTATTATTTATATTTATGTCTATATGCCATGCCTCTAAACTGAACAGAAACACAAATTATTTTAAAGTAAGTGTAAAGGTCTCCAGCTATTGTTAATATGTTCTGAATAATAATCATTCCTAATAACCACTTGTTTTTTACACTTGACAGTAATGGTGTCATGTTTACTCAAAACCTTTGACGCTAAGGTTTTCTAATGGTCCCACAGTATTATAAATCTTTTTTTTTCCTTTATAAGCAAATAATACTCCTGAATTCCAAAATAAAGAGATTCCTACTTTACTGTATAAAGAATAAAATCTGATAGTGCAGTGAATGGACCAAAAGTAGCTTAAACAGGTAGTCTGGGATAGTAAATTTTACCTTGGTGGTATTTTTCATATCCTTGGACTCTCTGTCAATAATTATTCACAAACATGTTCAAGTCAAATTTCGCAAGAGAAAACAGAACAAGGCAAGTCTAAAGAAAAAAAAGCAACTCTCAGGATCACGATTTTTAAAACTCTCATTTCTATGGCAGCAGCTTACACAAAGTAGTCATGTCAGCGACAGTCCATCTGCCATTTCTAAAGAAGGCACAGAATGTAAACAGTCCCCCAAAAAGTGCTGTGTTGACATTCCTGTTCACTAAGAAACAGCATTAAGTTGTTTCAGCCACTATGAATTCTAGAGATCAGAATTAACTTCACGCATGCTAAATCATTAAACAACATTTTTCTACTCGGGAAGCTTGAAATAGATCAGCAACTTTTATTATAGTCAGCATGAAGGGATATATTATGACACTGACATCCAAATTGTAGTTTTAAAAATAACTCAATGGATTTGTGTAATAGTCTGGGACAGTGCTATAACTTGGAATTGTTTAAATTTTATTTTCTCTTCACACTAAAAGGACTTAAGAATCGCTGAGCTCCAACAAGCCAGTGTCTTATATAAGGCCATCTGACATTTTCATGATGGGATAGATGTCACCTTCACTTCCTTCTGACCTCGGCTGTCCCTTTATAAAACTCCCTTTTACGCGATTGTCAGGCTAGGGTAAACTATTCCCTTGATTCAAGAATTAGGTCTTACGCAGAGGAAGTCCAGCACATTTCCATAAGCCTGACGTGTGATCTGAATCACTCAACACCTTGAAACTGGGGAAGGATAAACACAAAGAAATTCAAAGGCTTTTGTTCAATCATCTGCTTGGCTAATACCACAAGTCAATTTACAAGTGTCATAAACACAGTAATCTGAAATAACTGTTAATGGCTTTTCACTCTGAAAACAAAGGAAATATCGTACATTACAGCCATATCCATTAAAACTCTGTTTCATGTCACCGAAGTGACAAGACAAAAGAATTGCTTAGAGTGTTAATTCATCCTCCCTGCAGAAGATCAAAGAAATGCAGACTTGTATTATAAGCAAATTGATTTTATTGGAAAAATGTCAGCTTTAATTAATAATTATGTTGGATAAATTAATATTATTCATACTACCATTATTTAACTAAATAGCACAATATAATGTGGTTGAGCTCTGACAAAAATATAACTGAATATGCCCTTCATGTACCTATGCATCCTAAATTCTTACTAAGTAGCATGCTGCAATGACACCTAATTTGAAATCTTTCATAATGGAGTCAAAGAAAGAAAGAAAAAACACACCAAAATTCAAGATCACTTGACTGCAGGGATGGAGAAAATGATCTCACAGCCCAACACAGAAGTCAAATTCTGAATCATTTCTCACAACACACCTTATACACCAGTGATGGTCGTCCAGGGGATTTTTTAAAAATTGAGGAATAACACAGATGTACCAAACACAAAATTTAGGTGTATAGCTTAGTGAATTTATATATATATCCGTTTAACCACTTCTCGAACCTTTTCTAGAGTTTCGGTCACAAAAACATTCCACCAGCTTCATTCCTAGAGGACTCCAGATGACCAGTTCACAAGAAAGCAAAACTTGTTTGCGTTCCCCCAAACTACTGGATCCCAACCAGGGTGGCATCACTCCCCAAAGCTGATGTTTGGATTATGCAGGGGCAGTTTGGGTTGTCTTAATGTCTGGGGACTGCTACTGGCATTTAGACCCGAAATGACCTACAGGGCTCAGCACAGTCCTACACAATTGAGAAGTGCCCTACTGGAAGAGTCTCCACTGCTCCACTGTGAGCCATACCGGTGTTTATCATGCTCAGTGAAAGGAAGGTCGTGTCATCAATAAATCAGGGATGGGCTATACACACTACTTTATGCAGCTTTGAAAATTCTTCAATGCATGCTAACATATAAAGGCACAGAAATTTACATCACCTAATTCAGGGTTCCATAAACTTATTTGACTGTGAAAATCTGTGTGTGTGTGTGTGTGTGTGTGTGTGCATGTGTGCGTAATTTTTACGAAAATTCACACGTGGAAGAAACTGCTTTATGAGTCATCACCAACTAATAATAACTGAAATATCAATAATAATAGCTATCAGCCTTTAACCTTTATTGAGCAATTTCTACATGCCATAAATCACTTTTCTATATGAACAACTTGTTTAATTCTCACATCTTCATGATGTAGATATAATAATATCATAACTATAACATCCATTTAAACATAGGGAAACTGAAACACAAAATGTCCAGTCTTACAAATAAAATGTTGAGTTGAACAAATGGAATGGAACTCAATTTAGAAACAATGGAATCTGTTTCTGGAACCACTGTTCTTAATTATTATAACTGTAACTATTTGGAAAAAAAATAATCTTCAAGACTTAAAGATATTTATTGGCTATTAGAGTAAAGCTATAATATAGCACATCGAATTAATCAAATAAGAAATATATGAAGCAACTATGGAAAATTTCCTACTGATTAATTTCATCACATCTTAACTAATATTTCCTAGGAAAATTGGTTAAAACACACTAACGGAACATTATCTCTAGGGAAAAAAATAGCTGCAACTAAATAATCTAAAACTTTACCATTCAAAATTGTCTCAACCAAGAAGGTCCCATCACTTCTAATCTAAATGAAAGCATTCATGGATTATATTCTCATCTAAAATTATCAAACAACAAACTTCCTAAAATTTAAGAACTGTGATACATAAAGAAAGAGACTATAAGAGATATTTGAACCATAACCAGACTAACTTCAGGAAATGAGTTAAGTTAAAGAAAGCATCCTCTTAGATCCGTTTCCTTTTTCCAGCTCCCAGACCCACTTCACAATACCTATAATTACAGAAGATTGTCAACAGCTTTTTAAAAAATAAGCTATTGATAGCCAGCTGACAATTAGATCAAAGCTCATTTTGTAGAATTTCTTTTCTCATTCTCTACTTTTCTCCTGTCATTAAATACTATTCCCTCTATTTACTTCCTCTTTATTTATTCCTTATATATTTCAACTTGGCTCAGTATCAAGAAAAAAAAATTCAAAAGGAAATGAAGTACTTTCAGATAAATTAAAAGCTCTTTTCTTTATTCCTATTAATAGACCAATAATACAAACACACATGAAAAGAGGTTTTAGTGAGTCTGGAAATCAATGATAAAAATCAACCATAAGCAAGAAATTTGGAAATTTTTAAAAAAGCATAATTATATATAATGTTTGATTACAACTAACAATTACATTTAAAAAATAGAAAACTGATTTTAAAAATATACCTAAGTTTTGGATGATTTTTAATGGGGTTTTCCACTTTTCTCTATTAATCAAATGCTTCTCATGAGCACACACTAATTATAACACTAAAACGAGGGCTCAAGTGTTGTTTTTGCTCCTGTCTTGTACATATATTTGTAAAAGACTGTCCACCTCCTGAGGCAGGAACCAGATCATATTTGCCCTTATTGTGTCTGCCTAAAGCACAGGAGACACTTGCTAAATTTTTCTGAATAAATGAATTTCATACATATGTCCACACAAGAATATACTCTGTCTAAATGTAGAATGTCAATAAAACTTTAAATAACATTTTTCCCTTGTTCACCCAAAGACAACTCAGAAATTAAATTTTCTGCATTACTTATTAAAGAAAATGTGGGTTTGAATATGTAAAACATTGATCTGAATATTGCTAGGCTTGTTGCAATAAGAAATGATAACAGAAATAGAATTTTCAATAAATCTCATTAATTTTATCAGTGTCTACTTGAAGCCAACTATATTCATAGGTTTTAGTGGTTCTGACAAGCGCCAACGAAGCAAAGCATTACATTTTCTAAAATTTACTTTAGAATACTTACGTCATAAACTGTCTGAGTTATGTAGGTGTGACTGAATTTTATTCCACCCTATAGTATGGTTGGGTAATATTTGTAAGGTTTTAATCAAGACTGTGCTAAACTTCTAATCAAATGTAGCAGAATTGGCTACCTCAAGTGTTTCAGCTATCTTTGTTTCAAAATATCAGGTGGCTTGTTAATATTAGAAGAATGATTCACAGTAAAAACAGTGGTATCCAGGATACAGGTGGATTCACTAAAAATATTTGTCCAGACACAAATACCCTTTCATGAATAGGATATAATGATCAAGCAAGCCCTGCGCCTATAGATGCTCTGATTGCATTCTAGGCTTAGGATTCCACTCATTCGTGCAATGAGAGCGTTTTTCCTGACTCCAGTTGGAAGGATGGCTGAATCCTGTACCTAGAACATCACATTTGCCACTAGGGAAGCTTTCTTACAGAGTTCTATCACAGTTCCTCAAAGTTTTAACATTGGGGACTCCACTGAGCAGAGAACAGAGGGTATAACTGCGTGCGTACTGTCTGCACGTGTGTGCACCCACGTGTGTACATTTGATGACTACTAAATTTTGGTTCATCTGGGGAATGTCAGCCTAACACTGCCCTTGTCACATAACACCCGGTAGCCAGGTTATGAGAGAGACCTAAAATAGTCATCTTCCTCTGAGTCTTGCAAACTACCAATGTCTACAAAAAGAACCTAATGATGGAAAAATAAACAAATTAGATTAGGCCAGGATGCAAGAAACATCAAGAAATCATTACATGCCATAAACCTCCTGTTGGAGACATTGTCTCAAAAAAGATGTTATAAATCTGAAAAAGTTACCTTTAACCTTAAACCTAAGATCATTGGGGCACCTGGGTGGCTTACTCCTTAAGTGTCTGACTCTTGATTTTGGCTCAGGTCATGATCTCAGGGTGGTGAGATTGAGCCCCACAATGGGCTCCATACTAAGAGTAAAACCGCTTGGGATTCGTTCTCTCCCTCTGCCCCTCCCCAACTCCATACACGTGCACATGTATGTGAGCTCTCTTTCAATCTCTCAAAAAAACAAAACAAAACAAAAACCTAAGGTCGTTTTGCAGAAGGAATCAACAACTGGTACTTGATGGTACTTGAGTATGGTTTTATTTTTCATTAATCGTCAAATGCACTTAAGTATGTTATCATGACTACGAGGGCCACCAACATTAAGAACTTCTAGTGAATATTAAACACATGAACCTCCCCTTCAGGGAGGACAAGGCAGTATTATGAAGATAACCAGTTCATAGCTTGGGGTATCTTATTTTTGATTTTCTGTCCTTATACTATTTTCAACCATTTACTATTTTTTCAGTTCTTCTGCTTCATCCCCACATTGTCTTTTCCATTCTCTGATGCAAAATCCAAAGTAATTTATCAGTGAAAAATGCTAAAGGCCATGTACTAAACTTTAGACTTTTTTTTCCCTTGAAATTTAGAGTTCATAAAATTATCTCTTGTCAATTCAAAACTGACAGGTGGAAAATAATGAAGCAAATCACCTGTAATCAATGAGATATAGGGCATGTTAAATAACCCTTACACATAATCGTAGTCTAGGTGTTGTCCAAGTGAAATGTCTTTACTAAAATTCACAAAAAAAGCACACAAGCAGTTTTGTTACAAATACTCTAACACATGCATGAATACCTAGGTATGTTAAAAATTTTAAGCTTGCCTCTATACAAATCCTCAAAAGCAATCCTATTCTTTTAAAGTCATAAAATACAAAGTAATATTTCTAGGCAGTAAAGAGAAATTTATAAATAGCTTATAATTTCCTTTAGCCCACCATCACTCTGATGATGGCATTAGAGCTGGCAAAGTTGATTGATCATCCTTTGTACTTTTATGAGATGAATTAATGCAGAATCCTGGGCCAATGACTTAGATCCCTCAACCATCCACATCTTGTAGTGGTTTTCCATGAATAAGAAATAAGAACAAGAAAGCAATATCAGCTTTATATGTTGTTCTGAACTGATTGCCTTCTTTTATTTGTATGATAACCAGTTAGATACAATGTTCTCGGGTAAAGTTATACAGTTTACCTAAATTCATATGTTAACAATATAAAATAATCTTATGACTTTCAATTTCAATACTAACTTATTTTTTTAAATTGTACTGTTTTTATCACATACTGTTTTAAATTAGTTTTTATTTATTTAATAATAAAGATACATCCCTGTAAAAGTCCAAAAGAAAATATTGTAACTTATTACTATATAAAACATTAAGTATAATAATTAGCTTGTTAATTAATAACAATAATTAGATTAAAGATTACACATTTCCCCTCTCCCTCCCCACTCCTGAATAACACTTCTAGAAACTTTTCTATAGAAATATATATGAGACATAATACTATATATATATTTTATCCATTGTTACACAAATGCTATCATATATCTATGATATTCTGTTAAGTAAAAATGGCAAGTTATAAAGTAATATTCACTGAACTAACTTGTAAGGGTCATGGGGCTCTTCCTGGGAACATCAGAAGTTATTAGTTATTCTAATTTCAGTTGAGGAAAATAATAATTGAAGGAAAACTGTGAAAGATTCCAAACTTATCTGGCTATAAATTTATAATTAGGATAGAGATCACTGCCAGTGTTATGAATGCTCTTAAGTTCATCAACATTTTACCATTAATTCATTTATTGTGTGTTTCGTTTTTTAAAGGACCAAAACAAAGTGACTTGTTCGAAGCCTGACATCAACAAAACAAGACTTGATACCTAACACAACCGCAGTTTCAACCTCTCCCAGGAGTGTAATCTTAAAGCAGTTAATTTGGATTTTCCTGTTCAGCAGTAGTGAGGAAATCGGCCCGATAGGCCCCTTCTAGCCCACATTCATGAGGTAAATCCACTTTGTCCTTGTTCCTGCGCTCTTCTGCCTGTAAGTCTCCCATTTTGAACAGCATTTCAGAGCGCCTTTCTGTGCTAGATGGGATGCTGCCCGATTCATGAATCATTACATAAAGCCAATCTGATCTTTAAATGTACTCAGCTGAATTGTTTTCTGAACAATCCGTTGTCCCTGCCTACAAAGAACATTCACTCCAGAACAATTTTCTTTTACATTATAGTTCACAATTCCAAAGACACTACTATATTCACTGATATATCCAGAGTCACTAACAAGTCACGGTGACAAAAAAAGGTGTTAATGTAAGTGCTTGGATCAAACTTCATGCGAACTTTTGAGCCACTTGGTACTTCTTCCTTTAGAGCTCTTTCCCTTGAATGAGAGAACGCCAAACTATCATTTTAACATATCATTAGTAAATGCCAGCTGTAGAGATATTCTGCTTTCATAAACATTGCGGTTTGATAGCTAACAGAGTCAAAAGGAAGTAAAATGTATCCATTTCAGGTATAATTACAGTGTAATTTATTACAGAATAACTGATAAATAAAAACTGCCACCCAGTCACCCAAAGGGACTTCTTTTGGGAAGAAGAGCTCCAGGCAGGAAGGCAATTTCCATAAAGTAGAAGCACAGCAATGATAACTATTATACGGCAATGAAGTATTTCTTTAGAAGTGATTTGCACAGCAAGAATTCTGCATTTTGCTCCTTAGACTTTTAACTAGACAATGCTGAGTCTCAGCAAAGTGCTATATAATTGCAGAAGAATCCCTTCTCTGAGCAACCAAAAATCACCTCCATTAAGTGCTGAATCATTCAGTGGAGGATAATGGTACTCAAAAGAGAACTGCTGGCTCTAACAAGTCACTTTTGCTTGTTTATCAGGTTAGAATTGCCAGTAAGAGGTTGGCTATGAATTCTCTTAAACAGGAAAAATAGTGGGTTATAATATTTGCATTCTGATTTTTTTTTTTTTTTTTTTTTTAAGCCAGAACAATCCAGTTTCTCCAGAGATGGGTCATCTGCCATCTCAGACACTAGGTGATACCAAAAAAAGTGGTCTGCAGACTAAGAAGGCCATGCATCTTTGTGCATGAAGAAAAAACCATGCAGACAGCTTCATGAGGCTCAGGCCATTCCTAACACAGATCCTCTGGCAAGATGATGAATCCCACCTGTCTGTGATCTGGTTCCTCAGCACTCCCTATCCGGGCTGTACTATCCAGGTATGAACATTAATAAAGGGAAGCCCCACTAGAATGAAGTCAAGAGGTTTGGTAGGGGGAACTCATGTCCTATCACTTTTTCTCAATTGCAGACCCAACAGGAAGAGACAGATCTTGTACGCTGGATAGTACTTTGCTATCTCAGCAGGAGAAAGGAAGGCTTCCTTCTCCCCTGGCAACAGCCCAGCCAATGAGAGGCAGTCATAACTCAGCCTATGAAAAACAACTCTACTTCAAACTCCCAGTTTACTCCAATGGACTTTTTGGCTACAACAGCCTCCCCAAATCCCCCTTCCCTGTAAAAAGAACCTTCCTCTCCTCTGTTCCTCAGACCATGGTTTTGCCATAGCTTGGTTGTCCAGGAGGACCATTCCCCGCTATTCCTGAATAAGCCCATCTTTTGCTGGTAAAATAACTGGCAGTTTTATTTTAAGGTTAAAGCAGGTAAGGAAGATCGAAGTTAATAATCTTTTAAAAATGAAAACCTTCAATGGCATTGTGAGGACCAAGGGCAGGCCGCCCTAAGATGGCCACTTTAGAGTGAACATTATTTTGAGTTAAAAAGCAATCAAAACCCAGCAGATTCAAGAAAAGCTCTTTACCTCCTCCCTCAACTACCAAAAATAATTTAGATAGAGGATCTGCTCCAGAAGAGAGCTATCCCTATAGATAACTACATTATGATATGAACTTGGTATGGTAGACAGGGAAGAACCTAGCAAGGCCTGTTTGATCAAAGTCCTCTATGTCTCACTGTTTCTGAGTGGCCCACAAACATTTCTTTCCCAAACATTTACTCTTTTTCATCTTCCTGAAGATTCCATTCATGCCCTTTGAGGTCCCAGACCCCTTGCCCCTTCTTAGTTCAGGATAATGTGTATATACCTCATTTTGCCTGATTTTGTTTGGAATTTCTACATTTGTGTGAATTCCCCATACATGCAAAATTAAATTGGACTTTGCCCTATTACTCTGTCTCACGTCAATTTGATTCTTAGTCCAGCTAGAAGGGCCTTAAAGGGTAAAGGCAATTTCTCCTCCCTGACAACATCTCATTACTTTGAGGACACAGATCAAAAGCCTCCTCGTGTCCCACAAAGTCTAAATGGTCTTGGCTCTGCACGTATCTCCCACTCTCTTCCCCTTGCTCATAACTGCTCTCAAGCTCCTTACTATCTCTCGCCACGTGATTTCCCTCAATCTACAGCACTCTTTACTTCCTTCACTTTTTGCTTAGAAAACATTTTATCAGGTCTCAACCTAGCTTTACTTTCTTAGAAAGCTTTCTGGTATAACTGAGCTATGGTTATATTGCTTGTTTTTTTCCAAGTCTGGAACACTTGACCAACATCTCCCCATTGCCTCCATCCCCAACCCCTGGTAACCACCATCCTATTATATCTCTGAGTTCAAGCTTTTTTAGGTTCCACATACAAGTGAGAATATACACACAAAGTTGGAACAGTATTTGTCTTTCTAGGACTTATTTCACTTAACTCAATGCCTTTGTGTACTTTTTTTTTTTTTTAAGATTTTATTTATTTATTTGACAGACAGCCAGAGAGAGAGGGATCACAAGCAGGGGGAGTGAGAGAGGAAGACGCAGGCTCCCAGCAGAGGAGCCTGATGCGGGGCTCGACCCCATAACACCGGGATCACTCCCTGAGCCGGAGGCAGACGCTTAACGACTGAGCCACCCAGGCGCCCCCATCGTGTACTATTTCTTTATCTGGCTGTGTCTCCTCCAAGACTGAAAGCTCACAGGACCCAGGAATGTTCTCTATTTATCCTCATCTAGCATCTGACACATGAAAAATTGTTTGGTAAATGTCAGCAGAATGGGTAAACTTGAAACTTGTACCAATTATATTATCCACTAAGACTCTGCCTTTCTCATAATATTAAACCATGTTAGAGCTTCACAATTGCCTTGATAACATTTTTTTTTTTTTTTAATATTACCATCTATTGAGAGACATGCCATGTACCATGTTCAGGGTTTCAGAATCATTATCTGTGGTACTGGTTTTGTGTTCCTCTCTTCAGACTATAAAAATATTTGAGGGCAAGGGGTGTTTTATTCATCTCTGTATCCACATCACCAAGAAAGCATGCAGAAAAAACATGGTTACGCAGCAGGTTTGCCATTCATTCTATCCCTTTACCAAGGGACCACCCCTCCTGGAATGTAAGGTAATGGCAGTGACTGATGGGAAAGCCCTTATCTATGAAATGTTGACTGTCCAGCTTTACCTATGGCAAACAAGCCTGGAATCTATGGCTTATGGGGCATGGTGTTTTGGAAAAAGCTATGTAATAATCTGAATATAAAATTGAGATTTTTATAACCTATACTCCATTTGTGCAAATAAAGAAAATATCACACATCACTTACAGATCTCCCCTGTGAAAGTGGGCCCAGCACATGCTCTGATGTGGCAAGGAAGAATCTGAAAGCTTCATTCACTGGAATTCAAGGACTTCTCCCTTAGGTAATCATAAGGCACAGGAAAAACAGGAAGAAGTTCTTGACCTCCAGTGAATGAAGTTCCCAGGTCTTTTCTTGCATTAGACCATGCATTGGGACCAGTTTTATACAGGGCTTCCTGTGCTTCATGATTAAAATTTTAGTAAAGCCAGATATTTGGCTAATTCATAGGAGTCTATACTAATTTGACCCACTGTATTATCTTAGCTTCTAATAGGCATCTCCTAAAAGAACACATTTTTTATGTCTATTTAACATAATGGGCTGAAATTCTGAGTGAGAGCTCATTGGATATATCTGATGAACATTCATACATTGTACCTTTCCAGAATTACATATATTCATAATTATGTTATTGATATAGTCTCCCTTTCCAGAATGATAACCACTGAAAATGGTGAAGACGACTGATTGTAAACACTGAAAGCAGAAGTAACAAGTCCACTCAGGAGGTTTATTAACATAATCACAGAAGATTATCATGAGGGCCACCTAGTAACTCTACTTCTGGACCTTACAGCTATACCAGATCCACAGAGTCGGTTTGTATTTTGAGCTCTAATCCAACCCTATAATCACTAGACCACAGAGATGGCCCAGATAACATTTCCTGCATCGGAGTAAAGAATTCACAATATTAAAATCAATTTGGTTCCTGTTGTTAACCAAGGATCTGTTTCTTCAGTCCCGCAGAGATGAGGCAAGAATGGAGCTCACTTTGAAGCTAACAAAAGCTTAAGGTCAGATCATCTCCATGGGATACAAAGCAAACCAGGGAGAACTGACAGCCAAATGGTATTTGAAGTGTTCTATCAGAACAAGTACTTCCATAATACGGATCATTCATGCATTATTGGAGACAGCTTTGTTCTCTCTCCACAGCGTTTGAAGTATTGTATGGTTTTAAAATATACGATGTTCTACCCTCCATTGACTGAAAATAGCACTGTTTTTTGAGAATTGTTATTATATTTGTTCACACTACATTGAAAGGCACTTTTAAATATAAAATTAATTTTGCTCACAATTCTCAAATTGCAATATGCCTCCTTATAAAGCCAAAATGTTCTATTTGACAAAAAAAGAGCAAATGCAAAGATAACATTAATATTATTATTAATAATGATGATAATAGCCCTTTAATTTTCTTACCACCAATTACACTTTTCCGATCCTTTCTCTTCCTCTATTCTTATACCCATGTCATTCTTGGATCCTTTTCTCTCATTATCTCTGATACTCTACTTCATATTTATTTCCCCATCCTCTAACTAGGACTCTGTTATAGACCTTTCACTTGATACCTTTCCAATCTATGCCCTACTCACATATTAATTTCCACATCTCCCACATTT
This sequence comes from Ursus arctos, assembly GCF_023065955.2. Classification (NCBI taxonomy): domain Eukaryota; kingdom Metazoa; phylum Chordata; class Mammalia; order Carnivora; family Ursidae; genus Ursus; species Ursus arctos. The sequence continues at coordinate 55,379,815 of NW_026622808.1, read as the reverse complement.
CTTTTAATTCTTCTCTAATGCACATTCTCTCCTCTCCATGCTTCCTATCATTTCACCCTATTCCCCTGAATTCACTATCATGTGAATTTATATTTCAAGAAACCTAAACAACAACAACAACAACAAAACTCATGTGCATCGGTTTAACTGCTCTGCTCTAATTTAAGTCTGTGTTTTCCCCCTTACAGCATTATGTTCTTGGTAGGGTAGAAAACTATCATATGTCTGCCTCCCACCTCTCCTCTCATTTTTAAAATAGCTTCCCACAGATTTTGTCCCAGGTGCAGGTTCATGGTCTAAGGTGGGCTCACTTACAACCTCTAACCTCTCCAGGTCACCATGACAGGTCCAAGAGATGAACCTGTGACCCAAATGTGAAACGATTCCGTAAGAATTTTTACTCTCTTTTCCTTTGTGATCATGAATCTGTGAAAGCATGAGTCAGAAATTGCCAATGACCATGGTTCTCAACTCATGGAGAAGTAAATGAGAAAAGAAGAGAGAAGAAAAGAGGAAAGGAAAAAAAGAAAGAAAAGAAATGTACACAAATGAAAGAGGATGTCAGCCACCTTCATTTTACCTCAGCTGTATGTTTTTTTGTTTTGTTTTGTTTCGTGTGTTCTAAGTTCTTCTTTCTAGCTTATTGTTTAACTCTGGCAAAAGACCCAAGGAAAAAATCATCCCATGATGGGAACCTAAACTACCCCCTCAAGCAATACTCTGCATGACTGACCCCGAAACAATGATTGACCTGACCTTACCACCCAAATGCAGCATCTACCGACCACTGGTCCACATTTTCCCTATATGAACCTAGAAGTACTTTCAGCACTTTGGATACAGCCTTTGAGTCTTTAGTCCAACTATCTTCCTGGTGTTGGCCTCACTAAAATAATCCCTTTCTTGCTTCACCATCACTTTTCTCTCTGCTTTTGGATTTTGTCAGTGGTGCATGGCCGACCTTGTCTGTTTGGGACCTCTGGAGGCAGGTGCTCTTACACCCTCGGGCCCCAGTCACACAAAGAGAAGCAGAGATGGGTATGAGATTTGAGTCCTAGTACTGATGAGGGAACGGAAGGCAAGCTGAGGACAGAAGCTGACACCCTGCACCCCCCCCCCCCATGGGATGTATGTGACATTCCTCAGGCACTACTGGCTGCCCTAAAGGACAAAGAAACAGTCCTTACTACCGACAGCCCATTGTCGAGTCCTTGAAACAGGCACGGTGACATTCCTCTAGGAATTCAGCTGCCTCGATGTTAATACTTTGCTGGGGGCAAAAGGCAGCCCTAGCCTGAGTCCCTCCCCTCCACCAAGATCCTGTACATATAAAAATTCCTTTATCTCTACCCCCCCCCCAAGATACGTGTTGGCAATCATCCCCCAACAATATGGCCCACCGATATACATCTGAAGGGTCTCATGACTAAGGTTTTATTAGACGGTAATAAATGACCCTTTCCCAACAGTAGCTAGCCCCCTCAAGGTCCTGGAGACCTTGCTTCCAAAATTCCTTAGAGACTTACGCTATCTCTAGTTCCCTCCCCACTTGAGGGTATAAAATAGGCCATTCCTCACAACCCCAGGGGGGGCAGCTCTTTCTGCCCACAGGTCCTATCCCTGTGCTTTAATAAACCACCATTTTTTTTTAAGATTTTATTTATTTATTTGACAGAGATAGAGACAGCCAGCGAGAGAGGGAACACAAGCAGGGGGAGTGGGAGAGGAAGAAGCAGGCTCATAGCGGAGGAGCCTGATGTGGGGCTGGATCCCATAACACCGGGATCACGCCCTGAGCCGAAGGCAGAGGCTTAACCGCTGTGCCACCCAGGCGCCCCTAATAAACCACCATTTTGCACCAAAGACGTCTCAAGAATTCTTTCTTGGTCGTCGACTCTGGACTCCACCCCACTGAACCTTACCTGAACCTCATCAGTACCAGGTATCTCTAAGGCCAGGTCGACCTATATTTTCACATAGTTTTCATATATGACATAGTGAATTCTGTATTTAATATTAAGTAGCTTGAGTTAAGTTTTTGTCACTTGCAGTATCTATAAAAGATACAAAAATCTATATATTTGAGTACAAATCTTAACCCAGTGATAGGCCAGGAATAATTTACAATTTGGAGAAAAACCAACTAAGTATTTATCAGTTAAGTATTAAGTGCATAACGGGATGTTAAAATATAAGTTTCAGCTGAGACAACAAGAAACTATTCCAAATAGTATGCTACATAAAATGCAGCATTCACGAAGAAGAGGTGAAACTCCTTACCACATACAAGATTAAAAAAGAAAAAAAGATGAAACGTTGAATGGAAATTAGAAGAGTATTTCCTTGGGGAGAGTTATGCTATGATTCTGATTCCCATCCTCCCCCAGGAAGGAGGCATGCTATGGCTCTATCTTCTAAACACATATCAAATGAGAGAGAATTAAGAGTTAGTGATGATTTTATAAACCCACTTACAATCATTTCTTAAAACATAAGTGTGGAATCAGTGGAACAGAACATACTTCTTCACTAGATAAGTGGCCTGACATTTGGTAAGTAGCAAATAGTTCATCGTAAAGGAAGTACAAAAGAAAAGCAAAGTCATTGCTTTGCTTTATCAGCCTTTTTCATTTGCTTAGCAAATTGTGCTTCATTGACATTATAATACTTCCAATTCAAATTGCATACCCAAAGGCAGATAATTTATTTTTCATTGTTTTAGAATAGGCCTAACATTTTCCTTTACATTTTTTATTTAGGGACCCTGGTAGAAGTGGATGATTCAGAACAGAAGAAAAAAAAAAAAAAAGTGTTACTTTTGAAAAGAAGTAGAAATTTCCAGCTAAAATATTCCTCAGGGGCAAAAGCATTATTTTAGGCTTATTATCTTTAAGGAACAACAGGCACATGAGAAACTTGGAGTTATCCTTTTGTAAAAGACATTAACATTTATAAGGGTAATCTCCATTTGTAAGGGTGTCTTTCTGTCTGTACCAGGAAGGAAGGGGGGATAACTCTATATTTAGAAGCTCTTCTCAGGGGCACCTGGGTGGCTCAGTCATTAAGCGTCTGCCTTCGGCTCAGTGTCCTGGGATCGATCCCGCATCGGGCTCCCTGCTCAGCGAGAAGCCTGCTTCTCCCTCTCCCACTACCCCTGCTGTGTTCCCTCTCTTTCTGTGTCTCTCTGTCAAATAAATAAAATCTTAAAAAAAAAAAAAAAAAAGCTGCTCTTCTCAATAAGAAGGCTATGACGTAAATCTACATAACAACCTTACCCTTGTTTACTAAGCTTTTCTTGATAACCTTCCATATTAAGCCTCCCCTTTTCCCTCAACATCTTTTGCTTTAATGGAAAGAAGGTACTTAAGGTGATGGCTTGGACCATTTTGGAGAGTTACTCAGTTTTCCTTAGTATCTCCCATATACACAGAAGGTATACATGTTATTAAACTTATTTTTGTTTTTTTCTCCTGTTAATCTTTTATTACAAGGGTTTTCAGTCAAGAACCTAGAAGAGCAGAGGGAAAATTATTTTTCCACATCCACACTTTCAAAGAAAAAAGCAATGGATAATTCTGCATCCATGATCTCTTTCTCACTTCAAGCTACTTTTTAATACGTTTTTGGTGGTGGTGGTAGTGGTAGTGGTGGTGGTATTACTTTTGTTTAAGTCTTACCCATGTAAGTCCCATTCAGTGCCTTTGCCCCTTAGTCAAAGGGCAAGTCATGTTTAAGCAGCTGCTCCTTCTGTGCTTTTGGAGCACTAGAAACTCTCACAAATTAAATGGTGTTTGCTCTTTGACTTCTTTTTTTTTTTTTTTTTTTTTTTTAAAGATTTTATTTATTTATTCGACAGAGATGGAGACAGCCAGCGAGAGAGGGAACACAAGCAGGGGGAGTGGGAGAGGAAGAAGCAGGCTTCCAGCGGAGGAACCTGATGTGGGGCTCGATCCCATAACGCCGGGATCACGCCCTGAGCCGAAGGCAGGCGCTTAACCGCTGTGCCACCCAGGCGCCCCTGCTCTTTGACTTCTACCCTAACCGTTTTGGTATGGTAATTGTTTATGTAAGGAAAGTAATTCTGCAGGACCTTTAGCTCCTTATTATTCTAATAGCCCCTCCCTAAATAAGTGAAGTCCAGCTTTGTCTCTACACCCCATTAGCTGTAGAAGGAGGATTGGAAGACAAATTGTGTCTTATAAACAGAAATGAATTAGTAGAATCATATTTATGGCAAACAGAAAAGGAAAAAAGAAGGAAACAAAAAGGGAGGGAGAGAAAAGGAATGAGGGAGGGAGGAAGGGTGGGAGGAGTGGAAGGAAGAAAAAAAAAAGCCAAAGTTCTGTCTATAAATTATCATTTTAGTAAGTATAATTACAATAATAAGTAATCTAAAATATCTTAGAATGGCATGACAGTGTCTGGCACACGACAAGCATTCCATAAATGTTTATTAAATCAATAAAAAGGAATAAATTAATGACCTGCAATTTTATGCCAGTTAGGCATATATTATCATGCATTTTCACAGTGAGTAGTCTGAAAGCTGAATCCTGGTTAACTTCACTTCTGAAGGTGAAAATACATTCCATTCTAGGATGTGGTGAATTCAATTTATTAATTACGTTGACTATGCTAATTTTCACTGTAGTCTACTTTTGTTAATATAATAATTTCATTTTCAGAAGAAGAAGAATATAATCACCCCCATGTTCACTGCAGTATTATTTACAATAGCCAAGACCCAGAAACAACCCAAGTATATATCATTGAACGAATGGATAATGCGCACATACACACACACACACACACACACACACACACACACGTGCACACACACAGCAATATTATCCAGCCATAAAAAATAATGAAAATGTGCCATTTTCAACAATAAATTGTCTTTTGTATGTGATCCTTGTTTTCAAATATCATTCAATATGTAACCCGTTTTTTAAGAACATTCAATTAAATATTACATGAGTAATATGAGTTCTGATTAATTTATTTTTCTAGTTAAGACTCACAAAAAACCCGTGTGATTCTAACCTTTATTGTTAAAAATCTTTTATAGCCTTTCCACACAATAGCATTAGGAAGCACACTATAACACACACAAATGTATTCAATGACATCTTCAAGTCACAGTGTCCCAGAATCATAATTTGGAAGCTTTGACAGGAGCACAGGGGTGAAAGATGCAGGACATTCACCAGCATCTCGACAAACATTAGACTGTATTCTGCTTGACCTTTGATTTCTGAATAACTATTCCATGGGTATTGGGGGTTTTTTGTTTGTTTTGGTTTGGTTTTATGGGTTTTTCTTTTTTTGGTTTGTTTGTTTTACATTTGTTTATTTTTTCAGAAAAACAGGGAAGTATCCAGCTGGTTGAGAATCCGTCTTTCCTAGCTAAGCAAGTTTTCCTTTGATAGTTTCTTTCTCAGCATTTCTAAACGTTAATAACTGCATAATAATTCATTACTTAGAGGAAATACAATATTTATTTTCTAAACTAACCTAAAGCACTGTGCTGTATCTATATATTTATACCCAAACAATCAATAAACATTTGGTTTTACCATAAACCCATAAATCAGGTTAATAATAATCATTAAAAAGCATTGGTACTTCATTTAGGTTAAAACACCAATTTTTCCCCCTAACAAGATTTACCTCTTGGGGCATGGGGAATCAAACTGACTAATTATGTTGGCTAGATTAATTTCCACTGTAGTGCTATAGACAGTGTTTCTAATATACTACACTTTTATATTTAGAAAATAATTATTTTAAAAGGATATACTCAATGCCTATACAAGCAGACTCCTGATTTCCCTAAGTAAAAAAGCAAATTAAATAAGTCTTTGGTAGAGGCAAGCAAAACTTTGTGATTAAATATGTGCACTTACCATAGTTAGCCCCTTGGTACCTAAAAGATTAGATCCCCATTCAAGCCACGGCTGCCCTGTTTGGGGTAACAGCACAACCTTTATGGTCCTGATTTAAAGCATTTTTAGTGAAAATTATTATGTCTACCACTTAGATATGTTTACAGTACTTAAAATACAGAGTCAGCATTTCTAGAATGTGAATTTGCAAGGAACACCTTCATCATTTCCAGAGCTTATACACAGTAGTAAATGCAACAGAGAATGAGACACTGATAACAGATAGTTTTAACATAATAAAAAGGGCAAGGTGAACCACTGTCAGCTCTTCTTTCTCCTGTTTAACACTGATATCAAAATAAGCCCTTGGATTCAAGGCGTAAGTATAAATCCTGCCTCTGAAGGAGTATTTCCAACATGCAAAGGTTATATTCATAAGCTGAGCTGCAAAAGACAATTTTCCTGCTGTGAGGCTCGACAGGACCAGCACAGTCAGCAGGATGTTAAAAATCCTTCCGCAGACATATGTTAGCAAAGCTACCGGATGGGTCCAAGGCTCATTATGCTTGCTGACAATCATTTTGAGAAAGCACAGACCAAACACTTCTAAGGCAGCCAGTGCAAATATGGATCAGTCAATATTTCAAAAAAGAAGAAAAAGGTATCCTTTAAAAATCTTATTTGAAGAGTAATTATATACTATTAATTGCATTTACCAATGTTCAGAATTTTTCTTACATAACTGCTTATATGAACCAAATTTTTTCTATTGTGAATTTATACTGATGGTCCTAAAAGTGTTGTTACAAGAAAACCAAGTGTATGGCCAGGGTAGTAAGGCTTCTTCCTACTGCTGGATATTTAATTCCCTCTGAGGAACAAAGAATAAAAAACAAAACCAAAATCAACATGAGGAAAACTGTATAGTTTCCTTCATCAATTTCTTTTGCAACTGACCACAAAAATGAAAAGATGCAGGTAAATATATCTATTAAAATAAGGAAACAGAATTAGGCTGATGTGTCTGATACTGTTATAAGTTCACATTTTATATTTCCAGGGGATGAAAATATTCAAAAGTCATTCTTTGTTAACTGCAAAATTAACAGTTTCATTTGTTAACAAATCTTTTCTCCTGCCCTTGCCTTAAGGGAGCCACTAGTTCATTATTGTATCTCAAACATGCATTAAACAGGCAATCCCCCTTTTACAAAGGTCCTATATTAATGCATGAAACCATAAAATATCATTTATAAATTAATACGAGAATTACTGTATTATTAAAAATAATTACAACTATCATCATAGCTAACATTTTTGTGTGTGCTTACAGCTGTACTCATCTTAATGGCATTTGATGTTCACAGTGATTCCACAAAATTCCTCTTACAAATGAGGGAAGGGGTTTGTACAATCCCTGAAAAGATTTAACTGAATGCCTACTGTATTCCAGGTATAGGCCAGGGGTTGGAAGTAGAGAGTGAGGACGACCTGGCTCCTTCCCAAATTGTGTTAGGCAGGAATAACTAATTAGAATTTGACACCGAAATAAGCCAATAAGAAATCAAGAGAAGAAAGGATATCCTAAACCAAGGTGTTTAATTGGTTCATTAAGTGATTAAGAGCATCTAGTCTTCTCTGTTCTAACCTAAAATGCTTATACAGCTGGTCCTCCTTATTTGCAAATGCCATATGTATAAATTTACCTAGTTGCTGAAGTTAACTTGTTCTGCCAAAATCAGTACTCACAGCGCTTTTGAGGTCACACAAACATGTACAGAGCACGGGAAAATTTGAGTTGCCTAACACCTGTTTCAGCTGAAGTTAAACATGGCGATTCTCCACCTTCTTCTTTCAATTCTCATATTGCATGTGAATGTCCTTTCCACAGTCTATTTTGTTTTTTTCACTTTTATGCTTTTCATTGGTGATCTTGCTATTTAAAAGAGCTTGCTGTTTAAAAGCAAATTGCTGGAGCATTGCCTGGTATTCTTAAGTGCAACAAGGCTGTGATATGTCTTGTGCAGAAAACAGCTGTATTAAGTTTCATTCAGGAAAGAGTTATAGTGCTGTTGGCACTGAGTGCAATATTCATGAATAAAACAATATACATTAAATAAGGTATCATTAAACAAAAACATACTTTAAAAAAGGCTATGAATTGATCAGTTGACTAAAATGGTGTGACCAGAAGCTAACAGAAACCTAACCCTGTATTTCCCCTAAGAGCCAAGGTTCAGCATTCACTTAGTATTTGTGACAACTTTGTAGAATATTACTACCATGAATAATGAGCATCAGCTGTAAACGTTTTTGTTTTTAGATTTTATAACATCTCTCATATTTCTAAGTTTCAGAATAAAACCATTTATCTTAATCCATAAAAGAATGTTAAGCAAAATAAAAATCAAAGATTAACATTATTAATAAGTACATTTACAGGATTAAATAGGATACCAAGTTTTCATGTCTTTAGGGAAAAAAGAAATATATTTTGCAGCAAGTGCATTTTTAATCCCCAAAGTATTATTTGTACATTTGTTCCACAACTCCCTTTTAAATGAAGAACAGTGTTTTCTTAAAGAAGACCAAGAAATTAAAACAAAAATAAATGTGTCTGTCTATGTATCTATCTATCTATCTATCTATCTATCTATCTATCTATGATTTGTCTATCTGTGTTTTCAGGGGTTTTTGTTTGTTGGTTTGGTTTGGGTTTTTTTGCTTGAATCCAAGGCTTCTAATTCACACATTTTCCCCTAGATCACACTTCACTGCGTCATTTGATCTGTTTTCTGATGGAAGAGATATTGATTAAAGGTTTTCAAAAGGATGGAATATAAGAAACATAATTATTAAATACTTCTCAGTTTCACAATCAAGCTTGTCTCAAACTATGTTGAATAATAAGCTGTTTTCTCTCTATAAAGATGATATTCCTGGTCCTGTTGATTTAAAAACTTTTAATGTCCATCCCTGTGGACAAAGCCTGACATAAAGGGAATGCAAAGATAAAACACACCACACACATGCCATTTGTCAGGAGAATGCTGAGAGCCTTGACCAGTAGAGGTGTGGGGTTGGCAGGGAACCACTCACATCCCTCCATGGTTCCCTCCAGTGACAAACAGCATTTGTGAAACCGCAGCCCAGGGGTCAGGGTAAAATCTGTAGAAATGGAACTGGGCCAAGAAACAGACTCAAAGGAACAGTAAATCTGTACCCTTGACCTCATTAGCAGCAAACTATAACCAATTGCTAATTACCTTATGGCTGTATCATAAACTGTATACATGTGTATGTAAACTGGGTATGTGTATGTATATAAATTGTGTATGTAAATTCTACATGTGTTTGGCATCTGAAATTTCCAAGAATCAAACATGATGACTGGACTTAGAGAAAGGAGATACTAGATAAACTGTCATCCTCTAATGGAAAATGAAGGTTACATCTTTTTTTTTTTTTTTAAAGATTTTATTTATTTATTTGACAGAGAGAGAGACAGCCAGCGAGAGGGAACACAAGCAGGGGGAGTGGGAGAGGAAGAAGCAGGCTCCCAGCAGAGCAGGGAGCCTGATGCGAGGCTCAATCCCAGGCCCCTGGGATCACGCCCTGAGCCAAAGGCAGACGCCTAATGACTGAGCCACCAAGGCGCCCCTGAAAGTTAAATCTTGAAGTACTAACCAACTTTCTGGTGGAAAATATACTAAACTGTATTAAATGTATTGACTTGGGCACCTTAATTTAGTTTGTTTTGTTCTGTGTACTGAGGAGGAAATAATTCAGGCAGAACCCAAGCTGAAAAAGCGAGCTACAGGACACCAATGATCTTATTAAAGCCAGTTAGTTCCATGTGTTATAAATATAATCCAAAGGGTTAATTAGATCAAATCAAAGACTGGCACTTACAATCTCTGCAGATGACATTTTAGGATTGTTTCTAAGATCACAAAGAGATGGTTCCTGCATCGTTCCTGAAGCACATTCCCACTGCAACAAGTTACTACCACACATATGCCTCAGTAGCTTGCACAAGTATATACAAGAGAGCATGAGAAGGCAATGCAAGATGTAAATCTGGCAGGGGGGAATTATGGTTTGAAGGAGAAGAAGATCAGCAGCACCTACTATACACCGAGTGTCTGTATGTGTCCAAAGCCAGAGTGAAGAACAACATATACTTTGTCACTGACCTATTAAAATTTACATTTCAATGATGGGAAAAAGAAAAGACAAATTAAAAAAAAAAAAAAAGTGGTTGTGGTTAAGTGCCAAGCAGAAGACCAGCCGGGTGCTATAATCCAGCACGGGGTGCGTGTGGCTATCTCAGAAAGGGGACTCAGGAAGGCCTTCCTTAGATGGAAATATCTAAGTTGAAACCAGAATTATGAAAAGGGGGGGTGTGATGAACTATATAAATTATCTTCGCTATGAGTTTTGTTGTTTATTCTAATTACGTTCAGTTATAAACGTGGGAGGGAAAAACTACCAGAGGCAATCATACCGGTGGAAGCTGAACGAAAGCATCCCAAGACTCGAAACACAGCTCCCCTCTCACTGCAACTGTTTTTCTTTCTACCTCAAACACCAATGCAGAGTCACAATGTGTTCATTATCAGCAGTGACCACAGAAGCAAGGGAAAATCCTGGGGTTTTTGTGGTTGTAATTGTTTTTGAGCTATTTTTGGAGGCAATAAATATTGCTAATAATAAAGCCATTATTTATCAAGCAATGGCTATGTTATACGTATTTGCATATCGTATTGCATTTAATCCTCACAACAACCGTAGAAGACAAGGGTTATTATCCACATTTTACAGCTAAGTAAACTGAGGTAGAGTGTAAATAACCTGTCCAAGATTACAGAGCTGTGGGGGAGACGGGCTAGCACTCTAGAGCACAGTTGGACGTTAGAGATTTTCAACTATGTGAGAAAGGAATATTGAGGAAAGAACTGAAATCGTCACCTTCTCTGGGTCCCTGTATTCATCTCATCTCACTGTACTGAATTTTGTACTCAATTACATAATAGCAGTATAAAAAATCTACTTTGGCTTCTCTGGTGACACCGCTTTTTAAAGGCCAATGATAGTTGTAAAGAAAATGGTGGGACTTCTTCAAAGTTCACTGAAATGCCCAAGTCACTCAGCTGTAATGATGTCTTCATCAAATGAGAACTACCTTATTTTGTAATTCCTCTCTCTCCTTTCATAGAACTCTGCCTTTCATCAGGATGTGGGGCTTGCAGCTGCAGTTTTGACTTGATCCAGAATCTAGCATAAAAGGTGAAGACCTGATAATGAAACCCTTATTCTAATTAATATTTCAATCATGCTTGTGAACAGCCTTTTACTTCCAGTAAGTAAATCTGCTTTTAAAATACAAGTATATGCCAAATGGTTTACTCAGGATTTCTATTTATACAGAAAACATTCATGAGCATAAAAAGCAAACTATATTATTGTGATTGGTCAAAGAATGACAGCATAGGCCCTGCAGTATTTTATATTTAATATCATTATCTACTACCAATGAAATTATAAATGAATCTAAATACTCAGAAATTTATAGGGTTTTTCCCCCACTACCACAAATGCATGTAATTATCCATATTACAAATCAGCTTATTCATTGTTATATCCACCTTAAAATGGGTATCTCAATCCAATTTGAATTTACAGAAAAATTAGAAAGGTCTGAGTAATGTCTTTGAATCTACTGAAGTTAGAGAGAGGAGACATACTTTTTTTTTTTTTTTTAAACTTATTTGAGAGAGTGAGTGAGTGTGTGCATGTGTGAATGGGGGTGGGGGAAGGAGCAGAGGGAGAGAATCTTAATCATACTCCGAGCTGAGCACGGAACTCGAAGTGGCGCTTGATCCCAAGACCTATGGGATCATGATCTGAGCCAAAACCAAGAGTCGGACACTTAACTGACTAAGCCACCCAGGTGCCCTGAGAGGAGCCATTCTTAAGATAAATATCATTTCTCCTCTTTCTTTTAAATATATCAGGTCAGGATTTTCCTTTGAGTAGCTTTCTCTGGTCATGCCCGTCTCCTCAGTGATATGTTATGAAGGTAGAAATGATATGTGTTGTGTTCTCTTAATAACTCCTAGTTCTTGACACATGGGACATTTAAAGGCCTTCATACCTCACATTTGGCTTTTATGGTCCACTTTTCATGGTATCCTTAAAGCAGTGAACAGAATTACATTGGTAGGACTATATACTCTCATTATAAAATTTGCTGGACTTTGGAATTAGTTTGGAACGATTCCTGATGATTTCCACACAAATACTTCAGTGTTGTTCATATATACAGGTAGGGAAGTACGTCAATATGCCAGACAATGCTCACCTCTTTACACTCATAACAAAGTTTGTGTGCCATAAAAAATAAGTCAACATGAATAAATAATTCATTCACTTCTTTACCTTGATGTCCTCTTACTACTCAGTGCTCACATGAAATGACACCTCAGAGTCCTTGCTAGTCCACTAATCCAGTGTAACCCCAGTCATTGCCTTACAACTTTGTGCGTGATTATCAACAAAACACTTGCCAGTGATATCTTTCATTTAGTTATTTGTTCTCCCCTCACCCCCTCTGGTTATTTTCAAAGTTGGTAAGCCCCATAAGGGCAGGGACTTATATTTCCCTAATATAGATAAAAGCCACTCCTAGTACAGTACCTGGCACATAATAGGTATACAATAAATGCTAACTGAATGATTTGAGTAGATGAGTCAATGAGTGAGAGAATGAATACCTGGAAAACATGATGTAAATACATTAATTCATCAAACAATTAGCCCCATTATTCGTCTTTGTTAAACAGTGATTTTCACGAATATGCATATTATGATAAAAGAAGGGGAAAAAATGCCTTTCTACCAGTAATTCTCATCTGGATGACAGAAGGAGGGATTTTCCCTCCACAGGGTCATTTCACAATGTCTGGAGAGGCTTTGTGATTGTCACAACTGGGAAGGTAATACAGGCAACCATCCACTGCGAGGTCAGGGATGCTGCTGCGAAGGATCCAACATTGCACAGGATAGTCTTCTAAAAAAAAAGGAATTATCCAGTCCAACGTTTAATAATGCCAACGCTTTCTACTATTTTTTACTCCTAATACATATTTAATTTAACACATATGTATTACACAAATACCACATGCTAATATTGAATTCCTGTGAAGAAAAAGACATGTTATAAATATATTACAAACAGAGTTACAAATAGATGGTTGGCTGGCTAGACTGATGGATGGAAGGACAGATGAACAGATACCTCATAGACAGATATATGCACACATAAATAGAAAGATAATCCCAACACAGTGTAGGACTAAAACCATGTGATGGCTAATTGCAGGAAACGTATCCTCTTGCTATCATCTAATCATGCATCCATAGAATTTGTTCTTTTTATTTTTTTATTTTATTTTTTTCAAGATTTTACTTATACATTCGACACACAGAGAGAGCACACAAGCAGGAGGAGTGGCAGGCAGACAGAAGGAGAAGCAGACTCCCCACTGAGCAGGGAGCCTGATGTGGGGTTTGATTCCAGGACCCTGGGATCATGACCTGAGCAGAAGGCAGACGCTTAACCAACTGAGCCACCCAGGCACCCCTGTTCTTTTTAAATAGTAAAATATTGGGCTACGTAATAAGATACAATTAACACTGGGGAGAGACTATATGGTAATTTTGGCATGAAATGCTAATCACATTTTTAAATTTAAATTCAATTAATTAACATATAGTATATTATTAGTTTCAGAGATAGAGTTCATTGATTCATCATTTGTATATAATATCCAGTGCTCATTACATCACATGCCCTCCTTAATGCTAATGACATTTGTGAACAGAATGGCTATAAGTGAGAACTAGTCACCAGGGTTTAGTTAAGTGTGCTGTGAAATAAATATAATAATGCCTTCCTTCAAATGAAAGGCATGTGTCTCCTTCCCATAAATGAAAATCACTGTGTCCAGTGAGATCTGTATTAACTATGTGGAAGGAATGGTTCTGTAGTACGTGAGGAAGAAGAAAACTGAAATCAAAGAAAGAGTTTGAGCAGAGGTGGTTAGAAAACAATCAGAGCCCTAAAGAGTGGGGCTTATCCTTAGATCACTGGATGAAAAATAAAAATATTTTGTTTCCTAGAAGAGGTGCTGCATTCTATGGATGCAGTATGTCCATGAAATAGGTGAGATGTAGCGAAGGCAGGATTTATATTAAGAGAAGGACAGAGGTTGCTTCCTCCAAGTCTTCTTCATTTCTATCATAGTGTGGAGGGATCCAAAGTGCTTGCTTTACTAGCACATATACTAAAATTGGAATGATGTAGAGAAGAACACCATGGCCCTTGTATAATGATGAAATGCAAATCCATAAAGTCTTTTCTATATTTTTTAGTGTGATAACATATTCAAAGTGTTAATGGTCAACCAAGATTTCAATGTCTAGGAAAACTATCCTTTAAAATTAAGAGGAAATTAATACATTTCCAGATAAGCAAAAACAGAGAGAATTTGTGGCTAGCCTATCTGCCCTACAAAAAACATTAAAGTAAATCCTTCAACCTGAAATAAGAGGAAACTAGACATTCACCTGAAACTTATACACAGAAAAAATAAAGAACACTAGTAAACAAAGATATAAAAGACGTGTATATATGTATTTCTTGTAATTCTCTTCTTCTCCTATATGATTAAAAGCAATGGCACAAAGATGTAATTTGTATGACAATTACAGCACAAAGGACGAGGAGGTAATGGATATACTGTAACAAAGCTTCTACACTATTCAGTTAGGTTAGGATTTATATGAACCAGATTGTTTTAAGTAAGATGCCAATTGTAATCCTCAGGGTAACCACTAAGGAAAAAAAAAAAAAAAACAGAGAAAGAAACAAGGGATAGAAAACGATACACTAGAAAAATATTTAAAATGAAAGAAGAGTAACAGAAAAACAAAAATGTATATATATAAGGAAAAAAGGAAAATAATAGATGTCAAATCCATCATATCAGTAATTACATTAAATGTAAATAGATTTAATACTTTAATAAAAAGAGAGATTGCCAGAATAGTTTAAATAAAATGATGCAACTAGATGCTGCCTAGAAGTGAAAAACTTAGGGTTCAAAGATGTTTACAGGATGAATGTAAAAGAATGGAAAAAATAGGTATGCCTTGGAAAAAGTGACCAAAACAGATCTCGGATGGCTATACTACCATTAGACAAAATAGACTTTAAGAAAAAAAAGTTACTAGAGACAACAAGGGACATTTTATAATGCTAAAAAGTCAGTGAGGAAGATATAACGATTACAAACATAAGTTTACCTAAAAACACAGCCCTCAAATACACAAGACCAAAACTGACAAAATTGAAGGAAGAGACAGGCAATTCAATAGTAAACAGCTGAAGACCAATACCTCATTTTCAATAATGGATAGAACAACTATGCAGAAGATCAACAAGGAAGTGGAAGGCTTGGAGAGGTCCAGAAGTTTCCATGGACTTCTGTGGGAGAGCATAGGAATCGCTGAAGATAAAAGCCACAGGGCCACTGTATCAAGATGAAACAGACCTTTATTAGTAAGAATTCTCCACAGAAACAACAGGGTGTGTGTGCGTGTGTATCGATATCTATCTGTATATAAACATACACACACACACACACACACACACACACTCAGAGACAGAAAGAGAAAGAAAAAAAGAGAAGGAAAGAGGTTTCTTCTTTCTTTTAAGGGATTATCTCACACAGTTGTGGAGACCTGTTAAATCAAAAATCTGCAGGATAGACTAGCAGGCTGGAGAATCAGTGAAGAATGACAATTGATTCCAAAGACAGTCTGCTGGGATATTTCTTCTTCATTTGGGGAGGTTATACTCTGTTCTCTGAGGGCCTCAACCAATTGGATGAGGCCCACCCATATCACAGAAGGAGATCTGCTTTACTCAATGTCCAGTAATCTAAGTTAATCTCATCCAAAAACATACCCTTACAGAAACACCTAGAATAATGTTTGACAAAATATCTGGACAGTGTGGTCCAGACAAGTTGACACATAAAACTAACCATCACAGGACTCCAGTGATGAGTTGGATAGATGATGTCACCAAGACTCAACAGAGGCCTAACAGCATGAACAAGACTTGAGGTGGACAATAAAAAAGGGAGGGTCTTGGTCCCTCCTACATTGTTGGTGGGAATGCAGGTTGGTGCAGCCACTCCGGAAAACAGTGTGGAGGTCCCTTAAAAAGTTAAAAATTGAGCTACCCTATGACCCAGCCATTGCAATACTGGGTGTTTACCCCGAAGATACAGACGTAGTGAAGAGAAGGGCCATATGCACCCCCATGTTCATAGCAGCATTGTCCACAATAGTTAAACTGTGGAAGGAGCCGAGATGCCCTTCAACAGATGACTGGATTAAGATGTGGTCCATATATACAATGGAATATTACTCAGCTATCAGAAAGAACGAGTTCTCAACATTTGCTGCAACATGGACAGCACTGGAGGAGATAATGCTAAGTGAAATAAGTCAAACAGAGAAAGACAATTATATGATTTCTCTCATCTATGGAACATAAGAACTAGGAAGATCGGTAGGGGAAGAAAGGGATAAAGAAAGGGGGGGTAATCAGAACGGGGAATGAAACATGAGAGACTATGGACTATGAGAAACAAACTGAGGGCCTCAGAGGGGAGGGGGTGGGGGAATGGGATAGACCGGGGATGGGTAGTAAGGAGGGCACGTATTGCATGGTGCACTGGGTGTTATATGCAACTAATGAATCATCGAACTTTGCATCAGAAACCAGAGATGTACTGTATGGTGACTAACATAATATAATAAAAAAAAACATTAAAAAAAAAAAAAGGAGGGTCTTGGGACCCTGGTAATCCAGGAGAACCAGCCTGATCACAATTTTACCAGTCTCATAATTTATAAGAAGTAGTGGTCATAATTGGGTGACTGATATTAAATGCTAATGGCAAAGCACTGTCCTGAAGGCAAGCAAGGAACTGCAAGCTAGCACAAGAATGAATACTTATGTAGGAGTCCCTTTCTACTGCACTCGATTCATGTAAATGCCCAAGTTCCTAGGCAATTTCTTGGGGGTATAGAAGTAGAAAAAGAAATAATTCCGAAATACCTAGAAACCAGGGAGATTAAGTTACCTAAAATGGTTGCAGATTTTCTCGCCATGAACATTATTCACATTTTAGACTGAATAAATTTTTGTTCTGAGAGGATATCCTGTTCCTTCTAGGATTTTTAGGAGGAGCACTGACCTCTATCCAGGAGATGACAGTGGCACCCCTCCCCCCAAGTCATGACAATCAAAAATATCTCTATACATTGTCAGGTGTTCAGGGGGGCAGGGCACAAAAGCGACCCAGCTGAGAACAACTGAGCTAGAGATCGTGATATTGTTAATTGGAAAATTATCTAGCCAATAATGTGTGTGTGGGGCGGGGGGTGTGTTGACAGGGGCACTTGCTAATAGTTAACTCATAAAACCAGGGAGGAAAGGTTTCCGTTCTAGTACTCTGAAGAGTATTTATTAAACATATGTATTGAACTAAACATCTAACCAACAAACAGAAGTTCTAGTTCATCCCTCTACCCTTCACTGACTCCTCATATAAAAAAGTGATTTACTTGATTGTAGCCAAGTTGATGGTTTATAGTAGTGAAACCTCCTGACTCTTTATCCTAGTGCCGCTTCTTAAGTGCTTGCCTTTAAACAGATTCAGGTGTCTTTGTTAGATCCTGCTCACATGTAGTAAAAATACCAGAAGCAGTTATGAATCAGCTTTATCAGCAATAAAAATGTTTCAGCATTTTAATGCTTACCTAAATTATTTTGTAGGTCCTCAGTTTGTTCTTAATAATAAAATGATTTGCCACAAATTATTTTCTTTTTTTAAGAAGAATGCTTTTCAATTTTCTAGACGTACGTTGTTGGAAAACGGTTTGGATACCAGCCATGCCAACACCACAGTCTCTTGAACATCCCCTACAAAATCTCCCATTCTTTTACGTACAAACTGCCATCGATGTTTCTGGCTTGAAAATAAATACCTTTAGTTTACCAATAACATTTTTAAACATGTATTTTATTTTTACATCTTATCTTGATCCTGACTTAGCAAAGATATGCCTTAAGACCAATACAGTGTAAGTATAGATCTTTTTTTTTCTTTTTTGTTTTCTTTTTGTCTAGTAGAAACCTGATTTTATTCCAACATAACCATAATCAGCATTTAAAACAACAACAACAACAACACTGGACAGTGTGGGGGAAAAAAATCTATATTTTCAGGCAATGGTTTTACACTCAGTATGGGGAAAAAAAAAAAAAAAAAAACCCTGCTTGCCAAGTAAAGGCATTAACACATTTTCAAGGGACTTTTCAAGTGCATTTTTTTTTCCCTTGGCTCAGCATTTCCTTTTTACAGCATCTATTAATCAAGTCTAAGCAGGCTTTAAATCCCCAATCCCTACTTCAGATTATTTCACAGTTGCTGTCCTCTTGTCTCTTTGTCTCTAGTACCATCTTCCCCTGATTCCATTGTTTTAGTTCAGCTCTTTGCTCTGCACTTTCAATCATCCCAAGTCTACCATCCTTTGAGAACAGCAGCTATCAATTTCTAAAGCCATACAACAAGGACTAATGTTTATACTTTCAAAGGGAATTCACTGAATAATAAAGACCATTTAAGAAATGCCAGGAAAAATTGATTACTCCAGAATACAGAGCAACCAGTCCAGATCGGAGAACACCATTTAGTCCTTAGAATTGGTAGAGAGAAAAAAGGGGGGGGGGGTGACTAAAATTCATCTTTTTCTTTATTATATTTGGATAGTAAAACTCCCAGAATCTAAGAAGCAGTTAACTTAATCAAGAAAAGGGAAAGATAACAGCTATACATTTTAAGAAGTTAAAGATGTAAAAGAAGATAAAAAAAAATATGGTAATGCACAGAACCAAATATTTTCTCCATAGAAAAATAACTTGATCAAAAGGGTTTTACTGTTTCAGTGAGGTGGAAAGGCACAGATAAGTGGTTGCCTATTTTTTTCCCTGTCTTATCCTTACAAGTAATTGATAAATTGCTAAGGATCTAAAGGCTAAACGCCATTAACCTGTTTTTCTCAGGTATTTGTCATAATTCTAAATGTTGTTATTCTATAAGTCCATTTTGTGCATGCCTCCATAATAATAGTAAGATCTGGGCATGAGAAATACGGAGAGAAATCAGAGGAATCTCAAGTTGCTTGAAACCACTGAAAACCATGGGCAAGCCTGTATCCGAAACCCAAGCTTCCTGGATTTTACTTCCACAACAAAATTCAAAATAACATCATTTCTTGCTTTGTTCCAATCCTTGATGAAGTTCAAATACTGAAACATTTTCCTATTTGAAATTTGCAGACCACCATTCAGAACTTCAGAGAATATTACCTCGATTGAATAACTGTGTGTATATCTCTATTCATTAGCTCCAGTATCCCAAATCTAACATTACGCTTCTTGTAAGTGACAATAAATTGTTTCCAAATACAACTTCTTCTCATTCTTTTTATGGATATTATAAAAAAGCAGCAAATCAAAGAGGAAAACAGGTTAACTTTATGCCAATCACAAAACCTGGTGACAGGTGTCGCCATGTGTTGCGACAAGATCTCTTGGCCATGGGTCATTGCTTTGAAAGGAACTAACGAATGGCTTGCGGTACTGTGACACACTGAAAGGCCCCCTGGGATCTCATGCAAAGATCTCATGACAGGTATGAAATTAACTCGTGGTATCATGGTATTTTCCAAACATGACAGCTTCCAGAATCGTTTCCACTTAGCACAGTGGGGATTGTGGGAGGAACTGCGACATCTAGTAAATGATTTCAGTGGGATCTCCTAAGGGCCGTAAGAAAAACCGTCCCCTGAGAAAATGTGTAGAAAGTTAAAATTGTAGAAGGTGGGGCTCAAATAACGTGGCAGTCAAGCAAAAATAATTCTGTTTTGGATACTCTTGTAACTTTAATTTACTTCCTGGACTAATTTCCACAGAGAAGATGAATAAAGTATCCATTATTATAATTTTGAAGAGCTCTTTATTTCTTCCTTGAATTAGAACAAGGGTTTCAGTCATGAGCGGAGGAAGTACTGGAGCAACCATGGTTTTTCGAAGCACACACGTGCGCAGGCATGTGAGCGTGGAAGCGTGCGCGCGCGCGCGCACACACACACACACACACACACACACACACTGGCTGTACCATGCAAATTAAAACACTAATGCCCACACTGTAACTAAATCTTATAATTATGTTACATGCAAAAATGTAAAATCTGGAAACAGTAACTGTAAAACTCTTTGTTATAGAAAAGATAGATGTTAAAAGAGCAAAGCAAAACATTTGCACCGCATAATAAATAAATGTGTCACAGGCCTACTTTACTGACTTCTGAGTTAATTGCCTTTTCTATATCAATTCCAAATGTCACGTCAAAGATAATATGAGGAAATGAGCAAACAGAGAAAAAGGAAGAACAGGCAAATTTAGCACTTAGAAATAAAGTCACATAAACAAGGTATTTATTTTCTTTGAATTCCTAATATAAAAACAGCATGCGAGTTATGAATGCCACTTTTTTGCATAATTTTCACAGTATATGGTAAGAGAAATCACAAGTACAGTGATTATAGCTTGAAATGCAAGCAATTGTTAGTCCTGAAAAGAATAAAAGGAACACGTGACTATAAATGTGGTTGAGAACCAGAAATTACGTGGGATTCAATGCTATGTTCTTCTGCCAACAGACAAATTAAGTGTATTAATGTTATGTGTGTATACAGATACAGACCATTAACTCTGGTTTCACAATCTGGGCACTAGAGGCTAACTCCTGGTTCTTTATTTTGCTTTTTTTCAATAAAAATTTTCTCCAGAATTCCTTTATGATCCTAGCATGTGGACATTATCATCTAATTCTAGTAACTGTGAATACCTTAATTATCAAATAATACCCTTCAATTTCCAAGCAGATGCTCAATACATTCTTTAAGATCAGTGAGCAGTTAGCATATATAGTAAGTGATTTCCTAAAATGACTATATATGTAAGAAACACTGTATAACAAATACTATGTGCCAAGCACTGTTTGAGGAACTTTACAAGCAATTCATTTAATCTTAATAATAACAACCCTATAAGTTAATATCTCCAACTTTCAGGTGAGATAATGCATGTACAGAGAAGATAAGTCATTTTAACAAGTCTACAGCTGATAAGTGGGATAGTCTGTAATTGGACCAGAGTCCATCATCTTTAACCTCCATGATGCTATGGAAGTCCTTCCCAGATCAATGTACAACAACCCTTCCAGGCACGAGATTTCCCTTGGGACTCCCATTCTTCTTGCTATTACCTCTTATTTAAACCTCATGGTCAAAGAAAACGGAGTCACTGGATTCCATTAGTTGTAACTATACCACCCACTTTAGAAAACCCAACTGTCTTCTAAGCAAGCTAAACTCTGCCCTTCCCTGTAACCAACCTCCCAGACAGTCTCTGAAGAAAGGCTGTAACAATGTTAATGTTTTGATGATATCAACCTTCAGAAGTCAAGATGTTTCATTCAACATATTTTCTTGAGTATCTATGAAATATACACATCATATATATTGTATATGTTAAAAAGAGTGGTGAATTAAACATGCATAATCTTTACCATCACAACACGTAAGATTCGTGGGGAAATATAAAAGTAATGTCAATGAATATGTGCTTATTTATTTTAAATAAGTTTTAAAAGAATGGTATAAATCAGTGATTTCAACTTTGGAGTCCAGTAAGTCTTCAGCCCCAACTCCTCTGATTACTAGTTTTTAGAACATGAATTACTCTCTTAAACTTTCAAATTCTCATTTAAAAAAAAATCTACTAGAACAGATTAATAGTGTTTTAAGGATTAAAAGAGTTAACATACAAAATACTTAGAAAATTGCCTGACATACAATATATACATTCAATTAATAGTATCTTTATAATTGCTCAGTGTTTATCTTTTACACGCCCTTCCTTTTACATACGTTTATCTTATCCTTTTGAATAATAGTAATGACCTTTTTTCAATTACAACAAATAAAGGTTCTTCATCACAGAACAATAGTAAGTTTATCAAATTTCCATTCAATATTTTTATGAATACATAAAAAATGAGATTACTGGAAAAAGGCAAACACCTGGTCCCTAAGTGTCCACTGTTTCCTGTCTGTGACATCATAGAAACCATCTGCTAGCTCTCTCTGTAGTAAAGTACTAAGTATTTCACTCTGATGGGCAAAATTTTGTCATTCTACATAGCAACTAAAACAGTTTACAAGATATGTTTTTTTCACAGAGATAAGATTTTTTTTCATAAACCACTCTTGCCATCAATGCACATCAGTAGAAATAATACAGAAGTTAAAAGTGCCTATAATATAACTGGAACATAAGTAGGATATTTGCTTCTGTCCTATAGATTATGGATTTATTTTTTCAACCTGACAATGGAAATCTGACCGATGAATACAAAGGTTACATAACAATTCATTTTGATATAGAAAAATATACCCATACAATGTTAGTGTGATACTAGACGATGAGTCACACAATGCTTAAGAGCTTGGCTCAGCCCTACCACTCAATGGCTATGTAAACTTGGGCAGTCATTGATTCCCAGACCCTCTCCAATCTAAGGAGCAGTTTCATCACTAGTAAGAGGGTAGAATAATTCCAACCCACAGGTTGTTGTAAGAAATAAGCACTTACTATATGCCTAGTGGCACTAGGCACTGAAGATACGGTGGTAAATAAGACTAGACTACAGTCCATGCTAATAATTCACTGTCTACATTGCTTAGATAGAAAAGGAAGATATTGCTTCTTATTTCATAAAAACGCTGAGAATAAGCTATATGGTCCACCAGAATGATAAATGAAGACACTGCAAAGATCACAGTGGTTTATATATGGAAAGCATAAGAATTCAATATAGCATTAATAATATTTCTTGCATATAATTAATTGGGTAAATCCTCATACAAATAAAAGAAGCGAAGAAAAAACTGTGCATTAAGGCAGAATATACCTTGTACTTCACAAACTGTGGGAACCAATTTTCCAATTGTAGATATCTTAAATGTTCCTGAAAATGGTCAAAATTATTCTATTTAAATTTTGAAAATCATGTTAGGAGAAACAAAACAATGTGTTGTTTATAATGAAAGGGAACTACTGGTGACAGAAATGTCAACCCAACTCACACTAGAGTAAAAAATTGTACCAAACAATAAACCAGGAAATTCCAGAGCAGTATCTGTGTTTAGAAGATCGTAGGTAGTTTAACTTGAAAGTCAAATCTTTTCTCATTTAGCTTGTCTGAATAGTGGGCATATTTATTCTGTTTAACTAAAGACAGCCTTAGTTGGCTTAATAGTTTTGAATGTTCTAATTTGCAGATGGTTTATCTTAGGCAAATATATTTACATTGAAATAGTAATATGTTTTAATATTAACATAAGTGTGTGTGTGTAT
This sequence comes from Ursus arctos, assembly GCF_023065955.2. Taxonomy (NCBI): domain Eukaryota; kingdom Metazoa; phylum Chordata; class Mammalia; order Carnivora; family Ursidae; genus Ursus; species Ursus arctos. The sequence goes on along the minus strand of NW_026622808.1, from coordinate 55,356,294 downwards.
GTGTGTGTGAATTCACAATGTTTTACAGGGATTAAAAGTTGCATGTGATATCATACTCTTTCTAGATTTGCCTTTTACGATATGGTAACCACTCGCCGCATTTAGTTATTTAAAGTTAAATTAGTTAAAATGAAAGATAATTAAAAATTTACTTTCTCAGTCACACTAATCACATGGAAAGTACTCAACAGCTACATGCAGCTAAAGATGCACATACTGGACGATGCAGATATAGGACATTTCCATCACTGAATAAAGTTTTATTGAGTAGATCTGGTGTAGACATTCATTTATACATTTATTTTTATTCATTTATTTTTGTTTCTTTACACAACAAACATTTATTAATGTGCCAAGCCCTGGGCTAAGCCATGGGACAAAATGATAACCAAATATAGATATTGTTCCAATTGTCATGAAATTTACATTCATATGGGATAAATAGACACTAACTAAATGTTCACACAAAGTTAAAACTGAAAATATGATAAGTCCTAAGAAGGAAAGGCAAGGGGTGTAATTTTAGAGGGAGAAGACTGATCTACCTAGGAAGATGACTCTAGTGAAGTTACCATTGACATGAGATAAAAGATGTGCAGGAGTTGGTTCAGCAAAGAGGAGAGAAAGTGTAGTAAACAGATAGATGATCATGTGCAAAGGCTCTGTGGTCAGAAGGGCCTGGAGAATGTGAGGGAGAAAAGGTCAATGTATAGGAACTGGTAAAGAGTGGGGGAATTTGGTCAAAGTTGATCCTGGTCTATATTATTGACACCTTGTGAGCAATGTAAAGAGCTTGTCTTTACCCAAAAAGAAATGGAAAGTAATTTTAAGCAGAAAGGTGGTGTGGTCAAATTTGTATTTCAAAAAGAATCTCTGGGTACAGTATGGAGAACTACCATATGGGCAAGTGTAGAAAAGAGTAGTTAGACACATCCATGCATGTTACTATCTCTCCACCTGCCACCTCTAGTTTAAATATAGGCGGGCAGATTATAATTTAACAACAAAAAGCATCCATATTAATATGGCTAAATTTTTAAAGGAGTTATTATGATAGAAAACTAACTTGACCTCAAACTTGTGGATATGATTATTTCATAATGTGTGATTTTTTTTTTTTTTCTATCCACAGAAGCAATAGGAGAAGGAATAGACAGGGAAGCATGTAAATATGCTGAATTTAGCTCCAAGCCAATACTGACGACACTGAATGGTAAAATAATAAAGGTCTGGAGAACCCAGCTCCTGAATAACATTAAAGGAGAAAACAGGGGCATCTGGGTGGCTCAGTCTGTTAAGTGTCAGACTCTTGGTTTTGGGTCAGGTCATGATCTCAGGGTTGTGAGATGGAGCTCCGTGGATCCTCGCTCAGCACGGAGTCTGCCTGGGATTTTTTCCCTCTTCCTCTCCCTCCTCTCTCTGTCTTTCTCTCTCTCAAATAAACCAAATCTTTTTTTAAAAGGAGATTAACAGAGGCTAAGGGGGAAATAACTAAGTTTGGGAATGATAATTATCCCGAAGAACTTAAAAAGCTTAAATACTTGTGTAAAAGACAGCTAAAGTAAAACACTTTAGACAGCTAAAGTAAAAGATTCAGGTTCCTAGACAAGGAACTCTCCATTGGCCAGGGTGGTGCAAAGTAACCACTTTCAGAGTGTGCAGGAGGGGCACACTCGTTTTTTGGCCATGAAAAATCCACCAAGCAAATGCTAGTTATTTTATACCCATTAAAAAAACACAAAAACTAACAGAAAAAAAAAAAACAAAAAACAAAAAATAAACCCAAAGTATGAACTCACTGTCGCTAGAATATTTGCAAAGCTCGTGCTTTCCTACAGTCTTTGCACCTGCTGCTCCCTTCACTTGAGTGGCTCCTTCCCAGATATTCACAGAGCCATCCTTCATTCAAATCTCTGGTCCAATGTCACCACTTCAGTGAGGTTTTCCTCGGCTAGCCCATCTAACAGTGGCCCCGTGTCCTCACTTTTACTTAATAGGAAGTATCATCACCTGACACTTTATTACCTCTTTATTGGCTTGACTGTTTGTTACCTCCTGATATTAGACTATAACTCCCACAAAGACAGAACTTTGTCTTATTCATCTCTATATCCCCAGCACCAAATGCCTGGCTCAACAAGTAATGGGGGCAAGGATGACTGAAGGGAGTGCAGGACGGATCACATTGTGAGTGGAGTCCAGCAATCAGTCGTCTTTGGAACTTATGCCACAAAATGTGTTGATTGCTGCTTTGAACTATTTCAATATAAACTCCTACCTGATCTTGCAATTTGTCTCCACAATGTAAACAACTCCATAGTCTTTCTAGTTATGAGACCTAAAATTCTCTTTTGCTTAGGGCTACTTGACACTGAAAGTATCATGGCCAATGTACTAACTTACCACACAAACTACATGAGGGAAGAATTCATCTTCCTTATTTCCACACAATAGTGCCTTGTAACAAATGAAGCCTGTGTTCTTGAAATGTTTCTGAGAGGAAAGAGGAAGAGAATAATGAAAGAACGCTTGAAATTTATGAACCAGAAGTACACATATTACTAAACCTAAGGCTTGGAAGAAGATCATAAAGTCCACTCAGAAATGACAAAGAACAGTGTGTTGATAAGAATAAAGACAAACAAAATTATGAACTGGAACTATGTCTGTCAGTACCCCTACGACTTGGGAGAGAACAGAAGAGTCTGCGCAAATTTTTCCAAGAACAAGGTAATAAGGATTATAGCGACAACGATAACAGAAATGTAGACACACTCTCTCTGAGACTTGCAAAAGGATAAGTAATTCCCCTAACATTTTTGGCACTGTGTACATGAGCTTGTATAAATGAAACATTTTAAATAACAGTAGCGGTATTATGGTAAAGCATAAAAACAATGAAAACTTTTAAGTAATTAATGGACATAAGAACTTACTGTATATAGCAATTGGTAAAATTATTTGTAGGCATGTTATTTAGGAGTATAAAAATTTCATTCACCCAATTCTGTTGAAATCCTGCTACATTGCAGAAAACGTCTACCATATGACTTCAGTCGGCACATATCAAAACAGTGTTTTATCACAACGCTATTTTTAATAGCTAGAGATATGACTACCAAATAGAAATGTCACAAAAACATGATCTCCACTTAACATGAAAGATGACTTTTCGTAAGAGGGCTTCAAACACAGCATGCGTATTAAAAGGAAGAACCAGGATGTGTGCTCGACGCACAGTTCTCCTCCCCACATTCATCAATGTTCACTTTGATTTCCCTTTCCTCTCTCCACTGCTCCTCTGAATCTATTTGTCAGATAACCATATTGCACGTTTCCTGACTTCCACAGCTTAGCATGAATATATCAGCTTTTGCAGCTCTGCATCCCTGGCTTCAACTGATGCCAATGTCCATTCCAAATTAAAAATTTTTGACAGTTTTTCTCCACCCTCACAAATGCCCTTCATTTCATCTCATGAGAATTTCCCATGTGGTAAATGTATCAAGCAGGTTTCTGTAATCTCTCTGACAGCCTCTCTGTCTAGGACTGGCTAGAAATAATCAGTGGGCACAAGGGTCGATGTTCAGAGAAAAAAAAAATAGGAGGCCTCATGGAGTTCTCCAATCCAGCTGAAATTGGTTGATCAAGGATCCTCGCCTCAGGTAGAGCATAAGCCTGAAATGATTTCACTTTTTTCCTCAAAGGTGGCTTTCAACACTATTTTGCCAAATTCTCCTTTCCCATCACTCTATGATATCGTGTCATTCCATAAGCCTCGTGTCACTTTTTATCACTAAAATTCAGGCTGATTCAAAGTGCTCCCTCCTTCCTCATTTCCTGCCAGAACTAAGGCAGGATGGAGTTTATTAAATGAGGAGAGGAATGCATTCTCCTATTTCATTCTTTCTCTTTCTGTAGCATCTTGGAATTATAATTGTTACTTCTAGCCTGATTGTCTGTTGGGTCAGCCCCTGCTCCAGCCCCAGGCACTTCCACCTCCATTCCCCCCTCCCCCATTTCTACCCCTCACTCCCCATCCCAGAATGATCCCAGAGCATTCTGCAGCTGGAGTCAAAGCACACTTAGCAACCCCCTTAGGTGAGGCACCCCCAGGACAGCTTGCACCCAGCCACTTACTATGGGGTCTATTTGAGCTATAGGACATTCATGCAACCCTGCAGGATCCAAAGGTAAAAGTATGAGCTGTTTGACTTGCCCATCCTATGACCTCTTCCCAACCCCCTGTCCTGCCCACCTTGGCACAGGCACACACCAGGAAGTCCACCCGTGATTCAGGTAACCAAACAGGGAACACACTGCCAGCTTCCCATCTCTCAGGCACATCAACCTGTTCAAAGGATTACATCAGACCCCTTCACTTGGCTTCGCATAAGGAAAAGTGCTACAGAAGGAGCCCCTCTTATCACAATGCACAATTTGCACAGTTTCAGAGAGCCACTCTCATCTTCTTGCCCCAAATGTTTCTGTACAGAAGCAGGGCAGCTGGTAATATTGGGGAACTCCAGCTTCTTTCAGCTCTTAGGAAGCCTCTGAGGAAGATTCTGGCCCTAAGATTTTATTCCTCTCTTTACTCAGATTTTATTTCCCTCTTACTAAAGATTAACTGGGCTAATCTATGTTTTCAGCTGTGAACTATAATTACTAATTTGGGATCCACAACAACAACAAAAATATAAGGTCCCACTCAACATCCTGTTATCTTATTTGTTTATTTATTTATAGATTTTATTTATTTATTTGACAAAGAGCGAGAGCACGCACAAGCAGGGGGAGGGGAAGGCAGAGGGAGAGGAAGAAGCAGGCTCCCTCCCAAGCAAAGAGCCCAACGTGGGGCTCGATCCCAGGTCCCCAGGATCACGACCTGAGCCGAAGGTAGAGCCCAGGCATTCCTAGTCAACAGTTCTTAATATATTTACCATGTCACCACTAGATATTCTATAAAATCTTATACTTTATTATTCCAAATTATTTTCCTCACTGTTTGAAATTAATATAATATAGAAGCTTGAGAAACCTACAGCCTTTTTCTGCAAAAGATTTTATCTAGGGAACACGTCTTGGGGCAAAACACATTAAAGCAGGAGTAAACATACAATGTAATAAGACAACGAATATGAATTGATAAATAAATAAAACTATAAAATAATAAATAAAGCAAAACAAAATAAAACTAAAGCAAGGTTTTTTATAAGACCTATCATTTCAGAATTGACCATCAACAGCAGAGTTAATCAAACTCATTGCAAAAATGACAATATCAAGGCAAATCCATTTCTCTGACAACCGTTACATTTTCTCCTTCAAAAACAAAAAGAAAGTATTCAATTTGCTTTTAACTGTCTCTTGGAAATTTCTTAAATCTATTTTCTTAACAGAATACCTCTTAAATCAGAGGGAGGATATTTGTTGCCAAAAGCTGTATAATATTTAGCATTTTTCTTGAGTTTTATGTAACAATTTAACAAAGAAAATCAACTTGAACCCAACCTTGCCCCTGAGATACACAGATGGGTTTAAGTAGGTGTAAACTTAAACTGGTAAAGATCATGAGATACATTGTATGAGGTGATTTTAGATCCTCAAAAGCAGAGATTTTACAGATCATGCTTTTGGTTTAATTTTCTTTTTGCAAAATAATAGCAAAAAATTCTCATAATTTTAAGCTAACATGAGCCACTAGAAACACCTCAATACTAAAAATTTCTTCAGAAGTGCATGCAATATTAAGAAGTCAATGGGAACTAAAACATGAACATAAAGTACAGGAAAATGAATAAGCCCAACCTGCCCTAAGGCCTAAATCGCCTCACAGTGGTTAATTTAGATCTTATGCAAAGCAAGTTGCTACCAGGGCAAGGAAACAAATTCTCATTATATTCGGTGCCCAGATATCACCAGGGAAATAATGACAAGATAGTCCTTCTCAGCATAATTTCAAAAAGAGATCTTGCTGCCAAATAAAATCGCCTTAACAAAAATGGTATCACTTAGCTGTTCAGTTAGTCAGTAGGCATTTATTTGAATTCTGTCGTATACGGTGAAGGAGCACAAAATAAATAGAGCACAGGGTCCTTACCACTGAGAAATATGAGATATACACTGGAAGTAACAGATGAATGAATGCAAGGAACCAGATGTGCCAATATGAAAAGTAATGAGGACAAATTATGCAGGTAAATGCTACGGGGATGCTCACACATGCTTTGTGATCAGCCAGCTCCCAGTAGACTCAGCTCCTACCATTTCAAGTAGGGGAAAGGGGAGATCCTCTCCTGGATGTTTTAGTCCATTCGGGCTGCTATAACAGAGTACCATAGTGTGGGTAGCTTAAAAGCAAGAGAAATGTACTTCTCACAGCTCTGGAGGCTGGGCAGCCCAAGATCAAGGTGCGAGCAGATGAAGTGTCTGGTAAGAACTGGATTCCCAGTTCACGGGTAGCTGTCTTTTTGCCGTGTCCTCACATGGCAGAAGGGGCGAGGGAGCTCTCTGATGTCTTTCTTGTAAGGACACTAATCTCATTCATGGGGGGCTCCCCCCTTAGGACGTAATCACCTCCCTAAATCCCCACCTCCAAATACTATCACACTGGGGATAAACTTCAACGTATGAATTTGGTTGGGGAACAAATACTCATTCTATACCACTGTGTCCTAAGATAATCAGGGAACAACTCTGATTAATAACTACTGTTTTAACAACTCTTGTTATGATATGAGTAAATAACTGTGTGTTAGCGTGTCCTAAACTAAAGCTCTCAGGTGCTGGCTTGCTGATTTAGGTCACCTCCCCGCCCCACTCTGATAGGTTAAAGCATCCCCATCCAGCTCACATGCGTTCGAAGCCGACCTCATTTGCTCTTACTTCACTTGTTCTAAATGAAAATGAAATTCGATGCCATCCTAACCTCCTAATGCAGGAAAACCACACACTCTATCAGCTTGGTTGTCACTGAGGGACAGTAGCACACACCACCCCAAAATGCACCATGTTGCCATGTGGATTATTTTGAGCTAAACACCATGAAGACCCAGCAGCCTCAAGAAGAGTTCTTTGTCTCTCCCTTAACTACCTAAAAAAAATTATTTTTTTAAGGTTTTATTTATTTATTTGAGCAAGAGAGAGAGAGAGAGCATGCACGGGGGGGGGGCGGGGGGCAGAGGGAAAGGGAGAAGAGGACTCCCCACTGACCAGAGAGCCTGATGTAGGGCTTGATCCCAGGGCCCTGAAATCGTGACCTGAGCTGAAGGTAGATGCTCAACTGACTGAGCCACCCAGGTTCCCCAAACCTAAAAGAATTTAGATAGAGGGTCTGTACCAGGAAGAGAGAGCTATTATCAGAGAAACTTTTAATATCAGAAAGACTTACCTGCATGAAAGGGCAAACATCTATTTACCAAATGTTTGCTCTTCTCATCTTCCTGTGAATTGCCTTCCTCCCCTTTGAAGCCCAGAATCCTACCCCCTTCTCAACTTAGGATGGTATACAAGCCTCAATTGCCTGACTGCCTGTGAGTCTCATATTTGTCCATAGGGCTCCCATATGCATGAAATTAAATTTGTTTTTCTCCTGTTAATCTTAGTTCAACTTAATTATTAGACCAGCCAAAGAACCCAGAAGGAAAGAAAGGAAAGGTTTTCAGCTCCTGTGCCACAAAGTAAGCTTCTGTCCTGAGGTTGCTGGCACCAAAGCCAGAGCTTAATGTTTTTACAAATAAAGAAAAACAAACAAACAACAACAACAACAAAAAAAACAATTGTGATGCCAACCTGTACCTTGGGTAAGGGGTTAGTTCCACAATCACCATCAACCACCAGGCATCTCAAAGAAATTTACAATCTGGGTAAAAATAGCATGCCTGCTGGGCAGATAGAACTTCGAGGTCAGCCCCTAGCCCCCTCTTCATTAGATTGCTGACACTGAGCCTCCCCCATGTGGAAATTCCAAAGCTGCCCCCAGTAAAGACAGAGCTCCTTTGCCATTAACTCACGTCATTGCTACAGGTGCCCATCAGCGCCACCTATAGGTTCAAAGGGACAGAGGCTTGAGCAGAGCCTGCTTTCCTATTGCTGGCACAGCTCTTGGTATCAAGTCCTGACTAACCTACATAATTCTTCAACGTGTAAGAAAGATTTTTCCCTAAGCATTTATACTTAACCAAGGATATTGCATACCAAAGTTGGCCACAGTTACTAACCTTACCAGATTTTATAGACCTTTTCACAACTGCCCCTAAGAATGTGATCTGCTCCTCGTAGACAAGTTGCACAGACGCAGAACCACCATTCCCACTTCAAATACCCACTGGTTTCATTTCTTTTTCTCTGCATGAAATTGTTTTGATGAGGTTGTGGAATATAGGTGAGGTTCAGTGGGGTGGAGTCCAGAGCCGACGACCAAGAAAGAATTCTTGAGACGTCTTTGGTGCAAAATGGTGGTTTATTAAAGCACGGGGACAGGACCCGTGGGCAGAAACAGCTGCTGCCCTGGGTTGTGAGGGGTGGCTGATTATACACTATGGGGCTGGAGGAAGGTAAGGAAAAAGGGAGTTTCAGGAAATACTTTCATACGTTAAAGAAGACTCACAGGATACCAGAGGTCTTGCCATTGTCAAGTTAAGGTTGTTTACCCCTCCAGTAAGGCATTAACATGAAGATAGTCGGGAACTTCCTGGAGGAACATTACACTCTGCCCACTTCTATCTATGGGTATCTGTCTATGGGCTGCAGGTTACAAAGACATTCAATTGTATCTACTTTCCCTTCCGGAAGCTAGGTTATTGATAGAAATGCTTTGTTCTTGTAGATTGTTAAGACATTTGTAAACTGAGGGAAACTCAAGTCTTGCAGGATTGTGGTCTCTATAGGTTACTATTTCTTTTTCTTTTAGGGCAGCCAGGAGTGCCTGAGGAATGTCACATACATCCTGGGGGGGGGGGTGCGTGGTGTCAGTTTCTGCTTTGACCTCAGCTTGCCTTCTGTTCCCTCATCAATTTGTTTATTTGTTTTTTTTTTTTTTTTTGTTTTTGTTTTTTTAAGAAGGCATTTTATTTAGACCAAGTTTCAAGAGGTTTTTAAGAACCTTGAATACCGGGAGAAATCTCTTCCATTCTAGAAGACTCCTAGAATGCTTGCCCAAATTTACCACCTCTCGTTCCAAACCACTCCCACCTTACAGCAACCATCAAGTTTTTAAAACCTTACAATCCCACCTCATCAAACCTTCTGCTTCACTGTGAATAGTTACAAGATTCTGGCATTACATTTTCCATACCTCGCCCACTTTGAATGCGTGTGAGGATAATATATTATTGTATGGAATCTAGAAACCTCCAGGCACAGGCCTATGCTCTTCCCACCATATATCATCATTTTTCTGGGCTTAAATCATATCAGTCAGATTTGCATTTCAACTCAGAAACACAGTAATTTTTGACGAAAGAAGTTAGGTGAAGCCCGATTCCTTAGAATGAGAACAATAAAAAAGGACAATTCTTTGGTGAGCAGTAAGTGATGTAAAAATGTCATAGCGGTGAGGGAACAGAAGGCAAGCTGAGGACAAAGCAGAAACTGACACCTCACCCCCCCACCCCCACCCCCGCCCAGGATGTATGTGACATTCCTCAGGCACTCCTGGCTGCCCTAAAAGAAAAAGAAATAGTAACCTATAGAGACCACAATCCTGCAAGACTTGAGTCTCCCTCAGTTTATAAATGTCTTAGCAATCTACAAGAACAAAGCATTTCTATCAATAACCTAGCTTCCGGAAGGGAATGTAAATACAATTAAATGTCCTTATAATCTGCAGCCTCCAGGAAGTTCCCAACTATCTTCATGTTAATGCCTTGCTAGAGGGAAAACAACTTTAACTTGACAACAGCAAGACCTCTGGTATCCTGTGAGTCTTCTTTAACGTATGAAATTCCTTTTGAAACCTCCCTTTTTCCTCACCTCCCCCAACCCCATAGTATATAACCATCCGCCCCTCGCCACCCGGGCAGCAGCTGTTTCTGCCCACGGGTCCTGTCCCGTGCTTAATAAACCACCATTTTGCACCAAAGACGTCTCAAGAATTCTTTCTTGGTCATCGGCTCCGGACTTCACCCCACTGAACCTCACCTATATTCCAAAACCACATCAATAGCAAATATTAATTGAGTGACATTATGTAAATGTTATAGCAAACTTTTATTGAATGCTTACTATGTGCTGCAAGCACTTAATGGGTATCATCTGATTTAATCTCATAAAAAGCTACCAGGTAAATATCGCCACTGTCTCAGTTTTACAGAAGAGGTTAGCGAGATACAGAAATGTTAAGCAATTTGGCCAAGTTCACACAACTAGCAAGTATGGGAGCCAGAACACAAACTTCAGCAGGCCACTCTCTTAGCTACGTTGCCAAACCACCAGTCAATTAAATAACTGTGTATTATGCAAATACAATATAAACACAGTTCCTGGCTCAAGGTAAAAGAGCCCACGAAATGGCTGTCATAGACGTAGCAGTCATAGTAGTCATAGCAAACATTAGGTATGATGCTTCTGTCACATGCCACAATGACATTAGTAGCAAATTTACTAAATAACAACTATTGAAAGCTGTATCTCCCTTGTGGTTCTTTCCTAAAACCCAAACTAAAACCTTTCAAAGTGCTCAGGATTGCTGACCAGGAAGCAATAACTGGAGAGGAATGTTTACATAGAAATATAGATGCGTAATTCACTTAGCGTGCTGCTCTTTTATGCAAATGATCCTGTATGAAAAGACAGAAGGTCTTTGTTTTCCAGAATGACATTTTCCCTACAACCCCAATACTATTTTATTAATCAGAATGTCCTTTGCTAAAAGACCAAGGATCATTCATTGTGAGAGTCAAATAATGAGCATTGACTTTGAACTTCCCAAATAGCCCCCAAGTCTGAGTATCTCAAAGACCGGAAGTGAGAATTTACCTTGGCAATCTTAATGTATGGCACGTAGTAGGTCCACAACATACATCTATACCATGCAGAAATGATACAGGTCAGGAACATTTTGTTAGTTTGATAGTCCTGCGTTATCAAAGATGTAAACTGCCAGCAAGTAGTCTCATTGTTGTTCCATATGAGTATTGTTTTCAAAACTACTTCTCCCTTTCTATTTATTTGGGAAACTATACATTCTTACTACTTTTGAGTTCTTTTTTTCTACTGCAATACCAATAGGAGCTCTACAAGATCATTTTCAGAATGATTCCCAAGGTATAGTAAAGAGCAATAAACGCAGGGGTTATGAACTACCGGTATCATTTACTGTGTGGGCTTGTTTTAAAAGCGCATAAAGAAATAATTCACTTGTCCTATTCATGTGGCAATGAATTTAGTGCCATTTGAATAGAGAACATAAAAAGACTCATTCAACTCATTTAACTACTAATTGGTTATCCTTATAGTAAGGTCTGAATGACAGAGATAGAGCAAAGCACCCAAGGGAGAAAAACTAAAATAAAAAACCGTGGGACATTTTTGCAAGTCTATCTAAGACAGTGGCAGTGCAGCCTGTTGACACTATCTATCTTAGATAAGCTGATTGCTGGAAAGGAACCCAGAAGAAAAGCTCAGTACTGTATGGTAACTAACATAATAAATAAATAAATAAATAAATAAATAAATAAATAAATAAATAAATAACAACAATAAAAAAAGCTCATTCTTTTCAAATCAATATTAGCACTTTGTGTTACCCCCATCTGGCACTGCACATGGATCCATTCAAAAGGTGTACCTTACACAATTGTGTGTAGCTACGAAGAAAGTAAAATATATATGGCATCATTAAAATCACTCTTTCCACATCCGCTAAGCCCACACGAATGTGGTTTGTGTTCTCTATAGTCCAAGAACTATAAAAATTTAAAAGATGCAGAAAAGCAAATAATGCATAAATAAAAAATGTAAAATAATTCTCATCTTTGAGAAAATGGACTCAATAAACCAGTGATGTAAATAAATTTCAGCTAGATAGAAAAACAAATATATAGATATGTGAATGATTTGGAGCAGTGAAATATGCAAGCTGGAAACAAGGGCCCTCTTATGATGTCCTGTATAGCACATCCAATTATTGGAAGTTTCCAGTAACAAATGAACACTTCCTTTCTCTAGCATTATTCTTCCTTAAGAGAAAACAAAATAACAAACAAGAAAGATGGCACAGGGTACAAAGAAGTAGCTGGCAAAATTCAGAACCATCATGGTATAAATGAGAAATTTTCAGTTAACTGTTCAGCAAGTCTATTACATTTTTTTTTTTTTAATTAACTACTCCAAGAGTCATAACCTCTTAATGCATCAATACCACCCTGGGGATGAGTCTGAATGAGCTCTTTCAGATGGCTAGGAGTTCATCTGATGAATCACCATTAGTCTCAAGGCACTGGAGTGGACAGAAGCAGGTTAATGGAGCAGCTCATTTCCGTTCTAAGGAACTCAGGTGCCGGAGCTTCTGGACTCTGCTTGGGAGCAACTCATTTAACAGAGAAATCTACAAAAAAATCTACTCTCCAAACTTCCTTCACTTAGCATGGCATGTATGTTGTCTTCATGTTTCAGCCATTCGGAATTCCACAGGGATGGCCAATCTTTAAATATCTAAACAAGAGCGTTAAAAAGCTGTCATTAAAGTGTGACAACTGACAGTAGTTCACCTGGTAGCTAAATGAGTAGAAGGCACCTCCAAAGATCCTAGAATCAAAGGCAACGAACTGCTCCTAGGTGTGTTGTATGTAGCTCACACAGCGGCTTTTGTGGAGGCTTAAATTAGTGTACTATCCGTTTCCCTTTCCTTTCTGTCCTTCCTTTTTTAAAGTTTATTTTTTTATTTAAGTCATCTATACATCCAACACGGGGTTCGGACTCATGACAGGGAGATTAAGAATCGCAAGCTCTTCTGACTGAGCCACCCAAGCACCCCATTAGCTTCCTTTTCTTTTCCTTTCCCTTATTTTTTCTTTTTTCTTTGCTTTTCTAGAGAGAAAGACAGAGACGGAGAGAGTGTGAGCAGAGGGAGGGGCAGAGGGAGTGAGAATCTCAAGCAGGCTTCCCGCTCAGTGCACAGCCCAACGTAGGGGCTTGAGCCCATGACCCTGAGATCATAACCTGAGAGGAAATCAAGAGTTGGACGCTTAACCGACTGAGCCACCCAGGTGCCCCAGCTTCCATTTCTTAAACATTAGGAGTTTTAACAGTAAAATTCAGATTTCTGTCCTTTTTATTAAAAAAACGTAGAAAGTCTGATGGCACAAGTCCTGCTTTTGGTACATGGCAATGACCTTCCAGAGCTGAGCAGAGCTTTCCACTCTTAAAAGAGGCTATTTTCTCTAGTGCTCCAGTCTCCACCATTCCCTATTGTCTTGTACCTCTCCTGATGCCTCACTCCTTCACATTTAAATGTGTGATACCAGCCCCATATCTACCGCAGATCTTAGCTGTGAATATACAACCTGTTAAAACTCTCAAACTAAATTACTGACTTAAAGAACTTATTAATAACATATATTGCTTATTTTTTATTAAAATGCTAAAGACTGAATTATAGTCCAGCAATAATTGTACTTCACAATTATTATCATTTTGTTCAAAATTTATTTCTCCTTATAAATACTGATTTAGTTCCTTTATAGCCAACCCTTAACTTTGTGGCTTCTATTTTTAAATATTCTATTCATTGTGTTTCAGATTTGACAGATATATTAAAAATCAAAGAGCCATACAGTTTTAAGGCTGGAATGTTTCTTCAGTATCATTTAGCTGCAAATCTTATATTTTTACAAGTAAGAAATCAATAAATGTGTGACCTTTGGAAGGCACACAGGTAGTGAATATGAAATCCAATGATGGAATATGATTTTTTAACCTCAGCTCAATGTTTAATTTTAGTAGTAACTGGCCTTTCCTATCACATAATGTTTCATGAAGGAAAAATAATACCATTTTCTGAATACAGCATTCTTCCTCCTCTTTCTCTTTCCTTCCTTCCCTCTCTCTCATCTCTCCCTTTTTCTTTTCTTCTTCTCTCCCTACTTACTTTCCTTGCCTTCCTCTGTCTTTCTCCCTGCTTCTCTTCCTCTTTACTTCCTTCTTTTAGGACCCAATACTTTAGCTGAAGGTAAAAATTATATAAACATCATGCTAAACAGACAATGTTTCAGTGGACAGCTGCACTGAGTAATTGAGTAGACAACTTTTTCTTCATTATGCTTATATTATGCAATATTGGACTTTCTTCTTGTACAATGATCAAAGGTAAAAACACAGAATGTGTCCTAGTCCAGCTAGCTGGGAGGCAGAACTAAGTGACCAAACCATTGTGGGATTTAACAGCTTAGCTCGTCATTCAGATTATTCTCATTTACTTCCGAAAAACAAATCAAGGATAAGTAATTCAATAAGTAAAAAATGGGGCAGACAGAAAGGCTTCTCAAACTGTCTCGAACTCAAAAACCAGGCTGATTTCCAATAAACTAAGTGGTTGCAGAGCCGCCAATGTCTCATAGAAAAGTCTGAGAAGAATAACTTAATTTAAAAACCATTTTGGCTTTCCTAATCTTATTTGTTTCTTATTGCTCTTCTCCCTTATTTTATTAGTAATGAAGTTTATGGAAAATAAGAATTTCTTCTTCCATGGAAAGGCTTTATGCAGATTTTTTTCTTCCCACTATGCATTGAATTTTTGAGATCAGCATTTTGAACAAGTTTCACAAACGACAGCCCAGCTGTCAGTGAGGTGACTTTCTAAAATGATCTACCCGGGACTTGTTTGGTAAGCTACAGTAGTCTGCTGGTACTCATGTATGTACAGATTTTTGCTGTCACACTAGCAATGGAATGGGATTTAGGAAGTAGGAGTGAACGCTCAAGCTATGGTGGCATCATAGTCAAAAACAGGATTTTACTAAGTTCCTTCCATCTCTTTAAATAGCAAACCTACATTATAGCAAATGGTATGATTTGGGAGGTAGTGATCCTCAAGTGGTCAGTAATGTGCAAATGCCTTAAAATTTAAGATCTAAAAGATCATATACTAATGTCTTGATACAGACATGTCTTCTTCTAAGAATGTAAAGGTAGATGGCCATTTTTCAGTATTTTAAAAATGTGCTCCCTATACTTTGGTTTTGGTTTTGGTGTACCGAGCATTGTGCGCACTTATGCAAAAACAGCCGTGCTAAAATTTTAGAATACAGACGGGTCCCTACAGCACTGGGCCCCATTGTCAGAAATTCTAATTCAGCAGGTACACTGGGGGTTCCAAGAATCTGCATATGTAATTAACCTGCCAAATCATTCTTTTTTTTTTTTAAGTTTTTTTTTTTTTTTTTAAAGATTTTATTTATTTATTCGACAGAGATAGAGACAGCCAGCGAGAGAGGGAACACAAGCAGGGGGAGTGGGAGAGGAAGAAGCAGGCTCATAGCGAAAGAGCCTGATGTGGGGCTTGATCCCATAACGCCGGGATCACGCCCTGAGCCGAAGGCAGACGCTTAACCGCTGTGCCACCCAGGCGCCCCCCAAATCATTCTTTTACTTATTTATTCAGTTATTCATTTTTACAAACCCATTGTGACAAATATTACACTGTGTGCTACGTATTATGGATAGAGTGGTGAAAAAAACAAAGTCCCTGCTTTTATAAATTGTTTTAACCCGTAAATAAAGATACATAAAATGTAGGGAGTGACAAGAGCTAGGGATAGATACCAAGGATGGAGCAACGGCAAGCAAAGGAGAATGAGGGGGCCTCTCAGACTAGATCCTGCTGATCCAAGTGACTCAGAGACCAAACCTGGAGAAATACTCCCTTGAAACAGGCTAAGGAAAAATACTATCTGTGCCAAGCTCGAACCTAGTGTCAGATATTTCATGTTCTCAAATTTCCCACTTTTCTTGGTACTTAGCAGTTCACTCATATGTCCCTGCAATTCCTACCCCCGCCCCCTCACCTGCCCCCTCACCACACACACAACACAGATCACACATATTTTTATTAGAAAGCTGTTGCCCAAAGTTTAAAATAAAGAAGGCTTGGCATCACTGTAGTGTGAAAAAGAAAGAGTCTGTTAATAAACAATGTGATGAAATTGCCAAAAAGTTGGTGATCCTAGGTGAAAGAAGTATGGTACCTAGAATACAGGATGTGATTGTTACACTTTATTTTATTCCACTCAGGAAACTCCTCATAAGTTGTATTCAGGTCTAAGTGCTTGGATTTAAAACTGACTCAGACCAAGTGAGCTTATTCAGAGGCAAGCTCCCAAGATGGGAGGAGGGATTAGCACCATATCATGGAAAGAAAAGGTGAAAGAGTTAGGGTTGTTTCTGTCTTCCTGGAAACCAGATGACGTTAGTGAGACATAAAACCTCTCTTCAAACATCGGAAGGATATAGGGAAAGGATGAGATTTTGTTGTCTGTGGTCCCACAAGGCAGAAGTGAGAGAAACAGATGCAAATTCCTAACCCCAGGTTTGCAATTATATGAACATGGACTCGAAAGCCTCAGGAGGAAGACCCCGTATGAGAGAAGAGGAAGTAGAGGTTGGTGACCACACACTGGGTGGTGCAAAGGTCTTCAAGACCCAAATGCACGGTGGCATTAAAGGACCACGGGGGTCTGCTAAGAGAACCTGTGACGCACGATTCCTGTTCCATGACTCATAATAGCATGACTGATTGACCCCATGAAACAATACTCCCTCTCACTCCCCGGGCATCTCAAACCAGAAGTGACGCTGGTGCTGCCTGGACAGTCAGCCACGTGGGAAGAAGGGAATGCTATGATCAGAGGTAGGTGGACTTTCCAAGGGTCCTACGTGTCCTTTCAGCGCTTGCTCCTTCCTGGGGGGCTGCCCCCTTCTAGCATCCCTAGTCATCTCCCAAGTGGCCCCCACCAATCTGTCCACACGTCCCCAGAACAAGCTGCCTCTTTAAGAGCCACCCAGGCAGGTGCTCCCCAAGAGTCTATCTTTTCCAAGATGAGATATCAGAATTAATGAAATCAACAACTTCAATGCTTTTCAATCCCTTCAAATGATATACATTCATGATGTGTTTCATAAGCATGCATTACTTGTAGGTATTTTTAATTGACTCTCTTATTTAAATTAAAATATCTTAATGTGTTCTCTCGCAACTATAAATGGGAAATCGGCATTGTTTTACATGAAAATAAACTCAATGAAACCTAACCAATTAAGTTCTAGAGAGACATTGTGACCAGCGGACTCCTGGATTTTGAAGTCTGGACTCTCTTTATGAAAAAGAGATGGAGGAAAGTGTTAAAAATGTATAAAATCATGCCATCACAAAACTAGCCTTTGACTTAATCTGAAGTACCAGAAAAAAATTTAAAGGAAACAAATGTCTGCTTTACATTGAGTCTATTATTTAATTATATTTAATCTTAGATTGCCTCTGATCACCTTATATCCCATCGGTAGTATCTATCCCATCATTTGGGATATACTGAACTGATCAAAGCTAATGTACCCATGTTAGGAGTGACATGAAGCCTTGAGGCACTGAAGTTACCCAGGTGGGCAAAACTTCAAGGAAAAATGAACTAGAGAATGGCAGGCACCACGGAAAATCCACAGAGACATCTTTAGTCACCTACATATTAGGCCCCCCTTGAACTGGAATTTCCATATAAGGACAACCACAGAGATAGGCAGCACTCAGTTCTGCCTCCTAATGCAGTTCCCATTCACCTAGATTCCAGGGCGGCAATACAAGGTTGCCCAGCTAAAACAGTTCACTCCTTCAGTCATCCAAAAAATACACTCAGCAATGACTGTGTACCATGTACTCTTCTAGATACTGGAAACACAAAACCAAAAACACAGACAAGGTTCCTGCCCTTACCTCCATATTTACATGGGTTCATGGGGGCAAGAGAGCTAGTACAAATAAGCCAGGGTTTCTCAACCCAGCATGATGGACATTTTGGGAAGGTACTTCCTTTTTTTGTAGGAGGCTGTCCTGCACACAAAAAACAGGACTCTAATCACTAGATATCACTAGCAACAGTCCCACCACACACCCCAGTTGTGACAACCAAAAATGTTCTCTAGATATTACTAAATGTCCCCTGAAGGACAAAATCACCCTTGGTTGAAAACACTGCCCTGAGGCCTTCTTCTCTATATCCAAAGCAAGAGTGCTGCTCTGCACAGCTCGAGGGAGTACCATTCGTTGCAATTCTGTGTGAAGTTACCCCTCACAGTTGTGCAACAACTGTACATCACTCAAAAGGAGCAGCTCTGCTTTGCTGTGCCATGGGTGGAATTACATGCTCCGGTGGTGATATACAATGATTTGGAAGTTTAATAAACAACTAGGATAGAGAATACCTATCGGAGTTCTACTGCATTTTTAAATTGCACTCATGAATACTGCTTCTCTTTTGTGTGTTCTCTCCATCATGCACACACAGACACATACAGAGGTTTGGAACCCTCTTACTTTGTTTGATGTCTTTACTTCTAAGCAGCAGCCCAAAAAAAGCAATGAGGCAAAAGCATTATTGATGAATGGTTGCTATATAATTCTAGATAATTCACTGTTCTTTTGGAAATGAGAACACGAATCTTAGGAACTTTGAAAGTTGTGAGTGTGTCAGTAGACAAAGGAAGACATATCCTTGATCCACAGACACCTTCTTTTTAGACATGAGAACAGACTAATGTTTCTCAGCCCTGGCAGTCCAAAAGAATCACAGGTGTAAGCTGCAAAAAGCAACCACCACCACCATCCCCACCACCACAAAATAGCTATCTGGGCTCCAGCTACGGTTTTAGAAGATCTTCCAGAGAACCTTAGATCTAAAAAGTGCCACAGGTAATTATTACAGGCAGTCAAAGGTGAGAACTATTGTTCTAAGTTGTCAAGAGACACTGGGGGAAAATCATGCAGAAAAATAAGGCCTGAGGCTCATGTATGTTTCATTTATCTCTGCATCTTCCAGACTGCAGATACTACGTTGTGTCTGCCACACTTTGTATTTGCCCTAAATAAATGAAAATGCTTAGCATTCAGACTTCTTCCAGACAGGATACCAAGATAGTTTGGGGTGTGTATGTGTGTGTGCGCGTCTACACACACACACACACACACCCCATCAGTTACCAAAGACAAAAATTAGGTATGGTGCTCATCTGTGCTTCTCTGTGACCTAGAAGTTACTGAATTCCAAGGGTCATTTGAATGGCCCCACAATGTAAATCCATGTGGTATAAACCATGATCACCGAAAATGTCTGAAAATGTTTTCATAATCCCACGAAACTCTAGGAAATCGTCCATGTTGCCTTTGAATCATAACAACCGGAACTCTAGTCTTATCAGTGGATAAAGAAAGAATTTTTTAAACTATACACAATTAACTAAGTCACAACAAATTACTCAAAACATCCTTTTTCCCAGAAAACAACTGCTTTTTGAGACCGTAATTATAGTAGGAAACCACTGAGAAGGCTAAGAATGAAAGGGTCTATGAATAGCATTCTGAAAGGAAAAAATAAATGCTAGTAAAATTTCATAGGGCAGAAATGGGCCTCAAAGGGCAGACCCATGTAGCTAGAGACAGCAGTAGGCAGATCCTGCTGCATGAGCAGAAAGAAGGGCAGAAACAATTAAAAATACAAGTCTAATTTCTTTGCATGGTTTACGTAGCCCTGCATTGTCTGCTACCCACCACCTTCTCAAGCCTCTTTCCTTCCAGCTCCCTGTGTTCCAGCTACAGTTGTTATCTTCAAGACCCTAGAGAAGGCCTAGCCCTTTCTCCACTCAGACTGCAGAGCTCAACTTCTCCCAGCTCTGACAGCTCTCAGGCCACTTTACCTCCTCACAGAGGCCTCCTCGCGAGCTGGGGCAAGGAATCTTCACAAGTCAGCACAGCACGCTGGTTTTCTGAGAAGCAGACCCTGGTCTATGAATGAGGGATTGGAGATCAAAGCTTGGGGAAGGGATAGGGAGGAAGGTGAACTGGACAAAAGGAGAAGCGGAGCTGTAGTACAGAGTCAAGAGGAGCCTCAGCCTACCTTACAGGGAGTTCTGGGGTGGGCATGATCCTTAGAGCTGTCCTGAGTTGGGCCTTTATCCCTCCACAACAGGCCTTAGATGAGGGCTGCCCTGGAAAGGACACATGACCTTGAGCAAGGGAGCACTCTCTTCAGCGGTGGCAACCTAATGGGTTGGGAGGTGACATGTGGGGGCTGATTGCTGGCAGCACTCCAAGAAGGATGGGGAGTAACTGGTTCTCAAAGGCTGATCGGGACAGGGCATTACAGAACCCACTACTGCAACTTTATCTCACTGTCCCTCCATTTTCTCATTTGTAAAATGGGGATGATACTAACAATCTTAAAAGATGTACAATATCTAACAATATCGTGTTAGATTGGCTCAATGTAAAGCTTTACATTGGCTCAATGTAAAGCTCTCAATAAATGCTAAATTTGCATCTTTACCTAATCTATTCAGGAAAGGATATGGATGCATATCCTTTAATCAGAGAGCTTTTTTTTTTTTTTTTTTTTTTAAACTATTCCTTCCTTTCTCCCTTCATCCATTCACTCACCCAATATTTACTGAGTGCCTACTAGGTGGTAGGGATTTTCTAATGCCTGAGGGAAAGTATTCCAAGTTCTTATCCAAATAGAGCTTACATTTTAGTAATGGGAAGGGGGAAAAAAAGCATGTAAATAAATAAGTAATAAGACACTGTTGGGAGTAATAAATCTTAACTGAAGGATAAAGAAATGTTTCTTAGGATACTGTATTATTGGATTCTATTAGTGGGTCACAAAAATCCAAACCAAACTAACTTAATTAAGTGAATTTATTGGCCTACAAACCAAAAGTGGAGGAAACACAGAGGCAGAACTAGCCCCAGAGACCTCTTGATTCTGGAACCCAAACACCATCAAGACTGTCTTGCTTTACTGTTGTTTCTGTGTTGCTTGTTTGAGGCATCCTGTGTTGTGACCAGACTGTTATTCCAGCTTGAGTTTAATAAATCCCCAGTGAAGAACTCGTCATGACCAAATTTACATTGACTGTCCCACCTCTAGAACTATGGTGCTGTGGGAACATGACTGCCTCATAATTTTATTTACACACACACACACACACACACACACACACACACCCTTATGGCTAGGGCCATAAAAGTAAAGTTAATAATAACTATGGAGCTTTTACCATGCATAAAATATAATACAATTAAATAATTCATCTATTAAAAAACTAAGTACTATCATCTCTTCTTTATTGATGAAAAAACTAAGGCTTGAGGAGATTAACTTGCAAGAGCACACATAAATAGTATATACTGAAGGTCATATTCAAGCCCACTTAAATCAGATCTCCAAACCACACACTCATAACCACTAGACAATTAGGCCATACTAATGGGGGTTACTATATAGTTATATCATAATTAGTATAATTATTTCATTACCTTAATTAATCCATGATAATTGGTCTTCCATCCAACATGAAGGCATGATAATTGGGCACTCACAAATGAAAAGCATATCCATACAGAGGCTGACTAAATGGGAAATATTGTAAGAAAAAATAGCAAGGGAAATCAACATGAAATACTATTTAATGCTACAATCCTTGAGACCAATCAGATAATAATTGACCAATTTAACCAGATCTAATTCATGTAGGGGTTTGCATGCTTCCATTCAGTTGAGTAGGGTCTAGAGTACATTTGAAAATCAGTGAGGCACCGTGAAGTGTGTACTAGTCCAAAAGTTGGGAGGTAGAAATGTAATTCCAATTCAAAAAACACGCAGTTGACCTTGAGAGGGTCAACATCTCAGTTTTCTAACCTGTAATATAGAAATAGTAGCACCTGGGCTACCTAGTTAATGCATTTAATATGTATCCCTTAAGGGTAAAGATACAGATAAACATGAAAGCACTCAGACTGTTTATCAAGCAAAACACAGCAGTGAGGTTTTAAAATACCAAATAGAAAAAATATGTGTCTGTATTCTTTCTTCTATTTGTGACAGTATAAAAAAAGATTCAATGTTTAACAAAATACGTCAAAAGAAAACTTTTAAAGCTGATACAACTGTAATTTAAGTGAAGCATAAGAAGATGCCCCAATCAAACCAAATATTTACACATTCAAATAACTAACAAGGTATAAATCATTTTCCCCTTTCTAGATTCAGATATGTTACAAAATTTTATTTTGACCAAAATAAGTTTATAAGTATTCTTATGTATTTAATAAGAGAAAAAGAAAACATTTTCCTAATGGTCTTTCTAGATGTAATGGTTGAAAACTTTGGCTTGAAGCCTCATTTTTTACCATTTTATTTTACAGTCCTTGAATTTCAATTTCCAACTCAGCTTGATATTTTTAGTTGGAAAACTAAATTCATTTTAAATAGGACTGTAAAAATGTGACAATTACAAAGGGAATGATTTGAGAAACCAGCCATAATGGGAAATTAAATGTCCCACCGAAACACTTTAAAGGCCTTTTAGCAGAAGAAATGTGTGCCATAACATTTAATCTAAGATAATAGAAACTTCTAAAATGTGGATTAAAGAAATGTAAGTAAAGTTGCTAAAAAGTGGAACTGTGTTTCTTTTCAAAGTCTACTTCCCCAATACAAATTAGAACCACAATGAGATACCACCGCCCACCAGTCAAAACGGCTAAAATTAACAAGTCAGGAAAAGACAGATGTTGATGAGGATGTGGAGAAAGGGGAACCCTCTTACACTGCTGGTGGGAATGCGAGCTGGTGCAGCCACTCCGGAAAACAGGGAGGAGGTTCCTCAAGAAATTGAAAATAGAGCTCTACGCTATGACCCAGCAATTGCACTACTAGGTATTTACCCCAGAGATACAAATGTAGTGATCCGAAGGGGCACCTGCACCCCAGTGTTTTCAGCAGCAGTGCATGCTGTACTAAGAAAGGGAGATTATATTGCTCAGGGTGCTTACGATGCTTTAATGTAGTTCTTCTTTCCCCTTCCTTCTCCTGCTTTCTTTTGCCTCTTTGCAGAGAGTATTGTGGTTTATGTAGAGGCACTAATCTTTGATCTTTGTGCATGAGGCTTTCTTCCACTGTAGGATCATTTATGACAGCCTAAATTAGCCTTTGATCAGAAGCTTTGATTTACTTCTTAATTCTTTGCTTCATCACTAGGCTCTGAAATGTGTTTGCTCCCGCTGCCTCCCCAGTTCAGTTGGTGATAGCAGTGATGTATTTCATTGGTTTGTTTCTTCTCTGAGGCCTCAAATATTTGCACATGTGTGCAGTTCGATAAAAAATGCTGTTTAGGGGAGATGCCTATGATTTGTGTCAATGTTATACATGATATTT
This sequence comes from Ursus arctos, assembly GCF_023065955.2. NCBI lineage: Eukaryota > Metazoa > Chordata > Mammalia > Carnivora > Ursidae > Ursus > Ursus arctos. The sequence goes on along the minus strand of NW_026622808.1, from coordinate 55,332,874 downwards.
TTCCCCAACATGAATTGCCTTAGGGCAAAAATGGCATTTTGTTGAGAAAACACAATTTTCTCTTCTCAATGGATTTCACTGTAAGTCATTTGTTTGGTTGTGCTACATAATTTCATGGATATCTTATTTGTGCAGTGTGTCATGTTGCTACTTGAAAACTCCTTTTAAGTAACAACATAAGATCCGAAGTGTCCATTTATTAAAAAGATCACTCAAGGTTTCCTGGGTTTCAGTGTCTCTTTGTCTTGAATATTTTAATGGTCATTTTACTTCAGTCTTCCCTCTGCAATGAAATAGCAACTGTTTTCCTACTGATAAAGGACTCTGCCTTCTGAAATTACCAAGAAAGAAAAAATAAATTTAAAAATTAGGAAATGGCTGTAAGACTGAACTCAACCCCATCAAAATCTTAAAAACCAACAGACTAGCAGTTAAACAAAAATGTGCAAAACCATCATAGACCTGGGCTTACAAACAGAATTTTCCACACATTGCTCATTCTACGATCATTTGATTTTGAGATGCCATTTCCCTAGTGACTTAAAATCTTCCTATAGCATTTTAAGAGCATTTCTATATATCCTAGCCTCCCTTTGGAGCCCTCCTTGAGTTTTTCATCCCTTGGAGATCACATTTATTTGTGTACATGATTTGAGTGAAAGCAAATCCAATAAGACTCCAGTTGAAACAAACGTATTTTTGGCACCTCAGTACCGAAATTATGTATGCAAATTGGAGGTGGTCCAAAGAACAGCCAAGAGAATGATGAAGGGAATGGAGTGCTTGGCTGAGGAAGAAATGTAAGGCTTCTAAATGTCCCAAAGTGGGTAAACAACAATAAAGGAACATAACAGCTCATAAATATTTAAAAGGTGTAAACATCAAATATGGATAGGGATGATTAATTCTGGACAAGGGCATGGAGTTAGTTCTGATTATATAATTGAAAAGAAAGAGGGGGGACAAAAAGAAAAGAAAGAGGATACTGTTTAGTATCATCATTTTGAAACATGAAACATTAATTATTTATGCAAAATATTCTAGCATGTAATGGAATCTTATCACTTTGGAATATCTCATTTCAAGAGATGCTGAAAAACTTAACAATTATGCAAAAGAAGAGAACTTTTTTCTGAGGAATTCGATTTTACTTATCTTCCACTTAGGTTTTCTTTTGATAATTAATTAATTAATTAATTTAGAGAGAGTGTGAGCGGGGCGGGGGTGGAGAGAACGGATCTCGATCACAGTTGGGCGCCGGGATTGGGGCTTGATCTCATGACTCTGAGATCATGACTTGCACCGAAATCAAGAGTCAGATGTTTAACCAACTGAGCTGCCCAGGAGTCACCCCCACCACTTAGGCTTTCTTGAGAGAGATTTCCATTTTGCAGAATATTACTTTGACAATACCTCATGCTTCTACTTCCTAGTGGTCCTGAAGTGAATTAGCCATATGCCAATGACGAGACCAGGTCCCACTTAACCAGGTAGGGAAATCATAGAGAGGAGAGTTAAGGGAACATCAAAATTTATCAGAAACCAAGTTTGAGATTAGAAACTCCTAAGAAGATTATATAGATTAGAGAACCTAGAAAAGCAATCCTGCAATTTAGCACAGAAGATGCCCAAGGCAGCCACATGCAGAAGAATGAAACTGAACCATCTCCTTACACCATACACAAAAATAAACTCAACATGGATGAAAAACCTAAACGTGAGACAGGAATCCATCAAAATCCTAGAAGAGAACACAGGCAGCAACCTCTTTGACCTCACCTGCAGCAACTTCTGGCTTGACATGTCTCCAAACGCAACAGAAACAAAAGCAAAAATGAACTATCGGGACTTCCTCAAGATAAAAAGCTTTTGCACGGTGAGGAAACAGTCAACAAAACCAAAAGAAAACCGACAGAAAGGGAGAAAATATTTGCAAATGTGTTATCAGATAAAGGCTTAGTATCCAAAATCTATAAAAAAGGTATCAAACTCAACACCCAAAGCACAAATAATCCAGTCAAGAAATGGGCAGAAGACATGGATAGACATCTCCCCAAAGAGGACAGACAAATGGCCAATAGACACTGAAAAAATGTTCAACATCACTTGGCATCAGGGAAATACAAATCAAAACCACAATGAGATACCACCGCACACCAGTCAAAATGGTTAAAATTAACAAGACAGGAAATGATGAATGTTGTTGAGGATGCAAAGAAAGGGGAACCCTCTTACACTGCTGATGGGAATGCAAGCTGGCGCAGCCACTCTGGAAAACAATATGGAGGTTCCTCAAAAAGTTAAAAATAAAGCTGCCCTATGGCCCAGCAATTGCACTACTAGGTATATTTACCCAAAAGATACAAATGTAGTGATCCAAAGGAGCACCTGCACCCCAATATTTATAACAGCAACGTCCGCAATAGCCAAACTATGGTAAGAGCCCAGATGTCCATCAACAGATGAATGGGTAAAGAAGTCGTGTGTGTATACACACACACACACACACACACACACACACACAGAGTAGGATATTACTCAGCCTTGAAAAAAGTGAAATCTTGCCATTTGCAACGATGTGGGTGGAACTAGAGGGTATTATGTTAAGTGAAATAAGACAATCAGAGAAAGACAATTAACATATGATTTTACTCACATGTAGAATTTAAGAAACAAAACAGAGAATCATGGAGGAAGGGAAGGAAAAATAAAACAAGACAAAGTCAGAGAGGGAGACAAACCAAAAGAGACTTTTAACCATAGGAAACAAACAGGGTTGCTGGAGGGGAGTGGGGTGGGGGAATGGGGTAACTGCATGATGAGCATTAAGGAGAGCACACGATGTAATGAGCACTGGGTATTATATACAACTGATGAATCACTGAACTTTACCTCTGAAATTAATAGTACATATGTTTTTTTAATTTATTTTTTTTATTTTTTATTATGTTAGTCACCATATAGTACTTCATTAGTTTTTGATGTAGAGTTCCATGATTCATTGTTTGCGTATAACACCCAGTGCTCATTGCAATACATGCCCTCCTTAATACCCATCCAGTGATCCAGTAACCCATCCCCTACCCCCCTCCCCTCTGAAACCCTCAGTTTCTTTCCTGGAGTTCTTAATCTCTCATGGTTTGTCTCCCCCTCTGATTTCCCCTCCTTCATTTTTCTCTTCCTTCTCCTAACATCCTCCATGCTATTCCTTATGTTCCACATATAAGTGAAACCATATGATAATTGTCTTTCTCTGCTTGACTTATTTCACTTAGCATAATTCCCTCCAGTTCCATCCATGTCAATGCAAATGGTGGGTATTCATCCTTTCTCATGGCTGAGTAATATTCCATTGTGTATATGGACCACATCTTCTTTATCCATTTGTCTGTTGAAGGGCATCTCGGCTCCTTCCACAGTTTGGCAATTGTGGACATTGCTGCTATGAACATTGGGGTGCATGTGCCCCTTCTTTTCACTACATCTGTATCTTTGGGGTAAATACCTAGTAGTGCAATTGCTGGGTCATAGGGAAGCTCTGTTTTTAACTTTTTGAGGAACACCCATACTATTTTCCAAAGTGGCTGTACCAACTTGCATTCCCACCAACAGTGTAAGAGGGTTCCCCTTTCTCTACATCTTCTCCAACATTTGTTGTTTCTTGCCAATAATACATATATGTTAATTGAATGTAAATAAAATGAAATAAAATGTAAAAAATTCAAAAAATTAAGAAGAAATTGGAAAAAAAAAAAAAAAAAAAAAAGAAGGTGTCCCAGGAGCAATCTATCAGCATAATGTTCCCCTCCCTTCGTTCTTCCTTTCCTTTCTTTCTGCCCCCATCTTTATAAAGCATCTAGTATGTGCTAGGTTCAATGCTCAGGATTTACAAATATGTATTTGAACTGGACCTTGCCCTCAAAGACATACTCATAAGACAAATATGTAAACAGTTAATTGCAATTAAGTTGAGGGCATATAAACACAATTAAAATGAGACAGAGGTAGGATCAGCCAAGTAAGTTGCATCTGTGCAGGGTAATAGGGTTCTCCAGAGAAACACAACAAACAGGATATAGATAGATAGATAGATAGATAGATAGATAGATAGATAGATAGATAGATAGATAGATAGAAATTTATTATATATAAGAGTTGGCTCACATGATATTATGGAAGCTGAGAAATCCCACGATCTGCTGTCTATAAGCTGGAGAACCAGCAAAGCCAGTGCTGCAATTCAGTACGATTCCAAAGGCTCAAGAACCAAGATAGGACAGAAGATGGGCATCCTAACTCAAACGGGGAACACATTCACACTTCTTCTGCCTTTTTGCTCTATTCAGGTCCTCAATGAATTGGATGATGCCCACTCAAACTGGTAAGGGTGATCTTTATTCAGTCCACCAATTCAAATGCTAATGTCATATGGAAACAAACTCACAGACACACCCAGCAATAATGTTTTACCAGCTGTCTGGGCATCCCTTAGTCCCTGTCAAGCTGACAGAAAATTCACCACCATATGCAGTGTATACAGCACATTGCACCGAGAACATTTCAAAAACGAAAGGTTGTTATATCTTGTCCCCTCCAGAGTATAGGAGCCAAGCCCTGACATAACTAAACGTGTGAGCGGTCTCTGACAGTGGATCTGGATGTCACCGGAAAATAATCAACACCTTTATGAAAACTTCACAGGCCAGCAAGGGGAGGCAGCTATAATCTTCTCTCACATAATAGCACTTTGCTAAAACAAATTAAGACACTACTCTCTCTTACCTCCTAGGGCATGCAGCCTAGTCTCTAATATAATAGAACCCACCAGAGCCCATAAATCAGTGGGAGGAGCAGTGTGTAGAGATAAGCACCATCAACCAGTCTCAGCAGGTGACCCAAGGTGACACACCATATTTAACAAAGCCCATATTTTTTGTGTGACCTTCTGCTACAAAAATATAGTCTCTGTCATTCAACTACTTAAGCTTTCTGTTAAGATGTATGTATAATATCATCTTTGGATAAATTATACATAGATATGATAACAACTGAAATGTGTAGGTGAACTTACATCAATCTGCTATGCACAAACTCAAACTCATAAAATTTCTAACACTTAAATCGTAGATTGTGCTGTGAACAAGTTCAGATAAATCTGGGTGTTGAAAAACAGCAAAAAGAGCAAAATTAGTATTCATATATTACAGTCTAATCAGAGCCTTGGGAATCATTTCACTCCATTTTTTAAAAAAATTTTAAGAGGCTCTTTGGAAAGAGGGAGGACTCCAAATGAAAACTTTTCAAAGGAAAATTGATGCTTGAATGTGTGTGGAGGGAGAGAGGAGGTGTCCAACGACTATGATTCCAGAAACACTTCCCGGAAGATACAAACACTGAATTTCTCAAGTATCACAATGAAAACTGATGGCGAGAGAACTGATTTTGCAGAACTAAGTAATAATTTGATCAGTCATCAAGAAAAACACAAGAAAATGAACATATTTCAATAAAATAAAGAGTGAATTGTTATGAGTGAACATTTGCAGGTTGCCATTCATTTTCATGTCAAAAGACACAGTTATTAATACATCATCATGATACAACCACAATTAAGGTTTCTCATAGTAGTATAATAAAAACTTCTTAAAATTTTAATACACTGGACATTGTGTTTCATCCTTTAATTTCTGAAAAGATTTACCTAGGTTTCTTGTGAATTAGAAATTTATTTAGGATGAGATCATATGACATGACAAATGTACCCCTCATTACCCATCATCATCAAAGGATTTGATTAAACAGATTTCAGGAAGGGTTTTCTCCAAGAATATGAGTATATACTGCAAATGCTTTTTAATCATCTAGTAGACCTGTAGATTAAACAGAACTGGAAACCCTGTGCAGGGTAGCCCTCTTGGAGCCAGCTCCAAAGGAACAACCTAAATAGAGTGGAGGGACAAAACCACTCCGGTGCAGGAGACAAAGAGACCAAATTTATTCAAAGCACACATACATACAAGTTCCTCATAGACTTATTCTTGGAGTAGCCCCCATTCAGTTAGAAAGCCCCTCCTGGTTACCAGGCAATAAGTATGCTGTCAAGGACTCACAGTTGAGGTGTTTCATCTGTTTCCACATTATTTTATAGTTACTAAGACCCTAGTTTACAACCAGCATATAGAAAGATGCTGCATGCGCCAGATAATATCTTAATTCTTCAGGAGTACATAGCCTATTGGTAATGAAATGTGCTCTTGAGAAAGTAAGAATAATATTATTCTTTCATTCGTATCATTAGGGGGAAAATACCATTTTTTTTTTCTTAAATCACTTTGTCTTTAAAAACTCATAATGGGGGCACCTGGGTGGCTCAGTTGTTAAGCGTCTGCCTTCGGCTCAGGGCGTGATCCCAGGGTCCTGGGATCGAGCCCCGCATCGGGCTCCCAACTCTCCTGGGAGTCTGTTTCTTCCTCTCCCACTCCCCCTGCTTGTGTTCCCTCTCTCCCTGGCTGTCTCTCTCTCTCTCTGTCAAATAAATAAATAAAATCTTTAAAAAATAAAATAAAAATAAAAATAAAAAACTCGTAATGATACTAATTGTTGACATTTACCAAACAATATTATGGACTAACCACAGTGCTACTAAGTGTTACCAAAATAATCCAATTTAACCTGTACCTATAGGCAATTACAATTATTATTATTTCAATTTTATGAACTAGGAAACGGAGATTTAAAGGGGCTGAAACTGCTTCCCCATAACCACGTCACTGCATGTCTGGCCCCGGAAAGTGGATTTTTCTCACTCCTCCAAACTCTTTGAAATTATACAATTCAGCCTGGTACTGCAGAAAGAATTTGAAAAAACTGCAAAGGAGGATTCAGGTCAGATTTCACATTGATCCAAATCCAAGGGACAGTTACTGAAGCTGAAAGCCCTTCATGGTCTGAAAATACAGTTTTTCTCACTAAAACTTCAAGCCTTCTAAGAAGCCAACCTTCTCAGATTCTAATGGTGAAATTCATCTTCTTTAAAAAATGACGTCCAGATAAATACCCGGATCCAACTTTCAAATATGCCAAGAGGTCAGCCCACAGAAAAATAACTTACAGTTAAGGATTTTGCCCTTTCAAAAATAAGCCAGCATTTTAATGAAACTTAACAACAATAAGCACTACCCTCACCTGTTTATACCTGCCCCATACCCTGTGTCACTCCCTCTGGCTACACTCTTCTACCATGCATTGCAATAATTAGATGCATTCAAAAATGCAGTAAGGCAAATAATTAAGAAAAATATTCTTACCAGTAAGTTAAGTTCCCCTTTAGTTCCACTACGGTATGTCTGCAGTATTAAGACAAGATCATTGTTTGCAGTTCACAGCACCTAGAGATAGATTTGAAAGTTATAATTATGGAGATAATTTTCATCTTAAAAAAAAAAAAAACAACACTTTTAGGGGCTTCTAGGTGGCTCAGTTAAGTGGCTGACTCTTGATTTTGGCTCAGGTCATGATCTCAGGGTCCTGGGATGGAGCCCTGCATAGGCGTCCGTGCTCAGCTGGGAGTCTGCTTGAGGATTCTCTCTCTCCCTCTCCTCCCCTCACCCTACCCCCTGCTTATACATACCCATGATCTGTCTCTATATAACTTTTTTTAAAAAAAAATTAAAAACACTTTTAAGTTTGTGTTTATCTTTTCTCTGTTAAAAAAATATTGGTTTATTTCCTTTCTCTCCACCCCCCCAAAAATTCCCAAATGCCTAAACAATAACACTGTTCTGTTGCTATAAAAAGACATCCTATAGATTCCTATCTATGAACAAATAAAGCAGAGAGGGCAGACATGCAGAAAACAGCCACATAATTACACTTCTCATTGAAAAAAATTATTGACATGTCTTCTCTCACAAATTCAAGTATTTTGCAACAGACCACAGTATACAGGACTTTCTACTTGGCAGTCCTCCATGAACTGTTCTTCAGAATAGCCACTTGCTTTTGTCTGAGGCGATGACCAATGTGTCAACATAAAACAGTACAGACGAAAGCGATGAGAGCTCTCTCAGGAAGCACTCTCCAAGACCAGGACTCTATGAATTACACAGTTAACATAAGCCTTCAATTCAAGAGACCAGCTCTCACCCAGGTGTGCTCTAATTCCAAGGCTCCCATCTTTTTAAAAATCAACATAAGGAATAAAGGAAGGGTTTCAACCAATACACAATCCTTTTACTGTTAATTCCTGGATGATTTGAGGATTGGCTCCCAATCCCTAAAAGACTGCTTATAAGCCTTTTTTTCACATGCCGTCCCATGAGTACACCTTTAAAAAGCTAAGACTTTCTGTTGAGCATAAGGACAGTCAAAAAAGTCAAAGAACTGGTTTTGCATACCAGTTGTCATAACCTAATGAGCATCACTCAGAAGAGCTAAATTCTATCTAGTAACTCTAACTCACTCTGGTAGAAATTACTAATTAAAGATAGTTACAAAACTACAATATTTTTGGCCTGACAAAAGAGAAGGGTTAAAATATCCAAGCAACTCAATTCCCTTTCTTTGCATTATTTGACTGTATATTTGGCCTTATTCCAAAAGCTGTTGCCAGAAAGTTATAAACAGATTGCAATCCTTCACAGAGAACTTCACACCAATACACTGAAAAACAAATTCTACCCTGGCAAGTATAAGAACAGTCCTTACTGCTGTCCAAGTGACCAAGTGACACACTGCACGGACTGTGTCCTGCCTACTTTTGTTTGGTGACCTCATTTCAAACCCTTTAGGCTTACTTCTGATACCATTATTATTTGCATTATTATAACACACAGAATTGTTTATGGAAGACTAACAATGCATAAAACAGCATTTAATATGGCTCCTAGTCAGTGGGTCCATGGCACACATCAGAATATTACTGTGTTTATTGAGTTCTGTAGGCTAATAGAAGAGTTTGACCTAACTAGGAGCACAGAAAATCTCCATCATTTTGTTGTGTCCAGCATCTTCTATGTGTTACAAGTCATTCAAAAGGGAAAAGAATAAATGAAATATGTGCACGTTGAGTCCAAATGGGATCTGCTGATGTCCTGCCCCACTGAAGGAGTCTGAATTTAAACGATGTGATATAGGATGTCCTCTATCTATCCCCATGATAAAGAATGTCACAAATCAGGTATATTCTACAGCCGGGGAGGCACTTTTATAGTTCCAATATTAAGTCTCTCTGAGACACCTCTCTATAACCCATCCACATCATATAGCTACCACAGGGGGCTCTTCCCAATGGCTCCCACCTTCTTAACACTCTCAGGGACACCCATGACAACAGGGATCAGTGCCCGTGCTGAATTATCCACAGTCTCGCTTAGCATTTTCGAAACTGTTGTTTGGCATTAGGCATGAAGACTGTAGCTACTGATCAAACTTATTTGTATGCTCACAGCAGCAGCATATGCCTGCTGAGCTCTCATCTGCTTCATCCAACTTTGGTTGAGAAAGCATTCCCATTAATCATGGATATAAGTTCTTTGCAACTAATCCAGTCACCGTGTGTGTGTGTGTGTGTGTGTGTGTGTGTGTGTGTGGTGTTGGTGTCTATAAAGGATTATCTCTTATTATTAGGTCTTTCATTACTTCATGCTGTAGGAATATGATCTCTAAAACGGGGTAATCCTTTAGAATGCAACAATTATATATATATATATATTTGAAATTATATTATATTAATTATATTAATTATATAATTATATTAATTATATATTATATAATTGAAAACCTTTATGTTGATATTAAAATATCTATAAATACATATATGAATATACATGCTATTTTAAAATCATTTTTTCTCGGGGCGCCTGGGTGACACAGCGGTTAAGCATCTGCCTTCGGCTCAGGGCATGATCCCGGCGTTCTGGGATCGAGTCCCACATCGGGCTCCTCTGCTGGGAGCCTGCTTCTTCCTCTCCCACTCCCCCTGCTTGTGTTCCCTCTCTCGCTGGCTGTCTCTATCTCTGTCAAATAAATAAATAAAAAATCTTTTAAAAAAAATAAGTAAATAAAATCATTTTTTCTCATCCTTTCTAATTCTTTTCTCCTTTTCTGTTTTCAAACAGTAATATTTAGATACTATGTATCTGGACAATTAGGATATGCATATATTGGAGGTACAAGCTCAAACATTTTCAATGATAAGGGTACAGACACACACACAACAACACTGTAGTCCAAGAAAATGTCCTCAGTGTATTTTTATGATATTTATCAGGATATATAATCCTCTGAATTTATTTAATCTACAAAACTTTATCCTTTCTCCCACCATTGTTGATACAGATACCAGTATCTTATTTTCTATTCTTAGCAAATCGTTGTTTGTTTCTTTTTCCAAAGTCCCTCTGTTTCCTCTACTTAAGAGATTTGAATAAATATGCCTACCAAATGCAAAGGGGGGTATACATAGAAAAACTGATGGGGAAATCTAAAGAATTTTTAGGTCTATTAAAGCAAAATGGACCTTTGGGCCCTTGTTGGTTGGTTGCTTGCTTTTTTACTGGGGGAAGAGAAAAGCATGAGTGAAAAAAATATATAAATACATAGCGTAGGTACATCAAATTAAACTGTACTCACTTAAGGAAACCAAACACAGAGAAAGTGCTAGAGGAAGAAATGGAACTTCCTCAAAAGCAAAAGGCATTAAAGTGGATGAGGCCGGTCCACTCAGTGAACAGCATACCTGTGGCAGGAGCTCTGAATCGGGTTAACACAGGTCCTCAGGCCTTCCTAATTTGGACATCATACTGCTTTGGTTATTCAGTATTTGAAAATAGTATTTTCCACACAATGTGGCCCCTAAAAGCAAACCAATGACTTCCATCAGGTGCTCAGCAAAAAAAAGCGGTGATGTCTTCCAATCCTGGAGGAAAAGTTGGCTGCACAAGAATTATTTAGAGATGATATATCACTTTTCTACATGGCACCTAGCATATTTTCCAGGTGAATTCTCTTTACTTACTGAATTTACAACATATCATATGTAACTTGCAACGGCATTCTAGACAAAATTAACTAAAGACCACATGGCTGTCATAATATTCTTGCTAGGCTTCACTCTGTATTTTTATACAATGAATCTTGAGTTCAATAAGGGCACACTTCGATTATTACTGTAACCCCAGTGTCACGGCTGAGACCATAATGAAGCTTAACAAATACATTTTGGACGGATTAATGATTGAATGTATGAAAGCTACGCACACCAAAAAAATAGGAGTACTTCACAGTTACTCAATCTGACAGTCACAGGTGTGCACGTCACACACCATTAGAGGAGTCACCACCCTACCACCACTGTGCCTATCGAAAGGGACACTAACATAGAGAAAAAAGAGACAGAGGAGCTGAAAATAAACTGAGTGTGTCCTTACTCCCTGTGTGACTTCAGGCGAATGACATAACCTTTTGGAACGCCAATGGTCTCATGGGTAAATAAGGGATTAATGGTATCTATCTTGCAGGATAGGTTTGAAGATAAAGATTAACTTGTATAAAATGCTTAGTTCAGGGCTGAGGATCTAGAAGGTGTTCAGTAACCAGAGGGACAGCACAGATCCCCGTTACCACCCAGAGGCAGTCAGCGAGGCTGGGAGGAGCACTTGCTCAGACATCACTGAAACTCAGCCAACGGCATGAAACCACGCTACCCCAAACGGTGGCAGAGGAGCCCTGACAAATGCTCTGTAAGACACATGTGTGAGCAGTTACTTGTCTTATTCTCATAAGATGGAAAAGGATTTCTCTACTAATGTTTTTCAAGTTTGTGAGTTCCTTAAGGCCGGGGGACCGGGGCGGGGGGGGGGGAGCAACTCTTTAAATTTTGCCTCCCTAGTACTCAAGCACAGTGGCTGTCATATCATCAAATATTGGTTGCTTAATAAATGTACGTTGAATGAAAATACCTATTCTATATGTTTTGTTGTGTGTGTGTGTGCAGTGTGTGTACGTGTTTGGAATCAAGAGTGGCTATTTTTTTTTTCTGTTTTTATTTTACTTTATTTTAAAAATGTACCTAATCTCAATTAATCTTCAGACAGTGGAGATGTTTCACTGATTTTTTAAAACAGACTGAAAACACCTCAGCTTTCTGTCAATATTTGGGTCAATATTCTTAAAAAGTTGGGATTGAAAACCTCTCCCTTTCTCTCATCAACTAGCATTTGCCTGGCAGGAATGAGCTCTTGATTCAAATCACTAAAGTCCATATGCTCAAAATGTGTACCAAGATACTCGATTCAATGTTTTTTGAAGGAATACAGTATCTTTTAAAAAGAAAATTATATATGATGCATATAACATTCCCTAGAATATAAGCTGGTAGTACAGTAAAAATGAGCATACAACAGAACTTCTTCAATATGCTTAACATAAAATGATGCACAATACAATAACTGGGGAAACTACGATCAATAGAAAAGTCACTTTGGGAAATTATTTATAAGCAAAACCGTATGCAAGCAATATGAAAATGCTGAATTTTGTACTATATGTTAACTAACTAGAACTTAAATAAAAATTTGGAAAAAAAATTGAGTTTGTTCCTAGGAATACATTTGAAGGAACACTCTGAAAGGAAATAGTCACAATTTCTGATACTAGTTTCAGCATGTGTTTACTCAAAAACAATGACTAACCCCCTGCTAAAGGTCATATGTGATTTTTCTTCTACATTAATTGAAGACATACTTTGTGCTGCATGTTGTACTAATTTATCTCTGATTCACAAGTGCCCTCTAAGTTCGGTACGACCAACCGTAATTTAACAGAAGATGCAATGATTTCCGTTAGATTCGGGAGCCCGCACAAGATCACAATGAGAGTGAGTAGCATAGCCGTGATGGGAACCTGTCCATGTAGCTGGAAGCTCATGATTTATCTACACTAGCCTGACTTCCTTATTCCATCATTCATGTACCACGCCTTGAGTTTGAGAAAAGCACTACATGGTAGTTATTTCTCTATCTCCTACTATTTTTTAAAGTCATACACCTAACTGTCATAAGGAGGCTAATAGCACCATGTGGAGAAACTTGCAAAGAATATTCCAGGGCAAATCAGAAGACCATGTGAATTTTGTTGTTAGCTCTCTCATTAATACTGCTTATTAACAGCAAGTTTCTTAACCAATTTAGGTCTCAGTAGCCTCATTTACAACATGAGAATGCTAACAATTATATTTTACAGTCTCTTTTTGCCTTAAAAGTTTATGATTACAGGAAAGGGGTGCCTGGGTGGCTCAGTCAATTAAGCAGCCAACTCTTGATTTTGGCTCAGGTTGTGATCTCAGGGACCTGGGTTGGAGTCCTGTGTTGGGCTCCACGCTCAGCAGGGAGTCTGCTTGAGATTCTCCATCTCCCTCTGTCCCTCTCCCGCTCACGTGTGCTTGAGCTCTCTCTCTCTTTCTCTCTGTCAAATAAATAATTTTTTTTTAAAAAAAGCTCATGATTACAGGAAAAAATAGCTCTGATAATAAAGCTGGAAGAGAAGGGCAAATAAAATATTACAGAGGATGGGGTCATGAACTTTTATACAAGGGAAGATTAAATGATTAGAAATCTATACTGTGGAAAGATGAATATACAAAACAGATCAAAATGAATAAAATCTTGAAAGATACAGGAGAGGTGAATATAATTATGCTTTCTATAATCTTGGACTTCTATAACTTGAAAGAGAAGAGGTTCCCTCAGAAACAAATTGAGATCAAATCATATACAACAGAATTCTATTACCATGACAGGTCATAAATGTCAAAGAAATACCTAGCTTCCAGAAAGGTTGAGACCTATTTTTGGCAAGTGCACTCCCAGTTTATTAACAGAGAGCAGGGTTTATACCCTACTTTGAGAGTATTGGAGACTCTCCCATTTGAGAACAGTGTGGAAAACCACATACCTCTCAAGAACTCTTCCCTTCTCTATGGATGGCTAACCTAGAAGGACCTGGATCTGACCAATGCTATCAATTACACTCAGGAACTGCGGAGTTTTGAGCCACTCCCAGCATGTAGCACATAGCAGGTGATCAATAAATACTTGTTTGAATGAATGAGCTCCGCCACTTCCTAGCTGTGTCACCTTGGGAAAATTACGCAACTCCTCATTTTCTCTGCAATCAACTATGGACAGGATTTATTCTGCTGCTATCTGAGAGGTGAGGATCAACATGACTTACTCCCTACAGGGTCCCCGATAGGAATCCCTCTCAAAGAGGAAGTTTAAGGCAGTTTGTTGTAGCAGAATACTAGAGTGGTAGAGCAGATCCTGAGGCCACAGGCCACATCTACAAGGCACAGGCCCCTCATCGCACCATCTGTGGTCTTCCAACCATGAATACTGAGAACAACCCTGGAGGGGCGAGATTCAGCTGCATTACCTAGTCAAACCACAAAGCTTGGACTAGACCCTCATGACACCAAGGGAGAAGCTCTTGCTTCTCCAAATCATACAACTTAAAGCCCCACCTACCAGAGGCCAGAGGCCCTCTTATGGACTTGCTTATCCCCTGTTTATCACCTTTCTGTGTGATGGGCAGGAACATTCTTCATTTTCTCAATTCTGTCAAGTGTACTGTAGCAAATGAAATCGTGTTTGAAATGGTTTTTAAAGTAGTAAGTAAAAATGTCAATGTTTTATGTTAAGAATAAATTGAACAGATAATCTTTTAGATCTCAAACAGGATCTAGCTCTGATTTTATATTACTTTCTCATGCAACTATAGATTGTCTCCCCAGGAAGTACAAATGTCCATAACAAATCTGCAGTTCTCAACACAATTGACTGAGGAGCACTTTGCTTTTGTATATGATCCAAAATGTATGTGATGATAATCTCATATATCAGAAGAGCAAAGCTCTGCTTTGACGAAAGCCTGATCAAATTAGGTGGTTGTGGACAGGTTAATACCAAGGTCAGGCTCGCTCAGTGATGATAATAGGATGCATTTACGTGGGGCTTGTTGTATGCCAGGCACTGCTCTGTTTTATATTTTATGAATTCATTTTATCCTTACAACGCTATGAGGTAGACACTTCTTGTTTTTAAGGTTCTCATTTTAAAAATAAGACAACTGAGGCACAAAGAATTTACATATTGCCTAGGATTACAAAACCATTTTTCTGGATACAGCTTTAAAATCGTGCTAGTCTTAAATAATACCAAAGGTATTGTCACAGCATCAGAACATTTTTAAACCAGACTCTTGTTCTTTAGGGCTGCAAACTTAGTGACCACACATATTTTCATATCTTCAATCACGATTAAAGAATGGAATTCCAAGTCATACTAAAGTACATATAAAAACTTCATGAAAGTCTTTCAGGCACATTTAGGTATGAAAACAAGTTAATATCACTATTATTAGGACTTTCTGTCTGAAGGCATTAAACAAGGGCATCTTTGTTCATTCATTCAAGTATTTATTACTTGACTACTCCATGTCCGGCACTGTGGTCAAGGTCTGCCCATAAATGGAGAGCCCTATGTCCCTGAAATAGGAACTTGTCTAAACAAATCCGATCCCAGGATACTATTCCCAATTTCCTGCTTGAGCCATTCCACCTGCTGCTTTGGTCAGAGTATTTGCTCAAACAGCTTTCAACCCCAGACCAGCGTCCACTGTTGTTAATCCGTTGGCCTTTGGAACTTAGAATTTCTGCTTCCCTCTCATCTTCCCAAAGCACATGTAGGGCTACGCTCTCTAACTCTTCCTCAAAAGAAGACTGAGTTTCAGTACTCTGCCCACATTCCCAATATTTTTCAGTACTGTCTATATCTTAGTATTGAAAGCTACGGTAACAATACTGTGATGGTGATAGTCTCACACCACAGCGAACCTTAGGAGACAAATAATTTTCAAGTGGTTTTACTATTCCACCCATGAGGAATTTTTTACCTAAGAGGTCATGTTAGAAAGGCTTTGAAGGAGATAGCAACTGGTTAAGGTGGATAACTTGTGACCTATGTTTTTGTTTTTCTTTTTTTTCTTTATTATGAGTAATAAATGTCCACTGTAGAGATCTGGTAAAATACAAATAGCTATGTATACACATACATACACCCATAAGTATGTGTGTGTGTGTGTGTGTGTGTGTGTGTGTAAATATACACACATACACATATGCATATATATAATAAAAATAATCTGTCAAAGGTAAAACTACTAAGTGCATTTCCTTCCTATAACATTATAAACATTTTACCTTATTGAATAATCTAACACACCATTTTATGTTCTTCTGCTTAAGCCAATCTTCGTATAAATAGAAACCTAGCTTGAATTTAAACACATTGATATATGCTCAAACATTAATGTAAAATCATATTTAGTCAGTGTAATTCATAACAATAAAATTTTGGTAACAACCTAAATGCTCCGTAATAGAGAAATAAGTATCTAGAATAGACTGTGTATTAGACAACTTTGTAGTTTTAAAAAATTGGGTTTTCAAAGAATATTGAATGCTGAGAGAAATTTCTTATGTTATAAAATTAGATGAAACAAAGCACCTCAAAATTGTATATGAAGTATGGCTCAATTTTGCCAAAAAAATAAAAGAAGGTATGATTCTATAACTTCATGGGAAGTAACACTCGAAGAGAAAAGGAGAGATTGAAAATGATCTAATTTAATAAGTACTTTAATGATCATGTATTATTTTTTGCATCAAAGTAAACAAGAGAGGAAATTAAAACACTTTTTTTTCCTCCAAAGTTGCACAGTCATTTGAGCTAGGTAAGTAAATGACTCAGTTTATGAAGCTATAAAGAGAAGAACGGCATTCAGGGTGGGGGTGGTGCTCACTATGGGATAGCAGGAGAGGAAGCTAAGCAGCCTAGGAAATCAGGGCATAGTCAACAAGACAGATGTAGTTTGAGAGGCTGAAGATGAGGGCAAAAAGTAGATAAAATAGACGTGAGCTAAAAAGTTGGATTGCGATGAAGGTGTGAAGAGCCCTGGGTGTCTTGCTTAGAAAATTAAACTTCATCTTGGAACAGAAGACCATTGTGGGTTTTTAGTAGGAAATGACAAGTTCAAATTTTTGTATCAGGATGATAATTCAGGTTCATATCTTTGTATTCTCAGATAAACTCAAGGTTCCAAGGATCTGGATGTCTTGATTCATTAGGAAGTAAAGAAAAAGGGGAGAAAAGAGGCAACTGAATTGATTTTGTCTAAGATGTTGAGTTCAGCCCTTACCTTAGTGGAAGAATTTTAAGAGCTCTTTGGTTCCTTTCAGAGAAGGTCTTTGAGCAGAGAAGAGAGCAAAGCAGCTTAGAAAATTCTAGATATGATGTAAAGTTAAATGATGGGAAACACAAACTCTGGTACTAACAGTACCCTTGAGTAGGTCACAATCGCCAGGAACTTCTGCATCTTCCTTTTTTAAATTGGAGCTAACAAAATTCTGCCTCACCACTCTCAGAGTGGCAATAGATTTTATAAATTGTGAACCATGTAACAGAGATAATGTCAATGAAAGCAGGATGTCAAAGAAATATGTGCATTCCTATGTTAATTGAAGCATTATTCATAATAACCAAGCTCTAAACAACCTAGGGGTCTGCTGATGGATGAATGGATAAAGAAACAGCGAAACACAATCACACACACACACACACACACACACACACACACACACATTGAAATATGATTCAGCTATAAAAAAGAAGGAAATCCTGCCATTAGCAACAACCTGGATGAACCCAGAGGACATTATGCTATTGAAATAAGTCAGACACTAAAGGAAAAAATACTATATGATCTCATTTATGTGTGTGTAATTTGAAAAAGTCAAACTTACAGAAGCACAAAATAGAGTGCTGGCTGCCAGGGACTTGGGTGGGGGTGCTTATAGGGAAATGCTGGTCAAAGGGTACAAACTTTCAGTTATAAAATGATTAAGTTCTGGGGAGCCAATGTACAGCAAGGTGACTACAGTTAACAATGCTTTATTGTGTACTTGAAATTTGCTAAGAGAGTAGATCCTACTAAATATCCCCGCCCCCACACATACACAGGTAACTATGTGAGATGATGGATGGATTGTGGTAATCATTTGGCAGTGTATATGTATACAAAATCATGTTGCACACTTTAAATAAACACAATTTTTGTGTGTCAGTTATACCTCAATAAAGCTTAAAAAACAATGTTTCAATTAAAAATAGATAATATCTAACATAACATAATTATTATTTTATATACACTCACTAGCAAATGGAAAGTTTGTTGTGTAAAAAATACCTAAGGGCAAAACCTAACTTGTAAAACTGTGAAAATAAATAGCTAATCAGCAGAACATGAATAAGTTACTCAATAACTAAAAAAAAAAAAAAAAAAAAAAAAAAAAAAATTCTAAAGGCCTCTGGCTGCCTCAGTTGGAAGAGTATGCAATTCTTGATCTCAGGATTGTGAGTTCGAGCCACACACTGGGTGTAAAGATGACTAAAAAATAAATAAACTTAAAAAAAATCTAAAACTGCTACAAAGAGATGTCATAAGATGTCTAAAAACTGAAGGATATTTAGACATTTAGAGTCTAACAGTCTAAATAGCCTAAATAGACTACTTAACTTCTAATTTATCATAATAAAATGATAATTCCTATTAACTGTAATATAGAACAGAATATGCAAATTCAATGACAACTCTCAAAATATCTTTATGTGGACCAAATCAAAATGACTTTATATGATGAGTTCCGGGAAACTGTGAGCAAGAGGAATGATATACAAACATAATGGTGTTACTCAAAAGACCAAAATAATAATTTAAAACAACCTGCCAGTATGTGGGCCAAGACCATGATTCCCCAGTGTCTCTACAGAATGAGCTCTGCATATGGTAGGTGTCAAACTACTCTCAGTTAAAGAGATGAATATATGGATTCTAAGCATAACTTTGTGGTCAATCAGTAGGGGTTCCCCTGTCTTTCACTCCGGCCAAAAAGTGATCAGCAAATCAATCAGAAATATAAGGTGATCCAAAGATATTTGATGACGTCAAGAGTAGAATATCGTTAGTGATACTTTGAAAAGTATTTATTACAACAAAATTTGTATTGGTTTAGGTAACTTGAAAGTAGAGTTGATCACACCCACACATTTACAGTGAGATGCATCTGGGGTGATAGAGAGTAAGAAATAAAATCTAAAGATACACTGTCAGTTGAAAATTGTAATTAACATAAACGTTTTTATATATTCAAAGTCAACATTCAGAAAAATACTAAATGTAACGCAGTCCTATTTCACAAAATGTGGAAGTTCACCTGTGGGCTAGGTCTGTTTCAGTTTTCCATAAAATTGTGCATCTGCAATTATCTACAAATTTCAAGCAAAAGAGGAATAGATGGTGGCGGTGATGGTGATGGTGGTAAGGGTGGTGGTGATGATGAGGAAAGAAAGAAAGAAACGAATCTGCCTTAATTATGGGAAATAACAACAACAACAAAAAAGGAATATTGGGGAAAGTTATTCAGATCTCCAGTCCACATTAATTTCCTCCTCCAGTAGACAAAAACTCTTAGTAAATATAAACCAATATAGTAAACTTACTCTTCAGGTCCCCAACACTATAGTACCAGTACTACCAATTAATGTGAAATGGAAACTGGTAATGATTTATCTAGTGAAGGGGTTCTCAACTCCATGAGGCTCACAGACGCGTTTGAGAATCTGGAGAAAGCTAAGGACTGTCTCCAGAAGCTTACACACATCTTCATGCATACACTGTATCGAACACAATTGCAACGGTTTCAAAAATTATTCAAACTACTCAAGACGAAGTTCAATGTAAAAAGTGAATATTCAGCCTCAAAACAGAGAACTAAAATCTGTTTTAATTGTTGAATAGAATAACAGTATAAAATCTTACATTTTATAACACTCTAACAAAGATTATTTTTCCATTTAATCCTTGAAACAATTTGTTAATTTGTTAGATTCATTTAAAAATGAGGAAAGATAAAATGTAGAGGGTTAAGTTACTTCTTTAATGTCACACGTAGCAAGTGACAAAGGTCAAGTGTAGAACCCAGGATTGTGATTCCAGTTCCAGTCCTTTCTCAAATGTCATGACCCAATTTCTATGTCAGAAAAACAAGTGGTGGTACATAGTTCGTGAAGACGCACAGTTTAAAATGACACAAAACAAATTCAGTCCTTCACGATGAAAGGAAACCTTTCCTTCCTTTCTCTTTCTTTCTCTTTCTTTTCTTTTCTTTCTTTTTTTTCTTCAAATCATCAGCTGGTGGATTGTTATGACCCAGTGAACCACCTGTGGACCAGAGCTTCCCTACCTGGGATTTTGTCAGTCTTAAGCTTTTGCTTTCATCTATTTCTGTTTAACGTGACACAAAGGCCTGAGAGAACCACCACTTCCTTAGTCTCTCCACATAATCGGGCGTCATACAGGAGCTTAAAAGACATGTTATTCTCTTCATTTTATAGTGAATGCTCCAAATTTATTATACAAGAGATCCTTTGATCCTTCAGAAGCAAGTCCCTTTTTGAAGTCGTGGTAACAAAGTGTCTAAGAGGGTTCTTCCAGGAGGGGCCAGTTGGTCACTCAGCGCACATTTTAAGTACCACTTTGTACAGCTCCTTATTGGCTCTTTATAATGCTGCAGACACTCACGGTGGGGGAGAAGGGAGAGGGAGGATCCACCCAAAGCAAAGCAAAACAAAACAAAAGCAGCAAAAACTAAGAGGTGTTCAACTCCTTTTACTGGAGGAACCACAATGATACGAAGGGAAGAAAATTTTCTCTAATAGAGCCCCGAATGGGGGGAGTAAGAGGGGCACAGGCAGGTAATTGATTTGCAAGATCAAGACAAGAAAAGTGTAAAGATTAAGGCCTAAATTGCATGCGATCACCATCATTTTCTGTTTTCTCCAAAGCACATAGAATATAACAAAGTATATTCCGAACCCAGCTATAATGATCCCACTGAAATCCCAACAGGCATTTTATACCCACAGAGAGTGGACACACTGTAGCAGTTGAGAGCTAAACTAATTATCTGGAAAATTCAAGCAAAAAACTCTTTTCTCTATTCCTTCCATATGGACAAATAGTTCAGGAAATATGAGGCTCTAGAGATCTACATATTCTAGAAACTAGCCTCTGTTCTGAGTAGCCTGCTCTCCTTTGGACATTCACATTTCTGGCTTTGAGAAATGTAATATTCTCAGGTTATCTCTTGCATTAATTATTCACAGCATAGCTGGAGTAGATGCAACTGAATTGCTTCTGTATGCTAAGGGAAGATTTGGGCAACTTATCGATGGAGGCACGGGGAAACTGGCCAGTCAGAGAATGTTTTGTGAAAGGCATTTTCTCCTGTCACTTTTTTACACATCAGTGCTCAAAATTAATGAAGTTACTGAAGGACATAGCAATTAGGAAAAAAAAAAATTAGGAAAAACTTATAATAAATTATATCAGGCATAAAACATGTCAGTAGAAATTATAATTAATAAAAAGTGAAATGTTACACCACCTTAAAATAGAAAGCAGAATCTCTCTTACAAACAACACACAGGGCTAATGCAAAAATCAATGTTCACTGTGCTGGTTGCCTGCAAAATTACACAATTAATCCTGTGTAAACTAACCTATCAGCCATGGGCACTGTAGGATTCCTGATAACTATTAGGCTGCACAATCTATTAAAGAAAGAGAACTTTAATGAGATCCCATGAGAATCTAAAAATTTAAATCACTTTTTTTCTCTCTAAAAGAACATTTTTACTCCATTTAATGGACATTACTTTCCATATCTGATACACATATGGTCAAATCCACCATTAAAACAATCATCAGGAACCAGAAAGACAGCCTACCTTGAGTTTAAAATATGCTACCGAGGTGATTTCAAAGTAATAGAGGATTTGGAGCTCCACAGGAAAAAGATGCCACCTTATCTTCTTCTTGGCTTTGATAGCAATCTATTGCTATCCTATGTCCTTGGACCTCAAAGGGCTAATGAGCCACTCTAAAATTGTATTACCACACAATATACCATGCAAAGATTTGGAGTCCCATGTGCATTCAGTTTATGTAAATTATAATCTGCTTAATTCCACTACAAAAATAAATAGAAATAAAGTAACTTTTTTGCTATGATCATTTTAAAAATACTGTCCCTGTTACACATGTACATATACAACTGAGTATATGTAAAAATGTCTTATTCATGTGTAGGTATCCCACTGAATACTTAACATCTAAACAGACATTTTTGCAGTTTAAGCAGAAACATGGTTTAAATATTTTTCTGGTGGGGCACCTGTGTGGCTCAGTTGGTTATGCGCCTGACTCTTGATTTCAGCTCAGGTCATAATCTCAGCGTCATGAGATCAAGCCCTGTGATGGGCTCAGCACTGAGCCTGGAGCCTGCTTAAGAACCTCTCTCCCTCTTCCCTGCCCCTCCCCTGCCCAACTCACATAAGCACTTTCTCTCTCAAAAAAACTATACATATGTATGTATGTATGTATGTATGTATGTATGTATTTTTTGGGACGGGTGATTGGAGTAATCCTTTAAGGGACTTTTTTTTTTCAATTCTTAGATTGTATGTAATTCCATCCAAAAGCATGCCGCGTGGACAGAGACTAAATGATTCTTCAAACACTCCCCTGTGTTTTTATTACATACTTAATTAAATTGAAATTCCCTTGAAGAAAACATATCATTATTAAGACTAAACATTTCAAAAAAAATCATTAAACTTGATCTCAACCTCTTCTGAATCCTGATTCTTTAATCTCAACAGCAGTCTTGTGACAGTTCAAATCCATTCAGGTATTGTTTGTCTCAACTGCAAAGCTGTATGCCAAAATAAACAGATGCATGGATGGATCGATCTATCGGTTGGTAGATGGAAAGACAGATCAGGGCACTGGCTGTGATAAATGTAAGAGAGAAAATGAGAAGTCCTGTCAATCATCTTCCTTGAGCCAGTGTGGATCGCTGAAGGAACCCAGCCTGAGCCCATAACATCGCCTGATGAGCCTTGGCTGCTTTCCTTCCCTTTGGCTCACTGCTGGAAGCAAACACAGCAGAATGCAGATACTGTAACAAAATCACTAATGGGAGGCCCAAAGTAGTGAGTGCAGGTATCCAGGAGTGGACAGATAGTAAAAGAGAAGTGAGCCAAAAAGAAAATCCCAGAGGAGAAAACAATGTAGATGTACAAAGGAAAGCAATTTGTCTAAAAGACTGGAAAGCCCCTAAGCACTAAAAAAAGCCCGCATTTCTGCTGTGACTTGTCCGCACTAAATGTAGTCGGTGTCCACACATGCTATCGTCTCCAGAATTTGCTCTATTTCTGAAAGCTTTTGATTTCTATTCCATGTCTTTTGTTTCTTCTCTCCAAACATATATCATCTACTATATTTCAAAGTGTTAGGAACCTTGAGCCCTTATTTCCATATAAAGTAATTAAGAATGCTAGAGAAAAGACAGGGGTTTTGTTTGTTTTTCTCATTTAGCTCAGAAGCATAATATTCTCCCAATCAGTCCTAAGGAGCATGGCTTACTGCTGCACACATACACAGTGCTATTCTAGGCCCCAACTTTGGGTCTACCTTTGTGGAACTAATAGGTTATTTCCTGTCTTCCCATGTTTCTTCTCATATCACTTTTCTATAAAAAGTGAGGCAGAAAAATATTTTTAAAAATGATTTATATGACTGGGGCGCCTGGGTAGCGCAGTCGTTAAGCGGCTGCCTTCGGCTCAGGGCGTGATCCCGGCGTTCTGGGATCGAGTCCCACATCAGGCTCCTCCACTGGGAGCCTGCTTCTTCCTCTCCCACTCCCCTGCTGTGTTCCCTCTCTCGCTGGCTGGCTGTCACATAAATAAATAAAATCTTTAAAAAAAAATGATTTATACAACTTCCTGCTTAGTTTTAATAGATGGGTATTCTTGGTGGTGGTTATTAAAATAAAAGTAAGATGGACATGGGTGGGAGGAGGTGGATAACATTTATATATTTTCCAACCTGGTAATAACTACACCTGCTACTTTCTTACATGACATAAACACTGATTTTACCAATGAAGAATCCTGGTGAAATTATTTACCTGAAATAATAGGCATGAATTAAACTGACATGCATTTCAGCTTTCACCAAAAATTTTCTCTGTTTTCCACAAGAAAATATTTTGACAAGGACTAAGACACCCTTCTTGTTATGTTTTCAAAACTCTCCTATGTGCAGTCTATCAGAAAGTATCTACTTGTAGTGGATTGTCTACTAAACATTGGGGAGAGAAGGAAGAATTTTGGAAAATGAGGGGAAAGATAAAAACTATAAGCATTACAAGGAAATATTTTTTTTGTCTAACAAGTCATAGAAATATTTCCATTTTAAGAAAAGGCAGAAAAGTACTAATTATCTCCCTCATTATCTATTTCACAATAACTCTCCTGATTTTAGATATTTAGAGAAGCACAATCACTGTTGAGTTCCTAGACAATAGTGGTGGGGAGTATGTGTGTTTGTGTGAATGTGGGACTATCAGGGTGTACATGAGCATAAGAAACTGAATTTTTTTTTTTTTTAAGATTTTATTTATTTATTTGACAGAGATAGAGACAGCCAGCGAGAGAGGGAACACAAGCAGGGAGAGTGGGAGAGGAAGAAGCAGGCTCCTAGCAGAGGAGCCTGATGTGGGGCTCGATCCCATAACGCCGGGATCACGCCCTGAGCCAAAGGCAGACGCTTAACCGCTGTGCCACCCAGGCGCCCCTGAATTGTTTTATGTTTGACCCAACTTTCACTTTGGCTTTATGAGCTGTCTTATAAAGGGAAAAAAAGAAAAAAAGAAAGAAAGAAAGAAAAAGATATGTTTTAAGAATTGATTTAGACTCCATTCTACTGGATGAATCTCTAATTTATATTCATTTTCAGACTTAAAAGATGTTAAATTTGGCTTAACTCGAAGAATCAAATAAAAGACAGTCTGATACCCTGTATAACTTCCATCCCAATGCTTATTATTCCTCTATTAACAGCCTTCCTGAGTTAGACTGTAGGCTCTGTAAGGATAGGTATCATTCCAGTTGCTCACCATTGTTCCTGAACTTAATAGACAACTTGGTATCCTAAGTGCTCAACACTGCTTATTGAATGAATAAAGGATTTATGAACTTAATACTCTAGTCAATTAGTACCTGACACAGTCCTTTTGAGTTATTTTATTTTTTCCTCAAAATATTTTTCCTTTTGAGTTACTTCAAGCAATTTTTTGCACTATTCTCTCCCACTAAATTCTGTTACTTAAAGTAGCCAATATGGTTTTTGATAAATCAGTGATTCTAGTAATATTAACAAATGCAACAAGCATGTATTTAGCAAAAGCTACACTCCAGTCACTGTTGTAACAGTTGTAAAAATAGTTCATTTAGTAATTCTAACAATCTTCTGGAGATATGTCCTATTCTTTATCCATGATACAGTCTACTTACACTACAAAAATACCACATTCTGAACAGATTACTCCTTTAAAAACAAAAGATGATATACTGACCACACAAAAGTTATTTTAACTCTATGGCTCAATACTTAGAAAACCTTTCCCTTCTAATATTAACTTTGCAATGCAGATTTGTGTTCCCATAACACTTCACTTAAGTATCACTATTTTAAATCATATAGTGATAGTAATGGACCAAAATGTTTTTGCCAAAAGTTCACTTAATTTCATGGATATTTCAACTAGGAAATAGTTTTAAGGGTGGTGTGGTAGTTTGAATAAAGACATAACAACGTATCTACATCCTGTGAGAATGTTGCCTTACATGGTAAATGGGACTTGGCAGATGTGACTAGATTAAGGACCTTGAGATAGAGAGATTCTCCTAGATTATGTGAATGGGTCTTAATATAATCACAGGTTCCTTGTAGGAAGAAGGCAGAGGGTGAGAGTCAGAACAAGTGATACAAGGAGCAGAGACAGACAAATTGGAAGATGCTACACTGTTGGCATTGAAGATGAAGGATGAGGCCATAAGCCAAGGAATGCAGGTAGATTCTAGAAGCTAAAAAAAAAAAAAAAAAAAAAAAAAAAAAAACAAAGAAACAGATTCTCCCCTGGAGGCTCTAAAGGGAAATAGTTCTGCTGACACTTTGATTTTGGGCCTTCTAACCTCCAGAACTTCAAGAGAACAAATCTGTGTTGTTTAAAGCCACTAATTTGGTGGCAATTGTTTACAGCAAAAACAGGAATTGAAGTAACACAGATATGTGTAGATAAGAACCTAGGTTTTGATTTCAGGAACCAATTATTGGTACTTCCTCAGGTTGATACAAAATATATGTTACCTACTAATTATTTTGCAAGGAGATGAAATAATATATCCATAAGCCTAAGTTAAAATTATGCTGCTTCGTACAGAAACCTGAATTTTTAAGTAAGATTTGTCACATATGTAGTCATATCATTTTTGAGCACACAAAATATTTTCATAAATTAGTCAACAAACATTAATATACAATAGAGTAATACCTTGTATAAGTTAAGTATAGTATTTACAGTCTCATTAACTTAATATTAAACACATAATTTAACCTCCCTCTTCAATGTGTGCTCATCTACATTCTTAGTCCAGCTAGAAGGACCTAGAGTAGCAGAGGAAATTCTTCCTCCCTGACTGTACAGTTCCCCTTGAGCACATGTGTGGGCACTTCTCTCAGGTAATCGTGAAGCTGCACAATGACTGGGGCATCCCAGGGTATAAATATTTTCAATCTTCCTAGCTATTGTGAATTCCTCCTCCCAAAGGGGGTTCTGTCACTTTTCACTCACACCAGCAGAGCATGAATGTTCCCATTTCTCGATATCTTCACAACATTCAGTTTTAGGTATTTTCATTGTTACAGCCCAATATATGTTATACAGATCCTCATTGCTTTTTTTTTTTTTAATCAGCTTTACTTAAGTATAATTAACGTACAGTAAAATTAACAAGTTTTAAATGTACTATTCAGTATTGAGAAAAGTATACAGTTGTTTAAACATGACTACAATCAACTATAAAATATTTCCATCACCTCAGTTCCCAACCCCACCCACCAGTCCCTGAAATCACTGATTTTATTTCTGTCCCTCCAGTTTCACCTTTTCCAGAATATCCTATAAATGGAAATATACAATATTTAACTTTTTGTGTCTGGCTTCTTTCACTCAGCATGATGTTTTTGAGAGTCACTCATGTCATTGCATGTGCTGCATTCTTTGTGATTTCTGAGTAGTATTCCTGGTATGGATAACCTACAATTTGTTTTCACATTTTTAATTTACACTACCCTGATTTTTGTGAGGTAGAGTATTTTTACATGTATTTTTGGCCAATTGAGTTTCTTTTTTCTAAAATGTGTTCTTTCTCTTTGCCCATTTTTCCATTGTGTTGTCTTTTTTTTTCTCATAAATTTAAAAATTATCCTTTGTTCTTTGTCATTATCTATATAACTAATAAATTGTATCTTTTTCACGTAAACATGAAAATAAACATCCAAAGCCTAAACTTTAATCTCCCAAGAAGAACACATTTAGAAGCATTTCACATTACTAATGTATCTGCCAAAAATAGGGTGGGCTTTTGGGTTAAAATCAACATAATTTACTTGCTATTCAGTAACCCTTTTAACAATAGAATGGTGCTTTCCTTAGAAAGGGGAAGTTGGGTACTGGGTTCTCTACTCATTTGTGGAAACTTAAATATGGCATGTTAAAATATAGCAAGGGAAAAAAAAAAGAAAATACAATTATCATGCCATTTTAATCAACACATATCATGCTTATGATCAATAATTGAATGGAAAATGTCTTTCA
The DNA here is from genome assembly GCF_023065955.2 of Ursus arctos. Classification (NCBI taxonomy): domain Eukaryota; kingdom Metazoa; phylum Chordata; class Mammalia; order Carnivora; family Ursidae; genus Ursus; species Ursus arctos. The sequence continues at coordinate 55,304,973 of NW_026622808.1, read as the reverse complement.
TCTTCTATACCCAACACAAAAGTGCTGTAAGACTTAATGAGCAGGCTCCCCCAGTGTGGTGCGTACATTCTTTCAGAAGTGCATGCCCTCTTTCAGACCAGAAGCTCACTAAATGTCACTCGGCCCAGCCCTGAGCCCTCCTGGAACTCATCCAAATCCCTCTGCTCTGAGGCAGCATGGCAACACCTATCTTAAACCTCCCTGTCTCACAACTCCATATTCTGTGGTTGTTTCCCATGTAGGTTTCTGCCTGCAGGGGCTGTGTGCTATTTCTCACAACAGTCCCCAAGCCACCCATATCATCTTATTAAAAGTACAATAAACAGTCTCACAAATCCCCTTTATCGCACCCTAGTCCGAGTCCGAGTTGTTCTCATTCCCCATGTGCAATACCGACAGATCCTGCTCCCTGTTGCAATCCGCTCTTCACACAACAGCTAACGTGATTTTTTTTTTTTACAAACATTAATCACATCCACTTGCTTTAACTGCTTGGATTCCTTCGAAGTTCCTATACTGCGCTTTAAATTCATATTCTCATCCATGACCTGGAAGGCCTCACAAGATCTGCCCCAACCTTTCCTGTGCCAATCGCGCCCAAGCTCCCTACACTCCAAGTTCTAGCCTTCTGTCAGCTCCAGACCATGCCAAATTCCTGTCTTCCACTGTGCCTTTCCGCTTGCTGCCCCTCTGCCTGGAACCCTGCTCTTCTGGCTCTTTTCCTGTGAGCCTTCCTCCCTTTCTGGCTTGGCTTGAAAGTCACCTTCTCAGAAAACCCTTTCTAAAAGTAAGTTCCCCCTTTCATTTTTCTCTATCATCATCCTTTGTTTCTTTCCTGTAAAATGATTTTATTTGTTTACTTATTTATTGGCTGACATTCTCAGTAATGGTAAACCCTGGAAGGCAGGGAATTTGTCTTCATCTTGATGCTTAGCACGGTGCCTGGGATTTATAAACAGCTCAATAAATATTTGATGAATGAATGAATGACTCCTTGGAATCAGAGCTACACACACACACACACACACATACACACACACACCCCTCACTTGGAGTCACTTGTTCTTCTCCTCTTTTGTATCCGGGAGCATTGCCACAGACACAAAGGTAAATTTTTTCTGATACTGTTCTTTTCCAGCATGAATCTGTTCAACCAAATTATTCAGGAATTGCACAGAGGGTAATTCCTACCCCAGTGCACAAAGGACTGAAGAGAAGAAGAAGGAAGGAAGGAAGGAAGGAAGGAAGGAAGGAAGGAAGGAAGGAAGGAAGGAAAGAAGGAAGGAAAGAAGAAAGCTACTGAAAATTTCCTTCCTCTGCAGACTTTTAAACTGCTAATCAGCACAAACAGCTTGTAGCAGACTGAGCACAAAAGGTTGCTGAAATGGCACTAATTCCAGTGATTTAATATCTTACATTGCCCTAGTGACAATATTGACAAAAAGGAAGAATACGATTTGGAGTCGTTCTGCACTGCTGAATTTGGTGTTAGCTTTTGAGCCTCTATCAAGGCACTTCCATAAGTCAACACATTGCTAAAGAAAGAAAGTCTGGGTGCAGCATCCAGGAGCCACTGCCAAATTAGGAAAATGCTGGCAAATAGGAACATGCTAGTTCTCTGGGTATGAATGACCATAGCAGGCCTTTCCCAAATGCATGTTCCAGTTTGTCAATGTCAAAGTCGTCTCCAGCAATATTCCTTGAGTGTCCAATGGCATCTTATATGTAAGGAGGAAATAAACTTCCCAAATATATTACCAATACTTATGGTCAGTTAGCAGTCATAGGGAACGATGAAATTCAAATACTTCTGATAAATCCACATCTTACACAAGGCACATATAAGCACAAATTATTTTATGTTTTTTTTATAGACAGGTCTGGTACATGTTGACTATCTTAGGGCTCCAAGGCTATTCTCTCACTCTAAAAGCATTCTCTTGTACATTATTTCAAAATCAACTCTCAATTGCTTTATGAAAGAGAGTATTCATTTTAATTCTTCTCCTGACCACATTAAAAGAATACACAAAAAGTAAGAAGATTCTTTTCAACTGTCATATAGGAAAGTCAGCTCTGGATTCACAGGAAATCAAAAAGAAAACAACAACAACAACAAACAACTGTAATATTTAGAATTATTCTGCCAAACATCCTCAAAGAGCCAAAACCTCAAACTCCAATAATGATATTTCCCCCCCCATAATACCTCAATTCAAAATAATAACCACATATGAGTTCCTATTTATTTATGTATTTTAAAGATTTTTATTTTTAAGTAATCTCTATACCCAACAGGGGTCTCGAACTCACAACCACAAGATCAAGAATCACATGCTCCACTGACTGAGCCATCCAGGCACCCCCAAGTTTTTAAATATTATCTGATTAGTACTGCTCCGCTAAAATACGGTAGTGTTATTTTAAACATCATTTTTTGTTTACATTTTCTGCCATATGTGGACAGGTAGGTCTCAGATACCACATTCTAGGGTTTAAAATATCTCTAAAGTAGGGAGTTAAGATGGCAAAGGAGGAGGGAGTTAAGATGGCGGAGGAGCAGGGGACCCCTTTTTCAGCCGGTCCCCTGAATCGAGTTGGATAGGTACCAGACCAGCCTGAACATCCACGGAATCAGCCTGAGACGCAGGAAGATGCATCTGGATCTCTACAAATGAACATCTCCAGCGCTGAGTATTGAGGTATGAAGCGGGGAGCCGTGAAACCGCGCACAGATATCGGAAGATAAATGGAAGGGGGAGGGAGCCACCGCGTTCGGGTGCCGGGAAGCGGTAGCCACTTGCACGGGGGAGCGGGCGGACTCGCGGACCGGCACCCGCGAGAGAGCGGACTGAGACCGTGAGCCGGGAGCGCGCGCCACCAGACTGAAACGGAGCTCCGGTGCGCTCACTGGAACCAGACTGAGACCGGGAGCTCCGGGAGCGTGGGGGCGGCTGGCGGCTGGTAGTGTTAGAAACACAAAGGACAGAGACACGCCGGCCCTGGAAGTGAGGGTGGGGACGCGGGGTGTGGGGCGAACATCCCGGGACGCTGCAGGGTTGAGCAGCACCAACAGAAACAGAGTTAAAGTGGCCAGGACATCAGTGGAGAACAGTCCGCAATCCCTCTGTTCTGAGACAAAGGCTGAGATTCGGCCACTGCTGCTCTGACACTCAGAAGAGGCACAGCAAATCGCCAGGGAAAGCCACCAGAGAACAAAAGCCTGGAAATACCAGCTCACAGTGTGCCCATCCCCATTCCCCCTCGCAGGGGACATGGAGACTCTACCCAACCAGGGTTGCCTGAGTATCGGTGTGGCAGGCCCCTCCCCCAGAAGGCAGGCTGAAAAATCAAGAAGCCCACATCCCTGAGATCCCTATAAAACAAGGGTGCACGGCCTGGGTACCGGTCAGTAATTTGGGCTCTGGACAACTCCGCAACCTCTCCTCATCAGAATGACGAGAAGGAGAAACCCCCCCAGCAAAGAAAAGACAATGAGTCTGTGGCCTAATGGATATGGATATAACCAAATTATCAGAAATGGAATTCAGAGTAACAATGGTCAAGATGATGTATAGATCAGAAAAAGTATTAACGAAAATGTTAATGAGAATATAGAATCTCTAAGGGTGGAAATGAGAGCGAATCTGGCAGAAATTAAAAATTCTATGAGCCAAATGCAGTCAAAACTAGAGGCTCTGACGGCCAGGGTGAATGAGGCAGAAGAACGTATCAGAGGATGGGTTGGTAGAAGAGAAAGCTAAAATACAATCTGGGCTAAAAAAAATCCATTCTCAAGAATGTAGGTTATGGGAGATTACTGACTCAATGAAACGTTCCAATGTCAGAATCATCGGCATCCCCGAGCGGGTGGAGAAAAACAGAGGTCTAGAAGAGATATTTGAACAAATTGTAGCTGAAAACTTCCCTAATCTAGCAAAGGAAACAAGCATTCGTGTCCAAGAGGCAGAGAGGACCCCTCCCAAGCTCAACCACGACAAACCTACGCCACGTCACGTCATAGTGCATTTCGCAAATATTAGATCCAAGGATACAGGATTGAAAGCGGCCAGGGCAAAGAAATTTCTCACGTACCAAGGCAAAGGTATCAGAATTACGTCAGACCTGTCCACACAGACCTGGAATGAGAGAAAGGGTGGGGGGGGGGGCATTTTTAAAGCTCTTTCAGAGAAAAACATGCAGCCAAGGATCCTTTATCCAGCAAGGCTGTCATTCAGAATGGATGGAGAAATAAAGACCTTCCAGAATTGCTAGTCATTGACCAATTTTGTAACCATGAAACCAGCCCTACAGGAGACATTAAGCAGGGTCCTATAAAAGTAAAAAGGCCCCAAGAGTGATACAGAACAGAAAGTCACAACCGATAGAAACAAAGACTTTACTGGCAACATGGCATCATTAAAATTATATCTCTCAATATTCAGTCTCAATGTAAATGGCCTAAATGCTCCCATAAGATGCCACAGGGTTGCAGATTGGATAAAAAGACATGACCCATCCATTTGCTGTCTACAAGAGACTCATTTTGAACCTAAAGATACATTCAGACTGAAAGTAAAGGGATGGAATACCATCTTTCACGCCAATGGACCTCAAAAGAAAGCTGGGGTAGCAATTCTCATATCAGACAGATTGGATTTTAAACTAAAGACTAGAGTTAGAGACACAGAAGGGCACTGTATTATTCTTAAAGGATGTATCCAACAAGTGGATATGACAATTATAAATATATATGCCCCCAACAGGGGAGCAGCAAGATACACAAGTCAACTCTTAACCACAATAAAGAGACATATAGATAAATATACGTTAATAGCAGGGGACCTCAACACTCCACTATTAGCAATAGACAGATCACCTAAGCAAGAAATCAACAGAGAAACAAGAGCTTTGAATGCCATACTCGACGAGTTGGACCTCATAGATATATATAGAACACTACACCCCAGAACCAAAGAATACTCATTCTATTCTAATGCCCATGGAACATTCTCAAGAATAGACCATGTTCTGGGACACAAAACAGGTCTCAACCGATACCAAAAGACTGAAATTATTCCCTGCATATTCTCAGACCACAATGCTTTGAAAGTGGAACTCAAGGAAAACTCACAAGGAAAAATTTTGAAGAAATTCAAACACTTGGAGACTAAGAACTATCCTGCTCAGGAATGACTTGATAAACCAGGAAATCAAAAATCAATTTAAACAATTTATGGAGACCAACGAGAATGAAAACACAATGGTCCGAAACCTATGGGATACTGCAAAGGCAGTCCTAAGGGGAAAATATATAGCCATCCAAGCCTCACTCAAAAGAATAGAAAAATCTAAAGTGCATTTTTATATTCTCACCTCAAGAAGCTGGAACAGCAACAGAGGGACAGGCCTAATCCACACACGAGGAAGCAGTTGACCAAGATTAGAGCAGAAATCAATGAATTAAAAACCAGGAGTACAGGGGCTCCTGGGTGGCACAGCAGTTGAGCGTCTGCCTTCGGCTCAGGGTGTGATCCTGCCGTTATGGGATCGAGCCCCACATCAGGCTCCTCCGCTATGAGCCTGCTTCTTCCTCTCCCTCTCCCCCTGCTTGTGTTCCCTCTCTCACTGGCTGTCTCTATCTCTGTCGAATAAATAAATAAAATCTTTAAAACAAAAAAAAAGAAAGAAACCAGGAGTACAGTACAGCAGATCAACAGAACTAGAAGGTGGTTCTTTGAGAGAATTAATAAAATTGACAGACCACTGGCAAGACTTATCCAAAAGAATAGAGAAAGGACCCAAATTAATAAAATTACGAATGAAAAAGGAGAGGTCACAACCAACACCAATTAAATTGGAAGGATTAGAAACTTTTATCAACAGCTTTATGCCAATAAATTAAGCAATCTGGAAGAGATGGAGGACTTCCTGGAAACCTATAAACCACTAAGACTGAAACAGGAAGACATTGATTTTTTAAACAGGCCAATTAATTATGAAGAGATTGAAACAGTGATAAACAACCTTCCAAAAAATAAAACTCCAGGACCGGATGGTTTTCCTGGGGAATTCTACCAAACATTCAAAGAAGAAATAATACCTATTCTCCTAAAGCTATTTCAAAAAATAGAAACAGAAGGAAAGCTACCAAACTCTTTCTATGAGGCCAATATTACCTTGATCCCCAAACCAGACAAAGACCCCCTCAAAAAGGAGAATTACAGACTGATTTCGCTAATGTATATGGACGCCAAAATTCTCAACAAGATCCTGGCTAATAGAATCCAACAGTACATTAAAAGGATTATCCATCATAACCAAGTGGGATTCATCCCTGGGATGCAAGGGTGGTTCAACATTCGCAAATCGATCGGTGTCTTAGATTTTATCCAGAAGGAAAAAGCCAAAAATCATATGATTCCCTCAATAGATGCAGAAAAAGCATTTGACAAAATACAGCATCCTTTCCTGATTAAAACCCTTCAGAGTGTAGGGATAGAGGGTACATTCCTCAATCTCATAAAAACCATCTATGAAAAGCCTACAGCAAATATTCTCAATGGGGAAAAGCTGGAAGCCTTTCCCTTAAGATCAGGAACACGACAAGGATGCCCACTCTCGCCACTATTATTCAACATAGTACTAGAAGTCCTTGCAACAGCAATCAGACAACAAAAAGGTATAAAAAGTATCCAAATTGGCAAAGAAGAAGTCAAACTGTCTCTCTTTGCAGATGACATGATACTCTATATGGAAAACCCAAAAGAACCCATGCCCAAACTATTAGAAGTTATAGAGCAATTCAGTAATGTGGCGGGATACAAAATCAGTGCTCAGAAATCAGTTGCATTTCTATACACGAACAATGAGACTGAAGAAAGAGAAATTAGGGAATCCATCCCATTTACGATAGCACCAAAAACAAAACCATACGTTACCTTGGAATTAACTTAACCAGAGACATATTCTAGAAACTATAAACCACTCTTGAAAGACTTTGAAGAAGACACAAAAAGATGGAAAAATATTCTATGCTCATGGATCAGAAGAATTAACATAGTTAAAATGTCCATGCTACCCAGAGCAATCTACACTTTCAATGCTATCCCAATCAAAATACCGATGATATTTTTCAAAGAACTGGAACAAATAGTCCTCAAATTTATATGGAACCAGAAAAGGCCCCGAATCGCCAAGGAACTGTTGAAAAGGAAAAACAAAGCTGGGGGCATCACAATGCCGGATTTTGAGCTGTACTACAAAGCTGTGATCACAAAGACAGCATGGTACTGGCACAAAAACAGACACATAGACCAATGGAACAGAATAGAGAACCCAAAAATGGACCCTCGGCTCTTTGGGCAACTAATCTTTGATAAAGCAGGAAAAAACATCCAGTGGAAAAAAGACAGTCTCTTCAATAAATGGTGCTGGGAAAATTGGACAGCTACATGCAAAAGAATGAAACTTGACCACTCTCTCACACCATACACAAAAATAAACTCCAAATGGATGAAAGACCTCGATGTGAGACAGGAATCCATCAAAATCCTAGAGGAGAACATAGTCCACAACCTCTACGACATCGGCCAAAGCAACCTTTTTCATGACACATCTCCAAAGGCAAGAGAAACAAAAGATAAAGTGAACTTGTGGGACTTCATCAAGATAAAAAGCTTCTGCACAGCTAAGGAAACAGTCAAAAAAACTAAGAGGCAGCCCACAGAATGGGAGAATATATTTGCAAATGATACTACAGATACAAGACTGGTATCCAAGATCTACAAAGAACTTCTCAAACTCAATGCGTGAGAAACAAATAAACAAATCATAAAATGGGCAGAAGATATGAACAGACACTTTCCCAATGATGACATACAAATGGCTAACAGACATATGAAAAAATGTTCAAAATCATTAGCCATCAGGGAAATTCAAATCAAAACCACACTAAGATACCACCTTACGCGTTAGAATGGCAAAAATTGACAAGGCAAGAAACAACAATTGCTGGAGAGGATGTGGAGAAAGGGGATCCCTCCTACAATGTTGATGGGAATGCAAGTTGGTACAGCCACTCTGGAAAACAGTGTGGAGGTCCCTCAAAAAGTTAAAAATGGAGCTACCCTATGACCCACCCATTGCACTACTAGGTATTTACCCCAAAGATACAGACGTAGTGAAGAGAAGGGCCGTATGCACCCCAATGTTCATAGCAGCATTGTCCACAATAGCTAAATCATGGAAGGAAGCGAGATGCCCTTCAACAGATGACTGGATTAAGAAGTTGTGGTCCACATATACAATGGAATATTACTCAGCTATCAGAAGGAATGAGTTCTCAACATTTGCTGCAACATGGACGGCACTGGAGGAGATAATGCTAAGTGAAATAAGTCAAGCAGAGAAAGACAACTATCATATGATTTCTCTCATCTATGGAACATAAGAACTAGGATGATAGGTAGGGGAAGAAAGGGATAAAGAAAGGGGGGGTAATCAGAAGGGGGAATGAAGCATGAGAGACTATGGACTCTGAGAAACAAACTGAGGGCTTCAGAGGGGAGGGGGATGGGGGAATGGGATAGGCTGATGATGGGTAGTAAGGAGGGCACGTATTGCATGGTGCACTGGGTGTTATACGCAACTACATCGAACTTTACATCAAAAACCAGGGATGTACTGTAGTGACTAACATAATATAATAAATTTTTTTTTAAATTAAAAAAAAATAAAATATCTCTAAAGACATTTATTCCCACTCAGAATTTTCATCATACCAATTTCCAAAGCTTTAGGCTGGCAGTTGACAAATTTGATGAAACTGAGCCAATAAATAAAAAATGAGTAGAAATGCTGAAAGCCAAAAAATATTCTGAATTCATAAAATGGTCACCTCAATAAATTTCACTATTGCAGCATATTCGATAGATGGCAATGGCATCTTTGTCAAAACATGTAAAGCTTTGACAAAAACTTGTAAAGCTTTTGAGAGAAGTGCTACAATGCACAGAACAGTTTTACAATTAGTCACCTAGTATGAGGCCAAGAAATAAATATTACTTTTTGTGCTTAACATACAGTAGTATAAGCAAATCCATGACAATTTTAAGAGGTTTTTGTTTTGCTGATAAATGCTTGATGAGAAAGCAGATCCTGAGAGTGAATTCAGCGTAAGTGAGGTTATGTAGATTTACCAAAGAGCAGTTATGTATACGTATGTGTATGCCTGCACATGCTATGTGTGCAAATTCTCAGTTTTATAGTCTCTAAGTTATACCTTGTCACTGTTACTGATTAGGTGCACGTGACTAATATTTGCAAAGAATAACTTCAGAAGATAAAGCTAGAATATTTCACATCACTGCAACTATTACTTTATCAACTCTACTAACACATAACTACTTCTTCCTATTGAACTCTAAAAAGTTGTATTTTCTGAATTTCTAGGTATTAATGAAATATTCACAGTAATCAAAAAGAGGGATGCATTTATTCAAGGTGCTATCAAAAGCAAGAATATCCATCACTAATCAATAGTGTGGATATTCATTTCCCTACTTTTTTTTTAAAAAAGTGAAATTACTGGAGATGCCTGGTTGATTCAGTCAGTTAAGTGTCTGCCTTCCACTCAGGTCATGATCGCAGGGTCCTGGGATTGAGTCCCACATCGGGCTCCTTGCTCAACAGGGAGTCTGCTTCTCCCTCTGCCTGCTGCTCCTCCTGCTTGTGTGCTCTCTCTCTCTCCAATAAATAAATAAAATCTTTTTTAAAAAGAGTGAAAGTACTGATACAATTAAAATGCAATGTATAGGAGATTCAACAAGTCAATTATGTAAGTGTTAGTATGGCCAATAAGAAAGTGATTAACAAAGAAAACAAAAAAAAGATGAGTCCCTACATGGCTCAATTGGAAGAACATGGGACTCCTGATCTTGGGGTATGAGTTCAAGCCCCATATTGGGTGTAGAGATTACCTAAATAAATAAAACTTTAATTAAAAAAAAAAAAGTTAAAAAGATAAAATTAGAAAAAAAACACATAGCAACAAAGTGACATTGATAATGTAGCACGTGACCTCAATGTCTCTAAGAAATAAAGGGCACAAAATATTTTCACTTGAAAAATATATGAATATTATACATATATAAACAACAATTAAGAAAATCCTGGTATTTCACAGTCAGCTCTTAGTATTTGATGACCTTATCATTATTTTCCTTTGTTTTCTTTTCCTTCTTCTCATTTCACAAGCATATTAAGTATAGAGGACTGAATACACAATAGCCTTATCTGCATTATCTGAGCTTCTAGAACTGAGAACCAGGTCCTAGAAGGGACCACAGAACATAAAGTCAGCAGCACTCTGAAACATAAAGGAGAAATTAACCCACCTAAAAAACACAGAAGGTGCTGTGTTTTTCTGCTGGGAGCATCTGATTTCCTGGTCATTTCAGAATTGGAAAGCACCGTCCAAGGTCATAGAACTCAAACATCTTTATGATGGCTCTGGATGTCCACACACCCTGACTTCTCAATCAAGTAGGCATTAGGTTGGCTCCCCATCTTCCACCTAGGATTGGCTTTCTCTAAGCCTATGCCAAATTGGGGAAGCACATCTCCCAACACATCTCATAATACGTGGAAAAGCCTTTTGGAACTTGACAAAGGTAATCAAATCACATTTTATCACACAAGAAGTTTTTCTCTAATGGTACTAGACTCTGATGTGATAAATACTGCTAAAAATTAATTGCTTATTAAGTAGGGCTTGCACGTTTGTTTTGCTTCAGAGAAATGGTAACTGCAATGGAATTTCTCCTTCACCTTTCAAATTCTACCTCTTTCCTGATACTTTTATATTATTTTTTTAAAGATTTTATTTATTTATTTGAGAGAGAGAGAGCACACAGCAGTTGGAGGGGCAGAGGGAGAGGGAGAAGCAGACTCCCCATTGAGCAGGGAGCCCAATGCAGGCAGATGCTTAACTGACTAAGCAACCCCGGTGCCCCCTGACACTTTTAATAGTGCACAGACTGGAAATAATCTTTCTTATTCTGATCATATATTGTCTATACATTCCTATGGCATTTTTGGTCCTCTATTTTACATTGTTCTTATTTGAGTACATGTCCTTAATTAGACTGGAGGTTTACAACATACAGGGAGTGTCAGATGCCCCCCAAAACACATATATGTTCATATTAATACTATTTTGTAGGCATATATTTGGTGGTAACTGTAAGCATCTCCAGGCCAGCTCCTGTGTCTAATTCATCTTGGAGTTTATCCATCCAGCATAGTGATTTTCACACAGCAAGAACTTCACAGATTTTCATTTAAATGATTAAATGCAGGAACATAATAGGATAAAGGCAGAGAAGTGTGATGAATTTTTCTAAGGGATGTCTTCACCCTCTTTGAGTTGGGCTGCATATTCCAGAGCACTGTTCTCTGTACTGTGATCCTCTTAGGAAGCACTTCGGGCATGACCTAAGTGAACATCCCCTTTGAATTGTCTTGCAATCTTTCTGACTGTAAAAAAAAAAAAAAGTGGAAGTCTCAGGTAGGTCCTAGTGTATCACCAACAACACTTTAACTTTACTAATCCTGCTATTATATAGCGGGAGAGTGGGAGTAGGACTTCAACCCAGAGCCTTTGGCAGATAGGCAGGTAATTTGTATCCTGCTAGCATTAATGACCTTGGACTATTTTCATTGTATTAACATTTGTAGTTACCTTCCAATGTTTCCCACTGACACCAGTATTTCATTTACAGTAATGAAATAAAACCTCCATTTTAAGGCAACAGTTTTTTTTCTCTTAATGTGTCTTTAAAAATGTTAAATACCTTATGACAAAAATAATGAAGATGGTGTATTTGGGGGAGTCTTAGAGAATAGGAGATGATCGAGTGACCAGTTACTTTAAGAAGAAAGAACAGCAGGAAATGTGTCGGAGAAGACAGGAGCTCTAAGAAGGCTGGAACAGTGAGCTGTTGGGTAAAAGGAGAGGGTCTCTAAGGATACAGGAAAGTAGAAGGGAATAATGAAGGCTGAGTCCAGCTGAATGTGGAAACCAAGTGTGACAGTTACTTGGCCTGCAAAGCAGTAGGGAGCCAGGGGAAATTTTCGGGAAGTAAGTGACATCATGGGCAAAGTGACAAGCGAGAAAGGGGATTTTAACAGGGACATTTAGACTTTAGTGGAGAAGAGCGGTGACAAAAGGCAGAAATCCAGTGAGAGGAAGGTTGCAGTGGTCTAGTGATTAAAAGACTGAAAAAGGAATTATCCAGAATGGCTCATGAGAAATAAATCTCAGTGTGCCAAAGAGAAAGTTGAAGCAGGCTTTGTCGTCATTTAAAAGTAGAGAAAGGATGCAGAGGACAGAACATGGACAATCGCTAAAGCAGGACTGGCCAGAAGGTGCTTTCTGCTCTAGCAAAAATGTACTTTGCTATAACAAAAGAAACTGAGGGGAAAAAATCTGAGGATTGCTAGTGTTTCAACAGTCCCAAGTGAAATCTGTTCAGAAACTGTAAGTTTTCTGAACAAGGGAACATTTTATCAACAGCTAAAAGGGTTTGTCATGAAAATGATGTAAGACAAAATCAGACAACCGGATTTCCAGTTCCACTCTTACACAAATGGTGCCAGGAGTCCCCTTACCCTCTCCGAATAGGATTAATACCTACCTTGCTTAAACACACAATTTTTATTTAGGCATTCATTTATTTAACACCTAGCTTTTATAAGCATCACATTAAATGATATATGTGTGTGTTTCTTACTTAAAGGCAATTTTTCAGCATTACCATTATAGAATTAAATTCACCACAGCAGAGCATTTTAGGGTTGCATATATTGTATTTTGTCTGCTGAATTAGTTTCTGAAATATGAAAAATACAGTGCAATACTCCGTACGTGCTTTTGGCAAGACTGCAGGAGAAAAACATCTACTCGTGTTTATCAGAAAGGTGGATAATGTAACAGAGGTATGAGAATGATAGTATGCATGCCTCCCAAGCACTGAGAGAAAAATGGCATGCCGCAGAGGGAAGAAGATGATGGGAAGGCGTGAGGAAATAGAGGAGAGGCCATGAGAACACAGACTGAACCCATATCACACATGGTGGCAGTTGTTCTCCATCCATTATCAGGGAGCATTTGAAGAGAAAAGAAACAGCCCAAGACAGCTCCCTTGCTGTATATTCTTGACCTGCGTGCTCTTCACTCTCACAGCTTTGCAGGAAGATACGAGAATGATGCTGGTACTCGCCACCCGTGAGTCCCCTTTCTGTTACAATCCTGTTTCTGAAAGTTACAGGTAAAGAACAACTGAAGCCAAGTGCACAATTATCATTTCGGTGCAAGAAGCCTGCCTCCTTTGTCGTCTGTGGCTGTTAACAGATAAATAGAAGGACACGGAGAGGCTCTTTTCTGTCCCTCCTCAAGCCCAGTGCCTATGTGATCTGAGTAGTCAACTCCCTGTTTCCGGGCGTTTAAGTTTCACCATGGTCCTTCCAGCTCTGCTAGGGGAGCCCTCGCTCTCCCAAGGCCAACCCACTTCCAAGCTAAATGGAAGAGTAAGGATAAATGCAAATGGATGGGAGGTGCAGAGCATCAGCAAAGCCCAGCCTGCTAAGGCATCACAGCCTCAAGTGTCCTCAGCGGCCCATCATCTCACTTCTAGCCTCCCTCTCCAGACACGGGCGCCTCCAGCTATCCAAAGTTCACTCTCCTGTCACATTTCCTTCTCAAAGTTGTGTGCTCTCCTGGGCATAAGAGATCTAGGAAGTAGGAAGGGAAAGGAGCGTCCCTTTGGGGCACAGCATTCTTCTTCTTTTTTTTTTTTTTTTTAAAGATTTTATTTATTTATTCGACAGAGATAGAGACAGCCAGTGAGAGAGAGAACACAAGCAGGGGGAGTGAGAGAGGAAGAAGCAGGCTCATAACGGAGGAGCCTGATGTGGGGCTCGACCCCACAACGCCGGGATCACGCCCTGAGCCGAAGGCAGACGCCTAACCGCTGTGCCACCCAGGCGCCCCGTTTGGGGCACAGCATTCTTCTACCTGCTCCATGTGTTCTTCTACTTTGTAATCAGTCATGTGATGAGTAAATGGGATCATGGCAGGTAGAATAATTCCCTTTGTCAGCATGTCTTTCAAGTTCTTCCTACCCTGTCTAGTTGAATCCTCCAGCACAGCAGGGTAGCTGGATGAGTGCTCCCTTTGTATCTGGACTGGTGTTTTATGGTTTGGACGACAGCCGGAGGGATGCGGAACCTGTTCCAGGCCCAGTCTTTACAAGAACTGATGATCTTCTAAATTGGACTCTTGGACCCCTGAGCCATCATGTAGGAAGTCCAATGACCTACTTGAGATACCAGTGGTGAGACTATGTGCTACATGAAAAGAAACAGAGGCCAAAGAGGGGCCCAACGGAGTTCAGCCCTCCTTGCATGTACACAGCACCAAACATGCAAGTGAAGCTATCCTGGGGCCACTAGCCCAGCCCGGCCCCCATCTGAACCTACCATGTCACCCCAGGTGTCACCAGGTGGAGCTGAAGAAATCACCCATCTTAGTCTGACTGAGTTCCTGACAAACAAAAGCACGAGACTTCATAAAATTGTTTTTGTTTCAGTTATGGGTTAGTAATGTGACAGTAGGTAACTGAAGAGTGCCCCTCCACATGTTACATAAATTGCTACATAGTTACAATTCAAACTAATTTTTCATCATTTCCCCTCTTAGCTACACATAAGTCTCCAGGTACTTTTCTTCCAAATGATAAGCAACTTGTGTATTTCCCCTAAGAATTTGATATGCAAAACACATTCCTACTGAGGTCTTAAACAGTTTAAAGCCATATGGTGAATTCCCCATGCACAATTCAACAAAATAAATGATGAAAATAGCATGAGCTCCATTTCAGAAGTCAATGGAATGGTGATAGTATTTACAAAGCATGGCCTCCCTAAGTGATAGTAATAAAAAAATACAATGTGATACACTTGCAGTGCAAAATCTCATCTGCAAACAATAGCACCTCGGTAGTTATTAGTGCCTTGCTATTAGAAGGACATCATGTAAAAGGTTTGGGGAATTTTAATATTGCTGTTTTGTATTTGCATGTAACATTCTCAAACAGGTAGATCACTAGGAAAGATGATTTCACTTATTTTCAGATTAATGATTTATACTCCTATAGGTGATATACCAAAATCATTTTTAGTTTAAACTATTTCATAGTTTCTTAATGACTCGGGACCACCCATAAGGCCATCATGATTTCTGAGTCGGCTCTTCCTAGCTTTTCCATTCTCCTCCCTTGCTGAAGAGATGCTAGCTATAATTTCTTTTGTCTGCGAACAAATCTGCAAAATTTCCATCTCTGTTCTAACTTGCAGTTTATACTCTGCCATCCACTAAAATAAAACAGAGTTTTGCTTATTAGAAGGGTTCTAAATTAAGAGTGAGTAGTCACTGAGTGAAGAAGGTCTTTCCATACCAAAATGCTTGCAGTGAATTCAGTGAATTTATGTTGCTATGAGGCCTCTTTTGTTCAACCTTTAGATATTGGTTTAGGATTTAGAGACTGTAGGTAGCTAGTGAATAGACTTCAGATTTTCTTGTTGTGATTATAGTCATTGATTTATTTTATATCTTTTACTCTTATTTGCAGTAGTAAAACGGCACAGGGGAAAATGAGCATCGTTTTGGCAATAGGTGAGAAATACTTCACACTACCTGTATCATGCAGTATTTAAGAACATCTACGTAGATCAAAATAAATTAGTATTGAAGGGATTTAATACAACACATCAATCACAGATTAATGAACTACTCTGTATAATTCAAGACCTCCACTTTTATTTTTTAATATTTGTGGACTGGCAACGGCTGAAATAATTACTTCAGTTTTCTATGTCATGTTTAGCATGAGTTCTGAATAAAGCATACCCGCCCCTGCTCCACCAGGCACACACACACCATAGAGGCACCCACATAAACTTGTGTCATTCGTGGAACCAGTCTGAACCATCAAGACACTGGAATACAATCTTCGAAGGCAGTAAATGTGAAGTAAATCCAGTTGAATAAAAACCTAGAACTGGGCATTCCATTCCCTTCATAGAGCACAGAAGCAAACGTAGCCAAATTAGCCTCCCATTAAGGACACAGTCTAGTTTTCGGTAGAAACAATCAAACTACTCTCCACTATAAGCATCCAGTCTGTTAAACCCATTATTTAAATGAACGTGGGAAATGATGACACACACCTTTCTGTCCCTCCTCATCAGCTCTGAATTTCAAGGGGCAAAGGAAGTGGAATGCATGCTTAATTGAGGCAGTAAATACAAGGCTGTAGCAGATTGTTTTACTGTTAAATACAGTAATGAGTTTTTAATGGCTGCTGTCCAAAATTACACTGGAGAAAAATGGTTTATTAGTAATAATAATAGCTGGCACTTTTATCTTCAAAGCACTTTACAAATATTAGCTCATCAATCCTCCAACTGCCACTGGGAGGCAGTGGTAAATGTTTCTATCCTCAGTTTACAGCTGGTGAAACAGGAAAACAGGGGTAGTAATCAAGTCTTCAAAAGCAGGTTTTGGGTACAGAGCTCAATTTCCAATTCAAACAACTCACATCATTTTTCTTGTAGTTTTATGATTTTATTAACACAACTACAGTGTGCACATAGGCTATCCCTCTATTCATTTTCTTTTCTGCACAGCATGGCATTGGGATTGGTGACTCTGATGGCCACCTGGGCTGCTCTTCCCACACCGGTGTTGTGGTTCTTGGAGGAGACACTGTGAGCAGTTTCCACATGGTAAGATTTGTTGCACCTCAAGAGCCCTTGAAGCTCCTTGGCACTGTGGACTAGGAACTTCCAGAAACCACTGGGCAGCATGTGCTTTGTTTTCCTGTTGCTCCCGTAACCAATGCTGGGCATCAAGATCTGGCCCTTGAATCTTCTGCGTACCCTACTGTCAAGACGCTTAATTCTGACATATCAGTCTGACTGGTGCTGGATGAATTTCTTGGTCCTTTTTTATTTCTTATTTTTTTTAAATTTTATTTATTTAATTGAGAGGGAGAAAGAGAGAGAGAGAGGAAAAAAAAAAAAAAAAAACAAGCAGGAGGGAGGTGGCAGAGGGAAAGAAAGAGAGAAGCAGTCTCCCCGCTGAACAGGGAGCCTGATGCGGAGCTCGATCCCAGGACCTGGAGATCATGACCTGAGCCACCCAGATGTCCCTCTTGGTCCTTTTTTAATGATCTTGGACTTCACCAGAGGTCTGAGGGTGGCCATGATGCCAAGTAGGTGGTGGCTGCCATCTCCACAGGAAGAGAGGACGCATTTCAATTTTTATACATAATTGGATGGCATTCACTGTGATGACTGCCAGCCCTTTTCTGAGGGGTTAGTGGTTAAGGTCAAATCCAGTTTATTTGAACCTGATTCACAAAAGCACACATGAGTTGTATCCAAATTGCTCAATGGTGGTCTTTAGGATTATTTCAAGCAAGTCAACTGTGTTAAAAAATTCAGCCCAAATCAATTACATGCAGAAGCTTCTATGCATGGAAAAAGTGGTCTGTTGAGACCCTCTGAAATCTAGCCCCACTGAAAATTAATTGCTAGAGGTTACAAAGCAAAATGGAATCAAGGTGAAACTTAAACATCTTTATTTGGGCTTTCTATTGTTATTCATTCACTCAGATCTCCTTTATGGAAAATAGTATACATTTCAAATTAGTGAACAATAATAAATAATCCAAAGCATCTGTTATTCATTCTGATGTACTCTATAGATGTTAAAATTATTTTTGTTTGTTTGCTTACCACTGTGGGCAATGTTTTCAATTTCTTGTCACTGTATAATGTCTTAAATATTTTAATCTAATAAATGAATTCTCCACTATGTCATCAGATGCATCTTACAGAACAAGTTTAGAGAGTCTCTGGATTTATAACACAAAAACAAATGTATTTCTTGAGAAGCCAAGTACTATACTCTGGAGAAGCAGACATGGTTCAGACAAAAGTCCTATAACAAATCCATTCCATCAATCCAAGGAAATGGGGTTGGCTATCTAGCCAAAGCAGAAAGTAAACGTTTGTGACTCTATTATAGAAAAAGGAGCTGGAATTCCTTAGCATCTGAGAATGCTACTTATATTTTGAGCATTAAAAGATAACAATAGCATTTGCTTCTAAATATCCCAAACCAAAACATCAAACACCTCTCAAAATCCCAAATATATTGACCATGCCTGGAATAGCATTGATTTTTTTTTTCCTTCAAAGCCTTATCTCAATTGACAGCTGTTAATAAAGACTGTGCCATCATAATGATAGGTGTCATTTTCAAGAACAGTCAGGCTGGTATATGACATCTGCTATTGCCAACTATTTCTATCTTAATCTGGAGTGGCAGATACTCACACCTTTGTGGAAATGCCAACCGTGTAATGCAATTGGTTATATATAACACCCAGACGTGAGGGAAATCCATGCATATTGATATGACAGAGCATCAGAAACATTTCTGCCAAGAAATAAGGAATGGTAATGAGGGCAAGCAAAAGCTTTGGGGAGGGTAAAGGTTGAATTTTACAAATACTGGTGCCCAAGGACTGTTATAGAAAGAATCAGGCACCAAATACTTTCATGACAAGATTTTGGAGAGAACACAAATGTCCTCCTCTCCCACATGGAAGTCCCTCACAATTAATCCTTTGCATTAAGGCTTTTAAATAGTCTTTTTAAAAGCTGCCATTCCTGGGATAAGTATGCATTTTCATGTAGTATCTTAAGAGGAATCATTTGTATCTATTTTTCCACAAGTTTAACTGAGGTAGTGAGACACAGAACAGGTGAATTTGGATAAACAACAGGGATGGGTGCTAGCTCTTGATGAAGACTACAGTGAGAGGATTCTGCTCATCAAGGGCGCACCGATGGACGCTGCACACCTGGGCAATGGAGTCCAAGAGAGAAGAGAAAGGACATGCAAAGGGCTAAATGTTTGAGTCTCCCGCAAAATTCATACGTTGACATCCAAATCCCAATGTGGTGATATTTGGAGCTATGGCCTTTGGTAGGTAATTAGTTCATGAGGTGAAGCCCCTCATGATGGTATTAGTTCCCTGGTAAGAAGGACCCCAGAGAGCTCTCGTGCTCCTTCTGCCATTCTTGTTGGAAAGATACAAAGAGAAGTCAACCCGGAAGAAGGCCGCCACAAGAAGACCATGCTGGCACCCTGATCTCGGACTTCCAGTCTCCAGAAATACAGGAAATAAACTTCTGTTGTTTATAAGCCACTCTGCTATTGTACTTTGTGATAGCCCCTGAATTGACACAGGGTGCGGAGGTGTAGGAGAGACTCAAGAGGAGTGCGGGGTAGCAGTTAGGGGCTTGGGGCTGGGACTCAAGACACTTCTGAGTTTGAGTCCTGGTGAGTCCTGGCTCTGCCACTTCTAAGCCATGCAGGATGACCTTGGACAAAAAGCCCACTATGTCTATGTCATCCAGCTTAAAATGGGTATTATAATAATAGTACTTACAGTACTATAGTACAAATCACTAATGCAGAGAATGCAAACTATATCATAAACACTCAGTAAGTGGTAGCTATTTAAGCATCAGCCTGGCACAGCCTTAGTTGTCTCTCTAGCATAAAACAATTACCAATAAAAGCTTTTTAAATGACTGGTCAGTATTCCATAGGACCCACAATCAATCAGTTAATCAATCAATCAGTCAATCAATATATCATAGAATTAAAGAAGCTATGGAAAATCAGATCTCCTTATCTGTGGGCAGGGCTACATGCAGCCTTGGGAATATAACTGGTCATGTTTTCAATATTTCCCTTAGACTCATTATATCCTTCAGTTTACACATTAATTCTGATTTTTAAAAAAAATTCATCAGCTGTAACACCTTTCTTTTTTGTTTTAAATAAGAAAACCTAGGGGAACCTGGGCAGTGCAGTCAGGCGACTGACTCAGTTCCAGCTCAGGTTGTGATCTCAGGGTCATGAGATTGAGCCCCACTTTGGGCTCCGTGCTCAACGTGGGAGTCAGCTTGGGACTCTCTCTCCCTCTCCCTCTACCCCTCCCCCTGTCCGCATGCTCTCTCTCTCTCTCTTTCTCAAATAAATAAATAAATAAATAAATCTAAAAAAATAAATAAGTAAATAAAATCTAAAAGCAGTAGTGTGGGCTATGAACTAGATCACAAATCAGAATATCTGAGCCTTAATTCTGATTTCACTACTGCCTAACCAGCTATTAGACCCTGCTTGTTTTTTGGGGGTTTTGTTTGTTTGTTTGTTTTGTTTTTTGGGAGTTTTTTAGTCTATAAAATGGGCTAACAACTTGTCCCTTTTTGTTCATCATGTCACTGTAAAAGTCAAGCAAGGTGATATGGGGGAAAAATCTCTAAAATGTTGAAAGTATCCAAATATTGCAAAACATTGCAATTTTTTAAATAGAAATCTTCAAAAGTAATTTTCTGAATGTATGGAAATGTAGTCTTGAGTGTGTTAGAAAAGATCTTCCCCTTGAAATTTTGCATGTATGAGATGTGTTGTTTCCTTTGAACACATCAGTACACAAAATATCTCATAATAAGCTGATATTCTGTCACTTTACATTCTTTAGCAAAGGTCTTCGATGCAATAATGAACTGAATTCACAATCAACTCTAACTGCATCAAATGATCAAAAATCACATTTTTCTTACCTCCTTGCCTTCCATTACACCGTGGATTGCATCCCTTAGCCATGGAACACAAATGCCTCCGATCAGTATGCTACCAGTGCATTCCCGATGATTGCCTCATCCTCTTCACTCTGATACCACCACGCCAAAGAAGAGGGGTACCCCTCCAGAGACTCAAATGTCCAGGTTACAGTGACTTTAAGCTGTCAGACTGTTATTTGAGGGTCTCTCCAGTCCACAGGCATTAACATCTGCAATCCGTAGCATCAGATTTACCACTTACAACAAAAGCTTTTGTTAGGGAAGAACCTCTGCTAAAAATGCAAACCTGTTACCATAGAGGCTATAATATGCCTTTTGCATCAGGCTCTCTGCCATCTCAGTTCTCATCTTGGAAAGAGAACATTGTACAGGAGAATGGACAGAATTGTCTGGAAGTTTGGAGACTATAGCTGAAACCCACCTCTGAATGTGAGCACGCCCACCTAGGGCAATGAAAGAAGGGCAGAGAATGACAAAGGAAAGTAGGAGATGCCTCTGAACACAAATTTAATGATTTTTCCATTTTGTTCTACTTTCGGCAATTCAGACTTTCTCCTTCCCCATTACCTGCGTTCCATAAATGTTAAGGCTCAAGGCGTGCTGGATATTCTTTATTAACCTACCAGATTCCAACCCGTTCTCCACCTTCTTCCATGCTACTCTGTGCAGAGGGAACCATCTCCGCAGACCATTCAACCAGGCTCCCCTGCCATCTGACTCTGTCAGTTTGGCCGCTCCAAGGAAGTGCAAGCAGATTTGCATCTGCCACTAGACTGAGCTGTTTCTTTACAGGTCCTGGCTGGCAGCCTTTCCCAGGGCTACTGCTCTCATCTCCTTAGTAACTTCGCTCGCCTACTGTCCCACTGGCTGAGGGGCAATAACGGCTCTTCAGCAGCCCTTGTTGGTTTCCCTCAAGCCTGTCCAAAAAGATGTGGTCCCTTCTTAAAACTCCCTTCAACTGCCTTTTTCAGTATGCTTATACATAAGAAAAAGTAAAAGTAAAAGCAAGAGGAAACCAAGTCTTACTCAGAGAAGACACAAAACTCCGGGTCCTTTAAGACTATCAAGGGGACATACTATCCACTTCCAGCCAATGGCACTCTCTAGACACTCGGGTTCAATACTGTGAGAACATCAAGTCTTTAAAGATAAGTCAGGAGTATGAATTTTTATGTGAGATCTCTGGTTTTTAAATACTGGCTGAAATACTTCTTAAACACTCCTTGGGCCAAATAAAACACATATGTAGGCTAGGTTCAGTCCAAAGGACATTAGTTTGGATCCTAAATAGACTATGGTGCCTCTTCTTTAAGAAAAAAAAAAAAAATCTGCTCTTTGTTGCAATGCATAATTACAAGAAAGGTGGAAATTCACATCTATACAACTTTTTCTTACACAACTATTTAGTCCTAAAAAAATAATTCTCTATCTCACTTGAAATCTCAAGGCAAAACAAAGAAACATCCAGACTGGAAAGTCACAGGAATCTTGGTAACTGGGTCTGTTCTAAATGTATGAATCTAATCGAATCATTTAACTTCAGTAAGGCTCACTCCATTCATCTGCAAAATCAGGATAATGACTTCTTTCCTACCATCTTCACAGAGACATTTGGCTGAGAAATGAAATAATACACAGTAAATGAAAAGTGCATTTGAGCTCTTCGGAGAATAAAATGCTGTTTAAACCAAAGGGATTAATAAGAAAAACCTGAGGTTTGCCAAAGCTTTTTTTCCCCCCCCTTTTCCAACCACGTTTCATGACACCGAGGTAACTGCAAGTCAATGCCTCAGGCCAACATGATCTTCAAGAACGTCTACCCCAATCTCAGTTGGTGATACTCAACCCTCCAGGTACATTACTCTCCCTAGAAGCTTTCAAAAATCACCAAGTCTTAGTCACCATCCCCAGGGATTCTGATGGAATTCCGCTGGGTTGGTAGTTTTAAAAAGCTCTACAGGTGATTCTCCTTTCAGTCCAACCTGAGAGCCAGTAGTCTTAGGATCTTTCAAATATGTGGAACAATCACTACTAGAAGATGTGTGCATAATTGACATAGATATCAACAATTTTCCATTTGATTGTGCCATGATGACGGTTCACATTTATTCACATGCAAAGGAATACACACACACACACACACACATACATATCTATCCCTCTATCTTTATCCATTCATACACTGAATACGGAATAGATGGATAATCATTCTAATTAAAAGCCAGAATTGATTGAGTCCTTAGTAAATTCTACTAAGCTGCCTATAAAGATTGCCCCCTATAGTGTTCAGAATAATGCACACAAGCTGGGCATGGATATTAACCTCCACTCCATAGAAGAAATCAGTGTTAGATTAAAATGACTTAACCAAGGTCACACACTGAGGAGTTAGCAGACTGATCTGGAACGCAGGCAGCCTGATTACTACAGCCCATGCACCGGTTTGCTTCCCACTGTGCCAGACAATATAAGGTTTATGAGATGCATAAAATAGAATGTGTGCCCTCAAGAATGTTAAGATATGAGAAGGGAATTTTGATGCACACTAAAATTCACAGGCTGAGTGGGAAAGTGGTCCATTGTAGTCCCTGGAGTTAGGGAAAGTTGGATTAGGAGATGGACAGCTGATGGTTTTGCTTAGTTCCTACTTGCAACTATGGGGAAAATGAGATGCACCCAAACATCAGAAGGAAGAACAATTAAAACCACCAGGAAAAGAAACCCTATTTAAAGAGAGTGCATTTATATAGTTGCCATTCATTATTATCATCATCTGCCAGCATCGTTTGGATTGGATATTTATGCCTTCTTAAATTTGCCTATATTGTCAGTTCAACCAGCAAACCACAATTTTTGAAGAATTCATCTCAGTTCAAACTCTCTGATGCTTATTGAAAAATTGTGTATAAATATACACATTAACACACACATATTCCTAATAATTTGATTTCCAAAGAGACAAATAAGCTATAATCTCTTGGTAGGAACAAGCTATTATGAAAATGAAAAATCACATTTTTTCACAGAAAATTTTAAAGATTGAAAACAGAATATGTATTCTCTTTGTATTTTTATTATCAAAACACAATAGGAAGGTAAGCAGGATCGTTTTTTATCCACAATACATAAAATCTCAATTAGTTATGGTCTATTTGTGCACTGACTAAAAACATTCGTTAACAAAACAGAATTTTCTAGTTTACTGGATAAATATACCAGAAGAAATTGCAGAATAATGTTAGGTTGCCAAGCAACCACAGCTCTACTCCCTCTTGTTTGTGATCAATCCAACTCATTCATCAAGCTTCCTATCCCAGTGCTAGAGAATTCCAACCAATTTGTTTCTTGGGAAATTATAGTGACTTTCGGTAACACAATAACACTTTTATTCTCAGAAGATAAACTTAGATGTTCTTTCGATCAAAGGGATGTGTTAATTCATTATTCTCTACATGGTGCTAATGAGAAAGCTATAATTAACTAACTACACTATTGCGACACACATAAAATAAACTGCAGTAATTAGTAATGTTTAAGGTGTTAACCAGCCTCCAAAATTAGAAAATACAGAATCTTTCCTCCAATAAAGATGTAGAGAAAGGAGAAAGCACCAAATCTAATTAAATTGGGAATTGTTTCCATTCTCCCTCACACCCCAAAGAGGGGGAGAGGCATGGTCGCCAAAATGTGAGAGATTTCAATTCAATAGCAGAGAAAATGGCTCAATGCCAATTCTACTTGTAGGTAGACATAAAATGCTGGCGAATAATGTAATCTTTTCTTTGAAAGAATGCTTAGCACAATATTTTTCCAGGAATGAATAGAAAGAATATTATGCTTTCACTCATTAGCTGTGTTAACTTAGCATATTGTATGTAAATCACCATAATAATTGCATTCTCTTCAGACTGAATTAGTTAGTTACAATGAAGCTGTAATCAAAATGTTCATAATTGAAAATATAGTATTCTCGGTCTCGGTTTGAAAAAATAACAAGCAACACTGATTGAATCAGATAATACAGCACATCATTGAAAACAGCCTTAGTATAGAGACAACTTCCTCCTCTAGCTTATACCTTTGCATGTCAATTAGCTCCCCAAATTCAGGACTCAATACCTCCAGATCTGTCATGGTTTTCCATGTCACCTTTTGTCTTTGGCCTAACTTAAGCTTTCCATGTGCATTACTGGGGATATTCAGGGAGAAAATACAAAAGAGTGAAAAGCTAAATTTTTGTTTCTAAAATGTATTAGACTCCATGGCACTGTTGGCTGTCATAAATCAAAGGGCAAAATAATTTCCAACAAATGAAACATTTAATGCCAATGCTCCTGGGAAACAAAATGTAAATGATCACATGAATTTCAGGCAAGCTGTCACACTAATTCCTCAAGGTACCTTTTAAAGATGACATATTCGCTGTGAAGAAGGGGGTGTTGTCATGCAAAAGTCAAACTTAAAGCAATACTCTACTATCTGAATTGATATTCACAGGGCTTCTTGACACTCATTCCTTCAAATCTGATGCCATCCGGCCCCCTCTATTACTTAATTTTCCTTTATGAGATTAAAAACAACAGCAACAAAACCTAGCAGAATCATCAATCAGTCTTGATCATTACTCTTATTTAATTCTCCATTAAAAAAAAAAAAATGAACCAGACTATTTAAGCAAAGCAATTTCGGGTCAAACAACCTATCTTCAAAATTTTCAAAAGTAAATTCTATTTTATCCAGCAAATATTTTCCAAAGTCAGGTCTATTTTGTAGAAGTCTTAAGGAACTTTGTGATGGGAACATATGTCCAGTTTTACTTGCTTTGGATCCACCAAGACACACCTACATTTTAATAAGCAAATGATATTTTTAAGCTATATTTAAAACGAATCCAGTACATGGGATTAATTAATTTTAAGGTAATAAATACATTATGTGCAATATCAAATCCTGTCATTTTTACAATTAGTTCCATGGGATGTTTTGCTCATCACCAGGCAAGTTGGAGCACATAATAAAACCATGAGGTAGCAATAAACATCTGCAGTCTTTTCTTTAAAGGACCCATAAGTATAGATGCAACAAAGAACAATCTAAAAAAACATATATTAATCATCATAGTCCTACTCTTCTGCAGTGATGTGGGTAAAAACATGCCCAGAAAGAGATTTTTAATGAACTGCTATAGCCAGTACTCACACTTGGCAAAAAATAACTATTTGTCTCCATTTATTCACTGACAATATTCAGGAGCTTAGGAGGAATGATTATACACTACGTTCTGCCTCTACTAGAGGTAAATCCACCACAGCACTTAAGGCCATAAAATGGAAAGCTGGGTTATACATAAGACTCTAGAACCAAGTTAAATTATGAAAGCCATAGGGTAGTCCATTACAAAAGACTGAAATTAAGACAAACCCAACTACAACATCAGCCTGTGAAAGAGGAAATAGAGTCTTACACACAAAGCTGTAAGAATAAACTCTTTTTTTCCCCTTATCACTAAGTTTCCCCAAATAGCTTTCTGAGCTTCTCTCTCCATCAATGTACTGACAAGCCAACGTGACCAGCAGTTGGTCAGTTTATATCTTCCAATTTGCTGCAATCCAGAGCTACGTGAGAGTTGTACGGGGCAGTATTATTTAATATCCACTGATATTCTCCAAAATAAGAAAACACAGTATTTTGTCTTATATAAATTTGCGGAGAAATGAGAATGCACCGTATCTAATTAAATTGAGGGCTAATTAATAGTAACAGTAACGCCATCAGCAACCATAAATAACTTAGGGTGTTTATTAAGCATAAACACGAAGCTAAACTGTCTTCTTGGATTATCTCATTCCAGTCCTGCAAAAACCTAATAAGCAAGGTATTGATATTATCGCTATTATTGAAAAGGGGAAACCGAGGCACGGAGTAGTTAAATCGCTCGTCCAAAATCACACATCACAGAGACGCCGGAGCTGGAATTGGAATCCACCTGGGCGCCGCGAGAGACTGCCTCGCGCGAGCCCAGGTGGCTCACCAGTTGCCCACCTCCGCGCGCACGCGCACATGCCCCCCCCCCCCCCCCCCCGCCACCACGGGCATTCCAGAGAGCGCGCCGTCGCGCCCGCGCGTGCCCAGGTGGCCACTAGCCGGCCCTGGGGACTCCTCAGAGGTTCTCAAGGGCGGGGCTGAACCCCAGCGCCCCTCGCAAAGGGCTGAGCCGCGGGACTCCCTTCCCGCCGCGCCGCCCTGCTGTGCCACTAGACACCTGCCCTCCGCTGCTCTCCTTCTACCCCCTCCCCTGCCCGCCTTCCCTGCTGACATCCGGACCACCCACCCCGCGCTCGCCCCAAGGCGCGGCTCCGGGCGTGGGTACCTGGGCCCGCGCGAAAGCGGCTTCTTCGGCCTTAGGGTTTTCGCAGGAATTCCTCAGCCCTGCCCCTGACTGAGAAAGTGCGGCTCACACAGCGTGCAAGAGGAGTGGGAATCAAGGGGCCGGCGTTCCCCAGCCTACCAGCCTCCAGGCTCCAATCCCTGCTCTCCAAATTAATCACTTTCTCCCTCCCCACGCACACTCTCACTCAAAAAAAAAAAAAAAAAAAAAAGGAGAGAGAGGCACAAAGAAGGGACCATCCGTGACTGGCATCTCTAGCTCCCCCAGCTCGGCTACCAAGGAGCCATGGCAACCACGCCCCCGGCCTGGCCTCTAGCACCCACCGTGGAACTCCTAAACCTCCCGGTTTGCTTGCCGCCCCCGGGCCCAACCCTGCTGTCGACCGATCTCCCTTTTCAAGCTGGCGGCGTATACTGAACCCCAACCAGTACCTGGAATCCTCCCCTGAGAATGGGAGGAAGACAGGGGCGGGGTGGGGTGAGGGAGAGAACATAGCCCTACGACCCAAGAGATGGTCAGGGGCAGGGAGGAGTGCGACCAGGACTGACCCCAAACCCCGGTAGACCTCGGACCCCCTACCGGAGAGAGGACTGCAATCTCCAGGAGGGTCTGGAATGCTCGCCAGAGGGTCGGAGGCAGTTGGGGGAGGGAGGCTGGAGAAAAAACAGAGGTTAACCTACCCTCAACCTCGCGGAGAAAGTGGGAGCTGGAGGATTCGTGTAACGGGGTTCACTCCATCCGACTGACACGGAGCTGTGTTTGAATCCAGCGTCAGCCACCAGGGGGCGGAGCTGGGAAAGGGGGTGTCTCTTCCCGGGTTAGGGCTGAGGGACCTCGGACCACCCCACTTTAGGCAACGATGGAGCCCTGACTGCGCACCATTTCCTATCCACAGTGAGTTGACCCCTCCCAGCAGCAAACCCTTAATCCGCCTTCCATCACGCCCAAAGAGTTGGCTACGGGGCGAACTGGGAGAAGCCGTAGGGCTAGCAAAACAGATGCAAATTAACCCCCACCCAGACACACCTGAGCCGTCTTTGGCTTTAGATCTCTAACGTACCTTCTCTCAGGGAAACTTCTCCCCCTAGCTGGCTTGCTGCGGGAGAGGGTCGTGCGGTGTCCGGCAGCTCCAAGCGGATCCGAGGGAGTTTCTCGCCGGCCGCTTGCAGCTGATCCACACGCGGGTGGGCCGGCTGAGATCCCGCCGGGCCCCTCCCGCCGCTGGCAGTGGCCGCGAGAACGCTGGACCTGTTCTGGCTTGCGCTCGGATCCACGCCCTCCGGGCAGAGGCTGGCTAGCGCCTCTCCTCTCTTCCTCGGTTCTGCTCCGCCACCCCTCACCCACGCCGCTTATTTTCCCTCCCTTTGCACACTCCCTTAGGACAGGGAGAGCTACAGGCTTAGGACTTTTATTTCATGGTGAAAAGCAAGGGTGAAGCCAAAACTTCGCTCGTCATTTTCTATATCTATGGTCAAAAGAGGTAAGATCGCTGTCCCTTTTATCTGCAATAACGAATTAAAAAAAAAAAAAAAAAAACCCTCCCCCTCCCGATGGTTTCACTCAGTACATATTCCAGACACGGGCCGCCGGTCTGGTTTTCCTTCATTGCTGCATGTTGGAAGGGTGTGGTGCCATATACCTATTAAAAAATATTCTTTTCGGTTTCCTTCCTTATTTATGGGTGCGATGAAGCTTGCTATTTAATTTACAAAAGATGCTACTACGATAAGTTAACAAATGATTACATACATAAATTTGGGCACCTTTCACTGTTAACCATTTTTAAAATTTTTGTCTTAATGCGGTCTGTAAGTACCACATTGTGGTACCAATTCTACCACATTGTTCAGTAAAGTTTTTCCTATTTATTGCGTATTAATTCACTATTGTAGGGTGAAAGAAAGCCCTGTGTGTTTATTTCCACTGCAAAAGGCCATTCCTGATGCCTTATCAATTCCACCAAACATGTAAATTTTATTTTAGGATTCCAAAATTAATTTGGGAAGTTACAGGCTTTTGCAGAATAAGTTATTTATACACCCTTTCATTTTTTTTTCACGCCATGATCGTATTTTCCAAATTTTTCACACAATACCACTTAAAAAAATTCTGTTGAATTTAAGTTCTCTTTGATGGTAAGAGAATCATTGACTTCTAATTTTTACTCCACTAAGGCAGTAAGATTGACTTTACAGCCTGGTTTTGTTCTCATCTTGTACATTGAACAATGAGGACATTTAGAGCTGTGAGCTCCCCTCAGAGTTGGATACCACTGTAGTAGCAGCTAGAGGGAAGGCAATTCAGAATTCTGCTTCAGAAGCAACTGAATAAAATATTTTGAAAAAGAATTAATGGACTTTTAAACTTTAATAATTGCTAACCTTGGAGCCCTGATTCTGTCAGTTCATGTGTGGGCCCAATTCTTACTGACTGCATTGCAAATTGCGAATTCAAGTGAGGGCAGGATTTGCCCTGAGTTTAAATTGTACTGCTAGTGTAATTTCTTTGCCTGAGGCATCATTATTCACATGGCGTGTTTTCTAAAGTAGAAACAAAGATAGAATTTTGAATGAAATTCCAACAGGGAAAATATAGGAAAACATTTCCAAGGTCAAGGAGACACAAAGCTGAGTTGAACTCAGAAGCTGACCACCTTCTGAACAAACATTCTAGGACCAAAAGACTCAACTCAATCCTGGCCAGACCAACAGAATACTCTTCAACATACAGCTCTTCTTTTCTCTATGATTTGTTTGACATTAGGATCATTATGAAAAGATATATATATAGAGAGAGAGAGAGGGAGAGAGACCCTAGTATTTATCAGTCATTCATTGTTCAAGGTCCTAGGGTACAGTGGAAAACACAATAGACAAGGCTAGCTGCTTCTTTTTAAGTCAAATATCCAAAAATAAAGACTACCAAGGCATAATACCCCAAACAAAAAGATGAAGTGTCAATTCTTAAATATGAGTTTTCTTGAAAGGGAAACAGCATACTTCTGAGTCTCTGACGCTGCATATAAATGAGGAACTAATAGCCCAATAGTAAGCCCAAAGCTTATTAGGGACAGCCATTAAGTCTATATATGTACAATATGCTTTACGCCAGGCAAATACATTTGAAGTGAGGGAGAAAGAGAAAAGTACATAAGGAAAAGGGAAGAAAGGAACGAGAAAGGGAAGAGGAAAGGAAATGGGAAGACAAATGATTAACCAAGAAAGGAAAAAAAAGTATTTAAAAGAAAGAATTTTAGCCAGCTAAATAAGTCTTTTAAAACAAAGGCAAAATAGAAGCAGATGACTTAAATTTCCACATCCAAAAAATACCCATTGATGCTATCTCCAAGGATAGGTTGTTTTGTTTTGTTTTGTTTTTTGTTTGTTTTGTTTGTTTGTTTTTTGATGCATTTCCAAAGGCAGGCCACAAATGTAGGCTTTCCTGACCCAAAGAACTTAAAACAGCTCACTGCCTCAGATTCCGGAAAGGCTGGAACCCGAGACCAGAAGGCAGCCTTCAACCAGAGTGGATATTCGATGAAGCTACCTTCTGCTGCTGCTTTGAAATCCTCTCTTGGCTCCCATCCTCCTGTCTGACACTTTGTTCAGACCAGTTCCCACTCAACAAACAATCCTAATCTATCAGGCATCACACAGTTGCACGTGAGTGCTAAAGAAAGACTAGATTTCTTACGAGTCACATGGAAATTTAGTTCATTTGCTTTGAAAGGTGTGAATTTATCTCTCACAATTGAGGAAGGCCATGTAAAATAAAAATCCGACTATCAAACCACAGATGAAGGGGAGAAAGGAGGTCTTTCATGAATAGAAGCAGAAGGTGAGAGAGATAGGCCAGTCATCTGGAAAAAAAGAGAAAAGGTATTAAGAGCCGGGGTATTTTTCAGCTTTTACTGCTGATTTACTGCCTATCCCCAGCTTGAACCATCATTTGGTATCACTCCCCGAGCCAGGACCATAGAGGAGTGTTGCCTTTTGGCAAAGCCGAGTAGCTAGTGATATGGCAATGTTCCTAGAAAACTTGTTTAGCGGAAAAGCTGTAGTTTTTGAAATGGCATTTCAGTCTAGCAGTTCTGAATAGTCACAGATCCACAGGGATTTTCTGGCCAACTACTGTCCTAAAGGAAACAGGATGTTCCGCTGAGGGGTAGGTCCTCAAAGGCAACCTTGGAAGTACAAAGCAGCTACCTTCAGCTTAGATATTAAGAAAGCTAAAGAAGACCGTATTAATTCTGCAGAGTTAAACTGACAGTGTCAATACTCATTTAACTTGTCCTTTAATACAAGAACAAAAGGACATGTATTAAAAGTCAAAGGGCAATCATTGTGGAACAAATAAAAAGGTAACGTCTAGGGGCGCCTGGGTGGCACAGTGGTTAAGCGTCTGCCTTGGGCTCAGGGCGTGATCCTGGCGTTATGGGATCGAGCCCCACATCAGGCTCTTCCGCTATGAGCCTGCTTCTTCCTCTCCCACTCCCCCTGTTTGTGTTCCCTCTCTCGCTGGCTGTCTCTATCTCTGTCGAATAAATAAATAAAATCTTAAAAAAAAAAAAAAGGTAACATCTAGTCCTTCATGCCATGGATCATTAATATATGTGATTCAGCCTTAGGAGGTCATGGAACCAGATATTTTCACTGGATTTTTTAAAGAGCTAGGTAATTTTATAAGAATTAATAACATTATATTTATGTAGTTATGATCATGCTAAGTGTTATCAAATCTCATGCTTTAAGGCATTTGTCGATTACTTGTAAAGATCGGAAAGATTTCTTGTCCTCCAATCAGAAATGATCAAATGCCCATTATGACTACCTTAGTCTCCTACTGGTGGTTTGCTCCAAAGTCCTGTCCAGTGAAGTCTTATCTCAAAGGCCTGAGAACAGGTTTATAGTATGAATTCATTTGTTGGGAAAAGTCTTCATAGTTTTGGAGGATGGAAATTTCATTTAAATCTCTTTATATCCAACATAATACTAAATCTTTTCAATCTGGAAGATACCTCAGATAGCATATTCTCCTATAGCTTCCTTTTATACTTGAGGAGGGCAAGGTTCAGAAATTTTCTCAAGGTTGTACAACAGGTTGGTGGCCTAGAATGTGTATGTGTGTGTGTATTCTTAATCTTGTTAATAATTAATATAGAGATTTTTTTATTCTTGTATGATTTTAGACTATGACAAGCCACCGTCATCTTGAAAGGTAATTGTATTTATTCCAGGTTGCTACAGCAAACAAGATAAATGCTGAATAGGGAGATGGTGAATGAGACCAGGAGAATAAGAGCTGACCTTTACAGAAACAAATAGCTAAAATGAAGGTCTCAGTTGATCCTTTTCTTCTGTCTGTTTTGTCCAATTGATTTTGGAAATTGGTTTTCCACTCTCAGAATAAAGGAAACTTGTTAGAGAAAAGGAAGAGACCTAGTATGTCTCCTTAATATAAGAGCTTGTGGCAGGCTGCTGGTTGCTTCTCTCCTTGCCCTGACCCGCAATCTGTTCTTTTTTCTCCCCCCTCTTCCTGCCCACACAGCCACTTACCTAAAGACTACATTTCACATTCACCCTTGTGACCAGGTTTGGCCCCATGGCTAGGTTCTCATCAAAGGGACATGAAGAGAAATGCTATTGGCAACTACCATCTTCTTAAAGGTAAAGTAGATTCACTCTTCTTTTTCCTTCTAGCTAGCCTCCAATAGTGAAATATTCATGTGAGGATGACAAAAGCACCCCCATTATCCTGAGTCCCTCATGACTCTAGGAATGAGAGCCCACATATTACCATGAAGAACTGAACTTCCCTATTCTTTGAGCCAGTGTCTTTTGAGGTCTCTTTATTTTAACTATTTAGTCTTTTCCATAATTAGTACAGTTATAATCTCTGTCATCAGAACAATTTCAGAATAGCCAAGAAAAATAAGAATGGATGGTATCGTAGGCATCCATTATATTTTGCTTGCCCAGATTGATAGACATTCATATAGCAACCAATCCTAGGAAATAACATCTCCTATATTTATGTGGCTGAGTTTTGAGGCTGATGCCAATACTTCCTATCTACCACTGCTCCAGATACGTGACACAGGTATAGAATCCATATTTGCCATCCCTCTGTCCATGGTGATTAGAGCAATGAAAAGCAACAGACTCAAAAGGAGCTAATGAAAGACCTACCTGGGATGTATGCTTGAACGATCAGGAAAAAACATAGGATTGCTCAGGAGGCATGATGTAAGGTAGGAGAAGGTGGCTGCTTATCCCCACTTAGACAAAGCATGCCTGAGAAGAAAACCGCCACAGGGAAAAGAAAAGAAGACAGACACTTGACACTTACTTGAAGACTTAGGTCTTCAAATAGATGAAAGCTTCTTGTTTATTAAAAGCTGAAACTGAAATACATCTTGACTATGTGGCTAGGTGAGTGAAAAAATATTATAGCAAAATAGTTTGAGTTAGTTTCATGTTTCCTGACATCAAAATCATTTTTAAAGGTTTATTTATTTATTTGAGAGAGAGAGAGAGAGAGAGAGGGAGAGAGATTGTGTGCTTGTGAGTTGGGGGAGGGGCAAAGGGAGAGTGAGAATCCCGAAGCCAAAGCCCCACTGAGCACAGAGCCCAACCCCAGGCTCTATCCCAGGACCCTGAGATCATGACCTGAGCCAAAATCAAGAGTTGGCTGTTTAACAGACTGAGCCACCTAGGCGCCCCAAAATCACTTTTATTTACTATAAATTCCTAGGTAAGATTATTCCCTTTGGATAGGTTCTTTAGTAAAAGGGATGTCCATGACAAAAAGCCTTCTTTCATGAGATAACCCATCTGATTGGTAGTGACTCTTCGAAATACTATGTCCAAGGGATTCCAAACCTGTATCTGAGTTCAGCTGGAAAAGACAAAGTGATTATTAATGATGTCTGTCATTGATATTACACAAGAAATGATTCTCATATGCTGGATATTTGGATCCTTGCATTGTGAAAGTGTGGCATAAGTCTAGATAATGCAAGGGACTTTTTTTTTTTTTTTTGTAATTACAATCGGATGGTGCATTCTTTGGGGGCATATTTTAGCAGTTTTAAAAATATCCATGGAAGAATTAGTCCTTTCCATTGCACTGTTTAGGGGCCATAATTCATGCTTTCAATTGGCTTTTTCCTACAAAATAAATTTATTAGCAAACATGCATTTAAATAACAAATTACTTATATGTGATATGCCATGTTAACAACAAACGCAGATGTAACTGGGGCCCATGGGTGCAAGAGCACCTAGTTCTGAGGGTCCCAAACAAACCAGGTTCGGTCACTCACCACTGACAAAATCCAAAGGCAGAGAGACAAGTGGGGGTGAAACAAGAAAGGGATTATTTTAGCGAGGCCAGCACCAGGAAGGCAGTGGAGCAATGTCTCCAAGACTGTCTCCAAAGTGCTGAAAATACTTCTAGGTTTCTATAAGAAAAATGTAGGACAAAGGTTAGTGGGTACTTGCAGGTGAGCAGTAATAGTCGGGTTGATCATTGTCTCAGGGTTAATTGTGGGGTCTTGGTCAGGACAGTCATGATTCCTTGAGGGGTAGTTTTGGTCCCCATCATGGGATTCTTTCCCCACAAGGTCTTTTGACTGAGTTAAAAGGTTAGTTGGAAAAATCATTCTTTTTGATGGCTGAGTAATATTCCATTGTATATATGGACCACATCTTCTTAATTCAGTCATCTGTTGAAGGGCATCTCGGCTCCTTCCACGATTTAGCTATTGTGGACAATGCTGCTATGAACATTGGGGTGCATATGGCCCTTCTCTTCACTACGTCTGTATCTTTGGGGTAAATACCCAGTAGTGCAATTGCTGGATCATAGGGTAGCTCAATTTTTAACTTTTTTAAGGGACCTCCACACTGTTTTCCAAAGTGGCTGTACCAACTTGCATTCCCACCAACAGTGTAAGAGGGATCCCCTTTCTCCACATCCTCTCCAACATTTGTTGTTTTCTGCCTTGTCAATTTTTGCCATTCTAACTGGCATAAGGTGGTATCTTAGTGTGGTTTTGATTTGAATTTCCCTGATGGCTAATGATTTTGAACATTTTTTCATGTGTCTGTTAGCCATTTGTATGTCATCATTGGAAAAGTGTCTGTTCATATCTTCTGCCCATTTTATGATTTGTTTATTTGTTTCTTGCGTATTGAGTTTGAGAAGTTCTTTGTAGATCTTGGATACCAGTCTTTTATCTGTAGTGTCATTGGCAAATATCTTCTCCCATTCTGTGGGCTGCCTCTTAGTTTTTTTGACTGTTTCCTTGGCTGTGCAGAAGTTTTTTATCTTGATGTAGTCCCACAAGTTCATTTTTTCTTTTGTTTCTCTTGCCTTTGGAGATGTGTCATGAAAAAAGTTGCTGTGGTCAATGTCAAAGAGGTTACAGCCTATGTTCTCCTCTAGGATTTTGATGGATTCCTATCTCACATCGAGGTCTTTCATCCATTTGGAGTTTATCTTTGTGTATGGTGTGAGAGAGTGGTCAAGTTTCATTCTTTTGCATGTAGCTGTCCAATTTTCCCAGCACCATTTATTGAAGAGACTGTCTTTTTTCCACTGGATGTTTTCTCCTGCTTTGTCAAAGATTAGTTGCCCAAAGAGCCGAGGGTCCATTTCTGAGTTCTCTATTCTGTTCCATTGGTCTATGTGTCTGTTTTTGTGCCAGTACCATGCTGTCTTTGTGATCACAGCTTTGTAGTACAGCTTGAAATCCGGCAACGTGATGCCCCCAGCTTTGTTTTTCCTTTTCAACAATTCCTTGGGGATTCGGGGCCTTTTCTGGTTCCACACAAATTTAAGGGCTATTTGTTCCAGTTCTTTGAAAAATGCCATTGGTATTTTGATCGGGATGTTCTCAACATTTGCTGCAACATGGACGGCACTGGAGGAGATAATGCTAAGTGAAATAAATCAAGCAGAGAAAGACAATTATCATATGGTTTCACTCATTTATGGAACATAAGAAGTAGGAAGATTGGTAGGAGGAGAAAGGGAAGAAGAAAGGGGGAATGAACCATGAGAGACTATGGACTCTGGGAAACAAACTGAGGGCTTCAGAGGGGAGGGGGATGGGTAAGGATAGGCTGGTAATGGGTAGTAAGGAGGGCACGTATCACATGGTGCACTGGGTGTTATACGCAAGTAATGAATCATGGAACTTTAAATCAAAAACTAGGGATGTATTGTATGGTGACTAACATAATATAATAAAAAAATTATTAAAAAAAAGGTTAGTTGGAAAGAACTTAATCCATTAGAAAGCACAGATGAACGTCAAAATTGAGGTAAAATCCTCTTTCACAAACCCAGTTGTTTACAGGCATTGCATTGGATTTCAGAGGTTAAATGAGACTACCAATCTATTTTTTTTATTATTAGTATTTTTTTATCAATCTGTTTTTTTTCATGTTGTTTTTCAGAATATGGTAAACAGACAAATACAATAAGGCATTTAAACTCCATACCACAGTACAATAAGTCCACAGCAAGGGGTCTGAATCGCCTGCTGGTATTGACAAGAATCATTTGCCTTATTGTATAGGCATTAGTTCCTCTATCTTCTGCCAGTTTCTCACTCAGTACTTCTTGGTGTTTTCTGTTTGTTGTTTTTTTTTGTTGTTGTTCCCCATGGACCAATCTAAGTTATTTATTTAAGCCATCTCCTGTCATAGCAAAGGGAAGGAAGATTAGTATACTGGTCATCGTTTGGTACAAGTAGGGAAGAAGAGCTTAAGGTCCCATATACTTTTCCAGTCTGTGTGCAGAGTCATGGTCCAAACTAGTGCTGTGGTCCCCACTGGGGAGTTAGGTCCAGGTTCTCTTTATTCATCTTCATAGCCAGTGGGAAGTGGATTCATGTTGAGAGTTATAGAATAGAGTATGATTACCATCTCCACAGGGAAAGGGCTTGAAACTGATGTGGAGATGGGAGTAGTCAATGAACTCCAGCTTCTCCTACTCTCCATGGTGTGACTTCAGGAAGACGTTCAGCGTGCTCACTCCCATACCAGGGAGTGCTACGAAGTAGGTGAGGGCCTTCCACATGCCAGCAGAGCCCTCCTTGCATGTGGGCCACATGACATGGAGAGACCCAGCTATGCCCTGGACCAACCTAGTAGCCCAGAAACCCGGGACCCAGCTGCCACCACCTTTTTTGACCTGGACCTCACTCAGGTAGTTTTTTGGCAGCTCATAATAAAGCATTTAAGGACATGTCACCAAGCATGAGTTTTACATAACACTTATCTTGTCCATATATAGTGTTTCCTCCAGGCAGGCAAAATTTATCAGCTCATATTGTTTCCTATAGCTCAGTACATCCACACAAATATAAATATGAAACACACTTGCAAAATTTCTTATTTTGCATATAGAAGCCATCTTAAAAGTTTCTTAAAATTAAGCAGATTTTAATTTCTCAAATATGAGTAAAAGAGGGAGTTTAATGATGAAAATCTGAAATATTCCAGGGTCCCTAAAATATTCTGATATGGTTATCTGAAGAAGACATAAAGAAGTTAACAGGGGCACCTGGGTGGCTCAGTCGTTAAGCATCCGCCTTTGGCTCAGGGCATGATCCCAGAGTCCTAGGATTGAGCCCCACATCAGGCTCCTCCACTGGGAGCCTGCTTCTTCCTCTCCCACTCCCCCTGCTTATGTTCCCTCTCTCACTGGCTCCCTCTCTCTCTCTTTCTCTGATAAATAAATAAATAAATAAATAAATAAATAAATAAAATCTTTAAAAAAAAGAAGTTAACAAGCATAAGGATTTGTAATTCTTTCCAACGTAAAGTTGTAGACTTCTAGTAATGGTTTATTTCAGAATTAACCCTCCTGCAGGTAAAAACTATAAAGTATAGACAAAATATAAAACATAATACCTGAAAACACTGTGTAGTGACCCCAAACAAGCAGATACTGGAGAGGGTAGATACTTGGAGAAGGAAACAACACTGGATGAATTTCCTGGTTTACAAGTCGGAATTGAAGGGCAGGACCCCGTCTGTCCATGCTAAGTGGGCAAAATTGGGAAAGAAGAGTTGTAGACTTACAGTCTCGAAGAAACAAAGAACAGATTTTGCACAATCAGACCAACTAAAAAATAAGAGGGGGAATCCCACAGAGGGGAGAGCCAGGGAGAGGAAGCCCTGGATTCTCTGTTTTAATGATGCTTAATCTTCGGCTATCCTCTGAAATTTGTATTAATAGGACAGTCTCCAAACAGGTCTGCTGAGGTTCCAGAAGAACTGAATTGAGATGTCAACCATCCACTACAAAGGAGACTGTAGTTTGATCTTAGCTACATTTACTGCCTGCTAAGAAAAATAAAAATTGATATTATTTGGAGAACATAACAGAATCCAGAATCTCTACAATACCAAGAAACAATCCAAGATGGCTCAACATATGATAAAATATAAGTGATCCACACTCAAAGAGAAGCCAATGGAGATCAACCCAGAGTGGTCCATGCATTGGACATAATATATAATGAATTTAAAGCACAATTATAATTATGCTCATGGAAACAAAGCATTATCACACCAAATATAAAATTAGGAAACGGAAGCAGAGAAACAGAATCTTAAAAAAAAAAAAAAAAAAAAAAAAAAAAAAAGAACCCATTGGAAATTCTAGTTTTAAAAAAATACAAAATCAAAAATAATTTTTAAAATTTCAGTTTGCTTAATAGCAGTTTAGAGATGACAGAGAAAAAAGTCAGTGGATTTGAAGCTAGATCAATATAAATTTTTCCAACATGAGAAGAAAGAGAGAAGATTAGGGGCAGAAAAATGAATACAGCCTCAAAATATTTAATATCTGTGTAACTGCCATCTCAAGAGAAGAGAGGGATGGGACATAAAAATATATATTTGAAGACATAATGCCAGAAAATTTACCAAATGTGGTGAAAGCCAGAAACTTATAGATTCAAGGATCTCAGCAAACGTTCAGCAGGATAAATAAAATGTGAGCCGTACTTAGATGCATAATAATCAAGCTGTTAAAAACACAGATAAAAGAAAAGAAAACCTGGAAAGAAGACGGAGAGTAAAACAGCACATTACACAGACGTTGATAGCAAATTTAAAGTGCTGAAAGAAAAAAAGAAATCAACCTAGAATTCTAGATCCACCGAAAATATTCTTCAAGTATGAAGGCAAAATAAGCATAGTTCAGATAAAAGAAACTGAAGAGTGTTATTGCCATCAGAGCTGCACTAGAAGAAATGCTAAAACTAGTTCTTAAAGCTGAGGGGAAATGATACCAGATGAAACTCAGATCTTTATTTTTTATTTTTTAAAGATATTCTTTTTTTTTTTTTTAAGATTTTATTTATTTATTTGACAGAGACAGACAGCCAGAGAGAGAGGGAACACAAGCAGGGGGAGTGGGAGAGGAAGAAGCAGGCTCATAGCAGAGGAGACTGATGTGGGGCTCGCTCCCATAAGGCCGGGAACACGCCCTGAGCCGAAGGCAGACGCTTAACCGCTGTGCCACCCAGGAGCCCCGAAACTCAGATCTTTAGAAAGAAAGAAAGAGCACTGGAAATGGTAAATAGGTGAGTACATCTAGAAAATTATTTTTCTTTCGATTTACTCAAAGTATATAAGACTGTTTAAACCCAAAGGCCTAGCTCTTGCATCCATTAAAACTGACAATTCCCCTAATTCAATAGAAAATGAACATTACTACATGCACAAAAATGTCATCTCATATATGAAGATATGCTTTAATAATCTATATTCCCTGAGTAAAATACAGCATTTTTCATTATATCAGCTTCATCCACTGTTTTATTATTAGCACAACTACAGAAGCCTGCAGAGATTTTGCAAAAGGATCAGCCCAATTAGATAAAAATGAGAATCCTCTTTTCAGATCTAAATTTTGCATCATTATCTCTCTAGGAAGAGATCATTAAATTATGATTTAGTCACCGGGCTCTTTACTGATTAGAATGCAGAATAGTTAACCATTTGCATCTGAAAACAAAGTGGAATCAATATAGCTAGTCCACTTAAAAATAAAAGAACTTAAAATTTATCTAAATTTGAATGAATTGCTTAAGAGGAAGTACAAAACAACTCTCTGCCCAGCATAATATGGTTTTTCTATTATGCGTGCCCAGAGGAAAACTGTTTTTTGGTAGAAACAGCTAGGACTGATTAACTGATAAATATCTTACGCACAAGGTAATTAACAATAACTCTCGTACATCAAACATGTTTTCTTCGCTTTATCCAATGAAAAATACATTTGAGGACAGCTCATTTGTGATTCTCAAAATGGGACTAATGATTATATGAGTACCAGTACTATGAACCAAGAAAAGGTTTATCTTATAGTATTTCATCCAATATCATATCTGTTCTTTTATGCAACAGTTGAATATCATGAAACAGAGAAAGATGATATTTTTAATTTTTTATAATGACTTAATAACCAGAAATTGTAAAAGCAGAATGCACAATGCATTTTAGTGAGTTTTCAAGGCATTGACAAGTGTCAACAGTGCAGTTAAAAGAGAGAATAAGAAGGAATAAACAAAAGTGAGTTTGTTTTGTAGTCCTAAGCTTTTTTCTTTATGAAGTAAACATTTGGAGGATAGTATGCTTTTTAACATACACAAAAATACCACAAATCTAATGTACATACAGAAAACAATTTTCCATTAAATGCCACTCAAATAAAATGTAAATAAAGTTTTTATGAACTGATATTATCTGGCAGCCTTGCCTTTGTCTTGAATTCACACATCCACTCCAAAATTTAGATAAAGTGAAAATCTAAAATGCTCACCAAGATATTTAATGAAGCATAATAATGAGCTTTGAAAAACTTAAAATGCTCTAGAAACAAATTTCATATTGATAGTAAATTAATGTATTTACTAGGAATAAAATGCAAAGGTTTCCTGACTAATTCTTCCTCAACTAATTTAAATACCAAAATCTGGTGCCAGATTTTGAAGGTGATAGCTGGCAATTAACTTCTCTAAAAGTTTGTGAATTAAAGCAAGGCATATGTTCCACACTTGACGAATTACACACATCCATTATAAGATCTAGAAAAGAAAGGCATTCCCATGCCAACCTTCAAACCCTCAAGAAGAATTTATTCAAGCTATAACTCTACACCGATGACAGAGCAAACCAGCATAAAATGGGGACTTTACCAAAGGGATTGTTTATAGAAGGGTCAGAAGAGGTTTTCCCGTAAAATGCTGTAGAAGCCCAACTGTTTTGTTCTATTTTATACTTACCGTAATAAACTCCTATCCTTTAAGTTATAGAGTTTTCTCACCATCATGTGATCTAAGATGTAAGGTGAAGCGGCTCTTTGTTAGAATTATCTCAAAGAAGGAAAATGCAATACGTTCTCTGAAATAGTGACTGGTTTTGTTCATACCCTTGGCCTCCTTGGGAATTGGTAGTTAAATGGAATTCTACTTGTGGAGAGTATCACCAATTTTGTATTTACTACTGTCAGTAAGTGTAATCTTGTATATTTGTTGAAGATGGATGACTTTGTTTTTCCTCTTGATTCCCAAGAGATTGAACTTCAGTAAAAGGATACAGAAAGTGTTGTTAAATTGGGAAACTATGGTGCATATTAAAGTAAGAAAAGTGCAAAATGAAGTCAGAAAAATAACAAGACTAAAACATGAGCAAGCATTGCTTCCCTAAATAAACAGATGTAATGAGGAGAGAGAAAAGGAAAAAAAAAAAAAAATCGCATAATGCATACTAAAGAATGCTTCATCCAGAAAACAAATTCTTATACCTTTATTTCGCATTCCCTGAGAAATAAATAGCTCTGTCAATAAAAATATGGGGTATTCTGGGGTCAAAGTGGTAAACTTAAAAAGATCATTAAGAGTTTAAAAGGGAATTGGAAAATATACACACACATGCGATCGACAACCAGATGAATTTTGTGAACCTCAGAGTTTATAGCATTTCCTGGACCCTGCAAGTGAAGAATCAGGTGAAATTTTATTAATGATACCCCTGTTCACATAAATTATCTTGGGAGTAAGGGTTAGCCTGTAATGCCACCTGAATCATCATCCAATACACACATACGTATGTATAATACATACGGAGTCTGCATATGGTAGACACGAAACATGGTACCTCCCCTTGAACCAGTATAATTAATTTTCCAATATTTGGAATGAATGGAACTTTAGTGTGTTTTAAAATGTCCTCAGTGATGAAAGCAGTAAGGCTGGGAATAGCAAAGACCACCCTGAATACCATAAGGAAGCAATACTTCCTTTCAATAGCTAAAGTTGAAATGATTCAATGCCTTCATAAGAGCCTAATCCTTACCAGAGTGGAATCCAGTGGAGATTTTCAGTATGGGCCATAACAGGGATTCCTTTCATCTCAAATGTAGTTCTGATAACAGTACTGCTTGAAGAAAATGAATAGAAGGGGACCATCCTGCCCTGAGGAAAGCACAGGCAGGATCCTCACCACTCTGCCAGGCCAATGCCAAGCTTTCAAAGACAAAGGGATCTTTCCTATTACCGGCACATATAACTCATATCGGTAAAATGCAACTCCTAAAGCTGATCTGTTGTCCCTCATGCATCAATGCAGTTACAGTCCAATTCTTGCAAATAGCCATTTCATTAAGGCCCAGTGTAAATATGGACTTGGCTTAGTAGCTAGCCAAATATTTATTCTGAGAGGTAAACAATTTTAAATAGCTCCTTGGCCTTTATAAATATAGTATTTGATCGAAACAGCAAAACCACCAAAGTAGAGCCAAATAAGATATTTTCATTTAAATGATTTATTCTCACAGTGGAAAACACAGTAGTGATGTTCATATATAAGCAGAATCCAGTAGAATAATCAAGTTCTTAATCATCATGAAGACTGTATCTCAGAATCTTAATCAGTTGATTTTGTACTTTAATTTTATAGTAGTGGAGATGACTTGGCTGATATCTATAGTGTTGTTGTCTTGTGACAAAGCAGCACATGCATTTTAAATTAGCCTTGATTTAATGGTACAGAATGTCGTCATGGAATAAAGGGACAACATGAATATACCTCCATAAAATGAAATTCCAATATCATTTGCTTTGATCAGGAAAGTTATATTTCAATAAATAATCAAGTATTTGCTGAATACTTATTATATATAAAAAATAAGAACCCTGAAATAAGACATAGTTCATTCTTATTCCAGTTGGGACAATTCAATATATAAATGGGAAAAATCATATAATTGGCCTTAATAGAGGTCAGGTTAGACATGGATACAGGAATAAGGGGATCATTATAACATTTCAAGTTGTTTTAAAATACTGATTCAGAAAAATAAAATAAAACACTGATTCCATCATATTACTTACTTCTTTTTTCAAAAAGCTAAAATGTCCCA
Organism: Ursus arctos; assembly: GCF_023065955.2. Classification (NCBI taxonomy): domain Eukaryota; kingdom Metazoa; phylum Chordata; class Mammalia; order Carnivora; family Ursidae; genus Ursus; species Ursus arctos. Next base: position 55,261,346 of record NW_026622808.1, on the reverse strand, counting down.
CATTGTGAACAGTAGGAATTCCACGAGTCTTAGCTTATTATTAGAGGCCATTACCTACCATATTCAGTCTTACCAGCAACACTCACAAACATGAGGCTTGTGTTTGCATTGGGGTATTCAATAGGCTGGCTCTGGAAAAGCCCAGTTTCCCTGAATCATTATAACTCTAGATGACTCAGTCCAATTTCCCTGAATCACTATAACTCTAGATGACTCATCTTGGCTCCTAACATGTGAAGCCTTGTTGCAGCAATTTTCCTTTCAGTTTTTATTAATAACAATAGTGACAATATTAAAGGCTAGCATTTATTAAAGGTTTATTATATGTTGTGCACAATATTAAGGCTTACATGTACCACCAGTTAATTTATACTCACAAAGCATCTATCAAGTATGAACTATTATCATCCACATTTTACACACGAGAAAATGAGTCATAGAGACATTGAGTAAATTGTGTAAGGTTACAGGAAGTGATGGAGTCACGATTTTAACAAAAGACAGTTTGATTCCTTATTGTCCTAATGTCCCCCAAGAAAGCATACATTCTAAAAAGCTAGGAGGGGACTGGTATTTTGTGTATGCCTCAGAGCAAAGACCAAAAACTACTTGTTGCCATAGTCGGGCCTTCATGATTGTTGAATAAATACATGGATAGACAAATGGAAGAAGAAAAGGAGAGACACTGAGGGCACAAATGATTTCAGGGATAAGATCTGAGATTTTTCTAAAGGAGATGGGGAAGAGAGGATACTTTGAGAGAAGGGCAGGATTTGAGAACTGAGTAAATATGAGAGAAGAAGCAGGAGAGTAGAAAATGAGTTAAAGGGGCGCCTGGGTGGCACAGCGGTTAAGCGTCTGCCTTCGGCTCAGGGCGTGATCCCGGAGTTATGGGATCGAGCCCCACATCAGGCTCCTCCGCTATGAGCCTGCTTCTTCCTCTCCCACTCCCCCTGCTTGTGTTCCCTCTCTCGCTGGCTGTCTCTATCTCTGTCGAATAAATAAATAAAATCTTTAAAAAAAAAAAAAAGAAAATGAGTTAAAATGTGAAGCCTGGGAAGCTGAAGAAATGGCAGCAAGTAAGAAACATGAGTCAAGTTCCAGACCATGTCATGGGTTTGGACATGCTGCGATACAGCTGAGATATGGCTCATGAAAATACCAGATATTCACAAAGTTGCAAATGTGGGATTTTAAAGCACTAAAATGAAGGATTTGTTTTATGTTTTTCTGGGGGTTGTGGAGAGTAGCCACTATGAAAGGATCTTCAAGGGTATGAATGTGGGGACATTTTAGGAGTCAGAAGAGGAAAACTATCAAATTATATGAAGAGTAAAGTATCAAAAAGTAACAGATAAACAGAAAAGTACAATGCCACGAGTATTATAGCAGAAAGGTATATGAGGGAAATTATGTTTAACAATATCAAATAAATAAAAGGCTTTAGGAACCCCTCCCCACCTCCAAAAAAAGGTAATTGTTGGCTTTGGTGACATTTTGGGAGAATTATGGTTTTAGAAATCATATTGCATTATGGATGGGATTATTGAAGGAAATTAAAATATTAATCAACTATTTTCAAGTTCTTACCAGGTACCAAACAGTGAATTTCATAATCTACACAGATTAATTCATTGAATCCACATGGAAAACAAAAACAAAAACCCTCAGTTTGATACTGTGATTATTCTAACTTTAAGAATGAAGAAACTGGGCCTCTAGGAGACAAAGTGAAATGCTGAGGCATATGGCTAGAGAGTGAAAGATTAGGGACTGGAACTTGCATCTGATTCACACATGCTTCAGTATATGCTTTGGCAGATCAGAATAATGTACTGGAAGAGACAGCAATACCCCCACATGGCATTTGCAATATGAAGGAGATAGGCCAATAGAGATGGACAAAGTGGAGATGAAAACAAGGGTGAATATGAAATTCTTTGGGATTGAAGAAATAGTGAAATCAAGAATGAATAGCCCTTCCTCTAAGACAAATCAAAGAAAGAGAAATTAAATATAGCATCTTCTAGCTATAGTCCATCACTGTCTTGGGCCTGTCACTTTCTCTTTACATTCATAACCAATTCAAGTAGTTACCTTTGATATGGAGGCCATTTTTCACAGAGTATCTTTGTTCTTATTACTGTACAGGTGATATTCCATGAGCTTTGCCCAGGTAAATTAAACCACAGCAAAACCCATTTTGATGTTACTGCTGGGCATCAGCTAGTCTCACTGCTATACAATTAGCTGAGCTTACTGAAATTCTTGCAAATGACAGATTACCTAATCTGCTATATGAAGAGTTTACAAACCATGGCCTGCAGGCCAAATCTGGTCTGCTACTTGTTTTATTAATAAAGTTTTATTGGAACATAGTCATGTACATTCATTTATATGTTTTCTATGCCTGCTTTAGTGCTACAGTGACAGATTTGAGTAGTTTCAACAGAAACTATATGGTACTCAGGGCCCGAAATATTTGCTATCTGACTTCATACAGAAGAAGTTTCTCAACTTCTGTCCTGGAGTTTTGAGGTTGCCAGCAAATATTTATATTGTTAAGAGTAAATCCCCAAGTCCAGATGGTCTTCTGAATTACCCTGACAGAAATGTATCCTATATCAAATTAGCTACTCTTTCCCTCTCCCCATTATACATAACTCTGCAAACTAAAAGTTTGGTAGGCCATGAGATAGAGACTACTGGAAGGAAATGAGAAACCGTCAGTGTGATAAGAGGGAATGGGCTATACTCTCTGGATTTACTCTTAGAGAAAAGAAATACAACCTGGAACATTTATAGTGATTTTACGTGAACAAGGAATAGATTTTTATTCTGTAAAGCTATTGGGAGAAGAAAGTTTTGTTTTAGTAGCTAGCATTAATTACTCTAATTCTGTCTATAAGATAAGCATTCTCCCCCCCCCCAAAATGGTAGCTTTATATTTTTAACCTTTATAATATAACAATCAAATTGTAACAAGATAGTCATTAAATATCTTAATATGTAAAGCATGAGTCAGGTCGAGATGTCTCTGCTTATAGTAATTGTCTACGTCGATCTAAATATGCTCTACTTCTATTTTCTCTATTTCTGTGAGTGACACTGTATTAATTTGCTCAGGCTGCCATAGCAAAACACCACAGACTGGGTGGCTTAAACAACAGAAATTTGTTGTCTCACAGTACTAGAGGCTGGAAGTCCTAAATCAATGTGTTGAGAGCTTGGTTTCAGCCCATAACAGGCACCAGGAATCATCCAGTCTTTGACCCTTGATACTTCCCTTTGCATTGTCTCACATATTTGCCAAGTCTGATTACATTTATTCCAGAATTATCTTTCATTTCTGTCCCTTCATTCCCACTTCTACTGCCACCTAGTCCATGACCTCATTCTTTGAGTCTGGACTTTGGTAAATGTTTTCTAAATGGTCCTCTTGTATCTACTTCTCTTCATCTCCAATCCACCCCACCAACTTTTGAAAATCAACAGTCTTTCAACTATCCTATAAAATAAAGGTCATACCTTTATGCCTACCATTCAAGAGCCTAGGAGATTGTGTTTTAAACTCATGTTTCTAGTCTTCTAATCCTAATACTTGCTTTCATTCAAATTTGACCACATTTAGTCCCCCAGATCACATCTGGTTTTCCTAACACTCGCTCAGCATTTAATTTCTCCACTCACTGCTTCTGGAACACCTGTGCTGTCATATTGATTAATCTTCAGTCAGTGTACATTTTAACTCTCTACTAGAATGCTTCTGATCTCCCAAGGTGTTCCATAGAAATTGCCCTCTGAACTTCTACAGCAACTTGCGTTTCATTTATACTAGTTGTGTTTTATTTTGTCTTGTCATGACTGTTTTTTGTTTTTGTACTTATTTATTTATTTATTTTTAACATATAATGTATTATTTGTTTCAGGGGTTCAGGTCTGTGATTCATCAGTCTTACACAATACACAGTGTAAGACACCACAACAGATATCCTCCCCAATGTCCATCACCCAGCCACTCCATCCCTTGTCACGATTGTAATAATTATTATGTTAGGTACTGTGCTAAATGTGTGATATGTGTTACTGCATTTAATCTTCAGATTCATCCTTAATGTTTAAAAATACTTATCTCATTTTATAGATGCAAAAAAAAAAAATCTTACAGAGTTGCATATCTTCCTCAAAGTCAACAGCTAAAAAAGTGGATAGCACACACTTAAATCTGAGTCTGTCTGCTGATTCTAGGGATTTTAAACATACGGTATATAACCTCTACATATTTGTATAGAAATTTGTCTCTCTGTGAACATCTCACTTATGGGAATGCCTAGGTGGCTCAGTCAGTTAAGGGTCTGCCTTTGGCTCAGGTCATGATCCCAGGGTCCTGGGAGCAAGTCCCCCATTGGGCTCCCTGCTCAGCGGGGAGTCTGCTTCTCCCTCTGCCTGGATCTTCCCCTGCTTGTGCTCTCTCTCTCTCTGGCAAATAAGTAAATAAAATCTTAAAAAACAAAACAAACAAACAAACCAAAAAAACAGAACAAAACAAAACCCATGTCACTTATGGACTTCATGGATGTAGTCAAAGCCATTTCACGAAACAGAAGCACATCGATTCTGCCAGCTACCAGCAGATAGTATGTGATGCAGTTTCACCTTGGTGTCTGCATGTTGTCAGCGTCCAGCTCATCTTGAATTGATGACAGAATCATGTTTCAGTCCCCTTTGTAACACATACAGTGTCTACTCCCTGGTGTGTGTTGCATATGTGTATACTACACAAAATGATGCACAAATCAAATGGAGAAATGGTGACTATTACCAACTTATCTAAGAAGACTATCATGCTCACATATTAAGGTGAATGGTCATTTACTGGAAAAAGAAAGGAAAAATAATCCAAAATTAAAGTTTGTGTTATATTTTCACTCTAAATATGTGTCTGTGTATATATATATATATATTTAATATGCAAAATATGATATATTTACATATATTTATATATCATATATTATATATTATATCATATTATATATCATATATTATATACATATTTCACTCTTTATCATTTTTCTCCTCTTGCATAGGATATCAGACATATACGACTATCAAAATATGTTTTGCTTCTTTTTTTACAGAGTGAACAGATTAAATAAAGTACTATAGTCACCAATTATACAAATTACCTATTCATGTTTGTTTGACTATATATGTATTTATATATAGTACATACATAAATGTATTTTTACATGTACACACATATAAATTCATATATATAAAATAAGAAACTATATATATATGATTATAATATATATGATTAGGAATTTGAAGTTATCTAAACTAAGTATCTGAAGCATTATACGTTTATTTATTCATTTAAAAACACCTGGCCATTCATTTTAATGCCATGATTTAAACCATATCTACACCAAGTAAAGTGAATAACAGAGATAGTCATCTAAATAATTCATACCAAATTGTAGCACACAATATTCAAACAGTTTTCCTTTCTAAATGATCCTGTTAATTGTACTCTGAATTTCACTTTACTTGTGTAGAAATAGCATTATTTCTAAATCAATATTACTATTAAGTCTGGATCATTAATTAGTAATATATTTTCTGAGTTCAGTAGGAAATTACACAGTGGGGTGGTGACCATGTGCTTAAGGGGTTAGCTCTGTTGAAAGACTAATTTTATGATCAATGCAGTAACAAAAAAAAATCCAAATGGTTATCCAAATTGATTTCGTTGAAGCAACAAAATTAGATCTGCATAAATACAGTTGAATCTCACTTTTTCCATGGTGTTCTTAGCAAATTAACAAGAACTAAAGACTCCATCCATGAAACTTCTTTTCCTCAGGTGTATTCTGGACAGTCTATAGAAGGAAAATTAGTCTCTAGGCCCAAAGAGAAAATCCTTACATTTCCAATGAACTGTCTTAGTTTGATAAAAATGCATGTGGGCAAAGATGTATGGGGCTGTTGTGGTAAGTTCTTCAAAATGAAGAAATGCTTACAATGCATTTAGAAAACATGTTGGCGAAAGGCAAATGAGACCTAAATTTAGCTCGAATGGTGGCGAAGTGGATAAAGAGTGATTATAGCTGTTTGTTTTGATGAGGTTAGTAGCTTGGATCATGACCTCTCCAGAAAAATAAGACAGAGTGTTCTAATGGATTTTCCTTAATCTAATGTAGAAATGACATTGAATGATGGTTCTTAATTAGCATCCTCCTCTTCACCTGCATTTGGCGTGACACCCCCCCACATTTGCCTTCATAGTCTGAGTAATGCAAAAGGCAAGCTCCTTTGCTGCATTGAGGACACGAGAATGACAAATTTAAATTGGTTCTGTGCACATGAAGAAAGAGATGTTGCTTCCAATTTTCCATGTGTAACTCAAATTTGTATTAAAAGGTCATAACAATGCTAGACAATGGACACAACATAACGCATCTAATTCCTTTACAAAATTAAATTATTTACTCTTGAATCTATTACTCATTAGAAATATAACATTAAAAAACATACAGCAGAAAAATCATGGTGGTGAATGTTGATCATTTTCAAAGGCAGTAACAACCCCCAAGAGTCTATGCATATTAGTTCATCTTATGCTTAATGATGTAAGGAAAGGTGCAGATTTATTTTCTCCTTATTGCTTAAAGAAACAGCCTGTTGTTCAACATTCCCCTTATGAAACAAGAAAAAAATAAAAGATACAAGATAGAAAATAAAATTTTGAAAATCCTTTCTCAATTAACCTAGTGTCTCCTTTTGACCTTTGGTTAACATAGTCTCTTACTCCAAAGCATTTAAGTTACTTCCAAGATTTTTCTAGAGGAAATCTACTAAAAACCTCAAAAATATACAGATTGTTTGGTGGTGGTAGTTGAAGAGGGGGTGGTGAGGTGAGGGGGCTTACTGCTCTGACCCATGTTTTAAGATAACCTCATATCAGAATTAAATTCGACATTCAGAATCCATTCCAATTCCTTATCTTTAAAACCACCTAGAGCTGGCAATTCGGAAAAGCTGGATGGATAAATGGAAAACCAGATTCTGATTTCCTCAGGAGAATCAGCTTATAAACCCCTGCTGGATCATGGAAATTAAGCATTTCCCCAAACCAACCTTTTCTTTTGCCCTAGGATAACCTGATCAAATTTCTTGGCTTCATTTTCTCTATTGGGCTAGCAGTAATGTGAAACTGCAGAAGCCTTGTCAGATCTAAAGCCAATTTCAAAGGAAAGCCAGTTCCTTGGGGGAAAGGTGGCCAGGCAAAGGCAAGATTGTGCTAATAGTTAAATCCCATCTTCAAATGCCACCAACTGTCTTAAGAGAAAATGATATAGTGCGAGAGAAAAAGAAAGAGAAGCAACCCGAGGAAAAAAGCAGAAATGAATAAGAACAGCATAAAAAGGATACAGGGAGGAATCAGTGGAAGAAAGCGATGAAAAACAAAAGCTCCTACATGCCTACATGTTTTGGGAAATATACTAGCCTGGCCTCCACAAGCTAAATGCAGACCAGTTTTTCACAAATAATTGGGAATGTTTTTCATGCTGATTTGTGAATATGTGAAAGAATTAATTCAAGGTGATATTTCATACCACCTTTCAAATGATTCTAGTCACATGCATATATATATATATATATATATATATATATATATATATATATATGTATGTGTGTGTGTATATATATATATGCATACACACATATCTACATATACATATAAACTAAGACTCACTAAGAAAAAGCAGCTCTTTATCTACTTCATATGTCAATTTATAATACTAACTTTAAAAATACATATATTTTATTTATTTATATATCAGAGAGAGAGAGCACAAGCAGGGGGGGTGGCAGGCAGAGGGAGGACAGGCAGAGGGAGGGGCAGGCAGAGGGAGGGCCGGCAGAGGGAGAGGCCCGCTCCTTGCTGAGCAAGGACCCCCATGCGGGACTCAATCCCAGCACACTGGGATCATGACCTGAGCCAAAGACAGATGCTTAACCAACTGAGCCACCCAGGCATCTCTATAGTACTAACTTTTAAATCGTTTGTAATTTTGGAGGAAAATTAGCTGATATGTTTTGAGAAGTATTAGCTTTTTTACAGTACCAGCTATTACAGATGACAATGTAGCAGATTATTATTGTAGCAGATTACAGACTACGGCTAAGTATTATATAGAGAAATGCCTGGCAGAGAAATTTTTGGCATTACATGAGTATGTATGGGTAAACTATTATTGAGAAAAGGTACAGAATAGAAATATTCTTATTTAAAGATCTTTATCTGGTAAAATTAGCTTTGAATTAAAGTTCCGTAAGGTATATGAACGCTAATAAAAAATATGGGTATTGTTAACATGGAAATTACCTAATGGTAAATCATCTGTTTTTACCTTGAGTGGCCATAAATCCAAATAAATGCAAATTAAAATACAGCAACATTCATATAGAAGTTATTAAGAAAATTGTTGACTTAAGAAACTTCTGAAAATAGCTTACTTGAGCTTAATTAATTATGAAATTTCCAAGTAACCAATGGAAAAATGAAGGTTTATTTTCAGTTGTTTAATGACCCAAGTTATGCAATATGCAGAAGACACACATCACCATTTTATGTTCCAAGACCACTTACTTCCTCATGCTTAGAATAGGACTAGGGATATTAAGGCTTATAATTCTTTTTTTTTTTTTTTTTTTTTTTTAAGTAGGCTCCATGCCCACCGTGGGGCTCGAACTCACAATCCCACGACCCTGAGATCAAGTCAACTGAGCCAGCCAGGCGCCCAAGATTTGAAATTCTTTATCTCTCTAAGTCCCATATGTTTTTGTTTTGTTTTTGTTTGTTTTGTTTTTTTAAGGAGCTTGTTTTTCTTTGTTTACACTGAATGAGAACATCCAGAAAATCAAGTCATGATGATAGTAACTGCAGATCCTCATTGGTCATTCTGGGTCTCTTAATTAGGCGGAACAATGGTAATGATCCTAAATTTTCATCTATTTCAGCATCATTTCCATTCTTAATTCATTATGCCTATGCTGATAGAGTCAAGTATTTAACTGAAGAGATTATCTGGATAACGCAGGCAGAAGATATCTTGCATATGTGCTTGTGTGTGTATGTGTGTGTGTGAGAGAGAGAGGGAGGGAGAGAGAGAGAGAGAGAGAGAGAGAGAGAGATCCAGTCTTGAATATCAAGTTTGTCTTTCAAATTAATCAAATTTGCCAGAAAATTGTTCATTTGATGGTTATGTGGTTTAGTGGAAAAATCATTTAATATCCTTTTGATGACAATGAGAAAACACAAAAGCTCACATTAGTTTTTTCAAAGGAAATTTATTGGCTCATTTATTTTGGAATTCCAGTAGAGTATCCTGGCATTCAGGCATGGTCAGATCTATGAACTCAAGCTTCGGCCACTATCTCTTTCTTCATCCCTAAGAATTTATTTTGCTTGGCTTTACTTTTTTGTTCAGACATTCCCTATGTGATGAGCAAGATGGTCTCTGAAACCACAGAGGCATAACCTACCATTTTAACAATCCTGGATAAAGGTGATGTCGATAGTAATAACAACAGTAATAACAGCTAGTATTCAGCTATATTTACTGAAAACTTACTTTATGCCAAGACATTTTTAAGTTGTTTAATATTCATTCTTAATCAAAAATGTTATGAAGGGGTGTATTCTTCTTCTTCATATCAGATGAGGGAAGAAAAATATTTTTTGCTAAGTCCATTAGAAAATTTGGGAAATCTCTAATTGACCTGGTTTTCCTACATTCCTGACACAATTTGAATCTAAGGCAGATTTTATAAAACAGGCCCAGCCCAGTTCAAATTCTACCCTCATGACCAGGGAAAATGTGCCATGTTCTTGAAAGAGGAAAATGTACTAAAACTATCAATCCTTGACAGGTTAGCAATTGAATCGCGTCATGATCCACATCTAAATTTCAATGGCTAAACTTGAACTCAATAAATCATTGACTGTCATAACTAAGACATTGTAAGTAAGGCATAAAAAATTTAGAATATAATTTGTACTCTAGATTTAAGGAATTAAATAGGGGATTAATAAGTAAAACATGCAGAATTATAAGAAAATGGGTAGAAACAAAGGACAAATGAAGAGTAACAAGGTTGAGATAGCATGCAATAGAAAAAAAAAAAAAAACAATAACAATAAAACAAGTATAGTAGCCAATTGTATTGAGAACCTATTATATGCAGCACACAATTAACCAACCTGGCACTTACATTTCACACACTATCCAGAAGAAGTAACTGAGGCTGAGTTAAAATATGTAACTCATATAAGGTAACATAGCTACAAAATTACTGAGCCTGGATTCAATTCAGGACATCAGACTCTATGATGCTCTCTCTCTGATGGCTCTAATTCCTGAATAACATAGGACATGGATAGAATTTACTTAATTTAATTTAGAAAAAAAAATACACTCTGAACTATCAAGATTCTTTATATCATATATTTAAATAATTTTTAATATTGTCCTGCAAATTTGTAATTTGTAATTCCAATTCCAGAAAATGTATGGACATAGTCTACCTTACATTCAAAATATAAGCCCAAAATAGCATTAGTTATAAATAAAAGTAATGAACACATAATAAAATCCTGGTGATACTGCTGCAGTCCAGTGTGAAATACAACCCTGGAAAGTACCATCGTATATCAAAATAAAAATACATTTTCCTAAGTTGGTAGGACTGATATGTTTATATTATTTCATAGCTACTGTTTAAGGACCAAAAGGTCTACTTTCAGATTGTGGCACACCTCCTCTAGTGTCAGATAAAATGTTAAGAACCATCCTTTGAATTTTCAAAAAAGCTATCTATAAGTTTATCACCGCAGAGTCCATTTGGTATCAGTTAGTCCTTTTTCTTTGTGAGGTTGGAGCTGGGAACAATTCAAGGTCATGTCACTTGGCAAGTAAGAACTTGGAAATGGAGTACCCCATGCCGTGAACTTCAAGGATAAGTTGTAGTTCAGATTCAAAGCCTGAATTGTCTGCTATGTTAGCACACTATCCGACTATACTTTATAACACTTGAGGATTTTATAAGTTTAAAATATTATACCTTTAAATTTTACTTTCAGGTGAAGTGAAACTGTCTCTGTCTTTGTATAGGAAGAAGTCAATAGTGACTTTATTTTTTTTTTTTATTATATCTTTTTTGTTTTTTACTATTATTATTTTTTTTTAGGTAGGCTCCATGCCCAGTGTGGAGCACAACCTGGGGCTTGAACTCATGACCCTGAGATCAAGACCTGAATTGAGATCAAGAGTCGGATGCTTAACCAACTGAGCCACCCAGGTGCCCCAATAATGACTTTAATATTACCAATATTTTATTTTATGATTTTATTTTTTTAGATTTTGACATTGTAATTTCTTTTGAATATGTCACTTTTTGCAAGCTAGGAAACAGAATCAAACTAAGGCAGTCTAGTCTTCTAGGGACCCAGGCCAAGTCTTATGATCTTTAGCAGCATGACATCATGACACAAGGTGTTAAGAATGGGCTTATACTCTCTAAATACTAACCATTTATCTACATTTTTCCCCCTTAGGAAACATCCAAAAGTCCAGCCTTTAAAGGCATGATATACAGAGCATCTTGATCTACAAAGAACAAAATGACCTAAATTACATGCTGGTCAATTTACTGGTGGACCGAATCAAAGCTGACCAATGACTGGTGAAGAGAGGAAGTGTTTACCTTTTGGAAACTTGCTCTGAGGTTTAAAAAAAAAAAGCCCTGGCTGCTGTTAATAAGAAAGCAAGTGAAAAATATTACAGATGCACCCACACTGATACTTGATTTTGCCAAGGTTTTCCACTAGAATACAAAGTTAGAGATGAGTGGAGGGGTAAGATACTTAGATGTTTTCAAAATACATTACCAGTAATATGAAACTTAGCATACTGAATTCTTCCATTTGCCACCAGAACAAACTGACAATGAGAACTACTTAAAAGAAATGCTCAACTATAAAAAGGGTGGTAGCATTAACATTTTCCACTACCAAATAACCTCTGGCTTTCCCGTGCCATTAACACTACTACTCTTGCAAGATACATATGCATGTGGAAAAACTTGTCAGCTTTTGCCAGGGCTAGGAGATGAAAAATAGAGCATGTCCTGATTAGTTAATTTGTGGCTGTAAGCTCAGTTGACATCTTGGGGATGGACCATAAAATCTGGCCATTCTTTTGTTTCACATCTGCAAACTACAGAATTCCTTAGCCCAGTCCCATCTATGACTCATCTCCTCAGGGTTGAGGTGAGGGCTAGTCATCAAAATCTGGAATGTCATGGGTACGAGTAACTCCAGTAGCTTTTGGATGCATAGTAGGAGATACAAAGGTGGTAAAATTCTGGCAGGAACACCAGGATGGCAATGCCACCGGTCTGCCATGCCCCCAACCCCCAACCTTTTGTTGATATAGCCAGTCAACAGGAGGGAGGCTATGATGAGAGGCCACAACAGCAGTGGCCTCATACAGGATCTTAGGAGGGTTTTTCTTAAACTCAAGGTCAATGTCGCCATCATGTGCACAGGAGGGCCTTGAGTATCTCACTTTATTACTGGGGATTCCGGTAACCAGGTTGGTAGGAGACAGCATCATAACACGCGGACACAGCGACAATCAGAGCACCCAAACCAGGTCACCCCCACACCAACAACTTGCTCATGGTCGGCAGCAGAGGTGCTGGAGGCCTCACGGCACGCCTCACCTAACCGCCATCCCACCCGCCAATACTATCAATATTTTAAAGATCATTTTAAGGGGTGCCTGGGTGGCACAGTCGTTAAGCGTCTGCCTTTGGCTCAGGGTGTGATCCCGGCATTCTGGGATCGAGCCCCACATCAGGCTTCTCCGCTAGGAGTCTGCTTCTTCCTCTCCCACTCCCCCTGCTTGTGTTCCCTCTCTCGCCGGCTGTCTCTCTCTGTCAAATAAATAAATAAAATCTTAAAAAAATAAAAAATAAAGATCATTTTAAATTTGCCTACCTGTGTTAGGTACATTGATATCTAATGCATCCTCTATGACTATATCTAGCACTGTGGTAATTTGCATAACATCTGAAAGCCATAAATATAGTCATAAAGACACTAGTCAGCACTTACGTGCCAAAAGTTCCCAGAAGGGGAGATATCTGGTGACCTGCTGATGCTTCTGGCTCGGTATGGATGAGACAACCAGTACAAGGGCTATATATTTTACTCTGCATCCGGTAGTCTGCAGCATTCTAAAGCACTGTCAACTCCGATTTGCAAAGGTGAAAAGGGTAATGTTACCAGAAAGATTCAAAGAAATTTTGCACCAATTCATTAAAAAATCAATTTGCAAGCACAGAGAGGATATCAGGTATTAGTAACAGCCAACTCTTATTTATCAAGCTAAATAAATCCTTTTTTTTTATTATCAAAGAATGGATCCTGCAAGTAGGGAAACTTCAGAGATAAGAATTCCTTTGATTTTTGTTTTGCTTTGAACCTAACCTCATATGAAATTTTCACTTACAAAATGGTTAAGGATATTACATTTGGAATAACAATTCAGAGAAAAAAATGCTAGTATGCTTGTTTACAAGCACATATATGCTTGTATATATAGACACATAACAACTTCCTGGGGTTTTCTGGAACTTTCACTCAGTTTCTCAATTCCATATTACCTTGGACTGAAGATGAATAAACAAGAAAGATAAGAAATATAATAATAATAATAATAATAATATATAAAACTCAGTGTGGTGTACTATACTATAATAAATATAACATAATCCAGTAGTGGGAACATTTAAGCACATGCACATAAATGGGCACAATTGTAACTTATTTATTATTATACATTGAGAACAATGGGTCAGCTGGCACTGAGGGATGTGTTGGAAGAGAGCGGTAGCAGGAAGAGAGGCAGTCAATGATGATAAGTATTCAGAATGAGGCAAAGGAGTTTGCATTTATGTGAGTGTCAGGGTGGGTACTCATGAAGGACTGGAGTAACAGTGGAAGTGGCATGGCTCCAAAAGTGTGACCATCCATGGTGAGTAAGATAGATTCGAAGAGAGAGAAGAGCCAAGAAATGAGCTAGGAAGATACTGCAATGATCCAAGCATTATGCTGCTGTGGCAGCAGGATGGGGATAGAGGGCATGATGGCATGATGGATAGGAAAAAACACTTCAAAGACAGACTTGAGAGAACCTGGTGTCTTTATCCCCTATATACAAAACCTAAACTAAGGATTCAAGTTAGCATTATGGAAAATGGGAGAGAAGTCCTCATAGAAGCACCAACTCTGAGATTTTGAGCTCATTGTGTTTTCCCTTGAGACTCAGTTTTTACATCTGTAAATCACGTTATCAGTAGAGGCTTTCAGCTCTGAAATTTTGTTTCTGTACTACAAGACACTGGAAGAATGGCCAGAGTAAAATGGACTGAAATGAGATGAAGAAAAGGTAAGAATAGGTAGCTGTTTGAAGAATAATGCATATGATTGAGCATTTAATATGTACCAGTAACCATGTTAATTTTTAAAATACTTATTATCTTGTTTAGTTCTCATAACAAACCAATAAGAGAAGAGGCAACTAAATCAAAGAAGAAAGAAAGAAAACCAAACAGAAAGAAGTACTTGTCAAGGGAGCCAGCAAAGTATCCTCTCGGAAATGACTGGATAAACTGGAAAGGGTAGAAATCTGAGGGTTTGGGGAATGTGGAAGCCTCCGTTGAGTCTGGCTCAAGTGGCTTGGGGTTCAGTTTAATATGAACTCGATGATATCTCTTGTTTATTTAACTCCCAATGGCCATTTGCAGAGAAAGGGCAGTGACACCCATCCCAGTTTACAGTTACCAGCAGGGCTGCAAATTTTCTATTTTTTTTCTTTTTTTCCCTACTTGCCAACTTCAGACCACTAAATTCCAGTAGCTGCCTCTTTACTACACCATTTCAGCAGCAAATGCATTGTTTTGCGCCTCTCTTGACCAGCAGCTAAGTAGGGAACAATTCTTTAGGTGACGTTAGCACTTGAGCTTAGATTAATGATGCTAAATCTGATTTATATTGTCTTTCCCCATCCATATGATCTAGCATTCTCCCTGCCCTTTCAATGCAGCTGTACCTTAAGCTGCATGCTTTAGAGGTTTTCTCCAACAACTCCCAGACCACTTTCCTAATCAGTATTCAGCAGTATCTTTCCCTTTAGCAGATGCACATTATTTTCTTCTCCCTGTGTTCTTATATTTATTCTTCTAAGGTTTATCCACATCAACTGCCTTTGCTGTTTGTTAGCCTAATTTTAATAATGATCCCAAGACCTATAAAAATATACATTTAAGTTGCTTGATAGCAAAACATACCAACCTGTTTATGGGAAAATTAATAGACAAAATTTACAAGGAATGCCCCAAAAAAGACATTGTTTTTCAATTGGGTGATCCAATATTGACAGAATTTACAAAGTTTCAAGATTTATGACAGAATATTGTTTTAGCCCCCTTCAGAGATCATTGCATTTGAGTGCATGTAATATCATTTTCATCAAAATAGGGACACTGGCTTCAATTTATTTTTGGAAGGAAAGAACTAATACATTCTTGC
The DNA here is from genome assembly GCF_023065955.2 of Ursus arctos. Classification (NCBI taxonomy): domain Eukaryota; kingdom Metazoa; phylum Chordata; class Mammalia; order Carnivora; family Ursidae; genus Ursus; species Ursus arctos. The sequence continues at coordinate 55,245,682 of NW_026622808.1, read as the reverse complement.
TTTATGAAGTTATTTTACAAGACTACTTTTTAAAAAAGGTCTGTATATTTTTTAAAGGCAACATTGCAAAAATGTCAGTGAGTTACTCTTAGATATATATAAATCATTCCCAGCTTTCTTGATATGAAAATGTGAGAAGCTTGATGAAAATTGAAGAATATGAGATGTTAGTTAAAGATAATAATCTTTTCATTCTAGGCTCACAGACTGTGCCAGAAAACGGGCAAACAAAAGCATTAAGTCCCCAGGCTTCCAAATGAGGAATAGTCATGATTACAATCCATCAGTTCACTCAAGTGGTGTTCGCTGTGACTCACCAGTTGAATTCTGGCTCTAATTGCCATTACTCAAACTATGCCTATTTATCACCAGGCAGGACAAAATGGCTGTCTTTGTAGCCCAGCTTTACAGCAGCACACTTGCAACAATCAGGACTTGCAATTGTTCTCTATTCATGCCTCTAAGAATACAAATTGCACTGAATGGTGAGAAATAGCAAGATGACTAATGCTTAAATTCTAAGTCAATCGGATTATGCATCCATTCATCCATCCACCCGTCTATCCATCCATCCAATATATATGTGCTAGACAGTGTGCTAAATATTGGGGGAATAAATGGTAATAAGGCAATTTCATTCTCATTTTGGTTGTGTTGAAATGAGAAGGATCCCAGAGAAGATATACATGGACTGAGCTGGTAGGTCACGTTGTGACCCAATTGCTCTACAAGGAGTGTGGTCTTCTGTGAATAACCTAAGGAGGTTGGAAACCAAGCTGTCTATCAGCCTCTTTACCCCCGTGACCACAGCACTGGTTCAAGCTTTCATCTTGTTTGCCCGCATTACCTCAATGCCTAAGTGGCCATCCTTCTCCTTTCTTGTTCCCATTCAGTCCAATCTCAACAGAAAATGGGAAGGATCCCATTAAAATATGTTAGATCATGTCATTCTTGGGTTCTTCCAATGGCTTCCATCTACCTTGGAGTAAAAGTTAAAGGTGTCACCAAATGCTTATAATGTTCTAAGAGATCTTAACTCCTATCCTGTTGTTAATGTGTCTAATATCACTTCCTCCTTATCTCCTTCATTCTCTTCTCTTCCCCCCACCCCCACCCCAGCCACCTTGCTTTTTGAATTTTTGAATAGGTATGCTCTCGCCTCAGGATTTAAACTCGATATTCCTTCTGCTGGATCACTCTTCACCTAGAAATCCACTTGCATGGCTCTCTTATTCCTTTCAGGTTTTCACTCAAATGTTCCCTTTCTCACAGAGACGGAACCTGAGTAGCCTATTTAAATTTGTACACAACCCCATTCATCAGGTTCTCACTAGCATACCCCTCCATTCTGGTTTCATCCCCATCCCCCAAAATACATGATAACAATTGAAAACATGACTTGGTTTTTTTTTTTTTACTTTATTTCTTATCTGTCCCTTCCCACTAAGATTTTTCTCCCCCCTGTGTTGTTGTTTTCAGAATTCTCAGTAAATTAGAAGAGTGCTTGATAAATCATGGGTTTTCAACACATACATGGGAAATGCATGAATCTTGGGCCACCACCCAATGCTTCTGTCCGAGGAGAACAACCAGGAAATTTCTCCTTCAAGTGTTTTGTGGCTAAATCGAAGCCTATTTGTTCTCTGGCTAGATCATATCCTTTCCACATCAAATGCATTTCTTTATTAGAGTCATTTATTCATTCAAGATGCATTACTGCATCAAGCATTTACAAGGTGTCAACTATGAGATTAACTCCATGTGCTATGCTGGGAATTCAATCAAAATGTGCAGACTCGGCCCTCAAATATCACAGTTCTGGTAAAGATTACATATAGACAACAGGTGTAGAATAGTGTAACACAGTGTTATTTTGGAGGTCAGTCTGCCCCTCCTGGAGTGGGGGAAGAAACTAGTTTGGACATCTAGGAAAGACTCCAAAAAGGAAACTCTTTTGATTTGGGCTTGCAAACTAGCAGCAGGCTGACTCCAGACTGCAGATGTATTTAATGCAGCATATAGAATGTTCTCTTTCTCCACTGAAATAATTAAATGAGTAAATATGTATATTCATACACCCAGATTTAAAATGGGATGCTTCACATTAAACTATGGATTTCTCATTACTCCTGATAAAAATTTTTAAAAGGAAATAGAAGATGTGGCCGTACTGTAGCCATCTCCTGCATGGAGTGATGAACCTAGGCTGATCATTATGTTTCTATCAAAATTCTTCTGTCTAGGGGCACCTGGATGGCTCAGTCGTTAAGCATCTGCCTTCAGCTCAGGGCGTGATCCTGGCGTTCTGGGATCGAGCCCCACATCAGGCTCCTCTGCTGGGAGCCTGCTTCTTCCTCTCCCACTCCCCCTGCTTGTGTTCCCTCTCTCATTGGCTGTCTCTCTCTCTCTGTCAAATAAATAAATAAATAAATAAATAAATAAATAAATAAATAAATCTTTTAAAAAAATTCTTTTGTCTAAAAGAATAACCAAGAATAGGGAAAATATTAAAAAGGCACAGAGCATATCTCTTGTTGCAAATGTTATTTCTACATGTTTAATATGCATCCACCAGCACACTCCTCTCATTTACATTGTTTCCCTGACCCTGTAGGCATCTGAGATCGTTTGATGTGATGTAGACCTTGAAAGATGAGTCAGGAAGGACAATGCAGACAGAGAGGAAGCAGGAAGGTTGAGAAGAAGATGTTATGCTCAGAACACAGCCATTGCCGGAGAAATGAGAGTATAGGAGAAACAGTGAGGAGTAAGGCCACAGACAAATTTTGTGACCCGATTAGGAAGGCCCTTTTATAAAATGCTAAAATATTGAGATTACCCTTTGGGAAAAACTGGGACAAATGTTTTTTTCAAACTATGGAACGAGTTAGTCATTAAATCTGTTAGGATTGTGAATTAAAAAGTCATAAATAAAACTTAAAATGAAGGTCTGAAGGATTTCCTGTAAATTTAGGGACATGACCTTGATTAGAGCTCCTTCACCTGCTCAAAGGTGTTTGTTACTTTCTGGTTTAAGAGTATATTGTGATATATTTGAAGGTATGGGAAATAATGAACTCCAGATTAGTTTTTATATTACATTTATCATACTAGCATTAATTCATACTCAATTTACAAACTTAAATCAAGATCCAGTGAAGAGTAACATACAAAGATACATATGCACTGTGAGTACACACTATTGACGGGTACTCAAAAGCTGTTCACAACCCCAAGCTCCCTTGCTGCTCTTACACCAAAGTTGATGGTAAATGTCCACCACCCATTTGCACCTCTATTTAGGGGAGCCCAAGTGACGCAAACAAATGTCTTCTAAGAAGACACGAGAAGATATCTGCTTCCCTAATGAAAAGGAGAGGCATATCTAGTATAGACTTCCTTCTTCCTCTGTCCCCTTGTTCCTGTCAAATGCCAGTAGATGACTGGCATTCAGCTTTCTTGGCACCCTTGAAATTTTTCAGCTACTGAAACTCTCTGGCTTCCTGTTATGTGAAAAAGAAAAAGCTCTCTTTACTTAAGCCAGTTCTCATTCCTGGCTGTTGTAGGCCATCTCTAAGGTGTCCCTCAATGATCTCCCCTTCCTGGTGTTCAAATCCTTGTTTAATCTGTTCCCCTTAAAAGTGGGTTAGACCTAGTGGTTTGCTTCTCAAGAACAGAATACGTTAAAAGTGATGGGATGTCATTTCCCAGATTAGATCACACATGACTGTGGCTATCACATGGGGTACTCTTGTTCTCGTGATCACCTACGTTAAGGGAAACCAGCCGTTATATTGTGAGCTGCTCTTTGGAGAGGCTCACGTGGCAAAAACACTGGCATCTCTAGCCAAAAAGCCACAGGGACCGAGGCTACCCAACAACCACGCGAGTGGGCCCAGAAGCAGATCTTCCCCCAGCCGAAGCTGGAGATGACTGCAGCCCAACTGACACCTTGAATAGAGTCTTGGGACAGAGCCTAAGCCAGAAGTACCCAGCTCGGCTGTACCTAGATTCATGACCGAAACATGCAAGATAATAATATTTATTGCTTTAAGTTGCTAAGTTTTGGGGTAATTTGTTATGTAGCAATAGATAACTGATACATAGGCTGATATAAGAATGCCTAAGAGAACTTTTAAAAAAATACCTATACTGTGGCCCTGAAAGAGACCAATTTCACCAGAAACAGAAAGAACTGGAGCCCAATATTTAGTCATTTTAAATCCTGTTTGGGTAATTCCAAAATCAGCCATGTTTTAGAACAACTGCTTCAGGCTATTTGTGGTTGGTTTTCTGCTTCTTGTAGCTGAATGGATTCCTAACTATTACAACTCAAATAAACTCAATAATGTCTTATTATGACTTCTGACATTAAGTATATAATTAAATATTTTGAAAGGCATCGTTTCTTAATTTATTTCTCATTTTTCTTTTTCATTTAGCAAAATGCTTAACTTACGCTTGTTTGTAACATTATCTCATTATAAGTAAGAATTATGCTTTTCTTCTCCTATTATTCATCTTAATACATCAGTTTTTAAGAGGGGAGAACCTCTTCTTCTCTTCTCATAACAGCTATATTGGTGTATGTTTTCTTTCTTTCTTTCTTTCTTTCTTTCTTTCTTTCTTTCTTTCTTTCTTTCTCTCTCAAGATTTTATTTATTTATTTATTTGACAGAGACAGCCAGCGAGAGAGGGAACATAAGCAGGGGGAGTGGGAGAGGAAGAAGCAGGCTCCTAGCAGAAGAGTCTGATGTGGGGCTCGATCCCAGAACGCTGGGATCACGCCCTGAGCCAAAGGCAGACACTTAACGACTGCGCCACCCAGGCGCCCCCCTTTCTTTCTTTTTCTTATCCTTCTAAAGTTTAGAATAGGAAAAGAATGAAATGTCAAGCTATAAGACTATATTGGGCACTACATAATGACGGTATAAAACTCCTGTCTTTGTCTTCTTCCATTCTGTAAAAAGATACCACAGAAGCCATATCTGGGTGGTTAGTCCCAACTCTGAGCTCAGATGGAGTCTGCCCTTTCTCAATTAACATCAAGTCACTATGTTTTTCTGATTTGTGGAGATTTACAAAGTATTCAGGCAAAGTTTTTTTTTTTTTCTAAGTTTAAGTGAAGATTACACACTTGAGGCTACACTGAGTGCAAGTACACGAATCATGAACCCAGGCGGAACTGGTTTTGAATTCTCCTTTGTTCATTTACCAACTAATTCATATTGAGTGAATTATCCTTGTATGCAGCTCAATTTCTTCATGTATAAATAATAATAATAATAATAGGTACTTAACAGGATGATTGTAAGATTCGAACATAAAAAAAATATAAAACTCAGGGGCGCCTGAATGGCCCAGCTGGTTGAGCATCCAACTCTTGGTTTCAGCTCAGGTCCTGATCTCAGGGTCCTGAAGTTGAGCCCACATCAAGCTCCACGCTCAGCACAGAGTCAGCTTGGGATGCTCTCTCTCCCTCTGCCCCTCCTGCTTGTGCTCTCTCTCTCTCTAAAAAAAATAAATAAATCTTTAAAAAATATATATATATAAAACTCAAATAAAGCTGAGACATTTAATCAGTGCTCAGTAAATGCTAATTGCAGTTGTGATCACTGATTTTTTTAATAAAAAAAGAATAATTTCATAAAATATATCGCTATAGATAATTCACCAAGGACAACAACAATAATAATCCTCTTATTTCTAATTTTCTGGAAAGCTCTTAAGGGAGGGGGGAAATGTTTTTAAAAATATTGTTTTTGTAGAAATTATTGCCTTGTAAAAACGTTCTTTTTAAATCTGGGGCATAAACCTTAGAGAATTTTGAAGATGGTGCAACAAATATGGTACACAGTTTAAGTAAGAGTTCACAGATACCTTTAAAACTGTGAAAGAACCTAGCAGGAATTAACAGGTACTAGACATTTAAGTGAGGTAAGGGAGCTGGACTAATGAGTCCCATGAACGTATTTCTTTAGGATTTATGTTCATTCAGTTTGGATTCTGCCAAAGCAAATTTCCTATAATGGAGAATAAGAGGCTTAACAGAAATTACAGTGTAATAGCAAAACCACCAGAGCTTTTACAGGTAACTTTCTATAAGAGTTACCTGAATTCAAGTTCATATTTCTTAAAAAATCAACCACAATCTGGACTGTCTTACATAATTAATCTGGAGATAAGGATTATGAACGTTAAGAGGTAATACAAATCATAAGAAAAAATAATTGGAAGAATCTTGAAAATACCAACATTTTATAAAAATTGAGGTAAGCTTTAATTCCTGGCAAATATGACCAAAGGTAGAGTTGTTTCAGCACAGAGAAGATCAATAAACCAGCAAATTTGATGTCTTCATGAAGCTTAGACTCTAATGGAGAAGACAGAGTAGAATAAATAATGCAAATATGTTCAGTGTAACCATGAAGAGGCATAGAGTACTAGCTATACAAAAGCATAATAACCAAACCTAACCAAGCGGGTGGCAGAGTTAGCATAGGCTCTCTAGAGGATATGGCTTTTAAATTCAGATCCAAAGACAAAAATGCTATTAACGTGTAGCTACAAAAGTCACAGATATTGTGACAGCCTTTTGCTATGCAAAGAATTACTAAAATTAAAGGAATTTTAATTGAAAGAAAGGTTGGAGATCATCCATAGTAGATGAGAATCGTGAACAATATGCCTGGGTCCTGAAGAAGTTGTTTGGTAACCGCAGTGATGCAGTGAACAAAGCTCCAGAAAGTGGTAAGAGTGGCAAAGCACAAGAACTTTCTTGCTAGGTACCCGGGATAACTAGAAGAAGAACAGACATAAAAACATTGTTTGTGAGCTTGGCAACTAGGTTGTCCCTCCAAAGTCCTTTCTGTGACAGTGACCTGGCTTTAAGAGGGCATCTGGTCTTCTCTGCTTAGAACTTTTTGGTCTCAAGGATATTTTTACTGGCTAAGAGCTTTTTCCTTCTACTCAGTGCAATTTCATCTAGGTGGAATGAACAGCTATATAAACTTCAGCATCTGAAGAGAGTATAGGTTGGCATGCACTGGAATTTGTGAATATGGTGAATTATAGCTGGGCACCAGCTACAAAGTACTATCTAATTCACCAAATCATCGAGCCTCTAGTAGCAAATACTTATATAATGCTTACAGGACCTAGTTAGCGCTCCACGAATTATTTGAAGATCTTCACATCTATGAACTAGCTTAAGCCTAGTTTGGGAAACTGAGGTTAAACGACGTGTCCGTTGTCACAAAGTTAGCTAAGTGTGAGAGCTACATGGCAACCCATCTTACTCCAGTATCTTCTGCTCTTACACATCTCAAGGCTGGGTTTTCTCGTTCTTCGTGGGTTTTTTTTTTTTCTTTTCTTTTCTTTTTAATTGGTAGATGAGATGTAGTCTGGAGAAGCAAGGTAATCATTATTTATGGTGATATGCGAAGCTCTAGAGGCCTTTGGTAGTAAGTGAGTGAGTCATTTCTGGACCCTGTTGACATTCTTGGGCTCTACCAGATACCTGTGTGGAGATGGTGTCTGCCTGCAACTCAACTCTGGCCGGCCCCAGTTAGAGGCTAAATTCCATAGCTTTGCAGAGTGGGACTGCCAAAGGCAGGAGGTGATTGTGCAGATCAGGGAGTTATGCGGGACCAGGTCTCTAGAGCAGGCGAGAGCTATTAAGATATATGGGCAAAATCTGCCCTTGATATGTTCAATTACAAGTTTCAGCATTTATGAGGCATAATTTTATAACATCCCTTGAGAAAACAAACACTGGGATTTATGGTATTGTTATTTCTCATTATTATTTATACACTAATGTCAGTCAATATAATTATCATTTTTTATGTTCTTATCATCACTGCCTCACAGATTTTGCCTCATCATGAGAAGGAATGCAATGCATCTGCTTTGCTCACCATTGTAGACATGGTGTCTCGCAGAGTTGAAGTTTAAAAAATATTTATAAAGTAAATGTATCTTAGTAGAGAGAAATATTTACTTAAAAATCAACTCTAATTTCGGTGGGTTATTTAAGAACATAAAATACAAATTAAAAATAATATGAATTAAAATATGTGCTTAAAAACACAGTGGGGATACACAACTAATGAATCATCGAGCCTTACATGGGAAACCGGGGATGTACTGTATGGTGACTAACATAATATAATAAAAAATCATTAAAAAAAACACAAAACACAGTGGGGAAGGAGAATTGCTTGCTGGGCATAGAGTTTCAGTTTTATAAGATAAAATAGTTCTGGGAATTGATTGAATAACTATGTTAATATACTTAACATTACTGAACTATACAGTTAAAATGGTTAAGATGGTAAATTTTATATCATGTATTTTCTACCACAATAAAAATATTTTTAAAAAAGAACATTGTCATAAGAAACATTTGCATAGTAAAACTAAAATAAAGACCCTGGTAAATTAAACCAAAAATAAAAACATACAGGTTGTTCCAGAAAAATACAGGTAAGCCTATCAGAGATGTGATTTCTTAACAGGCTGATATTAAATTTTTTTCTGTGCATTTCCTGCTAAATGTTTGCTACTAGGACTTCCCTTGTCTGCTCTCAGAGTCCTCATCTATGAAATGAGATTCATAATGGCAACAAATTTATCCCATATTCTTAGGAGACGGGTCTCTATCATGACAAGTATTGTTGGTGCTTTTGGAGGAAAAATGTCTTATCTGCTTTCATGATAGAGACTTTATAAGACACTGTTTCTGTACCTGTAGCACTTCCTTACTTTAATCCTAAACTAGGGTCAGGTTTATAGTTTGCGTATGTATAAGCTTATTCTCTACATATGGTGGTGCCAAGTTCATTTTGCTGCTCACTGATGACCCACCTTGGGAGAGATAATCTGCTGTGTGAATGTTTATTATTACATTTAACCAGCTCTGAGTGCTTTCATACAGAAGAGATTAAAAACAAAATAAACTACTATACATTGAATATTTGGGTTTCTCTAAAATTCGTATGTTGAAAACCTAATATGCAAGGTGATGGTATTAGAAAGTGGGGCCTTTGGGAAGTGATGAGGTCATGAGGTTGGCATCCTCATGAATGGGATTAGTGGCCTTATAAAAGAGACACCAGAGAGCTCACCCCTTCACAGAAAGTCTGTGACCCAGAAGCGGGCCCCCGCATGACCATGCTGGCACCCTAACTCAGATGTCCAGCCCCTAGAACTGTGAGAAATACATTTTTCTTGTTTATAAGTACTCCAGTCTGTGGACTTTTGTTACAGCAGCCTGGATGGGCTAAGACACAAGGAAATAGACAAGCATGTCAATGCTGACTAGGCAAGACCACTGAACTTGGAAGCAGACTACCTGCATTAACATTCAGTTGCGTTGATGATCTAGTTCACATTCTTGGTAAATCTCACTTTTTCTCCCCACCCCAAACAGAATTGCTCTTCAAATCAGATTCTATTGTTTCTCTGACAAATGTATTCTGACATCTGAAGCAGCTGCCAGGAGATTTTCAGGGTTTCATTTCTCATTTTGCCAGAAGAGCTTTTTTTTTTCCCCCTTTGGCATGCACAACTACGCACTGCACATGCTTCATGCATACATAGATATATGTATATAATTGTGTGTGTATGTACTAGGTGAGAAGTAGCCTGTGCATTTAATTTCAGGGATTCTAGGAAGGGCCCTGTCTTCCTGATATCACAACCTGCAATGCCTTTCTGCTCTTAATATTGACTCTGTTTGAAACCAAACCTTCAAGTAAGTGCTATCTATTCCAATTCCATTACCCCTTAAGGTTTGGTCTAGGGTTTTGGTGGGATGGCTTCAGGTGTGGAAGGCTAGGAAGGAGAAATCTACAGGCAGCATTCTCTGGAGATCCCAGTGGGAAACAGAAGCCAACCAGATGATTTAAGGAAGGAACTATTTACCAGTGCACAGATGAAATTACTGGAAAGGACACTGGATGCTCAGACCTAAAGCCTAGCAATAGCAACAAGCCATTAGTACACGTAGTTTGAAGTAGGAAGAGAAGGAAATAACACTGTTGGAGAAAAGAATGAGATCAACAATACAGCAATACCAGGAAAGACGAGCACTGTAATTAGGGAGGCATACAGCCTTTGTTGAAAAACGAGGCTCAGGAAAAGAAGCAAATGTAGAAGGGAAAAAGCCTACCACTCTGTCTGTATATAGGTTTCCTGACAGTACTAGTCACTGGCCAAACCCTATGTCAGTGGTTCTCAAATGTTAACATGCATCAGAATCATCTGAAAGGCTTGTTGAAATACAGAAGGCTAGGCCCCACCTCCAGAGTTCTGATTTACCTGCCTTTGAGTGGGGCCCTAAAACTTTCAGTGCTAACCAAAAAGTTCCCAAGTAATGGTGATGCTGCTGCAGTAGGGATCCTACTCTGATAACATGGTGTACAGGAAACCAGTCAGCAAGACAGTCTAAGTGGTATACTGCATAAGCAATCATCTTCCTCAGGCACAGAGCAGAGAGATGAGAATGAGTCTGGGGACAGCCAACAGAAAATAACCAGTGCAGAGAGAGACAATCAACAAGCCTGAAAGAAATCCAAAGTACAAATACAATATGAAGTTGATACAGTATGAAGTTTGCATGTATGAATTTAGTAGCAGAAAGCAGGAAGAATTCCAAAAGTAATGGGGAAGGCTTAGTCTTTGAATGAACTTGGGGAACAAGGCAAGATCCCACTTCCCAGGCTGCGGACAGAGGTAAGCATTGGGTGTACCAAGAATAAGAAATCCTCAGTGCAGGATCCAAAATGGTGAGATAAAGGGGAAGGGGCTTGGGCAGTGAGTTATAAGCAACAGACAAGAGGTTACAGTAGAAATGGTATCAAGGATTACATGATGTTCAACTTTGAGCTACTGACTTCGGACATCTTATTCTTTCTCTTACCCTTGGGTAAGATTGGTCGTAGTGTATGGTGTAGGAAATTCAACTGTTGTAACTTATAGTAGAATTGACAAACTGGGAACACGGATCCAACCAAATGAGTAAAAACCACTTTATACTCACACACACACACACACACACACACACACACACACACATCTATCTATCTATCTATCTATCTGCACATATTAATATATATACACACACAAGGAGTTAATTTTCACCATTGTTTAAATTAATCCTATTCCAACTGTAGACACAGGACCTGTACCATCAGCATTGTGTGGGAGCTTATTAAAACCCAGTGTCGGCCCCCACTACAGAGGTTCTCAATCAGGATCTTTGGGAATGTGATTCACAGATTTATAGTTAACAAGTTTTCCAGGTGATTATGATGCACACTGAAGTTTGAGAAGCACTAGTCAAAATCACTGATCCTCAACTTAGTTGCAAATTGGATTTACCTAAAATGGTTCTTAAAATATCACGGTCCATGCTCCACACCCAGAAATTCTAATTGGAATAGGAGGTGTAGTCGTAGATAGTTCTCAAAGATGCGGCAACATTCTCCCATCCTCCTAGCGCAAGACCACTTGCGATTCCACACATGGAGAGGCGGAGTTTATTTTTCCACCCTTAAAACCCAGACTTTATCATGTGACTTGTTTTGTCCAATAGGTTATTAGGAAACATGATATGAGCAGTGACTTGGAAAGACTTGCACCTTGGTTCTTGCTCTCTTTGGCTCCTTTCAGAAACCTGAGATCATACTGTGAACAAATCCAAACTAGGTGATGAGAGAGGCACATGCAGGGGGAATGAGGTGTGCTTGTCTGATGACTTGCCAACCACTGGGCATGTTAATGAGGCCATATACAGTCATTCAGTCAGATGACTACATGAGTGACCCCAGATGAGAGAAGCAGAAGAACCAGCTGGGTGAACCCAGTTCAAACAGCAAATAAATACGGTTTTCATGTTAAGACAGTAAGTTACAGAATGGGTTGTTATGCAGCAATAAATACTGACACAGGGTGTGACCTGAGCATTTGGGATTTTAAAAGCTCTCCAGGTGATTTTAATGCATAGCACAGTTTAAGTACCTCTGGTCTAAATTATCTCTTCCACTTGGTTGTATACCGCAATCATCTTGAAAGCTTTCAATACTGATAGCTGGGCCTCACCCCCAAAGTTTCTTATATGATTGATAAGGGTTATACTCTAGTCATTAGAATTTTTAAAAACTTCCCAGGTGACTCTAGTATGCAACATAAATTGATGACCACTGCCCTTAATGATAAGACATTTTTTGTTGATATGGAAATACACAATCATTTGTACAATCACTTAATTGTAGAGGCATCAGGGGTACAAAGGATAGTGAAAACAGGATAAAGCTCCACCAGCCAACATCTAGCCTTATACACACTTATAGCGCCCCCCACATTCTCCTCCCATTTTAAGTAGGCTTCACGCCCAGTGTGGAACCCAATGTGGGGCTCGAACTCATGACCATGAGATCAAGAGCTGAGCCAAGATCAAGAGTCAGACTCTTAACTGACTGAGCCGCCCAGGCACCCCTTGTAGCCCTTTTTAAACAAATGTCCCTATGTCCTGCCCCTTCCTCTCCTGCTACTTCCCTCACTTCCACTGCTTCTGATTCATTTTCATTGTTTAGGTTACTTGCCAGGGCCTCCGTGGGCAGAGGATATTTTGCATTCTCTGATAATTCTTTTCATGACTTCCCAATAGGTTACCTTTTGCTATTTAATTACTTTATTTCTTATATGGTTATCTTCTGGATTACAAGGGCAAATCTTCCCTCTCCAGTTAGATTGCAAACTCCTTGAAGCCAGAGCATTGTATAAACTTCTTTGACATCTCCGAGAGAAACCAGAAATGTTAGACGAACAGAAGAATGCTTAGTAAATATTCATGGAAATATGGTTGAACTACTTGGAAGAAAGTGGTCATTGGTAACCTGAGTCAATTACACATCCCCTTAATTGTAATTACTATTCAAAATTGAACTGATGGTTCTGGAGCTTCGCAAAATTACCACGTTAGAGCAGCCTGAATTGGGGAAACAAAAATCATTTCTAAAGGAGGGAAAATGATTCACTAGCAAGTGCTTCCTGAGGGTTGTTTGCATGACATATGCAGTGTGCTAAATTCTGGTAAGCTTCTTCCAGATACTAACTTAATTAATCTGCTTCTGCATCCTCTATCACTGTTTTCAAATCATAGGTCTTAATATATCTTTTTCCTGCACTTCAGGTCAAATAATAAAGAAAATTCATTAGACAGCAGCTTGGTGTGCTCCTAAGTGTAACTCTGCAAGAGAATTTTAATAATCAAAGAAGTTGCTGATGTAAGGATATGATAAATTACTTTGCTACAGGGTAATATAAACCTTAACTAGTATGATGAATATTCCTGCTTCACAAGGAAAACTGAAATACTGCAAACTATTTAAATATGTGCTTCCTGATAAATGAAGACAATCATCTGCAAATATTCTAGATGAGACACAATATGACTTTCATGTTAAAGCAAAATGTCTCTATAGGAAGAAAAAGGCTCAAAGGAAGACATTTTGAGAAAGGAAATAGAACCATGAAAGTATTTAATATCACCAGTGTGTTTTGTGGAAACATCTTTAGAACAATGAATTTTAAAAATTCATTTTGCAATTAGTAATTATCAAAGTTAAGAATAATTGGTTTTCAAAATTCTTTCTGAATGCTAATTTTCATGGCTAATAATGAAGAAAGGTCTTTAACGACTGAAATCCCTAGGGTTTAAAAGTCATTAACACAAAGAACACTTGTTTTCTAAGCTTTCCTCATATACTGATATTAAAATATGGCAAGATACAGTAGTTGAGTGGTCACTGTGCTTGCTTCTGTGTACGAGATACAGGCTAGCAATATCCTGACATACAAAAATATGACCAATGGTGCCAGCAAATTCAGTAGGTAGTTAAAGATATTTGTCCCTGTAATGTGCAGTTGGTGTCTCTCATATTCTTTTTGGGGTATCCCATTTTATTTACTTTAGTTAATTAATGCTTTTACATTTATTACATTTATTATTTTTACATTATTATCACATTTATTAATGCCTCCTCACTTCTTTATTTGGTTTTTCTTTGTTGTTCTCCTACTTTGTTGAAATATATATATATATATATATATATATATATATATATTCATATATATATATGTGTGTGTATATATATATATGTGTGTATATATATATGTGTATATATATATATAAAATCTCTTTTTAAGACTTATGTAGATGTGTGCTTGTTATAATCTTTCAAGGCATGACATTTGGCTCTTCTTTACTTCTTAATCATTTACTTTTATTACCTCTTGATTCAATTACCTAGACTATATAATTTCTGCTTTGGAGACTATATTGAGATTTTTACTTTGACCTAATACTAGAGCATTTCTTAGCTAATGTTTCATGTGTTTAAAAATATGTGCTATGCCTCTTTTGCAGAGTTAAAACAAATCTAGATATACCTATTAATGTTATGAAGCTTGTCAATCATATTTTTCATATTCACTTTCTTTACTTATTTAGATTATCAACTTGATATGTCAATTTTTTAAAAAGGAAAATGACTTTCATTGTGTTTGGCCAAGTCCTTTTATTTCTGTTAGTTTGGCAAACAGTATTTCCATTTTATGTGTTCATTTAATTTCTATATTACAAATGGGATATAAAAAATAAAAACTTAAAAACACTGAGAAAGCAAAGAAAAGTAAAAATAATTCAAGAACATGTTGTATGTAAAGTGGTAAAAGTGGGTAAAGACTTACAAATGCTTATTCTATAGTTGATAAGACTAAGTGAGGGGATGGGAAAGGTGACTAAGCAACCATCCAAATCCAAATGTATTGTATTGTCTTGTGACTGTGATATGGCAGTAAGCCATCTGGGTCCTAGAACCATGTCTTCCATAGAGAAAAATGTTAACAAACATTAAATAACTGTTTGTTGTTGTTGTCTTACCCAATGAAATAGGAAGAAAGATGCCACAGTGAACCAGTCAGTGCACCTTGGTTTTGATTGCAGTTGTCTTACTATCTGTGTGATATTGTGTGTGATGTGTCTTTTTAATTTTTTTTAGAGATTTTATTTATTTATTTGAGAGAGAGAAAGAGCAAGCACAAGCAGGGGGAGGGGCAGACTGAGAGGGAGAAGCAGACTTATCACTGAGCAGGGAGCCTGATGTGGGGCTCAATCCCAGGACCCTGGGATCATGACCCCAGCTGAAGGCAGCTCTTAACCAACTGAGCCACCCAGGCACCCCTCAGCCTCAGAGTCTTAAACTAAAAATAATAATGCCTTTCTTGTAAGGTTGTTATGAAGATGAATGGAGATAATTTATGTAACGAACCTAGTAAAGTGAATGAGCCTCGTACATAGTAGGTAATCAATAAAGGGCAGTCTCTGTAGTTATTGTAGTAAAGCAAATAATACTAATATAATTTTATTACTTTTCATGAAGCCTCTTAAGAAGGATTATCATTCAAACCAGGATATGTAGTTTATTAGTTATTTATTGCTGCATAACAATATTACTACAAATTTAGTGGCTAAAAACAACACACATTTATTGTCTCACACATTCTGTGATAATCAGGGCACAGCTCAATAGGACCCTCTGTTTCAGGGTCTCTTACAACCTACAGTGATGTTGCTGGCCAGGATTGGCATCTCATTTCAAGCTCAAAAGGGAAGGATCTGCTTCCATGCTCATGCGTTTGTTGGCAAAATTGGGTTCCTTTCAGCCTTCTGTTTCTTTTGGGCTATTGGTAAAGGCCACCATGTGGACCTTTCCATAGGGCAACCCACAACATGGCAGCTTGGTTCTCAAAGTCAGTATGGAAGAGAGTGTACTAGCAAGACAAAGGTTACAGTCCTAAATAACATAACCATAGAAGGGTCATCCCATCACCTTTACTGGATTCTTTTGGCTAAAGGTTATAGGGTCCACCCACACTGGAGAGGAGAAATTACACAAGGATATGAATATGAATATGGTATCATGGAGACCATCTTAGAATTTCTCCACTACAGGTAGAAACTAGAGAAGTGTTTGGCTTCATTTAAGGGATATTTTAAAACAATTATAACTATTCAAAGAAGGCATGGCTATCCTACGGGGAAGTGCTCCCATTGACTAGATGAGTTTGTCAAAGATATTAGAGATTAAATGCAGCATGAGAAAAATGCTACACAGCTCATTTCCAAGATATCTCTCCAAAATGATATGGTCCTTTAGAATATTGCTGATAGTGCTTCACTATGAATTTTTTTGACTCATATTCTAATTATTTGCTTAAAAGAGACCAATGTCTTCTCAAGAAGTGAGTGTTTAGGGGAAAAAAAAAAAAAAAGAATAAGATGGGCTAGCCCAATATCTACTCTCCACTAAACCCAAACATCTGTGAAACTTAGTCTTATAAAATTCAATTGTTTTCCCTGTTATGTCTCTGAGAAGTCACTGAATAAGAAATAACCTAATAAAAAAACATAGTTATATGATTTTAAAAAGCAAATCAATTTGTTGACAGAAGTCTAAACAGAACCCTAAATAATGATTTAATGACTGTCATTCCCCATTCCATGTTCAGAAAATAGTAATTGAGCTCATTAAAAATTTGCTGAATGCATAATACATTTTGCTTGAAGTAAGAGTAAAAGCATAGAATCCCAAATAGCCAAAACAATCCTAAGAAAGAAAAAAATGAAGCTGAAGGTATCACTATTCCAGACTTCAAGGTATACTACAAAGCTGCAGTAATCAAAACAGTATGGTACTGGCACAAAAATAGACACATAGATCAATGGAACAAAATAGAGAGCCCAGAAATAAATCGACAATTATGTAGTCAATTAATCTAACACAAAGGAGGCAAGAAAATAGAGTGGGGAAAAGATAGTTTCCCCAATAAATGGTACTGGGAAAACTGGACAACTACATGTAAAAGAATGAAACTGGACCACTTTCCAACACCATACACAAAAATAAATTCAAAACAGATTAAAGACCTAAATGATGTGAGACCTGAAACAGTACAAATCCTAGAAGAGAGCACAAGTGGTAATTTCTGTGATCTTCATGGTAGAAATATCTTTCTACATATATCTCCTAAGGCAAGGGAAACAAAAGCAAACATAAACTAATGGAACGACATCAAAATAAAAAGGTTTTGCACAGTGAAAGAATCCATCAACAAAACAAAAAGGCAACCAACTGAATGGGAGAAGATATTTGCAAATGATATATCTGACAAGGGGTTAAAATCCAAAATATGTAAAGAACATGAACAAGTCAAAACCAAAAAAAGAAACAATCTGATTTAAAAATAGGCAGAAGATCTAAACAGACATTTTCCCAGAGAAGATATGCAGATGGCCAATAGACACATGACAAGATGTCCAGCATCACTAATCATCAGGTCAATGCAAATCAAAGCCATGATGAGATATCACCTCTTGCCTGTCAGATTGGCTAAAATCAAAAAGACAATAAGTAATAATTATTGGTGAGAATGTGGAGAAAAAGAAACCCTCCTGCCTGTTGGTAAAAATGTAAATTGGTGCTCCACTGGGGAAAATAGTATGGAGTTTCCTCAAAAAATGAAAATAGAAATACCATACAATCCAATAATTCCACTACTTGGCATCTATCCAAAGAAACCAAAAAACTAATTGCAGCATTATTTATAATCACCAAGATATGGAAGCAACCTAAGTATCCATCAATAGATGAATGGATAAGGAAGATGTGTTTTATATATATTATGCAGCCTCAAAAAAAGGGTGAGAATGTGCCATTTGTGACAACATGGATGGACCCAGAGGGTACTATAAGTGAAATAAGGCAGACTGAGAAAGACAAACACTATATGATTTCACTCACATGTGGACTCTAAAACAAAAAGAAAAACAAAAACCAACAAGCAAATGAATAAACAATAAACAAAAAGCAGAATCAGATCTATAAATACAGAGAACAAACTGATGGTTGCCAGAGGGAAGGGGATGGACAAAATGGGTGAAGGGGTGTGGGAGATGAAGGCTTCCAGTAATAGAATGAATAAGTCACAGGAATGAAAGGCACAGTATAGAGATTAGTCAATGATATCGTAATAGCCTTGTATGGTGACAGGTGGTGGCTACCCTTGTGGTGAGCATAGCATAATACACAGAAAAGTTGAATCCCTATAATATCCACCTGAAACCAGTGTAACATTGTGTGTCAACTATATTCAAATTAAAGCAAACAAACTAAATTTACTTAGGAAAAAAAAAAAAAAAGAGTGAGCCTTAGGGTAAAACTGGTTCTAAGCCCTTTTCTGATCATTATTTCCAGGTGACCTGGGGCAAGTTACTTAATTACCATGTGCCTCAGTGTCATCATCTGTAAAAGTGGGGGTAATAGTATTACTCCTTAAATACAGTTGTTTGAGGATTATTTCTGTCAGGCTTTTACATGGCATGTCCTTTGTGCTTATTATTAAGTATTGGCTGTTTTTATAATACTATCTAGTCAATGGATTAAAAATAGAGACAAATGATGGCTTTTGAAAATTAAATAGTTTTTTTTAAACTAATGAATTCTTGCATGTAAGTATGTAAATAGCATCATGAATTAAACCTTCGCACTTCTATTATATCAAGTATTTAATAATTTACAGGGCATATATAGAACTAGCCAATTCCCTTTTGTTGTAGCTTGATTACAATGCTTTTGTTATTCTTAATGAGAACCTTGGAGGAGATTAAAATGCAAGAAAACAGGTGGTTTCTCACATTTTAATAATAACAGGGTAATGAAGCCTTTGTCTTCCAATTTAATTAATAAATTGTCCCCTTTTGATCCAAAAGCAGTAATAGCTTTTGGTAAATAACCAGTCTGCCAATATTTGTCAAACATTTCACACTAAATTGCTATCATTTGGATTACAGATGTATGTGGTTCACAAACCCTCCTCCTGGTTTTTCCCAGGAGCAATGTGCAACTAAATCAGCTCAGAAAGAACATGAGGATTTGAAAGACTTCATTTGAATATGTTAGAAGACATTTCACAGAAGTGATAGTTTACATTCTTGCACAGACTTGAGCAATGCTAAGAAATTACTCTAAGGATGCTGTTTCCTTCCCTTTCCCCTTTCTTTGTATGTGGGGATTTATAGAAGAAAAAAATTTACATTGATGGTGAGAGAGTTTCAGAATTAACCCATAGATTAAAATGGGGTAGCTTGCCAGTATGCCCTCACCATCTTTAGTTTCCTTGTTAAACAGAAAGCTTTTATTTTTAATCTGTCAAAGTCATAGCAATTACCATGAGGCAGTAGACAGATATTGGACACCCGTGGGATGGACCTCACAAATATTTGTTCAGAACTAATCAGACACTAATCATTTCTAAGAGAGGCTATTCTATCCTCCATCTCCAACTTGCTATTCTTTTTCTCAGATAGGGATGTATTTTTGCATAATTACAGTTAAATATCAGGAAAGATACAGAATGGAAAACAATTCGGAAGTTTCTTACCAAACTTAATATAGTCTTATCATATACTCCAGCAATCACACTCCTTAGTATTTACTTAAAAGAATTGAAAACTTATGTTCACCCACAAACCTGCACATGGATGTTAATAGCAGCATTATTCATAATTACCAAAACTTGGAAGTAACCAAGATATTCTTTAGTATGGATAAATAACTGTGGTAACCGGACAATGGAATATTATTCAGCACTAAAATGAAATGAACTACCAAGCCATGAAAAGACATGGAGGAACTTTTAAGTACATATTACCAAGTGAAAGAGAAGCCAGTTTGGAGGCTAAATAATATATGATTCCAACTATAGGACATTCTGGAAAAGGCAAACTATGGAGACAGTACAAAGATCAGTAGTTGCCAGGAGCTGGGGGAGGGAGAGGAGAGGTGATTAGATGAGCACAGATTTTTCAGTCAGTGAAAATGCTCTGTACGATAGTGTAATAATGGATATGTGTCATAAATTTGCCCAAACCCTTAGAATATAAACACCAAGAGTGAACTCTCCAGTAAACTACTGACTTTGATTATGATGTGTCAATGTAGGTTCATCCTTGGTTTAATAAAAAACAAAGGACCATTCTGGTGGGGGACGTTGATAATGGGGAGGCCATGTATGTGTGAAAATAGGGGACATATGGGATACCTCTGTACCTTCCTCTTAATTTTGATGTAAACCTAAAAAAGCTCTTAAAATTAAGTATTTAAAAAGGAAGAAAGATACAAAGGCAATCTTTCATAAAGCAAAAAGAAGAGGAGCTTTATTCCACTAATGCATGTCTCTAGACAACAGAGACCTCTGCTAAGGGTGAAAGTATTCAATTTATAGTGTCCCCACCTTTCTTACCCTCTTCCCTGTGCCTGCTAACCTAAATGCCCATTAAATCTGTGCCACTATTTATTTGTAATGTGAGCACCTGTGTCTCAGTTACTAGACCAAGACAACTAGCTGATTTCACATACCATTGAACAGCAAATAGACAACATTATTGTCACAAGCTATAAATTTTATACACATATACACATGCGCATAACTCTTGAAGGAACAGTGTGCTTGTCGAGCTAGAAAAAAATAAGAGAAGAAAATTGTGAAGGACAATAGAAAATTTCTTCTCTCAACATGTCCCAACTTGAATATACAGAAGTAATATAGTGTAAGAATACTCTGGGTACAAGCTCTCTGATTTGTTCTAGGGGGGCCCTTAGGCAAGGTATTCAATGCTTGGATTTTGATTCCTTAATTTCCTCATCTATAAAATGGGAATAATAATGGATTCTACATCACAGAGATTCTATATCACTTATTATGATAAGTAAATGAGTTCATATGAGTGAAGTACCTAACACAGCATCTAGTTCATTATAAGTGACTAATGAATACCAGGGAGAAGAAATTTGAAGAGTTGT
The DNA here is from genome assembly GCF_023065955.2 of Ursus arctos. Classification (NCBI taxonomy): domain Eukaryota; kingdom Metazoa; phylum Chordata; class Mammalia; order Carnivora; family Ursidae; genus Ursus; species Ursus arctos. The sequence goes on along the minus strand of NW_026622808.1, from coordinate 55,224,752 downwards.
AACAGAGTAACAGCAGCAATAGGACTTTATCTTTTACTTTCCTGAGTCCAACAGGATATTTTATATATAAATACAAAATTCTTAAAATTGCAAGACTCTGTCTTTCTCTATCTTACCACTCAAATTAACTTAAAATAAAAAATAAAATTTTCATTCATGTCAATGGCAAATATTTCATCGAAAGTCCATTTTTTGGGTCATAATTTACCAAATTTCTTTGGCCCATCAATTGTGAGCAGCATTGCTTTCGAGCAAGGTATGAGAACTGTTAAAAGGTACACTGAGGCACATTTAAATTTTCATGAGTTTGCTTGAGCATATGTCAGTTCGAATTGGGACAGTACCAAACCAAAGGTGATTTGGAATGCTCCACCAGCAGAAGCGAGGGGCAAGGTGTTTATAGAGAAGACACTAAAGGAAAGCAAAGCAATTATTTGATTGTTGTTGGCAAATAATTTGCCTTGTTAGAGTTGACATTTTCTGATTTGCTGCTCTTAAGTTTTATTTTCTTGGATTCGATTGCACTGACTCTGGCTTAGATTTTGGTTAGCTTACACAGGTAGCAAGGCATTAGAGCCACCTCACCGTAATGACCTCCTTATTTAAATACTTCAATAAAATTCAAAGCTATTACTTCGGCTATTACTACAGCCATACAAACTCATTCTGGCAGAGAATCCATAGTGCTTCGCATGTGGTCCTTTTTGATTAAAGCCACATTTACCACCTGTGAACATAACACATGTAAAAAACGACTTACAATTGGCCCTTTCAGAACCAATTCTGAAATTAATGCATTTGGAAGGATTTCGCGTATATTTTCCTTCATCAACATTGCTTTTGCTGTAATGAACTTTTACATTTAAAAAAGTTATTTGCTTGATTCATTTTTGCTTTAAAAAATGAAGAAACCAAAAAGCATGAGCTAAAAGAAAAGTTATGCATTAGATAGACATATTTATTATTTTTTCTTATATCTGCTTGTGTACATTGATTAATGAAGTACTCTATTATTATTTGATTATAGGTGTTTCCATTGTTATAGCTAATGTTCATTGAGCTCCTACTAGGTGGCGGATGTGTCAAGTGTTTTCTTTTTTTAGAGAGGGGGAGAGAAAGAGAGCACATGAGCATGCATGAGCAGCGGGAAGGAGGGTAGTGGACAGAGGGAGAGGGAGAGAGAGAATCTTAAGCAGGCTCACGCCCAGCACAGGGCCCAATGCAAGACTTGATCTCACAACTCTGAGATCGTGACCTGAGCCAAAATCAAGAGTCACATGTTTAACCGACTGAGCAGCCCAGGTGCCCCAATGTCAAGTATTTTTATATATACTTTCTTAATCTCCCAGTAAAACCATGAAGTAGGTGTTATAATTCTAGTTTTACAGATGAAGAAACTGAAGCACTACAGAGGTTAGTAGATTTACCAACACCTAACTTATTGTGGTGGGTGGACCAGACTTTAAATCTAGGCAGGCTTGTTCCAGCATCCCCTCTACCCTCTCCCTTATTTGTTGAATGCATTGTTCTGCCACTAAAAATGATAATTTTTGACATTATCCTGATACAACTTGTTTGGTGATTCCACATCTCGTGGGTATAGAAATTGAGGCACAAAAGGGATGAATTATTTGCTCAAAGTCACTCAGCTAGCAAAAGTGGGGAGCCAGGACTTGAACCCCAGAAGTCTGGCTCTACTGTCTCAGCTGGGCACATGACGGTATGTTCTGTTCAACAAGACAACTTAGTTTTTCAATTTTTTTTTAAAGATTTTATGTATTTATTCGACAGAGATAGAGACAGCCAGCGAGAGAGGGAACACAAGCAGGGGGAGTGGGAGAGGAAGAAGCAGGCTCATAGCGGAGGAGCCTGATGTGGGGCTCGATCCCATAACGCCGGGATCACGCCCTGAGCCAAAGGCAGACGCTTAACCGCTGTGCCACCCAGGTGCCCCAGTTTTTCAGTTTTAGCTTTGTAAGATGAAAAGAGTTTTGGAGGTGGATGGTGGTGGTTGTACAACACTATGAATGTACTTAGTACTCCTGAACTGTACAAATAAAAATGGCTAAGATCATAGGTTCTATGTATGTGTATTTTACCACAATTTTAAAAAATATAGAAAAATGGTTAGTTTTTGGGTAAAGAAGTATTTTCTGCTTGGACTGCCTTTCACTGCTAGCTGAGTAGTTGAGTCTATCAGAAGTATCTTGTTTTCCAAGTGCTGGCCTTCTAAGTCTACCTGGCCTGAAATGCCCACCATTTGTGTCCCTTCTTACATTTAAAGCAGGGTCACTTTGCATCTAACCCCATTAATAGAGTACCATCCATTCATCCATTAACATCCATTAACACATCCTCAGGGAATACCTGTCCATAGCTTTAGAAAACAGGGTCCAAAGAAAATGGGTCACAGTACTCATGAATTTCAAAAAGTGTTTGGTGGAAAAGATAAGAAAGATTGCAAATAAGGCTCGATTCCTCCCTAGGTCCTGAGAGAGCACTGAAATGATAAGAGGGGAACGTTGCTAGGAGAAACAGGACCAGGGATGTCCCAGTAGAAAGTGACCATAATTTATGTCCACCAAGTACAGAATACCCAATCTTCCTCACCTCAAATCCTCCCCACTGCTGCAGATTAGCAAAACCCTACTGTTTTACAAAGCACTTTCTTTGATAGTGTTTTGTCTTTTAGACACCAATAATACCAAGAATAGAAATACTAAATGATGTTTGTAGTGGGGCTAATTTTTTTTTGCATGAGTGCAGAAGATTTGGGGGAGCGTGAAGAAGAGGAAACAAAACACTTTTAAGTCTTTAGTTTTAAAATGACAACGCTTCAGATTGGAACAATAACAAGGTGGAATACGGGAAATATGCATAGAGACTATTGTTCAGTGGTTTGGGAGAAATATTGACGTTTGCCAAATATTATTTTGTCACTTCTTTAGTGATACTCTGGCCCACCAGGGGCTATAATGAGGTATGGCTGATGAATCCACAAGCAACTCAGGGAGCTGTGAGGGGGACAGCACGGCCCCAGAGGTGACTGAATGTGCTCAATGACCGAGGAATTCTTTAAAGTTGCCAGAGTGCATTGAAAGGGAGGAAAACCTTGCCAGCATTTTAATTCTATGAACACATTTTCAATACACTCATCTTAAGTCATTATTTCTCATTGTTTGTGGAAGAACAGAGATCTTTTGTGTGCTGGGTTTAAATTGGAATGAAAACATTAGTAAGAAGGTCTAGGGATTTGAGCTTTGGTCTTCTAATTGCATGTTTGGTAAGGTTCTCCAAACCCAATAAAATGAAGTCATAAATCAAAAACCCAACTGTGTGAGGAATAGTTATAATTGATATATAATAAAGACTTTTTGAAGTGGTATGAACTTGACACTAATCATATTAGAATCTAATTTCCTCCTATAACAACCTAACTCTAGGAAAATTTTTTAAAAAGATAGCACCTCTCCACTTTGGATTTTATCATTCTTCCATTTTGTTTAGCCTGGACATTCAGGAAAGAAAAAAAAAAAAAAAACAACTCTGTAAATATAAAGAAATGAGATAAGATCATAAATCTTCTGTACCTGCTAAATTTTGACAGTGATTAAATATTGAAATAGATTCACTTCACTGGAAACACACACACACACAAACCAAAGATCTTTGCAAAAATGAAAGTGCTGAGAAGAGTTCTTAATAGTTTCAAAGCTCTAATAAGTAAAATCCCATAATATAATGTACTGTATGACCCACTTTGTAACGTTATAGCTTTTTTTTGATATGATAAATTGCTATCGTGCATTACAAATTAACCAGATTGCTGTAAATTATGGCTACATCTGTTTCCTTTTATTATTATTTATTATTTCTTATTATTCCTTATTATTTTATTATTACTTATTCTTTACGTACAACTACCAGCCAATGTTGAAAAATGAAGGATTTTTTCCTAATACTTGCGAGATAGAGATCAGTGTGAGCTATGGAAATTGTCATATCTCTAGATAAGCTTAGCCTTACTCTAATGCCCTTCAACATATTATCATTATTAAAATGTGCCTTGCTCTCTACTATCTGAATGACTTTTTGACACTGAGCTGGCAAAATAAGAGCAATCTGAGTAAGTTCAACACTCATTAATGTCACATGTTCAAGAAAAACACATATTTGATTTCTTTCAGGAACATATAAAATATGAGATTATAGAAGTTTTATACATGACAGTTTTGTACATGAATACAAACTGACATTGTGTTGTATATTGTAAATATATAACAACAGAGATAAATTGGAATTTCAAAAGATGTTTTAACTCTTTCTCTTGTCCTTCCCTTCCCCTTTCTTCCTTTCTCTTCTAGAGCAATTCAATCTTAAATGCTTTGGTAGAGTAGAACAGAATAAGAGTGTGTACCAAAACTGGGAGGGGACCACAGTGACCCAGAGGAGGATGTCAAGGAAAGGAGAATATCAAGTAGGAGGGTGTTACTCTGTGGAGCACATTGGAGCCTTATTGGGGTAAGGAAGGCATCAATGCAGTAGGGTAGGCTGGCAGGGGTCCTGGGGCCCACTTGAGGTAATAGGGATGTTCACATAAAGGATGCCAAGCATGGGGTATCTCTGTCCCAGTGGGTGGGCGAGAGCATTCATCTGGGGGACAGGGTGATGGCTGAGATAGGATATTACTTATATACAGGAGGATTTAAGTAAATAAATTTAAAACAATAGGAGCTAGATTTCTCACTATCAGAGGAGGAGAGATATAAATCAGGAAAAAAGGAGAACTAGATTGAACTCTTTGGTGTTAGATTAAAACTGCAGGTATGGGGGCGCCTGGGTGGCTCAGTCAGTTAAGTGTCTGCCTTCAGCTCAGGTCCTGATCTCAGGGTCCTGGCATCGAGCCCCACATCAGGCTCCCTGCTCAGCGGGGAGTCAGCTTCTCCCTCTGCCTCTGCCTGTCTTCCCAGCTTGTGTTCTCTCAATCTCTCTCTCTCTCTCTGAAATAAACAAATAAAAACCTTAAAAAAAAAAAACAACTGCAGGTATGAACTCATGGTTTTCAATGTATATGTGATAGATATGGAAATAAATATAAATATAATTGTGAATGTACCATGTGTATACATATGTGTATTGCCTGGTTCTGTTCAGTAGATGTCCTGGAAATAGTGACTCACCAACAGCAATGAGTACTTTTCGCACCCAGATGTTGGCTTCTAAATACCATTCTGGGGCTCCTTGGAAAAATGTCTCATTTCATGGCTGAAGGATGGAAATAAAGTACAACATGACTATGGAATATCTTGTTATGCCAGAAAACATGAAAGCACTGAAAAAAAATGTCCGGAGGGTACAGAAGTCAGCTAGAAGGAATTCTCACCGGCCAAATGAGACAATAGAGCTCAAAATAAATATAACAACGAATTGTAAGCTGCTGAAAAAACAGAAAACCATGAATCCCTTTTACAGATATATACAAATGAATTAATTAATTGAAAGTTTTATGAGGAACAGGCTATTTATACAATTTCTAAGTACCTCTCAATAAAAAATAATTTTAATTACAAAGAAGTGTATCTTTACATTAAATAAATCTAGCTGATATCATCTTAATCAAGTGGTTAAAATGAACAAATAGAATGAGACAAATAGAAATCATGTGCTGTGTATGGATGCAGTGAAAAGAACACAGTTTTGCTCTGGTGATATTCCTGCTAAGGATGTATCACCTAAATCTAATCATGAGGAACATTACACAAAGTCAAATTGAGAGACAGTTTATAAAATACCTGGCCTGTGATCTTCAAAAGTGTCAAGGTCATGAACTGAAGGAAATATAGACAGACTGCTCCAAACTCAAGAGCATCTAAGTCACACATAAACGTGGCTTGTAATTCTGAACTGGATTCCTGGCTATAAAGGACATTAATGAAACAGTTGGCGAAATTTGAACGGGATCTGAGGATGAGATGGCAGCAATGTATCAATTCTAATTTCCTGCTTTTGATGGGTGTATTGTGGTGATGTAAGGGAATGTCTTTGTTTCTACGTTACTAGGTGATACTATGGCATAGCCTCTGCAATTTATTCTCAAGTGATTCAGAAAAAGTTCTCTGTTACCGTATTCACATTTTTCTGTAGTCTGTGGTTCTTTCAATTTTTTTAAAAAAATGATAAGATCTTTTGCATGAGTCTCTCACAGCAAGATCTGTTATTCTCCCAATTTAAGGATAGTTGTAATAATTCTGACTGCTTTTACAATCTCTGAATTTTAATGGATGTCATAGATTTTTAGCACCCTAGAGAATTTCTATAAAATTCAATTATTTTCTAGCTCAGTTTATATCTCACTGAGATGTATTTACACATTGTACCCTGGGACCTAAGGATAATATGGAAAATCAATTGCTTAACAAAATGGAGTGTGGCCTTATGACAGCATATATTGTTCTCATATTTGGTTTCAAATGTGCTTATTTAATTCCATTTTAGAGTGAAATCAGATAAAATTAAAATTCTATTTAAGTATTCTCCAGAAGTTAACTGAGCCCCCGAAGTGATTAGCCACAAAGAAATTTTAATTAGTTCGATGAAATCTGCCTTTTAAGCAGTTGGAAGTTTGGAGATCCAAGAAAATGATCTGTTTTGTTTTGTTTTGTTTTTTCTCGAAAGAAAGAAAAAAAGAAAGAAAGAAAGAAAAAAAGAGAGAAAGAAAGAAAGAGAAAGAAAGAAAACACAACCCGGGGAATTAAAATGCTTTGTCTGAGAGAAGCAGAGCGGCAACTCCATGCCAGAGCAGCACAATTTGTATGAAATCATGTTCCTCCACTGTTATCTCTGTCTTAATGTGTGTGTTGGGTTCCAGATTACAAAGAGGCTAAGGTAGGCATGATACCGTAATGTGAATAACGGTATTAAGACAAACAATATGGATTATCGACACTGTATTTTACATAATGCCAGATAAAACAATGTGCCTTGCATAGCAAATCTGTGCTGAAAAGGCACAACCTTATTACATTACCATGGATCAGTGTGACTTTCCTTTTCAAAGCAGAGTTCCAACCAGGGTTACGAGCCAAGTTTTTTTCTAACTGTGTATATGCAAAGGCTTCATTTCAGACACCTTGGGCTGGAGCAGCATGTAAATTGTCAGGAAAAAAATATTGATACCCTGAAGCTACCAATAGAGCCAGTTGTATAGCCAAATGTGCAGATTTGGCAAACCGGCTGTTTTCCCTGCTCAAGGAATTTTCATGTTGTGTTCCTGCTAAGCAAATCAAACAAGCATTACATCAGTGGCTTTTATATTGTAGCAAAACCTGAGGCTTTCCTGCAGATTTAAACAAAGGCTACTCAATAGTTTCTCTTCTGTGCTGATTATTTCTTCACTTGTTTTTTATGTACAAGGTCCAGGTATTGAGAATGACTAGCAGACACCCCATATCGGGTGTTTTTAACTACCAGTAAAAACAGAGAGAGAGAGAGGTTGGGATTAAGGCAGAGAGAAGGCTGAGCAGGTCATAAGAACACAATGCTGGTTTTTTTGTTTCGTTGTTTCTACAGTGATAGAACCCGCAGGGGAGAGATTGCTGTCGATTTAGTTCACTATCTTTGAATTATCAGTACCTGCAAAAAAATTGCCAGGCAGATTTCTGAATTTAAAAGTGCTAATTCCTAGGGTACAGAAAAAGTGAACTATACCAAGTTCTCACTGTTGTTTTAGATCATTACTCTTGGAAGAAGGTTAATTCTGGGAGGACAAAATATCACAAGATGAAAAAGGAAAACTCCTCTAATTCCTACTTTCTCTGAAAATACAGCTTTCTAATTGAGTCCCCTTGTCAGGTCAGAACACAGTGCAGACCAAATGTTTCTTAGAGCATCCTTCATTCTTTTTTTTTTTTTTTTTTAAGATTTTATTTATTTATTTGACAGAGAGAGAGACAGCCAGCGAGAGAGGGAACACAGGCAGGAGGAGTGGGAGAGGAAGAAGCAGGCTCCCAACAGAGGAGCCTGATGTGGGGCTCGATCCCAGGACTCCGGGATCATGCCCTGAGTAGAAGGCAGATGCTTAACGACTGAGCCACCCAGGCGTCCCAGAGCATCCTTCATTCTTAATTTATTCATTCATTTAATACATATTTATTATGTATCTACTATGTGTCAAACACTAATATGTGCTGAAGATTTAAATCTGAAGAAACAATGCCCCTGTCTCAGGAAGCTCAGTGAGAGTAACTAGAAAGAAAGAGACTTACAGTACAGTGTGGTAAGTACTATAAAATGTGAAGTACCGAGATGTGACCTTTGACCCAGCTGCTAATATTCACAGGGAACGAACATAAAATAATATGAGAGGAGTTTAATAAAATGGAAAGACAGACAGGAAGGCTGAATCATTATGGTACACTAAGGATAAAAGCCCTCAGATGATTTACTGCAGGCATGCTAAATTCTTTCCTTTTAAAAAATTAGCTCATAATGGACATGAAAGTTAAAAAACATCTCCACTGTTTGCCAAAGATGAGTACTTTCTAAAATAAAGCATTTACTGGCAATGTTGCTCTAAAAAAAAAGAGTAAAATTAATTAATTAATTAATTAATTAATTAATTAAATTTTTGAAAAGTGATGAGACACCATCTGACTTTAGTTTATTCTTTTGGTCTGAGGTCACAATCTGCTGGCTTTGTGTTCTACCTGTCTGAAATCTCTCCATTAAACTCTTAACACTTCCCAAGCTACTTTTTATTAGACACCATGCTGTGTTATACATACATTATCAATTTTTATTTTATTTTTATTTATTTGTTTGTAATTAAGTAAGCTCCATGCCCAACGTGGGGCTTGAACTCGCGACCCTGAGATCAAGAGTCACATGCTCTACCAACTGAGCCAGCCAGATGTCCCTGTCTCATTAATTTAAAAAAATATTATGTAAATTAGGCATTTCTATTCCTAATACACAGAAGATGAACTTAGGGTTCAGAATGCTTAAAAATTCAACATTTTACACCTAGTAAGAGTCAGAAGCAGCATCACTCAGTGGTCTATGACCTTCCCGACTGAAGTAATGCTGTTTAATAAAATGACCATGTTCATGCCTATTCTGTTTGGTATTAAGAACTGTAGCATGTTCAGATTTTCTCCAACCAGAGCAATTTAGTTTTTGTGCCACTGTTTCCACAGGCAATTACCAATATGGGATTTAAGGCAGAACTTCTGTTTTTGTGGATATACAAATCGCTGAAAAACATGTTGAAATGAAATGTTCTGAGCTCCAGTTCAATCTACTGAACAAGAATTTCAGGGAGTACATTCATTAAGCAACACATTTACCAAGATAACCAAGTAATTCCAATGCAAGTGATCTGTGGACCACATTTTGAGCCTCATTATTAAAATATTTTAATATGGTAGTTGCAGTGACCCCAAGGGTGGGATAGGACTGTTACATGGTCTGAATGTTCTTTGTAGCCTAAGGATAGAGAATCTACAATCAACTTTAAACTGAGAACAGAAGAAATAAAGTATCTGCTCACACAGAGCTTACATTTTAAATAATGAAAACCAGAAAATAAATAGATACAAAGAAAGAAAAGTGTCAGTGACTACAAGTGCAAAGAAAGAAATAAAACTGTGTGAAGTGATAGGACTTGGGGGGGGGTGGCTATTTTTGAATGAGTGTTCAGGGAAGCCTTCTCAGGGAAAATGGGCATTTGAGTTGTAATTTTTGAGATAGGAAGAAATCAGGCTAGAACCAGTCACATGGAAGAGAGAAGGAAATACCTAGTGTGTAGGCCACTTGGTGGGAAGCAAGGTTGGTACCAACAGGGAACCAAGAGAAGACAGTGTGGCAGTGCAATCAGGGGAGATAACAACACTGGCAGGGAAATCATGCATTTAATGGCAGATTTGGATTGACTCTAAGTAGAATGGAGGCCACTGTAGGGTTTTAAGCAAGATGGCTTGCTATGTAATTCTTTAGAATAATATGTGCAAATAGATCTATTGTGCTGGATGGGACTGTATGCCATTTATTCATAAGTTAACAGAAGAACCATGAGTTGATCTTTCTTCATGTTTTCCTACTTAGAAACTAATTCATTACAATTTATTACTAATTTATTACAATTCTCTTACTAATGATACGAAGCTTTTACCTTTATATACTGGTTCACACCTTGCTCAAATCCAGCTACATTTTTAATCCCATCTTCTTAGAATTTTAAGATTTTGGGGTCGTCCATGCCATTCACATGTTCACAGACCTCGACTGTGGTAACTGCCTTTGAGGAGTTAATGCAGGAAGTGTGGTGGCTTGTTCCTTGGATGTCTTGAAGAGAACCTGGAGCCATGATCGGGAAGGACTCCAAAACCTGACATATCTGGACTCCATCTGATGTATATCTTTTTTCCTGCTGCTTTTACTCTGTAGAGTTTGCTATAATAAATTTTAGCCACCTGTTACTGGGTTTTCTGGGTCTTTTTACTCAATCACTGAACTTAAGTTCGAGTAATACCATTGAAACGCTGCCTAATGTTTGTTTCAGCTGATAGAAATATTGTAGTGATTTTAATCTGTTTGTTAATTGATCTTGAGTCTGATTTGGTAGCCACTGCTTTCTTCATAACCTTTCCTGATAAAATCACCATGGTCTAGTTTTATATATAAATATATAAAGGAGATAAACACACACACATGCACACACACAGATTTATACTTATTTATATATGTAAACTTGAGTATATGTTGCATAATAAAGAATTTGATTGCCTTTGTCCTTGGTTACTGGGAGTAAGACTTTAAATCCTTGGAATTTCCCAAATAATTTGTGTTTTTGTTATACATGACATTTGATCATGATCACACCTCAGTTTATGCTAAGAAGATAACTCCGGATGGAGTCTGGTCACCACAAATACCAAGCTTGTGCTTAGAGAATTGGGGCTTGGAGCCAGCTTGACCTCTAGGGAGGGGTGAAAGTGGGGGTTTGCAGTATGAGTTCACCTAGACGGCCAATGATTCTATCAACCCTAAGTAATGAAGCCCCAATAAGAGCCCTGGACACAAAAGCTTGGGGGAGCTTCTTGGTTGATGAACATGTCAGTGTGCTGAGAGAGTGATGTGCCCTGATTCCATGGGAAGAGGGAATGGAAGCTTGCATTTGGGATCCTTCCAGACCTCACCCTATGTGTCAGTTGGCTTCAGTTGGCTGGACCTGATTTGTATTCTTTGTAATGAAACTGCAACTGAAAACACTTCTCCGAGTTCTGTGAGTCATTCTAGTGAATTATTGAACATGAGCGGATGTCGTGGGAACTTCCCAGTTCTGTAGCCAGTTGATCAGAAGCAGTGGCCTGGGAACCTCCAATTTCACTGCTAGCATCTTAAATTGGAAGGCAGTCTTATTGGGGACCATGCCCTTCCACCCGTGGTAGTCTGATGCTAATTCATATTGGTTACTTTCAGAATGAACTGCAGTATTCCAGTATACATATATGAAGAATAAAGGTCTGGTGCCATGAATGATATATGTAATCTTAAGATAATGCCTTGTTTATAATGCCCAATATTTCACATACTTTTTAACAAATTGTTCAAGACTCTTTGAGAATGACGTACAATGAGGCCCAGATTGGCTCTGTCCATGGTAGAGATTTATAACCAGTGCCCTTAACTTCTTATTTGAATTCAATTACTAAGTGATTTTGGTACTTACTAAATAATACATATATAAGGTGCCTAAGAAAGTGTTCTATACATAGCCAATGGTCAATCCATGTTGCTTTCTTATTGCCCAACTCTTTTTTGATAGCTCAAAGCATCTTTCTCTCTCCCTTTTTTTTTCAAAGCATCTCTTATTAGCACAGACTTTGAGAAAGTAAATCCTCTAGTGATGAAAAAAATCCTCTTTTTAATATCTGTTCTGAAAATATACTACCCTCAGTGGAGGACCCCAATCAGATCAGAGGAGTTGTTATCACCATAGACATATACTATAAATGGATTTGTCTGTACACTCCTTTCTGTTCTCATTCTGATCCCCACAGCCCTACATCCACAGGAAAACAATATTTTTTTGTTCTGTTTTGTTTTTCTGGCAATGGGATCAGGGATTTTAGAACTTATTTTATGAAACCATTAGTGCTTCACCAAAAAATGAAAGACTGGGTGTTAGAGACATGGGTATTTGGCAGGAGAAAGGCATTTGGGATTAACAAACATGAATAGGGATAGGGTGGTAAATTATTACCAGTATCTGGGGAAGGAGTTTAGCCATTATTTGGATTAGATTCCCTTTGTATTAGATGACAATTCTTTTATGAACAAAAAATTGGTTTCTTTGGAATTCTTTTTGCCCTAATTTCTTCCCATCTTTGGTGTTTCTACTCATTTGCATGATTGGCCTACAGAATAATTTATCATCCCTCTTTTACACATCTGATTTTCTAAAGGTCGCCTGGCAAGTCAGGGATGACATTGGGCATATTCTCTTGGGCAGCTACTAATAATTGCACTTCCTCCCCAATGCTTTGGGTGTCTGGCACATTTGTAATTGACAGAAGGATAGCAATGCAATCTGGCTGGTTTCCAAGGCCACCCTCAATTGGAATTGGATGGTATGGGGGTGGCTAGACTGCCCATATTCATCCCTTAGCCCTCAGGAAGGCAAGCTGAGAGAAGAGGAAGGAAATTAAAAAAATCCAAAATAAAGAAATTCTCTCATTGAATCATTGTTTCTTTAATGAAAAAACCCCCACATATTTAGTTAACTATGAAGCTATAAACAAGCTGCAAATAGCAATAAATATTTGAATGCTACTTAACCTCTCTCTAGCTGCCTTTAGAAATGCCCAATCTGTTTCTGTCTATGACACCCTATTCTTTCACCAGAATTTGTGCACAGAGAACTCTGCTTGCAGCTAAAGGCTATGGGCAAGTGTACTGGTTTCTGAGTGGTGTTTAACCAGGCTGATCCACATAAGCGTGCCTGTCTCTGGAATGATCCAGGAATGCCAAATTGGAGAGAATTTCACCTGTCACATCTGTGATTAGAGTGTGGGGGGGAAGTATCAATGACCCTCTCCCTTTAAAATGTGGATACAATAAGAAGGTGATATTTCTTTAGCCAGCAAGATAATTTACAAACAGACACAAGAAGATATTGACATTGTTTTTGGATGTCCTTTGACAATCTTGACTTGGCCTGCTAAAAGACACAAAACTTTTTGTTTAATATCAAGGATTTTTGTTGTTGTTTTATATAAACTCAAGGTGTTATGATAATGACGGTGAAAGTTTATTCTGCTTCTGAAATAGTTAATTATGAACAGATAACTATACAATATAGACTTTAAAAATTAGAATATTTTTTTGTTTGCTGAAAGTGTAAGTAAAAGATAAGTATACAAATCTGATTAATTATACTTCTTTGGAATTGGATCAATTATAGTATATAATATTCACACAGTCTTTCGAACTTAGAAAAGTACTTTTATATTTAACTGTTTTCCTAAATCTGGTAGATAGAATGAATAGCCCCAGTTCTCCACCCTTCCTGGTATGCTCTTTGCCATGTGGCCCTGCAGTGGTTCTGACTTGGGCCATGTGGCTTCCTTTGACCAAAAGAATCAGGCTGGAGTGCATATATGCATAATCTGTGCCTAGACCTGGCGATATCTTACAGGTTTTTGCTTCTGCCCTTAGGCTTCAGCTACCACCATGCAGAGGACATTCCTAGACTAGCCCGTTGTTTCCAGGAGATGGATGAGGGACACACGGAGCAGAAACGTCCCACAAAGCTCTCCTGACCAAGCCGAATCTAAGCAGAGCCCTCAGCTGATGTGCAACTTCATGGACTACAATAATAAATAATTGTTTCTTTAAGCCCCTGACTTTGGGCATGATTTGCTATTCAGCAATAGCTAAGTGATTCTATAGCATGTAAGGCTGCAGTGTTGTGCTGTTCATGGTTTCCTAAAATCAATACAGAGATTGCAGATGGTTAAATGGCTTACTCAAAATCACTTATAATTTAGCATTCCATTGGGCTTTAAACACATCTCTTGATTTCAAACCCCCATGTTCTTTCACTCTGAGAAGCCCTTCTAAAAACTGAGCATGATGATTTTTAAAGTGTATTAAACCTCGGAGTGGACATCTATTATTGGCATTCAGCCTCTCTGCTGCCTCAGCCCTCTCACCCCTGGAGTGGTGTAAAGACGTGAGCAGCACGTAGAATGCAAATTCTCACTCTTCCTTTCCAGGTCGCATGCCCTGTCTCGGTGAGCACACACGTGTCTTGTTCTGAGCATACTATACAGATTGATTCAATTTTGCAAATGGCTGAAAAAGAAGTGAGTCACGGTACAGCGGAAAGACTTTAAACACCCCCTCCCCGTTTACAACCAAATTTAACACTTTCCTGAGCTGTGAGGAAGAGCTGTTAAGCTTGAAAGGATGAAGAAGCTTGTCCTCATACTTAGTAAATCTGTCCTCACTACCTGGAGCTTGGAAAGTCCCACACAGCTGGAAACATTAATAAGTCCACCCTTAGAAGAAATTCCTCAAGGCTGTCTCCTAATGCCAATTCCTATGTAAAGGTTTTATAAGGGACAACGAAAGATATAAAATTGAGGCAAACTAAAACAACCTATATTCATACATGGTAGAAAAAAAAATCCTACAGTAGAGTACTGGAAATTCATCAGAATTCAACCTCTATCTGGACATCATATATGTTTGGGAGAGCAGGAAGGATTGCTGTATTATTTTAATTTTAATTTAATTTATTATTATTTCTTAATTTTCTGGGGACATTTATAAAGACAGACTCTTACTTAGTTTCTGTTGAGGTCTTTGAAGACCCATTTAGAGGCTGAAAGCAATAGGGCTACTTTAGCATCTTATAACATATTTTGCAGATTCAGCTAACTGAGCAGGTCCCCATGAAAGCCTTTTAATAATTGGGCTTCCGAAGTTGTGTGTGCACTGACAGGTAATATTCAAGCACATAAATTTGACAATAACAATCTCATTGCTCTCATGATTTAACTACCACCTACGTGCTGATGACTCTTAACTTTTTAATTCTAGCAGAGACCTCTTCTGTGTGTCTCAGACTTCTATATTCAACTGCCTTTTGGCCATCTGCATGAGAATGCCTCAAGGAACCTCCAAATTAACACAGGCAAATCTAAATGTATCATATTCCTCCTACCACCTTTTCTTCCTGGCTTCCCTGTCTCAGTTAATGGCCCCATCATACACCTAGTCACCTAAGTTATCATTCCCAGTATCATCCTGGATTCATTCTATTTCTACTCTCTTCACCCTCCTTGGGCACAAAGCCCTGTCACTTTTACCCCATAAGTGTTCCTGAAATCTGTCTCCTCATTTATAATTCCTAGCTTCCCAACATTTCTCAAAAGAAGGACTGTACCTTCAGTTTTACACTGCTCAAAGCTCTCTTTAATGAACTGAAAGCTGACCGAGTAGCTCTTATAACTGAACAGCTTCCCGTATTCTACGTTCTAAAATTCAAGTTCCTGGGGCACCTGGGTGGCTCGGTAGTTAAGTGTCTGACTTTTGATTTCTATTCAGGCCATGATCTCAGGGTCCTGGGATCAAGCCCAACATTGGGCTCCATGCTCAGCAGAGAGTCTGTTTGTTCCTCTCTCTCTGCTCCTCAGCCCCCCACTCATGCTCTCTCTCTAAAACAAACAAACAAATTAATTAATTAGTTAATTTAATTTAATTAAAAATAAAATTCAGGGGCGCCTGGGTGGCTCAGTCGTTAAGCGGCTGCCTTCGGCTCAGGGCGTGATCTCGGAGTTCTGGGATCGAGCCCCACATCAGGCTCCTCCTCTGGGAGCCTGCTTCTGCCTCTCCCACTCCCCCTACTTCCCTCTCTCGCTGGCTATCTCTTCTCTCTCTGTCAAATAAATAAATAAAATCTTAAAATTTTTTTTAAAAAATAAAATAAAATTCAAGTTCCTTGGCATGATTTTACAGGAGTGTGTAAACACACTGAGGAGTGTGGCCACTGCCTTTCTCTCAAGCCTCATCTATATAGAATTGACTCAGGAGGCTAATGAGTTCCTATCCCACTTTGCTACTCACCGATTGTGCAGCCTTGAGCAAGTTTCTCAACACCTTTGTGCTTCAGTTTCCTCTTTTGTAAAATGGGATTATAATATTGCTTATCTTAAAAAGGTTGTTATGGGGCATTAAAGAAGTTAATAGAGTAAATAACTTAGAATACTCCTCGATACATATTAAGCACTCTGTAAATATTTCTCAGACCCCATCCTAGTACCTTAGGCATTCATGTCGACCTGTCACTTCCTACCTGTGACATGTTGTATTCTATGTTCATGCCTTTCCTTAAATTGCTTCCTTTGCCTGTATTAAAATTCCTCTTTCTTTAGACATACTAATGGCTAACAGACACATGAAAAAATGTCGAAATCACTAGCCATCAAGGAAATACAAATTAAAACCACAAAGAGATACCACCTTACATCAGTTAGAATTGCAAAAATTAACAAGACAGGAAACAGTAAGTATTGGTGAAGATGTGGAGAAAGGGGAACCCTCTTACACTGTTGGTGGGAATGCAAGCTGGTACAACCAGTCTGGAAAACAGTATAGAGATTCCTCAGGAGGTTAAAAATAGAGCTATCCTATGACCCAGCAATTGCACTACTAGGTATTTACCCCAAAGATACAGACGTAGTAAAAAGAAGGAGCACATGCATCCCAATGTTCATAGCAGTAATGTTCACAATAGCCAAACTGTGGTAGGAGCCGAGATGCCCTTAAAC
Organism: Ursus arctos; assembly: GCF_023065955.2. Classification (NCBI taxonomy): domain Eukaryota; kingdom Metazoa; phylum Chordata; class Mammalia; order Carnivora; family Ursidae; genus Ursus; species Ursus arctos. The sequence goes on along the minus strand of NW_026622808.1, from coordinate 55,207,917 downwards.
AGATGAATGGAAAAAGAAGATGTGGCTCATAGATATAATGGAATATTACTGAGCCATCAGAAAGGATAAATACCCAGTATTTGCATCAACATGGATGGAACCAGAGGGGATTATGCTAAGTGAAATAACCCAAGCAAAGAAAGACAATTATCATATGATTTCACTCATATGTGGAACATAAGGAATAGTGTGGAGGACCACAGGGGAAGGGAGGGAAAACTGAATGGGAAGAAATCAGAGAGGGAGACAAACAATGAAAGACTGTGGACCTTGGGAGCCAAACTGAGGGTTACAGAAAGGAGGGGGATGGAGGGATGGGATAACCGGGTGATGGGTATTACGGAGGGCACATGTGGTGATGAGTACTGGGTGTTACGCGCAACTAATGCATCATTGAACACTACATCAAAAGCTAATGGAAAAAAATATATGCTGGCTAATTGAACAAAATAATAAAAAAATAGTTAAAAAGATTCCTCTTTCTTTAATTATCTCTAATTGATGCTCCATTTCGAGTCATTTGTTCATGCCTTCATTCATTCATTGAGCTATAATTTATTGAATAGTGACTCAAAAAAAGGTGACTATAAACAATATGGCACTCTGGCTTTAAGGAACTTGTGGGAAGATGGTGTTGGGGGATGGATGAATACATAACCATGGTCACTTAATTAGAGGAGAGTATGATTGTGGTGAAGAAAAGACTAGAGAATATATAAACATATTTGAGGGACACTAATACAGTCTGGAGGAGGCATTTCAGATATCCTCTCCTCTGGGAAACGTCCCTGATGCCTAGATAAGATTAGGTTTTCCTATCCTGTGTCAGAGCATACCTGGTATATTAGTCAGCTTGGGCTACAGTATAAGATTACCACAGACTGGGTGACTTACACAACAGACATTTATTTCTCAAAGTTCTGGAGGCAGGAGGTCCAAGTTCAAGGTGCCAGCTGTTTCCTGGGGAGAGCCCTCTTCTTGTCTTGCAGATAGCCACCATCTCCCTGTGTCTTCACATGGGTGAGAGAGAGCGATCTCTCTCTCTCTTTTTATAAAGTCACTAGTTTCATCATCCTCGTGACTTCATCTAACCTAATTATCAAAGGCACCATGTGCAAATATCATCACATGGGGGGTAGGGCTTCAACACAGTGAATTTGGGGGAATACAAATCAGTCCATAGCACCCAGCTAACCTCCCCCAGAAATCTTACCTTAAGTTACTGAATGTATGTTCCCTTTTCTACTTTTGCTTTTAGAATACAAGTGACTTGAGGGCAGGCCCTGAATCTTTTAGTTCTGTGGCTCCAGGGCCAGACACACTTACCGATGCATATTAAGTGCACAATAAATATTTGTTGAAACATTTCAACAAACTGGAGTGCTCGTACAGGGTGGTAGTGTTGTTGGCAAAATTTTTGTTTTGTCTGAAGCTCAACTCCATAGTGTCTGTTAAAGTGGATGCCTTAGGAAATGTATTGTAATCTTTAAGTGACTTTGAGCACAGCATTCCCCTCCACCATTGAGCTTCGGTTTTCTCCTTTATAAAAATTAGAATCTTTGAGCGAATAACCAAAGTCCTTTTCGCCTCTCTAATTCTGTGAGTCAACCCTCCAGTCACACTCTTTTGGCTCTCAGAGAACTTCCCTATCTGTTCCTCCATGTTTTCTTCCCACTTGGTCACCTCCCCTCCTCAGTCTCCTTTACTGATTTCTTTGCAGGCTCCTCTTCTCAGTAATGGGGCAAGTCCTAACCCCCTTTCAGTTCTTTAGCCACTTTCTCCCAGGACCGGGGGCAGGGGGGCAAACTAAGACCAGAGGCTGGATCTTCCCTTGCTCCCTGTTCCTGCACAGACAGTTATACTGGAACACAGCCACACCCATTCATTTACTATTGTCCCTGACTGCTTCCAAGCTACATTAGTAGAGTGAGTACTTGTGACAGAGCCAGTCTGGCCAGTAAAGCCTAAAATATTGCTATCTGGTCCATTAAGGATGCATTTGCCAACCTCTGCTCTAGGAAATTTCATCCTATCTTATGGCTTTGATCATCATCTACATTCTAATGAGTCATAAGTTCCTGTCATCAATGTTAACCTCTCTCCTGAGTTTACATCCTCATATGTAACTGTTTACTCCATATTGCTACTTGATCTTTAATAGGCATCTCAGAATAGGGTTGCAGGCAAGATGATGACTCTAGAGCCAGGCACCTGGTTTTGAATCCTGCCTTTCTTTCTAGCAGTGTGGTCTCAGCAAGTTATTAACCTTTCTCTGCCTTACATTCCTCATTGGTCCAATGGGGATGATGATCAGAGTTACATATCATAAGGTTGTGATGAGGATTGTATTTATCAATGTATGTAGAGCACTTAGAACACTGGCTGTGGACTCAGATTCTGGTAGTTATCACTGACCCTCACTTTCCCTCATACTCCACATGGAGTATATCAGCAAGTTCTCTCAAGTCTATCTTTAAAGTTTAATACTCAGCATCTTCACTGTACTATGCTACACTAAGCTACCATGATTTATCACCTGAACTCCCTGAATCTCCTGGTTATCCTTTCTGTATCCTTTTGGCATCCCTTCTATGTTACCTAGTTCTCCACCCAGCAGCAATGCAATCTTTTAGAAATAGAATTTTATCGTGTCACTCCCTTGCACGATATCACCTAATATCTCCCCAACACACTCAGAATAAAACCCAAAGTCCTTACCATTGAGTGACAAAGCCCTACATGTTCTGTCTGACTTCTCTCTGAGCATTCTCCTTCATTACTCTTTTCCCTTCACCCTGGCATTGTTGGTCCTCCTCAAGCAAGGAAAGCTTGGCCAGGCCTCAGAGCCTTTAGACTTGATGTTCCTCTGCCTGGACTGCTTTTCCTCCAGATATTCTCATAGTCCACTTCCTTACTAAAATCAAATCTCTACCTAAATGTCATATCCTCAGAGAATCCTTTCTTGCTTGCTCCATTTAAGATCAACCTTCTTTCACTGTATTTCCATTGACTACTTTTTTTTGGTCTTTATAGCATTTATCACTAAATCATGTCACATTATGTACTTATTGAATTATTTGTTTGGTGTGTTCATTGTATAAGCCCCAAGAGGAGCATGATTTTGCCTTTTGGTCACTATTGTATTTTTGGTGGCTAGATAAATACATGTCTTTTTGTATGCAGCCAATATATATGTGTCAAGTGAATGATAACATTCTTCTCCTTTACAACAAATATGGGCCAAATCAGGATTAACGTATATACATCTATTAAAACCTGATGGCGATTTTCAGCATCATGCTGCAATCACGAAACTTTAAAATTTATACATGATAAAAAAGAATACATGATTTTATATCCCCTGTCCTGACAACTAATTTCTCTGAAAAGATGATTTCAGACCCCAGACAAAATGTTAAGCCTTAATCAGTGCTAGATCTACTCTGAATACTTTTCTTGTTTTGTCTCCTCCATCTATTTTTTTATTGTATTCACTGTATTTTGCTGAAATTGGGGCGGTAATGTGACAATAAAAACATCTTTGTTTTTGTGTTTAAGGAACTCTCCCCAAAATGTCTTGCAGTTCAAAGCGAGGATTACAATGTAAAAAGTTCTAACTTGCCTGACTAAAGCCAATTTTTAGATATGCCTCTAATCCTCCTTTCATCTCATCCTGCCATTTCTGAAGTATGTGGGGAATCAAATTGAAAATAAGATTTCTCAGTGCTCAGATCAGAGCCTATGAACGAATTGTGATTCGGCCTCAGGAGGACCTGACATGTACTCATCTTGCGCATCCGTGAAAAATTGTTGCAAGGGTTCTATCACAGCAACATTTTCTTTCGGAAATAAGCCCAAACTCCTAGGTTTACATTTTAACAATGACAGTTCTTTTTTTTTTTTCCTTTGAGTCCATAAGTAAAGCATTTTGTTATGGAAAAGCAACCAATACAGTCATGTGAAAATAAGAATAAAATATCTCTATAACTTTGCCTCCCAAAGATGGTCGGTTAACATTTTACTGTATTTCCTTACAATATTGTTTCTCTGCATACATAAAATATACCTTTTTCCTCATGTAAGACCAAAATGTTATCCAAACAGGATCATATTATATTTACTGTTCGGTAAGCTACCTTTTCAATAGAACCATCCATTGTGAGTATTTTCTAGGATGGGACATATTCTTAGATATCATGATTCTAATATCTGCATAGGGCTTTGTGGTTTAGCTGTACTGTAATTCATTTATATGTTGAAGAACTAGGTTGCTTCAGTCCTTCTTGCCATATTGCTTATAGTGGACATGTGTTGTTTTTCTGTCCTCCCCATCATCGCCTCTTTGAGGGCACTACCACTACATTCATTCTGGAGACATGTCAGTCACTCTCCATTGCCCATCCCCTGCTACAGTGACTTTGGCTTAACCAATATTGGATCTCTTTGAAAAAGCAATTTGCCTAATATTGGGAATATACCTCACGCAGGTAAAATCAGAGCACTTCCAGAGAATGATACGTAGATATTAGGGATGAGTTGGATGGAAGGGGAGGTTCTTTCTTTTCTTTAATGCTGCTTCATTGTAATGATACAAGCCAAGGGGCTGCCACAGCTCTCCTCTAAGGTCTCTTGGGAGAAATCCACCGCTGGTTAGGGAGAATGAGGATAAGGCAATAATGAAGACTGCTTGAGAAGTTAAAGAAGAGAAAAAGAGCCCTCAGTTTTGGAATCAAGCTATGCCTAAAGCTGCAATACCAAATTTCTCACTTCCATGAGCCAATATAGTCTTTTACTTTTTATTATTTTTATTTTCACTTAAACTAGGTTTGGGCAGAATTCCTCACAATACCTAAGCAATAATTCTAATACTGTAACCTGCTAAATTTTCCATGACAGATGAGAATCTCTTCATCTCATTTTATGGCATTATTATTTTGATATACAGTTGATAACTCTATCTTTTTAACTTGATAATGATGTCCTTGAAAAACCTGGGAAGTACATAGTTCATGAGTTTTATTATTTTTTTTATACCGACTTTTCCGAACAGAATAGGTTTTACTGATGAACCATGAGAGACTATGGACTCCAGTAAACAAACTGAGGGTTTCCGAAGGGGTTGGGTTTGGGAGGATGGGTTAGCCTGGTGATGGGTATTAAGGAGGGCACATATTGCAATGAGCACTGGGTGTTATACGCAAACATGAATAATGAATCGTGGAACACTACATCAAAAACTAATAAAATACTGTATGGTGACTATCATAACATAATAAAAATTTTAAAAAAAATTAAAAAAAAAGAATAGGTTTTCTTCCTCCAGACCACTTTTTAAGAGCTGGTATAGTCCTTTCAGCTGAGTAAAGCACATGGTAAATGTACAATAGAACCGTGATGAGTAGATTATCAGATGCTTGAATTTGCTGCATGAGGAGCCCCAAGAGTTTTGTAAAGGTGAATTGATTCCCTCAGGTTATGATCAAACACTGTATCAAACACTTTGAAATGCACACTGTTCTCTTTAGTCCTTCAATTTTATATGGTCGTAAAAAACTCCATTGTGTTTGTTCCAATTTTTCAACATGAAATGTAAGTTGAACTTTAAAAACATGAATTGTGCTCCCAGGGAAGGAGCTATAAAGTCCCACTGAGATTTAAACATAGAGGATGGAATTATTTGCTAGTTTTTGGGGGTCGCTGAATCCTAGGTATCCACAGAAGTTCTGACAGTTTGATGAAAGCATAATTTGAGGGAGGTAGAAAGCTTTTTGACCTATAGGATCATATTTAAGGTCCTAAAGATAGTGTTTCAGGTCTCAGAAAAACAGAATAAGGAGAAAGGCTTTCACATTCTGTTTTGTTCCTCCATGAGTGTAGCCCTCATCATGTTTTTTTTTCCTCCATGGCACCCTGAGAACTCTAAAGCTTTCCTGAGAGTGTTCAGGAAACTGAGACTTCTGTCTGAGATTGACTAAGAGGCAAAGAAAAAAAAAATCCCATGAGGTTTAGCTTTAATCATAAAGTTTAGGTCCATTTTGATATCAAAATCAACAGTGTCACAACAACTAATTAATGAGGCAGGTGTCAAAACCAAGGCTAAACAAATGGCAAAAACAAGGCAGCTGGCAGGGTATAATAAACTATTATAATGGTTTGTTCTGCTCCTTTTCAGCATACTGAACAACAGACTTGTCAACTACAGCAATTCTTTTTCTTATTGTAATGAGTTTATTTTGGTAGATCTCTTTTTGATATTCCATTTTTCTTCCTGATCTTCTACCAGTTTGTCATAGCTGAGTCAAATACGCTATTGCTATAAGCTTGGTCCTTGCAGGCTGTTATATGCATAGGTCCAAAGAGAGTCCACACTCTGCAGGGCTCCATTCAGAAGGGGCCAAGCAGGAGGCCACAACCTCAGAGGAAGACGATCCTTCAGCAGGAGATCTTGCCTCCAACTGGATGAGTCAAGTGGGATCTCCAGAATACTTCCTTCTGGAGAAGGTCCCCTTTATCATTCTCTGTCTTTGATGCTAGCAATCTCTTTTTCCCTCTGCCTTGGGACCACTGGGACTAATCATCATGCCCTTTGCTGGGTTTAAGTTGACCATTATGGGATGTTCAGATTTTCACATTGTTGCTCATCCTCCAGACTCAATCCCCATTGCATGCTGTGACTCTTATCCCTCTCATCCCATCCCCTAACACACTTCCATGGAGCTCTAGGTCAATCATTAGTAAGCACATATTCTCAGTCCCATCAGCAAATATTTGCTTCTTCTTGCTCAAAAATCTGCTCTCCTCCGATGGCACTACTTTTCCCAAAACACTTCCAAGGTGTGGTTTGTTTTTCTCCTACAATTTTCCCATCAAGGCATCTGGAGGCATGATAGATGTCTTAACTACTCTGCAATGCCACTTCCAGAACATTCTTTCTTGAACATTCCTTCTTATTTTCCATCCACCATTAGGTTATCCTCTCTCTTTCTTTGGAAAAATTTTCTCCCGGCACACTTTACTTTCTTTGACACTACTAATAGGATAATTCTAGATAATTTCCGTAGCCACACAGATGATCTTTCCAATGCCCTCCTTTTAATTTCTTGACCTTCTCTGCTCCAGTGATTTTGTCCTACACTCTATCTCAGGCACTCTATAATACTGCCATATGTTTGGCCATGTTACTTACTAATAATGTCATGACATTCCATTCTATTTTTCAGTTCCCTCCTTGTAGTACCTAAGCTCCAATAATACTTCAACCCCTCCAGAATACCTAATGCATCAATCTACCAATTTGTCATTGTTCTTCCCTGCCTCCCCAAGTCTTTTCTTCCTGCTATATTCCACTCAAAATTCATGGCCAGTTACTATTATCTTTTACATTTAATCTATTGTTGTAATCATTCTCTTGCAAGTACATCACTCTTCTCTACTATTGTGGCAAAACCACACCCCTGGTTAAATTCACCTCTTTATGTACTCAATGCCTCCACCAGACCTGCTGAACACACAAAATATCCTGATTAATCTCATTTAAAATTCATCAGTATCTTAAGGTGGCCCTTATTGGTGCTGGTCAATCATAGTATAATCCCTTAGTCCCTTCTTTCTTAGCCTCTTGTCAGTGCCTCTCAAACTTTAATGAGCAAAAATAAAATCACCTGGAGATTCTTGTTAAGATGTCCATTCTAATGTTTTAGGTGTGTTGGAACCTGAGATTCTGCATTTGTAGTAGGCTTCTAGATAATAATGCTGCTGGTACATTAAGAAGAATGGAAACAACATTCCATTATGTTTTCCCTATCATCACTCTCAACCATTGACCTTGCTTCCTACTTTACTAGAAAATTGAAGCAATCGCTGTAGAAATTCTATAAGCAGTACCCATCATACTTTCCCACATTCCTGCAATTGGGGTCATGCACTTAACTTATCTCCTGTTAGTAAGGATGGACTGTTTGGGGTCCTCACCAATGCTAAACTCTACCTCACACACTGAATCTGGACCTCTTTCTTTCTATTCTGCTCTCTCAGGTTGCCCTAGCAGTTCTCCCCTCTCAGTTTTAAAATAATTCTTAAAATATCTACTGGAGCATTCCCTCAATCACACAGATATGTTGCCATTTATCCCATATTAAAGGTAATTCTCTTCCTGGACCTCCTTTCCCCCCTGAAACTATCACCTAATTTCTTTTCTTCCCTTGAAAAGAAAGCTAAACGCCATGTGACCAATTAATCTACATCCATCTCTCTCGCCACTACTACAATCAGTTTTTTACACCACCAGTCCACTGTAACTGGCCTCTGAATACTACCAATGACCATGCAGTTACTAAATCCAAGGTCACCTCTCTATCTACCTATTATTTACCACAATTGATCTCTCTCTTTGAAAAGTTTCAAGACATCTCACTTTTTTTTTTTTTTTAGATTTTATTTATTTGACAGAGAGAGAGAGAGACAGCCCCAGCGAGAGAGGGAGCACAAGCAGGGGGAGTGGGAGAGGAAGAAGCAGGCTCCCAGAAGAGCAGGAAGCCCGATGCGGGGCTCGATCCCAGGACCGTGGGATCATGCCCCGAGCCAAAGTCAGACGCCTAATGACTGAGCCATCTAGGCACCCCAAGACATCTCACTTTTCTAACTTGCCTCTTACCTTTCTAACCACTTACTCACAATCTCTTAGACTGGCTCTTCTTCATTTCCAACTTTTGCATTTTGGAAGAATCCAGCACCTCTTCTATCTTTGCCTTCTACAGTCACTCCTCTGTAAGATCACCTGGTAACATCCCTTTGAATATTTATCTCTGTGCTGACATCTTCTCAATTTCTATCTTCTTTGCAACCTCTCATCTGAAATCTGCATTTGTACCTCCCACTACCTATTTGTCATCCCTACTTGAATACCTAAAAGGTGACCCCAATATGAATGTAACTAAAACTGAGCTCATTATGTCTTCTTCTCAAACTCCCTTTACCCCTGTCGTTCGACAGTTTTTTTTTTTTTTCTTCTCTTGGTTCATTTCTATTCTTTTATTTCAGGCCCCAAACTTTGGTATCTTCCTTTACTCTTCTCTTTGTCTTACACCCCATATTCCATTTAGTCAGCAAATGCTCTCAATTCTAACTTCAGAACATATTCAGAATTCATCCCATTCTCATTGCTCCTACAGCCACCATCCTGAACCAAACCACTACGCCTAGATTCTTGCAATAACCTAATGAATCTCCCTGCTTCCACCTTGGCCAAATTTGTTTGGCACAGTAGCTAGAGTGATCTCCTTAAAAAAGTAAGTCCGATTCTATCAACCCTTTGCTTAAGCTCCTCCAGAGTTCTCATTGCAACCAGACTAGAAGTTCTTACTACGATCTCAAAGTTCTACTCGTTCTGACCCTTTTTATCTTTTTAATTTCATTGTCTCATCCTTTTTCTGTACTGCCTTCTATTCCAACCAGGTCAGCTCTTTGATGCCAGGGGCAGATTAGGACCTTGCCACCTGTCTCCTCTAACTTGGAATTAGCTTTATGAACCTGTCTGGCTCAATCCCTCACTTCTTTCACAATTTGCTCAATATTTCTAGTCTCATTAAGGCATTTCCTGACTACCTTTACTAAAATTTCCCTCAACATGTCTTGATGTAAGCTCTTCTTGTGCACTTAGCACTAACACACATCTTTTATTTCATTTGTTGTCTCTCTCTTCTTCTGGAATGTAAGTTCTATAAGGGTAGTGATGGTTGTTTTTTCTGTTTATTATTGCTTCCCCTGTACTTAGATCACTGTCTGATATATTGTAGAGGACAGAGAAAAGTATTTGATGAATGAACAAATCACCTTGAGTTTTATGTAATAAGCACTGAGATAAATAATTTAGTTTCTGTATCTATCTCTTAATGAGGGAGTTCTAGACAAATGCCAATAAGGTATTAAGGACAAAAGTTAGGGTTGTCACCCAGATGTCACCAACTTTATCTCATGCTAACTTGAATACTCTCCTTGATTTCTCTTCTCTTCCTTTCCCCCCCCCCCTAGAGAACAAAATGGTAGACAGGAAGTAGCTGCCATGTTCAGCTTTGCTGAGTGTTGGGAGGTTGTATGCACAAATGAATTTGACAATCCTACATGTGTTACAAGAACCTGTTGATATTTTTACAGCAAAGCTACTCAGACTTGAAATCATCATCTGTTTCCTAAAGCCCTGATCCCTATATCAACCTCATCTGTATCAACCAAAGACATCTGCTCTAATATTTTACCCCTTACTCATGATTCTCTGGCAATGACCCTCATCCCAGTAAGGACAAATGTCAGAAGCATGGGTTTTTACATTTATGTAAACTCTTCTATTGTCAACAAAGTATCCAAGAGCTTCATTTGTTCAAAGAATTATCCATATGTCTGTAATGAATTTCTTTATCACTCTCAATCTTAAAAAGCTTTCCAAATGAAAAATTTGTCAGAACTTATTCCAGTTAAAGTTCTTATTCACTTTTTCTTTCTGGCTCAGTTCCTAGTATTCACATTATACCTTGTTAAGGAGACCACAGGACTCCCAAATTGCTGCTGAGTGCATAGTGTTTGTATAATAAATATCATTTGAGTGCTTCAAGTGTGCACTGAATCATGGAATCTCAGGTTGTAAAAAACATTAAATCATCTAGCTCTGACACTCATGGCTTGATTTTTTCCCCTAATGTTTCCTTTTGAACACCTCCTGAGATGGAGTACACATTGCCTCTTGAAGAAATGCAAGAATATGTCTGTTATTAAAGTTTTCTATCTTGAGCTATAATCTCTGTCCCTTTCATTTATAACATTCATCCTGGTGCAGTTGCCTGGCAGAATGGTACAAGAGAAAAAGCTCTGGGTTCAGAATGAGGTGGCCTGGATTCAAGTCTTATGGAATGACTTGATAGTTTGTTTTTGGACTCTACACTTACCTGGTAAGTTTCACTTTCTGAGTTCATTGAATAAAGTAGACTAACTGCTTCAACAATAGGCTTTAAAGTGTATAATGGCTCAAACTTATTAGAAATTAAATTGTTACTACACAACAGTACAGGGTAGGTTAACAAGTTCGTGGAACACTTCTACACCTGGTCAATCAGGTACCCAGGCTGATGGAGACTCCATCGTAATTATCATTAGTTTCTAAGGTTATTTTGTAACTCTTTAGTACAGCTAACCAGAAGGGGGAAAGCACACAGAAGCATGCACATAGGAGATGTGTGTGTGTGTGTGTGTGTGTGTGTGTGTGTGTGTGTGTGTGATGTGTAGAAGTGGCTTCCAGTTCTTTCACTAATGTTCCATTGGCTAGAGAGCCCAGTCATAGGGCCACATCTAACTTCAGCTAGAGCTAAGAAATGTAACCCCTGACTGGCAGTCACCTCTTAGAGATAACACTACAGAAAAGGGAAACACAAACTTTACTTTCTCTGCCACAGCTGTCAAATAGGACAGTAATAACTCACAGGGTTGAAAAGACATTCATACACATGTTAGTGTTTTGTGAAACAGCAATTATTATTTTCTGTACTTTGCATGAAAACAGAACGAGCTCCTTTGTCCTCTGTGTAGCAGTCTTAAAATGTTTAAAGTCAACCATCATCTGTCATTTGAGTATCCTTTTCTCCTGGTTAACTAATTCCCTATTCACCCTACTATTCCCCACAAGACATCTTTCAAGCACTTTAACAGTTATGCTTTCTTTGCACATACTTCAAATGTGGCATACACACCTGAATGTAATGCTCCAGGTTAGAGTGTGAGCAGCATAGACAAGAGATGGGCTGTCTCTTTCCTTGTTCAAGATTCAATGTCTCTTGCAACGCAGTTAATGATGGAGATAGCTTTGCAGGAAGCCTGATCACAGTGTTGATTTATATTGACCTTGCAGTTGAATAAAACCCTTAAGTATTGCACTCTTATGCTGCTTTGCATTTCAAAGATGTTCTACTGCCTTTTGTCTGAAAAAAAAATATCTGATTTTCACGTCAATATGAAAAGCACTAAATGATCAAGAGAATTTGGGGCTTATCCAATGAGCAAAGCTTTGATGAGAATGTACAGCCATATAGCACAGTAAGTCCTTGTGTTTACTGAGCTGACTCCTTTTGATTTTTGTCATTATTTTAATTTTTAATTATACAAATGTTACATTAATACAATATCATTTTACAATAATCAAACAATACCGGTAAAGTGAATGCCCTCTTTGACTCCCCCACCAATAGTTACGCCGTCCTACTTATATATGTACATAAGGACTAGAGAGTTTTGTTTGTAGAGATTTCAGACATAAAATATATTATACTGTGCATAAATCTTTGCAATGCATTTGCACTTACCAATGTGTTTTTAACATTTGTGTATGTCAGTACATATGAATCTACCTACTGCTTCTCATTAGGAATATTTGTTATTTGGATATGGATTGTCCATTTAACAAATAGTTTGTAAGAGTCATTTAAATTTCATCTGATTTGTTTCCAATATTATAAACAATACTGCAGTGAACCTTTTGAATTTCTCTCCTTGTACATCTCTGTAATTTTCTTACATTTAAACATGTCATTGCTGGGCCGTATTAATGGCCCATTTTTAATTTTAGGAGATAAAGATGCACTTTTTTTTTTCTTAAGAGTAATACCAATTTCCTACCCCCCAACAAAAATGGGAAGTACCTGCTTCCCTACAGCTCTGCCAATGTCAGGTTTGATGTCTCTTTTTCATGCAGTTAATGAAGGAGATAGTCTTTCAGGCAGCCTCACCACATTGTTAATTTTTACTGCCAATCTTCTAATTTTTTTCCAGTTTGGTGAAAAAAGTCATAAAGCTAATTTACACTTTTCTGGTGAGCACTGATTTAAGTGTCTTTACAAATGTGTATTGGCCACTGGTTTTCTCCTTCTTGTGTGTAACGAGACCCTACTTCTGTGTCTGTTCTTGGTCTTCTGAGTTTATTCTTTTACTAAACTTTGATCATTGAGGGAGGATCTGGTCTACCTACATCTCAGTCTGCTGTATAGATAATAGAGGCTGAGGGTTTTATGAAATTTCCTTGTCATCACAGTCTCTGCAGTGCCTAATGCTATGTCACCCACTCAGCAGATGTTCGAGTAAGGCTTGCGTCTTCATTTCTCTCTTCCTCTCAGTCCCCGTGTCTAATTTCCCAGCGAATTCAGTCAGTTCCACTGTCAAAATGTATCCCAATTTGTTGTATGCTTATGATTTCTCTCCTTCACAAAGAATTTAATTTCCACATGAATAAGGCCTCCATCTCTTGCGTTTATGTGCTTATTCCCAGGAATCATAAGCATTCTTATGCTCTTGGTGAGACATCTTCTCTCTTTTGATTGGTTTTTCTACTTCTATCCCAAGTTGGGGAGAAGAAGCTTTTGGATATGACTTTTGGAGACAATATAGAAAAAGAAATCAATGGATTGTCTCTCCTTTGGTTTCCAGAAAAATTGTTCTCAACCTTTCTCTGAGCCCTAACACTCTTGTAGGACCACATTCCCACATGCGGCACTATGGAAAGCCAAATAATACCCTTCTCCCCGCCAAAGATAGCCATGTCCCAACCTCCAGTACCTGTGAATGTCATTTTACATGGCACAAGGGACTTGGCAAACATGTGGAAGTTAAAGATCTGGAGCTGAGGAGAGTAGCCTGGATTATCCATGTGAGTCCAATGTAATCACAGGGTCCTTATAAGAGGCAGGCTGGAGGGTCAGTATCAAAGAAGGAGATGTGATGACAAAGTTAAGTTTGGAGTGATTCCAGAAAGAAACAATGAAGCAAGGGATGCAGGCAGCCTGCAGAAGTTGGAAAGACAAGGAAACAGATTCTCCCCTAGAGCTTCCAGAAGAAACAAGCCCTGCCAACCCATTGTTGACTTCTGACCTCCAGAGCAGTAAGATAATACATTTGTATTGCTTTAAACCAATACATTTGTGGTGATTTGTTATAGCAAAAATAGGAAACTAGTATAGGCATACATCCATTAATAAAGAATTTGCATCTCAGTCTGCTGTATAGATAATAGAGGCTGAGGGTTTTATGAAATTTTCAACTGATTTTCTAATATTCTCACTCCTTTGCTGTCAGCTGATCCTCACCTACCTCGCAGCAGTGAGACTGGGAACTGTTAATTCAGAGGGTCCTGCTATCCTTGCCAACTAGCTAGGTAACAGTGCATACATTAGTCAGCGTTCTCCAAAGAAACAGAACCAACAAGATGTGTATAAAGACAGTTTCATTTTAAGGAACCGGCTTATGTGACCATGGGGTTCCAAGTCCAAAGTCGGTGGGATAGGTTGGCAGCTGGAGACCCAGGAAAGAGCTGCAGTCCAAGTCCAAAGGCGTTCTGCTAGAAGAATTCCTTTTTGCTCGAGGAGGGCGGTCTTTGTTCTATTCAGGCCTTGCACCAATTGGACAAGGCCCACTCACATTAGGGAGGGAAGTTTGCTTTACCCAAAGTTCACCATTTAAATGTTAATCTCAGCCAAAAAACACCTTCACAGAAGCATCCAGCATAATGTTTGACCAAATAATTCATGATACACTAACTTTTCCCCTCACTTGCTCAAGTCCAAGCCCTATTAATTCTTTTTTTTTTTTTTTTAAGATTTTATTTATTTATTTGACAGAGATAGAGACAGCCAGCGAGAGAGGGAACACAAGCAGGGGGAGTGGGAGAGGAAGAAGCAGGCTCATAGCGGAGGAGCCTGATGTGGGGCTCGATCCCATAATGCCGGGATCACGCCCTGAGCCAAAGGCAGACGCTTAACCGCTGTGCCACCCAGGCACCCCCAAGCCCTATTAATTCTTAAGTCTTCTTTTCCCAATTATTAGTTAAGCTTCTTTTGGTTTGAAACCACAGAAATTAGTTCTTTTCGGTGGGATTTATTAAAAAGAGTACTAACATTGTTTTGAGAATCAAAAGACATCACCGGTCAAAGCAGTTTCAGTAAGAGCAAGAATGGAAGCATATCGCGAGAATTTCAGGACCAAGTCTCTGAACTCTCTCTAGAACCTAGATAATTAGGTGAGGAAGCTTTGGTGACTTTCAATCGGTCTCTTCAATATTTTACGTTAGATTAAATTTAATTTTAATGTAAAACAAATCTTACTATCTGCCTGAATCAAATATCAAAACCGAGGTAACAGACCACAAGAAGGAAGAGGCTCCTATACCCGAGACATAGCCACAGATAACCCCAACTTGGGGGTCAGGGCTATTCTACATAATCCAAGTTACTTAGACAGCCCCCTAAATGGGAACTGGGCTACATCAAATGGGTTTGGTAGCTGCCAGGGTCTTGTACAGATGCTCACCACTATTTTAGTAATGCCCTTGGAATGTCTTCAATGCCAGGACTGCATGTCAATGATGAATACCTGAGTTGTCAAAGGTAAATGATGTTCTATTATGGCATGTGGGAAGAATGCCTCTCCGCACGTTGAGAGTTTCACCCTGTATAAAGTGTCTCCAAGAGCTGCTGCTTCTCCAAATATCCTGTAGAATCTACAAGTTTTTTCCTGAGAGCTCCCCTTCTCTCCTCCCATGTGACTCACACCAGCGGTCAAAGAGGAGGAGCCAGAAGAGAAATCTAAGGACAGCCCCTGCACCAGTTTCACAATCATTTGCTTTCTCAAGTGAGCAAAACTGTTTTTTTTTGGTTGATGTTTTGCTTTGTTTTGTTTTTTAACTGGCTCCAGAATGTCATGCCCGCCCCAGTCTCCCCTTATTATGACTTCTCTTCAAGCAGGCGCCAGGTCTCTTATGCAAACAGACTCCTGGGAGAACGGCCCCCACCGTTCAGGAGTCATGCTCAGACATGCCTGAGCCCTGGTGATAGGCACAGTCTCCACGTCCCTCGCCCACCTTTGCACCATGCTGTTCATTTTACAGAGCAGTTCACCTATGTTATCGCATCTGATTCTCAATATGACTCTCAGATGGAGGCAGGACAGATAGATTTAACTCCATTTTATAGACCCAAACACGGTCTTATCCAAGTTCACACAGCCACTTAGTGGGTAAGACCAGGCTCTTTTAACTTCAAGCCGGTGCTCTTTCTATTTCATTCTACTGTTTCCTTTAAAGGGGGGCATGGATTAATTTATTTCCACATGAGAAGTTATCAGGACAATGAGCAACCAGATGACAAACAATGAGGATTTGCTATTTATTATGCAGAGCAGCAGGGCATTTCGCTTAGTGAATAGCAGGATTTCACTTGTTGCTCATTTCAATACCACAGTGAAAATAAATCTTTTGCTTTTTTAAAAAAAATTAAAAGTAATATTAAATAATGCATTGCTCATTGTTGTATATATAAGTGGAGTGGAGAATTTTAGCTGCTTACAGTAAAGTGTCAGGGCACCCTTAAGACCTGCTGAGGAACCAAAATGAAAACACTGGGTCTATATTTTGCACAAAAAAAACAAAACTTTGCACAAAAAGCCAAGAACTCTCAAATGGATACCAATAAAGCCTAATAAGTAAGGAAACCAAATTACATGCCTAAATATCCCCACAAATACAGTGCCAACCAGTGAAATGGAAACAACAATATTGTCTTTTTTAATTATCAAAAATGGTCTGACATAACAAGAAACTTTTGAAATTATTCCAAAGTCTATACCGCTTACTTTTCATTTCAAAGTATTCACAGAGAAGACATGACATTTTCCCACCTCTTTCCAACTACAGTTCATGTTGGAATCCTTTATTATATTTTGTTAATAGTTCAGAGTCCCACGATTATTGAATGGGTGAGGGCAAAGATATCAGGCGATCTGCATATATTTGAGTCTCATTACCAACTCACCTTGGGGAAGACTGCAAGCCATGGAGAGAAGAATGCTGGGCATTTAGGAGTCATTCAATAGATAAAATTAAAAAAAAAAAAAAAGTCATGTCCATACTTACAGACTATATACGTATGTTAACTTGTCCTATTTCAGCATCAAATTAAAACTTCTGAAATTCCATTTTATTTTATTTTTTTAAAAGATTTTATTTATTTATTTATTTGACAGACAGCCAGTGAGAGAGAGAAAAGCAGGGGGAGTGGGAGAGGAAGAAGCAGGCTCCCAGCAGAGGAGCCTGATGTGGGGCTCGATCCCAGAGTGCTGGGATCACGCCCTGAGCTTAAGGCAGACGCTTAACGACTGAGCCACCCAAGCACTCCCTGAAATTCCATTTTATTTTATTTTATTTATTTATTTATTTATTTATTTATTTATTTATTTTAATGTTTATTTTTATTATGTTAGTCACCATACAGTACCTCCCTGGTTTCTGATGTAAAGTTCGATGATTCATTAGTTGCATATAACACCCAGTGCACCATGCAATACGTGCCCCTCTTACTACCCATCACCAGCCTATCCCATTCTCCCATTCCCCTCCTCTCTGAAGCCCTCAGTTTGTATCTCAGAGTCCATAGTCTCTCATGCTTCATTCCCCCTTCTGATTACCCCCCCTTTCTTTATCCCTTTCTTCCCCTACCGATCTTCCTAGTTCTTATGTTCCATAGATGAGAGAAATCATATGATAATTGTCTTTCTCTTCTTGACTTAATTCACTTAGCATTATCTCCTCCAGTGCAGCAAATGTTGAGAACTCATTCTTTCTGATAGCTGAGTAATATCCCATTGTATATATGGACCACAACTTCTTAATCCAGTCATCTGTTGAAGGGCATCTCGGTTCCTTCCATGATTTAGCTATTGTGGACAATGCTGCTATGAACATTGGGGTGCATATGGCCCTTCTCTTCACTATGTCTGTATCTTTGGGGTAAATACCCAGTAGTGCAATGGCTGGGTCATAGGGTAGCTCAATTTTTAACCTTTTAAGGGACCTCCACACTGTTTTCCAGAGTGGCTGTACCAACTTGCATTCCCACCAACAATGTAGGAGGGATCCCCTTTCTCCACATCCTCTCCAGCAATTGTTGTTTCTTGCCTTGTCAATTTTTGCCATTCTAACTGGCGTAAGGTGGTATCTTAGTGTGGTTTTGATTTGAATTTCCCTGATGGCTAATGATTTTGAACATTTTTTCATGTGTCTTTTAGCCATTTGTATGTCATCATTGGAAAAGTGTCTGTTCATATCTTCTGCCCATTTTATGATTTATTTGTTTCTTGCGTATTGAGTTTGAGAAGTTCTTTGTAGATCTTGGATACCAGTCCTTTATCTGTAGCATCATTTGCAAATATATTCTCCCATTCTGTGGGCTGCCTCTTAGTTTTTTTGACTGTTTCCTTGGCTGTGCAGAAGCTTTTTATCTTGATGAAGTCCCACCAGTTCATGTTATCTTTTGTTTCTCTTGCCTTTGGAGATGTGTCATGAAAAAGGTTGCTTTGGCTGATGTCGTAGAGGTTGCGGCTTATGTTCTCCTCTAGGATTTTGATGGATTCTTGTCTCACATCGAGGTCTTTCATCCATTCGGAGTTTATCTTTGTGTATGGTGTGAGAGAGTGGTCAAGTTTCATTCTTTTGCAGGTAGCTGTCCAATTTTCCCAGCACCATTTATTGAAGAGACTGTCTTTTTTTCCCTGGATGTTTTCTCCTGCTTTGTCAAAGATTAGTTGCCCAAAGAGCCTAGGGTCCATTTCTGGGTTCTCTATTCTGTTCCATTGGTCTATGTGTCTGTTTTTGTGCCAGTACCATGCTGTCTTTGTGATCACAGCTTTGTAGTACAGCTCGAAATCTGGCATTGTGATGCCCCCAGCTTTGTTTTTCCTTTTCAACAGTTCCTTGGCAAGTCGGGGCCTTTTCTGGTTCCATACAAATTTAAAGACTGTTTGTTCCAGTTCTTTGAAAAATGTCATTGGTATTTTGATCGGGATAGCATTGAAAGTGTAGATTGCTCTTGGTAGCATGGACATTTTAACTATGTTAATTCTTCTGATCCATGAGCATGGAATATTTTTCCATCTTTTTTGTGTCTTCCTCAATGTCTTTCAAGAGTGATTTATAGTTTCTAGAATATAGGTCCTTTACGTCTCTGGTTAAGTTAATTCCAAGGTAACGTATGGTTTTTGGTGCTATTGTAAATGGGATGGATTCCCTAATTTCTCTTTCTTCAGTCTCATTGTTCGTGTATAGAAATGCAGCTGATTTCTGAGCATTGATTTTGTATCCCGCCACCTTATTGAATTGCTCTATAACTTCTAATAGTTTGGGCGTGGATTCTTTTGGGTTTTCCATATAGAGTATCATGTCATCTGCGAAGAGAGACAGTTTGACTTCTTCTTTGTCGATTTGGATACCTTTTATCCCTTTTTGTTGTCTGATTGCTGTTGCAAGGACTTCTAGTAGTATGTTGAATAATAGTGGCGAGAGTGGGCATCCTTGTCGTGTTCCTGATCTTAAGGGAAAGGCTTCCAGCTTTTCCCCATTGAGAATGATATTTGCTGTAGGCTTTTCATAGATGGTTTTTATGAGATTGAGGAATGTACCCTCTATACCTACACTCTGAAGTGTTTTAATCAGGAAAGGATGCTGTATTTGAAATTCCATTTTAAATTGATAGTTCTGTAGATATCTTGTATCTAAAAACTCTTTTCTCAGAATGGGATTTCTTGGGCCTTTCCACATAGTTTTTCTCAGTCCTAGTAAGGACCAAGCACTCTTCCTATTAACTCATACATTTTTATTTCTCGATTAGTCTTTTTGATGTGTGTTTTATAAAGAACAGGACTGATAACTCTCCACACACAGTTAGCCCATTTGGAAGTCATTTGATTTAACAACAGTAATAATAATAACAACAACAGCAATAGCAACAATAACAGTACTTATATCTAGGCAGTGCTTTTTCTATCATAGGAATTGTGCTCAACTACCTTACACATGTCATTGTGTTCCATCTCCATGTCAACCTTATGAGGTAGGTTCCATTATCCCCTCCACCACCCCTGCCCAAACATGAAAACTCACGCTTAGAGAAGTTATCAAATCAGTCCATGGGCACACAGATAGTAAGTGACTGAGCCAAAATGTGAACCCAGGCAATAAAGCTGGATTCTATATACTCATACTAAACATGCTGCACTTCAAAGTTTTATTCTTTAAACTTGTATCATTAGCATAGTTACAGGAATAATTGAACACAGAAAATACAAAATTCAACATCAAGATCTCTCATCATTCACTTCAATGAAGGGGTAGATGATTCTTCAAGGTAGGAGTGGTATTTTTTCTTTCCAGTACCATTGGGTTAGTAAGATAAGGCAAACGCAGTTCAGTGAGATGTAAACCCCAAATCAGATTTAAATCCAAGCTTTACATAGGTTGAATTAACTTCAGATAGAAAAGACAGCATACACTAGGAAAACATTAAGTCTCAGGCCTCTTCCAAACCCACTGTGTGGCTTTGAGCTAATGTACACCCTCCCGGGGTCTCAGGGCCAATTCAAGAAATAAAGATGGTTTGCAAATCACCCAAAGCCACTTTTAGCTTGTGAGCCTCTGCTTCTATCTGGTCAAGCTACCGGTTGCCCTTTCATGGGGAAATTTCTGGTAGAGATAGTATAGGTCTTAAGCGTCTCCATATCGTGTGTTTTTACTCATATGATAGTCTGAAGCAGTGGTTTTCAGGGCAGGGGACAAGGGCTAATTTGCTCGTCAGAGGACACTTGGCAAGAACTGGAGACAGTTTTGATTGTCAGGACTGGGGTGTTGCCACTAGTGTCTAGTGGGTAGAGGCCAGGGATACTGCTACACATACGTCCTACAATGCACAGGACAGGTCCCCACAACAAAGACTCATCTGGCCCAGAATGTCAGTAGTGCTGCTATTGAGAAACCCTGTGCTAGATTAGACTTGAATACCACTAGGCATTGCAAAATGCTCCTCTCACATCATTAATGATAAATAACTCTAATGTCTCTTTTCCCAGTTCTGCTTTCTATCTGTGGGATGGTGCCAATAATGCCATATAATTTGATATCCCAACTGCCATTGCTAATGTGTATCGTTTGGTCATATAATTATCATTAAGAATAGAAGTGCAGAAGACGAACAAGTCTATGGCTGCCAATTTTATTTTTCCCCCAAGAGTAAAAAGAGACAACACTTCCTTTGCACCTGCTGTTTTCCTAACCCTGAATGTATTTTCTTTCAAAATGTGAATTCATGGTCAAAAACTACTGAGGCTTAAACATTTCCTGCTCAGAGTATTTAACACTGCAAGATATCAGAACGGTGCAGCTCTTAATGATGCCCTATTTTTTCTGCACAAAAATGAGAATCATGAGTATAAAATATCATTAAAACAAAATAACTTACGCTTTTCAAAGTGTCTCCCTATTTTAAATTGGCAGCTAAAGGCCCACATAGTTACAAGGATGAAGTATATTCTTCCAACATGAAACAAATTTCAAACAAGGTTTGCTGTGTCTTTCTCTGCCTTTCATAAAATTCATACAAATAAAATGGAGGCTACTTATCACTGCTCATAAAAATGAGACCTTGGTAGAGACAGGAGCAAGTGTTTGAAATGTTAACAAGGATGTTCAAAGGGGAAAAACATATTGAAAAGAAGTCTTATTTGACCACTTGGGCCAAAAGATGTTGCCCTCTGCTCTAAAATTTGAACTGGGATCTATAATGCAAACATGTTTCAGAGATTTCTGTGAAACTTTAAATTGGAAATCTAGAGTATTCCAACCTTCTTCCACTCCAGAGAACTGTTCATCAGTCAGCCCCTTTGTTTTTGTTATGAATGACTACAGAGTCAGGCTATTTAAAGCAACTGATGCATTCAGTTGTCAGTTATAAATGTCTGTGGAGAGTCCCACAAATGAACCACAATTTGATTTAAATCTCTTTCCTTCTTCACCAAAATGGCTGGGTTTGAAAGAATACAAAATGTACATCTGTTATGGTGACAAAGGCTAGGGAAATAACAGAGAGAAAGACTAGAAGGCAAAAACACCTGCAAATAGGAGTTAAAGATCTTTAAGAGAGAATGAGATAAATGCCCTCCTGCTCATTTACTTTGCTAAGCCAAAGAAACTTGGGACTTGCATAGAAAAGAAGGCGTAGCCTGAATCGAGTAATCAAGTATATGATATCAATTTCATCATCACCACATTTTGTAAAGTAAACTTTTCAATAATTGGCTCCGCTTTTACTCTTGCAGTGAAACAATAGTTACTCTTAGTTGTAAATGGACTTAAATGCAACTGAAGAATTTTCTTCAACTACCCTTCCATCTGCTAATACAGCCAACAAATGGTGACTGCCTGCTATGTGAGAGGCTCTTTCTTAAGGACAGGCCTCACACTTAGCAGTGCGTGGATATTAGCTGTCTGCTGCTGCTGCATACCAAGTGACCCTCAAACTTAGCGGCTTAAACCAAAAAACAAAAACAAAAACAAAAACAAACAAACAAACAAAAACAAAAAAAAAAACCAAATACAGTCCCAGGACATAACATATGCTCAGGAAATGATTGTGGAATGAATAAATGAATGACCGATTAAATGAATAAATGTGAGAGAAGAGCAGCTTTTGCAGGGTTATGGAAAATGGCAGAAATGCAGACCACAGTGGTATGAAAGTGACACCAGTTACTGAAGTATGAGACACAAGAAGTCTGTGATGCCTGTGCTTTATGTTTAAATCTCTAGAAAACCAGTTATGGATTCGACTCTAAGAATATTCCTAGATATGAGATACAGGTAGAAAAGCTGACTCCTATGATAAATAGCCAAGAGGTATCCTGGCCTCCATGCTACCTACAGGCTCTCTTAGAATCTTTTGTAAAAGGAATTATTCCACGAGATGCAAATATTTACATTCATTTGCTGCTTCCAGAAATAGCTTGTGCTGCTCTCTTATGCTTTTTTACGCAACATCTGCATCTTGCCAGTGGAGTTTATGACTGACTCTCTTCTCTACCCCCATTCCTTTTCAGTTTTTTTTCCTTGTAGGGTTTTAACTTCTTCCCCAGAAGACAGTTTCCTCATTGACATTTTCCTCTCTCCGCTTTAAAATGTGAATTTAAGAAACAGACATAATAAATATTCTCTATAAAGCATGTTCACCTCATCAGAGAAAGAGTGTCATGGAAACATAACAAATGCATAAAATAGATGAACACGATGCAATGGCACATCAGATATATTAGTACCATTTATTTTAGATTTTAACCATCTAAGCGATAAAGGTCACTGAAGGGTGGATATGAAGACAATTAAGGTCATCGGGATTTCCTAGGGATTATTAGCTTCCCTTAAAATGGCACCAGAAGTAATATCGAGCTAGGACTGCAGAGTGGCGAGAGCTATTTTTAATTATTAAAAGTAATTTCACATGTGATTTAACAGTCATAATTAGAATTTTGAGTTATGCTTTCCTTGGTAACAACCCATTTCCTTTGTTTGGATAAACCCCAGGCATGGAGAGATGAAATATGATGTCCTTTAATATGTGGGACTTCAAGACATTATGTTTCACTGGCAGGCATTTGGCATTTCTGCCGTTGAAATGGAATTTCAGTAAAATACAACGGAAACTAGACCCCATCATTAATACGTCTCCCTTGCCAGTTTCTGGGGCTTCAGTAAACGAAGGCTATCGGCAAAACAGTGCGAGCTATTCATGGAGTACTCACAGAGTCCTCAGGAAGGACTGGCAATCTGTGGCCGTCATCCTGAGTGGCTCGGCGGGTCGTCAGGTGGCTGGCGCTCCTGGAGTAACAGCAGAAGCAGATGTGTGGCAGCTCCTAGTTGTGTGGGGGGAAAGAAGGCCTATCAGCTCAAGGAACAACATCCATCTGACAGAACCACCACCACCACCACAAACAGAACTGCTCTTGCTACATCGATCTGGGCTGAGCTGCTTTTCTTTATGTGCCTGGCAAGATTCTACTTAGCCTTCAAGGCCCATTTCGAACACTTCATTTTCTTGTGCAGCCTTGGCTGATCTACAACGACCTTAATTTCTCCTTTCTCTAGATCCTGAGGGCCATTTACTTCCTACACAGTGATGCTGTTGATTGTCATTCACTCCCTCATGCATTAAGTAAAAACTTACTGAGGACCACTGCAGGTCAGGGACTGGCTAAGCATTTCTACTGGCTAAGCATTTTCCTCACAACGGCCTTATGTGATCGGTACTAGCATTTCTCCCATTAAATAGACGAAAACACTGAGGCATAGAGGGGTAAAATAATTTACCATAAGCACACAGCTAATAAGTAGTTAAGCTGAAATTTAAGGTCACATTGGTCCTATCTTAAAACCTAAACTTTAAGCTCATAGCTTATATCACCTTAACATGGCATTATCTTTTTTTTTTTTTTAAGATTTTATTTATTTATTTAACAGAGATAGAGACAGCCAGCGAGAGAGGGAACACAAGCAGGGGGAGTGGGAGAGGAAGAAGCAGGCTCATAGCGGAGGAGCCTGATGTGGGGCTCGATCCCGTAACGCCGGGATCACGCCCTGAGCCGAAGGCAGGCGCTTAACCGCTGTGCCACCCAGGCGCCCCAACATGGCATTATCTTAGATGATTTTATAATATTTTGCATTTATTACCTTTTTTATGTTACATACATATATTTATATACACATGCATATATACTAACATAGCATGATCTATAGTATGCTATAATGTATTAACATAACGATATAATGCAATGCAATATAGGGTCAGTTGGGCCTGACTCGTCCTGCTTGCAATAACCCATCTGTTCCCAACTCCAGATTCTGTGACATCATGTTGGTAACTTAGCACAGGTCATGGCAGGAGTATTCGTCTACACCATGGCAATTGCAAAGAATACAAATGAGGTTATTTTTCTTGAAGATCTGGTTAAACATTTACCAACACTACTGATCGTGTTATATTATTTTAGAGTTACTGATATAATAGTCCACGTCATACTTAATTGTGAGCTCCTCAAGTGAAGGGATTATATTATAAGGACATCTTTTTTTTTTTTTTTTTTTTTTCCCAGAGCTTGTCTGTAGTGCCTAGCACAGAGTGGGTGCTCAGGAAACTGTTCTTCCACGAGTGAGTGAATATTTTACAGCATCTTTCACAGCTTTTACAATATTTACTGCCATTAGTCTAACAGTCTCAGTGTTTGTAATATCACTGCTGCGGGTTGCCAAGGGATAAAATGTATAAAGTCTGAAGTGCAGTTCCTTGCTTCTCAGCTGAATTGCTTCACAGGGAAGGAGCACGCTGCATCACAAGTACCTAACACTTATTTCTACCTGGGAGGCCTGGAAAGATGCTGCTGGCTCAGGGGGACTGAACTGGCGTCTGCAGCAGCTCCAAACAAAACGATTCTAAATATACAACTAAAATACAAATGTCGGAGTTACTTATTTACGCTGGCCTTTTATTTTATTTTTATTTTTCCCCCTTTTTCCCCACTCTGTCTTAATGTGACTTTGAGGTGATCCATATGTTAAAATCCTAGGTTCTTGGTATAAGAGAAAATCTTTTCCAAAATTATAAAAAATGAAAGCTCAATCACTTCTCACGAATGCTGCTGGTGCTGCTGATTTAGTCTGGAAATTCAATTTTTTGGCGAAGATATTCCAGAAACCATTCTTATCTCAGATGAACACAGGCTTTGGAATCTGAAAGAGTGTTTATGCGTCCCAGCTCTGCACTGACCAACTGCGTGATCCTACGCCTCAGATTTCTCTTCTGTAAAATAGATATAATGTACCTACTTCAAAGGGATAAATCCAGGTAACGGTTTGGAAGGACTGTGCATAAAAACTTAATCTACAATAAACATTCGGAAGGTGGATAATTTTTTTTGGCATCTAGCACACTGTCTTTAAACTAATATATTTTGAAGGAACGACTGAATGGGAAAAATAAAAACAAAAAACATAACGAACAGCTCCTGAAGGTTTAAACCTCATGCGCTTTCTTTCGGAAATGTGATGTGGGACTTGCATCTATCTATTTGCACTGTCCGATACGGTAGCCACTGGCCACATGTGACTATCGAGTACTTGAAATGTGTAGTATGACTGAGACTGAGAGCCTAGATTTTAAATTTACATAAATTTAATTCACTTAAATTTAAATGCCCACACGTGGCTTGCAGTTTAAGGATCAACTAGAGGAACTGGATCTTGGACGCAGAACAAAATTTTCAGAAAGTGTTACTCATTTTTTGCAAAACAAAATAAATTTCTCCCTTTGTTGGTCCCTTGTTTATCCTGCTCTCACTCACAAAACTGGAAATGCTTGTGGAATTTTCCACTTTGGAGAGACAGTGTTGTGTGCTACAATTATAACCACCACTCCACCCCATCTCGCCCCCCTCTCCTTTTTTTATAGCCAGGCTTTAAAGATCCTACCTGCCTGCCTGAAAATATTTAAGATCCAAGGATTTCTGACAGGCACTGGGGTCGCTAATCAGAATAGGGTGGGAGGTGAAAAGAATTAGAAAGTCACGAATGGCCAGGTCCATGGTCCGCAAACCTCTCTCGGGGTTCCAATGGGTTTGCATTTAAGGGGGCAGCAATTATGCGGTGTGTGCTGCTGGAAAGAGTGACCTGGCAGCCCCACCAGCTTCATTTGTTCTCAAGTATTCTATGAGGGAGGAACGCATAAATTTGTTTGAGGTAGTGCCTTGAGTAATGAGGAGAAAAGATGCTACATGAATTTTAAAAATGCTGTGATAAAGAGGTGCTCTAAGCATTAATATTTGCAAACATCTAAACCACTAAATCATAAAGCATAATGACCCTTAGAAAACATCTGACTCAAACTGTTTACATTACAGTTGAAGACTGGTCCAGAGACAGCAAGACAGCAGCATGGCTAAGACTGAAACCAGGGTGTGCTGCTGATTCTCAGTGTTCTTCCTTTTACACCCCACAGACAGTTGCAAATAGAAAAGAAAAACAAACAAACAAACAAACAAACAAAAAGACAACTGAATCTATTTTGAATGACTGTCGGAATGCCAAAGCACTTGTAGGCCAAGAAAACTTATATGCAAATGTATTGTAATTTGATACTGGGAAAGGGGTGGGTGTCATTTATGTATTTTTCTTAATTTTGCCCCCCCCCCCCCCCCCCGCCTTTCTCTGCAGGCACACATTGACTGGGATTCACTCAAAGGACATAATACCCTCTTGGCGTAAATTAGGCAGATTGGAAAATTGCATTAACTCTTTCTACTCCCCAGGGAACACATTTGGCAAATCCCTGCTTCAGTGCACTAATTTTCTTCTTGGTGTGTGGCTAATGCACTGGGGGGAAAGGGGCTTATTGGGTGTGCCAGTGAGGTCAGGGACCACATTATCACGACTTTATTGCCAATGAGAGGAGCCCAAGCCTCCCACATGTAAATCAAAGAGTTAACAATGGGGCTGGTGGCTGCTCTGGCTTTGTTGTTTCAGGGTCACCACTGGACGGGCTGCGATCTGTCATCTTCCAGACACTTGGGCTTAGCAGCCACTGTATTTTGCAAACCATCAGTTGTGTTTCCACAAAGCCCATAACATGGTATTACACAGCCTGAAATCACTCAATCTTAGGACTCACTCTGCTCCCACCACCTAATCTTCCATGGGATTGGGAAGCCAAGGTGAGCTCAGAAATCTATGCAGTCATTATTTCTCTGTTTTTCCAATTTCCTACTTTGATACAGACACCACTGTGGACTCTGAACCCAGCATTCACTTTCAGATTAGAAACTCAAATAGCTTCATTTCCCTCCTTTACA
This sequence comes from Ursus arctos, assembly GCF_023065955.2. NCBI lineage: Eukaryota > Metazoa > Chordata > Mammalia > Carnivora > Ursidae > Ursus > Ursus arctos. The sequence continues at coordinate 55,180,182 of NW_026622808.1, read as the reverse complement.
AAAGAAGGATTGCTTCAAGATTATATGTGAATATAACACTCTTCCCCACTGCTGCCACATTTCTACACACACTCCTACTAGTCTTTTTTTTTCCCAAGGAAAAAGAAGGAGAACCAAAAAACAAAAACTGTAATTCTACTAGAAAAGGGGAGACTAGCAAGCACCTATTTCAATTCCTAGTGCAGTTTTTAGAAAATAAAAAAAAAGAATGTGCAATTCTGCGAGTAGAGTTATGTGCATGGAAAATTAATTCAAGAGGGTAACTCAATCAATATTAACCTTCTGGAATCTTCTCCATTTTTCCAGTGGCTGCAGGCTAACGTGGAGGGATTCTGTGAGACTGGGGCTTCTGAGCATTCAAGTTCATTAGGCATGCATCTCATTTTGGCAGGAAGCCACCCTCTTTAAGCAAAGCCCAGTCACAGATAAACGGAGGGCAGTCATCTCCTGACTAATAAATGCAAGGCTGCTGAGACAGGACTGCCAATCTTGTGTGATGGGGGAAAAAGGGGTGGAGGGAGTAATGGTGCTTTGAATCTCCTCTGATCCCACAGCGTGCAACACAGCCAAAGCAGGAAGAAGCCCCAGACCAGCTCTCAGAGGCGAGATGAAAACAGCCCATACAAACAGAAATAACACAATGTGTTTGGCCTGAACGGTGCATTTGTCCCGCAAGTTTAGAGCATCTTACAAACCCTTTCTATTAAATCTCCGTGGTGTCCTTGGGAAAGGAAAAGAGACCAGGATGGCAGTAGAAACTGGGATACTGAGTCACAAGGAAGCCGGGGGATTGGGGTGAGGAGAGTCCCAGTGAGGTAGGTAAGAGTGAAACAGAGGCTTGACAGACCCGTCGCCAGTTTTCAGACATGACCAGCGAGAAAAAGCTAGAATGATACAGTTGGCACACTCTGGTATAAAAAACTGAAATGTTCGCTGGTGCCAGGAAGTTACCTACAGGAACGAAGAAAGAGGGTGTATAATCACAGGGAACAGTGAGGACTATACTCAAGAGCACTTAGTAAACCAGTTCTTTTTGGTGGAATCTCCCAATTTACATACACTGGAAACTGAATAGTTTTAAAAGATAGTGCAAGCCAAACAAAACATGTTTTAGGTCCAATCCAGCCAACAGGCCTGCACTTGGTGCCATTTGGCTTGGTTACTTAAATACACGGTTGAAGCTCACAGTTCAAACCTCTCCTTTCTCCTGCCTGAATAGATACGGCAAGACTCAGCTTCCTTTCCTCATGTGAAGCATGATGGTATTGTGGTTCATTCTGAACACACAACTTGTAAACTTGGTTAAGAAGCTATGACAGCAGGGGCACCTGGGTGGCTCGGTCGGTTAAGTGTCTGCCTTCGGCTCAGGTCATGATCCCAGGTCCCGGGATTGACCCCCACATCAGGATCGGGCTCCTTGCTCAGAGGGGAGCCTGCTTCTCCCTCTGCTTGCTGCTCCCCCTGCTTGCACGCTCTCTCTCTGATAAATAAATAAATAAATAAATACATAAATAAATAAAATTTTAAAAAGCTGTGATAGCAGCGTGATCCAGGCCACAGAAGCCAAGATGGGAAGCAAAGATGCCTTGGAGAGGATGCCCAGAGGACATGGGAGCATCTTCTTTCTTTGTAAGGAAAGCAAAGGGCCAGCCACCTCATTAGAGAGTCAATAACAAAGATCTGTTTGTATGTTTCTAATTATGAGGCTAATTGACTAATATTTTGAGGCCCTCTCTTGCCAACCAACTCTCCACAAACTTAGTGTATCTCTACCCCATGACCCACACGCTTCATCTATCCCTTAAATCCCTGTGAATCTGTCTGTCAAACAGCTGTCTGGGTATTCACATCTTCGCTAATATCCCAGAGAGGCTAATCTTTGGGATTTTTATAACCCCCGGGGGTGGGAGAAGGGTAAGCCGACTGATGAAATCCCTTCTGCATTAATGGCCGATAAAGTAAAATCTGATTCCCAGGGGCCATGATACAGAAACCCTCTGGTCCTACTTTTATGTGGGTCATATATCTTAATAGGTTTTCAAGCAATTTAGAAGACAAGACAAAGCAGCTGGTAAGGGCCAATTTACAAGGCCTCAGTTCCCCAGCAACACACAGGCTGCTCTGTAACAAAGACCCAATTGGTGTAAACAAGCCTTTCCAAGTACGAAGACACACACGCACACTGGGGAGAGTCCTCTTTACCCAAACACGCTTGCTTTATTTCAGACGCACCATTGTCTTATTTATTCAATGAGCTACATCCGTTCAGTGTTTATATTCTTTCTTAGCAATTTCAAAATGGCCACTCTGAGCCCCGTGCATTCTAGCTGCTGTGTGTCTGTTGTAAAGGGGAGAAATAAAACTGTACAACCTTTGAATGAACTAGCAACCCACGGACCGCCTCCTTTCTATTAGTGGCTCTGTGGCAACATTTTCACCAATTCCAGAGGTAAGAAAATGATAACGGATCCTACGTGTGGCAATAATGTAGCTTTGCAATTTCACATTTATGCAAATCCAAGGCAAGCTGTGCTCTAAGGTGTGCTGGTGGGGTGGGGTATGGCTGCATGAATCAAGATGGGGTAATCTGCAGGGGGAGAGAATGAGTCTTGCTCTTCAAGGTGCCTTCTGCTCTGGAATACATGCAGGAAAATTAATCAGTCCCTAACATCACCACGTTATTCTCTCTCATTACAAATCAGAGTAAACAATTACTGCATTAAGCACTCACTGAGAGGTTTCGAAAGGCCACTGGTGCTTACTGCTGATTTTCATAAATGATCTTCAAGGAGCTCCCCTGGGGATGGGAGATCTCGGGAGGTCTAGGGAAAGGTTAGTGAGAAATGCATCTCATTACCATGGTGATAAGATGCAACATGCAGCCTGGCTGCGGAATCAGTGGCCATGATTTTGGCTGTGGGTTTGTGGCTTTCTGGGAAAGTGTTCAATCTTAATTGATGGCAGGCTCCCTGGGCACCCAGTGCTTTTCTTCTGAGCACTGATCGTAAGAGGGTAAGCCACAGAAGTAGGACCCAGGCTCCAGTACTTAGGAACTCCATGACTTTTGACAATTTGGTTGAAATAGGACAGTATCATCTTTACTTCAACGAGCTAGGGGGGTCTACAGAGAGTAAAGCATTCTGAGTTAGCACTCAATAAGCGGCCATTATTTTATTCATTATTTACTTTGCCAAGGTCTGCCTTTCCAATTAACTGGGCATATTCCGTGAAAGCAGGCATAGCACTTCTATCTTGGACCTTGCAATATTAATGGTACCTTGCAAAGTGCCAACTATATAGTAGGAACTCAGCTAATATGTTGCCAGTGAATAAAGAAATGAATAGAGAATGGTTATTTTCTTTGAAAAGGAGAGCCCCTTTCTCTGCTTTATTTATAGAGACTAAGGCAGAAACCTGAAACGGGGATGGTTCAACTTTAGAAATTCCACTATACCCCTGGATTCTACCAAGGGGAAGAATTATGGACAAGAGACAAAATACAAGAATGCGGATGTGTTGGGACATTCTTAAGTGGAGAAGGCAAACGCAATGAACTGAGAGATAGGAAGGAATTCCTGGAGAAGTCACAGCTCTGCCTCATATGTCCTCTTTCCTTTCTTTGGGACATGATTGATAACCTCTGTCCATCTCTCTCCTGAGGCTTCAAGCTGCAATGATGAGACATGTGCAGAACTTGGAGCCTGTTGTAGGAAGAAGCTATAAAATCAATGATTTTGCTTATTACTTCTGTGGCTATAGGGCACAGCTTGCACTCAGACAAGCATATCAACAAAGAGAGGTGATAGAGTGTGATTTTAATACTGAGTGAGCCCTGAAAACACCCCACTGGGTTGGCGAACACCTTCTTCTTAGACTCACAAAGTCCTGCTTACTTTTGGATCGAAGGTTACCTTACATTATTCTGGGAATGTGAATGAAGGGGTGGGGTGATATGTGCATTGTCTACATTGAATCCCAAGCTGACTATTGTACCCCACCAACAGACAGCCCATTTTGGCCTGGGAGAGCAAGCACTCTGCTAAATCAAAGTGGTTTCCTAACCACAGTGTGTAATAAAGACTGCCTATGGCGGCTCATGGGCAAATAAGGCTCTTCTACTTCCCAGTGGAACATAAGAGAGATCGATGAAATGCTCAAATCCGATACTGCTTTCAGAAGAGAGGAGTTCTCAGTAGGTTTATTTTTCCTGACCAAACTTTGTAATAACCTCTGCATTTATTCAATTGCATAGTTCGTGAATCAATGGTATTTACTGAGTATTTATCATGTGTACCTTACTGGGTCTCACAGGAAAAAGAAGCCCACTGTCAGCCAATAAAAGCCAAATGCCTTACTTCGCTTGTCATTCAATGACATCAATTATCTGATCTCTACTTACCATTTTGGCTTCAACTACCCCTGGAATGCAATCCTTCAATCACTAGAACTACATCTGCAACCTGACTGTTCCATGACTGTTTCGGGATTGGAGGGTCTCGGAAATGCCTTCCCTTCCTCCTCGACTGACTAATGAAAAAGCTATTCATAATTAAGCATTACATTCAAGCATGACTGCTTCAAAAAGCTTTCCTGACTTTCTTCACCTTGTCCTCTGTAACTTGTATTGCATGTGTGTGTGTATGTGAACACACTTCCGTAAAATGCATTGTGGTAGGCATAATAAAGGCTCCCCAAAGATGTTTACATCCTTATCCCCAGAACCTGTGAAGGTGTTATCTTGCATTGCTGAAGGATCCTTGCAGATATGATTAAGTTGCAAATCTTAAAATGGGGAAATTATCCTGGATAATCCAAGGTAATCGTGAGGGTCCTTGAAAGTGGAAGGGGGTTGGGGGTGGGAGGTTTGGAGTTGGAGAAGGTGTGATAATGGAAGAAGAGGTTGAAGTGATGTCATTGCTGGCTTTGACGACGGCGGCGGTGGGGGGGGGGGGGGAAGACAAGGAAAGCAGGTAGCATCTAGAAATGGGAAAAGGCAGAGAAACAGTTTCCCCCTAGAGCTTCCAAGAGGAATGCAACCCTGTTAAAACCCTGTATTTAACCCATTGAGACCTATTTCAGACTTCTGACCTCCAGAATGGCAAGATAATAAATCTGTGTTGTTTTAAGCCAGTAAGTGTGTGATAATTTGTTATAATAGCAACAGGAAACCAATACACACCCATAACATTTGATTGATTTCATTTCCATGTCTTTCTCCTTCCACAGAACTGCTTGTTTCTTAAAGTAGTTAAGAGTAGCAACCACATACCAAAGGTGTCCATGTCAGGCCCTGTCCAAATATATGCAATACCTATAGCATCAGATTACAGAACGATGGCCATTGGGGTTCAGTGACTCATACTGGGCCCCAGACTGCTGGGTTATCAGCTTCATTACATATAGTACCAGGACTTTGGGTGAGCTATCATTTCTCTGCCTCAGTTCTCTCATCTGAAAAATGGGGATAAATATGATGCCTTTCTTATAGGGCAGTGGTGAGAATTTGTTGATTAGTTCATATAAAGGCATATTCATGTCTGACATATAATAAGCAATATGCAAGTGCTAAACAACAGAAATTAGCATCCTCACTTTAAAGGTAATAAAACTGAAGTCCAGAGGGCTTAATGCACTTGCCCTGCAGAGCAGGGCTGGAAACAAAGTATATATCCACTCAACTTGGACACAAAAGAAGAATACATGTTTCTTGACTGAATATGCCAAGAAATCCATAAGCTCTCTACCTAATGGGAGAAACAGAATTTACAACATTAGAAAGAACGAAACATTGGGGCACCTGGATGGCTAGTTGGTTAAGTGTCTGACTTGATTTTGGCTCAGGTCGTGACCTCAGGCTCTTGAGGTCGAGCCCCAAGTCAGGCTCTGAGCTCAGTATGGAGTCTCCTTGGGATTTTCTCTCTCCCTCTGCCTCTGCCCCTCCCCCTGCTCACTCACTCTCTTTCTCTCTCTCAATGAATAAATAAATAAATCTGTAAATAAATAAATCTGTAAATAAATAAATAAATAAATAAACCTATCTTTAAAAATAGAATGAATGAAGCATCGAGAGTATTTATGAATGTTGCAAGGAGATATGAAACAGGGGTTACAGTTTGATGGAAGTGAGAGAGACAATCACTGGTGTAATTTGGTAGGTACATAGGTAGTGGTCATATCACATTAGAAAATAATGTATGACAGTGCCAGGCAGGTTTTATACAGAGAGGATAATTGTCTTGGAGAGATTAGTACTTATTAAAATAATGGTTCACTCTGGAAACATGCTAAAGAGTCAAAACCCAGAACCACAGGATTGGAATTTTCACAGACTTCATCGAAGAGCATGCATTTCTTTGTTAAGTGCCTCTGTATGACCCGAGTGCATCAGATTGCTGGGCCCCACCTCCATGCAGTTCAGATTTAGTAGGGCTGAGGTCAGGCTGCAAAATTCGTATTTCTAACAATTAGCAGGTGATACTAATGCTTCTGGTTAGGAGACCACACTTAGAGACCCACTGATCTATAGCAATTATTTCCCCACTGCCTTAGTTCAAGATTACTTCCAAAAGGTTCACAAAGGGAATTTAATTGTCTCAATCTAACGTTTCAGGGAATTGAAAGGGAAGTCCTGTCTGAGTATTTGTAACAGCATGAAACCCATTAAAAGTACAAGACTCCAAGAAAGCAAACTGGCTTTATTTGGGAAAGCTTTTAAAGGACTTGCAACACCAAGGGAATGATTCTAAGGCAATGCCTACATCAAATACTTGGTTCTCAATATACGGGCCATGTCATTCTATGTAGAGTGTCTCCTGACTTAACTAAATCTCTTAGGCTACACTTCCAACACCACCGTCATCAATTTGTCCACATTTGAGGATGGGATTTTTTTGGACATAATAAGAAATCTTTAAGAGGCTTTTAGTTGGTTTTCTGTGCTAGTACTTTGGTAAAGAAACATTTTCAAGTAGCATAACACTGCAGCCGAGGCACAGAAGGCTAATGAACCAAAGAAGACTCATTCCTAAAACAGATGCAAACTTAACACTTCTTTCTTCATTCATCAAATTGGCTGAGTTTCTCTCTTAGGGATATTATCATCCAATACAAGGGATATATCAAGAGGAAGAGGAAAGAGATCTGAATATTTTGCAACCTTTTCTTTTATCTCTTTTTAAAATTTCTCATCTAGCTAAGAAATAACTTTGGGCTCGCATTGAAAGTGAATAAATCAAGTGTTTAAATGAAGACAATGAAATATTTAAACACTGCTAGTTAAGAAGAAAAAGCCAGAAGGTTATCTCTGATCAAAATTGAGGGCAGCCACTGAGCAAGATGAGCGGAAAAGAATGAATGTATAGTCTTGCAAAAGTTATCTCAGTCATCTTTAAAATTAATCACTCATCAAAATGCACAGTTTTGGAGGATGTGGGTCAGGAAGAAATATACCTATAACCACAGAAATGGAAATGACCTTCAAAAACTCTTAATTATGAATAACCATACTGTTAATGCTTAATGTTTGGTAAGAAATTATTATAATTTTAAAAGTTAATAACAAAAAATATAATCAGTGGTTTAAGAGAAAAATGTTAAATATTTGATTTATTGGAAAAACTCCCTACAATTGTTCCACCCAGCAAATTCTCAACAGGAAGGTGTAATTGTAGTTGTGGATCAATGCAAACGTTGAAAACAACATAAACAAGAATTGAACTCATATACAGTACCCTCCTTATCCACGGTACCTTCCAAGACCCCCAGTGGATGCTTGAAACCACAGATAGTACCGAACCCTATAAATACTATGCTTTTTTTTTCCTATACATTCATACCTATGATAAACTTTTATTTATAAATTAGTCACAGTTAGAGATTAACAATAGTAACTAGTAATAAAATTGAACAATTTTAACACACTGTAATAAAAGTTATGGGAATGCTGTCTCTCCCTCTCTCTCAGAATCTCTTACTGTGCTGTCCTCACCCTTCTTGTGATGATGTGAGATGATAAAATGCCGATGTGAGAAGATGAAGTGAGGTGAATGATGTTGGCGTTGCAATGTGGTGTTAGGCTACTACTGGCCTTCTGACATACATCAGAAGGATTACCTGCTTCCAGACCACAGGTGACTGAGGGTAACTGAATCTGCAGAAAGCGAAACCTTGGATAAGGGGGGCCTCTTAGCTCAAAGACAAGTGTTTCCTACCAGTAGATATAAACTGATGGGCAAAAACACAATTTCTCTCTCACATTGCGCGGGTAGAGATTTATTTCCTACTCAGTAAAAGAAAAATACGATGCTAAAAGGAAAAACCAGACCGAATGCCATTAGCATGTTCTTATCCGTGAGGATATATGCATACCAGATCTTCCAATTTGTTGATTCATCTCTGTATTCTTCATAGCATCTTGTAAATAAAGGCCCTGCCATTACTAGATTTGTGACTTTGGACAAGTCAGCTTTATCTTGCTAGTTAAAAATCCTTAACATATGTCAGGAATGTTTCCAGGTGCTTTAAAATATTAACTTACTTTATAACCCAACGAGGAAGACATTACTGTTATTCCCAATCTATAGATGAGGAAACTGAGGCACAAAGAGATTAATGAATTTGCCCAAAGTCACAAATTTGACAAGCAGGAAATCCAGATTTTTTTTTTTTTTTTTTTTACTTTAACAAAGCTAGCGACACTTCTGTGTCTCAGTTTAGAAAAAGGAGAACCTACCTTATGGAGCTGTAAAGATTCAAGGAGTTAATTTTGTTAAGCCTTTAGATGAGAGTGTGTCCTCTAGTTATTGATCAAAATGTGTTATCTAAAAACAGTGGTACAAAATAAGCACTAAATAAATGATTTTTGAATGAGAAGTTCAACTTTGCAATAGTGACTGAAACCATTACAAATATAACAAAAAATAATTAAATACCATTTAGTAGATAATCACTCTCAGCAAAGAGAAGTTCCATTTCTTGATAATCATCTTACTAATTGCCTCTAATAAAGTTTCTGTATGGATAGTACTGAGGAGTTCATATGTGTAAACCATTGTCGACTGAAAAGGTTTTCACGTATTTTTCCGACTCAGTTTGGAATTCAGACTGTTGAGAGCCAAGGTTGCAAACAATATCCGAGATTGTCAAATGGACTTTGCAATGAGCTCTGAGAGGGATGGAAGGTTGCAGGTTGAAGCAAAAGCAATTAGTTACCCATCATGTGGCTATTGATCTTCCTGTCTTTTTTGTTATCAGGACCTCAGAGGCGAGATAAAAGCTGTGACTTCAATATATCACAATTTGGAGTAAATATTAATAACCTTTAGAACATAGGGGCTGTATTTTTCTATGAGATATAGACAGTAACTAGCTTTGACCCCTACAAAGGGGAAGTAATTGTTGAATTCAGATGACACCTTTCAAGGATAGGTACTTTAAAAAAGAAATTAGGAGAATGAAAAGCCACTTGGAATAATTGAACTGAATTAAAAATAACAATAAACATTCCACCTCTGCCACTCAATTTTAAAAGGTCTTTTAACCTCCATTTTTCTATTGAGGTTTGAAAACAGAGAGATCCTGGGGCGCCTGGGTGGCACAGTGGTTAAGTGTCTGCCTTTGGCTCAGGGCGTGATCCTGGCGTTATGGGATCGAGCCCCACATCAGGCTCCTCTGCTATGAGCCTGCTTCTTCCTCTCCCACTCCCCCTGCTTGTGTTCCCTCTCTCGCTGGCTGTCTCCATCTCTGTCAAATAAATAAAATCTTAAAAAAAAAAAAAAAAAAAAAAGAAAAAGAAAACAGAGAGATCCTTTAATCAAAGTGCTCATATCAGATTTCCAGTTTCTATACCTTGCACATTTCGGGATGAGTATTTGAACATAGACGCTTACTGGAATTCTTAATAAGGAAAACAAAATGGCTCTTAAGAAAAAATAAGTCTGGTTTTGTGTTCTTTTGAAGCCTTCATTCCTAAGTTGAATATGTTTTTGAAGAGTAGTATGAATTATCATTCTATGACCATATATAAGAAGGGTAGACAAACTACAGCCCACACTGTTTTTGTACATAAATCAGTATTGGAATACTGCCACACTCATGAAATTCCTATGGCTGAAGACAGTATGGCCCACAAGCCCCGAATTATTTACTAACTGGTCCTTTGCAGAAAAAGTTTGCTAACTTCTGACACGAATTATAGGAATTAAAAAAAAAAAAAAAAGTAAGTTGGGGAGATATTGTATAGCCATCAGCATAACTTGGAAAAGTTGTTTAAAAATTTACCTTTTAGGGGCGCCTGGGTGGCACAGCGGTTGAGCGTCTGCCTTCGGCTCAGGGCGTGATCCCGGCATTATGGGATCGAGCCCCACATCAGGCTCCTCCGCTATGAGCCTGCCTCTTCCTCTCCCACTCCCCCTGCTTGTGTTCCTTCTCTCGCTGGCTGTCTCTATCTCTGTCAAATAAATAAATAAATAAAATCTTTAAAATAAAAAAAAAATTACCTTTTAAAAAGGACTGTCATTAGTTTCAATGAGAAAAACATTTTCTTAAATGAGAACACATTAATAAATAAAAATTAAAAAAAAAATCTCTGGCTTTTCAGCAATGGCACCACAATCCACTAAATGCTTGGGACAAAAAAGGAGGGTTCATTCTTAATTTGTTGCTTCTTCTTACTCTGACATTCACTTCATTAGCAAACACTGTTATGGTCACCTGTATACCTTCAACAGGTGTTGCGAATCCACACTCTTCCCTCTGACACCACTGCTGCGATCCTAGTGCAAGGCAAAATCAATTCTCAGCTGGACTTCAGCAATGACATCGTCACAAATTTATTTTTTGCCGCTGCTCCAAACAATTAGCCATCCAATAGCTAATAGGATTTTTTTTTTTTTTTTGGCTAATGGAATCTTTTAAGAAAACACTCGAGTCTGATTATGTGTGTGTTCTGCTTGAAAGTTTCCTCTGACTTTCCACTTCCCTTATAGTAAAATCCAAACTCTGTCTACGTCGCCTGGACCTGCGTGGTCTAGCTTCCTTCTGCTTCTGCACCACTGCCTGCTTGCTTACTAGGTTCCAGCCTTACATGCCAATCTGTGTTCCTCAAAGAGGTCAACCTGGTCTTGCCTCAGGGCTTTTGTACTTGTTCTTTCTCTCCAAAAGAATCTGCTCTGATCACTGCGGTGTCTACTCTATAGTGATTCCACTCATGCCAAACATAAGCTCAACAAAAAGATTTTCCTGAATTCTCTCCTATGCCCTGCTTCATTCTAGCAATCTCCTGATAACACATCTTTTGGTTAATATCCTTGAGGATTTATCATTATCAGAAATCATTTCGTTTAGTTACATCTCATTTCTGTCATCTTGGTTATTATACCTAAGGTCTATGATAGGAGGAAGTATGGCTGTTTACTGTTTTTTTTTTTTTTTTTTAAAGATTTTATTTATTTATTTGACGGAGAGACAGCCAGTGAGAGAGTGAACACAAGCAGAGGGAGTGGGAGAGGAAGAAGCAGGCTCATAGCAGAGGAGCCTGATGCGGGGCTCAATCCCACGACCCTGGGATCATGCCCTGAGCTGGAGGGAGATGCTTAACTACTGAGCCACCCAGGTGCCCCTGTTTACTGTTCTATCCATATCCCCAGTGTAGTGTCTTGTACAACGGATGTGCTCAGTTTATATCTGTAGAATAAATAGCAGGGTGGGGGGGCGGGAGATTATGATTTAGTGGAATAAAAAGACACATGATACATTTATTCACCTAGAATCTAAGAATTATTGTATGTGATAAAAAGGTCAATGGCTAACAAGGTCCATAGGAGATCAGAACAGGAAAAATACATAGGCTGGCATGAGCAGGAAAGATCTTCTGGAAGAAGATTAAGACTCCAGTTGAAGGAAGAAATGGTAGAACACTGAGACAAGGATCAGTACTTGTGAAAACAAGATAAAAAGGCAAGAAATCCTGGAGACTAACCAGATATGAAATTTGCAGAAATAACAGAAACTTTATTGACCATAAAATCAAAATTAATGAGGTGGCTGAAAGCATATCACATGAGGAAGAAAGACCATTTCAAATCAAATTACTTAAGTACTGCAAACTCTATACCAGAATCAAAAGAAGAGATGAGGAAATTTTCTGTTGCCAATGTCATAAGGTAGGCACTTGTAGACAGTTCACTAACACTCCTGCAAGTAGAAAGATGTGGGGCTGGATCATTTCCGTGGCTGCCCTTTCTCCTTTTTCCACTCATCCTATGGTTGCACAAGCAGTTTTCAAAGGGCTCTTACCTTTTCACCCTCTGCAACAGACTGGCTAAATATTCCAGGCTGCAGTAAATGTTTTGTTCCCAAAACCTCTAAAGCAATTCCAGTGTGTTCAAAGTTAGGTCTCCACTCCCCTTTCTTCTGATGCTTCAACCTTCTTGCTCTTCTTGTCCATTTACCAGCATTCCCTGAATCCTGTACTGCTCCTGCTGTTCTTGGGCCTGAAAACTCTTTCTCTTATATTCTCTGTCCTCCCTACACCCCTCTTCCTGCCCATATCCAAACTTATCATCATTTTAGAAGCTCAAATGCTAGTTTCATCTTGAAATCTTCTCAAATTTTTATTTCTCTTAATAATTGCTTACAGGTGCAAAGTGCTTGCCATGGGTCAGAAACTGTGCATATGTGTAACGTATGTAAATATGTTACTGTATTTGAACCTTGTAACTACTTAAGCATCATTATGCCCATTGTATGGATGAGAAAACTGAAACTGAGAGGAGTTAAATAAATTACCCAAGTGCAAACAGTTCTAAGTGTAAGAATCTGACTTTAATTCAGGTCTGTTTGATTCCAAAGCCTGTACTCATAATGACTGAACTCTAAGGCCAACTCAGCATTGATTACTTTCTTCCTTAAACTCAGGTCCAATAACTCAGTCTGCAGGTACCACTACTGGATGATGATGATATCCTTTCTGACTGTCCAGGCCTCTGTTCTGATTGGTTTATGCCAATACTGAATCCACCGTTAAATTTTGAATATGTGCAATGCTTGTGCTTTTTAAATTTTATGTAGCTTATCCATCTTTATAATCCTTCCAATACTTAGAAAAGTACCATACTCAGATGCCTACCTATTCTTTTTCTAAGAAAAAAAGAACGATTAAATAAATAATATATATATCTTAATTTTAATAATTTAAAATTTAATTATCCCAAGTCAACTATAGGTTCTTGAAAGATGCCCATTCATTCATTCATTCATTCACTGATTGTTTATTTATAAAACATTCTTCATATAGGGAACTCTTAGTATTTTCCTGATAGCAATCGAGGTGCTTGGCAGTAGGGAATAAAACAGATCTGGTCCTTGGCAGGCAAAGCTTACAGCTTGTGTTCATGTGTCTCTGCTCCTCTCTGTTACAAATGCCAGGCATCCACATAAGTGACTGATGGAGAATAATAAGTTCATAGGATCTTATTGAAAGTTTGGGCACAACAGAAGAAAAGCACAACTCATGCTCATGGGGAATACTTACAAATGCCATAGAAAACCTTTTTTTTTTTTTTTTTTTAACTTATAAGACAAATGGTCAGCCAATGGAAGAAGTTTGTTAAAGCAGGGAATAAAAAAAATGAATTATACATGCCTGACACATTTGATTTTTAGTTTGGAACACAGGAAATGCAATACAGTGTTTTGGTGGGAGGCCAAGGTCTCTTCTTTATGCATGGACCCCTGTCATCTTCCTTCCATAAACCACACTCATAATGGATTATCTGTAATTTCCATTTTCAATCTCTATAACAAGGAATGAGAACTTAAAGATATTGTGATATGTAACTTTTTCTGAATCATTTACAGTTATCTCGTCACATATAATTTAACAAAATTTCTTTAGCAACTTTTCTTTATTGGGTCTTTCTAAAACATTTGAATTAGTTGCCATAGCGACACAACACTTTATTTTCACACAGATATTTCATCAGTTTATATTATACTTAATTAAATTATGTCATTATAACAACAAGTAAATAACTTAAACAGGTTTGGGAACAAATGGCATAACAGATTCTTGGTAAACATTCAATTCAACTGGTGGGAACAAAAGTGCATGAGTCACTGCAGAGTTTCTTTTAGGTATCTAAATTCAGTGTGTAAGGAATAAGGTGACCGACTATCTGGGTTTTCCTAGCACTGATGGTCTCCTGGGATTCAGGATTTTCAGTGCTAAAACCAGGATAGACTTGGGCAAACCATGCTGGTTGCTCACCCTGTGGGTGTCAGTGACTATTCTTCATAGCAGAGCATTGGTAAAGCTGAGAAATTTATTAAGTGGAGTTTGATTGACAGGGTTTGTGCACAGTTTGTGCATAGATTCCAACAGAACTTCAGGATCCCTTACCCACCCACAGGCTTGTTTTATTCCAACATGCCTACTTATCAAGAGGTAGTTTATACCCATCATTGGAATCACTCTGTTCATCCCTGGGCACTGGGGGCTGGGCCACCATAATGCATAACCCCACAAAGTAGAGAAGATTGTAACTCATGAATTTCTAAAGTTGAACGAGTTTATGTCCTGCCCTCTGACCCACATCTCTATGGGTTGAATGCCAATAGATCCAACTATTTCTTCTTAAGCATGCCCCACCCACCCTGCAAGGATGTGGTTGGGCCTAGGGCCCCAAAGAGAAAATCGCACTATCTGGTATCTGTGCATTCCTCAGAGTAGTTTTAGATACTATCTGGCAGGGAATTTCAATAGTTTAGGATGGGTTGAGCTTCAGCAGACACAATCTAGTTTTTCTGACATGTTTTCTCATCAGGGAATCAAAGGTGTTGGAAGGTCAAGTTTTTGCCCATTCTCACCTTGCTACACATGGGTTTCTGGTTGTCTAAGAACAGGAGGGAGATTTTAACAGCTCTACCCCTGAGGAAACTGATATTTGTGTGGTTCTCCCTTTCAACAGCAGGGCTATAAATGAAATCTTAAGAAGAATAGGAATATTCTTAGGCAGAGAGAAGTCTGTATCTTTTCCTTCAGCTCTCAAAAATGAGCTAAATATTCAATGTTTACTGCTAACATCCTTCTAACATCCTTCAAATAGATATCTTCTGATGAATGCAGGGAGATAAATATTCTAGCTCAGACTGAAAACGAGAGAAAAGGAGAGCATATAGAATCTCTAAGCACATGCTCCTTTGAGTTATTCAGAAGAGGGAAACTCTCATTTATTATTCAGTTGATGAAAGCTGCTGACAAGTATAAGACATTTCTACCAAGGGCTGTCTTGGGATTTAGGGAAATCAGATAAGGGAAACCTTGCCCAAGATTGCTATCATTTTAATAACCATAATTTTATGACTCAAGCCTTAGTTTGAAGTTGTTAAAAATGGCATTTGTAGGATAATCCAAATAAATCAATGTTGTGTCTCTCTCCCTGGAGGTTCCCCCAGTTGGAGAAGGTTACATCAGACTTCATGTTCCTAAAGGTTGCTTCTCAGGTATTGTACTTTAAGAAGGGACATCAAAATATCTTATATACAAAGTCCTTTTATAATGGCTCTATGTATCGTAAGTTTAGTTTCAGACAAAGTCTTCCCATGTCTAATGTATTTGCTACTATTCTCAGTGCTCCCATTTTCAATAAAAATCATGTATATGCCCAAGTGAGGAATGAAAACACTGGCATATTCCTGAAAGGCTGAAGGGTCCTGTCACAAGATCTGGTTGGTTGGTCATCTTTGTAGACATGAGCTGTGGGAAGAAAGCCGTAGGCAATGCAATTTTACAGGGAACATATGGGCAGAAATTTACAAGATCCTTGGGGAGGGACTTCTGTTTCCCAGATGGTTGCCAAAATTCCTGATCCCTGCACTCTGGAAATGAGACTGAGAGAGTTAATCAGATCAGTATGAATGATGATGTGGGAACTTCAATGTGTGCCACCTTCCTGGTTCATAGACCTCTAATGAATGCCTTCATTATGGTCGACCTCTTTTAGAAGCTCTTAAAGTCACGAAGATATCATCCCCGCACAATGAGGCAGTCCACTCATTTGAGTAGATCATGAACATGTACAGATCTTAATGAGCCAAATTCAATAGAAAAATAATTAAAACCTTCTCTTCCTTTAAGTGCCTGATGATAATTTTTTACATTTATGGTTATAGTTGCTATCAAATTGTTACGGGCAAGTATAATTTTTTGGTTTATAAGTAAAAGCCTATAGAATCAGAACAAGGTTTTCAATTTGGTAAAAATTATGTAAGAACGTGGTGAAAGAAAAAATTAATCTGAGTCACTGGAATTTATTAGACATTTTCCAGGAATCACCTTATCTGCATTATTTATCCCTATGACCCCCGAATTAAGCATAATACTTGCTATGTAGTAGCAATTAATAATTTAAAAAAATTAAGTTTCCCTGGCCCTTAATCATTATTTTTAATAAAAATCATAATATTAGGGGCACCTAGGTGGCTCAGTCAGCTAAGCATCTGCCTTGGGCTCAGGTTAGTGATGATCCCAGGGTCCTGGGATCCAGCTCTGCTCAGCGGAGAACCTGCTTCTCTCTCTTCCTCTGCCCTCCCCCGTGCCCTTCCGACTTGTGCGTGTTCTTTCTCTCTTGCTCTGCTCTCTCTTTCTAATAAATAAATAAAATCTTTTAAAAAATCATAAAATTAGACATTCCTTACTAAATTATACATATTTCCCCTTGTACTAACAAAATAAAAAATAGGAAGTTACTGTATTTCTTTAATTATGGTTCACGTAATGCATGGAAGGTATATTCAATAACTGAGAACCAGGAATCTCAGATTACAATCCCTGTTCTCCTCTTATTTGCTGCGTGATCTCAAGCAACTAACTATGGTAGAAAGATCTTGGTTTGGCATTAGAAAAGACTCGATGACTCACCTTAATTCCTCCCTACCATTCACCATTCTGAAATTTAGTGTCCTCATCTGTAAAGTGGCAGCACATAATACCCGATGTCAGAATTCAGTAATGTGAGGATTTTCCCCCCCCACTGAATTAGCACAGTTCTTGGTACACAGAAGGATGAGATAACTTGTGCAAAACACTTACTATATGCCAGGTATTGTTCTAAATACATTACACACATTAACTCAATCCTCACAACAATTTTCTATGAACTTGGTAATTCTATTATCTCCATTTTATGGACGGAAGAAATGAGAACCAGAAAGGTTAAGTAACTTTCCTAGAGTTACAGAAATAAGTGACTGAGAGGATTTGAACCGAAGCTCTTCTCCAATTTCATAGTCTATACTCTTCTCCACTTCTCTATTTACCAATAACAGGTGTACATTAAAGGTTAGGTTTTTCCTAACTGTGATATTCTATCTGTGATATTGTATTCCTACAAGTGTTAAAAAAAAAAATACTTGCATTCTCTTGTTTTCTGGAAAATCATGAAAGTTCCAGAAGGAAATAAGGTACAATCCAATCAGCCTTGGTATTGGTATTTGGGTTTGATAGTATCTAGCAAAAATTTCTATCAAAGCTCTCTGCTTGGCAGATCTTCAACTCTGCAGGAATCAGGTAGAGAATGTACACACGGCAGATTGGAATCTGATCTGCCATGGTTGATTCACTTCTCAGACAGACTGGATACAGACCTACAGTGATTTTCAAGTCTAGCCTTACTCTCTTGTCCTGGGATTCTTAGGACCATATTGTAAGCTGAGTCCCACCCCACAGTTAAATTCAAGACTTTGCCGGAGACTAGGGCTGGGTGCCAAGTGAGTAGCTGCGTTAGCAATATAGACACCTGTCTCCTAGCAAACTAAATGAGATCACCAACTCATTAACATAAACCAGCAGATGGGGAAGAGTTGCATTTGTTATCAGTTTTGGCTGGATTTCAACGAATTACATGGATTTAAAATGTTTGGTCTTTCATTGCCAAACTTCTGAGCTATCTGCTCCCCGAATACATTTTTTATAAACGTAATTTTTAAGACTCAATATATTAATGGCATCCGCTTTACATTTTTCCCTTAACTGGTCAATACATTAGTTGAGACACTCATACTACTATCCCTTTCTCATAAACCTTTTTACCATCAATACTTCCACCAATGATTTCTAAACAATATGATTGTTACTCTTCTTGCACCATTAATTTTTTAAAATCTTATTTATTTGAGAGAGAGAGCAGGGGGAGGAGGAGAGGGAGAAGTAGGCTCCCCACTGAGCAAGGAGCTCGATGCAGGGCTTGATCCCAGAATCCCGAGATCATGACCTGAGCCGAAGGCAGATGCTTAACCACCTGAGCCACCCAGGCACCCCAGCACCAGTAATTTTTTTTTAAAAAAACAGATCATGGCTTAATATATCATATACTCATAATGTATCATATACTCATATATGATATATTAATATTAAAATTGTGCTCACCAATTTAAACCTAGGTCCAAACCTGTGCCTGGAACATAACAGGTATTCAACAGAGATTTGCTGAATGACTAAGTGAATTAAAGAATGAATACTCCAACCGCCAGCATCTGAATATTAGTTGTCACAGCTTTAATGGAAGGCAGTAAGAATTTCAGTAACCTCGGTGGGGTATATGTAGGGAATAGCAATCAGTCATCCACCGTGAATCAATATTTACAAAGTGTATACTACTATGAGCAAAACTCCAGCAGGGGAGCAAGGGTAGTATCTTTTTCATCTTTCTGATGCAAGTTGTTAGCAGGGGCACATACATGGCAGAATCTCAATAAATGCTTTTAAGTGGCCACAAAAAAAGTGTAAGATTTGGCCCTTTCCTCTGAGGAATGCATAATCTATGTTTTGGTGGCAGAGAGACTATTTCCAACATCTAGTGGATTGCAGCTTATCACTCCTGTAGTACAAAATAAATACCAATACAGGGGCGCCTGGGTGGCTCAGCCATTAAGCGTCGGCGGGAAGCCTGCTTCTCCCTCTCCCACTCCCCTTGCTTGTGTTCCCTCTCTCGCTGTCTCTCTGTGTCAAATAAATAAATACAATCTTTAAAGAAATAAAAAATATATATTGATTAAAATTTCTTGACTTTTTTTTAGAGTCCAAAATTGTTGCTAGTTAATTCCTTTACTTTTTTTTTTTCAAGATTTTATTTATTTATTTGAGAGAGAGTAGGAAAGAGAGCACAAATGGTGGGTGAGGGGCAGAGGGAGAAGGAGAAGCAGAGTGCCCGCTGAGCAGGGAACCTGATGTGGGGCTTGATCCCAGGACCCTGGGATCATGACCTGAGCTGAAGGCAGACACTTAGCACCCCATTTAAATTCTTTTTCAAAATGAAAAAATACTCATGACATGAGTATGATTTTATTTTAAGACAGAGATTTGGAAAGAGGAACCACAATTTCTTTACATCAAAAAGAATAAAATATCTAGGAATAAATTTAAACAAGGAGTTGAAAGACATGTAGTCTGAAAACTATAAGACACTGATGAAAGGAATTGAGGACAATGCAGCTAAATGGCAAGACAGTCCATGTTCATGGATCGTAAGAACTAATATTGTTAAAATGTTCATACTATCCAAAGCAATCTACAGATTCAACACAACTTCCAACAAAATAGCAACGGCATTTTTCACAGAAGTAGATAAGAGTCCTAAAATTTGCATGAAACCACAACAGACCCCAAATACCCAAAGTAATCTTGAAGAAGAAGAACAAAGCTGGACAGATCACACTCCCTGATTTTAAACAATATTACAAGCTACTGTAATCATAACAATATAGTACTATGAAAACAGACACATACATCAATGGAATAAAATAAAATCCTAGAAATAAACCCATGCATATATGACCAATTAATCTATGACAAAAGAGCAAGAATATACAGTGGGGAAAAGACAGTCTCTTCAATAAGAAGTGCTGAGAAAACTGGACAGCTACATGCAAAAGAATGTAACTGGACTACTATTTGACACCATATACAAAAATAAATTCAAAATGGCTTAAAGACTTGAATGTAAGACCTGAAATCATGAAATTCCTATAAGAAAACATAGGCAGTAAATTCTTCGACATTAGTCTTAGCAATATTTTTTGGACCACTCTCCTCACACAAGGACAACAAAAGCTAAACTAAGCAATTGGGATTATGTCAAAATAACAAGCTCCTCCACAGCAAAAGAAAACATCAACAAAATGAAAAAGGCAACCTAGTGAATGGGAGAATTTATTGGCAAATCATACACCTAATGACAGGTTAGTATCCAAAATATATATAGAACTTAGTATCCAAAAAAACCCACAACAGAATAAAAAATGGACAGAAGACTTCAACAGACATTTTTCCAAAGAAGATATACAGATGGCCAAGAGGCAGATGAAAAGATGTCCGACATCACTAATCATCAGGGAAATGCAAATCAAAGCCACAATGAAGTATCACTTCACACCTGTCAGATTGGCTATTATCAAAAAGACAAAGAATAACAAGTGTTGGCAAAGATGTGGAGGAAAAGGAACCCTTATACACAGTTTGTGAAAATGCATATTGGTACAGCCACTCTGGAAAACAATACGGAAGCTCCTCAAAAAATTAAAAATAGAACTACCATATGATTCAGCAATTCCACTTCAGGGTGTTTACCCAAAGAAAATGAAAACAAAAATTGGAAGAGATATATGCACCCCTATGTTTACTGCAGCATTATTTACAATAGCTAAGATACAGAAATAACCCAAATGTCCATCCACAGGTGAATGGATAAAGAAGAAGTGAGATATATACGATGTATATATGTGACATATATAATAGAATGATTATATATATATATATATATATATAATTTTATATTTATATTTTATAATTACATATACAATTGTATATAAAATACATATAAAATGAAATATTATCAGTCATAGAAAAGAATGAAATCTTACCATTTGCAACAGCACTGATGGTCCTAGAAGGTATTATGCTAAATGAAATAAGTCAGACCAGGGAAGACAAATACCATACAGTTTCACTTAAATGTGGAATCTAAAAAACAAAACAAACGAACAAAATAAAACAGAAACAGATTCATAGACACAGGGAACAAAATGTTGGTTACCAGAGTGGGGAGGGATTGGGGAGCAGGCAAAGTAGGTGAAAGGGATTAAGAGATGCACACTTCCAGTTATAAAATAAATAAGTCATGGGGATAAAATGTACGGCACGGGGAATATAGTCAATAATATTTTAATAACCTTGTATGGTGGCAGATGATAACTGACATTGTGATGATCATTTCATAGTGCATAAAAATACCAAAAATGATACCATGATGTACACCTGAAACTAATAGGATATTGTATATCAATTATATTTCAATTAAAAAAAGAGAAGCACAACTCCTCATCATGAGTTACTGTCTAGGAGATAAAGCAATTCATCTTTTGTCATTAAGTTGTGACATTTGCCTGCATGTGGCCTGAGTTCCAATGAGTTTGGCTTTGTCTAATTCCCTGGGTCATTAGCTACGTAATCATAATTATTTTCAGCTGTGCAGAATGGTGTTATTTTTCTCATCCATTTTTCTCCTCCCCTTCTTCATCACATTTCCACATTGATGGAAACCATGAGAGTGCCATCTGGTACAACCTGTGCATGGGGCTAGTCAAATGAAAGGCAGCCACTGAAGGATGCCCGTATGTCATTAGATGTATTTGTACGCTGCCTTCGGTCTCACGCCATTTCCTGTCCCTCCAGATTTCCCTTTAGGGAGTTCAAGGGCTCCCCAAAGCTGACTAAATACAGACCTCTCAACCCCAATGCCAGTGACATCTGAAGGGCTGTCTCCATTGAGGGTGATACGATTGACACGAAGTTATGAATAACTATATTTGCAGAGAATTAACATTTCCTTCATGTCTACCAACTGACTTAGGCAATTACAGAGGCAGCTGCCAAATGAGTATTAACATAACTGGAAAAGCTTCACTGTGTATGAGTCAGACATCCAGGCTGTGCGCAGCACCCTCAATAGACTGCAGAGACTTTCATTTCCATGAACAACTCTTTCATGTGCAGACAATGCCTCATCTTGGAACAATTGCTGGAATCCTCCTCAGTAGAAATTACATTGTAGATTGTGGGAAACAAGTGAATTAGAAAGACTCTGCCTCTACTTTTCTTTAAGCCCATGCATTACCTTTAGGCAAACTATTTGATCTTGGTATCAATATCAGTAAAATTGGTACTTTAATCTGTTTTGGTATTCTTAGTAGTTTTACTTAGTGTCAAGAGGAGAAAATGACATTGAAAGGGAAGCTGGGACACACGGGTCCTACTTTAGACTTTGTGTTGTGCAACTCAAGTATTTGACATCTGCACCTTTGGGTTAGTCTCTCTGGGCTCAGTTCCATTATCCATAAAATGTTCCTCAAAGTGTGGCCCATAGACACCTGTCTCAGAATCACCTGAGATGCTTATTAAAAAGGTACATTCTTGAGCAATATCTGCTTCTAGGAATATAGAGTAGAAATACTGTTCCATATTTCTCCTACTAAGTACAACTAAAAAGCATGGACATTATATATATAAAACAAATGTGGGAAAACTGAAGGATGGAGAGAAGAATACAGATTGCCTAGGGACTTTAAGACCCAAGGAATGACCTACTTGTGAGTTTCTTGGGGTTCCTCACATACCCAACACCTACAGCTGAAGAAGCTGTCAACCTGGAAATACCAATGAGTGTAGACAAAAAACCAAAAACCAAAAACCACAAACTACCACCACAACAAAGCAACAAAAACTTATTTGCTTTAGCCCAAATTCTAGTAAAGGGTCAGCCTAGCAAGATAGAAAACTTCATATAATCCCCACTCCAGGCAAGCTAAACATCACAAGAACTGTAGCCCCATCCCCAACAGCAAGAGCCAAGAGAGGAACTTAGGCTTCCACCCACACAAGGCTATAATGAAGCCCCCTGCCACATCTGCTGGGTAATGTTGAAAAAGGATAACTAGGGACCTGGGACTTTCATCCCCACAGGGAAATAATGAGGTTCCTGCCTCTATAGCATCAGTGAGAAGTACAAGAGAAATCATCCCAATCTAGTAATGGCGAACTCTACTTCTCTGGTGTCCACAGAAACTGAGCGGAAGTTTGAACTTCTGCCTCCACTCGACAGTAATGGGACAATGTCTTCTTCTTCTTCTAGGACATGCCAGAGTGATGTCAGAGGAAGTCAGCTAAAACAGAAGGTTTAAATAAGATACAGGGTCTTATAATATGCTGTAAAAATGCCCAGGTTTCCATTCGAAAAATTTTTCTCATCATAGCAAGAACTAGGAAGATCTCAAGCTAAATGGAAAAAAAAAAAAAAAAAAAAAAAAAACAACCAAAAAACTGATGCCAATCCCAAGAGGAGAAGAGATGCTAGAATTATAAAAAATTTTCAAACTTGGGGTGCCTGGGTGGCCCAGTTGGTTAAGTGTCTGCCTTTGGCATGGGTTGTGATCCCACGGTCCTGGGATCAAGCCCTCACTGGGGTTCCTGCTCAATGGGGAGCCTGTTTCCCTCTCTCCTTCTGCCTGCCACTCCCCCTGCTTGTGCCTTCCCAATCTCTCTCTCTCTCTCTGTCAAATAAATAAATAAAATATTAAAAAAATATTTTTTCAAGCTGCCATGATAAAAATGCTTCAGTGAGTAATCATGCACATGCATGAAATAAATGAAAAATAGAAAGCCTTGGCAAGGAAATAAAAGTTATGAAGAACACCCAAATGGAAACTTTAGAATTGAAGAAGAGTAACATATAAAATGTTCTGTGGATGGGCTCAATAGTAGAAAGGAGAAGACAGAGGATAGATCGGGGAACTGAAAGATGAACATAGAGATTACCCAATTTGAACAACAGAGAGATGACAGACTGAACAAAAATGAACAGAGCCTTAGAGACCAGTTAAGACTGTAACTTAACATCAAACATTCATGTCATCAAACTACCAGGAGATGAAAAAGAAACGAAAATGTAAAAAGTGTTCACAGAAATAATGGCTGAAACTTTCCAAATTTGGCAAGAGACATTAAACCTAGAGACTCAAGAAGCTGACCAAATGCTGAACAGGATAAGCCCAAAGATATTCATGCCTCAAAATAATATAATTAATGTCTGAAAACTAAAGGCAGGAAAACAATCTTGAAAATAGCCAGAGAGCCAGAGACACCTTTATTTATAGAGGAAAACACTTGGAAGGACAATTTCTCATCAGAGATCTTATACGTCAGGGAAAAAAAAAAAAAAAGTCAAAATATTTTCCTAGGATTTAAAGAAAAGAATTGTCAATCCAGAATCCTATGGCCAGTGAAAATGTCCTTCAGGAAGGAAGAGCCTCACATGAAGGAAAACTAAGAGAATTTGTCACCATCATTCCTACCCTATAAGAGTGGCTAAACAAATTTCCTAAACACAAAGGAAATAATTAATGAATGAAACTTGGAGCAACGCAAAGGAAGAAAAACAAAAATATGGATGGATACAATAATCTTTGGTATCCTCCTAAGTCTCCAAAAGTATGTTTGATGGTTGAAAGAATAGTTATGACATTATATGATATAATTCTAAATGTATTCAGAGGAAACATTTAAGACAATTCTATCAGAAATGGGGGAGGGTAAACACGTAAAAGGAGCTAGAAGAGAAAAGGCTTGCATCAGGAAAGCAATAGTTTTTCTAGAACCTTCTAGCATATGTCTCGTTGCCTGGCTAGTTCTCCACCACCATGGCCACCTAGAGGCAAAAGAGTCTGGAAAGCAAATGCTCTTAGCTGGGCACATGGATTTTGTTAGAAAAGAACTAGGGAAGACTGACTATTTGATGGGCCACAAGGAGTGTCTGATACCGATTCTGACAGTCAATGGATTATGTAAGATTGCTGTTTTCAAAATGCCTAGCTCAGAGGATAATCCACATTAACTGCTTTAATAAATGTCTCCTTCCTTCTTTCAAATATATAAGAATAGTACAACATCATATTTCAGATATCTGGAGTTATCCTACAGTAGTAAACCTAGTATTTCATTGTCAAGAATAATTTCAGATCTTTTCACATTGACATCAATGGCTTTGATGCACTTTTTGTCTTATTGGCTGAACATGTGAAGAAAAAGCTGAGAGCTCAACAGCAAAAATGGGTAATGATAAAGGGCCATGGGTTCATTAAGTTTAGAAAACAGTGAAAGCAAATGTGTAATATCAATAATATACATTAAACCAAGGAAAAGAAAGTGGTGATGTAGCAATGAATATCCTCTGATATTTCTTTTTCTTTTTTTTTTTTTTTAAAGATTTTATTCATCTATTTTTTATTTGAGAGAGAGACAGCAGGAACGCAGGGAGTGGGGGGAGGGGCAGAGGGAGAGGGAGGGAATCTGGAGCAGACTCCCCGCTGAGCACAGAGGCCTCTGCCGCACTAGATCTCACAACCCTGAGATCGTGACCTGACCTGAAACCAAGAATCAGTTACTCAACCAAATGAACCACCCAGGCACCCCTAACCTCTGATATTTCTATGAGAAGGAAAATATAAACCCTTCCCCAGGATGGAGGAAAGCTTACCCAAATCCCTCCCTCAGGTATACACTGTCATTTCCTGTGTCTACACTCTACCAAATCATAAGTCAGTATCTTATGTCAGGGAATGAAGGGAAACCACAAATCTGTAAACATGATGCTGGAGCACGGAACCTAGGGAGTTCTGTGGATTTCAGTGTCTGTGCCCTGTCCTTTCCATAACACTTCCTGAAGGAATTTCTTTTTATATGAACTGTCACCAAGCCCACATTCCAGGGGCCCTGACTAACTGCAGAAGTACACCCCTGACACTCTGCTTGTATTAAAAGATGTTGGAGAACTTTTTAAGTGATAAGCTTAGTGGACTCTAATTAAAAAAAAATAAAACAGAAAGAGAAAAGAGCAATAAAACAAACAAACAAACAAACAAACAAACAAAAAACAAAAACTCAGCCATGACAGCAAGAGTAAGAAACGTACTAGATACTTCACACACCAGAACGCTCCCAAATAATTAGAGCATCCACAGGCCATGGATATTGGTTTAGAATATGCAAAGCATTATTTATTTTTATGTTTTGGGGGAGGGTATCAAGGTAAAATTCAAAGAATCCTATTATATCAGATACTGTTGGATGTCCACCCAGGATACATTCCCCAGTTCTCTTAACACAACTATAGTACAGTTAAGTCGTCTACCCCTCTCTCACAGAGACACAAACAGATCTGAGTCTGACAGGTGTTAAGGAACTGCTATGTCCCTCACTGGTTATTGGTTCAGAAACAGTCCTACAACTCAGTTCACGTCAATGAGGCTTCACAAGTTTTCTGTGAAAATCTACTTGCTGCTGAGAAAGATAATCTCCTTTTTTCTTCTTGACATTGCCTTTTTGGGGATGGGATGCCTTGAACTGCTTCAGAACGTCTAACCAACACAGGGAGTTGTTAAAAACCAAAGTCTTTGAGGACCCTATTGAGTTCATTTGCCCACCAAGCCTGCAGCCTGCCCCATCACTCAACTTCCTATTATATAACATCATAATTGTTCTTATCTTTTATTCTTTTTTCAGTTGTCACTGAAATCAGAAGAATCCTAACGGATACATCTAAAAAAGCCAAAATGGTAAAAAATTAAGTATTCAGGAAAAACTCATGTCAGTTAACTGGAAAGCAACCAGGAAAATCAAAATAACAAAGTGCTTTAATTTCCACCCTGGTTTTAAAAGTTATTTCCAAATTGTATTAGCCGTCTCCCAATATTGAGAGGCCTAGTAGAGTAACTGTGGTTTACTCTTTATTTATTTACTATGTTTTTTGCCTGGACCTTGCTGGATCTTAGAGTATCTTTTATAAACGTGGATAGACGTGGTCCTGGCGCAGAGCCACCAGGGACTATGTATATACCTACGTGAATTTTCTCCTTTTATATTATTTTCTGTAGCTCAGATTTTTATCACTTTTTGTTTCCTGTTCCTCAAAGCCTAAAATTCATGGATTTCAGTTGAGTGAGGATATCATCAGTTGCCTCTAGTTAATCTATACATTTTCAGTGGCAAAGGAGCATAACAAAGGCTGAAAGGAAAAGCACATGTATATTTTTGGTAAGGAAGCTATTGATTCAAGAAGCGCCTTCAACAGGTGGAATCCGTAGAAAGAGAGAGAGAAGAATGAAAGCATGCTTCGCATATGTGCATTCTTATACCAAACGAATCAAAGAGAAGAGAAAATTCTTTAGCATGGCCCAAGCTGAAATTAAGGTAAATTTTGACTAGAAGTAAAGCAAACTCCTAACAGCAGAAATCATGGGATTGTAAAGTCACATCCCAAGAAGGAGACAAGGCATTTTATCTCAGATCATTTGTGAAGATGCAAATCCACAGGGAAAAATTTCTGGAAATTTGCCATAGAGAAATGACTTCTGTCATGGCAAATTATTTTAACGTGGCCCAATGAATCTGTTCTTTCTCTCTTTTTGAAATAAACCAGTGAAAACAGCAAAAGGAAAACAGTCTTACTAAAGAGATGAATAAATATGTGCTATATAATTGTAATGCATATGCACATATTCAAAATTTTTAAATCATTTACAATGATCCAGGAAATGTGAAAGGTCTAGGAGCTTGAAAGAACCACAGAAGTCATTCAGCCCCTCATTAGACAGATAATAACTATGATTTACTTGGCCCCCACCTTGTGCCAGATACTGTAAATTCCTTTTTAATTCGTCCCACCCATTCCTGTAAAGCAGGCATTTATTATCTTCCTCCAAAGAGGAGGAAATTGGGTTCAGAGAGTTGAAATATCCACCTGTGATCACACAGCTGTTGAGCGTATGAGTCAGGACATTAATCCAGTTGGTCTGGCTTATAGTTGGAAGGAAGCTCAAAGCTTTCTTTCCACTGTACCACACTTCTCAGGAGGCAGAGATCCCAAGGCCCTGAAGGTGAACTGGGCAGTCACCCTCTGCAGGCATCCACCGCCTCCTTAGCCCAGTATTTTCATATGCACAGTATTGAAATGGACCACCTCCCTTAACAATCAGGTTTGAACATCAAGGTAATTAAGGGCAGGGCCAAACAGGCACCTACTTCTCAGTTTGGTGGTGATTAAACTGCCTTTGAAAAATCTGCTCCCCTGCAATACGTTCTATACACGTCTTACTGTCCCCTTTCTTGCTTAATATCCTGTTATGGTGGTTAAAGCCTTAAAAATATATAACCTTAGAAACTGTTGGAAAAGCCCCACCCTTCTTATTTAAACATTTGGGGAAAGACCCCATGTTACTTCTGATGGGCAATCCATGTGACATATACTTTGATTTCTTTAGTATGGCTTCTTATGTTCCTTCCCCCACCCTGTACCCTAGCCACCCCACAGTCCCCTTTCCTACCTTCAAGTTCCTTGTATTTCTACCATTGGCACGTACTCTGCTTTCTCCTGCCGTTGAGTATTCCTGCTTCTGCCCAGAGTTTTGTTGGCAAGGTCCTTTATGTCAAACCCAGTCTAACTTCTCCTTTGAGAAGCCAGACTTCCTTCCGGTGATCGATGAAAGGTCAGTCCTCATGCTGGCTCAGTGGGGAGGCTAGCAATATTCTTGTCTACAAATGTGAAAGAGCCACTGGCTAAATTCTGAGTTTAAGTGACCTGGTTTACAACTTTGACTTCCAGCCACCCACAATCATAAGCCAAGTCGTCGATGAGGGGCACTAAGCAGAGAATTAAGGAACAGTAGCAATTCCAAGAAAAGCCATTCACAGTATCTAGTCAAAGCTAAAGGGACTGGCTCTTCCTTGACTTTCTTCCCTTCCAACTTTTGCCCTATCCTTTTGCTCTTTCGCTTCCCTTAAAGACCACATTCAATGATAGGGTTGTCTCTTTCAATTGCAAATGAAACACTGGCTCTCTAAACACAAATTCGCTCTTGGCAAGCACTGCAAAAGGAGATTTAAAAGCCGGATTCAAAGTGGCAGAGGGTTTCAAATTCTGGAGACATCACAAAATGATTCCTTATTGGTAGCAACTGGTAAAACCCGTGGCTGAGGAAGCCAGACAGCCCCTTCCGGATGGTTCAGTGGAAAATGGCCTCTGAGCTTTGCCACGTACAATGAAAATGACATGTGTTTACAAAGGTGGTGAAAAAGGTTGCCTCTCTGAACCTTGTAATGTCCTCTCCGTTTTAACTGGCGCCCAGCTTGCGGCACTCTAGATGAAAACAACGGAGAGGGGGAACAGGAAGAAAACACTGTCTGAGAAAGACAGGGAAGCTTTGAAATCACAACAGTTTTTGGACACATTTTTACCCATAAGCAATGGAACAGGTTCTCTTGGGGACTGAGTGGTAAAACTTGAGGAAGATCACACACACACACACACACACACACACACACAAGTGCACAGAAAAGCTCAACCTCGGTTTAAGAATAGTACACAGAGGCTTGGTTCTAACGCGGTTGTTTGGAGAAGGAATGTTCTCTCTCTGAACTGGAATTCACTGCACAAGAACAATGCTCTCTTCAAAGATTCTGGCACATACACAGATAGCAGGAGCCATCCAAAAATCCTTGATAAACATACACAGTGGCTGGAAGCAGTGATTTGCAGCATGAATGAAATTTTTTTACTTCGAACAAAAGCACGTCCTTGCCTGATGGTAAACCCCTGAAGCTAGAGTCCATTATAGTCTCTGCGGTCTGGTTTTAATGAGGTAGACAATATATGATGGTTTGGCAATGGCCAATGTTCAATAATGATTTCTGTCTCTTTCAAGTTACTATTAGTAACAGAATGAAACAAAACAAAACCAATGCAATATTGCAACTTGCAAACAGTCATTCTTTGGAAGAGACAAGCTAAACCCAAATTTTGTGGGAGCGGGCGAGGAAGAGAAAAGGAGAGTCCCAGTGTAAACTTAAAGCAGTTGTGTTTTCTTCAAGAAAAGCAGGAGTGCAAAAAGGCAATTCTCTTGATGTAGCTACATGAATCACTAATGTTGAAGATGTGTGCATTTGTAAAGCTATGTTTCTGCCTGGAATTCAATATGGACAGTGCATCCCGAACTGTGGTGTTTTTCTCAGGCAGGAATATTATAAGGGGCCCACTTGAAATTGGGTGGCAGGTAATCTAGAAGAAGTCCGCACCATAAATCACCTCAGTACTCTGACAATTGCTGTGATCATCCTCACTTCATCTCTGCTGAAATCCATTCTCTATAGTTCATCCTCTATCAAGTGGAAGGCTGATTTACTAGGCGTCCTGGCCATAAGCAAGGTGGTGAGGGCTGTGTAGGAAGTAAACATTATGAGTAATAAAACACTCTTGATAGTTCTTAGTTTATTCAGGTTTGAACAAGGCTGAGATGGGGTGTTTTCTCATGGTTTTGTTTTCTTGTTTATTGGGTTTTTTTGCAGAGCTTCACTAGAAATCTGGCCAATTAATATTTCTTCATTTATTTAAAAAATATTTATTGAGGGCAAAAAAATGTACCAGACATAGGGGATAATAGAAGCTACTGATGGAATTGTGAATAAGGCAGCTGTAGACACTGCCCTCATGGGGCTTGCATTCCAGTGGGAGAGAAAGGAAAAAAAAAAAAAAAAAGAGAGAGAGAGAAGAAAGAAAGAAAGAAAGAAAGAAAGAAAGAAAGAAAGAAAGAAAGAAAAGAAAGAAAGAAAGAAAGAAAGAAAGAAAGAAAGAAAGAAAGAAAGAAAGAAACACATGAATGAATAAATAGGTAGGTAAATAAATAAATTCAAACTGTGATCATTGTTATGAAGTGACTGAACCAATAAGAGACTAAGTTACAGAATGGGGAGCCCAGGGAGATTGCATAGGACTCTCTCTCCATCTCCCTCTGCCCCTCCCCACTGCACATGCGTGTCCTCTCTCCCTCCCTCAAAATAAATAAATAAGTCTAAAAAAAAAAAAAAGTTGGGGGAGAATGACACAGGAGAGAGATATAAAAAGTACTGTGATAAGAAAGTTGTCCTAACAAAAGCCCCCAAAAGAGCAATGTGGTAAGAGTATGCTTAGCTGGAGGAGGACAGCTTGAACAGAAGTCAGAGATGAAAGCGGGACCAGAATACTCCAGGCTGTAGGCTGTGATTCAGTGGCACGAGCATCTGGATGACAGCCAGCCTTGGAATTTCACATGATATACGGGGGGTCGGTGGGGTGGGGTGGTAGGGATCCCAATGAGTCAACAGGGCACATCGATGGGAATAAGGGGGTAAGTGATCCTCAGAAGGCCATCTGGTCAAGGTATTGTCATCTAGTCACATGAAGGAGAGGCAATAGTTAAGTGGAATTGGTGACTTGAAAGCTAAAGATCTTTTATTTTACCTGTTCCTTTATAGAAAAATTTCAAAACATAAGATTAGTAGAATGGTAGGCTTGGGAGTGACCTAGAGATCACCTGGTCCCTCATTTTACGGAGGAAACATCAGGGACAAGTGAGGTCAAAGGACATTCAGAGGAAGGACTAAAAACTGAATCTACCATGCCCTTCCCCTCCCCAGTAAAGTGTTTAAAGCCATGACACATGGCTAAAATGGAAAGAATGGAGGTGAGAGCAGAGGAAGTTTTGGGGGCAAGGTTTAGGGCATTAGAAGAATCATTAATGGAAAGTTGATGGACAAATCTTCATGTAGCCTTATATATGAGAGAGTGAGAAGAAACAACCTAAATTTTCATCAATAGGAGATAATTAATGAAAAATTGGTAAATTCTTATAATGGGATATTATGTGGCCATTCAGTGTGATATATATGAAGAGGTTCTGTGGATGTTTGAAAGTGCTTATGATAAATATGGGAAAGCAGGATATACAAGTTTATACCCAAGAAGTGAATTCTGAAACCTGCTGTCACTCACACAATGGAAAAAAAGACTAGATATACATTTGTAAAATATAATATTTCGATACTAAAGCTACCAGTTTTATTTTTTATTTTTTAAAAAGATTTTATTTTTTTATTTGACAGAGAGAGAGACAGCCAGTGAGATAGGGAACACAAGCAGGGGGAGTGGGAGAGGAAGAAGCAGGCGCCCAGCAGAGGAGCCTGATGTGGGGCTTGATCCCAGAACGCTGGGATCACGCCCTGAGCCGAAGGCAGACACTTGACAACTGAGCCACCGAAGCACCCCAGTAAAGCTACCAGTTTTAATACTCCATTATTATGTTCCAGGTGCTGTGTTAAGCCTATATAGTATCTCATTTATCCCCATCAAAACACTAACAAGGAGTTATAATTGTACACATGAAAAAACGAAGGCTTAAGAAGGCTTAATGAAGGCACTTGAGGTCACAAGGGTAGAAAATGTCCTTGCCAGTGAGAAATTACATACTACTACCTTTTGAATCATTTTTTTTTATGGTGAAAAATTATATACTACTATCTTTTAAATCATTTTTTTTTCTTTTCTGCATTTTCCAATTTCACACTGTGGAAATAGACTGCATTATAATTTTAAAAATAAATTGGATGTCAAGCCAACTAAAGAAATGTAATAGCAACTTGTGCTTCATTGGTGATAGGATTTTTTCTCCTTCCCTCCCCAGTTCTCAACGATGTCTTGATAGCTGGCTTTCTAGTCTGTTTTCAATTCATTAAGTCCTCATTTAGCAACTTACGATGTTGCTAGTATTATTGATTCTTTTTACCCTCAGAACCACTGGCATGCGCTGCTGAAAACACAAGTTCCTTTCAGTGCCATTGTCCTTGCGCTAGAGAAATTACTTCCTGTGCTTTAGTTTGCTCCTATTAGTTGAAGCTGGGTGGCCAGGGGATTGGCACAGTTGGAACTGGCCTTCTCCTTCCTTGCCCTCAGCAAATGCCTTATATTTGTATGAAAAACTCTAATTTCATAATTTCAATGCGCTCTTGCCTCATAATACCCTCCTCTCGGCCAAGGAAATAAGAAGCATTTTGCGACCCAAAAGCTGCCAACATGAGTCATGTCAGCAACATGACATGCCTCGACTTTCAGCTCTTAGAAAATTCTCGTTTTCCTCTATTAATTGGTGAAGCAGTAGTTTGCAAAGCACTTATATCTTTTTTTTTCCTGCCCGATGGCTTTACCAGTGTCTTCATAATGATTTTCTACCAATATCTTATTTCAATAAAATGTTTTAAAGAATGTGACACCGATTTTCTGAATTTATGGTGCTGCTTTGGGTTTGATTATTCTGTTTGCTGTTTTTGGTAGTGTCCTAAACTAAAAAGAAGAAACTAAAAACTACTCTTTTAATTTTATGTACTCTAAAAAATATACTTGAACATAAAAGTTTATTTTCTAGAACATAAAAAGTGAAGACATTTTTTCAGAAATTTTCTAAAGACATTGGCTAAATATTTCCAACTCCCGGAACAATACACATACTAATAACCATAATGAAAGTAACAACTATGGGGGACCTGGGTGGCTTAGTAGGTTAAGCGTCTGGTGATTTGGGCTCAGGTCTTGATCTTATGGGTCCAGGGATGGAGCCCCATATTGGGCTCCGCACTCAGCATGGAGTTTGTTTGAAATTCTCTCCCTCTGCCTCTCCCTTCAGTCACACGCTCTCTCTCTCTCTCTCTAAAGTAAATAAAAGTTTTAAAAAAGGGGCACCTGGGTGGCTTAGTCGGTTAGGCTTCTGCCTTCGGCTCAGGTCATGATCCCAAGGTCCTGGGATGGAGCCCCATATCGGGCTCCCTGTTCAGCGGGAAGCCTGATTCTCCCTCTGCCTCTGCCTGCTACTCCCCCTGCTTGTGCTCCCTCTCTCTCTCTGTCAAATAAATTAAAAAAAAAAAAAAAAAAAAAAAAAAAAAAAAAAAACTTTAAAAAATGTTAAAAAAAAGAAAGTCAACAATTATTGAGGCAGTACTATATGCCAGACACTGTGCTAATTTTTTTTTAATGAAAATATTATTTATTTCATTTAATCTTCTGAACAAAGTTACAAGTTAGCTGTTACTACCGACTGTTATCCCAATGAGCAGACTGAAGCTTGGAGGCTATGCCACTTATGTCAGAACACACAACCAATAAATAGCAAAACTGGGATTTAAGCCCAAATCATCCTCATTCAAATGCATATTTTTCAATAACCATAATATACTGCATGATTAAATCATATTTGGCAAATGAGATGACATTTATGTTCACTCATTTTAAAATAAAACCACAGCTTGGAAAGCCAGGAACGTTTTATTAATATCCAGGTCATTCAGTTCCGTTTACGTTGAGTGTAGGCGTGTTAAAGGAAAGCGGCTTCCAAATTATTGATCAAAGCCCATAAAACTCAATGGAAGAGAAGAAACAGTGGATCTGATTTATCGACCACAGGTCCCTAAACGCAAATTGATATAATCAAATCAATCTCTTAATTTTAATAAACCTTGTCCCCATATCCATAATCAATGGTATGAATTTAAATGAGTTGTCTCATATTTTTACAAGTGTAATCTGCAACATGTAACACTTGGTCAGCATTATACATAATCACATGAGAAACATGCCTTTATTGTCATAAATGCCAAACTGAAATGTTTTAAATTAATCATCACTTGAAATGTAACAGCCGAACACACAAGTATAAAAATCTCCTTGTAGAACCTTAAATATTAACAAAAATTCTTAATTCAGAGACCACCATTTACCATACTGTATTAGTTACTCCACGAACTTATCCCACTTAATCATCACAACAACTGTATGAGCCAGGTATTATCTCCAATTCAGTCTGAAGAAACAGACACAGAAGGGCCAATTCACTTGTACAAAAACCCACAAGTGTTTAAGGGTCTCAGAGAAACTCAAATGAAGACAAGATGGCTGTAAATGCGTATGTTCTTTCAACTAAGTAGTGCCTGCTTCTGTAAGCACTTGGCCTCTGTTTCAGATGGCTTCCAAATTTTATCATTCATAAGCTGAGATATCAAAAGTGAAAAGTACACTTTGAGGTATGTTTTTCTCTTTTAATTGTTTTGATATCTTTACCAAGGCTTTACATTTGTATATTTGTTGTTTATGGCATTATAACATCCTTATGGATGCAAGGACACCAGAAATCCAATTATAACTTTGCTTGTAAACATTTCAATAGCAATAACTCATGGGCCTTTAAAAAGATCCTTCATGGTTAATGAACAAAAGAGTACTTCTCTATATTAGGAAACAGGAATGTTCTATATCTTCAAATAGGTCATGTAAAGAATATCTGAATGCCTGTCAACCTCTGTTTTCTAGATATCATCTCCTTATGCACAGGGTTTGATGTTGGGGATCATTTTTATTTGGGCCACCTCTAGTTACTAGTTGTCTGATTAGAGATAAGAAGGTTAAATGTGCTGAACTCTATAGCTTTTTTTTTTTTTATTTGAGGAAAAAAAAGATTACGAAATACTAAAATTGACTTAATAACACTTCATTATATATTTTATTAAGACTAAATGAGGTTGTGTTTGTGATAAGAGATTTATAAACACAAGTGTGAATTAATGTTCCTAGAGAGTATCACAAAACTGACCTGGTTCAATCTCTTAATTTTATATACATAAGACCCAGATAATTAAAAAAAATACATGCAAGGACACACAGTGACATTTCTAAATACCATGCAAGCTCTTTCATGCCAGCTTTTATGGGACATTGCTCCCAAAGTAACATAGTTTCAGGGTTGCCCCATTGCACAACTCTAGAGGGCACCATTCATAGCGTGAACTATAAACAAGGCATGCCCTGAAGCACAACTTGAAACTCAAAATGAATGAGGCCCCCAGAATTGTGCTGTCAAGTGGCACTGTTTAATAGCTTCATCCCAACTGGCTTTTTCTTTCCTCCTTCAAATCCTTACCAATAAGCTCATTGTTTGGGTATTTAGAAATTTCTGTCCTTTTCTAGTGATTATTCTTGCAATATCTTATTTTTTTAAACTGAATAAAGGATCAGTGTTGCATACCCTTTTCTCAAAACACACTGCCTTTGCAGAACTTAAATTTGGGGAGGGGGGTTGGGCTGAAATCCCTTTCCTTAATACAAGCATTTCCAAAAATAATGGATTCTTAACCATATATTTTCTTTTATTTTTCCTTATTACTTGATATCATCAACTTATATATATTCTTTGGCTTTCAGAAAGATTATACCCCCTCATATTATAAGCTTGCCCTGCATCTCCCTTATATCCTGAACACTTCACGTAGTCCTTCTCCATGAGCTTTTCCTCTTCCAACCCATGACTGTTGGACTCTCCCAAAAGTTAGTTCCATGGTCTCAGTTCTTTCCCATCTTAACCACGCAATATCTTCCACTGTCAAGGTGAAGGCTTTGGAATCAGACAACCTATATATATACATATATATATTTTTTTAATTTTATTTATTTGACAGAGAGAGAGACAGCCAGAGAGAGAAGGACCACAAGCAGGGGGAGCGGGAGAGGAAGAAGCAGGCTCCCAGCAGAGGAGCCTGATGCGGGGCTCGATCCCAGAATGCCAGGATCATGCCCTGAGCTGAAGGCAGACGCTTCACGCCTGAGCCACCCAGGCGCCCCAGACAACCTATATTTTGAATCCCAGCTGTGCTATCAATTACGTATGTTTTCTTTGAATAGACCTTGGACTCCCCGAGCTCTGTTCTTTCATGATTAGATGGGATTGATAATACCATCTCATGGGACTGAGCTGAAGAAATAGTATCATGTGTAAAAGGGGCCATATGTCCTCACAAACTATAGTCCTATTGTGATCATTTCCAGGTCATTGTCTTTTCATTGGGAAGGAAGTTCTTTGGGTGCTGAAGGCTATGCCAGCCTTGACCACTACTGTGTATTAGCGCCTAGCCTGGTGCCTCTGCACGGAAGGGGCAAAGTAAATGTAACCTGAATGTAAGCTGGCACCCATGTGGCAGAGTTTCTGAGTAGTATTCTGGTCAAATGTACCCAGCCCAGGAGCCAGGAGCCAGGAGCAGTGCGAACTGTAGCATATCCACAAACTTGCATTTCTTAGGGAAGTCAAACTGTTAATTCAAAATTCAAATTAACACTTTATAAAATTATCTTCTTTCTAATCTGCCATCTTATAACTCCCATTCTTTCTTAGCTCCCCACCTTAAACTTCCCTGTAAACACTGTTATTCTTCTCCACCATTCCCCATCCCTCCTGCTTCTCTGTCTCTCATTACACAAATTGTACAGAAGTCTAGGAAATACACAGGCAGCAGCAAAAGGGGAGCACCTGAAGGCCAATGATAGGATTCTATTTACCTGGCAAGGGAAGGAGTAGGGGAAGAATGGCTGTTCTTGCATTAAGAGATTTTGCCCCCATGTCACCGATGTTTTTGTTTTAAGCAAACTCCATACCACACGTGGTGCTCAAACTCACAATCCCGAGATCAAGAGTCACGTGCTCTATCACTGAGCCAGCCAGGCGCCCCCTCTATGTCACCTGTGTTTTAAATGAATATATAAATGAATGCCATTGACCTGGTCCTATCATCTCAGAGACTCTCTGTCTCTTAGTCTTCTTCATGCCCTATATTCAGCAAGTCCTGTATCATGTTCATTATG
Source organism: Ursus arctos (assembly GCF_023065955.2). Classification (NCBI taxonomy): domain Eukaryota; kingdom Metazoa; phylum Chordata; class Mammalia; order Carnivora; family Ursidae; genus Ursus; species Ursus arctos. The sequence continues at coordinate 55,142,596 of NW_026622808.1, read as the reverse complement.
AAATGTATTCTTTTAAATCTCCTTAATTGTCCATAATTCATTTATGATACGCTCTCACAAGGTAAAGGATTCTGCAAGTGCCATACTGCCTAACGAAGAGAGGGTGCTGTTGGAGCAGATAAAGAGAAAGGAGCTGTTATGAACCCAAGGGGCCAGTTACTGGATGAGAAACAGCTCATGTTTCCTCTCCAGATGGTGACAGTGAAGATGTTGCAAAGCAATAGAAAGTAGGATTGGAAGGAGGGAAGTCTCTGTCCTGAACTGAGTTTGGTGTTGTGTTGCCTGATAATTTCATGAAGTGCTACTCTTTCCCTCTTGATAATAAACTCTTTGAGAGTAGAGCTTTTATTAATCTATAGATTCCTTTTGCAATCCCCAAGGTATACCAACAGAGAACTAAGCATATTGCAGTTTCTCAATAAATTGACCACATGCTTTGAATTCGTAACATTTCACTTTCTTTAGACCTGTGGTGAACAAAACAAACAATCCTCCTTAAAAACCTGAAGGGGAAAAATAGAGGAGGTAACTAGAAATTATAGGTGCTGAGAAAATCTCTCTTAAAACCCTGTATAAAACCTTGCTTAATTGCTATATTCTTTTACTCCAGCTGCATCTGAAGAGTACTGCTAACAAGTCTCATGATCATACCTGTAACATTAAAGAGGGAGAGTTAGTTTTTGCTGAAGAGCAGAATTCAGAGGATTTGACTAAAGAGTAGCAGCTTCACAGTCTAATGGAAAGATGGTGGACGTGAATCTTATCTTGGCTCCAACAGTTATGAGCTGCCTGGTTTGAAGCCAGTCTTTTAATTTTTCTATCTTAATTTCTACATCTGACTTCATTTTATAAAGGGATACTAGAAACAAATATAAAATATTTACGGCACTACCTGGCACTGAGTACTTGCTAGAAATTTGGTAGTACATTCTTCGTAAATTATCCATGTATTTTAGCCACAAACTAGCAGCCCAAATCTACAAACTTGAAAGAAAGAGACACTAATGTTTTACCAAGTCAGGTTTTCTGTCACTGCCATTTGCTCTCTTTCTGTAAAACCTGTTCTTAATATTTTGTCTATCTGCATTGCAATCTGTCTCTACCTTGTCGGTTTTACCTTTCACACCCTTCTAATTCATGCTGATGTTTTTCAAGTCTTGGCTTAGTCACCATTTGGGCACAACATTTAGGTTACCTAATTGGGCCTCATAAGTCAACTCCTCCTAGATTTCAGTAATTTTCTCCACTTGGTTTTGGGTTACCGATTAAGGCTTATTCGGGGGCGTTGGCACAGAGTTAGGTGAAAGCAACACGCCTTGGGTGGAGCCGTTCCCCAGACACAATGTTTCACGAGCTGTACAAAGAACTAAGAAAGCAGAGCTCTCACCTCCCCTGGTTATCTTACAAAACTGCCATTTGCTTCTGGCTGAGAGCTGACTGCTCCCCTCCCTTCCCCAGCCTCCCGCCCTTCACTTCATAACACGGAGAACAAAGAAGGCAGCTCCTGTGAGAGATAAACTAGTCAGCAGTGTTTGAGATGATTAAAAACAAGAAAAAGATTCCTTGTGGGTATTGATAGGGCATTCCCCTCCCTCTGGCGGAAGGCAGAGAGCTTCAGTCAACATTCTGCTACTATGCAAGAGGTTTACGGTAATTCTGAATCAAGCCTAACCAAGCAAAACAAAGAATTTGTTCATGCCTTGAATAATCTGAGATGTATTTTGGGGGCTGGGTGATCTCCTTCCCCGAAATGGAGTGTAAAAGTGCCTTTTCGTTTTAACAAGTTCGTAGAATGACTTCAGGGAAATCTCATGTTTAATTTGTGTATTGACCATGTAAATATGTGGTTTTCAAAGTGCTTCTTTGCTGCTGCTGAGCCATCAATCAAATTGCATTTTAGAACTTGTTTTCGGAGTATTGTTTACTTGAAATGAGCGTTTGTAAGAGTATTTGGAAAAAGGATGACCTTTTGAAATGTGGCCTTTGAGACTATTTTGGAAAGGTCCGTGAAATCTGTTTGTACATTTTGGGGACATTCGTTTAAGTCAAAAAGTGTTTACGGAGCATACACAATATCCTCAGAAACAAATTATATCATAAGGACCTGAAGACATTATCAAAAAGGCTTTATGCTTACCCTGGCCTAATGGCTTTTCCACTCTCTGGTGACTGAAAAGAAGTAAAACAGCTTTTATTTGGTTCCTACACCGCTGTAACAAATTACCACAAATTTGGTGGCTTAAAACAGCACAAATTTATTCTCTCACAGTTCTGAAGGCCAGAAATCTGAAATCGAGGTTGGCAGGGCCACGCTCCCTCCAGAGGCTCTTGGGGAGAACCTGTGTGATGCCTGTTTCCTAGCTTCCGGTCGCTGCCACCAGCCCTTGGCATTCCTTTGCTTATAGTCACATCACGCCAAATCTGTCTCGCGCTTCACACTGCTCTTCCTTCTGCGCGCATCATCTCTTCTGTATGTCTATCTCCAACTCCCTCTCGCTTTCTTTCACAGGAATATGTGTGACTGTATTTCAGTGTCGCCCAGATAATACAAGATAAGTTCCTCTTCACAAGATTCCTAGCTTAATCACATAAATGAATTAGCCTATGAGGTAACATTCACGGTTTTGCCACAGAGAGTGAAATCCTTAGATTCTGGGGATTAGGACATGGCCATGTCATATCTTTGGGGGGGGCTCATTTTTCAGCCAAGCAGAGTCTGCCCTCTGGCCTCTACAAATAAAATACACACTCCCCATCCTAACACCTCCCAAAGTTTCAACCCATTACAGTATCAACTCAAGTCCAAATGTCATCTAAACTTCATCAGCCCAAAAGCTCCGGATCTCATCATCTAAATCAGGCACAGTTGAAACTCTGGGTACGATTCATCCTGGGGCAAAATTCCTCTTTCTCTGTGGACCTGTGAAACCTAGGGGGAAAAAAATTACATGCCTCCAAAATACAGCTGTGGGGTGGGCACAAGATAATAATTACAGACGTTCCCATTGTGAAAGGGAGGAGGTGGAAGGAATGATGGGTTCATCCATCCTTAGCAAGTTTAAAATCCAGCAAGCACATTGCATTAGGTTTCAACGCCTGATCATAATCTTATGTTTCTTGCAACTGTGCCCTCCGGGTCTGCAGCTCTGCCCTCTGCACCCCATCCTTCCCTGGGTCTCTGGCCTCAGAGCCATTCCTCCTTTGAGTAGCTCTCTCACTGTTTCCTGTCTGTAGAATCCCAGAACTCTTAACAGTCTTCCTGCCTTTTGTCTCATCTCTGCCCTCTTCTTTCCAGTCTGGTAGTGTTTCTGTTTCTGCTGCTATAAAATTCTCAATAACCTTGTGGGTCTTCCATGTTTGTCAAGCGTTGTCACACTAGTAGGCAAGAGTACCCCCCATCGATCTTTCCCAGATACCCCCACCTCTCTTCCTAACTTCTGCTGACTTGAGTGAGTACATCCATGAGTCACAGACCCCAAATCCCTTTATCAAACTGTTGCCCAGACACATCCTTCGCTTTCTTTAAAAACATGTTTTTCTAACAATAGCTCCTTCTCATTTTAGCTTTGTTTTTTTGGCAATCTGGATGGGCTGTGAATTTTTGAAATTATTAAATTCTGGTTCCTTCCTGCTTAACAGTACCTTTTTAAATTTGTTTCCTTTCTCTTGGATTTTCACCACTAGCAGTAAGAAGAAATCAGTCTGCACCATTAACATTTTGCTTGGAAATCTCCTCAGCTAAATATCCAAGTTCGTCGCTTGTAAGTTCTGCTTTCAACACAACTACAGAACACGATTTGGCCAAATTTTCTGCCTCTGTATAACAAAGATACTCTGTCCATCATTTTCCAATAACATGTTCTTCATTTCCTTCTGGATGCTCACCAACAGTGCCTTTAGCGTTCGTATTTCTAATGACATCGTACTTGTGACAACATGTATGTAATCTCTGAAAGTACAGATTTCTCTTCCATGCTCCTAACTACCTTCTGAGCTCTCGCCAGAATCTCCTAGCATGTCCAAATGTCTACCAACAGATTGCTCAAGGAAATCTAGACACTTGCTATCATACTTCTCCAAATTCTCCTAGCCACTCTTCAGGATCCAATTCCAAAGACACATCTCCATTTTTAGGAATTTATTACAGCAGTTATAAACGGTCTGTTTTAGTTTCGTATTGCCACTGTAGCAAATTGTACACATTTGGAGGCTTAAGACAACAGATTTCTTCTCTCTCTCTCTCTCTCTCTCTCTCTTAGAGCTCTAAAGGCCAGAAATCCCAAACCAGTTCCACTGAGCTGAACTGAAGGAGTCAGCCAGACTGTGCTCCCTCTGGAGGCTCTAGGGGAGAATCTGTTCTTTGCCTCTTCAGCTTCCGGTGGCTACAGGGATTCCTTGGTTTGTGGTAAATCAGTCCAATCCCCATCTCCACCTTCGTATCACTTTCTCTTCTTCTGTCTTTTTCTGTGTGTGTCTGTGTCCAAACTCCCTCTATCTTATAAGGTCACATGTGTTTACATTCAGGCCCACCCAGACGATCAAGGATGAATGTCTCCTCTAAAGATCCAGAACGTAATCAAATCTTCTGCCCTACAAAATAATGTTCACTATTCTGCCATAAAGGTAATATTCACAAGTTCCAGGGATTAAGACACGGACGTATCTATTTGGGGGGCCATTTTTTGGCCTCCACAACAGTTAGCAGTCAATGATATCTTACTATATATGCTAGACACCGTGGTAAGCATTTTACACTTGATCTTAGCCAAAAGGCTGAGAAGTAGCGTGTGGTAAGCATTTTAAAACTTTATTTCATTTAGTCCTTAAAAAAGATAGCTTAAATAATGCATTAAATCTCCATTTTAAAGATGAAGAAATAAAAAATCAGGGATAGTATAACATCTCCAAAATCTTACAGCTAGTTTGCTGGTCTCCAGGTACAGTGACCTTAGAAATATTGCTACATCACCTCTGTGTGGTTATTGTACTTCAGGAGTTGACATGCTTATTAAAAAAAAAAAAAAAAGATGTATATACATAAAGGCAGTTACAGATTCCACCATAATCCATGCTTGTTCTCTTTTTACTGAGCATCCAATACACTTTAAGAATAACCAGTAAAGAGAATGACTCAAACGCAAGTAGATATATTGTGAGGTAGCATTGATTTTCGGATTACAAATGTCCATGAATCCTCATTCTCTGCCCCAGGTGAAAGATTCATTGTTGCCTGATGGCAGCATTAAATTCAAGCAATAAGGCGGGGTGGGGGGAAGGGATGACTACTTTGCTACACGTTTCCAATCCGGTGAAAGACTTAGATCTAGGAGTCTAGACAGATGAAGAAAACCAGGCTGGCCAATCATCAGTCCACTGAACAATACCTTGGTCTCAGGCCCTCTATGAGGCTCCAACGAGAGAAACAAAGGAAAGGAGAGGTCGTCCTCTCCTAAAAGTGTATTGAGGAAGCACAGGTACATTTAAACACACGTGACAGAAAAATTAAACACTGGTGTTGGAAAGGACGTATCAGTAAGTAGAAGGTCATTTATCAAGAATGACCTGAGGTGGGAGAAGCTACTTTGGAAAGCCAACACAGACAGAACCTTAGCAGAAGTATGTGGCTGGGGAGACAGAAAAGGACAAGCAGGTGGCCAAGATGACAATACTGCACCTTTGTATGGGGCTTTGTCAGACTGGAATGGACTGGACTGGAGAGGAAGGTAATTAGGAGATTTTCTCCAAAACACGGAGTCATTTTTTACTTTATAAAAGATCATTTATGAAGTATCATTTTTAGTATTATTAAAAATATAATCTACATTGATGTGAAATATTACATAAATCACACAAACACACAAGTGGACACGTAGAAAATAAAGCTTGCTGGTAATGACCTTGCAGAAACAACTACTGTTAACATCTTATTCTGAGTCCTTTCTATTGTATGTATTTATCTGTATCTATTTATACAGTTTTATACTATCTTGGGATTTTTTTTAATACTATCTTGGGATTTTGATACACAGTCTGCCCTGTAGCCCGATTTCTTCACTTAAAAACCTACTATAGGGGCGCCTGGGTGGCACAGCGGTTAGGCGTCTGCCTTTGGCTCAGGGCGTGATCCCGGCGTTGTGGGATCGAGCCCCACATCAGGCTCCTCTGCTATGAGCCTGCTTCTTCCTCTCCCACTCCCCCTGCTTATGTTCCCTCTCTCGCTGGCTGTCTCTCTGTCGAATAAATAAATAAAATCTTTAAAAAATAAAAAATAAATAAATAAAAACCTACTATAAAGATTTTTCAGGTGATTAAATATTCTTCCAAAACATGATTTTAGTGGCTGTATAGTTTTCACTCATATTGATTCATTATTGTTCAGGTAACAATTCCCTATTATTGAGTATTTAGGTTGTTTCCTATTTTATCCCTGTATAATTATTCATCTGCCCAACACGTTTGCACTTCTAATTTTTGTGCATATAAACTGGGTGCCTTACTTTCCAGCGAGGAGGTAAGGGAGTCTCAGCGGTTTTTCAATATTTTCTCCCTGTCTTTTTCTCCTCCTTTATGCATGTATCTGTGTGTATTATACACGTATCCCCCTACATATACCTACATATAAAAATATACAAATATATGCATATATATTTTTATAGGCTTATTATATGTACATGTATGCAATGTTATATTAAAACACACAAAATGTTATTTTATACATATTTATTTACATATGTAAAATAGGGTTTTGGTTTTGTAGGAATATTATAGATCTAACCACTGAAACAGGTAATATTATACCACCAAAGCTACAGAGGTAATTGAAATATATATATGACAAATCCAGAACTCAAACTCAAGCCTCTCTAATATCCAAATCTAAATTCTCCCTGAGATATTACTGCTACTACTACTACTAACTTACCTTGATTGAACATTAACTATATGGTAGGAAAAGTTGTAAGTATTTTATATGACCTGTCTCATACAACACTTACAACTACTCTATGAGGTAAATGACCATTTTTTTTAAAGATTTTATTTATTTATTTGACGGAGAGAGAGACAGCCAGCGAGAGAGGGAACACAAGCCAGAACGCCGTGATCATGCCCTGGGCCGAAGGCAGAGGCTTAACGACTAAGCCACCCAGGTGCCCCGAGGTAAATGACTATTATCATAACCAATGATGACTGAAGAAATGAAAGTAGAGAGAACTAAATAATTAGTGCAAGGTCACACAGCTAGTTATATTTGGCAAGAAGTCCCAGTGTATAGAAATATAATATTAGAAGAGGACTTTCTCATTTGGAGATACTATATGTGTTTGAGAGAGAACTCCCTGGCACCCATCATAGTCCTACTGGCAAATGTTTCAATGGTAGGAGTATCATGTATTGGCTACTGATACAAAGTCTGGATCCAGATTTCTCCAACTGAAATCTCAGCTCCAGGACACACGAGCTGTGTGATCTTGGGCAAGTTACTTAACATGTCTGTGCTTAAGTTTCCTCATTTCTAAAACTGAGGTACTAATCATGAAAAATTAGTTGATGATTAAATAACAAAACCTGTCTCCCTTTATATAAGCCAGGCTTTAGTAAATACTAATTACTATTCAAAGAAGTAATAATAATAATGACAAAATGTCAAATAAAAAATAACAGATAAATGGAAACATTTGCTCTTAAGTTAGGCTGTAAGAAAGAAGAAGACTTCCGTTGGCAGTTAGGCCTTTTGTTAACATTTTGAGTACAGTGAAAATTAAAAAGTACAACAGAAACATAATAAGCAACTAATTTTATTCTTTTATACTTCATTAAATAATTAACTATTTGGTCTTCTATTTCCACTTAAATCAAATGAGCTTCCAAGTTTTTGCCAGGTGGGCCTTAAAATAGCAGCTCAATTCATACGAAGGAACTGGAATCACTTTTCTAGCATTTAAGAAAACAACACCAACAAGATATAAAAAAGGCCACAGGTATGACCCAGAGAAGTCTGAAATGTGAACAGGTGCTTGTGAGTTGAGGGGACAGTTTTTTCACTCCTCCAAATCAACATACACAAGTTCCCAACCTTAACAACCATGACTCATCCTCAGTAAGACATCTGTACCACATCTGGTAGGACAGGAGCTTGGGATGCAGAACGAAACAATTTTATAATTTAAAGGGCCATTGGTCCAAAATGAGGCAATGGGGGCTCTGACAGCAGGAGTGACACACATCAAATGGCTCAAATCTAGGTCTCCAGACTCATAGCTCAGTGCTCTTTCACTCTATCACCTTACTTCATTTATGTATGTGTGTGTGCGTATTATGCATACATATGCATGAATATCTGTATGTGAATGTATGTGCATGAACACATACATGTATGCATGCATATTTGTGTATGTACGTATACACATATATCTCATTCTGCATATTCTATCAAGTACTGACAGCTCTGTTGCATAATTTATGCCATGAATAATTGATAATATCCATGGAGGAAGTTTAGGTTAATTTACATCAAGATTTTTTTTTTTTTAACACATTTAGCAATTTTCACAGCTACATATATAGCTGCCCAGATATAGATTTGGCTTTTGTGTGCGGGATTTTCTTTTACTGATGCAGTGCTGAACTGCAAGGGCATTTTCAAAAAGGATATCTTGAGAAGCAAAAGCAAATGACACTGTAACTGAAGTCTGCATTTTTGTGAGAGCTTTTCTCTGCTTCTGTGTCATTGTGCATAAGACAAGCTGTGCTGTGCTCTGCTGTTTCAGACAAAGGAGCCGGCAAGAGAAAGGCTACAAGTCTTTGCTCTATTTCTCGTCTATTTATTCACACATGATGTGTAAGATCAAGCCCACCCTGTTTACTCTCATAATGATAGGTAATTATAATTTATTTCTTTAATGAAAAAAACATGCTATGGCTTACCTTTCACTGAAGCAAAAAGCCATTACAACTAACCCGTGTACTGTTTTCCTTAGTAAAACTCACTCATCTAATATCAGGATAGCATTTGCTTTCATCTTAACTCTTTCTTTTCCCCTAGACAGTAAGCTAAACTCAGTGGTGACAAAGATCATAAGGGTCCCCTGGCCCAAGTGCCATAATATTCTAAACCTTCCCTTGTGTCAAAGTCTGATCTGCAATTCTGGTACACTGATTGGATTGGATTTGTTTGCATTGAAAGAACTCTGTGTTTCCCTATAGTACCAGGTTGCAGAAAATTGAGGGATAATGGTCATATTCTTTCACTTTGGTCTTTATTAGAATACGATGTTGGTAATCTACTTATTGGCAATTTCAGCTTTGTTAGCAGGGCGTGTGCTGTTGTAATAAAATGATTGGCTCAGCTTGCACATGAAGGAACTCTCGTGCTATTGTGTGAAATCCGGTACACAGGTTTGAGGTGGTAAATATGATAGCCAGGCAGACGAGTTCTCTTACATAGCAATGGTACAGTGCTTGGCACATTGCTGGCACTTAGGAAGATGGATGAAAGAATGAGTCCCACTGGAATCATTATTTTCTTATTATCTGTTTTTCTGAAATGACTTACCTCCTTTAATTTAATAAGTGTGTTACAACAGAAAATTTGATTATACAGGTATCTTTTGGCAGTCATTATTCATTTTATATACATAAGTGTGGCACTATTAATATTTAGATTCACTGGCTTTTTCCTTCCATATACAAATGAGAGCACATAGAGCGAACTCTGGGAAAAGCTGGTTTGAAAGTCTTCAAATAATAGTCCCAATAATAATATAAAGCAGTTATCATTGAAGTACTTAGTATATACAAAGTTAGATCATTTAATTTAATTGTCAAATAACCCTAGAAGAAAGTCATTATTTTTCTCACTTTATAGACAAGAAAATTGATACTCAGCAAATTTAAGAATCAATGATATGGTAATAATAATAAGTCATAAGTATCCATTGAGCAGTCTCTTATGCTGAGATTACAATATTTTATTTAATTCTGACAACGACCCCATGAGATGAGAATTGCTATCTTCATTAACAGATGAGGAAACTTAAATAAACTTCCCCATCACACAGCAAAGTGGAACAGTCAGAATTGGAGTCCACTTCTCTGCCCCCTCATACTGCAACCGTGTCTTTATCCAGCAGAATCTGCGTAATCACACCATCTTAGTCAAAAACATATAAAATGGAGAACTACGGGGGCTTTAGAGAGATTCTAGTTCTGCGATCTCATTCTACAAATGAGTAAGCTGGACCTGGTTAAAGCTCATTAGTCAGATGGGTATTTCAAATCAGTTTTCCAAAGAATTGAGCTGTATGTCGTTTTTTAAAATTGTGTTCATTGGTGAAGTGGCAAACAACCATTCAGCCTGAGTGAAATGACCAGATATTTTTGGAATGATAACCAAGCCTTATAGACCCGTGTGCAGATAGTATGAGCGAGATTGTGTGTGTGTATAAACTGAGAATAATATCACCCAACTCCGAGGGCAACAGAAGGCTACCAGTTGACCTTTTGCCTTCTTTAAGGAAGCATAGAACTGCGAGGAACAATTCAAGCTTGGGAGAAGAGGATCCACAAAGTGCTATTTGTCCTCTCCCATTTGATTTCTATATTCAGCTAAGCACTTCCTTGAAACTGATGCCCAGAGCTGTCATTTATCCACTTTGCCATTATCACATCTGAATCCCGCAGGCCCACTTCAAACGCAAGGGAATACAACTGCAGATTCTGAATGGATTTCCTCAACAATGCTGCCCAATTGACTCACATTTAAAAATACTTTGATCGACCCATCCCTTTGTCACAGGAAGCTAGAAGCACTAGAGGAGGCTGTTGGAAAGAAGGGCCTGGTTCCATGGCCAGATATGTTGACTTCACCAAAAAGAGATATTTCTTGTCTCTTTAGAAGAAGAATTACATGCAATGGGAAGATTAATGTTCCTCTGTCAGAAAGCTACCTAGGAACAGGTGCTCCCAATTAATTTTCATGAGCCATATTCACCCTGTGGTTAGATAATTAAAAAAATAACCTGGGTAAACCTTCTCACGCCAATCTAGTTAACCACATTTGTTGTAACGAAACAGCGCTTAGGAATATTCCGCTAAAAATGATTTTTATTCTGGTGTATATTTTCATAAATAATATTATTGATGTTCTAGTTTTAAAATTAAGTCAGAGCTATCCCACAAAACAAAGCATTTATATAATGGAAAATACAACAAAAATGGAAAAGATAAAAATTTCAATATACAGACATATGAGTATGATTTTTTTCATTCTATTTCTGCATATATATCGACATAGATGTAATCAAACATTATATGGGATTTTATGAATTGATAACACACTCAATAAAAAAGTAATTAACCAACTAATATACATAGTCATAGCAAGCTAATCGGAAAACCACAGTTAAGTCAAATATAAGCATCACTTTTTTTATAGAAGCTAAGTATTTTGCTGATATATATTTGTTATTTCTGTTATTTCTCTTTGTTTGCTTTACAATTCAAAAAATTATATTAATGTGGTAATTGACTTTTGTGGTTGTTATGGAGTTCGAGTGCCCTTGGGGAGGATTTTAAATATCATGAAACCCAGTCCCTTCCAGTTTTCTTTCTCAATAGGACTGGAGAGACCAGCCCCTTTGCAAAGATTTGACTGAGATATAAAAGAGACAATTATGTGGTCTATTACCAATTCTGATGGACCTTATGGTATTTAAATGAACAAAGCTCTCTTTGTCATTTCATTAACATGATTCCTTTTCAGAGAATGAGCAATTCTCATCTATTTCCTCCATTTTGGGAAAACAACCAATTTTTCTCAAGCTCATTTGAAAGGGAAGAGGTTGTTTGGTCTCTCCGTAATTGATTGAGAACGTGTATGGCCTCTGAGTGCACCTGCCTCTGCAGTTTATTTCAGGCTACACTAGCACGAGAAGTGGTATGTTATAATCCATTGGAATAACCGGAGGTTGGAAAGCACAGCACATACGAACCCTTATTGATTTCTAATTCCATGGCATTTGTTAGTTTGTTTTTCTCATTCCTTTTCTTTTTCTTTCTTAGGAAAATGAAATGAGTAACATCTGTGACCACAGCATATTGTTCTGAAAGGGTTCACATTTAATATGCTGGATTCCTTCTTTTGAAGTTTACTCCATTCCAAGGATTTTAGTATTTGCATATTCTTTTTCTTTGTTCCATTTAAAAAGTAATTTTATATATCAGGTAGTATTACTAACATGCATGCATCCAAATCTCCCATGTTTAAAAAGCCATGACAAGCATAAACAAAAACAATGGGTCCATATGAACAATGAGCTTTTCTAGCATTTCACTCCGGTCAATTTAAAAAACTACTTAGGCTCAGAAGTAGTATTATATGTACACTACTGTATATAATCGTATGTGCATAAACATATCCATTTATTACTTACGGTGTTCAATATAAAAAGCAGAGAGGATTTTTTGTTTAGTTAATGTCTAAAGAGAAACCTCCTTATGCCCTCTTTCTTTAAGGGTCTGTGCTGCTTATTTAGGATTCCACCTTGCATAAAACATAAGCCACAGATTGAATCTACTCTTCCTCTGTGAGTCTTCCAAAAGTAAAAGAAAGAGGTTAAGATATGGTGAATCGAGCATTACTTAAGAGAAAGGTCTAAATCTCTGCACAATTAAGTTCTTGCACAACTGAGTGGGAAAGAACGGAAGGAAGCAAATTTCAAATGCCCTACTGCAGATGCTCTGTGTGGAATTCTTTGGGGTTACCCAAGGTTCAGGGCTATTTCACCTAGGAGCTTTTGCTCAAGATGGTATCTCTCCCTCTGCTTCTCATTTACCAACTTTAACCCATGGGACCCCTACCTTAGCTAAATCCCATTACCTTAGCTAAATCCCATTTATCTTTTGAATAGAGGTGGATACAGATTTTGTGGGGCCTGAAGCTTTGACTGCAGCTTACTTTGAGAAAAAATATATACAATTACAAATACAAAAGGTATAGTGGAAGTAAACCATGATTAAAGATGAGAAGAGAAGTCAAACAAATTACTGCAGGCTTGAGATTTAAGCCACTCTCTTCCAAGTTCTTATAGAATTTACTAGATGCTTAAAGGGAAATGATACCTTGATTGTCTCTTGGATTTTCCCTCCACTTGTACATCCCAGCCCTTCTAGGTACCTTCTCAAGGGAGGAGCTGGAGAGCTGAAGCTTCCTTAGCATCCTGGCAAATCTGCCTGTCCCTTCAAGTCACACTCAAACGTCCTTTCCTGCTTTCCTCTTCCCCAAGGTCTGCTTTCAGCATCCCTGAGCTTCCATACCATCCTGTGCCCAGGATGCTATCCTGAATCCCAGTGTTTTCCATCTTGCATTGTAAGTGCCTAATTACAATAGGAATCTTAAGGAAGAAAATGTGAATTTCTCCCCATTTTCTAGCACGATGCTTGTAATAAAGTATGTGGTGAATAAATATTTTCCAATAACATCAAATAATTATGTACTGCTTACTAGGCGCCAGGCTCCATTCCAAGCATTTTATATATTCACTATGATATAGCTACGATTATTAACATTAAATAGATGAGGAAACTAAAAAGTAGAGAAGTGAAATAACTTGTCCACGGCCAAACTGCTAGTTCACGTTGTAGCTGAGATTCAAACCCAAACAGTGTGCTAAGGCATCTCTGCCCTCAGCCCTACGTGGCCGGCACCACTGCCTCTCAAAATGCATGCAGAATACTTCCTTTACTTCTGCTTTGAGTGGCATTTGAACTCTATGCCTCAAGGCATGGTTTGTTACAGTAACCAGCTCCTGATTATTTAGGAATTGATAATCCAATTTGTGGGTTTTTGAAGACTCTGCAGCCTCTTTACCCCCCTACAGCTTCTTGCCTGCAGGGAGCATTTACATGCTTGTTAGCACCTCCCCAGAGATGGAGTGGAGAGGGGGGAGGGCGCCATGACTGCCATTGTCCTGCACACCCTCCAGTTATCTTCCCCGCTACAGGGGAATTGAAAAGCTAAGGTTGCAGTAGCTTGTCAGTACGTGTGGATTCCAAATAGGATGCAACCCCTTATTGTCTACACTTAGCCTTTTTGCCCCCAAAGGGTTGATCATACAGACCAATTGTCTCCTCAGAAAGCTATGTTAAGCACATAAGTAGAAGCTCAGAATATGCCCCTTCAGTAGAGTTGAAACACTTTTAGTAGGAGTGACAGGATAAAAACTGTATTTAAAGAGGATTGGGAGATGGATAGCAGTGGACAAAGAGATGGAAGAAAAGGAGATCAGTGACAGGGAAGCAGGTATTCCACACTTACACTGTAAACGTGTCAACCATTTTCAGCATTTTACTTTAAAATAATTATTTGCTGAAATTGATTTCGTCTTAATTTTTCAAATTCCACGAGTCTCTTGACAATGTATTTTGAGAAGCTTATGAGAAAAAGTTTACTTTAGTTTTGAAGATAAAATATGCATATGCAATTAAGGTCACCAAAAATGGTAATTCTTATAGATATTCCCTAGCCAGCAAGCAAAGTTGACTAAAATTTCCCTACACCAAGGTTTATTTCTCTTATGTAGAATTTTCTTTTTGAAAGAGTAAGAAATATTAGGCCATGGGGAAATTTGTCTTGCAATTACAGACATCTAAAGAGGGATGGCTTTTCTATCCAAGAGATAGCTTTTGTGATTTTGTAATCCAGACTGTATATGTTTTATGCAACATTAATCTACCTCGTTTTGCTCAGATGAGAGGTTTTATATGTCATTCCCAGGAAAAACTGGTGACCATAACTGCATAATGAAGTTGAGTTCCTAGTAGCTTATGAGGATTGGGTTCCTGAAATTTTTCAAAGCATTCATGGAGCCTGGCAGACACGAGCAGAATTATTTTGCAGTAAAATTTCATTCATTTAGAAGGCACTCATTTGGAGTTCATGATCATGTGGCAACAGCTGGAGTGACCTTTAATAGGGCACTACCTACCTGTGTTCTATGAAAGCAACTGAGGAAAGTAAGCTCTTTTAAGGCATGTGTTATCACTTTAGAGGCACTATTTTAAAGGCTGATAAACTAATTAAACTAATTAGTAGCGCCCCTTTTAAGCAGGTGTTCTATAACTTTCTAAGTATCAGGGCTATTAGCTTAGTTCGAGTTAATTTATGTTATAAACTACCACTTTATTTTTATTCTTGCAATTCCAGTCAATACCATCCCTTTGTTTGATGCAATTTATTCTATATTGACTTAATACAATAGAGTTCTGTCTATCTAAAAAATAGAATGGTCTTTGGCAAATACTGACATCATCAAAAATTATGCACTGGGTACTTTTCAAACTTTGGCCATTTTGGAGACTTTAGGAATGGGGTTTTACATAATACAGGTTTTTAGTGCTGAAGCTGGGCTGTCTTTTGGTAATTATCAGATTCTTTGTCATTCTGTTTATTTTCTGGGTAGGAAATGCTTTTTATTGAATGTGGGATCCACTTCGTGTAGCATGGTCTAGAACTTGGTAGATGCTCATTGATTTCTTGAATGAATAAATGAGTGGTTCGGGCTCTTACACGCTGTGCCTTAAATTTGAATAACTCTGGAGACTACACAAGCATTTGGTCAGGAAGATCCTGGCATGGAGTTCCAGATAAGCAGAAGGGAGCTAGCAAATAGCAAGGTTCCAGGCAAGCGGAGATGCTGAAAATGGCAGGAGAACAGTGGGCTGGGGCGAGTGCTGTATAGACAGAGAGGGTCCTGGGTCAACAAGAAGGAATGGCACCATCAAGGAAAGATCCACCTATGGACCCACAAATGTTCACTACACCCAGAAATCAGTGAAAGCGAAAAAGGAGAATATCTCCATGTAGGAAAACCTCTGCATTCTTTCATTTAGCTTTTTATTCAGTTGTTGATCTCGACTATTTATTACATATTATCATTCACCAGACTGTATTAGCTGCTGCTTAAAACATACAGCTTCTGGGATTTGACAGTTGGTTAAAAGACGTTTACTAAAGAGAATTGGTTTAAGATAAATAGTATAAGGAGAATAAGGGTGAAATCAGTCCGGAAAAAGGGAATAAAAGGCCAGGCAAGGTGCTTGTGTATATAGTAAAAAGCCATGGATCTCTTCCTACTTTCTCTGTACCTTATTAGTGACACGGAGTGTATCTGTCCTTACCCGCAACATTTCTGCAATCAGGAATGCCACCCAACCTTATTTAGCATCTTCTAATAGAATTTCTCATTGTCCTTTCCATTCCTAAAGTAGAAGAGTGGATTTGAGTTAGAGAAGATTATACGACTCTTGAAGAAGTGGACTCAACATGACACAAGGTCTGCTCCCATCTGGACTCAGTAATGACTACATAGAATTAGTTATGGGTAGGTGAACGAAAAAACATACATCATGACTAATTTACTATCACTCTTGTTTTGGTCAGCTAACCTATATAATCAAAGAGTAAGAACAGGCAATCTCAAGAGCAGTGAAATAAACAGGGAATTTTTCCTTTATTAAAAATACTTTGGTTTTGGGGCACCTGGGCGGCACAGCGGTTAAGCGTTTGCCTTCGGCTCAGGGCGTGATCCTAGCATTATGGGATCGAGCCCCACATCAGGCTCCTCCGCTGGGAGCCTGCTTCTTCCTCTCCCACTCCCCCTGCTGGTGTTCCGTCTCTCGCTGGCTGTCTCTATCTCTGTCGAATGAATAAATAAAATCTTTAAAAAAAAATACTTTGGTTTTATTTTTGCATTTGTACTACACTAAACAGCTGAGTCTTATGGTGAGGTAGAAGCCATAGATCTTTTAGTTTTTCGGGTTACACCTAAAGGCTTATATTAGGTATAGGGAAGAGAACTGTCATTGTGAATCTTCAGAGTCGGAAACTCTGCTTTGCATATAAGAAGATGATCATCAGGTGACTTGAATGAGTTTGAAAATGCATATAGATCGGGGGGTGTCCCCTAAACTTCTTAGGTAGTAGAGATCACCCAGTCAGGTTAGCTATAGGGCACACAGTGGGGTAGAAAGGGAATGAGATCAAAGATGAATCAATCTAAAGTAGAAGAAATGTGTACTGATAAATCTTGAATTGGGATCAGAGGAAAAAAGAGAGTAACCACGGATCAAGAAGAACCAAATAAGTTCACAATGAAGGTGTCCTATTGATCAATGGACCTAACCATGTCATTTATATTTCTGACTCTTGGTTTTGGCATTGTTAACTAAGAAACATAAGCTGCCAGCATCTCCTTCAAAGGGATAGTTCATATTCCTCTTGAATATGAGTTCAAAAAAGACCTGAACTTTCAAGTCCTTTGGAGTAATTATAATAATTTAAGAATCTTGGCCATCTCTAGAAACTTTCGGTTGTTAAGCCATATCTCACCACCCAAAACTTGTCTCTCACGAAGCCAATAAGTACTGACAATTATTTATCAAAAAAACGTTACTAAACATTTTTATGTAGTCTATATACTTTTAAAGTCAGAGGCTTTAGTGTTCTTTTGAAGAATAGAATTTTCTATTTTGGATCTTGTGTAATTAAAATGTTCTGGCTCATATACAGAAAATCAAATACATTAACATGTTGCAAATGTGATCTGTCAAAATTGTCAGTTTTTTATAAGTTCCCTTCATAAAATTATAGTGATAATGAGTATAGGGCAAACCGATTACATAACTTAGTGGTATGCAGGTTATGGTAAAATAGAAGCCAAAGCTACTTCTGTAAAAAAACAAAAACAAAACAAAACAAAAAAACAGTATATTATTTGACTCTTTACTGTACAGTACAGGCCAAAATTTTATAGATGTTCAGAAGATATCATGAATACACAGTTGTAAAGGCCAGGAGTTTAACTTGTTATATGGTTGGCCCCAGACTTGCTTGGGCTTCTCTGACTGCAAAGTCATTGCTCTTTTTACAGTACTCTAAAACCAGCAAACACTGGTTCAGAAAACTAACCTAACCCAGGTAGAAAAAGGGAAAAATAAATGATTAAATACCAAGCACTGAGGTCAGAGAACACATTTTCAAGACAAACCTCAAAGGTGGGCAACTGTCTCTTTCTAAGAAAACAGAACTTGCAAAGTCAACTCTGCTGTTTTCGGCAAAAAAATACCGAGTTTACATTAAAGACAGAAACCGAGCTTTAGAAAGATTAGCTGAAAATATTTATTTTTAAGAATCTGCGGAGGTAAATGAAAGGTCATTAGTAGTGAAAAAATCAAATTCAAAGATAGTTTACACCTCTCTTTTCTCCGGAAACTCTAGTCTTTTATGATATTACCCAAGAGCAGAAACTGTAAAATACCAAAGGAAGTCAGACTGTGAAGTGATAGAAACAAACACATGAGTCGTTGCTTTCATATCCTGAAAAATCACTTGTATTCTTACTCTAAAATGCTCTTAATTTCAAGTACAAAGCTTCACCCAGGTGAAATGAAAATTAAGTTGGGGGGACTTAAATGGGTTCTTACACAATAGAGTAAGATGAAGGGCTGTGGGGGGAAGAGAGAAAGGTGCAAAGCACTAACAGGGCACTGGATTTCAGAGCCTTCCCTTATTGAACTCAAAGATGGGTGCAAGCAGAACACTGCCTTCTCCTGGCTCAGAAAAATGTCTAACTATGAACAGTGTTCTTATGACAATAGACAATTTGTCTAGTTCCTTATCTTTATGTGGACACACACACAAATACAACTTGAAATCTCCCTACCTACCCACCAAAATGCCACAAATACAAAGATAGGCACATGCACATACACATCAAGAACACGCATATGTACAAACACACGTACCGGGGCACACACATCACCCATGGACTCATTATAGTGCATGTACCATGCTCACACATATAAACGCAAGTGCACTGGTGCATACCACACAATGCCTACCCATGCACATGCACACACGCACACACACGAAATTCATACAGGCATTCATGCACACACACACTCATGCATGCAACATTCACACACCTACATTATGCACATGTGCAGACACATGGGAACAACATTAACACAGACGTATACAAATATGTTAAGCAAGCACCCAGATACACATCACATGCACACATATGTACATACTCACATGCATTCATGCACACATGCACATAGACCCACATACAGATATAGTTACCCACATAGGTGCACAAAACAGTGATCAGAAAATTCTAGAGAAATTAAATATATGTCTATTAAAAATATTGGGAATTTTTAAGTTTAAAGGAGAGCAATGAAGAAAGAAAAGGAAAATCAACACAGGAAGGATGGCGTAAACAGGGTTTCAAGCCCCTGGGACCTTCCCTGCGCAGAACGGAGGTTTCTGTTTTCACTCAACAAGGGACACAGTATTAATGCCATAGCAAGTTACGGTAGGAGTGTCTGACTCCTAAATGTCATGCAGCACTGCTTAATCCTCTAAATACACAGTTGAGTTCCCAGCTGAGTTGAGCAATTTGATCAAGGTCACTGGGAACAGTCAACAGTAGGAGCCTGACAAACGAACACTCGAGCCAGAACCACAGGACCACTCCCTTCAATTCACGTCAATATTGCCTTTTATAAACAAGAAGGGGGGACGGATTTAAAAATAGAGATTTATCCATTTAAAATTCTATTGAATTCATCATCACAGAAGTTTGACAGTGACAAGGTGCTCATAATTTATGTATGAAGCTGCTGCATTTTAAGTGTGGACAGCACACATGGAAGACAGAGATTCGTGCCCATAAACAGTGCGCTCTGCATTGAAGACATCCAGCGATCAGCCAACACACTCTGAGGAGGCCTGACAATGCCACATTAAATATGATTAACGGATGTAAATGCGAAAGAAAAAAAATTTCCAGCGCTCCATCTTATATTTTAATAAGTATTTTTGTGGTTTTGGGCGAAGAACAAGACAACCATGCTGTTGATTTGCAGATGTAAAGCGTAATTCCTTACCACCCTCTTGTGGTGATTGTAAAGAACAACTCTTTGATCGGTGACTAGCCTCCAGCTCCTCCCCGTATTTCTAATAATGAGCCCCTACAAATCTTCTGTGGTGAACCACAACTGATTGCTGATATTTAACAGTTTTTAAAATTCATATGTTTTAATTCATGACGTAATAATATCACAGTCTATTTCACAAGATAAATGTATGAGATGTATGAAATAGAGAGGATAGGAAAAAACTAAACATAGGTCAGAAATTTGAATTTTTCCGGGGCGCCTGGGTGGCTCAGTTGTTAAGCGTCTGCCTTCGGCTCAGGGCGTGATCCCAGGGTCCTGGGATCAAGCCCCGCATCTGGTTCCCTGCTCCATTGGGAGCCTGCTTCTTCCTCTCCTACTCCCCCTGCTTGAGTTCCCTCTCTCGCTGGCTGTCTCTCTGTCAAATAAATAAATAAAATCTTAAAAAAAAAAAAAAAAAGGAATTTGAATTTTTCTAAAACCAGGGGCCAAAGGAAGATGTGGGCCCATGGAGGAGGCAGGGAGGGGACAGAAACACCTTTGACTCCAGTGATAAGTGTCTGTCCCTGTGTCACCCTGGGAGGCAGTCAAGACTTGCCTTCTGCCCTGGTCTGGGGTTGAGAGTTTAGTCTGGTCAGGGGGAGATGGCTGCTCGGGATGAAAAAACCATCTGGTTACCTACGCAGAACTGGTCCCTTAGTGGCCACAGGTGGGATTTGCAGTTGAGGGAATTAGGGGTGGAAGTGTCAAAACCAAAAGTATGGAGGAAAAAAGTAAAATTTCCTCTCCCCCCCACCCCAAAAACCAAATTCTTGAAATGCACACACTTTCTTCTTTCAAACATAGAAGTCTCTCTCTGGAAGTGCTTACAAGAAAAACATCATCAAAAAACCTTACCTGATAACATTCCCAGTTAGCATGCTAGCGGGCATCACCTGGGACTGCCAGGTGTTTGTGGCATTAGGGATCACAAAGCCAAATGCTAAGATCCATTCTTCTAGGCATTGCCCTTCGAAGTAAACTTTTTGTTCCAGGTGGAATTTTTCCTATTTTCTCTGCTGAAGACAATTTCAATTTTGGAGACACTGCCCTACGCTTGAGGGTGTTCTTAGAAATATGGGCTTCATGCCCCACTCCAGGGACTGACAGGTCTTCCGTTCCTTGCCAGAGTATCTTCCCTGTCTCAGCATCCTGGAGGCTCATCCAATTGAGTTTGAAGCCTCTCAGGATCTCCCTGGTCTGATCCTCCTTGGCTGACATGTTGCGGGGAGTCTCCTGCCAGGGCTCTCCCACCCTGGCCCAGTGGAGCCTCCAAGATGTTGTGTGCAGGAGCAGAGGACTGAGCCCAGCTCCACCTGGAGAGGCTGGTGGAGCAGTGGCAGAAGCTAGGCCTGGACCAGCCTCTCCTTCCCCTCAGCTCCCACTTCTGATCCCTTCTCCTTCAACAACTTAACATTACAGACATGGTAACGTCATATGATCCAGCTGTACCAAATCCCCCCAGAATGCCCACATGTTTTCTGAACCCAAGGATAACGCATACACCATGTACTTGGATTTGTTTTAAATAATCCTTCCATTAAACTTCCCTGACTAACTTAAAAAATTATCCAAATTGTATCGCACTCTTCCTAGCCACTTTTTTCTCACTATTCACCAACATGAGGTTTGGACTGTTAAAATTAGTTCCATCGCTGTTCTGCACACATGACTTCTTCTTTCCTAACTATGTTCTTTATTTCATGAAGGTATTTCCAGCTTCATCCAATATCTACTCAGTTACTTACTGCCCAACTGTACGTAACTTTCTTGGATATATCCAGCTTCTTTGGATCAGTGACTTCTCTTTATTCCAATGGTCACAACTTGAACCTAATAAATTAATTGCCCTATATTATCTTTATCTCTAATAATGTTTCCATCTTCCAACTTACACATCTAACCACCTAACTATGTGCTAAAGGAGGAATATCTATGATCTATCTATCTATCTATCTATCTATCTATCTATCTATCTATCATAGGCAGAATAATGGACATCCAAAGATGTCCATAGCCTATTGTCGAAAACTGAATATGTTAGGTTACAGGGCAAAATAGAATTGAAGGTGTCAGTCAGCTGGGGTCTTTAAAAGTAGAGAGGGAAGCAGAAGAGATGGCAGTGTGAGAAGTATTCAGTCTAACTTCACTGGCTTTGAAGATGCAGGAAGGGGACCATGAGATGGGGACTGTGTGCAGGCTTTAGAAACTGGAAAACGAAAAAAAAAAAAAAAAAAAAAAAAAAAAAAAGGAAACAAAGGGAAGAAAGAACGAAAGAAAGAAGAAAGAAAGAAAGAAAGAAAAAAGATTCTTTCTTAGAGCCTCCAGAAGGCATGCAGCTTTATACATACCATGATTTTCACCCAGTGAGAGCCACTTCGGACTCCGACCTCCAGAACGGTAAGGTAAAACATTTGCATTGTTTAAGCCACTAAGTGTATGATACTTCATGGTTACGGCAGTAACAGGCAACTGATTATCTATCTATAGCGCTATGCCAGCTCTGGAGGTGGTGATAATGGGAGTAGCAGAAAGATACACAGAGAAAAGATAAGACAAAACTGTGAGAGTCACTGTCTTAGAAGAGCTGCTATGATCTCTGGAATCAGACAGCCCTGGCTTCCATTGATTCTGCTGCTCATTCAACTCTTGAACATGTTGCTTAGCCAATCTGAGACTCACCTCTCTCATCACGAGGAGAGAAAGGAGGAATTTCAAGATTTCATCCTCATAGGCTTGTCTGGATATTCAATATACAGTGTTAAATGCTAAGCTTTCTGAGTGCCAGTTAGTAAAATTTCTCTCTCCTTATCCAAATACCTGTTTTGTATCACATGGACCTTGCTGTTCTTAAAGAGTGGACAGTAGAGGAGGGAATTGTCAAGACTCACAATGGATAACAAATGGAGTACCTCTACCTAGATTATCAGCTCAAAGAAGAACACATGTGCATTATGTTGTGCTAACAGAAGCAGCCCTGCAGACTGCAGGTTCAAGTCTCAACTCCATCCCCATTTAGCTATAGCAAGCATCAGTGGGGCACAACTTTTAGGTAAGGTTATGATTGCTTGAGGAAGTCATTTTATCCTGTGGGCCCTCAGTCGAGTTGAAAAGACTGGAGGTTGCCTTCATCCTACCCAAGGCACTCCTGGGATGCCTTTCAATTCTTTGTAGCTTCTAAACATTAAAAAGAAAAACAAAAACCCCCTGACTTTTAAGAAAGCTTAGGCTTCTGGTCTCAGCTCTGTTGTAGCTGAAATGCAGAGAGCTTAGACATCACATTTAGCTTATAGCAAGGAAACGTTGAACAAGCTGAACATCAGTGACTTTTCTGGGACTCCCTGGGGGAATCCAGACAGGAACACCTGAGATCTGCTTACTGGGAGCAGAAGCTGCTGGAGCCCTATACTGGTGGAACAGTTAGATGGTAATTCTGACAAAATACTAGATGGGGGGAGGGCTGCTGTACTGAGGGCCCTCACACTTTAGTGGGCTTTATATTTAGAAACGCCACCTGTTTCTCACTATGAAGATCTGGAAAAACCTCCTCATGGCTCAGGCGGGAGGAAGGGAATAGTAATCTGGAAAGAGACAGGAGCTTTATCCATATGAGAGGCTGACGCTCCAGAGGAAAACAGTTTGCTAAAAGTTTATCTCAGTAAGTGGGAAGGGCATTCCTTCCACTCAAGTTCCCTTTAGTCTTCCTGTCTCATCTAAGAGGGGAAAACATAGTCAACAGGGATCAATGAAATAGATTGGGAATGCTGCAGCCAGGGAGGGGGATATGGGGCAGTGGGGGGAAAGCTATATCAAGAAAGTCATGGCCCCAGGAATTGGCCTATTCAAACACTGAGATTGATTGATGGCTAAGATTTTATTAATTTATTTGACAGACAGAGAGAGAGAGAGAGAGAGCAAGAGTGAGCACAAGCAGGGGGAGCAGCAGGCAGAGAGAGAGAGAAAGAAGCAGACTCCTTCAGAGCACGGAGCCCGATGTGGGACTCCATCCCAGGACCCTAGGATCATCACTTGAACCAAAGGCAGATGCTTAACCGACTGAGCCACCCAGGTGCCAAAACACTGAGATTTAATTGGAGGATTATATCATGCCTCTTTTCTCCTACACCCTTACATCACACCAAAATATCCCAATATAATGATAGTGGACTATAGCTACAAGAGCCCCAAAACAAAGCCATTCTTTGAAAAGAAGTATTTAGGGACACTCCAAGCCCAGAGGGGAGACTAAAACAAGGTCATCTGCTGAATTTGAAGCCTCTGACACAAAGCAGCTATAGTAAACATTAAATACCACCTTACTTTTAGGGATAGTCCCATAAATTCTCACATGACAGGACTATTGACCTCAGTTCCTACTACCCAATACAACATGTTTGACTTTCTACAAAATATTTTAAATTTGGCTTTCTATAAAATATTACAAGGCACGACAAAAAAGAATAAAAAAACACAATCTAAAGAGACAGAATAATCATCACAACAAGAACTGAGATATGTCTCAGATATCGGAGTTATCAAATAGGGAATTTAAAATAAGTGTGATTAATGAGTTAAAGGTTATAATGGAACAAGCAGACAACACGTGAGAACAGTTGGGTAATATAAGCAGAGTGAAGGGAACTCTAAGAAACAAACTCTGAGAAACAAAAGGCTAGAAATCAAAAGCACTATAAAAGAAATGAAGAATGCCTTTGACAGACTCCTTATTAGACTGAACACAGTCAAGGAAAGAATCAGAGATCCTGATGATAGATCAGTGGAAACATCTCAAAATAAAATGAAAAGTAAAAGACAAGAATAAAAGACCGAGAACATCCAAGTACGTGGGACAATTTCAAAAGGTTTTATTATACACAGGGGTGTCTGGGTGGTTCAGCGGGTAGAGCATGTGACTCTTGATCTCGGGGTTGTAAGTTCAAGCCCCATGTTGGGTGTAGAGATTACTTTAAAAGAAAAAAAAAGTGTAACATACAAAATATCTAAATACCAAAAGGAAAAGAGAATATAGCAGTAGAAATATTTGAAGCAAGAAAAAAAAAACTTTAAACAAAATTTATAAATCTACATATACCACGAAGGAAAGCATCTATAAAGATTTTTTTTCCAGGATTAACAGGTGACAGTATGGGCACTTGTATTAGTAGACTTGTGTTTCCACGAGCAATAAGCTCTTTTCAGTTGTGGCAGATGAAATAGAAAAGGAGCCTAGTAAGAGATAATACTGGAGTAGCAGATTGGGGTAAGAGCTTATAGGATCATGAATACCCCACTATACTGTCTGGCCCTCACTCTAAAATCTGTGATAAACGTTTTCCTTAGAAAGAAATACTAATGACACGTTGCAGAGTAAGGCAAGGCTGGGAAACCTTAGGATCACTGGTAGTTACTGCAAAAATCCAGGAAAGAGGTAATGAGAACAGTGTCTGTGGAGAAAAGTAAAGAATTTTACCAGAGCAGAAACATGGAATGAGTCCTGCAACCAGACAACCAAAGTGATAGTAATGTTAGATGAATAAAATGTAATCAAGTGATAGGTTCAAGTTGGGAAATCTTACTGACCAGCACCAATATGAAACTATTTTCCAACAAAGGCTGGCATTTCAAATATACAGATTTCAGAATGGCAATTAGCAACAGAGAAATTATTTAGAACTTCGTCCCAAAAGCCCTTACACTTTGTAAATGCACAAGAAGTACATTCTTAACTACTCATGTGCCCTTGAAAATCATGGCAGATGCTATTCACAAGGACAGTTCTGGATAATACTGATATGACTGTTCTTAAGATTTCTGATGGACTACCATTAAGGCCTCATCTCCCACAAATGCAGATGTTATGGGCATCTGATTTCAGCCTTGCTGACTTCAACACTCTAATTACCAGTTTTCTTTATGGATGAATTAGTTGAGTAGCTGTGTGATTTATCCTGATTGTCATCATGGCACAACATTTGCAGATGGAATAGTCAATGAAATGCATTTTTAGCAATAGCTATTCTGGCCTTCAATATACATGTACTGTTAAGGTCTGACAGTTCTAGCTTGCATATTTTAGGGCAGGCTTTCTCTTTAGCATCTATGGAGTTTGAGCAAAAATGCTTATACTTGCATCATTTGGAGGATATGATATACAAGCAAGATGATTCTATGGCCACGTAGTCTTTCACTGCTTCTACTATACAATATTGTTAACAGCCTGGGCAAAGAGGTTGTAAACCCCTGATGTGTTTTGCATAGACCACACAGTATTTTATGACTTAAAAAAAAAAAGATTTTATTTATTTGAGAGAGATAGTGAGAGAGAGAGAGAGCAAGCACGAGTTGGGGGGAGAGGCAGAGGGAGAAGCAGATGTCCCATGGAGCAGGGAGCCTGATGCTGGGGGTTGATCCCAGGACCCTGGGATCATGAACTGAGCCTAAGGAAGATGCTTAACTGAGCCACCCAGGTGCCCCTATGACTTTTAAATAAATAAAAATATTATTTTTAAATAAATAAAAATATTCTTGAAAAGATTTTACGTGAATGCTCTTTTTTCTTTCTTTACAGGTTAGGGAGTTGGGCAACACTGATTCTGCAATTCTATCAACCATAGCCCCAGCATTCTCCACTGTTCCCCACATGCATGCATTTACATTTAATCCCTATGCCTCCCTTCCTTAAATTACTTGCCTAACTCCTTGCATTGGTCAGCAAAGGCTGACATAACAAAATACCGTAGACTGGGGGACTTAAAAAACAGAAATTCACTGTCTCATAGTGATGGAGGCTGGAAGTCCAAGATCAAGGTGTTGACCAGTTTGGTTCTTCCTGAGGCCTCTGTCCTTGGTTTGTAGATGGACATTTTCAGTTAAGCCCTCATATGGCCTTTCCTGTGTGTCCCTTTTCGGTGTCCCTTCCTCTTTTAAAGAATCAGTTCTATTGGATTAGGGCCCAATCCTTATAATCTTATTTAATCTAAAAGACCCCTTTAAAAACCTGATCTCCAAATACAGTCACATTGGGGGTTAGGGCTTCAACATATAAAATTGGGGGGACACAAATCAATCCAGAATACTTGTGTAAGCATTTGGGTTTGTGAATGTTTATAAGGCATTTTCATTTTTAATAGTGGAATGAATGACCCAGAAGTTAAAATAATAGAGGTAGAAGGGGCCTTTGATGTTATGAGCTTGACTTCCTAACTGATTTCGATCTGAGGTCACTGTCCCTGTCTGATTTGTCTTTGCCTTATGAGATAACTAAATATGCTAATTGCTCACTATTTGTTTTCCACTGAAACACATCATTTTGATTTATCAGATAGTATCTATGGGAGAATTCTGTTTGGGTTATCATTCATCACATTGTGCAAAGTCTTGTTTATGTACGTTCCTGGGAAACATGCTTTTCTGATAACGTCGATGATAGTTGCCCAGCTGTTCTTCTGAGCAACTGGTCTGAAATTATCTTTGTGACAACGTATTTTGTATAAAAGTCCATGTTTCCTATTTGACTGCTCAATGTAAAGCTCAGGAACAAATGTGTGGAGAAGCTATGCCACTTGGAGATCACAAAGTGTCAAGAGTCAGAAAGACAGAAATTCAAAAATTTCCCTTGCATTTGCTAAGTGTTTGGTTTTGGGCAAATTATTTTTCCTCTCAGAACCCTGTTTTCTGATCTTTAATGTGAAAATGTAGTAACACTACGTGCCTCTTAGTCCAGTTCTTGGCAATCTTTCCTGTGCTCAGGGATCACCTGGAGCCTTGTTAAAATGTACATTCTGATTCAGCTGATCTGGGATGAGGCCAGAGATTTTGCATTTCCCACAAGCTCCAGGTAATGCTAGGCAGCTGGTCTGTGGACCACACTTTAAGTAGCAAGGTCTGCAAGGATGAAATGAGAGGACAGGTGCAAAGCACTGAAAATACTGCCCACCACATCATCAGAATCCAAAAAGCCCTGACTCCAGCTGTTGACGTTATTCAGATAGAGCCTATAGGTCAGTATAATATGCCTTTATAGGAGTATTCATTGTATCTCAATTGTGGTTTTCTTTTGTCTGCCTCCTTGCACTCTAAATTAAATTCATGCAGTTGTGTTATATTTTATGTAGCCTTGGAAACTACTTTAAAACCATTTTTGCAAAAAAAAAAAAATTACGTAAATTAAATACACTGATAAATAGACAAGGAAAGGATACATTTTTATAATGAATTGAAAATAATGTGACCACAAAAACTACATCAGAGCCAGTTTTAATCACCCGCAGTCTCTGATCAGTACTTCCAGCCAACCACACCCCAAGGCACCTGGGAGATGACGTCACCCTCAGATAGCTTTATCTCACCCTCCCCCTCTCCCTCTTGTGATGCCCTAGTTTGCACAACACAGCCCAGCCTTCCCAAACTTCTTTTAGGTCCTTAAAATGTATCACTTTTGCACATGTCCTAACCTTCCTATTTGCTTTTCCTCTGGTCCTTTTGTAACTTCCCCTCCTTTCAGTTCTCAACTCCGATGCCACCTTCTCCAGGATGTTGCCTTATCTCCCTCTTCCATCTGAGTTTAGCACCTCTCCAGGGGCTCTCATAGCATCCTTTGCCTGTCTTTATCTCTGCATATCAAAATTTATTATAACTGCTTATTTACATACACTGATCTGTCTCCCCCCCCCCCCAAATCAGTAAGTTCCAGGAAGGCAAGAGCATTACGTTTATGTATCATTATAGCCTGAGTATTGAGAGTTACCACAATAAAGACTCAAAAAATATGTGATCTATTAATGAATGAATGCACCAGTGAGTGGGTGAGTGGGTGGGTAGATGGATAGATGGATGGCTAGGTGGATGGATGAATGGATAACAAAGCAGATGCCCCCACTATTTTTGGATTTTTGATACAGCATTTATCAGCAACAACTTGGATTAATTTTATTAAGCCTGGGATACTCAGCCAAAACCATCATCTCAAAATCTAAATACTCACTGATAGTATCGGTCCACCCAGCCACTTTGCCCAGCTAAGAAAAAGGTTTAGGAATAATAATTCCTTACTGGGTTTTAGCATGTGGCAACATCTGTCTCTGACATTCCTATGAAAGAGTCCCAGGCTGAACCTCATTTAATTTCGGTCTGGGTCTCAGATTATAACTTTGTAAGAATCAGCAATTTGACACATGTACAGCTATATCCAGAAAGAAACAGGCATATACCGAGGAGTGAATCTCCAAGAACTCACCATCATTAAAGGGAAAACACCTTCAAATTGTACAGGTCTCATCATTTTTACTATTCAAAGGAGACAGCTCATGATTATTAGTAAGATAAAAGCAATGCAATTGTTTTCAGCTTGTAAAACATGATTGCATAATCCATTACTCAGTTTAAAATAAAATGAATTCTTTGGTTTGGACAAACTGAGAGCTTATCAGAAATGATGTTACATTTTCAGAAAATAGTATTAAGCTTAGTCAACCCTCTGAGAATATAGTAAACATCCATAGAAATACCTTAAAAATATATCCTGAGGTTTTTATCTTGCTTGGAAGTATAGTACACTCAATCATATAGGACAGAAACCATTCAGCATGTGCCTTGAGTCTTATTAAGTTCTCCAGGACTTGTGATAATGAAGACAAACAGTTTAACCTTTGCTAGACTTGGGACCTTGGTTACCACAATGTCTCATTAAAGAAGAAACACACTAGGAAAAACGTAGATAAATGTATTATAAAGCACCATGCCTCTGAGTGATGTCCCAGATCCTCTACTGTTACACTCTAATTTTGTTTTCTCCCACATTTTGTCTATTTTCTGTAGTCACAGAGCGGTGCTTTTGAGAAAGATCTTTGTTACCTAATTCTCGGCTTAGTTTTTAAGAGTTAAAATGACCTACAAGTTGGTAGATTAGCTTGCAATACATTTTATAAACTGGAGTACTTTAGGGACAAACATTTGGATGCTCCCTAGCGTTTAGAACAGTTTCTAAAATTTGGTTTGCATTTATTGAGGACTGCATTTTTTAAAGGATTTTATTTATTTGTTTGATGGGGGGACAGGGGAGGAGGTGTGGGTAGAGAGCAGAAGCAGAGGGACCGCCAGAGGGAGAGGGAGAGAAGCAGGCTCCCCACTGAGCAGGGAGCCTGACATGGGGCTCCATGACCCTGGGATCATGACCTGAGCTGAAGGCAGACACTTCACCGACTGAGCCACCCAGGCACCCCAAGGGCTGCATTTTTTAAAAGAGAGACAAAGAGAAGAAGACAATCAGATTGTTTAGGATTAGCAAATTCTATGGCAAAAAATAAAAGCAAAAATAATAATTTATGTTGATCATTAGAACCTGATGACAAAAACATCTTAGTGCCTTGTGTTAATATGAAATGGCAGTTGAACTAATAATGATTCGCTTCCTTCTGCTTCTCTTGAACAGATTTTAGAAGAAATAAGCCAATGGAAAATCTTGCTTCTGATCTCCACTTTGTGAGAGGCAGATAGTCCATGGAGGAGCAGGCTTCAGCTACTGGTGATAGGAGCAGTAGGGGGAACATTGTAAGGCAGAGCAACAGATGGAGAAAAAAACATCCTTGCTTTTTGGAAGAGCCACTGACACTCCTGAACTATACGGAGAACTCTGTGCGAGATTCAGGAAAATCGGACACAGCCAGATGTTATGAGATAAACCTAAGCTTTCACTCAACCCCAGAGAGAAAAGTAAGCCCAAGCTGACTCAGAATTAAAAGTCAGGGATCCTGGAGGATCTTTTTACTGTATTATCTTGTAACATCTAAAATAGCTGAAGAAGTAGAGTTTGGAAAAACCAGACAATCATTATACATTATACAGAATGCTACCTTATTCACAATATGTTAAGTAACAGGAAATATTTTCTTTTCCTAATAGGAAATAATAAGGATAATCCAAATTAAAATTATAGCACTGAGATATCATTTCTAAAAGTCTATCTACATTCTATATTGGGAAGGATGTTGAGAATTGGATATTCTCAGAGTACTTGTAAGAGTTAAAATTGATATAACCTATTTTGAAAGACATGTGGCCGGTATCTTGTAAAACTGAAATCCATACATCCTTTGACCTATTCATTTACATATATATCAGAAAATCACATGTTCATAAGGAGATATACTCCAGTGTGTGTTCACTATAGCATACAGCACTTGAGGTAATAGTAAAAATTAGAAACAGCATGGATGTATAACAATAGGGAAATGACAAAAAAAAGTGTGACTATAATCACACAATAGAATGATACATGCAACTGTTAACATCTTAAAGCAGATAGATCTCAAAAACATAATGATGATTGGAAAACAGCAAACTGCAAGATTATAGTTACCCCCTGCTACCATTTGTGTAAGCAGAAACCCTATTTATACCAACAAAATACATATAGTTTATAAAAATGCATTTATGTTTGAAAAATATAGAAATTGGAATGGAGTAATATTATTTTTTTTTAAAGATTTTATTTATTTATTTGACAGAGAGAGATAGCCAACGAGAGAGGGAACACAAGCAGGGGGAGTGGGAGAGGAAGAAGCAGGCTCATAGCGGAGGAGCCTGATGTGGGGCTCGATCCTGTAACGCCGGGATCACGCCCTGAGCCGAAGGCAGACGCTTAACCGCTGTGCCACCCAGGCGCCCCGGAATGAAGTAATATTAAATGACCCCTTGAAAAAGGCTGCCTCTGGGAAAGAGTATAAGTGATGAGATTTAGGGAGTAGTCCAAAGATCTTAATTTTATATTAAACATTTTAACTCCTTTATTTAATCTATGATTTGTTTATTTATTCATTTATTTAGATGATTCAATCAACAATTTAATAAATAAATTAATTAAATTAGTAATTTCATTAGACTTAATGATTTAACTACATGACTTATTTAATTCTTCAATTTAAAAATTGAAAAAAGCATTGATAATGGAAATTGGGGCACTGGTTGTATAGATTATCAACTTATACATGTCCTTTATATCTCCCTTGGTAAGATAACATAAATAAAGCATGGATACAAACAATGCTCTCAGAGTTTTGGAGTTGTAGCCAGGGAAAGAAAAGGGGAATGCCACAAGATAGTGCAAAGGGATAGCATCAAATACCACCTGTGGAAGTAGAAGGATGTCAACTCTAAGACATCTATGCAAAGGAGATTTGAAGGTCCCTCAAATTACCATTAGGGAACGACATGACACTCTCCAGGTATTTAGAGAGACTCATGGGTTTTGAAAAATTAATTGCTTGGGAAAATAAAAGAAAATGGATGGAAAGAAAGGAATGAAATTGGCAAAATGATGTTTGCTGTTGCTGAAACTAGGCAGTGGAAAGGCAAACAAACTGCTTCCCAGGGCTGGTTATTACAGATAACAGTTCTCCGAATGCAGAAGTCAGTGCACCGAATCTGCAAGCAATCAATCAGTAGTCTTAAACTATAAAACAAGCAAACAAAAACCATCCATAAGCACTCGGCCCACAGGATGGTTCTGTGCTACCATATTGACAGGCTTCTTAAAAGGAGATTAAAAGAAATTGTACTAAATTTTCCTTTTTTTAAAAAATTTTCTCTTCTCTTCTCTCTTCTCTTCTCTTCTCTTCTCTTCTCTTCTCTTCTCTTCTCTTCTCTTCTCTTCTCTTCTCTTCTCTTCTCTTCTCTTTTTTTCTTTTCTAAATAGGCTCCATGCCCAGTGTGGAGCCCAATGTGGGGCTTGGGCTCAGGACACTGAGATCAAGCTCTGACTGAGATCAGAAGTCCAACGATTAACTGACTCGGCCAGGCAGGCACCCCCTCAATTTTCTTATTGAAAATGAAAGTGACAAGGCTGAGAAGCACGCACTGGGTAGTTTAGATAGAAAAGAAAGCTGGGGCACCTGGGTGGCTCAGTCGGTTAAGTGTCAGACTCTGGGTTTCTGCTCAGGTCATGATTTTAGAGTTGTGAGATGGAGCCCAGTGTGGGGCCCCATGCTTGGGCACGAAGCCTGCTTAAGATTCTCTCGCTCCGGGGCGCCTGGGTAGCGCAGTCGTTGAGCGTCTGCCTTTGGCTCAGGGCGTGATCCTTGCGTTCCGGATCGAGTCCCACATCAGGCTCCTCCGCTGGGAGCCTACTTCTTCCTCTCCCACTCCCCCTGCTGTGTTTCCTCTCTTGCTGGCTGTCTCTCTGTCACATAAATAAATAAAATCTTAAAAAAAAAAAAAAAAAAGATTCTCTCGCTCCCTCTCCCTCTGCCCCTCTCCTCCCTGCCCCCTTTCCCCCTCTTAAAAAAAAAAAAAAAAAAAAAAAAGGAAAAGAAAGCTTTCCAACAAATAATACTGCTGACAAAAAGAAAAGACCAAAGGAGAAAAAAAGTTAGACTGTGAATTTTGAGAATCACATTAATTAAAATGAACTTTGTGAATTAGTGTTGTGCTTGTGTCAATAAGAGTACAGGTTTTTTTTTTGTTTCTTTGAAGATTTCATTTATTCATTTTAGAGAGAGAGAGAGCAAGCAGGGGAAGGAGCAGAGGAAGAGGGAGAGAGAATCTCCATCAGACTCCTTGCTGAGTGCTGAGCCTGATGTGGGGCTTGATCCCAGGACCCTGAGATCATGACCTGAGCTGAAACCAAGAGTTGGATGCTGAACTGACTGAGCTACCCAGGCACCCCGACAGGAGTACAGTTTTAAAGAGAAATTAGAAAGATTCAGAGTGCTGAATGACTCAGTGATTTTAAACTGGGACCTTCCAACTGTGCTAATTTATATACTGGCTGTTTAAAATCCTGAAAAGTGGGGCACCTGGGTGGCACAGCGGTTGAGTGTCTGCCTTCGGCTCAGGGCGTGATCCCGGCATTCTGGGATCGAGCCCCACATCAGGCTCCTCCACTATGAGCCTGCTTCTTCCTCTCCCACTCCCCCTGCTTGTGTTCACTCTCTCGCTGGCTGTCTCTATCTCTGTCAAATAAATAAATAAAATCTAAAAAAAAAAAAAAATCAGTTGCTATTATAACACTATTGTTTTTTATACTAAAAGTCAATTACAAGTTTGCCTTTCAAGAATGATAAACAGGTGGGAGAGTAGAAGGCATATTTATCAAAGTCAGGTTGCTGGGTATAGTTCCAGCCCCCCACTTGCTAGCCTTATCAGTTTGAGGAAGATGCCCAGCTAATCTGGTTCTCAGATCCCTTACCTGGAAATAAAGAACTAAAACAAATGCTCCATTAAATGCTCTTCTGTCCCAATATTTTAGATTTTATTATACCTAGCTAATATGCTGTGAAAAAAGGTATTCTGAGGAAGAAAAGGCATTTGTTTAGTAAATGGTAAAAGATGTATGTTATATAAATATATGTATATTTTACATGAATAAGATATTCCCTCAAAATTACGTATCTAGAACAACTTACAGATGTTGGAAAACTACTGGATTAAATTGAATATGGAAATTCCTGTTTGGCATTTTCCTTTCTTTGATACTAAAAGAATAACTACCAATATTTCCCCATAATTTCTTGGATGATTTGAAGATTGAGTGCTCCTTGCCCTCAAATAAATGGAAAATAATTTTGGAGTTACTGATTAATTTGGTAAAAAGGGATATGAGGTTAATTTGGGGGTGGGGAAAGAAAGAGTCTGAGAGAAAAACAGAAAGAATGTGTCACTAGGATTTGGGGAGATGATACAAAGAACATGGTAATGTCACTGGGGACTATGAGAACATGAAAGGAAGGAAGAGACTGAGGGAGGAAATAGTGGGAAGGAGAATCCCCTTGTAACTGAGATGGAATCAAATAGTAGTGGGAGGGTTCGGAAGGGAAGTTAAATGAAGGATACCCCAGGATCCTTGGAGCCACACCGAGTATATTACTTAAGGCTGCCACTTAAGCTGCCGTGAGATCCCTAAATAAGTGGAGATCAAAATTATAAAATTACAGTCTTTCTCACAGATCTACAGGGTTGAATTTTCCAGGCTGGTAAGGCTGGTCTACTGTAACTTTTTGTTCTGTCATCCCCTACTGTGCTATTCTTGTCTTCACGGTCAAGTGTCTGTGACCAGGCCTTAGGAAGTGTTAAGTGAGAAAGTCAGAGAAAAACAATTTATCTTTATTTAGAAGATGACTTTGATGACATAATTCTGTTCTTACTCCACTGGCCCAAATTTGGTCACATGGCCATATCTAACTGCCAAGAAGGCTGGGAAATGTAGTCTCCAGTGAGCAGTCATGTACCCAGGTATAATTAGAATCCCACCTCCCATGCCCGCAAAAGAAGGTGGAAATGGATGCTGCCTAGTAAGGAGTTTGCTAAAGAAGGGAATGGGTTCAATACCCTAAAAGAGCTGAGTAGGAAATCTAGCCAAGGGCACTTGAAGGAAATACTTCAGGTATGCAACTTGTCATGTAAGAGTCAAGTCATCAGTGCAAAAATCCCAGTGCTCACTGAGTATGGATTTCTTGTCTCTTGTTTCCTGGCATAGGCCAAATTTATCCGAGGTGTCTGGTGAAGACGTTACCTCATCAGCACCTAGAACCTCTCTCACTGACTGGCAAGAGGAATGCTTGACTGGCCATATGACTTTGCTTGGGCTCTGAGTAACTCTCCCCATGTCTGGAATACTAGAAAGCCCAAGAGAAAGCCAGAGCTGTGGGGCTCCAGCAGTTACTGTGTCCTACTTGGAAAGACAGGCTGAAATGAGTAAGCTAAAAACCTGAACATAAGTTGGAACAGAATTAATAACACTCTTGCTACCAAAAGTCATATAGACATGACTTAATATCAAAAAAGCAATCTACACACATAATTTAAATGAAATTTAGGGGCGCCTGGGTGGCGCAGTCATTAAGCATCTGCCTTCGGCTCAGGGCGTGATCCTGGCGTTCTGGGATTGAGCCCCGCATCAGGCTCCTCCGCTGGGAGCCTGCTTCTTCCTCTCCCACTCCCCCTGCTTGTGTTCCCTCTCTCGCTGGCGTCTCTGTCAAATAAATAAATAAATAAATAAATAAATAAATACTTAAAAAAATAAATGAAATTTAAATGTAGAGTGGTATAGGGCAGATCAAATACTATAAAGAATAGAGCATGACGATATTTTGAAACTTCATCCTTAAGTGGATAATTTTGTTAGAAGATGATACACTGAGGGACATCAGTTATAGGAAAGAAAATTGGTTTCATTTTAAATGTTTTATTTAGTAATCTCTGATAAAAAATGTATAATCCAAATGTAGATTTTTCTTATTCCAATGTTATTACAGTGAATATACCTGTTGTATCAGAAAGGTGTTTCATTAGCTCAAAGTCCCTATTCTATTATCAGAAACAAGAAATGATGTCTTCAATAGAGTACATCTCAGATTAAATGTAATTGTGGTAAGAAAAACCTGTCAATAGCTGTAGGCAGATTCCAAGCATATTACGTAAAAACACTGCTAAGGAGAGCTATACGCTTTATTTTCATTAATTGATTCGGTGCCACAGTAATCTACTGGGAAAGATGATACATGTTACCTCTTCCAAGATTGTTTCAATTTTTATGGAAGGCCATATGTATCTTTTATGGAAGTTATACTTTTGTTCTAGCACAGAAGAAGGGGTTTTCCGTTTGTTTTGCCATTTGATATTCTGTTTGACTGCCTGGAAGCTTTTTTTTTTTTTTTAAGGGACTTTTTTTTTTTTAAGATTTTATTTATTTATTTGAGAGAGAGTGTGGGGGCAGGGAGAGAGAGAACAAGCTGGGGGAGAGACAAAGGGAGAGGGAGAAGCAGGCTTCCCACTGAGCAGGGAGCCCCAATCAGGGCTCAATCCCAGGACCCTGAGGTCATGACCTGAGCTGAAGGCAGATGCTTAACCAACTGAGCCACCCAGGCATCCCCGCCCAGAAGCTCTGAAAGTCCCGCTTATGCTTCCTAATTTCCCAGCTTAGAAATCTGTCCCTTCACAAGGCCAGAAACAGATGTTGTCAAGCTCTTTTAAAGCTAGGATAGAGGGCCGTGACCTGTGCTTTGCCAGTTAGAGATATACATGTCAGTGCCTGAGTATAAAAGTTCAAACTGAAGAAGCAGACACCACGTCTGAGCCATTTCTGCCATAGCGGTTGTACTTCTCTCTTCTTTCTGGAGATCCCACTAGGGGAATTCAAGTCTCATTAGCCACAATACAGTGTAGCACCTGTGACCACGGGTACTGAAGTAGTTGTGACATATGATCTGGATGTTCTTTCTTGGTCCACAGGCTCTTTTCTGTCCATGATAGAGACGGTAAGTGACCTAGTACCCTCTGTTTAGACTAACACAGTGCCTCTCTAATTGTAGTAATAAAGATTGCTATACATATTATATTTGGATCTGGGTCTGCATACAAGAAGATATCCAGATATGGTTGTTTTTGTTTGTTTGCTTTGTTTTTTAAAATAATAAGTGTGTGTGTGTGTGTGTGTGTGTAACATTAAATGTGTGGACTGGTTTCTTTGTCTAAAACAGAGTTATACTGTAGTGGGAGCCCTGAAATTCTAGTAAAGAAAAAACATGCCTGACTTCTTCTGTCAGTACCAACTGATATGGAGCAAATAATTTTACTTATCTGGGTTTCATTTAACTAATGTATAAAAAGGAAAGAGAAATAAGTACTTGGGTGATTTGTGCTACTGCCAGTTAGACATGTTAGTTGACAGATGGCTTTTGGCTTCATATTTGCCCTCATGTGTGTTCTGTTTTGTCTGGGGGCCAAATGTCTAAAAACTACATTTCTCAGACTTCCTTGGGAAGCTTTCATTTAGGTTATACCAACAGGAGGAGGTGAGAGAAAACTGGAAGGAGGAAGGAAGGAAGGAAGGAAGGAAGGAAGGAAGGAAGGAAGGAAGGAAGAATGGGAAGGAAGGAAGGCAAGAAAGAAGGGAAGGAGGGAGGGAGGGAGGGAAGGAAGGGAAGGAAGGAGGGAAGGAAGGAGGGAGGGAGGAATAGTATCTACAGCAGCAGCAGACATTTCTTGGCTCCTAGACTCCAACACAGGCTGCGCAAGCCCGCTAGCAGTAGTAGCCCCAGCAAGTCCCGTGACAGGATCCACAGCAGCTCGGTGATACTGTGACCTTGGCAGGAACAACTCTGGGAAACATTGAGCCGCAAAGCTTCAGAAGCATCAGCGAGTCAGTAGGCTCCTCAGTCTCAGGTGGGACAATAGTCATTCCAAAGCAACAGGTGCCCCAGCAGCCCCAGTGACACGGTAATCGTGGCCTCCTGGTTACACCACACTCATTCCTAACACAAGAGCAGCCTTCCACAGTCACTAACCTACGAGTAACCTCATCTTGCCTTTCTGCTCTGCAAGCCCTTCCCACATTTTTGTGAAAGTTTCTCTGGTATCAAATCCCCTCCGTTTGTAGTAGTTTGTTTACCTGGCTGCACACTGGTTACAATCAGACCAAACCGCCCCCCCCCGCTTTTGTATTTTGAAATTTCTTTTATTACTAAAATGCATCATTCCAAAATTAGAACTATAATATGCGCTTGGAGTTTCTTAATGAAGGCACTGCGATGCCAATAGAATTTCATTTTTGATTATAAGGGAATGCATTCTACCAGATCAACACTCCCACCAAGACCAACAAGAAAACCTGTATAAAAGAAAACACAGAAACATTTTGAAACCATTGGGAACAATTTTGGACGTCGTCGGGACTTCTGGCGCCAGTTATCCTGAAATGAAGTCAGCTAATTGAGGAAAGCCTCCGTTTTGCACAAAACTCAGGGAATCTGCCAATTCTTCAGTGGCACAAAACGACAGATTATACACCACAGAAAATATACTGGTAGAGCTTTAGCAATCTAATGAAAATGGGAGAAAAACGAGGAGGGGGCAAGTCCTACAAAGAAGGGAGGTTCACACAAGGGAGTCCAACATGTGCTGCCCGCTGCCCTTGACACATTTTCTAGTTCCTAACTTCAGCATGGCAAGAGAGGAACATAACACACATAAAAGGCAATGGAAATCAATTGGAGTGGAAATTAAACAGCCAAAGAGAAAAGAAATAATGGAACAAACAATATCTGAATATATAATCACCA
Organism: Ursus arctos; assembly: GCF_023065955.2. NCBI lineage: Eukaryota > Metazoa > Chordata > Mammalia > Carnivora > Ursidae > Ursus > Ursus arctos. The sequence continues at coordinate 55,103,546 of NW_026622808.1, read as the reverse complement.
AGACTTTTTCAAATCTAAAGACATCAATAAATACTACAAACCACAAAGACATAAAATAAAACCACACCTAAGCACATCTTAATAATATGGATGAAAAAACAAACAAAAGATAAAGAAGAAAAATCTTAAATGAAGCCAGAGGGGCTAAACAAAAAAGAGAAAAGAAACAGTATTTTCACAGTAGCAACAAAAAGGCTGCTAATTTCTCCACAGAAGAAAGGAGGAGAGAAATGCAGAAAGCCAGACTAGGAGACAAAGAATGACCTCATTAAGGTACTGAAATAACTGCAAACCTAGGATTTTATATGCAGAGGAGATATAAAAAGATTTGAAAAAAAATAGGTATTTTGAGACAAAAGCTTGATATTTAGTCTCAGTGGATCCCTCCTAAAAGAAATTAAAAAATGGATTTCCTTAGGCAGAAAGGAAATGATTTCTGACTAAAATGCAGAAATTCAGGAATCTATGAAGAACAATGTAAATATCAATTTGTTGTTAAATCCAAAGTAGTGTTGCTTTTCCAAAATGATGGCAATGATAATGGGATCTCGAGGGGTGCAAATTATATGTTGAGTTAAAATCAAGGACCACGGATACATTAAAGGCAAGAGTTCTTATGTTCTACTTTCCTGTTATTGACTGGGAAGTGGTCAAAGAACTAATTTATATTAGTCTCTACCAAGTCACATAGGTATATTATAATATCTAGGACCACCATGGAAAGAATAGAATATAACTAATAAGCTAATAATAGAAGGGAAAGTGGACTAGTAAATCACTTGACTTGCCTAGTCCGAAAGAAGGCAAATAAGAAGTAAAACACCAGTAAGTGAGAAGAATAGTAATGGCAACACGGCACCCAGTTATACCAGAAATTACTTAAATTACACAGAGTAAATAGTCCTACAACATTGCAAAGATTGCCAAAACAAATTATATACTACCTAAATATAAGGACACCGGTGTATCAAAAATAAAAAGATGTAAAAAGGTAAATTGTGAAAACATTAATCAAAAGGAAGCTGATGTAGCAAATTTTATTATCCAACAAAGTAGAATTTAAGCAAAGACACATTAATAATGAAAAAAGGGACATCTCCTATAATAAAAGGGTCAGTCCAGCAGGAAGATACACCTGTGATCTGATCTCATTTTACTTCAAATTGTCTGGCATTTCCTCTCCTTTCTCTTATTTGATTTGGAGTAAACTGTTCTGGATCAGAAACAAAATTATTTTTAAACTTCATTATTCTTTCAGAACAGCATCAAAGATTTCAATGTCAATCTTTTTTTTTTTTTTTTTAAAGATTTTATTTATTTATTTAACAGAGAGAGAATGAGAGAGCACAAGCAGGGAAAGCAGCAGAGGGAGAGGGAGAAGCAAGCTCCCTCCCAAGCCCGATGCGGGGCTTAATCCCAAGACCTCGGGACCATGACCCGAGCCTATGACCAGAGCCTAAGGCAGGCGCCTAACCGACTGAGCCATCCAGGCACGTCTCAATGTCAATCTTGAAAGTACTGTTTCAGCAGTGCCCGGGTGGCTCAGTTGGTGAAGCATCTGACTCTTGATTTCAGCTCAGGTCATCTCAGGGTTGGTAAGACAGCCCTAAGATTCTCTCTCTCCTTCTTCCCCTGCCACTCTCTCTAAAAAAAAAAGAAAAAAGAAAAGAAAAAGAAAATACTGTTTTAATTGGGTACTTACTACATTTTATTTCTTATATGATCTGTTTTTTTCTAGGAAAAAAAATTAAAAGACTAAATAACTCATACTTTCTTGGAGAATTTTTGGAGCCCTAGAATATCTAGAAAAGAAAAAAAAGGGGGGGAAACAAGTTTAGAAATGAAATTTAACAAAAAACAGTGAGTTCTTGCTCTGACTCAAAGTGTGGTATTTATTCATTATAGAACAACTGAAAATATAAAATGTGAAAAGAAGCATATAAAATATCAAAAGTCACCTGTAAGAACTAATACATCTGCTTGTTTATTTTCTTCAAGATTGTTTGAGAGAGAAGTGGAAATCATATTGCATATACAATTATTTATTCCGTTTTTTTCTTTACTATATGGAGAGTGAACTATCCTCATTCAGTAAATCACTTTTGAATATATCTATTTTCATGACTGTACAGTATCACCTATTCAACCCTCCGAATTTGTGTCTCATCTTTCTCACATGGCTTTCTTCCTCCGAGGCTAATCTGTGAATATCAAATAAAACAGCTCCCCAGCCCTCTGGCTTCAAGTAGGTTTGGACCACGGGAAACATGGGCAGGACAATATAGAAAGGACAAAGTATGAGGTTAGGAATTTTATTCATACAGTGTAATATTAGTTTCAGGTATAGATTTAGTGATTCATTACTTAACATACAACACCCAGTGTTCATCACAATAAGTGCCCTCCTTAATACCCATCACCCATTCAACCCACCCCCACCAGCAACCCTCAGTTTGTTCTCTAGAGTTAAGAGTCTGTTTTCTGTTTTGCCTCTCTTTTTTCTTCCCCTTTGTTCATCTGTTTTGTTTCTTAGATTCCATATGTGAGTGAAATCATGCTATTTGTATTTCTCTGACTTATTTTGCTTAGCATAATACACTCTAGCCCCATGTCATTACAAATAGCAAGATTTCATTCTTTTTGATGGCTGAGTAATATTCCATTATATAAATATAAATATAAATATTTACACACGCACACACCCACGCACATCTTCTTTATCCATTCATCAGTCAATGGACAGTTGGACTCTTTCCACAATTTGACTATTATTGATAATGCTGCTGCTGCTGTGAACATTGGGTAAATATCCCCTCAAATTAGTATTTTTGTATCTTTTGGGTAATACCTAGTAGGGCAATTGCAGGATTGTAGAGTAGTTCTATTTTTAACTTAAAAAAAAATTTATCTATTTATTTGAGAAAGAGTAAGCAAGCACAAAGGGGGGTGGGGGGAGCAGCAGAAGGAAAGGGAAAAGCAGACTTCCCACAGAGCAGGGAGCCGGATGTGGGGCTCAAGACCAGGAGCTCATGACTGAGCCACTCAGGCACCCTTATTTTCACTTTTTGAGGAAGCTCCATACTCTTTTCCAGGGTAGCTGTACCAGTTTGCATTCCCACCAACAGTGTAAGAGGGTTTCCATTTCTCTGCATCCTTGCCAACAACTGTTGTTTGCTGTGCTGTTAATTTTAGCCAAACTGACAGGTGTGAGGTGGTATCTCATCATGATTTTTGATTTGAATTTCCCTGATGATGAGTGATGCTGAGCATCTTTTCATGTGTCTATTAGCCATCTGGGTATCTTCTTTGGAAAAATGTCTACCCAAAGCAATCTACACATTTAATGCAATCCTAATCAAAATGCCACCGTCACTTTTCACAGAGTTAGAAAAGACAATCCTAAAATTTTTATGAAAACACAAAAGACACTGAATAGCCAAAGAAATCTTAAAAAAAAGAAAAGCTGCAGGCATCACAATTCTGGACCTCAAGTTACATTATAAAGCTATAGTCATCAGGACAGTATGGTACTGGCACAAAAACAGACACATAGATCAGTGGAACAGAATAGAGAGCACAGATATGAAGCCAGAACTATATGGTCAACTGATGTTTGACAAAGCATGAAAGAATATCCTGGAAAAAAAATAGTCTCTTCAACAAATGGTGTTAGGAAAACTGTACAGCAACATGAAAAAGAATGAAACTGGACCACTTTCTTATACTATACACAAAAATAAATTCAAAATGGATGAAAGACCTAAATATGAGACAGGAAACCATCAAAATCTCAGAGGAAAACACAGGCAGTAATCTCTTTGACATCAGCCATAGCAACTTCTTACTAGATATGTCTCCTAAGGCAAGAGAAACAAAAGCAAAATTAAACTATTGGGACTCCATCAAGATAAAATGCTTCTGCACAGTGAAGGAAACAATCAATAAAACTAAAAGGCAACCTTCAGAATGGGAAAAGGTATTTGCAAATGACATCTGATAAAGGGTTAGTATCTAAAATATATAAAGAATTTATAAAACTCAATACCCAAAAAACAAATAATCCAGTTAAAAAATTTGCAGAAACTAGAGATTCTGTTTAAAATATGTATATATGTCTCTTACATCTACCAACACTGCTAAAATCTATTATTATTTCTAATAGTTTAGCTGAAGATTCTCTTAGACTTTTATGGAGATAAACATAGGAGTTTTAATTAAGATTTGTTTCTTTCCAATTTATCTACCTCTCACTTACTGCATTGTCTAGGACATATAATACAATACTGAGTGCAAGCAGATATAATGGGCATAATTTTCTTCCTGATTTCAAAGGGAATACTTCTAATACTTCTAAGTATAAGCTATTGCTTTAGAATACATTTCTAAATATTGAATTATTCAAACAGTATAAATATTTTAAAGCTTTTTGCTTTATATTATGAAATTCCTCTTCAGAAAAATATTTCACATTACTGTCAGTATTTTCTGAGAGTGTCTTTTCCCATATAATCATCCCAACATTAAGTGTAAATTAGGTACTTTTCGTTATTTATAATGAAACAGGTTTTTTAAAGTTATGATTGTCATAGTCATGATAAAAGTTTAAACATTATAGAAAAATAAAATCTCCCTTCCTACGTCCTGATGTTTCCATTTCTGTCCTTTAGAGATAATCACTATTAGAAAAATTTGTTCATCTGTAAATATTTTTAAAAAATCATATGTGCATTCTATGGTTGTTTTTTTAAAAAGATGTAATTAGTATATTAAATTATTATTTAGAAGGAAATGGTAGATATTATAGCTCCTAACTTCTTAATGCTTTTATAGAAAGTCGGTTTTTGGTCCACCCACATTAAATTATAGAAATCGAAGAAAAATTGTAGAAATTGAAAAAATATTTAGCTCAAGTACACAACTGAGCATGACTCATCTTTCAAAGGAGAAAACGAAGTTTCATAGACATTAGAACTTTGTAATTGTCAATTAGACGATAAGTCATACGATGAAGGACATAGGCCTAACCAACCCCCATAAGAACCGATTACCTTTCTTTGCCCCATAGCCACACCTAAATCCAAATTTACTACAGGAGGGGAAGGGAAAAAAAGTAAGATTAAGGTTCTGCTGACAATCAGTCAAGAATATTATCCTTGTAGGTGGCTGACATATTCCATTTACTTTAAAACAAATGTTATCTTCATTAAGTCATGAAGCCAGATTTTCTATTTTAAAATATTTCAGAAACATTTAAATCTTTGAGATCCAATATTCCTTTCACATAGAGGCCCTTAAAATTACTTTAGTTTGGGTCATTTCTCTTTAACATAAATACTAGAAACTAAAAATAAATAAATAAATAAAATAAAATAAAATAAAAAATGAACCATTTCACTCTACCTGCTACACCTAGTTTTTTTTTTTCCCCAAAGTGAGATGTTTGTTCCCTAGCTGCATAAATGTAAGTCATAAAAAATACTAAATGTTGACAGCTTTACTTCACCTGAAATTTACATTAGGTAGTCACTGGGCTATGGAAGGCACAATGTCTATGAGAGAACTCATCAAAAATATAGATATAAAACATATACCTGCCTTTTGTCTCAGAAGGCTGCATGACTTTTATCTCATCCCATAAATAATGGAGGCATCAGCACATTTATCTGCACACAATAACAAATCCCATCCTCCTGGTAATTGTAAAAACACTGAAGCCTGTTATTGACCTTGTGTAAAATATAGGCATGGGACAAAAAGACGAAGAAACTTTTTGTCTGTCTAGATTCACTTCTGAAGCCCCATCACACACTTTGAAAACCATTAAACTAAAAGTCAGTGATGTGAAAAGGAGGAGGAAAATATATTATTGAATAAAGCAAAATAGACAAGTTAAATCAAAAGATCCATTCATCCACACCATGTCACTCAATGTTCCTATTTTCTCTGCTTAAGCTGTTTTTGAGATATTTGCATTAAGGGAAGGCTAAAACTTCAAATCTCAGAGCTATGACTTCCACTGTTACTTCTCACATTCTTTTACTTTGCTTACTCATTTTGCAGATGAATAGTTTCTCTGAATGTATTTCCAAAGTACAAAACCTTTTCTATGTTGTTAGAGCACACATATTCTGAGTCATACTCAAAATGATCAGCAAATATTTATTGATGACGATTTGCAAATACTTATTGTGTCCTCATCTTAATCTCTGCCAGTTACCCTGGGCAGGGCTCTAGAACTGTCCATTGCCCTGGGGGAGGAAGATATACATACATAATGGATGGATGACATGAAAAATGAGGAGTCATTAACTCTTCCAATGAGCTAAACACAATAATGACTGTAACAGTTTAGGGAAGAGGGAGATAAATGCAAGCCACAGAAGTGACAAGAGACTCTTTAAATAAGGTAGGATTTAAGCTGGATCTTCACAATTAAAATTGAAACAATTGAGAAGGCAACAAAAATATTCCACAATGGACAAGGTGAAGGCACATAGTGCCTTCAGTGATGTATATGAACTCTATATGTACTCAAAGGACAAGATGATGGATTTACTTGGGGTAAGAAAGGGATATGAGTTTGGGTAAGGAGTGTAGTGACCAAGTATCAAAGGTCTTCAAATACAGGCCATATAGTCTGAACTTGATTTAAAAGATGAGAGTCAGCAAATACTCAGAACGTGAACCTTGACTTACCCTTCCATAGAAGACATCATTTTTAAAAATTAAGACTTTTATTTTTTAGAGCATTTTAAGGTTCACAGCAGAATTGAGTGAAAGTACAGATATTTCTTCTATACTCCCTGCTCCCACACACACACAGCTTCCCCCTACCAACATTCCCTACCAGAGTAGTATATTTGCATTTATTTATTTATTTATTTATTTATTTATTTATTTATTTAAGATTTATTTCTTTGAGAGAGAGAGAGAACATGCATGGGAGTGGGTAGGGGGGACAAAGGGAGAGGGAGAGAGAGAATCTCCAGTAAACTCCCCACCAGTAGAGGAGCCCACCATGGGGCTTGATCCCACGACCCTGACATCATGACTCCAAATGAAACCAGGAGTCGGACACTCAAACGACTGAGCCACCCAGACATTGCCAGAGTAGTATATTTGTTACAACAGAAGAACGTACATTACTATATCATAATCATCCAAAGCCCATGGTTTACCTTGATTTTCCTATAGCACTATCACTTTTAATATAATACATAGTTCGCTTAATTATTAAATCTATTATTTTTCTATTATAATTTTAAGCTCAATGAAAACAGGAATCTTTGTTTCTCTTATTTACTGATATATCCTAAGCATCCAGAACAAGTCATATATTCAAAAATATTTTAGAATGAATGAATAATAATAATGGTAAGTAATAATGGTTAAACCTTTCTAAGAGCATTTACTTTCTAAGAGTTAAACTTCCTACTAAGCATGATAGCATTTTTTTCCATTAAACTTCATAACAAATGTTTGAAAAAACTGAGATTTAGGTTGAGTTTATATGACCAACTTTTCACAGTTGTCTAACTCTAAGACCCTAAGCTCTCTCCATGGATTGCTGTGGCTAGAATATATTATAAAAATATTAACTCTGCTTTTAGTTAAGACATAGCAGCATCCAAAAGTAAGGTTGTAAAACAAGGAAGCTATTTGCTAGAAGGAAAGTCCTCTTGGGAATGATGCTGGAATTTGATCAAAATTCTAAATTTTTATTCAAGATTGAATGAAACACTATAGCAATATTTCAAACAGAACGGAGGAAGTTTTTCTTAAATTAGTGACTATTTACTTAGTCTTCCCATCAACAGCTAATTATGATTGAATTCATAAACTAAAATTCAAAAATATATATAAGTGAGCTTACACCGATTCTTTCAAACTCAGATTGTATAGTGATTTTAAGTAATGTCTAGTATATCAAGGTAAATTATAGTTTAATCAAAACACTTCAATGATTTTATATTTCAGAGTTTCATTTTTGAGAAATATAGAGCTTTTCTGTCAAATTATTAACATATTATAACCCTGTTTCTGCCTCACTAAAATTGGGTATCAGGGAGGTCAGTTAGGAAGGTTTTAAACATGCTTCCCACATCCATTAAGTTCCAGTAGCTTAGAAATTTCATAATTATTCAATCTTCTCATAGTAATAAAGTACTGTAAAATGCAATCTTATTTTCAACATAAGCTTAAAATGAGAGAGATTGTAGAAAATAAGAAAAACCTCCCACTTATCAGAATCTCTAAACTATAAAATATTCTCTTAAAAACAAACAAACAAAAAACAAACCTAGGAAAATGTACATTTTAATATGGTAAAACTGCAATATATAGCAAAATGGAAAATGGCCCTCCTGTGAAAGGCAATCTTCCCTTTGTCAAAACACTGACAAGCCAAAGATAATTTACCTATTGATCTTCCTCATTTTAAAATAAAAGAATTCTCTCAAGGTAACAAAATCAAGCTAAAGAGTTGGCTTCATTATATAAAACCAGTAAAGGCAAATGTAATTTACAAAAAAAAAATATGTTACATGATGTGCACTGAAGAAAGACATAGGTTTCCTGTTCTGATAAGTAAGGACATGTATTACTGCATTTTGGAAGGCTGCTCCTTTACTTCAAAAGGAGACAGCACTATCTTGAAAATATTTTGGCAGGACTGATATCAAGGACTATTTTCTCCTCCTCCCCTCCCTTCCTTCTTACCTTTCTTCCTACTTCCTTACCTCCTTTAAAAAATTTATGGTAAAATGTACATAACAAAATTTGCCACTTTAACCATTTTTTTAAGCATACAGTTCTGTGGCATTAAGCATATTCACATTGTTGTGCAATCATTTTTTTTGATACACTTATAAATAAAGCATATTATAACTTTCCAATCTGCTTTATCAAATCTTATTTATCTGAGCCACACACTAGGAAGTTCTATAACCACATGATTTCTATTTCCCTAGTGAAGTGTGTAATATAAGAACATTGATGGGCCTAGAAATTAAGACACCTTTTCTTGCCTTTACTTTTGACCTGCTTCCATGAATTCATGTGAATCACACGACATTATCCCAAAGTGTATTCCTTGGATTATCAGTTCTGGGAAGTTCATAGGTATTACCCAGAAAGGGAGTATGTGATTAAATCAATTTGGATCTACTATTTAAACAGGTTTCCTTTCTGCAGCAGTTTCTTAGAACTTGTCACTTGCTGGTGTTCATTGTGACTCTGTCAGGAAGAAATACAATAGATATTTCACAAATGAACTTTATTATCCCTTGAAAATGTTTTAGGACTATTTTGCAATGGAGCACACCTTGGAAAACATGGAATTTCCGTTCTATGGATCTGTCATTCTGATTTCAAAATACCTTTTGGCACTAAAAACTTCAAAAGAAATTTTTATTTGATGTTTCCTTATCTTGGAAACTGCCATCACTTTTTCACGTTCATCTCTGTCCTCAACTGTCTACCTGTTTCCTGCAAAACTCTGTACTTTTCTGATGTTGTTCACCCTGCCCAGCGTTTTTACTCTCAAAATTGTACTTGCTTTCAAAAGAGGCTATGGCAGAAAATACATATAAAAGTGAGAAGGAGAAAATAAATTCATTATTGAAGTCTTAAAAAATAAATAAAGCATACTGACAGAATGCTTTGCAAGAGAAGTAGCTCAAGAGCTTTGTGTGACGGGCAGGCATGGAGAAAGTTCCAATGATGCCATCTCAGCATCCTTTCTGCACACTGTCCTCCCTAGGTTCACTACTGAACATGCATTAGCAGGGAGGGATAGATCAACCTTCTATACTGTTTTCAGCTCTATCCATTTTATCCCCACACCCACCCCTGATCCACCACTACTTTCAAAAAAAGGTTTACTTCTCCAGACCCTAGAAGATCAGAGTGTTCAGTCCACTCTCTAAAGGGGAAGACGAGTCCCAGACCTCAGCGAGTGCCAACTGAAGAACAGAGAACCTCAATTACCATAAAAAGCAATCTTGAGCTACTTAAGATTTGTGGCTTCTCTCTTACATTTTGGTCCTCTGCAAAGTCAACACTAAGCTACTAACACTTGATAAGAATAATAAAATTTCGCACCTTTTGGAAATATTTATATACACTGTTCTCTGTGATACACAATGAGCCAAATCCATTGGCAGTGGAAAGGCTTTCATTTTCACAAAGAAAGATGATAGGGAATATAATCAAAGACATCTTGACATGAACACTGGCATAAGCAATCTCTTCAGCCAGAACTTCCAAAGCAGATTGTCTGCAAATGCCAAACTAGACTTATAGGAGTTTTGGAAAATGGGAAAATTTCCTTCTTTAGACTATTATGGTGGTGGTTGGTCAATATCTTAGTGGTTCAAGGCCATTACAATGCTCTGTGAAAGGCAAGAAAGCTGCAAGGGTGTATTTACTAAAAATGGGAACTACCTGAGTTTAATTTTTGCCTCTGGTCTTCCCATCTCTGACTATTGCTAAAGAAAGATGATTGGCTCCTGCAAGGCTGTCCTATGTCTACTCATCCTAGTCTTCGAATCTGTGTGTTTATGGGTGTGTGTGTCCCTCTCCCTCTCTCTCTTTGCCTTAGTCCCTTTTCCCACTAACCACCCTCCCAGCATAGTTTCTTTTCTTTCATTTTTAAGATTTTATATATTTATTTTATATATATATATATATATATATATATATATATATATATATATATATATATATATATATATATATGGTGGGGGTGAAGCAGAGGGAGAAGAACAAGCACACTCCCTGCTGAGCACAGAGCCCACTGATGCAGGACTCCATTCAAGGACTGAGATCATGACCTGAGGCAAAACCAAGATGGATGCTTAACCGACTGAGCCACCCAGGGGCCCATCAGCAATAGTGTCACTAAGAAGCACAATCACTTCAGATGGCGAAAGTCAGAAAAACACACAAAAACATGTTGTCTAGTGGCAACATCTGCCTCTGATCTTGTGATGTAGTCCTCAGTAAAGACAAGGGTTTTTGATTAAATGGTGTCCCCCAAAGTTATGTTAAATCTCAATCTCTAGGACCTGTGAACACAACCTTACTTGGAATAAGGTCTTTGGGGATGATCAAGTTAAGATAAGGTCATACTGCAGTAGGATATGTCCTAAATCCAATGACTAGTGTCCTTCTAAAGAGAGAGAGAGAGAGAGAGAGAGAGAGAGAAGGGGAGATTTGGAGACACTATGTAGACACAGAGGGGAAAAGGCAATGTGAAGACAGGGGCAGAAACTGGAGTGATGAGCTATCAGATAAGGAACACCAAGGACTGCCAGCAGCCACCAGAAGCTTTGAAAGGCCAAGGAAGGATTCCTCCCTAGAACCTTCAGAGGAGGCATGATCTTGATGACCCCCGGTTCAGAGTTGTATCCTTCAGAACTATGAGACAACAAAGTCTGTTGTTTTAAGCTGCCCACTCTGTGGCCATTTGTTATAGCAGTCCTAAGAAACTATGCAAATGAACACAAAGGTCTACTTGCATGAAGAAAAGAAAAACAATCTGGGAAGAATGAAACCCAGATTAATATCCTAATAACTTATTTGTATATCAGCAAGTTGACTCAGGGCTACAGTAATATCTTAAAAGCTACTAGTAACTGTGGTTCATTTCAGTTTACAAATAGATATTGGATACCTCTGCTGGGTCACTAAAAGAATAAAACCATGACTTTATGCTGAAAGGGGTAATGGAGGATGTGTAATAAACCTGCAGCCACATGCTTTCAATAAGTGTGTAAGGACACTTTAGAGGTAGAGAAAAAGAGAACTTAAAGACACTATGAAGAAGGATTCCACAAGGAAATAAAGCCTCAGTTGGGGTCCAGCAGGATGAGTAGGTGTTGGCCAAGGGAAGAATGGTAAAAAGGGCATCACAGCCAGGATACAGAATAACCAACATCAAAGGTATAATACTGTGCATGATGACCAATTATGTGTTCTGAATGGGTAAACTCTAATGTGGAAGGTAAGCCTGGAGAGGCAGATAGAGACTAGGATATGAAGAGTGTCATGTGCCATGCTAAGACATGAGTCCAGACCCTACAGGGAGCTGATGATGGCTTTTAAACTAACAAGTGAGGTGTTCATTTTGTATATTACACTTTAGTGAAGAAGATAAATTGGAAGGCAACAACACCTCATGCTTAAGGACTGGCCTTGAAAACTGGCTGAGATCTTATAGTGGGAAGGATGAAGGACACTCAGGCTGAGCCCAGCCCATATTGCACAACTAGAAATACTTCACGGATTATTCCATGGCTAGTGAGTGCCTCTCTGTTAGGCTCTCTGTGATCTGGTAATAAGCATTCATAGCCTCAGAATAATCTGAATTCATGGAGTCCCTCTTGGTCATCTCAAAGCTGATTAAAGCCTTACAGGTGTCTTTCTTTCTCCATCCTTTTGTAATGGAGTGGGTTATAGGTATTTTGTATTTGGCCACTAATCGATATCCTTAGAAAACATTAAGATGTAGCACTACATTTTCCTCTAATGTATTCATCCACACGAACTCCATCCATCATAATACACTCAAAGAACAGACTGAGAACTGCAGGAGACAGGATGCAGCTTTTCTATTGATTCCAAACGATTCATCAATTCTTGTGGCAGAAGGCAGCAGGTCACCTGACTGTGTGGGTATCTTTGCACATCCAGCTTGACCTTTTGCCATTTGAGACTTTCCTATGCTGCTCCTCTTCAGTCAGGAAGGTTTGCCAGAGAGCTCAGTCTTTTTTGTCCATCTTTGTACCTTCCGATGAATGTCACATGTGGCATTAATTTCCACTGGCCTCCTAGCTCATATCCACATGGTGTCTTGATTTCTTTATCTATTCTTAATTTTTTTTTGACTTACAGCTTCTTGAAAAGCCAAGCAAATGGCTATTCTTCACTTTGATGGTTGTTAGATACAGAATGACATTACTTTCACTAAACACAACTTTTCTAGGAGTTATATTTACAGTAAGTCCCAATCTACTCTCTTCCTACAAAGAAAGTAGCAGAAATTTGCCAGTGGGAGAAATTGTGTGCAGAATAAAAGGATACATCAGTTTTCACCTGTATGATTTGAGCTACAATAATCTACAAATTTGAAAAGACTATTTTACCATCTGTTAACTCAATGCTATGTTTTGTTCAAGCTAATAAAATCATTTTACCTTTTTCTATAGCAAGGAATAATAAGGATTTTTAAATGGATTTTATCAAGGGAAAAATACACAGTTAAAAAGCATGATTTGAATAATATTAATAAAGAGAAATGTGTACTAGTAAGAACTCTTTCGTATGTGACAGAAATTCATCTTCAAGTAGCTTAAATGAAAGAAACTTCTTCCCTTACTTACTACTAGAAATTCAGGGGTTAGAGATCAAAATACTTAAAAAGTCTCTAATGACCTTGCGACTTGTCTCTCTTCCCTTTCTCTCTTTATTCCTTCATCTTTAAGCACTCTTCTTTCTATGTTATTTTTATACTCTTTTTCTGTAAAACTGATGAGCCATATAGGAGTGGGCATAGAAACTGTTTTTTTTTTTTTTTTTCCAGTTGAAATCGTTCCAGTTTAGAGGCTAGAAGAAAAAGCATCTCTTCATACAGCCACCTACTGAGTCTCTGAAAAGCATTGTAATTAAGTCTCTTGGGCTCTGCATCTATTTCCGAGCCAATCACTGTGACTATGTAAAGGGGAGAGAGTGATGAACTGCCCCATCAAAGTATTCTGAGTGGAGTAGAGGCACCCTCAAAGAAGGGAGGTGATATTGCCAAGAAAGAGGTAGAGTGCTGGGCTTGGGGGGGGGGGGCAGGGAGCAAAGGAAGGCTTTATTAGTGTTCTGAATCCCAGCTAAATTTAAGTCTGAGAAAAGGTGGAAATTTATCCAACCACAGTAAAATCAAAGGAATACAGGAGAACAAACCGCAATGGAGCATCCCATCCACTGTGAAAATGGGGACCTGATACAATTCTTACTTTCAGCAAGAAGTTTCTAAGAGAGAAATAAACCTACATTTAACAACCATGTTTTTTCACGCAAGCTGATTATATTCACGACTACAATAACGTCACAAAATAAATGGTTTCTCTGGAATTTTATGGGTGCAGGTTTCTTCATCCTAACGGTATTGTTCTATCCAGTAGAGAACACTGCTACTCTTTAATTCTATTCTAAACCTAGCGAAAAATAAAATAAAATAAAAATAAAAAATGAAAAATGTATTAGTCTTTACTTCTTCTTGCAGATCTTCCTACCATCAGAAGAAGTATCTCAAGCTTCCAAATTTTCAGAATGCTTACTCCAAACCAATCACAAGAGACTTAGCACATTGTTTTGAATTCTAATTATTAAATTTTTACATATTCTGTTTAGAACATTTTGAATAAGATCTACTAAAAAGACAGAGCAATAATAGTTAATTTTGAGCAACAACTATGAGTCAAATTGTATGCTGATTATTTGTGTGTATATATGTGTACATGTGAATATATGTATGTGTATATATGTGTGTGTATTGTTTGAAATACACCTCTGAGATAGATTTGTTCCATTTTTAGATGAGTAAACTGAGTTCAAGGGTAGATTAATTTGTCAAAGATCACCTACTGATAAGAGGCAGAGCTGCGATGTGAATCCCCAGATGAGTGATCCCAAAGCAACTACAATCGTTTGGAGAGGGCATGATGAGAAAAAGAAAGAAAAATTAAACGGCTATATCTGTAATCCAAGTGACAGAAGACAGCAGTCTGGACAATGGTAGTGGGAGGGAAAATGGAGAAATATAGATGGATTTCAGGATATTGTAAGGCAGCAGACAAAGGTCTTGATTTGGAACTTAAGTTTTGCTCCATCCACCAATGTTCCAAACTTTTGGAAGTACTTAGAAAACATACTCTGGGTGAGAGGTTATGAGTTGGAAGAGAATGATGCTGTGAGGCTTCTCTATTTTTTTAAAATATTTTATTTATTTATTTGACAGAGAGAGAAGCAGCGAGAGAGGGAACACAAGCAGGGGAAGTGGGAGAGGGAGATGCAAGCTTCCCATTGAGCAGGGAGCCCGATGCAGGGCTCGATCCCAGAACGCTGGGATCATGATCTGAGCTGAAGGCAGACTCTTAATGACTGAGCCACCCAGGCGCCCCTTCTCTGAGTATTTATACCTTTTCCCTTGCACACCCTCTCCTGAATCAGGGAAGATGGAAAAGGAAGCAACTGGGTCAATGTCTTGGACAGTCATTATCTTAAGAGCACAAGGGAACTTACGAGAAGGAGAGAATTCTAGCTGTGCCATTCCTTCAGGGATTGAATTGAGAGGCAGGGTATTGGGGAGGGAATCTTTATAGATCAAGTAGTTGGTCATTTTGGGGTAATTAAAGAACTCTGAAGACAGGACAGAAGTTTCCCTATCTCCACTAACTGTAATCCCAAGAAGACTTGTGAATCACTGGCCTGGACCGCCATGAATTTGGTGACATTTCCTATTACTTTTGCATTCAGTTTGCTTATGAATACTTAGATAATCTCAATAAACTTCTAACCTTTTGAACGATGAATGCAAATTTAAACACGGATTTTACTTATTGGAAGGCATTAATCATTTTAAACTATATTAATGAAAACTAATTAAGGTTGGAAAAATCTTGTTAAATTTTTAAAACCAAATTTAACTTTTCTAAGACAATGGTACTCAGTCATCTGTTAAAGTGGTAGTAATTATCTATTAGTCTAGTGACATTCTGTACCACAAAAAGGTTATAAGTTAAATGGCTTCTATTCTGGGGCCCATTTCCAGATTAGAATTGGAGAAATTAAAGAGTTTGAATCATACATTCACAGACTGAATCCGATTTCCAGCAGCAATATAAAGTATAATATAATCCTTTCCTCCCCCACTACCAGCTTTCTCTCTCTCTGTCCTTCCTTTTTCTTCCCTTCTTCTGTCTCTCCATCTTTCCATTCTTCCATCTTTTTTTTTTTTTTTTTTAATATTTCCTTACATTCTTTCCAAAACAATCCAGCAGAGGGCGAATGTCCTTTGCTTACATTTTATAAACCCGAATGAAAGTGAGTTCTTATCAAGCCCTGCCTTCCTCTTTCTGCAAGTAACAAATATGGGATTTTCACACTTTCCTGGGTCCCTAAATATTCTTTCCTCTCTTGCAGTTCTCTGTAGTTAACAAAAGTGTGTGAACACACCAAGAAATAATGATCTGTTTTTCATTAACAACCTGTTTATTGTTTCTAAGTAAAAATGTTCTCCATGAGACATATTTTAAAAACCAGTTAAAAATGAACTAATCCTATGTCTAATTTTATGTTTCCATAAAACTCCTTCCTTTAAATGTGTAAGTAAGCATCAGATAGTAAAGTTGGAAAATCGGAGTCATAAATTAATAGTAAACAAGGAGAGACACAACAGCACTAAACAAGTAGTTGCATTAAAGCTCATAGAAGTTATGACTCAATTTTAATCAGCATAATGTAGTTTCTTTATATTTACGTCTGTGAGCAATAGGTTTATTCTATGCAGAAATGGTTCTAGGAGATACACTATGGAATTATGTGTGAGGTTGCCAGAAGCTTTGGGTCAACAAACTTCTTTTAAACTAATCTTTACTTTAGAGAAAATACAGCATAACTTAGTGTTTCTCATTTAAAAGAATTAAAAAATTAACTTATTTGGAGTAAAATCACTTTCAAGATTCAGTATGTAGTCTGATGATATCTTGGAAGGCTTTCTTAATCCAAATGCTTATTTCTAGGGGCGCCTGGCCAGTTCAGTTGGTAGAGTTAAAGGCTCTTGATCTCAGTATCATGAGTTCGAGTCCCACATTGTGTATAGCAATTACTTAAAAGAAATGCTTGTTCCTAGAGTTTTAGGGGGATTTTTTTTCTTAGTTATTTGTTAGGTGGCTGGCTGATAGGTTGGTTTATTTTATTTTGTTTATTTTTTTTAAGATTTTATTTATTTCTTTTAGAGAGACAGAGAGAGAGAGAGAGAGAGAGAGCAGGGGGAGGAACAGATGAAGAGGGACAAGCAGACTCTGTGCTGAGTGCAGAGCCCGACACGGGGCTTGATCCCACGACCCTGAGATCATGACCTGAGCCAAAATCAGGAGTTGGATGCTCAACTGACTGAGCCACCCAGGCATCCAGGGTTGGTTGATTTTAATTGCATGAGTAGTACACAAATACAGTGTCTTAAATTTCTAACTAAAGAGTGATAAAGAGTGTAAGGCAAAAGCCATTAATTAATTAATTCATTTACTGGGGAATAACTACTGAGCTTCCACATACTTGACAAGTACAGCACCTGACGATGGTCGTCCTGGTAAGGAAATGGAGACAGAGTCCCCATTTGGATGCTCTTCACTTTCCTCCCCAAACACCAGGTTGGTGTAAATCCTTTCATATCATTTGGTGTCCTTTCCTTTGTGTGTATATATATCTATGCATATATTTCGGCCTCATTAACACATACTCAACAAATAAATTTCCAAGATGTTTAAAGTATACATTGTGATGATTTGATATATAACATCCATTTTTATACATATGTGCCCTTTTTGACTATGTGTGTGTTTTCACATAAATGGGATTCTACCCTTTGTGTTGTGCTATTCCTTGTTTTGTTTTTTCCCTACTTCACCATATGCAGCCTGACTGTATGATTATTATCTACATCTTAAAATATGGATGTATCACAATTTACTGTCCTGTCCCCTATGGCTAACATATAAGTACACACATATTTTTACTATTGAGAACAATGTGGTAAAGAAGATTCTACCTCCTAGTATGCTTTCTACATTCCAGGTAACTCCCTATCGTGCCCCAAGGTCAACACTTCTGTGGACCCCATGGGACCTGCAATCCTTCCATCAGGGACACCTGAAGTCTGCTCTTTCCCCCTCGCCCAGTTTTCATTCCACAGCCACTCATTAAAATAATTTCTTCTTCATACATCCGCACTCTCATCTCCCTGTGCTTTCTTAGTTCACCTTATTCACTTGGCAAAGACTAACTGTGAATAATTCCAAATCTCTACCTGTTCTCTGTCTGTGTCTGTGCAGCTGAACGTGTTTGGGGAGGGACTACAACCAGACTGAACAACCTCACCTGAAATTCATGAAGTCAAACCTCAAGCAGACCTTTCGGGCTGTCTGGGTCTAGTACTGTGTCTCCTACTCAAATCACTCTCCAGGTGTCTCCGGTGACTATTTCACTCCTTCTGTCTTTCACTCCTTTCCCTAGCTGAGATATTAAATCAATCAGAATAAAACTAGAAAACCTGCACCCAACCCAGCCACTGTACTGAGCCACCTCTGAGGGTCTATACCCAATATTCTTTCTTACCTCCAGTATCTACTGTTCTCCCTCTTTCCACCAAAGCCCAGCCTCTCCTTTTGTACTCTGGATTCCAAAATGTACTTCTGTTTCAAATGCTCCAACCATACTCCTGACTTATAGCCTTTGTGTTAGGTAATACTTTACTAAGAAATCTTTCTTTTTTTTTTTTTTTAAGATTTTATTTATTTATGTCAGAGACAGAGAAACAGAGAGCTCACAAGCAGGGAGAGCAGCAGGCAGAGGGAGAAGCAGAGTCCCTGCTGAGCAGGGAGCCTGATGCAGACCTCGATCCCAGGACCCTGGGATCACGACCTGAGCCGAAGGCAAACTGAGCCACCCATGCTTCTCAAGAAACTCTTTTTTTCCAGATTACCACATTGTTTCCCACTCACCTCTTCCACAGGCATACCCTCACTATCCCACTTAATATTTGCTGCTCTCGTGCAACCATATTACATGCTCATTAGCTTGAACGATATTTTTTCCTTAACACAATTCTCCTATAAATTGGTATATCACTCACCTTTTTAAAAAAAATTATACTTATTGTATATTATACAATAATATACAATTATACTTATTGTATACTTATTGTATGTCTCTCCACACTAGAAAGTAAGTTCAATGAGGACAACAGTTCTTTATTTTGTGTTTGCCTTTCATTCTTTGATACATGTTACCAGTTTCTAGCACAGACCTTAGATATAATGGATGCTTTGGTAACACTGGTTGGATGACCAAATAAATATCTCTAGGGGCACATGTATAAAGATTTATCTAAAAGGAATCCGTAACAGGGAAATTGCTGGTTCTGATGGTATATCTACTTAAAATCAGATAGTTTCTGTTAAATTCTCTTCTAAAATGAGCAGGTCAATTTACATTCCTATAAATAGTACATGAAAACATTTGTTTCTGTACAATTTAACGACCACTGTATATTGCCAGTTCGAGTAATTTTTGCTGATCTAATAAGCTAAACAAATCTCACTTCATTTTAAGATGCATTTCCTAGGTTACTTGTTGGGTTGAGCATAGTTTCATAACTCTACTGGCCGTTCGTATTTCTTAATGAGTAGCCTAACTCTCCAGGCGTTTAAGAATTCCAGATTTGCCCTTTTGTCCCTTACATATGCTATAAATGCAACCGGTATATTGAATAAACGGGACTCTGGGGTTTTAAAGTAACCATTTTCTCTCTTGCTTTTTCTTGGCATTTGTTTAATGAAACTTGTTCTTCTTCTGCCCCTGGTAAAAACTTGGGTAACTTCATTTCTAGTTGCTTTTAGGTAATACAAATAGCATAGACTTAGAACAAATAGTATAATAATCGTAGAGATTTAGAAAATAAAAACCGTACACATATTGCATACAAATAGTACAGATTTGGAAATTCACGTTCTCATTTGATAATCAAAACTCCAAAATTTTCTTAAAATTGAATCATCTGTCTCCGTTTGAACTCTAGAGGGAGCCTCCAGATAGGAAAGAATGATGTGGCTGGCTTTCTCATCCTTCTACTCTCCCAGCTTTGCTAAATTTAGTTTCTGGCCCCATGTGGGGCTTGGGTTTGGGGAGGGGAGGAAGGGTGTTAAGGAAGCGGGTACAAAAAGTCCTAACTGATGGATATTGCAACAGGACGAAGTGGAGTTTTCACTGCTTGGCAGATGTTTAAAACAGACTCTCACATAGGGCTTTCATAGATCCTGTTGGGATTTCTCATACTCTGACCTGTGTGAATGCTCTGACCTGTGTCAGCTCTGATTCCTCTCTGTTGAGGTTCATTCAGCCTTTCTGGATGGGTCCTGAAGCAGCATCACTCTGCCTATTTCCAGAATAAGACCTGGATCACTCACGGATCTTGACACACTGTCCCGACACATTCTGGGAGAACAAACGAATCCTAATGCAACAGTGACTTCTGTGACAGATCGCAAGCCCGTTTCTCAACCTTGACATGTCTCTGGTGAGAATGAGGCACACCTGTCACCTTTAAATGCAGAGGACACTTAGCAGGCTCCCCCTTGATTCACCAGCCTTCTCATTAGTCCTGAAATAGGCATTGTCTTCGCAAGGGAAATGGGAAGAGATGTTTCAGTCCTGAAACAGTTCACCTCAGATATCTGCTTTACAAACACTTCTTTGGTCCCCTTCCTCCGCACCCCCAGATCCCTTTATGTTCGGGTTAGGGGATTAAGGGTTGTATATCTCCATTAAAATTTTCCATTAGGCTTGAAACCTTACTTTTTGAATGTCCGCTGTAGCTTGGTGTTGCTTCTGCACTTACAACTTAACAGTGTGTTGCACGAATACTGTCTCTTTGGGGGTGTAACTTGTCTTTTTTTTTTTTTTTAAAGATTTTATTTATTTATTCAACAGAGACAGAGACAGCCAGCAAGAGAGGGAACACAAGCAGGGGGAGTGGGAGAGGAAGAAGCAGGCTCATAGCAGAGGAGCCTGATGTGGGGCTCGATCCCATAACGCCAGGATCACGCCCTGAGCCGAAGGCAGACGCTTAACCGCTGTGCCACCCAGGCGCCCCGTAACTTGTCTTTTTTGATGTATTTTTATCATACGAGATCTTAAGATTTTTTACAGAATAAAACTTCCCAATATTTTCCCTGGGATATGTATCTTTTCAAGAACACCATCCGTAAGTCAAGATAATACAAATATTCTTCTCTATTTTGTTCTAACCCTTTTACTGATCAGTCTGTTTATAGTTAAATACTTTAAATACAATAATACTTTGGTGAATTTTGCAGTACAGTTCATCTATTTTATTTTTTTTCCCAAATGAAAGCAGACTGGTGTTGAAATGACCGTGTGTTTCCCACTGATGTGAGATGTCATCTTTATCACATATTTAATCCCTAAGTAGGATTCAAACCTGACCAAGCAGATATATTTTTCTTATTAAATGGTAGGCAACCTACATTCACAAAGCAGATAATTTGGTTACTTCTCTGAGCAACAGCTCAATTTTTCATGTTTCCACAAATTCTATGGAACAGGCCTTAGTATCGCCAACTGCCTTCCCCGCTTCCTGGGTTTGTTATAAGCTTAAAGATACACTTAGATAATATAGACAAAGGTCTTTGGCAAATTATAAAACTATTTACAAATTTAACTATTATTTTTTAATCTTCTATTTAAAAAATATAATCCTGAGTGAATTGTCATTTTAAAACATAGCCCTAATTAAACAAGCCTCCCATCTATTTCCAGACATTATACTTAACGGGATGAAAATTATCCCCTGCAAACTGCTCATTTTAAAATTAGTTTTATGCAAGAAAATTATATAGGATGCACTATTTCATTCTAGCATTATATAATTTAATAAATGTCAATTCTGTACTTCTTTGACATTATATCTACATTTGGTTTAAAATAGCAAAAGAGAAAAAAAATGGATTTCAACAAATTGGTCTCAAATTCCACTGAGTCTGCTGAGTTGTGATAATGGAATAACATGATGGAATGACACAAATATTGTCAAAGCTGAGATAAATAGGATCATGTTTTCCCCT
Source organism: Ursus arctos (assembly GCF_023065955.2). Classification (NCBI taxonomy): domain Eukaryota; kingdom Metazoa; phylum Chordata; class Mammalia; order Carnivora; family Ursidae; genus Ursus; species Ursus arctos. The sequence goes on along the minus strand of NW_026622808.1, from coordinate 55,081,635 downwards.
GAAGAGGGAACAGAGGATGGCAATATCAGAAAATTTTATTTTTGTCTGTTTCATTCTGCAGGTAGCTTTCATACATTTTTATATTTCAAAATACGATGCACAACGAATGCACTGAGCAGTTCTTATCAAGCCCAATAGTTCAAATAGTGAAACATGGGGCATCTGGGTGGCTCAGTCAGTTAAGCGTCTCCCTTCCATTCAGGTCATGATCTTGGGCTCCTGGGATTGAGGCACCCCACGCTGCGAGCTCCCTGCTCAGTGGGGAGCTTGCTTCTCCCTCTGCCCCTCCCCCTGCTTGTGCTCTTTCTCTGTCAGATAAATTATAAATAAATAAATAAATAAATAAATAAATAAATAAATAAAACAGTACCAATTTCATTTTGGTAAACCACTACAAAGGAAAATTATACTTAGATTAAAAACATAATGAGAATATCGCACAGTATGCTGTCAACCACATATTTATTGAGTAACCAATCCTTGTAAGGATGAAGAGTTAATTAAAAATTGCATAGCAATCTGTTACCTTGAAGTTTGAGGTCAGGCTTGGCAGATAAAAACTCAAAAGTTCCTTTACCATCTGCTTGTATTACCATATGGTTTTAGGAGGAATTTATTTGACCGCTGATTGCATATATTTCAAAGGAAATACAAGAGAGATTTAGGAAAGCTGGATGGAGCCAAACCCAGTTCTTCAACAATCTCACTTAAATGAAGGTGAAATTTCGATGTTCAAGAAACACTGGTTTGATGATTATGGGAAGAAAGGTGGGGAAAGGTAGTAGACAGGCAAATGAATTCCAAATTTTTATACATCTGTATGTCTAATACATTTTAATAAGCAAAGGCAATTCCTAATTGGTTATTTTTTCCTCTAAAGGAGATAAAAGCCTATAAAATTATATTGGGTCTCTTCTTGGACAGGGACAGAAGAGAAACATGCGCTTCAGACAGCCTTTGGTTTTACTCTTGAAGGTGTTTTGTGGACTGATATCAAACCTCTACACATACAAAGAGCAGCTGTCTGCCCTCTCAGCCCCCTGTCTACTTACTGTTCTCCAGCCAACTGAAGAACTGCCCTGTGCTCTCCTGTCAAGTCAAACTCATGGATCTGGTTTGTGTTGGTCCTGCTGTCTCATAAGTCTTGCAATGACTTACGCGAAGTATGCAGACCAGAGGCTGTGCAAAAGCAATAATCATGAGACAGATACCAATAGTAAAAGCAACTAATATTATATTTATTGTGTATTTAATGGATGCCAGTGATTCTGCCAAGTGCTGTTTGTAAATTGTCTCATGTAAACCTCATACTTTATGAGGCAGGCACTCTTATTACTCCCACTTTTTGAAAGTGGGATACATCCCAGGGCGGCACAACCTGTAAGAGACAGAGTCAGCAAAGTAGCCTGGGCCCCTTGCTGTGAACCACTGAGTTTTCTTGCTTCTCCCATGACACTGGATACTACGATGAAAAGGGGAAGCTAAATTACACGTCTGTACCATTTGGGCCAAAGGACAAAGAGGACCGGGGCAGAAACTGTGCTAAATGTTATTCTCTGATGGCTCGAACAAAGGTTAAGAGTAATTATGGCACCCAGCTTGTCATGTGAGGAGGGAGATAGATAAGCACAAAAGAAACTCCCTGAGGAGTCCTGTGAAGCTAACAAAATGGCTTCTGCCTTCATGGCCTATCACCATTACAATCATATTAGAGCTTCAGTAATACTTCATAAAAGTCAGGGACTATAATTATCTTTTCAGAGTTCAAAAAAAAAAAAAAAAGTCTCAGAGGCACATCTGATTTCACAACAAAGGCTCCGAATCCAAGTTGAAAAATGACAGAGATCAAACTGGCACCAAATTCAAGACAGATTTAAACTTCTCAGTATCCACCTAAACTGAGACAATATTGGGAGTGACGTTTTGCAGTATTTGGCAAAATAAAAACAAGAGGAACAGAGTATGAAAAGATCTGAATGTTGACTTTTCTGAAACTTGCACTTTAGAAATTTTGATTAATGACTCAACTAGAAAAGCGGAATTTGCCTGACCTTATAAGTTTGACTGAGATAAGACAGAATTTACTGGTTGGGACTATTCACTCACCATTCCTTTGTTGAACAAACATTTCTTGAGGGCCTCCTTAGCAATAGGTCCTTTTCTAGGTTCTGGGAGTAAAATTGTGAACAAGACTGGTAAATTCTCTGTTTTTATGAGATTATATTATAGTAGAAGAGACAAGTAAATAAATAAGTAAATCAGGAAACAAAATACCCTATGAGGACATTTTATAAGATAGATTATCATAAATGCAGGGCAATGATAGATAACAGCTGGGGGCTTAATTTCAACTGAGTGATTGGATGTGGGGCTATCTAAGTTGGTGACATTAAAACTGAACTTGAATAAGAAGATGAGATTCATTATGGGGAGTTCTGGAAGAAGAGTATTCCAAGAAAACTCCTGTGCAAAAGCGCTGGGGTGAAGAAACAGAGCCAGCAAGTGTGACTAGGTCTGAACGAGGTAGAGGTGGAGTGCAGGAGATGAAGGCGAGGAGTACGCAGTGTCACACTATGTTGTAGCGCATTAAAGTTCAGAGTCGATAATTGCGTTAGGAAATAATGCTGTTTTTCCTAATTAGTATATTAGGACAATAGGTATAAACTGGGACCACTCTAGACAAGTGGGACAAATGGTCATCCTTGTTTTAAATAGGTGTGCCATTATAACTTTTAAAAGATTCCTATAAGTGTTTTATGGTCAGTGGATTTGGGGGAGTAGCAATGGAAACAGGAAGAATAATTAAGATGCTTTTCATTAGCCTAAAAGTGAAAGAATAGTAGCCTGATGAGTATTAGAGTTGATTTCATTTTATTAAATAAACACATATGTATATTCCAGATAATGAGTGATATTCTTGGGTGTAGAGGCAATAAAGACTTGCTGATGGGGAAGAGGAAGCTCTCAGCCATGAGGGCTGATGGACAGAGAGCAATGAACAATGACTCCTACTTTCTTGACTTCAGCAAATAAGTGGATGCAATTACTGTTCACAGTGATTTGATTTAAGAGAGCATCCTAGGCAGGGGGAAGTGAGAGCTCTATTGTGTCCATGATAAGTTAGTTATGCCTATTTGACATCCATTTGGCGATGTCAAGTAGTCACTTGGAATATGAGTTTGGAATTCAGGAAATGACGGTTGGAGGTATGTCTTTGAGAGTCACTGATCTATAGACAGTATTACTGCACTTGCCTGATCTTTGCCTTCTTAACCTCCACTGATCTTCAGGATCTATACGTAAGTTGAACGTCAACGTCTTACTTATTACAAGGTTTCTGTGAGTCTGGTCCTCCAGTCAAATCAGAATCAACCTTGGTGTTTGTATATAATTCAGCTTTTGATGCCCCAATGCCAGAAACTTTTATTTGACATGGCATATGGTAGGGCGATAGAATCTGCTTTGTGAATGAGCTCCCCAGGGATTCCAATGCCCATTAAGTTTGCACAGCACTGCCTTCATTGTTGTCATGATGTCATATAAGTAGTGAAAGAGGCGAAGAGAAGTAGGTGGTTATGCTGCCTGAGCTGGCAACTTCTGATGATGGGGGTGGGGTGGGGGTGACAGAAGCATGACTGTATCCTCCTTTAATGTCTTAATTTCATCACCATTATGATTGCTGTCTATTTTAAGCTCCTGTAACATTATTATGATTATATTTTGTTTTAGTTTAATGCAATGTAATACTGTAGTTCCCAAAGTTGGCATACAGAGGAACCATTGTATTTGTTTAATAAAAACGTGGACTCCAGTGATAATTCGGATTCAGAGGTTATCCTTGGAATCCTTATTTTTAATGAGCACCCCAGATACTTCTGAAACTATGATTACCTAAGTGCTTCAGCACAAATTCCTATTTTACATGGAAGTTTCCACATGAGGACTTCCAGTTGCTTCATGTTTAAGCTCCTACTATTTGGACATGTTCATGTACAGTGTTTGATTTACATCACATTACAGCTCCATACGTTTGCTCTGTAATGTTAAAAAAAAAAAAAAAACTACTGAGAATAAACAGCTGGGTTCTACATTCAATTTCTGAAAATTAAAATAAAATTTATTTGGTTTTATATAAACATTATTATGGTCTCAAGAAAAGCAATTCTCTTCCTATTAATCTTTTTGTTTTCCCCCATGGTCTTAATAAACTTAATTTCACTTAATTTCATTTTTGACATACAAAAATCTGTATATATTTGATGTATACAACTTAACAAATGTGGAGATAAGTATAAACCCATGAGACCATCACCACAACCTATGCCATTAAGCCATCCATCACCTCAAATAGCTTCCTTCCAACTCTTATTTATTATTATCTTAATTAAAAAAGTTTTTTTTTTGGGGGGGAGGAAACAGAGAGAGAGAGAGAATCTTAAGCAGGCTAAGCACCCAGCATGGAGGCCCATGCAGGGCTCAATCTCACAACCCTTGATATCATGACCTGAGCTAAAATCAAGAGCTGGACCCTCAACCTACTGAGCCACCCAGGGGCCCCTTATTATCTTAATTTGTCTAAAATTAAAGTATAATTTACATATAATGTCATTCTGGTTTCAGTTGTACAACACAATGATTCAGTATTTGTATATATTGCAAAATGATCACCACAATAAATATGGTTTCCATCCCTCACTGAACAAAGTTAACTTTTAGGATTTATTCTCTTGGCAACTTTCAAGTATGGTCTACAATATTATCGACTACAGTCAGCATGCTAAACATAACGTCCTTATGATTTACTTATTTTATAACTGGAATTTTGTTCCTCTTGACCTCTTTCACCCATTTTACCCACCTCATAATTCCTCTTCTCTCTGACAACCATCATTTTGTTCTCTGTATCTGTGCTTTTTGTTTTGTTTTAGATTCCACATATAAGTGAAATCATATGGTATTTGTCTTTCTCTGTTAAACTTATTTCACTTAGCACAAGAGCTTCTAGGTCCATACATTTGTTGCAAATGGCAAGATTTCATTTTTTGAAATAGCTTAGTAATATTCCTCTGTGTGTGTGTGTGTGTGTGTGTGTGTGTGTGACATCTTCTTTATCCATTCATCCATCAGTGAACACTAAGGTTGTTTCTATATCTTGGCTATTGTAATGTGGCAATGGACATGGGCTTGCATATATCTCTTTGAATTAGTGTTTTCATTTTCTTTGGATAAAAACCCAGAAGTGTAATTACTGGATCATGAAGGGCACCTGCACCCCAATGTTTATAGCAGCAATGTCCACAATAGCTAAAACTATGGAAAAGGCCCAGATGTTCATCAACAGATGAATGGATAAATAAGATGTTGTATATATGCACAATGGACTACTCAGCCATCAAAAAAAAAGAAATCTTGCCATTTGAAACAACATGGATGGAACTAGAGGGTATTATGTGAAGTGAAATCAGTCTCATATGATCTCATTGATATGTAGAATTTAAGAAACAAAACAGAGGATCATAGGGGAAGAGAGGAAAAACTAAAACAAGAGAGGGAGACAAACCATAAGAGACTCTTAATCATAGGAAACAAACTGAGGGTTGCAGGAGGAAAGGTGGGTGGAGGGATGGGGTAATTGGGTGATGGACATTAAGGAGGGCACATGACGTAATGAGCACTGGGTGTTATATAAGACTGATGAATCACTGACCTCTACCTCTGAAACCAATAACACATTATATGTTAATTAATTTAATTTAAATACAATTAAAAAATGAATATTTTTGAGAGCAAAAAAGGAATTACTGGATCATATGATAGTTCTATTTTTAACTTTTTAAGGAATTTCCATTCCACACAGTTTTCCATAGTGACTGCACCTAATCTTTAAGTATATTTTCCCAAAATGTGCAAACATGAAAAAATATCTCAAATGAAATGTTCAAATGAAAATATTTTTCAGTGTTCCATAATAAACTGCTATTCATTGTTAGCTTTACTCATTTGCATCATATTTTTCTAGTTCTAAATATAATCATTCTGAAAGTATGATAAAACCTGAACAGATTATCTAAAGGAAAAAGATAGATACACAGATGGAAATAACCTACTTGATATAAGTGGAAAATTATGCTTGATTATTATTATTAATTCTATTTTTGGTCCTTCTACAATTTAGAAGCTCATACATATCCATTACCTATTTGTTTCTTATAGCAGCCCTGTAAAGTAGGTAAGAAGGTAATTATCATTTCCACTTTACCACCAAAGCCCTAAGAAATAAATGACTTGCTCAAGGTTGTGTAGAGTAGTGTTGAATCAAGGGCTTAAACTCAAACCTTTTTACTCCAAGTCTACAGTATCACCCAAAATACCCAAGTAGTCTTGTCATAATATATGTGACAGTCTTTACAGACATTTTGAATCAGAATCCACCCTGTTTGCTAGCTGTTTCTGATGTACTTATAAACAGCCTTATAAGAGCCTTCCTGAGTGTATCAATCTGTTTCTCAACAAAATTAGGAAGTATTATTATTCATGACACTTTTGATGCAAGAGACTAGACCCCATCCCAAACTGGCTTAAACAGAAATGCTAGTGTTGGAGAAGAGGTAAGAATTATTGTCTTCCATAAATGAACACTCAGGCAATAGAAAATCTCCAGGTAAAGCGACATCCAGGATAGCAAATGATGTCATCAAGACTAGGTTCTTCTCATGGGGTGCCTGGGTGGCTTACTTGGGTAAGCATCCTACTTTTTGAAGCGGCTCAGGTCATGATCTCAGGGTCCTGAGATCAAGCCTGCATTGGGCTCCACGATGAGCCTGGAGTCTGCTTAAGATTCTGTCTCTCCTTCTCTGCCCCTTCCCGCTCACATGCTCTCTCTCTCTTTAAAAAAAAAAAAAAAAAAAAGGAAATAAAAAAAAAAAAAAAAGGCTAGGTTCTTTTCCATTGCTTGATATATTCCTCTCAATGATGGGGTTTGGATGTCTTTTCATGATGGTGTCCAGGAGTGTTCAAATCCCCATACCATGTCTTCTCTCTTCCTTGTCTTCCAGCAAAGGCTCTGGATTTACCTTGGGTTGACTGAATCAGTGGCCCAGAGAGAAGGCTATGTTGTTCTGACAGCTTAGGAAGGGCAGCTCCTTCCCACGTTCGCCATCAGCGGGGAGGCTCCAGCCCACCACACACTAGGCGAAAGGAAGGGTGGGATATTGGAAAGCCAGTTCACCTTATGTTCATTACATTAAGAACAGCAAAGAACATTTAGTTTAATTTTCTTCTAACTCGGTGTTCCCTGAGAAATAAATGATACTAATTTGTTTCATTGTTTTGCAAATAATTTAGGAGTTTTGAAACTTGGCAGTATCAGTGGGCTTTTGATTGCTAGCATTCTATGTGGCACTGAGTGAGCCAAACATTTATGGATTAACTAACTGACTTTTCAATTAATTTACCTCTGTTTAAACAGGTGAAGGAGATGGAAGAGTTGGAACTTAGAAAGTTTCTGGAAATTCCAAAAGCTCTAATGCTTTGAACTTAGACTGTGAGGGTTGTTATAGTCAGTCATTGTAATAAATTTATTACACCATGGTGCTTGAACATGTCCACTGCCAGACAAAGTCCAGATTTATGGGCAATCATACATTATGTATCAGTTATAAAAAAAGTTTTATGCTATTGCACTAAATTTCAAGAAAATATAAATCCTGACAAAGAGGAAACTACTCTAAAAAAAAAAATCTGTGGCTGATGCTCAACTCCTTGCAGTCGCTTCAGCGATCAACTGTGAATTTGTGTTTAGAGCCTCACAAAGAATGTTCAGACATTAATAGTAGTTTTCAGAAGCAAAGTGGTGTCTAGAAGGAAAAAAGCTTTTAGTTCAAACAAAATTGAGTCAATTTTTCATTTTAAAGTCATGAAGTTTTTAGTGTTACTAAGCCCTAGAACCACCCTAACAGAAGAACATTAGTTCTAAGTAAAAGCACAACTTGATTTTTTTTTTTTTTTTTTTAGTTGCATAGTAGGGAGGAAATACAAGAAACAGAACCTGATTTAAAAAAAAGTCACTATGATCACTAGAGAATGAAGACTGTCACATAATAGTGATCTAAACTTTTAAATGATTCTCATCCTCCACCAAGAGGAAAATGAAATTAAATACTATTTCTCACCACAAATTCCTTGCTGAGTGAGTCATTGCACTTGAAAAGTAAAAACAATTTAAGACTAGAGCAGAATGTATTGTCCTGGACCACCAAATAATGTACAGATGAAATTCAGCAAGTTCTCAAAGGGAATCTAACACTAGTATTTGCAAAAAGTGGGAAATACATATATTTTTTTTCTTTAGAGAGAGAAAGAGCACATGTGCACAAGGGGGGGAGGGGCAGAGAGACAGAGACTCTTAAGCAGGCTCTGCACCCAGAGCAGAGCCCGATGTAAGGCTTGATCTCACCAACCTGAGGTCATGACCTGAGCTGAAATCAAGAGTCAGAGAATTCCTTCTCCTAACTATCTCCCTGCTATTCCTTATGTTCCACAAATGAGTGAAACCATATGATAATTCTCTTTCTTTGCTTGACTTATGATGGGAAAAATGAAGGAGGGATAAAGAGTGGGGGAAATGAACCACGAGAAAGTATGGACTCCAGGAAACAAACTGAGGGTTTTAGAGGGGAGGGGTGTGGGGGGAAGGGCTAGCCCGGTGATGGGTAGTAAGTAGGGCATGTATTGTATGGAGCACTGGGTATTATACGCAAACAATGAATCATGGAACACTACATCAAAAACTAATGATGTACTGTATGGTGACTAACATATCATTAAAAAAAAAAAAAGAGCTAAATAAATTGAAAAAAAAAAGAGTCAGAGGCTCAACCAATCGAGCCACGCAGGTGCCCCTGGGAAATATTTTTTTAAAAGAAATGGATCATCATCAGAATGCCTATTTTTAATATTCACACACTTTTTCAATGTGAAAATGTGTCCCACTAACACACACACACACACACATATCAGTATTCATTCTCTCCACCTGGTAGAGAAGGCTAATATTTAGGCAATAACCCCTTTTCTTCCATTCCTTCCATCCCTCATTTCCTCTTTCATTCCCTGTTTCTTCCTCCCTTTTACTTTATTTTAATACATTCTCTCTTCCTTCCTCCTTTCTTTCTTTATTTTAAAATTATTTTATTCATTTACTGAATATTTATACAACATTGGCTTAAAAATAAACCAATGAACTCATCTTCAAAAAGCGACACAATAAATTCTCTGCAAATATTTTGAAAAGATCTTTTTTCTACATATAGGAAAATATTGTAGCATATAGTTGAGATAAAGGTACCAGAATATTTGATTTAGAATATTTTTTAACTTAATTTTTTAACTTTTTATTTTGAAATTATTTCACACTTAGAGAAACATTACAATCCAATAAAAAAGATTTTCATTATTCTTTTCACCTTGATGCCCCAAATATCAACATATCAATCTTTTACCACATTTATTTATTCTTTTTTCTGATATGTTTGGGAGTTAAGTTATAGACATGATGATCCATTTTTCCTAAATTTTTCATGCATATTTCTTAGAAACTAGGCTATTTCTCATGTAACCATAGTCCAATTATTAAAAATAGGAAATTAACATTGAAACATTACTAGAATCTAATCTATAGGCATTATGCAAATGAAATTTAAAATTCAAACTTCTCAATTATCTCTGTATTGCTGATTATGGTTAAAGAAATATATATACTTTTTTCCTATGCAGGATTTCATCCAAGAGTTCACACTGCATTTTATTATCACGCCTCTTTAATTTTCTTTAATCTGGAACAGTTCTTTAGGATTTATTTGAGACCTTAGTGTTTTTGAAGACTATAGGACTTTATTATTTGTAGACTTTCTGTCAGGTTGAGTTCCTCAAATATGCCACATAGTTAGATTCCAGTTGTGTTTTTGTTGTTGTTTCTTTTCTTTCTTTCTCTTTTCTTTTCTTTTTCTTCTACTCCCCTCCTCTCCTTTCCCTTCCCTTCTCTTCCTTCCTTCTTTCTTTTGCAGGAATACCTCAAAAAGATGCTTTGTGCTACTCAGTGCATTATATTAGGAGGCACACGACTGTTAATGGTGATTTTTAACTTTGATCACTTTGCTAAGGTAGTGTCTGCCATGTTTTTTCACTAAAAAGTTATTATTTTTTTCCTCTTTGAGTTTAATAGGTATCCTTTGGATAAAATATTCTGCATATCATCGAATTTTTATTCAGTAGTAGTTTTACCGACATTGATGATTCTGTCCCAAATGATTTATACTTTTTTTTTCCCGAATGATTTATACTCTTGTGTTTGCCAAATAGTGATTTTCTAATTCCATCATTGGATCTATATTTACTAGTTTATGTCTATTATAAGGAAGAATTCTATCTCATTCATTCATTCATTCATTCACTTTTTAGAAAGATTTTTAAAATTTATTTGGCAGACAGAGAGAGAGAGTGTGTACAAGCAGGGGGAGTGGCAGGCAGAGGGAGAAGGAGACTCCCTGCTGAGCAAGGATCCCGAAGTGGGACTTGATCCCAGGACCCTGGGATCATAACCTGAGCCTAAGGCAGACGCTTAAGTAACTGAGCCACTCAAGTGTCCCTCTTTAATTCACTTTTATCATTATCGACTCACAGAATTATTTTATTCACCATTACCATCACTATCTTAATGTTCACATTTTCTGAGAGGTAATCATTTCACAAGAGATGCATGTATCAAATTACCACATTGTACACCTTAATCTTACACAATGTTATAGATCAATTATTATCTCCATAAAGCTGGAAAAAATTGAGTTGGCCAAATTTCAAGTGAAAAACATAATTACAGACTCAAGGGGATGCAGAGGGAGCCAACATAAGTGACACAGAATTTTGATTACACACCTTTACATTAAAGACAAAAAAAAAAAAAATTTAAGCAAGTCTTGAACTTTAACTTGCAGATTTTTTTTTACTCTGATATCAGTCATCAATTCTAAAACTATTTCATGTGATTCTAGTTTTAAACAAATTAATTCAGTTTATTATTTATAGTGGGCATTCGGTGTCCCACTGTTGGGAGGCGAGAAAAAAAAAAACAAACAAACCTTATGTAGGATTGGCACTGGAGGTATGGTGCATACCCAATAATACCTTGATGTACATAAAGATGTATGATATAGAAATATAGATACATGTGTGTATAGTTGTGTGTATACATGTATGTTGAATCTGAGTATGCCAATGGCCTGATATAACACACAACAGTTAAAATATTGTGTATTCTTTATGTATACTGTCCAATACTCATAGCAAGTAATAAAGGCATCAAATTAGGATCTTGTTTTCATTCTAATTGTAAAGTTAAGAGCACATAAGACATCACATTTGTTAAATACTATGACATCGTTCATTATTGATCACTGTTTCAATTTCTTTGGGGACCAAAATAAGGTGTTCTTAGGAAGCTGGAAATGAGGGAAGTTAATTGACTCTCAGAGTTAAACCATAATAAACTGTAGGGAAGATGGCGGTGGAGTAGGGGACCCCTTTTTCAGCCGGTCCCCTGAGTCGAGTTGGATAGTTACCAGATCAGCCTGAACATCCACGGAATCAGCAGGAGACGCAGGAAGATGCATCTGGATCTCTACAAATGAACATCTCCAGCGCTGAAGTATTGAGGTATGAAGCGGGGAGCCGTGAAACCGCGCACAGACATCGGAAGATAAACGGAAGGGGGAGGGAGCCGCCGCATTCGGGTGCCGGGAAGCGGTAGCCACCTGCACAGGGGAGCGGGCGGACTCGCTGACGGCACCCGCAAGAAAACAGACTGTGACCGTGAGCGGGAACGCGCGTGCCACCAGACTTTTCACAGAGATCGGTGCGCTCAATGAAACCAGACTGAGACTGGGAGCTTCCGGAGCGCGCGGGGGCGGCTGGCATCTGGCGGTGTTAGAAACACAAAGGACAGACCCGCGCCGGCCCTGGAAGTGAGGGCTGGGACGCCGGGTGTGGGGTGCACATCCCAGACGCTGGAGGGTTGAGCAGCACCAACAGAAACAGAGTTAAAGTGGCCAGAACATCAGTGGAGAACGGTCCGCGATCCCTCTGTTCTGTGACAATTCGGCCTCTGCTGCTCTGACTCTCAGAAGAGGCACAGCAAACCGCCAGGGAAAGCCGCCAGAGAACAAAAGCCTGGAAATACCGGCTCACAGTGTGCCCATCCCCATCCCCCCTCGCAGGGGACACGGAGACTCGACCCAAACAGTGTTGCCTGAGTATCGGCGTGGTAGGCCCCTCCCCCAGAAGGCAGGCTGAAAAATCAAGAAGCCCACATCCCTGAGATCCCTATAAAACAAGTGCACATGGCCTTGTCCCGGTCAATAATGTGGACGCTGGACAACCCCGCAACCTGTCCTCATAAGAATGAGGAGAAGGAGAAATCACCCCCAGCAAAGAAAAGACAATGAGTCTGTGGCCTCTGCCACAGAACTAATGGATATGGATATAACCAAATTATCAGAAATGGAATTCAGAGTAACAATGGTCAAGATGATGTGTAGACTTGAAAAAAGTATTAACGAAAATGTTAATGAGAATATAGAATCTCTAAGGGCGGAAATGAGAGCGAATCTGGCAGAAATTAAAAATTCTCTGAGCCAAATGCAGTCAAAACTAGAGGCTCTGACGGCCAGGGTGAATGAGGCAGAAGAATCAGTGAATTGGAGGATGGATTAGTAGAAGAGAAAGCTAAAATAGAATCTGGGCTAAAAAAAATCCATTCTCAAGAATGTAGGTTACGGGAGATTACTGACTCAATGAAACGTTCCAACGTCAGAATCATCGGCATCCCCGAGGGGGTGGAGAAAAACAGAGGTCTAGAAGAGATATTTGAACAAATTGTAGCTGAAAACTTCCCTAATCTAGCAAAGGAAACAAGCATTTGTGTCCAAGAGGCAGAGAGGACCCCTCCCAAGCTCAATCACGACAAACCTACGCCACGTCACGTCATAGTGCATTTCGCAAATATTAGATCCAAGGATACAGGATTGAAAGCGGCCAGGGCAAAGAAATTTCTCACGTACCAAGGCAAAGGTATCAGAATTACGTCAGACCTGTCTACACAGACCTGGAATGAGAGAAAGGGTTGGGGGGGCATTTTTAAAGCTCTTTCAGAGAAAAACATGCAGCCAACGATCCTTTATCCAGCAAGGCTGTCATTCAGAATTGATGGAGAAATAAAGACCTTCCAGAATCGCCATTGACCAATTTTGTAACCACGAAACCAGCCCTACAGGAGATATTAAGGGGGGTTCTATAAAGGTAAAAAGGCCCCAAGAGTGATACAGAACAGAAAGTCACAACTGATAGAAACAAAGACTTTACTGGCAACATGGCATCATTAAAATCATATCTCTCAATATTCAGTCTCAAAGTGGCCTAAATGCTCCCATAAGATGCCACAGGGTTGCAGATTGGATAAAAAGACATGACCCATCCATTTGCTGTCTACAAGAGACTCATTTTGAACCTAAAGATACATTCAGACTGAAAGTAAAGGGATGGAATACCATCTTTCACGCCAATGGACCTCAAAAGAAAGCTGGGCTAGCAATTCTCATATCAGACAGATTGGATTTTAAACTAAAGACTAGAGTTAGAGACACAGAAGGGCATTATATTATTCTTAAAGGATGTATCCAACAAGTGGATATGACAATTATAAATATATATGCCCCCAACAGGGGAGCAGCAAGATACACAAGCCAACTCTTAACCACAATAAAGAGACATATAGATAAAAATACATTAATAGCAGGGGACCTCAACACTCCACTATCAGCAACAGACAGATCACCTAAGCAAGAAATCAACAGAGAAACAAGAGCTTTGAATGCCATACTCAAACAGTTGGACCTCATAGATATATATAGAACATTACACCCCAGAACCAAAGAATACTCATTCTATTCTAATGCCCATGGAACATACTCAAGAATAGACCATGCTCTGGGTCACAAAACAGGTCTCAACCGATACCAAAAGACTGAAATTATTCCCTGCATATTCTCAGACCACAACACTTTGAAATTGGAACTCAACCACAAGGAAAAATTTGGAAGAAACTCAAACACTTGGAGACTAAGAACCATCCTGCTCAGGAATGACTTGATAAACCAGGAAACCAAAAATCAATTTAAACAATTTATGGAGACCAATGAGAATGAAAACACAATGGTCCAAAACCTATGGGATACTACAAAGGCAGTCCTAAGGGGAAAGTACATAGCCATCCAAGCCTCACTCAAAAGAATAGAAAAATCTAAAATGCAGTTTTTATATTCTCACCTCAAGAAGCCGAAACAGCAACAGAGGGACAGGCCTAATCCACGCACGAGGAAGCAGTTGACCAAGATTAGAGCAGAAATCAATGAATTAGAAACCAGGAGTACAGTAGAGCAGATCAACAGAACTAGAAGTTGGTTCTTTGAAAGAATTAATAAAATTGACAGACCACTGGCAAGACTTATCCAAAAGAATAGAGAAAGGACCCAAATTAATAAAATTATGAATGAAAAAGGAGAGGTCACAACCAATACCAATGAAATTGGAAGGATTATTAGAAACTTTTATCAACAGCTTTATGTCAATAAATTAAGCAATCTGGAAGAGATGGAGGACTTCCTGGAAACCTATAAACTACCAAGACTGAAACAGGAAGAGATTGATTTTTTAAACAGGCCAATTAATTATGAAGAGATTGAGTCAGTGATAAACAACCTTCCAAAAAACAAAACTCCAGGCCCGTACGGTTTTCCTGGGGAATTCTACCAAACATTCAGAGAAGAAATAATACCTATTCTCCTAAAGCTATTTCAAAAAATAGAAACAGAAGGAAAGCTACCAAACTCATTCTATGAGGCCAATATTACCTTGATCCCCAAAGCAGGGAAAGACCCCATCAAAAAGGAGAATTACAGACCGATTTCGCTAATGAATATGGACGCCAAAATTCTCAACAAGATCCTGGCTAATAGAATCTGACAGTACATTAAAAGGATTATCCATCATGACCAAGTGGGATTCATCCCTGCGATGCAACGGTGATTCAACATTTGCAAATCAATCAGTGTCATAGATTGTACACAGAAAAAAAAATTGAGAAATCAAATGATTCTCTCAATGGATGCAGAAAAAGCATTTGACAAAATACAGCATCCTTTCCTGATTAAAACCCTTCAGAGTGTAGGGATAGAGGGTACATTCCTCAATCTCATAAAAACCATCTATGAAAAGCCTACAGCAAATATCATTCTCAATGGGGAAAAGCTAGAAGCCTATCCCTTAAGATCAGGAACTCGACAAGGATGCCCACTCTCACCACTATTATTCAACATACTACTAGAAGTCCTTGCAACAGCAATCAGACAACAAAAAGGGATAAAAGGTATCCAAATTGGCAAAGAAGTCAAAATGTCTGTCTTCGCATATGACATGATACTCTATATGGAAAACCCAAAAGAATCCACACCCAAACTATTAGAAGTTATAGAGCAATTCAGGAATGTGGCGGGATACAAAATCAATGCTCAGAAATCAGTTGCATTTCTAAACACGAATAATAAGACTGAAGAAAGAGAAATTAGGGAATCCATCCTATTTACAATAGCACCAAAAACCATATGTTACCTTGGAATTAACTTAACCAGAGATGTAAAGGATCTATATTCTAGAAACTATAAATCACTCTTGAAAGACATTGAAGAAGACACAAAAAGATGGAAAAATATTCTATGCTCATGGATCGGAAGAATTAACATAGTTAAAATGTCCATACTACCAAGAGCAATCTACACTTTCAATGCTATCCCGATCAAAATACCAATGACATTTTTCAAAGAACTGGAACAAATCGTCCTTAAATTTGTATGGAACCAGAAAAGGCCCCGAATCGCCAAGGAACTGTTGAAAAGGAAAAACAAAGCTGGGGGCATCACAATGCCGGATTTCGAGCTGTACTACAAAGCTGTGATCACAAAGACAGCATGGTACTGGCACAAAAACAGACACATAGACCAATGGAACAGAATAGAGAACCCAGAAATGGACCCTCGGCTCTTTGGGCAACTAATCTTTAATAAAGCAGGAAAAAACATCCGGTGGGAAAAAGACAGTCTCTTCAATAAATGGTGCTGGGAAAATTGGACAGCTATATGCAAAAGAATGAAACTTGACCACTCTCTCACACCATACACAAAGATAAACTCCAAATGGATGAAAGATTTCGATGTGAGACAGGAATCCATCAAAATCCTAGAGGAAAACATCGGCAGCAACCTCTACGACATCGGCCAAAGCAACCTTTTTCATGACACATCTCCAAAGGCAAGAGAAACAAAAGATAAAATGAACTTGTGGGACTTCATCAAGATAAAAACTTCTGCACAGCCAAGGAAACAGTCAAAAAACTAAGAGGCATCCCACGGAATGTGAGAATATATTTGCAAATGATGCTACAGATAAAAGACTGGTATCCAAGATTTACAAAGAACTTCTCAAACTCAATACGCGAGAAACAAATAAACAAATCATAAAATGGGTGGAAGATATGAACAGACACTTTTCCAATGAAGACATACAAATGGCTAACAGACACATGAAAAAATGTTCAAAATCATTAGCCATCAGGGAAATTCAAATCAAAACCACATTAAGATACCACCTTATGCCAGTTAGAATGGCAAAAATTGACAAGGCAAGAAACAACAATTGCTGAAAAGGATGTGAAGAACGGGGATCCCTCCTACATTGTTGGTGGGAATGCAGGTTGGTATAGCCACTCTGGAAAACAGTGTGGAGGTCCCTTAAAAAGTTAAAAATTGAGCTACCCTATGACCCAGCCATTGCACTACTGGGTATTTACCCCAAAGAGGCAGACGTAGTGAAGAGAAGGGCCATATGCACCCCAATGTTCATAGCAGCATTGTCCACAATAGCTAAATCGTGGAAGGAACCGAGATGCCCTTCAACAGATGACAGGATTAAGAAGTTGTGGTCCATATATACAATGGAATATTACTCAGCTATCAGAAAGAACGAGTTCTCAACATTTGCTGCAACATGGACAGCACTGGAGGAGATAATGCTAAGTGAAATAAGTCAAGCAGAGAAAGACAATTATCATATGATTTCTCTCATCTATGGAACATAAGAACTAGGAAGATCGGTAGGGGAAGAAAGGGATAAAGAAAGGGGGGGTAATCAGAAGGGGGAATGAAGCATGAGAGACTATGGACTCTGAGAAACAAACTGAGGGCTTCAGAGGGGAGGGGGATGGGGGAATGGGATAGGCTGGTGATGGGTAGTAAGGAGGGCACATATTGCATGGTGCACTGGGTGTTATACTCAACTAATGAATCATCGAACATTACATCAAAAACCAGGGATGTACTGTATGGTGACTAACATAATAAAAAAACATAAAAAAAGTAAAATAAAATACTGATCCGTAAAAAAAAAAAAAACATAATAAACTGTAAAATCAACCCTTCAAAGATCAAAGAAAAAATGTATAAATCTGTCTCATGCCAGCAGGACTTGATTGTAACTTGATGGGATGTGTTAATATATCTAAGAAGGGAATATATCTAACAGAATGTAGAGCTGGCAGAGAAGAGGTAAGAAGCAATTACAAAAGCACCAATTGGCTGTCACCATTCTCAAGAACCGTCCAAGAGGGGAAAATGCCACTATATATCCAGGACACAAAATGTTTGTGTCACAAAAAGCTTGAGTCTCCGAGGATGGTATATCCCTATAGTCTGGAGACAGACACATTACAAACTTATGTAAGACTGAAATCTTATAACTCACATTGTTCAATTCCACGCTCACCAACTGACTTTTAGATCTCAATTTGTCATGGGAAATGGAGCCTGTGAGCCAGTAGACCATCCTGAGGCAGCATTAAGCAATCTCAACAGTTACAGCTCTCACTGTAAGCTACTATATTTGCAGGCTTACTCTACACATCAGTTTCATAGGTTTGGTTACTGTGAATCTGCCCCTTGAGTAGCTACACTACCATGTTCTGCTGGTAAATCAGGAGTCTAGCTACAAGCCTATCAACCAGGAAGCTCCGGGGGAGGAAACCAGCCAGCCTTGCTGAAATAAGCAAACACCTTTGGCTCTCCAAATTAGGCAAGTTGTGCTCTGAAGTGTCTAGAGCTGTGAATAACATTATTTCAATAACTTAATTTACTGAGTGCCTGTTCTTGGCCAAGCACTAATTTAGGGGCTTTACCAGGAGGATTAGATTCCTCTATCTTACATATCAAAATATGTAATATCCACACTCGCTTTTATATATTGTGACATATAATCAAAACAAAATTTATTTTTTAAGCGAGTAAATAGCCATATTTTTACAACAGGGGCATAAGTGGAATCTGACTAATGAACTTGCTCATTATAATTCCCTGCCAGTCCCAACAGCTTATCTTCTACCTAGGAAGCAAGTTTGATAATGATTTTAAGCCAAACTCTCTGGGATCTTGGGTAATTCTTAAATAATTATTTTTGATAACTATTTGGTTCATATTGTTGCTGCCAGAAAGAATAATTTTTTTTTCTTTTATGAGCATCTTTAATGCCTTTTGAGCAATTAAAAACAGATAACCATTTAATGCAACACTCTTTCTGCTAAGAATTTACCTCACAAATAGATATATTTGCAATTTGTATGCTTAATATATGAATTGGGATGCTAGGTGCAGCATTATTTCTAACAGCAAAAATTAGCAGAAAAAAGGTTGAATGTTTACCATGAGTAAATTAGCAAAATACAATGTGGTATAGCCATATAACAAAACATAAAATGAGGTCGATCTATCATAGACTCATAAAGAGCATCTGAAACATAGTGCTAAATGAAAAAAAAAAAAAGTAAGGAACATAAGAGTGTATAAATTAACAGCACCATGTAAAGAAAATCTCTATAATAAATATAAACATATATATAATAAATACATTATACGTATACACACACACATACACCACAGCATTTGTGTGTTTTGTCTATTTTTTGCAGAGATACACCAAAACTTAACATTTTTTGTCTTCCTGGAGGAGGGGAATTGGAAGTGGAAGGCTTCTGTTTGTTTGGTTTTTTTCCAGTTCTCTACCGAAAGCCAAGTCTTGTTGATTGCTGTCTCCAGCACTTAATACACCTAAAATAGAGTCTGGCATAGAGAAAAACACTTAATAATTCTTTGATGAATGAAGGAAAGTTGAAAGAGTGAACTTTATTCCTTTCAGAATAATTTGAGTTTTCCAATCATGTGCACGGATTATTTAAATTAAAAAATGCAGTGGGGATTATCTTAGTTGTGTTGCGTGCCACTTCACCTGTATCATTGATAATTAATTGTAGTTTAAAACTTTTCTGTGTTATTTAAGTTATTGCAAGGGTTTCAGCTATTCTGCCCTGCTCCAAACCGCCTCCCCATTTCCATGTCGTTAAGAGTGAGAATCTCATGGCTTCTGACTCAGACTAAGGTGCTTCATGGGTAGCATAGTAGTCAGAAGTGGTAACATCTCCTCTATTTTTGATAGAATCTCCATTGATGCCCAACCCTTCTTCTGCCTTTTGCTTCACTCACTCTTTTGGACACTGTTGACCACAATCAATTCCAACAGAGCATTCCAGAATGGTTCATCCAGAGTGATCTCTATCACTTTTCCCCGGTTAACCTTCCCTCTGTCCTTAGCCCATACACGCAATTATACTGATAACTGTAAATGTGCATTCCATCTCTTTCTTGGCTCTTTCTTCTCTTTTTGATATGAAAAGATGAAATATAAAAATCTAAGACTTGGTCCTCAACCATTTTATTTCTCTATCTATACTTCCTCTTTAAGGAAACTGATCACTGATCCAGGCTTTAAAAGTTAAGACACAATGATTCTAAACTTTGTGTCTCCAGCCTTAACTTCAATCTGGAGCTCCAGATTTGAGTATCTGAATGCTGTTTTCCACAATTCCGCTTGGATGTTCCATGGAAATCTCCAAATTAATTTCCACATCAAACCCATAAAAAAGCTTTTCTCCATTGCAAGTAATGTCAGTGCTAAGTATTTACGCATCCAAACCTAAAACCTGGCATTGTCTTAACATCCTTGTTTTCCTTCATACTCCACATACAATCCATCAGCAAGTTCTGGTAGTTTTACCTCCAAATCGGTCGAGCATCCTAGCACTTCCACCATCAACCTCGTCTAGCAATAATCACCTTTCCCCCCAACTACTGCCTTGCCTCCTTCTTCCTGTTTCCACCCCAGCCCTTCACTGTATTCATTATTCACACAACAGCAAGACTGCTTCTCAAAAATAGAAACAGAGTATATTGAGTTTCTCTTTAAAGTTCTCTAACAGTTTCCAATTATGACTAGAATAGAATTAAGGTTCTTCCAGTGACCCTTTATTGTCATTCCCTATCATACAACTCGAACTCCTACCCTCAACCTCCCTGCCTCCCATCAGACAAATTGGTCTTCTTGTTTTTCTTCAATTAAATAAACATGTTCCTTTTGCATGAAATACTTTTCCTCCAGATTCCTTTTCATCCTTCTGGTCTCTGTTAAAGTCCTGTTTCCCCAGAGGTTTTCCCTGACAAACCTAGCTAAATAGGAACCTTCGTGGCTATTTACCATTTCTTATTCATTTTATTGCATTTTTCACTGTATATAATTGCATTATAAATTTGTCACCTTCTTTATTCTCCCCTAGAATGCAGTTTCCCTGAGAGCAGTTACACCGTAGAAATGTCATAAGTATTCTTTGTTGATTGTATTGTTCTTCTCTGAATCTCTCTACACATTCCATGCCTGTATCAGAGAAATAATACCTAAATGTTTGAATAGCTGAAGTACATAATCTACAAAATATTCCAGGATTATACTTCAATTTTCACCTGAGAATTTAAGAAGTAACTTTATTCTCATCTATGTTCATTTATGACTTCTCTGTCCTTTTAACTTCCAGCCCCATACACTTGCCATAATGTATTTCTTGAACAGACAAGGATAAAAAAAGCCACAATATTATCTCCAAATATTGAGGCCCATTAATTTTAGATTAGGCCAACTAAAAACCTTTGAAGTTTTAATATTGCATGGCTTTCTTAGACAAACTAAATTTCAGATCACAAATAAGTGTTTTTGTTTTTATTTGTTTGTATGTAGAGGACATCTCACCTTTAAACTTGACAGGGCATTTGTCTTGATTAATGCTAATCTCCTTGAAAAGAGATTGTGGGTCAATAGTCATTAACACCTGGCTTATGTGTAGCTGAAAATATTTACTTGCTTCAAAGTTCAAGAAACTAGAAATTCAGATTTTTCAAATTCTAATCTAAAGTAAGCCTCTTTAAAACTATATGTCCATATCAACTATGTATCATTTCCAAGGCAACTGAGAAACTACAAGTCATTTTGCATATTGTGAAACAGCCTGAGATCATTAGAAATGACTGTAGCATCTCAGCACGTATTCCATATTTTAGGTGAATATTGTTGATTTTTTTCCACCTAGCAAATGACAGCTCCACTTTTGGATAAAAATATAAATGAAAATAATGTATGTTACAGATACTTAAAATAAAAATTAAGGAAAGATGACAAGATGGCATAGATTCCCTTTTCCCTGTTCCTCTCCTATAAATACAACTGAATATCCTGGAAACATCTCAAAAGCCAATGACAAAAGGATTCTGGGAGCTATTAAGTAGAAGTCAGACAGGAAACTCAGAACTTCAGGAAAGACAGTCAGGTGAGTTTTTTGAGTTTCCTTTTATTGCTCTTATTTCCCAGACCACGCACCAGAGAGTTCTACAGTCCAGAATTGCCAACATACAGACAAGAAAACAAAGAATGCCTACTTTCTTCAGCCAAAGACAGGAAAAGAAGTCCAACAGAGACCTAGTGGGAAGTCCTAAGCCCCGTTCCACAACCAGAGCAGTAGCAGGCGGCTGATCTGTCTGCAGTAGCATCTTCAAAGCCCAGATGAGCTGACTCAATCCCCACTCCAATCTGGGGCCCTGATGGCTAGTGACACCTGCTCTCAGCAGTAGCAGCGGTGGTAAAGCTCAGGCAAACAATCTATACACACCATCCGTCTCTCCACTCTCAGCCCAGCGGCACAAGGAGATCCAGATGCAGCTGCTTCCGTCTCCCACTATAGAAGATGGCACAGAAATACCAGGGGGCCCAGGGAATGAACTTCCACCCCTGTAGCACAGTAGCTATAGAATAGAGAACCCAGAAACAGACCTAACCAAATATGCCAAATTATTGTTTTACAAAAGAGCAAAAGCAACTCCACAGAGGAAGGAGAGCCTTTTCAACAAATGGTGTAGAAGCAACTGACTATCCATAGGCACCCCTTGCACCACCCTCCCCCCCAAAAAGACAAAAAAAAACCCACCAAAAAACAAAACGAAGAAACAAAACCAAACAAAAACTTCAATATAACCCTCATACCTTATACAAAAAATTAACTTGATATATAAAAGGGAGTTAAATGTAAATGTAAAACTATAAAATGTCTACAGAATATTATTGGGATATAGAACTAGGAAAAGGCTTCTTAGCCTTGACACCCAAAGCATGATTCATAAAAGACAAAATTGGCAATTTGACCTCATGAAAATATTTTTTTTTTCCTTGTGAAAGTCCCTTTTAAGATGAAAATATAAGCTCCAGACTGGGAGATAATATGTGCAAATCACACTTTGACAAAGGACTAATATTCAGAATATATAAAGAACTCAAAATTAAAAATTAAAAAAAAAAGTTTTTAAAATGGGTACAAGACATGAAGAGCCATTTCACTGAAGAAGCTATACAGAAGCTCTACAGGTATGTACACAAAAGGATGTTCAACATCTTTAGTTATTAGGAAAATGCTGTGTAAAACCACAGTGAGATCAGAATATCTAAAATAAATGATAATGATGATACCAAATGCTGACATGGGTGTGAAGAAACTGGATCATTCACTCATTGCTAGGTGAAATGTAAAATGGTATAGCCACTACAGAAAATAGTTTGACAGTTTCTTTTTCCATTTTTTTTTTTAAGATTGATTTATTTGAAAGAGAGAGGGCTCACATGAATGGGGGGAGGGGCAGAGGGAGAGAATCTCAAGCAGATTCCCCGCTGAACAGGGAGCCCAAGGTAGGGCTAGATCCCAAGACCCTGAGATCATGACCTAAGAGGAAATCAAGAGTCATGCTTAATCAACTGAGCCATCCAGGCGCCTCCGGGCAGTTTTTAAAAAAACTGAACAGATTTACAAAGCGCCTGGGTGGAGAGTCTGTGGCGTGCCCGACTCTTGGTTTTGGCTTAGGTCATCATCTCACAGTCCTGAGATCCAGCACTGCCTCAGGCTTCCCACTCAGTGCCGAGTCTGCTTTAGATTCTCTCCTTCTCCCTCTCCAGCTCATTCTCTCTCTCTCTCTCAAATAAATAGATCTTTACAAACTGAAGAGACTTATCAAACAACCCAGCAACTGCACACTTGGCCATTTTCCACAGAGAAATGAAAACTTGTTTTCTCACAAAAACTTGTACATAAATGTTGACAGAAGCTTTATTTGTCAAAATCAAACGCTGGGAGCTGTCCTTATGTCTTTCAGTGGGTGAATATTAAAGGAACTATAGTATATCCATACCATGGAATACTAATTACAGATCAAAAGAGTAAAGTATTCACCTACATGAAAAACTTACGCTGAGTGAAAAAAGCCAGTCTAAAAAAGAAAATTATTGTATGACTCCATTTACATCCAACCGATGAAATTCCATAATTATAGAGATGAAGAACAGAGCGATGGTTTCCAGGAGTTAGAGTGAGGAGGATGTCAGTGTGGCTCTAACATGGGATGACAAAGGAGCCTTGTGAAACGGTGCTATGGTTAAGTATCTTGATTAAGGAAGATTAAATGAAGCATGCATGTGATAAAACTGCAAAAATGTATACGTGCACGCAGGCACACTCATACACACAAGTGCCTACACAATTTGTGAAATCTGATCAGCTCTGTGTGTTGTACCAATGTCAATTTCCCAGTTTTGATGTTGTACTATCATTATGCAAGATACTAACATTGAAGTTAATTGGCTGAATGAAGAGGCATAGGATCCTCCTTTGAGATTTCCTAAGAATCTATATTTACTTCAACATAAAAAGTTAAAAAAAATTAAAGAAAAATAAGAGTTAGGAAATACAGAAGCATTGCCATGGAGGAAGCTCTATCAGATAGAAAACGAGATCAGAGCCAAGAGCTTCACATCTACTACATCTCTTTAAGCTACTGTGTTTCAGCTACAGCATAAAATCTCACTGACCCTGGCAGAACACTTCATCACTACAAGAGAGTGTATTCCACCTTTACTGATATCAGCATAGTGAGTACCAACGGGGCACTCTACATTCAGGGACATGCTTTTACAATTCTTTCACGGCTGAAGCACTGAGCATGACAATGTTAGATAATGACTTTAAACAAGGAAAAAAAGAGTGATACAGAAAGGAGAAGAAAAGGAGAGCTTTCCATAAAGTTCCAATGTATCACTCCACAAATTAGTTTTTAATTACAGAGAAAAATGGACTTTGCAATAAAAAGACCTGACGGTCCTGACCTTCATCAAGTTATCAAATTAGCAACACTAATTGTGGAATCATGGGATGTGATCTGCTTCCTGAGAGAATACAGTAATGCTTAGTATCATCTATGTATTAGGCTGAAGTCTTAGCTTAGCATGAATTTTGAGAAATGGACTAGAAAATTCAGAGTGAGAAACATTCCACAAAAAATGACAACAATAACAATGAACAAACAAACAAAAAAAGCTTGGCCCCTTAAAAATGCAATGTCATGGAAAACTAACAAAAACTGCAAGGGGACCATTCTAGCTAGATTAAAAGAGAACAAAAACATAAAAAAAAAAAAAATTCCATGCATGACACTTGACAGATATTGAACTGATATTAAAAAAGAAATAGGTATAAAAACCATTGGCAACAACTAGGAGAAATGTAAATAACCCTGAAGTCAGATAGTATTTTGTTACTGCTAATTTTCTTCCTTCTTCTTCTCCTCCTCCTCCTCTTCCCCTCTCCCCCTCCTCCTCCTCCTTCTTTACGTAGGCTCCATGCCCAATGTGGGGCTTGAACTCATGCCCCTGAGATCAAGTGTTGCATACTCCACTGACTAATCCAGTCAGGTGCTCCATAATGCTAATTTTCTTGGGTCTGATAATAGTATAAAGGTCAGAGAGAATGCCTTTTCCTTAAGATATGCACACCAAAATGCTTAGAGATAGCAGTTTTAATTCTTGCAAAATGTCTGTTTTTGTTTTCTTTTATGATTTAGCAGACCAAAAAAAAAAAAAAAAAAAAGTGGATGAGTAGATAGACAAACATGGAGAAGGGTAGGTTAACAACTATAAATCTAGAGAATGTATGCAATGTTATACTATTTGAACATTTCTATGGGGTTGAAAATTTGGAGACAAGAAAGTTAGGAAAAAGGATTATTTTTTAAAAAATACAGTGTACGATATAAAGGATTATGTTCTCTGTAGTATTTTTCTTTATTATAAATTATTGTGTTCAAGAAATTTCTAATTAAAATAACAAAGCAGTCCAATGTAAAAAATATTATTATGTATCTTTTGCATGATGTAATTTCACAGTTGCTATTTTTGTCTGACATTTTGACTCACTGGGTCATAATTGTCTAGAAGTCTAAAGTTTGTTACCTTAGATCCTATGTTTCTTTATGTTTAAAATAGCCATTAAAATTTAAAATATTTATAGTTCCTGATTTAAAATAGTAAGAATATACATACTGCAAAAATACTTGGGTAAGTGACAAATGCATATAACTAGAATCTTATTAGGGAAACAAAAAACAATAGGTCAATCTTAAGGAAAATAATTAATTTCCATCAAGGCCCTAACTGATTGTAGAAGGTCCTTGACACTATTAAACCACATGTTGTGTGAACAACTCTCCTCTTAGACCAGGGAAAATCCTGGTGCGTGTTTAAAAGTCACAGGACCTGGGGAAAAAGGTGATATTCCACCATAAGTCAGACAGCTCGGTCTCCAGCAATTTCCACACCTGGCTGTGCAACAGAAATAACAAAGATGCTTACTAAATAGAGTGCTGGGCTCTACCCCATACCTATTTTCTCAGAATTACAGAATTCATCCCCAGTAATATTTACCATTAAAAAAAAAAATCCTTTGTATGATTCCAAAGCACAGCTAGGTATAGGACCCATTAAGCAATTTACAATCACAAGGCTGAAGGTTTCCCTAGAAAGAGTTGATTTTTGTATGCTTAAAATATTTCATGAAAAATAAAAGTTATTAATATTTTTGACTAATAACACAATAAAGATAAATATAATGCATCAAAAAAATTAAAGAGCTATTTGTGAATCCCCCCCCCACTTATAATTTGTGTATTGCTGGATAATTTTACTTCTTAGGGCCCCTCTGCAGAAAAGGGGAATAACCATGTCTATCTGGCAACAAACCAGCAATGAGTAATGTTACTATATGTTTGTGACACAGTCTTTTTAAAGATTTTATATTTGGGGAATCTACATGAAAAGGTATATGTCAGTAAGTATAGAAGCTTGCAGAATAAGCAAGCACAATGCTATAACATAAATGGAATCAAAATTTAAATCTGCTTGTAGGATCTGACAAAGATAAATGGAAACTATTTTCTTTGACCTCTTCTTTCTTACTGTTTTCACTTGAGGATAAAAAAAAAATACTCTGGACTCTCTGTATAAACCTCAAGTAAAATCACTTATTATAAGCACATTAAAATATGCTAATACCCACTTCTTTGTGATTTACTTACAGTAAATCCTTAATGAATATCATCACAAAAATGAGTCAGGGGCCCCTTGTCAAATCTGCCTGTTCAAGTTAACATCTGTGGAAGCTTGCATTAGGCCTTTTTTTTTTTTTTTTTTTTTTTCTTTAAGAGAGACTGTGAGCAAGCAAGCAAGCGAGCCTGAGCAGGGGCTGGGAGGGGCGGAGGGAGAGTGGGAGAAAATCTTAAGCAAGGGTGGGGGAGGGGGAGAGGGAGAGAGGGAACCTTAAGCAGGCTCCTGATGGGGGCCTCGATCTCACAACCCTGAGATCATGATCTGAGCTGAAATCAAGAGTCAGACATTTAATCAATTGAACCACCCAGGCACCCCAAATTTAGCTTTATTCTATATAGTTTAAAGTCTCATCTGTTTAAAAGGTAGAATAGTAATAGTTTTGTTACATTTAAAGAGAGGTTATTAGGGAAAAAGGGAGTGTTTTGCTTTATAAGGGATGCTGTTAATTGTACCCTAAATATCACTGGTTTAAATATTAAAGCCATTTATACTTTTTAACAATTTTGTAAAGTTACTATGTTACTACCCCAAATTTCTACAGGATTTTAAGAGAATTCTCATGCAGTTAACTTCCAGGCATGCACAAATACTGAATAAAACAAATCAAATTCCCAGCATTCTCAATGTCTTTATTAAAGAACCATCAGAATCCTGAGAATTCAAAGCTAACTTTGAAGGAAAGCTGGGTACAAAAGGAGAATAATAAAGTTTATATGGATATAAAATTTGTTCTATTTTGTAAATATGCAAACACATTTTGAACAATGGAGCATAAATGAGGAAGTCTTAACACTTATTTAATAAATTGCTTATTAAATTAAAAAAATTAAATACGTGCTTAAAGACGAGGTAGTGAGGAAGGAGTTGTTTAATCTTTTAAATACTGTGTAAAACCATTTTGATACAAGCCAATAATTCTCAGCACAATTAAATGCAGAAGAAGCGGAATTTCCTGCTTTGTGGGATGTTTTCTTTATAACCCGCTGCACTGCACCTACGGTAAGGCATACACATTCCCATCCTTGTGCCCTGTGGTTTATGTACCTCATCTTAGCAGATGCTTCACCAATCATAAAATAAAGGAAGACTTTATTGGCTCTCATTTCTCTGACATTATTAGGCTTGTCACAGCACTGGATGCAGCATTTTATGAGATCTACTAAATCCCTCTTGGTTTTGTTACATGTAACTTCATTTCTTTGCCATCAATAACTTCTTAAAATGCACAATCATGTGTGCACATGTATGTGTGCATGTGCATCCTGATTAGAACAAATATTCCAGGACTTACACTTAGGAGAGCTAGTTTATGGGACTATATTGAAGTGTGATAAAAAAAAAATCTGAATATCTTTGATCATGTTGAAAACTGCTCCTTGAATGCCAACTGTCTTTATGAAAATGCATAGCTCTATTCTTTCCCTTAAAGTTTAATGAATGTCAACATTTATAATTCTTAGGACGCGTTCACTTCCATTATTAGATTTATTGGAGTCAAAAAAGAACAAACAGAATGCATTTACTTTTGAAAACATTCATGTCAAAAAAAAAAAAAGCAGATAAGATTGTCTATTTCAGTACTGTACCCAAATAATATGGTATAGGACATGATTTGTGTCAACCTTTAACTTGCTGTCTGCATGTTTTTAATTCTAGCATCAGAGTGTTCTTAAGAGGTTTGGGATATGAAATATTGGTATTGACCCAAGACGGTCAGAGGCTTTTGTTTTTTTTTAAGATTTTATTTATTTGTCAGAGAGGGAGAGGCAGACAGAGAGCACAAGCAGGGGGAGGGGCAGGCAGAGGGAGAAACAGGCTCCCGGATAAGCAAGGAGCCTGATGTGACACTCGATCCCAGGACCCTGAGATCATGACCTGAGCTGAAGGCAGATGCTTAACCGACTGAGCCACCCAGGCGTCCCCAGGGTCAGAGGGTTTAAAATAGAATTGATTCATGATTATTCTATTGTAAACACTCCAAGCTAGTTGTTTTCTCTCAAAACTTTATCCCAGCTTCTTCAATTATTTGCTATTTATGTTTTTTTTTATTAAGTGGTTGATGAAAACAGAAACCCATCCATGTCTTTATTCCACAATCTACTAATAACACACTTACACCATGATCTGTATATAGAAAACATATGGAGATGTGCCACAGTGCCTTACAGTGAGTTGTTCATTCATGTCTACACTGCTTTACCTGGCACATGTGTTTCATCTTTGTGTGGACATATGTTCTCATTTCTCTAAGGTAAACACCAGTGATTGGGTTGCCAGATCATAATGGTAAGTGTACAGCTTTAAAAAACTGCCAAGCTGTTTTCCAAAGTGGCTGTAAAATTTTACATTCCCAGCAACAATGTCTGAGACACCTAAGGGCTTCACATTCATCACAACACTTGGTATGGTCAGTCTTCTGAATATTAGTCATGAAAGTGGGTGTGTTATGGCAACTATATATGGTTATAATCTGCGTATATCAAGAGACTAATCACACTGAACCTTTCTTCCTGTGTTTGTTTGCCATTCATATGTCTTCTTTTATCTTTAGCTCAATATGGTTATCATGCTGTCCATTTTCTTGGTATAAAGTTGTAAGAATTCTTTACGTATCTTGGATATAAGTCTTTTATCAGAAATATACTTTGTGAATATTTTCTCCCAGTCTGTGGGTTGCTTTTTCATTTTAATGGTCTTTCAAAGAGCAAAATATTTTCATTTTGATGTATTCTCAAATTATCATTATTTTGTGGTTCATTCTTATTGTGCCATATCTAAAAATCTCTGCCTAACCTATAGAAATTTAGCAGTATGCTCTTATGTCTCCTGTCCATTTCTCATTAATTTTAACATGTGGTGTGTGATAAGGGTCTAGTTTCATTTTGTTGTTTATGCATATCCAATCATACCAGTAGCAGTTGTGAATAAATTACCCTTTTCTTACTGAATTGTCTTCACAACTTTATTGAAGACCAATTGGCCATATATATGTGGATCTCTTTTTAAATTCTCTGTTCTGTTCCATTAATCTATCTGTGCTAATACCACACTGTCCTGACTAATGTAGACTTATTTTGCTATAGTTTTGCCTTTTCTAAAGTTTTACATAAATGGAATTATATAATATGTATCATCAAGTCTTTTTTCCCTGATTTCTTTCACCTGGCATTACAGTTTTGAGGGTAATACACACAGTTGCATAGGTTTGTAGCTTTTTTCTTTACATTTTTAGATCTACCACAGATTGTTTAGCAGTTGTAGAATTTTCAGTTCTCTGTCTCTCTCTTTTTTAATGATTTTATTTATTTAAGAGAGAAAGAGTGACCATAAGATGGGGGAGGGGGGCAGGAGGTGGGGAGGAGGAGAGGGAGAAGCAGGGCTTATCCAGGAGCTTAACATGAGGCTCAATCCCAGGACCCTGAGATCATGACCTGAGCTGAAGGCAGATGTTTAACCAACTGAGCCAACCTTTAGTTTTCTCTTATCTTCAAACTTCCCCTATGGCAGTTGAAAGAATTAGAAGACAATGGGAAACGGCAAAGTAGGTTTCACAATTCCTAGAAATCGTCCTATAAGATATACACTTAGAAATCAAAGAACAACAACAAAGAGAAATCAAAGAACAATGAAAAAAAAGTTTTGTTCAACAGTAGTGAAAACCTGGTTGATACTGAATTGCACAGACCTATAGTGAATTACATCTTTAAGGCACTGTGACTGCTTTCACTGAAAGTCTGGTTAAAGACTAAGGAAAAGTGTATGGGCTGGGTGTCAATCAAATTTCGACAGGGTATCATTTTCCTTCCACCTAAAAAGAATTCCTTTAACATTTCTAGTAGTGCAGATATACTGGTAATGGATCCTCCCAGCTTTTGTTTAAAAATGTCTTTATATCACTTTTAGTTTTGAAAGCCATATTAACCATAACATATGTAAACCTCTAGATTGGCAGGTGTTTTGTTCATTTGTTTTTTCAATTTTTCAAAAATGCCTGTTCATTATTTCCTGGCTTGCATGGTTTCAGATGAGAAGTCTTCTGTCATTCTTATCCTTGTCTTTTTGCAATGTGTCTTTTTTCTCTTTTAAGATTTTTTGCTCTTTTTGCTCTTTTTTCTCTTTTAAGATTTTCTGCTTTTAAGATTTTTTTTTTTTTTTAAATCACTAGTTACAATCACTAGTGATTGTTAGATTGTTATGCATATTGGTGTGGTGTTCTTTATGGTCTTATGTGGTCTTCAGCTTGTTCCAATTTTTGGATCTGTGGTTTTAGTTTTCACCAGACTTGAAAATATTTTTACCATTACTTTTCCTTATATTTTATTTCTGCCTTCCTCCCTACTTCAGGGTCTCCAATGACACATTCAGCAGCAGAATGATTTTTCTCCATGTCTCACTGATACGAATGTCCCCAGAGCTGTGTGAACTCTGTGAATTGTTCAGTTTAATGTTTTTAGTGGTTTTCCCCTGGTCTTGGAAAACTTCATCCCACTCATGTGCTGATCAGTTCTCAGCCAAGGATTCAAAGGGACCCTATATGCAAATCTCTAGAACGGCCCCTCCCCGTACCCTGCTGTCTTTTATCCAAATGCTCTCTATTCTGTTCTTTCAATTCAACAAGACTGCCGGGATCTGTTCTCTTCCCTGTACTCTGGTCTGAGAATTGTGTTTAGGCAATAAGCTGGGTCAATCACAGGAATCATATCTCATTAAATTATCTTGTCTCAGTTATCATAGTCAGGCACTAACTATTGTTTAATACCTGAAAAACATTGTTTAATTTATTTTTCCCACTTTTCTAGGTGTTTATCAGTCCATTGATAATTCTGTTGTCATTTGTTCTTCATAGAAAGATATGGAAATGGTGCTGCAAGTATTTTTAATGAAATAATTAAAACAGGAAAGGTAAAATAGAAGTTTTACATCTTGCTTCCTTTATTTCCTCTAGAAGGGACCTGGGACTGACCTGGTGAACATTCTGCTTAACTGAATGATGTCCTGATACCTGATTCCACTCCTTGATTTCCACCTTTACGGTAGATTCTAGAATTGGACAAGAAATTCTCTAGATGATTCATTAACACATCAGTGGTCATATGGGTCATTGATATCTCAGTATTTCCTACCCACAGTCATTCGAGGATGGACAGTGATAGCATTCCGTTTTGAAATCTTGGAAACATGTTGCATGGTGCACTGGGTGTTATACGCAACTAATGAAGCATCGAGCTTTACATCGAAAACCAGGGATGTACTGTATGGTGACTAACATAATATAATAAAAAAACATTAAAATAAAAAAAAATGAAATCTTGGAAACAGGTAGGAAGGCTCTGAGAAGGATGGCTGCTTATTCCTTTCTATTGCCCTGAGATTTCTCCCCATTCCAAAGCAATGGGTCCCAAAGAACTTGTAATTGGATCTGTCCACATGGATGAATTGGACAGGGAAATGAGCTATTTACACTGCTGAAAAAAAATGAGGCCTTTCCCTAAGCCCCTGAAATCTATGGAGAAACATTAAAGCTACATTGAATACACATTTGGCCATATACCAAAAAGCCAAAAAAAAAAAAAAAATCAATATTGAACAAAGGCTAAGGTCTAAAACAAATATCACAGCATTAAATGAAGTTCTATGATACAAAATTTAATCTAAATTTTATTTAAAAACATGATTATTAAGAAAATTTATTAGTAAGTATTTTGGCAGTCAAAGTTTAGTCCTGCAACATTAGATGACAGAAATAAACATCCTTCAGTACTGGGATCACTATACTACTCATTTATAATATGAAATAGCAGGTCATTTACACTTGGAATTGTTGGAGGCAAATATATTTTTTGGCTAACTCTGCTGACATTAGATACTGCTGATGTTGCTGTTTTCAGCTAATTATTCAATTTTTCTTCATCTAAATAAAATAGACTTAATATAGTAGATTAAGGCCCACACTTTTCTCCCTTTCTCTTCTTCTATTCCTGCATTTGAAGACTTGGTCAGCAGTAAAATTGAAATCTCATTGAAGCAATCCCACACACTGAAGTATCTGTACTGCTTGAAGAAAAGAATTTTAGCATATTGTCAGCAGTTGACTCAAGTTGTTTCCTTCACTTAATTAATTAATTAATTTTTTTTTTGTAATAACCTTTCTTGCAGGTTTTCACAATCCCTGGAGTTAAATTTGTCCTTTACTTTTAACCTAGAAGTTTGGTGACTAGCAATGTGGGCTTTCTAGAAAACAAGATCATTTCCAAGTTTCTACGTTGCTTACCAATCTCTGCACCTTCCTAGGAGTACTGCATGAGTATCTTCAGAGCAGATGTCATACAAAAGTACTATCCGTAGTATTTTTTGTCACTTCTTAGCAAGGGTCAGAAGACCATTGCCAATGTACAAGTTCAGATATGATGGAAATGATGTCGGAAGCCTAGGCGAATAGGCTTCCAAAGGCTGACGCAAAAGCCCAAGATGAACAGTCACATTGTTGATACAAGGTAAATCCTGATCCATCCTTAAACGTATAGGAAAGCTGAGGTCAAGATGTCTCAACATTTCTGTAAAACACCTGATTGCAGCTAAGTTCTATGATTGCTAGACCCCCAAATTAATGCACTCTACTGTGTACGTGTTCTTGAACTTATCTTGAAGAGACAGTATTCAGAATTCTCAAATGTATTCACATGCCTTGTTCAAAATCTCTAGGCAGGTATCTTAGAAAGCTTTCCATTTATATCATAAACTTATATTCTTCACCATGTTTTCTTCTATTTCCCTTTTTGTAACTCAAAACTGTAGTTTTTATTCCTCACTACTCAATATTTTCCATTCCTTTCTAATTTAGATTTTCTTCTTACCACTCTGCTGAAAGAGCACCTCAAAAGTTTCTCACTTCCTTCAAGTCAGTTTTCCTTAATGTCAGTCTTGGGGGGGGGTGGGAGCAGAGTAGTAGCTACTAAGTCATCCATGGTTTTTCCTTAACTGAATATTAATGACAGTCTTATGCATGACACCACAGTGAGAGAATTCTTGTCCTTTCTTTCTTTCTTTTTTTTAATAAGTTTGATTTCTTTTGAGTAATAGCCTTTCAATTAGCACATAATACATACATTCATGAAATTACAAAAGCTTACCTAAACTAAGAATTTACCAATTTTCTTATTTTTGGAAAAATCTCAATGAAAAATGTTACATTAAATATAGAAAAAAAAGTCAGTATAAGATATCAAATATTAAATCTTAATGGAGCTGGAAAATAAATTTCTTGAAATAATAGAGGCATACAATATTCACTTAAATGTCTATTTTGACCCCCCTCTCTCTTCTGAGACACTGGAAAGTGTCTGGAAAGGGATGTGACATCCACATGAAGATTCTGTAAGGGACGATTCATGCTTACTGAAAGCTGTTAAGGAAGCATTACCCATCTGTAGTGGACTCCCCATAGAATTAGCAGCTGTTCAAAGCCTGTTCCACCTCGATACAAAGCATGGGAATTATGCTGTGAAGGGAAGATGTCAACACATGGAGTTAACATGCATTAGTTCTACAGGGGGAGTTCCAGCTAGAATTGCACAGGCAGGTGATGCATAGAAAAGAACAAAAAAGAGAGGGAGAAGTCACAAATTCCTGGTAGTTTGGAGGTACCAACTTGCTCCTCTCTGGGACACAAGAGAATATACTCAAGCGTGGTTTTACTGAGCCTATAAAAAAGGGGTATTTCCAGCTTGGTACCTTACTGGCTACTGGCATAGCCCACAGATATCTGGGCTCCTTTAGGTGACTGATGAGAATCCATTCTCCTCAGGAAGTTGTGGTGGTCTGATGTGCTGGTTTCTTCAGGTAAGGTGACACTGCAGAGGTCAAATGCACACGACAGAAACCCACTTTGATACTAGATGCAGTGGCTTCTACAAATTTCCCTTGACCTCCATTCTTTCCAGATATTGTAGTGCTTCCCACTAAAATTGCTAATGAATATGTCTGATCTCCAACCAGAGCTTCCAATTTCTTACCCATTTCTGTAAGCATTGTGTCAATTAGCTTTTGCTCTAAAACCATTCCAAAATGTACTAGATTGAAGCAACACCATTTTACCTAGCTTACAACTCTTTGGGGGGCAGTTTAGGGGTTTGTCTGGGCTGGTTTGGCTTATTGTTAGGTTTCCTTATGCATGCAGGGTCAGATCATGGATTGGCCGGTAGCTGGGTGATCTTGACTGGCCTCACTTACATGTTTAGCACTTACAGATTTGTCTATTCAGGTGTCTAAGTTCTCTACCACGTGGCGTGTCACCCTGCAGCAGAACAGGTTGGGCTTCTTTACAAGGCACTTACAGGATCCAACAGCAGTAGGAGAGAGAGGAAAAGTTCCTTTGTTCAATATATGCCTGATATTGTACCAATGGCCAAAGTAAGTCACATGACTAAACCCAATCTCACTATGGGAGAGTGTATCCAAGAGCATGGATAAAGAAGAGAAGAATTTGTAGTCATTTTTACAATTGGCTTAAGTCATGATTCCCACATTATATCCCTTATTCTCATGTTATTCATAGTGATTATTTTCCTTCCTGAATCCAGAGTACTGAATAGTTGAATCAAGGCATATGACTCAAGAGTTGGCACAAATCTTAATCATACTAGTGTACTGACACCACAAAGATATGATGTCAGAGGGTTTACAGTCTAGAAGCATACACATTCTTTATCATCTAAGACACAGAATAAAATTAAATATGATTAAATGTACTAGCCCATGTAGTGTAAACACAGAGAAAGCAAGAATAATTTTGATTGAGAGATGAATTGAAAGAAATATTGAACTATTTCCTGGGCTTCAAACTTGCCATGTTGTCAGAGTGCCTATTGGAAAGCTCCATGAGGACTGATCCATGATATTTTATCTACAAGTTCAAATACATTATCTTCTCACTCAAATCTTCTTCCCGTGACTTCCTTATTTTGATTCACTCCTTGATTGATTCATCAAGTATTTATTGAATGGCTACTAAGTGCTAGTTAATTTTCTAAGTGTAGTGATAAGATGACTAAAAAAGAGTTTTTTCCCCCTAAAAGAGCTTACATTTTAATGAGTGAACAGAAAATTTAAAAAGTAAGAAGACATATAAAAGAATATTGAGTTGAGATAAACACAAGGAGAAAAATATAAGGAAGTAGAATCTGCTAATAGGGAGTGAAAATTTAGCCATTTTGGAAAATAGTGTGGCATTACTTTTTAAATTGAACATTGATATAACCTATGACCCAGAAATTCTCTTCTGAAGTATGTGCACAGGAAAAATTCTTTCTGTATGTATCAAGACATATATACAAAGCCATTGAAAGCATCATTGTCCAGAGTAGCAAAAATCTAGGAAAAAAAAAAACCCCATGTGTTAATATATAATAGAGTATGACAAGATAAATTCTAATAAGAAAAATAAAAGTTTGCTGACAAAGATTATTAATTTCAATAGCCACTTTAGAAAACAGTTTGGCATTATCTTTTAAATGGAACACACACTTATCTTATAACTCAATAATTCTACTCCTAAATTTGCACCCTGAAGAGGTGATTATACTTACTATATATATATATATATAGAGAGAGAGAGAGAGAGAGAGAGAGAGAGAGATTCTTATATGCATATATAGACATATATATACTATATATAAATATATAGACGTTCTTACTATTTTTATGTATTCAGCAAAAAGTTTAAAAACTTCTAAGAACAGAAGAACCCATAAATCAAATATATTCACACAATGAAATATTATATGACAGTGAATATGAACAGAACTTAATGAATCTTGGAGAAATAAAAAAAAGTTATATGACTTCTACATTAAGCTATGGTAAATTAGCTTATAATAATCTAGAAAAGTCAACTAAAATAAAGTAAAATAAAATATTTTTGAAGAATTGGTGAGCTATTGACATTGATTTGAGGGGCTGACATTCCAGATATAACAAAAGTTGACTGAGATGAGCATAATATTTTCCATGCTGTTTTCATTCACAGAATACTTGTCAATTTTTGGAGGAGGGCATAAGGTTAAAAACCTGGGCAGATCAAAGCTTCTGTGAGTTAGAAGAGCAAGCCAGGCATTCTGTATTCTTAATGTTCTGGGAGACAAATAGGGTTTCTCGTCTGCCAAGACAGTCAACATGAGGGGCTAAGATTCTGGAGGAAAATAAGGTGCATATAAATGTGACCACCATCACAATGGTTTTCCCCTTACATCATTTCTTGAATGTTAGCTAAATAGTATGAAAGATGAAGAGCTACACAGGAATTATCTGAAAAGTAAAATAGTTTTCAGAAGTTTCACTCTGCTAGGGAGACCAAAATTATAGTTTATGATTGGCCAAGAAGGAGGAATCATAGTAAACACACAAAGCTCTCAACTGGAATTCTGAAGACCTTTATTCTAGAAGTAGTATATCAGTGGTTAAGAGAAATTTCAAAACACTGTATTTCAGCCTAAGATGAGTTCAGTCCTTGATGAGAACAGGACAATCTGCCTGTACTCTTACTGCATGTCAGAGGAGAGAATAAATACCTCTATGGATAGAAATCCTATTATTCCAAGTTTCTATAATCTTTCATATTCAATGTATGTCATTCAATAAAAATGTTTCACTCATATCAACAGTATCAGTCAGCAATATCCACAATCATGCTGCATAACAAGCAACCATAAAATCTCATCAGCATACAACAATGAGCATTTATTTCTTTCTTGCACAATCTACAAGTTGGCTAGGAATGGTTTTGCCTTAGGTTATAGGTCTGCAAGTCAGCTGGAGTAGCTCTGTTTGAAGCTGTATGTGTATACATCAGCAGGGGTAGCTCTACTCTGCCTGTTTCATTCTGTAGTCCAGGCTGGATGGTTAACAGTTACCCAGACTATGTTCTTAAATAATGACAGAAGAATAAGTGAGAAAAATCAACCATGCAAGCACATTTCAAACTTTCTTTCGTATCAACTATATGAAACACCCATTCAATAAAGCTACCTGGCAAAGTCCAAAGTACAGGAATTGGCAAGTACTCTGTATCATCAATGACAGAATGGGAACTAAGTGCATAATTAATACTACTATGGGGAAGGAGGTAAAGAGAAGGGAGAAATAGTACCAGAATTCACTTAAAATAATTTACTCTCTTGGTCACCATTTCTTTGTTACTCCTACACACAAAATATACTATACCCATCTCAAGGCTCAGAAAAATCTCATCCAATTATGTCATCAGGTACATCTAGATATGTTTATTCCAGGAATCCAAGATTTTCTATCATTTAAAAAGATCAATAAATCTCAATTATCACATTAACAAAATAAAGGCAGGGGCGCCTGCATGGCGCAGTCATTAAGCGTCTGCCTTCGGCTCAGGGCGTGATCCCAGCATTCTGGGATCGAGCCCCACATCAGGCTCCTCCACTAGGAGCCTGCTTCTTCCTCTCCCACTCCCCCTGCTTGTGTTCCCTCTCTCGCTGGCTGTCTCTGTCAAATAAATAAATAAAATCTTTAAAAAAAAAAAACAAAAAACCAAAATAAAGGCAAAAAAGCCTATGATCTTCTCAAAGGATGTGATAATTCATTTGATAAGATTTAATGGACATCTATGATAAAAATACTTAGTGAACTAGGAATAGAATGGAACATCCTTGATCTGATAAAAGATAGCTGTAAAACTCTGCAGTAAACATCATATCAAATCATGAAAATGTTAAAGCTTTTCCCTGGAGATCATGACTAAAATGAAGATGCTCATTCTCACTACTTTTATTCATTATTGTCCTTACGATCTGAGCCCAGTGGGTTAAATCAAGGGGAAAATTATATAAGGGCAGAAAAGAAAGAACATAAAATTGTCATTAGTCACACATTACACAATCATGCATATAAAAATCCAAAAGAATCTGCAATTAAACTATTAGATTTGAAGAGTGAACTTATTAGCAAGTTTGTTGAATATTCGATTAGTAAGAAATAATTATAGTAATTATATTTCTATAGAGCAGGTACATAAAAATAATCAAATGAAAAGATACCCTGTAAATAACATAAAATACTTCAAATATCCAGAAACAAGTAAAAGATTTATAGAACCTCCACACAGAAATCATTGAGAGAAATTAAAGATATAACTAAATGAAGAAATACACTGAGTTTATAGTTTGGATGACTCAGTATTGGGAAGATGTCAATTCTCCACTAGTCAATCGATAGATTCATTATAATTCTATTTAGATTATAAACAGTGTGTGAGTATAGGTTAATATGCTGATTCTAAAATTATATGAAAATGCAAAGACTCAAAAATAGTCAACTAAATCTTAAGAACTAAGCTGGAAGACATTATCATCAGTATGAAGAGTTTCACTGACATAGGACCCCACATACACTGCACTGGACAAAAGTCACCCACTTTATGGCAAAGTAGATATGGCAGTGTGTACCTGACCATTGTCTCTCCTTGTTTTAACACATTCTGTACCACTCAGAAGCTACCTGGGAGAGAATTCCCTGTGAGGATACGATGCTGTCCTCCATGATGTAGTATACACCCTAAATCAACTGAATATGGTTATATGTCCTGAGTAGATAAACTCTCTGGGTACCAGTTCCAAGGGTACAGGGGACCCCATATACCATCATTTCAAGTAGCCCCCTTGGGGAATTTGTGTTTCTTCTTTCAGCAGCTCCAAGCACAGTAAATATCTCATTTAACTTACAGCCACAGTTGTTGTTTGGTCCGTTTGTACCCCTCGGGCCAAGAGATCTGGGCACAAGGAAAGGAATCAACCTATTGGTAGAGGTAATTGACCCCAATCATGAGAACGAGATAGGGCTGCTGTTACAGAAAGGGGTGGAGAAGAGTATGTCTGGCATTTGGTGATTGGAGGGAATACTCTAGGTCCTCCCTTCTAATTGTGACGGGTAAATGTTACAAGTGTTGCTGCTAAAGCCTGAGAAAGTCATGGTGACCAGGGGCTCAGCTGCAAGTTCAAGACCAAGTGTGGTGAGGAGAGTTGCAGTTCATTCTAGTACATTTCCCTCCTACATCTTACCAGCAAAGGAGTCCAACCACAACCCTCAAGAAGTGATTTGTAGATAGAATGAACTATAAGAAGAATGTACTATAGAAGTACTAAAGAATGTACTGTAAGAAGCAAGCGGATTTAAGCAACACAGGGTGAACTATATTGTATCTGACTATGTCACCCACCTCTGGCCTTTTGGACAAGCCACTCATGCCACCAGCTGCAGAGAATGTTGTTGATGGCTTCAAGCTGTGTCCTTCTCAGGCTTTTGTCTTCATGAAGGGAGCTACCTCATCTACCACCATTCAGACCCCTCTCCAGGGCATGGGCACTTACCTAAATGTGGGACAACTCTGAAGGTCATTCTTGTTCTACCTGTAAGACTGGCGATGGCCTCAATTTCATTTTATCCAATCCTGCTTTCTTCATTTTCATATAGGATTTGTTTCCAATCATACCGTCCAATAAACTTCCTCATATAAACTCCCATTTGAGTCTGGTTCCAGGGAACCTGTCCCAGGACAGTTTTCCCATTTTCCCATCTATGGATAGACTGCCAGCACCTTGAAGGCAAGCAAGCTCTCATTTTTGCTGTATCTCTGGCTGCTAGCGTAGAGCTTTGCACACTGTTGGTGCTCAGTGAATAACTGATGACTAAATCAAGAACTGCCCTTCCCACTAGAGTGTCGACTTTTTTTAAAAAAAGATTTTATTTATTTATTTGAGAGAGCCAGAGAAAGAGAGAGAGAGAGAGAGAGAGTATGAATGAAGAGAGGGAGAAGCAGATTCCCTGCTGAGCAGAGAGCCTAATGCTGGGCTTGATCCCAGGACCCTGAGATCGTGACCTGAGTCGAAGGCAGATGCTTACTTGACTCAGCCACCCAGGTGCCCCTAGACTGTCAACTTCTTGAGAACAGGACTATATATAAGTTTTTTTGGTTTTATTCTTACACAGTCTATAACAACCATTCAATGGAGGCTTTAAGTAAATATATTTTGCTCTTTAAAAGGAAGGACCAATTCATAACAAAAGCAAAGTTAACCTATTCATTTATATTGAAAGGTGCTTTTTTGTTTGCCCAGTAGCTTCTGCTTATTCAGAAAATTCAGATCAGCACCTTTGATCTACTAATAGGTGTGGACAGGTGAACAGTAACCTGATATGGTTTGCCATTTCATTATTTTAAATTATTTTGACATATGCACAAAGAAAGTGCCAGATTGTGTTAAAAGATACCAAATATTAAACTGGTAACTTTTTAGAAGAGATATTGATAGACAATGTGGAAATGAGCTCTTACTGGATCATCACTGGGTTTGAGCTTCCCAGCGTCAGAAGTTCCAAATTGGCTGAGCGATTCTGACGCCATGCGAACAAGGACGGTATGAGGGAAACATCAGGGAGTCCTGATTCTATTAACTGCAATCACCATGGTGTTTCTGCTCGCCAGTACAACACATTTTCCATGTAGCAATAAACGCTGAAGCACATTTCATTAATTCGTGATTTCCCCTAAACAGCAATGCGTGTAGCTGCAGATCAGTGTGTGACATTACCAAAGAAATAGAAGGAAGATAAGTACAATGAAACAAACCACCTGACCATCTTCCAGAAAGGCTGCTCTTTGCTATGAGGGCTTTGGACTAAGTCTACTGTAATCAGCCCAGTCAAAAGCCTGCTCCTAAGAGGGTCATGGATTCCCAAGGAAACTCTTGCAAGGAACTGAGGGTAAATCAGAGCCTGCTGCATTTGGCCAAGGTTGCCAGCTGGCTGCGGCTTCTCTCTGGAGGCCTGTGCAGTCAATTTGTCTACGCTTAAGTCAGGAACTTGAAATTCTAATCACCGCCCTGATGGCAGTTTGTAGTATGTCCTGGTGAAGGCCACTTACCACTTCCAGTGCTCCAGCAGTTTCTCAGCTAGAGCTTGGGAGGAGGGGCGGAAACATCTGACTATGACCCTTCAGAGAATTAATATGGGCAGAACACTTGTACCTCTGTTGATGAACATTTAGGAAGCCTTGTAGACACACAACAGGGTAGAGTATTTTCATTTGGGGTTACATACAGAATAAACCCCGTTCTCCCCACAGTTATTATGTATAAAGGAACTAGTCTAATACCAAAAGATGATATGAACTTTGTTCGACATGGAATTGTGATTTTATTATTATTGGCTACTCACATTCCCATGTTATATGCTCATTCAGAAGTTAGAAGCATGTATTTGGACGTTTCTGTTCAGTGCCTACATGCATGAGGGGCTAACATCACACACAAGGAAATTTAAGGCAGTCTGTAGCTCTTGGGAGAATCCTTATTGCATCAAAACAACAGTGTTTTTGCCACATAATCCCTATTTACCCCTTGAGAGCCCCTACCCTTCTATACCTCTGTCCTGTGAGGCTGGCCTGTACAGATAACCACAAAGAATCCTTTTTCCTTTGGCTATCTTTTGGTTCAGGCAATGGGGAACCCCTAGTTGATCAGAGGGAGGGAGGAGAATGAGGTCAGGGTATTTATTTCCCAGGATCCCTCCTTCTCTGTAGAGTCTCCTTTGGACTCACTGTGAGCCTTGACAGGTGGAAAATGCTCTTAACAACATAGTCTCTTTATGTGGCTCTGTATTTCCTCCCAGGTTCTAATAACTACTCCTTCCCTCAGACCTCAGTATATACTGAAAAGCCCCTTATTGTATCTCCACACTCTTGCCCACACCTTGGTAAATAATCCTGTTAGCAAACATCTTTACGTTATCATGGTGCCATCAGCTTCCTGCTCCAAACTGAGTGACATACCTTCAACTCTTCCTCCTTCTTTTTCCATCAAGTTCTAGCTTTTTTGACTCTCCACGCAATCTGGTTACTATGCCATGATGCACCTGTGTCTCTGCCATGAGAGAATTCATGTGGGATCTCACAGGTTCCAGATCAGGGCTGTCCAACAGAAATATAACACAAGCCACACATGTAAAATTTGAATTTTCTAATAACCACATATAAAAGATTTTTAAAAGGTGAAATTAATTTTCATAAACTTTTAAATTCAACCAATATATCTGGGCGCTATGCTAAACACTTCACAAATATTATCTCTTTTTTTTTTTTTTTTTTGAGAGGGAGCGATAGAGAGAGAGAGAGGGAAGGAGAGAGAATCTCATGAAATCATGACCTGGGCCAAAATCAAGAGTTGGAGGCTTAACTGACAGAGCCACCTCTCATGTAATTTTTATAATAACCTTAAGAGGGTTATCCTAAAATATTGTAGGGTTGGGAAAGGTTCATGCCTTGAATCATTTGCTCATCAAGAAAAATTCATTGAATTCTACTGTGTACCAGGCTCTGTAATAGGCTCTGCAATACTCAATGAGCAAAGCTATGCATTCAGGCACTCATATTCCAGTGGGAGCAGAAGAGAGCATAAACAAGCTAAACTAAACCATAGATCTCATATATTTTATATATATTACACCAAGTACTATATATACACCAAGTACACCAAGTAAAATATATACCATATTAGTGAAAAATGCTTTAGCCAAAATAAAGTAAGAAAGAGGACAGGAAGAGTGTGGCAAGAACTGAAGTTCTAGGGGCACATGGGTGGCTCAGTTGGTTAAGCATCTGCCTTTGGCTCAGGTCACGCACGATTCCAGAGTCCTGGGATTGAGCCCTGCATTGGACTCCCTGCTCAGCAGGGATCCTCCTTCTCCCTCTCCCTCTGCTGCTCCCACTGCTTACGCATGCTCTCTCTCTGTCAAGTAAAATAAAATCTTTAAAAAAAAAAGAAGAACTGAAATTCTACACAGGTTGGTCAAACCACCCATTGTGACAAGACCTCTGAGTAATGCCCTGAAAATACCAGCCATGTACCTAACCAGAGAAAGAATAATTTAAGTAGACAAAGCAGCAAGTGCAAAGGCCCTGAACATGGATGTGCTTGAACTGTTCAAGGAAGAGCAAGAAATACAGTGTGACTAGAACAACTAGTGGCATTGAGTGTTGTAAGTGAGTGATGAATCACGAAATTAAAAAAAAAAAAAAATACAGGTGGGTCTTAAGCAGACAACATAAAGATTTATTTAAGAACAAATTAGAATGTGACTACTTATTTTACAGAAAAAAAATAAACAAAATTAGCTTAGATCAGGGGTTGGTAAACTACCACCTGTAGACTAACTCCAGCCGACCACCTGTTTTTTAAATAAAGTTTTATTGGAACATAAAAAAAAGGAATAAGTAGTGACAGCACAGGGGAGGATAGCAGAGGGCAAGTTCAGAGAAATATTCAGGGAGTGGCTCAAAAGTATGCATCATATATGACTTTTTAGGTCAGAGGGAGAACTTTAGGTACTGAGTGAAATGGGAAGTCCATTAGCAGATGTTGAGCAGAGGCACAGCATCATTTGACTTAAGTTTTTTATAAAATCACCCTCATAGCTGCAGAATTGATGGAAAGGAAGCAAAAGAAAAGGTGGGGGATGGGTAGGAGGTACTGCAATAATTTGGGCAAACTGTGGGGGTGGGGGTACTTTGGACAAGGGGGTGGCCCTGGAAGGATGAGAAAAGACTGGATATGAATTTATTTAAAGAATGTAGAAAAACAAAACAATGTGAAAATGACTCTAAGTTTAAGAAATTGTCTGGTTCACATTGTAAATAAACAACAGAGCTAGGATTTAATTTTAGATCTGCCTGACTCCAAAGCTCAAGCTCTTAATTGTGAGTAATAAGACCTTGGTTTTCTTCTCATCTGGAGATGTCTGGGTGCTCCCATACAATGGATCATACCTTTAGACTGATGGGCAACATGTAAATAGTCTCCAAATGATGTCCCCTCTGCCTGAATTTTGAGGTCACTGATTCAGTGCAGCTATCTCTGGGAAAGTGCTCTCCACTCTCTCCCTT
This sequence comes from Ursus arctos, assembly GCF_023065955.2. Lineage (NCBI taxonomy): Eukaryota > Metazoa > Chordata > Mammalia > Carnivora > Ursidae > Ursus > Ursus arctos. The sequence goes on along the minus strand of NW_026622808.1, from coordinate 55,036,673 downwards.
CTCTCTCCTTCCCACCCCTCACTTTGCCTCCTGCCTCTCCTTCTCATTCTCTTTCTCCTCTTGCTATATTCTCTCTCACACTCACAAATACATACGTATTCATGATCATCAAGTATTTCATTGTAATGTCTTACATTTTATAATTGTTTTGGAATCAAGGCCTTTTCTTTTAGATGGGGGGAGGGGCAGAGAAAGAGGGAGAGAGAAAATCTTAAGTAGGCTCCACACTCACTGCGGAGCCCAACATGGGACTCAATCTCACAACCTCAAGCCCATGATCTGAACATAAATCAAGAGTCTGACCCTTTACTGACTGAGCTACCCAGGCACCCCAGAACCAAGGTCTTTTAAACCAGATTTTCATATATTCTACTAAATGCATGGTTACTATTTGATTATATTAACATCATCATCTTTTCCATTCCAAAAATGTTGTATGACTTTTTCAAAGTTACTTTGAGATAGTAAAGAGAATCAAGTTAGCTTGGTTGCCATCTTCTTGCCCAAACTAAATTCTCATACTCCTCCCATCAAGAATTTTCTCAAGGCTCTAGGTAATAGCCTCTGTTTATGTTCTGTACTTTCACATCTGTTTCATAACTTGTATGGCTCCCTGTGTTTGGTTTGCTCTTCTTGTCTATCCTTCTTCCTTCTACCAATCACCCCTTCCTTGGCTGATGGAGTTTTACCACAACAAATAGAATATATTCTCTCTCCCCATGCATGTCTCAGTGTTGGTCATCATATTGGCTATTTGTATCATTTTCCTTTGGAATCCATTTTGGTAATATCAGAAGATTACACATGAAGGTGGTAATTCAAAGGTGGCATTCTATTTATTTATTTTCAATTAGCCAATATATAGTACATCATTAGTTTTTGATGTAGTGTTCAACCATCAGTTGTGTATAACACCCAAAAACACAAATAATTCAGTCAAGAAATGGGCAGAAGACATGAACAGACACCTCTCCAAAGAAGATATATTTTTTAAAAAATTTTTAATTTAAATTCAATTTAATTAACATATACTATATTATTAGTTTCAGAGGTAGAATTTAGTGATTCATCAGTTGCCATACAACACCCAGTGCTCATCTCATCATGTGCCTTGCTTAATGCCCATCACCCAGTTACCCCATCCCCCAACCTCCTCCCCTCCAGCAACCCTGTTTGTTTCCTATAATTAAGAGTCTCTTATGATTTGTCTCCCTCTCTGTTTTCATCTTATTTTATTTTTCCTTCCCTTTCCCTATGTCCATCTGTTTTGTGTCTCAAATTCCACATTAGAGTGAAATCATATGGTATTTGATTTTCTCTGACTGACTTGTTTTGCTTAGCATAATACCCTGTAGTTCCATCCACGTCATTGCAAATGGCAAGATTTCATTCTTTCTGAAGGCTGAGTAATATTCCATTATATATATAATGGAATATATATATATATAATCACATCTTCTTTATCCACTCTTCTGTTGATTGTCTTTCCATATTTTGGCTGTTGTAGACATTGCTGCTATAAACATTGGGGTGCATGTGCCTCCTCAAATCACTATGTTTGTATCTTTTGGATAAATATCTAGTAGTGCAACTGCTGGGCCCTAGGGTAGCTCTATTTTTTAACTTTTTGAGGAACCTCCATACTGTTTTCCAGAGTGGCTACACAAGTTTGCATTCCCACCAACAGTGTAAGAGGGTTTCCCTTTCTCCACATCCTTGCCAACAACTATTGTTTCCTGAGTTGTTAATGTTAGCCATTCTGACTAGTCTGAGGTGGTATCTTATTGTGGTTTGGATTTGTATTTATTTCCCTGATGGCAAGTGATGTGGAGCATTTTTTCATGTGTCTATTGGCCATCTGGATGTTTTCTTTGGAGACATGTCTGTTCATGCCTTTTTTCCATTTCTTGACTGGGCTTTTTGTTTTTTTGGGTGTTCAGTTTGATAAATTCTTTATAGATTTTTGGATACTAATCCTCTATTTGATAAGACATTTACAAGTATCTTCTTCCATTCTGTAGTTTGCCTTTTAGTTTTGTTTACTGTTTCCTTTGCTGTGCAGAAGCTTTTTATTTTGATGAACTCCCAAAAGTTCATTTTTGCTTTTGTTTCTCTTGCCTTTGGAGACATGTCTAGCAAGAAGTTGCTATGGTTGCAAGGTCAAAGAAGTTACTGCCTGTGTTCTGCTCTAGGATTTTGATGGTTTCCTGCTCACATCTAGGTCTTTCATCCATTTTGAGTTTGTTTTTGTGTATGGTGTAAGAAAGTGGTCCAGTTTCATTCTTCTGCATTTGGCTATCCAATTTTTCCAACACCATTTGTTGAAGAGACTTTTTTCTATTGGATATTCTTTCCTGCTTTGTCAAAGATTAGTTGACCACAGAGTTGAGGGTCCATTTCTGGGTTCTCTGTTCTTTTGCACTGACCTATGTGTTTGTGTTTGTGCCACTACCATACTGATGATTACAGCTTTGTAATAGACTTTGAAGTCCAGAGTTGTGATGCCTCCAGTTTGGTTTTCTTTTTCAACACTACTTTGGCTATTTGGGGTCTTTTTTGGTTCCATATGAATTTTAGGATTCTTTGTTCCAAAGCTGGCATATTTTCAATTCCTGTGTCATGATTAGTGCCTTAAAAATATTTGTAGTCATGGGGCACCTGGGTGGCTCAGTCGGTTAAGCATCTGACTCTTGGTTTTGGCTCAGGTCATGGGCTCAGAGACATGAGATCGAGCCCTGTGTAGGTCTCTGCACTCAACGGGGAGTCTGCTGGAGATTCTCTCTCCCTTTCTGTCGCTGTCTGCCTCTCCCCCCCACTTGCTCTCTCTCCCACAAATAAATAAATCTCTAAAAAATATATTTGTAGTCATAATAAAGTTATGTTGTTAAATACATGAGAAATGTTCTGCTACTTGCAGAATTAAATTCAAGACCTGAAAAACAAACTCCAATATGTTTGGAGGGCAATTATGAAGATCCTACAAATTATAGAACCTAAATTCTAAAAATAAAAGTTTCCATACTCTTGGCTTCCTTTCACAATAATATACGCATACCAAATCATCATGTTGTACATTTTAAATATCTTACAATGTATTTGTCAATTTTACCTCAATAAAGCTGAAAAAAAAGTACCTATCCAAGTATACCGGCAAGTTTCTGGTAAAAACGTAGAATCAGAAGTCATAAGATCTGCAATTTATTCCTAGGTATAGCCGCATGACTTCCTTAGTCAACCTACCTGATGCTTTCCTACTTAAACGTCCTCATTTCTATAGTATGGATAAATACTAATTTTCTTAAGTGTAAGATTTTTTCAAAGTTTTTTTTTTAATTGGGATGTGTTTTATGATATAAATGTCAAAGATTGGAGTAAACTATCATTTAACAAAAATAAATTTTATTAAATCAGTTTTATGTCTAATATGGATGGTCTGTCTCAAGGCATCTTATAATCTAATAAATACGGTGATTTTTCATCTTCTTCTCAGACTATCAGGAGGACCTGAAGATACAACAAAATGAAAAGAATACTAGATCAGTTGCAAATGCCTTTAGGGCAAGATAGAAAATGTAAGTGAAAGAAAAACTGAATGTTCTGGATTACTCGATCTCCCAAAGTGATTGATGGTGGTAGGGCGGGGGACAAAGAGCACTACTAAGCTCTGGATGATAGTTTCCTGGCAGGGTGAAGGTCACGTTTGCAGGACAGCCTGATCTTTCAAGAGAAGATAATACCTTCTTATATCAGTATGTGTATTACATATGAGTTTGTATGTGAAAGTGTGTGAAAGTCTCTAACTCTTCTATTTGGGCAATGATTTAATTCTAATTTTGGATATTATAGTGTACAAGTCAGGACGGTATGGTTGCCACCTTCTAACCTCAAATACAAGAAAATGAGGCTTTCAAGAAGTGACATTAAAGCCACTTAGCAATTCCATCCTAAACAGATAAATTTATAATTTGTATAATGCATTCTTGAATTATTGAAACGGACGGTGTCTGACATGGACATAATATGGTGATTCAAACTGGTATCATAGAGAAAAGTGGATATTTTACACATATAGATGAATTTTGACCACACGTATAGAGTGTTTTATCATATGCAAAATATCTTGTCTTATGCAATATTTGTCTTATGCATTAGACATTACTAATTTTAAAGATGTTTAGATTACTCCTCAGTGTAAAAGTGCAATTATTGTAGATAAATAGTGGCATGGCTATCATTAAATGAAACAATGATTTCAGAAACACATTAATGCATTAATATCATATCAAAAATTTTTAAGTGTTATTATAGAAACTTTTGTTCACTGAGGTGTTTCTAGTGATATAATGTGCAATTTACATTTAAATTATTATGAGAAGGTTTTAAAAAACACATAGACATGTCAGCAATTGGGCTTAGTCATGCATAGGCCAGTCGATTTTCTTTTAGTTCTGTGGGGTTGTAAATTCGTATAGAAATAAATCTGTAAAAAAATGCATATTACTTAAACGAAATCAACTTAGATCTGATTTCTCACATTGGATAGCCACTTTAACTGACTGACAGCTGAACTAGTCTCTCAAATCTAAAAAGCCTATTAATATTTGGCAGCAAGTAATGGAAGTATCTTGGGTTGGTGCGAGAGCAAAAGAGCACTTTCAAATTTTAATGAATGGGTGGTCTGTGAGCTGTCATCAATATGACAGTAATGGCCTGTAGAAAGGGAAAGTGGGTCTTCAGGGCACGGTGGGGAAGAACAAAAATAATCTACAGTATTGATAGAGAGTAGATCACTTATAAGACAGAGTCAGTACCAGAAACATCCAAGCAAAGGAATTATTTCACATAGACAATTTTACTTTTTCAAGAACATCTTTTCCCCAGCCACAGTGTAGTTGTAACTGAAGAATAATGTCCAATACTACACGATATCATTTTTGATAGTCTGTACTGTAGACCCAAACGGTGGATTAAAATGGAGGATGATAGCAATTTCATGAAAGTCTCACTGATGAAACTGAAATACTGACAGTTCTAAGTCCTTTATATTTTAGCTGGTAACAATTCCTCTAAAGCAGCAAATTAAAATTGTGTGATTATGTAGTATACATTTAATTTGTTAATACATTTATTTATTTTTAAAGTTAATTATCTATTTTAGAGAGAGAGAGAGCACAGGGAGAGAAGCAGAGGGAGAGGGAGAGAGAATCTGAAGCAGATTGTGCTAAGTGTGGAGCCCATTGCAGGGCTTGATCTCAGGACCTTGAGATCATGACCTGAGCCTAAACCAAGAGTCAGATGCTTAATCCATTGTGCCATTCAGGCACCCCTAATTTGCTAGTACATTTAAAACAGGAAGACAGGGGCCCCTGGGTGGCGCAATGGTTTGAGCCTCTGACTCTTGGTTTTCGGGTCAGGTTGTGATCTCAGGTTTGTGAGATCCAGCCCCATGTCAGGCTCCATGCTCAGCGTGGAGTCTGCTTAAGACTCTCTCCCTCTCTCTCCCTATCCCTCCCTACTGTGTGCTCTCTCTCTCAAATAAATAAATAAATCTAAAAAAAAAAAATAAGTAAAACAAGAAGACAAAGCAAATGTATCCAGAGGAAGTGGGAGCTGTTCTTTTTTTTTTCCCCCAAATATCTTTCTCTTTTGGAGTAAAATATTGATATTTATAAGGGACAGGCAAATTAAGAACACTGAGCTTCTGCTACACACCCACTTGTTGCATGGATCAAAACAAAAGGACTGACAGCACTAAGTATTGGAGCGAATGTGGAAAAATGAGAACCCTCACTGCTCATGGCTGGATAAACAGGAACAACTTTGGAAAATTGTTTGGCAGGATCGATTAAAGTGAACATGTGTACACAGTATGAACCCCACAAAAATGTGTGATATGTCCATCAAAAGACATGTACAAGAACGTTCACAGAAGCTTTATTTATAATAGTCCCCAATGCAAAAGGAAACAAATGTTCATCAATAGTAGAATGGACGCATGTTCATCAATAGTAGAATGTGGTGTTTTCATATGACAGAATACTACAGAGCAATGAAAAAACCATTCCCATGCATATTTACATGAATGACTCCCACAAACAGAATATTAACTGTAAGAAGCTAGACACGAAAGATCGGTTCTGTATGATTTCATGTCTATGAAGTACAACTACAGGCAAATGGGAGCTACGGTGACAGAGAACAGACAGTTGCTACCGCGTAGAGATTATACATTTGGAGACAGTGCAGGGATCCTCTGGTTGCCATATGTTTTCTATATCTTGGATCTGTTTACCAAGGGATGTACTTCTCTATCAATTCATCAACACGTGCATTTACTATCTGAACACTTTTCCTTTACAGACACCTCAATATACCTCAAGAAAAAAGAAAAAAAAAAAACACTGAAAAATAAAAACACCCTTTACTAAAAGGTTGTTCAGTAGCATTGTGCTGGAATGCCTTAGGTTTTGCCAATTCTGGTAAACCAGTCTCAATAACAATTTACAGTTTCAAGTCACGTCAGAGAATTCATCACAAATTTATAGAGTTGGAAGGAAAGTTGTAGACTATCAACTGTGTGTCCTGCAGACACAGAAGAGGGTCCAGAAGCATAGAAGGGAAGTCCTTGCAGGAGGCCACCCAGCTGCACAGTTGCTGAATTAGGACTCAAACTGATTCCTTTTAGTTAGAATTTCTTCCACCATCTGCTGTTTCCGTTTCAGTTTCTCCTCACACAGCCTCTGAAGTAGGTGTGGTAGATTCAACAACCATTCAGTGTGAGACCACTCAGCTATGAGGGCAGGCTCCAGCCCCGTAGGCTGTGCGGCTGGTCTCAGTCCTTCCACAGCGCTTACCCCTTCTCCTTTTCAGCTTGCCTCCAGGAATTCACTTTTTCCCTGCCATTTTTCAAAGTAGCTTCCACCTGTGCCAACACTTCATGTACCTCTTACCTGGGACCACCTCCAGAGGAGTTAATGGTCTGCTCAGTGCCTTCTATCCTTGGCCTTTTAAAACATGCATGGGTCCTTAATATATCAATGGCTTTATCACACTTATGGAGGAGGTAGGAAAAAATAGGGGAAAAATAAATAAGAGGAAACAAATCAGGTTCTAAACTCTCACTGAATATTTTCTGATGGAGCCTCAGCAGCTCTTCTCAGAATATGTGCAAACGCAGAAGATACAATCCATGGGAGTGAAAAGGAAATCAATTATATTGAAATAATTACCAATATATTAAGAGAAATAAATTTGTAAGATAATATATGAGCTTCTTTTTTAAGGCCAAGATCTAGTGGCAGGTCTAAAAACTATCATTATATAGAGTCCAAATAATATTTGATTTATCTGCCACTATTGTAATATGATATGAAAATATTTATGATTTCTGTTGGTGAAGACATCATAGATACTGCTAATATTATTATGCATGAGTTTTTGTTTGTCTTTTGTTTTCTTTTTTGTCTACCTTCTTAAAGGAAATGTTAACCTTCTGTAAAAATAGGGATTTTTTTTTTTTTTTTTGAATTCAAGTTCACTCACCTAAGAACCTTATTCTAATCATTGGCTCTAGAAGTTAATTCCTATATACAGACATATAGGGATTTGTTTTTTTTGTTTTGTTTTGTTTTGAAGTCAAGTTCACTTACCTAAGAACCTTATTCTAATCATTGGCTCTAAAAGTTAACTCCTATATATAGACAAAACTGCCTGAAATGGGAACACTGGAGAAAGGCCAAGGATGGGGGAATACTATCAACATCAGTAATAATAATAAAAGCCCATGTCTAAGGCAGGGGCTGGATGTTTTTCCCAGACCCTCAGTCATTCACTCTGCAATCCTTATATTGCCTTTTTAAGAAATCATTTGGAGAGGGGTTGCACATATGCAAGCATGGAAATTGTATAATATAGAGGTGGGGGAACAAAATGTTAGTAAGGAGGTATGAAAAAGGTAAGAGGATGACTTCTCTGTTTTCAAGGACCTTGCAGTTGGGAGAGAAAAAAGATTAACCATCAGAGGTGAGCACCAAGCCATTAAGTACTAAACGACAGAGTTTGTGCCACACTGTGAAATAATTTGAAATGTACACTTTAATAAACTGTTAGGAAAAAAGTACGTTAGATTTTGTAATATGTCTACAGATTTTAAAAATTTGCTAGGCTCTATTTTTTCTCTTAGTTTTTAAGCACTGCTTGTAAAGCTCCAAATTCTTTGAAGAAGGACATCTTTGCCCCCGGCACTCCCAGCCTCTTGTTGATTTGTTGCTTTTTCTCCAAGATACTTTCAGCTTTCTAAGGCAGGGCAAAGACTTATTTATTTGACCTAGCTTTTCATAATTACTCAGGCTACTAATTTTATTATGCCAAATAGTATCTTGGGAAACCTTGTGTGAAGGGCGTGATGGAAAGGAGCTTTGATTGATTGGTTGTTTCTCATTTTGCAAAATTTTCCATGATGCAATTCAATTAAACTTTAATTGAGGATAATAATAGATAAGAGTTTTATGTATGGATTATATTTTCATTAATTTAAAGTAGGATTTTAGTGAAAGCAAAAATAAGGTGGATAAAAATATCTGCTTGTCAATTTTTTACTGACATTTATATTTTGGTTCTGTGGTATTTAAAAAGGAAGAAAAATGCAGTTTGTTTTTAAGTATACACATTGAGATTACAACTTCAAATGTCTTTTTTTCTTTCAAGAGTGATCATTTTGGCTATGTTCTACACCCTATCTTAGAGATGTAGTTTATTTAAAAAAGAATGTATCATTGCAGAAATATAGAATGTGATTTTAAAAGCAACTTTTATCTTTCCTTTTCTGATCCATTATCAGATATGAACTGAAATGCCCACTAGAGGTCTCTCCATCCTGAATTATTTCTGATTCCTGAAATGAGATTGTACTTATTAAATTTTCAATCCCTTGCCTGTTTATGATAGCTGGTGAAAATGTGCTGCATTTGACATGATAGCTAGCTATGACCTTAACAGAGAGTGGCACAGACATCCAAACCACTATGCCTTCAGTCTATTTTATTTACATACAAGAATGTTAGTTTCACACCCCCTGTTCTACAGAGTTCATTTGACAAGTCTTCATGCTCCTGAGTGAGGATGGAAAACATGAAAGCCCTTTAAAGATAGTGACCACATGCTGGCATGTTCTCTGCAGCTTGCAGAAAACTCTGGTAGCCTATCAACTGTAAATAATTATTACGATAAGCAATTTTCAGCCCTTCTCTTATCAAATCACAGAAAATATATAAAGATTTTAATTCAAAGGAATAATTTTCATGTACAGACTCTAGAGACAACTTCCTGATCTTCTGATACATTAATTTTATTCATTATGTCAAATAAATTTCAGGAAGCTTGTCTTATGTGCAGTGTGCATATAGAGACTTGTTACAGTGTGTAATTTTAACATAATGAGGTGTGTGTGTGTGTGTGTGTGTGTGTGTTAAGATAAAACAATTCTAAGATTGCTTCCAGCAAACATTTATAAATTGTCCTTTACTATATGAGTCATAAAACATGAAATTAAAATGCCAGCAAGGGTTAGGAACCCCATAACCCTCTCTATAGACTGTAATCTCACACCCTTGTCCCAAACCAATGGACAAGCTGTTTGATTAGAAAAGTCAGAATTTAGGATGAGCTGTGGTCACCCAATTTGTGAACTAATCCTTGGACGTTAGAATAATTCTCTGATGTGGCCCAAAGAACCCTGCAAGCCAAATGAAGGGGAAAAAAATGGATCATCTTCAAAGTGGAATGATCCACGAGACTGGACTCATATGTGACTAAGGGAAGAGAAACTATCAAGTAAACCCACTGCCTTTCACTCATAATTATTTTTCTTTTCAAAATCAAAGTCTACAGAATCCAGAGACATAAGCAGGACTGCATATAAGAATCCATTACAGTATTTATCCTAAGTAAATCCAATAATAAGCAATGTAAAAGGATTGCTTTATTTCTGAATCAGCTTGCATTAATGATTAAGATATGAGGACAAAATACCTCAAAATATCAGCTCTCTGAGTTGGAGGAATCCTAAACCCCTAGTGTTTTGCTGCTAAATTTTTGCATCAATAAATATCAGTCCAGAGGAAACTTTCACGTGGATCCCAAGATGAGCCTGGAGTGGGAATAAATACTGAAACTTGGACGACCCGCTCTAAGGCAAAGGATCGCACCTCCTCACAAAGCAGAGAGTAATAATCAAAGACAAGATGCTTTTTTAGTAATACCACACTGCCTATAGACAACTTTCTAGCAGTCATAGCTTATGGAAATGATGTGTGCTCCATCGGTTCAACGAAATGCCTGGAAGCATATGCAGAGATGTCCATGGCAGTGTTGTGTATAATTGCACAAAATGAGAACAAATCTATTATCCAACAATAGGGGATTGGTTAGGGAAACATCCAGGTAGAATTTAATATGATTATGTGTGACAATATTTGTTAAAAAGGAAGAGTTTTGTAATCAATTAATAAGTGGAAAAGCTGGCTACAGCTATGGTTTTCAAGTATTTTAACCAAAAATAAGAAAATAATTTTACATTATGATCCCAGGTATGTTTACACACACGCCCACCCATCCAATCCCCCCCCAACACAATACACACAATACTCACCCTGACTCTACACTATTTACTCTGTTTCTTTATATTCTATTTAAATTAATTATTTTTATGCTGGTTGTTACCCACTAAATAGATTTTCTGACCCACTAATTGGTCATAATTCAGTTTGAAAATCCTAGAGACTAAGAATAACACACTGTATGAAACCAATTTTTAAATACATAAATTTTCATGGGAAAAACTCACGGGAATTTTTTTTTTCTTAAAGATCTATTTATTTGAGAGAGAGAGAGAGAGCATGCTGGGGGAGAGGCAGAGGGAGAGGGAGAAAGAGAATCTCAAGCAGATTCTCCCCTGAGCATGGAGCCCAATGTGGGGCTCAATCCCAGGACCCTGAGATTGACCTGAGCTGAAATCAAGAGTTGGCCACTTCACCAACGGAGCCACCCAGGTGCCCTGGGAAATTTTACATACATAAATGTTCACAAAGATCACACAGTAAAACAGTAATAGCAGTTCTCTCCGAGTGATGAGGTATCTGATTTTTTTCCCCCTTTTTACTTTTATTAGCTTATCGTCCTTCAGGAAATTATATTTCTTTAGTAATTGAAAAAATTGCATCTCATCCAAGGAATGTTTCAGACTCTTTCAAATTATCTCAATGTCCAAATGTGTCCTCCTGTATTGTTAGGTTTAGTCAGTGTTCACTTGCCAGCAGCCACAGTGACATCCCTCGTCTCTTATTTTCCAACTCAGAGTACCTCAGAAAAGAGAGAAAAGAAAAAAAAGAAGGAAAGAAAGGATTGATCAAAGAAAGGAAATAAGAGAGGAAAGGACAGAGTGTTAATTTTCATATAGCTACCACAATTTTTATATAATTTACCTAAGGTATTTGTGTGTGTGTGTGTGTGTGTGTGTGTGTGTGTGTGTGTGTGTCTACAAATGCAGATGTGTAGATATTGGGCTCAGAGCTTTTTTGTAAGTTTGCCAAGGGGCTGAGACTGAAAAACAAAACCCTGCTTGAGGCATTCATTTCATTAGTCCTGTCGATTTGAGAAACTCACATCCTGCCTTTTCTGTGCCTTAGTTTCCCTGTTTGTAAAATGAAGTTGCTGTGCTAAGATTTCACTCCTATGTCTAAGAGATATTTTGGCTCAGGAGGAATCACCTGGTCAACTGACGCTTCACTTGCAGGTATATATATTTTTGGGTTATTGATAACTCAAAATCCATACTTCTTGCCCTATGCTGAATTCCCACACAGGGAGAACGCTGCAAACTTGCTGTGCTATGTGTTAGATTTAGCTCAGCTGCTAAAGCAGATCAGATCAAATACCCCTTTTGTGAGAAATATTTGTAACATTTCATCCACTATTTTCAATTGCTTGACTACTGGAAGTTATAATTCCACAGAATTAAAGGAAAACCTACTGACATGTGGATGACAATGCCACTGCTGCCAAGGGTATATATTTATTTAAACAGTCTGTATCTTCTACGGATATTGGCTTATCTGGTTTTCAGTATTAAAGATCATGAGTTATATTTAATAGAAGGTCATGTAAAGAGCTTTGATAAGCTTTTTCACAGTCTTTGAAATGTTAAAGATCCTTCCAGAGACCCGATTTCAATTTAAAGAAGTCACTACTGATAGTGGTATTAAGTCTTCTGGGAAGACTTAAAGATTCTTTCTGGGAATAGATTATAAGGACTTCCATCTGTATAAGAGTCATAGACATTTCTGAGTGCCTAGGCCAATGGTTAAGAAAGGGCAGCATGTACTGGGGTACCCAGGTGGCTCAGTCAGTTAAGCATCCGACTCTTCATTTTTGGCTCAGGTCATGATCTCAGGGTGATGAGACTGAGTCCCGCACAGGGCTCAGCGTGGAGTCAGCTTGAGATTCTCTCCTTCTCCCTCTGCCCCTCCCCATGCGTATACATGTGCTCTTGCACTCTCTCTCTCTCAAATAAATAAAATCTTAAAAAAAAAAAGAAAAGAAAAGAAAGAAATGGCAGCATGTGGGTCACATCTACCTCCAAGGATGTTTTCTTTGGCCTATGAATGCTAAAATAATTTTTACAAATTAGTTACAGATCCTAAAAATGAGAGATTCCACATCATAGGACAGATTTGTTTTTCAGTTTCTCTTTAAGAATCCTACTGTCTGTCTACCCTGGGCCCACATTCCTGCCAAGCATCCCAGTGGACTGACTAACAATTGCACTTTATTGTGGGTGTGGGCTTGGCAGTTCAACACAGCCTAAGCTGCACCCTATCGTTCATTCAGGATGCTTGCCTGGCCTTCCTAGGAATTTGAGCATAAGACCTCTTTACAAGCAAACATAATGTCATCACAAGTTTAAAAAAAAATGTGGTGTGATTAATCAGAAAATAAATAAAAGTAGAAATTAACTAAAAACAAACCACAGATAGTTCATTCAAGTACTTTCTCTAAACACACTTGTTTTCTATCTCATTTTTCAAGCCTCATTGGCTTCGGTTTTTTTTTTACATTTACATGCATTCATCCTTCCCCTATGCTTCCTGCCTCTGGGAGCTATTTTTGTAAAATGCAGATAATAATGCCTGCTTGGCCTACCTTTCTGGATTATTGTGAAGATTCATGTGTAAAAGTGCTATATAAATGCAAAGTATTATTATATCCATTATTATCCACGCTCAGGCACTGGTGGGTTCTTATAGGCCCCACTGCTCTGGCTGGCTTGAAGTCTGATGTCTCAGCAGTCATAGCTAAAACTCGTTAGATGCCTTTAAATTCATTTACTGCTCTGTACTTGGCTCTTTCATACTGGTGTGGAGGCAGCAAGATCTTTTTCTCTGTCAGCTCAGCACTCACGCCAATGGAAAAAAGGAAAAATAAAAATGCCCCTCAGTTCCTGTTACAAGAACCAAGGATGAAAACCAACTTGCACTTTGTCTTATCTAACTTCAAGTTCAGCACGGGGCTCCACTCCTGCACGCAGAAAGAGAGCAGCAGCCCCGGGAGGTTTGTGTCCATGTCGGTCTGTTTCTCCGTCTACTGTTTGAATGCCACACACCATGTTGTAAAATGTTCAGATTGTCTGATGTCAAAAAACAGATGCAAAGCAATCTGTCAACTGAGGACCTGTAACTCTATCCGTTTCAGCCAGGTTTCTCCTCGACAGGACCCAGACTCTACATCTCAGCGCCTTGGGACATCCCACAAGGGCAGGGTGTTTTATCTGTTGTTGCTTTACTGATATAATCCCCAGTGCCCAGGATGGTGTCTGGCATACAGCAGATCCTCAATAATTTTCTGTGCTGTGGTTGAATGAATGAATACTATCCAGTAAGTATCTACAACTTGACTTTTCCAGGAAAAACTGCCAATTCCCATCTCCCGACTCCAAACCTGCTCCTCTCCTTACTTTTTCAATCTTTGCAAAAGGCAATACCACCCGCCCAGCTACTCAGTTGTTCTGATCCCTCTCTTTCCTTTCCTCCCAACTTCCAGTCCATCATCAAGTCCTTTGGCTCTACCTGTGTAATGTGACCTGAGTCTGCCCCCTTCTCGCCACCATCACTGCAACCTCGGTATAAGGACCTCTCGTCTCTTCGTGGGCTACTCCAGCTGCAGCCTCTTCCAGCTTCCTGCCTCCACTCTTGCTTCCTATAGCCCATTTTCTTCACAATAGTCAAAGGGACCTTTTATGATTTAAATACAGTCGTATTATTTGCTGCTAAGAATTCTCCAGTGGCTTCTCGTGGTGCCTAGACAAAGATGCAAACCCCTTCCCTGGTCTACAAGACACTATCTGTGGTTGGCAAAACCTGGGAGCACCGTAGAATCTCCCAGAAAGATTTAAAAATATGCAGAGCTTGAGCCCGCACATTCGACTGAAGCAATCAGTATCTCTAGGGATGAGTCTGCACAGATGGGACTTTGAGCATTGCCCCATTTTTTGTCCTCCATGTATCACTCTCCCCTTCCTTCACAATGCGTTCGGCATACAGCATCTTTTCTCTCTGCAGAAATCATCAAGTTCTTGCCAGGCTCAGGACTTTTGCTTTGGTTGCACTTTCTGTCTGGAAAGTCCCTCCTCTTTTCATGGCTGCCTCTTCTCCTCATTCAGGGGTCTTATCAAATATATCCTCCTTAGTGGACCTTCCTCAGACCTTCCTCACTAACATGCAACAACCTCTGTCCTTAGGTGTTTTCTGACCATGACTCTGTGCTATTTTCTTTCCAGCACTTGGCACCACCTAAAGTACTCTCACCTACTCATGAGTTTATAAATCTGTCCCGATAGGAAGTAAAATCCATGAATGCAGGGATGTTGCCTGTCTTCTTTCCTGGCGCATCTCCAGATATACTCCATAACTACATGTGGAATGCTAACAATAAATACTTCGGTCTTTGTGGACCATGCAGCCTCTGTCACAACTAGTCACCTCTGTTGCTGTAGTGTAAAAGGAGTCAAGGATGGGATGTGACAAATGGACATGGCTGTGTTCTAATACAATTTCATTTATGGAATAACTCTGAGGTTTACATAATTTTCACATGTCACAAAATATTATTTGTCTTCTGATTTTTTTTTAACAAATTAAAATTTCCAACACCATCATTAGCGCATGGGCATCCACACACACACACACAAAGATGTGGCGGGCTGGATTTAGTCCACGGGCTATAATTTGCCAACCCCCCAATTAAGAGCATTTGTGTTTATCTCTTGATTGAAAGGCCAGAATTTCTTTGAGAAGTACAAAGAGGCTTCCTAAAACACCGTTACCAGTGTTATCACACTATTTCTGCCTAGGGATGTCTGCAGGTCTCAAACCAATTCAGAAAACATTTCCCAAGTATATATTAGGTTAAACAGAACTGATTAAGTGGCAGGCCAGGGGGCAGCTACCCAAGGTACCAATCTACGACTGAAGCTAAAATATCACTCTAATAAATCTGAAATGGCACACCTCTGAACTTAGTCTTCTACAGTCTTTTTTACATAAATGGAAAAACATAAATTCCTGGAAGTGAAGAACACAGCCATGAATGAATAGTAATTTAAAATAACTCATGCCTATCCTATCCTTACTAAATACATATCAAGAAAACATTGAAATAATTTTAAAATGTAAATATTTAAATACTTTAGAGGTTGAAATTATTTTTTTCTGTTTCTGGATCCCATGTAATCAACTGACCCTAAACTGCAGACATTGTTTCAGGGAGCTTATTCTGGCTGTCCTTAACTTTCATCTAGTTAAATATTAATTGTACATTTTACTGCAGCCCAAAAGCCACTATTTCTGGGGATATTTCTTGAACTTGCAGACATATCAATTGGTTGCTTTTGGTTCCCAGAGTTTCCTCTTCTTTGTACATACTTACACATTTATTTTAAAATAACAAATATGTGTGTGTGTGTGTGTGTGTGTGTGTATGTGTATATATATATATA
Organism: Ursus arctos; assembly: GCF_023065955.2. Taxonomy (NCBI): domain Eukaryota; kingdom Metazoa; phylum Chordata; class Mammalia; order Carnivora; family Ursidae; genus Ursus; species Ursus arctos. The sequence continues at coordinate 55,020,625 of NW_026622808.1, read as the reverse complement.
TATATATATATATATATATATATATATATATATATAATGTAAATATCTACTTATGTACTTGAGTATTTAACTAATGCTTCTTTCTCTCATGAGAGTGCCAAGCCCTTAAGGTATGTTTTATGGACCACAATGAATGTTCTGCCTGCATGCAGTTGGTAGTCAATAAATAATTATTCAATCAAGGAATAAGGAACTGCCTAAAGATGGTGAGCCTTGAAGGAAAGCAAATTTTTGCCTTAACAGCTATGATGACATCCCCTTTCACTCTCTCCATAACTTTTTAACATTCATTGTGCACTCATTTATTATGAATATGATAATCATATTTCTGAGATTCAAACAGTCCACCTTTGGGTGAATGGAGAATTGAGAAGGGGAGGAGATGAAGGCACCCCTAGAGTGAAAATTCATTAGACACAGAGGGTAGGCTTTCGAACCACAGCATACATTTTAAAGCTCACATGCTGGTTACTGGAGAAGAAAAAAAAAATCAACCACATGTATTTAAAAGCATAAGGAAGCACAAAGCAAAGTCTTCTTTCAAAACCATAGGAAGCTTGTTTTCAATTCTGATTCTAAAAGATGACAGCCATCTCTTCCCTTCATTATAATCCTCATCGCTGCCCTTACAATTAGGTCCTAGAATGCATGCTGGCTCTCAGACATAAAATCAAAAGCTTACGGCACAAATATATTTCCAGACACTCTGCATACGTTTTCTGTTCCTCTAGCAAGGGGCAGATTGAGTGGGATCTCTCACTCAGTTAATTGTTCTGGGTCAGGATGTCCTCCTGTCCACGTGACTGGTATCTTAGCAAGGGCAAGAAAGAAAAGCTTGTACATTAACAAGAATATTTAGACACTGAAAATCTGTGAATCAGATGAGAATATATTTCCTACCAAAAGATATACAATTGAAAAGTAGATTATAACCCATGCGATCCACAGAATCTAGGCTACAAATATTAGATTCCTTTGAGTTGTGAAACTGATGGTGGTGAAGAATACCATAAATATAATGTACTAATAAGAAGAGATATAGATTTTGGAGGAACCATTCAAAGAACATAAGTTCAGAGCATAGCAAGTGACAAATACTCTCCAGCAGAAGCATAATATAAAGTCAAGAGTTATAGTCCTTTCAGCATTATCTAAACTCACAATTGACCGAAATAAATTTTAAAAGAATCGAGTGGTCATATTTATTTGAGGATTCAATATGGTGATCCCCATAGTTATGAGACTGTAAAATGAACATTGCTATAAGACAAGATGCTTACCACCTGGTTATATAAAATTAATCTTAATTAAAATATTCCTCCCACTTAACACTAGTTTATGTCTTCACTGAATCTTCTATCCAAACCAAATACAGTACAAAGCAATTTTAAGGTGCAACTGCAAACCTTGCAACAAATGCAGGATTTCGTGACATTAAGAAAGTGATACTGAATTATTTCTTTAAACCTCTAGTGATTTATAAATAAGATTTTAACACTGGTAGAGCAGTTAATGATTACACAGGTAATCATCATCAGGGATGATGACAATAGTTATCATTTCAAAACAAAATGATTTATACATAAAAGATCTAGGGGCGCCTGGGTGGCACAGCGGTTGAGCGTCTGCCTTCGGCTCAGGGCGTGATCCTGGCGTTATGGGATCGAGCCCCACATCAGGCTCCTCTGCTGTGAGCCTGCTTCTTCCTCTCCCACTCCCCCTGCTTGTGTTCCCTCTCTCGCTGGCTGTCTCTATCTCTGTCGAATAAATAAATAAAATCTTTAAAAAAAAAAAAAAAAAAAAAAAAGATCTAGAAAGGCCCTTGGGAAAACTCAAGAGAAAAACCTGAATATTTTTCAAAATATGACGTGCTATTTAATTTGCTGTGAAAATCAAAAGTGAAGAATGTTCTTTCACACCATTAGAAAATTTTCTCAAAAAAAATGTTCAAGGAAAAAATAATTATAGCTCTGATCTTGCCTGTTCTAGGTAATGGTTTTTAGTTGCCATTTTCACCAACATTTTATAAAATAAAATACATAAAATAGAAACATTTATATATAAAATAAAATAAAAAATATAAAAATAGAATACATATTTTAAAAATATAAAAGAAAATAGGAGCACCTGGGTGGTTCAGTCGGTTAAGCATTCGACTCTTGGTTTTAGCCTGGGTCATGATGTCAGGGTCATGGGATAGAGACCCACGTCAGGATCTGTGCTCAGTGGGGGGTCTGCTTGAGATTTTCTTCCTCCCTCTCCCTCTGCTCCTTCCCCTGGTGGTGCTCTGTCTCTCTCTCTCTCTCTCAAATAAATAAATACAATATTTAAAAGAAAATAAACATTTTTACAATATTGCCTTCAGCTTTCAAGGTAACATTCCAATAAGATTTCTTCAGAATTTCGATGACATGCTCATCACCATTTTAAATAGGCTCACTCTAAGGAAACCTTTCCTGGCACCAACTATCCTTGACTATGAAGAATCACTTATGTAGAGTTCCACTTTCCGCTTTTCTGAATTTTTTTTTCCCCAATTTTTTCATGGTCTCTTCCTCCTACAACCCACCAGTTTTAAAGTGAGGCTTCTCCAGGTTTCATTCATTTGTAAAAAGATAATATATTTTATTTTCCCATAAGGATACTTTTGAAAGTGAAAGAAGCCCAAAATAATTAACAGTCACTGAGTTGTAACTGCTGGACTTCCGATTTTTTGGACCCTAGTCTAACTACTTTACATGCTCTTCTCATGCAAGCCAGCCCATTCCCAAACAGTGAATATGTGATCTCCCTACCCCAATGCCGACCTTCTGTATTCCCATTCTTTTTTTTTTTTTTAGTATTACCATGCCATTTTTTATAATAATTTTTTATTATATTATGTTAGTCACCATACAGTACATCCCTAGGTTTTGATGCAAAGTTCCATGATTCATTACTTGCGTATTCCCATTCTCACATATCCCATCTAGTGGCCCTAAGTGAAAATCTTGACAGCAACCAGACTCCTTCCTCCTTCACTCACTTCAACCCATTCAATCAGCACTTTCAAAGTGGTGTCATCTTTTTTTGTTGTGAGTCCATCTCCATATTTTCAATAGTGTTAGAAATAAAAGAAAATAGGATACCCTGATACTTTCGTTTGGACCTCCTGAGCCAAACTCCTAACAGATCTTCTGTGTCCTCTCTTTTCCTTTCCAAGTTCATCGCACATCTTACCACACAGAGACAAAAACAGATAAGACAAGTCTCTGTCTTATCAGTGGGCAACCACATCATTTTTCTTATCATCCTACAGGAGAGCTCAATCTCCTAAGCTGCACCTGGGCAAGGCTCTAGGACACATGTGTCCTTCCAGTATCATCTCTCCCCATTTGGTACATCACACTTCATGGTAAAGCAGTAACTTGTAACCAGGGATATAGCAATTGCTTGACAATAGAGGATATATGTGCACTGTGAACAATTTTTCTGGAGAGGTGATCAAAGAATGCCATGACTACAAAACAGTTAACCAGAACATGAGAACAGTAATGACCCTGGGAACAGTGAACATGTATTTTCAGTGGACACACTGTAAGTTTGTGTAGTCTCTACCACTCACGGTGGCAGATCATTGTGACCTTGGCCAAGTTAATTAACGTTCTAAGTATGTTTCTTCATATCTGAAATCAAAATAATATTTTTACCCTATATTGCTTATTATGAGAATGAAATGAGATCGTTTTTGTAAAATGCAGATGCAGTCTTTCAATCATCGGTATTTTAGCAATATTGCTAATGAAGGAGATGATGATAATATATCAAGCTGTTTCTTAATGCTATACTTTATGTTATTCCTTTTGCCTAAAAATCCTCGTTTCCCCATTTCATTGGATAAAATTTTCATTATTCAAGGTACAACTCAGACTTCATTTGCTTCAAAAGCCTTTTCCTTCCATACCCCAGACTGAGCTGTGCTCCACATTTTTACCTCTGCATAACTCTCTACAAAAGAAAGCACCACATTACATTGAAATGATTCATAAATCTGTTTCCCCAGCCAGACTATAAGTTTTTTTTATGATCGAGGACTATGTCTTATTACCTTTTTATCCTCAGTGCCTTGCACAGTACTTGGCACATAGCTGCAGTGGGTTCAAGGGATTTGAAGCTGATCAAGGAAAAAGATAGAACTATAAGAGGTAATAACACACAGCAAGCTCTATTGGGTGGCCCTTGAGCAGGGATGCATGAGAGAGGAAGTCCCCCTCACAGCATAAGACCTTTTAGAGGGAACATCTAGAAGGGGAAGAGTGCAAGAGGACTCCTGGGGGAACAGGGAGTTGAGGAGAGGGCTTACATGTGTAGGTGAGGATGCTCAGCAAGGAGCAGCAAGGAGTGTTTGGGTCAGAGAGCTCCAAAGGCTGGTAGCAGCCTGGAAGTCTCGGAACTACAGGGCTATGTCTTATCAATGGGTAACAGCTGTAGGGCAAAGTTTTCGTAAGATATGCAAAGCAGGCAGGTCCTAAGTGGCTCAAAAATTTGCTTGTTTGGGTTATTTTTAAAATAATTGGATGTGCAAAAATTTGAGTTGGTGCCAACGGGCTTTTGAGCTAATGGGTCTCAGCCTGCGGTAAAGAAATAAACAACCAAGAGGCTAATACACAGAGGCTATCTTTGGCTCATTTATATAACATTAGTAGGTTCTCAGTGATTGTTGAACTTGTATGAAGTTACTTAACTGCAATTTTGTTGTATACTCACAAGTTCCCAAGGGAACATCATATTGTAATTGAGGTCAAATTCAGAGACCAGAGGCAGAGGGCTTGGCTCATTTTTTCTTCTTAAATATGTCCATTAATCTATTCAGTTTTGGAATTCAAAACATTTGAAAGAGTTCTCTGGGAGATGGAAATATCATGACTTCCCTTTTTAGCTCTACAGCAAGCACCATACCTTGTGTATCATATGTACTCAATAAATATTTGTTATTTAGAATGAATTAATGATTCCAAATCTCTCAAAGCACACACATTTTTTTTTTTAAAGATTTATTTATTTATTTATTTGGGGCTGGGGAGGAGCAGAAGGAGAGGGACAAGCCAACTCCAGACTGAGCGCAGATCCTGACACAGGGCTCTATCCCATGACCCAGAGTTGAAGCTTAACCGACTGAGCCACCCAGGTGACCCTACATTTTTAAAATAAGATCTTTATAACAGAAAGCCTTCTTTAGCCTTTAAAAAATATATATTCTTGAAGGGAAAAAGCTCAATTCTTACCCTTTTAGAAATATTTAATTGTATTTGCTAAATTAAGGTATATGGATTTTTTTTAGTTGAAAATATTTCATGAAAAACTTTATATATATGAAACTCTACCTAATGTAAGCAACTTGAAGTTATCAGAAGAAATGTAATGCCTGAAGAATCTTCTTCTTCATAAAAATGCCTATTCTACCTCTTCAAGCCCACAAATGATGGTGATGAGAAGGAGGAAGAGGAGGAGGAAGAGGAAAAAGAGATGTATGGATGAATGGTTGGTTGTATGGATAATATTTACTTCACATTTGTTATGTGCCAGGTTTAACACTTGACACTTGACCCACATTACCTCATTTAATTCTCACAGCTTTCCAAGGAACAGGCCATTTTTATACCATTTTAAATCTGAGGCTTAGAGAGGTTAAGTTACTTACACAAAACAACAGAGCTAGTAAATTATATTTGAATGCAGGTTCTCTGACTCAGAGCACATTTGCTCAATCACTAAATGAGCACCCATACATGCTAAGAATGAAGAATTTCAGCTTGCACAGCTTCTGTTCCATAAAAAAGAATTGCGAACTTTTACATGTAATTGTAATTAAGTTCCAGATCAACATATACTAGAAGAAAACAAAAGAAAGCAGCTGGAAATCTCTTACTGAGTCCTATAGCACCCACTCACTGTTCGATGAGTCTAATTATGGTCAACATCCGTCTCTGTTGTAAGGATGAAGAATATGATTCTGCCACTTTTTTTGGAACTGGCTCTGTAGGATAGATATTAAATAGGTTTGGGCATAATATGGGTAATTGCCATCCAATCTGCAGTAGCACTATATAATTAAAATAATTCAAAATATAATATTTTTTGGAAAAATCTTTTCTGATACTTTATTTTTTGTGGTTATTTGTTTAGGTACTCCATGGTTGGTCCCATAGGGTATGATTTAATAATATTTCTATATCTTCATTCAACAACAAAAAAGGGCAAGAAACCCTTATAATTCTAGAATGAATCCAACAATTGAAAACTTGAACATGTACCACTTAAAGTAACAGGGATAATCAAGCTGACCATGAAAAAATCTTGAAAATGAAATGAAATGTCTAATTTAAGCTCCATACAAAGAATTTAAACTACTATATGTGTATGTGCACAGGCATGTGTGTATGTGTGTGTATCTCAAGTGCAGTCTGAAAACTCACCAATAAAAGTTGTAAAACCCAGGTACTTAACTATTAGATAGAACAAGTAATTAACTTCAGACATTTTAAGTACTAACAGTAGAGCAAACAGTCTAAATTTTCTGCAACTCATGCAAACATTTGTTGTTTACATATTTAGAGAGGCTAGGCTCATAAATTAAACTGAAGCATAAGCCAATGCTTTGTAATGAAACACTGGAAGTTATACACAGAACGAAGAAAATAAGAAACAGATTCAGGAAGAGTCTTCCTGATTGTGTGATTACAGTACTAAGGGAATCCCCCAAAGCAAGACAATGGAGCAAATTCCATTGAAAATGCTTGTCCAGTAGAGTGCCTATGAGAATAATAAATTAGGAGCTCCTGGACACTTATTTCCAGAACTATTTTCCTTGGTTTACACAATGTTTTGGTAATTTAAAAATTAGTTGCCAATATTAAAAAAAATAAAAATAAATGTATGCAATCTCAGTTTTTCTTGAAAACTCCAATGCATTAATTCTGGGCATGTAGTCCCTCAAGGCAACCATGCCTTGAACTTGAATGACTGTTGCTCCTTTAGAAGGATCATGGTTTTTCGTTTGTTTGTTTGTTTTTGTGGTCAGAGCCCCTGCTGCACTCTGTGATGTGGTATGAGGTCTTAATAAGTCATCAAGCTTATCTGCATGACCCTGGTAGAAACAGAAATGAGAGTTTGGAAGTTTTGGACTAAGGGATGAAGAGAATAAGGAAAACTTGATCACTGCACCCAAATCTGCCTTTAAATTCCTATAACAGAGATGGAGAATTGTGTTGATATTTTTGTTTCGTTAGAGTTCAGCATAGCAACTGGCATGTCAACTGAAGTTTGTTGAGCAGTGATTTGTCCAACGGTCATTAGTAAATGGTAGGTTGAGCTAGAAATACAATTTTATGGGATTCAAGCATTGTAATTGGATTTTGACTTTTATATATCCCCAAAAAAGTGTTTAACATCTTACCAAACTAACTGGTTCTTGACTAAATCAATCAAAGCAACGCCACTGTGTGGTATATTACATATAGCAGACTCCCTGCTGAGCAAAGGCCTTGACATGGGGCTCGACCCCAGGACCCCGAAATCATGCCCTGAGCCTAAGTCAGACACTTAACTGACTGAGCCACCCAAGTGCCTCTAAAAGGTAAAAATTTGAAAAATCCTAGGGAAAAAAATCTATCTCAATGTCTTATATTTAAACTTATAAATAAAGAACTGCTTCAGATAGGCAAAAAGATGAAGAAAAAAACCCTAAATAGGTAGATATATAATGTTTTTTGTTTGTTTTTGAAGAAGCAAAATATGTGTGCAATGTCTGATTCATGCTTACCAGGAAAATTCATCAAAATATCTGTATAATTATAAAAATTATATTTTATTGCCCACAAAGTTCACTCACTAAACTTACTCCTTAAAACAAACAAACAAACACAGTAATTCTGATAAATATGCATTGCAGGGTATATTAACACACACTATTCCTCACCTCTACTAAGCTTTTTCTGATTCTGTCTACCTAATACAAAATATCAAACTCAAAAAGGAATTAAGATGAGATGCAAATTTCTTTTTTAACTGACACCAGTAAGACATTTGGAAATGTTTTACTGATTATTTTTATGATTTTGTTTCTCTTATTAGGTATCCTGTAAAAACATGAAAAGAGGGCATAAGTTGTCTATCACCAGAGAAGGTGAAGGGTTCTGAATGACCACTGCCTTCATTCATTCAACAAGTGTTTTTTTGAAGGTCTATTATTTTAGGTCTGGCCTAAAATGCTAGATGTGAGGAATGCAATTACAAACAGAATGGCATAGATATTCTAGAACTGATTAGGTCATTGAGCTACATAAATTCTAAAATCCTTTGAACTCTGAGATGAAATACTATGTGTGTTGCATATATATTAAAGAAATAATTTTGGTAACTAAAATTATTTTCAACCTGATGTATTCCAAAAAAGACTATAGTAACTATTAATAATTTCACCTGTAATTAATTTTCTAAGTATTATAAGGGAAAGAAGAAAATTTAGAGACAATAAAAACTTCCCACACTGACTATACGGGGATGGGTGTTATAAGATAACCTTACAGACAGAACACTTGATCCTGTCAGAACTTCAATACTAAATGATGTAGGAAGCATCAAAGAAGAATATTACTTTTCCCTTCCTCTGTATTTACAGTACTTCATGCCTCTCGTGAAGGCATCTCGTTTGAGAGTGTTCATGTAAAGCTCTTGCAATAGGACCTAGCACACATTAAGTGCTACGTAATTGTTCAATGCTGCTGTCGTTTTGTTATTACTATTGCCATAGGCTGTCTAAGACAAAAAACAGAAACAAAGAGAATGAATATACATATATTGATTATATATGAGAGATATGATATCAATTGTAAACCAAGGAAAAAATATATAATAAAATTTAAAGAAGAGTATTCTTGAACATTTGACTACCTTTATTTGAAAAAGGTAGCTACTATTTATAAGAAACTTTCAGATTAGCTAACATATTCTCCAATATTCATTTACTGCATCCACAAATAAGAACAAATACATATACAAGAAATGGGAAGAAATATATCTCTCTCCTTATAGTAATTTTGACCAATGTGAGTTTACTAAAGGACATTCCACCGTCTCAGGTTTCTTATCTAAACCAAATAAATTTGCAAAATTATTAAAATGGGGCCAAATCATAAAACAAACACTAAGCCTCATTTATCACTTTCAGGATACTCTTCCATGTTTTTTTGATTAATACTTTTATTAGAGGTGTTCAATATAGATAATGCAAAATTAAATGGATTTTGCCAGAATACATTACAGCCATTAAAATAAATCAGACTATTAAATAGAGGGAAAAAGTAAAATCTGAAAAAGAAATATAATTCCATATAACTTGTGACAGAGTCAATTAATCACATAACTACAATTTGAGACTTTTCCTATAGAAAGAAAGGAATGGAGGTCCATTTAATACTTCATAATTATTGTCACATTCTTTGAAGAAAAGACCATGAGCCAAGGACTGATCTATACTGGACAAGAAGACAAAATTATCTTTGTTTCTTGACTTCCCTAGACTCAACTACCCTCTGAAGCACTTGCCAGAGACAATATGAAAAAAGATATAGTTCAGTAAGAACCAACCCAAATTTCAATGCTTTCTAAAGTGTTTGAAATAAGTCATTTGAGAAGAGCTCTTGTCTTTTGTCATTCTGTCTTCATTTCTACCTTCTGCTTCTGAAAACTTTTTCTCCAGTGTTCCATTTCACAAAATTGCCTTCAATTTCCAATTACCTTAATAACAAGACAGAACATTTACTTGACTTTAATTATTGAACTTCACAAGTTTTTTGGCCTTTAAGATTTCCCCTTAAATAAAAAAAAGATGACAAGATGAACACTTTTCTACAAGTACAATCGTGCATCCAATATGAATTCACAGAATCATGATTAAGTTCATTTTTACCAAATACCAAATGTCTGCTATAAAGCCTTTTTAATATTTTCTGTGTTTTATGCCATTTCTGAAATTTATTATTTATTGATTTAATAGATTTTTAGGTGTCAGTTTTAGTTTGGTGAATTTAAGGACTTTTTTCTTTGATATTGCTCGATGACAAGTAATCAATCAAAAAATTCTACTTCTGAGAGAATGAGTAGAGCCATTTAGCTTTTGAGTGGGACATAGAAAGTAAAAAACACATTCTTGCTCTCATGGAACTTATAGGATAGTTGGAAAGAGAAGAAGAGTAACATATACGAGATGTTAGGAAAATATGAAAATATTCTTAGACTTTTGGTGCAGTAGGAAGAAGAAGAAGAAAAAGGAGGAGGAGGATTGGATTTTGATGAAGAAGGAGAAGGAGGCTGTTAGGGCACCTTCAAGACTCCAAGAAGGAAAACCTTGATCCATAGAACAAATATGGAAGGCAGGAAGATTCCTTTGAGTAGGAAGCAGTATGTGCAATGAGGCAGAGGTAGGGCAGACTAAATGGAAACAATCAGATGGTTTTTTTTTTGTTGTTGTTGTTAAATAGATATAACCCTCCATTTACTATAAATTACATCATGCAAACATAGCCTTCTGGGAAGCAGCATATTATAATACCTAAACAAATGGGCATTATTTTTAGAAACCTTAATTTACCACATGACTCTGTCATGCTTACCGTATGTGTTAAACTGGAAAAGTGACAAATCCTTTAATATTTAGCCCCCTTCAGTCCTTGAAGAATTTAAAGCTCTCCCCATGTCTCACCCTCCACTTCCTGTATAGCTTTCAGTGATTTTAAAACATTCATGAATGAAATTGTCAATGCATTAGTCTCTCTAAAGTCTTTCTTCCTTGGTGTCAATGGCTTCAATGACCCTGTACTCCACACTCCTGCCACCTACTCCCATGGTTATACCATTCATCTTATCACTAACAATAAATGTATCCCTTCATTAATGTGTTTCAAATTTTTGTGCAAATAATTTCAAGCATTGTACTCTCCAAAACCCTCCTCCTATCTTTCCATTTCAGTCCCTCTACTTCCTGACTCCAAAAAGTCTTCCTTCTCACTGTAACTTCCAGTGTGTTGACCTTCTCACCTTTTCACTTTCAATTACCTCTGTTATGTCCTCAGTTGTGTTCTTATCCAGCTCAAATTGCATGGTCAATCACTGTAATCACTCCCTTGCAAATACTCTCAACTTGGTCTCTCTCTTTCCATCATCTTGCCCACAAAATACTAAATTTGGTTAAATCCAAGCTAGTGCCAACTCAGGGCCTATATCCAAGCAGCCGAATACTTCTGGAAAAAAAAAAATGCAGCCGTGCTGACAGGTTTTGCTTTAAATTCTTGACAGAAATCTCAAGTGAGCTCTTAGTGCTTGCCTAGCAATCTTAGTACATTTCCCTAGTCAATTCACTTTCTCATTCTACATGGCTCTTATTAGAAACCTTTTACTGTCTCCTCAAACTCTCAATCTCTTCCACCCACTTGCTTCTCTCAGCTAAAGGTACTGCTTAAACTTTTCCATAAGAAAATATGAAAGGAGGGGCGCCTGGCTGGCTTGGTTGGTAGAGCATGCAACTCTTGCTCTCAAAATTGTAAGTTCAAGCCCCACGCTGGGTGTAGAAATTACTTAAAAATAAAAAAATCTTAAAAAAAAAAAAAAAAACGTAAGATTGTAATAATACTTCCATGAACTTCCACTACCCAATCTACCAACTAATTTGGATCTGTATCCATATATTCAACCTTCTTCTCTTGTGTCATGTTAGGAGATAGGATATCTAAAGCCAACTTTCCACTTGCTCTGGATTCTTGTTCTTATTCCCCTGAAAGGGTCTGGCTCCTGAGATGCTCCCCTCTCTTTCCTACACCATGCAATTTTGTCTTCAACAGCAGAGGTCAGCAAACGATGGCCCAGGGGGCCAAATCTGCTAGACAAATGAATTACAAATGGTTCTAACATGTTTAAACAATTAGGGAAAAAAAAAAAAAAACCACAAACCCAAAGGATAATATTCCATGACACATAAAATTATCTGAAATTCAAAGATTGGTGTTGATAAAGGAAGTTTTATGGAAACATAACCTTGCTTATTTATTTATGTGTAATCTATGAGCGTTTTCACGTTACAATAGCAAAGCTGAGTAGTTGCAATAGGCATGTACGGCTGGCAAATCTAAAAATATTTACTATCTAGCCCTTTACAGGAAAAGTTCTCTGACCCTGGTTTTATAAAATCATTGTCAATAATATTTAAACATGCTGCAGTCACTGCATGTTAAACATAAGACCATTCCTTGACTCCGTGTCTCCCTCCAGCTATAACACCACGTTGATGCTCTCCTTTTCCGCAAAAATTATCAAAATAATTATCAGTATCTACGGCTTTTGATGCCACATCTCCGATCTGCTTTAATCTCACTCCAACAGGTTTCTGTGCCTGCTCTTATACCGACACTGCTCTTTCGCAGTGAAGGTGGGAAGCCCCATGGCTCCTTTGCTCTACTCCTACACTACCTTTTAGCCACATTTAACTGGACCACTGTCCTCTCCACTTGCATTTGGGGCCCACCCTCTCTTGGTTAATTTCCTTCTTATCCGGCTGAACCTCCTTTGTTTCTCCTTTGCTGGGTATTCTCATTTTCCGAACATCTAAAAATTGGAGAGCTCTTGGGCTTAGCATTCTGACCTCTTGTCTGTTGTTCCTTTGCTTGCTAGGTGATCTCATCCAGCAGCATGGTTTTAAGTGACATTAATAAACTGATACTCTTAAATTTGTTATTCCATCCCCGACCTTTCCCTTCAACTTCAGACTCACATACACAAAAGTCTACTTGATGTATTAAAGTTTATATGCCTAAAAACACACTCTTGATCCCCCCCAAACCTGCTTCTTCTTCTCTGTCTTCTGCACCTCAGTAAAAGGCAACCTCTGCTCCAAAAACCTCTGTTGTCATCTTTGATTTCATTCTACCTCTCCTATTCCAATCTTATTGGTTCTTTGATTTCTCTTACCTCTAATACTCAAATACTACTAGTTCTATCTTTTTTTTTTTTTAAGATTTTATTTATTTATTTGACACAGAGAGAGACAGCCAGAGAGAGAGGGAACACAAGCAGGGGGAGTGGGAGAGGAAGAAGCAGGCTTCCAGCAGAGGAGCCTGATGCGGGGCTCGATCCCAGGACTCCGGGACCATGCCCTGAGCCGAAGGCAGACACTTAACGACTAAGCCACCCAGGCACCCCTACTAGTTCTACCTTTAAAATAAACCAAAAATTCAACCACTCTTCATCACCTTCATTCCTATAACTCTAGTCCCAACCATCATCTTACGTCTTGACTACAGTCACAGCCTCTTGTTCGATGTCCCTACCTCTACCCTTCTTCCCTCAAATGATCCTTTTCAAATGAGTATCAAATCTTGCAACTTACCTTTAAATGGCTGCCGATTGCAGAAGGATTGAAATCAAAACATTTAATTATGGCCTGTGCAGCCCCAGGTTATTCCCCCCCCTGTTCATTCTCCAACTTCATCTCATTCTACACTCACCTCTTTCACTAGACTTCATCACATTGGCCTGATTCTGCTGCTCACAACCACTAAAGCTCAGTTCCTGCTGCTTTTCCCTCTGTAACTCCTTTCCTTCTCCCTGCTCTTCACATGCCCTTCGTTAGCCTTCAGATTCCAGATCAAATATCTCCTGCCCAGAAAGTCTTTCCCAGACACTTTAGCAGTATCCACCTTCTTTCTCATTTGCCTACCCTTATCTTTTCTGCACATTTCCTTCACAGCCCTTATCTTCATCAGATATTGCACTACTATGTGTTTTTACTACCCTACTAATATTAACTCCATAAGAGCAGGTCCCTTACTCTGTCTTAATTGCCATTGTATCCAAGAGTCTGGAAGAGTTGCCACTCAAAACCATCTGTCAATTTCCTATATGAATTAATAAATATGTCAGTGAAAAAAAATCTATGTAAAATGTTCATTGTCTGACAAAATAAGATGCTAAATAAATGGAGGCTGTTGATACAAATAATGAACATATATGTATGAAAATAAATACAAATTAAAGTAATAATAAAAATATAAAATAAACAATACTATTTTAATTTAAAGACAGCAAAGTAAAAGAGTGCTACGCAAAACATTATAAACAGCAACACTGTAGAATAATAAACCTATAAAAAGATTTAAAGCTCAGACATATTTCTAACGGGTTTGTAGGGCTGACAATACATTTTCTCAGGGAGTATTGTACCTTTATTCAGAATACTCAAACACACACACACACACACACACACACACTATGATGGGATATCCTACAGAAGTCAGCACTGGCAGCCATGGAGAAAAAGAACCGAACTTTCTTTTTCTTGAAGAAAGGAGATGAAGCTGCTGCTCTTCCATGCTTCTTTGAGCTTAAGTTTTGATTGTGTTAGTCTGGTCTCTTCCAAGTTCTGAATAGAACATTAAATTAAGTACTGCACAGGCAGTGTGACTAATACTCTTTTCTCATTCTTCTAGACCTTTGACTGTGCCTTGGGTAACAGCCTCTACATAGCTGACTTTGATCTCTTTTCCTTGGTTCAGGTGGTATATGGGATATTTTCAACAAGATTTAAGTGTGTGGTTGCAAGCAATGAATTTATATTCAAACAGCATGAGCTTCTTATTTGAAAAAAAAAGTTGAAAAAATAGTTATGTATGAACACTGAACATCTACTTTCCTTTGAAATGATAAAGTTTCTGCAATTTGATTGAGTTTATTTTGTTTGTTTCACTTCAGTGCAATTCATTAAACAGGGCTGAATGTCTGTAATAGTGAAAGCAATGTGTTGGCCACTTAGAGGATACCAAATGAGCCAGGTGTGGAAAATGGATTCTATCTCCTGGGCCACTCCAGTTGAATGATTATAGTTGCCTGAGGGGCTATCTTGAGAAGGACTGTGAAGCTGTGATTGGAATTATGGGAAACAGTGATATGATCCATGAATGATATCTAACTAAATTGGCATAGGGGAATCACTGCACAAATATTGAGGGTTGCTGTGTTAGAATTTGGTAGTTATTGTTCTTAGATAGTTATAGTCCACTGAACAAGAAAAGATTAATCCACATGGCTATATGGCAGGGAGTCATTAATTGTTTAATGCAGAAATTAATTGTGAAATTGAAATTATTTGTTTTTTACTTGAACAGACTTAGCAGCAGAAAACAACGAGCAGACTTTTTCTTTTTCCCTATTCATAAGAAATTTAACCAGGTTCCACTACCTTTGCAAATGCAGGTATCCTTAGTCCCTGGAGAAAAGTTACCATTTGTTTGTTTCTAAGCTATGGAGGGTTAGGCTGCTCTCAGCAACCTTCCTCTCAATGACAGACTCTTAGCAAGTTCATTCAAGCAGGGTTATCCAAGAAGAATACAGGAATGGAGACTGATAATTGAGAGGAAAAACAGACTGATTAATGTTTGTATTTCTCCTCCTGAGGACATGGAGGAGTAAGAAATTTTGCAAAGGCCAGGATCTTCCATCTGTCCTTAAAAATTCCTCTGGTGGTATACAGAATACCAGAGCAGGTGTGGATGAGGAGGGTGTAGAACCATGGAAAATGACTCACTTGGCATGTTGTACCGTAAGTGGTCAATGGTGCCTGAGAACTAAGCAAAATCTCATATTTTGCACTTTAAATATAATATAGTAGAATAATATCATCAAAATAGAGACACAAAATTAAGTATGAAGGGGATTCAAGAAAAGTAGAAATATTTTAGTCTAATTTCATAGAGAATTTTGTGTTGAAGCATAGCTAGAGCAGGTTACGTTGCAATGACTCATTTTGTATAAAGATATTTTCACAGCCTTGTCAAATGACGCACTTAAGGAATCCTAACACCCCTTAAGAACTTGATAAAGAACTTGGGAAATCAACTTCTATTTAAGTCTTGGAGTCCTAGTTATTCCAGGTATAGACTAACAGTGATAAAGCTCTGACCCTATAGTGCCATCCTTGACCCTGATATGAAGTCACAATAAGATCAATATAAAATTCCCTAGATCGGAACACCCAAGTATGCTGCATTAGGACTTTTTTTTTTTTTTTTTTACCATGATAGTATTTGGCATAAAGCCATAGTTGGTTCAAATCTGGAAACAACTCTGTAATTTTTCAGCTCTGTCTAGGGAGCCTCCAAACTACCATCTCTGTGTTGTGGGTTTCATTCTGCAGACATTTTCTATTTCTCATATTTAGGAATTCATCATGCTTTAATTTTTGTTTCTTTTTTAAAATTTTTTAAAAGATTTTTATTTATTTATTTGATGGGGGGAGGAGAAAGAAGGGAGGGGGAGGGGCAGAGGGAGAAGCAGGCTCCCCACTGAGCAGGGAGTCTGGTACTTGATCCCAGGACCGTGGGATCATGACCCGACCCAAAGGCAGATGCTTAACCAACTGAGCCATCCAGGTGCCCTTAATTTCTGTTTCTAACCTACTTCACCCTGTGAGGATTTTCTACCTTAGTTCATTTTCTTGACTATTTCTTTGGACCCTACCTAACCCAGCATTCTCCCTTCACACAACCTAGATCAACTAAGTTGGTTCTGATGTTGACTCAAAGGATTTGATTCTATATCAGATGCTTCTTCACTGGTCCATCAAGTGATGTATTTGTTTAGGTTTTAGGAAATGCAAGTTTCTATTTTGGATGTGTTACCTCAGATTGTTCAAAAACCAGAGGCTGGTATTAATTCCTGAGATGCAAGGACTTGTATACCTCTATATGAGAAGGTATATTTCAACTGCAGAAGAGAAAATATGTGTATTTTTCATCTTAATATGGAACACTTTGTTCACAGAGTACTAAATTTAGAGCATCAGGTGATACTGGTATAAAAAATGGAGACAACAGATCTGGGAATAATATTTAAAACAGAATAAATGAAATTGACTTTATCTACTCAGTAAATGATGTTAAATGGAGAACAAAAGGCACTTGACTTCCTCAGGTCATTTTGTTGTAGATGTGTGTGTGTTTGGGGTAGAGTAGTAAACTTGATGTCATCTGTGGCAGAGAGTTTTAGAATATTGTCTTTGGATTCAGTTGGGCAAAAATGGATTCAAATCTCAGTGGAAGAGTTACTGACTGTGTGATCTCGTGTATTAGTCAACCACTCGAAGGCACAGATCCTTTACCTGCCTAATGGAGATGTTAATGTCTACCTCCTTAAATCACGGTCAGGAATTAAATAAAATACTGCTTGTAAAGTGACTATGAGAATGGTCAGAGGGGAGGGGGGTGGGGGGATAGGTTAGCATGGTGATGGGTATTAAGGAGGGCATGTATTGCAATGAGCACTGGATGTTATATGCAAACAATGAAGCATGGAACACTACATAAAAAACTAATGAAGTACTGTATGGTAACTAACATAACATAATAAAAAGAAACTATACAATAAATGATAGCTCCTGCTTCAATATCATCAATATAGTATTAGGAATAGTAATAGTTCCAGAAGCAGTGGTTGTATTATTAAGTAATAGTAGTGATAGTAGGTAAGAATAAGCCTTACTATCAGTTTCCAAATGCTAAGAAAAATATTGGCTGTGTGGCTTTTTTTTTTTTTTTTTAAGATTAAACTCCTTCCCAGATGAAATGGTCATTTTATTAACACATTGCTTATGGGAGCATTCACTGATGCAATCTTACTGGAAAGTAATCTGGAAAAATCTATTAAAGTTAAAAACAGAGATTCTCTAACCTATCAGTCTTATTTTGAGGAATCTCTCTTTTAAAAATAAAAGTAATAGAATATATATGTTTATAATTATATAATATGTACATATATATATAAATACATATATAAAACTATATTTTTTGGTGCTAATAGTGGTGATGTTGGGGGGCAAACCAGGAGTAAAGCTGGGAGATGTTGATCATTGACTTAACTGTGTTTTTTTTTTAATAGGTTTATACACAAACTTTTACTACATTTGTGATTTACTGCAGTTCTAAGAAATATCGCAGATTTCAGGAGTCACTATGTTTATATGCAGAAAGCACAAGTACTTTGTACAGGCCACATATCTTCTATAGACTTCAGTTTGTTTAGGGAACATCTAACAGAGTGGAGGGGGGAAGCCTTGAAAGAAGAAATAGTGTAAAATGGGGCAAATCCTTGGCTCTAGAACATACAAAAGATCTAAGTATATACTCTAGTTTCAAATATATATATGATTGAGTAGGGCAGGAGCAGGGTGAATTATGTTAAAAAGCCCAGAGACATGGAATGAAGAGGGAACAAAAAGTATCTGAACCAGAAAAACACAAGACCTGTGCATTTCCTACTTGAACCCAATAAAACATTATTCCAAAGGCATTGCTCAAGTGTCTAATGTGGCAAGTCAGTTCACAAAGCCATGAAATCATTCCTTCAAGAAAATTCCATTTTATTTTATTTTATTTTATTTTATTTTATTTTATGTATGTATGTATTTTTGAAAATTCCATTTTAGTTTGGAATTGTCTTTCCTCTCACAGCTTCTTAACTCAGTGAATCCCATTTTTAAAAAAGATTGTATTTATTTATTTGAGAGAAAGAGCACGAGCAGGGGGAAGGGGCAGAGGAAGAAGCAGACTCCCTGCTGAGCAGGGACCAGTCGCAGGGCTCAATCCCAGGACCCCTGGGATCATGACCTGAGCCCAGGGGAGACACTTAACCAACTGAGCCACCCAGGCGCCCCAGTGAATCCCGATTTTTGTTCTGGGAGTTGCTGTACTGTGGTCAATGCGAAGGTTTTCTACTTTTGTTTGTTTTTGAATTCTATGATTCCGGTTTGTTTTGTTTTGTTTTCTTGAGAGGGGCAGAGGGAGAGGGAGAGAGAGACTCTTAAACAGGCTCCATGGCCAGTGTGGAGCCCGACACAAGACTCAATCTCACACCCTGAGATCATAACCTGAGCCAAAATCAAGAGCTGGACACTTAACTGACTGAGCCACCCAGGTGCCCCTATGATTCCATTTTTTAAAATTATCTATAAATAAATAATTTTTTTATTTTTAGTTGAAGTATGATTGCCATTCAATGTTATATTACTTTCAGGTATACAACATACTGATTTGACAAATCCATAAATCATGCCATGCTTACCATTATAATTGTAGTTATCGTCTGTCAAGGTTATTATAGTATTATTAATTATATTCCCTTTGTTATATTTTTCATCCCTGTGACTTATTTATTTTGTAACTGGAAGTTTGTCCCTTTTAATCCCCTTCACCTTAAATGTAAGATCTGAAACCTTAAAACTCCAAAAAGGAAATATAGGCAGTAACCTCTTAGACATCGGCCTTGGCAACTTTTATCTGAATGTGTCTCCTCAGGCAAGGAAAACAAAAACAAAAGTAAACTATTGGGACTACAGCCAACTAAAGAGCTTTCCGCACAGCAAAATAAACCATCAACAAAATGAAAAAGCAACCTATTAAATGGGAGAAGATATTTGCAAATGATATACTGGATAAGGGGTTCATATTCAAACCATATAAAAAGCTCATATAACTCAACTCCAAAAAACCAAATAATCCAATTAAAAATGGCAGACGACCTGAATAGACATTTTTCCAAAGAAGACATACAGAGAGCCAACGGACACAAAAAAATGTTCACCATCACTAATCATTAGGGAAATGCACATCAAAACAAAAATGAGATATCACCTCGTACTAGTCAGAACTGCTAGTTCAAAAAAAGAAGAAATAACAAATGTTGGCGAGTATGTGTAGAAAACGGAACCCTTGTGTATTATCGGTGGGAATGTAAATTGGTGCAGCCACTATGGAAAACAGTATGGCAGTTCCTCAAAACATTAGAAATAGAAATACCACACAATCCAGTAATTCCACTGCTGGGTGTTTACCCGAAGAAAATGAAAACAGTAATTCACAAAGATATACGCACCCTATGCTTACTTCAGCATTATTAATAATAGCCAGGATATGGAAGCAACCTAAGCGCCCCTCAATAGATAAATGGATAAAGAGGATGTCAAACACACACACACACACACACACACACACACACACACACAATGGAACATTACTCATCCATAAAAAATAAAGTCTTGACAAGGTTTTAAACAGTCACCAGTAATTTGAATAAAATGAGTTGTTACTATTTTAGAAAGTTTCATATGAGAGGTTCAAAATGTTGTATTTTATCCTAATTATGTTCATTTTACCTTGGTGGTTATCCACCACCAGGATAGTTACTAACAGCTTTTTTCAATTGTTGCTTCAATTTGTTTACTTTATAAACTAAACGTGGAATCCTACGATTTTTCCTAAATTTGGGGGAGATACTTTGCTGACCTGTAAACCCAAAATAATGGGGTTTTTTTTTAGTTTTAAAAAGTCAGAAAGTATAAGTTCTCTAAATTTGTTCTTAATTTTCAAAATTATTTTGGCTAGTCTAATTCCTTTGCATTTTTTAAATAGGTATTTTTGGGACAGGCTTAGGTTTACAGCAAAATTGAGCAAAAGCTATAGGACATACCTTAATGGGAATATTCCTTAGGCTGTTTTGGCTAGATGGCTAGAGAATTAGGATGAATTACTGGTAGTTACACATATTGACATCTTTACCCATGTTTATAATCAAAATCAAATCAAATCATGGGAAGTCCTTTTAAAGTAAATTATAACTCTTTGAGGTTTTTATTTTATTTCTTTTTTAAGTACACCCAACATGAGGCTTGAACTAACAACCCTGAGGTCTACACCTACATGAGGCTTGAACTAACAACCCTGAGGTCAAGAGCCACATACTCTACCCAGTAAGCCAGCCAGGCACCCTAACTTTTCAAGCTTTAATAGAGATTTTGAGAAGCCAATTTTAGTCACAGAACATGAAAATGGAGGTTTTAGATTTGGTATATATTTTATATAGACACTAAACATTAAGTTACAATTTATTATAACATTTATTTTGGTTTAAAAAAACCCTGATAGCAAATATCCGACTGGTAATTACAGAAATTATAGAAAACAACGAAAAGCCTGATAAAACAAAATATTTTGGTTTATATTTAATGCTGCAATGTAAGTCAGAGAAACAACATGTCTTAAGTACAGTCTCACATCATGAAAGGAAAGAAAGGTCTGTTTATTGCTACACCTCAGGGTTCTGCTGAGCCCACTTTTCTACTTACCTTTGGTTTCTATAACCAGCCTCTTGCTGATGATTTCTAAAATGACATTCAACCAGATAGTCATCTGAGCTTTGGGTTCATGTCTAGCTCTCTTCTGGGCATTTCTAGTTCAACAGTACCTAAACTTAACATAACCTGCCTCCTAACCGTGCCACTTGTACTTATGTGCTGACACTCCAATAGCTGCTATTTGATGGAAATACCACCAGCAACCAACGTATCTCTCAAGGCATATACTGAAGAGAAAACATCTTCTTCCATGCCAACTTTCAATACAGTGATTAACCGTACTGACTGAGGGGTTTCCTGAGACGTGAGAGTCTCCGTGAAAGCTGGGAGCCTCCTGGCACTAACCTGAGGAGCTGGTCATCCTACATTAAAAAATGGTTCCAGGTGTGGGACTCCCTTCTCACCATCCTAAATCCTTCCCTTAGTCTAGATCTCTAGAACAGCACCATCGTGAGTTTTCAAATCATTCTCCACTTTGCCCTCAGGGTGGTGTTTCTAAAATGCAAATATCCTTTGAACTACCCTTTCCTTTGTGTCTCAACTCTTTTTCACTACACTCTCATATCCAACTAATAGTATACTGCATTAAATTTTTAGAAGTCTGTAAGTCTCTCAAGTGTCAGAACTATGCATTATTTGTCTGTATATATCCATCACCTACCAGAGTGACTTGCGTAAAGCACATGCTTAATAACTACTTTTTGGATGAATAAGCAAATGAAAAATAACTGTCACTCTCTGTTTAAAATCCTTTAGGGACTTACTGTAATCCTCAATAAAGAGTCCAAAGGCATGCAAAGCCCTCCCACTCCAGACTACATGTCTCTCCTCACCTCTTGTCACTCTTACTTCACATTCTCTCATTTATTGCCTGAACTTTGTGAACAATGTTTTCAATTGTTGTCTTTCTACTTCCGTCTCTTCACATAGATGACTCCCACTCATTCTTCCCAATTCATCTACAGTATCACCTCTTCCAAGAAGCCATCCCTGACACCCCGATTTACACATGTCTCTCTTCTCTTGTCCTATATTACACTTCATTTACTATTGTTAGAGTATTTTATCAGATGCATTTGTGGTCTTCTCTTTATTTATTTTTCCATATTCTCCATAAAATTATCCATCCAGGATAAGGACTCTATATTTTTCAGTCTTGGACTCCACTGCCTAATGCAGTCAGTAAATGAAGGTTAGACATTAAATAAACTTGCTGAATGAGAATAGACAGCAAAAACAGAAATCACAGAAACTAAAACTTCAGTAGTAATCTGAGGGAATACAAATAATAATATTACTTAAATTGTCATTTAATATCCAATTGATCTATGAATGTCTTTTTCACTTATAGCCCTTACATATAAAATCAACAAAACCTTCAAAAATTTGGATTATTTCTGCTTTTGAGAGGTATAGTTTTTTGATATATTGCATTAATTTTTTTCTTTCATTCATTAATTCCTCCCTCCACCCATCCAACCATTCATCCAATTCCTATATGTTGGGGTGCCTGGTTGGCTCAGTCAGGTAAGTGTCTGCCTTCGGCTAAAGTCATAATCCCAGAGTCCTGGGACTGAGTCCCACATCGGACTCCCTGGTCAGCAGGGAGTCTGCTTCTCCCTCTCCCTCTGCTGCTGCGCTCTCTCTGTCAAATAAATAAATAAATAAAATCTTAAAAAAAAAGAAAAATACATGTTGAATGAATTCTATGTGTCAGGCATTCTTCTAGGTGTTCAGAATAGAGCTAGACCAGCCAAAGGCCCTATTCTCAAAGAGCTTATTTTCTAGAGGGGAGGACAGACTATAAAAAGCACCTGAAACAGGATAATTCCAGATAGTAATGAGTGCTCTTAAGAAAATAACTTAGAGTGACTGTAAACGTAAAAGGTTCTACTCACATATTGAAAGTAAAAAGAAAGATCAAGTTGGTATTTTTTTTAAGATTTTATTTTTAAGTAATCTCTACACCCAATGTGGGACTCAAACTCACAACCCTGAGATCAAGAGTTGCATGCTCTACCAACTGAGCCAGCCAGGTGCCCCTCAAGTTGGTATTTCTATGTTACAAGAATGCTAACATCAAACAAGATTTTTTTTATGGGCATATACAAGAAATTATGGATTTTTTTTTCTCTCAAACACTTTTTTTGTGATAAAGTGATTTTTTTTTACCATAGCTCAAAAAAATTCTGACTTTTTAAAAAACAGTTTGGTACATTACCAAAATTAAGCCCCAAACTTGCCTGATTTGAAAATTAATTTCTAAGGTGAATGAACATGTAAAAAATGGAACAGAAATTCCATCTGACCTACCAGGCATCAACTCTGATGTTGGCTGTCTGCCCTGTACTGCTTTCTAAACATAGACAGCTGGTGCATTCTAAAAGACTAGAAATGATAAATGGGGTAGACACTGCTTAAGGTCTTTGTAAAGTTTAATGAAAGATTTATCTCTTGAGGGTAATGTTCCTCTTTCTTTTACTGAAATGAGAGTTTGATAACCTCTCATTGTGCTTTTGATAAATTACACCTCACAGTCATAACTAAAATGACTAAGTGGAAAAATTTTTAAAAATAGCTAAGCAAGATCTAGTTAACACCGAATGGTTTAATACTTAGTATCTACAAAACTAAATTTGGCATTTGAAATATTTTTAATTATCAAGCTGAGAAATCCATGATTCAGTAATTTAATAACAATTACTGGAAGACCCTTTAATGGCCCAGAGAAACTATGCCAATTACAGCCACAGGGATGGGAGATTATGACTTAGAATTTATAGGGAAGTACAGCATACTAATCTACAATCACAAAGGATGTTTCCTTGTCAGAATATGCCATTACTGTTGTTCAAGCCATTAATATTTAAGTTCGAATTTAACAGGTTTGAATGGGTTTGTATCTGTATATACCCACATGCCCCAAAATTGATAAGACAATTACCTAGCCCTAAAAGTCAAAGAAAAACAAACCACTTCAGATAGATAGATAATTTAACTTGAAGAAAAATGAATGTTTTCCCAATATACTGAACATTTTCCCCACACATTCGGAATTGCAATTTTAGTTTTAAAACTCAATATATCCAAGAACATTTAAGATGAATGGTTAGAAAAAGGAGATAATCCTCAAGATGTTTATAGAGGTTAAAAAATAGGTCATAAGTATTTAACACGTTCAAAGGATGGGTTAGAAATGGCGTTGTCTGCTAGGGGTGAAGAGCATTTCTCTGGGGTTTATATGACGGTGTGCAAATGCTCCTTCTCATTTTCCCCAGCTGATGTTCCAGAGCTGGTTAGATTCAGGTGGAACTTCCTTTCGCCCTAGAAATTCTGTTAAGAACAGCACATGCACAGCTACCATAGTTCATATTTTAAAACCCTTTATTTTTTATTACCAAACAAATCCATATTTGAGGCAAAAAATCAAAGAACACATAAACATATAAAGTAAAAAAGGAAATGCCTCCAACTCTCCCCACTATATGCATCCCAACTTGTCTCCCCAAAGCCCAGCCCCTACATACTCACACTAACATACCTCCACTCTCATTTGCGAGTAACAACTGTAACATACACTACAAGCATACAGAATGTGTATAAGATAGTAAAATGTAATTATAAATATTTATAATTACACATATGCTCATTCTAATCTTAATATTATCAAATACATTTAAATATATAATTATATAATTAAACAAATATATCTGTATATACATCATGTACAAATATAAATAAAATTATGTAATTATATACCTTGTGTAAGTATATAATTTATGTGTATTTTTATGTAATTTGTAAACATATAATTATATAACTTACTAAATACATCATTACTACAGTATAGCATGCCATGTATACTCTATATACTACATACTTTTGTAGGATACATATAAAAACAGGATCCCATCATATCCTCAACATCATCTTGTTGTTATGTGTTTATTACCTTCATTTTTCTTAACAATTCATCCTGGAACTCCATCCCTGTCGCCTCTCCTTACTCCTCCTCCTCGTGTCTCCTCACCTGGCTGCACCATAGCATATATTCAACTTTGCATTGTTGAACATGTACAACTATTCACTATTTCTTCTCACTTCCATCCCAGCTGTTGTGCAGGTCTGTGCACGTATGCCAGTGAAGATATTCTATAGACCTTTTGGATGCTAGTGAGTGATTTTTCTGCTTTCAATATTTAGAAGCTTCGATTTGAGGTAAAAATATTAAGAGCAGGTTGAAAGCAATTTTTACCTTAACTGGGTTTCTTCAACACATTTTTAGGCTTGCTAAAGAGAAAAGCAGTCTGATTACACAAACCTGGACAAATAGCATGCTTAACAAACAGATGAATTTCTACGAAATGATCTGCAAATTCTGTCCAAGTGTTCATTCTGCTCACATGGAATCACACCTTCTGTCACTCAAACCTGACTCAATATAAATCTTAGACGCTTTAGTGCAAATAAGTTTCAAGTGTCTTATTGAAAGTAAGTTTTCCATTTACTTCTTTGAGTCAGGAGTGGTCCACAAATGGAGTGCCACTCTAAGATGCTATCTGGTTATTCCTTATGAAGCATTTTAAGAACGAGTTTAAAAGATAAATGCAATCATTTGTGGCAGAATCAGTGACTCCTTTCAAAGCCTGATGAAGCCAGACAATTTTGCAATTAGCGAAGGCTCTCTGGGTTCATGAGAAGCGGAGGTGTTCTGTGCTTAGAGAGGGAAGGAAAGGGAAGCCCCTACTCTCTATAGCTGTTAAAACAACACAGCTGAACGTACACGGCTAAAGCAGACTATTCATTTCCTCTGATTCTCTGTAAGAATTAAAGAGGACAGCTGGCTTCACTTATGATAAAAGAGCCAACTTCAAAAAGAACTATATGTTTTCTGCCACACAGTAGCTACTTGTTTTGCTTCTGGAGAAATAAGTGACAGTTGGGCTCATTTTCCATTATCCTTTCTCTGCAATAATGTGGACAAAGGAATATACAAAACGATCCTTTTCTCGGTTACAATATTGCTGATGGGCTCTTTTTAAAAGGCAAAATGCTGTATCCATAGTGAAGAGCACTGGCTTTGTTTAAGGCCTTTCCCGAGCCTCGCGTGAGACGGATTTGTGAGTTGTACTGAAAGATTTAAGTATTGAAGAATTCTTGGAGGTTATGTCAGCAGACTAAAACCACGAAGGCGGAAGGGTTTAATCCCTCACATGTAAACAATACCCACTCACACATGTTACAACTGGACTGAAATAATGATAATAAGAAGTCATTCCTCCAGAGAATCCAAACTAGGCAACATGCCTGCACGAGCTCTTTAGCAAAGCATTCCAATATGGCCCAGGTTGCCAAGAGGGAATATAAATAAACACTTGATGTAAAAGAGCCCTTTCTTTCTGTGCTTCTGGGAAACAACTAGACATATTGGAACACTGCCTAGAAGGCAGAGGATGGAACAGAATAGAAAGCAGGACAGTTTGGGAAAGAACTTTTAGTCCATACTTACCCTTTAACCAATATTCAACAATTTCATTGATTGCATAGTTTTTTTTTTTTGTTTTTGTTTGTTTGTTTGTTTGTTTAAAGATTTTATTTATTTATTTGACAGAGAGAGAGACAGCCAGCGAGAGAGGGAACACAAGCAGGGGGAGTGGGAGAGGAAGAAGCAGGCTCACAGCGGAGGAGCCTGATGTGGGGCTCGATCCCATAACGCCGGGATCACGCCCTGAGCCGAAGGCAGACGCTTAACCGCTGTGCCACCCAGGCGCCCCCATTGATTGCATAGTTTATCTTTAAAAGTATCTACTGTGTTCTGACTGTAAGAACCAGAGTTATCTCAGACACAGCACTGCCACTCCCACCCTCCCCCACCTCAATAATTTCGGCTCAAGATCAACTAGATCCACACTTTTAAATAACGTGTGCCTTCTTAACGGTAAAAACAGTAATGATTATGTCACACAATAGTCAGGAGTCGAAATTAGGGTAACTGGAACACAAATCAAAAGGGGGTGAACTAAAGCCCACGGGCTAAACACAGGCACCACTTGTTCTGAATGGCTTGAAAGCTCAGAATGATTTTCACATTTCTAAATAGTTGGAAAGAAATCAAAAGAATCAAATATTGTGACAAGTAAAGATTATATGAAATTCAAATTTCAGTGTCCATAGATTAAGTTTTCTTGGTACGGGGCTGCACTCATCATTTATGTATTATCTATGGTTGTTTTTGCTGAATTGACAAGTTGTGACAGCACCCATATGGCGCACAAAGTCGAAATTATTTAAGATCTCTTCTATTTTAGATAAAACCTGCCCTCTTACATAGATGATGCTCAGTAAATGATAGCTACTATGAGAATATCCAAGTTGCTGAGTGAAGACTGAAACGTCATCTTCAACATGGGTAGAATGAAACAGAGAGAACACCTGGAAACAACTGGATGTTTTCTATCTGTTTGCTTGACAGACATCTCTGAGGCTCATCTGGGGAAGGTAAATGAGTAGAGTGAATCAGGTCAGAGAGAGAACGGGGAGTCCTGGGTTCTGGTGACCTAACTCAGTACCCACATGTGGCAGCTGATAATCCTGGCAGCTACTCAATGGAAATACAGGTCTAGGATTGCCTGAGAAGTTGAGCTGGAAGTTATGTTTTTATATAAAATGTGTTGGCGACCAACTAAAAATTTTTTTTAAACGCTATTCAACAATGTGTGGAAGAAACAAACTATGTCAATGTGCCAAATGCAAGCCTATAGTAAATAAATAAATAAATAAATAAATAAATAAATAAATAAATAATGCAAGGTATGGTATGAAAAATAAGCAATAGCCCCCAAATTGACAAGATTATAATTTTTCTTTGAAATACTTCCTGAGGTCAACATAGCTTTGGTCACATGATAAGATTTAAAGCATCTCTCCTGTCCCCCATTTTTCCCTTTTTCCTAGAGAGGCATCTTTGCCTTAGAAATATACAAATACAGGAGCTCTTTGGTGGCTCAGTTAAGCGTCAGGCTCTTAATTTTGGCTGAGGTCATAATCTCAGAGTCCTGGGATCGAGCCCCTGCATCGGTCTTTGCACTGGGTATGGAGTCTGCTTAAGATTCTCTCTCTCCCTTTCCCTCTGCCCCTCCTCACCCTCGAAGGAAGGAAGGAAGGAAGGAAGGAAGGAAGGAAGGAAGGAAGGAAGGAAGGAAGGAAGGAAAGAGAAAGAAAGAAAGAAAGAAAGAAAGAGAGAAAGAAAGAAAGAAAGAAAAGAAAGAAAGAAAGAAAGAAAGAAAGAAAGAAAGAAAGAAAGAAAGAAAGAAAGAAAGAAAGAAAGAAAGAAACACAGACATGGTCATAATATATATTCTTCCTTTTCACTTTTTTGAAATTCCTGATATCTTTCTTTCATTTCTTTCCATAAAGCTGCAAGTTCTCTGATCATAGGTACAGATTTTGCCGAATTTCCAACACCCAGATAGTGCTCGGCACATGAGGTGATTATAGATGTCTACTGAGCAAAATTTAAATAAATAATAATAACTAATGACCTGTTCCATTTATCAAACTCTCTAATATAAATATGTCAATCCAAAGTGTCACGGCTGATATACAAAAACAATGGTCATTATACTGAACAGTTCTGATGCAAATACGTAATTTTTGGATTACTACAGCAAGACATAGTATTACTATGTCACTTCTCTTTATAAACAGAATAGAGAATATATGTGCAATACCTACCGGGTATATTTTTCCCCAGTGTCTAGCCTTGTAGAATATCTATGTACTATAGATATATAAATGTCAAACACTCACTGAGAAACAGCATGGTTCATGGAAGCATTAGTAAGAGATATGTTTTTGTACTTCAAGTTTTTATTGTAATTCACTATACAACACAGCTCTTCAAATTGCCAGGGAAAAAGTTATATTTTTCTCTTGAAATAGAGGTTGGAAATGATACATTTGTAATCATCTGTGTACATAAAGCTACTTATTCACCATAGGCATAAAATATGTGTGTACTCTTGCTTATTAAGCTTTCAAAGCCCATAGAAATCATTAAGAATGCTGTCGGCATATAGGGAAGCAACATGGTCTAGGGTAGGGATATGGAATCGTTACCCTCACCACTGCTTTCTTTCCTTTCCTTTCCCAAAAAGTCTTTGATCTTAGGTAAGGTTTTTCTATCCCTGGTGAGATTTCTCTCAAGTCCTTCAAGAAATAAATATTTACTAGGCTATTCTAATATTTTATTAAATGAGACTATAGCATTTGCTTTTAAATGTGTAAAGCATTTTGACTTTTACCAATATGTATTTATAGTCCCTACATAATTTATAGATCAATGCAAATAAAAATTATTTAAAGGTATATGGAAATGAATTTACTCCAGAAGTAGGAATTTGCCATGTTCTAAATTTTTCAAATACTACTGTGGAATGAATCACTGTTAAATAAAAGGTGAGTATGTGGCTTTTTCTGAAAAAATTACATGTCTAAAAAGTTTTAATGGTATCCACTGTCAAAAACAAATGTTGAAAGACATTTTTGTCAATGTCTCAATTTATACCCTAATTATATGCCTTTAAAATGTGCTTAATATATGTTGAAATGCTTTATAAATACTAACACTTACAGGGCAGCTTTCAATGGGTATTAGAAAAAGACTCTGTAGTGTAATTTCTCAGAGCTCAGCGAGACGCTAAAAATTGTGTCTTCATAATGATATTCTGCATCTGCTTAGGATCCTTTGCTTAAGGATATCAGAGAGCTTTACTTAATATTAAGTGATTAAATCATACAGTACCCTTGAGTGACAAGTTTAATTATACCCATTTCCAGAAAGACAGTACGTTGAAAAACTATTAATCTACAAACCAAGGTTATCCAGATAATCAAGACCAGAAGGTCATTTTGCTGGGATATCCATACCTCCTCCAGTGGCTAGTTCCCATATGGAAGTGAATTGTCAGACTTGGGGTTTTGCCAATTTCTTCAGCATATATACAAGGCTGAATGTCATCACTAGTATTTGTAGCAAGTATTTCATCTTGGCAGGCTTATTAACACCTATTAGCAACTATGATTCAACAACTATTGCAGTTTCTCAGAGAAAAAAATAATAAAAGTATCAAGCTAATGTTCTTTGTTAAAAAACACTAAAAATCGGGGCGCCCGGGTGGCACAGCAGTTAGGCGTCTGCCTTCAGCTCAGGGCGTGATCCTGGCGTTGTGGGATCGGGCCCCACATCAGGCTCCTCTGCTACGAGCCTGCTTCTTCCTCTCCCACTTCCCCTGCTTGTGTTCCCTCTCTCGCTGGCTGTCTCTATCTCTGTCAAATAAATAAATAAAATCTTTAAAAAAAAAAAAACCGCTAAAAATCATGCCAACCATGTAGTAATTTGAGAAAGGAAATTCTAACTATATTTCTATGTGCACACTTATAACAAAATGCCCTCCCCCACACACATATTCACAAACATAAATTCACAAACATTTTGTTCCTTCAACTAGTGCTGCTGGTTATACCCCTAAGAGCTAAGACTCCTACATAAATTTCTGCCCCTACCTTTTCCTTTCTGCTTCACTCCCTGGCATGAAAATATGTTGTTTCCAGGTGTGAGAACCACCTTGTAGTCATAAGTAGAAAGGTATGAGAAACAATGGTCAACACACACAAAAATGGTAAAGCTGAAAGTTAGCAATAGCCTGAATCCTTTTTTTTTCATTAGTTTCAGAGGTAGAATTTAGTGATTCATCATTTGCATATAACACCCAGTGCTCATTCCATCAAGTGCTGTCCTTAATGCCCAACACCCAGTTATCTCTCCCCATCCACCTCCCCTCCAGCATCCCTTAGTTTGTTTCCTAGAGTTCAGAGTCTCTTAAGGTTTGCCTCCCTCTCTATTTTCATCTTACTTTATTTTTCCTTCCCTTCCCCTATGTTTATCTGTTTTGTTTCTTAAATTCCACATATCAATGAGATCATATGATAATTGTCTTTCTCTGATTTGTCGCTTCACATAATACCCTCTAGTCTCATCCATGTTGTTGCAAATAGCAAGATTTCATTTTTCTGATGGCTGAGTAATATTCCATTGTATATATATGCCACATCTTCTTTATTCATCTGTTGATGGACATCTGGGCTCTTTCCATATTTTGGTTATTGTGGACATTGCTGCTATAAATACTGGGGTGCATGTGCCCCTTCGAATTACTATGTTTGTATCTTTTTGATAAATTCCTAGTAGTGCAATTGCTGGGTCATATGGTAGCTCTATTTTTAACTTTTTGAGGAACCTCCATACTGTCTTCCAGAGTGGCTGCACCAGTTTGCATTCCCACCAACAGTGTAAGAGGGTTCCCCTTTCTCCACATCGTCGCCAACATCTGTTGTTTCCTGAGTTTTAATTTTAGCCATTCCTGACTGGTGTGATGTGGTATCTCATTGTGGTTTTGATTTGTATTTCCCTGATAGCAATAGCCTAAATCTTAATGTCATTGCTGAGCTGCCAGGTCATCCCTGAGACCAATTACTTCCTAACGTTTTGTAAACTATAAACATGCTTATGGCTTAATTGCTTTTTTTGGGTAACCTGCAGCCAAATTTTACATTCCCAAACAATACACATTTTATCCTAGTGTCCTTGTTCATTATCTTTGTAACATTTCTCCCGATAAGAGAGTATCTTATTTTATTTATAAAGCTACTCCCTGGTTTTATTTTCTTTCTCTCCCTGCACCGAAACAGAAGCTGCACAGAAGAAGGAATTCTTACTGTCTGTTAATGGCTGTATCCACATAATATATATTCTTTGGCACCTTGAAGGCTATGATACATAGTTCTGAAAAATGAATACGTATGTGAGTGAGTGAACAAACATGTTAAATATCTTACATATATGTCTCATTACTGAAACATTGCAAACTTCCTTCAGTTTGCATAAGTGGCTACTGGGTTTCTACAAATTTAAGTTGTTTTTCTTTTTTAAATATTCTGTAAAGAAAAGATATTTATATAATTTCTCCACGAAAAAAAAAAAAAATTGGTATGGTGTGTCCTCACTGCCTCTGCCTTATTTCACTTTTCATTATGATGAGCCTGGTTCTGAGAGTGTTGGCAAAAGCTAGAGGCTAGGGCTTGCTGAGATGATATCAGCAGAAGAACAACGCAGGAAGTAATAAAGCCCCTTTCACCTCCACCTGTCTTTCAGTCTTCCCTTCCTCTACTGCCAAATGTAACAGGGAACTCGCTCAAAAAGCAGAAGTATAACATTCAGTGCCCCATTTCCAGCATCACAAAGGAGAGTATAAAGTATAGGTTAGGAGCTGAGAGAAAATCAGTTAGCATGTAGCAAAAAACCCATTAACTGTGTCTTGTGGAACTGTATCATGTACCTTTATCATTCATTAAAGGGTGACGCAGGTCCATCTTCTGCTTAATATCTTTCAGGAGCTTTCTATTTCCTTCGAATAGCTTTCAAGCTACTTAGTACTACAGACATGAGCCTTTATGATTGGCTCCTGGCTTCCCGTCTACCCCCATCTCCAATCAACCTCCTAGGTTCTGACCTTAGGAAAAGTTTCCCTCAGTTCTCATAGTAGCAGGTTTTCCTCACACCTTTGTGCCTTTGAATAGTTTATTCAAAAATCTGTTATGCCACTCTTCCGTCTACACTGGGCTAATTCTTACTCATGTTTGGGCAGGACTTCGAACTTCCCTAAATCTTGCTTTCTACCTTTGCCAAATGGGAATGCCACTATATTCTATTACATAAGATTGTTAGTAAATCAAATAATACATGTAAACCATTAGCGCCCACCAACACATAGCTCACACCAAATGGTACCTGTTTTTATTGTTATCCTTGCTTTTCATAAGTCTACCTAAACATCCCTTTCTCTCACAAACCGTCTCTAATACCCATGTGTGCAATTCCTCAGTGATCCCATAACAAGGAAACTTATTGTGCTGCATTAGAATCCCTGGTTTATTCATCTGTCTTTCCCAATACACTATAAAATTATTGAAGGCGATGGCAATATCTTTCATATCTTTAACTCTGTGCTTAACACAGTGCATAGCAGAAAGTAAGTTTTCAAGGACTATTAATTCAATGAAAAAAATGTTCTTTTACACAAATTTGATTTAATATCGGTTTTGCTGACTACTTTGCATAAAGACAATGTTAACACACATACACACACACATGCACACACACACACACAGGGGGCAGATTAATTGCTATTTAGACAACTGCTACAGCAACTTATTTCACCACAAAGATTCAAACCATCTCTTACAGTTGCTAACCATAAATTATCTATTACATTTGTCAAAGCAAAGTCCTCATATTTAAAATATTTAGAAGGTGAAGATTATTCACATGAGCTCTGTCTTAGCCAAAGTTCCACGGCCACCTCCCTTAAAGCAGAACCAGAGACACCAGCTTGGGTAAAGGGGGCTAGTTTGGGGAAGTGACCCCAAGGAACAGGAATGGGGACATGGAGAAAATGAAAGTGGGAAAGTGGGAAAGCCAATATAGGGTGGTGGACTTGAGCTATTGTAGGCAACTGGGGCTCATTCCCCCTGGGGACACCCGGAGGGGTCCTGTAAAAATGCATCCCAGAGAACTCTACCTAAAGGGCAAAATAACATATTATTTATCCAAGGCTCTCACCCCCATTGATCAAGGGTAGACCCAGGAGGTGCTAATGACATCACACTGCCTGATTTTGAATACTTCAGAATGGCTGAGTGATTTCCTACAGACATCCCGGTAAGAAGCAACAGAAAACTGCTGGGGCGGAAAGCAAGAGAGATACTAGGCACAACTGGGAGTGGAGGCATTGGGTTACACCTGCCTGCAGCTGGTTGCCATAGCAACCGGGAGAGTAAGAAAAAGTCTGAGAGAATACCACTTGTGTCTTAATCAAGCTGAAATATATATCTTTTTAAATGTGTCACGTTCACCTTAATATTATGAACTGCTTAAAACATACCATTTAAAGAACTTGTAAATAACTGCTTTTCATGCAGCAATGTGGAAACGTTTGATTATTTACTCTTTTTCTCATTGCTAATTGGATAGTATCTTAACAATGTAAGAAGTACAAAAACATTTTAGGGAATTTTTGATAGATGGAAAGCCTTCATGTGGAAATTTGAATCATTAAGCTAACTGATACTGTGTTTTAACTGAGAATTGACATTTCTCCAACTTCTTTTAAAAACAAGTGACTCCCTGTGCCAGGCTCAGCTGAAGAGTCTATATGTGCCATTATTCTGAAATTAAAAAAATAAGGGGAGGCGAAGAGCTGGGATCAGGACAGGACATAAACCCAGTTTCATATATGTTAGATAACAATCTGGTTCTTCAGTTGTAGGATGGGTTTAGAGGTATTAATTTTTTGCTTTATAACCTAATTATGTTATATATAGCATGAATTTGAATAAAATATTGTGTAGTAAATTTAAAAATAGTCGTATTTGATTTGAAGAAAACATTCCAATCATATACTTTGCAAGGCATAAATCTTAAATATAAGTATACAGAAAGGTTGAGAGATGAAAATATATAACATGCAAACACTCATCAAAAGAAAGCAAGAGAGAGGGGGGTGAATGACAGAGAAAGAGAGATAAAGAAACAATGGTTCAAAAACAAAAGTGTAATATAACCAGTCTCACCATGCTGAGAAGACAATCATTGGACTTCAGAGCCCACCAGGGAGGAGGGGTCTCAGGGTTTTCACTGAGACACAAC
Source organism: Ursus arctos (assembly GCF_023065955.2). Classification (NCBI taxonomy): domain Eukaryota; kingdom Metazoa; phylum Chordata; class Mammalia; order Carnivora; family Ursidae; genus Ursus; species Ursus arctos. Next base: position 54,985,652 of record NW_026622808.1, on the reverse strand, counting down.
AACCTTGATCAACTAAATCCTTGATTAGATCTAGGGCATCTGCCTGGACTAAATTGCCATGAATTAGAAACTAAAATAAATAGTGGTCTGGAACTCTGAAGAGTGCTATAGGTATGATTCCACACACCAGACATGTGTAATGAAAACACATAAAATGAATTCTTGCTGAAGACAAGCTCATAGACAAAAATCACAAACTACCTTAAATCTATGTACCTGGCTATTTCAAAGAGATAAAAGAAGTGTAAGTTTTACAATGAAAGCAGGATATTGTATATCTATAAAAAAAGGTACAGGTCTTTTAATAAAGACACTATTAAAAAATTAAAAACATAGCTAATGAAAGAAAAATTTCATTGGATGGGATAAATGAGAGTTTAGTTAAGACAAGAAGACAGGTATGGCGAACAAGTTTTTCTGAACACAGAACAGAAAGGTAATGACAGGGATAGTGGAGATAGCTCTGCCCTGTATTCTCCATAGACCCAGTGTGTGAGAGGGAAGGGCACTGTGGCCCAAAGCAGGAGAGGTTTAGTTGAAAGGCATCTGTTCTTCAGGCTGCCTTTTTCCTCTTCATTTGACATGGGAGAACAGCTTTTACTTGGGATTTTTTTGTCTGCATCTACAAGTGATTGATTCTGGGTTGTGGGCTCTGCGAGTTCCCAAGCTATGATTATCAAGGAAACAACAAAAATTCCAGAGAACAAGCCACTTGGTCATTCCTCAAGTCCCAAGGCTAGTCTGCCATCTTCTCTTTACCTTTTGGAAGGTTTATAAGCAAACCTTCTCAGGTTTGCCTTGTGTATTGTGCTCAGGATTCTCAGCTATAATTAGCAGGAAGGATAAGGCGTAATGTATTTACTCCATCTCTTCTGGGACTAAAAGTTCTAGAAGCATTTCTTAAAAGCTGACATAATGAGTCACTGTATATGGTATTTCAACCAGTAGAATATAAAATGGCTGGATGCCTCAATGCATTAACACATCTTTATTTATTTATTTTTTATTTTCTAAAGATTTATTGGCTCCGAGAGAACAAACCAGTTAAATGAAAGTGAAGAAAGTCACTTTAACTATTTTAACTTCAAGATCTCAAATAATAGATAATTAAGATTTTTCCATGTTAATTTATTTTATATTTTATCCACTAGATATTTTAAGAATCTAATTAATGTAATTTTTTCAATATTCTAAGTTCATGAATCTATCAAGTACCTTCCTTAAGTTCCAACTTTTAAAAACTTATACAATTACTGATAATATTTTTTACATAATTTTGATTGGATTTATTCTCTTTCCTTTTATTTAATGATTTAACTAATAAGAAAATCTTTAAAACCTTTCCTCAAGACTTCTTATTTACTTTTCTCTATAGAATGCATATAATTTGAACTGGCTGAAATCCACTAGATAAGAAAACATAGCTGGCATATTTAATTAAAAAACAATTATAGTTGCCCTTGAGAGAAAAAAAAAGTGTTATTTAAATATATAAGGGAAAAATCAAAGGAAACATGTAACAAAATTAAAAAGCTTTTTAAAGGCTACTAGTTGTGCTACTATGTGAACCGTAGAGGATAAACTTCCACGTCTTCCAGTAATTTTAATCTTTACCATTTTATAGAATATTTCCCACAAGCTTACCCAACCTAATGTATATTAACTAGTTCCACATCCACGGTTATTCTTAAACTTCTCAGTTTATCTATCCAATGAGCACATGCCACAAAGAGAGCAGAGGGAAACATTAACACTAAGCAATGAGCCTAACAATCTATTTTGTAGAGAAACATCTCCTTGCCATTTTAAAATTTCCATTATATAAAGAATCATGCATTTTGGAACCGTTAATAGAACATTATCCACATCATCTTCTTATAATAATGCCTAAGACACCCGTTCTCGTATTCTTATTCCCAGTACACCAGTTTGCTTTCCGATCATTACTGCCAATGGTTCTATTACATGGAGAGGCTGCCTTTCTCTCCTGGCAAGAAAAGTTCATTGAAGAAATTCCACTTGAGAGACAGTTTAAGTATTTATCAGTCTTATCAGTTTGCTCTGGATTTCCATCCAGAACTTGAGGTCCTTTGGGATATTCTGTGCCCACCTCAACCCCTAGAAAAACCCTTCCTGGAAAATGCTCACTTCTGCCAATAAGTAGCAGTACTAAAATCCACTGACACTCAAAGGGAAAGTTTTAAACTGCTTTCAATTCTCAGTGAATACTAACCTAAGCTAGTAACAAACTCTACTATAATCCTTTGCAAAATAGAACAGTTCCACACTCTATCAAATAATCAGAGAAAGATTACCTGCCATTTATTTACTTTTTTTTAATACCAACTATACAAAGACTTACTTAAATTATTTCATTTATACTTCAGAACATGGCCCTAGGCATAAGCTATTTTTATCCCTATTTTAGAGGAAACTCAAGTAGGGGGAATTTAAGTAACTTTTTCAGGATAACTTCTAGAACATAGCAAAGACAAAATATAAGCCCAGGCTGCCTAACTCTTAGTTTACTGTTATTTCAACTGGAAGGCAGTTACCTGAAGAAAGGAATAATAATCTTAAAACTAGGAGACCTGTGTTAGCCAACTTTTATAAGTTATGCAACATTTCTGAATTTTAATTTCCTCATCTATAAAAAAAATAATGCTTACCTATTTTATAGTTAAGGAATAATTTCATATGAAATCTTATTTTTGCAAAGTGTTATCCCTACCCTGACCCCTAAAAAAAATTTCCCCCCCAAGAATAAATTGCAGAGGATACCTGCTGAATTGACTTCCCAGTGACAACCTTGCCACTTTTCCAGTCACTGCCATTTCTGTTCTTCTCACTTATTCAAATGGTTGAAGAGGGGCCAATCTTGCTAAATCGGACCTTATTCTGATGCTTGAGTTCACTGCCCCAAGACCTACCACACGGATTGAGCTAATTAAAAACGTCTTCTCTACATTTTTGAATTTTGGATCAGGGACATGTATGTCAGTTTGTCAGCATCCATGTTCCCAACACGCAGCCAACCTCAGGAAAATTGCTAACCTGAGGGTCAGAAGACTAGAGAAAGTCTACACAGAGAGAGAGAGAGACAGAGACAGAGACAGAATGAGAGACAGAGAAAAAGAGAGAGAAAAAGAATGATACAGAGAGACAAAGAGAGAATAAGGAGGAGAGAGACAGAGAGAGGGAGAAGTTATTAAAAAGATATATGGATGTGTATGAAGGAACAAGGAGAAAAGATGAAGGGCTCTAATATTGTTCACCTCTGAATTTAGTTATTCCCAGCTCTATCCCAGGGACTTAGCTACTTATGGCTTCCCAGCTCCTTATAATCAATCTCCTTTTTTTCATTAAGCAAACTCTAACTGGATTTCTATCACCCATAATCAGTATAATCTTAAAAAAAAAATAGCACAGAATGTGTTATGTTGAAAAATGGCTCCCAAAGATATTCAGGTCCTAATCCATGAAGCTGTGAAAGTCAGCTTACAAGACAAAGAGACATTGTAGATGTGATTAAATTAGGGATTTTGAGATGGGGAGATAATCGTGGATTAGCCAGTGGTCCTAAATTTATAAGAAGAAGGCAGAAGGAGTTTTGACTCAAGAAGGCAATGTTACAGCTTAAGCAAGGTACCACATTGCTTCCTCCTGAAGCAGTGGGAGATGGTAGAAGGAACTATGGGCCAAGGAATGCAGGGAATGGAGTTTTAGAAGCTGGAAAAGGCAGTACAGATTCTTCCCTAAACCCAGTGTATTGCTCAGTGTTCCCCAGAGAAACACTACCAACAGGATGCATAGATATAGGTAGTGACAGAGATAAAGATATAAATAGTGAGATATATATATATATATCCTTTGAACAACACAGGTTTGAACCATGTGAAACCATTTACAAGCAGATTTTTTCAATAAATACAGCACAGTACTATAAATGTATTTTCTGTTCCTTAAGATTTTTTCAAAAACATTTTCTTTCCTCTAGCTTACCTTATTATAAGAAAATAATCTCTAATAAATATAACATATAAAATATGTATTAATCGATTGTGTTATTAGTAAGGCTTCTGGTCAAAAGTAGGCTATTAGGGGCGCCTGGGTGGCTCAGTCGGTTAAGTGGCTGCCTTCATGCTGAGGTCATGATCCCAGGGTCCTGGGATTGAGCCCCACATCGGGCTGCCTTCAGCTCAGGTCATGATCCCAGGGTCCTGGGATTGAGCCCCACATCGGGCTCTCTGCTCAGCAGGGAGCCTGCTTCTCCCTCTCCAGCTCCCCCATGTTTGTGTTCTCTCTCTCTCTCTGTCGAATAAATAAATAAATAGATCCTAAAAAAAAAAAAAGTAGGCTATTAGTAGTTAAGTTTCTGCAGAGTCAAGTTATATGTAGATTTTCAGCTGCATTGGGGTTGGCACCCTTAACCCTTGTGTTGTTCATGGGTCAACTCTACACGTGTGTGTATTTCATATATGATATATATTTCATATATATTATTTCATATATGATATCATATATGTAACCTATTATAAGGAATTAGTTCATGCAGTTACAGGAGTCCCAAGATGGGCAGGGTGGGTTGGCAAGTTGGAGACTCACGAAGTGATGGTTTAGTTTCAGTCTGAGTCCAAAGGCCTAAGAACAAGGAAATCTTATATAGTTTCAGTCCGAAGGTCAGTAGGCTCAAGATCCAGGAAGAGTTGATGTTTCCATTTAAGTCCAAAGGTAGGAGAATAGCCAATATCCCAGTTTAAATAAGGCCACTGGGCAGAAAAAAAAAAAAAAATTCTCCCTTACTCAGGAAAGGATCAGTACATTTTGTTCTATTCAGGTCTTTAACTGTTTGGATGAGGTCCACTCACATTATGGAGGGCAATCCGATTCACTAAATCTTCTGATAAATGTTACGGTTGTCCTAACACCCTCACAGAAACACTGAGAATGCTGGTTGACCAAATATCTGGGCACCCCATGGCCAGTCAAGATGACACACACATATAACCATCATACCTAGAGAAAGTGATTTTGAATTTCTCACCTCCTATACTGTCAGAGAATAAATGTTTATTGTTTTAAGTCACCAAGATAAAGGTGATTTGTTACAGCAACCATAGAAAACTGATACATAGAACATGAAGAAAACTTAAGAAATGATACCAGAAGGGATACATGCAGATACTGAGTGGTTAAATTAGAAGCAGAAAATGATACCGGAGGACCTTCTCCTACCTTGTATGTGCCTAAGAACTCAAGTCTAATAACTCCAGTATCCCCTTCCTAATTCAAGGGAGATTTACAAACTTGGTTTAACTTCCTTGGCACTTCCCATCACACCTTCCACTTAGCTCCAAACACCAGATAATTTCTCAGTGTAAAACTTGGGATGGATGAAATCATGCTACAAGAAAAGGAGAGCTAAAGAAACAAACAAAAAGATATATTGTGGACAAATTAATTGCATAACATCAGGATACTAGAAATCTCGAGTTTGATTATTGCTGACTTAGAGCACCGATTTGTGACATTGTCACATTCCCACATTTGTGATCTTGGCGACTTCTCTAACAGAAATTGGGCATTGCTTTGATACTCACTTTGGGCTTTCAAACATGAACTACAAGCACACACAATTCAGGCAATGTGCTTGATTCAGACTACATGGCTTAGCATTTGCACTGGCGCTAATTACCCACGCTTTCTACTTGTAGATATGGTAGAGGGAGGTTTGAGGATATTAGAAGCAATGCTAGACGACCAGTGTAAGAAGTGTTTGATCCCAGGAATGTGCAGAATGAAAAGATGTAAGGAGAAGCAACAGAAACAACATGGTAGAAGGCCCTGAAGATAAGGATACATTTGAACTGAGTGTACAAATCAATTCCCTTTCAATGGCCACATTCCAGCACACAGCCTCTGTGATAGATGCAGAGTTCTCACAGTGTTCAAGGAGGGCAGAGTTAATAGATGATTTTTCTTTTTTTTTTAGTGTCTAGAGAAGCTGCATTTTTTTCTTCCGCTAAGGTTGATTAAACTATTTTTTTTTTATTCAATGCTTGATATGTCAGCCAAAGGCAGTATTCAATTCCTTGGCGACTTGGTCTGCTAGCTCAGGCATCAGGCCAATTTCCTCAGATACAACAAACCTCTTTTTTGCCCAAACGTTTGCTCAAGAGGTAACTGCACCAGTTTTTACATGAGTGAAAGGTTTGTTGCATTTTATTTATATTTAGTTGCAAGTTGCCTTTTCAAAAGGTGTTTTATTTAATATTTGATCTTCAGAACATGACTGAAGCACAACATTTTTTGTGCCCTGCTGACCAGAAATAAGAATTTAAGTACTCAAACATCTATGCAGTTTATTTTAAGAGGAGCAATATACCTGGTTTACTGATGTGCTTTGTAGAAAATTTGGACTCACTGCTATAGTTTTTTTTCACAAACCCAGAACAGGATTTTTATAACCGAATACAAAAATACATCATGAAATTTCATGCATTTAGCAAAAATTCTATCTTCTAAAGGATATTATTAATTGGATATTCAGAGGTTCTGGAATTAAACCAAATGCCATGATCTATTTTCAGGATTTTCTTTTTCTTTTTTTTTTTTTTTTAAAGATTTTATTTTATTTATTCGACAGAGATAGAGACAGCCAGTGAGAGAGGGAACACAGGCAGGGGGAGTGGGAGAGGAAGAAGCAGGCTCATAGCAGAGGAGCCTGATGTGGGGCTCGATCCCATAACGCCAGGATCACGCCCTGAGCCAAAGGCAGACGCTTAACCGCTGTGCCACCCAGGCGCCCCTATTTTCAGGTTTTTCTTAGGATTAGGATTTAAATTTGGAGAAATGAGATACTATACATCACAACTGAATTTAACCAAAATCCAGAGTAGACAAGACTCTTAACTATGAGAGAAGAGGTAGGCAAAAGGATGTAAAGGATCAATTAGCCATCAATTAGTAATGCAACGATCGAATCATAAAATTAAATCACTTCTATGAAAGGAACAATCCTTTGGGATTGAGAACATGTTGGCAACTCAGTGGTAAACTCAATTTTCTGCTTCCAAGGGTCATGGGAATGTTGGTAGAAGCATTCAGGAAACTAACTACGGCAGCCACACAGCCATCGCTGTATTCCAGATTTCACTGACAGGAGGAGAGGTGATACTTTACATGATGTTTCGTGTTCTGATTAGGAGGACACTACACTGAAAGACACTGGTTCACAAAATTAAAGGGCAATCTTTCAAAAAGACCAACGTATATTACAAAATGATTTGGGTTACTTTTAAAAAGCACCGTGAAACATGCACCTAGAGCTCAAACATGGATGAAGGTAAGAATTAATTTTTCATGCAAAGGCAGTTTGTGAAGAGTTTGAACCTGATGTGTAAACTCATGATGGTAACTCAGAAAAAAAATGCTTTTTTAAAAACTTTGGTCAAATTTGTGTGTAATATGTTGAAAGTAATTCACATGTATGTAAAAATAAATTGAAAGTATTGGCAAAAACATTTATAAAATTTTAATTAGGGGTATAAATTATTTAAATGCATTTACCTAAAAACTTTTAAATGAAAGTTTAAAAATAATGAGAAAAAGTGTCTGCTGCCCTTAAACCCTGATGCTAATAAAGCCTTCTGATTGATATATAAATTTGAAAGAAGAGGGATTCGGATTAAAATCAAACATCTTTCATCCAAGAACATTATCACCGGCAAAGTAAATAACCATGAGCAATAATGGTTGTAGAAAGAATGAACTGTAAATCACAAAGTAATAAAGTGCTTCAAATTTCAATCGATCAGTGCTTCCAAAACTAATCCAAGCAGCATTTTCATTAGCTTAAATGATCTGCAGAAAAATAGTTTTAATTTCCATTTAATATTTTTTACCATGTCTGTGACCTTCAAGCATGTAAATGGCAAAAGATGAAACATGAAATATGATATGAGAGAAAATTGTATCCTATTACCCAATGACATAATTTCAATTGTTAAAAGATGCATATAACAATAATATATCAAACTATTTTTTAAAAAATCCTTCCTCACCCTGTCATTTCCTTATGCCTAGTGAGATTCTCACTGTCTCTCTCCTCCTTCCCCTACTTCTACTCCTATTCCCATCACACACATTCTGAGATCCATCTGGGACAAACAGATTTTATTTCCGAAAGGGAAAGAAACAATGTGTTTCCTGTGAAAATGGGAAATTGACAGAAAAAATAGAGATGTATAGGCAACAAGTATTGTTCAACATAAAAGTACTATTATTCAGTAATGCTGAGGCAAGCAGTATTTACAATATTTTGGTGGATTTGTTCCTTTTCCATTCTATTACAGCTAATAAGTGTTTGAAGAATTTTTAAAAATGTCCAAACACTGTTATTATTTCTCAGGTGTGTTAATGACATTGTTGTTTTTAAGGAAAATGTCTATGCATTTCTAGATACGGAAAGTTTGTCAGGATATTAGTGAGAAGGAAAAGTGGGTCTGTGAATTCAGTAACAGGAAAATCCAATACTGGTTGAAAGAACACACCAAAAGATTTTCAATTAATCAAATGTTACATATGTGGAATCTACTTCAGGCTAGATCTTGATAATACAAAGAGTGAACCTTAATATAAACTATGTACTTCAGTTGATAACAATGTATTAATATTCATTCTTTCATTGTAAAAAAATGTACCACTCACATACAAAATGTTTAAAGAAAACTGTGCGAAGAGGGAGAACATAAAGGAAGTTTCTGTACTGTCTGCTTAATTTTTCTGTGAACTAAAACTTTTCTAAAAAAAAAAAAAATGATAGTCTGGAGCTAACTCTGTTCCTTTGCTTGCAAGTAATGCAGAAATGGACAGGTCCATAAGTAATTTGTCTTCCAATAAGGAGACTCCACAGTCTCTTATTTTTACCATTTTTATTATTGATGTTTCTGTACATGCCTTTTATTTCTGATACTGCTTCTTTCTTTCTTTCTTTCTTTCTTTCTTTCTTTCTTTCTTTCTTTCTTTCTTTCTTTCTTTCTTCCTTCCTTCCTTCCTTCCTCTTTGATACATCTGGTAAGTTTGTCAATTGTATTAAACATTTCAAAGGACATTTAGCTTTGCTTTTCTTCTCTATATCGCTATTTTTCATTAACTTATGATCTTTAAGATAACACTGCAATTGTTCTTTTACTCTTTATTTCTATTAAGATGGATATCTACTTTGTTCATTTTTGTTTTTCTTTGTTAATATTAGCATTAAAACAGTAAATTTTCATGTAAATATTGCTTTAGTTCTATCACAAGTTTTGATATATATTAATCATCCATCAGCTCTGGTTAGTTTCCAAAATAATTGGTGCAATCTTCAATACTGAAATCCAGGAAACTGACAGTAACGTCATTGTTCTACATCGGTTTGTTTATATTAATTGGACAAACCCCCCCTTTTTTTTTAGTTTTCATTCCTCCGTGCATCTCAACTCTTCCCTGTAGTTTATTCCCTTCTTACTGAAATGTATTCTTTAAATGTTCCTTGGGTGAGGCTCCATTTGTAACAAACGTTTATTATTACTATTTCTCTGAAAATGTTTTTATTTTGCACTGGCTCCTAATGGCGTCCTTCACTGGATATGCAATTATAGTTTGACACTAATTTTCTCACAGAACCTTGGCAGTATTACACTGTCATCTCACTTTCACATTTGCTTTTAAAAAGTGCATTTTCAGTTCATTTTAGTTCTTTTTAAGTAATCATTTGTCTCTTTTATCAGAATTCTTTTTTTTTTTTTTTTTTTTTTTTTTTTAAAGATTTTATTTATTTATTTATTTGACAGAGAGAGACAGCCAGCGAGAGAGGGAACACAGCAGGCGGAGTGGGAGAGGAAGAAGCAGGCTCATAGCAGAGGAGCCTGATGTGGGACTCGATCCCGGTACACCAGGATCACGCCCTGAGCCGAAGGCAGACGCTTTAACGACTGCGCTACCCAGGCGCCCCTTATCAGAATTCTTTAAATAGTTTTTTAGATTTTTTTACTTTAGTATACTACAATTTCACTCTTAGTTGTCTCAGTATGGATTTATTTTTATTTATCCTGTGCAATAATATGGAATTTGTGGAATTTAAGAATTGATGTGTCTGCACCCAAGTGTTTATAGCAGCTATGTCCACAATAGTCAAAATACTGAAGGAGCCCAGATGTCCACAACAGATGGATGGATACAGAAGATATGGTGTGTGTGTGTGTGTGTGTGTGTGTGTGTGTGTAATGGAATATTACTCAATCATCAAAGAGAATGAAATCTTGCCATTTGCAATGCTAAGCAAAATAGTCAGAGAAAGACAAATACCATAGGATTTCACTCACATGTGCAATTTAAGAAACAAAACAGACGAACGTAGGAGAAGAGAAGGAAAAATAAAATAAAATAAAAACATAGAGGGAGGCAAACCATAAGAGACTCTTAACTACAGGAAACAAACTGAGGGTTGCCGGAAGGGGAGGTAGGTGGGGGATAGGGTAAATGGGTGTTGGGCATTAAGGAGGTCACTTGAAGTAATGAACACTGGGTGTTGCATGCAACTGATGAATCACTAAATTCTACCTCTGTGGGATGCCTGGGTGGCTCAGTCCTTAAGCGTCTGTCTTCGGCTCAGGTCATGACCCCAGGGTCCTGGGATCAAGTCCCACATCAGGCTCCTTGCTCAGCAAGGAGTCTGCTTCTCCCACTGCCTGCCCGTCCCCCTGCTTGTGTGTGCTCTCTCTGGCAAATAAATAAAATCTTTAAAAAAATAAATTCTACCTCTGAAACCAATAATACAGTATATGTTAATGAAATTGAATTTAAAAAAATTTTTTTAAAAAGGAATTGATGTGTCTCATTAAAATCTTGACAATTTATTTTTGAATATGGTGCTATCTCCATTACCTTCTTCTGGAACTCCAACTGACCTATTTTGGAACTTGCTATTCTGCCATCTCTATATCTATTCTCCTTTCATATTTATCTTTTTATCTTTAAATCTACCCTGGCTAAATCAGATATTTCTTCTGGTTTATAAATTCTTCCTCCAACTGTGTTTAATCTTATGTTTAACACATCCCTTTTGTTTTAGTTATTATAGTTTTTAAGCCATACTAAGAACAATAAAAGAAGTCATTTATTTTCTGATCTGACATTTCTGGTCATTTTTCATAATGTAAGATTTACTCCTTCTTACATACCACTTTCACATCTTGAAAAAGATTAAACACATTTAGCGTATATTTTGTACTGAAAAGTCAACTAGCTACACTTTCTGTGAGACTGATCCATTGTATTGGCTAACTTTCAGAGTGTTCCTTGTCATTTGTTTACCTATTTATTTGTGAATTCATATTTGTTGGAAGATTGGTCGTAAAAATTTTTTGAAGAATTTTCGGTCATTGGTGTATTTTCAAAGAAACAATTTGTTTCTGTCAATGTTCATGATTTTCAATCAGTAAGTACTTAAAACTATTTTTTTTTTGCTTGCATTTACACAAATAATAAGCATTTCCTGAAATTAAGTGTTTCCTGACTTTTCTCTAGGAATTATCAGGGAAGATATTGCCAAGATATACATACCTCTCCACAGCCTACTGCTGAGGGACATAATTTTTTCTAGCATTACTCTGTAAGTACATCACCTTCTTGGGGACTTGGTTTTCTTCCGGAGTCTGTGACACAGGCTTTCTTTTCTTCAGGCACAAGGCTCTGACTTTATGCCTTCTATGAATGTGACTCATTAAAATTCAGGCTTGAAGTCACCCAGAAACAGGAAATTTCTGGCCTCTGAGTAATCTACTTTATTTTGTTATCAGCTTATCGATGTGTGAAAAAGATACCTCTATAGCGTCTTATCAAGCATGTTTGATGTGCTGTACCAAAAGGAGTTTATAAGAATCCCTACCATAAGAATGTTTATATTATAAGAATAACCTACCATATTAGTATAAATGAAACAAATTCCCTACATTTTCATGGTCAGTAAATACTGTTATGTGAAACAGGGATTAGAATTTTTTCTTGTTATCTCATAGAGTCAACAAAAGTAAGTTATAAGAAAGAACACTAAAAATTGAATGTAATATAATGTCATTTATATTAAACAATAACCAATGCATGCAGACATAAATATATACAAAAATACACACAAATATACACAACCATATATGTATACAATTAAATTGGGATGACATACATTAAGTTGTTGGTATGACTTCCCTGGTAGAGCATGGTAGATAAAGGGACAGAGGGAGGATAGGGGAATTAGAGAATAAACTGAAAAAAAAAAAAAAAAAAAAAAGACAGAACACCCTAAAATGTGATGCAATAGTTATGCCTTTATGCAAAATACTGTATGTTTAAAGCAAAATATATATTTTACTCATCCCCTACATACTAAAGTTACAGACTACATGTATGTAGCCTGCTCATTTGCTAATTCATTTACTCATGGTCCCAACATTGATGCCGTTGAGGGTGGGAACAGAGTTTTCAAGTAGAGCACAACTACCTGATGAAGCTGTTTAAGGGGAATCCAGAAGTAGAGGGGAGGACTGGTAAAGCTGAGATACTTTTCAAGACAGATTCCTTGAGTGCATTACAGTTCGGACATGCAGCATTTCTAGAGTAGAAAATGGTCTCTTCAATAACACCATACACAAAAAACTTGGTTATGTTATTTGAATCTCAATGCAGTCTTAAAATTTACCATGCCAACTGTGTTTTTCTACCTCAAGAAAGGATGCACTGCACGTCACAGAGGATTGCACAGTGTCATGTTAATTCAATCCCAGTAACTGAGCATCTGAAAATCACTTCACTCTTTAGAAGGCTGTTTTGTGAGCAACTGGTACAACACAACTTAGTTTTGCTTTGAACAAGTCCCAATGTCACCTTTACTCTTTACCAAGAGCTCCATCTGATTTGTCTGAGCAGCCATGGAAGCACCGTATTGATGGGCTTGTAGTACACTACATCTTCGTGACTTTTCACTACAGAGAATAGCAGGTTAACCTCAGTGATTCTGGTATTACGCCCTAATTTCACAGTACAGCTTTTGCATTATTAGTATAAATGTGTTTTTCCACATCAGAGTGTGTTCCACGTGGGTTATTTCCTCATTGATGATGGTATTAATTTAACAGGACTTGAAACTGGATTATCTTTTGTAGGGAGACTGATTTAGGCCAAGAATGGTTAAAGAGGTGAACACGATGAGAAAAAGCCTTAGTGGAGAAAGTGATTAATAGCTAAGAAGTGTCCATTTCTTCAAATAATTTATGCATCAAGAATGTTGCTAAGGAAGTGCCTATTTATTCAAATAATTAATGAATCAACGATGACTATTTTACTTATCATCTACCGCTGATATATAAAGTTCTAATATCTAGTATCCTAATCTTGGCTTAAAATCAAACAGTTCTTACTACACTGAATGGGATGCTCAATTTAAACTATGTGCACTGTTGAGACCAACTTTTAGAAGATTAAAGTCGAAGAAGCAGTCATAGGCCCCCTTTCAGCTTTTTGAATGTGCCTTTCTCTCTCTTCCTCTATGAAGACTTTATATATAATGTTTTCTCTGCTTAAAATATCTCCTCCTTACCTCTCCTGTCCTGCCACTATACCATTCTCCCACATCTAGGCAAGCGCTACCTGACCTTCAGATTTCATCTCATAGCCACAGGGAAGAATTTCTTGACTAGATGTTTAGGACAAACAGCTATCCTCTCACAAAACCATTTATTTCTCTTTTTTACACTATAATTGTAATTTCACATTTGTTTGAGTGATAGCTTGATTAAACTGTGTCTCTCTCATTAGACCCACAGTGCCCTGAAAGACATGGACGTATCTGTTCTGGATTAGCTATTGTATTCCCAAAGTCAAGCCCAGTGCCTGATGCAGAGTGCGCTCTCAGTACATAAGGGTTGAGTTGATAAACACATCGATTATTATATAAACCAGCTAGAGTCTCAGTACAAAAATGATTCCCATACCTCAATTCTTACAAGTTTGTTCTTACAAGCAAAATCAACCATCTTCAACCAATGTTGTTATTGGTTTCTCTGTGCTCTTCAATAGGATGATGGAAATGTTCACACGTCTAATACCATCCTATGACGTCCACTACAGTAGTCGCTAGCCTACGAAGTACCCGCAGCTAGTGTAACTGGAGAAATGAATTTTATATTTTATCAACTTTAATTAATTTTAATTTTAATAACCACATGTGACTAATGGCTCTCGTAATGGAAAGCACAGGATAGTCATTAGGGTATAAAATTACCCCTCCTCTTGAGGAAAAAGTCAGCACAAGATTCTATGCATGCTGGTGGGAGTTAAATTTCATGATTGCTAAGCCAAGTAAAAAGAATAAATAAAACCACTCTCAACTTCTATAGATAAAACCAAAATGCCAATAGCAGCAAAAACTACCAGGGAAAAGTAATAATATAGCTTTGTTTTAAAATTCTCCTTGTCTTCCCTCACCACAAACTTAAGTCAAACACAGGTAATGAGAACTACCCTTTCACAGCTTTTTTCATTTTGTACCCATCTTTCAAAATCCTGTCCCAAACCCACATCTTCAAGTGAACCTCCCCTGGTAGTATCAAAGCACAGTGAACTCTCACTTCCTTAATTTGCCTTGCATTTCTGTACTGTTCCAAAAGGCCCCTTTCTTTCATCAATATATGCTTTATGTAATGCAGCTGGGAAAGAACTCTTAAAGCAGATTAACCTTTTAGGTTAATAGGCTTCTTTTGGTCCATGACTAACACAATGAAGAAAGAGTTAGCTCAGTGACTTGAAAGGATTATTGCACTTCTGAGAAAGCCTGACCAGTACACTGGTTGTTATTTACCCTCTAGGAGAAATTGCCCACAAGATGTGACTTCAAATGTACAAGGACACATTTAATTGTATCTTCACCCTTGACCTGTCTGAAATACGTTCACGCTATTGAACACATCTCCCTTGCTTAAAATCCACTCCTCTCTTGGCTACCTTGACAACAGCCTGACCTTATTTTCCAAATTCTCTTCTCCAAAATTCTCTATCTCCTTTGCTTGCTTTCCATCTCCTCTTTCCTGTTAACAAATTTGAGGCACTGACCAGATGCATTGCTCTGTACTCATCCTCATTGCTCCTTTCTCTACATGTTCCTCCCAGATAACACAAATCATTGCATCGCATCTAAACTAATCCAGTAATCTCCAGACTGTGAGGATCCCCTTATTATGTCAGTCCCTGTCTAATTTATCCCATTAGTGGTCCAGCATGGTCTTCTACAAATGCCATGCTCATCAAATCACTTCACTGCTCATGTATTGAGTCATTTCTTAATGGCTGGAATTTCAGGTTCCATCTCTGCTTTGTGATCTTTGAGACCATCTAACCTTGATCCATATTCCCTAAGAAGTCAACTATAGTGGCTGCTACTGTGTATTATGAATCACCTATCCGTGCTAGATGAGTCTTTCTACAAACAAGCATGGCACTCGAGTTGCTTCACTGCCAAGGCTTTCACATGTTCAATCTCCTGCTTTACTATGTCTGTATTCTTCTGCATAACTGGAGCCTTCTGCATAGCCTGCCTGCCTCATTCATCAAGGTCATGCTCAGCTTACATTCTGCACATAAAATCTTTCCAATTACCTGGAATCCCAGGATCTTTTCCTACCTCAGCAGCTGTAAAATTGAATGTCTGTAGGGACAAGGTACCTAAGAGTGAAAAGGACAACATAAGTTAGATAAAACCATGTTTTTTTTTTTTTTATATGAAGCATGTAGGATTATTCTTTCATTTCTCCCTAGAAACTGGCTCTCATTTTAATCTAAAACACAATGATCTCTCAGATTCTTAAATTCCTTCTCACTTTTAGTGGAAGCACAAGTAGAGGAAACAGTCTGCTTCATATGAGAGAAACAGAGGCAGTCCTGATGACCAAGAGTCACAGATGCTCAGCCTCGGTGTCAGAAAGACAGCCAGGAGTGGGGCAGACTGGGGCAATCTGAGGAGCATGTGCTTGGTCTAAAGGATACATCAATTACAACCAGCTAATTACCATGAGAGAATATGGATCTAGTGTTGAGAGGCAATATTTTCAGGAAATCCTAGGAACCCCACCACCATTATGTGAATGTGCCTTCTCTCTTGACATTCAGTAGTCAGGATGCACTTACATACTATTTAATACTACTTGACATTATCATCTAGTTACTCTATCTGTTAAGCCTCCTTGACCAAACCTATCCTAAGTTCTTCGAGATCATCGAGGCATTGTATATACATGTACTTAATCCCCTTCAATGTGTGCCACAGTGTTAAGCCCATGAAAATCAAAATGACACTGCTCTTCATCAGCTGTTTCGTATCTTTGCTCCAAAACATCATGCTGGATAAAATCATAATCTTTCTACATCTGTTTCATATCAATTATAAGAAAAATATATATGAATGGCACATTACACATGCTCAGTAAACATTACTAAATAAATGAATGATACTCACCACATGAAATACATTTATGAGTTATTACGAGACAAGAGTGTTATAGAGTTTTTTAAACTTCAAAATCTATTGTCATAACGTTATTAGTAGGATTCCAAAATCACTGCCTAATTTTTGGGGCTAGCCAAAAGATTAGAATCTGGTAATTAGAATCAGAACTATATCATATTGGTTATAGCTAAAACAAGTCAGATGTATAGCTCTCAAGTAATTATAATCACAGCAAAAAAATATGTATACTTCAAGTGAAAGATGAAGAGAAAATGAGTCCAAAGCATTTAACATGCTAAAAAGACAAAGCATATATGGTAGCCTATATATAGCCTCTATTTTATATACTTTCTATAACACTCATAGCTATTCTTCTTAAAACTACTCTGAATGACCAGAAAATTATTAATATAAAAGGGAGCTTCAGCAAATCTTTTGCTCTTTTCAAGGTTTTCCCTGTCAAGTCTATAAGAATTATTTTTGTAGTATCTGGAATGAGTCCTTAATTATTACAGGCTTAGGTATCATGGGGAAAAAAACTGTGTACCTTACTTATTGCCATTTTATACTTTAGAACATATTTACAATTATAAAAATGGGCTGTTACTTACTAAATAACAAAACTAGTACAGTTCTGTTTGGGCTCAACTTGATCCTTAACATTGCCAAAAACGTATCTATCATAGAAATACCTAATTATCATAGGCAGTGTTCCATAGGTTAATGTATGCTGGCTGTTTCATTATGCCCACCCCTTCCTGGGACTCACAGTATGTGTTCATGTTTGATGTATTTCAAAATGATGACTCGTTTTATTTCCATTACCTACAAGAAAATTTTTGGAGATGCCTGATTTCCCACAAGACTTATGTTAAACTAAAATTGAATATATTGCACACACTCTAGTTGAAGCTTTCTTATTGTTGTAGCATTTTTTTAAATGTCAAAAACTCCAATATGGGATATGAATATCACAGATGTGGATTTATTAATTTAAATGCATATTGCACATAACTATTTATAAAAAGAACTGTTCATTGCCTTGTGATTCTATTGGAATAACTGTGTATTAGTACTCCTGACCAAAAAGTACTTTCAAGTTTGCAAAATATATGTATGTCTGGGTCAGGTTGGTAGAAAATGTGAGAGCACTTTCAATTTTTATAATGTCAACTTATTTTGCTTTAAAATATGAAGTAATAAGGGGAAAAAAAGAAATGGTATATAACAGAAGGAAAGGGAGAGAGGAAGTCCAATTGTGCCCCTCCTCACAACCAATGTAAGTGGCGAATTTTACTTCCTTGATATTTCTAGAAATCCTATCTCTTCCCGTTATTAGTAAACCTGCTTCAATCCAGTAGTCACTTATCAGAACATAATAATAAACCCTTAGGTGTGGTTTCCTACCTCAATCACGTCATTGTTCCTTCTACTATGACTGAATCCATCACAATCAATCTATCATCCATCCATCCATCCGCCCATCCATCTACATACCCATCTATTTACTTATCATCTCTCTCTCTCTAATACATGGCAAGAATTTGGCCTCAGTCTATCTTTACTATTTCTTTCATTCTCTGACTTCCTTTCTTGACTTCTACAATTTCTAAACTCATAGTAGTTACCCCACAGGCACCATGTTGTTTCACACATCCATGATTTGTTTATTGCAGTTTCTCTGCCTGAAATTCCATTCCATGTCTTCTTCACCCAGGTAACTATTTCTTAACACCCAAAATTTATTATTGGTCAACATCTACCCCAGGTAGCCTGCCCTGTGCTTCCCCTTATACTCCACCTTCAGACTGAAGATTTATCTTTGTGATCCTATTACACCCTGAGTTTACCCCTCTCATGTTATCTACACCACATATCATAAATTCTATGAAGGCAGCAACTACACCTGCATCATTCTAGGCTATAATCTTGTTTGTGGGGTTATACTTGCCATCTTCCAGGAATTCACAAATGTTTACTGAGTGAAAGAATGAACATGTATCATGATATATGTCACTCACGTGAATGAGATGAATAAGATCCATAAAATATTGATTTTGCCACACTCCCTGTGGACAATACCTCGTTCTACTCCTTTTTTTGAATCCATCTCCAGGACATAACATAGAAACTGGTATTCAGTAGGTGCTTAGTAAATGTGTGTTGAAATGATTTATCCTTTTATTTTTCTCTTTTCATTTTTTCAAGCTGAGTTCTGGTCT
Source organism: Ursus arctos (assembly GCF_023065955.2). Lineage (NCBI taxonomy): Eukaryota > Metazoa > Chordata > Mammalia > Carnivora > Ursidae > Ursus > Ursus arctos. Next base: position 54,966,896 of record NW_026622808.1, on the reverse strand, counting down.
CTGCTCCAACCGTGTACCACCTCCATCTCTTTATTTCTCTCCATGTCTTGTGGCACCAATTGGAAATAAAATGAGAGAAGACTATTAATTTAGACCCTGACACTCCTGCCCTCACAAAAAGGGAAGTGGGTATAGAGGGCAGGAAGCTAGGCCCATTTATCTGAGAATACAACTAAAGGAAAAGTGACCTGGGCATTCCACTCCAGGACAAATGGGCAGTATGAACCTATCTGTTCCATACCAGCTATGTAGAAATTCTAGAGTTTCCCTGAAGACTTGTCCACCTCATCACTTTGTCATGGTGCTAGGCCAAGAATGCCAATGTCAGAAAATATTTTCTTTGGACCATTATTTCTCTAGCCCACCATCTCTCTGTCTGCTGCTGCACTATCAGGAAGGAGGAAAATGGACTAGTCTAGGAAAGAAACATACCAAAACAAAGGGAATAGACACAGTCACAGAAACTCCTCCTAATAAGACATTTTGTTTCTTCTTACAAACCTCTGCTCTCTATCTAGTCGTGATAATCACGAAAATCCATAAAATGAAAGAATTATGTATTCCTAGTGTTGTTGTGAGGATGAAATGATATAATTGCTGAAATAACATAATAGCAAACACCTAACCATGAACATATCATTGTCGTTCTTGTTTATGTAACACGAAAGGCTCTACTACTCAAGAACCATCTAGCTCCTCAGACAGACTCCACTTAAACATTTTCAGGGTCAAAGTCTAGGCCCTGGATCAGGGTTTCTCAAAAGCAGAACTATCAACATTGGGCTTTCCTGTGCATTGGACGATGTTTAGCAGCGTCCATTGGCCTCTACCCACTAGATATTTGTAACCGCATCTCCCATGGAATACTGACAATCAAAATGTCTCCAGACACGGCCAAATGCTGCTAGAGGCAAAAATGTCTCCCAGTTGAGAACACTGGTCCAGGGTACCTTTTTTCCACTATTAGAGTCTTCTATTATTTAAAACACTCTTTTTTTTTTCCTTAAAACATTATTTTTCCTACTGACCTAAAATATGCTTCCTTGTAATCTTGGCCCACCGATACATAGCACATTCATGTCTCCCACAAGTCAGATATAAGAATGATGCTTTACACACCATGTAGATTAGTACCCTGCGAAATAGGGATGCCTGTAGATGGCTTCCTTTCCCAAATATGCATATAAATGTGCAATAATCATTCACTTTCATATCCAGATCCTTCTGGAGTGCATGTAGCAGCAGTGATAAATTAAAAAGTAATCTAAAAAAATACTGGAAAAATATTATAAATATGTGTTAATCTAATCCTCAACTTCCTGTGACAATTTTAAAGTTATTTTGTAGTTAAAAATGGAAGAATGAACACTATATTGTTTATAGAGTTGAAGATAAGGCAAACAATATTAAGCTCCAATTATACTATGTTTTCTTGGTTCAGTGAACAGATAAAGTTTTAGCTCTGATTTAGGATATGATGATACTAAAAATGGTACATGTATATCAATTAAGAAAATAATTTTTCTTTTTGGGGGAAATACATTTTGAAATCTACTGTTGTGTAGATAGTGAACTCACTACAGAGAAAAAGTATCTACAGAGGATTAGCTGAAGAAAATGCCATGCATCCATTATTCTTGCCTATGCCAAGACCTTATCTAAAACCAAAGTAATCAGAAGTTTGGCACTGGGCTTAGGCATCTGTGTTTTTGTTTTTAAATTTTAATTCAATTTAGTAAACATACAGTGTAATATTAATTTCAGGAGTAGAATTTAGTGATTCATCAGTTGCATATAACACCCAGTGCTCAGTTAGGATGGCTCATCTCTGTTGCTCATGGTCTCCCATTCTTTAGCAGGCTAGCCCAGGCTTATTCTCGTGGCTAGGTGGCAGGGTACTGAAAGAAGGAGAGGATGCATGCAAGACCAGAGTGTCACATCTTTGCTTCTACCACATTCTATTGGCCAAAGCCAATCACAAAGGCCAGCCAGGTTCAACAGATGGAGAACTAGACTCCGCCTGTGATGGAAGAAGCTGGGAAAAATCACCTTGTGAAAAGCACTGGTATAGAGAGGCAGTCTGGTTCAAGGTTTTAACATTCTTAACAATATGCTAGACTATAATGATTATTTCCTCTAATTCAGGGATGTAGTTCAATGGCACTCCCCTGAATTCTTATCTTTAAAAACTTATGATCTATTCTGTGGTTTTTTTAACGGTGCATTTTCATTTAATTCTTTTATAAGACCTACAGAGCAAGATCAAAGACAAATAAAACAAGCAAGTGGTACACTGCACCTAATTATTTCTCTTCAAAACAGTTGCAAAAATAGCACATCTAGTAATTATCCATATGGTGATGTTATTTCAACATTTCAAAACTCTCAATTGGAGCTCAAATATGATAAAAAGTAAGTCAATATCACGTCAAGCAGTGATACTAAATGGGAACTGTTAACAAGATATTGAATCGGTACTTTTAAATTTCCTGGTGGTTCTTAGAAGGAAATGTTGCTAGGCGGAGTTCCTCTTCATTTTGAAAAATCAATTCTTCATAAAATCCTACTTCCTATGTCTCTTGGAAGGAGAGAGAGCAGAAGGCACAAAGCCTCGTACACAGTAATTGCTCGATAAACATTCAGTCTGATTGGAGTAGTCTTCTTTCAAATAAGAATGGTAATCAGGACACATTTAGAAATTTAAGGTAAAAGAGAAAAAGGGATGTTTAAACCATAAAACTACATCCCAGTCCCAAGGCAGCTTTGAAAGTAAATGATTTTGAACACTCATGGAAGTATTATAGATTAGCCATCTTTCACATAATTTCTAGTTTCCCTCCAAATTATGTAGATAATAAGAAATCTCCTCAATCCCTTGCCCCCATTTAGTCCATTTAACTCAATGAGAGGATTTTCCTTTTATCATTCCCTTTACTCTGGATAGAATACACCTGCTCAAAGGACCAATTATCTACTAGTTTTCAGTACCTGACCTTTTCAAGGCAGGAGCATTTGAAAGACTTACTCCAAGGATGTAAGGCAACAATAGAGGACAAGGCAATTATGAGAGGTCTATGGAAGACAGAAATATAGGGAAGCCACTCCCAAAACAATGAAAACAATATCAGTGGCAGTAACAAACCTAAGAAACACAGAACCAGAGATGTTACACTATACATTTGGCCTTAGTTTCATACAGCCAATGGGCCTCACTGTACAAACGAAGGCAAGCTGCTCAATATTACATATCTATCTATCTATCTATCTATCTATCTATCTATCATCTATCTATCTATCTACCTATCTAATAGACACACACACACACACACACACACATATAGGACACAAATCACCTCTCCTTTATTAGCTATATTCTTCGACAAAGATCTTGCTCACTCATTTTAATCTACAAGTCTACAATAATATTAGCCAATAGATGTTAGTGCTTACTATGTGTCAGGCATTTTTCTTTTTAAGTAATAAACTGGTTTTTAGAGAAATTTTAGGTTCATAGCAAAACTGAGTGGAAAATACAAAGGATTTCCATATACCCCCTGTCCCCACACACTCACAACCTCCACGTTGTCAACATCCCCCATCAGAGAGGTACATTTGTTACAACTGATAAACCGACATTGACACATCATTATTGTCCGAAGTCCACAGTTTATATTTGGGTTCACTACTGGTGTTGTACATTCTATGAGTTTTGACAAACGTATAATGGCACCTACCTACCATGAAAACACACAGAATAGTTTTAGTGCCCTAAAAATCCTCTGTGTTCTGCCTATTCATCTCTCTCCCCACTCACCCCTGGCAGCCACTAATCTTTTACTGTCTCCATGGTTTTGCCTTTTCCAGAGTATTGTGCAGTTGGAATTACACAGAACGTAGCCTTTTCAGATTGGCTTCTTTCAGTGATATGCATCTGAGCTTCCTCCATGTATTTTTCATGAAATGATAGCTCTTTTCTTCTTAGTGCTGAATAATATTCCATTGTCTGGATGTAGCATGGCTTATTTATCTACTTCCTAAGCATTTTTATGCATGTAAATACAGAGATAGAGAAAAACAGCCACATATTAGTTAAATGAATCATCCTGATGGTCATATTAACCTTATCGAACAAATGAGGTTTAGGTTAAAGAGAAATTAAGTGACATAGCCAAGATCACCTGGATTAAAAAATGGTGAACATAAGACTTGAACTTACATCTTTATGTCTCCAAAGCCTGCCTTCCCTGCTATAAATATAGGACAGAATGGTTCACATGTTTCCTAAAACTACATTAACCAAAGTGTTCTTTATTTATGTACCACTCCCATTTTTCCTTCAGGGAGTAAGTTTTTATAGAAACAAAAAAGCACTATACTAGGACTACTGTATTTTGGTTTAAAAAGGAAGAAGAATGAAATAACAGTGGCAACAAATCAACAGTTATGATCTGTCTTCTGAGCATATTCAGGAAATAAAGCTCTTTAGCGCAAACCATGCGCTAACCCTATTTTACACTATGTGCTGTGTATTTGTTAAATTGTCTCAGGACTTCAAACCAGAAATTCTCCCATCCTTTTCACTCACAGTGAAGATAAAACTCAATTCTAAGTATTTCACCAGACTTCAGATGTCTAGGTTCTCACCTAGGAGGCTTAAGTGTCTACAGACCAAATTGGAGGTAAAGAAAACAGAAAAGCAATCTGGAAGGCCTGTTTAAAATTTAACAGTAGGCTCTGACACAAACACTGTTTCACTCTCCTTCTGATGCCTGTCCTTTCAAAGCAACTGCCAACTGGTCTTTTTATATCCACTTGAAAATATATCATCTACACTTCCTGCTTCAGTTTTACTTGAACAATCATCTGTTTGCCTTTTCAGTAGAATAATCCCACAGGAGTCTTTAATTCCATGTAATACAGAATGTTATGGTAGCTCAGACCATGGGTAAAGCCACAGAGATTTCCTTTAAAAGTTCTTATTCTCAAGTAACGATGATTTTTACAATAAAATCTAATTTGCTTTTCAGAGGGCTGAGAAACAAACAAACAAAATTTAAATGGAAAATAAATATCCAATTAGATTTTCCTTTAGACCTCCAGGAATAAAGAAATGTATGGATGACAGAAAAAAGCTCAGCCATGATTCAATTCAGTAAACATGTTCTTTGTAATTTTTGAAACACAAAATCCTTAGTTGATACAACCAAAATTTGTTTTGGATTAGAAAATCAGTTACATGGAGAGTGAGGACCCTAAAAAGTGAGGAAAGGAAACAAAGATAAATCTTACGTTGACACTTTTGTTTATGCAGCTGTGAATGAGCAGAGAAAGCAGGTGGATAGGCAAGGAAAAGCGGGGAGGAAAAAGGTACCACATTTCTTTACATCTCCCTATAAAGGATTATTTAATTGAAGCCTTAATTTCAGGATGTAAAGAGTAACTAGAATTTGGAGTAATGGAGATGCCCGGTGTGGATCCCTCAGTATTTCATGTGTTTTTTCCATAACATACCCATCATGGGCTCCATCTTCTTCCAGATTATACAACAGGTTCCCAAGGGACCTTAGCAAGGTGGCAAGGCTCTAGAAGATCTGGCCAGCTTCATCTTATTATATTTACCCTCACTCACTGCACTGTACTGGCCAGGGCCGGAAATGAGGGATGTCTTACATTTACCTCCTTTCTATGCATATAAAGTTTCCTAAGAAAAGTGTCAAGGTACTGATTCAAATGAGGATAAAGAAAAGAAAAGAAAGCTTGGGGGCGCCTGGGTGGCACAGCGGTTGAGCGCCTGCCTTCGGCTCAGGGCGTGACCCTGGTGTTCTGGGATCGAGCCCCACATCAGGCTCCTCCGCTATGAGCCTGCTTCTTCCTCTCCCACTCCCCCTGCTTGTGTTCCCTCTCTCGCTGGCTGTCTCTATCTCTGTTGAATAAATAAAATCTTTAAAAAAAAAAAAAAAAAAAAAAAAAAAAAAAGAAAGCTTGTCACATGTGGCAATACTTCCTGGCGTGGGGCGGGGGTAGAATTACGTATATTGTGTACTTTTCTTGCTCAAGGTTTCTAGTAAGGCTGAGGCTATTTTCAGGTTTTCATTCCTCCTGAATTTTGAACTCATATTTCTGCCCTCAGATTCTTCTAGTGTCAGAGATTGATGGATTTCAGTGAGAATTTGTTGTTGTTGTTGTTTATTCGGATAAGACCTCACTCTGTTTAACTACATTTTGAATTGCTTTTGCTATGACCACTCAAAGCCTGGATATCATCTTCTCTCACCTGAATTAATGTGACTGACTCCTAGGAGGTTCTCCACATCCATTCATCTACCACTCCATCCTACTCTAATCCAATCTCAACAGATTCCTCAGGTCTTTAAGAATGTCAATCAGAGTATAACTGGAGTGCACATGGATGAATCAATGGTTCTCTTCTGTGCTTAGTATCAATCCAAAACTTTGACGAGGCCTGGATGGCTCTACAAAAAGATCTGCCTGCCCTCATCTGTGCAACCCACTGTCACCCACTTACCACAATACAGCTACAGAAGAGAGCTGGTTGGGGTCGGTGGGGGGATGTCAAGGGACCGATAGAGCAGGGGCTATTACAAGTTCATACAATGCTTTAGTGAAAATTAAAAAGATAATGCTAGCCTCCAGGCTGATGAATTTAAAAGAAGATATGCCTTCTTGGAAGAGAAATGAGAAAAAGTTGTGTCTAACACAGCCTAAGTGCATACCGGCCCTCACTAGAGGGTAAGCTATCCAGTGGGGTACAGCCCGTGGGCTGGAGGCCCTGGGGTAAGGCGCTCCTACACAACCATCTGCGCTGTCCCCTCCCCTGCATTACCACCCTCCAGCAGTTCCATCACCGACCTCCCTCACTCCCATTTTTCACTATGTATACAGTAAAGATTTCCTCAAACTTCAATGTTTCACAGTTTTCCTTAGCACTCATAATAATATGAAGTCATTCAGTATTTCTATGTTTGCCTTTTGGGTGGTTAATAACTTTGGCCTCATGAGACCACAAGTTCCATTAGGCCAACAGTGCCTTCTTACTCGCCATGGCACCCCTCTTCGCACATAACTGGCACATGATCGATGTATAATAAATATTTAGCAAATAAAGCTCTTTGTTTAGGAGCAGCGAATTTCAGCCCTGGCTGTACAACTGAATCACCTAGTGAGCTTTTTAAAAAAATCAGATGCCCAGAACCCACCTCAGAAAATTTGATTTAAATGGTCAAAAAGGAAGCCCAGACATGAAAGTTATTAAAATTTCCCCAGGTGACTAGAATGTATAGCTGGTCCTGAGACTCCCTGCTGTTCCAGTTTCATGCTTCTCAAGCTTATTTAAAGTGCGTAAGAATCACCTGGAGGTCTTGTTAGGCTAGGGATTTTAATTTAGTCCCTCTGAGGCACAACCTAAGCTACTGCATTTCCAGAAGCTCTACAGGTCTCTGGACCACACTTTGAGTAGTAAGGGCAACAAAACTGCTATAAGCTACGCTTCTCGCTTCCAGTCAATCAAATCGCACAAAAAGCAAATATCTATGGGACTCTGGGCTATACTAATACCAGCATAATTGGATTAGTTGGGGAAAAAAAAGAGTGCGCGCAATTGTCAACAGCTGTGCCCTGGTTTACCAAATAATGTTACCGAACATTTCAGACACATAGAGAGAGAGATGTTCTAGAACTTTGCTATTATAAAGGCTGTGATCATGATCACAGCTTATTACGTGAACTGGGGAAGCTGTGGTTGTCAGTAACGTGATTAAGGCCTGGTAGAATCAATTACAGTCTTTCCATAAACTGAGCAGTGATATGTCGGTTGGCTGATTCTGTTTGACATTTAGCTTCTCGAGATACTTTCTTGAGCCTCTGGCTTTGAAATCTCTTTTCCAGACTCTCCCTACGTCCAGTACTGGGGGGAGGGGAGGGGAGGAGATAAAGAAAAGCATGCCTTCAGCTTCATACAATGCTATTAACCTCCATTTGGGTTTGAATCTTTTGAGCTTCTATAACTAACTAGAAAATACTGTAGAGCATGAATTCCACGAAGGAATGGACACGTTCTACCCTAGCAGTAACAGATTCTGAAGGGGACACAAATGGAACACCAAAGTGACTCTCTAAAAGATTAACCTGATGCAAAGTTGTCTTTCATGTCTCCAAGCTTATGCAAAAGTGGGGACTTTTTTTTTTTTTTAATTTACCAGATTATTCACCAAGGTTTAAAATGCAACTGGAACACAGTAAGCTATTTTATTATATGGGATGTGTACTGCACATAACAACTAATCTAAGATTTGTTTTTCCCTGGGACTTGTTAAAATCTTTATTAAAAACACAGAAATCTAGTGATGCTTATATATAAATGAAATCTTCATTTATTTTGCTTTCTAGAAGATTAGCCTCAGTATCATATCTAATGTGTTAAAAACTTACAAAGAAGCACATCTAAGAACTAATCAAATATTGAAAAGAAAGCAAAGGGAAAAACAGCTAAATTTGAGAAAAGCATGGTGCAATCTTAATTGCTATTGTTCACTTCAAAATGAAATACGAAATGTATTGTATAATTCTGTCTCACTTTATTAGAGAAAATGCAGACTAAAAGATTATTTTGATAGAATAGATCTGTAAGTTATTTAATCAATTCATTGTTTGAACAAGTATTTCGGTTCCCTAGAATAGAAAGTTTTACTTATAAATTAGCAGCTCTGATGGATAACACCGGTAATATATAGCTATGCAACAATTAAATCTCATTTCCATTTTTTGAACAAGCTTGTACATTTATTAACTTTTTAACTTTTATCTTGTTTTTAAGAAAATAACAATCTTTTAAATAAATATTAACTACTTATTGTCTCTTGATGACTTAGAAAAATCCCCACATAATGCATTTGGAAAACTCTGAGGATATGTTTTTAAGAAGTTGGTGGGGTCTCTAATAATTTCCAGGACTTCATTTGTATTAAAATATTTTTAATAAACCTTGTATTAAAGTTAAATTTCATTGTATGTATGCAAATGTTTACTAAGATAAAAAAATAGAGTCTAGACATCATATTCAAGGGTAAAGTGTTAAAAAAAAGTGGCAGGAGATTTGCAAATAATTTTGTTAGTAAAATATCCATTGGTCTAGAGTGTGTCTTCTTTCTGCCCAAAATATTTATATGAGGATCTGTAATCCACCCTCAAATATCAGACATATTTTAATATTCCTACTCTCTTTGAAACATGTCTGTGAAAACGTTAAAGATGAAGTAATTAAGAGGTCATTAGGAGAGGGGACTTTTACTTTGTTATGGCTGTTCATGGCTCCAAACTTCTTTGCTTAGATTCTCTTATTTCTCTGCCTTTTTTCCCTTCTCTTAAATTGTTGAATTCCATCATCCCAACTGTTGTGACATTTTCCCCACTGCTTTTCAACATTCTGACATTTCATATTTCAAGGATGTGATTCTTCCCCTCGAGCATCGATCTCCCCGCTGATTGGCAGTGTTGGGTTGGTTTGCTTGGTTGTCTCAGCGCTGGATGCCACCCCCCTCAGCCTGTGCCTGAGATACCCTCAGTCAAAATAAGATGGAGAGTTGTGATAAGGTAAAGTCTAGATAGACAGTTTTTGTTGGGAAATACAAAAGGGATTCTTTTACCTGCCAGAACTTTAAAAGTGGATCATGTTGGAAAGAGAGTTTAAAATCTAAATAAATATCATAAATTCTTAGCGAAGTACATAATAGAAATGCAGATGTTCAGCATCCTGGGGTTGAAATGTAGACTCCATCGTTTGGGGCTGGGCCAATAAATATCATAAATTCTTAGCGAAGAACATAATAGAAATGCAGATGTTCAGCATCCTGGGGTTGAAATGTAGACTCCATCGTTTGGGGCTGGGCCCATCCTGAAAGGCACCATATCTAAGGGTTGACGATGTGGGCTCTGGTGTATGAACACTTGGAAATTTGAATCCAGATTCCACCACTAACTCTTTAGGCTCCCTGGGCAAATCATTTTACTTTTGTGAGCTTAGTTTCTTAACTTGTAAAATGGATATGATTATACATACCTCACAGTATTGTTATAAAAAGAAAAAAAAATAAGATATGGAGTGAAATCATTCATAAATACCTAAAAAATAACAGCTATTTTTTTTTTTTCAAATCATTATAGCAGTTGAGTGAAGGTTGACCTTGATATTAAAGAGATTTAGGACATAAATAGAAGGAATTAGGGACAATGTATTTGCAATACAGAGTTTATAAATATAAATATTTGGGTAGAAATATATGCCTCTGAAGTCCCATGGCACAAAGGAAAGAACTAGATTTCTAAATTCCATGGATATATATTAAAAATTATATGCACTGATCAATAAAGTGTGAAGGGGCTGATGAAACAGACTGTATTTTTCTGGGACAGTAATTTTGTTCTATGAATTATTTATAAGAAGAATGAAGTAGAAACAAAAGAAATATGAAAGCATAAGGCTTACCTTATCAGTCATAATCTTTCAAACATCAGTGATGAAGTTATAATCATTTGCCACATGCTGGGACATCCACGAACAATGTAACATTGTGTCATGTAAAAAATGTATCATAATATGTAAAAGAAATTAATCCCTGGTGAGTTGCTAAGTGTCTGCTCTGACTTTTCTCTAACTGTGGATTTTTCTTCTCATAGCAAGGGGGGAAATTTGAAAATTGGTAAAAATAGACTTTTGGGGAGGGGATGTGTCACAGGAGAATAACTTCAACATGTGGGCTTTTTAGCATCTATTACATCATGGGCAATAATGCCACCACAGAACCACAGACATCTAAACGTTATTTTGCTTACAAGGGGACTGAGGCCCAGATAGCTTAAGCGAGTCGCACAAGGTAACAAAACCGGCTAGCGGGAAATGTCAAAATGAGAATCAAGGCTTTGTGATTATCAGTCCTTTATCCTTTCCACTTCATGCCCTGCCAAATTTATAAAACAATTGTGTCAAGAAGTAACAACGGGAAAAACAAAGTCAGACTTCATTTTCTGCTGAATTTCATATTACATTAAGCAAGTTTTAGTGGTGCTATAAATGCATACCAATTGCATGACAATTAGATGGTACCATGCCGTCTTCTAAATGCTTTATGTGTATTAACTTATTTAATTCCCGATGAAGGCATTATGATTACCATTAATTATTACTCTTAGTTTACAGAGGAGGACACTGAATCATGGCAAGGCTATGCCAAAGACATAATCATATCATCTAATAAAAATTTTCCCCTTTTTGATGGATGCTTATATAAGGTCTCAAATAACTGTAGAAAAGAGTAAGTATATTAAGGTTTATTCTCTTCTTGAGATGCACTGAGAAAATATATATTTCCAGGGTAAACTTATAGAATGGTTACCTACCTATGAATGCACCATAAGTTTATAACCAAAACAGAAAAAAAGATTCAGTCTCAGAACAAATAATATGAATTGGATTATGCACTAAAATCTCTTTACCAGTTGTTAAGGTCTTATGACTTCAGGACAGCTCATAACTTCTTGTTTTCTCACCCTACTTTCTTACATTGAGACCGAAGGCCTATTAACTTATGGTTGCCTGGTGTTTTTGGTCTATTGATCTAGTCTAGGTGCCAGTGAAGCACTGAAGCCCAAAATGGCAGAATTTATATTGAGTTAATAGAGCAAAGTCCACTTCCTCTTAATGTCCTTTCCTTGAGGGTTTTTTTTTTTTTTTCCTTCCAATTTAAGGTAACTTGAGAGATTTCCTCTTTCTCTGATAGAGGCACCTTTGATTTGCACTTAGAGCTTCTGGGGCTGGCTGTGTGCCTCTTCACAAAGGGAAAATATCACTTTATAAGAATGTATTCTGGCAGTGGGACCCTGAATTGCTAGGGTAAGCATTAGTTAGTGAAGAGAGGGTAGATGCTTTTAAATTATTAAAGGAAAATTGGTACATCACATCTCTAACATTTCCAGGGAAGGACTACTGAAGAATTTATCATTTGTAGATTTATTTCCTTACAAAACTTGTCTCCTTTTTAACTTGTCTTCATGAAAATTTCAGTGGTTCAGTTCCCATAAAAATATCATTTATGCTAGTTATGACAGCAAGGAAGGGTTAGAAAGTTACACTGTGGTACGGTGAGCTGATAGTCCTACATAAAACACCTGTGCGTAAAAACCCAAAACACTCGCTTCTCCTGGTTGTGCACATGCTTTGGATGCTTTAAGGTGAGGCACTGCTTTTCGTAAGTAAATATTCAAAAACTGTTGGGATGATTTCACCCATTCCCAGACTGCACTGAATTTGCAGAAAAACATTTCAAGATTTCAAATGCTTTGGAGTTTTCTGGGCCCAAATCTCCATCAATCGTAACAAAATTATTTCCCTGAATAATGACCATATTCTGCTTAAATTTAATTTGAGGAGCTATTTCATTTGGGGGATGAATTTTATAATTATTTTAACACTACCAGTAAAAATCAGGGAAGGGACCGTTGAAAGACCTGCAAAGATCTGTCTCTAATACAAAATAGCAATGACTTTAAAAACAGAGTGCACAGCAAAATGACAGGGAGTTCTTGTATGTGTGAATGCACGACAAACACATCAGACCAGCAAATGTAGGAACATTATGAGCAAGAGCTGTAGGATGTATTCTTCCTTCATTCATTATCTCATGGAAAGTTCCTAACGCTGATTTCAAACTCACAATGGGGAAAATGACAAAGGAAATATAAGTTCCATCTGAAGAATATAAAATAAAATGCTCAGAAATTAACAGTTTGGCTACTAGTGAGTCATGCAAAGCCCTCTGGGAAGGCAGGAGTAGGGATTACAGATTACAAAACAAAACCATCGCTACCTGCGTGCAGTAGAAAATAAGACCATGTCCCAGAAATTTCTTTCATGCGAGTTCTTTCCTCCAATGCTATTGTACTTCTTTTGTCAAAAAGCAAATGTGCTGTGTGAATTTACTTTTGAAAAACATAAGTATCTTTGCAAAGACCAGGGGAAAGTTCTCATAGAATTCGCCATACTGTATATAGGGAGGAAACTGTCCTGACCACCCAAAACAAATTCAAAGACAAGTCAAGGTTCTGTGCGGTGGCAGCGTGGGTCTTCACTGCAGGAGGCCTTCCATTGCTTCCCACTGTTCTTACCGTCAGGTCCAGACTCCTGAATGGGCCTAAAGTGCCCTTGGTTCTCAGTTTACTTCTCTGATCTCTGCTCTCGCCACTCTAAGCATATTGAATAATTTCCTAAAATCTCTGTTTTTTTCCCTGGCTTTCGGGCTTTTATAAATTTCCTTTGTTTCATGAACATGTCTCGCCTCATTTTCTCTTTTCTTAATCTTGCTCAGATTTCCAAGAAGGCATCATTTCCTCTGGCTAGACTTCTGTGAAGCATCTCCACTTATACACCCTGATAGCATCCTGTCAACCCCCATCATATTCTTGCTATATTTGCCATTTTCTTATTTGTCTTTGCTATAGACAGAATGTTTGTGTCCCCCCAAAATTCCTACTTTGAAATCTATTCTCCCAATGTGATGGCAGGGTCTTTATGAGGTAATTAGGTCAGGAGGGCGAAACTTTCATGAATGAAATCATTGCCCTTATAAAAGCCACAGAGAGCTCCCTTACTCCTTCTGCCAGGTGAGGACACAGCAGTCAGACAGCTGTCAATGAACCAGGAACCAGGTTCTCACCAGACTCTGAATCTACTATCAGCTTGAGTTTAGACTTCCCAGCCTCCAGAACTGGGAGAAATAAACTTCTGTTGTTTGTAAACCACCACTCTATGGTATTTTTGCTACGGCAGCCTGAATAGACTAAGATAGTCTTCCTGTGCATCCTAGGCACGCAGTGGTCTTCCTCACCGTTGTATTCACAAAACCTAGCCAAGCACCTGCTTCATAGTAGTGCTCACTAAATATTTATTAAATAGATTGGTACCCTATTGCATAGAACCATAGAAACTGATTTCAGTTCTATCAATGTCTGAAAATCCATGGCTAAGGAGGGGAGATTTTTTTATCTGGTTGAACATGGTGGGGCAGGTAGAAAACAAAGAACTATTCATGGTGTAATTAGTCCCCTATTGTAGGTAACTGGAAACGCTCAGCTGATAAATAATGGTCTATTACTGAATAATGTAAAGTGACCTTCATGGATTTTTCTGCCTATTTGTCTAACCCACTCCATCTTGGAGGTTTAGTTCACATGACACCTCTCTACTAGGAGGCCTGCCTTGACTTCTCTAACAGCATGGGTATCCACTTATCTCTCCCGTCTTACGTTCTATGCTACTAGAGGTGTTTAAAATAAAGATCCATAAAGAGTGATCAGAGGGAATCTGCCAAACGTCAGTGGTTTGAACAGATGGCTTTGCAGGGAGGCACTTCACTTGCTGAGTTCCTCTTGCTTCATCACATTACGGTCCTCCACTTTGGGTATTGTGAATTGGTCTGCTCAGGATTCTGAAATTGATCAGTACTGGGAAATTGTCTTACTGAGAAGGGACTGAAGTTTACAAATCAGAAAGTTAGCACATTAATTTATAATGAGAAAGACGACGAGCATTGAGTGGGCCTGACTTTGATGTTAGTCCAAGCAGCGTTTTCTTCGGCAGACATGCAAATTGCAAAGTTTGCTGGCTGAGCCCTGGAATCAGACAAGGCAATCACACAAATACTGAATGGCATCAGGCTTCGATATTCTTTTACAGTAGAGCTATAAATATGTTGGTGATTAAAAATAGAAACATCCGTGAGATATTGAAAAGGACGCTGATAAAATTATACCTGGACAATAAGTGCCAAGACTGTCCAAGGCAAATCAGAACATATGGTCACCAGAGATATTAAAGGCCAGGAAGAAGGTGGTACCCACTCCTTCCTGAAGAATGTTCGAATGGCTATATGGACAATACTAATTGTTGCTCATTTTTCTGTGATTCCATGGCTCACCAACCCATCTTCCTGCTGAGGTGGTGTAGCTGGCAGACTTCTAAGATGACCTACAAGATTCGGTGCACACTCCCTGGAGTATCTACTAATCCTTTCATGTGACTAGACTGGAAAGTCACTCCCTTGATTAGGTTCTGTTTATGGGATAGTCACTCCTGTGATTATATTCCTCTACATAACACTCCTTTATAATAACCATATGATAATTGTCTTTCTCTGCTTGACTTATTTCACTTAGCATAATCTCCTCCAGTCCCATCCATGTTGCTGCAAATGTTGTGTAATCGTTCTTTCTGATGGCTGAGTAATATATATGGACCACATCTTCTTAATCCAGTCATCTGTTGAAGGGCATCTCAGCTCCTTCCACAATTTAGCTATTGTGGACAATGCTGCTATGAACATTGGGGTGCATATGGCCCTTCTCTTCACTACGTCTGTATCTTTGGGGTAAATACCCAGTAGTGCAATTGCTGGATCATAGGGTAGCTCCATTTTTAACTTTTTAAGGGTCCTCCACACTGTTTTCCAAAGTGGCTGTACCAACTGGAGATTACGCTAAGTGAAATAAGTCAAGCAGAGAAAGACAAATATCATATGATTTCACTCATTTATGGAACATAAGAAATAGGAAGATCAGTAGGAGAAGGAAGGGAAGAATGAAGGGGGGTTAAACAGAAGGGGGAATGAACCACGAGAGACTACGGACTCTGGGAAACAAACTGAGGGCTTCAGAGGGGAGGGGGGAGGGGGGTGGGGGATTGGGATAGACCGGTGATGGGTATTAAGCAGGGCACATATTGCATGGTGCACTGGGTGTTATACGCAAATAATGAATCATGGAACATTACATCAAAAACTAAGGATATATTGGGGCGCCTAGGTAGCGCAGTCGTTAATCGTCTGCCTTCGGCTCAGGGCGTGATCCTGGCGTTTCGGGATCGAGTCCCACATCGGGCTCCTCGGCTGGGAGCCTGCTTCTTCCTCTCCCTCTCCCCTGCTGTGTTCCCTGTCTCGCTGACTGTCTCTCTGACACATAAATAAATAAAATCTTAAAAAAAAAAAAACCTAAGGATATATTGTATGGCAACTAACATAACATAATAAAAATTATTATAAAAAAAATAAATAAACTGGAGATAGTTTTCCCTCCTGGCCTTGAAGAAGTAAGCTGCCACACTGAACTGGGCAGGGAAGGAAGGCTTCTAGTAACTAAGGGACTCAGTTGCTATGACTATGGGAACTGAGTTCTGCTGGTGACCAGTGAGCTGAGGACCTCAAATCTGAAATGTGACCACAGGCTGACACCCTGATTGCAGCCTGTGAGACTGAGAAGAGAATCTAGTTAAGCTGTGTCCAGACTCCAGATTCACGGAAAGCGTAAACTCATCAATTGGTTTTGTCTGAAGCCACTGAGCTGGTGGTAAACTGCTATTTAGTAATAGAAAACTAACATAGAGGGCTTTAACTATTAGTTCCGAAATCCAGTAACAGTCAATTCTTGCTAGAGGGAGGCAAGGGAGAGTTTTATCCTTGAGAGCAAAGACAAGGTTTATTCTTACCTCATACACGCCCTAAGTACCTATGATAATGC
The DNA here is from genome assembly GCF_023065955.2 of Ursus arctos. Taxonomy (NCBI): domain Eukaryota; kingdom Metazoa; phylum Chordata; class Mammalia; order Carnivora; family Ursidae; genus Ursus; species Ursus arctos. The sequence goes on along the minus strand of NW_026622808.1, from coordinate 54,950,318 downwards.
TGGGTCAGTAAGGAGTCTTCTAAAAGTGACAAGCAAACAGGCATATAAATAAATAGTTAATTTACAGGCATATAAATAAACAGTTAATTATTTTTTCCTTTAATTTTCTCTATCTTGCAAGAGAGGAAAGAAGACTGTTAAAAATAATATTTGTGTCCAGTTCTCTTGCTTAAAATTTGCCTGTTGCTCTAATACATGTCTACATGCCCTGCATGGCCCATCCCTGCTTCTTCCACAAAACTGTTCCCCCACGGTGATGTCTCTTCCTCCTCTTGTTCTAAGCTCAGTGCACTTCATTCCAGTAAGAAGCTTTATTTTTCCAAGTAGGAAAAGTAATATTTTTCATGAGCTATGCCTTTTGTGAGAAACTAAATGACACATATACATTAAAAGAAATGAGGGCAATGCCTAACGTTTAAAAGGAAACCATAAACGCTAGCTCTTAATTAGGCCTTTGCACATGCTGTTCCTTCCATCTGTAATGCTTCTGCAATGCAATGCTCTTGCTGCTCTCCCTCTTTGCCGAGCTAAGCAGGTGACTTGACCTTCAAGTCTCAGTTGAAATATTAGTTATTTTGGAAGTCTTTCCTGACACCGCTCATTGCTGTCCTTAGATGAGGCCTCCCTGTTATATAATGTCACAGTTCACTAGATTTTTCTTTCATAGCATTTGTTATAATGCCAAATAAAAAGCCATTTATATGATTAGTTGTACAATGTCTGCTTCTTCCACTAGACCACAAGCTTCACAAGGGCAAAGACCCTATCTGTCTTATTCACTGTTGTTTTCCTCACTCTGGTACACAGCCTGGCACATAAGACCTGTTCAAAAATATCTGTGAAATGATAAAGGAATTAATGAATAAAGGAATGATTATAGGAAGATAATTCCATTAGGGAAAAAAAGCATCAATGAAATGGCTCTTCAGGTTTCTTGCTACAACCGTAAGGTTCGGTGAACCAAAAATGAAGAGAACCAGCCAATGAATTAGAAGGAACCATATACTTTTAAATTAGGTGAAATTAATGTTGCTAAAGGCATCAAATTAAAACCTTCAACGTATCACATTACAGAAGAACCAAGAGTCACTCTAGTTGAATTATATCCATTGGTTCAAATATGGCTGAAAAAAGGCCCATGCTGGCAGTTTCTTTCTCTCCATCCCTTACATGTTATTAGGCTGCAATAAACAAACTCCCAAATTTCAGAGGTACGATGAATGTTTACCTTGTGTTGTAAGAATCTAATGTGGGTGTTTCAGTTAAATGCTCTCTTGTAGGCAGGGACCCCAGTCTCATCAAATTTGGTGGCTTTGCCATCTTTCCCCAGAAGGAGAAAGTACAAGGGGGCCATGAATGAGAGGTTTTTATGAACCAAGCTGGAAATGGGGCACCTCAATCCTGCTATCATTCTATCAGGGTGGCAACTTCAACATGGCGCTACCTCATTGGACAGTAGGCTGGAAATGTTGTCTACCTGCATGCATCCCCAGGAAGAAGAGGAAGTTGATGTGGGTGAGAGCTAGGCAGTCTGCCATGCCATGTAAAATTAAGTGTTCCCTTGATCCTATAACACATCAAAGTTGAGGAGGTCTGTAAAACTGCAAATGGACAGGGCTTTTTGTTTTTGTTTTTTAAACCCAAGACTTCTCTGTGACCTTCAAGGATGTAAAAAGACATAGGCATTATGTTACGTCAAAATGACCCCAAATGCTACAAATTAAGCATGATTACAGCAACCTTGAGTAAGTCAAGTATCAACCTTTCTAGTACATAAAAACATTACTAAATTAGGCTTCTCCCCTCTCTATTTTTAACAGAATATTTGGGAATTTGATTATTACAGCCCAGTTATTTCTAAAAATGAGTAACACTTCCACAGGGCCCTGCTAAAATGCACAGAGGCATTTTAATTGCCTATGAATATTCAAAACCTCATTATTGTTGCAGTTTATAATTATCAAATTCCCTTGACAAAAATGTGCAGCACACAATAAAAAAAGGCAATCCATTTAAAAGTGTTGACATCCATGTTCAACCATTTCCCTCTAGTTCTTGGCTACTGCATCTATATCATTGCAATTCACGTCGGGGAGCGACTAAGATTGCATGCATTCTTCCCCCCTCAAAGTGCAGCCTGTTGATGGTACTCCCTGCTTAGAGCACAGGCTATTTCACAGAAGACATGACACACATAGAACTGACATCAAACTCAAACTGAAGCTTGAGATGGAGATAAAGATTTGTGTGCAACAGAAAGCTACACCAGAAGCTGAGAATATCCTCTCTGGTTTTGGAAGAACCATTATGATAAAGTGGCAATGAAAACAAATGTGTAACTCCAAGCCTTGGAATATGAAGAAGAATTCCACTGAAAATTGCTATTTTTCAAACAAGTAGGCAGACGTCTTTATTTGATCATCAAAACAGACCTGGAAGAAAGTAAAAAAAAAGTTCTCAAAGCCATCTCCCAGTATGAGACAGGTTTTACCAAGATATCTGTAGACCAATTATTCCCTATATAAATATTTATGGAATTCCTCCATGTGCCAGGAACTCGGCCATTAGGGAAGAGATTAAGAAAGTAAAAGTACCCCCCCCAAGTAACTCAGACCCCATCCATCCTTATTTTCATATCCATGTCTCACCAATCTCCATTTTTTTCTTTCCTTTACCTTAATTTCCTTTTTTTTCCTGAAAAAGCATAATCATTCAGCAAATATTAAATGCATATTCACTATGTGCCAGGAAATGTACCAGATGACGGTGTTAAGGTGTTCATGGTTCGTTCAGGCAGACACTTACAACACAATGTGGAAGCTGAATGATATAGAAGAGAAAAAGATGTTTAGCTCATTACCTTACTTAACCTAGAGCATCAGGAAAGCCATTTCTGGGAAGTGGACACCTGATTTAAATAATAAAGAATCAATTTAAGTTAGTCAGCTAAGCAGTAGTAGGTCTGGGAGAGCTGGTCCAGATTTGGAGGTAAAGGTAAAGTGGAAAAAAGACAAGATGAAGAGTAAGAGCAGGCACTGGGAATGCAACTACAAGCTGCCACATGGAGGGTGAATGTGGAACACAATCCAGGCCACTCGGACAAAGTAGAGAATTAGATCTTTTGATGAAAAAAAGGGGAGAGATATTTGGAAGACAAATGGTCCATGTTTATGTGAGCAATTACTGTGAAGTCTTAAGCTCAGCACTCCCGACAGATCAAGGAGACCAAAATAAAAAGGGTTCTAACACCATGTTTCTCCAGAGAAGCAGGGAAAGATATGGAGGAACAGAAGGCTTGTCTGAAAGTTTTTCCAAAATACCCAAGAGTGTATCCTCACTTCTCTCCTAATCCCATAAATCTGGAGATTTTGATCCATCCTTGAATTGAAAATGGGAAGTACATGGAGCTTAGCCATATTCATTTTGTTATTTTGGTTTCCCTCTTCTGCCCCATCACCATTCAAAGCCAATGTCATAGAGAATTTGAATAAGTACGCATGACTGAGTTCATAAATATACAATAAAATAAATACTTTGGAAGGGATAATGCATAATGTTTTTTATATGTCCAAGGAACATTTAGAAACACTAAACATATTCTAAGCCACAAAGGAAATCTCAGTAAATAACCCCAAAATATAGAGTATACTAAAGTATACATTGTGGTGATTACAATGCAATAGCACTAAAAATTAATAACAAAGTTTTAACCACTTGCCAACTACTCAGAACTGAGGAAAAGTACAATGATTATTTAGGTCTTACTTTTGATGAAAAGAAAAACTGAGACAACTCGAGGCTCTTTGGAAAGTTAAAAATAGAAGGGATGGCGCAGTATGTTAAAGCACATGGAATACTTTCAAATGTTTTCTTAGGAGCAACTTGCTTGCATTTGTATGTATATGCTATGGGAAAGAGCCGTGAAGATTTTCAGACCTGCTCATGGATTTCTGTTGAGTAACAGCATTGATTCCTGAGTAACAGCATTGATTCTCAGGATAAAGTTGAAATGTCCTGACATTTAGTGGAGAAAGGTGACAGGAAGTTGAACTTGGTGAAATTATTTAAAATGTGAAAGGAAATAATTATTATCTTTAATATATAATGAGCTCTTATAAGTGTATAGTACAGGGTAAATTACAATGGAAAAAGAGCAAATGACCTTAACAGTGATTTAAGAAACAAGAAATACACATAACATAACAGGTAAACCTGTTAAAAAAAACCTCAAGTTTAGGGATGCATGGGTAGCTCAGTCTGTTGAGCGTCCAATTCTTAATTTCGGCTTGGGTTGTGATCTTTGGGTCGTGGGATCAAGTCCCATTTCGGGCTCTGGTCTCAGCTAGGAGTCCACTTGGGGTTCTCTACCTCCCTTTCCCTCTCCCCTCACTTGTGGTCTCTCTTCTCTATCTCTAAAATAAAATAAAATAAAAAAATAAAATAAAATAAAATAAAAAAATAAAATAAAATAAATGAAATGAAATGAAATGAAATAAAAAATAAAATAAAATAAAATAAAATAAAATAATTTACCCCCTCAAGTTTTTCAGCAAACAAAAAGGACGAAAGTTATAAGATGCCATTTGTTGCCCATAAGAATTTGAGCTACTCCTTATTAAATATTTAATCTGTGGGAAGGTATAGTTCAAAACTCTTCATATGAATTAACACAATTAATACAACAATCTTATAAGAGTGGGTATTAGCATTATCACTGTTTTATAAATGACAAAATTAGAATATGAAAAAGCTTTATACATTTATCATTGGTGGTAGGTTTTGAATCAGATTGACAAATATTTAACATAGTGCAGAACTCAGTGCTGGAGTTGCCACAGAATGACATTCTTATAGATACCTAAAGTTCAAATTGGTACAATTTTCTTGGAATGCAATTTGAGTGCATAAAAGAAAAGTTTTGTGGTTTTTTTTTTGTAAAAGATTTATTTATTTTGGAAAGAATGAGAGTGCGAGCACATGAATGGGGGGAGGGGAAGAGAGAGAGGGAGAGAGAAAATCTCAAGCAGACTCCCCGCTGAGGGGGGAACCAATTTGAGGCTCGATCTCACAACCATGAGATCACGACCTGAGCCAAAAATCAAAAGTTGGATGCTTATCTGACTGAGCCACCCAGCTGCCCTGTGCATACAAGAAAAGTTTTAAAATCTGTAAAATCTTCAAAGTGTTCCTCCTCTATGAATTTGTCCTAAAATGTTTCACTTTTATGAATTTGTGCTGAAGAAAAAAAAATCAGAGATTAGTGGCATTCAAGATTGCTCACTGGAAAGCCATAAATCAAAGCACAATTTCATAACCAAATATTCAATGAAAGTGGTTTGGTTGTATACAGTATGGAATAGTCAGAAAGGGAAATTCTAAACAGCAATTTAAGATAATCTTCATAAGGAATATATAACAAGGTAGGGAGCTGGCCATGATATAATGAAGTAAATAAAAATAGGATTCAAACTTTAATACTATAAATCCAAGTTTTTGACTAGAAATCTTTTAACTATACATATACATTCACACACACACACACACACAGGCACCCACACAATAAATGTAAAGGAGATAAAAATTATAACAATCACTCAGCCATTAGAAAGATTTTAATTTTCTCCTTTTCTGTACAACTTTTACAATGAGAGTATTAATTTTTTAAATTACAAACAGGGAGAGTGATTTATAATGTGTGCATTTCTTGAGTCCTAGATTTTGAAGCAGGTGGAGTCAGGTAGAGTCAACATCGGCACAAACAGACAGCTGTTATCGAACGTAGGGTCCCACTTAAGTTAATGAGTAAATATCCTTCACAGCAGATGTGTAAACAGGACCTTGATTAATGAATACGCTAACAGTCCTTCTCTGCTACACATATTAACCTCTCTTTCGTTTTTAATTGTGACATCTCCTAATGAGAAAAGACTATTAAATTTATCAGTTCTGATCAAATCCTGAAGTTAAAATTTGAAAACTTTTCTAACACTGTTTCCCTGCCATCAAGAATTGTCTGGGATAAGAATGACATGGAGTCTCTTGTCACGACCCACACCTCCCGTTTGTTTGCCATCGGCTCTCCTGAAAAGCCCCCAGGCAGGTCTGCTTAGAGCATATTTCCCATCCTGGTAGGAGGGGGATAAAGACAACTAGAGGCATATAGGGCAGGAAATTGTTGAGCCAGGTCTTCTGCTTCTACTTTTTTTTAGCCCTGACTCCATATGTCTCTGTCCTGTTCTCTTCATAGTTACCTGCTCAATTCTTTCACCAGACTTCTGAACTGTGCCACAGTACTCTCATCCAGACTCCTAGAGCAACAGCACAATGGTTCCCCTTACAACTGTATATTGCAGAAACTGCAAACCTCCTTGCTTGATACCACATTGCTTTGCAATATTCAAGTCTGACTCTGAAATCAAGCTTCTGAGGATTACCCACCACTAGTCTCATGTCTAAGGCGCTGATTCTCAACCTTGGCTGTACACTGTAATAACTTAGGGAGTGCGAAAAACTCCCAGCACCCAGCATGCACCAAACAATTAAATCAGAATCTTGAAGCTATGTCCCAAGCACAGCACTTTGTAAAGCTCCCCAGGTAATGTCAATGTGAAGCCAAGGTTGAGAAGCACTGCTCTAAGTTTGGACTTCTCAACATGAAGACAATCTTAATACTTTCTCTTGAAACCCTTTTTTTTCCTATTCTACTTCCTCAGGGCAAGTCTGAGCTCCCTCAGCAGTATCAGGGACACAAATCAACTGAAATTAAAAGTTGTCGCAATTGCAGGCAACCCAAAGATGATTCACGCAAGTTAGGAAGATAATGAACCATTTCCCATTCTATTCTTCTTTCCAGATAGCATAAAGGGTAACATGCAAAAGATGTGGGACAAGCAGCATCCATGCGTTGTTGACTTCCTTTCACAGGTTTCCATGGCAGCATCAGGAGAAAGGACAGATATGCTCAACATTTTGTTGGGCACATGGTTTTAATAAAGTCCCTTTACTCCCCCACCCCCAGCCCTTCCATAGCAGGTCTTGCTCAAGTCACCTACTCTGGGCAATCTAATCCCAAACTCCTTTTAAATGTGCTCCACGTGGGGGCGCCTGGGTGGCTCAGTTGGTTAAGTGTCCAACTCTTGATTTCAGCTCAGGTTGTGATCTCAGGGTGGTGAGATGGAGCCCCTTGCTGGGCTCCATGCTGGGCGTGGAGCCTGCTTGAGATTCTTTCTCTCCCCCTTCTGCCCCTCTGCCCCTCCCCTGCACTCGTGCATGTGTGCTCTCTTTCTCTAAAAAATAGAAAAAAAAAATTAAATTAAACATGTTCTAAGTGAAGCTCACAGGAATGTTGTTTCACCCATTACAGGCATTATTTTTCTTTGTGGCGTTTTTCATCTTGGTGAATGTTCCATGACCTCACATCACTGATTTAACCCATGTTGTTTCTATTAAGTAAACATACACTCAAAATATCTTCATATATGTATGTGTATCTACATAATTTCACCTTTGATTTAAAAAAACTTTTACCATTTATAAAATATGCTTGTAGTTAATTCTTAAGTTAGAAATCCTCTTTTCTAGTAAGACCCATTGCCCTCCTAAGAAATATCACGTATTGTGTACTTCAGTTGGTCATAGAAACGGAAAGAGAGGACTGGAAAGCTCAGAGAACAGTTCCTGGCAAAGGTAAATGCTCTAAAGGATATGAGCAATCACTAAAGGAGTGAACCAGACTGGGCACTGACTCTCAGCTAAACCTGCCCTTAAGAAAAAAAAGTACAATTCTATACACTCAGCAAATGGATAGTTACTTTATATAGCAATTCTCAAAAATTTAAATGCTATGCAATTTCTCCAAAATAAAATGTCTTTGAATTGGAATAGTATTCCTTTCATAACCTGAACCCTTTCATTAGTTATTTTTCAACAATACTCTTTTATTTCTCCATTTAAATTAAGCAAAGTTATTTTAAGAATCAAATGAAAGGAAAATAATTATGACTATACTTCTGTTTGTATTTATAAAAATGGATGTATTTTGAAAATAAGCATTGGCAAATGTATGCAGAACCTAAATTAACTTGGGGAAAGTTGAATAAAATAAATTAGGCTGAAAGCTTAAAAGAAATTATTGCACTATGCTTTTTCTACCTCACTCCTCCCTGTTTGGTTTTCTCAGGGATTGAATGGTAAGGGAGAATTTAGAATACATTAGTTGTAGCATAAAAAGCAGCCAAGGTGAGGCGAACTAAGGAGATCAGAAGGAATGGAGAAGAAAAGGTACAGAGAGACTGAAAAGGACTGGCAGTGGTGGGTGTCACAATTTCCAGGACTCCATTCTCCTCCTTTCTTAGTCATGGCCCCTGGGATTCTGGGCACTATACATTAAGAAGCAGAGAGTTGAGATGACATGAGATTTTATGGATGTGTACAATAATTGCACCCTGAGACCCTGGAAAATCTCATTCCATCCTAACTCAGAGAGAAGGGCTTCCATGAAGGTTATAGAAGTTCTAATATTATAATAATTCCCAACTCCCTGCCCAGAAATCCTTCACCTTCAAACCTCAAAGCATGGTTACTAGCCTCCTTATTGGGGACAACATTGGAGGTGAAGTGACCCTTAGAGGGGAGACAACTAGAGCTTCCACTTGGATCTTCTTTCCTGGGGCAGTCCTATTATGCCCTTAGATATAGAAAATGGTTCATCAACGCTCACTTTGACAAACACATTTCTTTCTTTTTTCTTTCCTCCCTCCCTTCCTTCCTTCCCTTCTTCCTTTCCTTTCCTTTCCTTTCCTTTCCTTTCCTTTCCTTTCCTTTCCTCCCTTCTCCTTCTCCTTCTCCTTCTCCTTCTTTTTAGAGGGATGGGGGAGAAAGAGAGAGACATAGAGAGAGGTGGAGGAGGGAGGGGCAGAGAGAATCTTAAGCAGGCTCCACGTTCAGCACAGAGCCAGATGCAGGGCTTGTCAAAGACACTGAGATTGTGACCTGAGCCAAAATCAAGAATCAGACACTTAACCGACTGAGCCACCCAGGCACCCCAAACACTCACATTTCTAAAGTTTAGATCTTATATGTCAGAAAGCATGAAGCACAAATTATTCCCTTTCATCACTAAGACAGTTGTTTATGGAAAGATTTGACTGAGACCAATGTCTGCAGGAATGTTTGTTTAAAACAGATGTTTCAAATTATGATTGATTAACAAAATACTTATATAGTACGTAAGTACCAAGTGCTGTTCTAACTTTTACAGATAAAAACTTGAATAAAATCCTCTTATTAATTCTATGTGGTAGGCAATTTGATTATCAAACCAATTTTTAAAATGGGGAGACCCAAAGGGGAGATAATCTAGGGGACTTGCCCAGGGGCACATAGCTAGCAGAGACGGATCTGAGATCAGATACAGGGAGCATGATGAGAGAGGCCATGCTCCCAGGCACTCTAACTCAGGGAGAAAGCAAAACCATTCTGACCAATGCATGGGCATGGAAAACCCAGCTGCTCCAGACACTTCTGGCTGGGATTGGCAAGCAGGTAATAGATTTAAAGTTTTCTGTTAGATTTCACTTACAATTTAACATTCATAGTAGATGTTCTTATTATTACCAGTAATATATATGCTAACACCAATCAGCACTTTGAATAAAACTGCTGGAAATGAGATTTTGGAAAAGAAATAAAAGTATTAACAACTCTTATTAGGGGGCCCCCTGGGTGGCTCAGACAGTTAAGCATTTGCCCTGGGCTTGGGTCGTGATCCTGAGGTCCTGGGATCGAGCCCCATGGCGGGCTCCCTGCTCAACGAGAAGCCTGTTTCTCCCTCTCCCTCTGCCCCTGCTTGTGTTCTCTGTCAAAGAAATAAATAAAATCTTCAAGAACAAACAAACAAACAAAAAACTCAACTCTTATTAGAATACATGTTCCTGGATCCTGAACTATAGATCCTTAGCTTTTTAAATCTCAGTTTTAGGCTACGATTAAGAAAGGACTTACCATGTGCTAGGTACTTGTCAAACTTATTTAACTCTCATAACTTACTGATTCCTCCTGACAAATTCTACTAGGTAAGTACAATTACTACTCCCATTTTACAGATGAAGAACTAAAGAGTAGAAAAGTTAAATAACTCGTAGCTAGTAGTACTTTAGTGCTTACTCACTTATGTACCCATTTGAGCCATGAATGATGAGTAAAAACTGAGGCTGATGATTTTCTACTATACGCTGATTTTCTTTTTTTTTTTTTTAAAGATTTTATTTATTTATTCGACAGAGATAGAGACAGCCAGCGAGAGAGGGAACACAAGCAGGGGGAGTGGGAGAGGAAGAAGCAGGCTCATAGTGGAGGAGCCTGATGTGGGGCTCGATCCCATAACGCCGGGATCACGCCCTGAGCCGAAGGCAGATGCCTAACCGCTGTGCCACCCAGGCGCCCCTATACGCTGATTTTCTAAGTCCCTGGTTTTGTAACTCTGTTTAGTCTTCACATTAACATAGTGTGAAATTCTTAGTATGATTTAAATAATGGAGTTTTATTTTGTTGTGTTGTGTTTTGTAGGGAAGCAAATAAATTAAAAGAAGGCAAAATGTTCAAGTGTATCGCTTCCTTGTTGACTAGCCTGAGAAAGACACCACTGATTTTGAATGTATCACCCTGAATCATAGCAAGATTTTTAATACAATCTAGAAAAATTATGAACTGAAAGTATTTCAAAGATTTCCCCATTTCTAGACTTTTACTCTTCGGAGTTGAGCATGTACCTTTATTATGAGAAGACCACTGCTCTTTAACATCTTAAGGAATTCACTGAGCTCATATACAACTCGGAGATCAAAGGTTCTAAGAGACTTTCCCTTTTGCTTTTTTATTCTGCTATAGGAAACACACATAAAAGAGAACTTGTCAATTAGTAAGACTGCAAAACATTTAGGGTCCATACTGGGAAATGTTCATTTCAATCTACAGCTAATGAAGCCAACATCAAATCAGCTGTATTTTTCTTTTTAATGATTCATTATTTCAATACATTTGTAAGAACCTAATGTGTGAAAAAAACAAAAACACAAAAGGCTACCCTTACTCTCTGGGAACTTAGAAATAGCTATAACTCAGTCCAAGGTTTAAAGATGTTTGATTAACAGAGCTGCTCTAAATCAATTAGCTGAGAACAAAAGAAAATCAGTAAGGCCATTTTGCAAATGTGAGTCACTTAGACTCACTCTTTGAAAAGCTCTGGCAGAGATTGGAAAAAAGGGTGGTGGTAGTTTAAAGGGGACAGATGTAAAATTAAGCATTTGATTAAAATTATAATGTGTGATAAAACAGAAGTACTGGGTCCTGTAAGGGCTTATGTGCAGGAGACCTAGTATAGTGGGGATGGGCAATAATCAGAAAAATCTTCCCCAAAGATGAGACGTGGAAACGGATAAGGATGGGGAAAAGGTAATATGAAAGTATAGGGTGTATGTGTCTGTGTCTGTGGGGAGAGAGACAGAAAGAGAGAGAGGGAGAGGGAGGGAGGGAGGGGAGGTGGGAGAAAGGGGGGTAGGAGAGAAAGGGAGATGAGGGGAAAGAAGGAGGGACATGGCGGGGTAGAGAGTGGGAGAGAGAGTGAGAGGGGAAGAGAGAGGGGTGGGAGAAGGAGGGAGATGAGGGAGAGAGAGAGTGGGAAAGAGGGAGAGAGTTTTTTCAGGCAGGCAGTGGTGGGAACACCAGGTGAAAAGGAAGCCAGCTAGGCAGATCCTATCACTTTAAAGACTCAGACCAGTTCAGTAAGTAAATAGGGGCTTGATTTTACAGTCCCAGTATGCTTTGTGAGCTATTCTGAATGGTATCCCTAAAACAGGATATGATGGTGCATGGTTTGGGCTAAGAGTACTGGGCGTGGACATGAAAAGATGTGAGTGAATTTGAGACATTTTAGGAGCTTGGAATCCATTTAGTGCTTTGATCGACACTTTAAACATGTTGGGGCACCTGGGTGGCTCAGTTGTTTAATCTGACTCTTGGATTTTGGCTCAGGTCATGATCTCAGCATGGTGAGACCTAGCCCTGCATCAGGCTCCACACTGGGTGTGGAGCCTCCCTGAGATTCTTTCTCTCCCTCTCCCTCTGTACCCCCCCCCCACCAACCTTGCCCTCTCTTAGATAGATAGATAGATAGACGATAGATAGATAGATAGATAGATAGATAGATAGATAGATAGATAGATAGATAGACAGAGTGTACATGTTAACACTAAACAAGTCAAACTGGTCATATTTCTTGTAAGGTGCTATTTAGGAATACGTCCAGATATTTGCAAAGCGGTTTTAAATTTACAAAGAGCTTTCATAACAACAGCAATAAGCAGTTAAAACCTCTGAATTGAGTGCTCACTCTGTGCTAGAGGTGGGGATTCTCAGCCTTGAAGAGGTCAAGTGGTAAGAATTTTAGAGGTATGGGTGCTCTAACTTAATTCCCACCACTATTTCCTTAAGAAAGCATAGATATTATTGCCTGATGGGGAATCTTGGGGGTAAGGAAGCTAAGTAATTTCCAAAGGTCATATAATTTGGTGGCTAATGAGCATCCCCTAATTTTAGGTCAGTTTTCCCCTAACACTACAGTTGCCTCTAGCCAGGTGTGAAATCTGTTCTGAAAATGTTGAGATAGCTCTCCAACCTCCCCCCCTTTTTTGACAGATAATCAAGATGGCACTTTATTAAACCTCCTTATATCAAATTGATTAGTCACTGGCACAGAACTCAGATCAATCTGGGTGCACAGTCTAATGAGAGGCACAGTGCCCACTGTCACAGAACAAGGGGACACCTGAAGCGGCAGGCTGCAACCTAGCTCGAGCTCTTGGAAGGTGAGGCTCCTTCCGGAATCCGGTCCCCTGGCCCACTCACCAGACGCTTTTTGCAGAGAGATCAGAACCAGACCCCAGGCCATGCAGCTGTCACAAGGGCAGACACTCACACAATTCTGACATTTTGCACCTTGACTTCTGATGTGTCAGATGGTTCAGAAATACTACTTTGAGCTGTTATAAGAACATTAATTTGACATTTTAGTAAAAATGCTATTTCTAAAAAAAAAAAAAAATGTTTATACATGGCCTGGGATGTAGGCTGTCAGGCGCAGCCAGCCCCAGGAACCCTGAAAGATGCTTGAAAACAGAGCTGACAGCCACACAGTGTCCAGATGGTACCTCCCAGCTGGCCCTAGGACTCTACTATGAACTCTTTCTTTACCCAGGTGGCCTGGAAAAACCCAAATTGTCTTCATTTAAAGTCAAGTTCTCAGTCCAGGATTTCTAGGTCCCACACTTAATCTCTAAATCTTTACAGAGACTCACACTTCTACTAAGTAGTATAAAACACATGTACACACACTCACACACATATATGGAAATATATAGGAACAGGAAATGTCCTCATGTTGAATATATAACACAAACTATGCATAGGAGTATGAAATATACATTCGAGCATGAAAAAATATATATGTATGCAATGTGTCCCCTAAATATCTTTCACCAAAAGAATGCTTTATTTTCGAACAAGATCATTCTCTCCAAGTCCACAACTCATGGTGCTATCAAAAACTTGAAACAGAGTTCAAGACTTGATTCCTTATGCAATTTATGAATACAGAGACCTACTGCCTACATGCTGAGATACAAACCTTAAAAAAATGCTTTGGAAAATATTAAGGCAGCTTTCAAAAACACAGTGTGTCTGACAGCCGCCAGCATGCAAACATGCAAAACCAGAGAACTGAATACATAGAGCCACTCCTCTTTGTCTAGGGATTGAACAGCAAATCTGTACCAGGAGATGGGTGCTAGCTTTGAAGAATGAAGAGCAACCACTGTTTTTCTCTCTTTAACAAAATGGATTTTTAAAATGCACTAGTGGTTACCTAGTTCCAGACATCACCTAGTTTAAATAGCTCTGTGTTAGAGTGTCAAATATTTACACTAACCCATCATCAGAAATCTGGAAGGCTTGTCAGTGCAAATTGTTGAAAGATTCATCTGTAAGATATGTAATAATGACCTTGAAATTTTATTTCTTGTAATAGTTCAGAAAATGAGGAGAGTGATTCATTCATTTTTCCTGGTAATTTTTTACAGTTTGTGTTATGTGCTAGGTTCAGTTCTAAGAAGTAGGGATGATGAATAAGACGGGCATTGCCCCTGTGCTAGGCAGAATTCTAAGATGACCCCTGATGACTCATATGGTGAGACATGATTCTGATGATTAGATCATTCACCAGCTGAATCTGAAATAATCAAAAGGGAGGGCTGGGCCTGACCTCATCAGGTGAGCACTTAAAAAGAAGGTGAAGCTATAAAGAGTCTCCTGCCTGCCTTGAAGGAAGAAAGCAAATAGCTCCAACGTGAACTACCTAAGGAGAGGGTGGTCTTTAAGAGCTAAGGACCTTAGTCCGACAACCACAAGGAACTGATTTCTGCCAATATTCTCAATGAGAGGGAGAGAGGAGCCTCAAAGTCTCAGCTGAGAGTGACCCACCCAGCCACCCCAGTGCCCACTTTGATTACAGACTTCTGAGACCCTGAGTAGAGGATCCACTTAAGCCATATCTGGACTTTTTACCAATAAAAAGTGCATTATAATAAGCGCATGTTGATTTAAACCATTAAGTTTGTAGCAATTTGTTACACAGCAATAGAAAATGAATACAGCTTTTTTTTTGCTAGGACAAATAATGAAGCTCTCCAGCCTCCAAAATTTCCCTTTCTTTTGTAATTGCCTCCCCCTTCATACCTGAAGATTGTATTTCTCTGCCTCTATAAGAAAGGTATCAGGAAAGTGAGAAAAAAAAAAAAAAAGGAAACTCTAAAGAAAGAGGAGGAAATATATGAGCTCATCAAAGCATATGCTAGACAAAAGGAAATGGAGTCAGTAACCTCATCTTCCCCCTGATGATGAGCCATGCAACCACAGTGATCAATAACATTAGATCCAAAGCCATCAAGTGAAGAAACGCAAAACCAAGGGGTAACAGATAAGGCTGTCAGAAACTCCAGTCCCCAAGAGGAACAGGTTCCACATAAATGAAATGACCAACTTTCAAGACAGTTTATAGCATGAGCCAGACCACAGCAGGTAGATTCCCCTAGGCAAAAGGAAATTCAGGCGGAGGAATGCACACTCCATCTCCCTCTAGAAAGTAGTTTGGCAATGATATATATTATAACATAGGAAACTAATTGGCACTAAATGTAAGAAGTGATTTTTACTTTGGGTGTTAAAAGTTTCTTTTCTCATTGAAATTGCACTTTTATCTTGGAAACTCACACAATGCAGACTTCAGCTGCCTCTGAGTCTAGATTTTCATTAAAACACACATGCTGTATGCAGTATTTTGATCTTGGAAGTGCTTGATATGTTAATGGTCTTGGTTTCTATTTGTGAACTTGGCATCACTCTTATTTGGTGGGCGTGATGAACAAAAAAAGGCTGGGTGGTGGGAGGACAGGATGCCCTTCACTGAACAAAGGCAAACGATTCTAAACAGGCTATTATCTGTTCACTCAGCCATGGCCAGAGAACCTATATATATGAGAATTATAGCCGACTTCTGGAAGAGTAATCCTCTATTAAAAAACTCGCTTGGCCCTTTTTTTTCACTGCTTCCAAAAATTCACTTGAATAGCAAACTCCTTAGGAGGAGATCATGAACTCCTTTCTACTTAAAATCTCTATGACAGAAACCCACAACACCTAAATAAAAAGGGAATTGAAGCTCTGCTGTGATGATCATTCAGTAGCTAATCTCCGATCCCCAGGCTCCTGTAAAATAAAACCCTTTTTTTTGTAGCTATCTCCTATCTTCAGAATGCCTTTGAACACTGATAAGAAAACTCTCAAAGACAATCCTGTTCAGAAAAAAATTAGCCACCATACAATAGTTCTGATATAAGTACAATTAATAAATATGTCTAGTGTCTTGCTTTATAATCATTACAATCATGAACAAAATATGTTCACCTAAATATCAAATCTTCACATTTTTCTGGAAGTCCCACGTGGAAAAAGACATGTGCTGAGAAATAGGAAAAAAATTTAAAAAGGCAAATGAATAAATGAATGACTGAATAAGGCAAAAATAAGATATCCCTTGCTTTCAGGAGCTCATAATCTATTGAGATAGAGGCGTAAATGAAGAACTCTGATACTAAGCTGTCTCTGGTTAGTGCAACGGTGAGGTTCTTCGAAAGGGAATACTTCAGAAAGTCGAACTAGTTGGGGCGCCTGGGAGGCTCAGTCGTTAAGCGTCTGCCTTCGGCTCAGGGCATAACCCTGGAGTTCTGGGATCGAGCCCCACATCGGGCTCCTCCGCTGGGAGCCTGCTTCTTCCTCTCCCATTCCCCCTGCTTGTGTTCCCTCTCTCGCTGCCTGTCTCTCTGTCAAATAAATAAATAAAATCTTTAAAAAAAAAAAAAGTCGAACTGGTTCTAACAGAGGAAACCAGAAAGACTATCTTGGAGGAGATTATAAGTTTGTATTTTTAAGGAAAGATGTTCATTACTTTAGGATTCTGATAATGGTTATAATCACTGCCCTGAATGTCAGCTTCGTGTCAGATTCTATGTTTGGTGCTTTTTTTTTTTAAAGTTTTTATTTTGAGGCAATTGTCAATTCACATGCAATTATACATAGAGATGGTATACCCTCCACCCAGTTCCCCTAATGGCAGCATCTCGTATAGCAACAGCAAAATAGTACAAAGCAGAAAATGAGATTCATCTTTTTAAGACCGTATTTCTCCGGTTATACATGCATTCACATTTATGTGTGTGTGTGTGTGTTTAGTTCTACATAACTTTATCACCTATGTAAATTTATGTGACCATCACCACACTGAAGATATGGAATACTCGGTGCTTTTTTGGTGCATGTTCATATTAACATTTACAGATGATACTTACTGAGTTCTCACTCCATGCCACCCTGAGCACTAGACATTTACATTCAGTAGCTCATTTTACTTCTTGATGGGATAAATGGCAGAGGTAGCCACTGTTTTTAACAGTCTTCCTTTTTTAGGTAACAATATTCTGATCTTCCTCTGGGTAACTGCCTTGTCCTCCACCATTATCCTCTCTGCCTCTAGGGATTGAGTCCAAACCCTTAGGTCCAAAGTTGAAGATATGACTTACATCTGGACAATTAAAATTTTGTTTCTCCTGTCCATGTGATAAGCACCAACTTAACCAGAGCTAATAAGACTCTAGTAGGTATATCTGAGGAGTTATCCTCTTTCATTGGATTTGAACTGAAATGTTATAGATGTAAAGGTGCTGGCAGCCATTTCAATACTTCTGGAGGCTGACAATGGAGGCAACACGAAGGAGAGTGGTTGATACATGGGGAGAGACAACATTCTAATGATGTTTAAACTGCTGAAAGGAAAAGTACCTGACAACAGGCTACCCTTTGATTTTTCAATTAACTGAGTGATATTCCTATTTTCTGTAAGCTAATTTAAATCAGGTTTTCTGTCACTTGCAGGAAAATACTCCTGATCCACCAGTACCATTATCACATACATTTTTACAAGAAACATGAGGCACTAAGATGTTAAAATGATCTGTTATGTTAAAGAAACAGGAAAAGGGAAACCCAGTTAGCACATGATGGAGCCAAGGTTGAAATCAGACAGTGTGTCTAGATGCTATAATCCAAGGGCTTGGATTACACTATGTCATTTAGACCAACCAACAAGGGATCTGAGTCTTCATTTTCTAGATGAGGAAACAGGTCTGAGAAGTTCGGCAGATAACTGTAACAACTATCTATTGCCATGTTAAAAGAAATACCTTGAAATTTAGTGTTAAACAAGCACCATTTCATTTGCTCGTGATTCTATGCATAAGCAAACTGGACCAGTTCAGCAGGAAAGGCCTTGTGCCTGTTTCTCCCGGGGTCACTTATATGTCAGCAGCTGGCTGGCTTATACTATGGAGTGGGGAGGGGAATAGTGTGGGAGGCATTGGCTGGGATGGCCTATCCCTGATCTATGTGGTCATTCATCTTTGCAGGTAAGCAGACAGAGTGGGAATGGAAGAGTTTCCAGCAGCAGGAGAGGGGGCAGTGGGCAATTGCTTTCCAAGCTTCTGCTTGTGTCACATTTGCTAACATACTGTTAACCAAAACAAGTCATGTGGCCACGGCTTTGGCACCATATAATTTTGCACCTCTCTCAACTAAGTAAGGAATGGGTTCCTGGCAGAAGGAATAGGAAAAAGAAAGTGTTAGATAAGATCAAATGCAATGAAAGATCAGAAGGCAACGGAAGAGGAGAAAATGATGGGGAAGGTTTCATGGAGAAAGTGATACTGGTGGGTCTCACTGACAGCTGGCGGGGGGTGGTAAAATGGAGAGGAGGAAGGAGGACATGTGGGGAAGGGAAAGTGCCTTCAATTAAGTGATGGAGCTGCTTATGTTCTTGGTGCCAGGCAGACTGGAATGAAGTGGATGAACAGGATTGGCCTGAGAACAGCTCATAAAACATTCAGAAGACAAGCTGTCAAGTTTAGGAACCTTCCACCTTCCAGGTGGGGAAGGTATAGATCACTTGGGAAACATGGCATTTTAAACTCTCTGGATTTAACATTTTTTTTTTATTTTAATGTTTTTTTTATTATATTATGTTAGTCACCATACAGTACATCCCTGGTTTCTGATGTAAAGTTCGATGATTCATTAGTTGCGTATAACACCCAGTGCACCATGCAATACGTGCCCTCCTTACTACCCATCACCAGCCTATCCCATTCCCCCACCCCCCTCTCCTCTGAGGCCTTCAGTTTGTTTCTCATAGTCCATAGTCTCTCACGCTTCATTCCCCCTTCTGATTACTCCCCCTTTCTTTATCCCTTTCTTCCCCTACCGATCTTCCTAGTTCTTATGTTCCATAGATGAGAGAAATCATATGATAACTGTCTTTCTCTGCTTGACTTATTTCACTTAGCATTATCTCCTCCAGTGCCGTCCATGTTGCAGCAAATGTTGAGTACTCGTTCTTTCTGATAGTTGAGTAATATTCCATTGTATATATGGATTTAACATTTTTAAATTAATTGCCCTTTTAGTTCCTCTGCCCTATTGCTATTATGAAGGACTTATATTTTTAGCTAATAGATTTTTAAAATACCTTTCAAATTAAAAAAATAAATACAGGTGCTCTGAAGTTATGAATATGTTTTAAAATTGCATGCTAATGCCATCCATTTCCATATAAAACGTAAGAAGTTATAAATATTTCCTGTCTTTGGTCATCTCCAGAATTACCACAAATGTAATTATGCAACTGCTAATAATTATAATCTCAGTTAGTTAGCTGAGAGCCATATAAATTTTATAAGGCAATAAATCTTATTAAATGTTCCCTGGAGAATCAATTGATTCATTAACTTATAATAAATGCTTTTAAAATGCAAATTAAATAATAACTGGAAACACCTCAGTTAAATGCCACCAGGATAACTATTCTATACTTCTAAGAGAGATCAGTATTTTCTCTTCCTTTTAAAGTACTGTGTTCATAAATGTATAGTCAATAAGATGTTCACCATAGTGGGATGGTGTGTGAGTACGTATGGGCATGAAGCGAAGAGCTTGGTAGACTAAACTCTAGCTTAAAATTGTCAATCTTAAATCATTCAAATCAGAATCTCTTTTTAGGGGTAATACTTTGTACCGCCACTCTGAAAAGCTACTTGGCAGTATATCAAAGGTGTCTTGCCCTTCCACTCTAGCATTTCACTTCTGGAAAATTATCTGAGGGAATAATCAGAAAGCCATTCAAAGTCACATCTGTAAAGACAGACATTTAAGCAGTATCCCAAATGTGCAACAATGTCTAAATTAGTTTGTTTTCTGAAATATTCAGAAATTTCCAGTGGTATTTTTAGAAGATATTTAATTACATGAGGTAAATGCATACAGTGTATCCTTAATGATTGTTGTTGTAATATCGACTTTTCAAAAAGATATAAAATCATATTTTCAGTTTCATACCAATATTATAAAAATTTGCATTATAGAAAACAGACCAAGGGAAGTTTATTAAATATTAAGTATGATTATATTTGTATGGGGGTAAAATGAATAATGCTTTTTATTTTATCTCCTTTTGGGAGTTCTATAATGATTGTTAAATTTTTAAAAATTCTCTAAAATCTATTATATTTTGAATTTGTGGAAATAATCATGTTAATTAAAGAAGAGAGAAAGGGAAGCAACTTTATTAACTGAACATGATAATGGCTTCAGGTTTTAATAAGGAATATTCCAGTTGATGATAGAAAACTATAATCACTGAATCCAAGAGAAGCTAACCCAATCCCATAATAAGAATAAACTTTGTAGAGTTGTGCTCACACAGAAAAGAGAAACAAAAACATGCTGACAAAATAAAACATTACAAAATTTAAAAATAAGCCCAAAAGCTTAGAGTTTGATATAATAATTAACCTGTTAGATTGAAAACAGACTATAGTATTTGAAAAGTTTAAGTTTTATTGCCATAGGATCATTATATAAAAGTACCAAATTAATAAAGTAATTTTTACTCCAATTTCAGCACTTTACTTACAAATCATTTTCAACCTTTTATTTTCAAATGTTTTATTTGTTCCATATGTAGAAATATTTCTTCCAAAACTAATATAAGGACTAGATTTCCGTAAATTGATTTTCTGAGGCATAAATAAATGTTGTTAACTCCCATACGTCTAAAGAGGGAGCTATTGACTAAGAATGGCTGGATTATATCAAATTGAATAAAGATATTTCTCAGTTCACAAAGGAACTCTTGTACATGTTGCTAACTGAATTTGATACTATTGATACTTGATTGAAAAAAATTAAATCACTTTATGAATCAGCTTCAGCACTATGAATGTGAAATACTGTTTTTCCATTGATATTTTTCTTGATTCAACAGTCTCATCCCTACAGTACTATCCCCTACTTCACTAGAAATTGGTAAAAAACCATCCACTTTTGATAAATATTGTGCTTTTATGGGTTCTGTGATAAAGTATCATGTATTTCCCATATCTCCATTACACATCTTCACAATGTTCATAATTGATTTTGTTGTCAATATGCTTAAACTTCAAGGGGCGCCTGAGTGGCTCAGTTGGTTAAGAGTCTGCCTTCGGCTCAGGTCATGATCTCAGGGTCCTGAGATTGAGCCCCACATTGGGCTCTCTGCTCAGCAGGGAGTCTGCTTCTCCCTCTCCCTCCGCCTGCCCCTCTCTGTCTCTCTGTGTCAAAGGAATAAATAATATATTTAAAAAAAAATTAGAGCCAGAAATATGCTTTTGAGGAATCATGATTTTTAAATCATGATTTTTAAAAAAGTAAATTTCATCCCTTTGAGTTGCAATGGATTATAATATACTAATGAAAAAATAGTACTAAAAAGTATGTGGGATAATAATTTCTGAAGCATCAGTTATCCATAGAATATATACATGCCTCTTGAAATAAAGATGGCCTACTTCAGGTACTGCTTACTCCAACCTACTGATTTATAAGATTCAGTAACATCTCTGACATACTCTCATTATGGCATATAATCAAGACAATTTCTGCCACATACATTCCTGAATGCTAAAAAGCATTTGGAGAGCAATGCCAAGCACAACACCATTTGCATTTGCAAAACTCTGTTCAAACACTGTCAATAAATTTGCAGGTGATGCTCTACTGAAGGAAATCCTTCATGAATTGACTAGCATTTTCCTCTTTTCAGAAACAAAACTAAATAATTTTGAGTGATCTTCCCAGGTAAAATGTCAATAATTTTTTGATGAGGGCATTTTCATAAAATGACTAAGACTGACATGTGAGATAGACCACATTTCTGTTTCCTTCCTCTATTCTTTGAGAAACCTATGGCATATGGCTTATGGAAACTGACAAGAGCTCCACCAAAACACTGTTTCTTTCAAGTTTGATTTTAACAACCCCTCAAAATCCTCTAAGGGAATCTGCTCCTATAGGATTGCAAGTTGCTACCATACAATTACTCAAATATTACTTGAGAATAGTTAGTGAAAATATAATAGAAGTATACTGACAATAAAACTAAACAAGTAAGCAAACATCTAAATGATAAAGAATTGGGGCGCCCGGGTGGCGCAGTCATTAAGCGTCTGCCTTCGGCTCAGGGCGTGATCCTGGCATTATGGGATCGAGCCCCACATCGGGCTCCCTGCTCTGTTGGGAGCCTGCTTCTTCCTCTCCCACTTCCCCTGCTTGTGTTCCCTCTCTCTGGCTGTCTCTCTCTGTCAAGTAAATAAATAAAATCCTTAAAAAAAAAAAAAAAAGTTAAAATAAAAAAAAATGATAAAGAATTATTTGCATTGTTAAAAAGACATACAAATTAAGCACATACCTAAATACAAAAAGTAACAAGTAAATAGATTCTAAGTTAAATTTAGATAGAGATTTTAAATTTTATATATTCAAAAGAAAAAATAACTGAAAACATATTTTTACAATGGGTAACAGATGATAGTTAACTTCGATGTTTTCAATGTAGGGAATACATACTGATTTAGCTCTTATCTGAACAATTAATAAGAATTTTTAGAAAAATCATTTTTTATTGAAAAAAGAATAAATATGATAGTTATTCTTTTATTTATATTGAGTTATAGATCATTAGCTCAAAGTCATTTGGCTACCAGGAAAGAAAGATGAAGATTTATTGTCCTGTATTTGATATCAAACTTTGCTGAGGGAGATAGGTACCCAAGGTTTAGTAGCACATATCTAGATTGATTTCCCATGGATAGATACATTAAATATGAAAGACTGCATTAACTTTATTTTAGAACACAGACCATCTGTGATTTAGAATTTGTCATCACTTGAACTATATATAATACTTTAAAAATGTCCATCAAATACGAAGGCAATATTTTTCTGACCCAAAACTAAAGTTGTACGCTTCATTATCATTTTATAATTTATGATTATGAATTTGCATTAAGTCAGTTAAGCTCCTTAACTTAATCATCCCTCTGAATAGGAGCCTGAGTCTTTGAGTTAGTGGTTTAGGATTTAAATTACAAGCTAGTCAAGAGATTTTCTCCATGTGTTGCTAAATGGCCCCATGAGAATTATTTTACGGCCTTGCTCTCTGTGACCAAGCTAACAGGTTTAGAAATTTTCTACAATTTATGGAACAATATGGATTTTTTCCTTTATAGATAATTGTTAAATCTTTTAAAAATACCTTTTCAAGACTTTAGTATGCACTACCAGTTGATACAATTAGTATGGCAAATTTTATGATCTGGATTTAATAACATTTTAAAGCAAAATATAAATAGGAAACTCACTAGATTACCATAAACAATTTAAAGGAAGGTAAAAGACAAAATACTACTTAAATATTGAAAATTTAACTGAAATTATGTGTTTCCCGGTGTAACATGAGCTTTCTCACTGCAAACAACTGGCAACAGAGGTTAAAAAAAAAAATAACATCACAATAGGTCATAATCATCAAACCTCATGGTTTGAAAGTTTATTCATAATATTGATTGATGCTAACATATTGCAATTGTCTTCTTTAATACAAAGGTGATAACCACATAAGAAATCAATGTGAGCAATGTCTCATTTTTAGAATTGCCAATTTGATTTCAAATCACTGATTAGTTCTGCTGGGAGGGCAGGATCATTATGAACTATTAAAGAGCTCAGTTATTTGTAACAGATATTTTCAGGGTCAGAGTTAGTGAGAAAGGGCAATATTCTTGAACTATGTAAGGCAGCTGTTGCAGCTTGGAAGTCTACAGGGAAATTAAAATCTATAGAGGTACCTTTTTGCATTTATAGTTCATTCGGAGAGCAGTCATCTCACTTTTTAAAAGGTAACACTTAATTCAGATTTTTCATTTATTCATCAAACATTTATTGAGTGTCTAGAACTAAACTGAGGGCTCAAAAAGGAGTAAAACTTGTCTCCTTTCAAGGTGCTAAAACAATTTTCTTCTTAATCTATCCTCATTTTGATGAAGTGGGATTTCTATCTCATCATTTAAAATTATTTGAAATTCTAAAACAAAAGCAACAATATGACTAAAAACAAAATAGTATTATATGTGAATTACCCACATGCCTCTCAACCAACAGAAAATTCCAACAACCACTAGAAGCTCCCTCCTCTACCTCATCTGCCATCACAGACTCTCTTAACTAACCTTTCTTAATATGCACCTGGGAGTCTGTATTTTTCAGATGTTACAAAATATAAAGTTCCAGAGCCTCTAATAAAGTAAAATAATAACTTCTTAGGAACAGGAAACATAAATAAGAAGGACTGTTTTCATTTCAGTCTTTACTATCAAAGATACTTTTAAAAAGTTATACAAATCAGGAAGGAGGCAGGGAAGATGGTGGATTAGGAGGACCCTAAGCTCACCTCATCCCATGGATACAACTAGATAAAAATTCACATCTGTGTAAATAACCCAGAAAATAAGTTGAAGACTGGCAGAAAAAACTCCACAACTAAATGTAAAGAAGAGGCCACATGAAAGTCATGGTTTGGGAGCAAAATGGACCATGGGCATCCACTGTTGGGAGGGAGCCATGGTGCAGAGAAGGGCAAGAAATAGCCTATCACCATAGGGAGCCCTCATGGGGAAGATGAATGTCCATAATATTTGGCATTGAAAGTGAGAAGGGATGAATTTTGTGAATTCTTATTACCAGTGGGACTTAAAAGCCTGGAATTTTAAAAATCAGCAGGCTGGATTTGGAGAAAGCCCTGAGGGCATTAGGAAGCCGAGTCCCTATCCTCAAAGTGATAGCAAGACAAACAGCTAATGGAGATACAGCATAAAAGAGCAATTTGGAAAAGCCTAGGGCAAGTGGGAGGGAGACTTATTTACTCATCTCAGAGGGTGGTCTGGAGAGGCAGGAATCACAGGGAGTCCCTCCAAAAACAAAGGAGATGGCAGGTGTCATTTTCTTCCCCAACCCCCAGCATAAACACATGTCCACCTGCGCGAACCAGGGGGTGCCTAACCACTTCCTACCTAACTTGCTTGCACCAAGCCCTCTACCCCTGCTTCAAGGGACTTGCCCTTCCCAGTCATACCTGCCTAAGTCCTGGCATTGCAGGTTCCCTTTTCCAGAAGACCAATGCAAACCCCACCAACACCATGTCTCTGACCTGTGTTTTGCAGGGCCTTGGTTCTGGTGACAGTGGGTCTCATTTTGAAAGCAGAGCAGTGTGCACTTTATTAAAATGACCCTGACCCTGGCCACTTCCAAACACTGCCCACAACAGACAAAGAGAGGGTCTGTAGACAACTGGAGTGAAGGAAAAAAACGGATGGGACACAACAACATGGCAGAGGCAACACACACCAGGGGCACTCCCTGAAGCATGAGGTCCTGGGGAAGAGGGGACACTACACTGCAGGGCATTAAAGGACCTCTTCTTCATGTAGCCATTACCTTCAAGAGGAGACATACCTGACTTTCTCAACACACAGAAACAGACAGAGGAAGTTAGACAAAATGAGGAGACAGAGGAATATGTCACAAATGAAAGAACAGGGTAAAACCACAACAAGAGACCTAAGCAAAAAGAATGTAAGTAATATGCCTGCTAGAGTATTTTTAAAAAAATATTCCCTCTATGTGTGTGTGTGTGCATGTGCACGCAAACACACATACACACACACACACACACACACACACACACACGACAGTGAGAGGGAGCACACATGGTGTGGGGGAGAAGAGGGAGAGAGAGAATCTCAAGCAGACCCCCTGCTGAGTGTGGAGTCCAATGCAGGGCTTGATCTCATAATCCTGAGATCATGACCTGAGCCAAAATCAAGAGTTGGACACTTACCTGACTGAGCCACCCAGGTGCCCCACCTGATTGAGAATTTAAAGTAATGCTTATACAGAAACTTACTGGACTTGAGAAAAGGGTGGAAGACATCAGTGAGACCGTTATCAAAGAGTTTAAAAAAAAAAAAAAAACAATCAGAGATGAAGAACACAACAAATGAAATTAAAAATACACCTGATGGATTAAATAGCATGCTAGGGAAGCAGAGGAATGAATTAATGACCTGGAAGACAGTAATGGAAACCAATCAAATTGAGCAAGTGAGAAAAAAAAAAAAAGTTATACAAATTGAGAAGAGACTTAGGGAACTCAGTGACTCCATCAAGCATAAAAACATTCACAACACAGGTATCCCAGAAGAAGAAAGAGAAAAGGGGACAGAAAATATATTTGAAGAAAGAATGGCTGAAAACTTCCCAAATCTGGGGAAGGAAACAGACATCCAGATCCAGGAGGCACAGAGGATCAAAATCAACCCAAAGAGGTCCACACCAAAACAAGCAGTAATTAAAATGGCAAAAAGTAAGACTAAAAAAAATTTAAAGCAGCAAGAGAAAAGAAGACAGTTACTTACAAGGGAAAACCCAAGGCTATCAGCTGATTTTTCAGCAGAAATTTTGCAGGCCAGAAGAGAGTGGCATGATATATATTTCAGCATAAAGTGCTCCTATATTTCAGCACAGAGGACTAAAAGGGAAAATATGCAGCTAAGAATATTCTATCCAGCAAAGCTGTCATTCAGAATAGGAGAGATAAGAGTTTCTCAGACAAACAAAATTAAAGGAATTCATGAACATTAAACCAGCCCTACAACACATATCAGAAGGCACTCTTTGGGTGGAAAGGAAAGATCTTAAGTGAAAGTATGAGAAATAGGAATATACCTAAAATGTGCAAGGGAGAGAGGAGTAAAGAATGACTTCAGGGGCACCTGGGTGGCACAGTCATTAAGCGTCTGCCTTCGGCTCAGGGCGTGATCCCAGCATTCTGGGATCGAGCCCCACATCAGGCTCTTCTGCTGGGAGCCTGCTTCTTCCTCTCCCACTCCCCCTGCTTGTGTTCCCTCTCTCGCTGGCTGTCTCTGTCAAATAAATAAATAAAATCTTAAAAAAAAAAAAAAAAAGAACGACTTCAAACTTACACGACCATCAACTTCGTACAGGCTGCTACATGCAGAAGATGTTATATACAAACCTAAGGTTAACCACAAATCAAAAACTAGTAATAGATATGTGAAGAATAAAAAGAAAAGAATACAAGCATATCACTACAGAAAGCTAACAAACCATGAAAGAGTACAAGAGAAGAAAGGATCTGAGAAAAACTACAAAAATAACCACAAAACAAATAATAAAATGGTAATACATACATATGTATCAATAATTACTTTGAATGTAAATGGACTAAATACTCCAATTAAAGACACAGGGTGACAGAGTGGATTAAAAAAAAAAAAAACAAGAACCATCTATATGTTGCCTATAAGAGATTCTTTTCAGACTAAAGACACCTTCAGATTGAAAGTGAGGGGATGGAGAAATACTTATCATGCCAATAGATCTCATAAGAAAGCTAGGGTAGCAATACTTACATTGGATAAAATAGACTTTAAAACAAAGAATGTAACTAGAAACAAAGAAAGACACTATATAATAGTAAAGTGGACAATCCAACAAGGAGATAGAACAATTGTAAACATTTCTGCATCCAACATGGGAGAGTCCAAATGCATAAAACAGTTAATAACAAACATAAAAAGACTAATTGATAGTAATACAATAATAGTAGGGGACTTTAACATTCCACTTTCATCAATGGACAGATCAACCAAACAGAAAATTAACAAGGAAAAAGTGGCTTTGAATGACATAATGGACCAGACGGATTTAACAGATATACTCACAATATTCCATCCTCAAGCAGGAGAATATACATTTTTTTCAAGGGCACAGCAAATATTCTCCAGAATAATCACATATTAGGCCACAAAGCAAGTCTCAACAAATGCAAAAAGATCAAAGTCATGCCATGCATCTTTTCTGACCACAACGCTATAAAATTAGAAATTAATCACAAAAAAGTCTGGAAAGGCCACAAATACACAGGGATTAAATAACATGGTACCAAACAATAAAAATGTTGAACAAGAAATCAAAAAGAAATAAAAATTACATGAAAATAAAAACACAACAGTCCAACATCTATGGGATGCAGCAAAAGCGGTTTTGAGAGAGAAGGTTATAGCAATACAGGCCGACCTCAAGAAGCAAAAAAAGTCTCAAATAACCTAACTTTACACCAAATAGAGCTACAAAAAGAAGAATAAACAAAATTCAAACCAGCAGAAGGAAGGAAATAATAAAGATTAGAGCAGAAATAAAAACAATAAGACAGATCAATGAAACCAGGACCTGGTTCTTTGAAAAGATCAACAAAATTGATAAACCCCTAAGCCAGACACATTTAAAGAAAAAAAGAAGAGAGAAAGGACTCAAATAAGAGAAATCACAAATGAAAGAGGAGAAATGACAACCAACACCACAGAAATAAAAACAACTTAAAAGAATATATGAAAAACTATACCCAACAAATTAGTAAACGTGGATGAAATGGATAAACTCCTAGAAACATAACCTACCAAAACTGAAACAGGAAAAAACAGAAAATCTGAACAGACTGATTACCAGCAAGGAGATTGAATCAATAATCAAGAAACTCTCAACAAACCAAAGTCCAGGCCGAGATGGCTTCACAGGCAAATTCCACCAAATATTTAAAGAAGAGTTAATACCTATTCTTCTCAAACTATTCCAAGAAATAGAACAGGAAGGAATATTTCCAAATTCATTTTATGAGGCCATATTACCCAGATACAAAAACCAGATAAAGACACCACCAAAAAAGAGAACTACAGGCCAATATCTCTGATGAACACAGATGCAAAAATCTTCAATAAAGTACTAGCAAATTGAATCCAACAATACATTAAAAAAATCATTCACCATGATTAAGTGGAATTTATTCCTGGGATGCAAGTGTTGTCTGATATTCACAAATCAATCACTGTGATACATGACATCAATAAGAGAAAGGATAAAACGATATGATCATTTTAATAGATGCAGAAAAAGCATCTGACAAAGCACAACATCCATTCATGATAAAAACCCTAAACAGGGGCACCTGGGTGGCTCAGTCGTTAAGTGTCTGCCTTCGGCTCAGGGCGTGATCCCAGTGTTCTGGGATCGAGCCCCGCATCAGGCTCCTCCGCTCGGAGCCTGCTTCTTCCTCTCCCACTCCCCCTGCTTGTGTTTCCTCTCTTGCTGGCTGTCTCTCTCTGTCAAATAAATAAAATAAAATCTTAAAAAAAAAAAAAACCCTAAACAAAGTAGGTTTAGAGGGAACATATATCAACATAATGAAGGCTATATATGAAAAACCCATAGTGCACAAAATAAAAGAGAAAAACTAAAAGTTTTTCTCCTAAGGTCAGGAACAAGACAAGAATGTCCACTCTCACCACTTTTATTCAACATAGCACTGGAAATTCTAGCCACAGCAATCAGACAACTAAAAGAAATAAAAGGAATCCGAATGGATAAGTAAGGAGTAAAACTTTCACTATTTGCATATGACGGGATATTATATATAGAAAACCCTAAGGACTGCACCAAAAAACTACTAGAACTGATAAATGAATTCATTAAGGTAGCAGGATATAAAATCAATGTGCAAACATCTGTTGCATTTCTATACACTAATAATGAAGCAGCAGAAAGAGAAACTTAGAAACAATCCCATTTATAATTGCACCAAAAATAATAAAATACCTAGGAATAAAATTAACCAAAGAGGTGAAATAACTGTACTTTGAAAACTGTAAAACACTTATGAAAGAAACTGAAGATAATACAAAGAAATGGAAAGACATTCCATGTTTATGGATTGGAAGAACGAATATTGTTAAAATGTCTATACTACCCAAAGCAATCTACACATATAAGCAATCCCTACCTAAATACCGCCAACATTTTTCACAGGCCTAGAACAAACAATCCTAAAATTTGTATGGAACCACAAAAGACCCCAAACACTCCAAGCAATCTTGTAAAAGAAAAAAAAGAAAGAAAGAAAGAAAGAAAGAAAGAAAGAAAGAAAGAAAGAAAGAAAGAAAGAAAGAAAGGAAAAGAAACTGGAGGTATCACTATTCCAGACTTCAATTTATACTGCAAAGCTATAGTAATCAAAACGGTATGGTACTGGCAGTATGGTACAATAATAGACACACAGTATGGTATGGTACGATATGGTATGGTACAATAATAGACACACAGACCAACAGAGCAGAATAGAAAATCCAGAAATAAACCCACAATTATATGGTCAATTAATCTTTGACAAAGGAGGTAAGAATATGACAACGAAGGTGTTGGGAAAACTGGAGAGCTACATACGAAAGAATGAAACTGGACTACTTTCTTACACTACACACAAAAATAAACTCAAAATGGATCAAGGACCTAAATTTGAGTGAAACCATAAAAATCGTAGAAGACAGCACAGGCAGAAATTTCTCCAACATCAGCTATAACCACATTTTTCTAGATAGGTCTGAGGGAAGGGAAACAAAAGCAATATAAACTACTGAGACTACATCAAAATAAAAAGCTTCTGCCCAGTGAAGGAAACACTCAACAAAACTAAAAGGCAACCTACGGAACGGGAGAAGATATTTGCAAATGACATATCTGATAAAGGGTAAATATCCAAAATACATAAAGAACTTATACAACTCAACACCCAAAAAACAAATAATCTAATTAAAAATAGGCAGAAGGCATGAACAGATATTTCTCCAAGAAAACTTACAGAAGGCCAACAGACACATGAAAAGATGCTCAACATCACCTATCATCAAGGAAATGCAAATCAAAACCACAATGAGATATCACCTTACACCTGTCAGAATGGCTAAAACTAAAAACACAAGAAACAACAGGTGAGGATGTGGAGAAAAAGAAACTCTCTTGTACTTTCAATGGGAATGCAAACTGGTGTAGCCACTGTGAAAACAGTATGGAGATTCCTCAAAAAGTTAGAAATAGAACTACCCTATGGATCCAGTAATTGCACCACTGGACACTCACCCCCAAAATACCAAAACACTACTTCAAAGGGATACCTACACCACTATGTTTACAGCAACGTTAATTACAATAACCAAATTACGGAAGCAGCCCAAGTGTCCACCAATAGATAAATGCATAAAAAAGAATTGGTACACATACACACACTAGGATTTTATTCATACATAAAAAAGATTGAAATCTTACCATTTCAATGACATGGATGGAGCTAGAGGGTATAATGCTAAGTAAAATAAGTCAGTCAGAGAAAGACAAATATCATGTGATTTCACTCATATGTGAAATTTTAAGAAATAAAACAAATGAGCAAAGAAAAAAAGGAGAGAACGAGAAAGACAAACCAAGAAATCGACTCTTAACTACAGAGAACAAACAGATGGTTACCAGAGGGGAGGTAGGTCAGGGGATGGGTGAAATAGGTGATGGGGATTAAGAGTACACTTATGATGAGCACTGAGCAATGTATAGAATTGTTGAATCACTGTATTGTATACCTAAAACGAATATAACACTGTATGTTACTACACAGAATTAAAATAAAAAACTTAGTAATAAAAAAAAAAAAGATTTCCATAGGTTGACAGCTACTAAAGAGTGATGGATACTTGGGGGTTTGTTACATTGTTTACTTTTGTATGTGTTTGAACTTTCCCCCAAAAAAGCTTTTTTATGTCATAAAAAAGTTATACAAATTAAAGGGGACTATATCTCAATAGAAAACAACATTTTAAAAATGAAATTATCAGGGGTATTCATCCCAATTTTTTTTACCCAATTTTTAAAAAAGATTTTCTTTATTCATTTAAGAGAGAGAGACAGAGCACACAAAGCAGGGGGAGAAGCAGCGGGAGAGGGAGAGGGAAAAGCAGACTCTCTGCTGAGCCAGCCACGAGCCTGATGTGGGGCTCGATCCCAGGACTTGGAGCTCACGACCTGAGCTGAAGGCAGACACTTAACCATCGGAGCCATCCAGGCGCCCTTATACACAAATTTTTAATTTCTCTTTAAGACAAACCACACATGGGCCTTATGCTAGAATTCTATTTTTAATATACTATAAAAATAAATCTTTAATATTTTGTGTAAATATTACATATTTAAAATCTTAGGGTTGTTTTATTCTTCATCTAAGTCAATGGCCTTTTTCTCACCACCTCCTTCTCTCCTTGTTAGAACTTATTTTGAAGATCCCAGTATTCTTTTTTTGTTTTTTTTTTTAAGATTTCATTTATTTATTTGACAGAGAGAGACAGTCAGCGAGAGAGGGAACACAAGCAGGGGGAGTGGGAGAGGAAGAAGCAGGCTTCCCAGCGGAGCAGGGAGCCTGATGTGGGGCTTGATCCCAGGACCCTGGGATCACGCCCTGAGCCGAACGCCGACGTTTAACGTCTGAGCCACACAGGCGCCCCTGAAGATCCCAGTATTCTTAGTATTTCTAAGTCTTAAAAAGGTATTTGAACAAAAGCAATAAAGTTCTGACTTAAAATCATAACAAATAAGTTTGAGGGAGGTGTATGTGTGTATATATATTTCTATTTGTATGTTCCCTTAAATAAGAGTCCAGATACAACTGATAACAGGATTGGAAAGGGTGCCATTTGGGAGTAAAAATGTTTTTGACCTTTGAGATTAAAATAGTCTCATTTAACTTCCAAGGAAAAATATGGAATCTAATCTTTACACCACATGTGAGAACACCTCAAATATGTCAAGCATTTCGGTAAGTCCCTTGGGTCCATGTTTGTTGTTGTTGTTGTTGTTGTTGTTGTTGTTGTTTTTAATTATTCTCTATTTTGAAAGATGAATAAAGAATTCTCACTCCTAGAAAAGACACATGTCTTCTTTATTCCTTGTTGGTTTAAGGCAACTTATGGACTAGCTGCTCTTGACAACTTGGTGAGTTGCAGCTGCCTAGGACATAATAATGAAAATGATTCTGAGGCTGAGGCAAGGGTCTGTATACAGGAGGGAGCTGATTGCTGATGCATTGTATTGTGTGTGTATGTATTGTTTCTGACTTAGATCCTGCAAACAAAGCAGAATATTTGTTTCTTATGCAAGTCCAATATATACTTTGCAAACAATATAAGAAGGTTTTCACAAACATACAATTTGATGTTACTGTTTCTCCACATGCCCACTATTCTCTATGTATTTAGTAGTTTACTATGGCATTTCAAAGATATGTTTTAAAAAAACAGATACATGGAGTAATAAATGGGAAAAAGCAAAACCGAAAATTATTAAATAAGGAATGACAGATCTAGAATTAAAAATCAATATTTAATCAACTTAATGTATTACCGACAGGTAAGGCTGAGTTTACTATTTCTGTATGCTTTCAGTAGGCCAAAAGGAGGCTCATAACAGAGTCAAATTCATGATTTACTACAGATCACAAGAACCCATCCCACAACTTCTTTCAGCCTCCATATTCTTTTTAAAATGAGCATTTGTAAAATACCAGACAACTTCTGATAATGATGGTCACTTATATAGATATGAGAACTCAGGTAGTTCACATCCTAAAACTCTGAGTTTTAGTTGGAAATTATATACAACCAAAGAAAAATAGGTCTCTAACATAAAATTGTTACTTCCACTGCCTCTCATTCTGAAAGAACTGAGAATAGAATCCAAACACCTCATCATGGCCTTCAAGGTCTTACATGACAGTCTTTCCCATTGCCCTGATGGCAGTGCCCACCATTCTGCCCTTTTCCTCTATGCTCCACATGCTTTGAAGTTATCTCCTGTGTCTTGACTCGGTGCACCCTGTTCCAGCTTCAAGGCCTGTGCACGTCTTACTTCAGCTGCCTGGGACGGCTCTTCACCCAAATTCCCATGAGACTGGCATATCTTGTCATCTAGGTCTCAGCTCAAATCACACATCCTCTGAAATCTGACCTGACCTCCCTTTGTCTGTGATCACTTTCAATGTCATTATCTTGTTAACTTTAACCACCATCTAAACATCTTAGTTTTTTCAATTGCTTTTGGTTATTGTCTGACTTCCTCCCTAAGAAAGTAAGTTCCAGGCCGGCGTGACTTTTGTCAATGTTGTTTGTTCCTGTATCATCAGAGGTGAGAGTAGTGCCTATCCCAGGGGCTTGGAAAATACTTATTAAAGGGTGGAGTTACTAAATAAAAGAAAGAAAAACCAAACAGGAATACTTTTCCTACCTTATTTTACAAGATTCTCATCTATTCTGAGAAAGTAATGCATGACACAACGTTTCCAAAACAAAAGGAACACAGCTGCACAGGTTTGGTTCTTTAATAACTTGATGGTGCATTTTCTTCTCTCATTTGTCATTTCAGCTCTGTATCATTGATAGCTTTTGTTGGAAGGCAATTGTTAGACAGGCTTCCCTCTTGAGTTGGTTTGTACTAACTTTCAGAAGATTCTCTTTGTAATGCCATATCACAATAACCTCAATTAAGCGAACAAGAGTGTGCATGACTATTAGAATCTGGATTTGTGTAGTAACTGCTGACATGTTCTTTTACTATACTAATGGCAGTTAAGAGTACTATAATAAGAGATGACATAAATTCAGAAAGGGGACCTTTCTTTAAGGTGGCTTTTCCTCTTTCTGCCAGCACTGGGAGTGTGCCCGGCAATGCATGTATAATAGCATTTTATATCAACTCTACTATGTGTTAACTTGCAAGAAGTGGCTGAAGGGACCACAAAATAAACTTTGGCTTAATAAACTATCCATCTGATGGTTTCAAGTACACTACAGTTTTGATTTAGTGTGATTTTCATGATTTTAGGCCTTGGACATATTTGGAAATCCATAATCACCATGAAGCAATCTCATGTTCATTAAGTACTTTTTAAATGTTAGGAGTATACATACTTACAAAAAGACTCTCTGCCCTCCAAAAGTATATTAGGTAGGATTAGGTTGGATGTAAGAGAACAAAGCCCAAAATAACAAAGATATGAGTACAAGAGAAATTTATTTCTCTGAAGTAAAATAAGCCTGGAAAGAGCTGGTTTGGGGCTATCAAGTGAGGCACAGTGTCAAGGAGCCAGGGTCCTTTCCACTGCTTTTCTATTATCCTTAGTGTGTGGCTTCCATATCAGATTCTGAGAGGACTGGTCTAGTGCCAGACCCAGGACACCAAGCTATCTCGGAGAGTACAGAAAGGATCAGTGGATGACACACCCTTCTCCTTTTTAAGGAGAATTTTCATCAGCATCTCATTAGACGTAATCACGCGGATGCATGGGGAATTTAGGATACAGGATTCTTATTCTCGATGGCCATGTGCCTAGCTAACATTTACAGATCCTAATTCTAAGGACAAAAGAAAAATATATTGGGGGAAAAGAACTCAGGGCCACAAAGACAAAACACAGAAAATTTCAAAGTTAAAAATCTAATATTTCAGTGATAATATTGAGTAGAAAAGCATAGTGATTAAATAATTACAGAGTTGGAGTTAGGTTGTATAAATTTAAAGTCTGGGTCCATCTTTTATTTGCAGTGTGAACTTGGGTAAGTATTTAAACTTTCCAAGCCCCAGTTTCTCATCCATAAATAGAGGATGATAATAACATGTATCTCACAGAAGCCTACTGAGGTGATCAAATAAATTGAGGGGCATAGAGCTTGCTCACTTTTAGCACTCAATAAATATTGACGATGAAGATGATGATGATGATAGTGATGTTAATGGGTAATAGAAATAATGGTAGTAGTAGTAATATAAGAACTGCCAAAACATTATGATTACTATGACTAGTATCAGAGAATGCTTGGAAGGCCCCTAGAACTGGGAGTACTACAGACAGACCAGGGTGGATAGGTTGGATTTACAGAGCTAGAAAAAAAAAGACCTCCTAGCTGAGCACATCAGAACAACATGACCAAGTACAACATCAATCTCTGCTCTCTTCAAAAACCTTTATAACTTCATTGCAAATGGATTTAAAGCAGCTGGGAATTGGAAGTTTACTGAACTTGTATATAACCAATGCGTATTGACTGAAGTATTAATACACACAATATTCTATTATAGACCATTATCTGGGTTGCTTCTAAGGAAAATACAAATTATTAATTGTATTTGCTAGAATCTAGCTATGTGAAATACTTAGATAGCACTTTTGGATGAAAAAATTATTAACCTGATAACAGTCATCTCAAAGTTACAAAAAAGAAAAAAACAACAGAGAAATCTTAAATATCCTACTAATGGCAAACCACTGAGCAAAAGTAAAGTCATCATATCTGTTTTCCACCCAGTATTTGTGAATACACACACACACACACACACACACACACACACACATTTTTTCAAAATGTGAGGAGATTTAGGTATACCTTCAATTGCCATAATTAATTTATTCTTGCCTAAAACACTAAAACATTCACCTGAGCGTGAATGCTTCATTTTTTCACCATTGGAAATCACATGAAAGTTCTACCCCCGTTAGAAAGCCTAATTTAAAATTAATATGTATGCATTTTCTTTCATCTTTTAAATATGCAAAAATAAGCTGTTTCTCAGTGATGAAGAACTAAACAGTGGTTTGAAATGACACTTATTTGAATTTCATAAATCAATCTTTCCCTATATCTTTTTTTCTTTCTTTAGCTGTCACTCAGAGAAGTGCAGGCACACAGTTGAGAGCTCAGCAATGTTCTCTACAAGGAGTGAACCTCAGAAAGCTAATTCTTTCACCACTTTTAATTATACGTTTTACTCAACTTATGTGATTTAACTATAATCAGTTATTATTTTTTTAATCCCTTACTATGTGCTGGGCACTCTTCTAAGATCTTTATATTCTCTGTTTCATTTAATCCTCACCAGAACTAAATGAGGTGGACACTATTACTGCACCCATTTCAGAGCCCAGGTAACTAAGACACAGAGAGAGTAAGTACCTTGGCCGATGTACGGGTGATAAAGAGTGGAGACAGGATTAGAACTCTAGTCTGCCTCTACATAGCAACACTTAATTCCCTGCATTATTTTGCCTCTTATATACATAGGTCCCCTTTCAAACTACTGGGTAAAGAGAAATATTTTCATCTTTAGTTGGAAATTATAACACTTCATTTTCACAAAGATAATCCAGTTATATTCAGAGAAATAACAGTAACATGTTTGATTCTCCCACAAAAGAATCTACCTCAATGTCTACACACCTGTCTGAGACAGAGTGAACTCTTTTTAAAGCAGAAGAGGAAAAAAACACTACACATGGGAAACTAGCTGCTTTATGCGGTTATAAAGCTGGCTGGATCTTTACAAGATAAATGCTCCATCTGATAAAAAGCTATGAGAGCTACACAAGCACCTACCAGAGTGCATGCATAGCTTCTTAATAATTCCTTGTTGTTTTAACAAAAACACATCAACATAGCCCATTTTGACAGCCACATAATGCTACCACCAACTTGTTGTGATAAAAAATAAACCTGACTGAATGTAAATGGGGAAACCCATTTAAAATATGTTAGGGGAATAAATACATAGCAGTCTAATCAAGACGGTAAGTACATTTTCAGTTAGCTCAAATTCTTTATGGACAGATGACATGAATACAGATTAAAGGAACAGATTTTTTTTTTCATCATAGGAAAGAAAAGAATTACACACACACACACAAGCACACTGTTGAGATAAAGAACATACTAACTTTATCATTCAACTTCCAATCCTAAATGCTTCTGCCATTTTTTCCAGGTGAACTGCAATGAGATTTATTATAAAGGAGGGGGGTAATGGGTAGTTTCCAAAGGATGGAGTACTGGAGACTGAATAGAGTCACCTTGTATATGCTTCATTAATGCCAAACTCTCCTGATAATAAAGAGGAGGCAGGCTTCCTTAAAGAGCAACGAATCTGGAAAGGGCTGTGAAGTTTGCTTTCAGGAAGATCTCCAAATAGGCACCCAAGGTAATTTCTGAAATGTAACCCAACTGGGTCATCCTCACACACCTCCACCCCCTGACTCTTTCAATGGCTTCACAATGCTTTTAGGATAAAAGCAATGCTTACAAGTCTCTATATACCCCTTCTTCCATGAACCACTAGGTTCCAACTCATATCTCCTTCACCCCATGTTCCATGCTCACCAATCTGTCAGTTGCTAAAAAATCCATGTACCTTCTACTTCAGGGCCATTTTCCAAGTCTCACTGTGGCTGCTTCCCCAGCACCTAGGACAGTACCTATGATTTCATCAGCACGTATACATAGTAATGCACACATGGAATGACTAAATGCATGCCACTTCCTTTTCTTGTTTGCTGCCTCCCATTCCATTTTTAACTAACGGAATCCTTCTCTTAGCTTGAGATCAAATGGTACCATGTCCCTCTCTTCACAGCACTGGCCAAAGTTGTAATTCTACATTTATTTCTGTGTTAGTTTAATTAGAACCCACTTTTCTTCTCAATTTTACCTCCATGAAAATAGAAGCCAAGTCTTTGTGGGTTTTGCTTGTTTATTTTTGGTTTTCCTCACTATTGTTTTCCCAGTGACTGGCATAGTAGCTCATGCATTTGGCAGCCCACAAATGTTTTTTTGCATGTATGAGTGAGTGACTGAGTGAAGATCCTAGAAACAGTAAAGTCCTTCAACATTTTTATAAAGTAACCCAGGTATCATATTCTCTTTGACAAATAAAGGAAGTAGATGGGCAGAATTCTAACCCACTGGCTAATGATAAAGAACCCTGGAAATACGGTATTAAAATCTGTGATGAAATTTAAATATTTTCTAATATTTCTCCACCAATAGTTTTAAGTAAAGTATATGCTTGCCATATATTGTATTTCTGATACTTCAACTTTGGACTAAGGAAAAAAAATTGCATCCATTTCCATGGGGAATGTTATAGCCTCTGGGTCAAAAGGAATTAGTTTAAAACTTATAGGGATTCTACAAAAACACATAAAAAATTGTTTCACTTCATTTCGTTCTGAAAATGTCCAGGTGAATCAGTGAAAAGATGACTAATTCTTACCATTGTTTTTAAAATAGGGTCTTTGCCCAGTGATGGGTATTAAGGAGGGCACGCATTGCATGGAGCACTGGGTGTTATATGCAAACAATGAATCATGGAACATTACATCAAAAACTAGTGATGTACTGTATGGTGACTAACATATGATAAAAAAAAGGGGTCTTTCGGCAAACATACTGGTAAAAGCTTGCAGTCATAGTAGCGAGGATAATTCCTTTATAAATTAATGAAGTCGACGAATCAGAGACTTTAGAATTGTAAATGAATTTCAAAAAAATCTACGTGAGATAAACATCTCATATGAATTATATAAGAACATCTTTGTTTTCCCTCCTTATTTTGCACACTTCTGAATTTATCTGTCTAGAAGAAACACAAATATTTGAAAAGGGCAGCCTTTATTTTGTCTCTTTGGCAGCCAAATCCCAGAGTGACTTATAACAACAATATAGATGTTATAAGATAAAATAAAAAAAAAAAGATCGTGTTTGCCATATGTTGTCAAATGAATTTTTATTTGTTTTGTAGGGTTTCTATGACACTTATTAATTAAAATTAGAGTGAGCTCATTATAATGGTTTATATTCCAGAGCAATATTTTTATCTGAAGTGGGAATCTGACCTTTACAGAGTTCTTAATGACTCAACTCAAACAAAAACATGTTGATACATCACGTTATCAAGGATGGATGTTTGCTGAAACTCTCAAGTGTGTCAGTGATATCATTTATCACGAGTAGGACATACTTCCTATGTTTAAAAGATTGTGAAGATTGTGGGGTTCATAGCCATTTGGGGGAAAGTAGAAAATAATTCAGGATTCTACAATTTTTAAAATGAAGGAGTATCGGGAGCATACTACGGATTCCCTCCATTTGTCATGTCTTCCTTACTCAGTTTAAACTTTTATTCCCACCTCCTGATTCCAACAGTCTTCTGAAAATTCAGTTCATTTCAACTTTCAACTCCTAAGTTTTTTGTCAACTTTTCTATGAAAATACACTGCCTTGAGAGTTCTCCCAGAGGTAAAAGAAAGGGTTTTTAAAAGAAAAAATTCTGAACTTAATGGCCTTTCAACTGGTGAGTTTTTATTTACTCATTTTATTTATTTTTGGTAGTGCTGATATTCACTTGGCTGTTCAAAGAAAAGAAAAATATCAGCATATGTCTAAAGAGCATCCCTCCTAATCTAATTTTTAAAATGGAAAGTAGGTCAAAAGTCATCATACTGCAGCTGCCTCAAATAACTTGTACATGTAATATTGGGATGAACATTAATCTGGCATGATTTTTGCACTTGAGGCTTTAGCATTTTGTCTGGAATAAATGTTAAGCAATAAGGGCAGCATCTGATAATCAGTAATTTCTGTGTTGTCTTGTAGGGTCAGGAAATGGATTATCCTTATCGTACAAGCACTCAGTTTAATTAAGCAATCAATTATTCATTCAGTCTCTATTTAGGCTCAGCACTGTGCTAGGTGCTTTGGGGAAAAAACAAGTGTAAAATAGTACCTGTGCTTAAGTCTCAAACTTATGACCAAGGCACCCATGTGAACTAAGGGGAGAAAAGATGGGACACAGAGGTCAAGTAAGAATGAGGACTATAGTAATTATAAAAGACTCCAGAGAGCAGTTTGCATATGATGTGGGTAGGCGGGAGTGAAATGGAAATAATTTTGATGAAAATGTATTTCAAGGAAGGAGAATATGAGAGTTATTATAAACCTAGCTTCCACAATCATACAATGAGAATACAATGAATTTATGCTTACAGTTAAAATATGGGGGAAAACATCGCTACTTGTTAGATAAATTAATAGTCTCCTACCTCTTTACATAGGCAAATAAAAGTTATCAGCTTTGAAGTATTTTAAAACTCTTCATATCCGTTGGACGGATTATTTTCTTCTTTACAATTTTAATATCTTTAAAAAAGATTAGATTTGTCTAAAGCCTATTGTTGCCAAATCTTTCAAGAGGTATATATATATATTTTAAAATACATGCTGGTATATCCTGGATGTGCTTTTTCTCTGTTCATGACTTTATTTAAAATGAATAAAATATTAACGCTTCAGC
Organism: Ursus arctos; assembly: GCF_023065955.2. NCBI lineage: Eukaryota > Metazoa > Chordata > Mammalia > Carnivora > Ursidae > Ursus > Ursus arctos. The sequence continues at coordinate 54,909,170 of NW_026622808.1, read as the reverse complement.
CAAAAATAGTTACACAGAATGTTACCATTTTGGAATGACCCTGAATTCAAGTCTAAGCCATATCCATTTTCTAAGCCATATCCTTCTTAATGTTATAACCTACCCAACTTTTGCCATGATGTTACTCATTTGTCAATATTTATTTAAAAATAAACATTTACTGGCCTATCCCAATCCCCCCCACCCCCTGAAGCCCTCAGTTTGTTTCCCATATTGCATGGTGCACTGGGTATTATACGCAAATAATGAATCATGGAACATTGCATCAAAAACTGGGAATGTACTTATGGTGACGAATGTAACAAAATAAAAATTATTTAAAAAATTTAAAAATAAACATTTGTTTGTCGATGTGAACTTTTAAAAACTGTTTATTTTGAAATGACTGTATACTTATAGAAATGTTGCAGAGATGGTATAGAGAGTTCCCATACACCCTTTGGCCAGCAACTCCCACTGTTCATATCCTATGTTATTACCATGTACACTTACCGCAAATAAGAAACTAAGATTGGTACAATTCTGTTAACTAAACTACAGACTTCATTTGGATTTCCCCAGTTTCCCGCTAATGTCTTTTTTTTCCTCTCTTCCAGGACCCCATCTAAGCAATCACACTACGTTTAGTCATTAGCCATACCCCCTTGGTCTCTTCCAATCTGCGAATATTCTTCAGTCTTTTCCTGTTTCTCACGAATCTGACACGTTAAAAGAATAATGGTTATGTGTTTTGTACACTATCCCTTAAGTGGGTTTATCTGACACTTTCTCATAATTAAGCTGATGTTATATAATTTTGGGGAGAGTACCATAATGTGTCCTTCTAATGGCATTATATCAGGGGATACATAATACCAATATACTTTATTATTGGTAATGTTAAGCTTGATCACTTGGTTCAGGCTCTTTCTGCCAGTTTTCAACCATAAAGTTACTATTTTCCTCATTGCATATTCTCCTCATTAGAAGTGATTTATTAAGTTCAGCTAGGTAACATTTCCTAGAGGGAAGAAATTCAAAGAATTTGTGGACATATGTTAACATTATCACAGTGATTAATCAATATATAGTGTGATACTTTAAGACTATACACTTATCCTGATGATCCTTGAAATTTCGCCCACTCATTTAAGTATTCACCAGTGGACCTTGCTTGCAATTATTACTATTGTGGTCTAATGGTAATTGCCTTTCCCTCATTCTGTCTATATTTACTAATTATAATTCTTCTATAAGGAAGTGTTGTCTTTTCTACTCCATTTACTTATTTATCTAATCATTTATTTATATCAATGTGGATTTGTAAATATTCAATTTATTCTTTAGCCTATAATCCAATACTATAATTATTTAATTGGTTGCTCAAATTGCTCCAGCCTTGGCTATGGGAGAGTTTTCAAGTTGGCTGCTATGCCCGTTTGACATGCTCCCATGCTCCTTCTTCTCCTCCTTCTTCTTTTTTAGCACCTCCTTTTCTGGCATCATAAGATACATCAAGTGCATTTAATATTTTCCCTGCTCAGGCTGTGAAATCAACCATTTCTGCAAGGAATTCTGGTTCCTTTTATTGGAGGATAATCTTTAGAGTCCAAGATCTGGTCCCTGGGTGTGTTCATTGCTACTGTGGTGTTACCGCTGTGGAAATCAATGAAGCCCACCCAAATGAGAAGAAGCAAAGGTTACTTATTCACGGCTTGCTAGAGCAGTGGAGTCAGCCCCCTCACTTGAATTTGACAGAGACTCAAAGGCAGGCAGGAGAGAAGGAAAGCTTTTTAGTGGAGGGAAGAGAAGGGTTCAGATATGCCCTGATGGAAGGCTATTTGCATGGGGAATCTGTAGGTAGGTGAGCTAAAAGCAGGGCATCCTGTGTAATTGGTTAGGGATAAATACTTATTTTCTCTGGTTGGTCCTAAGTTAGAGGCATGTCCAGAAATTAGGGAAGCTGCCTGTTATTAATAAAATCCTAGCCATTCTGAGCCAACTGTTACAAGGGTTATGGTTTGGCTTCCTGAACCAGTTGTTAGGGCAAGCAATCTGACTTCCTATTAGTCTGACGTATAAGTAGTAGGCTGGCTTCCTAGGGTGGTTACTGTAGATAATGGGGTGGTTTCCTGGGCTGGGCTCTCTAAGAGGCAGGTAGGCAATGTACATGCTTACTGATGCAGGCACATACACATATCTCTGTATCTATCTATCTATCTATCTATCTATCTATCTTTCTGTAGATAAAATAAATATGAATTCATACTCAGGCCTTCAACTCTAATCTGACACCAAAAAGTTTATTCTAGCATCCCTTCTTAGCTTATTTGTAACCACTTTCTCCAACAGTGAGACATCTGGCTCTCATCTATGCTGTATTTATTTGTTTGATAGACCCCAGTATACAAATTGGTTTTTTTTTTTTTAATTTTCTTTCCCACAATTCCTAACCCATATCCTTAGGAGAAACAAATTTACCAACCAGAGCACATTATGTACACTTAACTTCATTTCATATTTAGCTTTTAAGTATCTAGTCAAAACACTGCTTTCAAAAGTTACTTAGTCATCTCCTTTCTTCTCTACCTCCTTCAGCATAATTATGTTATAGATTTCTAATATCATTAGATTGATTTGTCATAGTTTGCATTCCATCTGGGTTTATCAGATATCTGGCTGATTTTTTTTAAGATTAGTATACAATAAAATTAACTCCTTGTGTTCTGTGGTTCTATAGATTTGACACAACTGCATCACCCCCATATTCTATCATACAATCCCTTTGTAGCCAACACCTACCTATACTTGAAGTTTAAAAAAAACCTGAATCTTTTGGGGTCCCAGGACCAAGATGGTGATATAGCAGGCTCCCAAGCTTATTTCCTCCTACAACTGCACAGAACATACAGTTCCCTGTGGAGCAATTCCCTCTGAAAGAAATCCAAAAACCACCTGAGTGACCACTACACATCAAACAGATGAGACAATACATCGAAACTGGTAGGAAAGACTAGGACATACTCTCACCATAAAACCCACACCTGACACAGCTCCATACAACGTGGGGGAAACCCCTAATTTGTAGCTTCTCCTTGAGGAGTAAAGCATTTGAACCCTACACCTTGTGCTTCAACTTTTAAGACAGCCACTGGAGGGATGGGCTCTCAAAATACGTAGCTCTGAAAGCCAATGGGGCTGTGTCTATAAGGCCTATGAGACTTTAGCAAAGCAGTGCTCAACTGAGACACAGCCTTACTCCGGCTCTCCCCCCAGCACAGTGGGACCAGGCAAAATCCAAAATATCCTGTCTTCCAGCTTTCCCTGAATGAGTTTTATCTGCATAGTTTAAAAGCTGCTGCCCACTTGTGATAATCAAAGATGATAAGCACCAGGTGTTATATGCAAGTGCTGAATCACTAAATTGTACACCTGAAACTCATATTACACTGTATGTAAATGAACTGGAATTTAAATAAAACCTTAAAAATAAAATAAAAGCTGCTGCCTTAAGGCCAGGCTTCCAAACTAGGAGGCACTAGGAATAGGCTGTGATCCTTTCAGAAATGAGGGGAAATAGAGGACTAATCTCCTGCCTTCTTTTAATCTTCTCCAAGTCACAAGCACTTCCCTGGAAGGAGCTTGTACACATGTCTGTGCCTCAGGTTTTGCAGCTGCTGCCCAAGAGAGGGTCCCTAGATCAGCTGGATATGGTAGCTAATGGTAGCTAAAAGGGCTTCTGTTTATTAATGCCAAAGGACTACAGCAAATAAAGAAGTAATTCTTAACTGGCTATCCCCAGAAGGTTCAGCACAGAGGGAGCACACAAAATCACCTCTCCTAGTCTTTTCCTTAAAGAGGTTATCTGCATACTTGGGGCACCTGGGTGGCTTAGTTGGTTAAGCATCTGACTCTTGGTTTCGGCTCATGTCATGATCTCAGGATTGTGAGATCAAACCCCCTGCACTGGGTTCCACATTCAGTGGGGAGTCTGCTTGAGATTCTCTCCCTCTGCCCCTCCCAGCACTCACTGGTTTGCGTGCTCTCTCTCTTTCCCTGTCTCTAAAATAAATAAATAAATCTTAAAAAAAGAGGTAAAAGCCACTGTCTGAGGGGCATACTTTCCCCATAAGGGAACCCTCATAAGACCATAAGCATATTTTTCAGCAAAAATCTTGGCAGGCCAGAGGGAATGGAATGACATATTCAAAGTACTAAAAGAAAAACAAAAAATAAAATAAAACTCTAAACAAGAAAACTCTACCCAGGAAAGCTGTCCTTCAGAAGCAAAGGAGAGATAAAGAGTTTCCAGATAGAAAACAAATAAAAAAAAAAAAACTAAAGGAATTCATCAACACTAGACCAAACTTACAATAAATGTAGAAGCGAGTTCTTCATACTGAAACAAAAGGAAGGTAATTGGATATGTGAAAACATATGAAAGTATAAATCTCACTGGTAAAGGTAACTATATAGTTAAATCCAGAATATGTTAATATTGTAATGGTGGTAGGTAAATCACTTATAATCCAAGTATAAAGGTCAAAAGAGAAAGTATTAAAAAAAACTATAATAATTTGTTAATGGACACATAATATAAACAGATGCAAATTGTGACATTAAAAAAAATAAAATATGGGGTTGACAGAGTTTTTGTATGCATCGAAGTTTAAGTTATTATCAACTCAAAATAGAATGTTATAAATGTGACTTATTTAAGACTCATGGCAACCATAAACAAAAAATCTATAGTATTTACACAAAAGATAAAGAGAAAAGAATCAATACATAATACTACATAAAATAATCAAATTACAAAGGAAGAGAGCAAGGAAGGATAAAAATAACAGGGGAATTAGAAAACAGCCATAAAACAAGCACCAAAATGTCAATAGTTAAGTCCATATCTACCAATAAATACTTTAAGTATAATGGACTAAATTCTCCAACCAAAAGACAGGCAATGGCTGAGTAAAACAAACAAAAAACAAAAAACAGGACCCAACTATATACTGAGTACAAGAGGCCCACCTCAGCTTTAAAGGCACACACAGACTGAAAGTGAGAAGATGAAAAAAGATAAACCATGCAGATGGAAACCAAAAGGAAGTGTGAGTAGCTACACTTATATCACACAAAACAGACTTTAAGGCAAAGACTATAATACAGACATAGAAAGCCATTACATAATGATGAAGAGGTCAATCCAACATGAGGATATAACATTTATAAATATTTATGCACTGACATAGAGCACCGAAATATATAGAATATTTAAAAGATCTAATGGGAGAAGTGGATAGCAATGCAATAATAGGGATTTCAATACCCTACTTGCAATGTTATATAGATAACTAGACAGAGAATCAAGAAGGAAACATTGGATTAAACTACATATTAAACCAGATGGGTCTAACAGATATATACTGAACATTCCATCAACAGCAGCAGAATGTACAGTCTTTCATAGTGCACATGGAACACTCTCTGGGATAGACCTTATGTTCGCCCACAAAACAAGACTTAATAAATTTAAGAATATTGATAACATATTTAAGCATCCTTTCCAACCACAATGATATGAAACTAGAACCCAATTATAAAAATACTAAAATTAACATATATGTGCAGATTAAACAACATGTTACTGAACAACAGATGTGTCAAAGAAGAAATCAAGAGAAACCAAAAACTATATTGAAACAAATGAAAATGGAAACAAAACACACCTTTGAGAATCAACAAAACCAGTTCTAAGAGGGAAGTTCATAGTAATAAAAGCCTACATTAAGAAAAATAAAAGATATCAAATAAACTAACTTAAGCATCAAGGAACTAGAAAAAGAAGAACAAACAAAGCTGTAGGTTGGCAAAAGCGAAGAAATAACAAAGATAAATGAATAAATGGAGTAGAGACTAAAAAGACAATAGAAAAGATTAGTGTATGGACAAATTCTTAGAAACATACAAACTACCAAAGCTGTAACAGGAAGAAATAGAAAATTTGAACAAGTAATGAATCATGGAACTTTACATCAAAAACTAGGGATGTACTGTATGGTGACTAACATAATATAATAAAAAATTATTATAAAAAAAAAAAAGAAAATTTGAACAGACTTATAACCAGCAAAGAAACTGAATCAGTAATCAAAAATCTCCCAACAAATAAAAGTCCAGGGCTGGATGGATTCCCAGGGGAATTCTACCAGACATTTAAAGAAGAGTTAATACCTATTCTTCTTAAATTGTTCCAAAAAATAGAAATGGAAGGAAAACTTCCCAACTCCTTCTACAAGGCTAGCATTACCTTGATTCCAAAACCAGAAAAAGACCCTACTAAACAGGAGAATTACAAGCCAATATCCCCGATGAACACAGATGTAAAAATTCTCAACAAGATACTAGCAAACTGAATCCAACAGTACATTAAAAGAATTATTCACCAAGATTAAGTGAGATTTGTACCTAGGCTGCAAGGGTGAATATTCACAAAGCAATCGGCGTGATAAACCATATGAATAAAAGAAAGAATAAGAACCATATGATCCTCTCAATAGATGCATAAAAAGCAATTGACAAAATATAGCATCCATTCTTGAAAAAACTCCTCAACAAAGTAGGGATAGATGGAACATAACTCAACATCATAAAAGCCATATAATGAAAGACCCACAGCTAATATCATCCTCAATGGGAAAAAAACTGAGAGCTTTTCCTCTGTGATCAGGAACAAGACAGGAATGTTCACTCTCACCATTACTTTTTAACATAGTACCAGAAATCTTAACCTCAGCAATCAGACAACAACAACAACAAATAAATAAAAGGCATCCAAATCAGCAAGGAAGAAGACAAACTTTCTCTATTTGCAGACGGCATGACACTCTATGTAGAAAACCCAAAAGACTCCACCAAAATATTGCTAGAACTAATACATGAATTCAGCAAAGTCACAGGATATAAAATCAACATACAGGAATCTGTTGCATTTCTATATGCCAATAATGAAGCAGTAGCAAAAGAAATCAAGGAATTGATCCCATTTACAATTGTGCCAAAAACCATAAGGTACCTAGAAATAAACCTAACCAAAGAGGTAAAAGATCTGTACTATGAAAAAACTATAGAACACTCATGAAAGAAACTGAAGAGGACACAAAGAAATGGAAAAACATCCCATGCTCATGGATTGGAAGAACAAACATTGCTAAAATGTGTATACTACCCAAATTATTCTACACATTTAAAGGAATCCCTATCAAAATACCAACAGCATTTCTCACAGAGCTAGAACAAAAATCCTAAAATGTATATGGAACCACAAAAGACCCCAAATAGCCAAAGCAATCCTGAAAACCAAAAAAAAGAAAAGCAAACCTGGAGGAATGATGATTCCAGACTATAAGCTATATTACAAAGTTATAGTCATCAAGACAGTATGGTACTGCCACAAAGACAGACACAAAGATCAATGCAACAGAATAGGAAACCCAGAAATGGACCCACAACTATATGGTCAACTAACTGTTGACAAAGCAGGAAAGAATAGCCAATGGAAAAAAGACAGTGTCTTCAACAAATGGTGTTAGGAAAATTGGACAGCAACATGCAGAAGAATGAAACTGGGCCACTACCTTATACCATATACAAAAATAAATTAAAAATGAATGAAAGACCTAAATGTGAGACAGGAGACCATCAGAACCCTAGAGGAGAACACAGGCAGCAGCAACCTCTTTGACCTGAGCCACAGCAACTTCTTGCTAGACACATCTCCAAGGGCAAGAGAAACAAAAACAAAAGCAAACTATTAGGACTTCATCAAGTTAAAGGCTTCTGCACAGCAAAGGAAACAATCAACAAAACTAAAAGGCAGCTTACAGAATGGGAGAAGATATTTGTACATGAAATATTTGATAAAGGGCTAGTATCCAAAAATCTATAAAGAACTTACCATTGTTAACATCCAAAACCAAATAATCCAGTTGAGAAATGGACAGAAGACATGGATAGACATTTGTCTAAAGAAGACACACAGATGGCTAATAGACACGTGAAAAGATGCTCAACATCACCCATCATCAGGGAAATACAAATCAAAACCATGATGAGATACCAACTTACACTGGTCAGAATGGCTAAAATTAACAACTCAGGTAAACAACAGGTCAGTTAGTGAGGATGCAGAAAAAGGGGGACCCTCTTGCACTATTGGTGGGAAGGCAAACTGGTGCAGCCACTCTGGAAAACAATGTGGAGGCTCCTCAAAAAGTTAAAAATAGAACTACCCTACAAACCAGCAACTGCACTACTAGATTTTTATCCAAAGGATACAAAAATACTGATTGAAAAGGGTATAGAACCCTGATGTTTATAGCAGCATTATCAATAATAGCCAAACTATGGAAAGGGCCTAAATGTCTATCAACTGATGAATGGATAAAGAAGATGTATATATATATATATATATATATATATATATATATATATATATACACACACACACACACATATACACACACACACACACACACATATATGTAGATACACACACACACACACAATGGAACATTACTCAGAAGGATGAAATTTGCCACTTGTGATGATGTGGACAGAGCTAGAGTATATTATGCTAAGTGAAAGGAGTCAGAGAAAGACCAACACCATGTAATTTCACTCATATGTGGAATTTAATAAACAAAACAGGTCAATATATGAGAGGGGAAAAAAAGGGGGGGGGACACAAACCATAGGAGACTCTTAATGATAGAGAACAAACTGAGGGTTGATGATGGAGGAAGGTGGGTGGGGGATGGGCTAGATGGATGGTGGGTATTAACAAAAGCACTTTTTATGATGAACACTGGATATTATGTGTAAGTGATGAACCAGTGAATTCTACTCCTGAAGTCAATATCGCACTGTATGTTAACTAATTAGAATTTAAACAAAAATTAAAAAAAAGATTAGTGTATAAGAGCTGCTTTTTTTAGTGATAAAATAGACAAAGCTTTGGTTAAACTTAAGAAGAAAAGAGAAGAGGGGACAAAAATAAATAGCACCAGATATGAGAGAGAAACATTACACATAATTCCAAAGAAATATAAAGAATCATAAGAGACTATTATTAACAATTATATATGAACAGGGGCGCCTGGGTGGCACAGCGGTTAAGCGTCTGCCTTCGGCTCAGGGCGTGATCCCGGCCTTAAGGGATCGAGCCCCACATCAGGCTCCTCTGCTATGAGCCTGCTTCTTCCTCTCCCACTCCCCTTGCTTGTATTCCCCCTCTCGCTGGCTGTCTCTATCTCTGTCGAATAAATAAATAAAATCTTAATAAAAAAAAACAATTATATATGAACAAATCAGACAACCTTGAAGAAATGGATAAAGCCCAAGACATATATGACCCACCAAGACTGAATTATGAAGAAATACAAAATGTGAAATGGCCGAAAATAAATCAGATTGAATCAGTAACCCAGACTTTCCCAACGAAGAAAAGTCCAAGACCAGATGGCACTGATGGTGATTTCTACCAACATTTAAAAAATTAATGCAAATGCTTCTCAGAGTCTTCTAAATTAAAGAGGAAAGAATACTGCCAAACTCATTTCTGAGGTCATCATTATTACCCGGATACCAAGACAAGGACACTACAAGAAAAAAAAATTAAAGGCCAGTATGCCTGGTGATCATAGGAGCAAAAATCATCAACAAAATATTATCAAACTGAATTCAATAATACATGACAACGATCATACACCACGATTAAGTGGGATTTATTCTAGAGACGTAAGGATGGTTCAACATCCACAAATCAACCAATGTGATCTGTCACATTAACAAAATAAAGGATAAAAATCATATGATCATTTGAGTGCGAAAAATCACTTGACAAAATTCAGCATTCTTTCATGATAAATACTCTCAAGAAACTGGGCAGAGGGAATGTACACAACATGATAAAGGGCATAGATGACAAACCCACAGCTAGCATTATAGTTAATGGTAAAAAGCTGAAAGCTTTTCCTCTAGGATCAGGAACAAGACAAAGATGTCCACTCTCACCACTTTTATTCAACGTAGTACTGGAACTAGCTAGAGCAATTAGGCAAGAAAGAAAAATAAAAACAAATAAAAGATATCCAAATAGGAAAGAAAGAAGTAAAACTGTATTTATACACGGCATGATACTGTTTACAGAAAACCCTAAAGAATCCACCAAAACTGTTAGAACTAATAATTTCAGAAAGTTGCATGATACAAAATCAATACACAAAAATCAATTACATTTCTACACACCAACAATGAACGATCAGAAAGAGAAATCAAGAAAACAATCCCACTTACAACAGCACCAAAATGAATTAAATATTTAGGAATATTTAACCAAAGAAGTGAAAGACCTGCACACTGAAAACCATAAAAGACTCATGAAAAAAATTAAGAAGACACAAATAGCTGGAGAGTCCTGCCACGTTCACAGACTGGAAATATTAATATTGCTAAAATGTCCATACTACCCAAAGTAATCTACAGAATCAGTGGAGGCCCTATCAAAATTCCAAAGGCATTTTTCACAGAAATAGAAAAAACAATCCTAAAATTTGTATAGAAGCACAACACACCAAAAAGCTAAAGAAATCTTAAAAAAAAAAAAAAAAAAAAAAAAAAAAAAAAAGGAACAAAGCTGGAGACAACACATTTCCTGATTCAAATTATATTACAATGGGATAGTAGTCAAAGCAGTATGGTATTGGCAAAAAAATAGACACAGAGACCAATGAAACAGAAGAGAAAGCCCAGAAATAAGTGAATATGTGGTCAATTTTTTTTTAAACAAAGAATCTAAGAATACAAAGTGGGGAAAGAATAGTCTTTAATAAATGCTATTAGGAAAAAATAAGCTCAAATGGATTAAAAACCTAAATGTGAGACCTGAAACCATAAAAATCCTAGAAGGGAACACAGGCAGCAATTTCTCTGACATCAGCTGTAGCAACATTTTTCTAGATATGTCTCCTGAGGCAAGGGAAACAAAAGCAGAAATAAACTATTGGGACTACATCAAAATAAAAAAGCTTCTGCCTAGTGAAGAAAATAATCAACAAAACTAAAAGGCAAACTACAGAATGGGAGAAGATTTTGTAAATGATATATCTGATAAAGGGTTAGTATCCGAAATCTATAAAGAACTTATCAAACTAAACACCCAAAAAACCCCAAATAATACAGTTAAAAATGGGCAGAAGACATGAACAGACATCTCTCCAAAAAAGACTTAGAGGTGGCCAACAAACACATGAAAAAGATGCTCACCATCACTCATCATCAGGGAAATACAAATCAAAACCACAATGAGATACCACCTCACACCTGTCAGAATGGCTAAAATAAAAAACACAAGAAACAACAAACACTGGCAAGGATGTGGAGAAAAAGGAACCCTCTTGCACTGTTGGTGGGATGTAAGCTGGTGCAACCACTGCGGAAATTGTATGGAGGTTTCTCAAAAAGTTAGAAATAGAACTACCCTATGATCCAGTAATTGCACTACTGTGTATTTATCCCCAAAACACAAAAACACTAATTCAAAGGGACACCTGCACCCCTATATTTTTAGCATATTATTTACAATAAACAAATAATGGAAACAGCCCAAATGTCCATTGACTGATGAATGGATAAATAAAATAATAAGATGTGGTATGAGAGAGAGAGAGAGAGAGAGAGTATGTGTGTGTGTGTGTGTGTGTGTGTGTGTGTGCGCGCGCGCACGCGCAGTGGCATATTACTCAGTCATAAAAAAGAATGAAATCTTGTCATTTGCCACAACATGGACAGAACTAGAGAGAACTATGCTAAGCAAAATAAGATAGAGAAAGACAAATACCATATGATTTCCCTCATGTGGAATTTAAGAAACACAACATGCAAAGGAAAGAAAATGAGAGAGAGAGAGAGAGAAAGCAAGAAACAGACTCTTAAGTATAGAGAACAAACTGATGGTTACCAGAGGGGAGGTAGGTGGGTGGACGCTTGAAATAGGTGATGGAGATTGAGGACTGAACTTGGCCTGATGAGCACCAGGCAATGTATGAATGTATGGAATTGCTGAATCACATATTGTGTACCTGCAACCAACACACTGTATATTAACATACTGGAATTAAAGACTTCATTAATGAATAAAATAAATTAAAAAAACAAATGGTGTTGGAAACTGGACTGCCACATGCAAAGGGATGAAACTGGATTCCTATATACACCATACAGAAAAATGAACTCAAAATGGATTAAAGACTTGAACATAAGACCCGGAATTGCACAAGTCCTAGAAGAAAATACAGGGGGTAAGCTCCTTGACACTGGTCTTGCCAATGATTTCTTTTGGATCTGACACCAAAAGCAAAGCCAACAAAAGCAAAAATAAACAAGTGGAATCACATCAAACTTAAAGGCTTCTACACAGCAAAGAAAACTATCAACAAAATGAAAAGGCAAACTATCAAATGGGAGAAAATATTTGCAAACCACATATTCAATGAAGGGTTAATATCCAAACTATACAAGAAACTCATACAACTTAATAGAAAAAAAACCCCCAGTTTTTAAAAAAGATTTTTATTTATTTGTTTGAGAGAGAGAAACAGCATGAGCTGGGGGGAGGAGAAGGAGAGAGACAAGCAGATTCCCCGCTCAGCAGGGAGCCGGACACCAGGCTGGATCCCAGGACCACGAATTCATGACCCAAGCCGAAGGCAGATGCTTACCCAACTGAGCCACCCATGTGCCCCCAAATGTCCCAAATTAAAAAAAAATTTTGCCCCAATGGGCAAAGGTCCTAAATAGACATTTTTCCAAAGAAGACATACAAATGGATAACAAGTACACAGAAATGTGCTCAACGTCACTAATCACCAGGGAAACGAAAAATCAAAACCACAATGAGATATCACCTCACACCTGTTAGGATGACTATTATCAAAAAGACAAGAGATAAATGCCAGAAAGGATGTGGAAGGACTTGGGGTAAAAGGGAACCTTTGTGCACCGCTGGTTGGAATTTACACCGGTATACTCACAATGGAAAACAGTATGAAGGCTTCTCAAAATATTAAAAGTAGAGCTACCGTATGATGCAGCAATTCTACTCACAGTTATATACCCAAAGGAAATGAAAGCATTATCTCGAAGAGATATCTGTATTCCCATGTTCAATGCAGCATTATTCATAACAGTCAAGGTACGGAAACAATCTAAGTGTCCACTGACAAATGAATTGATAAAAATATATATACATAGAATATAATACTATTGAGCCTTAAAAAAGAAAGAAATTCTGTCATTTGCAACAACATGGATCAGCCTGGAAGGCATTATGCTCAGTGAGATAAGTCAGACCAAGAAATACTACATATCAGTCAAACTCAGAAACAGAACAGAAAAGCAGTTGCCAGGGGCTGGGCAGTAGGGGAAATAGGGAGTGGTTGGTAAAAGGGTACAAACTTTCAGTAATAAGATGAATAAGGTCTGAGAATTTAATATATAACACTGTGACTATAGTGACAACAGTTTATTGTATAAGTGAAATTTGCTGAGAGAACTTAAATGGTTTCATCACCCCCTCCACCTAAAAAAAAAAAGGTAATTATGTGAGATGACAGATGTGTTAATAAACTGGATGAGAAGACTCCTTTCACAACTTATAACTGTATCAAAACAACACATTGTGTATTTTAAACAGCTCACAATTTTATAAATTATGTATCAACAAATTGGAAAAAATAAAATAAAAATGAAATATTTTGTTGTAATAATTATGAGTTAACATTGCAAAAGATCGGGGGATTTCAAGGTTAATTTGTGGGTTTTCAGTGAAACCATATTCTGTGTTCTTAGAGCAATCTCTAGATGTAACTCTTTGCTCTTATTGTCCCTAGCCTTTTGAGCACCAAGCTCATTACTATTAGAGAACATAGATCCTTTCTTCTTTTTATAATTCTTATGTATGATTTTCTCCTTTACTGAGCCCCTTTTGTAATGTCCCTGTAAATTTTTATTGAAGGTTTTTAAATTGCCTTTCCTTGAGAATAAGGATGCAGTTGCAGGATCTGAATTAAAATTTTTGGATTTCATCCTCCTTATGTTTAGATATACAACAAATTTACTGTTTACCAGGCCCGTTTACCTTGGTTTGATTAGTAGAAATTTCTATTACCTTTCTTCTTCAAATACTGATTTGAGTCTTATAGTCTTCTCTGAAATATTAATTTAATATCACCAGCATATACTTCATTATTTCCTCTCTAATTTATTGTTTCTCAATCTTGCCTGTAAATGAAAGTTTCAAATTGACTGGGTGCTATTTTATCATCAACTTTAGTTTGGCTTTAACACAGAAAGATCTCAGAGCTTTCTGGGGGGGTTTGTTTTTATATTTCTTATTTATTTTACTTTATTTTATTTTATTTTATTATTTTTTTAGTACAGTTGATACACAACATTACATTAGTTTCAGATACAGAGATCTCAGAGCTTTTTTTTCCTGTGCAGACCACTAAGTTTTCAGGACCAGAATAAAAAGTAAAACTCCAATTATGTCTAGGGTAAAATAAACGTTTGAGGAAAATAACTGAATCTTTAATTATTTAAAAAAATCTGTAATTAACTGTGAATTTTAATGATCTATTTGCTTCTTATCCTTTCATATCATTATTAGTTAAAAATCAACTGTATTGATGAATCAAAACCTGTGTAAAAATTTAGCCCCCTTTTTAAAAACCTAATAATGCCTATTAGCGATAATAAAGATTTTTAACTCTGGCAATGCTTAAGTACATATTTTTTAAAATTTTTATTTTTTATTTTTTTTAAAGATTTTATTTTTATTTATTTGACAGAGAGAGAGACAGGCAGCGAGAGAGGGAACACAAGCAGGGGGAGTGGGAGAGGAAGAAGCAGGCTCCCAGTGGAAGAGCCCGATGTGGGGCTCAATCCCAGAACTCTGGGATCACGCCCTGAGCCGAAGGCAGACGCTTAACGACTGAGCCACCCAGGCGCCCCTAAAAAGTTTTATTTCTTAAAATAATGCTTAGCACATAGTAGGTATTGAACAACCTTGTGTTTGATTAAGCTTAAATAATGAAAAGAATTTATAACTTTTGTTATTTCAGCTAAATTATGTACATATTAAATAAGACTATTCATGAATACATTTAAAAATGAATACTCACAAATTATTCTTCAAATTATTATTAATATTTACCACGCTATTGTGAACAAATATATTAAATGTTCATCTTATAATTCAATTGGAGTATCATGAAAAAAACTATTTTAGAAAACCAAACTAATGAGGTCACAAAAATATTTTTTCTATTTGCACATTATCCACTTAACATGTTAATATGGAAATGGAAAATTAGTTTACATCATGAATTTATTATTTAGTTTTAGTAAAATTTAGTAAAATTTACATAAATGAATTAAAACTACTTAAACAGATTTGCTGTGAAATTAACATTCTTTACTAAAGTAATTTTATGAAGATGATACTCGTGTTATACGTTCTTTCTTTACCCCTCATTCACCCCTAGCCACCAATTCAAATAATTACAAATCTCATGTGTTTCAGTGACAGCATTTTACCACCCTAATTCTTGAAGACAGACATTAATTAGTTTTTTGATTTGACTAAATGAAAAAGTCTTGAGAAAAACTGAAATCCTTATTTAAGACTAGGTTCACTACATCTGTATCTTTGGGGTAAATACCCAGTAGTGCAATTGCTGGACCACAGGGTAGCTCTATTTTTAACTTTTTAAGGGACCTCCACATTGTTTTCCAAACTGGCTGCACCAACTCGCATTCCCACCAACAGTGTAAGAGGGTTCCCCTTTCTCCACATCCTCTCTAACATTTGTTGTTTCCTGTCTAGTCCATTTTTGCCATTCTAACTGGTGTAAGGTGGTATCTCAAGGTGGTTTTGATTTGAATTTCCCTGATGGCTAATGATTTTGAACATTTTTTCATGTGTCTGTTAGCCATTTGTATGTCTTCATTGGAAAAGTGTCTGTTCATATCTTCTGCCCATTTATTGATTTGATTATTTGCTTCACGTGTATTGAGTTTGAGAAGTTCTTTGTAGATCTTGGATATAAGTCTTTTATCTGTAGTGTCATTTGCAAATATCTTCTCCCATTCCGTGGGCTGCCTCTTAGCTTTTTTGACTGTTTCCTTGGCTGTGCAGAAGCTTTTTATCTTGATGAAGTCCCACAAGTTCTGTAGGACCCTTTCTTATATCACAAGAACCATGTAGAAAACATTGTTCTACAAGTAGGAAGTTGTTGCAAGACCAACCTCTGGATATAAAGGGTATAAAAAATTCAAGAAGTAATGAATATTTTTTAAAGATTTATTTATTTATTTGAGAGAGAGAGCACAAGTGGGGGTAGGGGCAGAGGGAGAGAGAGAACCCTCAAGCAGACTCCCCATTGAGCACAGAGTCCAACACAGGGCTCAATCCCAGGACCCTGAGATCATAACCTGAGCTGAAACCAAGACTTCGACGTTGAACTGACTGAGCCACCCACACATCCCACGAATATTTTTAATGTTATGTTCTTTCTAAAGGAAAACTAAAAACAGAGAGGGAGCCAAACCATAAGAGACTCAACTATAGGGAACAAACTGAAGGTTGCTAGGGGGATGGCATAACTGGGTGATGGGCATTAAAGAGGGCACTTGATGTAATGAGCACTGGATGTTATATGTAACTGAAGAATCACTAAATTCCACCCCTGAAACTAATAATACACTATATGTTAACTATGTTGAATTTAAATAAAAAATTAAAAAAAAAAAAGAATAGGTTCAAATCTTTATTCCAGCTTTTTCTAGTTATATTCACTTGACTGGCTTATGTAACATCTATGACCTTCATTTTACTTCTCTCTATAAATAAGGATCCTAATATCTACCTTATAGCCCTTTTGGGGATATATCATCATCACAATCATCATTATTTTGATGTTGGAAATGTTTGATTCTGGTTTTCATTTTCAAAATCCTGTGGCAGCTACAAATACCAGAAACAGTAACTGGTTAATAAAAGATAACTTCAAATATTATAATTCTGCCAGATAAGTTAATCGTTTTTAATAACGATGGTACAAAACTTAAATTTAAAATAATGATTAAGTGGAATCCAATTAGACAGTTTATCAATATCGCCCAAAGTAACAGATTGCTTCTTTGAAAGGTTACTGAAACACAGCAAGTCAAGGTGGATATTAACAGTTTTTTGTTTTGTTGTTTGTTTTGTTTTGAGAGCATGAAAGAATTATGTGATATCCTGGTTCTGAGGCTACATTTCCATTTATTAAAATATAAATGTTTCTTGTTATTATGATGGGTAATTATCAATAAGAATACTAATACTGAGAGATAACTTTCCATTTTATCATAAGGGGGGCAGCTTGATATTATGGAAAATATATAGGTTTTGCAATCAAAAAGAAGTATATTCAAGTCCAAATCTCCACTGATTAATATGAAATAGCTACACCTCTAACTCGGTTTCCTCATCACTGATATAGGATTAATAAAGTTACTCTGTCAGAGTTGTTGTGATGGTAAGAAGTAACACTTATGAAGATATTAGTGTGCTATTTGGTACCTAACAGGACCTCAGTCTATGATTGTGGTTCCTATAATGAGAATGTGTTCTGTTTTTATAAGCATCCCTATCAAAAATGTAGGCAGAGACTTCGACAAGTATCCATCATGCATTCATTCAGATGTACTCATCCATTCATGCACGCATGCATTCATTCATTCATAATAATATTCAAGGCAGTATCAAAGCAGTGAGGACAACGAAGTGAAGAAAGTCAACGGAACTAACTACAATGCAAAGCAAACAGATCAATTACTGAAGCAGAGACAGTCAACAGAATGTGAGGAAAGGGAAATGTTTTAGGAAAGTACCAGAAGAGCTAGAATTTAAGATTGATCATGGAAGACGAATACTGTTCCTAAAATTTGAGAAGTTGTAGAGAGGATTTACACTCTGAAAACAAGTTCCACATATAACCTGAATATAGTTCTGAGCCTCATGTGACCCATTCTTCAAGCAAACAGACTCCAATAACAAGAAGAAAGTAATTCCAATCTTATAATTGTATCTCGCAAAGACATCAAAGAGTACACAATTTGAAACCTACTTCCACCATTCTTTTCATTCTGTACTTTTTTTTTTTTACCCCCTTCTGCTTCCCCTGAAGCATCTCTTCATGTTTCTCCTTCTCTATAAGCATCAAAATACACTTCATCCCAAGAGGTCTTTCCTTTTCCATTTCTTTTGCTGTATTTCTCTTTATTCTTATCTCTTGTAGGAGTTACTCTTGACACAATTCAAATTCCCTATTCTGATTTTCTCTCCACTGATTAGCATGATCTGCATAAAAAGGAGCAAGAACTAGGGCAGGGGTTCTTTTCCAAGGGATTCAAGGAGAGGACTGTATCTCAACATAATTGGTTTCTCTGATAATCTTATGCATTTTATTTCATGCATGTAGAAACACCATTTTGAGAAATAATCTGTAGGTTTCTCTAGATTGCCAAAGCTCATGGCACAAAACACGTTTAGGAACCCTTGAAATGAGGGTGAAGTAGAAGCAACTGAAAATGGCAGCAAATATTTACTCATTCAAATTTTTGTCCACATTTCACTTGAAAGCACCTGCGGTTTTGTAGAAAGCAGTAAGCAGTCACAGTGGCCAAAACTTATCGTGAGGACAGGAAGCGAAGGGAGATGAGACATTGATTTCTATGTGAACGAAACCAGAAATGACACACGAGACAGCCACTATGCTGTGCATAAATAGTAGCAGTTTCTTTATAAAAACATAAAGGACCCATTCTCTGTATTTTTCTTTCCATGCTCTTTCACATTATCCTGCCACTTCTCTCATTAGTTTCCCCCAAATTATCCAGAGCCCAAATCTAGCAAAGAAATAGCCAAACTTACTAAAACTTCTGATTTCAAAGGAAATTAGTCGCTACCTCAAATTAAATGGAAATCAGCTGTCACGGTTCAAATATTTCACAGCAGCTACCCAGCCATCTAATTCCTGTCCTGTCTCCCCTTATACCCTCCACACCTCTTCTAATACCTTAACTAGAAATCTTCAAGGGAGTAGATTTCTGAGAGACATTCCTGTCAGCTTTTAGTGTTGCTGAAAAATCAACCCACCTGCCACCAGCTGTGTGACAGTTTATATAGTGTTGCCAGGCCCATAATAGTTCAGAGTACTTGTGAATATATTATTTTTGACAGTTTCTTCTCCCAATTAAGGACCACACAGAACTCTCCATTCACAGTAAAAAATCCTGGAAGTGTTATCCCTTGGGCGGCTAAGCAGTTTTACAGGTAGGAAAAAATAAAGTCTGTAGGGTTTCAGGGGGATGTGGGAAGGGGCACAAATCAGCGGGCAGCTCATTCTTTTACATTAGTGGGCAAGTCTTCAGGGGCAGCGCTGACTGCCAATTTGCAGGATGTTAAGTCACCTTCTGCCATCAGCTCCGTGGCAATGGCAAAACTATCCCATAATACCCAAACTTCCACTTTTGTGAAAGCAGCAGAATCCCAATTATTCTCACAAATACGAGACTCGGAACAGACCAAACCACATTTTAAGTTTTTCTCTTGAGGACAGATAGAATATGGGGGCACCTTTCAAGTAATGGCCACTTAAAAGATGAAGCTATTGTATAAAAATACAGGGATGTCATAAATAAATTTAAATTGCTTTTCATGGTTTACAGTCGCTAGTCAATGAGAAGTGATTTTCTTTTGCAATTTAAGCTAGTAACAAAATGTATTGAGTGCTTAGTATATATCAAGCACTTCATATATATATATATATATATATATATATATATATATATATATATATATATATATATATAAATCCATCTAATTTCCACCCCACAAATTGTCTCATTTAGACACAAAGACTATCATTTTAAAGAGAATAAAACTAAGAAGGTAAGTATTTGCTGAAGCTCATATTAGGGAGAGCCTGAATTTGAGTCCAGGCAGTCTGAGTCCAGAGCCCACTTGCAATTTTTCCTGTCGTGCAGGACCCCATGTATGAAAGGGTCCCCTATTTACATTAATGCTACCTTGTCATTTTCTTGAATAATAACAATAATTTTTGTTGTCTCATTATACTAGATCGTAAAGACCAAATACATGGAGTTGCTATTCTTCAATACTCAGAACAAAGATCCTCAGAAAATTCAACCTGCTAGTCCCACCCCATGTTGCCACCACATAACCTATGTATTATCTAGCAAATGCAGCTATGAGGCCAGGCCCTCCACCAAACTAAGTTTATAGCAATAACACAGCACTAAAGGAAAAGCACTGGATTCACCCAAGACATGTACCACTTTAAACATGACTGGAAGCATAGGGCATCTCGATAATGGAAGAGAGTAGGATACTAATCATTTGAAATAATTTGGTCTCTCAAGAATCCAGACGGGGAATTCACAGTCACTCAGATTTGGAAGGCAACTTAAAGGTAATCTGTTTAAACCTCTCAGTGGCATTTGGCCCGCTCGGAAGACTTTATTATTAATTTTTTCTTTCTCATAAAGACTCCCAATATTAAGTTTATTATTATTATTTTTAAGGTTAGGATTAGAAATTGAGAGCAGATATATTTAATATCTTCTGGCTGCTTTAGAACTAAGCTGTATTAAAGGTTTGTTTCATCAGATATCCTTCTTGACAAATGATCCAAAATGCCTTTAGTCATCATCGGGATGTAGGTTGAGCCTTCGTGTGTGTGAGAATACTTTTCTCAATTTATTATAATTTCTGTGATTTATGCACAACAGTGATGGAAACAGCCTGGTGTAGATTTCCAAGGCGCAGTGTGGGAGGCACTGTGTGCGCACAAATCCCGTTATTTGTTAATAGGATTTGTCCACATACCTTCTGCCCAGTCTGCTCAATGCTTTGAAATATTGCAGCTGCTTTTCATTTCCTGTTAAATCCGATTGGCAGCAATGTCAATGCTACAGCTCAACCCACAAACAGAAGCACAATTACCAGCAAGAATGCACAGGTGGCAAAATAGTCATAAATGCCACCATGAAGCAAAAATTTCCAATGGCAAGATGCCATCTGGGGAATTTAGTTACCAAACCAGGCCCAATTCTAAAGTAAGATATCTATCCTTGACTGCGTATTGCTTCATAATATCGATGACTCCAACACAGTGGAGTCTTAACTGGGGGCAATTTTGTTTCCCACAGGACATGTGGCAATGTCTGGAGACACTTTTGATTGTCATGACTGAGTGGTACCATCCATCAAGTGGGTAGAAGACCAGGGATGCTTCTAAATATCCTACGACGCATATGAAAACCCCTCATGGCAAAGAATAATCTAGTACATGTTTTCAGGAGTTGTGAGGTTAAGAGCCCTGGCCCCAAATATTCCAAACCAATCTAATAATCATAAATTATGGTTTTCCTTTTATACCACCTTTAGAATATAAACAGCAATGTCAATTGGGGAACAAACACTTTTAAATACATAGGAGCTGATCTGGTACCATATTTTTGCATTGGTGACATTTAAGAATACATCTCTTGCTAAGTATTTTGACCAGGATAAGAAGAAGTACTAATGATGAAAAGAGCAAAAGCAGATTCTTAGAAATATTACAGCTGAAGGGACTTCTAGTCCAGCATTTCTGAACTCTATTCCCTATCACGCCAGTTCAGCAAGATGTACGGGTATCCCATAACTAGGCATTCAGGTCAAATGACACAGTGAAATGTTGGCTTAAACAGAGTGAAATATATTTTGATTCTCAAGGACCATTCTCAGAGCTTGGAAGTGCTCACAGGACCATGGGTCTCCAAAAGTAACTATAGTAAAAATAGAAAAAAGTTTTCAAAGATACAAATGTAGTGAGAAGGGGCACAAGCACCCCAATGTTCATAGCAGCAATATCCACAATAGCCAAACTGTGGAAGGAGCTGAGATGCCCTTCAACAGATGAATGGATAAAGAAGATGTGGTCCATAAATACAATGATGTATTACTCAGCCATCAGAAAGGATGACTACCTATCATTTGCATCGACATGGATGGAACTGGAGGGATTATGCTAAGTGAAATAAGTCAAACAGAGAAAGACAATTATCATATGGTTTCACTTGTATGTGGAATATAAGGAATAACATGGAGGACATTAGGAGAAGGAAGGGAAAAATGAAGGGAGGGAATCAGAGGGGGAGATGAACCATGAGAGACTATGGACTCTAGGAAATAAGCTGAGGGTTTCAGAGGGGAGGGGGGTGGGGGATGGGTTAGCTCAGTGATAGGTATTAAGGAGGGCATGTATTTCGATGAGTACTGGGTGTTATATGCAAACAATGAATCATGGAACACTACATCAAAAACTAATGAAATACTATATGGTGACTAATATAATAAGAAAAAAATGAATAAGTTTTCAAACTCACTGAACCATTAAATCCTTTACTCCTATAATATCTGTCAATATTGCCTTCAACAAAAGTTCTAGTCCAGCCAGCATGCTCATAAATAAAGTATTATACAAAGCTCAAGTTATTTGCTCAAAATTCTTCCAAGTCAGGACCAAGCAAGGACAATATCAAAGACACCTCACGTCCATTGTTCCTTCCACCATGCCATTTTTTTATACAGCTATTATTTTTAGAAAGATGGGTTAATTATATTATTACATCATAGCATATAGTACTTGGAATACACTTTATTTATTTATTTATTTATTTATTTATTTATTTATTTATTTATTTATTTATTTTAGAGGGGGGGAGGAGGAAGGGCAAAGGGAGAGAGAGAATCTCAAGGAGACCCCCCCACACCCCACCACGAACATGGAGCCCTGAGATCATGACCTGAGCTGAAATCAAGAGTCAGATGCTTCACTGACTGAACCACCCAGTTGCCTCAGAATACACACTATTTTTGACAGAGCATGTTTAACCCTGACAACCACATCAAATTATTTTTCCCTCTTCTCTTCTTCAAGGTCATCATCATCTTTCCTTTCATCATCACTACACCATCTCTTCAATATGAACTCAGCTACCAGAATTTACCTTGAGGTTAGGCCCCCATGCTGAAAGCAATTGGTGGCACCCACTGGAGCCACTCAATGTCTGTTGAATTAATGAATGCTCCATTTTATAGATAAAGCGTAAGAAACATAGAGTAAATTGAAGGTATGAGTACATGTTTTTAAGCACCTATTATCCTGAAGGCAGCATGTTGGTTATTTTTTCATATCTCAGTGAATTAGAGAGATGTAATAGCAACATCAAAAGATAAAGCAAAACTGGCAAAGGAAAGAAAAAATAATACATTCTTCAGGAAAAGAAAAGAAACTACAGAATAAGTGATGGAAAACCGAAGGAATGTATTTTTTCCCTTGCACTTGTGTTCTAAGACAGTATATAAAACCAGCCTGGACTTCAGCATATCGACTCACATTCATTTGGTCGTATGCAAAAGGCCAATGATTTTGCTGGGTAAAATTTCTCAGTGGAGCTACAAGAAGAGACACAATGATGAGCATTGAACTTTTCATGACCATCTACTTAAACTAGCTGGAATTAAACACTTCAGTAGTTCCACTTCAATTTTATTTATATTTCTTGTGGTCATAGAGTCTAGTCAATTTAATGTTTAACACATAATTCTCGAAAAACAAAACTAAAAGGAGCTCACTTGGAAAACAAAAAGATAAAAGATCCCCTCTAATAATTAATTCTCTAACACATGTGTCATTATCTAGTAGATTAGCTTACTGAGGACACTTGTTGCTTCTCCTCTACCAATCTAGAATCCAGTAATACTAAAAGTGAACTCAGAATACATCCCAGAGAATTATTTTAATGAAAGAACTTTTTACTAGTGTGAAAATGCTTAACACTGGGATGTGTAACCAACTCAAAGATGTGCAAATCTAAAAGGGAATTACAACTGAAAACAGATAAAACTAGCTTTGAATTATTTCATTTCTGACCCAGAATTAATGTTTTTAATTTCCAGCAACAGTCAAGTGCTTTCAAAAATCTTAAATGATCTTGAAACACATGGCAAGCCAACTGAAAGAGTTACACAAGATATTTGTTCATTGACAAATCCATTTGTCCATCACTCATTCAAACATCAATGTACACCAACTACATTGAAAGTGCCAGGCTCAGTGATGTGGAGAACTAAAGATAAACACCCTGCTCTTAAACAAGTCATGTTCCAATAAAGAGAATCAGATATAAAAAAGGATAACACATGCACATGTGCAGAAAATTGGGTAACAATAACGATCAATGTAGCACTGTTTGTATAAAAAAACTGTAGGGAATATAAATGTTCATCAAGAGAAGTGCTAAAGTAATATGAATTATTCACAATATGTAATAGCATAGCAGCAGTAAGTAGCTCAAAAAATCATCCCAATGCCTAGAGTTTGAGTGAATAATGCAAGTTGCTGAATAAATATGGCTACATAAATATTATATATTTGTGGGTATGTAACATATATAGAAATGCATAGGGAAAAGGTCTGGAAAGACATAAATGAAATGAGAACAGTGATTCTCTCTGGGTAAGATACTGAAACTGGGAGAGATCATCATAAAAAGTTAGTTTTACCTGTAATGCTCTTCATGTATTACTTATCAAATGCATGTACATAGATAGAAAGGTGCAGAGGTATAAATTAACATGATCAATACCATAGGGAGGAACACATATAGGGATACAGAGTTTTGAATGAGTAAAATGGTTCCCTCTAGGAGAAATGATGCAATATTTTATGTAGAAGAAGCCATAGTTTATTAGTTATAAAACGAATTCAGAGTTGGATAGAAAGTAGAATTAACTATAAAAATACTATAATACACAAAAATTAACAAAAAATGGCTCTTGGGGTTTTGGGAGGGGGGATGGTGGGATGAATAGCTGAAGTACAATGTTTTTCTTTAGGACACTGAAACTATTTGGTATGGAGTGGAATGGTGGATACATGACATTACCTGGACAAAAATCTAAAGAACTATACAAAGTAAAGCATAAATCCTAAAGTAACCTACAGACAATATATCAATATTTGTTCCTCAATTGCAACAAATTTACCACACCAATGGAAGTTATTCATGATAGGGGAAACTATGTGTGGGGGGTTAAAGAACTCTGTACTTTCTGTTCTATTTCTTTGTAAACCTAAAACTGCTAAAAAAAAATAGTATTTTAATTTTAAAATGTTGTGACAGAAAAATGCATAAAAAAGAAGAACACAAACAGAATAATTAATGCTTTTGGTGGAAGACTGGGCCACTGGCTGTATTATATCAATGACGTTGAATTAATACATACAGAGCATATGTTGTGGGCAAGTACACAGAACATTTAATTTTATTACTGTTATTTATATGTTTGCTTTGTGTATAATTTTTGATGTCTTAAAGACGAACAATGATTGTTCCAGGAAGTCTAAGAATGGAAAAATATTACAAGGAGAGAGAACAGCTAAAATGATGACACACATATGTGAGAAACAGCCCTTGCTGGGATTGGAACAGAATCTGGAACAGAATCTAGAGTGCAGACTCATGTCAAACAGCCTGAAGGTGAAACCAAAATGTGAAGATGAGATTAGACTGTGAAGCGCAGCAGATGCCTACCCAGGGAGTTTGGATGGAAGTATGGGAATCAATATTTAAGAGCATGACCTACTCACTTCTGAGCTTCTGTGAGATGGATGGCAATGAGGAGAGAGGCAGAGGGGACAGGAAAAGATCAGTGAATGTGTAATGAGGGTGATGGTTTGGGCATTAAAATGAGTGAGTTCAAATTCTGGTTCTGATACTTCCTAGCTGTGTATGTAAACCCAAGGCATATATCTTAAAAATGTTTTAATCTCAATTTGCTCATGAATCATAATAAATGTAACTCTCCAACAGGTTTGTTGGTGGTATTAAATAAGAGAATGGATGCTAAAATGCCTAGTACAGAATCTTACACACAGTAAGTATCCTGGAGATTTAACAGTTTTTGTCGACTTCAATACAACTGTTGCTGTGTTCAAGGCCTAAGAGTAGACAGGGAGAAAAAGGCTGTATTCAGGACAGTAGGGAGAGAAAAGGGTATGAAAGTGACTCACTATGAGTTCCTGAAGAACGATGTTAAAGACAAACACAGGAAGCACAGGGGGGAAAGAAGTCTGAGCAAAGAAGAGTCGAAGCACAGATGGAAGGACTTCAGGATATGCATCCAAAACCCAACTAAAATCACAGAGTAGCAAGCAATGTGAGAAAACAACAACAACAGCAAAACAACAGGAACAACATTTTGGACCACAGGGCCAAGGAATTCTATGTGAAACTGAGGCATTCTTAAGCGATTCAGAGGCCATGGGCATCATGGGTACAAAGGGAACACGCAGGACAATGCCTGAGATGAATGCAGAAGGTGGAAGAGGAACAAAGTGAAAACCAGTGGGAAACCAGTGGGAAATGAGCAGGAAGGTAACAGTGGGTTCCATGAAAGCTTTGAAGAATTCTATCTGAAACCCACGATGCTTCTCCTGGTCTACCTCCTACAGGGCTTCACACATAGGCCTTAAAGACATGTCTTAGTCAGATTCGGCTGCTAAAACAAAGTACAATAGAGAAATAGAAACGAAAAACATTTATTTCTCAGAGATATGGAGGCTGGATGTCCAAGACCAAGATGCCAGCAAGGCAGGTTTTGTTGTGAGGCCTTTTCTCTTGGCTTGCGGACAATCACCACACTGCTGTGTGCTCACTCATCTCTTTGCGCATTTGGAGAGACAGAGTGCTAGCTCTCTGATGTCTCTTCTTTTAAGGGTTCTAATCCCATCATGACAGCTCCTCCCTCAAGCCCTAATTACCCCCCAAAGGCTCCATCTCCGAAAACCACACAT
Source organism: Ursus arctos (assembly GCF_023065955.2). Lineage (NCBI taxonomy): Eukaryota > Metazoa > Chordata > Mammalia > Carnivora > Ursidae > Ursus > Ursus arctos. The sequence goes on along the minus strand of NW_026622808.1, from coordinate 54,882,156 downwards.
GGGGGGATAGGGCTTCCACATACAAATTTTGAGGGGGACACAAATCAGTCTATACCAAGGCACCACAGGCAATGTCTTAAGTATACTTAGGACTCCTAATTTTCTGAATAGTAATTCCCTAACTACCCCTTAAATTTTGGCATTTTCTACTACTAAGAAGAAGAGAAAAAGAAATACTGAGAAATATCTGAACTACTCTACGAAATCCATTATACAGATATTTACAAACATACACCCAGAGACACACAAAGCTACAGTTTTTAAACAGTGGTTATAAAAACAGTTTGTAGTGGAAGTTTACCTTGTTTAAGATGCACTGTTCTTATGACTTTAAAATTTTATACCTGATATCTTTAAAAGAACATTAATACCCAAAGTCAACACATCTGTAGAAAATATTTTGTTTTACAGGCAGGAGTTATTTCATATTATGAATAAAAATGTTTCCTTTAATAGTGCATTAAAAAGATTTTGAAGAGTTATATCAAGAATGGAATAACATGGAGGGAAATAATAAAAGTGATGCTAAAATGAATATTTCTTTAATTTGGTTTTTTCTTTCTTATCATAAAATTTGACCTTGTTATATTAATTAATGTTTTCATTATATTCTTTCAATTTCTAAATCAATGGACAATTACCCTAAATTGTTTTGTTTCCTAATCATTTTAAAACAATCACTTTTACATTAATTTTACTCCCTGGCATATTGCATCACTAATTATTTAATTCAGTGCATAATATTTTACCACCACTATAGATGGAACAAATTGAATTACAGACATATAAACTCTGTCCTGCTGTTGTTCAATTATCAAATATTTCATTATTCTACTAATTATAACATCTAACAAGTTCTGGGTAGAGGTGAGGTTACCAAGGCATTAATATTGGTTTCCAGGAACTTTAAAGTTAAGTGATTCACTCTTTTTCTCAAAACAATCTCATTGTTTCTCCATTAGACTCAAATTGCATCTTACAGTTTTATTCAGTGACTCATTATGCTATTTTCTACAACAAATCTCTGACAGTGGTGAAAATAAAAGTCTAATTTAGAATACAAAAACAATGGACATTGTGGTCATGACCAGTGACTTTTACTCAAAAGTCAATGCCAGCAAATTACAATGCTTGGAAAGTTGCACAAGGGACCAATGACAACTTAATTCTGTTCAGGTTCTTCCCATTAATAACCCAAATGTCCACCAATAACAACTGTCATCCTCCTAAGAAAAGTCTTCGGAATGCAGCAAACAAGATGAAAGCAATAATAACCATAAAATGCTTACCACAGTGTCAGGCACAAAATGAGTTTTCAAAAATTGCTAGCTAATGATAATAAGAGTATTATACTACTACCAGCTTTTGTAAGGACCCTGGTTCAAGATCAGAGAATACACAATATTAAAAATTAAAGAGACACTCACATGTAATACATCTGATACATAAATATCTAAGTATGTTGTGGAAAAATTCTTAGCTGTGCCTGGAAAATGGTACCTGTCTAATAAGTAATCATTTATTGAATGAGCACATGAATAAATACTCTTCAGGACACAGAACTGTATATGTGAGCAAAAGAGGAAGCATGGAAAATGAATTTTTTGTATAATGACCATTCTGAAAGGCTGCTCTAACATCGGTGAGCTAAGTCCAAATTACATCACAGGCTTGTGCCAGGCTTACAAGTCCAACAGAATCAGGCCAGCTCCTTTTTTTTTTTTTTTTTTTAAAGATTTTATTTATTTATCTGACAGAGAGAGACAGCCAGCGAGAGAGGGAACACAAGCAGGGGGAGTGGGAAAGGAAGAAGCAGGCTCCCAGCCTGATGTGGGACTCCATCCCAGAACGCTGGGATCACGCCCTGAGCCGAAGGCAGACGCTTAACCACTGTGCCACCCAGGCGCCCCAGGGCAGCTCCTTAAGAGTAAAAAAATAATAATCATCAAATAAAAATCTGGAAAAAATTTAAAAATGTGACTTACTTTTATTCTATCTTTCCCTATAGGACATACTAAGCCTAACTTGGGGGAGGGAGAATGTAAATCCTGAGATTCCGTATTAAATGTCTCTGACACAGCAAATATTATTTAATTTGTATATTACCTAAATTCTATAGATATTCCACATTTATACAATTTTAGAACCAGGCTTGGCAGCATTATAATTAGAGAAAAAACAAGATTTTTAAAATCACATCTCTAAAAAGATTATGTTCTTTGTCATCCCTTCACTAGATTTGCACTGGCTGTTTAAAGTTTTATCCTTCTGTATATATAACTATTTTAACTTTCTGTTTTCCAAGCATCCTTAAAAGTGTACTTCTGCAATGTCCTCAGGGAAATTTTGTTCTAATTGCATTTTTTTAAATTATTATACATGTGTATGCTGAGTAGGACTTTCAGTTACTGTCTCTGCCTATTAGGTAATTTTACCTTGAAGTTTGAAATAATTTGTTATTATACATTGTTTAAATAATCCCATGACAACAATACAGCCATTAATATGTCTAGCTATGATTATTTATTCATACATAATGTCTATCACATGTGTTAATGTTACAGAAAGCCAGTCGCTGACTCAATGTTAAATGGTAGATCCAATTCTGCTGCTGCCGACCACCTTCACTTTAAAATGCCTTTCTGAGGGGTGCCTGGATGGCTCAAGCGGTTAAGTATCTGACTTTTGGTTTTGGCTCAGGTCGTGATCTCATGGGTCATGGGACTGAGTCCCGCATCAGCCTCCACACTCAGCATGCAGTCTGCTTGGGATTCTCTCTCCCTGTCCCTCTGCCCCTCCCACTTGTCTTCTCTCTCTCTCTAAAATAAATAAATAAATCTTTAAAAAAATGAAATGTCTTTCTGAAATTTTTATTACAGCATTATGTAAGTAAAAGTAAGCTGAGATTATGAACAGAATTATATACAAAATTACATTAACTCTCATAGGAGTTGCAGGCCTTCGGTCTTGATAGAAATTATTAAGCTATATATATAAAACTTCATAGGTACCAAGGTCTATAATTTTCTGGATTTGTTAGTGATAGAGCCCTCCATCCCCCTATTTTTAAAATAGAATGTAACATAACATAGTATCTTACACAAAGTTTAAAGACATAAAACAGATAAGACTAGTGCTCTCTTTGGATGAAGCAGATGAATAGATCCCCTTCTATCCTTCCCTGCTGAGCTGTATGTGGGACATTCCCATACCCCTTTCTGTGAAACCCAGGACTCCACAGAAAACTGCTGAGAACATGTGTTTTCTAGAACCTAAAATGGTAAATTGGAGAGTCTCTGGTACAATATTCACTTTGTTCAATAGGTATATCTGGATAGGTAGTACAGGAGAAAACTCCAAAGTGTTCTTTAATCATTTTTATTGGAAATGGTAACAAAAGTGCAATGTCACAAGAGTTCATGCATTAGGCCCTCTCTGTTCCTGAACACAACTGCATTAATAGGAGATTTCAAGAAATCCTACAGAATACAACATATCTGCATGATACCAATTTTGATCAATGTGGTTCATCATTCAAATACCTCCTCATTGTAGATCTATGCCACTTTTGAAGACTTTTTGAAAATCAGATGTATTAGATATATCCCTTTTTCTATTTCTTAGTACCCTGTTGCTTTAAAAAAAATAATGTGACATTTGTCCTGGGAGGAAATAAAGGCAGGGACCTATTTTTATTTTGTGATCAGTTTCTCTGTCAGGAATTTACTTTCCTCTCTCTCTTCCTTCCTCACCCACCCTTCATTTCTGTTTCTGTCTGTCTGTCTGTCTCTCCCTCTACCTTACTCTGAAAGAAGCAATGAAGTTTACAGGGAATGTGCATCTATCCATAAACTACCATCACTTCAGACTTCTTGAGTTCCCTCTACATATCTGTGCAATAAAACACACCAGTCTAAATCCTTCGCCACTTTTCTTACATACACCATTCTATGTATCCTGGAACTTTATAAGTAATCCAATTTTAAGATTCTGGACATTTTCAATGGAAGCTCTCTTACTACACATACTAATCTTTCTTTTTTCCTAAGAAGACTTAACTTTCATATGTTCTTTATCCTTCTATCTCAAATTAATAAAAACAAAAGGTTTCTTAATATCCTAGATCCAGGTCAATGATTCTAAAATTAAAACTGTCTGAATTTAAGATGAATCTAGCACAGATTAAAGTATTTTTTAGTTTATTTAACATGTTTTGCTAACAAATCCTTATTTTTTCCAGTGGATTATACCTTTGTCAAAAATCAAATGACTATATTTGCACAGATTTACTTCTGGGATCTCTATTCAATTTCACTGATTTATGTGTCTGTTCTTTTAGCAATATCATACAACTGTGATTCTTGTAGCTTTATGAGCTCTGAAATGGACAACTACAACATGCATTATAAGTGAATGCCTATAAAATCCCATTAGGGTTAAAACAATTCTATGTGTAACTGAAAAAATAGGCTAGACTTGGTTTTACATAATTCTTGATATCATTTTGGCTATCCTATTCTCTTTGTCTTTCCATAGAACTGGCTTGTAAATATCCATCAACAACTGAAAAAAAAAAAAAAAAAAAGCCTGCTAGAATTCTGAGACTATATTGAACGTATACAGCAAATTAGTCAGAAATGATATCTTGATTATACTGAGTGCTACAATTCATGAACATGGTATAACTGTGCATTTATTTAGGTCTTCTTTTATTTCTTTCATTCATGTTTTGCAGTCTTAGCAGAAAAAAATCTGTTCCTATTCCATTAGATGTATAGTAATTATGTCATGCTCTGGTGTATTTAAAAAATATATTGATTTTTAAATTTTGAATTTTTGCAGTGTATTCCTAGTATATAGGAACAAATTATTTCTTATCTACAAACTTGTAAAACTCACTTATTAGTTGTGGGGATTTTTGTAGATCTCTGTGTTGATTAACATAGACAGTCATGTCGGGGCGCCTGGGTAGCGCAGTCATTAAAGCGTCTGCCTTCGGCTCAGGGCGTGATCCTGGTGTACCGGGATCGAGTCCCACATCAGGCTCCTCTGCTATGAGCCTGCTTCTTCCTCTCCCACTCCCCCTGCTGTGTTCCCTCTCTCGCTGGCTGTCTCTCTCTGTCAAATAAATAAATAAAATCTTTAAAAAAAAAAAAAAAAAAAAAAAAAAAAACATAGACAGTCATGTCATCTGAAGAGATTATTTTAGTTCTTTTCCAAACTATATGTATGCCTTTTATTTGTTTATTTTGTAATGCTTAGAACTTTACTTAAAAAATGATTTTGAATAGGGATGATGAAACAAGATGCCCTTGCCTTTTTCTGATCTCAGAGGGAAAAAATTCAATCCTTCCCTGCTAAATAAGATGTTAGCTGAGATATCCTGACATCCTGATAAGTCTAAACTGAATAGTATATGGGGTTTTCTTCTATTGTTAGCTTGTTGAGATTTTTTTTTAATTAAGATGAATTTATTTATTATCATGTATTACATTGATAGATTTTCCAAAGTTGAGCCAGGCTTACATACCTGGAATAAAACTCACTTGGGCAGGCGGCATCATCCCTTTTCATTTGATTTGCTAATGTTTGGTGGATAATTTTTTTTGCAGCTATATTCATGAGGGATGTTGATCTGTAGTTTTCTTTTCCAGTAATGTGTTTGCCTGGTTTTGAGATTACAGCTTTCATGCTGGTCTCATGAAAATAAATTGGGAAGTTTTCATTCTCTTCTGTTTTTTTGAAAGTAATTGTATAGTATTGATAGCGTACATATCTGAATTGCTTGGTAGCATTCACTATTTAAAACATCTGGGTCTTAAGTTTCTTTTTAGGGGAGAGGTTTATAATTAAGAATCCAATTTAATTATAGACATAACACTATTTGCATAACCTAATCATCTTAAATGAGTTTTGACAGCCTTTCAAAAACGTGTTTAAAAATGTGTTAAAGGGGAGGAGTTAAGATGGCGGAGGAGTAGGAGACACCTTTTCAGCCGGTCCCCCAAGTCGAGCTGGATAGGTACCAGACCAGCCTAAACAACCACGGAACCAGCCTGAGACGCAGGAAGATGCATCTGGATCTCTACAAATGAACATCTCCAGCGCTGAGTATTGAGGTACGAAGCGGGGAGCCGTGAAACTGCGCACAGATATCGGAAGATAAATGGAAGGGGGAGGGAGCCGCCGCGTTTGGGCGCCGGGAAGCGGTAGCCACTTGCACGGGGGAGCGCAGTCGGAACCCGCAAAACAGCAGACTGAGACCGTGAGCCGGGTGCACGCTACCAGGCATCTCGTGGAACACCGGAATCCCGGTGCGCTCACTGGATCCAGACTGAGACCGGGAGCTTCCGGAGCGCGCGTGGGCGGCTGGCGGCGTTAGAAACACAAAGGACAGAGACACGCCGGCCCTGGAAGTGAGGGCTGGGACGCCGGGTGTGGGGCGCACATCCCGGGACGCTGCAGGGTTGAGCAGCACCAACAGTAACAGAGTTAAAGTGGTTAGAACATTAGTAGAGAACGGGCCACAATCCCTCTGTTCTGTGACAGAGGCGAAATTCGGCCGCTGCTGCCCTGACTCTCAGAAGAGGCACAGCAAACTGCCAGGGAAAGCCGCCAGAGAACAAAAGCCTGGAAATACCGGCTCAGAGTGCCCATCCCAATCCCCCCTCCAGGGGGACACGGAGACTCTACCCAAACAGGGTTGCCTGAGTATCGGCGTGGCAGGCCCCTCCCCCAGATCACAGAAGGCAGGCTGAAAAATCAAGAAGCCCACAACCCGGGCGCCTGGGTGGCACAGTCATTGAGCGCCTGTCTTCGGCTTAGGGCGTGATCCTGGCGTTCTGGAAAGGAGTCCCTCATCGGGCTCCTCCATTGGGAGCCTGCTTCTTCCTCTCCCACTCCCCTGCTTCTGTTCCCTCTCTCGCTGGTTGGCTGCCACATAAATAAATAAATAAAATCTTTAAAGAAGAAGCCCACATCCCTAAGATCCCTATAAAACAAGGGGCACGGCCTGGGACCCAGTCAATAATTTGGGCTCTGGACAACCCCGCAACCTCTCTTCATCAGAATGACAAGAAGGAGAAGCCCCCCCCCCAGCAAAGAAAAGACAGTGAGTCTGTGGCCTCTGCCACAGAAATAATGGATATGGATGTAACCAAAGTATCAGAAATGGAATCCAGAGTAACGATGGTCAAAATGATGAGTAGAATTGAAAAAACTATTAACGAAAAGGTTACTGAGAATATAGAATCCCTAAGGACAGAAATGAGAGCCAATCTGAAAGAAATTAAAAATTCTATGAGCCAAATGCAGGCAAAACTAGAGGCTCTGACGGCCAGGGTCGCAGAAGCAGAGGAACGGGTTAGTGAATTGGAGGATGGGTTAATAGAGGAAAACATGAAAATAGAAGATGGTCTTAAAAAAATCCACGCCCACAAATGTAGGTTATGGGAGATTACTGACTCAATGAGACGATCCAATGTTAGAATCATCGGCATCCCTGAGGGGGTGGAGAAAAACAGAGGTCTAGAAGAGATATTTGAACAAATTGTAGCTGAAAACTTCCCTAATCTAGCAAGGGAAACAAACATTCGTGTCCAAGAGGCAGAGAGGACCCTTCCCAAGCTCAACCACGACAAACCTACGCCACGTCACGTCATAGTGCATTTCGCAAATATTAGATCCAAGGATACAGTATTGAAAGCAGCCAGGGCAAAGAAATTTCTCATGTACCAAGGCAAAGGCATCAGAATTACGTCAGACCTGTCTACACAGACCTGGAATGAGAGAAAGCGTTGGGGGAGCATATTTAAAGCTCTTTCAGAGAAAAACATGCAGCCAAGGATCCTTTATCCAGCAAGGCTGTCATTCAGAATTGATGGAGAAATAAAGACATTTCAAAATCGCCAGTCACTAACCAATTTCATAACCACGAAACCAGCCCTACAGGAGATATTACGGGGGGTTCTATAAAAGTAAAAAGGCCCCAAGAGTGATACAGAACAGAAAGTCACAGCCAATACAAACAAAGACTTTACTGGCAACATGGCATCATTACAATCATATCTCTCAGTACTCAGTCTTAATGTGAATGGCTTAAATTCTCCCATAAAACACCACAGGGTTGCAGATTGGATAAAAAGAAATGACCCATTCATTTGCTGTCTACAAGAGACTCATTTCGAAACCAAAGATGCATTCAGACTGAGAGTAAGGGGATGGAGTACCATCTTTCACGCAAATGGACCTCAAAAGAAAGCTGGGGTAGCAATTCTCATATCAGATAAATTGGATTTTAAACTACAGACTATAGTTAGAGACGCAGAAGGGCACTATATTATTCTTAAGGGAAGTATTCAACAAGTGGATATGACGATTATAAATATATATGCCCCCAACAGGGGAGCAGCAAGATACACAAGCCAACTCTTAACCAGAATAAAGAGACATATAAATAAAAATACATTAATAGTAGGGGACCTCAACACTCCACTATCAGAAATAGACAGAACACCCTGGCAAAAACTAAGCAAAGAATCAAAGGCTTTGAATGCCATACTCGACGAGTTGGACCTCAGAGATATATATAGAACACTATACCCCAGAACTAAGAATACTCATTCTATTCTAATGCCCATGGAACATTCTCAAGAATAGACCATGTTCTGGGACACAAAACAGGTCTCAACCGATACCAAAAGATTGAAATTATCCCCTGCATATTCTCAGACCACAACGCTCTGAAATTGGAACTCAACCACAGGGAAAAATTTGGAAGAAACTCAAACACTCGGAGACTAAGAACCATCCTGCTCAGGAATGACTTGATAAACCAGGAAATCAAAAATCAAATTAAACAATTTATGGAGACCAATGAGAATGAAAATACAACAGTCCAAAACCTATGGGATACTGCAAAGGCAGTCCTAAGGGGGAAATACATAGCCATCCAAGCTTCACTCAAAAGAATAGAAAAATCTAAAATGCAGTTTTTATATTCTCACCTCAAGAAGCTGGAACAGCAACAGAGGGGCAGGCCTAATCCACGCACGAGGAAGCAGTTGACCAAAATTAGAGCTGAAATCAATCAAGCAGAAACCAGAAGTACAGTAGAGCAGATCAACAGGACTAGAAGCTGGTTCTTTGAGAGAATCAATAAAATTGACAGACCACTGGCAACACTTATCCAAAAGAAAAAAAAAAGGACCCAGATTATTAAAATTATGAATGAAAAAGGAGAGGTCACGACGAACACCATTGAAATTGGAAGGATTATTAGAAATTTTTATCAACAGCTATATGCCAATAAACTAAGCAATCTGGAAGAGATGGAATCCTTCCTGGAAACCTATAAACTACCAAGATTGAAACCAGAAGAAATTGATTTCTTAAACAGGCCAATTAATTATGAAGAAATTGAGTCAGTGATAAACAACCTTCCAAATAACAAAACGCCAGGCCCGGACGGTTTTCCTAGGGAATTCTACCAAACATTCAAAGAAGAAATAATACCTATTCTCTTAAAGCTATTTCAAAAAATAGAAACAGAAGGAAAGCTACCAAACTCATTCTATGAGACCAAAATTACCTTGATCCCCAAACCAGGCAAAGATCCCCTCAAAAAGGAGAATTACAGACCGATTTCCCTAATGAATATGGATGCCAAAATCCTCAACAAGATACTTGCTAATAGAATCCAACAGTGCATTAAAAGGATTATCCATCACGATCAAGTGGGATTCAACCTGGGATGCAAGCGTGGTTCAATATTCGCAAATCAATCAGCGTGATACATCATATCAACGAGAAAAGACTCAGGAACCATGCGATCCTCTCAATCGATGCCAAAAAAGCATTTGACAAAATACAGCATCCTTTCCTGATTAAAACCCTTCAGAGTGTAGGAATAGAAGGTACATTTCTCAATTTTATAAAAGCCATCTATGAAAAGCCTACTGCAAATATTATTCTCAATGGGGAAAAGCTGGAAGCCTTTCCCTTAAGATCAGGAACTCGACAAGGATGCCCACTCTCGCCAGTATTATTCAACATAGTACTAGAAGTCCTTGCAACAGCAATCAGACGACAAAAAGGGATCAAACGTATTCAAATTGGCAAAGAAGAAGTCAAAATGTCTCTCTTTGCAGATGACATGATACTCTATATGGAAAACCCAAAAGAAGCCACTCCCAAACTATTAGAAGTTATAGAGCAATTCAGTAACGTGGCGGGATACAAAATCAATGCTCAGAAATCAGTTGCACTTCTATACACGAATAACGAGACTGAAGAAAGAGAAATTAGGGAATCCATCCCATTTACAATAGCACCAAAAACCATACGTTACCTTGGAATTAACTTAACCAGAGACATAAAGGACCTATATTCTAGAAACTATAAATCACTCTTGAAAGACATTGAGGAAGATATAAAAAGATGGAAAGATATTCCATGCTCATGGATTGGAAGAATTAACATAGTTAAAATGTCCATGCTAGCCAGAGCAATCTACACTTTCAATGCTATCCCAATCAAAATACCGAGGACATTTTTCAAAGAACTGGAACAAATAGTCCTTAAATTTGTATGGAAACAGAAAAGGCCCCGAATCTCCAAGGAACTGTTGAAAAGGAAAAACAAAGCTGGGGGCATCACAATGCCGGATTTCGAGCTGTACTACAAAGCTGTGATCACAAAGACAGCATGGTACTGGCACAAAAACAGACACATAGACCAATGGAACAGAATAGGGAGCCCAGAAATGGACCCTCGGCTCTTTGGGCAACTAATCTTTGACAAAGCAGGAAAAAACATCCGGTGGGAAAAAGACAGTCTCTTCAATAAATGGTGCTGGGAAAATTGGACAGCTACATGCAAAAGAATGAAACTTGACCACTATCTCACACCATACACAAAAATAAACTCCAAATGGATGAAAGACCTCGATGTGAGACAGGAATCCATCAAAATTCTAGAGGAGAACACAGGCAGCAACCTCTACGACATCGGCCAAAGCAACCTTTTTCATGACACATCCCCAAAGGCAAGAGAAACAAAAGATAAAATGAATTTATGGGACTTCATCAAGATTAAAAGTTTCTGCACAGCCAAGGAAACAGTCAGAAAAACTAAGAGGCAGCCCACAGAATGGGAGAATATATTTGCAAATGACACTACAGATAAAGGACTGGTATCCAAGATCTACAAAGAACTTCTCAAACTCAATACACGAGAAACAAATAAACAAATCAAAAAATGGGCAGAAGATATGAACAGACACTTTTCCAATGAAGACATACAAACGGCTAACAGACACATGAAAAAATGTTCAAAATCATTAGCCATCAAGGAAATTCAAATCAAAACCACACTAAGATACCACCTTACGCCAGTTAGAATGGCAAAAATAGACAAGGCAAGAAACAACAATTGTTGGAGAGGATGTGGAGAAAGGGGATCCCTCCTACATTGTTGGTGGGAATGTAAGTTGGTACAGCCACTCTGGAAAACAGTGTGGAGGTCCCTTAAAAAGTTAAAAATTGAGCTACCCTATGATCCAGCCATTGCACTACTGGGTGTTTATCCCAAAGATACAGACGTAGTGAAGAGAAGGGCCATATGCACCCCAATGTTCATAGCAGCAATGTCCACAATAGCTAAATCGTGGAAGGAGCCGAGATGCCCTTCAACAGATGATTGGATTAATAAGTTATGGTCCATATATACAATGGAATATTACTCAGCTATCAGAAAGAACAAGTTCTCAACATTTGCTGCAACATGGAAGGCACTGGAGGAGATAATGCTAAGTGAAATAAGTCAAGCAGAGAAAGACAACTATCATATGATTTCTCTCATCTATGGAACATAAGAACTAGGAAGATCGGTAGGGGAAGAAAGGGATAAAGAAAGGGGGAGTAATCAGAAGGGGAAATGAAGCGTGAGAGACTATGGACTATGAGAAACAAACTGAGGGCCTCCGAGGGGAGGGGGGTGGGGGAATGGGATAGACCGGTGATGGGTAGTAAGGAGGGCACATATTGCATGGTGCACTGGGTGTTATACACAACTAATGAATCATCGAGCCTTACATCGAAAACCGGGGATGTACTGTATGGTGACTAACATAATATAATAAAAAATTATTAAAAAATAAATAAATAAAGGAAGATCAAAAAAATAAAGTATATTAGTTGTTTAGACAGGCAGATGATCGATTGTTTAACATTGGTCTTCATGTTCCTGCTGTCTGCCATATTTGGAAATACATCTGAATTCTAAAGTTATTCTAAAGTCACCCATATCTCTCTTTTCTTATCCCTGTATTTTCATCATTTCTTACCTTCTACATACCCACCCCAAGGGTTGCAGTGACTTTACTTCATCTTTGTTCAAAATAAATTTTCTGATGAAATCATAAAAAAAAAAAAAAAAAGGAACAAGGATCTAGTTGGACTCAAACTAAATTTGTGTTAAATTGGTGGAAGTAAACGTTATGTGTGCTAATAGTCAACATGACTGATTGTAAAGAAAATTATTTTCCAAAAGGAACTATGAATTGTTTTTCAAAATTTTTATTAATAAAATGAGAATAGTTAATTAAAAAAATAAATAAAAATGTGTTAAAAATGTGTTCATAAAGTTTTCAAATTTATGGGCATAGACTTATTCATGTTATTCACTTACTATCCTTTTGTTGTTTGTGAGGTCTTATAATGACATGTCCTTCTTTAATGACATTGGAAATATGTGTATGTGTTTTTTCTTGGTCATTCTGACTAGACATTTATCAATTTTATTCATGTTTTTATAATATCAATCTTTGGTTTCATTTTCATTGATTTTCTCTATTATTTTTGTGTGTTTACGTTCATTGACTTTTGCTCTATTTCCTTTCAAATTTCTTTTGATTTAGTTTTATTTTCCTTTTCTATTTCCTACATAGAAGCATAGATTATTGGTTTTAGATCTTCACTATTTTCTAAATTAAGCTTTCAACGACAGAAACTTTTTCTCTAAGTACTGCCTTAGTTACGTCCCATATATTTTCATATATATTTTTTAAATTCTTTCATCTCAGACATCTTAAAACTTCTCTCTAGACTTTCTCTTCAAAGTTCATTTAATTTCACATGGTTGTGGCTTTTCCAGATATTTTTCTGTTATCAATTTCTAGTTTTATTCCATTATGGTTCAAAACACACTTGTTATGATCCATATTGTTTTAAATTTGTTGTACTCTGTCCAGATTATGGCCCAAGGTGGTGAATTTTTCATGTGCACTTGGCAATACGGTGTATTTCTGTGTATTTTCTCATTTCCCATGTCTACCTCACGGTGGGGTCTTGAGAGCTCTTTCCAGTCTTTTGTGTGTGAGTTTGATGGGTATGAAGAAAGATACAGAAAGCAAAGAAGTTACTGATTCTGCCAATTTCTGCAGTACATAAAGGTCTCCCCCGTCCTCATTTCCCATACTTGGTCTTCATTAATTTGTCAACTACACGTGGTGACAATTCCTTGCATCTCAGGACAGAAAGTCTTGTGATTTATTTACCTTCCTTGTTTAATACAGGCACTTGTAAGATTTATTTTAAAAGTAAATTTACTGCCTATCCTGTAATAAAATTAACTAACAAACATCTTTTACAACACAAAATTCACATGATTACCAATGATTATGAAGACACAAAATATTACCAACTTGTATATAGCTGGAAACCTTATATTTGTTTATAGTTTCTATAAAATAAGATTAAATTATAATCCCAAGAGAAGCAATAAGAAAAGGATGCAAAAGCTACATACTTCATTAATAATTAAAGCCAATTTATGCTTCATTATATTTTTAACTGCATAACAAAAATTCCATAAACGGATGAAAGATACAATAAAATAAATGAATATACCCTATAATGAAATATACAATCACGAGGAAATAAAGCTAAGGATGCTAAATCTAAATAGAAAACAGAAAAAAGAATTGCTTGCTTTCATCTACCATTCCACATCTGGGAGTCCAAAGCCTCATGGAGAGTCTCATGCCATAGTTTAACAACAGTGACCTTTGCAATCAGGCTTCATAATTCGGATATTTAACAAGACATTATAACATGGCTATCAGAAGAGAACAGATTTTGGAATCAGACAGATTTGGCTCCAATTCTGACATTTAACTCCATCAGTTAACCAAAGGTTACTCTGAGGATAATGAAAGAGTTAGACTTTCCAAGAAAGGAAACATATTAAAATATTTCATGATTGTTTCCAGACAGCCTGGAAATTAATGGCCTAATTAGCTCAAACTGTTGATAGATACTCAGAACAAAAAAACATCCACTGTGATCATGTGCTTGCAATTATTTTGGTTAAATCTGGAAACCAAGCAACATAATCTTTGGCATGACATCCTTACTTGTGAAAAATAATTTTTTCTGACTTTTCAATTAGATACAATTGGGATCTAATTCCAGCCATGCACTTACCAGAAAAACAAATATTATAAATCACTAACCTGATATAACCTACCGATTCTTCACCCACAAAAGGTAATTAAAAATATCTTTCTCTCAGGACTATCACAAATAATGCATGCAAAACGCCTAAATCTCTATTATTTCTATCATCATCACCTTCACTTTTGATATTACACAGTTTGAGAATAACAGGTTTAAGGTTCAGTCCCAAATCTAGTTGCAAATCCTTGCCACTACCGAGATTAAAAAAAAAAATTATGACTACTCCATAATGGATTTCCATATTTAAACTCCATAATTAAAAGTGAAAGGAGGTAGGTGGGGGAGAAGGGATAACTGGGTGATAGGCATTAAGGAGGGCACTTGATGTAATGAGCACTGGTGTCATATACAACTGGTGAATCACTAAATTGTACCTCTGAAACTAAAAAAAGAAAAAAAAAGGGTACACAAAATAAAAGCTTTACACCTGGGATAACATAATAGTACAAGGGGTTTTTTGTTTCTTCTTTTTCTTTTCTTTTTTAAGTGACTTCTAAAATCAATTTAGTTATCAATTTCAGCTTTCCAAAATAATTGATAGTAATAAATTGGATTTCAGGTATCCTGATGTTGCTATTATCAAATATTAAATTGAACAACTACATAGCCTACTGGAGGCCATATGATATTCCATATTTAGCATATACGCTGCCAACATGAGCACTGATATTCCATGTTTAGAGATGTTCTTACATCTTTAGACAATTTGAAAACTTTGCTGGTTCTGTTGTTTCACTTACTGCTCATTTATTGATTTGCCTTTCCATAAAAACAACTAGAAAAAAGGCACCTAGGTTTAAACTCATTCTATTTATTTTTTTTAACAGTTTGGGGGTTAATTAATACACAAAAGCTACATATATTTAATATATACAATCTAATGAATTTTGACAGATGCACACACCCATGATACTATCACCACAATCAAATTAATACATGATGTATCCATCACCTCCAAAAGTTTCCTCATACAGCTTTGTCAATTCTAAGTTCAACAATGAATCCCATATGAACCAAATACTCTGACTTTCATAAACAACATACTGAAGGTAAGGAATATTTATTGGAAAGAGATTTTACTTGCACTGATATGTTAGTTTCTGCCATGATGCTTTCTAATATAAAGTCAAATGATGGAATTTATTTTCAGGTATTTTTAAAATCTGCTAATGGTGAGGGGGAAAAAAAATCAAAGCCTGTGTTTTCTAGTTCTTTGTTACCAAATGAGAAACTTTTGTTAAATACCAGAAGTTTATTTAAGTACAAATATAGTAACCTTTAGAGAAATAGCATAGACTTATTTTGTTTCCAAGTATAGTTAAAATAAATTGTCAACAAATATTCTCAATAGATACGTCTTTGCATTTGGTTTTCAGCCCAGGCTTGACCTAATCCGACTGTTCATTTCCCATTTTGTATTGTGATCATCACAAAATGCCTACATTTCTAATTTCATCTGCCACTTGTCACTGACTGGCCTCCTTTTCCAGGCTTTGTGGCTCCTGTGGACAGGCTCTCTTTGTAATCTATGGTTTAAATATCAAGGAACTGTGGAAAAGTAAGGAAAAACTGGCTCAACTACATGTGAATTCTTGGTCTTCAGCTTTCCTAAAATCAGCCCCATTCTCCAGAGCATCTCATCTTTCACACTTAATGCATTTCATCTTTTCTTTTCTTTTTTTTTTAAAGATTTTATTTATTTATTTGACAGAGAGAGAGACAGCCAGCGAGAGAGGGAACACAAGCAGGGGGAGTGGGAGAGGAAGAAGCAGGCTCATAGCGGAGGAGCCTGATGTGGGGCTCGATCCCATAACGCCGGGATCACTCCCTGAGCCGAAGGCAGACGCTTAACCGCTGTGCCACCCAGGCGCCCTGCATTTCATCTTTTCTATGTTTGACGAGGTTTATTTTTTCCATGCAAGATACTGTCATATTTGGTATGCAACATAAACTCAGGGCATTGTGAGTCTCTTTACTTTTCAGAGAACTTTCTTTTCTTTTTCTTTTTTTTTAACGAATAAGTAGAAAGGTTTTTCATTTTGTCACTCTAATTTTAGCATACAGGGATAATTTCACATTTGTTTTTAAAGTTATTTCAAAATACTGAAACATAAATAACCATGAGGAATGATAGTTCAAGAAAAAAAATATATTCTTATTAGTGTAGGCCAAACCACAGCTCTGACTCTACTTCTAATCAATTTCATTTCACCCAAGA
The DNA here is from genome assembly GCF_023065955.2 of Ursus arctos. Lineage (NCBI taxonomy): Eukaryota > Metazoa > Chordata > Mammalia > Carnivora > Ursidae > Ursus > Ursus arctos. The sequence goes on along the minus strand of NW_026622808.1, from coordinate 54,865,422 downwards.
AACCAGTCATCCACATACTGTAGGATATGAGTTTGATCAGAAATAATTCCATTGCTATTTATTTAATAACTATTACAATAATGATAATTTAGGTATTTTTTCAAGTGAGCACAGTTTTCACAAAGATATATAAAAATAAGTATTTCATGAAACATTTATTTAAATCTTCATATGAAAAAGAATATTACCTGACCCTTAGCTGAACTACACACAGGGAATCAAGAAAAACATCACAACACAGGAAGAACAAAGGGCCATGTGCAACACAGAGTGATGTGCCATAATGTTAAATTAATATATATTATATTTCCAATAAAATACTCCTTTATCCACCATTTTTACAGTTTAAAGTTTCACCCTTCCTTTTCTTTCTTAACCAGCTAAATACAATCCCTGACCATTTCATCCAGACAACTGACAATCTATTCATCCCTTCATCCTCCTATTTATCAATCCATCTATTCATCCTTACTGATTATTTACTTTCCCTAAGTCCCCATGCCAAAGATGAGGGAGACTCAAAGATGGTTAATGTAGAATTGATTGGTTTACCATCCAGTTGAGCAAAGGAATCTATTTTTCTGTGTAAAAAAGTAAACTCAGAGTCACAAATATCTGAATTCAAACCCCATCTCCACTAGCTACTAGCTATGGGTTATTTGTACTTTCCTTAAGCTCCCTTTGCCTAAATTTACTTATTTGTAAAATGAAGATAAAATCTATATTTGATGGTTGTAGGATTTGTTTAAAAGTGATTATCATGCAACCTGCTTTTCACCCTCAGAAATGGTCACTATCACCATACAAGAGATAAGAAAAACAATTACACAAATGCGAGCTAAGAAATCATCACACATCATTGACGAAAAACATACAGGAACATCAACAGAGTACCATGACATAAAAAGAAAGCATGGGATGAGGTTTAAATTTTTTTAAGGTAGATCGAATGCTAAGGGGAAAAAAATGAGCAATCTGAGTATTTCTGTCCCGTAACCCTTCCTAGAAATCTGTGAGAAAGTATGACTGGGTTAAGTTATTTTTATTTAATGCCGCTCACACATGGAAGCAATGGCATGGCATAAATAAGTGAAAGAAATAGAATATATAGACAGAGATAGATTCAGAGATAGAGACAAAATTAGAGATAGAGGGATATAGGGATACAGAGATACACAGACATATGTTCGAGCATAACTCAGAGATACTGACGGTTTGGCTTCAGACCGCTACAATAAAGTGAATGACAATAAAATTAGCTAAATGAATGTTTTGGTTTCTCAGTGCATATAAAAGTTTGTTTACACTACATTATAATCTGTTAAGTGTGAAATAGCATTATGTCTTAAAAATACATATATACCATAATTTAAAAAAGACTTTATTGCTGAAAAAAAATTGTTAACCGTCACCTGAGCCTTCAGCAAGTTGTTATCTTTTTGGCTGGTGGAAGGTCTTGCTTCGATATTAATGGCTGTTGACTGATTAGGGTTGTGGTTGTGGAAGTTTGGGGTGGCTGTGACAATTTCTTAAAATAAGACAACAATGAAGTTTGCTGTATCAATTGAGTCTCCCTTTCACAAAGGATTTCTCTGTAGCATGTGATGTTTGATAGCATTTTCCTTACAGAAGAACTTTTTTTTCAAATTGGGAGTCGGTCCTCTCAAACCCCACTGCTACTTTACCAACTAAGTTTATATCATCTAAATTCTTTGTGTCATTTCAACAATCTTCACAGCGTCTTTACCAGGACTAGACTCCCTCTCAAGAAACCACTTCCTTTGTTTATCAATAGGAAGAAACTTTTTTTGTTTTTTTAGATTTTATTTATTTATTTGACAGAGAGAGAGACAGCCAGTGAGTGAGGGAACACAAATAGGGGGAGTGGGAGAGGAAGAAGCAGGCTCCCAGCAGAGGAACCTGATGTGGGGCTCAATCCCAGAACACCGGGATCACGCCCTGAGCCGAAGGCAGACGCTTAACGACTGAGCCACCCAGGCGTCCCTGGAAGAAACTTCTCATCAGTTAAAATTTGACCATGAGATTGTAGCAATTCAGTCACATCTTCAGGCTCCACTTCTGATTCTAATTCTCCTGCTATTTCCACCACATCTGCAGTTACTTCTTCCAAGGCAGTCTTGAACCCCTCAAAGTCATCTGTGAAGTCCGGAATCAAGTTCTTCCAAACTCCTGTTCACATTGGTATCTTGACCTCTTCCCATGAACCACAAATGTTCTTAATGGTATCTAGTATGGTGGATACTTTCCAGAGGTTTTCAATTAACTGCTCAGATCCATAACAGGAATCACTGTGACTTGAAAGTCAAAATTTTGAGAGTCAAAATGGCTCCTTGTGCCATAGGCTGCAGAATGGATTGTGTTAGCAGGCATGAAAACAACATTGATCTCATTGTATATCTCCATCAGAACTCTTGGGTGATGAGGTGCATTGTCAATGAGCAGTAATATTTTGAAAGGACTTTTTTTCCTGAACAGTTCTCAACCATGGGCTTAAAATATGTAAACCATTTTGTAAACAAATATGCTGTCATCCAGGCTTTGTTGTTCTATTTCTAGAGAATAGGCATAATAGATTGAGCATAAGTTTTAAGGGCCCTGGGATTTTCGGAATGGTAAATAAGCACTGGTTTCATCTTAAAGTTCCCTTCTGCATTAGCTCCTAAGAAGACACTCAGCCTGTCCTTTGAAGCTTTGAAGCTTGACTTCTCTTCTCTGGTTATGAAAGTCCTAGGTGGCATCTTCTTCCCATATATGGCTGTTTTGTCTACACTAAAAATCAACAGGGTAGCTGCGTTCATAAATTATCTTAGCTAGATCTTCCAGGTAATTTACTGTACCTTCTACATCAGCACTTGCTGCCTCACCTTGCACTTTGATGTCATGGAAAGAGCTTCTTTCCTTCAAGATCATGAACCACCTTTGCTAGCCTTAGACGCATCTTCTGCAGCTTGCTCACCTCTCTCAGCCTTCACAGAATTGAAGGGAGTAAAGACCTTGCTCTGGATTAGGCTTTGGCTTAAGGGAATGTTGTGGCTGGTTTCATCTTCTATCCAGATCACTGAAACTTTCTCCTTATCAGCAACAAAGCTGTTTCCCTTTCTTATCATTCATGTGTTCCCTGGGCTAGCACTTTGAATTTTCTTCAAAAACTTATCTTTTGTTTTCACAACTTGGCTAACTGTTTCATGCAAGAGGCCTAGCTTTCTCTATTCCTACCCTCTGACCTGTCTTCCTCACTAAGCTTAATCATTTCTAGCTTTTGCTTTAAACTGAGAGACATGTGGGGCACCTGGCTGGCTCTGTCAGGAGAGCATGCGATTCTTGATCTCGGGGTTGTGAGTTCCAAACCCATGCTGGGTGTAGAGATTACTTAAAAAAATAAAATCTTTAAAAAAATAAAGTGAGAGACATGTTACTCTTTCTTTCACTTGAACAGTTAGAGGTCACTGCAGGGTTATTAACTGGCCTAATTTTAATACTGCTATGTTTCAGGAGCAGGGAGGCCTGAGGAGGAGTGAGACAGGAATGGCGGGTTGGTGGAGCTGTCAGAACACACACATTTATCAGTTAAGCTCACTGTCTTATATGGGCACAATCTGTGATGCCCCCAAACAATTACAACAGTAACATCAAAGATCACTGATCGCCTATCGCCATAGCAAATACGATAACAATGAGAAAGTTCAAAATATTGCAGGAATGACCAAAATGTAACACAGAGACATGAAGTGAGCAAATGCTGTTGGAAAAATGGCACCAGTGGACTTGCTTAATGCAGGCTGGCTACAAATCTTCAATTTTTAAAAAGCATAGTATCTGTGAAGTACAATAAAGTGAAATGCAATAAAGCAAGGTATGACCGTATGCATACACACACACACACACACACACACACACACGTTCATGTACTGTGCTCCCCCATACACACTAATTTGACTTAGACAACTGTGATATTAATTTAGAAAAGTTTGAATACTGAGAATCTTCAAATGAAGAAGTGTTGTAAACCTCTTGCTGGTATTATTTCTGATGGACATAAAATGTACAATTACTTCTTTACTTTTCAGGTAGTAAATGACGGTAATTACTTCTTTAGGATCCTCATATTGTTGCATATGAAAGAACAAGAAAATAAAATAAGAACAGAAATACAAAGGAAGTAGAGAAATCAATTGGGAAGAGATCTGTAGGATATCATTTATATGCAGAATCTTTTAAAAACAAACAGAACCGAAACAACAAAACACTGACCTCATGGACACAGAGAACAGATCAGTGATTGCCAGAAGTGGGGGTGGGTGGAATGGGTGAACAGACTTCCATTTACAAAATGTATATGTCCTACGGATATAATATACAGCATGGTGACTATAACTAATAATATTGTATTCTATATTTGAAAGTTGTTAAGAAATATTAAAAAAAAAAACCACAAGATCAACCATTAAACGTCTCTTACCATAATGCATTTAAAGCTATCTGTTACAACTTACAGCTTCAGTGAAAATATATCCTTAAAGTTTATTATATAATTTACTTGAGCTGTTATTAAAAAATGGAAAATCCCCACATAGGAAGACATTTAGTTCAGGTGGTCTCCATTTCTAATGGAAAGTATGTAGAATGTAAAGTTAGAGCAATCTGGAGACCCAAATTACAGCTGGCCTGAGTCACTATAGATAAGTTACCTCATCACTTTCAGTCTCTAAGAAGCAAGATAATGGTTCTGAGGAAAGCATAGGTTTTCTGGATTCATACCTGGCTCTCCTATTTATTAGGTGCACGGCCTTGGACACATAATTTAATCTTTCTAGAGAGAGTTTCCGAATAAAATGTGAATAGAACTTAGCTCATCAGTGTGATACTAGCAGCGGTGACAAATAAACCTCAACATTTCAGAATCCTAATGCTCTGGAAGTTGATTTTTCTCTTAAGTTACAATTCAGGTAGGTGTTCCTGGACAGCGGGCAGATTTCCTACATGCAATCTATCCACCCAGGCTCCTTCAGTCTTGTGGCTCCACTAACACCTATGGTCTTGGCAGTCAGTCAGTGGGAGGGAAAACAAATCCTGAAGAAGGTACACTCAATTCTTAAAAGACTTGGCCCAGAGCAGCACCTGCCATTTCCACTAAGACTGTTTATGACACACTGCCACACGGTCACACCCAGCAGCAAGGAAGCCTGGGAAGGACAGGCCTGGCCCAGGCACTCATTTGTGCCATGGTTTTCTGTTATGGACTTGGGTACATAAATTGTGGCAGACAGCTAGCCATCTTCCCATCTTAACCTTTCATGGCTGATGAAAGGTTCAGAGATCACTCATGTAAGGCAGCAGCCCTATATATGCCACACCATGAGCAATCAATACATGACACCTGCTAATTACTAACTCCACCAACTTGCCTGGTTATCGCACTGAAGATCTCTGCTCCAGGAAGCTGGAGAGCTCAAGGCAACCTGGCGTGGTTTGCCTAGGACTATCTCAGTTTTAAAACTGAACGTCTCACATTCTGAGGGCCCCTCAATGACAGGCAATATAGAACAGGTGGTTATCCTACTACTAATGCTAAAATAATTATTGTTATAGCATTGAATAAGTGCTTTTTATTTAAGTTGCCTCAGTATATATGTATGAAAGCATAAAGTAAAACCGGTTTTGTGGATACGAATAAAATAGAATATAGAAAAACACCATGCAAAAATACCTATTTTGAAAATGATTTGCTGCAGATGACCTAAGGATACATTTGAAATGTTTGCAAAAGTGATAGCTGTCTTCAAATGCATAAATACAGGCATGTGCAAGTGTTCGATATACTTTGAGTGGTTCCAGAAGGCTGAACTGAGACCTACAGGTAGAAGATCTGAGACACAAATGACAGCTTAATATAAAGAATTTTTCAAAAAGAGAACTGTTCAATCAGAAAACCGACTAATGTAGCAGTCTCCAAGGCAGATTTAAAAAACAAAATACACACTGTAACCACACCCCAGAAGGCTTACATTATCATTTAACATACTTTAAATGCAACATTATCCTGACTTATTTGAATGAAGGAGTCAGCCTCTTAAACTGATCCTGGTTCTCAAGCAAAATAGATATCGAGGATATTTTAGCAATACAGAAAAGGAATACTGTACACTATGATGACAAGAGGAGGTTTTCTGTAAGACCCCCAAACTTGCTGCACCTGGAACTTTGTCTTTCTTTGATAGAACTGCATGCCAATTAACAAATACTATTCTTTTTGTTTAAGTGACCAGTGGTTGGAATTGTTACTTTCGCTTTTGGCAAATCCAAAGAGGAAGAGATAACCCCAAGATCTGGAAAGGGGAGAATGAGTCAAATGTAAAAACTAACCTATTAGTAATCCTGCATAATTGGGGTATAAGGACCTGTGTTTTTGAAATGAGGCTTTCTTTTAGGAGCCAACAGGAATACACTGGCCTTGTGAAATGGTAAATTTCCATCATTTATCCATCAAGTACGTATGGTGTCTCTACAATGTGACAGGTAGTATGTTTTTATACTAGGCTTATTCAAGCAGAAATCATAGAGGAATATCAGAGGACAGTTCAGGAGGTTCTTTCATGGGACAAGACACCCTCCAACCCTAAGGTCTTATGATTCTCAATATACACATGCGTTTTTCTTCTTACTATTGCTATTGCAATACAATAAATAATATTCCATCAACACTCTAAATGCCTTCTCATGATTCCTGAGAGGACAGTACTCAATACACTTTTTGATATGTCAGTAGGTGCTGATTGGTTGAATGATATGACCTCTAGAGAAGAAAGATAAAGAATTAGCATCCAGATAGATTAAATTTTAGTAATTGTGCAAATAACTTTCAAAAATAAGGGACCTATTAAATTCTACTTGGCTCATAAAATATTAATTCATTTTAGGACACCAGGGTTTTCATTTTCTAATTTCACTTCACCCTCCCTACTTCCCCATATGACTAAAGATGGTACAACATTATTCCTTTAGTCTTCAATTAGAATATTGATGAAAATTGAGAGAGACAGGACTAAATATTTTAGAAGGACAAAAAATTATGACTTTTTGCCAATAAGATAAATGTCATTGTGCTGGGGAAACAGGCTAGACTCGTGAGAGAATGTGAAAGTTCTAGCACTTGCCCTGGCACCTTAAAGTGCCTGAGCCTCAGAATTTTTAATGATAAAATGGGGTAAATATGATGCCCAAGTTCTTTTTTTTTAAATGAAGATTTTATTTTATTTTTTTAAAGATTTTATTTATTTGACAGAGACAGACAGACAGCGAGAGAGAACATAAGCAGGGGGAGTGGGAGAGGAAGCTATTTACAGTAGTAAATATGAATAAAAAATAAATAAATTTGTTTTAGTTTTAAAGTTATAATTTGTTTAGTTTTATATATTTATATTTGTTTAGTTTTAAAGTTACAATTTAGTAGAATTTATAATTTAACAGAAAACTAGTTTTTTAAAGAGTTCTCATTTGAAAGGAGAAAATGCATAGGCTCTTGGGCTAAAAATGAATTGCATGAAACCTGTGTTAATGTAATATTTGAAGCATAAAGATCTTCAAGAGGAAAAATTCAACAGAATGTGAAATTCACAAGAGAAACATAATTACACAGGATGTTGGCTATCATTGCTTCCATTTTCTAAATTCACCTAGTTATCTTAGATTACATTTGTATAAACTAAATATTTTCTGACAAGTACCCTTACCATTATGCTGCTAATAGCAATAGTTTAAAAACCAAACTCTGTGGATCTATAATAACCCAGAGGGATTAGCTGGTGTTAATTTTGAAAGCTGCCTTTAAAATACAGTTACTCTCAAATATGCAAGTCAGATTATAATAGTGTGTGTGTGTGTGTGTGTGTGTGTGTGGTGAATACCTGCCTGGAATACTTCTCTACTCCTTTTTAGGGAAATAGTCCTAAAATAGCTTCAATCTTTTGAAGATTATGGTGAAAATGTGAATATTGAAGAAATGCAAAAAGATAAAGAGTACAAAATAATGAAACACCCCAAAAAAGTTAAAATGTGGTCTGAAGTGTTCTGTAAGTCTCTATCTGGGGTCTCCCTACTTACTACCTTCCCCCTGCAATTAAATAAATCCAAATAAAAAAAAAGAATATGGTTACAACTTAAAATATTTAAAAATAGGTTATTTCAAATAACAATTACTTTTAAGAGATCCATTCATTAGTTGAACTATATGAAAATGCCATCAGGCAAAAAACCAGCAAATATCAGACACTTCACATAAAATTATAGTTTGTCAAAACAATCACCATATATATGTTCATATTATTGTCAGTGATATGGAGACATTCAGAGGATAATTCTACACATTAAATGCACTCTTAGTTACAAAGATACTTTGCTGCATCCTAAAAATCACTGAGAAAGTCTATTTTCCGGTACATCTTTTCTTAGGTATTTATTGTAAATCATGAGTAGAACACTTAATAAATTTGTTTTTCTTTAGTGTTCAAGCAGGGCAAGGATGAGGAGCTGACATCAAATTATGTGCACCTTGCCTATTTCACTTCATTTTCATTTCACCCCTAAATTGGCCATCTTGAGACAAATTCCCATATTAATTGCAAGTATCCATTCATAATTCAATAGAAATATCCTTCCACTTATTTTTCTTATTCCATTCTCTTTGTGTCTTATGACTAAATCCAGATATCTCTGAGAATATAGTATTTTGAATACTTTTAAGTATATTTTTGGAATATTGATATCAGAATATGCCTGTATACCCAAGAGAATAAGAATGGCCTTATTTTTATCCTGATGCACAGTGCTGAAACATGAGTGTGTTAAATTGAATTACATGCCTTAAAGCAAACCCTAAGACTAAGGCAACACAAAATATGAAGTATTTTAAAACATATTAAGTTCAGTCACAAATGGAAATTTTTGTATGCCTATGTCTCTCCTAGAAGTACATTATTTATAAGAATTCAGCTGTATTTACCCACAATAAAGGAAAACTTCATAAAATATCACTTACTAAAATTAGTTTGTAGTGAATCACATTTTGGATGTATTCATTAAGGATTATTTTATTTTTTTAAGGTTTTATTTATTTATTTGACAGAGAGAGACAGCCAGCGAGAGAGGTAACACAAGCAGGGGGAGTGGGAGAGGAAGAAGCAGGCTCCCAGCAGAGGAGCCTGATGTGGGGCTGGATCCCAGAACGCCGGGATCACGCCCTGAGCCGAAGGCAGACGCTTAACGACTGAGCCACCCAGGCACCCGTCATTAAGGATTTAAATTTCCTTCATGTAAAACATATATGAAAAGAGGGATTACTTTTGGTTTTGTGCTGGTATTTTTTGTTGTTATTTCTAACAAAGGTGTGAGTGAATATAATTTAAAATGGTCCAATACTGTAGAAGGGCTTATAATGAAAACAGTCTCCTGTCATAGTTATACCTCCTACAGCCTTCTCCAGTAAAATCAAATACAAAACTTTTTTGACTCTTTGGTTTTAGATTCTTCCTGTGGTTGCCTACAAAAGTCTAAACTGTATGCTTACACAGCTATACAAGATATACAAGCTATCCCAATATACAAGGTATCATCCATTGTTTTTCTGCTATGACAGCTGAAATTTCGCGCAAATATTCTAACACCATCTCTACTCACGATATATTGACATATTGACACATCACTCTAGTTCCTGTCTGAAACGTTAAACATACTTAAAACTCAATTTTCCATTTCATTAACCTAGACAGAGTATCCTTTGGCTCCGCCATTTTGTAACATGAGGATTTAAGCGCTCATCCTAACCTCGCTGCGCCCTTCCTCTGCTCACCATCTTCTGTGTCTTAGCTTTTATCTGTGTATCTTTAGTCTTATCAAGATTCAAATTTCATATTCTTTTCTGTAACTGTCACATGTTCTGTGTTCAGTCATAACTATTGATTCTAGAAGATAAAAACCATTAAACTATTACAACTGCTTATATTACTATGATTAGGAAAATAATACATACAATAGAGCCAATTAGTATGTTAGGAATACATTTCCTTCTCTCTTCTTATAATGTCCTATTTTTTTTATTTGAGTGCAGTTGACACAATGTTACATTAGTTTCAGGTGTACAACATAGAGATTCAACATCTCTATACATTATGCTAGGCTCACTACAAGTGCAGCTGCCTTCTGCCAACATATAACACTATTACAATAGGACTAAATATATTCCCTATGCTGCACCTTTTATGACTGAGACTTACTTCCTAACTGGAAGCCTAAACCCTTTCACCCATTTTTGTCCAACCCCTACCCCAAACCCCTTCCCTGTTGCAACCACCAGTTTGTTCTCTGTTTTTATAGCTCTGATTATACTTTTTATTTGTTTATTCATTTGGTTTTTCTAGATTCCACATATAAGTGAAATCATATGGTATTTTTTTCTCAGTCTGACTTATTTCACTCAGCATATTATATTCTAGATCATCCATATTGTCAGAAATGGCACGATCTCATGCTTTTTTAATGGCTGGGTGATATAATGTCCTAATTTTTTATTCATTTAATAAAGTTCAAATTTATTCAATGTTTTTATAATTCATAAATTACTAGATATTTTCCAGGTTCTCTATCATACTATTAATCTCTTTGATTCTAATGGGGGTCTCTGTCTTGGATGGCTTTGTGCTTCTGCTCTATTCTTGACTCTTCCTACGTAGTGATATAGTTTTCTTCATGAAAATTCCCCTTGCAGCTCTTCTGTGCTTTTTGGATTCCAAAGTTTCCTGATTCTTGAGTTAATTGTCTATTTTGCTGAAGCACATCTACAAAAACTTCCAAAGAAATAATTTGTAAGGTACCTTCTAAATCTTTGCATATCTGAAATCTTTTTTTTTTTTTTTTGTCCTCACATTTGAATGACAGTTTACCTAGGTATCAAATTCAAAACTAAAAATACTTCCTCAACTTTCTGAAAGGATGGATCTGTTGACTTCCAACACAGAGTGTGTTGGAATGAATCTCATCCTATTTTCCCTTTTTTTGACTGTGCTTTCTTTTTCTTTCTGAAAGCTTTTTTTTTTTTTTTTTTAGAACATTTTATTTATTTATTTGAGAGAGAGAGAGCCTGCAGGAGGAGGGGCAGAGGCAGAAGGAGAAGCAGACTCCCCACCGAGCAGGAAGCCCCATACAGGTCTTGATCCCCAGACCCTGAGATCATGACCTGAGCCAAAGGCAGCTACTTAATCAACTGAGTGACCCAGGCAGCCATCTCTGAAAGCTTTTAATCTCTGTCTCTGTCTGTCCCCCTTCCTTTTTGGTTTCTTAAAGTCCACAATGACTTGTCAAGTAAAGGTATTTACTTAGTGTGACTAGGTACATGGTGGTCCATTTTCATATCTATTCTTCAATGTTTCTATTATTCTTTCTTATTTAATTAGCCCCTATTTATTCTGTTCTCCCTCAGGAAATTCAAGTAATCAGATGTGGTATTTTATTTTCTGGCTCCACCTTCTATTTTTCATTTGTATTTTTATTTGTTCTTTTGTTCCAATTCTTAGGGATTTATTCAATTCAATTTCAATTCACTTCAATATAAAATATTCAATTTTATATTCCAATCCATATTAGTTTCTTTGGAATCATATTTTTACATTTCAAGGGCTATTTTTGTTTGCTAATTACTCCTATTTCAATCTACTTAGCTTTTTCCTTGTTTGTTTACTTGTTTAATGAAATATATCACCTAATCTTTCTGGTAATAAAAACTAGGAGTGGTTTTGATTTTTTTTTGGTTTTTGTTTGCTTTGTTTTTGGTTCATTTTATATTTATTATGTGCCTTTTTTTTCTGTTTAATCCTTATTTAGGTTTTCTGTTTGATTTCTTGGATTTTTGTTACTGTATCTATCATTGTTTGTTTGTTTGTTGTTTGGACATATATAAGAATAAAGCAAAAATGTGGGGAAAAAAAGACAAAGTGGAAAGAATTAGTATTTAGTTAATACACCTGGAGGCAAAAGAGAACACATATTGAAGACTGTATTGATGAGGTGTGGGATATCGATGAGGTGAGTTGGGGTGGAGTCCAGAGCCGATTACCAAGAAAGAATTCTTGAGAGGTCTTTGGTGTGAAAAGGTGGTTTATGAAAGCATGGGGACAGGACCTGAGGGCAAAAAGAGCTGCACCGGGGTCATGAGGAATGGTCCGTTATATACTCTCAAGCTGGGAGGGGATTAGGGATAGTGTAAGTCTCTAAGGAATTTTGGAAGCAAGGTTTCCAGGACCTTGATGGGGCTAGCTATTGTTGGGAAAAGGTCATTTATTACCGTCTAATATAACCTTAGTCATCAGACCCTTCAATGTATATAGGTGGGCCATATGGTTGGGGGATGAGTGCCAACATGTATTTTGGGGGATTTAGAGAGAAAGGAAGTTTCCAAAGGAATTTTTATATGTTAAAGTAGACTTACAGGATACTGGTTGGGGAGGAGGGGTGTCAGGCTAGGATTGCCTTTTCCCTTAGCCAAGTATTATCATTGAGGCAGTTGAGCCCGTAGAGGAATGTCACTCTGCCTGTTTCTAGGACTTGTCAATGGGCTGTAGGTAGTAAGGAAATGTAATAATTTTTCTTCTGCCTTTGTTTCCCACATAAGTATGACCTAGTAATTGAGGGTACAGGCTCTAGAATCAGGCTAGAGTTCATATAAAAGCTATGTGATTATGGACAATTTGTTTTTCCTCCCTAAGTCTTGGTTTCCTAATTTCTAAAGTATGGATAATGATTATACTTCTAGGACTACTGTGAGCATTAACTTACAGAAGATATATAAATAACACAATAATATATGTAAATGCTATGAAACTGTGTCTAGCACTGTGAGAAAATATTCTCAATAAAACCCAAAGCTCTCCATAGTCTCCTACACAACTAAAACAATTAATTACTACCACAAAAAGTGACACTGATTTTCTGAGGTAAGTTTTTTTTTCTAATCAACTCTCTATGAAGTATTAAATATGAAGAAATACATGTTACATGAATTTATGTTATTAACACTGTGCACTACTGATTTTTTTCAGGTAGACCTTAATATTTTGTCTTTTAATTATATTCAGAAGCTCCTTTTTATTTCTATTGTTTCTTTGTTTTGGTATGAATTTCCAAATGAGATTTTTATCTTCAAAATACTTGGAGACATCCTGCTTTCCAAAAATGTAAGTCAGAAATAAATCAGCATTAAGATTATTCAGGGAGAGGATACAGGGACAAAATAAAGAGGTAAATAAATAAAGCCTTGGGAAGATATGGGAGGTGTGGTGCAAAGAAGCCAGGACTGTATGCTCAGAGAACGTGGACCCCATTCGTCTCTCCCACTCTTGCCTCCATGTACACATTCACGACCTGAGCTTCACCTCCTCATTTGCAAATCATGTTCAGATCTCCCAACAATTTGAAGATTCTAGAATCATTTATCCATAAGTTAAAAGTTCTCTTTTGTAGAATCTTGGATAAAATATGCCCATGGGAAGTCTATTTTTATATCTTAAAAAACTTCACCCGGTTCTAAGTGAGATTTCTTAATATAACTTTATATATATATATATATATATATATATATATATATATATATATATATATATATATACATACGTATATATATAAAGACTATCTAGTATTTTCTCCTTCATCAAATTCTCTAAGATGATCTTTTGAAACCAACCTTATAGAGGAATGATAAATGTTTTCCTACATGTGCCTCTAGAAAAGGTTGTGAACTTAACTCCTATAATTTTTCTATTAAATTTAGATATGGTTTTAGTAGTCAAACACACTGATGGTTAGTTTGAGAATATACTTGTATCATCTCCACAAAAAGTGACTTCCAGAGTTCTATTCAATTCAGCTTCACTGGAGTTAAATCTGCTTTAAGGAATATTAACTATGATGATATTCAAGTTAATCATGAATAACTAAATAGATTTATCTTGCTGTCAGTCTCAGCCCAGTTGAATACATTGAGCATGTAAAATTTAAGGAGCTTAAAAATGGTAAGCTATGCTAATTGGAAAAGTCATTTTAGGTGTCAAACACCTTCCAGTCTTGTGGATGTTTATATATGGATAGAAACTTTTCCATTTGACATGATACTATTGAAAAAAAGGCAATAGTGCCAAGTTATTGACAATCGAAGGACTAGCAAATAAAGTTTTGAAGTTTAGTCAGAGGACAGTTAGTTGAATGGGCTGGAGCTGTTTTCTACAATAGGATGTTGACTTTGTGGTTTCATGTTTCTAAAAGTCCCCTGTTCTGGTTTTATTGTTGGCTTCTTTCTATCTTCAGTCTCACTCTCACTTTCTGTAGTATTGTAATAACTTCATAAGGTGACAGATGGTAAGGACACTTATCATGGTGAGCATTGCATAATGCATAGAATTCTCAAACTACTCTATTGGACCCCTGAAGCAAATATAACATTGTATGTCAACTATAACTCAAAAAAAAAAAAAAAAGAGGAGGGGGAGGAGGAGGAGGAGAAGAGGAAGGAGAAGGAGGAAGAGGAGGAGGAGGAGGAGGAGGAGGAGGAGGAGGAGGAGGAGGAGGAGGAGGAGGAGAAGTAAAAGTAGAAGAAGAAGAGACACCTGGGTGGCTCAGTCCATTAAGCATCCGACTCTTGATTTCGGCTCAGGTTGTGATCTCAGGACTGTGAGATCCAGCCCCATGCTGGGCTCCACACTAGGTGAGGAGTCTGCTTAAGAGTCTCTCTCCTGGGGTGCCTGGGTGGCTCAGCCGGTTAAGTGTCTGCCTTAGACTTGGGTCATGATCCCAGAGTCCTGGGATCAAGTCCTGCATTGGGCTCCCTCCTCACCGGAGAGCCTGCCTCTCCCTCTCCCTCTGCTCGCCTCTCCCCTTGCTTGTGAGCTCTCTCTCTATATATATAATAAATAGAATCTTTAAAACAAAAAAAAAGTTCTCTCTCCTACCTCTCCCCACTCCCTCTCCATCTCTCTTTAAAAAAAAAAAAAAAGTGGCCTTCCTTGATCATTCATTTTCCATCATATTACTCTTTTAGTTTCCTTCAAAGTATTATATTAATCAACGATTATGCCCACTTATTCTTTTACTTCTTAACTGCCTCCCTCTCACAACAGACTGCAAGTTCCATGAATTAGGGTATTTTACTTGTATAATTCTATAGTTTATCCCTAGCACTTAGAAAATGCCTACCACAGAGTATGAGCTTATTACATATATTATAATAAATAATAATGGAATAAATAAATAATAATGGAATACCTGGTCACATATTTAACCTATTCAGTGGTTATTTTCATTCTCTAAGGACCTAAGGAGTTCAAAAAATTCTATCAACTTCTGGATATAACTTCTATTATAATAGAGATTATAGTAGCTAAGAGAATGCTATCCAGCAGCTCAGTAGCTTGGGTAACATAGAAGTTTATTTCTTGCTCATATAAAGTCCATAATGGATCCATTGATTGATGGGTGGCATAGTTCTGGGGACTCAGGTTTCTTCCTGAGACTCTCAGAACATGTTTAATACTTGGCATCCTCTCTGGAAGAGGAAAGAGCAAGAACTGTACACGGCAGGTTCTAGGCATTGCCAGTGGTCCTCCACTGGCCAGAATTCAGTCACATACCTGTCTGTGACTATAGGGAAGCTGGAAAATGTACTCTAATTGTGTGCCCAGGATGAAGAAGAAATGGATTGGATAGACACATAGCCAGTCTCTGCCACAGGGATTAAATTATATTTATATATATATAAATATATATATAAATATATAAATATATAAATATATAAATATATAAATATATATATATAAAAGCTTGGGCTTTATTCATATGTCTAACACAGTGACTGACGTGGTTGGTCTGCAAACACAATTTAGTGAATACATTCTGTTGAAATCGATACCTTAGATTTACATTTTAAGGATGCTTATAAACTCCTAATTGTATGTCAAGTCTACAGCGTTTCAGTTTTGTTTTTGTTTTTGTTTTTTTTTGTCTTACAGCATCAACAAGTATAAATGTGATTTTTTTTAGATTAAGAGAAATGAAAACTTAGATGACAGTCCTTAGTATTGATAATTCAACTCCACACATAGTACAAACCCCTTCAAGTCTTATCTGCTTAGAAATATTTGACAAAATTAGGTCTTCATAAATGCCCTACTTTTCCGTGTTTCCTTAGATGTTGTAAATTAGTAATTCCACAAGATTATTATTAGTTACATTATTATTAATAACATTCAATAGATAAGAAAGTAGACTCAAAATTAAAATGATGATAAGAAAAAGATCTTTCTAGGTCTCTGAACTCTTGCCACTTATTTGTTTTTACTATTCCGCTGTGCTAATTTTCAAAGCCAGTCTTATAAAGTCAAGGGAACAAGTGAATACACCACAATATCTTCAGACCTCGGAAAGTTAGCACTTAAATCTCAGTTGTGTAACACTGGGAGTTACACAGACTGTGTTCAGTTTTCTCCAACTGTAAAACAGTGATCATAAAACCTACTCAAATAAGCCAGGTTGTGTGAAAACACTGTGGAAACATGAATTACTGTTCCAGGGCTAGCTATTATTATTCTTGGTGTGTTTGTCTATGCTTCACCTCTTTTTTTCATCCCCCATATCTGTGCATTTTCAATAAAGTTGTAGAAAAGAGCTTTAGTAAGCTAAATATATTATATATATATATATACACACACACTATATATAGTATATACCGATATATACTATATGTATATAATATAGATTATCAAGAGATCATATTTCTCAATTTCAAAAAAAAAGTTCATTGGGCTTATTTGTGCAACAACCTCAAAATCTCACTGAAGAAAAGCAAACATTCTTAAGATTGAAAATGTGAAAATAAAAAATAATAGGAATATAAAGAAATCATAGGTATGGAAAGGTCTTATGCTAAGAGTTTCAAGAGGCAACAAAGGAATTAGAATCAAATTGATGTCGAGATTAATTTAATCCACTATTATTAAAAAAACAAATTTATCTGATTACATTTTAAAGATCTTATTGGATTTCTTCAACCATTCATGAATCAAGCAGCATCCTATCTAGCATATAGAAAAGGGAACTCCGAGGAGCCGTACAAAATGGAAAACTTTTATAGGGAGAAGGGAGCCTGACAGGGAAATTATACCAGCAGAAAGTGGATTGGTTGTGAAAAGGTCACTTTCCTTTAGGGGACAGGAGGAGTCTGTGGGGCAGATTATCTCACTAGTGCTGACCAGGGGATTCCTGACTGACAAGTTTCAGATTCCATTTCTGGGAGAGGCCAAAACTGTAATTAGGTTAAGTCTTGGTTTGGTGTCATGTGGCTTAGCATAAGTGATTCCACTTTGGGCCTGTTATCTTGTTTCTGACACTATGAGATCAGATAAAGTGACTTATGTTTATTGAGATATTTCTAACAAGAGAGAAATGGTGGGGATTTCTAAATAGGACAGATTGTGAGGTCTCATCACCCTGCGTTTGAATCCTTGCTCTGCTACACTTGTTAGCTCTGAGTATACACCTAGTCTGTTGGACCTGAACTTTCTCATCCACCAAAATTAACGAATAATCTTTACTATATACAACTCAACAGCTGGGAAAGATGAGGTGCTTAAAGTGCCTCGCACAGTGCCCTGATACATGATAGATCACAAAACTATTATCACTGACACACGGCATTAGAAGATAAATCCCCCAATCTCTTGCCACAAACACCACAGTTCAGTCTTATCATTTCCTCTTGTGACTTTTTTAGCCTCTCTATTCAGTCTGGAATTTCTGTGATCAGGGCTGTCGTAGAAGAATTTTGCACTTGAATTTAACATTATCACTATCTTGCCAATTTTAAACTCTGGATAATCACTGTTATTGAATTTATCCAATCTCATTATGGAAACTTGACTGAGAATATCACATCCATTCTCAAGCCTACTAAAAACACAGTGCTTTCATTAATAATCAAGAATCCCTTCTTACCCCCAACATGTACAGTTGTTGTCGGTTTCAGTTTTATGTAAACATTTGTGATTTCTCAACAATGTGGGGGTTTTTTTCGGTTGGTTTGTCTGCTTCCCAAATGTAAACTGTACTCTTCCTAATCTCCAAATGCATCTTCGGGGCTGTAACGGTGTAACACAAAGGTACTTTCTCAGCTTTCCCTGATCCCCAAGAGAAGAAGAATCTCCAATTCTCTCTCCCTTCTTGTATGTTTTTCACTGTGTGTGTGCACAGGGCATGTACATATTTGATATGGATATTCTTATGTATTTGCCTGTGTATGTTAGTGGCCTGTAAGGCTGTGTGGTACTGTTTCTGTGTGTTCGCTTCACATGGGTGTGTGTGTGTGTGTCCTTTTATCTCCTCTACCGTCCAACAGCCTTTAAAGAGAGAGAGTCCTTCTTATTTTTCTATGTAACTCCATTGTGATACAAACTGTATGGATGCTCAGTAAATATATGAATAAGTAATAGTATTTTGTATCCATTAACTATACTCTATGTTTTTCCTTACCACATAAATCCTAATACCTAAACACAATGGCAGAAAACATGATCATCCTGGACTGACTATTTTAATATGCCTTTCCTTAGATGGGACTGGTATAACTGAGTCTGGAATTCAACACGCCACTTACATATTTTTGAACCTCATTAATCCAGGCCAGAAAAAACAAGGCTACATTTTTTCTAACTTCTGAATTGGAACATGAATACAAGATCAAAATGTATTTTTCAAAATAATGAAAAAGATTCATGATACACACTGCTGGTTTTTCAAATACAGTAACACTTTATTCTTTACAAAATTTTGAAAATAAAAGAAGCTTTTCTAAAGCAATACCACTTTCCAATAGCATGATTAAGCATACAGGGTAAGATCACCAAAAGTGACTAAAGAAAACAGAAATATTTGCAAATTGATCAAATCATAATTACTTGAATTCTATTTCTTAGAGGCTGTTGATAATTTTTTAAAAATTATACTTAAAACCTGCTTTTTAAAAAGTAACAACTTTATAGATATAAATCATATACCATATAATTTCCCATTTAAAGTACAATTCATTGGTTTTTAGCATCTTCATAGCGTTGTGCAACCATAAAGTCTAATTTTAAATATTTTCATTACTCCTAAAGAAACTCTGTACCCATTTCTTCCCACTTCTACACTCCAACCCTACAAAACCACATAGTCTACTTTCTGTCTTAATGGAATTGCCTATTTTGGAATTATATATGAATAGAACAGTATAATATGTGATTTTTTGTAACTAGCTTCTTTTACTTAACATACTATTTTCAAGGTTTAGCCATGTTCAATCAGCATTTCATTCTTTTTTTGGCATAATAATATTCCACTGTGCAGATAAACCACCTTTTGTTTATCCATTGA
Source organism: Ursus arctos (assembly GCF_023065955.2). NCBI lineage: Eukaryota > Metazoa > Chordata > Mammalia > Carnivora > Ursidae > Ursus > Ursus arctos. Next base: position 54,845,961 of record NW_026622808.1, on the reverse strand, counting down.
TCAACTGATAAATATTTGAATTGTTTTTACTTTTGCCTACTATGAATCATGCTTCTATGAGCACTCATACATTTCTGTGTGTGTGTTTCAAATGTTTTTAATTTTCCTGAGTACATACCTCAGAATGGAATTCTGCAGTCATATAAAATCTGCCTTAATGATGCCCCTTCCAGCAATTATATGTAGACTATTTTTGTAATATAATTTTTAATTAGGTGTTTTGAGGTCATTTTATTTAGAACACTGAAGTGTGTTTCATATTTGTTTCAATATAACAAAGGAGTTAATTCAGAAGAGTTGGCTAAGAATTGACTAGAAAAGAAATATTGCTCATCAGTAAAATTTGAGTTTCTGCTAGTATTTAAAATTTGATTTAAAAATCATATCTAAGTTATAAATTACACAATAAAAAATCTGAAGATGCACTGTAATATAAATCATATTCAACACTAATTTCCACAGACATATATTAGAGGATGTTGTGATGTCCAAATTGAATTACCTGTCGTTGGCAAGGGCCAAATAGTTCCCAGTTTAAGCATAAAAATTGTTACCTTCACCAGCATAGTGCAATTAGTAGTCTGACCTCTGGGCAATCTACCAACCACTGTGGTAGTATAGTCTCATCTTCTATATCGCCTATGCAAGAGACCCTATAATGAAGATGAAGGTTAAGAGAAGACTAAGAGTACATGTGCTTTCATTTCCCTCCGGAATTTAAGAAATTGGAGAAATAAGCAATTCCCAGGTACAACAATGAAATAACACAGGAAACAGAAATGAAAATACCTCTGACAGCTGGAACCTGTACACAGATTCCTGGAAATATTCGAAAAGCTGAGGAAAGTTACAAAGTTTCAGTACAACAGCATTACTTTTCTCCTTTTCTAAATATTCACAGCAGAATGGCCTCATTTCATCAGCTTCTAGAGCTGTTATTTTTAGGCTACTCTGAACTATACTGGCCACTTACTGGATAGAGGAAAAGATGCTGGCATTCAAGGACAAATGCGGGGCGTAACAGGAGGACAGATCCAAAACCCTCAAGCTAATCTATATCCAGGGAGGGCAGTGTAGCACAAGGACACTTATTCAATCATCTTATGAGATTTTACATTTGAATTGGGCTTATTTGTAACAATGGATCTCTTCAAATTTCATACTTGGGTGGAAAATAAGAGAGAAACACAAAGAAGAAATAGATAAAATATCTAGTCGAAAAGAGGAGGATATGCTTTATTGCTTTCATATGAAGGACATATGCCATGCCCTTACTGAGAGGGGCAGGTGATGGTTATAAGAAGCTCATAATAGCTTTATTTATGCCTCTGGTGTTTAGTTGAAGAAAAATCAGACCAGAAGTTAGCTCATGATCAATGTGAACAGCCAACCTCCACATAGAGAGAATAACACATCTGACATCTTCCCAGGACTTCAAAGCTAGTTCAGAGGATGCGGAGCTGGGGCAGGTCACGCTGAGGATGAATGGTAATGTGGATTCAAACTGCAAAATGGAGGGTAGATGCACTTTACCCAAATCTGTAGCACAGGAAATTCTTCATGGTTGTCAAGAATAATATAGGGGGGGCATACAGGGACATACTGAAATATCAAAGAAGTTTTTACAATTTCCTTATGGTTTTGCTTTAAATTGGTATCTAACCTATACTAATATTTTTAAAGAAAATACAGATTTATTTATTGTTCTGGTGATTTTAAGAGAGCTTACTGAAAACTGGTTCCTTGCAAAAAGGTTTTAAAAAAAAAAAAAACATACTTGGTTGATTATCAATAGCACTAAAACAAAATAGTAATTACACCAGCTGAAAATTTGCATTTACTAGAAAAGTATCCAACGCCTACTTTGGCCAAATTACTTAGGGGCAAATCTTTAATTCGATATTTGGATAAAGGACAAAATTGAATACTGCTATTATAAAATAAACTTTCACAATAAATATTTTTTTTTAAAATCAGTTACTACTGTTACCATTTTGCTATTTAACTTTACTTAAATTTTAAACATTTGGCCTTATATATGAGGGGTCCTTTCTCGTCATTATTTGTTCGAAATTGCTCCTATAGTTGGGGCGCCTGGGTGGCTCAGTCGGTTAAGTGTCTGCCTTCAGCTCAGGTCATGATCTCTCAGCGTCCTGGGATGGAGCCCCGCCTCCTCGCGGCAGGGTGTGTGTGTGTGTTGGGGGGGGGGGGTCCCTGCTTCTCCCTTTCCCTCTAACCCTCCCCCCTGCTGGCGCTCTTGCTCTCAATCTCTCTCAGATGAAAAAATAAAAAATCTTAATAAAATAAAATAAAATAAAATAAAATAAAATAAAATAAAATAAAATAATTGCTCCTGTAGCTACTACACTGCACAACTGCAATGCTAAGAATTTGCCTGTTTGCAACCTAGGACTATGCAGGAAGATATGTGTGACCAGCTCTCCAGTAAGGAGTATTGATAATGCAGAGATCAGAGATCGTTGTTTTTCCTTTCTCAATAATAATAACTGATTAAGATAGAGCAATCCTCACACCATTTTCTGTACTGTAAGATTATTGGGGAAGATGTCATTTTATTCAAGCGAATCATAAACCTAAGTTTTATATGCTTCCTCAAGAAGATGCTCCCTAAAGCAGGTTAAGATTTTTGTTCTCAGACTTATTTTTTTAGTATCTAATATTTTGGTAAAAACTTGCTGCTGCATACAATCACTTGAAAAAAATCACACTTAGACCTGGAATTTAGAAAAATGGCACTATGCCAATGTAACTGACTTTCATTGCAAACAAATTACTTCTAAGCTTTCATTAGCATCTAAAATTTCATGTCATGTGTACTAATTTCAGCATCTTCTCTGGAGAAGAATGTTAGAATGTTTTACTAACAAATAAATACTATCCAAAAAATTCCTGTACTCTCAAAGCACATGAGTTTAATTCTAGCAAATAAACTAAAGCTTCTCGCCATGAAAATGTGATTGTTAATAAGTCTTTTATCTTGCCCAAGGCCAAATTCCACCCATCTCTGCAATGTTTAAAATATTACGATAACAAGTATTTAATTCTTCATAACAGGTGTTCTAGAAGACTTCCCGGATTTGAGAACAATATAAAACAATTTACAAATCCCCATTTATTTGTATTTTTATTATTCACAGATAGAAAAATCTATGTGCAGATTGAGAACCAATTTTGCTCACCAAAGACTCATTGGGAGACCCAGTTTCCTGCCTGTAGTTGAGTAACTACCACGAGCCTGGTACTATTCTAGGCACTGAGGATATCAAAGGAAAAAAAAAAAACAAAATCTCTGTGTTCTGGAGCTTGCATTCTAGTAAGGAGAGAAAGGCAAAACATTCCGCTGATAAGTGCTTTGGGGAAATAAAATGGTGAAGATGGACAGGGGATACTGACAAGAAAACTCTTTCCAGTAAATCAAATTAATCAGCATTTCTGTGCTTCTGGAAGCATTTCTTTAGAAACTAGATTCCTTTCTAAACCGTGATTTTGTTTTGACTACTACTCAAAGTGCCAAATAGATCTGTTTTGGCCAATTTCCTTCCATAAAAATTGTGCAGAACAAATCAAATACTATCATGTCTCTAATGCTTGAGACAGTACTTTCCTTTGAAAACATTACAACCTGTGACATAGGACTATATGTTTTTGCATTAGATAGTATGCTAAGAATATTGAGGATGTAATTACATGAAATATCTTCAGAAACACCACTGAAGTATGTCCTACTTTGAATAACTATAATAATGTTCCCTAAGAACGTTACACTCTTCAAAAATATTTTACATGAAACCTAAAGTCTAAAACATGATAACCTAATTAAAAATTACTATTTGAGGCCACCAACTTCATTCTAGTATGTAAAAACATATGTCTAAAATCGAGAATAAGAAACATCTGGAATTTTATCAAAGTACAGATGTCAAAAATAACACATTCCCAAACAAACAAAGCCTTGATATAATTTTTTTGTCAATTTTTTTTCAAGGTCAAAACATCATTCTAACCTAAGGTAATATATGATTGTAAACTTCCCCATAGAGTCCACCGCTTTTCATATATTAAAAAGCATCATTTGAGGGGCGCCTGGGTGGCACAGCAGTTAAGCGTCTGCCTTCGGCTCAGGGCGTGATCCCGGCGATCCAGGATCGAGCCCCACATCAGGCTCTTCCGCTATGAGCCTGCTTCTTCCTCGCCCACTCCCCCTGCTTGTGTTCCCTCTCTCGCTGGCTGTCTCTATCTCTGTTGAATAAATAAATAAAATCTTTAAAAAAAAAAAAAAAAACATCATTTGATTCAATTTTAGCCAATAAAGACCTTCATTTGTTTAAAAAAAAATAGCTACTATTTCTTTCAAATTCTTTTAAAACCACAGATCAAAATATTTCACTGTGCTTTTATATGGAATTCCCATTTCTCCTACTATAATTTCTCATTTATTCAATATTGAGTTTGAAAATATGCTAATCATAATGATAGTGTTTAGCATTTAAATACTATCTTGGCCTCCTCTATTTTGAATCAGAACTATTATTTTTAAATACTTTTAGGGCCATTAGAAATGAATTGTGAAATGACATATTTTAAAGTGGTACCTGAAAAGAACCTCAAGTGAAATCATTCTAAAAATTATGTCTAAAAGCAGGAAGTCTAGAATATGACTTTTCTCTTTCTTAAACCCGAATTTTGGTTAATTTTTTTTTTTTTTTTTTTTTTTTTTTTACTTTGCCAATTCTTTTTTCAGAGAGAGAGACTGGGGTGGGGAGAGGGAGAGAGAGAGAATCTCAAGCAGGCTTCACACTTAGAAAGGAGTCTGATGCCGAGCTCAATCTCCCTGAAATCAAGAGTGGGATGCTTAAACGACTGTGCCACCCAGGTACCCTACTTTGCCAATTCTTGAAGGAGAATCTTAAAATAAAACGAGAAATATGAACAGCAGACAGAGATCACTATCATTTAAAGCAACTTCAGATGAAATTCTTATCACATACAATATGAAAGGCAACATAAATACCCAGGCTTTTACTACAAAGGCTTGTTTACAACCATCATAATAACTACTGAATAGCTTGCTATTTTGTTCATACACTATGTGTCTGGGTTACAAATATATGAATGAAAACTAATATATTACTTCTGAATATGCTGAAAGCATAATGACCTTTAGAGCAAGAATTGGGCTGGTCATGAATGAATTATTGTGCAAACCAAGATCTAATTGACTGGGTTTATTACAATTATTATAATAGTAATTACCATAAAAAAAGTAGTTCTATTCACTGAGTGCTAACTGAATCAAGTGCTTTCGTATGCACTTTGTGTGCATTATTTCATGGTCTAAAGCTCAAATTATACTATGGCATTTGGCAGTAATTCAATTAATTCTCACAGACAATTTTATGAAGTAGGTACTATTATCTCCATTTTCCAGATGAGGAAATTGAGGCTTAGAAATATTTAGTAACTTGTAGAAGTCATGAACTTTGGATTTAATAAATGGCAAAACTGGGGATCCGACCCAAGTTTATTTGTAACTGAAAGTTTGCATTCTCATCCACTATAAAGACTGCTTCCCACTGATTCTTTTCCTCTATTCTGTTGAGTGACTTCTATCTGAAATTTCTGTTATCTTAGATCTTGACTTCCACCTTGTATCTGAAACATAATTATAGGTTACTTTCTGTGCTTGCCAATTTGATTTTGCTGTTTGATCCTGCACTATATTCTAGCTTTGATGTGCCATAGCCTAAGAGTTTAATAAGATGGTTGGGCATCCCTCCATGATATTTAAGGCATGAAACTGTGGTTCAAAACTGTATAATCATTTGACTTTTCAAAGGGATGTACTGTATCAGCTTCAGCTCATACTGGGTTTTGGACATTTTTATATATTTTAAGTGGTTGGACAGAAATTTAATCATCATCTTCATATTCATTTTTAAAGTGAAAAATAATATGAGCCATGAAATGACCTTCATTTTTCATTTCTACTTACCCAAATAGATTCTGAAATCTGAAGATTAACGTTTTAAATAGGGCTATATAAATCAATTAATATATATTGAGATTCATGTTCTCCTTCAAGCTTATGTAGTCAAAAGCCATCTTCCATTTAGGTATTTCCTTCCCATTTAGAATTGTATTGCATTTCTACTTGGAAAACGATATCCAATGACTTTTCCAAGACAGGGTTCTTGCCAAGATAAAGAAGTTGGATTCATTCCCCCCCTGGTGTGTAATCACACTTTGTCCCCAGTAGTTGAGTACACTGGTCAGGAATCTTGGTTGTAAGTAACAGAAATCCAAATTAAATTGGCTTAAGCACAAAAAGGAGACTTGGCTTCTCTTATTAAGAAGCTGTAATATTGTTCTAGGCATTGCTGGATTCAGAGGCTCAAATAACAGCATCCTACCTCAGTTTCTCTTCCCCCTTCTTAGGGCTGCTTATTTTCCCTTAGCTTAATCCTAGATTCTACATGACAGGTGCCAGCATGTACAAACTTGTTTTTATACTACTAATAAATGATACTATTTTTCAAAATGTTCTTTTCCCCAGAAGTTTTCCCAAATTCTCCAGAATGGGGCATATGTACATGATTTGGGTTACCTGACCATGCCTAAACTAATCATGTGGTAAAGAGAGAGAATATATCTGTAACCCAAGCCTGGATCACATGGCTGCCTGCTCTTGACTAAGCAGTGTTCCCTCCAGGGGCACCTGGGTGGCTCGGTTGGTTAGGCATCTGTCTTCTGCTCAGGTCATGATCTCAGGATCCTGGGATCAAGCCCCACATCAGGCTCCCTGCTCAGCAGGGAATCTGCTTCCCCCCTCCCTTCCCCCTTCCCCTGCCCCATTCTTGTTCTTTCTCTCTCTCTCTCTCACACACATAAATAAAATGTTTTAAAAAATAGAGTGTCCTCTCCAAATTCATATATTGAAACCCTAACCAAAGTGATTATATTTGGAGACAGGGTCTTTAGAAAGTGATTAAGATTAAATAAAGTCATAAGCATATGGCACTGATCTGAAAGGATTTGTGCACTTATAAGAAAAGACGGCAGGCAGCCTTCCATCTCCTTCTTTCTCTCCACCATGTGAGGAGACAGCAAGAAGGCAGCCATCTATAAGCCAGGAAAAGAGGCCTCACCAGGAATAAAACCTTCCAGCACCTTAATCTTGGACTTTCCAGCCTCCAGAATTGTGAGAAATAAACTTGTGTTATTTAAGTCACCAAGCCTGCAGTATTTTGTTCCTACAGACCAAAGAGACAAATACACTACTCATACAAAGCAAGGGATTGGATCAGCCCCTCCCAAAGTTTAAGGACTGAAAGGCAAAAAAGAGGTGATTTTGCAGAAAACAACTGGAAAACTACTTCCAAAAAGGTAAAGTAGATACTTTGTAAGCACAGTTATCAACAGTTTTGGCTAAGCCAGAGGAAGAGGACTCCATAAGCAGGCCTCTGGTACAAGGGAAATACGTGTGAAGTGTGTGTTGTGTGCAAAATTTGTGTTGTAGGCATCGGCATATATTCTTGGGGAGATGATTCACAGAATTCATCAGATCCTCAACTGGTTCATCAGTCCCTAAAAATGTCTCGATTTGGGTCGCCTGCGTGGTTCAGCTGGTTAAGCATCTGACTCGATTTTGGCTCAGGTCCTGATCTCAGGGTCTCGAGATCGAGCCCCCTATCGGGCTCCATCCTCAGTGCAGAATCTGCTTGGGATTCTCTCTCCCCCCTGGTCCCTCCCCCCACTCCTCTTCCCTCTCTCTAAAAATAAAAATAAATAAATAAATAAATAAATAAATAAATAAAATCTTAAAAAAAAAAAAAATGTCTGGATCCATGTTCAGTAGGGCCTATAGAAGTTCCAGTTCGAAGTAGGGCTGAGGAGGAGAAGAAGAATGGATGGATTCCAGAAACGTTTAAGAAAATTGTTTCACTTGATTTCACATGATCCCCTGGGAGACAAAAGGATTCGTTCGAAGGGATACAGCATCAAGTGCCAAGTGACACTCTACGTGACCTCCCCTTTACTTCACATATCCTAGGGAAGAACTGAGTGTCTAGTTCCTGTATTTTTAATGTTACTCTATTATTAAAAAGTACTCAGCCACCTTAAATATGTGGCATAGTGCTAGGAACTTTGAAAAGTTAGTTCAAACAGTCTCTCCAGGAGTCTGCATGCAAAACAGATATTCCTTCACCCACAGAGGCCACTACAAAGAAAAAGAAAACAAAAAAATCCAGAACTACATGCTCATAAATGAATAGGGTTGTCAAAACAGTTGCTTTGTAATTCAAGTGCTGATTGGGAGAGTTCCTCGGGGTAAGGTGGAAATGTTGCCTTTCACCTAGTTATTTGTGTTAGTCTGAATAATCTTAATCATTATCTGTTCATATTAGCATGAAAGAAAAGAAAAAAGAGAAGGAGAAGAAAATAACTTTAGAATAACAATCATGGGGTCACATTGTTATTTTATGACCATATGTCTCATAAAATTAGCAGAGATTATTGAAGCTATAGAATTTGCAATCTGCATAAAATAATGTATTTCAGTATATAATTTCCAAACATTAAAATATGTTAAACATACCACTGTGTGCATAAATCAGATTCATCCATGCTACAATCGACACCCATGTCACCTGAATGAAAGGTGATTAAAAACGTAACAACCTATGAGTGTTTTCAAGCAGAGAATAAAACCATTTTTATGCTGACACCTTATTTGGCACCAAACCAATATCTCATTTCCAGTTAAAAAAAAAAAAAAGGTGAAATCCTTAACAGTTGATTTCTTAAATGATGCGAATATTTCCAGAATATCACAATCTCATATTCAAACTGATAAAAGTATATACAGATTAACCAATTTGTAGCCTAAACATTACAGCTTATGAGGAAAATGAAATCATTTGCTTAAGATACCAAAGAAATGAGGTGCCCAAGAGGCAAGAAAGTTCCAAATTTACATTAAATTTACCATAGTCTCATATGCCCATGACGTCGATAAACGACCCTCTTAAAAGTTTTTGGTTTGTTTGTTTGTTTTAATGAAACACTTGGCACCAGTAACAAACATTATGGATAGAATTCAAAGATAAAATAGCAGGAAGTTCTAGAAACCTTCTGTAAAGCGGAATACCATTTTGTTCCCTGCAATGATTTTATTTGACAGCAACAAAGGCTCACAAGTTGATGAGAGAACTTGCCCTCCCAGAGTCAGAAGTACTGAGAAAATGAGTCAGACATTTGAGGTAGAACAAAGATGAAGGTCATGGGCAACCGTGCTTGGGGTCTAGGTTGCGGTCTAAAGATGGAGATAAGCACACAACCCAAATATAGATGTCTGGAAAAAAATCACGGCAGTGGATGAGACCCTCAACAATAATTTTAAGTGGGGAGTAAAACTGGAACTATGTATCTATGTCCTTGGCTATTTAAGTCACCAAGAAGTAAGCAGAGATCACTAAAGGATGTTTGTGCCTTTACCAGTGCTAATAAAGGATTTTTTTTTAAGTTATGGTTATATTCAGAAGTAGAGCAAACAAGAAAAAAATATGCATATGGTTGATAATTTACGACATTAAAACAACTACTACAAACTCAGGTGTCTTTATATATATACATAGTTTTTCTTTAGCTCTTATAATAATATAGAAACAATTTTATAAATATTTCCTATTATAAATAAGGATTCTGTATGTTGAGAATATATCTTGACATCTTTGTCCATAAGAAGACATAGCTAATTATGCTTAAGAAGGGGCATCGCTCTGTGTTAATAAATTAGATTTGGGGATGAAGTCACAATTAAAAGGGCAGAGTGGATATACACTGCTTACAGAGAGGAAAGATACTAGGGAAGAATTTTCAGAATTCCTCTTAACTACCGAAAGATGCAAAATTTTAAGATTTTGGGGCGCTCAGTCAGTTGGGCATCGGCCGTCGGCCGTCGGCTCAGGTCATGATCCCAGGTCCTGAGATTGAGTTCTGCATCAGGCTCCCTGCTCAGCGGGGAGTCTGCTTCTCCCTCTGCTCATTCTCTCTCTCTCTAATAAATAAACAAGCAGGAGGAGCAGCAGGCAGAGGAAGAAGCAGCCTCCCCACTGAGCAAGGAGCCTGATGCGGGACTCAATCCCAGGATCCTGGGATCATGACCTGAGCTGAAGGCAGACGGTTAACTGCTTAACCGACTGAACCACCCAGGCTTCCAGAGAGATACAAAACTTTAGAGCTTCAGCTTTAAGAATGCTTCTATAAAGACATGCATTTTCTTTAGTTTTAAATTAAATTTTATGTTTTTTTAACAGACTTTATTTTTTAGACTATTTTTAGGTTCCCAGCGAAATTGAAAGGAAGGTATAGAAATTTCCCATATACCCTCTATCTCCACATATACACAGCCTCCCCACTTTCAAAAGCTCACGCCGGAATGGTACATCTGTTACAATCAACAAATGGGTACTGACATATCATTATCACCCACAGTCCATACTTCACATTAGGATTTACTCTGCGTTGTATATTCTATGGGCTTTGACAAATGCATAATGACATATATCCACCATTCGAGTAGTTTCACTGTCCTAAAAACCCTCTGTGCTCTGCCTACTTATCCCTCCTTCCCCCCTCAACCCCTGGACAACCACTGATCCTTCTACTGAATCCACAGTTTTGCCTTTTAAAGAATCTCATAGAGTTGGAATCGTACAGTGTGAAGCCTTTTCAGACTGACTTTTTTCACTTACTAACATGCATTTACAATTTCTCCACATCTTTTCATGGCTTGATGGTTCCCTTCTTTTTATCACTGGATAATACTCCATTATCTGGATGTACCACAATTTATTTATCCATTCACTTATCGAAGAACATCTTGGTTGCTTTCAATTTGGCAATTATGATAAAAGCTTCCATAAACATCCTTGTGCAGATTTTTATGTGGACATAAGGTTTCAACTCATTTGGATAAAAAGCAAGAAGCACAATTACTGGATCATATGGTTAAGAATACATTTAGTTTTGTAAGAAACTGCTAAACTGTATTCCCGAGTGGCTGCACCATTTTGCATTCCAGCCAGCAAGGATGAGAGTTCCTGTGGCTTCACATCCTTGCTACCATTTCTGTTGCGAGAGCTTTGCATTTCAGTCATTCTAACAGGAGTACAGTGGTACCTCTCAATATTGTTTTGATTTGCATTTCCCTGAGGACATATGCTGTGGAACATCTTTTCATATGCTAATGTGCCATCTGTGTATCGTCTTTTATGAGGTGTCTGTTAAGGCTCTTTTGCCCATTTTTTAATTGAATTGCTTGTGTTTTTATTGTTGAGTTTAATGAGTTGTTTGTATATTTTGAATAAAAGTCCTTCATCAGATATGTCTTTTGCAATTATTTTCTCCCAGTCTGTGGTCTGTCTTCTCATTCTCTTGACACAGAACAGGAATTTTTAATTTTTTCAGGAATTTTTAATGTTAATGAAGTCTAGCCTATCATTTTTTTCCCATGGATTATATCTGTGGTGTTGTATGTAAAATATCATCACATGGGTGCCTGGATGGCTGGGATGATTAAGCGTCTGCCTTTGGCTCAGGTCACGATCTCAGGGTCCTGGGATAGAGCCCCATACCCAGGGCTCCCCGCTCAGTAGGGAGCCTGCTTCTCCTTCTCCTTCTTCCCTTCCCCCAAACTGGTATGCGCTTTCTCTCTCTCTCTCAAATAAATGAATAAAATCTTAAAAAAAAAAAAAAGTTATCACAATATCCAAGGATTTGTCCTATGTTATCTTCAAGGAGTTTTATACTTTGGCATTTTACATTTAGGTCTATGACCCACTTTGAGTTAATTTTTGTGAAGGGTATAAGGTCTGTGTTTAGATTTTTTCTTTTTTTTTTTTTAATGTGGATGTCCAGGTATTCCAGTACCCTATGCTGAAATTAAATTCTATTTTTACTAAATAAATCTGTGTAAATAGATTAAATGTAAAGAATGATTTTTTCATTTGCTCATTCTGAAATTTATCTCTACCTTATTAATATACTTAATATAATACTGCTAATTAGTGATTTATCAATTTAATTTTATTACAAATTTACATTACTATTACTAGTAAATAGTTCCTGCAGAGCCAAATAGTGTACTTTAATAAATTTTCCTCTTATTTATTGAGTTTAGTAGTTCCTAAAGTTACTAATTTTCTATCAGATCTAGCAAATGCTTATCAATAATATTTTTTCTTTCTTTTTGAGATAAAGAACTGTTGAGACATTGGAAAATACATCATTTCAATTTTTTTCTCTATCCACCTGTCCTTCATTCCTCTGCTTCAATCCACACATTCCCTACTAAAATCCATTATTTCTAGGAAAAAATATAAATGTCATTGGAAATCCATATGCAATTGAATTTTGGCTGAACTTAATTATAATTTTTAAAGATTATATTTATTTTAGAGAGAGAAGGGAGAGGGGAAAAGGGAGAAGGAGAAAGAGAATCCTGAGTAGACTCCCCACTGAGTAGGGAGCCCCACATGGGGCTCAATCTCATGACCCATGAGATCATGACCTGAACTGAAATCACAAGTCATACACTTAACTGACTAAGCCACACAGGCACCCCTTGGCTGAACTGAATTTTATGCTATAGTCTCCCTCAATCCTATACACCTACCAACTTCACCAATAAACAAATGTACAGTATCATATTCAAAGATAAAATTGCCACGAGGAGAGGGGGACAGACAAAATGGGGGATTAAGAGGTACACACCTCCAGTTATAAAACAAATAATTCACGAGGATATAAAGTACAGCATAGGGAAGATAATTAATATTGTAATACCTTTGAAAGGTGAGAGACGGTAAATAAGGTTATGGAAATCATTTCTAACATATATAACTACTGAATCACTATGTTGCACACCTGAAACTAACATGATATTGTATGACAACTGTACTTCAATAAAAACAAAATGAAATAAAAAATACTAAAAAAGTTGTCATGGATCACAGCTTCTTTATATTTCGGCTATGATTCATGTTTAATTAAAACATAGTTATAACATATTTTCTGACAATATCCTTTCATGCCTTCAAACTACTTACTGAATTTTCACTGCATATTTATTTGTTTAGGGTTAATTTCTGTTCTCAGCCTCTCCCTCTTTTTTTTAATTGTGTGAACACAGTACTTGGTTTATGATAGATTCTCACTTAAGATATGTAGATCTTGGGGCGCCTGGCTGGCTCGGGCGAAGACCATGTAACTCTTGATATTAGGGTTGTGAGTTCAAGCCCCACGTTGGGTGTAGAGATTACTTAAATTAAAAAAAAAAAAACTTAAAAAAATGATATGCAGACCTTATGTATAGATTTTGATGACTTTTACACACACACACACACACACACACACACACACACACATATATATGATACATACATTCATATAATCATTCTCCCAATCAAGATGGAGAACATCCCCAACACCCCATAGAGTTCCCTCCGCCCTTTTCTAGTCAATCCTCATGAGGAAACCAAGGAGTTATATTTTTAACAATATTTATGTATCATTTTATATAAACAGAAAGACACTCAACACAACACTACTGAACCCTTTCTGCAAAGTTTCATCAAAAGCTAATTTAAAGTGATCATTCTTTTTTGAATCTACATTTTCAAAGGAAAAAATATATAATCATCATTGGAAATCCATATGCAATCGAGCACATTTTGGTAGAACTTAATATAAAATGAGTTGGCTTCAAAAAACTTTTCCTTTTTTGTTGGGAGTGCAAGTAGGTGAGAGGACTGTGGGAGCTCAGAAAACATTCATTATTGTTCAATATGCACAGCAGCAGGGGAGGGGAATTAAAGCCAGAGGAGTGGAGGAGAACAGTGGCAGTATCGTTCAAATCAGCAACCCTCCTTCGTGGGAGTGGAAGCACCCAAGGGGAATAGAATCTCAGACTGTCCCCTCTTCTTGATCTTGAGGCACTCTGTGAGTAAACATAAAATGGCAAAGCAAATATGCTGCTAGAAACTGGAGGAAAAATAGGTAAATAACTGACTGAAATAGAACCACCCTGCTGCACTGATCAAGGGGACTGTTCTCAGCTTTACTGTGGCTTTAAACCTACTTTATGTTCTAGTTTCCTCACAAATCATGATAAATATTTTTAGCCAAAAGACAATGTGATTTCCCAAAGGGTGTCAAATAGTTAAATAAGCAAAAGAGAACAAAATTGAACAAAATTAGTAGCAACTGCTTGTCAGCTAATGCTATGTAGGCACTGCACAAAATCCCACTTCCTCAGCTATGAATATTTAAAATTGGCAACCACATTACAGGAAAACAATGAAGCAATCTGACAATTTGGCAAGCTCCCCCCACCTAAAGATTTACAAACACACAGAATAAGTAGAATATGACATTTGGCAACTGCAGTTTCTGAACTGAACTGTTATTATTTCCAAAGCAAGTAATTTCTGAGAAAGCAAAGCAAAGCAAGGAAACAATCAAAAAACCATAGTGATAAACCTGTAAACATAAGCTGGCTTGTGAACTGAAATATAGAGGCCACCCTGAGTGATGGAAGACAAATCTGGACTGAATAATACAAGAACTGACTCAAGCCATAATTCCAAGTCAATCTGAAGCAAAGGAAACTTAAAAATTCATTATTCATTTCTGAACAAACATGAAGTTCTTAGTTCCAGCTGGGACCAGAAGTTCTATAGCCGAATCAGAGAACTAGAAAACAGGAGGATTTTGTGACATGCATACCTCACTTGGTAGTGTGAAATAGGAATACTGTATGAGAGTATAATTAGTAATCATTTCAGTCTAGCCTAGTCAGACTTAAGAAATTTAAAACCAACAATTAGAAAATAAAAAACACTATCTTAGGGGTGGCTGGGTGGCTCAGTCCATGAAGCGTCTGCCTTTGGCTCAGGTCATGGGAGGAAGCCACGCATCTCCCTCTGCCACTCTCTCTCAAATAAATAAATAATAGCTTTTAAAAAAATACTATCTTACAGTGGGGTTTTTGTTTTTAGAGAAAGAGAGAGGGAGGGAGAGAGACATGGGCGGGGAGGGGCAGAGGGAGAAGGAGACAGATTATCTTAAACAGGCTCCACGCCCAGCAAGGAGCCCACCCTGGGGCTCACTCCCATGACCCTGAGATCATAACCTGAGCTGAAATCAAGAGTCAGATGCTTAAATGACAGGCACCCCTACTATCTTATACTTTTTAATAAACCAAAGCCACACCCAGAATCAATGATATATATTACTCCATACAAGTGTGACTCCAAGAAGTAACACAGCTCTTCTTTTCATTAAAACAGGAGAGTCTTCTCTGATCATTGTGAACGCAATGTCTAGTAGAGTCAGGTACATAGTAGTTGATCAATAAACTCTTACTGAATACATTATTATCATATAAATACACTTCACCATAGTATATTGCAACCTAGTTTTAATGATTTAAAGGAGGGAGAAAGAAAAAAGCATGCTCTTATTAGAAAAAGTCTGTTACAATAACAGAAGTAAAAAAGAGGTAAGAATCATGTCTTAGAAATTGTAAGTCATATAATATGCATGGCTTCAAGTGACTAAAAAGAGGAAGCATGAATTCTTTCACTGTTTTCACAAATTTTGAGTATCTAATTTATGGTACAATGATCACTTTATTAAATTCCATGATTTAAAGCTGTATACTACATGGCCCCTGCTCTTGAGAAACCTACAGTACAACAGGAAAGATAAATGTATAATTACAATTGAATTTGAAAAATATTATATTAGAAGCACCTAAAATATTATGAGCCCACAGAAGAGTGAGAATCTTAGAAAATACATCAAAGTAAACATTCTGAGAGATCAATCGATCGATCTGATGGTTTTTAGTTGGAACCATAAGGAAAGAGAACAGAAATGAAATAAAATTTTTTTGAATGTCAAAAGTCCAAAAATAGGTTTCTTTTTTTGATTCTGAGCAGTGAAAGAGGCTTTGCAGTCTGAGAAATACATCTTATTTCTGAAGACGTCTAGAGCAGCAAAGACTCTAAGTCCAAATCAGCTACCATGAAGCCAGTAACTGCCAAGTAGATATAATCAAGTTTTGTATACCAAAGCAACATACAAAACAGTCGAAGGTTATGAATATATCTAGTGCAAAGAGAAATAGAACAAGAATTAAGTATTTATTACTCCTTTGTCTTCCTAGGGAAGCCACCGAACTGTGTCTGGGTATTTAGGTATTTTTTCATCTTGTTCCAAATCAAATATTCTTTTAAGTGTTATATATAAATGTAATGTTTACCAAATTTATATACATATGCACTAAATTTTGTTTTGATTATGTCATTAAGAAAACTGTCTGAAGTTTTAGAAACATGCAGAAGTTTTTTTCACTTTAAAAATAAATTTAAGCATATGATAGTACTTACCTGTCTATATTTCTCAGACCAGAGTTGTAGTCACCACTACTCCATTGTTTCTGAATTGGTTTCTCACCATCATGTCCAGTCAAAAAAAAAAAATATATATATATATATTATGACAATACCAGGAAACTTTATTAGGAAAAAAATCTCTTTAACAAGTCTTTAAAACCACTATTAGAATCTGTCACAATCTTCACGTAAACAATAAATTTCAAACATCTCCTATTTCGAAACAGATGCCACTGAAAACGCAGTAGGTATTCTTTGAAAGCACTTCGAAGAATTAATAGGAATTCCACTTCACTTCCAAAGGAGTAACAAGAAGACTGGGATATAGGAGAATCTACTGTCACCAACATAAATTCCCAAACTAGAATCCTTAGAAAGTACTATAGTATTCTTAAATGTATAATGCCAAATATTTGACCAAAATTTGCAAACAAGTCTAAAAACAAGAAAAATGAAGCATTCATAGTGAATTCATAGTGAAATTAGGAAATACTTCAAATACATGAAATGTACATAGCACTTAAAAGAAACTGCTATAATTGCTCCAATCAGCTTCTTTAAGAAGTAGAACACTGAACACTGCATAATTAGTTGAAATCCAGGGTAATCTAATTGCTATGGTTGAATTTGTGTGTCCATTTGGCTGAGCCCCAGATGCCCAGATTCAACATTGTTGATGGGTGTGTCTGTGAGGGTGCTTCCAGATGAGGTTAGGATTTCAATCAGTGGATCAGTACAGTAGATGGCTCCCCCCATGCAGTGGGTCTCACCCAATCTGTAGAGGACCTGAAGAGAACAAAAGGCAGAGGAAGGACAGATCTGCCCCTTTTTCTTCCCACTTGCCTACTTTAGCTGGGGAATCTCCTCTCCTTTTGCACAGGACCAGAGGCCGGGATTAACACAATAGGCACCTCAGGTTCCCAGGCCTTAGGACTCAAACTGCCTTTCCTGGGTCTCCAGCTTGCAGATGGCAGATCATGGGACTTCTCAGCCACCAAAGAATCGTGTGAGGAAATTCCTCTTAACAATAATAATAGTATCTATATATGAAGATATAAATATGTAAGATATATATATATATTGCTCCTACCAGTTCTATTTCTCTGGAGAATCCTGACAAATCTACTGATTTACCAAAATGGACCACAGTCCTGAAGGTGGTGTGTATAGATACCAAAGGTATTTCATATGATTATATATATTGCAATTCATTAAAACAAGTTGATATTTTATGATTCAGGACTTTAAATAAATAAAATCAAGTTGTACACATCATTTTGCAACTTTTAAAAACTCAGCATTGGGCTCTGAGATTTATTCATGCCATCATAAATTGATTTAATTCACTTATTTTAACTACACTACAGCACTTTCTCATATGACTATGCATAATCTATTAGTTCATTCCCTTACTGAGGGATACTTAAGTTGTTTTCTGTTTTTTAAATTATTATTACTATTACAAGCATGCTGTAATGAATATCTTTGAAAATAACTTTGTGCCAAGAGTAATATTCAAAAGATTTAACATTCGGAATAATTTAGGTGCTGCCTGATAAGAATAGAAGCCCTACCATTTCGAACTCACTAGCTATAAAAAAAGGTATTATATTATTTATGTAATATAACAATGAGATACCCCTATATAAAAATGTACATTACTTTTCTCTAAACTTTGTCACAGTGTCCTTTATTCTACAGAGATTGTATTATCTTACACTTTCTATCAAAATGAAATTTTTCTTCTTACTGTTTGTTCTTGAATATCCTTTCATTATATAGCTCTTCTTCTAGGATACACACTTAATTAAGACACTTATGTAAACAAATGTTTGTCTTTGAAAAAAAAATTCATTCCAAACTGCTCTTAAATTTGTTCATTTAAATGTTTACACTGTCATACTTTTAATTCATACTTCCAAATATTTTCCTTTTCACAATTGTCAAGCTACATTCTCTTTAGCCCTTGCCAATTTAGTCTTATCTAATTTCTTTCCCCAACAAATTCATCATAATTTCTGATCTTTTTTTCTTTCTTTTTCCTTTTTTTTTTTTTCCAGAATTGTCATGGACATGTTCTATTTCCTCTGAATTCTAAAAATTTTGGCTGGCGTTAAATAACTCTGTGCCCAGTAAACTATCTTCATCTAATCTCTCTTAATTTTGCGAAAACATTTCTGAATTTAAAAAAGCTAAGTGCCAGAAATCTCAACTATCCACACCTGGGAGCTATCTGAATAGAACGAATTCAGGTGAAGAATCAAGAAATGCAATTTTATTCACCCAGGTTCTCCAGGAGGCATATACCAAGATGGGATTAAACATGAAAAGATTAAGGGCAACAGTGAACAGAGGAAAGGAGGACGGAGGTGGAAAAGGCTCAAGGAGAAAACAAACCTTGATGTAAGTCTGACCTTGAATAAGGTGAAAAAGAAGGAAGATAGACAGAAACATCCTCAATTACGTGCTTGAAATTTCAAAAAGAAATACCTGGCAAGGCTTTTGGGGACTCCTTGAGCCAGAGCAGTCTTCAGAGGATTCCTGTATATCCCAAGAATGTATCTGCCTTTGTATCCCTGCTGTGCTCCCTCCCTGACTAGGAGAAGCCTTTATGATGAGAGCCTCTGCAGGAGCATGAGGCTGGATCTGTGAGGTGCTTCGAAGATTTTATCTTTGAACTTGGAAGTCTGAGAGCCATAGTCTCATAGCCACTGGGGTGATACATGAGTTTTCCCTGTTTCACTGACAACTCTGCTGCTTGAACTTTTATAAAGTTGCCTTAAGTATGTTTTCACTTGTTTAGTATGTAATCTTCAGAATGGCAGGCACTGTACCCAACATATTTTGAGCACTACCTGTGGGTTCTTGGTCATTCATTTTATTGTAAAAATACTGATCATTGTCATTTAAAATAACAGTCATTTCATTCCTAGCATTTTATTCAATCGGAATGTTGATAGTAGAAAACCACCAATTTTATTTTGTTATTTTTAAATATTAGGAGAACAAAAGAGCATTTTTAATTCTCTCCATTAACATGCTGAATGGATATCAACTTTTCACCTCATTCAGTTCAATACAAGTAGATTAAAGATCAATTAATAAATACAAATGGAAAACAGCATATTGGCCAATAACACTCATGATTAGTAGCTTTTCTAAAACTTCCAAACTTTACTTTTGTAATTGTCATAGAATATTCTGTAAACATTTCCATCAAGTTTTTCTGTAGTCAATTTTTTTCTTACTTTGTTTCACTGTTTGTAGTTCTTTTTCTTATGACCACATTACTAATTTATTCATGCATACTTATTTTGTTTTTAATTTTCAGTTAAAGCTTCATTTCCTCTCTTTTCTGTTCTTTTCTAAAACTGTGATAATTTCAGGATTTTAGTATTGTGCTCCTCTGAAATAAATATAGCATTCCAGGTACAGTATGCTCAACAGTGGAGAGAAGCAGGCAATTGCCTCTCCTCTTGGTTCATGACATAATGCCTTTTCAACCCCAATAACACCACAATTTTTAACTGACAGCACAGACTGCAGATCCACATCTAATTTGCTATCCACAGGTGCTTTTCTCTTCACCCCTGTCTTCTTTGGAGGTCTAGACAATGTAGAAAAAACTCACACACTTTTATTGTTTCTCATTGAACTTAACCAATGCCACTGTTTACCACTGCTGGCCACATGTGTGTAGAATTCATATTTGCTTTCTCTACTTTAACTGACGCTTGTAATTTAAAACAGCATTAATACATTTACGAGAATATTGTGGCTTAGTAAATAGTAGGCTTTGCTGTTATTCAATAAATATACAATGAATTGATAATATTAGCATGGGATTTCTTTTCATCTTGATCTTTAATAAAAATGCTAAATTACATTTTATGTGGTATAAATTATGCTGATAATTTAAGTATACTTTATCTTATACTATGCAGCATTTATTTTTCTTTTTAAAAAACTTGTATTTAAAGTATAGGTGACATGCTAGTATTTCTTAATTTTGAAAGCAATGTATACTCATGTCCATATTACCCAAAGCAATCTACAGATTCAATGCAATCCCTATCAAAACACAAACAGCATTTTTCACAGAACTAAAACAAATAATCCTAAAACTTGTATGGAACCACACAAGCCTCCAAATAACCAAAGCAATCTTGAAAGAGAACAAAACTAGAGGTATCACAATCCCAGATTTCAAGATATATTACAAAGCTATAGTATTCAAAACAGTATAGTACTGGCACAAAGACAGACACATAGATCAATGGAACAGAATAGAAAGCCCAGAAATAAACCCGCAACTATACAGTCAATTACTTTTTGACAAAGCAGGAAAGAATATCGAATGGGATAAGGACAGTCTCTTCAACAAATGGTGTTGGGAAAGTTGGACAGCTTCATGCAAAAGAATGAATTCAAAATGGATTAAGGACCTAAATGTGAGATATGAAACCATAAAAATTCTAGAAGAGAGCAGAGGCAGTAATTTTTCTGACATCAGCCCTAGCAACATTTTTCTAGAAGATATGTCTCCTGAGGCAAGAGAAACAAAAGCAAAAATAAACTATTGGGACTACATCAAAATAAAAAGCTTCTGTACAGTGAAGTAAACAATCAACAAAACTAAAAGACAACTTACTGAACGGGAGAAGATATTTGCAAATGACAAACCCAATAAATGGTTAGTATCCAAAATATATAAAGAATTTATATAATTCAAAAATCCAAAAAAATGTATACAACTCAAAACCAAAAACCCCAAAGTGGTTTGAAGACACGAACAGAGATTTCTCTAAAGAAGACATCCACATAGCCAAAGACACATGAAAAGTGATGTTTAACGTCACTCATCATCAAGGAAATGAATATCAAAACAACAGTGTTGGTGGGAATGCAAACTGGTGTAGCACTGTGGAAAACAGTATGAAGGTTCCTCAAAAAAATTAAAAATAGAATTACCATATGACTCAGTAATTTCACTACTTGGTATTTACCCAAAGAGCACAAAAACACTAATTCAAAAAGATATAGGCACCCCTATGTTTATTGCAGCTTTACAAAAGTGAAACTATGGAAGCAGCCCAGGTGTCATCCATCAACAGATAAATGGATAAAGAAGATACACATACACATACACATACATACACACACACACACACACACACACACACACACGGGAGTATTAGTCATAGAAAAGAATAAAATCTTGACATCTGCAACAACATGGATGGATCTAGAGGGTATAATGCCAAGAGAAATAAGTCAGTCAGAAAAAGACAAATACCATATGATTTCACTCACATATGGAATTTAAGAAACAAAACAAAGAAAAAAAGATACCAAAAAAGAGACTCTTAACTATAGAGAACTGATTGTTACCAGTGAGGAAACAGGTGGTGAGGATTAAGAATACACTTATTGGGGTGCTGGTGTGGCTCAGTTGCTTAAGCACTCGACTCTTGATTTCAGTTCAGGTCATGATCTCAAGGTCGTGGATCCAGCCCCATGTTGGGCTCTGCACTCAGCATGGAGTCTGCAGGAGATTCTCTCTGTCCCTCTCCCTCTGCCCCTCCCCACCATATTTGCATTCTCTCACTCTGTCTCAATAAATCAATCAATAAAATATTAAAAAAAAAAAAAAGAGTACACTTAGCATGATGAACACTGAGTTAACGTAATAGAATTGCTGAATTACTATATTGTACACCTGAAACTAATATAGTGCTGCATGTTAACTATACTGGAATTAGAATTAAAAATAAAAGTATCATATAGTCATTAAACAAATGAGTATACAGAAAACATAAAAATCACACACAAACATACATAAGTGACAAGTGAAAATAACTAGATCCTAAGTATGTATATGTGCATGCATATATGTATGCACATTACATATAAATTGTACTCATGTTTAAATGTTTTATATATATACATACAGCAATTATCTATACTTGCAATCATACTTTTAAGCATTATATATATTGTATATTTATATATTTAAGCATTTTATATATTCATATACACATAATGGCAATCTTACTAATATCATTTCCTATAAATTGAAGTGTATATATCTCTGAGCAGATATAAATGAATATAGCCCGAGTATTCATGTCTACCTCCTGAATGGCCTTGTGATATGCTTACTAACATCCCATTACACTGTTCTCTTCTTATAGCCTGTAAGTCTCAGAAAGCCAACTTGAAAGAATTAAGGCTGTACATTTCTAATCCAGGAGGCTGCCTATTTCTGCTTGATATCCAAAAGGAGTTATCTTGTACAGAACAACTGCAAAAGGGCACTATCTTAATTTTGTCCTGGAATAATGAAGACGATGACCTTTCACTAAGCCAAGGAGAAGCCTGAAAGAAACACTTCAAAATATTCCTTAAGATGTGGCCCAAAAATTTGAAAGAGATATCCTGTTTCTAGAAAGCCTCAATCTATAATATGAGGTATCTCAGAGTCATCACATTCAAGTATGAGGAGAGACCTTAGATATCAACGAGTTAAAAACCATTCATTCAACCATGGAGGAACCAGTGAAAATCACCTAACTGGTATGGAATGGAGAATATAACCCAAGCTCTCATAGAGAGCTCTCTTCTTACACTAAAGGTCATACACCCAGAGCTCCTATTCCACATGCAGACAGGTCTATTTGGCTGCTGGTTGTTTTGTTTTGTTTTTACTAACAAAGTGAATTATTTGATAAGACTTAGATATTTAAAGACAAAAATCTGGGGAAAAAATGAGAAGACCTAGCAACTATGGACCCCAAATTCCAAACAATTATTTGAATTAAGTAGTAGCTACTCAGTTCAGAGGAGATATGCCCTGTGACTGCATGGCTGTCCCTGCCGGGCCCATTTGATTTAGCTGTGTTACATGCCTGTCCATTGCAGTTGTCTGAGTCTGTGACCCGTGTACCAACCACTCCAGTGGCACCCCTGCCATATTATATTAAAGTGGAGATTAACCTAAGAAAGAATGTTTTCTGTGACATGACTCAGAGCTTCCTGGTGACACAAATAGACCATCAACTCATTTCCCAGCTGTGTTCATGGTGGTAGGATTCTCGTAAATGTCCTACTTCTGAACTATTCCAGGATTAAAACCATTTTAGTATACTTTGTTTCCGTTTTTCCTTAATACAACATTTCTTCAGTGGGTGGACTCTAAATCCCTTTTACTGAAGTACCTTTCCATGCTATACTAAATGATCTTCAAAATCACAGTTAACCCAGAGCAGTAATGGAGGCACTTTCCTGCTCTTGCCCAATGGACATTTAATCTCTCCTCTCTGATTCCTAGTTTTCTCCTCTCTCTCTTTCTCTCTGTTTTTTTTTTTTTTTTCATTTGGTTAGGAGTAAGATTCTAGCATCTTTGTGTATAATTCTTTGTCAACACTTACTGCTTATAAATACTTCATGTTTAAACCCTTAGTTTCTCAATTTGTAGCTTAGATCACTCTCTCACCAGGAGTGAGCAAGGAGAAGCAAAGTGAATCCCAGCAGTTAATGATTCCTTTCTTTAATACTCATAAATGGTGACCCTATGGTCCATTTCTCAAAATCCTCCCTCTTGAGATTCTCTGAGAACTGGCTATGTAGAAGGCATTCACATCCTCAATTTTCTCTCATACTGAGAAAAAAAATGTTATCGCTTGTAACCAGGATTGATTTTATGACATCATTCCAGCCAGTGATTAGTAAGCAGAATTTTCTGGATGAGACTTCTAAGAGATCCATCTTAAAACTGCTATAATGTCTAAAGCAAAAAAGATTGATCATATAAAGTGTTGGCAAGAATGTGGGGCAGTGAAACTCTCAGACGCTCTCATTGGGAGTATAAATTGGTAAAATTTCTTCAGAAAACTGGCAGCATCCGCTAATGTTTAACACAACCTGTGAATGAGGCATTCCACTTCTAGGTATATTCCCAGCAGGAATGCATATGTATGATTACCAAAACCACAAACTGAAACACACAAGACTATTTGTAGCACAATTCACAGTAGTCCAATACAGGACACAGCAAATATTTATCAATAGCAAAAGGGATAAATTATGAATAACTATCAAATAGATTATTAGACTGTAATGAGAATTCAACAAGGTGTAACTACCCAACAAAAAGGATGACTATCACAACTGTAATATTTAGAAAAATAAGTCAGCCACAAAAGAGTACTTACTAATTGCACATTTATATAAAGTTCAAAAGTAGGAAAACCTATCTATGGAGTTAGAAGTCAAGACAGTGGTTATCATTGCCTGGAATGGAACAGGAGATTCTAGGGGCTGGTATTGTTTTAATTCTTAAACTGCATATTGGTTACACAGGTGCCTTCAATCTATGAACATTCACTTATGATTGGAAGGTATGTTATACTTCAAGTAAAAGTTTACTGAAAGAGGAAGGAAAAGAGGAAAAATGAGAGAGAGAATTTGATTAGCCACGTCTCCTTTTTTTTTTTACCTCTGGTTCTACCACCCCATTTCCAGCTGAAACTCATGGATGTACAATGGTCAGATTGACACCATGAGGATAAAACCTGAAAACCAAAGAAATCAGTGTGCCAAGACAGGAAGTGCTGGGGTCTCTGATCTCTGACGACGTCACTGAATAGTTGTGCCAACTCTGACTTTATTTTCAGGCTTCTTGTTGCCTGAGACAAATTAACTCTTTACATGTTTTTGATGCTATTTCTCAGATCTTTTCTCACCTGCTAACACATGTGATTCCTAACTGATACACAATTTTATTCTGATTTTTAGCAATTTTCCTTCACGTTAGTAGTGGCCCATCACATATAAATTTAATCCAAAACACTAAAACTGGTCATTTTTTGTGGTCCGAGGGAGAGCGCAATGGTGGAAAATAGTTACACTGAAGTTTAAACTTAAAACAAATAGCTGTTTCTGGTTCAAGATGGTGACACAGGGGGTTCCTGGGCTCACCTCCTCCCACAAACACACCAGATGTGCAGCTACAAACTGAAAACAAAACAAAAAAACCTAAGAACTCTGAGCAACTAGTGTGCATTTGGCAAACAAGAGGAGGCCCACACTGAAATAAATGGAAAGGCTGGGACAGGATCTCACCATAAATTCCATCCCCAGGGCAGTGACCCACAATTCAGTGGGAACTTAAAACTCGAAGCTTCTCCCTGAGAAATGAAGGATTTGAACCCTGCATCAGGCACTCCAACTTCACAGTGCACCTGAGAGACGAATGTCCAAAATTAGCTTTGAAAACCAGCAGAGCTCACGTGCAAGACACCCACAAGGCTATAACGGTCTGAGAAACACTCTTAAAAAAGGACATGTAACAAAACAAAACCAAAACTCACCTGCTCCAGGGCTTAGCGGAGAGGCAGCCGAGGGAGAGACACCAGGACTGAATGGGCAGGAGGCTCATTTGCTCATCCTAAAGCAGCGGCCTGAGGAGCAGGCATCTAACGTAGCACACATGGGGCTGGTGGGCACTCTTTTGACGCTTCCTCTGCCTTGCTCTAGCCAGGGGACGTCCGCCATCCTACCACCCCGCACCTTCTCTCTCTCTTTCTCTCTTTTCTTCCCCGCAGGTGCCATCTCTATGCTCCCCCTCTGTTTCCTTCCAACCAGCAGGCGCCATCTTCTTTTTTTCTTTCCTGACAAGCAATCACCTACACACACTCTCTCTGCCTCACTCCAGCGGACGGGGGCTCTCTTCCAGTTCTTCCTCTGTGTGCTCCAGAGGGCCAGTATCTCAGGAGGGGAGCTCACATGTGACCCGTTCTTGTGGCTGCCGCCCAGGGGACACCTGGCTCCGGCTGCGGTGGGGGCGGGGTCACCTCCCAATCCCCGGGGCTGGAAGAGTCGGAGAGATGGTTCTCGGCAGATTGCCACCCCCAGCGTGCTGCACAGACAGCCGAGGAAACACACCCCAGGTCTTTCTGGGACAGAGGCCTATTTGCGAGTCCTGCAACTACGGCCTGAGCGGCAGGCTTGAGGTTAGGCGCACACCTAGAGGCTAAGCGCATGCTCTCAGAGAACCGAGACCGGAGGGCACCATCTTTGCCTTCTCTCTCTGCCTTGCTCCGCTAGCTGGTAGCCAGGAAAGAGCTTATAGATTCGTCTGGGGCCCCGACTTTTACTACTGCCACCTAGGGGACGCCTCCAGATGGCCTGGCTCGGATGGGCAGGGCGGGCTTACACTTGCAGTTCCGCCGGACTGTATACATTTGCACTCTTGCAAAGCCGCTGCCTGAGGGTCTGACTTCTTCTCATGAGCCTGAAGCTCGCTGCTGAGGGAGATCCTCTCCTCTGGGACGTTGACTGGCTTTAGCACATCGTCAACTCTTGCGAGCCACTGAAAATAGAACAGGCTGCTTGGACAGTCACAAAGGTTTGACAGACAAACCGAGAGGGGAGGCAAGGTTGAACCATAAGGTTCCTCCACACGACGCCGCTTCTTCAAGACTGGGAGAGACGGCTGTTTTTTATAATGCATAGAAACCAACACAGAGAGTGAAGGAAAATGAAGAAACAGCAAACAAAAGAATAAGATAAAAGCTCAGGATAAAAACCTTAATGCAAAAGTATAGTGTAAAAAATATTATTTGTGCTTTAATAATTGGCAAAGATGTCTTTTATATTTGGTAAAAATACAATATGTTCATGTTTTCTGAAATAATATATTGTGTTTTACACCCTCATATCAATGATGTGCCCTTTTGACTCTTCTCCGTTACCTCAAATAGCATTAATTATAATCAGTTGTTTTAGTCTGTTCTTCACACTAGTTTGTGAGGTCTTTAAATTCAAAGGCGTGGTTTTAATCTCACCACTAAGCAGTTTTGCAAAGAAAAAACATATTACATATATATTTGCTAAATGTTGCATGAATGAATTAGAAGCAGATCTTAAAACCATGGAGTATTTAGGGAATGTAGTGGATATATGTCATTTTGGCTACCATTTACCCATTTATTCTCTCTCTTTTTTTTTTTTTTTTTTGCAGGAGTCTGCAAAGTTTTTCCTTAGAACTTTTGATGGTAAATCTTTGCAGCTTTGTAGGCCAGACGGTCTCAGCCATAGCTATCAACTTTCCATTGGAGCAGAAAAGCAGCCATAAACAACATATACATGAATAGGTGTAGTTGTGTTCCCTTAATATTTATTTACAAAAGCAGGCAATGATCTGGATTTGGCCATTGGCCACCGCTGGCCAACTCTTGTGTTTGAACTCGTTGTAAATAAAATTCCAAGTACCCACTCCTAGTAATGAAGCTAAAGGGATCTGAAACTTCTATTCCATATTCTATGATAAACTGAGAGGGTGGAGGTTACAGAATGTTGCGGAAAGTTGGCCTGGACTTTGAATATGGAGTAATGACACAAGGAAGAAAGAAGGTGGGAAGCCATTCTTTGTAACAATGGGAAGGTGCTGACCATATTTTTCTTGCCTTAACACCATTATGGTACTCTTGGCTTCTCTCTCTTTTTTTTTAATGGAGCTCTGATTTTTTTTTAATGATTTTGCCAACTTTAAAATGCAATTTTTAAAAAACTCTAAATGTTCAGATTGTCTTGGAAAGTTGGGAAAATCATATGGGCCTTAATACTGGCTGATCCATTTAGACTGAGCATGAGTTTGCCATTACCCATTATGCCCCACTGCCTTCCCCATTATGAGTCTTAGTGTCAGCTGACATTTTGCATTACATATATGCTGTTGTTTACCTTAACCTGGCTTTCCTCACGCAGTTGTGTTCCCTGCCTAGTACATATATGGATCTAAAAGTTCGATTGCTGAAATAGGTCATCATAATATCCTTTATTTTTATGATGATCCCATATCTAAAACACTCTTGTCTGGGTATGATTCAGTAAGTTGTCTTCTTTACCCAAATTAAACACAATAATCCAAAAGCGAATGTGAATCTTATTCTCTACACTTAGCATATGGAATATCTCATTTCATACACTCTGAGTAGGGAAATTATGGATTTTCTTCTAACCATAAAACAACAGGCTGTGTTCTTAGTTTGAGAAGAAATGACTCCAACCATTTACCCTGCCCCTCCGCCCCTGGTTTCTCAGAAATTAAGGTGTATAATCATATTTTCCAGTTTTTATTTTTGGGTCTGAGGTTTCTGGACACACGTTCAACCTTACATTTCTTCCTATCTGAAGTATCGAAATACTTGAAGCCCAGCAAAATACAGTTAGATGGAGCCCATTATCAAGTGGACTGTTTGCTCACTATTCTCTGTGTTTCCCTGGATGAGCAGGGAGCTTCACTGATGTAATGCAACTGGCTCTTATCTTCCCTTTCACTCACTCAGTCCTAGTGTAGTATAATTAATGTTCTCTTCCGAGGATTGTGAAGAAGAAGATGACCAACCCCACCCTTTCTGGCAGCAGGACTTTCCTCATAAAGTATCCTGTCTTTTCTGCTCTGCTATTTACAAGTTTACAAAAGACAGCCTAGAATGATCAACTTCTGTTTCTGCAAGGGAAATCTGCCTAAGTCAGAGGTTCTACATTAGAAATCGCATTCACATGTAAATTTAATACACAATTTTCAACATCAATTTCATCAATAAGAAAGGAGATATTTAACCCCCATAGGTTCTACATTAGAAATCACATTCACATGTAAATTTAATACACAATTTTCAACATCAATTTCATCGATAAGAAAGGAGATATTTAACCCCCATATGTATAGCTCTTTGTCTTATAAAACGTATTCAGGGCGCCTGGGTGGTGCAGCCGGTTAAGCATCCGACAATTGACTTTGGCTCAGGTCGTGATCTCGGGGTCTTGAGATCGAGCCCTGTGTTGGGCTCTGCACCCAGCACAGAGTCTTCTTGAAATTCTCTCTCCCTCTGCCCCTCCTGGCTGTGCTCTCTCTCATTCTGTCTCTCTAAAATAATGTAAAAAAAAAAAAAGAGAGAGATTTAATTAAAAAAATATATTCAAAGCCAGGCAGAGAAGGTGCAGTGATGTTACTGGGCACGATTGGGATCACGACCATATGTTATATAATATTATATAATGATAACAAATTATTCTCGAAGCATTACTGGAAGGCCACATCCCTCCACAATTTTCAATATCAGTTTGATCAACAGGATTTTATTTAATCCTGACCCAAGTAATCAACACAAATAACTGTCCTGAAGAGTTTACTTCCATGAGAAGCTACTGCTCTGTGTTAAGTCAGCTCCCTGATGATGACTATTTATTTAGGGACATCAGTGTTTGGGTTACAAGATCATTAGTCTTCTCCGAAAACATAGCAAAATTGAACCACATTTTGTTTTGTGTCTAAATACCATCGCATTTAATATTTAAGGAGCTACATGCAATTTGTGGTCCCTCGAGCAGGTGTTTAAGATTCTCAGTTTGAAAATGGCACCAGTATATCACTATGTCTCTTTCATTAAACAGGGAAAAGGGACGACGTGGTTAAATGTATCCTCAAAGCTGACTTTTAACTAACATACCTCAAAGAGTTCCAGGAGCCCCAATGAGAAATTCAGCTCTGCCCAGCTAATAGGCCTTGGATACGGCTTTGCTTGCTAGTGAAAAGATTCTTTTCTCATTCCCAGATCACATTTTCTAAATTGATTTTTCACACTTTGTCCTCTGGAGCTAGATTTTGGTGATTTAATATGGGTCTACTAAGAATTAGTAGTCAGCATACATTTCATTCATGGTCCCTAAAATTCATAATTATCTGATGCATGGTATAGAATACATTTCAGCAACTGCCAGGCTATTAATAAGGAGAATGGGTTGTCACAGATTACAGAATAATTGTATCTCAATTCTTGAAGTGCAAGTCTATATTTTAAGTTTTATTTCAGAAAAAAAAGGAGAAAGAAGATCATTTAACAGCAATATATATATATATATATATAATTTTTTATTGCTGAGAATAGATTATTAAGGAAATTTACTTGCATATACAGTAACTCCCCCCTCAACCACAGTTTCGCATTCTACAGTTTCAGTTACCTGTGGTCAACCATGGTTTGGAAAAAGCTTAATATTATGTCAGAATGCCTACATCATTCATGTCATGTCATTTCACTACACAGGCATTTTATCATCTCACATCATCACAAAAAGGACAAGGGTGAGTGCAGTACAGTGAGGTATTCTGAGAGATAGAGAGACCACATTCACCTGACTTTTATTACAGAATATTATTTGAATTGTTCTGTTAATAGTTAGTTATTAATCTCTTACTGTGCCTAATTTATAAATCAAACTTTATCATAGGTATGTTTATATTGAAAAAACATATATGGGGTTCAGTACTATCTGTGGTTTTAGGCATCCACTGGGGTCTTGGAATGTATTCCCCATGGGTGAGGAAAATACATACAATGTACTCTGAAAATACATACAATGAAAAGACTGATGGCAGGGAGGAAAAACGTGTAGCTCAATGTGGAACTCTAAAATAGTAACTATTTCTTTTTTTATATTCCAATTTTATATTCAAAATGCAAAAAACAATATAAATAGTGATTTTTTTAGGAACTCTGGGTGTATTACCAATTTACAAATCTGATTCAAAGTGATGTTTTTATATACTATATTTTCCAGCATTCTTTTAAACATGCTATTATTTTCTGTTTCTAAAGTCGATGTTTAGGTAAAAATGTAGTGCCCAGTCCAATGCTACTGAGTCCTGTCCTTTTCATTTTTTTTTAAGTAGTCCATGATTAACTAATTCTTAAAATCTTGTCTCTCCCTATCCATAGAAAATTTGTCATGCATTTATTTTGAAGGGGCAAATGCAAAACCCTAGGGATTCATGAAAATTGCGTGAGAGCAGGCATAATACAGGACTAGATTCTTAATAAGACTCTTAGAAGCCTAATAGAGACCTTTGCCATAGGTCTCTCAACAACATTATTTCTTGATTCATGAAGTTTTTCAGAATTTCTTGAATGCAGATTTGTGTTAGGAACTTAACAGTGAGCATTGTGCAGGGGGAGAAATGGCTGCCTTGGAACTGTTACCCAGAGTAAATATTTACAAACCTGCCAACCTGGCATTGATTTTTATAGAGGGAATGCAAACAAGAAATCTAAAACCTATCTTCTTTTTCTGCAGAAAAAAAAATATTTTCAATAGAGACTTCCAGCAGAGAAGTTAGCTAGTATATCCAAATAAAATGAGATGGAGGCATGGTGTTTTATTGCATTATGTGGCCATCCCTCCACAAAAATAAAAAGATCTAAAATAGGAGAAATCACAGATTTTGAAAGTTTTCTTTAATTATATGCCTTATGTCATTTTTATGTAAACCACTTTATAAACCAGCCTATGTATTACAGAAAATGTATACTTCAAACTTATGAGTTAATACAGTCCGTTCTACAAATTCCATTTTACAGTAGTAATAAATGCCTACGTGATTTATAGAGTATATATGAAGTAAGCAAACCCCAAAGAAGTCACTTAAAATCCTCAGTTCAAACCTATATTTTTAAAAGACGGCAGTTACCTATTAATATTCTTATCTTAATTTGATTTTTGCTCTAGGAAATTGAATGAGAGAGAAGATGGTCTTATGAGCTTTTTCTTCTTGGCCAGAAACACCATCATATACAACACACAGACAAAATTCAACTCCCAGTACCATCTGTAAGAAAACAGCTTAGGGAGAGCTAAAAAGTTTTAATTTCCCAATGCCACTATCAAGCTGCAGCTGTAGGAGCAACCCTGAGCCTTCGTAAAAACTACTCAGCTTGCTTTTGTTTCCAGGCACTGGTATCGCCTACTATTCAAGGGAGGTGAATTTAGTATCATAAATGTGAAGTGCTGTTTTATGGATCTCTCCTGCCTGTAAGCAAGATTAAGAAACAACAAACTCCCATATATGCTAAGGGCTATAATAGACTGGCACTGCCACATGGTGCACCATCCCAGATTTTGCATACTTACCCTAAGTATTTATCAACCAAACAATATGTGGGAGTTTGCTTTATAATTTAATTTTAAAGGGTATTTAACAGAGGGTTGCTTCTTTTTCTCCCTTATGCCTAGCATCCAATCTGTTGCCATGTCTGGTCGATTTTACCTCTAAAATAACTTCTCTCTGCTTTTACTATTGTACTATTAGACATTTCGAAATCACTCCCTATATTAGTTTGCTAGGGCTGCCATAATAAGCACCACAGATGGGTTGCTTGAACTACAAACATTTATTTTCGCACAGTTCTTGAGGCTGGAAGTCCAAGATCAAGGTGTCAGCAGGTTTGGTTTCTTTTCTCCTTGGCTTGCAGAAGCCACCTTCTTGCTATGTCCTCATATGGTCTTTCTTCTGTGCACACTGATGTATCTTTTACCAAATTTCCTCTTCTTATTAAGACACCAATCAGATTGGATTAGGGCATACATTAATGACGTCATTCTAACTTAATCACTCTTTAAAGGTGCTATCTCCAAATACAGTCAGTCACATTCTGAGGAACCAGAGGTTAAGACTTCAATATATGAATTTTGAGAGAATACAATTTTGCTCATAACATTCCCTGATTTTCTCTTTATGTCAAACCCCTTTTCCAGACAAGTTTTGCTACTTCTGTCAAGCATGTTCCTGACCACAGCCTTCTTTTCCTGAATATCTTTCAATGGATCCCACTATTTCCAAAGAGAAGCTCAAATGTATAGCCTGGCACTCATAGCCTTCTATTTTCCACAACACTCTATTTATATCTGATCTGCCAAAGAAGATTGAGTCATCCCTCCACTCTGGCAGAAACGTCCTGCCTGCCACTGCTCCCAACTCAAATGCTAACTCCTAGACCAAACGTTCTTTAATCCTTCTTTGTAGGAGATAACCACTGCTCTTGAGCAACATCCATACCT
The DNA here is from genome assembly GCF_023065955.2 of Ursus arctos. Taxonomy (NCBI): domain Eukaryota; kingdom Metazoa; phylum Chordata; class Mammalia; order Carnivora; family Ursidae; genus Ursus; species Ursus arctos. Next base: position 54,812,578 of record NW_026622808.1, on the reverse strand, counting down.
CTTTGGTTGGTAACAATTTCCTGTATCTTTAATTCCACTCAGACTCTTAAGAGGCTTTGTGGAACTTCCTTGCCCTTGCTCTTAATACACACAGTTAAGGCGGACTATTACAAACCTTCTGACCTTACGATGGGCACATGACCCAGGTCTGACCAGTAATTTTATTCCAACTCTCATGAAGTATGTATTGTCCAGAGAACACACATTTATCTAATAAATCCTAATACTAGGATTTCTGTCAGGACAAAAGGGGAAGAGAAAGTCTTTTAGTTGGGGTTGTTAAAACAATAAAATACACCTGGGCTACTAGCACTTTGTCACTCCAGCAGGATAAATAAAATTAGTTAAAACCCTGAAAACAGTTTGGTTGAACTACAGAACATCAGTGATACAGAACAATTTTAAACGCTACCAGAGGTAATATTTTATTTAGAAAGATGTGACAATTAGACTAACAGTAGACTTCTCATCAGAACAGTAGAGACAAGGGAGTTTTATCATTAAACTTTTAAGGAAAAATAATTTTCTATCTAGAAGCAGGAGTAGAGAATAAAATTAAAAACTTGTTATACGGGATCCCTCCTACATTGTTGGTGGGAATGCAAGTTGGTACAGCCACTCTGGAAAACAGTGTGGAGGTCCCTTAAAAAGTTAAAAATTGAGCTACCCTATGATCCAGCCATTGCACTACTGGGTATTTACCCCAAAGATACAGACGTAGTGAAGAGAAGGGCCATATGCACCCCAATGTTCATAGCAGCAATGTCCACAATAGCTAAATCGTGGAAGGAGCCGAGATGCCCTTCAACAGATGACTGGATTAAGAAGTTGTGGTCCATATATACAATGGAATATTACTCAGCTATCAGAAAGAACGAGTTCTCAACATTTGCTACAACATGGACAGCACTGGAGGAGATAATGCTAAGTGAAATAAGTCAAGCAGAGAAAGACAACTATCATATGATTTCTCTCATCTATGGAACATAAGAACTAGGATGATCGGTAGGGGAAGAAAGGGATAAAGAAAGGGGGGGTAATCAGAAGGGGGAATGAAACATGAGAGACTATGGACTATGAGAAACAAACTGAGGACTTCAGAGGGGAGGAGGGTGGGGGAATGGGATAGACCGGTGATGGGTAGTAAGGAGGGCACGTATTGCATGGTGCACTGGGTGTTATACACAACTAATGAATCATCGAGCCTTACATCGGAAACCGGGGATGTACTGTATGGTGACTAACATAATATAATAAAAAATCATTTAAAAAAAAAAAAAAACTTGTTATAAACATAACAGCCAAGATAATTTACCATCCATAGACCTAAAAGAAAAACTACCAAAACAAACAAACAAACCCCAAAAAACTACCAAAGCACTTAGTACAGAGGAATTGATTAACAAGTTAAAGGGAAAAATGAAAAGGAAAATAGTAAAAAAAAGAATTCAGTAAACTATGTTCATAAATCTGAATAATATAGAACTAAAATTATATATCATATATTAATATATTAGTATAATTAATAAAGTGATATATTATATCATTATTAATTTATTATTGATTAATATATATCAATAACAGAGACGGTGGCCATGGGAAGGTCACTTTGAATTAATGCATACTGAGATACAATGCATGAAGATGAGTTAATAACTAGTAATTATGTTTTGTGAATTTGAATTGTTAACTATGTATAGTAAAATTTGCATATATTGATGAAATGAGTTTTAACTGACACAACCACTTAAAAAAACTGACAATATCTAGTAACACTGAATATATGGGTATCCTATGATCTAGTAATTTTTAGGTTTATATCTAAAATAAATGCACATATGTTTTTATCAAATACCTACACAATAATGTTCATAGCAGTACTATTAATATCCAAAAACCTCAAATGAGCCTAATATCCATGCACAGGCGAATGGACATATTGTGATACACAATAGAATATTACACATGTATGAGAATAATAATAAACATAGAAGTGTGGATGAATCTCACAGACACATGTTAAGCAAAAGAGGATAGATACTAAAGAACACATGCTAAAAGATTCTATTTATATGAAGTTAAAGAATAGATAAAACTAACCTATGGAGTTAGAAGTCTGGATAGTGTACTCCTTGGGGTGCAGGGGACAGGTAGAAGCTGGAAGGGACACACAAAATAGTTTCTAGGGTTCTAAGGATGTGCTATTCCTTCATCTAGGGGCTGATTACACAGATGTGTTCACTTCATGAAATTTAACTAGATGTTGCACTTATTCTAAATGTATGTTACTGTGCTTCACATTAAAATTACAACAAAAATAGAGAAATCATCACATAAAATATAATAAAATCTGAAAATTTCAAGCTTAGGGAAGAAAGAAGTTTAGAAAATTATCATTAATAAAAAGTAAGAAAGCAAATAAAATATTTTGTAAGAGATAATAATAATTTATTCATTAATCCAGCAAATATTTCCAGATCACCTACCAGTTTCCTGGAACTATTTTAAACACTGAAGATACTTATCAGAGAAAGGGAAGAGAAAGCACCAGTGGGAAGGAGAATCCATAATGGGGTGGCCAGGGAAAAACTCATTAAGAAGGTGACGTTATAAAAAGATCTGAAGACACACGGAGAGAGACAAACCGAGAAACAGATTCTGAACTACAGATTGGTAGGAGAAGGAAGGGAAGAATGAAGGGGGGGTAAACAGAAGGGGGAATGAACCATGAGAGACTGTGGACTCTGGGAAACAAACTGAGGGCTTCAGAGGGGAGAGGGGTGGGGGATTGGGATAGGCCAGTGATGGGTAGTAAGGAGGGCACATATTGCATGGTGCACTGGGTGTTATATGCAAATAATGAATCATGGAACATTGCATCAAAAACTGGGGATGTACTGTATGGTGACTAATATAAAAAAATAAAAATTATTTAAAAAATGACAAAAGGAGCAATAAAAAAAAGTAAACTATAGAGAACAAACCAATGGTTACCAAAGGGGAGATAGGTGGGGGGATGGGTAAAATGGTGATGAGGGTTAAAGAGCATGCTTATCATGATAAAAAAATAAAATAAAATAAAATTAAATTAAATTAAAATACAAGGGCATGAGAAAACGTTTTAGAGTATTGGGCATGTTCATTATCCTAATTGCAGTGCTAGTTTCACAGATGTATACCTATATCAAATCTTATCAATTTATACACTTAAATACATACAGGATTTTTTTGGGGGTATTTCAATTAAAAGGAAAAAGAAAAGAAAAGAAAAGAGAAAAGAAAAGAAAGAAAAGAAAAGAAAAGAAAAGAAAAGGAAAGAAAAGGAAAGAAAAGGAAAGAAAAAGGAAAGAGGGATAGGCAAACTGGAAGAGGTGAAGTTTTGAATCCAAAAGAAGAAAGTACCAGCTAGAACAAACATCAAGTGCCAAAGTTCTGAATTGGTAGAGTGAGCTACACAAATTTAAGGGACAGAGCAGGGTCAGTGAAGTTGAGCAGAGTGAAGATGGAGGGGGTGAAACAGAGTGAGAACAAAGACCAGATTTTATGGGGCCTTGAAGGCAGGTGCTGAGAGAAGGCATGCAGGCAGTAAGAAAAATGAGAGATGACTCTAAGGTTTTTAGCCTAAGGACATGCAAAATAAAGCTAACAATTATCAAGATGAGAAATACTCCAGAAGAAACAAATATGTTATTAGTGACAATAAATATAAATGGATTAAACTCCTTTGTTAAAAGAAAGAGTTAATGGATTTTTTCATTTGACAGATAGTAATAATATTCTTTCTAATGTATGCATATATATTTCTGAGATAATTTATGTAAATGTGGATCTTTCCTTTAAATGTCAAGTTTCTTGCAATTTTCTAAGAGGGTCTCTTGAGGCAAAGAGATATTTTAAAACACTTTAATATATGCAAAAATGTGATGTATCTAATTAGGCAACAAGAACAGTGTAAGAAAATTTAGGGGGCAAATTTATCTTTTCCTCATTTTGATATGAGTTTTATAAGTTTACAAAGCACTTAGTTCAAAAATTTCAAGGTAGTAAGACCTCAGTTAATGTTGGATAATGAGGGACACCTGGGTGGCTCAGTCAGTTAAGCATCTATCTTCAGCTCAGGTCATGATGTCAGGGTCCTAGGACCGAACCCCATGTCAGGTTCCCTGCTCAATGAGGAGTCTGCTTCTCCCTCTCCCTCTGCCCCTTCCCCCCTGCTTGTGCTCTCTCTCTCTCAAATAAATAAATAAAATCTTAAAAATTGTTGAATAATGAGAATATTATTGTTTGTAGGCATAGCAACTCAGTCTCTTTATACACACTAAAATATCAAGGTATCGTTTACATTATTGTACTGAAGCCTCGTATTAAATTTGAAGTACTCATGTCCAGCTACTTTGTATGCCAAGAGTAGACCCCATTACTTTAGGTCTACTTAGGTGAACAGTATAGAAAAAGATATTTAGAAAAAATGGAACTAAAACCTTTATTATTTTTTCCCTCTCGGGGGCTCAAGAGAGGACACTTTTGTTAATTATATTTCTCAGTTCATGGCACAGTGTCAAAGTGAAAGGCCCTTTTAAGAATTCTCCATTCCTTGTTCTTTCTCCCTTTCCTTCTCCCTGGTAACCATTTTATTTGCTATTTTTGTCCTATTTACATGTGTTCTTACGCAGACTGTATTATTGTTTTGTTCTGTTTTCTCTGAATGTATTCTGACTTTACATAAATGAGATTGTGCCATAGATCTCAATCTGTTTTGTATTTTCTCACTTATCACTCTTTTTAAGATCTTTCCATGTTATCATGTGTATGTACTTTGTTGTTTTTAACTGCTGCTTAGGTTTTGTTGCAGATACAATCCATACCACAGTCTTGATCTCTGTCCCTACCACTTCAGTGGACATCTATGAATCTCCAAATGCCTGCATGTGCATTTCACTGCCTGAGGCCTTTTTCTGGCCTCCAGGCATCATATTTGCTGCCCACAGTGTGCCCAAAGTGCTAAAGACTTTGTGCATTTTAAGAGCAATTCTCAATCAATGACTGACCAGAGTTGGTGTGTAAATTCCCCAGCAACCTTTCCTCTTGCCTATATAATATTCTAGGCCAACTTCCAGTTTTTCCCCAAAACGTTAAGCTTCAGTAGCTGGTTGTTGAATTAATACTTCAGTATTTATTGGCTGCTCCCCTCCCTTTCTCTTGGCACTTCTCCACTCTCCTACTTTTTCCCTATACATCCCCCAAAAAGTATCCTTGTTTCATGGTCTGCTTCTAGGTGATCCCAAACTAAGAGAGTATTCCATCCACTTCATTATGCTAACCTATTACTCTAGTGATGGACTCCAGTGATGAACACCAGATAACTTTCTACTCAACCTAATATAATAAGTGCCCACAGACAAGTCCCCTTATGGGCCTATGAGATAATTTCTCTGGGTTATATACATAGTGGCAGGATTGTTGGGTCACAGGGCTCATATGCAATTAGACTAAAGCACTGCTATATTCCTTTCCAAAGTGATGCAAGTGATTTTCTAGATCCTCCATCTTTGTCAGCCTTACTTTATCCAGTTGATATAGTATTTGAGGCTTATTGATGCCTTAGTCTTAATTTCTTTAATGACTAATGGATTGGGTTCTCTTCATATGCTTTGAATTTTTGGTCTGTGAATTATCTATTAACATGCTTTTCCTTATTTTCTAATTACATCCCATTTACTGCAAATATCATCTCCCAAACTATCATCTGTTAACTCCATGGATGGTATCCGGTGTCATGTTTTGAACAGAAATCCTTTTTTTTTTTTTTTTCAAAATAACACCATACTGTTTTATTTCAACCCTCAAACAATATAAGAACATAACAACTTGGGACGGTGAACCACGCAAGTAATAATAAAGGAACAGAAAAAATACTAACAACAAAAAGAAATCCTTAACTTTGATCAATTATTCAATCAATCTATTATTATTTTCCCTGTCATATGTGTTTTGTTGGGGTTATTTAAGTAGTCCCTTGTTACTATGATGTCATAAAGATACTCTCCTACCTTATCTATTATGTTTAGAATTTTACATTTCACACTTATGTCTTTAGTTATGTTAGTTACCCTTATGACTTAAAAAATTCTTAATTATTTGTTAACTTACATCTATATAGATTAATCAACTACACATTATTAAAAGATACATGAGAATCACCCACAGCAACGGAACTTATTCTCAGTACTTTGATGTGTACAATATTTGCATTACTCTTGATCTTCCTTGAAGATCACCGTTTTGAGCTTAAGTTATGCCAAAACTACTAGGTTACATTTTGGCTTCCCTGGTTTTGATCCCTGCTGCTAGATGAACTACTCTCTTAAAAAGGACACTTTCTTTCCTTGACAAGTTTGGGGTTTCTGGATCACTCCTTTAGGCTATTTTTCCCCCCTCTATTGTCTCATATGCAGCAACTAGCTTTCTGATATCCCTCAGAACCAAAGAGCAAACTATTTCCAAACATAGAAAATGAGCTTTGTCTACTTGCTGTCATTGGGTTAGTCCATCAGACCAATTAGACTCCGGAGGTGTCCCGCAGAGTATGGGATTCCCACCTCTGCTTACATTGCTGCATTTTTGTGGACCTGTTGAGTCTCCCCTATTCCCAAATTTATAGTTCCAATGACAGGAAAAATAGACACAGCCTCCTGAGCAATCTGTTCATCTTGCTTTCATGTAGTGTACCTCACTCTGTTTCTTTCTTTCAAGAGAAAAAAGATACACTTTTAAGAAATTGGTCACAAAGAGCTAGAATTTTCTTTTCAACATCTTACCAGATTTCAAAATAGATCAGCCATGATGCAGCAATAAATATTACACAAATACATCTAAGTTATAGAATGTTTAGGGTGTTTAATATGGTTGTTTTTACTCTTTTAATAATACAAATATATATGAAAGAAAACAGTAGATAGAATGTTTAAATTACAGAATTATATTTAAGTACTGGGTGGAAACTTAGACCTCATATATTCAAATCCATCATATTGGGATTCTAGTGAGATCACTGCAGAGGCATATTAAAACAAAGCTTCCTGGTCACCAACACCAGAGATTCCAACTCAGAGTCTTTGTTGGAGATGGATTGTAACCAGCTAAGTGTGTTTATCTAGTCAGTTCAAACCACTCATAGATGAGAAAACACGAGTAAACAAAATGCATCTTATGTCAAGACAGATAATTACCTACTCAACACCCATCTGTCTTTCTTCCTCACTTGCAGGTAAAATACTTTATTTCCTAACCTCTCACATGTAAGGGTCATCATGCCACACAATCCTAGTCAATGAGTTGTAACAGAAGCTTCTGGTAGGGCTTCTGGAAGAAGAAAATTCTTGAAACATGACCAATTTTGGTTTCTTTTTGTTTTTTAAGATTTATTTATTTATTTGACAGAGAGCATTCAAGCTGGGGGAGGGTAGAGGGAGAGACAGAGAAAGACTCTCAAGCTGACTCCACGCTGAGTGCTGAGCCCAACACCAAGCTCCATCTCACAACTCTGAGACCATGACCTGAGCCAAAACCAAAAGTCAGATGCTCAACCCAGGAGCCTCCAATTTGGGCTTCTTAAGCTCATTTTCTTTTCTCCTATATCTATTTATATATATATTTTTTTTTCTCTTTTTACCATGTTTCCTTCTCTCTTTTACCACTTGGAACATAGATATGATGGTGATAGATCAAGTACCTATCAAATGAACATGAGAATAAGCTCTAAACTATAAAGAAAGCCAAGCAGAAAGACAGAAGGAGACTTGGTGCCTGGTGATATCATGATGCTACGGTAATAACCATGGACAGCTCACTCCTCCAGCTCTTATTTAGTCAGAGCACCAGGTGATCACAATTTCTTATAGATACAAACGCTTAGAATTTCCTTTGTGAAATCATACATGTGCATATCTGGGCATCTGTGTGTATGTTTGCACATTTACACATAGATACACTACCAGTGGACCTGAGCAAGGATCAAGGGTACCAATACACCCAAAACATAAATTTCCATGGCTCTTTTTCTAGGGACTCTCACACAGAGGTGAATGAAGGACACCGAATTAGTGAAAGTTCTGATAGCTGCAGTTAATAGAAAGGCAACTTATAAGTGAGAAGTTCCAGAATGAGCTTGTTTAAGTCATTATTTGATTCAAGACCTTACATGATGTCATCAGGATGCTATCTTTCCTTCTCACTATATCAGTCTGCTTTCCTCTATTCTTTTGCACATAACCCCTCAAGGAATCAAAGATGGTACCCAACATCTTCACACATACATCATCTAAGTTCAAAATCTAATGAAAATAGAACATGCTTACTTTTCCCCCAATAGTTGCAGGAAATGTTTGTGACTAATAGACACTGGTCTTGATAGAGCCATGTTCACTTTTCTGAACAAATAACTCTAGTCAACAAGATAAGGCCAGGTCTGGTCATGTACCCACCACTGGAGTCAGATTAATGAATTGGCCCTATCCAAACAACATGTACTGAGAGGTTAGAAAGAGTTGTTCTATAAAAAAAAGAGGGCGTTGTTATCATGAAGTATATGTGTTGGGAAGAGGGTGTCAGGATAGACACTGGGCAGATTAAAAAAAAAAAAATGTCTACCACATCACACCTTGACCATTCTGCCATAAGCACAAGGTAAGTAAGAAAATGGGAAAGTCAGGGACGATTTAGTCCAGCAAGACTTTGTCCTGTCTCTTCTCAAATGGTACTAGGTCATAGAATTCTTTAAACTTTAAGAATAACCACTAATAGATGCATCAGGAATACTAGGCCAAAAGCTTCAGAAGGCATTTGCTCTGACTTATCTTTCCTTAATGTGCTTTTCAGTGTGGTGATCTTACAGACTTCCATGATGGCTCATGGTAAGAGGTCAGGATAAGAATCTAAAATATCATGTTGAAATTACATACGTATCTGTATGTGTGTGTGTATCCAAATACAATAAAATTATGTCAATGGACATACATGTATATATAAAATCTGTGACTATAAAATATTAACATATATCTACCACTCTAGCACTAGCACCTAGCACAGAGCCTGAAAAACAAGAGAAACTCAATAAATATTTGATGAGTGAACGAACAAATGAATGAAAGAAACTGAGGCTGAATGTCTTTGAGTTATCTCTCCAGGTTATTCAGGTGACATAGGTACATGGGAAAACAATTTGTTAGGTTACTTTGACAGCTGAGAGAGCTCTGTATTCCTAACTCAAACCCTGACTCAGCTGACAAGATATTATAAATAAATCAACTTAAAGGTTTTCTTTTTTTTTTTCCACTTAGAGAACACAGTGGTAAACAAAAACATTTATCAAATTCAGAGTCATAAATATCTAGGTAGCTATATTTTGCATTAATGACTCAATCCAACCTGATCATTATAATGCTTGAATAAGTTCAATAGAAGCATAGAATTCATAAGAAGGCAGAAAAGGAATAGCAAAACAAGGTATGGTAAATATAGATGAATAGTATAAATAGTATATAAATGTATATAAATGAATAGTATATCCTTTAATTATTTTATTTCTCACTAGGGCCACATGAAAGACAGTAATACACAGGAAACTCTATATCTCACAATGTTCTGAAGGACAGTACATCACCGTCAATTCGAATTCATTCTTGCAATGGAGAATTACGGTGGCACACATAGCTTTATTCTGCTTCTTTCTAAGATGTTGGTTACTTAATTTTAGTATTTATTTTCTATCAATCATTATTTATTTATTTTCCTTATTTCTTTGTAGATTAACTTCCATTTTCCATAAATTTAAGTTTAGAATTATTGAGGTTGGCATAGGCATTAATGTGGTATTTAAGCAATATAAAGAATTACCATTATTTTCTTTTCTATCCCTACCATGAGACTGGGATCATTAACTCAGGTTTTATCTCTGTTTATTTCATTTATTAATGCTACTGGCTCAAGTAAACTGCTTTCAATATGGAGTTTTAGAAGATGATGAAACAAAAAAATCAGAATACCAAAAAAAGTATTAAAATTATCAATGAGGCAGTTTCCAAAGTATTAAAAAGCTTATATTTATATATATGCATATGTGTATGTGTATGTGTGTGTGATTGCATGTGTGTAAGAAGGGAAAAAACTTGAGAACAAATGTTCTTTTTCTGGAAGGAAAACAGAAAAGTTATCATTTCTAGGTGATGAAATTGTGACTACAAGTGTATGCTTTACTCTTAATTTTAATTTTTCTTAATTTTTTGCAATAAATATTTATCATGTAATGAAGAAAATATTTTTTAAAGATTTATATATATATATATATATTTTAATTTTAGAGACAGAGAGAGAGTACATGCAAGGGGGAGGGGTGGGGCAAAAGGAAAGGGGAAGAGAGGATCTTTTTTTTTTTTTTTTAAAGATTTTATTTATTTATTTGACAGAGATAGAGACAGCCAGCAAGAGAGGGAACACAAGCAGGGGGAGTGGGAGAGGAAGAAGCAGGCTCATAGCAGAGGAGCCTGATGTGGGGCTCGATCCCACAATGCTGAGATCATGCCCTGAGCTGAAGGCAGACGCTTAACCGCTGTGCCACCCAGGCGCCCTGGAAGAGAGGATCTTAAGCAGGATCCATGCCCAGCACAGAGCCTGATGTGGGACTCCATCTCACAACTCTGAGATCATGATCTAAGCCAAAACAAATAGTTGGGTGCTTAATGAACTGAGCCACGCAGGTGCCCCAAGAAGACAATATTTCTAATGTAATATGTAATATTTATTTATTTATTTATTTATTTATTTATTTATTTATTTATTATTTTATTTATTTGTCAGACTGAGATTGAGAGAACACAAGCAGGGGGAATAGCAGGCAGAGGGAAAAGCAGGCTTCCCACTGAGCAGGGATCCTGATGTGGGACTCCATCCCAAACCCTGAGATCATGACCTGAGCTTAAGGTAGACACTCAACCAGCTGAGCCACCAAGGCATCCCTGTAATATGTAATATTTAGTCCTAAATATCCTTTGACTCTCTCAATAGCCTCATTGAAAAAAATATACTTCATTGTTCTTTCTTATTTATTTATTAAGATTTTACTTATTTATTTGAGAGAGAAAGAGAGAAAGAGAATGAGAGAGCACAGAAGGAGAGTGAGAGGGAGAAGCAGACTCTCCACTGAGCAGGGAGCCCTATGCAGGGCTTGATCCCAGGACTCTGAGATTATGACCTGAGCCAAAGGCAGACACCCAACCAAGTGAACCACCCAGGCACCCCAATTTATATTTTTTATTCTGCGGTTAATAAATTAATAAAAAGTAAAGTGATTAAAAGATAAGACATGATGATAGAATATAATGGAGATGAAAATAGACTCAGAATAAAGCAAAACAAAACAAAACTGTGGGACAATAACAAGAGACCCAATCTTCATATCATTGGAAAAATAGAAGAGAGAAACATTAGGGCTGAAAGAGTGTTTGAAGAAATAATGGCTGGAAACTCCCCGAATTTGGCAAATATAAACCTATAGACACAAGCAGCCGAATATACTGCAAAGAGGATATATCTAAAAAAAAATCCAAGCCAAGACACACTGTAGTTAAACTTTTAAAAAGTAAGGAAAAGATCTTAAAAGCAGTCAGAGTGAAATTACGCATTACCAAAAGGCAAAGGCCAAACTGAATGACAGATTTCTCATCTGAAAGCATGGAGGCCAAAAGTAAGTGGCACGATATTTCGTAAGTTTATGACCAAAAAAAATGTCAACTGAATACTCTGTCAAAACTATTGTTCAGGAATGAAGGGGAAACAAAACCATTATCAAATAAAGGAAAATTTAGAGAATCTGTTGCTGGCAGATCTTTCTTTAAAGACTGACTAGAGAAAGTTCTTCAAACAAAGAAAATAATAAAAGAGGAAATCTAGGAGCATCAGGAAGAAAAGAAACGACAGAAAGAGCAGAATTATGGACACATACAATAGACTACCTTTCTCCTCATGAGTTCTATAAATCATTTTTGAAATGAAAAGAAAGATTACAACACCATCTGATACCCAAGACAATGCTATTTAAAGTGGGGAAGAAAAAGGACCTAAACGAACCACAACGTATCAAAATTTGTGAGACACAGTTAAAGCAGCGCTGAGAGAGAAATTTATAGCACTAAGTGCTTACATTGAAAATGAGGAAATATTTCAAATGAATAACCTAAGTTTCTCCTTTAAAAAACTAGAAAAAAGAAGATCAAGATAAGCCTAAACCAAGTAGAAGAAAGGACATAATGAAGAGTAGAAATAAATGGAACTTAGATATAGGGAAACAACAGAGAAGAGCAATGAAGTAGAAAACTTTTTCTTCAAAAAAACTTAATAAAATTGAGAAATCCGTAGTAAAAATTTAAAAAATATAAAAAGGACGAAAGCATAAATTACCAATATCAGAAAGGAAATAGAGAGTATCACTATGGAGCGTGGAGTCATTAAAAGATAGTAAGAAAATACAGCAAACAACTTTGTGCTCATGATTTTGATGACTTAGAAGAAATAGACCAAGTCTTCAAAAATCGCAAACTACTCAACCAAGATGAAATGGTCAATCTGAATAACCCAACAATAATCAGAGAAATACAATTCATAATTTAAAAGTTCCCCCAAAAGAAATATATAGGTCCACTTTGTCCCACTGGAGATTTATACAAAACATTTAAAGAATCATTAAGACCGATTTACATATTTTATTTCAGAAAATAGAAGAGGAGGGAACTCACTGTAGGCCAGCATTACCCAAATTAATACCCAACTAGACAAATACTGCAAAAAAGAGAAAATTACAATGAACTTGACTCCAAAATCCTCTACAATGTATTAGCAAATCAAATCCAAATCCAACAATATGTAGAAAGAATTATATAGCATGACTAAATGGGATTTATTCCAGGTATGCAAGGCTATTCAATATTTAGAAATAAATCATTACAATCAATATAATCTACCATATCAAAAAGCTAAAGGTGAAAGCAATATATTCGCATATCAGTTTCATCAAAAATAAGAACTTGACAAAATTCATACCTATTCAAAACAAACATTCTCATAAAAACAGAACTAGAGAGAAACTTTCACAACTTGGTAGAGAATTGCTACCAAAAAACCCTAGAGTTGACATTGCACTCCGCTGTGAAAGACTGAATGCTTTCCCAATAAGATTAAGCACTGGGGAAATATTTTTTTTGCTTTCATCACTATTATTCAACATCATATTAGAAGTTCTAGTCAGAGCAACAGGGCAAGAAAATCAACAAAAGTATATAGATTGTGAAGGAAGAAATAAACCTTGCAAAGGACATAAAATAAAATAAAAATTGCAAAGGACATAAAAAATCCCAAATAATCCAAAAGCAAACAAATGAAAAATCTTAGAGAACGGGTAAGTGTGTTTACAATGTCACGGGTTATAAGACCAAAACACAGAAATCATTCTCATTTCTATTTATAATAATGAACATGCAGAAACTAAAATTAAAAGCATAGTACCATTTATATCAGTTGCAAAAAATACAATACTTGGGTATATCCTTAGAAAATATATATTGGATATGTATGTTAAAAGTTATGAAATGCTGATGAAAAAATTCAAAGAAGACCTAAATAAACTGGGCGATATACCCTGTTCATGGATTGGTAGACTCAACATAATGAAGATATCCACTTGTCCTGGTTCATAGACAGCTAGCTGTCTTCTTGTTATGTGCTCACATGGCAGAGGGGCACAGGAGGTCTTATAAGGACACTAATCCCATTCATTCCAACTTCATGACCTAATCCCAAAGGCACCGTTCATGAGGGCTCCACCCTCACAACCTCCCAAAGGTAGCACCCCCTAATATGACCACATTGGGGGCTAGTTTTCGACATATGAATTTTTTTGAGGGCGGTACAAACGTTCAGTCTATGGCATTATCTTGAAGAAGTACAAGTTGATGTATCAAGTCAATGTTCTTAGTATCCAAGAGTAATAACAGCCTTTATAGCCAGACAAGAGTGAACTTACCCTAGATCTCATGTTATAGAGAGTCCTTTTCTAGCCTTTCTAGCCTTTCTCCAGCCACATCCCATTTATTGCAAGGTGGGGGGGGGGGGTTAGGGGATACACCTATCAATAGCCTGCATCCCCACCTTTTAGACCATGCTGTTGGTACGTGGCTCCACTGTACAATCCCAAGGTATACGTGGGCTTCTTCTGTGCGCTATTTTGAAGGCAGACTGCCCTGAACGTGCCCACCTGGGTCCCTGGAGTGGCGAAGAATGCCATCCCCCAAACTGTGGACCAAGTCTGGTTGTGCATACAGAAAGATTCCACGTAGGCATGCAAAGCCCCTCATGGTACAGGACACAGCCCGAGATAGGCATGGAAGGAGGATGGGTGACAAGCAACATTTTGGTTCTCTCTGTACCCCTCTGATTCAGCGTGAGATTTAAAAGACTTTACAAAGAATTCAAGGAATATTTTCAATTTTAACTTGGTATTCCTAATCTAACGAAGGTATATTTATTAAAATGAGATGGTAGAACATTACATCTGATACCTTGTTAGCTTTATTTTATAACTTTTAAGCATTTAGAACTATGCTATGGTAGAATTCTTGCTATATTGTATAGGGGACTCTTGACCCCCTCCGCTCTGAGTGAAAAGTCTAGGCAGCAGGCATGTGCTCTCTTCCCTAGGCATAGCAACCAGAGGATCAACCTAAAATATAACAAGTATGATAATCCTTCCAGGAAATCCTCCTACAGTCTTAGTCAATAATTCTGGATTTGAAGATTCTGGAGAGGAAGGAAGGACATGGTCTTCTGAATTCAATAGCCTACAGATCCAGATACAATAAAAACAATAATGATTACCATGTACCAGGAACCATATTAGGAGCTTTACACGAATTACCTTATGTCATCCTCACAAGAACTATATAAATGATGTGCAATTCACTTTATTATATAGATAAGGAAGCCAAGGCTCGGAAGGTATGTTCCAGATCATATAGGTAAAAAGAGACAGAATGCAATTCTGTCTTACTCCAAAGCCAATGCTCATAACTGTCACTTGCCTGGCAACAGATCTATCTAGAGTCAGGTGCCATATTCCCTTAAGTGCTGGATTAGAAGAAATGTTTCCTTTGAAAAGGCCATAGCAGTCTAGGGAGACATTTGTGCCAGGGTAGATCCCCAAAATCTATTCCAACTCTAATCAACTTAGCCTTATGTTATTATAGAAATGTGATTTCTGGGGGCACCTGGGTGGCACAGCAGTTAAGCGTCTGCCTTCGGCTCAGGGCGTGATCCCGGTGTTGTGGGATCGAGCCCCACGTCAGGCTCCTCCGCTATGAGCCTGCTTCTTCCTCTCCCACTCCCCCTGCTTGTGTTCCCTCTCTCGCTGGCTGTCTCTATCTCTGTCAAATAAATAAATAAAATCTTTAAAAAAAAATTTCTTTAAAAAAAAAAGAAATGTGATTTCTAAGTCATTATCAGTTACTGATATCAAATCCAAAAGAATGGGAAACACCGGGAATAAGGATTTAGAATATCAGATGAAAAATATGAGCCAATAATTAGATTTATAGATATTAGAGAGAAAAAAATCGTAAAGAAAAATATAAGGAAACTCCACGGAGACTATGAGTCTACCACCTAGTCTGACAGTTCTACGTTGCACCAAAATTTAATAGAATGGAGGAATGCAGTCTCTAAAGTGTTCATATTAAAGTACTCATGAATAATAAAATCATCCTCTCTTTAGATGGTCACATATCCTATCTACCTTATTTTATGGCCTTCCAAAAAGTGAGAGGGCAAGGATCGGATGATGTTAAGTCAACTTAAAAGCAACTGCTTAAGTTGTTTCAGATTGAAATAATTCTTATTTTGTGAAAACTGAAAACCACTGATGAGTAAATCAAGGGAAGAAGACATTTATGAAGGCATGAAACATCATTCAGAAATGATTGCCTTCTAGTTAACACTTCATGTAACGATTTGGCGTCTAAGGGAGTTGGCTGTATGGTTTAGTACACTATTTTGTCAATTTTATTCAGAAAATAATATATTTAGCTGCCACAATATAGCACCGTATAAATGTTCCAGCATCTCCATGTTAGAAGTACATGCCCAATAATCTTCCAAAAAATATGTGTATATTAATTTGCCATTGGACAAATGATACAGCCCTATTAAAAAAAAAAAAAGCCAAAACTTTTCTTTCCTAGCTTTACGTTACAGACAGAATAATATTGTGCCATACCATCCAATATTATTACTTACATAAAATTTTCTTCTAGGATGAAAATGTAAGGTGTATGATAAGTTTCCTTCTGAGCTGGCATCCTCAGCACAGAAGATAAACCTCTAATACACCGTAAAATCACAAACTGCCTAATGTAATAAATTTCTTTTCCGGATAGCATTATCTTTCACCTACTTATTTCTTCCATCTTTCATCCATGGAGTTTTACATTATTTTCACATTGTATACAATGAGCAAGTCACACTTCATAACTAAACAATCTTTGCCCTTGACAAATCCATTAACCACAAAAAGTGAGACCCAGGCTTTCAGCTGGTCATCATTTGTCCTCTTAGATGTCATGCACATGTGAGTCCCCACGCACGAGCACATGCACTCTATCTAATTCTGTATACCCCAGGTTTGTTTGACTTTGCACCTTTTGTCTACTTTATTTTACATTTTATTGCTTTTAGACAGAAAGTATGGAGAAGAAATTCACAAGCTTCAAGAATTTCATATATATAGTCTCTTTTCAGTTTGCCAAACTACCCTGTGAAATATTTTCCTCTCCAAATAACAAAGTAAATTTTTAAAATCCTCATTTGCCTTCAGTAACTGCCTAGTCTGTGTGTCAAAAAACCTCCTCTTTAAATCATTCAACAACACATATTTCCAACTACCAAACATCAATATATAAATATATATACGTTACTCGTACATACGTATGGACACATATCCACATAGACATACGTGTATTGTAAGCAGCAAACTCACCTTCGCATTTCTCATGCAACTTATTCCACATTTATTTTCAGTTCAGGTTTTTTTTTCATCTAAAGCCAAACGAAACACAAGACAATAAATTTAGAGTCTCCTGTTTATATTCCAAAAAATTATCCCGTGAAAGATGACAATGAGGTTTTACTCCTCTAGAGAAAGAAACCAATCTCTAAAATAATGTCCTAGGAAATGGCTTTTCCCGAAGGTTTTCTTCTCTATTTTTATAAAGGAAAAAGAATACAAATAGGGGAGGCATTTGAGCAAATCAAATGGTAGGAAGGTTCAACATTAGGCACAGTTTTCTTTTCCTGTTTAGAAAGGAAAAGTTTTATTTTAAGCTATAAATACTGCAGAATATTCAGAAAGGCATTTATTCACCCTCGTTTTTTGCTGAAATTTGTAAGTGCCTTTTCTAGGGTTTCGTTATTACTTGAATAATCATAATAATTATGACCACAACTAAGATTATTTTTGGTGAGTATGAAATAACTTGAAAGAACTGGATCTTAAAATAACAGATCTTGATGTGATTCTTGAAATAACTGAATCTTTAGGTGTAAGAGATATTTAAACCCCCAACACCTTCTAATGTTAATTTACATTACATTAATTACATTAATTATAATTATAATCCTTTAATCTCAACCGAAAACGCAAACACCTGTCAAGGACACTGTGTCTGTTGTTTATGGATGGGTAACATGATGCAGATTTTGACCCAATACAGCTACATTTAAGTTCTTTGTAAAAGCAGGAGAAAAACAGAGATGAGCTTTCATTTAATTATCACAAAACCCAGAAAACTTTCAGAAATGCTCACTCAACTCTTTTTCTAACCATACGCTAGAACGGAGGCTTGTTTTAGCAGTCCTAAGATTCACAGATTTTGGAATTGGGAGTCAGACAACTTGAGTTCAAGACCTGGTCCTTGCTGATTAACAAAGAGCAAATTATTTAACATTCGAGGACTGTTTCCCTGTGTATAAAATGGGCTTTTAGGGTTTTGTGATGACTTAAACATTACTGCATATATAAAGCACTTAGCACCACCCATTCCTGGCTCATGGCACCTGCTCAATAAATATCACTACCTGCTGCTATACTTGCTGAGACCCTGGAACACTTGTTCTTTCTGTTAGATACATGAAGATTCTATTGGATATAGTTCAAAAGATGTGGGTTTTTTTTGATTGACAAAATCAGAGCATCAAGTGCAAAGACAAAGGAAACATGGTACTCTCCCACCATGTTTGACAACTGATCCTTCTTGGCCTTCCCACCAGCTATTCAAAATAGGTATTAACGCTACCTTAGTTTAGACAAAGCAATAAATGTGGTCACACAGCTCGGCACAGGGCAGAGCTTGGATTCCTATCTCTGAATCCCGTGAACTGTCCTTTTCACCATCTGTAAACACACACATTAAATTGAGAGGGAAGGGGAAGGAATTCTCAGACCCTCCTTTTCACCTGCTTCATAAACATGAAAGAGTAAATACCATTCTAAGGTGTGCTCCCACAAATTTTGTCATGTGTGAGTGGAAGTGGACAAGGCTCTCTGACAAACGCACAGTTATCTGTGTACCCCAAAGGCTCCTGAGGCTTCTGTTAAACACCAACACTCCTTGGAGAGATTTTAGGAATTTCTTGAGGGAGAGTTAGTTGACCGATACCTCAGTATGAGTGGCTGACAAAATGGAAGGCAGAATTGGGAAGTGGAGGGGTTGAAGGTGAAATGGAAGAGAGGTCCAAGCTGGAGTCACAGCCAAATACCAAATGAAAAGATCATTCCTATTTCCTGAGTACTTATCAGGCAGAAATAAACATGTACTCCAAAATTCATCTTTAACATGGCCGTACTGGCCTAATCATTAGCTACTGCTTATTATTATTAAACTCATCTTCCATGGGAAAAAATAGTAAAGAAATTACAATGACTTAGAGGATAGAAACTCTGCCTGTTAGTCGCAGTTCTGCCCTTTGGTACCTGACTTGCATGGCGCAAATTTCTACATAGTTCTGCTTCCGTTTCCTCACTTGTAATAATTAACTTTCTTCCTCACAGAGTTGTTATGAGAGAAAGTTTGAGTATATGTTAAAGCACATAGGAAAACAAATAATGCTGAAGAGATGCATACTATTATCATGCAACAATGGCTTAAACAAATATTTAACAAGCAAACCATTATGCAGGGCACTGTTTTACTACCCAGTAAGGAACGTAAGCCAATCCATCCTAGCAGGAATGTCATGTAACAAGATTGTTAACAGTAATTATCACTTATTCTGAACTCTTATTTAGAACCAAAACACAGCATTACTAAGATGGGATTCTAAGACTATTTTAACCAAAGTCATGCATTAGTCAACTCCTAAGCCCAAGCCCTTGTCAAGTTGTGTGTGCCTCTGGTTTTCACTTCAGATCATGCTGTCATCTGTGGGTAGAGAGTCACATTCACCTCACTTCATCTCTGAATTGATCTGAACTTGATTCCGGACCTCAGGCTAATGCAAACTTGAAGGGATCCAGTTGGCAAGCTCAGTATTTGTGGGTCCTTTCATAGTCACAAAGATTCTGTCATCCCTATTTGAGTTCTAGCCCAAAAGAATAACTGGGGAGGAAATCTATTTTTAAAATCCCAAGGGAAAGTGTAATTAACTGCTGCCATATTTTGGCCAGTGTTTAAGAGTCTGCAGGGCAAGTATTTTACTGAGAAAGAGTCTCAGGTGAATCCCTTGGCCCACACCAGTAGATCTCATTTATCAAGGAAACAAATTCTTCTTCAAAGTGTTTTAATCAAGAAATCATAAAGTAGTTCCCATCCAAGTCTTCCCCCTGGCTCTCACCAGCCTATCATATCTCTTATCAGCTATACCGCCTGGCTATGCAACATACTTTGTTTCCAAAGCACTTTCTGTCAAAAGGAAAAAAAAAGAAAAAGAAAAGAAAAGAAAAAAAGAAGAAAAAAATCTAAATCATAAAATTTAGACCCATGCACATTTATTTCTTCTGATAATTTCCTTCATTTCTAATGCCATTATCTTTGTCCCTTGCAATCACTGCATTTCTTTAATCTGTCACCTTTCTTGGACTCCCCTTGTTTACTCCCATAAACAACGTCACTGGGGGAAAAGAAAAGTAAAGCGGAATTTGATGTTGGGTCAATGAGGATTTGAATCCTTTATTTACTACCGTAATCACAAAGCGGAATTGCTTCCTTCAAATTACACTCATAAGTTATTGGCTATTACGCCTTAGGGTATTGGTGCAAAGGTTGATGCTGAATAAAGTTTTAGAGGGGCAGAGAACTTGTAATTTATATGTCACATGTGGTCATGACATAACCACTTGTCACTTGCCTGAGTAGCTACAGAGGGATGGAGAGGAGTAGTGTTAATATACCCATACGGATGCCAAAACTTCTCCTGCAAGTGCTGTGATGCATCCAAGAACCTTGCTTGTGAGGCGACACCACTTTGCTTCTTTAACCAGCTACTCAATTTTCAATTTTCAGCTTCAGAGGACCTCGTAAGTTCCCTTTAGGAAACAGGAAAAAATGAGGCCAAAAAATAAAGCACGCTCATTTTTAGGCACAGGAGATTATCTCTGTCCTCCTAAGGCAAATTAGCAAAATAAAGCCCATAGAAACATGCACAGCTTTCATTTTGTCCCTAAGCAATTGCATATTTATTCCTTTCCAGACGAGTGAGGTGCAATTAACTTGCACAATAAGGACAAGGGATTATTTAAGTCTATTTTCCTCATTAAACCCACAGTTCGGTGTTTATGAAAATTATTAAGCCAAAGACTCATTATTCATCCTGTAGGTAAGCTGACCCTTAGGTGTGCAACTCTTCAAAACAAGGATAACTTCTCTGATTTTAAGTGGGAAAAAAATTAATTCATACAGTGATTGATGCTAGCTCCAACATTAAGTTTTTCAGTGAAAGTAACCAAAGTCAAGCGTAAAAAGCCATATCTCAAAGTAGGAGAATATGTTTGTAACTCATAAACAAAAAAACCTCAACCAAAATATAAAAATAAGCCCTCCAAATAAATTTTTATTTTTATTTTTTTAGTTTAAATTCAATTAGCCAACTTATAGTACATCATTAGTTTCAGATGTAGTGTTCAATAATTTATCAGTTTTGCATAACACCTAGTGCTCATCACATTCCAAATAAATTTTTAAAATGACAGATGACATAATGGAAAAAAATGACGAAAGTATAGGTACTTCATAAAAGAAGAAACCCAAAGTCCAAGAAGCAAATTGAAACTTGTACACCTCATTAGCAAGTTAGGAAATAAATATTAAAATTTTAATGGACTATCAATATATACTGATTAAATTGGTAAACAGTCAAGTGTCTGACAATGCCAAGCGTTTGTGAGCACATGACACAACTGAGCACTCTCATACATTGTTTATGGGGATGTAAACTGCACTTTGAAAAATAATTTAACAGTATCCATGAGAGTTGATGATGTGTATACCCTAAAACACAGTACTGGATATATACATACTGAGATACGGTTAAGGAGGTCAGTAGCAGCAATGTACATGTGATCACCAAACAGGAGTAACCCAAATGTCCATGATGATAGAGGGAACATATAACTGTGTTATGTTCCTATAGTAGAACACTGGATAGCAGTGAAAACAAATGTGCTTTGGCTACACAAAACTATATGGGTGAGTCCAGGGGTAATGTCACAAATATTTAATAACTGATATGACACTGATTTCAACAAACAGAAAACATGCCAGATATTAACAACTCCTATAGGTCTGCTGGAAGAATATCAATGAACACTAGACAAATGTGAGTATTACAAGATACATGTAGCAAGAGGACTTTTAGGGGGCTGGCAATGTTATGCTTCCTTACTTGGGAAGTGGTGACCATCATTCATTATACAGCTATTCTCATACCTGAGATACTCTATTTTATGCCATTTTCTAAATGTGGGAAATATTTTACAATAAAAATATACAAACAGGGAAACAAAGAAGAAAACCAAAGTTATATATACCTGTACAGTATTCTCTTCTGACATTGGGTGAAGATATTTATTGAACCTATCAAAGTGATATGATGAGCACTGAGTGATACACTCAACTAATGAGTCATGGATCATTATATCAAAAACTAATGATGTACTATACCTTGGATAATTGAATTTAAATACAAAAAACAAAAACATTTCCTACCAAAGTCTTAAAGCTACTTCTCATTTTTTCAGGATTTCCAAAATTGTTACCTCACCCACACAATTGTGGTTGCTTCTGTACCATTTTAACTATAGCTGCCACTTCAGAGCTCAATGCTGTTGCTTCTTCCTGCACCTCTCCCAACCCAGGCAGGAGCATCTTAATAACCAGCATACTGGGCCAGGAGTAACACCCTCACTTATCATCATCATGCTCGCCATCTGCCCAATGAGCGATCAAGTTCTAAAATCCATCTGAAAGGTCTACTTTCTAGGTTGAATTCTGGTACCAGACTTAGTCTAGGTTTTCCTAAAGCAGACACTAAAGTAAATATTTGTGTACAGGTAATTTTGGGGGAAAGTGATGCTATTAGCAGGAATGAGAGACAGGAGGAGAGGCCAATACAAGAATCCAATACCAAGGGTGGCTAATACTCAGTCCTGCAGGATCTTGGGTGGGGGATAAAAAGCCATTAGCTCCTGTCCCTCAGTGACCAAGGGTGACTGAAGGAGGGTTAACTTCTTCACATCTCCAGGTTCCACATGCCTGAGTGCTGAGAAGCTTCCTCTGAGTGACCTTCACCATAGAAACAGAAAAGGCTCAGAGCAAGAATTAAGAGTGTGAAATAAAGGTTTGAGTTGAAGATGTCTTGGGTTGCCCCTTTACAAAGCTTATTGACGCTTGCAAGGAACTGGTCACCACAAGAGTGGCTGGACCAATGGGGAGTGACGGACAAGTGGTGCCTGGTCCACTGGTATAAATCTGTTTAGGGACTTCCCAACATCAACTCACCTATTCTTGTAACAGAATCTCCATTTCTTTGAGAAACCACTTATCCACTTTCAGTTCCTGTGATGAGTCTGGGGTTGAAGCCACACCAAGTTCTGGAGGTGAGTTTGTGATTCAGCTCTGGCCATTCACTGCCAGTGAGTCTCCATCTGGGGTCTCTTGCTGGAACTGTGAACAAAGGAAATTTTCTACCATTAAAGCTACAAAGATGTATGGCTGGGGATTGTCACATGGATCTAGGCTATCAGTGAAAACAGTGCAATACAAAGTGGGTACAGAGAATAAAACAGAAAGATCTCAAATAATGTTATAGAAGTGTCTGCATACAACCATGCATGAAACCAATACACCTTGTTCTTTTTCTTTTTTTTTTTTTTAACATAAGCCAATAAATTCAGGTTCCTCTCTTTTTCCTTACCAGTTTCTAAACAACCCCAAGAAAAGCTGTTGTGCCTAAGATTTTTTTAAAAAGATTTATTTGTTTATGTATGGAGAAAGAGAGAGAGAGAGAGAGAGAGAGAGAGCAACTTAAACTTAACAGTTTTGATTTTCTGAATATTATGATGGAATCAACTGCAGGCAGCTCTGTGAATTCATTACATACCATTCGCTAACAAGGGGATATTGTAAAAACAAGTGTGGCATTATCTATATATGGACTGAATATCCTGGGGAGAGGAAAAGATGGATAAATGGACAGAGAGATAGATGTGATACACACACATTAATAAATATTATATTTTCATGGGACCAAGAGTTCACAGGTTATTTATACAGTTTTCTCATTTAAGTGATATAATTCACTTATGAGGTAAGACATTTTATCCAGATTTTAGACATGGCTAAGTGACATTAAGCATTGATACAGACTTAGAGCAAAGAAATAAACTCTTTTTCTTCCTTTTTTTCCCCTTAATGTTCTTTCCACTCCACTAGAATTGACGTTTTTGCTAATAAAAGAATGACATTTTTATAAAAACTGGCTAGGATTTTAGATCAGCTCATCCTTCTGTGATTTCCTATTGCTCTTATAGTCTGCACTAGCAACATTACAAAAAAAAATTTTTAAGGCTTTGCACCCTCAGATTATTGTGCCTAATTTCAGATGGTGCCATACATACATCTACTAGAGGATTAATCATCTTGAATTATAATTATCTACACGTGGCAAGCTTCTGGTGGACCACACAAACCCCTTCCATACCCTTCTTCTTTGCTCATATTTGTGCAAAAATCAGGTGGTCACGTGCCTCACCTGCTGCTGAGTCCTTCTGCAACACCAACACCACACCAAATTCACTAGGTGAATTTTGGTTGTTGAAACTTTGACTCTAAAAACCAATTAGTATTTCTATTGTCCTTATAAATGATGAGTATAGAAATCGTCACAGGATTTTCAGACCACTGAAAAATGAGGGGTTACTGCCAGGAGATGTCTGAGCAATTTTTATTTACTAAAAAAAGAAGAAGAAGAAGAAGAAGAAGAAGAAGAAGAAGAAGAAGAAGAAGAAGAAGAAGAAGAAGAAGAAGAAGAAAGGGGCGCCTGGGTGGCACAGCAGTTAAGCGTCTGCCTTCGGCTCAGGGCGTGATCCCGGCGTTCTGGGATTGAGCCCCACGTCAGGCTCCTCCGCTATGAGCCTGCTTCTTCCTCTCCCACTCCCCCTGCTTGTGTTCCCTCTCTCGCTGGCTGTCTCTATCTCTGTCTAATAAATAAATAAAATCTTTAAAAAAAAAAAAAAAAGAAGAAGAAGAAAAAAAAAAAAAAGAACTTGAGATGGCTATGACCCGCGATTCCCACTCTCCCTTCTGGCTTTTGGATGCTATTGTGTGAGGATGTTATGCTTGGAGCTGCAGCCTTCTTGCTGCTATGAATGTAAAGCCGATAATAAAAGACAGTTCATTATATATGGCTGAGAGAAAAGATAAAAAAAAAAAATAAAAACAAAAACCCTGAAGCACTCTTCTCACTTTTGAGCTGTTGGATTTTCTAATTTTTTACTGTATCCAAAGTACACAGCTTTTGTTTCTTGCAGCCGAAAGCATCATATTAAAACAGCATGTATGTATTTTTTTTTGTGATAAATTAATGAAACTTTGAGTAACAGGAGGACAAAGATTCCATCCTACTAATCTTTGTAACTACAGTGTCTCATACTAAGCACGCAGTGAATTCTCAAATGTTGCTAGTTGAATGAATGCATGAAGTGAACAACTTTCAAAGTAATGAAAGAAAGAAAAATCATGATAACACTGTCCCTTCTCAACCAGTTTTGGCAAATAATTAACAATCAGAGTTTTCATGGTAGAAGACTTTACACAGAGGTAGAAATTCTGAGAATATTTGGTCCATTGGATTAACAATTTAGACGTTTTCAAGCGTAGAGTAATTGAAGTTTATTGAATTCATATAGAAGTCACCGGGAAGTCTTTGTGTTTACTACAGGGTATCATTCATTTAAACTAGCAATTTCTGCTGTGCTCTTATTTTAGAATGTCTATTAATACGGGTCATCTGCTAGAACCAGGGCATAGCTTTGTTCTCTAGACTCTCTCTCATCTTTGGGAGACCTTCTAATATGAGAATGACATCTAGAACAGAGAATGAAATAAAATAAGTGAGTACACAGGTGGCTTTTTTTAAAAAGCCCACAAATGATTGATAAGTAAATGGAATTTTTTGGAAGTTTCATCCCTAAGATGAAAGAGAATTTAAAACAGAAAAGGGTTCAATTTTCCACATGGTGAGGGGCTCTATCTGAGCTGGAGGTGACCCCCCATACTCCCCTTTCTTCCTGTGCCACAGAATGTGGCTGATGTTCCTCTGTTAACCTTCTCTCATTCCTTTGAGCTGTCAAAGCAGATTTGCCAACACACATGAATAGACTGTCCACCATAATTTCATTTAAAATATATACAAACATAAAATATATCCACCTGCCAGAAATATTTAAGTTTAGTTTATTACAGTTTTTTGTAATGAAAGAAAATTACCTCCCATAAAAGATGTATCTTATAAATTGTATCTCTCATTTGGGGCTAATATTTAACCTATAATATATATTTTTTCATCTAACCTTATCATTCTCAGTTTTTAAAAACCTGTGATGTGAATCCACAACAGACATGTAATTCCCTGCATTTATTCAACCACAGACCTGATCCTATAGTGACTTTAACATGTATATTACTACAAGCAACAGAAAGCAACATTGACCATCTTACACCTACATGGATAGATTAGATAGGTGGATGGATGGATAAATAGACAGGTATAACGAGAGAAAAAGACAATAAATAAATAGATAAAATAACTTATTGGAAGCATAAGGAAACCAAGGGAAACCTGCATGGTTTGTTTCAGAAGTTACAAGAACGAAGGCAACTCCAGAGTCTAGACAAGTAGAACTTACAACCAATGACTTCAGGGATAGTCTGAGGAATGAATTAATTCCAAATATGTTTGTACTTGGGCCACCCCACTCAGGATTAAAAAATCCAGAAAAGACAATTTGGATTTAGATTAAAAACTGAGACTAATGTCTATTATTCTTCTAAGATAGCCTTCAATATAGAAAGGGTAGTTCCTCGAGCAAAAACTATAGAGCTATTATAAAAACAAACAAAAACAAACAACAACAACAGCAACTTAAGAAAGGGACAACCAGGCCCAGAGACACTGGGCTTCCTAATCTAATCACCAGACTTCCTGGATGTGAAATTCATGACCCAAGTCATAACCTCATCTTGCTTTCATTCATTGAGATCTACTTAGTATTCTTCTGACTTTTGAGTTTTGCTTCCTACTAGGTTACAACTCACACCCTCTCTATGTTGGATACTTACCCCACATAAAACTTCTTCCAGGCCTGACCCAACAACAGGTGCTCTCCATGCTGATGCATTGGTGTCTAGATTACTCTGGCTCAATGAAAAAGATCCATGGAAAATGCTATTCATATACCAACCCCTTCATTAAATGTGGTAGGTGCCAGCTTAGGTGCTGTGGCAGCTGGGGAGGTGGCACAGGGTGAGCTAAATAAAAGAAACATTTTCTCTTTGATGGAGATTACACTTGAGAGGTGGAAACAGACATTAAGTAATGACTCCCACAAAGGAATGAAAACTGTAACTGTAAGTGGTGCTACAAAATAGGTCACTCTACTATGAAAGGGAGAAATTGACCATGTCTGCAAGGTCAGAGAAGATTTATTTAAAGAAGGAACAATTGCAATGGGATCTGAGGAAATAATAGAAATTAAACAGGTAAAAGGTCAGGGAAGTGGTTGCGAAGGAGAAATATACCAGGTAGAGGAGCAGGTGGAATGGAGACGGACCTGTTCAAGGAAGAGAAGAAAGCCAAGGAGGCTGAAGGCAGTGACTGTCATGGAGAGAAGGTCAGGGAATTTTGGATTTGCCTTTTTTCTTTTTTTTTAAGATTTATTTATTTATTTTAGAGAGGGAGAGCTCATGTAAGCAGGGGGAGGGGGAGAAGGAGAGGGCAAGAGAGAATCTCAAGCAGATTCCCTGCTGAGTAAGACCCTAATGTAGGGCTTGATCCTGTGACCCCGAGACCATGACCTGAGCTGAAAGGAAGAGTCAGATGCTTAACCCCTGAGCCACCAAGACACCCCTCGATTTGTTTTGGGTTGGTATGAGATGACGTTGGAAAATTAGGCAGGTGCCAAACAACTCAGCATTTTATAAGCCATGTTAAGAATTTGATCTTTATCCAAAGAATAATGAAAAGCCAATGAAGTGTTTTAAGCATGATCAGATTTGCATTAAAAAAAAATCCTCCATCTACAGAGTACAAAATATGTTGGAGAACGGCCAGAATAGGTGCTTATGTTTCAACTAGGGAGCCATGGCAGAAGTCCAGGCAGTGATGATGATGATTGTTTGAGTTAGGGTGATAGAAATGGAGATATGCAAAAAGCATCCACTAGAAAAAAAAATATGTAAGGGTTAGAAACTGTCAAGATTTCTACAATATGTTGGATATGGAGAGGGGAGAGGAGAGCGAGGGAGAGGAAGGTGTCAACCCTGCCCTCTATTTCTGATGTTCACTTAGAGAGGAAGAACTAGAAGAGACTGGAATTTGGTGGGATTTGAACTGGGACTGATAGATTTTGGGCACGCTAATTATGAGATGTTTTTGAGACAGACAAGTAAAGCTGTCCGATACGTCATTGATTATATAGTTCTATAGCTCTGAAGAGAGATCTGAAAAGCAGATGTAAATGTATGAACCACATGAAGACCCAGTTGTAATTTGACATATCCTAATCAATTTCTACATATCAATCCCATTGAAAACATCTAAACTCAAAATAATCTTCAGAGCTCTAGGTTGTAATCTGACAATGAAAATCACAAAAGGGAAAGTAGTATAATGGAAAGATGGCAGCATTTTGTGTTAGAAGACCTGGGTTCGAGTTTCAATACGCTTGTTAAGTAATTCTGTAATCTTTGGCTGATGACCTTCTCACTCAGAAATTTAGTTCCCTGCTCTGTAATATATCAATAAGGATACCTCCCTCTGATTGAAGTTCTAAGGAGTAGTGTGATGATATTCATGATGAGGGGAGATGAACGTTCTTTGCAAAGTGCTACAAACACCCACCTTATTTTATCCCCAAACTCCTACCTCTATGTATGTAGGTTATAGTCTACTGTATGCTTACCACACACCATCAAATGAGCACTAGCCTTTGAGAAGTCCCAAACCAAGCTGGCATGCTAGACTCTCACTGCTTCACTGGTCATCTAGGAGCTATGTCAAAAAAAAAAAAAATAAAAAAACCTCAGTTTCCTCTAATCAGCTGGACTTCCACTCTTTATATGGCTCCATTCTTTATAAGTAATTATTATGAAAGATACAGAAGAGACTATGCCAACATGGGAATTCAGTGGCTGTAACAAAGTGTTTTTCATTTAATTTCTTATCTTATCTTGAAAGGCCAAGTATTAAAATGGCTTTAAAGGCTTTTTCTTTTTTTTTAAGACAAACTTCTGTTTTACTCCATTTCTCTCGAGATAAAATAAGTACCATCTGTCAACCACAGGATGAGGAACCCATTCAGGGAACGAGACATAGTCCTAACAAGTGTATGAGACTGTTACAAATTAAAGCCATAGGAACCATTTTCAAGGGACACTCTATCAATGTTCCAGAAAAATTTCTGAGAACCTACTTTATAATTTTGGAAAAAATCATCAGAGATGCTAGTAGAATCAAAGAAGTTGGAAGAAAATGTCATTCAACTATAAATTTATTACAACACATCTAAAAGCCTGCTAATGCTAAGTCACATTTCAGCAATGAAATAAATATCCTAGTTCAGAAAACATTTTAATAAGCAGCAACAAAACTTTCTCAGCAAATATATGTTCTTTGTTACTATATTCTTTTACTAACTCCACACTCAGAAATAAAATTTGGATTCTTCCAAAATGTAGCTACCATTATTTTCTATTTCTACATGAACAGTATCAACAAAAACATCAAAGTATGCCAAGAATTACTATTTTTATTATATACTATTATTAACTTTTACTAAGGATAAAAACTGTATACTTTACTATGCATTTTATACATATGATGTAGACACATAACGTATAAATGGTACTTTATATTTTAATGTGTAAAACGGTGCTTTATTATAATCTAGAACCTACTGAGGGCTAATTATTATATTTTACAACTGGTTCAATTTAAGGTAACTACTAATTAGAAACATATCTACTGCTCAAAAAATTTTAAAACAGAGGATTGAAAACATGGATAATTTCATCAGTTATTTTAGCTTGTTAAAAACAAAAGTTACCTCAGCAAGAGACCAAAGTTAAAATCACTGGTAGTGAAGCATGTCAACTTCATGTACCTCCAAAGGTAGTACACTACGAAGGACACACGTGACCTTCTGTGGAATTCTTCCAGGGACACCTGATCAAATCACAACAAACCCTCAGACAAGCCAAAGTGAGGGACATTGTATAGAATAACTGGCAAGTACTCTTAAAAGCCAAAGAAAGACAAAGGTAGACTAAGAAACTCTTCCTTGACTGGAGGTGACAAGGAGATGAGACTTCTAGTTGTTTGAGATGTCTGATTGTGTTCTGGGGCACAAAAAATATATTAGAGGAACAAATGGAGAAATTCAATCTGCAAATTAGTTAATAATATGGCATCAATATTAATTTTTTTACTTTGAGAAATTGCACTAATCTTATGTGAGGGAACATTTGGGGAAGCTGTGTGAAAGGTACAAGGGAAATATATGAAGTATTTTTGCAATTTCTTTGCTTATATTTTATAAATCTGAAACTATTTCAAAGATAAAAGGCTTTTTTAGAGTTACATTTAAATAAAAAGTATACATTAGATTTTATGTATATATAGTATATATTATGTATACGCAGTAAAGTTTCTTTATGAATGTTAACTATTTTAGAAGTTGTTTCACTTCTTTAAGTCACTTCAGTAATTATTGTCTGACATAGTATTATTTGTGTGGAAATTTCTTCATTTCAGACTATGGTTTGCCACTGTGAATTATGTTTCCTACAAAATTTTTGTATTTTGAAGTAACAATTCCTGAAAAAATGTTGAAATGTGGCATCATTCTTTATAGTAGTCATCCTCATAATAGTTCAGATTTGGTAACAAAGTTCTCTTTTTTTCATAATACACATGGTTTTATTTTTATGAAAGAAGAAAGAAGATGTTTCCAAAACAATCACAAGACTTAAGGACTGTACAACCTGAGAAACATAATTATTGTAAAAGAGCTTGATGGGGTTCGGGACACACTACCCCAAAATATGGCACCTTAGCATACTGAAGACTTTAAGCTGAAAGTGTCTGAGAAAATGGCAGGAAGTCACTTTGACCTCACCCCAATCTTACCCCACCCTTCCCTAAGAGCAGGAGATAAGTCTCCCATTTGAAAGGCATTCTTCCTGTACCAGGAGGAAGGAAGACATTGCTGCCATCAGAGACAGGGAATTTAGGGGTGAGAAATCTGTACAAACAAATCTTGTTAAATGAACCCTCATCTTCCTAGCTACTACTTCTCCATTTGCTACCCCCAGTCCAAACCCCTTTGTCTTGTCATTCTTCATATCCTTATTATTTCTTGGTCTAATATGTCTAACAGCTTCCAGCTCTGGCTACTTCTTCGGGGCATCATTCTCTTGAGTAGGTTCCTATGTACATACAAAAAATTAGTAACATGTATATGCTTTTCTCCTGTTGATCTGTCTTTGTTAGTTTAATTTTAGATCCAGTCAGGGGCCTTAAGAGGGTCGAGGAAAATTTTCCTCCCCTGCAGGTACAAAGAAGTGACCTGCCCTGGGTCACCACGTTGGGGAAAAAAAAAAAAAAAAAAAAGCAGAGTTTCAAGTCAAATTCATGACTACAAAGTCCACATTTATTATGCTTCCTGAGATATCCCTGTTTGTCCCAAGAGGCTACTTTAACATAGCTTTAACAAAGTCTTCATCTTGGGGTTGCCTGGGTGGCTCAGTGTGTTAAGCATCTGCCTTCAGCTCAGGTCATGATCCTGGGGTCCTGGGATCAAGCCCCACATGGGACTCCCTGGTCAGCGGGGTATCTGCTTCTCCCTCTCCCTCTGCCCCTCCCTCTGCTCATGCTCTCTCTTGTATGCTCTCTCTCTCTCAAATAAATAAACAAAATCTTTTAAAAAGGTGGGGGTGCACCTGGGTGGCTCAGTCATTTAAGCATCTGACTCTTGATTTCTGCTCAGGTCATGATCTCAGGATCGTGAGATTGAGCCCCAAGTGGGGCTCCCTGGTAAGCGGGGAGTCTGTTTGGGATTCTCTCCCCCCCTCCCTCCACCCTTTGCCCGCTCTTTCTTGCTATGCTCTCTCTCTTTCAAATAAATAAATAAATAAATAAATAAATAAATAAATAAATAAATAAAATCTTAAAAAACAAACAAGAACTTCACCCTGCTCTTAGCAGATTCAGGGACACCCAATCCTAGGACTTCATACCATTGCATCACCGGCCACATTCTGTCTTGTCAGGGGTCTGCATCTACTGCACTGCCTTATTAGAATGAAGGGAGGACACAATGGGCAGGCTCCCTAAAGATCCCATGGATCTTACTTCATAATTCTATTATGAAGTAAAGTATCAGGTTGCAAGGAACACGGTTTAAGAAAACCATATGAGATGGAAGCAAAAAAAGAGTAGTGGCAGATGCACCTCCATCCCAGGCCAGCACAGTGACTCCCAAAATTGTGCCATATGGCAGTTCTCCATCCACCCTCTCCATTCAATTTCCCTTCCTTCCTTCCTCATGTATCCAGCTGCTACAATAAATCTTTACCGTTGCATCTCCATAAGTTCTCATTTCAAAACTATTGCTTTCTGAGTAGTGTCTTATTCAATAAAATAGCAGGAGATAGAATCCAAGGTAACTCTGTTGTACTGGGCATTCTCAGGTTGCCTGGTTATACCATGAGACCAATTTTAGAATGTTCTAATATCCAGCAAAAACAACATTAATAAACAGTACCAACAGATACCCACCTCTGAAAGTGATGAAATACAATCTAGATTTTATTGAAGGTGTTATTAGAAGACTGGGAGGAAGTTAACCTGAACTCATAATGGTAAAACTGATCTTCCCCAATCAACTCACCCCCATTACTCCTCTAGTCACATCTCCATCTCTTCTACTTCCTCCCTGACAACCACTCTCTGTCCTTTCTCTCAACACGGCTTCATCCTACAAAGTACCTGTGCATAATTCAATCATTTGCCCCAATAGCCCAAACCCAAACCATTTTATTGCTTTGAAATGTTTCTTCCCTATGGAGGTCTCTGTTCATCGCAACACAGAATTTTAATAATTAGGTCAAAGATCATAACTTGGCTTTAAAATAGCAAGAGGGGATCCATTCTTTTAAGACTGCTGATGATATATGATGTTGATTTCAGCCAATCAGTCAAATTTTGCTTTCTGCATCTATAAAACAAGAATATAAATTCTGGTACTTTACAGTGGATCAAAACACATCGACAGCTCATGGTTTTGTGTTTCAGAGGTGCAAGTTTCCCCTTGAGGTAAGCAGACTATGCAAAATGACAGCTGGTGATCCAAACAAAAAGTGCAGATGGTTTGACCCTTCATGGTACATTTCAAAAATTAAATTACTTTGGTTTTCTAGATTTAGATGCAAACAGGTTTCACATCAGCACTCAGAATTCTGGGTTTTCTTTGAAAATTGGAAAAACTCTAGTACATATTCCATACATCAATACTTACCAGGGCGTGTAAAGGAGCTGCCTTCTTTCTGCTCGGCACCTGATCTCCAGTCCTGACTACTCTTTATTATCTTCCACCTTGGCCATTTCACTCACTTTCATTGCCTGGCTGACTCCTATAGCCATTCAGACTTGCAACTTGGGTTAAAAATAGAAGTTAATATAAGATTATCAAAAAAAGTTAGAGAACTATTTAACATTAGTTTATGAAGACTACAGGAAGCAGTATTTGTGAAAGAAATCTATATATTTAAATAGAAATAGAGACACATGCACATGCAAATTTAAGCCAAATAATACATGATATTAAAATAAGATATGTTAATATATTCTGAAGTAGCAGTACATTTGCCATCTTAAGTTGAATGTTATTTTTACTTTAAAAGCATTATGTGAAGTAATAAAAGACTCATAAATTTAAATTTTGTTTGGGTAGAACATTAACGAACTTCATAAAATGCAAAATAATACAAAGGACTGAATATTTTAGAAGTTTTTTAAAATGTTCTTTTATGGAGATATACTTACTCTTACCTGAAGTTCAAACTAATTTTACTAATTAACATTTTTTAAAATCTGAAAATATTATTTAGGGGGTTTCAGGTAAAAAAGATAAAATCATTAGAACTACAGATGTCTGTTCCTGCATTTCATGGGTGTTGTCATAATAAAATAGGTTAAAAGACAAATTAATCATAAGCTTCCCCTTCAAGAGAAACACACTTGTGTGAGTTACTATAGCAACTACATACAACTCCAACTATTAACTTTCTTATTGCAGGAAAAAAAATCAATAACAAGTTAGATTACTTAAGATAACACATAGCTTTGGAAGATACCTATTTATTTACCCAATATTATTACAAAAACTGCTTTACTATGAAAAACTAAAAGCAAATACTTTTTTTTTTTTTTAAATGAGTATGCCAGGAGTGAAGCAAGTGTTAGCAAAACCAGCCAACTGCCCTCTTCTTAGTGGCTCCAACACGTGTCTAGACTAATTACGTGTAAAATATAATCCACTCTGGCCAGTCATGCCTGCTGTAATTGTGCACGCTATACTCATAAAATTATACCACTAACCTTTGCAATTTTCTTTAAAATTAAAATAGCAGTTAACTTTCTTTCACTTCAACTAAATATGCCTTGGATTTTCCAAAACTGGGTTAGCATACTAAAATATAAATCAATGAGGGATTTTTTTTTATGGTAGAAAGACTATCATATACAATGTTATTTATCATTTGGGATTTACCTAAACAATTGCTTGAGCCACATTTACACTCAGTAATAGATGTGACTCTTGTGCCTTTTTGTTGTGCCTTTTTAATTTTTGTCTCACAGTTTCGAATGCTTTGTTTTACAACTGAACAAACAGAGGTTTAGTGGTAGTTGCAGGGGAGGGGCAGGAAACAGAAGCCCAGTTCTAGGGAATAAGAACATTCTCATTACTTCAAATTAATTTTAGTCTATTCGGTTCTGATGGCCTCTGATTGCACAAGCTAAGATCTCAGTGTACCACATATGGGTGTCTTTGTCCCACAAATTGTATGACTGAAAAAGACTTCTACTTTTCATTCTAACCTTATTCATCTTATTAGCCAGAAATATGTTGGGGTCTTTTACAAAAAAGCCAAACACTGCCTTTAATATCCTTATACCCTCTTTCCCTCAAAGCAGAGAATCAAAAAGGAAATAAAATTATTTGGCTTTCTGTTTGTTTGTCTGTAGCCAAAGGACTGAAATAAAAATGAAGCTGCGTGGTATCCGCTAGCCAGAAGGGTTAGTTTTATCCTTCACACTGAAAATGGGTCTCATGCTTTAGATGTGAAAAGAAAGTATTATATTTTTATCTCAGTCCTCTGGTTCCACTCATTGAACAATAGCATCAAAAATTTGGCTTGACATGTCAAAAATTTCACTCTTATTTCAGCCTAGACCTAGTAAAGTGCAAGACATAAAGGTAAAGCACAAGAATGTTTTGTAATTCTCTGAATACTCAGATCTGTAAAAGCCATGGCTATTGGCATTATTTTTTTCCACATAGATGAAGGTAAGATACTGAAGGAAACCAGACATGTTATCCCAAAATATGCCACTTTCGCATACTGATTTTTCAAATTAAAGGTACTTAAGAAACAGCAGGTGTAGGAAGGACACTCTGGACCCTCCTTTTTCTTCCTGAAAGCAGGAGATAAAACTCCCATACAAAGCCTATTCTTCTTGTAGCTGGAGGAAAGAAGACATTCTTACAGCCCAGAAACATCAATGAAGGAATCTTCACACAAACACTCCATTAGTTTCCTACCATATATTTACTCACGGTTTGCCGCCCTTGAAAGCCAAACACTGCTTTCTTTTGTCATGTCATTTCTCTACAAACTTATTGTTCTTTATGAAGATGCTCTATAAGATGGAATTGTAAGTTGCCATTTTTGAGTTGCTTGGTTTGGGTTTTCCCATGTGATGTGTACTGTGTATGCATTAATAAATTGTTTACCTCTTGTTATTCTGTCTTTTTGTTATAGAGGTCTCAGCCAAGAACTAAGAAGGGTGGAGGGAAAATTATTTTTCTCCCTCCACAGTGATAAAATTAATTGGATTATAAAAATAATCCAACTGGATGGCATGTTAGCCAATGTGTTAAATAATCTTGTCCACTCTTATATATTCTGATTCCCTTTAAATAGAGATATGACCAGAGTGGGCTATTAGAAATTGAAGAAGCTGTCCTATAATGACTCCTATAATGAGTAAAGAAATGGACCAGTTCAAAATATATCCCAGTTTTCCCATTCATCTCCATTGGCTTCATAATCACCTTAATTTCTACCTTGCCATTATGCTTCCCAATCTCTTATGTATCCATAATCTTTTCTCTCACTGAACCCTTAAAGGAAAAACAAATCAAAATAATTCTTAGCTACTAATCTAGACACATTTCAACATGGCTTCTGTCATATTAAACATAGTTCTACAAATTAGAAGGTCAACAATAACTACATCTAATTTGGAGATTAAATATGAGTGCACAAGTACTGTGTCAACATCTCCATATGAGACTTTCAATTTTTTGGGTTTGTCGTCACCAGGTCAGTCAAGCAGCATTTACCTGGACCTTCATTTCACTTCTCTACAAGGCTCATCCATTAATAGCAGCTCCTAATGGATAGCAATAATCAAAACAACAGCAGCACCTTGCATCCTTTTCCACACTGTCCAAATCATTTCCCTAAACATAGTCAGTGTCTCCTTGTTCTCCAAAAGATATTGAATGCTTCCAACTAGCTTTGAGGGCAGCAAATATTGCATAGTGCTTTACTGCTCAAGTACTATACCTCACATCAAGTGTTTTACCAAGGGCTGATATAAGCACCGAGGAGCAGAGAATCTAATCATGCCTGTTTAAAAAGTTAGCCTTATGTTAAATTTTGGTTAGTGTATCATTTTCCAGATGGTAATATTCTTTCTCTGAATGGGTGGTTGGTTTGCCTTAGGTAATGCAGCTATTTTGAGACAAGCTCACCCTTCACCTAATTGATTTTCCCTTCAGGAGACTAGAATCCCCTCCATTCACTTGAAGACTATAGTTTTTCAAGTAGGGCAAATATTTACATTTATTTAGTCCGTTCTAGATAGACAGCGCTATGCTGATTCTCAAAGTAGCCTTTGAGAGATAATACACTGTATTGAATCATGCCCCAAATCCATGAGCCGAGCTCATCCAGTGACATAAAAATCATATCAAATACATTTTCCTGTGATTTTTTTAGGAGTTTCATTGTATGTTTAAGGGAATTTAAATTTCATTATGTTCCATTCATCAACTATACATCCTCAAGGAAGATATGATCGTTCCCAAACCAATCACCTTGTATGACAGTTTGTCTAAACAATAAATATGGCCATGATCTTCCTGGTTTTGGGTGGAGTTAGAGAAAAGTATACCCAAAGAGCTTGGGGTACTTACCTATCAAATTCAAGGTGAAACAATACAAAAAAT
Source organism: Ursus arctos (assembly GCF_023065955.2). NCBI lineage: Eukaryota > Metazoa > Chordata > Mammalia > Carnivora > Ursidae > Ursus > Ursus arctos. The sequence continues at coordinate 54,775,194 of NW_026622808.1, read as the reverse complement.
GAAATGACATGTCCAAATAGGAATGTTTAGGGTCTTTTTGTCACTAAGAATGTTAGTTTTTAATTCTCCTTCTATCTTAAAGTCTCAGAAATTTGTTTTTTGATATTAAACCTTTGTATTGTAAGGAACAGAAAATAAATCACAACAAAATGGGTACACCTAAATTATACAGATTTTCAACCTTTTCACTTATTCTCTTCAATTAGTAAAGAGGACCTACTGTCATTTATCCATAATCCCCACATTTTTTTGGATACATAATCACTTTACTTTGTATATAAACAGACAAAATGTAACATCTTTCATAGAGTAAAATTAGTGTTTTAAAAAGAATTTGCAGAAATGTATTCCCTAAAATCATTGCTCCTATTTAGATGCCCCAAATCATACCTCTCATTCATCATCTCTCTCTCCCCCAACTTCCTCTCTCTTGCCCCACCAATGTTACTTCACCGTATATTCTCTAGAAAAGCTGGCATATGAAACATTGTCTTCCAGATGGAAGCACAAATAATCTAAGGTTTTAAAAGTGGTGACTGTGTTATGGCTAGATTTTTTTTTTTTTTTTTAAGTACGAAGGTTGCTGAATGAAATACTGTGACACAAAATGGACTTCTATTTTAATCTGCCACCCAATGATATTAAATAGCTTTTTTGGTATAATTACTGCAAGCAGAACTTACCTGTACCTAATTACTTAATAGTTTCGTTTTAGGCTGTGTGATATTAAAAAAAAAAAAAAAAAAGGAAAAGAAAAGAAATACTGATCTGAATTTTAAAACTTTAATGATTGATGTCAGATTTCTGAGGAATAAATGGGATTAAAAATCAGTCACACCTACTCATCTTGACTACTGTAACACTGATAAAAGTTGAATTTTTGAAAATAATACACTATCAATTTTAAAAATTGAGGTGATCCATTTATTTTTAAAAGTTTTTGAGAAATTATTATTATAAGAGGATATATTTAAATTCAGCTTCTTGTCCTACTTCTATTTTTCTCTCCTTTTCATATCAATGGTTCAGAAGTTAGTTTATCTTCAGTTTTTGTATTTAAAAAAGAAACACTTGTCTCTATACAGTGGTTCTGTTTTTTTCTTCTGTTATATTTTACTGTACATTTATCAAGGTTAGCTTTTTTTATATTGATTGATTTGAACATTTTCATTAGTATTCCACATTTCAAAAGATTACACTGAGAAAAATGCCCTATGTGTCAGGTATCCAGAAACTTCTTTGAATGGTAACAATTTAAGCAGAAGAGAAAACTTGAAAGCAGTTATCCAAATATACCAATTTCCAGCAACACAATGGCAATTCAATCTTCTGCCAAAAATTAATTTGATATTTCTATAGAAACAACCTGGTGACCACCCTCTTTTCTTATAGGCTGCTCTGATGGACATATACAGTTGCATAATCCGTTGACCTGGGATACACTTCAACACACATAACAAGCAGCTGGTATTTTCCTTAAGGGGGAGAAGGAATGCAAGAAAAACAGAAAAGGCAAGACTTTCAAAAATATCTATTAACATATTAACTGAATTTTTTAATCCTTCCTAAAATTGCATCTACTGAAAACTGAACATAGACTTTCGGGAAAGGTTTTTTTTTTTTTTTTTTTTTTTAAATGAGGGAGAGAGTGAGAGGGGGGAAGGTCAGAGAAACAGACTCCCCGCTGAGCAGGGTGCCATGTGGGGCTTGATCCCAGGACCCTGGGATCCTGACCTGAGCCAAAGGCAGATGCTTAACCGACTGAGCCACCCAGGCGTCCCTGGGAAAGTATTTTTTAAGAAGTTCAAAGATCTTATGGAATAAGGATACTCCAATTCACAGGATAAGAAAAAAAATACTTTGGAATGAGTGTGCCCACTATTTCTCAGGTAGCCGAATGGCTACAATTTCAGAATCTGATCTTGAACTTGAACTTAAGCTTGTAATTCCAGAGAGGATAACTGCATACTCCTGGGTATGCATCTTCCTTGGATCCTTTAGGCTAGAACTCGGTTTCTCAGCTTTGGCACTGCTAATATTTGGAGCCAGATAATTCTTTCTTGTAGGAGCTGTCCTGTGTCTACATTTCTTTCTTGTAGGATGTTTAGCAGCATCCCTGACCTCCATCCACTAAATGCCAATGGTGCCTCTCTATCAACCACCTCTGGAACAACCAGCAGTGTCTCTAGATGTTGCCAATATCCCAGGGCAGAGAGGGGCAGATTTGCTCCCAGCTGAGAACCTCTGAGCTAAAGGGAGGAAAAGTTGACAGACCTTGAAAAAAAAAAAAGAAAAAAGAAAAAAGAAAAACCTAGAATTCATAGTTATAACATGTGCCCTAATTTAGGTTTTCCTGGAAGGCGACTGCCATATAGGGGTTTGAGCAAATGTAGTTCATTTGGGAGGTGGTACCAGAAAGTGCAAGTAGAGGAGGAGAAAAGTGAGACAAAGAGGGAAGAAGCCAGTAGAGATTAGTTAATGAGCAGATGCTGCTGAGAAGACTGCTGGGAAATTGTGAAGAACCTTACCTGAGAGGTAAGAGACATGAGGTATTTACCTACTCCCCTCCCTAATTGCTACCCCCTACTGGCTACTCCCAGGTCACTGATTCTCTAATGCTTTATGCCTGCTTCGAGACGGCAGAGTGCCAGAGAAAGCCCTCAGTGTCAGGTGATTGCAGCAGGAAGCTTTAGGTATCTATAGCAGTGGTTCTCCAAGTGTGGTCATTGGACCAGTAGCATCAGCATCACCTGAGATATCATCAATAGGAATACAAATTCTCAAGCAGTACCCAAGACTGAAGCCAAAACTTTAGGGCTAAGGTCCAGCAATCTGGTTTAACAAGCCCTCCAGGTGATTATGATGAACACTCAAGTGTATGAACCACTGGTCTAGCTCAGTGGTTCTCAACCAGGAGCAATCTGGCAACTTCTGGAGACACTGTTGGCTGTCATAACTGGGAAGGGGAAGAGACTACTGGCATCTGGTGGGTGAGGTTAGGGATTCCGCTATACATCCTACAACATCTGGAACCCCCTCACCCCAGCCCCCACAACAATTTTTTTTAACCTGCCCAAAATGACAACAGTGCCAAGGTTGAGAAATCCTGGGGATGGAGAGTGATAAAGAAATGAGGGTGGGCATAAACAGCATCTCCCATATGATGAGTTTCACTTTTTTTGTGTTTCTTTGATTTTCTTCCAATGTTGTTGTGTTTTAAATATTGTAAACCTTAATAAATATCCAGTTAATCAATCCAGTTTCTATGTACACACTGCTGGTACCCTTAGTTCTTTTCACTCTGGGTAAACCCTGTAAGAGTCCCTTTCTGCTCTCTTCAATTACTCTCCTTGGAATGCCCTTTCTCTTACCGTTCTTTGCTGTATACAGCTAATGGTGCTGTCACCATCCCAATGTCTCCTGGCACATTTATCCAATGATTTCTAACATAAGGACTCCTTCAGAAAAGCGGATTCCCTTTCCTGTGAGCACAATGTACATTGTCTTATTATCAATCCGCTCAGTTCCCAGCTCCCACAAACCTCAGAAACACCTCCTCTCTAATTTTCATTCCTCATTTTAGGTGAATAAAGTTGTCATTGAAATACTCTGGTATTGTCCAACTTCATAACAAGGCAACTTAAAAACAGTCATAGTAACTAACATGCCTTGGAATTTACTTCAGGGTAGCACATTTGTTTAGACTGTAAAGACGCCTGCCGCATGGGTGTGTTGTCCTCATTGTTGCTGTAAACAACCAATCATCAGCATTCGCCCTGTTTAAAGCAATGCATGCTAAGTATTTTGCAAAATGTGGTAGGCAGAATTTTGTCCCCCATGACTCCACCCCTTGGTGTTACCTCCGCGACCATATTACATGGCAAAATGTTTTTGGCAGATGTAATGAAGGTTACTATCAGTTGACCTTAAAATAGCTATAGTGCCTGGCTTATCCAGGTGAGCCCCAAATCATCACATGCTCTCTAAGAAGCAGAAACGGAAAAGAGCATGAGGCAGAGTCTGCAGAAGGGAAGACAGAGAGTTGCCAAGTACCAGAAAGTTTCAACATGCTGCTTACGGCTTTGAAAACGAACAGGGCACACACCACGGCACAAAAGTGGCTTGAGAAGCTGAGGATGTCTTGCAGCCAGTAGCCGGCCAAGAAATGAGGATCTCAGTCCTACAAGTACACAGAACCAGTCTAGCAACAACCTCAATGAGCTTGGAAACAGACTCTCACCCAACCTCTCCAGGTAAGAGCCTGGGTGGGCTGACACTTGACACCTTAATTTCAGCCTCGTGGGACCCTAAGCAGACCACCCCATGGAGACTTCCTGAACTTCTGACTTACAGAAGTGAGGGGATGATGAAATGGGTGCTGTGCGAAGACACAAAGCTTGCAGTAATTCGTGAGGTAGCAATTGGAAGCTAATGAACAAACAGTATTCCTCTTTCTGTTTATGGCAACATTATAAGGTAAACTTTCTGTGTCTGTGTTGAGAAAACAGAAGCTCAGGAAGATTGAATATATTGATCAAGGTTGCAAAGTTGGTAAGTCAGAAAGTTGGGGTCAAAATACAGATCTGTTTGCCACCGAAGACCATAGCCTTACCAACTATTCAAATTTTACCTTCAAAAGACAAGCTATCAGAGTTAAGAACAACTTGTTTAAATTTATCAGTTTATTTGGTGGTCATTCCTAACGGATTTGAACAATTGAGTTATTCACACTAAGATCAGACAAGTCTAGCCAAGAAAAAAAAAAAATAATCCCTAAGTCACACAGGCAGTAGAATAAATAACTTTCATTCAGTTTTGGGTTACTAAATATTATCTAAGACTGATCTGGATAATATGATCATCAGATAAAGTGTGTCACCCATTTGAAAGGAGCACAAACAGAACATTATGGTCCAAAAAGAAATTTTTTTTTCGTTTCACTTAGTACAAAATAAGAAGTATACTGATGCTCTAGTAGCTTCATGGGACGGGTTCTTCCATTCTCTGCCTAACCCTTTCAGCTCTAACACTAAACAAATTCTTTTGAAAGCAACATTCTTAGTACAAAGTCAACATTAAAGACCTCCCTGCAAAGGCACTTGAAAAAGTGGAGCACTTGTCCTAACGTTATGCAATGTTTGAAGATCTTTTCCTCATTTTTCAGGTTCTTATTTAAATCCGCAGTGTTGCCCAGCAGGTTGCGTGAGGCTTTTAGTATAAATACAATTGTACTTAATTCAGTGAGAGAAACTTGAAAGTGAACACATTAAGCACTACATATTTTTATAAGCACTACATATTTTTATTTCACATATAATGCCTAGAGAAAAGCAAAGGCTACCAAAAGAGGTTAAAAAAAATGAAGATGAATAAATAAAATATGTTCACGACAGGATAACAATCTGGGACCAGCTGCTGCTGAGCAAACATTTATTATTACCATCCATCTGAGGTTTCACAGAAAATAGAATTTCCAGAAAGACAGTGAGCAGGAAATGCATATCTGATAATCAAATATGCAAAGCTCCCACCTCCTAAGGATAATTGTTTTCCAGAGAAAAGCTTGAACCTATTTAAGTAACATATAAGGAACAGAGCTCAAATCTGTATACAAGCGGACCAAGAAATAAGTTCTATATTGTTTTGGCAGAGAAACCTGATAATAACTTTAAAATCTCCCTTGTTTGTCCTAAGTTTGAAAATAATTTTTTTGGGGGGTTGAATGGTTTGGCGATCTGACCTTTCTCAGGATCTACACTGCCAGTCCCCTTGGTCTGAGCCATTTCCATCTCTCGTCCAGAATACTGCAGAGCCTGCAAGCTGGTCTCCTGATTCACCATCACAAGACACCAGCCAGAAAAATCCATTTAAAATGTAAGTCAAATTGGGCTATTCCTCCTCTCAAAACTCTGGAGCCGCATTTCATTCTAAGTCTTCAAATGTCTAAGTCTTCAAACATGCCATCATCTGTCCCACCTCCCACACCCCTTGCCAATCTGACCTGAGTCCCTACTACTCTCCCTTTAATCTCACCCTACTCCAGCTTCCTTGGTCCTTTGTTGTTCCTCAAACAAGTCAAGCAAGTTTCCACATTAAGGTCTTTGCACTGACTGTTCCTACTTCCTGCAAAACTCTTCTTCCATACCGCAAGATTCTTTGTTCGAATGTTCGAATTTCTTAAAGCAACCCGCCCTCATACTCAGTTTGAAAAATACATTCTACCACCCCATCACACTGGATCCCTCTTATTTGCTCTATTTCCTCCCCTCCCCCAAACTCCTCATCACCTTCTACCATACCATATAATTCACTTAGTCAATCTGCTGTTAATTGTCTCCTTCTATCCACTAGAATTGAATGTCCAACAGGACACAGTCTTTGCCAGTATCTAGAAGAGTGCTGTTCAATAGAAATGTGATGAGAGCCACATATATAATACAAATTTTTATGGAAGCTTAATCAGATCAGTAAAAGACAACTGGTGAAATTAATGTAAAATATATTTATTACATGTAATAATATATAGTAATATATCTCTCAAATATGATCACTTCTCTATGTGGCACTGGCCATATTTCAAATGCTCAATAGCCACATAGGGCCACTGGCTCTGGCACTGGATAGCCCAAAGCTGGAACAATCTTGACATATTATAACATCCAAATTATGTTGGTTCAATTTATTGACCTTCGACTTTTTGAAAAAAATGCGTAAATGAGATTCCAGGGGTGTCCTGTCTGCAATTAACTGTTCCTTCGCAATTGATCACTGTTTTGTCCTTGTCTTGGCCTGAATCTCAGTACAACAGAATCAGCACCCTCTCCCCCTGTAATCCATCACTTGTTACATTGTGCTTAGTAAATAACAAGAGGTTTCCCTTCCCAGTCCCAAGCATGAATAAATTCTCTAACTTTTCCAAAGACTTGCAATTGTTATCTTTTCTTGGTGCTTGGATGCCTCTTAGGAATATGATCAAAGCAGTGAACCTTCTTCAAAGATAAAAATACACTGACACACAGCACATTTTGCACACAATTTCAGAAGCTTCATGAAATGCTGGTTAAGAACCCTCGTGATAGGGTGAGCTGGCAGCCAGGTTTTCAGGATCGATTCAGATAAAATGACCCTCAAAGCTTGCATTATTCTGACTCTCTAAGGCTATAGCCTAATTAATTCCAAAACTGTGGGGCTCTGAGCAACCCAATCCAGGCAATCTTTTCTATTTCCACTTTCTATGTTTCCACTCAGGATTAACTAAACTCGCATGAATTTTCCGCGTTGTTTCCTGACTCTTCCCATTCTTTCAAACTTGACTTTGACTCCATTCTTGAATTTGCAAATTCCTGTTACTGTATTTCAGCAGATGGGACAATATTTACAGATACATATTCAAAGGTGTGTCCTCTTTTCGGAATAAATGATTTTCCAAAATATGTAAACAGTGAGGCAGTGGCTGTTCATCACAGACTGTTACTGTTCTTCTAATATTCAATGGGATCTGTATTTTCTGCACTAAACTTCCTAACAATGTATTTATTGGATTTGCGTTTAACAAGACCACATATAGAACCCGAGATCTGCAAGGATTGACAAGTAGGGGTGTGTGTGTATGTGTGTGTGTGTGTGTGTGTGTGTGTGTGTAACACATATATGTATTATATGTATATACATATCCTTGGTTATGTAAAGCACATGATCACACAAAAAGAATACATTCTTCTTTTCTTTTTTTTTTTTAAAGATTTTATTTATTTATTTGACAGAGAGAGAGAGACAGCCAGCGAGAGAGGGAACACGAGCAGGGGGAGTGGGAAAGGAAGAAGCAGGCTCCCAGCGGAGCAGGAGCTTGACGCAAGGCTCAATTCCAGGACCCTGGGATCACGCCCTGGCTGAAGGCAGACGCTTAACGACTGAGCCACCCAGTAGCCCCCATTCTTATTTTCTAAGATACATCTGGAACAGACGCTGTCTAAGCTCTACCCATATTCCTACTCTTACAACCACAGCTATAAGCCCCTCCATTTCTTTCTGAGGAATTTTTCTTTCCATCAGAGCCCATTTTGCATCATGAACAATAGACTGGAAGTGTTGGAGAATCAACCTGAATAATAATAATAATATTAAATAATATTATTATTCAATAATATCTGAATAATAATAACAAGTAATAATAAAAACAAGGGACAGTACAAGAATTTACTATAAGACAGTAGAGAGGATTCTGAACTCTCTTCAGTGAATACACAAGACAAACTCATCGTCATCGTCAGTTAAAAGAAGTAAAGACAGATGACTTCCTATTCAACAGTACATACTCATTTATATTATGGGCAAAACACAGCGATAGGTGATGACATATAAAATATTAAGTGCTATTCAATTTAACCATGGTTGTTACAATCATTTTTATTAATAAGAACATCAGGTATCGTTTATTTGTTCAGTGCCTATAAGATACAAAGGATTTTACATGTTTTATCTCATTTCATCTTCCTAATAAACATATGGAATAGAGAATTCCATCCCCAATGGTTAAATAAGGCCATTGAGATTCAGAGATATCAACACATCCAAATTTAGAGAATGCAAAACTACCAGAGTGAGGACAAATATTCAGATACTCCCTTCTATTAACAGTCATTTGGCAATCCATCTCTCCTCCTTTTGTCATCTGTGTACTAGGTGTGGGACCTTCATCCTGAGAGCAGTGATGCAAGCTCAGGCCGTGTGGTTGGTTCATGGTCAGCTGGAGTCAATGAGGTGCCATGGCACATTGGCTAGGACATCTGGGAAAGAACTCACATCTTTCCTGAAGTATTTAAAGCTGAGACGGAATAAACGTTGCAAGTGCTACAGTGACATGCACACTTGAAGAGAACTAGATGCAGATGAACTTGAGAAACTGGGTCCTGGGGTGACATCACTTAAGCCTCTTCTCTGAGTTGAGTGTGCCACTCCCCCGGCGTAACAGGTGCAGGAGACAATTACTCCATTATTACTTACTCCAGTTTTCATTTAGTTTCTCTGTTTCTTGCACCCAAGGGGAAAATGACTGATAAAAAGCTGTAAATTCCTTCTCAGGCATAGCCCTCCTCTTCTGGAACTGCGTGATCTCATTCAAACAAGCAGTGTACAAGATGCTGTGACCATTTTGTAAGGGTGTTATTACTTTTACTTTTCTTTCTTTTAACATTCCACGTGACTTTCCCTGTAGGGAAATCTATAGCTTCATGTTTTTTCATTCTGTACATTCATACAGCTCTTCAAGAGACAAAGCAAATTCATTTTCCATTCTACCACAGTAGTTCTTATTGAAAAGAATATATACTCTCACAATTACTATAGCTTCTGCCCAGCCTTCATACAATCTATCCTCAAGAGAACAGCCAGGATGATTTTGTTTGGAAAAAAATGGCAACCAAATGAGATACCACTTCACATCCGCTGAGATTGGCTATTGTCAAAAAGGCAGACAATAACAAGTGTTGGTGAGGCTACAGAAAAATTAGACCCCTCATACATTGACGCTGGGGATATAAAATTATGCGGCTGCACTGAAAAGTTTGGTGGTTCTTCAAAAAGTTAATACAGAATTACCATATTACCAAGAAATTCCACTTCTAGGTATATACTCAAAAGAGCTGAAGGAAAGGTAACCAAACAAATACTGTAGATGAAGGTGGAAACAACTGAGGAATGGGTAGACAAAATGTGGTATATACACGCCGTGGGATATGATTGAGTCATAAAAGGAATGAAGTGCTGATACATATTACAATGTAGATGAACTTAGAAAACACGTGGTAAGTAAAAGAAGCCAGACGCAGAAGGTCACATATTGTTCTTATCCATGAACAGCACTATTTAGTTAGTCCTACATGTCATTTTCTTACATTTCTGTATCAGTTAACTATTGCTGCCTAACCCACGACCATGGAATCTTAGTGGTACCCATCAGCAATTATTTATTACACATCTGTGGGTCAGCCGATTGGTGGTTGGCTGATCTGGAGAGAGACCATCTGAGTGACTCGACAACAAGCTGTAGGTCTATCTGAGATTTTCTCCTCATTCAGGTCTGCTACATGTGACAGGGCAGATCCCAGTGACAGATCTTTCTGTGTGACTGCAGAGGAGCCATTAGACATGCACAAGACTTCATCAGGTCTAGCCTCAGAACTGGCACTGTCACTTGTCTAGGTCCCATTGCCTAAAGTTCCATGGTAGAGCCAAAGGTCAAGAATTAGAGGGTGCACCACTCCACCTATTTCTGGAAGATTCTGCCAAGTTTCCTGGCAAAGCTAATTAGGAGATTCAGAGCAATCAGAAACCAGTTCTAATTTTATTATTAGTTTTATTATTATTGATTTTAAATAATTAAGGAGATATATTCTATAGCTTTTGTTTTAAAAAATTAGCAATCAAAATCCACACAAAGGTTTTCAAGATGAGTTTTTATAAATCATTTACATGTACTTTATGAGGAAGTGGATAGAAACTCTTGAATACCACCAGGGAGTTCATTTCCCTTTTCTTTAATGAATGAATACCTTTACCGGGCATGTAGGTTGAGTTGAATTCTGAGTCTTTCACTTTCAGGAAGGCACAGAAGATGACCATAAATTTATAAAATGTGACATTTTAATCAAGCCCCAAGCTGTTGGCTAATTACATTTCACTGCACTTAAAGTAAAAACAGGAGATGTCAGGTTGGTGTAGAGATGAGCACAAAATTGCCCTTAGTACTTCACTGATCATTATGAATACCGCAGTATCAAATTACCCAGAAAGGAGAGAGTAGTAAATCCTTCTAAAAGTCATATTTCCAATTTTCTTTTCAATTTCATTTTGGAGTAAATTTGGACACAGGTTTATTCAAAAGCTGACATTTTCTTTCAGTACATCTTTTCTGTACAAAAATATGTATAATGGATCTACTAGTAGCATTGGAGACCATTAAGCTACGGAAGCATGAAATCAACTAGAAATTATTATTTTAATTCTATGCACTTGTGCATAACAGGATGAACACTGTGCCAAATAAACTTTCATCAGGACTCTACCTAGTATTCTACATGCTAATGGGGCTTGAAGTTTAGAATACAGATGTGTGGGGATACAGTCAGAGAGATGCACTCAAAATCAAGAGATTAGTTGCCTATCTCCAGAGAATTATCAGCTATAGAAATAAGAACTGAGGTAAAACCTATGCTATCCCTCCACTGTCGCTTGGTCATTTAACCGAACTAACCTGACCTGGTTTTCTAAGGAACTGCTCTTCTACTCAGAGATATTTTCCCTCACAAAAAGGAAAGAATGTTAAATACCATGTCCAAACACAAAATAAGAAACTAACTAAAGTTACTAGCCATTCTTACAGCTCAAGGAAGTAATAACTGAGTTTTTGACATCACTCTGTTCTCCATTTTTTCCAAAAGGTAATCTCACTTTCCAATGAGCTATTTGCTGATATGAGTATCAATTTAAAGTGAGAGCATAGCGAAGAGTAGCAAAGTTATTATGTATTTTATTACTTTTGTGCCTCCTCGAAGGAGGAAGGTCAGTGTGGATAGCCAAGCAGAATTGATTGTGAAGTAAAATCACTGTGGCATTTACCACAAAGCACCTGTTAAAACCAGGACATGTTTATCTTCTCTAGACTCATATCACATTTGAAAATGAAAAACATCCCAGAACTAGAAAGGACTTCAGAAGGTACCAAGTCTTTTATTCTAAGCCTGGACCTCAAAGAAACAAGCAGGGGAGTGATTAAGACTTGAACTGCAATTCTGCCATTTCTCTTCCCACATTCTATAAAGCCCTGGGTTTAAAGAAATCACCGTATTTAGTGTCACTTATTAACTGAATGTCTCAGAAAATCTGCATTTCTGATCGCCCACATTCTCTATTTAAAATCTGGTGAAAAGGAAGATGGATTAAGAATTTAAGATTATGAAATGGTTGTTATTAATTTTTTTTTATCTTTTTTTTTTCTTGCCAAAGTGGGGATTCCGCTTATCTCCTTCTCTACTGGATAGGTAGACAGACAGACAGACAGACAGACAGATACATAGATAGACAGATGTCTTTAAAAAGTACTGCAATCAATACTTTTGATAAAGACAAATCATTATCTTTTCTTTAATCCAATTATATTTCTTAGAATAGTCAAGATATGTTCTAAAAAAGAAAACAACCTAAGAATTCATGCATCTCCCACCTCAAGTTGTTAAGGCTTTAGAGATTTTTCCAAAGCTTTAGGGATTTTTTCCTTCTTGCTAAGACTTTTTTTTGTTCCTGAAGAAGTATAGTTAGAGAAATAAGAGCTTGCAATGATATGATTTTAGGTCCTCCAAAAGAATGTTCAATGACCTTCTGCCTTATGTTTCTAGCATTTCAAGTATCAGTTCTCAGCAGAAGGACTAGATTAAAATTACAAGCCTATAAATTTTGCCAAACAAAAGGATGTGCAATCCTACTGTTACTGGTTGCATGCTTTACCGAGTTACCACCAGAATTGAAGTGAGTCATGTGGGAAATGCTATACTGAATATAAAGATGATTCTAAATGATAAACTTCTCCAAAGTTATAACACACGAGGCTATAAAAGTAAATCTCTTGAACTACAATTTTGGAGAATTAAATCACACAGTTAACAAAATATCATTACAAACCTTATAGCAAAATGAGCTTTTACATTCATATCCTTAAATTCACCAATTCACCATTTGTCTTCCCCCACCCCCGGAATGTATATAAATTGTGTAAAGGTTTGTTTGTCTTAAGATGAAGAGTGTCAAGCTAGGATTTATAAACTTCTTTCAGTTTTAGCTCTCTGTCCATTTGTTAAAGAAATATTGTGCTTACATTTTGCTCACTCAAATTTATTTATAATGTCATTCATTATGTACTAGAAGCTATCTAAATCGTGCTTCAGATTTTCAAATGCCTGATCTAAAATGGAAATTGCATTCAGAGACACAAGAGAGAATTACTATTTTTTACATATATATATAATTTACTAAGCTAAGAAAACTCAACAACCAAAACTCTCTGATACATCCTGGAAGCTCCATGTGTCAAATATCAGGGTAGTTTTCTATTTCCATTTGCAAATAAACGATGTGAATCACAGTTAATCCTTGCTGTAATGCCTGCATCCTCAACTTCATCAGTTATTAAAAAGCTAGGGAGACAACTAGAGGCAGCAGTGAAAGGGCCTGGAATTACTTGGAAGAGATCTTCCATGCTATAGTCTTGGGATAAAGGCTGAATTATAAATGAACCTGGGAAACTTTGCAAGGAACAGCCTGTAAGTCCCATGCTGTGCAGTGTGCTTGTGCAAAGGAAAATCCCCTTTGAAGAGATTAGCAGAGGTGGTTTGTATGTGATCACAGCAGCCAAGATGATGTGTGACTCTTGCGTAGCTTAAGTGGATTAGCAAGACTTAAAAGATGGAAAATTGTTTTGTGTGAAGCTCACCATGCTTTTGGAAACATAAATGAAATCACAGTCCTATGAACTTAAATCTGATTTCTATTGGGTCAATACGATGAAAATCCCCTTCTAAAAATTTAAACAAAAAAGAAATTGTAGCTTGCCAATATTCACATCGGCTAATGATTGTTACAGATTTGAAAACAACTTCTTAGGATTTTTGTTTCTATGTGCTTCGGATTCATCCACACAGATGCCACTTTATGTGTTCTGAGAGCTAGTGCAGTGAAATAGAACACTAAGTAAGAAATAAAATAATCAGATTCTGTTCCCAGCTAGCCACTGACTATCTGGATGACCTTGGATTAAACACTTAACCTCTCTTAGCTTTTGTATTCTTATCTATAAAACAGGAGAATGTGCACCCCATAGCCCTTACAATTTTGCAGGGTATATCCATTATATTGCGATTTTAAAAGAACTTGAAAAGCAACGAAGTATTCTTTAAGCTTTGGGCATTACTATTATTCACATCTTTGGTTGTAACTACTGATAACAACACCTACCATTATCATGTAATAAACCTATGAAGCCAAGTATTATTTCTCTGAAAACTGTCTGATGCCATAGCAAAATAAGAAAGACTGAGGATGAAAGACAGAAGAGATATTTGGGGTGTTTGAATGTTATTTTATTCCCCTTTATCTGCCAGCAAAATTTATCATTCTCTCTTACCAGAAAATTTAGGCTGCCTGCAAACTATCAGATCTCATTTCATTTTTCACAAATAAAAGAAAATAAAAGCTATAGTGAATGTTTAATAGTGACCCATGACTACAGGTCTTTTCACAAGAAACAAACAGTGTCTTAAAAAGGCAAAAGAGCCTACCAGGGGTATTAGTCTTTCTTTTATATTGGCCTCCAGATGTCTAGCATTTGGTGCTCTCTTTCTTGTCAATCTTTACCAAGAGCAAGATACTTTTCAGCAAAGTATCAAAGTCATTAAGATTACAAATATATCCAACCATCTGTTTTCATGTCCTCTTTTTTTTCATTGACTTTTGACAGGTGCTTAGAGAAAGAGATATTTCAGAGCCCTGACATTTTTGTGAAAAATAAAGAGGTCTACTGACCGAGAGTACTAGGACACTTTGGTAAAGGTTAATCTCAGCTTTTAGAATTTGGGGATTACAGAAAACAGCACCTGGCCTGCTCTGTTATTAAGTTACCAGCCAGTGTTTCAAATGTAGAAGGAGAATGGTCATTAACAGCAAACTCAAACAAAAAACAAAACAAAATACACCATAAAAGAAGATTAATGGATGAGACAGAAGATAGCAACTAGGAGAAAAAATTGCTGACATTCTTATAAAATTGTAAACTTTTTGAACTGTTTCCGATTTGTACATTAGATATCTGTTACCAATTCTTACTATTAAGAATTCATATCTTCAAAATGGAGAAGATGGTCATGGGAAAATATGGCATAAAATCTAAGCTGAAAAATAATACAAACTAAACTGATCTTTTTTGTTGACTATCTCAATTAGTGATTTAATCCCAATAACTCTGTGTCCATTTTGTAATAATGGATATTTAGGGAGTTAACAAAGCTTAAAGTTGACTCCCAAAAGTCTGAATCCATAGATTACTCGGATTCTCATAGAATATATCATGATAAAACAAATTAGTGGACCATTTTTGCCACCAAGAAACAACTTAAAATTATCATTAATAAAACAAATGCATTTACAACATATTAAATACAAAATATGAGACCATAATAAAAAAGTAGATACTAGGATGTATAAATGACACATGATATTCATGAAATATTATAGTATAGCATATTACAAAATATATATTATAGCCATATTATAATATACTATAGTTATATAATTATATACACACGACTTAAAGCCCATCTAGAATTATTGAGTAACTGTTGGGAATCCCACATCTTCAATAAGAAAAGTCAAAATAATCTGCAAGATGAAGCTTTTGTAGTGGATATTTAAATGCCATCTGGCAATTCAAATTATACCTATTACTAGGCATATCACCGATAAGTCAGGTCTAAGACCTTTGTTCAAACTGATGGGAAGGCAGCAGTCTCTCTCTCTCTCACTTTTCTTTTTAATTATTTATTTATTTGAGAAGAGACAGAACACATGTACAGGGGGAAGGGGCAGAAAGAGACAGAGAGGCAGAGAACCTCAAGCAGTCTCCACACCCAGCACAGAGTTGGATCTTACAACTCTGAGATCATGACCTGAACAGAAATCAAGAGTCAGTAGCTTAACAGACGGAGCCACCCAGGTGCCCCAACAATCTCTTTTTTCTTAACAGATTTGCACTCAAGAGGATAGAAGTCTATTTTAAGGGGCACCTGGGTGGCTCAGTCATTAAGCGTCTGCCTTCAGCTCAGGGAGTGATCCTGGCGTTATGGGATTGAGCCCCACATTAGGCTCCTCTGCTGGGATCCTGCTTCTTCCTCTCCCATCCCCCCTGCTTGTGTTCCCTCTCTCTGGCTGTCTCTCTCTCTCTCTGTCAAATAAATAAATAAAATCTTAAAAAAAAAAAAGAGTCTATTTTAAGGACCATGTGACTCTGATAATAATTTAGCAGATTTGACAAATAAAAGAGAAACCAGGTAACAGTGATAGCCTTACAGGACCTGGTGCTAGCCATCCCAGGAGACAGGCGATCTATTCCTGGGTTTTTACATTAGATGAGTCAAATAAATTAACTTCTATGTCTATGATAGTCTGCATTGTGAGAAGATCCGGAAGTTCCTCAAAACATGATGATTATGTTTAAGAATTCCTCACTAATAAGAACTGTTTGAAATGGAATGGATAAATATAATAAGTTGCTACTGCAAATGCCATAAAATAAACAAGTAAATTTGTTCTTGGGAGCAAATCTAAGATGATTTAAAAACAGACAATGTAACACGGCTGGAAGGGCTTAGGGATAATATATCGTTACAAAATAGAGGCAAAAGAAAATGCAAAAATACCTTTTTTTTTTTTTTTAAAGAAAAGCAATGGATGGCAGGAAGAAATAGATTAATAATGATTACTTGTTTTCCACATTTAGGATTAAGCACTTCATCTTTGTAGCTGAAGAGAATGGAACTAAAAGGGAAGAATACAAGCAGTAAATATGATAGCTGGCAAAAGAGTAAAACCTCCAATCAACATGATGTGTGCCATGTTAATGTTATGTTAAAAATATTCAAATATAATCAACCTGTAGGCTAGCTCCAGATGGAGAGAACAGAACTGATCACACTGTAAGATATTTTCTGCTTTCCTCCCAAGCCTCTTGCTCAGAGTTGAGGAATCTCAGAATCATGTCACTGAGGACAGAGGGTTGGCCATTAAGTTTTAGGGTGAACTTGTCCGATATGGATGATGTCGCATGCCACTGCAAATGAAATCTGACTCAGGAAAAAAAAAAAAAGGTTTTCACAAAGATTAATAAGCTCCGAATTTAGAATTTCCTAAATACACTCACTTCTAATAGTATTCATTGCATACTGCCACATCCATCCACAGCATGAGATTTGAAACTTCACATTTGTTTTCTAGCTCTTAACCTGTCATTTGATATTCTGTTCGTGTCCTATGCAAACCTCAAAAAACCAAGTTCTTGATAGTTGTAAACCAGGAAGGGGAAAAAAGTTACTATTCACTCCTCCCATGGAAACCATTATTTACCAAGGACTAAAACAGACTGAAGGTCTGAAATCATGTTCACTAAAGAGAAATAATGTCAATTCGTTAGGGAAAAAAAGAAAAACAATTATGGGTAAATGAAAGATCTTATCTACATGGACATCTAAAAGCTATTCTGCCTCAAGATAGAAAATTTCTGCACACTTGGAAATAAATTCTAATTCTGTTTACCATCATTGCCATGTATGTAATGGTTAAAATAGTCTACGGTGCTCTGACAACTACTTGGCACTACTTTTAGTATTTCACAAGGGGTAATTTTTTTAAATCCTCACAACAACCCTATGAGGGAAACACCATTATTATTTTCAGTTTGAAAAAGGAGGAAGTGACTTAGAAGTGATGTAACTTGTCGATGGTCACACAGCTGTACTCCTAGTTCTATAGCTGAACAACTGTACCCTCACTCCATGCAATAGGTCTCCTGGGCTCTATAAATAGAACCAAAGTATTTTATTCAGGCTAATTCCATGTTGCACACACCCAGTGACCTTGATGGTACTAACCTGAATATATCTTTTTGGGTCAGAATTGGTTAAAAAAAAAAAAGAAAGAAAAGAAAAAAATAAACATAAGAGACCAGTGTACCATATATTGAATGCTAGCAAGTTAATTAAAATTAATATCTGAAACATCATTTATATGCAAAGGTTTTTGTTTATGTTTGTTTTTTTTTCTCTCTCATTAGTACCAGCCCCATTGAGCTTCTGAATACATCTCATTGTTTTTGCAAATTACAGCCCTTGTCTATTATGAAATCATTCACTGTGTCGAAAGAAAAGACACGTTCTCCAAAAAAGTTCATACCCAGAGTAGACTGAGTATGAAGGTTACGGGCAACTAATAATCACATGTCTGATAACCTATCCAGAATACTAATTCTGATGATTTGAGCTGCCTTTACTTCTACCAGTTACATTCCATTATCTATACAGACATATAAATAAATATACTTAATGCATGCAATGAAATGTTCAGTTCCAAGTAAAAGATCTACCTTTTTGTATGTTATTTAACAGTAAACTGATAAATGAGTCATAAACATCACTTAAGTTAGTGTTTTATGATTGAAACCGACTGTCCCTTCTCTAAAAGCCAGTAGACAAAACTCATGCTGCATAAGGTTATTCATCATTATGAAGGCATTGAATTATCAACTACATGCATGTTACATGAATCTGTGCTTGATGGTTGAAGCATGTTTTCTTCCATTCATTCAATCAGCATTTACTGACTGCTATGTGTCTGGTACTCATCTAGGGCCTGGTAATAACAGCTGTGAACATGGTAGACACAGCCAAGAGGCTATCAACAAACAATTAAACAAGAGAATAATCCCTATAAGCAGAGACTGTGTTAAATATTATGAAGAGATATTGGGTTGAAGAGTGTGAATTCGTGTCCATCTGGAACCTATGAATGTGATCTTATTTGGAAGTGGGGTCTTTGCACCTAATAGAGCAGCACCTAATTTAATTACAGTGGATTAGGGTGGGCCCCCAAATCCACTATTACTGTTAATCCACTATTACTATTTTATAAAAAGAGAGTAATTTGGATACAGAGACACAGACACACAAGGAAGAAGTTCATGCAAGACAGAGGCAGAGATTTGAGTGACTTGTCCACTAGCCAAGGACTGTCTAGCCTTGTCAACCAAGAAGCTAGCCAGCAGGAAAAAGCAAGGATGGACTCTCACCTGGGGAGAACATGGCCCTGCCATCACCTCGATTTGAGAGTTCTAGGCTCCAGAACTGCGAGAGTTTAAATTTCTGATGTTTTAAGCCATCAGTTCGTGGTACTTGTTATAGCAGTCATGGAACACAGAAGGCAGGAAGGAAGTGAATGGATGAACATAACAAATACCAATGTGGCAAGAACCATTAGGTCCAGGTGTTCAGGGAAAGCACATTAATGAGAGGTTGATTTTTAAAGGGACACCTGAAGTATAATCAGCATTGTGACAAAGACAGAGGGGAAAAGCATGCCAACCACAGGGAATAGCAAGAACAAAGGTCCAGAATCAGAAAAGAGCTTGAGGAACTTATTAGAAGAGCAGTGGGGCTGGAGGAGAGACCAAGACAGGGACCAAGAGGTTGAGATATATGAAAAAAGAGGCAGAACAGGTAAACATGGGACGGATGATACCAAGTATTTCCTACTCTCCAAGAAGCATCCATGCTAGTGAGGAGCAAAACCACATATTAATAGCTCTAATTCATGGTAGACAGTAATAAACACCCTAAGGAGTGTACAGGGTTCAGAGAGAGAAAGCAATTATTTCCTCCTATGAGATTAGTGGAAGATTTGCTGACAAAGTACCATTTGTTCTGGGTTTTAAACATACAAATAAAATTTGCATATTGTCTTAGGTCAGATTCCCTAAAAGCTAAGCTCGAGATGGGGATTCTCATGCAAGAAATTCATTAAGGGAGTGCTCTCCAGAGAAAAGAAGCAGCTAAGGAAGAATGTGGTCTCAAGTGATGGCTAGCTTCAGGCTGCTCCCACAGGAAGCAAGGAAATACAAATCACACGTGAAATCTCTTTTGCCTGGAAGGCAAATGGCTGCGCTTTGCATCTCTTGCTCAGAGTAGTCTTTGGCTTTGGGTCACCTGGGGGTGGGGGGTGAGGGAGCTTTGTTCCCAAGCTACTGGCAGGAAAGCAGCTTCTACTGCCCAAGGGCAATTCTGTGAACAAGAAGGTGAATGAAACCCTTTGGCAGACACTCCTCTAGAAGTGATCTGAGAGCTCTGAGCAGGGCAAAAGGGCATCAGCTAGAGATGCCCAGATAGGAGCTGGTTACAGTTATGCCAGGAGGAAGAACAATAAGGGCCAAGACTCTCCCATGCAAATTGTCTCCAGCTAACTGAGGTCCTGTAATGAATAAGAAGGGACAGGCCAGCACTACTAGGTATTTAGCCAAAGGATACAAAAATACCATTTCAAAGGGACACATGCACACTCATGTTCACAGCAGCATTATCAACAATAGCCAAATTATGGAAAGAGCCCAATTTTCCATCAACTGATAAATGGATAAAGAAGAGGTGGTACAATGGACTATTAGTCAGCCATCAAAAAGAGTGAAATCTTGCCATTTACAATGATGGGATGGAATTAGAATGTATTACACTAAGTGAAATAAGTCAGTCGGAGAAAGACAAATACCAATGATTTCACTCATATGTGGAATTTAAGAAACAAAACAGATGAACATAGGGGAAAAAAAAGAGAGGCAAACCAGGAAACAGACTCTTAACTACAGATAACAAACTGAGGGTTACTGGAGGGGAGCTGGGTGGGGGGATGGGTTAAATAGGTGATGGGTGTTAAGGAGGGCACTTGTTATAACGAGCACTGGGTATTGTATGTAAGTGATGAATCTCTAAATTCTACACCTGAGACTAATATTACACTGTATGTTAACCAACTGGAATTTAAGTAAAAACTTGAAAATAAAGGGAGGGGGGGACTGGCCAGACCCAGAATGGCAGGGTCTCTGGAGACAGACTCTAACAGCTTTCTTAATCTCTGTATCACTGTATCACTGTTGCTACAATCAGTTTCTACCAAAGGATAACAGGAGAAAAGAGAAGAAAAGTTTTCCTCCTCAGAATGAGGAGGTCTCAGGTCTCAGAATGAGGTAAATCAATGGTAAGAATTTTTAAGTTTTAACATTGAGAGTAGATGCTAGATCAAATAACCTAGTGGTCATTTCCAGACAAAATACCTACAAGAAGAAAAAGAAGGCAGGACACATTATCCCTTTGTTTTGTCTCTGTCCCAGGAGATAGATGAATGATGAGTTATCCCATTCTTTAGGGATTACAATACTTGTCCCAATTTCCCTTCAATAAATTCTTGAAGCATTTATTTTTTTCATTTAACTTGTGGTCACTGAAATGTATTTACCATCCATCAGACATCATCAATCCCAGGAAAGTAAGTTAGAGCAAGGTAAAAATAATTTCACTGAAATGTTTTGCCAGAGCAAAAATCTAAGTAATACTCTTCCTGCTATGAAACCAAGCTTGTAATATAATGAAAAAAAAAATAGTGCCATTGTCTTTGAAGAGTTTAGCTTCCTAATTTATTAATGTAGTCCAGGAAATAATGAAATAATTTTTCAGAAGAACATATCATATATATGTGTACACACATAGTAGAATATATGATATATTCTATTATCAATGATAGGATGATAGGGCTATTTCACTTCTTAGAGATAATGACAGAAATATGTTGATTCTCAGCATGAATACCGGTTGCTCATTAAACCCAAGGGGACATTTGGGTTTAGATCAATAGCAAACTGGAAGAATATCAGAATTAGGAGATTTGTTTCTTAAGGTCACATTAACTGTTATTGCCTTCAATGTCTGCAGGGCATTGTCTGTAACTATTTTAGCTCATGTGATTTTTTTCCGATCTAACGGGAGGAAACGTTCAACCGAATAGCCAGCTACTATTATCTTTGCATTTATATCAACACTTATTATTGTGCTATAACTGTTGGCAGTTTTTACCTTTTAATAAATCATTTATAGTTATTTTTTAATACAAGCAGTTACAAATGACTACTTACAGTTAAAAACCTAACTCATTATTTTAGTCTATTTTAGAATGTTCTCAGGGATAAAAAATATGATTGATTGTGATGTTAGTGCTAACAAATCTTTTGCTAATGGAAGAGTTTTATCAGCTCTGTGTCTTTTTATCTCCTACCCATACATTTCAGAAGTCACTTGTAGATTACATGGAGATTGGAGATTTTAAATAGTTTGCTTTAGCTGTAAAAGTTATTGAGGAGTATTAACTATATATTTTATATATTTCAAATGTATCCTTATAAAAATTATTTGGTGGGAGTACATAACATTTATATAATGAAGACATTTATCAACATAAAATACTTGCCCTGAAAACTAGGCTATTAATTCTATAACAGCCTATAGAAATAAGGAAATTTGGTAAATTACACTTTATCTTTACTTAAATATGTAATTTA
This sequence comes from Ursus arctos, assembly GCF_023065955.2. Taxonomy (NCBI): domain Eukaryota; kingdom Metazoa; phylum Chordata; class Mammalia; order Carnivora; family Ursidae; genus Ursus; species Ursus arctos. The sequence continues at coordinate 54,753,005 of NW_026622808.1, read as the reverse complement.
TTTTCTAATTCTGTTCATGAAATGTGATAGTCCTAATCAGATAAATACTATTTTTCATTTTTAGAAAATATTGGGTTTATTTTATAGCTTTGCCCATATTCTTAAAGACCTCTCCCCCCTCTAGCCATTCTATTCTGGATGAACTAAAAATTACATTAATTCCCTAAAATTCATAATGCGGCCAAGTCATATAAGCATTTATAACGTGAGGGCCCTTGTCTCAGGCAGTACTAGAAAACCATTAATAAATAGAACTATGCAAAAATGTTTCCCATTAAATTCTTATATTAAACAATTATTAATGGGTTTATTGAGCATCTTTGGGGCTAAAACCCTCAATTTCAGCTCAGTTCAGTGCTCAGTCACTTATACATCCTGTGACCTTCCCCAAGACATTTTTAGTTCCAAACTTTAGCATCCTCATTCATAAGGCAATGAAAATAATAATATCAAGTGTACATGGTTGTTATGGAGATTAAATGAGGTACTGTATTGCATATAACATATTTGGCCTAGTGTCTGTGGCCTAGAATAAGTGCTCATTTAATGTCAGCTATTATTACAGACTTTAGTCAGTGTCCAAATACCAAAAAATGAAAATATCTGTCTCATCAGTTAATAATCAGAAGGATGTACATAACTTAATACCTTGAAAATACAAACTATCATTTACTAGTAAACACAAGACAACAAAATTAAAATGATTCAAAATTTTAATAACCTATTCCGTCAGAAACAATAACTTGTTTATTTTTCAAATATCTTAACAATCAGTCTCATAACTTCTTCTTGACAAAATTACTTTAACAACTTCACAAATATCCTGGCACACCTTAGATAAAAACTGTTTTCTCATATTCATCCATTATATTAGGACCTGAAATTATTTATAATGATAGAATTTATACCTCCAACTTTTTAGTAGAGTATAATAGCTATGCAGAAAATGGACAAATTGGTAAGTATTCAGCTCATTGATTTTTCTAGAGTGAATACCCCCATATAACAATCAATCAGATCCAGAAAGAGAATTTTACCAGCACCCTAGGGGCTCCTATCACACCATGTCCTGGTCAGTAGCCCCTAGAATTAATCACTATTCTGACTTCTATTGAGAGCAATTAGTTTTCCATATTCTCCAAATTTATGAAACTGAAAGCACAAAGTATCTTCTCTTTTGTTTCTAGCTTTTCTTGCCTGATATTATGTTGGTGAGATTCATCTACTATGCTGTCTTCATTTTCATTGTGGGTAGTGTTTCATTGCATGAATGCAATGATTTATTTATTCATTCTGTACTTGATGCAAATTTGAGTTGTTTTCTGAATTTAGCTATTATGAGAATGCTGTTACGAACATTCCTCTACCTACTTTCTAGGAGACGTATGTATGCACTGCTGCTGGGTTTATACCGAGTAGTGGAACTGAGTGGAATTCCTCAGTCAGAGGGTCTTTGGGAATTCCTGAGTCAAACTGCATTTATGTAGCTTAAAGAAATACTGCCAAAAGGGTTATATTATACTGGAAATGGGACTTAGTGATGACCCATTTTTCAGATGGGAAACCAGTGGCCTGTGTGGTTAAGGGACTTGTCAATGGGTCTAAGAAATACTAGTCAAAAGTGTGGGAGTAAAAGAAGATAAAAAACCCACTATGTGTCCAGCATGTGCAATGTTAGGGATAAAATGGCAAGAGAGGTGCACCTGGGTGGTTGAGTTGGTTAAGTGTCTGAGTCTTGATTTTGTTTCAGGTCATGATCTCAGGGTCATGAGATGGAGCCCTGCATCAGGCTCTGTGCTGGGTGGGGAGCTTACCTAAGATTCTCTCTCTCCCTCTGCCCCTTGCCCCTCCCTCTGCACACAAAAGAAGAAAATAAATTTTAAAATATGGAAAGAGAAAGGATGCATGACCTCTGCTTTCGCAGAACACAAAATCTTGTACATGAGACAATTATAAAATAAAAACTCAAAATGATGAGTTTATAATATTTGAGTGCTCTCACCATATGACAATATCGTAGGTCTAAACTAGTAGTTCAAAGAAGTCTTCCTCAGGAAACAAGTTGAAGCTAATATTCAAGGAACAAATAATAGTTAAGTAGGAAAAGAGGAGGCGGAGGGCCTTCCAGACATATGCACAGAATACATGCTGGTGAGGAAAATAGCTCTTATGGGAAGACCTGGGGAGGGGACGATGCCATGAGTCTGCAAAGATAGGTAGCAATGAGGACATACTTGGCCTCTAGTCATTAAGGATTTGGAATCGTTTCCTAAGAATAAGAAGTCATGAAAAGGTTTTCATGTGGGTTAAGGAGAGGTACAGAAAAGATCATACTGGCTGCTATGTAGAGAATAGACTGCACAAGGGCCAGCATGAATGCAGAGTGCGTAATCACAGGAGAGGTGATATCATTTTCGGCAAGGATGGTGGAAGTGGAGATGATGAAGAGCTGGCTGTTACTGTGATACGTAGTGAGTGAAATCGACAGCACTTGGTCATGGATGAGATGGGGGCCCTATTAATAAAGAACACATCAAGGATGACACCCTGGCTTCTGGTTTGCTCAACCAGATAGATAACTAACAAGTTAATTCTAGGAGTAAAATCATTCTAGCTGTTGATATAGCTAAATCTGATACAGCTTTTTGAAAAACAAAAAAACAACAAGCAAAACAAACAAAAAAACCCCAACAAACTACATTTAAATCCTGAAATTAAATCCAAGAACAAACTGAACTGTGTGTCGTTTATCACCTTCGGAAATGCTGATTCTCCTGACATGGTCCCAGATGCTGCCAGCTTTTTTTCATTCCTAGCATCCATCTCAAGTCTTCAGTCTTTTCAAAGACTATTGATTGTGGATTTCAGCCTCAAACATATTTTTGGAGGTGTTTAAAGATAACATCTGTTGTATGTGCATGTGAAATAGATCAAATGGTAATCACGCACTCACTATCTACTGATCAATTTGAATGCTATTGAGATATCATTATGAATTTCTTCTCATTTCATTTCCTACCATCACACACACTCTTTAAATTTGTTCTGGGTTTGGTTTATTATCATAAACCTAATGAAAACATTTCATCTACATGGAGATGTCACAGAGATGTCTATGAGTGTTTTGTTTCAATATAACAGTAAGTAAGAAGTGCTTAACTGCATATATCTTCATAAACAAAAGTGTCTCTAAATCATACACCTGCAATTTGGGATGCATTTAGTACACACCTTGTCATATTTAAGCTATGAGTGATTCATGTATTGTTTAAGTTGGAAACCATGTTTTAGATGACTAAAGAGTGTTTTTAAAAAGCTAGAAATTCTTGAGAAGAGTTAAACATATTTTTACTTCCCTTTCCCTAACTCTTTTTTTTTCCTTTTTAAATGAATTTTGCATATCACTGCCAGATTAATTTTTCTAAAAATACATGTTGCATCACACCATTGAATTACTTAAGGACAAAAGATGCTTCCATGTTACATACTGCATGAAACTGCTTCATAACTAACATCTTCCATCAACTTTTCTTACCCAAATAACAATACTTCATTTCTTTCTACTTCTTAGAAGTCTGGTTCTACCAGGTTCAACCAAATTTCTTTCAGTTGTCTTGTTCCTTTGAAGCCTGAACTTTTGTGCAGTGCCCCCTCCAACCCCCACCAGCTCCTAAAAAATGCCCAACCTCTGTAAATACTACCTATTCCTCAGAGCTAAGATTAAATCCAAACTCTCCATTAAACACCCATCATTATCCTCGCTTACGGTGATTCATTTCTTAGTTACCTTGATTACATATATAATTAATGCTACTTGGTTTAAGCAATTAAATAATTAGTTTGCAGGTAACATTTTCATCATTAATAGACATTATATTCTCTAAAGGAATGGACCTTTTCTTATATATTTATATGTATCACAATGCTGCCATAGCTCTCATTAAAGAGATGCTCAATTGATTATTGATTGATTAGAATACTCTGAGCTGTTTATTAAACACAATTCAGTAATGTGGGTACATTATTCTATCCAAAGTTGTAAGTACTCTAGGAGATAGAAAACATTCCATTTATGTTGTCTAATATTTCCTTGTATTTCTGACTTTAATTTTGTACCAATTGGAAAGAAAGCCAAAGATGAAACTTAAAATGAAAGTAACCGAACAATTTGGAAATTCAAAGTTATTGAAAGTAAAAGCTGCGGTGATTAGTCACACTCTTACTGCAATTCTGAAGAAGCATATGGCTAAATATTTCCTCATGAAGTTTGCTCACTGAACTCTGCAACCTAATATAAGCACTCAAATGCACATCAAGATGTCATCCAATAATTACCATTACCAATCGTAGGACTACGTAGAGCTTTAACCTTTCAGAACTATCAGTTTAGGAATGTGTTTATATAAATAGATATGATATGCATCTTAGAAAGTATTTACATATGACTGATATTGAAATATACTTGAAATAGCTATTTATATAATATATTCCTTTATTTGTCCAGTAATTATATATTGAGCACCCGCCATGTGATAAGAATGTACTAGTTGCTAGAGATACAATAGTGACCAAGAAAGAAGGACATGAACTCTGGCAGGATGGAGCTTACAGTTTAGATGTGCAGAAACAGAAACTGTAAAGAAATAAATACAAAAAGGATAAATCTGGATTATTGCATTTATAGGAAGTAAACAAGTGTCATCCTAGAAAATGACAAGCAAAAAAGAAAGAAAGAAAGAAAGAAAGAAAGAAAGAAAGAAAGAAAGAAGAAAAGAAAAGAAAAAAAAATGACAAGCAGAGCCTGCTGAAAATTCTCTCTGAGGAAATGAAACTTAACTTGATCCCTGAGGGATGAAAAGGAGCTGGCCATGCAGAGACCCGTTTAGTATTTTCTTTACTAAATATGTCAGTAAGAGTTATGGTGAGACACAAAATAAAATTTTATTTTATAGGATCATAATCTGTTTTTGTGGTTCCAAATCAAAGTCTCTTCAGCAAGATGATTCCGTAATATGAGCAGCTGATTATTTGGTGTTTATCAAAGTAATTATAGAAATCAGTATTAAGAAGGAATATAAGATTTTAAGAACAAGATATAAGTCATTATGCCTCATACTTTTCTTTTTCTACTTAAAACTCTGGTTCTTCCCCAATACTTTCCAATTCCTTCTGGCATGCACCTTATTTTTCTCAAGAAAAAAAAAAAGACCCAATGATTAAAGGATCACATTAAAGTACAGTGACATTCATAAGAAATAACTGGGCTTGGAGTGAAGGCGTTTGTATTCTTGTTTAATCTTTATCATTCGATGGCTGTTGGTTCTCAAAAACTGAAACTGAAACTCCTCCCTGATACAATGAGGACCTTGATCCTCTGAAGTTTTCCATCCTTACTTCTGAAGACTTGAGGATTTCACAGAGTGCCTCAAGGACCACCCATTTGGGAAGGGGAAAGGTGATGAAAAGGATGCAGGAATAGGAAGAGCTTTATGCTGCCTCCTCCTACTTCAATAAAATAAGTTCTGATATTACATATTTTATATATGGGGATACTGAGTGAGATTTAATGTGAATAATCAGTTCTGTGCATAAAATAACTTTGCAGGGGCCAGGGTGGTTTAGTTGCTTGAACATCCAACTCTTGGTTCCAGCTCAGGTCATGATCTCAGGATCGTGAAATTGAGCCCCCCAGGGGCTCCACAGAGCACAGGGCCTGCTTAAGGATTCTCTCTCTCCCTCTTTCCCTAGCACTCTGCTCTCTCTCTCAAATAAATAAATAAAATGTTAAAAAAAAAAAAGAACTTTGTAAACATCGGACTAGCTGATCTGAGGAATCCATTTCCAAATAGCATTTTGAGAAACCATCTTCATCAAAACTAAGATAAAAATTGTCATCATCTTCTTAAGATGAAATAAATGAACTGAAAATGATAAGATCCAGATGATGTAATATGATTCAATCTCTAGCTTAATCATTTTAGTTAATCATTAGTTTAACTCACTTTTAAATAAATCAGTCCCCTTTATCTGAAAAAGATGAGGACTTAAAGGTAGAGAAGGTTCAATGCACAAATGTTTGCATGTGAGAACCAAGTTATGCTTCCCATCGGGCATTTGTGGGCCACATACCGGCTACTTCCAGCAAAGATCATGTCTCCATCCTGGCCACCCGAGGCTTCCCTCACATCATCACTACCTTCAGTCACATCCTCAGAACCCAGCATTGACCTGGCTGACCCTAAACAGAGTTGAAACTTGGGTTTTCACTTTGCCATTTCCATTCCCACACTAAAGCCTCACCCAAATGAACTGTATGGTTATTTATGTGCCATTAAAGGCAGTTAAAATTTACAATTAAAATTTTAAAACATTAGATCTTATAATGAATGAAATCTGATGACCAAGTTGTACACAGACTCCCTAAGAATTCACTTCTTATCAGGTATATAATAGCAAAGAAGGTATCACTGTGACTACTTCTGGTTGGTGACTTTCTGCCAGAAACAATGGGAACAATTTGGAAGGAAACCATTCCTTAGCAATAATTCATTTTCAGCAATATTAAAAATATATACATATTTCCAATAAAATCTTTGCCAAAAAAAGATCTAATAAAGCTTTTGAAATAAAGCTGGGTTCATACAAGGTATGTGTTGTGAAGAGTGTCTTATTGTTATACAACATTGAAAAAGAAAGAGAGAATAAGATAGATAGTAAAGAAAATAGAAGTTGTTTATCTTTAAAAATTGAATTACTAAAAATGTTTGGTGCCAATTTATTCTCCGGAAAATACAGAGAAGGTGCATTTTTCTCTCCACCTCAGGTGATAAAATGTTCATCTGAAAAACCAGAAATGTTTTCATATTTCACATGAGCCCTTAAGAAACATCCTTTCTTCAAACAAATTTTTTTCCCAGTTGGCTTTAATTAAGTTTAGAATAGTGTACCTAGAAACTAAAAAATGAATGCAAATCAAATTACTGTCTAGACCAACAAGTTCTAATATCTCCCCTTACAGCTGTATCCCGCTTTCAATGTGTTCATGAAAAGTTTCTCCTAAATCAAATTTCTAATAATCAATCACACTTTAAACGCACTAGGAGACTTTGTTATTTAAAGGACTCTCCCAGAGTGAACTGCAAAAGTAATAATCCTTGGAGGTAACTCACAATATTTAATGGCTTTAACTACTATATAAATCTGCCTTTACACTTATCAAATCTGCTTAAAGTGTGGAGCACTTGGACAAAACAAATGCTCCAATATTTTCAATGCGATCTAGGAAGACAGTGTCAGTTAAAATTTTAAGAGGTTTATTACGCCCACCTCCTACACCATCCTCCACAAAATGGTCCAAAGGGATCTGCTACCAGTGCTTCCCCCCACCCCCTCCCCCAACCCTACCAAAGCACATCAGTATCACTGTTGTAGTTGAACAAGTTGGGTTTATCAGCCATGGCAGTGAGGGATGACACTTGTGAGGAACCACAGAATGGCTCAGAAAGAGGGTGTTAGAAAGGACTTGTTATAGTATTTGGGATTGTGTGAAGTGATTTGAGGGAGAGTTCAAGGAGTTCAAGGGCTTTGTTCTGGATTGGGTACTCTCAGGAAATAGGGGTAAAGTAACTCTGGATCTATTAATACATCTTATCTAAAGGTAGGGAAGACTAGATCCTTCAGCTATAACGAGCAAAAAAGCAGCACTCATACCACATGGGAGACCAGGGTGTTTGGTATATAATGGTTTGGATAGTGTCCATGTGTAGTCTCTGTTCAGGCATGATTATAGAGTGGTCTTATTTTTGTCTCAATCCATTATGCTCATAGACTTGCCTTGTCTGATGCTGACTTTCTGTGAGATTGTTTATGTTCAACAAGGGAACAGCGAGGTCTGACTGTGAGCATCAGGCCAGCCTGTGGTAATACCAAGTTTGAGCTAATAGTACTAGGCCAACTACTGGATGTCCAGGGCCCCTCTTCTTTTCCTCACCGTGAAAGTGTTCAAACTCCGGCATAGCATTTTATGATTTCCCACAGTGTCATATTTAAATCACTAAGTCTTCTTAGTGTACCTGAGTAGTCCAACTTACTCTCAGTAGGCTTCCAACAGTTTTTAAGGCATGAATTCAATAAATCTGAACTCATGGTATGCACGTAATGTCCATATGTTGTTGATTTCCTAGAACATCATGATTTCAAAAGTTCTGTACCTGGTTTGGCCTCCAGGCCTTGTTTCAATTCGGAGCTTGTAATTTATAGTCCCTCTATCTCTATAGCCATTATAGATAAGTTAATTCACAGATTACCCAAAATTCATGATAAAATCCTATTGTTTTCAATGTGCACTCTCATGTCCAAATTTAAGCAACCAGTTACCTAGGGCATAATGCCAAGTTATTTACTCAATATTTGTTCATTAAATGATTTTTGTTTATTGAGTACTATGAAGTATGTACAATTCCAAACATTTTATGTAAAAGCTAATTAAAGCTCCGAGTAGCCACAGCATCCCAATTTCAGAAATTAATACCGTGGTTTAGAGACATTATCTGTGGCCCCAACTGAAGAGATGTGAGAGTGACGGATTTGAACTCAGATAGTCTGATTCCTGAACTCATGCCCTTGAACACTGTAAGACACTGGGCTATGTATCCTGGAAAAATGAAATATTCTCATATCTCATCTCTTAATTCCAATATTTTAAATTTTCACATACAATGCTGTAAGTAACAGACACAGTAAGATATAAAGTATTCAGAGAAAAGATGAAGCATATTTGAAACCAGCTACTTAGAGTGAATCTTTCTAAAGCAAAGAATTGAGATAAGTTCTGAAGGTGTGTATAATTTTGACCTGGAAAGATGGTAGAAGCAATATTTGACTTGGAGAGTGCAATGTCATGGAAAAGGAAACCATTTCTTCTGGGAAATCAAGCTGTAACAGTTTAACTACAGTTGGTAGGGAAAAATATGGGGGGGGGGGGAAGGAGTTAAAAAGATAGCAGAAGACAGTGCATACCAAGTATTTAAATTTTCCCTAGAAGTGGGAGTGCACTGCTTTTGTGTTGAAGTTTTGTTTTAATCAAAAGACAGAAAATAAAAGCAGTGTATTAAGAAGATTAAAGCTATTTTTCTACAGATTTTACTTAGCACAACTAATATGTATACAGTTGTTGCTAAATTCAAATATTTCATGTAGTTAGAGTAATCAGCTCTAGAAAGTTCCACCCTAGATGATAGTCCAGGCCAAATTCATTTGGCCAAACCAAACAGACCAAGGGAGAAATAAATGAAAGAAGGTCCATTCTTTGAGTCAAAACAAACAAACGAAACACAGTCTAATGTGATAGTCTCCACAAGTGGTTCTCAAAGTGTGGTCCCTGGACCAGCAGCATTAGCCTCACCCAGGAACTCATTGGAAAAGCAAATTAGCAGACCCCACCCTCAACCTCCTGAATCAGAAACTCTGGTGGTGGAGTGCAGTGCTGCCTGTTCTAAACAGCCCTCCAGGTGATTTAAATGCACATTAGGCTTTGAGAACATCTGCTCTAGACATTGCTACTCCAATTGTGGTCACTATCAGCAGCACAGGCACCACCTTGGAACTATTACAATTACAGAATTCCAGACCCCAGTCCAGATGTACTGTATCAGAGGTGACCTATTAAGAATCCTCCAGGTGATTCATAAGGTGTATTAACCCTCGAGAAACACTGACCCAAAAAGTATGCTAGAAAGTATGTTTTCTGGATTCTTCTCTGTCTTGCATGGAAGTACCTTTCTACATAGATCAAGGTAGGTAACAACTCAGGGTTGTTTCACTGTCCTCCCTAGACCACTTGTATGCTCTCATTTCTTTCCCTTCTCTGCACTTGAAGTCCAGCCTGATACTCCAGTGTCAGTTTCCATGTGCCTACTTCAGGAAAGTACCAGCCTACATTCTTCTGCTGAATATAAATGTAAACTATTACTCTTTATGTTTCACCACTTGATCAGTATATATTCATAGCGATTCCTGGTTATAGGAATAATTATAATCATTGCTGGTTATAGATCCATATCACTGTTTTTTATTATTTAAAAAATTCTGATCAGTCCCCTCTCCCCTCTAAACACACATACCGAATTATCATTTTTTAAAAAAATTTGTTTTTTTTTACTTGAGAGGGAGAGAGAGAGAGGAGAGAGAGGACCAGAGCAAGAGGGATACAGAGAATACCAAGCAGACTCAGCCCAACATGGGACTCGATCCCATGACCCTGAGATCATGACCTGACCCAAAATCAAGTTGGGCCCTTAACTGACTGAGCCACTCAGGCACACCCACTATTTTAAGTTTTTTCAAAATGTATTCTGGTTCCAATTCTCAATAGTTGTACAATCTCAAAGTAATTTAGTTTTGTTGCCAAATGCATGTTTTGTTTTGTTTTTCTCTCCTTTAGACCTTCTTTGGCATTCTACAACACATTCCACCATGGACCACCATCCACGTTTTGTTTAAAAGCCACTATCCTTGGGTGACTGATGTATCATTAGCCTAAATAATCTCTAGCTGGATTTTTGTTATTTTGTTGTCTCTTAACATATTTACTTTAAATAAGCTTATTTTCACGCCTTATAGTTGTCTTATGTAGATGAATTCGTCTCTCCTGCCTGTTATTTAAAAAAAAAGTCCAAAACATCCTTGCCTTCCTAGTTTATCTAAACTCTGTACTAAATTTTTGAGAAGCAAATCAATCTTATCATATCCTGTGTATCCTACTCTAAAACACTACCTAAGTAGGTTCGCTCTAAATTACTTGCCCCAATGTAATGTCCCTAATTTTTCATTTTTTCCTCAGACTTTTAAAAAAAGTTGTTTAAGACAATTTTTTATTGAGGAGGAGTGGACACACATTAATTTTGGGTGTACAAAATAATGACTCATTATTTGTATATATATTATGAAATGATCAACACAATAAGTCCAGTTAACATCTGTCATATACATAATTACAATTTTTTTTGTGATGAGAACCTTTAAGTATTATTCACTATGGTTGTCATGTTGTACATTACATCCTCTTGACTTATTTATTTTATAATTAGAAGTTTGCACATTTTGACCCCTTTTACCTGTTTCTTCCACCCCGTACACCCTACTTCTGGCAACCACTAATATTTTCTCTGTATCTCCAACATACAGTATTAGTCCTTCTCTGACATATCTTTCACTTAGATTTATGTCCTCAAGATCCATCCATGTTGTCGTAAATGCCAAGATTTAATTATTTTTATGGCTGAATTATATTCCATTGTGTACATAGACCACATCTTTTTTTTTTTTAAGATTTATTTATTTATTTATTTATTTATTTATTTATTTATTTATGAGAGAGAGAGCACATGAATGTGTGTGCGCCAGGGGAGGGGAAGAGGGAGAGGGAAAGAGAGAAGCTCAAGCAAACTCCATGCTGAGTGCAGAGCCCAATGCAGGGCCCAATCCCAGGACCCTGAGATCATGACCTGAACTGAAACCAAGAGTCGGCTGCTTAACCAACTGAGCCATCCAGGTGCCCCTAGACCACATCTTTATTCATTCATTTCTGGACACCTGGGCTGTTTCCATATCTTGGTTATTGTAAATAATGCTGCAATAACATGGGGGTGCAGATATCTTCTTGAGTTACTGTTTTTATTTTCCTTGGATAGATGCCCAGAAGTAGAATTGCTGGATTATATGGTAGTTCTATTTTTAATTTTTTGAGGAATTTTCTCAGTATAAGAGTTAACCATTAAGAGAGGCATTCAGGAAAAAAAAAAAGATTAATAAATCCTTTTTTTTTTCAAATTAAAACTCAGACTTTATAGACAAATTGTTATTCATATTTTAAAAATAAATATGTAAAGAAACACCTTTCTTAACCCCTTCAGAGAGCCAAAGGAATTGGGAATTTAGATGTCTTGATAAAAATGGAAAACTTCTGTGACTTCTTTTAATAAGGTTTTCGTTTCCATTGCCTGCATTTGTAATATTTAAAAGCCATTCAAAGTTGGTGTTTCTCCATTCTGGAACCTTGCTGAAGATTTTTAAGACTTTCTGTGTCTGAACTTGGCTTGATTTAGTCTCTTCGAAATTCTAAACCAGCCACCTATATTAATTGAATGTAGCCGCATAATGCATCTAAAAGCAAGAAACCTTTCCTTTTTTCCCTTCACAATCAAGCACTGAAACACCAGAATATTACATTACAGAACTCAAGAGAGAGTGAGCAGGATGTCATTTTATTTAGTGCTTTAGTCTAGGAGAGAAAACAGGAGACAGAGGGAAACTAGTGATGGTTGTTTTTAACCACTTGATGTAGGTCTTCATTTCCGTTGCTCCAAGGGGCAAAAACTATATGACAATACATTGATTACGCAATGGGTAGAATTTCTTCATTGGGAATTAGATTGATGAGCTTAAAGGTCTGTCCAAACTAAGACTTTGGGACATGGCCTGGAAACACAGACAGTGCTTGTTTAATAGTATAATTATTCTAGACTATTTGGGCACCTACTCAAATATTTGCCAGGTGCCAGGCATTGTGCTCAATGTCAGGGGTGCATCAGAGAAACAAGAGACAAAGTGTATGTCCTTTTGAAAACTACATAGTAGACCAAGAACACACCCTACAGAGATAAACATATAAATTAACACATTAAGTACAGACTGTGATAAAAGCCATGAAAGAAACTAGTTTAGCATAAGGGGAAAATTAAGCCCATCTTAGTAATAATGTTTAAATCTTTAATGTAGATGGTTGTATCATGGGATTAATGAAGTAACAGGTAAATTCTCCTCTTCCTGTTTTACTTTTTGGCTTATGTTTTAACTTTTAACTTTGATTCTCAAGTATAGATCATTACCATTGGGATAATTTAATAAGAGAATACAAAGAAATCAATGTAAATGAGTCTTTATTATTGAAAAGAAAAAGCAATTTAGATATTAGATCTGCTGAAAACTGGTTTGATTTAGAGCATCAGCACCCTCTAATTCCGCACAAATATGTATCATAGGTCCATGATACATGGCCTTCTCAAAACATTTTGCTTCTTATTCAAGAAATCTTTGCTGTTTCTTGGCAGAGAACTTATACTGATAATAACTGTATTTATTTCTGGTTTCTTGAAGGAGAATTCATTCCATGGAACACCAAGCAAATGGCTTAACACATCTTTTGATCTTAAATAGGATACTTGCATCCAAAGTATAAAAAGCAACTAAGCAAATTCCATATCACAAAGTAGCACAGGTAACTTAGTCGAATAAAGCAGAGGCAAATGGATAAATCCTTCTTTAATAAGGTTCACAAATCCTTCACTTAAACAGGGGAGAAAAATGAAAACAGAGGAGAAAAAAAAAAAAAAACCACAACACACGTTTCTCACCAGCACACAGTAGCTACTGTGAAATTGATTAAATGGGGGGATTTAGATCTACGAAAACAAGATTCAACAACAACAACAAAAACAAGATTCAACCAGAAAATCTCTTGTATTACTTTAAATGAAAGCCAATAGTATAAGGTGGGATTGTCCCATGAGTCAACCTAAGCCAACAGCTTAAGTTTAGACACCAATCATGAAAAATAATGTGTAATTTGAAGAATTCTGCTTTTTATGATGAAGCATGTTACCTCCATCTTTAAAAACTCCATAAAATTTCCTTGTATTAGCAACTTATAAGTGTTAAGGGTTTTGTTTTGTTTTGAAATTTCATAAGCAGGTTGGGCTTTTGGAGAATAAGTGGTATCAAAACAAACTGTTTACTTAAATCCTTATTATTCAGGCATCTGAATAGCTATTTACCTCCCACAACTGATCTAGACGAAAGGAATAAAAATTTGAGACTAATCCATGTATCTTAACTATATAAGCTGAACATTGGTGTCTCAATTTATTTTACATCCAAATATTCTCCCCCTGTAAAATGAATATAAATTAGGATCAAAGGCATTTTTATCTAAGAAACTGTGTCCTTCTAATTGAAATATTTGCACCCAAACCAATTCACTGTTTATCCATGTAGGCGTCTTTCTCTTCATTGTAACTGCATATTGTAATTTTCATATAAAGCTATTTTTTTTAAATTTCCTTACTTTATTCCAATTTATCACTCCTTATAAAATTCTTAACTTTTCCGCCTTACTGTGTATTACTTCTCATCAGAGAATAATTTTCTCATTTATGTTACACTAAAAATGTTCAGTGATATTTATTTTAAAAACATTACATTAAGATTTATTTAATTGCCTTGATGTAACCAAAAATTTTTCCTAGAAACTAACTGCAATCAAGTCTGTCTTCTTATATTCATTATAAGCAGGATGAATTTCTATGGTTAAAATAACTATCCTTCCAATTGAGGTATTCCTACATTAACTTAAATAACACATGGATAGGATAAATTATATAGCTTATCTTCTTAAAAAAAACAAAACAACAACAACAACAACAAAAACAATGTTCATGTCTGACCTAAAGGGCACATCCCTCAGCAGATGTAGAGAATCTGAGAGGCACCTGGGTGGCTCAGTTGGCTAAGAGTCTGCCTTCGGCTTGGGTCATGATCCCAGGGTCCTGGGATTGAGTACAATGTCAGGCTCCTTGCTCAGCAGGAAGCCTGCTTCTCCCTCTCCCTCTGGCTGCCTCTCCCCCTGCTTGCATTATGGTAGCTAAGGGAAGAAATAATCTGTGATGAAATAATAGATTTCTAAACCCCAATTCAAAGGGATACATGCACCCCAGTGTTTGTAGCAGCATTGTTTACAATAGCCAAATTATGGAAGCAACCCAGTGTCCATCAACTGATAAAGAGATAAAGACGATACGGTATATATACACAATGGAATATTACTCAGCCATAAAAAAGAACAGAATCTTGCCATCTGCAATGACATGGATGGATCAAGAGAGTACTATGCTAAGCGAAATAAGTCAGTCAAAGACAAACACCATATGATCTCACTCGTGGAATTTAAGAAACAAAACAAATGAGCAAAGGGGAAAAAATAGAAGAGAGAGACAGAGAGAGAAACCAAGAAACAGACTCCTAACTATAGAGAACAATTTGATGGTTACCACATGGGAGGTGCTTGGGGGGGAGGATGGGTGAAATAGGTGATGGGGATTAAGAAGTGCATTTGTGATGAGCACAGGCTGTCATATGGGAGTGCTGAATCACTATGTTGTATACCTGAAACTAATGTTACACTATTATGCTGTATGTTAACTATACTGGATTAAAGGGAAAAAAAATACATTTCTAAATGGAAAGATTCAAACTCGCTACACTTTTTAGTTTCATGTCAAATAAAGTTTCATTTATCTTGTCATGAAAAAGAAGGAAGGAAGGAAGGAAGGAAGGAAGGAAGGAAGGAAGGAAGGAAGGAAGGCAGACAAGCAGGTTTTGACATAGTCTGTAGGGAAAGTATAAAGGTTTTCAGACAGAGAAATCTTTTTTTCCATTGTTTTTGCAATTTTTATTATTTTTAAGGTTTATTTACTCAGTAACTAGTTTGGTTTTTTTTTTAAAGATTTTATTTATTTATTCGACAGAGATAGAGACAGCCAGCGAGAGAGGGAACACAAGCAGGGGGAGTGGGAGAGGAAGAAGCAGGCTCATAGTGGAGGAGCCTGATGTGGGGCTCGATCCCATAGCGCTGGGATCACGCCCTGAGCCGAAGGCAGACGCTTAACCGCTGTGCCACCCAGGCGCCCCATTAGTAACTAGTTTTTATTTAAATTCCAGTTAACATATAGTGTAATATTGGTTTCAGGAGTAGAATTTAGTGATTCATCACTTACAACACCCAGTGCTCATTACAAGTGCCCTCCTTAATGCCCATCTCCTGCCCACCTTCCCTCCAGGAACCCTCAGTTTGTTCTCTATAGTTAAGAATTTGTTTTCTGATTTGTTTCTTTTTTTTTCCCCTTCCCATATATTTATCTGTTTTGTTTCTTAAATTCCACATGAATGAAATCATATGGTATTTGTCTTTCTCTGACTTATTTCGCTTAGTATAATACACTCTAGCTCCATCCACATTGTTGGAAATGGCAAGATTTCATTCTCTTTGATGGCTAAGTAATATCCCATTGTATATATGTACCACATCTTTATCCATCTGTCAGTTGATGGATTTGGGCTCTTTCCATAATTTGGGTATTGCAGATAATGCTTCTATAATCATCAGGGAGCATGTGTCCCTTCAGGTCTCTATTTTTGTATCCTTTGGGTAAATACCTTGTATTTACCCAGCAATTGCTCGGTTGTAGGGTAGTTCTATTTTTAACTTTTTGAGGAACCTCCATACTGTTTTCCAGAATGGCTTCACCAGCTTGCATTCCCACCCACAGTGTAAGAGAGTTCCACTTTTGCATCCTCACCAAAATCTGTTGCTTCCTTTGCTGCTAATTTTAGACATTCTTACAGGTGTGAGGTGGTATCTTATTGTGGCTTTGATTTGTATTTCTCTGATGATGAGTGATGTTGAGTATTTTTTCTGTGGTTTTCATGTCTTCTTTGGAAAAATCAGACAAAAATCTTGATAGGAAACTATTATGTAGTGTTTCTCAACATGTGATGTGCATGTTATTTAGGCTGAACACGAACATTTTTATTTTAATATTTACTTATTAAAATGCCTACTAGAAAAATATCACTAGAAAATCAAATTAATAATTAATGTCTATTGCTGCTTAGGGTAAAACTAGAATTATTTAAGTAAAAACATGACTCACATTAGGAAGTTATTGAATAAATGGTAGTTCAGTTGATATGGAAAAATTATGAAGACAGCCTACGAATGACTAAGGTTTAAAAACTTTACTATAAATCTGTCATTCAAAATTGGTTCAGTAAACTGGAAAAGCTATCAGGGAGGAAATAATAAAACTATCTTTAAACCTTTAAACTTTAATTCTGATTCCACAGAATTGGACTCATATCAAAGGAAAGATCCTGCATAGTGCATATTTCTACTCAACAAAAGGAAGGAGTCACCATGAATCAAATACTGCTAGAAAAGAAAATGTGCTGATTGCAATTCCCCATCTCGAATGGAATTTAAGAACAGTCCTGGCAAATATTTAACAGAGATGTGTAGATGGGAGTTCAACAACTGGAAAGTTATTGGACTCAGATCATTTTCCAACCCAGAAACTTTGTACTAAAAACATAAAATACACTATTAACTCATTTTTCTACATTTACTAGGGATAACGAAAGCAAAAGTAATTTAAATGCATAGAACTTTATTACCCGGTAAACTCAACCTTCATAAAAATATAAAGTAGGAAAAGAGATTTGAGCTTTACTTGGCTTGCACTGTTCATGTTATCTCAGCTGGGAAAACTTAGAGTCAGCACAACTCTTGCCATTTAAGGCAAATCTTCCATGATGGTATTTCTGACTCAAAAAGGTACTAATTTATCAAATTATACTGGCCAGATTACAAGACTTCATCCTCATCTTTGATAACTTAATTATATGGTTTCTTACATTGTCATCAAACTATTTCTTATATGTAGGCTCTATGCATCAGGGATTTGGGGGCAGCAAATAACAAAAACCCAACCAAGAGTGGCTAAAACCAGAACTATAGTTATTTCAGTTAATGGAAAGTCTAGAAATAGGAACTTAAAGGCTAGTTCAAAAGTTTAATGAAATCATCAATAACTTAAGATTCTTTCCATTTACCCATGTTCGTTGACAAATTGGCTTTTGTTTTGTTTTGTTTTGGTCATCTTAGGCTTCTTGCCTTATAATTGTAAGTTCCAGATATCACAATTATATTCAAAATTAGAAGACAGTGGGGGAAAGGACTTTCTCCTCCTCAGCCTGTCTTTTTCTCTTTTTTGTGGGGGGAGGGGCAGAGAGAGAGGGAGGGAGAGAGAATCTTAAGCAGCTCCACACCCAGGGTGGAACTGGACACAGGACTGATCTCACAACCCTGAGATCAAGACTTGAGCTGAAATTAAGAGTCAAATGCTTAACCAACGGAGCCACCCCGGTGTCCCATCAGCCTACATCTTCTTATTGGGAAATAAAAGCTTTGCTTGAAGACCCCAGAAGATTTCATTTGACATTTCATGGGCCAGAAATTGTTCATACACTGTAAGTGCCATTGGAAAAGTCATGCATGGCAAATAGTAAAGGCAGAGACTGGGGGTTAGCTTAGATCAGTTGTGATTTAATACAATATTTGGTACATAGCTCTTCCTAAAAAGCTGTGATTCTGACAGTAAGAAAGAAAGGCAGAATTGTTGGGTAAGCAATAAATCAGATCTATCAGATAAATCTTATACCTTCAGGGAAATCTAAGTTCCCTGAGGACAAGAAGAAGATCTTCCTTTTTATTAACTTAATGCCAAGGGAAAACATAATTTTGTAGGTACTGTAAGAAATGTTGACTTTAACTGAGTTTAACTTAAAAAAATCAATTTAAATTAAAAAATAAGTATCAAGAAAATTGATTGATCCATTCATTTTTCCATCAATAACCCCATCTATCCACCTATCAATTTATATTCATATTTGGAAAAGGGGACATATTTATTTTTAGGGAGGAAGGGAGTTTCAGAAAAAAAAAAAAGGAAGCTGAAGGAATGAACGGAAAAATGTGCAATGAGACTGACTTGATGATTCACATGAAGGTGTGTCAAGAGAGCCAGGTCTAGTAGATTTCAAGCTTAGGTGACTGGAACATTCATGAAGACATAGAAAGAAATGGGGGAAATGAGGAAATTTCTCTGAATTTAAAAAGTTTTTTTATATATTAAATATTTATATATTATATATATATTTTTATATATTAAATATTTAAAACCCACAAACTTTAATTTTTGTATGTGGATATTTACTCTGGATTTTAAATTAAACGTGAGTTAGACTTGCAAATTATGACAAGCATAAAATAAGTCAATTTTCTATTAACTGTTCTTTAAGCTCTCCGCTTTTATTGAACCATGTCTAATCTGCTCATAATCCCAGCCGGTGATGTTTTCAACAATTTGAAATATTGTATTTCTTAGTTCCGGGATTCCTAATTAATTCATTTTTATACTTTTCATTCCTCTCCTGAAAATCCCGTGCCCTCACTCATTACATCCATCTTTTCCTGTACATTATTTAACATAAGAAATTATAAAACCTTTGTACATCTGAGTCACCACTGGATCTGTTTCTATTGACTATTCTTCGCTTGAATATGGTGATTTCTTGATTTTTTTCTTAAGTATAGTAGTTTTTTCTTATTAAATTGAAAATTGAAGATAATACTTTGCAGAGATTATAGATTTTCTTAGCTTTCTCAGAAGAATTTTTTTTTCTAGCATATATTTATATTATCTATGGATCACTTAAATACTATGGAATTTTTTTTTAAAGATTTTATTTATTAATTTGACAGAGACAGCCAGCGAGAGAGGGAACACAAGCAGGGGGAGTGAGAGAGGAAGAAGCAGGCTCATAGTGGAGGAGCCTGATGTGGGGCTCGTTCTGGGATCACGCCCTGAGCTGAAGGCAGATGCTTAAGGACTGTGCCACCCAGGCGCCCCAATACTATGGAATGTTTTATTAGGCCTTGTTAGGGCAGGGCTATTTTGGTTTTGCCCTTGATCCTTGGGCATGGTCATTATTGTAAATTTTATTCCTCACATGTGTCCAAGTTTTGCACTGAAAGCAAAGTTTTTATGAAACCCCTCCAATTAGGTAAGACTTCAACACAAAACTCTTATTCCCCAGTGTGGAAGCAGATGAAATCTCTTCTGATATTTAAGGCTTCTCTCTGTTGTTTTCCCCACATAAACTTGGGAATTCCTTCAGGAAAGACTGGTTAAATGTGGATCTCTATGAGTTTACTTCTTTTCTTTCAAGGGTTCTATTTCTTCCTGTGTTTCTCTGCTTCTGGTGTCTCTTTAATGCTTTCAAACAGTTTTTTTCTTAAAATCTTGTCAAGAGTTCATAATCACTTCAGTAAGAGGGTAGGTAGGCTAGTAGAACCCCATTTTGTTTTCAGATGTGATAACGGTGTTGTGGTTTTGTTGGAAGCAGAGGAACATTCTTTAACAAATATATACCGAGATATCTATAAAGGTAATGCATATGTCTGGGATTTGCTTCAAAATATTACAGAAACAGTGGGATTAGATGAGGGAGTTGATAGGGGAAAATTAGTCATTGTTTGATAGTTCTTGGTTTCAGTGATTGAAAGATAAGAGTTAAATATTCTCTTCTGCTACCTATAGATAGCACCAAAATTGACATCATAATTATTTAAAATCCTATCTATTATGTGAAGGCCTATCTCAAACGACAATTTAAGGAACAGAGTAGGAATAAGCACAGAGCAGAAACGGGGCAGTTCTTTATACAAGAAAGTCATTCATCCATGAGGTATCAGTAAATTAAAAAAAAAATACACATACATATACACATGCACACCTATACACATTTAAATAAAGCCTCCACAGGTACCTACACACACACACACAATGCATTTCTTCTTTCTTTCCTAATATTATTCCAAAGTTTAAAAAACTATGCTAAGCATATGCTTTGTGTGTTAGATGCTTATAAATATTTGTATTATTGCTCTTAATTAGTACTCATGAGATAATATTAAAGACAGAAAGAAAATAAATATAAATCTATATGTTTTAGGTTTAGTAATGTTGTATAAAATTTTTTTATACGAAACAGTACTGACCATAAAACCACGCTGATTGTTCTTTAATTTGCTAACAATTTTGGATAATTTTTTTATATACTTCAAACACTGCAATGAAACTTACATTATATTTTGGTGTTTCCTTTTTTTCCCCCCCTTTTCAAGATCTCGGACGTTGTTAGAAAGAATTAAAACACAATAATAAATCAACAGAGTGGATGAGCTTTATTTATTTAATTCTGCCATGTTGACAAATTTCTGAAAAACACTTTTTAAGGGACGCCTGGGTGGCTCAGTTGGTTAAGCATCTACCTTCCGCTCAGGTCATGATCCCAGGGTCCTGGGATTGAGTCCAGCCTTGGGCTCCTTGCTCAGCAGGGAGTCTGCTTCTCCTTCTGCCTGCCACTCCCCCTGCCTGTGCTTGCTCTCTCTCTGACAAATAAATAAATAAAATATTTTAAAAAAAGAAATACTTTTTTAAAACTCCCAAAAAGGAATCCAAGCATGCATAGCACTGCAAATTCTAAGTTATAGAATATTAAACTAAAGAAGAAAAAAGTTTCTAAGGTATAAATAGTTCGGCCAAAACATCTGGCTGTCAACTCAAAGATAAATTAAGATCATAGATTGGTAGGTTATTTTTTTTTAATGAGAAAATATTTATTTACTCTAGCATTCTTTATCTGCAAATGGCAGAACTTTATTTGAAATAAGAAGGCATTCCAAGGGAGAATATGGAGTAACTCACAAGATTGAAGGATAAAAGGCACAATCAGGGCTCAGAAATTTTAAGAACTACATCAATATCTATAGATTGGGAGCCAATGGATTTTCTCACAGCGAGCTGGAATACCTGCATTGGCAGTCTTACCAAGACTGCAAGAAATGAGAAGGAACAGTTTCCTAAAGCCAAACAGAATTGCAGCAACCAGAAGAAAGCGAAATGGATGTGGGTAGGAAAAACCATTAGGTACCATATTAGTGTTCCAAGAAAGCAGGAAAATATTGCCAAGACTGCATTAAAGCCAAAAAATAACAATGCAATTTTACTTTAAAAATATGAACAATAGTTATAACAAAATATTCAGCAGGATATTCATAAAAGGGATGGATAGAAAATATCCAAATATCAGCCAAGAGAAATATATTTTTTTCTTCTGCTTCAAATGCAGCAACTGGTTGAATTCCTCAATATGGTAATATGAAACTGGTAACAGGGAGACTCCTACAAAGAAGAGAGAAGGATTCTCCTCTATAATGTAAGAAAACCGATTTGAGTTGTCACACTTTGGAACTACAAAATTGAGATTACCCTTCCTTTAACATCTTTGAATCCTTTTTTTTTCAAAGTATTTAAAATCAAGGCCAAAATATCCATTTTTTTTTTTTTTTTTGGTGGGGTAATTTGGCCATGAAAGAAACACCACACATGTGCTCATTAAAAATCTTTAATTAAATATACCAGAAATCATTTGTGTTAGCTTATAGAAATATAACAGAAACATTATGAAGATTCGAAGTCCTTTCCGTGTTCCAAGGGTGAGGATACAACAAGGCCAAAGAAAAAGATGTGAACAGGGAATGGAAAGGTATCTGGGACATAGGACTTATTTTACCTCTATTTTTATTTTTCTGTGCAAAACTACCCATTCTTCCTTTTTGCTTCTGATTGATAAATAAGGGCTGTACCATAGCAGCTTTGGAAAGATTATATGACTGGCCCAGTTTGAGTAAGTCATCTTCTCCTTAGATGAAATCAAATGAGTCCAGGAGAGAAGTCTTTTATTTTAAAATAACTGGGGCCCCTGGATGGCTCAGTTGGTTGGGCATCTGCCTGTGGCTTAGGTCATGATCCCAGAGTTCTGGGATGGAGTCCCAAGTTGGGCTCCCTGTTCAGCAGGGAGTCTGCTTCTCTGAGCCTCCCCTGGCTGGTGCTTTCTCTCTCTTGCTCACTCTCTCAAATAAATAAATAAAATCTTTAAAAAAATAAATAAAATAACTGTAGCATCCCATTCCTCTAGGTAAAAGTGTTCATAAATGGATTATAATGAGCTTAGATGGCATTGCAAAAGTTACCTTGTTCAATGGATAGAAGCTGTGAAAACTTAAGCTAATTTTGCATGTGTGTGCCATTTTCATTCTTTTTTTATTTTTATTTTTTAACAGAAATGGGATTTGAATTTAGAAAGACAAAATAAAGAAAAATGTTATAAACAAAGAGAAATTTGTGGTATGGATCACATGTTGAAAATAGTGAGATGAAGAATTGAGAGTCTGGCTGGGGAGATTACCAAAAGAATAGCTGTGAAGAACAGTGGGGCCACAGTGGCTTTGTGGCCAAGAACAATAAGGCTGGTCATTGAAAAGGAAGCTCAGAAACAGTCACAGCCCGACTTCAGGGTGGATCTGTATAATAGCAATTACTCAGGTGGGACTAAGTCATTAAGACTGAGCCAACAGACCAGACCCCAAGGTCACCACCCAGCTAAGAGACCAGACCTCAAGGTCTTTGACTAGCTGGTGAAAGAGCTGGCTGCTCAGGAATAGAGCTGAATTAACTGTACCCCATGGACACCCCCAGTGAACACACAAATACCAGATGAATCATCTTGAAAAGAGATCAATGGTAAGTAAAGCCCAGGCAGCTTTTCCTCCATGAAACATAATAAAGATCTCTCACTTACCTCCAGGTGCCATCTTGGGAAAGGCTGCAACAGGGGTGAGGGTGGGGAGGAGGCGATGAAGCAGCCCTAATAGGAACCTGATTTCTAACCTGGCTAAATATTTAACAGAGAGGGTCTACTTAGACCTGGAAGGTACTGTTGAACTAGAAGGTGCTCAGATATTGCTGATAAACATGTTTCTCCCCACTGCCTAGAAGGGTAACAATCTATGAAAAAGTTTAGGTCAGTTACATAAAATAATTTAGCTATGATTTTTGTGCACACCTGAGTGTATATACACTTTTACAACCCAGTTACATTGACAAAAACCTAACAACCTGGATCTAAAGTACAACAAGTAAACATAATTTAAAAGAGGAGGAATGAGGGGCGCCTGGGTGGCTCAGTTGCTTAAGCGTCTGCCTTCGCTCAGGTCATGATCCCGGGAGTCCTGGGATCAAGTCCTGCGTCGGGCTCCTTGCTCAGCAGGGAGCCTGCTTCTCCCTCTGCCTGCCTCTCCCCCC
This sequence comes from Ursus arctos, assembly GCF_023065955.2. Taxonomy (NCBI): domain Eukaryota; kingdom Metazoa; phylum Chordata; class Mammalia; order Carnivora; family Ursidae; genus Ursus; species Ursus arctos. Next base: position 54,729,123 of record NW_026622808.1, on the reverse strand, counting down.
TGCTTGTGCAGGGGCTCTCTCTCTCTCCCTAACAAACAAATAAATAAAATCTTTAAAAAAAAAAAAGAGGAAGAATGAAGTAAGAGGAAAAGGAAAGAATATGAAAATGTCATGGCGAGCAAATATAGATAGTGGGAGACGCAGACGTATGGTACGAGAGAAAGAGCTGAGTCAGATCTTACAGTCAGGTGAGATGCAAATGAAGGGGAGTCAAATTTACTCCTAAAAATCCTTGGGAAGGCAGCTGTGCTGTTCCTGCGTCATCTTTCAATAAGGACAGTTCAAGGATGTCTTATCAAGTCCTAAGACTGTAGCTGCTAGAACCCCTAGCCCACGGATTATCAAAGACATTAGAAAACACTCAATTTCCATACTAAATACCTCGAGAGAAATTTTTTTAAATGACAAAATTTACACTTTTGCATTTGATAGAATGTGGCTACCAGTGACTAATTAAATTTCAAATTCTCTTTGGGTTTTTTTTTTTTTTTTTGACTACACATATTCAGGAATTGTTACAAATAGATAAAATGCATTACAAAATTATTTTCAATTTGGAAATCTAGTACAAATATTAATTTTACTGCTAAAAAAGTTGAGTTCATGAGACATTTAATGAAATACTGACTTTTTAATTTTTCAACTTACTATATTTTGAAGTCAATATACTTTAATTCAAGGGTCAAATATTTTCAGAGGGCTTTGAATAACTCCAAAGCCTGAAGACAGCTTGATTCAAACGTAAATCAGCATTGAGCCCAACGCAGCCAACTTCAGGAAGAAGAATAACAACTACCACAAAAATCACTATTGTTCAGCTGAACACTTTATATGCAATTTTCATTGTGTTTGGGAACCGCGTAGTAATGTTTCTTTCTCCATATCTTTTTCTCTCCATATACACATATATATATACACACACACATATAGACATATACATATATATACATATAGACATATACATATATTTAACTTAAATACTAGAATTAAATACAACAGGGTGAATAGTCAAACTAAGCTGTGCATGCAGGAAACCCGATCACTTTAGGGAGCAACGGATACCCCATATCTCAGCCTCCTTTGGCCCTAACACTTATCAACTGAAATGGTAGGTAGAATCACCCACACAATTTACATGGTTGGTTTTTCTTCAGCTTCTCTCTGCTGATTTCTCTCTCTCCTACTCTCTCCATGTCTCCCCATTGTGTGCAATATAGTTTACTCTGGAACTCCAAGGTGAAATCTGAGGAGCTACAAGAAAGTCAGGAGAGAGCACACTCAAGTGGGGGGTATCCAGGATAATTCATAAAGAAGTGACCTTTTGAAAGTGGCATTAAAGGAAAAGTAAAATTTTAACAGTATTTTTTTTTCAGGAGGGTTGGCATTCTTGGTGATAAAAAGAGCATAAACAATGGAGTAAAGGCAGCAAATGTTGGGCATTTTTGAAGAATAGTGAGATCAGTGTATGTTCAGAGAAACAGCAGGAAATAAGGTTGGGAAAAAAAGAGATCAAGACAGAACACACAGATTTTTTTTTTCTAGTATTATTCCATAATATTTGGAGGTGTGTTAAGGACAAATGTTTTCATGGCCTCTCCTGCAGCCTTTAAACCACCTCTGAGTTCCTAACTTAGAGTTTGATGGTTTTACTAAGGCTAGTAATTACTACTTGCTGCATTTCACATCCCACCCTGTCTTGCCTTCAAAGTTGCCTAATTAATACAAAGGCTGACTTCCACACGCCTTGCTCTACTCATTTGATGGTGTTTGCTCTAGTGCTCCTCATAACTTGCAACAGTGCTACTGGGAAGTAGAAGGAAAGGAGAGAAGGAGCTGTCACTGTCCGACCCACTAAAAAATAAAATCCGAAGATCACGTGCATACCATCAGCTGTAAATACCTCTTCAATGACAGTAAGCCAAAGGAGTTCAACCCTTCCCCTTTCTAAATGATTTTCATACTTTCTGTCAAGGCAGTGTTAGTCTGCTGGTGAGTGCTAGCCAGTAGGGAAGTGAAGACCAAGCATTCCTTCGCGAAGCTTTAGATTGTGAATCCTGGGATGGGAGCCGCTCAGACGGAAAGGCCTGTTTCCATGGCAACGGGAGCAGTTCCTATTGTTTCAGTTTGTCACTCATCACAGCGATGTTTGCCTTGGGAGACTGTGTTAAGCATTTCTAGCCGCATTTTGTTGTGGATTCAAGAGATTGGATGGCAATGCTGCTATGGTTACCAGGGTTTTTGTCTTAGGGGAGATCCTAGAATAAAGTAATCTCTCTGATTCCAACAGAAATTTTAAATAACTAGTAGTGGAATAAAAAGAAGTTGTGATAACTAAGTCCCTTCTGGGACAATGGTCACAAAGTCTGACTTCTTTGTGTGTGCATGTGTGTGCTTATGGTGATGGGGTGGTGGGAAGTGAGAAGTGAGAAAGGTAAGATTAGAACAGGAAATAAAGAGAACAGAGCATAATCATTTACCATTCCTTTAAAAACAAGAAGAGAGAAAAGAATGGCTCAAAATATGTACAGTAAATATTCACATACTCAAGGAATTCCTTGCCTTAGTCTGCTATATAACTTAATTCAAATGAATTTTTCCCTACACTCATAAAAAAAATCCATTTCCCTACCCTGAGCCCTTCTCTAGCCCTGATCAGTTGGGGTGCCGAAGGGATATACGAAAACAGAAAACCTTCGAGCTAATGACACCGACACTTTAGAGATTTTATTTGCTCCTTATTCTCACTCTTCATGGGTCTCGAGATTGAAGCAAAGAAACAGCCATAGAAAAGGCCACTACCAATACTGTCTTTTTTCGCCCAATTACATAGTACTATTACATCTCTAGACTAGCAGACCACTGCAAAAATGATAACCACTAGCAAAAATTTATTTTATAAAAAAATTACTAAAAAATAAAATTTTAATATGCTCAGAGACAGATACTGTTATTGTTATTTTATGATTTCATCTTAGCATCTCTCTTATAGCAAAAGATTCTACAATGTGATAAGGATTTAAGCAGTGCACTACTTGCATTGTTTCACTTAAATTGCACTAAAAACTTTTAAGGAAATTATTATTATTTCTCTTTTCAGAGAGACTACAGCTAGTTGACAGAACTATTTGACATTAGACATAGAGTCCACTTCATCTATGCAAGGACAGAACATTCTCATTTTTCAAATCACCCCAAATCAGACCACAGCAAAAGTACTCCCTTGTTATTTCCTGAGCCTGAGAGACCTGTGAATTATCAAGAAGTCGTCGATAGCTACACATATTTTCAATGTCTATAAATAGTGATGATTTCCCACTTCATTTGTGGATTTTGACAAATCATCTGTATTTATATAGTTATAATGCATTCTTTCAATCTTAGCAAACATTTAATCAGCAGCTAACTATTCTGTGACAAATGTCTTAATAGGTTATGAATATATGATATGCATTGTTTTTCAGAATATTCTTTTGGGAAATACAGCATAAGATATTTAACTAGTTTTAATCTTTTTGCCTTAAAGTTGAATGGATGCAGCCAAGGTTGATGGGGCACAAAATAGCAGGGAGACATCTGGAGAAAAAACTGGTTCTGCCCACAAGGCAGGGACAGATGGTTCCCCCCAATGAAATGGGAAGTTGGTTCTATCTCTCTAAGGACCTGGTCAACAGTGTACTTTCTCCATAATTTGTATCTCTAAATTCCTTTACTGAGATTAAAGTAGAATGAATCTGCAACAAGAAAATCCAGCTTTCCTCTTTTTTCTTTTCCTAGATTTTGGTCACACTGGAGTAAAAATACTTTTCAAATGCTATTTTTCTTCCATAAACTTTATTCCCAGCATAAATATGTTCAGAGCTTTTAAAAAATTTAACTTGAAATTCAAGGCCATTTTGCAAGATGCAATCAAAGAATATACCATACAGGAGTCATCCTAATTGCAGGTGTTGAGAAAACAATCCCATCTTCAACAGTTTTATGAAGGAACTGGATGCATGTATGTGCACACATATGTGTATTCGTAATCCTGTGTGTATGTAAATATATGCATAGCTAAAGCAAGTTTTCAGATTTTAACCAGAAGGATAATGAAAGCCTGCATTAGTGCTTTTTGCATAAATAGCATTCTGCAGCTATTTTTTGAATGCATGAATGAATGAATGTCAAGAGAAAAGGATGAATATCGCCTGACTGCCCTAGTTAAAATGAAATGTTATTATAGGGCTTAACTCAAAGTTTAAGATTTTCATGATCATTTTTCTTTATTGTATTTCTCATTTGCTTAATATTCTAGTTGCTTATACATTTTATGATTAAAAGGTAATTATTTTGTTATAAACAAGTAGTACTTAAGATCTATTTTATGCCTTGCATACATACATTATTGAGGTTGGCAAATTATTTATTCTCTGCCTTCTATCCAGTGCCACCTACTTGCAACATTCATAGGTTTATTCTTTCATGTGAGAATTATTTATAGAGGCCTTCTCCATGCAGTATGTGGGGGTACTGATGGAGGGGAGACAGACTGGCCATACGTACATCTGTGAATGCTCATCCAGAGTACTGTGATTAAAGGTCAGCCTGTTTTAAATTATCTTAATTGATGAATATATTAAAATTAATCAAAAATATATGCTTGCTTTAAAGTAAGAAGTCCAACTTGTAACTTCCAAGGATAAGCTTGTGTGATCTGACTACGCACAAACATTTACTGAGCATCATATGTGAGTGAGGCTTTCCTGTGGAGAATAGAGACATGAGTCATACAATGTCTTCCAGAACATGCGCTGTTCCATGACCTGCCCAGTGTCCCACAATATTGACCTTTGACATTTCATCACCTTGGCAGAACATTCTTCTCTTGTTTCTTGCTGCAAAATTTACTCTAAGACCCAACTCAAAAATTACTTCCCTTTGATGCTTTCCACGGCAGTTTGGTCTCAAAAAAAGGTATATGGTACTCTTTCTCTTCCTTTCCATAGCAGTCCAACAGTAACTCTATCATGGAAGAGACCAAGTTGATATTTTAAATTTTTTTAGATAATTTTAAATATATATGCAGTTATAAGAAATAACACAGAGAGATCCCATGTACTCTTTACTCAATTTCCTTCAATGGCAATATCTTACTATGCCACAATATCACACCCAGAATATTGACATTGATACAGTCAAGATACAGAACATTTCCATCAACAGAAGGATGCCTTATACATCTAACCACGTCGGCATCCTGCCCACATCTTCATTCTCTCCCACCCCATTTCTATAATTTTGTCATTTCAATGCTATGGACATATAGCATCATATATGTAACATACAGGTATATTATAGACAATATACAAATATATAATCATTTATATTATTATATAGGTATATGATTATATACCTATAAAATATATATCTGTAACACATTGTTATATATCTATAACAAATACATGTATAGATAACATATAAAGGGATATATAAAAATGGATAATAAAGTATGTAATCTTTTGGGACTGCTTTTTAACTAAGCATGTTTCCCTGGAAAGTCATCCAGGTTGCGTGTGTACCAATAATATGGCCGTACTACTGTTTGTTTAATCATTCACCTGTTGAAAGACATCTGGGCTATTTCCACTTTTTGACTACTAGGAATAAAACTGCTATAAACATTCATGTACAGGTTTTTGTATGAACCTAAATTTTCATTCTCTGGAATAAATGCTCAAAAGTGCACTTGCTGGGTCATATGGTAGTTCCATTTATGTATTTAAGAACCTGCCAAGTTGTTTTCTAGAGTGGCCATATCATTTTACATCCCCACTAGCAATGCATGAATGCTCTAGTACCTCAGCATTCTTCTCAGCATTTGGTGTTGGCACCATTGTTTATTTTTTAGTCATTCTGGCTAAACAAAGCAAAACATAATGTAAACAGACTAATCGCAGTACAATATAGGAAATGCTAAGGTAGGGAGAGCCTGGGTGCCTCAGTCAGTGAAGTGTGTGACTCTTGACCTCAGCTCAGGTCTTGATCTCAGGGTCATGGGTTCAAGCTCCAGATGGAGCCTTTTTGAAAGAAAAAGAAAAAAAGGAATGCTAAGGTAGAAATAAAGGTAGGGTTCAAATAAAACATGTAGACAAAGCTTCTAATTCAATCTTGAGTGGGGATTTAAAGAAGTCTACTGAGAGAAGAAGCTAATTAGGTGGAATAGAAAGAATGAATACCACCCACTTAGGAAAAAAGAGGAAGGAAAACTCTTGTAAGAGGAAGTCATACTGCCATGCCCAGGAATAAGAGGGAGCACCAGGCAAACAGGGAAAAAGCAAATAGCTTGGGATATTAGCAGGCAATGAGGGATTTGAGGAGAAGATGGGAAGGTGAGGAGAAATCAAATAACAAAGGGCCTTGCATGCCTCATTGAGACTTGGCCTTCATCCAGACAGTAAAGGCTTCAGATAGAAATGATGGTCTCATTTGGAAATACACCTACTTCTTCTTTCCAAATGGCACTTTCTTAGACAATTAATCTGTGAGCAGGAAAAGAAAACCCAAGAAGGAGACAGAGGAGGAGTGGTCAATGACAGTAAATGAATCCCCTGTGGGCAGAAAGGTAAAGGCCACCCAGTGCACTGGGAAACCAATGAGTTTAGAGTAGGGGTCAGCAAACTAAACGTGTGAGCCAAATCCAGCCCACTACCTGCCATTGTAAATAAAGTATTTTTGGAATGCAGCCACATCCATTCATTTATATATAGTCTGTGGCCATTTTTGCCTATGATAGCAGAGTTTAGTTGAGACAGATACACTTTATCCCACAAAATCAAAAATATCGTCTATCTGGCTCTTCATAAAAAGTGTTTGCTGACCCTTTGTTTAAAGCAAAGGCACAGTTGATCAAGAAAAGGATCAAGTGTCCACCGGATTTATCAGTAAGTAGGTTTTGGTGACTCCAAGAGCAGTTTTCAGTGTAACAATTGGTGCTAAACTTGAAGAATGAGATAAAAGGAAACGTAGAGAGGAAATGCGGCCAAGTCTTTCAAGATACATTCACCTTCCCATCACCAACTTGCCCTTGCCCCAATCTCCACCATTAAAATGTATTATCTCTATTCACAGATGAGGAAACAGCGATTCAGAGATTTTTAACAACTTGGCCAAAGTTGCACAGCAAGTAGATAGGGATCAGAATTGGAATCTAATTCTATTTAACCAAAATCCACATTCTTTCCGCTGGACTGTATTTTTCCCTAGAATTTAAGACCCATGAAATTGTCTTAGATTCTAAAACTTGTGAACTTAGAAAGAAAGTATTCTTGTGGTGAAAACGACATCTTGAAACCTCATCTGTTATCCCTGCTGACGGGTACACTAAAGGAGTGAGATCATTTAATAACTATGTTCAATTAATCCAAAATCATTCACGCTCCAAATGGACAGGATTCTTACTCCCCAGACCCTTCTAATTTTCTGAAACTGCCTACTCAGAGTAAGTTCCATAGACATAATGGAGTTCACTCACAACAGCATCTGTTCTAAAATATTTTGTACAGCAAAGACAATGAATACATGCAATCTTTTAAATTAATAGCTATTAAGGGAACAATAATAACAATGATAACAATAGGGGGAGGAAAGCATTTCCAACAAAAGGAACAGAGAAACCTGGTAGACCCGAACCTAACTATCTTATAAAGCTTCACATGAAAAACCTGAATAAAAGGATATGAACAGGGGTGTCTGGGTGGCTCAGTCAGTTAAGCGTCTGCCATCGGCTCAGGACATGATCTCAAAATTCCTGGGATGGAGTCCCACATCAGGCTCCATGCTCAGCAGGGAATCTCCTTCTCCCCCTCCCTCTGCTCCTGCTTATGCTCTCTCTCTCTCTTTCACATAAATAATTTTTTAAAAGATTATATGAACATGTTTTCCTAATATGTAATTGATTATTTCCCAAATTCATGGTCTTATGTTATAGGAGACATTAGTTTCACTTTTTTCCTCATTTCTTTGTCAAATTTCTGACCAACAATTTTAGGTAAGATTAGCAGGGCAGAGGGAGAGGGTTGTTATCGTATATGTCACCATTCATTACAGATCACCCTAAAGCAGTAATACTCAGTGGGGATCATCTTGCCCCTCTGGGACATTTGGCTATATATGGAGACATTTGTGGTTGTTACAACCTGGAACAGAGGAAATTGCTACTAGTATCTAGTGGGTAGAGGCCAAGAGGTGCTATCACACACCCCACAGTATATGGGATAGAGGATGGTCCCCCACACCAAAGAGTCTTCTGGCCTAGAATGTCACTAGTGCCCAGGTTGAAAAACCCTGCTTCCGAAGAACACCACGTGGTACACGGCATTTCAGACAATGACACAGTCACCGATAGTTCAAACATACTAATTATACATAGGCAACCATTATTCGCAAAGTCATGAAGTATAATTCCTACACTGTCAAAGCTGGGAAGGATAGCCTAAAAGGAAAAATTAAATAGAGACGATTCAAAGAAAAAGATAATGTATTAAACATCAGTATTACCAAGTATAATGTTCAATGAAAACTGGCCCTCCTCTTAAAAGATGGTGTTACATGCATATATGACTGTGTACAAACACTCTTTGGACCAGCGGCCAGGAACTACATAAAAACAGTACAATAAAGACCTATATGAGGCATGTGCCAATTTATCCACAAAAAGAGAGAGAAATGTGTGATCTTAAAGGTATTTGTCAAACAAGCTGCAGCTGTGTATAACTAATACCTAATTGCTCATCTAGAACATATTATCTATCAGGCAGAACAAAGGTGGGTAATTTGCTATGATATACTGAGACAATTTACCAAATTACTGCATAAAAATACACTTAGCTCATATTACAGTTATGACACTAAACCAATCAAACCCCCTTATACACAGAATTAATGGTGATTTGACCTAACTTTCCTTTGTGGGTTTTAGAAAATATACTCCAAGGGAATAAATCAAAGGTAGTATAAAAACCTCAACTGGAGACTGAAAATTGACATCTGAATTTTTCTAGAACTACTATAAAGATTTCAATAACGTTTGGTATTCAAAAACTGTAATATGGGGAAATGCCAGTAATAATTTTAAACGTGAATTAAATTTGTTATTGCAGTGTTACTCTTATAAAACAAATTACATACAAATATTAGTGTGTAATTTAATTTAAACAGAAATTTACCTTCTTGGATCTTAACAATAAACTCTACAAAGAGAAATGGAGAAAAATCTTCTGATAGCTGACTTTATCATCAAGTAAGCACTAGAAACACACTCTGGTAAATTGGAACGTTGCTCTCAATTTTTCATTCCTGTCCTGTATTAGAATTATAGATTCTATGCCCTTTGTCATATGACCTTGCACCACTTCTCACTAATGTGAGTAGAGTAGATTTCCTCACTCAATTGATGCTGAGTTTAGACACATGACTTGCTTTGCCCAATAGGATGTGGGCTAAATTGACCAAGTCCTAACTAGAAGCTGAAGTCATAGAAGGCATTTCATAATTCTGGTCACTTTTTTTGTTTTTATGTCACTTACCATTAGAGAAATATGCCTCAAATAGCTATTAACTAATTAATTAGAGACATGTAGGGCTCACCCACAGACTTGAAAACCAGAAAAAATATTTGTTGCTGTAAACCAATGAGATTTCTGAGGCTAGTTGTTAGGCAGCAAAAATGGACTATTACACTTACTAAAGACTTCTCTAGCAATGTTTATACTATGGATGTTTTACGCTTACCTCCCCAGCCTTCGTTCCCCTGATTTTCAACTGGACACCCACCTTCAGTCCACATAGTTTAGCAAGAAGTGCTGGGGTGAACCAGGTGTTGGCATTCCTCTGGGCACTGTGATTTGATTTACACCATGGATGCATGATTTTAGAAGGGCCAATGAGAAAACATTTCAGAACTTTTGGCCAAAAAAATAATTTTACTATTTCCTCCTCTCCTCCTAGTCTTTTACTAGAAGAATGGGAAGTTGAGGCTACTGCAGGTATCTTGCCCACGTAAGAGAAGCCCAGAATTACCAAGACTTAATTCAACAAAGGTGAAAGTAGAGTCAAGAGACAGAGGGAAACAAATTCTGAAGATGCGGCCCAGTTCCGAGGCCTAACTACACCTGAAGAAAAATTTAACTTTGCATTTTTTTTATGTGTTGGTAATTACTAATTCCTTAATATAATTTGAATTGAGTTATTAGCCTCTGACCACAGAGATATTCTTAATGGATATATCATCACTTACTTCAATTTAGAGGACAGGAAATAGAGAAAAATATTTTTTTAAATGCAAGTTTCTTTTATGCAAACTGAAACACTCAGCAATTCAGTACTGTACATAGAAAGAAAAATTCAGTGTAGAAAGAGAACAATTATAAAAGCATATGCAAAGTAGATGCTTAAATCTCCTTCTATTCATATAATTTTCTTGTAAAAGTGAGTATCATTAAAACATAATTATAGTTTATCCAAATCCCAACATGAAATTAACATTTCAAAGATATAATAGAATTATAACATTTTTCCTACAGGACAAAATATTTTATCAATTCAGACTAAATTTGTAGTCTTCCAAACTTCACATGAAATACAACAGACTATCTAAAACTCTACTAAATTTAAAATCAACAAGTTTTAATGCCAGGTTTATAAACAAGACACAAAAATACCTCTGATAACAGAGGGAGTAAAGTATGTCTGTCCTGAAGTCAGGTCTGCATTAATCTATTTGTCCAGATAAGACAGGCAAAGTTTGTAATTGAGTAAAAGAAACTTATTTCTATCACTTAATCAGGCTGCCTCAACTCACTGAAAAGTTTTCCTTGGTGACCATTAGTAATGCATACACATTGCCTAAAGTGACTAAGTCTTTGATAAGTAAATTACCAGATGTAAATATTTCACTCGAGTTGCTTAGCTACCAACTGTATTTTAGAAAATAATATTCTGTTTCTTTGACTGCAAATGTGATACACACTATTTTATATAATTTGTAAAACACTGAATTGTACAAGGAAATAAAAGCCAGCCATGTTCTAAACATAGGATATTTATTACTGTTACTATGTTACTGTATTTCTCTCTAGAATTTATTTTCTAGAATTATATTGTTTATATTATCGTATGTTTTTTTAATACTTAGTATATTTGAATATTTTCCTACGGTAATTATTTGTTAAAAAATATTTTAAAATCACAACAACTCACATCTCACTTTAAGAGCCAAATTCCTACAATCATCTCCATGAATTGCATTGCCTCATTATCTATCTGACCCAACTACCCCATCTCTTTAACTTGACTCTGGTCAAAACAGACCCTACACTTCCTCCAACATGACATGATGGCCCCACCTTAATGCCTTGCTCTTTGTCGCCCCTTCCACCTGGAATGCTTTCCCTCCTCATGTGCATTGGTCATCCCACCTCCTCTAAATAGCAAATCTCTGTGAGATGCACCATAGCCCACCAGGTGACAATGATCATGGTTGCTGGAGTCAGAATTCACATACTAGCTGGTGACCTTGGGGAAGCTGCTGAATCTCTCTGTGTTTTGAGGAATAACACTAACTACTGATGGGCCTGTTGTGAGAATTAAATACATCTCTCTTGCAAAACTCTCTTCCTTCCCAGCATTCTCAGTGTTCCAAGCCAGCTCTTTTTTCTCATGTCACTCTTTCCATAGTCCATGTGTCATTTGAGAATATACTCTACTACTTACTGGTTTGTATAGTTTTATTACAAATGACTGATGTACTATGTGTATTATGTACCATTTTATCTCCTCTCACTAGAATATAAGGTCTATTGCTGTCAAGATTTTCACCTTGAAGACTACCTCAAAACTGCACTCAAAGACAAAAACGAACAAACAAAAAGTTAACACTAATGTGTTAACCCATCACTATCCTAAGCTTCTTAAATGTAGTAATCATCTGTTCCTTGTCATAGCCCATGGAATAGGTATTGTTATTATTATCATTATTATCATCTCAATTTTATAGATAAGAATACAGAAACATTCAAATCCTTAAGCAATCCTCCTCACTGGTAATGCTATTAAATGGTGAGAGGAGGATTTAATCCTAGGCTGTCTGGCTTTAGAGAGAATTCTCTTGACCATTAGCTATGCTTCTGATGAACATGGGATGATTAGATGTGCTGAATAAACCAGAGAACAAAGCACCGTCCTATTAACAGAATCAACTTTCTTTCATATGCCTCACCTCCTTGTGAAAAAAAGGCAAATTCGAATTCCTCTAAGACACTGCTTTTTCTAGTCAGAGAAATGTAGGCAAGAAGGTAGTAGAGTGAGGCTTTTATTTCTTAGCCCTCCTTCTGTGTGAGAAAGACCACCTTCCTTTGGCCTGGGTGTCCAAATATGTTGGATTTTTTCCTTTGTTCCTTCCATCACCTTCACTTGGCTTCCAGCTTCATGCTGATTTGCATCCATAATGCAAATGACCTTTGCTGGCCAATGTGTGTTCCCTTTAACTTGGGCATAACTTACTTTTTTCTCTTTTTTCACATTATAGCACAACTTGTTAGTATACTATTAATAGCAGCAATTTTCAAGCAATTACATCATAGTTTTAGTCAATTCACCAGCATATTCTGTTCTCCCACTCCATATATACTGCATCCTAATATAATTTCTTTTATTGAAATATGAGTTGTTTGCTGAATGCATTATGAAACTCCACATGGATGTATTATGAAAGCAATACTTTCTAGCTGTGCTCAGCTCTGCTCCAGCTTTGCTCAAATATGTCATGGGGAAGGGGGAGGGGTTCCTCCTTTAATCCTTGAAAGGGAGTGACTAAGCCAATGTTCACACCCCTTTCATCAAAAGAAGACTAAAACACATTTAAACTTCACTGTCCTCTAGGACTACCCAGAACACGATTTCTCAAAATAGAACCCACAGACAACATCTGCATCAGAAGCAGCTCAAACGCCTCATAAAAATGAGGGCTATTATTCCCCATTCTAATTTTTGCCAAGCCAAGGCAAAGGAATTCGCATTTTTAAAAGTACCCCCAAGTAAGTACATGTGTGTATTAATATACATTAAACATTATTATTCAACAATAAATGCTCAGCACCTTCTATGTGCTGTTTCCTATGCTGATTTCTGGGAATATAATGATAAACAGTAAAAGACATAATCCCTGTCTTCATGGAATTTCAGCCGAGCAGGGAGGCAGGTATTAGTCAATGACCACACAAAAGCACAGAGAATCTTTACTATGGCAAGGACTATGAAGGAGAGAACATCCAAACTATGGATGCTCGGCCTTGCCAGGAATTTCAAGGAAAGCGTCTCTGAACTGAAACCCCAAATAGTATAAATGAACTCCGGAAGAGAGGAGAGGGGTTGAGCTCCAGGGAGTTGGAAAGTGATGTCATAAACCATGCTGCAGAAGGAGCGTGCAGAGAGAGAAAGGCGGGCGCGGGAAGCCCAGGGTGACGACAGCAGCTGGGCTAAGGAGCAGATTACAAGAAGAAGCAAGATTGGTGGCAGCTGCCAGACCATACTGAGCTGTAGACTAAGCTCTGCCTTTACTTTCTACAAATGGAAGGGGAGCCCCTTGGAGAGCAACTGTGGGGGAGAGGACACTGGCAGGGTGATAGTTAAAATTATTCTTATTGACCCTAGAACTGGGGAGTTAAATAGGGTAACACTAGCCACATGTGGCTATTTAAATGTAATAAAATTAAAAACTCAATTCCTCATTCACACTGACTACTTTTCAAGTGCTTAATAGTCACATGTGGCTGGTAACTACCTATCAGCACATATAGAATATTCATTGTCGCAGAAAGTTCTAACAGCAGTGCTGCTCGGAAGAGGTCTGCAGACCCCAGCGTGGTAGCCATCCCCTCAGACTGGTTAGAAACGCAGAATGTCCAGTCCCGCCCTGCATGCTTAGAGGATTCTTAGGTGACTTGTATGCATATTACAGACATTACAGATTGAGGACCATAATTCTGAAAGGTAACTGAGCATTTATTGAAATCCTATATAATAATCTGTTGCTTTGAATGGGGTGAAAATCACAGATAAACTTCTAATACAGAAGATAATGACTAAAGAGATGTCGATTTTGCCAAGTAAAGGGCCAATCTGAGCCCCAGTGTCACAAGATCTCTACAAGTCCCTTTAAGAACTCAGTAAAATATACATACCCATACCACCTGACTCGAAGCAAATGCTTTACATTTGGGGAAAGGGGATTGTCTTACAGTTCTTTCCAAACGCGATTTTGAGGTGTTCCCCCGCTCCTCCCCATCCCATCCCTTCCCCCGTATTATCCCTCTCTAACGTCTCGCTGTTGTGAGTAGGACTGCTACATATCATACCAATAGAATCCAGGCTGTGACACAAAAAGCTTAATTTTCTTTTTTAGGGTTCCCGGTGGAAGACTATAATATGTGAAATGTTATTTGTTAGATCGTTAAGAGAAACTAATGAACTCACTGGCTTCCTGAAATTGTATTCTATTTTTCAGGAGTATGGGTGCCCATTTATTTTTAACTGTACTATTATCATATAAATAGATCAACTAGCGGTTGTTACGGTTCTCAGACGCGCGGGCCACTCCACTTTCATTGCACCGTCTGTTACGTGACAAACTACCTGCGGAAGCTCACCAAAATGCCGACCTTGTAAACAAAGCATGAGAACATATGCGGGGACGCCAAAGAAAAACCCTTCCAAATAGCTAGCCTATGCTAAGGGTTAATTTTAAGCTACAGTACAGCTACAGTAGCAACATGATGATAATATTAAAATGAACCCTTACCTATAATAAACATGTATTAATCATGATGGACTGATTTTTTTGTGTTCCCCGAAAGTTCACATGTTGAAGCCCTGCCCCCCAGTGTGAAGTTATTTGCAGACAGGGCCTCTGGGAAGTAATATGGCTTGGCTTAGATTAGGTCATGAAGGGTACCAGTCTCTCCTGACCAAACCTCCTCTCCCCGAGGAGGCCCCAGCTTTCATACTACCCTGTCTACCTCTGCATTGTCCGATTGTAGCAAGAATGCTGGTAAATCAGTCAAGCCAGAATTCTCCACCCTCAATGTCCCATCACCCTGCTTGATAACTGGGTTCCTCATGCCCCATGCCCCCCAGGTGATATCTGGTCACATGGCCTGCCTTCAGCAAGAAACCTGCTAGGTAGATTCAGCCAGAATCCCCCTTACTCCTGACGTTCTCCCTTAGGAATTTTCCCTCCAGTGACTCCCATCCTGCAAGGTTGCTATCAACATTCCAGGATTCCTTGCTGTGTTCAGAGTTGATCCCAATCTCTCTCCCCTACTGAGAAACCCCATGGCAGTGCCTCTCCCTCTATTACCCAGAGAGTCCTGAATAAAGTCAGCCTTACCATTTTAACAAGTGTCGCAATATTCTTTTCTTTAACAGGGTGAGACCATCAGGATGGGATTGGTGGTGTGTGGAAAAGAGAACGAGATCTCTCTCCCCATCTCCATCTGTGAAAGCACAGAGGAAAGGCCATATGAGGAAAGGCCATGTGAGAACACGGCAAGAAAGGAGGGTCTGTTTTCCAGGAATACCGTTCTTGCCAGAAACCAAAAATGCCGGCACATTATCTTGGACTGCCAAGCTTCTAGAACTGAGAGAAATAAATTTCTGTTGTCTAAGACACAGTTTATGGCAGCCCGTCCAGCCGCTATGTGCCAGGCCCAGAGCTACGTACCTCACAGATATTGTCCCATTTATGTTTACATTACTAAGCTAAGGGACTAATATCACAAACCCTTCACAAATGAGGAAGCTGTGGTTCACAGAGATTAAGTAACTTCCCAAGGTCGCTCTGTCATTATTCTAAAGTCATCTCACATTTACTTTTAATCCAAATTCAAAAACACACAAAAACCCCTATGAAACCCTTTAAGCAATACCGAGGTAAAGTGCAGCTGCGGTAGAGCCATCCAAAGCATTGAGAAGGCTGCTAACAATCCTGACAGCTATATTAAACTACTACCGGCACTTAAACAGACGCTATCATTTTTACAGGTATAATTAGGCTGTGTGTACAAAACAAGTACATCTGTGGTTATTTCTTGTTTTTAATCTGAGAAATCTTACTCGTTGGGATTCCTAGAGCACAGACAGGATGGCCTGCTAAACATACAAATGTTCATCAAGGGGGAACCCCGTGTGGATTGGAAACCCGAATTCTAATCCTTTTTTGTAACTAATTTTGCGACCTTGGGCAGGTCACTGCATCTCTTAGGACAAAGTGTTCTCCTGTGGGAAGAAGGGGCTGGTCTCTAACAAACCCCCCAGAGTTCACACTGTCTGCTTTTGTGTTCTCAAAAAGAGCCTTATCAAGAATTCTACTATCTCAGCTGACAAAATAAAATGTTTGATCTTTATAACAGATTTAAGTCTTGCTATAAGATTACTTTGAATGTTGGCCTCTAGGGTCAAAAAAATAAAAGAATAATAAAGAAAGAAAGAGAGAAAGAGAGAGAAACCTTCAGAGAGAGAGAGAGAGGGAGAAAGGGAACGAAAGGGAGAGTGTGAGGAAGAGAGGAAAGGGGGGAAGGGGGAGGGAGGAAGGGAAGTAGAAAGAAGAAAACAAAAAAAGAAAGAGAGGAGATCAATCATATACGCTGTTCTACCAAAAAGAAAAAAAAAATCAGACACTGTTTAGCTGATAAAATCCACACTGCTAGGAAATGTTAAATAATTAGTTGTGTTGGCCAGGTCTCATTCAGTTGCAAGTGACAGAAGCCCATCTCAAAATGCATGAAGTAAAAACAATAACAAATTTCACATAAATGAAAAGTTCATGGGTGGGTACAGCTTCAGGCAATTATCTCTGCCAGCAACTCCACGTTTACATACTCTTTCACTTCTCTCTTTCTAATAAAGGCCCCAGAATTAAATCTCATTGGCCAAAAAGGGGTCATGTGCGCCTATTTAAATCAGTCCTTTGGTCATATGCCTATTCTTTGAACCAAAGATGAGGACAGCTTTACTCTTAGTCGCCTAGAAACCACAAGAAAAATCCAGGTAAGATTACCATATAGCTGGCAAGCAAAAAACAGTAGTCATCTATCTCACCAGGAAAGATATTACCAATACTGGCATTAATAATGGTATGTGAGTGGTTTCCCCATCTTACAAAAGATAATATAATCATACAGGTATACCTTGGAAATACTATGGGTTTGGTTCTAGACCACTGCAATAAAATGATTGGGGTAATAAAGCAAGTTAAATATTTTTTTTTGATTTCCCAGTACATATAAAAGTTGTGTTTACACTATGCTGTTTTCTATTAAGTGTGCAATAGCACACTCATGTCTAAAGTGTGCATCCCCTAATTAAAACATATTGCTAAGGAATGCTAACCATCATCTGGGTTTCAGCAAGTCATAATCCCCTTGCTGTTGGAGGGTCTTGCCTCGATGTTGGTGGCACTAACTAATCAGGGTGGTGGTTGCTGAAAGCAGGGGTGACTGTGGCCATTTCCTGTAACAAGACGATGATAAAGTTTGCCGCATCAACTGACTCTTCCTTTCACAATTTCTATGAGCATGCAATACTGTTTGATAGCATTTTGCCCATAGTAGAACTTCTTTTGAAATTGAAGTCAAACCCCTCAAACCCTGTCTCTGCTTTATCAGCTAAGTTTCTGTAATATTCTCTGTAGTCTATGTAATGTTCTTTGTTGTCATTTCAACAATCTTTGTAGCATCTTCACCAGGAGTAGATTCCCTCTCAAGAAACCACTTTCTTTGCTCATCTATCAGAAGCAACTCTTCATCTGTTAAAACTTTGCCATGAGATTTTAGCAATTCATTCACATCTTCAGTCTCCACTTTGGATTCTAGTTCTCCGGCTATTTTCACCACATCTGCAGTTCCTTCCTCCACTGGTCTTGAACCCCTCAAAGGCTTCCATGCGGGTTGTGATCAACTTCTTCCAAACTCCTGTGAGTGTTGATATTTAGACCTCTTCTCATGAATCATGAAAGCTTTTAATATCCAAATCCAACACAGGAATCACTATCTATGGCACCTACAGCCTTACAAAATGTATTTCTTAATTAATAAGACTTGAAATTTGAAATGAGTCCTTGACTCATGGGCTGCAGAACGGATGCTGTGTTGGCAGGCACGAAAACATTAATCCCATTGTACATCTCCACCAGAGCTCTTGGGTGACCAGGCGCGTTGCCAGTGAGCAGTAATATTTTGAAAGTAATTTTTTTTTTCCTGAGCACTAGATCTTAACACGGGGCTTAAAATAGTCAGTAAACAATACACTAAATCAATGTGCTGTCATCCAGGCTTTGGTGTTCCATGTATAGAGCATCGGCAGGGTAGACTTTGCGTAGTTCTTAAGGGCCCTAGGACTTCTGGAATGGTAGATGAGCACTGGCTTCGACTTCAAGCCACCAGCTGCATTAGCTCCTAAACCAGAGTCAGCCTATCTTTTGAAACTCTGAAGCCAGGAACTGACTTCTCCTCTCTAGCTATGAAAGTCCTAGATGGCATCTTCTTCCCAAAAAAGCTGTTTTGTCTGAATTGAAAATCTGCTGTTAGTATAGACACCTTCATGAATTACCTGTGCTCGATCCTCTGGATAACACTGCAGCTGCTCCATCAGCACTCGCTGCTTCACCTTGCACTTTGATGTTACGGAGATGATTCTTTCCTTCAACCTCAAGAACCAACCTCTCCTCACATCAAGCTTTTCTTCTGCAGCTTCCTCACCTCTCTCAACCTTCATAGAATTGAAGAGAGTTAGGGCCTTGTTCTGGCTTAAGGGAATGTTGTGGCTGGTTTGATCTTCTAACCAAACCACTGAAACTTTCTCCATGTTGGCAAAAGTCTGTTTTGCCTTCTTATTATTTGGGTCTTCACTGGAGTAGCATTTTTAATTTCTTTCAAGAACTTTTCCTTTGCATTCACAATTTGGCTAATTGTTTAGCACAAGAAACCTAGATTTTGGCCTATCTCAGCTTTTGACATGCCTTCCTCACTAAGTTTATGCATTTCTAGCTTTTGATTTAAAGTGAGAGACGTGCAACTCTTCCTTACCCCTGAAAATTTAGAGGCCATTGTAGGGTTTTTAATTGACCTAATTTCAATATTGTTGTATGTCAGGGAATAGGAAGGCCTGAGGAGGAGAGAGATGGGGTAAGGACTGGTTGGTGGACCAATCAAAACACATACAACATTAATAAATAAAGTCTGCGATCTTACAGAGATGCAGCTCATGGTGCCCCAAAACAATTACCATAGTGACATCAAAGATCACTGATCATAGATCACCATGACAAATATAAAAATAAAAAAATAATGAAATATTGAAAGTATTACTGTTATGTGACACATAGACCCAGAATGAGCAAATGCTAATGGAAAAATGGTGCCAATAAACTTGCTTGATGCAGGGTTGCCACAAACTTTCAATATGTAAAAAAATGCAATATCTGCAAAGTACAAAAAAGTAAAGCATAATAAAATGAAGTACACCTGTAGTTGTAAATTATTGAGCATTCCTTATATGCTCAGATTTGTGCTAAATGCTTTACACATATTACCTACTTTATTTTACACACAGATGAAGAAGTAGGGGCTCAAAGAACTACGTCACTTGTATGGAATCCCAAAAGCTAGTAGGAGGCAGAGCTAAGATACAATATGGATTTATCTCATTTCCCAGTGTATGATCATAAGACTGTTAATTAGATCCCATTTCCATAAGAACTAACTTGGTATTTTATTTTCAGAGAGTAAAAGAAAATGGAAGACTTAAAGTAAAATAACTCACCATGTGGCTTCAAAAAACAAAGGTCTTTTGCAACAACATGAGTACAATAGAATATGGTTTAATAATGTCCAGAATGGATCTGTGACATAATCAGTAATACACTGTTTTACAGAATTCAGTTACCTTACTTCCAAAGTACCATGATGATCAAAAAAATAATTGTCAGAAAATATATGCATATGTATGTGTGCATATATGTGTGTGTATACACATATACATAATTAGAATTCAATGTTTGCAAAAGAGTCATTAACAATCAGAATATGTAAACCTCTGAGAACCATCCACAACTCTTACTAGTTACATCAGAAATATTAATTATATCAGTTACTAGTGATATCTGAATTATTTCAAGTGTGCAGCTAAGGATCCTGGGACACCACAACCAGTCATTTGAAAGTTGGCTATTCATATACCTATAACCATCAACTTCTGCAGCTAGTCATTGAGTTACCACAATGGCATGACTCTGAGCTAAACAATTTTCTATATTAGGGGTTGACAAATGGTGGCCTGTGGGTCAACCCCAGCCTGCTGTCTATTGTTGTAAATAAAGTTTTATTGGAACATAGCCATGCGTACTGATTTACTTATTGCCTATGACTACATCTGTACCATAGTGCTAGAGTTAAACAGTTGCTACAGGGATCTTCCACCCTTAGGGGTCAAAAAATATTTACTACACTGTCCTTTACAGAGAAAGGTTGCCAAGCCCTGCTCTAGAATTGCATACACATTGCAAGGAGGACTCGGATTTTATTATTACTTTTTTAAAGATTTTATTTATTTACTTGACAGAGAGAGAGAGAGAGCACAAGTAGGGGGAATGGCAAGCAGAGGGAGAGGGAGAAACAGACTCCACACTGAGCAGAGAACCCAAAGCAGGGCCCAATACCAGGACCCTAGGATCATGACCTGAGCCGAAGGCAGATGCTCAACAGACTGAGCCACCCAGGCCCCCCAAGTACATGATTTTTAAAGGGAAATTCCAAAGACCCTAATATTTTTTCCTTCCTCTTTTGTAAATCATAGGTAAGGAAGCTAATATTTTATGAATACAGATTGAATTTCTAATGTTATAAAAAGAACATCATATCACACCTTCAACCAACCTTTGAAAATGAGGTAATGAACTGCTTCCCAGGCCAGCTGCTCCAGAACAATTGAGAGTTCACGTGGATGCCTAGAGAATCCTCTCCTGCTTTTACTCCTTTAAATCCTGTTTCTATTCGGCCTTTAAAAAAGGAGTTAATGAGCTGGAATCTTTTCATTTGTGCTCTTTGGGACAGCTGTCATTTGGAAACTATGACATGAACTTTCTTTTTTAAAAGGTTCCTTAAAACCTTTTAAACCTTAAAACCTTCTGTAATGGTTTCCCTTTCATTGGTTTCTGCAAACCATGTCTTGTTTCCTTCCCACTAAATCATGATGACCCTGTACTCATATATAAATTAGACACGTTCAACCCTCAACAGGCATTCAAAGCACCATGTGGCTACTGAGGGACTTTGCTTACCCACATGTCCTTTGAAAGATTAACTAGACACTTGGCCTTTATTGGTCTGTACTTGGAATTACTGTATTTCATCTGTTTTTCTTAAGCAGCTTGGGCTCTGGATGACCCACTTTTACTAAAGAAGGAATTTACTTAACCTTAGAGCATATTGTATTTTCCCTGGTCCTGAAATAAACTCTAGAGCTAATGCCTTCATTTCTACACACAGACTGATTACTCCAATCTTATCTGATTGGATGAAAAGAGGATATTTTGGATGTGAAATTCTTGTCTTGATCCTTTATCTGCAACTCTAGACTGCATAGGGAATCCCTGATCAAATTTCCAGCAGTTACATGCCGACGACATATTAGGCATTAGGGTATACCACTGAGAAGTACCTCTAATGGTCTGCCAGTTGCTAGATACATTCCGCTTGTTTTATTTAAATAAACTAGCCATGTTTCATTGTGCACCATAATGTTTCACTGTTGGCCTCACAAGCCTTAGATTTTTCAGATTTTCAACAAATTCAAGAGTAAAGATGGGAATGTGAACATATATAAGAAGTATTCACCCCAAGCCAGAACAGAATATATCCCCCTCAAAGGAAGAACACATTTTTGGTTGTAAAGAGACCATATGGCTACAAGAAAAGCAAAACAAACAACAACCCTTAGAATATATAGCTGTTGACAAGGGAAACAGGATTGTAATGTGGGTGGGAGAACCAGAACACTGAGTTAAGGTCTTCCTAAGAACAACTCACTCATTGCTGCATGCTGTTCCACTTACAGGGAGAAGTTGCCTCCCCTCCCTACCCCAAAGTCCATATCCTCCCAGAGAGTGTTTGCATCAGCCCTCATATCTGTAATTCTCCTTCTGGAATGCCAATTCTATGTGCTGAAACTACTAAAATGCAAATAGAAATGCTTCCACTAACTCCACAGTTAAATACATTTTGGTACGACTGCCTTAAGGCTTGTTGAAAAATGCACTGAGTGTGTTCGATGTATGCTTTTTCCCTATCAAACAACCATCCAAGGAGAAGACCATGTCACCATAAGGTGGTGATTTGTTCCAGCAGTCAGCATGTGACTGACAGACCAGTTGGGAATCAGGAACCCTAGGTCTTTTTCTCTACAACTCTTAGAAAAGATGCATTCTCTTTCCACTGAGAATGCCTAGCTGCTCACAGGTAAGCCTGGAGGTATAAGCATACTTGCTCCAGAAAGGCAGACCCTGTTTGACAATGAAGTCGGCACAGACAGCAGAGCTAGGAGACTTGAAAGATGCATCCCAAATGGCATCATTTGAGTCCGAGTGAAACGCTCCCCAAGGGAAGAGCTGCTGTTACTTCAGTTAGCTAATAAATTCACTTTTTGTTTAAGCACTTAGAGATGCCACTTACAGGATAGTAACAAATAAGAGATATTTTTTTAAATGATCAAAAAATAATAAACTCTTAGTATGATATGTTTATTAGATATCAGAATTTTGAAGATCTGTGTTATTTGATAGAAAATTGCTAATATATGAGGAGGGAGGAGGAAGAATCTGGATCCATAGGAATCTGGAATCCATAGACCTGAATGGAATGCAGAATGACCAGGCATGCTGAAAAGAGAGGAGAGGTGGGCTGTGATGGGAGGGGCATTTCAAAAGGGAAGTGAGTGGATGTGGAAGACGTGTTTTTATGTACTTGACCACTATGGTTGGGGTTAGGAGTGATTTAGCAAAATGGGAGATCCACAGTTTTATGTAGGACTGAAGCTAAAATACTCCAGCAAAACTATATCTCCACTCATGTTACCTCTGTCGTGAGCCAGAGTCTGATATGTTAATATATATTTCATATTTTTGACTTATTAACAAATACGTCTACCACTTATCAGAACTTTCTGATCACTTTCTGATCCAAGATCAGAAATTTCCAACCACTACACTGAGCTACTCATAGCCTTTTTCTCCTAGGATGAATAGGCGGGTCCTGAAGTGGCTGAACCCTTGAACAAGTCATTGTCAACTATGAAAAGCCATGAACAGTAACAGTGTGAATCATGACAGTCATGTGTGTTTTGTTGGAGTCGTTTTACCTCCCTAAGACTGGTTCCTCATCTGAAAAAGGGAATAGAATATAGAGATCGTATACTATAGAGATTCATAGTGGAAAATTACACTCAATATAAAATAATACACGAAACTGTCTATGTAGCGCCATAGTATAGGAGGTACTAAATAAATTATAGCTGCTGTATTTTCTATAAACAAATTTTACATTTGTTTGCCGATCACATTTGCATTTGTCTGTAAATGCACATATTTAAGACTGAAATTATTTTCCCCAAACAGAATGTATATATGAAAGTATCTATAAAAAGAAAAGACTTGATTTTTCAGAATGCTTTATTGTTGGCATTGTTGAAATCCTGGAGTTAGAGAAGAAAAATGCATGGAATCATATCTAATTATTCCATCCTTTTAATCAGGTAATTTATTTATTACAAAGGAATTATTCATACTGGAATTACTGGATGACACAGAATAAAATGGGATTTGAACAAAAATATGAGGCTATAGTGTTTTTTATGAGTAAATAATATGCATAAATAAGAGAGATTAATAATCTACTTAAATTATTACTTCTTTTACAGTCTATGTCCTAATTTCAAATATATATATATATATATATATATATATATATATATATAAATCATGCTACTTAACAGTGCAATCATTAAAGGTCAACGTACTTTTATAAAAGCTGAAAGGTTCTAATAGACTTGCAAAAAATATTAGCCTCAACAGAAAGCTAGCATTCAGGAGTCAGTGGAAAACCTAAAAAATTGTGAAAGCGAAAAAAGAAAAAAGTGCCTATGGATAAAATATTCAGCAAGATAATAAGGTAATATGACATGGGTGAACTGTAAAAAGTGTATTTCAGAGTGCATACGGAAGAGAAGAACAAAAAATATTTCAATGGGCTTAAGATTTGTGACTTTATTCTGGGATGAATACAGTAAAAATCAATGAAGACAAAAATTGCACAAAGATATAAAAGAGATACTATGTTTTTCTGATAACAGAAATAGAGACTAAATATAAAATTGCTTCTTGTTGATGCCTTCGCTTCCTCTATACTCCAAACCCACCGCACAGCCCATCTTCACCCTTCTCTTTTATAAAGCACTTTCTGAAAATGAAATAAAACATGCAAACAGAAAAAGGCACAGAGAACTTTACAATTATTTTTGACACCTATATAAATGGACTCGCATGGTATGTATTGTCTCCTTCTTCTTCTTTTTTTTTTTTTTTTAATTCCACGCCCAGCATGGGACTCTTTCTGGATTTCTTTTACAAAATATTATGGTCATCAGATTTTTTTTCCCTTACTGTTACATTTTAGTGGTAGTTTTCATTGCTGTATATGTATGTACCACACAAGTTTTGCTATTAAAATAATACCGTTCTAAACAGCCTTGAACAATTTTTTCTACTCTCTCTCTCTCTCTCTTTAATATACCTAGGAGTGGAATTTCTGGGTAGAAGTTTTGTGGATCTGGGACACGTGGGTGGTTTAGTCGGTTAAGTGTCTGCCTTCAACTCGGGTCATGATCTCAGTGTTCTGGGATCCAGTCTTGTATCTTGTTCCTTGCTCAGCAGGAAGCCTGCTCCTCCCTCTACCTGCCACTCCCCCTGCTTGTGCTCTCTTTCTCTCTCTCTGACAAATAAATAAATAAAGTATTAAAAAAAAAGTAGTTTTGTGGATCTTTATCTTTAGATTTCCAAATTGGTTGTCCCAGTTTACCCCATTATATGCACTGCTTGGATGTTCCCATGGGTCCATAACCCCATCAGTATTTAGGATTACCACGTTTGTTTGTTTATTTTAATTTTAGCCATTTTTATACATAATGACATCTCATTAGGTTCTTTTTTTTGTCGAAATATAATGTACATGCAATAAAATACACAGATAGTAAGTGTTCAGTTTGATAGGTTTTGACAAATCGATCACCCCAAAGTTATTCTCTTGCATTTTCTATTCAATTCTACACTCCCCCCTAACTATTGCTGTCCTAATTTCTATCACGATCTTCCTCTTCTTGGACTTCAAATAAATGAAATCCTATGGCATATAATTATTTATGCATGGCTTCTTTTGTTCAAAATTGTGTGTTTTTTTAAAGATTTATTTTATTTATTTACTTGTTTATTTACTTGTTTATTTATTTAGGAGAGAGAGAGAGCACAAGCGGGGGTGGGGGTGCAGAGGGAGAGGGAGAGACAGAATCTCAAGAGGACTCCCTGCTGAGCGCAGAGCTCGATGTCGGGCTCCAGCTCATGACCCTGAGATCACGACCTGAGCCGAAATCGAGATTCAGGTGCTTAACCAACTAAGCCACCCAAGTGTCCCCAAAACTGTGTGTTCAACATGGTGTTTATAAGATTCATCATGACATGGCATGTATCAGTACTGTTCATTTCCTTTTTATGGTCAAGAAGTCTTCCACTGTATGAGCACCCCACAAGTTGTTCATTCTATTCTCCTGTTGATGAGCGTCTGAGTTGTCTCAAATAAGGGGATATTTGGATGATGCCGTGAAAAACATTTTTATAAATCTTTTTGTGGACATATGTTTTTATTTATCTTGTATAAATACTCAAAATGGAATTCCTGGGTTGTGGGATAAAATCTATGTTTAACTTTATAAGAAACTGCAAAATAGTGATTCGAAGGATTTGTACACTTTTACATTCTCACCAGTATTTATAAAAGTTACAGTTGCTCCACAACCTTGCCAACAATTATCATTGTCACTCTTAACTGTTTCCCATTCTAGTGGGCGTAAAATTGTATATAACGGTGCTTTTCTTAATTTGTTTTATTCTATGACAGTGGATATACCATTGTGGTTTTCATTTATATTTCTTTGATGATTAGTATAGAGCTTTTTTTTTTTTTAACATATTTGTGCTCATTGGTCATTCTTTTTTAAAAACATTTATTATTTATTTAATAGATCACATCCTTTGTCTCCCTCCCTCCCTACAATTGGGATTTCATCTTATTTCCATGCTGAGTAATTAAACAATGACAAAACTAATCAGAATAAGGTACTTCAAAAAGGGAAGCTAACACAGCTTATTTTCTTTTTTTTTCCCCCTTAAGATTCTATTTATTTATTTGACAGAGAAAGAGCCAGCCAGCTAGAGAGGGAACACAAACAGGGGGAGTAGTAAAGGAAGAAGCAGGCTCCCAGCAGAGCAGGGAGCCCGATGCGGGGCTCAATCCCAGGACCCTGGGATCACACCCTGGGCCGAAGGCAGACGCTTAACGACTGAGTCACCCAGGCGCCCCTCCGCTCATTTTATTTTAACAAGCAAAATATAAATATATGCATTCTAGAATGCACAATGGTTTAGTTACTAAAAACGTCAAATGGGATCTTGAAGGATGTAGCCAAATCCAGGGTGCAGTAGAGATGAGCTGTGATGCCGTGCAACTGTTGAAGTGCTCTTGGCGTTGCGTCTCTTGGCCACTAGCTGAATCCTGATATGGGGGAAGATTTCAGCTAATGCCATGTGGAGATGCAGTAAGTGCTAAGTTGACTTAGGGGCTATGCACAGGCACCAAAAGGCAGAAAAATACTAAACACTGCCGAGAGCATCCACCCCAGGGAGTACTTTACTTTTCAGGAGCTCTAAACTGGCATCGTTCCCAGGGCTCACAATGCTGACATTTTCCTCTGTGTTCCATTTGGCACAGCAAGTGACAGTGTCTCCACCACCTATGATGGTGATGCAGCCCCTGGAAGTGGCTTTCACCACCTCATCAATAAGGTCTTTGGTTCCTTGGGCAAAAGCTTCCTGACCAAATACATCCACAGGTCCATTCCACATAATCTGCTTAGTCCAAGCAACTGTCTTAGGTACCTCTTGCTCCTCTCAGGACCACAGTGCAAGCCCACAGAGCTTGCAGGTATACCAGAGGGCACAGCAGCTTGGCCAGTCTTGGCATTCTCATCAAACTTGTCAGCAGTGACAAAATCAACAGGTAAGATAATCTTCACACCATTCTTCTTTGACGATCTTGGCTCTGTCTTCATCAAGCAGAGAAGTGCCAATCTCCATGTTGTTGAGCAGCTTAAGGAAAGTAAAAGCCACTCCACCACCAAAAATCATCTCATGGACTTTGTCCAGCATATTATTGATCAGCTGGATCTCGTCTGCAAATTTAGCTCTGCCCAGGATGGCCAGGAAGGGTTGCTTTGAGCTCTCCAAGGCCTTGGCAAAGTAGTTCAGCTCCTTCATCAAGAAATCTCCAGCTGACTGATTCCCACCATGGAGCTGTGGGCTTGGTGAGTTGTGCCCAAAGCATCACTGCCATAGACATCTTCTAGCTTGGAAAGTGAAGCTTGGAAGGCTTCTATTTTGGCTGGCTCAGATTTAACCCTCTTCTCAGAAGTATCTTTTTCCTTCCCTTCTTCCTCTCATGAAAGCAAATGTTCTCCAGCAGGATGATGGACCCAGCAGCTGGGTCAGCACAAGTTTTCTCCACTTCCAAGCCCACACAGTTCTTCAAGAATGAACATCCTTGCTCAGCAGAGATTTGAGTTCTACAGCAACTGCTCCAAAGAGATCTTGTCAGCCATGAGGACACCATCAGACCAGCCCAGATGGCTTATAAGAACAACTGACTTGGCTCCATTGTCCAAGCAGATCTGATGCTTGGGATGGCAGCCTTGATTCTCTGGTTGTGTTATCTGGTTGTTCTCATAGGACTGTTGAAGTCCACTCTCATGATGACCTGCTTCCCCTTCATGTCCAGTTTGTCAATAGGCAGCTTGTTAGAAACCAACATCTTGGCAATACAGCAGCGGTGAGGCTGAGATCTTAAACAACAGCATTACTGGCCATTCTTATATCTCCTTTGGCAAAGTATCTTTTCAAAAAAGTTTTGCCCTTTTTATTGGGTTATTTGTCTTTATAAGATTAATTTGTGGAATACATTCTATATTCTAGATAAAAGCCCTTTGTCAGATTTACGTATTTTATAAATATTTTGTTTAGTCTGTGGCTCGCTTATTTATTTTCTCAATGATTTCTTTTGATAGAAGTTTTCTTTTTAATATTGATGAAGTGCAAATTATCAATTTTTATAATGACTGGTGCTTTTTTGTTTTGTTCAATAAATCTTTGCCTACTTGAGGTGACAAAGACAATTTCTTATGTTTTCCTCTAGAAGATTTAGGGAAGTAGATTTTATATTTAAGCCTTTGATACATCTTGAAGTAATTTAACTTCGGTGTATGAAGTGACATATCAAATTGATCCAGCACTATATGTTTAGAAAGACTACATTTCTTCTGAATGGATTTAATTTAGCACATTGGCTGAAAATAAGTTGACTCTCTAGATAATTTACATCTGTACCTATATCTAAAGCTAGACTCTGTATTTGGTTCTACTGATATATTTGTTATTCCTTATACCAATACTAGTCTTAACTAATGTAGCTTTATAATGGTTCTCAAAAGAAGGAATGTATATTTTTTCCATTTTGTTCATTGTAAAAATCCCCTAGTAATTCCATTTTAATTTTAGAACAGTTCATAAATTTCCTCGAAAAATCCTTCTGGGATTTTGATTGGAATTAAACTGAACCGGTAGACATCTGATTGCTTTTAAGATTTACTATTTAACTTTTGTTTTCAATAATGTATGACATACCACAGTATATTTTTCTTTGTATCTATAGTGCCTGGATTTTACAGAACTTCTTCAATATTGGCCTTGAAGTCACTAATCAGATTTTTAAAATTCTCAGTCACAATCTTCGCAACTATTGTTTTTGCCTAAGTAACTCTCTTCCAATTCTAAGACTTCAGTTATATATTTGTTAGATGTTTATACTATATTATAATTGTCTGTTATGTTCTCAGGTTCTCCATATTTCTGGAGCTCCTTGCTTCAGTTTGGACATTTTCTTTTGACCTATCTTCTAACTCACTTATTCTTTCTTCAGCAACATCTAATCTAATGATTAAACTCAACCACTCAGTTTAATAAGATCTCAGCTACTGAAATCTTAACTTCAATTATTTTAAGTTCTAGAATTTCCAAATTTCAAATTTTCCTGTTCTCCGCTAAAATTTTCCACCTTGTCACTTAATTTCTGATTATGTTAATTAATTTAAAAGTTATGTAGTATAACTTTAATATGTGGTTATTCTCTTGATAAATCTCAGTTGCCTGCTTTTTCTTTTGTGTGTTGGCCAATTCTTAACTTTTTGTGTCTGATTACTTTGTATTGCTTAACAATATTATATATCATTAAGTACCAAATTTATATCAATCAGTCAAAGCTTTAGCTAATGCCATCTTTTTCCAGAGAGGAATTATTTCTGTTATTGTTTAGCAGCTGGGTGCATCACCATAATCCAGTCAGGAATTGAGGTGATTTTAAACTGGGCATCAGTTACAAGAACTGGTCTAGTTCCCATGCATGTAGAATATAACAACTTTAGATATCAACTGAAACCTTAAGTATTTATAAGAACCCTTAATTCCAGATTTTTCCCAGTTACATGAGAGTGTCAATGTTTTCTTCAATGTCTTACTCTCTCACTAATGCTTTAGCACTTATGATTATCTTTCATAGAAAAAGTAGCTCCAGACACTGAAATAATCATCCTTGGTGTTCCTCATTTTCTGGTTCTTGGTTCTTTCAGTTCTGCATTGGTAGTTTTTTTCCATTGGTAGTTTTTTTGTGTGTCTTAAAATAGATATTTAAAAACATATTTTCCTAGCTTATTTAGTTGTTCTCAGCAAAAAGGCTGTTCTTAAGTGTCCTAGTTAGTCATTGCTAGAAAAAGAATTTCTTTATCATCTCTCTTTAAAAGTAGACTTTTTACAAGTTACTGAACCAGCTTTAAAAATATATATTAAAATACCATTCTTTCTGATAAATTTAGAAGAGGCAAGGTTCTCCATATTTAGATTCAGTTAATTTACATCTGGAATCTTTAGTTGGGATATGTCAATTTCTAATTGGTAATTAGGGACATTGCTTGATGATAAGGAACACATGACTCATAAGTGTAACTTACTGAGAATAAAAGAGGGTGTTATGATTAAATGATGCTTGGGTTTACCCCTGAAATGTATATGCACAAAGTATACCTAAACCAGCAGAGCAAAGGCCAAAAAAACTGAACTGAAATTTAAACCACTACCCATAAAAGACGTGACAGATCTTAGAGTTTGAACACACCTGAACTGATTCTCTCCTAAGACAAAACCATCCACATCCCCAAGAGGACTATAATAGCAAACAGAATCTATATGACATAACATTAACAGTGACCAGCATAAAATCCAGAATTAATTGACATGGAAAGACCTAAGAAATGTGACTGATTTTCTCTCTTACTTTCTCCCTTCCTTCTTTCCTTTCAAAGAAAAAGTGTGTGTGTATTCAAGTGAACATGTGGTGGGGAGGGGCAGAGGGAAAGAATCTTAAGCAGGTTCCATGCCCAGGGTGGAGTCTGATGCAGGGCTTGATCTCACAACCTTAAGATCATGTCCTGAGCCAAAATAAAGAGTTTTGACTCAGGACAACTGAGCTATCCAGGCATCCCAAAATGACCCATTTTTAAGAAAAAAGACAACAGATACAAAGCCTGAGATGACCCAGAATTTGGGATTATCATGACAAGGACTTAATAGTAAAAACTGTAACTATTACTATGTGTTATAACTTTTATAACAAATATATATGGAAAATATACAGAGAAAATATCAGCACAGAAATAAAAATATAAAAAGTAACTAAATTAAGTTTTAAAACTGAAAAGTACAATATCCTAAATAAAAGGTTCACTGGATGGGCTCAATAACAGAATATATGTAACAGACAAAGGTATCTGCAAACTCAAAGACAGATTAATAAAAATTATTCAAATTCAAGAAAACAGAAAAAAAGATTGATTCAAAAATTAAACAAGACTTAGGCATAAATGAAACAATAGTAAAATATCTAAAGTAAGTGGTGTTAGATTTCCAGGAGAAAATAAAGAGATTAGGGCACAAATGGATTTAAAACAACATTTGAAAATATCCCAAGTTTGATGAGAAACATAAATTATAGAATCTAGAAGCTCAGTAAATTCCAAATAGGATAAATTCTAAGAAAATCATGCATAGATACATAATAAACAAACTGAAAAATTCGAAGATATTTTAAACAAAACTAAACACACTACACGGAAAGGGATAACAAATTGAATACTATGGATTTTTCATCAACATTTACCAAGATGAGTCAGTATAACAACACTGGTAAAGTACTGACATGAAAAACAAAACTGGAATAACTTTCAACCCAAATTATATATCCAACAAAAACATCCTTCAAGAATAAAACATAAATAAGAGAATCAAGGAATCAATCTCAAATCAAGGAACAATGAAGACAATTTATTATCAGCTAATCTAACCTACAAGAAAAAAATTAAGGAAGTTCTTCAGGATGAAGGAAAATGATACTGGAGGGAAAATGGAATCTTTAGGAATGAATGCAGAGATTGGGAAAATGATACCAAAATGCATTAAAAATTCCAACTGACTGATTTTGATAGCTAGATGCAAAAATCAAAGCCTTAAATTAGATATTTGCCCCTGATTATTGAGATGGGTCAAATATGTTTTGTCACCCAGATGCTTCCTTTTATTTTTTATTTATTTATTTATTTTTTAAATGGGCTCTTTTTTTTTTTTTTTTAAGATTTTATTTATTTATTCGACAAAGATAGAGACAGCCAGCAAGAGAGGGAACACAAGCAGGGGGAGTGGGAGAGGAAGAAGCAGGCTCATAGCTGAGGAGCCTGATGTGGGGCTCGATCCCAGAACGCCGGGATCACGCCCTGAGCCGAAGGCAGATGCTTAACGACTGTGCCACCCAGGTGCCCCCAGATGCTTCCTTTTAGAACAAAAATCTCATTCCTCCAGTTGCCAGGACTTGTTGGCTACTAAAGGCTCACAGGTGAAACCTGTTCAGGAAATGCCCTCATTCAAGCAGAGCTGCCTCATTCACTTTGTGCCTCTTTCCCATGGACCACCCACATTCAATGATTGGTCTACATTGGGGTGTAAAGCCCATCTGCCTTTTCCCAGTTTGGACAACCCCAAAAGGTCATTGCACTTCCTCAACTCTCCACAAAATCATGGATTGCCTTTGTTCTAAGCACATCACAGTAAAAACTTTTCTCTCTATATGATCTTATTTCATCACTCCCTTGTAGATGTGATTCCAAAGGGCCCTCCCCAACAAACTTCGTCCATGCAAATCCCTGTTTCCTGTCTGTTTCCTGGGTAACCCGACCTAAAAGAGTTTAACATATACAGAACCCTGGTAAAGCTGAATCCTTTGAAAAAACTGTGAAAGATGAGGGGGCGAGGAAAGAACAAACATCACAGTAATTTTCACTTGAAGATAATTATTTAGATTGTTTTTCTCAGTATGATTGGCTAAATAAAACACATTCATGGAACCCCGTTGAAAGGGAAATGAGAGTGTTGAGACTTGCTTTCTATCTAAACTCCATCAACTCTAAGATCTTGTATGGGTTCAATCTACCACCGGTCTCCAATGCCAAAGATAAAATAAATAGAATAAGATTAGAAAATGAAAAAAATGAGAAAATGCTCTCATAAGCCATAAAGTGTGGAGAGAAATAGATGCTGAGTTATAAGGAGCCACAGCTATTCACTGGCATTCAGAGCAAACAGACCACACCTTCTTTTAGAGGCAATGACAAATTTATGCTGAAAAAAAAATCTCAAATTCTTTCCTTAGGTTAAACATTAAAAAAAAATCACATAAACACTCTCAATCACTCGAAAACGTTGAGGATTAAAGGTGTTCTGGATGAGCTTTTTGCTTATCTTATTTCTACTGTTTGAAAAAAATTCCAGTCATTTTTAAAAAGATTTTATTTATTTGAGAGAGAGCGCAAAACCTGAGGCGGGAGGCCGAGGGACAAGCAAACTCCCCACTGAGCAGGGAGCCCGACATGGGGCTGGATCCCAGGACCCTGAGATCATGAACCAAGTTGAAGGCAGACCCTTAACTGACTGAGTCACCCAGGCACCCCAATTCCAGTCATTCTTAATAATCCCTTTCATTATTGAGCTAGGGTGAGAGTACACTATTGTATATAGTATCTCATTTATACTTTTGTTGTTACCCACACAGTATTTATTGTAGAATTATAGAAAAATACAATGGTGCCCAGGTGGCTCAGTTGGTTAAGTGTCCAACTCTTGATTTCAGCTCAGATCATGATCTCAGGGTGGTGGGATGGAGCCCCGGGTCAGGCTCCAAGTTGGGAGTGGAGTCTACTTAAGATTCTCTTTCTCCCTCTGTCCCTCCCCACCTACCCCCATCTCTTTCTCTAAAAAAACACACAAATAAAAAAAACCCCAAGAAACAAAAACAGAGAAGCAGAAATTGGATAACAGATTATAGGTAATCCTAAATACCAAGAGAGACATTGCCGGAGTCATGCTTCATGTTGCCTTCCTAGTGGTCTTTCCTCCCAAAGAACATACTATTTTTCCTCCAGGAACCTCCAAGCCCTCCCTCCCTAAATGCAATACAAGTACAGATATGACTTACCCTATCCTTTACTTTAAAGAAGTAAGGTGCTTGTCTTAGGCCTAAATAATCAAATCTCAAAACAATTGGTTCAGGGATAGTATACGCATCAAGATAAGACAATGAATGTTGGGGTATTGGAGGCAGCAATTAAGGAAGATTTTTAAAAAATTTTTTCTAGCTGGGAATGCTAAACTGGTAGGAAATGTTTTTACATATGGCCATCTTGACCACCATATGGTGGTCCTTCCTGAAACTAAAGCTAACACAAACAAAAGCAAAATAAAGCTAAAACCTTAGAGTTCACAACATCTAAGCCTTTGAATTCAGTTGTACCTGAATCTCTTTTGAACTTTTCTGTTTGTAAGTTAATACAGTCCCTTTTTTCTTAAGCATACATGAATTTTGTTTGAGTTACTTACAACTGAAAGAGCTTCAATAATATATAACTGTTCATACTGTTGATTATTTTCTCCTGGCTATATGTAAATAGATGTACACATTTTAATAGATAATAGGAAGACAACAAAATTGGAAAATGCTTCATTTTCTAAATATAAAACTATTCAGTATATCAGGCAAGGTAAATATTATTAATCATAGTTTACAGACAAACCAGGGAACAAGGGACAAAGTCAAATTTTGAACTGGAACCCATGTCTTGTTAACATTTGGTATTTTTTTTTTTTAGAGATTTTATTTATTTATTTGAGGGAGAGAGAGCAAGACAGAGAGCATGAGCAGGGGGAGGGGCGGAGGGAGAAGCAGACTCCCTGCTGAGCAGCGAGCCCAATGCAGGGCTCCATCCCAGGACCCTGGGATCATGACCTGAGGAGAAGGCAGCTGCTCAACCAACTGAGCCACCCAGGTGCCCCCAACATTTGGCATTTTATCTATATCTATATTTATATCTATATCTATATATATGGTGTGACATTGTCTTTCAACTCTCTCATCATCTTAATAATTTATTTCCTGGACATTAATAAAAATTAATTACGAGGTGAGAGTAAAAGTGAAGGAAGAAATTATGAGTTTATAAAGACTTTATCAATCCTCAAAATTAGAAATGTAGAAAATAATGATATTGAAAAGAGAACCAGGACCTGCGAGTGTGTGGATAAAGGTTTGAAAGCATCCATTCCTTCATTTAACATATGTGTGTCTCACGCCTTCTTGGTGCAAGGGCTTGTGTCAGAACACTGGGGACTCACTGTGAGCAGGCCCTAACTGGCCCCTGCCCTCATGGAAAGAGACAGAACACATCCAGGTGTGCACACAAGTGATATGAAAATTCCAACTCTGGCATGTACATTGTAGGGGAGATATTTTGGTGCTGAGTTCATAACAAGATGATTTGATGTAATGAGGAGAACTAAGGAATGCCTGTGAGGGTAATGATGCTTAAACTAAGTCCTGAGGATTAAATGGCTTAAAAGGGAGGGGAAAATGGTCCAAATTGAGGACAGCATATGCAAAGGTCTGGGAAGGTGAGACGGTGTATGAAGAATACATTAGACCATGAGATGCTCTGCAGGTCTCACCTAGTTAGAACAAATGGTACTATGGCTAAAGGTATAGGTGGCTTTGGGTTTCCCCCCCCCCAGAACTGAGATTTATAAGATTAGGTGTTATTTGTTTAAAATGGACTTATTTCATTCTCTCCCAACACATAAGCAGACAAAGATTTTTTCCACACAAATTAGCTTTCTATTGTTTAAAAAAAGTGGAGGACAAGATTGTTGCAGAAGAATATAAATGAATTAACATTCTTTTCCTTTGCAATATGTAGCCTAACTTTCTCTTGCTTCAATTTAAGTTATTTTAAGATAATACCATTTCTGTGCTACTCTTTCCTAGAATTGTAAAATTCAGATTGGGAAGAGATCTTAAAAATATTCTAAAATAATTCTTCACTTTTAAGGATGGAGAAACTATTCCCTCTCCCCCAGTGTGATTTGTACAAGGGCACCCAGGGAAAAGAGCACAAGTGATTAGTTATTTCTCAAAAAACAATTTTTGCCAAATTAAACCCGATTTCTATATCCAACCATTATCTTGTCAATCTTTTAATCTTTTCATTGACTCTCCACTTTTCCTGTATCTGTTAAGCTATAGAGCTCAAAGTGTGTCACATAGTACCTAATGACAGCATATTGAATAACACAGCAGGTTAGATTCCTGCAGAGTTTTTCACATTATATCCCTAAAATATTTGTGCCTGAATGTTGAGTGTGTTTGATATCACTAACCGAATAACCCTATAAGTTTTATACAGATATGTAACATACTCTGTCATAATACAACTATAATTAATTTTGTATATTAACAGGTATGGGTTTTTCAAATAATCTATTTTTTAATAGGAAAAACAGTCCTGTTCTTTTGAGAAGAGACCATAGATAAGGTAACAACAAAGAAATGATATTTGCAGCTACAGAATGCAAACCATCTGTTATTAAAGTAATTATTGAACTATTACTTTGACATAAGTTAAATATTTCAAATTAAACTACCTAATAATTAATAGATTTATTGAGAGCCTCAGAATTCACATTGGTTGTAAATTTATTTAGCCATTTTCTTATTTTTTTAAAAAAGATCTATTTATGTATTTTAGAGAGTGGGGGGCAGGGGCAGAGGGAGAGAGTCCCAAGCAGACTCCATACTGAGTGTGGAGCCAGAGGTGGGGCTTGACCACATAACCTTAAGATCACTACCTGAGTGGAAACCAAGAGTTGGGTGCTCAACCGACTGTGCCAATCAGGTGTCCCTTCTCTTGCTCTTAAATCCTTTTCAAAATCAGTTTTAAGGTTTAAATCTGCCTTGATTTTTATCTATCATCTTTCCTTTTATTTTATTTTTTGATAATGGAATGGATTAAAAATTCTGAGCAATTACAAATGGAACCATTCTCCATCTACCATGAAACAATATGTCCAGAAAAATACCGCTTTTGAATAAAGTGTTACATAAAAGATAAAGCAACATAAAAAGTAAGCAATTGCTTCTTCATTATTGTACAAATAATACATTTATATTAGTTATATCAATTAATATATTTAATGAAATATAGGCATAAAATAAAAATTAAAGATGGATAAAAATATATAATGAAAAGCAATCATCCTCCCAGTTCTACTATTTATATCATTATTTTTATTTTTATTCTTTCATAACCTTGAACAATATTTTTACAGCTCATATTCTTGTGCCATTACAGCCAGTCATTAGGATGGTTCTGTCAAGGTAAGCCCTTCTATTTCATCTTCTCCCACTACTTTTCACCTACATTTTCTCAAGTATCTGCATATTTTTAAGGTTAAAACTAACATTACATTCTATATTCATAATCTTTAACTGAACTTCTTTATAGATTTATTAATAAAGTTGAAAACCAACAAGCTGTATCAACATTATTATGAATGTCTTAAGTTCATTTAAGGATTCTCCAGATAGAGAACTTTTTACTTTACTGGCCCAATATTATGATCCCCAAGTATCTCTAAGGACAATATTCCTAGGTAAACAGAATTGCTTTTCTTATACTTCTTTACTTCAAACCATTGCAGGTATCAGTTTGCTTCATATTTACTCGGATTATGATTTTCCTTCACAAAATTTGATTTTGCCTGGCCACTGTAATTGCCTTTTCTTTTTCTTGACCAAAAAACAAAACAATTACAAGCTTCGCCACAGCTCCAATCTCTCTCTCTCTCTCTCTCTCTCTCTCTCACACACACACACATCATATATTATATAGGTCTTTTCCTGCAAATACATAAATTCCAAAAATTCCAAAGTGCTATAATCTGCTCCAATTTAGGTGAGAGTCACCTGGTCAAACACCATTAACCTAGAACTCAGCTCTCCTAGATTACATCCCTATATTCTGGATCTCATGAGCTTGGTTCCCTTGGTTTTCTTCCTCGTTTTCCTAGTATATTTCAAGAAAATCCTATGATATAGAAATGGTAAATGTTAAGAGTCTTGAATATTTTAAATGTTCCCAACTGACTCATATTTTGGGTGGGTATAGAATTCTAGATTCGACATAATTTTTTTTCTAAGAACTTTAAAAGCATTGCTTCATTAACTTTTATCATTCCATGTTTTGATGCCTGTCTTCTTTTCTTTACTTTGTACATGTCCTATCTTGTCCTTTGGTAATTTTAACTTAATAGTTTTAGGATCTTCTTATCATTAATGATATCACATGTGACTTGGTGTAGCTCTTTCCACATTCATCAATGAACACTTTCATCTTAAAGACATAATTCCCTTCCTCTCTGAAGATTTTCTTGTGCAATTTCTTTGATGATTTTCTCTTCTCTATTTTCTTAATTCTCCCTCTAGAGCCATAATTCAGATGATGAATGTCCTACAAAATTTCTCTGTTACCTCCCAGATAAGCTACCTATACTCAAATCCTTGTCTCAAGTTCTGGTTCCAGAGGAAACTAAATCAATACACCATGTAACATAAAAACAGACTTTAAATTATATGTTAAAGTCTATTAAAATAATAAATAAAAATTAGTCTTTTGGGCAAGTGAGAATGAAGTAATATATCTGTATGTTGAAGTAATGATTTCATTTCAGTTTTCACCTGTAACTGTACAGTTTCTTTCACTTTTCTTTAAAAGATTATCAGAAATCAAAGGAAGAAGATGAAAACAACTATACTACTTTTTCAAATTAAAAAAATAAAAAATCAGCTTATATTTTTCACAAATTTGTTAAGAAGTTCTGTGTTCTGAGTTAAGGTAGAGGACTGCAAGTGTAACACAATTACCATTCTCTAATGCACACACTAAAAATGAGCTACCACCCTCTCAAAACAAAAACAAAACAAAACAAAACAAAACAAAAAAAAACCCACCAAAACCAAACCAAAACAAAAAAACAAAGTAAAAGAGGATAACCTAACAGAATATGCTTGAACAACTTGTAAACAAGGAAATGAAAAAAAAAACAAAAAACAAAAAA
This sequence comes from Ursus arctos, assembly GCF_023065955.2. Lineage (NCBI taxonomy): Eukaryota > Metazoa > Chordata > Mammalia > Carnivora > Ursidae > Ursus > Ursus arctos. Next base: position 54,690,125 of record NW_026622808.1, on the reverse strand, counting down.
CAAAAACAACACAGAAGAGTCTTTAACAGATAACACTGGGTGATAGGAGATAAACCACTTGATTCCTAACACCGTTCTCATGCTTTAGCCCCTTTACTAATGAGTTAACAAAACTTCATGACTAATCACTGTAAATTCTTTCCAATATCAGAATGAAGCAACTGAGTAGACATCCATTTTTATCTCTTCTTTTTGCATTGAGGAATAATGGGATTTAAAGATGAACATAAGGAAGATAACAAAGGGTGTAACTCAAACAATTAAAGGCTCCAGGGCTGCATATCAGATGAGGAAAGATTCCAAAGTCCAAGGGTAGTCCCTCCATGAGAAAAATATTCAATTACAGAAATGGAAATCGGCTTCAGGACTTCAACCAAAACCTCTACTGAGTTCTCCCAACTCCCCTCACCTTCACACCCCTTATCCCACCACTCCTTCTCAAACAGCAGGAACATGGTTAAGGTACCCAATCCCCAACCCTCATCTCTAGCTTGGAGGGGAACACAAACTAGATACTAGAGGAAAGGAGTCAAGATTCATTCACTCTAACTAAGAGCAAAAGAATTTACAAGCAGAATATCCTAAGCATAACCAGGATGAAAGAAACACGGCAATAATGCAAATATACTTCAAAGGAGAGAAAGCATGAAGGAAAGAAAGAAAAAAGAAGGGAGAGAGGGAAGAGGGGATGGAGAAATAAAGAAGTAGGACATAACAGGAAAGAAAATCAGATTCAGAAAACATTAAAATCTCAAAGAATAGAATGAAATTCATCACAAAAGAGGATAAATAAGGACATGAATTTAAAACAGCATATAAGAACAATAAAATAAATGACAGTATGAGATGAAAATCATATTGCAGACCCCCAAACAAACATTGAAGGGCAAAATGGTGTCATCATTACAGAGCTAAACAATAAATTAAAAAATAAGAAGGAGCCAAATAGAAGTCACACTAAGAACTGAATTATTGATATAAAAGGAACACTTAAGGAAAGCAAAGTGAATACAAATGAAAAAGTCTAAGGGTTTACATTCTCATGACACTATTTGATAGGACACTAAAGAAGCCAGCAAAGGAGATGGAATTATGTAAGAATTCTTTTTTCTTTCAATGAAGAAAAACTACTAATTTAATAACCTGTCATGTTTCAGAGAAAGTTGATGCAGATACTTCACTCTTAGAAATAGCTTAGTTAGTATCCCAAAGTTAAAAAAAAAAAAAAAAAAAAGAATTCTTTAAGCACCCAGAAAGGAAAACAAACTAAACTACAATGGAGAAATACCAGGCTGGCTGGCTATGGACACCTCTGTGGCAGGATTCGACGCCCAAAGATAAGAAAGCAACATCTGCAAATGTCTGAGTGAAAACAAATATAAAACAAGAATATTATCTACCCTGTAAATGTCATTCAGTTATTTGAAACAAAAACAGAATCACACAGTTGTGGGTGGAAAGGAGACCTGTGAGAATACCTGTCTTTACTGTTCATGATAGGGAAATATGAGATAAATAATAGAATCCAACTACTAATGCATTTTATAATCTTTTTTTTCAACTTGAAGGACCATTATGAAATATTTCTTGCAATGAAAAAAATATTTATTTGAAGTTCATTTATTTACTCAATTTTCAGGTTTTTATCTGCTATTAAATTTAAAATTACTACTCCTAAATTAAAAGTAGCAGTAATTATGTGACCTCTTTATGTCTACGTTCTCTTTCTCTCTCTAATATATGTAAAATATGAAATGATAGTCACCTGATGTTCATAGCGGTGGGTAGGGTTTACAGTGTATTTTGTCACTGTTTTTATTTTCATCTTGCTGTTACTGTGTTATTGTTTAATTATTTAATAGTTTACACTGTGCACATATAATTTCAAAAAAATCAATAGAGTAACAAGTTGAGAGGGAGAGAGGAGCAAAAAAAGATGAGGACAACAAACAAGGTAAAGAAGGAAAGCAAATAGGCTAAGATCACAGCAAGGGAAAATACGCATCAGTGTTATTCTGTTATATGTATTTTTCTGAACTGTGTAAATATTCAGAAGTATTTTTTATATGAAATCAACACTTCGGAAACTCTACTTTCAACAGCTAATTATTCCTACAGTTAAGCTTCTAAGAAGTTCAAGAAATAGACAAATATTTCCAATATATTGTGTAAGAGTCACTAAGCTAACCTGCAGCTAGAAAGGGGTTAGGAGAAAGAAAAGGAGTGAAAGATGTTTTCTCCCCATTTTTTCATCACAAAATGTATTAAGGACCTATTATATATTTATGAACAGCAATTTCCAATGTCAGAGAGATGTCAGTCTTCTCGTCTGCCCAGACTGATTCCGGTTTGCCCTCACATCAGCTATGACATGGAATGAAGTCCTCTCACTAGTTTCCTTAAGAAATCTGAACAGATTAATTTCTTTTCGTAAATCTTAGAGCCTTTACTAAGATTTTAGGATTACTGGGTGTGTTCACATTACACTGCAACGTGTTTCATTTGAAAAGTATCTTTTTAACTTTTCTGTGCCCCAAAGTTCCTTTGTTCTATGCTTTTGGCAGTGATTTTTTTTCTTTTTGTTTTTTAACGTTTTTTTATTATGTTAGTCACCGTACAGTACATCCCTGGTTTTTGATGTAAAGTTCGAGGATTCATCAGTTGCGTATAACACCCAGTGCACCATGCAATATGTGCCCTCCTTACTACCCATCACCAGCCTATTCCATTCCCCCATCCCCCTCCCCTCTGAAGCCCTCAGTTTTTTTCTCAGAGTCCATAGTCTTTCATGCTTCATTCCCTCTTCTGATTACTCCCCCCCTTTCTTTATCCCTTTCTTCCCCTACCGATCTTCCTAGTTCTTATGTTCCATAGATGAGAGAAATCATATGAGAGCACATGGAGGGTGGGGTGGGAGAGAGGGAGCGAGAGAGAATCTCATGTAGGCTCCATGCCCAACACAGAGCCCAACATAGGGCTCCATCTCAGGACCCTGAGATCATGACCTGAGCCGAAACCAAGAGTCAGATGCTTAATGGATTGAGCCATCCAAGCTCCCTGGCAGTGAATTCTTTTTTGAAATCCTTTTGCCACAAGGCAGTTCTAGGTACTCTTACATAAGCTTCTATTTTAGGATATTCCTCAGGTAATTAAAATGTCTCTCCTCTTTATAAAGCCTGGATTTTCAAACACGGCGCAGGTCCTACCACCATGTTTCCATGCCCAAGCCTGTCACTGCAAGGAGCCACCAGTTAATTATTAATTTATTACAGTAGTCTTATGCACTTGGACACTTTTAATATACAGCAGAACAATTGTATTGATTCATTTTGATTTCTTCTTGTGGTAGACAAATTCTAAGTTGGTTCCCAAGACTCCTGCCCCTTGTTGTACACACTCTGAGTAATCAATCTCTTTCCCTTGGGTGTAGGTAAGACTGGTGACTACCATGAGATAGTCATTCCCTTGATTAGGTTACACCATATGACAAAGTTAATGAATGTGATAATCCCCCCCCCCATGATTATGCTATGTTACATAAGACACCACTGGCAACTAATGAAAGCTCCTCCTGCTGGTTCTGAAGAAGTAAACCGCTACATTGTGAGAACACCACATGGTTAGGTTTTGAGGGCTGCCTCTAAGAACTGAATGTGAACCCCAACCAACAGTCACCAAGGCAATACATCCTATAACCTCAAGGAAATTCTGCCAAAAAAACTGGAGTGATCTTGAAAGAGGACCCTAAATCTCAGATGAAATTGTAGCCCCAGCAAACACCTGAATTTCAGCTTGCTGATAAGCTGAGCCCAGGACCCATGTAAAACATACCCTGAACCTTGACTCAAAGTGAGATAATAAATGTGTAAATAAATTTAAGTTAATAAATTTCTGATAATTAAAAAAACAACAGAAAACTAGGATATTTGGTAAGTGAGCAAAAATAAGTAGACAATAAAAATCAGAATATAAGAAACAAACTCATGGACAAGTATATGTAGGAAAAAGTAGACAAATTTCTACTACTAATAGTAAAAATATAGAATATTTACACAATTACTATGAACCACTTTGAATGAATTAACTTTTATAAAACACTACAGTCATCAAGGGCAGAATACATTTTTTCAGCAAAATTTGGGCCATAAAAAATGTCTCCGTTAATATAAAATAAATTTAAGAAGGTCAAGTTCAAAACCAAAGGGAATTTTAAAACAAAATAATAAAAATAGAAAAAAAAGTTAATGAAATAAATAATAATAAAGGTAGAAGTTAAATCTTTGAAAAAACTGATAAAATTGATGAACTCCTACTGTGCTAATAAATTCAGAAACTCAGATAAAATAAATTCCTTGAAAAATAAAAATTAAAGAAACTGCAAATATCTTCTCCCATTCCATAAGCTGCCTTTTAGTTTTGTTGGCTGTTGCCCTTGCTGGGCAGAAGCTTTTTATTTTGATGAAGTCTTGATAGTTTATTTTTGCTTTTGTTTACCTTGCCTCAGGAGACCTATCTAGAAAGAAGTGAGTATGGCGGATATTAAAGAAAGAGGTTACTGCCTGTGTTCTTCTCTAGGATTTTTATGGTTTCAAGTCTCACATTTAGATATTTAACCCATTTTGAATGTATTTTTGTATATGGTGTAAGAAAGTGGTCCTGTTTCATTCTTCTGCATGTAGCTTTCCAGTTTTCCCAACACCATTTGTTGAAGAGACTTTTTCCCATTGGATATTCCTTCCTGTTTAGAGTTCATTTCTGGGTTTTCTATTCTTTCTATTGATCAATGTGTCTATTTTTGTGCCAATACCATACTGTTTTGATCACTACAGCTTTGAAATATAGCTTGAAGTCTGGAATTGTGATGCCTCCAGTTTTGATTTTCTTTTTCAAGGTTGCTTTGGCTATTTGGGATCTTTTGTGGTTCCATATAAATTTTAGAATTGTTTATTCTAGCTCTGTGAAAAGATGCTGTTGATATTTTGATAGAGATTGCACTGAATGCATAGATTTCTTTGGGTAGTACAACATTTTAACAACATTTATTCTTCCAATCCATGAGTATAGAATGTCTTTCCATTTCTTTGTGTCTTCTTCAATTTTCTCATCAGTGTTTTATAGTTTTCAGAATACAAGTCTTTCTCCTCTTTGCTTATGTTTATTCCTAGGTATCATGATTTTTGGTGCAATGTAAATGGGGTAGATTCCTTAATTTCTCCTTCTGCTGCTTCAGTATTGGTGTATAGAAATGCAACAGATTTCTGTACATTGATTTTCTATCCTGTGACTTTATTGAATTAGTATATCAGTTCTAACAGTTTTTTTGTGGAGTCTTTTGGGTTTTCTATATGAAGTATCCATGTCATCTGTAAATAATGAAAGTTTTACTTGTTCCTTGACAATTTGGATGACTTTTATTTATTTATTTATTTTGTCTGATTCCTGTGACTAAGATTTCTAGTAGTACGTTAAGTAACAGTGGTGAGAGTGGGCATCCCTGTCTTGTTCCTTATAATAGAGGAAAAGCGCTTAGTTTTTCCCTATTAAGGATGATATTAGCAGTAGGTTTTGCATATATGATCTTTATCATGTTGATGTTATATTACCCCTAAACTTACTTTGTTGAGGGTTTTTAACATGAATGGATCTTGCATTTTGTCAAATGCTTTTTCTGCATCTATTGAAATGATCATATGGTTCTTATCATTTCTTTTATTAATGTTGTGTATCATGCTGATTGATTTGTGAAATTACATACCTGATAAAGGGTTAATATCTAAAATATATAAAGAACTTATGAAATTCAACTCCCCAAAACCAAATAATCCAATTAAAAATGGGCAGAAGGCATGAAAAGACATTTTCCCAAAGAAGACATACAGATGGCCAATAGACACCTGAAAAGATGTTCAACATCACTGATCATCAGGGAAATACAATTTAAAACTACAGTGAGATATCGTTTTCCACCTGTCAGAATAGCTAAAATCAACAACACAAGAAACAATAGGGTTGATGAGGATGTGGAGAAAGGGGAACCCTCTTGCACTGTTGGTGGGAAATGTAAACTGGTGCAGCATTCTGGAAAACAGTATGGAAATTCCTCAAAAAGTTAAAAATAGAACTACCCTATGATCTAGCAATTGTACTACTAGGTACTCAAAAAATACATGAATACTAATTGAAATGGATATACCCACCCCAAAGTTTATAGCAGCCTTATCTACAATAGCCAAACTATGGAAATGGCCTGTGTCCATTAACTGATGAATGGATAAAGAAGATGTTGTGTGTGTGCATGTGTGTGTGTAATGGAATATTACTCAGCCATCAAAAAGAATGAAATCTTGCCATTTGCAACAATATAGATGAAGCTAGAGAGTATAATGCTTAGTGAAATAAGACAATCAGAGAAAAATGAATGCCATTAGATTTCACTCACATGTGGAATTTAAGAAACAAAACAAATGAACAAAGGAGAAAAAAGAAAAAGACAAATTAAGAAACAGATGCTCAATTATAGAGAACAAATGATGGTTACCAGAGGGGAGGGCATGGGGGGATGGATTAAATAGGTGATGGGGATTAAGGAGTACACTTGCCATGGTAAGCACCAGGTAATGTGTGGAATTGTTGAATTGCTATATTATAAATTGAAAATAATAAAACACTATATGATAACTAGCTGGAATTAAAATAAAAACTTAAAAAATCATCTCACAGAAATCTCTGGGTACAGATACTTTCACTTGTGAGTTCTGTCAAACATTTAGGATATAAATAATATCAATCTTAGACAACTCTTTCAAATTAAAAGTAAGAAGGAACAGAACTCAACTTGATTTATGAAGTCAGCATAATTCTGATATCAAAACCTGACAAAACCAATGATCACTCATGATCATAAATACAAAATGCTTAAGGCAATACTAGTAAATAACATCTGGCAATACATGAAAAAATAATATATCATAAACATGTAGAGTTTATTCCAAGAATACAAGGTTAATTTGACATTAGAAAATTAGTCAGTGTAAATTACACTGATAAAAGGTGATAGAGAAACATAACATCATTATAATAACTGGAATGATAAAAGCTTTTCAAGAAAATATAAATAGAAGGAAGTCTTCAAGCTGACAAAAATCACTGATAAAAACCCTAAACCTCTACTTAATGTGAAACACTGAAGACTTTGCCCCTAACATAACAAAGACAAGGATATCTTCTCCCACCACTTCTATTCAACATTGTACGAGAAGTCTGGCCACTAAAATGAAAGAAGAAAAAGAAATAAAAAAGGAAGGAAAAACTAAGATATTTTATTATTTATATAGGACCTAATCATGTACATAGAAAACACCAAGAAAAATTTTTAAAAAACTGGAATTAGTGAATTTAGCAAGGCCAAGGGATATAAAGTCAATAAACAAAGTTCAATCATAGGTCTATATTTTATTAGTGAACAATTAGAAAATAAAATTGTAACATACATTTGCATGTCTAAATATCAAATACCTAGGTATAAACTGAGTACAATCTCTACACTGCAAACTATAAACCGTTGTTGAGAAAAACCAAAGATGATCTAAATAAATGGAGAAATGTACCATAATATTGTTTGAAAGACATCACTTTCTGCTCTCACCAAAACCATCAACTGATTGAAATAAACCCCAATTAAAATCATAGCAGGATTTTTAAAGAAACTGAGAAGCTGGTTCTAACATTTATTATGAAATGCTAACAATATGATATTATACTCAAAGCAATCTTGAAAAAGAAGAACAATGTTGACTTTTACTATGGAATTTTCAAGGCTGTGTATAAAGATTTAGTAATGAAGATACTGTTCTATTGGTGTAAGTAAATAGATCAGTGTAATGTAATGAAAAGTACAGAGATACCCACACACATTTTGCCAACTGATTGAAAAAGCTCCAACTCCTTTCTGTAAGAAAATGACCACCTTCTAATGAATAATGTTGGGAAAGCTGGATATCTGTTAGAAAAACAATGAATATTGACCACTACCTTACACCCCAAAATTAAGAAGAACCACAAATTAATTGTGAAATTTAGAGCCATAAAGTTTCTTGAAAGTATCTTTATGATCTCTAGGATGCATAAAACACTAACCATAAAAGTCTTTTAATACAGATAAATTGGACTTCATCAAAATACACAGTTAAGAAAATAAAAATGGAAGGCAGAGATGTGGATATTTATCTGCAATATATACACCTAACAAAGGACTTATATCTATAATATCTATTTTTTAAACTGCTATAAATCAATAAAAACAAAAATAACAAAAAAGGTGCATATGTCTGAATAGACACTTCACAATAGAAGATGTACAAGGGGCCAATGAGCAAGTGAAAAAATGATCAACGCCATCAGTCATCAAGCACAGGCAAACTGAAACCAGAATTAGATTGCATTTTATATACACTTAAATGGTTAAATTTTATCAAGTTAGGATACCTGTTTGGCAGTTTCTTAGAAAGTTAAATACATCAGCACCCTGTGACCCCAAAACTCCACACATAGATCTTCGCTCAAGAGACATGAAGACATGTCCAAAAATAATTTGTCTAAGAATGTTCTTAGCAGGGTCGGCTAGGTGGCTCAGTCAGTTAAGTGTCTGCCTTCACCTGGGTCATGATTTCAGCATCCTGGGATTGAGCCCGTCATCGGGCTCCCTGCTCAGCGGTGAGCCTGCTTCTCCCTCTCCCCTGTCGCTCCCCCTGCTTGTGCTCTCTCGCTCTGTCAAATAAATAAATAAAATCTTAAAAAAAAGAACATTCTTAGCAGACTTATATACAATAGCCAAAAACTAAAAACAATCCAAATGTTGATCTTCGGTAGAATGGTATAAACAACATGCAGCATAGTCATACAATGTAATACTAGTCAGCAATAAAAGGAGCAAGGATTGATATATGTAGCAACATGGAAGGATTGCAACATTATGGGGCATGATAGAAGCCAGACACAAAAGAATACATATTCTAAGTCATTTCTATGAAGTCACAGGACTGGCACAAGTAATCTTTGGAAACAGAAATCAGGCTGCGTGAACTCAGTGAGGAAATTGACTAGAAAGGGGCAGGAGGAGAATCATGAAGTTCTTTGCCTTGGTTTTGCTTGTATACAACCGTTAGAATGCATCAAAATGAACATTTGACATCTGTGCCTTTCTTTTATTGCATGTGAACTATAACTCAATCCTAAAATGTGAATGGGATTCTTTCACAAATGTTCAAGAAGTGTTATTTTTTAAAATTCTATTATTAATTTTATTTAAGCTTACAGATTGGTTTTCCTCTTAAAAAGCAGTTTTAGTACTTCAGCAACAAAATGCCCTGCCTGGAATAAAGTGCTATTATGATTCTGCCAGAGAGAAAATACTGTTATCATTGTGTCTCCTTAAATATTATTATATGGATAGATGATTTTATAGAGATGAAATTACCCATGTCTTTAGTACTAATTCTGACAGCCACAACAATACAAGTAATTGTATCTATCATTTCTTTAAGTGCTTGGGTAAGTATTAGGCATTTGATCTGTTATCTCTGGTAGTTCTCACAATCTTATTTGGCCAATGAGGAAAATAAGCTCAAAGCAGTTATATAACTTCTCCAGGGTCACATGGAATACAAGTCTGAGCTGGCTTTTGAAAAGAGATCTAATTACACAGCATTATTCTGTCCAGTATATAACACTGGCACTTAATTGGACACTTGACATCATTCCTTTGACATAAAAAACTTTTATTGATATTTTAAATTGTTACAGATTAACGTATAAGTCAGAGTTTAATGAGAGATGAAAAACCACTAGGGCATTATACACAAACATAAACACACACACACACACACACACACACACTTATACATACATATAATAACAATTCTCCAACATAATATTATATTAACATATTATAAAATTATATATCCATGTACTAACAACAGTTATATATAATGGGAATTTTATACAATAGAAATGATATAATAACAATGATAATATCTCAAGGGATTTAACCTTACTCAATTGTGTGAGATGGGTAAGCAATCTGCATAAGGCTGTTGTCTTGATGTCTGATGCAGGCAGTTTAAGAAAAGAAGATTGTAAAATGAGGAGAAATCTGGCAAGCTGAGACCGCCAAGGGTGAGCTGGAGCCCATAGGACTGGGAGTAAGCTGACACCAATTCTTGTTGACTTTGATCTTGATGGTGTAGGTGTCCAGCAGAAGCCAGGACCCTCCATCATGGAGCTAAACATACACATATAGACCAGAACAGAACTAAGTGAAGGAGGATCCAAGGGAAGGAAGAGCAACTGTAGGCCCTTCTGCTGTCTCGGGATAAGGGGTAATGGAGCAAATAAGTGATAATATGTTAAAATAGCTGCTGCTTTACTTCTGCCCCTCAGCCCTCCCATAAAAACCTCACTTATGGCCCATATGAACTGGAAACATGTAAAAAAGGGAATTCTGAGAGAGGTGGTCTAGCTTAGCCAAGCTGACACATTATACAGCCACCATGAGCCATGTGCTCATGAATTCTTCCTGTAATCAAGTCTAGCCACTTAAAACATAGTGTGAAATTAAAGACAGCATCTTCCAGAGTGTCATATCTTGCTTTATTGTTGTCTAGCAGTATGACCCTGGACAAGTTTCTAGAGTTCTCTGGGACTGAAAATAATCATATAAAAAATGAAGATAGTAATAGTACCTATAATTAACATTGCTGTTAAGACTAAGAGAGAAGAAATTTAAAAAAATCAACTTAGAATAGATCTTGGCACATGACAATCAATCAATAAATGTCTATCATTAGTATAGAATGAACAAAATCTCTCAAATCACATAAGTAGAATCCTATTTTTTACTTTAACTGGTTAACTTAAAATAACTTACAGTATCTTGTAATTGTGAACCAGTAAATTATAATAGAACATACTTCTGCGGACTTATGTATATAAATGTAAATATAAATACATGTGTTTATAAAATTGCATGTATCAGTAAAAGTTCAGTTTGAAATAGGTATTTATCAAGTAAGTCACAATGCTAATAAATCTGATTTCATAGAAGAATCTGTCTAAAAATAGCCCTATCACATGAAGGCTTCTCTATAGGATTCATTATGAGAGCAGAGCTTTGTACGCTATATATATATATATATATATATATATATATATATATATATATATATATATATATAAACACTGTTATACAAGCGGAATTTTTCTGATCTCAGTCTACTTGATCACCTTCTATAACAAACGCAATTGTTTGTGGGCTGATATACAGCATTTTAGATAAAGATGGGTAAGAATGCTCAGCCGAGCTACAGCTAAATTATTTAGTATTCTCTTTGAGAAATAGAAGGAGACTGTATCACTTCTTTATTATCTACAGTCTGCATCTCCAACCACATCTGCTATAAAAACCTGATACTCTATGCAACCTATCTAAACAAAAAATGCCTGCTCAAATGGGTAATGGTTCATGAGAAGGGGATCCACCTTCATTTAACTAGATCCAAATGCATGTATCAATGCAAAAAATTCTAAGGACCTAAAAAATAATAAAAAAAAAAAGCTAAGAAAAGTAATGTGAGTCTAACAAGGGCTCAAAATACAAGGTCAATATGCAGGTCAATTACATTTCTATGTACAAACACACACCAGCTCAAACTTCAAATATATATTTAAAAAACACTATTTATTAAGGACTCTAAAACTAAAATGCTTAGAAATAAATTTCACAACACATGTTCAAGTCATGTGCAGTGAAACTACAAAATATGCTGAGAATAATTACAGAAAATCTATAAATAAACCATGCTCATGGTGACACCTGGGTGGCACAGTTGGTTAAGCATCTGACTCTTGGTTTCCACTCAGGTTGTGATCTCAGGGTCATCAGATAGAGCTCCGCATGGGGCTCTGTGCACTGAGCATGAGGTCTGCTTGAGATTCTCTCTCCCTCTGCCTCTCCCTGTCCGTCCCTGCCACACACTCTCTCTCTCTAAAATAAATCAATGTTTAAAAAAAAAAAAAAACATGCTCATGGATCAGAAGACTAGATATTATTAAGATGACTCTCTCCAATATGGTCTACAGATTCAACATTAAATCAGTTGAAACCCCTGCAGGATTTCTGTAGAACTTGACAAACTGATTCTAAATATATGGAAATGTAAAAGCCATCAAAACAGTTCTGAAAATGAATAACAGAGTTGAAGAACTTGCACTAGCTGGTTTTGAAACTTACTCTAGAGCTACAGTAGTCAATAAAATACAGTAAGAATAGACATCATGGTCAATAGCACGAGAGTCCAGAAACAGGTCCAACGTTATACAGTCATTTGATTTTCCCCAAAAGTGCCAAGGTAATTCAGTTTGGAAAGAACAGTCTGACAAATGGTGTGGAAGCTATTGGATATCCATAAACAAAAAAAAATAACCTTGATCCTTACCTCACGTGATAAAAATATTTACTTGAAATTGACTATAAATGAAAATATTATAAATGGAAATAGAAAATTCCAAAAGAAAATAGAGTAGAAAATGCTTGTGACCTTGGAGTAAGCAAATATTTCTTAGTTTGGACATTCTAAGTACACACTTTAGGGACAAAATAGTAAATTGGATGTCATCAAAATTAAAATATTTTCCTCTTCAAAAGGCACTCTTTAAAAAGAAAAGACAAGCCACAGAATGGGATAGGGATAGAATATATGCAAATCTTATATGATAAAGGACTTGCATATAGAATATACAAGGATTCTTAAAACTCAGTAAGAAGATAAACAACTCAATTTCAAAATATGGGCAACAAACTCGAACATACAAACCAAATAAGATGTACAAACGGCAGACAAGTATCTCGGAATATTTTCAACATTCTCAGTCACTAGTGAAATTCAAAATAAAACCACAATGTGGTACTACTATACACCCACTAAATTTGCTAAAATTTTTAAAAGAATGACAATATCAAGTGCTGCTGAGAATATGGAGCCACTAGAACTCTCATATGTTGCTTCTGCGAAAGCAAAATGATACAGCTACTCTGAAAAACAGTCTGGCAATACGCTAAACTGTAAAATATACATAATCCTAACAACCAACAATTTTACTCCTAGATATTTACCCAAAAGAAAATAAAATATATGATCAGAAGACTAGATATAAAGCTAAAAGTCAGAATACTTATTTATCACATAAATCTTTCAGATCTAAAACTATCTGAACCTTTATCCATGTTTGCCCAAAATGGCTAAATGTGAGAGAATCAAAAATTCTTTGTCAATGAATAGTTTCTTTTCTCTTATAATTCTTTGTGATTCTATTATAAAACAGGATAAATATTATTTTAAAGGTATATTTTTAGATATATTCTAGCTCCCAGGTCACCAGTCTTTTCTTTTCTTTTCTCTCACCAGTCTTTTTTCTGAGACATGAAACATATCCGATTCTACAGTGAACTGACGATAATGGGATAGAAATATAGTGTAAAGATCCTTACGCAGTATTAAAAAGAATGATAGATGAGGAGGAGGAAGAGGAAGATACACAGATCTTACTTTTCTTGATGTGAAAATCCTCACTTGAAAAATCACATCTGACAAACTAATATATAATGCCTTCTTTTCTTGCCTAAAATAATTTTTTCTTTCCTGAAATCTCTGACTTTGAGATTAGATAAATTAAAGAAACCACTCTTGGTCTGGACGTCTGTAAAACTTTTCCACCAACTATACACCTAATTCATTTAGCTGTATGAATATTTAGTGAGAAACAGAATTTCCCTTCCATTCCTTGTTAATCTAGGAAACAAATTCCATATTTCACTCTAACATGAAGTTTTGTGATTTAGACATTAAACATAAACTTTTTAAAAAATCCCAGAATGTAGGATAAAGAAGGAATATAAATTTGCTTAGAGTTAGGCAAATACTAAAACAACCACCTTGAAATGTCAAGTTAAGGACACTACCAAAATTAAAGCAGTTAAGAAAATTAGTTATTTGTTATGATATAAAAAAGGTGGAAAATCTTGTTCTCTTCATCTCCTTACAATCCATTTTAACTCCATTCTACTAGAGCTAACTAAACTGGATATTTGGAATCCATACCCCATAATCTTCTTTGGGTTGAGGTGTGTAAAGCCAGTTTTAACACTCACATGTTAGCATTTTTTTAGACGGTAAGTTCATTAAATACTATCAGCCATTGATAAAGACATGAGTTAATGAAGGATATACCATACTTATGGATGGAAAGACTCAATACAATAAAATCTAAGCCTTCCTTGATAGTTATCTACAGTTCTGATGCAATCTCTCAATTTCTCAGCTGATATTTTTGAAATAAATTGACCACAGACTCCAAAATATGGTTATGCAAAGCCAAGAATAGCCAAGGCTATTGTTAAAGACAAAGAGCCTTTGATACCAGCTGGCAATGCTTATTATAATTAAGACAAAGTGCTATTGGTGCTAGGACAGGCAAATATACCGATAGAACAGAATAGATCTGATAATCAGATCCACACATATATGGTTACTTTATTGGTACCAAAGGTGACACTGCAATGCACTGTAAAGTAACTGCCTTTTAAAAGTGGTTCTGTGTCTAGGGGTATTCACATGGAAAAAATAAGTTTGTGTCCCCTTCCACAAAATACACAAAAAATAACTGTAGATCTAAACATGAAAGCTAAAACAGAAACTCATCTGGAAGAGAATGTAGGAGTATATCTTCATGATCTTAGGTAGTCAAAGTTTCTTTAACAAGACACCAAAAGAACCAACTATAATTATGGTCAAATATCAATAAATGAGACTTCATGAAAGGTTTAATTTTATAAATTTAAAGACAGATTTACTGAACAGTGAAAAGGCAAGACACAAATCTGGAAGTGGTATTTGTCATACATCTATCTGACATAAGATCTGTATATGGAATGTATGCCATCAAATACATGTGTATGTGTGTGTCTGGATGTGTGTATATATATATTTATATGTATATATATGTATTTTTATGTATATACATAATACAGAAAAATAAAAAATTAGCAAAATACCTAATCTGCCACTTCACAAATATATGCAATATATATTACTCAACATACGTCTATTCAAATGAAAAGATGTTCAACCATAATAGTCATCAAGTAAGTGTAAATTAAAACTACAATGTAATATGATTCGACAGCCCAAAGGCTAAAACAAAAAAGGCCAACAATACCATATGTTGTCTAGTATGTAGAAAACCTAGAATTCTCATAAGCTGACAGTTCGGTTGTAAATTGGTATATTATTTTGGAAAGCTCTTTGTCACTATTTAATACATGCATACTCTATTACTTAGCAATATGTCTTCTAGGAATACATCCAACAAGAATGCGTCTATATGTATAGCTAATCACATGCACGAGAATGTTCATAGCAGTATTATTGGAAATTACCAAACCCAGAAATAATGCAAATGCACATGGACATTAGAGCAGATATAGTATTATAAAAATTGGATACCTTTACAGCATTGAAAATAAACTACAATGACATGAGAATACAGATAAAACCTTAAGACATAATGTTGAACAAAAGAATCAGACCAAACAACAAACATGTATAGTTCTATCTATGAAAATTTTACAAACAGGCAAAACTCATCTTGGATATTGGAAGACAAGGTAGTTGTTACATTTTCTGATGAGAGAGAAAAACTATAAGGGGGATTTTTGTGGAGCTGGTAATGTTCTAATTCTTCATCTGAATCCTGACAACATGGGTCTGTTTACACTGTGAAAATAGTTAAGCGGCATATTAAGCATTTTTTCTCTATGCTAAGTTTATACAATATTTAAAAAGAAAATAAATTTAAAAAATTAAAAGTGGTTACTTCAGGAATGGTATATTTTATTTTCATTTGGTATCATAATGATCTCCCTGAATGTGTTTTATCATTTGTAAGTTTTTAATGTGTTTTATCATTTGTAAGTTTTATTTTTATAATATTAAACTTCAGGTATGCATTTATAAATAGAACGTACATACCAAGTTTTTCCATGATTGAGACATCCACAAAGATATGAGTTGTAAGAACAACTCAGGAGTCAGTCTCGACAGTTAAACTGTACTACACATCTTCTTCCCCTGGAAATGGCTTATTGATAAAGGGTTAGACAACGGATACCAATGTGGGCCAACTTCCGCATCCCACAGAGGTGTAACAAAGAGCCTGAACATTTGTTTGCTAATACAAACATGAAACTGAGAGATCTGGCATGCATGTATGCATGGAGGAACAAGAAGTTGTTCACAGAGATGAATGAACAAATTAGACCATGTTTTCTAAACTGAACAAAGTCAGAGAAAAATCGATAGCTTTCCAGTTCTTGATTCTAGCCAGTCCTTGAGAAGTCCCATCACACTTCTTGCCCTTGTGTTCAATAGATGGCATCCTTATGTCCAAGTGACTAAGTATCCACTTTTGCTTATAAAAATTACCAGATAATTTGTCTGGTAAACTGGCAGAGTCAAGAGGAAAGGCAAAGGTCTGGTAGATTTTGATGGAAGCATCAATGGATTTCAGAAAAAAATCCTGAAAGTGGTACAACTTCGTGAGAGAGCGGGTTTTGGTGAGGGAGTTAGGAAGCTTGAGAGCAGAGCATTTACTGAAGGCACTGTGAGGTAAGGAAAGGAAGAAGAACTAGAAGAGAGGACAAGAGACTGAAACTAGGATCAGCAGCTACCACCAGAGCAGTTTTCCATAGTAAAAGCTCTCCATGCATAACACAATTACTCATTTTACTGTGAAACCAACAGTGGTTATACAAAACGACTGCTCAAGACCCGTAAACTAGTAACACCTTTAGTTGTTGACCATCATACAGTTGTCTGTCCCTTTTGGCAAAACTGAAGACCTGGCTATTTAAGCATATAGGACAACAGCATTCACTAAAATAAAATAAAAAAAAAATTTAAATTGCATAGTCAACATAAATGAAAATAAAATTGCAAATAAAAAACTTAAAAAGAGGATATTTAGATGATTACTAATATGAAAGTTAAAAGCTAAGTAAGTCAATTCAAATGACCAATTAAAGTAAATTCAGATGATATTATTATTAAGAAAAATATGAAAAATGAATGAGAACAAGAGCAATCATTACCTGGAATTTTAGAAAACATGCAAAAAACAGTTACAAATCTATCAAACATTATATAAGTCAATAATCAAATGTGACAATGAAATATGAACCTGGTTTGAGAGTCAATGGAAAAAGTTCACTCTAGATTGCTACCAGGGAATATAACACTATATAGATCTTTAGAAAAATAATAGCTAAAGAAGTGACGATTGATATTATATTAAAAGACATAAAACTGTTAGAAAAAGATCAGGTAAAGAAAGGCTGGAAATACAGTTAACAGGATTTGTATGGCAGTAACCTCCCAAGGGCCAGAAATCAAGGGAACGGTTAGGAAAAAATGGACTTAAAAATACATTGTGGGGCACCTGGATGGCTCAGTCAGTTGAGCATCTGACTCTTGTTTTTGGCTCAGGTCATGATCTCATGGGTTGTGAGACTGAGACTACAATCTGCTCCACGCTCGGGGGGAGTCTACTTGAAGATTTTCTCCCTCTGTCCCTCTCCCGACTTGTCAGCGCACTTGCTCTCTCTCTAAAATAAATAAATAAATCTTTAAAAAATTAAAAAAAAATAAAAATACATCGCAAGGCATTACCAGAAACTGAGGAATCTGTAATAAGTACGAGTTTCAAATAGAATCTTTTTTCTGTAGGACTAGTAGTGGGGCAGAGAGTAGGCTTGAGTGTAGGGCTTAGGCCAAGAGTCAAAATCATCCTTCCTGGGTTGTTCTTCAATCTTCTAAAGGCCCTTGCATGATTAAAAATACATTTATTTATTTATTTTTTAAAGATTTTATTTGAGAGAGAGAGAGCGAGAAAGACAGCACAAGCAGGGTGGAGGGGCGGAGGGAGAGGGAGAAGCAGACTCCCCGCTGAGCAGGAAGCCCAGGGTAAGGCTTGATCCCAGGACTCCAGAATCAGGACCTGAGCTGAAGATAGATGCTTAACCGACTGAGCCACCCAGGATGGGTGTACCCACCAAAAGTACATTTAAAAGCAGAGACATGGCTTCATGATGGATTGCAATGGGGGAGGGGAGAGAAGGGGTGGTGGGAGGGCATGATGCAGACCTTAATATGTCAGTGGACAAGTCATTTAGTGACAGAACCTTGTCAAAGCCTGAATCATCCGGAGGACAGAGACATTTCCATCCATCGACAGATTTGATGCTCTTTGATCTTTCCAAGTGATAAGGGGTGTGTAGTCTTACAACACCTGTAAGTAGAAATAGATCTAGCAGATTTGTCTTAAGAGTCAGGATCATTAGGATTAGTGAGCAAGGGTGGGGGAAATGGGTTGTCAAAGTCAAGAAATAGGACTAAGCTAATGTAGATTATTTAGGGAAGTCCTTCACTGTAAAACAGTCTCCCATTACTTTAAGTGGATTTATTCCTTCTATGTATAGGTTTATTCCCACATGAAGGACAGAAGTAAATGGGCAAATAAACAACAAAGGTGGACTCGATGACTTAGACATTAGTTCTCAAAGTGTGAACTAAGAACCAGCAGCATCAGTACTTAGAAACTTAATAGAAACTCAATCTGCTCACCTCCTTGGACCTTGCGCACCAAACCTACTTCCCTTCTGATATATTTTAAAGTAAAAACTGGGAGGGGCGCCTGGGTAGCGCAGTCGTTAAAGCATCTGCCTTCGGCTCAGGGCGTGATCCTGGCGATCCGGGATCGAGTCCCACATCAGGCTCTTCCGCTATGAGCCTGCTTCTTCCTCTCCCACTCCCCCTGCTGTGTTCCCTCTCTCGCTGGCTGTCTCTCTGTCACATAAATAAATAAAATCTTTAAAAAAATAAAAAAAATTAAAAAAAAAATAAAGTAAAAACTGGGGACACAGTATCACATCAGGTTTCTATGAAATGAAATCAGAATGCTCCCTGAAACACTGGCACCCATTTACCAAATTTCCCTACTTAGCTACCAGACTGAAATTTCATCTTCTCTCTAAAAATATTTCTAATAAAAGATAATTTATTTTATCATTATCATACTAATTTAATTATGAACAATAATTACAATCACAATTTACTGAGCAGTAGTTTAACATACCATATTTATTTCTAAGTCATTTCAATTTGGTATTATCTTAGGGTTAACCAGAGTACAGTTGTATGTGTATCATCAAAGATACACAAAATTTCTTATATGAATATGTATGTATTGTTTCCACATGAATTAGAAAAAAATACTGATTCTCTTTATTGTTTTCTTTTAAAATACAAAAACCAAAAATGAGTACTTTCATAGAAGTATTAAGTAAGTAACCAGTCATATGTAAATATGTGAACAACTGGGAAAGTATACAGGGGAAAGTAATATTTGGGGGAAATCGCTTTTTACCACTCAATTATCAAAACAGTGCCATGAAAAAGGTGTTATTTCTGAGGATCAGAGAGTTTCTATAACTTCCCCAAGACCCTACAGCATACATGTCCAGAGCTAACATTTAATCCCAGAGTGGATATCCATATCCATGTTCTTAATTTTATGTTATATCCTCTTCCACATTTCCAGTATTATACTTCCAAAATAAATATATATGTACATATATGTATACGTAACTAACATAATAATTTATAATACTTTACTAATATTAATTAATTTCAATCACTCTACTCTGAACTATATGAATATTATTTTGGATGTTTTGTCTTGATATTATATCATTATGCCTGAGTTAAACTGAAATTCTCTTCATATTATAATTTACATTTCTAGAAATTGGAATTATGTCTGCTTATTTGTATAGTAAAGCAGAATGAGTATAAAGTAAAATGCTATGTGTAGACAGTGTTTGGTGACATGTAAGTATACATATACATACATGATATGCACACACACACATATCTCAGCAGTAAGAGAAGCAGAAAAAATCCTTAAAAATGAACTAATTTGGTGGCAGAGAGTACTCTGCTAAACAATCAAGAAATCATACTAGATAGCATTTTCTCTGGGAGTGGGCAATCCTTGATGAGCACATTGATTCCATTCATTGCAAATGAGTGAAGTGTTGGAAGGAGAAAAATTATGCTTCTTGTCCACAAGGGATTTTCCATTATGAAAGAGTGAACAAACACTTATAACACACAATTACAAGGAAGCTGTGTGAGTGATGTATAGTTTATGTGTGTCTGTGTGTTGTACGTGTGTGCACATCTATAATTTAGAGAGGTAAGAGTAAAGAGAAGAGGGGAGGAAAAATGAATAAATGTAAGAATTCAGATTCTCTATGGAAGTGCAATAACTCGTTCACACTAGAAGTGATTTAGAGATGTGGAATTCTGTGGTGAGCAAAAAGAGTAAGTAATTGGCATAGGGAACTTGGAGAGCAGACATGGGACTTCAGGCTTTCATTACTTATTTATTGCATTTACTCATTTATTCAACAAATGCATAATGAATACCACTACAGTATGTGCAAAGTGAATTGGGAGGTGCTGGAATATAGATAAATCCATGTCTAGAGTAAAAAAGAACAGATTGTAATGTTAGGGAGATCTTTGGAGAAATACGAATGGTGGTGAGCTTGATTATAAGTAAATATTTATATGTAAAGGAATTAGAAATGGGGAAATATTTGTCCCCACAAAATAATGATGTCAGTAACTATAAAAATGAAAATAAATAAAAGGCAGTGAGATAAGCTACATGTTTCTAAGATGAGCCTTTGAAATCTCAAATGGATACTAAAAGTAATTTTAACTGAAAAATGTTTTTCACACTCCTGGAAAAGCCTCTAGCTTTAGCTTTTAAGGTTACTCTTTCAGGAATATCCTAAATCATACATATTAAATTCACATTGTTTTCTTTTTTAAAGCGAAATTAGCATTTATTCATACTTTCTTGGGATAAACCTAAGTTCATATCCTGGAGAACATATAATCTTTTTAAGCCTTATGTCCTTATGTAAAAAGTGGGTGTAATAATAATACATACCTTAACTGTTTTCTCATCTGTAATATCAGGTACAATAATAACAATCGCAATTAAAGACAGAATAGAGTTTCAATGAAATAAACTGTGTAAAGAATCAAGCTTACTGCCTGGCACAGAATTAAGGTTCCATAAATACCCATTAATGTGGTTACTATTATTCCTGTTAGCTTCAATTTACTTTTGTTAATTTTGAATGTATACGAAGAAAATTTGGGGACTGAAATCTATCCATTACCAAGTAGCAGAATAATTAAAAACAGTATTATTATGGGAAGCTGCACAGAATTCCAAAACTCACAAAATTAAGAAATTACTTTTAGGAATAAAATTAGCTGAGAATAAGGAAACTAACAAGTTCCTTAGAACTCATCCAATAAATCTCTACAAAGTTAAGGTTATTTTGTGATTCCATAGTGCCCTAAAAATTTATGGCAGTTTACATTATGGAAATCCAATGACATGGAAGTATAATTTAGAACTTTTCCTTCCGACTCTGAAGGAATAACTGGTATGAAACTTGCCCTCCTGCCATAAATAATTAGAGAACTTGACTGAACATAGGAAACAATTATTTTGATACATTTGAACAAGAAGCAGTGCAGGACTGTGATCCCTGAGAGAAGAGAAAGAAATGATACCTCTTGAAATGGACATAGCTTCCTTTCTGGAGACAACTGCAGGACAACGGCACAGGAGGGAATGCCCCGAGCAGAGAAGGAAGATCTTGGTAAGGTGAAGAGACACTGATGAGAGTTTGGAGAAGCTAAATTAGCTGTAATCTGTGGGACAGAGTACTGGATAGGAGGAAGTCTTAGAGAAAAAGGGCTCTAGCAGTCTTCATTCGATGTTTTTTGAGCCTTAGATAAATACTCATCATCACTGTCAGAGGGAAATATTTTTTTGGCTGAAGTAAACCAAACAAAAATGGCCAGAAGTTTATATGCAGAACCTTCCAGAACTCACTCAGAATACAGAGACCTTGTTGAACACTGAGGCAATCAGCAGAGACACAGAGTCACACTTGTAATATTAAGACGAAACTAGCCTTAATTTAAAGGTTACTACTGTAAATATGCTCTAACAAAGCATAAAAAAAAGGCCTTTTAAGAAATTAAAGAAAAATCTCATCAGCAAATAACTGAACAGCCCAACTAAAGACACTTCTAGAATAGAGGTACAAGACAGTAGCATACATTATAACACATAATCACAAGGAAAAATCAGTCAATAAAAATAAACCAAGAAATGGCATAGATAATGGAAGTAGCACAGAAGGGTTTTGAAATAACAATCATAAATATCCTGAATATGCTCCAGAATATAAATAAAAACATTAATATAATGATTAGAAATATGGAAGATATAAAAAAGAACCAAATGGAAATTCTGAAGGTGGAAAACACAACATTGCACATTTAAAATTCACAGTATGGGGCACCTGGCTGGTTCAGTTGGTAGAGCACATGACTGTAGTTCTCAGGGTCATGAGTTCAAGCCCCACCTTGGGCATGGGGCCCCTACTTAAAAAAAAATTAATTAAAATTTTTTAAAAAATTCGCAGGATAGCTTAACTTCATATAAGATACTGAGGAAGAAAAGATCAGTGGACTTGAAGTTAAAATGACAGAAATTATCCAAATAGAAGTACAGGAAATACAAGAGATTAAAAATAAAAGTACAGACTTCTGTTTTTCTTTCTGACATGTGAAGAGCTTAGAAGTCATCACTCTTGCCCTTGTAACAAGAAAAAACTAAACAAACTAAAAATCAGTGACTTTTCTTGGACCCATCAGTTAACCAAGCTTGAAGACAAATCTGGAAATAAAGGGGAATAAAAGGAATCTTAGCCAAGATCTACCTATTTGGAATTGAAGACAAACTGGAAGAAAAACTTAAGTGGTAATTTTAAAGACTTGCTGGAGGCTCAGTGTGGACTAGTGTAGGAGTGACACACTCCTGGGGCCTCACTCAGGAAGTCCTGACACTCTAGTAGGTTTTACCAGGATCCTAAAACTGGGTTCTGATAGGTGAAGATCAGAGAAACAGCCTACTGCAGCTCTGGACAGAAGAAAAGATTAATCACAGTGAAATACACCCAGAGCATTCTCCAAAACAAAGGTGTACTCTCCAAGGGTGAAGATTTTACCAGAGCTTTCTCCCAGCTGATAGAAGGTCTTTTCAGCTCCCTCCAGTCTTCTTGTTTTCCTTAAGGTATGTGTGTTGAGGCAGCAGGGAGACCTTTACCACTGGAGAAACACTTGTGAAGGTCAAACCAAACCTAGAGACAGGTCACCTAAAAGCAGATTTAATCATAAGACTATGCAATGCTTCCCCATAATTCCTATGCATTATCACCATACCAACAGGCTTCACATAATAATGTGGATTACAATTAAAAGAGCAGAGAGACACAGAGAATACTTAGGAAATATTTAGGGAAACTCAAAGTCAACCCAAGAGCCAAATATGACATTAGAGGAATGTAAAGCCTCTGTCACCTATGGGCACAGAAAACATTAAACACTGCACAAGTCCTAGTCAGGTGAGCATAAATCCTCACAGTAAAAGCCTGTTTATCTTTTTGTTTTTGTAAATAAATGAATGATCAATGTTAACTAAACTTATTGTGGTAATTGTTTCACAATATATGTAAATCGAGTCATTTTCCTGTATGCCCTAAACTTATACACTCCTGTATTTTAATTATACTTCAACAAAACAGAAAAATAAAATGTTCCGTGTGAAAAAATAGAATACAAAAAGTCTGTTTACGTCAGTAGCTATTACTAATGGAACATATCCAACTTTCAGTGAAAAATTTCAGGTATACTAAAAGGCAAGACAAACACCATCTGAGAGACAAAGCAAACAATAGGACGAGATTCAGAGATGACACAGATGTTGAAATTATTAGAAGATAAACTTAAAATAACTGTAATTAATATGACAAGGGCTTTACTGGAAAAAGTGAACAGCATGCAAGAACACACAAGATTGTAGGGGAATGTCAGCAAAAATTGGGAGGTAAGAAATGTCAGAAATTTGCCCCTACATAAAAATAACTAAGAAACTGGAAACATCAACCTTTTTCAGAATTCTGAAAATGAACACAAAACCTGCAGCAATTCAAGGAGCACCTATTGAATTCACTGAATCTCAGTAAGGACCACAATCTCCATGATAGTTTAACTTACCCTATGCCCACACACCACCACCACCCACTGCCCCAGTTCCTGTGCTCCAGTTCAACAGTAGCCTGGAAAATAACAGTTTGCATTCTACCAGTATCCAAGGGAATATGATTGATTTCATTTCCAAAGATCTGTCCTTGGTTCATCTGCCCGGTGACTTCATAGAAGACTGGCTCAAAGGGTCTGTTTTATTTTGCCTAACTCTCATGCTAAAGCCATCCGGGGGACATTTACGGAAAATATTTTCAGGCAAATGTTTTAGTCTTCCCTGCCCAAAGCAAAAGATCACAGTGGGAAAGACAAACAATAGACTACCTAAACGCCATGGGAGGAAAGTCTGGAGAATGAGATGATTTGGAGAAGAAGAGCCTTGAAAAGTTCTGAGACGTTCCTGGGAATACAGAGACCAAATGCATGTTCAGGATTAGGTGCATGCTCAGGGGTGCCTGGGCGTCTCCGTCATTAAGTGTCTGCCTTTGGCTCAGGTCATGATCCCAGGGTCCTGGGATCGAGCCCTGCATCAGGCTCCCTGCTCAGCAGGAAGCCTGCTACTACTCCCTCTCCCACTCCCCCTGCTTGTGTTCCCTCTCTTGCTGTGTCTCTCTGTCAAATAAATAAAATCTTTTGGGGAAAAAAGGATTAGGTGCATGCTCAGAGAAGAACTGAGAAGGCCTATGGTCTCATATCTGGATAACATTAAGGATCTGCACAATCAGGAAGTGAAGACTAAGGCAGAGTTGGAAAATGCCTGGCTGAGTGTTTGAGAGGTACCCTATATACATGGAGTAGATCTGCAAAGACTAGAAGATTCTTTGTTCTTGGAATTTAAAGAAATCTCTAATCATTACCTGACTAATAAGGTTATAGAAAACTTCAGTAGCCACAGTCAACAAAGAATGCAGACTTTTTAAATTAGTTCAGAAAAGTCACTAAAACATATAACACAAAGAAGAAGTGACAATAAATTCTGCAGAGGGGAAGGAATCTAAATTCCAGAGTTACAACATTATAATATTAAAAATGTTCATTTTTCGACAAAAAACTTATGAGGACCAAAATGCATGGTCCAAAGGAACCAAATGTATGGCCCAAAAGGAAAAGGAACCAAAATGTAAGGCCCAAAAGGAAAAAAAGTAATCAAGAGAAAATGTCCCTGAGAAAATCCTGGCGTTGTAATTACGAGACAAATAAATTAAATCAGCTATTTTAAATATGCTCAAAGAACTAAGGAAATCACATCAAAAGAACTGAAAGCATGAAAATTATATTTTACTAAATGGAAAATATAACATTTAAACCATAAAAAGAAAAAATGCTGCAGTTCTTTGGCTAGTACAAAAATTAAAATGGAGATTTACCAGAGGGGCTCAAGAACAGATTTGAGCAGAGAAAAGGAAGAATGAGCAAGAGTGAGCATAGGTTGTTTGAAATTATCCAGTTCAAGAAAAAAAAGAAAAAACAATTGAAGATAAATGAGCAGATCCAAGGACACCAGTGAGACACAATTGTAGTCCCAGGAAAGAGAAGGGGAAAGAAAGAATACTTAAAGAATACATGAAGAAAAAATGGCCCCAAGTTCTCAAACATGATGAAAATATTAATCTATTCATCAACTGGTTCAACAAACCCCAAGTAGGATAAACTCACAGTGATTCACACTGAAACACATTATAATCGAGCTGTCAAAAATCAAAGACAAAGAAAGAATCTACAAAACAGCAAGAGAGAAGCACTTCACCCATGAAGAAACAAAATAAAACAAAACAACACAATAAGATTAACCACTCATATCTCATCAGAAATCATGGGAACCATGTATATAGCTATATAAGTATATATAAAAAGGATTATATATTAGTGCATTTGTTTGTAGCATATCTTTTTTTCCTATCTGATTTAAAAACATTCACATAAATAAATAAATAAATAAATAAATAAATAAATATCTATGTTGATGAGTATGTAATGTATAAAGATGAAATTTGCAACAGCATAAAAAAAATGGGTAACAAAGCCATATAGGTGCAAATTTTTCATACACTATTAAAATTAGTGTGGTATTTATGTGAACTAGATTGTTTAAAATTAAGATGTTAATTATAATCTTTAGCAACCACTAAACTATTTCAAAAATATATAGTACAAGTAATGATGATAGCATTAAAGTGGTACATCACTAAATAACTATTCAATTAAAAAAAGGCAGTAGTAAAAGAATTGAGAAACAAAATATATGGTATACAGAAAACAAAAAGATATGAGAAGTTCTTCCTTTTCAGTAATTACATTAAATGTACATGGATTAAACTTACTGATTTAAAGGCAGAAATTAAAAGAATGGATATAAAATCATGATCTAAATATACGCTGCCTACAAGTGACTCATTTCACATTCAAAACACAAATATGTTGGAAATAAATGGATGGAAAGAAATATTCCATGCAAACAATAACCAAAGGAACGTCAGAGTCGCTATACTAATACAAACAAAATAGACTTTAAGATAAAAATTATCATGAGACAAAGAATGACATTATATAATGATAAAAAGTTTAATCCATGAAGAAAATAAAGTAATTATAAGCATATATACACCTAGAAATGAAGTCTGAAAATATACAAAACAAAAACTGAATACACAAAACAAAACCAAAAATATGTATTACATTCTACTGACAAGAGTAGAATATGCATTATTTCTCAACTGGGTATGGAACAGTCTCCATAACAGACTACATGTGGGGCTACAAAATGACTTTCAATAAATTTAAAAAGATTGAAATCATAGAGTTTTTTCTTTAAGAACAATTTAATGAAATCAAAAAGCAATGACAGAAGAAATTGGGGAAATTCACAAATACCTAAAAATGAACACACTCTTAAATAACCAATGAGTCCAAGAAGAAATTGGAAAGGAAATTACAAAATACTTTGAGATGAATAATAATGAAAACACAATGTGTCAGAACTTAGGGATTCAGCAAAAGCCATGCTCAGAGAGATATACATAGCTGTGCATTCATGCATTAAAAAAGAAGAAAGGTCTCAAATCAAAACCAAACTTACACCTTAAGGCACAAGAAAAAAGAACAAACTGAAATACAAAGACAGCAGAA
The DNA here is from genome assembly GCF_023065955.2 of Ursus arctos. Lineage (NCBI taxonomy): Eukaryota > Metazoa > Chordata > Mammalia > Carnivora > Ursidae > Ursus > Ursus arctos. The sequence goes on along the minus strand of NW_026622808.1, from coordinate 54,662,688 downwards.
TGATGAAATAATAAAGATCAGAGTGGAGATTTTAAAAAACACAGATGATAAACATAAATGTAATACGCCACATTAATAGAATGGAAGGAAAATGTGATCATCTCAATATATAGAGAAAAAAGATTTGACAAAATCCAAAACCTTTTCATAATAAAAACACTCAACAAACTATGAATAGAACTTCCTCAATCTGATAAACAGCCACTATGAAAAACCCATAGCAAACACCATACTTAAGTCAAAGACTAAAAGCTTTCCCCCTAAGATCAGGAATCAAACAAAGATACCTATTTTCTTTCCTTCTATTCAACATCGTAATAGAAACTGCAGCCAGGAAATTAGATACAGTAAGAAGCAAATCCATATTGGAAAAGAAGTAAAGCTATCTGTTTTTAAATGACTTGTTCTCAAATACAGGCAACCCTAAAGAACTCAGAAAATAACTATCAGAACTAATGTAATAAAAAAGTTCAGCAAATTTGCAAATACAAAGCCAATACAATAAATTGATTTTAAAACACCATTCAATGTCCAAAATTACCATAAAGTTAAGAAACAAACTACATTTCAATCACAAGTTCTTATTATACAAACGAGAGATTTTTTGATTAAATCAAAGAATGCTTCAAGGACATGGAAGAAACCTTTAGTATGGGTTTATCTCTTTGATGGCTGAAAAACTGCCTTGTATTCTCAAATGAACCACTGAAGTAGACGGACATGTCCAATCCTGTACCGGACACATGTAGTTGAAGATTTCACATAATATTTTAGTGATTCATCCTCACCATAGTCTGATTTACAAATGTTTATGCTAAAACTCATATATTGGCTAGGATTAGAAGAGAAGAGAGGAGTGAGGGCAGGAGAAAGAACACTTCAAAGAGAAGTGGAAATTAGACAATAGTGTATATTGATTTTTAATATCTGTCACAACTCTAAGTGAATGTGTAGCATTCTCTGTACTGATTTTTCATGCAGTGTCCATCCTGAGGGTCTATAATCAATTGGAGAAAATTAGCATATTCAAAAGGAAGTTGAGAGGAAGGAACCGAATCTGGGCAAGACTTTTTAAAATTCCCAATGTGCATTTGATTGATTAATTGAACATAGCATGTGTCTGGCACATAGAAAACACTTCGTAAATGTTAGCTCTCGTGGCGATGACAAAGATGGCAATGTGATGAGGTGTGGTGCTGTTTTTAGTTTTCAAACACTAAGGTATTTAAATATAAGAAAACAACTTTTATTTTCATTATAATTCATTCTCTAATTGTATAAAAAAACACGGTAACAAGTTACAAGGAAAACAAAATGGTTTCATTTGTTTTTAAAGGACTTCACATGAAAGTTTGTGTGTTCCTTTGTTTCCTGGGAAGGAAGTTTGGAGAGATTCAGAAAAGACTACAGTGATAGCCTTTGAATTGAGCACTGCCATGCGGATTTAGATTTCTAAAAAAGGGAAGGCAACCCTGCTCAGAAGGTGGGGACAGTATGGATAAAGGCATTGGAGAGCAAAAATAAGATACATTTAGAAAATATGAAACAACACTGCACTGTGTCTATGACATGGCATTCAGACATGGAGTTCCTACTGCTTCAATAATTGATAGCTACACATTCCTGTCATCTTTTTTTTTTAAATCACAAAATGATCGTATTTTCTTCACTTTTTATGAATGTGAAATATTTACACATTATTACAATAACTTCCACGACAGTTGGAACAAAATCAGATACATACTTACCAGTGTCGTTAAAAATGTGTGCATTACATACACACTTTGTCTCAGTTACCCAAGAGTTGTTTTGTTTTGTCTTGTTTTTAAAACATTCTTAAACATTGTATATTTTACAGTCAGGCTCAAGAAATAGACACAAGGCCTGCTGTGAATTACCTCTCTCTATGTCCATGGCATTCATCACTAATTGATCGCAACATTCCTCTCCCTGAGCTTGGACAGTCTTATATCCTCTTCAACACAGTGATCTAGGTCCTTGATAACTGAATGCATGTAACATGTGAGATGAAAGCAATTTGGCATTTTAGTTTTCATCTTAACCATTAGACTCAACAGAAGAAACCAAAAGTCTGCTAAACTTTGGAAAAGGGGAAATATAATGAGGTAGATTAATGTAGTGGTGGAGGCAAGGGTTGGCAAACATTTTGGTAGGTATTTTAGTCTTTTGGGGTCATACAACCTCTGTTGCACCTACTCGGCTCTGCCAGTATACTGTGAAAGCAGACACTGATGGTATGTAAATAAATGAGCATGGCTGCATTCCAATAAAACTTAATTTATAAACATGGATAGCAGGCCAGATTTGACCAACAAACCATGGTTTCTAACTTCTGGCTTAAGTTACGACTACTCAGAGTGTATTCTGTGGACAAGTGGTATCACCATTACCTGTATGCTTGTTAGAAATGCACATCCTCATTGCATACTCTAGACTTTATGTATCTGAATCCCTGCGGATGGGGTTCAGGAATCTTCATGGTTATTAGCTGGCAAGGTGATTCCAATGCTCACTAAAGTAAGAGCCCCTGATTTAAATAACATGGCACTTCTCTTCCTTAAAAGTTGCGTAAAACTTAGCTGGGGAACAACCTGATATATTTATTTAATGGTCGATCTTTAATCACTTTTCCTATCACCTCTATGGCATTCGATCTATTTAAGCTTTCTGCATCTCTGTGGGTCATGTATGGTCATTCACATTTTGCTAGAACATTATCTACTTCCTCTAGGCTTCAAATTTGTTGCCATGGTGGTTTAAAACATTTATGCAAAATGTATAACTTTCCTATGAAGACACGAATTCATGTTCACTCCCCCTGGAAGTAGGCTGGCTAGAGACTGCTTTCAGCAATAGGCTCTGGCAGAAGTGGTACTATGTAACTTCCATCGCTAGTTCAGAAAAACGCCAAGCAGCTTTTCACCCAGTTTTCAGGAACACTCACTCTAGGGGAAGCCTGCTGCCCTTAAGAAGTCTCGTTACTCTGTGTCCACCATGCTGGAAGGGCCATGTGTGTTCCCAGCTAACAGCAAGCATCTACTGACAGCCAGTAGAGTGAGCCATCTTGGACACACAGTCTAATTGAACCTTCAGAGGACTGCAACCCAGCTCTGCCGTCATCTATTAATTAAATGCTTGAGTTGCACTGCTTTCATGTAGATTGTATGGACATCACTTGTCCCCTTCTCTGTTAACTAATTCACCCACATTCTAAAGTGAGTAAGGGGTAGAGAACTGGATGTCTCTATGACCTCAAAGCCCTCACTGGAAGACATAAGAGGTGTAAAGAAAAGTCAGAGTCAGCAAGAATTCAAAAATTTGGGACAAAATTGAGGGCATGTGTTTATTTCTGTGTTGGGTCACGGATTTCACAGTTAAGTCAGTGGGAAATAGTAGCTTGTTCAGGCTTTTGAGAAGAAAAACACGGAAAATTATGTTCTGTTTTAAACAACTAAAAGTTTATATAATATTTCAAAATATATCTAATACTGAAACACATGGGGTGATTACATAATCTGCCAAGGACAGCTGAAAAGTCAAGGACTTTAACTTAATACACCTGACAATTAGTGAAGTTTAAACTGTTCTTTGGTTTTTGACATTTAACTCTTGCCCTACAAAATGATTCCTTAGAGCTAAAAGTAGCTCCCTGATGGCAGTGGCCAAATTGTCCATTTAAACCCATGGTTCTTGTAAAATACTAGGTACCAAAATCCTTTTGAAGTTAATAGCTTTAAAATATTGGCCATTAACCAGATTCACAAGATTTGCTGGTGGGAGTATAAAATGTTACACCACTTTAGGAGTGAGTCCAGAAGATTCTCAAAAAGTTAACCATACACTAACTCTAATCCCCAGCAATTTCTAAATATTTATCCCAAGCAAATAAAGTATACATGCATAAAAATGAATTATACAAAATGGTCATAAGCACTTATTCATAATAGCCCCAATTAGAAATAACCCAAATATCCATTAACAGGAGAACGGTTAAATGAATTGTAATATAGTCCTGCAACTGAACACTATTCAACAGTAAAAAAAAAAAAAAAAAAAAAAAAAAAAAAAAAAAAAAAAAAAAAAGAATAGAATACCGATATGTGTTTGAAGCTCAAAAACATGTTGGTAAACTAAGGAGAACAGATACAGAGTGCAAACAATCTGATTCTATTTATATGAAGTCCTGTAACAGACAAAACTAATCTATGATGAAAGAAATAAGAACACTTGATGCCTCTGGGGGGTGAAGTGGGACAGGTATTGACTGAGAAAGATCATGAGAAGTTTCTAGGAAGATGGAAAAATTCCATTTCTAGATAGGATTGTAGAATACGGGTGTATGCATTTGTCAAGACCCGGTAAACTTAAGATCTATCTTTTGTAATTTATAGATATTTTTAAAAAGATTTTATTTATTTATTTGAGAGAGAGAGAGAGCAGAGCTGAGCATGCACACGTGGGGGCCGAGGGCAGGGTGAGGGCAGAGGGGGAAGGAGAGGAAGAGGGAAAGAGTGCTGAGCCTGGAGCTTCACAAAGCAGGGCTCAATCTCATGTGAGACCATGACCTGAGCCAAAATCAAGAGTCAGAAGCTCGCCCCACTGAGGCCCCCCACGCGCCCCTAATTTATATGTATTTTAAAAGTTTTAGAACATTTGCTATAACATTCCCTTATAATCAACAACTTTAAAAAATGTTAACAACCAAAAGCCCTCTGGGATAAACTTTGGAGGAGACACATACTTTCAACTGACCAACCAAGTCCGGACTTTGAAAATACTGAAGTGAAGACCGAGCTGCAGTGCGTACGTGTGTGTGTGTGCATCTATTTTGTAAAGCCATTCACTCATACCAGAATCATTGTTGAGTGAGTGACAAAAACTTGAAATGATCCACACCAAAGTACGAGTGTGAGCTCCCAATTGTGAAGTCCCAGTTGAAAAGTAGGTACTAAGATCTAAGGAAGGATAAGAGAGGAATATCTCACATTGTTCAAACACTTCAAACAAATACTCTAATTTGCAAAAAATCATGATTTTTAAGAAAGAGAACTTTTCAATGTTTATAGCAAACAAATGATACATTTTTAGATTACTTAGCAATAGGACAGTTATTTCTTCAGGCACACACATAATCCCACACCCACAGATGTAATGACCTGGAAAACTTTGAAATGATGTTGTCACGTTTATTTTTAGTTGCATTTTCACTTCTTCAGGAATTAACTCTCAAAACACTTTTCTCCTTTTGTTTTTTAAATATGTAGAACGTGATACTCTCCTTTCTGAACACAGAGAAAATTGTTTTCTACCTGAATTTTTCTTTTGGATACAGGCATCTAGTATTTAAAAATCACTTTTATTTTAACTATGAATTTCATACAACACACCCATCAGATGTATACAGTTAATGAATTTTGGCAAAAGGATATACCCATGTAACTTCCACAACCTTCAAAATATAGCATGGCCATTGCCTCAGAAAGTCCTGTCTATTACCATCCATTACCTAATACCTAGCCCTATTCAACCACACTTGTTTTTTTGTCACTGTAGACCAGGGAGCTGAGTTTGTAATGGTCATAAAACATTCTCCATTTTAATCCACTTAAATGATTCAACTGATAAGAAGTAAGAAGTAGGTAATTCAGAAAAGATTTCCTTCCGCTTCATCTTTCCACGACAGTAGTCCCATCTATATGCACCCTCCTCTATGCAGAAATGTGGCAAAGGAAAACAAGAGCGCTGAATCTGAACCCAGCACGTGTTAGCATACCTGAACACTCCTTTCTCTGTTCACAGTTCCTCAGCCTACGAAGTTGCACCTAGATATACCACACACCATAAACTTATATATGAATTTTTCCAGAATGAACAAATACGTTTTGTCTCCGGTTGTTAGAAATATTCTTAATTCCTGTTGAGTTTGTTTGGAGGTGGTTCATAAAAACCCAGGAGGTGATAGAAGAGTTAAACTAATACTTAACTGCTATACTTTGGGCAGAGAGATTTGCTTATTGCTTCACTAAAGACCCTTCAACAACCCAGACACACAAAAACCTAAGGCTCTGTTCACTAAGTCAGTTTTCAAAAGCAGCTAATACAGAACCTAGATAAACAACAGAAAGTGAAAATAAAGTATTTTCTTACTTCTTCAGAAAATTCGGTCAGAATCTTGCCAGTATGATCCTTAAAGGATTTGTAAGCAACTGACAATATGCATATATCACCACCATCACTTGTACCGACTTAGTCACTCCTGTTTTGAAAAGCCTACCCATTTGTTTGTACTGAATCTTCACTTTGGTCTGGGGAATCCCTCTCTGTTATCAAACCTCTGTAATAAAAAAATGCTCCCTGGTGAGTAAGCAAATAACAGCTACTGGCACAGAGCTATGACCTCTGGTAGTGGAAGTTTTCCTGTGTACAACAATCTGCATAAATGATAATGTAGATGGTGACCTTTAGAGTTGTACAGTGCACAACTTATACAACTGCACATGGTGGTCCTGTGCATATCCTCAGCATTTTGCAATGGAAAATGATCCATTAATGACTGTGATTCTCCTTTCCATTTTATAGGGAATACTAAGCACTATATGCTAGTATGTATTCGTGTTCAGCAAAATTACAACTTTATGCAGAAATTGTATAGGACAAGAGAAGTACAGTATTATTCCATGAAGCCTTTCAAAATATGATATTGATGTACTCATTGTTAAACCAACCTCTACCCAGGTAGGGATGACAATCATGTGCTGCAATTACATGGCAAGACCTGGCTGACATAGTGAAAAAACTTCATATATTAAGACAGTCTCTATAACTCTTCTGATGATGCTATACTGCATTGTAAGGTAGCATGATTTGCATGAAATGTTGACAGCACTACAGATTTATCTGTTATTTTAGAGTTTTCTAGAAATAGCTTTTGCACTCTATGAAGTACATTTAATTATTCTTTTACTTGTGACATATGCATTACCACCGTTCTCCCATTTGGACTATAGACTCTTTTTTTTTTCCCAAATATTTTATTTATTTATTTATTTGACAGAGAGAGAGACAGCCAGCTAGAGAGGGAACACAAGCAGGGGGAGTGGGAGAGGAAGAAGCAGGCTCCCAGTGGAGCAGGGAGCCCAATGTGGGGCTCAATCCCAGGACCCTGGTATCACACCCTGGCTGAAGGCAGATGCTTAACAACTGAGCCACCCAGGCGCCCCTGGACTATAGACTCTTGAAAATATTTAATACCCTTTACAACATTCCCTGCAATTTCTAGAATCCCTCAATAAATTTTTGAATGAGTGATTGAGACATGAATATGTACATATGTTTTAGTCTCCCATTGATTAAATGGCTCATTATCCTATTGTAACAGAATAATACACTACTACAAAATGAATTATTATTAAATATCATGCAATACAAACTCATAAAACACTTTAACTCACTTTTATAAGGACAGAGAAAAGATTGAAGCATGTCAAAAGGACCTGCTATATCCTATATTTGACAACTGAATTATTAATAAAACAGACATTTCCAGAAAATTAAGTCTCAAAGCCTATATTGCTTTTTATTTTTGTGCACAGAAATAATGGCAGACTTTATAATTTTTATTACTTTTAAGTGTTTGACATATCTCCACTATTTCCAAAATATCTTCCATATTAGGCATCACACAGGGCTAGTAACAGATTTTTAAAATATCATGTTAAAATTAAGCTAAGTTACCTGTAGTCATCATATGTAATGGACATTACCACATGGCTAAATGAATCACGTTCTGTGTGTCATACGTTCTAGAAGATGAACTTGGGTTTCTACAAACTCATTTTAGACAGTGAGCTTCCAGATGGCAAAAAAGTCAAATCCACTCTATATTATTTCCTGTTTTCTCTCCAGCACAGTGGCAATATTCAGAGAAGCAAAACCTAAGCCTTCTGGCTACATTCTGAAGGTCTTTCCACGTGGGACTGTGTTAGATTGCATACTGTGGAAGACAGATTACTCAATGAAATAGATACCAAGTACCCCTGGTTTTCCAAAGTTTGTGTTACGCTTTTATGAAAGACCTACATCCGTAAGTGTTTTTGTTAACTGACAGAAATCCAAAGAGGAGTTTTTCTTTTACAAAAGAAGAAGGAAAATGCAAACAGCATTTGGCATTTGTTTTGCAGTGAGCCTGTTACAGATGCAGCACTCACCCTGAACAGCAAGAGTGGCCCCGTTTAAACTCCTTCCCCGGGAACTACACTCAGCATCTCAGCATCAGACCGCCACAGCTCTGAACTGTGTCTGTGAACATCTGTGCTTTATCTTGATTTATTTTGTGCATCTGCTAGCAAGATGTGTCCTAAGGTACCAGAAAAGCCTAGAGAGGTTATTTTTTGGGGTCTGGGAATGCTCCCAATTTTTTTTTTCCCATGTAAATCAATGGTAATTTGCTTCTTTACTTTATGCCATTTAAGCTTATAGAAGATCTTATAGAAATACTCTGCTTTCGGATACTGGGGTAAACCTGTATAAGTAAAGCTCATGCTGTCCTTTTACTTGTTACTTTCATATGTAATCATGGCTTCTCCAGCAAATGCATCTGGATAAATTCTTATCCATTCCTGCATGTCATCTCTAAATGTAACATAGTTACTCTGAAAATATATTTATAAGGTCTAACATTTTCAAGCATTTGTCATAGGCTAGGCATACTTAAGTATTTTCTCCTACAATCCTTTCTACAGTCCTATAATGGAAGTACCCTTAATATCCCTCAATCCTTCCCATTTTACAGATGAGGAAAGTGAAGCTCAGGAATTAAAAGTCTGGTTTGCCCAATATCTCAGAATTAAAGTAATGACACTGAGGCTTGAACTAAGTTAGTGTAACTCCAGAGCCAACCTCTTACACTTTACATTATGCTATTCATTTGAAGGAGCCCGTGTATCTCATCACATTATCTTTTGCTTTATAAATATAACTGCTTTGGAACTGAGTAGAAGTTGTAAAGTCAGTAGAGAGATAGTATAGGTCTAATTCACAAAATTCTTTTACATATTTTCACATATAGAAATCAAGCTGAAATTCCAAAAATTATGTTTTGACTGAGAAATATATGTAATAGGAAAAAAGCCAACATTAGTAATTACACAATAGAGAAAGTTTAAATAAAAGATTCATGGGCCCAGTTATATTATTTGGCCAGATCATATGTTATTGTGGAACTTAGGTCCTTATTATAACAGAGGCTTTGTGATTACTTTGGTGACCTCATCCAAATCAACTGGGATGGTACAGAGATGTGTCAATTACATACAAATATTAAATTTTTAGGAAGGAGCTTCCAATGCCAACTTTTATCTCATGCAATCATGTAAATTATGATCTGTAATGACTAAACACTTTCTTTTCAGGTAATGGTCTGATTTTTTTTTCTTTTAAAGCTACTCATTAGCCATATTGTTGGCACAGCAGTCACAGACATAAGATTAGATATAAGCTTTGGCAACAAGTAGTGTCCTTCATAAAATACTGCCATGTATCCAAATGCCATGTTACGTAAAATTGGCATAGAGAATCTGCATTTTGGTAACCTAATAAAATTGGTATCCAAAGGCTCTCATTTTTATTACAGGAACACTGTGTATATTCAGCACTTGGAGAGCAGACAATGCTCTGGTATGGTCCCAACAAGAGAAGGAATAGAAAATTCTACCAATAAATCCAGCCAAGAAGAACTTCAAAGACGGAATGTTAATCCAAGCAAGAACTTGCTCTTGTTTTCTAATAATAACACCCAAATCAGGAAAGTATGAAAGCCAAAAAGAGTCTGGGAAAAAAACAAGTGACAACATAAAAGAAAAAATGGAGGAAAGAAAAACAATGGGCAAAAATGCAAAGAAAACAATGGATATAAAAAAAGAGAGCTGGTAGTCATGGCCAGCGGAGGTGTAGAAAGACTGAGAAAAATTACCTGAACAAAAAGTAGATGAAAGAGACAGCCTAAAGCAGAAAATACCAGTCATAATAGTATTTTCACATGATAATTAACTGTCCCTTAAAAGCTCCCCCCCCCAAATTTTTTTTATACAATTACCATCAAGGAATCAATGTTTATAAAGATGACCCTGATTTTGGAGTCCTTTCAAGTAAAGTCAAATGTTTCCTGTTTCTTAAGCCACAACAAAATACAATACAGTGAAAGAAAAAATTTTCATCTAAGTGGATAAAATCTTAAATTATGCCAATTAAAAATACAAATTAAAGAATAAAATTATGCTAATTAAAGAGAAAATGCTCATTTACCTAAAAATTTCACTGTTCTCCAATTCCTGGTATATGTGGCATGCCATAGAAGTAACACATGGCAGCACATAACTCTGTTGCTGAGATACAGATCTTTCAATGTATCACTTAGATTTTTACCAATATTCTTAACTACATAAGGAAATTATGTAACATAAAGTGAGGAAAAGTCTACCAATAAGGTTAAGAAGAAATTCCATTAGAAATATTAATGTTATTTTTACCATATAGTATGCAGACCATTTATTTTATTAACAGTATTTTTAACACTGTAAAGTACATAAATAACAGTTTCATATATTTTTACAAATGACATTTGCTCATAAAAATAAAAAAGTACCATATTCTTGAACCAAAAAAGAAACTGAAAGTCTAGCTTTTATCCGATTTTTAAAATAACTTATCATCCATCAATAGCTGTACTCCTTTCTCCATAAGAATTGATCCAAAACTCTGAAGACAATAACCACTGGGCATTACTTGAGAAGCATTAGGAAGAATTCTTTCCTTTCCCAACAGACCAAAAATGTACAGCAAAAACCTCTCTGTTCCCTACCTCTGCATTCTTAAGATAAAAATATTGCTCACTCTGTGGGTGTGGTTTGGCATGGGGCAGAAGAGGGAGAGAGAGAGAGAGAGGGTAGAAAGAGAGACCAGGAACCTGAAGGGTGACTAGAGACTGAAATGTGACAGGTACCAAGAGGGAGTTGAGGTACGTGTTCAATTCTTCAACACCCCTCTGTTTATCTTCAGTCATGCTGTTAGACAATTGCGCTTAACCATCCTCATAACACTGGTGGAAAATTTTAAGTCTACCTGGTAGGCATAACAGAGTAGTAGCTATGCAAACATAATGGAATTTACAAAGAAAACTACATCATTGTTATAAATTGACTTGAATACATTAAAAAAAAAAAAAACCCAACAGAGTGGTAGAGATGAAACAACTCAAATCATGCAAGAATGAATCTTTAAAAAAAGATATCCTGGTCTTCACAAACCTCATTGAACTACTCCAAATGACAAAAAGAGCTAACGTGTTGACTTTTGATTCTCCTGCTGATAGCTTATAGGAATTATTTAGTTATTTGAATGAAACCTTCTTTGTTTAATTGCAGCAGATGGTCTCTGTCTTTTTCACCTGCTGATCATGGAATGTTCATGTGTAAAACCCAAACAGATGATCTCTTCTGTGATGGCTTTTAAATATCAGAAAAATTTTCCCTCACTTGAAAATAATTATTTTCATGAATAAAAGGGAAAATCTGGCAATTAATGAAAAATTTTAGATCACAACCAGGATTCATACATTTTTTTAACGGGTTCATTAATGCTGTGTTAGCTGAAAGGCCAATGGTAATGGTTGTACCATGAATGACATCATGCCACCATGAATGAAATCCAAGTTTGTGCATGCATAGCCAGTGCCAACTTTCACTACACCTGCTACCCAGCTGACAACAGATGCTACAACCTATTGATTAATTGATACACTCTGTTTTCAGACCCAATAAATACATGAAGATATGTGCATCTTAGTAGCAATAAAGTATGAGATCTGGGAAAGTCAACCTGGAACTTATTTCGTATTTTTCAAATATACTTGTATATTCAACATGAATAATGTGACTTAAAGAGTTTTTTAAAAACGTCCCCAAATATGTCCCTTTACCAGGATATAAGTTTATTTGCTTTGAAGGGGGAGAATGGTCAAATGTTGCATACTCCATAATTTACTTATTTATTTATGATACTTATTTATACATATATCTTACAATTTATTTTCCATCTCCCCCTACTACGTTAGCCTTACCAGAACAGGGATTTTGTTTGTTTTGTTCACTGACACTTTTCTAATATTTTGAATAAGACCTGGTACATAGTAAGTACTCAATAAATATTGGTTGAAAAATGGATCACAAAGAATTTTGATGATTTATTCTTTATTGGGCTTCACAGTTGTGCCATGAGTAACCCCCACCCTTTTTGTTCCCTAATCATGGCTCTTGTCATTTCATAGATTGTGAGTGTTTGAATAAACCATGAGGTCCTCACGTAAGGAATGGCTTCTTATGGGTATCTTTGTGAGTTAGACACTTAGTCCCTTCTGTGGCATCAGCCATACAGCAGGGGCTCAGCAAGTATTTGTAGAATTTAAACCATCTAGCAAATTTTCACAGTTTAGTGAAATGTTATGCTAAATAAAAATTAGGAGAAACTTGGCCAAAATAATGGATTAGAGAAGGCAGGATTCATCAATGAAAGCAAGATAGTAAATATGTAACTCTGGCAAAAAATTCAATATCTGTACTAGATTCTGAAATATTCCATGAGTTTTTATCAGTCACGGGCTCGTCCAACTGCACTGCTGATTAATTTTGTACACATTGGATTTTTATATTATAAACTGTTAGGTAACTATGTTTCATATTCAGAGATTCATTCTGGTGATGTTAAATGACAGGAATGCAAATACACTTTAAAAGGGTCTACGGTTGCTATGCATTAAACCTATTACTGAACAACAATAATAAAATAATAATAAAAACATTAACAACGGCTTCATGAATGAATGTGGTCTAGACAGAACATTCAGTTTTTTTCAATGTTTAATGGTTATAGGCAACATTACTCACGGAAACGTAGAAATTATTACATGATAACTCTAAATATTCCTCAAAGATGTAGGACCCCTTTGCAAAATGTCAGAAGAAACAATTAGACACTTTTCCCTGTCACACAATGAATCAATGGAAGAGTCAGGGCTAAGACTAAAGGATCACGATCTTCTTCAGAGCCACTTAGCAGGTTAATGTTGATCCCTCTCACTCATCTCTGTCCTTGATTTGCAGTCTTTACTACATCATGCACAGTATCTTACTGCACAGTGACAAGGGTTAGTTGCAATAAAACACACCAAATACGTATGTTTGAGAATCTCTTGCAGATGAGATATTTGAACAGTATCTAGAGGGAAGAATGACAATACATTTGAGTGTGCTTGTTTGAAATTACCCACTTAAAACAGGTAGTGTGTGGTAAAGGCTGGCATTTGGTTTGCCTACAGGACTTGATCTTCAGGTAGCTGTTCTTAATAATGGAAAGAAATGCATTCAAGGACTGTAATTCTTCAAAGTGAAAGGGGACGAAATATATATATTTTTGAACTGCATAATGTCAGTTTCAATTGAACTGCATGTTTAAAAATAAAGCGACCTCCTTCAGAATAGTTGAGTGTCTAAGAGAATGCAGTCTACATCCAAAAAAGGTATTATTAATCACGTTGAATAATAATGTTTAAGAGCCATAGCTCCAGTAAAAAAATAAATAAATAAATAAAAATTGACAAGGGGGTATTTCATTAGAACTTGTCAAAAATCTGCATTTAACTAAACATAATTATATACCATAGAGTGGAAATACGATGTATAGAATAGATTATCAGGTTACAAAACGTAAAACTTAAAATGTACAAGATATGGGTTCCTGCAGTAAATATTTCTCTTAATAACACATATAAGTTTCACTCAGACTCAAGGGAGAGGCCACAAAGGATGAAACATCTCAGATTGCTTTTCATGGAAGACCAGAGATTTAGAAGGTTGACTGAACTGTATAAATACCAAACGTTCTTTGCCAACTCCTAATGTTACAGCTTTATCCACTGTGAGGTGCCGTGAGTGAGAGGAAAGAATGAAATCAAGAAAGCCTATGTAAGAAGTAGTGGTCGTATTCGGCAGCATACGAACTCACTGTAAAAAGCAGCATAACTGAAATTCACGAAGAGCTAAGCGGGAGAACACAAATGACCAATGGCTGGTTCAATCAGGGATCGCTGAAGGAAAACAAACCCATCTGTGCGCCTAGCAGCTCTCAGATAATCTGTGGCTTCCCAGTTCTGAAGCTCTCCTTTCTTCCCACGCACCATGGTGAGCCTCACTCTTCTGCCCACTGATAAGATTTCCTGAGCCGACTGGAACACGAAGAGAGAAATAAAAGTCGTGTGTTCTTGGTTCTTGAAGGCACGAGTCAAGCCCCAAGTTCATTCCCTGCAAATGAATTCATCCACCCTCAAGTGCCTCTCTCGTACTGTGCTTTGCCATAAATGCCTCAAATCCATTTTTGATACTGCAAAGCAGCATATTTCATGAAATATGTGATAAGTTCACACATCTGAGATTAGAATTTGGCTGATTGTCCTTTCAAATGCTAAATAAAAACCAGGTTGATTGCTATAGCACTTTGTCAAAGATACCAAACGGAATCCATGTTTCACAAATGGAACTAGGGCACTCACGCCAGATTCCCTGTCTAAATATATAAATTAATTCTTCAAGAAATATATTTCTTGTAAAACAACATTAACACTAGTGTCTTTCATAGTGTTAGAATCTTTTCTGTAACATAATTGGCATGAAGTATTTGAAAAGTAGTTCCAATGCATGATTTAAAAGTCTCAAATAATATTTTTGATGGTTTTAATACTACCAAACTTTTCTTCTTAAATCAACCTTATATAAAATATTTATAAGATAACATGTAAAGTGTGTAAAAAGTCTTTATCTCCTGTTCTTGCCCTTTGTTAACTCTCTACAGTGTGATATAAATAATAGCAGTGAATAAAACGTGAGCTAAATGCAACTGGGCACAAAAATTATATTGCATCTAATCAAACTTTGAAGAAAAGAATAAACTTAAAATGCATATGACAATTCATTTATGGCATGACAGTAAATTGTTGTAACTACCATAAAATCATCTATACTAGTAACCTTTCTCGAAATTAAATTTAGAATAAATTGAACAGTTTCCTTGGTAACTTTTTTTTTTGTTTTTTGGGAGGGGTTTTTGGTGACAGTTTTTGAGAAGTTGACCTATACAGTTCCTTTCTGTGTTTTGAGACTTAAAAAACACTTGTAAGAAAGGAAGAGTGGATTGATGTTGGAAATCCTAGCAGCCGAACTTTTCCTGTTCAGGATTTGTCAAATCAAAGAACATCACTAGAGTATCTGATATACCTTTCTAGAAAAGTTATGACCTATTCAAATGGGGTTGAAAGTGGTCTTTACCTGATTGGATAATATAAATCTTGAGACGATGGTAGAAAAACGACTGGGGAGGAGAAATAAATCCTTCAGTGATCCCATAAATCATGTAAAAGAGCCTTCAGCTCCTATGTATCACGGTTAAATTTATACATTTTAGCACACTTTAATATAATGTGTGGACAGAGATGAATATTGCATTGAGGGCTGATTTATACTAGTTTTAGAAGTTTCTATAAAACTAATTTTGTGTTTCCTTATAAATTAGTATCACACACCTATTTGGAATGAGTATTTAATGGAAAGCTTTCATTAATATTTAAATTACAAATGTACACAAAATATGGAAACTTTCAAACACCATTTTCTGAATAGAATTTGGCTAATTCTTTTGGGTTTAATAGAGTTTTCCAAAAATAAATCAACAATTAATGTCAAGGTATTTCTGAAAGCACTAGATCTAGTTTGACATTCATTAATCCATAAGAAAAGGTAAAAATACAAAAGGAAACAGACTATTTCTGATTCAGGATCAATTAAATTAATCAAGTAGTTAGAAAGGAGTGGGGCAAGAATGCTTAAAATGAAGCTAAATATCTGTTTGTCCAAGTTATGGAGGAGGTTGGTTTAGACACACTGAAAGGCTTCATGATTCTATGATTCTAAGATTCTGTGATTCTATCAAAAGGATAATAATATGGATCCAGGAATAATGAATCTCCAAAAGGAAAAGTAACAGTTTACTAAAAACTCACTGCAAACCATCTTAATTATATAACCCCCACATGAACTCATATTTGCTCATAAACCTGACCTTTCATGATGAAGTAACTGTCCTTGCCTGCCAGATCCTCTTGGCCTTTCCTTGTCACACCAAAGGCTGCCTAAGAGGAACACCTGTGATTCTCTACCTAAAGTCTTTATCTGGCTGTGAAGTGTACTCAACCTGGTAGTCAACCAAGCTCAGAAGTGCTTAAGAGTCCAAGCCCCTGAAAGCAGCCTCCAGACACTGATGAAAGGGGGTTGGTAGGTATATACCCTAGCCTCCCCACCTCTCAGTTGGGATACCTTTGAGCTGGAATCTACTCAGTCTTCCAGTAGGACCTAGCTCCAGTTGCCCACAGTGGTAAATATCTTGATAATGCCACACTATTATTTTTTTAATTATATTCAGTTAGCCACTCAATAGTACATCATTAGTTTTTGATGTAGTGTTCAATGATTCATTAGTTGCATATAACACCCAGTGTGCATCACAACACGTGCCCTTCTTAATACACATCACCCTGTTACCCCATCACTCCACCCTCCTCCCTTTGAACGCCTCCGTTTGTTGCCCGGGGTCCATAGTCTCTCATGGTTCGTCTCCCTCTCTGATTTCTCCCCCTTCGAATTACCCTCCCTTTCCCTAAGGTCCTCCGTGTTATTGCTCATGTTCCACATATGAGTGAAACCATATGATAATTGTCTTTCTCTGCTTGACTTACTTCACTTAGCATAATCCCCTCCAGTTCCATCCATGTCAATGCAAATGGTGGGTATTTATCCTTTCTGATGGCTGAATAATATTCCATTGTATATATGGACCACATCTTCTTTATCCATTCATCTGTTGAAGGGCATTGCGCCTCCTTCCACAGTTTGGCTACTCTGGACATTGCTGCTATGAACATTGGGGTGCATGCGCCCCTTCTTTTCACTATCTGTATCTTTGGGGTAAATACCTAGTAGTATAATTTCTGGGTCATAGGGTAGCTCTATTTTTAACATCTTGAGCAACCTCCATACTGTTTTCCAGAGTGGCTGTACCAGCTTGCATTCCCACCAACAGTGTAAGAAGGTTTCCCTTTCTCCACATCCTTGCCAACATTTGTTGTTTCTTGTTTTGTTAATTTTGCCATTCTAACTGATGCGTGGTGCTATCTCATTGTGGTTTTTGATGCTGATAATGCCACACTTTTAACGGGCTTACCTGTTTGCCCTTCCTCGAATTTCCTACTTCTTACTGGTATCTCCAGTGATCACCTCTCAAAAACCACATGTGTGGGACTATTTGTCTTTGGGTTGGCTTCTGGAGAAACCCAAACTCTGGACACACAAATTAACTTGAAAATGAATCAAATAACTTTATGTGTGATTAGTTGAGACTCATATTGGACAAAAGAGCAATGTCCTCATTCTTGACTAGTAGGACATTTTATAATGTGTAAATAGAATACGTGAAAGACCAAGCACTGATAGGCATTATAGCAGTGTTTCTCAGCCTGGCCACTGTTGACATTCTGAGATAGACAGTTCCTTGTTGTGGAGACTGTCCTGTATATTGTAGGATGTTTAGCAGCACCCCTAGCCTCTACTCGCTAGATGCCAGTAACATCCTCCATTCTGCTGTGACAACCAAAAATCTCTCTAGACATTGACAAATGGGGGGAGGGGGATCATCTCCCATTATCCCCCTTTAAGAGCCACTAGATTATAGAAACGACCTCATTGAACGCATTCAACTAAATTCACTCATTCAACTACAGCATACAGTGTAAATATTATATAACAGGCATTGTATTAGTAAATGATTTAAAAAAATAAGAGTTCCTGATTTCAGAGTTTATATTCTTGTCAGAGGAAAAGAATTAAAACACACTCTTAACTCACAGTGAAAAATTTTCCGTAATTCTCAGGCATTTTCCAATGGAGTCTGTAGAATGAATAATTTCTTTCCAAAATTATATATATATATATAACTATTTCCAAAGTGTGAGTGTATGTTTGCAAATTGTGTATGATTTTAATTCTGATGAAGCAAAAAGCTGTTAATTTTCACAGTGTAAGTTCTGCATGGTAGGAGTGAAGGATGAGATATCTGCCCTTGGTTTTTGTTTCATGCCTTCTGTGCTGAAATACTGTGGGAGACTGAGCAGATTCTGCTTTCTTTCACTATTGCAATTTTGTCCTCTTCCTTTCCTCATTGCACGTATTTGTCCTGTAACTTCCACCTACTTTCTCCCAAGTTTTTTTTTAATAACATGCGAACAACTTTAAATGATTATGATAACTGCAAAAATTAAAGAAGCATTCGAAGGTAAATTTTCTTAATTTTTAGTACACTTTTCTCAGAATTGCTATGAGATTTTCTCTCCTAATCTCATGTAACTTCTTTTTTATGAATCACATAAAAATGGTCTTCATCATGTCTTAGTATGGCAATTGTAGGAGGCACAGTAGGTTCCCCCAAACCTCTTTGTGCTCATCCGTCCTGCAGGTATAGCAGGCCTTATCCTGTGATCATTTGAGGGTCTGTACCTGAGGGCTTCCTCTTCTGTTGATCTGTGCACGAGACCCACAAAAAGTGACAAGCGCAGTAGCATCAATGCCTCCAGAGTAGCTTTAAGCCAATGATGGATGAGAGCTGGAAACTCACTATCCCAGCTTCTGACATGTTTCCCACACTCCCTTCTGGAATTTTCCAGGGGTATTGAGCCACTGTGTAGCCTATTTATTGGCTTCCTTCCCTTTCCTGTCTCAATTCCTCATGGTTCTACGATACTCTCTAGGATCCATTCACCAACAAAGCATTCCAATGTTGTACTGGAATGATGGGCTAAAAGAAAGATCACCACATTTTGGAGTTTATAATCTAACATGAATGGTGAACATTATTGTTAATATGTAAAATATTATTAATGTATAAAATATTACTATTCTCTTAGACCCTATATAGGATATGTTGTTAAAAGGAGAAACTCAGGCTGGGGATATAAAATTATAATATCTGCATACTTTCTCCATATCGATTGATTTTTTTTCCCCTTGTGGGTGTGGGGGAGGGTAATATTACAAAGTTTAAATAAAACCCTGTAGTATTTCAACTATCTTTTAATAGCTTGATTATTTTTTAATGTCATATTGCTCTCTTGAATGAGTTCTGATAAACAATTCTCAGGGAAGCATGTAAGAAAAAACTTAATTTGTTCAGCAGAGGCATAATCCTTGCTCACACTCTGATCAGACGAAAGCCACAGAACAGAATCTCTTCACACTTCTAGTTTCAATGACACACAGAAGCACCTGGCACATCTAGAGTGACTGCTTTTTTGCACAAGCTCGCAGCTGACATGAAGGTTAAAATGCTGCTTGGTACTCCAACGTGTGGAAGACATAAATTGGACAGTTGCAGCAGAGAACAACTGTGTATTTCTGAAGTAACAGACTCATCAAAGTCCAGGCCTACTATTTAAAATTTTACATTTGAATATTTTGTCCAGATTTTCAAAATCCATATTGTAAGTGATTTACACGGTGCTACTTTGCTGTTTTCAAGTCTATGCAAATATAGTGGTGGGTGTAATAAATTCTTAATACATAATTTTAAAGCATTTTGTGCTTCTTTTAGCTAAGTGTGTTAAAAGATAAAATGTGCATATAAATGTGTTTGTGAGAAAGGTGCTGCTAAGTACAGCAACATTTACTAAAGGAATAATTTTGCAATTGGGAGATAATAATTTCCAATATGTTTTCTTTCACTGAATAGAAAAGATTATGTGACAGTCCAAATTGATACATATGTTGTTCTCCATTAATAAGAACTTTCTTTGGATAAAGAAACACAGTTTTAGAGCCTCAGTTTTTTGTTTTGTTTTCTTTCTAATTTTATTTCTCTCTTGCCAAGGTACTTCTCAGAAGAAAGCTGTTAAAGGCATGAACTAAAACACACAGGATTACAAAAGATACAAAGGAAAGAAATTATTCTGAAATACAATTATCAAAATAGTATTAGGATGCATTTGTGACATAGCAATGTATGCTCTTGAATAACACATTGATAACACGATCTTGCAGTGGGTTTCACAACAACTCTAATTTCAAAGTAAAGATGAACAGTTTTTCACGATATCTGCAAAACCCGTATTAGGATAAAAAATACTTCTATTAGTATTGGCGTGTAGGTACTGCTAATACTACTGTGGTTTGTTACCTACATTCATAATTAAGGAACATGCTGGAAAGAAAGGTAATTTTATGTATTTTACTAATCAAACTCACAAACCTCCTAAGTTCTGCTTGAAAGTAACAACAGGACACTGGTTGATATGGCTAAAAGAACCCTGAGGATGCGCTAACCCAAAAGTGTTTTCACAAAGTAATGACTTGACGTTTCCACAAAAATCAGTTTTCATTTTTCACCTTGGTAATAATTCAACTGGAAATGTAAATTAATAAAAATTAATAAAATGGCCTAATAACACAGGAGTTGTAAAGAATATGGTAAGTTGGAGAACACAGGCTCTTTCTAAAGGAAATTGCATATGCATGTCAAATAGAGTCTCAGGGTCTCAGTTAGGGCCACCAATTTATAACCTCTGATAAAATGTGTAAAATGAAAAGACAGTTTTAAATATTTTAGATTTTTGAAAGCTATTTGCAAGTACTATCTTCTCTCTTAACCACCTACTATATCGCTATAGGTAAGCAGATAATATCTCTGTTTCATAGGAGGAAAATAGAGAAGAACAATTTCTGTCACATAACCAGTTAGAAAAGCTAGACATAATAGCAAGCATTCCACTTTCCTCTAAAGGATAAGTAACTGCTGAGACCTTGTGTTGGTGAGACATTTTTAGGAAGGAAGGAAGGAAGGAAGGAAGGAAGGAAGGAAGGAAGGAAGGAGAGGACAGGCAGGCAGACAGAAAGTCAAATTTGGAGTAGTATATGAGCAAACAGTAAAACTTAAGTTGCAAATGAATGCATCAGATAATAAGTCCCTGTGTGCTGTTGTCTACTATGTGCATTGTACTTAATTCCTGACTGGTAAATATTTCTAGTCTTCATAACAATTCCGCAAAGTAGGTGTTGGCATCAATATAAGATACTCAGACTCGTATTAGACAAGAAAAGGAGTTCAGTTAAGGAAATCTCAGAGTTCTCACTGGCACCATATAGCCAAAACGTCATCATAACTGTTCTCTCTCATTCCCATTTCCGTGTTGACCTAAACTGAATCTTGTAAAAGCAATGCTAAGATAGAAATAATATTTTAATCAGAATGTTAGTATGTCAGTTTTGGTAATTAAACATGCCACAGAATCTTTTGGCCTCTGTTTCTGTTGACTTTAAGGATGTCAAATACTATAGGTTAATTTTACTCTGGATTTTTAAAATTGAAATTATGTATTTTCTAGAAGACAGAGGCAAAGATACAGAAAAACTTTGTTTTGTATAAAATTTTTTATCATTATTTAGTCAATTGAAAATAAAATTTAAAAAATATCTATCAATATCAATTAAATAATGTTAAAATCTTTAATTCTCTTAATGCACTTTAAGAAAATTTGATGGTATTTTTACTTTTTTACAGAAAGGTATATTGATAACAGTCATATCATTTTGAACTGTTTTCACACATTACACACCTTTTTAATTTTTTCAATCTTCAAATAGTTAAAATTAATGGTAAATTATATTCAATTGTCATTTAAATTAAAAATTTAATGATATATATTTTGTGTTCTAAACTTCAGAAATGAAAGTAGAAAATAAAATAAGTTAATATTTACAAAGAAAACCCCGGAAAGTGTTAAATTTAAATGTTAAGCATGTTTATGTCACTGCAGGATAAAACATAATTTTTCTTTTATCTATACTGCTTCTAATTTTCCACAAAAGCTTATATTACCATCATAACACAAATTCAGCTCATGTTTAAATATATGTCAGAATTTCTTGCATACTTTCTTATTCTGCCCACAGACAAATCAGAGTTTCATTTCTTAAGTGGAGAAAAGTCCTACAGGGCAATGGACCAGGGAGAAAGCAACTGAGATTTCATGCAACATGGTAAAGAAAGGCCTCTGTGACAAGGTGACATCTGAGCAGAGACTGAACAAGAAATAAAGCCATACAGGAAGAAGAGTGTTGCAAGAGGCATCCGGGCAAGGGCAGAACAGAAGTTGTCAGAGAGGCAGCATGCTTTCAAATAACATTTATCAGCACCTACTACGTATGCATGTTACGCTTTTCACTGCTATGAAAGTACCAAACAACCAAAAGACAGGATTCCTACCCTCAAGGAATTTTAACTTGAGCTGGGCGAAAAGTGAGAGAAATAGAAAAGAACTAGAAAACAATTCAGAGTAATTTTTTTATGTAAAAAACAGTCCATGCCTATTTTTTTAAAATCATCTATTCCACTTAATCTAGGGTATTAAAGACAGATTTTACATTTAGATGATAGTAAAGCTTGCAATGTCTATTCTCTTATAAAAAAAAACACTGGCTGTTTTCATTTAAGTCTTTTCTAATGAGTCAGGATTAAGAGTCTATGCTTTGTCCATAATTTAAATTTTAAAACTGAATTATATTTCCTTCCATGGTAATATGAAAACAGATCCTCTAACTGTAAATTACTTTTGATGAATCCTTTAGCGGACTCTAAAACAACAACACAAAAAAGATACAGATTTAACATCTATGAAATGTTCTTTAGAACTCCAGATACTGCCATATCTAAAATTTTTTAACATATTCTTTTAATAAATACTTTGTTGTTTTGCATTATGACACCATGACACACCAGTTCACCAGATACCTCGTCCTTTGTGTGTGAACAGTGTCAACCATGTGCCAAATTTATTTCTAATGCAACTGGAAAGCTATCTTTTTACTGACACATCTGTTAGATGGAATGTTAGTTGATCAAAATGCATCATGTAGAGCAGAATAAGACAATAGTAAATGAGCATGATGTCAAGCCAGTCCAG
Organism: Ursus arctos; assembly: GCF_023065955.2. Classification (NCBI taxonomy): domain Eukaryota; kingdom Metazoa; phylum Chordata; class Mammalia; order Carnivora; family Ursidae; genus Ursus; species Ursus arctos. Next base: position 54,639,566 of record NW_026622808.1, on the reverse strand, counting down.
AAAAAGATCACATAAATATCAGACTAAAAAGAACTTTGACTTGGGAGAAAGAATATTTGTTAAACAGTTGGAAACTGATGGAATCGAAAGGTTAATTAAACACCTTTTGGGAAAAAGTGGGTTCAATCCAGTTCCCTTTCAAGTGTATAACCAATACTCTCAGCTGTCCCTCCAACACAAAATAATTGAGAGCCAATTGACAACCATGGGATAAGCCCTCTGAATAAAATGTGTACAGTGAAAATCTATGAAGTTTCATGTATTCATTCGACAAATACTTCAGGCACAAAGCTAGGAATGACAATTATAAATAGATGAGGCATTACCTCTGCCCTCACAAGGCCTATAAGTTAGTAGGGCTAAAGGCAAGTAAGAACATTATTGTAAGAATGCTCACTTTAGCAGCACATATACTAAAACAGGAATGATACAGAGAAGAGTAGTGGGGTCCCTGAGCAGAGATGACAGGTGAATTTGTGAAGGGTTGCATATTTTCAAAAACTTGGCTCTCAAAAATTTGTTATAGAAATTAATATTAAAAGGGCGAGGGTATACGTACAAACATAAGATGATGTAAGATGCATTTAATGCTGTTCACAAGAAAACCACTTTAATATAAATACATAGGTTGAAGGTGAAACAATGGAAATGAATTTATCATACAAACATTAATTAGAAAAGAAAATGTGAGTATGGCTACAGTGAATAACACAGTAAATAACAATTGTTGGTGAGGATGTGGAGAAACTGGAACCTTCATAGATTGCTGGAATATAAAATTATGCAACTTCTTTGCAAAATGGTTTAGCAGCTTCTCGTCAAGTAAAATACAGAGTTACCACATGACCCAGCAATTTCAGTCTTAAGTATACGCCAAAGAGAAATGGAGACATATGCACGTGCAATGCACAAGTACATTATTCATAATAATCAAAAAGTGGAAACAGCCCAAATGTCCATCAATTGATGAATGGATAAACCAATATGGCATATCCAAATGGGGTAGGCAGAAGAAAGGCCCTTAAATATGACCAGTCCTAATCCCTGGAACCTGTGAATATGTAATCGTACATGGCAGAAGGGACTTTCCAAACGTGAATAAGTTATGGGCTTTGAGATGTGGAGGTTACACTGAAAGATCAAGATGCCCAATGTAATCACAAGGCTCCTTAAAATTGGAAGAAGGAGAGAGAAGAGTCAGTCACAGAAACTCCATGTGAGAACTCCACCTGCTTTTGTTGGCTTGAAAATGGAGAGAGAGAACCATAAACCAAGGATAGGGGGAGGTCTCTAAAAGTGGAAAAGACAAGGAAATGGATTCTCCTCAGCTTTCAGAAAGGAATGCAGCCCTGCCAACATCTTGATTTTAACAAAGTGAGACTTGTATTGAATTTCCAATCAATAGAACTATTAGATAATAAATTTATGCTGCTTCAAGCCACTAAATTTGTGGTAGCTTGTTATATCAGCAATAGGAAACAAATACGTTATTCAATGGAATAGCATTCAGCTATGAAAATAAATGAGTATTGATGCATGTTACAGCATGGATGAAGATTGAAAATACTATGCTAAGTGAAACGAGAGTCACCAAGACCACATGTTGTATGATTCTACTTGTATGAACTGTGTAGAGTAAGCAAATTTATAAAAACAGAAAGTAGAATAGTAGTTGCTTAAACCTGAGTGTAGGGGTCTAGTAGGGACAGGGCTAACTGCTAATAAATACAGTGTTTCTTTTAGGGGAGCAGAGTGTTCTTATTAGATTATGGTATTGGTTTCACAATTCTTTAAAAATACTGAAAAAAGCACTTTATATGGATAAGCTATATGATAGATGAATTAAATCTCAGTAATGCTGTTTTTCAAACAGCAAAAAGAACAGGAGAGGGACGATATTAATATTAGACAGAGTTAACTTCAGAACAAAAATATTACCACAGACAAAGAGGTACATTTTATAACAATAAATGGGTCTTGTTACCAAGAAAATATGGCCATCCTAACTGTTGCACCAACAGAGTTTCAAATTACAGGAAGGAAAATCTGATTGAAAAATTAAAGTAGACAAATCCAGAATTGTGGTTGAAGACTTCAAATCTCCTATTTGGTAGGTCTGTTTGCCGAAAAGACCTGAAAGCAATGAAATACTAGTAGCAAAAAACCACAACTAACACCGAGATCTTGATTTCAAAATACCATCTTCTTGAGAAAATGGCTGACTCTGGGGCCTGGATATGGAAAGTACTAGAAGAACTTAGAGAATTTTGTGCCAGCTATAAGAAAGTATTCAAAGATTCATGGGGACATGAATGACACTGGAGTCAGCTTGAAAAGACTACCACCGGCCTAGTGTGAGATAGCAGAGCAAAATAAATCATTATAGTAATGAATTACAACTTACAGAAGGAAAGAGGAATCCATGAGTCCATACTAATAAATATAAATGAAAGAAAATTAAATGAATACATAAGGTAAAAAAAACCTCCTTAGAATAGAATTCCGATAATAAATAGACATAATAAATTAGAAAATCACTATTTGGCAATCACTACAGGAATAATTTTTCATGCAAGGACCACACATAGATATTAAAACTAGCAGACAAAAATCTGTAAGTATCTCCTTATGAGATACATATTAATTATAAAGAGGGAATTAATAATTTTATAGTACATAAAAATGGTAGTTGCCACCTTAACCAAGTGATCAAAATTAATATCGCCAGTAACTGGCCCAACCTGACATCATCTGACTCCTTACTGACAGGGTGCGTGGACAATACTCTATGGTATTCCTGCCCAAAATGCAAAGCCTGAATCTAATCATGAGGAAATATCAAACAAACTAAGGGATTTTCAAAAAAATATTTGGTCTGTACTCTTCAAAAATGTCATTGATGTGAATAACAAAGGACTAAGAAAATGTTGCAGAAAAGGGACACTGAAAAGGCATGAAAACTAAATCCAATGTGTGTGTGATTCTTGATTGGACCTTTGATCAGAAAAAAAAAAGTGCTTTGATATGAAGGGCATTAATCGGACAATAAAATTTGAATGAAGACTATTATTGTGTCATTATTGTCTTAATATTAACTTCTGAATGTTCATAACTATCTGTGATTATGTAAGAAAATGTCCCTATTTTTAAGAAAGACATGCTGAAGTCACCTGGGTAGCTCAGTTGGTTAAGCAACTGCCTTCAGCTCAGGTCATGATCCTAGAGTCCCAGGATCAAGTCCCACATCAGGCTCCCCACTCAGCAGGGAGTCTGCTTCTCCTTCTGACCCTCCCCCCCCACTCTCTCTCAAATAAATACTTTAAAAAATAAAAAATGAAAAAATATTTGAAAAAAGAAAGACATGCTGAAGTACAGAGAGGTTATCCAAGCTGTGGACAAGGTGTTGAAGAAGGGTATGGGAGGGACATCTAAACAAGCCTGGGACATGAGGGAGAGATTTCCATAGGAAATGCTAACTAGTGGTATTTTAGTATTCTACTGCTATTGTAAAATAAATTACCACACACTTGGTGGCTCAAAACGACCTAAATTTATTATCTTAAGTTTTGGAGACCAGAGGTCCAAAATGGGGGCTAAAATCAAGATGCTATCAGGGCTGTGTTCCTTCTGGAGGCTTTAGGGCAGAATCCATGTCCTTGCATTTCCAGTCCCTGGTGATTAGCCACTTTCATTGACACTTTGCTCCAGACGTCCATCTTCAAAACCAGCAATGGCTGGATGAATCTTTCTCAAGTTGAATCACTCTGACCCTAACTCACCTTTTGCCTCCCTCTTCTCATTTTAAGGATGCTTGTGATTACTTTGAGCCCATCTTGACAATCCAGGATAATTTCTGCATTTATTTATTTATTTATTTATTTATTTATTTATTTATTTATTAAGATTTTATTTATTTATTTATTTGACAGAGACAGCCAGCGAGAGAGGGAACACAAGCAGGGGGAGTGGGAGAGGAAGAAGCAGGCTCCCAGCGGAGGAGCCTGATGTGGGGCTCGATCCCACAACGCCGGGATCACGCCCTGAGCCAAAGGCAGACGCCTAACCGCTGTGCCACCCAGGCGCCCCTAATTTCTGCATTTAAAGGTCAGATGATTACAACCTTAGTTCCACGTCCAATCTCAACTCCTCATTTGCCATGTAACAATGTATTTACAGGTTCCAGGGATTAGCGTGTGGACATCTTTTGTCGGCCATTATTCTGCCTATCACAAAAAACATTAGTTTTCCTTCTGTAGCAGGTATGATACTGTTATTTATTATAGAAACCAACTCATACTGGCTTAGCAGTTAAGGAACTTATATGATTTATATAACCGAAAAGTGCAGAAGAGGGAGCTGGATTTGGGACAGACCTGATATCTAATTTTTGTCAATCTCTCTATTCTGCTGTTTTCAGCACTGATGTCACCCTAAGTCACTCACCATCATGATCCCAAGAAGGTAGTTAATAGGTCTCATGGATACAAAAGCATTCCTTTTTATCAGCAGCAGAGAGGGTATTTTTGTCCCAGCAATCTGAGCACACATTCAAAGGTTCACTTTGATTGGATCAATTCAGAATTATATACCTTTCCCTGCAGCAATTCTGTGGCCAGAGGAATGGAATGTGCTAACTGGCTTACACTTAGTCCCAGGTCCCAGAGATAGACTCAGCTTCCCCAGAACAAACAGGATCTGAAATGGAAATTTTTTTTTTTTTTTGAGATTTTACTTATTTATTTGAGAGAGAGTGAGAGAGAGAGCATGAGCAGGGGGGGAGGGATGGAGGGAGAGGGAGAAGCAGACTCCCCACTTAGCAGGGAGACTAACACAGAGCTTCATCCCAGGACCCTGGGATCAGGGCCTGAGTCCAAGGCAGATGCTTAACTGACTGAGCCACCCAGGCACTCCCAAATGGAAAATTCTTAAGAAAAGAATAAGGAGGAATGGACTGAGGGAGACAACCAACAAACGTCGAATCTATCTTCACATACCAATCTCATATCCAGAATTATAATCTTTTAGTAATAGAATTATGAATAACCCAGAATATTTTAGAAGTGCTGAATTTCACCTAATAGTATCAAGTAAAGCAATGTAAATTAAAAGAAATATGCAGACACTAGGGTCATATTACATGACAAACGACATGAGTTACTGAACTGCGATCAGCACTGCTGTCTACTTCGCACTAATGCCAGCTCAGTCTTCCATACTAATTAGGAAACAAGAAGTCTCTGGTTGGTTCTCGAATGCAACAGAGAGACAGATGGACAATTTTGCTCAACACAAGCATATTTCTGCCTTATTTTTCACGGCAAATATTTTGTCTCTAGTGAATTTTTAAGTTTAATTTTAAATCCTTCAATTCTTTGTGGCTTTTTCTTTTGAATCTGTATCTTTGCGGTTATCATAGGCTTTATTCTCTTGTCACATTTGTTTATAGCAATGTTTCCACTTGTATGATTTGTGTACAGATATCCGTTTACTAATATATTCAAACCTATTTTTCTTTCTTTTTTTTTTTTTTAAGTAGCCTCCACACCCAGTGTGGAGCCCAATGTGGGGCTTGAACTCACAACCCCGAGATTGAGACCTGAGCTGAGATCAAGAGTGGGACGCTCAACTGACTGAGCCATCCAGGCGCCCCTCAAGCCTTAATTTCTTAAACCATTTTACAAAATTTACTGAGGTATAACTGACATACAATATTATATTAGTTTTAGGTGTATAATATAGTGATTTGATGGCTGTATACATTACAAATGGTAATCACAAGAAGTCTAGTTACCATGCGTCACCTTACAATGTTAATACAATGTCATTGACTATGCTCCCCATGCTGCACATTACTCCCCCATGACTTATTTATTTTATAACTGGAGGTTTATATTTCTTAATCCCCTTCACCCATTTTGCCCCCCATTCTTCTGGCAACCATCAATATGTTTTCTGTGTCCATGAGTCTGGGTTTTGTTTTGTTTCTTTGTTTGTTTAGATTACACACATAAGTGAAATGATGTGATAAATGCTTTTGTCTGACTTATTTCACTTAGCATAATATTCCCAAGGTAGAACCATGTTGTCACAATGGCAAAACTTCATTCTTTTTATGGCTGAGTAATATTCCATTGTATAAATATAGCATATCTTCTTTATCTGTTCATCCATCTTTCGAAACCTTTTGGCTGTTGTGAATATATTTACTTGGAAGATTCCTCAAATAATTGATCATTGCATACTGTTCAGGGTTTATAGCTGATTTGTGAGAGAGTTGGAATGAAGTGTCCTCACTTTATATTATCCACAACCAGAAACCAATGAGAAGTTTCATTTTAATATCTAAGAAGGACACTCATTATGAGCATAATAGAAATTGTACTATGGTATTTGATTTGAAAGGTAGCATCCATTCGAATGTGTCTTCCACTTGTACCAATATCTAGAAACTCTTTATATAAATTAAAATATTTCCACCTCTAGACATTCTATTTGAAGATGCAAACAATCTTGGAAAGAGTAATACAAAAATTTTAATACAATATTAGTCACTGATATCTTAATATGACTTAATTTACGGGTTCTTCTTCATAATTAGTTGAGAAGTGGGGCACTGAGCAATTTATGAATAACAACTCAATATACAAAAACATGTTTCTTCTCCCTCTAATAATCCTCCCATCTCCTCAAATAACATCAATTAACTGTCTATTTTATTTGAGATAATTATATATGACAACAAAAAAGTCTTTGTGAAAAGGATATTTCTATCAATGGGAGAACCTTACTTCCAATCACCATGTTAGGGCACTCAAAGCAACTTTTAGATTCCCTTTGGGACTTATTTAAATTAAGCACAAAAAAAATCATTGTAAGCCAGAAATTTTCCATAGATGTTCCCTGATGATTCTCAATTGGAGATTACACTCACAGGACTGTAGAACTGACCATCCCAGTAAATGCAGTCTAGTTATTAGTGAGTAGTCAATCCAATTACCTTAGACCTAAGAAATTTAAATTAAGCCTCTCCTAATTTGGGAAAGGTTTCAATTGCTAATAGGATAATTGCACCTGATTTCAAAGTACAGACTACAGTTTTCTTTTTTTAAGAACTCATTTTTGGAAATAGAGCAATTCCCTCAGTGGAAAGATGATTAAAAAAAAAAAAAAAAAACCACCACCACCACCACCAGTAACAACTGAGTTTTCCCTCTGCCTCAATTTTACTGCTGCATCTCATACTGAAGTAATAATAAGCAGACCTGTCCTTTTTTTTTTTTTTACTTTCATGTGTTCCCATATTGTCTTACCGTATTATGATTATATTAGCAATTAGAAAAGGAGGAATTAATGCTGCATCTACTTATTACCATCAGCCTATTAATTTACATTGGAAATTCCCTCTACGCTTTGACATTCTGTGCTATTCTGTGTTGAGTCATCTGAGATTTCAGAGAGAACTCTCATTATCAAATTAATTCTGAAAGAAGGAAGCTTTTGCCCTTCCCATTTCTTCATGAGAAACCTACTAACAGATGTTCTTTTATGTAATACACATACCTCTGTCATCCACTTTGGGGTGTGGGGGTGCATGACTTATCTGCTCTGTATGGTGCAAATGAAGTGAGAATTTAGAAAAAATGGTGTCATGGACTGCTTTGTACTTACTGTCTTAACCTTTTAAATTTTAATAGAAAGTAACCTTTTCCTTATTTTATGTTTAATTAAATCTCTCGCACTCTTCAAAGAAAACCATTTTTTTCCTCCATAAGGTAAACTTGAGATTGCTATTGAACATTTCTCCTTCGTCAATAGCTCTTTAATATTCTTGTCTCATTCAGCAAATATAATGTCAGATAAAGTTGCATTTATTGTGAGAGTGCTTAGTAATTGTGTGTTTATAGTGAAAATGTGTCTCAAAAGATACCATTCTATACACTTAATTTATTTTCAGGTTAAAAGTTTATATTTATTTAGATTTCATTTGAATATAAACTAGAGTGTAGTTTTAAAGAGATAAAAATAGTTTCACAGCTGTAAGTTCCAAAAAAATGATAAATTCATTTCAACAGCATCTGCAATTTGGAAAAAAAAAAAAACTCCAATAGAGAAAACAAAAGTTATGTGCTACTCTGGTTGAAACATTCCAACTATTCGTTAAGGAATCAAAATCTGCTATTTATTTCAGATGTGTATCACTACAAAACTTTCACAACACACCTGTTTCTGCTCAGACACTATTTTGATGACCTACAATTTTATTGGTGTTAAAATGTTAGATTTTTTTTTTTTTTGCTACAATAAACACATTTCTCTAATAGCATTCTTTCTAAAGAACGAAGCAGGTGTCTGAATGATCTTGTGATTTGGGGCTGACAATACAAACTGAGCTATCACATCACATTTGGGATAACTATTCTTTTTCCTCAGTAATTATTTATCCTCTTTGCCAAAATCTATGTTTTCATACTAACTTTTAAAAACAATTAAGAAAATGTTGGGTATCTTTTCATGGCATTGCTTTGCAATGGAGACAAATCTACCATATCAAGTCGGTCATATAAAATGGTTGATTCATTCAACAAATATTTACTGAGCCCCTATGGTGTCTCAAACTCTGTCCTAGGTGATTAAAATATATCCGTGAACAGTTCAAACAAATATCACCATCTTTAGGAGGGTTACCCTTTAACATGGGTGTTAAAGAAATCCACGAGAAATATAATACATAAGCAAATTATCTAGGGTATAAGATGAGGAGTACTATAAATAAAAAATAAAAATAAAAACTAGAATGAGAGGACCAGGAGTTTGTGGTGGGGTGGGAGCAAATGTTCCAGGATTAAATAGATGATAGGGATGGATCTTTGAGGACAGACTTGAGGGTGGTGAGGAAGTTAGCCTTGTAGACTCTGGGGAAGAGCATTCCAGGCAGAGAAATGGTTGAGAAAGAGCTAAGGAACTGTTGAGGAGGGAAAGAGAAGGCATATTATTATGATTTCATTTATTTATTTGACAGAGAGATAGAAAAAAGCACAAGTAGCCAGAGCAGCGAGCAGAGGGAGAGGGAGTATCAGGCTCTCTGCTGAGGAGGCAGCCCGATGCAGGGCTCGATCCCAGGACCCTGGGATCATGACCTGAGCTGAAGGCAGATGCTTAACCGACTGAGCCACCCAGGTGCCCCGAGAAGGCGTATTATTTAAGGACAACAAGGAAGGCGGAGAAAACAGCAAATCCTGTAGGGGGTTCAAGTGCTGAGGAGGGGGCTTGAATGCTGTGCTGAAGTTGTAAACTCCCCTCATTTCAAGAGACTACATGACTTTCAAAACCTCAGCTTTTAGAAAGTTCTCCATCAATCTTTGGTAAGCAAATATTATAATTTAATATTTAGATGACCCTAAATTATTTTAAGCTTATGTAACAAAATAAAATAGGGTAAGACTGCATCATTAAAAAATAATGAATCAAATTATGTTCTGTTCCTATTTGGGGTGGAGGAGGGGAAAGACCTCTGCCTACAACAACCATCCCATTTTGATCCCAGCACCTTATTCTGACAGACTACTGCCCTGGCTGAGAAGCCTCTGAAAGTAAATCAATGTCTTTTGAGTTTTATAATTGAGAAAATGTCACCAGAAGTTGGATCTGAAAGCTCTAACATTACAAATAATCACAGAAACAAAGAATACATCAGATGTCTTCCTCTCATTTCCACTGAGAAGAAAGAAAGGAAGTCAGGGAAAAAGGAAGGGGGAAGGAAGGGGTGTGGTGAGAAGCGTGCACAGTAGTTGAACAAACCAGATACAAAACACACTTATGGTCTAACATTTGGTAAGTTCTGTGCACCATTTCGATATGGAAACCAGATCTATTGGGAAAACAATATGAAATAAGCAACTGGAAAAACACATTTGCATCTCTCGCAGTATGATTAAATGGTCACACTGTACCAGAAACTATGTGGACATTAAGATGAAATGGCGTCTGGCACTATTCAGGCAATAGAGGGCAGTTTAATTGGTGGTACATTTAAAAAGCACAACATATTGCTACATAATTCAAACTAAAACTTTTTATTTCTCAGCGCAGAAATGACCCCAGTCAGCTCTTTGTTTCCTACCATAAATGTCAATATACTTTATAAAGAGCTAAGCTTACCCAGGTTAGTATAATTTGGGAGTTTAATAATTGTTAGTTCTCTTCATCAGGCTTAGGAAGATATCTACTTACTTGATTTAAAAAAAAAATTATAACTCCAGATAGGAAGTAAGGGCTCTTATTATTTGAAAGCATCCTCAGGCTTGAATATAACTGAAATTTCGAATAATCTGAAAGTTTGAAGTCAAATAGTTGGAATCTTTATTAAATTCCTCTGTTAATAATTTAGAAATAGACATCAAGTTAAAATCAAACCACAAAACTTGTCTGATTATCTGTAACAGCTGAGGTTCTCTATTGTATGAACAAGGTATTTTGTATCTATATCATTTGCTTATTTTTAAACCAAAGAGAAAAATGTTTATATATTAAGCTTGAACTTTGCTCTGGTCTCTAACATAATGTTTAACTCTCAAGCAGGTAACTCCAAACCATGAGAAGTTCAAAAAATTTGTAATTCTGATCACATATTATGACCATTTAAAAAATGCAATAAATATTATCCTTCCAGGACACTGGTAATTACAGGTTGAACAGACTGATTGCTAAGAATGTGATTCTCACCTCTAATTACAGCATTGGGAAGTGCATGAATAAATTAATATGGTTGCTTTACAGACTGTTCTCAGTTTAATAACTGAGATAATTCTCTTCCTTTGAGCATCTACAATAAAGTGCTGAATTTTTTAAATACTAAACCCTGTGGCCCATAAAATGCCATCATTAGGAAAAGATGGTGTCAAATCTAGAAAAACATAATCAACAGAGTTGGCCTCTGAGCATTGGCAATTACCTCGAGTTGGCATTTCCGTAATTTCCTTGCATTCTTGGTCTCAACCAAGTGAAATCTGTGTTTTTCCTCTTTAGAAATTCAATATAAATCATAGATAAAATCCACTAACAAGAAGAAAATATTCCAAGTAACTGACAACTATTATCTTCCCACGGTAGGAATGAAGAAATTTTTGCCAAAACAGGCAATGTCACTTAGCTTTTTTATCAAAGAACCATGGCATTTACAGTATATTCTATTCTGTGATACTGATTTACCTCTGCAAATTTCACTATAAATCACATGCATTTAATAGGAATAATGAAAAAATACAAAAGAGATTCGTAGGCTTGAAATATCTGCAGAAAAGAGATATCTAGGACATTTAGCACAGAAGTTAATACTTCCTCTTATCTTCTTTACAACACAGATGTTTGCATATAGAAAAATTCCACATACACACACACATACACACACACATATATGAAAAATTATATCTATCTATCTATCTATCTATCTATCTATCTATCTATCTATCTATATATCTCCTATATAGGATATATAGACATTGACAAAATAAATGTTTTTTGGAGCTTGCAATACAAGAGGGTTGAAGAAAATGAAGACAGAACCCAATGGGAAGAAAAGCAGAGAAGGAAGTGTGATGGAAGCAGATATTAAATCTCGAGTCTATTAAAAAGTACAATACAGAAGACTCAATTTTTGGAAGTAAAACAACTTTCTGGAACATTAAGAAGCCTAACATTTAATAAATGACTACCTTAATGTCCGTAATACAATTAGCCATCTACTCCCTTCTCTGGAGACAGATGCTGCTCCTGACATATCTAGTTTGTTTTATCCTAAAATTCTCAGCTCTGCCATTCCTTATATAGCTGTTCATTCCACATTTTTCATGTGTATCACTTATGACGAATCTAATGGGATATTTTTAGATACCTAACAGAAGTAGGCAATATAATCTTCTCAATCTTCACAACCTCCACTTGAAATTCATGGCTAAAGAGCATTATCTCAATACTCCATCCTACCTATAGCCCACAATGACTGGGGGAGTGAAGTTAAAACAGCAATGCCTCAACATTTCAGCAATTCCTTCTGATTCTGTGAAAGCAGTAGTGGGCTATACAACTCTCTTCTGACTTGCTGCTATCTAATTCTTTGAGTTAGCCACGTTGGCGGCTTACACCAGAGATTATTAACGAAAGACTAAGCTTACACATGTTTCATTTAAGGTGTATACATAACATTATGTAGGAATATTTGCATAATATCAGCAGTGGGTTGCAGACCATATAAAGTCTATCACTTAAGTTATCCCTGCACTCTATGTTATGAACTCTGCAAGAAATCCTTAGGAGCACTCACCGCCTACTTCCTCATCCATCAATCACCACACAGAGCAGGAGCAGGCAGATCTGCTGAGAGTTGCTTTTCACTTGTGTCTACAAGGAGATGAATTATTGACTCCAGCCCCTCCAAGACACTGGACAGTGTTTTTGCTCAATAAGGTTTACCTTCAGTAAGTTGGTGAATAACATTTTCTCAGTGTTTTTTGTGTATGAGAACTTATACTCGGCATTTTGGAGCGAGGTCAAAAGTAAAAATAAAAACAAAAATTCAGATGTTTATTTTCCTAGGAATAAGCTTCAAGATAATTGAACATCAAAAACTCCTGTATTTTATACACGTGAATAGTGTCTTTATAGACTGATTTATAATAGAAAAGATCTGCACATTTTAAATTGGGTTTTTTGCTGGAAACGTGTTTTTCCTAAGCAAATAGCACTGCATTAGGAATGGAATTCCAAGGAGCAACCAAATAGACATGATACTTACCTTAGACAGAACTCTTATTTTAGCTGCATCCACAAAGCATGTTCTCTTGCTAATATGTTTCCTATATAAATCTTTTTCTTCTCTTGCAACATTTTGTTGACCTGTTCTCTCCTCTGGTTATAAAACACTATGATGCTTTTGATGAAGTTGACACTTAACTGACTGATTGGAGAGTTGATGGCATGAGGCACAATTTTCATCCAAAGTTAAAGAGTACCCATTGCATAAGGGCCTGGCCCAATCAGTCTTGAAAGTCAAAACCAGACTGATGTGATAGGAAGAACACTGAATCTGGAGTTCAAAGAGAAGTTTCATATCCTGTCTACCAGTGACTACAGCTGTATGACTATAGATAACTAACTTAACCTATCTGGGGCTATTTCTCATTTTAAAATTGCCTATAATTATACCTGCCCTATATAGTGCACAAGGATATTTTGAAGCTCAAATTAAATGATGAGCTAGATCTCCTGTCCCAGATATGAGGGAAAGAAATAGAAGAACGAGTATATGAGAGCAGACAAGGTAAGTTAGAAATCTTTTCCAAATGGCTACTTTTATGTTGGCTACAGATTACCATTGGAGGAAATGAAGGTCAGAGAATATTAAAAGGGGTCATCAAGAAAACATCATTAAAGATAGGTGGCCTCTTTAACAAACCAATTTTGTTTCCTAGGTCTCCATTTTCTGATCTGCTTGAGTGAGGGGAAAATGTGCTATCTCTAAGACGTTATAGTTCTAGGATATAATTCTGCCCATTTTAAAAAGTGTGACTAATTTCACCATATGCATGAGAAAGAATTGTAGATTATATGTAATCAGTTCACATTTTTGTACATTTCCTCTCTAATAGTTTTGATCATTTTCAAAACATGCATGAGCCCTTTTTCTTTCTCCCCAGGTGATGACAGTAAGAGATACTCTTACCACACTAACAGATGTTGTTAGACTGTGTGGCAAGTACTGAGCTAAGTTCTTTGTATAGTTTATTTTATAAAAACTCAGTAATAACCTTGACTTTGGTACTTTTATTATTCTAAATTTGTATATGAAAAAATGAGGCTTGCCCTTAAGTATCAGAATCCAGATTTGAATGAACGCATGTCTTTCCGACCACAAAGTCCACACTTATTACAAGAGCTACACACTTTCTCATTGTATAAGATAATAGGCACTAGAAAATAAAGTTAGGGAGGATAAAATCCTTATTTAGAAGTTTACAATTTAGATTAGGAAATATTTTTTAAAAGATTTTATTTATTTATTTGACAGATATTGAGAGAGAAAGAGACACAAGCAGAGGGAGCGGCGGAGGGAGAAGCAGGATCCCCACTGAGCAGGGAGTCTGATGGGGGCCTTAATCCCAGGACCACCTGAGCCACAGGTAGATGCTTAATGGACTGAGCCACCCAGGCGCCCCTAGATGAGGAAATTAGGTGAGTATGTAAATGATAAAACCAAAAAACAAAGGTTGAAAGGAGAGTAATATGAGCTATTTTCTTCCAGCTTTATTGAGAGATAATTGACACGCATTGTATAAGTTTAAGGTGTAAAATTGTGATGATTTTATACATTTATTTTATTGCAAAATGTTTACCACAATAAGGTTAGTTAACACATCCTATCCTTCACATAATTACCATTTTGTTGTTGTTACAGTGAGAACATTAAGGCTCCACTCTCACGGCGACTTTTAAGTATGCAAACCATATTGTTGCCTGTAGTCACCATGCTGTACACTAGATCCCTGGAGCATACTCTTAAAACTGCAAATCTGTATTCTTAGACCAGCGTCTCCTCATTTCCCTCACCCCTCAACCCCTGGCAACCGCCTTTTTACTTTCTGTTTCTATGAGTTCAATGTTTCTAGGTTCCACATAAAAGTGAGATCTTGCAGTATTTGCCTTTCTCTGTTTTAATACCCTCAAGATGTAGACATGATGCTGCAAATGTCAGGATTTCTTTTTTATGGCTGAATAATATTCCATTGTATATAAAATTATATATTATATCATTATATGATTACATATGTGTTGCAATCTATATAGTTATATAATAAACTATATATAATTATGTATTGCATATTTTATGTTTTTTATTTATAAGATAAATATAATATGAATACTTATTTTATATCATATAAATATATTTAATAATACAATTCATATTTTATTTTTATATACATATTATATATTTATATACTATATATCATTTATATATTTTATGCTAATTATATAGTTATATATATTCATTATATGTTACATATATATGCCATATTTTCTTTAACAGCTAATATTTAATAATTATTTATATGATTGCTGCACTAACCCTTCAACATCCCCCAACAATCCTAGAAGATTTGTGTAATCTGTAAATGGGGAGACCGAGGTTTCAGAAAGGTTAGTAATTTGTCCTAAGTCACATGGCTAGGGAATAACAGTTTGGGAATATAAGCCCAGACACTGAGACTCCAGAGGCATCTTGATAACTAATAAGAGTAGCACAAAATTCAACGAAGAACAGAGAGTGTGAGCTAATGAATGTTCATTTAGTGAGGTAGAAACCTAAGAAGATTCATGATAGATATATAAATATTTTTTATATATGCATTATGATACGATGATATAGTAAGAAATATATATTTTGGTGTTCATTCTTAGGTCCTGCCAGAGCTCCTAGAACCTCTGTAATTTCCTAAGTGATAAAGGTGCTAAGAGCATCTTTTCTTATAATATTTATCTTCCACCCCATTTGACACAGAGCTTCTAAATCTCTTGGAATTTCCTTGGTGATAGGAGCATCTGTTGTTTTAATGAGGCAACTCTTGGTGGCTCCTGGATAGCTTCAGCATGGGGACGGGTCACCCACAGCCCAAGCCATGATTAGAAAATGGAAACTTTCAGCTTCACCTGTCATCCTCAGGGGAGGTAGTGAGGGTAGAGGTTATAGTTAATCATCAATCGTCAATCACGCTTATGTGATGAAGCCTTCAAAAAATCCCTGAGCTAAGGGGTTCGGATAGCTTCCAGGCTGGTGAATACATCTATGTCCTGGGGGTGATGCACCCCAAATGCATGAGGATAGAGGCTTCTGTGCTTGGGACCCTTCTAGACCTCTCCCTATGTACCTCTTCATCTGGCTGTTCATTTGTGTCCTTTAAAATATCCTTCATATTTTAATAATCTGCAATAATAAGTGACTATTTCCCAGGGTTCTGCGAATTGCTGTAGCAAATTATCAAATCTGAGGAGGGGGTCATGGGTACCTCCCATTTGTAGCCAAGTCAGAACTTGTGGGTGATCTTGGGGACCCACCACTTACAACTGGCATGTGATACAGGGGGGCAGTCTTGTGGTACTGAGCCCTTCACCTGTGGGGTATGCCCTAGCAACAGGCAGTGTCAGAATTTCTAGCCAAGAAAAACCTATGTATCTGAGATCAGAAGTGTCAAGAGTTTGAGGGTAAAGGGGCAACAATGAGCTTTTCCTATAGGCGCACCTACATGTATACTGATATGTGTCTGTGTGTATACATATTTTGACTTTTTTTTTAAAGATTTGATTTATTTATTTGACAGAGAGAGAGACAGCCAGCGAGAGAAGGAACACAAGTAGGGGGAGTGGGAGAGGAAGAAGCAGGCTCCCAGCAGAGCAGGGAGCCTGATGCGGGGCTCAATTCCAGGACCCTCGGATCACGTCCTGAGCTGAAGGCAGACGCTTAAGGACTGAGCCACTCAGGAGCCCCTGAGATTTTGACTTCTTATCTGGGAATTATCTATGCAAAATTCCTGAAGAGATATCCTAGCTATCAATTACTTTTGTCTGCCAGAAGTTAAATCTGGATTTTGGAGGAGGTAAATAGGAAATGAGTTAGAAAACATGACTAAAACATGAAACCCCAGCTCAGAGTGCTTGGTCCTCCTACAAATATCAAGTCACTCTTCAGGCCTCCGGGCACTGCCACTTCATATATGCATCATCAGCGCTGCGATCTCTACCACGACTTGCGAATTGAAGGTCAATGTCAACCAAGAAGAAGGAGAGGGAGCTGGTCCTCATTTGGAAGAATTTCAAGACCAAGTT
This sequence comes from Ursus arctos, assembly GCF_023065955.2. Classification (NCBI taxonomy): domain Eukaryota; kingdom Metazoa; phylum Chordata; class Mammalia; order Carnivora; family Ursidae; genus Ursus; species Ursus arctos. Next base: position 54,622,694 of record NW_026622808.1, on the reverse strand, counting down.
TCCGATGTTAAAATGTTCGGTCATGCTATACTAAAATGAAGTTGCTGAAGTTTTACAAAAACGATCAAGATAAAAGAGATCGCAGGGAAGCATGGAGGGTGTGCGAACACAGATGCAAACACTTCCTGTGGCTGTGAGCAACAGACCGCAGGGCTAGAGGTAGTGCTTTTTAACAATGCTAGAAATAAAGTTAGGTCCAGTTGAGTGCCAGAATACACACATATAACATAAGCAAATGAAACCTGAAGAAGTCAGCAAAAAAAGAGGAAACCATTCCTTTATTTGCCACCTGAACCCACCACTTTCAACCTCCTCCCCAAGGTAAATCTTAGCCTCCAATAATGCACAACATCAATGCGGAGAAACAAAACAAGCTAGTTTATGACTCTTAAACCTTAACAGCCCTGGTCCAAGTCATTATGAGCAATTTAATGCTGACTTGCTCACTTAATCCTCAAGTAAACTACAACTCCATTGTACATATATTCATATTTTCCATGATTCCAAAATTTCCATCTTAATACATGACTACAATGTATAAAAATTAAATAGACATGCCTTAGAGTGCTATGTCTGGCTATGAGATCTAATACCTTCATTAGTTATATAATTTCCATATATGCTGAATGTATCTAAGCAACAGTGGGGTGGTTGGACTAAAATAATTTAAGAATCCTTCCAAGCCTGTTTTGTGTGTGTGTGGGGGGGGGAGGGCTAATGGAGAATATATTTATATACCAGCATGTACCTAAGAAAGGTTATTTGGCTCTCAGTTTATTCACAGTCTAACAGAAATGGAGTTTTACAGAAACAGATTGCATGTGTAGGGTACTTTATTTTTCTAAACCTTAATAACATGTGGTTTCCCTTTATTCTTACTGTGTGAAGCAAATAATACAGGTATTACAACAGCTCCTCCCTTTAGAGGTTCCTTCCTGTTCATGTTAGTGATTAGTGGCAGAAATGAGAGAAATGCCCATGTGTCCTAAGTCCAATTTTCATATTCTTTGAGAAGATGATGCCATTCTTATCTATGCTACTATCAGCAATCTTATGATCTCAGTCACCTCTCTGTGACACATTAATCAAAGACAAAGAGAGGCACCTGGGTGGCTCAGTCAGTTGTGTCCAACTCCTGATTTTGACTCAGGTCATGATCTCAGGGTCCTGCGACAGAGCCCCACATTGGGCTCCACGCTCAGCAGGGAGTTTGCTTGAAGATATCTCCCTCTTCCTCTGCTCCTCTCCCCACACTCTTTCCCCCTCTAAAAAAAAAAAAAGACAAAAAAAGAAGCCACTCGAAGGAGAGAAGACATGAAGATGGAACACTGGGTGAAATGAGAATAATAATTAAAAAAAGAAACAGGAGTTTAATTCTGTGGCTGTACTCGTAAAGCACAAACTGAAATGATCACATACTGGCCCTCTTCATGAGAGAGGTTAACCAAACTCAATACAATTCTGTGGAAGTTGACCTTGATAAGACAGCAATACCTGGGCTCCAATCCAATTTCTTTCTTAATCCTTTATTTCCTCAGCTATTCAAGGAGGACAATAATTAAGAACCCCTAAGTACCTGAATGCCCTACTTTGTTTACCCCCATCAACATCACCCTAGCCTCAGTAACTTCAGTAGTGACCTCCATCTACCAAACCTCTCCCTCATATCTCATAGGTTTTATTAAGATAATTTGATGTAATGGCTGGGATGGTATTTTGTAAATTACATGGCATTCAGTTATCTATTTTCAGAACTTAGGGAGTTAATTTAGTTACTGATATTAAAATGTGAATAATATTCACATTCGCACTTCTGTTCATGCATGTGTTGCAATATTTTACCCTTGCTTCCAAAAGAAAAAAAAAAATGGACTGAGGAGACTAGGTATTCCTCAGTCACCTATTTCAATGAACTCATCTTTTTAGGAATTCCAAGGGTTATATTTGAATTGTGGATTTGAGCAATAGTGATTTCAAAGGCATTGATGAAAAGCAGTTCATGTTTTTTAATGAATTCAGTGGATTCAATGAATTGAATTAATTTCAATGAATTATACCTTGTTCCTCTTCATAGACTTCGGCTTGTTTCTGAGAAATAACCTGAGGTTTGTTTTTAATTTGTGTCTAAATTACAGGTATATATGTTAATAAAAGAGACTATGAAAATTAGTCTTTTAATATGTATATGAATATTCCTTATGGCAATTAACAAAAAAAGAGCTAAATTTAGATGCATTAATGTTGAATAACTAGATTCTCACAAAAAACTGTTATTATAAAGTGACTGTTTTCTATCAGAATGAAGGATCAAAGTTTTATGATCACCCCACTCTGTAGCCTTATCTTTAATATGCTTCAATTAAAAAAACAGTATTTCTTTCCTATAAGACTGAAAGGAATATGGTGTTAATGTTCTTCTGAGTAAATCACCTGTCTTAATGATAATAAGACACTTTGGAATTTTTGCAAAAAAAATTAACTGTAAGTCTACCTTTCTTGATGGTACTATATTTAGATTTTAATTTAGTAAATGCATCAATAGACTTAAGCCCATGAATTATTACCTGATACATCTGTTTAACTAGAAATTAAAGATTATTTCTAAAATAAAAAATAAGCATCTTTAAATGATATTAAAATTTTAAAAATGATTGTTTCTTAATTTTGCCATAAACTAGAGACTCAGAGTCTAATTTTCAGAGTCCTTGTATCCACCATTTTTCTCTCTTCCCTTCAAAACAGCAGCCTGCTTCCCTCTGGGAAACACTACCTCTGATAAGTCCCATATCAACTTCTCCATGTGGTAACTGAATGTGATACGTTATACAAGTCTGGAAGTGTGTGATGGTGAGATTACTTCTGGGTTTCAAAGTGGAAACAGACATGCATACAAGGTCACTTCTGATGTAAGCATCACACTGTATTCCCAGATCCCCTTAATTGACTCCACATCTTAACTAAGAATCAGTTGCTATATAATGGGAATGGCCATAGACTGGGAGTCAGGAGACATATTATTGTAACTCATTTACTGGGTGACCGTGGATAAATCACATAGCCTGCCCTACCCCCTGTTTGTCTATCTACTATTTGGTACTCCTTCCCTCTTAATGTCTTGTAGGCACTACTTCTAAAATATTCTAATATTCAAAAGACCTGACATAGCCCGGGAAATTAACAGGACTTCAGATAATTCTGACGCAGGTAGTATACTAGGCTTTTATTTTTTAATTAATTTATTAATTTCTAATGGCCTGTTCTTAGCTTTTTTTTTTTTTTAAAGATTTTATTTATTTGACAGAGATAGAGACAGCCAGCGAGAGAGGGAACACAAGCAGGGGGAGTGGGAGAGGAAGAAGCAGGCTCATAGTGGAGGAGCCTGACGTGGGGCTGGATCCCGTAACGCCGGGATCACGCCCTGAGCTGAAGGCAGACGCTTTAACCGCTGTGCCACCCAGGCGCCCCTGTTCTTAGCTTTCTATAATTGGAATAACTTACTTATAACTTGGGGGCTCTGGCTTCTTGTCCTCAATGCAATGTTTTTAGTATTGGTCAATGATATTGGTAGATAGTGCTGTTCAAATCTTCTGTCTCATTACATTTAAAGTCTATTTCTTATAAGCAGCACATCGTTGAATCTGGCTTTTTCATCCAGACAATCTCTGATAAGATTTTTTTTCATGTTCAACTTTCCTTTATTACATAAGGTATACGCATTCATTGCAAATATTTAGATAAATATGAAAGTAAACCATATTCACAAATGCAGTATTACTAAATGTCAGAGAGTTACTGTGATAATGAAATGAGTGAACGTAAAGGTCAAGCAGTTACAAGGCCCAGCCCAGAGCCACCAAGCACGAATGTGTTAGCCATGACCAATATCATATACTTTGGTATATATCCTTTCAATTTGTCTTCCCAACTCTTCTTCTCTCAGTATTTCCTAATCCAGTAAATGGCATTATCATTTTTTAAAAGTTATTCAGACCAAGAACTTCACTCCTGTCTCTCACACTCCTCCCCCTTCCTCATACTGAATCCAATACATTAGATAAACCTGGTAGACAATCTCTGATTTATTTTGTTTCAATTTTTTATTTAAATTCTAGTTAGTTAACATATAGTGTGATATTGGTTTCACGAGTAGAATTTAATGATTCATCATTTACATTCAACACCCAGTGCTCATCACAACAAGTACCCTCCTCAATTCCCATCAACCATTTAGCCCATCCCCCACCCACCTCCTCTCCAATCATCCTCAATTTATTTTCTTTCTTTTTTTTTTTATCCTCAATTTATTTTCTATAGTTAAGAGTCTCTTATGGTTTGCCTCTCTCTCTCTTCCCCCCTCCCCTATGTTCATCTGTTTCGTTTCTTAAATTCCCACACATGAATGAAATCATATGGTATTTATCCTTCTCTGATTGACTTGTTTTGCTTAGTATAATACCTGTAGCTCCATCCACATTGTGGCAAATGGCAAGGTTCCATTCTTTTTGATGGTTGAGTAATCTTCCATTATATATATATACACACACACATACATAACATACACACATGCATATACATATATGCACCCTCCCTTATTCACACACACACACACACACACACACACACACATATATATTCCCCCCCACCTCTTTATCCATCCATCAGTCGAGGGACCTTTGGGCTCTTTCCATAGTTTGGCCATTGTTGATAATGCTGCTATAAACATTGGGGTGCATGTGTCCCTTCAAATCAGTATTTTTTAATCTGTTGGCCAAGTACCTAATAGTGCAATGGCTGTATCATAGAGTAGCTCTGTTTTTAACTTTTTGAGGAACCTCCATACTGTTTTCCAGAATGGCTATACCAATTTGCATTCCCACCGACAGTGTAAGAATGTTTCCCTTTCTCTACATCCTCACCAACATCTGTTATTTCTTGTGCTGTTAATTTTAGCCATTCTGACAGGTGTGAGGTGGTATCTCATCATGTGTTTGATCTTGTATTTCTCTGATGATGACTAATGTTGAGAATCTTTTCATGTGCCTGTTAGCCATCTGGACGTCTTCTTTGGCAAAGTATCTTTTCATGTCTTTTTCCCATTTCTTAACTGGATTATTTGGTTTTTGGGTGTTGAGTTTGTAAGTTCTTAATAGATTTTTGGGTACTAGTCCTTTATCTGATAAGACATTTGCAAATAATTTCTTCTATTCTGTAGGTTGCCTTTTAGTTTTGTTGACTATTTTCTTTGCTGTGCAAAAGCTTTTTATTTTGATGAAGTCCCAATAGTTTATTTTTGCTTTTGTTTCTCTTGCTTTTGGAGACATGTCTAGCAAGAAGTTGCTATGGCTGAGGTAAAAGAGGTTGCTGCCTGTGTTCTCCTGGAGGGTTTTGATGGATTCTTGTCTCACATTTAGGTCTTTCATCCATTTTGAGTTTATTTTTGTGTATGGTGTAAGAAAGTGGTCCAGATTCATTCTTTGGCATGTGGCTGTTCAATTTTCCCAACACCATTTGTTGAAGAGACTGTCTTTTTTTCCACTGGATATTCTTTCCTGTTTAGTTGAAGATTAATTGACCATAGAGTAGTGGATCCATTTCTGGGTTTTCTATTCTGTTCCACTGATCTCTGTGTTTGTTCTTGTGCCAGTACCATACTGTCTTGATGACTACAGCTTTGTAATATAGCTTGAAGTCTGGAGCTTTGCTTTTCTTTTTCAAGATCACTTTGACTATTCAGGGTCTTTCATGGTTCCATACAAATTTTAAGATTGTTTATTCTAGCTCTCTGAAAAATGCTGGTGGTATTTTGATTGGGATTGCACTAAATGTGTAGATTGCTTTGGGTAGTATAGACATTTTAATATTATTTGTTCTTCCAATTCATGTAATCTCCGATTTTTAATTGGAGCGTAACATCAAAATATTTTTGAACGCAACAAAATTTAAAAAAATGAGGTCCCTTTAATAAAATTCTGACAAATGTATAAAAACCTACCAAGACCACATCTAGTTGCCTGAAATTCCCCACCTTTTCTGACCACACTGACGTATCAAATTAATATTCCTGCCAATCGGTGGTTAAAAAGACAGCAGCAACATATTCATAAAAACAGGTGTTGATTTTTGCATTATGGTGTCAAGGCTTCACTTCATGTCAAGGTGCAGGAATATAAAATCTTCAAAATACTTTTTTTTTTTAAAGAGAAGAAATAGAAAGCATTTGCAAAACTGCAGTTTGTAAGTCAAATGAATACACTTTTCAAACCAAACTCCAAGGATTTTGTTTCACAAGTATCCTTTAAAAATGAAAGATAAATTTGTAATGAAGCAAGAGCAAAAGACCCAAATGAAGAGAAAAAAATTAAGTTATTGCGAGTGGAAAATATTTTTAACTAAGAGGAAAAAGTAATGATTGGGGTAACATAATAGAAATGACTTTTGGGAAGTTTTGATAACAGACTCTATTTTCTAAGGGTAGTTATTAACTATCTACCAGAATTGGTGATTAATTATACATATAGGATTATGTTTAAATCCTTTGTCTAATATATTAAATCTTTAGTTTGAAAATGGAAATATTCCATTTTCTTTAGGAATGTCTAATTTACTAAGTAACAGCAGGAGGCTCTATTATCCAATATGTTCAATAATATTTGCAAACTGTTTTTCCAAATCCTCAATATCTTCGGTTGTTATAAACAAAGAAAGCATTTGAAGGGGATTAGAAATATGTGACTGAATTACCATTTAAATAAAGTTGATTCAGCCCAGAAGGGACAATAGAAAGGCTTTCAGTCTCAGTAAATTCACTTTAATGTCAGTAAACAAATGGCCCAAAGTAGTTTTATCTGGTTCTGGCTATAAAGGGTGAAATGCAAGAGACAAGATTGGAAAAACAGTGTTTACTGTATTGCTGCCAGCAAAAAAGAACTGACTTCTACCCTGTGCCAGTGTGGTCTCAGCTCCTTAGCTGAAACGTTATCTGTGTACATAATCTCATAACTCAATTTATCCATCTATATTAATGTATTTAAACGTAGCTTTCACACATGGCCTCAATTTCTTATTTAAATGGTCATAATAAACTAGCATTATAAATGACTATGATGGAACTTTAAATCGTATCAATTAGAGATCAAAAATGTATTACTCTCTTGATGTTTTAAATTCTAGTAAATGATGTTCACGCTATTAATTGATTTGTATATTGGCAGACCCATGCAACATTTTTCCTTCTGCAAAAAACAAGTTGAAATACATTTACTTTGAAATAGGAAGGCTGTGAGACTCAAGTTAAATCCATATGCATATATATTAAAATTTACAGTTGAGAGAATTACTGCAAGGATAGTTGATATATGATAGTGCTAATAATACCAAGTTATGCATATATTAGATGATCCTTATAATAATAATACAATGCCTAACATATACTTCATGGCTCTGTACCAACTGTTGTATTTGCATTATCCCCATTAATCTTCCTACCCTATAAAATAAGTACTATTCTTATCACCCCATTTTACAGTTAAATAAACTAAGGCCAGAAATAGTTAAGTTATTCAAAGGAAACTGAAGATTTGGGCTCAGACGGCCAGTCTCTAAAGCACATAGTATACAATATAGGCACAAGACTTTTCATTGCCAGTGCCTGGAACACAGTAGATCTCAAAATTTATTTCGGATGACTAAGAGATTTTAAATGATTTAAAATATTAATTTTTTTCTTCAAATTAATGTGGAAATCCTAATTTGGGGGCTCCTAGATTAAAAGTAGCTAATTATATCTAGAATTACTCCTAGTGGTTCTGCTACATTCAATTATTGATTTTCAGATATAAAAGTATCTGCACTGAGGCAATGGCGCTCTCTCTCTGTAGTAAGACTTTTTTATTTTTTATGATGGAATAATTTTAGATTTACAGAAAAATTACAAAGAGAATACAGCGAATTCCTGTATACCTTTATTCTGTTCTTCTTAATGTTGTCTTAATAACTGCAGTAGACTTGGCAAAAATAAGAAATCAATATTGGTTCAACACTATTAACTGAATTACATATATTATTTGGATTTCATGATTTTTTTTTTTCATTATAGTCCCCTTTGAACACTAGGATCTAATCCAGATATTGCATTGGATTTAGTCCTTTTTGATCCTTTTTTTTTCATGGCCTTGAAATTTTTGAGAAATACTGATCAGGTATTTTGTAAAATGTCCCTCACTTTGGTTTATGTGATGTTTTCTCAGGATGAAACTAGGGTTATGGGATTGAGTGAATAATACCAGAGAGGTGAAGTGCCCTACTCATGACATTGCATGTTAAGACGAGTTATCATGTAGGATGCTAACTTTGATCACTTGGTTAAGGTAGCATTTGTCAAGTTTCTCAGCTGTAAAGTTATTCTTTTTTTCCCTTCCTATACCCTATTCTTTGGAAGTGGCATATGAAATCTAGCCCATATTCATGGGGAATTCCTCCTTCCTTGAAGGGAGAGAGCATCTACACAAATTATTTAGTATTTTTCTGCAAGGAAGATTTGTCCTTTTTAAAAGAATGCCACATTTATATCTGAAAAGAGAATGAATGAAACTTTAAAAATATATAAAATAGACAATCTTTACTGGTCATGAATTGTATAAATCCGATCCATCGCTAGGGACAGTTTAGAATGTGGGTTGCTACCATGGTGACCTCTTTCCATTATTTCACCACCAAGTAGATTGCCCCCTAGAGCTCTCTGTCCCTCATCTTACCCTCAGCCACATTATTTACTGCCTTCTAAGATCAATCTTAAAGGCAAACCTCTTAGGGGTGCTGGATGGCTGAGTCAGTTAAGCATCCGACTTTTGGTTTTGGTTCAGGTCATGATCTCAGGGTCACGGGATGAACCCAGCATCAAGACTCCATACTCATGCAGAGTCTAGTTGAGATTCTCTCTCTCCCTCTGCCCCTCCTGCTTGTACTCTCTCCCAAATAAATAAATCTTTAAAAAAAAAATGGAAAACATCATAAAAGCCTTATATCCCTGGTACGGGTAAGATGTCAAAATAAGGAGGGAAGCAAGAATAGGGCAAGGAAGGCAGAAAAGCAAGGATGGGTTCTCTGTTAGGTCTAGCTTTGCCTAATCCACGCAGACTGTGGAACATAAATTGCACCACAGAGATAAATCACACTGAGGTGAGGTGGTGACCTTTAGTACCTCCAGATCACTGATTCACTGTGTGACCTCCATGGTGACATGGCCCTTATCCGCCGAGGCCGACTCTTTGGACTAGTGAGCCATTAGCTGTCATCATTCACAGCCCCTGATGAATGCACATACTGGGCTGGAAAAGCGGGATGTAGGTGGGGAAACAACAGCATCCGATATGTTGTGTGCCTTACCTCTCAATCCAAATGACCAAATATTTATGGAGAATAAATAATGGTCCATGTACAAGTGATTATATTAGCCACCATGGACATGCTTTCGTGTAGCTGATGCGCAGTTTCAAAACCCAATGAGAGGTATGTGTGATATACTACCATTAATAACAGCCTTCCTTTCCTTTGTCTGTTTTCTCATGAAATATAGGTTTTAGTTTGGAGGATGGTTTGTTTTTTTCCCTTGCAGAACACAGGCAGAAATCTATTTTGAGTAGATATGGGCCAAATAATAAGACAGAATTTTATAAAGTAGATTAAGATTTAATTTTTTCCAAGGGAAAATCCTCCAAAGCAACCGGGTACATTTTTACAATCTCTAGAGCAGTAAGAACAAAACATAATTCTTTATGTGAAAAGCAAATGCCATGCTTTTCTTGTGTAAATGGCATGAAATTACCCTTATAAATAGGGTATCTGATAGCAAAAGGGAGTCAAGTTTGCTTAAACCGAGCATTCAAGATAGATGGCTTAGCATTAAAAGAATTCAGAAAGCAAGGTCTTCAAACAACAAGTGCCTGAGCCGCCACCAGTGAATACCGTGGAACCGGAACCGAAGAAATGTATAAAGATCTGTTGTGCAATAATAAATCAACCCTTTGGAGAAAACAGGAGGTGTCAGAAATTGTAACTGGGTCATACACAGAATATAAATTCTATCACTTCTGGGTTACTGGTTCAAATCCAGAAAACTACACAACACAGCGATGGGCAGAGGGTCTCAGAAGTCTTGCTGAGAGTAAAATGTTAAACAGCCTAACAAAGCTGGAGTGACATTATCCATTCTAAAGAAGCATTTGTGCTCTTTTGAGCATGAAGAATAAAATTGATTTTAGAGTATAAAGGTGCTAACACCAACTAGCATTTATTTTAAAGTCTCAAAGGCTTGAAAGATAGAAAACATCTTGAAGTTTCAAATGAGTAACTAAATTTATGCCACAATTAATGACACTCCCCACAAGTGTAGAGAACATGTCTGATTAGAGTTCTGTCCTTATGACCTACCTGAGGGCTAGGAATGTAGAATATTCTCCAATATCTGCTGAGTGAAATGATGGGAGAATAAATGAATGAAACTAGATCAAGCAGCGTAGAATCATCATCCTTTCTTCTGCCCCTGTAAATGTAAATTGCTACAGCCCTCCAAAGGCCTTGGTCTCCATCCTGCCTCTGCTAATAGCTACCTCTGTGACCTTAATCAACAGCCTGAGCCCCATGTAGCCCTCTCATTTCATCTGTAAGATAAGTTATTCAAAATGAGTTGAAAGGTCTTCAGGAAATCTGAGTTTCTACAATTTGTTCTTTAATTATTATTTTAGTGCCTAGTAGGGGAAACGTAACGAAGTGATGAATGGTATCCCAAAGTCACCAAGTACGTGGTTTGGAATCCAGAATGTTCAGACAGACGAATTCAGTACCATGGCTACCACCTTTCAGCCTTATGATCTTAAGCTGGCTATTTAACAATCCCTTATTTGTAAAATTCTGAGGTGATGAGGATTAAATAATTTAATCATGTAACAGACTTAGCATAATATGTGGCATGCGGTCAATGTTCTCAACTGTTGTTACAATGGCTGCCTTCAGAGGTTTAGAGGGTAAAGTGGTGCTCTTCAAAAGCATAATTGTACTCCTTGCTTTTTTAAGACTGGATACGTTTTTCTTTCAGCTTATCAAACTAATATTGTCATATAAAACCAATGTTCCGAGAGCAGAAGCAAATCATTTGGATATTGCCCTTAAGGAGAATCAGACCAAAGTAATGACACCAACAATATTCTTACCATCCACCCCATCTCTTTCTTGTTCTTCCTGCCCTCTCTCTGTCTCTTTCTCCTTTCCTCTCTCTCTCTCTCTCTCTCTCTCACACACACACACACACACACACACATGCATGGAAAGTTTGGTAGCTTTTTGGATGGTGTGACCAGTCCAGATCAAAAATGAAGATTCTATGTTCAACACTGTTCCCCTAAGGAGAAGCCACAGATATTTTACTGAAGAAAAAAAATGTAAGTATTCCATAGTTCCTAATTTTGTTGTTACAATAAAGGCCTGCTGGTTTGTGTGACTGTTATTAGTACTCGTTCACCAAATATGTTTTGGTTTCTGCTTCTAGTCACACTGTAGGTGTTTTAGTCAGGGTTTTGCAGGGCAACAGAACCAATATGATATACAGATATGTAAGTATAGATACATAGAGAAAGATTTATTATAAGGTACTGGCTCACATGACTAAGGAGGCTGAGAAATCCCACAGTGTGCCATCTGTAAGCTGGAGACCCAGGAGAGCCTATGTAGCTCTGGGGGCCAAAGAGCTGATCAGAGGTGTTGATTCTAGAGTCCAAGACTGAAGGCCTGAAAACCAGAGGCAAAAGATCAATATCCCAGCTAAGCAGCCAGGCAGAGAGCAAATTCAACCTTCCCTCTGCCCTCCTGTTTTATTCAGGACCTCGATGGAAAGATGATGACCTCCCACGTTGGGAGAGCAATACCGTTTATTCAGTCCACCAGTTCAAATACTAATCTCTTCTGGAAACCCTCACAGATGCACCTAGACATAATGTTTAACCAGTTATCTGGGTATCCTGTGGACCAGTCAGGTTGTCACATAAAATTAACTATCACAGTAGGATTACATTTCCTGAAACTTTTTTTTTTTTTTAAGATTTTATTTATTTATCTGACAGAGAGAAAGAGAGGGAGAGCACAAGCAAGGGGAGCAGCAGGCAGAAGGAGGGGGAGAAGCAGGCTCCCAGCCTGATGCGGGGATCATGACCTGATCCCAGGAGAGATGCTTAACCAACTGAGCCACCCAGGCCCCCCCCCGAACCTCTTGATACTGGGCAGAGTAATGAAATTTGGTGGGGCCATTACTGTGAGCAGACATGATGAATGTTGCTTCTCAGCTAAAGGGTTTAATTGCCAGACCAAGACCCCCCAGAGCCCTCTTTTATTCTGCCACAGTGATGAGTAACAGATCGGTATTGTCCACTAGAATTTTCCGTAAAGATGGAGATGTTCTCTTCATTGTCCAATATATTAGCCATTAGCCCCAGTACACGAGGCTACTGAGAACTCGACACGTGGCTATTACGACTGAGGAACTATATTTTTATTTTACTGTAACTATTTTAAAGTTAAATTTAAACAGCCACATATGGCTAGAGGCTACTATATTGGACAGCATATGTCTAGGTACAGACTGTTCTCAACCTGGGTTCTAGAGTGAGGATGACGCAAAGCAGAGCCCCCAGACACTTAACAATGGAAATGTGCTGAAAGTAAGAAATAAAACTTGTTGAATTCAGTCACTATGACTTCAGGGTAATTTGTTATTGCAGGATAGCTTAGCTCTTTCTGATAGAGATGGGCTGTCTTCCAGCTCTTTTAATTGCTATAAACTAGCTGTCCTACCCATAGGGTAGACTCTTAACAAATGTGTCAGTTATAAGTGATACTACCCCTGAATATAGCTGACTGGTCCAAAGGTAGACAACTCATCCAAGTTGGGCTAATTAGACTCTCTTTTTTGAAAATTTAAAGACAGACTAGGAGCTACTGGCAGCTAAACTGTTGTGTGGGAGCTCTTGAATTTCCTCTTTTTCTTGCCCTTTGTTGTCAATTCTTTCTTTGCATTCAGTGAGGTAAGCCAGTAACTTTCTAATAATAGACTATGCTTCTGCTACCCTTAGAATAATAGCTAATACCAAGGAATATAGATTTATATGTCTGCAATGAGGAAGATAATCACTTGAAAACTTGACAAGAAAATAGATTTGCTAATGTTTTTCAGAATATTAAGAAAGAAGAGAGGAGTAGAAACTTCTCATTGGCATATGATTTAATGTCCTCTTTGATAAACTTATTCAACAAATATATATTTAGGGTTTCTTATATTCTGGACTTTATGCTAGATACTGGGTATCCTGTGGAAAACAAAATCTATTTGGTCCTAGTCTATAGGACATAGATAAGATACAAATAGGTATGAATACTCCAATGGAATCAAATGTCTTTCATTTCCAAAGTCTGTGCATGGAGCCCCCAATGATGACTTTAACTGAGGTGACTTTATCACTGTCCAGGTGGCTTTTCTGTGCTTAAGAAAATTCCAGCAAGTTCAGCTAAAGGTTAGGATTTAGAATCTGGTTATAAAAAAGAAAATATCCTAATATACATGATCCTTACTAGCTTTCCCCAGGCAATTATAAGTAATTAATTATTAATATCGGGAGAGATCAGAATGGTGTGATTGCCTTATTAATACACCATCTAACCCCAGAAGACAATAACAGCAACACCACCTACAGAACAGTAACAGTATCATTAATGGTTGCCTCACTTTCAGTCAGGCTGTAGTCTAAAGTCTTGTGTGTATCTGCCATTAATCCTTACAACAACCCTATTGAGTAGGTATTTTTGTCTCCATTCTGTAAATCAGAAACTTGATACAAGGCTAGCAGGAGGTATAAGCAGAATCCAAGCTTAATTGTATCTGACTTTGAAGCCTGTTTCTAATCTCTACTTAAACAAAACAAAACAACTACAACAAAAAATCCTTTACAATCAAAGAGTAATGACACCACATAGACCTCCAACTTCCAGAGTGAAGGATGTTTTAAACTTTTTGAAATAAAAATTTCCCACTGTTCCACGCTGATTGCGCGATTGATGTACTTCAACACACTGATGTGTTTCTAAGTTTGGTAAACAGAGAAATTTTACTATAATCAGTCCTCTTTCTTGTTTTTTTTTTTTTTTTCCACTGAAGCCTGGAATTGATCTAGAATCAATATGTGAAAACCAAATTACTTTAGTGACTGTGTTCCCAGTGAAAAGTTTTGGGCAGAGTGGGTAATAATCAACCACTACGGTCTTTAAAGCATATGCTTGTTTTTTGTTTGTTTGTTTTTATCAATTTAAAGCACTCAAAGCCTGTGGCATTCAGCTTTCTGTATGTTATCAATTCCAGCTCAGTAAATTAACTTTAAATAGTTAAAAATAAATTCCAGGACTAAGTACTATAGAATGTGACACACACAGAAACGTATACAAATTTCATCTCAAGGATAATAGAAAGTGTCAGTCTCTGTTGCCTTTAATAGATGATCAGCAGTGTTGTATTAAACATTTGTGAAAATAATTAACAATCTTTCTGGAGACTTACTATGAAAAATCATCCCTTAGAAAATAATAAATACACAATCAGTTCTAAAGATTACAATGTGGAAAAATTATAATACGGAAGAAAGTAATCTTCCCACATTACTGACAGCTAATCAAAACACAGAAAATATTACTAATTAGACAAAATAAAGGCTATTCTATCTGGTAAAGCAAATATAAAAGTGTCACTTGAAAGAAATATTTATAAACTACAATAAAGTAGTGTCACTAATAGTACATGATGCTATCTTCTCAAAGATGAATTTAGAATCAATAAATACACCTGGTTTGAAGAAACTTACACTTTCATTAAGTAAATGGAGAAATAAAATTAATTTTCATGACACTCTGATGATTATATGACTGTAGGTACATATGTAAACATGTTTAAATTTGAAAAGTTTTTCAAAGAACATTATAAGAATTCAATACTATGAAATGAAAAAAAAAGTCAACAAAAGTACTTTCTTCTAAAACCATAAGGGATATTGCATGATAATATATTTTTTACTATTAAAAGTATCTCAGTATCTATTATAAGCACATAATATAAATTCCATATACTTTCATTCCATCAATTTACTTGAAAGCATATATTTATGTCTAATTTAAAAAACACTTCAATCCACTGCTTGTACATTTCTCTAATCAGATTTTATTTTGCTTAACAAGAATCAGCCTAATCCCATCTCTTATCACAGCAATAATGCAAAGATGAGAAAGACCCCTAGAGAGGGGGGGTAAAAACTCCTGAGTGGACTAGAAGTCTGGTTAAAGTGTGATCAATCTCATTTAGGTAACATTTAGAAAAATACCAGTCTTGGTAGGACTAATCACACTGACATGTCTTCCTATGGAATATATATCAAATATGATACGCTTTATTAGATTAAGATATTCACTTTTAAAAACACACATCTATGTGGACAGTAGTCTAATACAGCTCTAAAGGATGATGGATTCCTGCAAACACTGCTGAAACATGCTAACAAAAAATTCTCTGCTCTAAACCACGCTATTCATTACCAGTGTACTCTCTCACTAAATTGCATCCAAAGTACTCAGAAGGGGACCATCCCAAAAAGTAATAGAAAAACATATGAAAATATTTCCAAAAAATAAAAATCCTCCATCTAGTATATTGCACCAATAAGTTTCAATATGTTGCTAAAGAAAGAAGGGTTTACATTTTTCTTTATGGTCATTCTTTAAATCTTATTCTAAAATATTGCTTAGCAGTGAAAGCAAAAATGATTGCTCTTGTCATATATGTCCCTCATAAAAAAGTTTACAAGTATATCAAAGATAGGTTGGCCTTTGCTATGGAACCAGCTAAGTGTGGGAAAACACAAATACTGGGGAGAGGTGTCCATTTCTACTCTTTTTCTGATGTTGAATTGTATGGCTCGACTCCCATCTTGTTTGTTTTGCTTTGCTTTTTATCCTCTCATTGTTTTCAGGTGAGTTTTGTTGTGACTTGGAATCTGTTTTTTAAATAGATTAAAAGAGAGAAGCACGGAGAAGATACAAAGAAAAGGATTTCATCGCCCAAAAGATGCCTTTAGTCTTGAATCTAATATAAACATTGACTTCTGATGCTTCCACCAAAAAAAGCAGTGTGTGCGTGTGCGTGTGTGTGTGTGTGCGCGCGCGCGCGCATGTGCACGGACTGATTCTGCCTGTGTGTGGTTAAGCAAAAAAGCAAGTAAATTTAAGATGTTCGAAAGTACGATGTTCAAATTATGTCTCACCTTCTTTTATCTTGCAGCTCTCTCATCTTCCTGAAGACCTGAACACCTATATATTTGTTCCATGCTTTTAAATCAAAAGTGTCTTCCAAAAAAGATACCTGCACTGCTAGGAGGTAGAAAAAACAAATGACCTTCGCGAGGTTGATTCATTTACTTTCCCATTACTGTTGTTTCCTTTATTCTAACAATCCCATTGACTACTGCATTTCTTCCTCCCCAAAGTTAGTCTCACAGACCTTTCCAACCTCTAGATTAATTCTAATTCTTTGATCCTTCAACCAAGGGCAGTTTTTTGTTTTTTTGTTTTTGTTTTTGTTTATGTTGAGACACTCCTTTATTAGTAATGGAAGCTAGTTTTATTTTTTATTTAAATAATACCTTATACTGGATTACTGTTGGCAAAATATATGTTAACTCATATTGATTATAACAACCCTGGGATTATTTGTGATTTACAAAGGAGGAAATCAAGATGTTGAGAGCCAAATGCATTTTTTTAAATTACATATAGTGTTCAATTACCAAAAGAAAAAAATACATCTTAGTCTTTCGGTTGGTCTCTCCATCATCACTTCCTTTGGGAAAACCACTCCCTATTTTACAATAATCACGTTTGGTCATGACATGAGAGTGGACCCAATCTTCTCAACCAATTGCAAGTGGATCTGGGTTCCGGTGTGAGACAGCCCGAATCAGAATCCCAGTTCCAACACTCACTAAGTCGGGTAAATCACTTCTTTGTGACAGTCTTCACATCTCTAAAATGGGCCAATAACAGGACTCATCTCCCAGAGCTACTGTGATGAAGGTGTTAATTCATGTAGAGTACTTAGAACACAGTAGATACTTGATAAACTAGTCTCAGTATTATTATTTTGATGAGTATAATTGAGTTGTCAGCTATCATCTTGCTCTGCCAAGTGGAGAAACTTGTACTGACAATGAAGCCAAGATGAGACAACTAAAGCCAAGATAGGCAAACAAAGTCTTAATGACAGCATCTGAACTCTGGACCCAGCAGACTGGAAGCAGGTCCCTAGACTTGCAATTATGTGAACTAATAAAATAACCCCTTTCTTTTCCTTTTTCTTTCTTCATAAGCTCATTTGAGTTGCATATTTTTACCTGTCATTGAAAGAGTCTTGACTAATGCAAAGTGGAAATTTTCACATAGAGTAAGGTGTTTGTTTCCCTCATAAAATGGATTAACTAATTAATGACAAAAGATATTGTAGATTCTCTGCCTAAACAGACAGCCTGGGCATAAAATTATTCCAGATTTCCCTTAAACCAATGTGGTAAGAGAAGCTTCCATTAATGGAGTCATCTAGAACCAAGAAGCACCCAACAGTGGTCACAATGTGGTTATCTTTAAATTATGGTTATTAGGCTGCATATAAATGGCAGCAAGAATCTTTTTGCCCTGAGAAGTGTCATGACCACGATCCTGAGTAAGGAGACCTACTTAATTTCTATTTACCTAGTAAATTATATTATTATTCTGCATCTGTCTTGTGTTTTGTCACCAAAATTCCCATGGTGGCATATCCTTAGATCTATATTTAATTAATCTATCATCACTACCTGTTATTTTCCCACAAGTTTCTGATTCATCTTTTTGTTGGTGATCTATGAAGAGTGCATGCGTGCCACATTCCCTGCATGTTTGAAAAGGTTTTTCTGTGATCTTTTTAGAACTTCCATTTTATTTCATCTCAGAGAAATGTCAAGTCTAATTGGAACATATGATTCTTTTGTACCTGTTTATAATGATATTGTGTTTTTTATGATGAACTCACAAAATACCATGTAGTATGTAGCTGGATCTGGTCCTCCTACAACCTCCCAGTGTCATACATTTTATATCTTGGAGGAAACTTCCAAAACATATGGGCTATTTCTGTGTTTCCCAAATTGGTAACATATTAGCATCCACGGTGTTCACAGAGTCTGGAACCCTCTCCTCTGAGATTGTGAGTCAATGGATTTGCTGTATAGCTCAAACACCTGCTTTTCATAAACTCCTTGGGTCATCTTAATAAGCCATATTGTGTACGACTGGACCGATGAAGAATCCAAGTCCTGGAAATGCACAGAAATTAAGAAAGTTTCTTGAGGACTTTTAGCTAGCTTGGCCCCAAACTAGAATTAGCACCTAGTGTTTTAATTGCCAAATTAGGATTCTTTCTATGATTCCATACTGACTGAGTCTGTATAGTGGTATCTCGTAGCCAGCCAGCCCTTCTACAGTACTCCATTTTTGACGGGAGGCAGTGAGGGAGAGAGAAACAGTGGGAGGGTGGCAGAGGGGAAGAGAAAGAGGAAGGAAGAAAGGGAGGAAGGGAGGAAGGGAGGAAGAGGCAGTACTGTTTTAATCTCTGGATTCCCTGAAGTCAGTTCTACCACTAGGCCTCCCAAGACATTAATCAATGAATTCACTCTCTCTCCCTCCTTCTCTCTCTCTTTTTCTTACAGTAATCTGAGTTGGGTTTCTGTTCCTAAGAAAATGCCCTATAATACATATACTCACTCTGAATGCCAAGTAAGATAAAGACAGAACTCAAGTTGGATGAACTCAATATTGGCTTGGCAAAGAAGTTTTCTAGCATCATAATAGGTCAAGAATGGCAATAGGATATGGTACCAGCTGGGACACTGCATATGAGACAGCAAAATGTAGGAGTTCACAGAGCTAGCAAGAATGACCCTGTGCACCAGATTTAAGCTGTGGTTCTTGAGTGAAGCATATACCCCCTTGGGTCTGTCTTTTAAATTTCCTGTGAGATATGGGCAGGTCAGGATCACACATGGAGATTAAAGTCAGCAGGTGGTCAGAGGCCAAGCCTAAAAGAGATGCTACATTTGGACAACCTGGAGTGCACGAATCCGATTTTGTTCCCCTTCATATACCCAAGCCTTCCTGGCATTGTGCCTTTGAAGCAGCAAGGTGTTCTTTTAAGTGCTAATGATAATATTCCTATCTGGGAGAAAATGGTCTTTGTCCAGGAACATTCTTAACTGGGCACACTACTTATGAAGGTGAAGTCTCCGGGGTTCCAGCTGGATGGCATGGAGAGAGAAAAGCCATCATTAAACAATTCCACAAGAGAAATGAACTGGGTTTGGTGGGGGAGGGCTAAGCGAGGAGAACAGAGACACAAAGAGACTGCAGGACAGAGAGGACGACGGAAGGTCTGAGACGCACGTCAGCAGGTGCTGCCCTCAGGAGAAAGGACAATGAGACGTGCCTCCTGCACTAATGGAATGGCTTTTAAGAATGGAAATGGCTAATACTTAATTTCCATTCATTTCATAAATTCATAATTTATAAATGTCATTTGCTGGGTAGAACGGGGGTGTCAACTCTCTAATTCCCACCCAGAAGGTCCTCTTTATGCCTGCCACCGAACGGCATGAGTCTTGTTAGGAGTGTCGTCCCTGTTTCATCAATAATGCAAGGAGGACAGTACAACTCTGCAGGTGCAGGGCCAGCCGGGGAGGCGCGGATGGAGCAAGAAATCAGAGTGCAAGGTGACATGAAAGCATATGCTCCTTGGGATTCAGACATCTTAGAGGGAATATTAGACTTCCAAGGGATAGCAAGACAGGTTTGAACTAATTTTATTTGCATCTCAAAGGACAGAGTGAGTGACTTTAGTTGTTATCTGGGTTACCCTGGAATATAACTGGCACTTAGGAGTTCTTCCCAAATGACCTACTTCTAAGTGGATACTTTGAAAGTTTGAAAACCTACTTGCTTTGACAGTAAAGACTTGCCCAGAGTATTATGCATTCTGTCAGGCATTTCAACTGGCGCTAAATGGCACTAAATGGTGGAGTCTGAAAGGCAGAAAAATAACGTCTTGCACTTATTGTATTGGGAACTTTTAACACTAATAAAATTTATTTTGATTACCTAGCATTGTCTGGGGAAAGAGAAAGGAGCCTGCTTATAAACTGGCCATGATAAAAACTTTCTGGAGAGTAGTTCCATGAGATCTATCAAAAGACTTACAAATATGAGTTCTGACTAAGAAATTCCATTGCTAGGGATTTGCTATAAGGAAATATTCAGAGATAACACACTGCAAAAATTCCGGCGATAATGAATTAGTTAACTAGGTCCTGCTGCATCCATACAAAAGATAAAGTAATACCCAGGTATTCAAGCAGCCTTTATAAGACTGTTTAATTGCATGGGAAAATATCTTTGTGTATGTACATAACACACACACACACACATATATATATGGACATACGTTAAAAACTAGAACTATATAAATATGTACATATAGCCTTAATTTAAAAATATTTTATAGTATGTATGAGCACAAACAAAAGACTAGAAGCATATACCTAATAATTTTCACATTAGTTATCTTTAAGTGAGTGATCTTTTTTTGTGCCTTTTACATGAGTGCATGTGTTTTGTTTTGTGATTTATGTATGAAGTATATGTGCATGGTAGCTTTAAAATCAGAATATCCCCACATATAATTTATAATATTTAGAAATAAATATATCACTTTAAACTGGGGAGATGGTGGGTTCCAGAAACATAGGCTTGAGTTCAGGTGCTGGTCCAGTTTTCTGACTCTGCAAAGAGCTTGGTAAGTCTGAGACTCAGTGACTTTGTCTTTCTGTGAAAATGAAATACTTCGGCATGATTTTTATGTTTTCATTACAAAGTAAGAAATAAAATCATTCTGATTTTAACATACTAAGAAAATATGGAAATATAAAGATTTTAATGTAAATGTATCAATTGTCCCCAATTTTCTACACAGACACACACACACGTACACACATACACAGGCATACACAATACACATACACATGCACACATGTACACACAGGCACACAGATGCACACACATGCATACACACACATGCACACACTCAGACATCCACACATCCATCTCTTCTGCTCTGAGGGAATACTATTAATGTATGGATTTACATTTATGTGTCTATTTAACTGTATGGACATAGTTAATTTAAAATATAAATTGAAAATGCTCCATATTTTTTCCTTGACTTTTTATTTAAATTTTGGGCGTTCTTCTATGTTAGTACATACAGGTCTGTCATTGTAAAATGTGTGCATATTATTTCATGGTGGAGGTGCACTGAAGTTTATCCAATCATTCCACTATTGGGCATTTTGTTATTTCTATGCTCTGGAATCATTTATATAATGTAAAAACATCTGTTGGTTTTTTTTTAATCACTTAAAGTATTTGACTTACTTTAACCTATGCATGGTTTGGGAGTAAATTTGTGAATGACTTTTCCATTTATTCTTCAGATAATCACTCTTACAGGCTTACTTCTACTTGAGTCAATTAAGAGACATATTTTGATGAGACTTTTCCTCCTCATAATTAAAAGACCTTCACATATAAGAGAACGCCATGTCCTAGGAGTTAAACACTTAAGGAACAAAAACAGGTCTAATGATTTATTCCCTTGAAAAACATCAGGGCTCCTTCATAGATTTTTAATGTAAAACTCCCTTCTGACTTCTGAATAAATTCTCTGATTCCTTAAGCTTTCAAATGGATTTGACTTCTTTTCAGGTGTGTATTATCAGTGCTTTCCTTCTGAATAGCTTTTTAAAAATGTGTTCATTTCATGAGTAAAATATCTCTCCTTCACTATAATCTCAAAAGCAATCTGGAGCAGCTTTTTGAACATGGGGGTCCGTGGGTTAAGGTCATGTGTATGTAGGGAAGGAAAAAGCTTTCCTTGACCCACTTGGGGCCCTAGCTGGGTCTGAAAATTAAATTGACAAACACAGATTAGGAGAAAAAGAGGGGGGGGGGAAAGCATACAGATTTATTTAAGTTTTATGTGACACAGGAAAACAAACAGGCTTGAGTATTTTTATCTAGGTTTGACGAGGAGTGGACAGTCATGGAGGAGAACGACAGGTTAAAGGTTATGACGTTACAAGTCAACTGGGGGAAATTTAGCAAAGCCTGTTAGGGTTTTTCTCAGCATCCCTTTGTCTTTGGAGATAAAGACGTTCCTTTCCTCTGGGTATAGAGAGAGCAACTCTCACCTGAGAGTCTTCTGACTTGTTTCAAGGTGAAGGGCAGGGGAAAAGGCAGAATGACCTCCCTACTTCTGCCATTATATCAAACTCCTTCCGCTTAAAAATTCTATACACCCTCGTGTCAAACTTTGGGGTACTGTGTCCTGAACCTGTTCATATAAAAGAAAACTTGTGATATTAAGAACTGGTACACTGGCTTCTAATTCATGGTCACTCCCTACATTTCTTCCTACAGGCAAATCTTTAGAGAAACAAGGCAAGCTCTATATGCCTATATTGTCTGGAAACTTGGGAGTTCTGGCAAGGCAGCCTTTATTTATTTGTAAATCTCTTCCCTATCAGTTTATGTTTGCTTTGCACTCCTTATTTTTATTTATGACTGTCTTTTCTAGTTTTTCTAGCTCAGACTTGATATTCGTCATCACATGTGCATACATTTTTTCCTCTGCAGCATTACGATTTAGAGTTAACCATAAGGAAGTTTTACTGGGTTCTTTACCTACCCCAATTTCTTGTAACCAAGCTTCTAAATTCTTTCTTTCTCTCTCTGTCTCTCTTTTCTTTCTTTTTTTTTTTTTTTTTTTTTTTTTACTGGTACATACCATTGAGTAACTTTTTTGCATGTGATAAAAGTCAGGGACCTTCTATGATAAAAATTTTTTTTTTAAATCGTACACTTGAATCTTAGTTCGGCAGAGGAGAGTCTGGATTTTCCACTCTTTCCTTCTCATTATTCTCGTGTATTTATTATTACTGAAAACAATAGTGACGTCGTTTGGATTTTCATTTCTTTGTAGGTAATTTGTTTTGCTTTGTTCTGTTTTTGTTCTCTACGGCTTGCCTTTCAACTTTTTTTGTTTTTAATCTTTAAAATTCTGGTCTTGCACCACAGTTGTTAAAAAATGGGTACTGTTTATTTTATCCA
The DNA here is from genome assembly GCF_023065955.2 of Ursus arctos. Classification (NCBI taxonomy): domain Eukaryota; kingdom Metazoa; phylum Chordata; class Mammalia; order Carnivora; family Ursidae; genus Ursus; species Ursus arctos. The sequence goes on along the minus strand of NW_026622808.1, from coordinate 54,599,369 downwards.
ACCTGCTGGCTGCCCATTGAGGAATTTTTCCACCGTCATTTCTACTGTCCTTTCGGCGTCTCATTGAAACTTCTAGATACGTCCCCTTATATCAATTACCTCTCCATGCTTACTTTCCATCTCTCATCTGTGGCAGTACATTTTCAGAAAATCCCTGGGCTTCCTTTTCTCGTTATTTAATTTCCTCTGTGGTTGTGTACATTCTATACCCAGCAAACCTTTTTACTTGTATTATTATTATTACTATCTACAGGACTTTTTAAAAGTTTGAGTACGTTATTTTTCCAGTCTGCTGTTGAGATAAGGATGCTAATCCTCCCGGATCACTCAGAGATCACTTAATTTCATCATCTTCTGCTTCCTCTGTTAACTCCCTCCTCCCTTTCCCAACACCCCCCATTCTAGTCCTTTTCTTGGATGGTGTAAGTTCTCCCAAAACACATAAAAATGATCTGCTGACTAGTCACTCTGCAATCTGAGAGGCTGATTATGATTACAAGAGTCTGCCCTCAGCAATGTGAGAAATGAGGAGAGTAGGTTTCTTGATGGATTGTTCCAGTAGCTTGTCTGCTGCAGACAGAACACCTGTTCCTCCTGGGAATTATGAGCTGTCCCGCTCCAAACCACCGCCAGAGACTGAGGAAGACTCAGAGGCCCTAACCCAAACATCATAAATGCAGCTGCCCAATTAAACTCTCCAACCCTCAATCTTCCTTCCTACGCCACTGACTTTATTATTTTTTTTAAAGATTTTATTTATTTATTTGACAGAGAGAAAGACAGCTAGTGAGAGAGGGAACACAAGCAGGGGGAGTGGGAGAGGAAGAAGCAGGCTCCCAGCGGAGGAGCCCGATGTGGGGCTCGATGTGGGGCTCGATCCCAGAACTCTGGGATCACGCCCTGAGCCGAAGGCAGATGCTTAACGACTGAGCCACCCAGGCGCCCCAGCGCCACTGACTTTAAACCTGAGACACTCTCAAGTAACAGGCCTCATTAAGGCCTTAGCAAGGACCCATCCCTATTATAAATTTTGCCCTTTTTTTTCCCTTTGTTCCTCTGTCTCTGTCAATTTGTATTGTCCTCCTATGTTTCACTTACTTTTTAAACTTTTATAAATATATATATATATATATATATATATATATATACATACATACACACTCTTATTTCAAGGGAATTGGAACAGAAGGGGATGTTAGAGACACATGCTCATTTTGTCCTCTGAATCCAGATTTCTCAGTATTTTGTGTATGTTTTTGCCCTTGGATTATTGCCAAGCCTGCCTCACTTACTTCTATTTTAAAATGATATAGTGAGTCCATTTTTAAAACCGTCACAATTCATTTCCAGTACCAGATGCAACAGAAATAAATATATAACCTTAAAACATATAAAACATAGACCCACATCTTCCTAACAAGGTTCTTAGGAGCATTAAATAGAACAATGTATAAAAGAACAGTATAAAATAGAAAGTAAATATTGTGATTAAAGTAATGACATTCATTTTTAGTTTCCAGAACACATGAACCACCTTTTAATTCCCTAGTTTACCCAAGTGGTCTCTCATCTATTCAATTGACTAATGAGTCACATTTTGCTGAATGAATGCCCTTATCTATATCACATTTCATTTTCAAATCATATGAATTATGAGAGGAATATCATATTTTATATGTATACTAAAAGCACTTATCTAGAAAAATAACTAATTCACACCAGTTTAAGTTTATTCTACATTTAAGGTGTATCAGATACTGTTATAGGCTAAACTATGGCCCCCAAAATTCGTATGCTGAAGCCCTAACCCCCAGTACCTCACAATGTAACCACATTTGAAGACAAAGTCTTGGAAGAGTTAATTATGTCAAAATGAGTTACTTAGGGTGGGCACTATATGAGTGGTGTCTTTTTAAGAAGAGGAAGTCTAGACACATACCCCCGTGTATGCAGAGAAAAGACCACGTGAGAACACAGGGAGAAGGCAGCCATCTATAAGCCAATGAAAAAGTTTCTAAAGAAACCAAATCTGTCAACACCTTGATCTCGGGCTTCTAGCCTCTAGAACTCTGGGAAAAGAAATGTCTGTTTTTTAAGCCACCCAGTCTATGGTAATTTGTTGTAACAGCACTAGCAAACAAATACAGATACCTTGGGGCGCCTGGGTGGCACAGTGGTTAAGCGTCTGCCTTCGGCTCAGGGCGTGATCCCGGCGTTATCGGATCGAGCCCCACATCAGGCTCCTCCGCTATGAGCCTGCTTCTTCCTCTCCCACTCCCCCTGCTTGTGTTCCCTCTCCCGCTGGCTGTCTCTATCTCTGTCAAATAAATAAATAAAACCTTAAAAAAAAAAAAAACTACAGATACCTTGCTGTTCTCTAGAACAATATCTCTTTTAAACCTCAAAACAGCACGACTGAAGGATGCATTAATTCCACCCAGTTTAAAGATGCAGGTACTCAAGTTTAGAGTTACCTTCTCCAGAGTTAGGAACTCCCCAGGTATGTAATGGAGCCAGGTTGGTCTGACGCCACTCCCCCACCCCCGTCAGCCCTTTTAAATACCAGGCTATGCTGTTCGACTTTATATTGCTTTCAGATGGTCAAACCACCACCATTTTGGCTTTTTTTAAAGAAAACTGTGGGAAAACACACATACAATGTGCCCAACATAAAGTGTACCACCTTAACCATTTGCAGGTTAACAGTTCAGTAGTGTGAGGTACATTTACACTCAAACCAATCTCTAGGATTCTTTCCATCTTGAAAAACAAAGATCTACATTAAAGAACAATTCTCCATTTCCCCCTCTTCCGAGGCACTAGCAACCTCTATTCTACGTCCTGTCTCTATAAATTTGACTGCTTTAGGTATCTTGCATGAGTAGAATCAAACGGTATTTATCTTTTCTGACTGGTTGATTTCATTTGGCATAATGGCCCCAAGGTTCATCCAGGTTTGTAGCATGTGTCAGAATTTCTATCTTTTTTGAGGCTGAATAGTCTATTATACACACACACACACACACACACACACACACACACAGACACACACACTGCATTTTGTTTATCCATTCATTTGTCAGTGGACACTTAGGGTTGACACTTAGGGTGTTTCCACCTTTTGGCTATTGTGAATAATGCTGCTATTAACACTAATGTACAGATATCTTTTAGAGACCTTTCTTTCAATTTCTCTGTTTATATACCCAGAAGTGAACTTGCTGGATCATATGGTAATTCTATTTTTAATTTTCTGAGGAATCACCAATATTTTTAGCTGTTTTCCATCGCAGCTGTACCATTAATCTTTCCATTAGCAGTATACAACAGTTCCCATGTCTCCATACCTCACCAATACCTGTTATTTTCTGTTTTTATAAAGTAATCATCCTAATGTGAGATAACAATTTTGCACTTTAAAAATTAATAATAATATAAGCTGATACATCTAAAGATTAAGAAACATAGTTAATAACAAATGTAAAGACACGAATTACTTACTTTAAAAACAAACAAAACCCCCAAGATTATGTCTCATGTCTACCACCAATTTACTTAAAATTACTGGGATTTAAGTTACTTTCATAGCAACAATTGACATTTATATCTATGTTCTACTATTTACAATACTATTTATTCTTCCATCAATCTTCTCTATAGACCTTTGAGAATATTACTATCCTCAGGTTATAAATAAGGAAACTGACATTCCTCAAGTGTAAATAACTAATCCCAGACCTCAACCAATGAGCAGAGAAGCTAGACTCCACATCCCAACTGCCACATGACTCCATGTTGCCATCATCCTTATGTATTCTGGCTTTAAAACATAAAGAAAACATTTTATAGCAGTGCAATATTTGGGGGCGCCTGGGTGGCTCAGTCGGTTAAGTGGCTGTCTTTGGCTCAGGTCATGATCTCAGCCACACTGGGCTCCCTGCTCAGGGGTAGTCTTCTTCTCCCCCCCCCCCGCTTCTCGCCCTTTGTGCTCTCTCGCTTATGCACGCATTCTCTCTCTCTCTGTCTCTCAAATAAATACAATCTTTAAAAAAACACCAACAGTGCAATATTTGAAAATAGGCAGAAGAAACATCAATAGTTTAAAAAAAAAGCAGGAAAATAAACTTTTTCTCTCACGTGAGAAAACAAAATACTAAAACCTTACATATTTTGTCAGGTACTAATGTCAGGTGTGAAGCAAAATACAGAAACAGCAGATCTGCATAACACAAATTTCTTTTAGAAAGTTTGAAAGTATTTGATGCACTAAGATATAACTGAACTAAAAATATCAAAGATCCATAATCCATATGCTGCTACAACCTAAATTGAGGCCAAGAGAACATACCTTTGGAGGCTTATTATTATGGTTTAAATAGGATAATTAAGGCATTATGTGTGTAATTTGTAGGCTGTAATTGTCCTGCCATTTCAACAGAGGCATCTGAGTTTGGCCAACGAATGGTTACTTTACATTGGCTCTGCGCCAGTTACAGTAATAGTAACAAAACAGCAATAGAGTTTATTAAACAATTATTATGTATCATTACAACAACCCTCTGGTCTGGGTATTACAGTCCTCATTTTGAAGGTGAGAAAATGAGGCTTAGGTATTTGTCCAAGCTCATAGATCAGGAATTAAAGAGTTATGATTAGAGTCAACAGGTCAGACTGTCCACAAACCTGTGCTTTTAGCCATTATGCTTACAATTTGATGGAGGACAACTGAACTGTCATATAAACCCAGCACACGTCCCATCGGACTACCCAAGTTTTTTCTTCACATTGATCATAACTCCAATTGAAATTTCAAAATGCTGTTACTAAACTGCCTATCTCATTGAACAGATTTAGATGCACATACTATTATGTCACTTAGAGTTATTACCAACAGTCTCAACGGAGGAAAAAGTCATAATATAGCTTCATGATCAAAAAAATGCCTCGGTTGTGTGAATATCATTTAGAATGACTAATTCACATAGGTTCTCCAGTATTTGTTTTCTACAACCTTCAAAGTGCTGTTTGCTTACAGAAGAAAAAAAAAAAAAACCTTGCTTCAAAACAAAAATTCAAATTATAAAATCAGCTGATTAATGGGAAGAAAGAGACTTGACATTATGTTAATGAAAACGTGATCCTTTAGTTTGGAGTCTTACCGAAAATCCGCTGCCCAGTTCTGCAAGTGGAAAAAAGAATGGGTTTGGAATAGAAAAAATATATTCCCATGGAAGAAAAAGGAAAAAAAAAAAAGGCATAAGATCAACAGAAGAAGAAATAAAGGCAGATGGGAAGGAAATTAACCTTCAGGTTCATTACAGCATGATAAAGGGAGACAGAATTGAAAGTTGCATTCAACATTTAATGCCAGATTGTGAGGAAATATTCTAGCTGTAAAAGCTCTTAAGGTGATTTGTTACCAGTAATGAAATGATTATATTTAGACTCTAAGTTTGAGGGAGAATAAATCACCTTTCCACAGTTAATCAGTGAAATGCTCATTCATGTAAGATTTCACAAAGGGAGCTTCAAAATATCTCTTGTGAAGTATTTAATAACTACGGTCCTGTAGAAGTTTAGTTTATTTTTAAAATAACTTTATTGGCAGTCTGGTTACAACACCTGTAATATTAAGGGATACATTTAAGAAATATGACGTTGGTCCTTTTGTCAACCTTCGAAAGAATCTTAAACAGAAGTGAATGTATTGGAAAAAAATTAGCTCAACTACCACAATTTTATGTTCATAGACAAACTGCCTCTTTCTAAAGTCCTTCGAGTCAACCTCTGCAAGAACAGGATGTAAAGGGCTGATGCAGACCAAACTGCAAAAATCCTCTCCCTTCTATGCGTGTGAGGCACCTGTCTCACCAAAGCCCAGCCAATGTGCAGCTAGGGTGTGACAGACTGCTTTCCTGTCCTGCCCCTGAAAAAGCCCTCTTATTCCCTGGGTTTGAGGAGAAGACATGACTTTTGAGAGTGTTTCCTGTGTCAATGACCTGAGTACAATACTCATTCCCTTGCAGTTGGGAGTCTCAGAGAACTTTCCTTCCTTCCTTCCTTTCTTCCTTCCTCTTTCTTTCTTTCTTTCTTTCTTTCTTTTCTTTCTTTCTTTCCTTTCTTTTTTAAGATTTTATCTATTTACTTGACACACACACACACACAGAGCATAAGCAGGCGGCGCAGCAGAGGGGGAGGGAGAAGCAGACTCCCTGCTGAGCAGGGAGCCCCACATGGGGTGGCTTGATCCCAGGACCCCAAGATCATGACCTGAGCTGAAGGCAGACACTTAACCAACTGAGTCACCCAGGCTCCCTTTAAACATGACAACCTTAAAAGAAATACAATATCATAATCTCCAATCTACCACATGTATGAACTAAACTTCTCAGATATTTATATACCTTGATACCTTATTTAAAAAAAAGATGAAAACTATAGAGATCACAATATCTTAGAAAAGGATGCATTTATGTACAAATACTTAAGCAAAATAGAGGAAGAGTCTCCAGTGGGTATATAACAAAACTAAACTGTTTATTTGTACTTCAACATTATAAATTCAAGAGGAAAATCTACTCACATAGCATGGAAATTCTTTTTCCTAAAAATATTATATTATCATCCCTATGAAAGTAATCAAATTATATTTTGCACCTCTTCACAGATGGCAACCAAACACTAATAATATTCTCATATGTTCTTCCTCATTAAAAATCACACTAAAAGTTAATGTGACTATATTCAGTCAAATCTCTAGCTTCCACTCTTCAAAAGGCAAGTCCTTTCTTTCTGTTATTTCCCCCAAATTGTTGGGGAGTTAAAAAACATATTGTCGGATCACGGACTTGATTTTCACACTGTCTATAAGCTAATGTGACCCTTTACTGTTCCCGGATGCTGGCTAATGCACGAGACTCCTGAGTCAGAGACAAATGACTTTATTACTCAAAGCACAGCAAGCAGCGTGAGCATCAGCACATTTGTGTATGTTACCTTTGTCGCCAAGTCCTATGGGGGGCCACGTGCTGGGTGCTCACACACAGTGGGTTTGTGTCACAGCTGAGAACACTTGGCTTGGGGAAATCTATCATTTTTAAAGCAAGTGGTAAGCAAGCCTGCTCAGTGTCCAGTCAAGATGTAACCTCATCTCTCAAGGTTACTGGCTGAATAAATAACCCTGAGAAATACTTGAGGTGCGCTGTAAAAGCTTGTAACCTTAGCATAGCCAGCAAGACACGTAAGGGAGCAGGAGACCCACGGAGGACCGTCTCCATCTTTTTAAAACACAGGTCAGATAATAAGGAAGCACCAAGGAAGAGAAAGAGAGAGATTCCTGGTAGAAATCAGCCCACACCCTAACCTACACAAGTAAGCTGTTTTTCCCCACCTGCCCTGCTCGCGGCACTCCAGCCCTCTGGTGTCCCTGCACCATCTCTTGTTTTGTTTGTTTTTCAACTTCTTTCCCATCTCAGGGCCTTTGCACATATTATTATTTTTCCCCCTGTGTGGATGTTCATCTCTTCAAACTCTGAATGTCTCCTTCTCATCCTGACACATAACCTATCAGAGAATACATTCCGGATCTGTCTACGTTGCTTCCCACGTTTCCTCCATACCCCTCATAATTCTCTACCTTAGTGACGTCCTAATTTTCTTTACTTTCAGAATATGCAATCAGTAAGCTTACTGGTCTTTGTGTGTGTTTGTGTGTTGCCTTCACTAGCATGTACGTTTCACATTGGAAAGCACTATTAAATTGACTAAGTTAAACTTACAGAAAGTAATTAGGAAAAAAACACGCTTTTGCCTTCTTTGATGTTATTCAGTGTAGAGAAGTGATGAAATGTCTGAGGTTCTTTCTAAAGTGAATGTTCAGAAACATTATACAGCCTTTTCAAAGGAAAATGTTCTGGGATACGTACTGACTTGGTATATTGCATTTAATTCAGTTAAATCCACGTAAAGGGCTACTATTAAATTTGACAATGAATGAGGTCCAACATAGATTTGATTTTTCTTTTAATTAAAATATGGTAAGACTATCAGAATTGGATTCCTGAGTCTGGAGTCTTATATGTCTCTTCCCAACTAGCTAGTTGTGTGATCTTAGGCAAGTTAGTTAACCATTTTAATTCTCACTTTCATCCTTTAAGTAAGATATCACCAGTCCTTGTTTTACTTTTTCTTTTTTACTTATTTCTTTGACATTTAACATGTCAGCATGGTGTGCTGTCTTACAATTTGTTCACCAAAGCCATCAGTGAAATGGAACGCAGGTAACTAATTAAATTTTCCATATACTTAGGACATTTTTCCCCATCAAAATAATTACTTCAAAGTGTATTCAAACACATATATTTATTTTCATTCACTTAATATTACTGTACTAACTGCCTATTTTGTTGTAGTTTCAGTATTCAGTGTGAGTACAAAACAATGAACAAAACTGGCATGGCCTGAGCTCCTCTAGGGAGATCTGAGAGTCCTACTATGACCCCATGCACACATCTAGACTGCAATGGAAAAGTGTCCTTTGTCCACTTATAGCACTGCAACAAACTGCTATTCTTAACATCGGGAACAACAACTAAGTTAAACTATATCTCAGGGGATTCTCTTATGCTGCTTTAGACCTACATCAACGTGGACACTGAATTACATACTGCATAAGTCAGTTTGCAGGATTTGGTATAAATTTCTCCCATGGATTAACAGTTTAAACCATATGAAACTGCAAGTCCGGTCAGTCAACAATGGTTGGATATTGGCATTTCACAAAGTTCAGCCATAAATAATTGTGTTCAGATGGAATAAAGTTGCTATTGACCTGTACTCTTTAGACTTACAAAACCCAGAGGGATAATATCCGTCTCATACCTACATATTTCCTGTTATATGACCCTAAATAAATAAGCACTCATCTTTTAATACAGAGGAATGGCTTTGTATAAGATAAGAAAGATTTCGGAATACTGTTCTCAATTACTTGAGAACTGGATGAGAAATGATATATATGATATGCAATTTAGCATATGAAACATGATAATCAAAATCCATTTTAGTAAAAAGAAAAATATATATAGAACTGCCTCTACCATTCCAACTAGGAGCACCAGAGCCTTTCAGATGCTTGGAAATAGAACTTATGACCTACAAAATAACTTCGGTTTAGTAAAAGTCAGCTTTGTATTGCACCAAGTATATTTTCATGATTTTGGTCCTCATATAACAAAGATTATATTACTGGCCTTAAGTTACTAAAGCATATACAATATTTTTTTAATTAAAACCATGTAATAACTAATTTGTCAGTTGTCTGACAGGTCTCTCACCTCATTCTTCAGGTCATAGTAAAAGCACCTGGCACCAAGGATAGTATGTGACCCAGGCCTGATCCCCATTCAGTAGAGGAAAAAAAAAAAAGAAAAGAAAGAAAAAAAAAAAAGGCCTACATTTGACCATTTTAAATCCACAGAAACAGGAATTACATAGGGTTGAAGCTAATAGTTTTTTCACCGCAGGAAACTGACTGGTCCAAGAAGTGAATATGTGAGTCAGGGTGGAGCCAGTCAGATGCCTCCCCCAGATGACATTACAATGAGAAGCTGACTCTTTGCTGGTTTCTAAACGGGTGCTTCTAGCAGCTACGATGCTCTCTGCATGGAAAGAGCTTGGCTGAGCTGGAGGAAGAGGCCCAAAGAGACAGATGCCAAGATGGAAGACAGATACATATAGATAGGACTTGGGAAGCATAGAATCTTCATTTTCAGTTCCTAAGGCCTTCAGTCTCTTCATTCTGTGAGTTACCTTGTGTCATTTCCTTATACATTGTAAATAAATAAATTTCTTTTTTTTTTTTTACCTTGAGGTACTTTGTGTTTTCTGTTACCTGTAACTGAAAGAATCCTGACTAACACAAGAATGGAAACATTCGTGGAAAAGCATGATATGTGCAAGTATAAAGATGCAACAAACTCTGAGATCGTTCTCTATGTGGTGAGAAAATGGGTTGAGAGAATCAATACAGTGGGTGTTTTGGGATGGAATAGTTGGGGTTTTTCTTGCTCAGGAGAAAACTGCTACAGGGATCTGGGTCAGAGAGTATAAAGGTTAATCAACTCCACCCAAATTTGTGTTGAGAGGGCAAATATGTGACACAATTAATTAATTAACTGAAATTAAATCATTAATTAGATTAGTACTAACCCTAGAAAAAATATTACCTTATGGTGACATTAAAAAGAAAAATTCTATAGTTATGCAACCTGAATATAATCTGATGTAAAGTAGTAAAAATGAGAAGAAAATATATTCTAGAAAGGTTATAACCCATGAAGAAATGGACAAGAATGGCATTTAGAAGAGCTTTAAATGCACAGATTCTACTAAAACAGCATATGTTGTGAATCCTAGAAGAGAAGGCTAGAAAGGAAAGGCCAGGTTATATGAAATCTTCTCATAGGACCAAACCAGCAGAAAATACACCTAAATGAACTTGGTAGTTCTTTCTTTTGTATTCCCATCCATGGCATTGTTTAGAAGGGCTGTATTTGCAAAAGTTACACATTTGTGTTCCCTATACCATTTAAAGACTAGCCATAGGGATACCGAAATGTACTTTTATTCACGTTTGTATTTTATATTTTGTTCAGTGTGTGGCTTTAGGTAAAGACAGAGAGGGAGATCCAGAGAGAGAAACAGAGCGCAATCACAATTTTCCATTTTGCCCTCAAGGTCCCTTCCTTGGAGGTAAACCATCCTATTTTTGATTTAACATCTAAGGATACGTGTTTTACTTATCAAATGATGTCAGCCTGGCTTAGCAAGTTCTAGTAGATGTGATTCAGAGAGCAACAGACAAGGTCTGTGAAAGCCTGCTTCTGAACTTGTTACAAGTCGAGGAGAAAATTGAAGTCATAAAGATAATGATCGATAGATGTGCCACCATTCTAATTAAGAACACCAGGGTCTGTCAGATGTTTGGAAATAGAATTGATGACCTGAAAAATAACCTTGGATTAGAAAATATCAGGTTTGAATTGCTCCAGAGGCTACTGAGACAGGCGTGAGTACTGAAATATTTTTTTCAACAGTGGATTATAAAAGTGTGGGAAATGGATGTCTGACCACTTTTGGCAATATATTATGGCATTCCACATTAACTAGAATGGTCACACAGATGTTTCTACATGGACAGGTAGAAGGCTCTAGAAAGAAGACCCGTCTGATTCTAATATTCATCCACTTAACACATCTGTCATTCTAAGTGATCATTCCACTCTGATGAAACTTTTCAGCTGTTATGAATAAGAGCTGGAGAATGTCTTTGAGATAGCTACTTTCTTCCACCTTATGAAAAGCACTAGACTGTTGATGGGGAGTAAGGAGGGCACGTATTGCATGGTGCACTGGGTGTTATACGCAACTAATGAATCATCGAACTTTACATCAGAAACCAGGGATGTACTGTATGGTGACTAACATAACATAATAAAAAAAATTTTAAAAACCCCACAAACCTCTAAAGATAATGAAATACTTTAACTGTATTATCTTCTAATGAGATAATTTGCAAAGATAAACTAAATTTGTTGGGTTATATTATATAGAGAAGGAATTAGAAAACAAGATTTAATTAGCTATAGTTAGCTTCACATTTAACAAAAAAGCCTATTGATGAGGCTAGATTCTATAGTAGAGAGTAGAAAATAAAATTTTCTCCAAAAAAAAAAAAAAGAAAGAAAGAAAAGCACTATGAAATTCAGATTTATGTTACGCTTGAATCTAACTTGAAGTAATTTTTGGCTGTCTCTGCCATTTTGTGGAGACCTTTAAATGAAAGTGTGTGCCAGTGGACACTGCCATTAGCATACTTAGCAATTCACAGTGAGAGGTTACAGCATTTAAATTTACTTTTTAAATAAAAAAGATATTTGTTTCCTTATAATTCAAGCACTGCATAAGCTGACAACCTCTTTTGTGGAATATAGAATAGAAAATTACCAGCCTGTGGCTTTCTTAGTAGAACATACCACTTAAGTCTCAGTTCTTGAGATATGTAATATTTCCTTTTATTGATGTTTTGGGTTCTTATTAACAGGATATACTCAAAATATATTCCAAAATTCATCCATAAGGAAGGTTTGGGAGGGATTTTTTAGATCTCAACAGCCCATAAATTGTAAGCTTGGATATTTTTAGATTAATGTTTGTGAATTTAAATTTTGTGATATATTGTTTATGCAAGGAGAGTTACAAAAACCTATTCTCAAAATAATTGTGAAATGACTTTTATGAGCTAAGTGCTCTTCTAATCTAAGGTTTTCACTTCATAATCCAAATCGCTCACTTCTCCACATCTGCTGTAATTTTCTTTGTTTTTCCCCCAGCAGAGGGTGCAAAATATTAAACCTTGGAACTACTGCATAAACTTGTATTAAAATCATGCTCACTTTCAAATAATAAAAAAAAAAAATCTTAACTGTTCATGGAGTCTGATTTGATTATAAGGAAGAAGGTTATTAAATAACATTGTCTCTCTGAACAATAATGATTGTTAGTAATTATTAAGAAGGTAACTTCACTAGGGGGATTCGCAAAACCAGGGTCATAAAGGCAATCTAGTCATGAAAGAGACTAACCTTAAATTTAGTAAGCAAAGCCCAGCAACATTTGGATATCCATAAATGTATACAATTATATTTTAAAGGCAGTAAGAAGACAACTCTATAAGCACCAACTCAAGAGATCTTCATTCATGATTTAAAGTATAATCATCCTTAGATATCTTGGATGCTGAACACAAGTAAATCCTAGAACACAATAGCTAAACAAAACTGTCTAATTCTAGGATCACTATTTCTTTTGAGAATCTTCTTTACAACCTGATGTGGTAGACTGAAGTGTTGGCCACAATTCTCCACCCCTGCCTGTATTTTTGCCCGTTGCCCCAAGATTTTTTAGTTCTTATAGATTCAAAGCATACTTACCCACCCACTGACTTTAGACTTAGCCATTAGGGTTTTTTTTTTTTTTTTTGAACTCTAACCTGATGCTAGTATCATGATATGTACAAAGGCTTGAGATGTGTTTATGTAGGCTTTATGTGTTATGTAGAGCTTGCTCCCTTACACTTCTGCCATCATATGTAAAGAGCTTCCCTGGGTCACTCCCATTCCCCGGAATTGACAAGTGGTACACACTGAGCTCCATGTGTGGTGAGGAGCCAAGCCCAGCCAGACCCACGCTTGGAAGCACAGCTGTCCAGGCAAGCACTGCTAGATCAGTCAAACCACAGCTACATGAACATGAATAAATGATAGTTATTTTAAGCCAAGTCTCGGGGCAGTTTGTTATGAAGTATGATCATGGTGGTAGTTAAACATTACACCAGAATCCACCCTTACTTTAGAAGAATTGTCTTACATCAATCCATTGTTCCTTCTACATAGTAAATACGAAAAATAATTATAGACCAAAATATGATCTAGGCACTGGGGATATAATAATGAAAAAAACATTGTTCTTGTTTTTTTAAGGGCTCACAGAAGAAGAAAATGGAGCAGGCACATAAACTAACATGATCAAAGCGTATTTATGATGGGATGAATGATACATGAAATGAGCCAAAGATAATGTGTTTGGTTCTCTCTGATGAAGAGTAAGAAGGATACTGGTGAGGACTATTTCTCAAAAGGAAAACCCTTTATTAATTCACAGGAGCAAAGGCAAAGTGTGGATTTCATTACCAACTACCATCTAGACCACGAAGACGCCCCAGACACAGACATTTCTAATACAAATTCAAACTAAAAGATTCATGCCATTTCAACAAAGATGAATTGTGTACCTACTTTGTGCAGAGGATCCTTTGCTAGGATCTTACTAGATACATAGGTTCTGAATGAATAATAATTATAATGAATGAATAATACATAGGTTCTGTCCAGGTGACTGTGATACTACTAAGGCTTAAGCAAGTACATCATAAAAAATATAAATATCCCATAGGCAAGGTATAAGGAGTCCTTGAACTCAAAAGGTTATTATCTAAGCCTTGCGCATGATGACTCTTAATTCAAGACAGAAAATAATGCAGACTCGGTGAGAAGTTCACAACTTGCTATGAGGGTTTAGACGAAGGTGGCATCTGGAATGTTTCAATAAAGAGAGATCATTTTAAAGGTGTTTGGAACAGAGGGCCAGAGGCAGCTTCCCTTTTTTTTGAGGCTTCCAAGGTATTAAAAAATTTTTTTAATTCCAAAAGTAGGCTATAAAAGTTATGGTGTATTGTTAAGGTTTTATTTTTACCAAACTAATGCCAATTAAATCAACTCACAAAAGCAATGACGACATGTAAAACTTTACAAACTTACTTGGCAATCATATTAAAAGGCCAATTTAAGGTGTTTCGTGACTGGGAGACCAGAACTAAATGGCCCAGTTAATCCTTGCTGGGTCAGAGGCTGGTCTGAAGGCTGGCCGGGAACATGGCAGGCAGGGTAAGGAAGCTGTGGGAACAGAACTCATTTGGGTTGGAATTTTGATTGTGAAATCATATAAAATGATTTTCAGCAGCCCTCACCCTAAGGTGTGCCTCAATGTCAGTACTTGTATTGCTGATGAATGCTGCTAGCTGAAATAATAAGTATAAAAATAACATAGGCATCAGAAAGAAGGCACCATTGTTGCCTAAGAAGACTTAGATTGCTGTGCACCTAGTGGGAGTGCATAGGATAGACAGCAAAAGTAACCCAATGTACCAAGATGAATAAATGCAGGGAAGGTACAAGCCCTTTTGTCAGGGATATTATAGGAAAAGTGGGACAAAACACCAAATCATTGTCCAATAAAGAAAATGATCTCTGCTAGATGAACAAAAGAGGCTCATGAAAGATGATCCAAAGATGCCAGGGCAAAAGAGGATATATAAGTTTATCTCAGGATATAGAAATATTTCTCTATCTTTGCACGTGCTTTCAGTAAAGAGTTGACCACAGACTGTTCTCATTTCTGATTTCAAGTACAAGATGATAATAATAATTACTATTACATTATAAAAACTCAGATTGATTGAGAATTCACTATGTCCCAGACACCATTCTAAATACTTATATACATTAATTCATGTAACCCTCATAGCAATGATATGAGTGGGTACCATGACTATTCCCATTATAAAGCTAAGGAAACCATGGCACAGATTGATTAAGGATTGGTGGTCTTGCTATAGAGGCTGGCTCTTTCCTGTAATGTACTGCTACAAAACTGTAAATCTCAGGTGCTAGAAAGGCTCCCTGAGATGCAACCTAAGGTTTTGTATTTTTAATAAGCTCCCAGGTGATGCTAATGTTACTGGTCCTCAGAGCGGAGTTTGAGAAGCGAGCTTCTCTAAGACACTACATCATGGCTAAACTGCTTGTCCTGGTCTTCCCCAAGGTCATGACAAATGGAAACAGGCACAGGCTGGACTTCAAGGATCCTTCTAAGTCAAGAACTTGTTTTTGATTCCTATTTTCTAGTGAGGGATTCACTGCTTGGCAGAATCATACTTTAAACAAATAGCCTTTGGATGGGTCAGTGGGATAGACAATCAGTATATTGTAGCGAAGGTCTGAGGGGCTCAATTCAAATGGGAGGTTCCAGGTATAGCAACAATTATCTTACCATCTGCACTTGGCCTGTTCGATATATGATTAAACCTATGTTGAATACCTAATTAAACATCCCAGAGAGGCTTCAGCTACTAAAACTTTGGGGCCAAATTTAAAGCTTTACCCTAACAGAGTTCCAGTATCCCCAGAGACAACTGTTGTTGGTATGAGACTAGGTTTTGAACTAACAACTGGGAGAAAAAGTTCCTATCAATGTGGCTGAGTGCCATCTCTTGGGAAAAGCTCTATAGCTCCTGAAATCATGGCCGAAACACATAACCTCCAATAGACACAGAATCGCCACTGCCATTTCCCTATGTGGTGGCTGATAAAACCAGGAAGTCCTGACAACAGGTTTTTCTAGGGAAATAGCATAAGATAAGAAATGTAGGTTGTGGCTTCTAATGGACCCATGTTGTAATGTCCTGCCCAGTCCCAACTCTCAATTTATCTTGACTTAACTTTCCCTACAAGTATCACAGTCCACGTGCTTCTGGGGAGCTGACTTCACACCTTGTTCCAAAGGTGGGAATATGACTCAAGTCTGTAAACCACAGCATCATTTCCTCTGGTTCCAGAGATGGGCTCAAGGAAAAGCGGGTTACAAAAGCCAGGCCGGTGAGTACGATGAGACTTCATTCTGGAACTTCTGTTGGGACTGTCGGGATTAAGAGCAGTCTCACTCAGAAAGACGTGAAGCTGGGAGGATGCAAGTGAGCCTGGAGCTTCCAGGGGTCACCAAAAGCAGAGAATGTGTTTGATACTGAATACAACACAAAGGAAAGTAGAGGCAAGAAGACAGAGAGAGACTGAGTGCTGATGAGATGTTGTGAGGCTCTGGGTCTAGCTGTGTCTAAAGCTAATGCTAGCTCTGTACTTTTTCAGTTCTTTGAACAACACACTTTCCTTTTTGTGTGGGTATCTATTGTTTTGTCCCCAAAGCATCCTGACTACGATAGAATCCTAATGAGAAGAAGCAGAATTTATATTTAATTTAGTAGGCAGTTGTGTTTCTTGAATTGAAGGTGGGGGCGGGAAAGGGAAGAGGCAACAGGCTGTGAAATAGATTTGCTCTAAGTCAACTACAATTTAGTTAAAAGAAAAAAAAGTAAAGACAAGCCAGAGAGGGAGAGAGATGGGTGGATAATAAGAGTGTTAAATGGATAAATGAGGGAATTCCCTATGGATTGACTCTGTGTATACATTAAAATACTGAGAAGTCCTTTAAGTGTCCACTTTCATCACGCAGATGAGTGGAGTGTGTGAAGACGGGTAGTATATCATATAACCAGAGGTGTCCTGTTCACAGTACCACCTCCGGAATCATTTTTAATTGCATGGGTTTCAGAACGGAGAGCTGATCACATTTAAGAGAGATTCAGAAAGACAACAGTGCTTTCCAAATATCTAATCTACAAAACATTGCAACAGATGCGGGAGGTTGGAGGCTTTGACAATTCTATTTAGCAAGCAGTAAAGGGAGAAATAAGGAAGAAGAGACACATTTCCCCCTGCTCTCCCAGATTTAACGTCCAGAATACTTCCTGACTCATTGTAGCCCATATGCCTCTACCCACTTTATGTTTTAAGCGCAAATATTTTATTCTCAAATTGAGGGTAGTCGAACCAAGTGGTTTTCCAGTTTTCAGGATGAAACGTTCTACCACAAGCCAGAAACCATTTTAAAAATCACCTACTACTTTCCCATGAGTCCTGTAAGCAAACAGATGTGCTATACAGAGCAAATGCATGTATCTTATTGCCGTCTGTGGCATCTGAACACACGGTTATCCAAGTAGAAGGGGGGGAAATGGTATATTGGGAAAAATAGGTCTTTAAAAAAGAAAATCTATATTTAATCTCAGTGGGGGAGAAAATAAATGATACATGGAATATAACAGAAACATCTCTAAACTGAAGCGATGTTCTCATAACACTACTCTTAGCCTTTTACAGACATGCTTCCTTTATTTTGTTTTTGGAAATGGGGTTTTGTTTTTGCGTTGATGGATCTCAGTCAATGATGAGATTCCCTATGACTATTCATTACTTGTTACAGCTAAGTCTCTGGTGAGGTGTGAATATTTATGAAGGCTGTTCTTTTTTTGATTGGCTCTGATTCTGGTAGCCTTATTAAGAATAAGGCTTATACTGGATTTGCACTCTTGGTAAGCAGGGCAGCATACCAAATACAGGGTAGAGTTGCAGTGTTTTCAATAAAAAAAGCACCTGGGAGTATTAAAATTTGGAAGAGTATGTGTAGCCCCCAGGCTGCTTTCTTGTAATGTATGCCAGTTTTGAGATTTTGCCATTTCTTACTTAAAGTTAATGATCTAAATTTCAAATGCAGGAACCCTCTAAAAGGGAGTGGTGGGAAAAGTAGGTGAACAATGGGTAACAGGCAGATTTAGCCTCAAAGGACCTATGAATGAATCACAAATCCAAGCCGGTAGGCACCCTATCGTCACTTTTTAAACATGTGGTATAAAAGTTGTTCCCTAAGAAAAAAAAAGACACCAAAATAAATGACTGCACTAATTTAAAAAATAACTAAGTGCATATAAATGTGTGCAGAAGAGGAAGGGTGTGACTGCATGTAAAATTATATTGCTCTCCAGTAAATATTAATTGCCCATGGCTTGTTAGATAACTTTGGGGATCCAGAATATAGATTTCACGTGAGGCCTTCCTAATACAAAATGTACAACACGATTCCAAAAAAAAAAAAAAAAAGGACACTGACAAAGGAAAAATATGAAAATCAACTCATGGACACTGTGTTTACTATTTCATGTAAGGAAAAAAAAGTCAATTTTTACTGAGTCAATTTAGGGCAGAACAGCAAAAAAAAAAAAAAAAAAAAAAAAGCACCATCTTTTTAATATACCCCAAGTAATTTAGTAGATGGAAAGTCCCTAGCTATCACCTCAAAACCTGCATATAAATCCAGGACATCAAATGCTAGTAAAAAGGCAGAGTTAAAGTTGAAAATTGTAATTATAGGCTTATGTTGGCTTTGCCCAGGGCGGCCTCATGCTGGCATTACCTGTGCAGTTGTCCTCTTTTTGGTTTAATGCTATGCTGTAGCTGTCTAGAAATCCTCAGTAATTTCATCTTTGAACCTGAGTTCTGTAAGTGAAATCCACTGGACAATAGGACATGTGCTCTAGCAGAGGCAACAAGCGCGGTGTGCGTGTCTGACGTGCACCGTTCACCAAGTGTTCTCAGAGCTCCATCCGCACAGACTTCCGGCACACCCACTCCGTAGGGGAATTCAACTAAGACCCAAAGTGAGTAAAAAGGAAGCTGATTACACCTACAACTGAGTAAGCAAGGTGCTGAGAGCCCTGAGAGGTTGTATTTTCCATCGTAATTAGAATTTTGCTTCAAATGTAGAAAGAGGGCAATGGCATTCTCAGAAATACTAATGACCAAAGAACCTTACTCAGTCTTTTCTTCTATGTATTACTTCCCTGTACTAGCCAACGACGAACGTCAAAATTATGACATGGGAATAGAGTGAAAGACAGGGCAACCCATACTTCCTTCCCCTTTCAAACCTTCCTTATTCATTGATAAGCCAAAAATAGAGTGTATTGGTAAAATGTAGGCATATCAGATTAAATAACAACAGCTGAGTTAGCTTTGTCCAGCATTTCCATTGTTCTGGGGAGAACAAAATACCAACACATGTAGAAGCTACAAAATACAAACTGTAATTCTGGCCATTCCACATATAAGTTAAATGCTCTCGTATTTGCATTTAAAGCTGGCACTGTACAACATAAAGATGCATGGTAAACTTCATGCTAAAAATTAACATTTTAAATTTTTCTTTACTTAGAATGACATTAAATAGCAAATAAAAAACATCGTGACAACTCAAGGGAGATAGACCATGGGAGAAAGGAAAAAGTTTTATTTATACACATACACACGTGCGCGCGCGCGCACACACACACACACAGAGACACACACACACGTTTTTCCCTTTGTTTTGAACAAATGGTCCCAATTTTCATTTTGTATTTGGAGCCGCAAACCATGTAGTCAGCCATTAGCTATGTATAAAATACTCAGGCTCTCAAAGAGTAAAAGATCTTTCTTCCCTCTACAATCACCTGAATGATCTTATTCTGATCCTCCACCTTGCTTATATTACGTGTGTTTTCCCTGCTGAGGATTCTAAGAACGTAAAAACCAGAAATAGCCCCAGTGATATTTATTTTCCTGGTAGTCAAAGCAGAATGAACCAAAATACTAGTAATGCTTATTCAAGGAACTAGCGATCTTTGACAAGAGAAGTTAGAAGCTGTCTCTCCACCAGTGGTGTTTCATCCATGGGACTCACTAACCCTTCAATGTAAGTTATTTTTACCTTGTGTTTTTAACTGTCAAATAACATCTCACTTGATAACTCTCCTAATGCTTTTATACCTGCATATCTGCATTTGCAGCTCTGGTCTCTGTTGGCTGGGGTGTCAGATATGACATAGCTGTCATATTGGAGCTTCTAGTTTATAAACTTTCTAGACTGGCGTCTCAGTAAGAATATCATCTCACACCATGGTTACTCGGTTACCTAAAATGGCTGACCGGGAAGAGAGTTGCTTTGGATAACAAAGTTGTTGGCATTCATGGCCAAATCATACCTACACCTGTCTTTCCAGTGATTGTGGAAAATTGTGATAAGAGTCTGAAGATGATTAAGAGTCACCTAAACTCTCCTTTGATCTCATCTTTAAATAGGCTGCTTTGTAGGATCGTTTCATAATAAGTGAAGAAACAATAGAAGAGATGGTTTTATGGGACAATATTTTTGGGAGCTTATTATCTTGGTCAAAAGATTCAAGAAAAGGAGAGCTACCTCTTCTTCAAGGTTTTCAACCTTAAAAATTATGTTTTGATTAAGATTATACTGAATACATCCTGCAGCAACTGGACTTGGTTAGCAGAAAAATATTAGAGTAATGTGACTCACACAGTATTTTATGGCCCATGATAGAAAGTGTGTAAGCAAGCAAATGCTTGGAATAGCAAATGGCAAAATCTAATACCCAAAACTATAATGACCCAAAGAAATGTTTCAGCAAAATAAGTGCTTTGAATTTTTCTGCCTGGCTTAATGGCAGTGGCGGGGCATGAAGGAGGAAAAAGGAGGAAGCCTATTTACTCTGGCAGAGTCAGTGAAAATGGCCATTAGTTTAGAACCCACCCACCAATCTAACTTGATGACTAGAGGAGATAAAAGGAAGAATCCCATACTGCAAGCCAGCCTTGTCCTTGGATTGGCTAAGTGCTGTATTTGCCTGCTAGGGCTGCTGTAACAAGTCACTACAAACTCTGTAGCTTAACAACAGAAGCATTTGCTCACAGTTCAGGAAGCCAGACATCTAAAATCAAGGTATCAGCAGGGGTGGTTCCTTCTTGGTGGCTCAGGGACAGAGTCTGTTCCATGATGGTCTTCTAACTTCTGGTCCTATCTGGAAATCCTCAGTGCTTTCTGGCTTCCCTGCATGAGGCTTCCATCTCCACATGGCCACCTTCCCTCTGTGTCTGTCTGTCTCTCTGTCTTCATGTGGCATCCCCCTCTCCCTGTGTGTCTGTATCCAAATTCCCCTCCTTACAAAAGCACACCAGTCATTGGAATAGGTCTGACCCTAATCCAGTAAGACATCGTCTTAATTTAATTATATCTACAAAGACCCTATGTCCAAATAAGATCATGTTCACAGGTGGGGGTAGTGGGGAACAACTTCAACATAGCTTTTTGGGGGGGGGGCAAAACTTAACCCACGATGCTTCTCGAAGTTTGTGGTCCAGTTGAATCACAAGGGCAGTGAAAAAAAAATACTGATGTCTGGGTATTATGCCCCAGAGATTCCAAACTAATGAGTATAAGGTACAGCCTGGGCATCTAGATTTTTATAGCCTCCCCCCCCCCCCGCCCCGCAACTGATTCAAACGTGCAGCAAAAGGTTCAGAACCACTAGGCTAAAAGATTCTGGTTATTAGTTTCTCAAAAGGGTATTTCAGCATAATGCAGTATGTGTTTCAATGAGAAAAATCTCTTTCCCTTTAATCATTTTGACAAAAATGAAAAAAAAATATCAAAAGTAGGAGATCAAAATGAGTGGCATGTAGTCAAAAAGCATTTTAGAAACTTACTACTTGACGCATATTCTTTCCACGAACGTTTTCACGTCTGTGGCGTGTTGGGTCATGTGAGCAGTCCCAAAGTAGTCATGAAAACATTAGAAATCAGCTGCACTTCCAGCGACCTGTGGAGGAAGAAAAGGGTTCATTGTGTTTGGCTAGTTGTGACTAGATATGGAAATTACACTTTCTCCGTGATACAGTCTCAGCGATTAGCAAATAATGAGAACAGATCTTACTTTTATAGATCAAGTAGCCCTGGTGAGATATTCCACAATGATGACAGAATTAATCACTCGGTGTTGTTTTATACCTATGGCTACTCATTTTAACGCCACACAGTTACTAAAGAAAAGGCATTGCAATGGGGTAAACTGGCTGAAATGTAAAACTACTTCTTAGGTTTCCTTTCCCATGCCTAAAAAACCCATTTGATATAGATGCCTAGAAATGTTGTCAAATATTCTTTCACACTACTCTGTAGGCTCATAAGGATCTGATGATAGCAACTAAATCATCATAAACTTCTTGCTTGTCTCTTGGTTGGCTATACAATGTTTTCTATCTAGCACAGTAGTTTATCTCTATCTACTTTGTATCCTTGTTATGGCCTGAATGTTTGTGTCCTGCCGGAGATGTTATATATGTTGAAATCCTAACCCTCAATGAGATGGTTTTGAGGGGTGGAGCCTTTGAGTGTTGCTTAGGTCAGGATGGAGCCCTTATGAATGGGATTAGTACCCTTACAGTAAGAGACCAGAGAGCCTGCTTGCTCTCTTGTGCTCTCTCTGTCTCTCTCTCTGTCTCTCCCTCTCTCTCTGCTCTCTGCCCTATCAAGATACAGCAAGAAGACGCCACCTGTAAGCCAGGAAGAGGACCTTCACCACAACCCAACCATGCTGGCACCCTGACCTCAGAGTCCAAGTCTCCAGAAGTGTGAAGAATACATGTTTGTTGTTAAAGTCACCCAGTCTATGGTAATTTGCTACAGCAGCTAGAAGTAACTAAAAGAATCATTATCTCATTCTTACACTTCATACAAATACACTTAAAAATACTAGCCATCCTTTATTCGTAAAGACACACTTTCTGTTTATCATTCTCAAACTCCCCTATGAATGACTTTCTTTTGCCTCAAGTTTAGAAAATGCTCTTTATCTCAACAGATCAACTAAGATGTTTTTATATATATAAAGCATTTCAAAAATACTCACAGAGTAGAAGCCCACTTTTAATGTTAATAAATTTACTACCTCAAAAAATCAGTATCATGATAATAATATGAACAGAATTAAAATATAAATATATACAGAATAGTTTCTATATTTTGGCATATGAAAAAAATCTTCATCTTTATTCCAATAAATGTTGGCCGTCTTGGGGAAAGCATTTTAGATAGACTGATAAAATAATTATTGAAACCCATAGTAAGAAAAAAAAAGAAATAATAAAAGGCAAATCACTTTGTACAAAGTTCATATCTTCAATAATTTCTTTTTTAAAATATGATATTTAAATGGAGAAGAAAGTGTTGTTCTCATTTAAATTTGGGCAAAAAAAAACACACATAAAGTTACTAAATTGGAAACCTGCATTGCTTGTGTATAGTCACATACAGTGGGGGAACGGTCTGTATATGTAGTAATCTTTAGGGTGCTGTGTAACAGGTTTTCAATTTAAGAGCTGTGAACTGCAAATGGCCTCATTTTTTTCATTTTGCAACAACCTCGTCCTTACGAAGTGTAACTGCTAGTTACATTTGTGCACACCCTCTTTACCAACTCTCTTAACCATGTCAGTCTGCTGCCATTTCAAATTTCCCTGAAATCTACCTTTAAAAAACTGATTGAGAGGCGCCAGAGCTTTCTGATCAAAAAAAGAAGAGGACAGCTGTCAGGTTTTCTCAGCTCTACCATCTATGAACTAGGGAAGTTACATCATTGTTACGTACCTGCGTTTCTTCTTCTAAGAAATTAATATTTATTGAGTTTGTCCTCTAGTCTAGTCACTCTAAACCTAGAATAAATATGTCTAAGTTGAATTCTATGATTTCACAACTAATTCCAATACTGTTTTTAACTTCCATTAATTTACATCCTTAAAGTTTGGAATGTGCCAGCTGGCTTATATGTTATCATGAAAGATATGGACTATGTCCTGGCTCTTGAAAGTCTGGACTATGGACTAACAGCAAGAGCATCTTCCAAAAAGTTTGGGAGAAATGGCGCAGTTTTGGGTCTTACCCCAGACCTGCTCAATCAGAATCTGCATTTTAATCAGATTCTCGATAGCGGGCATTATTAAAGTTTTAGAAGTGCTGGACTAGATGGGCAACAAAACCCACTTCAACTTACAGGGATGTACAGCGGGCAGAGTCTGGCATTAAACCCCTGGATTCAGAGCCAAGCCCTGCTACTTACACCTCGTGTAATCTTTGAAGGGAGAGCTTCCAAATACATGACTTCACTTTTCTGCTTTCGTGCCTTAGTCTGTAAAACGGTGGTAAAACAGTAGATGCCTCATGGGGTTGTTGTGAGGGTTGCAAAGTACTGCGTGTAAGCAATTGATACAGCGTGGGGCACACTGGACGCTCTTTGAATCATTAAACATTTATGGTACACCTATCATGTGTATGTCAAGTACGTGCCGGGGGCTGTGAATGCAGCAGTAAACAAAACAAAGTCCCTACTTTCATGAAGCCTTCATTCTGGTGAGGGATTCTGGCAACACAAAACAGATGTAAAAAAAAAAAAAGTCACATAGGGATATGTTCTGTGAAGTAGAGAGAATGACAGCAAAGCCACTGTAGACAGGAAGTTCGGCAAACTTCTTCAGAGGAGAAAACAAATGAGTAGGCACCTGAATTCGTTATATTTGATTAGTATTCAGAGCTAAGTCCCAGGCACAGTGCTAAGCATTTGATATGCATTCAAGTCTCCAGAATCCTCCAGTTTGACCCTCTCACCAGAAAAGTGGAGAACTTGCTTGAATAAGGATATTCACTAGACAATCAGACGTTTAAGGTGAAAGTTTCGTCAAAAGATTTATGCCTATATTATCCAGTTATTGCAACCACCTTATTTTTACTCCAGTTTGGATTCTGACAATGTATTATCACTTTGTAATTTGACCCAAAGAACCCCCAGAAGCACCCCCCACTCCAGCACTAGAGATGACAATTCTGCATATTCAGCAATATGATCTTTACATGTAGATGTGAGCTAGAACTTTGGAATGGTAACATGGCAATGTCCAGAGGACCTGTCTTTCCACCTATGGAAACTAAAAGACTCCACACCTCTTTTTTATAGAAACAGGTATGTTTTAGTAACCTGGCTACATTCCAATTTATACTTTTACTGAAGAATGTCAAGCTGTGGGTTTAGCAGATATTTTCCTTCATTTCCTTTTGCTACACAATAAACAGGCAAACAAATAACTGTTATGTGGTGTCAGTGGCATGAAATAGCTTCTATATTCCAACACAGATGGGGTACCTTAATACTGGGAAGATGATCTCACACTTTAAAGTGCTTTGATATAAAAGGTGCCATATAAAAAGGAAGTTATTATTCTTAGTTATAATACCCTAAAAAAAGGATTTGCCATCTAAATGGCTGCTGAAACTTAACTGCAGAATTGCTTATAATGCTACAATCAGTTGAGGCCAAATTCAATAAAAACTCCATCCGGCATTCACACTGAGAAGACCCACATGTGCCTTTAATTTTTTTTTTTTTTAATTTCCTGGGCTTCCGGCCCAGAAATTGGATGGGAATTTTATTTAAACCTGCTCTTGTGTATCAACTTTTGGTAAATATCAGGTTTTCAGTTGACTCACATTATGCTTTACATTTTGAGCAGAGGGAGGAAATAAAATGATGCGTATCTCTCTAAATACATATACTTATACACCTCTTACCTGTCCTGCCCATGAAACCGTGGTTCACGCTAAATGTTCATCATTACTCCTACAAATTTAAGATGCCCCTCCCCTCTTCTGCTGCAACCATAGATTAGAAAGTCCATTAAAGTCCTTTCCAGTACTAATCAGTTTTCACCAGCATAAACAATGTAATCTGAGTTTGGAAATGACTAATTATTTGGAGAGGGTGGTGAGGGGTTCAGGTTTAGATTTTCTTGAAGGTAGGAAGCTTCTTTCTTGTCTTCCCCCTGTCATTTTGCTGCCTGGGGCCAGCTCTCCCTCCTTGATGAAAATGCTCTTTCCTTTCCCACTAGACAAGGTATATATGTATGTATTAGAAGGAAAATGCATTATGAGACATCAACTTGAAAATATTAAGAGAAGAAGCACTCCTTTTGATGGATGTGGGCATGGCAGTAATTGCACCTGCTAGGTGCCAGGCATGAGCATAATTTGCATGTAAAATTTTCTCAGTTCCTTCCAGAATACACCAGTTCTACTTAATAAAACATTTTGTCACACTCTGGGGGTTTGCCAACATGTTTTTTTACAGTAACCAATAACAACTGAAAAGACCATAAACAACCTTTCCATACCTTTTCTATTTTTTTTTCTTTTCCTAAGTAGAGAGACTTTAAGGAGCCCAAATTTACTACAATTTAATTCTGATGGGAAAAAGCACATTATTTTATTTATAGTAGCATGTTCTATCTATCCTTGCCTCCCCCCTTTGCAAACACAAATAAAGCCAGCTTTTATTGTTGTTGTTGGTAATCCAGCCATTACTCTTACAGGGAAGAAATGCTTCCTGATAAAGCGAGAGATTGGACAAAAGTGACCAACATCAGAGAAAGTTACCCAATGCGCCCCTGGTCCCTGCTGTGTGCTCATGGGGAAAGAGAACATCACTGCTCAAGTAGCTCTGGGGGAACCCTGCCTAGCTCAAGCCTTTGAAAGAGTTTCTTCCTACCACCCAGAACAGCCGGTGCTCTGCCTGCTGGGTTTATTGTAGGGAGTACTGCCCTGCACTTTAAGGACCTGGGCTCTGCTTCTTGTCTTGTAATCCCCCTCACTGTGAGTTTTCCCAACAATTCAAATTCTATTTTGAATTGCAAGGGCCTAGGGAGGGCTACTTATTTTGGGGGGAGATGAGCAAGAATGAGAAAGAACAGTCAAAACAGATGTTTCCCTTAAACCTCCTCTGAGGTCTCCTTCACCCAGGGTGCTGTCCTTGATGATGAATTTTGTCCCTGACAGGAGGAATCACAGGGAAAGAAGAGGAGACAAGACTGTGAACTTATTAAGCCTAATTAAACAAACATGAGTAGATTTTGTTTTTACCATAAAGGGAAAGTAAACTCATGGTAATTTTTTAAAACAACGTCAAAGAATTACAGAATTTAGCCCCAATTACAGTCTTACTCACAAGTAGTATTGTTAACAGTATCCTAGGACATCCTTCTAGAAACTGCGAATGCATAAATATGCATACGTAGACGTGCATATGAGCACAAAAACTGTAAATATCTTTCCTGAACTAACTTTTCTACTAACAATACTTCCTGAAGGTCATTCCATGCCACTGGTAATAAATGTACCTCCCTCTCTACAGGTGCTGCTTTATATTCCAATGCATTCCACTATATTTTAATTAGACACTCTTAATGATGGACAGGTAGGTTGTTTCCAACTGTTTTTCACTTACGTGTAAAGCTCACTGAACAACCTTTGCACAGGTACTGGAAGTAAGTCCAGCCTAGGGGTTCAAAGCAAGGGCTTAGGATTTCAACAGGCTTTACTCAAGGTCCAGGTTCTCCAACTAACCACTGCCTGCGTGTATATAGGCAAATAAAATAAGACGTACCTCACAGAGTCCTTGTCAGAATACAATTGTGATTATTCTTATAACTGACTCATTGAGGCCTTACGCAAATTAATTTCCTCATCATTAAGTCAGGGAATAATAATAGATTCAGGGTTGCTCTGGGGACGCCATGAACTAATTCCCTTAAATTGCGCAGTCCACTACCTGGTACATAGCGAACCTTTAATAATTATCCGCTTTAATATTAAATTGGCAATCTTTGCGCACTTGTGGGAGCGCAGCTGCAGGAGGCTTTCCTAGAAGCGGAATTCCTACCTTTAACCCCGTGCTCCCCGGGCCCCAGCTGTGCGCACACGAGGCCACCAAGCGGTGACACGTTGACCGCCGCCCCATCCCGCGCCGCCGCCCAGGGCCCTGCGGAGGCCGGACACACGTGGGCGCACGCGGCAGAGCGCAGGGCGGCGTGGGCTCCCGGCCGGCACGGAGGCGCGGGGGGCGCCGCCGGCGCGAGGCACGGGACCCCGTTGGCTGCTCCGCCGCGCTCCCCGCCCCTCCCTCCCGCCTTCTCTCCCCTCCCACCAGTGCCCGCGCCGTAGCCGGAGCCTGGGCGGCGGAGGCGCAGGCAGCGCTCGTTCGGCGCCGGCAGCAGCCACAGCAGCCTGGCGCGCGGCGGCCTCGGCGGCGGCGGCGGCGGCGGGTGGGCGCCGCGGGCTCGGCCAGGAACGGCGCGGACCGGAGCGCTGCGGCGGCGGCTCGCGCGGGCGCGCACGGCGGCCCCCCAGGCGCGGGGGAACGGCGGCCGGCTGGCGGGAGCCTTGTGAGCTGCGGGAACCAGGTAAGTCAGGGATGCCCGGCTCCTCGCGCCGGCCCAGGGCACTGCGATGAGCCACCTGCCAGGGCAAACTTTACGCATTGGCTTCAGGGCTCCTACCCTAAAGTTTGTTTGCGGGGATGTGCACCCGACGGGTCGAGAATAAAAGATGCGTCTCGCAGCCTACTTGATTTGGGGAGATATTTTTTCCTTCTTGAGCGAGGATTGGTTTCCAGACTGGGAAGACTTTGCATCCCCATCTCCAGCGTGGGGAAACGTGAGGTGGGTCCCTCTGGCTAGCCCTTAGCGCAGCGGATTTGGCTAGTGAAGTTGGAAAAAAGAAAGAAAGTTGTGAACCGCAGGAGTGCTGAAGATGAATCCTAGGTTCATGGTGCAGGGGGCTAGGGGGATTGTGATAGCTTTTTGCCAGAAACCCCTCCCTGGTCCCCAGCGCTGAGGAAACCAGGGCGGAAGATTTTTCGAATAGGGATCAAGTTTTCCAAGCTGCATTCTCTTCTCTTTCCACTTTCAAATCTGCAGCCTTGGACAGGATCTTCTGCTGCGTTTATTTGCCAGGTTTTCTCTGGAATGGGCTGTAGTCCAGGTTTCCTGAGCTCGGACCTGGTCTTGGCTGCTTTTCCCTTTTCTAAGGAGCCCTGAAAAGCTAACCAAGCAGGTAACAGAATATCAGGAACGGAAAACTGGGAAGTGCCAACTGGGTACCCCAAGTCACAGCACCATTAGAAAATTTTTTGGTTGATGGAAATGAACGAACAGCTTATGGGCTGGGCTTGTGCAAAGCCCCGCACGACTCGCCAATCCGTGTGTCCTCTGTATTGCATTTGCTTACTGATTTACAGCAAGGAGATGTGCTCAGAGGAATGATTTAATAACAAACGGTACCGGCTATGGTGAAGAGAGTCAATCTCTGGTTTGAGCCAAAGGGAGGAGGACCGACAGCTCTGGGGAAGGGGTGGCCAATTTGTTCACCTCAAGCCATGATGTGGGGAAACAGAGCTAGATAGAGAAAGCAACACAGAGAGGGAAGATGTGTGATGTTCGGGAGGGAGGTCAGAAACCTCGCTCATATGGTGAGTAGGTAAATCCAGAAATAATTTAAAAATGATTAAGCAAGAATATTTGTTTTTTTAAAGTAGGAGGACGCTACAAGCTGTGGTTTCTGTTTACCCCCCCAGAGATGAATATCATACCAGCTGAAAAAGAATCCTGATCTGTAAATAGATTAAAAACAGGAATTAATCAGAACAATGAGTCAGAACCCTTCCATGATTGAAAGGAGTAATTGCCTTTGAAAGAGCTATTACGTCTCAATACCAAAGTCAAATGTGTTACTTTTGCTTTGCTGGTTGTGTTTACTAACAGTGACATGACTTTGGCTGCAATAACCTGGCATCTCAGGTTGTAGTTTTAACCCTTTGTGCGGTGTGGTACTAGGGAGGAGGTTGTCTGTAGGTTACTACTCATACCCATTTGAGCAACATTTACAAAATGCCTAATATGTGCCAGTCACTGGTTGCAATGGGACAGTTCTTGTACATCTGGTTCATAGAACACGCCTGATAGGATTCAGCCTTGCTAGTGGAAATATGTTTGCTTGCAAATTATAAAAATAGTGGGTTCAGGCATTAATGGTCTTTGAATGTTTGCTTGCTTGCTTGAAGTCAGTTGAGAGTCAACATGTAGTTTGAGGACCCTCAAAAGGGACAGCGTCCACCAAGGAAATGGAGCAAATTGCTACACATTTTTATTTTAGGTAAATGGTGAGGCTAAATGCATGTGTGTGGCCCTTCTGTCTGAGGGTGGGATAACAGACCCGTAGTGGCTACTTGATTTGCAGGGTAATAGATTCAGGCAGTGACTGCCTCAGACAGTGTTCTACACACTGTCTGGACATCAGTAATGTTAGCCCGAAGGCATGAAGGCATTAAGTCCGTTCTTCAGAACTCTAACTTTTAAGCATCCTTTGCAACCCAGCCAGATAGCCCAATTGTTCCCTAAAATGGCAGCAAAATGTTTAATAGGACCAAAATGCTGAGCAATTTCAGCTGGAGCAAAGATTAGCTACAGACAGCAAGCTGTAGCCTTTCCATTGTTGATTTATGTTCAATTTTATCACTGTCACATTTCATATATGCCTAGTTATTACAAACTAATAGCTTCTTCGCTCTGCTAGCAAAATATGTGTCTTTCTCTTTTATAAGTTCCCAACTCCTCACACATTCAGTACACATCTTCTAGCTTTGTTTTTACTGCGTAATTTAAGGGTGCAACTTGAAGTTCTCATTAACTCTTGATATATTTTGTGCTGAAACGGTATATAGATATAATTGCCCCTTTAAAACTGCCAGATCTATATATCACTATGTTGTGCATAGTGCTGGATCAGTGTATTGTGTTTTCCAATCATCAGTTAGTAAGGTGTTAGCAAAAAAATAATGTTAACTCTATACACTGGGAGATATTCTGACGGCAGGAGGATTATTGATGCTGTGCACGTTTGCTTGCCCTCTCTGATTCAGTCACCACCACCAGTTCACTTTGAAGCCTGTTTATCTTAGCGAGTTTGTCTCTTAGAAGGTGAGCGTTTCAGAGATGTCCCAATGGTTTTAAAATGTATTTATTAGTCACTGCTGATAAACTATTTTCCTTTCTTATGCTTGATACTACTGCCTTAGATACTATTTGTTTTGCAAAGATGCTTGGCAATAATTGAGTGTTGGGTTGGCCAAGGAACAGTTGAAGATAGAATATTTCTTTGAAATTAAGGGATAACAGGTATCAGTCGCAGATCTAATTTGTGTAAAAATTTCAGGAACCAATCAAACTACGCTAAGTAGTTTTTCCGTTTGCACCGCCCCAACCCCCCCCCCCCCATTTATCTACTAAATATAGTGGAACATTTCTTTTGAAAATTTGCTGCAGAAGAAATCCACTCTGTAGTTGAAACTTTGCATGCCAAGTTTCAATCCAGAGTACATTTTTATTTCTCCCCTTTTATGTACATGTTATAAACAAGAAATAAGGGTTTGTAATAGAAGTGCTGGCAGAACTTTATAGCATCTCAAACAGCTCTGCTACTTGGAATGTAAATATTTGTAGAATCTTTACTGTGCAAGGAGCTGCCTTGCAAAAAGTGAGAAAAAAATGACTATTTTATTAAGTAGGATAAAATAATTCTGAAAGTACGCATATTGCTTATTGCAGACATATTGGCATTCTAAGTAATAGATTATATATGTTACAGCAATTCCATAGCACTCTTTTAGGTATCTTTATAACTCAGACTGTAAATTTTCTGTGTTCCAAAACAGGAGAACAAATTTGTCCCATTTGTTTTTCTGAGTTGCTTGACTTTGCTTGCCTTTCCAATGTTAAGGGATGTTATCTGTTATTCAAAAACCACTTTGAATATATTGCTGATACATGAGCCTGTCCCTATACTGTCTTTGGGACAAAGAATCCTTGGGACCATTTCAGTACTTCAAATACTCTTATTCTAGGGAACTAGTACAACTTGGATCTTGTGTGTCCTTTTGATTCTAATATTTCTCAGATTCGTCACTTCTCTTCATCTCCACTCACGTTATCTTTCTCCAAGTCACTATCTTCTCCCGGGGGATAACTACACTGGTTTCTGTGCCTCCTTTCTCGCTTCGTCCCCCAAATCATTCTCTGCACTGCAGTCGGGGCAGTTCTTTTTCTTAAATGTAAGTTAAATTAATACTCCTCTTCTCGAAGCACTTCAGTGATTTTCTGTCGCATTCAGAACTATTAAATATTATCTACAAAGCCATGTAGGATTTAAACATTACCTGTCCCTGCCACATCATCTCATGCCATGCTTTTGGGAACACGAACTTCATAGGCTTTCATTGTCTGCAGTTTTGTTGACCTCTTTCTGATCTTAGGGTCTATTTTATCCCTTTGCCTAGTAGTCCATTCTGTCCCCCCCCCCCCCCCCACACACACAGAGATTTTTTACTACTGCTCATCCCTTCGGTCACAATTTAAATATCGTTTACTAGAAGAGGGCTCTCTAATTTCCCTCCTTTTAATTAGGGTCCCTCTGCTAGTCTTTTTGCTCATATCCCCCAAAGCACTTATCATAATTTGAAACTATTTCCTTATCTGTTTCCTTGTTTACTATTCCATAAGCATTTTATAAGCAGTTTTCACATCTGTTTTACTCACTATTGCAAAGCAGCTCCTCTCATAGTCTCTGGCTCAGAGTGGAGTTTGATAAACCCACGAGAGCTTTGCTTGGAGGGTGCTGAGTCCACAACATGTGGCTGGAGCACCTCCGTGACCAAAGATCCTGTCAGTAATGCTCATATTCAGCAGAGGTCTGCAGCTGACTTTTCACAGAGTGTTCTTTCTGTCACCTCGCCCATGATCTCTTCGATCTCTTGGGTATCTGCTACTTCAAACCCATTGTGTCAAAATGGGATTCATCATTTTTCCTTCCAAGCTGCTTCCAGCTTAAGGTGATCTCTTCTTTCATTTATTCTCATTGTGGTCCTCCAGGCATAGGACACCAGTGGTCTTTGGCACCATCCTCTTCTTTCTTCCCTGCAACCAGTCAACTGATTAAAAATATAAGAACATTCACTTGTGTGAACATGTGCCAGCCCAGGTTCCAAGAGCTTTACACCCTTTATACTTTTACTTAATGCAGCAGATTAAGAAACCACCTTCCCCCTCACTGCCTTTCTTCTCCAGTCTTTCTGACACATGCTGCTGTATTCATCCAGGAGCCAGAAACCTTGTATCATTGGACACCCATTGCCTGGAGAAAAAATTCCACTGATGCATCCTGTCTGCATGAGACTTCCTCCCTTAATTTCTTGCCCATACTTGAAGTTCCAATTTATAGGGGCTTTTTAAAACTTTCTTGAAAGCTCAAGATGGACACTTTTGGCTTCAAGGTTCCTGCACCCATGGCTTCCACTCCAAGCCCCTCATTCACGTCTCAATTCATATCCACCCTCAATTTACTGTTATCTGTGTCGGGAAGGCTCTTTAATGCGAATCCTACCATTTGCCTGGATGATACCCACCGATCTAGTCCTCTGGGAAGCCTTTAGTGTCCTCCAGATTAGGTTTGAGCTCCATGCTTTCCACTCTCAAAAGTGTTTAAAGATTTTTTCTTTAGAGGGAGAATGGATTAGAATTTAATTGATATTGCACAGTTGTTTAATATCTGTCTTTCCTGATAGTCTGTGGGTGGAATGGCACAGCATATTAGGATTTTGATGAGTATTTGCGGAAAATGATCTGATCTGTTTCATTCACGTACAATACTACTGTAGTTATGTTAGGGCTTCTTTTTACTGGACTTAAATTTTTTGAGTGTAAAATTTGAAGATTTTATTGTATTTTGCACAGTTTCTGGGTGACAAATCATTAATTGACAATAGATAGATATCATGATATGGTCGGAATTTAGAAAATTCTATGACAAACATATGCCCTAGAGGGGGCATAAGCTTAGGTAGTCAGTACTGACGGCTGGTCCTTGATGCAAGTGGCTTATTTTAGTGCAATGGGAGTAATATGGAATTCACAAAATCCATTATTTATCTGAGTAGAACACTGAATACGAAAGAAAAAACTAAATGCTTCACAACAAATCAAAAGTACGTCTTCCTAAACTATAAATAGCTACATAGTTATAAATGGGGCGGGGGATGCCTTGTGGCCATTAAACAGTCTTGCCGATTGTCCTTCAATGGAAAGTCCCATTATACCTCAGAAAATATTCCATTTCCTTTTCACTGCTTCCCAATTTATGATCTTTCTAGAAACATTAACTGTTATGTTCAAATAACAGAAATTCTTTGGTTGGTCCTTATAGGACTTTCTGAATTATTTGTGAGGATGAGACTTGGTAACTTACATTTTTAAAACTTTTTATTTTATTTATTTTTTTTAAGTTTTTCTTTTTTAAAGATTTTATTTATTTGAGAGAGAGAGCAGAGCTAGAGAAAGAGCATGGGGGGGGGAGGACAAAAGGTGAGAGAATAGCAGGTTCCCCACTGAGCAGGAAGCCCCACTCCTGGCTCAATGTGGGGCTCGATGTGGGGCTTGATCCCAGGACCCTGGGATCATGACCTGAACTGAAGGCAGACGCTTAACCAACTGAGCCATGCAGGTACCCCCGTTTTTTAAAGATTTTTTTTATTGATTTGAGAGAGAGAGTGCACAAGCATGAGCAGGGAGAGGGGAAGAAGGAGAGGGAGAAGCAGACTTCAGGCTGAGGAGGGAGTCCAATGCAGGGCTCCAACCTAGGACCCCAAGATCATGACCCAAGCAGAAAGCAGATGCTTAACCTACTGAGCCCCCCAGTTATCCCTAAACTTTTAATTTTAAGATAATTATACTCATAGGAAGTTGCAAACATAGCACAAAGGTGTCTATATCCTTTACCCAGCGTCTTCCCATGGTGATACTGCATATTAGCTATAATGTAATATTAGAAGCAGGAAATTGACATTGGTACATCACTGTTAACAAGACAACAGACCGTATTTATAATTATCACTATATTTTTTTTAAATCTGAGTACATGAGTGTGTGTATAGCTCTATGCAGTTTTATCCCATGTATAGAATCATGTATTTAGGATTTTAATTTAAAGAACAAATATCCTGATAGCTGTAGTTCCCATGTTAAACATACACTGATGTAATAATTTTGCAAATGTCCTCCAGGTTTCAAATACTTTACTTCCATAGACCTTTTCCCATGCAAATGTTTGTCTTGTTGCTCTTAAATATCATGAACTCATTCACCTTGGAGTTGCCTATATGTAAAAGTTGCTATGGAAACGGACGTCTTGGCATTTTACAAAGCGGGATGTGGCATTTGGGTGGTTCTCTATGGTCATCAGTTTGGGAATCTCTGTTGACTTTCCATATTAGTTTTAAAAAGTTCTGCAGGTAAGTGTGTTTGTTTGTCAATGGAATCAGACTTGGGCAGGATTTTTATGCCACTAGAGCCAAGATCTTACTGAATACTTCCTCGTACTTTCTGACACTAACAGACTCATGGTCCATTTTTGTTCTTACATAGAAATAGTCACTCTTTAAAATAACATATTGCAGAAGATGGTAATGACCCTTTCCAGGCAATTAAAATCAACCCGAACAATATAGCTAGTGATCTAATCTGATGGCTGCTACTCACTTGGGCTGGCCGCTTCTGTGAATATAAAGCAGCAGAGAAGTTGCTGATTACCAGTCGTTACCAATTCCAGTGCATATTCTGAAGGCTCTGGAATACAGATAAGGCCCATTTGTACCAAATTCGGGTGCGTGCTACAGCAGAGAGCACCACTTTACCCCTTCCCATTCTCTTTGCCTACAAAAGTGTTTACATTCATATATGTTAGGCAGTTTGTCATATTCCTCGATTATTCTTAGTGAAGCTTTGCTAGGAGTTCTTTTATTTTGCTAAGAAAATCCAACCAAGAACTGTGTACATCATCAGCTGTATAATTTTGAAATTTGAAGCTTGTAGGTCAAAGGTTTTTTTCTCTTTCTTACTTTCTCATGCCTTTAA
Organism: Ursus arctos; assembly: GCF_023065955.2. Lineage (NCBI taxonomy): Eukaryota > Metazoa > Chordata > Mammalia > Carnivora > Ursidae > Ursus > Ursus arctos. The sequence continues at coordinate 54,563,415 of NW_026622808.1, read as the reverse complement.
ATAAAATTTTTCTCATGTGCAATGGAAAGTATACATGTTTATATTTAGTACTAATTTATTGGATCATTTCTCCAATATTAAATAAGAATTACCCCTATGGAATTGATTCTGTGGCACTCAGTGGCAGTATTAGGTTTTTAAAAAGAACAGAAGAGTCTCAATATATGGGTTTTGTTTTATTCGATACAAACCACATATTCTATGAAGATGCTTGTAAGTGGAGGGCATATTTCCATATAATGGGAAATACTAGAATATAGACATTTCTGTTTTTAATCTAATAGTGCCATAATTGTCTGCTGCTGTAAGTGGTTTTGCGTTATGACTTGCTTGGAAATATCTTTTGTCATTTTTCTAGAAATTAGCTACAGGGTATTCCTCCTGAGTCTTTATTTTTTTTCCATTTGATTATTAATAATCTGATTATGTCCTTGTTCCTCTTCTTCCCACCCCACTTTGACCACACACACACACACAGACACATACACCATCTAAGACATAGACTGGATTAAGAAATAGAATTAATATCAAATCATAAAATTCATAAGGTAAGAAATACAAATGTTTTGTAAGCATTCAAGCAGAAGAGAATAAAATCAAACGGAGGGGAGGAATTTTGGATTGTATATTGTTTGAATATATCATATGATTTAAAGTTAGTCCAGTCCTTCCTCTTCCTCCTCCTCATCTTCTCCTTCCCCTTCTTTTTCTTTTCTTAGTTTTCTTCCTTGTTTTCAGGTCATAGTTTTGAATTGACTCTTCTGTACTGACCCCTAGTGGGTAAATGTTTTCAAGTGCCTCTAATTGAAAAGATCACATATATTTGTTTGCAGGGTTTTTTACAGGGACAGGAAAGGTGACTATAAACTTGATCAAATTTGATCTTCAGAGAAAAATACCTTTAGAAAAAGAAATAACTCATCAGCCCTGTGGGAGACTGTTGGCAAAGCTGGCTGCAACAATATCTTTCTTGGCACTTTGCATGATGACTTGCTCTTTAGGCAAGGATTCGGTTTTCCTCCCCCTTGAATCGGAGCAATTAAATTTGAATTTGAGCAATTAAAAAGTAGCCAGAGTGGTGTTATTGTGAATTTTGAGCCTAAGCCTTAAGGCGACAGGAGCTTATGTTCTTGTTCTCCTCCTGCCTTGAAACCTCCATGGAAAGTTCAGGTCTGCTTTTAGAGATTGAGAAGCCACCTAAAGACAGAGCCTACAACCAGTATGAGCTAATAGCCAGAATTGGTAGTCAGTCATGGAAGGCCAGCAGTCCCAGTTAAGCCACTGGATGATTGATTACATGAGTGACATCAGGCAAAACTAGCAAACAAACTGCCAAGCTGAACTCAGGTCAAATTCAGAATCATCAGCAAATAAATTGTGTTTGAATTATTCAGTTTTAAGGTAGTTTATGCAGCAGCAACACACACATATGTATTATATAAAAAAAAAAAAAAAAGAAAACACATTTGTGGCACCTGGGTGGCACATTTGGTGAAGTGCCTGACTCTTGGTTTCGGCGCAGGTCGTGATCTCAGGGTAGTGGAATTGAGCCCCACATCTGGCTCTGTGGTCAGTGTGGAGTTGGCTTGAGATTTTCTCTCCCTCTTCCTCTGCCCTTCCCACTTGTGCTCTCTCTCTCTCTAAAATAAATAAATTTTTTAAAAACCACATTTAAAAATGTAACTAAATATTTTTAAAATGTGAGGTCTTACCTCTTTTTCTTGTTTTATAAATGTATTGGTCAGTTTTATTTTAGTAAGAAGCCAATGAAATTTTCAGATTTCATTGGCTTCTAAAAACAAATATTACTCACCTGTGTTACCTGAAAGCTATGGGTCAGAGGTGGGCCAGCATGGTTCTTTTCCATGGTTCTCTTGATTGTGTGCCTGCTGTAGACACGTGGCTTTTCATTCTGGGCCCCAGGGTGAAGGTACAGCTAATGTAGTGTATACTGTGGAGCTCCATCCAGGTCTGCCTGGTTAGGGCTTTACATACCTACCCACATCTCTCAGTATATCAGCTGCTGATGGCTCGCTGGTTCATCCCTCACTGGGGAGCTTTCCTTTGCAGAGGGAAGTATCCCAGGCAAGATTATGCCTCCTGTTGGCTAGTGCCCAGGCCAATGATTGGCTGATGCCTAGGCACAAAAACCTGGTTCCTTTACCTTAATTTAGGGCAACTCTGAAGGTCATCTCAGCCCCAAAAAGCCCCTAGGACTAGGACCAACTGAGGTCTCAGTTGCAATACTTTAAGTTTCAGGCTCCTGCTTTGCTGGTCCGTTCGTTCGTTCGTTCTTTCTTTCTTTCTTTCTTTCTTTCTTAGAGAGAGAGAAAGAGAGAGAGTGAGGGGAGGGAGAGGGAGAGAGAGAATCTCAAGCAGGCTCCATGCTCAGCACAGAGCTTGATGCAGGGCTCAATCTCAAAACCCTGAGACCATGACCTGAGCCAAAATCAAGAGTCAGATGCTCAGCTGACTGAGCCACCCAGGCTCCCCAGGTTCATGCCTTTTTATACTTCCCTACAGTGTTTTCTTTCAAGAGTATTCTTCACTAAACCTTTCTCATCTCAGATTTTGTTTCTAGGGAACCCAGGTTAAGAAAGCCCATTATCTGGGACACATTTTCACAGCAAAGGGCAGAAACCCAAAAGGCTTACTTGAACTATAAAGTAGTATTTACAATGTTGTCTAGGACTGGTCCTATATCAGGTTTGTTTTCACATTTCATTGGCCAGAAGTCACAGCAGGGCCAATAAAAGAGGGAGGGGAAAAGTGGGTGTTTACAAATAGTGATATAATCTACCATAATCTGCCTCACTTAGTCTCCTACACATAAAATACACTTTTAGTCACATGTACACTTGTTACACTCCACCTGTCCACAAGAACTATACCCCTAAACCTTATCTAATTACGAAATAAGACTAAAGTCTAAGATTTTATTATAGGCTCTACATCTTACAGCAGAAGTACAAAAAGTTGACCCAAACTATTACTGACACATTAGAGCTTCTGCTAGGTCCTATCATATATTGATATGCTATGGGCTTGCTTATATTTTTATGGGTCTTCTGGGAGTTGGCAGATCTTGGCTGGGCCTGGCTGTGTTTCTTTGCCTAAGCTTCAGGTCTGACTGGCTCAGATATTTGCACATCTAATTCTGAGGTATAGTTTGAAGGAGAAATTCCCTGGTAGAAATTATTCTCATGCCAATTACATAGGTACAGAAGGACAAATGGAACCACACAAGATCTTGGCCACAATTGGAATACTGTTACTTAATGCTATATTCTGTTGGCTGTAATGAAAACATGACCAAACTCAAAATCAAGGATGGGGAGCTGTCCTCTACCTCTTAATGTCAGGAATTGCAAAGTCACATGGCCAAGGGCACAGATGCAGGAAGGGTGAAGAATTTGGGCCAATAATGCAATCTGCCATACCACCAAACCTTGTATCCATTAAGCATTGTAAATGCCCTCTAGTTTTAGTTGCATTTCAAATTAAAAACAGGAAATGTAAAATGTCACTTTATTGCCTATGAATGAATTATAACTCTAATTGGTGCCTAAGTGAAGCTCAGTAATACACAGAGTTGGAAAATATAATGAAAGCTCTCAGAGAATATACAGTCCAACTGGAACAACTCCTATGTATTTGGAAATCTAGTGGAAAATATCAGGACGTTTCGCCTAGCGATAATATATATTCTTTTACTTCTTAATCCAGGCAAACTGTCTCCCACTTAATAGTTCGTGATGTTGGGCACATTAATTGATTCTCCTAAGCCTTACTTTCTTCATCTGTAAAGTTGGAATATTGGTCCTGTATAGATTTGTCGTAATAAATATGGAAGGTAAGGTCAGGCCCTTAAAAAACTGAATAGTTTTCCTACCTATTCCTTCTAGTGGTTTTACTGTTGATGTCCATATTATTCACTATATATATCTTATATGTATTTATAGAATAATGGAGGTGTAGTGTATGCCAAAGGACAATAGAGTTGGAAAGAATGAAAGGATACTGGTAGAACTATCAAGAAGAATGATTAGGGAAGGCTTCATATGCATCTAGGATGAGCTGAATATTCAAGGTATGAAGGGCCCGAAGTCAGAGCTCAGTCTGCTTGCCTGGTAAAAGTTGGACTGACAAGTTTTTGAGTCAGTGAGTCACTTCTATGCTTGTTGTCGTAGAGAGTGTGTTTAAGGGGATCCTTGGTGAGCGGTAAGTTGTGCTATGGAAGACTCTGATTTGGGCGGAGTGTAGGATACTGTTAGGGCTTAGAGGCAGATCTGATGCCATGCCCTGTTGTGAATGTAAAGTAATGGGAGACTGGGGAGAAGATGGGTCTAAGTAAAAATCTCTGTAAAGAGCTTTTATGTTTTGCCCCAAAATCCTTATAAAGCATAGCATCTTAGAATACATTTTGCCAATGAGGCCAAAAGATTCATAGAATGCCTTAGGTCAAATGCAGGTTAATGACCTAACCAGAAATGGAATCCATATTTCCCATGTCTGCAAATAGTGCATTTTTTCACTCTGGAACAGCTCCACTTATAGGAAAAATTTATGTAACAGGAAATGGAAGTACTATTGCCTTATCCCCCATAACGATTTTGAGTGAACTCTTTTATTCATCTCAGACCCCAAGTGGACTCACTTTTCTCTCTCTGTGTAGGATCTCATCTCTAGGACTGAAATTGAGTTCACTTTTCAGGACCTCTTTCAGCTTCCCCATTAGCTTAACCCTCCCCCTTCCCCAATTTCCAAAGCTGGCCCTCCTCAGCTCTTTAGGTCATGGAGTCTTTGATTGGCTCGTTTTCCTTCTCCGTCATGTGCATCCTTCATTTTTTCCTCTCTTTTGCTCTTTACTGTAAAGAGAAGAACACGGAAACTAACAAAAACTATCTAGCATAAGTGCTTTCCTTACCATTGCCCCACTTTAATACCCAGAATCCTCCTAATGACTTTCTTTACTTCTGTCAAAATCATACCCATCTTTTTTTAAAGTTCAACATAACATTTCTCTTTTGTCTACCTTTAGCTCTAGTAGCTTTATCCAAAGATCTAAACCGGTTTATCTAATTGTTTGCTTTATTGCTATTTACAAACTATTGAGAATCATTCACCCGTCCCTGGGGAAGGCTGATTCTTTCGCATGCTATTGATGATGACAGACTTGATAGGGTGACTTGCTTTGGCCAAGGAAATGTGAACATTCCACATTTAGTCACTTGCTGCAGGGGCTTTGAGAACCAGTACCTGGTTCCTTCTGCTCTTCTCTGCTTCTGAGGCCATGGAATCCTATGTTAAGATGGAGTTTCCTGGAGCCTGTTGATCTGCAATAAACATCAAGCATAAGCACAAGATACACTTCGGCGTCACCAGCCACGGAGATGTTCATGTTGTTGGTTACTGCAGCATAACCTGATCTGTGCTGATAATACCACTTCTACCTGGATCTCTCGGAGCCTTTCAGCCACAACGCATACAGAGCTGACTTCATGAACATCCTTGCCAAGAGTTCATTGGTGCCAGCGTTCTCCACCTTTTCCCACCACTGAAAACAACATCAGCATCAAAGCAATTGCTCACACCATAAACTTGGGATTTCTTTTTGACTTCTTCTTTTTGAAGCCCCCGTGGAATAGCATGCAAGTCTTGTCTTTCCTGCATCTGAAATATGCATCGAAACTGCTCAGTTCTCCCCACCTTTAGTTCTAATAACTTCATCTAGACCACCATCAGCATTGTTCTCAGTTATTACCAAAGCATCCAGTCTAGTTTCTTGTCTCTGCTATTCATTCTTGATTATTTTGATCCTATTTCCATACTGCAGCCAGTGTGTAAAATGAAATATAATATGAAACCCTCTTTCAGGCCTAAAGAATTTCAGTTGGTGTTAGGGTAAAGTCCAGATTATTTGATGGGGCTCATGGGGTCTCCATGATTTTACCCCAGCTGCCCTTCTGGCCTTATCATGGGGCACTCGTACCTGGGTTCTCTCATTGTAGCAGTGATGGACCAGTCTTTTGGTGTGATCGCTGGCTGAGAATACTTCCCCATAACTGCCATTGCTTCCACCCCACCACACACATACTTTCATAGAGACGCACTCACCCAGCAGCCATTGCCTGGCTGACTCCTACTTATCTCACAAGTTTCCCATTAAACAACACTTCCTGAACAGATGACAGTTTTTGCTCTACTTTTCTGTATCTGTCATCATCCTTATTTACTGTCTGTTTTCCAGATTGAGTAGTTTGAGGGCAGGGAACTTGTCTTTCTTGTCTACCCTTGTGCCCCAGTGCCTGGCAGAGAGTAGGCTTTCAAAAATATTGAACCGATTAGATAGAGACCACAAGTAGCCTATAAACCACTCATGATCTTTCCCTGTTTGAATTCTTGTAACTCTTTGTATAGTTTAGATTTTTCAGCACCATTTAATGTGGATTAATTATGTGCTAAGTGCTATGCTAACCACTCCATTTAATGCTTACAACAAATGAGCAATGCAGGCACTTTTCTTATGATGTGTATCGTATTGCCTCAACATAGTTATTTCTAGATTTTTAAAAATCTCCACACCTAGATTTTAACTCTTTGTTACGATAGCAATTATTATACTATAATTGTCTTTTGCTTGCCTATATACCCCTCTAAGTTGTAAAATTTCTCTGAGTGCTGGTCACCTGTGCCTGGCACACCATCTGCATCTTTGTAAGCATTCCATACATATTTAATGAATAAATAATCATACTTAAGCTCACATTAAACAGTTGGTATTACTATTATTAATTTTATCTCTGTGCTTTACACTTAGTAAATGCCTCAGGAAATATTTGTTCATCGATTCTTTTATAGAATTAATATGAGCTGCTTACTGTATTAAGGAAGTCGTGTAACTATGGGAATCACATTGTATTGAATTCATTTATAAATGTATTTATTGGTTATTTATTGCTGGGTGATACCGCCTCAACATTTAATAGTGTAAAACAGTCATTGTTTACAGTTTTGTGTGAGTGGGTTGGAAATTCAAACAGGGCACTTCAGGGACAGCACATCTTTGATCCATGTGGTGTTGGCTGGGGTGGCTTGACAAGGCCTGGAGGATCCAAGGTGCTTTCACTCACAAGTCTGCCACCTCCTTGGGGTAACTGGAAATACTAGGACCTGGATGGGTTGCTCTCTCTTACGTGTCATCATCATTTCAGTAATCTGGGTTTGCTTGCTCTTCTTTCTCTTGCATTTGAAAAGAGTAAAAGTGGAAGCTATAAGACCTCGTAAGGTCTAAGCCTGAGACTGGCAGAACATCACCTCTACTACTTTCTGTTGGGTAAAGCATGTCACAGGGCTACTCCAGGAATGAGAGAAGGGGAAACAGGCTTTACTTATTAATGGGGAGAAGCAGCATGGTGGACAGCATTATGAGTAATTGTTGGCTGCCATCTTCACAGACATCTCCCACTCCAAGGAAGCTACCAATGTAGCTTCTAGATTTTCTTCTGGAAGTTTCCAAGATACCCTTAATTGGTATGGGAAGTAGAAAGTCCAGTTTTTAATATTTTGTTATTTTTGATATTGCTAGAGTTACCTAATTTTTATGGTTATGGACAATAAACAGAAACAACTCTTAAGGAGTGAATTAGGACAAAAAGTGTCCCCTGTGGAAGATGGCTTTTAACATCATAAGCTTGTTTTAAGTATGTAGTGATAATATTTGACTGGTTTTAAAAATTTGCACATGCAAAGTACAAATCCCTGAAAAAGAAACTCTGCAGTCCACAATAGTGCCAGATAGCAAGAAGTTTTCTTCCTCTATGAGTGCTGCTCTAACTTTATCTGTTTTTAAAAATAAATGTGCTGATCAATGTCATGAATAATTAAGTGAAAGGAGTTGTGGGATTTGGGGCTGTTTTCTCTTTAGTGATTGTAAATTCCATTTCACAAAGCCACAGCTCAGTAGCTAGGAGGAACAAAGTCTGGGTTACTCCTTATTCATTAAAAAAATAATAATCTGCTTGATGTAATATCATTCTAGAAAGATGTTTGCTTAGGAAAGATTTTTGCTTATAGAGAATTTTCACATGTAGCACTAAACCATATGGAAAGATTTATATATCTAATGAAATCATTATTGCAAGGATAATGATAAACTCATCTGAAATAGTTGTAAAGGGGGGTTTTCTGGTTCAGGACCAAATCTAGAATAAGTCTGATTTAGTGAATCTTGTGTATAGTCAATGTACATTAACAGATTCCTTATATCTGACCTCTGAACTGTCTGAGTGAATGGAGCCCCTCCTCTGCTCATTCCTTTGCTGCCCTAGAATTCTAAGTAAATGAATAGATGGAGTGTTTAGATGGTCTAACTTTTGCCAGTGTGTTTAGGAGAATTAGAGATGGGGACCTGAATTCCAGGGGATACTTGGTTATATTTCCCTTGAAGGGAAAAGGATTAACCCCAGGTTATTCATTGTTCTTATCAATATGCTGTCACGTATTGGTGCCATGTTGAAGACACTGGAACTTTGTTTCTCACACAGGAATATTCTCCAATGACAGAATTATACCACTTCCAACTGGAAGGACTCTAGGTACTCAAGTTGGTTACGCTCTTATTTTATACTAACAGATTTACTCAGGGAATGGGATCTATTGATTTCAGTGTTGGTAATACATAGTGTTTTTGTTTATTTATTATGTTTTTGTATACTTCGTTCCATACTTTTATCAGATAGAAAATACTCTTTGGAATACGTAATTATGGTACATTGTGTTTAATATAAGTGCAAAGACTGATGGAATTGTCCACTAGCAAACAGCTCTATAGCCTAGCACTGTCACATCCGGTGCGTTAGGAAGTTAAAACAGACTGGGTGCTTACAGCCTATTGAGAATCTGCCTGTACTTCTCATCTTCATCTCTCACTGAGCTTGTAACTAGGAGAATAAAACATTTCCTTTGGAGTTGAATTTCTTCTCTCCCATGTTCTCTAGGTCTTTTATCGCCACTGTGTCCATTATTCAAAGTGCCATCTCTCCTCCACCTCTAGAGAGTGAATTGTCAGTCACTCTGTTCCAGGTTATTCCATTGTACTGTGGGTTGGTGTGGGGAGAGTGAAGAGATACATATTTGATATTTCTTCTCTGTATAAGTTTTAAGTCAGTGACATATCTCTTATTGTCAAGGTGGGCTTCCTCTTAGCAGATGCTAAAATAATAGGAATAGCAGCTAATATTGAACCTATTTTTAGAACAGTTCCAGCAGGGAACAGAGCAAAGGTGAGGTTCTTAAATAGCTTCCACCTGCTCACTTATGTGTGTGTATATGTGTGTGTATATATATATATATATATATATATATATATATAAGAGAGAGAGAGAGAGGGAGTATCTTGGAAAGTTAAACTGAGCTTCATTTTCCTCATCTATAAAGTCAAGTTGTCAGAATTAAAAATAACACAATTGCTGGCACAGAGACACTCAGTTTTTGGTACTTGTAATTATTCTTCTCAAATAGGAATACTAGTATTTTCGTAGCATCAATGAAAATATTTTCCCTTCCTGTGAACATTTAGACTCTATAACATCATTAGGAATTCTAGACTAGTAGGTTTTTGGACATTTTAAAGTCACATGTGATAATGGTCCTTCAATTTTCCATGTCTATCCCTTGTTCTTTGATGTTCACTAGCAAATCACCTTTGCACCATAAGTTGTTATGAAAGAGAAGAGAAAATGGAATTTCTATTCTTTCAACCACTTACATGTGTTGAAATTTTAGAGAGAGATGATTCTGAAGGATCTGAGGTGAAACCATCAGAAAGCTCATGTATTATGTTATCAACCCCCCAAAAGCCATTAATTAGCCACAATGCATTTTAGACTTCTTGTCATGAATTGTTCTAAAGTGAAAACAAATTTGCCAAACTATAAAACTCTCAGTTAATTTGCTATTCAGAATTTGTGACATCTTCTATAGAAAAATCAAGAGTCAAAACCCCAAACTCAACACCTAATAATATATATTAAAATATTGAGCCAATTTCCTGATTTGTTTACATTTTAGGAAGCTAAAATTATTTTAAAGCTCCTTTTGTGCCTAAAACATACTAGCCACTCAATCGCTGCTAGTTTTATGAGGTAATTAAAGGTTAACAATTGTTGCTTTAGTAAACTGCACATATTTTTTACAACTTTACAAGAAAAGAGGTTTTCTAGAGAGCATTTATGATCAGTGAGACACATAAATCCAGAGTTTTGCTTTAAGCTCCTTAAAAAAAAAAGTTTATTAAGAATACTAGAGATCGGTCTTCAGCTGGATGTGACCCACAGTCATTTGTAACAACCTGCTCTTTACTCTCATTTTCCTTCAGGAATATAAGACACAGAATCCTCAGAGCCAAGGCATAGAGGATGGCCACATCCTGAAGGCTGAAGGCTTAGAGAAAATATTTGTGTCACTTTAACTTTTTAAAGTAAGAATCATTGGGTACAGTCAGATAGATAGATAGATAGATAGATAGATAGATAGATAGATAGATGTATAGATAAAAGGTAGACACTTCATTTTGTTTTTCTTTTGGCCCAGTATTATTTTGGAGTGGATGTGCTTTTCCCCAATACTCAGTTCTCAAGTAAAATCCCTGTCTGTGTAAATCAGCCTATCTTTTGGTAGTCTCTGTGGAAATCAGTAATCAGTGACCTGAGGCTTTTTTCCTGTTGCTCTTCCTTGCACCCCTGGGCTTCTAAGACAGGTGGCCTGCACCTGCCCATCTGGTTTTGATTGCCTTCGGCTCTCACCGCCTGGAAGTGGCCTTCCTGAGATCACACACACCTTCTTTCTGGCCAGGACAGTGGTAGTGTCTCCAACCTTGTTTTAAGCTGTAGTGCTGCAGCTTCTTTCCCTCACTTTACCTCTTTTGAATTTCCTACCACTGAACTTTTGGGTCTCCAACTGCTGCTCTGTCTGACTTTTATCCTTCTTCCTTTGCTCGATTGTAGATGTTTTCTGAGCTTCAGCTCTTTACTGCCTTTTCTTCACCTCCCCCTGCCCCCCTTTCTTCCATTAGAGAGTCCATCCTCTCTGTAACTCTTTTTACTCCTGTGCCCTGATTATGTATTGTCAGCTCTGGAGTCTTTCCGTGCTGGGTCCCAAATAGCTAGTCGCTGTCCACCATTTCTGTCTGAATGTCTTGCTGTTGATTTAAACCTGAGTATGTCTGACCTTGAACTCCTCTTTCTCCCCAGGTGTGGCTTCTTCTCTGAGACTTCCCTATTTCTGTCTCAGGACCGTCTGTTTTTCCTGGCAGGGAAACCAGAGCCCATCAAATACCACTGATTCTCTTCTTACCTCCCCAAACCCATCACTTGTCATGCTGGAGTCTTGTTTGTGTTGTCCCTCAATGTATGTCCCCAGCCATTCCCCCTGTTCAGGCCTTTATTATCACACCACCAGGACCACAGCTGCCACCTCCCTGTTTTCTCCCCTCCTCCCATCACCCTGCATGGTACCTTATTAATTATCTTTGGAACACTGCCATCTCCACACCACATGATCACTATGTAACTATAATACCTTCTTGCTGCTTGTGGAAAAATGTAAAAACAAAACAAAAGACATGAAATTGACATGAAATTCATAGGTAATACAACAGAATAACATGATTTCAAAAGACCCAATATAAGGCCCCAAGTGTAATAAAAGGAGAAATATATTAAGTCATCATATAATCTGGTGTTTTAATCTATAAATAAATGCTTGGCTGTGACCACCCTAGAAGATGAGATTACCTGCACTTGCATGTATACTTGTAATAATTAACCTTGTACTAAAAAGACATAAGATAGTAGTCAGCTAAACGTTAGAGTCATTTTTTCTTCACATTTCACATTTAAAAAGATAGCCAAGTATGTAGATGTGAATGTAGTCATAGAATCAATGTGAATGCGGTGGATACAATTGCAGACTCATTACCGGTGAGTCAAGCTGTTGACCAGATTCCCATTAGGGGCAATGCCACTGGTAATGTGATTTTCTGACACGGTGGACAACTTTGGGTGACAGCTGAACGTTACAAATTCAGTCTTTTAATTTGCATGGGAGTTGCATTCTTCTATATTAAGACTATGCAAATAATTCTTTAAAAGCTTGGACAATGATCAATAAGTTTTTCTCTCACCTTCCTATTTGAAACCTGGTGGGGATTGCACTACAGGACATCTAGCCTCCATGACCTCTGCCCTCTAAAAGACCCTGGTTGTCCCCAATGAGCCAATTCAAATGCCCCCGATGTTTTCCAAAGCATCCACATAGTAGTGTGTGTCCTTCTCCTCCTAGGGAAAGTCTGCACTCATGTCTGCTTCTCAGAATCAAATCTATGCCTAAAGCTTACACTGTGAGTCCCCATCAGTTTACAAGCATTCTGTGATAATTCAGCACCTGTATTATAGTTGTATATGTTTATTTTCTGCACACAAAAATACCTCCTTCTTGTATTAGAAAGCATAATTTTGGTTGCAAATGTCAAATACCCGATGCAAACTTGCTCAAACCTCTATCCCTAGCTCCCTCAAAATGCATTGGTGCTCTTTATTGAAACATCCAGGACAGATGTCATTAGGTAGAGTAAGATCCAAGAGTTTAACAGTGATTATTGGCTAGCTCTGCCTGCTTTCCCTCTTTCCTTGTCTTTTGGCTCATGTATCTGTCAGGCAGGCTAAGTCCTCAAACTCACTATAGCGTACTACAATTAAAGCTTATTTCTTGTTCATGCTACATATCCAACATAAGTGGCAGGTGGAACTTGCTCATTGGAGTTACTCAGGGGCCCAGATTGACAGAAGCACAGTTCTCTCTTGCAATGATATGGAAAAGGGAACATGGCAAATTGTACAGTTGTCTTCAAGCTTCTGCCCAGAGGCAATACGGGTCCCTTCTGTTCACATCTCATCAACCAAAACCAGTCAAATGGCTATGAGCATACTCAGAGGGGGATAGAGTTCTTCTCTGTGCCTGAGTGGAAAGGAAAACCATAATATTTATGAACAGATAGGCCCTGATGTTGAACTCATCTGGATTTCCTTTGTGTCATTATTATCTGTACTGTCTCCATGTTCCACCCACAGCTTTAGCTGTCTCTATTCTTAGGTTTTTAATGCATTTTAATTCCTACATGGGAAAAGGAATCATTTTCTTACTAATAGATACCAAGTTCTGAAATCGATTCCTTTTGGCCAGGTATGGGCCATGTGCCTATCTTTGGATCTTTGAAAGAACAAGGAGAAGTGGGATATGTCCCACCTGAATTATTTGGAGGGAGGCTGACTGGGAGGGGCAGCCCATCAAAGTAAAATCAAGGCAGAACAGATACTAGGTGGAGGCAAGACAACACCACAGATACTCCTAAGCTCCCCCATTACATTAAACATTACTTGAGAGAAGAGGGCTAATCATTTTTTTTTTGTTTGGTACATCCTGTGTAGTGTTTTAAAGTAGTGTCTTGCTTCAGTTGTTACTCCATTCATTCATTCATTTATAATATTTTATTAACCTGTGTATTTAATTATGCTATGTTCTCTCTATGTGCCTTACATATATGAATTAATGGAATCCCACAAACACACCATGAAGTAGGTGCTATTATTAATCCTCTTGATCAGGCGGGGAAGATGAGGCTGAAAAGGTGAAGCAACTCAACCAGCTTCTCGGAGCTACCCAGACTAGGTATTGGAAACACCCAGTCCGATTCTGTGATCCATCACTGTATTTATCAGTCACTCAATACATTTTCTTAAAACTTTTTGCCTCAAACTGTACATTATATCCTTCATTGTTAATGCAGGTTAAAAGACAGAGTAGAGATATTAATTCCACGAGATGCAGGGGAGTGTTTCTGACAGTCAAACCAGATAAGGAAGTTAATGGGATATGTATATATATTTTAGCATTCTCCTTTTGGTCTCTCGCTTTATTAATGACTTTTATGTGTTTTCTTGATGAAATGTCCATTACATGTTTGCTTGGAAACCTCCTCTATCACTATAGAGGAACAAATATTTTGATAAGTGGTTTTCTCAGATCTGGAATCTCTATAGAAAAATCATTGCCCGAGGCTGCACACCCTACTTTGTTTGCTGTCTTGTCCTGTGCCAGCCAAAATAAGGATATTTTGCTTTTCTTTGTAGTTTGAAGACATCTAGCAGCTTGTCACAACTTCCAAAATCTTTGAGGAAATGAAGTCTGAATGCCAAGACAGTAATTTTACCATTATCCCAGTGGGTTGGTATTCTACTTGATACATTGTAATTTTAACAAGAAAGTTACAAGAAAAGAATCTCATACTGTGCCTCTGTAGAAAGGTGAAATAAAATAGAATGCAATTCCCATTTGTTCTTCTGTAGCTCATTTTGACAGCTAAGAAACTCTTAAATGGGCATGAATGATCCCTATTTAATCTGTATTTATCTGACATTAAAATTGCATTTTTGGTTGTGTTTATTTGAAACAGTAAAATCATTAGATTTTGTTAAGACAGCCATTTAGTGTTTCAAGATGGTAGATATAATGATTTTGCAAAGCTAAGTATGTTTTAATTTTATAGGATGCCTTAAAATGTACATATACTTAATATTTAATGATCAAGTTAGCATGTGATTTTTTTAGTAGGAATTACAAAAAGCCAGTATTATACCACAAGAGATTTTGGGTCAAATACAAATACAGAATTTCATTCAGTTTATTATAGTATAAAAGATGGTCAGTTTTTTTGTAGTGTTTTACTTGTCTAAACCTGATTTCAAAATAGAAAATCTAATGCAATTTAAACCCACAAATGTCAGTAAATGATTAATTCTGTAGTTTGCAAGGACTTAATTCCCACAGTCATTTTACAGAAAATCCATAGACTTTGGATTTATGAACAGTTATTCCTTAACATTAAAGTAATAGGAATTAGATACTCCAACTTCTGTTTCGATCATACATAAAAGCACTGTGGAATTTACAGCTTAATTTGTCATTCTCCAGGTCATTGTAACTTGGCTTCATTTACCCAGACCTCACTTATAACTCGTGAATACAGACCCATCAGAATCCTTGAATCTCATGATCTTCCATGCATATGAAAATCACACCTATACTATTTTATTAGAGCTAGCTATGCCGCTTCCTACTTTTTTTCCTTTCAAAGGAATTATAAAAGGGAGGAAGCGATCCTGTATTTGTTACTTGACTGTTTGGATTAGAAAGGGACAAAGAAGTTCCCTCTTTCTCCCTTCTGGACTTCAGATACTGAAAGACACCTGCTCAAACATCTTGTGGTCATGAGGGGATTAGGCAATTTGCTGTGGCTGTCAGGATGGAAAGATGGAAAGAACCAGAGTTCTTAACAATAAGGTTGAAGTCTTGGCTCTGCCATTTATCCATTTGTCATCTTTGACATGGCGTATCTCTCAGCCTTGGTTTCCTCAGCTGCCATATGGGAGTAGTAATATGCATTTCATAGGCATGCTGCAAGGATCGTATGTAATAATACTTGCAGAGCACGTTGGAGATACACTGCCACAGTTCATACCTTCTGAGAAGCAAGATTATAACAGACATGACACTCCCGTATGTTTTATCCTACTTGAATGTCAACAACTGTATAAGATGTCACACTGATCATAAAAAAAAAACAAAATTCATCATGAACTAGAAATACAAATGTAGAAAATGCATATTACATTTAATCGTTCAACCAGAGGCATGTTTGATGTAGTGATGATTATTATCACTATACTGTGATGTTGCCAGCTGTTTATGTCAGTAAGAAGTAAGTACTGTTTCTCCATTTTTTTTTTTCAGGTGAAAAAGATGAGGCTTAGAAAAGATGAGTACCTTGGTAAAAAAAAAAAAAAAAAGTCACACAGATTTTGGGATAAGAACCAGGGACAAAAGCCAGGACTAGAAACTAGGACTGTCTGTTTGCAAATGCTGTGCTTGGAACAACTGCAACTAATTGTTTCTTACTGGCCTCTAAATAAAGGATGATTGTGAAAAGTCAGCAGTAAAAATAGACAAAGCAATTCTGTGCTTCAGATGTATAACCTTCTCTAACAGATTTTTTTTATTTAAAAAATTAAAGTATACATAATAGACAACTAAATGCACAGATCTATGTGCAGATGTATTCAGTTTGATGCATTTTGGCAATTTAATACACCCAGGAAGCCACAAACAGGCACAAGAAGATATTGATCACGTGTATTGCCCCCGAAATTTCCTTCATGGATCTTTTTAGGCAATCCTGGTCCCCCAGTTCCCAGGATAGCTCCTTTTAATTCCTACTACAATAGAGTTTTGCCTGATCTCAAACTTCATATAACTGGAAATATAATCTGTATATTCTTTAAAGTATGGCTATTTTGTTCAAGGTCATATTTTTTTTCAGATTTATGTAGGTAGTATCACATCTAACAGTATTTTTTAATTCTTACGAAGCACTCTATTGTAGAGACATACAGCAAATTGTTTATTCATTTGTCTGCTGATGGACATTTGGTTTGCTTTGCAGTTTTGGGCTATTATTATTCTGTGTTTTCTTAGATTCTCTATTTGTCTATTTGGCATTCATTAATTACAGGGCCAGACTACCAGCCAAAGTCATTTATATCTTCCCTGTGATCAGAGCCCATGCTCTGAACCATCTCCTTCATCTATGTGCACACACCAAGCCAGGATTTCCCCTGCTTTAAATCAACCAAGAACCAGGTACTAGGCAGCAAGGTGGAGCTCGTATGCCCCAGAGTCCTCCATGGTCATTCAAACTAGCCCATCCTAAGCTATTTACTTGGCCCTGTCTTGCCTTTTTACTATGAAAGCTGTGGCCTATGCCTTCCTCTTGCTCCTACTTCTGCTTCCTTTCCAAAAGCGGTGCCTCCCCACATGGCCCTGTGTGGAATGGCATGCCCCCTTCTCTTGTGAAAAGTAAGTAATAAGACTTTTAAAAAAAATCTTTCAGTGGCATTAACCTCTCCATGTTGTCCCTCAATCACCACCATAAATTAAATTCCCACCAGTACAAATGAGACAGTTGTAAATACAGATTATATAAACATTTGTGTACCATTTATTTTGTGGACATGTTTTTAAGTCTCCGGAGGTAAATGCCTACGAGTAAAATTTCTCTGTCACAGGATCTCACACACACACACACACACACACACACACACACACTTAGTAGTGGTTCTATCATTTTACTTTCCCACCAGTAATGTTTGGAGATTCCTGTTACTACCTTCTTTGCCAGCATTTGTTCATTTTTATTTTAAATATTCTAGTAATTGAAAAAGCGTATCATTTTGTGGTTTTAATTTGCATGATGAATGCTGTGAAGCATCTTTTCATATGCTAATTTATCATTTCTATGTCTTCTGGGAAGTGTTTGTTCAAGTCTATTGCCCATTTTTATAGGATTTAAAAAAATCTTTTCATCATTTTCTTATATATTCAGCATAAAAGTGTGCTTCTAATATTTTTCCTACACTGACTTGTCTATTGATCTTCTTAATGATACTATTTATGACAAGAAATTTTTATTTTTGAAGAAATCCAGCTTATCACTTTATGAATTTGTTAATGCTTTGTGTGTCTTGCCCATGGTGACAAAAATATTCTTTTTTGTGTTTTCTATGGACACTTTATAGTTTGTTCTTTGACATTTAGATCTATAATCCATGTTAAATAAATGTTTGTGAATAGAGTGACATAGGAATTGAGGATTTTTAAAAAATACAGATATCTATTTCTGTAACATTTATTAAAAACAGCCCCATGCATCCACCCACATGAACAACTTTGGTACCTTAGTTTGAAAAGGAAAAAAAAAAAAAATCAGTCTAATATTTGGGATCTGATTCTGAACCTCTGTTCTCTTCCGCTGATCTATTTGTTTCAAATGCAAATTCAACACCGTCTTAATTATTGTAGGTTGAATGCAAATTCAACACTGTCTTTATTTTAGGTTGCAATCAGTTAGTGTAAATCTTTGAAATTTTTTCTCTATTTTTGCTCTTCTCCATCTTTTGCTGTTCCATGTAAATTTTAGAATTATCTGTTTCTCTAAAAGGACCTATTGGAATCTTAAAAGGAATTGCTTTGAATCTGTAAGACACTTTAGGGAGAATGAACCTCTTAACAATATCAAATCTTTCAATCAATGAGCATTGCTTATCTCTCTTTTATTTAGGTCATCTTATTAACATCAGTGGTATTTGTGGTTTTCAGTATAGGGGTATCAGACATACATGTTAGATTTATTTATGGCTATTTGATGTTTTTATATGCTATTGGAAGTATGATTTTTGAACTTTCATTTTCTAATTTTTTATTGTTATATTTAGAAATACAGTTGATTTTAGTCTATTGAACTCATAGGCTGCAGCAATGCTAGTTCACACTGTAATCTAAATAGCTGTGTTTTGTTTTTTTTTTTTTTTTTTTTTTTGGTAGATCATGTAGGGCTTTCCAATACACAATTATTTTGTTTATGAATAATGAGCTTTACATTTTTTTCTCATGTGAATGCCTTTTATTTCTTTTGCTTGACTTATTGCATTGTCTAGGATCTCCAGTGCAATGGTGAATACATGAGGTGAGAGAGGACATCTGGCCTTCCCTGTGAAAGTGGGAGAAGATTTAATTTTACCAATTAAGAATGATGTTAATGATAGGTGTTGACACTT
Organism: Ursus arctos; assembly: GCF_023065955.2. Lineage (NCBI taxonomy): Eukaryota > Metazoa > Chordata > Mammalia > Carnivora > Ursidae > Ursus > Ursus arctos. Next base: position 54,544,687 of record NW_026622808.1, on the reverse strand, counting down.
TATCTTATTGAAGCAGCTCCTTTCTATCCCAGCTTTGCTGACAATTTTATCATGAAGGTGATGACATTTGTCATATGCATTTTCTTCATTTGTTGAGAATGATTATATTTTTTCTCTTCGTTAATGTGGCAAATACACTGATTGGTATTTTGAAAGTTAAGCCAATCTTATATCCTGGGATAAATCCCATTCTTTCATGATTTGTTATCCTTTTTATACATTGGTGTGTTTGATTTGTTAATATTTTTAAGGACTTTTGCATTTTTAGGATTTGAAGGGATTTAAAATTTCTTTTTCATGAGAAACTATCGGTCTGTGATTTTGTAATATTTGTCAGATTTTTTGAGATCATGATAATGCTAACCACATGAAATGTTTAAGGGAGTATTCCTTCTTCCTTTGTATTCTGAAACAGTTTGTGTAAGATTTGTTTGATTTTCTTAATGTTGTAATTCACCCATGAAGTCATCTGGCCTGAAGCTTTCTTTATGTGAAGGGTTTTGATTGCAAGTTTATTTATTTAATAGATAATGAGGTTACATTGATTTTCTACTTTACCTTGCATCAGGTGTTATAATTTGTGTTTTTGAAGGAGTTTATATCCAGTGTGAGGAATTTATTGGCATAATGTTGTTTACAGTTTCTTCCATTATTATCTCTTATTATCATTTTAATGTCTGGAGGATCTGTTGTGATATTGCTCTTTTCAATCCTGATGTTGGATTTTCTGTTTTTGTTTTTGTTTTTCTCTCTCTCTCTCTCTTTTTTCCCCCCTGTGCAGTATTGCTAGTGATTTATCAATTTTATTAGTATATTCAAAGTAATAATATTTTACTTTCTTGATTTTCCCTATTGGTCCTTTAAAATTTTTAGTTATTTGTGCTTTTGTAACATTTTCTTTGTTGGATTTATTTTGAGCTTAATTTGCTTGAGTATTTTGCTTTTTAAAGTAGAATCTCTGGTCATTAATTTTTAACTTTTCTTCCTCTATTTTAATGGTTAAAACCATACACTACCAAGACCTGCTTTCTCTGCACTGCCCAATTTTGATATGTTTTCATTATTATTAATTTTAGCATATTTTCTATTTTCTATTTAATATCTTCTTTAATCCCTGGGTTATTTAGAAGTACATTTTCCCTAATATTTTCGATTTATCTATTTGGTTTTTATTAGTTTCTAAATTAATATTTTTTTGTCAGAAGAGATACTACTTATTATTATATTCTTTGAAGATTTTGAAACATGCTTTAGAGAGTAACATCAGTCTGTCTCTGTGAATGTCCTAGTGAACTTGAAAAGAGTATGTGTTCTATTGTTAGCTTAGTATTCTGTTAATACCAGTTAGAGCCAATTGGCTGATACTTTGTTTCGAATTTTCTGTCTCTACTGATTTTTTTTTTCCTGTTGGGTGAGAGGTGGCCTATTTCTTTTTTTTTTTTTTTTTATGTTTTTTTATTATATTATGTTAGTCACCATACAGTACATCCCTGGTTTCTGATGCAAAGTTCGATGATTCATTAGTTGTGTATAACACCCAGTGCACCATGCAATATGTGCCCTCCTTACTACCCATCACCAGTCTATCCCATTCCCCCACCCCCCTCCCCTCTGAAGCCCTCAGTTTGTTTCTCAGAGTCCATAGTCTCTCATGCTTCATTCCCCCTTCTGATTACCCCCCCTTTCTTTATCCCTTTCTTCCCCACCGATCTTCCTAGCTCTTATGTTCCATAGATGAGAGAAATCATATGATAATTGTCTTTCTCTGCTTGACTTATTTCACTTAGCATTATCTCCTCCAGTGCCGTCCATGTTGCAGCAAATGTTGAGAACTCGTTCTTTCTGATAGCTGAGTAATATTCCATTGTATATATGGACCACAACTTCTTAATCCAGTCATCTGTTGAAGGGCATCTCGGTTCCTTCCACTATTTGGCTATTGGGGACAATGCTGTGGCCTACTATTTCCATCCATAACTGAGAAAATGCTTTTAAAGTCTTCAGCTATTATTGTGTATTTTTCTGTTTCTTTCTTTGGTTTGTCAAATTGTGCTTCCTATATTTTAAAGATCTTTTTGTTAGGTGTGTACACATTTAAGATTGTTATCTCTACCTAAAGATGTGATCCTTTTGTCATTATGGAATGCCCTTTTTATTCCTAGTAATGGTCTTTGTCTTAAAATCTACTTTGTCTTATATTGGTATGTAATGTTAGCTTTTTTATGCTTAGAGTTTGTATGGGAATTTTTTTTTTTTTCTGTTTACTTTCAACCTATTTCCTTAAATTAAAGTATATTTCTTATAAGGAGCATATCGTTGCTTTTTTTTAAAAAAATTAGTCTGATAGTCTTTGCCTCTTAATTGCAGCAAGTACTTGTTTACCTTTAATTTGATGTTGATAGATTTAGGTCTGTCACATATTAGTGTACATGGTTCATTCTGTACTCCTATTGAGGCAGGGGACACATTCACAGGGCGCTTTTTTTCTTTTCTTTCAGCTTAATTGACAAACACAGCATTTTTTAAGCTTTTAAGTCTTTTGCAGTTAGTGAATAAAACCCTGTAATTTTTGTCGCCTTCCTCAATTCTTCCAAATCATAAGGAAAATGTAGTAGGTCATGAGATCCTTTTTGTAACTTTAGTCTTTTTTGAAACACGCCATTTTAGCCAAGTCTAAATTCTAATGATTCCTGATTTCACGATGGAATGGGTTAATGAATATGCTTGTAAATGAACTTGCAGAATGGGCTGGTAAGAGAACAGATGTCTATATGTATTGTCCTTTCATTTAATTTAGATGACCTGGTAGTATTTCACAGGACCTGATTTCACATTAACTGATTAATGAAAGTGATGCATTGCATGAAAATATTCTTAAGTTATGTGTTACATGTAATTTTTTACATTAGTGTTTCTTTTATAGGAAATTAGTAAATAACTTTACCTTAGAAGGAAGTTGATATTTTCACTGTTTCACTTGCAAATTGGTAAGGATTTCTCAAAAATTTGTTGTAATAGAAATATGGAACATTTAAAATAAATGCATCTTTTAAAAAAGTTTAGAATAAAACTTCCATCAGTTAGACATTCATTTTTTTTTCATTCAACAAATATGGATGGAATGCCTGCCTTGTGCCAGGCACATTTCCAGATTTCTGTGAACTGCATATGTGTCAGCAACATAATCAATATTAAAATATCTAATCATAGATTTCTGTCAGTAACAGTCATCATTGGTTCATGATAAAACTTTTGGCTAAAATTAATAGTTGTATGTGACCCAAGCATTTAGCATTTGCCAATATTATAATGATTATTTTTTTGAAATAGTCAGCCTTCTTTCATTTTAAAGAAAGGTGATAGGTTGCAAATGGTACTAATCAAGAATGGAAATGGCTTTTCTCTTTTGGGTGAATAAGAACATATGGATGTTACTGGGAAGGAGTGTTCATGAATAATTTAGAATAACTGGAGATCTTGTGTGGTAGTAAAAATGAAATATGCATTGGTTAAATGAGAGAGAACTATGCTATTTGGGTTCGAGGTCATTTCAGTAACATACACGTACTATAATTCTTTCTCCCCCCACTCTTGAAAATGTATAATAGAATAAGTAATGCTGTGAAGCCAATTGAAGAATGAAGCCAGATGCATTTTAATGCCATCACTTGGGAAGTTTGAACAGTCAGAAATCACAACTTCCAAGGGGGAAACTGCTGATACAACTTAGATTAACGATCTGTTTTAGTGAAGTATGTCTTCATCTTTATAGTGCGTGGAAGCATTTGATACCCATTTGATATTAGTGTATCCATTCATCTAAAACATCTTTGGCATAATTCCCTGAATGGCATTTTCTCTAACTTTAGATTGTGATGACTTGACTTTGTGTTCTGGGCATAGTAACTGGATCTTTCTCCAGGGAGAGAGGTGTGTGTTTTGTTTTCCTTCCTGCATGAAGCTTGGACACAGTAAACTGAGTGGAGGGGTTTATTTACATTATTCTCAGTGTAGTAAGAAGACCTCTTCCAAATTCATAGCTGATGCTCTTTAGAAGGCCAGGGATGGTCTGTAAGATTCTATAAGAATCAGTGGTTAATTTGAGAAGTATGTAGAATAAGCTGAAAAGTGGGGATTGTAGCCCAGAAAATAAACACTTGGTTTCCAGTAGGGAAGTAGGATTTAAGGCTGTATTTGAATTTTTTAAAAAATGCACTTTTTTTAAGAAGTATGTAAGAATACTTTTCTTTTTTCTAAATAGGAAAAAAAATCATTAAGCATCAGGGTACGTATTTTGTTCCTTTTTTCTTTTACTTAGTATAAATATAAAATTACAGTGCGAGGTACAGAAGCTTTTTTAAAGAATTGATACAGTTTCAGAGCATTTTTAATAAAATGAATGTATGATCACTCTGATTTTTATCTCAGCCATAAAAAGAACTTCTTTTCTGGTTTACATATAAATGATTACTGTTTCAATTCTTATTGATTTATGAAATTGTTTCCTCCTTGCTTGTGGCCAGGTTAAGAATTATTTTTTTTCTTAAGTAATTGTAGGTAGTCTGGTCTGGTTTTGGGAATGAATTTCTCTTGTTCATTTTAATTAGACATATTATATAAAATATTGAATTTTTTTCTTTTTTAAATGAGAAGAAGCTAGTGAGATAAGCTGCCCAACTTCTTTCCCTTTATTGATGAGAACATTGGAAGTTTATTTGATATGCTCAAGATCAAAGAACTGTATTTGTTTTCACATAAATGCATGGCAGGATAATTTCTAAAGATATAGTAAATCTCTATTATATTCCTTTGCTCTCTCTCCCAGGAAAAAATTGAGCCCCTGGGTTTAAGGGAGGAAAAAAAAGTGGAGAGGGATGTAGAAAGAAGGGAATGAGGTGATAAGAGAAAGGAGAAGGAATCTTAGCATTACAAGGAGGCAGATGTCTTGGGTGTTAAAAGGAGCAGGCGTCTTTGACCAGTGCTCCGCAGGTGATAGAACCATCCAGGGTAAACAGGTGGGACTATGTGTGATGGACCTTGGGAAGTTGGGCACGAGGTATTAGGATGGCCAACCTAGGAAATGTTTACCTACTCAGGGTTGCCTCTGAAAAAGTAGGGGCGCTGGATTCCCAAGAACCTTGTGGGCTGGGATAGTGGGTATCTCCTTAGTAACTCAGTTAACTCGGAATCCTCCCAGAAAGATTTAACTTGGTCTAATACAGGGACACCAAAAAGTGAAGGAGTTTGAGGGAGGAGAAAGCCAGGAATTGAGATCTTTCTCTGGATAACTTCCTATAAGTCAAGGGACCACAAAAGACCTAACTATACAGCTATACAGTTTGAAACATTTTCTCTCTCTCTCTCTCTGTGTGTGTGTGTGTGTGTGTGTGTTGGGGAGAGACTTAAGGGACAGCAAATCATCCTTGAATATCCAAACATTATCTAATCACTTTATTTTAAATGAGTAGAAAATGCTTCTGAGAAAGCATGTATTTTATTTTCCATTACAATGAACTGTTTGATTTCACATATCACATACGTACTTTCTCACCACAGTTTTAATATTGTCAGTGATAAGACTGTATGAAGCTGATGCAGATCCTTCAGGAAAGGCCTGGTAGATCCGATAGCCTTAGATTTTTACACGAATCTTCCAGAATGGAAGTTGAGGTTAACCCAGTTACATCCGATTCCAAAGGCAACGGGTGCATTTTAAGAACTGAGAATATAGGTGTGACACTGGGGAAAATAAAAAGTTTGTTGGGGGGCAAATAATGTAAATTCCATGGACAAATCTTTAACTTGATAGCAAACTTCAGTGGCCTTGGTTTAGTTACCATGAAACCCGAAGCAGGAATTTTAGAAGTTAGATTTCAGTTTTTAAAAATGTTCTAAGCATTTGTGATTTCTTGAAATATAATTTACACACCATAAAGTTCAAGATTTTAAAGTATACAATTGATTGGGGTTTAGTATATTCACGAGTTTGTATAGCCATCACCACTGCCTAATTCTGGAACATTTTAATCATCCTAAAAGAATCCTGTACCCATCAGCAATCACTCCCTGTTCTCCCCACCCCCATCCCCTACCTTTCTGTCTTTATGGGTTTCCGTAATCTGGAAATTCCATATAAATGGAATCCTATGATAAGTGGCCTTTTTATGTCTGGCCTTCTACTTAGCAGAATGTTTTCAGGGTTCATCCTTGTAGCATGTATCAGTACTTTATAACTTTTCACTGCAGAGGGATATTTCATTGTGCTGCGTGTGTGTGTGTATGTGTGTGTGTGTGTGTATCACATTATATTTATCCATTCATCAGTTGATGGACATTAGTGTTATTTCCACTTTATGGCTGCTGTCAAGAACACCGCTTTGAATATCAGTACACAGATTTTTATGTGAACATGTGTTTTGGATTTTCTTGGATATATCTGTGGGAATGGAATTGATGGGTCGTACAGCAACTCTGAAGTTAACTTTTTAGGAAGCTGCCAAATTGCTTTCCACAGAGTCTGCATTGTTTTATATAACCATCAGCAATGCTGGAGAGTTCCTGTTTCTCATTTCCTCGCCAACACTTGTTACTTTCCTTTCTTTATTTTATTTTTTTATTTTTTATTGTTTTATTATACCTGTCCTTGTTGGTGCAAAATGGTTAACTCATTTTAGTTTTGATTTGCATTTCCACTGTGATCTTTTGAGTATGGTTTCATAAGCTTATTGACTATTTGTATAACGTCTTTGGAGACATGTTTGTTCAAATCCTTTACCTATTTTTATTTGAGTTATTTGTCTTTTTATTAAATTGTAAATATTCTTTATGTATTCTGGGTACCATATCCTTAACAGATACATAATTTGCAAGTGATTTTCTCATTCTCTGGATTGTCTTTCATTTTCTTCCTGTTTTTGACACACAAAAGGTTTCATTTTATTTTGGTGAAGTCCATTTTTTTCTTTTGTTGCTTATGCTTTAGGTGTCATATCTAAAAAACATCTAATTCAAGGTCACAAAGATTTATTTTCGTGTATGTTTTCTTCTAAGAGTTTTTTAACTGTTGCTTTTACATACAGGTTTTTGATCTGTTTTGAGTTAATCTATATATATGGTTTGAGGTAGGGGTCCACATGTATTCTTTCGCATGTGGATAGCCAGTTGTCCTGGTACCATTTGTTAGAAAGACTGTTCTTTCCCCCCATTGAATTGTCTTGAAACCCTTGCCAGGAATCAGTTCTCACTGGATATATGAGTTCATTCCTGGAATATGAGTATTATTCCATTTATTTATGTGTGTATCCTTAATCTAATACCTCCATTTTTGTAAACTCAGGATAGAAAAGTAAAAATTGACATGTTCCTTTCATACCCATCACATATATTTAAAACATTTGATCTTTAATCCATTTTTCATGGTAAATAGCGTGATTTTTAAATAATGCATATATTTCATTCTAATTTAACATAGCTAGAAATATTATTACCATTTGACAGATATGGAAAATTGAGGCACAGAGAGGTTAAGTGACTGTCCCAAAGTCACACAGCTAACGAGTGGCCAAGCCAGAGATTGAACACCAGCAGTCTGGCTTCAAAGTTCAGAGTCCTAACAACTGTGCTATTCAAATTAATAAAGAGAAGAAATAAAATATTTCCTAGAGTACTCAGTAACCATCATTAGTTATACTTTTTAAATTGTTTCTATGACACTGAATTTTGAAACATGCATATATGTCTGTTTGTGTGTGTTTGAGTTACTGCTATATCAATATAGATTATATATAAATCTATCTGTATACTTTCACAAAGTGGGAAAGTATCCCATCGATTTGTGAGCTTTTCCCATTTAACAGCAATTTTTGAATAATAATATTAATAATGATAGCTGATATTTACTGAGCATTTACTAAGTGCTAGACACTCTTCTGAGGTCTTTATGTATATATTAATTCAAGTCTTACAACCATATTGTAAGTCAGATGCTTCATTATATTGACACACAGCTTAAGAATCTTACTAAAGTCTTAGCTGAGAGTCTTGGTAGGAGTCTAGCTGAAGTATCCATAGATCAAAAATGACATATTCTAGACTCAATCCCAGACTGTCTTCAAGGGTACCTCTGTGGAACTTCACTGTTCCTTGCCTCTTTAGAGCAGTTTTCCGTGTTAACTAACATGATTTCTATACCATACCTTTAATAGGAGCATGATATTCTAGAAATGGGTATGCCATAATTTATTAATCAGTCCCTTACTATTGAGTATTTGGGTTAGGTAAAATTTTAATGTGTCCTGGAACTTCAAAAACATTTTTTGTGTATAGGTAAGACCATGAATTCTGGACTTTCATATGGTTTGGCTTAGGCATTGGCTGCCCTAAACTCTCATTCCTACATTTATTTTTCATGACCAGAATATCAATGGTGGTTGTGACCTATCATATAGATTCTGAAATATCAATGCAGAGAAAATGCATTGAGTTTACTCTCTGATAGCCTGGCTTATGATTGTTCGCACAATTGAGGAGCTTTTCCTTTCTTTAGCCTCCCCCCCCCCCCCCCCCCACATCTCACGCCATCCTCAGACATATATCTGCTGTGCCGGTCCCTTCCATCCTTTCCCCTGAGGCTCAGGGTATCCCTGGATGTTGGGGCCTGGAGAATGCTCTTACATTCAGGTTGAGTAGGTCCTTTACAACTCACTGGAGTCCTGTTGATCCCCTCCATTGGTTTGAGTACAAGGCATGCAGCTCTGTGCTCCAGGCATTGAGGCAAAGAGTCATGAGCCCCATGGGGAAACTGCCATCTCTTCTTGTCTTAAAGGTATGGAGATAAAGCAAGGAACCTCCACTCTCTCCAACCTGGTCTAAGCACTAACTGTATCCTAGTAAGGTGATTTAAAGATGGTTCTTACAGTCTCTCCCAGCACTCATGTAGACCTACATGAAAGGTACATGAAATGTTAGACGTTCCTAATTTGCTGGGCTACAGGTATCCTCCCATGCATGCACGCAGTTACCTCCTGCCCTGGTCTTCGCCTGGCTTCTCATACAGGTTCTCACCCACTGCCAGGTTGTCTGCTGCGAGGAAAGGAGCAAAATGGAGGTTTATTATTATTATTCTCACCCACTGCCAGGTTGTCTGCTGCGAGGAAAGGAGCAAAATGGGGGTTTATTATTATTCTTTAAGAAAGTAGAACTTTAGGGGCCCTAGGTGGCTCAGTTAAGTGTCTGCCTTCGGCTGAGGTCATGATCCCAGGGTCCTGGGATCGTGCCACGCATCGGACTCCCCGCTAGTGGTGAGCCTGATTCTCCCTCTCTCTCTGTTGCTCCCCCTGCTTGTGTGTGTGCTCTCTCTCTCTCTGTCAAATAAATAAAACCTTTTAAAAAAGTAGAATTTTATAATTCCACTTACGCAAGTAATTAATAAATATGCCCTTTAATAAAACCAAATAGTATAGGTAAGAGTCTCTATCATTCCAGAGACAAATTTAAGAGTTTCATTTGTGTATTGTGGGTCCTTTGTGCAACGGCCCCCCGGCCCACCGCTTGCACAAATATAGAAAATATAAGGTATTATTGTATATTATTTTACCTAAATAGTATCACAGTATGTCATTTTGTATCATCCTTTTACCACTTAACATTATGTTTTATTATAAATAGCTTAAGCTTTTTGCTTTTATTATTTGCATAGTATTCCATAGTCCAATTAGCCATTCCCCCTTCTGATAAGCATTTCCATTAGATTTTTGTCATTACAGACAAGTTGCTGTGAATATCATGGGCTATGCCTCCTTTTTCAAATGTGGCAAGATTTCTTCTGCATTAGATATTCACAAGTGCAATATCAGTATGCATTGTGCAGGAATAAGTACATTTTAAACTTTGATAATTTCTAATTGCCTTCTAAAGTAGTAGCACTAATTTTACTCCCTCTAGCACTACCAGAGAGTTCTCATTTGCCTACTCTCTTCCGGTGTTTGATATCATCAGATTTTAAAATGTTAATTCATCTGATGGGTGAAAAAATGGTATTTTCTTTTAACTTACCTGTCTCAGGGAACTGAAATGTGCTGTCTACACAAATTGGTGACCTTTGTAGCAGATCTTAGTGAAAAAAATAGAACAGCAAGGCAGGTTCATCTATTTTATTTAAAAGTAAGTTAGAAACACTAAAGAAATTGATGAGAAATGCAATGGCTTGGAGCCCATGGCCGGTGAAGGTCAGACTATGGGGTAGTTAAGAAAGAAGCTAGCATGTGACCCACAGTCACCACTGAGATATTTAATATTATACCCTAATTGGTGTGATAATTGGAAGTAGCTGTGGATGACCGTTGAGCCAGAAGGAGCAAAGATGAACTTGAGCCACTAGTAGTTGAGCAAGAAGAAAGTGACAAAATATGGTAATGTCGTCTTCATAATTGGCATTAGTGAAAGAGAGAGCTGAAGTCTTTACGTTTTGTTTCCTTGTTCCCAAGGATGAAATGACTTCTGATGCATATTGTCTAAATACATGACAAGCTTATTTTGATACAAAGCATCAGAAAATATGAGTTGTACATTTTCTGTTGTAGATTTTTTAATATGTCTGAATAACACAGCTACCACTTTGTGAGCAAACACAACAGGCACTTTGCTAAGTGCTTTTCATGCAGCATGCCATATAATCCTCATAATAACCCTACAGAAGCAGACAATAGAATAATTCCCATATTGCAGGTGAAGGAGCTGATGTTCTGAGAAGCTAAGTGGCTTGTCCGGGGTTACACAGGCAACAAAAGCCACTTCGTAGGTCTTTACCACTGAGCTGATCACCATTTTCAGAAAAACCCACATCCCATGCCAGTCACATTAGAATCTGGGAGTGTGGAGGGTGAGGAAACAAACATCCCCAGGCAATTTAAAGCTCCCCAGATGATTCTCTGTCCCACCCAGGTTGAGAGCTGCTGATACAGATATGGAAGGAGATAGGAACACTGTCTAAAATATACGGATACTTATTTATGTGCACTTATTAAACACTTTATATGTATTAAATGGCTTTCAACCTATTCTTACTGAAGCCTGCAGTCAGAAATCTGTTTTATATAATAACCAAGCACAAGTGCACAAATATATGTAATTCAGAAATTATACTTCATATAAAAGCACTTACCCATGCAAATGTGACACACCGTGTTTCTCTATTGTAGTCTGTTCTTTACTATTTTAGAGATCCCTTAAATTCAAGTAGGAATCATGGCTCCATTATCTTATTCCCAAGGAGAAAGTGAAATGTAAAGGTTAAATCCCCTTAGAAGTTAAATACCAGACACATTCACATGGATTAAAGTCTACAGTCAAATTTCTTGTTTTAAAGTTACAATTTCAAAACCTTAAGTAAGAGTAGACCCCTACATCCATCCCCTCCTATTTAGTCTTTAAGCGATGCATTAGAAAATTGGTGATCCTTGACCCTTGCAGTCTGAGGAAGGAATACCTTGGGAAATTGAGGCCAAAACTCTGGTATCCTTTTTCTAAAGAGTCAGAGAATTAATAGGACACACAAGATTATCACTCAACATTGGCTCCCCTACAACATAGTCTGAGTTGGAAAAATATCTAATCTCCAGTCTACAGGGCTGTAGCCTACTCAGACAATGTTATGTTTGCAGAAACCAGCATTTAATATCGCCAGAGAGCCAGTGTTCTAAAACCAAGAGGGGGCTGATAGACATTATCTTGATTTCAGCTTCATTGCCCAGTCCTCTGTACAAATGGAAATTCTGTCTCCTAGTAAGAAGTTAAATTGGACACTATCCATTTGCCATGCCTGGTGGAAATGTCCACCTTTGTACACTGTTTCCTAGCTCAGAGGATTGCATTCTAGACATTATTGTTGCTTTGTAGCATGGTAAGCAGGATTCCCTTTAAGGTGGCCACAAGATTCCCATCCCTAGCCTAGTGTTCATGACTTACATAGTCTATTTGGATATTGGTGGCACTCTGTGAGTTTAATGAGATATCATTCCGGTGATATTGCCACTCTATATGGCAAAAGAGAGAGTATCCAGGTGGGTCTGATCTAAGCAGGCGAGCCGAGTTCTCAAAGCAGAACATTTCTCTGGCTGGTTGCAGGGGGGGGGGAGGTAGAGAGTTGAGTTTCCTTTGGCTCAGAAGGAGGCAGACATCCAAGTTGTGACCTGCCTCAGTTCCCAATGTGGCAAGGACCTTCATGCGAGCTCCCAGAGCTAAGAGTGGTCCTTGGTCAACAGCAAGAGAATGGGCATCTCAGTCCTCCAACTTCAAGGAACTGAATTCTGCCAACAACCTGAGTCAACTCAGAAGAGGACCCCGAGTCTTATGTGAGATTGTATCCCTAGCTGCCACCTTGATGTCAGCCTGGTGAGCCCCGGAGCAAAGGACACAGCTGCTGCCCTGAGTCCTGACCCATTAAACTATGACAGCATAAACTTGTGTTGTTTTAAACCACTAAGCATGTGGTCACTTGTTAGTGTTAGGCAGCAGTAGAAAATTAGTATGCAACATTAAAAAAATTTGCACTGATGGCGGCCCCAATCAGTAGGTCTTAAGATATCTATCTATATATCTATATATAGATACATCTATATATCTATATATAGATACATCTATATATCTATATATATATATAGATGTATCTATATATATATTTTTTTCTTTCTTCTCCAGTACATATCTCTTCATTTCACTCAGTACAGCACTGAGTTGAGTGTGGGCTTTACCTCCTGAAGCAGCATCTCTTTTGACGTGGTGCATTTTCAGTTGCATTCCTCAGTAGCTGTCCCACTGACTCAGGGTCCTCCATGGGATGTTTCTCCCCCATCCCGTCGATTGTTTCCGCTGCAGACTCACGCTTACCTGGTCCCTGCCCCTTTGGTTCTGTCAATGCTGCTAAAACTTCGGCCCCAGGAATTTTTAAAGACCAAGACTTCTGCTTAAGACTCTTTAGAATTCTGTTTATTTTTCTGGCATGTTCCCTCGGGGCCCGGACGTTACTGATGTAACGTTTGTAAGATCATATTTGAAAGTCACTGAGTCGTCGTTCGTGAGCGCTCCCTTGTTGAGCCTGTGGACAAGTGAAATGAGTTCAGTGTACTCTTACCACGACTTTCTGTCTTTGGCCCAGAATACAGAATATTTTCTCTTGATTTAGTGCTGCTTGCCAAGGCCCAGTACTGTAGTTCTGTGTGCCAAATAGAGAATTACTATTAAAAACAGCAAAGTTTGTCATGCCTACCCAAGCCTAAAAGGCCTATCAGTGCTCTTTTCCTTCAGTGTAATCTTGGCCTCAGTCTAGCCTGCCCAGGAACAGCAGGGTTGCCTTAATCAACTGGCCAGCCGGCACCTGAAGCTCAAAGCTACCCACGTAACCTTGTTGGAGACATATTTGGCACCCTTCCCTGCACCGCCACCTGGCTTGAGCTGTCTTGCCTCCAAGGAGGTTCTGGTACTTTTGCTCAAAGCCCACAGGTTATGCTTGGTTCCTGCCTCTGTGGAAGGAGCTGCTCACTTCAGGCAAGGCTCTGGTCTCTCACTCTTAGGTGGGATTCCCCCATGGCTGACCCTGAGGTGAGGACACTTGTGCTAGTATTTTTTTGAGGAAATGCTCCCAAGGGAGACTGGTAGGGAAGCAGGGGAGAAGGACAGGAAAAGGAAAGAAGCTAAGCAGTGGGCAGATCAGACAGTCCTGGCCAAGACCGATTCTTCAAGAAACTCTGGTATATAAAAGCCTGTCCCATTTTAAGGTAGGAGAGCTGGGCTTCTGTCCTCCCATGCCATTCAGGCATTGGCTTTGGGTCAGGCCTCCACCCCTCCCCCAGGGGATGTAATTCCCAGGCATTTTTTGTTCTATGCTCAGGAAGGTGATAGAGCTCCAGCAATAAAAGGGCAGGCCTTTAAAGGAGTCCTAGGCAGCAGGTATGATTCTTCAGACACAGAGCATACAGAACATGGGAGCGAGGCATACGGAACCTGTTAAGCAGATCCAAATGGATTTTGGTAGAATACCAACTGTACTCAACTAACCCCTCCAAGTTCAGGATACCGTCTGGTCCCAGGCTTGAAGCCTCTTTCCCAGAGCATGGGTGTTTAATGCTCCTAGCCTCATACAAGCTTTATCCAATCATCAATGTTTGTTTCCTTTGCCCACACACTGAAGTCCAAGACTTGGCCATCAGCATTCATTTCCTTTGCCCATATTCTGAAGTCCAAGACTCAAAGCCACAGGTCTTGGTGTCATAAAAGCACCATTTGCTTCACCAGCCTTGGCGTTTTGATGGATATTTCATCACATTCCAAGGTAGCTCACCAGAGGTTGAAGCCTTTGAGAGGGCCCTCAATACACCGAACCCCATTGCCCACTTGCATTCTGAAAAACAATGGAAAATAAACCAGAGAAGAGGCTGTAGAAGCTAAATTATCACCTTTGTTAGTGGTAGAGGCCAAGTTGGAGGGCAGAGCTTTGGTTCTGTCGGATAAGTGGACATGTTAAGACTTCACCTTTAAATGAGCAGACGTGTTTACCTCTTATAGGCAGAGATGGACTGGGGTAGGCTTCACCTCACAGAACCCGTTCCAGAAGAACAGCAGAATGACCTTGAAACCAAGAGAAGAAAGCATGGAGTGACCTGATTGTGTTCAGTTTGTTTCCACTTGTACTAGTCATTCCATATCCCCTGGAGCAGAGGAGTAAGAAGAAGGTGCCATATTAAGTTAATGGGATCTTGTCCACATGGAAGGAATGAAGGAATTGTTTTCCCTAAACACATACGCATGTGCTTACATTCGTGGGCATCCCATGGACACAAAGTACATAGATAATTTAGAGTCTGCCTTAAGCTTTCTTTAAATACAGATGAGAACATTCCCATTTGCCTTCATTAAATCATTTAGGAATCTCTACTCAAATGTCACATAAATTTTTTAAAAAGTTATTAAGTGAATGAGTTTCTATATTGGACAGCAGGGGTATAATATTCTCAGCCTTTCAAAAGTAGAAAATTGATATCGATGACTTCTAAAATGCTTAGGAATTTCCTTCTCTTTTGGCTTAGAAAGTTTAGGGACTGTCACTAGAAATGTTTTTGAGAACAGTCACCAAGTGGACCTCAATTAGGAGCTCCCAGTTTACAGAGAATGACTGAGAACTGTTCAAATCTTGCTAACACAGATTTTTCCATATTTATTTTTCATAGATTACCTGTTTTTCAAGGAGAGGGATTTCAGTGAATTATAACCAGCAGTGTACTGAGCCTAGCTAATTGCTCCCTCATTTGTATTCTCTTAGCTCTTGTGCATACTCTTAAAATTACCATCAAGTTGTTTTTGTTTAGCTGGGTGTCTCCTTTGTTTATCTCTGAGCATCTTGGAAACAGGTACCCAGAAGATTCATCAGGTCGTCAGTAGAGGAAATGATCATTTGAAAAAAGGCTCCACACTTTATCTTCTCCAGATTTGAAAAGGCCCCCTTCCTGGAGGATACGCAGTGCCCCCTGCTCCCTAGTGGCTCAGTCACTGGGAAGGTGCCATATTTGTAGTCACTGTGTTACTTAAGGTGATAAGTGTCACATAGCAGGAACTCAGACATGTTGAATTGATTTCAACTGTTTGATAATCATCTATCAGTGGTTCAGAAGCCGCTTGAGGTGTTCTATTCATGAGGATGCCTGAGGGAGAGACACTAAGGTAAACTTTGTTTGCATTTCCACATCTACTCTACAAGCCTGTCCAGCCTCTCTGTACCCCAAAATGCTGACTTCTGTGGATTGCTGTTTGGGACTTTTCTCCCTGTTCCCCAGCTTCCGTTTTAGTTGAATTCAGCCAATGGATGGCAGAAGTTCCGAGGGTGAGAGGAGAGTGCAATCAGTAGTTATTATATCAGCTGCTTCCTTTGGGTTGCCATAACTAGCTGTGTTCCTCTACTGAGGTCACAGCTTCTCTGAATGAGTCCCCTGTTAAGCTAGAATCCCCCATTCCAGTGCCCGGTAATTTCCTCTTGTGGGTTGAATTGTGTTCCCTAAAAAGATATGTTAATGTCCTACCCCCCTGTACTCATCGATGTGACTCTATTTGGAAATAGGATCTCTGCAGATGTAATCAATTTATGATGAGGTCATACTGGGTCAGAGTGAACCTCAAATCCAATGGCTGGTGTTTGGTGTCTTTGTAAGAGCAGAGAGATTTGAAGACCAGAGGAGACAAAGGGAAGAGGACCAAGTAAAGATGAACATGAGGATTGAAGTTAATACTGCCACAAGCCAGAGAAGGCCATGGATTGTCAGCAACCATCAGAAACGAGGAGAGGCAAGGGAGGGTTCTTCCTGGGAGCCTTTGGAGGCAGCCTGGCCATGCCAATACCATCATTTGGGGCTTCTCTCTTTCACAGCATTGAGAGAATAAATTTCTGTTTTTTTAAGTCACCTGGTTTGTGGTAATTTGTTATGGCAGTGCTAGGAAACTAATATACCTGGCTTTTCCCGTTTAGATCTAAAAGTGGTAAGAGCCCTCAGCTTCTGCTAATTTTAGGATACTCGGTCATGGTGATTTCCTTTAACCTTGTTCATACATTTGTCAATAATCCCTTTTTTAAACTCTCCTGAATTATACCATTAGACTGTGCCACCTCATTACCACCACTGAGACCCTGGCCAACACACCCCATCTCCATGCATCTCGTCTTTCCTTCCACTGCAGAAACCCTCACCCATTATCGTGATCACTGAGTTTGGGCAGGGCACACGCTCACAGGTTGACTGACATTTCCACACTCCCGTGCAGCTACGTGTGGCTGTAATGGCTTATTTCAGATTGGCGGGACATGACTGAAAATGATAGCTTCCACTTCTAGGTTCCAGTCTGTGGTGAGTTGAATAATAGTTCCCTAAATCTGTCCATGTCCTAGTCACTGAGACCCATGAATACATTTGTTATGTTGCATGGCAGAAGGGACTTTCTATAGATGGTTCGCTGGTTATCCAGGTGGACCGGGGTAATCATGAGAGCCCGTCCCTATTTGAGGGAGTCAGGAAGATGGGGCAGCAGAGGTTAGAGTGATGGCTTTAAAGATGGAGGAGGGGGCCACAAGCCAAGGACCATAGGCAGTCCCTAGAAACTAGAAAAGAGAAGGGAACCAATTCTGTCCTGGAGCCTCCGAAGAAACACAGCTCTACTGATACCTTGATTTTAACCCCAAAGATCCATTTGTGCTGTTTTTAAGGCACAAAGTAGGTAAACTTGTTTACAGCAACAGTAGGCAAAAACTGCAAAAAAAAAAAAAAAAAAAAAAAAAAAAGAAGGAAGAAAGGAAGGAAGAAAGAAAAAGAAAGAAAGAAAGAAAGAAAGAAAGACCACTTATACTCCACTCCGCTTTTTCCTTTTCCTGAGTTGAATGAAGAAATGGTGGAGAGTAGGTTTGATGTTACAGAGGAGGACACTGGATCCCCGGGTGACTTCGTGGCACAGGGCTACTGAAGTCTAAATTGTTAAGTAGGAAAGAAACACGCTCCTATCTTATTTAGGCTACTGAAGGATGTGTTTCTCTGTATCAGCCTCTGCTCTGACCATCACGTATTGTTGTTCTACTCTGGCTGTGTTTGTCAGGATTCTTACTTTGCAAGCAATAGAAACTAATTCCATTGTTTGAGCAGGAAGGGAATTTATTTAACGGATGCCCGATAAATCAAGAAGAAAATATCTAAAGGGCCAGAGAGCCAAGCCAGGAATTTACACAGCCAAGAACATCAAGAACACTGTGGATCTCAGAGTTTGTATCATGAATACCACTACCAGTATAAGACCCAGGTGCTGGAACTGCTGCTGTGTGTTCCCTGCAAAATGAAGGGCCTGCCACCACTGTCACCACTCTCTGTTAAGATGAATGCTGTGTGCCATCAGCTCCCCATTCAAAGTCTGGGGTGAGCGTATTTACTTGTCAGAGCCTCTGTCATGGGCTGCGTCATAGCTGCAAGGGAGCCTGGGAAAACAGGTTTCTGGCAACTGGAGTTCTGTTCTGGAGGATTCTGCCTCAGGCCTTGCGGGGAGTTTTCACATGTACGCAGTGAGGATGCTGACTGTCCAGATAGAATGGCACAAGTCCACTTCACCTATAATAGGAATGTTAGGATTCTAAATTGGATTCCATTATTACTTAGCAATAGCATTGTGGAACGTGGCACTTGCAGGTGTAACCTTTCCAGTAGGCAGTGATGTATCTGTTTTTAGCTCCCACAATTGAAGAGCTAATGTGGATTTTTTTCCCCCATCGGGCTTATTGGGTTTCAAATAAAAAGGTATTCTGAAGAGGGGAAATGAGAAAGCAAAAACGTCTGCGACTTGGCAACCAAACGAAGCACTCAGGAGAGGTGGATTGAATAGTGGAATGTAGGGAAACAAATAGATGGTGCCCAGCAGCTGTAGTGGGTACGCTGTTTTAAAGCCATTCCCCCAGAAAAGGAACAGTGGGACGAGCCGTGATTGAGTTGCATGATGCAGTGGAATGTTCAGCTAATCAGGCAGTCTAATTGACTGAACATCTGCAGCTGCTTTATCGTTATTCTCAGATGGGCATTATCACTTTGCATGCCAGGGATGCGTCCGTGTCTCTTAGCCTTTCTAATAGAAGCTCACTGTGGGGTTTACATTTCGACTGATTTTAATTGCATGAAAATTCAAGTGATCAGCTTTAAGGTCAAATACGTAATTTCTCCCTGTTTTCTGTTGTCTGAACTGCTCTGAAGGTAAGGGTTGGAAAAGTTGACGTGTCCAGAAGGGAGCGGGGCTCCTGATGACTTGAGTGAAAACGCTCTGGAATCGTATTAGCAGAAAGCATCCAGACAGAGTTCAGTGCTGCCTGTGGTAGCAGAGGGAGAAGCAGAGGAAAAGCCATGTGTGGCTGGTGTATCCAAGTGTACAAAAACCTTCATGGCTTACCATCAACTCAGTTTTGAGCAAAAGGATTTACTTCCACGGGCCCATCTTCAGTCCCTCGTTTTCCCTTTTGAGTTTATTACCTCGATATAATTTGTGTTCATGCCTGAGCCCTAATTATTTTCAATAATCATTTTCTGGATGCTGTTACCATAGCATCTAATTCTGTGACAAACAAAGAAAAGATAACAATGTTTCTGCACTTTTTCTTAAGTTTGTGAAGCAGACACCAAAAGAAAGACTTAAAAAGGAAGAAGACAATGCAAAATGAAACATTTAAAAAGGGAGGAAAGCATTATATTTGGGGAAATTATGAAAATAACAGATGTAACAAAAGCAGGTCTTAGTTTACTTTTACTTGAATCTGTGTAAAAACTGAAAAGTTTATTTTCACAGCTAGTCATATATGCTAGAACCCATTACCTGCAAACATGTTAACAATTTTGTTTCATTTTGCT
Source organism: Ursus arctos (assembly GCF_023065955.2). Classification (NCBI taxonomy): domain Eukaryota; kingdom Metazoa; phylum Chordata; class Mammalia; order Carnivora; family Ursidae; genus Ursus; species Ursus arctos. Next base: position 54,525,278 of record NW_026622808.1, on the reverse strand, counting down.
TTGTTGTGTCAATAATTTCTACTGGGAATGAGAATAAAAAATGATGTGGCTCGTGGAAATATGGGGAAAATGCCAAGAGGCGTATAGATCTCAGTCCCAAGGGTTTAGGTGAATTACTATCCTGGATGAGTAAGGTTTGTGAGAATAGCTCACTTCATAGCTCCTAGAAATGTTTTCTAAAGCTCTTGGGGGCATGTGAGTTTGAATGCTAAATCCATTTCAACCTTTCTTACTTGTAAAGTATGTGGTCAGTAGAAATAAAGAAAGAAAGAAAGAAAGAAAGAAAGAAAGAAAGAAAGAAAGAAAGAAAGAAAGAAACAAACAAACAAACAAACAAACACACATATCTTTATGTAAAACAAGATGATCGTATGTTGTTTTGGTACACGAGAAGCTATTTCCTTTTTAAAAAATTATTTCAAGAATTCACTCATTTATGGAGCGCCTGGATGGCTCAGTCAGTGAAGCATCCAACTCTTGATGTCAGCTCAGGTCATGATCTCAGGGTCATGAGGTCAAGCCCTGTGTTGGGCTCCATCTGGCATGGAGCCTGCTTAAGGTTCTCTCTCTCTCCCCCTCTCTCTCTGCCCCTTCCCCCAATAAAAGAAAAAGAATTCATGCATTTACAAAGAAGCTAGTGAGTTTTATCTAACTGTATGTAAAGTATTGCAGAGGGCACTGAGGATGAGAGCAGTACCTACTCCCTCTCTCACAGAACTCCCATTTCAGTTGAAGGGAGATACATGCTAAATGTAAAAATAAATTAACGTAATAAATCCAGGGAGTGATAATGGATATAATGACCATATGACAAGATTTTGTAACGAGGACAGTGAGGGAAGCAGGACTCTCTAAGGGAGGCCTGTCCTGACCAAAGAACACGAGAATGGGAGGAAAAGCAAACCATGGGAGGTTAGGGCAGAAAGAAGATTTATAGCAAGTACAAATGCTCCGAGGAGGGAATACAGTTGACTTACTTGAAGAAAAGGATGAAGGCCAATAGCTGGAATGTAGTGATGAAGCCTGAGTGAAGGAAGAGGAAGTTAGAGGGAGAGATGGGGGCCAGAACATGTAGGCCCTTGTAACCCATGGCAAGGAGCTGGACTTTATTCCAAGAACAATGGGAAGTAATTGGAGAGTTTCAAGCAAGGAATAGCAAGATATCATCTAGGGTTTCAACATTGGCTACTGGGAGGGGAATGAAAAGGAGGGGAGAGCAAGAGGAGAAGCAGACAAGCTAGTTAAATGTCAGTTTCAATAATCCTGTTAAGAGATTAGAGTAGTTTGGACTAGGGTGGCAGGCTGGAGATGGAGAGGCATGGATAGCTCATTTCTAATTTTTTATAAATATGTGCATGCATGCGTACATATACACATGTGTATATACGTATACACATAATACATTATATATTTTTATGTAGATTGAAAAAATTTAAGGCCTTTATAGGTTAATACAGCACCTAAGGAAACTATAATTGCATCTGTCTTCTGTTGAGGTTACCATCCCTAATAGCATCATTCAGAATGAGCAGTCGCCCTTATCCATCAGTCAGTCAGCCTGCATTCAGGGCTCTATAGGTATTAGCTCAGCCAGTTCTCAAGAGCGAGGTGTTATTGTTCAATTCCTATTTTAGAGGAGTGACTAATGCCTGAAAGAGTGCACTGATGTACCTGCTGGCACCTAGCCAATGAATTCACTGCTGACATCTGCACCCAGGGTTGTCTGGCTTCAGAGCCTGAGTGTGCTGACATGGTATATTGGCATCTTTGATGGTCATCCAGCCCATAGGGGTGATGGTAAACATAAAATGCCTGTTGAGTTGCCACCCTCTGAATGAATGATACACGATCGTACTTGCCTTAGAGATGCATATTCTGGACTTGAAGCTATTACCAGTGCCCCAGTGTCTCAGACATTAGATTTCATCATAACTGAGACTGTTGACGCCATGGTTCTGACTATGGGTCCCTGAAATACCCTTTGGGCAGCCACTAAATCTGTATATTATTATCTTAAGCAGTTGCCTAGTGTGATCAGGAAGCCATCAAAAGAGAAGAAACAACATTAAATCAAGTAGGAGGGTTATGCCTTCATTTCTTTTAAGGAGGCAGGATTTTTTTTTTTTCTTTCCTCTGTTTCTCCTTTGAGCAAGCACTAAAATATTGCTCAGAGTTGCTATTTTTTTTTTTTTAATTTAGGTTGGTTGTGGGTGTCTTAGTTTATTTTAATCTTCTGTGTTTACCCTTCAGTTCTGTCAGGACTGACTGCCAGCCACAAAGCTCCCTGCTGGTAGAGGTAGGCTGTGTAAGTCACAAGGTACACAGCCACTGCCACATGCCAAAGCTCCCCGATGACGAGGAATTTTCCGAGCTGCTGAGGAGCAAGGCTCTAATGAGGCCCCAAAGGAGCAGGGGTGGCCAGTGCTTCCCCTTCGCTGTGGAGGAATCATCAACATCTTAGGGATCGTTAATACCAAAAAAACCCACTAATGCAAATCATTTGGTTCCCTGCATCTAAAGAATCACAGGTGTTTTTCCAGTGGAAAGTCAGCTTAGCAGCTTTCATTTTTCATGTTTCATTTTGCTGTTAAGGAATCTGAGTTCCAGTGTAGACTGAGAAACTTTGTATTTAAATCCATTTTTGTGTTTTTCCTAGTAATTATTTTAATTTTGAAAAAAATGGCTAATGTTCACTGAGCCTCTGTGTTTTTTTATGCCTTATTTAGTTCTTAAGGCAGCCCCTTGAATGAAGTTACTATTATCAACCCCATGTTATAGATAAAGAAAATAAGATATAAGATGTTAAATAATATACCCAAGGTCAAAGAGTCAGTAAATAGTAGATCAAAGACTCAAATCCAAGTTCAATATACCAAAGACCATGCAAATCATTTATATGCTGTTTTTTTTTTATTATTCTTAAAATAATACACATCTGACTGAAAAATATTTGCAGGAGGGCTTTGCATGCCATGGGTCATCATTTTAAATATATGGCACTGGGATACATGGATATGCCACTAACAATTGTTGAGGCCTGTTGCAAAAATGTACTCCTAAAACTGGAAGGTGTCTTAGATTGTCTTCCTTGGGAGAGTGACTCTGAGACACAGTTCTGCATATAGGCAGTTTCTTGGGGGAGTGCTTTCAGGATCAAGTCCTGTGAGAGAACAAAGGAAATAGGATTGAGCCAAGGGATGAGATCACCTGTGGTGCAGGCATATCCAAGGCCTCAGTCCATCCTCTAGTGAGATCTGGGCTGGGCTGGACCTTAGGGGTTGCCCTTCCTTGAGACAGGAGACTAGGCCTTTGTATACCATACAAATAGCAGTGATTCCCCTAGGGAGGGAGGTAACAGCTTTGAGAAGGGTGATTCTCTTTAGCTGAAGGCAGGTCCTTTAGAGGGTCTCAGACAACTGTATTTCTAGCCGCCGGGGTAATGAATGGCTCGTTCTGAAGGGAGCAACGACAGTCCACTCTTTGTATGGAACACAAACGCTTGCTTTGTCGTAGATTTTTGGAAACATCTTCTCTAAGATTCTTCTTGGTCTCTTGGAGAAACTTACCAGGGGACAATTAATGGGAGAAAATACATTCTTCACCTCTGCATCTGGTTTTCAGGTGCAAAATCTGTATTTTATTAAACAGATAATACAGAAAAATACTGTATATGTATGTATATGAGACCTACTATCTCTCTCCTTTTGTACCCATTCTAGATTCTCTTTGGCAGGTGTTTCTCTTCTTTCTTTGTTGATCTTCTGGCATGAGGGATCTGAAGTGAAAAGATGAAAACTTTAAAGCTCAGTGGAACTCTGACTGGGTCAGGTAGAAATCTTCCCTCTTTAGAAACAAAGATTCTTAAATTCTGAGTTTCAGCAAATAAAAAAAAAGGAGGTTTTCTGTGTGAGGCAATGGGGTCATAGGTGAAGCCACTTATACTCCTAAACATATGTATTCTACCAATTAAAGACATATCTCCATATCTAATGGTCATAAATTTGGGTGTGTCCTGGAGCATGATGCCTCATTCTTTCAGGGAATCTTCTACAATCTGATGCCTCTTGTACCTTAGGAATGCCATTACAATGCTGGGACAACTGAGTACGCACATGCAAAAGAAGTTAGACCACCACCTCACACTATGTAACACATTATTTTAAAATAGATCTTAGGCCTAGCATAAGAGCTAAAACTACAAAACATTTAGAAGAAAACTTACGTGCAAATCTTCATGGCTTTGGATTAGGCAATGGCTTCTTAACTATGGCATCCAAGAAAAGAGACATAAATTGTACTTCATCAGAATTAAAAACCTTTGTGTTTTAGAGGATACCATAAAGAAAGTGAAAAGACCACCCACAGAATGGGATAAAATATTTGTAAATCATTTACCTAATAAAAGATTCTGGAGAATGTAAGAACTCTTGCAATGAAATGATAAAGAAGCAAATAACCCAATTTAAAAAGTGGGCAAAGGATCTGAGGAGAGATTTATTTAAAGAAGACATACAAATGGTCGATGAACACCTGACAACATACTCAAGACAATTAGGTGACAAGCAAGGACTGGGAGAAAATATTTACAAAAAAACCTATCTGATAAAAGACTGTTATCCAAAATATACAAAGAACACTTAAAATTCAACAATAAGAAAATGAACAATCTGATTTAAAAATGAGCCAAAGATCTTAGAAAACACCTCCCCAAGGGAGATATACAGATGGCACATAAGTGTATAAAAAGATGTTCTGCATTACGTGTCATCAGGGAAATGCAAATGAAAATAACTGTGGGATACCACTATACGTGTATTAGTGGCCAAAATCCAAGACACTGATAACACCAGGTACTGGCAAGAACGTGTAACAACATTAACTCTCATTCATTCCTTGTGGGAATGGCAAATGGTATAGTCACCTTGGTAAATGGTTTGTCAGTTCTTTACAAAGGTAAACATACTTGTACCATACGATCCAGCAGTTATGCTCCTTGGTATTTATCCAGAGGAGTTGTGAACTTACACAAAAACTTGACACAGATGTTTATGGTAGCTTTATTCATAATTGCCAAACTATTGATGCAGCTAAGATGTCCTTCAGTACGTGAATGGATAAATAAATTGTGATGCATATTGTCAGTGGAATATTATTCAGCCCTAAAAAAGAAAGGAGCTATTTCATGTCATGAAAAGACATGGAGGGACTTGAAATGCATACTACGAAGTGAAGGAAGCCAATCAGAGAAAGCTATATGCTCTGTGATTCTAGCTACATGACGTTCCAGAAAGGACAAAACTGTGGAGACAATAAGTCGATTTTTAAGGAGACTAAGGGAAGGGAGAGATGAATAGGCTTAGTTCAGAGAATTTTTAGGGCAGTGAAACTATTGTGTGTGATACTATGATGGTGAATACATGTCATTAAATATTTGCCCAAACTCATTAAATGTACAGCAAGAGTGAACCCCAAGGTAAACTATGGCCTTTAACTGATAATGGTGTGTCAGTGTAGGTTTGATTAATTGTGACCCTGTACCCTCTGGTGTGAGATGTTGATCGTGAGGGTGGCTGTGTGGGTCTGGAGGCAGAGGGTATACGGGAAATCTCTATATTTTGTTCTCAGAGTTGCTGTGAACCTAAGACTCCTCTAAAAAATTTAGTCTGTTAAGGCAATCGATCTTCATAGCACTTTATCGGGCCAATGGCTTCTTTGTAGTATGAAGTGTGTTAGGACAAGTGGCGTATGTGCCGGCTGTGCCCACCTCTGCATCTCCATTGTTGTCAAGTCGGGTTTTTGATCAGATGTGCTCTTATCTGTGATCTCGTGTGAGATGATTCAGGTGCTCTCTAAGCCGTTCTGTAATGGTGCTGGTTAAGACCCAGGGGCACAAGAGGCAAACCTATACCTGGAATATAGATCAGTTTCTGTCGAGATGAATTCCTGCACCTTCCAGGATGGAGGGAGTCTGATGTAATCAAATTATTGCCAAGTTGCTTGTGGTCTTTATGGACACAGCTGTATTTGGGGCTCACTGTTGGTCTCCTGATAGTAATTGGTGTAGCTTTGGTGAGTGGGGAGACTGTGCTTTTGGGCCCCATCCATGGCCTCCATCTGTGCTGCTGCCCCATCCTGCACCCACTCTACCAACACCGTGGGAGTTGATGACAAAAGCCGGCTGACAACTGGTGAGCTCTTCTGCCTTACTAGGTTATTGACAGCCTCTCTGGGGTGTAATACTTGGAATACTAAGATCTTCACCTTTTGTGCCCACTCCTGTATTTCTTTTCACATTTTTGTACCACAGGTCCCTCTGTCCCTGATCTACTCTCCTTTCCTGTTTTAGGCTCCTGACCCACTAGCCAAGCCATGAACACCTGCCTTTCACTCCAGGTATATTCTTACCTGGGGATGCTTCCCTTTTAACAGAAAATGGATGCTCTGCCCATTGTGAGTATTTGCCTTGATGGCTGTCTCTCAGAGCCTTCTCTGCTTGGAGATGGGGTTTATTTTGACACACACACATGGGCACCGCTGGCCAGGCTGGCCCTGCTTATGCTCCATCCCAGAAATACCACCTCCATGTATGATGGATTTCTGCTGTGCCTGCCCGACTATGTGACTTGGTGGGTCTGACTGAACCTGGTTATGATGGGCAGGGCTATCAGAATGGTTACATAATGTCCCATGATCAGACATCTCTCTTTACCAGGACACAGGAGCTCTGCAGGAGCTGTTTTCCAAATGGTGTATAATTTTCCACTGCAGAAGGCATGTCCTTGCTCCAGGACCCTGAGGGGATATGTTGTGATTCTCTTATTGGGACTTGCCAGAAAATTTACAGTGCATTTACCCACCACTGATACTGCTAAAACCATAGCATCTGCCAGGTCATATGGCCCTAGGTGAAGGGCTGCTTGAACTCATGCCCTTGTCTGCTGTAGTCTTATCTGGCTCTGTGCCCACTGAAAACTGGAAATCTTTGTATCATCTGGGTAACCGGTCAAAGAATTGTTCACAAGAGAAATAGACCTAACTGGTTGGGGGGGAGGGAGTTGACAATGCAGTGATCTGTCCTTTACTTTGGTGAAAATGTCCTCATATGCTCCATATCACTGGACCTATAAAAATAAAATTAAAAAGTTCAGCTATAAGGCCAACCACTGGATGTAGGTAGGGTTTTCTTCCCACTTTCTGGAACACATGTATTGTATCAAGACCTCTAACACCCTTGCCATATGTTGCTCATTTTGGTCTGATTAACATGCTGTTATTATTATAACATCATGTTGTTCAGAATGTCCAGACTGTTTAGGTCCCTTGAGACTATATTACGTCCATGGGTGGAAGAGTTATCATATCCTTGGAGCAAGACCATAAGTGTGTGCAATTTTCTATCCCTAGTGAATGCCCTAGAAAAATATTGAAAGTTCAATAATTTTTATTGTGAAGGCTACATAATTTTAATGTCAGAATGATATGATATATAAGAAGGAAATGACCTATATACATGTGATTTTAAGAAAGAAAATTCTTACTAAAATATAAAATTCTAACTAAAATATTAACAATTGGAATTCAGTGGTGTATTAAGAGGATAACTCTGACCAAGGAAGGCTTATTCCAGGAATGTAAGACTATTACACTGTGTCACAAGGGTCAACAAATTAGTTTGGAAAAACCATATGAAGATAGTAAATATATGCTGAAAAACCACATACTAAGGATCAGCTGTTGTTCCTTGTTTGGTATGTAGATAAAATAGAATAGAAAGTGTTTAGGTAGGACAAAGGCTCTATACTAAAAACTATTAAAACAACATGTATTAGTGTAAATGGCTAACCACTATGATTAAAATTTAAAAAAATGCAAGGATGCCTTTGATCACCATTATTTCTACAAACGTACTATAACCAAATCTACACGACTTGGCATAAGAAGAGACAGATTGGCATACTAGAATATAGAATCCAGAAATAGATCCTAGTATATGTGAGAATTTAAGCTACACCAAAGATGGCATTTCAGTTCAGTGGTAAATAGATGATTCATTTAAGAAGTGGTACTGGCACGAATGGCTATCCATCTGGAGTAAAGTTGAAATTCGGTCCTTACCTTACAGTGTATATATTAAAATAAATTCTGTATGGATGAAGGATTTAAATATGAAAACAATCTTAGGAGGACATTTAAGAACCTGTATGTTTAATAGTGGGGAAAACATTCTTAAGATAGCAACCAAGAGATATAAGGAAAATATAGACATCGTTTATGTAAAACTTAAAAATTATTGCACAGAAAGTATTAGCACAGAGAGAATCAGTAGAAAATATGGTGAAGAAAATTTGCATGTAGATGACAGGCAAAGCATTAATATCCATAATATACAAAGATTTCTTATTCTTGACATTTGTTAATTTTATTTCTATATAAATAGCTCAATAGAAAAAGGAATAAAGTATCAAACAGGTAATTCATAGAAGAGTAAAACCAGGGAGCTAGCAAATACGTAAAAGGATGCTCAAAGTTCATGAGGTCATGGCAAAAGTGAAAAAGTGAGGGCATTTGCTTGTCAAGTAGAAATATAAATTGTTTCGTCCTTTTTGTAAAGCAATCTGGTGCTATTATTTAAAAAATTATACATTACATATATTTTCATTCCTGAGAATCTATTCTGTATAAGTGAAATAGTATGTATGTCTGTGTGTCTGTCTGTTAAAGAGCTTGGAAAGGGTTGAATACGCTTCCGCGCATCTACTTACAGTGTATTATATAGTTGACCCTGAACAACGTAGGGGTTAGAGGCAGTGAATCCCTCCAACACAGTCAAAAATTTGCGTATAAGTTTTGACTCCCCCCAAACTTAACTGCTAATAGGCTACTGTTGACCAGAATCCTTACTGATAACGTAAGTAGTCGATTAACACATATTGTATATAGTATATGTATCATGTACTGTATTCTTACAGTAAAGTAAACCAGAGAAAAAATATTAAGAAAATTGTAAGAGAAAATACATGTACAATACTAAACTGTATTTATCCAAAAAATTGCATATAAGTCAACGTGCATAGTTCAAACCCATAGTGTTCAAGGGTCAACTGTATAACTGTTAAGAATGATGTATTGACAGGCACCTGGATGGCTCAGTCCCTTAAGCATCCAACTCTTGATTTTGGCTTAGGTCATGATCTCAGGGTCGTGAGATTGAGCCCTGCAATGAGCTCCATGCTGTGTGTGGAGCGTGCTTAAAAGATTCTCTCTCTCTCCTTCTGCCCTCCCCCACCTCACATGCTTTCTCTCTAAAAAAAAAAAAAAAGAATGATGTGTTAGAGCCATGACAGTTGGCTTGGAGAAATTTTTATTGGGTCTTACTGAATAAGAATAGCAAATTGCAGGAAAAAAAAAAAACAGTATCTGTAAATTTTGCAAATCGATGACAAACACTTTAGGTAGGTATATATTTGTGTATTAATATGTTTGTATGAATGTATATATATTTAAATACAGTTAAATTAATGAAAATGGGGGACACTATGGAAGGATACCTCTTCTATTGGCTTGTTAACCTGGAATAAGTGGGATGGGAATGACAGGGTGATGTGTATATATGGGGAAAGGAGTGAAGTGCAGAAAAGAGGTGGTAAGAGAAAAAATTAATTTACTAAATTAATAAAATTTAAATAAAACAAAAGAAAACTAAATGGGATTAAAAATTATTTTGGGTGCTTGTGAATGTGGGTATTTACTGACTGTTTAAAGTTTCAAGAAATGAAACCGAATCAAGAACTTCGTTTTCATTTTTTGGTTGGGGGGAGGGTCAGAGGGAGAGGCAGGAAGAAAATCTTAAGTAGGCTCCACGCCCAGTGCAGAGCCCAACACAGGGCTGGATCTCACAACCCTGAGATCACGACCTGAGTGGAAATCCGGAGTCAGATAATTAACCAACTGAACTACTGAGCCATTGCCCAGATAAAGAACTTTAAAAAGTTACTAGGAAGGGCACCTGGGTGGCTCAGTTGGTTAAGCATCTGACTCTTGATCTCAGCTCAGGTCTTGATCTCAGGGCTGTGAGTTCAAGGCCTGTGTTGGGCTCCATGCCCAGCATGGGGCCTACTTTAAAAAAATAAAAATAATTCAAGAGTTATTGAGAGATGGTATAGTAGAGATTGGACCCAGTTCTCAACTCTGCCTTTTATCTCCTGAGGATGGTACATAAAGCATAGGCTACTACAGTCAAGACAGCTTTATTGCTGTGATCTAAATGGTCACATTAAAAAAAAAATTATCAAAGTATTTTTTAGTAGCAACTCAACAAATTCGTATCATTTGCTTCTTATCACAGAATATCAGAGCATCCCTAAGAAAGTGAGTTTCATATTTAAAAATTCTGTTTTTTTAGGAAAAAAGATCAAGAACTTGTTCTTGTAATACAATTTAAATAAAAGGCCTTGACTTTAATTGCCTTGACCTTAACGAACTTATAGGCCTTGACCTAAGGTCCCTTGACCTTAATGAACTTATAGTCTAAATTAAGGCAATTACTAGATCTGAGAATGTATAAGTAAAATGCTTACATTAATGCTTGTGAATAGACAGATGGATTTAATGGACACTTCAGACATGGTGGAATTTGAAACTGTTAAAACTGATACCAAGTAGATTTAGAGTTATTAAGATATTAAGGAGAGTAGTGGGGATTCCAAAAGGATAATTTTCACAAAGCCCTAAAGTTTGAGTATGGGAGTGATCAGTCAGCATACATATGTTCATTTAGAAAATCATTTTGACAGGATTGAAGATCCTAAATGGGCATCCCATCAGAGATTAGAGAAATTTTAAGGAGAACTTTCTATTCTGAAAATTTTAAAGCAAATTATAGACATTCTAATTTCAAGTTTGGATAATAGAGGCTAATTGCTGTGAATTAACTAGTGGGTATTTTAAACAGTAACCCTGCAGGGCACACATCCCTACACCTGCCTCCTGGAACTTTTGTTATAGTGTATATATTGTTTTGGAATAATGATATCAGTTTTTTGAAGATTTTTTATTCTGTGTCTCAGAATTGTTTTTAAAGATTTTTCCATTACTTCTCAACTTCACTGTCCTAGAGAATCACCTAGGCTGTATTTATAAAATGTAGATTCCTTGACCTCACACTGATGTTCTCATTCAGTTAATCCAAGGGAGGAAGGGGCTTTATAATTGGGTTTTTAAATAAGCAGCTTAAAGGATTCTGAAGGAGATGGTTAACACTATGTCTTTCCAGAAGCACCTCCATTGAGAGTGGGAGGTGGTCTATATTCAGTACTGTAAACCTTAGAAAGTTTATGTACTGGTAAATAACAGTGCTTGGATAAAAAGAATATATCTATGCATCATTAAATAATTTTGAGTGCTCATAAAACTATATTGTAAATATTACTTAAAAGCAGAACATTTTTACGTATGTTCAGTGAAGAGTTTGACAATATGATCGGAAAATGAATAAAGGCTCCTTTACACTTTAAAGTTTCTCAAAGTCAGATATATAATATTCTTGAGCTGTTCAATATATAATGTTATATCATAAGGTTGTGAATTCATATCATAATTTATTGAGAAGAAATTCTAATAATGCCTTTCCCCTTTCAATGCCAGCTTGACCTTCCATGTCAGTTTTCCCAATTTATTTTCTGCCTGTGGTCTCTGATCAATATAGAAAAATCAGTCTGTGTTCTTTCTGACTCTTGCATTCCTGGAGTTTCTGATTAATTTGTCCTCAATGACTCTACAAATTCCACCATTGCAAATTGAAAGTTTAACTTGAACTTGTCAGTCAAATATGATTAAAAATCACTTGCAAAGAAGTAATAATTTTTTTTTCTGTGTTCTTTTAGCAGTCTTTGTACTTGACCTGCATTTCCACTGGAAAAAAAATTTTTTTTAAAGATTTTATTCACCTCTTTGAGAGAGAGAGGGCACAAGCAGGGGGGAGGGGCAAGCAGACACCCTGCTGAGGTGGAACCTGGTGGTGTGAGGATGTGGTACTAGATCCCAGGACCCTGAGATCATGACCTGGGCCAGAATCAGTCGATTAACTCACTGAGCCACCCAGGCAGCCCTCCACTGGAAAAACGCTCAATTGAACAACTTGGTTAGATGGTTAAATCCCTGTTCTGTCCAGTTTTGTTTCCTATTCCTATGCTGTCTTCGTTTTTCTATGCAGCTTTGGCATTTCTGTGATTTCAGGATGAAATGTGGGGCTGTGAGGTTTTGTGAAGTTAATCATGGGGTACTTACAGGTTTGATTATGTAATGCTCATGTTTGGGCAGTTGCTATGATCAAAGTGTCCCTTAGGTTTTTCCGGGGGGGGGACATAAATTAATATCTGTATATAAAATATAAATATCTTCTAGGTAAATATAGAAAACAGTATTGAAGATATAATTGTGGTACTTCCTGTGATAGTCTACTTAATTAGTTTGTATCATTTTACTTGGAAAATAGTTCAGCTTATATTAATTCATGTTTTTTATGAATGCATATTTTCATCTTTCTCCATTTTGAATCTCAGAGTATTTTCACCTTAAACCCCTTTTGTAAGAACCCTGTGATAAGTGTCATAAGCAATATGTTACCTGGAGCATTAAATCCAAAAGTCTTAGCTTGGCGACATCATTTGTGAAGTGTTTCAGATCTGTTACCACCAGAGATTATGCCTAAGTAATAAATTATATGCTAGTTTTCAACCTTATTTTTTCTGGTCATATTGTCTTCTTAAACGCCTGCGTATTCTTGTATTCTCTTTTATCTCATGTCTCAGTTTTCCGCACATTCCATTATCTTTCTGCCTGTTGAATACTTTGAAATTTAACACATTGTGTTTTTTAACTGTTAGGTAAATTTGGGTAGCAGCCATTCTTAATTTTTTAACAGAAAAAAGCCTGAAAATTTATTAATCAGTACTTTTATAATATAAAGAAAATATGAAGTCATAAGAGAATGTTTTCAGTTATAAAAGTAGAAAAGAATAAATAGGATCAAAATTAGTGAATCTTTTAAAGAATATTGAAACAATGTGTCTGATAAATTTACCATTAAGTACAATCAAGACCCTGTGATCACTGCTGAGTCATGTCAGATGACACTCATTGTTTCTGACTCATCATGTTATACTACTTAGTGCATTTCAGTTGAGTAGTTAATAACTCAGTGATTCTTAAATATCAATGTGGAGCAGAATTGCATTAAGAACTTTTTCGAATACGTACATTGCCAAGCCTCAGATTTTGCTTGGATAGAGCAAAAACATATGGGTTTTGAAAAATCTTCCCAGTAGTAATCCACTATTTTATTTTTTTTAAAGATTTTATTTTTTGGGGGGGGGAGAGGGAGAGATTGCACATGTTGGGGGATGGGCAGAGGGAGAAGCAGCCTCCCCACTGAGCAGGGAGCCCAGTGTAGGACTCCATCCCAGGACTCAGATCCTGCCTCTAGCCGAAGCCAGATGCTCAACCGACTGAGCCACCCAGGCGCCCCCTAATCCACTATTTTAATGGCCTGATTTATCTTCTTTCGATTTTGCAGGTGGCCACTAGCTTAATTTTTCCAAATCATAAATTATTTAAATACACCTTTTTCCAAAGCCTTGGTTGCTTCTCATATTTATAGGATGAAATTCATGTTTTAGTGTTTAAGTCCCTCCTCGTCCCAGAGGAGGCTGGCTGGAAGAAAGCAGAGTTACAGCTGTAATTGCTATATCATGCACCAGCAATGGTGAAATCCATGGCACTCAAGTCATTGTCTTTTTCTTGTACCCACAGCAGACATTGGCAGTCAGGCACTGGACTGCTTTCAGCAGAACTCAGATTTGATCTGAGCATCCTTTTTCACATAGCTGTACAGAAAACTACAACCAAATGGTGAGACTTGACATGTCCAGTGAAACCAATTTACCATCATATTCTACCTGAACTTTTTGTTCTAGTCTCCAGCTTTATAGAGTCTAGGGGAAAAAAAAAATCTCGGGGTGCCTCAGTGGCTCAGTCGGTTGGGCATCAGCCTTCAGCTCAGGTCATGATCCCAGAGTCCTGGGATGGGATCGAGCCCCACGTCAGGCTCCCTGCTCAGTGGGGAGTCTGCTGCTCCCTCCCCCTGGGCTGCTCCCCCTGCTTGTGCTCTCTCTCTCTCTGATAAATTAATTAATTAATTAATTAATTAATTAAATCTTTAAAAAAGCAATCTAATATTTGCTTTTGTAGTGAAACATTTCATGCATACAAAAGAATCCATGTTGCAAGTGCATAATTTATAAAAGACAGTAAAATAAACTCCCGTGAGCCCACTACACAACTTGTGAAATAGAGTATTATCAGTAGCTTTGAAGGCTGTTTTATGTTTTTCTCTATTCCTGTCTCTCTCCTTATTGTAGGGACTGGCCCCATTTGAATTTTACGTTTATCATTTTCCTGCTTTTTCTTTTAGTGTTGCTATGTATTCATGTAACTCTTTACAACTCTTAAGTTTTAATTTTTTTTATTTCATGTAAATGGTATTATACTCTATTCTTCTGCAGTGTGCTTTTTCATTTAATGTATTTTGAGATTCAAGTATGTGTATCTGTAAAACTGTTTCTATCAGTCCTTTGTGCTATGTAGTATTCCATTGACTGAATACAAACTTGTTGAAGGACATTGGGTTGTTTTCGTTTTGCTATTACCTGTAATGCTGCTGGGTTTATTGTTGGACGTGTTAAATGGTGTACAGGTGCAAGAGTTTTTCCAGCGTGTATACCCTAGGAGACAAATGTCGGTGCCTTCATTTACCAAATGATACACATTTTTATCCAAAGCGGTAATCTGAATCTATATTTCAGCAGTCAAGGTATAAAAGTTCTTTTTGTTTCACTCACTCACCAACACTTGATAGTCTAACTTTTTTTTTTTTAAAGATTTTATTTATTTATTTGACAGAGATAGAGACAGCCAGAGAGAGAGGGAACACAAGCAGGGGGAGTGGGAGAGGAAGAAGCAGGCTCCCAGCGGAGGAGCCTGATGTGGGGCTCGATCCCATAACGCCGGGATCACGCCCTGAGCCAAAGGCAGACGCTTAACCGCTGTGCCACCCAGGCGCCCCTGATAGTCTAACTTTTAAATTTCTGCCAATGATTTTATCTATATGTGACATTTTTGTAGTGTTTAATTATTCTTTTTGACTTGTTGTATTTTACACAATGGATTTGTGTTATTAAAACTGAAAGTTTAAAATATTTTGAATGGAAAGTACAGAATAATCAGTATATTATGATTACAAACATATAAATAACATATACTACCTTCATATGTGCATGTGTATATATATGTATGTGAGTATATATATATATATATATATATATATATATGTACACACAGAAAATCAATGAATGATCACTTAATATTGTTTGATTCAGTGATACTCCTTGGCTGTATCATTTATTCTTTGCATACCGGTTAGTTTGGGATTAATGACGTACTTTGGGTGGAGAGAAGCAGCAGAAAGTCTTTAACAGGTAGGAAGTGGTGTATAAGGAGAGGGAGGTAGAGCTGTTGAGCTCTTCGCCCGCTGTGTCACTTAATTAGCCATGTGCAAATTGCTTCATCTCCCAAACTCAGATTCCTCAAAACTCAAACTCGGATTCCCCAACATAAGAGTTAGTGCTTACCCTCTCCTTTCGCGTAAAGACGAGTAGATAGAACCAATGTAAACCACTTTGTATAGAAGGTGGCATACATAAACGTTCATCAGACTTCAGTGCCCATCTGCTCGGAGAAACAGGATGCACATAAAGAAAATAACAGTATAGGAAACGTGCTGAGAGCCAACGTCAGACCGATGCATCATTTATAACCAAGTCAGTGTTCATAGAAACTCCTGTGGTAGAAAGAGAACGATGAACTTAAGCAGTACACAAAAGAAATCCCCCAATCTTGAGAATCTAAAGCTGTTTCTTACTCTTTGTTCACACTTTTCCACATTCCCCCACCCCTTTTTACTGAAAGACAGAGGAGAACAATCTATGAAAATCTTGGGAAAAAGTATAAACAAAAATAGAAACCGTACAGGAATTACAGTGTGTGCGGGGCGACTGGCTTTTTATTTCAAGTGTATGCTTCTGGGAACATGGATGGCTGCCAGGCCTGGAAGAGGGAAGTGTTTTGCTAACTGTGCACTTTCCTAGTTCTTAGAAACATTGTCCCCTGGAGTGGTAACCTTGAAGAAGCCTAGCTTCCCTGATAGAACGAGCTGCATGACAGGTCGTGCAGGTCTGGGTTTTATGTGTGCTGTTCTGGAAGGCTCTCTGCCAGGTCATTCTGTCACCTCTTCTTAGCAAATGGAGCCTGCTTTCTGAACAAACACAATGTAGACGTGGGAAATAAGGCCTTTCTGTTTAGACTATAGTAAAGGACTTTTCTTTGTACCAACGTATTGTTTTCAGTCCTACTTGCTTGCCGTCCGAGTTCTTCACCTACCCACTCCAGCTCCTCCTCAGAGGCTCAGAGGAACAAGGAAAGTACAAACATGTCAGTGAACTCCAATGTACACGTAAGAAGAAATGATAACCAGTACCTAACAAAAAAGCAGCGCCAGAGCCCCACGGTAGAAATATCTGTGTAGGGACTGCCTAGATGATATTGTATTGAATTGTCATATTTTGTTCCATCCCAGAAGGATCGGATGTTTTAATCTGGTGAAGGGGGCCCATGGATATTACAGGCGGTGGAAATAGAGCGGCCTGAGTCCTAAGATAGCATTGGGGTAGACTCCAGACCACTCTTCCTAAGCTGGGTGATGACGGGCAGCTAACTTCCCTTTGCCAAGCCTTCGTTTGCTTCTGCGTAGGTGGCAGGAGTCATAGCACTCCCCTCATAGGGCCCTTGGGAGGATTAAATGAGCTCAGTGCCAAGCACATGATAGTCAATAAAAGACAGGAATTACTATCAGCATTTGCCTTTTAGTACTTTAAGAGAAACATTTTTAGCACCCGTATTTGGCACTAAATACTTGTAATAAATCGAATCCTGAGATTTCAAAGTGACATTCCTGCCCAAAAGGGCACTTTAAATAGTTGAATCTCATTCTCATCATCCATCCTGCGCGAGATATGTACTCATTTATGTCAGGCCCGTGTCCATGGGACACCACGTGCTGAGAGGACAATACCATAGCACACGTTGGAATTAGTGTGGGGCTTTCTTTTTAAAATGTCAGAAAAAGACCATTTATAGAGTCCTGTATAACATGAAAAGCCCACTGAACTATTTTTTGCAAGGTAGCAAAGGTGATATTCCGAATATTTGCGAAGGGGCATGGCACTGCCCAACCAGAATGGGCAACGCTGCATATCACGACTATAACGAGGCAGTGTATACCTCAACTCAACATCAGCTCGGACTCTGGGGAAGAGACGGCTTGGGCTGTGGCTACAAATCTTCAGCAATGTCCAGACTTTTAGTTACTAGTCCCCATAGAGCCAGCAGCTTTGTTTTTGATTTCTTTCCTCCATTTCTGCCTCAGGGAAGAGCATTTCACAAAAAATACATATACCTACCAAGGACATGAATGTCCAAACCTCCTTTATTATAAAACACTTCAGTTTTCAGAATGCCCACATGATAATAAACATTCAAATATATGTGCTCCAATAACCTAGATTCCAAAATGAACGTTAAATAGGAAGATTTTTATTATGATAAATCGGAATCTATCTTGTATGTTTCCAAGCACCGGTTTTGCTACATAAAATAATAGATGTCTGACCCTGGAAGTAATTGGGCTTGGGAGGAATACACAGGGAGAGAATTTTAAGTGAAGATCAGCATTCTCGGCTTTCTTAGCTTGTGATCAAACTTTAATCACTCTGCTTTCAGACTGTAAAATTAGTAGATTATGTAACCAAAATAAAGCACATCCTTAGTGCACCCACCAAAGTGTTTCACAAACAGTTACTAATTAATCTGCACAAAATCCCTTCAACTAAGTATCACCCCAAGTTTGTGTAAAAAGCCTTCCTGTAGTCAGGGGCCAGAGGTTGGTTGCAACCCACAAGCTCTTAGGGTACAAGAAAACCTGCTTCCTATAGTTTTATAATTCAATTTAGGTTTGTTTGTTTGTTTGTTTGTTTGAAGTGGCAAACCCTCCTTCTGCCTCCGCTGGTGTCCTATTTCCCAAAGTCTTCACAGAGCCGATGAAATGTGAAGTGAGTGAGAATGAGCAAGACTTGGAAGGATGGGCTACGTAGATGGTTCATTCTTCCAGGTTGTCTCCATGTGTCCCTTCCTGTCAGGCTGCCTGTCCCTGCTTCCGTCTTGGAATCTTTCCCAAGTCGACCTTTCTGGGAACTCTGGGTAACTGCTCTTCTCTTCAGGCTTGCTGCTTCTCTGTGGACTTCCAGACCCCCATGCCTCCCTAGCTGGGAAATATGTTTTTAGTCTTGAAGGAAATTCTTCTTTCTTTGTTAATGTGTTTCCAGCTGAGGCCTTTGTTGAATCTTCTCAGTGGTTTTTTGGAAATATCCTGTGCGTTGGGGGAACAACTTGAGCTTTCCATCCTGCCTCCTCTTTCCCTGTGAACAAGGAATCACAGAACTGGTAAAAGGAGGAGATTCAGGGAAACTAAACCCACATTAAAAATTTTAAAACAGCCCCAGAGGCAAAGACACCTTCCGGTCTTGGTACTGACACCTAGGGCTGGAACTTGGAAGCTCACTGTGTTTTGGCCAGTGGTTCTGGAAGGCACCAATGATCCTTCAGCAGAATTACTTTGGAAAGGTTAAAACAACAACAACAACAACAACAACACAAAACGACAATAACAACAACAGTTCTGGGCCTGTTGCCTGGAAATTATGTTGCACTGGGACTAGGGGATCAGCGTTTTGCAAAGCTCCCCCAGATGGTCTGATATGGAGCCAAGTGTGGCAACTACGGCCCTAAGTCTGCTGTTCATGAATTCAGCCATATTGTTTTGAGTGTCTGCTGTGAGCCAAGCACCATGACGGGCTTTCGGGTGCACAGCGGGGATGCGTACGGAAATGGAGAAGCAGAAAGTGAGCACGGGGCAGCTTATCTTTATTTGAAAAAAGAGGTTTATTTTGTTATTACTGTTGTTCTGTTGTTCCTCACCTGTAACTATATTCAGAAACCTCGAACTCCCAGCCTGCAGGCCACATCTTGTCTAAGGCAAGTTTTGTTAGAGCAATTCTGCGTTTAGAAACAAGAATGAGTTGCCAACATGAAAACAAACAGGTGAGCAGCTATTGTTGGAAGTGAGAAGCACCTGACCCTTTTCACCGCATGGTCCGTGGGCCGCTCCATGCCCTTCCCACCGGGCATGCTTCACTAACCGTGAATGTCTGCCAGGTTCTTTAATGTCCTGCTATTTTGAGTATACGAGCAAAATTCAAGTATGTATTCGTGAAAAGTATCACTTGTTTTTGTCATTCTGGATTATGAAGTCCTGGTGAAGGGAACTTTTTTCTGGTCCTACAAAATGAAAGAGAACCTCAAGTGTCCACGGAGCGGTCCTTTATCTGGAGGGTCTAGAGAAGCCAGAAGTAAGCAGAATGTGTGATTTAAAACAACCAGAAACCGCAGGGTCCAGTATTAGCGTATTTGTCATAAATGTTTTCAGACAGAATTCTGGGTGTGGAAGAAGCAGCACTGATATTCAGTGTTGGGCCTTTACGTACAAATCTACATGTAGCTTTTTGGTGAATTCAGTTCCACCCCCTAAATCTGTCTATGTCGGGAAATGAAAATAGATCACTGTTGAGTGAACTGAAATGTGTTAACTTTACTTGCTCCTCACGGTCTTCATTAGGTCTTCAAACGTTTCTTGCCAAGAGTTACAAGTGCTTTCTTAATATTTCACATAGGGCACGCATAGAAAATGCTAATATCTGTGTGGCATGCTGGGGTAGAGATGAGAGGCTTCTTGAGGCCTGAGACAGCCTGTGTGCACAGAACTGAGCTCATCTCCCATGTGGGCACCATCTTTGGTACCCTCTGAGCTTTGGTTGCTAAGTTTTGGTTGTTAGACATCAGCACATTAGTGGGTGGATGAAAACCATTTCGTTGAATATAATGGAATACTTTCTGCATAACAGGCATTTTCTCCTTTGACACATGGGGAAGATGCATCCTCCCCTTCACTGTCACACTTCACTTCCCCCAGTGAAAAGATAAAACAAGCTTTTGTGTTTTTCTTAAGAGAGAGAGCACGCACACACGTGAGCAGTGAGGGGGAGGGGCAGAGGGAGAGAAAGAATCTTAAGCAGGTTCCATGCCCATTGCAGAGCCCAATACAGGGCTCAATCTCAGGACCCTGAGATCGTGACCTGAGCTGTCAACTGAGCCACCCAGGTTCCCCAAAACAAAACTTTTTCAAAAGAAATTGTATGTTTTTATTTGTTTTAAGTTTTTATTTTAATTCCAGTTAGTTAATATACAATGTTATATTAATTTTGAGTGTATGATAGGGAAATTGTATTTCTGATTAGACAAAATATGGAAGTGTTTCTAATATACAGTGTTGTGTATTTCTTCAGGAGCAAGAGAGTAATCAATTATGCTTTTCAAAATTTTTAAGCAGAAAAGTGCATTTTGGTCAGAGATTTCAAGATGGATTGCATCTAAATGGCAGACATATTTTGTCTGGTCAACACAAATGTTTTGAAGTTGTATTTTTAATTAGTTTGAAATGTTTGAAAACAGGGACATCTATAAAACTCTGTAAGTCCAGCATCTTCAAAAAAAAAAAAAAAATCAAGAGTGTCTGGCAGCCCTGGGCTCACATGGCACCGTGTGGACAGCCCCCAAGGCTAAGGTACGTAGGCACACACGCTCTTGTGCTCCGTCTCCACCTGTCCTTATGTACATTCCAGATTATTCCATATAGGCAGTTAGTTTGAGGATCCTTCCACCCCCACCCCCACCACTGTGGTGTGTAGGCTTCATCAGAACCATTATTTATTTGTATGAAAACAAATAAAGGTTTGTTGTGGTAGGGGAAGGAGCCCAGGGTACTTTTCTTCTCTCCGTCTCCTCAGCTGAAATTGCTGTGGGTATCAATTCAAGCTTCTATCACAGTTTGCCTCAATTTAGATTTACACTTCTGTGTTGATAGAGTGGATGTTTTATACACCTAGATACAGCCCCTAATAGGTGTGAATTCTAAGCAGATCACTATTCATAGCCACGATTAGCATTTTCAAAAGGTGTCAAAATCACTCCTTTCATTGTGATAAAGCAACTTTAAAAAACACAGTTAAGCAGAACAAGTATTTTTTTTTTAAAAGATGTAAGCAGTTAATGTCTCCTTAAAATGTCTTTGATTCCTCCCTAGTCAAGGTGTCAATTATGTTTAATTTCTTTGAAATAATAGCAATAACTAGTGCGTCTTGAATACTGAGGAGTTGGCTCAGCATATAATCAGAATCTTACTTAATCCTTACAATAAACCAATTATGTACATCTTTACTGCCCCTATTTTACAGATGCAGAATTTGAGAGCAAAGAGGTTTAAATAACAAGTAACTTGCCTAGAGTTATATAACCTTGTGTGTGTATGTGTGTGTGTATATACACATACATATATGTTTACGCCACATATTTATATACACATACACACGTAGAATATGCACACATATTCCATATTTGACCACAGTTCCTTCTACTCTCATGATTTTTAACTATTCTTCACCACCACCATTACTGAGAAATAATAGTTATCTCATGGCTCGCTATTTAATACATTGTACTTCCATAGTATCCTTGTACAAACCTGTACTAACCCTTATTAAATTCAGTACATTTTGATAACTATTTTCTTTTCTTTTTTTTTTTTTAAAGATTTTATTTATTTATTCGACAGAGATAGAGACAGCCAGCGAGAGAGGGAACACAGCAGGGGGGAGTGAGAGAGGAAGAAGCAGGCTCATAGCAGAGGAGCCTGATGTGGGGCTCGATCCCAGAATGCTGGGATCACACCCTGAGCCAAAGGCAGACGCTTAACCACTGTGCCACCCAGGCGCCCCGACAGCTCTCTTCTTTCGTTTGTCCCCAAACAAACATACAAACAAACAAAAGATCAGTGCATAGTCTCCCAAATGAAACGTAACCTGAAGTTTGGGAAACACTGACTTAGAAGCTAGGTATCAGGGAAATCATGCCTGATGGAACTGTGAGAAGAGACACCTGTTAAAATGAGGCCACGATATGAAGGGATTTTCCTAATACTAATTCATGAAGTCGTACATTCGTCTTCATATTCCTATTTTATCTTACAGTGGAAAGATCTTTGCTTTTACAATAAAAATATGCAAAATTCTGTATTAAAAGTTGTACAGCTATTCTAATGTATGCCAATTATACCTAAAGTAAACAATAATAATTAAATGGGAGGTGGGGTGAGTGGAGCTACAGAAAGAACAAGAACGTCAGAGTCTGATATTTGCTGAAGTTGAATCATGAGTATATCATTATCCTATTTTGTTTACTTTATATGTGATTAGAGGTTTTCGTAATAAAAAGTTATTTTTACAAAGTAGGGGCACCATGGTCTTCTATTTTGTTTTCCGCCAAGGCTCCTGGTTGTCTGAGAGCAGGACACATGAAGGTCGAAGTGTGGCCTTTCTTCTGTAAAGATGTGAGCAGTGAAGAGCCAGGCTAACGGAACCTGGTTTGGGGGTCTTCTGATGCCAAACTGCTCTAGAGTTGACACGTTGACACAGTTTATATTCATGGGTGGATAATTCTTATTGTGAGCGACTATCCTGTGTTTGTAGAATGTTCAGTGACTCCCCTCTCTGGCCCCTGCCCTCTAGATGCCAGTGGAATATCTATATAGCCTTCCCATCCCCAGTTGTGACAACCAGAAACCTCTTCAGACATCAGCAAATGTCCCCTGAGGGGCAAAATCACCTCTGGTTGAGAACCACTGTCCTAGAGCCTGAACACATCACCTCACCTGGTATGTCTGCCTAGCTAACCATGGATCAGAGATCTCAAGCTTCCAAGAACCGCATTCTGGCCATGTCTTAGAGTAAACCAATTATAGATTAGGCAGCATAACAACAACTAGGGATTAATTTAGAAATACCAGGCTTAGGCAGGTTCATTTATGTGAAATTGGACGTGTTAATTAAGCTTTATCCATCTTAGTTACCTCATCTGTAAAATGGGGATGGTTATAGTACAAAGGTTTACATTTGTAAAGTTCTTAGAACCTTGCCTGGCACACAGTCAGTACTTAGTGTTTTCCATTCGTATCTACCTAGAACCCATTGTGCCAGCGTGATGGTTTGGAAGTTTTGGAGATAAAGGGATTCTCCAAAGTGCTGTATTAGTGTCATATTTAGTTACTAGTGTTTGTAAATGTTTGAGTGCTTTGAGAATGTTTACATAGAATGCGTACTCAAATTGCCGCCTGAGTAGTTTGTGATGTAAAAGAAGGAAGCGTGATGTGGTGCATTTGGTTTTTAGAACTTCTTAAAATGAAGTGACTCCATAAGATCAAACCATGGTTTCTGTATTAACTTACCTATGAAAATAACAGTACAACTATAGGCAGGCAGGACGTGGTGAGGACTTGGTCCCTGGCCAGGCATCAGTGTTTCTCTCATGCTTTGGAGCCCCTGATACAGAGCCCAGCCTGGTGTAGTCCAACATGAGACATCTCCATCCCAGTCTGTCTTTTCTCTTTTATTTTTATTTTTATTTTTTTTAAGATTTTATTTATTTATTTGACAGAGATAGAGACAGCCAGTGAGAGAGGGAACACAAGCAGGGGGAGTGGGAGAGGAAGAAGCAGACTCATAGCAGAGGAGCCTGATGTGGGGCTCGATCCCATAACGCTGGGATCATGCCCTGAGCCGAAGGCAGACGCTTAACCACTGTGCCACCCAGGCGCCCCTGTCTTTTCTCTTTTAGCTATTGAATCGTGGTGAATCCCTTCTCTTTCCTCTTCACTGTATACCTTCAGTCTTGCTCATGTGATATGGTTGAGGCAGAATCAATACCATGCAAGTAAACTCCAGGAAGATTCTCTCCTCTAGAAAAACACACCTTTTCCTTCCTATATTTTCTGTTCTTCCCCTCAGTTTATAAATATGCTCAAGAATTTTCCAACTTAAAAATAGCTTTCATTGACTCTCCATCGACCCTCCACCCATCTCCAACCACTATCCTGTCTCTCTCATTCTAAATTATTGAAACAGTAGCTGATTCTTGCTGTAGCCACTTCCTTGCCCTCTCGTTACACTTCTGCCCTCCACGATGTGGCTGAAGCTTCACAAGGACTTCGCTGAGCCTGACACGATAACATCGCCAAAGGCATGTTGAAGGACTTGATTCACAGTCTCTCTCTCTCTCTCTCTCTCTCATTCTGTCTTATTCTTATTCTTTCTCTCCCTATTTGTGTATTTTTAAAAAATAGCTTCATGTAAAATTTACATACCATAAAATTCACTCATGTAAGTGTACAATTCAGTGAATTTTAGTAAGTTTACAGAGTTGGGCACCCAGTGCCATAACCCAGCTTTAGAATACTTCCATCACCATAGAAAGAACCCTCTCGCCCATTTACAGTCACCGTGTATTCACACTCCCAGCCCCAGGCAATCAGTGTTTCAAGATGTTCTCCATCACTCCCTTGCAAAACTATGCACTTTGCATGCACTTTTCGCTTTTATAACGCAGTCCTTCCATGGGCTGCCCTGGGCCTCTCATGGTCCTTTTCTGTCCATAGAGAGTTCATCTTCCTCTGCTTACATCTTAAACACTGGGCTTAAACATCCTTCTCTCAGCCCAGTGCTTTCTGGACATCCCCTGAGTCATTTCATTTGCTCCCATGAATCACTTACTGTGCTGGGTTTTTCTGATGTTATTATGTTCTCCCATACCTCTCTTCCTTGTCTCCTAGGTAAGCCCTTTTTAATTAAAGAATTACATCAGATGCCACCTGTTCTAGGATGTCCTGTGAAGTGTTCTCATTTTCTAACCATGGTCATACTTCTTATCTTTAACTGTACATTGAAAAGGTTTAGCTCATGAGCTGATACCGTAAGGCCACTTTGTTGTCTCTCTTTGTCCGCTTTGATTCTTTCCGTGGAGCCCTCTCCTGCCCCTGTATGAAAACCCCAGTAGCCCTATGCACTGTACTTTTGATGATACTTAGATATCAGATGCAATTTTGATCAAAAAATTCAAGTGCCCAGTCCTGTGTGATAGTAAATCTTAGAACTTGATTTGGAGACAAGACTAATCTCCCTCTTGTGCTCAGCTGCTGGAGAGGGAAAGTTGGCAGTCAGAGAAAGAATTCTGCAGCTTCCCTTCTTACCTAGCATGTCCTCACTCCCTCCCCTTAATTTCCTAATTCCAGTTGGGCTTAGTGATTTACACGGGAAGAGAAGAAAGAGGCCAGCCGGTGGACTTGATGGATTCCAATAGATTGATTTACGATCGTGGCACTTGACACTCGCCAGTAATGTAGAACTGCTATTTTCTTTCCCTGGTTCTTTGATGGGTTCATTAGAGATCCCCAACCTTTGGCTATGTTCCTCCCTCAGGTCTCTGATTATGGTGATACACTCCCACCCTGACCTTGTCATCTCCTACTTTCTCATCCACCAGAAGTCCAGAGATACCCTAGCTTTCCCTCTGGCAGGTGTCCTCCTCCCACTCCTGCTTGGGGTGTAGGGCACTGCCTCTCCCCATGTACTCCCATGTGTGTCTGGCTCCCAGGATGCCATGCACTCTGCCCCTGTCATCCTTAAGATCTGTTTCCTTCCCAACTGGCAATCTTCTGTTCTGCTTCAGGGTGCTCTTACTCTTTAGTGGGGTCCTAGACCACTGCATCCCCCAGCACGCAGCACTCTCTGGAGTACTGAGAGCATAGGTGAAAAGAAGTACCCTTCCTCCTGCCCCCAAGGGGCTGGAACTTACCAGAATTCTCATCAAAGAAACTTTTTTCAGATCCTTCACTTCGTCTCCTGAAACCGGTTTGCTCGTGTGAACAAGCAGACAAATGGTTTTGCAGTATCTCCTTTGAAAAGTTGTTCCTCATTCTGTTCTGGAACCTCCCTTTGGTTTGGGATGTGACACCTGCTGTGTCTGGGTGACTGAAGGAACTTCACATCAATATCCTGTTGCAGATTCCTCTTCTCCAGTCCAGATTCTTAGAATGTTTCTGGATCAGCATGCTTCTTGATGGCAAAGATGATATTTTATTTTAAAATACCTTCTCTATGTCTGTACCTGACATGCTGTTGTCCTTCATTCAAAATTATGAGGGAAGGAATGGAATGGCCTTGCTGGGTGTGCAGACCTAGAGTTCCTACTGAATGCCAGAACGTTCTTTCTAGTACTTTTCAACCCCCTTTTTCCTTTTTCTACTTGACTCTAATAATAAAATTATTTACATGTTTTTGACCTATTATCATGCTAGAAATGGAGTAAATTTTTCTTTTAAAATTATTAATGTTTTGTATTTATATATTTTGTATTAAGAAATCAATATATGTACACTGAAGAAATTTTAAAATATATAATAATGTATAATAATGTTGAAGTATTTTATTCCTCTAGTCCCTGTTCCCAAGTGTACAATTTCCTCCACAGGAATTGCTGCCCTCTTCAGTTCTCACATTCCCTATTCTCCATGCTTACAAATATATACAGATTTATGCATTTTGTCTCCATACAAAAAGTATCCTACTTTTCACACACTGTTTTGCACCTTATGTTTGTGACTTCGTGTGTCTTGGAGATATCTTGATTTAATCCTAAGTAGGGTTGCTGAATTATTCTTAATTCATGCCTGCAACAGGGATGGTGTGTTATCACAGTGCATATGCTTGAAATCAAGCAGAAGAGGTGTTTATTTAAATAGCCCTGTCCTTTCCCTTGATAAAAGAAATTTAATTTCTTAAAAAATTAATGAAACTTACTGCATTATCACTTAAAGGACTACTTCAATTGCCTATTATATTAATACAGAGTTTTAAAAATAGATAAAATATCAGCTCATACTTTATGGTTCCTTAATGGTCCTTATGGTTCCCTAATGGTCCTATTGTGTAAGCATTCCATTTCACACCTATAGTGCGAAAAAATATGTACAGAAAATACACAGCATCCGTCATCATTTTGGGGTGGAGGTAAATGTCTTGATGGATCTGTGTCTCCCTTCATCTGAAGAATGGGGGTGATAATAGAATGAATGCTCATGGATTATTGTGAGGATGAAATGGGTTAATATATGAAGCAGTACCTGGCAAATAACACTTAATAAAAGGCAGGGGTTATTATGTTACTATTCATTTTCCTTTCCAAAATTTTGAAAACCGTCTTTGTAGAAAAACGTTTCCATCATATTGTTATTAAGCTATTTTAAAATTCTAAATAAACATATGATGGCAAGGAATGTTGTCATGCAGACTTAGGAAGGGTGCACTGCTCCTCATCACCATGTCATGAGGGCTACGATAATTTCCCATTTGATAAGAAGGGAAGAAAACTCATGCAGCATTTATAATTATGGAAATTTGTCGTTCATTTTGTTCCTGTTTAATTTAGAAAATGTCAGGGATAAAAATATGTCATAAAATTTGCTTATTGTTTAGTTTTCCTATTATCATTAAATGTGGTGAGAGCCCAAAGTCTAAGTCCCTTAATTAGGGCAAAGTTGTTTTCCTTCCCTTTCCTTTCCTTTCCTTTCCTTTCCTTTCCTTTCCTTTCCTTTCCTTTTTACTATTCTTGCTTTTCTTTTCTTTTAAAGATTATATTTATTTATTTATTTATTTGAGAGAGAGAGGGATAGCAAGAGAGAGCACCAGCGTAGGGTGAGGAGAGGGAGAAGCAGGCTCCTCACAGAGCAGGAAGCCTGACATGGGGTTCAATCCCAGGACCCTGGGACCATGACCTGAGCCAAAAGCAGACTCTGAACCGGTTGAGCTATCCAGGTGCCCCCCACCTTTTTAAAAATTTATTTAGAGAAAGTGCATGTGACTGGGGGAGGGGACAGGGGTGGAGCAGAGGGAGGGAGAGAATCCCAAGCAGATGACGTAGGCAAAGCAGTCTGAGTGGGGCTTGACCCCACAACCCCAATATCATGACCTGAGCCAAAATCAAGAGCCAGACGCTCAACCGACTGAGCCACCCAGGTGCCCTGGCAAGGTTCCTTTCAACAGAGGTATGAAATTAAAAAAAAAAAAAAATCCCAAAAGGGCACCTTAGGTCTGACTGTATGAGAAAAACATTAGACAGTGTCTATGTTTTTCAGGGATGAGGCTGCATTGGAAAATCTCAGAATTTTTTTTGAAATTCGGACTTGTTCCAAAACAAAAGTATTGTTCTTAACATACTACAAGGGTTAGCATTGCATGCCAAGTCGTCACCCATTCATTGTTGGAGAGATGTTTGTAAAGCAGCATGCCCTGGAAATGGCCATGTTCACTTGCGGCTTAACATAAAGCAAGAAAATTGAAGTTAAGCCCTCTCTGGAGTATACTTAAGAAGGGTTGACATTTTGTCTAATATTTTGAAGCAGGAAATGGGTTGGCATGTTTTGGTGGCTGTGTCTTTTCCATTCAGTGTACATTTGGCTGAAGCCATGGAATCAATTGAAAAATGGATATGTAATTTTTTCTGACATATCATCAGTGCAAATCTCTTTGAATTGAGGACAGGAAGATCTTTTTGTGTTGCCAGAGAAGATGTCTTTGGGTTGAGGACAAAGTAAGGAGGCTCTGAAATCAACACAAGGCTGCTCAGAGTGTTCTGGCAACATTTTTATATAGCTGACTCATCGACTCAATGTATGCATGTTGTGACTCTGGTTCTGAGTCTGCCTGTGTACACTGATTGGTAAAAGACCAACAGAAAAAATTAACGGGATGTCAGAGATGACATGCCTCATCATACCAAAAACAGCTTCATACTTTCAGCTTCTTTGTCAAGCCTTCAACAGTAGTCTTCTCAGAAAATTTATTTTTTAACAGTTTTTTTCTTTTCTCTCTGTGTAATTTCTATTTAATTCTATTTTGATGTCTCTATTGATTTCCACATGAACAAAGAAACAAGAAATTTATTTATAAATACATATACATTCATATGCATATTTGTACACCTGCATACACACACATACACATATATGTGTGTGTGTGTGTGTATATATATATATATATATATATATATATATAAAATATCTATGTGAAATAAATTTTTTTCAGTGTAGTAAACAATTGGGTACAAAAGTTATACCAGTCTGTGTCTATTCAGGTAGAGAGGTAGGTGAATCCATAGGTTTGGCTGATTCTCGGAAGGGGTCTTAACGTACAACAGGTTATAAATCGCTGCTGGTTTTTTTGTTTTTGTTTTTTGCAGATCTTAGTCTGGTTGAAGAGGGAAGCCATGGTCAAAATAACCGTAATGGAAGGTGGTGAAAATGTTGAGCATGAAGGAAGGAAGGTCAGGTGCTATAGGGGTCCTCGGGAGCACGAGATGACTTCCTGGTGGCATGTGCTGTGTTTGCTGATTGTGCTACTGTAAACACAGCACTGCTGGTGTGAAGATATCATCAGACTGGACACGTTATAAGCTCCCCTCTCCTTACTGATGAACATTTGTGAACCTTAGGGATGTGTGTGGAGTTGTCAAGAATCTTGGACTTGGGAATCCAATGTTCATGTAAATTTCAATCCTTGCCAGTTCAGTTCCTGCAGGGAAGAGGTTTGGTGTGCAGAGTAGATGACCTACATTTCAGGAAGATGTGTGGATTATGAATGAATGATGATGATAGTGAATGAAAACACGGGAGGTAGATGATGCCTGATTTCTGATCTGGCAGGATGTGCAGTCTCATCAAGGCTTTAAACTTATTTATTAGTTGACTGCTGTGGTATTATGGTTGCATTCCATGATAGTGAGTTAATACAAGTCCTAGAAGACTCATAATACAAAACCCATAGGCATCAAACTTTTATCCATTAATAACTGAATGTTTTACTACACTATGAGTCTCTAACCTGCTCAAGGGTAGTTTTGGGGGAGGGTTTTGGTGGGGGGGGTTGGGAACAACATATATTCAACAAATGGAATTTGTTTCTCAGTTGTCAGAGTAAGAGTTGTCTTTTTGTGGATATGAGAGATGTGTTAAGCAATCCTTCTAGAAAAAAATTCCGAAAGGTTTGTCTTATTAGAAAAGAGAATGCCTATTACTCTGATACAAATGAAGCCAGATCATTCTCACACCTAAAGTTTCCACCATATAAAGGAACTTAACTCTGAGCATTTGCCAAGACTCCATTCGAAGTTGCCAATATACTTTTAATATTATAAATATATATATCAATATTTCATGATCCACACTCTTAGTAGCAATTTTGTGAAGTATGTGACAAAAGCCACAAATTGTCTCTTGTTTTAGAGCAACCAGGAACAACTATTTAGAGTAGTTTTGGGGGAGGGTTTTGGTGGGGGGGGGTTGGGAACAACATATATTCAACAAATGGAATTTGTTTCTCAGTTGTCAGAGTAAGAGTTGTCTTTTTGTGGATATGAGAGATGTGTTAAGCAATCCTTCTAGAAAAAAATTCCGAAAGGTTTGTCTTATTAGAAAAGAGAATGCCTATTACTCTGATACAAATGAAGCCAGATCATTCTCACACCTAAAGTTTCCACCATATAAAGGAACTTAACTCTGAGCATTTGCCAAGACTCCATTCGAAGTTGCCAATATACTTTTAATATTATAAATATATATATCAATATTTCATGATCCACACTCTTAGTAGCAATTTTGTGAAGTATGTGACAAAAGCCACAAATTGTCTCTTGTTTTAGAGCAACCAGGAACAACTATTTAGAGCATTTTCGGTTTTGAGTCCAAGGTCTAGCATTTTTTTTTAGCTCCACTGACATTAAGAATAGATAGTACAGTTGTCAATATGTACTAAATTTGGGGGCTATTTAAAGATTGCCATGAGAAACGTGTTGTGAATATATTAAGCTGTAGCCCCCAGATGCAAATGTCTATTAGCAGAGAAAATTCTAAAGGCTATCTGTTTTTTTCTTTGATTTAAAAGATTCCTATGACTAGTAGAATATTTTAATGTGGCAGATGATATTTTGATTTGTATTTGTCTTGCTTCAGTAGCTTCCTTTGTATTTATTTTAGCTTGGTGATTTCAGAAGCGGGACAAGCTTTTATATGTCCCTTCTTCCATGACAATACTTGGCAATGCTGAGAAGTCAGTTCGTGATTGTATTAATTACCGTCATTATTTATAAAGTCAATGCCCTACTTCAGCACTAATTAAAAACGAGCAACATAACTTTTAGAGATAATGCTCCTAAATGAGGTTTTATTTTATGTTCAAACCCTATTCTTTGTGTTTCTGTGTGTGCTTGTGTATGTCTGTGTGCATATATCAGAATATTAGAATATATGTTTTTCTTCTCTTAAATCAGATCGTTTGCCTCATATTATCTAGCCTCTGATTTCTATGAATTTGAAGGTAAGAATGAACTGATGTGTCGCAAAATGTTTTCTTTTCATTCTTTTAAGTCTGATGCAGATTATAATATGTCTGATTTGTAATGTTCATTGCAAATCCGATCACGGCAATTACTGATTAACACTGTAGTGACTTTTCAAAGGGCTGTATCTTGGTACTCATATTCTCAGCCAGGCATATAAGATCTACATCAAACATTATACATCTGCAGTCTCATTTCATACCACACTCAACCTGGCCCCCTGCATTTCATCTCATTAGCTTTCTTTCTGTTGTAGCAACAAGCCATGAACCCTTAAGCCCCAAGGCCTTTGCATATTCTATTCCTTATGTCCAGAGCTGACTGCCAAAATATTTAACCAGCAGTAGGGCATGGGCACTGACCAATCAGAAGGGACAAGGACTAGAGCAGTATTCTAGAAGCCCCTTGCTGAGCCAGGGATTAACCCTTTAGGTGGTCGATCCAGGGTGTTGGAGTGGGGTGCTGGGCCGGTTCTTGGGACATGAGGTGGTAGTTGATGGGAAAAGGTCCAGACAGTGATTACACACTAGCCTCTTTACCAACTCAAAGCCATACCAAGTATTTGTCTATAGCTGGGAAATTTCTTCTTCCCTTCACCTTTAACACATACACACCTCTGATAATATATAATCTCTTCTTTTCTTCCATTATACTTTATTTCCTCAGAGGAACTTTCCCTGTGCTTCCTGATGAGGGCCATTCTCACTGAGCCTTTCATAGAAACTTCTACCCCTACGTTACACCTTTCACAGTGGCTAGTTTATAAATACTGTGTAATGATTTTAATCACGTTCATTCCTCATGGGCAGCAATTCCTGAGGGCAGGAATCATCAGTGACCTGACAGCCCATCTGGACCTCCACCTTCCCCGAGTCTTGAAATCCCAGTCCCTTCTAGGGGCTCAATAAATATTTATTGAATGAGTTTTCAAAAAGACTTTAGAATTTCTTTCAACACATTTATACTTTTATTTATTTATTTATTTATTTATTTATTTATTATTTATTTATTTATATGTTCAGTTAGCCACCATACAGTACATCATTAATTTTTGATGTAGTGTATTTTTTCATATCAAGCAACACTTAATAATTAAGTTTAGTAAAAACAATTTTTAAGAAACTAATTTAAATTTTCGTTCATTTTACTTTTGCTGGAAAAATAAGCTTCGAATAATTTTTTTAATGTTTTTTTATTATGTTATGTTAGTCACCATACAGTACATCCCTGGTTTCTGATGCAAAGTTCGATGATTCATTAGTTGCGTATAACACCCAGTGCACCATGCAATACGTGCCCTCCTTACTACCCATCACCAGCCTATCCCATTACCCCACCCCTCTCCCCTCTGTAGCCCTCAGTTTGTTTCTCATACTCCATAGTCTCTCATGCTTCATTCCCCCTTCTGATTACCCCCCCTTTCTTTATCCCTTTCTTCCCCTACCGATCTTTCTAGTTCTTATGTTCCATAGATGAGAGAAATCATATGATAATTGTCTTTCTCTGCTTGACTTATTTCACTTAGCATTATCTCCTCCAGTGCCGTCCATGTTGCAGCAAATGTTGAGAACTCGTTCTTTCTGATAGCTGAGTAATATTCCATTGTATATATGGACCACAGCTTCTTAATCCAGTCATCTGTTGAAGGGCATCTCAGTTCCTTCCACGACTTAGCTATTGTGGACAATGCTGCTATGAACATTGGGGTGCATATGGCCCTTCTCTTCACTACGTCTGTATCTTTGGGGTAAATACCCAGTAGTGCAATGGCTGGGTCATAGGGTAGCTCAATTTTTAACTTTTTAAGGGACCTCCACACTGTTTTCCAGAGTGGCTGCACCAACCTGCATTCCCACCAACAATGTAGGAGGGATCCCCTTTCTCCACATCCTCTACAGCAATTGTTGTTTCTTGCCTTGTTAATTTTTGCTGTTCTAACTGGCGTAAGGTGGTATCTTAGTGTGGTTTTGATTTGAATTTCCTTGATGGCTAATGATTTTGAACATTTTTTCATGTGTCTTTTGGCCATTTGTATGTCCTCATTAGAAAAGTGTCTGTTCATATCTTCTGCCCATTTTTTGATTTGTTTATTTGTTTCTTGCATATTGAGTTTGAGAAGTTCTTTGTAGATCTTGGATACCAGTCTTTTATCTGTAGCATCATTTGCAAATATATTCTCCCATTCTGTGAGCTGCCTCTTAGTTTTTTTGACTGTTTCCTTGGCTGTGCAGAAGTTTTTTATCTTGATGAAGTCCCACCAGTTCATTTTATCTTTTGTTTCTCTTGCCTTTGGAGATGTGTCACTAAAAAGGTTGCTTTGGCCGATGTCGTAGAGGTTGCTGCCTATGTTCTCCTCTAGGATTCTGATGGATTCCTGTCTCACATGGAGGTCTTTCATCCATTTGGAGTTTATCTTTGTGTATGGTGTGAGAGAGTGGTCAAGTTTCATTCTTTTGCATGTAGCTGTCCAATTTTCCCAGCACCATTTATTGAAGAGACTGTCTTTTTTCCACTGGAGGTTTTTTCCTGCTTTATCAAAGATTAGTTGCCCAAAGAGCCGAGGGTCCATTTCTGGGTTCTCTATTCTGTTCCATTGGTCTATGTGTCTGTTTTTGTGCCAGTACCATGCTGTCTTTGTGATCACAGCTTTGTAGTACAGCTCGGAATCCGGCATTGTGATGCCCCCAGCTTTGTTTTTCCTTTTCAACAGTTCCTTGGTGATTTGGGGCCTTTTCTGGTTCCATACAAATTTAAGGACTATTTGTTCCAGTTCCTTGAAAAATGTCCTTGGTATTTTGATCAGGATAGCATTGAACATGTAGATTGCTCTGGGTAGCATGGACATTTTAACTATGTTAATTCTTCCGATCCATGAGTATGGAATATTTTTCCATCTTTTTGTGTCTTCCTCAATGTCTTTCAAGAGTGATTTATAGTTTCTAGAATATAGATCCTTTATGTCTCTGGTTAAGTTAATTCCAAGGTAATGTATGGTTTTTGGTGCTATTGTAAATGGGATGGATTCCCTAATTTCTCTTTCTTCAGTCTCATTATTCGTGTATAGAAATGCAACTGATTTCTGAGCATTGACATTTATACTTTTAAAATTTAAGTGATATGTATGTTACTTTGGGGATGCATTGTTAAGGAAGATAACATTTTTTTTTAAGATTTATTTATTTATTATTTTAGAGAGAGACATAGAGAGAGAGTGTGAGTGGGGAGAGGAGCAGATGGAAAGGGACATGCAGACTCCCTGCTGAGCGTGGAGCCTGATGCAGGGCTCTATGGATCCCATGACCAATGAGATCATGGCCTGAGTTGAAATCACCAGTCAGACACGCAACCAACAAGCCACCCAGGTGCCCTGGAAGATAACATGTTTTAAAAAGATTTTATTTATTTATTTGAGAAAGAGAGAGAGCACCAGAGAGATCGTGAATGATGGAGGGTGGGTGGGAGTCGGAGAGAAGCAGACTCCCTGCTGAGCGGGGAGCCTGACCTGGCTAGATCCTGGGATCGGACATGACCTGAGCCAAAGTCAGACTCTTAACTGGCTGAGCCACCCAGGTGCCCCAATAACATTTTTTTAAGTTACCACCTTTTTAATGCCTTTGTACACATTTTCCTGAAGTGCTTTTCAAATGATGGCTAGATTCCAATTTGTGAATTATCTTTTCCTTCTAATAGAAATGCTTTCACTCACTTGATGTCCAGTACAAAGATTTAATCTCCAGAGTTGAATTATTCATTATTCTTAAAGCTTAGCAAGAAACATTAAAACTTGAAACTTGGAAGCCTACTACTATATACAGGATGTTTGGAATGTTGGAGCAACCAATGATAGATGAGCTGCTGTCCTACCTTCAGAGAGTATCAATCTAGTAATTTTCTCCTTATCCTATTTATAAGTGTTTGTAACATTTTCATTCTCCATTGCAATGTCAGAACAGAGACAATACATTTTGTTTTCTATAATGACACAGAGAAAAGCCTCTCATATTTATGCAGTTGTGCTTTTTTTAAAAATAGGTAGTACATTTATTCATTCATTCATTCATTCATTCATTCATTCATTCATTATTTTTTAAAGTAAATGCTATGGCTAACATGGAGCTTGAACTCATGACCATGAGATCAAGAGTCGTGTGCTCTACCAACTGAGCCAGTCAGGTGCCCTTGGATGCTTTTTAATAATGATTATGATGATGGTACTACAGATGCTTTGCTAAAGTTTGTCTTCTTTTTTCCTGAAAATTCCAACTGCTTGTTCTTTTTATGTTTGTTATTACCACATTCTTTCCAAGTTTGACTTAGAGTATAAACTGGATAGCTTTAGCTCCTTAAAGGAGGAGATAGCAGTTCTACCATTGTTATACTCTTCAGGCCTTTCCTCTGTTCAAGACCTAGCCCTTGTCTCCAGACTGTATTATATCTTGCAGTCACTCTCGAATTTTTTATGAATCTGACACATCATGTATAGTATCATTGCACTTAACGTTTCCATACCTTTTATGACTAATTGCCATTGTATTTGAGGGTTTTTTTTAATTTCTTCTCTACTTTGTGTGTGTGCATGCGTGTGTATGCATGGGTGAGTTTGTGTAGCTTGTGTTACCCTTCTCATGATTTCTGGACTACTTTCCTTACATGTGTGATGAGAAGGAGATTATGGCATTTATGGATGTCAGTTATAAGTTAATAGAATCTAGAATGATTTCAGTTATCATTCACGTTAGTAACTGAAAGCAATTATAGACATAAAATGTGTCCCTGATTGAGAAGAAATAAAAGAAGGAAGGCTTGGTATCTGAAAGCCTTTGATCCAAGTAGGGACACTCAGCCACTAGAAGAGCTTGAGTGGTGTAAGAGTTGATCACAGCAGAACGTGTGTCCTCACTCGTATACTTAAGTCACTAAGTAATTTTGGCCCTCAGTCTTTTGGGATCTGATAGTGTTGAAAATGGCTTCAAAACCTCTCAGGTTCATGAGTCTGCTGTAGTAGACACTACATCTGCCCCACACATACCTTCTAGGTTCTCATCACTTCAGTGCACACACCACTTTCTGTTGTCAGCATATGCATTTCTTTACCTGAAGCACGTTTTTGGCTTCTGAAGCCATTTTGTTCCTGCAGGGAGAGGTTAGAAGTGCTGGGTAGTTAATACTCCCTGAAAACAAGTCTTCAAATGCTGACTAATGGAAGTTGGTGTATAAATACCCCAGCTCACTTGTCCGTTGGCAAGGATAAATCTGGGCAACTCCAAGCAAGTCTTGGATGACTCTGAGGCATACATTCTACCTGGGCTGGACGTCCAGAGTTTCCCCAGTGAGAAGGAAGCTCCCATCCAATTAGTGGCTTTATTTCTTAACGTTTATTGGCTTCCTTCTTCCCCCTGTCTCCTTTCTCCATACCCTGACTCTTTTTGCCCTTCACCACTCAAGTAGACTGCTTGCACTTGAATTCATTTAGCAGTGTTTGTATTAAGGGAACCCAAGATATGTGCAGTTTGTAGTAATGGAACTAATGAGAGATGGCCATAGATACCATGATGGTGTAAGTTACTCACTTGCAGTTCTTAGAACAGTAGTTCTCAGTAGTATTTCCACATGTTTCAGATTCCCATGGATCAAGTCATACCCAAATCCTGGTATTTTTGTTGCACTCCCACCTCTTACTTCCCACCCAAGATTATATATTAGATTACAAGTGCACAAGAACAACATTACTAGAGGAATGATTTAATATATTATTTTAAGTACATAACTTGCAAAGTTGTCATATTTTCACTATCAAAATTGTCATCTGGACATACTCTATTCCAATCAAATACATCACATCACTAAGCAGGATCCCTTGATAAACTACCACTGTCTTACGAAAGCTGAGATTTCTCTCTCTTGCTCAGCAATAACTAATACGGCCCAATCCATAGTAGCTACTGAATCAGAGTTTTACACCTTTTCTGCTAATGTGAATGATAGTCACAGTCATCAGTTCACCTGTATGGAGCCAGCTGAGTTTCAGCAGTCCAGAAAAGATTCTCCAATTTTAGGTGTGTATATCTAGCCTAGTTGATCATTGACCATACACTTGAACTTGTTTCAAATGGCCACTGAAAGTGATGCAAGGTATGCATGTAATTACGTTCTCTCAATCAGCACATTCAAGTACATGAAAATTCAAGAAAGAAAGAAGAAAATTGTTTCATTTGCAAGACTCTCAGACTGAACAATTTCCACCATTAGCATTTTTTGATGTCTTATGCAGCATATGTAATTGGGGGCTTTCTGCAATTGTCTCTGAAAAAAAAATAGGCTTAATATGAGCATTGATAGTGCTATTTATAATTTATATGTCTTATTAGAGATTCAGAGACAATGAAAATGGTGCTGCAAGATATCTGCATATTTGACTCTGAGTTTCACCAAAATGTTATCATTAGAGAAAATGAGAAAAGTTAGAATTTTAGGGTAATATGTTATTTGTTCTAATTATTATCTAGCAAAAATTTTAGTATTTAATATGTTAATATTTAATACTTTAGTATTGTTGAACATTTATAATGCTGTGAAGCTGCTTCCATCTGCATATCAATTACATAAAATGTTTTTATTTAAAAAAAATTTTTTTGAGAGAGAGAGAGTGCAAGCAGGGGAAGGGGAGGGGACAAGAAAGGGCTCTATCTCATGACCCTGAGATCATGACCTGAGCCGAAATTGAGAGTCGGACCCTCAACTGACTGAGCCACTCAGGTGCTCCACATAAACTGTTTTTAAAGTAACTACATTTCATACATCTTCTCTTTTGTATCACAAAAGAGTTGTTTCATTTTAGGATTTTGAGTGTGAATGATACAGTTTTATGAAAAGAAAATCTATTTTCTAAAGCAACATTTTTTTTTCAAGTCTAACTTCTTTGTACATATATTTTACAGATTAAAGGATTTACCTGAAGACAAAGCATCGTCTTCATCAGAGACTGGACAAGAGTTACTCTTGCTTTTAGCAATTAAAGATGATGTTGTCATGGAAACAGTTGATCCTGCTTTCATTCATTGGCTGCCTAGGAGGTAACAATAAGCTGTATTTTCTAAATTGAGGTTAGAATTATACTTGAGTCATATGTTAAATAATGTTTAAATGTTGAAATAATACTCCACCAATAGCAAAGAGAAACAAATATTTCTCCCAGAAAGAAAATTTTAATTTCTTCTTCTGAAAATTAGGATTCTCTTCCCAACTCCCTAATTTTGGATACCTAATAATACAAACCTACTGTAGTATTATAACTCTAATAGTTCATCAGAATTTGAGAATGTTAATTTTTGACTTTTTTCCCAAAAGGAACTAAAAGTTGTAATCTCTACTATACAAGGGAGAATATGTTTTAAAAAACACCAGTATTTTCATATCTAATCTTAAAAAGAATATGACTTTTACTTTTGCAAATAACTTATTTTAGGAATCAAAAATTAACATAGGCTATTTTCTTTTTTAATTTTTGGAAAAATCTTAAATCTAGAACAAAATACAAAAAGGAATAAGTCATATATTGGTTATATGAAAGCATCTATTATAACTTATTTGATATATTTCCTTTTTGTTTTGTTTGCTGAAGGAGTGGTGAAGTAAAAGAAAAAAAAATTTTTAAATAAAGTGGTATATATACTACAATTAGATTTTTGGTTTCTTTAATGTTTTCCCTCTTTGTACTATAAAAATTAACCAGCACCTAAAAAGTTGAAAAAATAGTATAATGAATGCACACATACATGCCATTTATATTTGGGTTTTTATTTGAATATTATGCCATTCTACTCTATTTGTTCTGTCCATGTGTTCTTGGGTGTGTGTTTCCTTTTATTTGTTTATTTAACTTATCCATCTGAAAATAAGTTCCAGAGATCATCATCTCTCACCCCTAAAAAATTCAGTTCCCATCTCTTGAGGAGGCAACCAATTTTCTACCTAAGCACAATTTCTTTATGATACTGAAGGAAACTAATTACAACAGTAGCCTGTCATTTTTTTTTTTCTAAGAGAACAAAATTGGTGTGGGATGAGGACAAATATATCGTCAGATGAAACACGTTACTTGAAGACATGCATATATTGGAGTAGATTTTTGAGCTCTTATGTCAAACTTAAAACAGTCTTCACATATTTAAATGAAAATATATGGCAAAAAATTCATACTCAGTAAGATTACAAATTAAAGCCTCCAACTTTTAAAGTAAAGTTTTTGTTTCTTTTAAATAGGTTTTCCCCTGTAATGTCTCAATCTTGTTCCTAAATTATTATCTTTGATTGCTACTAATCTGCATTCAGGGAAAAAAGACCAAGTATTTATAGATGTTTGCCTTTTCAAGTGATTGGTGGAGAAAGATCAACACAGATATCCAGACTAAAATACCCTTTTCTTGGATTCTTTTTTTCATTTACACAGTTTCAAATTTGAGTTCTATTGTTGTAGAGGGGACCAAAATGAAAGGGATTGTACTACAGCAATATTATTATTCACCATATCAACTTTCATAGAGCAACCTTGAAATTTCCCAATTAATTCAAAAGAAGATATATGCAGAAGTGGAATTGTAGCAACAGAAAACAAGGTCACTTTATCAATGGCTTAAAATTTTCAGTTGTAATTTTGCACCACGTCTAGTTTGCATTGATTGTTTTGGCATTTTCGAGAAATGTTTTACATATTTTTGAACAAATTTATAGAAAAAGCAGTGTCCATTTTGCTAAAATGTTAAGATATCATAAAACAATTTAAAAGTCAACTTGATTCTCTGGGTATGCTGATAAAAAAGCCTTAAGGATTTGTAAGGAAGAATTGGATTAATTGATACATGATAAATGTTATGTAGAGTGTTATTTAGAGAAGTGGTAATCTTTATAATTATAGAGAAGAATTGGGCTCTTACCAGTTTTCTAAAGAGCATTGATTATATATAGTACATTACATACTTTGATACTCCTCTAGGATCTCTATAAAATTTAGGTTAAAAGGTTTGTGAGTGTGATATTCTGCTTACCAATATGGGCCATCTTTTACGTATTAAAGTTGAAATTCTGGTCATGATACAGGGACTATCTTACAACAAATGGCAAGCGAAACCACATTGTGGGAATTCGCTTACTTAGAGTAGTGGTTAGCCAATGATATAAACTAGATAAATGCAGCAAATGCTTGATAATTTGTGTTTTCTATCTTCTCATATTTAATCTTTGGATTATCCATTATTTTGTGCATTTTTTTCATTTCCTTCTACTGTTTTATCTCTGTATGCTTCCCCCACAACAAAGAGGCAAAGTAATTTCTGACCAGGACTTTTTCTTAGAATGGATTTGACTGACTTTCTTAAAAAAACACTACACTTCATTCATTCTTAAACAGACAATTTTCAGCATCTCTTTATGTAACACACATTATTTTCAGTGAAGAAAATGCACAGAGCTCTTTGTCCTTGTGGGGTTTGCATCGTGTCATGGTGAGATGGAAAGTGGCATCAAGTTAGAAGATGATAGTGCAATGGGGAAGAAAAGCAAAATATGGTGAGAGTGTGGGAGATTGAGATGTGGATTGCCATTTTAAATAAGGTCAGTCCTCATCGGGGCGCCTGGGTGGCGCAGTCATTAAGCGTCTGCCTTCGGCTCAGGGTGTGATCCCAGCATTCTGGGATCTAGCCCCACATCAGGCTCCTCCGCTAGGAGCCTCCTTCTTCCTCTCCCACTCCCCCTGCTTGTGTTCCCTCTCTCGCTGGCTGTCTCTCTCTGTCAAATAAATAAATAAGATCTTTAAATAAAAAAAAAAAAAAAAAAGATCAGTCCTCATTGAGAAGGCAACATTTGAACAAAGATTTAGAGGTGAACAAGTTGACCTTGTGGATATTTAAGGAAGAGAGCTCCAGGCAAAGTCAACAGCCCATGCAAAGGTTCTAACATGACAAGCTAAGTGTTCTAGAAACAGCAGGAAAGCTAGCATGTTTTGACCAGGAGGGAAGCAACAGGTGAGAGCCAAGAGGTAACCTGGGGATGGATGTAGCAGAAAATGAGTAAATGACTGAGAATATCTAGAGCTTTTACTCTAAATGCCCGCAGGAGCCATAGCATAGTTGGAATAGAGAAATGATTTGATCTCACTTATTTTTTTTTAAAGGGCCTTGTTGGACGCTGTGTTGTGGATTAATTGCGAAGGGGCAAGTGAGTAAGCAGAGGCACTAGTTAGAAGTTAATGCAGGCATCAGTCAAGGGGTGATGGTGGCTGACTCCAGGTGGTAGCAGGGTTGATGGTCAAATTTTGGCTGTATGAGTATTTGCTGGTAGGATAGATGTGGGTATGAGGGAAAAGGGTGAGTTGAGGATAACTCGAAGGCTCTATGTCACCTTGTGTTGAGAGCAAATTACCTCTGTTCACCTGAAGAGGTGTGCCTTGTGGGTGGAATGAAGACCCAGCACAAAACATGGGTGACAGTTTTCCACTAAGTAGTGGGTAAAAAAGTCAATTTAGTGGGTCACGACCAGTGTTTTTGTTTGTTTATTTTAATTAAAATAGGTAAATTAGAATTTAAAAGGGTTGGAATAGAATATATCCGCATGCCCTGGTCACTTAGTAAATATTTTCTGCTGAGCACTTCTAGGCCTTTGGTATATATTAGTGAAACAAAACCAACAATATCCCAATCCTCCTGGAGCCTTCCTTTTAATATATGTTGTGGAGTCCTGATATTTCATATATTTCTTACTAAGTTGCTGTCAAAAAAGTTTAAGAGCCAGAGACCTAAGTAGAAAAGAGAAATAGAGAAGAGAACCCTCCTGCATTTTGAGAAGAAACCAGAAAAGGAAGGAACAATAGTAATGACAGCAAAGTTAGTAATACTAACAATATTGAGAGATGGAACGTCATTCACTCTGTACAGGCGCTGTGGAAGTGCTTTACTTAGCTCCTCTAATTCACAAAAGTACAGTGAGATAGATATTATTACTTCATTCTTAGAGACAAGGAGAACAGTCTTTAAGATTTTAAGTAACTTTTCTGATCTTTGTGGTTGCATCAAAAATTTCTACTTGTCTTTGAAACCGAAGTATAGTCCCTTACTATAATCAGTAGTACTTACTACTTCTGTAATTTATTTTCTGGAATAAAGTCAAAGTGTAGGCCATGGCGTAAGAATCATCAAGAACTCAAGGAGATTGTTATCTAAGGACCTAATTACCTATTAGTTAATTACTTTGCCATATTAGAAACTCTCGATGTTCCCCGTCCAATATGGAAGCCACTAGCCATATGTGACTAGTCCATATTGACTGTACTGTTAGTATAAAACACACACAGATTTTCAGAGACTTGGTACCAAAAATATTAAGATCTGAAATATCTCAGTAATTTTATATTAATTGATTAGATGTTGAGATGATAATATTTTAGATATATTTGGTTAAGTAAAGATATTATTAAAATTAATTTCACTTGTTTCTTTTAACCTTTTTAAATGTGGCTCCTAGAAAGTTTAAACTCTGTTTAGCTTGCCTTTCATTTATTTTGGACAGCACAAGTCTAGACGTTTATGAAATAGAAACCTGACCATTTGCAAATGTTTTTACCATGTACTAGCCCAACAGGAAACCAAATGAATTAAGATAATGGGACTTTTGGTTTCATATGAAAATACTTCCTGAGAGTGTATTGCCTTCAAATACTGAATTCTTTGTAGGATGAGTTCAGATTCCAGGTGTCATTGCTTGGTGAATGTAGACAAGCCCTTAATCAATGCATGTGGAAATTCTAGACTTCACAGACTATATCCTATTGTGTTTTTAGTTTTAATCCTCTACCGGGACCAGCTAAATAAATATAAGTCTTTTGGAAAGAGACATTTCCTTGGATAACGGAAATCATTGTTGATACCCAGTTAAAACACCATCATGGAAAATATCATATTTCTGTAAAAGTTCCAAGGGGTTCTTATTTCATCAAGTGTTTCTCTTAAAATTTTAGTGAATAACCCATGTATTGAGATCTACTAATACTTTATAATATCTAAAAATTATTTGTGAAAATAAGTAACATTAATCTGAGATGGGAGGATGATCTTCGGTTGTCCTTAACCTTCTTCTAGTGGCTGTCATGGTAGTGGCTTCAACAGCTGCTCTGTTCTGCAATCACGAAACAGCCATGAGGCTTAGACAAGACTGGCAGCGTGCAAAGCTCCAAAGATGGCCCTGTCTCATTGGCCCTGGTGATTGGCCTCAGCTGCTGAGCTCGTGGCAACTTTCTGTCCATAACTTTGTGTTCAAACCTTGTGGAAAGTGCCCTATCTCCTAGTATGTCTGAGTAAAGAATCCCGGAACCCTGATTGCTGCAGGTGGCCATCCTGTAATCATCAGAAAAACCAGCCTGAGGGAAATGCTGATTCTGTGCAGACAGATCAGAGAGAGCAGAAGAAACCAGCACTTCATTGATATTGTACTTACAACGGCCCCACTCCTGGCTTACACAGCATAAAAAGCAGTAAATACCCCCCCACCACCACCACTCCTACACCCCTAACCTGGCCTAGTCTCTCTTCTGCAGAGCTATATTAACCCCTAAACTTTGTTTGCGTCTTTCAAGAATTACGAAAGCAGCTTATGCCCCTCGTCATGTCCCTAAATGTATTATGAGACCCTAGAAAATGAGACCCTAGATTACGCTTTATGAGATGATTCAGATCATCTTGATTCAATAATTTCTTAAAAACTCTTGATACTGTAATTAAAGATGAAACATATGATCACCAAACATGAGCCTTGGCTTCCTCTAACAGTACGGATTTAGTGTTGGACAACATCTACAAGCAATACAAACAAAATCCACGTGTTTGGGCTGCACTTGAAAACCATACCCTCTGCTTGTTTTAAAGGCGGTAGTTTGTGTGCAAAGGACACAACGTCTTCGGGTGCCTGAATCACACGTTCCATCCTGTTCTTTGTCACCTTAACGTGCATCACTTTCTGGGCTAGTCTTTCATCCACATCGTGGCTAAGGA
The DNA here is from genome assembly GCF_023065955.2 of Ursus arctos. Classification (NCBI taxonomy): domain Eukaryota; kingdom Metazoa; phylum Chordata; class Mammalia; order Carnivora; family Ursidae; genus Ursus; species Ursus arctos. The sequence continues at coordinate 54,480,681 of NW_026622808.1, read as the reverse complement.
AAGCTTTAAAAACAAAGTAACCTTTTTAAGTCCTCCCTGAAGTAATTGAATATTTTTCAATTGGTTTACTGACGCCGGCCTTGCAATCGCTGAGAAAACGAGTCTGTGGTGGTGGATGTGGCCCTTCAAGTAGACTGTTGCCATCAACTCAGATGACTGTCATTTCTTCTGCGGTATTTGTGTGCAGTGTAATATGATTTGATGGCACTGATTCTGGTGGAATGGAGATGTCGCCAATCTCTGCTTATCAATCTTGACATCCTCCTTGTTTTCACCGATAAACTTATTTCAAATCATCCCCCTCAATTGCAGCACCCTAAATCTTGAAATGCTTTTCATTTATCCCATTTAAATCTTGACAGTTTATCAGAGTATGAATGTGAAAATCTGGAGGAAAAACGAGACAGGCGTTGTTGGTATATTTTGTTCTTATAACCTTGATCATTGATAACTCCACATATTGGATTTTTGTAAGCTTGATGGTGACTAAGAAAGCGTTTGGGGGACTTGCAAAATAAAGTGCATTGGAAATGCTATTAGAGTTCAGGAAATGCATAAGATTAAATAAAACCCACAATTTTATTTAGCTCTTAAAGTAGCTATTGTCTCAAATGTATCTGTTGATTAATTCACTGACTCCTGGAAATGCAGTGTTCATTCAAACCCACTTAATTGACTATTGCCTAAGTGATGAGCTGTCTTAAAGTACTCATCACATAAAAGTGTTTTTAAGTATGCCTGTACATATTTTGTCTTTCCACGAGCTTTTAGCAGAGCTAAAAGGATTGGGTTTCTACTATGTAGGGGTTCAGCCTTTATTAACTCATGAATGATGGTGAACTTTGAGTATAAGACCAGCACACATCACAAACACATGTGCATGCGTTTATGCAAGGCACAGCAAAATGAATCTGATTTCACCACCTGCAGTTCAGTTTCCCATAGTCTGCTCCAGTCTTTATCTTTCACTTGAACTATTACCCTATCCTTGCTGTTCTTCTCTTTGCCTTCTTTGCCTTCCTTTCTCCAGCGCATCCCACACGTTGCAACCCAGGTTATCTTTTTGAACAGCTATTCAGCAGGCATTTCCTGAGTGTGTCTCTTGTGTAAGGCACTGTGATAAGTGGTACAGAGGAGGCTAAGATGGATTGGGTTGCCGTCTGATTTAAGTGTAAAATACTGAATTTCAAAGACATATTTTGAAAAATGAATAAATGATATCCCATTAGCAATATTTATATTGACTGGACATTGAAATAATATTGATATATTGGGTTATTTATAATACATGATTAAAGTTAATTTCACTTGTTTCATTTTCCTTTTTATTTCTAGACAATGCAAATTTTATATGTTTCATGTATCTTTTTTTTTTTTTTTTGGTGAGAACATTTAAGTTCTACTCTCAGCAAATTTCAATTATAGGATATGATATCCAGTATAGTCATATTTCCATTGTAAATTACAGATGTAGACTCATGCCCTTAACACACTTGAGGAGAAGTGGTAGAGAAAAGGCTAGAAGAAAAAAAGGGTGGGGCTAGAAATTGTTAAGCAAGGAATGATAGCATCTTGACTTTTCTGTAAGACCATTGCCCCCAAAGGATATTTGTAGGATAGATTGGAAGGAAGAAAAACTAAAAGAAAATACCTGCCTTGGGGTTATTGTGGTACATGAAGTGTGGGGGGGTAACTTATGCCCAAACTAGGGCAGTTGGAGTCAAAAAGATAAGACTGGAGATGGGAGAAATTACAGAGTCAAAATTGAAAAGGTATGACGAACAATTGGATGGTTGTACCTGGTGAGGGAGAAGAGATTGTCGAAGAAGACTTTCGAGGTTTCCAAATTGAGTGGGAAGATAATGAGGCAATTAACAGAAATAATAAACACAGAAGGAGGCAAGGATTTGGATGTGTTTTGAACATACTGAGTTTTAAGATGCTCAAAGAGTTGGTGGTATGAGCTGCAAGTCTGTTAAAATCAAAAGATTAGATCCCGGTGTTGGGGGAGGGCACATGGTATCCCAGCAGAAGATCGAGATGGGGAAGGGTTTTCATTATGATAGCAACTGGGGAGCCTGTTTAAGGATGACGGATGGAGAGTCATAGGAGGCAGACCGAACCCAGGGGCAGGTGTGAGAGGGAAGGAAAGACAGAGCGAAGATATGGAAGATCTCTTCCAAGTCAGCGAGATAAGGTGGAAGTTAAGGAATTATTTCAGGAAAAAAGAGAGTTGGAAAAAAAGTTAGGAAAAGCTGCTGAGACTTGTGGACAATAAGCCCTTGGGGCACCTGGGTGGCGCATTGGTTGAGCATCTGACTCTTGGTTTTGACTTAGATCAAAATCTCAGGGTTCTGAGTTCGAGCCCTGCCTTGGGCTCCACACTTAGTGCCAGCTCTGCTTGAGATTCTCTTTCCCTCTGTCCCTCCCACTCATGCTCGCACACACTGTCTCTCTCTCTCTCAAATAAATAAACAAATCTTAAAAAAAAAAAAAAAAGAAAGAAAGAAAGAAAAGAGAGAGAGAGAACCAGAATTACTGGAGTGCAAACCTTTAAGGAAGAAATAGTAAGGGAGGAAGAAAATACATGGGTAACAGTAATTTTTGATAAATCAGGGTTATATTTACATCCATACACATGCATATATTTTTGTACATACACTCGTGTGTTTCAGGCCATACCCATCTTGTAAATGAGAACAGTGTGGCTTATTGGGGCCCCTTTCACCCCAGTCACATGGCCAATTACTGGCCCTGTGGTTTCTTGATCTAGATTGCCTAAATTTCCTGCTATGAAGCTTTGAACTGCACCAAGACTTTTCTGAATAATGGTATGTTGTATATCCTTTTGCAGAGAAAAACCAAATTTTTCCTTCTGGAAAGTATTGATATTGACCAACGTTTAGAAGACAGGTGTGTATGTGGATGACAGCCCAGGTGTATGTTGGAAGGAGTTGTCTATTAAAAACATTTCTGTATATTTGCGACTTCTTCCAGCTGTTCTTAAGGTGAATAGGCTTAAGAGAATAAACAGAAACAAGTGTCCCAGAGAGGTTGAGCTACCAAAAGAAAAGTGGTTCTTTCAACACAGAGCTACTCCTAAGTCAAAAACTTGATGCTTCATTGGTATTATATAAGTGGCCAGAAATTGCCTTGGTGTGCCAAGTGGCTTAGGGGATCAGAATCCCATTTGTTATTCAGTGGGATTGATGATTGGTAAATCTTAGTCCTGGCTTCTGTGTCTATTTCGTCTTTCCCTTTTAAAAACCGTGTGTTGTTTTCCTGGAATCAATTGTGAGCACGTACTAATGTTTATTGCTTCAAGGAACTCTTGCTGATTCATCTTACCTACTGCTGAGTGTTTGGGAGATTGGGTCCTTAAACATCATGTGCATTTCCTTTATACTATATTTGTACCACCTTGCTAATGAGTATATGAGTTTGATTATATAAAAATGCTCATCAGTGTGGAAATAGACCATTTTCTCACTGTTACCAGTTGCAGTCCCTGTCTTTAAGCTTGCATAAAAATAATGACCACCACCACTTGGCTGTCCTCATTGGCAAGCACTGTGCAAGGAGTTCACATGTTTTTCAGTAATTCTCACATCAACTGTGTAGTGATCAGTTCGCACATATTTTCTATCTCTGTTTCCTCGAAGTTTTAAAACTTTTCTTTTTACTTAACATACCGTTCAAGCACTCTAGCAGTGAAAAAGCCTGCAAGGGTATTCCTTGGGGATCCCTTCCCTGGGGATTCCCTTCTCCAGGTCACACATCCTAGGGTGACCTGCCATTGACCATCCATCCTTTTGGAGCCTCACCCACACCTCCACCCTGTCCCTACTTGTGTAAATTCAAATCTTAGACATAAAAAAATGTCCATTCATAGAGACCAGTCTGCCTCTGTATGACTTTCAAAGCCAAACCCCAACTCAAAAAAGACTGCGGAATATTTTAATTTGAAAACTAGCCAGGCTCTTTGCTCTTGTGTTGTCAGTGAGCCCTAACTTGTCATGTGCCTTTTTCCTCCCTCACGAATGAGATATGCAAATACAATTTAGGTTTACTTCTTCATGTTGCTTCCTTTGACCATCAACCGACACTAAGTTTGAGACAATATGAAGTGACAGAACTCTGTGATTAGATAAGCAACATGGGATGCTATTTTAGATAGAGATATTTTTAAATTTCAAATTACTTTATGAGGACATTATGCAGTAAGGAACAATCAAATTATGTATACATCTTAACATATATAAGTATCTGTGTCTATAATTTGAAGAAACTATGACAGGAGATAGTTATTTTATGTTTTCTGATACGACTTTCATAGTTTAAAAGCAGTATCACATGATTGAACAGATTCTGGAGTTTCTGTTTGTCAACTGCGGCAAGGAGAAGCTTAACCAGTTTCGCTAATTGTCGACCGATGGCCAGTATTCTTCTGTTTTTACGTAAGGTCAACTCCCAGGGCCCACAAGGAACACCACATTAATTTCTCTGAACAGTGTTCGTGAAAACAGGAAGGCAAATGGCTGACAGACATGGATGAAATGTTAGAATTCATCTGTCCGTCAGTAAAGAAACATATACATGAAAATGAGTCCGCAACCTTATTATTTATTTATTTTTTATCGTTAAATCATTGATGCAACAAATGGAACCTGAAGTAACTCCACCATTGCACTACAAGTTCGATTGTGAAATTTTGTGTCATTCCAGTACTTCTAGTCATAAAATTCGTGGTACCTGGTTAAGATGAAAATACTGCTGCTAATGAAGTGTTTGCACGACAGTCTATATCTGAAAATCATGTACTGCGTGTAAAACAGTGTGCTCCTTGGTCATGCTACATCGTGGATGTTTATTGCTTAAAAAGAATTAAAACAACAAACGTGATGTTGGGGGAGGAGGGGAAGAAGGCAAAAAACCTCCTATACCTCTCTCAGGCCATTAGATTTACCACAATGCTTCCTCTTCCAACTTCTGCCTGGCAGCTAAGGAATTAAGCTCTCATCTTGGTATTTGACTTACTACTTTCTCTTTATATTATCTGGGTTTACTCTTCTTATTTACGGGACTGCTGGAGACAAAAGTAATATTCCCACCTGTCACTTAAACAGGAAGCAATTTGTTCCTTTTAACTAAAAGGACAGTTAAAAAAAAGGAAAGGAGAGCACTGTCTGTTCGTTCAGGTAGACCTGAGCCCCCGCCGTGATGAGTGACCTTGGGAGACTCTTACACAGAAGAAACTGCTCTTTTCTTGGACTTACTGCATAGTGGTCAGAGGTCTGTGATTTGTTTCTGGAAGGTAATCAAGAAAGAAGACTCAAGGACCAGCTGCAGAGGCGTGGGATGGTACGAGATGGTACGAGATAGTGCGTGATGGTGTGCGATGGGTGGTGTGGTGACTCACGCATCCATATTCTCTGAACCTGTAACTCCATTCAGTTTTTTACCTGGATCTCTTGATAGGGTCTGCTGATTGAGAGAGTGGAATGTGCAGGCAGCTCTTTTCATTGGCTCTGGTGACTTAGTTATGGTTTATTCCAAGCATGTGAACATGATTTGCTCCTTTCCATCCTACAAGCGAGGAAGGCTGATGGACACTGCTCTTGGCTGGACTCAAGAAATGAATGCAGGCCTCTCTGGGATCATTTGCTGCTGTCGTGACATTGCTTGGTGTTGCCCGTGGACATGTGGCCCTACGAAGTTTCAACTATTATTCAAAGAACATATGAATACTGGAGATAGTATTTCCCTGTTCCACTATTCACCATAGCATCACATATTCCCTCTTGATCTTAGATCCTCTGCAACGTAAAGTGCAGCCTGGCTGTGCCACCTGGGGATTTTAAAGGCAGATGGCAATCTATATGTGTTTTTATATCAGCCTTCAGTTTTTGAAGTAGAACTCCTGGATTTTTAGTCTCCAAAGAAGGATTTCATTGCCAAGTTGTTCTTTTATAGGATTCTAAAATACCTTCCCTGACTTTTTCAATAGGAAAAGAGAGCATTTCATGCCCATCCCGTGAGTGTGTGCATACATGTGAATGATACTTAAACTCGGACAGATGTATGAAAAACATATGAAGGGGTCATATCCAGAGCATATTTATTTGGATAATTGGGAAGAATTGGCTGTTCAACAATGTACTACATGGATTTCTGAATAGCCATCTATCTTTAGTTAAGAAATGACACTTGTTGCCTCATATACAATTTCACAAATGCCTTTTTTTTCTTTTTTCTTGATTATGCAGCAAAGCAAATTTAGAATACTTAGTGCTGTGGCCATTATTCCTATTATGGGAGAAGGGAGAAAATAAACATTTGGCTAACAATAATATAAAAGAATCTAATGTTTTTTTCTGCCTCATGGGGTTTTTGAAAGCTCTTCGCTGCTTACTTTGTTGAGTTTCTTATTGATACCATTTTGGTGAGTAATTATTTGAAGACAGAAAGGAGAGTAAATACCTGTTGGAGAATTGTCTCTCAATGAGAACTGATGCAGTAGGTATTATAAAGATTCCCTTTTTCTCCTCTTTTTTGAAGTTACCACCCTCTATAGATTAATAAGGACCTTTTGTCTTACATAATACTTGCAATTATTTGCTCAAACCAGATAACTGAACACAGGTGGCAGTGTTCACAACTAGCACGAAGATAAGGACAATGCCTTGTAGATAGAGCGTTCTAATGAGTGAAGCCATTTATTAGACTACCTTCTCATAAATTACTGTTCCTCAGTCAGATGTAATTAAAAGTTTGATGTAAGCACTAGGCAAAAATAGGCAATAGTATCAAATCCCATTTATTGCTCTGCTGCTGCATTAAAAATATTGCTTATCTTTGCATTAGAACCCCTTTAATACTGATACCATTCCCATAACTCAGTGGCTCAGAGAACTTAAATGACTTGCCTAAAAAGGTAGATGTTAGTATAAAAGGGGGAAAAAAGCATGTCTACTCGATGCAAAGTCACTATTCCTCCTATTAGACATATTCCTTCCTAAAGCAGGTATTGGCAAACTTTATCATGCAGTATTTAGATAGTAAATATTTTGGGCTTTGTGTGCCATATGGTCCCTGTCATAACTACTGTGCCGTTAAAATGTGAAAGCAGCCATAGACAATACATAAACAAGTGAACGTGGCTGTCTTCCAATAAAACTTTATTGATGGACACTGAAACTTGAATTTCATATAATTTTCATGTGTCATGAAATATTATTCTTTTAATTCATGGGTCGTACAAAAACAGATGGCGGTTGAATTTGGCCTATGGATATAGTTTATCGACCTCTGTCCTAAAGCATAAATATATGTTTTTTTAAGATCGTTTTTTATCACACGCTTAGGTTATCATGTGCAAGGTATTTTGCAATATGCTGTTAGGGAATAAAAAGAACATAGGTTCAGAAAAAAGGAGACAACCTCCACACAAATTCCTAAAATACAGATACATTGGGAGAGTTATAATCCAGTGCACTAAATTGAATTTCTGATAAAGTGGGATTAATTTTGGCTGCACTATCAAAAGATTCTGTGTCTTGAATGATAGGAGGGAAAGCATTCCATGAAGAAGGATGGTGTAAATCAATTCAAGATAATTTAGTTTGTAAACAAAGTTATTTTCACATCACTGTGAGTGAATGTCTTGCTAACAACCCAAGATGTCTCACTCCCCGTGGGGCTGCCTTCTGGGAAGACTGAGTATGGGTCTCTGTCTGTATGGCCGTGCTGAGTTGAGGATTGCCATGGGAGAAAGGAGGCCTGGTATTACTAGATCACTGATTTTTTTCCTAGGTTAAATTTTACTTTATACCAAATACTTTTGGGTTTTTAAATGAGGCCATTTAATTTAAGATTTTTTTTCTCCCCCTTGAACATTTTGTGATCCGAGTCTAATAATGCTGCAGGATAGATTTGGCCCAGTAGCCACCAGCGTACAGCCCTGCAAACCAGAATTCCCAAATATGTGTAATGAGTTGCAGCATATACATTTCATAAAATTAAAGAATCTCGCATGTCAAAAGTTCTGGAAAGACAATTTAGCTCAGACCCTCTCTGAATAGCAAGGATGTTTTCCTAAGTAAAGCTCCATTTCTGAGATGAAGATACAGAAATGTGGAGTGTGGATGGGGCACCTGGGTGGCTCAGTCATTAAGCGTCTGCCTTCGGCTCAGGGCGTGATCCTGGCGTTCTGGGATGGAGCCCTACATCAGGCTCCTCCGCTGGGAGCCTGCTTCTTCCTCTCCCACTCCCCCTGCTTGTGCTCCCTCTCTCTCTGGCTGTCTCTCTCTCTGTCAAATAAATAAATAAAATCTTAAAAAACAATAAAAATAATAAAAAAAAAGAAATGTGGAGTGTGCAGGCAGCTAACATTACATCCTAACCTTAGAAGATTTAGACTAAAGTAAGAATTGCATTGGTTATATGTTAACTAAATTTATGGCTCTCATAAACAATTTATCATGGATTTGGGGATATTTTGCAAAGAGATCCATTTCATGGAACAGTAAAATCTGTGCAAATGCTGGCCTCTCTTAAAAGTAACTTTAAGCAACTTCCTTAGAAATCTGAGTAATAAAACAGCCCACCAAAACTCAACTTTTTTTTTTTCTTATTTTAGTGGCTAAGGCAGCTGTTTTATTCAAACGAGTCATTAAAATCCAGAAATGGGGCTTTGCTTCAGCACTCAGAAGTTATACAAGAAATGAGTGGTAGAGTGCTATTGCTTTTAAAAGTGCTATTTATGTGTGGTTTTAGTGAAGTTACTCTGTGTAGTACCTGTATTTTCACTATTCAGGAGGGTAGTGGATGAATTATAGGTGACCGACATCCTGTAAATTTCTCACACAGAAATAGCCACCTATGAATGGTAGACACCTGTGAGAACACAGTGCATGTGTTTTTGGTTTTGAGAATCATTGATGCAGTCATCCAATTAGCTTCTATAAGTCCATATTTTTATATGACGAATTATGTTGCAGTTGGACACAGATCTTCCAACTGAAGATAGGGTTATCTTGAGAATGGCCAAATTCTTTTTTTTTTTTTTCTTGGATCAGCATAAACATTTTGTAAACTAAAACCATTTTCAAAGAAGCACAAACACACATGTCTCTTCTGACATTCACAACACCAAGTTTTCCAATCTATACAATATGATTGGTCTGATTAGGAGGTACAAGTGTGTGTTTAATATAGTCACTATCTTCCGAAGTTTAATGACTAGGAATAAGGAAAATATGAGCGAAAAACGAGTAAAGCCACTATATAGTACGATAGGGATATTGTGATGAGTAGAGTACACAAAAATTGTTTTAAGAATTCGGAATGGAGGAAGATTGCTAAGTGGTGACACTGAATAAAAATGAATGACAGAATGGAGAGCACATTTTCCTGAGACTTCCTGCGTGTGTGGGGGGGCTTCTCATACGTATCACCAAATGCTTCTCCAGAGTGGTGGCACCAAAAATGTGTATAGAGCCTTCAGTTTAACTCATCCTCTGCAGCCCTGAGGATCATTACTTATATTGTGTTAATATTAAGGAAAGTACTAACATTAAAACGAGTATCAGTTTTTACTCATAGTATTTAATATTCACTTAGAATTAGGTGACTCAGTAGATGCAAATTGCCTAGTACAGGACCTGGTAGGCAGTGTCTATTTTACCTTCATATGTTGATGTTTGGGACTGTGCATTTGTTTATTAAGTCTATATAATGAGGGATTTTGCTCCATATCTTACAGAACTAAGAAACAATGTTTTTTTTTTATTTTTTTCAAAATAAAATAAAATATGTTTTCTAATTTGCCAGGGTTACCAACAATGCAGGATAGTATTTGCTCCCCTCTCCAAGACTAAAGAGAATGTAGCCATTCAGAAGGTTTGGGGAAGACCCCCTTGTCAATTTCTACATCTTAGGACCACAAATACTCTTTCCATTTCCAACGTAGACAGTTCTTTACCTTCACTGCTTAAGTTGGTTTCATTCGTAGGTGAAGGAAATTAAAGAAATACCCTACAATCATCACAAATATAATAAAAAATAATAATCTAAGACACTGAGTGCAGGAGAGGCGTGGTTCTAGACCAGGGATTATCAAATTGGGGATGGAAACTTGTTGATGGGTGATAGTATTAAGAGGATAGCTATGTCTGGCATTTAAAAAAAAAAGAATAGGTTACAGGAGATGGGATGGAATAGAATAGGAAAAATGCTATGATCCAGAATGCAGTAAAGATTAATATTATTTCAAGAGACTCTTTTTTTATTACTTGTAGGTATGTGTACAATCATGGTGAAAAATAAATTTCCGTTGTGGGTAAATGAAAAACAATGAGAGTAAATTTGAGAAATTATTTAGTTATTCATGTTCAGGCAGCTCTGAGACTCTGCCAACCCCCACCCCATAGTTCAGACAGTTGTGGCAATGGCCATCCTCTCTCCTGCTTCCATGGATCTTTGCACCTGCTGCACAGCCAGCTTAATACCCTTAGTGGTCTAGAAAGAGAAAAGCAGGATCCTTGCTGGGAAGAGAGAACTAGATGGTATTTTATATACGCAGACTTTTACAAACACTACGCCGGCTTCTGCTCACTGAGGTGCAGGCAGGAAACGATTATGCTCGTCTCTACTTTATGAGATTACACTGCAAAAATACTACAGAATGCAATCACCAGCCAGTATTACTTCTTAATAGCTTCTCTATTACAACTGATTTATAATAGAAATTCTTTATTGTATAGTTATTTTTTCATAGAAACAATAGCCTTGAACTGGAGTTCGTTATGAAACATTCTTTCTAAAATACGCGAAAGGAATCATGCCTGGGCCCCAAAAGCCTTGACCCATTCTCTTTGGGAAAGAATAGAAACCACGAACATAATAATCTCTATTAAAACCTTTGAGGGAAGGATGCCTGAGAAATGTTTTTAAAAGAGTTGATTAATAAAGTCTTCAATTCAATATGATTGGTGAGAACCTTCTGAATTTGCATATATCAGAGATGTTCAATGAAAGTTGGTATAATAGAAAGTGGGGATGTAAGTGGGTTTTGTTTTTCTTTCAAACAAATGAGCCACCGATTGTACACTCCTGGCTGTATTGTGCACATTGCACACTGCGTCTAACAATAACATTGTAACTTTTTTTTTTTTTTTGTCATGTGGAGTTCCTATTAAACCATCTAGCAAGGAAGGTATAACTCTGGGCTGGGGATTATGGAAGGATGTCAGAGAAGTTCAAAAGCACTAGAACTCACATTCATATGGAGACAAAACATGAATTTACATAAAGAAGGCCATAAAGCATTATGAAAACATTTTAATCTACAAAGACTGCAACCCATTTCCTAAGCCCTTTTCCCCCCACATACATTATTTCCTGCAATGTAACAGTGAAGTACTTAACTATTTCATTCAATTGTAAAGAATAGTTCAAAAATCAGAAATGCAGCCATTGGCCTCAAAGTATCAAAATTAAATATTAGCCACCCTCAAAAATTTCCCGCGTGCTCTTTTTTTACTCAACTGTAGTACAAATTGAATATTCATCCAGTGAAATAGATCATAACTTTCATCAAAATATGTTATTAACTCACTAAAGAGAGGTGATGAAATCCAGATTTTTTAACTTTCAGCACGACCATAATGTGCATATATGTTTATGGGTGGGGCCATCTTTGTGGGGTTTTTTTTAAACAGGTTGCAATAAAAAAAGAAATGCAATTTTTTTTCCAGAAATTTGTCATGTTTTGAAAGGGTTCTGCCAGTCCACAGAATTTTTTTTTTTATTGAACATTCATTTCCAGCACCCGTAAAGCTTAAACAGTCCCTTTCAGTTTTTAATTCTCTAATTATTGCACCCTGCTTCCCATGCAGTTTCTTTATTTCTGTTTATGGATAAAACGTGAAAACCAGATTGAGCAAATCAGGTAGTAAACCATTAATTTATCAAATTAAATAATTTTTACTGCGTTCTATTGGTCTCTATTATGCTCTCATACTCCAGGTGTCTGCCATTCTCCAGCACTTTTTCTTATAACCTAATTGCTTGATAACATTTCCAGATGTGGGAAATGGATAAATTAGTTATTCCTGGTCAGCGTTTTCTTTTTCTTGCTCATCTTAAGTATGCTGTATTGCATTTTCCCTTTTTTTCTAGCGTGTTGGTTATAGTACATTCAGCTGCACATGACAAAAACCCGTTAAAGGTTTATTTTCCTAACATGTGATGTTTAGGCTTATGTGATTCATGTTGGTTCAGGAACTCAAAGATGTGAGGGCTCGGGGTTAACTTTTCTGTGATATATACATACTCCCCCTCATGGTGTCTAGATGGCCATAGGGGTTCCCAGAATGACCTCCTTCCTCACCTGACAATTTCCATGTCAAAAAGGAAAGGAAGCAAAGTCAGCAATTCCTTCATGTTTTTTTGTTTTGCTTTGATTTTAACTCAAAATCAGGATAGAGACTCTTTCCTAAGATTTTTAACAGATTTTCTCTTACCTCTTGTGATAGATTGAATTATGTCCCCCTCAAAATTTGTTTCTTGAAGTCTTAATCCCCAGGCCCTCAGAACATGACTTTATTTGGACGTAGGGTCATTGCAGATGGGATTAGTTAAGATGAGGTCATTAGGGTGGGCCCTAATCTATTATGACTGGTGTTCCTTATAAAAGGAATATTTGGACACAGAGAGGCACACAGAGGGAGGGTGACTTGAAGGGACACAGGGAGAAGACAGCTATCTATAAGCCCATCTGACAGGCTTGGAGCAGATTCTGCCCTTACAGTCCTCTGAAGAAACCAGTCCTGCCCAAACCTTGATTTGAGACTTCTAGCCTGCAGAACTGTGAGACAGTAAATTTCTGTTGTTGAAACAGCCCAGTTTGTGGTGCTCTGTCATGGTAGACCTCACAAACGAAGACATCCCTCTTTGGCTGTTACTGGTCTCCTAACCCAATCCTCCTTGTCCACCCTGCTCCCCAGTCAAGAACTACAGAGTTCTAGGAAGGTGGCTTATCTGGTGCTTTCTATATCCCTGATGAAAGGCAGATTTTGAAGGCAACAAAAAAGAATAATTGAGAGAGGTTGAGTCGACAACGACCCGTGTCTGCTACAGCTAGTTTTTTGTATGCGGAATATGTTTGGCATTCAAATATTTGTTAAAGAAATGAATTAAGATTGAATTCTTTATCCTCCCTTGACTTTGGGAGAATATAAATGGAATTTTATTTTTGTCCTTTCTTGTTTGTTTGGCATTTTCTAGCTTTAAGCTACCAATGCCAAAAAAAAAAAAAAAAAAAAAAAGCCGATGCCCCACTGCTATAAAATGTTTCCATCTTTAATTTTCTTTTTCTGTAGAATAGTAGGGCCTAGAATACAGATCTCATTTCATTGGTGACATATTACTTTTATTTTCTCTGATCCAGGCTAGAGCTCATCTGTTTGGGTTGGATACCTTTTAAGTACATTGACTATTCCTTTCTAGCTCTACCTTCTCTTAAATTCTGCTTTAAATAGCAGTGCCCCCCCGCCCAGCTCCCTTTTTGGATTCACCCTCTTCATTTCACAATATGCTTCAGTTTTGCATCATGTAGATGTGATGTAAAAAATTGAGGGAAAATAGGATATACTTTCCTTTTTCCGTAGCAATTTCAGAGATACCATCATGGTCTTTTAGGAATTGTATTTCTTTTAGTAAAAGTCATCCAACTGCCTGGAATGCTTTGTCTGTTTCTCTTTGTCAGCCTTCATAAAAGCTGTAGAGAGTATGACTATTAGAATTGATTGGCCACAGTTTGATCTTTTAGGTGACATTACCTTAGGAGCTCATAAAGCTTGTACTTACATTCAACGGTAGTTATTCTGAGTAGCCCATGGGCGTTTGGGGGAAAAAATAACACCTCAGGATTGGACTTTTGGACTTATTAGTCCTGTTCGGAAATGTTATATGCCCTTTATTTTAGGCTGTAAACGTAAATTAGAGCTTGGGAGCCAGGCTAGCATATCAAAAAAATGCCCCTGTCACAAAAAGTAAAGTTTAGCATCAATCTAAATGTTACATTGAATCCATTTCGTTAGGCAGGAGGCCCCCTTCTGTTCTCAGCCAAGCTGCTTTTTGCGGGTTATGAATATCCATGTGAATCGTCAAGGTTCTGTCCCTTTGACAACCAAAATTCATTTTGAAGAAAATGAGACTTCAGAATCTCTTCCTTTTAAGTTTATGTTGCTAGCAAGACTACACCGTTATACCCCAGCATCTCTTATTTCACTCCAGTGAAGTAAGACTGCGTGGCCTTTGTCTCTTTTCAGAGTATGAAGCGTGGACTGACCTGTCAGGTTTGCTTATTAATTTGTACTTCCATTTTCGGAGGCTTTTGAATGGCTGCTGGTGGTCTGAAAAGCCTTTAGGAGCTTTGAATTTCAGAAATGGTGGATTTGTGCCTCACAGGCTGGGAACTCCCATGTTACCAGAAATACTGAAGGTGAAATAGCAAGCTGATGGTTAATTTTTGCCTTTGACCATATTTAGAACTGTGCGGTTTACTGGAAAGGGAAACACAGCAAGAATAGGAGTATTAGGGTCTGATCCCAGGTCTCTCACCAAAAAGTACCAACCCCCCCCAAATCCCCCAAAACCCCAAAATAACCAAAAACAATTAAACAAACAAAAAACCCTTATGTTACCGTGGTTGGGTTATTTAATTGCTCTGTGCCTCATTTCTTCTGGGGAGGACAAATAACTGTAAGGTGAGAACATAAGCTCTGAAATTGAAATCTTAGCTTTATCAATCACTAGCTATAAAAAAGATCTGCCTTATACAGAGTTATTTTGAGAATTCCTTCATTCATCTTATTCATTCAACAGATAAATATGGAATATCTGCCATGTTCTAGGAGTCGGGATTACAACGATGAATTAGACACAAATAACAAGCACATATATGAACGTGTATAACGTTTATATATAGTGAGACACAGTGAGATGTACTTTGGTACCTCTGTGAAAGGTGGAAGTGAGGCGCGGGTGGAGGGACATTGAAGCTGAGATGACGTTTATGCTGAGTTCTGAATGACAAAAGGAAGTCAGACACAAGATCAACAAGGGTGGTGGGGGCTGAGCCCAAATGTGACTACAGTTAGCATGGACTCCAAGGCATAAATGAAGGTGGTGCTGGACCTTGTAGGGTAGGGGATGCGCTCAAACATAGCCTGGGAATAAGGGAGGCAAGGCTTGCAATTTCCTTAGTACAGTGCCTGGAACATAAATGTTAGCAAATTAGCTATGACTGTCATTCTCTCAAAAGGGTGTCAGAATAAAAAGGCTTCTAGTTACCTAACACCTTCATTTACAATTAATAATGGTCTCTAGAGAAACATTAGAGTATCATTGGGATTTGACTTGTGTTAGAAGATGATGGAATGGACACTTGGATTTTCATTGTGGCCACTTGTGGGAAATTTTTAAGAAACACCTCTTTTTGTCTTTTTCACTGAAGTCACCCCCTTCTTATCTTGACTAATTTTCCTTCTGTCAGTTTCTCTCCCCAACTTACCTGTAATTTTCAAATCTACACCAGTATGTTACTCTTGTATTGTTTTCAAGCTCTACGTACATCAGAGTTTGTTGGAACAATGATGCTATACCATCTCATAAATGAACAAAATAGATTAGCCACTCAAAGTAAATCAAGAGCTATTATACCAGAAAAAAAAAATGCTATGAAAAATCCACCATATTTGTAAATATTTACAAACAGGCATTAGAATTATTTTCAACTTTCTAAGATAGTAAATTTGATTAATGAAGCCAATTGTCATTCTTCTATTTATTTGTTTATTTTTAATGCGCTAAACTTACTTAGGGGGAAAAATCTGGAAAATGACAACATTAGATCTTTTTGATTAGGGGCGTTAGTAGCTATTCCAAAATCCATTTCTTCTGAAAGTTCTCCTTTTCCATGAAGAAAAGTAAGAACATTTGCCTCGTGGTATTTCCCCCTCAGAGGTAAATAAAAACAGGGGACTAAAGAGGATAGCAGGCTGCTTTCTTAAGGTGAGGTTGGTATTAGTAAGGATTAACTTTGTGGTGATTTGCAGTGGAAAAGGTATCCAGATTTAGCTAGATTTTGAGGTTTGTGTGCACAGCCCCTAGGCTACCTTCATTTCTAACACCAACTGCAAGTTCTGGTTTTGATAATTTACTAGAAGGACTGACCAGAGTCACTGAAAGCTATTGGAATCATGATTATGGTTTATTATAGGGAAAGGATACATGCTAAAATCAGCCAAAGGAAGAAACCCATAGGATAGCATCTGGACAGGTCCCAAATGCTAAGCTTTTGTTGTCCTCAGGATGAGTAAACATCCTGGCACTGATGTGCATTAATAGGCAAGGACTATTGCCAACCAGGGAAACTTGCCAAGCCTCAGTGTCCAGAGTCTTTACTGGGGGCTTCATTACGTAATTAGTGACTGATGATGGCACATACAGCTGAGCTCAGTTGCCCGAGTTGGCTCATACCCCATGACCCAACTCTCCCACCATCAATCATGAGTTGGTCTTTCTGGTTTGGCCAGTCGCCATCCCACACTGTCAGGTGTGGCTGGTCCTGCCCTCAGATCCAGTGTGGCCAGCCCCTACCCTAAACAAAGGCATTCCCATCACGAATGACATTGGTTACCTGCCAGAAGCTGAGGGCAAAGACCAGATGAAGGGCAAGGCTGCATTCTTTGAGTATGACAAGAGGGTGTCACTGCCTGGAATCTGGACTCAGATGTTCTAGATTGTGTACCTTCTGAAATGCTGTGTGAACTTGGCCCTGTCACATAGCCACTTTTAGGCCCCGTGCTTCTCTTCTGTTCACTGGGATTAATGATCTCTCTGAAGATTAAAGAACAGATATGGCCAAGTAGGAGTCACGCAGTGACACCAGCTACTGCTATTTTCATCATGTCCATGATTATTTTCAGTATCGTGTTATTTTATTATTCTTTTTATTATGGTAAATGTTTCTTATGAATGTTATTACTACTTGAAGTAGCCAAAATATAAGTTCATAGTTTCTGGACTTTTTTGGGTACTTTTTCCAACCTGATTTCTTTGTCTGACTACTTGTGGGCTCTCTTGTCTCTTAGTCTGTTAATTCATTCTTTGCTTCAGCAGGAATTCCTCCCATTTTACTGAGCATTCCAAGATAGGAGAGTAAAGAGTTTTCTTTTTTCTTTTCCCTGTGTATTTGTTTGGTTTCAGAAATGCTCTGGCAATGACTGTACAACTAAAGTAGTATAAGCGTTGTTGACGGCATTATGTCCTTCCTTTTTAAATTCATAGCACAAAGTCAGATTTTTGTTTTTGTGTGTATGTGGAAATTCTCAGACAATATTCGAGTTTTCTTCAGTAAAGTAGAAAACCTTTTAAAAGGCATTTCCTTAGGGTTGTACCCTTCTCTTCACTTGGTTGGTAATAAAGTGGAAATACCACCAAATGTTGAGTGTTTTGAGGCCAAAACAGAAAAAGAATATTGTCAACCTGCATGTGTGGCAGATTTTATGAGAAAGATCATGATCAGATATTCAACTAGTCTTGAACACAACTTTACTTCTGTAAGGAGCCTTATGACAGAAAGACCTTCTGCAATAGGATATTCACCAGTGAAAACTTAGGTAGAGTTTATATTATAAAAAGTAATTAGTACAGCTTTATTTATACTTCTAAGGAATTTTATGAATATGGCAATGTTTTTCAATACTCATTTTTCATTAGCAAAGCAGTGCCTGCAGCACACGTCGTGGATAAGGGAAGCAGTACTTGCTTTTTCTTCTTTATTTTTAAGAGCAGATACTGGTTGCTTGTTTTTCTTCTTTGATTCTAGAATGCAGCTTTTACAGTACCTTTCACTTATTGTGATTGTTTTTTTGGATGTCTCCCACCCATACAGGTGAGCTTCTCTTGCAAGGTCCAGTGTTTATCAGAGAGCCCAGCAACAGCATTTTCCCCATGGGTTCAGAGGATAAAAAAATAACTTTAAACTGTGAAGCAAGAGGCAACCCCTCACCTCATTACAGGTACAGTGACAAGTTTGCAAATCCAAATTAAGAAATAACAATGTGGCATTTGTGCTTTTTGTTTGTTTGTTTCAGTATATTCATGGCATCACTAAGAATACATGAAACAGTAGTTGTATGCTGTGTTCAACAGATCTCATACGTAAACATTTGGATCCATCTGTATATATTTGATTGATTATTCACTTTACAAGAGCACTTCTTGATTTACAAGAGACATGGTAGAATCTCTTAAATAAATGGTGTGTATTCACTTATTTATAGTGCAATTTAATGCACAAACATGTGTTTAAATGTAGTCATTGGAAGCATATATATCCATTGTGGGGATAAAATCAGATGTTCCAAAGGTATTTAGAAATCATAGTTTTTAAAAAAATATTTTTTAGCATTTTTACTTCTTTCTTTACCATTTTACTATGTGTTTGAAGATTCATTAAGTATAGAAGAATAAAATAACATTCTTACTAAAGTCATTTTAATTATTCTTGGAGAGAAGTTATATTTAATTTAGTAGGTTTTTGCATATAGAAGTATGCATTTTTCAGAGTACATGTGTAATACTTGTTCACTGAAAACCTTCAAACAATACAGAAAGGTATAAGGAAAAAAAAAGAAAAAAAATCTGAATTCCCATCACCTTAAGATAAAAATATTAACATTTGGGGGATGATGGTAGCTTATTTGGATGGGATGGGTATTTACTTTTTTAAAGAACACAAGATTAACAATTTTTACTTAGGTGTGCTTAGGTGACCCAATTTAATGAAGAAATGAATTATTTATAAAGAGCATATGCTGCTTTCATATAAGTGGCTACGAAAAAGTGCTTGAGGCACCTTGAAAACAACATGCTCTTTTGAATACTGTGAGCATTTGTCTCGAAAACTCTGTTTACAGTATTAGTTTCTTGGCAAAACCTTTTCTATAACCTGCAGAACAGGCATACTTCAGCCTATATTAATAAAATTCTAAGTGTTTAGAGTAGTCACGTAGATGGTATTGAACTTCTATTGTTTTCTTAATCCATGTAAGTAATAGAAGCCAACATTCCTCCTTAAACTGGGTCATCCTTGGGTTCAAAGGTAGACCTTTGTATTTTTGCATCAGGAAAGTAATCAAGATCAGTCTCTTCCAACAGTATTCAAAACATGCTTATTGAGCACCTGCTGTGTACTTGCAACAAAATAAACAATGATTCCAGCTTACTGGTTAGAACTGACAGAGGTGATAAAAAGTTTTCTCGCTGCCTCTTCCTCACCCTATAGAAATAAGAAAAGTATAACAGAAGATTAAAAAAAAAAAAAAAACAAGAATCTGTATTTTATCAAATAGTTCAATTCATCAGACATAAGCAGAAGTAACATCTGAAAATATTTTCCTCTCTGGGGAAAAGTTGAACAGATCAACTTTAATAAGATGTTATCCTAGCAACATTTTCCCCCAGCATTTTCATAGGACATTCTAACATTTTCTAAATGCATCCATTTGTTTCTCCCTGGAACAGAAGATTCTCCTTTTAGATATGACCGTAATATGATAAAAGAGTCCATATGAATGACTCATCTGTGGGCTGTTTCTCTGCTGTCAGAAAAGTTGTATTCCTAGCATTTATCTTATGAATAATTTGATGATAAATGGGTTCAGCTGAAAAATTGTCATTAGATACAAGATTTTGTCAAACAGGAGTATATTTCTAAATGAAGAGTTTATGCTTGTAAAATTTTATTAAATAGCAAGAAGTCTTGAGCTCAGAAATCCAGAAATAGTCTTTCGTTGCAATCATTTCTTTATATATCGAGTATTTCTTGTAATGCCAGAGAGTGTGTTTTTAAGCATACTGACAACATGTATAAAATGTTGATGAAGAGGTCCTGCCATTTACAAAGTGTTTCTTATGTTTTATAATGTGGACTGCGATGCTGTATGTTGCAATTGAAACAAAATCTGTACATGAGACTAGGAGATATGTGACTTAAATTGGTTCATCTGTTTTATGTCTAATAAATGCAGAAATTTAACATGCTAGGTATTGTTTTAAAGTACTTTGGTTTGTAGCCAAATAGAGCAGACACTTTCATTATAGCTCTAAAGATTTTCTAAAGTTAAGACTTGTAACCAATATAAAGTTCCGCTTAAACTAAAGGTTTTTAGTCACTAGAAGTCAAGACCTTGAAAAAGCACAAGGGAACCTCTTTATGTTGTGAAAATATTAGGCTTCCCTATAACAATTCTGTTATTCATGTTATCTGTGTAAGCATTTATGCCGGTAGAGTAAATGGGAGTATAGAACAATGTAGGTTGTAATTATGACCTCATCTATTTAGACAATACCATCAGTTACAGCCTGTTTGTTTTTTTTTTTCCTTCTAGCTTTGGATGTTAATAGTCAGTCATGTAATGTTCCATAGTATTCTTTAAATATTTCAGAAGAAAATATGCTTGCTTATTCGTATTTTTTGCTATCTTTTAAAAACTACAGATAAATGGTATAAGCATGGAATAACATTGAAGACATAAAAATGGGGGTTTTCTTTTTTACATGAAATCAGAGAAACATTTGGTTCTTTGTAAGTATAAATATAAGCAGCTAGATAGATAAATAGATACCATGGAGGAAAATCACTGGTTCATGTGAAATTACAAGTTAAAGACAATCCAAATATGTTTCCCAAGATTCGGAATAAAGTGTAAGAGTGTTGGAAAAGAATGCCCTTCGTAAGCCCGAGCCTGTCTTGTAGACTGAGACGGACCTGTCTGATGGGAGATCTTTTCTTGGTTATCCCATTGGGTAAAAAGAACTCTTAATTGGTCATAGTAGAAATCCAAAAGTTCAGAAATTCTCAAGAGAAATTACTTGTGTTAGGGTTTAATTGAGAATTTTATTCTTTCTTTTGCATCTCCCCACCTAAGCCCCAAAGCCTGTATTTAAAGGTTAATTAGTATCCATTCTCATTGTAATTGCCGATGAAGCTGAAAGAGATTACCCTGAGGGAGTATTAATAACTTTTTTAAATGGGAGGGGCTTTCTCTGACTTTCATGGGGTTATAAATGTTCACCATTTGTTCAGATGAAAGACCCCAAATAAGATCCCAGGTCACTTCTACTGATGTCAGTCAGCCTTTAAAGGAACCATGTATTGGTGGAGCTAGACAGGTTAAAATATGCAAATGCCTCTGGGGACCAGGCAAGTAACAGAGCTAAAAGAGGTGGGTGTGCCCTAAGAACATACAGACACTGTGAAAAATGACTGGAAACTCCAGCACTCAGCCACAAGCCTATTGAATGGTCATGACTACTTAGCAGCACTGGCTCCTGATTACCATCCAGATATCCCAGTCTAGTGTAACAAAAGCTTTTCAAGAGATCCTTTCAAATTCAGGTGTTTTCTCTTTGGATTCTCTCCTTCTAGTGTTGACTCTGCCTTTCTTTTTAGTTGTAATGTAGGCCAAAGAAAATAAGTCTTAGCGTAGACTGTGGCCCACATGGGTTTTACGTTTTCAACATTTAGTTTAGCTTGAGACTTAAGAGCTATGTTGTCCAACATGGTAGCCAGTAGCCAGAAGTTGGCCCTATAGATTTCGATCAGTTAAATAAAAAATATATTTGCTCAATTAAGGCAGCCTGCTTGCTTGCTTTTTTTAAAAAAGATTTTATTGATTTATTTGAGAGAGAGAGAGAGCACGAGAGGGGGGAGGAGCAAAGGGAGAAGCATACTCCCCGCTGAGCAGGGAGCCCAACGTGGGGTTTGATCCCAGGACCCTGAGATCATGACCTGAGCTGAAGGTAGATGTTTAACCAACTGAGCCACCCAGGCACCCCTAGGCAGCCTTATTTCAAGTGCTGAGTAGGCATGTGTGGTAATACAGCAGCTAATAGCTGCTGTACTAGAAGGAACCGATGACCATTTTTATGCTTCCAGAAAGTTCTTTTGGATGGCACTGCTCTAGACTGACCCTTGAGACCATCACACTTCTGTTTATTCTCCTCAAAAGGAAATAACAACATTATTTTCTTCCAGCTCTATATGATAAGTAAACTATGTTAATAAAGTACAGTGTGAACAATATCAATATACAGGTTATAAGGACTAAATATCGTTGCAAAATATCATGTCCCCTGGCACAGTTTCTCCCTTTTTTAGTCATGGTTCCCTATAACAGAATTTACCAAAAGTCTACTAAATGCATTCAGTATAAGATAGAAAAGGAAAATAGACTAATTTCTGCTCACCATTTATTGAAAGAGTAAAATGTAAAGAAGTCAAGTCTGAGGTCATTTATTGTCTATATATACATAGTCACGTATACATGTATGTACACATACCACATAATACTGTACATTGTACCACATAAAGTAATATATGTGGCTCTATATATGTACTATATTTGTATATGCTGTATTTTCTACATGTACAATACAGAACATAGCATATGGACCGTGTATAATATACTTTATATTCTATGTAATATCTGATATATATTTTAATTATAATTTTTTATTATATGCAGTTTGTCTCTTACATGTATCTTGTTGCCATGTAAGATCTGATGTCAGTATTATTTCACTTTTATGCTTGCTTCAAGGCAAATAAGAGTTTTTATTCTTCTAAATTCTCTTGGCCCTTAAAGAGATAGAATCCTTTCTGCTGGATCAGTAGGCCTGATTCTCTGTGTTTTATGTTCATGCGCAACAAGTTTTAGCATCCTGATTTCTCCGGCTGATGAGTTCTGGTCCCCATACTCATCATCAGCCACTAAGAGCAATGAAATGTTCACATGGTTGGAATGATCACTAACCATTAAAAAGTAAAGAATATCTATAGTGCCTGAGAGAAGCAGAGGGAGACAGCATCTCTTACAGGGCATTTTGAATTTGTCTCCATTACTGTCTCTCTCATGAAGCCTCTGTCTGCATTACTGTCTCTCTCATGAAGCCTCTCATTAAGCCTTTTAATGTCCTCTGTGCTGGCTCCCGTGCTCCGATGCTGCCCATTGTACCCTGTGCCTACCTGTGTGATAAAACTTATCAAAATGAAATGTGCTATTGCCTTGGTAGGCTAGAACTCCCTTAAAGGTGAAGACAGTGTGTTCCTCATCCTTACGTTCCAACTGCCTAGCAAATAGTGCCTGTTAAAGTGGAGCATGAAAAAAAAAAAAAAAAAAAAGAATGAGGTTAATGGGGGAAAACAAAGCAAATTTGGGATTAGATCGTGTTTAGGAGTCAAGAATGTCATGAAGGGGGGCGCCTGGGTGGCACGGCGGTTAAGCGTCTGCCTTTGGCTCAGGGCGTGATCCCGGCGTTATGGGATCGAGTCCCACATCAGGCTCTTCTGCTATGAGCCTGCTTCTTCCTCTCCCACTCCCCCTGCTTGTGTTCCCTCTCTCGCTGGCTGTCTCTATCTCTGTCAAATAAATAAATAAAATCTTTAAAAAAAAAAAAAAAGAATGTCATGAAGGATCAGAGGGTAAGAAGTGATCAATAGTATATTTCATAACATATTCTCAAGTTTGGATTGATTCCTTTTTTTGGCTCGTTTTTAAGACAGATCGCCCATGAAGTGACAAAGAACATGAGGCTTACTTATATCCTCCCCAAAGCAACTAAAAAAAGGGGGCATCCTTCCTGTTAGTGTCATCAAAATTTCCAAATGGTGTCAGAAAAAACGTGAAATAAAAAGATAGCTAGTAGTGTGAGCAATCGATAACCCAAGAAAAATGTAGAAGATAGATTTTGGATATCACAGATAGAAGTGTAAAAATTAATTTACATCATTTGTTCTTCTTGAGTTTTTGAAGTGGGATGAGGAGGAAGGAAAACACATAATGGTCAAAACCAAGTTTAATCAGTTGGGTCCCCTTTGTATTCTTAACTAATCACTGAGGCCGAGACATGGATTGTTTTGAGTGGCCGGGCCAGGTCACGTGAGGAGCAGCCTCTTCAAAGGAAGTGAGAGGGCACTGCTACCACAAAGAGCAAAAACGGATGCAGAGAAGGCAAGAACAGCAAACCTCTTCTGTAATTCTCGTAGGAATAATGACTGATAAGGCAATGACTGATCAATTTGAACCAGGCTATAACTCTGTAAACTGAAGAGTTGCTTTTGATCCCAGTAGTTTTTTTTTCCTTAAATATATATGCTTAAAATTTATCAATGAGTGAGAAATGGGAATCTATGTCATAAAACACATTTTAAAAACTTAATTTTTAAAAACACAGCATTGCAGTTTAACTCATTTATATCTTTGGCAATTATTGCTGAAGCCTAACTAGTTATTTTTGGATAAAGTATTGAATATGCAAATTCGAACATTCATTCTTTCAAGGGCTGCAATTATTCTCATCACTTCAGTAAACATATTAACAAACATTGCATTTGAACACAAATGCATTTGCTTATTAACTTGAAAGCCGCATCTAAAACCGCAAATTGCTTCTGTGATTAAATTCCTAATTTTCCTGTCAAACCCCAAATAAAGTATTGCCTGTTGATTTAACAAGTGTTTTGTGCGGGCTTATTTCCCAAACCTAGCCCCGCTCCCTAAAGATTTCAGTAAATTGTTTTGTTCTTCTCACTTTGTTTTATGTTGAAGTCTAACATGTGACATTTGTTTTTCACAAGCATATTGTTCGTATTTTTCCATTTTCCTGTGACCAGATTTGGTGCGATAGTGTAGATGTCCTGAAGAACATCACCTTTGTATAATCAATTGTGAGGTAAATTATATCCGGGGATTATTTTGAAAACTGCCTGAAGTCGCTCGATTTTGTTAGTTTCAGTTTCAAAGGGTGACAGTCTCTAACCTTGTTATCACGTTCTAGTGAAAGACCCTCTTTCAGGCTCTGTGCCTTAAATTATACTGACGGGATCAATCTATGCTAATATTCATGATTGCTGTTCATGCTGGTGAGGTTTTTGTAAGACTTGCCATCTCCTGTAATAACTAGTAATGTAAATAAATCATAACTAATAAGGTAAATGAAAATAAATATGCATTCTTTGCTCATCTTTGAGATGTTTATTGCTAATATAGATGACTACAGTGAGGGATGACCATATGGTCATGGCTAGGTTACTCCACTCGGGAAAATTCCATAAGCACCTACTGTGCACCTTCTATTATGGCTGATGGTGGGAACTCAGCAGTGACTGAAACAGTCATCGTTCATTGGAGATCATGCTTTCAAAGCACTTTTCAACTCTGAAAGTTTAGGCTTTTCATACTGGTTTAACTCATTGTATAAATCCATGTTCGCACACACACAGAGACACGCAGACACAAAGCCACACTCTTACACATAGTGTGTTCTTTGTATTAGAAGGCCATGATTCTTATACTCTCAGTCACTGATGATTTAGTGTATTTCCCAGGAGTAACAAGTATAGTTTTCATCATGAAAAAGTAGTAACTGCCAATTTTAATAGCTCCTATGTTATATTCAAAATTCAAAACCTATTGCCTCAAGGGCATGCACAATGTTTTAAAGAAATTGTATTAAAAAATGTTGAGGGAGAAATTGGCCATAGACTTCCGCCATTCCATTGAACAGGGCTTGCCCAGTTTCCTTACTCCACCTGCCCAGCCTCCCTCCAATGAGGAGATTCTAGCACCCGGTTGTAGAGAGCATGCAGATGAGATTGTAGGAGAAGTGGATTGATCAAATGCATGTTATCTCAGGAAGGCTAGCAGAATGTGAAGCCCAGGACTTCTCATTCCAGCTCCCAAGTTCTACTTATTGGCCCAGAGGCAAATTCACATATAACCTCCACACCAAGAAACGCAAGGGGATGAGAGCTCATTGCCTGAGAATCAGTAGATTTGTGAAATGTGAATATTAAATCATTTCTCACTTGTGGATTCTAAAAGCAAATCCTAATTTGTGTAGAATGAGCATTTGAACAATGAAGGCTGGCAGTGAACTTATAAGATCATTCAAGAGTGTTACAACATGATGATTATACAAAGGTGCTTAATCTTGTGACATTTACCACTGAGCTAAAGCTACAAGGTTAGTCTGTTTCTAGAGCACAATGTAAATGTTATAGGATTGAAACACTGTGTCTGCAGCCCCAAGAGCCATGGGGCTGTCTTCTTTTGCTCCAGATCACTGCATTACGCCTTTTGGAATGGAATTTGGGTATGCAAATGTTACTTTTATGAATTTTTAAACAATTTTGTCATTTCAAAAAGATTTCATTCCAAAACTTTAGAGTTTCTCATGAATTTCACATTTTGTTCATAAAAGTGGACATCTGCATTTTTTACAAAGAATTGTGAATGTACAAAACTAAAAGATAGTATCTACTTCTAAAAGCTTCCCAAATTCATGGCCTAAATGTGTCATTCACCTGTAATACTTTATGACTACATGTTGTGTTCATGAACTCTGAACAGCTGATTACAATTTACTGCCAAGAAAATTCATCTAATTTGTAGATTTATTGGACACATACTCTGTAAAAGGAGTATGTGTGTCTGCCTTCAGTTTTCCTGAATGTTTCTTGTACAGAGGAAAATCTCAGAAATACTTAGAAATCAGGCCCAAATATGAATATTTTGCATTGGGAACATAAGTATACTATTTTCTCAGGATATGATAATTTTTGGAATTTCAGACCCAGAGATTCCTTACACATTTCAGAGTTTAAATAAATACAGGCCTTTTTAATTCACATACTTTCAACAAGAGGAAAGACAATTAATGTTTAATAAGAGATTGAAAAATTTAACATCACCTCGGGATGAGGTCCAGTTAATGATGAATAGTGTTAAGAAGAGAAATAATTATATCACCTTGTTAAAAGAAAATTAACATTCTTTCGGGTATGTCATGTAAATCTTAGCTCTGAAGAGTTTGCAAAAGCAAAAGCACTCTTTTGGTGTAGCAAAAACATTTAAAAGAGAGTAGATTTTGCCTTTTCACATAATGAAATAATCTAGGGATTCAGTCTATATGAAGATTGAGCTAAAGGAAGTAAGAAACATTTATGCATAAAAATTTTTTTCCATTTTAGTTGTTTAGTCAAAGCTTTGGGATGATAGCTTTTAGATCTTAGACACTTACTGAAATAAAGTATTCTCCCACATACGTTATGATCTCTTAAATCTTTCCAGCTATTAAATAGGCAAGAAGAAGTGCTTCTCCATATTTTTATTTATCTTTACAATTTTCCGCATAGCCACTATACCTTTATTATTCATCAGCTAAACACAAAAGCACAATTTTCAAATGAAGCCATCAGGCATGCTTAGTCAGGCCATAAACATTCTAACTCTAGAGCTAAAATCCTTTTTTTCTGTACAAACTGTATTTTGTAGGTAACAAAAACACCAGTACCCTTTGTCATGAGAGTCTATTCAAAAGTATGTGAGATTATCTACATCTTTTCTGGTTTGAGCTTAGAGAAGTTTTTCCCACTGCAAGCGTAGAGTTGCCCAGAAACTGGCAAACCATTTCAGCTTAAAAATTCAACCCACCCACTTGTGCTTTACTTTCCTCTTTATTCAGGCCCAGCGTGTGTGGGACTACGTCTTCCCATGTATTTGTCTGCATGTGCACCTGCCTGAGAGTTCACTGAAACGTGGGGCTAAACTGGTACATTTGTTAATTCCCTATGGCTTCTATTATTAAAACTCTATTATGTAATATTCATATACAGAAAATGATATAAACATATAATCTAGTGCAATGATCAGCATCCATATAACCACTCCTCAAGAAATAAAACAAAAAAACTGAATTTCCTATTATTTACCCCCTTTAACTTACCCCACTTTCTCTCTAGGAGAGCTTTAAAATACTTTAAAGTGGAGGTTTATCACTTTCATGTGTTTTAAAACTTTATATGAATGGTATCAAATTGTGTTTTATAAAACATTTCATGATTCTTTATGAGACTTTTCCATACTAAATTTATACATTTTCACAGCTAATATTTCATTTAACTTTTCATACTTTTATTTGTGATAATGTTAACATTTCATGTCTTTATTTGCTTTTAGAGCATGTAATATGTTCAGGTTAAATATTTTATATATTAATACAACATTTTTTAAATGGCACATGACATGATAAAAGGACTGTGAGCTAGAATTCAGATGAGGACTACTTCTGATCCAACAATGAAGTATTTGGGAACAGTTGACATCTCACTCAACTTTTTTATCAAAATCCTCATCTATAAAATGAGTATTAGATTACAGACCTTCTCAAAGTTACAAAGAGCAGCTGAGATGATCGTTGTTATAATACACAAAAATTTATAGAACTGATAGTGGTTTCTTTTTTACTATAAAAATTAAGTCTTCTAAGAGGTAGATGGCTCTAATTTATACAATGGATTTGTTCTGGAGACTATGGGATATTTCTGAGTTTTTAAAGGTGAAGTCTACTTTGATGTGGCAAGTATACTCATTGTTTAAAAACTGATTTTTCTGGGGCACCTTGGTGGCTCAGTCAGTTAAGCCTCCAATACAGTTCAGGTCATGATCTCAGGATTGTGAGATCGAGCCCCACATCGTGTTCCACATTCAGCAGAGAGTCTGCTTGAGATTCTCTCTCTCCCTCTGCCCCTCCCCCTGCTCGCTCTTCTTCTCCCTCTCAAATAAATAAATCTTTTAAAAAAGAACTCTGGTTTTTCTGTTTAAAAACTCTTGTTTAAAAACCAGCATCTTTTCTTTTTCCTTTTTTCTTCTGGCTTCCCATTGATAGATATGGCTCTGGGGTTAGTGCCTTTACTGTGTGAGACCGCCTAGGTGGCATTTAGGGTCTTTTCCCGCAGTGTACCATTTAGTAAATAGCGTGGTGATGGCTGAGAAGACTGGAGAGTGCCTCAGGGATGGGTATTTACCCAGACAAATTGAAATGGATAGTTGAGCACTTATCCAATTAATTTATTAAATGTGCTCAGTCAGTCTGAATAAATCAAAGAAGTGTGCTCTTCCCCCCCTTCATCGGCAACATGAGATTGGCTTGAAGCACATGAGGTAATTACCACCACTTTCTACTTCATCTTTGCCGCTACAGACCAAGTCTCATTTTCCCCCTAGTCAACAAATTATTCTCCCCTCTTCAGAAAACAGTGAAAAATCTTTAACTTCTAGATGCTATTCTGTTGTGCTTTCTACTATGCTTGAACCTTTGTTTCTGATAAATGGGTCATGTTTGAGCTTCAGATACGTCACAATGGAATGATATATTTATTGCCTTTTATTTGTAAGAGAGGTGATGTTTAAAGTGAATTTTATAGGGGCGCCTGGGTGGCGCAGCCGTTAAGCGTCTGCCTTTGGCTCAGGGCGTGATCCTGACGTTATGGGATCGAGCCCCACATCAGGCTCCTCCGCTATGAGCCTGCATCTTCCTCTCCCACTCCCCCTGCTTGTGTTCCCTCTCTCACTGGCTGTCTCTGTCAAATAAATAAAATCTTTAAAAAAATAGATAAATAAATAAAGTGAATTTTATAATGTGGGTTTTTTTTAACTTAAATATACAAAGAGGGGAAAAACCTTGACATTTGTTTTACAGATGGCAGCTGAATGGAAGTGATATTAACCTGAGTATGGAATATCGTTATAAGTTGAATGGAGGAAATCTCGTGGTTATTAACCCCAACAGAAACTGGGACACAGGAAGTTACCAGTGTTTCGCAACAAATTCACTTGGAACAATTGTCAGCAGAGAAGCTAAGCTTCAGTTTGCCTGTAAGTTTATGTTCACAATGTCTAGCAAGTTCAACGTTTAAAAAAATTAACTGAGTTTGTGTGGTCATTTTGGATTTCAGAAACAATACGTGGATTTTATTAATTGAATAAGGAGGTTGAGGAACGACTCAATACCATCGTTTTGATCTCTAGGTACTGTACAAATCAGAGCTTAAAATATGTGTGGGTGTGTTTTCCATTTTACTATTTTTGTAAGGATCCTGAAAAAGAACCCAGTTACGATTATGTTTATTGAGTAGCTACCCCGTGTCTTCTGTAACTGTATTTGAACTGAAAAATTTTGAAAATGAAAGAATTGTCAGACATGGTCCTTGCTCTCACAAAACATTGAAATTAAAGAATTAAATTTGACAAATCTGAAAATATTTAAGGAACAAAGACAATCAAAAAGAAAAGAATGTGACATCTTGTTGACCTCTCTTGCAGTTTCACCCAGCTCACAGTGACCCTTGGGGCAACCCTCACTCACACCTGGCTCTGGAAGCCGACTTTGTACCAGTGTTAATTGGGCCTGGGTGAACTCGTGGCCCAACCTAAGAAAATCACATTCTTTCTCCAGGGAATTTAGAATAGGGACCAGAGACCTCATTTAGTTTTTATCTTCCTGATATATCTTTTGACTACCTTTTACTTTTTGTTTCTTCTCACTAGATTCTCTTCCCTTGTTTTAGCTGTATATTTTGTATGTAATGCATTATCAGGATTATCTTGGTTCTGGGGTTTCTCTTAGTTCTTTATACCTCAGTAATTCTGAAATTGGAATGCATGTGTTCTTATAATGTGGTAGTATTCTCCCTTCACAGCCACAAGCCATTAATAAATTGATGAGGTGTCATTTAATGCATGGCTTATTCTCTAGCTTTCTGTTTTTATAATGACAATGGTTGGCTTTGCTTTTGATACTATTTTCTGCATGCTCTGTTTTTCATACTTACTTGCTCTTTCCATAGTTTTCACTGTGTTTTCCTCTGTGAACAGTGTTTCTGGTTCTCTGATTTAAAGCTTTATCTTCCTTGGGTATTTTGAAGGCTAGATGTTAGATTTATATTATGCGAATTTAAGTTTGTTTGTAAGTTTACCAAGGTGTTTTGTATATACTTCTCTAGTAACCATAATTTTAAATCTAAATTATCTTTCCAGAGTCTCTCCATTTTAAAACAAGTTCAGTTTCTTTTTTCCCCTTACTGTATACTTTGCTGTCTTGGTGATATTTAGGGTCATTGATTTAAATTCTAGTTATGCCATTTTCACACATATGCCATTTTCACATACACACACACACAGCATACATATGTATTAGATATTATGTATCTGTGCATGTGTGTGTGTGTATATAATAAGTATACATATAACATTTTTCTCATGAATAATTTTATATGTACATATTGTTTTTAACCAGAATTTTGCCAGAATCAATGAGATATCAATGTTTTACCTAGTTGCATTGCCAGCCACAAGACCTCTTCCCATTCTTGCATTCTAATTTTTTGATTTCTCAATTTTTAAATATTTAACAGTTAATAAGTTACTTTTAAAAATATAACTATGTTTTATCCTCTTGGATTTTAAAGAATGTCATTATATTGACTTAAGTATGAAGATACCTTTTTGGTTGGTACAAAGGTTGGATCCCAAACTGCCAAAGAATTCCAATGTGGTGTTCTGTTGCCTTCTGGAATTAGTGTTGCTGAACACAAGTCTGGGGTCAGAATCACTTCTATTTCTTGGGAGCTCATCACCAACTCCTTTTTTGTTTGTGTTTTGTCTCACATGTTGGTTGCATATGAGATCATTTCTTCTTCATCCCTTTGGTTAAAAACATGGATATTTCCAGCATACAGCTAGGTTTAGCTCTCTTTTAATTTACTTTGCTTAGAACATGAAAAATAAGTTTATCATACTTGCATATTTTGTACACAGTTCTGGAAATTTTCCTTCTTTTATATCTTTTAGCTTTATGTGCGATTTATTTATATTTTAAAAAAGCACTGATACTCTGTATCTTGGATTTTTTTTTTTTGTCCTATTTCTTGAAATACTCTTTATCTCATGCTGTTCTTTCCTATGAATTTCTGTTCCTGATTCACTGAGGCCACATCTATTTGTTTTCTTTTGAAGATATAGTCAGTTTTCTGAAATGCTCCTTTGGATCCACAGGCAGTCTTTTTCCTACTCCCATTTGGTGTTTTCATTTTTATGCTTAAAATTTTCAATGTACTCTAAAGCAAATTTTATCCAAAGCCCACCTTTATCAACAGGTGATGTCAGGGGATTACCCTGGCCCTGCTTGCTTCTCTACATGAAGAGGTTGGGTTCTCTTCTCAGATCTGTAGGAGACTGTACAGTTCCCAGTTCAACTCCCTATTTTAGGAGTCTTTCACCAAATACATTATTCCTTTTATACAGTGGTATTTTTCTATTACAGGTTCTTGATACCTTGTAATATCTGAAAAAGTATAATTAACTTAAAGACTTCTTTTCCCTCTGTCTGTCCTTCATAGAGAGTATGGCTTGTTTGGAAATACTTCTAAAATTATATCATGCCTCTTCCAGTCTTCCCCTACTTGCTAGCCAGTACTTTATAGGCAAAGTGGGATAAATTTGTTAAGTCTGAGATTTTATTTATCCTGCTTACAAGCTAATAAGTTGGCCTGCTGCTGTTTCACGGATGCTAGCAGAAGACACCATGTTCCTGGGTCAGTGACAAAGAGCTTTATTACGCACAGCACAGCAAGGAGCATGCTTTAGTTGCCCTTGCCCTCAAGTCCCACAGAGGTGATCAGATACGGCTGGGGTAGACACCACAGCCACAGCTGAGGAACACTGGGCTTAGAGACCCCACCTCTTTTATAGCAAGCAATAAGCAACCTGCCCTTCAGTTTAGAAGAAGACATTACCTTATCCCTTGTTGCTCTCTGCAGACCCATCCCTGAAAAATGGGCCTGCATTAGAGTGACTGGACCTTTCAGTCTTCATTCACTTACTAAAAACTGTGAAAAAATTGTCCGTTGTTTGTTTGTTTGGCACTGTCCTTGAGTTTCCTACTTGGGATGCACCTTGCCAGGATCCATGTGGTGAATGAGAGATGAAATATCTTTTGACCTTCGCTGGGAATTCTGTCTTTCATAAAGAAAACCCAGGATGTACCATTTAGTTCCTTGGGTTCCCCCCCCCCCCCCCCCCGTCTGTCTTCATCTGCCTCACAAGTTTTACTGGTCCTGACACTTGGGCATGAGATTGCTTAGCAGTCTTTGATGGACAGTGAGATTCTTTGGTTTGGTTTGCTTTTGCAGTTGGCAGGGGTAGGGGCAATTCATAAGTGTTTTGGGAAAGTTACAAGAAGGAATTTTGGGTATTCTTAAGCCTCATGCCACATTAGATTGGAAAGGTAAAAAATGTATTTTTAAATTCATATAGTTGAGATCTAGGTTTCTGGTAAAGAAACCAAAGACATTGGGAAAAGAAGTGGGGGATATTTAACACATCAGAGATTTCAAATCACCAGTTATAAGAGAGCACTGCTTTAACTTGGCAGCCTTGAAGGGACGTGATATATTAACTAAAGAAGGAATTAGGATCAAAACTCTTGTACTGGTAAGATGCTCATGACTTCACGGGAATTTTGACTGTCTTTGCTGCAGGCAAATGGATGGTAACATGTTGATACTGAAAAGTGTCCTAATTGTTCACTATATGTCTCCTCTCTTGATTATGTTTGCATGCTTAGTAATACTTTTCGTTTCTATCTATCATGGAGAAAATATTTAAAATGTGCTTCATGGAAAAATAAGTAAATGAAAGTATAGTCAAGGTACCACTTTTGAAGCTGGTGAAAATGCAAAGAAATTTTATCTTAATTTTCAAGTTGCTTGAAAATAGCGTTTGTAATAAAATCAAAGTGAAAAGGCCATTCATAATTTTAAAAGTCTGCTTTTTGTAGTCAGTCTCAACCCCTACTAGTAGATTATTTGTGGAACAGTTAGGAAATCTATGAAAGGGAGAAATATGTAAAGTGATGTAATGTTTGAGTTAGCAAGCTTTCTCAATTATTTGCTGTTATGTTACATTGTATAATTTTTGATACCTGCTTAAAGTATTTGAAAATATTTCTCCAAATTCTTAATTCTGATCACAGCAGGTTAGGATAGTATCTCCAAATTCCTAGATATCTTTGCTTTATTAATAATTAGTTTTATTTGTCTTATTCCTGAATTTCTTGTAATTCTTTATTAAAATGTTTTTATTTTGGCCATTTTGTGGTGCAGTATATTTTTAATCATGAATTATATTACACATGCAAGTGGCACTGGAGAAATTGTAAAGAATGTCTGTGTAGCCACCACTTAAGATTTAAAGCATTTGAAGTTCAATTAAACCTACCTGCTAACTCACCCTCCTGACATTTCTTTCACTTGCTTCCCCTCTCAATAGGTATTCCCTATTCTGAATTAAATGGGTTTTTTATCCTTTGAATATACATGTGTGTTTTTCTAAACAATGTGTTAAATTGTTTTACCTTTTTAATCTTTTAAACTTTTATACGTCGGCATCATACAGTGTGCATACATCTATGACATTTTTGTCCCCTCGACGTTATGTTTGTGAGTATCTTGGCTACATCCTTGCCAGTGCTTATTGTTCGATTTTTTAATTTGTGCAAATCTAGTGAATATAAAATTGCATTTCACTGTGGTTGAATTTGCATTTCTGTGATTATAATGATGTTAAGCTCCTTTTCTATGTTTGGTGACCATTTATGTTTCTGTGATCTAGATTTTTTTTGGGGGGGAGGCAGGAGTTCTTTGTACACTTTCAATTAATCATCTTCTTTTTAGTGGCTAGTTTTGTTCTTTTTCCCTTGATGCTGTGAAATGATGAACAAATGTTCTTCATTTTGAATTAAAGTATCAGTCTTTTTCTTTATAACTTATGTTCTCTTATGAGTTGTTTAAAATTTTTTCTCCTTTATTCTGAAGAGACTTATTCTGAAGTCTCCTAAATGTACTTATAAAAGTTTCATGTTACGCTCTTTATATTTAAGTCTTTAATTATAGGGAATGATTTTGTATATCATGTGAGATAGAAGGACTCATTTATTTTATTCTAATATGGGAAGTCAACTTAGCAGCCCGGTTGATTGAAGAGTCCATTCTTAACCAGCCAGAATGCAATGTATGATCATTGTCTTTGGTTTCATTGGACGTGTTTGGAGAATTATATTATCTGCAAATAATGAGAGTTTTTGTTTCCTTATCAACCCTTGCATCTTTTATATCTTTTTATATGACTGCACTTTCTCTAGCCTAATACAGTGTTAAGTACTTTGATGGTGGATATTCCTATCTTTTGATTTTAAAGAAAATGAATTAAGAGTGACATTTCACCACTTGGTATGATATGTCCTATAGATTTTGTAAATGCTCTCTATCAAGTTAAGGCAGATCCTCTCCAGGTTAGTTTTTATCATGAATGCTCTATTCTTTTTAGTGCTTTTCCTACTTTTACTGGGATATTCATGTTGTTTTTCTTCTTTAAACTGTAATGTAGTAAACAATTTTTAATATTAACCAACATTCTATTCCTGGGTTAGTTTCATCTTGGCTTTTATGTAAGTTTTTTTAAATAACTGGATGTTAGGTGTTTGCCAGTATTTTATTTTGCATTTTTGCATATATATTCATATAGGAGATTTTCTTTATATATTCTCTTATACTATCCTTTCTTTGCCTTTAGTATCAAAGTTATGTTCACCTCTAAAAATGTGCTGGAGAGTATTTCTTATTTTTATATTACCTAGAAAAATTTGAGAAATATTTGAATTATCTCTTCCTTGAATAAGAAGTATAACTTAAGGGGCTCCTGGGTGGCGCAGTCGTTAAGCGTCTGCCTTAGGCTCAGGGCGTGATCCCGGTGTTCTGGGATCGAGCCCCACATCAGGTTCCTCCACTGGGAGCCTGCTTCTTTCTCTCCCACTCCCCCTGCTTGGGTTCCCTCTCTCGCTGGCTTTCTCTCTCTCTGTCAAATAAATAAATAAATAAATAAATAAATAAATAAATAAATAGAAGTATAACTTACAAATAAAACCACCTGGGCTTGGAGTTTTCACTGAGGAAATATTTATCTATTGAGTGAATCTTTTGAATAGTTCTAGGAGTAATCATATGGTCTTTTTATGCAAAGTTGTGTTTTTTCTAGGAATTTCATCCATTTTTTCATGTTTTCTAATACATTGGCAAAAAGTTGTATCAAAACATTTCCTTTTATTATCATTCTTATCTCTGCTTTATCTGTATGTACATTCCCTGTTTCATTCTAAGTACTATTTCAGTACTCTTTTTAATCAAACTTGTCAGAATGTGGCATTACTGTTCACTTTTGAATCTTTGTATTTCGTTCATTTTCTTTTTATTGCTCTTTCCCACTTCTTAGATTATTTCATTTTTCTTTCTTTAATCACTTAAGTTATATGGTTTTTTCCTACCACTCTTCTGTTCTAATACAAATACGTGTAGCTTTAAATTTTCCTGAAATCATAGTTTTAGCTGTCATCCAGGGTTTTGACATATAGCATGTTTATTATGGTCCAGTTCTGCAAATGTTATAATTTCATTATGATTTTCTCTTGGATCTGTGAGTTATCAGATATGTGTTTTTGAATTCCCAAACATAATGAAGTTTTTCTAGTCATCTTTTGTTACTGATTTCTTTTTTTTTTTTTTAAGATACTATTTATTTGCGAGGGACAGCACTTGAGCGCCAGAGAGGCATGAGCAGGGGTTGGGGAACAGATGGGCAGAGGGAGAAGCAGGCTCCCCAGTGAGCTGGGAGCCCAACATGGGGCTTGATCCCAGGACCCCAGGATCATGACCTGAGCCTAAGGCAGATGCTTAACTGACTGAGCCACTCAGGCACTCCTTGTTACTGATTTCTAGCCTTAGTGCTCCATCGATCAGAGCAGTGTTCTCCATATGTTCATTGGGTTAAACTTGTTAATTGTGTTGCTGAAATTGTATATCTCATTACTGATGCTTTATCTAATCAATCAGCTTCATACAATAAGAAATTGCTGTTTATCCTAGAATTTCTGTATTTTTGCTTTGTGTATTTAGTGAATTATTGATGTATAAAAATTTATAATAGGAATATTTTTGGTTAACATAAATTGACCAACTATCCCTAATAAATTGTTTGGCTTAGAATTTAGGTATTTGATTTTTTTTGTTTCCTTCTCTTTGTTTGGACTGATTGAGAATTTCTTCCCCCCTCAGTAACATTGAAAGCTATACACCTTATTTTTTTTTTCTAGTAATTGCCCTAGAAATTTCAGTATGCATGTTTAACAAAGTCTACAGTTAATCAATATCTCCAACAATAGAGGACTTTGCAGTATTTTAAACTATATTACTTTTCTCCAGAATACTGTATTATTGTTATCAAATATTTTTGTTGAAATTTTTAATGCCATGAATTAGACATTACTGATCCTGTTCCTTTTCTTTTCTAGTTTTTCTTTCATATCAGAAATAAATAACATGGGGCGCCTGGGTGGCACAGCGGTTAAGCATCTGCCTTCGGCTCAGGGCGTGATCCCGGCGTTCTGGGATCGGGCCCCACATCAGGCTCCTCCGCTATGAGCCTGCTTCTTCCTCTCCCATTACCCCTGCTTGTGTTCCCCCTCTCGCTGGCTGTCTCTATCTCTGTCAAATAAATAAATAAAATCTTTAAAAAAAAAAAAGAAATAAATAACATAAGCATACACAATCTTCCACATAGTTTTTTGTTTGCTTTTTTATATTTTTTGTTTGTTTTTTAAGGAAAACTTCAGGCTTTTGCCCATATCCTGCTTATTTCTCCTTTCCTAAAGGAAGCTACTTTCAACTCTTTGGCTCTTGTGATATTTATCTCATTTTTTAATAAACAATTTGCTTGTATTGCTACTTCCTGATTTTTTTTAGTTTTAAGCAGTACTCGACTATCACATCTGATGCTAGAACAGTCTCATACCGCCACCACAGCGATGTGAGGTTGCCTTTTTAAGAGGTTTATGAAATACAGCATTTTTAAAGTCATAAGTCTTACAAAACACAGAATTAGAAATAGGGAAATCTATACTTTATTCCACTTACTGTACTCTAACTGGATCGAGTTTAGCCAGTCAGTTGTCAAGCCAGTCCTCATCTAAAGCTCTACACAGTGAATAAATATTTCACCTGCTTTTGTTTGAAACTGGGGGTCTGGGAAGAAGCTAATTGCCAGTTGATTAATATTTGAATATGCGTTAACTTAGGGCATGTTATCATATGATTTTATTAGATCAAAATTTGAAGTTGGTCAGTATTCAGTATTTACATGATGTTGACTTTGTAAATGATAATTCAGAGCTGAGTTTTGTAGCAAAGTATAATTACTAATCATTTCTTTCTTTTGTGCATAATTTTTCTTTTCCCACAAATTAGTAATCTTATTTTTTTTTTTTTTTTAGTTTCTTGATTTTTCTGTGGTTTTATACTATGTCATCCAAAATTTTGGCTAGCTTTCTCAGTGTCCTCTCAGATATGGAGATGTATCAAATCGTTCGTTCGTTTAATCTTCTTGAAGAAATCTGTTCTGGAGGTCTTTGAACACTTTCACTGAGTTTTTAATACATGCTGTCTTACGTTTGCAGTTTAAGAGACTTTTTGTACCTGAATTTCCTCCCTCTTTTTCTAGTTTAATAATTGTAATCTTTTTCAAAAAATATGAAGGTATGAGTGATGGTTTTCTTTCTTTATATGTTCTTACCCTGTATGAAGTGTTTTTCCCAGGTAGTTTCATTTCTATTTTATGTTGGTCAGTTTTTATCTTTCAAATAAGATTTTTTTTTGCATACATCTGGTGATTTTTGGTCGTTTGCACAGACTTAAGGTATGGGGAACTAACACCTTAACAGAAATCTCCATTTTCATGGTGGACCTTGTTACTATGAGCTTAACAATACAGCGCTCATTTCATTAGGAGCCCCTTACTATCAGGGCTTTTAGTTCTTCCCTTTTGGGTAAGTAGGTCAGGTTCCCCAGAGGGAAAAGAATCCGATTTTCCCCCTAGATGGCAATAGCTGCCACTAGTATTCTGGGAGCCTGGTGGGAGAAGAGGCCTAAGGGATTGCAGTGTCCAGGATGCATGTATTTATTTAACCCACCTGTTTCCTCGCAATATGCATCACGAGATCTGCCGAGTAGTGTCTAGTCAAGACACCATGTGTTTTACCCCCTTTAGACAATAAGCCTCTCCTCTGGTGTGGAAAGGAACTTTGTTGGTTGTAGGGGGAGGACATGTGATCTGGGTACCTGCTGCTTAAAATTCTTACGTTACCACCTCCTCCACTTCATTTCCTTTTCCAGTTGTGCCTGTTACCTCCATTCCTAAGCATTTTGAAGATTCCACCTACAAATCAACTCATTTCTAAGCTTTTCTCCACTATGAGCCTAAAAGTCCTCTTTCTCTATTATGCGAAACCAGTTAAGCATCATTTCTGCTTTCTGGCTTCTACAATTGTATTGCACTTTACTATTCTGTTTTCCTGTCTTTGCAAGTTTGGGCCTTCCAAAAAATACCTCTACGTTGAAAGTAGGTCCTGGTTCGGGGAATATCTCAGAGGAAGAGAGAAATCAGATATTTCTGTGCTTTCTCTAGAATCCTTATTGTTATTTCACACAATCAAGTGTTTTTTTCAAAGTACTCACATGTTCACTATGTCCTTTGTGCGCCCTCTTTCTTGTATCTGGGCTCGTTTTTCTTCTTTGAGTTCTGTATCTTTTAGAAATCTATTTAGTTATGTTTCTGTCGGTGGTCAGTGCTATTTTGTCTGCTCTTTTCCCCATTGGCCTGAAAGTGTGTCTATTTGCCCATGTTCTTCAAAAAATAATTTCAGTGCAGAATGTACTGCTACAGATGCTCTGAGACTGGAGCCAGACTGCGTGGGTTCGAATCCCACCTCCACTGCTTACCAGTTATGTGACTTTGGACAAATCCTGAGCCTGTTTGTGTTTCCGGTTCTTCATCTGTACAGCGAAGATGAGCAGTAGAACTTCCTTCATCAGGTGTGGGGTTTACATGAGCTAAAGTATGTCAAGCACCTGGAGCAGTGCCCAGCACAAAACGTGTGCTGTTCAGGGATCAGTTGTTTTCATTGTTACACAATTCTAGGGTATGATTCCTGAATCTTGGGATGCATGTCTTATGGCAACTGAAAATTTTTCAGCAGGTATCTTCCAGTCTTGTTTATCCCCATGGCAACTCTACTCCTTCTGGTTTCCTTTTGAATATATTTTGAAATTTCTCATTCTCTCCTACATATCTATTAACTTGCCTGTCATGTTTTC
This sequence comes from Ursus arctos, assembly GCF_023065955.2. Lineage (NCBI taxonomy): Eukaryota > Metazoa > Chordata > Mammalia > Carnivora > Ursidae > Ursus > Ursus arctos. The sequence continues at coordinate 54,440,507 of NW_026622808.1, read as the reverse complement.
TATCCCTGTCTCTCTTTGCAGTGTTCATAGCTACTTAGTTCTAGCCTGCATATCACTCATTAATCTCTGCCTAATTTACTATTAAACTATCCTTTGAGTTTAATTCTAGTGTTTGTATTTTCCCTGTCTAGACATTCTATCTGGTTCTTTTTTTTATGTTCCTGTTCTCTATTCAGAGCATTTTGTTTTTCCTGATGGTTTGACATGCAACCTCATTTTTTCTTTATTATTTTAATTGTTTAAAGTCTTAAGCATTTAGATATTCTTTCATAATGTTTTATTAGCTCAGGATATTGCCAGTGTTAACCTATGATTTGTTGGTCTGTTGGGAATATAAAAATATTGTTTATTTTTTTGATGTGAATATGATCTTTTTTTAAAGATTTTATTTACCTATTGAGAGAGAGAAAGAAAGAGAGCACAAGCACAGGGGTGGGAGAAGGACGGTGGGAGAGGGAGAACAGACCTGAGCCTGAGGCAGCCGCTTAACCAGCTGAGCCACCCAGGTGTCCCATGATGTGCATATGATCTTTTTTACTTACCCAGACCAACGTGAGACTCTCCTTAGCCTTGGCTTAAGGAGCTTTTATTGCTTTTGCCAGGAACCTCACGTTGCCACAAACCTCAGGGATATAACCAACCTGGGAACAATTTTATTTTAATATATTGGTTCTATGTAGCCCAACACAAACAGTCAATTTTCACTATTTATGGTAGTTTTGTTCTATAAAGTCACTGTTAACACTGAATTAACGAATATCAAACCATTGCTCCTCAGGGAAATACAGGGTTAGGTTCCTGCAAACCTCTGGTCATAACAATATCATCAACCAATCAATACATAACCTTGTTTTATGTATGTTTCTGTTTAAAGGAATCTTAGGTAATGTACATTGTTGATTTATTAACGTTAAACTCACGGTCCAGAACTCTGTTCCTCATGCTTGAACAAAGCTTTTCTAACACACCAATTTTTTTCCATGCAGCACAGCACAGTTTCCTTACGCATGAGAACACGAGATAGATTTCAGCACTATGCTTGGGGTCCGTTTGAAGCAGGGAGGTCAACAAAAAGCGCATGAATGCAAAAACCGTAGCACTAAATATCCAGAAAAAAAGGCTGCTTGCTTCCAGGAGGAGGCTGACACAAGAAGGCAGACCTTTTTTTGTTCACCCTCAGCTGAGACTGTGCACAGGACGTGCCTCAAATTTTACACCACTTCACTCATGTCTTCAAATGACTGCAGAGGTGCCACGAATACTGATTTGGGCTTGACAAGTAAATTTTAGGGAGTAGATGAATTTAGAAATATGAAATTCACAAATGATAAGGGTCAACTCTATGTTAACCGCATGTGAAATCCCACACTGGGGGAGGTGTAGGTCTCACATCATGAATTCTTCGTTGAAATATCTTAGCCCCGCAAACCCCTCCCCCCCATAGCCTCCCCCATTGAGAGAGAGAAGGACAAGCTAACTACCTAGTCCTTTCCCTGGGTCCACGAAAGGGGTTTAGCCGTGAGTACAGCCCTGCACTTGTGTAGCTGTGTATGAAAGAGCTTATTTCCAAATGGCCACTTTCTAGGCCCCAAACCTTATTTCCTGTTTCCTCATGGGCAGTTCAACCTAAGCTCCCAGATTGCCAAGTCTAATGCTCTCATTGCCCGCATCCTCATTCCACTGTCCTGGCAACCCCAGCATAAGCTCTAGAATTAATTTCTCTGCTTCTCAGCTTACTTTTTTTGCCCAGCTATGCATTCAACTTAATTTTTACTGTTTTTTTTAACCAACAATGCAAGGCAGTTTGTAGAACTAGATACCTCTCCCATTTCTTACGCTTTTTTATATTTCTATTCATTTTGGTTACTTAGGAAGATAACGTAAATGAAGAAATAAGCTTGGTGTAAGCAATGAGGGGTAGTAAGGTCTAGAATGGGCCAGAGATGATGGTATGGTTTTTTTTCTAAAGGGGATGCTAACTGCTCAGTTCCCCAGTTTTTGTCATTTATTTACTCCTAAAACCACACTTCCAGCTTTGACCTCTCCTCCAAACTTGTGGCTCAAATAACCACCTGCCAGTGCTACTCTGGATATCAGTAAACATCTCACAGTTGTATTTCCAAACTATAATCTTGATTTTCCTGGTAACCTTGCTCCTCTCCAGTGTTCACCATTTTGATAAAAGACATATTTATTTTCTGGATTAGTAGCACTGATGTGGCTGTTACCTAGGCGTATTGGAGAGATAAGGTGAGTTTAGGATTCTCCTTCCCTGCCATTGTGACGAGCATTGAATAATGTCTAGAATTGTGAATCACTATATTGTGTACCTGAAACTAATATAGGACTGTATGTTAATTATGCTTGAATTAAAAAAAAAAAAACTCATTTTATGGCCCATAAAACAAAACAAAACACGTTTGTTGCATTGTTCAGGCCCAAAAGTTGAGTCATCCTTGAGCTCTTTTTCCGTTATTCATATTCACATTCCACATCTATTCATCACTCCATTCTATTAGTTTTCCTTCAAGGTGTACCCAGCAGCTGACCAGTCCTCATCCCTGCCCTGCTACCATTCGAATGCGAGTCTTGTCCACCTCCCACCTTGCATACTGCATTAGCCTTCTCACATAGCCTTCTACTTCCTATCTCTTCCTCGGGCCACCCACCCATCCCCACCCCAACCCTTGCCGCTGCTCACAATGTTCTTTTCTCCAACCAAGAAGCAGAATAATTCCACACTTGTCAAATCAGTCTCTTCTGCTCAAAGCCCCAGCGGTTTTCCATTAGAATAATCTCACTGATCGCCTTGGGCCCCAGAGCCCTATCCAGCTTCCCATATGTGATCTCCTGCCACTTCTTACTATGTCCTTGAATCCAGCCCTACCAACCTTGTTCTTCCTTACTATGCAAAGAATGTCCTCACCTCAGGGTTTCTGTCAGATCTGTACAGCTTGCTCATTTGCTCACTTCATCCAGTTCACTGTTTTAATGTGAATTCCTAAAAAGACAAGGGAGAAGCAAATCTTTTCAGTCCTCTGTATGTTCACCATATCCTTGATCCTTATATGACATTGAACATCTTTTTATTTTTATCTCCCTTACTATATTGGAAGACTGTGTTTTTCACTGCTCTGTCTAGAGCCTGACAGAGTGCCTGGAATTTACTAGATACCCCCCCAGTATTTGTGTAGTGAAGGAAATAACAAATGAGAAAATGCAGGAACACTGTTAGCAAAGCTAATCACTTTTCAAGATAAACCAGAATCCATCATTCTGCACATGAAATGTCTTGACTTTTTAAATGTTAGAGACTAAACTTAATTTTTTTTTTAATGAAATCACTGCATGGGCCAATTCTGTCTTCATCAAACAGAACAAGTCTGAAGGCATAGCTTAGGTGTCACCAGTTAGTAACCTCTCACCTAGATGCTCAGAGCAGATACACTAAATTAAAAGGATTGCACTGGGTTGTAAATGATGCTGCCTCATTCTCTTAAAAAGAAGCAAGACAGTGCGTCTCCTGAGCCCAGAGTTCCTTTTTTCCTTTTCTTTTTCTTCTTAAACCGCTGTTCATTATCTAATCTTTCTGTAAAATGGGAAATTGACCATATTACCCCTATGAAGGATTACTCCTTCCTCTACCAGTGGAAGAGGTAGCACATTTTTCACTTTTCTTAGATTAGAATATTTAAAAGCACATTGAGGCTTGGGAAAATAAATTTGAAGAAAGATTAAACAAATGTAGAAAATTTCAAGGATGAAACTCAGAGTTGCTGGCTGTATCTGAAAAGAAAAATCACTAAAGACTAATTAGCTTAAACTGTTGTGCTATAATTAGTAAGAGCTTAGTTTGCTGTGAGTTCCAGGCAGTGCTATTTCTCATAACTAAATAGTGCAGCCAAAAACATGAATTTCATCTTTGAACATAATGACTTTGATGAAGTTCAAAGCTGCTTTGCTCTGATGGTCTAAAAACAAGTTAAATTTAAAACAAAAGCCTGTAACTTTATCAGTACGCCATTCATGCTTTGTGAATTTAAAAAGCAAAGCCAAACTTTTCAGTCAAACGTAATACTCTTCAGCTCAGTCACATAGGAAAGTTATGATTTTTAAAACAAGATTCTATAGAAGTCAACAATTTTTCAGTAACTTCTCAGTCTGTTTTATGCTTTTCCATATGAATGGAATATATTTCTTCTTTGCTTTTTGAATCATAAGAAACTTTTAGTTTGTAAAATAACTGTGTCTATCTAAGGGTATTTATAATATAACAATATTTTTTCAGGCCCTGTGTTTTGGGGGAAATCTTGGTTGAGAAGAATCCATAGACAAGTATCTTAATCTAACTTTCCACTGAGTTTGCTGTGTCTACCCACAGATTCTCCTGTCTTTGAGATGCTTATATATGAATGAGAAGGATGGCGTGGTTAAAGCACATATGACCAACGTGTCTGAATTAATCAGAATATTTTCCAATCTATTTTCTCCCAAAAGCATATTGATATGAATCTTTCCGAGGACACACTTTTGTATTGAAATATTGGATAGTATAGCTTGATCTGGACACTGTTGAGGTTGGGCTGGGCTTGGAATCTTTATCACTGAGATCGTGATTACAGGAGGCTAGCATGGGTCCATGATTTAATCAACAGGCCCAATCACGATAGCAAAGCTTCCCGACCTAAAGGAAGCATTTTCATTGTAGATTTTGTAATGGTAATGGTGAGCCACCAAAAGAGGTTACTGAAACTCCACGACCAGAGTTCTTCCGTTTATTCAATGAGCGTTCATTGAGTATTTGCTATTGTTAGATATTTTACAAGAGGCTGGGCATTCTGGGAAGGATCTTGTTTTCATGGAACTGAGGGTCTAGTGGAGAATAGAATTCCATCAAATTAATACAAAATTATACACTAACTGTGACAGTACTGTAAAGAAAACCAGTCGCCTCCCCTTCCCCCATAATCTGTCTTTGGTGCTTGAAATTCTACAGTTCAGTTTTTACTCTTCTAAGCCTTAAAGAAAATGAAGTGAAAAGGAACTCATTATGACCTAGACAGGGCTGAAGGTCAAGCACGGTGTAGCCAGTGAAGGGAGAATGGCACGAGGTGAGTTGACAGAAGTATTCACAGGGATAAATCATTCAAGTTCACATAAGCTATCTTATTCCAAGCAGCCAATAAACAAGGTGATGGGTTTTGATTTATAAATATCAAATGACTGACTTTTCTGGAGCAATTAGATTGAGGGGCATTAAAAATGCCAATGAGGAGACCAATAGGAAATTATTACCAGTGTTTACACAGCTGATGATTGTTGAGAGGGAGCTTGTGGTAAAAATGGTATCACTTGGTAAGGGGTTGGATGTGAGGGCTGGGGAATGTTTTTTTCACTGTTGGTGGTACACTTCACTGAGATAAAGCAACATTAGAGGAGTAGAGTATGCCGCGGGTTGGATGGCAGGAGAAGGAGGTGGTGGGAAGGTCATGTGTTTGTAATTTTAAGTATACAGTTTGCTAGCGTATCTACAGGTCACCTGAGAGATATCTTTTCCATCTTTGGTAAAAATAGAGTGATCTATGAGCAGCATGTCGCAAATGTGTTATACATATTTATGCAGGCCATGCCCTGCACAAGGGCTCCTGGACAAAATCCACCCATGGTTTCCTTTTACAGCTTTGCAGCCTGCTCCAGGTCTGGCCATGTCAGCATGTAAGAAGGGATGGCTTTCTTCTTACCCAGAAAAGGCAGCTTTTTGTAATTCTTACAGAGGCACTGTGTGCGCTGACGTGGTCCTGCCAATAGCTGGGGACGTGGTGAGCTGGAACAGGGGACAGATTCAGATATTTCTATTTTTTTATTTTTTTTTAACTTCTTTTTTTTTTAATGTTTTTTTATTATATTATGTTAGTCACCATACAGTACATCCCTGGTTTCTGATGTTAAGTTTGATGATTCATTAGTTGTGTATAACACCAAGTTCACCATGCAATACGTACCCTCCTTACTACCCATCACCAGTCTATCCCATTCCCCCACCCCCTCCCATCTGAAACCCTCAGTTTGTTTCTCAGAGTCCATAGTCTCTCATGTTTCATTCCCCCTTCTGCTTACCCCCCCTTTCGTTATCCCTTTCTTCCCCTACTGATCTTCCTAGTTCTTATGTTCCATAGATGAGAGAAATCATATGATAATTATCTTTCTCTGCTTGACTTATTTCACTTAGCATTATCTCCTCCAGTGCCGTCCATGTTGCAGCAAATGTTGAGAACTCGTTCTTTCTGATAGCTGAGGAATATTCCATTGTGTATATGGACCACAACTTCTTAATCCATTCATCTGTTGAAGGGCATCTCAGTTCCTTCCACGATTTAGCTATTGTGGACAATGCTGCTATGAACATTGGGGTGCATATGGCCCTTCTCTTCACTACATCTGTATCTTTGGGGTAAATAACCAGTAGTGCAATGGCTGGGTCATAGGGTAGCTCAATTTTTAACTTTTTAAGGGACCTCCACACTGTTTTCCAGAGTGGCTGCACCAACCTGCATTCCCACCAACAACGTAGGAGGGATCCCCTTTCTCCACATCTTCTACAGCATTCCTGTTTCCTGCCTTGTCAATTTTTGCCATTCTAACTGGCATAAGGTGGTATCTTAGTGTGGTTTTGATTTGAATTTCCCTGATGGCTAATGATTTTGAATATTTTTTCATGTGTCTGTTAGCCATTTGTATGTCATCATTGGAAAAGTGTCTGTTCATATCTTCTGCCCATTTTATGATTTGTTTGTTTCTCGCATATTGAGTTTGAGAAATTCTTTGTAGATCTTGGATACCAGTCTTTTATCTGTAGCATCATTTGCAAATATATTCTCCCATTCTGTGAGCTGCCTCTTAGTTTTTTTCACTGTTTCCTTGGCTGTGCAGAAGTTTTTTATCTTGATGAAGTCCCACCAGTTCATTTTATCTTTTGTTTCTCTTGCCTTTGGGGATGTGTCATGAAAAAGGTTGCTTTGGCCGATGTCGTAGAGGTTGCTGCCAATGTTCTTCTCTAGGATTCTGATGGATTCCTGTCTCACATCGAGGTCTTTCATCCATTTGGAGTTTATCTTTGTGTATGGTGTGAGAGAGTGGTCAAGTTTCATTCTTTTGCATGTAGCTGTCCAATTTTCCCAGCACCATTTATTGAAGAGACTGTCTTTTTTCTACCAGATGTTTTTTCCTGCTTTATCAAAGATTAGTTGCCCAAAGAGCCGAGGGTCCATTTCTGGGTTCTCTATTCTGTTCCATTGATCTATGTGTCTGTTTTTGTGCCAGTACCATGCTGTCTTTGTGATCACAGCTTTGTAGTACAGCTTGAAATCTGGCATTGTGATGCCCCCAGCTTTGTTTTTCCTTTTCAACAGTTCCTTGGCGATTCGGGGCCTTTTCTGGTTCCATACAAATTTAAAGACTATTTGTTCCAGTTCCTTGAAAAATGTCATCAGTATTTTGATCGAGATAGCATTGAAAGTGTAGATTGCTCTGGGTACCATGGACATTTTAACTATGTTAATTCTTCCGATCCATGAGCATGGAATATTTTTCCATCTTTTTGTATCTTCTTCAAAGTCTTTCAAGAGTGGTTTATAGTTTCTAGAATATAGATCCTTTATGTCTCTGGTTAAGTTAATTCCAAGGTAATGTATGGTTTTGGTGCTATTGTAAATGGGATGGATTCCCTAATTTCTCTTTCTTCAGTCTCATTGTTTGTGTATAGAAATGCAACTGATTTCTGAGCATTGATTTTGTATCCCGCCACATTCCTGAATTGCTCTATAACTTCTAATAGTTTGGGAGTGGATTCTTTTGGGTTTTCATGTCGTCTGCGAAGAGAGAGTTTGACTTCTTCTTTGCCGATTTGGATACCTTTTATCCCTTTTTGTCGTCTGATTGCTGTTGCAAGGACTTCTAGTACTATGTTGAATAATAGTGGCAAGAGTGGGCATCCTTTTCGTGTTCTTGATCTTAAGGGAAAGGCTTCCAGCTTTTCCCCATTGAGAATAATATTTGCTGTAGGCTTTCAATAGATGGCTTTTATGAGACTGAGAAATGTACCCTCTATTCCTACACTCTGAAGGGTTTTAATCAGGAAAGGATGCTGTATTTTGTCAAATGCTTTTTCTGCATCTATTGAGAGAATCATATGATTTTTGGCTTTTTCCTTCTGCATAAAATCTAAGACACTGATACATTTGCGAATGTTGAACCACTCTTGCATCCCAGGGATGAATCCCACTTGGTCATGATGGATAATCCTTTTAATGTACAGCCAGGATCTTGTTGAGGATTTTGGCATCCATATTCATTAGGGAAATCGGTCTGTAATTCTCCTTTTTGATGGGGTCTTTGCCTGCTTTGGGGATCAAGGTAATATTGGCCTCATAGAATGAGTTTGGTAGCTTTCCTTCTGTTTCTATTTTTTTAAAATAGCTTTAGGAGAATAGGTATTATTTCTTCTTTGAATGTTTGGTAGAATTTCCCAGGAAAACTGTCCGGGCCTGGAGTTTTATTTTTTGGAAGGTTGTTTATCACTGACTCAATCTCTTCATAATTAATTGGCCTGTTTAAAAAATCAGTTTCTTCCTGTTTCAGTCTTGGTAGTTTATAGGTTTCCAGGAAGGCCTCCATCTCTTCCAGATTCCTTAATTTATTGGCATAAAGCTGTTGATAAAAGTTTCTAATGATCCTTCCAACTTCATTGGTGTTGGTTGTGACCTCTCCTTTTTCATTCATAATTTTATTAATTTGGGTCCTTTTTCTATTCTTTTGGATAAGTCTTGCCAGTGGTCTGTCAATTTTATTAATTCTCTCAAAGAACCAGCTTCTAATTCTGTTGATCTGCTCCACTGTACTCCTGGTTTCTAATTCATTGATTTCTGCTCTAATCTTGGTCAACTGCTTCCTCGTGCGTGGATTAGGCCTGTCCCTCTGTTGCTGTTCCAGCTTCTTGAGGTGAGAATATAAACACTGCATTTTAGATTTTTCTATTCTTTTGAGTGAGGCTTGGATGGCTATGTATTTCCCCCTTAGGACTGCCTTTGCAGTATCCAGTAGGTTTTTGTGTTTTCATTCTCGTTGGTCTCCATAAATTGTTTAAATTGATTTTTTTTAAAAGATTTTATTTATTTATTTGACAGAGAAAGACAGCCAGTGAGAGAGGGAACACAAGCAGGGGGAGTGGGAGAGGAAGAAGCAGGCTCATAGTGGAAGAGCCCGATGTGGGGCTCGATCCCATAACGCCGGGATCACGCCCTGAGCCGAAGGCAGACGCTTAACCGCTGTGCCACCCAGGCGCCCCTTAAATTGATTTTTGATTTCCTGGTTTATCTAATCATTCCTGAGCAGGATGGTTCTTAGTCTCCAAGTGTTTGAGTTTCTTCCAAATCTTTCCTTGTGGTTGAGTTCCAATTTCAAAGCGTTGTGGTCTGAGAATATGCAGGGAATAATTTCAGTCTTTTGGTATCGGTTGAGACCTGTTTTGTGTCCCAGAACATGGTCTATTCTTGAGAATGTTCCATGGGCATTAGAATAGAATGAGTGTTCTTTGTTTCTGGGGTGTAGTGTTCTATATATATCTGTGAGGTCCAACTCGTCGAGTATGGCATTCAAAACCCTTGTTTCTTTGTCGAGTTTTTGCATGGGTGTCCTGTCTGTTTCTGATAGTGGGGTGTTGAGGTCCCCTACTATTAATGTATTTTTATCTATATGTCTCTTTATTGTGGTTAAGAGTTGGCTTGTGTATCTTGCTGCTCCCCTGTTGGGGGCATATATATTTATAATTGTCATATCCACTTGTTGGATACATCCTTTAAGAATAATATAGTGCCCTTCTGTGTCTCTAACTCTAGTCTTTAGTTTAAAATCCAATCTGTCTGATATGAGAATTGCTACCCCAGCTTTCTTTTGAGGTCCATTGGTGTGAAAGATGGTATTCCATCCCTTTATTTTCAGTCTGAATGTATCTTTAGGTCCAAAATGAGTCTCTTGTAGACAGCAAATGGATGGGTCATGTCTTTTTATCCAATCTGCAACCCTGTGTTATTTATGGGAGCATTTAGGCCATTTACATTGAGACTGAATATTGAGAGATATGATTTTAATGATGCCATGTTGCCAGTAAAGTCTTTGTTTCTATCGGTTGTGACTTTCTGTTCTGTATCACTCTTGGGGCCTTTTTACTTTTATAGGACCCCCCTTAATATCTCCTGTAGGTCTGGTTTCATGGTTACGAAATTGGTCAGTGACTGGCGATTCTGGAAGGTCTTTATTTCTCCATCAATTCTGAATGACAGTCGTGCTGGATAAAGGATCCTTGGCTGCATGCTTTTCTCTGAAAGAGCTTTAAAAATGCCCCCCCAACCCTTTCTCTCATTCCAGGTCTGTGTAGACAGGTCTGATGTAATTCTGATACCTTTGCCTTGGTACATGAGAAATTTTTTGCCCTGGCCGCTTTCAGTACTGTATCCTTGGATCTAATATTTGCGAATTGCACTATGATGTGACATGGCGTAGATTTGTCGTGGTTGAGCTTGGGAGGGTTCCTCTCTGCCTCGTGGACACTAATGTTTGTTTCCCTTGCTAAATTAGGGAAGTTTTCAGCTACAATTTGTTCAAATATCTCTTCTAGACCTCTGTTATTCTCCACCCCCTCGGGGACACCGATGATTCTGACATTGGAACATTTCATTGAGTCGGTAATCTCCCGTAACCTACATTCTTGAGCATGGATTTTTTTAAGTCCAGATTCTATTTTAGCTTTTTCTTCTACTAACCCATCCTCCAATTCACTGATACGTCTTCTGCCTCATTCACCCTGGCTGTCAGAGCCTCTAGTTTTGACTTCATTTGGCTCATAGAATTCTTAATTTCTGCCAGATTCACTCTCATTTCCGCCCTTAGAGATTCTATATTCTCATTAACATTTTCGTTAATACTTTTTTCATGTCTACACATCATTTTGACCATTGTTACTCTGAATTCCATTTCTGATAATTTGGTTATATCCATATCCATTAGTTTTGTGGCAGAGGCCACAGACTCATTGTCTTTTCTTTGCTGGGGGGGATGTCTCCTTCTCATCATTCTGATGAGGAGAGGTTGCGGGGTTGTCCAGAGCCCAAATTATTGACTGGGACCCAGGCAGTGCGCCATTGTTTTATAGGGATCTTAGGGATGTGGGCTTCTTGATTTTTCAGCCTGGCTTCTGGGGGAGGGGCCTGCTGCGCCGATACTCAGGCAACCCTGTTTGGGTAGAGTCTCCGTGTCCCCTGTGAGGGGGGATGGGGATGGGCACCCTGTGAGCCGGTGTTTCCAGGCTTTGTTCTCTGGCGGCTTTCCCTGGCAGTTTGCTGTGCCTCTTCTGAGAGTCAGAGCAGCAGCGGCCGAATTTCAGCCTCTGTCACAGAACAGAGGGATTGCGGCCTGTTCTCTACTAATGTTCTGGCCACTTTAACTCTGTTACTGTTGGTGCTGCTCAATCCTGCAGCATCCCGGGATGTGCGCCCCACACCTGCGTCCCAGCCCTCACTTCCAGGGCTGGCGCGTCTCTGTCCTTTGTGTTTCTAACGCCGCCAGCCGCCCCGCGCGCTCCCGGATCTCCCGGTTTCAGTCTGGTTCCAGTGAGCGCACCGGAGCTCCGTTTCAGTCTGGTGGTGCGCGCTCCCAGCTCATGGTCTCAGTCTGCTCTCTCGCGGGTGCCGGTTTGCGAGTCCGCCCGCTCCCCCGTGCAGGTGGCTACCGCTTCCCGGCGCCCAAATGCGGCGGCTCCCTCCCTCTTCCGTTTATCTTCCGATATCTGTGCGTGGTTTCATGGCCCCCCGCTTTGTACCTCAATATTCAGTGCTGGAGATGTTCATTTGTAGAGATCCAGATGCGTCTTCCTGCGTCTCATGCTGATTCCGTGGGTGTTCAAGCTGGTCTGGTACCTATCCAACTCGACTCGGGGGACCGGCTGAAAAAGGGGTTCCCTGCTCCTTCGCCATCTTAACCTCCCCTCAGGTTCAGATATTTTTAAAAAACAACTTCATTGAGATACAGTTCATATATCCTATAATTCCCTCCTTTTAAAGTGTGTGATTCATTGGTTTGTGGGGGATTCACAGAGTGGTGAACACACAACTTCACTTGTATTTTGTGTACAATGTTACAAGTTCACCATCACTACCGTCAATTTTAGAATATTTTCGTCATCCCCAAAAGAAACTCTGTGCCCATTTACAGTCAGTTTCCATTTCCCCCGAAGGACCCCCCCCACCTCAGTTCCTGGCAATCCCTCATCTACTTTCTGTCTCTATGGATTGTCCTGTTATTGCCATTTCATGTAAATAGCATCATGCAATTTGGGGTATTTTTGATTAGTTTCTTCCACTTAGCATAATATTTTGGAGATTCACCTATATTGTAACATATATTAGTCCTCATTCCTTTTTATTGCTGAATAATCCTTCGTTGTATGGATATACCACATGCTTTTATCTGTTCATTAAGTGATGGTCATTAGTCGTTTTCTCTTTTCAACTGTTATAAATAATGCTGCTATAAATATTTATGTGTAAGCATTTATATAGACATAGGTTTTTACTTCTCTTGAGTTTATACTGAAGACTGAAATTGCTGGTTTATATGATAATTTTGTGTTAAACCTTTGAGGAAGTGTCATACCATTTTACAAAGTCGTTGCACCAAGTTAGAGTCCCCCCAACAGCGTATGAAGTTCTAACTTCTCCCACCTCAGGTAACATTTGTTATTTATATCTTTTTTATTGTAACCATCCCAGTGGGTATGAAGTAGTATCTTTTCGTGGTTTTGATTTGCATCTCTCTTGTGACAAATGATGTTGAGCATGTTTTCATTGATTTATTGGCCATTTGTATATCTGCTTTGGATAAATGTCTATTCATAGATCTTGCCCATCTTTTAATTGGGTTGTCTTTTTATTATTGAGTTGTAAGAATTCTTTATACATTCTATATACTAGTCCTTTGTCAGATATATGCAAATATTTCCTACCAAACTCAGATGAGTTTTTGAGTCACCTCTTTAAAACTCTGGGGTCAGTTTTAGAAATCTTCTGTGATTACTTGGCTGACAAAGGGGTACGTTCAATCTGGGAGTGATTCAATAAGGTTAAAGTGAAATATTATAAATACTATGCTAATCACATCAATGTGCTAGAGTGGAATGAATTCAAGGTTCGAAGTTGAAGACCTTGTTCTAGTCTTGGCTCACTTAATGAATGGGAATCGCTCAGCTTCTCTGAGCCTCAGTGTTTTGTTTTTGTTTTTGTTTTTGTTTTTGTTTTTGTTTTTGTTTATTCGTAAAGAAGAACTGGGCACCTAAAATATTCTCCTGTTCTACCTTGTGTGATTCTAAGGTTAGAAGTTAAGCTGAAAAGAATGAAGCTAGTGTTATTTTCAAGGCAAAGATACTAACTTCTAGATTTTGATACATCTGTGAGTTTTGCATGGAATATCCTTTTTTCCCTTCTTTTTTACTAAGAATACCCAAATATCAGAGTATAATCACAGCCTTTAGATTCCTTTTGCTTTTTTTTCCCTTCCAGGGAGTGCTTGTTGAAACTAACAACTAAGTGACAAGCCTATAAACTCTGTTTCTGTAAGATGATGTAAAATCACAGTTTGAAGAGTAATGTTTAAACTCTTACAAAATCTGTTATTTGAAAGAGACTCCTCTGTTTTGTGTCTATGGATGTTGATTATTGGACAGGGCCCATGTTTGCTATAACCACAGGGTTGTTACTGTGGAGAATCTTGAAACTTTCCTATTGTATGTTGAAATATGGTGGCATTCATGAAAATCTAGTTAATTGTTTAGTATTTTTTTTTTTTTTTGCTTTTTCCCCAGCTGTGGTTTTGTCTTATTCAATTGGTCTTAGCTAATTCCGTCATTAGAAATGTGATCAGTTAATTCTAAGAAGTCAAATAGGGCATTTCCTACAAGGGTAATGGTATTAGAATGGAGTCATCTCCATCAGTGTGGGCCAATCACTGGCCATTCTGTGAAGTTCATTAGGTTCTGTTCTTTGTTAATGATGACAATATGTCTCAAATCTGAGCATCTAAAAGATTTCCGATCTCTGAATTACATGGACATTTTAGAAGTTATTCCATTTCATTTTAAAAAAATAAATCTTCTTTGATGTTAAGCCTTGCCTGGCTGTCAGCTCCCTTCCCTTTTCTGTCAGTTACCAATCATGATAAACTCCTAGACTCAAGGTTTTGCTTGAGATAGCAATAGTATTTTATTTTGACTTCTTCTACATATTTTTGAATACAAAGCTTGTTGTATGTTTCATTGTGGGGATCAAAGAAAAAATGCTGCTCTGCTTTTTACGACTCTGATTCTGATTCCTTTCAAATTGAGTGCAATTGTATAAAAAATAAGTCCTGTGAAACCCTGTCTTATCAGAGTCCAGTATGCCAGAGACTTGGAAATTTCCTGAGGCTGGCAAAATCACCAGGCCATTTGGCCCTTTGATTAACTGGCATTCTTCCATATGGGTTTTCTTCTGTTCCAATGTAATGCCATTACAGTAGAAGTAGATTGAATGCTTCTCAGGATAGATCGGTTTTATTTCCCTGAACCTCAGAAAAGTTCTTGCTTAGAAATCATCTTCCTGTTGCTTTGTTTTACTTTCCCTCTTTGGTCACTGTTGGAGTATTCTTTCACTGCTGTTCTGTTGGGATTTTTTTTTTTTTTTTTATCACTTTGTCTTAACTCTAAAAGCAATTTCTTGTCTATAGCAGAACTGTTATGGCTTGTCTGTGAAAGAGTGTTGCCTAATAAAGGTAGCAGCTGCTTGGGTGGTATATTTAAAGTTTAAACCAAATGGCTTGTGAAAAGGCTAGATTGAACTCAACCCTTTAATTTCACAGAAAGCACTATTATAGGTGTGTGGTGTTCTGTAGTACATTGTGTACCATAATTTTGAGGCCGTCGTGTTATCCTGCTGTAGCATGCTAAAAATATCCTGTAATTTTTTCTTCTATGGGGGCATCTATTTAATTGAGTCCTGGTTTAATGCTCATCCATTATACTGCTGTGATTCTATTTTGCAGATGTTGGAAAATGTCTTTAAGATCATACCTGGAATCCTGTAATTTTCAGAGTAGTGATGTCTTTTAGTGTTTGTTTGTTTTTCTTCTTTCTCTCTTCCCTCTTTTTCTCATTTTTCTTCAATCTGAAGTTATGGCTTTAAAAATAAAAATACCTTTTATAAGCATATAATATTTCACTGTATATCTTCTCGTAATTTATAAGCATATAATATTTTTATAAGCATATAATATTTCACTGTATATCTTCTCGTAATTCCACACTTGGTAAGGCATCTCTTATTTATTAGCTTTAGAATGATTTGATTTGCAAAAGACATACTAATGTCCCTTTTTTTATTTTGTGAATTGTCTGCCCTAACCCTTCTGTGATAAAGCAAAGCATATGCCACTCAAGAGTATAGTACCTCTTTTAGAAAAAAATCTGTTTGCTATAAATGATACTTCAAAACTTTAATTTCAGCATTTCAAACAACATTCTCTTTTATAAAATAGAATATTTCATCACCTCAGTTATTTGATTGGGTAAAGTTATTGGTGAAAATTTCCTACAGTGAACACTTTAATCAATTTTTCTTCTTTGTATGTGCAGGCTATGATTAACAATGCTGCCTGTCACTTTCCCACTAAAATTTTATTCCTTTCCACTCAAAAACATTAATATATAATGATTTAAGGTGAATAAATCTATTTTATGTTTGCATTCCTAATATGTTGATTGTGACTTCTTGATTTTCAAGTTTGCATATTTATGATAACTGCCTTCTTAAAATATTAAATTTTTTTAAAGCATATACTGAAAATGTTTTCTAAAAATCTGTATTTTAGCTTGTCCAGTAGACAGCTTGTTAATGAAAGGTCTCACTCAACCCCTAGTGGCTCAATAAATTTTCTTCCATGGCAACTCAGCTCACTTTAAGCTCCCATTTAGAACTGGTATTAATAATAAGACATATAATTATACATGTCCTAGTTTTTCCCCACTATCAAAATTGTACGTCTCCTAATGTACAATAATAGTTTGACATAATGTTTTAGGAATTGATCTCAATTTCATGATTATATTTTCTTTCTTTCTTGACTATGAACGTTGTTATTAATATTTTAATTATGCCTTTTCAAATGCCATGTCTCAGTGGTGTCAGCAATTCAAAACCCTTTTTTCTTGATGAAGCCCTGGGTTGGTTCCTCTGCAAGGAATTCAGTATCCAGAGTAATATTATGGCACTTACCATGTTTATCTTCTTCCTTGTCCATTACTGCCTCCTGACTTTCCTCTCTTCCTGCTGAGTCCTTGCCCTTCCAGGGAGCTCCCTTGTGTTTTCCATCTTTCTTGCCTTTTGGCATCATTTTTTGGTGTCTTTTCAGTCGCCACTTGTTTTCCTTTGGACACTTTCAGTGACAAGTGATAGAAACTCAAATCAGAATTGGCTAGAACTCCAAAGGGAATTTTTGGCTCCTGCAGCCGAGAAGTCCTGGGTAAATTAGCTGTTATCAAGCTGGATTTAAGAGTTCAGATAATGCCCTCTGGCCTCAGTCCCTCTGATTCCTACTTCCGTCTCTGTTGGCCTCCCCTCTGCTGGCCTCCCTCTGCAGCGGCTTCTGTCTATCTGTTTTCCATCATGATCGCTGCCAGGCATCTCAGGACAAAGACTTGCTTCTCTTTCAGGGTCCACACATGAATCCCAGGGGTAGTCCTTACCCACCTGGAACAGGAGAGCTGCTCATCCTGGATCTACTCTCTGACCATGTGGCTGGGATCTACCAATTGGCTGAGCCTCATTCAGTCCTTATACACTGAAGTGGGTGGTGGGGAAAGTGCCCTGAAAAGAAACCAAAGGTTCTTTACCAAAAAGAGAGTTGGATGCTGCACAAGTGAAAGTGATGTTTCCACTATAACTTTTTCTCGGATGGAGAAACACATATTTGTGTGTATGTGTGCAGACATGACTCCTGGTCAAGAATAAGATGGTATTTAATTCCCTTGGAAACAATCACCACTTTACAGTGCTTTCTAGATTCTTCCTTTTAGAGCAACAGCACAGAAAAGCTATTTCAGATGTGGTGGGTTAGTTGAGGCTGTTTGCTTTTTTTCTGTTATAACATTTACCATCTAGGTTCCTTTTTCTTTAAATAATGTTCAAATCCCTTCATTCCTTAACTGACTTCTGCATGTAATAGCAATGTTAAGGACCTTTACTTATTTGTTTCTCCTGTCTATCTGCACAATACTTAGTACTGTATGTGGGATCATTTTATATACTTTGTCTCCCCAGGATGGCACATAGTACCTGAGGGAAAATAATTTTGCAAGCTGGCAAACAATTACTGAGGACCTACTGGGTACCCACCACTTTCCTAAGTGCTATGGGAAGCATTTAAGGCCCAGCTGGGTTTAATAGGAAACTGAGATTGTCAGAGGGTTCTTAGGGAATGTCTGCTTACAAATTTCAACAGGATCACATGTAACAGAAACGGTAAAATGTGGTACATAAACTCTTGGCTGGAAGCCATCATTTCTTTTCCCTGTGGATTTTTGTTTTTAAATTCAACAGTTGTGTAATATGAATTTACTGTATAAAATGGATTTTATTATTTTTTTCCTGAGTAGGCATTTTGCACAGACTGCCCTCTGGGTCTAGTGGCTCTTCAGTAAATGTTTTTGATTGGCCGTCTCTGGACTGGGGTGTAAGTACTGTGGCTTTGGCAGCTGGATTTTAGGCTGTCAGCACGTTCCACTGCCACTCTTTCATGTAAACTACTCTCCTCTTGTCATGCCTTAGCACTATTTTTCTGTACTCGTGCTCTTATAACTATATATACCATCAAGTATCTCAGCAAAGAAGAAATCAGAATACAGTAGGTTGGGTCCCATAACCAAGTTTATTTGGAGGCCAACAGATAATATATTCGATTGAGAATTTTAAGTGCTGCTTAATAAAAGCCCGGATTTTTTTTTTGGCATTTGTGTTTTTAGATATAGTAATGGTAACTAATATCTGTTGAGCATTTATTATGGACCATGCACAGTGCTAATAAAATCATTTACATAGTCATCGCATTTAATCTTCATAACAACTGTGTGAGGGTCACACAGCTGTCAAGAGGAGAGCCAGATTCTGAAGCCTAGCATTTTTCATCCAAAGTCTATGCTTTAACTACTACACAGATTTTGACTCTGGATAAAAAGAACTATGCAAAGCATTGGGTGTCTGGCTGGCTCAGTTGGTAGAGCATATGTCTCTTGATCTCGAGTTCATGAGTTCAAGCCCCATGTTGGGTGTGGAGCCAAAAAAAGAAAGAAAAGAAAAGAAAAGAAAAGAAAAGAGAAAAAGAAAAGAGAAAAAGAAAAGAACTATGCATAACATTGACCTCCCAGCGAGGCTTACTAAGAAACTGACATTGTCAAGGGGTTCTTATAGAATGTCCGCTTACAACTTTTAACAGGATCAAATGTAATAAAAACACTAAAACCAGGTACATATACCTTTGGCTAGGTATCATAATTTCTTGTCCCTCTGGATTTCTTTCACATTCAACAGATTTGTAATATGGATTGATTTTTAAATGCTAGTAGACAAGACAGATTATTTAGACCACAGCATCATTTCATTAGAGAGAAAGTGAAGGGTGTGAATAAGACATGCTGGCTCTCCAGGAGATGTTGACCTGAGAACAAAACAACAACAAGGTAAGACATGTTTCTCAGGTTTCCTTAAGTAACTGACCAGGAAACCAGCCAGAACAGTGTTAAACTGGAAACATGTAACGTTTTTAAGATAGTCTTGTCCCTGCTGTGAGATATGTCTGCGTGAGGTGCAAACTCATTTGACATCTTGTGTAGGAAATCTGGAATCCAGAAAACCAATTAGTTGCTCGTAGTGGCATTCACAAAAGGAGTCGGCTTTATAATGAGAGAGAGAACCATGGATTCTAACAGCAGGAGACTGGGGTAGGTATGTCTCACTCCCTCTCCCAGCTGCCAAGAATCCTACATAGTTAGCTTTTAATCTTGCGCTTTTACTTACTCACCGAAATTCATGTCTATTGGTATTGATATTATCTATCACTCATTTGCAGATACTCAGATATTAAGCACTATGCGAGAGAAAAAAGGGACATGGGGCAGACTCATGAAGTTTCAGTCTTATTGCAGAAAAGAGACATACACAAAGCGCAAATTAGCTGTCTACACATTGTAGAAATCATACAATTAATGGGTCACTGTTGTTTTAACCCTTCACCAAACCAGTCATTACAGAGCTCATTTGATAATTCATTTAAATAACCTTTTATTGAGCAAGTTCTGTGTGCCAGTCACAGGGCTAAATATGGGGATATAAAGACATGCTCCCATGCCCTTAATTGACCCACAGCTTCACAGGAAAGGCAGACTGATCTACAGGTAACAGTTTGAAGAAATTGAAGCACTATGTAAGGAGAGACTGACAAGGCCAGGAAGAAATGAATGGTTGCACTTGGAACATGCCATTTGTTTTCAGACTTCAAAAACTTGTAGGGCTGTCTTAAAACAAATTAAAGCTAGGCTTTATCCTGGGGATAGGAAGGGCATCAAAGATGAATCAGAGAGCTCTGAACCACTGGAAATTTACAGACTAGACAGGGAAATGACATAACTATTGAAAAAGAAATAATGTGATCCCTATTTCAGTGTCTGTATGGGACTATGAGAATCCTCGGAATGACTAGAGATGCTGTAGGAGAGGTGGCCTAGGAGGCAGTTTCCTAAAGAATGCTGAAGTTTTCTTACAAGTCTGCCCTAAACTGGTACCAACCAGTGAGACTTACTGGCTGACAGTCAATCTAATTTGTTGGTGCCCATGTCACATAAGTATATTTTGGTATTGACACTGCTGTAGATTTTTTGAGATAATATTCTAGGCAGTAGGGTTTTTTATTTGTTGCTTTTTTTTCTAAGTATAGACATATGGATACAAGGGAATTGTTTGTTTTAACAAATTATATAAGAAGGAGAATGTTGAGAAGTAAGATTAGTTGAAAGTGGTCTTGTGTGCCATTATATGGGATTTGAAACTTAATCTCTAGGTAATGAGGAGCCATTAAATATCAGAATTGGCAGGATGACCAATTTGTGCTCCAGGACATTTAATCAATAATTGGCAGGATAATATGATGGTTTGGAGGTAAGGAGTTTAGAAAAAAGGGCTAATTAGGAGAAACAGAGAGCAGCAGAAGAAAAAGAGGTTAAGTTGATTTCTGTGATAAACATGTCCAAAATAGACTTGACTGGACTTGGGTGAGGAGTAAAGAAGCAAAATGACTCTAAGTTGATTCTTGGTCATTGAGTGAATATAAAAGGAAGATTGAAGGGTGCTAAGATAGCTGGAGAAGAATGGGTAAGATAGCGTTTTATTCTTTTAGAAATTTATTAAATTATCCAACAGCCAATATTTTAGTTGTTGTAGGTACTCAGGGGAAAGACTTCAAAGTTTGCACGTAATATAAGGGAAAGCCACATTGTTGCTATTGCTCTCCCCACCCCAGAATGTTCTAACTCAGAAGGTTAAATCATACTGGAAGGGCATTGGGGATAGGTCATTGAGGGATAGGGTGCCTTCTTGTAACCATTATCTGATTCCTTATAGTTACGAAGTATAATTGAGTAGCCAAAGTGATTCAAACAGGAAAATTCATTCATGAAGTTGCTTATAAAATTGCTCCACATTGTAATATCCCCCCCAGTACTATCCCTAGTGTCGACCATACTTACTCCTCAACTTTTTTTTGACAAACCTTCTCAGTAATCGATCATTTAAGTATCCAACAATATAATGCAAATTAGAGGCAAACAGATTGAAAAGTGAAATTGCAATTTTACTGAAATTCCTGATTAGTGGAGATTAATGCGTCTGTGTTGGGAGATAGATAATATCTGAACCTTCTGGTCAATTTTAGCATCACCAAAAAGGAGGCATCCAAAATTAAGTGTCTCTTGATTTGAAGCCATAGAAAGTGTACAGTGCCACCTATGAATGATAGTTACCAAATAAATAAATAAATAAATAAATAAATAAATAAAAGAGGAGCTCCTGGATGATTCGGTTGGTTAAGCATCCGACTCATGGTTTTGGCTCAGGTCATGATCTCAGGGTCCTGGGATCGAGGCCCCCCACCAGGCTCTGCACTCAGCGGGGAGTCTACTTGGGATTCTCTCTCCCCCTCTTCCTCTGCCCCTCCCCACTCTAAAAACTAAATAAATAAATACAATGGATAGTAACTTGACTCTAATTAAGCCTGTAGGTCAAGCTACCAGTTTAGGGGATAGAAGTTCAAGTTAAAAGAAAACACAGACATGCAATTAACCTAATTCATATTGTAATTATGTTGGTAGCACAAATGTCTAATTTTCTTCAACAAATAAATGACATGAAAAAAGAGGGGGGAAAAAAGAGGAAAAGAGGAGAAGGAGGGAGAAAAAAATCAGTGAAACAAAAAGCGTGTTGTCTTCATCGCATTCGGGCGCTATAGCAAATACCACAGACTAGAGAACTTCAAAACAACAAAAAATTATTTCTCACAGTTCTTAAGGCGGGAAGTCTTGAGAGCAGAGTGCCTGCATGGTTCTGAGACTTCCCATTATATCCACATATAGTGGAAGGGATGAAAATCAATCAGTGTATCATATCAACCAGGTACAGAAGAAGAATCATATGATCATGTCAATAGACACAGAAAAAGCATTTAACAGCAGCCATACATGATAAAATCTCTCTCCAAGTTAGATCCAAGGTAATGGCCTCCACTTGATGAACTGCATCTTCAGCCTACAACTAACATAGGTAATGGTGAAAGACTGAGTGGTTTTACTATTGGATCAGAAATAAGGCAAGGATATCCATTCTTACTCTTCTTATTCAACATAGGACTAGAAATTCTAGCCACTTCCGTACGACAAGGAGAAGAAATAAAAGGTATAGATATTGAAAAGGTAAAAAAAAAAATATATCTCTCTATTTGCAGATCATATGTCTAAAATCTCAAGGAACCTACAAAATTCCTTTTGAAGGAAGTTCAGCAGGGTCAGAGAAAACAAGTTCAACACACCAAAAACAGACACACTTTTAGATGATAACAAATGAACTGATTGAAACCAAAATCACAAACACCATACCAGGTACAGTTACTCCAAGGAAAATGAAATACTTAGGTATACACTTTTATGCTGAAAGTTGTATGATGCTGTTGAAAGAAATCAAAGTATACCTAAGTGTATGAGGGACATACCATGCTCCTAAATCGGAAAAGATATTAAAGATAATAAAGATGTCAGTTCTCTCCAGTTTGACCTACAGGTTTAATGCAATTGCTAACAAAATCCCAGCGAGGTTTATTTTGTTTTGTTTTGTTTTTATATGGGGAATGCTTATTCTAAGATTTATGTGGGAAGGTACAGACCCTAAAATAGTTAAAGGAATCTTGATGTAGAAGAATAAAGTATAAGGAATCACTGTACCCGATATTAAAGAGTAATATTGAGTTATAGTGATGAAAACTGGGCTGTATTGGGGGATGGGTAGAAACATAGATCAAGGAATAGAATGAAGAATCCAGAAATAGGCTCACACATATACTCTCAGCTGATTTTTGACAGAGATGCAGAGGCAATTCAATGAAGGAAAGATGGCCTTTTCAACAAATGGTGCTGAAGCAATTGGATATGCATAGACAAAACAATGAATCTAGAGGTAAACTTCACACTTTAAACAAAAATTGACTCAAAATGAATCATGAGCTTAAGTATAAAGTGTGAAACTATGAAAAAGTCCAGGGAAAATAGGAAAAAAAAATCTTTGCAATCTAGAGCTAGCTTAAGAGTTCTTAGACTTGACACCAAAAGCATGATCCACTAAATGAAAAAAATTATAAATTGGACTCCCTTAAAATTTAAAAAAACAGCAACCAACAAACAAACAAACAAAAACAAGGAAAAACAGACCAGGGGAAGAGAATTTAAAAATACCCTACCGGCTGGGAAGAAATATTGCAAGCACAATGTGTGCTAATAATGGTAAAATTTAGGTTAACTGGAAGAAAAATGGGATATAATAGTTGGAAATAATAGTGCAGTATTTAAAATAAAATAATGAGGTGTTGAATTTGCCTTAAATTATTTCAGGAAAAACAGAGAAGCCAGAATTTAGAAAACCTAACTAAAGAGATAATAAAAGAACATAATAAAAGAAAGGTGTAGTCTTTGGGGGGAGCATTTAGTAGGCAAGCTACCTTCAAGATTAAAGATCGCTTTTAACTGAGAACTAATGGATGGGAAGGGGGGGGTAGAGGAAAGTAAAAGAGTAGACGGAGAGTGTTTTAGCAGAGGAAACAGCGTGTGTAAAAGATGAGTGACAGGAAAAGCAGCAAGCATGGAGGAGTTTGAGGGTTGGACCCTAGAATTGATAGAGATGCGTGGAGAGAGATGAGGTTGAGGAAAGAAGCAGGCAGAGATCTCGCAAGTTTAGTTAAGCAGTCAGTTCAGCGGGAAGCCTTCCGGATGGTGTGAGCAGTGCAGTAGGAGAGTGAGATCCACACGTGGACGATTGGCAGGGCTGTGTGATAGAGTGGCTTGATGATGGTAGCCTGGATAAGGACCTTAGCCCTGGAAACGCAGAGGAAAACATCAGGAGGTATTCAGAGAAAGAAGTAACAGAACCTGGTGATAGACTGGGTGTTAGAAAGAAGAATGAGTGAAAAATGGTAGTGAGAGCCCTCTGGATCTGGGAGAATAGTATCTGGAAGAAGAGGTAACATGGAGGAAAGAGAGTAAGCTCTACAGAGAACACTGCACAAACACGCTAAAACATGGCGGAGAGACGAGGAGTCAAAGGGCCCTGAAGAGTCCAGTCAGGGCAGGATGGTCGTGAGTGCTCAGTCAAGTCGAGAAAGGCTTTGGCTGGGCTTCACATGAAGCAGGTGCATTTAGTGGTCTTTAATTGAATAAAATATAGCTCTTGTATTTAAAGATGCCTGAATGGAACCTGGGGATTTACAGTTGGTGTGTAGTGTCCAGCTGGAAGAGAACAGAACTGGAAAAAAAAAACTGTGGTCTGTTGAATCTTTGTGGCTATGGGGCTTGGAACAAAACAGACCAGGTTTCTTTTCTTAATTATATACAGTTAAATTCAAGCTATTTGGTGTATAAATCTAACGGTATTGACAATTGCATCAGCAACACAATCAAGATCCCCAGCTGCCCCTTTATAGTCAAATTTCCCTTATCCCTTACTTTTCGAAACTGCCCGTCTCTTCTCTGTGACCATACTTGTACCTTTTCTAGAAGGTCATATACGTGGGATCGTACAGTACAGAACCTTTTTGAGTCTGGCTTCTCTGCAGGGCTTATGGTTTCTCACAACTACTCAGGGCTCCCCTTGTAGGAGAGGAGCAGACATAGAAATGGGTGTGGTTGTATGCCACGAACGCTTTACTTGAGCCCTGAAATTTTCGTTTCATATAATTTTCACATGCCATGAAACAGTATTACTCTTTTGATTATTTTCAACTATATATAAAATACTTGTTAGCTCCCAGGCTGAACAAAAACACGTGGCAGGCTGGATTTGGCCCTCAGGCCATAGTTCACCAACTCCTGAAACCCTTAGGTAGTAAGTCCTGGAAAATGTAAAGTACTTTTATTATTTATGCTTTTACAAATTCCCATTGCTAATCAGAAGCAGAGGATGTATATATATTACTCCAGCAGAGAGCTGTTGACGTGGACCTTACCAATTACCAAACCACGTCCTCCCTCAGTCTCTGTAGAATTACTTTTACTCATGGATTCAGCAGGGTTGACCATTTGTTCCCGTTTGCCTGGGACATTTTCAGTTTACATCTGTTTGCCCTGTCTCATGCCTAGTTAATGCCTGTGTTCACATTCATCGTTTTCTTGGTGTAGATGATTTTACATGGTCAACCCAGAGTGAGCCCATCAGCCCAAATAGAAGATCCTGTGAGGGACATCCGTAAAAGACTCACCATTGTGCGCCCCAGGAAGATGTAGGTGGCGGGGGCTGCACTTAATACCAGTAGATAGATCCTCTTTATGGGAACCTATAGGACTTTTTTCTTCTAGTTGGTATCAGGTATGGTTGTGTTTTACTCACTGAATTAAACACGAAAAACTTTCTGGACACTGTGAATTATTTATCCAAGTAAATGTTTGTTTTCTTCATAATTGTTAGAAAGCTCAGAATGGAATTAGTGACCTGAATGTAAGTAGATACTGCTTTATAACAATTTCTGACTCTGCTTTTACTTTTTTAATTTCTTCGATTCTTCTAATTTGTTGTCACGTATTAATTAAACTATCCTTTTGGGCCATGCAAATTTTTTTTTCTTTAACAAGGCAAGGCATTTAAAATGTAATGAATTTTATCTTCTACCAGACTTGATAAATGTTAAAGATTTCTTATTTTTATAGTGAGTGTGTATATGGTACATACATAAGTCAAAGTAAACATTTTTTTCATTGGATTATTTTAAAAGATCAGACAGAATGCTTCCATAACATCTCTTTTCCTCTAATACTACAAAAATATTTTAAATTTAAATAGCACTTTTTTGTGGGGGGGTGGGAAGTGTAGAGGGGGAGGGGCATCTTATTTAACCTGTTGAGGTAAATTATATTATTCTATACTCCTAACTTACTTATGAGAACACCGAGTTTCAGAAAGTAATTTGCTTTAGGCACATAGTTGATGACAAAGTATAAATGCAAATCTTGGCCACTTACCTATAAATCAAAGGCTGTTAACACCTATATATATCAGACTTCTAAAATTGTATCTTAATGGGAAGATATTTCCTGAAAACCATTACCCATGTGCAGTACATTAAACTTCTGCAGACAATCAAAACACTTCTAAATTTTTTTTTACTCTACACTAAATGATGACTTTTTTTTTCCCCCTCTGAAGTCAGTTTATCTTGTTTATCATAAGATTCTATAAAATATTAGATTTTAATAATATCAAAATAGGCCACTAACTTCTGGAACATTAATTTTATCATAGAACTTTATAAAATGCAGTATTTTAATGTTAAAAATAAAATCTACCATTAACACATGACAGCATGTTTGTGGAAGAAATTTTATAACCTTTCCATTTATTGGCCTTTAGAATTATTTTATTTGTTTTATTTTTATGGCATATAGAGTATATCGAAAAAAACTTCTTGGTAAGTAGAGTTTTTTTTGAGTGTTCTCTTAATCTTTTGCAGTTTCAGCATAAAAGGAATATTTCAAATTCTCAGCTGGATGAGAGGAACACCTCGGGTTCATCTGACAAAAAAGTTTAACCTAAGTCATAACAAAGAAAATTGAGAAAGTCTTGTGTTTTTTATGGAAAATGTTAATTAGCTACAGTGAAACTTCCTACCAGTCATTGGCTTCCTATTTAAAGAAACGCTCAACAACCCAACTGTTTTAGACAATTTACTTTCCACCACTGAAACCTGTATGAATATCAGGTGCTTTCACTAGCACATACCACCTAACGGTAAATGAGCAGATTATCTCTCTCTGTGTTTTCATCTGTTCCTACGTACTGACATTAAGTTACTATTTTAGTATTGTACTTTACTGTTCTGAAAGAAAAGTGTCATTTTTCATATCTATCCCCCTCATTTTGAGCCTATTAATGCAACATAATCCTATTTTGTTGCCAAGAAACTGTATAGGTGGAGCTGGCTTTAGGATTCTCCAGATTTCAAGTCTATACTACCATGGTGCCTTTGAGATAAGAGGCTCCTGGGCAAGGAAGATGGGTTTGTAAATCAGTAGAAACGTAATTAAAGTTGAATATTCTTGAATTGCTTTTTTATTTCTTTTTTTTCCAGTGGATAGGTCTTCATTTAAAAAATAACATATGCTCGTGGAAAATGTTAAAATCCTGCAATGAAGAGTATGCCCTCTTCCCACCTGCATATCCGTGTTTGCCAGGCCACAGTTTGGTGCCTGTTCAAGCATATAGAAGCATATATCCTTCCAATGTTAAAGCCAAATGGACTGTCCAGGACCTTACAATTCCCATTCAACATATTTTGGAGTTTGTTCCATATCAGAACATATGGCTCTGATTCCCCGCCCCCCCCCCCCAGCTGTGTAATAATCCATGGCATAGACCAGTAGATTCAATGTGTGGTTCCCTAGATCAATAGCATCAGCTTCCTGGGAACTTATTTTAAATACAGATTCTGGGGCCCCACGTCTGATTCAGCGCATCATACACTGTTGGGTGGGACCCAGGATCCATGTTGTTTTAACAAGACCCCATGTGGTTCTGATGCCCACTAAAGCTTGACAACCAGGGCTTCAGATGAACCATGTTCTTTATAGTGGTTTCTATTAAAAGCCATTTAGGTTTTTTCTAGACTTTTTCTTTGGTGAATAGTGCTTACAATGAATATCTTTGTATGTAGACCTTTTATGGAGATTGGTAAAAATTCGTCGAATGGCTTTCCAAAGTTATACCAATTTACATTTCCACCAGTAATGTGTGAGATTTTTCTTAGTATTTCTTGATGAGAGAGAAGAAGGGTAGCTGAGGACAAGGCACGCTTACCCTCTGATGCCTCCAACTCCTGGGTGGGATACGTATGACTTTCCTTCAGGGAGCTCCCAACTGTCTTAAAGATTCACTAGAGGGGAAGAACAACCTTAACTTGACAATGGCAAGGCCTCCAGTATCTTGTAGGTCCTCTTTAGCATATGAAAGTCCTTTTGAAAACCTTCCTTTTTCCCTACCCCCAACTCCCAAGTATAAAATCAGCCACCCCTCACAACCCCGGTGCAGCATCCCTTTCTGCTCACAGGTCCTGTCCCCATGCTTTAATAAAACCACCATTTTGCACTAAAGACATCTCAAGAATTCTTTCTTGGTCTTCAACTCTGGACCCCGCCCCCACTGAACCTCACTTATATCCCAAATCTACATCATTTCTAAAGCAATCTTTCTGGAGATTTTCTCCTATATTCTTATAACTGGAACATTAGAAGACTTTTTTTTTAATATACTGTATCTCAAAAAACGGTATACATTTAAAGTATATTTCAAATAGCTAGAAAGCAGAATATAAAACCTACCCTACCATACAGTAATAGACACTTAGAACTACCATTCACTGACAGCCTACTATGTGTTAGAGACTCAAGTCACGTAATTTTCGCAAGCCTACAAGCAAAGGACTGTTTTCGTTTTTTAGATAAGAGGTGAGAAGGAAAGACTCAGCATGATTCATTCTCTTGCTAATAAACGATTGTATAACTACATATGATCATAACAAATTATTATAAAAATAAGAGATGTACTTTAACATGCTCTTTTGAGAAATCTGTAATTACATTGCCTTATGTGTCCAAAATTTTCAAACAATTCTCTAGCTTAATGATAATGTTCTAAGAATATCTCTCTGAATGTTAGGGTCCTGGGTAAATATTTTTGGCTTACTCTATAATAGAGTATTCAGCTATTCTCCTGAATATTTGGAAGAAGACCAATTAATGCTAAGTGGCTTTTGGTAAATGTCAGAATCGAAATGACTTCAGTCAACCCAGGCTTATCGTTTCATGAAGGATAAAGTATGTCAGAGGGTTTTCTGCCTATCAGGTAGACTTTCCATTTATGCAGAATTGCAAAATGTTTCACCCTCAGCTCAGCATTGGGAGTTATTAATTTTATATTTATGTTACTGTGCATTTTATATTTAATAGATCCAAAGCCCCTCCACCACCTGCATAGTCTGAATCTTTAGGGGCAGACCCTGGGAATATTCACTTTAAACATGCTCCCCTGCTGATTATTATAAGCCAAACTGGAATTTATTCTTCTCTCTATTAAAAATAATGGTGGTTTTCTTTTAATTGAGCAAAGATGACAAAAGAGATTAGTGTTCTAAAAGAGTATATAAATAATTCAGATTAAAACTCTTTACTACAATAGTGTGATTTACGTTAAGACTGAGAACCTCATCTAAAAATGATTCATTTCAGTCTTTTTCTTTTACTTTGTCTTTCTTGTGGCCAGATGTCAGTTGGCAATGAAATGGCCCCAGAGCAGGCACAATAAGAAGCCACAAAAAATCAACATGAATTTTTATTATATAATACATAGATATTTCTTTATGATTTATACTCAGTGGCTTCTGAAAGACTTGAGTTAGCCTACAGAAGGAAATTAATATAAAATGGGACAAGCCTAGATAAAAATAGAGACCATTTAAAAGGATTAGAGGCACCTGGGAGATGTTAATTCTAACAGCTGGGAAGTATCCTGATAGCTGAACCAAAATGAAACATGATGGTTTATAAATTTTTAATCTTGGATATAGAAAGCATTTATGATCATCAGAAGAGGCTGACTTTTTCCTAGAACCAAGCCGAGGTGAATGTGGGATGGATAGTGATGGTTGTTTTATAACACAGAAAACAAGGAATGTTTTGCAAAACATAGAAAAATAGTGGAATGCACCCTTCTGGTAGTCCATGAGGGCCTCTTCGTAAAGACAGCCATGAAAGACATTTCTGGTTGGGCTGTTAAGGGCACCTGATATTTAGTGTTTATATTGCCCCTCTATGGGATATCTCGTTTAATCTTCTCAGCAGCTCCTGATATGTATATAATACTGTCTTGCTTTACAGCTAAAGGACCTTCGTTGTTGGTAGGGATGCTATGTAACTTGAGTTGCTCAGGTTAGCACATGACATTCTGACTTCAGAGCCTGTGATTACAGTCCACACTTTACATACATGTCAGATTCACCCAAGAAGTTTGTTTTCTGATGCCATATGCTAAAGCAGTAAATTGACATATGAGAAAATAAGGGGGAATAGAGGGTGAGTATTTACAATATCACAGTCCCTTTCATTTTCTAGGCGAAGTCAAATGTCTTAATCCTTTAATGCTGTGAAATGAAACTACTCTCTAGTGGTCCTGTTGTTATTCTGTGTTGTTGATTAAAAGAAGCCTATCTACTATGTCTTATATGGCAATGTACACAGCATGAAATCTGTGTTCAGAATGGGTATAAACAACAAGGAAGAAAGAGGAGGTTGCCCTCGTATTCTCACCTAGATACAGGGCTTACCCACGTCAGTGTGAATGTGCATCCTGGAATTCCTGAAGTTGGAATGAGTAAGTTCTCTGTCCATAGAAGATCCATTAATCATATTGAGTATGTGCGTCAGTAATTGGTCAAAAACTCTAGAGTTCTGCCCCATGTAGCATAGAAGACAAAGCACTAACCTGGAAAATCTTAAAGCAGATGTTCGCAGCTGAGTGCCCCATCCATAAAACGACATCAGGCGATGGGCTACATGGATCATCCAATTTTAAGCTGGGCTGCATCCTGATGGGTGTGCCAGAATGAGTTATTACTCGAGTAGCTGGAAAAAAAATGACCTTTTGAGATTGTTTTTATCTCTTCATTATAAAATGGTTTGTGTTTTTCAAATAGAGCGGTTTAATTTGGGGCCCAGAAGATTCTTGTTCCTACTATAAGTATCTTGGAGCTGTGAAACTCGTAATGAACTCTCCAACTAAGGGATAATAACCTGTGCACGCTAGATCATTCATCCTAGGAGAGAAAGCTGATGGTAAATCTTGAACTTGAAAATAGGACAGTAGTAGGAGTATTACTGTGGGCTTCCTCATACCCTGCTCTTTGTCCAACTGTCCTCCATTTACCCTACTGAAGCATGCTGTCTGTACATTGCTAAGAGCCTGATAAGTATGCGTTTAATGAAATGACTATAAATGGAACAAATGAAGGAAAATGTCTTTGGAACTTTCACATATAATAAGACCTAGTGTGGAATATTTGTATAGAAGAAATTAGAGTGGAGTTTGCTGACATGCCCTACAATGGAGTTTGCTGACATGCCCTACAATGGACATCTGTCTTCTAAAGTCAGAGCTCTACCATCTGACCCTAATCTCTGGAAACGTATATATGGGGTATTTTGTCTTCCTGAAGCAAAATACTCTGAGGCAGCCCTGTCTAATGAAAATACAATGTGAATCACATATGTAATTTAAAGTTTTCTAGTAGTGAAGTTAATTTAAGTAATATTTTGTTTAATATATCCTAAATTTTATTTCAACATGTATATTATTTCAGTATAAAAAGCTTGAAGGAGATACTTTACATTTTTATACCAAGTCTTCCATATCCAGTTATAGCCCATTTCTATCCAGACTAGTAGCCACATGTGACTAGTGGTTCTGTATTCAAGAGTACAGGGGCGCCTGGGTAGCGCAGTCGTTAAAGCGTCTGCCTTCGGCTCAGGGCGTGATCCCGGCGTTCCGGGAGCGTTCCGGGATCGAGTCCCGCATCGGGCTCCTCTGCTGGGAACCTGCTTCTTCCTCTCCCACTCCCCCTGCTTGTGTTCCGTCTCTCACTGGCTGTCTCTGTCAAATAAATAAATAAAATCTTTAAAAAAAAAAAAAAAAAGAGTACAGCTCCAGGGCTTATGATACCATTTAATATAGAGTCTGTCTTTGTCTCTTGCTCTCTCTCTCTATATATATATATATATATGGAGGTATATACGTATATACACATATATTTATATTATAAATACACATGTATTTATATTTATAAATAAAATATTAATGTTTTATATTTATCTTTATATGCATACATAAAGATTTATACCTGTATGTATACATATGTGCAGCAATGCATACAGAAACCTCCTACAGTAGTAAGATTTTCCCCTGCCAATCTAAATAAACCCTAAAGGCCTATCTGCAAAGTCTGAGTAAAACTTGTCCAGGTAAGGATTGCTCTTATCTTACAGATGAGGAAACTGAGTCACTGAGGGAAGAAGCAGCTATCCCAGAGTTACAGAGCTGTTAAGTTCTGACTGACCCTTCTGACTCTAAGACCAATGCACTAAAAGTCAGATGTATGAGTCCTATGGGTTGAACTGGGGGTAGGTGTGTTGGACTGGTGGCGGTTTGATTGGTAGTGGAAAAAGTGAAAGAAATTCAGATCTGGTTTTTTTTGGTTTTTTTTTTTTTTTTTTTTCTGCCTTTGCCCCAGCGAGCAACATTGTGAGTTTGTGTGGTTTGGGGTAAAAATCAGGATAATGAAGCCTTGGCATTGAAGCAGACCTTCTTTTGTGTGGTTGTGACAGTTGACCCTGCAGGTGTCATCAGGGCGCTATTCACATCATAGCCCATGTGAAGGATGTCCGCTTGAGTTATGCGGCGAGCACCTGTGCGTCTGGAGGCAGCAGCCCTGGCTTTAGGCTCATTTGTGCCCCAAACTCCTGAGTATAGGCAAATGACTAAATTATCCCATCTGTTTTTTCAAACACAAATGGAGAATATTTGCAAATGCCATTGCAGAAGCTCTGTCTTGTCCTGTGATTCGTAGCGATGGAGCACATCTTTCTCCACGAGCATTACGCCAGCATCCCTCACTGTAGCTTCCCTTGCTTTGCCAATACACATTAAGAAGTTGCATAAAAAATATTGCTTTTCACATTCATGCGTTAGCAGTGCTCCTTTTGCTTACTGTCATAGTTAAATACATATCTTATTATAGCATTTCTCTTTAATTTCATTGATTCTAGTAGAAGGCATTCATAAAACAAGAGTAGTTTTTAATGTTCCCATATGTTATTGTCAGAAGACTGTGACGGTCTAGAAAGTGTTGCACTACAAACATCAGTTAACC
This sequence comes from Ursus arctos, assembly GCF_023065955.2. Taxonomy (NCBI): domain Eukaryota; kingdom Metazoa; phylum Chordata; class Mammalia; order Carnivora; family Ursidae; genus Ursus; species Ursus arctos. Next base: position 54,407,663 of record NW_026622808.1, on the reverse strand, counting down.
TCCTAACTAAAATATATCATTAGTGCATTAAGTATTATGAACGCCGTTAGTGGCATCAAGCATACCGAAAGGCAGTATTCATCAGAGAGTAATAATGCAATAGCCATAGACACTGCACTGCATACTTTATTGAAGCTATTCTGTCTGCTGACTTCAGGAAAGATTGCTGTATTTAATTCCTTCCAGTGTATAGTTGGGTTTTTTTTTAAATCATCTTTCTGTATTAGCATGTGTGGCATCGTGAGTAAGATATTTTGGTGGCATATAAAAGTATTCAGCATTGTTTATGTTTAACATTGCCTACTTTTAGTCATTTGTAGCTTTTAATGAATTTTTTTATGGTTGATAATGTCCTTTAATTGAGCGGTAAAGGAGCAGGCCATATTCAGCTAGTTCCTGACACGTTTATAATTGAAAAAAATTTAAATTTTTGCTAAAAGTGCCCCAATTAAAATGGTTTTCTTAGAAGTATATCAAAATTTAGTTAAAGTGGTAATTTAAGAAAAATTTTTTAACTGAAGCTATGCCACATTTAGTTTTAAAGTGCCAGTTGGGACACCAAGAAAAAGAATATTTCTTGAAAACTAAAAAGGTTAGCAATGTTGGTCATAAGAAGAAATACGTCATGATTTTGAAGCTTGTGATTAAACATGGTCCACTGTCTGGTAGGTGAAAAGTTCTGGGACAAGACCCAGGAAGGCTGGCTTTCAGCGAGATCTGCTGCTCAGCATTCTGAAACATGCTTGGTAGTGTGAGAAATGCTCATGTCTATTCTTGAATGCCCCTTCGGCCCTGAGACATAACGCTTGTACTCTATTCATAATATTCTTCCCCACCTAGTCTGGGTTAAATTGTGTCCCCCACCCCCTCCAAAAAAAGATAAGTTAAAGTCCTAACTCAGGCTCAGAGTACGCACTTATTTGGATGTAGGGTCATTGTAGATGTCAGTGGCTAAGATGAGTCATTCTGGAGCAGAGGGAGCCCTAATCTAATGTGACTGGGGATCTTCAGAGAAGATACCCATGTAAAGACGGACACATGTGGCAGATGCATGTGACTGCAGAGGCCGAGACTGGAGTGATACCTACAAGCCAAAGAGTCCCAAAGATCACCTGCGAGCCACTAGAGCTAGAGGGAGGAAAGGAAGGATTCCCTTAGAGGTACCACGGGGAGCACTGCCAACACTTTGATTTAGACTTGCCAGCGTCCGGAATGGTGAGACAGTAAATGTCTGTGGTTTTAAGCCACCCAGTTTGTGGTGCTTTGTTACAGCAACCCTAGGAAACTAATACAGCACTTACTAAGTGCCAAGTCTTACCCAAGTGTTCCCTGCCTTCTGGAAGCTCACACAGTAGGTGAAACCACTCTACTGTGATAAGGAACCTAGTAATAAGACCTCCAGTGAGAAACAGTACCTAAGCTGGACTGGAGGGGTTAATGGCAGTTAGCCAGGTGGAAGGAGCAGGAGGAGGAAGGCTTGGAAACAGGACACAGCCATGCTGTAGGCAGCCTAGAGAAAGGAATTCCATCTGACTGAAGTGGAGGAGGGCCATGGGCAATGGCGGGATGCTGCAGGAGAGCCAGGGTTCACATCCCACTGGACCGCATCAGCCATCCAAAGGAACTTGGGGTTTCCCCTAGCACTTTTTTTTCTTCCTCATCAGTATTGCCGCACATTTTCAATCACATAATTGTATCTCCTAGAAGTAGTCCTGACATCTCTCTCATTTCCTTTCTATTCTATTTCTGCAATCTGAATTCAGACCCATTTCCCATCTACTGTATTTTACTGTCATAATTAAGCAGAGAAATGAGTAGCACAGGAATACAGAAAACTCAGTGTTTAAAAAGTCAGGCTTATGGAATATATACTTGTAAGACAGTGTTTTCTATGAGAATGGTAGCCTAAATGATCACGTCAGCTAAATGCAAAAGAGAATTTATTTATGGAGAGAAACATACATAGGATTGATGGAGTGCATTTCTCCTGCTAGCTTCATGATTTCTGGCACTGTTAATAAACACGTCCAAAGGACAATCTATCACTCATTTAATAAGTTGGCACATTTATTCCAACAATACTGTATTTACATTTGTCCCATTTTCAATTTATTTTACTCTCCACATCAGCACATTTGCCCTAATTGCTTTCTAATTTGTGTACATTTTTGTGCTTTAAAAATTTAAACCAAGAAACCTTTCTCAAGGGCTCCTTAAGTACGAAAGGGTGGGGGATCTACTAGACTAATGGATCCACGTGTCACCTAGTATCATGTGTAATGCATTTCTGAAGCACAAAATTGCATTCTTGTTCTTTGCTTATTCTGGATCTCGATATAACTTATAAAGAAAACAAGTAGTATGAATCTGTGTATGTTTGCTTAGCCAGAGAAACCAGGAAATGCATATTCAGAGATATACTGATAGCGATGTTTCCATGGCAACAAAGCAGGCTATCATAATATTTATATCCATCTATTATGCTTTAGTTTATTTTAGGGTATGGTGTTAAAATGACAAAATAATACATGCCTTGTTTTCTTAAATAACTTTATAATAGGTTGGGTTTTTTTCCAGTTTAAAAATTTTAAAGACCTCATAAAATTAATAAGAAGTCATTATTACAAATGTAACTTTTTATTATTCCCCATTATTGTAAATTACTACATTTTTTTGTCGTTTATAAAAGTTTTTAAATTGATGTACATTACAAAGTAAGTCAGACCCAGTGTTAAAGTTAGGGGGAAATACACACATTTCCTCAAATTTCACAATTATGTTTTGTGGGAGATTTTTTTTTTCTAGCTATTTGCTTTGTAAGTTTAAGTTAATAATTCAAGAGATCTACTGCAGAACAACGGAAATCAACTATGCAAGGTAGTGCTCTAAGAGAGTATCAGTCTCTCACTGCTGTTTTGTGTAGGTTAACGTGCAGGTATATGAGAGTGAGATCTCTTCTTGAAATCCTAGGATAACATCGATTTATGTACTTAATACGTAATATATGCAAAACACCATTCTGTGTGCCCGGGATATAAAAATAAAGCAGAAAAAAATCTGTAGTCTTGTGAAGCTTTCTAGACAGGATGGGGGAAGGAGGTCCGTACTAAATAAACAGTGAATACACCTTACATACAATATTGCATAAAAGCTTTGAAGAAACATGAAGCTACATAAGATTATAGAGAGTGATGCCTGATGGGGGAGCATTTACATCTAAATAGGATGTTGGCATTTACATTTTAAAAACCCTGTTTCAGTGATCAGTGCTTTTGATCACTATATCAGACCCCCTAGGGATTCCTGGACAGGTGGTATCCCTCCTTGTGAGAAAGAGGAAATTGAGACACCCTGTGTTCAAGGAGCCAGCTGGCAGGTTTTCGAAGGGGGACCACATCTTTTCACCCACAGTCTTGTAGGCACTTAATAAGATTTATGGAATAATTGAGTGAATGATTGAAAGAATGAACATACCTTAAATATGACTTTCAAATTGAGCAAATATTATTCATGTCGATTTCCTAAGGTAGAGTTTCTAAAGACTGAAAAAGAGTCAGAAGCTTAAACTTTAATTTGGATGTGATGTTCCTCTTTTTTTTTTTCCTGTATCAGAAATCAGAGCATGTGCCATCAGCCTAGCTCTGACAGTTAGCAGTGTGACTTTGGGCAAAATCTAACCGCTCACAGCCTTAATCTGCTCATGTTAAAATTGGGAATAATGATATATATTGCCTATCTCACAGTTTGTGTGTGTGTGTGTGTGTTTTCTTTTTGAGAATCATGTGAGATAAAATACATGAATATCTAGAGGTTCATGTACTTCTAAAGTCGTTTCAGTCTTTTAAACTGAATTGGGTAAATATTTTTTTCAGGCAATCTATAAGTAATCTTTGATGTCTCTTTCTCTTACTTTAATGAGAATTTTCAGTATGAAGTGATCATATAATTAAAGAAAAAATAAACCTAATTAGCTTCTTTCTATGTAGCAAGGGTGATCTTTGAATGCCTGTCTCTAGGAGTTCTCATCACCTATGAGCCTTGCTATTAGTGTGGAAATGTGCTGCTGAGCGAATCATTAAAAAATTAACTATTTGTAAATAAGTGTTAGGATTCCATATTTGACATTGTTTCTTGTAGTGTTAGGAGAGTTACTGCATTATGCTAGTTTGTTTTTATCTTTAGTATTCCTATGATGATAAAAGTCAGTATAAAATGTAACACCATATACTCATTGCTAAAATCCTATGTATGTTAAAGACAACTGTTCCATGACATTTATAAACAGTCTCAGTGACTGATCTACTCAGCCAACTATAGGTACCAAAGATCAGGAGCTTTTGAACCTCATTTCATGTGTTGAATTTAACAAATATTACTTAGCAACTACTCCATTAATTGTGAGGGGAAAACAATAGAAATTATGACGTTTCTGGGGGGAGAGTCAGACCTATAAAAAGCAAAAGGCTAAATACAGATAAAAGGGAGTAATAGTTGAAGGCTTCAAAGGAAAAGGAGAAATGTTGGCTGGGCTTGAATGATGTAGGTTTGGAAAGATGAGGATAGGACGCAGGGTGTATCCTTGCCTGGGAGGTAAAGCGGCAGCGTGCTAATCCTTGCTGAGCACCTGAAATAATCTAAGAATTTTCCATTTATTTTCCCATATAATCCTCTCAGCAGGCTTCTGACACAGGTTATATTACCTGCACTTTTCAGATAATCTTAATTTTTCAGAGGAATCATTGCATCAAAGAGGTTGAGAATTTGTACGAAATCATAGAGTCCATTTTAAAAGCAGGTACTCACTCCAACTGAAGTCTAATTCTTTGCTGAAGAAGCCACGGACACATTTTAATTTAGACTGTTAAAAAGCTTTTAAAAAATGTTTGAGAACATAATTAAGATAACTACATTGAAGTATTACATGTTCCCATATTCAGAATATTGTCAGTTCATGTGATTTTTTTTTTTAATTTTCAAATTGGCAACTTGATGTTCCTAAATGAAAGGACCAAGTATATCTTTATATTACTAATTATTAAAATTCCTTGATGGCACATCCAATATGATGGTTAATTTTTGAATTATAATGTTTTAATAGTCTTGAAATTTCAGCTTTCTTTATTTGGTAATGTTTTGTATAAGAGCACTGGCTTTTTCTAGGGTCCTATTAAAATCAAATTAACTTTTAAAATATGGTTTTTATATAGATTTTCTGCATTATCTCAGATCTCCGATATACCTGAACATCTTTATTTTAAAGAAAAGGAAAATGATTTATAGTATTGCCAGATAAGTTTTTAAAATTGTGGTTTTGATGGTAAAGCTGAGATTTCTTCTAATTCATGAAGAATAAGAAGAAAAACATTTTCAAGAAGTAAAGATTTACTTTATTTTTCAGTTTACATTAACCGTTCATGTGTTAAACTTTAGTGTTACAGGAGAAATTAGCATCCATAATCAAGTGGAGAGCGTTGTGGGGTTTTTTTTTGTCCTAGATTTTTGTTTTTCCTAGATTTAATATACTAGAAGAGCAAAACTGTCAATAGCATAAATATTATTCTTAATTTTTCTTGTTTGATTTAACATCTCAGCATTTACTTTTTTCTAAATGCATAAGAGGCTTTATTATTTGATCTAGTCAGGACCAATAGTTGCAGGGTTGATTGAAAAATTCTTTTAAAACAGGTAATTATTTTAAAAAGGGTATGTATGTATCATGAAAATTTTATTTTTGCTTTGAATATGTAATTGTATCTGGTTTTTTTTTGCTTTCTGTTTTTCTTTTCTGGTTTTTAATGTAGTATCAACAACTCTTCTTTGATTGAAGGTTGGATGTTAGCAGTTCCTTGTATTATTGGTATAAATCACACCCATATGAATCTTTTGAGACTTCCAGTTATAGTTGTTTTTGGTTTTGTTTTGAGTAATAATTTTAAAAATATTTCTGAAGCATCCTGGGTACAGAAATAGCCTAAAGATTTTTATTTTGTATTTTCAAGATTTTATGATTATCTGGTCCCATCTATTCCAACTATTTTGGGATCAGTTTTTGGAAAAGGATAAATTTTCTTTATTGAGTTTTCCAAAAGTCTTTTAATTTATTTGTATATAAACATTAGCTCCTTTTCTTTTTTCCGTATACCTATTTCATCAACTTTCTTTGGTATTTCTCTAGTAATTTAATTTCAACAGCAACAAAATGTCTAAGCCGAGCAATGAGTTTTGTTAACAAATACAACAAAAGGAAGCAGAAGGACATGCTGGAGAATAGGTACTAAGCACAAGCATTCTGTTTGCTCTGGACAGCTGACAGTACCTTTTATAGAGGGATCATGTCACCTGAGTTGAAGCCATTGGTCCTGGATAGGTACATTACGAGGTCTGTGGAGAGCCAGAAGAGGAGTGGAGGAGGTCCCAGCCCTCCGCCATAGTCTTGTTGGACAGACAGATCTAAAACACAGTTACCATAGTAGTTCAGAATTATCAGACTATGCTTCCTTCATATAGGATTGAACATTTTTAACTAGACCTTGAGATATATAAACTTACTGTAAGTTAAAAGTAGAGGATGGGGCCGAAGTTTGAGAAGCAGAAATAGTCCAAGTGACAGGCTGTGCTCGATTGTCCCAGTACCCAAGACAGAGACACATACTTCACATACATATGCATACATATCTGTTGAATCAATGACTGAATATTGGGGTAAGGAATGTGGACTTTATCATCTAGGCAATGAGGAATGAATGTAGATTTTTGAGCAGATATTGAAAATCGGGGATGTGTTTTATGAAGAAAGCTGAGCTCAATGCTGCGGGTACAGGATAGATGATTTGGATGGGAGGGAAGAGACCACAGCTGGGAAGAAAAGCCCAAAAGTTGGCTGGGCTTATTGCCCAAGTGAGGTTAAAAAGAACTGGACCAAAATCAGTGGAACTGTCCTCATCACTTATGACAATACCTTTGCCAAGGTCCATAATAGATTTGAGCCATAGCTTTTTGGAAAATGGAAAAATAATGTCTTTATAATAGAGCTCTTTCGAAAATTAAATGAGACAAATTTCAGAAAATTTTATCACAGAGCCTAGCACATCCATCCATCCATTAATTTCTTCAGATATCCATTTAGAGAGTGTTGATCAATTATATTCTTATAACATTGGGGATACTGAGGTATAAAAGACAGACAATCATACTGGAGTCATATGCCTACTACTGTAGACAGTTGAATGTTCATCATAGCATAATTCCAGCAAAATTAAAATGGTGGCAGTGAGAAATTAGAAATGGTTAGAGAGAAGGTAGACTTTGCAGAACAATGAACATGATCGAATAGAATGAATTGAGCAGACGTAGGAAGAAGTAACAGATTGGACATGGAAGAATTGAGCAGACGTAGGAAGAAGTAACAGATTGGACATGGAAGTCACAAAGAACAATGAGAGGAAGATGGAAGTTGGAGGAAGAACTGGCTTTGTAAGAGGCATCATGAGCATTGGAAAATGAAATGTCAAATACGAGGTGGCAAAGAATCCAAAGAATGTCTGGAAGGCAAGCAGAAATGCTCATCTTGAAACAAAATTTTGATAGGCACATGACCAGTACAGACATAGGGGTAGAAGCTTCAGACTTAATGAGGTTCCTGAATGTAAATGTAAAAATGTAAAAAAATGATGGCTGTCATTTATTGAGCACTTTGACATTAGACACAGCGTTAAGAAATTGGCATGAATGATCAACGTACAGACGATGAGAGTGTGGCTCAACAAGGGAAGTAATGTACCCCGGGTCAAGCAGAGAGTCTCAGAGAAGGGGTTTGTACCTGGGTTTGTCTAATTCCAGAGGACAAAGACCTGAGTTCCACCCAAGTTAAAAACTCAGAGGAAACAGATGGTTAGGATGGTGGGTGGGGAGATGTTTACAAAAGTCAAGTATGAGGGTCATTGGAAGATACATTTTGTTTTTCGGGTAGGATAATCTGTGTATGTTTGAAAGCCTAGAGGACAGATGAGAGTGACTGAAGTCAGGACAAATGTGGAACCAAACACTCAGAAGGAATAATGCAACATTGCATTTCTATAATTTTGTGCATTTTTAAAAAGATTTTATTTACGTATTTGACGGAGAGAGAACGCGGGCGCACACACAAGCAAGCGAGCACACAAGCAGGGGGAGCAGCAGAGGGAGAAGCAGGCTCTCCACTGAGCAGGGAGCCCAGTGCGGGGCTCCATCCCAGGACCCTGGGATCATGACTTGAACTGAAGGCAGATGCTTAACGAACGGAGCCACCCAGGCTTCCCAGTTTGTTTTCATTTTCCACGGGACTTGCAGATCTGTGATGCCAAAGATCCTTTCCTTAAAAACCCTGTGAGCTTCAAAGGGCGGGTGTTGTCCCCACTTTTCAGATGGAAAGCTGAGAGGCACAGAGCTATCAAGTGACACTCCTTCAGTCCTGTGGCTCTTGATTGTGATAGAGCAAAGGCGAAATTTCTGGTGTTCCTACTCCTGTGTTCTTTTCCTAAGCCACTGTGATAGGAAGTTCAGAAATCTGCGACACAGACACAGAGGCTTTGACTGGTGGGGAGACTCACCATGGAGACCCAAAAAAAATTGGCATGAGTAAAAGACGGTTTAACTCATTTAAGCTTCTATCGATGACCCACATAATGCCACAAAATATGCTATTATCTAGAGATATTAAAGGTAAAAATGATATTGCTCTAGTCTTGGTGCAGCCCCCAAAACTGGAAAACAAGATGAACAAATACAAAAGTATGGGAAGTTCAGGGGTAAGAGGTTGGAGGTAATTTCAGGAGTTTCAAGAAAGGATTATGTGGCTGAAGCTGGTTTTGAAGATGAATAGAGTATGTTATGCACATGAAGAAATGGGAAAATAGTTTGCATGAGTAGACCAGCATTTCATACTCAGGGAAATGCAAGGAGTTTGTTACCCTTGCAGTGTGTGCGGCTGACTGTTGGGGGTGCCAGAGCAATGGGATGATGGGAGACAGAGGGAAGCTGAACTGTGGGATACCTGTGTGGAAGGGTCTTATAGAATATGTGTACGTGCTTGGCACTCACCCTTTATGGCAGAATTTCTAAGTTGTACTTAAAAAACAAAACGAAGCCGTTCCTGAAGATGTTAAGGTCTTATTAGGTGCTTCCCTACATGCTAAGTAGGCTTAGAAAATACTGAATACTTGGGGTGCCTGGGTGTCTCAGTCAGTTAACCATCTGCCTTCAGCTCAGGTCAAGATTCCGGGGTCCCAGATAAAGCCCTGTGTTGGGATCCCTGCTCAGCCTTTCTCCCTCTGCCCCTCCCCCTGCTCCTGCTCTCTCTGTCAAATAAATAAAATCTTTTAAAAATTTCTGAATATTTAAGTCTGCTTGGAAACTAAGAGTTTCCAAACACACCTGTTTTAAAACCTCTTAAAATGCCAGGCTTAAAATAAGAAATCTGTTTGCAGTAGACATTTTTGGAACCCGATGTGACATTCCCTTTGCCCACCTTAATTTATTTGCAGGAGGGTAGACAGTTCCTTGCACAAGGTTCACAGGGAAGCTCTGATGAGTATGGAGGAATTATTGCCCTCAGTGAAAACACTGCACTGTTGGGGTTGGGAGCCTATGTATAAATGCCCCAGAATCCTGCCCTTTTGCAGAATGACAGTCTGCACTGTATTTGTAAGCTTTTTTGGAAGTTTTTGTACAATCAAGCCCTCCTGGACTCTAGTAGCAGCTTCTTACTGTCCTCACTCCCTCCTACCCCCCCCCCCCCAGACCATCTCCCACACACACTGGATCACCTGAGGCTCTGCTTTTGTAGAAACAAAACCAAAACACTACTGAACTTTGTTGAACAAGCCATTGTTTTTACATAAGGGAACATTTTTATTTTCCAAAGACACACATGTCGCCACGGTAGAATTTTCCCTTAGGGACTTCAGAGTTGATTACATGTTTTGAGAATTGGGCTGATACATTAAATAAGAAAGGGAACAAAGTAAGAGGAGACACTTTGAATTTGGGGATTGGGGTATTTAGCAGAAAATAATGGTTATGTTTTGGATTGAAGCTACTAAAGATGATGGACCGTCAATTGACTAGGTCTTAACATTCAGATTTGGGAGCTCTTCCGGAAGCTCCTGCATGTCAGGAAAAAAGGAAGAAAACTCATGGTCATCCACTGAAACACATTTTATTTGTATTTTTCTTTTCATAGCGGCCCATGTTTTAATGAGATTTTTCAACTAACTGAAATTCTACCACTTGTAGAAGCTGAATCATTACCTGGGATTCGTCTTTATTTATAACACCTGGTACCGTGAGGATGAGGACGAAAACCTTAACTGAACTGCAATTTTGACTTTTATTGCCTTTCTGGATGTGTTCATTGAGTTTTTCTTAGCTTTTTTTTTTTTTTTTAAGATTTTATTTATTAGAGAGACAGCGCGCGCGAGAGAGAACACAAGCAGGGGAAGTGGGAGAGGGAGAAGCAGGCTCCCGCCGGGCAGGAAGCCTGACATGGGGCTTGATCCCAGGACTCTGGGATCATGACGTGAGCTGAAGGCAGATGCTTAACGACGGAGCCCCCCAGGTGCCCCTCTTAGCTTTTGTATAGGAGTGCACAGCTTTCTTTTACTAAATCTATCTGATTCTTTCAAAAGACAGTCCTGTCATTTACACTGTTCAGGTGATGATTGAATTTGGTAACTACAAGCCACTAAGCATTTCAGCATTAAGCATTAAAGACATTTAAAGCGTGATGCACGGAAGATTATTACATTGCCTATATCTGTGTTCCTTTAACTATTTATTTATCTATCACTACCGGTTAATATTTTGCATTTTAATTGAAAAGGCAACACTTCACCTCATAGCATCAAGTAGAATTGTGTTACGTAAGTAGTAAAGTTCACATGCAATTTTCAGTGATAATGATTTTAATAGTTCCTCATGCTCTCATTGCAAATGATCACAAGGTATTTGTAGGCAGAGCTCTAAATTTTTAAGCTTTAAGACCATTCAGTCAGCTGGTGAAAATTCCCGACACATTACCACTTTTATCGTTCATTTTAATCCTCTTAGGGAAAAATGATTTGTTTTATTTTGCAATCTTTTGTCATCCTTTTTTGTATTTATGACATACCCACTTGCACATATGTGTACCTAATTCAACATATGGCTTTTGCCAGCATTTCCCATAAAATGTTCTACACAGAATTCTTTGGTCAGATATGTTTAGGATACTCTAATACTCATCTGACATTATGAGACCTCATCACTGCCTATTTTATATTAAGGTCTCTGACTTATCATGCATAAAGACACTCATTTAATTTGGCTGAACAGCATTCCCCAAGCTGACGTTGGTGGGAAATGATAGCCATTCCTTGGCTGGTTTTAAGTCCTGCAAAGGGAAACTTTCACCATAGCCCTGCAGTTATACGCGGTGACATTTCCCATATTCTGCTTGCTAGGTGATTACCTGAATTAATCTACATGGAGAAACCAGCACCAGCAATACGTAGCAAGTGGAATCAGATTCCAAATTGAGCACCTGAGTGTCAGGAAATCAGAGTCACCCCAGTCTTTTCTGTGTATGCATCAGTGGTTTCTTATGGTCTTGGCTTCCTCCCCACAGCTTGGGGAGATGAACCTAAAAGTAAAGTCCTTCAGAAGCCCATGGAAAACCTGCTCAATCCAGAAAATCAACAGGCATCAAGGCAGGCTATTTTATATGCCAGGAATGCTCCATGTGATTTTCATAGGGGAAGAGTCCGAATGAGGAGTGTATTTCTCTCCTGGCTCTGCACACCTCTCTTTGATGACAGCCTTAGAGATGCTGGCCCCATCTTGTGCTTACAACTTTGGGATATCTTAGTACAGCATTCCAGACTGTGGGTGGTGTGGAGGAAGAGTAAACAAAATAAAAGGAAATATGGAGAGCGGAGTTTTTCTTTGTTTTCACTCAGATTTCCCCAATTTTACATGTATTTGTGTGTGTGTGTGTGAGTGAGTGTGTGTGTGTGTGTGTGTGTGAGTGTGTGTGCTATAGAATTTTATCATATATGTAGTTTGTGTATCCATCACTACCATCAGTATCCCTAAGAGTACCCCCTTTTATAACCACACCCACATCCCTGCTCACACCTCTCTAAACACTGGCAACCTGTTCTCTAGTTCTAATTATTTTTAATTTTTAAAATATTATATAAAGGGAATCATACAGCATGTAACTGTTGAGGATTTATTTTTCCATTCAGCATAATTCTCTGAAGATCCATCCAAGTTGTAAGGTGTATAGTAGTTCATTGCTTTTTATTGCTGCGTAGTAGTTCGTGATACCTGTGTACCACCGTTAGCTTAACCACCATTGCAGGACATCCGGGTTATTTCCATTTCAGGGTTATTGCAAATAAAGCTGCATGAACTCGCATGTACAGATTTTTGTTTGAAGGTATGTTTTCATTTTCCTGGGATAAATGGGTGATATGGTCGTTGTGTGTTTAGTTTCGTAAGAAACTGCCAAACTGTTTTCCAGAGGGGCTGTAGCATTTTGCATTCCTACCAACAAGGTAGGAGTGATCCAGTTTCTCCACATCCTTGCAAGGTCTAGTGTTGTCACCGTCTATTATTTTCAGCCGTTTGGATATGCATGCTGTGCTATCTCATTAGGGATTTACTTTATATTTCCCTGATGGCTAACGATGCTGAACATCTTTTCACGTTCTTATTCGCCATCTGTATATCCTCTTCAGGAAAGTGTCTGTTCAGGTTGCTTGCCCATTTTCTAACCGAATAGTTTTGTTTCTTATTATTGAGTTTTGAGAGGACTTACATATCCTAAATACTATTCATTTACTGGGTAAGTGGTTTGCAAACATTTTTTTCCCAGTCTGCAGCTGGTCTTTTCATTTTCTTCACATGGGCTTTCATAAGGCAAAAGTTTTTAATTTTGATCAAGTCCAGTTTATTAGTCTTCTCTTAATGATTAAGGTACTTGTTGTCAAGTCTTTTGTTATCAAAAACTCTGTGCCTAGCCCTAGATCCCAAAGATGTTCTCCTTTCTATTTCTCTGAAAGTTTCATGGTTTTCTTTTTTTTATATTTAAGTTTCTGATTCAGTGAGTTAATTTTTATACATGAGTGAGGTTTAGTTCATTTTTTTCTTTTCTTTGCTGGAGGGAAGGTGGGTGGGAGGATGGGATAACTGGGTGATGGGCATTAGGGAGGGCACTTGATGTAATGAGCTCTGGGTGTTATATGCAACTGATGAATCACTAACCTCTGCCTCTGACTAATACTACACTATATGTTAATTGAATTTAAATAAAAATTTAATTAAAAAATTTTTAAAATCAATTGAGCATATTTACATGAGTCTATTTCTAGGCTATTTTGTTCCATGGATCTATGTATCTATCCCTTTACCAGTGCCACACTGTCTTAATCATTGTAGCTATAAAATAAGCTTTCATATTAGGTAGAGTGATTATTTCCATGTTAGTCTTCTTAGTGAAGATAGTCTTAACTTTTCTAGAGGCCTGTGCTTTCACATATGAAATTTAGAAAAAGCTTGCCTGTACCTTCAAAAAATAAAAGCAGAACAAATCTTTTAAAATGTGCTGGAATTTTGATAGTAATTGCATTAAACCTACATATCAATTTGCAGAGAGCTCATACTATGCTGATGAACACAGTACAGCTCTCCATTTGCTCATATTTGATGGTTTTCTATCAGTATTTTGTCACTCTTGGCATATACACCCTTTGCATGTTTTATTATCTGTATACCTAAGTATTTCAATTGTTTTGGAACGATTGTAAGCAGTTTCGTATTTTTAATTTTGGTTTCTGCATGTTCAGTGTTAGCATCTAGAAATCGTAGCCTCTATCTTATTTAACTCACTTATTTATACTGACAAGTTGTGTTTTGTTTTGTTTTGGATAGATTCCTTCTCATTTTCTATTTAGACATGTCATCTGCAAATAGAGGTAGTTTGTTTCTTCCTCTCCAAACTGTACCCTTTTTATTTCCTGTTCCTTCATTATTGCAGTGCTTAGAACTTTTAGTACCATACGAAGTGTTAGGTAAGAATGGACATCCCTGTCATATTCCTGATGTTAGGGGGAAATCCTTCAGTCCTGTACCATCAAATATGATGTTAACTGTACTTCTTTGTGGATGCTTTGTTACCATGTTGCTTTGTGTTTAAAGTCCAGTTAATTAGAAGTTCCAGAATAATTTCAGAGTTTGCAAGAATTGAAAAGGAGACAGAAATAAATTTCTGAGAAGTTTCTATCTGATAAGTCCTGGATTTCGTTTTTATTTATTTTGACTCTTAAGGAGCGTTTGTTCTAATACAGTTCTTGCCAAGCATGGATTCTGTGCAGCCTTCACTTGAGTTCGAGCTACACATGTAACTTTCGAGTAGGTTATCTCAGGAACCTAAAACGTTTTAGACATTTAGGCTACCTTTATCTCTGTAGTCTTTAGTGTTCCCCAAACGGGAGGAAATCTGGCTACATTTTGAAGCAGACGTTCTTACACATCAGCTTTTCCTTTGTTGATCCCTCTGTCTGAACAGAACCTCCCTCTCCACCCCCCACACACCATCCTCGATTTGACTGTGTCCTTACCACCGAAGGAGCAAGGTTCTCGCTCTTGGTGTCAAGTCCGTCTCTAATCAGACAGGGCTCTCCCTGAAAGGAGGCTCCAGTGATTTACATTTCAGAACACGCATGCAGCGGGCTGAAGTCTTCAGTGGATACTTGTTCAATAAGTGACTGCTTCACTTTTCAGCCTGCTGCTAAATGGATGTTTCAGAGATTCTTTACCTCATGGACATTTTCATATGTTCCAGAAAGTTTGAGATATGTTTTAAGATAATTAATCTGGGTTGAACTTCATACATCTCAGTAGGAAGCCACAAAGTTCTATTTTGCGTGCACAGACTTTAGCTAGTGAGCTTGTTAAAAATGCAGATCCCGTTCTAACTTACTAGTTTTACACGATTTCCCAGATATCCGCATTTGTAATAGGAATCCTAGGTAATAATGATGCAGGTGGTCCTAGACAGCACTTGGAGTAACATGAACTAAGAATTCAGGGGATTGGGTTTTAAAGGAAACAAAAATTCATTGTGGTCACAGTGGTTGGCTAGGCGCAAAGCCCTGGAAAACATGTTGAAGCCAGGGCAGGTATTGTTCTCTGCTTTCCCTCATGCCTGTGCTGCACAGACTGGCTACAGGTATCCAAAGAACAATGTTATATACCCATGTATAGCATTAGAGACTATCAATGCAAGCGTCCAGAGCAATGGGCAGGTCGGTTTCAGGCCCATTAGTGCTTTAAACTAAAGGGATTTTTACCTCTAGGGGAGAAGAGACATTATTAGTTTCCATAGGACGGTTTTTTCCTTTTTTTGCATGTTTGAGCTAAAATCAGTGATGAATCACTTCCATGGTGTGAATTTATGTAACAGAATAAAGTAAGAATTGAGTAAGAAATCAGCATTGATGACACATACTTCGTTGCCAAAAATCATCATTTGATCTTATTTTTCCGTATATAGGCTATGGTCTGATATGATGTACTCCCCCATTTAGATCTCAGGAAATATTTGGATGGTTTGGTTTTGCAGTTCCAGCGCATACACACTCAGGAACGTTCATGTTTTGATTATGTTACATTTTAGTCACACATTTAAAGATAATATAATACTGTGTTACCATATCGTTTTTGTGGGGGAACTTCCTATTAAAATAAGTCCAGAAACACAATTTTTTTCTTCTTTTATGGGCCCACCTAGTGAGTTTTGCTGAATAGCTTTATTCCCATGCTTATAGCCTAGTAATGTAATGCTGGTTTCCAGTAACATTAAAATGAAACAAGTAGACCTTCTTATTTCCCTCTGATAGGCTGACTTAAGGTGCTTAGAATATTCATAGCTGTCTACAGTCTGTAGTTTTATCAGTTTGAAGATCATTATTTGGCTTTTTACATTTTTCCAGGCAGAGTTGAACTTTTCCAAGTTGTGTTCTGAAGTAGACACACTGCCTCACCACATAGGTAATTTATATGAATCCTTAAGCTCTGTGAAATGAGTGTATTCTTTCACAAATTGACAGTGCAATTGTTCTCGTACAGAAAGTGACACCACTGAGTATATTAGCTGTGGAGTTCACAAGTTTTGGGTTCAAAGAAACAGATTTTTTTTTTCCTTCCTTTTTCCCCAAAGGCTTAAGCTGTGTTCAAAATGAACCAACAGAATTTTCTGCCTTCTGTAATTTATGCTGGAGAATAAGAATCAGAATGGGTTGTCCTGGACTATGACCGGAAGAAATTCAACAATTTAAAAAAATAATCACTGCTGAACAAAATTGCATTTGCCTCAATTGCTTAATTAAAAACTTGGGGAAAAAGGTCTTTGGACAATTATAAAAATGATTTTCATTTTTTTCACAGCCACAACTAGAAAGGAATGGGTGGATCTAATTTACTGCGATCCTTTGAATTCTACCTGGATGGTAATTTTCAGTGATACATACCCTCTGTGGAATCCTTCAAGATGTGGGACAAATAGGACTTGTAACCAGAATCTGAATGTTTTCAATTCTTTTTGTGAATAACAACAATATTTATAAGTAGAATAAAATTTATTTAAGCTACTTACAATAAAATATTTTAGGAGAGAAATTCATGAATAGCTGGCTTTCATTAAAGGGTAAAGCTACCCTTCTTCGTGATTTGATGAATCACTGTGGCAAATGTGGATATTGGTTTATGTATATTTTGGTTCAAGATATTTCATTTCCTTCTTTGAGTCATATTGCCTGGTTATTTCATTCCAATATGCTTCATCCTTTTGGATAGCCCAGGCCATTTTCGACACTGCTCCAGCACCACAGGATTAACGGGTATATATTCTTATCATATTGCTGAATTTCTAAGAAGCCTTAATAAAGAAATCAAAATCTTCATTTTCCTTCTCTAAGCAAATGTTCTCTTGAAATTCCTGAGAAAGGGTTTTAAAAATTATCCTTCAAAAGAATGGATTGTCTCTGTGTGGAGATTTTAATTTGCATCGTCCTTTCTGAAATTCCATTTTGTTTTGTTTTCAAATCAGATCTTGAAAATTTTAAAACCAAAATGAGAAGTACGGTGTCTGTGCGTGAAGGCCAGGGAGTCGTCCTGCTTTGCGGCCCGCCGCCGCACTCTGGAGGTAAGAAGTGGTCTGTTTGTGTTTTTTATATTTATTGAATAAGTTTCAGGGCAAGACCAACAGCATATGTACTGTTATTGCTTCCTTAAATTACCCTAAGAAAATTGATAACCCATGTATTGGATTCTGTCAGCTGAGTTGGAAAATAAGAAACTCTACAAAAGATGGTCCGTCCAGGGAAGTTTATAAACATAATTTATTACAACAAGGAGTGTTGTAAAGACAAGTGAGATCAAGTTTGTTTCAATTACCTAATGGTGCTGAACACTGCTTCTTGTACCATATCATTTGTTATTTAGTTTTAGACTATGACATACGTTAGAGCCTTTGTGGAGTCTTTGTGGTTTCCTTCCCCCCCACCCCCACATCATTCTCTCTGACTCTCTCCCTTTCTTTCTCTCTTTCCCTCCCCCTCCCTCTCTGTCTCTCTCTCTCTCTCTCTCTCTCTCTCTCTCATTCTCTCTCATATTCACACTTAAATATGATGATTAATATATGCTATTGGATCTCTTTATGTATGATATACATATGAAAATGATATGTATATTATATTCACATTTTCATTGGGGTGTTGGAATTGCAAATTTTATGCTACATTGGTATAAACTGAAATACTGCTAAAAGTTCAGAAGCTTAACAAAATAGCTACCCGAGTGAAAATGAACTTCAGCACATATGAAAATAATTTAATAAGCTTTGCTCCCCAGTAAGAGCCTGGAGTGTTGGTTTGATTTTGCTCTCATGCTTACTCCTGCAAACTTGGTCACTTGCGGAAACAAAGAGGGCATTATTAATGTATAAATCACTGTTCTTGGAGAAACAAACAATTCTGTTCTTGAGAGGATGGGAATTACTGAGAGATAAACAGGTTAGAGAGGATCTTTCTGACCAGAGGCAAAAATGAGAAGTCTTCCCATCATAGGGAAGTTTATTCAAATGAAAATATGATGGACTTTATTTGTTTTGTGACATACAAGTCCTTTTCCCCCGGTGACCTGTCAGTTTTAATCACAAAACCCTCAGTACAATAAAACAAACATATCCCATCTTCACTATCTGATCACTTGAAGTGTATGAACCAGCTGGAGACTGCAGGTGTGGGGCTTGATTAGCAGACATGATTGCCATGATGTTGGGGGTATGGGTTTACACTGGGCTCCCCAATCTATTTCAGTAGTATATATTTTCTGGAATCTTGAAGTTCCAAAGGAATTTTAACTTGGAAGGGAAACAGAGTCTCTTGAATGCAAATAAAAGTACCTGAGCTCAAACTGGCTTGAAGAAAATAGGGAGTTTCCTGGACCACATCACTGGGATGATTAGTTGGCTCCTAGTTGAGCTGTATGGTTGTTAGAGAGATGCACCACCCAGAAAGACTTGTTGCCTCACTGAAGGTAGTGGGGTCAGTGGATAGCCTCTAGGTCTCAGCAATCTCCCAGTCTCCTCAACTGTAAAGAGCCAGTTGCCCATAGTCTCACCCTGTCTGCAGCACCCCACATCTGGTGACTCATCAAGGCAAGAATAAAAGGTCAGGGGCACCTGGGTGGTGCAGTCCTTAAGCGTCTGCCTTCGGCTCAGGGCGTGATCCCAGCGTTATGGGATCAAGCCCCACATCAGGCTCCTCCGCTAGGAGCCTGGTTCTTCCTCTCCCACTCCCCCTGCTTGTGTTCCCTCTCTCGCTGGCTGTCTCTCTCTGTCAAATAAATAAAATCTTTAAAAAAAAAAAAAGAATAAAAGGTCAGCCCTTTCTGCTCAACACTGGACAGTTCTGATGGACAGCCCTCCCAGAGCTTCCTGCCAGCATGTCCAGGGCATTGTTGGATTGTATCACAGCTGGGCTTCTTTCTCTTCCCAGTCCTGCTCCTGCTTCTTTCCTTTGTAAGTTTTGATCGTTGATAAAAATATTTTATCCCAAACTCTATCTCGTTGTCTGATCCCTAAGAACCCAATCTCCCATTCTGCTGGAGGCAGGGGTTCAACCAATTTCACGAACAGTTGTCCTTTCCTTATGTCTCTTGACTCTGCTTTCCTCAATGTTGATTCCATATAACGTAGACTCCTTGTGGTGTCAAAGGTGGCCTCCAGTAACTCCAAATTCCTGTGGGACCTTAATGCTAGAGATCCTAATGAACCAGACAACCTGTTGTTCAATGGTCCTTGATTTTAGCTGAATCAACCTTATTTAGGAGATGATTTCTACAGCAGGAGGTCAGGGTCAGCTTTGACAAGCACTGGGATGAGAAAGACATATTTTCTAAAAGAAAAGAGGATTTCGTTATGAGAAAAAAGGAGGAAATGTATTAGAAAGAATCAATGGCTAGAACTACATGTAGTAAGGAACTATAAAAATAAATTTATTTTAAAAATAAACACAAAATAGCAGCTAAAAGGTCTTGTCTGTGATGAGTTTTGGAAATGTTGGCCTAATTTAAGATCTTGACTGAGTGATCTTTAAGTGTTTTTATGATTAGATATATTATTTTCTGATAACAAAGGAGGGACCTCTCTGTTGACTAAGCCATTGGATGAAACATATTCCAAAAGATGAATCTTTTCTAATATCATCAATTGGAGAACTGTTGGTGACTTCCTATATTTCTCTTCTCATTTTTTAGAGCATGTAGAAGTGAAGTAGGATTATAGATGAGGAAGGAAAGAAACAAACCCAGATATGACATATTAGCACTGAAGAAGCAGGACCATGCATGCAATTGTAAAGAACTGAACAAAAGCATACCTTCCTCAGTGTTAGATGGTGCAGGAAAATGATCAGGGCTGGGGTGTCAGATTTAGATGCTAAAAACTGGATTCCCATTGATCCAAGTTTACCTAATGCTAAGATATTTACAATTTACATCCACTGCTCTGACACATTAGCTTGTGAACTCCTAGAAGACAGAGCCCAAGTCACTGTTGGCTCTGCACCCAAGTGCCCAAGGGAAACTGTACTTCAGCACATATGAAAATAATTTAATAAGCATTTAATAAGCAGCACAAGGCTGGTTGATATAACAAGTAGTCAGTGAATATTGGTTGAACAAATGCATGCATTCATGAAATAAATGAAGTAATCCTTTTTTTAGAGTTGGTCAGTTATACATTATTCTGGCACCATATCATTATCATTATTATTTTCTTGTGCAACCAACCTAAAACATTTGAAAAATTTATCAATTTTATCATTTATGGATCTTAATAAAGAATGTGTGTCCTTTTCTTAAAAAAAAAAAAGTAGAGTTGGTCAGTTATAAAGGCTTTTTGAGAAATCACTAGAAACTTTGTTTCTAGAGGTCTCGGCATCTAACAACCAGTATGCCCTTGGTGCCAACCAGACAGGTGCAGGCACTGACAGATGAGAGGGAACTTCAACCATAGCAGCCAGCATCAGGCCTGGTTCCCGGCCCTTATTGACTTAGGGAGTTGTCTTTCAATGAAGGGGGTGAGGCAGGTCACGAAAGAGCTGAAGCTGTGATGCCAGGATTTATCAGACATGTGATGTGTGGCACTCATCACCCACCTGTGACCCCATGAGACATGCACTTCCCTTTCTCTGTCTTCACCATTACCTTCATTCACTTCTTCCCATTTTTTCGTGGTCCTTTCTCTGTGGCTGGAAATGTTTAATTATGTTATTATTTTCTAATTACTGAAGACACCATCATATTTTATTCAACCACCATATTCCTTACCAGAGTAATACCCTAATGGAGGAGGCACAGAATAGTAAAATAATCATCATAATAGTAAAAATAACAGTCCTAGTAGCTTCTATTTATGGAGTCCTACTTAGATGCTAAACAGTGTGCTGGCTCCTCATGGAAATCATCTGCTAGAAGATTCTTTTGGTTAAAAGTATGGAGAGGAATTGGTTGAGTGACAATCTAAGGGTCGGGAAGCTTCCGTTCTGGAGATGCCAAGAGGCTCAGCTCCCACCCAGCCAGTACCTGAATGCCTGGAGCCCACATTCTTGCTTATAAGTGACAGATGGGGCAGGAGGCCAGAAAGTAAGCTTCAGCACCGAGTCACCCAGCCGTTACTTAGCGCTACAATTTGGGAATTCACAAAGTGTGGCTCAGAAAGAAAGTAGTCTTCGTAAAATCATAGAACTCTGAAGTAGTAGAATTAGACCCTCAATGCCCGAGTCCTGGGCCACTGCTCCTTGTATTACAGACACCCCAAACCAGCCCCCAGGTGCCATTCTCTTAATGACCGTGGTACAAAGGCACAGAGTCCTTAGTGAAAATGTCACTATCCTAAGCCAAGGGCTTCTGACATTTCACATCAGATGCAACAGAGTTAGTGGTTTTGTTTTAATATTCAAAGCCATTGTGTATGGAAACACAAGAAATCAGCAATGTCCAAAGTCCCCATGAGCAGAAATCTCCCCAGAGTTCAACCAAATGTCCAACTCAGGTATGTGCTAGTCCAGTGCTTCAGAGACTTTGATGGGAAATGAATCAACTGGGGACCTGCTGAAATGCAGATTCTGAGTCAGTGGTTCTGGGTGGGAGCCCGAGATTCTGCATTTCCAATAATCTCTCTCCTGAAGCTGATCCTGCTGGCCCATCGGCCACACCCTGAATAGCAACATCCTAGCTGCAGTCCCTAATGATTTCCCCATTACCTGCTTCTGCCCTCACTCCTTCCTTTTCCCCTAGTCAGTTTCCTGGCCTAAACACTAGAACATGTTTGTAACTTCAGAACCAAAATATTACCTCCCCACTGAGGACATCACTTTCTTTTTCTTCCATTCATGCCTAAAGCGTCTTTCTCAAGATGCCCTTCACTCAGATTTATTCCCTTGTTTTGTGGTCTTCTTAGTCTCCTTAATGTCTCCTAAGACTCCTGTCTTTCTTTTTTTCTAAGTCCTAGAGGTAAGGGGATTGCCTTTTCAGTGTTGCCCTTGAAACGAAGGGGCCAGAGTCCCAAGCATAGAAACAATCATGGTTTTCTCACATGACTTCTAACCTCCCAGGTATGATGTGAAAGGCAAATGTAACCTTGAACTTGATGCTAATTTAGATCTACGAATTCATAGAGAACCTCACCAAAAACAGACTCTTCAGATTCTGAAATTAAATTATATGACAGGAAGTACCTTAGGTGTTGATGGGAGCCATCAGTTGGGTGTATTAGTTTCTGCAAAACCCCTCTGAGAACGTCTCAGATCTCTGAGTGAGATGATGCTTTTACTCTTTTAATCACAATAAAAAGGAAATATCAAGGCACAAAGACACATCAGTTACAGTGTGCCATGCATTTTTTAATCATCAAGAGATGCAGTGTGCCCCTAAGCAGCTTTATCTTTGCCACACTGCTTTCTGCCTTCTTCTTGCAGGGGGGCCACTTCAGGAGTCTCGAAAGGGTCCTGTGCTAGCAAGACATTCCTCATTTGGTGATGTGGAAGTCGTGGAGTTGGGACACACACCAAAGGTGTTCTGTTTGGCCTTTGGTTGTGTTTTTCCTGTAGCCAGCAATGTGATCTGTAAGATACCACAATAAATAGCTAATTCACAGCTATTTATTGAAGGTCACAATAGCTCTTTTTACCTTTTTTTTTTAATTTCCTGGCTTTTATTTCTTCTATTATTGGCTCATAGTAAAATTGTGTTAAAATCTCTTTCTTGTAAATAAATTGCTTACTTTCTATTGTTCATTTAGTATAAAAATCTGAAATACTCTCCCAAAATAGACTAGGGAATTCTACATGTTAAGAGCCTAAGTGAGGGTACTGCAGTATGGAAACTGCATATATTATTTATACTCCTGTAATTCACTTATGCAGATAATTTATAAGAAAGTAGCAGCAACCTGGGGCTGCTTTGCTTAAGAGCAGTCACCATTTATTTGATGCCAATAAGAAGGAAAAATGGTTTCATGGTGGGTGACAATTAGGAACTTCTCTTAGGAATCCCTACAGCTCCTAAGTAACACAAGTCACTGTAATTTGAGAAGGGTCTTACCTTCCACTTATTCTGTAACTTTTTCTGCCACTTCCTATCCGTTGGCTTCTCTATTGAACAACCCAATATCTCTCCGAGGCAAGAGGAATTAGCATCCTCTCAGAAATTAGTTGGAAAACTAGGAATTGACAAGTCAGAAATAAGAGACTGGACATGGATTATCTGTAGCTTAATTATTAATCTAGTTACCAACTGCGTGAGAAGCTAGGAATCAGTGTCATTACCATGCAGTTGCTGGTATCACTATAAAATCATTAGAAATTCAAATGCACCAGAGAAATTACCCTATTATAAATAAGGTTATAAGACTAGTTCATGGGCACTTCATGATAAATATTAATTAGACAGTAATTCATAGGCTGATCAGGTTATTGCATACACACATGTTAATAAAGAGTTGATTTTTTGTCCAAAGATGGCTGATGAAATTAATTCTGAGTAAAAAATAGATTGTAGGCTTTTGCTGTGTTTGGTCTCTGATCCAGCTTCCCGTGTCTGTGCCGTATGCATGCTCTTCCTGAAATGACAGCCCTGGACACTGCCATCCACTTACAACAACATAGCTTTGGGGATGTTCAAAGGACGATGTGAGATGCCAAACAGCAGGTAGTGAAGGCTGAAGTGACTTAATGCTAAAAATTGCTTTGTAAATCCTGGTGTGACAGAGGTGAGAACTGTTAGCAACATAACCAGATGGCATGGGATTTACACCTCTGTATCAACATCTTTGGTTTTTTTTTTTTTTTCTTCTTTCTTTCTTTCTTTCTTTCTTTCTTTCTTTCTTTCTTTCTTTCTTTCTTTCTTTCTTTCTTTCTTTCTCTTTCCTCAAGACTGTAATGTAAAGCAAAAGTCATCTCAGGTAGCTTAGACAGGACAAGTCTGAAGAAAAGGTGCCAAGTAGGAATTTTCTGGAAAGACGTGTCCAGTTGCTAGACAAGACACCTTGATGTGCTTTTTGATGTGGTTAACTCAAAACACTAATTTCTGCGAAGAATCTCTGAACTTAACACCATTTTGTCTTAGACACTCGTTTTTCCTTGAACTGCCCTTCTCTACTGTTTATACTTATAATTTCATCAAACTTAAAACAATAGTTTCTTACAACACTTTGAAGTAAAGAATACATATTACGTTCATGGGCTTTTTGGTTTCCATCATATTTGCATCACTGGTCACTGTGTGGAATGTTTCTCTGAGAACCCAGTGGTTTCCCCTTCCGTAGAGCTGAAAAAGTTGTATCTTAGCAGGCGTTTATGCCATCACTGGTTGTGACATCAAGATAGAGCAGAGGAATGGCAGGTTCCTGAGGAATAAATGTCTTGGGCCATAGAGTGTATCACTCTGAATGGGTATTGCTTCTAACTGGGGAGAGGGGAGTGGGCAAGGGCAGGTTAACACATCATGGCAAAAAGAGAATCCACCTGTAGATGGAATGAATAATATATCACAATTTTAAAACTACGTTTTGAATCCATTTCAGTTCTGATGTGACTGTTGACATTTACAGGAGTCCAAAATATTAACAAATTCATAGTAGCATTCAGACAAGTATGTTCTGAGTCAATTGACACACAAACCTCAGCTGCTATTATATGGAGAAAGCAAAATATTTTGATCTCTAAAGGAAATATCTGTTGTAGTGAATAATCTTAATTGCTGAGCATCCATTTTATAGTTGGAAGTAGAGATGAAAAATCCTGTTTCTCTGAAGTACTTGAATGTGGGATCTGTGAATTAGAAATATTCATCAAGTCTGCCTATTGCCCTTGCTTTGATTCCTTTCCATCCATCTATCCATCTACGCACCCATCCATGTTATCCATTCATTGATTTACTCACACATCCATCAAATATCTGTTGATGTGTAGGAGATGTCTTATGTATTATAATGCTGTGTTACCATAATAAATATGGCCCTTAACTTGAATAATCTTAGTTTTAAGTAGGGAAAAAACTGAAAGCATGTTGATAAACTGGATTAGAAGGTATTCAGATCACTATTTTCTGAACCTCACCCCAAACCTCTCCCCAAGTGAAAAGCCCTGAAAGTGTGTAAGAAATAGAAAGATAAATAGGAATCCCCTTGTCCTCGGGGGCTTATGGTCCCACAAGAAGTGAAAAGGTGGGTTTGCTGATGACTGGTTAGCCCTGAAATAACAGTAACAGTATCATTATTCAATCAGACACAGGGTTCATTGTTCCTAACACCAAGGAAGGCTGTGTTTCTCTTATTCTGCATTGACAAGCTGAACCTCAGAGCAGTTCGGTGATTTGTTGAAGGCCACACAATAGATTTGGGCTTCAGACCTAGATCTGTTGCTTTTTGAAGGAAAATTTTTCTATGTTCACAAAAATTACAGGCTTCAGTTTTTTGATTTACATATTATCTGCCTTCTAGCATGGTGTTCTTCAGAACCTCTTGATATATGCAAAT
Organism: Ursus arctos; assembly: GCF_023065955.2. Classification (NCBI taxonomy): domain Eukaryota; kingdom Metazoa; phylum Chordata; class Mammalia; order Carnivora; family Ursidae; genus Ursus; species Ursus arctos. The sequence goes on along the minus strand of NW_026622808.1, from coordinate 54,382,042 downwards.
ATATAATTAAAATATTCATAAGTACCTCCACCGTACCCTGCCTTCTCTCTCTCTCTAGATCTCTCTCTCCCAGACATACTTAGTAGGAGGCATAGCGGATACAAGCCAGGCATCTAAGAGCTAGGTTGCTTGAGTTCCAGTTCTAACTCTGACATTACTACAAACTTTGGACAAATTGTCTAACCTCTGCATCTGTTTCATATCTGTAAACAGATAAGAATCATAGAACATATCCTTATAGGATGGTCGTGATGGTTTACCAAGGTAATACCCGTGACTTGTTTGAAATGTCTGATTATTTATTAGACAAAAAAATATACGATAGTCCTAGAATTTTTACTATATGGAAAAATATAAAAATTTAAAATATTTAAATAGGGGCGTCTGGGTGGTTCAGTCGGTTAAGTGTCTGTCTTCAGCTCAGGTCATAATCCCACGGTCCTGGGATGGAGCCCCACACTGGGCTTCCTGCTCAGAGGAGAGATGCTTCTCCCTCTCTCTCTGCTGGAGCTCCCCCTGCTTGTGCTTGCCTTCTCTCTGTGTCAAATAAATAAATAAAATCTTTAAAAATAAAATAAAATATTTAAGTAAAACTAAGTCTATAAAGAGGGTTTATTTCACTTTTTTCTTTTACTCCAGAGGATTTTCTTGCCTGGAATATTTGTACCCCACTTTGGAAAACATAATTCTAAAAAATGTTTGGGTTTCCTCCCTCCTTATTAGTTAATCTGTGGTTGGGGATGGAAGACTTGACTATTTTTTGTTTAACAACACAGTGACACTTAGAGGAACAGGGACGCCTTTGAGATACTTATCCTGTACAAGCATCAGTGACTGCCTCTCCCCAGGGACTCCCCCCTCCTCCCTCCCTTCACAGGCTGCACCTACATGGAGCATGTTCCAGCTGGCCTTGGCTGATTGGCCCAGAGAAGGACACCTGACACAAGCTGGACCAATCAGATGCTCTCTTCTGGAAATTATTTGCCCCAGCAGGAAATAATTCTGAATTTTGGAGTTTGAGGCCGACTTATTTCTATAATGTAGGCTAGGCAGTCAAGAAGGCTGATGTACATGGAGCAGAGGTATAGCCCTGCCAGGAATTAAGAGTCCAGGGGGAGCGCCTGGGTGGCTCAGTTGGTTAAACTTCTTCCTTCAGCACAGGTCATGATCTAGGGGTCCTGGAATCGGCCCCGCATGGGGCTCTCTGTTCAGCGGGGAGTCTGTTTCTCACTCTCATTCTCACTCTGTGCTCTCTCTCTCTCTTGCTAAATAAATAAATAAAAACCTTAAAGAGAGAGAAAGAGAGACCAGGGACAGAGAGCAAAGACTAAGGACTGCTTAGCATGCAAATGCGAGAGTGAGGGAAGTCGCAGAGGGAGAAGGAGAGAGAGCATGGAGTCACATGAGGCTCTGGATCCCAAGACCCTGAGATCATGACCTGAGCTGAAATCAAGTCAGACGCTCAACCAACTGAGCCACTCCGGTGCCCAATTCCACATACAGTTTATCCCAGCAGCAGGCTTCAAGCTTTTCCCTTCTACTTCATTCTCCGATCCCCTAAGCGGTCTTCCACAGTACAAAGAGAAAATCATTTTCTCCCACTCTAAAGACTGTAGAGTTTTCCTCGCTCTGATTCTATCCACCCACAGACAGAAGTCAGAAGGAGACTTAAGCCCATCAAGAAAATTACATGCGTAAGCTGGAAGTTTAAATCCCACCGTTACAGTGATAAGTACTTCAACAAGAACTCATTTAAAAATTGCAGCGCTCTGACGGATGGTTTCTGCTCTAAGTAAAAATAAGGTTGTTAATTTAGTGAAAATCACGCATGGTAAAGGCTTTGTTTCCTAACATTCTAAGCAGAAATTGAGGATGATCATTAGTTGGTGCTTTTTGTCATTAAAAACAAACAAAACAAACACCACAGTAGTACCAGGCAAGTCCTGAGAAGTAGTCCGTGCACTGGTAGAGGGAGAGATAAACGTTGGTTGCTTTGCCATGAAAATGCACTTATATGGACCGAGTGTTTTAATTAAGATTTCAAGAGCTACGGCAACAAACCTGAAAATATATTAGCTCAAACCAAACTGTGTTTCTTGTTTAGATAAGGTCCAAATCAAGCTCTCTGTCTCCATCCATTTATGTCCCTTCATTACAACATCTGAAATCCATGGTCAATGCCTCTGTCTCCCTCAAGCTGGCAGAAAGAAAAGGGTGAAAGAAGACACGTGGGTGGTTTTTAAGGAATAGGCCTAAATGTCATATGTTAACTATGTGCACATTCTTTTGTTGTCGTTGTTGTTTGAGATTTTATTTATTTATTTACTTATTTGTTTGTTTATTGAGTGCTTGCTGCAGGGAGGGGGAGGGGGGAAGGAGAGAGAGAATCTGAAGCAGACTCTGCATTAAGTGCGGAGGGAGCCTGATGGGGGGCTCGGTCGCCCCTCTTATGCGCACATTCTGTTGACTGGTCTCCAGTCACGTGGTCACACTGACAGCAAAGGAGGTAAGAATATGTGGTCCAGTCTGTGCCAAGAGAGAAGTAAGAACTGGTTGGAAGTATGGCTAGCCTGTCTCTGCCATACTTCATTAGATCTGTGCTTTTGAAAATGAGCACGTGAGGACCTGAGACATAAGATACAGTCACCTGTCTTAAGGGCTTGTTCGTGAACTCTGGTGGCTGTGTGAGAAGTTTTATTTGGAGAACTTGTTTAAAATGTTCATTCCGTGATCTCACTCTCTGAGATTCCGACTCAATAGTGTGGGGTCTTTGCTGGGAATCTGCACTCTTTATGAATGACTCAGGGGATTTTTGATTCAGATGGTCTTTGAGCTACCCTTTGAGGACACACTATCACCAAGTCATAAGAATTTAAATGTTTTAAAGAAATATTTCAAGGAATGGAGGAATGCCATTTATGATGAAGAAAATGTAAGCATTGACTACTTCAGAGGTTGGATTTTATTAATAAGGACAATTTAGACTCTGAAAGGGAAGTGGAATTCTTGGCTTATATAAAACATTGATGTTCGTTTATTTATAAGCTGGGCAGTTCCTATCTCAGCTGAGTTTTTTCTTCATTAACCTTAGCTGCCTTAGAGAACATGGTTTGTTGGTATGCCGTGTGAAACTGAGTATTCTCTGCCTTTCACCCACCTTCCCAGGTGTGGAACTATTGGTAGGCACCCGCAATCAACTCTGCTTGTTGATGGTCACATGAACTGAGCACTGCTACTGGTATTGGTAAAGATTGCTTAGACTTTGGTCCTCATGGGCACTGCTTGGCATCTCACCCCTGAGTAGTTTGGATCCATTCATTGTTAGTGTGTGTGTGTGTGTGTGTGTGTGTGTGCGTGTGTGTGTGTGTGTTTCATCTCAACAGGGTATATCTGTCTAGTGTAAAACCCAGATTGATCTTGTAGGGAGGGAATTTCAAAATTGATCACTTTCTCTTTTGGCCCTCACTCTTATTTAAAAACTATTTTTTCCTATTAAATAAAGCAAGTTGGACTTTAAAATGATACCAGGACTTAACTCTAAGAAATCGTGAAATGAGCCATGTGCAGTGTTTTCAGTAAGATGACAGGAATCATAGAAATGCCACGGTACTCACCTTTCCACATCCTGCAGGGACCGGTCAAGTGATGCAAATGAATGAGCATGGACAAGTTTTGAGGCTTGGATAATTTTTTTTCCCCTTACAAGTTAAATCTTTTAATAGCATTTACTTTATTTGCATTTTTTTAATTATAGAAAATACAGAGGTTTTTTTTAGTTCACTTAGTTTTTTGTTACACATATTTTCCATTTGCTGATTATAGTTGTCACCATGGTGTTTTTTCTAATGTCCTCTTAAATTCTTTAGCCACAGGCACATTTTGCACATTAAACACATAGGGAGCATTTTCACTATTTATGTACAAAGTTTGCTTTGTATCAGCCAGCTTTTACTCTGTTCTGTTGTAGTAACAAATGACTCCAAAGCCTGAATGGTTTGTGGTAATGAAGATTATTTGCTATTTCGTAAGCTCTCAGGGGCGGATTGGCTGCAGCTATGTTTGATGTCACTTTTTCACTTTGAGAAAAAGCAGCCCCTGTCTGGGATAAGCCATTCTCATGAGGGGAAGAAAAGAAAATTACCAGAACCATTCTGTCTGTTTACAAGTTCAGTCATTTCCACACTCATTCTGTTTTGCAAAGCAAGCATTATGACCAGTGCCAGTCAAATGGGCCAGAAACTATCCTATCACAGAGATGAGCAACAAATAATTTTAATAAAAACATAATCATATGCTCTCTTTTTTTTTTCCTGGTTAGGAAATCACTCTTATTTTTATTTATTTATTATTTTTTAATAATAATATTTTTTATTATGTTGGTCACCATACAGTACATCCCTGGTTTTTAATGTAAAGTTCCATGATTCATTAGTTGCATATAACACCCAGTGCACCATGCAATACATGCCCTCCTTACTCCCCATCACCAGCCTATCCCATTCCCCCATTCCCCTCCCCTCTGAAGCCCTCAGTTTGTTTCCCAGAGTCCATAATCTCTCATGCTTCATTCTCCCTTCTGATTACCCCCTTTCTTTATCCCTTTCTTTTCCTACCGATCTTCCTACTTCTTATATTCCATAAATGAGTGAAACCGTATGATAATTGTCTTTCTCTGCTTGACTTATTTCACTTAGCATTATCTCCTCCAGTGCCGTCCATGTTGCAGCAAATGTTGCGAAATCGTTCTTTGTGATAGCTGAGTAATATTCCATTGTATATATGGACCACAACTTCTTAATCTAGTCATTTGTTGAAGGGCATCTCGGCTCCTTCCATGATTTAGCTATTGTGGACAATGCTGTTATGAACATTGGGGTGCATATGGCCCTTCTCTTCACTACGTCTGTATCTTTGGGGTAAATACCCAGTAGTGCAATGGCTGGATCATAGGGTAGATCAATTTTTAACTTTTTTTTTTTTAAAGATTTTATTTATTTATTTGACAGAGAGACAGCCAGTGAGAGACGGAACACAAGCAGGGGGAGTGGGAGAGGAAGAAGCAGGCTCCCAGCAGAAGAGCCTGATATGGGGCTTGATCCCAGAACTCCGGGATCACGCCCTGAGCCGAAGGCAGATGCTTAACGACTGAGCCACACAGGCGCCCCTCAATTTTTAACTTTTTAAGGGACCTCCACACTGTTTTCCAGAGTGGCTGTGCCATATGCTTTCTTATTTATTTATTTGTTTAGCTATTTGGCTGTTGTAGTTGTCCTTTCAATTCCCCTACATTTGATTGGATCTAGATATAATAATTAGTTTATGTTATACTAACTCTACCAGTAAGAAAACATAAGAATAATATATCTTAATGAAAAATGGTACCCAAAAGGTTCAGACCACCCAAAGGTTCCAAATACTACTCACCTCCACCTGGTTATTCCCATGGAGAAAGTACATCTTTGGATTTTTCACATAAAGCTAGAAACTATATGTTGGCAAAACTTTCCAAAAATGTTTTAATAGTGTGGGTTAAACAATACATGGTTCAAGGCTGCTTTCATCCTATAGACCATAGGTGGAGGTCTCTTCCTCAGGGACATAGAACTAATGCTAATTAAAAAAAATAAGCCTCATTGACTCAACAATCTGAGAGAATACAAGTCTGAGAGACAGTTAAGGTTATGGTTTATAGCCTTTAAAAATTCAGTTTTATGGGATTCAGGACTATATAAAATAATTCCAAACAAGGCTAATTAAAACAGCTAATTATGGGTTCCTAGAGACCTGCAGTGTTTGGAAGTCACATCTCATTCCTTCTGGAAATAGTTTTCCAAATTCACTTAACATACTTCTTCTGTAGCATTCTCCCCTTCTATTTTACATCATAACTTTTCTTAGCAAATGTTTCACGGCCCCAGAGTGGGGCTAAATCAGTCAATGAAACACAATAGATTGGTAGGGGTCTAATGTGTTATTTTTATTATACGTAAGTGCCAACTCTGCATTTCTTGAGACTGAAACTGATTTTATCTGGAAAAAGGTGATTTTGGAAGATCAATAATGTCACCAAAGCCCAGTTCCCATGAAGAAGCATCATATTCCCAAGAGTAAATACAATAACTCAGCAAAAACATAATTACTTCTTCTGTTGTAACTATAAGTAAATTATTTGTTGTTCCTGATGTAAATTTTTATGTAAATCTAGAAACTTGACAATTTTTTCTCATTTTTCTAACATAATGTCCGTGATATTATTATATTTGGAAGTTTTATGCATTTTGCAACTCACTGCTGTTACTTCTTTTAATGCCCCATTTGATTTCTATACAACGTGTCACATATTACGTGTACTGCCTTGTAATGATCACCTTCCACAGATAAGGAACTTGGTTATGCACTGCCTCCCTGACAAGACCATCTGATTAATGGGGTGATACATTAAATACAATGGGTCAAGGTAAATTCTGTGTTCCCACTATAGACTTCTTACTTTCTCTTGTGGTTTTATATTTTATCAGTGTATGTTATACTCAAAGACCATTTGTGTGACACTGAGCAGCATTTTTCACACTATGTTCTTATGAACAGTAGTAAGTATCATGTACAAATGTGAGGCAGTTTAAAAAAAAACACTTTTTCAAAAATACTGGGAAAAGAAAAGAAAACATTGTTCTTTTATTTCTCAGAGCCTTTCAGAGTACGGTGTTGAGTTTACATGTCCAAGAGGACTCTAGCGTGTAGCTTCTCCCAGATTCACCTGTCAGAGAACCCTTTGCTTATGCAGCGTCTTGCAGGACCAGAAGCTCTGAGGAGGGCGCTCAGGAGATGCTCACCTAGCTTGAAGATGGCGCACACCAGTAATTTTCAAAATGTCCTCTGCCGAGTGCTCTGAGGGTTAGTGAAATTACTTAAGGGGACAGCTTAGTGTGCATACCTCTCATTTCCTCTTCATATAGAGCATTTCTGTTTTTACTTATTTTACATTTGTAGTTCCATATGCATATTCTTTAAAGGCAGGATTCTGAACTGCCAAATTATAAAGAAAGGGAAGGAAAGGACTAAGAGAGGAAGGCAGGGAAGGAGAGAAGAGGGACGGAGACAGGGGTAGAGAAAGAATATGTCTTTTATCAGTGAACAAGTTGAGTCAGTTGCCTGAATTTGTTCATTTTTCTTTTGGCTGTAGAATTCTTGATATGTTAGGGGGTGGTTTGTTCATTATCTCATTATGAAAATTGGGGGAGAAAATTAAGGGATGCTTTGAGTAGTTAATGTACTTCTGGCATTCTGTAAATTCAATTAATTATATGTGGATCACATTACATCTGTTATAGTAATAACAACAGGCCGGTGTTTTCTGATGGAGAAACTAGTCCATCAATCATCCATAATCATTGATCTTCAAATAAGGGGACCCATTCTGCCTGGCTTACAGTAACCAAAGTGTGTTTTCAACGTTACTGCCAAAACATACTGTATTCCGCAAATCTCTTAAGAAGGCCTATTCTGTTTCCACTTGAGATATGAAATGACATCTGAAGTGGTGATGTATGTAGACTTAAAGCAATCTTTTTCAATCATTATAACCTTTAAGCACCACTAGCATCCCTCAGGATTCTTTGACCTTTTCTCTCTGTATTATGCTTTTTGACAGCTCAGAGAGGGAAGTAGTATACCTGACATCTGGTATAAACATGAAATGTTAATTCTTGACACATACTTAATATTGCCAACCACTTACAGATACTCGTATGATAGATTTTGTTTTTCCCATGGCTATAACATGAAGTCTGTACGAGTTTTCTTTATGCAGTGGTAGGAAGCAGTCAAGGTTATTTATATTCTAGTTTTCCATAGCTGTGGCTCTGTCTTGGATTCATCACCACAGGTTAGGCAGAAGGCGGGGGTTCGGCAGTCCTTCGCCCTGCAGTGACGGGATTTTGTTCTCTACAGTACTAGAGTAAAGAATAAGGGGAGTTAAAAGACTATTAGAACAAAACAGAGACACATAAGCACAATTGCGACACCCAGAGCGTGTTATTATTAAAGACATTATTAATATTTCTATTAATGAAGTAGACCCAAGGCAAAATTCCCTATCTCTTCTAGGCAGTGGGGGTATTAAAGCATCTCTGACTTATCTCTGATTCTTAGTGAAGTACATTGGAGGTATGCATTCCAAGCTGCAAGGCGTCAATAAGAATCCTCAACTAAATTGAAAGAAAGGCTAGTTTGCTAAAACCAAGTCATGATGGTCAAAACATCCTAATGCAATGAAGGAATTCTTCAGAAAGTAAAAGGATTTAGATGAAATTCAAAGCTCAGTGGAAATCCAGATATCTCCAAGTTGGGAGAATTTCGAAACAAGCCAAGAATTGACTTCCTAGTCATAGGAAGCAAGCATTAAACAGATAGCCTCAGAATTTCAGTTGGAGGTATTACATAGATAAAATTTAGAACCAAAACGTAAGAACGTTCTCCCTCCAGAATAGTACCTATGTATGTTTTTTGTTATATTTGTGAACTCCAATGTCTTAGGTACATGATTAGGGATAGATGCCTTGGATCAATTTTAATAGGAATTGAGACAACTAGCAGTTAGGTTATTAGTATTGTAATAAGACATCCTGATAGAGGACATAACATACCACCCTTATATATCTGTAAAGTTCTTGAACAATTTGTGGCATGGAGAACTGCTTCTTCTAAGCTCTGTGTAGTGTGTTGGTGAAAGGACTTGAGAACTTTTATACTTGGAATTGAAAAAATATTATAGAGTTGATAATTATGTAGACAGCCATACTCTATCTTAGTCCTAGTACAATCTTAGTAAAACTTAGGGAAACAACCTTCAAAGGGTCTCTCTGTAACAATGAGAGGGCTTCATTAAATGACAGAAGGAGAGACGAATTTTATGAAAATTGTTTTGGAATCAGGATGTAAGAGCTTCCATGGCAGGGAAGAAAGTAAAGGAATCCCTTAGCAAAGCTGCGTACAGATTCCACATGGAAAATGGAGGATGGGGCACCTGGGTGGCTCAGTCAGTTAAGCGTCTGACGCTTGATTTTGCCTCAGATTATGATCTCAGGCTCATGAGATAGAGCCCCCCATTAGGCTCCAAGCTCAGTATAGAGTCTGCTTGAGATTCTCTCTCTCCCTCTCCCTTTGCCCCTCCTGCTTCTCTCTCTCTCTCTGTCTCAAAATGAATAAATAAATCTTTTTTTTAAATGGCGGACATTTTCCAAACAATTCCAAGTAGATTTACAAAGGTTCAGCACAATGTCTACCAGGAATTACAGGGTGGGTGCGTGTGTTTGAGAATAGCTCCAGCAATCTGGCCCAGTTTGGAAATGCGTCAAGAGAGACTCAAATTGCAAGCCAGGTTCATGCCTCAGTCATGTCCCATCCAGGGTCAGGAACAACTTCCAAATCCAAACACAATTGAAAGAATTAAAACATGCACTGCCTCGTGAGCATACCCTTTTCTTGCCTTTCCTATTTCTGTGATACCTTTTAAAAACCAACCACAGTGACTGTACTAGGGAGATAATCCAGGGATAAGATGTGCTCAGTGCAGACCTTTTATTAAAGGCCTACAGCATTATGTCCTGGAGCATTTTGTTTTCCTTTTCTTAAACACTAGTTAGATCAGATTTTCAAAAGCACATCAGAAATATTCCTAGTCTTAAATCCAGGGATTTATAGAACACAAAGTTGAAGACCAGTGGGAAATTAATTTCCTTTGAAGCACATTAGCTTGAAGTTTCCTGCCCCCACAGTGGAGCAGAAATTGTTCAAACATCATTGTTGTTCCTCTTCCAAGTTATAAGCCAATTGCAGGAAGCCAGTGATTGCCTGGGCCATTCTGGCTAAATTGAAAAATAACAGGTCAAAGAAAGGTTAGCTGGAGACTCTTCATGTTGCTTACAACTACCACCACTGGAGGACCTACTGTATATGTATATGGCCTCTGTCACACATTTCGTATTCTAATAAGAGTGGCATTATGATTGCTTTAGACATCAGCAAGATAGACTTTATCAAATTGAGATACCTTTGAATGGACTCCGTATGGTGTTTTATGTTGCCATCAAGTATTTATTTACCAGTATATTCCAGACTTGCTATTTAAGAAGCTTCTGTGGGTGCAGAAAATTCTGGGTCCTCTACTTAGAACATTTGGCACGCCTATATTTTGCCCACACCTTCATGTTTTCTCAGTCAAGATTCTTCTACTACCCACTGAGTAGATGCCTTCTTCAGTTCACTGTTTCTCGAAAGCTTCACTTTGCTTTATCTTGAGCAGTACGTGGAAAAATATTACAAATTCCAGTGTAATACTACAACTTAAAGCAGAGTTCAGTGTTCATTTGCAAGGGAGAAATGAAGGGCCCTTTCCATTCTTCCACATCATTCCGAAAATCTTTAGGTCCGAGAGCATGCTGCTTAGCAAAGAACTTTTATTTTTCTTTTACGTCTTTGAATAGGTTTCAGGATACACTGTAACAAAGTGGAGTTGTCATTTTAGCCCTGAAAAAATTAATAAGTACATGTTCACTGCTAAAATTCTGCTATATATCTTTTCTTTATTGCTCTCTTCCTCTGGCAGAAACAAAATAATTACTAGCAATGAGACATAATGTAGCCACTTTATTTTAGCTATTTATTTCCTTTGCGCATACATACCGGTACCCACATGGTTTCTGTTCCTTTTGGCCAAATTATAGATTTACTAAGAAAGAAAACTGGATGAAGGAAAATTGCACACAGGGAGAAAGGAGGTATTTATTGGCATACAGTCTCCACTGCATATAGTTAAACAAAAGAACATATACAAAGTAAGATTTCAAAATGAACTCAAGCCTTTCCCTTGAAGATACTTTTAAAAAAACAATTCATAGTTTTTTTTTCAGATGATAAAAGCAATGATGCTTATTATAGAACATTTAGAAAATTTAGTAGGTTTAAATCAGAAAGGTAAAATTACCCATATTACCACAATGCCAAAATAACCATCATTTTCGTCTATTTACTCAGTCCTATTTTTTTCTACACATATTTTTCCATAATTGAGAACTACTATATAAACAAATTTGTGTTTGTTTCTATTAATGTTATAGTTTAAGCATTTCCTTACGTTAGTATAACACATTAGAAATAGTCTTTTTTATAAAAAGGTATAGCTATAACTATAAAAATAATGTCTTCAAATCATTCCTTATATTTTAAGGTGATTAGCATTTTGTTTCTCCTGTTTGGCACATTTTTTTTCTAATTTCTCACCTCTTGTTACTATGTCTAGTGGACTTCATATGTGCCTGCTTATTTTGTCTTATTTCTGTATTAAAACTTATCATTAAATCTCTTTGATTTATATATGATTTTCAGCCTTGGGTGTAATTTTTTTCACTTATGTAGCTTTTGTATAGCTTTTTTTTTTTATGTTATGTTATTTACCATACAGTACTTACTACTTCTTGCTGTAATGGTCCATGCTTCATTGTTTGCGTATAGCACCCAGTGCTTATTGCAATGCACGCCCTCCATAATATCCATCACCATGCTAACCCATCCCCCCACCCCCACCCCCCCTGAAACCCTCAGTTTGTTTCCCCGGGGTTGATAGTCTCTCGTGGTTCATCTCCCCCTCTGATTTCCACCCCTTCATTTTTCCCTTCCTTCTCCTGAAGTCCTCCATGCTATTCCTTATGTTCCACATATAGGTGAAACCATATGATAATTGTTTTTCTCTGCTTGACTTATTTCACTTAGCATGATCCCCTCCAGCTCCATCCACGTCGATGCAAATGGTATTCATCCGTTCTGATGGCTGAGTAATATTCCATTGTGTATATAGACCACATCTTTATCTATTCATCTGTTGTAGGGCATCTTGGGTATCATTCTTGATAAAGTCCACACATTACATATATGTTCATTTATTTTACTTTTAGTATCTGTATATATTTTAAAATTTCCATTTCAATCCATCCAGAATTTGTTTGGTGTAATTTGTGAGATTGGGACTTGGCGTCATTTTGGTTAAATGGATACCCAGTTATCCCAGTGCTCTTCACTGGACAATTCCCTCTTTCACTCACTTCTTTGAAATGCCATTCCAATTACTTAAAATCATCATATAGATAGCTTCATGCATACGTACATACATGCATACATACATATACAAACACGGATCAATTTTTGAATTCTTTCCTCTGTTATTTTTCACTTCCTATAGCATCACTACAATATTTTAAATGCTACACCTGCTACATTTCATAGTGTTTTAATACTTGTGGGGCAAATTCCCCTGAAGCACAACAACTTATTTTGACAAAAAAAGAAAAAATATAGTCTTTCAAATGTGTTAATTCTTCTAAATGACATCAGAATCATTACATTCAAAGAACTTTAAAAAGTTCTTAAAATATTTTAATTGGAATTATTTGATATTTGCATATTATTTGGGGAAAATTGATATCTACACTATTAAAATTTTACATTCATCAATATGTGGTATATATCTTCAGCATTAAAATCACAATGTTTTTTTCAATAAATCGGTTTCTTTCTGCATAAACTACACATATCATTTTCAATTGTGTGTCTAGGCATTTACATATTATTTTTCTAAAGATGATGGCTAATATACAAAAAGACTACCTAGCTTTTCCATATTTAATCTGTCCAAATTTTCTGGACACTATATTAAGATTCTTGGGTGATGCTCATGTGTTCCCAGAAGATACTATGACAAGAGCCATTTTTTAAATATATCTGAAGAGAATCCCACTGATTGTGTATTACTAAGGGTACTTCTGGTAGATGCTCTTTATCATATTAAGTAACTGGCCCTTCATTTCTCATTATCTGTTAGTCATTAAGATTGTCTGGACTTTTGCTATTTTGATGCTGTTATGAGTATCTTTGGGTATAAAGTTCACTCTGCAGTTTGGGTTATTGTGAAAGTTTTTTTGTGTTTGAATTCTTCAAAAGCACAAGTAGTGAGGACTGTTAATACAATTTCTGTGGTTGGAAATTTCTGTGGACAAAAAACAAAAGACAAAACGAAAACTCTAGAGCAAACTACATTGTTTTATAACCATGTCAGTATTTTGCAGTAGTGGACTAGCCATTAAACATACTGCAGAAAAATCTACTTTAATTTCTTTATTTTACAGATGAGGAAACTGAGACCACTGTAGGTCAACTGATTTGAGCAATATCCCATGGTGTAGTGGCCAGGCCCTCTGAAAACTCAGATTTCCTGATAACTGATCCTTTTAGTGATAGCAGGCTGTGTCCTGGGTTATTTTAAGACCATGCCGAGTTTTATAAGAAAATTCTTTTTAAGCTTTTCTCAAGAGGAAAAAAAAATTAAGTTTCTTTGGGAGGAAAAGGTAGAGTTGTAATCAAAGAGAGACAGGCATGGAAATGTCTTAATCACATTCAAGTTCCCCCAGTTAGGATGATAAACCAGAGTAATAGACATTGAGAAGCCTTAGCCAACTTCCTTTTATGTGTCCAAGGTATACAACATCCCTAGCATGTTGGGAGGGCTTGTAAACAAGTAACTTATTTGTTAATTTCAACAAGTACTTGTTGAAATAACAAATGTTTGTCTATTCACTTTCACCCAAACTGAATTAAGAAAGAAAATTCCTGACCCTTGGCATCTTCTCTAAAATGGAATGGACTCATCATAGAGGTAAATTTAGCCTAACAATTTAGATAATGGTTTATTTTGTATATATTTATTTTGTGCCTGCTTTTTTACAAAGTGTACTAGGGGAGAGTGTTCTGTCAGAAAGTTTATGATATGTAAGAGGGAGGAAATACAGAAAATGGCAAACCCTATGAAAGCCAAATGGATGAAACTGTTATGAGCTTGGGAAGACATCAAGGTGGAGTTGGCTTGTAAAAGATTGTTTTTCATGATAAAGAGAAGTTTCCTGGTTAAGTGAGCCTTGAGGAGGAAAAGCATGGAATATCTGGAATATCGATAAACGTAAAGACAAGAGAGAAGAGAGAAAGATGAACTAGAAGCGAATCAGCTCCCTTCATTAATGACTTTAATGACAAATAAGAAGAATAAGGAGTTCAGAATATTTCTGAAAGCCCAGCAAATTCTTTTTGGTTGCATTACCACCTTGGACAGGCTTCTGTTTCCTATAACATTTTTGTGGGTATATGCTCTTGAAAAGAAAAAACTTGAAAATTTAAAATATGGAGCACAAACTGCTTTGCAGTATGGGGTGTTGCAGAGGAAAGTCAAACACCAGGTCAGGCCATGAATGGATTAGATCTTCAACCTCTTTCTGCCTGTGTCACCTTCTTGCTGAAGAACTAGAATTTATGAACTGACCAGTTTCCATTGTAAAGTGGGTGGAGTCCCAAATTATGGTTTCAGTCCTGACTCACCCACCCAGCTCCTTGTGACCTTGCATGGAACAATAACTGTCCTTCTAACCTCACAGGTTCTTAGGAGGAGTCCCTGAGAGAATGCATGTGAAGCATGCCATGTGCTTCTCTTCCCCTTACACTTCATATTGTTTCAGCAATTCCGCTCAACAAGATCGGGCACATGTTTGCAATTCACAGTCTGGTTGAAACTGGCAGCCTCTGTCACTGGAGGAGTGTCCTGATACCTGTTTCTACTCTAGCCTCTCTCATGGTGCACACAATAGTCAGTTACTACTTTAAAATGTAAATTCAATCCTGTTACTCCCCTGCTTAAGCAGCTGCTTATCACAGATAAAGTCAAGTTCAAATTCTTTATCCTGCTCACAAGGCCCAAGGCACCTCTTCTCAGGCTACCTGAGGACATCTTCTCATCCCACTCTCCCCACTTCTCATTCTCCCCAGACTTGCTGGCCTTGTACTCCTCCCAGAACTCCTAAGGACCAGCACTTAGGGCCCTTGCACTGGCTTTTCCTCTGCCTCCAATGCTCACCTGCCCCCCATCTTTCCCTGGCTGACTTCTGCCATTGAGGGGGCTCTCCTGAGCCAGCCTCTTTCCTGAGCCTTGCATCTAAAGCAGCCTCCCCTCCCTGTCACTGTGCTGTCACCTAGGTTTATTTCCTTCATAGCTTTTACCGTTTTCTCCCATTTTATTGCTTATTGATCTTGTTTATTTTAAAAATTGTTGCCCCCTTGCCAATGCAATTAGAGTCTACTTCCGGGTGAATTAAGACTTTGCTTAATTTCTTAGCTCTGTACCCTTAGAGCCAAGGATATGCTTAGTATATAGCATGCACTCAATGAACAGGTGCGGGGTACCTGTTGGCACACTGAAAATGTTATTTACTACCTACTTATTTAAGGTAATGTGCTATAGGAAGTTTCTGTGTCTGCGACGTAGAAGGAGAAAAAGCTTGTGGTATGGAAGGAGAAAAAGGCATGGCTCTAAGTAAGACAAGGTAGAAAGTGATGAGTTCCAAAGATTTACAGTTTTATGAGCTTAGATAAGGCTTCATTTGGTGGGCTGTTATTAAAAAGAAAAAAAAAAGACCCCCCCCCATTAAAGACCTTTGCTAGATTATTAGAAACCTCATGTATGCGTGACAAAATTTCATACCCATGCCTTAAGCTGTGCTTCTGTATTTTTTTTTTTTTAACTTGGAAGAGGAGAGGAAACATACAGACCTTAGGGGTTCTGGGACATAGCCTTGGGAGAGCCACCATAAATCCAAGCATCCTTTGAAGTCTCATATCTCACTTTGAAGAATCATGTAGTTTTTGCCTTCTACCCTATAATATATCCACATGGTAAAATTGATGCCCCCGGAAGATGTGCCTGGGGAACCCCAGGGCCTCACATATCCCCAGCACCTAGGCTTCCACTCCTGGGCAACATAGCCTCCAGCCCAAGAAGCATAAAAGACCTTGTATCTTTTGCAAAGTTTATTCTTAGAGGAAGATGGGCTTCATTCATAAGTGCTTCCCAGCCAAGCCTATGCTTAAAACTAGATCTAAAATGCTGGCTGATATAAAAGCTTGCATACTGGAGAGTGGTTGGAAGAATGAGCTATTTTGGAAAAATGACTCACTGAGTAACAGAAAGTGAGGAAAATGAGAGGAACGGGAAGCAGACCCCACAGCATTTTCAGCTGGGCAAGTCTGGGGCTTCTGTGAGCATCTCTGGGCCTCACCTTATTACACCACACGACATTATGTTGCCTAATGCTTATGCTGTCAGATTATGTGCCTCAGGCTCAATTTGCTAAGAGAAAGAGGGGTGTTATGACACCATTTTAGAATGGTTCTTGGGTGCTTGGCTGGCTCAGTCAGTTGAGCATCCGCTTCTTGATTTTGACCAGGTCATGATGTCAGGGTCCTGGGATCAAGCCCACATCAGGCCTGGGGCTAGGCGGGGAGTTTACTTGAGATTCTCTCTCTCCCTCTCCCTTTGCCTCCCCCCCAACCACGCTCATGCTCTCTCTCTCTCAAATAAATAAATTAATCTTTAAAACAAAAATAGAATCATTCTAACAAGTACTGTTTTTTAATGGTTAATTAGGCCCCTGAATCAGCTTGTTTCAGGTAACTGTGTGAGAGAGAGAATGAATCAGAGTATGAACAGTGTTCACATTCAAATGGAGGGATTAAAGACTGGCGGAGAGCTGAGCTAGTAAAAAATGTTTCTGTAAATACTGTTTTCCTAGTCTCTTTTTTATCTTGAGTACATGCTTTTACGAAAACTAATTTGGTTATAATAAGGACAGTTTGAATCTCTTTTTTAGTATGAACAGTTAAAAACCTGTAGTTAAAGAAAAACTCATCTTGTGTAGTGATTGAGCTTCAGGAGTAAATTAAATTGGATCTTATTAAGTAGTGGACCCAGAATGCATTACATTTTTTTTTTATATTTTCCTTAATAACGGAGCCGGTCTCATGGTCTCTAAGCCACATATAACCTGTCAGTTATGAAACATTTTTCTTCAACAAGGTCACAAGTTTATTTCTCCTGAGTTTTTCTTCCCCGCTCTTCTTATACAAATATTAACGTATCTCTAATAGAAGTAGGGAAAATTATGAATGTGTTCTTATTTGGAAATCCAAGATAAAGGGAATCGTTCTTTGCTTTGATCTCATAGCTGATATTAAACATTGATCCAAAAACTTATGCAAACATAAATACTGTATTAAAGTATCCTTTGGTGTGCAAATCGGTCCTTAAAATATGATAGTTACTGCTGGATTATTATAAATAGTTCCTAAGAACTGAAATGTTCATTTATACCTATGTAACCCAAGGTAATCACCAACACTGATTTATAAGTCTGAGTACTCAGAGCTTTTATTTTATCCTTTGTAAAGGTCAGCTGGTATAGCATGCATGGTAATCTTAATCCTTAAATAATGCTCTAATTCCTTGAAAGTAAACAAGTAGAAAGGGGCACATTGTGTTGCCATGGTTGCAGGGAATTGTTGATCACAATTACACTTTTAAACCTAAAATGGCCCAGTGATTTTCACAATGGCCTGCAATTGCAATTCCTTATAAAACTTTCCGTAATAAGTCTTTCTCAAACAGGAGTTTTCCACACCAGAGCTCTACAAAGGATGATTATTTTGCGGGCTAAAGAGAATGTGTTAATTACTAGGAGGCAGATTCTAATTGAAAGAGTAATGGAAGATACAAGACTTCTATCATGACCCCAACTGGGATGGTGCTCTTGCTTGAGAAAGCAATTTAACAGCAGCTCTGAACTTCAGTGTTCCCATCTGTTAAATGGAGATTATTAGGAACACCTTCTGTTTGAAGGTAAACAAATGGGAAAGTTAAAAGGAAAAGTAATGGGATCTTTGAAGGAGAAAAGAAGAGCCTTATGTTAATTTGGAGAATCATTTCTTTGTATAAGATGTACTGACAACTTTTAATTAGAGACATCGTTTGGATATTTATTTTTAACTATTTTAAGACCCAGTTATAAATCTCCATCCAAAACAGCCTCACCTTTTTATTTACAGGCTACAACCAGCCATAAACAGACTAGTCACGATTATTTGAGATTCCTTCATTATATAACTAGTTCACTTAATTCACCAAGCATGGACTTTATACCCACTCTGTTGCTGGGCTTAAAGGATACAAACATAAACATCATGGTTGCCTTCATGTTGCTCAGAGTCTAGTGGTGGAGAGGCATATAATAAAGACATTTACAAGCTGTAGGAGAAGAAATTGAGGCTCATACAAATTGCACGGGGGGGGGGGGGAAACAAGTGAAACCTCAGGTTAAACAAACTACCCATGTTCCACCTTTAGCTAACAACCCTTGCTATCTTTCCTATCATGTAGCACCTTCTTATGGCTGCAATCGCTTTACCAGAAGTGAACTACTTAATAACAGAGTTTGAGACACACATTAAAACAGTTTTAAAAACTTAGACAAAAACAGTGGAGAAAAAGAATATTTTTTTAACCACCTGCATGTTAAATACTTTTCTGTTCATTTTCACATTTTCCTCTTGACAAAGCCTGTGAAGTAAGAAGTATCATTCCACTTTCAGGGATAAGGAAACCCAGACTCAAAGCAGGAAAATAACTTGTCCAGGGTTGACAAGCTATTAGCCCGCATGGGCATGGCCCGAATTCATTGTTGTTTTTTGTTGTTGTTTTTTAATCAAGTGTTTATATAACTCTTACTAAATGCCGACTACTCTCATTTAGGACGCCTGGGTGGCTCAGTCTGCCTTAGGCTCAGGTCATGATCCCAGGGGTCCTGGGATCAAGTCCCACATCCAGCTCCTTGCTCAGCAGGGAGCCTGCTTCTCCCTCTGCCTGTCGCCTCCCCCACTTGTGTGCACGTGCTCTCTCTCTCGCTGGCAAATAAATAAATAAAATCTTTAAAAAATAAATAAATAAATGCCTTATGGTTACGTACTCATAAGGAGTTAGATTCAAGTCTGTATTGTTCCAATCTTAGGGCTAAAAAATTAAGCAAAGTCCTAACTCACCTGGAGGTAGACCCTAATTGTATTGGTAAAGGGGCAACGATTTTTAAAATAAACAAGACTGACAAGCAATAAAACGGGACAAAATGGTAAAAGCTATGAAGGAAATAACCCCAGGTGGCAGCACAGTGACAGGGAGGCGAGGCTGCTTTAGATGCAAGGCTCAGGAAAGAGGCTGGCTTAGGAGAGCCCCCTCAGTGGCAGAAGTCAGCCAGGAAAGACTGGGGATGGGGTGAGCATTGGAGGCAGAGGGAAAGCCAGTGCAAGGGCCCTAAGTGCTGGTCCTTAGGAGTTCTGGGAGGAGCACAAGGCCAGCAAGTCTGGGGAGAATGAGAGGTGGGGACAGCGGGATGAGAAGATGTCCTCAGGTAGCCTGAGACCAGATGTGTACGTATGTGTGTATGTGTGTATAAGCATATGGCAGGCAATGATGAAGGCTTAACATACTGATGACAAATGTGTTCAATCAGACAAATCCTGATTTTGTTCTCCAAAGCCTATGTGTGGCACTCATCTGCTGATTGGATATAGTTATGTGAATTCTCACATTTCTTAACCTGCCACACTGTCCCACGTGCTTAGGGACTGGCAGGAGAAAGAGAAAAGGACATGAACAGTTTGCAGGGAAACAGAATGAATACTATAGGCGTGTGCAAACAAGTATCTAATCTAGACTTCTCAGGCTACTCAGTTAATTCCATTTTTTTATCATTGTATCAATTTGTATTATTACTCTATTAACATATAGTTCCTTTTCATTGCACATTAAACATTTTTTCATGTATTTATTTATTTGAAATAATGAGAGTCCTATATTTATAGACTCTTCTGTGAGTTCAAAGCACTTTCATGAACGTCAAATTACTTATCATCACAGCAGAGTAACAAAAAATGATTAAAAATCATATCTTTATTTGAAATCAGAAGCCACTGATCAAGAATAGAAAGAAAGCAGAGGTTTTCTTGTTGGTGATGGTTATTTGAACATTTATCACAAATGCTTAAAAAACTCACTTCAGTCTAGCTTTGCTAATTCCTCACCATCTTTCCAAATCAGATGACTAAAAAAAGAGATTAACTTCCTTTTAACATTACAGAATCTGCATTTATCTCTAGATAGACATTACTACAGTTTCCTCAGTGTAAATTGAGATTGGGTGTCATATGTCCCGATAAAATGGACACTCTCGATGTCATTCAAATGATAGATCCTTTGCCATTTTGCTCCACACTACTTTAAAAAATAAATATATTATTCTTCTGTTTCTGTTCTCTAAGGGCTTTATAATACATTGCTTCAAAATCACACTATTTTTCTAATGCTAGATGCTTAATTAACATCTGGAAAGCATATATATCTTATTGAGACTCAATCATGTTCCCCCCTAATCAGATGCAGGCTTTTTTTTTCCCTATGTTACAGCTATTAACTTACTACCCTTTGAGTTTTTGACTTAATAAATGGGAAAAACAGTTTGTCCTTAAATTTAAATCTCAAACTCCCTTACCTTATGTAGACTCATTTCTATATTAATTTGAGATGAACATCTCTACAGACTGGTCTAATGAAATAAGTCTATTATTATTATTCTTTTTGGTTTTTCCCAGGAGGAGAAACCAATTTTCTCGGTTCTCTCGGTGATGTGTCTTATTCCGCTACACGATATCCCCTCTACCTACTATGTAATCTTTTCGCTTTTTGTTATTGAGATTTTTATAGAATGTACTTTTACGATGTTCTGAGTGCTTTGAATCACAATTGTTGATCTACTTTTATTACTATTAAACTCTCAGAGGTCTATCAGCTACAATTGCGCTTGTCCTTCTCCATTCGTTGATGGCTGGTAAAAGGTCAGGTTCAACATGAAAAATTCTGCAAATGGAACAGGAAAAACTCAGCACTGTCTGGCAGATTTTGAATCACAGGACTGTTTGTGGCCCGTCCTCACTGTCTGACCTCATCTGTACTCCTTCTCCCCTTTCCCACTGTGTTCCAGCCAGGTTGGTGCTCTTCCTTGTTTCCTTTACATGGTAGATTCAGTCCTACAGGAGGGCCATTGTTCTCAGTGTTCCTTCTGCCTGGAACTTGCTGATCTTTCCAAGGTCTGCTCCTCCCTGTTAATCACACTTCAGCTGAAGGGTTACGTCCTTACTAACACTCCCCTTGCACATCATCCAGAAAGGGACGGCCACACACTTTGAGAAACGTGCCAAGGGAAGGGAACAGTGAATTAAAGAGAAGAAAAGTCAAAAGTTTTAGTATTGTGTGAAAAGATTTTCAAAAGAATGAGACATCAGAGCATGCAAACGCCAACAACAGCCATCAAATACTCACTGCCGGTGGGAGTGTGGCATGGGGCATGTTCTGGAAAGCAGTCTGCCATCCGGCCGTCACATGACTGTCCTCATAGACTCAGACACGGACTTTCTGCTCTTCATCATGTATTTAAAAAATTTTTCACGTAGCTCAGTAAGGGTTCGTGTTTGAGGATGTTCCTTTCAGTATTATTTAGACCGTTGGAACGTTGAGAACAACCTTGGAGTCCATTGGTGGATTCGAGGATAAGTAACTGTAGTAAAAGTGTGGTTGATGCACATCTGGAAGCATGTACAGAGGTTGTAAGCCACAAGCAGAAGGCATAGTATGGAGAGACCTTAAAATAGTGCCTGCTTAAAAAAATTAAGAATTAGGTATATAGCACAATATCATTTATGAAAAACGTAAACCAAATTTCTGAGAATGTTCTGGCCTTTGATCTGGGTGATAATTGCACAGATATACCCATGTGCTAGAGCTCACCAAGCTGGACAGTCCAGTGGTGCACTCCGCAGACGCATGTTAGACCGCAACTCAAGAGTTAGAGACGTGAGCGCTATTCTTGTCTACCTGCCCAAAGTGGTTCTCCTGAGTTGATTTCTATGGCATGAACCACCTAACATTGTTTTCATAGCCACTATCGTCATTTGATACTTTTCCAAAACCTACTTAAGTTTGTTCCTTAAAGCGCTCTCTCTCACTCCTAGAATGTGAGCTCCCCGAGAACAGAGAATTCCTCTAACTTGTCGGTTCTGACATAACTCACACATGTAATGACGCGGAATTCTCTCTGCCTTGTTGTGTTATGCAGTATCCTCTCTACCTAATAGCTAATCTTTTGGCTTTTTGTTTTTGAGGTTTTTAGAGAATGTGGTTTTGTGATATTCTAAGGGTTTAGTGGTTGCTGATTAAGTGTGGAAGAAAGGAAGAAAAAGGAAGGAAAAAAGGTGGAGGAGGGAGGGAGGAAGGGAGGAAGGGAGGAAGTGTAAGTGGAGCCAGCAAGAGCCAGGGGGTTCTTCCCTTGCCTTGTCACCTCTCATTTACAGCATCAGTAAGCTTCATTTGCCTAATGGTGGCCTCTGTCTGTTGGAGTCATGCCCTTTAATCTCCCCTGCCCTCAATTAAATACTCAAACATTGCCAGCCCCTGGTTTAGATTCTCTGTCCTTTCTCCCTCCCTCCTTATTCTCTCCTCCTCTCTTTTTCCATTCCTTCTCATACCTTCTTTGTCATTCCAGGGCCTGTCTCTACTTATTACATGAGGAAAGTCACATCACAATGCTCACCGAAATTAAAAGGCAGTGTGTTAAGAATCTAAGTACAAGAGTGCAAAATAATAATAATATACATAATAATAGATGGTGCACCCGCGTGACTCAGTCGGTTAAGCGTCTGACTCTGGGTTTCGGCTCGGGTCATGATCTCATGATCCTGGCATCCAGCTGGGCTCCATGCTCAGTGGGGAGTCTGCTTCAGATTCTCTCTCTCTCTCTCTCAAATAAACAAATAAATGTTTAAAAATAAATATAATAATAGCTAACATTTACTGAGCACTCAGTCTGTGCCACTGAGGTATAGTTAGCTATTTAATCTTGACAACAACTCCATAAAAGAGAGATCATTTTCCCCATTTAGCAGATGAGAAACTGAAGCTCAGACACAGGGGTGATGGGCAGGAGGGTCAGATCATTGTCTGCTTTTGAATACCCCTGTCCCCCAACCCAGGAAACACATATTTACAGAGTGTCCACGGTCTTGGCAACTCTCCGTCTCTATGAGTATTGTACTTCACCTCTCCCGTAATCTGAGACAGTATCCTCGTAAGCAGGAAGCCTGTGGTTAGGCAAAGCATAGATCATTTAGGTGGAGCCTATTTCCATGAAGCAGGGCTGCTTCCTTCAGCATAAATCTCAAGAGGATCATAATGTTTTATCGGGCTGCCAAACTCCAAGTTATTAAAACACCTCCATTCATATTAGAGGCTGTTATGTGTTTAATTCCTCTAGTAAGACACATCTGCGGTAATTCATGATCAGGAATGGGTTCTTATTATACCTCGATAAATAGAGTACTGGCAGAGAAGCTAATAAATGTAAGAGAAAATACTTTCCGAGTGCCTAGTGCCTTTATATTTCTACCTTTTCCCCTAAATTAACCTTTGTATCGTAATTTTGATTGCCCAGTTACATTGACGCATCTGTGTGCACACTGCTAAATCTGACCTTTACCGTGACTCCATGACCATCTTTATAATGGCGTGCTTTGCGCCGGGCAAGCATCTGCTAAGTGTGCAGTGTGTGGAACATGTGGGTGGGTGGATACTGCTGCCTGGGCAAGGTATTGGCTCACCCGGTTTGCCTGGTGGGCTGTGGCTGCCGTGCCATTCCTGTGGACCCCGCGCAGTTTGCCCACGGGGTTCTTTCCTGCTGCGATTTCTGCTTTGCCTACTGCACCTGACTTTGAGACTGTGTTTGGAGCTTCCACAGGCGTGAAGTCTACTTTTTGATTTTGTATATTCCCTAGGCAGCTCAAAGCTTTCTAGGGCCTCATGGAAGGAAGAACATTGACACAGAGAACTGTGGAATCAGAACCAATTATTCTGCCACGAAATAGCCTTTTCTTCCAAAAGAGCAGACTCTCAGCGGCAAGATAAAGTCGAAAAAGGCACGCTGTTCGGGCTGTTTCACATTTTGCTTCTATTTAGTCATACCCTTTAACAAAAGCCAGCATTCAGGGCCTGGGTCCCACCCAGGTCAAATACTGCAGGATTTGGAATCCAGCTCTATTAGAGCTCTGAGTCAGCCGTTGGGTAATGCCCCTTAATGAGATCGCTTGACTAGCAAATGACATTTTTGTTCTTAAGAGTTCACAGAGTCCTTTTTTGAAGATCATTGCATGCAATTCCCTGTACCATTTAACTGCAGTGAGGGGTACGGATGATATGCGACTAGGGGATGAGTTTGAAAGAAGAGAAGGGAAAAAAGGCAATGGTGTCGTGTTGACTCCTACAAGTTATTATCATGCTGGTTCCTGAGAATCTTAATTACATCTTTCAGAAGCTCATTATTTATTGCAGAGAGAATAATAAGGCTTTCTTCTAAGTCGTTAGGCTTGGGATCTAAATTTTAGGCCTTCAATTTCTCTCTTTTATCTTGGCACATGGAATAGGGTTTGGATTAAAGAGAGAGGAAAGATTGATGGCAAGTCTGAGTTAGTGGGTGCACAACAACTTACATTTCATGAGCTGGGACTTAGGAACAGGCTGGGTTCCAACCTTGCTTCCCTGCCTTACTCTGCACGAGATCTCATGTAACTGTTATGGGCCTCCATATTCTCATCTGTATAATGGGAACAATAACTCCTACCTCATGGGGTGGTATGAACATTAAAGGAGCTATCAGTATGCAGGGACAAAATGCCTGGCACAAAGTCGTTTCTCAGGAAGTAATAGCTGTTATTGTTACTACGGTGACTGTTTGTGCTGTTATTATTATAGAATACTCAGTATGTGTCACACTTTTCAAAGCATAGCATAAAGCACAAAAAAATTGACCATGACCCTTCTATGAGTCATTTTTAGGTACCATGTTTGTTGATGGAAAATGTTTTTTGAAGTAGACTTTGAGTCAGACATATTCTTCCCATCCCACTTTCTCTCACGTAACTAGAAACCTTGTACTTACCGAGCAGTGTGGTAAAGTAATTTACAAAATTAATCCAAACTCGTTAATTTGGTGGCTCTAGCAGGGTGATTTTAATTTCATTTGGCCTTCTACAAATATAAAAGCCAATGTAATTCCACAAAGTTTGCCTATAAATATCTAGCATACAATATTTGAAAGATAAAGGTCAATAATTTTAATAATTAAAATTATATTTTTAATACCTTCATTTCTTCTGTCAGTAACTTGCGTGTGAAGTCAGTTGAAGCTGCATGCTGACAATGTGAATACAAACGGAAAAATTAATCCGTAGGATGGGACAAATGCCAAGAGTATGCATATTGATCTCTAATATGGAAAACAGTGGCAATTATCTTCAGTAATCACACTAAAACTTGGTAACTAGCATAAGAGCTGACGGAAGGAAAGTCTGGTGAAGTGGCTGTCCTTTTCTAAATACGTTTAAGTGATGGCTGAGTCCTTCAAGAATCTCATTTCCCTGATTTTATCCAGGACTTCCTGCCACGTGGACAGCAAGAGTGCTTTCTTTGTGGAGGTTGTAAAGGCCAGTCGATTTTCTCTTGCCTCTGTGCCTGTAGGCAATTTTGTGAAATGTCCTGTGAAGACAAATGGATAGAATATATTTTGTATCCAAAGACTATTTTAGCTGCCCCTTAGAATAGAACTTATTGGGAAATACTTATTAAAATAAATACAATTATTAGCACTGATCTTATACCTTTTTTTGGTAAGAAAGTTTTTAATAAGAATAAATATATTATTGGGTTTTAAAATCTATTTTCTATGTATCTTTGTTTCTTTTCTTTTTTTAAACAGTTATGAAAACCTTCCAGCTATGATTTTTCTTGCACTGAGTTTTTCAGTCACGTTTAAAATACTTGAATTTCTAAAATCAGTGCTATGACAGCCACGCAGCTGAAGTGTATTCTTATCGTAAGAATTATCTAATTAATTTTTCAAAAGATGTTTGTCTGACCAATAAACTTCTCATATATTAGGCTCTCGATAAATATTTACAACGTAAACTTTTATTTTAATTCACGTCCCTTTTTAATTTGTCAGTATTAGCCTATTTGGTTTTACTGTCTCTTACCCACCTTTTGAGGTATACTAAGGTAATTTTAAGTCAGTGAATTGGTTTTTGTCAGACACCGTCATGGCGCCGAGACAGGCTGATCTCTGGCTACTCAGAGAGCCAGTAGTAGACCATCCTGACACTGCCAACAGCAGGGGAGCTGCGATGAGCTGATCATCTGCCTTGGAACATTCTCCCTTTCACCCCAGAATGAGAATTCATCAATTAAAGAAAAGGAGAGAACATTTTTAATTACCAGGATCCCATTTCATATGTATGGCGTTAAACTGTTAAATATAAATTGTTTCTTTTTCCTACCTGTGCCATTATGTTTTCATGAGGGTTCAAGAGTGAAGTAGAGTGGGGACCTTTTCTCATATTCATTTAATATCTGCATATCACCCAAAACAATGGCATGGAGATGAGCATTTAATTAACAGCTCTTCTGATTTTAAAGGCAGAGCAAGCTCTCTGTATCCTCATAGGGATATGATGAGATATTTCCATTACTTAAGATTAGAGGCAGTGAACTGACATTTAGAAATGATTGTTCCCATTTGGAAATATTTCCAAAAGCAAGTTAGAAATAGAACTCCAAATCAGTGATAGCTTCCAGTGCCGCGCACAGCAACTTACTGACTCCCCAGCTCACTCAGCACCCCCTGTACTGAGAACCCGGCTTCTGCTGCAAACTGAGTTCATCTGATGAATTTAGCAGAAAGGATGCAGTGTTTTGTCATGCCTGCATTTTGAATATTTTCAGATTCCGAGTTTGCTCCTGTTAGCTTTCTATTCAAACGAGACCCGGTAACTTTTTCAGAATGCTTACACTGGCTTACCTTTTCTCTTGAGAATAAAATTTTAATCCTAATTATATTCTGTTTAATTATTTTATTCTTCTCTGTCTGGTTCTGCCAGTTGTATTAATGAAAGTTTATTTTTGCCATGTTCCCTTCTCTTTTTATACATAGTGGTTTCTATATATCCAGTAGTGTATACCTCAGTATCTCCTAAAAGTACATTAAAACACTTAAAAAAAACAACTCCCACCACTCAACCAAGTTGGTTATAGGAGTCAAATCTCCATGCACATCATGATTTTAGAGCTGCTCACCATCTCCAAAGCATAGAGAACTTGTGTGACACCTGTTTGCCTTGTCCTCCCGGCCAGCATCTTAAGCTCTTCCGGATGGTTTGGTCTGCTCCCTAGTTCTGCCAGGGAAAATTCTATCTTCACTCCTTAAATCCAGGTGGGCTGGTTCACTTCAGAGCCCAAGTTAGTCAGCCCTGCCTCTCTGCTTTCTTCACAATGCCTGCATTTTGCATAGTTGACTTCTTTGTAGGGTCCCCACAGAGGACAATCCAACAAGACCCAAGCAACACCAAAATCAGTGACAACAACCACAAGGATTTATTGGGCACTCACTATTTGTCATGCATGCCTGTAAGTGCTTTGTATTTTCTTATTTAATCCACACACCAAACCTATGAGTAGGTGCTATTCTTACCTTTATTTTGCAAAAAAGGGAACTAAGGCACAGGGAGAAAAGAAACATTTCCCTAGATTACACAGTTCTGGAAGTACCAGAACCAGGGATGGATCCTAGTCATGGTTTTGGGGGCTTTTTTAATTTTTTTGTGGGTTCTTTTGTAGTTGTTTGGTTTGGGTGTGTTTGCCGTTGACTCTTGTTTTTAACCAGTACCCTAGACCATCTTTTGTAGAAGTGAAATTTGCAAAGGAGATTCAATATTTGAAGGATAGAAGGGATCATAAACACCAGTACTCCCCAACCGTTTTGAATTCATGGGTTCATTCTAACTGTCAAAATGTTAATATCACGCACGTGATTGAGAAGATACAATGAGAAGACAGTCCCATATAGTGGCTTGGGCTCTGTTCCACATTGCCTGGGTTCAAATCCTTCTAACTCTCTTACGTGGGACTCCCCTAATTGCCTTAGTTGCCTCATCTGTGCAAAACAGGATGATAACAGTGTTTGCCTCATAGACTTTTGCGAGGATTAAATAAGCTAATATGTAAAGGTGTTATCGATATCTGGTGCTGAAATCAGTATCAGTGTCTGAGTATTCAACTGAGCTGTTTTTATTGTTTTTTGTATTTTTGGGAGAGAAAATACGTGATACCCCAAAGTTCTAATGAATTCAGTAACACTTTTTTTTAAAAAAAAGATTTTATTTATTTGAGAGAGAGAGAGAGAGCAAGAGCAGGGTGAAGGACAGAGGGAGAAGCAGACTACCCATTGAGCAGGGAGCCTGATGTGGGACACGATCCCGATCCCAGGACTCTAGGATCATGACCTGAGCTGAAAGCAGAGGCTTAACTGACTGAGCCACCCAGGCACCCCATTCAGTAACACTTTTTAATTAAATATACATTCTTGTCAGTCACAGTATAACCTACACATGTTAAATAACAGGCCCCGTCTATATGTTATAAAACATAGAATTTGTTCAGCCTCTCCATCAAGAGCAGCATGCATGTGGATTCTCTAATCTTACAGCGATTCCGCGGTTGCCAAAGAATCCATATTTGGCAACCAAAGCAATTTCATGCAACCCTCTCCTTTTTCGGGAAAGAGAATCTGAGACCAGAGAGTTTAAGATAATTTATCAAAGGTACATAACCTAGAATGGGACAAAGTAATGTCTAAACCTCAAATTTCATGACTCCAACATGGAAATCCGTACTTCCAAAGATGTCCCAAAAAGCTATTTCAGCTTGTTTTTACAATCAGAAAGATAGCTTGGTCAAGCACTCTTGTGTCCTTAAACAGTATTTTATGCTCTTTGAGTTTATGTTATCCCCACTACCTTTGCTGTTTCTCCTTGTAAAGCAATGGAGAAGTGTTCCTTTGTATCTTTATAGATCAGAGGCTGAAAGGAAGTTTGGAGCTACAACAGAACAGTGTCCGTGTTCTGCTACCTGCCCTCATTACAAGTCATCAGGCACCCTACAGGGTTGATAATCAAATCCTTATTACTAAGACTGTTCTGTAACCTTCGTATATTTTCTCTGGTGAGCAAATGGTACAAAAACAGATTCTCTAACTGGAATTTGAAAATCTTTCTCTAAAGAGAAGTGATAAAATTGATTATTTTTACCAGAACCAAAGTATGATAAGTATCTATGAATAACAGAAATAAAATATAGCTACAGGGTTGCTTGATCTAAAACATGGCACGCTAAATACTCTTTGATGTCACACATTCAGCTTGGAAGCTAGGAAAGCGCTTCATGTCATGCCAGTGGAAGGTCAACTAATTGAATTAATAAAATAAAAAGATGAAAGAAACGAACATGCTCAGAAATTTCCAGAAGGTATGTTGTCAAAATAAAGTGTGGTATAAAACAAATATGAACAATTTCAGTAATTCCCAGAGCCTTCTACAGCCTATGGTCTCAAAAAAAGAGAAAAGACAGAAAAAGTTGTCTAGAAGCAGAGGACTAGAGTTCCACAGGGTAACTAAAATAAATGCATTGCTTTCACTTAGAATATCAACGGCTAAAACATAACTGACAGGGCGATATTTATATCACCTCAGGTAATATTAAGGGAAAAGAATCAAAATAAGCAGGGTAAATCGGCAAGACACCTTGTTCAACAGGAATTTATTTAGAAAATAAAAATGCAGTATTGTTTGGGAGAATAAACAGAAGAGGTAATATTGGATTACGAAGGAATGAAGCTCAGGATTCTTCCAGTTTAAGGAGGATCAATGGACATTTATGTCAAACAGATTAACTTTCTTTCGTAAATTTATTCTTGACTTTGATCAAGGCAGAATCTAACGGTTCGTACACTGTAGAGCTGCATATTTACTTCTTGGAAAGAAAAGCTTTTCATCATATTGGCTGAAGAATACTCACATGATTGCTGTTTTTTCTTTTCACAAAGAAACCTGTCTTCTTTACCAGCAGTGCTTTGTACAAAAATGTTTGAAAAGAGGAAGCGGGTGGTTGCTTTGCATTTCTTTGTATTGTTTTAGGTAAATACATGGGAAGCCAAAAAAAAAAAAAAAAAAAGAGAGAGAGAGAGAGAGAGAAAGAGTCAGTGTTCCTATTACAATTTCTATTATAATTTGTTTCTTGTTTGAAAAATGTAAAAGGAAGGAAATTAACTGAAGTAGTAAACATAAACTTGACCACATTTTAGGGACAACTGTCAATAGAACAACACACTTAGATTATATTAAATACTTGAGCTGGTTCAGAAGGTCATTGTCCTTTTTTACCAACTGAAGATTATGGCATGAGTTTTGCAACCTTCTTTTTTTTTTTTTTGTTTAAGATTTTATTTATTTATGTGACAGAGAGACAGCCAGCGAGAGAGGGAACACAAGCAGGGGGAGCAGGAGAGGAAGAAGCAGGCTCCCAGCCGAGGAGCCTGACGTGGGACTCGATCCCGGAACGCCAGGATCACGCCCTGAGCCAAAGGCAGACGCTTTAACGACTGCGCTACCCAGGCGCCCCTAGTTTTGCAACCTTCTGCATGAGGCACAAATGTGTAATTAGGATGCACTGTCTGCCTCAGTGGACTCCTGTTCTACAGTTTTGATAATCACAATGAAGCCAATATTCATTCAATATTTCTTTATTAGAACAAGATTCAGATTAGAATCCTAGGGGTCCCCTTATGAATGACTAGAAGGGTCATTAGTCCATTGCCAGATACAGAAAAATTGCGGTGCCTAGCACCAGAATACAGTATTAAAGAATTCATAGTTGAAATGCTGCCTTTGACATCCTCTCTGTCAGCTCGCTATTCACTTCCTCTTACACCTGTGCATTTATTGACCAACACAATGCACAACTATTAGTTAAATATGATGTTTGTAAACAGGTAGCTGAGATGTTGAAACGTAAAATGGGGATAAGGAAAACCTACTAAAGTAGCAATGGTGAAGTCTACTAGAAATTAATATTAGATCAACAGTTCTTTGAAAAGTATAGAGAATCTCACATGATATAAATTGCCGACATTTTGAGGAGCTCATAACGGCAGGGTATGGACAGAATCAGAGCAATAGATTATTTTCTTCCTAATTTCTACCTCTTACTATTCCTGGTACCTGGGTAGTATAAATTGTGAAAGAGTCCCTGAATTAGGGACATTCAGATACTTCTTTACTTTTTGATCTTTCATTGGCCAGAAATCATTCTTGCACTGATTGAGGTATACTATATCGAGAAAGCAATTGATAGAGAGGGGTCAAATATACAGTAACAACAATATTGAGGATTTGATAAATAAGCCAGTTGGTCAACATAGTAAATCTTTAGAAACAAAGATCAGAAAGATGATTTCTAAAAAAAGTCAAACACTAAGCAAATGAAAATTGTAACTAAAACCTGAATTTGAGAGGTAGGCTTTTATTTCTTCATGTGCATTTCTCTCTAACATCAGCAGGGTTTTATTCAGGTAGATTATTAAAATCAAAGAAAAAGAATGGCAGTTTTTTCTGGCTTTGGAAGACATTTCTACAGAGTGATAGATTTTTCCATGGACATATCTTCCTAGCCAAGTAGACAAGGACTAGAAACACTGAGGCAGAGAAGAAATGTATGTGTAAAGACATGTGTTTATGACTTAGCGTAACAAGCAAGGGAACATGACTTAGTACAAATGTTATTTTGCTAACTCCTATCTTTTTTCAAAGCCTACAAACTAGTATCTATATTTGACTGGGACCTGAAGCTGCAGTGGTATCTCCTGAGCACGTCCTTAATGTCTAAAGAGGTGGGCATTGATAGAGCCCTACAGACGTGAAGGATGGGAATTACTTTTGATGATAGATTTGGGGGGGGGGATTGCTTTTTGTTATCAGGTTTATTTGGGATCTTCAGGCATAATTGCATATCCTGCCATAATCAAACATTTACATAGTCATTTAAAAAAAAACAGATGACTCTGTACTATTTCAAAAGTATAATTTATAATGAAACGACTCCTATTTAAAATCTATTATTCAAAGGAGTCACAGACCACAAAGGGTAAAGATCCATTTAAAATAAGTTTTTAAACTATGTTGATGAACAGTTTGATGCGCTACTAATGGCAAATAGGAGTATTTTATGGGGTGTGTGTGTGTGTGTGTGGGAAAGAGAGAGAGAGACACATTAATTTCTCCAGCTTCCGGAGGACTAATTTATTGTACCCAGTAAGACGACCCCTGTGATTTGGTAGGACGACTTCATCTTCTGCTAATAAAGTCATTCTATTTACAAGTGATAGTGGACATTTTATTCTGCTATAAAAAAAAATCACCCACGTGGCAAGAAGAGAAATATCAAGTCCCCATGACATTCCTTAGGAAAGAATACAAGAAAATGAGACCTAATGAGAAATGGACAGTTACTGTGATGCCACTCCTTTATCCACTAGCCCTTAATTATTTCAGTTATTTTTATTGCACATTTTCCCCATCTATAGAGTTCTTTTGTATCATTTGCAACCCAGTGAAACCCCTGTCAGGAATTAGCTTCTGAGAGTTGATGTGGGAACTATAACCCAAAAGCACTACCTTTGGATTCATTAAAGTGTGGGCTTCCTGTAGTTAGCTTGTACTAGAAAATTTCCATTTTGCAAGGAGAGTGTAAATTTTGCATATCATTTTAATAGCAAGGCAGGTCAATCAAATTATAATTGGCTCCCATTAGCCCTCCCATGAGCTATAGAATTCTTTAGCTTCTCCTGGACTGCACTTAAAAGGAAAATGTTATTTACTGTCACTGAAGTCATAAAAAGTGTCCATTATTCAGTCTAAGTGATGAGGAAAGTGCAAGCCTGGCAAGATGGGTTTGGCATATATTGAAGATCTGCACACCAACATACACATTGCAACAAGCGTGGCATTGTGCAAAATGTGCTATTACAAAGCACTTTCTTTTAGCTGCACAAGCAGGTCTTGGCAGTGAAACTTGTAGTCATTGCAGCATTTGGGTTTTGAGCTAATCTTAAAATTGCTTTCTAACATTTTCAGAGCCTCGAATTCCTTTCAAAAGCATATTTTTATAATAAAAATGAGGAAACAGAAAAGAAATGCATTATATTCCCCAAGTCTCTCTTACCTTAAGATCTGACTCTTATTATTTTGGGGGTTTCTGCCCGAGTTTCATCACTATAGCAGTAAGTCCACATACAACCAAGGGGTCGCAGTAACTGCAGGTTGGGTCTGTGACAAGACAGGATTCCTGTCTTCATAAAACATCACCGTAACTGGTCCATCCTGATTAGGTCTCATTTTCTCTTAGGAAAATTTAAACTACTTTCTTTGACAACGTCATGCTTCCTTAATACCCTAGCCAAAGGAAGTAGGTCAGTAAATGTCTTGCCGATGTTTTTGCTCCTTCCCCTTTTCAGTTACCCTAAGTCGTTACCAGACATCAAGGTTTGAGTGTCATTGAAGTTGGCCCCCACTTACATGTCCTCATCTTGAGATCTCCCTGGAACAAGGAGACAAGGGTGGGGTCAGTCCACTGAAACAACTTGAATTAAGAGTGGAAGAGGGTTGGTTCTTTGGGGAAAATCAAAAAGTTCTTCATGAGAAAAAAAGTGTATGTATCCAAGCAAAAATAAAGAATGGCCTCTAGAGGGCTCCCTACATTTCTGCATCCACAAATATGGAGGGAAGAACTTCACTTTGGCACTACATCAGTTGTAACAGCCACAGTACCAGGAAAGGGATGAAGGTGTTTGTTAGAAGAGCTTCGCTGGCATTAAAACTGAAGACAAGGGCACCTGGGTGGCTCAGTCGGTTAGGTTTCCAACTCTTGGTTTGGGCTCAGGTCATGATCTCAGGTTCCTGGGATTAATCCCTGAATCCAGCTCTGCACTCAGTGGGGAGTCTGCTTGAGATTCTCTCTCTCCCTCTGCCCCTCCTCCTACTCACGGTCTCTCTCTCTCTCTCTCACATAAATAAATAAATAAGTCTCTTTAAAAATGAAGACAGAGCCTTGTGGAGTCACAGTGTGATGGAAGATGCAGGTGCCCACTGAAAATATTCCTGTTTCTGAAAGAAAATGGTAGAACCAAAAATGGCGGTCACAGAGCACATCAGGAAACTGCATTATCTCTTGGAAGCTTCTGTTGTGCAATGGAAATGGCTCATATGTGCTCCCAAAAGGTGGCAGAACTAAAGCAAGAGAGAGGAGTACAGAAGATTTAGGGAACTAGCCTAAGCTCCGTGAAGCTTCATGTGGTGGTGAGGACAATATGACAGCCTTATAAGGAAGAGAGGTGTAAAAGTAAAGTTAGGCAGGTAAAGATCGCCAAACTCGTAACTTGGTCCGGAGCTAATACTAACCTAGAACATGAGCCATTGAACTTTTTCTTAAAAGTGTAGTCAGATAAATAGTTTAGCCTTTATGGGCCATATAGCCTCTCTGGCAGCTCCTCAGCTCTGCTTTTGTATCATAAAAGCAGCCACGGACAATAACAATTGGATAGGTGTGAGTATGTTTCAAAATACTCAGTTTACAAAGCGGGCTGCTTTGTAACTAGACCCCCTAGCTATACTTTGCAGGCTCGTGACCTAGAATCAGCCGGGAAGTATGAAAGGATGAAGGAATGTCATTTTTAGGTTGTTTTTTTTCTTTCTTCCCTTCAAAAGTCACACTTGTTAGTAGTCTAAATAAAAATAGATTAGGCAGACATTTATAGGCTAAACAAGGAAACCTGCAACATATGTGATGTTGCCCTCAATGCAACAACTTACAAAACAGCCTTTGAAAGACTGCACACTGAAATGTTGGAAAGGTTCTGCTTGGAGGGTACAGACTTTTCAACCCTAACCATTGATCTTTTGGTCTTTGAACCTTAAATTATCTTCAGTTTTCTACATGGCTCTAGAGTTTTGAATATGTGCTGTCCCAGACCCTCTGTCAGTGGGTGTCGACTCCATAGCCAAATTTCCTTCCCAGTTGTCTGAATCAGTGATACACATCTTGAATGACATCCAGCAGGTTCCCGCAACCTTTTAATATGTCTTCTTTTAAGGTAGGTCAAACTTCCCAGTTGGCACCAGAGAAAATGGCCAAAGTTACTTCTACAATTTTGTTCAACTGCCGTTTTGTTTGACTTCTCCTAGAAAATGCCTATATAAAGGATTAAATCTCCCTCGTAATAGAAATTCATAATGAAGCTAGGAATAAACCCTTAAATGTCAGTAGTATGTATATTAATGTATCTCCAGGTAAACACTAGAGTGACATATTTCCTGTGAAATTGACTGGCCTTGTACTTAAGTGACCTGGGAAAGAATGTGGCTCGAGGAGCGATGTCATTCATCACATATTACTTTTTTAGAAAGCAGTTTCAGCACTTCATTATCTTAATTTATGGCTCAGATTGGTAAAGCCTCTTTGCTCTCTAATAAAAACTAAAAAAAAATATATCACATACCTAATATTAACGTAGAGTTGTTAATAGAAAGCCCAGTGGCCAAGTAGTTTTGGCGTAATGTGTTTGTGATTTACACCACAGGTTATGAAAGGTTTTGTAAAGTCTAGCTCATTTGAGTATATAAAATTATCATTTTTATTATAGCTTTGTATTTATCATCATACATAAAATGATGTTGAAAAATCTCCAAAGAATGCTGATTTGATATATATTTTACTTTGCGGTGTACAATTAATGTTTATTGCAAATGCAGATTTTTATGATAAGTAAACTCTGATAGTATTACAGCAGATATTTTTTTTTTTTACTTTATTCAGAAGGCAATAAATCACATAATTCTCTAATGTTTTCAGTCAGAGCAATGCCATATATTTTAACATGGTCATGCAGGCAATAAATGAAATAGTGCAGATCTTCTCTCTAAGACATAAAAGTTATGTCTCATTCCATCTCAATAAGAAAGTCTGTGAAGAAGGGTAGGTGGGTGCTACAAATTTCTGTTGTAGCTGTCATGATTGTATGTACCAGATTAAATACAGATGTGATTTCTTTCCATAAGTTGTTAAGGGTCTGAATCTTTGTGTGTTTTTTGTTTTGTTTAGTTTTATTTTTTAGTGGGGGGAGGGGGAAAGGGAGAGGGAATCTCAAGCTGACTCCATGCTCTGCATAGAGCCCAAGGTGGGTCTCGATCTCATGACCCTGAGATCATGACCTGAGCCGAAACCAAGAGTCAGAAGCTTAACCGACTGAGCCACCCACACATCCCGAGGATCGGAATGTTTGTATAAAACTGTAGGGCACTAATTCATTTGCTTTGGGGTTGCTATGATTTGCTGTCTCTTTTGAATACCCCACCCCCTGCCACTGTATTGGTCTTATAATCATTTTGCATAAAATATGATTCTTTCTTAGGCCTTCTAAGTGCAGGCTTTCTTCATTTTTCGGTCTCTGGTCATTTGTTTTTCTTTGGAAATTTTATCTCTACCACTTATCACTGCACTTGGACTTAATAACAACATCTGATTGTTACCTAATATTATTATTATTTCTTTTGGTTTCCTCTTGCTGGTATGACAAATTACCACAAGCTTAGTGTCTTAAAACACCGTGGATTTATTATTTTACAATTCTGTAAGCCGGAAGTCCAATACAGGTGTCCCCGAGCTAAAATCAAGGTGCCACATGTTGACAAGGCTGCTGAAGGCTCTGAAGGCTCTGAAGGCTCCAGGGGAGAATCCATTGCCTTGCCTTTTCCAGCTTCTAGAAGCCACCTGTTTTCTTTGACTCATAGAGCATAGCATCTTCAAATAGCACTCTCTGGCTGACACCCCTGCTTTTGCAGTCCCAGTTGCTCTTCTCTGACCCCCCTGCTTCCCTCTTACAGGCACTCTTATGATGACATTCCCCCCACCCCTGATAATCCAAGATAATCTTCCCATCTCAGTATCCTTAATTTAATCACATCTGCAAAGTCCCTCTCACCATGTCAGGTAACATATTCAAGATTTCAGGGATCAGGGTGTTAACATATTCTGGGGGTCAAGATTCTGAACACCATGCCAATAGTAGGCCCAACCTCTCTCCTAAGCTTATTTTTAAAGATCTCACCCACCCATTGAGCATTTCCTTCTAGGTTACCTGCCTGAGTCTCAGAAGCGATTTACAGTACAACCTCTTCCATTCCTAAAGTGGCTCTTCCTCCCTCTTTCCTGTTTTTCCTGTTTATCCCAGCTCAAAACCTTAGAGTTAGATTTTTATGTATTCATCAAAGATCTTTTTTTCTCTTATATTTATGAGGATATACTATTTGGGAGGAAGACCATTATGGTAATCTGGTTACATTGTATTCCAATGTTAGACCATATTGCTGCACTTTTAATTCAAAAGTATACATACCATGCTATTAGGATGTGAAGAGAGAGGGAGTGTTGTTGGAAACTCTTTAAATGTCTTTCTACAGCGTATACTTAATATAGAGCAGTATGTAGTCCACATGACTGTGTGAAGATCACATCTGCAACATGCTTTGGGCGATGGTTTACAAATATGAGCCCTTCGTAATTCAAGGGAGACCTGTATGCCATTCCACGATAGACCCCAAATCTGCTTGATTAGACAGATTCTCAAAGAAGAATGTAGGAATACTAATTCCTACAAAACAATAGCTTTTCTCCACTGGATTCTCAAATTATGAATGATAGTTTTAGGGCTTCTGCTTGGTAATATAGCCCAGGGGGGATAAAGGTTCTATTGTTTCTTCTTTGTTTGGTGGGGGTCTCAGGATGGGCTTACACTGTTTTCCTCTGGAATGCTGATTTGTCTGGGCTTGTCTGGAGGGTAGGTACTAAGAAGCAATTAGAAATTAGTTTGTAGGGGCGCCTGGGTGGCTCGGCTGTTAAGCGTCTGCCTTCGGCTCAGGGCGTGATCCCAGAGTCCTGGGATCGAGCCCCACATCAGGCTCCTCCACTGGGAGACTGCTTCTTCCTCTCCCACTCCCCCTGCTTGTGTTCCCTCTCGCTGGCTGTCTCTCTCTCCATCAAATAAATAAATAAAATCTTAAAAAAAAAAAAAAGAAAGAAAGAAATTAGTTTGTAAATTTGAAGAGCCTGAGGGTGAGGTGAGGGAATTACACAGTGATTGAAAAGGAGGTCAGTGAAAGAGGGTCTCTCCTCCAGGTCTAAGGGAAAGGGCCATATCTAATACAGTAGCCTAAGGAGCTACTCAGTTTCAGCGGCACTGTTTCAGTTCAAGCGTTTTGAAAAGCAGGCCCCAAGATGGGAATAGAGGATCAGATTTGTTATTTAAAAAAAAAAAAAAAATCCTGGAGAAAATGCCTGTGAGAGATCAACGGGGAAGGAGCAGGAATTGATAGAGAAAACCTTAGTGTGAGATTCAAGTCTGATATCTGTGAGCAAAGAGAGGAGAGGAAAACTTGGATAGGAAGAATGCCAGACCACCAGGAATTTCTGAGAATAGGCGTTATCTGATGGGTCATCTCCAACCAGAGTTGCCCGTGGGGGAAATCATGCACCAGGGAGTATGGGCCAGCAGGAACACCCCAATGGGCTTCATCCGTTAGCTGGAAGTAGCCCCAAGAAAGTCCAGCCGCAGCACTCCTGGGCTAGCAGATGGACGCCCCCCGTTAACTGTGTTCTAGGCAGTGAGTTCTCCTGAAGTGAGACCTAAGTGGGACACTTCCACATCTACCATAACCCACCCTTCAATTCGTCCATACTCACTTCTCCATGCTTGCTTCGAGAGCAGCCTTAGAATGAGTTTAATTTTGATTTTCTTCTCTTCTAACAATCCTTCATTACCAGGGTCATACAGGCAAAGCTACCACAATATCTGTATGCAATGTCATGATAGTACAATATTTAAATCTTAACAATATTGATTTGGTATTTAAAAAATACTACAAGTAGAGCCTTATAACATTTCAGTCGAAATTGCTATGTAATATTTGTTCCAAAGTATTGCATCTACTTATTGATCGTGCATTCTCCTTGCTATATATTTCTTACATGAATTTATTTGATTTTAGGTTTTCTGACTCTGAATCTGAGTTCTTTGCACCAGCCATTCTCATTTTAGTATAAATTGATTGGTTTAATAGGGTTGACTTCTTGTTCTTAACACCTAGCTGAGGTCTATAACATACATGTTGGCAAGCAGTAGAAGTTTTACACTCACTGGACAAAAGAGACATTTTTAAATAAAAAATGGAAAGGAGAAGGGCAATCATATTAATTTCATGGGTAGAACACTCTGAAAAGCAGAATGAGATGGCT
Source organism: Ursus arctos (assembly GCF_023065955.2). NCBI lineage: Eukaryota > Metazoa > Chordata > Mammalia > Carnivora > Ursidae > Ursus > Ursus arctos. The sequence goes on along the minus strand of NW_026622808.1, from coordinate 54,342,798 downwards.
TTGCCTTCTTTAAAGCAGGATGAGGTTGCAGGGATTAGGGGATGTTGGGGTGGGACCGGATGCTTAGTGCAGCAGGAAGAGCCTAAGGAGCTAAGACTTCCACCCCTGTCAATTTCAACAATTGCAGAACTAACTCAGCCTCCCTGACCAGCATTCTTTAACGCTGTGGTTTATTTAGTCCTGCTGTAAGAGAAAAGCACCATCGGGGTAGGCATGAGCCAACTGTGGAGTGGATGTTTGAGACACGTTTTATTGTTTTTTTTGTTTTTTTTTCATATGGTCCACAAACAACTTCAGATTTCACAACCTATCAGATGACTGATTGAAATGTCATGAAACACTCTACTGATAGGATAGAATGATGTGGAGAGCAGTTCAAGGTTAAAAATCTGTGTCTCTAAATGTGCGCAGTGTTTGCCATTGACTTGCTAACCTTTGGAATCATCAAATACTCACATTTGCGTTGAAGGCAGAAGGGAGTCAGTCCTGTCTCCTTGCCCCCAGGTACTTACTGTGTTCTCTCCCCTGCTTGCTTTTCACATGCTCCTCACTTAATCTGGAGTGTTTTTATCCCTGCCTCTCAGAATGTTCTTCTCTCCTTTAAGACCCATTCTTCAGTCATGAGAGAATGTTACCTCTCCTTCCTCTGAAATCCAGAGTAATTCTCACCCAGTCCTTTTACATTGTCTTGTTGTTCTTTGTATACTGACTTACTGTCCCCCTTTACCAAATGCAAAGACCCTTTACCCCTGGAATTATACCTTAAGTATATTTTGAATCTGTTACTCACTGAATTTATTTTCATTACATACATTTTCTGAAAGTTCTTTTGAAAAAGCATTACAGTCATGAACCAATACAATAAGGTTGATGAAATTTTAAAAGACAATAGGGCCATAGAAAGAAGGAATCAAATGAGCCAACCATGGTGACTGTGCTTAAATAACAACTTGTCTCTGAAAAATGCAGGCACCTAGAGCAATGCAGCTTTGTATTATTTACCCTCATTATCACAGAGTAGAAGAACATTAGTTCCTTTGGAGAAAGTTGGTTTACCTTGACCCTAAAAGTCAAAAAAAACTCATATTGGACTTTACATAGGAGTTGGTAGCATTATTGTATCCTTAATTAACTCAATAAATGTTTATTGAGGACTATTAAGCATCTTTGGATGTTTCATTTTGCTAATTGGGTGGGGGAGGGCGTCAGGATAAAAGTTGACAACAGTGTTTACCAAGCGGTGGGAGGACAGATAACTAAACAGACCATTAAATTCAGAGCAGTAAGTGTTTTCACTGATGTGAGCTTAGAGTTGCTCTAGATAGGAGAACCTACCCTGAGGACTGAGATGAAGGAAGACTTCTCTGAGCAGGTGGTCCCTTATATTTGGAACCAAGATTTGAAAGCCATCTGGAAGTTATTGTGGCAGAATGGGGTTTAGTGCTGAAAGGGGGGTGAAGGCAGAAGAGTGAACAGAAGAGAAGGACACCACAGGCTTCTAGAGCAGCATGTGCAAAGACACCCAGGTGCTAAGGCTTTAAGCAGGGGCTTAACCGTGCAGAGTCTCCTATTCAGGTTAAGAAATTCTGCATTATTCCCGAGAGTACCAAGGAATTGCAGAAGGTGTTATATCAGCAATTGACATGGTGAGATTGGTAAATTTGAAAGATCACAGAATGTGTGGTGTGGAGATACAAATTAAAAGGAAGAAGGACTGAAGCCAGAGAGACTTGTCAGGAGGTGTCTGGAGTAGTGATAATGATGATGGTAATAATATTGCTCCCACAAGAATGCTAATCAGCAGAGTCCTCCGCCATAATGCAGAACAACCGCAGAATCCGTTCACAGAACTCTCTCTCTCCATGACCTGCAATAAAAGCACTCAGCAGGACTTTGTAGTAAAGGTGGTTTTGTGTATTTTTAGTATAATATGGATAACGTTCCTTAATGATGGAATTTCTTTCCCCCCCCCCAAATTTTACTAGAACTATCTTATGCTTGGATCTTCAACGAATATCCATCGTTTGTTGAAGAAGATAGTCGGCGATTTGTCTCTCAAGAGACAGGCCACCTCTACATAGCCAAGGTCGAGCCGTCCGATGTGGGTAATTACACATGTGTGGTGACCAGTACGGTGACGAACGCCAGGGTGCTGGGCTCCCCAACTCCTCTGGTGCTACGTTCTGATGGTAGGAAATCTTTCAAGGTGCAACTCTAAACGTAAATGCTGTGAACACTAGCAAAAATAAATGGGAAACCTGAAAAATACATCACGAAGAATTACTTCATTTTAGGGGGAAACAACAAATATTTATGAGTACAATGATGAAGATTATTTCATTAACCCTAGGTCCTGTACCTAATCCTTACCCAGGACCAGCTTTATAGTTTTTAAGACGGCTGTAAAATAAAAATGGTGGATCCATTGTTCAGAAATTATTAAGAATTTCAAGATGGTGGTAGGAGACCGTAGAACCAAGCATGAGGTTCTTCTGGGCCTGGGACTCAGATTGCATTCTCATGAAGTCACCTGTCCTGATTTCAGTCACCTTGAGGTTCTTATAGCTCTGATCATCTTGTTATAGGATATAAAGCATTTCTTAAAAATTGTTTTAAATGTACACTAGAAGGAGGAAGGTGGAGGGATGGGATAACTGGGTGATAGACATTAAGGAGGCCACATGATGTAAAGAGCACTGGGTGTTATGTAAGACTGATGATTCACTGACCTCTACCACAGAAACCAATAATATGTTACATGTTAATTAATTGAATTTAAATTTTAAAAAATGGAGGGGTGCCTGGGTGGCTCAGTCATTAAGAGTCTGCCTTCAGCTCAGGTCATGATCCCAGGGTCCTGGCATGGAGCCCCACATCGGGCTCCTTGCTCAGTGGGGAGCCTGCTTCTCCCCCTCCCCCTCCCCCTGCTTATGTTCCATCTCTAGCTGTCTCTCTCTCTCTCTCTCTCTCTCTCTGTCAAATAAATAAATAAAATATTTTTTAAACATGTTTTAATGGAAAAGAATTTTTAAAAAATGTCCACTAGATTCCCAAAGCTTACTCATTTTATAACTGAAAGTTTGTACTCTTTGACCAACCTCTACCCATTTCTCCCACCCCCAATGGCATAGTGATTATAGTTAGTAATACTGTATTATATACTTGAAATTTGCTAAGAGACTAGACCTGAAGGGCTCTTACCACAGAATATTTAGAAATTAAAATATCTACATGAGGTGCTAGATGTGTTAACTCGATTGACATAATCATTCAACGACATATGCATATATTAAATTGTCACATTGTACACAGTAAAAAAAAACAACAGGTTGTACTCTTTTGTTTTTGTACAGTCTAAATACATGTAACCTTTATTTGCTAATCATACCTCAGTAAAGCTAAAAAGAAAAAGGAATGTGCTTCCTCAACCCCTTCATGGCTATTTCAGAGGAAGCAGACTTGTAAGCCTGGATAACTGCCCCACTTACACAAAACCATATCTGACACAGCACAATGCTGTGACCACATATTATCTAAGCATTTCTTTCCAGTCAGTTATAATTGAATTTGACCTTTCTCATTTATTAAGTTACTGTTTCTTGTCTCCAGGGTGCCATTTAGTAAGTTTAAGATTGGTTTCTCTGCTACCAGGGTACCATTAAGTAAATTCCCTCCCATAATTTTTGCTCTTTAGAATATTTCAGGAAGTCATAATACATTGTATATTTCAGTTTGACTAGAAATGTCCAGATTAAATGCAGAATGAAAAAGCCTCCCATTTTACACAATGTGAAGGGCATAATGGTTTTCTTGGAACCGCTTTGTAAGTGGTAATTTACATGGAATCCAAGGTCCCTGATGTTTAGTAATGTTGCATTATTTGGCCCAGTTGGCTCTGCTTTGAAAAGTACCTAATGGATGGCCTAGTGAATAATTTAAATCATTAGAGAAACTAGTTCAAATGGAGCAAAAGAAAGTTTTATTTAAGAAAAATGGGACAATTCCAAAGGAAATGTTGAAACTAGTAACCTTGTATTGTGGATTTACAGGTGTGATGGGTGAATATGAACCAAAAATAGAAGTGCAGTTTCCAGAAACTCTTCCAGCAGCTAAAGGGGCAACTGTGAAATTGGAATGTTTTGCTCTTGGAAAGTAAGTTTTATAACATTTATTCCAATATGCTGAAATATTAGTTTGCTGTAAAAGATCAAGATAGTTTTTGACAGACTCTTCTTTATTTTCTAAAATTTTCTTTCATTTAGAAACAAAGGGAAAATAAAATATAAGGCAGTTTGCAGAAAATGATGGTACCTGCCTAATTTCATGAACTAGATTGGTGTTATTTTTCTTTTGCTTGTTTGTTTGTTGTATTATAATACAATAGATATGTGTTCAACTTTTTTCTCTAAATCATGAATTAACTCAAGAAAATGTACAACTTATTAAAATATCAACTTAGTAAATCATTGTATCAGTTTTATGTAATTGACAACTGGAAATGTCTGCATTTGAAACCTGGGACCTTTTTGCTCTATCCTAACAAAAGGTTTGTCAAGCCTAAAATGCATCCAGGCATCTGTTTAAAATAACAATAACCTGACAATTTTCTTCTTAGTCCTGTACCTCAGATTAATTGGAGGAGAAGTGATGGACTGCCCTTTTCCAATAAAATTAAACTGAGGAAGTTCAACGGTGTGCTTGAAATCCCCGACTTCCAACAGGAAGATACGGGTTCTTATGAATGCATTGCTGAGAATTCACGAGGAAGAAATGTTGCCAGAGGGCGTCTCACTTACTATGGTGAGCATCTACTTTGGGCAAATTGGATTTTTAGCTTTTGCTCTCTCAATAAAATGTTGTTGGGCGGTGGGAAATTATGGCAGAATGCCAATGTGCAGCTTGTTCTGTTCTGCATTTTGTTAAATGAGGATGAATATTTAGGAGGAATTAAAAAGCAGTAACATTTTGCAGTGAAGTCGGAGGTATGACATATTCTATTTGCATTTTAAAATGATTCATATAAAAATGAATATTTCACTTTTTTTCTACAAGTAATGTTTTATACACTTGATCATATCAAGGAGCCGTCTCCTTTGTGTCTGTCCTCTTCCCTAGAAAATGTGACTTTGTATCTTTCTTTATGATCTTTACTAAGCAGAAAGAAACTGTTGACGGAGAGAACTTGTAATTACTGCATTAGACAAACCATATCAACTTAGGCTCTTGAGTTCTTCAGTGTTAATTTTCTCCCTTCCAATAATGTAACGCTGCTGTGTTTCCTTCCTTTAATTTATAATCACATTTATTTGATGTACTGTTCAGTTCGGGTAAGGAAAGGATAATAATGCTACCTTTATTTGTAGTCTATTGATATGGGAAAATTAATTATCTTTTTTTTCAAAATTTGTTTTCAAGTCACCTCTATTTAAAAAATGAGGGTTTTTTGAGGAAAGCATGATTTAGAAAGTATAAATACATGATTTTACAAAATGTACTGTAATATAGATAAAGATACATGCTCAATGAATATATACTTGCAGTTGAATCATTAGAAACATTGTAAAACTAGTGGGAATTGACCACTTTCGTGAAAGGCAAATTGCATTGCATTCTATTTATCTTAGAAAGTGGAAATGGAAACAGTTTGCATACATACATGTTTCAGGGAGGAAAACATTTGCAAAGGCAAATATTAAAATTATAGGGCTTTTTATGACCTCCCCCCAAAATTTGCATTAATTACAATTAAATTGACACCTGTTCAACTACTGTAAGATTTTAGGATCTGTCAGGAGCAAAATGGAGGCCTGGTTTAATATCATGAGTCATTCTGTGTTTTTAAGTCTCGTTACATGATTGCATTAGAATACAGAGCACCAAGGTGAGGTTACCCAGGTGTCAAGGTCTACATGCTGGTGGGATAATAAAGAGGTGGGTTGGGGGGGCACTTAAGCCATGTGACTGTTTAGTCCTAAAAACACCCAAAGCAAGTGCCTTTTTCACATAGGAGAAAGCTCTGAAGGAACCTTTCTGAGAAACCATTACTTGACCCAGGGTAAGACGTGACCATTATAAGAAAAAAAATATTCCAACTGTCTGAATGTTTCAGCAGGAATGTTTTAGCTCTGTGGAACAGCAGCCCTGCCTAAATAATAAACAATTGTATGCCTCATAGGACGAGAAATTCAAAGCTAAGTTGGTATTCACGTATCTTATAATCAAGCCCCCCTGCTCATTTTCCCTGTGATTTTGGCTCTGCCCTTATCTGTCTTTTCCCTTTCTCTGCACGATAGTCTCTGGTGGAGTCACAAAGTGGCTGCCCACAGTGACCAGGGCATCACTCCTTGTTCGATCTTCCTGTCTCCAAAACATCTTGTAATCTCCTTCTCCAGTCTCATTGCCTGCAGGTTTATTCCTAAACCAGTCACTAGCAAGGAGAGCTGGCTTAAACAACTTAAGAGCCTCTGTTTGGAACAAGGAATATCGTCCGGTTTTCCTAAATTTTATGGATGGTGTGAGGTGGTGGAAGGAAGGATAGTTCAACGAGAAATGGGAGTTGTTTTACAAATAAAGAGAGGAGGAAATGGATGTACAATAGACAGCCAACATCATCCACTGTACTGACTAAAGAAAGTAGACTAATGCTTTATTCCATTCAGTAGGTAATATAATATATACCCAAGAAATAAATCAGAAATTAATGAGATAGGGTGTTTCATGAAAGTTACTCTACATTTCTGACTTAAGACTAGTATATTCTATCAGTGCCATGCTGTTCTCTGGTTATCCATTCTAATATTTCCTATAAGAAATGGTCTGATAGAGTAGTCGGATCTCATATGATAGAATAAGAGGGGAAATCACAGTTAACATGGAGGTTGTAATCTCAGGATTGGCTTCAGTCCAGCAAATTATCCTCCCATTTGGAGAAGAACAGTAGTATTAAGAAGTCAGTGGAATTTTTTGCTAGAAACTTGAGTCTTCGTCAAGGACTCATGTGTGAGTCTCTTTACAGTAGTAATCCATGAAGGCTGATATTTCCTGAAACAAGAAAATGTGCTTTAATATAAGTAGAGTGAAGTGATTTTGGACTGAACTACACTTCAGACCGGGCACATCATTTATGTAAAAAATAATACTAATAATAAGGTAAAATTTAGACCAGTATATTTTCTCTAAAAGCTAAATAGCTATATTTTCATTTCAATTTCCTTTATTAAAAAAAAAAACAATTTTATGAGATAGAATGGGAAGACAAATCTTCCCATGGTTGCAATTAAATAGAAATAAACTGTTTCTCCATATGGGTGATGCAAATGTGAATCCCACAGTAGACATCACATGCATAATGCAATGGGAAACCAGTAAGACATCTCACCTCCCAGTTTTGGATCTAAAATGCAAGCTGAGACTTGGCTGAATATACTGTGTATATTGAGTGGCTTTAGTTGTAAGTGGTATGTTGCTTTCATCTGTAAAAAGAATTTTCCAAATATCTTCTAAAATGTAAGAGAAAGTGATAAATCCACTTGATGCCACTGATTTGCATACATAATTTAAGGTTGCATGAGCTGCTTCTTTTTCATAAAAACTCATATGATTCAAATTGAACCAATTTATCCATCTTTCTCTGCCTTCATTTTAATTCACACAGAGGTTCATAAGATGCTCATTGGCTTGTATTTAATTAAAAGTTATTTCTAACTTGAGGGAAATGTTTTTTTCCTCAGCTATAGAAGTTTCCCTTCTACGGATGTTAATTTTTAGTGCATAATTAAGACTAGTATCTGCTGTCATTCATGTATTAAGTTGTCATCAATTGTGACCTTATGATTCAGAAATGCACTTGGAAAGGAGCCTATTTTGTGTACCTGCATTACCAGCTACTAATACACATCTAAATTATATAATACGGTGCGGGGGTGCCTGGGTGTCTCCGTTGGTTAAGCCTGTGATTCTTGATTTCGGCTCAGGTCACGATCTCAGGGTCATGAGATCAAGCCCAGCACTGGGCTCCATGCTGGGAATGAAGCCTGATTAAGATTCTCAGATTCAGTCTCTCTCCGTCTCCCTCCGTTCCTCCCACCCCCGATTGCTCCCTCTTTAAAAAAAAAAGAAGAAAGAAAGAAAGAACATAATACAGTGCCCAGAATTTTGAAAACAGAGAAGGCATAATGAGTTTGGCTTAGGAAGTGACAGATTGCAACATCCGTCCTCAAATCTAGAAACGTTTCCCATATCCACTTAGTAAATAGGGTATTAAATATAATTTTAGCTGCTATGCTCATATTAATCCATTGCTCACAGTGTTTATATCCATTTGTATAACGTATTTATTTTTTATTTGCTGGGTGGTTTGATTTTTTTTTTCTTTTGCTTGCAGCAAAGCCTCATTGGGTTCAGCTCATAAAAGATGTAGAAATAGCAGTGGAGGACAATCTTTTTTGGGAATGCCGGGCAAGTGGTAAGCCCAAACCCTCCTACCGATGGTTGAAAAATGGAGAAGCCCTTGTGCTCGAGGTAAGGTAATGAGTCTGGTTATCCTTCCTCCCTTCATTTTGTGTTGAATAAATGCCCTCCTCATACCTACTGCCAAAGTAAACTCTTGAGTTTGCATACATTCATTTGCATCTAAAAAGTGGTGAAGGGGGGAAAAATATAAAATCAAGTACCCAGTATGCCAAGAAGGAAATATTTTCAACAAATGAGTTTCACTGGGAAAAGATGATTTTGTGAATTTAGTCTAAAACTGATATACTATTTTTTGTTTTGCTTTTGAAATTAGAGAAGACCTGACACTAATCAAATGTGGAATATAATTTCTTTTTCCCTGTTTGGCAACTTGGTATGGCCTCTGGAGACTAAATGCATTGTTACGTGGTTACCTTCTTACATGAGTACTTATTTTCTCAATCACTTTCTTTCTTAAGCCATGTAATTTTTGCTCTTTTAAAAAATTACGTGCTAAGTCAATTAGATTCCTTCACATTTCTATGTATAACCTGTCATACTACCTAAAAACCTTAATAAATGTATTTTCCAGAACCTTTTCTAATGCACAGAATTTATAATGTCTTTAATTTGCATGATTACAAAAATGGTGAAAACCTTTCCAGTTGACGGGATGGAAACATGATACATTTTTAAAAGTCTGCGACTTTAACCATAGGGAAAAATGAAATGCCTACAGTATTTTACCTCGTGTTTCGTTATTTATTTTACCGATAGACATTTGGACTGAAGGGTGTTTATTAGTATTTCTAATGTGTGGCTGTTATGTTAAATCTGCCTCAGATTTTCAAATAAGGAAATGTTACTATTTCAGGTCAGATTGCCTAATACTCTGAAGAAAATGAAGGAGGTTTGTGTATGATTAAAATAATAGTGGTTTTCATTTTTCTTTTAAAATGATATCTACATTTATATGCAAGAGATTTTTGTTATCACCTAGGAGAGAATACAGATAGAGAATGGTGCCCTTACAATATCGAACCTAAACGTGACTGATTCTGGCATGTTCCAGTGCATCGCAGAAAACAAACACGGTCTCGTCTATTCCAGTGCTGAACTTAAGGTTGTAGGTAAGACTAAGCTTCTCCTGTCCTATTTTTTCCCTGAAATCCTCCATTTTTGCTAGAACCAAAAGTATTTACTTCTCCTATTATATTCCTATATTATCTACAGTGTTGTAATCATATTGTTCAGGGTTTTTAATCAGGGGATATTTTTTAATGATTTCTAAGGAAAAGCAGCAATCGTGGCTGGAATAAGCCTCAAAGTTTAAGGTAGAGAAACAGTGATAAAACGGTATTGACCTAAAACATCCTTATCCAGCTCTGCTATTACAAACTAAGCAATGTCTTTTAAGAGAGGAAGTGAATTTGGTGTTTTCTGTTGCTGGGCCAGAAAAGTAAACAGAATTCAAAACAATACTTGATTGATCCACAAGGAGCTGCTTTAGTTTTTAGCGACCCTGCTTGAAGCATCCAACATTGGGCATACTGAAGTTTTAATTAACAAGGCTCAACCATTTGAAGTTCTGAATTATTTTCTTCTTCTTGCACTTTAAGTATATAAGAAGATAGAAAATGTCATCTTGTGTTTAGGGCAATTATCCAGAAAAACACTTCCTAAGTGGCAAATGCCTGAAAATCAACCAAAATTGTCAGAGCATAGCATAGTATGACATACACAAGAGAGAAAAAAGAAATGAAATTTATTGCTCCATGTAATTAAAGTACAGATTTGGGGGGTGCCTGGGTGGCTCAGTCGTTGAGTATCTGCCTTTGGCTCAGGGCGTGATCCCGGAGTTCTGGGATTGAGCCCCACGTCAGGCTCCTCTGCTGGGAGCCTGCTTCTTCCTCTCCCACTCCCCCTGCTTGTGTTTCCTCTCTCGCTGGCTGTCTCTATCTCTGTCGAATAAATAAATAAATAAAATCTTTAAAAAAAAAATAAAGTACAGATTTGGATCTGAGCAGAACATGATCCAGGGCTCAAGCGTCATCACCATCATCAGGACCTACATGGTGTTCCCCAGCACATTCAGTTTCCATGACCATGGTCAATCTAATGGAAGAAGCACGGCTTTCTGAATTGCCCTGAGAGAAATCACAGTCCAGCATGTCATTGCCCAGTAGAGCTGATGTGGGTCACATACCCATGGGTGGCCCAATCCATATGGCCCAAAGGTTGGAAGGCCCAATGGATCTAACGCGTTGGTCCTCAATCAGGGATGATTTTGCTCTCAGGAAATATTTGGAAATGTTGGGAGACATTTTGGTTGTCACAGTGTTGGAGACAGATAGGAGAAGAAGGGAGCCAGTGTGTGTTACTGGCATCTTGTGGGTAGAGGTCAAAAAGGCTACCCACAAATAATCCTACTATGTAAATATCCTACAGTGCACAAGACAGCCTCTCACAACAAATAATTATTCAGCCCCAAACGTCAGGTGCCACACCGAGAAACCCCGGTTTAATGGGAAGCAGGTTTCTCATCCCTGGTGCTTGGAGGTTAGAAAAACATCATCTGCACTAGGAGGCCAAAAGTCTGGGAAGGGCAGGTTATCAACTGAAAATCTGGCTACTCTAATCCATGACAGAGAAGTGGGGTATTACCACAAAAAGAGAGTGGAATTTGTACATAGTCTTAAGTTGAAGCATGGCTATACTCTTGTATTAAATTAGCCTTATGAGTGACAGTTCATTCATGGTAAAGTAGATGATTTCCTACCCAACATGCTGTATGAGGCTTTTGTATGGGAAAAAAAATGTTAAAAATCTATACTGTTCACGGGTGTCTGCTTGGCTCAGTTGGTTATACATCGGCCTTTGGCTCAGGTCATGATCCCAAGGTCCTGGGATCGAGCCCTGCATTGGGCTCCCTGCTCAGTGGGGAGCCTGCTTCTCCCTCTGCTGCTCCCCCTGCTTGCGCTCTCTCTCTCTCTCTCTCTCAAGTAAATGAATAAAATCTTAAAAACAGACTTTAAAAAATTATAGTTCATTCAAATATAAAGTTTTGTGGTTTTTTTTTTTTCATCAAAGGTATTCTTTTAAGATCTTAAGTTTTAAGGCCAACAGCCTTTGGGTAAACATATCTTCTTTATCCACAATCTTATATATAACCACAGAATATAATTCTGTATATGATCTCCACTTCCAAAAAAATAAATAAATTTTATTCACTGGGATTTTCCATAAAACAGAGAATTAGACATTAGGAGAAATGCACTGTGTTTGGTTAACTTTTCCCACATTTGCAATAAAAGTAAGAGTGATTTTTTCTGATTAAAGAACCATTTCATTCAAATGATACATTATTATGTATCTTGAATGTTCAGGTGTTGTTTCAGGGTCAGCATTGTATGCATTATGAGCAGATAGAATGTTCTCTACATATTATCATGTTTAATGTGATAACTCATATTATATATTTCTCCAACTAAGAAGTTAAACCTAACCATATGAAAATTTTATAATAGATCTTGATAATTTTTATGCAAGAGAATAATAATTCAGTATTCAGCCTTCATTCTAAAAACATTTACTGAGGCCTACTGAGTGCCAGACACTGTGCCATGTGCTGAGTCTCAGAGATCGCAAGAGAGACTGACTCTATTGTTGTCTGCATGGAACTAACTTCCAAGAACATTCTATGATAAATATTTTTCATTTTAATAAGCTCACGATTGAGCTGTTTTAAAACTTCACAGCAAACTTCAAAAATTCCTATATAAAATAATCGCCCCAAGATTTAGAACTTTCTAGAAAACACAATAGTAGGAATTACTTTTTGAGCACTGAAATCCTGTGAGTGGTACCCAGTCAATTAAGTAAATCAAGTACTGATATCTGTGTGCTGGGAAACTTTAAAAGGGGTTATAAAGTCAACCTTTGAACCTACAGGAATTTTTAAATACTAAATTCTAATTTATTTCATAAATAATTATTTATTTAATTAAATAATACATTCTTGTTCTCTCTTCTTTCTTTCCTTTCAGCTTCTGCTCCAGATTTTTCGAAGACTCCAATGAAAAAGTTGATTCAGGTGCAGGTGGGCAGCATGGTCAGCTTGGATTGTAAACCTAGAGCCTCCCCCAAACCACTCTGTTCCTGGAAGAGAGGAGACGTGATCGTGCAGGAGAATGAAAGGTATTTTGTTGTCCAAAATAATGGTGATTTGCTTTCTTCTTACTTTCCATGGTGATGTCAAAGTAGGTTTTCAGTATGAAATGAGTAGAATATGAGGTGTTGAAAAATGAAGACAGTAATATTTTTTAACTTCTTCCCATACAGAATACCTTATTTTAGCAAGGATTTTCCTCCCCAGTCATCTGGTAAGACTCAAAGTAGAATGATAAAGAAATAGTCCTGGACCTAGGTGAGCCCATATCCTAGAACAAAGAAGAGATGAGAGCATATGCCACATAAATACCAATATTGCTGTGGTCTTATATTGAAATAATTTGGCATTCCTGGTGTTAGTTTAAGCAAAGGCTTTCTTGGTTTCCCCATTGTTATAATAACATTTAAAATGAAGAGGAAGAATGAGGCATAAAGGTACCACTTGTAGAGCCAGACTACCTGGGTTCAATTCATTCTGCCTTTTACTTGCTCAATGAAAAGCTTTATTTCTTTGACTCATTTTCTTATTGAAAAAAATTATTTATTTATTCTAGAGAGAGTGAGCCCAAGTGGGGGGAGGGGCCGCCGGAGAGGGGGAGAGAGAATCCTCAAGCAAACTCCTGCTGAGCGTGGGGCCCAACAGGGGGATCCATCCCAGGACCCTGAGATCACCGCCTGCGTGGAAATCAGGAGCTGGCCACTTAACCAACTGAGCCACCCATTTTCTCGTAATTAACGTGGATGATGATATTTGTATGTTACGGGGGTTGTTAGCTAGATGAAATACATAAATATCTATACAGCACTTAGGTCACTAGCTGGCAGTGAGTAAACATAAGTATTAGCTATTATTATTTATTGAGCACTTAACTACATGCCAGGTGTTATGCTCAAAGCTTGTGATAGAGTATTGACCCCAAAGACGTCCATGTCCTTATCCTAGAAACCTATGATTATGTTAGATATATGACAAAAAAAGTAATTAAAGTTGAAGATGGAATAAAATTACTAAGCAGATGACTTCAAAATAGGGAGATTATCCTGGATTATGTGGGTAGGTTCACAGTTATCACCTGAATACTTATAAGAGGATGTGGAAGGCAGAAGCGTTGATCAGAGATGTATGATAATTAAGGATGAGGCAGGAGAGATTTCAGACTTCAGACGGACTTCATTTAGTATTTCTGGCTTTGAAGATGGTGGAAGGAAGCCATGAGCAAAGGATTTTGGATGACTCCCTAAGATGTGAATAGCCCTCAGTTGACAGCCAATAAGGGAAGAGGGACCTTAGTCCCATAGCCACAATGAACTGAATTCTATCAACAACCTGAAGGAGAATTTAATAATTCTGAACCCTCCCAAGGAACATAGCTCAGACAATACCTTGATTTTGGTCCAGTGATCCCTGTGCTGGACTTCTGACTTCCAGAACTATATAATAATAAATTTGTGTTATTATAGGCCAAATTACTAAACGTATAGTAAGTTATTATAGAAGCAAGAGGAAACTGATACAGAACTCTACACTCATTATCTCTTTTAAACTTCTCTGGAACTCTATGATGTGTTATAGATCATATTATCATCTCCATTTTACTAATGAGAAAAACAAAACTTAAATTATATAATTTGCCTAAAGTCACATAGCCAGGATTTTAATCCCTGTCTGTTTGACTCTAGACATAACCACTAAGTATTTTAAATGCCACATGTTGTATAGGGAGCCCAGAATTGTAGAGGTGGTCTTAGCTTTTGCAGTCATAGAGTCCAAATTACTCTTTTTGGAGATGAGGGAAAACAGCCAATAAAACCATAGGCCAAGAAATGTGGATTTACTTTTTCAAAATTACAAAGTCTTATTGCAGACAACCGAGTTGAACTGCTTTTATATTACCGAGGCACCAAGTATTTCCATGAGTTGGTATGACAACACAAATTGCAATTCCTCCAGTATTTAATGGGAGACACTGCCCTTAAAAGGCAGCCACAGCAGGATGACAAGGCAAAGTTGTGAGCTGAGTGGTTAAACACAATCCGGCTAAATGCTGGGCCTCACAGAGTAGATTTCTGGAACAGGAAGTTAATTAATGATTTGGAGTTTAATTTTGTAAACCAGTTGAAACAAGTGTAGGCTTGTGGCACAAATTAGTTAATTTTGGCTATATTGGAAGTTAAGTCTTCTTGTATAACTGCTGACTTTTTGTGTTCGGAAAAGTTTTAAATAGTTTTAACTGTGTACATAAATTAAATAGTGGCTAAATCCCAACGACTTCAGTACTTTACACAATAATAAACCCACTTGTCCTCACAGTAGTGCCTACAGGAGGCAGAGGTTTTTAATCTTAATTTCAAGAGTAGATAAGAAGATTAAGAGTTTTAGCTACAGGCACACAAGGAGGGATTTACTCCCACGTTATAGAGTAATGGGGTAATGCAAGAAAAAGGAGTATAAATTCCGGAACCTGATCTGGGGTTTCTGACTTGGCCACTTACTACTTTGGTGCCATTAGGTCCATTATGTAACACTTTCGAATCTTACTTTCCTCACTCATAAAAGAGATCATAATTCCTACCATACATAGTTGCTATATAGTGAGCATTTAGCATAATGTCTGATATTTGCAGATATACTGATGAGTGAGAATAAAGATATATTACAAATAAAATGTTATAAGTAACACTGACTGAGAAAGATAGAAGCTTTTTGCTTTTTGGTTGGGTGGCTCATTAGCTGATTGAAGTCTCTAAAGGTAGGC
Source organism: Ursus arctos (assembly GCF_023065955.2). Classification (NCBI taxonomy): domain Eukaryota; kingdom Metazoa; phylum Chordata; class Mammalia; order Carnivora; family Ursidae; genus Ursus; species Ursus arctos. The sequence continues at coordinate 54,327,421 of NW_026622808.1, read as the reverse complement.
AGTTAGGACTACCTGGAATCCACAATTATCAGGGACACAGACCCCTTTTCTCTTGCTGTTCCACTATTTTCATAATCCTGAGTCAAGATGGCTCCCAGGGCTTCAGCTTCTCAGTGTCATCTCCCGGTAACAGGATGGAGGAAGACCAGAAATCAGAGTATACCTCTTCCCCTTTTTAGGAACTTTCCAGAAGTTCCATACAGTAATTTGTTTTATGCCTTACCGGGCAGAATTTAGTTCCCAAGCCAAACTTAAATGCAAGGGAGGCTGAGGAATATGGGGGTGTTTTTGTTTTTGTTTTTGTTTTGGTGGGCATGTATGTATCCAGTGAGAAATTAGGATTATTTTTTTAATTAAGATTATGTTACTGTTTTTTTTTAAAGATTTTTTATTTATGTATTTATTTATTTGACGGAGAGAGAGAGAGACAGCCAGTGAGAGAGGGAACACAAGCAGGGGGAGGGGGAGAGGAAGAAGCAGGCTCCCTAGCGGAGCAGGGAGCCCGATGCAGGGCTCGATCCCAGGACCCTGGGATCACGCCCTGAGCCGAAGGCAGACGCTTAACAACTGGGCCACCCAGGCGCCCCAGGATTATGTTTTAAGTAGAAAGAGGAAGATGATTTACTCTAGCAATGTATCATATTCATAAATGTTACTTCTGTCCATTTGAGGACTACTGACCTCCATTTAGAGTTAAATATTTCCAACATCTCTTCTATGAATAAGGAAAATTTTAGGAATAAAAACAGGGTTAAAAAGGGGAAACATATTTAAGAAGAAGTCTCTCCCAAGTATCTTAGTCTGAGCTTTTATAGCACAGTACCATAAACCAGATGGTTTAAACAACAGAAATTTTTTTCCCATAGTTCTGGGCATGGTAGTCTGAGATCAGGGTGCCAGCCTGGTCAAGTCCTGATAACGGGCGTCTTCTGGGTTTCAGATGGCAATCTTCTTATGTCTTCACATGGCAGACAGAGAGCAAGAGAGCTCTCAGGGATCTCATAAAGGCACTAATCCCATTCATGAGCTCCCCCCCCAACCCCCCGCTCATGACTCAATCACCTCCCAAAGGCCCTACCTCCTAATACCATCACACTGGGGATTAGGGGTTAACATGAATTTTGGGGCGACTCAAGCATTCAGTACATAGCACCAAGTCTGGTGGTTTGGATTTCACTTTTATCTCTTTGGACAGTGAAAGCACTGATGAGCCAGAGCCTTGATGCTTAGGGAAAATGCTGCTAGAAGCAATTATTGACCAAGTTGTACTTTTGAGTCTTCTCCAAGTTCATGTGAAATCAGAGTGGGCCTCAGCCATCACTTGGCAGGGAAAGGCCCATGTCTGTCCCTCTTGACTTGGTCTGCAGTCTTAAGCCAAATTGGGGAAGCACTTTAAATGATAGATTTATTGTGCATATTCAATCATTGGCTGTTCCAACTTAAAACATGCAGATTCAAATCTCATTTGGGGGGACAAATGAATTTATTGACACATTAGAAAATATAGGAGAAGACAAAATTTTGAAAGGGTATTTATGGCGAGATTTTTAAATACATTAGCTTTTTAGGTTTGTTTTTGGTTTTGTTTTTAATATGAACTTGGGTTTGTCAGTGAATGAGAAACTTGTAAGTAGGAAAGCTTTCTCCAGCCTAGTGTAGGGAATGTTGGTGGCAAATAAACTTGATTAAGCCAATACATACATATACTTTATTATGTAGAGCCTAGGTCATGAAAAAAAAAGAAAGTCAAATTAGGGGAAAAAAAATTTAAGGATTAAAGATGTCCTAAAAATTGTATAAACTAATAAATATGTCTACTATGTATATCACACAATGCATTTGAACAATTATACTCAACGTGGTTTGTAAGTTTTTATATCAGCACAGTAACAGCTTTGTAATTAATGCGTCAGCAGTAGTAATGGGGGTCTAAGTCAGTGAGACACCTTAATTACAGAATCATTTTGAAGAAATCAGTGTTATTGCTTTGAGGTCGAGAGAGCATTTCAAACTAAGGTAATAAAGGTATTACTTCCCAGCAGAGGTGTTAGAAAAGCTGCTCTGAATAGATTATAAGAGCTTATAATGCTGGTAGTGATTCCTGAGGTCTCAAAATCAAGTGCTCATTCATTCATTGGAAAATATTTTGAGTACCTACTCTGTGCTAGGCACCAGATATTTAATTTTTATCAGACAAGTCCATCCTCTTGTTTGTACTTTTCAGGGTATACAGACAGGCAACACTCAGCAGTTACAATAAAACTCAACTGGGACACTACAGTATGTTCAGTGATTATCAGAGAAGGCCCCATCTATAAATTAGAGATCTGAGCAGGCTTTCTGGAGAATGTAATATGTACAGCAAGACTTGAAAGATGACTGGAGTTTACCAAAGAAGAATATTTCAGGCAGAGGAAGAGCATATATAAAGGCACAGGGCAAAGAGTGGCTTAGGAACTTATGTAGCTTCAGTTTACTTCAAGTGTAAAGTGCCTCGTGAGGGCAGATGCAGACAGAGTGGGGCTGTAGAGGTGAGCAGGGATCTTACTCGGAATGACATGTAAGCCAAATCAAGAAGCTTGGGCTTTATTCCACAGGTGCTGAGAAGCAACAGAGTAAAATCAAAGTAGCAGAATTAGAAGACCAAATTTAATTTTGATTATGTTCTTTTAAAAAAAATCACAATGGTGGCAACAGCAAATATGACTTGGAATGGCAGAAAGACTTGAGGCCAGAATCTCAATTAGTAAAAATTCACCAATCTGAACAAGAGAGTATTATAACCTGACCTAAACAGATGGCAATGAGAAGGGAGAGAAGTGTTAAGGAGTTAGACAAAGGGGTTAAGACCACAGGACCTAGGTGTTAATTAGATTAATGATTTGAGGAAAAGGTAAGAGTCAAGGATGAATCCTAAATTTCCAGCTTAGACATCAGGGAGCATGGTGGACCTATTCAGTGAGACAGGCAACATTACAGAAAGAACAGGAGTAAGCACAAATGTGAGTGCTGTTTGGGATTGTTGGTGTTTGAAGTGCTTGTTGAAGACCCAACTGGATATATGAGCATACAGATGTTGACTAAATGGATCTGGAACTCAAGAGACAGGCTTGAGCAACAGATAGACTTTTAGGTGTTCTGAGCATGACATGGTAGCTGAAACCATGGCACTGAATAAAATTGTCTTGGAAGGTACGTAACATTAAATCATAGAGGGTCAATACCTTATCTCTGACGCTGATGGAAACTTAAGTTATAGGGTAGAGGAAACCTGTTTTCATAGACTTAGATAAATGGCTTACAGTCATCATTTAAAAGTAATCGATTTACTAAGTAAAGGTCAATGATAAGTCCCCTGGTATGCAAATATTCTAATCTTTGAAATTGCTAGCATCAATACTGAGCAAAGTTGTTGTTGTTGTTTACTTTTTGTCTTGTTTTGTTTTGTATTTGTATCATCCACTACTGAGAAAAGTTATTGTGCTTTTTTCCCGCTTGTACGAAGCAGGTTGTCTGAATAAACAGAAATGCCCTGCCCCTTTGAGTTTTCAGTGGTAGTACGCCAGCTGTCAGTGTTTTAGTGTTCTTGTACTCATTCATTCATTCGCTTATAATCCACATATTTTCAAAAAAGACAAATTGAAATAGGATGTTTTTTCTCCTTTAAGCAAAGTAAAATTGGAAAAGACTCTAGAGAATGCAAGCAGGCATGTTATTCAAGAAGAAATAGCCAGTTGGCATATTTTAAAGAATGTTTAGCTTTTCTCTATCACTTAGTGGTACTTACAATGCATTAGCCAATTATTTTTAAAAATGGGGCTTTCAGTTGAATGCTATTACTTATAATAGTAAATATTTTATTGCAATAGCCTTAATTCGAAAGAGAGTCAAAGAATGGCCCATTACTTCTAATTAAACACATTAAAATTGTTTCAAATGTTCTAGGCAGCATTTAATATTATAGAAATTTAAATGCTTTTTAAAGAAAGAAATAGTAAAGATTTTTTTCCCAAATATTAATAGCCATAATCCACATAATGCTTTTAAAATGTATTAACCAATTCTTAACATGCTTTTTACATATAGTTAGAAACTGGCTTTAAAAATGCAGTGAGAATTATTTTCTGTATAAGTCCATTTATATGACTGCTGAAAAAGGCACAGCCTTCAGGACAGAAAACAATGGTCACGGTTGCCAGAGTGGGTGGAGGGGTTGACTATTTAAGGACATGGGGAAACTTTTAGGAGTGAGGGAGTTGTTCTAGTTCTTGACCGTAGCGGTGGCTACATGACCACACTGATTATAAAAACTCACAGAACTACATACCAAAAGGGGTGAATTACACTATGTATAAATTATACTTTAATTTTTTAAGCAAAAATTTAACGCAATCTTACATTAACCTCATCCTGAATTCATGAGTAGCTTTGTAGAGAAATTGAAAGGCTCAAGAAATGCTCCCAACAGGTCACTTTTGCCTTCTGTGAAACATGAAGCAATTCCATGACAGCACTGAGAAGCAGAAGCAAAACTTTTGCCAGTAACCAGAATAATTCTGTCAGAGCAAGAACCACTTGGCATTTCTACCACTGCTACTACCAGTCACCACAGTCTTGCTCTGTAAAGATGTGTCTAGGAGCTCTGTTACTACCAGCAGATCTGGTAGGTGGCACTTCCTCTTGTTTCAAGCTCTTAGATGAAGAACAAGGATTCCTTTGCCAAAGTTTCTGTCTCCATCCCTTCCCCATTCCCCCACATTTCTTGGCTCCTCTCTCTCTCTCGTCACAGTAGACTCTAGTTTTTTTGTGTCGTACTGTTCAAAATGCTGCTCCCTTCTCTGTCTGCCTTCTGTTGCCCCTTTTACCTGAAGAGCTGGATTCTGTTATCTTCCTTTTCATCCTCAGTCTGCCCGTCTAAACAGCTGTTACCTCACAACTACCTGATAGGTATGGAAGCTCAGTGCATTTCAGTTAATCTACCCTTGGGCAAACAGCCAAGATCTCGGGTAATTCTTTGCCCCTGTACCTTTAGCTCCAAATTAATCTTGAACTGGAGAACTTAGAAGATCAAAGGAGAATTTTATGTAATATGTGTGTTGTTGCCACTTTCAGGACTTGGATATTAGCTGAATAGAGATTGACATCCCTGTTCCATAGCTATAGGGAAGGTACACATGTTGTCCCCTAATCTGTCTTTAATCAGCAGTGGGGGCTTTCCCAGCACTGGGAATGCACAGATGAATACGAAATAGCAAGAGCACTTAAAGAGCCCACTCATAGTCTCTTCAGAGTTTGGAAAAGTTAACCACCAGTTACACTATATGATCAAGGTGACCATGTAATTCATTCTATACACTGACACATTTTAAAAGAGAAAGGGGGCACTGCTAGCAATTACCTTCAAGACAATACGTATAAACTGTACTGGCCTGAGGAAACTGGACACTGCCACCTTGTCTATAATGGAGGTGTATGGAAGCAAGGAAGAAGCACAGAGAAAAGAGATGCTGTCTCAGCCTTGGGAACTGGAAAATCAGCTCCACAGAAGGAGAGGCATCTCAGAGGAGGCAACCCTGGAGCTATGTTTTGAAGGATCTATAAAATCTAACAGAGCAAAAGAGAAGGGAAAACACCATCTGAACAAAATGGTGGATGGCATAGACAGAGGTGGAACTGGGTATTTATTCCAGTTGTGTCTGGGCTAAAGTGCGTATATGATCAGGAAAATAAGAAGGCCTGACCTGAGTTCTTCCCCAGATAGAGAACCATCTCTCTCCTTCAAAGGAGGTGAACATTGGATGATCATTTTTATGAAAGGGGAGATTGAGATACCTAAGTAAGTATACAACAGTCTCAGAGAGGAGAGAGCAGCCCCCTTCCCTGTCTGGGTTCCATTACCCACACCTCCATTTCTCTCATGCTTCCAGCTGTAAAGAAAAGAGGAAAGGGTATATTTGCCCCTTACATCCCATATCCTATGAGAAGATTAAGCTAATATTTAACAGTGAAGATAATCAAGAGAAGAATCAATACAATCCAGACCTTTGGGTTGGGTAGGGCTCTTGGGAAGCCATCCCAATCACTTCCTCTCTGCCGTCCCCCACTCTTCAACCACCAGAACATGCCTACAGAGCTTCTTCCATTAACCACAGACACTTAAGTTTCTGCGTATGTATTTGTATCATTATTTACATGAATCATTTATGCCTGATGGGCATGCAGCATACTAAGTAACATTATTCACTGTGTCAGATGTAGCAAATGTAGGTTTGATTTCCTTCTTGACTTAATTTTAGCGGGTGTAAAGAGCAAAACGTCAGAATCGGGAAGGTGTGGGTTAAATCTTGGCTCTTTCACTTACCACGTAGGTGGAGCTAAGCACGTTATTTAACCTCTGAGTCTTTTGTTCCTTATTTGTGAAATGGGGCCTTATTGCAAAGTTAGCCAGTCTGTTAGGTTGTATTTGCTTGGCACATACTCCTCCCAACGATCGGACAAAAATACTGACCTTCCCTGACGAGCAAAGAAAGGACGAAGTTTCCTTTGGAAAAATCATGTCCAACTCTGTTGCTCCATTTCACTCATGTTTCTTTATCTCAGGGGACTCAGGTTGCAAAGATAAAAATAAATAGTGTGTGTGTGAAGCACCTCCTATAGCAGCTTCTAGATATAGTCTCAGGAAAAGGTACCATACCGTTGCCGTTCATGTTGCTTTTAATATTAACTGTTTCCATCATGTTGCTCAAATACTTTAGGAGTATTTTAGGAGGAGTACTTTAGGAGGAGACTGGGTCAAAAAGAAATGTGAGTAAAAACTTTTGTCTTTTATAACTCTCAGTTGAGTTTTCCATTATTTAAACCTTCTTAAATAAATAAATTTTACCTAAATGTTGTTAAATAAATTGCTTTCTTTTTTTAAAGATTTTATTTATTTGAGAGAGAGAGAGAGAGAAAAACACAAGTGGGGAGAGGGGCAGAGCAAGGAAAGGGACAAGCAGACTCCCTGCTGAGCACGGAGCCCAATGCAGCCAATCCCAGGATCCTGAGATCATGACGTGAGCTGAAGTCAGATGCTTAACCCACTGAACCACCCAGGCACTCCAGGAAATTGCTGCTTGCTTGCTTGCTTTTTTCTTTCTTTCTTTCTTTCTTTCTTTTTTTTTTTAAGATTTTACTTATTTATTTGTCAGAGAGAGAGTGAGAGGGAGCTCAAGCAGGGGGAGCAGCAGGCTCTCCGCTGAGCAAGGAGCCAGCTGTGGGACTGGATCCCAACTGACTGAGCCACCTAGGCGTCCTGGAATTGCTGTTTTCAAAAATCATATCGGGTAAATTTTGCAGATGACCGTGTGGTTCTTAAATCCGTATTTCAAATTATATTTTCATGAATCATTAAAGTTAAGGCCACTTTAAAAAATATTTTATCAGTGTCATGATTTTGGTAGGGGAAAGCCGGTTAATGAATTTGAATATGCTAGACATTGGAATCTGTTTGAAGCCAGTTCCTTGTTAGAACCGCATAATTAATTCATACCCATACTCAGGGTAAATGTTTTACTTACTGGGTGTATCCCGCCATACCGCATCTGTTTGGTCATAGAACATTTCTCACTCAAGCCCCCAAATCCCACACACACTTGCCTATAGCCCAGTCAATGTTCTGTATCCTTGTTCTCACTGAAAATTGAAAGAAAAAATATATTAATGCTATTGTAGAAACTTGTACTATCATCATATAACACCTTTGCTTTTTTTCCCTGATAATGCATTTAAGATAGGAAAAATCAGATGCTTTCGTTCAGAGTAAGAATATTGACTCTTTCAACACTACCAAGTTACAGGACAGGGGTGCATACCATTGCCTTTTGAATAAATTTTTTTAAAAAGGAGAAAGGGACAGAATTCTCATTTCATCCTGCATTTTTTTGCTCTTGTAATTTCCTCTGGCTGGTTTCTTTATCCCATTGTATCATCTAACACAGTGTATTAGAACTGTTTGTGCAGAAGGCCATCTGACCTGGGTTCTCAGAGAGCCTTTTGCTTATCTATCCTTGTACCCTCAGACTCTGTTCCATACATATTTGTTCATTTCAACATTCATTTATTCCTCAAATATTTATTTAACATCTACAGTTCCCATTAACTATTGCTGCATAACAAATCACCCTGAGAGCCTATGGTGTAAAAGATAGTCACTTTGTTCGATTTCACTGTTTCGTGGGTCAGAAATTGGGAAAAGGCTCGGCCAAGCTTGACTAGGTATTAGCTTAGCTTGTCTTCCATGACTGTGGTCTGGTAGTGGCTAGAGCCAGAACAGCTGGGAGCTGGCTATGCCCTGCGTTCTCTTTGGCAGTCACAAGGTCTTTCCGTGTGGTTTCTCCACGTGGGCTAGTTTGCGCTTCCTCACAGCATGGTGGCTCTAGGGAGCTGAAATGCTTACAAGGCAGCTAATGAGTTCATGAGTGAATATTCAGGGTAGCAAGATGGAAGGTGAGTCCCTGAGGCTCAGAAGACACAACACCCCACTTTTCTAGCATTACACTAGTTATTAAGGAATCACCAAGCTAACCAGATTCAGAGGGAGGGCAATTAGACTCTACCTCTTGATGAGACAATAGCAAGATTCTAGGGGAGCAGGTGGGATGGGAAATCTAACTGTGGCTACCTTTGGGAAGTGCAATCTGGCACACCTCCCACGTGCCATGCATTGCCTAGGCTCTGAGGAAACCACATGAACAAGGCAGCCACGGTCCCTTCCTCATGGGACTTGCAGAAGGGAAATACAGAATGCAGATAAGTTGAAAAGACCTCATAGAAATTGCAAAAGGGAGAGGCAGAGTACATATAAATTAAAAAGATAATTTATTTAGCCATAAAGAAAAATATATATAGAATTACAGAGTTTTTTTTTTTTTTTAAGATTTTATTAATTTATTTGACAGAGAGAGACAGCCAGCGAGAGAGGGAACACAGGCAGGGGGAGTGGGAGAGGAAGAAGCAGGCTCATAGTGGAGAAGCCTGATGTGGGGCTCAATCCCAGAATGCTGGGATCACGCCCTGAGCCGAAGGCAGATGCTTAACGACTGCACCACCCAGGCGCCCCCTACACAGAGTTTTATTAAAAAAAAAAAAAAAAAAGGATTCATTAAGGAAGTAACTCTGGGGCAGAAAACTAAATGGTGAGAAGCAATGGATCATGCCAAGAATTGAAAGAAGTGCCTTCCAGGAAGACACCCCAACAAGAACCAAGGCCCAGAGCTGGGATTGAGGTTGACTGATTTGAGAATCAGGAGGAAACCAGTGTCACAGAGGTGTCATGTATGGATCAGGAGAGGAACAAAATATAAAGCCTCAGGAAAAAAAATAACAAACAAACAAATAAAATATGAAGTCTCGGAGATGGGATCCTTAAAGACCATGGTAAAAATGTTGGATTTTATTTTAAATAGAATAAGAATCATCAGAGGTCTTAATGCAGAGAAGTGACATGACCTAGTTCAAAGAGAACTCTGGCTAAAGTATGGAGAGTGGGTTGAAGAGAGAAAGGGAGGGAGCGCAGATCTGGTTAGGAAGTGGTTTGTAGTTGGCAGGACCATATTGACTGGAGGCTTGACTTAGGGTAACAGTGGGTGACATGGAGAAAAAAGATACTACGTATCTTGAAGGTAGAGTTGGATAAATTTGTACCTTAGGTATAAAAAATTTCCTACCAAATGATTACATTTTATGGTTAATTGTGCATGAACTATAGGTATGCCCCTGAGCCATTAGATTTCAAGTCTTCAAAGGGTAGGGGATAATTCTACTCTTATTTTCCAAAACTCTTGGTGCAATTTAAGTCCTCAAAAAATACTTGTTGAAGTGAATTTAATTCTCTTTTGAGCAGTTTCCATTTCTTAAATATATCTATAATTTGCTTTTCTTTTTTTTTTTTTAAAGTAGGCTCTATGCCCAGCTTGGAGTCCAAAGCAGGGCTTGAACTCACAGCCCTGAGATTAAGACCTGAACTGAGATCAAGAGTCAGCTGCTTAACTGACCAAGCCTCCCAGGCACCCCTATAATTTTCTTATTTAATTCACCACAACAGTTTCTTAAAAATATACAAAAATTTGCTTTTTAAATAAATTTCTACTTGAGGCTTCCTTTTGAAAATAAATAATTTCCTTATTCTAATTCTTCACCCCCCCCCTGAAACTTTAACAGAAATGGGGGTGGATAGATGGGTGGACGGATGGATGGTTGAATGGATGATTAGGTGAGGTGCCGTTGCACTTCCATAAAAAAGAAATAAACATGTGTTTCAGTAGTGATGGTTGCTGCCTCCCGCATTCTGATGCTGGAAGGTGTTATTCATAATTTATGATCTGTTATATAAGTTCTAATGAGTTGGTGCACTGAGTTAAATTTCTTACTGCTTAACAAACTTAAAAACAATTGATTTTGTACTTTGACCTGTTTTCCACTTCCTGATTTTATTTGTGATATTTTAAAATTCTATCTTAATGAAGATTTTATTCCTAGAGCATTTTCTGTAAGATGAGAGTGTTTGACCCTTTGTGAGTATGAAGTCCTGAAAAAAAATCTATAATTGAGGTTGAATAGATAAAAATCTATCTTGTTTGGGAAAAAATTATTGCCTGACCTTTTACATTCAAATACTAAAGAAAGAGGCATGTTTAACTTTACTTTTAAGATTTTATTAGGCACTTTATGGGGCGCCTGGGTGGCGTAGTCATTAAGCGTCTGCCTTCGGCTCAGGGTGTGATCCCGGCGTTCTGGGATCGAGCCCCTCATCAGGCTCCTCCGCTAGGAGCCTGCTTCTTCCTCTCCCACTCCCCCTGCTTGTGTTCCCTCTCTTGCTGGCTGTCTCTTCTCTCAAATAAATAAATAAAATCTTTAAAAAAAAAGATTTTATTAGGCACTTTATTTCCAGTATTTATTAAGTTACTTAATTTACTTGAAAAAATGGTAGTATTTTAAAACCTGATACAAATTATATGTTTTTCTAGGTACTTAAAATACTGATACCTCGCTATTTTTATTATTTATTATTTCTTTATTACTTTAGCCTCATTTTAATAACTTGATGTCTCCTAGTTTATTTCATTTACTTATATCATGTCTCATTCCTCAAAGAACTTGAGACAGTTTATCAAAGTACACACTGAGGAGGAAAAAAATGTGGAGAAAAAAAGATGCCAGCATTCCACTTGTGTAGAATGTAAGTTATATTAATTAGGACAGCCTAAATTCTTACTAGGGTGTCCTTACTGCCTCTTATAGAGCACGATCCATAGTACGTGTTCAGTAAATCCTTGTTGGATGAGTATCTGAGGGAAGTTTACAAAACATGAGCCAGTGGATCCATTCATGTATTTGAGATGCACAATTTTGGCTCAGAGCTTTCTGCTAAAAATAAGCAGACAAAAATACTGCCAATTACAGAATCCTTGATGTCCATAAGGTGAAATGAGACCATTTGATAAGGAGATATGCAGCTCTTCCTAGGCATAAAAATGTAAATGTATATCCAAATCCAATGGGTTGTCATGAAGGGACCATTGAGTCATATAGTACTCACAGTGCACATTCATAAAATACAATGACTTCTTGGGGCACTTGGGTGGCTCAGTCAGTTAAGCATCTGCCTTTGGCTCAGGTCATGATCCCAGGGTCCTGGGATCGAGCCCCGGGTTGGGCACCCTGTTCAGTGGAGAGTCTGCTTCTCCCCCTCCCTGTGACCCGGCCCCCTGCTCATGCTTTCTCTCTCTCTCTCTCTCAAATGATTAAATTTTAAAAATCTTTTTAAAAATACAATGACTTCTCAATGAATGTTAAAGGGTTTTTTTTTTCTTATTCTTTGCAATCCAAGTGTTAAGACTTAAGGCTCTTGAGAAAGAAGTAGACTACATTCTTCTAGCTAATTTTCCATGCATATTATCTCTCACATGTATGTTTTTAGTGAGCTTGAGATGGAAATTGTTTCAAGGTTACGTTTGGTGTCAAGAATGTAGGGTACACAGGAGGGGCTGCTGTGAAGACGGAGAGTCAGTGCTTACAAAGAGTCATTTGAACTAATAGTAAAGTTTATATCATCTGATTAAAGGTGTGGTGGCTCACCAGAACCTGTGTGAATAGACAATGATCATATGTCTGCATGGAGGAAGGACGAGAAAGTGCAGATTGTTAGGACTGAGATTTTTCTCAGAAAACAGTTTGCAACCCACCGCAGGTTGTGAATGAATGTGTGACCTAAGACTCTACATTTTTGAGTAGTGCAACATTACTACTCTTTTTCTTTAAGTGAGGTACAGTTGATACACAATGTTACATTAGTTTCAAGTGTGCAACATAGTGATTCCACAAGTCTATGTGTTACCTATGCTCACCGCAACTGTAGCTCCCATCAGTCACCATACAATGCTATCACAGTACCATTTACTATATGCCCTATGCCATGACTCTGACCCCCGTGACTTACTCATTCCATAACTGGAAACCTGTACTTCCCACTCCCCTTCACCCATTTTGCCCCTCCCTCCATACCTCTCCCCTCTGGCAACCACCAGTTCATTCTCAGTATTTTCACTACCACTCTATTTTTGTGCAAGATAATTTTTAAGGGGCTAGTCACCAAATGTACACAGTCATCATGAAGGAAAATCTTAATAAGGTGCACCTAAAAAGACTAACACCGAAGCATCCGAGATAAAAAGCTTTCGAACACAGTCTTGTTATGATGGGATGAGTTGAATTGCTAGCAGGAGTTGCCAACCTGATGTCTGCAGATTCAACTTGAATTGTATCACATTCGTTGTAATTGTTGTTTATGTCTGTGTATTTGTTCTGCATAGAGTTCTCGCACTTCTCAAATATTCAAAGAACTCTGTATCTCAGCAAGTTTAGTTACACTGCAGAAGTAAATGGCCAGTTATACATGGATGAATATCTAAAATAGAAGACAGTGTTGGAATTAGGATGATGGGACCAGAACCATTCTATCTTGCAAGAACACAATATCAAGGCAGATGGTTTTGGGACCACTCTTGATTTGTGATAAAACCTTGTCCTCCCTATATGGCAGATAGCTTCTGACCCCTTCATATTAGTTAAGATGACAAATATATATTGAAAGATACTATGTATGTGGCACCAATTTGTGGTTGCTCATATCCTTTAGGGATTTGGGAACTGTAGCTAAGGACTCAATCAAGAATATTACTCAGAATTTTTAGATGCGTTGCAGAAACTGACTCAGGGACGGACAGGAAACTGAGTGGCTCCAGAAATCCTGGCAGAAGGGATTGCAACCATCTTTTCAGAGTAACTACTGGAATGAATGGACTAAGCATCATTTTTGTCTTTGTTTCACAAATTAAAGTTGAAGGAGGGATAATCCCGTAGGCATAGCTTAGAATACTGTTACTCAAAGTGTGGTTCCCAGAGGCTCTGGGTGTTTCAGTTGGTTAAGCATCTGACTCTTGGTTTTGGCTCAGGTCATGATCTCAGAGCCCTGAGATGGAACCCTGCGTTGGGCTCCCTTTCTTTCTCTTTGGTGTCTGCCTTCCTATAGAGAAAGAATGTATTTTGATGTTCTCTTTACCATGCAGTAAGGGACCTCGCCCTTACAGGAGGGGCCTGGGGTTGTACATTTGAGCCAGGGTGCATAGGTCTGTCTAATTCAGGGATGAAGTATCAGAAAACCATGCTGCTCACTTAGGCAGTTTTGAATCAGCTCTATGTATAGTATAAGTAATACAACTGACATTCGGATTTTCATTGATTTCACTTATGAGTCTATCTCTCAAGCAGGAAAGAATAGTGTCAAATAGGCTGCCGCTTTGAACCTTTAAGTATTCCCTTTGAGGTTTTCTTTTAAATACATGAGCCATTAGAGAGTTGTTTATTTTTCTTGTTTGGTTTACTCCCTCATACATAGGAATATTTATTGTTTTTTGCAGATACTTCTTTATATAAGGATTTAAATGTTTCAAATGGATTACCTTGGCCCCATGAATTACTTAGATGAGTAGTTTTATATAATAATTCAAACTGAAAATCCCCTTTTAAGGGCCTTTTGTTCTATTGGCTCGAGTCCGTTTTAGAAGAAAAACTATTGCATCACCGTTGTAACAAAAATTGAGCTCCAGATTTATTCGTCATGATAGACATGCTTTTGGAAAGGTTTTATAAAAGTAACGATTGTGTTCCTTTACGGTCGATTTTCTTCTCATGAATATGAAGAATGTTAATTGATATGGAAAAAGTACATCTTTCTAGGACCTCAGATGCCTGTTCCATGTAATCTGTGTGTCCAACAAAATAACAGCGCCACACAGTATTAGCCTAGTGCTTAGTCAAAAATAGGATAATTAACTGCTGAATCTTCTCCACTCTGCCTCTCTTTTCCTTGGAGATTTTCCAACCAATAAATCACTAACCTAACACTGTTGAATTTATAAGACGAAGCCCAAAATGGTATAACTAAAAGAATGAAACTTCTAATATAATTTTCCTAAATAGTGTGTGTACGTTATCTTTGAACTCAAGGGGCAGAAGTTCTTTCACCAAGTGTTTGGGGCTGCAAGGGAGCTGCAATGAGAACATGCACGTTGTGCTCTTTTTCACTACCCTTACTTTCTCGTGCATTTTCATCGATTTATATTTGCTTTTCTTAACTGTCATTATTTATCCTATAATATATGCATTGTGAGTACTTTTCTCTGACGGCTAATTGTAAGCATCCATCTCTTCGAATATGTACTCAGAAAGTGAAGTCCAAAATAGCCTTGTTATTTTCTATACAGCAGTTTAATCACTACGATCTCATGTGATTTCATCTCCACTGAGATGTGCTTCCTGAGAAAATGTAGAGTTGCGGCGTGTTTGTTAAAATTCAAGTTGAATAAATTACCGTAATATTCAGAACATAGGCAAGGGTAAAACAATATATTCAGCAGTCCTGCCTCGCATGCATAATCCTCTACTGTTCCCATTCTAAAACATGCTGTGTTATTATGAGTAGTTATATGTCATCATAAAGTACAGGTCAGGTTGCCTACATAGCAGTCAACTTTCTGAACAAACAGCTTTTCTTAACAGTCATAAATTCAGTGCCATCACTGAATTTATAGAATGGACCATTAGAGCAGCTTAGAGCAATTAACTTTACTTATCCCAAACTAACCATAGACTGCACAGAGTTAAGTAAAATAATTAACCTCTTTTACCAGGAAAGGAAAGTGTGATAAAAGGAGATATATAAAGGTATATTATAAAACTGATCAAGGAGTCAAAAATGTCACAGTGATTTAAATTCTACATTTTTCAAAGGAAACTGGAGTCCCACATTTCTGAATGTTAATCTCATAAATCTTTG
Organism: Ursus arctos; assembly: GCF_023065955.2. Taxonomy (NCBI): domain Eukaryota; kingdom Metazoa; phylum Chordata; class Mammalia; order Carnivora; family Ursidae; genus Ursus; species Ursus arctos. Next base: position 54,312,045 of record NW_026622808.1, on the reverse strand, counting down.
TTTAACTTTTTGTGCCAAGACTTAGAGACACTCATTGTTATCTACCTTTTCAGCTCCATCCATTTGCAGCAAAACGTGTTCCCAGAAAGCTTAGAAAGCAATTTCATTTATACTGAAGTAGTATAAAATTTTCACTTTGGATCTCTGTGGGGAAGCATGGGTTATTGAAGGTTTTCTTTTGAGAAACAATTACTCCATCCATTTACTGAATATTGTTTATTTTTATGTTGTGTGAAATGCCCTGTGGGCCTCTTAGATCTTACTGGAAGAACCAATTTAGGAAGAAAATACCCAATTAGCTCAAAATTTTACAATGTACAGAGTTTGCATTTTTTGAGAGTCAATATGTTTGTTTTGGAATCTGTGTGATTCCTAAGTTGTTAGCCTTGCTTTTGAAACTATTCCTCATCTTGGCATAGTCATGAAGATAGGTTTGCTCATTTACAGCTGTTAAATCTCACACACTACGGGCGCCTGGGTGGCTCAGTCGTTAAGCGTCTGCCTTTGGCGCAGGACATGATCCCAGAGTCCTGGGATCGAGCCCCACATCAGGCTCCTCCCCTGGGAGCCTGCTTCTTCCTCTCCCACTCCCCCTGCTTGTGTTCCCTGTCTCGCTGGCTGTCTCTCTTTCTGTCAAATAAATAAAATAAATCTTTAAAAAAAAAAAAACCTCGCACACTAAATGTTTTGTAGTTCGTCCAATATCCCTAATAGTTCTATATTTGTAGTGAAAGGTTAGCTGTTAACGCTAATTCATAGCATGTGAAGATATCTGAAATCGCCTGTCTCTGTTCTGTGATACTCAGATCAGAAGGTCTGAGCTTCAGGTGAATATTTGTTCGGTTAACCGGGACATTTTTACTTTAGTGTCATGCTTGCTAATCTTAGAAGCGGTCAGTTGCCCAGCTGCTTGGACCTTTGAGTTCTACCTCCAGCCTGTATCTCAGAGCAGATGAGATTACCTCACTATTTAAATATCTTTAAGACCTTCTAATAACCACTTCCTAGCCTGCTTTCTTTACATATTAAAATCTCCAGCAAAGCTGCAATTTTTTTATTTTTATTTTTATTTTTTTGCCTAGTAAAGGCAGATTAAATTTACTGAGCAATGCTATCGGTCAAGTCCTATCTACTTTGAGGGTCATGGCCCAAAATTTTTACAGATAGGATTAGCAAGCAAAATGGGTTGGGAGCATTGCCCTTGTTTGTACTCATTCAGAGACTTTTCTCAGTAACTTTTCTCTCATTCTCTTCCTCTCCCTTCCTCCTTCCCTTTCTCCCCACCTTTATCTTCAGTATCTCCCTCTTTCTTAATTTCTTTCTTCACAGTAAAAGTACATTTGTAGTCCTCTTATCCTAGGAATTTCTAAATTCTCTTCATCTCTCTTTCTATTGTCTCAGCTTTCTTTTTTTCACGTATATATTTACACAGTTGACCCTTGAACGACATGGGGGATAAGGGTGCCAACCCCATGCAAAGTGGAAAATCCAGTGTAACTTTTGATTCACCCAAAACTTAGCTAAGAGCCTACTATTGACAGAAGCCTTACCAACAGCTGAGTCAATGAACACATATTTTGTATATGTATTATATACTATATTATTATAATAAAGTACACTAGAGAAAAGAAAGCATTATTAAGAAAATCATAAGAAAGAGAAAATACATTTACAATACTGTGCTGTATTTAAAAAAAAATCTTCGAATAAGTGGACCCATGCAGTTCAAATCTGTGTTTCACAGGTCAACCATATGCATATACATGTGCATATATATAGGTAGATTTCTATATGGCACATAAATACACAGATACGTGTATAGGTATATACATGTGTATGTGTGTAATAGTATGCACACTTTCTGAATTTATTTTCTTATAATTTCTAAAATCCTCAGTGCCTTGCAACCTGCCTTCACTACTCCCAGTTCTTCTGTAGTGACTCTGTAGAGGCATACAGTCATGTGTTCATTCAGCGAGTATCAATTTCGAATATTTACTCTGTGTCAGGAGTGATTGAAGGCTCTAGGAATTTAGCGGTGAGTAAATCAGGCACTATCAAGACCTTCTCCCTACCTCCAGAGAGCTTACAGTCTCTGAGCTTACTAGAGGAGAAAATTAGTCAAATAAGCACACAAATGTGTCATTGGCCAGTTGTCAAATGCTATAAAGCAGGCACAGAAGATGTATCATCATTTACGGGAACACCCAATTGGACCCAAGGTTCAGGGAAGTGGCCAAAAGCTGAAGGTTCAGTACACATTAACCAGACATAGGGAACAGTGTTTGCAAAGGCGCCAAGACAAGAAGCAGCATAAAAGCATTTAAAAGAAAGCATGTGTGACTGGAGAAAAGTAAACAAGGGGTGGTATTCACGAGGCTTCATGAAATTGTGGGGGGGAGGGGGGAGTCCCGATGAGAAAATACTTCTCAGGCTTAGGATGTAATCATTTCCTCCTATAAGCCGTGTGGTGCCAGAGAAGCGGTCTAAGCCAGGTTTGGGGGTCATGGCAGAATTACATGATCAGACTTATATATATCTTTTCTCTCTCTCTCTCTCTTTTTTTATTATTATATTATGTTAATCACCATACAGTACATCCTTAGTTTTTGATGTAGTGTTCCATGATTCATTCTTTGCTTATAACACCCAGTGTTCCATGCTCCTCCTTAATACCTATCACCGGGCTAACCCATCCCCCTCCCCTCTAAAACCCTCGGATTGTTTCCTGAAATCCATAGTCTCTCATGATTCGTCTCCGCCTCTGATTTCCTCCTTCATTTTTCCCTTCCTTCTCCTAATGTTCTCCCTGCTATTCCTGTCTTCCACAAATAAGTGAAACCATATGATAATTGTCTTTCTCTGCTTGACTTATTTCACTTAGCATAATCTTCTCCGGTTCCATCCATGTTGATGTAAATGTTGGGTAATCATTCTTTCTGATGGCTGAGTAATATTCCATTATATATATATGGACCACATCTTCTTTACCCATTTATCTGTTGAAGGGCATCTTGGCTCCTTCCACAGTTTGGCTATTGTGGATATTGCTGCTGTGAACATTGGGGTGCATATGGCCCTTCTTTTCACTACATCTGTATCTTTGGGGTAAATACTTACATTTCTTTCAGATTACTCCCCATGTGTCTCAAACCAGTCTCCATATCCGAAGTGTTTGGTTTGCTTGTGTCCCTCTTCAGGGTCTCCTCTTTTCTATTACTGCACACTAAGAAAATCTTTGTTCTCTGACAAGCTAAGGTATAAAGAGATTTTTCTTCAATGATCTCTTTGAGAAAAGTGATCAGCAGGCACTTCATACCCATCAAAGTGGTCAGGGTTCCACGAAGGGAATCAGATTTAACACCTTTTTCACAGCTACGTAGGAAAGTTCTTGGCATTTATAACCCTTGTACTTTACTCCTCCAATTAAAATACAGTGTCCTGTGTTCCCTGATTAGCTTTCTAGGCCATTATTCTCAAACCATTTTGTTTCAAACGTCCCTTGACATTCTAAAAAAATTTTTAAAAATTAAAAAAAAAAATCACACGAGCAACAAACATTCATGGATACTCTACCTGGGATGATGAATAGGTCTCTGTGTTCAGATCACTTTCTCACTCAAGAAAATGGAAGTAAGATTTGAGTGAAAGTAAATTACAGGTCATCAAAGTAATATGTATGTATAGGTAATATAAAATACATTTAAAAATATGTGTGTAATATAAAATATGTATCTGGATAAACTCAGACTAATCACACTTTTGACACTCACCTCCAAATCTTGCATCAAGCAGGATAATACTTAGAAATTGAGTTAAGATCGTCTACTATAGTCTGATGCTCTTAGCATCCTTCCTGTCTACCGTAGAGCCTACAAGTTGGAAACGCTTACTGATCACGGTTTACATATATCACGTCATGCTGACACTGGGGTTGGAAACCTTTTTAAGGAAGTTGACCTTGTCTTTGGATAGATATGACAAGCACATACTAAAGATATGAATTATACAAGATAAAAGGCATCCTAAATGTTAAATGTATGGTATGGGTAAGTAAAGATTTTAGGAATTCAAGGAAAGGGGAAATAATTATGGGTAGACAAGATGTGCAGTTAAGATTCATGGATCTGACTAATGACAGGTAAGCCCTTTCTCATTCTTCTTTCTCATTTCAAATGATACCTCTTCTAAGAGGCATTTCAGAGGCATCCTAATCATGGAAACACTCCTTATACCTATTACTCTTTATTGTATCACCCTGTTTGTCTCCTTCAGAGTACTTCTCAAATATCTGAACTTGGTTATTTATTGTCTATGTTGCTCAGTAAACTGTTACTTCCATGAAGGTGGAGACTTTCTATCTTGTTCACACTATAATCCCAGAGAGTCCCTTGCACATATAAGACACTCATTTGTATTTCCTTAATTAATTAGTTAGGTACAAAAACTTTAAGTACATTAAGCATATGCTCAGAAACTCTAATGTAAGCTTCATTTGTACTGCCCAGATCCTTGCAATAGCTCACAGGTGACCATGAACATGTTATTTTGCAAAATTTGAATTTATATTGGGTCAAATGTGACTCTCCCAAGTTCATTATGAAAAGAAAGAGAGTTTCTCAATTCTCATATACTGTTTCAAAGTTAAGGGAATTCATGTCATGTCTATTTTCTACTTTCTCCAAACTGATAAGGCTAGGCCATCGTGAACAATCTACCACACCATATATTTTTAGAAGACATTTCACACTTATTTGATAAAGGCATCCCTGAAAGTAGTTATAATGTTAAATAATGCTGTTAAGTAATGCTGCATAAAAATGTCAAGAAAAGTTCAAATTGGTAGAGCATCTTTTCTTACTCAGCTGTGTGTGTATGTGTGTGTGTGTAAATTTTGTTTTAGTGTTCTTTATTCCCAAGAAGGCTAGGGACTGGCTTATCTAGCCATAGAAATCCTAGCTTAAGGCAATACTTCTATTTAAAAATTGCTATTTATTTGGGAAAAATGACTATTATACATTTATTTGTCTAATTTGTATTTTTCTCTAGAATTTCTTTTTTAAAAGATGGAGGACTTAAAATAGCCAATGTGACTAAAGCTGATGTTGGAACTTACACATGCATAGCAGAAAACCAGTTTGGAAAAGCAAATGGCACAACACGCTTGGTTGTTACAGGTAAGTTTATTTCTTGAAGATTGCATTATGTAGAGATGAACTGTATGGTATATTATTAAGATCAAAGGAAAAAAATAGATATTTTACAATATGCAGTGCACTGTAAAGGTAGAACCTGTTTGCACTTACTTTTAACAGGTGGAAGTCAAGAGAACAATTCTTACTTCACACACCACACTGTGCACCAGGGAACACATTAGTTGTGTGCTCGTATGATGGGCAGAAGAATTACAAATAGCATCTGCTGATGATCAACTTTTATGCTACTCTATTATGTCAGATGTTTTGAATGCACTCTTTCACAATATCATTGATATTTTCTGGAGATGTTTAAGCCCATGGAATAATCTTTGCCATCAATGAGAGTCACTTAGAGTTGTGGATATATGTTGTTTATTTATTCATTCAAGAAAAAAAATGAGTACCTACTATGTGTCAGGTGCTTGGCCTGTGTTGGCAAACAAAGTGATAAAGATGCTGCCCTCATGAATCTTACCTTCTACCAAAGGTAGAAAGAAAACATGCAGTAGGAATAAAAGACAAGGAAATTATTAGAAGGAAAAAATTGCAAACAGTTGAGAAAATACAGAGTAGTGTATGGTCACGGTAAGTTGGAGCAGAAACACCATGACTGGAGTAGGCTCAGTGAGAAAGAGAGGTCTAGACAAAGATTTTGTGGACGTGGAGGAGTTAACAAATAGAATCCTTGGGGACAATCATGGAGGAGCTTTGTAGGCCTTGTTAGGACTTTAGCTTTTAGTTGGAGTAAGAAGTGGAGGCTGGTGCAAATCAACAGAGGAGGAGTATGATGTGAGGATTTAGTCTAGTTGCTTTGATGACAACAGACTGCGGGGAATCAAGAGCAGAAGTGGGAGAGAGCTCAGAAGACCGCGACTGCAAACCAGACCGGAGATGATAATGAACCAAGTGAAAGTAGCAGCAGAGGAATTGATGGGAAAGGATCAGATTCTGTAAATACGCTGCTTGTAGAGTCAACAGGAGGTGCTGATGAATTGGATGTGAGACCCAAGAGAAAGGAGACAAGGATGGTTGCAGGGCATTTGGCGAATAACAGAAAGAATGACAGTCAACTGAGATGGGAAGGTTCCCAAGTTTGGGAAGAGGTAGACCAGGAGTTCAGTTTGGATGTGTTAAGTATGAAATGTTCATTAGGCTCTATTTGTGTAAGCAGACCACAGTATTCTGGCATTAGCAACAAATCCAACCTTTCAGTGGGTTAAAATAGCAAATACTTAAGTTTTGCTTATACAGCAAGTCCATGGTGGGTCAGCCATACTGTCTTCATTCAGGAATAAAGGGTCCTAGTGCCTCCATCATCTGGTACATTGCCTGTCACAGTGGAAGAGGAAAGACTACACATTAGGGGGTCTCTTGGTTCTTCCAGGCTTCTGCCTGTTGGTGCCACACGTAACTCCATCTTATATCTCTTTGGCCAAGCATTAGCATTTGGTTATGCCTGAATTCAAAGGTGTTGATAATTTAATCCTACTGTATGTGTTTAAGGAAATTATGGTGAACAATAACATCTATCATAACACCCAAGTAGGTGTCCTGGGAGAAGTAGCTGGATATATGAATTCTGGTTTGGGGAGAGAGATGAAGGATAGAGATACGCATTTGGGAGTTGTTAGCATATGGATATATACTTGAAAATAAAAGACTGCTGAAATCACCAAGAAAGTGAGTGAAGACAGAGGATGAGAAAAACCAAGGACTGAGCTTGAGGCAGTCTAACATTCTGAGATTTAGGAAGAGAAGAGGGAATAGATAAGGAGTCACCGGCACGGACGGTTCTAGAAAACAAAGAGAATTTGGTGTCCCAGAAACCAAGAAAAGAAAGTGAACTGACAGGAAGACAATGATCAAGGGTAGCAAATGCTCCTGAGAGGTCAGTTAAGTAAGATGAGATTGGAAAATGGGCCATTGGTTTGCAGCAGGGTGATTACTGGGAACCTTGACAAAAGCAAATGGGTTGTGGGGAGCCAGAGGCTAACTGGATGGATTAAAGAGGGAATTTACTAGAGGAATTATAGACAGCACACATAAATGATTCTTTCAAAGACTTTTGCTGCAACATGGAGTCAACAAACGAGGAGCAACAATGGAAAAATGGGGTCACGAGAAGTTTAATTCACGGTAGATGGGAGGACTATTGTGATGATAGGGAGAAGGAAATGTACATGGGGACATTTGGGGGGAAAACACATTAATTAACATTTTAACTTAGCATTCCTCTTATAGTACCTGTTCTAAATATCTTTTGTGTGGTCTTTTAAATGTTCGAGTCTATTTAAATTTTGGTAGCAATGCATTTTTTAGTCACTCACAGTCAGTGAGAATTCAGTAGTTTCTATTTCTACCCCCATATTTCACAAAGCAATAAAACGAAGTTAAAATTGATTTTGTAGTAGTAGTATAACTTGTTTACAGGTGACTTTAATTTTTAACTGATAAATTCTATAAATTCAAATATCCTAATTCTTTTAACAAGAATTTGTGGATCCAATGAAATACATTACAGATCTGCATAAAAATGTCTATATTAATCTTGAAGACTTTTAATCATGTACCCTAAATGTTAGATTAACCATAAGCTTGTGAAAATGCTTCCATCAAAATAACAATGCCAATGTTTTACTTAAACCTTTCTTGTTTCCTTAATAGAACCAACAAGAATCACTTTGGCACCATCCAACATGGATGTCTCTGTTGGCGAAAGTGTCATTTTGCCCTGCCAAGTGCAGCATGACCCCCTGTTAGACATCATGTTCACCTGGTATTTCAATGGGGCCCTCACAGATTTTAAGAAAGATGGATCTCACTTTGAGAAAGTAGGTGGGGTAAGTTGTGTCATTTTCCTCCTGCTATTTATATCACCCGGGGCTCTGACACGTTGTCCCTAAAAAAAACATCTGGCGCATATATGATGCTCGGGAAATGTTTGTTCTATGAGTAAATCTGCATTCCCAGTTCTGCTGTGATCTCATTTTATTATTGTAGTTACCACAAAGTGAGCACAGTTACTTCAACCTATAAATTATAATTTTAATAAAAATTGGTGTTTGTTGTATTTATATCAAATGCATAATTATACATATGACCATGACGATTTTTTCATTAGTACCCTATTGAAGGGAAAGTTTCCTTCTACAGGTGTCAGTTTTCAACATGACATATTTATTATGAAGTTGAAACAAGACACAGTCGCTAAGCACCTCAATTGTGTCAAGCCAAGAGCTTTCTTCTCGATATCTCTCTGGGCATTAGCAGGGAGAATTTTCATTTTACAGATGTATAGACTAAGGATTTGAGAAGTTTATTAACTTGCCCTGAGTCACTGACCTAGTTAGTGTGGATCTTAGATTCAAGCCTAAATCTTTATGCACTCAAAACACGAAATATTTTCTTATGTCCCATTTTGTCTCCTCATTTGTGATGGTTCAATGTGAGGAAGAATTACAGATTTCAAGGAAGAACTGACACTTTGAGGAGAACCATTAAGAAATGACTCAGTGTTGGTGAGCCACACAAACCCCCCAGCTGGTAACATAACTGTGAATCCAGAATCACAAGGGCCCTTGGAGGCCTGTTTGCACTGACTTAAGGATAGCTTCATTCTGTTTAGCTAAGATGTCAGCGGTGTATAGTAGAGTTCAAGGTTTGTCCTTTGGATGAAAAAATAAATAAAAACAAGGAAAGATGGCTGGATGGACAACTCAGTTTTATTCATTTGACAAAGATTTCATATTAAATGTAAGTGTATGTAACACAGGTATATCAACATACTAGGATCATGTGCAAATTAAAAGGATAATGTTATGACTTCAATTGTGTGCCCCTCCCCCCCAAAAAAAGATCTGTTCAAGTCCTGAAGCCTAGTTGTGAAATAATAGAATATATTGATTTCTGCCCCTGGGTCCTGCCACAGAGCTCCTAAAACCCTTGGAATTTCCTGGGTGATAGGAATGCTTTTGTTCGAAAGAGGTAACTCTCTGTGGGCTCCAGAACAGCTCGAGGATAAAGGCTGGTCACCAGAAAAACCGTGATTAGAAGCTGGGAAGTTTTAGCCCTATCACTCATCCTCTGAGAAGGGAAAGGAGCTAGAGACTGAATTCATAATTGATCAAGCCCATGTGATGAATCTTCCATAAAAATCTCAAAAATATGGGGTTTCATAAATTGGTGAACACATCTACATGCTGGGAGGTGACACACCTCACCCTATATACCCTTTCATCTGGCTGTTTATCCGCATCCTTTATAATACCCTTTATAATACACTGGTATATGTAAATAAATGTTTCCCTGAGTTCTGTGAGCCGTACTGGCAAATGATTGAACCTAAGCAGAGGGTCATGGGAACCCCGGTTTACAGCCAGTCAGTCAAAGGTTCAGGAGACAGTCTGAGCCTGGGGTTTGGTATCTAAAGTGGGGGGTCCTCTGGGACCAAGCTCTTAATTCTTGGGATCTGATGCTAATACCACACAGATAGTGTCAGAACTGAATTATAGGACATCCAGTTGTGTCAGAGGATTCCTTGGTGTGGAGAACACACACATATCTGGTATCCGAAGTGTTGTGGTGTGTTCTGAGTGTGAGTGTGGTAGCTGGCAGTAAAGGAGATACAGAAATGTTTTTAGTTATACCAATACCTCAGAGGGTGACCTTATTTGAAATTAGGGTTGTTGCAGATACATTTAGTTTAGTGACAGTGACATCATAATGGAGTAGAATCCTAATCCAATATGTCCTTATAAGAAGAGAGAGGTTTGATGAAGGGGATAAAGGGGTACAAGCTCGGAATTGTAAAACAAGTCATGGGGATGAAAAATACAGAATAGAGAGTATGGTCAATAATATTGTAATAACTTGGTATGGTGATAGAAGCTGACTACACTTAACCACAGTGAGCATTTTGTAATGTATGTAATTGGAGTTTCACTATGCAGTACACCTGAAACTGATATAATATTGTTTATCAACTCTCCCTCAATAAAAAAAAAATTTAAAGAGGGAAATTTAGACACAAGCACACAGAGAGAACACCATGTAGAGACACGGACACAGAGGGAAGGTGGTGATGTGAGGATACAGGCAGAAATCAAAGCCATGTTTCCACAAGCCAACGAATGCCTGCAGCTTCCAGAAGTCGGAAGAGGCAAGGAAGGATCCTCTCCCAGATGTTTTGGAGAGGAAGCTTGAATTCAGACTTCTGGCCTCTAGAACTGTCAGGGAAGAAAGTTCTGTTGTTTAAAGCCACCCAGTTTGGTTACTTTTTTACAGCAACCCTAGTAACTAATACAGATGGTCTCTTCAAAGACAAAAAAGAAAAAAAAAAAACAGATGTTTCCATACCTAGCCATAGTTCAGTACAATTTCATTGCCATTTCTATTTTTTATCATCTGGCTTATTCCATTTTAGAAGTTCTAGTTTCCCTAATTATTCTGATTCAAGGCTTTCCAGAACTTCACCAATTGCTACAACCTATTAGCATTTCTTTCACTGTTACTTTAAATGCCCTTTAAAAGAAAAAAAGTCACAAATTTCTTCTATCGCGATGGGAAAAGGCATACGCTAGTATTCTCAGCCAACTCTACTTCTACTCGTGTTTGTCATTTGCCTTTCTTTGGAGGGGAAGGCAAAGGAAAAGAGAAAAGACTAGAATGTTACCTTCATAAAGTCCCCTTATCTGGTCTGGAAAAGGCTTTTCTAACTCAGCTCTTGTCGTAACCTTAATTCTTAGATAAAGAATCTTATTTGAAGCATTAGTTACCTTTGCTGTCTCATGTAGATAATTGTGTTTGTGATTTATCTGCTGGATATTAAAATGTTGATGGTGTTTGATCCAATGCAGTGCCCTCCATCTTAACTAATGCTTAAGAAATACATGATGAGAGACTAGAAATCCAAAGTACTTTGATTTTAATATTCATCAAACATTCTTTTATTTTTAAGTTTATTTATTTATTTGTACCATCTCTACACCCAACGTGGAGCTCAAACTCACAACCCCAAGATGGAGAGTTGCGTCCTCCTCCGATAGAGCTGGCCAGGCACCTCTCATTAAACATTCTTAAAGAAGTGCTCACTTTAGACTGAGCTAGATTACACTTTCTGTAAGAGGAGCTTGGAGTTAGGAATATTTGAGGTTTTCATGTAATTTACATGCTCCTGCCTTACCTATAGGTCCTATATGAAGTATAAAGTCATCTTTTCACAGAGTCAGGTATCTAAAACATGACATTTCATAAATTAATTCTATCACCTGCCAATTCTGTTCTTTTTCTAGCACGCTAGTTCATGGCCTGTGAATTTTTTTTTACTGACTTGTGCCATTAGTAACTTAATATTCTCTCATCAGTATAAAACAGGAAGCCGTACATGATGACATTACCCTTAAGCCCGGGCAATTAAGTAAATTGGTTTTCCGCTGCATGAGGAGGGAATCACACAACAAGTCTTGTCCTCTGATTGTATATTCATTGCAGCACCCACGTTAATACCTAGAAACGTCTGCTTCTCTTTTATCCAGTATGTTCCTAGATATATCCCCTAGTTTCAACAGCAGCAAAATATGAGTCGGAAAGTTGCCAAGAAAGGTGGATAGTCAGAATGATGTTTTTAGGGGGTGAGGGGTAATTTAGAATTGGGAAACCTAGCTCAGAGCTTTTAAATGATTCAGCCAGTTGTCACTGGGACTATACAAGGGGGTATTATTGGACCATACATTGAGTATTCAATTCTTATTCATTTATTGTAAAAAAAAACAAAACAAAAAAAAACAAAAAAACAAAAAACACCTTTTGGAAAAAAATCCACAAGCTCAAAAAGCTCTAACAATTTAGATCGGATCTCTTGTGTATGTTTGAACATCATGCCAGTCACAGGGTTCTGCATGGTTATACATTCAGAAAAGCTTGTTAAACCAAGTGACTAAAGCAAACTGGCATATCACAGGGGAGAGGTATGGGTCCAGAGACAGGCTTCAGCCTGTGCCCATGGGACGAATCAAAGTTGTATGAATAAATCAGCAGTAAAAGAATTCTGGTTAAGCCCACTATTTGCCACGCAAATCTCAGTTGCAAGCATGTTGTGGGGTAACTGGAAAAACAGGAATTTGTGTTCAGATACATATGAGTTCGAGGTTCTGCTGCTACTAGATGTGCCATGGGTAAGTCACTTAACTTTTTTTCCTCATTTTCTGGTCTCTTTTCACATCAGTTTTTAGTCTTTGCCGTGTTCTTTCCCACCATGAGAGTTTGCACACATTGGTCTCTTCTGGAACAATTTTATCTTTGCATTTCACTATGTCTACATATCTTTATTAATATAATTACATATGTAAGAATGTACATATTCATATGTATACACTTTTATTTCATATATATGCAGTTATAAGAAGAGTCATAAGTTCAGGGTGCCTGGGTAGCTCAGTCATTTAAGCATTGACTCTTGGGGTGCCTGGGTGGCTCAGTCATTAAGTGTCTGCCTTCAGCTCAAGTCATGATCCCAGGGTCCTGGGATCAAGCCCCGCATCAGGCTTCCTGCTCAGCGGGAAGCTTCCCATTCCCTCTGCTTGTGTTCCCTCTCTCGCTGTGTCTCTCTCTGTCAAATAAATAAATAAGCGTCGACTCTTGATTTCAGCTCAGGTCGTGATTTCAGGGTTGTGACATCGAGCTCCGTGTCAGGCTCTGTGCTGGGCGAGGAGCCTGCCTAATATTCTCTCTCTCCTGATCCCTCTGCCTCTCTCCTCCACTCAAAAAAAAAGGGGGGGGGGAGAAGAAGAAGAAGAAGAAGAAGAAGAAGAAGAAGAAGAAGAGGAAGAGGAAGAGGAAGAGGAAGAAGAAGAAAAGAAGAAGAAGAAGAAGAAGAAGAAGAAGAAGAAGAAGGAAAAGAAGAGACAGAGGCTCAGCAATATGTATACAGTAGCATTCTCTTATATTTAACCAACAGAATTCCACTCTATGTACTCAGTCAAAATATAAAACAAATAAAATAATAGAGAATGAGAGAGAAAGGAGAGAGATCCCATCAGTCACCCCAGTAAAACATCTTTCTCTACTTTTAAATATACCTTAGCTGCCACAAACAGGATAAAAGAAATAATAATAATAATAATAATAATAGTTCAAGAGAAACCAAAGAACATCACTAGCTGGGACCTAAGTATATGGGCCTAGCAATTTAAATATAATTTTTAGAACATTCAAGGGCAATTTTGACTTGTCTAACAAGCTACCTTTTGGACTTAGATATATTATAGGATGCGGGCTCACCATAAATAGACACTTTCAAACCAAAATGTACCAAGAGTTCAGCGTATATTGTGATGGGTGTTTAAACGGATATGCTTTGATAACCTTGATGTGGTGCAGGTGCTTCAGAAATGGAGCGTGTGTAGAGCCGAGCTGTACCGCTTGACAAACATTGTGTGGAATTGGATCTATGATGAATTAGAATGTGTGTGGATAAAAGTCACTGGAAGCAATAAGTGGTTTAGCAGTGACTGGTTTAGCGGTGACTGCCATGCATTTGAGTGGCTGACTTCAGTAAGATTTATCTCCCACAGCCCAGGCTCACTCTTGTTATGGCAGCTGCTCAGGAGCCTTGGGACTTGATGCATTTCCCAGCTCTTGGTGGTAGAAAAGAATACCTTTAAAAGTAATCCTTTGGGTGTAATAACACAGTTGTGGTCACTTCAACGTGATTGGTTTCATAGAATTATCAGGGTATGAGGACTAAAAGTTTGAAAATAACGCTTCTTTTATAATATAAAACTGTGTTTAAAAAAAGGTTATATGTGCATTTTATTTATTTGTTTGTTTATTTATTTTAGAGAGGGAGGGAGAAGGGGGGCGTGGCAGAGGAGGAGAGAGAATCTCAAGCACGTTCCACACCCAGTGTGGAGCCCAGGGCAGGGCTTGATCCCACAACCCGAAGGTCATGACCGGAGCCAAAATCAAAAGTCTGACACCCAATGGAGTGAGCCACCCAGGTGCCCCTATATGTGCATTTTAAATGCAGATCTGAGGCAAAGCACTCATTCCAAACACTAGTTGTGGCAGCACTCTGAGTTTTTAAGCAGCTCCTACTTGGAGTGTCTTATAAATTTTACATGTTGTCCAAATTCAAAACATCACCTTGGAATGATCATTAAGAGGATACACTCAGGAAAGAGTCTATAAAAGTGATTTCTGCCAGAGAAATTACTAGTATTCATCTTGAACACTTCCCTGAAGTCCAGCTCTTCCCACAAAGCTGCTTGGGGATGAAAAAACAAGGATTCTACCGTGCTTCTGGAAAAAGGGAAATGCACAAAATAGTTGAAGTTGAGTTTATTTCCCTAACTCATCATTTGCTCAACCAGGCATATAGAGGCTGTGTTTCTACTTAAAGTGTGATTGGCACCCCAGGGCTGTATTCATTAAGTAAAATGTTTATTAAGATGAATGGTCCAAATCTACCCCTAGTGGAAACATGGTAAGATTTAAATTTATAAGAAGACTGGCAGAAATCAAACCAAGTAATATGTAACTTGAACTAAAAACCATAAAAATATCGAGTTACAACAAAAACCAAGGCTATAAATAAAAGATGGAAGTGAAAAGATAGGCAAATATTTATCAGTCAAATGCAACAAAAAAGAGAGAGTAGCGAGTGTTATTTTGTAAAAAGATCATAATAATTCAAGGCAAATCTCAAGAGTAAAAAGGATAAATACATTTTGAAAAAAGTTTCCTCTGTCATTAGGATATAATAATCATAAACTGTAATACGTCAAATAATACACCATTAAAATATATCAAGTCAAAAGCAAAGAGAAAAATGAGAAACAAGATTGGTATATATATTCTCCGAGAGCTCTTCTTTTAACTGTCAACAGATCAATTTGCCAAAATTAGAAAAAGACAATTTTGGTGCTCTATTATAATGGAAGAAACAGCTACATATAAAAATTTTCTACACAAATAGAAAATACGCATATCCCTTTTCATTCTTTTCACACCCTAATAAAACTTAGAAAAGAAAAATAGCAAAACTATTATATAAAGGAGATGGAAGAACAAACAGGGTGGGTGAAATAATAAGCAATGGATAATCTCTAGAATGTACCAGTGAAGAATAAAGATAAAACTAAAATTAGAAACGAGAAAGAGAATATAATAGATAATAAAGAATTATTTAAAAACAGAGCTATTCCATGTTGAACTCATATGTATTTAATGAAATCCAGTTAAATGGAACATTTTTGGTAAAATAATCAAAATTAATAAGAATTAGAAAACCTAAGTAGATCCATTAAGTAAGAAAACATGTAAATCAATAACCACCAACCCCACCCCCCCAAATAAAAGGATTTTAGGGCCAAATAATTTTACTGTTTTTTTTCAAGTTTTCAGGAACCAGATAAATATTTTGTTATATAAACTATTTGACAACATAAAAAGTTCAAAAATCTTTTCAATTTATTTTGTGAGGTTCACATACTCCTAAGAAAAAAACCTAGCAAGATAGCAAATAATTAGTAGATATAAATTCATTTCATGAATATAGTATGAAAACCTAAATGACATTTTGTCAAACAAGACTGAATATTATATTATATTATTATATTATATTAAAATAAGATAATGACCCTTTGTACTACATGGGGAAATTCTAGCCAATGTGCCTGCATGATATTTGGACTACTCAAGATCCAATAGTATCAACTCTAAATTTAAAAAAAATTGAGAGTTCAGTCAACTGTTTAGATACAAGATAAATTTATAAAAAATAATAGCTATTTTATGTACCAACAGTAACCAATAAGAAAGTATAATGGGACAAAAAACTCCCTGAAAGGATAAAATACATGTTAGTAATTTGCATTAACATGCAAGATCTAAATAAAGCAAGCTATGATACTTTGTTAATATGAATGAATAGGTGGTTGGGTGGATGGAAAGAGAGACAGATGGATGGACAGATGAATGGATGGGGAGAAAGACAGGGAAGCATCATAAAATGTTGGTGCTCCTGGGTGAAATAAAACAGCTGTGTATTATGAGGCTTTTAATTTTTCTTAGATTTTTCCATGGTTTTAAAATAACTAACAACCTGATTACAGTTTAAATAACTCTGACGGTGCTTAGAGTAAGAATTAGGTAAGAAAAAGAATAATTAACAGTATTTTGAAAGAATAGTGAAACCTTGTCGATAATTCCCAGAGAGTCTTCTGGGGATATTTGCTCAGGCAAGGTATCGCTGGATCTGATTAGAATAATCTAGTGTCATCATTAAAAAATCTGAACTCAGAATTCCAACTTTTTTTTTTTTAAAGATTTTATTCATTTGAAAGAGATAGAGACAGCCAGCGAGAGAGGGAACACAAGCAGGGGCAGTGGGAGAGGAAGAAGCAGGCTCACAGGGGAGGAGCCTGATGTGGGGCTCAATCCCATAACTCTGGGATCACGCCCTGAGCCGAAGGCAGACGCTTAACCGCTGTGCCACCCAGGTGCCCCCAGAATTCCAACTTTTAAAACTTATTTCATTCTCTTATGAACTATTGATCTTTATCTCCCTTTGCTCAGTTTCTCATCTGGAAAACTGAGTTGATAATAGTATCTTATTCAGATCTATCTATGTCTATATATAAAGCACTTAGAACAACACATTAGTTCTTGTTGTTGTTGTTGTTGTTACTATTACTACTACTAGCAGTAATGGTAGCTTTGTTTCTAAATTGTCCTCCAGGAAAAGTGCAGCAATTTATGTTCCTATCAGCAGAACATGAGGGTGGCTATTACCCCAAATCCTTTCCCACACCTGTTTTTTCCTCTTCATTTTTATAAAACATTTTTGCCAAACAGATGGTTGAGAAGTGATATCTCAATATCACCAGCTTCTCATTTCTCAGATCAATAATGAGATTAAGAAGCTCTCCATTTGCTTATTTACATTTTAGATATTAAAGAAATATTTAGAATTATAACTGACTCCCCCAAATCAAGACAGCTGGGGGCTTAATACTTACCCTTGTGAAATGGAAGATTACTTCTGCAGGAAAAAGAGAAAAAAAATCACCTTTTTATTTCTAGCTAGAAAAAGGACACCTACGTGTATTATGATACAGAGGAATATCCAAAAACATTTTACTAAAGGTTTTATTTACTTATTTCGGAGGGAGAGAGCAACCATGAGCAGGGGAGGGGCCGAGGGAGAAGCAGACTTCCTCTGAGCAGGGAACCCTTACACAGGGCTCAATACCAGGACCCCAGGATCACAATCTGAGCCAAAGGCAAAGTCTTAACCAGCTGAGCCACCCAGGTGCCCCCAAAAACATTTTTTAATCTGGCAATAGAGAATGACTTTCAGGAGTTACAAAAACAACACACAAACTTCTTCAACACAACCATTAGCCAAAAAGATGTATTTTATTTTTGTCAGAGATAAAGCAATGAAATTGACATTTGTGTCATTGACATCTGTGTGTATCAGATTTTCATCTCATCTATGTCATGCGTCCATTAGGCAGTGTTTTCCTGAGGTTACAGCAGAAAATTCTTCACATGGACATAAACTCACAGTATGTACTGGTCATTTCCTGTCTTAGGATATGATGTCGGCTTCTTCCGTAAATTGCAAATCTGTCTCCTTTATTCATTTCTGCTGTTGAAATTCAGAACTTTGTCTTGCGGATTTGCAGCATGTCCTTATGTATTTAAGCTATTGATTGTATCTTAGTTTAATTCAGTGGGAATATCTTCTTTCAGTATGTCACTTTTCTGCTAACTTTATTATCATTCATAAAAGTCTTCATTTTCACATAGTTTAAAAAACTTTAAAAACTTTAAAAAACTTCTTAAGAGTTTTCATAACTTTTCCTGTATTGAATGTGTTATACAAGCTGTGGAAATTTGAGGAGGGATATGGAGAAGACTTTGGAATGACTGTTCTTTGGAGAGTGTGTTACAAAAAAAATAGGGGGATATGTCATGGGGAGTAAAACTTTGGGGGAGACGTAGATATTTAAAGAAAACTTTGGGAAAATTTTGCTGTGAATTTCATCTTGTTTCCCTACCACTTTCAATAAAATTGCATCACTCCACTTAGGAGATGACTTTTTTCCCTGGGGAAGGGGCATCAGTTGTTAATCTTAGTGCATAATGGGTTTCCACTCTTGAATCCATCCCTGCTCTTAGTAAGTCTTGAGTTGGGTAGTGTCAATCCTCCAATTTAGTTCTTCTCCTTCAATATTGAATTGACTATTTTGGGTCTTCTGCCTCTTCATGTAAATTTTAGATTCACTTTGTCAATATCCGTACACTAATTTGCTGGGATTTTGTTATTGGGATTGCATTTATTGTTTATATCAAGTGGGGAAAACCTGACATTCACAATATTAAATGTTCCTATCCATGAACATAGAGTATCTATCCATTTATTTAGTTCTTTTTTGATACCTTTCATCAGAGTTTTACAGTTTTCCTCAGATAGTTCTTATATGTAATTTGTTAGATTTGTACCTAAATATTTCATATTTTGAATGCTGTACAAATAGTAATATGTGTTTTAATTTCAAATTCACTTGTTCATTACTGGGGGCTTAATAGGAGAGAAACTGACTTCTATATTAACCTTGTAGCCTGCAACATTGCTATATTTGCTTATTACATTCAGGCATTTTGTTTTGTTGATTCTTTCAGATTTTCTACATAGATAATCATATCATCTGAGAAAAAAAGATGGTTTTATTTCTTTCTTCCCAATATGTATGCCCTTTATTTCCTTTTTTCTTTCTTTTCTTTTCTTTTTCTTTTTTTTTTTTTTTTTTTTTTTGTCTTATTGAATTACTAGGATCCAGTAGTGTTGAAGAGTAGTGATGAAAAGGAACATTCTTGCCTTGTTCTTGATGTTAGCAGGAAAGCTTTAGCTGACCATTAATTATGATGTTAATTATAGGTATTTTGTAGATGCTTTCTATCAAGTTGAGGAATTTTCCCCATTCTTTGTTTGCTGAGAGTTCTCATCATAAATAGGTTGTCTTTCTTTCTTTCTTTTTTTTTTCTTTCTTTCTTTCTTTCTTTCTTTCTTTCTTTCTTTCTTTCTTTCTTCTTTCTTTCTTGTCAGATGCTTTTTCTGCATTTATTGATATGATCTTTTTTCTTTTCTTTTCTTTTCTTTTCTTTTCCCTACTGTACCAAAGCTGGTTTGTGTCACCAGATGAATAGGGCAAAAGTGATATTATGGTCCTTTTTTTTTTAATTTTTATTTAAATTCCGGTTAGTTAACATACAGTGCAATATTAGCTTCAGGTGTACAATATAGTGATTCCACACTTCCATACATCATCAGGTTCTCATCCAAAGTGCCCTCCTTAATCCCCATCACCTGTCTAACCCATCCTTCCATCATCCTCCCTTCTGGTAACCATCAGTTTGTTCTCTATATAAAAAGCTTCTGCACAGCAAAAGAAAAAAATCAGCAAAATTAAAAGGTAACTTATGGAATAGAAGATATTTGCAAATGATATATCCAGTGAAAGCTTAGATTCCAAAATATACAAGGAACCTATACAACTCAACACCCAAAAAGTGAAAAATCCAAATAAAAATGGGCAGAAGACATGAATAGACATTTTTTCCAAAGATTTTTCTTTATTAGATTCTTGATATAATGGATTATATTAAATGATTTTTCAAATTTTGAACCAGCCCTACATAACTGGGATAAACCCCACTTGGGTTTTATCCCAACAATACTTGGTTGTGTTGTATAAATTTTTATACATTATTGAAATTGATCTGCTAATACTTTGTTGTACATTTTATGTCTATGTTCATTCATGAGAGATACTGGTCTGTAGTTTTCTTTTCCTGCAATGTCTTCATCTGATTTCAGTATTAATTACGGTAATGCTGGCCTCATGAAATGAGTTGGGACATACTCCCTTAGGTTTGTGTCTTGTAAGAGATCATAGAGAATTGATACAATTTCTTCCTTAAATGTTTGGTAGAATTTGCCAGTGAACCCATCTGGGTCTTTTGTTTTTGCTTGGAGAGTTATTAATTATTAATTAAATTTCTTTAATAGTATGGATCTTCTTATATGTGTTTTGGCAGAATGTGACTTTCAGAGATTTGGCCCATTTTGTCTAGGTAATCATATTGGTGGACACAGAATTATTCATAGTATCCCTTTGCTAGCCCTTTAGTGTTTATAGAATCCATAGTTGTACCTCTTCTTTCATTTTGTAATTTGTGTTTTCTCTTTCTTTTCTTAATTAGCATGACCAGTGATTAATCAATTTTATTGATCTTTTCAAAGAATCAGTTTCTGGTTTCATTGATTTTTCT
This sequence comes from Ursus arctos, assembly GCF_023065955.2. Taxonomy (NCBI): domain Eukaryota; kingdom Metazoa; phylum Chordata; class Mammalia; order Carnivora; family Ursidae; genus Ursus; species Ursus arctos. Next base: position 54,291,508 of record NW_026622808.1, on the reverse strand, counting down.
CTATTGATATCCTGTTTCAAATTTCATTGATTTCTAATCTTATTATCTTGTTGCATCTGCTTACTTTTGAATTGTCTCTCTTTTTTAAATAGTTTCTTAAGATGGAAATTTAGATTATTGATTTTATATCTTTCTTCTTTTCTAATATATGCATTCAATGCTGGAAATTTCCCTGTAAACATTGCTGTATCTATATGCCACAAATTTTGATAAATTATATTTTCATTTATATTTAGTTCAAAATATTTCTAAATTTCTCTTGAGATGTTTTCTTTGACCTATGTGTTATTTAGAAGTATGCTGTTTAATATCAAGTATTTGGGGATTTTCCAACTATCTTCATCTATCTTTTTGTTACCAATTTCTAGTTCAATTCCATTGTGGTCTGAGAGCAGACATTGTAGGATATCTTTCCCTTCAGACTCATTAAGGTGTATTTTACGGCCCATAATGTGATCTTTCTTGGTAAATGTTCTACGTGAGCTTGAATAGAATGTATAATCTGCTGTTGTTGAATGAAGGAGTCTATAGATATCAGTTGTACCCAGTTGATTGATAGTGCTGTTCAGTTCAACTATATTCTTACTGTATTTCTATTTATTGGATCTGTCCATTTTGATAGGTGGGTTTTGAGTTTTTCAGCCATAATAGCAGATTCATCTATTTCTCCTTACAATTTTATCAGTTTTTTCCTTTATGTATTCTGGTTCCCTGTTGTTAGGTATATATATATATATTAATAGTTGTTATGTCTTGGAATAATGACCACTTTATCATTAGGTAATGCCTGTCTTTGTCTTTGGTAACTCTTCTTATTTTAAATCAACTCTTTTTGAAATTAATAAAGCTGCTTCCAGGGTGCCTAGGCGGCTCATTCAGTTAAGCAGCCAACTCTTGATTTCAGCTGAGGTCATGATCTGAGCCCATTCTGGGCTCTCCACTAAGCGAGGAGTGTGCTTGAGGATTCTCTCTCCCTATTTTCCTCTGCTCCTTCCCCCACTCATGCTCTTTCTCTCTCTCTCTCAAATAAATAAATAAATCTTTTAAAAAATTTATATATGCAGCTACTCCCACTCTTTTTATTATTAGAGTTAGCATGGTATATTTTTTTTCCACCCATTTACTTTTACTCAATATGTGTCTTTATATTTAAGTGGGTTTCTTATAGACAAGATTAAGTTGGTTCTTATTTTTTAATTCATTCTGACAATCTCCATCTTTACTTGGTGCATTTAGACCTTTGACATTTAAGGAGATTATTAATATAGTTGGATTAATATCTATCATATTTCTTCTATTTTCTATTTGTTGCCCTTATTCTTTGTTTCTGTCTTTACCTTCCACATTTTCTCTGCTTTTTGTTGTTTTAATTGAACATTTTGTACGACTCTTCTCTCTCTCTTCTTAGTATATCCAACTATACTGTGTTTTAAGTAGCTATCCTAGAGTGTGCAATATATACTTACAATCAATCCAATTCTACTTTCAAATAACTGTGTACACCCTCACTGGTAGTGCAAGAACCTTATAATAACAAAATATCCCTAATTCTTTCCTCCTATCCCTTCTATCATTTCTGTCTTTCATTTCACGTATACATATATCTATATTTATATATAAAATCAAATTCACTTTGATAACAGTATTTTTGAATAAACTGTTAACTGTTAGATCTATTAAGAATAAGCAGAAAAAAGTTTTTACTTTATATTTACTTATTTATTCTCTGATGCTCTTTCTTCCTTCATGAAAATCGAAGTTCCTGACCTTTATCATTTTCCTTCTCTCTTCTTTTAACATGTCTTGCAAGGCAGGTTACTGGCAACAAATTTCCTTAATATTTTTTATTGCCTGAGAAAAGTGTATATTTCTCCTTTCATTTTTCAGGGTACCAAATTCTAGGTTGGTGGGTTTCTTCTCTCAACACTAAATATTGCCTTCCATGTTTTCTTGCCTGCTTCGTTTCTGAGGAGACAGTGGATGTAACTCTTATTTTCCTTCCTCTATAGGTAAAGTATTTTTATTCTTGGGCTTCTTTCAAGATTTCCTTTGATTTCTTTTGAGGTTTGAATATGATATGCCTACGTGTAGTTTTTATTGCATTTATACTGCTTGATTTTCTGTGAGCTTATTGGATCTGTGAGTTTGGTATCTGACATTAATTTGGGGAAATTCTAAGGCATTTTTGCTTCAAATATTACTTCTTTTCCCTTTCTCTTTTTTTTCCTTCTGATATCCCCATTAAACATATATTACACCTTTTGTAGTTATCCTATAGTTTTTGGAATATTTTATTCTTTTTTTTCAGCCCTTTTCTCTTTTATTTTCAGTATCAGAAGATTTGATTGTCATATCCTCAAGCTCAGAGATTGTGTTCTCAGCCATGTCTAGTCTATTAATGATCCCATCAAAACCATTTTTCATTTCTGTCACAGTGGTTTGATCTCTAGCATTTCTTTTTTATTGTTTCTTAGAATTTCCCTTTCTCTGTTTTCATTGTCCATCTATTTTGTATATTGTCTGCTTTTTCCATGAAACCCCTTAGCACATTAATTGTAGTTCTTTTAAATTCTTGGCCTGATAATTCCAAAATTCTTGCCATACTTGCTGCCTATTCTGATGCTTATTCAGTCTCTTCAAACTGTGTTTTTTGCCTCTTGATGTGCCTTGTCATTTTTTGTTGAAAGGCAGATGGTGTACTAGGGGAAAAGAATGGCAGTAGATTGGCCACTACTAATGTAGTGTAAGGTGTGGGGGGAGGGAAAGCATTCTGTAATCCTGATTAGGTCTCATTCTTTTGGTGAACCTGTTCTCCTGGACTGTGAACTTCACCTGTGCTTCTTCCCCTCCCCCATTTGATGAGACGTCCACAGGGCTTGAAGTTATCTCTGTTCCCCATGTTGAAGTCCAGAGGGAGCTGGATTTGGGTATTTCTTTTCCCCTAGAAGATGTATTGGTGTCTGATAAAAACCCCAGCAGGTTAGGCTCTGGTAAAATAGTTTCTCCTGAAAGCGAACCTTGTTAAGAACAGAATGCTTTGGCTTATTTCAACATAGTAAACGGTTCCTGTTCCCTTTCCCTGGCAGAAACACAGGGAGATTTTTCTCCAGTATTCACTGTGAGGACCTCAAAGAGCTCCTGCAGGAACAACTCACAGAAGTGTGGGGAACTCCCTCTGATTGGGTTCCCTGGAGTTGTAGCTCTCAGGCTTGTCCACACGGACCCTCCAGCAATTCATCAGTTACATTCGGGTTTCTCTACCCCCACTACTGGCTCCTGAGGTTTCTGCTCGTGGGTTTCTACTCCCAGTAAATTAGGATTCTCTATATTTACCTGTTGTTTTTTTTCCAGTTTAGGAGGCGGTGATTTTCTCTATGACCTCATTTCTGTGCCAGATCTAAGATGAGTTGTTGATTTTTCAGTTCATTCAACTTTGTACTTACTTTTAAAATAGACTGTGATGCTAAGCTGCTTATATACTGCCTGAGAACCAGAAGTCAGGGTGACTGGTCCATTTTTTAATTGGGTTATTTGCTGTTTTATTATTGAATTGTAATTGTTCATGCTGCCTTAGATTTTAGGTCCCAATTTCAGAAAGAAAATCATTCTACTTTGCAAGATACAATAGTTACATATACCATTTAATTGATCTGGACCTAAATAAGAAAGTAAAGAATAAATGGTTCCTTTGGGGCTGTTTAAAATGTCAGACAATAATCAGAAAATTTAGGTTTTTCTTATTACACTAAACTCTCTGATATTTTACAGTTTTTCTTACGTTGACTCTAAAATTTTAAATCATACTCTTTACCAGAAAAATAGTCTGACAATAGTCATATTTGACATTAAACTTAGTCTTTTTTCTTAATCTTCTTCAGTAAGACTTTGAGATGAAAACCTACACTTCTGAAGTCTCAGGAAAACTGTTGGAATACATTGGTCTGCTGTTGTAATAAACATAGTGAGACTTCTTTCTGAGCAATTCTCCTGGGAGAGGTCATAATTTTATTCTCTCTGACTGCTTAGGAGTCCTTTTTCTGACTCACAGAGGCTACTGACATGAAAGGAAGGGTGTCCGGGCAAGGACTGTTGTTGTTGTTGTTGTTGTTGTTGTTGTTGTTGCTGCTGCTGTTGTTGTTGTTTTTAACCTATTTTGGGTCCTGAGTATAGCCACTCAAAACAACCTTGCAAGGATAAATTTTGGTGAATAAATACCCCAAACTCACTGTTCTCTCTCCCTCAGATCTCCTGTTGGGAGGAACCCAAGAAAAAGGCAGGGGATGAAGGAACCATTTTATATATAGTGCATATAGGTCAGGCACCCAAAAAAGAGGCAGTATTGTAGGTACAGAGATTTCTGGAGGAGTGTAGCCAACCGTGTTTGCCAAGATAGCTATAACAACATCCTTTACTCAACATGCTCTTCTTTCGGAAAGACTTGGACACTCCTCCCCACTGAGTGGTGAAATCTATGCCTTCTACCTCGAAACCTAGTCCTTTATGAGTGCCTTGAGCAATAAAAAAAAACAGCAGGAGTGATGCTATGTGTTTGCTAAGGCTAGCTCGTAAAAATGCATGCATTTCTATCTTGTTCCATCAGCACAATTTCTCTTGGAATCCAGCCACCATAATATGAGGAAGCCCAAGCACACTGTGGAGAGGTCTACCTCAAGAGGAACTAAAGTCCCCAGCCCACAGGTATGGCTGAATTCCCAGCCAGCAGCCCACCTCAACTTGTCAGTCATGTAAATGGGCTTTCCAGTCCCCTGCCAGCCACCCCAGCTGATGAGATTTATAACAGAGATGAACTTCCTGCACTGATCTCTGCTCAATTCACACAATCCAGAGTAGAATAAATGATCATTGTTATTTTAAACCACTAACTTTTGGGTAATTTATTACATAGCAATAGTAATTGGAACTACAGGTAAACATAAGATTTTTGGCACAGCTTGGTCAAGTTTCCATGAAACGACTTTTTATGCCTGTGTATGAGTGGATTCCTGTTCTTATATACTAGTCTTTTCGTTCTACAAATCTCCTCTTACTTAATTTTAAGTTTGTAATATAAGGATATAAAAAGAGAGATCTGATCCACGAGTTTAATTGTTACTCGGGGTAGTCTCTCATGACTTGAAATACTTTCATTCTGTGTCAGAGTTGTCTCATAAATCCAGAGAAATCCTAGAGTAATTCATACTATCAGTAAGTTTCTGTATGAATCTATAGAAATTTATCAGCATGTTGAATTACTTCAGTGTCTTTTTCTTTTTTTAATATGGCGAACATACCAAGGCAGTCTAATTACAAGGAAATGTGCCTTGTGATTGACCTACGGCATCTGTTTCAAATACTGGCTTTCTCGCCCGTACTCTGATTAAAATATGTACAGCATTGCTGTTCTTAGTTATGAGTCCATTAGTAAACTGCCTAACTTAATGATTTTCTCATGCAGTTATTAGTTACAGAATTTTAGAGTTAGGAAAATATGTGAGTGATTACTTAGAGCCTTTTATTTATAAAAGAAGTGAAGATGAAGAATGGGAACTCTCAGGAGGCATCACAATTGTTGACCCTGACTACTCATTAGAATCAGGTAGAGGATCTCCATTTCCTAGTTTATTCTGATTTAATTGTTCTGGGATGTGGCCTAGGCATTTCTGGTATTTTTTAAAAGACTCTTCAGGTGAATTTATTGTCCAGCTGCACTGAGAACTGCTGGGTGTAGTGAACTGGAGAGCCCCATGTTTTGCAAAACACAGACCATGTACCCATAGGCAATAATAAATAAGGTAGAATGAGAGATCTATCCTAATTTTAATTTTGTTTCAATCATTTAGGTTAAATCAAGGAGAATAGTTCAATATGGTGTTTGGTTTGTCACTAATGGTTCTATAATAGTCGCTAATCTCCCCTTTTAACTAAGAGAGCAAAGGTCTCAGTCTCAGAGACTTTGAACATGTCTAGCAAATGTCCATTTACATTATTTTTCACACTGTCCCTTTGCACTGCTTTCTACTCACTATACTCATTTTGGCAGGTGACTATTATTTTGGTCGGCAGTTTTCCATTTAAGATGAAGACATACATTTTCCATATCAATTTCCATATAAATATAAGTTTAAGAAAGTTTATAATTTTAAGAAAAAAGTAAGTGAAGAGCCCTCGTACTAGGTTATGGCCAAACAATAATTGTGGAGGTATATCTCTGATGAATGAAGTCACTAGAAAACACCGAGTTAAAATTACTGTGAGAACAAACACTAGGCATCCTGATGCCACAAATGCTTAGTTAGATATTCCATCAACACACCACCACCCAGGAAAAGAAAAAAAAAAGTCCCATGTTGTTAATAAGAACTTGATGTTGCAATAGAAAAGCTGATCCCTTTACAGCAAATGGGTATTTGACACAACCTAAAATATGCATGAAGTGCCTTTGACTGAGTTTTTATCATTTTTTATGTGTCACTCTCCCAAAAATAGTTACGATGGAACAAGCTGGGACCCTCAATCCAGTAATGAAGCAATTATTCCAGTTTATTGGTATCAAAGAATATCGAGCATATTTTGATATGAACAGACTGCATATTAGCTGCCTTTAAATATCACCCATTTGGACAAGCAAGCATTGGACAATTTCAGATGAAGTCGTTAGTCAACAAAACTAAGACTGTTCAGTATTAGGACCTTTCCATGTTTCAGTGGCTGCTAATTATTTCTATTCCTTGTATGAACAGCGTGCATTTGTAATGGAAGTGACCTCGCTGCAGGTGTCTTGGGTTGATGGGGGGCAAGTTTGAATTTGGTTGGTTAGAAATACATGTCTACCAGCAATTCCTTCAGGGACCTTCACAGAGGAAAACACCACCCAGGTTCCAGAAGCAACCAGCAGGTTTGACTGTTCTCAAGGCACCTGCATATGATTTACAAGCCGTGTCAGGATTTGGAAGGCAACCCAGCGATGGGATGAATGATTAATATTGGAATCAATGCAATAACAGGTTGTATAAAGTGACAAAAAGGAGGACCACCTATTCAACCTTGCCTTCCAAATAGCCATCAAAGGCTTTTTCCTTCCCCCTTAAACTGGAAAATTATGCTTCTTGGCAGGCCAGCGGCAGCATTTACATTGAGAGTGCTTACTAGGGAATTAGTTTTTGCTGATAATTTGTTATACTGAAAGTTTATGCTACATTTGCACCATTCATGAGGTTTCCTGAGTTCTAAGGTTTATTTTACTTCTTGATTTTTAGCATATGGTAGATATCACAGTGTACTTTCAGCCTACCTGTAATTATTAATGATCTATCTGCTTATTTATTTTCACCTGGCATGGGTTATCACATCATGTACAATTTCGGTTTTTTTTTTTTTTCCAGGGCAGAGCAGTTTTTAAATTACATCAAAAATTCCATTAGCATCATCATCTAAGAAAATATAGGGAAAAAGTTAATAAGCTCCTCTTCTATTTCATTTCATGCACACTGAATTTTCCCTTAACATTTATTTCAAAGATGTTTTGGCTTATAAATCCATTTACTGTTTATACCTGTAACATGTTCTGGAAATTGAATTGTTTTCTAGGAGACATCTATATGATTACATGAACAAATAATTGGATAATCAAGTAAATCTAGCAAAGCTTTAAAATTTTTTTAAGTAGGAAGAACTCAAAATTTTATTGTCATCAAGGTGTAAACACAAACCTGAAATGATCTACAATGAACTTTAAGTTTTCTAGGGACAAAAGAACAATTTGTGGATTAACTATACCCCTGATATCTTCTCTCCCCTCATACTCCCAAATAGATTATGTTCTAACCTGCCTTAGGGTCTTTGTATATATTTAAGTGCCCTAGTATAAACCATTTTTTATAACCCTCTTTTTTTAGATAACTTGTACTCATATTGCAAATCTCAGCTCAACTATCAATTCACCAAAACTCCAGAAAATCATAGATTCCTCTAAGTACTTTGAGCTTGCATTATTACATTATAATTTTACATCAATTTGTGGTAGTCATATGATTAATGACTGTCTTTCAACTGTAAGCTCCATGAACACATGGACTGTTACTTTTTTTCACTATTGTATCCCCAGCGACTAAAGTACAGGTGGATGCTTAATAGACCGTTTTGAATGAATTAGCGTATTTTTAAAAGATAAGGCATTTCAGAAAGAACTAAAATTCGTATAGCTTGGGGAAATGTCTCCTGCTTCTTAAACTCCTGTGTAAACCATCAGAATAGGCCTGTCCCACTACAAAACGCTCCATTTCTGAGTAAATCTCTTATCAGCAGAACTGAAAAAGGAAAGACTGGAAATTGCACTGTTGTGCTTTGAAAGGGAGATTTTGAGGGAAATAGGGATAGGAGGTGTCCAAAAAAATGAAGTTTTGACTCTGCCTCTGCCCAGTTCTGATCCCCTGTATTTGAGGGAAGGGGGGGAAGGAGAGTTTAGGAAAACAATACAAAGATATACTAACAAACTAAATTAATAGATAACAAACTGCAGGCTATTTGTTATTCAAAGAATTAATAGTGTTCCTAAGAATGTTTTATTTGAATCTTAATATATCTAAATAATGGATGCAATTTTATTGATAAACATGTTGAGAAATAATCTATTGAGTACTGCTTTTCCACATTTTGACAAATTTTTCAGCTTTATTGAGTTACAGTTTACTAATTTTACTTGTGTTTTTCTAGATACACCTCTTCTCTCACCTTTATCACAATTAATCAGCAATTAACTATACTGTAGCCATTAACAATGAAAAATTGATGGGGATAGGAACTGGTTTGATATAAGTGAAACTTTCCTTGGGAATTGTCTTTTCCTTTTTTATGTGTTGTTTTTTTTTACTGTCTGAGAATATTCAATTACATCTTGATAAATTATAACATGTTCTAATTAATAACATAATTACTTAAATTATTAGTAGTAAATGTTTCATTTTTGTGAAAGAATTTGGAGTTTAGATAGAATCATGTTATTTGACCACTTCAGCCTATGGTCTTATTTAATGTGGAACATTTAAACATATAGCTGTATGTAATAACTGCATTTTAAGAACCATTATATTCTACCCAAAAAATGCACAGATCATAAGTGTATGACTCAATGAATAATTACAAAATGAACACACTCAAGTACCCAGGACCAAAATCAGGAAACAACATGACCTTTATCCCAGAAGTCGTCATGGTGCCTCATTGTAGTACTACCCATCCTTGGAAAGGCAACCATAATCTACACTTGTGATACAATAGGTTACTGTAATGTGCTCTATGCTATCCAGTTTATATCTTTGAAATTGAGGCAGCCATGTTGATCTATAGTTATCATTTGTTCATTTTCCTGGTCTAATAATACTTCCTTAAATGAGTGTTACACTAATTCATCTACTTTATTGTGATGGTGATTAGCTCGTTTCTCTTTTCTAGCTATTATGGGTAGTGCTGCTATAAACATTCATGTAAATGTCTTTGGTGAGCATATGCATACATCTCTGTAGGGTGTATCCTTAGGAGTGGAATTGCTGATTATGCATCTGTCCTGCCTTAGTGGATACTTCTAAATAGTTTTCTAGAATGGTCCTACCAATCTATACTCCTGTTAACATGAGTTCCAATTGCTCCACATACTCAGAAGGACTTGAAATTGTCTCATTTATTCTGAAGTTAACTACAAATGGTCTGTGCCATGCAAATTTATTTAACCTTCATCAAATAAGCTTTCTAAACTTACAAAAATAACTTGCTTCACATGTATATATATCTGTTACCCTGACTTGGGTTTACATTATAGAGGGCAGAGACCATGTATTAGATACTTCACTATCCTGGATTGAACCTAACATGGCAAACACTCAATTAACTTTTGTTAAGGTGAATCTTAACTCTGTATACTGATCCATTAAAAGAATAGATACAGTAAGAAAGAAGAAGCAGTTGGAGAGGAATGATACAAATATGTTTTATTGAAAGAGACAAATTAAAGAGAGCATCCTTTCTAAATTTTGCTATATTTTATTTTCCATTTATGTATTCATCCACTCAACTTCATGTTAGTGCTGAAAAAAATCAGTGGTTCCTACTGTCCACATGTCTTATTTAATTTCTTCCTTTCTCCACTCTGCATTGTAAATAGATAATTAAAAATTATATTTCCCCTGAGGGTGGGCCTAACTACATTTCTTCAGGAAGGTGGTTTGGTTTTGACATGAGCTAAGTTTTTTTCTCCCTTCACCCATCCTTACCATAAGTGGAAAGAAATGATACATCCAATATCTGTCCCTTCCTTAGTCTTTCAACAAACATAACCAGCCAACGTGCCTAAAAGATGTATTTATGTGTCTAAGGACATAAAGAAAGTCCAGTTCCAATTTTCTTTTAGTGAACTGCTTTCAAAATAAGCAAATAAACCTAGAGAAGAGTAATAACTCACCCAATGCCTTGATGGAATTTCATAGTAACAGTTCTTACTTCCCTGAAAATGAGAGATTTCTGTAGAAATGATAATCAACCTCCTGTGAGTATATGAAGCTCATAAAACCGGAAGAGTTTCTAAAGGTCAGCAAGCATTGAAAGTTTTGTCCTGGGGATAAATTTCTAAATAACCCTGAGGAGAAAAGAGAGGGAGGGAAAGAAAAAAGTTCAACTTGATGAAAGTAAAATGTGCAAACTTAACAGTTTTGGGATTATCATTTAATTACGGCCATCAATCACGTCCCATCTGCTTTCTCCCAGTACTCAGGACATTCAGGCGAAAGCCACACAATCTGACCAACAGAGAGTAGATAGCCCATCCAGAATACGAAGCCTAGGAAGCAATATTAAAGGAATTACCCTGTAAGAGATCTTAGGAAATTACCTAAAAGTGGGATAGTGGAATCTGTCTTTCAAAAAATACTAGGAAAACCCAAGAGTAAAAGTATCCTTTTAATTAATAAGATAAACACTATTGGTTCCTCTTGTGCACCAGTTTAGAGATGTTTCAGTCAGCGATCATTTTCAAAGAGCTTTGCTTTCCAAATCATTTTATTTTCATCCATATTTTTACTAATGTGTGGAACTGGCCTGCAGTAAGTAATTTTATGAACATGACTTTATATTCTTTTAAAATGCGGACCATTTGAAGTTGAGCTTTTAGAAATACATTTGCTCCATTAATTGGTGTTAGAGGATGCCAACAAATGTCTTTATGGACAGCTGTTATTTTTAGGGTTTAAAGTGTAATTTCTTCTTATTGAGGGGTTCATACTGACTGTTCCTACATTCTGTAGTGAAAGAATTAAACAGCTTTAGGCTTTTAAAGCACCAATATGTTCAGAAAAGTGTTTCAACCATGGTAATCCTCTTGTCCTGCTGTATTTATCTCCCACCAGATACCTAAATGCTTCCCTCCTCTTCTCAGGCAGATAATTGCGTAGAGGTTGGAACCGGAAAGCAGAGTTGAGCTGGTGCTGAGCAGTGGATATAAAAAGAAGTGTCACCCTAGTGGAAGTAAATAGACTCTGAGACCATAATCTCTGCCCTTATTTATTTCTGAAGCCATAAATGCCCAGGGGAAAGCTTGTCGTCTGTTTAGCTACAGCAATCTATGTGTGCAACCACGTACAGTTTTCAACTTCTTTCTATTTCCATACATTCCATTGTAGCAATCTACAGTCTTGAACCTCCTTGGTCTTCTCTCTAAATATGGGTTTCATCCCATGGTGGTGTTGGCTACAGCCTTCAAGATTCTTTGTGTTTTCCAAATGACAGTGTGTTCATTACCTGTTTTTTCCAACAGAGTTCATCTGGCGATTTAATGATCAGAAACATTCAGCTGAAACACAGTGGAAAATATGTGTGTATGGTGCAGACAGGGGTGGACAGTGTGTCATCTGCCGCCGACCTCATAGTAAGAGGTAGACATTAATGCCTCAGTGGTTTGTTGGTTTGTTTGTTTGTTTTTAATAATCTTACATCTTAACTGAGCATTCCTTACTGGAGAAAAAAACCATGAGAATTCATATGAGCATGTGAGTTATATTATTGATTTGATCCTCCCCCAAATACATCAGAGACTATGATGATAAGGATGGGTGCTAATTCAATGAAATAAATATCTCAACTCTGTCCTTCGAATAGCTCTCACGGTAATAAGCATTCCACAGCTGCAGCCAAGCTGATGTGTTTTTGAGCATGTCATTAATGCAGTGATAGAGTTTAATATGAAAGAGAATAGTGATAGTGTGTATATGACAACTTCCAAAAAACCAGGATCAGCCAGAATGCCTGAGAGAATATGCCAATCTGATTTACTGTCCAAGGTACTGATTTGCTACTGGGCTGAAAATGACCAGTGTGCGTGATAGACTGAAACAGCTCTAGATAGCAAACTGGGAACTACGGAGGTGCACCAGTAGGTTAAAGGAAAAGGCATCATGCCAAAAGCAAAGATGTTGTATTTGGAAAGGTGCAAGAATCCTTGAAAAGTGGGCGTCATTCGCAGCCCCAGAAAACTATGATTTTGAAATTACTGACTCACATCCAAATTGAATATCTAACAGCAGAAATGTCAAAAAGAAAATGTGGTAGTTGTATTGCTAGGGACATGCCCTTCTTCCCTAAGTACTTTCGAAATTAAGATCAGTTGTCGGTATTACAGTGATCATGTGACATTCTTCACTTGGGTAGAAGATGATATTTATGGAATTGCTACCCACTGTTTGCATTTTTCTTTCCTTAGGTTCACCTGGACCACCAGAAAATGTGAAGGTAGATGAAATTACAGATACCACAGCCCAACTGTCTTGGAAAGAAGGTACAGATAACCATAGCCCAGTTATATCCTATTCTGTCCAGGCGAGAACACCTTTCTCCGTGGGTTGGCAAACTGCCACGACAGGTAAAGGGGGAGAGTCAAATGCCATTGGTACATATAGATGGATTTTAAGTCAGTACTAAGACCTGCATACTCTTACTTCTGTAACATATTCCTTTTTAGTGCCTGAGGTCATTGATGGGAAAACACACACAGCTACTGTAGTCGAGTTAAATCCATGGGTGGAATACGAATTTCGGGTTGTAGCCAGTAACAAAATCGGAGGTGGAGAACCCAGTTCACCCTCAGAAAAAGTAAGAACTGAAGAGGCAGGTTAGTGTTTTTGTTTTCTGAGTAAAATGGGTTAATAGGTTTCCCTGGGTGTGTATTTCCGTTTCTCTCAGCCTTGGTCTCCAGGCCAGCAAGGGATTAACCTCAATAATCCATTGTTGCAATTATCTGACCTACCTAATGGCAGAACTGGCCATATGGCATTTGTCAAAAGACACTCGTGTAAGTGATTCTGATGTAATGTGACATTTCCAAAAGTTCAGTCCATCATCAGCGTTCATTAGTGCATGTTGAGTGAATATGTTTTTGTCACTTAAGGTTATAATTACTATCTGACATAGTCACCCTGTTAACAGGGGAAATGCTGTTTTCATTTATAACAAGCATTGACAAATTGGTAGGATAATGACATTTGGGAGTTCTGCTGCTAGGAAATCTCATTTCACCACCAAGCTCCATGAATGAGCTCAAACGACTGATGATAAGGAATATTTTGATCCCTCAACTATTAGATTAAGAGAGAATCATTGTTAAAATTTTATGTTTTGGGCAACTATTAACTTTAAGACTATTTTTATAAGTCTAAAAATATCCTAACATAGAAACTGAAACTTAGGAAGTGTACACAGTATCACATTACTGAGGCATCTGAGAGGATCTATAGACTTTCCTTTTCAGAATCTGTAATATTAATTAATACTAATTAAAATGAATTTTCAAGTATAGCTAGTATATCACTTTAGGAACTAAGCCAAAATAGAAGTCCTGGAATACGACTCAGTAATTTTAATGATGCTTTTTTACTCAGGACAATGCATGTGATATTTATGGCAGGAATTATGAGAAATAGCGGAACCATGCCAATCTTTATAGTCCACTTATTTGTTCAGACAACACATATTTATGGAGTATCTGCTGTGTGCTCAGCACTTTCTAGATATGGTGGATACAGCTGTGAAAAAAGACACACTTTCAGGAACTTCTAGTCGTGTCATAGAACTTGCTAAGCATGAAGTTCTCAGTATAAGCAAGGAATCTAATGCCTCTGGAGGTTTATAAAGAACAGCTCATGACAAGATCTGAGGATTTGAGTCTAGGTCATTTCTGTAGGTAAAGCCAATATTGGTACAACAATTATATCTCGACTGTGGATGAGTCACAAGTGAAATGTTCCTGATTGATTCATTTGCCATCATCCCCGGTGAATCACTTTCCCTTGTTGTATTAACCTCTGTACTGAGTCATTTTTTCTTATTGTTTGAGATATTGTCAATATCCGATAATTTCATGCAAATATAAATTATTTGATGTTCCCCTCAAAGATATATATGTATATGTACATATTGCATGTATGTTTCACATGATCCAGATACACACACACACACACACACACACGTGTATAATGTGCCAATGATCAAATTACTTCAAATATTAGAAATAAGCAACACTGAATCTTCTTCCAGATAAATGTTACCAGATGCAAATAGGGTTTTATCTCTGTCTCTCTGACCTACACAGTTCCGGAAGTGCCTCCTTCCGAAGTCAGTGGAGGAGGTGGGAGCCGGTCTGAGCTGGTGATAACTTGGGATGTAAGTGTCTGGGCAGCATCCTCCCCCTCAGGGGTTTGCTCTTCCCATCATGGCCTCCTGGGTGGTGCTGGTGGTGGTCCTGGAGGTGGTAGTAGTGCAAGTAGCTTACTCGAGGCTAATCGCTGTTTTTAGTACTGGGTTTTTTTTTTTGTTTTTGGTGTTTTGTTTTTTTTTCATTTCACTCTTGCAACATTTTATAAATGAAAGCACTAAGGCATAGAGAATATTAAATAATTTGCCCTGGGTCGTTTGGCTGCTAAACATAGGGGTGAGAGGCAAGTCCTGGCTGTTTGCTCTCAAGCGGTCCTCACGGCCTTCTGCGCAGCTGTAACCCCACTGATGATGCACTCCCACTGATTCCAGCAGGTGCTTGCTTTCTGGCCATGCTCTCAGCTCTCGCTTTATGTTGTAATTAGGAAAAATTGTAATTAACACATTTAAAGTCAGAAAGAATTGGCTGTGTTATTTGAAGATGTTGATGGAAAAATAGAAAGTTAAGAGATCATGATGGAGTGTCAGTAGGAAGTTTTGACATGATCTAAATATAGCTTTGACCTTAATACTTCGTTTTTACTTTCTTTTTTTTTTATATGGTTTTACTCCTTTGTACTTAATCATCATATCAATGGGTAATTTCTTTCCATAAAGTCAACATTAGGGATTAGGTGATTTTTATCTGACTCAAGAGATGAGGTATATTCAATAGAAGGTATATCTTATGACACATAACTCAGATTGGGGCTACAGGATGCTCAAAAGATCTGAATAACTTTAGAAAATTCCAGTTAATCATCTGGATGGCTATGAAAGAGTGGCATATGTCTCTTTAAAAGCAGTTGACCGTGCCGCTGACCTTTTTCTCCTTTTTTTATATAACCACTTAACACGATGTTGATTATTATGTGATGGGCTTTGCAAAAGATTAAGGATTAGAGCTCCATTTATTTTTGCCTTGCCTTCCTGTGTAAGGGTGATTTAATGTGTCTTTCCTTTGTAGCCAGTCCCCGAAGAACTACAGAATGGTGAAGGTTTTGGTTATGTTGTTGCCTTCCGCCCTCTTGGAGTTACCAACTGGATCCAGACAGTGGTCACATCTCCTGATACCCCAAGATATGTCTTTAGGAATGAAAGCATCATGCCTTTTTCACTGTATGAAGTTAAAGTGGGCGTTTATAATAACAAAGGCGAAGGACCATTTAGCCCGGTGACAACAGTGTTCTCTGCAGAAGAAGGTATGGAGACCGCGTTGATTGGGTATCAGTTCCAACCTAATAGACCACTAAGGCTCCCAAAACTGACGTGCACGTGCTTTGTGACTTCAGATAAATGTCTTCAAAAGAATAATGACTGAAGTCACAGTTAGATGCACAGTCCAGATAATAAACTTCAACCATGCTGACTTGAAGTACAAGACTCAGTAGCGAGCCAGAGGATCCAACTCTTGGTTGGAATCTGTGGATGAGGAGTACATTCTGAGTTCCTGCTTGTGAAGCAGGGCAGAGCACAGCTTCTTCTTTTAGACCAAGACAACCTTCTTCTTTTGGTGATAAGATTAAGATATTCTCTTGGAAGTGCCCTAATCTCAAATCTTACGGTGTTTCCCGTGACCCGAGAACAGGACGTTAGCAGAATGGAGAGGGAGGCTAAAAGTGTGACAGGCAGAGGTGTGCAATGTACAGGCTTGAAGATGTGATACACCAGTTCTAGCCCACTCTGGACCCGTGCCATCTCTCTGCCTTTCTTTTTCTCCTGCCCTAACTATGGTATCTCTTTAGAAAATATGATTACTAAGAGAATAAAATGAAATTGCCATTTTATAGGACACAAGCAGGTGAATTTGGCTGTCACATGGCGTTCTACTTAATAAGCGTGACCGGAGGTAACATGTATTGAATGCTTACCATCACCAGACTTTACCTAATTTGGATTTTCTAAGGAGGAATTACACATGGGTACTATTAGTATGGCCCATTTATACATAAGAAAATGGAAGTTTAATGAAAGAAATTAATAAACTTGACAAACTCCATACAGACGTAGCAAGCAAGTATTTTAACCCAGAGCCTTCGCTCTTAACCATTCTGAACTCATGAAATGTGATTCGACAGTGTCTTCTCTACCATAAGACCTTGCAGTAAATTGCAGAAGGTGGTCCGTGGTTGTCATGTCTAAAATAATAAGAAGACTCAAATTTTAGTACCCCAGACACTATTCTCGTCCTCTCTTTTTCTACAGAGTTCTGAGAGAAAAACAAACAAGTAGTAGAAAAACCTTCACAAAAAGAGCCTTTATATTCATAGCCAGACCCCATTTCCAGGAGTAGCAAAGGATTTTCATTACAAGGACAGGGGTCTGAGGAGGGACGGAAGTTAACCAGGGTGTTTTCAGGTACCGCCTACCCTGTGCATCTTGGACTGGGAGGGCTGGCAGTTGGAAGGAGGGACAAGCACAGCCCTTTACCCTCTCTCCCCCTGAACTTTCTTCCTCCTATTACTATTCTGCCATCACCGATGAGTAAAGATCTTTCTGTTACAAACATCAGAACCAGATTCAACTGATCTATGAAAAAGTGAAGGATTTGTTGGAAATATACTAGGATTTATTGAATCAAAGGAAGATTTAAACAGCATACCTCATAAAGATCATTAACAAGAAAAGCTCTGGGGCCTCAGAAACCATCTGCCTCTCTAGGGTGCCAGGCTGGCTTGACTGGCCTCAAGTACTTCTCATCTGTCCAAACCAAGTTTTGAATTCTCAGGAGAGAAAATCTAATCGAACCTTCCTTGGACCAAGACTCTGCCTCACTATCAATCGGCATGGCCCAGAAGAAGGACGATTTTACACAGAAATAGATATTGGGAGAGGGGAAGTCCCTGCTCGGAGCTGTGCCCTGAGAGAGGAGAATCACTGTGAGCCCCTCAAGCTAAGAGTTGTTTATTTACAAAGGGTATTTGTTGTATAAAAAGTTCTGTGCGTGTCTGTCTACTCCTTCAAAACAGTAAACTCCTGGAAGTTGCTCCATCTCATTTAAGTGTGCCCCTCTTCTGTGCCTTGGACACAGAAGGTACTAACTAAATGCTTATTGAATAAATGAACTCTGTAGACCACGGCTTTGGCAAGACAAAATTAAACAAACAAACGAACAAATAAATAGGCAGCGTGTGTGGGCATTGGAGTGCCCGAGCAGGAGCTGTGGGATGAAGGGGAGAGAAATAAGGATCTGGTGAAGAGAACAAAGGGAAAAAAAGGGAAGAAAAGATACCAAGAAAAAAGTGTGTCAGGCAAGAAGAGGTTTCTGTAGCTGTTTAGCAAGGAAAATCCTATCTACTCCCAAGGCATGGAAATGGATCAAGACATGGTTTATGGTGCCAAATGTTTTGATAAACTATCTTACTGGATTTTCAAATATGTTAAAGTGCTTTTTTGAAAATAAGAGCTTCCATAGATTTTTAAAATAACTACCAAAATAATAATTGTATTTCACTTTCTGTTGCCAAACAGAGCCTACAATAGCTCCGTCTCAAGTGTCTGCGAATAGCCTATCTTCCTCAGAAATTGAAGTGTCATGGAACACTATTCCTTGGAAGTTAAGCAACGGACATTTACTTGGCTATGAGGTAATTTCTTTTAAAACTAATTAGACTAGGTATGTATGTTGTTGTGGTACCTTGTCTCCTTTCATTTAAAATTCTTTTTAACAATGACATCTAAACTAAAGTCTGACTTCTATTGAAATGTGTATTGCATGGTGCACTGGGTGTTATATGCAAGTAATAAATCATGGAACTTTACGTCAAAAACTAGGGAGGTACTGTATGGTGAATAACATAATATAATAAAAATATTATTATGAAAAAAAAGGAAATTTTACCAGCACATTGTCCCATGTAATTATCCGTAGTTATTGAGTAACTTAACAAGCTGAATGAAAATAACTTGGGATAGAAAAGAAAAAACAGTGGAGCACCTGGGTAGCAGTCATTTGGACGTCAGACTCTTGGTTTCAGTTTGGGTCATAATCAAGCCCTGCATTGGGTTCCACGCTTGGCATGGAGTCTGCTTGAGATTCTCTTTCTCCCTCTCCTTTTGCCCTTCCCCCTGCTCACATGCTCCCTCTTTCTCTCTCAAATAAATAAATAAATATTAAAAAAAAAAAAAGAAAAGGGAAAACAGTAATAAGGAAGGAAATCATATATCACATGGACCAAATCTTTTAGATGGATTGACTGAAAAATAAGAGTGAGATTGAGCTGTAATATTTAAGTTCAAAGGATATTTATGCCAACAGGAAATCATTTTCCTCCAGCTCTTTGTCTTGCTTTCTTGGTGGCCTCGTTACATTGTATGATTCTCTTTTAGGCTCTTGAGAAGATAACTGTCTATAACTTAATTCTTGCCTTCAGTCTGTGATCTAATTCTTGCCTTCAGAAAACGCTGGAGAAATAAGATGAGAGATCTGAAGCACAGGGTGGCACAAGACCAAATGTAATGAAGATCAGAATAAGTGACATAGGAAATGTTTGAATGGTCGAGAGTGATGAGCAATCTTGAAAGTTTTCATAGGCTTAATGGGACTTTAAAGGAAAAGTAAGCAAACAGAGAAAATGGAAAATTCCAGATTAAGCATGGCATGCTGGAGGAGTAAAAGGAGTGGAGACCTTCCTGCTGAAGAAGGTTCCTATAGGAGGGATGACTGTAAATAGACACAGGAGAGCCAGGTCACAGATGGCTTTGAATATTGAGAAGAACAGTTCTGACTCGGCCTCACATTTAGTAGGAAACAGTTAGAACTGGAAGCAGTGGAGCTGAGAACTGGCAAGATAAAAAGTAAAGTCTTTTTTTTTTTTTTTTTTTGAAGACTTATGTATTGATTTCCCAGAGAGAGAGAGAGAATGCAAGCAGGGGGTGGGACAGAAGGAGAGGGAGAAATAATCTCCAGCCGACTCCCTGCGGAGCAGAGCCCAACGTGGGGCTTCACCTCAGGACCCTGAGATCATGAACTGAGCCAAAATCAAGAGTTAGACACTTAACTAACTGAGCCACCCACGCACCCCAAAAGTAAAGTCTTAAGAAGACTTCTCTGACAGTGGTATTGTAAGAGTCATAGTTCTGATTTCATTCCCACCCACAGCCATCGTTTTAAGAACCCTCCCTCATGCTTGTAACTCCTAATTCAGTGGCAGGCTTACGCAGGCACATTTGCAACCCAGCACCATATACCCCTCCACTTGCCCACATAACCTCCAACTATGATGCCAGGGTGGCCACCTGATCCATGGACAGTTACGCTGAGCTAGTCAGATTCTTGTTTGATATGTTAAACTAAGCAATATAGAGATTGGAACTACTGAGTGTAATGCAGTGATACGTCAAATTTAGGACTTGGTTCAGGCTTCTCAAGTTAAGGCCATGAGCAAGCGAGACAAAGCTTGTCTGCAGATGAGTTGGAGAAGACATACCCTCACACAGCTCCAGTGAATGGAAGAGACAAGGACCCATGGAGCCGTAGAGACAGTGAGCAAAATAGAATAGCTCTTCGACAATTGTCCAATTCTCAAGTAGACTCGCTCTATTCTTTTTCATAATGTCACCTTGCCCTCCTTTTCAGTAAACTCCCTTTATAATTGAATTTAGAGAGTTTCTGTTCCCGGTAACCAAACATTGATTTGAATAAATATTAATGATAAAGTAAAGAAAAGATAGGCTAGAGCAGCAGTGCTCCAAGATGGCACAGTGGACTACCTTCACCAGAATTACCTGAATTTATGCTGAAGATGAAGCCCCCCCCCCCCACCGCCCAGAGGCCCAGAGTTCTCCCTGGACTCACTGAACCCAAATATCTAGGAGTGGATCTTGTTAATTTAGATTTTTTAGTAGGTATCCATAGGGAAATGTCTTCCCACATCTTCGATATGGGAAACACAGGGCCTGACACAGAGAAACCTGACCAGGGACAGAGCTGTCCAGACTTAAACAAGAACTAAAACACCACACAAACACCGCAAAGTGCCTTGATCAGCACCTGAAAGGAAGCCAAAAACATTTAGTTGGAAAGTTCCTTTAAGTCCGTGACAGTGAATATTAGCAGCGAAAGGTGGTGGGCATCCCTTACGAGCTCCGCAGTGATTAGAGAAATGGCATTGTCGGGAAAGGTAAGTGGGATGGAAGGAGATGAAAAGGGAGGTAGTTCTGGGCTCAAACCTGCGCCACATCTTGACTGCCACTCACTGTGCTGGAAAAGTCCATCAGCTTTGTGAGCCTCGTTTTCCACACCTGCAGAATGGGGCAGTAATTGGCCTAACCTTTTTAGGGTGTGGGGAGTATTGAATGATATTGGACACTTAATGTGCTTCTCAGAGTCTCTGGCTCTTAATAATAAACAATCCCTAAGTGCAACCCGCATCTCAAAAGAATTGTAGAAATATTAATTTATAGAATTCTCCCCAGTAAATATCCTCAAGCAATTCTTCAACTCTAAGCTTCTCTGCCTCAAGAGAGTTGATGATGGCTGTCAAGAGGAGTTGCCTGCAAGAGCCCTTTCTTCCTAGGTTTGTTTGCAAAATTCAAGCCCTTAAGGAGTTAGTTCCATGTATCCTGGAGGGTAAGAAGAAAGAAAATGTCACTGAGGAAAAAATAGAAGAGAAAGTTCAGGTGACCTTGGGGGAAACAAAGATCTGAGGCTTACAAAATCTTGGGGGGCCCATACCTTTTTACCTGGCAGTCTCCATTTCCCACGTTCGTCAATGATCAATGATTTCCCATTCTCCAAGCATCGTCCGGGAACTAAAGGGACCAAATCAATGTAATATTAAGTTTTCTTGGCAAGGTTTTGGGAATGGGAGCCCCAGCAGTGACTGAGGTTGAATTTCCCATTAGCTGAGCAGAATATGAAACTCCATGGTAAATCAAATTAACTTAAAGAAAATAAACAAACACAATTTGCATGCCTCAGACAGTAGACTGAGATATACATCCCCTTTAATAACTTTGCCCTTTACAAACCACAAGACAGGATCATAATTTGAGAGCTGGCTGTAGTTTGTGGAAGAGTTAAGAGAAATAAACAAGAGAATATACGTAAATGGACTTTGTGGTTTTCAAAGCACCATGGCAAATTTAGCCATTGCTGGAAAATTTGGCAGCGTGGGAGCAGAGAGATGCTAATTTTGCAATGCATAAATGTGAGCTGATAAGAATATTCTATAAGAAAGCGGAATTATACCTCTTTTGTCCTTGTCAGGAAAGAGAGAATGATTGAATGAAAGAGAAAACCAAAGAATCCGAAGAGAGCCAGCGTAGTATCTTATTAAGTCCACACCGTCTTAGAATTAGACAGACTTGCATTCAACTCCACTAGGATAGAGGATAAGCTCCACCAGGGACTGGGAACTCTGCTTGTTTATTCAGTGATGTATGCCAAGTGCCAGGAGTCCTATCTGGCACACAGGAGGCATGCAAAAAAATATGTGTTGATTGAATAAATGCAATTTTGACTCCACTATCTTACTGCTGTGTGGCCTTGAGCAAGTTATTAAAGCTCTCCAAAGCTCAGTTAAAATACAGATGATAATAGTAAATAACACACTGCATCATTGGAGAATAAAATGAGATAAAGCAGCTACTGTCAAAATGGCCCAAAGAGACTTGGGCTTTTCTCTGTTTTGAGTATTGGTCACTGGGATAAGATTTCTTTGGAAGGAAAAATTTGAAAAGCAGTGAAGAAATATAGAAACACTTAGCACAATCCAAGTGTGTAGCTCTATGGCTGTTGTTTCTGTTGGTGCTGGTGTGTTGCCTTTGGGGGAGGAGGCAAAAAGATGGAGAGGCAATGAGAAAATGGGACTTATCTTGAAATTAATTGTGGGTTGGGGTGCATCGCATCTTGCCTGTCTGTATAAAGAGCAGCAAACCTAAATCCAAATGTAGCATGAATATAGTGTTGATAGGAAATAAATAGTGAAAATTTCTTTACCGAGTGCTTGTTAAATAGGAAGAGACTAGTTAAAATTTCTTTACTGAGTGCTTGTTCAATAGGAAGAGAAAGAAAACAAGCTAAGAGAAAGAATCTTAAGAAATAATTTATATAATTATATGACGATAAAAAAATATATTTTCTTAGGTTCAATAATGATTTAAACACTAACATGGAAAAACAAATGACTTAGCGGAGTGTTTAATTACCAGTCATGTGGCTAACTTTCTGGGTTGCAGTTCTCCCAATATGGCTTTAAAATCGTTAATAGCTCCTGCTTTTCTCTCATCTCAGTGAGGGTTGATCATGTGCCATGTGGCATGCTGAGCACACATCATCATTAGCATCTAGACTAATTTTCTTTCTGATTTGACCAAGTAGTAGTTGAGGAGCTCATTTCCCTGGGCTCCAATTTGTTTCATCTGCTAAGCCGTAACACTCAGGCTCAGATCTTTTCTTGTGCCCTCTGGATGGGAACAAGAGATACAGACATGATAAAGAGGATGCAGAGTGTTTAAGTTCATGGGTAGCAGGTGCCAGAGGAACAAAAGCTCCAAAGTCATAGCATGGTATCTACCATCAATTTCTTAAAGCCATTATGTGTCTTGAAAAAATAAAATTTGGGAGAATGACCTGGATAAGTGATTGAAACAAAAGTCTACAATTGTGAAATAATATAGATTAGCACATTTGGGGGAAACTTAGTAGATTTTTTAAAATGCGTGGGAGGGAAGCATAACCAAAAATGCGTGCAAAATGCCTAACTATTAATTTCACTGACACCTTCATCCAGACTCCTGTTCTAAACAGCTGTACGGAATGTGCTTGGTTTCTAACATTTTAATTACAATGGAAAGAGATGTCAAATATTTAAGTAATTTTTTGAGAGTGTGAAAATTCTACTGGGAAAAAAAAGGAAATACACGTGAAGTCTAATTCCATACTATCAGGCGAAGAATTAACTTCATTATGGAATGAGTCAAATGTACTTAGGAAAATTGTATAGAAACAATTGTGACACATTTAAACAAATAGGAAACAGACAAAAATGAATTCGAGTGAATGAAATGCAGACTTTTGGGTTTTTGGGGGTTTTTTTTAATTCTTTGCTGAGCAACTTTATTTTTTAGTAACTTTTTTTTTTTTAAGATTTTATTTATTCGACAGAGATAGAGACAGCCAGCAAGAGAGGGAACACAAGCAGGGGGAGTGGGAGAGGAAGAAGCAGGCTCATAGCAGAGGAGCCTGATGTGGGGCTCGATCCCATAACGCTGGGATCACGCCCTGAGCCGAAGGCAGACGCTCAACCGCTGTGCCACGCAGGCACCCCTATTTTTTAGTAACTTTGATAATTTATTTACACTGAGATGTATCAAATTATATATGAAAATTAGTAATTTTGTAACTGTGATAATAGTAGGGTAATCAGTTTTTAAAAATTATTCAAAGCTTATTTTTCCAGCAAAAGTAAAATGAATGAAAATTTAAATTAGTTTCTTAAATATTATTTTTAGTAAACTTAATTTTTTGTTTGTGTTTTTTTTAAATAATAATATTTTTTATTATATTATGTTAGTCACCATACAGTACATCCCTGGTTTTTGATGTAAAGTTCCATGATTCATTACTTGCGTATAATACCCAGTGCACCATGCAATATGTGCCCTCCTTACTCCCCATCACCAGCCTATCCCATTCCCCCTTCCCCTCTGAAGCCCTCAGTTTGTTTCCCAGAGTCCATAGTCTGTCATGGTTCAGACTTTTGGCTCAGAGGAAGGATTGGTTATGTCAGAGAGAGCAGTAACTGTGTGTCAGCAAGGATTGCTCAAGTGGAGCTCTGTGTCGTGTGTGTGTGTGTGTGTGTGTGTGATAGAACTGACATACAACATTATATTAGTTTTAGATATACAACTTAATGAGTTGAGATTTGTATTCACTGTGAAATGATCATCACAATAAGTCTAGTTAACATCCATCACCACATATAGTTATAAATTGTGTGTGTGTGATAAGAACCTTTAAGACCTACCTTCATAGTTACCATTGTTGTACATTAGATTCCCATGACTTTTATTTTATAACTGGAAGTTTGTATTCTTCAGGGGTGTGTGTGTGTGTGTGTGTGTGTGTGTGTGTGTGTATGTGTGTGTGTGTGTGTGTGTGTGTGTTTTCTTTGTTAGGCAAAGGTAGTCCCTAGCAAACTGTGTCCCAGCATTGAGGGATCCAGGGGAATAAATATCTAGCCTCTCTCCTCCCACACTCCCATCTCCTATCTTCTATTGGCCAAATCCAGTGAGAAGCCAGAGGGCCAGGGTCATGTAGCATACAGGTCAGCCCTCCTACAACTGAGAGCCAAGAAAAGAAGAATAGAAGACAGATCCAGATTTGTCTTCCAAAATACTATTGAATGCATTTTTGCCTGCCTTGTATTTATCTAAATATGTTTGAAGATAAGTTGAAATATTTGTCTCTCTGAAAATCTTTAAGTAGAAATGAAATTATTTTAGTCTACTAAAATAGTATTTCTGACTTAGTACCTGTACTTTAATGGCTAAAAAAAGTGCCATTTTTCAATACGTTACTTTTATGAATTGCATTTTGTGTTAAGTTTTAATTAAGTGAAATCTCATGTGCAATGATATTAAGGACTCCTCATAGCAGGGACATTGGTTTTTGGAATAACTAAATTACTTGCAGAGACAGAGATAGCATTTTAAATCCTCACATTCCTTGAGTTTGTTTCTGTTTACTTATCCAGATAAAAATATATTGGCTTGTGATATGGTTTTATGGTTCTGAAGAAAAATAATTATCTTATCTTACCAAGAGGTTGGGAGTTCCAATGTTTCATAGATGCACAGAATATTAGGACTTGAGTACTTAGCTTGGTGAATAAAAGGAAAAAAAAAATCTTCCCCTCTGCTGTATCCATCCAACACTTCTTACACCAAATATGTGGGGGGTTTTTCTCACACTGACCAATCCTCCTACACCTGTTGGGTGTCCTAAAATTGAGTTCAATTCTGACACCATAACCCTAGAGTTAGCTTCAGATGCCACAAATTAAGGGATTAGTCCAAAGACTGCCAGTCCCCCACCCCAACCCTCCTAGCCCCCCCCCCCCCATTTCAGATGTCAGGCCTCCTACTTCTGATTGGCTGTAAGTCAAGGGTTCCCACAGCCTCCTCCTTGGGTTTGAAATCTTGCTAGTACAGCTCACAAAACTCAGGAAAGTGCTTTACTTACTATTATACATTTATTATAATAAATAGGATACAACTCAGGAACGGCCAAAAGGAAGAGATGCGTAAGACATGGTGTGTAGAAAGGGGCACACACAGAGCTTTCATGCCCTCTCCAGGAGCTGTAGCCTCCCAGCATCTTAATGTGTTCACCAGTCCAGAAGCTCTCTGAACCCTTCAGGTTAGGGCTTTTTTATGGAGGCTTCACTACATAGGCACGATTGATTAAATCAACGATCATTAGTTGACCCAAGAAACCGAACCTCTAGCCCCTGGTCAGGAGGTGGGGTTGAATGTTCCCACCCTTTGTTTATTATCAGGTTGGTTCCCCTGGCAACCAGCCTCCAAACTAAAGCTATCCAAGAGCCTGCAGCCACCAGATAGCTCATTAGCATTCAACAGGAGATTCCAAGGGTTTGGGAATCTGTGAATCTCCGTGGTGGAAAGGAAGGAGGCATTTTAGACTGCATTTGTTAAGTCACTGAAGAACTCAACAATACTGAGTGCTTAGTGTGCGCAGGCTTTGCTGTGGGTGCTAGAGCTATGGAGATGACGAAGACAGACACTGCCTCAGGTGTGTGACCAGAGCTTGGCATCTGCCCCTCCTGCTGTCTGCCACGCCAAGAAGTACAGTTGTCTCTCTTCACAGGTGCACACTCCATACTAGCAAACCAAGGCACAGTGATCCCCAGCTATTCCAGAGGATGGGCTCTAACTCTCAGGTATATGGTGATGGAAAAATGTTGAGAACCACAGTTATTCTTTCCACCTGCTCTTTTGCGGTGGATTTACCTTTTATTCCGCAGCCCCCGACTCAGAATTTACTGCTTGAAAGTGTGTGTCTTCGGTTCTGAAAAATTCTCAGACATGTTCTCTTTCATTGTTGCCTTTTCCTTCATCTCTCCTGCAACTCTGGTGGGAACTTCTCATTTGATCTTCAGTATCTCTCAACTTTGTTTTCATAATCTTTATTTTTTTTCTCCATGTCGTGGATTTATGAATTCTCTTTTCAATCACGTAGTCTTCAGCTTAATTCTGTCACTGACTGTTAATGCTGTAGTCTTCTGATATTTTTCCAATCCATCCAGTTTTCTTTTGTTTTTTTAATCTTCTATTCTTGGCAACATAGATTCAGTCCCTTCTTTAGTGAATTTGGACATTTTAAATGTACTTATTTTAAGATCCACTTGAGATCAATATCTTGTAGCTGGTCTCCCACTAGTCGAGTCTGCTAACTTTCTTATTAGCGGGGTTCTTTATGTATTTTGTAATATTTTTCTCTGCTCATCTTTAGCAGATGCAACTTTCATGTTCTGTCATTGTTATATTAACTCTTTTCCACCAAATGTTACACAAATATATATATATATGCATATATATGTATGTTCTCCATCATATCTTTTTTTTAAATTAAAGTCTAGTTGACACACTCTGCTCAATTATATTTGCAGAGATTTTCCTTCATTTTAGATGCTTTTCCTTTCTTCTTCCCTGCATTGTGGTTGTGTCTATAAAACCCAAATTAGCAAGAACTTATAGCCTGTTTTCTCAGGTATAAGACTTCTACCATTTAAACCCAAACACAACTGAGGAGAAAATACGGTCTTTGTCTTTATTTCATTCTTGACTTTTCCCGCCTTTATTTTTCTTCTTTTACTTTTTTTTTTTTTTTACTTTTCCCTCCTTAAAAAAAAAAAACAAAAACCTATCTACCCCTATTAAATATTTTCGAGCATAAATTTATAGGACATAATCTATTAACTACTCATTGGGAAACTGGGAATATTAATGTACTGCTTTGTTTCTTTATGTTTGAGTTGTATGCATATTTATTCAATTTTTTAAGTAAAGCTTTGTAAGGAGATTACATTATCAATTCCAATGAATATCACATTCCAATTTGGCACAAATTTTCTCTATGGTCTAAATATTTCTAATACGTGTCAGAACTAAGAAATAAAAATAAATCTCTCATTCTGGTACATGGAGTACTTTAGAAGCAACTGCTATCAAGAACCTTAAGTACTTTTTATAAATAAATTTATAAGAGATATTCCTTATGCCTATTAAAAAATTATTTTCGTTTCTTCTTTAAGTCAGTCACCTGAGGAACACTTTCTTAGGCAACTTAAATTCAGGAAATTTGACATAACAGAAAAAGAATGACCCATAAGCAGAGACAGTGTGTATGACAGGATGGCCCTGATTGCGTTACTTAACTCCTCAGTGCCTCTGCTGTCCCATCTGTTAAGTGAGGGTTTGAAAACTCATAATTATGTGATTTATTTCCCCAATCTATGCTATAGCCAAGGCCTCAAGTTTCAGGCTGTCTGTAACATGTTATTCTAATTAGTGATTATGTGTCATTCTTAGTTAATAAGTGGATAATGCTTTCAAGGGCAGGGAATGTGTCTTATCATTTTGGAGTCCTCTAAACCTAACCCTGCCTAGTGTTTACAGTTGTTGAAATTGGAATGGGTACCAGTTTTTAGTATCCATTAACAATTTACTTGGCTGTGGCTTTATAAAAGACAATTTTGTATATTATCTTTAATTAATGAATAAAATCTATGTGGTTTTCCCGAGATAAATCTGTGGGTTCCCAAGATATGTGGATTTTTTTGCTAAAATGTCATCATCAAGTTTCAGTGTTAATTCAATGCTTTAAAGATGTAGAGATTACATATTCAATTTAGTCCTGCTCAGTTGGGTTCATATCCTTCTTTTGAGGTTTATATAAAAATTAATAACTCTTTTCCAAGAGAAATGCAAATATACATATACATGGACACAGTATTTTACATGAATTTAAGGGGTCCTATATGCAAATATAAATATGAAAGTAAATATAAATAAAAACACAAACATGTACATACACATATATATGCATGCATATTACATACACAAACATACACATATGTAGGGAAAATACTGTTCTAGTACAATATTAGTGTGCTAAATTAGGATCATTATTGAAAAATCTGAGATTTATACTTTGCTACTAATTTTTTTAACTAAAGAATTTTATAGTTACTCTTTTTTTCCAAAACACAGTAACTTCTAGGGTATTTTTCTCACTGCTTCGTACCCTAAGCAGCTCATAAACAAGCTTTGTTTGTACCATACAATGACTTGAAAAAAATTGAGCCAACTCTAAATTTGGGCCATTTCACATGAAAATAATGGTTTCTCCTTTTCTTAAAAACAAAAAACAAAACAAAACAAAAAAAACAAAGGGACGTCTGGGTGGCTCAGGTGGTCAAGTGTCCAAATCAATTTCAGCTTTGGTCACGAACTCAGGATCAGGGCCTCGAGCCCTGCGTTGGGCTCCATGCTCAGTGGGGAGTCTGCTTGCAATTCTCCCCCCACCCCCCCAATAAATAAATAAACCTTAAAAAAAAGAAGACCTGTAAATACTGGATCCACCTTCTCTCAGTGGCTCCCTTTCTAAGATGGAACTTGGTCATCTATTTTGCCGCAGTCCTCGTAAGGGTCTATTGCCTTCATGACTCTGATATCTAAGGATCAGCTTTCGTTTTCATTGTGCCCGAAAAGCTGTTGACTTAAACAATTATAGAAATGGTCCTGTGTTCTCATATTTTGCTATCAAGAGAAGATAAATGAAAGTCAGGCGGAAAGGGCGCATGTTGCAAGAAATACGGGAGAGAGCATATGTATTTCTTTCTGAAAGCAAAAAATATGTACCCAGTCTGCCTTCCATATTGATGTTAAGTGTCTGGCCTCTGCTTTGCATGATTAAATGGTGATATCTGGTCTCAGCATGAGGAGTGGTGGTAATTTTCCAGAATCATTTGGTGGTCTTTTGCTGTGGCAGTTTGCGTTGGTTTTGCTTTTACTTTCTGGATAATCCAAACTTTCTAGCAAAGCATAGCAGGACTTCATGGCATAAATTGGAGACAGGAAACATGTATTTTTATTGGATTTTTCCTACCCTTATTTCTTTTTTTTATTAAATATTCTCATTAACCTATTTTTATACTTTATACTCCATGTGCATTTATCTTTATATAACATCTCAGATCATTTTGCACGATTCAGAATAATGAAATACAAACAAAACATGTTAGCATAACTTAAATTTAACTATGTTAACTGCTTTCCTTTTCTCTTCAGCAGCCCTGCATGCACAGGTGGGCTTGTTGACACCTGGCCATCACTGGAGGACAAGCCAGTGGCCAGCTGGCTTTTTGATAGCCTTTTCTCTGACAGTTCACGTTCTTCCCAGAGGAAACCTCCACCATCCAGTGGAGGTGAAGCAGAGCTGCCAGCATTCTGGGGTTGAGCTTGGACCTGGTTGGTTAGGGCCTGAGAAGGCGGAGCAGTTTGCTCTATTAGATTTGCAGATTTCACCCTCATTTTCCCTTTATAAGCTGTAGTCTAGTAGTATTTAGCACTTACTCTCTTTGACTTTCTCTGGCTTCTTTGTGTACTTGTTTATTCTCTGTCTCCTCCCGGAGTCCCTTTTTCCTATGGCACAGAACCTAATGGAACACCTAGCACACACTAGGTCCTTAATGAACATTTGTTGGGTAAATGATGAATATAAATATAGTACCCATTTTAATGAGAATCACTTAATGTAAAGGGTGGTACTCCTCGTGTCAACCTTTTGCATCTTCTATGTTTTTCTGTTTACCAGGTGCGCTACTGGAATAATGGAGAAGAAGAATCATCAAGCAAAGTGAAAGTGGGGGGAAATGAGACGTCAGCCAGACTGCGGGGCTTGAAGAGTAATCTGGCATACTACACAGCTGTCCGGGCTTACAACAGCGCTGGTGCTGGGCCCTTCAGCACCACAGTGAATGCAACCACGAAGAAAACTCGTACGTAGATTCGATTTTTTGAATGGCAAGGAAGTAGCTTATGGTAGCCTTCTTTATCATTTAAAATGGACAACCCAACTCAGTAAGCCCACCGAATTTTATAATCCCATCCCAAACCCTTGTAAACTCAGAGTCACACGTATCTTTGTCTTCGTGATAGCCTTGAATCTTTAGATGGAAACCCCATGTGAAAATCAGTGTGTACTTTTGAAAAGCCCTAGTGTGGGGTGAGTCAAGTCTATCCATTTTTCTTTTAAAATGTGATAAACTTAGTTTACTTTCAATTTTTCTCTTAGTTCCCCAAAGCTTGAGGATTTCCGGTAAATGTGAATAAGTTAAATTTCACACCAGAAAGTCAAGAGTGATTTTCTTCTTTTTTTCTTTCCTACCTTATTCAAAAGATGCCAATGTGCATTAAAAGATTACCATCAGAAGATGTTGGTCCACGTGAATATACTGATATTTTTAAAAATCTGACCAGCGATGTCAGTTGCCTTGAAAGCCGAGTCTTTGCTAGCTATGTAGTCACAGGTAAATTCACAAGCAGCAATTATAAGCTATACATAACTTGGCTTTGAATTACATTACAGGAAAATCAATGATTTGCAATTCCATAGTCTCCTACATATATTTCAATTAAACTGATAGCACAAGTATATTTTTAATCATTGTATTGTGTTAGTAACTTCTTGCAATGCAACCATTTGAATTGTCCTTGTCATTGTCATCATTATAGCTAACAGCAATTAAGAACGTTCTATGTCCCAAGTGATTTACATGCGTTCCCACATTTAAACTTCCTAACTACCACAGGAGGTAGCTGTCAGTATTTTTAACATTGTACAGGTAAGGAAAATGGGCATGAAGGATGAAATATTTTTAACACAATAATGCATTACTTTTATTTACAGAAAATTATTTTTCTTCTTGTTTACAAAATTTATTCTCAGTAAAAATGTTCGCTTAACTGGCTTCATATGGGAATGAGACATTAATTTTACTTGATTTCTATAATGCATTTCTATATCCATATACAATTCCCAAATTTTTATAAGAACATACATTTGTTAGATAAAATTGCTAAGAATATCAATAATATAAAATTGAATATCATTGGATAGCTTTGTGGATAAGTTAAAATATATATATATAACATAATTCTACTACTATAGATTTTAGTTAGCCAGTGTTAATTTGATCAGCGAAGTTCACGTTCATCTTTGTATTATCTATATAAAAGAGAATTTGATTATCAATTTACTAGTATAATGAGATTGCAGAGCAAAAGTGTAGCAACAAACCATTATAAATCTTCAATAGCATACATTTACAAGCAACCAACTCATGTAATAATTCAATATTGTCCTTCACTAGTTATTAGGGGAAGCCTGACCCAACCTCTTACTCATAATGCACGGCGGGGTTAGACTAAGGAATATGTGGGCTTGGAAATACTTAAACTGAAAATATTCTGTGTTTTGAACTTCTTGCTAAGTATGTTTGGTATTCTCAGTAACAATTCTGAATTAGTAAGATTTAAATATACATAATTATTTATATATTCAAAGCACAGCATCAATCAAAAATTCTGATTGCGAGAATATATGCAAACAAGTTTATCTGGCTCTTTCCTCTGACTTAATAATTGATGTGATTACTTGCTAGAAAATTATGATTGTAAAAGACAGTGTGACATCATCATGGAATCAGTGAAGAACTTAGCAAATTGGTAAAACATGAGGAAAGGACAAATAATAGGAATATTATGATAATGTACAATGAATGAAATAAAATTTCAATAAGAAATTTTTATGATTTAGGTGTAGCATATAAACACCCAATCTAAAGTAGAAATTTGCAACAGTAATGATGGCGATTATGATTTTAATGGCTGACACTTACTGAGCAATTTGCAGTTACTGTTCTAGGTATGTTTTTCGTGTATTGATTCTCAGTTCTCACAGCAACACCATGACTTGGAAGCTGCTGGTAGCCTTACTTTAGAGATGAGGATGCAGAGACATGTATAGGTTATTTAACTTCCCTGAGATCACAGACTAAGCAGGATAGGCAACCAAATCTAGACATAGTCTTAATTGGGCTAGCCTCTCTTTCAACCGTATAATCAGAATATCCATGTCTCATTTAACACCAGTATTTACTGGGATTTTTGCTCCATGCTTAGGACGTGGGTAAGATGATTAAAGATAGACAGGACTCCTTTGGTCACAGAGCTGTAGTCTGTTGAGAATTCCAACAATTGAATAAAATCCCTCTGAAAGTGATACATTCCTACTTCTGTAATTTAGTTGGAGTCTGCATGTTGATCTGCAGGTATTATTAGGGAAAAATGTCCTACATTGGGTGGGAAATTCATAGAGATCATTGAAATCCTTAATTATTCAAGATTGGATATAAAAAGCATGTGTTAAATTTTCAGTATTATGTTAAAAATTTTTCTTTAAAGATACCAAAATGCAAGTAAAACAGAATCATTTAAAGCTGTTCTTATTACTGTTACTGGCAGCTCTTAATAATCATCCTAACCTTTGACTTGGATTTGGCTTCAAATCCTATTTAAGAATTTTGGTAAGGTTTTTGTGATTATCTCTGTAAAGAGAATTATCATCATGCTTCAGACAGAAAGAACTAATATAACACCTTTGGTTATTTGCTTGCTATCTGTTTTCCCCTCTGGATTGTAAATGTTATGGGGAAAGAATCCTTCTGTGTCTTGTTCATCCAGCCCTAGTGCCCAGCATGGTGCTACGAACCACTCCTTAAATACTGAGTGGGTAGCTAAATCAATGAATGAAATCTAAAGCAGGCCAGCCTGAAGGACTATTATTAATCAAATATACTTCCTCTTGACTGAACATTGTGAATTCAAAACACTTACTGTGGTCTTTTACCATCTTGTTTAAAATGTGCAAGTTTCATGGACTCGTAATTGTGGAATTTAGTATGAAGCCTTTATATCAATACAGATCTTGGGTGATTATTTTTGATTAATGTAAAATAATACAAGGATTCTCAAGTTAAATACTGTAGCTTCCATTAATCACTTAATTTTTGACATCCAAATACTTGTGTTTTTGGAAGCATTTCTGAGTTAGACTCTAATTAGCCTCTTTAAGTAATCTAAAATGGGTCTCTGTTACTTGCAACCCAAGGAGAGCTAACTCTTAAGAACATCTTGTATCTAAAGGCACTGATCAGGAAAAATTGCAGATGGCATGTAAATGATGAAATTTGTTGGCTTCTAAAAGGAAACATACTGAGAATTTTATGTTCAGAGATTGCGAGAAAGAATTTGTAGGGCAATTATTCTGCTTTGTAGAACTAAAAAGTCAAGTGGTAATTCTGGCTTTCAGTATGGATGGATTTAGTGCTCACCCAACATCCTCAAGGTTCATCTAGTAAGATCTCAAACTGAGTATTTCTAGAACTAAATTCTTGACTGCCCCATCCACCCCATTTAAAACCTGTCCCTCCTACAACATTCCTCATCTCAGTAAATTAAATCCCAATATTTCAGTTGCTCAGGCCCAAAATCTTGGAATCACCCTCAACTCTTCTCTTTCTCTCATGCCCAGCAACTGAGTCAGAATGTGACTTCTGCAAGAACCTACCACGTCTTTTGCTTCACTGCTACCACCCTGATGCAAGCTGGAACATCCCTCCCATGGATCAGGGCAATGACCCCTTCCTGTTCAGCCTCTTTCCACCCTTGTCTCCAATAGGCCACAGCGATGCTCAGAATGTCCCATTTCATCTCACTTCAGATAAACGCTAATCCTTATAATGCTCAACAAGGCTTTATATGATCCATCCTCCAAATCCTCCTCTGACTTATTTCCTACTATTTTCCTCTTCACTCATTCCACTTTCACTTCAGGGCCTCTGCATTTGCTGTTCCCTCTGCCCAGAAAGCTCCTCTAGGCATCCAGTGGCTTTCTCTCTCATCTCTTTCAGAGCTCTGCTCAAATATCAGCTCAGTGCCACCTGGCCGCCATGTTTAAAAGTGCATCCCTCATCTCCTGACAGTCTATCTCCTTCCTTCCTTTATTCTTGGGCAGAGCACTGACAGCTACCACACATTCTATAACTTGTCCTCATTTATTTGACTGTTGTCTCTCCAGCCTGTTTTGACTGGAAGACAAAGTCCTTTAGGGCAGAGATTTTACCTGCTTTGATCATAACTCTGTCCTCAGAGCTCTGTTTCCAGTGTTGAAGTAATCATAGTTGGTGCCCAATAACAGATGATGAACAAACAAAACTTTCCATCTCTTGGCTCTGTTCCTGATGGAATCATTCTCACCATGTTCCCTTTTCAGGGTAGAGGTATTACTATTTGCACCTTAAGGCTTGTTTCTGTCAACTAAACACCCTGGGGATGGTGGACTACTCCTTTCTGATAACTCCATTCAGAGCCAAGGATGGTTCTTCTTGGCTCATCCCAGAACCAGTTGTTATGGCCAGTTGTTAGAAAACCTTCCCTGGACTGCCTGAATCCCATGCCCAGACCTTACCCTGGAACAAGGAGATACTTTTTTTTTTCCCTTCAGTGATGATTGTACATGTATATCCACTTGAGAAAACAGAATAATATTAAATGGTACAATGTTTTGCACTTGAGTTTTTGCTTTTGCAAATGGAATGTTTATCCATGTAAGTTGAACTAAAATCAGTTGCCTAAATTTAAGGAAACCAATCAAGGGTGTCCTAAGGAATTATAAAGGTAATGTGAGTAAAACAAACACTAAAGGAATAGGAGTCAGAATATTTCAGAAGTTTTTGATAAAATGAATATTCCCGCTTCAAATACATAATTTGGAAGTTCTGGAGTTTTTGTATGTATAATTTAATTATATAATTATATACTCTAAGTTATGGCTTAGGAAATATTTCAATGCAAAGTTTCCCAAATTTTGTATGTGAACTGTCTTCTCAATTTTTGCCATTCCTTTGGGCCTCCTCTAATATGTACCTAACAGTTTGTCTTGAAAATTAGCTTACAGGGGCGTCTGGGTGGCTCAGTTGGTTAAGTGTCTGCCTTTGGCTCAGGTCATGATCCCAGAGTCCTGGGACTGAACCCTACATTGGGCTCCCTGCTCAGGGGGGAGCCTGCTTCTCCCTCTTCTTCTGCCTGCTGCTCCCCCTGCTTGTGCTTGCTCTCTCTCTCCCTCTGTCAAGTAAATAAATAAAATCTTTTTTTAAAAATTAGCTTATAATTTTTGCTTCCATAAACTTAAAACAAAAATGGAGACCAACCAAGTACGGAAACTGGTATCATTGCCATAAATAGACGCTAACGAAATAAGTTAAATAGTAATAAAATCAGTAGTAATAAATACAATGAACAAATAAGCCACTCTCCATTTTCTAATACTAGCAACATGCTCTTGCCTGTTTAAACCTCTAACTCTGCTTCCTCTTTATGATGTTAGTATCAAAGGGATATTAAAAACCTAGTATCTCCAAATCCAGCTTTGTCTTCAAGCTAATAGGAAAAATAAAGGGAATTTCTGTCTATGTGACTTAATGTTATTTGTCAACTCCTCTATGTATCACATCCCAGATATGTATGTGAACTACTCATGTCTTTATATGATATACCACAAATCACAGAGACAGCTATATAATACACTGTTCACTAATGCATGTTCCTCGGATTTCGGACTGGTTTTGTTTGTTTGTTTTGGTTTTTGTCTGTGGACTTCAACAAAATGATTTCTGATGTTGTAAGTTCTGAAACAAGACATAATGTAATATTGAACTTGAACAGAATTCAGTCAGGGAGTTTTAGCTAATAAAAGATCAAGTCATTCCTCTGGCCAAATGTGTAAATCTTACGAACTTTACTTTGTAGGAGCTTTGACACTTTTTTGGAAATCTTCCACTTGCCTACAAATTCTCTAGAAAATTTTAAATGTTTTGCTTATAGTTTACAAATTTTATTATTTTTATTATCCAAAGAAGGAAAGATTTTGGTCAAGGAAATTTCCAGTCACTTAAAACAAAGAAAGATCTCCCTCCCCAACATTCCAAGGTGGACCCCAGGAAAAGTCTTTTCTGAGTTTCAGATGGTTTAAGAAGATGTATAGTTGCACATTGAGTGAATTTCCTATTATAAGTCATTTGTTTATTTGTAATAATTTTAATGGTTCTGAGACAAATATGTCTCATTATTTGGGAGAAAGTATCTTTTGGTGACCTGATCCCTTCACAATGTCACATGTTTAAGCAGTTTAATGACAAATGCTGATGTTCAACTCAACTGAACTCCAACTACAAAGTACAGTTTCTACCTACCAGTGAGACCAACCACTTCCCACTAAATCACTTCATTATCATCAAGGAGTCAAGAAAAAAATTAAGAAAACTGTTGAGTCTTGCATAATTAATCACAGCAAGCATATGTTCTTAAAATTCCACATTTTGAAAGTAAATTACCATCACCACTATGGAAATATCACTCACTATTGAAAATTCTAAGGATGCCTGGGTGGCTCAGTCGGTTAAGCATCTGCCTTTGGCTCAGGTCATGATCCCAAGGTCCTGGGATCGAGTCCCACATTGGGCTCCTTGCTCAGCTGGGAGCCTGCTTCTCCCTCTCCCTCTGCCATTCCCCCTGCTTGCACTCTCTGGCTCTATCTCTCTGTCAAATAAATAAAGTCTTTAAAAAAAAAAAAAAGAAAATTCTAGACAGTAATATTCTTAACAGCTTCTACTTTTTATTATATAAAGGAAAATTTCTTCATTGTTGAAAATTTGGGAAAAAAGAAAATTGTAGGGAAAAAAATAAAAATCACCCATAATTCTATCACTCAGTAATACTGTCATTAATGTTGGACTTTCTTTTCAGACTTATGTTCTATAGATTTTTGTCTTATACAGTGAAAGTACACTATATATTTAGATACCTATACATCATAGCAATTTCCATTGTCACTAATAGTTTTTCATAAATATGTTAGTGTATGTGTATTATTACATTGTGATAATATACCACAATTTAACCATTTTCCTATTGGTAGGCATGCCTTATATTCGTAGCTTCATGCAGTCGACAACCTTATATTTATCGCTTGTAGGCAAGAGGTTGAAGATGAAGTAAAATCTATAAAGCTGACATTGAGGAGTCTATTAATCAAATACACAGAGGATATCATGATGGGTGCTTAAAGAACAATAATAAAAGCCTTCAACATAATACTATTTTTGTTACAACATTTGAAATTATTGAAATAATTTTGCAGCCTGCCAATTAGCATTGCACTATGTAGTGATATGCTTCCTTTCTACTAAAATTAAATTAGTTTTTGTCATTTTTCTCTACTTTAGCATATACTATCAACAGTAGAAATGGAGCTGATAAATCTATACCATGTGAAAGTTGAGATGTAATTTACCAAAAATTTAAAAATGTAGACTATGTATTAAATTAGTTCTAATAAAGTGTAGAACTCGGTCTGAATATTCTGAATTGGGCTTCCACATAGGATAGAATCTGGAAAGTGAAATTGGAAGTCCTAACAGATAAGCTATATTAATGTATAGTATCCCATGTCTCCCTGCCTTTACAAAAATGTATAGTGTTGCATCAAAGCTATTTAGAATACTGGTGAATAGCTGTACCAGTCAGATTAGGCTAATCCAGGCCACGGTATCCAACCGCCAAACCTTAGTGGCTTCCAACTACAAGTGTTTATTTCTCACTCATCCTACATGTCCACCACAAGTAACATTCAGATCTGACCCATGCTGTGTTCACTCCAGGACCCAGACTGAAGGAGCAGGCACTCACTGCGCTGTGCCGATCTATGGCAGAGCGAAAAAAGAAGGGCTGACCAGATTCTTCTGTGGCTTTGGAAGCAGCCACTGGGGAATGACCCATTTTGCTTTTGCTTACATTCCATTGGTCAAAAGGAGTCACATGACAAAGCCTGATGTCTGTGGGATGCCAGCAAGAAGCAGAAGTATGTCTTCCTACAGGCATGGGAACCGCAAATCCCATGGCCAAGCTGAATGTCAGTGAGAGAGAAATATAATCTTCCCACAAGGAGTAAAGGGCAGAGGACTTGCAAAGATCTTAAACAACAATACAATCTACCTCAAAATACTTTAAACAATAACGCAATCGACCCTACCAGCCAATAATAGGATCATCAATGAGATGTTTCCAGAGGATCTAAGAATATAACTCAGGTTGCTGAGAGACCTCTAGAGATCCCTGAACTACCTGCTTCCAATGTCCGCACCCTTCCTCCCTCCCATCCTTCCCTCAGCATCCACCACTTCAAGCCTTTAGAGAAATAACAAGCTTAAAGAGAGATATAACAAGCTTAAAGAGAAATAACAAGTTACATTGTACAGATTTATTCCATCAAGATGTATTACTTACCTAGATATGTCAATAAGGTGTCCTTAAAATATATAAAACTTCCCCAAACTAGTACTTATTTTAAAAGAGAAATGTCCAGTCAGATACCTTCCATGGCCAGGCAGGTGTCAATGGGCAGGGATGGCTGGCTGGGGTGTCTTTTCTTAGGTCCAGCCATTCTCTCTGTCCATCAGAGAAGGCCCATTCT
The DNA here is from genome assembly GCF_023065955.2 of Ursus arctos. Taxonomy (NCBI): domain Eukaryota; kingdom Metazoa; phylum Chordata; class Mammalia; order Carnivora; family Ursidae; genus Ursus; species Ursus arctos. The sequence goes on along the minus strand of NW_026622808.1, from coordinate 54,252,159 downwards.
CTCCCATGTGAGATTGCACGAGCAATCAGCAATCAGGACATGTGCCTTGTAAATGGTGACAGTGCTTCCAGGCCTTGGTCTGAGGTATATGAGGTAGATTTTTTTCTGTTCTGTTACAAGATAACTCCTGGCAGACAAGTGTAGGCAGCCTGTTTTTAGAGATTGTGGAAGCAAAGGGTTCCCACTTGAGGTCTGACCCTGGGAAGATAGACAAGAAGGGCATTTAAGGCTCAATACAAGGTAAGTGAATGTTTGGGGAGGATGGAAACCACAAATGGGAATGAAGATGCTAAAGGGAAGATTGGATCATGCAATGAGCCAACTCAGCCTGTTCCTAATTTGCCCACTATTTTGCCATCTCCAGTCACTGTGTTTTTCATGATTTTAGCCATAGACGCAAGCAACCTGTATTATTATTTTCCTAATACATTTCTTTAATTTGATAAGATACATTTATTTTAAAAAGCAACTATACCTTTACTAGAAACAGAAAATCACTAATACTCTTTATTGTAAGGGAGTAGCTATAAGATTGTTTTTATAAAATGAAAACAAGCAATTATTTGAATAGAAAAGTTTAAAAGTTAAACAGTACAATGAAATGCAAAGAAAAATAAACCTAACTGATTTTCAAAAAAAAAAAAATGCATACCTGAAAATAAGTTTTGCAATGAGCTAATCAGGGTCTCTGTGACTGTTACTAGTAGAGTGATATTCTTTTCTTGATCACTTGGTGTAAAATGAATTATTTGCGTTAAATATTCCCTTAGGTCAGATCTTAGTTTGAATTGTGACTGTGTGTTTTGGGATGCTTACCAGACATCTGTGTGCAGCTGGAAACATCTGAGTTATTTTTGTTTGCATAATAGCCTTTGTTCTGAATCATTATTTAGAAAGTAATTTTAATGATCTGAGTGTTGTGTGTAGAGTAGATCACCACAGATGTATCAATATTGGCTTCATCCAAAAGAATTCTATCTGTGAATCAAGAATTAGATGTAACAGGTTTTTTTTTTAACCTAACTTGAAAATATATACATATTCCCAATTAAAAATGTCATCCACCTAACATCATCCGTAGTGGTAGAAATATTGATCTTTGGGAACCACTGATAAGGCCTACGGTTAGAAGTCAGAGAACATGTCTATCTCTTTGCTTAATGTACTAAGAAGGATCCCTAAGACATAAGAAATTGTTATTAAATATGTAGTCAAAGGAAATTCCGGGTAGAGACGTTGTTCCCCAGGGTCTGTGTCGTCAGCTAGAGTTAGCTTTGTTTTTTATTGCTGGCAGCCGTATGATGTCAGTCATCATGACTTGATTGAGTTTACACAAATTTCATGTCTGTTGCATCCTTCCGACTCCGCTGCAATCATCATCATGTGAACAGAACTTTATTCTCTCTTCCATGAAGTGCTACCAGATTCTCCCAACAGAATGCCCACCGAGAGTCTCCTCCTTTTCTCTCTGCTCCCACAAAGATCAATGAAACCACAAAACTGATAGTATCACTTTTCTACCCTTCACTTATTTATTGCCTTCCTAATTGCCTACAAAAAAATTCCTTTTCTAGTTCCTTTGGTCTCCTGAACCCTTCAGCATCTGGCTCCTACTTGCTGCTTCAACTGCATCTGCTCCATCCCTTCTCCTCGCCGCTACCTCGTAACCAGTCAGAACTTCTGCGCTCCCTGCCGTACCTTGTTGTTTCCTGCCTTGTGCCTTGGCATATGTTTATCCTTGTGCTGGATACCTTTCCCTCTCTCACTTCTATATATAAAAATCATAATTTGCCTTTCTTTTTTTTTTTCTTTTTTTTCCCCCCATGTGGGAAAATCTTTGGAAAGTATCTATTTACATATTCTCCCCATTTTTTTTTCAGATAGACTCCTAATTTATTTATTTTTATTTTTTATTATGTTATGTTAGTCACCATACAGTACATCATAATTTGCCTTTCAAAATCTATTTCAGATGTTGTCACCTCCTTACTCATTTTTTTCCTTAACCCTTACACATAGATGTTTCTTGAATAAGTCATTTACTCAATATACCAGCTTTTCCAAAGTTTTTTCTTATTCTGTTCTTTCTTTGTGTTATGTTCCTTATCATCTTAGCCTCAGTACAATTGAACATATTCGATCTCAAGACTCAAAGTTGATGATCAATGAGTGTTCATGCTCCCAGTTTTGTCTTTGAAAATGTATAACATTTGTTGGGATGTCTTCGAGAACTTTCCAGCATGTAGCTAGACAGTTCATTTTGATTTTGGTATGCTGCATTTGAAAAGTGTGGCCAGCCAAATCTTGTCCTGCTGCCACCATGGTGAATTATTTCACTAACACTCTGAATCTTTCCCCCATTCAGAATATTCATTGCATGAATCATTCCTTAAGAGCACAAAGGAAATGGGTCAAACTTATTTCTTGATAACACTGTAAAAGTGTTTCCTTAATCCTTGACTTTGTGCTTTTTACATTAAAACATTAGTCATGTACGAAATCTAATTTGATATCTACCCTTGGCAAGGCATCAGGCTAGTGAATAAAATCGACCATATCAACTTCTCTGTGTCAGAGACCTTACTGGACATTGTGTCTGCTTGCAAGGATCTTACAGGTTAATGGGAAAACTGGGTATTAATAAAAATAAAATCACAAGGAAATGTAAAATGTACTTTTGATGAAGATTATGAAGAAAGGTCTGGTATCTGAAAAGAGCCCCCACTTTAGTCTGAGAAATCAGGAAAAGCATTCCTGTGACAGTGGAAGTTGAGTATATTTTGTGACATTCTTGATTCGTATTCATTTTCACATCATTTACAGATCTGTGATCAGTTGTTCGGGAGGTAAAAAAGGCCTCAGGTACTCAGCACAGTATAGTATGGGTGGCATAGACTCTGGAATTAATCAGAGCTGGCTTGAATCCACTTAATACCTCTCACCAGTTGTGTAGCTTAGCAAGTTCTTGCTTTTAATTTTTAATTGTCCTAAAAATACACATAACATGAATTTTCCATCTTGCCCATTTTTAAATGTACAGTTCAGTAGCATTAAGATTGGTTGTTGTGTAACTGTTTCTAGAAGTCTTTCAGCTTCTAAAACTGAAACTCTGTATCCATTAAACAATAACCCCCATTCCTAACCCCCAGCCCCTGGCAAGCACCACTCCCCTTTCTGTCTTTATAAATTTGACACCTCTAGGTACCTCATATAATTGGAATCATACAGAATTTGTTTTTTCTTGACCAGCTTATTTCACTTTGCATAATCCCCTCTAGGTCCATCCATGTTGTAGCATGTGTCAGCAAATTTCCTTCCTATGTAAGGCTGAATAATACTTCACCTTATGTATGTACCACATTTTGATTTTCCTTTCATCTGTTGACAGACAATTAGGGTGCTCCCACCTTTTGGCTACTGTGAATAATGCTGCTATGAACATGAGTATACAATTTTTTTAAGTCTCTGGGTCCATATTACCCATGTATAGAAATGGACATTATTATAATGCAATGAGAATTAAGCAAATTATATTAAAGCACATTTTACCATGCCCATATGATAAGTGTTTAATAAACATTTGGCTACTAACAATAATAAGATTTTGAACATGGAAGGAAGGTTTATTTGGTGTAGAATTTTCCAGATGATGTTATTCTTCTCAGTGATGGTAAGAGAGATGATTCGAGGGTGGTTCACAAATACTTCTCTTTTAGTTTGATAGTGCTTCATTTATTTGAAAGAGTACCCTAAGAACGTAGCTAGCATATCAAGCCCGTGCTTGTGTGAGTCTTAGTGGTTGGGATGAAGCGAAGGTAGATGTTTATGTTTGTTTGTTTTTAAATCAAGGCTTCTTTTTAAAGATAGCAAACATTATGAAAGTGGTACATGATTATCTGAGGCTCAGGAAACACTGATATGATTCAGAATAACAGTAATCAGACCCAGAACAAACCTTGATTTTTCTTCCTTTCCCTTTTCCTGTTTTTATCTCTCTGTTTATTCAAAAAGTATTCGATTGAGGCTGCATTCATTCAACTCATCTATTTTTGGACTGATCCAAGACAAGCCTCAGTGTTAGCAGTCATCTCGTCTCTGAGACTCATGTTGGAAGAGCTGATTCAGCCGCCATTACTCAGGTTTCCCGTAACCTCCCAAGCACGCATCTTTCGGTAGAGCAGACCATGCTGCCTTTGCTCCCGGAGCCGCATCGGGCCGACCCTGGCCCGTTGCAGTATTGTCAGGACGCAGGAAATCACCGACCTTGGAAAAAATGTTCTAACGCTTGTGCCTTCATGTCATTTGGACTGAGTCACCAGAACATGGTCGTCAGTATTTCAGCCCTAAAGCAACTGCCCTTGTACACGTTTTTGTTATCAAAGCCGTGCAGCTCGCACTCTCCGAGCTGACCTCGAGTCGTTGCTAAGGCCCGACCGCACCATTTCAAAGGCAGCATAGAATAGCGTGACAGAGCAGACACGAAGCCAAAGAATCTGCAGAGAAGACAGTCTTGTTTGGTGTCATTAGTCACATAAATGTATCTGAGAGCTCTTCCCATCTGTAAGTTCAGCCGTCTTTCCCTCGTGGCATGAGTCAATGATGTTTAGAAATTTCTTTGCAGAGCCAATATTTTATATCATTTTCCCATTACAAATTCAGTTAACCAGATCACATTCTGCGGCTAAATCCACAAGTACAACATATTTCGGCACAGCTTTGGGCAATTGTGATGCTGTAGCCGAATGGATAATATTGTGTTTGTTTTGTGCTTGACAGGAAACTGAGTTTTAATGTCCTGTCTGCGCTGCCGCTGAACTCCCTCCCCCCAGCATGAGTCTGCGGTCTAGTGTCTGTGAGAGGGAACTAAGCTATGAATCCAAGTCTTTAAACCTCAGAGAATGTCATTCATTATCGAATGGAATTCTCATTAATGTTTTAGGGTTTTGCCTTATTTTTCTCAAAAATTGATTTAAAACTTGGAAAACCAAGAGTGAAATATAGGCTTTCTGCTGCAGTTTTTCATGTGAATAGCTGTTACTTCATGGGAATTATTATAAGTAACCCTTATCTTTGATTGCCTCCCATTTTGCTTCTCTCATCACACAACGCTGGCTTAAAAATCAGCCACACTTCATTTTGTGCGTCTTTAATCTGCTCAGTGGGCAATTTCTCTCAGCCTCTGCCTGGATGTGTCAAAGTGGGTCACACTGCCTGCCTTTCTTGGTACATCTACAAGCGGCCCTCTAGTGGTGGGGAAAGGAATTTCCTTATCTGCACTATCAACGGGTTTCCGGAAGACCCACGGCCACAAGTGAGAAGTGTCCTCAAAGATGTGATGAATATGATAAAATGAATTCTCACAATTTAACTGAAAAACCTTTTTAAAAGGAAATTTAGCTACTCCTAATTTTGTTTTCTGATTCTGCTGCAAATTACCGAAGAGATTTTGCTGTCCTTTTATAAGCCTCCGAGGACCATCATTTATCCGTTCTATGTAAAATATCATTCATGTTCAAATCTGATTCATTTTCTCATTTTGCATTTCAAGCTCCCAGTCAGCCACCAGGAAATGTTGTTTGGAATGCTACAGACACTAAAGTGTTACTTAATTGGGAACAAGTTAAAGCAATGGAGAACGAATCAGAAGTAACGGGATATAAAGTAAGATATTTGCAATGCTTTCTTTCCCTGTTCCTGGCAAGGGAAGCTAGGTGTGAATGATTTTTCTAGCTGTGATAATATGGTTGCCGTAATCTGATTTGGACATAGAGATATCAAAATTTTATAAAAAGGGTATTTTCCCCCAAAAAGTGTCTGATTTCTTAATTATAAATTTAAGGGAAGTAATTCTGGTCATGCAGGGATTTTGAACAAAAAGTTTATAAATTGTTCATGATGTCAATTACTTTGTTACTTCCAATGCTCACCATATACTTAAAAAACAACTGAAATTATTGGCTCTAATCTGTTGGTCTGACTTTTGAGATCAGTGCAGTAGGGGCTTGCCCCCTCTCTCCAACCTCACAAATGCCCAAGCCCCTGAACTCTTCCATAGAAGAAGTTCACTCCTCCTCCCCTCCTTGATTTTGAGGACTTGATGATTCTAATGTGGGCTGACCGCCAGTCTAAGACCTATGAAAGAGCTATGAATTACACTTACATTCTGGTGAATATAACAAGACAAACAATATAAATGAGGTAACATCAGAATAATCAGTTCTATGAAAAAAAGTAAGAGTAGACAATAAGAAATAAATGTATTTGTTCATGCATTTTAGGTGTTCTATAGGACTAGCAGTCAAAATAATGTCCAAGTGCTGAACACAAATAAAACGTCAGCAGAACTTTTGCTGCCCATTAAAGAGGACTACATTATTGAAGTTAAGGCCTCCACGGATGGAGGGGATGGAACCAGTAGCGAACAGATCAGGATTCCAAGAATAACCAGTAAGTCGGTCCAAGTCAACATTTACCTTATTGATAACATCAGCATTATGAGGCCCCAAAAGTGAGTCAGTCAATGCCTTCTGTCCATTTTCTCGCCATGACCTCCTCCATATGAATGGTAAGAAGGTTTTAGAATATGAGAGATGATGGTAAGAGAAATTTTCATGAGTGATACAAAATATGAAGAAAGATAATAAGAAAGAGAAAAGACATTGAAAAATATTTAGCAGAACTTTATTAATTTGAATTTTTTTCCCTCCTTATGAGCTATGCCTAAATTTGCCTTTGGATTGCCCATAAAGGACAGAATTTCTTAAGCGTTTCTCAAGGGCAATGTTGAACTATTTTTAAGATCTTTGTTTGCCTCCTAGAAATTATACATGAATCTCATCAGTTCTTTAAAAAGTGGAAATTTAACATTGTTAAGGTCATAAACTGCTTGGCCAAACCAAGAAGGCACTTCTAAAAAAAAATTCTTCGTTTCTGATTTTGAAGGAGGTTCACACTAACTTTTCCTTTCAAAATCCAAATTAAACCTATTTTACGATAGAAATTACACTTTTAGAGTTAAGGGAAACAGACGCGCGTTCATATTTTATCAGTGACAATGGTAGAAGAATTTCATTTATTCTTTCAAATCTCAACTCTGGAGTTTAGGGACCTCAGTTTAAGTAGAGTAGAAGCCGTCTTGTCTTCTATTCTGTAGTTCTCAGTGACATAAATAACCTTGTTCCCTGTTTACTTTCATGGGGCTTGACCTGGTCTGTAGTCTTGGGCATAAGACTAAAAGCTCTCTCTTTAATCTTAGAAAACAAAATGACTGACATCATTAGGAAGTAAGGAGAAGGAGGGATATGGAGACCTGGAAGAGCTTTATCTTAATGTGAAATCATTAAGACTGCCATACTTAGACTAAGACCAACAAATAATTAAACTATACCAAGAAAATGGGAAGCGTTTACCTTAGAACTGAATTTCACAGCATAAAAATCTATAAAAACCATTTCAGACTATAGACATTTTAAAAACTGTATGCACTTCAACAGAGCAAAACTAGAAATTTAAGCTTGTTATGATTATTATATAGGTTTTAAAGTTAATTAAGATATGCTCTCTTATTCCTAGAATACTGCAGGATGTAGAGTTCACATTCTAATATGGCCAGAGTGTAACTGTTACAAGGAGTAGTTTCTATGCTTTTGCGGGAACAGACATGATTTTTGCATTTTAGGGTTGCTGAGTCAAGAGTAGCCTTTTCATCTGACATGTGCCTTCTGCTGAGCTTGCAAGGACTAGAGCAGATAAGGCCCTCTCTCGGAAAATGGAGCTTTTATTGATTGTCTTTTTTTTTTTTTAAAGATGATGTTTTATATTGTGCCTAATAATTTATCTAGAAATGCATAAAGTAGAAACAAACACAGATTTTCCCAAACTCTTATCCAATGAAGCTTTCTTTAATTAAACCATTGAATTATCTCTAAATTGTCTGTAATAAAGTGTAATTGTTTTCAAAATGATTAAGTTGTTTTTGCAATTTCAATTAAAGTTAAATAATATTAGATGAACAAAGCCTAGATTCGGTTTTAAAAAAATACTTAAGTACATCAGCTTTTTTAGAGATATTCTTGGCAAGTAATATATGCTACGTTGATAAATAAAATGAGGGCTGATAGTAACTTGTGGTTTTAGGTTAGGTTCAGGGTATGATTTGAGTTTGATAGGAGAGGCATGGCTTTTGCCCTGATTATTTCTATCGGGACGATCCTTACTAACGAGCTGTTTCTCATCGTTGACAGATATGGATGCAAGAGGGTCTACTTCAGCCATCTCGAGTGTCCCCGCTGTGTCAAGTTATATACCTGTAGTATTGTTCTTTATTGTAAATGCCTTGTGGTGATATTAACTTTTTTTTATTATTTGCCAGAACGTTAATTGGTTACAGAAAAAGTGCTTTCATGAAATGCAGTGATTATGCATGTTTTTTTTTTCAACTCTGTATTTTTAACTTTCTATAGGTAAAATATGAATATAATAAAAAAAACAGTAAATCCTTTTAGGGGAATCTGAAATGCCTTAATATTTACTTGATAAACCAAAGGAATTTACATATTACCTACATTAGACTTTTGATAAAGATCTTCGTAAACTATGATTTTAAGCACTGCCTATGGATAGACTCACGTGCTGTCATGTGTATACACACACACACACACACATGCACACACATGTTTGTTTCTTTGTTTTTTAATGTAGAAAAACTCATTTAATCCAAATGTTTTTTTCCCATTATAACAGCATTGCCTGGAAGACTTAATCAGTATTATCCTGATATGCCATTTGAAATACTCAAAGGTGAAAATACATTTTTAAAATTACCCTGATTGGAAGAGGGTGCATATGATTCAAAAGAATGTTGGAAAATGCTACACCAGAGGTTAGAACAGTGCTGTTTTGTTTAGGTATGACAAAGTTGTGAGATTCTTTACAAGATTTACCTTGCTCTCTCTAGTTCTCAATTTTTCATCTGTGAAATGTGGAGATAATACGCAGCATACCTGCCCCTGCCCCATGCATTCTTTGTTAAGAGATAAAGAAGGGAATATGAAAGTGTTTTGTTATCCTTAACATGCTGAATCTGCAAAATTTTAGTAAGAATTTACTTAACCATATAAAAGTCATAAGGACCAGCTACTTTTTTAAAGTTTGCATTCTATTACGGGTAATGCTTTCTTTTTTTCAATGATATTATAAAATGGAAATAATCCCATTTTATTCTTTCTCAAGTATTAAAAAAATTAAAAAGTAATTGTTTCCTTCACACCTAAGAACGAGCTTTCAGGTTTTATTAAAACACGGTAGAGAAAATAAGGAATGACCTGAATCTCAACTCAACTATTAAACAAAATTCACACAATTCTTCATTTCCAATTTCTGATTCCATTAAAGGACCCTCTCTTTTTTGGATGGTGGAGATGGTTTTTTAATGAAATCCAACCGTCTATCAGAGTGAGTCTGGCAGGCTCTTTAGTTTCTGAGTTAAATTTGTAATAGAACCATGGCAGTGCTGCTGACTTTGATATGTATGACTCAGTCTTTCAATATGTGGTTTTCAAAAGATTATTGAAGACATGACTTCATAGCAATATGTAAAGAATATATGAAAATCGACAGATTGAGTGTTAGACATTGCAAAATCAATTTTTTACCTCTTTCCTACCAATTTCACATTTTGCAGGAACTTGTTCTTCTTTACAAAGATATCAGAATTTGAAACCAACAGTGCAGATATCAAAAAAGCATAAAAATTAGCAAAATTCTGATACCATCATGAAATGTTACTTTACATTGAAAGATTACATTTGAGATAAAGTCATTATACACAAAGGAGAAAAATATTTATAACTTTCTCTGCAAGGTCTGTATATACTGTATATATCTAGAAAAAATCTGAATGACTAGTAGATTTCATATGACCATTGTTATTTCCAGTCAAAAAGTGGGGAAACACTTTCTCCAATACCTGTATTTTATGCTACATGTAATGGAGTTGTACCTTTTTATTATTTAGTAATTCTGATAATATGTTCCTATACTTTCCATTTTCAAGATGATTACTCTATTGTTTCCTGGCATTTGTAGCAATATATCTCCATGAGATATGTACTTTGTTTCATATTGAAAAGTATAAAATTTATCTTTAAATTCTGTGTGTGTATCCTATGGTTATCTGTATGTATTATTTTCTATTATTTGAATAAAATTTATAGCAATCAAATGTCCATGCATGAATCATTGTGGTATGGTCAAAAAGAATATTTTAAGGGGGGAAATGGAAGGGCACCATAACAGTTATGCTGATGCTATCATTTCTTATATTTTTCAGCCAAATTTTAATCTTTCCATCTTTTAAGAGGATATTTTTTAAGTTATTTTTATACCCTACTGACTTAGTAAAAACAGCAGTTTAAAACAGTCTCCTTTATATTAAAGGTATTTCAGGTATGGGGAGAGAGGGAAGGGGAAACAGAAAATTCACTTTACAAAATTATGATACCTAGTTTCTAATGACTTTACTTGATTGATGGTGTCTATACCCACATTTTTGACAAGCATTTTCTTAAGATTAGTATCAACTCATCAAGTCCTTTATACCGTTTCCCTGGTACCAGTGTTTGAGACTTTCTAAACCATCCTTGTCGTGTAATGTATTCTAAATAATTCAAAAAATATACTAGAAAAGAGTTCATAATTAGTAGAGTTTTAAATACTATTGTTGATGTAAGGAAAATTCATGCTAAAGTAATACTTCAATTGTTTTCTTACATGAAAATTCCAAGATACATTTAAAGGCAAGATAATCAAGTAGGGAAAGTATGTGTAGGGCTGGTGCCAGGGGTGTGTGTGTGTGTGTGTGTGTGTGTGTGTGTGTGCATCTGTGTGTAGGGAGGAGTGATTTTAAATTTATGACAGTTGTACTAGGTGTATTAGTGTACCTTAATGAAGGGAAAGACTCAGGGAATATGCAGAAACAGATTATGCCATTAAAACCCGTGCCCGTGTCCTCTTCTGAAGCCAAGGCTGTTGGACATAGCAGAATCAGGTCATATTGCCTTGGTCTGAATTACACCCTCATTAATTAGGGCCATGTGACCTTGCTCACATTCAGTAACTTCCATATGGCTCAGTTTCCCTATCTGCAGAATGGGACCATGGTAGTATTACTCTTACAGAGATGTCAGATCTTCAGTGACTACTGTACCCTCTGTGCTGAATTTCATCTTTTGTTTATTGAGGTTATTGGTGTGCTCACTTCAAAGGCTGGGAGTTAGTAAATGAAACCATGTGTGTGAGTGCTTAGAACCACGCTCTAATCATTAGTCTTCTCATCAGTAGGTCATGGTCTCCCGTGGTCCCGGGGTCCTTGCTCAGCGGGAGCCTGTTTCTCCCTCTTCCCCCACCTCGTGCTCTTTCTCTCTCTCTTTCTCTCGCAAATGGGTAAATTCTTTAAAAAATCAATAAATAATAATGTCAGATAACATCTTCACTGTCTTTGTGCCAGACTCTGAGCCACTTTACTATTGCTAAATTAAAATTTAAAAAATCACAGTTAGGTACTAATATCAAGCCCATTTTACAGTTAAGGAAGCCAAGGCTCAACCAGATTAAGTACACTGTACAGCCATTCTAGCAAGGGCAAGTAAAATCGGATTCTAACCCAGGCAAACCGCAAACCTTGAGCTCTAAAGCATGTTTAGATCCCTCTCAAAATCAGATCCATCAAATTTAGAGATTTTGAATAAGAATTTGTAGTACCAATTTGCAATGTACTTTGTTCTGCTTCTTTTATTGGTCATAATTCAAATCGGGATGGTAAAGCTGAGAAGCTTTTCTTTGAAATTGTAAATTTTGATATTCTCTAATTCTTACATGGAAGGCTATCCAAGATAAGACTGACCAAGCTTCAGAATTCTTTAAGTAAAAATTATAAAAATATTTGTTTGAAAAATATATTCTAGGCTTTGTGTTTAATTTTCACCATACATTTTCTTTACATTTTTTGAAGGTGATTTGTGTTGATTTTCAATAGTTTTACTATTTTCAATGAAAATGTAACAGTATAATTCAATAAAATAAAGAAAATGCAAAATGATTCAGATGTTACTAGTTCTTTTTTTCCAATTAAAATCCCCCCTGCTGTTTCATATTCATATAATGCCATCTTTTTTTAATTTAAAATTAATCTTAATTGGGTTTATTTTTTTCTGAAGCATTGTGCCCTTTTTAAAAATGAAAAATGTACAGATAATCATTATAAGTTGGATACACTTCAGTAAATATTGGAGGTAAAACCAAACCACAGTAGCAATTACAAAATTAGCAATTAGTAAATTGTACCATTCTTTTGAAAGGAATGATATAAACAGATTGGAATATGGCTTATTTAAATCGTTAGGTTTTTCTGCTTTTGTTTTTATTTGAATGCTGTGCTCTAATTTAGCACGTCTTGCTTTATATGTAGGTGATAATTACCTCTTGAACTTGCACATGGAATAAATGCACTGATACAGAATTAAATATGTAGGAAAGGGTGCTTCTGTTATTTGATGGTCATCATTCCTATTCTTTACTCTTATTTCATCCATTGAAATTAGCTTGGAGCCTGATGAGTCTACCTTGATCATTAGTACTGTGTGGAAGAGAAAGAATTAGAAACTGTATAATTGGATGTTTCCTGGGAAAACTCGGGGGAGAAAAAAAAAGATAAGAATGGCAAATTAGCAGATTTATTTTGGCATCAGACAGTAGAATGTGACAAACACAAAACCCAAAGCTAATCTGAAATGTATAGCTAGACTGGCTAATGAGGATGCGAAATGTCCATTCAATTTGATTGTTGTAGTGGTTTTTCCAAAATGCCTATATGAGAATGGCTGCCCTTCCAAGGCTATATGTCAAAATCACACATCAGAATGCTCGTTGGGATCATAAACTCTGGCAGAGTGAGTGCCTTCATTGTACATGGCTCATCTTTATCTGTTCAGTACATATTTGTTGAATTAAGTCAGTGAATTTTTCACCATCTCATCCGACCCTTTCCTGTTTTGTTTGCCTAATTTTTCTTCCTGTGCTGCCTCTGGAGATAATAGATACGACAATTAGGAGAAGAAGAGGTATTGTAAAATCCTATTTGAAGTAATTATAAGCAGTAGATCATCTGTATTGGGCAAGTTGACCACCCTGGAAAGAAGGCAGTATAACCTCATTGTTAAGAGCATTTGTTCCCAGTCATAGATCTGAGTTGGAATCCTAGCCATGTTTTAAATAACTGCGTGGCCTTGGAGAAGAAATTAATCCCCTCTAAGACAGTGTTTCTCTGAAAGAGCACCAATGGAAAGACCTACCTTGGAGGAGTGTCCTGGCAGATGGCATGATGTAATCACAGAAAGCCTTTATCACAGTTTGGTTCATGGACCCTCAGTAACAGACTCTACTAGGTTCATCATATTACTGTTATTATTGCGTTTTAAATGCTGAATTCTTCTTCAATGATTGCTTGCCAGATACACATAATAATACAATCTTCCTCAAAGGTTGGTTCATGAATTCATCGATAGTTTCAGACACCGGTCTTGAGATAAGAGATCTAAGATTCCTCTTCTCAGGGAGCTTATATGTAAGTAATAAAGCAAGGGAAGGGATAGAGAGCAATTTGAGGATGAGAAAGCTATTTTAGAATATATTCTCAAGTAATTGCGAGAATTAAGACAATGTTTATAGGGTCCGTAGCACAATACTGGGCACATGTAAGGAGCCTAGTCCTGCTGGCTGCAATCTGTATTCTCTCAAAGCAGATCCAAATGGCAAATAGCTCAGAACGTTGCCATAAGTCAACACCAGTGGTAATATATAGAGAATGTTATTCAGAAAGATGGTTAAATCTCAGACTAAAAGGTTTATTGTTCTTGCCTTTAAGTAAACAGGCCTGTTTGTGACCTCATATATGTTCCTCATGGATTACAGTAATTAAGTTTAAACCAGAGTCACTTTATCGGGTAGGGCTGGTCTAGCATGCAGAGAAGGTTCTGGAAGTTAGCCTGGAATGGCTGAGAAATTTTTAGAGAGTCTTGGCAGAAAGAAATATATTAGATACAAGGAAATCATGTGAAGAGTATCCAAGAAAAGCCCATTTCGAGAACATTACTATTTTTGTGCTCTTACCTAGATCAGGTTACGTCCAGCTGCCAGGACCACTCACTATGCATGAGTGACAGACTGTCCTGTGGGGTTTGGAAGCACCAAAACAGATGTTTTTGACTACTGCTACCACAAAAAGTAAAACTCTTCTCCCTTCAGAAATTAAATGTTTGCCTCTATGCAAGACTCTTCCTGACTAGTCCCTTTCTGTAGGGGAAAAAAAAAAAAAGCCACTCTCTACTTCTGTTTCCCCACTTCTGTATGAGAAATACAGAATTTTTTTTTAATTCCTAATTGCCTCATGCCATAGCTCAAGAGATTCATTTCAAAGTAATGAGATAATCCTGAAGAGAGAAAGAACAGTAGATGCAGGTAAAGATTTGAATGTAAAGGAATGACAAAAGGGAGAAGAAACGATGGGTATATCTTCCAAGGTAATAACAATGAAAACATCTCACTTATTTTCATGGGACGTTCACCTTTCAATGAAAAGTCGTTGAGTATCTACAAAAGGATTTTCTTGAAAATAATGCCTACCCATACTTCTCCTCACAGACTTCTTAAGTCCTGTGGAGAACATTGTGTTTACAGCCACACCCTGGTGAAAAAGGCAGCTAGTGGGCTACAGGTGGTTGTGATGGTAGACGAGCCCCAGCTGCTCAGGTGAGATGGCGAAACTGGAAGAGCCCCTACAAACCTGGGAGGAATCTGTTGCAGATGGTAACTTGCCTAGGGGAAGTTTCGAGATCTGAGCCACACACTTGTGGGAAGGAAATTATGTAGAGCTGTGAGCTGAGTCTTGGTCAAGTCTTGTAACTTGTATTTTAGAAAAGATGATAGAAGATTTGGGAAATGATGAGATCACGGGCTTGGAATCAGCCCACAAGTCCTGAGTCTGCCACTCCCTTGCTTGTGCTTTCGAGCACATGACTTGATCACTTTAAATTCCTTTACAATTCCTGTCAAGTGGAGGTTAGAAGTGTCTGCTTCTATTGTGTGGTGATTGGATGAAATAACACCTAGAACGTGGTTCTCGTTCTCTCTGAGGGAGTCGGTCCTCAGTACTGCGTGCTTAGAAGCGATTTCTACTTTTCTCCCACCCAGAATACTGCAAGAATGAGGTTAGTGCTAACTTCTTAATCCTTGAAATGCTTTGTGCCTTTTATTCCATAGTTTGTATCGTTTTCATTGATCCTATTTGTAAACTTGCTTGCTACTCAAGGTGGAAACTGAGCCAGCAAATGCTATGTTGAAAGGAGAGGCCCATGGTTTATTTGTTTGTTTGTTTGTTTGTTTGTTTCTGGTTCAGAAGAGAGATCAAAAAGGAAAAATGACCTCTTGCCTTTACTGGTCCAGAACAACTTCTCCAAATGGTCATAAGTACATAATTTTAGGGTCCTGAGTCTATCAGCACTTGATTTCAATCATTCTTCCTTGATACTAAGTGGTATTTTTAAAGGGAGGGAAAAAAATGCATCAAAAAACAGTTTCTCCCTCTAACATATTCAGATCTCAATGTTTTAGTTGTGTTAAAGCCTTACTGTACAGGTTAAGGATAAACTTGACTCTCTGATACCCTAACGTTTTTATGAATCAAACGTGCATGACACCTTGGCATATCTTTAGGCTCATTCATATTTGCGGGAGGCCTTTGTGAATCTGAATTAGACTCTGTAATGTTTTTTGGTTTTGCTTTTTGAGAGAGAAAGAGCGCTAGCTGGGGTGGGGAGGGGCGGGAGAGGAGAAAGAGAATCTTAAGTAGGTTCTATGCCCAGTGCGGAGCCTGATGGGGGTGGGGGCTTGATCTCATGACCCTGAGATCAGGACCTGAGCTGAAATCAAGAGTCGGATGCTTACCCAGGCCCCTGTTATTTTTAATTTTTTGAGAACCCTACACACTGTTTTCCATACTGGCTGCACCAGTTTACAATCCCACCAACAGCGTATGAGGATTTCCTTTTTTCCACATTCTCACCAACACATTCCGACCTCTTGTCTTTCTGATGTAGCCATTCTAACAGGGCTCATCACACTTTTAAATGCCTTATGATGTTAATTGTTTCTCTAATCCTGAATATAACTTAAGGCAAGTCCAGGGACATGTCTGGACTTGTTTTAAGTGTTCTAATTGATAACTGAACTTTCCTGTCTAAATCCAAATAAAATAATACAAAATCGTCCCCTTGCTCATCTCAGGTCTGCTGCACCCTATTGGTCTTAAAGAGCTTCTCTCTTTATCTGGAACTTCTGTTTTTTTCCACTTTCTCACTAACCATGGCTTCTGAACAGAGAAAAAGGTAAGGAGGCAGGAAGGGACTTAGTAAATCAGCACTTACTTAACATTAGTTTCCTCAGTCGTGACCGTGGACAGATCAAAGATGGCTGCACATTTTTAACATACCCCCATCAAGAGATGAGGACTCTTTCCCTTCCTCTCTTACCTGAATTGGCCAGGAGCTGCTTTAACCAATGGACTATGACAAGAATGAGGCTAGGCCAGTTCTGGGCCTGCGTTTTAAGAGGACCGGCACCTTCTGCTTCGATTTCTTGGATCTTTGAACCACCATGTAAGAAATGACTGTCTTGAGAGCCACCATGCTGTGTGGATCCCAAGGTCCAAGGAGAGTCCATTAAGGTCCCTCTCCTGGGTTCTTCCCATCCACCAACCCATCTTAGAGAATTCTTACTAAGTACCTTGACTAAGGAGCTCCGTGTTCCCCCACTTCTCACACTAGACGCTTTGGCTCGATGGCAGCTGGCCAGGGTTATTTTTGCTGAGCTTTTCTGGCCCCTCGTGTGGTGTGTGAGGATGAATGAAAGGAGGCACCGAGGACTCTCTCATGTGGTTGACATCTTATCCGAGGAAATTTGCAAACTGAGGCATTCATTGCCCCGACAAACTCTAGGTTTACAACCAAGACCAACGCAGCAGCAATTCCAATTTAATTCCAATTCAGAAAAGGCTGGCTGGCTTGTGCTTCTGAGAGTTTTATGTATAAGGAAACACATCCCAATCCACTGTGTACTCAAAATACAGGGGATATATAAAGTGGTCTCCTTGAAGCCTCTCTCTTAAATTGAGGTAAAGAGGAAGAAACCATTTTCTTCCCACGTCAAGGGAACAAGTTGTTGTGATGGTAACACCCCAAACCCTCCCCCCAAAACTTTGTTTTCTCACCCCTTAAACTTCTTATATTTATTTAGCATGAGTCAGGGATTTGAGTCACAAAACTTGTTTTGCCCCATTTTATTTGGCAAGCCTCACATGGTGGTTGAGCTCCACACTCTAAAATATGGAATCTCTAGTCCTCAGGCCTCGTTTCAGATGTATGTTTCAGATTCTGTTACCACTGTATTGTCTTTTCAGGGGTGGCTTGAGCCTGTTTTCTGTGAGGGCAGCAGGTAAAATAATGCTAATCCAGACAGGAGCCTGAAGGGAGAAAAGACTTTGTCTTCCCCAGTCCTTAGAGCCCACAGTGTGGGCCAAGCTAAGATTTAAAATGCAGGTTTTCCTCATTGATTCACACAGACAAGTGCCTGATGAGGTAAGCAGAAAGCTTTCCTTTTCTAATCTTAAATCATTCTTGGATCCAAATAAAATTGGACAATAATGGGCTCAGAATCTGAATAATGCAGTAAAGCACAAGACACATTTGCATCTTTAGGCAAAGAGGGTGGATGGAGGGGTTCCTTATGGAAGGCTTCAGTGATTAATCAGAAGTGGTCCGAGAAGTTTCTATAATGCTTGCTTGGGAGGAGGCCCTAAAATCAAATTAAGGTTACTAGATAGAACCTGAGGGAAAGCTGTGTTATGCGAAATCTGAGTATATCTCTCTCTCTTTTACTTACATTTTCTCTAAAACCTGTGTGTGTGTGTCCGTCCGTGCAAACAAGCGGCGGGGCAGATTAAAGGCATATAAATATATATACACATATATATGGTTCTGTAAGTGTGTATATATGTATTTGTTTAACTTTTATATAAACTTGAATCTCTGAAACTAGGAAATAACATAAAACAGGCACACCTGAAAAAGGAAATATTAAAAATCAAACACAGACCTTACACTAAAATTTAAATAAAGTTTATAAGTGTGGGAGTATATAATAATCAGTGTTATACAAATGCTAAGGAAGAGAAACATATTTGAATAAAGAGTATTTAGAAAATAGAAAATTAGAAAATAGAAAATAAAAAATTAGAAAAAGAAAATAGCCTGTAATTGAGTGAAACATTTTTAAAAAAATTTCAGGAGTGCAAATGCTTTTGTAAGCTTTTGTTTACAATTACGTGTTTGCACTTGCAAGGATGTTAACTTGAAAAGATGCCTTAAATTTGACTTGTCAGTGTAAAAATGTCACTTGGTTTGCAAGACAATTGTCAGGTATACCTCACGGAAATGCAGGATGTTGTATAGCTATCAAGCCTAGATGCTAATTTTATCCTTGAGAGTTATTGGAAATCAAATTTATATAGTTTTCCAGAAAAGGGTAAACTTGTCTCTTTATTGTGAGAATGTAAAAGTTTGAAACCATCTGTCAGGCAGTGGCTCGTAGGAATTAACTTCAGACAATCAAGGATGAAGTTGTGCACGAGAACAGGCATTAATCTGACAGCTTTATGTCTAAAATAAATAACAATACGATATGACGTGGGAGAGCAGGGTGAGTTTGTAAACAGCCCAACTTTAAGAAAACGTATTTTCTTGCTTCAGAGAGAAAAATATGGATTTTTCAACATTTTTCAATATTTTCAATATTGAATCCCTGAATACAATATTGAATACTTCAATATTGTTCGAAGAGAAAAATAGGGATTTTTTTCTCTTCTTTTTTTTCTGTTCTGTATCTACTAAGATGTGTAGTCTTTACTTAATGAATTGTGCTTTTGATGTTTCCCTACTGTCTCATAAAATCTTCTAAAGCTGGTTTTTTTCACACTGTGTTATTTACTCAGAAGTTAGGTATGTATTTAACTCTTGAAAAGTGTTTCATAAATACCATCCATTATAGAAGGGATCAGCATATTTTTGTTATTGGTTTACTTGTCTCTCTACTCAAATGACAGTAACTGTGTCTGGGGCAGGGAACGCTTTTTATTTATCTTTTTATCTCTGGCATATAGCACTATGCTTGGTAATTGAGAGGAAATCAATAAAAGAATTAATAAAGTGAATTAACGAATGAGAGTTCTGGATCATTGTCTCTCATCTTTCAGTCTGATATAATCTTCTCATTCCTTTTGCTTCCTATACCAATCTCCATTCACTGACATTTCTGCATGAATCACGGGGAAAGACAGGCAATGTCTTTTCTCTTAATTAACTGAGCACTCCGCAGTCTCTCCATTTTCCAGCAAGACACAGAAGTTAAACTAAGATTCATAAATGATTAAGCACAGCAGTAAAATCTGTAAAAAAGCAGTGCCTTTTTTTCCCATAAGCCTAGCAGATGATTTGCTGAAATTTTTTTATTTCTATGGTCTTGTTGAGATAAAAGATTCTAGATTCCCTAATCTGCAAAATGAGAATAGTCATAGCAACTCAATAAAGGTTGTTGTGAGGATTAACATAAGTCCATGTAAAGCATAAATCATAGTCCCATCTAGATAAGAGCTCAATAAGTGGTTGTCATTAACTGAGACTTGACATTCTGATTCAGCAATGCTTCATATCAGGCTCTATCAAGTTTGGGGACAGGAAATAAGTTACATAAACAAAGTCGTTTTGTTCTTAAACTTTTTTTGTGATTTTTCTGCATAAACGAAAGGGTTTTTAATTTTTTCACGACTATAGTATTTTCTCTACGTTGTCTATTTACATTTCATCTCTTTGTGCAATTATAATATTTTCAAAAAACATCTAAGGACATGAAACTTTAATTATAAAACATCTAGTTGGGTATGGAGGGGTGTAACTTGTATTGTCCTTTTATTATTGGATCTGCAGAATTTTCATCCTTTGTGTGTCTCTCATTTCTTAATTAATATCCAATTAGCTGTTGTGTGTAGGTCTTCATCTAGGCAGTGTGATATAGCAGTTAGCAAAGAAAATAGTGCCTATGTTCTCACGGAGCTTTCATTCAATAAGAAGTAATAGGCATAAGGCAAGTAATCAGAAAATGAGCTGAATTACAGACTGTTAAGGAAATTCAGTCAGTGGGTTAATAATGGCAATGGAAGAAAGGGGAACTCGAGAGAGTGAGAAGTGAGGGGTGGTGGAAGATTTCAGCAAAAAGCTAAAAGAGGAGAATTTTCTAATCATAAAAGGACTTAAGACTACAGCTCTCTGAACAGAGAAATCATTAACTCAAAGATGTTGCGGCAAGAAGAAGAGTCTGGACAAGAAAAAATGGAATCAGATAAAGGAGGCATATTGTTGACTTAGGTCATGATAAGGCAGCTGGATTTTATATCCAGTAAATGGGAAGTAATTTACTGTTTAAGCAGAAGAGTGGTAGGATTTAAATCGTTTTTTGGTTTTTGTGGGGTGATTGGGGGGTGGTCGTGTTCTTTTGTTTGTTTTAAAGATGTATTTATTTATTTTAGAGAGAGAGCATGAGCGGGAGGGGCAGAGGGAGAGGGAGAGAGAATCTGAAGCAGACTCTGCACTGAGCGTGGAACCTGCTGTGGGGTTCAATCTCATGACCCTGAGATCAAGATCTGAGCCAAAACTAAGTCAGACCCTTAACCAAGTGCACCACCCAGGCGCCCCTGTATTGTTTTGTTTTTTAAATCATACTGGCCACTATATGTCGAATAGATTGAGGCGGGGAAGCCAGTTGGGAAGTTAGCGTGAAAGTCGCAATGAGAATCTCTGGTGGGTGGGATGGAGTGGAGGAAGCGTGTGGAGAGAAATGGGGACCCCTGCAAGATTTTGGAGGTAGAATCAATAGTGGTGTTTGATGAATTCAATGTGGGGGGAGATGGGAAACTAGAAATAAAGTATGACTTCGTTTTTATTTTGTTTTTGCTTGATCGCTTAAAGTAAAACTCACAAACCAACCCATCTTAGATCATTCAAACATTACCTACAGGATAATCCCTGAAGATTTCTTCTTTAATGCATATTTGGTGTTTTTTATTTATACCATGTTATAAATGTTACCTTCTCTTCAGGTAGATTGTAAATTATTGTCAGCCAAAATCAAGAAATCCATCCCATCCTTATAACAAGTTAATGTTTTTGGTTTAAAGTTCATTTTTATCTTCATCAAATTAATACACCTGCAAAGCTTAATTTTGCAAATTGAGTTTATTTTAGAAGGTAGTGTTGAATTCTTCTCCAATTAAACCAGCTTAAGAAATTCAGATGAGGTCCTAAATGTATAACACTCTGAGTGTGGTAGCATTTTGTTAGCATACTAATGTTTATTTGGTGATGTGTAAAAGGTACATAATCCAACCAAACTTCCAGATTTTTAAAATCCCTCTCAAATTGATTTGTGGGCCTTTTGTTCTGGAAAAGAAAAACCTCCCTTGATCCTATCCTAATATTTATAATAGCTAAGATCAGGTACCAGTCGTGGACATATGTTAGACATTAACAATCACAGAAGGAGCAAAATGGATGAATGCTTTATATAGCAAAGATTGTGTCTGCCTATAAGTGAGCAGTTTCTCCAATTTTTGACAATTTTTACTGACAAGTTGGTGAACCACCATTAATATAAATATTCTGGTTGATTCTTGACCATTTTAAACGCGTCCTTGGTAAGAACTAGGTCCTTGACACTGATATTTTATCAATCAGTTTTATCTTATGCTATCTGGGAAGGAGAAGGCCAGATTGAACCACATTCAGTTTCAACGTTACTAAATACCACAAAAGTTCCCCAAGCCAGCATTACAAAAAAAAAAAAAAGTTAGCTTATTGCCCTTTCACTTCTGTATAACACAACATCAAAAACATTTTATCTGCCAATATGTGATTTCTCCGGTGACCTTTGACATTTTTGAGCATATATTCTCACGCATCATTAGAGGTTTCATGCCAAACCAATAACACAGTTCTCTGTTGTTTTCAAATGCCTCCTAAAGCAAAAGGTTAATGATCAATAAAATGCACTGAAATGGTTCTTTTTGCTGTCATAGCTCATCTATTTCTCTTTTCACTCAATATCCACATGCTTTTAATATTTCGTGAGTAGCTTTTGTTTTTTCATGTAATGAAGAGTAACTAATGTGCTATTTTCTCTTTATAAAGTAACACTGTCTCTGACAGGATTCTATCCATGAAAAATGCCTTTCATTCGCCCTATGACAGTGGTTAACTCACTATTGGACAATGCTGTGCCTTTAAAAATTAAAGGTTGTGCATGAAATCTCCCATTTGCATGAGTTTGTACAAGGTCATAAAATTCATGTAAATCCTGTCTGGTTTAGGGGTTTAGCACTAGCATTGAATGCTAAAAAGAGATCTAAAGCAAAGCTCAAGAATCCAGCCTTAGGTGAGGTCTGGCTCACAGACTGTTTTTGTACATAAAGTTTTATTGGGACACACCCATTCCTATTTGTTTGTGTATTGTCTTTGGTGTTATGTTTCTTTTTTTTTTTTTTTTAAGATTTTATTTATTTGTCAGAGAGCGAACACAAGCAGGGGGAGCAGCAGGCAGAGGGAGAAGCAGACTCCCCAGCAAGCAAGGAGCCTGATACAGGATTCGATCCCAGGACCCCGGGATCATGACCTAAGCTGAAGGCAGATGCTTAACTGACTGAGCCACCCAGGCACCCCTACTTTCATGTTTCAGTGGCAGAGTTGAGTAGTTGAAGCAGAGACTCTATGGCCCTCAAAGTCAAAAACATGGCCCTTCATGGAAAAAAAATTGCTGAAAAAAAATCTACATAAAATTAAGCCTGTTTAGTTTTGAAGCTATGTAATCACAAGAATATACACTAGTTGACACTGTGACACTGTATAGCTTGACAGTTCAAAATTTTTGTCACATCATTTGAGAGCTGTAGAAGGTAAAACTTGCAAAGCAAAACATAACCTTTTGTCCCTTTTTGAAATATAAAGTTCAATATTAGTCAGTGTTTGTATACACCTCAAAAAAATAGACCAAACTTAAGTAAATGGTTATACCTGCAGAGAGAAGGAATTTTGTCTTTTTACTGCTATACTATTAAAAACTATAATTTCAGAATCTCTCTCTAGTAGGCACATGATTTGTTAGTAAATTTTTCTTTTAAATGGATTTATTCCTAAAGTCAGCTTCAATAGCCCTGTCACAATTCATTGTAATTATATTAAACATATTTCAAGGAAGAATTTTCAGGATTTTTGTTAAAATTGTTATTAAATAATGCTACTTTACAATTACCTGAAACTCAAAACACTATTGTAGTCCACAATTCTCTTGACCTCCATTACAACCCAATAAAATGGAGCCAGTATTTTAAACGCTTCGTAGACAGCAAAAACAATGCATAGAGTACGTAACTCCTGTGTGCGTATACAGATGAAGATGATGATGGTGATGATGATGGTGACCCACTCATCATGTCTCTGATGTTAGGATAATTGCTTAGAACGATCCAATGAGGTTAGTGATGTTATCCCTGCTTTAAAAAAGGAAACAAAAGAAGAACAGGTTTTGAATGGCCATGTGTTAGAGCCCAGAAAAGTATCTAGATATTTGACACTATTCGCCAATGCTGGTTCTCAACCATTAATGTTGTCAAAGTGCCTCCCAGTAGGTTGAATGAGTACATTTAGGGTAGAATGAATTAATCAAGAATATTGAAGTTCTACGTACAAGTGGTTGTGTCAGGTTCTGTGCTTTTGAAGAGTTAAACTAAATTTTATTATACTCCTACTATATATCAGACCCCTCCTAGATGCTGGGACTAAAATTTTCACAGAGACTTTAAAAATAGTCACGTCTCTGTAATCCTAATGATTAAGTAAAGCTACCTATTTGCCTTTTTCCCTCTTATTACAAGTGCCACTTTTATAAATATCCTGGCTAATTTGTATGCATGTCTGTAAACTTGTGTTCTAGAGATGTGATTGTAAGATCAAAAGGTAGACATATTTAATATTGATAGATATTACTAATGACCCTCTGAAATGGTGTACCTAAATATTCCCATCCCATCTTTACCAGGATAGCTGTTTACCCATAGCTTGGCTTTTATTAAGAAAGTTAGAACCACTGGAATATCTGCTGATAAAGATTAACCCATCAGTACACATGACCTACATCTTAGTTCTTAATCACTCTGAGGTTTTTAGCACATTATAATATCTTTTTCTTTATGTGGGAAATAAAATGAGCTAGTTAATGAATTCAACTAACACTCATTCAGTAATAATGGGGGATGGGTGAGTTCCTATCCTATGAGGACATATTCTGAGAAGGCTGTCAGAAAACTAACTTCTGACTTCTTGCATTATCTGTTTTATGTTGCACAGGCTAATTCACCTCTTTGGTCTTAGGTTTCCCATCTGTCACATGAATTTATATTAGATCACCTTTAAGTTCTTTTTAGGTTTCAGTTTTCATTAATATGTAAATGTGGATATAATTAATGTAATACTCACTGTTATTTCTTAATTTTTTTTTTTTTGCTTTCTTTCATTTCAATAATTTGTGACTTAATTCTTTTAGAAAGAACTGTAAATCAGAGGCATGGATCTTTCCATTTTCCCCACCTTGAGTATAAGCTCTGTTGGTATCTACCTTGTCCACAAACATGTCGTGCTCATACTGCACACTAGGCTTTTGATGGATGAATAAAATAGTGTGACTGTTTTAGCTGAATGCAAAACCATTCAATAAAGCAAAGCTGAAGATGATTCAAGTTTCGATTTAAGCCTGAACATGACATCATAGATAGGACTGTTAGGGACTCAGCTGGCTGCAGTTCTTTACGTATTTCCCCATACACCAGAAGATTTCCAAAAATTGTGATAGGTTGGATTTTCAAAAATTATGATAGGCAATTTAAAAAATAGCTTTGGGCATTTCTTGAGTTAATTATTACAGGCTGTTCCAATATCTGAGTACATAAAGTAACTCACACATAAAATCTAAAATTTATATAACTTGGGATTTGTGAGGATATTGAATTTTGCATTCTTTAAGTTTATTAAGCATTTATAACAGATCACTGAATTGTTGAAATATAGGCAATAAGTCTCTCTCTCTTTTTTTAAGATTTTATTTATTTATTTGACAGAGAAAGAGACAGCCAGCAAGAGAAAGAACACAAGCAGGGGGAGTGGGAGAGGAAGAAGCAGGCCCCCAGTGGAGAGCAGGGAGCCTGATGCGGGGCTCCATCTCAGGACCCTGGGATCACGCCCTGAGCTGAAGGCAGACGCTTAACGACTGAGCCACCCAGGCACCCCAATAAGTCTCTTCTTAATTCATTTGCTCAACAAAATTTGACCACCTTTATAAGCCAGGTGCCACTCTAGGTGCTGGGAAATATAGCCGGTGAAGAAGGCAAAAGAAATTCCTGCCATTGTGGAGTTTGCACCCTTGTGAGGTTTTGTTATGTTAGTAAGTGGCAATGATCCAGTCTAAGAATGCTTTGTTTTTTTGAAATCCCTAGACTTGGCTATATCAGAAAATTTTTTTCCTTGTTGTTCTAGTAAGAGACCACCATGTTGATGGGAGAAATACCTTGATCCAAAAGAATAAATCTGTAATCAAATCAACATGGGTTTACTCCTTAGTGAGTCAGAAACTGTACCAGGTTGAGTTGTCCCACAAAGAAACTTTTATTTGCAGCAAATAAGGAGATCACAGGGAATGGCTCCCAAAGCTGTGACTCCCCCAAAAGAGGGTGAATGAGTTCCTTTTGTATAGGGTTACAATGAATATTTTGATAGGGATGTCTTGTCATCCAACGCAGAGGCAGGCATAAGGTAATGTATGCATTTTAAGGAAACATGCCTATACATGCGTTGTATGTCATGTAAATGAGGCTGATGCTCCTCCTTGGGTGGAGATTTTAGTATCATAATTAGGTAAAGGTAATTGTAGGTCATTCCAGAGGTCACTCCATGGTCCATCTGTGCAGGCATGAGTCAGGTTTAGCTCCAGCAGTGTGGGTGGTCTGGGCCAGTGGGAGATGTTGTCAGGGCAGATGCCATCACCTAGGGGTGGTTATGTTTCATTTGTCTCAGTTAAGAGGAAAGCTGGAAAGAAGAGCTTAGGGAAAAGTGTAAGACAAAGGTTAGTGAGTACAAGCAGGTGGGCAGTCAGGGCCAGGTCTTGGGGTTTAGCTGGTGACAAATCCCCTTTTACGTAAAATAGTGATATTTAAACTTTGTGCATCTCAGACACTTGAAGGATCTTCTAGGAGCAGTGATTCTTTCCCCAGGAGGAAAAAAACACATTTAGGCATTTAACTCGTAATTTGGCACATAATTCCAAGGGCCCAAGGATCACCCATACATCCGCACAGCTAAAAGCTCTGATCTAGACCAGCTGTTTGACAAGTTAACAAAATTAAAGATAATGTGCCATTAGATATTTATTGAGCTATTTTAAATGTATAAATCCATTATATAGTTCATTTAGTGATTGATTTATCCACACATATTTGATTGATTATTAATGCCTTTATGTGCCAAATACTGTGCCAGGCAACACTATTATTCTCAAATCAAATTTTGATATTATTCCCTAATATGTGAGTTTCATTGTAAAACCCATCAGTGGAATATCTTGCCTAAACCAAGTTCAATGTTTATATAAAATTCACAAGTAATCATTTGTGCATTTGCCAAACATTGCTCTTTCTAGTTTTTCTTGGGTCT
This sequence comes from Ursus arctos, assembly GCF_023065955.2. NCBI lineage: Eukaryota > Metazoa > Chordata > Mammalia > Carnivora > Ursidae > Ursus > Ursus arctos. The sequence goes on along the minus strand of NW_026622808.1, from coordinate 54,225,247 downwards.
TAACTAAACAAGAGGACATTTGTTTCCTGCTTTTATCAGACCTCAGACAAGAGGATTTGACTACGTAATTATTAAAAACCTGTATTTCATACAAAACAAGTATAAATATTAAAAGCCTGTGTTTCATATAAAATAAATGTAAGTAAAAATAACTGTAGGGTTACTCATGACACATTCCAATATATTAGCTTTGTGAAGTGCAGGACTGTACATAAGACTCAGAGAAGCAGCTCCAATCACTGAATTCCAAAAGACAAGTCACTGAACCCCTTGTATATCTGTCAAGTATCTGTAATAATTTGAAGCACCATATTAAATACTGCATATTTTAATTAACTAACATGGTTTAATTTTTCCAAGTGGCATTGGCAAGTTTTAATGTAATAAGCATTACCAACTTTAGATCAGGTCTTTTGAGACCAAATGACACACCAGAATTACAAGTAGAGAGGGACTGCCATGAAATTATGCATTGATTTAAAATCAACACATTCAAAGATCTTGTGGTTGCAAATGAGGTTTTAGTCCCGGAACAGCCTTTTTGTGACTGTTTACATCCGTGTATTGTTCTTGTCCACGACTGAATAGTTATAAGAAACACAAACCTTTCCTTTTGAGATAACTTTTTGCAAGTGTATCCAGAGAGATTGTCACTTACCAAGCGATGCAGCTTTTTTTTCCTATTGAAACTAGCATAGAATACAATACATAGAACACCTCTGTAGGCCTCTCAACACTCAGCATCCCTTAAAATATTAAAAGAAAATTATTTATCTTCAATGAAAAGAAAAGAAATACATTAACAAGGGGAAAGATGAACATATGTTAATTTTTTTCTTTAAATAGAAAGTTATGAGATCATCTATGCCATCTGTAATAGTCTCTCCCTCAAATTAATTTCAGCAATGTGTATTACCGAACTTGAGAGTTTAATTGAATAAATCATGAAAAACTTACCCTTCTAGGTTCCGTTTCTGGCAATGTAGCAGATGAGGACCTAGGACTGACCTTTCTTTTAAAAATAATCAACAAAATGGAAAAGAAAAGACATTCATATGTAGTCTGACACAAAAGTAAAGAACTTAGAGCAATAGCTGAGTGAAGCCCAGACCCTGAGACCGATTGGAACACTGAAGCCAATTTTCACCGTGAATCACATGTGCAAATCCCAGGTTTTTTGAGTGTCGTTTTTTGATATTTCACAGGACTGGGGTGGGTGCTGGTACAGAAGAAAACAATCTTAAGGCTGAGCCCCTATGAGAAAGTCAAAGCAGAAATCGTCTTTTCTTCTAGTTGGAACTCCAGCGTACTATTCTCTTCATGTAAAGGTGAATTAGAAATAACTCTAATTCCCAGATGAAAATAGGAAAATTGCCTGTCTCCAAACTTGGTCCCGAATGAAGGAGTAAAATATCTCCCCTCAAATATATAAGCACAAGCTGACATTTGCACAAGTTTGCAACATAAATTCATCCCAAATGGTGAGTCCAAAAACACTGATTCAAGCCAGGAATTTAGATGTGTTTCCAATAGGAGTACATTTAAGCCCCATGCCAGAACCAGATGATAACCCATTCAGGAAGTGCTCAACTTTATCCCATGCCTCAGAGAAGCTTCCTACGTAAGTTTACAAACAAAATGGGCAGCAAGCAGTTAAAAAAGTAAACATATAAGGTAATAAGGCACTATGAATGACAGCCATCAGAAATAAGAGAAAGAATAAAATCACCTGGCATATAAAATGTATAAATTATCATCATCGTGATAAACGGAATAACTAATTTCCTTAGAAACCCTTGATTATCTTAGCGTCATAATATCTTAGAGCCACATTTCCTTGCTATTATTTTTTTTCATTGAAGACACAATAGCAATGTGTACTGAGAAGATAGTATTTAGTGTAACAGAGTTACTGAAGTCTAGCAACTGGAATAATACAACATCTGAAGAGCTACCGTATTTGGGAGACTACTTTTATTTCATTTTAGGAAGGGAGTATAAAGGCTAAAAAGTATGGGCTTAAAATCAGACTAAGATCGTTAATCCTGCAATATACTTTTCCGACATCCCAACTAGTGGTGTATTTAAATTCTAAGCTTTGCACTGTTCATTGTAAAAATGGTCTTACAATATCCATATTACCAATGTCTATAGTGGGTTGCAGTAAGAACAGAGACAAAACATGTAAAGCATATGTCATAGTTGAGTGTAAAATAATCTCTTGGGTCGTGATAGCATTGTGTCTTTTCCTGTGCTAGTCTCATGTGACACAGTAGCTTACCATTCTATGTTCATGAGAAGGGTCTCCTGTCCCCACCAGTATGAGTTAGTCCGATTTCTCCCATGCATTCACTGATCCTAGGTTTAAGACTACTCAGTCTGCAGGTGGGTGAATTGAGCCTTTAATTGATGCTTTCAAATTTGTGATGCATAATTATGCACCACATCTCAGGAAAATGTGAGACTTGTCTGAGACTCATCTGTCAGCTTATAGTATAGTTTCACTGGCTGATTAGTTTCACTAATCAAATATTAGAACTTTTCAAGTGCTTCCTCAGTGCCTTCTCATAAAAAGTGGACATCTGTTTTTCTCTGTGATATTTTGGTCTGTTAATCCTTTCTCTGACAATGAGAAACCCAAATCCCATGTCCCTTAATGTATTTACTCTTTTGGTCAATCTCCCTGTGTGCAGAAATGACACCATCACCTGTCAACACACTCATCACATCTCCTATCCCTGTCCATGTTCCTATACTTTGTACTGAACACTGTCCCCCACTAACCATCCCACCATATCCTCTCCTTGCATAGTCATCCTCAGCTAGGCTGCTTTCCCGAGGGGATGACACTTTCACTCTTCTCTGACTCTGATACTTGTGGCAGACCATCTTCCACAGAGATGTCCTCCATACGCTTCTTGGGCTCTAACACCCCATACCAGGTAGCCCTCCAAAGCCTGCTTGGACTCTGACACGGAACACAAGACTACCTCCTTCACCCCACCCCATAGTCATATACAATCATCTGATCTCTGATCACCACCATGCCTCCCACCCCTCTAAACCCCCATCTGAATACCTGCCTTGCTCACCTTCATCTGATGACTCTAGACCTGTTTTACTTCAGAAGGGAATACCGTGTTAAATTTAATCATGAGGAAAGTGAAGCTAATCAGTTGATGTTGGAGGCAAACTGAAATTATATTTGGAATTCTAGAATATACCCCTTCATGCTTGTTTACATCTCCCAATTATTATCCAAGTGTTGAAGTCTCCTTTGTCTCTGAGGATGTTAGAACATGACAGAACTTAGGAAAACATATGTAACAGACTAAAATATAGAGTTTATGTCCACGGATATATGTATCCAGTACTGTCAAAGAATCCCAGATTTTTGAAAATTAATTTAAATTTTATGATGTATGCGTTTTATTAGAACTAATTGTAAGATAGAATTACAGGGTTCACTTCACAGGAACTAATACTTGAGATTTCCTGGCTGATTTATTTGAGAAATGGTTTGTCTATAAACGCTCTTATCAAATGCCCTAAGATCTAAAGATTATGTGAATAATAAAGACTTTTCCAAATTAAGTCCCTAGATTGGGCTTTTGAATGGAAAATATTTTCCAGGGGTGTATGGAAGGACTTTTAAGACATTTCAACATGTTTGCTTTGGAACATTAGAATCATGACAGAGTAAAGGCACAGGGTGTCTCCCAAGAAAAGGCTAAAATCACTGTGTGTCAGGTAAAACCAACAATGTCGCTTAGGCATATTTCTGGTGTTTTAGATAGAAAAGAAAAAGTCCAGCCATCCTCAGCATGTCTACGTATGGCAAGGCACAAATCTAAGTAAAAATATTGTCTCCCATCTCTCTCACCTTCTTCTGAGAACACTGTTTTAAACTAGACTGTATTTTCTATGAAATTTTCATTTATATCTAAGACCGTTCAGTCCAGATATAGGAGCTGTTAATATCCAGGGTTTTAGTGAATTATACACTTCATCTCCTGGATAGAAGAGAAACCTTATGCAAACCCTTTTCATACATTACATAATTCCATATGAAATTTCTAGTATAATTCTCTTTTTATTATTCAGAACTCGTTAAGGAAGAGATGTGCATTAAAGCAGTATGCACATAGTGAGTAGTATGATTTTCATGTTAAAACAAAGTCGACCCCTACTTGCAACCTTTTATGCCACGGGCCTGATATCTCCATTTGCTTGCAAATGCGTGAGGCTCTTAATCAGTTTCACTCACACACAAAGAGACTCTCTTTGAATATGTCCTGATTATTTTTTGAAACATAATTTCAATGCTTTAATACAAGTTTTCAGCAGCTTTGCTATATTTTATTTTGGCACAAAAAACAGAGAAGATGGAGATTTTCACATTCTCATATGAATATGGTATCATGAGAAATAGTCCATAGGATTTATTAGAATTGCAGAAGTGATACCTTTTCTAAATAATTTACAGTTGGAGAATGAAGTGAATATCTAACAGAACTGATCATTTTTAAAGACAAGTATTTCATCGCAAGTAGATGCTGCTCCTGAACGAATTGCCATAATTCTCAGTAGTTGCATTTAGTCTGAGACAATAATTCTCTCTGGAGACCAAACCCCGTGTCCCCAAGTACCAAAGATGGTACATGAAAGTTTTGTTGAAGGTGGCCTTTCACATTAGTATTTAATTCAAATTGTTAATTTCACTGAGGCAAACAATGCCACGAACATTGTGATATCTTACAAAGATAAAAGTGATTCTGAAAATATTTTTTAGTTGTCAGGAGCTCAGACTGAGGGTCACACATAAAGTTCAGTCCTTAGAAATGCTACTTAACAGCTATATGACCTTGGGCATTTCACTTCAATATAAATTAACCTTCAATTTATTTGACTGTTTAAACAAATGAACACATAAAATACAACATTAAGAATATATTTATATATTTTTAATATAAAAGTATATAATGTGAGATATATAAAACAGTGCTTGCCTCTATAATGGTTGAGGACTAAGTTACAATGAATGGCATAGAATTTATTCCAAGGGGTAGAAAGTATGTACTAATTTCTTTAAAAGATGTAACTCTTATGAGTGACAAGGCAGAATGAGTTTTTCTAATCAGAGTTTAAAACAGAAGGAAAATGATCCTCCATGTCAAAGAAAACTTTTTTTATTTAATCATGGCCACTTAAGTAATTTATATTAAGATACTATTTTCCAAACATGACCTTGCTATGAAACACTACTCTGTTTCAGCTGAGGGAGAGATTATTTCCCAAGCTAGTACAGAGAAAAGCAAGGTCTATATACAAATATGAAAAATGTAATTTTTTTTCTTGCATAAAATAGATTATTTTTGGTGCTGAGTAAATATCCCAAGAATTTTGTTTATTGCTTCAAATTGCATGAAAATGTAGATTTCATAGCTAGGACTCAATGACTCTGCTGATGACATCTCCTAAGCAAACTGATTAGTGCATGGTATTGTTAAAGAGCTGGCTGTCACCTGAATCAGAACTGTTTGTCATAGGGTTCATGTCATAGAATGTCATTAACTCGGGTGCCAAGCAGTTTGAGTAAAAAAACAAAATATATAAAGAAGTCTCCAGAGCAAGACAGAGTTGCTGTTTGTTTTGTTTATTGATCCCTGTGAGTTTAGCCTCCTAAACCAGTCTCTGGTCAACTAGTCATCTGGGCAGAGCCAAATGGAAATCCATTATACTTATTTCTTCTGGTTTCAAGATACAGACTAAGTGAACCATAAGATCATATTTACTCTGTGGATGCTCATGGAATGGAACCAGAAAACCATTAAAAAAAGAAAAAGACAATTTCTAAGCTAGTTCAAAGTCTTTCCCTGGAGATTCATGATGTCTTCAGTCCTGCCCCTAGGCCTTTGAATCCAAAGCCTAAACTAGCCACTGTGCAACATTGCTTTTACAGATACCAATGACCAACGTGGTTAAAAGTTATTTTTTTATTGAACTCCAGACATACAGAGAGCCCTGCATACCTGTGATACCACCTCAAGAATGCTCATTGGTGTCTCAAACTGAAAATGAACTCCTGATCTCCCCGTCCCTGAACTTGGAGGAAGTGACACCACTATTCATAGCCTTGAGAATTCCCTCTACCTTGATTCAGCCTTTTTCACTTCATCACCAAAGTATCCTGATTGTCTTTCCTTCTGAATGCATATCCAGTTGGCTCCTATTTTATCATGTTCTATCATCATTTTAGTCCAAACCACCATCACGTCTGGTGCGAAATACTACAATAATTACCATCTCCCCATCCTAGTCCTCTGTAGTGCGGTCCCATACCACATCAGCCACAGGGATCATTTAAAAAAAAAAATCCAATCTTTTCATACCACACCTAACTTGGAACTCTTCAAATGTTTTCTATTGTTCTTAAGTCATGAATGTTGTGGTCTCTGTGCCCTTCCCTCCCTCTTTCCTGCTCTGCTCCAACCACATGGTTCTTCTCTCTCCACGACACAAAACAGTTTCCCAAGACAAGTGTTTCTTTTGTGCTTTTCTTCCCCCTATATTGTTCCTCAGTTGAAACTTAATCCACTCTTATGCCCTGTAATTTATAGAAACCTGTAATTTTCCCTGATGTTGGTTGTGTCATGAAGCCAGAGACAAACTTATTTCATCCATAGCCCTGATACGAAGCCTAGTGCCAGGTGTAGGTGCTTATTTATTTGAATAAATGAGAAAGAAAAGAAAAGGTGGCAGAGATTTTTAAATCATTAGCTTAAAATTTAGGGAGATTTTTGTGAGGTACACAATTGTTTCTCTAAGGACCAAATGAGGAAAAGGGATTCAATTTAAACTAGAGTAATTTACCCATGAAGAATTTTGCCAACAGGGACATGAGGAAAATCTGTCAAAGATCTGACTAAGACATCCCCCTGGATATCTGTATTAGTGCTGCTTTAGGACATCTTGAAAGCCAATGATTACATAAAAACATATGGTGATGATAAATTCTTATGCATTCATTATTATGTAATATGTTTATGTATGACACAACTTTCAAAATATCATTGACATTTTGCCCTGTTGAATCTTTGAGGTGGCTGCTTCCCAAATCCTTGGCTCCTAATCTGGCTGTCACCCTGCCGGCTCTAAAGGTACAGAGAGGATGCTGGAACAGGTGAACTGCCGTTAATGGTAGAGTTTCTCTCTCAGATTCCTTTCTGATTTTTGACCTGAACGAACAAGTCTGATTCTGAGTCGGGAGCCTTATGAATTCGTAGCAATTTGAATTTACTCTATTGTAAAAAGCCTCCATTACCGGAACAAGCATAAGTAAGCTTACCAACTCTTTTCTTTAACCAAAAAGAATCCTTATTTTATTGAAGTAAAGATTCCGCGCAACATTGTTAGACAGGATAAATACATTCAGTTACGTTTCGGGACACAAAACCAATTTACAAAAATCAGTTGCTGGGGGCGCCTGGGTGGCACAGCGGTTAAGCGTCTGCCTTCGGCTCAGGGCGTGATCCCGGCGTTATGGGATCGAGCCCCACGTCAGGCTCCTCCGCTATGAGCCTGTTTCTTCCTCTCCCACTCCCCCTGCTTGTGTTCCCTCTCTCGCTGGCTGTCTCTGTCTCTGTCGAATAAATAAATAAAATCTTTAAAAAAAAAAAAAAAATCAGTTGCTGGCGCCTGGGTGGTTCAATCGGTTAAGCGTCTGCCTCGATTTTAGCTCAGGTCATGATCTCAGGGTCATGAGATTGAACCCTGCATCAGGCTCCGTTCTGGGCATGAAGCCTGCTTAAGATTCTCCCTCTCCCTGCCCCCTACCCCCCTCTAAAACACAAAACAAAACAAAACAGTTTTTTTTCTCTCCCTCTTTCTTCCCTTCCTGTTCTCTCTCTCTCACTCAAAAAAAAAAAAAAAAAAAATCAGTTGCATTTCTATATACCAGTGAAGCATCTGAAAAAGAAGTAAACAATCTCATTTACATTATGACTAAAAAACAAAACATGGATTTAACCAAGAAAGTGAAAGATATATACACATAACATGGTAAGACACTGTTAAAAGAAATCAATCAAAAAACAAACGGAAAGATTAAAAAGAAAAGAATCCTTATTAATGCTCCCATTTCCCTACCTACCTCCCCATAAGGAGGGGACTGACCTGTCTTGGGCGAAGGAAAGGTCCTGGTTCCTATTATGCTTTGTTTTCTAAAACCAAGGGCAATGAGCAATAAGAAAAATTCTAGAGGTCCTCTACTGTACCAGGTATTAACACCTGGTTGCTTACTTCCTGAGTAGGCCGAAGGGGATGGCATTGGTAGGGAGGCGAAGGACTTACTTGTCTCAGTGAAGTGACTATGGAACAACCTGTACATAAGTGTGTGTGTGTGTGTGTGTGTGTGTGTGTGTGTGTGTTTTAATTTTGACCATCAGTACAGGTAGTGTTATCAGTAAAATATCGATTCTTACCGAGATTATCCCTTATAACTGTGTGATTGAACAAATTGTATTGGTGAAACTGTTGCTGTTATTTGCTTAGGAAATTATGCTTTGAAAAAAATTTTTTTCTCATGATGAAATGGGTACAATCTCCTAGATCCATGGCTCTCAAAGCATCCCCTTGGAACTCTTGAAACTTGTTAGAAATGTAAATTTTCAGTTTCCAACTCAGATCATACTGGGGTGGGATGGGGCAATTAGTGTTTTAACAAAGCCCTCTGGATGATTCTGATGCAGCCTCAGGTCTGAGAGTCATTGCGTTAGATCATCAGCCCACTTCACGTGTGTTAGAGTAGAGTCGCCTCTGACAATATAAAGCAACTTGATTTAGCATCTGTGTTAATGCAAATAGGTGTTTGTCAGGTGCGCAGCTGCTGGGTGGGAGTGCTTAATCATTAGCTAAGTGACTTATTTTTGATCATCTACTCCCAGCAGGCAATTCAAATGCAGGTTTCCAGAAAATTACAAAGTACTACATGTCATAGACATTCATAGTCATTGCTAATTGTCAAAAATCTTAAAACATAAACCTGCGAATACCAGTAGTCTCCTGTATTCATTCTAAAAGCGTAACATTTAGTATGGTGAAAATAGATCTTGAAGGTGCAATAATTAATAGGATCTGTGATTACATTCATATTGACTTTTTAAAGTAGGTAAAATGGTATTGCTGTATTTAAAGGCACTTAAGTCAGATTATTATTCTACCTAGGAAGGACATATCTATAAAAAAAAGAAATCAGGGTCATTATAATGTCCTCGGAAAGTAGTCACTTGAAATATTATATTTAGAGGGTAAAGATTAGATTCCAAATCCTTTTCAAAGAAAGAAAGACAAATATAGCTTTTCAGGTCACGTCTGAATTCAGTCAGACTTCAATCATCTCTCCATCCAATGAGGGGCCCCCAATTCAAACGGTGCCACATGCAGTGGAAAAAGGCTCAACGTTTGGCACTGCGCTTGTCCAAGCTCAAATGGTGTTTTGAAATGTTCTTATTACATATTCCTTTCTCTCCTTGAAAGGCATATTCTAATTATATTTCATCTGCTCTTTAGTTTGTGGATAGAAACTCCAGTTTAGCAATAGAAATAGAAAGTTCAAGACTAGAGATCCAAGCTTTTAATGGTTCACAAAACAACAAACATTGACAAAGTACTGGATAAATATTCTCATCTGAAGATATTAATCACAGCTCCAATTGTACAATGGGTGTGAGATCTTCTGAGTCTTTGTTTAAAGAGCCTTTGTATCTTTATGTGATTTTTTTTAGAATTATAACTATGTTTACCTCCATTGTGTTATGGTTGGGTGAATTTCTGTCTCCATGCTGCATCCCCACCTTGCCTTCTGTCTAGCTGCGGTTCTTGCTTGTAACTGAAGGCCCATTCCATTTCTGCCTATAGCCACTGCTGTTTTCTGCTTATGGGATGTGGTCTCGGTTGTCTGTCCAGTCCAGAGCCTTACCATATGTAGGAAATTACCCCTTCCTCCTTCTGTGTGTTTTACTAGTACCGTCAATCTAGGGTTGGCTTACCCTTGTGGTTGTACAGGTTAGACAAGGGTAAAATGTGGCCTGAGCTTCCAGTTCCAAGCCCTGGCCCCATGGTCCTGGAGGAAGAGGAACATTTCGAATGCATCTTCCCAGAGAAGGTGCTTCCTTACAATTATCTGCCTCGTAGAGAAGACCTTATTATTTACACAAAGGATTTGGTAGGGTCTTGCTCCTAATAAAAGGAAGAAGCCAAAAATGAAATGGGTAAGCCCTTAATTACTTTCTGGGAAGGTAATAGCAAGAGGCTAAAACTGGAGAAGTCGCAGACTCTCCCTGTTCCATTCCTCTCCGTGGGACTGCACACCGGTGAAGGGCCAGAAAGAGGTTATCTCACTGCTGAGTGGGAGCCCTGTACAAAAACTCTGGTAGTTTTAAGGACCCTGAAGCTGAGGGGAGGGGAATGGGTGAGGTCTAGGTGTAGAAAAATACTAGGTACAGAGTCTGAGTGGAGAAAAGTGTCTTCAAGATTTCCTCATCCAACCCCACCCCTACTTGCATAAGGAGGCCTCAGCAGAGGTGCCAGAGGAACAACTCAGCCTGAAGCCTTGAAGAGACCTAGGAACAAGATTCTGGGCCAGGAGTGTAAATATGTGAAGAGCATGACAGGCCAGGGGGTCTGCGTGCTTGACTGCACTCCCCTTCAGAGACTGCCATGCATTGGCTGGGTCCCAGGTCTGGTGTGGAGAGGGCAGCTTTCCCACAAGGCCTGCTAGGTAAGGCCTCTGTAGCCGTTGCCTGCAGTCAGGCCTGAAGGATCACACGTGGAATTTTAATGGGGAGCTGGATTCCTCACTAATGTTTGTCTTCTTACTGCTTCTCTTACCCCTTTCACGTGTCCTGAAAGCTGTACTGTAACACATAAGCCCTTAACGAGGCTTTCTTCTAAATTAAGGTTTTACCTTATTTGGTCTCTAGCACCGATGTGTTGTAAGAATAACCATAAACCTCTTGTATTGCGGTGTCCAGCAAAAGAGCTTACCTCTCCTCTTTCTTTTGGAAACATAGGACCTTTCCAGACTCTTGTTGGAGGTAGGCACCCTTTCTGTGACAGCACCAGGCATGTATTATGTGTCCCAAAAATAATTGCTGACTTAAATATAGATGATCTCCATTAAAAAAGAGAGAGAATCTGACATGCCAGAAAGAAATAAAAGAAAACTGTGTGATCACTAAGCTATATAGAAATGTGTCATTAACAGTGCTGTGAGTTAGGAATCCAGGGAGTGAAGGTGAACTTTCCTCAGGCCCTGGTAGGGGTGAAACACCTCTCCATCCTGGACACAGGGAAGGGTGAAGTCATAGTTCTCATTGTCTGTTGTCCTTGCTTGCTTTGATCCATGAAGGAAGAAATGGTGGAATGGAAACTAACAAGTGAATAATTAGACGTGAGGGAAGGAAGGATAGAAAAGGAGATAAGGATGATGAAGGGTTTCAAGCCTCATCTTTCACTAGAAGATGTTGATTCTGTTAATGTTGGGTTCTAACTCTACACCCACTCATGGCTACGTCTATCACAGCCTAAAAAGGAAATCAGCAGATGGGGCAATTTCTCGATGGGCAATAGTATAGATTCTGAGACTAGCATTCAGCATGCTAGATTTTAGGTAGACGTGAGAAGTAGTTGAACTATCCAGCAGGCAGTTAGAGGTGTGTGTTAAAATGAACAGAGATGTTGATTTGGATATTGTCCAAATAATGATCATCATTAAGTCAATAAACAGACACAGTAAAATGACCGCTACCACAAAAACAAAAACAGATGAAATCACTGGCAAAGAAACATAGGTACACTCCAATTTAACCTCCACATAAAAAGCAAAATGATTTATCATTTAATAATGGAGAGTATCAAAGAGATGCTATTTGACAAGAAATCCACACTAATACTTTATCTATAAAGGATTGTGCTTAGGATAAGACCAGAAAGAGGCTTCTGTTTTTGCCTTTCAACCATGTGAAAATTTGATTTGTTATTACTCTTTATTCTTAACAAGAGTCAATTTCCGGGGAAGGACAATATAAATGAGAAAACATGTATCTTATTTGGAAGAGGAAGAGAGGTAGGGTAAGGTGCAGGCAAGGAGTTATAGTCTGAACTGACTGCGTTTCCCTTTCTTGTAAAAGAATATTTTGCATTGGGGAATGCTTGGAGTTCATTGATTTAAGAAGGCAAAAATAGAATTGAAACGAAAAGTACTTCTTTTGTCTCTTTGTGGAAGAAAGTATCTTCCCTTGACCATCCTGTTGCTTAAGAATAAATATCCTATTAAATATTTCTTTGGGTAAAATACTAAGTTTGTTATATTGAAGGTCTTTTAACCTCTCAGCTGCATGGTGAACTAGTGATAAATTCAGCTTATATCAGTCCAGGTCAGTGTGTCCCTGGGAAGGGTTATCTCTTGCCCCTAGATAAACACCAAAATTATGATGTTCTCTTCCTGCGGAAACTTGCATCCCTTGGGGTCAGGACAACTTATCACCTAAGTCATCTAAATGTTTTTTCTGTCTTCCCTGAAGTTATAAGCATTGTCCACGCAGATTCTAGGTGCAATATATGTCATTTGTTTTTCTCTTTGGAACTTCGGTTCTCCTCATATAGCACAGGTGCAACTTACATGTGTTTGTAGTAGACTGTTGTATCTTGAGTTTATAACTCTTCTTGTTTATCTCATCTTTCTCATCAACCTATGATTGAGGATTTTCATCACCAGGGTCAAATGAAATGTACAACCTAGAGAGTTCCCTAGTTTTTTACAGATGGACTCATTTGCCCGTCTTCCAGAGAAGGATTGCTAGATTGTACTTAGGATATGATCGTCTTTCTGGAAATGGAGGTTATAGCAAGACTAGTGATAGAAAGTGTCTATTTTTCATCCTGTGTTTTTAACTTCTCTTCATCCCCAACATGCCCTATCAGTCACGAGATCCTTATCATTGATACCTGCTCCTAGGGTTGGCTCTTATTGGTAGTATATCTAAAGTTCTTTGAGGTCAAAATGTAAACTCTTCTAAGGCTATTTACATTTTTTAAGTCTTATCTTCAAAATGAAAATGGAAAGTTTTGTCCCTCTTATGAGAATTTCAAGATTATGTCAAGGTTACATGTACCATGATTTTGACTTTATGGTAGTGTTAAATTTATGTTTTGAACACAAGAGAAGGGCAGCAGAACCAGCTACAGAACACTCAAGATTCTGTCTCCTTTCTGCTCATCTTGTGAAAACAAATGGGGCTTTAAAGTTTCTTTATTTTCTCAAAGTATATCTGTTTCTGAAAAACGAAGAATATTTCCACATATGTGACTAAAGCTGCCTGTTGTCAACTTTTGTATGGTCACCTATAACAAAGAGCTTCTGTGTGCACAAAGCTTCCTGTTTTCATAATTTTTGGAATATGAAGAAGAAGAAAACTGAAGTATATAAGGACAGGTGGATTTATTTTCAGAATAAGTAATAATTGTCTACTTGAGGGGAAAAACCAAGTTAGAGCTATACTTCACAAAATGTATCTAAGTGCCAAAGGGACTTCAGTTGACCCTTGAATGACAGGGGTTTTAAGGGCACCTAACTCAGTCAAAAATCCACATACAACTTTTGACTCCCCCAAAACTTAACTACTAATAGTCTACTGTTGACCGGAAGCTTTACTGGTAACATAGTCAATTAACACATATTTTATATGTTATATGTATTAGATATTATATTCTTAAAAATCAAGTTAGGAAAAGGAAAATGTTACTAAGAAAATTATAGGAGAAAATATGCATATTGTACTGTACTGAACAAAAGAATCTGTGTATAAGTGGACCAGTGCGGTTCAAAGCCATGTTCAAGAGTTGACTGTAACACTACATCATAAAATATATACTATATTAGATATTACATAATTTATTGAATCCTAAAAGATAGGGAGAAAAACATGTGTAAATAGGTAACAGATACATGGAAAGGGAGAGTTTTTCTAAGTAGAAAGGCAAAAGACAGAAGCAGAAAGGAAAAAAATACATATATATGTGTATCTGACTAAAGGTTAACATCTACATACGGTAAAAAATGAGACAAATGGGGAAACTTTGGCGTATGTATTATATGATGAAATTAATATCTATAATGTATAAGGAATTCTTAGAGAATAATAATAAAAGGATGAATGACCCTATTGTAAAATAAGCCAAAGATATGAATAGACAACATTTACTGGACTAAAAAATATAAAAAAATGTAACAAGGTCAACTTCACTGGTATTCAGAGCAATACAAATTAAAACAGGAAAATGTAATTTTTTAACCTATCAAATTGGGAAGTCCTTTTTTTTTAATCTGGTGGTTAACCAAAGAAAAAGATGACTTATTTCAACCCAGTAGGAAATAACCACATTGGAGTTCTGTAAGGAGGACATGTTAGACTATCCTCAACATAGTTCCTTCCAGAGAGATTTTTAAGGGTCACTTCATCTATTTTTTTTTAAAGATTTTATTCTTTTCTTCAATCCGTATATTTTTAAACTCCTTTATTTGAGCTGTGATTGACATACAAAAGCTGTGCATTTTTTATGTATGTATCTTTTTGAGTTCGAAGATGTTTTTAATGAGAGTTTCCAAGCATAAAAAGTAGAATAATACAGTGAACCTCTATGTACCCATGAACTAGATTCAGTGTTTATTAAGATTTGAAAACAATATTGATTGGAAAAAATTTTTTTTGTCTTTATGACCTAATCTCGAATACAATGCAAGTATATGGTACTTTTCAGAAGACTTATACTGTGCAAATGATCTGACCTTGCCCTTCAACCTCTTAGATATTATCCTAATACAATAGTCTAGGATTTGAATGATGAATTATTTTCCAGATGTTAAGAACAATAGAAGAAAATGCTTTACAAATTAACTTTTCCCAAATGAATGCTTAAATGATTTATGAAATTGGGCAGAAAATAGCTACTCTGCTTAAATGAGTTTTGGGACTTAATCCAAATCATTAGACCCCCGAAGTCCTGCTCTTTTCACAACTTCTACTAGAAATTAACAGCTCTTGGGCTCATAAATGGGTGGGGCACAGCACTTAGTCATTTAATACATATTCTCTCATCCTTAAAAAGATCTGAGCTTGATACTACGGTTACTCCTCTTTCCAAGATAAGGATGAGTAAAGGACCCAGTATTAATACATCGAGTTCATGTTAGCATTGGGGCATCTGGGATCTAGAGCTTCCATGGTGAAGCAGAAATCAATTCCTGCTATGCTAAAATAAAACAGAACCTTTCTAAAAAATGAGTCAGTAACGGGTGAATCCAGAAAGATGAATCCTGAAAATATACCCAGTATTTGTTTTGCTTTGTGTGTGTGTGTGTGTGTGTGTGTGTGTGTGAAAGGTATTTCTTTTTTTTTTTTTAAGTTGACTTTAATGTTGTTCTACTAAAGCAAATGCCCTAGACACAATTACAAAGAGGCTGATATGTAGAAAAGGTATTTCAGCTCTTAAGTAGACCTAAACTCTCCTATCAGATTTTTCTTTGCTATTTTTTATATATTTTCATAATAAAATACACTTACAAAAAATCCCACACAAAACAAATGTATGCTTTAAAAAATTATTTCAGAGGACCCATTTTATAACTATCGTCAAGCTAAGAAATAGAAATTTGCTACCTACCCTCAATCACATCTTCGCTCTTCCATGATCTTTTTTAATCTGGTGGTTAACCAAAGAAAAAGATGACTTATTTCAACCCAGTAGGAAATACTAACCACATTGGAGTTCTGTAAGGAGGACAAGTTCTATAAGGAGGACTAGCCATTATCCTGACTTTATAGTAATTATTTTTAATATTTTTATTGACCAAATGTGCATCCTTAGACACATGAGTTTATTCTTGTTCCTGTATTTTTAACCTGACGTATCTTTTAAGTCTCTCTTAATCTATGGGTTCTCACTCCATCCTTCCTTATTTCTTACAGTTTATCAACACAGTACTTTTCTTAAAGACATTTTTTATCTGTGGTGGCAGGCTTTCCTGCAAATAAATTCAGCCCTTGAACATGGGTAGTTATTCTGTGTTCAGAGACTCATGAATCACCCTTTAAACCACAACAAACAACTCTTAATTTCAGGTCTTCCCAATATGAATCCCGTTCCATTTTTATTTTAAGGCTGCTTGGGGAAAGGAAATTGTTTTGGAAATTAAATGTAAAGTTTCATTTGTTTTAGGAAATAAAATTGATTGAAGAGGTAAAGCGGAGTTCTCTGGAGTCTTCTAGTAGAGGGTAGTAGAAGCCCATTGTGGTTAGCTAAAGGACAAAGGGGTATTTGTTACAATGACCCAAGAGTATTGCAGGGAATCAAAAGGTAGGGCTGAGTGGGACATCAGTAATAAAGTGTCTAGGGCAGTGCATCACAAATTAACGGGCATCTGAGGAATTAATGAAAATTCAGATTCTAATTTAGTAGGTCAAGGGCAGGGCCAGAGATGGTGCACTTCTAATGAAACTCCCAGGTGAGGGCAGTACTGCTGGTCCACAGAAACTCTCTGAATGAGAGTGAGAGACCACTCGCCAACTGTGGCCAGCTAGATGTTGTCATGTTTATTACTGTGGGGGCTTCCACTGTATTTGTGTGTCCAAAAATAAGAGGAAAGTAAATGTGTGTGCAAACGTGGGGTAGCAAGCACATAAAACAACAGGTACTCATTGTAACACAGGCACCAAGATGGAAACCCTATCAGAATTTGGTTTGTGTTGAGCACAGGGAAATGGGCTACCGGATGTTAGGAGAAATCGCACCTGGAAACGATCAGCTTTCCGCTCTGAGCTCCCACATCTTTCCCATACCCCCGTACACACACCCTCCTTCCTAAATCTTCTCTGCCATTCTATGAAATGAGGTTCATAACAGCGATTAGAATCTGCCTTGAGGGAACAGATAAATCTATTCTATTGCTTCCCCTGTAAATGAAATTATCATTCCTTCAATTTTGTGGATGAGATAGAAAGTTAAAAGCGTAGAGCATGCTGGGCGGTCCTGGGTTTATTATTTAATCTTAACTCTGTCTCCTAATTAAGCGTGTATTGTTAAATGAAGTAACACCCAGGCTTAGAAATTACCAAGCAGGTGTTTAAAAGCCATCAGTAAGCATTTCTGCGATTGTCTAATTAGTGTTCTAATACATTTTACAGTGCACCGTCATCATTATTTCTTCTTCATTAGTTGTTGATGTATTGTACAAGGCATCTTATAAAAATGTGCCTACCAGGTTTCAGAAAATATGACTCTATCCAAGGAAGAAATGCTACAAATGTGTGTTCTTTCAAATACATGAATAAAATATTTTCAAAAAAACACCTTGTAATCTAGGCATAATATTTATTTGAATATGATAAATCAACTTGTAAATATTTATATTTGTGTAATTCTAGTTACTATGTATTGCAGAACATCGCATAGAAGGATGAGCCATAGTCATTGTCATTTTGGTGTCAGTGTGCTACTAAATGAGATATTTCACCCCCATTCCTCCCCCCACCACCACCACACATGCGGTGCTGGGTAACAGATACCCTCTACCGGACATTTTGATTTCTTTTTTCTAGCTTAGTTGGGATACAGCTGACATATAACATTGTGTCATTTTAAGGTGGTGATTTACTACGTGTACATATTCCTGCAAAATGATTACCACAGTAGGCTTTGTTAACACCTCCATCTCACATAGGTACCGTGTGTGTGTGTGTGTGTGTGTGTGCGTGTGTGTGTGTGTGTGTGGTGAGAATATTTAAGGTTTACTCTCTTAGTAGTTTTCAAATCTTCTATAATACGGTCTTGTTAACTATAGTCACCATGCTCAATGTTAGACCCCCAGATTCCTAGATCCCCAGAATTCTTCTTACTCTTCTTATAACTAGAGGTTTGTACTCTTTGACCAACATTTCCCTATTTCCCCACCCTCCCACCCCCAGCAGCCCCATTATTCTCTGTTTCTATGAGTTCGGCTTTTTAAGATCCATATCTAAATGAAATCATAGCGTATTTGTCATTCTCTTTTTGATTTATTCCACTTAGCAAAATGCCCTCAAGCTCCAAAAATACTGCAAATAGCAGGATTTCCTTCTTTTTAATGGCTGAGTCGTATTCCATTGCATATACACACATTTTCTTTAGCCATTAGTTTGTCAGTGGCCACTTAGGCTGCTTCCATGTCCAGTCCATTGTGACGAATGCTGCACTGAGCATGGGAGATAACACATGTATTCTTAATGGACAGGAGGGAGATACTGTGCTCAAAAAGGCAATCTCTCCTTAGAAATGAAATTTAAGTTTAAATTAATTAAATCAATCAATATATTCATCAATTTTAAATAAGTTTAATGTAATATTTTTCTCCTGCGGTTGGGAGGGTGGGGTGCGGTAGTGAGAAGAGCTCTGGAAACACGCCTTTAGCTCTAGGTTCCAAGAGCCCGAAGCACAAATTGCAAATTCAGCAAACGTGTGTCAGGTGCCTGTCAAGTCTGAGGCACTGTACTGAGAATTGGGGGAAGTCTGAAAGATAAGAGACCTGTCCATCTCAAATACTTAAGATGTTTTTATTTTTCCTTATATAATTCTAATGAAAAATTGGTTAGAAATAAGTACATTTATTATCGCACTACCTGTCCCAAGTCCAGTGATATGTCAGCTCCGGGTAAGGCAATGTCAATAGCTCAATAATGTCCTCCAAGACCTAGTCGTTCCACCTTTCTTTTCTTTCCTGATGGCTCATTATTCCAATTCTGTAAATTCTGCTCTGCAATAAGATTAAATCAATTATAAAAACGTGAATACCCACCAGTTTATTTATCATAGTCAAGCTGATGAAGCTTGTGAGCTTTGGCTTTCATTGATCGATTCCATGTTTACTACTGCTGCCCAGATTGTGTAGAAGAGGCAGAAACCTGCACCCTTCACAGTGTCTCTTTATTCACAGAAAATCACCCCGCCACAAGCCCAACAGCCCCTCCCCTCGGGTTACTTCGATCAGGAATGGGATCACAAACCAGTCTCTGTAGCAGTCGTTAGCAAAAAGAAGGCAGTTTCTAAAACTGAATTAGGCGATCATCTTAGGTATTCTCTCTCTCTTTTAAAAGTTTCTGATTTTGTGGTTAGAATTGACTTGGAAGGTTGACATACAAAAAATTAATATAAGGAAAAGCATTTGAGAATTCCCCAAATAATTCTGCAAGCACAGTTTATATTTATCATCCAAAGAAATAATGACCCACAGAAAAGAGCAAGTATCTTACACTCACAGGGAAAGCATCAGAAACAAGTTAGGTAAGTAAAAAAAATAGAAAGTCGTAGGAAAATATATCTGAATCCTGTATCTTTTTCCCTTTCAATTTGCTGTTTCCCCAGCTCATGAGGGAAAGAGCTTTGATAAATGCTCGAAGTCACTGTGTTAATAATTTAGTACATTATTCTTTTTAAAGGTATTTTATTCCCAAATTCTACTGAGCTTATTTTGAAAAAAAGTTTGCCATCAAATTTTGACATAAAGATAAAAATCAAATGAAATATGAACAGAGCCTATTTAGAAAAAGTAGGAAATTAATTTTATCAGAAACCTGGGGTTATTTTTAGAAGCTGAAATTTTATTTTTAAACTTTCTTACATTAATTGAAGCAATGTCTCATCATGAAAGCATAGATGTTCGTGTGGGAGTAAACTTGCAGAATGAGCGGATTTTCAAATTGGAAGTAGTGAGAATTCCAAAATTGGTGGGATTTCAAGGATGGCCAAAAGTTTTTAGGTGTTTTTTTTTTTTTTTTTTTTTTAGTAAGCTTTTAATTTACTATAATATGCATATCATTATTTTAATTTATTATAACATGCATATGCATATTATCTGACTACAGCTCAATTTCTTTTCCACGAAATGAGCCCACCCATGTAACAAGCACCTAGACTATTATCAGCTCCCAGCAACCTTGATATCCTTTCCAATGGTAACCTGCAACACCTTGGACTAATTTTGTGTTTTAAATTTTACATAAACAGAATTTTATATCATATATTCCTTTCTGGCTTCTTTTGTTCAATATTGGGTTGTTGAGTTTCATACATGGTGCAAGTAGTGTAGTTTGTTTTCATTACTGGATAGTATTATATACTGTAATATATAATAATATTGTAAGTATGTTATTTATCCATTTAGTGATGGGGCATTTGGGTTTTTTTCCAGTTTTTCTGGCTATTTTGAATACTGCTACTATGAACGTTCTTATTCATATCTTTGGTAAACATATGGACATATTTTGCGTAGGTAGGCCCCTAGGCGTGGATCGCTGCCTAGAAGGGAATGTACACACTCTGCTCTTATAAGTACTGTTAAACACATTGAGCCAATTTATAATCTAAATAATTTACCGTGGAACTTCCAGTTGATCGGCATCCTCACCAACAATTGGTATTGTCAGGGTTTTTCAATGTAGACATCACTCTCTCATTGCCATTTTACTTTGTATTTTCCTGAGGACTAATGAGGTTGACATAGGCTCTTTTCCTATCATCTTTTGTGAAGTACCTTTTCAAGCCTTGGATGGCAATAAGTCTTCATCTCATATACACAAAGAAAATATTGTTTACTGCTCTCTTGTGCTCTATTACAGAAAATATTTCTGAGATTATACCAGGGTTCATTTGGAAAGGGGTCTATGACAGATTAGTGATTTCTGCCACAGGAAGGGATGGGAAGATACTACACATTTGCCAAACTTTATATGGATCATTTATAAAAGAGAATTAAGAAAAACAATAATAATTTTTAAAAAGCTTTCCATTGATGGATTGTTTAAAATTTGTAGAAAAGTACATTCAATGGGGTGATTTTGAGATTGTCCTTCCTCGTGCTCCTTAAAAAGTACTAATTCAGCGGCCAATAGAGCTATGATTGACCCTCCCGTAATTTATTAATGGAATATATTGTCATATAAGAATAGGATAGAGGCTGTATCTTATTCACTTTTATGCCAGTACCTGGCGTAGCATCTGGAAAATTGTAAGCCCTCGTATATTTTTTGAATGAAATCAGATGCAGCAACAAGATATGGAATGTTAAAGTTGGTTATTTAGTAGTTAGGGACCTTAATTTTATTTTTGTTTATTTGTTTGTTTATTTTTAGTTAGGGACTTTTAAATGACCAGAAGAGTTTTGCCAGTTTCTGTCTTAAATAGCCACAGATAGCCACAGATTTCTTTTAGGAAATTTCTTTCAAGTCTGTCCACTGTTCTCTGTACCTAATGTCACTGTCTTGGTTCAAGGCTTTTTTCCACCTTGCATAGATTTACACAAGTGCATTGTCTTGCCATTGCTTTGTCCCTACTCCAGTGGGTTTTCCATAACATTGTGAAAAATAATATTATTAAAAGAATCTAGTGGTGCTTATGTGGTACAAAGGCTATGATGGAGAGGCCCAGGTCTGAGACACGGTGAGTGAAGACATCGTATGTTTCCATTCTGATGCATGATGCTCTTGGGACCCCTTTTCATTCATTTTACCATGCATTTCCTTGTTGGCTGACAAAGTTCTCCAAGATCTACAAAACACCCCCTTGCTTGACTTCTGCCTCAACTCTCTCATTTTCTCTACTGTCCTCATATTCACTGTGTATCACCTACACTGACCTTTCTTGCCTATCTTTTTCAGACCAGTTATGCTTCTGTTAATTTCCTGATACTGACATGGCTTATTCCTTCATTATCTTCCAGTGTTTGCTGAAATGTTACCTTGTCAAAAAGCCCTTGTTACATGACACTATAATCCTCTTGAATTCCTTACACTTTATTCATTTTTTGTTCTTACATGTTATAAACATCTGGCATATTCTGTCTCTTGTCTGTTTTTTCCTGATTAGAATGAAAGTTCTATGAAGGCAGGCCTTGTTGTATTGTGCAAACTGCTATATTTCCAGCACCTATAAAAGGCTTGGTCACGTACTTGTTGTTCAATACATGTTTATCAGTGAATGAATCAATAAATTTTGGGGGGCGCTGGTGGTATAGATGAGTTTGGAATGCGCATTACAGTGTTGATTACATGTTGGTAAGGAGTTGAAAGGCAGAATAAATAACCTAAGTCCTTACATTTTAACTACATATTTAATAGTGTCTTATATTGATAAATCTAGAAATACCAGTGCAAGAGAACTATTTAGGATTTGGAAGTAATAATTAATAGATCTAAGATAAAAATTTTTGAAAATAGTTGATTCCATGTAATTGCAGGACAGGATGGGGAATAGTAAAGCTAGACACAATTGTTTTCATGTTTAGTACTTTGATTTCTTTACAACATGAATTGTTTTGACATTATTTTTCAGTTCAAGAGTGTTCCCCAACTTTCAAATATGCACATTTTCTCTTCTTACCACCATGACCCACTTGCAAAAATAATATATAAGAAAGAGGGGGAAAGCATAGACCTCACTTGAAATTTCAAAAAGACTCCACATTACAAAGGGAGACTATAGAATCTTTTAAGGAAAAAAGGAACAATTGATGTGACTAAGTATCTGTCGTATTAACCATCAGGAAATGCGCTGGGAGAGGGAAAAATGAACACAGAAATTCAGACTAAATTGGTGAAGCAGTGTTGAATTATCCACCATAAGACCTTGACATTGAAGTTGAGTGTCTGGCATAGATCTATCTACTTCAGTTTTTGAATCTCTTCCTTTGTAAGCCCCTGCAATGATGTCTATAAAACAACTTACAAAGAAAACTTTTAAATAATCCCACTTATTTAAGATTATCCCTAGACAAGATCTTGTCAATGTGCATTAACAATCCAAAAACCTGTGATTTTGGTGAAAAAAGTTACATAGGAACACGAACTGAAGTTCATGAAATCAGAAACTGGTAGACAGGGTCTAGCTTTGGTACCAATGGTGCAGAAGATAATAAAGCAATTTAGTAGATGAGGCATGATAGACTGTTTCATGAAATTGTTTGGAATGGATCTTTGGATTTGACAACTTGTTAAAAATAGGCTGGGGAACAATAGAGGTAATATTTGGTCTTGAGGCTTATCACTCCAGGAAGCCAAGGTCGATAAGTAAAAGCATGACACCACATAGAAATGTCACTCAGTGAAAACTAGAACTGAAATAGCCATTTATTTTGACATATGTTGGAGACTAAAGAGTATCACTTGTTTGCTCAGTGTATAACACATTATTGAATGATGTCAAACAGTATAATATCAGAGTCGGATGCTAGCAACCCTCTTGACAGACTTTAGATTATCAGGGAAGGAATTCAAGTACATTTATGGTGTGTAGCATATCTTTTTAAAAAAAGAACCACATTGATTTGAAACTAAAATAATGTGCAGTGAGCACATTAGGAAAACAGTACAGAATAATGAGCATAACGTATTGAGATTTAGCTCCCATAATAAAAATAAATTTTTGGATGAAGATTTAACTTATATATGTAAAACTGTGTTTTCTTACTCTGTCTCTCAAAAAGAAAAAAAAAATAGTAACGCACTCTTAATTAGAGTATTGTGGCATACAGACAGAGCAAACCGAAAAGGAAAGGCCATCTCATATAGTTGATAATAGTTTAATGCATGGATATTAATTTTGAGTTGACATTTTGGTCATTCCATATACAATAAGTTGTATATGCATTTCAATTTTGCTTATCTAGAATGTTGTTGACTCTATGAAGTTAGCTGATTGACCTATTTATCAACTAAGTGTAGGAAAGCTATTGTGCTTTATGACCTCTGAAGTTATGTCCATCCATGTTAATGAACCATGAAGGAGGGTTTAAAAACCCATTAAGATAGCAGTGCATTGCATGCCTGATTATTCCTAAATGACAAGGCATATTCTGAAATAAATGACTAAGACCCCAAATATTGAAAGTTCCTTCCTGGTACACAGGACAAAATAGCTTGAAGATATACTTTAGCTGTCATAAAAAAACCAAGTAAATATCCAAAGCTCGTTATTTTACGAATTACTCTTACCAGATATTTAGAACTACATATTTTCAGAGCTATATTTTATTTGTTTCAAGCCCATTCATTTTACAAAATTAAAAATCAGTCAGAATAACTTTCTAAAGGTGGGACATAAGCCCTGACATATCTCTCTCCTAGAGAGGAGTGAATGTTCTATCATATGATGGTGCTTCTGTTTTCCTTACTTGTTTTCTCTTAGGAGTCAAATGAAGCTGGGACCTCTGATGCTTTTGGCTTCTTAGAGTCACATCAGAGTTTTCCCTCTGCCATTAGATATTTTATTGGGAACTTCAGGATCTTCAATGAAGCCAGTAGTTTCAAAGAGTGTAGTGATGAAAATAGATTTGTATTAAGTTCCTAGCCAGAGTATTCTCTACCTCTTGTGAGAATTTTAGCAGGGTGTAATACGTGGCTCTGCTGCCCACAATGAGAGACCACCTGGTATGTTCATGGGCTCTCCCAACTTAGTAGACGTCTTTTTAAAAAAAATTTTTTTGGTACTTTTTTTTTCATTAGTGCAAAAAAGACATGAATTCACATTGAAAAATTCAGAAAAGCATAATAAAGCAAAAACAAGGAAATATTTTTTCCTCTTACAGAAAAATTGTAAGGTAACGTCCCAGGCCCTTGATCTCCCACTCCCAACACCTAGATTGGCACTGAAACTGAGATCCCTAATCTGTGTCCTGTCCCCTTTGTCACCATTTATTGAATCAGGATCCATATGTGGCCCCAGTTTGACTGATGAGATACTCCTATAGTTTCTGAATTTAGAGATACTAGTCAGCCTGCCCAAATTGATTGAAGTAAGAATATGTGAGCTGGGATGTAGTTGGGTGTTCAACTTACGCCATGCATACAGGGAAGCAAAGAAAGCCAGACTATAAGGGAGAATGAAAACAGGTGTTCAAAGGAACAGAAGCCTTGAAGAAAGCAATTTCAAGAATGTAACAGCTTTGTTTCTCAACAGCCCTCCCGTGCCCAGTTCCCAACTCTCCTGAGGCCCAACTGTACTTCTCCCCTTGTCTTCATTTATTTAAATGAAGTGGAGTTTATGATATATTCACCTTTTATGCTTCAGCTAATTATAGTAGGTTTATATTCTTGGCAATCACAACAGCTTTTGCAAAGAAATTCTCAGAATTCCTTTATTTAGTGATAATCAGAAATTTCTCTGTGTGGGTATTAAAGTAGGATGATAGAGTCATATTACACATAGTGTTACGTATCCTACTTTATTTTTTATATGCTTATTGTGAACATTTTCCATGTTATTGTATATTATTCTAGGGAAACATTCTTAATGGCTTGAAAGTATTCCATTGTGTAATTAAGCAATAATTGCTTTGCTCAATTCTCCTTAGACATTTAGTTGCATTGTAATTTTTTTCTGTTCTGAATTACTTTGAAATGTAACTGTATGACTACATGTAACCATTTAGGAAATATTCCTAACATTAACTTTGCTGATTCAAATAATATAAGAACTTTTAAACCTTTGCAGCGTGCTGCCAAATGCTTTGGAAAAGTTGTACCAATTCATAACCCCAAGAACACTGTTCATGTTTGTTGGGGAGGGGACCTGATATGAGAGAGGCCCATAATAAATTGAATTCTAGATATGTAAAGGTGATTCCGTTTGAGTTAACAGATACTAAAAAAACTCAGTTTTAAAATTGTAATAATAATGGTATAATCAAAAGATATCTCTAGACTGGATGAGGGTAGGCGGTAGAAAAGGATGTTGGTTTATTTCAGATAGACTCAGATCTGAATCTTTGCTTAGCAAGTTAACACCACAACTCTGCCTCTTGACTTGAAGGTTGCACTAAATAGGCCTACCTGAAAAAGTCATTGTGGAGATGAAATGAGAAAATGACCCAATGTACCTAGTTCAGAGACTGGCCCATTGTCAAAGTTCAATTTTAGAAGATAGGACTTCTGGAAAGTTTATTAAAACGTATTCTATTTAGTTAGGGATCTGAACTTTAATAATTCCTGTGCTTTGGAATTCAACTGATTACTTAACTTCTGGTTTAACTTCATCCTTCCTACATTTAATTAAACATAATGATTTTGCTAAAGATAAAGAATTAAGTGGATGAATGGAGACTCTCTCCAGAGAATCTCCAAGATCTTAATGGAAGTGGGTACCTTCGGTTAGCTGGGTAGGGTCTTAAGTGAAGACCTTCTGTGCATTTAATCTCTGAGCAGTGTCAGGCATCATTTACTGAGCATTTACTCTATTAAAACTATATTAGTTGTGAGGCTTATGTGCAAGTGTCTGGCTTGGTTTTGCTACATTAATTACTTTATCACATAATGGTTTTGTTGTCCATATGTGAATATTCCCCCCCCCCCAAATTTTTGCTAACTTTGAGTGATTTGTTTTCAGTGGTAATAAATTATTACAAAAGCCCTGAAAATACAGCCTCTGAAGTTCAAATCTGGGGTGGCGGGAATAAAAGTATTTCTGAGAAGTCCCAGCAAGATGTTATTTATTGGGTTACATGCATATATCTAGGCAATTGCCAGAGCTTACATACATACATACATACATACATGTATTACTCTGATTGGCTTTGGCCAGGCACACAGGATCCACTCCAGACCTAAGTAAGAAGAGAATTGGTTACTGAGAGAACATTCTAGGTACACTTATCAGGAAAAAAAAAATGTGTATTAATGCTGGAATGGATAAGCACATGCCCATTAACTCATGCTACCTGGAAACCAAGAATTGCTCTGATTCATAGTGTTTTAGAAAGGAATTCACTCTTCTTTTGATTTTCTGAATTGTCCTATTTCCTTCCAATTGACTTGTGTGTGTCTGAGTGTGTGTGTGCACCCACGAGTATATGCATGGGCTTATCAGCTACAGTTTCTTTCTGTGGCTTGCAATCAAGAAAATTTCATTCATCTGCTTTCCCTCTGGCTATCCTGATCATTTCTCAATTCTTCCTTTATGGTCAGCAACACTTGTTTTAACTTTTCTAGATTTCAGCCAGCAACCAAAGGCAGCAGGAAGCTCTAATAAAATATATAAAAAACAGTCAAAATTACTTGGACGTGCTACATATAACCTTTCCTCCCCGATATCAGATTCATTGTTCAAAAAGACAAGGGCTTATGTAGCGTATATCTAAGGTCCTTTGTATAAGTTTAGAGTTTTTAATTTTGGCGCATCTGAAGATTTTCTTTCAGGCTGTCAGGATACTAGCCAGACTTTGAAAATCAAATGCAATGTGTTTATAACTTGATATGAAGTTGATTTAAATCCCATTTAAAAAAAATGATTAAGGTCACACACAAAAATCCTCAGCTCTAAAAAAGAAAGGTCCTATTTTATGACTTCTAAAATTCTATTTCAAACATCAACTTAAAAATGAATTGGTCAGGAAATCAACAAAACACCACCTAGAGTGAAAAATAGTCATGATTTGGGGCCAATTTTGCTCTATGAAATTTTAGGTTATGTCACTTTCTCAGTGTGTGTCCATTTCTCCTGGGAATCAATTATCAGAGGCCCATTCAGCTTATTTTGCAATAATAATTAAAAAAGAATTTTTCTCTTAACAAACAAATTTAACTTTTTTTTTCTTTTTTTGCTCATAATTCGTTGAAATACCCTTTTCCCTGGGTAGAGTTGTTTGACTTTACAAACCAGAGCCATCAGTATAATCCTTAGAATCTAATAAAGATTCCATCAGTGTAAAATTGTTATCCTTAGGCAGAAAGAGAACCAATTCAATTATGATGTTGGTTGAAAAATTGAAAGGCTTTTTAACTTGAGGGTGGAAAAGTTGTAGTACATATTAAAATGGTTAGTACAAAATTCGTGCATCTAGGCTAACAAATGCTAATATGTTCTTTTGTTACCCTCTAATTTATATGATTCATGTAAGCCTCCAGCCAGCGAAACTTGTACTAAATTTCATGTGCATTACAAAATAGCAATGAATTGTGAAGTTATTAGCATGCGTGTCTCCTTGCATTATTAAGCCATACACATCAAATCTGGTAGTACAAGGAGAGAAATGTCATAATGAAGTACAACAGCGTTTAATCAGATGAATTTCGAAAGGTCATCAAAGCATCATATAATATTCATTCATGCAGAACTGCAATCTGAAACAAATATCCAATATAACATAATAAGAATAAGTTTAATAACTATTCCATGTACTGTTTCTGTTAATGAAGGGATTTACCATTCTAATGTTGGAGATAAAACTGATTCCAGTCCCAAATCGTATGTGCTGCTTCCTAAATTAATTACAGTTTAACAAGGAGATAAGAAGGCACTAATACAAAGATTAGCGTGGGGCTTATTTACCTTCCACCAGTCAGCAGATGAGTGAGGATTCCAGTGTATGTTTAAAAGACTTACTTGACTTTCATCATCCAGGGGAGCCATGGGCTGCACAATTTAAGGAAGCAATAATTTATTAATATTTTCTGGTTTGTGATGGTGTTTTATGTGCTTCAGGACAAGTATTCTTATTTTCGGTACTTAAGAGCTGCAAACAGTTGACCCCTCTAGATATTTTACATAACATTCTAAGGGCTAATATGCTTTCCCCCTTTGTTGGGAGGCTTTCGTGAGGAGGAATAACAAAGTAAATGCCCATATAACCGCTTGGCTCAAGATACAGTCATATATATAATTTTTAATATTTGGGGATTTTGCAATGGCTTTAGAGGCGATTATAGTTCATGCAGTTGGAAAGACCAACAGGGGAACAGAACACAATTTAAGATGGTTACCATGGATTTGTGCCTGGAACCAACTATCGCTTTTTATCGCTGCCCTTCACACTTGAATTTAACCCTGCTCTCGTAGTCAAAGAAAGCCTTTACTCCTTTATAGACTCATGCCTGGCCAGAACTTTCACTTTTTCCTTAGATGCTCTGGTCAACCACCCAATTAGTAACTGGGCTCCCGAATTTTCTTAAAGGCTTGCATTTGCTGCTGTTTCCTGCTCATGTCCTTGCTCCCGTCTCAAAAGCATTTGCCCTGTTATTACTAAGACTGTTTGGTTCATCTGTACATTCTATGTTCTGCTCAGATCCAAACCAGAAAAATGAAATTCTTAGATTATTTCACTTAAAGATTATAAAATGTTTGCTTGCATCATGTTATGACTTAAGTGATGATTTAAGGGATATACAAAGCAGTGTTTTGATAAAATTACGTTTAATTGTTGGTGTTTGCTCCATTCAGTATGTTGTTTGTATGGCTAGCTGCTCTGTTGAGTGGTCAATGCATTATATCATTTGATTAAAAAATTATTGTTATATAATATGCATACAGAAGTGTACACTTTGTAAATGAAGAACACAATGAGTTTCCCAAACACATCCGTGCAACCAGCACCCATTAAAATAATGTAATGTTATCAGTGTCCCTAAAATCCACTCATTTTCCATCCCCCGTCACCCCACACATTAAGAATAACGGTGACTCTGACTTTGAATAGCTTAGATTGGTTTGTCTCTTTTCCTACTTGACAAATGGATTTGCGTGCTACATTCTCATATGTCTGATTTGTTTTGTCAAACATTGCTTGGGAGATTCATCCATATTGCCTGTAGTTATAGACCATTTATTCTCCGTGCTGTAGGGCACCCCATTATGCGAGCCTACCACAGATTGTATATCCATTGTACTATTGAAAGGCATTTTGCTATTTTCCAAGGTAGGGGTATTACAAATGGTGCTGTGGACCTTTGAGCCTATGTCTTTTGTTAAATGTACCAAGATGTGGATATAATGAGTATAATTCTAAAAGTGGAATTGCTGGACCTTAGGCTCTGTAGCAGATACAAAAGCAGAAGTAATTTTAAGCAGAAGTCTCTGGGCTAAATTCCTTTAATGTCACTGAAATGTGTGAACTCAAAAAAAAATGACAATTAGGGGAAACATCAAACTCGATGTTAGTTATAATTTTAACTATTTGCAAACAGTATGGGATGGTGGCAAAATCTGGGTCTAGAATTACAGTCACTGGGTTCAGATCTTGGCTCTGTGACTTCAGGAAAGTTACTGACTTCTCTGTGCTCACATTTTCCTTATTTACAAAGTGGAAATGATAGAGTTCACCTCCTGAGCAAGTTGTCAGGATTAAATGGCACAATGCGTGTAAAGTGCTTGGAGGAATTCCTAGGTGGTAATAAGTGCTCCCAGGATGGCCATTATTCTTAAAAATGTGAATTCCAAAAGGTTATTTCCCAGAACTTCAGACGCAGAGCAAAACAAACAAAAGAGCGAATTTAGTTATAATATTATAGCTCATAATTATGGTGTGATATCTAATTACCAGATAGAATTACAGGTGAGTTGATAAAATTTCACACAGAGTGAGTAAAATCACAACTTTTTTTTCTAGATCAGATCTCCTAAATTTATACTCCCCTCCTCAGTAAAACCCTTTTAAATCCCATGCTACCATCCTGCTTGTTCTTCTCTTCCCTACATAATCTCTAACTTATATTCAGTCTGTTATTATTCTTATCTCACTCTGTTGCAGTTATTTATAGCTGGATTTGCTTCCTGTTTGAAGCTGTGAGCAACCAGAGTGCACAATCCATGCGTTGAAATAGAATAATTGAAAGAGTTTGAACTGAATTTAAAAGATAAAGGAACTTGTCAAAATCCAGTAGCATCATCTTTCTTTACATTGTTACCGGTGGAATTCTTGACCCTGATAATGCGATTATATCATCATCATTAAAGACTTGAAGTCTATTTTCCATAATTTAAAATATATTTTTTAATAAAAATGGTACATGTAGTGGTTGATTAGTATTGAAATAATGCTATATATTTCAAATACATGAATTAAA
This sequence comes from Ursus arctos, assembly GCF_023065955.2. Classification (NCBI taxonomy): domain Eukaryota; kingdom Metazoa; phylum Chordata; class Mammalia; order Carnivora; family Ursidae; genus Ursus; species Ursus arctos. Next base: position 54,194,330 of record NW_026622808.1, on the reverse strand, counting down.
TGGAGTTCTGTAGATTGACTGTAGAAATGACATATTATTGTAAAGTGAGAAATGGGGGTGCCTGGGTGGCTTAGTTGCTTAAGTGACCAACTCTTGATTTTGACTCGGGTCATGATCTCAGGATCATGAGATTGAGCCCTGCATTGGGCTCCGCACTGAGCACAGAGTCTGCTTGAGATTTTCTCTCTCCCTCTGCCCCTCCCCCGGCTCACGGTCTCTAAATAAGGAAAGAAAATCTTAAAATTTGTTGTTGTTGTTGAAGAGCTCACGCTTGAAGGAAGCACTATGCACTAAGAGGCATTTATCAGTTTCCATGTTCCTAAAACAAGATGGGGTTACATTTGTTTTTTTTTATTGAGGTACTCTTGACAGAAATGTGTTCTAACATAGAAACAATTGCCTTAAAGCTGAATATTTAGGATGTAATTTATTTATAAGCAAGTTCTGGTTGACTGTATGTGATAGAAAAAAAAATCTTAAATTGAATGGAATTTAGAGAATAAATTTACATACTTCAGTGTTTTTGTTTTTGCCTTTTATACCACTTTATTCCAACCGAAGCACCTCCATATAAAACTAAACACTGGTGAACTGTTTTCCTTACTAATTCTGAATTACTGCAAATGTACAAGTTGTACTAGCAGTTCAATACTTAAATAGATTAAATAATCTCAGACACATGGTAGATTTCATATAATGAAAATAGCTAAAAGGGTTAGTGCAATGTACTGAACAGATCAAAGTAAAACAAACTTTGTAAAACAAGGCTGCGAGAGTGTTACTAACGTATTGCAATACTTAGGTCACAAATTACTGATACATTGTTTACTACAGTTTTAGCCATGTAGGAATAACTGAAGCCCCTTCCTTTCAAAGGAGGGAGAGAAGAAAAAATTAGGTATTTTAGTAACTGTACCTTTGGTATACTCCAAAGCAACTCTTAAATATTACAGAAATAATAATAAACATATATGGAGACTACAATGCAGTACCATTTACAGTACAGTTGAAGATCAACTTATCAAGAATAAAGTTTGAATGTACCAACTGTTAGTGCATTGACTATCACCGAAGTGAACAAAAGCCCCCTTCTTGCCACCACGTAACAAAACCTATATAATGGCCAGAAGTCATGAAACAGAAATCCCAGACCCCTAATTTGTTTCATTTCAACTGAAGAGCTCACATGTTTGAAGGTAGCACTGCACACTCAGGTGTTTATCAGTTTCCATATCCCTAAAACAAGACGGGGTTACATTTGATTTTTTTATTGAGGTACACTATGTTAGTTTCAGGTATATAACACAGTGATTGCTATTTATATACATTGCAGAATTTTCACCACCAAGTGTAGTTACCATCTGTTCCCATACAAAGTTATGACAATATTATTGACTATCTTGTCTGTGCTATGCATTACATCTCCACGGTTTTTTTTTTTTTTTTTTTTAATTTTTATGCCTTGAAGTTTGTACCTGTAGACAACTTTCACCCAGGTTACCCAACCCCAACCTTGCCTTGGGCAACTACCAATCTCTTCTCTGTATCTGTGAGTCTGTTTTGTTTTGTTTATTTTGACTTGTACTTTCCACATATAAACGAAGTTATGTTGTATTTGTCTTTCTCTGTCTGACTTACTTCACTTAAGATAATAACCTCCGGGTCTATCCACATTGTCACAAATGGCAGGATTCCATTCTTTTTTATGGCTGAGTAGTGTTCCTTGTATACACAACATTTTAACCATTCATTTATCAATGGGCATTTAGGTTGTTTCCATATCTTTACTATTGTAAATAATGCTGCAGTGAACACAGGGGTGCAGATATCATTTTGAATTTGTGTTTTTGTTTTCTTTGGATAGATAGCCAGCAGAATTGCTGGATCATATGGTAATTCTATTTTTAATTTTTTGAGGAACTTCCATACTGTTTTCCATAGTGGCTGCACCAGCTTATATACATTTCCACCAACGGTGCACAAGCGTTACCTACTCTTCATGTCCTTGCCAACACTTGTTATTTCTTGTATTTTTGTTAATAGCCATTCTGGCTATCTATAAAGTGATACACGATTGTGGTTTTAATTTGCATTTCCCTGGTGATTACTGATGTTGAGCATCTTTTCATGTGCCTGATGGCCATCTTTTTTGGAAAAATGTCTATTCAGACCCTTTTTCCATTTTTTAAAATTAGATTGTTTTTATTATTGAGTTGTAGGAGTTCTTTAAATATTTTGGGTATCAACTACTTATTAGATATATGATTTGCAAATATCTTTTCACGTTCAGTAGATTGGTTTGTTAATAATTTCCTTCACTGTTTCACTGTGCAGAAGTTTTTGGGGTTTTTTTGTTTGTTTTTTAGTTCACTTTTGCTTTTGTTTCCCTTGCCTTTGGAATCAGATCCAAAAAAACATTTCTAAGAAAAGGTGCTTACTGCCCATATTCTCTTCTAGGGATTTTATGGTTTTAGGTCTTACACGTGAGTCTTTAATCCACTTTGAATTAGTTTTTGTTTATGATACATGATAATGGTCCATTTCCATTCTTTTGCTTGTGACTGTCTAGGTTTCCCAACACAGCATTTATTGAAGAGACTGTCTCTCTCCATTATATATTCTTACTTGCTTTGTCGTAAATTAATGGACCATATATTAGTGGATTTATTTCTGAGCTGTCTTTTTTTTTTAGATTTATTTATTTATTTGAGAGAGAGAGCAGTAGGGAGGGGGTAGAGGGAGAGGTTGAGAGAGAACCTCAAGCAGACTCCTTGCTGAGTACAGAGCCCAGTGCAGGGCTGGATCACACAACCCTGACAACATGACCTGAACTGAATTCAGGAGTCAGATTCTTAACTGACTGAGACACCCAAGTGTCTCTATTTCTGAGCTTTCTGTTCTCCTCCACTGATCTGTGTATCTGATTTTCCACCAGCACCAAAATTGTTTTGGCTATTTGGGGTGTTTTGTACTTCCATACAAATTTTATGATTACTTGTTCTAGTTCTGTAAAAAAAATATCATTAGAATTTTGACAGAGATTGTGTTAAATCCGTAGATTGCTTTGGGTAATATGGACATTTTACAACCCTTCCAGCCCATGAGCATAGAATATCTTTCCATTTATTTGTGTCATCTTCAGTTCTTTTCATCAATGTCTTATAGTTTTCATTCCACAGGTCTTTTACATCCTTGATTAAATTTATTCCTAGGTATTTTATTCCTTTTTATGAGATTGTAAATGGGATTGTTTTCTTGATTTCTTTGTATGATCGCTTGTTATTAGTGTATAGAACAGCAAGATTTTTGTGTATTGATTTTGTATCTTGCAAATTTACTGACTTATTTTATTCGTTCTAACAGGTTTTTTTTGGCAAGTATTTAGAGCCTTGTATATATAGAATCATGTCATCTACAAATAGTGATATTTTTACTCCTTCTTTTTCAATTGGTGAGACTTTTATTTCCTTTTCTTATGTAATTGCTACGGTCAAGACTTCCAGTGCTATATTGAATAAAAGTGTGGATAGTGAACATCCTCTTCTTGTTTGTGGTCTTAGAGGAAAAATGTTCACTTTTCACAATATGATACTAGGTGTGTGTGCTTGTCATGTATAGCCTTTGTTATGTCGAGGTATGTGGGATTTTCTATCATAAATGGATGTTGAATTTTGTTAAATGCTTTTTCTGCATCTGCTGAGATAATTATATGATTTTTGTCTTTCATTTTGTTGATGTGACATACCACGTTGATTGATTTGTGGATGTTGAACCATCCTTGTATCCTTGGAATAAATCCCACTTGATCGTGGTGTGTGGTCCTTTTCCTGTATTGATAAATTTGTTTTGTTCATACTTCGTTAAAGATCTTTGTATCTATGTTCATCAGAAATATTGACTTGTAATTTTATTTTTTACGCTGTTCTTGTCTGACTTTTATATCAGGGCATTGTTGACCTTGTAAAACGAGTTTGGAAGCTTTTCCTCCTATTCAATTTTTGGGAGGAGTGTAAGAATTGTGAGTATTAAATCTTCTTTGAATGTTTGGTAGAATTTACCAGTAAAGCTGACTGGTCCTGAACTTTTGTTTTTGGGGAGGCTTTTGATTACTGACTCTATATCCTTATTATTAATCAGTGTATTCAGATTTTCTACTTCTTGATTCCATCTTGGAAGATTGTATGTTTGCAGCAATTTATTTTTTTCTGGGTGGTCCAGTTCATTGGTATATAATTATTCATATTAATCTCTTACAATTCTTTGTATTTCTGTGGTATCAGTTGTAACTTTTCTTATATTTCTGATTTTATTTATTTGAACCCTCTCTCTTTTTTTGTTGGTAAATCTAGCTAAAGATTTGTCAATTTTCAAAGAACCAGCTCTTAATGTCATTGATCTTTTCTATTATCTTTTCGTCTCTATTTCATTTACTTTTGCTCTGTTCTTTATTATTTCTCTCCTTCTACTAACTCTGGGCTTCATTTGTTCTTTTTCTAGTTCCTTTAGGTGTGAAGTTAAATGGTTTATTTGACATTTCTCTTGCTTCTTGAGGTAGGTCTTTATTGTTATGAATTCCCTCTTAAGACTGCTTTTGATGCATCCCATATTTTGGAATGTCTTATTTTTGTTTTCATTTGTCTCTAGGTATTTATTTCTCCTTTGATTTCTTCTATGATCCAGTAACTGTTCAGTGATACACTGCTTGATCCTCACTAATTTGTAGTTTTTCTAGTTTTCTTCTTGTAATCGATTTCTGGTTTCGTACATTGTGGTTGGAAAAGATGCTTGGTAAGATTTCAATCTTCTTGAATTTATTAGGACTTGTTTTGAGGCCTTAAATGTGATTTGTGCTGAAGAATGTTTCATTTACACTTGAGAATAATGAATATTCTGCTGGTTTTGGATGGAATGTTCTGTATATATCTACTAAATACATTTGGTCTAATGTGTTGTTTAAGGCCAATGTTTCCTTACCAAGTTTCTGTCTGGATGACCTTGATCTTGATCACTGATATAAGTGGGGTATATAGTATTGCTGTCATTTTCTCCCTTGAGTTCTGTTAATATTTGCTTTGTATATTTTGGTGCTCCTATCTTGGATGTGCATATATTTATAAATCTTATATCTTCTTGGTGGATTGGCCCCTGTATCTTATCATTATATTGTGCCCCTCTTTTATTACAGTCTTTGTTTTCAAGGCTACTTTGTCTTATGTGGATATTCCTACTCCAGGTTTCTTTTTACTTCCCTTTGCATGAAATATCTTTCCCCATCCCTTCACTTTCAGTCTGTGTGTCACTACTGAATGGTATCTCTTGTAGGTAGCAAAAAGGTGGATCTTATTATTATTGTTTTTTTAATCCAGTCAGCCGCCCTATGTCTTTTGATTAGAGAGTTTAGTCCATTTACATATAAAGTAATTATTGATAGGTAGGTATGTATTTTCATTTTGTTGTTTTCTAAATGTTTTTGTAGTTCTTCTGGGTTTTTTTCTTTTCTTTTTCTCCTGCCTTGTGATTTGATGACTTACTTTAATGTAATGCTTACACTTCTTTCTCATTTTCTTTTGTGTATTTACTATAAATTTTTGCTTTGTGGTTACCTTGAGGTTCACAAATATCATCTCATATGTATAACAGTGTATTTTAAGTTGATAGCAACTTAAATTTGAATACATTCCCAAACTCTACATTTTTACTACCCTCCCATGTTATTATGTTTTAATGTCACTTTTTACATCTTTTTATTTTGTGTATCCCTCAACTAATTATAGTTTTAGCTAATTTTACTACTTCTGTGTTTTAAGCTCCTTAGAAGCATTATAAGTGATTAATCCACTGCTTTTACTATGTATTTACCTTTTCCAGCTAGATTACTTTCATATGATTTCTTGTCATTAATTAGTGCCAATTATGTACATCTTAAAGAAGTCCTTTTATTATTTCTTGTAAGGCTAATTTAGTAGTGATGAACTTCTTTAACTTTTTCTTTCTGGAAAACTCTTTATCTCTCATTCAAATCTGAAGGATAACCTTTCCAAGCAAAGTATTCTTGGTTGAAAGTTTTTCCTTTTGGCACTTTGAATATGTACTGCCACTCTCTTCTGGCTTGCAAAATTTCTGCCAATAAATCTGCTTATAGACTTATGAGGTTTCCCTTGTATGAAATAATTTATTTTTCTCTTGTTGCTTTAAAGATTATTTATCTTTAACTTTTGACATTTTAATTATAATGTGTCTCAGTGTGGCTGTCTTTGGGTTCATCTTATTTGGAACTTTCTGAGCTTTCTGGACTTGAATGTCTGATGTCTGCATCTTTCCCTAGGTTAGGGAAGTTTTCAGCCATTATTTCTTCAAATACATGTTCTGGTCCTTTCTTCTCCTCTTGGGACCTCTGTAATATGAATGTTATTCCACTTGATGTTGTCTCAAAGGTCTCATAAATTATCTTCATTGTGTTTTTTTTTTTTTTCTTTTTGCTGCTCTATCTGTGTGAATTTTAATGCTTTATCTTCCAGGTTGCTGATCTGTTCTCCTTCATCCAGGCTGCTGTTGAACCTGTGAATTTTTCAATTCAATTATGTATTTTTCACTTCTGTGACCGCATTTTTACTTCTTTTGTTTTCTGTCTCTTTGTTGAAATTCTCACTGTGTTTATCCATTCTCTCAACTTTGCTGAGCATATATATGGCTTTGATTCTTTATTAGGTAGATTACTTAGCTCCATATCAATTGAAGTCTTTAGCTGAGGTTTTATCTTTTTGTTTCATTTGGAACATACTTCTCTGTTTCTTCACTTTGCTTGACTCTGTATTGGCTTTGCTATATTAGATGAAACAGCTACCTCTCTGTCTTGAGAGAATGGAGCTTTGTAGGTGATAATTATTCTCATTTAATCTTGCCTTAGCTTTTGGTTGTCTCTTAAACCTCTGTGATTGCCTAAACCACCTGATTTATTCTTGATATGCCCCCATTATTGAGGGTGTGCCAATAACCCATTAGTGATCCAAGGGAAAGTCGCATTTTTAACACTTAGTTTCATGCTGATTGGAGACCAGACCCTCGGGTAGCAGCTTTTAAGGTATACAAATATATACAGTCCTGTGGGGCCACATTTGTAATCTCTTCTGGCTTCTAGATCAGGAAATCTGGATGTGTTCCTGGGAGATAGTTGCAAGAATAGGGACTCCGGTTGAGTGTATAAGTTCCTTTCTGGGGGGCCCCACTGAGCTGTAGCAAGACCTGTGGGTTGCACAAAGTTGGTGTCTTCCTATTCATGTTCCCTGGGAACACCTCCTTAGCTTCTAGATGTGTGGGACACCTGGAGCCTGTCTCTCAGGTTGAAGTTCCAGCCTAAGTAAATAGGCCCTTTTCACGGGAAAACTAAGGTTTTATTTCAGTCTGCTCCCTGTGCAGTGTCCTAGGGGTGGATTGTGAAGTACTGTCTTTCTGATTGTTACAGTCTGTGGAACTCTGGAACACCAGCCTTCTTTGCCACCAGGGCCAGGTGATCAATGGCTGTTCCTTATACAGATTGTGCACACTTGCTGGTTCCAGCAAGATATCTGGAGAGTGTAGGGAGTAGGGCATGCTTGCTAGCTCCAAGAAGGCAGTGGGAAAATACCTTGACTACGTGTGCCCAAGGGCTTCAGCAATGCCAGGAAAGTGCTTTCTCTGTATGTATGCTGGCTTTAAGCAGAGAATGGGGGAATGCTGCCACTGCTTATGCTCACCAGAGGCCTGGGGAGTGTCACAACTGCCCTAGCTTGTGGATTTTAACTAGGAAGCAGAAGAATTCCTTGACCATTTGAACTCACCCAGCCCAGCCAGAAAGCAAGAGTGCTGCAATCGCCATGCTCTTCAGCCTCAGCACGTGCCCAGTTGCTCACCCCCAACCCATCCTACCGAGGTGGCAGGAGGGTACCCCATCTGATCTTACCCCTGTGCTAATGGGCTATGTGGAGAGTGCATCAAAGACATCCGTCACCACCTCTGTCTCTAGAAAATGTCACAGCTTTCCCCTACCCCTCCAGCCAATTTACCCCCAGATCAGCAAATGAATAACCCTCACAGATAATCTAGGTGCATTTCAGACCGCTGTGTGTTTTTTGTTTGTTTGTTTGTTTTTTGTTTTCCCCCTGGGTCTGGGGCAAGTGAGGCCACATATAAGCCCTCCAAGAGGGGAATCCCAGTTTCTTACAGCACTGTGGGACCCCCAGATGTCAGCTCTATTGATTTTCTGTGCCAGACATCCTGGGGGCTCATTTTTCTGGTATAAATCTCAGAAGCTGGAGTGCCCAATGTAGGCACCAACACCTTGCTTCTCTGGGAGAAATACCTATCTAGAAATTCCTCCCTATTGTGTGGTGCAGTGCCAGGGCTGGGGTATTTTACAAGATCGTGTCTCTGCCTATCCTACCTCCTCCATGTGGTCTCTTATCATTTGTTGTTGAGAGCAGTCTGTCTAGTTCTCAGATCTTTTTAGAGAGAAATGATCCTTATATAGCTGTAGATTTAGTATGTCCATGGTAGGAAGTGAGTTCAATATCTTACCACACCACCTCTTGGACCCCCTCCAATAATCTACATTTGATTTTTTTTTTTTTGCTTTATTTACAAAATAGCAGGTCTGGCTATAATTTATAAAGTTATGGTGTGATCTGAGATGTCTGAGGACAGTGGTAAGTCATTATTAAATAGTATTTAACTTTTCTAGATAGGACATCACATATGTACATTTGTACACACACTCAACCCTTGGATGAGCACACTCAAATCCCGGTCACTCTGGCTTGACAGTACTGAAGCCATCTGAACTAGCAGATTCAGCGTGTTTGTGGTTTATTTGCTCTGTGGCACTGAGTATTGATTAATGACATAATAAATCTTTTTGAGACTTATTTTCCACTGTGAACATACCATCCTGAAATGAGAGCTACAAGCCTGAGTAGAGGTGATGAGATGTATGTCAAATAAGATAAGTTGGTCTAAGCTCATGACTGATGAATAAATGCTTTGGGGAAGTAACCTGCTTGCTTTTCCTCAACCTCACACTGTAAAATTGCCTTTGAAAACCATCAGATGCTTTCATTAGTTTTTATTGCATTTATTTGGATCTAAAACTTTCTACTGTCTGTGTAATTTTAGGAAACAAATTGAAAAGGGTTGATACCCTTTAGATGATTCTATTCATTCTAGGGCTATTAATTTTAACTCCATGGTATCAAAAGAACACAAAGTATAGATGAGGATTTAGGAAGATATGCATCGAAACCTTGCTTCTGTCTCTTACTAGTTGTGTGACTTTGCACTAAATATAGGTTTTCTTACCTACAAAATGGGATTCTGCCCCTAAATGGTAATTCAGAGTTAATTGCTCTAAAGTATGTAAGGCATTTAGTACAGTGCCTTTACAAGACGAAGATTCAGTGCATGGGGGGAGAGGAGGTATTTCTCCCCTTTTAATAAAGGAAAAATTTCTCCAATTTCTCATTCATTTAAGCATCATTCATAAAATACCTCTCATAAGCCAAGCACTGAGCTAGCTACTATACATTGGTCATGATGGAGGTAATGGTGGTGGAATAACCCCCTTTATCGTATACTTTAATATTTTAATTCTAAATAGGCTTCCCATCAATTAGTGTATACGATAACAAATTATAAAATACAATGTTTATACAAGAGCGTCATGTCAGATAATTAGGAGTTAACAAAGTGACATAAGACCAACTCCCAGCCCTCGAAGAACTTAAGACTAGAATAATGGTTCTTAATAAGAACTGATATTCCCCCAGGGGCATTTGGCTGTGTTTGGAGAAATTTTGGTTGTCACACGGTGGGAGGAGATGTGTCTTACCGGCATATAGTGTCCTGGGACACCACTAAACATTCTACAATACAGAGTAAAGCCCCCAACGACCAAAAGTTATCCATCCCAAAATGTTAATAGTGCCTAGACTGAGAAACCCTGGGCTACATCAAGCAATAATGCAAACATATGCAGAATTAAGCCATAACATGCATTACATTGCAGCTATTTACAAAAGTACAAACAATGTTTGGTTGTAATCATAATAGCCACTAACTCTCAGGTTGTGCTTATTCCATACCTATATGTCTTAACCCATTTAGTCCTCTTCACTCTTTGATGTGGGAGTCTGATTATTAAATGCATTCCATAGATAAGCAAACTGGGTTGCTAAAGTCACAAAGTTAGTATAAGGTAGAGACAAAATTTGAACCAAAGATGTCAGCCTCAAAATCTTGTTATCTTAACCATTATGCCAATTCTGCAAAACTTGTTGGGAGCTCTTCTAATAAGAATAGCAATTTTTTTTATCAGAGGAGGGGTCTGAGGATCTGAACAGTAGTTTCACTGTGGTGAAAGTATGGGATCCCTGCTATAATAGTTTCCCAAGGCTTCTCCTACAAAGCACCACAAACTTGGTGACTTAGAACAATACACATCTATTCTTTCACAGTTTTAGATTTTAGAAGACCAAAATCAAGATATTGCTGGACCATGGTCTCTTTGAAGGTTCTAGAGAAGAATCTTGCCTTGCCTTGCCTTTTCTTTGCTTCTACTTGTTCTTAACAATCTATGGTGTTTCTTAGCTTGTAGCTGCCTCACTCCTAACCCTGCCTCCACCTTCATATGTCCTTCCTCTTCATGTGTATCTCTGTGAGTCCTCTCCTCTTTTTATAAGGACACCAGTCTTTGGACTTAGGGCCCACCCTAATCTAGTGTGATCTCATCTTAACTAATTATACCTGCAAAAACACTATTTCCAAATAAGTTCACATTCTTTTCTTTTTTTTTAAGATCTTATTTTATTTTAGAAAGACAGTATATGTGTGAACAGGGATGAGAGGAGGGGCAGAAGGAGAGGGAGAGAATCTCAAGCAGACTCTGCCCTGAGTGCAGAGCCCATTGTGGGGCTCGATTCATGACCCTGTTGTCATGTCCTGAGCCAAAACCAAGAATCGAATTCTTAATTGACTGAGCCAGACAGGCACCCCCAAATAAGTTCACATTTTAAGGTTCCTGATGGACATAACGTTTTGGGAACCCTGTACAACCCATGACACCGGGTATCATGTATATAATTCTGTATGTTAACAGGAATGTTTGCATGTACCCAGAAGATAATGATCTTGCAAAATGGAGTTTTCCAGCACTATCTTTAAACAGTAGAATCAGATGCAGCATAATGAGACACTTAAATCATTGTAAGACCTGAACCAACTCATACTAACATTCCCAACTCATGCATGGTGAGCAGAATTGTCTGTACTATTTTTTCTCTCTCTCTTTGGCACATAGTTAATTCCACTTGACTAACATGACATTTGATGTGTATTTCCCCAAGAAAAAAGGATGGATCATTATGGTTATTTTACCTTTTAAAAAATTTTTCAATGTATCTAAATATTTCTATTAAAATTAATATTACTCTTTTAAGTAGATCAGAATGTTCTAGCCTTTACTTTGCAAGTTTCAAAATTCTTTACCCTACTATCTTTGTTCTATTGTAAAGTTCTTTTTTTTTATATTTAGCCTTGTAATTGTAAAAAATCTGTTTATTATAAACTCCACGAGAATCATATAAAATCTTATTTATATTCACAGCAATCTTTAATACATTGAATTCATTCATTAATTTCTGTATCAAATGATGGTGAAAGTATTAGTTAAATAAGATACTTAAGAAAACCATATGCTGAGAGCAATGAAAAAAAATTAACCTATTATAGAAATGGAAAAGCAAACCAGAGGAAACACTTGGAATGGCACAGTAAGGGCGTCCAAAAATTGGTTCCTGCTTAAGAACAATAAGAATACTGCAAAAATAGGGCCACCGGGGTGGCTGTCAATTGAGCGTCCAACTCTTGATCTCAGCTCAGGTCTTGATCTCAGGGTTGTGAGTTCGGGTTTCATGTTGAGCTCCATGCTGGGCGTGGAGCCTACTTAAAAAAAAAAAACAAAAAACGAATACTTGCAAAAATAGTAAAAACCAACTTTTTCAGAACTCAGGAAGTTAATCAAAACTTGCAATGAATTATACAGAGAATAGTCAAGAAAAATAGCCAAATCTTGGTAAGAACAGCAAGCTTTTTGACTTGCTGTATTTATAACTCTCTCTCTTCTTAGGTCTTTGGTAGCCTTGAAATTCAGCAGCCTTGAAAAACAAAGTGTACGTGGAAAGTAGTGGTGTAGCAATAACTGGAGGTGCAGAATGGGTTTGGAGCTCCCCTCAAAATCACACACCCAAAGAACTGCCAGTATTTAATCTGTCTGATAGCTCCCTGGAAAAGCTCCATTTCCAGTGTTTGTCTTTATTTGACCAACTCAGAACTTACTCAGTGGGAAAAAGCTTTATGCTCAGAGTGCTGGTTACACATAATCAGGAGCAATTGTTTAACTTTAAAGCTTTCTAAGGCAGTGATACCAGTTAGGAAAAATACGCAGTTGGCCAAGAAAACATAAAACCAAAAAACAAAAAACTGAGGAGCACGGTGTCAGAGCAGGCTTTGAAAAGTTCTAATATATTCAGGATGATCTTGGAGGCTGTGCATATATGCAGGGCTCTGCGCATGCTCAGGAAAGACCCAGAAAGGCACTTATCTCTCACTTATATTCAACACTGAAGCTTGGCACAAGGAGGAAGTGGATGTTAAGGCGAAGTTGTAAACGGCCAAACTTTGAAGGTTTCTCCCGAAGTCAAGATCACAGTCAAGTTTCTGGCTGAAATTCAGAAAGCAGGACTGGCTTATACCATGACTTTGCTGAATGAAATTGCAAATAGTGATGGGAGTGGGATTAGTGTACTATCCAAAGAATAGAATCGTCTAAAGGAATAATTTATTTATGGCTTTTATCATTTTATGAATCATCTCCCCAATGTCTCTTTGGACTGAAATTAAGCCTAATCTCTCATATTAGGCTTACTCTTAGTAGATCAAGTCAAATCAAGGCAAATAGTTTACGAGTGTATAATGACAGATGCCAACAGTTGGAATAGATGTGTATTAGCTTTTGATACAAGCTTTATAGATTAGTATGACTATAGAGTTTTATACTTAAAACTGTCAGCCTCCAAACTTTTGACTAATAATTTGTTAGAGTACGTTGTTGGTATGAGTCACAAAAGAAAATCAATAGCCTGGATAGCAGAGAAAAAAAATTCAGAAAAGATCTTTATCACCAGGAAGTCCCGCAACGAAAGAATTATTCTGAGATCAACAATGAAGAATAAATAAATTGTAATAGTCAAGCTAGACCAATCAAAAACCTTACTTGACTTCAGTTAATTAATTCCATATTCATGAGTGGGGATTATCTTCATCGTGGACATACATATACGAGCAGCCACTCTCTTATTTATGAGGCAATAAATCATCAATGTTTTTTTTAATCAATATAAAATCTTTTTTTTTTATAAATCTTGATGTGGGTCTCATAATGGCACCTATCCTCTCTGTTTTTATGTGGTTCAGAAGGGCTTCCTATCACATTTCATTTTGTAATCTGATTCCATGATCGTAACCTCTACCTGAGTTTTGCTGACTTCTTAAAAAAATAATTGCCCGTGTCATTTTGAATCATGCCCAAACACTTACATAAGCATATGTGTGGTCCTTCATTTCCATGTTGTTTCTTATTAGTACCAATTTTCTGTTACTTTTTTTTTTAAGATTTTATTTATTTATTTGACAGAGAGACGGCCAGTGAGAGAGGGAACACAAGCAGGGGGAGTGGGAGAGGAAGAAGCAGGCTCCCAGCAGAGCAGGTAGCCCAATGCAGGGCTGGATCCCAGGACCCTGGGATCACGCCCTGAGCCGAAGGCAGACGCTTAATGACTGAGCCACCCAGGTGCCCCCATTTTCTGTTACTTTGAGCATTATCAACAGCTGTTTGATGCTATTTATTGCTTAATTCCTCCTAGCTTGGTGCACAAAAACAGCTCAAAATGTGTCTGAGTGAATGAATAGCTATACTTCGTATATAAAGGAAATCTAATCAGTTTTAGATAGTTTGGTTATCTCATTCTTGGGTTAGAGTTTCTTGTTTTCCATACACATAGAACTAATTTCCAGTAACCAGTCAATAACCACTTTGAAATTTCAAACTGAGTGCATCACTTCCTCATCTGTAAAATGGTATAAAAATATTGCTTACCGTGTAGGGCCATTATGCGGATTAAATAATTTAGTGCATAGGAAGTACCTGTCACATCATTCATTTATCATGCAGATTCAGATAAGGGCCTACTGCTAGAGATACATCAGTGAACAAAGCAGCTAGAGAATTCCTACTTTTGTGGAGCTCTTAACCATAGGAACATACAGTGCTGGGTATACATGTAGACTTGCCACTAGGCCCAATAAGATTCAAAATAATGTGTAAGATTGACTTGTAAGCCCTTAGGAAAGGTAGTAGTGATTGCTTAAATCCAATAAAAAAATTTCACGGGGCACTCAACCCTTTCCCATTGGAATTTTTGAGGTCAGTAAACTATAAAAATGACAAATATAATGACCTTAAGTCTAAACAGTCCAGCTGTGCAGTTACAGGAATGGGTACCGCGACTTAAAACACCTTGTGTGGGAAGCCTTAAAGAGTTTAATTGACCACAAGATCAATATGAGGAAATGGTATGATACGGGGGAAAAAAAGAGAGAGAAAGAGAAGCAATTTGTTTTTAATTCTAGGGCTATCATAGAAGCATATATTCCAGAACAAGTGCCATGATACTCTGACTCAATGCTGTGCAAAATGTAGTATAAGTCTCCAACTCTGGAAGAAGTATGAGTAAGCCAAAATGCTTCTGGAGGAGAACAATCAAGAACAGTGTGTGAATGTGTGAAAAATAATGTTACGGGGTAAAAGAGGACTTCTTAAAGACACTCATATCTCTGATGCAGAGATTTGAGGAAAAAATAAGAGCTGAAGGATTGCATAGAGGAGAGGAATTGGACAGAATTCAGATCACATGAGTGAAGTTAGAGAGATGCAGATTTAACTTAAATATGAATAAGAAGAGCAGAGAGAAAATAAAGTCCGTGCACTTGTGAAATATGCGAAATCAGGACTTACAGAAGAGTTTCTATAGAGGCTGGAAGTGGCCAGGTCTCTCCCAGCTTGGCACCTGCTAACTTTTATCTTCTTCTCAAGATCTGACAGTTAGTGTGTTGGGCAGGTTTACATAGACTTGAAGAATGTAAATTTAGGGCAAATAAAAATAAATGTAGATTATCTTCAAAAGAGCAGGTTTTATTATTACTACTATTAATAAAATACTTTCTCTTGAGAATCTACCAAGCATGAATTCATAAGATGGTTAGTGAACCTTGAAATTCATTTTTTTTGCTCAAAAAGCAATGTCTTAAATCATGATTAATTATCCACACAGGCTCTTTAAATCATAAAATCAATGAAGATTGAGATCAAGAGAGTAAGGGAGGCCCATAAGAGGGCACCTCTTACTTGAAAGCTGTGTTGACGCTAGAGGTGGCAAATAGGTTTCTTCTTTTTGATCAACTGCATTTAATTGGAAATGACCGCCTAGATATCTCTCTTTGGAAGGATTCTGAAGCAGAGCCTCTGATCACTGGAGGGAAAAATACCACAATAAGCATGGTTCACCATTGGCAGAGGACCTGTACTTTGTTACACACGTCATGTAGCAGGTATTTCTGAAGAAATTAAGAGAGTCATTTGCCTTGATGGGTTATAGTTCATCCGTGCAGGTGGCACTTAATTCTTGGTGCCCCACTGCATTTACAGCTTCCTCTGCTAGAGGACAGCCTGTCTGAACCATAGCAGCTAAGGCCCATGATCAGATGCAGAAGCTAGAGCCTTGCATGGACCTGCCCCCCAGCTCCCACATTTGCATAAGTTCTTATCCTGGGAAATCACTCATAGTGGCCATCCTCTGATTAAACCCGCACTGATACACTTGCTGAAAATCAGGCCTGGGACAGGAATATCGATGTGCAAGGCTGAACAAATGTACAGTATTTTCTGTCGCTGATAGTCGCTGATAACGATCACTTGTCAGGCTTTTGGCTAAGATCAAGTGCAATATTCCCTGATGAGAAAATACCTAGTGGTTTCACATAACAAATAAACCGTTAAGGGAACACGTGGGCCTCCATAGGCTCTTGCTTCAGTCAAATGTCGAGTCAAATCTTTACATAGATGCTACTGTGTTATAGCGATAGGAGATACTAACACTGCACGTCCCGTGTTCAGATTGTTTGTTGGATTAAGTGGAAATGAAATGCTCTGTGCAGCCTTATTGCCAAGGGTTGATTTGGACGTTCATTTTAAAGATAATTTATATACCTTGTGCAATGTTCAGATAAAATGCGTTTATCTTCGAAAAAGGAAGTGATTGAATCCTTTTGTCTTACTGTTGCTACACATGAGAAACATTTCTTTTTGATACACAGATATTAACTTTTTAAAACTTCCCTGAAAAGAAATGAAAATATCATATAAATGATTTTCTTCTTCGGATTTATTAATTAAAAGATATAATAGATACAGTTATATAATGGGTATTGTTTTTTATGGCTTCTTAATACAATACATACAATACATACATACAATACAATACAATAGGCAATCGAAGATCTTTTTCTCTCCCCCACCCCTATTTTCCATCTGTTTCTTCTACACACACACAAAAGGGGGAGTGTGCAATGAACTGACAAATTAAGACAACTCTGTCCATTTGGTAGAATGAAAACATTTTATAAATGCAGTTTCCTCTCCTCTTCCTAATAGCGGATAGTTGACAATGAAGGAAAAATTCTCATTTCTACCTAAGGCGATTGTAAAAAAAAAAAAAAAGAACAAACAAAAAAAACAGGAACAACAAAAAACCAACCTCATAAAACACTGCGACATTTCTGCTCACTTATACACAGCTCAATTTCTACTGCTGGTTTGAAGAAGATGCCAAAACCCATATCTGAAAAGAAATAAATAATAGCTTTCTTATTCCAAAAATGCATGCATAACTCAAACTCAATTTTGACTGAGGGACAGAAATGGAATTCAGAGCTCAAGGTGAGTTTACCTGATGAATGTAGCAGTGTTTTCACTTTTTCAATTGTATGCTCAATTTCCTACTTTAAAAATATCCTAAAATTCATTAAGCATTAAGCCCTGCTGGGTGGTGACAAGATGCGGGCGCAGCAGTGCCCATAAGAGTGCCTGAGTCTTTCCTTAGGGATAGTCCTAATTAAAAACTGGTGGTTGCTTGCCTGAGTTGTTCTATACAGAGAGTATCATGAATTCTCAACCTCTGTAGGGGTGAAGATGTGAAATAATGAAAAAAGGAAAAACATATAGCAAATGGAGAAAAGTGAAGACATCTCTTGGGTTGATCAAGTAAATAGGGAATTCAAAGATTTCAGATTTAATATTATTTCTCTTCTGCTTAGAATTCAGGGTTTTTTTCTTGATCTCTCCAGTTCAGTGCATCTTAAATATCAGAATGCATCAGAATAACCTGGGAAATTTAGTTTTAAAAAAGGCAGATTTTTCAGGGCTCCCTCTACTTATTCTTAACTGAATCCAGAATAAGTCCTGGAAATCTACTTTTGTACCGAAGTCTTCAGAAATTATGGCACATGGGACCATTTGGGTACCACAAATCACAGTGCAAAGCATCCATTCAATAATATGAAACTCTAAAGTGAAAAATAGAAAACATCTAGTCGAAGATTTTGCACATTACTACACCAGAAATTCTGATGGCATAATTCTCCTTATTCTCTGTAGCCTTAGCAACCATAAGGGAAGAGGGCTCTCAGATCTTTCTGTGAATATCACCAGGTGTCTGAGGGAAATGCAGATTTTCAGGTTTCCGCTAGTCCCCCAGAGATTTAATACATTTGGTCTTGAGCGCAGGACTGTCTGCTGTTAGCCTACATGTTGTGGGATCTTGCTGTGTGTGGTTCGTGGGGTACACTTGACAAACTTCTGCCTAAGGAATGCCATCAACACAGTATGGCCACCAAAGACATGATTATGACAACTATAACTTTATGCAGTCACCAATGAACTGATAAATGAATCCACATCGCGGTATGAACTACATAGAATTTTGTTAGAATAATTTCTATCTAGTAATAAAAACTTAAAATCACTCTAATTTTATTAATAAAAAAAGAAAAACCACTTGGCTTGTGAATTTTAAAAGTCCAATGTTAGCTCTGTCTTCAGGGATCACATGGTGTCAGCAGAACTGTGTCTCCCCATTTCTTGCTTCTGCTTCCTGTCTGCATGCTGACTTCTTCCTCTGACCTCTCTGCCATGATGAGGAAAAGCTCCATTTTCACAGCCCCTCAGGTTCATGTGCCATAGAAACAACTAGAATCTTAGCTGGTTCCTGCAAAATCTTGAGAGTTACTGTGGTTGGACAAACTTAGGTCATGTGGTTGAGGGAACATGATTTGGTCATTGGTTTAGCCTTGGTATATACGTTGGTGGGGTGAACGCTCCCAGGACCATACTCACGGGAAGAACATAAGGAGTGTGTCCATTAATTGGTTGCTATTGCCAGAAGGAGGGAGATGGATCTGGGGAGACTTCCTCCGTAAACATCCACTGTGGCCTTACATATGTACCAAAGCAACCAGAAGTCATGTGCAGGGGTAGTGTCTATAATAGTTTGCCAGATAACTGGTACTGAAAGAGACAGCCTAGTATTTTGAGCTTTCTTGCTAGTAAACACAGTAAAGTACTAGAGCTATCAGTGTTTGGAGCTTCTAATTAAGCCAGGTGAATTATTACCCTATTGGGATTTGTGGTTTGTACTTGAACTCTTGGCCGCTTCCCTGCCTGTGCCGTAAAAACCTGGCAGAGTCTCTGTATGCACATGTGTAATCCTTCCATGGGGGTTCTGTGCCATAGACCCCTTTGGCAACATGATGAAGCCTGTGGACCCCTTCGTGGAAAAATGTTTTTAAAAGCATAAAATCAAATACATAGGATTACAGAGAAAACCAATTTAATTAATTTTATTAAAAGTTTCATATGTTGTAAACAAATTTGTAAGGTGGAATTATGTGCTTCTTCATGACCTCGTTACATTGCTTAGTAAAAGTAAATACATTCTTTTTTCCCTTTGGCCATCCCAGTTCGCAGACCCACTGAATTTCGGGCAGTGTTCCTGGACTCTGGTTTCAGAATAATTATCACATGGATGCCGGGGGCCTCTTAGTAGCAATGATTGTGTAATTCCCCAATTTAAAGTCCTCCATTTGTTCCCAACTTTTCTCAAAACAAAGTCTGCAATCCTTAGCAAGACACCCAGGCCTTATTATAACCGGAGTGGGCTCAGTCTCTCAAGCTCCCTCATCTTATAATGTACGCTCACACTGTACTAGAAAACACGCAGTTCCATGAATAAGCAGTGTTTTCTCACGTCTGGGCATTTGTACACGTGGGTAGTGCCAGGACAAACTCTGCCTCTCTCTCTCTCTTCCATTTCTGCTGGCAGATTCTTCATTCTCCGTTAGGACTCAAACTCACTTCCACCTAAGACTTAGTTAGCCAAACCTTCCACACGCTTCCTCTGCCCCTCCTCACCCTTGTGGAGCACTGACATTCTAGTCCAAGGTAATAAGTTGGAGAATTTACTGGGCAAGTATCAGAAAGATGTCAGGCATAATAGAACATTTACTTGCTTAGTGACTGTAGCTCTGGCGAATTTCAGGCAAGGGTCTCCTTTAAATAGTCAGTGCCCATACTGTTAAAACTATTTCAAACATCTTACACTTACAATCGTCAACTGCTAGTGTGAAAATAATTTTAGTGTTCTATTTAATAAATAAATCTGTGATCGAAGCAGATTAACTGTTGTGTCAAATGAGAATGAGACTTCTGTCCATTTGTGTGTATTTTAAATTGTACCATGAAATGGAGAATAACAATGTCATAGTTATTTATCATTTATAATCTCCCGAGCCTCAGTTTTCAGCACGTTTTGTATATTAACCGTATTTCATCCTCACAGTAACTCTACAAGGTAGCTACTATTCTTACTACTGTTTCGAGGAAGCTGAAGCTCACAGAAGTTGAAAATCTCATCTGAAGTCACATTGCTGGTGTGGGATTTCAATCCAGAAAATAAGGCTTCGGAGCTCTCATTAATTGTCAGAACATATGGTATAATGCTGTTTTTTATCAACGAAGTCCCATGTCACACATGGCAAGAATGGAGGCGTGTGTATGTATGCACACACGTACACATATATAATTTTTTGGGTACATCATTCTCACTGTATTTTTCTGAATGGACATCATGACTGCTGTGTGGATCTGGTGTTAACAATTCTCCTCCAGAAATTGGTAACATTTTAACCAGGAATAGCTAATGAACTAAATATGCCCATTGTGTCTGAGACTTTTACCATTTTGCTCCCCATACTGATTCTTTGCCTTAACAATTTTTACCAAGATGTCACCTGAACTACTGGTAGAATAATCGCTACTATGGGATTTGGAGGGACTAGACCTGTGTTCAAACCGTAACATGGTCCTTCACACATTTGCAATTAACCTACTTATTCCACACCTCAAGCTCCTCTTAAGTAAAAATGGTAAAATTTGAAAGGTAAAGAATGTAACCACATTTTGGAATTTCTAACTATATTTTTATTTATATAAAAATTTTAGGAATTTGAGGTATGGGGCTCCTTTAAGGTAAAATACGTTCTATCTCTACAGTCTTTGCAAAATCTCCTCTTCTCTAGGCTCCTGAGAAAGCACAGAATTAGATATGACTTTTTTGCCAGGCTGCCTTATTCTCAGTCCACCTCGATAGTTCTTGTCACATCTCAGTATCATCTATTCAAAATATTGTTATTTATTCTTTTTTTTTCTAAATCGACCCACTTTTTCGTTTATGTAATTAATTTAAAAGGGAAGCTTTACCATTTCTGTAATTTACCGAGTAGATAAAATTTTTTCTTTACTACGTTAAGATGAGTATAACACAAAATAAAAGCATTCAAAGGAAACGCCCACCAAACCCTCATCCTCCCACGGGTCAGGGGTATACATGTACTTCCTTTTGGGAACTGCTGGCCTAAGATAGTCAGCTGAAAAAGCCCTTCATCAAACTTCCCCTTACTGAAGTGCCTGGAGTGAAAAAGGGTCTTTTGTCACTCAACAGAATTTACTGTTGACCTCTTCAGTCACAGATGCAGTTTTGGCCCCATGGCATTATCTATGCAGACCTGCTCATGGTCAGGAGCTAAGGGCAAAGCAGGCCCTTGGCAAAAGTACACAATAAAAAAACTAACTTCAGCATCCTTCAACTTCTTCCTCCTCCATTTGTCTTCCCTCTTCAGGAATTCTAGCTGTCCTCACACTTCACTTGCCCACCCGTCGCTGAAAGCCCAATTATGGTTTGTCTTCTAGAAGCAGAAACCCTTTTTGGAAGAGAGCATTTCTTTCATCTATATTCATTACCTTGTTCTGCCTCAAAACTTCAGAACATAACTTTCCTGGAAATATTCGCTCAGATATATGGTTGGTAACTCTCTGATCTAAATAAACTGATTCCTGATGAGTTTTCTAATTGATAATAATGTGACCCAATTGCTTCGTCTCCGCTAGAGAGGAATTTAAATTTTAGTGAGGGGAGTGGCCTTGACTCATCCTCTTTTATTCTAAATGATGAGTGTCTGAGAGAAGTTTAATGCCCTTCCTGGGTAGATTTTTCTTGAGCAGAGAACCATCTAACACCATTCTTCAGATCATACCATGTAGCCTAGAAATTCTAAATCTTTTGGAATGAAGTCCCATTAATCTTTCTGTGGAAGAATCTGGGATCTTCAGAGAAATAAACAAGAAAAAAAGGTCCCTTAAATAATTCTATGTATTGGTTAGTGCTCTCATTTTTGGTAGGTTTTATAAGTTAAAGAAGAAGCAGAATGGTTGGAAGTAAATTGCATTGCAACTTCCTCATCATTTTTATGAAAATCTAGCATCTGGCTGTTTTGTGTCAACGTCAGCCTATATGTGGTGGTGCTATAGGCTAAGAACTCCTGAGACACTCACCTGGGCCTCACTACTTGCGAGTCCCTACAGACATTGACCCAACTGCCCAGAACCAGTGTGGTAGCTGGATTGGTCCTTAAGGCTCTTATTATGATGGGAAGATGAACTCAGCTGCAACCATCAGGAACTTTGAGGAACGAGGTTTGTTACTCGAAGGTCCTTGAAGAGATACCACATACCCAGGAGCCACACAGCCGGGTTATGAGGAGAGAAGGGGAGAGCTGGGGCAAGACCTGGGATCTTCCTTTTTTGGGTCCAAGGGTGGGGTGCATAGAGTTTCACAGGTTTAATCTTTTCTGGTGAATTTAAAAGGTAACAGATTGAGGACATGGGAAGGGAGGAGTGGGGTCACTCAAGTGGTCAGTGATCTAGGGTGTCCAGGGCTTTCCAAGAAGGAAACTTCATGCGTGGGCCAGCCTGGTTTCTTACCTAGGTGTTTTTGCTAGTAGCTGTCGTCTACACCTAGCAATATTTATTCAGAATGGGTGTCTTTGAAATAGATGCTGTGGTAATCAAAAGCTTACTGTCAAGCACTTCAATTATGATTAAACACTAACGTCAGGTTCTTAAACCACACTGGTCCACACTGGTTTTGCCTCCCACAGGTCGTAGCCTATGTCAGTTGAGAAGCACGAGCAGATGTGTAGAGGCAAACTCACTCTAAAGCTGATGAAGCTGCAGGAACCCCTGGCTTGCACGGGCCCCTCACAAGGTTCTGGGAGGACTCCTGCAAACTGTTCACACCGTGTTCACTATAATGTGTTTTTGTAGAATTTGCAGAAGGAAGACATTTTGACTTCAACTGTTGAAGACCACTGTCGTCCACCTCTGATTTGCCTTCTGTCACATTTCCCCTTCTGTTGAGTGACCTTGGCCATGTTTGTGTGTGGGATCTGCTAAAGGAAATAAAGTTGGAGGATACACTTACCTTGGGTGCATGTGGCTTACAGTCGGTTCCATGCATCTATATTATGGAATTGTGGCTAGCTATTCTAGCTTAGGAAGGCTCCGAGATACTCTTCAACTGCCAGTGTCAATGACATCTTCACCAAAAGGTGCAGGGTCAGATTGATGACAAAATGTTAACTAAATATTTTAGGGTTTTTTTTCCCCTGGATTTTCTGTGTTTGTCATATTCTTAGCATTCCTAATTAACTGGTTGTGATTTCTTTCCTCATTCCAAGTAAGCATAAGCATCCCCTGCAGTACCTAGTTTTGTATCAGTAATTTTATTTTTTAATTGTCTTTTTTTTTCCCTTAGCCAGAAACCCCAAATTGTACATGCTTTAAGCCCCGCGGTTCTACCTTCCGGTGCCAGCTGTAGCTTTCCCACAATTGGCACTAGTGAAGCCACTTCAGCAGACTCTGTCCCTCACCAGATAGGTTCTATAACTGTATCTGGGTTCAGGAATTTCATTTCTGGACTATAAATGGCTCAGTTATAATGTTGGTAATTAATTAGTAGAAATGCCTGGTGTTATTCTCAATTTCTACCGCCACCTATTTCAGTGACAACATGAGGCACATTGATGGCTCTTCGTTTTCCATTTTTTTTTACCCCAAGAAGTTTTCATTTTGGTTTATTTCCTTCATCCTTAGGGCACTCCTCTTAAACCATTACCCTTGATATTTGCTCTCTATCTTCCATGCCTGGGAACAATTTCCCAAAGATTTAATTAGCTCTCGCATTGACGAAGTAGTTCTTTGCTATGGCGCCTTTATTTGTAAACAGGAAAGTCTTTTATCTTTGGCTGCCTAGAGAATTTGCTACTCAAAATCCATTTCCCCCTCCAGTTTATTACTTCTCGAGTTCAGAATCATGCATACCTATAGTTCTGTTCATAGTTGCCTTACCTTAGGGTCTAAGACTCAGGGACATATACGGCATCTTCCACTTCAGTATTGAATTCATTGTTGGAAAAAATACGCCAAAGACTCCATTTCATATCCAGCTTTCATTACTTTGTGGATTCTCTATCCTTAACAAAGTGAGGAATTTTTTCCAACTTTCTAGGTGGTTCAAATGCATTTATATAATATATATTTTACAAATGACTAATCATTGTTTGTTCACATTTCAAACTGCCAAAGTGCTGTAGTATGATCCCATTTAAACAGTGAGTGCTTTATTCCACTACGTTGATTCACTTGTCTTTGTGTTTCTTACAAAGTCTCTGTCTCTCAACTTATCCACTCCAGGGACTATAAACAACAGCTGGAGAGGGTATAACCCAAAAATCTTTTAAATTTTAATCTGAAATAAATCTCAGTAAATCCACATGTAATGAGAATAAATGTTTAAAGTCATTTAACCTGAAATTTCTTTTAGTTATAAGATCTACTTGAAAATTATTTTAAAATATTTCTTTTCATTTTCATCCTTTATCATAATATATTTGACATGGCTTAATTAAATATTACTAAGTGCTTGAGGATTTCCTTGTGCCTAAGGTCCTTATTCTGATCTTGATAATTTCCAATTGTACAACATTTATAGAAACTGTAAATGTCAATGGGACAGGGTCAAAAGTTAATTGACTCCACAATTGAGTAGGGAAAGTTAAAAAATTAGATAAAATGAAAACATGTCCCTTAACTCAGTTTTTCTTTTTTCTAGTAAATTATATAGATTTAAGAAGACAGTACTATGAATTCTTATTAAAAGTGTGGGTTTCTGTTAGAACTTCTATTTCTATGTACCAGTTTTCAAGATGCTAGATTTGCTGCTGTCTGAATTTCTTTGTGCCTGGTATTGATTTACAATTGGCTTCTATTTGAATACACAGGTGATAAAAAAGCAAGGGGTTTGAAAATGTTCTGGTTGGTCTTTAACAATCTGGCTCTGATACCTGGGCTTCTAGTTGCTAAACTGTCCTGTCTCCCCATAGCAACAGTTATAAAATAATGAAAATACACTGTATATTTAGGTGGTAATTTAGTTTGATATAAAACATATTTGCATTCAGAGTTTGATGCTATTTCCATAATCGCCTGGTGGAAATAAGAGAAGAGATGTTATACCCTTGTTCCACAGAAGATAGAATGTATGTCTTGGAAAGCTGATTGACACATGGGAATATTAATTTCTGAAGATGAGTTCATTTATTGTTTAAACGTGATGTGTTGTACGGAATTCAAGATTATGAAAGGTATGTGGTGGGAAAGTGAATTTCTGTCTCCTGTCCTTCACCCATCCCATTTCTTTTCCCTGGAGGCAAGAGTTGCTGCTGAGGTTTTGTGTTGTGTTCCAGGGATGTGGAAGGTGCCTTCCAGCAGCTGCGTGTACCCAGGATCGGCGCACTACAACCCTCAGGCCAAATGTGGCCGGCTGCCTATTTTTGTAGAGAGCTTATTAGAGCACAGCCATAGCCATCCATTTAGGTATTGTCTATGGCTGCTTTTGTGCTACAACAATAGCATTGCAACAGAAACCATCTGCCCCACAAAGCCGAAAATACTGGTTATCTGTCTCTTTACAGAAAAATTTGCCAAATTTAACTCTCAAATAGCATGTGTGTGATGCCTCGCCCTCCAAAGCTTGCATGGTAGTAGTGAATAACCCATATGCTGTTTGTTGACATTGACTGAATCAAAGAATAATGTTCATTTTGATTTATGAACCCTTGTCCACAGAGAGGTGAATGTGTCCTGTGAGTATGTTATGGACTAGCTTTGCTATGAAGGTGGCTGAATCTTGAGCCACCTTGAATCTCTGTGTCTTCAATAGGCTCGGTCTGTTGATTTTGGTATTTTCAGCATTAACTTCTGGATTCTCTGTGTCTTCAATAGGCTCGGTCTGTTGATTTTGGTATTTTCAGCATTAACTTCTGGATTCAGTTCTCACACTGTTGGTCGTTATCCTCTGGAGAAACCCTCAGGAGCTCTGCAAGGTGTCCACAAATCCTTTGGCCCACTGAGAGAATAATGATGTGACTATGGATCCCATTGTGATAATTACATGGTATCAATTAAAACTTGTCAGATGCTCACATTCTGAAATTAGTAAAGTGAAAATTTGGCATTTTAAACTACCTTTGAAAATTCAGTAAATGTCCATACATTGTGTAGGCATATGACCTCTTAGTAAGGCCAGCACGGGGAGTTTTCCCTCCATTTCTTCCTTTTCGTTTGAGGAATACATGAAGGAGACATGTCGTACATAAGTTCCTAACCGTCACGAGGATCAGTCAGGGGGACAAGATGCACACACTAGGAGAAGCCACTGGGGACTGACCCCAAGGGAACAGTATCTGCATTTCTTCAATCTCACGATCATTTCACGATGATTTGCTGAGTGGTTAGAGTGAGAAGAATTGCCATTTCTAACAATTATGTTTCTCCTTTACTTTTTCATGCTTGTAATTCTTGAATTTGTCTAAGAAAACTGTGTATATGATTGAACTTCACTAATAACTGTCTTATCACTTTACATATTTGCAAATTTTGCCGTTATATGTTTTTGTAGCCAATAAATGCTGGAAGTTCACGGACTAATATTTAGGAGTTCAAGAAGAGAGGGCTTTCCATGCTGAACGCCACCTGTCCTGGACTGTTTCAGATAACCTTTTCTCTTCAGTGGGATTCTGACTTTCTAGCTTCCTCAAACCAGGCAGGCAAAGTCCTCTTTTAGGCATAAATTAAACACAAGATACCAAAATTTCTGGAAACTCTCCTCAGTGTCTAGGGAACACAGGCTTCAAATAATAGATAAATGGGAATATTTCGGGGGTCATTATGTGATTATACATAATATCATGTGGTATTTGAAAGTCAGGAAAAATAAGCATTAGTTAAGGCACAGGGTAATATTCTAATAAAACTCCTGATAAAATCCTTTCATTGTAAGGAATGCTTGCAATAATTTGGTGCAGGTGAATGATTATAATATTTTCTCCAGAGCCTATGCTGGAGGACTGGGTTAAAATAACCTCTCTTATCCACTAGTAACATATAAATAATAGGCTACATTTCATCATAATGAAAGGTGGTGAACATATGAGAGGATTGGGAAGAATTTCAAAACTCCCTTAGGTACATTTTTACTAATCAATGTGAGCAAAGTTTGAGGAAATCTGTTTGCTCTCCAAAAATAGTAATTTATTTATAAAGCACTTGAGATATCTATGATGAATGATAAGTCCAAATTATTATGAAATATACTGTCACAATTTTCTTAGGAACAGGACTAGAAAATACCATTCTACCTTGCATGACATTAATTTTAAAAACTTTTAAAGCCAGAAAAAATTCCCTCTGGTATTGTAAGGCATTCTGCATGATCCAAATTATCAAAGAAAAGAAAAACAGGTGGCTAGGTTACCAGTTTTATTCTATGTTGAGTTTTCAGTAAGTGTTTAAAAAAAACAGACCTGCAATGTGTCCATGGAGAAAGCTTTTCATGCAAGCTACTTTGGTTGTGTTGTAGAGACTGAGAAACAGAATCCGTACCCAAAGAGGAAAAAATATCATGCCTTAGGAGAAAAATCCTACTAAATCATACATGCTCCTACTATTAAACAGGCCTACTTCAACTACTATACATCCCTACTAAATCATCAGGCTTCCGGTCACCAAGTTTCAGCTGTGCATCGCTTGAAGCTTAGAAAATAAATTCCATGGTCAATGATAAGAAATTCAAACTCAGAGTCACAAGATTGAGAATGTGCAGATAACATCTGCCACCACGATTCTATCAGAATTGTCTTTTTATTAAATGATAAACACAGCTCCAACAAGCCACAGATCATTTTTTCTGAGCTCAGTAAGTAGGCTTTGCAGGAGGATTGGGATCCGTGGGAAAATTTCTAGACCAGCTCTCAGGAAAATTGGGTGCCTGTTTTTGCTGTAAATGTAGCAGGAACAGCGCTCATCAAATATTCCTCTGTTCCCCTACATTTCGCAGTCTTTCATGTAGTTAGCTGGGGTCACATGACTAGTTTGGGCCAATGGACTATGGCCGGAAGAGACAAGTGTCAGTGGGGAACCAAGGTAGCTGAGAGGATGTGCCTCCTGCCTGTCTTTCCCTGTCTTTGCAGACTTAGAAGCCACAGATGGCATAGCTGCAAGGCAAGAGGGTCAACCAACCCTCATTAGACATTGTCATGAAGAAAGGGATTGAGAAGCCCCTATGGTTTTTTAGGTTTGCTTGATGTGGTGGCTAATATTGATTAACGACTGATACGGTGAAACATAAATCATGGATTCTATTTTTATTCAATTTTT
This sequence comes from Ursus arctos, assembly GCF_023065955.2. NCBI lineage: Eukaryota > Metazoa > Chordata > Mammalia > Carnivora > Ursidae > Ursus > Ursus arctos. Next base: position 54,166,021 of record NW_026622808.1, on the reverse strand, counting down.
GTGTGAAGGTAAACTATCTGCTTATCTTAAGAATAAAATCATTTTTGTAAAAATATCTGGTAAAACTGAATGTTAGTAAATTGCCAGCCCGAGAACCTGGGAATAAGTTGGTTTAAACTGTTATAAATAAAGCAATTCATCTGCCCAAACCTGATCTCACAAAGATGTTAATATCACATTTTTATGAATGTTTAGTTTTCTGGATTTCTCCAGCCACAATTACAGGTTTTCACATTTTATCCAGTTTTTGGTAAAAGATCAGAAAATCCCATTACTACCTTCAACATAAAAAGCCTTTAATTGTTTGAAATCAATATTTTTTAATTCAACAGAAATAATTTAGTACTCTTTTCGAGATTTCAGTATAGATTATTATAAGATTCAATTTATCCTAGCTGTGGGGGAGGGGTGTTCCAAGGGAGGGGGAATCATTAGAGCTTATATTATCCCCTCCAAGCACTTATGGTAATTGCAAGAGATGTCCACACATGGAAAATGTTACATTATCAATCAGCATATGATTGAGCTAAAACTATAAAGGAACCACTAAGGGCCTTTAAACTTCTTATGTTGTGGAATTAAACAGATTTAGGATTGAGTTCTGATTCTAACACCAATAGCTCTGTGACCTTGGGCAAGTCACTTGACAATGCATAAACCTTAGTTTCCTTATCTGCTACAGCAAGGATACTGATAATACTTATCTCCCAGAGCTAGTTAGTGAGCTCAGCCACTAGCATGAAGCAATTACTCAATGAGAGCCAATAGACACACTAATAAGAGCTAGATGCACACTACAGGGCAAAGATGACCACATGAGTCCAGATAGTTCATGAATTCGGTTATTCTGTTAATACGCACCGAGCTCTTGCTACATTGAAGGCCTATGCTTGTCTCCCCGGGCAAAGCGCGGTTGTATCAGTGGCAGGAAGGGCTAGTTAACCACCTAACTTCCCTTGTGTGAAGTGGTTGCTAGCAGGCTGCTGTTCAGCCTGAAACTACACATTTCTAGCCTTTGCACCTTTGTGTGTCTCTGTACGTAATTCTTGCCAGTGGAATATCCGAAAAAGTGTGACTTACGGTCTAGTCCTCTAAAGAAGCAAATGTCCTTCCTTCACTGCAGCTTTCCTGTGCACTGGCTGCTTGTAGAGGACTCCTGGGCCCCTGGAAGGGGTGCAATCCCAAGATGGACAAAGCCTGGGTCCTTGAAGAATGACAAGGACAAAAGCTTCCCAACATTGGACTATTACATAGACAAAACATTTTCTGCTGTGAGCCATTGAAGTTTTAGGACTCATTTGTTATAGTCCACAGTGCTTCTCCTAACTAAGATAATCAGATAGGACTTTGCCCTAAGTGACTTAAGGGTCTGTAAGAAAATGCATATTACAGTAGGTTGCCTTATTACTATTAGCTGATAGATGTGTCTGAGCAGGTCAAGCCCTTTCAGATTTTGAGACCTTATGGCCATAATTGACAGTTCTTCCTTTTTTCTATTCCTTGCATCTATTTTCCTCTTGATTAGGGAGCCATGAAATGAAAGCACAGACTCTTGCATTTCACTTTTGTCTTTGTTCCTACCACTCACCCTCCAATTGGTGAAACTCAAGGCCAGGCTGAGAACGGGTCAGCACACTGTCCTGAAACTGTCTACCACCCTTTCTGTCTGCCTTCACTCTGCCATGCTGGCATACTGTACACTAAGAAACTGGTTCAAGATGTAAGTAAAAATTTAAATAAAAGAGAGTAATCTAAGAGGCAAGGTTTCTGTAGACTATGAATATAGTATGACATCAAATTAACTTTTAATGACTGATTTAGAATGACTCAAGCCTTATCTTAAAATAGCCCTTGCAAAATATTTAAGTTTTGCTTTTAGCTGATTCAAAATCAGTCTCTTAAAAACGTAAGTACCATTTCTAGGAAATGCCTGACATCTTCCTCCAGTCAGCTATCAGTGGTTAGTATTGTTGAGAACTTTCTTCGTTGTGGCTTGACAAAACGTACCCTATCATTTGTTTCTATGACTTACATGATTTTTATGAACTATCAGGTGGCATGCACAAATAAACCTTGATGTCTCCTGTGTCAGTACAGTTCAGCTGATCCAGGCCTGGCTCAGCTGGTGGATCCGGTCATGTTGGCTTGCTTAGACATGTGGGAGCTGGCAGGGAGTCAGCTGCTCCAGACTGGGCTTGGATGGGGTTACTCAGCTCTGTTCCACACGTCCCTCATCCTGCCCTAGGGAGCAGTGAGCCAGCCCAGGAACATCCTTCTCCTGGCAATGACAGAGACACAAGAGCTTATGCTCAATCTTGCAAATAATTTTCAAGCTCTGTTTGCATCATGACTGATGACATCCTGTTGGCCAAAGCAAGCCATATGATCCAATGCAGGTTCAAAGGGTAAAGCAATACACTCATCCTTTCATTGGGAAGATCTGCATGATTCTATGGCAAAGGCAGGTCCTACCGAAATCTAGTGCTTGGATTCTCTGTTTTCACCTTGGAAGGTGCGATTAATGCAGTTTACTATAATCATCTTATTTTCCCATCGGAAGATACTAACTTCCCAATTTAAGCTTCTTTCTTAACCACCTACATTTTCCCATTTGAAGCAGACTCTTTTTTGATTAATATTAAGAAAAAAAAAATCTATGTCCTTAACCAGAACAAGTTAGCTAAGAGGCAACAAAGCAATATTATTAAAGGAATTTTTAGTCTTAAAATTTCAGCCAATAGCTAACTTTATCTTTCAAAGAACAAATGTAAATATTCATAAATTTATTCATTCAACAAATATTTGTGGCACTAATAATTTATAGAAAGCCCAAGTGCTTTAAGGGACAAAATGTTAATAAGACAACGTCTCTGCATTTTTAGATGAATCGAAATTGGAAAAATGACCCCTCCCAGAACCACTACTGAAATTATTCATAACAGTACAGTAACCCAACAAGGAAAGGGACTTCTAAAATTTGTTTTGTGCCATTTAATATGGTTCTCATCACAACTTCGACTAAAGAGCAGTGTATGTTATTAGATATGTTACTTAGTGTTAAAATGTTTGCTAATAATATATGATATTGGATATATATGGGATTTTCCCACCGAGCTCTGTTAAAAAGGAAGCTAGGAATCAAATAGAAAAGTTGAGAGGCATTATATTTGCATGATGAGTTGGAATGAGCCCTCCGTAGAAAAGAGTAGCAGTCCTGAGACCACTGTCCTAGAAAGGACTGCTGACAATGTTGGCTCTTAGCTGGCATCTGAGAGCTGAGATTTTGAAAGACTCCCCACCATGTCTAGAACTGATAAGCATGTCTCACTAAGCTGCATAAGCTGTTTATGCAAATGATATGATTTGTGTTGTACACCAATTTTTCTTCAGTGAGTCTGGAATTTTGGTACATACTAGGCAGCGTATGCCTTTGTGACCAACACCTGGTAAAAACCCTGGGCTGTGAGTCTGATGAGCTTCCCTAGTAGACAATGTTTAATATATGCTGTTACAACTTACTGCTGGGAAATTAAGCAAGTCCTGCGTGACTCCACTGGGAGAAGGCTCTCAGAAGCTTGTGCCCACTTTCCTAAGACCTTCACCCCATGAGTCATTTCCCTTTTCTGACTGTCATAAATCAAGGCTTGAGAACTTCTGTATGCTGAGTCCTGGGAGTCCTCCCAGTGAATCATTGAACCTGGGGGTGGTCTTGGGAACCCTTAACTGAAGTACCATCTTCTATTTCTTTGTTCTTAGCTTTCAAAAGTGACCTTGTATGGCAAACTCATTCATCCTTTCAATGGACATTTACTGGACTCCAACTATGTAACAGTCATTGGGTTAAAACTGGGAATAAATTTGTGAATAAGACCTACATGGCACCTGCCTTCATGGAACTTTGATTCAACAAACAGGGGTTGAAATAATAGACGACACATTTATTTTTAGCATGTCCTTCCTCTACCCCTTTTTTCTGCTAGTGTGGAAAACATGCCAATTAGTTATAGAGCAGTAAATAGAGGACCCATCCCCTTAAGAAAACATTTCACTAAAATTTATTGCTTGGCTTTTCTGTCTTCCCTAGGGAAAAAAAATTATATAGATAAGTGTAGCATATGAATTTAAAACTCTGTGAAGGTATCATGACAATAATTAGATAAGCATTGTCCTGTTATGTAGGATGATGCTAAAATGGTTACTGTATATTTTTATAACCAAATTTGCCAAAGTACTCCAAGGACTCCACTTGCAAGAGAAAATAACAGATGTCATACATGTGTTATAACTAGAAACTCTGCTGCTATGAATTCTGACAGCAAGTTTCAATAATGAATTTGTAAGTGGAAACAAAACATACTGGGTATTGTAATTGATTTTTAAAGCAACTTCGATATTCTTGAAATAATTAGGTCAGATGTAATATTTGAAATGTAAGTGTGGGTTTCAAAAGGAATCCAATGATGAAGGGAAAAATGATGAAACATTATTACCCCTTTGGAATTAAAAAAAAAAATACAGTGACATATTGGAAATTTAAATTGCTTGCCTCCTTCAGCTTTATGCACAGTTTTTTCTGGGTGCAAATCAGCCTCCAGTTTTTATTTTAAGATGTTCTTAGAACATATGAACCGGATTAAGTTAGCTTCCATCTGCACAAAAGTGGGAAGATTTCACTGCCTGTTGTATCGACCAGCAAATATTTTCTCTTCTTACATCAACTTCTGCTGGGAGATTGAAATAAACTAGGTGGAGGAGAAAGAAGTGCCATCATGATCTAATTTCTTTCAATTACTTTGGGTCTTACTGGAGCATACGTCTTATATTTTATGGACACCCATTCATCTCCTGTGCTTTGCTGCCTTTGTAATCTCATCATTAACAATATATGAGAAGAGTAGTTCTTCAGATTTCGGCATAACTGTGATTTGTTCATGGCTGCCAGCACACTGGGGGTGGATTGGCTTTTGTTATGAATCATTTGTGCACATGATTTAATACATGTTTGGACCATAAGTCTGGCTTTGATTTTTAAACATTTGACAGATCGAGTCAATCTTGCGTGAACATAAGTAAAGTGCAGTGTGCGCTCAAATATCGTCTCCTTAAGCATGGGGTTTTCAGCCATGTAATCATTTGAGGTCATGGCTGTCGTGAATTCACAATCATTTTGAATTAGAATTTAACCTGTGCTTGTTGCCCAAAATCTTGAACGGAGAGAACGGTCAAGAGAATTCGAAAAGACATTGAGTAAGAAGCATTGAAAACGTTAAATTTAGTGACAAAGATGAGTTTGGCATCAGAAGGATATGTGTTTAAACTTCTGGATTTTTTATGTCGTGTATACTTGAGGTTAATCAACTGTCAAGAACTTATTTATTCGTAAAATGAGTCTACAAACAGGACTAGCCTCCTGAATTTTTTTCAATATTAAATGGCATAATTCTTGACACAAAATTATCTCAGTGACTCAAAAATATCACCTATCGCGTACAATGTACATTTTTTGTAGTTTAACACACAAAAAGAAAAGGGTACAAAACCTAACTTGAAAGAAAGGTCAGTAAAGTTTCAAAAAGTGAACACATCAGTGTGGATAGCGCTGAGATCAAGAAACTGGCTATTATAACATGTTCCTTCCAGAAACGACTTCCCATCACACAGGAAAAATTATTACCTGACTTCTTTTCATCATACATGAGTTTTACTTACTTTTGAACTTCACATATTGATTCTTTCTGGTTTTCTAGAGGCGCTCTCCTGTTGTCTGTGAATAAAGATGAATTCTTCCTTTCCAACTCTTGCTTTCCCCCACTTCCTGCATTGCACTGGCGAGGAGTTCCCATATAATGTTGACTAGAAATGCTGATAGCGGTCATCTTTGTCTCGTTCTTTTTTTCAAGCAGAAACTACTTAATATTGACCCTGATCCATGATCCTTGCTGTGTTTTCAAAGAGGTAGTATTATGTTAAGAAAATTCTTACCTGTTCCACTTTGGTTTTTTGTGTTTTTGAGTGGTTTTATTTTGCCCTGTAATTTTATCACAATCTTTATCTGCATCCATATGATTTGCCTCTTTTTGTGGTTAGTGTGTCAAATTACATTTTTTCCCCAAATGTTAACCAACTTTGTGTGCACGGACTAAACCTCACTTAATTGTGATGTACAACCTTTTCTGTATAGTTTTGGATTTCATACAATATTTTGTGAGGATTTTATATCTCTGTTGTTGGAAAAGATTTGCCTGTAATTTTTCTTTCTTGTAATGGCCTTATCAGGATTTTTGCCAAACGTACGTTGGTCTCATTAAACAAGGGAGGCTTGTCCTTTTTTTGAAATTCACGTATCTTCCTTAAATGTTTGAAAAGGCTCACCACTGAAACCATCTGAACTTAGGGTTTCTTGTATTGGGTCTGGTAATTACTGATTTTTTAAAAGATTGATTGATTGATTTAAGAGAGAGAGAGAGAAAGCACACACGTGCACATGCATGTATGCATGCGTGAGCAGGGCGAGAGGCAGAAGGAAAGGGAGAGAGAGAATTTCAAGCAGACTCCCTGCTGAGCCCGGAGCTGACACATGGCTGCATCTTGAAACTCTGAGATCATGACCTGAGCTGAAATCAAGAATCAGATGCTTAACCCACTAAGCCACCCAGGCACCCCTGGTAATCACTGATTTTTTTAAAAATATGTACTTTTTATCTAAATTGTCAAATTTATCTTTCGTTCTTTCTTGTTGCCTTCCTTTACTTTCTTGGAGGTAATTTGTACTTCTCTTTCTAGTTTCTTAAGATAGATACTTAGTTCATTGGTTCTCAATCTTTGTTTCTTCCTAATATATGAATTTTAAAACATAGATATGCCTCTAAATACTGTATCACGTGTATCTTAGAAGATTTGATATTTATTATCATTTCATTCCCAAGATTTCCAAATTGTTTTTGTGATTTATTTCTTGACCCACATTTTATTTAAAAATGTATTGGTTAGTTTCCAAGAAGCTGAAGGATATCCTAGTTATTTTTTTGTTAGACTAATTAGTTAATTAATTGCCATATGTTCCAAAAACATAATTTGAATGAATTAAATTCCATGCAATTTATTTAGTTTTATTTGATGATTTGTCATATACTTTATTTTGGCAAATATTCTCTGTGGACTCACAAAGGGTGTATATTCTTTCACTGCTGGGTGCAGTGTTCTATGAATGTCAGTTGGGTCTATGAATGGCAAATTAGGTTAAAAGTGTTATTCATGTCTTCTACAACATTACTGATTCTAGTTGTTAGGGATTGGTGCTCTGGAATCTTGCCATGATTACATCTCACTTTTGAGCGGAAGTCACTAATCTATAGTTTAACTTATTAATTCTGGTACTTAATTTTAGTGAAAAAAAGTCTTAAATTTGACAGAAATTATGTCTTCATTTATCAATTGATACTTGAATATTAATATCAGTTTATTTAGAATTTACACGTAGAACATTGCTTTATTTAGTTGAAAAGCCATCTGAATTCTTATTTATTGACTTATTCATTAATTTAATTTTTCTAGAAGAACTTGTTGTCATAAGTCATGACATATTTTCTTCTTGGACACCTAAAGGTTGTTGAGAATGAAATGCTAAATCTTATTTTATAGCTCAGGCAGTGGGTAATACTAATGATGCCTAATTGTTCTGAAGTTGGAAAGTTAAGTGGACCAGCTTATGCCATAACAATTAGGGCTTCATTAACTCTAGGTAATTAGTCATCCAGTGTTCCCAAGTGGAGCCCTCAGAGGATTTTGAAATGGTATATGAGTGAACTGTCAGCCCACGATCTCCAGTTCGTAACTGTTTTTCATATAAATAAGCTAAATATTTCAGGCCAAAATATTGAAGCATTCGTTGCCAAGCAGGGGGCTCTATTGTGTCTAATAGGATAATACTCTAACCATAAGGCTATGATTCAATTCAAATATAAGTGATATGATTCTAAAGGTAGTGTTTATGAATGAGCCAATTGGACAGGTTTTCAATATCAGACACTCAGTTATCATCTAAGAAGTTGCTTCACTGGTAAATTTGTTCTGACCCGTCATATCTAAGAGCAAATATATGGGACTAACACAATTGGCTTATTGCTGGGAATTCATTTTCAGCTTTTTAATGCATGTACTTGATACAGTTGTAGTTTGAAAGTTTAAAATTTATTATTGTGTATTCCAAGACTATCCATTCACTGAAAGAAGATAAGCCTTGCAAACTGTTGCAATATTTCTTTGCCAATCTTTTCTTTTTGTAATTGCCTTGTCTCTGAAAGTAAGAGCTACAATGAATGAAATGTGTTTTTATCGGAGCATTTTAAACAATCGCTGATAAATATTGATTGTACCCAAAGCCAGTGGTCCAACAGTTTAAAAAATAGATGATTCCTATTTTTCTCTAATCCAAAAAGCAGACATGTTTCCATGTTCACGAAATGGTAAAGTTTCACTTTCACTTTTAACTTGTCTTCTGAGAGCTTCAAGTAATGCTGCTTAGAAATAGCTGGATGCCCAGCACTGCAATTAGAAGGAGGCAGTGTGGGAAGGAGCCTGCATATACCTTCTAGGAATTTGGTTTTTAATATTTGGAAACTCTGTGTTACAATTGGCAGAAGTGATATTGATTATAAAGAGGAGTTAGACTAGTGGGGAAGTAATATTTTGGGGGTATTCTTATTTTTATTTTCTATGCATTTTGTGATTGAATATCTGTCCCATCCTATCTTACCGTGAAAAATATTTTCCATCCATTTTCTCCCAAAGCAAAGTGTGCTTTGATATTCAAAGATAAACTGCACGATTTCCATCTAAGAAAAGAAGCTTAACTTTCAAAGTCACCAGAACACAGTTACCACATTCCTAGTCTTAAAAGAATTATTTTGAATGCATATCACAGATTTGGTCATACTGCACATTTTCAGTTCCTTTATTCTGGAATTGCTATAGCTGATTTTCCTTATATGTATTAGAAAAAGCGCATTAGATAGAATGCTCTCTAGAATTCCTTATAATGAGGCTAAAGTTTGTGTTTTAAGCATTAAGCCACTTTGCTTTTTCTCTCTTTTAAGGTAAGACTCATAAAGAAAAAAAAAAAGCATAAAAATCTTTTAAAATTAGGAAAGAACACGATTTGAGTTATTTTCTTTTATTTTCAAAATAAATTTTATAGTAGATCACAATTGTAAGACTATTGGTGGGTTGACTTCCCTAAGATTTTCATCTTAAACTTTATATAGTCAAAACTGTGGCAGATGACAAGCGTTGGTAAAGAAACGGATTTATTTTAGATTCAAATCCCTCATCTCTTAGTATTAGGTTTGCCCAAGTAAGTTTTAACTATAGAATCTCTATAGCTTTGGGATCTTTATTTTGTATAAAAAATGCACAAGGATTAGTGTCATGGTAATATGATTTAAATGATATTCTTTCATAATGGCCTTTAAAAAATTCTAGGTAACAAATTCCTTATGATATTTTGGATTGCTTTCCTTGACTAATATAATAAATGTCATACATTTAAAAATAAAAATATTCTAAAGTTATTTAAAATGAATTATACAATGAAAAGTAGAATGGAATCCTTGCAGTACAGTTTTAAAAACTGTGATAAAATATATATAAGATAAACTTTACCATTTTAACCATTTTCATGTGTACAATTTAGTGGTCTTAAATATATTCACTGTTATACAATCATCACTACTGTCCACTTCCAGAATATTTTCATCATACCAAACAGAAACTTTATTTATTAAACAGTCACTCCACGTTCTCTACCCGTCCCCCCCACCCCAGCCCCTGGTAATCTCTATTCCACTTTTCTCTATGTATTTGCCTATTCCAGATTCTCTTATAAGTGGAATTATGCAACATTTGTCATTTTGCATCTGGCTTATTTCACTTACGTATTTTCAAGGTTCATCCATGTTGTAGCATGTGTTTGAATTTTCCTCTTGTTTAAGGCTTAATATTATTCCATTGTGTGTATATGTGTACATGTACGTATACATGTATATTGCATTTTGTTTATCCATTTCTTTGTTGATAGACATTTGGATTACTTCCACCTTTTGGTTATTTGAATAGTGCTGCTGTGGACATTGGTATGCAAGTATCTGTGTAAATCCCTGCTTTCAATTTCTTGGCATATATATCTAGAAGTAGAATTGCTGGTCATATGGTAATTGCGCTGAACTGAAGAATCACCAAACTGTTTTCCTTAGTGGCCAGACCATTTTACATTCCCGCCGTGAGTTATGACGGTTCCAGTTTTGCCATATCATCAACAACGTTGTTATGTTCTGTCTTTTTTTAATAATAACTATCCTAATAGATGTGAAGTGGTATCTCATTGTCAGTTTGCATTTCTCTAATGACTAGTGATATTTAGCATCTTTTCATGTGCTTGTTGGTCATTTGTGTATCTTCTTTGGAGAAAGGTCTATTCAAGTTCTTTGCCTGTTTTTGAATTAGGTTATTTGCTTTTTTGTTGTTGTTGAGTTGTAAGAGTTTTTAAAAATATATTCTGGATACTAATGCCTTATCAGATACATGATTTACATATATTTTCTCCCATTCTGTTGGTTGTCTTTTACTCTCTTGATAGTTTCCTTTGATGTACAAAGGATTTTAAATTTTGATGAAGTCCAGTTTATCAGTTTTGTCTTTTGATGCCTGCATTTCTGGTGTCATAGCCAAGGTATCATTATCCAGTTCAATCTCATAAAGATTTTTCCTATGTAGTCTTCTAAAAGTTCGATAGTTTTACCTCTTAAGTCTAGGTCTTTGATCCATTTTGAATTAATTTTTGTCTATGGTATAAGTTAAGGATTCAACTTCATTCTTTTGCATGTGAATATCCAGTTTTTCCAGCACTGTTTCTTAAAAAGAATGTCTTTCCCCGTTGAATGGTCTTGGTAGGGCTGTTGCAAATCAATTGAACATTCATGTGAACATTTATTCTGGGATCTTTTCTATTCTTGGTATTACATATTAGTACCATACTGTTTTGACTGTTGTACCTTGTATTAAGTTTTGAAATTAGGAAGTCTGAGTCCTCCAAATTTGCTCTTTTTCAAGATTGTTTTGTTACTTGAGGTCCCCCTTGAGATTCCGTACAAAATGTTGCATGGGTTTTTCTATTTCTGCAAAAAAAAAAAAAAATAGCATTGGAATTGTGATAGAGATTGCATTGGATCTATAGATTGTTTTGGGTTGTATTGTCATCTTTAATGAGTACTAAAATCTTTTCATTTACTTAGGTCTTTAATTTCTTTCAGTAATGTTTTATAGTTTCTAATGTTTAAGTCTTGCCTCTGTAAATTTATTCCTAATTATTTTATTCTTTTTGATGCTACTGTAAATTGAATTTTCTTAATTACCTTTTTCGTTGGTCATTGATGGTGTATAAAAGTACAACTGGTTTTTGTGTTGCTTTTCTAACCTGCTACTTTGTTTATGAGCTCTTATAGTGCATGTGTGTGTGTGTGTGTGTGTGTGTGTGTGTTGTACGTAATCTCTAGGGTTTCTACAGATAAGATTATGTCATCTATGAACAGATATAATTTTATTTCTTGCTTTTTAATTTGGATTTCTTTTATTACTTTCTCTTGCGTAAATGCTCTAAAATTTCCTATACTCTGCTGATAGAAGTGATGAAAGTGAGCATCCTTGCCTTGTTCCTAATTTTAGGAAAAAAGTTTTTAGTGTTTTACTACTGAGTATGGTATTATCTATGAGTTTTCTCACATGTGCAGTATGTTTTTAAGATCTTATACTCCCTACCAAATTTATAGAACTTAAATAACTTGTACAATTCATTATTAAAATGAACTTGGGAGTGTGCATTCCTAAATGTTATTTCTAGAATGTCTTTAAGTGTTTGTAACAGAGACGCTTGGGTGCCTCAGTCAGTTAAGCATCTGCCTTTGGCTCAGGCCATGATCCCAGAGTCCTGGGATCGAATTTCGCATCACGATCCTTGCTCAACGGGGAGCCTGCTTCTCCCTCTGCCTGCTGCTCCCTGCTTGTTCTCTCTGTCTCTCTCTCTGATAAATAAATAAATAAATAAATAAATAAACAAACAAACAAACAAACAAATAAAATGTTGAAAAAATAAAAAAAATAAATGTTTATAACATAAAACCCAAATAAGAATGGCTTAAAGAAGATTTGGGTCAATTTTTCTCTTGTGTGGTGAGTTTAGAAGGGAGACTCTAATAAAGTAGTTGCACAAAAACATTAGGATACTTGCTGCTGTGTATCTCTGGGATAGAGCTCTCTTCATTATATGCAATGTAGATAGAAGACTGGGCCAAGGGCAAAGGCTCTTACTTACTGAACTTCTTTCTTTACAAAGAGCTTTTCTGGAAACTTCATTCATTTACTTCACTTACATCTCATAGGCTGGAGTTTATTTGCACGGGCACCCCTCTGTGCAATGGGTCCGAGGAAGAGCAGTTTTTAAGATGGGCACGTTGTTTAAGTCAAGGAAGAAGGGTAAAATGGTTATTGTGACATTAACAATCTGTTCTACGTTACTGTGCATCATAAAAAATAAGGGAGGCGATATCAGTATCTTAAATATAGGTGTGCAAATGCCTGGCATGCAGTAAATATTTCAATAAATATTTATGTAACAAAATGAATGACTGAATATATCTGTATGGAATTTTTGAAATGAAAATATCAGGAAGTTGCTTTTAGACATACTTTCCATTTTGCCTTAAGAACAACAGTGAAAATAACAGGATTCTTACACCCTTCACATTCTTCGAATGTTAAATATTGTATTTGCCTGATTTAGGTGAGTGGCAAAAATGAATAAACTTTCTAGCATCACTCTATGGACCCATTTTTAGGTCACTCAATATTAAGCAAGTAAACCTGATAGTAAAAGATAATTTAGGGGAGGTAGATTTAAGAATTGAAAGTCCTCATCATTATTATATGAAACACACATATAAATTTTCACTGAAGGCATAAGTATCTCAGAACTCTTTGTCTTATATGACCTATTGCTAACTTATCCCAGTGTCTTATTTTACCTAACAATTTCACTGATATACTCTAGGCCAAGAAGATTCTCTGTTTGTTGTTGTTGTTGTTGTTTTATTGCAGTTTAATTGAGATTTTAACATTAAATTAGTTTCAAGTGTACAGCATAATGGCTCGACATTTGTATACACTGAAATGATCACCACTGTAAATCTAGTTATCATCGATCACCTTACAAAGTTACAAAATTATTTTTCCTTCTGATGACAACGTTTAAGATTTACTCTTAGCAACTTTCAGTTACGCACTACAGTACTATCAGCGGTGCTCACCAGGCTGTACATTCCATCCCCATGACTTACCTATTTTATAACTGAAACTTTGTACCTCTTCACCCCCTTCACCCACCGTGCCCACACCCCTAACCCTCCTCCCCTCTGGCAACCACCAATCTGCTCTCTGTATCTATGAGTTAAGCCAAGAAGATTCTTGGAAGATAAGTACCTTACAAGAGCCAGTCATATTTTTCACCTTAAAAATTAAAATGTTCTCTATTTACTCTTGCTTTTCATATGCATTAGTTAAGGAAGGCAAATTACACAATTAGATGCACTTTGTTGCTCAAATGAAAATCCCATATGCCCACATCTCAGCTCAGGAGTGCCAATTGGTAAAAGCCAACCTCAGACCCTGCACTGCATACTGATTTATATCTTTGCTGCTTAAGTCTTTCCTACTCGAGAGTTTAAAGTATCACTCTTCATCGTCAGTATTGTTTTGTTAGAATGCTTTTGATTTCTCGCTAAGAGTGGAAAGTGATGGGTTGAGATTAGATAGTTAGACAGATTCACTGAGTGTTGAAATGTTATTTACCACTGTTTTCCTTCTGTATCACAAGGTAAAAATGAAGCAAAACGAGAGATACAGTAGAACAAGGGGACAGTGCTACTTTAAATGGACTTCTCAACACAAATCAGAAATTCTCTTTATGAATACATCAAGGTGTTTTTCAAATAGTATAGAATAAAAGCCTTGAAAATATTTTACGTTTCATCCAAGTGATTTTTAAGTTCTGTGATAACAGGCCCAAATGTTTTATAATTCCATCACGATGGGTACCATTTATTGAACAAGTACATAGGCTAGGCCCTCTGTTAAAAGCGAATTTGTCTTATCACATTTAATCCTTACAAAAACTCTGTCAGATATATAATTTTATTATCCCCATGTTATAAATGAATTTACTCAACCACGGAAGCGCAAAGTTAATAGACGGTGGAGCGAGGACTAAAATTCAGATAATCTTTATGTAAAGCTCATGGTCTTAACTATTAGGCTGTATGCCTATGTGTATCTACGTATGGAGGGTGTGTGTGTTCATGTGTATGTGTGTGTGTTTGTGTGCATACTAAACTTAACACATTTCTTAACATCTATGAAGAAGCATAAATAATTAACAGAGAAAGATTTAAAGTTGTATTTTTATTGGCATTTAGGTCACTTAAAATGATGTATAAATTATGTCATTCAGAAGAGACAGGTTGATGCATTTATTGAAAATTAACTATCATATGGAAACATAAGAGATATTGATTAGGGTTATTTTAACACAAACTAGATCTAAAAGCATGTTTGCCTTCATTATTTAGTTACATGGGAAGTGTTGCCCCAAATAAATGTTAAGAATAAGATGTAGGGGCGCCTGGGTGGCGCAGTCGTTAAGCGTCTGCCTTTGGCTCAGGGCGTGATCCCAGCGTTCTGGGATCGAGCCCCACATCAGGCTCCTCCGCTGGGAGCCTGCTTCTTCCTCTCTCACTCCCCCTGATTGTGTTCCCTGTCTCGCTGGCTGTCTCTGTCAAATAAATAAATAAAATCTTTAAAAAAAAAAAAAAAGAATAAGATGTAGCAGAAAATAATTCTACCTCATAAAATTTTAGGTTCATGTATATTGGGGGAACAAAAAAAACATGGTTTAGAGTTTAAAAGCTATTCCAAGGTATTGCATTAAAAATAACATTGTGTCCTACCCTAATAGTCTTTACTATTTCAAGTAGTTCTATTTTATACCAAGATCCATCTGATATAATTACTAATCTACCAACAGACATTTTTCCCTCTAAAGTGGTGCCGTAATTTGGGGTCCCAAATTCTACTGTGATAAGAAATGGTATCATTTTACAAGAAACATTAATCCTTTCAAAAAGTAGAAATTTACCAAGAGAGCTTTAAAACAACAGAACAAAACGGTTGAATGCTTAGTGGTCTCAAAGAATTGACATAATACATTTACATTTTTACACGTAAATTATACTTTGTGGGCCTTATTATATTCAAAGTCTATGGTTTTGTTTCTTACTAGTAATTAGATCATATTTTAACCATAGTAAAGGAAACATAAGGCAGTAAAAATCTAAAATTTCAGAGAAGCTGTTATCACGTTAATATATTTACTATTCCGTCTATTACATTTATGGACAAACTAAGCGAGAGGTAGTATAAACAAAAGCCCTTCCTAAGGGCTGTGCACCCAATCCTATAGGTCGGGCACTCTAGAGGAAATCGAGTCAAGGCTCTGTGCCTCGCTTTCCCTACTAAAAAGGATAGTAAGAGTTGCCATTGTATGGGACATAAATTAGATAATGTATAATTTGTTTAGACAGAACTTAGAGTATGTACTTTATTATCTATTATTATTATCTTTTTTACTAGCAGTGTAATCACAAAAATCTGTCTTTTCACTTACCTGTCTGAATTCTATTTATTTTTGCCCTCAGAAATCCTACAACACAAATGTGGTTGTTTCACTGGGTCCTCACACATCGTAAAGAAAAAACATCAGGAGGCTCTAAAAATGTTTGTTGCATTTTTGATGAAAGTCCTTGATTATTTGCTCCGTCATGCCTGCATTAATACATTTATTCAGTGACTACCTTTTGAGCGCCTGTCACTGAGGACAAGGGATTTGACAAGATCAGCATGGTCTCTACTCTCAGGGAGTTTACAGCCATGATGGAGACAAACATTAGTCAGTGATCACACATGCTACACATTGGGACGCGTTCTACAAAGGATAAGGGAATAGTGAGACATTTTAACAAAGAAACCCAACTGAGACTGGAGGGAAGAGTTTTCTGAGTAAGTGACATCTAAGATACGACCTAAAGGATGAGTGATAATTTGCCCAATAAATTAGTTTCTAGAGGCAGGAACTGAATGCTCGGGAGTTCTGAGGCAGGAAAGGAAAGGATGCAGTGTGGTGGGAGCATGCTGAACAGAGGTAAGGTGGGGATGAATTTGACTGGAGTTTGGACAGGGTCAAGTCTTGGAGGCCTCACAGTTTGAGTGAAAAACCTAAGATTTTTTTTTTCCTGTTCGTGTCAAGAAGCTGTTGAAGGGTTTGAAGCTGGAAAGAAATTGGACAGAGTTTGCATTTTGAAAGAAGTCTGGTCACCATGTGGAGAATAGACTGCAAGGTCAGAGTGGGATCCAACAGGAGGCCATGATGGTTGCTGGATAAAAGATGTTGAAGTCTTGGATGCGCAGCGTGACGTGCTGGCCCTGTAGTTGGAAGAGGAGACAGAAAAGTTTGGGGACATAATTAACAGAATTTGTTAGTGGAATAATGTATGACACACCTTTGTATTGAGCTCATTACGTGTGTTTCTTTCCCCAATATTTTCTATATTTCTTTCCCTCTTTGCTTTCAAATGCAGAGTTGCCATTTCATGGTGTTGCCGTGCTATGCCACCAATAATGACTCTTACAGTCTTTGCTTCCTTCAAGAGATTTTTAAAAATTCTACCTTGCCCATAAAACCTGCTCTCACTTGGAATGAACTCAGTGCAGCATGCCTTGCTCATCACTCCATCTCCATGTGAGCATAATGATATTGTGCGGCATAAATGTCCCCTGTGTAGGCGCCTACCTCCTCCTGCTGCCCTCTTTCGAAAGCATCTTCAATGACACAGCTATACCTCGGTCACACTACACAGCAGTTCACATTACTTTGTATTCAGAAAATGTTTCAGCAATTGATTTTTGTGGAAAGGTAAGAATAAGAACTTTTGTGACAGAAACCCAGAATCTGTATTTTTAAGAATGTTATGGATTTTTAAAATAGCAGCATTAAAACCAGTGCCTAGCACAGGGATTAGTGTGAATGTGACTGGTGCTTTCTCTGACTCACTTTTTACAAGTCTGTCGGCCAGAGACACTTAAAAAATCTCTTATAAATACTGCTGATTTCAGTACTTAATCATGCCCCCCAACCTTGTCATTTAATTCTTTCACCTATGTTTGGTCTGTGACTGCCTATGTGACTAATTTTTTTAAGAACAAAAACCACAAGATATCTGTCCAAATTTCTAATGGTATTTCCACTGTTTTCCAGAGCTACACTGTGTTCCCACAGCTCAGTGCATTCTTTTTGGACCCAGCTTACTTCTTTGGGGTCCCCCACCCTGGCTCAGCTGTAAGTGTATACATCCCCCAGCCTATATCCTCTGGGTTTTTTCACTCTGTCCATACTCCTTTATCTGCTTAGTCGTTGCTTATACCCCAATTTCTTTTGGAGCCATTCAAGGGTTAATTTTAATCTCACGTCCTTGCCATATACACTGGAAGGTGAGTACATGTGCGTTTGGCTGTCCTCATGGGGATTTTACATCTTAACTATCTGATGTGTGATACAGTTCTCAGCATATGCATGTAATTTTACGACTCAGTGATCTAGAAAGAAAGATAATGGAGAAATATCAAATAGTCAATTGATGTAAGATTCACATTTTCACCTAGGTTAATGTTTGTGGCAAAAAATTCTGGCGCTTCATGTATCCATTCTGTCCTTCTTTAGTACTAGAGCTGCCGATTTGGCATTGGGCACGTGACCACTCAGCTATAGATTAGACTTGCTGGCTGCTCTTTCAAACACATGGAGACCCACAAAACGATGCTGGCAATGGCATGTGAGGGAAAAGTGCTATGGTCTGAATGTGTGTGTCCCCCTAGAATTCATAGGTTGAAGTCATAACATGTAAAAATGTTAGGAGATGGGGCCTTTGGGGGGTGCTAGGTCATGAGAGTGGAACCTTTATGAATGGGATCAGTGCTGTTATAAAAGAGACCCACGCAGGGATCCCTCACTCTTCTATGGGAGGACGTGGGGAGCAGATGTTTACTGTGAGGCAGAAAGAGAGCCCTCACCAGAACTTGACCAGGTTGGTGGCTTGATCTTGGACTTCCCAGCCTCCAGGACTGGGCGAAGTAAGGTTCTGTTGTTTATGAACTACCCAGTCTGTGGGAGCTCGTTAAAGCGCTTCAACAGACTAAGACAGAAAGTGACATGCACAACTTCATGACCTTAAAGCACAGGAACATGGCCACTTCTTTAGTTACTGGAAAAGGGAACATGGTAGGATCTGGGGTAGCTATTACCACAAAATAGAAACCATCTCTTATGGCTGATGGCGTACAAAGGTAGAAGTGTATTGGATCCTCAACACGGGAGAGCAATGACAGCAGCCCTAAGTTACTTCTTTTATGATACTTGATTGATCCACTCTAACTTTTGTTTTGGATATAACAGCCAAACTTAAATCCAAATGCAGTGTTGTTTCCAAAGATTTCTAAAGAAGCACCTCCTTTTTTGTTAGGTACTTTATGATATCTCATCGATCCCCACAGTTATCCAAAAATGTTGATAATGATGATCCCATTTTACATGTGATCATTCCAAACACATACCTACTAGTGGGAAAGCTTAGATTTGAACCCATCCCTTCTTGTCTCCAGTTTGCATTTAATAACCACACACTCTAAGGAGTACATGGTTACAATTCTTTCTGAAATTCGTTCTAAAATTAAAGTCACATATGAATAAAAAACATATCCATGCTTCTTCATGTAATGCTCAGCCCTATTATTTAACTATCATAAGTCTATAGTATTAATGTCATCAAACTTTATGGAAGAGTTTTCTTTCAACAAGTTAATTCAATATACATTACCTAGCACCCCTGTGACACAAAAATGGGTTAGGTACACGTTATGCATTTGTTATAACTACTTAACTTGTACCCTAAGCTACAGTACAGTATTTTCCAAGCCCTACAACACAGTGGCTCACAACGCTAGCAGTTGTTTCTCTTCCTGAGAGCACTACAGAAGTAGGCGACTTGTCCATCACGGAAAGGCACTTTTCCTCCACAAGGGCCATTCATGGAGCTAGGTACTGTACTTTCTTTCTTGTTTCTCCACCATCCTTTCAGGTAGCTGGTGGCAAAGCTTATTCTATAAAATACCAGACGGTATATATATTTTAGACATTGAGGGCTGTGTAGTCTCTGATGCAACCTTGCGACTCTGCCACTGTAGCACTAAAGTATCCGTAAACAAAGAGTGAATAAATGAGAGTACCTGTGCTCTAATAAAACTTTATTTACAAAAACCAGGTGGTAGACTGGATTTGGCTCATGGACCATAGTTTGCCAGCCCCTGCCATAAAATATTGTTCTGTCCCACATGGTTGATGCTGGATTCCTACCACATCCATGTTCTAGCCCATTAAAAGGGGGAAGGAAGGAATGGAGGCTGGGCGATTTTCTTTAAAGGATGTGAGAGATGTTGCAATATCACTTATCTTCACAATCCCTTGCTAAGAAGCTAATTGTGCTTGACTTAAAGGTAGGTTTGGAAATGTACTCTCTAGCTAGGCAGCTTGAGTCTATTTAAAATGCGAGGGGGAGCTGGTTTAATCATGAAAAGGAAGTAAAAGAGAAAACTAGTCTTCTCCGCCACAATGTAGATTGGTCCTTGACTATCTCACAATTTAAAAAGGGATATAGTTAAATAACCAAATTTTTATACATTTTGTCTTATTTTTTCAAGAATTTCTAAAAGTAGAGTCACTTGCTCAAAATAGTTCAATTTGATTCTACACAAAGACTGACCCATAGTTAGATATATTGAAGTCACCTTTAGAAGTTGAAGTTTATAAAAGTAAGAAATTCAATCCCCAAGCTCTTTAAACTGAGTCTAGCTACAGCAAAGTCTAAGAAAAGAAAGCCGTAAGCATCATGTTCTTTAAGAGTGTGCAGTGATAAAAATCAGGAAATAATATATCCCACACAATGACTTTTAATCCCAGTAGCAAACAACCCATTGTTTCTCTTTTGCACTTTGCGATTCCAATTTTGAAACATATCTCTGGCTCTAAATATAATTCTAATAATATTTTTTAAACTTTGGTAGGACAAAAAAAGAAATATCCCATTAGAGAATAGAGTTGTTGTTGTTTTTTCTTTAATGGTCTTATGCCAGTTTCTTACATGGAACATATGAGTATTCCAGCCTATATCTACGTATTCAAAATCCTGTTCACTCGCTATCATTGGAGACACTCATCACTCTATCTTAAAAGCAAAAAATTCTCCAAAAGGTAAGGAAGGAGATCATACATTCAAGGGATCCAAAACTCCCAGGAAAAACTTGACAAAGTGATACCTTAACAAAAATGTTTGATGTTTTCTCACTCTTAAGAATACAAGGGTTTTCTGTTTATTTTAAAAGTATAATTGGCATACGAAATTATATTAGTTTCAAGTGTATAACATAGTGATTTGCCATTTATATACATTACAAAATGATCACTGCAATGTCTGGTTGCCATCTGTCACTGTACAAAGTTAATACAGTATTGTTGCCTATATTCCCCATACTGTATATTACATCCTCATGACTGACTTATTTTCTAGCTGGACGTTTGTACCTCTTGATCCGTTCCATCCATTTCACCCATCCCTAACCCCACTTCCCTTTGTTCACTGTACCTAGGAGGTTTTGTTTTATTTTGTTTATTGGTTTGTTTTGTATTTTAGATTCCACACTGAGGTGAGATCATAGAGGGTGTTTGTCTGTATCTGTCTGATTTATTTCATTTAGCACAATACCTTGCAGGTCTATCGATGTTGCTGCAAATGGCAAGATTTAATTCTTTTTTAATGGCTGAGTAATATGCCAGTGTGTGTGTGTGTGTGTCTGTCTGTCTGTCTGCTCTAGATATAGATATATAGGTCCCACACCTTCTTTATCTATGTATCCATTTATGGATACTTATGCTGCTCCCCTATCTTGGCTATTGTAAATAATGCTGCAATGAACATAGGGGTGCAGATATTTTTGAGTTAGTATTTCAGAAGTGGAATTGCTGGATGGTATGGTGTTTTTATTTTTAATTTTTTGAGGGACCCCCCCCATATCGTTTTCCATAGTAGCTGCACCAGTTTACATCCCATCCCCACCAGATGGGCAGGAGAGTACCTATTTTCTCTCCATCCTCGCCAGCACCTGTTATCTCTCTCTCTCTCTCTCTCTCTTTGATAATGGCCATGCTGACAAGTGTGTGAAATGATATCTTATTGTGGTTTTGATTTGCATTTCCCTGATGATTAGTGAGGTTGCGCTGAGTCACTCTCAGAATGCCATAGCAAAGTGTGTTGATGGTATATATGTAATCGTTGGGTTTCACAGATGTCGGGGTTTGTTGTTGTTGTTGTTTTGTTTCGTTTTTTGTTTTTTGGGGTTTTTTTGTTACATTGCTGGTCTAGATTTAAATTGAACTTGTCATGCTGGAGTGCATGTGTCCTGGTTCTGACTCTCCCGTTCTCGTTACTATAGTGACCAGCAGAAATCAGAAGGGAAGTGGAAAAGAGGAATCTTCATTTAAATAAACAGGTTCATCCAGCACTGCTTTAAGCGAGAGCCCTTTTTATTTTACCTTTGAAGGTTTATGTAGCAAGGATTGTTCTTGTATTTTGCAGTTTGGGATTTTATTCTCACACCTTTTAAAGAATAGGTTTATCGTTAATTGCAAAGAAATAATTGTAACAATTCCAGAATTTAAGGGTCGAAAGAAACAAAATATTTGTATTCTAGATTACAGTTTTAACATTATTTTGATAGAAAGTATTCTATGAACTTCAGTATTTTCATTTTTTTAATTTAAAGCAGTGGTTTTCAGCCAGAAACAATTTTGCAGTTTAGGGGACGTTTGGCAATGTCTGAGCCATTTTTAGTTGTCCCCCAAATGTGGGGCTACTACTGGCATCTCATGTGTAGAAACTAGGGATACTCCTAAACATACTACAATGCAGAAGACGGTCCTGCACAACAGCGAACTATCTGGCTCAAGATGTTAAAAGTGCTGAGGTTGTGAGATCCTACTTTAAAGCATCTATTGTTCATTTTCTAAAAATGATACTACACTGTGAATTTCCTAAGTTGACAAGTTGACAAGTCTGAATAAGGGCTGATATTCTAATTCCTGGTGTGGGGTGGGCAGAAGAAAGACAAAATATTTATACATCTATCTACTATTTTGCTCTGTACATCCATAAGTCATTGGAAGAAATAGTTTCCACATAAATGTCTTTGAGTGTTTCTGAACTATTTCTTTCATCAATCCTATTAATATAACTCAGTCTTAGAAGCCTTTTCCCTTTTTTTTGCTTATCTTTTAAAAAAAATACAATATAAGTCTAAGAATTAGCTATACATTCCATTTCAGTCACATGACTGCTGTCTTAGAACCCACCCTGAATTTCTGGGAGCAAGTATATGTGTTAATAAAGAGAAGGTATCTGCTGAGTCTTAGTAACGCACCTTGAAGTCCTGGTCTACCTCCTCCTGTATGTATTTCATTTTGGAAAGTAAAATCTTCATCCATACAGAGCTGATTTTCTTTGTTCAGATTACTTAAAAACCCTGAATGTAACAACAATTCATGGATAAAGGAGTAGTGCATGTCACATATTACCACTTGGCCATCCTCAAAAGAGAGAGATTTCACAATACGGCAACACACTCAACAAAAGAAAGAAAACACTTACTAAGTAAGGCTTACCATAGGGTGTGCCTGGTTGTCCCACCCTCTCTTGTATCCTGGATTTCCTGTTATGGGCCAGAGTGCTTTGGGATTCATGGTTAGAAACATCAGACACTTTTTCTTTCCTAAATTGGAGTTGATTCGACATGTGTGTTGAAAGCCCACGCCACAGGATATAAACAACAGTGAATAATTTGATAGTTCTCTAAGCCTATTTCTCCTGGACTTCTCAAAAATAATTGCTATATTAGGCAACTCTTTTTAAGGCAAATCATGTAGGAGCCTTTCACAGTGTTTTGTTTGTCTCTCCAGTATCCCTAATCCCTTTTCTGACATCAGTACTTTGACTATCATTTAGGGAGCCAGCACCCTTTCTTCTCAGTTTATGTAAACAGTTAGCCCTGTCTCCAGCTCCACAGACTGGGCACAGAACACAGACACTGGCAAGAAGCATCTCCTTCACCAAGAAATCAGATTTAGAAATGGGCAACTGGAACAAGGCAAGACAATGAAATACATACTGTGGGTTTATTGGACATAACGGCCCATTATTCAGTGAAAACTAAAAATTAAGGCAGCACAGAGAAAAAGCTTAGCCTAGAGATAGAGAAAGACCAACTCTGGCATAATCAGCATCTGGATCCAGCAGGGCCTGAAGCTAAAACCCCTTAATATTTTAATTATATACAGTAATAAATACATCTTCTTTTCAAGTCCGTTTGATTTCATTTTCTGCTGCTCATAAACAGAAGTGCTAGAAATGTAAGAAGAGAAAAAAACTGAAATGTGAAATAGCTGAAAATCAGAAGGTATTTGTGTCTTAGAAAGTGAAGTACTTATTCCTTTTATCTTCCCTTTAATATGTAAACTTAATTTTAAAGAGTTGTTTCAACCAATTTAGCCAATTTGTTTCTTATCTGACACTCTTTTTTTCTCCTACTGGATGTATTACATTTTGGAAGATTGACTTTGTTTCTACGGAGAGTTGATTTACTTTGTTCTTCATATCACAAAATAGCCTTCCAATGAATAAAAGAAAATTTCCTTTCAATGTTATCCATTGTGTAGTGAAAATGATTGACTCACTAAACACAACCATGAGACCAGTCAATCTTGTTGATTCAACAAAAGTATCACCTGCCATTGAGAAATCCTTTCAGCTCCTGAAGCTAACTTGCAAAACATTTGTGATAATCATGCCTGGAAATATTGAACATACTTAAGAGTCTTTAACTCCTTTATTGAGTAATGATTTGAGAAATAAGAAAGAGGAAATCATTCAATTGAAAAAAAACACCCTTGAACTATAAAGAGTATTTAAAAACAAAGAATCCTTAACATTTCTAGATAGAGAAACTCAACAGTCTTTCTGGGTTTCTCTGAGCATTTGTCAGTTATAGGTCTATGGCAAATTAAAATGAATGTCATCAGAATTTTAGGAACTTAATATCATTAGAATTTGGAAATTTAATTTGGAATTTTATAAGATAGGATTTATTGATTTCTTAATCTCTAACTTACCAGGAAAACCTGAGTGGTGATCAGTATTACAAAGTTTGGAGTACATTTCCATGTGAATACAAATATTATCATTTTTAAGGCACTGATCCTCAAACTTGTCTGCATTTTGAAATAATTTAAAGATTTTTTTTTAAATTCTGATAATTGAAAGATATGATTTTAAGCCACCTGCTCTGAGGTTGTTTCAGAACCTCTCCAGTTGATTCTTATGTACAAAGTTTAAGAATAATTGCTCTAAGGTACTACTTCTATAATTTTAATGTTCATGTAAACCACGTGGGGATGTTGTTAAAACAGTATTCTGATTTGTTAGGCCTAGGGTACAATCCAAGATTCTGCACTTCAAACTTCCCAGGTGATGCTGATATTACTGGCACGAGTCCCATACTTTGGGTGGCAGGGCTCTAAGGCACTGATTATATTTTGGAGTAATTATGAATAATGGGTTTTTCTCGAGTCACTGCTCATCTTGAATTAAGATTGGAAATCTCTTATAATATAGATGTTGGTGGTAGTCCAGTTTGATCCATGGAGGACATTCTGTTACAATGAAGACTTGCTGAAAGTTGTTATTCCTGCTGACGGTCCTACCTTTGCAAAGAGTAGGGGAAAGAACTTGGTACTATGGAGTCTGCTGGTTTTCACAGCCCATGACTCTACTCAGATGGGTAAGCCTTGGGCAAAATGGCAAAGCCTGACTTTCCTATCTCCACCTACTCTCTCAGAACTTCGTCTCTCTTTCTTCCAGTCACCTGGCCCAACCACCCTCCTCCCTATAATGGTCTCTTGACTTCTGAAGCCTTTGCCTTAACTAATGACAAATACCGTTTTGAATAAATAGGTCTCAAGATCTTCCTCCAGTTACACCACAGCACGAGCCTCCTAATCACCCCCTGGCTGGCAGGTCTGTTTGTGGCTAATTCAGGAACGTGTGGCCCTCCATTGGGAAGTGGAGATGAAATCTCCTTTACTTCACCTTCAGTTCAGTGTTCTGCTGGTATTTCAACATGTCCCACAATCATATCCTTTTCTGAAATAAGGTGTGAGTGCCAACACATCATAGTCCATGTGCTAAAGTACACTTCAAGAAAGACCCCAACCCCTAAGTCTCAGAAAAACTAATCCGTAATCTAGTCTAGTGTATTTTAAGAATAGTCAGCATAAAAATAACAATATGGAGAAAATTGTAATTTCTTAGCAGCAAAATTATTTTGATGGAAGAATCTGGTGTTTTTAGGTGAATGTTTTGATAAGTTTGGATAAGGAGTGGAGCTTTTCAAAGGCTTGCTTGAGAAAAAATAGAAGTTTGTTCTGGAGTTCATCAGAGCATTGTTTTGCCAAGTGAGGTATAGAAATGGAAAACAAGAGCTGAGAAGAGTTGGAAAGAGTTTTGGCACCTGTGTCAGGAAGAGGGCAGAGAGATGGTGTTACTAGCAGAAAGAATAACTTTTTAGGGCAATTGAGGATCCGCTATCAGAAGGGAATTTTAATATATTTCCTCAATGCGATATGCAATAGCAGTCCTCTTCCTCATCTCCTTATGGCACCTCTAGTAGACTATCCATTTCTCATGAACATGCTGGAGTATTTTGGTATCTATTTTACAATTTTAAAATGTAGTTAGATTATTCCACTCCTACACTCAAAACTGTCTAGTAGCTTTCTGTGGCATGTGGAGTAGAAGTTAATGGCTTTACAGTAATCCTACATCAGCTCATCTCCTGCTCCACCCTGACCTCCTCTCTTTTTCCTCCTTTCCGTACCTCGATGTTCTTAGAACATGTGACCATGTTTCCTTCCTTGTGCTCTTTGCCTTGGCTATTCCTCCATCTAGAATGATGTGTCCTGAAATGTCTGCACAGCTCATTTCATCTCCAGCTGCAAGCCTTTGCTCAGATGCCTTTCTCAGCACCTAGATTTAAAGTTGAAAGCCCCTTCCCAAACTCCTCACCCATTTGTCATGCTCTGTTTTTTGCTTCCACAGCACTTCTCTCAGTATGCTACAGAATTTATTTATACGTTAGTGTCCTCCTCCACTCTCAAATTTAATCTCCATGAGGATGGGGATTTACATCTTTTTTCCAATGATGGGAGACTCAGCAGTTAGAACGTACTTGTTGAAGGAATGAATGTATACCAATGCCCATGAAGACTTCTGCGTTGCCCGTAAGAAGTCAGTTGCAACCAAATAATTTGGACACTATTTATCATAGTGTTTCTAGCCATGGGCTGGTAAATTTAAAAGATTGAAAATATATGAATTATTCTCCCACGACCCATGCCTCCCCACCCAGCCCAGCTCTAATCTCTTTTGAGACACCTAATTTCTCTAAGTCCAGCCTAAAACCGGATGTACTTGAAGCAGTAACTTTGTCCTTAGAGCAAATGTGAGGCTCTCCTGGCAGGGGTGTATGCTGTATTAATACCTTTACGTCTCCCTCCTGCCCCGTAACTCCCACTGACTGCTTTCTAGGTCCATTTGTGCACTTCCTTTGAAATCCAACTTGAGCAAGAACCCTGCGGAGTCAGTTTAATCAGAACCCCCCCACCCCCACCAACCCTCAGTATCTGATCAGGTTCTTCATCCTCCAACATCCATCCTCCATTCTCAAACACCAGTGGTGTCTGATTGCCTGGCTTGTCTACAGCAAGAATCCATGTCAGTTAGCCAGAAACCCCTTACTTCTTAGTGTTTCCTCTTAGTAATCTTGTACCCACTGACTTCCACTCTTGCTCCCTGGCTCTAAATTCCCACTTGCCTGTGCTGTATTCAACATTGAGCCTAATCTCTCTCCTCCACTGTAAAAATCCCATTGCAGTGGTCCCTATACCTCCCATGATGGTACTTACCATGTATAACAAGTGTCATTGATTTTTTTTTCCTTTAGCAGTCTTTCTATCTCTCTTCCAGTAGTTTTATATCCATAGTTTTTCTTCCATTCAGGACCTTTGCTTAGAGTCAAAAACAATAGAAGTTCAATCTAGGCTTTGCTATTATACAGCTGTATGGTGTTGGACATATTATTTATATACTCTAAGACTCAGCTTTCATGCCTGTGAGATGGGCATATTATTTCTTCTATGTAAGATGGAAATGATGATTTTGACCGAATGGACAACCTTGATCTCATGATGGATGTTAAGTGAGAAGTGGCGTAAGTGGTGTTCTTAACTAGGTGGTAAGTTTATGTTTCTACCCCCTCTCCTCTCCTTCCTCCTTTTATGAGCTCCTGCTGAATCACAGAATCATGAAATCTTTAGTTTGAAAAGGACCTTAGGGCCATTTGGTACAGCTATTCATCTATAAATCCATTCTTTATCATCTTTGCAGGCGTTCATCATGCCTCCTATTGAAGCTTTTATTTCCTGCCAAAGCAGCTTGTAATCTATTTGGTGTAGATATTACTAGTGTTTCTCATATATTGAGATTGAATTGCTCACCCTAAAACTTCCATTCTCAATCGTAACATCTAATATTGGGTGTTCTATAGAAAAATCTAAACGAATTTTTACTGCATGATAGCTTTTCAGAGAGTTGAAAATAGTTATCCTGTCTTCCCATGTTTTTAATCATCCAGACTAATTTCCCAGAATAATATTCATTACTCAAAAAATGATATTTTGATTTCTCTCCCATCCCAATCATTTCTTTGAGAAACTCTTGTCTCATGAGGCAGTAGAGCAAAGTTGTAAAGATGCAGCCGGGGTTTCAGTCTGAGCTCTGTCATTTATTAGCTGCAAACCTGACATAAACGTCTCTGAATGTCTCTATTTTCATATGTAAAATGGATAATATTAATGAAAGGCATTCCATGCAGGTGGTTGGGGGAATAAAACAGAAGATGTGTTCAACATACTCAGCACATGGGACATCCTCTGGAAGTAGGAGGGGTCGCTAGGAACCCTCGCCTGCCTGGTGCAGCACAGGCGGTGCAAAACTACAGCAGCTGCCCCACTTTGTTCTGGAAATTTCAGTTTTGCTTGTGTGGTCTTAGAAGGGGTTTTTGTTGGCACCTCCATCAGTCAACTCACACTCATTCTGTTAGAATCAATAATACTAAGGATGTAAGTAACATGTTCTCAGTGAAGCAGTACAGATGTCAAGAAAATGAATAGTAAAACCTATGAAAGAAGTTTAAAAGGATCAAAATATAAAAATTTATTTTATGACCAGGGAGAACACATCTCAAGAAAATAGTAAGATGGTAAGACTTCATTCATTCATTTTTTTCAATAAATACTTGCTTAGCCCCAGCTGTATTCCAGGCACTGTGTTAGGATCCTAACAAGAATCTTTTTCCCTTTTTACGTGCATTCTCAGTAGTGGTAAGTACAGAAAAGAACTAAATTCAGTTTTATTTAAATTTCGTTGTTTCCATAAATATAGATGGCAGAATAAAATACTGTATGCTTTTATTCTAATTTGGATTGTGGAATTTTAAAACATACAACATGAAAATACTAATACAGTCTGTATTCTAAAAAGGAAAGCAACGTGGGTCTCAAATTTTAAAAATTCCCGAGAATTGCAGAACGTCCATGTTGAGTGACCTGTTGAATGTGTGCAGGTTGTTGCCATGTGAGAGTACCACCTAAGCTGGGAGGCACAAGCACCAGCAGCACTGGTTAGAGTGTGACTTGGAATATGTGAGTTTTGAACTCTGCAAGGACTTTAAAAGGTATCCTCTGCAAAAAAAAAAAAAACAAAAAACTTTTGCAATATGTGATTATCAATCGTATTATCATCTAAAAGATTCTCAAAATAAGGGATTTATGAAAGCAACAAAATATCCTACAAAGAATCAGTAAGGCATCAAAGGTGATAAAGGATGAAGACTTTCAATCATGAGCAATTGATGGCAAAGCAATATAGCAATAACGTCAACCTCGTGACAGCAAGGAGTTGCCAACATGCCTTAGAATGGTTATAACTATGAGGTTGATAATGTTTTGCAAGCATTCTACAGACAAGGGAAAATAAATCTATAGAAAGATGCTTTCCATTGAACTGATCTGGAATAACAAAAGGATGTTTAGGGATTTATCTCTATTATCTGAATACTGACTGAGAGACTCAGGGAATGCTTTTCTCTTTCATTTGAACTCAGTACTTTGACAGTAAACCTGTGGAAGGGAAAAGAATCCAGGCATATGCATGTGGAGAAACATATGATTAAAATATAAAATAAGCATATGTAATTCTTACATATTAAAAGAACTTTGACATGGGGACTGATGATTTTCCATTCATGGGGACACTATTGTTTTCTGAGGGAGGAAAACTATTGAAGTCTAAACCAGTGAGAGGTTAAAAAGGGGGAATCAGGGGCGCCTGGGTGGTTCAGTTGGTTAAGTGTCTGCATTTGGCTCAGGTCATGGTTTTGGTGTCCTGGGATCAAGCCCCGCATCGGGCTCCCAGTGGGGAGCCTGCTTGTCCATCTCCCTCTGACCCTTCTCCCTGCTCATGTTCTCTGTCTCTCAGATAGATAGATAGATAGATAGATAGATAGATAGATAGATAGACAGATAAAATAAAATCTTTAAAAGAAAGAGGGTAAGGGGATCATTCCAAATGAGAACTTTGATTTTTAGAGGACAAATTTTATGTCCTCTGTGATAGAGGTCCTGGTTCTTGCTTTCTCTGCCTTAAGCATAGCAAGTTGGCAGTGTATCAAGATCATAAGTTTAATTCTTGTGATGTGCCAGGTAAAGACACTCAGTAGGCATGATGAAGAAAACATGAAATCTCTTTAACTCCACATAGGGTGGGAGGATGGTATATAGGTTTTTTTGGCTTAAAATGGACAGAATGGAGACAATAAAGAATTATGGATAAGTTTATTTTTAAGCATAAAAGATTTGGTCAGAGCTTTCCCCCCAGCATATTTTACGGATGAAAGCATGGACTCAGGAACCAAATTCCTTGAGAGGTTTCCCAGCGATAAAGTTGGGTTGTTGTAAAGTTATGTTAATACATGTATAGAGCTTAGAACAATGCCTGACATAATACACTCTCAATAAATATTATCTATTATTATTATGTCCAAAAATGAAATAGAATCAGTTCACAATCCCTGAGAACACTATCTTGCCTTCCAGTTTCTTTTTGAAAGCTAAAAAAGGAATAAAACGTGTAACGGAACAGAATCAATTTGAAATAATCAAAAGAAGCCGCTTTTCTGGATAAAGATGACAAAATGCACATGATAGCTCTTTCCTACCCACTTCCCCTGCACTGTCCCAAATTCTCAGTGAAATGACTAAAAGAATAGAGAAAGAGCAATAGAAAGTAAGTAAAGGGGTTTGGCCCATTCCTCAAATGTTACAGAATGTCTGAAAGCTGAAGCATCAAAGAAAGGGCTGATCCATCTTAAGTAAAAATGTGTGTCGTGTGTCCTTTGTCCAGAGAGAAGAATACACAGGCACAGTACTGTAGAAACACTCCGAGCAAGAGGAGTAGAAGCTACTATAGGTGTGGTCCATAAAAGAATTGCTGGACTCGGCCAGTGGGTACCAACCAGTGTGGAGCTACTGCTTCAGTACTTAAGAGCAATGAAGCTCAGCCCGAGTGGTGGGCAACGAAGACCAGCATCCTAGAACAACAGCCATGGGGCTTAGAGTGGAATTTGCTAAAACAACATGGAAAACACCTGTCTTGGGTTCAGAGAAGGAGCTTGCCAATGTTGCTATCTTTTCAGTAAATGGTAAATATTTCCCATGCTGTTTCTCACTAGACTTGACTTTTTTTTTTTCTCTTCTCACCAGTAGAAGTTACTCTTCCTCACCTTTCAGATCTCAGCTTTCCTCCTGACACCTCTTCCTTGCTCAGGACACCTCTCCTTATAGTCCTCAAGGGACAGTATTTGATAAACAATCTCTTCTGGGAACGTTTGAATCAGGTGATGAAAACCTAGAAAAGGCAGTGCTTTAGCTAGCTGAATGAGAACTGTAGTATTTGTAATAGTATCTACCTCAGTTTCAAGATGCAGGAGAGTCTATGGAGACCCAAAGACTCTAGCTCTAGATTCATGAGAATTTTGCATAGATAGGCAAGTACTATGTTTCTCCCTCCCTCTTCATTTTCTTTCTTTTCTGCTCCCATCTACCTAAGGAATAGTTGTATTTTTTCCTGAGTGGAAGATTTGCAGCAATGGCCTTCCCCATTGGTCTTTCTGAGTCAGACTGGGGTTCAGAATATGTTATATAACCGCTTAAGAAGAAATTGGTGCTGCTGTTATTAAATGTTATTTTTGTTTGTTTCAGCAGCTGTTAGTAAGTCTCTGGCTTTCGTCCTTTTTGAAATGTTCACAATGGTATTCAGGTTTGGTTGGGTTGGGGGGTGGTTAAAATGTATGACAGGTGGTAGAGGGCTTAACTTGCCTTGGTTATCCTATAACACAAAATTGATATTCTAGCCATGAAAATTTAATTGCTTTATTGATAGCTGGAATGGGGTTCCAGACATGCTACCACAAAATATGGGATATTGAATCCCCCAATTGGGCATACCGAATATCTTAAGTTATAGGGGTTTGAGAAAATGGCAGCAACAGGAAGGTTGTTCCTACCACCCCCTGCCCCCTAGCCCTTTTCCCCTAAAACAAGTCACAAAACTCTCCTGTGAAGGTTACCTTCCCTGTACCAGGAAGAAAGAAAATATTCTGTCACTAGAGTCTGGGAATTTGGGGCCAAGAAATCTGTACAACCAAACCTTATTAAATAGACACTTATCTTCCTAGTTCATCATTTATTACCCGGAGCCCAACCCCTTTGTCCTGTCAATTATTTACAATTTTTTTGTTTTGGTCTAAAAACTATAAAAGCTTCCAGCTCTGGCCACTTCTTCTGGTCTTTCTCTTATGAAGGCTCCCATGTACATGTAAAAATTCAATAAAATGTGTATGCTTTTCTCCTGTTCATCTGTCTTTGTCAGCCTAATTTTCAGACCCAGCAAGGAACCTTAAGATGGTCATGAGAAACTTTTTTCTCTCCTACAGCTGAAAATCATGTGCCCATTATAATACAATGATATTGCAATCACCCAACATTTTTCTTAAAATGTTTGAGTGGGAAAATCTTAGTGTAAAAACAAGGCCCCAATACAAATGCACACACATAGACAGTCACAGAATTTATTAGTAATTTGAAATTATTTAAATCTGATAGGATAGCTTTTTGCTCTAACATTCAAAATAACAATAAAATGTGTCAAGTGAAAGGGATGATTTTTCTTCTCTCGCTCTCCTTTTAACTAGTCATCCTGGTTTTAAAACATGAGATACAAGTCATCAATTTTAGTGTGACTTAGCAATTTATTTACACGGTTTTACTGCTTTGGACATAACACAGCTGAGTTTCAGGCTTGATGAAATACTGTTATCCACATAATTCATTTTCTGCTGTTTCAACAAGGTGTTTGGATTTGTGGGAGCTCCCATTTGAGGTTGAAATTGAATTGAAAATTCATGTGAAAGCTCTACAGATGAGGCAAGTCTGAATATCAGGGAAGTGTCAATTAAATTTACTCTCTAGTCTCTGGCATAAAAACCTGCTCCGAAGGCCTTGAAAATAGCTCTCATTATCATATCGACTGGAGTAAACAAATATAACTCAAATCTAAGGTGAGCATAAGTTTATTCCTAGATATTTGTAATAAATTCCCAATATATTTCTCTATACATTGTCACATGGAGTTAGTGTAAGTTATTAATGTTGACCATAATGACTTATTGGATTTTTATGGGCAATCCTCACTTATTAAAGATGTTATCGATTGAGGTGAAATTAACAATTCCCTATTAATTCATAATTCATCTTTTAGTGGTAGTCATAAAATAAAACAAAGGCTGAATCAGTTGTAAATTAACTTAAAAACAGATACAGAGGTGGAAATAAGACAACAACAGCTGTTTTCTCATGGGGTACTGAGTAACTTAACAGTAGAGAAAAATTTGAATAGAAAAAACATTCTTCTTCCCCCAAACAGTTTCCTTTCAACTTAGAGAAATGAAAGGCAATTTGCTAGAGTCTGAAGGAAAAAAAAATGCTCTCACAACCTATGAAAACCCAATACCAAGTACTTTAGCAAATCTTTAGATTTTAGATAGTATCCCAACATTACAAATAAAAATAAAATTTTTTGGAAAATGCCATTGAATGAAAGTTCCCCAAAAAGAAATTTTTAGAGCTCTCCAATGGAGAATTTTTCTATAGATTGCAGCTCTAAATTCAAAATGCCACATTCTTATATCTTCAGGAATGGGAGGGCAGTGGCTGAAGATGACAAGGAGGGTTTTTCCCCTGGTTCTGCTAAAAGGTACTGTTGATCAACGGCTGTGGAATTTATTTTGCTTTGGGGCGAATGCTGCTCACCTAGTCAATTAATGTTTCCAAGTGTCTTATATACTGTTCCACCAAATAAAAACAAAAGTCATAAGGATAAGGGGTTAAATTAGGTTAGCAGAAACGATATCTGCTCCTAAGGAACATAGACCCTATGCCTTGCCTTCCCAAGGGAGGGATTTCAGTCTCAAGAGCAGCTTAGAGAGGTGATAATAAAAACATGCTGGAGAAACACTGCCCTGGCTTAAAGAACGAGAAAATCATTGAATTGACACCGTGTGGCATAGAATTGCGAAGCAAGGGTTCCTGACACCTCACCTGGGTGGGCTCTGAACTTCGTCACTTCCTGGGGGATCATGAGCAAGAGCCTTAACCTGTCTGCTTCAGTTGCCTCATCCTTAAAATAGACACACCGTATCTCCTCATGTGAAGTGCCTAATACATAGTGAATGTGTTTCTGTCACTGTTATTTCTATGATTATTGATTATTAATATTATGTTTCTTGTTAGTGAATGGATGTGAGTTACCAACGCAGAAAACCTAGGTTTCAATTCCCACTTTGTTATTTATGAGCTTTGACCTTGGGCAAGTTACTTAAACTTAACAAAACCTCCATTTACAGAAGCTTTAAAAAGTGGATCAATCTACTTCTAAGGCTTTTTGTGAGTATAAAGTGACATGATATATATAAGGTGTGTGACCCTTAATGAGCACTCAGAAACTAATTCCTCTTCCTTATGACACAAAGAGTGGGGGGGGGGGGGGAAGAAATGGAAGTCTGTTAAAACTCATGAAAATAATTTAGTGACCTCTGTACATCAACTGCAGTCGTTAATTACTCACATTAAATATTAGCGTAGAAAATTAAAATGACTAATTGAGCAGGTAACTATTGCAAGTATTAGGTAAAAGAAAAACAGGGGTTAAATATCTTCATTTTCCAGTCACAACTAGAAGGTCTTCAAATAATATAAGGTTTTTTGAGTGTTTACAGATAGATGCCCTTTCCTGTGTAGAGCTAACCAAAAAATTCTCCTCCACCTCTGCTTTTCATGGCTAATTCAATTCATTCTTTTCAACGTTTAGAAGTTGTATGTTCATGCAAATGAACTCTGTGTCACTATCCAACTAAGTAGTTGAGAACAAAAATACCCGTCTTCATGAGATCAAGTGTATTAGCCAAATGCAAAAAACATTCATTCAGGCTGGCTATCTTCCCAAAACACGGTTAGTGGGAATACAACAGCTTCAGACATGGCTGCATTCAAGAGATCAAAATCTACCAGGTCTCTGCCCCTCTGTTTTGGTTCAAAAGATAAAGATGGATGGTATAAAGTGTCCCCGGTGAGTCTATCAAGACATTCTTATGTATTATAAGAGAAAGAAATCTCAGAAATGTCATGGGGAAAACTTCTCTTCCTATCCAGTTCTAGTAAAAGTTTCCTAGCTATGTCCCGTGAAGGTCCAGCTAAGCCATGAAGGTCCAGCATCCTTTGTGAACCAGTCAGTGTAGTCAGAGGGCCAGAATTACACTGAATTATAGATTAAAGGTGTCTGGTTCAAGACTGATGCTGGAAAGGCTTCTGAGCATGGTTTCCTTTCCCAGATGGCTGCCTTTTGAATAAAGTGTTGGCACTTTGCACAATAATTGAATGTTATTGGAGTTAATAGAGGAGTGGGATATGTTACTTTTAGAGGTGAAATTGTAACCGTTTAAATGCACTTAGAAGCTCTCTTGAAACTTAGTTTCTATCATTGTTATACTTTATTGTAGAGAGAGCAAAGAGTGTTTAAAGAGGAAAGCATGAGAGCACAAAATAAATGAAAACTTGTTAAGGTCAGTAGACCAGGAAAAGAAAGAAGCAGAATTTCCTTGAATGCTAATCTGCAGAAGGATGTTTGCTTTTCTAAGTATAAAACTCATCCATTAAAAAAATCATGTAGTTCCCTCCCTCATCTCTAGAAGCTTTGAGGCAGAAACAGAGACACCCATCCCTCATTTTCTCAGTCCTATGGCCTTTGTTGGTTCCTCCAGGGCTCCTCATTTATTGAACACCCAGATTACCACGGATTTTGTTTTTCTTTTCTTCTTTCTCCTTCCTTCCTTCCTTCCTTCCTTCCTTCCTTCCTTCCTTCCTTCCTTCCTTTGACCCATCCCTCCCCTCCTTTTTGGCTTCCAGTCTGTAGTTCACCCTTTGACATTTATGACTATTCAAATGCTTTAGTCACAGGCAGGGAGGCCTTCTTTCCTCTGACTTGAATGAAGGAGTGGAAAGATGACCAGATTCAGAGTCACTGTGGGAGACTTGAGCACCTGCTCTTTTTATTTAGAAAGAATAATTTAAAAAAAAAAAAATGCAGCTCTTAGTAAATGAGCTCCAGAGCACTCCATTTCTCTATTGTCCGTGTGTTCCCTGAATTTTCTCTCACGTCCCTCAGGATGGCCCAGCGATGCGATATTTATGAAGGTAAAGACCAGGGCACTGCAGCTGGACTCCACTCTGCCTGGTTGGTGCTTGTGTCCTACTGGTTGTTGAATATTCTGATGATCTACATGGATCCAGCACATCCTCTTCTCCTGAGAGTCCTAGCCTCACGGTGTTAAATCCATCTGATTTAGAAGGAACACTGGAAATCTTGGTTTATTTAGTTAGTTAGTTCATTACTCAAGACTTTATTCATTTGAGAGAGAGCACGCGCACACAGAAGCAGGGGGAGGAGGAGAGGGAGAAGCAGGCTCCCTGCTGAGCAGGGAGCCCGATGCAGGGCTCCATCCCAAGACCCTGGGATCATGACCTGAGCCGAAGACAGATGCTTAACTAACTGAGCCACCTGGGCACCCCTGGAAATCTTGGTTTATACATCAAACATTACAAATGTTTTAGAGGTGGAAATGAATGTAAATATTGAAATACTTAAAATTTTAAAAAAGAAAAAGATTAGATTTGAAGAAAAGGGGACAGTGACAGGTGATGGTAGTTCTAGGCTGAAAGATCAGAACAGAAAAAAGCAGGGAAGCCTCTATGTTTGTGCTTGAATTTAAGCGATTTTTAAACTGGTACTTCGCAGCCTAGGCATTGGTGGTCTTCTTTTTGCTTTCTAATAAGTAAGTGTGTAAGATTCTATATTACTCTGGATTTTGGTGAGAAGACAAATACACCAGTTGCAAACAAACAAACACAACCCATTAATGCCATTATGCATGTTATTCAACTCTATTAATGCTTCTAGAGTGTAGTATTTCAACAGCTTGAGTTTCTTAATAATTTACTCCTACTATTGGGTAGGTTGCACATACAAATGTTGGGCATTTTTTTTTTACTTGCTGCCCAATCAGTCCGCCATTCATAAGGAGCTTCTGTTAGAAGGTGGGACATATCTTGCATTGGCTTATCTTCCTAATCCCACTCTGAGGAGTAGATGTCTAGGAGCTATTGGCCTAACTGATTGAAAATACAAATTCAGAAAAATCTAAACAGTTTCTGGTCAAGTTATGCCAACCTGTATTCATGCGGCAGATGCTGAGTATATAGAAATGAGTAAGATCCAAAATGATATGCACCTAAAATATCAGCTTATATTTATAGTACTTACCTTCGACTTATGGTAGAGTTTATATCAAAAAACAAATCCACTATTTCACTTAAATGTAGTCATTATAACTTGTTTCTTTTTCTAAGGGGAGAAAATTTGGACAATCTATGGGAAATTCTTTAGTATTGCTGACAATTCGTTTTCCTTATTTTTTCTTCCAGTGTCTCAGAGCAAAATAGTTGTACAAAAAACTTTAAATTTCATGAAACTATGAATCATTTATTCATCCAAAATATTTACGGAATTCCTAAACAGTGATAAATGCTGTTCCAGGTGCTGTGGATATGGCGGTGAACAAACAAATCCTATGGTAGAGTGATAGAGACAATGAATGAATGAATGAATGAATGATGGTCATTAGTGTAGAAGCCACTTTTAGGCAACAGGCTTGAGCAATGGAAACTTGATCAAGGCAAAAGGGCCTACAGTCAGCACCTAGCTGAATGCAAACAGGTTCATTAAGCGACCCACCTTGACATAGCCACAGGTCCTAACTAACCTATTACAACCTATTACAACTAGGCACAGTTCCTAAGATTACCAAAAAGGGAAAATTCCATACATTCCCGTACTCCCCCACTCCACCCTATAACTGTGGCCCCTCACCACTGCCTTGTCCCAGACAGTATCTCCCTCATTATCCTGTCTATCGCTCCCTTGCAAGGTATTCAGTAAACTTTTATCTCTTTTGAGATAAAAAATTCATCTCTTTGGATGAATTCTTTCACCACCGGGGGGACTGGCCTCCATTTGTTCGGGACACCCTACATTTGCGCCCCCCCCCCATCCAACTGGAAGACACCACAGTTAGTGCTACAGAGAAAAGTAAAGCAGAGTAAGGGGGTGCAAAGAGAGGAGCAGCTGCTATTTGATCTGGGACGGACTCGAAAGACCTCTTTGATACTGTGACGTTTGAGGCAAGAACTGGATGTATGAGGGCGATCCATGATGGGGGGAAGAACATTCTGGGCAGAAGGAGCAGGGAGGTAGGGGCCCTGTAGGAGCACATGTGACATGATGGATAGGATTATAAAAATCCAGCTGACGGTAGTGGAGGTAGTGGGAGGTGGTCAGGTTATGCCTGTATTTTGACGAGATTTGTGGGTAGCTTGAATATGTGGTGTGAAAGAAAGACGAGGGTAAACATGGCTGCAGATTTGGGGCATAAAGAACTGAACATGTGAACCTGCCATTGACGGAGATAGACCGCATAACAGTACTTGGTTTGTTCATCAGGGTTATCATACATAAAAATACAAATCTCTAAACATTAGAATCACAGCTGGTACCATGAAATAGAGCACCGTGTCCCATTTCCTTTCTCCCACTCATTTGAGGCATATGCTTGTGTAAAGGGATGGCAGGCAGAACTGCACACAACATTTCCACCTTTGTTCTCTTTCTAGCTAGTAGGCATGATAAATGTGTGAAGGCAGCAACCTCTACCGGAATGACAGACCCGGACCTAGGAACAAATACAACGGGACGGATGTCATGTACCGGATGTTCCGTACAGCTTCTATACATGTCATTTCTTCTTTAATTACTTTTATACTTAAAACCTTTCTTCCTTTGGCGATGTTTACTAATAAACCCCTTAATAACATTGAACTGTACCTGAGCCCATTGCTCCTAGATATAGCAGTTGGCAAGAAACCCATCCCTTTTTTTGTGTGTGTTAAGGGGAATGGCTTACTGCAAAGAGCTACACTTCTCCATGACTTAAGATTTGTAGATGCCCGCAGCCTCTGTTTACAAGGCCAGACACAGACAGACCTTCCAAATTCCTAGTCTTTGTTTCATTAATGATTAGCTGACCTGTTTGCTGCACTAACTTGACTTAACCAAAATTTAGTCAGACTTCCTCCCTCCTGTAGGCTCCAAGACATTGACCCACCCTAGAGCAATCATTGGAAAGCAGAGTAGCACCGCCTTCGTAGTCCCTATGGAGAAATGGTGAACCTCAGGAAGAAACATTCCTGATGAGCCATCCAAGGTCATTACCTACTTACCCTCCTCCCTCACACCCAGTTCCTTCTAATCTTGTTTATCCCCAGCCCCATAAAAGACGAGCCTTTCTACCTGTCCTTTGAGATGCTTCCAGATCTTACAATTAGGGCGTTCTCCATTGCAATCGCCCCCACTTTCTTAACGGCAATGCTCTTCTCTACATTGCAACAGTATTTTTGGATTGTATCTCTCCTCTAAGTCCAAATTTGTTTTCCACTTGAAAACCTTTACTAATTAGTAATTTACTTTGGTATATTTATATATTCATTCATTTATATTCAACAACTATTTATTAATTCTGTCTACTGTGTGCATTCCCGGGGATAAAGCAGTGAATAAGACAAATAAAATCCCTTCCCTGTTAGAGCTTACATTCTAGTTTGAGGAGTCAGCTGAATAAGTGAAATTTTTAGTAGTTCAGATGATCCTTCATGCTACAGAGAAAATTAAATCTAGTGAGAGATGGGTTGTGTTGGGAGGATTACGTTTTTAAATAAAGTGGCTAGCTATACATCTAGGTTATTTCTACATTTTGAAAGAAAGTAGAGACTGCAGGTCTCTAAGCCTAAAGTCTAGAAATTGTAATTACTGCAGTTTATGAACACAAGTGATGCTCAAAGTCAAGTAAGAAGGTCCCCGAACCATTTGGAAAAGTTTATTCGCATTTATTTCAAATCAAGATCATAGAGGTAAGGAGTTAAGAAGTAAGATTTCCAAACTGGGGTCCTTCAGGATACAGTGATGTCCTCCAGCTGACATATTGAAGAGAAAGTCCCATTCCAAATTCCTCAGGCCACTGCTGTACTAGCAATAAAAGTGGGTGCTAAGCAGATCATCTCCAGC
Source organism: Ursus arctos (assembly GCF_023065955.2). Classification (NCBI taxonomy): domain Eukaryota; kingdom Metazoa; phylum Chordata; class Mammalia; order Carnivora; family Ursidae; genus Ursus; species Ursus arctos. The sequence continues at coordinate 54,125,807 of NW_026622808.1, read as the reverse complement.
CAGTTTTTGGTCATTTTCTTGTGGATTTTTATCACTCCAAAAGAAGACCGTGTCCTACTCAATTACTAACCAACCCCAAATGAGGATTAGTTGTTGTTTTAGGAAGTTATGTATTCTAGGATTTTCTTTAAAGAGTCAGTGATTCGAAGTGAAGTGTTTTGTAGTGTTTTGACAGTGTTTTGTAGCATTGTAACTTACTTAAGTAAAACATTTCCCTTTTAAATGCTTTGTGTTATACATCTGTCAGGCTCTGAGACACTTTAAATGTTTAAAAAATGACACTGTGACTCAGGGCAGGTTGAAAGCTTTTTGTTTCATGGAAGTGAAAGGCTGAAAATGTAAAGGCTCAAAGGCCATATTTATGAATTAATTGAGATTTTTATTAGTATTTGGTATGTTCCAAACAGAGCTGTCCATCCATAAGGAGGCAACATAAATCAAATGAAGACATAAGGATTGATTATGTCCAGGGTTCCCCAGATCAAGATACTAAATACCAAGGCAACAGTAACTATTCAATATTTCTTTTATACAGCACAAGAAAAGAGCCCAGGTGAAACCTTGGTATTTTTTTTCCCATTATATCTGGCCCAACATATTCCATCAGTGTCTAATAAATTTCTCATAACCGGCTTTAAAATAACACTGCAGAGCTTTCAAATAGGTGGCACTCAGAACAAAATGGATAAATTGGAAAGCTTATATCAAATCTAGTAGGTTGATCCTCTTTGGTACAAATACTCAGAAATAGAGCTGCTTCAACTCCCTAGGCACTTTAAAGGTAGCTGGCTGGTATTTAAACTCACTCTGGCATTATATCCCAGATCACTCAAGAAGCCATAATACAAGGTAATCACTAAGCTATTGTATCTTGCCCCCTAAATAATAGTAAATTATAAAAAGTGCTGAAATTGCTCGATATTGTCTAAGCTGTGTATAATCAGTGGTTACGTTTGTAGCACCTATCACTAAACTAGAGCAATATAGGATAACTCATGACGCTTGGAGTACTTCTAATGAGTATGTATAATACTTGAGCTTATCCTACTATGCTAAGGTATTAATAAAAGGGGCAGGGGAAATCATACTCTTAATTTGCAGTTTTCCTATTTTGTTCATATCAGAATCAGATTCAAAATTCAAACCTTCTCATTTCCTGTTCTAGTGTTCTACTCTTTTCTCAGTTTAGAAACACACATAAATAGTCAAATTTCTCATCTGAGCTCGCCACCATTGTCTGAATTTGTATGGTAAGATTTAGGCAGATGTTGCCAGGGTGATGGCCGAGCAAATGAGCAGATTTTAATTGATTTATTTGATTCGGCCTTCAAAAGACTTAAAAAAACCTCTGGAATATAGCTTCAGCTATTTCAGTTATAAAGACAGTCAATGCGATTATCTTTTGGGCAATTGACCAATTGAGCACTTGTCAACCTGGAAAACAATTTAAGCTTCAAGTGGTCAAATATTGACTATGTAGCTATGGCCTTTGTTATGGAGTATGACTTGAAATTAAAAATGGACTGAATCATTCACTGGTTGATGGATTGCATAGAGGTCGGAGCTGTCACGTGGCTTTCGAAAGGGGAGGATTTAGGAGAGGGTGATATCACTTATATTCACTAATGCTAGAAACTAACACAATTTCAAAGATGTGATGTGTGACACCAGATTCAAACACAGTTGCCTGCATCTAAAGTGAACTGTTTTTCTGTATTTTTCAAAAGGAATGGATTGTACTAAAAGCAGATGCCCAGATTCCACCTGTTTTTGCTAATTGCAGCAATTTTCAGTGGTTTCTAGTTGGAATGGCTGTTGTTTGCATTGCTGATGCAACCAGTTTGCCATTGGAAAATCTGCTGTACCAAATTAAACTCCTAGCAGCACAAACATTTATTTGTTTATTCATTCAGCAACAATTATTGAGGACCATTCTGTGAGAAGACTATACGTGGTACTGGGGTTAAGTTGTAAATAAGGCTCAATTCTAAAGGAACTTTCTCTCTAGTATGTCATATAAATAAGTAAACATTTATAATTGAGTGTAATATTTACTATGTTAATATAAGTTCAGGATGTATGGGACCTAATGACAGTCACCCAATCAATCTTGACTTAGGACTTCTCAGAAAAAGTGGAGTCTAAGCTGAGACAGGAAAAATGAGTAGGAGTTAGTCAGGTAGAGGTGACAATGTGGAGAAAAGTGTTTTCCACTCAGAAGGACCACCGTAAGCAAAGCTCCTTTCTTGAGAGGGAGCAGGGGACCAAACCAGAGAATTTGCCTGTCATGAGAAGATCGTGGATTCCCGGGGCTGGAGAGGAGAACTGGGGCCATGTGATGAAAAGCATTGTCAAACATTAAAAGCATATGGAATCTTATCCAGAGTTCAGCGAAGGACTCTTGAAGGTTTCTAAGTAAAACATTGGAATAGCAGAAGCTTTAAGGGTGGGGGAGAAATTCATTAGCAAAACTTAAAAAGAGAAAACACAACAAATTTTATCATTAATCATCTATCTATTTACTCTACCAGAATAATAAAATACAGCTGAGACTGAGAGCTTATAGTATGGATATTCTATATTTTTCAGCACTGTGTGGTAGAGTTTTTGTGATTAATTATAGTGTCTATTTGAATGCATCATGCCCCATATTGCATGAAGAGTTCTATCTCTCTTCGGCAGGCTCAAAAAGACAGCCAAATAACAGCTTTGTGTATATAATTTCTTTCCCAAATTTAAATTTTAAAATAAGTAAGGAAAATTGCAATAGCACAATTCTTCTCTTCTACTGTGAGAATGAACTTTGTTTTTAATTCCAGCCAAATATGAGAGTGAATAATTATAGTAAAGCCAACTTTACTGTATACATCTGGTTCTTTCCATGATTGCCTTAATTATGGGGTAAAATCCCTAGGAAACAAAGAATAATTTTTACTGGAACAGATTATATTATTACATTTTGTGAACTTGTGAGGCTTTGTTAAATTATTATTTTTTTTCAAGCTTAAACACATGAATCTTGGAATACTGAGGGTCTGTTGCAGCACTTTCAGAATATTCAAGCTTCAGGTTCTACCTCACTTCTGGGAAGTTCCCAAGACATCACCCTGCGATGCCTGTCATTGGAAATGTGACTCATTAAAGCCTGGATCTACCTATTCCTATCCCAGAATAAGGCCATATCAAAGACATTTAGTCCAAAAGATAAAGTAATTTCTAAGGAAGTCATCTCTTAATAATGTATAGCAGGGCTACCAGATTTAGAAAAAGAGAGAGAGAGAATGAATGAACCAAACAGATGACCCAGCATTTGAGAGGTACTCACACGAAAATATTATCTGTTGTTTATTTGATATTCAAATTTAACTGGACATCAGTATTAGAGAAAACCCAGTTTTCGCCCCCTTCATGTCTCCTTAACTTTCATAGAGAACAATGCTGACACTTCTGGTTACCAGATGTGTGGGGATTTTCCCCCACCAAGAAATTCTCAAGACATACCCCGGGTGTCCTACAACTTAGCTCAATTCTGAAACTTTCTACCTGAAGATAGCCTCAGATCCCACATTAATGAATCAGTCCCACAAGACTGCTCCTACCAAACTTCAGATATCAACTTCAAGTCTGACTGTCACCTGTACTTCTGACCCATCTGAGGTTCCCATGACTACCTACTTGGGTTCGATTAATATGCTCAAGTGGCTCACAGAACTCAGGGAAACACTTGGGTTTACCAGTTCATTAAAGGATATGAGAAAGAATGCAGACAAACAGCCAGATGACAATGTATACAGGGTGGGATCTGGGAGTGTCTTTAGTGCAGGAGCCTCTGGCCCCATGGAGATAAGGTGTGTCATCCTTCCACTTTGTGGCTTTGTTCATCCACCTGGAAGCTCTCCAAACCTTATCGTACTTTGGGGATTTTATGGACACTTCCTCACAAGGCATCTGCTATCTCTCTGGAGGATGGGAGATGGGGCCAACATTTCTAAGCTTCTGATCATGAGTTGGTGTTTCTGGTGCCCAGCCTCCATCCAGGAGCCAACAGGAACCCACCCAGAGTGACCTCACTAGAGTAAAAGATACTCCTAGTTGCTCTTATCATTTAGGAATTTACAAGGGATTCAGGAATTCTACGTCAGGAACTGTGGGCAGAGACTGACATAAGTATTTTCTATTATCTCACAATATTCTATTTTGGGGGAAGCAACCCTGCAAAAGGGGGGTCTAGGAACATTCTCCATGGAGAATCTTACATTCCCCTTTCTTTTCTACTCACTTCCATCACATGGGCTGCAGAGTTTCTCTTTCCACATCTTTTTCACGGTTTCTCCCTTTGCTATAATGTCCAGTCCTTCCTAGGTCTCTCCCATGCTGTCTCTCAATCCATTCTTTTATCCTATGGATTAATCTAGTTTCTCTACAGCAAAATGGCATATCTGCTCTTTAGGAAGGGGAAAGGAGGGAGAAGACAGTTGTGCCAATCACCAGACCTTCTGTGGAGGACTGGGGGGGGGGGTGCGTAGAAAGAAGATGAACATTCACCCATTTTTGTCCCTTTACATATACAGAAATCCTAATACCAGTGCAACTAGTCCTCTTATTTCTAAGGTACTAACCACATTTTTTGCATCTATGTCAGTGAAGTCTAAAAGTAAAATAAGTTTTGTCAAAATGAAAAAATAGTTCTATGACTATTAGGCAATTAAATTAGCTTCTTGAACTTAAATTATTTTCTGCTCTGCTCTAGATTGTATTCTTGTTTTTATTTTCGCTTCACTATCCATGTGCTATTCTAAATCTTAGCGTAATTCCTTTTCTTAGAAATCAAAGTTAGGCTTTGAAATTACAGTTAATTATGTTTCTAAATTGTCAAACAAAAGAATTCACCTGTAAATTAAAACACAAGAAAAATGTGATCTCTCAGTAATATTCAGAGTTGGGAATTACAGACAATATTCATTAAAGACTGAAATGGGGAACAAAATGATCACAATGCCATTTTTTGTTCTTGAGACAAATCCAAGAGTACTTTTTTCTAATTCTTTGTGATTTAAAAAGGGCTTTGACAGCTGATTGTGTTTATATTTCATGGAAAATTTCAGGTTTATTGTAGAAAATTGTAACACTGTTAGCAATAATGGCAAAGCCAAATGTTTACCATATAATTACCATTCTCCTAGCAAATTTATGGTTAGGGAGAAAGAAAATTAGACAAAGAACCTCTCAAAAATTATATGTGTCAAGGCCCTTTGTCCAAAGACGAAATAATAGGAGTATTTCAGAATAATCATTATAATTTTAAGAAGACATTACGATCTTTGGTCCCTCATAATTTTGTTTTTTTTTTTTTTTAATTTGGGGGGCATTTTGGAAGGAGACAGGTTAATTAATCAGTATAAAAATATCCGAGGATAGAGGTCAATATTCTAAGATTTAAAATATCTGCCTCAAAATATCCATCGATTTCTCTATGGACTCTTCCTTCAGATGGTCCAGTTGTTCTTTCTGTCTCTTCCAACTACCAACACCAAGGGAGAGGATTTTCTTATAGTCTTAGATTATTGTGATACCCCGGTCAGCCAGTCCAACCTCTCCTCATCCAGCTTTTATTCTACAAGATTAGTTTTCCTGAATGATTATTTTCATTATATGTAATAATAAGCTTTTATATAATCATTTCTTCAAATGTGCACCCCTCATTCTTTCTGTTCACGTGAAACTTACCCCTTCATTCCAGTGTGGCCATTGCCAACAACACTCTGTGGTTAAATCCTTCACGAAAACCACTGACTGACAAAAAGAGCTTTGGACCAGAAGTTAGAAGCCCTGGCCCCGACCTTTCTTGCTGCCTGAACTTGGGTAACTCATTCACTTTAAGCCTCAGTTTCCTTATCTGTGAGTCAAGGATAATAATTCCTATGTCAGAGAATGATGTGAAGAGCAGCAAATTGAAGAATTCTACCATTCGATAAGTAGGTCAATCAATATATTTTATTTGATGGATTGTTAACTCTTTTTAAAGACTTTCCATGGCTCTTTTTTTGCCTCCTGGACCTATCAAGTTGAGATTCATGATCCTGAAATGTTAAACCCCATATCGTCTGGCCCAATCCTACCTATGCAACTTTTCAATTATCATTCACAATCATCAAATGTATGTTATGTGCTGGACACTGTGACAAACCCTTTGTACCCATTTTTCATTTAGACAGCACAACTGTACTAGAAGGAAGTGCCATTTTCATGCCCTTCTATGGATGAAGAAATGAGGTCTGGAGAAGTTAGATAACTTGCCCAAAGTTAAACGGCTGGTGAGGGGCAAAATCAATATTTGAACCTAGGTAGTTCAATAACAGAATGTGATGTTTTAGCCATTGAGCTATACTCTGCAAAGAAATTTCTGTTTTGGCTAGGCTAATTGTTGTCACTGAACACATACTATATATATATATATGTGTGTGTGTGTGTGTGTGTGTGTGTGTGTGTGTGTGTGTGTGTGTGTATATACACACACACACAGACACAGAGACTACACACACGTGTGTACCTTCAGGTATATCTATTTATATCTCAGTGCTGCTTCTTTTCCCTTTCTCTCTGCATCTTCAGAATCTGCTACTATAACTTTGTGCCTTTTCCATTCTCTACTGCACTCAAGCCTAAGCTCTCTGGAATTCAGCGAGCACTTTTGTATTGTACTGACCAGAACCATGCTGGATCGTATTACTTTTTTTTTTCTCTGATCCAGTCATGTTTAGAAACTGCAAAAATGGACCTTCCTCAGTAGGAAAGACCATGTCTTCTACCTTCTTTGCACCTCCTAAAATGTGTAGAAAAAGCAATGGACAGTAGATGGTATACAAATACATAAAAAGAAAAATTGTTAAATTCCGAAATAGTCATTTGAGATTTACAGCCGTGCATTGTTACAGAGGCTGTCTACTCAGCTCCTAGAAATCTTTTCAGAACAAACTTTCTTGAATGAGTCCAGCTTATGGCAAATACTTTGTCCTCTTCTAAGCTACTCTTCTGCTGACTGCAGTGTTTCCTCCCATGGCAACACCTGGCAAAACCATAGTGCAGTATAACAAGAAGGTTATTAGTATTAATTCCGTCAAGATATAGAACATTTCCTTTGTCATAAGGATTTATAGGCGTAGGTCCTAAAATTAAGGCCCAATATTGTGTTGCTTTCTTATCTGGGAAAATAAAAGACACTGGAGTGGCCCAATCATAAGTTCCCCTTTCCATTCTGCTCCTGTAGATAAGGTCCTCTAGCCAAACAACCCTCTTTATCATGGGGACCAGCACAGTTCCTGCTTATCCCTGAGTTGTGAGCTCCAGTTTCCTGGCTGACCGTGGACTTATTCAAATTACAACCAAGGGTCACTCTATCCTCTTGATATGGCAAAACCTCCCTCCAACAACCTCTGGTTGTTCCCTCTGTTCCCTAGTGGAACCCCCACTGTGGTCCTGCATGGTGCAGTGTTCTCCTTCCCTGGGCCAGGTATATGTGACTAAAAAGCTGCAGTTAATCTCATTTGCCTAGTGTGGGTGTCAGGCATTTGGCCATCTCTGCGAGTGGAGGGGGGGAATCTATTCCTTCCTAATGGGAATAAGGGAGGTGATTAAGACAGAACTTCTCTTGTAGCCTGTAGCCTTTTATACCGATACTACTTCCCTTTTACTCCGACCCCCTTCTTCATCCCTGGTGTCCACTAATCTGTTCTCCATTTCTATGATTTTTTTTTTACCTCAAGAATGTTCATTGGAATTATACACTGTATAAACTTTTGGGATTGGCTTTTTTCGTTCAGCATCATTCTCTGGAATTCATCCAGATTCTACATGTATCAATACTCTGTTTCTTTTTATTATTGAGTAGAATTTCAAAGTATAGATGCACCACTGTTTGTTTAACCATTTATTGAAGGACATCTGGATTGCTTCCAGGTTTTGGTTCTTATTAATAAAGCTGAGATAAACATTCATGTACAGAATTTGTGTGAACATAAGTTTTAATTTCCCTTGGGTAAATGCCCAAGAGTGCAATTGTTGAGTCACATGGCAGTTGCGCATTTAGTTTTTTAAGAAACTGCCAAACTGTTTTCCATAATGGCTCTACCATTTCACATGTCCACCAGCAGTTTACTAGTAATTCAGTTCTTTCTCATTCTCACCATCCTTTGTGGTTCTCACTACTATTTTAGCCCTTCTGATAGGTATGTAGTTTTATCCCATCGTGGTTTTAAATTGAATTTCCTTAATGGTTAATGATATTGAACATCTTTTCATGGGTTTATTTGCCTTCTCTGTATCCTTTCTGGTGAAATGTCTCTTCATATCTTTTGTCCATTTTTGAGTTGGATTTTGTGTCCTTTTACTGCTGAGTTTTGAGAGTTCTTTGTATATTCTGGATACTAGTCCCTGACCAGATATGTGGTTTGCAAATATTTTTTCCCATTCTGTACATCAGATGACTTTTTAAAAAATCTCTGGAGTTAGTTGTAGTAATCTTCGTGATTAGTAGATTGAAAAGGGGTACCTTCGTTTTGAGAATCTCCTGCAGGGTTAAAATGAAATACTAAAAACATACCAATTAATACTATAAATATACTAATCATATCAGCGTGCTAGAGTGAAACGAACCCCAGATTGTAAATTGAAGAATTTGATTCTAGTGTTCAGTCAATGAAGGGAAGTTGCTTGGCTTCTCAGGGCCTGTTTCTTTATTGGTAAGGAAGGATTAGGCACTTAAAATACTCCCCTCTTCTACCATTCTATGATTCTAAGTTTAGAAGTTAAGCTGCATGAAGTTCATTTTCCTTTCAAGGCAAAGATAGTAACTTCTAGGTTTCAAGACAACTGAGAGCCTTAGATGGAATATCTTTTTCCTTTTTATTAATTGAGAAATCTTCAAAATAGCACATTCCAACAATGAACTTTAGAATTCTCCTGGCATTGTCCCTTAGTGGAAGTATTATATTTCATCCTCTTTTGTTTGCAAAGTAAAAGTTTTGATTTTGATGGAGTCAAGTTTATCACGTTTTCCTTTTATGGATCATGCATTTGGTATCAAGTCTAAGAATCCTTTGATAAGCCCAAGATGTAGAAGATTTTCTAAAACAGATTATTTTACATTTAAGTCTGTGATCCATTTAGAGTTAATTTTTGTATAATGTGTGAAACTTGGATTGAGGTTCTTTTTCCATCTCCCTATGGATAACCAATTACTCAAGCATCATTTATTGAAAAGGCTATTTTTATTCATTGAATTACTTTTGCATCTTTGTCAAAAGTAAGTTTGTATATTTGAATGGGTCTATTTCTGAATCCTCTATTCCATTTCATTGGTTTATGTTTATCCTGCCACCAATACTACCTGGTCTTGAATATTGTACAGATATAAAAAATCTTGAAATTAGAATATTTCTTTCCACTTTTTCTTTTTTCATATTATTTTAACTACTTTAATTCCTTTGTCTTTGCAAATAAATTTTAGAATTATCTTGTCTATATCTACAAAAAAAATAATGCTGCATTTCTGATAGGGATTGCATTAATGTATATAGATTTTAATGTATATAGATTCTTCCAGGAAATTCTGGATCTCTCAATTTATATAGATCTTTGATTTCTTTCACTAGTGTTATAGTTTTTAGTGTACAAATTCTGTTAGATTTTTACCTGAATATATCATTTCTTTGAGCAATTGTAAATGGTATTACATTTTAAAACTTTTGGTGCCCTGATGTTCATTGTTAATACATGAAAATATAATTGGCCTTTATATGTTTATCTCATATCCTGTGACCTTGCTGAATTTCCCTGTTGATTCTATTATTTTAAAATATTCTTTTGGATTTTGAACATAGACAATTACATCAGCTGTAAAGAAATGTAAAGGAACAGTTTCATTTTTCTTTTGTAATTTGTATGCTTTCATTTCCTTTTCTTGTCCTATTGCATTGGCTATAACTTTTAGCACCGTGTTGCATAGGGGTGATGAAAGCATGCATTATTGTCTTATTTCCAGTCTCAGGGAGAAAGAACTTAGTCTTTTACCATTATATATGTTAGCTCAAGGGTTCTGAAGATGTTCTTTATTAATTTGAGGTAATTTCCCTCTATTCCTATTTTTCTAAGAGTTTTTATCATAAATGCATATTGAATTATATCAAATAATTTTTCTGTAAAGGTTCATAAGAGTCTACAATTTTTCTTCTTTAGCTTGTTAATATGGTGGATTATACTGATTGTTTCTCTAATTTTGAGCTAATCTTGCATTCTGGGAATAAATACCAGTTGGTCATGCTGTATAATCCTCTGTATATATTGCTGGACTCTATTTCTTAAATTTTTAAAGAATTATTTTTGTCTATATTCATAAGGAATATTGATATGTCATTTTCCTTTATTGGGCTATTGTCTGATTTTGATATCTGGGTAATATTAATGTCAAGAAATAAACTGGGATGTATTTCCTTCCCTTGTACTGTCTGGAAGAGGTTGTTTATAATTAGTGCTAATTCTTCCTTAAACATTTCCGTCATTACTTCTTCCAGTACTTTTTTAGTGATGCTTTCTTTCTTCTCCCTTTTAGGAATTCCCATGAGAGTATTGTTAGATCTTGTGTTCTAGTCAACAGGTTCTAGAGACTTGTCCATTTTTTAAAAATTTACTTATTTTCTCTCTGTTGTCCAGGTTTGTTCCTATTGCTGTGTCTTCAAATTTTCGGATTCTTTGTTCTGTCTTGTTTCCTCCATTTTGTTGATAAGGTCATTGCTTGAGTTTTACTTTTTTTCCATTGTTGTATTTTTTCAGTTCTAAAATTTTCATTTGATTTTCTTTATATCTCCTACAGAAACATTCTGTCTCCTGACTTTCTATTTTTTCATTTGTCTTAAATGTGTACTTGATTGCTTATTGAAACATTTTTATGATGGCTGCCTTCAAATATTTGTCATGTAGTTATAACATCTCTGTCATCATGGGGTTGGCATCCATTGATTGTCTTTTTTCCATTTAGTTTGGGATCTTCCTGGTTCTTTGTATGATGCATGCTTTTAGATTATACTTGGACTTTTTGGGTATTATGTAAGCCTGAATCTTATTTAACTTTTACGTTTTGGATGGCATCCTTTCACACTGCTATGTCAGGAAAGTATGTTTACTGTTTTGTTATTGTCAGGTGGAAGTAGAAGTCTCCATTCTCCTCTCAGTCTCCATTAATACCCAGAGCAGGAGGTGGGCTCCTTATTGCTAGATGAGTGTGGGAATACTAGGTCACAAATAACCTCCACTGATATGATAGTTCCATTGCTGGAAAGGGTAATAGTGTACCATTACTACTCCCATGTGTCTTTTACTGACATTACAAGTTGGGGCAGGGACCTTATTACCACCACTAAGTGTTGGTAAAATTTCTGACTTTCCGCCAGGCATCTTCTGACATCACCCTAATGGAGAATAGGACTATAGCATCATTATCGGCAGGTAGATCTGAAAGTACAAACTTTTCATGTGGTCTTCATCGACATTGCAGCTAGGGGGATGGTGGGTTTCTTACTGTCCCATAGGGATAAAAGTCCTAATTCCCTACTCAGCCCTCCCTGACACCAGGTGGGGGGGGGGGAGGTTTAGAGTACCACACTACAGTCCAGAAAGGGTGAAAACTGAAGCTCCCACTTAACTGTTGCTGGCATAGGTGAAGGTGCCTGCACAGTTCTTTCTGTGAAGGTTCAGAATAGACTGTTACTGTCTAAAAGTTTTCTGTCTTGCTGGGCAGCTCTTCCCTGGCCCTTTGTCTGTACAGATCAGGCTTTGGTTGGGGCTTTTTGCCCGTGCACTTTGGCATTGTGACAGCCTATGTGGTATATACAGAAAACCTAGGGAACTCATCACCCTGTTGTTCCTAAGGCTCTACTTGCCTAAGCAACTTTCATTCTTGTTATGCTTCCTTTATACATGATTTCCAGGGTTTTGAGTTGTACTTGGTGATGAAAGCACATCCACTCAATCTTCCCAGAAACGGGACTCCTCTGCTTTGTTTTTGTTTTACTTAGTGCTCTATTTACTGTGAATTAGTAGCATTCATGTCAGGAAAGAGTTTAGATTTTGATGAACACTTAATCAAAACATCAGAAATTATGCATTGAATGACATTAATGATTGAGAATGCTTCAGGGAACATTAATTAATTTTTTCCTGAGAAAAACTAAAAAGGATAAAACTTATACAGTATCAAGTGTACTTTCTGATGCACTGAAAAATCATTCAGTAAATGTATCTCACAGTTTTTTGGCTTTGTTTGGTTTTGTTTTATAGGATGTTGTAGTAGTTAACACTCTGGATTTGGAGTCTGGGGTGGTCTTACCACTAAATTAGTATCAGTGCTATTAGAAAATTACTTAGCTGCTACTATTTCCAGTTCCCTGATTTGTCTTTTGGGGATGATAATAACAACACTTACTGTAAAATATTCGAGGTTAAAATGAAATAATTCAGGGACTAACTCTGATTCATTTCTAACTGACACATAGTAAGTGCTTAATATATATTAATAGCTATTGTGGCTGCTGCCACTATTATAGTAACTTACCCCAAAAGAGATACCTAAGGTGCAGCTCTTCAGAAGCAGTTAGGGGATAGTGAGAGGAGCGCATTCTTTTGTTTCTTAACGTTTCTGAAGTAGAGTGTGATGCTCAGCTAGTGAAACTGGCACTGACCATTGCCTGGTGTATTTACCTCTTCTAAAGGCGGCAAACGGAGGAATATATTCATGTCTCTTAGAAATTAATGTTTCTCATCTCTCTTGTTTTTATAATTTCTCAAACTCCAGTAAGCTGCTTTTAAAATATCTCTCTTCTGGGGGAACCTGGGTGGCTTAGTTGGTTAAGTGTCTGCCTTGGGCTCCGGTCATGACTCCGGGGTCCTGGGATCGAGCCCACATCAGGCATTGAGCCCTGTGTCGGGCTCCCTGCTCAGCAGGGAGACTGCTTCTCCCTCTCCTCCCAGCTTATGCTCTCTGTCACCTTCTCTGTCTCTCTCGTGTAAATACATAAAATCTTTAAAAATAAAATAAAATAAGAAAGTATCTCCCTTATTTTATTCTGTATTCCCCCAAATTTCCCTCTTAGTCTCCCTCACTGCCTCTTCTCTTTTCTCTTGAGAGAAGCTCTAGTCTAAGAATTCTCTCTAGAATAAGCTCTTTACTATGAGACCTACTTATGCTTGCTAACTCCCTCTCTGTTTTCATTTCCCCTTTCATGGACTTTGTCCATTCAGGAATGCGCAGGAGCTGACCAAGTAAACAAGAATAATTCCTTCTTGGAAGTAGTGCGTGATATTTCCAATATGTATAATTTAATATTTTTTTTCTGCCATGTAAAATATCAGCAGTAAACACTGAGACGGCTTCTAGAAGCCCCAACTTTATGACACTAACAGATTTCAAAGTACTCCCCCTTTAAAAATCTCAAGTTTCATCTCCAATTATAGCATTAACTACCTGCCCGACAGGGCAGGATCATTGGCAAGAATTGGTGTATTGGTGCTTTGTTAAGATTCTCATTCATTTCCCTCTCCATTTCTTACATTTCCAGGCTAATTACTTTCTATTCCAAGAATGCAGTTACTTCTTCTCTACATGGCTGCCTTTGTTTCTTTTTACACCTGCACAATAACTACTTCTTATAGCCAAGGGGTTAGATCATTAATTTTAAGACAACAACAATGAGTCCTGTGGATTTTTCAAAGCAGAAGTTTTATTTCACAGAAAGTTGAATTCTTCTTTCTTTTAATGGAATTAGTGAGCTAGAATCATATTATACTTCCCCCCCCAGAACTATGATGCCACAGATAATTAAATTAAACTAAGAAGCACAATTTATGTCAGCTGTTTTCCTCCTTATAAATATATCAGTGCAACTGGGGAAATAATTTTATGGAAAAATATTAAATTTAGTGCAGATTGCTTTTAGATATAATTTTTAAAAATATTTTATTTATTTGAGAGAGAGAGAATGCATGAGGGTGGGGAGGGGCAGAAGGAGAGAAGCAGACTCCCTGCTGAGCAGGGAACCTGATGTGGGGCTCCATCCCAGGACCTAGAGATCATGACCTGAGCTGAAGACAGCTGCTTTAATGGACTGAGCCACCCAGGCTCCCTAGATATCATTTTTTTCTGTCATGTAGGACCTTCTCGTCCACTGGTTTGCCAGGAGCAGGGATGTTTATGCATATAGGGTTGCTACAGAATACGTCTTCAGTGAAGAATACACATAAACATGAAATGCTGTCCCTGCTTGCAAGCAGCTTACTACCTATTTGGAAACACAAGAAATACATACAAATGAAATGGAATTAGAAGAAAAGGAGTCAGTAATAATCTAGGACAAATATAAAGGAAGTCCACCATGCTGTGCATAACGAAGAGTCAGATATAGAGTGGAGACTAACAGAGCTATTGGAAGAAGAGAAAGCTGTTGAAGGCTTACTAAGTGTAAGAATTACTTCTTAATGAGTGTCTACCACCTGCCAGGCATTGTGCTAGGCATTTCACATTTGATGTTTGCAGTTTCGAAAAAACCCTAAGATGTGGTTAATTTTAAATCTACATTTCACATGAGGATGATGTGAAAAGACCTTTAATATATACTACTAAATGGCCCAGGTGAAATTTGAACACAGAAATATTTGGCTCTGAAGCCTGAATTCTATTTGTTATCCCCATGCTGCCATAATATGCTCAGCATTGGAGAGTTAGATTTAATCTGATTATTAAAAGAGAAGGAGGAGATAGGAGAGAGAATTAAGGAAGGAGAAAGAAGAAAAGCCAACATTTTAGAGTTACAAAAATCACATAAAAGTGGAGGCAACAAAAAGTATAATGTGTATTTGGTGGACAATGATTATATGGTTTCTTCTGGACCAACTGTAGATAATAGTTACAGATGTCGTAAAGAACTCTGGAGTTTGATGGATTAGTTTAAATTCAAGCTCATCCATTTATAACTGGCCTCCCTTAGACAGATTCCAACATCACATAGAATAGTTGTGCTGGTTGAAAGTGCTCATGCAGTATGAGCACAGGTTACCCAGATGTGTTTGCTATGGGAAAAAATTCATCAAGCTGTATAATTATGTACCCTTCTCTGAATGTATATTATGTGTCAGTAAAACGACATTTTGATAAAAGGGGTAATGCTTATTGTTTTCAGTATATTCAAGGCAGTGAGGTATTAGGTCTTAGCAGAATGTTGGAGCTGTTGTAGAGGGTCTCTATGCTCTTATGGGGTTAAGGAAGGATTGGAAGATGAAGACATGTCCACAGTGTTGTTTAGGAAGCTTGGACTTTGTGACAGTGTGTAGAATGGATTGGAATAAAAGGTATGCACCAGTAAGAGTATAAACAGAGGGTATAAGCTAGTGAATAGGTTTAAACAAAAAGGTATAAACCAATGAAACCAACAACAAGATTTTGCTGTTACACAGGCATT
Source organism: Ursus arctos (assembly GCF_023065955.2). Lineage (NCBI taxonomy): Eukaryota > Metazoa > Chordata > Mammalia > Carnivora > Ursidae > Ursus > Ursus arctos. The sequence goes on along the minus strand of NW_026622808.1, from coordinate 54,110,304 downwards.
GGGTAACATGGTTTGGATCAGATGATGGCAAGGAAAAGACCATGAATTCCAATAGGATTGGGCAATGGGATGTGATAGGGAAAGAAAGTAAAGATTCAGAAATACCTTCTGCAGTTTAAGCAGTAAGAGTGACTTGAATAAAAAAACTGATGGGGTGAAATGGCAAGGAGTTTGATGATAAATCAAGTTCCAAGTGTCATTGTCTTGTTGGCAGCTAAAAGTGTCAATCAGCAATAGAAGAACACCATCCAGGAACAAGTGTGGCTTTACAAGACCCAATTTGTAACCACATAAAATATAAGTAGTTTCTTGTGGTGATATAGCAAAGAAAAATCCAAAGATCTGTTAGTTCAAAGAGAATAATTTTGGGTATGATTATGTAGATTTTGTAATTCTATATTCTCATCCTATAATTGAACCATGTTTTCCTCTCTCAAAACTTTAATTGTTAAATAAAAAAAGAGTATCCATGTCAACCTATAGAAATGAATAAAATCCCTATGTCTCATACTCTTTTCATTATGGGGAGTTAGATTTCTATAGCCACAACGGATAAAGTTTAAATTAAGTGAATGTCACATTTTTAAGTAAAAATACCTTTTTTTGAAGACTCTATGTATCCTCTCCTTCAAATGATATTTATTTTCTCCTGAACTTATTTTAGGACATTTAGAAATAGAGGATTAATTATTTTGCATTTATGAGAATAGTTACATTCATTCTTTTTTTTTTTTTTTTAATATTTTATTTATTTATTTGTCAGAGAGCCCACAAGCAGGGGGAGCTGCAGCCAGAGAGAGAAGCAGGCTGCAGGGAGCCCAATTCAGGGTTTGATCTCAGGACCCTGGCTTACCCAACTAAGCCCCCCAGGCACCCCTGTTACATACATTCTTGAAGACATTCTTATATAGCTACCCAAATGCTGATTCAGTCATAAGATATTGAAAATCCTTATGCCCTATTAAAAAAAAAAAAATTGAAAACCAAAGCTCACACAATATTGAACCAACATCATTAATATTTCTCTGGGACTAAAATAGAGTAAGAATAAGTGCTCAATTATAGAAACCAGGGAAGGTACTCGTGTATGTGGGTGTGGGTATGTGTGTGTGTGTGTGTATGCATGCATGTGTAAATACGAAAGGGTGGGAGGAAAATTGTAAAATATGCTTACTCCAGTTTTTATCCAAGGGATAGTAATTTTATAATTAAATGCTTAGCAAAGAAATCCTGTGGTGATGAAATATGTTGAGAAACAGGAGACTGACATTTAAAAATAGTTGTGTTGCTAAAGTCTTTTAATTTTTTTATGACATCAAACATTAATTTGATTAATTAAGATGCTAGAGCATGCAAAGAAATACCAGTGACACAGAGGACATTGCTCTACTTGTCATGCCTCAAAATAGCAATTCTGTTTCAGCAAACATGCTGTGGTGGAACAGGAGAACTGAATCATGTCATCAAAGAGCATGCCTTTGAAATCAAGAGCTAGACTGATGTTATTGCTCTCCAAACCTCCTCTCCCCTCCATCTGCCCTGATGTGCCTTGTACTGCCAGGTATTACATGAAATAGAAAGAACTGTTAAAATACACTCCCTGCCCTCAAATAGCCTAGCTGGGTATGTGGGACATAAATAGTTAGAAATCAAAACCACGCTAAGATACCACCTTACGCCAGTTAGAATGGCAAAAATTGACAAGGCAAGAAACAACAATTGCTGGAGAGGATGTGGAGAAAGGGGATCCCTCCTACGTTGTTGGTGGGAATGCAAGTTGGTACAGCCACTCTGGAAAACAGTGTGGAGGTCCCTTAAAAAGTTAAAAATTGAGCTACCCTATGACCCAGCCATTGACTACTGAGTATTTACCCCAAAGATACAGACGTAGTGAAGAGAAGGGCCATATGCACCCCAATGTTCATAGCAGCTCTGTCCACAGTAGCTAAATTGCGGAAGGAGCCGAGATGCCCTTCAACAGATGACTGGATTAAGAAGTTGTGGTCCATATATACAATGAAATATTACTCAGCTATCAAAAAGAACGATTTCTCAACATTTGCTGCAACATGGACGGCACTGGAGGAGATAATGTTAAGTGAAATAAGTCAAGCAGAGAAAGACAATTATATGATTTCTCTCATCTATGGAACATAAGAACTAGGAAGATCGGTAGGGGAAGAAAGGGATAAAGAAAGGGGAGGTAATCAGAAGGGGGAATGAAGCATGAGAGACTTTGGACTCTGAGAAACAAACTGAGGGCTTCAGAGGGGAGGGGTGGGGGAATGGGATAGACCGGTGATGGGTAGTAAGGAGGGCACATATTGCATGGTGCACTGGGTGTTATACGCAACTAATGAATCATTGAACTTTACATCGGAAACCGGGGATGTACTGTATGGTGACTAACAATATAATAAATAAAACATTAAAAAAAAAAAGAAAGGAAAGCTAATGATCTAAGGCCTTGTATGTAATCTGGTGCACATACGAGTATATAATATGCAATGACCTGGATTTTAAAGGGAAGGAAGCCAACGCTGATGACCCACTGCGCGCTAAGCATTACGTAGCATCTTTTATGCTTGGAGTGAGATTGCTCCTCACTGCTGTACCCTCGGCATCTAGAAGACTGCCTTGAATTTTTAGACACTTAGGCATTTACTGAGTAAATAAAGGAATAATTCTCTTATTTAAGCCTTACAAAATTCCTTAGCTATAGATAATAGTTTCTCATTTTACAGCTGTTAAAAATGAGAACTTGAAAAGTAAACAATAAACCCTGAATCACATAGTGGCACAAGTTAAGATTTAAATCCAGGTCCACCTGCCACGATGCTCTCGCTGAAAGCTGGTAGAATTCAATGGAAATGACCCAGCTCAGTGTTGACTTGGACAAAAATATGTAGTTTAAGCAAACTGGCCAGAATCCTACACAAGTTTCATTACCAAAAATGAATATTATAATTGATAATATTAAGCCTGAAATTGTTTATGCTCAGATACACCCAACCTAAGCTAGTACTATCAGTCGCCAGCCTATCAATATTTAATTTCCAAAGAACACAAGCATTGTTTATAAAGGAATGTTTGTATTTTCCTACACTTAAAAATGAACAGACGGCAAAACTGACCTTCAGCTTCTTACAGGATTTTACATCCGCTGGTAGAAAGTGCCACATGTAAGATTCACACTTGACTAGCCTGGTGACAAGCGCAGCCACTGTCCTAATGACCTACAAGAAATGCTGACACAAAACAAGAAGACAAGGCATAAAGCCTTACGTGAAAGTTTGGTTTTGAAAGTGAGATTTATATATGGTGCAAAGTTTCACAGTTGGAGTAAAGTAATTTTTCCACTTCCAAAAATATTTGCATAGTGTTGGCAAATATTCTATTATAAATTAGTGTGTATTCAATGTAACAACAAACTTAAACTCAAGATCTACTAAGTCAATTAAATACAAAATCCTGAAAAGAAAATGTAACATCTGGTGTGCAAAAAGTAAGCAATATTGTTGCAGAACAACAATGAAACAAGATGTCTCATTTGTTCATTTCTATGAGAAGATGTTTATCAGCATTGCATATTCAATACAATGCACTATAATACAATACATGCAGTAAAGGAGGACAGCATTGCACATTGTCTGCTACTTTCAACAATTTTGATTTTTGACACTGAGAATTAATATGGACCTGATTCAGAATCATAAATTGGAGAATTTTCAGACCGTGATCAACGTGTATTTTTGCCAAATTAGATCAAGAAAGACAATCTGCAATCCCTTCTCACCTCTACATGCCCTTGGATCTGTGGCCAATATCATTGCTCTCTCTTGAAAGTGGCTAGTTTAATTATACAGAGTAACATGTTCTTATTATTCATGTGCTTCGTTAACTTGCTTCTCCTATAATCTACCCAACAGCATTTTGATACCCATACTACTTTATAGATGAGTGTATTAGGGTTCTCCAGAGAAGCTGAACCGATGGGCTATATCCCCATCAGTGTCTATGTTTATAATCATCCATCTATTTATTTTGTTATGAGGAATTTACATGATTATGGAGGCTGGGAAGTCCCACACTCTGCCACCTGCAAATAGAAGACCCAGGAAAGCCAGTGGTGTAATTATTGCCAGAGTCCAAAAAGCCTGAGAACGAGGACTGCTGATGGTTCAGCGAATGGTAAATTCCGATCCCAGTGCAGGAGAAGATCCATGTTCCAGCTCAAAAACGATAGCCGAGAGAGCTAATTGTCTCCTACTTCTCTTTGTTCTATTCAGGCCTCCGATGGATTAGAGGAGGCCCACGTACAATGGGGAGAGCAATCTGCTTTTCTTAGTCCACTGATTCAAATATTAATCTCATCCAAAACCCTCCCGCACAGACATATCCAGAATAATGCTTCTAATTATCTGGGTGCCCTGTGGCCAGTCGAGTTGACACAGAAAATTAACCATTACAACGAGTAAATAGGATTAAAGAGGAGAATTCTTTTCACTGGGCAGACCTGGAAGAGTGGTAGAGGGTGCCCCGTGCTCCTTCCCACTGCACCTATGTCCTTTGTTCTCTCCCACTACACCTGTGCCCCATGGTCCTTCCAGGGCACTGCAGGGCCTTTCCTGCTCGGACAAGGCATCAGCGCAGTGCTCCGGATAGTAACAGGATGTGATCAGAGTCGGCATCAGCATGAATCATATCCTTCCTTCAGGGACGTTTTCATGTACAATTCTGAATTTTGGAAAATAAAATGGTTGCATTAGAGGAAAGGAAAAAGCAAGAATGGCTGGTGAAGTGAGATCAGGTTTTTAAAAAGACTGTGAAAGACAAAGAGAAGAATTTGGAATACGGACTGGGAACTGTAGAGTCCGTTGACCAACATGTCCAGGTTTGCTAGGGACATTCCCAGTTTTAAAAGTGTGAGCCCCAAGTTCTGGGAACACCCTTGGTCTCAGGAAGGCAGGATGGTTGGTCACCTTACAGTAAAGAAGGGTTGGTAAACTTAACTCTGGTGAAACCCACTTCGTGTTTTCTAACCCATCACATATCTGTACTTGTATAGCATGAAAAAAAAAAAAGAATTACTAGAAAAACAGGATGGAAAAAATATACAAAATACAGGCTGAAATATTCATTATTTAATTAAATAGATGTAAATAACTATGCCAAATAGTAATAAAAATTACTAAAATTTTAACTCTCAATGTCCGTATTTACCTTGTCAAGGGCCAGTTACAAACCATTTCGAAATGGATGCTGGTACACAGACCACATAGGAATGAGGGGCCGTCTGTATCATCTGAGAAGAAAGAGATAGGGTGAGCACTTTACTCTGGCACAACGGATTGACGTGGGAACCGCCTGGAGCTAGGGGGCTCCGTGGTACAAGGGGAAGGTGACAGGGACAGGCAGAGAGCAGGAGGGTTTGTAACTGGGATGTACCACTTGAGGAAACAGAAACAGAGCTGTTTTTGAATTTCTCACCAAAGGGACTCTTTGGCCTTAAAAGCTAAAGAAAATGTAAGTGCATAAGAAATAACTTTTTACAAATCGGCATGTAGAGTAGTTAAGAGAGTAGGCTTTGTTTGTAAACTGCCTATGCACAAGTCCTAACGACTCAAGTTATTAGTTAATTAAACCACGGCCGGGTATTTAACTACTCTCTACCTTGGTTTCTTCATCAATAATATGGCACTCTTCATACCAACCCTCTCATCAAGTCACTATCATATATTCAACATATACATATAGAGATCTATTTATCTATAATTTAGTGTTTTAATAATTGGTACAGAGTTACTGTTGCTTACTATAAGTATTAATAAAATATCTCAGCAATAATCATCCCCACCTCATATTTTAGAAAAATATTTTTCTTGATTTACCTAAGGATCTATAGTAATCTATGAAAAAGTGTGATTCCTTATTTATCAGGGCAAAATTGCAGTATATTTGTCATTAACTTTTGAATTCTTTAACACTTGTCAACCTTACATATTTTAATTTTATGCTTGATTTATCCCACACTTGTTTGACTCTCTCTGCAGTATCGTGCATTATTAAAAGAAAGGGAGGCTCATTAATAGTGACCAATTTGCTTTTATTTGCCCTGTGGCTATTTGAAAGTCTTGTTGCAGCATGACTACCCAAGTAATTGTTTTATTGCTCCTTAGCGTTTCTCCATTTTATCTTAGTTTTCTTGATCCCCTCTTTTTACGAATCTCATTTACTATCCAGACATTGCTTGTGCCTCCTGTTCAGGGTGTATGTATCATAAGACTACTAACCTTGGTTGATACCTGTTCTGGTGAAATCATTCCCTTGTAATCAACATCATTTCGTCATCTGGTACATATTTGCCACAGAGGGAGTAAAATGTATAAAGGCTCTGAAGTCGTAGCATGCCTGGTAAGTCTGAGAAAAAGAGGAGGTACAGCTAGAAGAAAGTGATATGGGAAGGGAGAGTGATGGACATTGAGATCCAAGAAGAGGAAGGAGTCTGGTCCTGGGTCCTTTAAGATATGGCAGAACTTTAATTCTGTTTCGAATGTGATGGAATCTATTAGAAGATTTGAGCAGAGAATGGTGCAGACTATCACATAAACAGGGTCATCTGGCTGGTATGTATAGATTAGACCATCTGGGGGTAAGGGTGTAAGTAGTATCACTAGGAAAGACTCAATATTCTATTACAGACCCGACATTGTTTCTATACTGACATTTAGTGCTCTGATGACACAAGACACTCTGGTTTTACTCTGTGTCTCTGTGGAGCATTTGAACTTGGAAGCCATACCTAGCCATAAAAAGTTGAGCGGAAGGAGAACAGAAGCAGCAAGAGTAAACAGGAAAGCCTCTGAAACCCCAGAGTTACAGAAAATAATCTTAATTAACTACTGACTCTTTTCCAGGTCCCATCCCTTATGAGACTGACTTGCCAATGTTCAGAATGGAGTGGTATGACTGGTAAAACTAAAACAAAAAAATAGATCCATAGTCTTCACTGATTTTTGTGGTGTAAATACTTCCACGTTGGCCAATGTCAGTTACTAACAGGGTGTCACTGAACACATACTGAAATGGCTCCAGCACACCACGGCTGCTCGACATTTGCGTGAATACATCCAGCAAATTTCCTGTTTTATTAGTTTCTTTGACTGGATGTCTATTTTAACCTTGGATATTGGATCATCAGTCACATTTCACCTCTTTTGGCCCTTGAACTTGAACTTCCCTTAAAGAATTCCCTTATCTTACTGGTCTTTCCTTGATTTCCAGTTATGAGAAACATAAGACACCTACAGAAGATGTTTTTAAGTCCTGAGATATCATACTTAAACATGTGGATTCATCCATATTTTAGTTTAATCTTTTTTTTTAAGTCAGAATTTTGATTCCGCATACCAGTTCTATTAAGCTTATATAATCTTAAACTGATGCCATTGTTAACAAAATGGAAAAACAAAATTCTATTTACTACACTGGCATTATGGTATAAGTCAAATTACTTTTAATTAAAGTATCTTTTTAAAAAACACATTGTCTACAAAGTCAGAAAAGTTTCCTGGAACTGTTGACTTTGCAACCACAAAAGTATTACATGTTTTAAGTGTTATTCTCTACCCAATTATTTCCCAAACGTAGGTGAAAGATAGCAGATCTGTGGGTGAGCTTGAAAATGAACTTATCCTACCAGCCCACTGAAATTCTCATCTGTGAACAGGGAATCACATCCAGCGAATGAGAAATGAAAGACAGAACTATCCATTATTCTTGGCAAACTAAATTATAGTCTCTGCTGTCTACTCCAGAATAAGTGGTTTCACCTGGTTTCAGAAGTGACAGGAAGGCTTAAAAAGAGAAGCTCTCCTGGGCCAATACCTTTGCATCACTAATACAATCAAGTCTTTAAGCCATTGAAAGAATTGTGGAAGCCTCAGAGTTGTTTTCAGAAAAGTAACGTTTTAGAAAGTCAGGGATATCGCAGCTGCTAGTAGCCAGGGTGGGTAAGAGAAAGGAAAGCAATTAAATTTGCAACCTCAAACTGCCAGCTCCTTAGATGTCGAGTGGTTATTAAGAGTAAGTTCTTAATTTGCAAAAGAATCTCTGGTAATACACCTGCTAATTAAATTACTAATCATGTAATAATTCCTGATGTTATATTACCTAGAAAATAGAATGACAAGGTCATAATCATCCAAAGCATTATTTTAAAAGACTTGGGGAGAAAAGCTAAGTAAGCTATGGCTGGTTGAAAAGGCAAGATGATACGAGGACATTCAAGTGGGCATAGTTCATTAAACCACCTTCCTGGCTATTCAGAAAATTGCGTTCAATAGTATCTAGCTCATTTAATACCTGGAGCACCGTTCAGATGGTTAAACAAATGAGATTCATACAAGCCTCGTCACCCTGTAATTCACATCTCATTTGCTCTTTCCTTTGTACTAACATCTGCTACATCACTCTTGCTAGCTAGAGAACTCCTGTACACTCCCACACTAAAAACGTGTGAGGCAGTGTTCTCATTCATGGGCATGATATATGTTCTGCCATCTCTTGGAAATGCAATGCAGGCACCTTTAAAATGTTGCGTGGACCTTATGCTTTAGGGAACACCTATGCTTTTAAAAAAATTAAACCTGAAGAGGACCAAATACTGCTTTCCTGAGCCCAAAGTCATATTCTTGAAATCTCATGTTACAGAAGTCTAAGTCTGCAAAATAGTCTTTCACACGTGCTGAACACTTTCATAGTGAGGAAGCATCTGGTATTTCTGATAACCCTGTGTGCTGACCTTACAAACCTGTCTCAAGCCTCTACATGAACCCTGCAAAAGTAAGAAGGCTTGCCATTGGGTCCCAGGGAGGTGCTGACACTCAAATATAGCTCATTTTTGGCCTTCCCATTCCATCCGAAATGTTTGTGGCTATCTCTTATAAGCTGCCATATTTTATGAAGTAATAGAGCAGATAGAGACAACAGATCTCGTTTAAATTTTAATTAAATGCTCTCTTTTCTACAAGAAAAAAATTTTTAAGTCTAAGTGTCTCTTGAATTACATGGAAGAGAAAGATGTGAAACATCCCTTTCAAAACTAGTTTTTTACAATTGTAGAAATTCTCCCCATGCTCTGAAGACATTCAGATTTGGATGTTTCTGGATTCCCAGAATTGATTAGAATTTTTATCTCTAAGACAGTTTTATAGAAAATAACTTTTTCCAACCTCAGAGTAAAAGAATTTTCTAAAAACTGGCCTCAAGTCTCATCTCAAATACCAGTTAAAAGTATTAGATAATTTGCAAGTCATGATCATCTCCTTCAGTGGGTACTGTCCATTTTTGGCCAAAATTTTCATTAAGGGCCTATTCTAAAGAATGAGGATACAAATATGACTGTAAGATATTGTCATTAACTTTAAGGAGCTTACAACCTATTTGAGGAGGCAGATACAAAAAACACATTTTATTATAATACAGTAAGGCTTGTGATGTGTCAGTGAGAATAAGGGCTACTCCATTTTATCCTCCACTGTGTTCTCAATGCTTATTAGGATGCCCGTGCCTAGAAATCACTCTGTTAGCATTTGTGGAAGGAAGGAAACAAGGAAGGATGGATGGAAGGAAGGAAGGAAGGAGGGAAGGAGGGAAGGGAGTAAGGGAAGGAGGGAGGGAGGGAGGGAGGGAGGAAGGAAGGAAGGAAGGAAGGAAAGAAGGAAGGAAGGAAGGAAGGGTGTGTCATGTTATACAAAGTATACACATTTTATCTGAGCTGAATTCAAACACTGTTTCCTAGAATGGATCAAACCTAGTCTTCTACTATGAATAAAAATTAATTGAGCAAGATAAAAGAAAAAGGGGACAGACTCTCTAGACAAAGGAAATGGCATAAGAATGGAGTCATGAAATAGCATGTTGTGTCAGGGAAATAGAAGCAGGTTGGTATTAGGATGCAGGGAAGTGCATGAAGAGAACAGCTGGGAGAGAAAAGCTGGAAAGAGTGGAGGGTCAAAGAAGCCCATGGATGGCTTGCTTTACAGCAGAGACTTGGAGAGGTTTTAGAGCAGAAAGTAACTTGGGCACAGAGTCTTCATGATGGCTCATTCTGGCTCTGCCAGGAAGAGATGAAAAGGAGAGAGACGGATGGAGAGAGATCTGGAGACCAGTTACAAAGCTCTTGTAAGAGTAAGTGAAAGATACAATGATGGCAAGAATGAGGGCAATGATTCCAGGGAGAGAGGATAGCAGAAGAACTGGAGAAATAGTTAGGTGGCATAATCAGCAGCAGATGATAGATGGGAAGTGGGATATGAATGACAAGCAGCAGACACAGACTTTCTTTAAGGTGGTCACCACCAGCTGAGATTATATAGAAAGAGTAGATGCATGGGGAAAGGTGATACATCAAGTGCCATTCACTTTAAATTTATGCAGCATCCATGTGGATATAGCCCAGAGACAATTGGATATGTGGTGTGATTTCCTTGGGAGAGGTCAGAGTTGGAGATACTCCTTTGGGATTTACCAGCATCTCAGTAGTAATTTAAACTATGTGAGAGGATAATGTCATTCAATGACATTATGTGGAGTGAAAAGAGAGAAGTCCTGAGATCACAACTGTTTAAAGGCTGAGGATAAGAAGAAGAACTACATGAGATGGACAGAAAGATAGGAGGAAGGCCAAGGGGGCAAGAATAGTTTCTCTAAACTTTAATCTAGTGAATCAGAATCAGCCAGGAAGCTTGTTAAAGGTTCTGCTCAAAGGTAAGGTCCAGGAATCTACATTTTAACCAGCTCCCCAAATTATGCTAATCTACACTAGATTTTAGGATTCATAGGGTAGAGATTTCCCAAAAGGAAAGAATAAGCTGAAGCCAGTTGTGACAGAGAGAGCTATTAAAGGGAATGTAAATTAGTTCAACTCTTTTGGAAGATACTTTGGCAGTATCTATTAAAACTTTTGTTCATCAATTTCATTTTCAGGAACTCATCTCGGAAAAATACCCCTCAAGAGTGCACAGACAGAATCTGCAAGCATCTTCACAGCAACAGAGTTTTTTGTTTTTGTTTTGTTTTTATGGCCAAAGGTGGGGAATAATCTAAATGTCTATAAATACAGGAATTCTTAACCTATTTATTGGACTTTATTTGCACAATATCAGTGGAGTAATGGGGAGAAATTCAGATAGAAGTGACATAAGGAGGGAGGAGAGGAAGTGGAGATGTGGAGACATTGAGTGTTTTAAGAGGTTTAAGAAGGAAGGCACAGGAAAGAACAGTAACTGGATGAGGACACAGGGTTTCATTTGAAATGGAAGGGGCTTGAGATTTGCATAGATTGAGTGGAAAAGGGGAGAAGAAAGAAGTAAAAGAGTGAGCGCTGAAACATTTTCCGTCATCCTCACCTGTATCCCAAGATGACACTTAAGAATGGGTTTAGTATATTCCTAGTGGCCACTATGCTTGATCATGGTATGTGCTGTCTACTTTTATAGACCTTATTCTTACAGTGGATAACACAGAGCTCCTATGTTACATGTATTTTTATAGTGATAGCCCAAGAAGGAAAAAGAAGACAGAGTTATCTGTCCTCTTTCTTTAAGGTTTCAAGGTGCAAACTTGTTTTTTAGCATGTTCAAGACAGTATCTACATCATTAGTCGTGTAGCATATATAAACTGATGATGAAATAATAGACTAAAAAAAAAAATCCTCTTTCCATTAAAGAATCAATTGCCCAGCCTTCTGGTATGGTTGCTGCCAAAATCAACCATTCCTTTAAGACGATCAGACACCATGCTTCATTGCAAAACATTCCTAGAAAGTGTTGTCTCTGTGATTCATGGTTATAGCCTAGATCTAGTCTTCATAAAAATAAATATATAGCTATAAATTGCTTTTTTGATCAGAAAATGATGTCCGAAAAGTAAATCTAAAAACTGTCTCCCTATAGCCACTCAAATTAATAATTTTATTATTATATATTTATTATATTTATTATATTTTTATGTAGCCCTATAAAATCAAGGCCTCATAATGATTTTCATGGACTTGAGGTATATTTGCCTTTGTGGGCCCCTTTCTCCAAAAACAATTAAAAATGTATTAAAATATGTGCTTTGTCCTAAAAGTTCCCTTTTAAAAATTTTTTAAAAAGAAATTAACATGCTTTTGTGGGCTCCTGTGTATTTGGTCCCTCTGCACTCTGTCTACTGTGACTGGTAGGGAAGTTGGCCCTTTGTAGAATGAGAATGAATGAACTGTATCCTGTGTTAGTGTATGTAGCATATGAAAATGGAAACACATGACAGTCTTAGTTGCTGGTTGTAGAAAATTTAAATATTTCATTAATGTATTTGTATTTTTAGATTATGCATCTGTTTTTCTATCTGTTTTTTAATGTCTGAATCAAATAGCCCACATCTCTTAGGATCCGATCTTAAAAAGACTGAGTCTATGATTATTTATTTATTTTTTCCTTGTGGACTTGAAGAAAAGGAATTTGTTGAATATAATCCTTTCATTTCTTTTCATTTATTAGCCCTCTTTTTCTGTGGCTGCTATTCTGTTAATGTCAAGGGCACCTTCACGGAGAAAATAAATCAAAAGAAGGAAAATGCAAATTAAGACAGAACAGAAAAAAATACCATGGCTCAGTCTATAAATTTGGCAAAAATTTAAAAGTTATGTTACTATTGGGGCACTCCTAGAAGGCTGGTGCCTGAGGGTTGTGGGACAGATCAGACAGACGGGTTGTAATAAGGCCTTGGATAAACACTGACCACCCCAACAAGCAGCAGGTGCAACTCCTGGCAGGGATGTATTTCTCAGATTTGAAATCTTAAGACAGCTGTATTATCCCCAAATGCTGTATAATAATAAATAACTAAGAAAAAGATGAAAAACTATTTCTTAACAAATCTAAATGTTTTGTAAATTCAATAGAAAAATCCATTTCTTATTCACCCTGAACAGTTAACTTAAAACTTCAGGCAAGACTGTGTGGCAAGTATTAATTTCATTGAAAAGCAAAAACAGTAAAAAGAATTAGCACAAAAAAAATGTGTCAATCTTGGAAATACTGAGGGATCTAGAACCATCACGCAGTGCTGGTGGGAGAGGAATTGCCACTTATTGGAGATCCATAGGGCAGTGCTGAGTCTAAGCAAGATGTGAATACCATTAGATCCAGAAAGTCATGCCTGTCTCCCAGATGGACAGGAGAAGGATGCTAGGAAGGCCATTGCTACACTGTTGGGGGTAGCAGCCAGTGGGAGGTGATTTTGATTCCATTGTTAAGAGAAAGTCGGCAGAAACATGTTGTACACATATGATAGGATGTTCTGCACCCATCATAAGTAATGAACTTTATTTACACATAGCTGCATGGATCTCAGAAACAATATCGTGAAGAAAAAAAAAGAAGAAACAGAATGACATGTATTGTACTGCCATTCCTGCAACTTCAGCAGCATGCAGACCAGCGCTGTGCGTGTGAAAGGATCCATAGTTCTAAATCAATGTTTCAAGGAGCCATATATCTAAATAAGTCAATAAAATATGGATTGGGAAGACGTTTTTTAAATATACTAGAGGGAATACCAATGGTAAGGGGAGGGACTTGGGAGTAGAGACACACCCATACATTAAATAAAACAAAAGAGAAGACAGAGTAATGGTGAATGTGTGTCACATGTTGACAAATGGAAGTAACTTAATTCTGTGTACCTTAAGGCCAAAGGATTTCCTTTAAAAATAAATGCAATTTTTAAAAAGGGGACATCCTGACAACGTGTGAAGAGTAGGGTTTGCAAACTTATATGCTAATGAGGGTTATGGAAAACTGGTGACTGCACCCTCCTTCAAAGGAGCACCCACTGCTCACCTAGAACTAAATGGTCCCATTAACACCTGCCAACGTATGGCGCGCTTGCGTGACTCAGTCAGTTAAAGGGGCTGGCTCTTGTCATGATCTCAGGGTCCTGGGATTGAGCCCCTTGACGGGGCTCTGTGCTCAGCGGGGAGTCTGCTCCAGGATTCTCTGTCTCCTTTTCCCTCTGCCTGCCCCCACCCCCTCACGTGTGCACTCTCTCTCTCAAATAAATGAATCTTAAAAAAAAACCCAAAACAAAAAACCTGCGGAACTATGATAGCCAAAACTTCTTGTTTTTTTTTGGAGAGAGAATGTTGAATTTGAGTTAGGGGTATTACCTTCTAATTTGAAAACATTGTGTATGTTAAAATATACTCTCTTTTTTAAAAATTATAATCATGACTCCCAGACATAAACTGAACACCTGTAAAATATTTTACTGAAATAATGAATGAGGAAAAGCAGTAAGATGTTACAGCTAGTTCAAAGGAGAAACCAAAGAGCAAACAAATACATAGGCAATCAGGATTGCTGACATGAATTCGCTTACTTCATGCAAATTTGGTCAATATCCGTAGGGTGATAATAACCAACCCTATCTCAGCTGGGACAATTTGCATCTCTATGGATAAGAATCATTTGTGTTATCAGTATTCTCCAGCTCACAGAGTTATAAAATAGCTCAAAGACAATGGAATGCGGAGACCCCTTAGAGTCAGATAACCCAGGCAATGCCTCAGTCATCTCTTGGGGGAAAAAGAAGGGCAGGGATGGTTTTAGTCAATTTCTAAGTATTTCACTTTTCCCCTACAGTGATGAAGTCGATTGAAAAAAATAACAACCACCAACCACCGTACAGCACAAATATAAGCTGTCTGATGTGCATTCGGCTGGCAAGCCGCCCCTGTATTTCTGGTGTGTATGGAAAAAGAGAGAGCAATCCTTTTATTTGGTGATGGTCGGAGGGTCACCATCCCTCTGAGCTTTTTAAGCCTTATTTTCCCTCCTTTTTAAAGCTTCCTTTTTTCCCTCCTTTGTCATCTACCTGTACAGACTGGCACATGCCTTCTAGCTTCAGAAATTGTCAGATAAATGGGAAAGAAAACACAGGTGTTAATCACACTGCGTTACAAAGAACAGTGAATTGGAATACATAGAAACGCAAGACTGCATGCATGTTAAGGAAGCTAATTCTTTTAACCAAACAAACGCTTTCTAATATGATTCAAGCCACTCTTTGCCAGAGAGAGAGGCCAGAGCTGGTAAGAGCCGTGGCAAGTGAGCCAAGTAGAGCAGTAGAGTACTTCTTGCAGAAAGCATAATTTTGAAACTTTTGCCAGTCTCTAAGCTGTGACTTGCCATTTATTTTTCAATAGTTCCCAGAAACTGCCTGCTTCGTTTTTAGTTTAAAAGTCACTTGATCTTTTGCAGAATTTACAGTTTTGCTGTGTCATCTAATCAAAATTCAACTAGATTCGTGCCATTCGTCCCCTTTTGATTACAGCTGGAAGAGGAATGCTTTGTCTTTTTAGGATAACGGGCCCCATATAGCAGAGTCATAAACACAGTCTGCAGTCTGATCTCGGCTTTTTCCAGAATTCTGTGTTGGTATAAATCCTGAAACATTAAGTTGAGCTAAGTTAATTGCAGTCTTGAATTTAAAATACCTACTTCATAAGCTTTCTCTCTGTGGGGCAATAATTCCTGTGGACTCCAAACCATTTTGTCACGGACTTAGGTGGGATAGGTAGATATATGATCCAAGAGCCTGTTTCCAGAAAAGCTTTTGCCTTGCTGTTGAAATAATTTAACACTTGCATATTTGTGTTAATTTGAGCGGTGTGACCTGTGGCAGCAGACACATTTAATCACCAGCACAGAAGTTGCTATGTAAAGAATAAATTTGTTCTGAGTTAATGTTTGTCGTGAAATGTATGCTATCAATTCCCCCCAGTGGTTTTGTTTAAAGCAGATGCATCTCTGTCTTGGAGAAGGAATGATGTGCAAAGAGCTCTGATGGACTTTTACAGCAATGTTTTCATTCCGTCTAAAGACAAGGACCTTTTCTGCTTTGTTTTGCGGATTCTGCTCAGCACTGGCAGCTTTTTCGAGCTTACCCAAGGGCTCATCTCTGGTCACTGTAAGGAATTTTCACCTGATCTGGCTGTTAGCCTGGAACTGGCTTTGCTCGTGCCCTCTTTTGGAGTGTCAGTAAAGCTGAGCACAGCATAAACTGCCTTTTCCAAGGAGCTTCCTTGCCTGTAAGATCCAGATCGGAAGACCTCCTTTGGGCATGTGTTCTAAAGAGCGCCGTAAAGAGATCCTCCCCTGTGATTTCAGGAAATATTAGCTCCCATATGATGACCTCTCTGTTTCTGAGTGGCAGGAGTTAACAGCCCCTAAAGATTTAGGGTTCTTGACACATTGTGGCTCCATCACAATCTACTCTTTCACCAAGAGTCCAAATGAACAAATCTTGGAAGGCTGGGCAATAAATAAGGTTTTCAAAATATTTAATTATTTACTCAGCTAAGAAAAAAAACCAGTGCATCTATTTAAAGAGGTTGTGTTTTGTTTTGTTTTGTTTTGTTTTGTCTTGTTTCGGACCTTGGCACTATTGACATTTTGGACTGTAGATGTCTGAGCCTGTCCTGTGCTTTGTAGGGCGTTCAGCAGCATTCCAGGCCTCTCCCCATTAGATGCCGGTAGCAGAACCCACCCCTCCTCTTCCAGCTGGAACAACCAAATATGTCTTCTAAAATTCAAGTGCCCCCCATCTCCCCCGCTGATAATCACTAAAGTCAGGTGGAGGGGTACACAACTGAGGTCCTTACCCTTTACTTCTTCAAATTTGATTGATGGATGTTTGGACTACGCATTTTGAGGAAAAGCAGAGGGAATAGCATAATACTATCAGTAAGAAATCCATTCCATTTTACCATCAATTTTATACAAAACACCGATTCACAAGAGAGAGCGTGCAGGCAGGCGGCACTCTGCTTCTGGACCACTGTCCGCTTGCTTACTTGGTATGGTAGGTGCGTCTACGTGGATTCCTCTCTCAGATTGGATAACTTGATTCTAAGCACAAATTTATAAGTCAATTCCATGGTGGACAGCAACCCTTTTGAGAACAATAACAAATTGATTTTGTCTGCATTTTTTTCCCGCTCGGTTATAAAATTGAATAGAGCTCTCTTAAGAAAGGCCACAGTTGTGCAGTCTGTGTCAAATAATGGATTTGAGCTATTTGTATGAACTAATCAGCTCTCCTATTAGATTTGCCAATTAGTCTAAATTCTTCCTCATTATAGGAGATTTCAAGAGTGTAAACATTCTCCCCCCAGTTAAAACCCCAAAGAATGTCAAACTGAGCGTTTATGATGCCTTTCTGCAAACAAGGCGGCTACGGCTGCGGCTTCAATAGCTTTCATGCTGCTTGCTTCTTCAGAATACAGAATGCGTTTGTTTAAAAATTACGCTTAACTTCAGCTTCACCTCTGGGCCCAAGAAGAAGCCATATATTTGAAGATTATTAAGAAAATGAATCAGATTTGTGCCATTTCTGTTGGTAGGTGGCTTTTCGTCCTGAGAGAACCTTGATTTAATGGCACTTTTATCTTTCTTAATTATATTCACTTTGTTAAGAAAAATAAAGATGGTAAATTACAATAGTAAGATCCAGAGACTTCCCCTTCGCGGGGTTCTGTGCTTTTCTGAAGCCAGCATCAAAGGAGCTCCTGGTCCTCTGGGCGCGGCCAAAGGGAAGGAGTAACATCTCCGTAGTTACCTTCACCTCAGAGACAGGAAACTCAATGTTGTTCTCTCCCCCTCAGTTGAACCCTTACATTTTAAAACCAGTGTCTCCTGATTCCCAGCTTAAAGGAGCATCTGTCAAATTAGGGCGGGCTTTTGAGAAGGAATGTTGTGATTGTTCATTGTGAAACACACTCCTGTCTCGGGCAGTTTTAACCTTCTCAATCAGCGGTCTTTTCTTACCTAATTACATGATTCTAAGAATATTTAATGAAGTGCTGTCAGATTTACATTGGAACTGTTTTAAATGTTATCACAGTAGCCATGGTAATGATATATAAATGGACGAAATGGCAAAGATCTGGAGAAATGTCACAATTACACCCACGGTGTTTCTTCACACAGACATTAAGTCAGTGTATTTTAAGCCTTTTGGGCCCTCAAGGAAATGAGGCTCTTCAATGGGGGGGGGGGGGATATAATATAGAAGCCATTTAAATCATACTATCAAGTTGATCTTTATTTCTTTTTATTAATGTTGCAACAGGTCAAAACAGGATCCAGATATAGTTCCTCATTAGTTTTTAGTTCTGCCAGTATTGCTATTTGGCTTTTTAGAGGATTTGTAATATGGGCTTCCTTATGAAAATTTTAGTTTTTTAAATACTTTGTGTTTTCCATGGCTTCTTGGGGAGCTGAAATACCTCATGTGCATTTACTTTTAAAACTCTAGAAACAAAATAATTATAAGCCTGTCGCTGACAGAGGCTAAATTTTACTCCCATTGGGACATGTACAGAGAAGTAACCTGAGAACTACATGCTTACTCAGCCCCAGGGATAAGAAAGGACACAAAGAAAACATCTGGGAATTTTCCAGCCCCTCAAACATATGTACATATATGTATGTATGTATAATCATTACCCTGTCCACAAACTATGGCAAACATCGCTAATTGATCTTTGCACAACTTTCGCTCATACTTTTCAACCTATTCTCCACAAAGCTCGTAACCTTGCATCAAAGTTGGCATATATAAAGGAAACCCATCTACCATCCCAGAAGTGGAAGCTAGTGGCCCATATTGAAAAATACATGAACTTTCTACCTTAAAACACACTCAGGGACAAAAGTGAATCACTGTTTTCTAAATAGGTTCAGTAAATTGGTATATTATTTCATCCAGTGGTAGCCGTTCATGGCTTGACCCATGTTAACCATCCTCTGGGGTCGTGCAACACATACTCCTCGTGGCCCTTTGGCCCATCTCGTTATCGGTGATGACTAAAACCGTGCAAGGCACTAGACAATTGGCTCTAATTCCATCCAATCACTGAATTTTATATATAATTCTAGAAACTTGGTTACCAACCTCAAGTTGTTCATTATAAGAAATTGAGGGCCTCCAGTTTTTGCATAACTATGATCTTCCTTAATAATTAATCACTGTTCATAATGCTATCCCTGATGTATCTAGGAAAGTTTAGATTATGTATGTTCTTTTTCAGCTGTTTAAAGATAAAAAGTATCTTCAAGAATTTAATCTAAATTCGAATCTCTCCTAATTACAACCTCTTCACTCTCTCCTCCCATTCTTTTCACCTATTGAGCATTCCTAGTCCTCCTTGGGCCCTTCCTATTCTCTCAATTTGTAGATTTCCTGCTGGCTTCACATGTCCTCACTCTCTATCAGAAGAGAATCTGGTGAAAAATCAAGTTCAAATCAAGTTCAAAGATAACACCGCAAACTAACAGTCAAAAAAAAAAAAAAGAGGTAGTAGAACATTGGTGTCAGTTAACTTAGCTTTGCAGGGTGACTCCCCTACTTACCAGTTATGTGGTCAATTTTCTCATATATAAAGGGTTAAACACAGTTTTGACACTTGGAACAGCGCTAGGACCCATATCAATTGCCTAAGAAATATTAGCCATCATTATCATTATTTGGTTATTGATTAAATCATTAACAAACACAAAGTGCCACTTAGAGAAGGTATTGTAATTTTTGGGTTACAAATCTCATGAAGAGAAGGCCCATGTCTTTCATCAATGTTATATTGATAGTTAAGAATGCAGTGAGTATAAAGAACTACAAAGGAGAATGGTGAATAGGAATGACACATGGAAAGTACCCGGGATGAACCAATCTACTTGAGGAGTTTTTCTATTGGCCTAGCCTCCACTCCTAGATCTGCAAGAATTTTAAGTAGGCTTATCATCATAGCAATTATTGAAGCATATAGTTTTGTAGTATCCATTTAAAGGTCGATCTTTTCCTTACAAAGTGTACTCAAAGGCTGGGAATGTGTTGGCTATCTCCTTCAATGGCTAATTTGTTGGCTGAACAAGGGAAATGCTAAATAAACTATCCCACTGAAAATTGTTTATTGATTTCATTTTTAGAAATTTGATTGTTGTGTATACCATCTGAATTTGAGCTTCCCCAAATTTGCCTTCTCTCTTCTCTGAGATCTATCCACACAAGATGAGAAAGTACTGCGAAAAGCAAGAAGGCTCAGGGTCAGGCAGAATATAGGATTCTCTGTTCCCTGTGTTAGAACTCTTCAGTGTGCCTGTTATTAAAAGGAGGAGCATCACATTGTATCCTGGGAATTAAACAAGGTCATATGACAAGGATACCTGTAAAATGAGTTCAAGTAATTACACTAGGCAAAGAGTTTGATTACTCTATCTGATCCGTTTAGCTTTCCCGTAATTCAGAGATATGCCTGAGAGGGCAGGACTGACATCAACCCAAGTCAGTGATTCCAGAGTAGCAAATGATAAACATAATATGGGACATGGCCCCATAATAAACCTGCTGGGACTAGAACTTGAAAACTCATTTCCTAATAGTGTCATGAGGCCCTTCATTTATTTGTCCTGGTGACTTTTTCCTTCATCAGGCTGATCGCTGATAAGGATTCACATACCGTAGCAAACATATCAGTCACTGAGGCCACCACTGCTTGTTAATGATGTCCAAATCAATATCTTAACAGACTTTTTCTCCTGTTCTAAAGAGAGGAATGTTATGAGAAAATGAGATAACTTGGCAAGAAGCAGCTAAAAATTTAGAGAATGACAACGAAGCCTCTGTGTGTGTGCGCACATGTGCGTGTTAGGGATGGGGGTGGAGATTGAAAAGCACAAAGAGAAATTGAATAGAAGGCCTGAGTGTCAATGGAAAGATTATAATCACCAACCTGGAGAAAATCTGATAATTAAGGTGAAAGCACTTTTAAAATAGTTAAAGCAAATACGCGTAACCAAGCAGAAGTCTTTTTGATGGAATCTTAGTAATTTCTAAGGCCAACATTTGACTTGTTCTTAGATTCCTCTGCATAGTGCATATATATATCCACATGATGGACTATTTTTGTGGGGTAGTATGCCAGAGCTCTGTTCCAGAATTGGGTGCTTAAATTACACAACCTGGAGCCTCTCTCCAAAACACTATTTTTAAGAGATGCCAGGAGATTTTCTCTGAAATTCTGGTGGAGTTGAACAGTTCTTTGAATCTTGTGGTCTTGATGTATTTGAATGGGCTTCCAAAGGGATTTTCCCAAGTAGCTCTAATGCCCTTTCAAAGAGAGCAAACCTTAGAGCAAAAACTGGTCAGTGGTGGTGGTTGCTTGGTCTGGTTGGTGAAGTGATTTTTAAAAAAATTTCCTTCTATAAAAGGCAGTGAAGTAAATTAGATCAGGTATCTCATAAGATCCCTAAGCCCCTTGAAATGTTGATGTGATTGACTGGATCCTTATGCCTACCTCATAAGAATACAAATCCCTCTCTAATATTTCAGTGGATTCCTGGGGGCTTACCATCTCATGATCAACTCTCAGTCCTTCTTCTGAACTAGATATAAAGTTCATTCCCTCTTCAACTGACACTGAACAATAAGTAAGTGAATGAATAGCATCACCCCTATGTGCTTGGGAGTGTACTGATTGGTTTTATTCAAGATATGGAAATGAGTTAGGAGAGGGATTTTATCACAGGTAGTCAATCAACAATCAACTTAAAAGTAGAACATTAGATATCTACATTCCTTAAATGTCTGTTGTTTATCCTCCAACCAGCACATTCCCCACATGGCTCACCACACATGGATACCCGCCTCACTCTACCTTACTTAATTTCCCTTACAAAGACTATCTGCTTTGCTCAGTTTCCCCCTTACTTCTTAGAAGTGACATTTCTGTTCTCGTCTCATGAGATGTATTTAGACTTTCTCCCCTGTGTCTTGCTTATGGATAAACAGAATGTGATATATGCATTTATACACACAATGGGATACTATTCAGCCTTAAAAAGAAAGAAATTCTGATCCATGCTGCAACATAGATGAACCCTAAACATTGTGTTTGTGAAATTAGACAGTTGCAAAAACAAAACAAAAAAGACACACAACCCCCCGCAAATAATGTATGATTTCACTTATAGGAGGTCCCTACAGTAAACAAGTCATACAGACAAAAAGTAGAAGAGGGGTGAGAAGGGTTGGGAGGAGGCAGGAATAATGACTTACCGTTTAATGGCTACAGAGTTTATGTTGGGAATGGTGAGAAAGTTCTGGAGTTGGATATTGGTGATGGTTGCAAGCCTTGTTGACACCCTAAAATCTGCTTTGATATATTGATTATTCTGAGCTGTAGGCACTTGAAGGGCAGCAGATACAGGAAGGGGCTTTCTCTGAACTGCCTTATCTGCCTAAAGACAAATCCTCCAGAAGGAATTCAGTTGGCATAGATCCCTCCTCCCTCCACAGGAGTGTCATCAAGCAAGGAAGACGGGGTCTTAACCACTGCAGAGGAGATTAGAAGTCAACACCATACCCAGACAGACTCACAAACTATCACACCTGCCGCCCATTCTTCGAAAGGCTCATTCATCTTTCCTAAAAATCATTTGCTTTCCCCTAAGAAGCCTACATCCCCTCTTCCCTTTCCCTGGTAGGCTGGTATCTAAGTCTGAATTCCGAGCCACCTAATTTCAAATTTCTCCATCTTAAGCTCCACGTCTTTAAGAACTTGCTGAAAAGAAGCATTAAGGAGCTTAAAATGGAGAAATATGAAATTAGAACAAAAATTTGAACAGAACTGGCTTCATGTCAGCATTTAATAAGATTGTATGCTGTGTCAACACTTCTTTTATTCTTTCCACAACCATGAGTTTCACACTTAATAATGCCCCAAATCCTTTGTTGTGATTATTGTTCTGGGAGTATTGACTGCCGTGGTATAGGACCCTTACAAGAATTGTATAACTCTGTCCTTAAGTTTAAGTTCTTAAACATGTTCACAGAAATTTCATTCATTAGGTTCTTGAGGAGTTGAATAAGAAGGGAAACACCTTTGTAAAATGTAGATTTTTGTCTCTCATAAAATCGAAATTGTGGGGAAAATACCTATAAAAAATTTAATTCAGCCATTTCTGATGAAATAAAAATTAGGTTGCTAAAGAATTTTTTTTTTTACTCAAGTTAAATATTTGACCCAAATCATACAAATAATCTAAATAAATATAAAGAACTTGTTTCTGGCTATTCTCATAGGAATGGGCATTGTGTAAAGAGTCTTTCACTCATCCTAGCTACAGTACTATGTGTTAGTACCTTCTAGACTAAGCAGGGAACAACCTAAGTCTCTTTGTGCCCTAGCAGAACTTACTCTATTAGGGTAGAGAAACAGAAATAAACAATCAAGTAAATAGGTAGCGGTAATTACTATGGAGGAAAGTAAAATATGTAAAAAGTAAAGAGAGTAGCAAGAGAGGGTTGCTATTTTTTATTAGATGATCAGAAATTGTTCCTTCCACTAGTGGTATTTATTGTCATTAAAAGATTTTCTGGGGGCACCTGGGTGGCACAGTCGTTAAGCGTCTGCCTTTGGCTCAGGGCGTGATCCCAGCGTTCTGGAATCAAGCCCCACATCAGGCTCCTCCGCTACGAGCCTGCTTCATCCTCTCCCACTCCCCCTGCTTGTGTTCCCTGTCTCGCTGGCTGTCTCTATCAAATAAATAAATAAAATCTTTAAAAAAAAAAAAAAGATTTTCTGCCTCTCCTCTGCTTATCTAATGCTACGTAGCTAACCATCCTAAAACTTGATGTCTTAAAATGATGACAATATTTATTTTACTCCTGAATCTGCCATTTGTGCAGCATCCTGCAGGGACACTTCCCCTCTGTTCCACTACTTGTCAGCTGGGACAGCTTGAAGGTTGGAGCTGGTATCATCCGAAGTTCACTCACTCACATACCTGGTCCCTGAGCTGGGAAGACTCTAGAGTAGCTGGGGTTGTTTGGGTATCTCTGTCTGTCTTTATGGGGTCCCTCCACATGACTGCTCCAGCATGGGGACTTCAGGTAACTGAACAGCATACACTTTAGCCAAGGAGAAGTTGTCTGGGAAGTCTCATAGTATCAGCTCTGCTGGACTCTATATGCCAGAGAGTCACAAGCGTGCTCAGGTTCAAGGGGAGACAGACAAATGAAGGTTTTGGAAAACAGCACGCGGAAGAGAAATATTGCTGTGGCCATTCAAAAAATACCACCACGGGATCTCTCTTTTTATTTAAAATAGAAAATTGGGAAGATAGCTTTGAGTGCAGACATCTAGATCTCTTGTCCAAGGCCACAGTGAAGCTGTTAGAGCTACAAGGTGTCAGCTCTGCCCTCCCGTGTTTGGGCTACACCATCTTAAAATAGTAATTACCGCTTTTACCCTTAACGTGCTCATGATGCTGGCATCTCACAAAATTCTTTTATAATGCATTTTTTTTTACAATACTTACGAGAGAAGATGATCACAGTAGATGTGTGTGACCCTCACAGGAACTGTGTATGAACTGTAGAGGGTTTTGGTGACTCATACCATCTAGCTCAATTTGAAAAATGCACCAACCACACTGACAAACCACCACTTTTAGACTGGTGAAGCATCTCAGCGAGAGGTTAGAAAAAGGATGTGATAAGTAGTAATTGCCCAGTATTCAAGAACACTGAGTACAGGTCCCCTTCAGGCTGTGATTCCAGAAAAATGAAACACCTGCCAGACAGCCTTCCTGTGAGATCTCCAGTTCATTCAGACAGGGTGGTGGCAGCACTGGGTACCCTCTCCTTTTGGAAGCTGGGATCTTCCTGCTGATATTTGCCTGGGTCTTCCGTATTCTTTCATTATTAAACCATGTAACTGAAGAGTTAAGAGACCTGTGGGCAGTCTATGTTCTTATATTTCTCCATTCTTGAACAGTCCTCAACAATTTGACCCCAAAGACAGACTTTGCCAAAGGCCACCAGTAAGAAATCAATATCTTACTGAAGGTCATGGGGCATATGGGGAAAAGCACTAATATACCACACTACAGAGCATAAACTCATAATAACAGAATAAACACAGTAATAAAAACTCTTCTCAGCGATCTCATCTTTCTTTTCTGCTCTCCAACCACACACCTATTTACAAATTCCGTCTATTCCCTGGAACAGCTCAGATTTCTGTTTACCAACCCATTCACAGCCCAACAAAAGCATAGGAGATGCCCAATCCTGCATATCTCTCACTACTCCAGCAAGACCTTGGAGAGTCCCATTTGCACTGGTTCAATCCAGGCCAAGTCCCTGGGTCCCCTTGCATAGTGGTTCTCAAGCTTGACCCACATCAGCATCCTCTGGGATGCTCAGGCTTTGCCCCAGACAAGCCGAGTTTGAAGCTCAGAGAGAGAGATCCCAGGCTGCACGTGATTCTGAGACAAAGAGAGGGACATCAAGGACTTCTTACCCTAGCAGGGGCATGTGTTTCTTTCTAGTGTTTCTTCCCCTGCTTCTTCTCATGTTCATTTTACCTGGTCCCACTTCACCGGTTCCTTCACTCTTAGGGACTTGCCATTCCAGGAAATGACCAGAATCACTCTTTGGCTAGACTTTTGAGGTATAGATTTTAAGAAGCATTTCTTTCAGTGGAGGTCCTGTGATTCCTACAATTAACAGGACTTATAAAATCTGAGCATATTTCACATACAAAATTAGGAAAGCAATACAAAGAAATGTAATAAGTGCCTCGAACACATAGAATCATGCCTTTGTGAACTACTGCTATTACAGACAAACTGCCATGTGACATTGAGTTGATATCCACTATCCCCTCAACTATGATAGGATATTTGCATGTCTATGTGTATTTTTGTATGGTTAGATATATTTCAAACCCAAAGTTATTTCCTGCATTAAAAATACTAAATTTTCAGATCTAACAAATTATATACTTTGTGGGTTATGATGATTCCTTGAGATAATTAATGTAGAGCCTTGATCCCAGTGTAGGACCAGGGCTAGGTTATACTGAGCGAGGCACCTGGTACAAAATTTTATGGCTGAAACTCAGTAATTAAAGTAGGTAATATTTTCATGCAGTGTTTCTCAAAATCAAAATTAGTGCAAAAAACCCTAAGATGAGCAAAATACCAAAATTGGGAATAAAGAAAACAGTAACAGTGCCTAAGACATATTGGAACCTGAAACAAAAGGAAAATAATAACACAGATCCAATCTTTATTTGAAATTTTGCTATTTTCCTCATCATGAATTTATTGCATTTATTATGATTTTAAAAAATATTGCATTGAAATATTGTCTTGATTGCAGAGTGTTTCTTGTGTCCGCTTTAGATTTTGCACCCAGGACAGGTGCTCCATTCACTTCGCCCTAGTCCCAGCCCTCGGACAGTTTGGAATGAAGTAACTGCCCAATAAATGTTGACTGATCACAAGCAAGTCACACTTTCCTGTGTCTTGCTCAATCTCATATGTACTTAACCCCTCAGCTCTAATGGCAGCGAACTGCCCAGTCCAAAATGTCTTTCTCTTTCCTTTCTTCCTTGGCAGGGCGACTGGGCACTCACTACAAGAGTTGTCACTGTTTAGAGCTCAGTTAACTTCCTCCACATAATCGCTTTTCCATATTTGGATTCCCTCTTTAACTCTTGCAAAATGTCCAAAAGTTTCCTTCCACTCTCCAGGAAACTCCATCTGCTTTTTTCTTTATCTCATTAAACCTGGTTTTCATCAAACACCAGCCAATTTTGTGAAAATATCATTTTGCCTAATCACTATTGCTGGGAAAATATTTTGTTGTTTTTGAAGTATTTCATTTATGGCATAAATAGCCATGATGTCATGGGAAGCACACTGGTTTTGGGGTTGGAAGTTCTGAGCTCAAATTATGGCTTTCTACTCAGTACTAATTACATGATCTTTGGCAAGTTATTTGACTCGATTTCTATTTCCTATTCGACAGATATTTTGTAGGCTAAGGTATTACACATTTGTATGCTTTACTATCATTATCAGTACTATTATTAGAAATTTAATGAGAATTCTGGGCTAGTTTTAGAATCTAGCCATAAGCATTTAAATCAATTCTATATAAAATATATCTTAAGTTGCATGAAAATAAATCATGAATTCTGGAAAAAAGGTTTTTTTTTTACAATATAAAGATTTTGTGTGTATGAACTAAAACAAGTATCACAGAGGTGGTAGATTATATGCTCCATGATTGTAACATACGTGATATTGTATAATAGTGATTGTTTTCTACATATAACCTGCTCTGCCCTAACTCTAGCCCAGTATTGCTCAGATTTTCATGTATCCTATTAAAACACAGATTTCTGGGCCTCACTGCCAGAGATTCTGACTCAGGAGGTCTGGGGTGAAGTCTAAGAATTTTCTTTTTTCTTTTTTTAAGAATTTTATTTTCTAGCAAGTTCTTGGATGATGCTAATGCTGTCTGTCCAGAGACCACACTTTGAAAACCACTGCTTTAATTGAATCCCTACTAGGAGATTTGATCCAAATTTTCAGCAGAACTATGATTCTACTGCACAAAGAGACACTTAGGAGAGAGAAATGAAAAATAAGACAGAGATAGTTTATGGTTATTGCAACCTGAAACTACTATCACCATCATGTCCATCACAAAAGGTTCTTTTATAATTTTGTGTTTTTAATCCAGATTTTTAATTAAATTGATTTTTTAAACTTGTATACATGATTCTCACCCTCAATAACTCCCTGGTTTCCATCACATTATGAGATCATGAGACATAATTGAGAGAGCGGTCTTTCTTTCCTACTGCAGAATCCAGGCTTTGATTCTGATTTCTGATTCGAGAAACTTCCTTGGCTTTGACATTAGCCATTATCTCCTCACTCTGCCAACCTGCTTTTTAACTGGCCCAGCCTCAATCTCGGCAAAATGCCCTGATGAAGCCAGGAAGCAGAGGTGATTGCTACCAAGAAAACCTTGCCCTCTTTGTCCATTCCTGTAATCAGTTTGGAAGGCAATAGCTGGAAACTTCATCCTGTTCAGAGAGGTAGAATATTCAAAGTCGCCTCTGAAATTTTATTCATTTGAGAACAATTGAGTATCCAGTCATACTCACTAGTGTTTGCTTGGATCTCAGTAATATTTGTCCAGCATTGCCCTCTAGTGCTTGTGGGCATGTTTCTGACAATGCCTTGCGTCTTCTAATTAGGGCATTTGGAATTAATTACTTAGGGAAGGATCCCTTCCTGTAGTTTCACAGTAGGCAGAGAAAAAGTCGAGCCCCAGGCAGCATTAGAAATTTTCTGAGTGTTTTTTATTTGGTCAAGAATGAGCAAAATACATATATACACACACACACATATATATATATATTGTTGGGATATTCTCCTTTTGTTCATTTTATCCATTATGACAGGCAAGATTTGCCTATACTTTTGTCCTGCCTAAGAAGAAATTCAGTGTAGGACAGCAGGTTATTTAAATGAAGTAATGTAAGTCACATTTGTGTTGTGTGTGTGTACATGTGCTCCAAGTTTCTTTTGCTCTGTAAACTTGTCCTTGCATATATTTTCTAGACACAAGATAAGGCAGGTTACATCTATGGAGTATGCTAAAGAATTTCTTTCAAGATGGCTGAAAAAGTTCTGGATGGTATTTGTTTGGGGTAGAGAGGTTTTCTTCATTTAGAAATATCTGAGCTATATTCGAAAGCTTTCCCTTTCTACTTGAAATAGTAACAACAACAATCACAACAAGAAAATAAAAGAAAGAAAGAAAAAAAAAAAAAAACCCCAAACACAACCTTATGTGTTTCATTTTGAACACTCCTTCTTAAGCCGTGCAGGTAGCTCTCTGCACAGCACGGCCACCAAAGGTCACACAGTGTCTGCCATTCTCATCTGTTCAGATGACAAGAAAAGTGCCCTCCACGTTCTGGTCTGAGAAGCCAAAATGCAAGTATATGACCTTCCTGATCTCCTGAGTTGTTTTTTGGAGACAGAGCTTTTGTGTTTCTAATTGGTTTAGAAGTGCGGTTTGGCTTCTCCTTTGCTGAAGAGCAAGGATACAGTGGGATTTTCCAGGCTGGTTTGACCAGTGATCAATGCTCCCTGTCAGTCACATCACTGAGGACTAAACCATATGATATAAAAGCATGATCAAGTTCTGTAAATAAAACCCCCAAGATACAAACCCTAACTATTTAACTAAGTTAATATATATCATCTGAGAAAATAAATTTCTTTCTGACTTGCCCTCATTTTAAAATGAGAATTAATAGGAAACAGTAAAGCTATAAGAATATCTACCAAAATGTATTCTTAAGTGATGGAACTATAAGTGATGAGTGCTTTCTCTTTATACTTTCCTTCATAATCTAAATTTTACGCCAAAAAACCGTATGTTACAGTTTTATTGATGTATAAATTATATAAACAAAATTCATTTATTTTAAGAAGACAATTGGATGGTTGAAAAGACACGAAGTTATATCATCATCCCCACAATCTAACTTAGAACATTTCGTCACCCCAAAAGAAACCTTGTGCATATTTATAGTTACTCCCTAAGCACTGGGCGTCAACCATTTATGTTCCATTTGCCTGTTCTGGGCAGTTCCTATCAATGAAGTCACAAGATATGTGGGTTTTGTGTCTGTCTTCTTTCATTCAGCATGACGTTTTCAGAGAGTACCTATGTGGCAGTAGCTCTTTCTTTTTGTGGCTGGATGATAGTCCATGTGCATGGATATCCCATATTTTGTGTAATGGTTCATCAGTTGATGGACATTTGGGTTGTGTCCACTTCATGCCTGAATAATACTGTCATGCACGTATGTTTTCTTTTCTCCCAAATAGGTAACTACGAGTAGAATTGCTAAGTCATACTGTAAATCCATGTTTAATAGAGTAAGAAAACATTAAACTGTTTTCGGCAGTGGCTTCACCATTTTGCATTCCCACCAGCAAGGGATGAGCGATCACGTTTTCCACATGCTTACTAGAATTAGGTGTTGTCATTATTTTTTTATTTTTTGTTCTTCTGATATGTGTACAATGAGATCTAACTGTGGTTTTAATTTGCATTTCCCTAGTGACTAATAATATTGAACATCCCTTTTTTTTGTCTGTGTTAGGCTATTAGCATATCCTCTCAGGTGAAATGCGTACTCACATATTTGGCCCATTTCACAAAATAAAAAATTTCATTTTCTGAATTACAGCAAAGTTACAAAGGCAGTATACGGGGTTCCTCTATACACCTTACTGAGGTCCCTTGTATGTTAATATCTTGTATTAACACGGTACGTTTGTTACAAGGAAGAAATGACAGTAACACACTACTATTAACTACACTCCAAACTTTATTGACACGTCACCAATTTTCCTATTAATTTCCCCTTTCTATTCAGGATTTATTCGGGAGTACCACACCACACTTAGTTGCCCTACGCCCTTAGTTGCCTCTGGTCTGTGACAGTTTCCCAGTCTTTCATGGTCTTTTTAACCTTGGCATTCTTATGTAGGCCTGGCCAGGTATCCTGTAGAACAGCGCTAAGCTGCATTTGTCTGATGTTTTTTTCCATCATTAGACTAGGGCTATGAGTTTTTAGAAAGAATATCACAGAGGCAAAGTTTTACTCCCTTTAAATTTTTGTTGTTTCCTCATTGATGAGTTTTAGGTATTCTTTATATACTTGCACACAGGCTCTTTATCAGATTTGCAAAAATTTTGAAAGAATAGCTTAGTTGTATAATTCATATAAATTAATGTAAATACCACAAACCCACTAAAAAAGCCATTACAGAAAGCATATTTTTGTCAACTCAATGGAGTGATATAGAAAACGATGGAAGGATTTATTCAATAGTGGAATGCAGCCATCACCTTAATAAATATTGGGCTTGAACAGACCTTTAGAAAGTCATACATATCGTCTCCTGGTAAATTCAACCCAGCCAGACTTCCCTAGCAGCACTGGAACTGTCTTTCTTTCCTGGGCTGAGTACGAGATGAAGCTGAATTGTACCAAAATATGTAACTTAGGTGCCCTAAGACTTGTACCAAAAGAGCAAGGGAATTGGGAATTTTAGAAAGAGCAAGAGGTTCACATGTTCCACCTTTCAAACACTTCACTCACAGACTCTCTTTGTTGCTTTTTCTCAGTCTCCTTGTGACTGAATATATATGCTCAAATTTGTCCAAATTAAATTCCCTTTATTATGTAAGGTTGTGTGAGAGTGGTTCATACTCTAGAAAAATGCTGCCTACAAACAAAGAAATGGTTTTGGTATTTGTTACCATTTTCTGTAGGTCCACCTTCCCTGGGAGGGGTAGGGGAGGGAAACACAGAGCAAAATCTCTGGGGACCTGTTTGACCTATTTTGTCAAATTCAATATTTGGTGAGCTGATGAATGGTTTTATCTGGACAGTAATAGGAGAGTGGCTTGAAAACATCCTTGTGCTCTCAAGGGGGAGTGTTTTCATCCCTCTGTAGTCAGAATGGTCTCTTTCTCTCTCCTTTCCCTCTACCACAGCCCTCTTCTATCTGTTGTCTCCAAGTATACATCAGAATCTTCTTTGTCCCAGCAAGTGACTCCCTGGGTCGAGGGTAGGATTCATGTGGTAGTTAGAGGAGGTACGGAGGAGAGGGAAAGAAGATAGGGGAAGTCCTTATCATATAATTGAGAATTTACCAATTAGTGACGAAGGAGAGTAAGAACACATACTAATCCTTAACAACAACAAAATAAAGCTGTTTTATTATATCCTAATATATGAGATTCTTTGATAGTACAAATCCATGAAAACTGCTGCAGAATTATACACACATATCTACATAGTTGTTTACTTGACTTTTTAATATTGCAATCATTTGCTATTTTTATTACAAGTTATTACCACCAGCTAATGGAAATGTTGAAATGAAACCCACTTAGAGTATTATGACACTGAATGTCAAAAACAGTTTTAACAAGTTTAAATTTTTCTGCATAGACTCTCCAGCATTGTAACAATGAGCCAAATCAACTTGTAACAGACAAGAAGATTTAAAATGTACCTTGCTGTAAGGATATCTCAATGAGCATATATTACCAAAAAAAAAATCAGATTTCCAAAAATAAAAATGAGGCAGATGGCCATTCACTCTAAGGCAGAACTAGTGATATGATGATAGATATTAAGCACATTAAATATTTAAATATTCAGTATCAAACTGAAGTCTCAACTTTTTAGGAACAGGCCTATTTGGTAAGCCTAAAATCACCGCACTTGGAAATATTTTTCTTGTGCAATAGAAAATATGGGGAGCTGACACTGGGAATACTAGGCCTTTTGTAATTTGATGGAACAAAGATAATTACGACACAGCTCCCATCCTGCAGTCATTGATTAGACTAATTATGAAGAGTTGATGAACCAACAAGGAAACCTAAGAAGTGATATGAGGGGATTCTAAAGATGGGATGGCCAAGAAGGTAGAGTAGATAGGAGCCCAGGCTTGAAGACTATAAGTCTGGGCTTGAGGTTTTAGACCCATTATTTTAAATAAAGTTATTGAAATATAATTCACATACCATACAATTTGCCCATTTAAAACATACAGTTCACCAGGTTTTTAGTGTATTCACACAGTTGTTCAACTACAACCACAATTTTAGAATATTTTTATCACCAACTCCCCCCAAAAAGTCCCATACTCATTAGCAGTCACTCCCCAGTTCTCTCCAATCACTCCCCTCCCTTCTCAGCCTAAGGCGACTGCTGTTTTACTTTCCATATTTGTAGATTTGCCTATTCTGGATGTTTCATATGACTGGATTCACATAATATGTATTCTTTTGTAACTGTTTCTATAACTTAGATGTTATAACATGTTTCAATATTTTATTCTTTTTACTGCCAGATAGTAGTCTATTGTACAGATATACCATATTTTGTTTATCCCTTCTCAGATGATGGACATTTGTTTCTCTAATATGATTTTTATCTGCTGTGTGATCCTGGACAAATAATTATAGTGATTAAGAGCCAGGCTCTGTATTCAACTGCCTGGTTTCAAAACCTGGTGTTACACTTCTAAGTCCTTGGGCTTGTTTCTTGAGATCTCTATGCTTCAGTTTTCTTGTCTGTGAAATATGGATAATAGTAGTAGTACGTTATGGAATTGTCTGAGAATTTCACAGGTTAGTACTATAAAGCCTTTAGCACAGCCTTTGGTCCATAACATGTTTTCAGTAGATGATTGTGACAATGATCATGGTCCTCTTAATATTATGATCCTTTTGAGTTTTCTAATCTCCTCATCTTAGAACCAAGAATCCCTCTTGAGTGAGTTGTTCTGAGATTAAATAGAGACGGATATTTGGAAGCCTTCGACTCGATATCTGACAATAGTAGGTGTTCAGTAAATAGGTTTTAGAGGAGCAATATCTCGTTGTGTGCTAGAAAGTCAAGATACAGAGCTTGAATTTATGAAGTGAGACTTGAATTACATGCTCAGTCTTAAGTGAAGACATAAGAAGAAGAGGATTGTTCTTTTCCAGAGATTGAACTCAAAATTAAAACAGTTACCAGAGTCATGACTTTAGTTTTACCTTGTTTCCCAGGTTCTAGTGATGGTCTTATACATAGTGCAATGACCAAAGGACAAGCAGAAGAACAGGTAGTGGAGGGGAGTCAAGCAGGTTTGGGCTCTCCAGTCAAAGAAGGGAAGAAAAAGGTTTGGGCTCTCCAGTCAAAAAAGGCATATTCAAACATCCCAAGTTCTAAAAACTCTGAAGCAACAGAAAAAAGATGTCAGAATGTCATCGGCTGTGCTTAGAATATATCTAATTTGGAAGTAAGCAACTTCCTGTGTTTCTTCTTTTACCTTCCCCAGGACCATAAAATAATGGAAGAAGGAGCCCAGAAGGCTGGATTCTGATCCAGATGCTATTTCAAAATAAATGCAAGATCTTAGGTGAGTCCTTTCTTGATCTTAAATCTTCTTCTAATTTATGAAAACACAGGTTTGGAGTGGAAGATATAAAAGTCTCTGTTAAACCCTAGGAAATTGAACTATGTATTTATTTTCCATCCCCAGCAAGTATCCAAAAGGCTTTTAGAAGTAGAATGCCCATTTGCAGACCCCACTGTGTTCTTGGTTGTGGTGGCTCCTTGGACCCTGTTGATGGACTGGGGAAGAAGAGATGATGGAGGGAAAGCGTCTAGTTGATGTTCTTGGGCAAGTTATTTAATGTATGAAGCCTGGTTTCTTCTGTAAAATGGTGCAATACTAGTAGTTACTTTATAGGTTTGTTAGGTGGTAGGTGCTCTGTGTTATTTGACATTATGAGCCATTGACGTGGAAAGGCCCAAAGACAAAGTTTCCAGATTTTAGAGAGTTACCTCTTCCATCTCACTTTCTTCTTCTTTTCCTTAATATTTTCATGGTGTTAAAAAGGAGTTTTTTTAAAACACCAAAAAAAAAAGTGTTGATTTGTCTTTAATTGCCTGATATGATGTAGTCGTGTAAGTTGCATTTTTAAATCACACTTGAATCTTTGAAATGAATCATACTTAGTTAAGGGTGTCATTCTTTTACTTTTAACATCTTGCTAAATTTTATTTGCTACTTTAAGTTATTTATATTGTATCAATATTCACAAATGGAATTAGTCTATAACTTTTTTCCCTGTTCATTTTGGGGGAGGGGGACATATAATGACACCAAAGATGCCCAAATTGCTAAAAACTGTGAATATGTTACTTTACATAGCAGAAGAGAATTTGTGCATGTAGTTGAGGTTATTTGCCTTAAGATGGAAAAATTATCCTGGATTATCTGTGTGGGCTAAGTCCAATCACGCAGCAGTCAAGGCATGCAGGCAGCTTCTAGAAGCTGGGAACAGCCCGTAGTTGACAGCCAGCCAGGAAACCGGGGCCTCAGTACTACAACTGCAAGGAACCGAGTCCTGCCAACAACCCACACAAGAAGGAGATGGATCTCTTCCTAAAGCCTTCAGAAAGAAGTGAAGCCCTGCCAACAACTTCATTTTGGCCTGAGGAGACCCATGTCAGACTTCTGAGCTATAGAACTGTGAAGTAATAAGTTGATGTTTGTTTAAACCACTAAATTTGTGGTAATTTGATATGGCAGGAATAGAAAACTAACAGGAAGCTATCTTTGTTTTGAAACAAATAGGGTGTTGTGAAAAGAATTTGGAAGTTTTCCTTTTAACACTCTCTGCAACAGTTTAAAAAGTATCAGATTTAGGTTTTGTGAACATTTTTAAAAAGGTGCTGAGATATCATCTGAAACTCTAAAATAAAATCTTTGTGTTTTCATATTTATTTTTCTCCTTTCTATACCATCGGGATCCCTTTTATAACCTTGTATTTACCAAAAATAGTATTAAAAGTGAAATAAAATAACATAATTTTATTCATATTTTCAAGGGTACTCATAGAGTTTTGAAAGATTACTCCTGTAAGTCTTTTACTTTCATCTTTATTTGTGCTCATTTACACCTTTTCTTTTTGCTTTGTCCTTTTATTCTTGGTTAGTATAACTAGAGACTGATTTGACTATTTTATTGGAAAATGAAAATCACAAGCCCCTGATGTTTTAAATCAGTTTATTTAATTGCTTTTAAATTTGATATATTTTTTTTTTGCTTTTCTCTCTATTTCCTGCTGTCTTTTTTTATGGCTTCTGTATCCCTTTTTTCCCCCTGAGTTAAATGCTTATTTCACTTATTTTCATATTTACATGAATATTTATATGGATATTTACATGAATATTTACATGTTTGGTGCTATAAATTTTCTTCTGAATACAACTTTAGTCACATGTGCAAAGTTGGATATGACATATGTTTATTATAATTTTTTTAGAGACTTGGTATCTTCAACTTTGGATTCTTCATTAGATTAAGAGTTGCTTAAGAGAGAGTTATTTGAAATTCAAGGGTTGATATTTTAGGGTCTACTTTTCCTCTACTATTTTCTTACTTATTTCTATTTTTATTGTATTTGTTGCCAAAGAATGAGATCTTTACTTTTCACCTTCTAGGATTTGAGATTTATTTTTTTGGTGGTCATATTATGTAGGCAATAAATAAACATGTATGGTATATTTCAGGGATTTAAATATATATTAATTGTATCTCAGTTCATATTAACAAATTAAATATATGTTAATTTGTTCAAAATTTTTAATAATATTACTCAAATCTTCCAAAACCTATCCTAAGGTTAGTATGTTTTTTCTGTCATGGGCTCTCAGAATTGAGTTAATGTTAATTGAGTGAACCATGTATTCCTTTTTTTTCTTCCATTTCCTTCAGTATCTATTTCGATTTCTTTTACTGCTTTGTTCTTTGTGCAGAAAATGGGGGAAGGACCGTCTGGAATGGTGGAATGAAGAGCTCTATAGATTCTTGCTCTAGAAAAACGACCCTAACAGATGAAAACTATTAACATTTATTTAAAAAAAATTTTTTTTTAATTTCTTTAAATTATTCTTAGGACCTACATCAAATGAAGAAATAATTAGGAAAATCTACTAAATCTTGGTAAATAAAATGAGTAAAGTAATATTTATCCAACCAGCGTAGCACTCTGTGATCACACAGAGATCAAGGGGACAGAACTGAGAGCCCAGAAATAAACACTGTCACATTGTCAAATGATTTCTACAAGGTGCCAAGGCAATGCAAAGGAGAAAGAGTGGTCTCATAACAAGTGGTACTGGGATATCAACATGCATGAAGTTAGATCCCTTATTCATACCTTAAACAAGAATTAATTTAATATGGATCATAGACCTAAATGTAAAAGCTAAAATGATAAAAATCTTAGAAGAAAATATGGATGAAATCTTCATGTCCTCAGATTAGGCAAAGCCTTCATAGTTACAATTCCCAAATCATGAGCTACAAAAAGAGAAAAAAGAAGATAAATTGAACTCATCAACATTACAAACTTTTGTGTTTCAAAGTTACCATTGAGAAAGTGGAAGACAACCTAGAGAAGGGGAGAAAATATTTCCAAGTCATATGGCTCAGTCTTCCTGCCCTCTTCAGAGTAAAATCTCAAGGTTTCTAAAAGTCCTGTTAGAGCTTTCAGGAACTCTGATAATAATTTCTACAGTTCTCTAACCTTATCCCCTTCATTTGTTCTGTGTTGATATTTGTAGAGAATTTAATATCTACCCCAAAGGCGACTAAATTCATTTTCCTCTGCTCTCCCAAGCCATCATTTAGAACTGTGGCTCCTGTGGGCCTGGTGCCTCTGTGGCTGGCGACTGTACTGTGGGTCTCTTGCAGCTTGATTCTTTCACCCCTCTTCATGGAAATCAAAGAAATCTCATAATCAGAAAAGGGACTCTTCTTTCATGGCTAAAGAAATATGACATGTAAACGAGAAAGAGAGACATCATATGGAAAAGAGAAGGAAAAAAACAGTGAAGTCAGCTCATGTTACATATTCAGGCCATAAATTGTCAAGGAAATCTTTGGCTAGAAAAAGGTATTTCATATCTATTCAGGAGGAACCATGTAATACAAAGCAAGGCACCTTAAGAAATTCATACATTCATGTGAGACTTGGACCCATGTCCAAGAGTAGTTTGTTAATTTCCTTCAGCCAGCTGGTAGAGACTTTTGGACCAATTCAGCTCTCCTTTGCTTGGGCAGAACCACCACTTCCAGGAACAGCAGAACTAGCCTGTCCATGCGTGTGTGATGTTAAAACTACTGTTTAGGTCCAACCCTCATCCAACCTATTTTCCTCCCCATTTTGCCCCTGCCCAAAAGGGAACAATCAATTATTTCAGGCACTAGGAATTATTTAGAAGCAATCTTACTCACTATCCACAGGGAAAACATCCATACTGCTGCTGTCTAAAATAATGACTGTGAAAAAAAAATTACCTAGGAAGCCATTTCTTGTAAAAGAAGGATTTCAATGCAAGAATGCCCATGATTTGAATTCACTGGTATTAATCTCTCATTCATATAAAGAGTTCTTTCTGAGAGAATTAGTTTTCAAAATAACCTTACAAGAGGCCAGGTTAATGGATAAAGTGCTGGAGTTTAAATGAAAAAAAGTGGTTTTTTTTTTTAATCTCTTTCCTCCTTTGCATGTGAACCTTTGTTACTCCTCAAGGGTAAACAAGGATTAATTAGTACTAGCATATGACCGCTTTGCTCCAAGGGTCACAACATTTCCAACTTTATCCCAGCTCATAAATGTTTACTTACGTCTCTTTGCACTCCCAGGATCTGTGTCAAAAGAAGATCATACCCAAGGCTTGATTTTCTTTTTTTTTAGTAATGGGTCATTAAAATGCATGGTAGGTCCTTTGCTACTCTCCGAGAATAGTAAGAGATGGCTTTTAAAATGAAGTGCCATTAGGAGTGCCTGGGTGGTGGCTCAGTCGGTTAAGCATCTAACTCTTGGTTTCAGCTGGGGTCATGATCTCATGGGTCATGAGCTCAAGCCCAGCATTAGGCTCTGCACTCAGTGGGGAGTTTGCTTAAAGGGTCTTTCCCTCTGCCCCTCCCCCCACTCACACTCATGCACGTGTTCTCTCTCTCTAAAATAAATAAATAAATATTTTAAAAAATGAATGAAGTTCCATTAATGAAAGCATACATAGACTGAGAAAAACTTTTCCCTTCTTACCATGTTTTCGTTCTCTTCTTCCTACCTTTTTTCCCTTCCTTCTGTCTTTCCTTTTTTCTTGGATTTCTATAGTAATCCAGTTGGTAGCTAATACTTGTTGAGTCAAGTGCTGTATCCAGGCACTGTGAAGACATTTTCTTCGTTATTGCCCCATAACAAGTTCAAGGGATGTTAGATCATCTCCATTTCTAGATCATGAAACAGGCTTGAAGTTTAGGTACTTGCCCAAGTCACTTCGACAGAGCTGGGATTTGTATAGTCTAGCCGACCAAATGTGGTTCTGCATTTATTTCAGCACGTACAACACTTCATTGGCTCTCCTTAGCTCACACCATATTCCAAACTAATGAATAATTATTTAGCATATTTCTTATAGAGCACCAAACCAAAATATAATGCTATTAATTCATTACGTGTGCAAAGACCTTTGTTTCTTAAAGATGTGATAAACCCCTTGAGAAACGAGACTGTGCCAAAGCTATGGACTGAAATGTGTCTCCCCAAAATTCATATGTCAAAGCCCTAACTCCCAAAGTGACTGTATTTGGAGATAGGACCTGTGAGGAGGATTTAATGAGGTCATAAGTTTGGGCCCTAATACTATAGGGCTGATGACCTTTATAAAAAGAGGAAGAGACACAGGAGCTCTGTCCTCACCACCACACGAGAACATAAGGTGGCCATCTGCAAGCCAGGAAGAGAGCCGTCACTAAAAACTGAATTGACTAACACCTTCATTTGGACTTCTCAGCCTCCGTAGCAGTGAGAAATACTTTCTGTTGTTTAAAGCCATCAGATCTATGGTTACTTTGTTATGGCAGCCCTGAGTAGACTAAATCAATGCCTTACACATTTTAGTACTGATTGCCACACCTAATAGAGTTCTTCGTACATAGTAGACATATCAAAAATGAGCTGTTATTACCCACTAGGTTAAGACAGTCATTTTATATCCTCCTGACAAACTACTAAAATTTCAGTGAATTGTTTTAATCAAAAATAAATACACAAAACTGGAAAAACAGGAGAAGGAGAAAATTGAAAGAAAATACAAAGCTTTAGAAGATGAAAGCAGCTGGACAAAGATGGACTAATTTAGCCACCGAGTGGAAGCTATATGTCAAGCTGGTGGTGAAGTGTTGAGAACCACCCCAGTTCATACCCTATCCTAACTGACAGAAGAACCAGCATTTCTCTGAAGCTATGAATAAAAGGAGTAGGAGAAGGTTGGATGGAGAAAATGAGGAAGAATTGGTGAAGTCTGTCTGAGAAGACCTAGATTCTCTCCTAATTTATGCCCTGGCACCTCCCCCACTCTGGTAGAACTCCAGAGATTTGTTCCCCAAAGATGTTGAAAAGAGGATGACAAATACAACCAAGAATAACATGTGTCCCCAAGATAGGAGGATTAAGCAGTTCCATGGCTGCCATCTACACGCTAAAATGCTAATGTGGAAAATCCCAAACTCTTCCCTCACTGAGTCCTGGGAAGATTAGCAGCCATAACCCTGTAGGTTGTGGGCTGGTGAATCTGAACTGCCCAAGAAGAAATATGTAAAGATATTTAAATCGGGGGTGACTCCAGAATGACCCACCCACCTTACCAGACATTGACACTCAACATTGAAATGTCCCACTCATATTGCTCAAAGACTTTCATTGGCTTTCTAAGCTGTAAATCTCACCTAAAACAGATGCCATGGATTCTGGGTATTGGAGGAAAACCTCTAAAATTGATAATAGAAACCAGAAACACACACACACACACACACACACAGAAATAAAGAGCTTGAAGGAAATAGACCACAAGAAAAATAACATTAAACTTAAAAATTCAAGATAAAAGAGGATATTGCATCCAAGGAGCAAAAACAGGATCATTTTTAAAAGGAATATTCTGAAAACAAAAACTACATCTAGAGATGACTACTCTTGAGTCCTATTTCTTCCAAACATCCAGGTTTTGGTCAGTCTTGCTGGATGGCTTAGCCTGGGCAAGGATTATAGCTCCTGGAGGTATCCCCAACTTCACCCACTGATGGTCCCACCCTGCGCTCTTCTAAACTGAGGCAAGGGGAAAGCAAACTCTTGCCTTAAATCTCTCTCCCTGTACTTTCTCCAGGCAGCCTTTAACTAATAGTGGATTTCCCTGAAACCCTGAATATTATCTTTCCCTGAATATGCATACATTTATATTTGTTACTTAGCTTAACAAAATAGAACAGTGTTCATGAATGCATATACACGTGCTAACACTGTTTGATGCCCACAGCTCAGATAGTGCTTATCTCGGACTGGAGAGTGATCCATATAGGAACCAGCAGCAGCATATAGGACTTTAAAATTACTGGTAATGTTCTTTCTTCATCTGGTGGTGTCCCTTTTCTTGTTCTTCAAAGTACATAAATGTGCTGTGTAGTCTTTCTATGTATGACCCATTTTGCCATATAAATAGATAAGATGTGGAGAGAAGAAGCACTAGAGGTACAAATATCATAAATCTTTCAAAGCGCAGTTTGGTGACTTTAAAAAACAATCTTTCTACCTCTCCATTGTGGAAGTGGAATTACTGTCTACTTTTCAAGGCTATTGTACTAATAATTAGCTCAGGCCATGTTGCTTACTAGGTTCTCAGAAAGTGTTACCTGAATTTGCTTTCAAAAATTTTTTTTCGCCACTAATTACCATTTGTTCAATCTAATGGCATTGTTCATTTTTATTTTTATATTTTTTATTACTTTTTTGT
Source organism: Ursus arctos (assembly GCF_023065955.2). Taxonomy (NCBI): domain Eukaryota; kingdom Metazoa; phylum Chordata; class Mammalia; order Carnivora; family Ursidae; genus Ursus; species Ursus arctos. The sequence goes on along the minus strand of NW_026622808.1, from coordinate 54,068,922 downwards.
TGGTTTAAAATAAGGGTAGACACATGATGTTCTTCATTATTTTCATTATCTTATGTTTGGTTTTGTTTGTCTCTTTAGCAGTGTCATATTGAAAGCACCTGGGAAATTAATTGGCTAACATTATATTGTCAAAAAAGTTTTCCTGAATAAATTAATGAATTCATATTCAATTTAAAAAACTTAAGCATAGCACATGTTTACATTTGAAATGAGACTAATGCTCTAGGTTTGGAAATTAAAACACTTCGCTTTTTAATACGTATTTATGATTTCTTAAAAAATAAAATGCACCAAAAGATTTTCTTTGATAAAATGATGGGAAATTAAAATCATAAACAGGAAAGCCAGGAAGCACTATTATATACTTTACGAACTATACACACATACGTACCTACATACTTTTTAACATGGGTTTTATGCTGTATATATGTATATATATACACATATAGACGCACTTTTGAACATGGTATTTATTATTATATGTTAACATCAGTGGTTGTCTAATCTTGAAATTTATAATACCATATTAGAGTATAATTTACATACATAGCTCTATGATTCTGATGAACTTACACTATTTTCCAGATTAGAATGTTTCACTCATTGACATCTCATAAATTTGAAGAATATATGTATAAATTTGAAAAGTTGATCATAAAAGAACAAATATAAGCAAATAATCAATCTTACTAATAGCCCTATAATTTAGATGCTTGTAAATAGATTGGATCAGCCTGCTTACATAGTGTTAGGGTTGATAATAACCAGGTATTATGTTTTAGTGTGCAAAGATCTTCCTTGTTGGCTTGACAGGCCCAAGAAATCAAAAATATTTCCAATCAGAATGAAGTTGGTCCTCTAAGGATAATGAAGAAACTGTAGCCAAAGTATTTACATGTGGGCATATGAAGCATTGATTTACTGAATACTGACATAAAAGTGAGCTGCTTCAGAAATTTTATGTGCAGATCTTTCTGTTATCTGCAGCTAATCACCAAGGAACCAGAGACTGCAAAACCCATCAGATTCCAGGGCAGATGCATGAGGGAAATTGGCAGAATGAGCACGAAGATGTGCTTCTCTTTCCAAGCAGTTCTGACCTGTGAGAATTTCATTATCAGCTCATGTCTTTTACTGTTAAGATGTTAAGAGGGAGATTATCATTTGCAAACTAAAAGCTTTCTGGGGAGCCTCACAATAATTGATTTTTCTTTCATTAAAATTCTTGATACCTGGCACTCCAGAAAAGTTGAAAAGATCTTTGGAAAGCTTTATTTGCAGGTAACATATGCACAAAGAAAAGAACTAATGCAAATTACCCATATGTACGTATAATGATGACAGTTCAATAGAGCTTGGCCCTCCAAGTATGGCTAAAAGATGCCACTACATTTAAGCAGGATTTCTAAACTATCCAAGGGTATTCATTAAAAGAAGTGGCTCATTAGATGCATTTCAGTATACATAAAAAGAAGAAAATAAGCAAGTGAGGTTCAAGGAAACCAACTCCTTTTTGCATGATACTCTATAAATCAACCTCTGAGATTCTAAAATACATGTCAAAATGTTTTTGGTGTTTTGAGTTCAAACTTAAAAATCGCCATCTTTCCTAAAAGGTATCTGAAATAAAATGCGATGATTGTCCTTCCTTTACTCCCTACACTGAAGATGTATACATGTAAGTAAGGCAATGCTACAGGGCTGTACGTGCCGGCAGAATTTAGTTATTGCTATGATTTAGTTATTGGTGTCAGGTCGGGAGTATAAGGAAAAATGTTTGATAACTTAGATTCTACCATAAGAGGCCATGGTCTAAAAATGACTGCTGGGTAGCAGATATTCTCAGTGTGTTTGAGAAGAACAGAGCAGGAAAATTAAGACAAATGAATAGAATTTTCTCAATTTTAAGGTGTTTCCCTCCCCAAAGTTTTTTTTCCCCCTAATCATTTGCATCTGCTATGACTTAATTGCAACAAATGAGCATTGGCAGAAGAATTTGAAATTGGTGGACTTAATATACAGCAGTGGTTTCATTTTTTAGGAAATGTTTGTTAATCATTGTGATGTTTTTTATTTTGTTTTGTAGCATGAATATTTAATTAAATTGAGCATCCCTCAATTCCATGAACTTAACCAAATTATATAAGTTTGTGCTAACTACATTCATTATATTATTACATATAATGATATTTCATTATGCTCTGAAGGGAACACTACAACTTCCAGGTGGTTCTACACATGAACAACTTTAGGAACCACTGAGCTATAAAAATACATTTTCTTTAGCCCACGTGAAAAGCAAACATCAGTGGGAACTTACTACTCCCATTGCCAGTCATTTACAACTGAATGAAATTACAAATTATCTTTCTCTTATTCCCTGGCACCATGTTTATTTTATAATAACTTTTGGTCACAAAATACAATTAGTTATTACTTAAAAGTTTTTTCTTGCCTTTTTGCCACACCAGATAGTAAGTTCTCAATTGTATCTCCAGGCCGAGCAAGTCACATAGTGAAAACTCAGTAAATACTTGTCAATTTATTGAATTTGTTTAGTAGAAAGAAATCTGTATTCCAAGTTCCAGACTATTTCTTCTTCTCTTCCCCCTCCCCCTTCCCCCTCCCCCCTCCTCTTCCTCTTCCTCTTCTTCTTCCTCCTCCTCATCTTCCTCTTATCCCACTTCCTCTCCTCCTCCTCCTCCTCCCTCTTCTTCTTCCTCTCCTCCTCCTCCTTCTCCTCTTCCTCCTTCCTCTTCCTCTTCTACAATGAATTGACCCATTCCTTAACAAATTGACAAAATAACTGCAGGATGAAACAACTTCACTTGGGAGTCCACATGGTCACAGAGTACTAATTATGAAGGATGTTGCAGAAAACCAGAGTAGACTCCCTAAATCCAAGACAGATATATTCAAAAATAATATATATTTTTAAATCCATGGCTATTCAAATGTTAGGGGATACAGCAGACTGCAAAAGGTGTCCGTGAAAAACCAGAGCTAAATAGTAGTCAGAGCATTAAAAGCAGATTTTATTCAGGACTATTGCAATAGAGGAAGAGAAATCTCCATATAGAACAGGGCTTAATTATGAATACAGCAGGGGCAAGTGGGATTTATAGCCAAGAAGCAGGACAGGGTTAGTAGTTGGAAAGTTACTAACAGGAAAAATCAGGGATAAGTGGGGTTCTGGCTAAACCAACCTAATAGGATTGTTGCTGAGGACAGGCCAGGTAATCGGATGTCACCTGGGGTAGGTAGAGGATGGGGAGCATGATGAGATATTGAGGGTGATCAGATATTGAGGGGGTGATTCTGGTTAAACTGAGCATTCTTAATAAAACTGAATTTCACAAGGACACACACAGATGGGCCTAGAAAATTCAGGATCCTGACTAGAGTTTGGTCAAGCAAAGAATATTTGCCAAAAGGGGAAGTAGTCACCCTAGCTCATGATAATAAAATCTGTAATACAAAAGAAACTTTTAAAAACATAATTTTCTTTTCTTTTTAATTGCTTTTGAGTGCTATCAATATTTTGTAGCTTATAGAGGTAATATAAATCCTCCCATACATACACTGGAATTACTTCTCTCATTTTACTCCACTGAATTATATCCCAGTTCGCTTTTTGAGAACATTATTTCCATGTCCTTGCTCTAAAGAACACAAGTACCGCAGGAAGCCATTAAGCACAGCGCTGTTCCTTTTGAAGGCATCATTAAGACCAACCCTTTGATGCATTGCTATCTGTATCCCCTAGATGCCCCATTGTGGCTAACTCTGTTGCCAACAGGTTTCATTTTTTTTCTCCCCCTTTAATGCCAGGTACAAAGCCGCCTATGCTTTTGACAAAAGCTGCTTGCTGTCCCTGTGTGAAAATCCATAGGACATATTTTTTTGTTCATTTTTTATTGAGATGACTGGTGTCAGCAGACATTGCCTCCAAGTGCTCTCTCTGTGCACACTAGGAAGCACACCAGCTGCCCTGGGCTTGAAGCTGGGTTGAAGTCACACTGGGGTAACTAGGCCTTTAAGCAGTGCCCTTAAAAAGGGCTTTGTGAGGGGTGCCTGGGTGGCTCAGTCGATTGGGTGTCCGACCCTTGTTTCGGCTCAGGTCATGATCTCAGGGTTGTAGGCATGGAGCTTGCTTAAGATTCTCTCTCTCGCTCTCCCTCTGTCCCTTCCCCCCCACCCTCCGCTCCCTTGCGCAAGCACTCAAATAAATAAATAAATAAATAAATAAATAAATAAATAAATAGCTTTGTGAATTACCTGTGCTCAATGAGAAACCTTTTTCTAATCCGTCTCTCCATCCCTAAACTTTGAAAGTAGGAAATCCAATCAGATTTTGATGAACCAGGAAACAAAGCAATCCCCAAAAAGTGACATTTTGACTTTTGGTAGTGGGAACCCCATTTAGCAGCAGATTGGCTGCCACCGGCAGGCTGACCATGAACACATTCGAGCTTCTTCATTTAAGATGCTCGCCTTGCCTCTGCTTCTTGTCAGAATCTTGTCTTAAGCTTTTTCAATTTTTTCTCATGTTCACCTTCTAAATAGATTTTGTACTGCGGCTCTTCGTTGCATACAGCCTATCCCTTCATTTCCTCTGTGCTGCGTGTGTGTGTTGTATTCCTTTTCCTTCTTCTCATTTGGGACTCTTCTAGATTCTGTCATCTTTTTGCAGAGCCCATTATAAGAGTTCACCTTTCTGGCTTCTTTTCACTACTTCTATCTTCTACAGCCGTGCTCTTTGAACTTCCTTCAGCCTGAGAAATCCTCGTGTATCTTCTTCGTTCTGTCCCTTGTAGAATCATTTCGTTAAATATACTCAAGTAAAAGGTGAGAGATACTAATTGCAGAGGGCATTTCCTTAGCCTCTATCACCCAACATTGATTTCCTCTCCAGTAAGCCATCCTTCCCCATTCACAGCCATGTGTTTTGGGTGAGGCTAGTTATAGCAGTCATGTCCTGTTAAATGTTGAATAAACGCTTTTGGGCTTAGGGAAAGAAGAACAACCGGAATTTATACTGTTTGCTGATATCCATGTTGTAAATATTCCCATGGTCAATTTCAAGCTAGAAGTCCCTGAATGTAGGGTTAGGAAGAGATGTGCAGTAGCATACCATTTTATAACATCTCCACCAGGCAGAAACTCTACACATAAATAATCTCAAGAGTATCTACCAAGATTAAGCTTTTTTTTAAAAAGTACTTTTTAAAAAATACATTAGGTTTGTGAACCAGAAGTTCTTAGTTACAACTATTCACCCTGTTAATATAGTATCAAAGCAGCCTCAGACAATACATGAATGAATGGGCATGGCTGTGTTCCAATTAAAACTTTACAAAAATAGACAGCAGACTTGATTTGGCCTGAGGGCTATAACTTCCTGACCTCTAGCATAAATAGTAGTAAAATTAGTAAAAAATATCAACAAGTGATTTTTTTTATTTCTTTAGTTTAAAATAATAGTTATTTCATTGTAAGTATTTATATCTTCATATTTAATGTGTCTGTTGAACACCCAGCTTGCAAAATTTCTGCTAATCTAACAATTGGCCATTGTAAGCGAGTACAGACATGCTCTATCTCACCACTGAATCTATCCCTGCTCCGGGGGGTGGGGGTGAGGGGTCATCGCTTTTTGAATGATGCCAAACAATGTATTCAAAATCATTGAAGATTTTGACTGGTTGAGGACATAGGGATGTGACCCAATGCAAGTGAAAAAGATTCAGAAAAAGGTTTATGTTTAGTGGAGTTTGTGGAATATAAGGTTGTCTGTATTCTCCAAGAGCAACCGAAGGGAACTATCTGTCTTCCCTTGGGTAATGTAGGAGTGTGGATATAATGTCTGGATAGTGGCAGTCATTTAATATAGTAAGAGGAGAGCCTGAAAGTTCCTGCAGGGTCATTCGCTGTGTGAAACCTGAGGATTGAAATGCCACCATGGAGAAAGAAAAGGAGGCAAAAAAAGTGACCTTAGCATCTTACTCTTAACATTAGTAATATAATCTGAGTGCCTGGATCAAGTCTTACCTGAAGTCAAGACTACTTTTCAATGTTGAGTAAATTCCCTTCATTGTTTAAGTCAGTTTAGTGGGTCTCACTGTTATTGGAATCAAAAGATTTGTCAGTAAAGTAACTGCATTCCACCATCTTGTTTCCAAATGACTCCAGGCTGCATGCAGTATTACCACCATAAGGGAGAAATTTTGAAGCAGTTCAGAATTAAATACCTTCTTTATTTCCCAACTATTTGCCTTTTTCTTATTAGCTTTGGTTTTGTGGGCACCTTATTTCACTCTTGAATGATGTGTGTTAGGATGTGTGGTGTGATTGTCTATTCATAGAACAATAGTTCTCAAAACTAGCGATCCAACCAAGTCATCCAGGTGCTTTAGAAAGCTGCAGAGGACATTGCGTCCTTTCTTCTAGGGCTTCTTTTTCAGTAGATCCAAGGTCGGGCTTGGGTATCAAAATCCTGGATTGTATGAATGAGTCTGTGTGCCATTATGGTTGAAAGCCCCTGTCAGTGTGCATCATTTCACTGCTGGTTTTAGAAGACCCAGAGAGGAAATAATTTACTGGAAAGGAAATAATTTACTGGAAATAATGGAGAGGAAATAATTTACTGGAAAAAATGAGTCTTGTTGGATCTCTCTAAAGTTAACCATGTTATGACGAAAAGTTGCTAACTCAATTTATACATCCCTCTATTCAGTCATTCTTCCTAAAATTAGTATTGGATGCTCATTTCCATTTGCCTGGCAAATGGTAGAAAATTTTTAAATACTGGAGGTACAGATCAAACAAAAACAGGAGAGTCCCTGCCCTCGTGGAGTTTATAGTCTTTTGGAGAAACATCCATTAAATAAGCATCTTAATAGGTAGTTACAGACCAAAGTGCCATGATGGAAGTAAGTATGATCATGGATGGTGGCATTACTGGGAGTGTCTGAATTTGTATGAGTTAAGTGAAGTCCACGCACTTGCACGCCGCCTCCTTTGGTTGGTGAACCAGCCATTCAAATACCTGTTGACAAAAGGCTAACTACTCATTTATCCATTCCACAAATAATCATGGTCTACTAAGTGCTGTGTGGGATGTGGTGAAGTCAGTTCACTTTATAAAAGACATAGGGTTTTCTGAGTGGAGAAATAGAACTAGAAAGATAGTGTTTAAAGTGATTTACTCTCGTTGAATAACTCACAAAGATACAAGATGAGACATTCATAAGGTACAACAGATCAACAATGAAAAGAAAAATCTCTTTCTTCTTTTTCCCGGCAGCCCACTTCTCTCCTCTCTCCTATAAAACCAGTCGTCGTTTCCTGTTTCTGTGTGTTCTTCGGGAGAGACTATAGGCATATGCAACTGTGTGCGTGGTATTTACACAACTGGTGGCATACCGTACCTGCTATTCTCTAGCTTGCTTTCTTTTAACTTAATAATATATACTGGACATTTTTCCACATCATATATGCATAAATGAATCTTTTTAATGATGGTATAGTAATGTTTTATGTGGCTGTACTATAATTTATCTAATGAGTCCCATATTTGAAAGATTGATAGGTTATTTCCAATTGTTTGCTGTTAAGACTTCAGCTAAGAATTTTCTTACACAGTCATCTTTGAACACATCTGAGATTGTCTGGAAAATAAATTCTTTAGAATGAAATTGGTCAAAGAATAAGAGCATTTGTGATCTTGAAAGGTATCCTTAAATTGTCCTCAGTACAGGTTGTGCCCATTTACACTCCCACCAGAGCTTCAGCAGACTGTCCATCTCTTTGTCCGTAAAACTCATGAACAGAGAATGTATTAACATTAGCTACCATATCTTTGCCAATTTAATAGGTGAAGGTGACAATACTTTAATTTATATTCATGTTGCTTGTGAGTGAAGTTGAACTTTTTGTTTTTAATATTTTAAAATGCCACTTTTACCTTGTCTGTGGGTTATTTCTTCATGTCTCTTGCAAATTTTTATTGGGTTGTTACCCTTTTTCTTTTTGATTTGCAATTGTTATTTTTATATGAAGAAAAACTCAACCATTTTTTCATGACTTCTATTGCAAATATTGCTTATTAAATATTGCCTTTTGACTTCATTCGTAATTTTCCCACATAGAATATTATTACTTGAAGCCAAATATAACCAATCTTTTTGTATTAAACATTCCTCCATGTTTTATTCTCAAACATGTTTATGTTTTTATGTCTAATTTTTTATCCTCCTGGAATTTATTTTGTTATAGGCAATAAATGAGAAATACAACTATTATTTCCAAGAAAGATATCCATTTTCCCTGACTGGCGTGCTGCGCCTATTTTATCCAATAGTAATACCAAATTTACCATATGTATTTGGGTCTAATTCTGGACTTTGGCTTCTATTCCATTGACCTGGGACAGCAAGATTTGAGAGAGGGAGGGAGAAGGTGTTAAAAAGGTCAAGAAAAATATGAGCAAATCAAGGTGGATTACCAGAGTAATGGGTATTACTCAATGAGATGACGAGGAGCTCAAGGGTGGTGAACTACTGAAAGAAGAGAGAAAGACCCCAAAATGGAAATGGGTGTGGGGGTGGGATCTGCAAACAATCTTCTCCACCACATAGGCTTCCCTGAGGCTAAGTTGAAGCTTTTGTGGGTTTGTTTGCTTGTTTATCCTCAGGTTAAGGTTTTCGAGTAAGCCTTAGTAACTCACAGTCATTAACCACCATTAAGTACAACTGTGGTCACGTCAATATCCACCCTGAATGTCACCAGATCTCAGACCCTCCTTTTTGACTGGAAGACCTCAGACTCCCCATAGACCTTATTCAGATCTTATTTGGGCTATCATATGCAGGAAATCCCCTCAGAGGATTCAGTGCAAGCTGGATGGCTCCATGTATTTGAGGGGCCACTGGTACTGGTGAGATGAACACATACTGCTTCCTGGTGACTCTGCCTGGCGCAGTGAGCACTGAGGCTACTCTCCTGCTCCTCCATAGTGCTCACTGTGGTTGCTGCCGGGCACTTTCAAGAAAATAGGTGAATATTCTACTTCCTACTCTCTGTTGACCTTGACTTGGATCCTGAAGTAACCCTGCTGGTGCCTAGAATCTCGCAAAGATTTTCACAAACCGCCTTTTGGAGCTTCTGACCATTATCCATCAAGGCTCAAAATACATCCATTAGGAAGGGTAACAGGGCAAGAGCCAACCAGTTTACAGTATTATTCTTATCACTATTTCTGTTTTCTCCAGGAGCCCCTGCCCTGGAAAACGAAAACAAAATCCAAACAAGACAAAAATCAGAAATATTTTTTTTTCTCCTGCTTACTCCAAAATACCTGACAAAATCAACAAAGATGATGTTTCAACCCATGAAAATATAGTCAGTACTTGGGGGACAGGGCAGGGTTAGATGCTATGCATTGATTAAAAACTAAAATTTAGGCATGTGTAGAATTAGGACTGGCAAGGTCAGGACAACGTGTATGACACACGTGACTGTGGCATCGTCTATGAAGTCCCATCTTTTAAGTTTTTCACAGCTGGAGTAATAATTTTAAGATGCTGTAATTTAGCTTTGCCTCCAAGCACACAAAAATCAATGATCTCACTGTAGAGTGTCCAAATACTCATTTAGATTTCCTCTCTCAAATAGGAGTATAATTTGTTTGGTTTTCTTTCCCTAGGAATTGCACATGTAAAGGGTTTTGTATTTTAAATTGCCAACTTTATAAACAATAATAAAGCCTAAATAAGCAAGAAGATCAATAATATTTTCCATGAAATACTCCCTTCCCACTTCCTGTCTTTTATATTAGAATGCAACTATTATTGCTGTATGTGAATTAGCAGAAAAAAGCTATTAGTGCTCCCCACTTTAAAAGGATCCATTCTATTTTCTTTACTTTTGCCATGAGAAAAATATCCAAAGAATAATTCACAAGCAATTCAACAATCATAGACAAAAATAGGGGCAGATATAAGAGCAAAGGAGATTTTTACTCTTCCTCTCATCTATTTATTCCATTCCCTGACCCACACATTGCATTCATAAGGCTGTTTATTGAGGAAACTGAGAAAAAGATAGAAAATACCTTATCTACCCAAACAAAGAAAGTATTGAGAATAAATACAGCACTGAAATTCAGAAACAGTCAAATGAGTTCACTTGGTAGCATTTATTTTGGCAGCCCTGTGGCATTCCTTCATCTGGCTATAAATCCTTATGTTTGGTTAGGGTTTTTTGTGTCTGGAGCTTGTGTCTTGTCTGCTTAAAACAGGAAAGAAATAAACAACCTACCAGTCAAGGGCATGAGTAAAAATTATGTCATGAGTTGGGAAAAAGAACAGTTGTAGCGCACAAGAGGACCTAAAGGAGGTCCTTATCCAAAGTAAGTATAAAGGAAAGCAAATGATTCAACAATAGGTTTTGCCATCTTAGAGTGACTATTCAGATGTACTTACGAGTGTGTTAGCAAAGTAAGCCACTTAGACCTCACACTCTGTTCTTCTTAGTTCCCTTTGATTGCTGAGAAAGACTCATTGATGTTTCTCTAGGAGTGAGGGGGTTCACATGAGGCTAGACTTAGGACCTGGATCTAAAGTGTATCAGGAACTCAGAGAGCTCAGGATCCTCTGCTGGCAACCCAGTTTATGCCTTTTAAAGGTGGGAGAAAGTGCCAGAGCCTTACAAAGTCAAAATGCGTAGCTATTGTGGACTGAAGTCTCCAGGAAAGCCTATTTTGACTCTTAGTTGACTTAAATGTTTTTTCTCCATCTCACAGTTTTTGCTTTCCAATGTATCTGCTCCTGGATACTTTTAGCTCATACCTGGGCCTTTATGGTTTCTCAGCCAAGATCTGTCAGCCTTGATCTCAATGTGATCTGCCTCATTCTCTTGGTATTTTCAAGATTAGGTGCTTGGAAGAGGGAAACACATTGGTTCATGTCTCCCTTATGCTTTGTCACAAGCAAACTGAAAAGGGGGCTGTCTTTGGCTCTGCTCTCACCTTTGGCCCAATCAACTCTGGCAAGTTTGTGGACATGATTCAAAAATATGGCTATTTTGCCAGCTGGGACTATGAGTTGTAAATGTTTCCTTAAGCTAGTATGAGGCTGAACCTGTCTTTGATAGCTGCAGTACACCACCTGCCCATCTCTGTAGGTATATTTAAGAATTTCTTACCTTGTGAATGTTCCCAAGACAACTTATGTATTTTGACTCTTCCCATTGCTTTTGTAAGAAACACGTTAAATGCCTATCAATTCAGTGACTCTGGGAAATTAAGTCCCAGTATAATGAGGACAAAAATATTAATGTGTGGGTACTCACTGTCTTAAGATTTTATTTATTTATTTATTTATTTATTTATTTATTTATTTATTGTCAGAGAGAGAGAGCACAAGCAGGGGGAGCAGCAGAGGGAGAGGGAGAAGCAGACTGCCTGCTGAGCAGGGCTGATCCTGGGACCCTGGGATCATGACCTGAGCCCAAGGCAGACACTTAGCCGACTGAGCCACCCAGGCACCCCAAGGACACTGGCTATCTTCACCCACCCTGGATTTCTAGGAGGAGATGCTATTACTTTTTTATTTAGATAGTTAAAAAACAAAATTTGAGTAAACATTAACAATTTTATTGGCTTTATTCAATCATTCATGAATCAGACAGCATCCAATCTAACAGACAGAAAGGAGCTCTGAGGAGCTAGGCAAAATGAAAGACTTTGATAGGCAGAAGGGAGGGAGAACAAGGAAATTATACCAGGCAAAAAAGCAGGTTGGTTATTACAAGGTTACTTACCCTATAGGGATGGTAGGGCAGATTATTTAACTAGCACTGACCAGGTGATTCCTGATTGACAGGCTTAAGGTACCATTTCTGGGAAAGCCAAAATGGCAATTAAGTTTTGTTTTGGTGTGTGAGGCTTAGCATAATTGACTTCATTTTGGACCTGTTGTCTTCTTTTTAACAAGACTTGAAGCAGTAAAGTTGATTGATTTTTTTATCGAGTAAAAATTTCCCTCACTTGAGGCTTCAGCCAATATTTCCACATATTTTGACTTTCTAAAGCACTAGTATTTCTCCCAATTTCCGATGATTACCCTAGTTCCAATCTCAACAAATTACTATCACTTGCATATACATCCCTAACTGTATGCCAAATTCCAGCCAATTAATCTATGAAGCAGTGTCATCAGCTTTCCATTATTTGAAGTCATGGGGAGTCTTTTTATTCATTGAACCGGTATGTATGGAATGATTACAATACTCAGAGAATTGCTGTATGTTTAGGAAATACCACATTGAACACTGACAATATCCCTACATTTTTGCAACTTCAAGTTCAGTAGAGGAAGAGAGGAAATGAATGTTTCATTTTAAATAGAGTGATATAAAAATAAAGCAAGGCAAATTTAATTTCCTTAACATGAATTACTGAACAATACACTTAATTGTTGAAATACATAAAGCTGGTCTCAGTTTGTAGTGCTGAGATCTTCACTGAGCTCAGTATCTTTGAAAAGACACAAAGTTATGGTCCATATATATTTAACTGCACCATTCTATGGACCTATAGCTAGATTGTAATATGAACATTGTCATCCAGGATATTGAGGACAAAAAGGAATCTCTGTGACTCAGGATTTGCCAAAAATATGTTGTAAATACTCCACACGAGCTCCTGCGCAGTGTGTGAGCCGTCTTGGCATATTGCATGGAGTTAATTGTCCTAGACATATCTTCCTACTTTGGGGATGAATGGGTTAAAGCAGCGTGGCTGGGGTTTAAATGAAAGGAGGGAGGAAATAAGCAAGAAAGGAAGTAAAAAATAGGAAGTGATTAATTGTACATACAAGACTGAAGAGACCCAGTAAGGTGCCTCAATTTATTCCATTTTTGATATAATGAGGTTTGGATATGAAGGTTGTGGGAAGAGTTTTAAAGTGTCCAGCATGAATGGTGAGACCAGAAAGCTAGGACAGAACAGAAAGGTACTGATGTCATGTTGAACCAAATTGGAAAGGTACTGATTTGCTTACATTGAGACTACAGTTAGACATCAGCCCTTGTGTTAGTTTACCAGGGCTGCAAAGATATAGTATCTCAGACTGGGGTGGGGCGGGGAGGGGGCTGCTTTTAAACAACAGAAATTTATTTTCTCACAGTTCTGGGGGCTAGAAGTCCAAGATCAAGGTGTCAGCAGGATTGATTCCTTCTGAGGGCTATGAGGGAAGGATCTGTTCTAGGGCTCTCTCCTTGGCTTTTCCCTGTGTCTTCATATAGGCTTTCCTCTGTCCAAGTGTGTGTTCTATTTCTCTTTTTATAGGGACACCAGTGATATGGGGTTAGGGGCCATGCATAAGACTAAATTTTGACTTAATTACCTCTGTAAAGGCCCTATCTCTGAATATGATCACATTCTAAAGTTAGGACTTCAACAGAGGAATTTTTTTTTAAGAGATACAATTTAGCCCATAACAGCTCTCATATCAAATCCCTAGGTAGCAGACTTCTCCCTCCGGCAAATCATTTTCAGCACTGTCACTAGCGTATAAGCTTTATCTTCTTTGAGGCCATATAAAACACATCACTCTGTGTTTCAAAAACGATCATTCGAGGCCTTTTAGGATCTGACTTCAGTCTATCTTTTCAGCTTATCCCACATCCCCCTTATACTCTTGTCCTCTGAACAAATTATTTATCCTGAAACAAACACACTCTCTGTCTGCTTGTGTAAGTCCAATCCACCTTTCAAGGACTTGCACAATTTTTGTCTTCTTCCTGAGGTTCTCTCAGAACAATAAGAGAGACAGAGCTATCTTAGAGTAGCTTCTTATGGAAGGGAAAGATACACCTTAGGGTCAAAGACTGGAGATCTTAACCTAGCATTGTCACTTACATGCCATGGGCTTTTCAGCAAGCCAGTTAACCACTCAAAGGCTCGGAGCAGCTATAACATAGTCTAAGGGAATGCCTATGGCGTATGGTTATGGCAAAGATTGAATAACATTACATAGGTCACAGGCTTGACGTGGGGTCTGGAATATACTAGGTGCTCAGTAATCAGTAGTGTTCTGCTTCTCCGGGCCACTGCCATCTCCTTTATTTTCCTGCTGTCATCTTTGTATTGTATGAGAGCCTCTCTTACAGTACTTACCAACTTATCAGTGTGGTTTGCTTTTTAACTACCGTGTGGGCATGTAAAGTCATGGTTGGCCAACAGCCATGCTTTATGTTGGCTTCCAAGGTGACTTCTAAAACGATACCAAGACAAGAACCTAGCACATGGAAGAAAAACAAAAATTATGTGCCAATGGAAAGGCAAAAGGATTGGACTGAAAGAAAACATGTGGAGTTTTATTTCATTCCACTATCCTACATACATTCTTGTAAATTGCCAATGTGTGTGAAAAGTGCAAAACCCAATTCCGTCTAAGAAAGATGATTGAAGACCTGGGTTATCCTCAGCCCGGATGATTAGTCTCCAAATAGTTGTGAGCTGATGTAGTTTGCTTGTTTTACTTGATATCTTGAATATTTTAGGTGTTTTAAATATAGAAAGATGAAGGGACAATCAGGTAAAATGGCTTTTGCCATTCGATACCCATCTCCATTCCGTTCACATGCACCTCCACTACCAAAAAGAGAACCATTCCATACTGCCCCACTATCAATAAAATGATCCTTTAAATATATATAGTGAGACTAATTGTTAAGGCTCTTTATAAACATTGACTAATTAGTTAATCAATAATACTTTACGGGCTTTTTTCCCTCACCACAGCTCCTCCTATGACTTCATTTTGTGTTTTATTGGGCAGGATTTCTTCTGCCCATGCCACTACTGTGTTAAGTCTCTTAATGGTAGTCCGAAGTCAGAGAAGGCAAAGGGATTGTCTCCCATCCCCCGAAGCAATTAATACAGCCTTTTATCTGTTAGACTGACAAATGCGCCAGGAACAGCATCTTAGTGAAATGGACTTGCAGGCATGTGTTAGGGTTTAGTTTCATCCTGAGGCTTAATTATTTTTCAGTGGGAACTGTCTTCAATTCAACATTACCATATGCCAGTGGAATAGAAACATATGGAAAAGTTGTAAAGCAAAAACAGATAACCATTGCTGCGTTCTTTGCTTAAATTCAAAAGAGTTAATCATTTCACATTAACAGGAACTTCCAGACCAACTACTTTCTTTCCATTCTCTTGGTGGGGATGTTAACTAGAAACTTGGAAAACTAGTCAAGCTTGTCTTTTTTTGAGACTTCTGCAGGGTGGTTAGGAGACCTTATTCTGCAATCAGTGAGACCCTGATTCAAATTTGGACTCCAACACTTAGTATAAGTTGCATAACCTAAGACAAGTTACAAATGTCTACAATGCTCAGTTTTCTTGTCTATGAAAGAATGATGATGTTGCATACTTTGTAGAATTGTATTGTGGGGATTATAGCTCTTAGTTTGGAATTTGAATAAATGAATGATGTGTACATAATATATTTAGCATTATTCCCAGTTCCCAACATGGTAAATATCCAGTAAATATTGGCCATTACTGTATCCCACAGATCGTTGTAGCACTAGCTTATTCATCAGGTCAATCTTAAGCATTCAATACAAATGGGAGGCATGAGACAAAAAGAATTATAAGCTAAAGTTGAAGGGAAAATGATTATTATGCTCCCTTATAGGACCCTCAATCTTATTCAGGACACTTCAGGTTTGCCAGTTCAATTAATAGTTCACAATACCCTCCACTATTGCCTATCCTTTTCTCTTCTTTTATTAAGCTTTAATTTAATTTATTTAAAATTATTAAATTTATAATAAGTGTTTGATGAGATAAAAGGGAAAAGAACTTTCTTGCTTATCCTCCTGCAGCTGAGCTGATATGGTTTAGGCTTTATATCTTGAGAAAGGGTAGTCCAAGTTAATAACTTGGCTTTTATGATGACTTTCTTCAGTGTTTTTCCAGAAATGATCAGTGGCTATGATCAATCAGAATGGATGAGAATGGTCTTGGAAGCCTGCTTCCATGCCAGGTATAAATCTTTTAGCTACTGAATCAAGTAAAGATCCAGCAGGAGGTTGTTCTGAGTCTTGAGGTGGTGTCAAGGGAAGGACTGAGAGGGGTCACGTGGAGATTTCGTAGCAATGGCTACACGCCAGTCACTACAGAAGCATTTTAATATTTTAACATTAATATGGTAATGCTGCGGAGTACCAGTTGAATACCAGCCCTACTTTTTTTTGCATATTCGGTTATGATCTCCATCCTCTACTTCATTGGAGCCCAGTTTCTCTGAGCACATATTCAAATGATGAATGCAAGTTGATAAGTTTAAAGCTCCACAGAGAAACAATCTAGGACAGTGATTAAGAATTTGAGTTTTGGGGGGCACCTGGGTGGCTCAGTGAGTTAAGCATCTGCCTTCGGCTCAGGTCATGATCCTGGGGTCCTGGGATCTAGTTCTACATCAGGCTCCCTGCTCACTGGGGAGTCTGCTTCTCCCTCTACCCCTCCCCCTGCTTATGATCTCTCTCTCTCTCTCTCTCAAATAAATAAAAATCTTATAAAAAGTGTTTAAAATTAAAAAAAGAATTTGAGTCTTGGAATTAGGATGACCTAGATTTGAGTCCTGCCTCTGTCACTTAAGAGTTATATGACCTTTGGTGAATCACCTGTAATCCCTGAAGCTCACTCATTTGTTCACACATGCATTCAATCAGTAGACATTTATCATACACCTAAACTAAAATACCCCAAGTGAGTGAGTAGAGGATGATGAATAACACAGAGGTATCTGATATGAAGATTACATTAAAGTTGAGCAATATGTTACAAAAATAAATTATTTAACAGCTAATTTCTTATGGTGATACATGCTATTGAGGAAAAGATAAAAGAAAGAAATAGAGCGGGAGAAGTCATTTAGAAAGGTGGTCAGGAAAGGATTCTCCATATAAGTGACATTAGCGCCGAGACCGGAATAGTAAGGAGTAGCCAGTTATGAAGAGCGGGCCAAAGAGCATTGCAGGCAAAGGGAACAGCCAGAGAAAAGGCTATGAAGTGGGGATATACTCAGCGAGTTCAAGAAATAGAATAAAGAGAGTGTATGAGCAAGAGCCCATCCTGAGATGATGTCAGAAGGGTAGGCAGGGGCCAGATCATGGAGGACCTTACCAGCTACCATAAGAAGTTGAGATTTTTATTTTAAAATATAGTGGGTGACTGTTGGTGCTTTCGGCAGGGAGGTTGCAGGGTCTTATTTTCTTCACCTGTAAAATGGGATGCTATTGGTGGCGATGAAAGGGTAAATGAAGAAATGCGTGTAAAATGCTCAGCAGCCTCTGAAATATATTGAGCCCTTGCTAACTAGTGAATTAAATGTTTTGGCTGCTAATGTTTAGCCAGGGGACATCCTTGCATCTCCAACGTGAAGGAAAGAGAACAAAAGGTTAAACCGAATGGACCTTGGCAAAGAACAACCAAGCGTTCTGGACTCTCTAGGCTACAGAGGCTTATGTTGAACAGCCACTGATCGTAATTCAGGATAACAAATGTCTTTTCATTTCATGGAACTGTGGCATGCTGGGACTATCTTGTTTATGAGCTTGATGAATCAGATGAAAGGCTTTCCCAGTGTTGTCTGATACTAATTATCTTTTAATGAAACCTTCTTGATTGCTGTAAAAAATACCCCAAAGTCTGTTTTCCAGGCAACAAGCCAGTGCCACACAGTCAGCAGTGACTAATGCTACTGGTGTGTTGCCATAGGCTGAGAGTCCTTGCGTACCTTTCCTGAAATATGCAATTTCAGGATTCATGTTCTCATGTTTATGTCTGATATATTTTTTGATACAAATTTTCTTTAGGAACGGTATATACTATCTTAGGGATTAAGGACAAAATAGACCATATTATTCTCCCCTTTCCTGAGACCAGATTGGCCTTCTGACAATTTCCATTTCCAATATATTGGCACTTGTTTTTCAACAATACTGTGTTTTGGAGAAGACCATCACTAAACTTGAATTTGCAATTACCCATTCTTTTTCCAAGAGGCATGATCCTCCCACCTTGAATGACCTTTTGTGTGAGAAGATAGTCACTTTTACAAGAAGTAATAAAAGAGCAGTGGACAACGCAACTGCAAGTATCATCCAATGCCCTTGGTTGCTTTGACATTATTTTTGGATGTATTCAAGCTGTCAAAACCCCTCTGCCTCAAGACCCAATTCAGCCATTGTCTGACCAGACAATGTGGCCATTGTGTGAATAGGGAGTGAAGACACCTAGTCACAGACCAATGAGAAAAAATCCACATGGGCTGGCAGGCAAGATGGGGCTAGTTAAGAAGGCTTAAACTGCTCTAATGTCAAGAGACAGTAAGCAGATTGTCCTGGCAGCTGCCAGAGTGGCCACAGATGCAGCTCTCTTCCCGTTGCTATGACCACAAAGTCCAGAAAGTGATTTTGTGTTA
The DNA here is from genome assembly GCF_023065955.2 of Ursus arctos. Classification (NCBI taxonomy): domain Eukaryota; kingdom Metazoa; phylum Chordata; class Mammalia; order Carnivora; family Ursidae; genus Ursus; species Ursus arctos. The sequence goes on along the minus strand of NW_026622808.1, from coordinate 54,050,416 downwards.
ACCTTTCCACCTCAGTCCCTGAAGTGTCATTGAGACCTCTAAAAATCAGTAGAGGATGATAAGAGCTTGTACCTGGCATTGGTCTTCAGTGAGCGATAGTGTCTAAAAGTAGGTGACTGGCCCTGGCTTTCCATTTTGAGGTTTCAGGGTCTAGCCCTTGTCAGTGACCACCTATCATGAGAAATGTCAGAAATCATGCTAACTGTAATGCAGAAGACTGGGGTAGAAAACAGGATGTCGATTTATTAGCACACGGTAGAAAATATAACTGTCTCATAGAACTGAAACCCCTGTATTTATGTGATTATTTCACACTTCCTATGATATAGAAAGCACAATCGTTATTAGAAGAAAACTTTGTTGAATGGTTATAAAGAGAAGAAATAGTAAAGTCCAAATCACCAGTACTTTCTCTATTTACAGGTAGACTGCTTCATTGCAGTTTCTTTGGCTGTAAGCACCAGAAATCCACACTGACTAGCTTATATTAAAAATGAATTTAATGAAAACATATGGGGAAGCTCCATTTAAGGAAATACTGAAGAAATGGATTTCAGAGAGGACAAAAACTATAGTAGCTCTGGAAATCCGTTGCAAGCTAATGTGTTGGGATGTTGAGGGAGCCATTTTCTTGAATCTGTTCCAGTAGTTTTCTTGTCTTTAATTACTTCACACCAAGTTCGATTTTCTGACAGAGGAAGTTGGCTATAGCTTGGGTCAAAAGCTTACCCCCTGAGCAGGGAAGGGCAGAGAACCTTGATGAACCCCCAAATATAACTTACATTAAAGATGGGTACTAGATTCTGGGTAGACCAAAAAAAATAAATGCACTGAAAGGAAAATTCAAAAGTTGTTTGATGGGCGTGAATACAGGACAAGAGTGCATATGTGTGTGTGCAAGTGTGTGTCCTTTTATTTTGCGTTTTTGATACTTTGACATCTTGAGGCCTCACTGACTCTGGAGGCACAGAACCCCCCAGTGTTAGCTAATTTCTAGAGATAGTAAAAGAGCACATCTTTCATATAAAAATCAACAAATCTAGAGCTGATACCCTCAACCACTTCCTTTACTGGGCTCTCACTCTGGGCCATTTTTTCCACCTGTCTTAGTCACCCCAGGACCAGATACAGACAACCAGGAGCAACCCTTAAGCCTTAAGCCTCAGAGCCCACTGAGATTATTCAAACTAACCAATACTCAGCCTGCTTACCCTGCCTCATCCATTCCTTCTAAAAGAAACTAACATAAAGGCTCTCAACCACATCTTCCCCTTTTTCTTCTACCTCGTGAGTGACCTGGGTGCCACCTCATGTGGCCCTGCATGGTTTGTTGTGCTTACAGTATTTAGGAAACTGTGAGTAAATTACATCCTTCATGGCAGTCATTTCTGTGTCTCCATGTCTTACCATACTTGATTAAAACAAGTCATGGGTACCCTTAAATATATATATTAATATATATATGCATATATATAAATATATAATATAATATATATACATATATATATAATGTATATGTGTATATGTATATATACACACACATATATATAATTAGTTCAAAAGCTAATTTGAACTGACTGAGAAATGGTAGGTAGATCTCTAGTGTGGCATCTCCCTAAGGATTCTCTAAGAATAGTTTTGCTTGATCACCATCTGGGCTTCCTCTGCTGACTTGACAACTTGACCTTGTGTCATAAAATAGGACCCAGCTATATACCTCATATGACTTCAAGATATTCTTCCTGCATTCTCACTTCATTATCTGGAACTGACCTCCAATCCAAAAGCAATAGTCTTTCATTTCAGCTCCTTGAGGAAAGGGACTTTCTTGTAAAGTAAAGAAATAATTTTAGAAGAAAAATAATGGGCTGCATCTCAAATGTCACTGAGATGAACACAAATAGAAATCTTAAATATCTTGTGACCTTTTGAGATCTCAGTGCTGCCTACAAGTACTGACATCTGATCAAGCTAACACAGCAGCGTGGGGGTCAGTGTCCAAGCCTCACCTGAAGGAGTTAATGCAGTTTTCACAGACCCTCAGCCTGTCCCTGGGGGAGTAGTTAAGGTACTAGCAGTCCCTTTTGTCAGTTGGTTCAATTCCTAATGCTTTTAAGGAGAAAAAAGCGGTGTGTGTGTGTGTGTGTGTGCAGTGGCTGCCCTTTTTAGGGATTCTTTTACTTTAAAAAATTCCTGCTAAACATTTTAGAGAGTGTGATCGTGTTTGGTGCCAAATGAAAAATGACATAAGCGGCTTGAGGGGAATCTGCACATTCTGAAGTTTGACGTTTTGAAGTTCCTGAGGGTGATTCTGAAGCAGAAGAAATAGTTAATTAAAACAAAAAGGACCTTGAATGTTTTGAAGGTGTTTAGGGTTGAGGGTGGTGGGTGGAGAGTTTCAGACTCTCTCGCTCCCTCTTTCTTTCTCTAGATTTCCAGTTTGCGTGTTATTCTGCATATATCCCGATTCCTTATTTATTGTGCATGTGATAAAAGGAGGCAGAGACGCAGCAATGAGAGTCACAAAAATGACCCAAATCCAGAGTCTTAATTGATATTTAGCATCGATGCTGCTGGATTCTGAGTTCTTCTATCACGAAGACACTAAAATGAGAAAGAGGTTTATACCCCCAAAGGGTTATTTATTGCTCTAGGAGATTTTTCCATTTTCTGGGCATTGTTGTGCCTCTCTGCAGAATTCTCCTGCAGCTAAAATTGCTAGGTAAAAGCTCTCTGAACACTTCACATGAGTGAGAAAGAAGTCTTTGGCTATCCCTCCAGACACTGATGCCAACATGAATCTGCCAGCAGCTATCAGGGTTAATGTCATCACTTTCTAGAGGTCACCCTGAAGTCTGACTTAGGAGAATTTTCCTAGAACTCTTAGGGTTTTGGTGAATTCATGCACATCTAAATGTTCCATTTGGCCACTAAGCTTTTTTTCAAAATTTAGAATCATCCCTCAGCCAGGTTCAAAATGGAATATGTATCTTTGATCATGGCAGAAATCCATGAAAATGAAAGTTTCTGAAACATTGGAGAGGAAGGATGGGGTGCATAGGCTTTGTGAGTGAAAGTCATTGGTTCATCATTCATTCAAGACATGTTTATTGAGGGGCGCCTGGGTAGCGCAGTCGTTAAGGTGTCTGCCTTCGGCTCAGGGCGTGATCCCGGCGTACCGGGATCGAGTCCCACATCGGGCTCCTCCGCTGTGAGCCTGCTTCTTCCTCTCCCACTCCCCCTGCTGTGTTCCCTCTCTCGCTGCCTGTCTCTCTGTCACATAAATAAATAAAATCTTTAAAAAAAAAAAAAAAAGACATGTTTATTGAGTGGAAATTAAAGGAAAATAGCTTAAGAAGTACTAGGGAAAAGTATCTTTGAATAAGGGACACTTTTAGGTAACTTTTGTCTGGCTCTTCATTGGGAAAGGGAATATAGACCAATTGTACATTACGTGTAGCCGTAGTGGGGCCTGAGCTAGAGCCTAAACTGGGAAACAAACATACGAGCATGTTTCACAGACTAGTGGCCAGTCTAAAGTCAGTTTGCAGAGGAACTGGGGAGTATTCTGCACAAAACTTCTGCTAAGGGTCTGGTATATCTAGGAGCTTCATGCATATTTATTCCTTAAAACAACACTGTGCAGTGAATTTTATTACCCACTCCATGTTTAAATTACAAGGAAAGTGAGATCCAAAGAAGTTCAGTGATTTTCACTCATTCCACTCAACAATATGTATTGAATACCTACCATCCTCCCACCTTTTTTTTTCTTTGTTCCAGATATAGTCATGAGCAAGAGACCAGGTCTTTGTCTCCTAAGATCTCACATTCTTAGGATCAGGTAAGGCATCAGGCAGTAAATACGAAAAGCAAAACAATGAAAGAAAACCATCTGTGTTCACTCAGCCATGTGAATCAGAGCTGTAATCTTACCCCAGATTTCCAAATCTGTTTGCCACACTGCCAGAAATTTCTCAGACTCTAAAATCAGGCTCATTTAAATATGCCGGAATTTACCAAATGAATTTACCAAAAGAATTGTTTGGTGCTTTGGGTTTCCACTTTTCTTATCCTTTAAGGCTGCCCTTGATGTTGTTTGTGACTTCTTTTCATCCATAGCACAATGCTGGGGAAACTAGATAGTGGAAGTCAATGTGACTAGCTCCAGGTAGAGTTAGGTGTTGGGTTTCTGGAAGTCTAGCCTTTCATTACTTCATGACACTCTTTGAAGTCCTCGGCTTACCTTATTTCGAATCTTATTCAGCACAATTTTCTTCATTCTGCACACTCTTGAGGATGTGTTTACACATAGTAGCTCAGGAGTGTGGGCCAGCAAAGAGAGCCATACCTTTGGTAGTACCTTAGTTATCCAATGGAATGTGAAAATGGAGCTGCAGAAGTACGCCCATAATAAAGGAAAACTTTTATTGCAAAGCACTCAAGAATAATAGAAAATATGCATACTGGTGCATGTGGTAAAAACGGAGCCCATCATCTTTAGTCATAATGTTGGCCCACTTAAGATGTTTTAAATATTCCTTTATAGGTCCATTTGGAGAAATTATCACTTGAGAAGTGTTAAAGAATAATTTAATTTAAAAAAATATGTTATGGACAGAATTGTGCCCTGCCTCACTGCCAATTCATATGTTGAAGTCCTATCCCTCAACACCTCAGAATGTGACTATTTTGGAGTTAGGGCTTTTAAGGAGATAACTAAAATAAAATGATTACATGATTGGCCTCATTATAAGAGATTAGGACACAGACCAGCACTAAGGGGAAGACCATAGGAAGAATAAGAGGAGAAGGCAGCCATCTGCAATCCAAGGAGAGAGGCCTCAGAAGAAACCAGTCCTGCCAATGCCTTAATCTCAGACTTCTGGCTTCCAGATCATGAGAAAATACATATACCTTGTTTGACACCCAGTCTGCGATACTTATTATGGCAGTCCTAACAGACTAATAGAGAGGTGTAGTTGAAAGTCTCATTGAAATTTGAAATAAATACATACCCAGTTTCATGGAAAACCCAAAAGAACAGACACATTTATAGTTACCAGGAATGTTGAAAAGAATTTACAAATACATAACAAATTGGTCAATATCTATGGGGCAGTAACCAACTTATTTAACTGGATACAGTTTGCATTTCTATGGAAAAGAATTATTTGTATTACTATCAGTATTCCATAACTTACAGAGCTGTAAAATAGCTCAAAGACAACACAAGGGAGAGATAGCCTGGGAAGATATGCTAGACAGGATATCTAGAAATCTTTTTTACCTATTCAAAATATTTTTCAACTTTCCTTATAGAAGTGGAGCTTTTGGGCCCAGAGGAACCTTGAAGCATTATTGCTTTTCCTTAAAATGGTAAAGGGGACATAAGTCTCCTAAACTAAGACATCTTAGATTCATCCAGACTTATCCATAGTTATCCTTACTTTGAAATATGGATTGCCTGGTGATGGGTTGGGGGCGGGGAGATGCACTAAAGACAGAGGACATCAGTTTTACATCAGAATCTGGATCAGGGGGTGGGAGGAAGCAAGGGAAAAGGCTACTGACATTTTCTCTCAACATCCAGAGAGTGGCCTCAGGGCAGAGCCTTTTGAAACACAAATTCTGTCAGCTTTTGAAACTCAAAAATCAAGAATTGTAGTTTTCCATTCTGTATGTATTTATTCTTTGACATCCCTCCTGGAGGTACTGAAGACAAAGTTCAGGAAGGTAAAGAGCAAATACTGGAAATGAGGGAAAGTCTGGTCCCATTTCCAAATACTATGTTGGCTCCTCATCAGGAACTTAGTGTATGCAAATCTGTGCTGAGTAACTTGACATCCTCCCCTAGTTGTTTTTCCATAATGAGTTGATTCAGTGAGGGCTATTATTAGCTCTGTGTTTTAGGTGAGAAGACCTAGTCTTAGGGAAAGAAATGTGTAAGTGCTGGAACCAGGGAAGGAGCCCAGTCTTGTGTGACTTCTAAATTCAACGTTTTAATTTGTTTTACTGCCAGCCCCTTTCCTGATGAGACGAGGAGATGTAAGCATTAATTAAGCCTTTATCTTTTCACCCAGGCCCTGTTCTCATGACCCCAGGCTAACCTTTCCATTCCAGCTGGCTTCATGCCTCCGACTCAATGGATCTTTCCTTTTTTTTTTTGTTAAAGATTTTATTTATTCATTCGACAGAGAGAGAGACAGCCAGGGAGAGAGGGAACACAAGCAGGGGGAGTGGGAGAGGAAGAAGCAGGATCATAGCGGAGGAGCCTGATGTGGGGCTCGATCCCACAACGCCGGGATCACGCCCTGAGCCAAAGGCAGACGCTTAAGGACTGAGCCACCTGGGCGCCCCTCAATGACTCTTTCCTGAGTTTGATTGTGAGAAGACATTTCATGAGATGTTATTTGGGTTTTCTACTGTAATAAACCCCGTCTAAACTTAGTGTCCTGAAACAACAATGATTTGCCATTTCTTTTTGTTTTTTTTTTTAAGATTTTATTTATTTATTTAACAGAGATAGAGACAGCCAGCGAGAGAGGGAACACAAGCAGGGGGAGTGAGAGAGGAAGAAGCAGGCTCATAGCGGAGGAGCCTGATGTGGGGCTCGATCCCATAACGCTGGAATCACGCCCTGAGCCGAAGGCAGACGCTTAATGACTGCACCACCCAGGCACCCCTGATTTGCCATTTCTTAAGATTCTGTTGGTAGACGGAGGGATGCATCAGCTGATCTTCTAGATTTCTTGCATGGCTGTGTTCAGCTGGCCAGTGGGGGAGAGAGGGGGCCCAAGAAAGCTTCCCTCACATGTCTTGGGCCTTATGATTGCTTGCTGTCTGGGGCACGTCAGTTCTTCTCCGTGCCTTAATCTGCTCCTCAGACCGTCTCCACTAGCACCTCTTTCTCCAGAGCCTCTTTGCGGGCTGGAGGATAGCATCTACTTCCTTGCAGTCTAGCAACTGGGCTCTGAGAGAGCATAGAGGAAGCTTCTGGGCCTTTCCTGTGGCAACACTTCTGCACTATCCTGTTGGTAGAAACAAGTCACATAGCCAACCCAGAGTCAAGCGGGGAGGAAAAAGACTCTACTTCTTGCTGGAAGTGATTTCTGGAGGTCATATTTGCACTGCAAAAGGAAAAACATTTCCTTTTATAAGCCTATTTTGCAGATTCTGGTCAGATAAATCATTCTGGAAAGTGAAGTTCACTAAGTTACTCCTCCAGATGAAAGTTCTTGTGGCTCTTCATTGTGCACAGGGAAAGCTATGCCATCATCCTCTGATATTTAGGGCCTTTTGTGATATGTTCCCACTTATCACTACCATTTCCACCATCTTTTTTCTTCTTTCTAGGTAGCCCTCCTCCATCTCCCTAAATACTGCAGACTTGTTTCTGATTGTACTGAAGTGGGGATAAGTTTTCCTTTCTTCCCTTCTAGGTTCTTTGGCTGGTCTAATAATTAAATTGATATAAGACAGATTAACAGGAGAAAAAACAAATTTTGTACATATGGGAACCCCATACAAATATGAGACCCAAAGGGAAGCCAGGTAGTTGAGGCTTATATAACATCCTGAGCTAAGGAAAGGGGTAGGAGTCTGAAGATACAAAGGGAAGAAAGGCCATTCATAGGAAGGTGAAAGGAGATGACTGGAAATCACAGGTTGTCCTGTTATGCAGGTAAGTTGCATGAAAAGGTAATTCTGGTAAGAGCTGTTTTCTTGGTGTAGACCCCCTTTCCACTGCAAATTTAGGTAAATAGGAAGTAAAGAGCTTTTCCTGAATCTTGAGTTTCTTAAAAATAATCAGTCTGGAATAATCTTTATGCCAAAGAGGCATATTTTGGGGTGACAAATGCTACTCCCCTTCATTACAAACTAGGGAAGATATTTAGGATAACTTTCCAATATCCACCAAAGACAAAGATACCTTTCACTGTCTCTTTGCAACCACAATAATTGCAACTTTGCAAAACTAAAACTAGTCACTGTAATAGGAATATCAAACCAACTATTCAGAGCTATGCAGACAAAATAGAGGCTTGTCTGAACTTGTCCTTTTCAATGGGTCGTGAATTGGCTAATGTATAAATATATTCTATGATGGTTCTGTGCCAGATTCTGTTTATTTTAGAATATGCTCTCTGCTAGAGACAAATAATCATCAGGCAAATACCCATGAGTAATTGCAACACAACATTTTCAAGCAGGCTTTTCTTTTTTAGTATAAAAGCTGATATAAATATTTATTCATGTGTCAGGTCATTTCAGTCGAAGTTATGAGGCAAAGCAGACAAAGACATTTATCACATTTAAAGTGATATTTTTCAATGTTTTGATTCATGTAATGAACTTTCTCAGAATTCACTATTCATGGACACAGCATCTGGAAAGCTATTTAATGATCATAAGTTTTATTTAATAAATAAGTCAGCTTTGTCAAAATGATGTATGTTAAACAGTATCCTTAAGAACATAAAAAAAGGATGGAGACTATATTTCACTCTTTCCATTCTTGTCTCTACTGCCTTAGTATTTTTAGCAAGTTTTCCCAAAACAGTCATAGAACTTCCAGAAAGGACACTTGAAATTGGGCCATTTTTCTTTTAAACTGTAAGTGTTATCATTCATCATCTCTTTGGGATATTGAATACAGTATCATATATCTGCTTCCATTGTTCTCACACAATAGTTATCAAATACGGGTGAAAAATGATGATGGAAAGGGTTTACATTTTTTAGCTATTATCAAGGCCTAAAAATTACCTATCATATCCATTCCAGGCAGTGTTCACTTACTGTAGAGTTCAAGAGGAATAAAACAATTCCTAATCAGTTTTATCCTTCTTCTCAAAAAAGTTTAACTCTCTGAACCTTGACATGATTTAATGAAACCCTTCCATTTTCTTACCTGAAAAGAACAAAACCTCAAATGGCACCTGCATGAACCATTTAGGATTAGAATGTGTAATTACTAAGGTTTTAAACTCAGTGATATAAGGTATCATGAGACTTTGAAAGAAGCTAATCGTTAATTTATGATATATGTATCCTATCTACCCAATATTTTTATTAAAACCACATGAGATCAATTTTTAGACTTGATCAATACTCCATAGACCGGGTCTTAATTCCTAGACTTCCTTGAGTCTTAGACTACTTTGAAATGCACTGATGCATATATGAAGAAAATTTTACCGCAAATAATAAGGGCTTTGTGGATCTTCAGAATCCTGAGGTCTATAGTATCTGAAATGAAGAAACCCTGAAAGAAGTAAACCCTCTTGGATCTCACTTCTGTCCACGTTTCCACCTTCATTTTGTACCAAATTCTGCAACTTTTTCTCTACTTTACCCACTTTGGATTTCTCTTGGATCTTCGTACATACCAAACTCACTCTTGCCCAAGACCTTGTACTTGTTCCTCCTCTAACCTAGAATAATTTTTCCTTGGATCTTTGCAGGAATGGCTTCTTCTCATCACTTAAATTACAGTTCTAATGTCACATTCTCAGAGGCATGACATCAGACATTTATAGTGATGTTATTGTGTCCCCATCACACATTTGGGTGCATATAGGCATGTGGGCATGCAAGCACACACACACACATACACACACATACAGAGGCGCATAATATATTAAATTGTGTCAATTTATTCATAGTCTTATTACTCTGATAGCAGGAACCATGCCTATCTTGCTTACCACTAGATGGCTAATATCTGGTACCTAACATGTACTGAATGTGTCTTTATGGAATAAATGTATGAATGAAAGAATGAAGGAATAGCTGAATAAACATAGACTCCATTGAATTCCAACTGTATTCTCCATTAAATTAATTGAAATTAACTTCTGTTACTAAACATGGCATAATATATAAAAACTTCTGTTTGGAGAATGTTCACATGCATTTTTAATGTCTCGTCCTAACCTATGACAGGCTGGAATAAAAATATGACATGAAAAAATTCCCAAACAGGTGTAATCAACAAAGAAATCAGATGGTTGGGAAGGTCTTAAAAAGCTCCTCTTTGTTCTTACCTCTCATAATCTTTCACATGTTTTGGCGGTGATCAAAGGCACAGTGTTTATATGGAGGAAATTCTTAAGAGGGAAGCTTTGACAAAGACCATACTGAAAGACAAACAAAGTGAATAGTAAATGAGTTGCTTGGATTGAGGGATGGGAAAGACACATTTTGTTGGAGAAATTGCTCCACAGTGATGAAATGAATCACCAGAGACTTTCAGCAAGCAAGGCCTATAAATCACAAGATTTATCATTTCATACCTGCTGTTCTCCACATGTCCATTTTTGGCACTGGAGTTGGCATCTGGGAATTTTATGTGCTGGATACAAAATAAATGATTAACATCCCATTATTAAAATTCAGTGCCCTAAACTCAACTGTGTTTCATCAAATTGGTGTCTAAAGAGGTTGATATCTTATGCACTCATTGAGAGTCTTTAGTCTGATAAGAACTGTCCTAAAATCTTACAACTTGGTCCTGATCTGCGGGAGTTGATTTTCTCTCCAAAGGTTAACACTTTCTAAGGGCGGTACTCCCAGCAGACTACACAGCCAGACAGGCTATGCTTGTATTTTCTTGAAGCTTATTGGCAATTGCGGCTGGGGGGAGGAGCACTCCCTCAGTGCCTGGCAGGATACCGTGCAACCAATAAATGATGAACTGAATTGGCTCCTTCAATTATTTTGAACATTGTGCTGACGAGGCCACATTTATTTGTCTATTCTCCATTGGGCTAATTCATTTTGCTCTCTTATGTGCACAAATTAAGTTTCTTGACCCAGTCAGTCATCTTGAAATTAAATTTATTTAATAAGAGTAGCAATTATCTTACTTTTATTCCCAGCCCTTAATCACAATGGCCAATTGTGCATTGATTCACATGTCCTTTTATTTCATATCTGACTCCTCACTAGAATGTGAGTTCCACAAGGATTGGGATCATGGCTGTTTTGTTCTTTTTGTGTATGGTAGGTAGAGTACTTGGCCCATAGAGACCTATCAATATAAATTTACAAGACAACTGTATGAATATATGAATGTGAATGAAAAAGAGATATATGCAATTTTTGTTCTTTATTTACTCATACATTGAACCATTTACTGGACCCGTCCCTACCCACAAGTAGCTTATTGCCTAGTGAGTGACATACCTACTGGCAACTAGAATATGATCTGGAGGAGCTACATTAAAAGTACAGCAGAATGATGTGGGGGTGCAAAGCTAGTGAAATACATGTCTGCATGAACAAGCTAGGACTGGATGGGGTGGACAGCATAGGGAGTTTGAATGTGATCATCTTGTAATAGGAATCCAGAGGGTAGACCAGTAGACCCGGTGTGTTAGAAGCATAAATGCCCAGCACTGCAGAACACAATGCAGGCACAGTGGCGGCAGTTACTGCACCAAAGCTGGTAAGAAGCATGCTCTGTGGCTCAAGAAGTTCATATAAGGAAATGAGTAGGTCTAGATTTGTTGTTGCCCATCAAGAGGTGGGTCCAAGTGAGAGTCGGATTGTTGTTTAAGAGTTAGCATCGTTATTTTTAAAATACAAAGGAACTAGCCAATATTGAGAAAATAAGGTGTACAACCCTGGTGCTTTGGCTTTGTATTGTGTCAGTTTGGCTAAACTGGAATTGCTGTTCTTAGAATTACCTTCCCCTTGTTGTGAACCTCAGCATTGGCCACAAGAGAAATTTTGCACCATATTTGGAAGGCAAATGTAATGCCCCAGAAGTATCTTTATACCGTGAAGATTAGGGTAGGGTACCAAATGCTATGGAGTTTACACACTTTGTTACTTATGCATGTAGATGGCCTGGGGCAGCACCGGGTCCACAGCTCCTCTGCCAGCTTCCCTGAGCCCTGGGCCAGTTGTGGAGAGGGCCAGCTCCCTTTGCAGGTCACCTGCCCTATCAAGGTGGGAAGCATTGAGATAAACATGGGTTCTGCTTGCCCTCATGGGTTCCTTGTCATCCTTTCACTCACCCATGTCCCATTCTCCTTCCTGACTGCCAGTCTCATCACCTCCAGTGATACTGGGCTCCACACTAGACACAGAGATCACATCCTGTATAGATTTCCCCACCAGCTCCCGAGCGTGCAAGAGCTAATGTCATAATAAATCCCTTATTGTGTAGCAACGCCAGAAGTTGTGCTTTTCTGACCAATCCATCACTGATATAGAACCTCGTTGCTTTTTGTACTGTCGACGTTATTAGGGATTTATTGTGCATGTCCTATGTAGGGTCCCTGTGCCAGACAGCACCTACCTGTAACATCTCATTTAAATTTCATAACTACACCACGAGGTGTAGATACTATTGTTATTCCTAATTTACTGATAAGAAAATTGAAGTTGAGCTAGGTTAGTAAGTGACAAAACCATATAGTTAATTAGTAGCAACTCTGAGATTTGAACCCAGGCGTGTCTAGGTGTTCCCAGCCACTGCCTACACCACCTGCTCCCAGAGAGGCAGTGAGCAAGAGCATGAGCCAGACTCTTGAGGTCACTCCTAGTGGGACCAGTGGCACTCCTTGGCACTCGTTGGCACCAGGAGCACCACTTGGAGGTGATTTGGGGCGTATTAATAGGTAAAATGGGGATAAGTGTTCATACTGCATGCGTTTGGGGAATTAAACGAGTTGATACATGTAAAGTACTGAGAAGAATGCTTGGCGAATAGTGTTGTTACTACTGCTACCTTTCCCCATCCCTGACCTCCTCTCTGGCTGTCAGAACCTCAGGGCTCAGAATGGCCATGCACCAGTGCTCCCACTGCAAGGTGTCACGTGGCTGGTCTAACCCGTTCTGCTCTTTGGCTCCCAACAAAACTGACCTATTTCATGTCTCATTTCCTTGGCCTGTGTTGTCCGCTAGATGCCTCAAAGTGCTAAAGCAGATTAAATGAAGTTACCTTTGTTAATGCATTCCCCAGTTAATTGTGTTCTCAAGAAACTTGATGCCTACTTTTTATCCAGGTTTAAAAGTAAATGACATTAAAATAACTATTGGAAGAGCAATGCTAATGGTGAGAATTTCAAATGGAGATGCAGATTGGGATAATTAGTGTGTGTGTGTGTGTGTGTGTGTGTGTGTGTGTGTGTGTGTGTGTTGAGTCATTGGCCTGCTCTGTCTGTGGTCCCCAACTAGCTGAATTGGCTTGTAAAGAGTAGCTGAGTAGCATACAAGTGGCATGACCCTCTGAGTTCATCCTTTCTTTTTTAGATACTAAAGCTCTCCCAGATCTTCAACAAAGCTTTCCTTGTTGGCATTTATCATAAAGCCTCGCCTGTGATAGACATGTCCCGTTTCCCTTCTTTCTCACTGCCTCTCATTCAGTAGATGTGCTTTCAGTCATTTCTATTGGAATTATATGTTATGGCCTTTTGTTCCTGCCCTTTTAATACCAATTCACACTTTGAATTATACTGGCTATTATTATATGAGAACTGTTAATCATGATCCAGTGGATAAAGCACATTTCTTTTTATAATGTAGACCAAAGATCAATAGTCATTATTTTTGGATCTTAAACATAAGAAACCTGGAAAAACATCATCTGTCAAAATTCTAGATTGCAGTTTGTTCAATTCTAAATTAACACTGACGTAAATCAATCACCACAAAGGAGGCATGTATGTGCCTGTGTGTGTACATATATTTTGCACATAAGTGATCTCTTTCTTCCTTTTCATGTTCTTGACCTTGTGCTACAATTCTAAAAGTCTCATAAAATTGAAGGGCAATTTGCAATTCACAAGAAAGAGAAATATGGAACTGAATTTAAAATAGAGAAAATTAGAGAGCAAATATAATTGTATCCCTTTCTTCTAAAGATCAAAGGTTTCAAATGAGAATTTGAGTTGTACCTCTATTTATACATACAGAGAAACTCCCCTGTTTCTCCTGACCCCCATAAAAATTATTGTAAAAGGTCATGATGCTGTGTTTCTCTGTGACCCTTATAACCTTACTACAAATTTACACTTGGAAATGTAATCACTTCCTCTCTTTTTAAAAGTCTATTTTTTCCAAATCCACTCCAAACGTATTTAAGAGGAAAGGAGGAAAATGCATTTTAATTTTCATCAGCAACAAGTACTTGCTAGGTTCCTCAACTGCTGACAATTTGCTTTCTAAGGAATCAAGTAAAATGACTCCAGGGGCACCTGATGGGTACTACCTAGTAGAAACAGTATAGGGACTTTTTTTGCATAATTGGCCTCACAATTTCTAAGAAGGTAATTAAATGCATCACTATGTCCACTGAACAATACAAAATTTAAAGTGCAATCACTGGGTGAAATTGTCTGAAAATATTGTAGGACATGTTGACCTAAAATGCCTTTTGAAATTCCAGATTAATTTTTGTTGTCACCCCTTCAAGAAGTTTTTCTTGCCCATGGCAGGTAAAAGCCAGTCATCCATATCCCAGTGTTCCCGTGGTTTCTCACAGCACAGGACAATGTACCTGTCCTGTGGTTGTCTTAATGTCCTCAGTGTACAGCCCTCCTGAGGATGGCCACTGAGTCTGTTTGTGGATTTCAGGGCCCAGCAGAGTGCAGAGTACATCCTAGGAACTTGTGAAACCATAGCAGAGTGGATGCAATGATGACACTGACTTGACACTTCAAAAAATAAAAATACACTTTGCATGTTTTTGGTGAGGAGGAGAGTCAACGTGTAGGGAATGCAAAACGCTCTTTTCCCAATTGGAGAGAAAGCTTCTGAAGTCTAGATCAAGTTTCTAGTTTTAATTTACTTTCTGTATCAGTTTGCTATCACTGCATAACAAATGACCACAATTAAGCAGCTTAAAATAACTCTTATTTATAATCTCACAGGTTTTTTTTTTTTTTTAAGATTTTATTTATTTATTTGAGAGGAGGGGAGAGGAGAAGGTAGGGGCACAGGGAGAGGGAGAAGCAAACTCCCATCTGAGCAGGGAGCCTGACACGGGCCTTGATTCCAGGACCATGGGATCATGACTTGAGCCGAAGGCAGATGCTTAACTGACGGAGCCACCCAGGCGCCCTATAATCTCACAGTTCTTTAGGTCAGAAGTCCAGGTGAGCTAGACTAGGATCTCTACTTAGGGTCTTGTAAGACCAAAATCAAGGTGTTGGCTAGTTTGTGCTTTTATCTGGAAGTCCTCAGAAGAATCTTCTTCAGAGCTCATTCAAGTTAGGGCAGATTCTTGTTCCTTCATCATATTCACAGGTTGACCCCTGCAGTGGTTGTGAGATGGGAATTACACAGTGATGAGGGTCACTGTAGGTGATTCTTAAAATTTTACCTATATCTTTCTTTTGCACCGAAAAATTTTACACATGTAGTAGGCACTTGATAAATGCTATAGAATAAATGAGCGAAATGTACAACAATAGAAGCCCATGTTTCCAGTTAAATTAGATGAAGGAACCGTGGTTGAAGAAAAGATGGACACACCTATTCCCCAGGTTTGGCTTCCAATTTCATCCTACCTATGAGTCTTCAGCTGTTGGCCCTAATCTCCAAGTCTTTGAAACATTCATGGTTAGGTTGAGAGACAAGAGCAGCAACTAATAGATTTTGTTATAGAACATTTTGGTTATAGCATAATATAGATACAAATTAGGTTTCTTTTGTCATTTTAGACGTGTCAGTGCTTAGAATTTTTCCCAGCTCTTAAAAATGCTTGAAAGTCTCGAGAAACAAATAAACAAATCATAAAATGGGCAGAAGATATGAACACACACTTTTCCAATGATGACATACAAATGGCTAACAGACACATGAAAAGTTCAAAATCATTACCCATCAGGGAAATTCAAATCAAAACCACACTAAGATACCACCTTACGCCAGTTAGAATGGCAAAAATTGACAAGGCAAGAAACAATAATTGCTGGAGAGTATGTGGAGAAAGGGGATCCCTCCTACATTGTTGGTGGGAATGCAAGTTGGTACAGCCACTCTGGAAAACAGTGTGGAGGTCCCTTAAAAAGTTAAAAATTGAGCTACCCTATGACCCAGCCATTGCACTGCTGGGTATTTACCCCAAAGATACAGACGTAGTGAAGAGAAGGGCCATATGCACCCCAATGTTCATAGCAGCATTGTCCACAATAGCTAAATCGTGGAAGGAACCGAGATGCCCTTCAACAGATGACTGGATTAAGAAGTTGTGGTCCATATATACAATGGAATATTACTCAGCTATCAAAAAGAACGATTTCTCAACATTTGCTGCAACAAGGATGGCACTGGAGGAGATAATGCTAAGTGAAATAAGTCAAGCAGAGAAAGACAATTATATGATTTCTCTCATCTATGGAACATAAGAACTAGGAAGATTGGTAGGGGAAGAAAGGGATAAAGAAAGGGGGGTAATCAGAAGGGGGAATGAGCATGAGAGACTATGGACTCTGAGAAACAAACTGAGGGCTTCAGAGGGGAGGGGGTGGGGGAATGGGATAGGCTGGTGATGGGTAGTAAGGAGGGCACGTATTGCATGGTGCACTGGGTGTTATACACAACTAATGAATCATCGAACTTTACATCAGAAACCAGGGATGTACTGTATGGTGACTAACATAATAAAAAAACATTAAAATATTTAAAAAATGCTTGGAAGTATGTTAAGATGTATGTGTGTGTGTGTGTGTATATATATAAACTTTAAAATTAATATATATTTGAAATTTAAAAATTAAATACAAGATATAAAGTTAAAAATACATCACATTTATGTTACATATATGGTGGTCCCCAGATGCTGGAAGTGTATGTAAAACTGCATTACGTCTAATGTCATGTGCTTCCCAGTGTGTGACACAGAAACCAAAGGAATGTAATCCCCACTGCTGACAGAGGCAGACATGTGTGTTCAGACACCAGCTGAGTTTAACCTCATACACAAAGGCCACTTTCAGCCTTGAAACTTTCTTGTCCTGGAGATGCAGAAGCTAGACTTGAGTGAAAGATCTCAAATCAGGATAACAACTGCACCAAATGATTCAAAAAACTGGTTTTATTGACTGCACAAAGCAGAATCAATAACGTAGCCATGGCTTGTTACAAGGCCTTACACCCCGATCACCAGGCTTGGCTCTGGTGGAGCGGCTACTGGGTTTCACAGGTGATATTCTGGAACTGAAAGTGGTCCACTCATGGCTGCGGATAAAAGGCAAGTCTGTGATAGGAACTTTGTGCCCAGACCCAGGAAGGGCGGTAATTGCCCTTGGCACCCACAAGTGGCTTTAAACATCAATCTCTCCTGTCGGTACCTGGGCTCAGACAGAACCGCCCACCCAATGACCATGGAACTCCATAGCTCACCTGCTACTTACATTGTCACCTTTCTCCTGACTGTGCTGTGCAGCTGAGTTCTAAGTTTCTTCATTTTTGCTCTTTTCACTTATTTTCTGACTCTCTTTGACACATCATGTGGAGACCCGATAAATAAATTTAAAGAAGTTAGTTCTATTTCAAGCATAATATTCAAGTGGCTTGGCTATCTGAGATCAAAAGAGATCAGACGACTAAGCTGGAGGTATTTAAGAACAAGAATAATCTGGGGCACCTGGGTGGCACAGCGGTTAAGCGCCTGCCTTTGGCTCAGGGCATGATCCCGGTATTATGGGATCGAGCCCCACATCAGGCTCCTCCGCTATGAGCCTGCTTCTTCCTCTCCCACTCCCCCTGCTTGTGTTCCCTCTCTTGCTGGCTGTCTCTATCTCTGTCAAATAAAATAAAATCTTAAAAAAAAAAAAAAAAAAAGAACAAGAATAATCTTTCGGGCTTGTCTTTTTTTTTCAACTTGGTGGGAATATCCAGTAGTTGTCAAAAATTGGGGGGCTTTGCGCCATTACTATAGGAGGTGCTGAGGGGACAGTGGTGAATTAAATAAAGCCTTTAATTCAAGGAGCTTATATTCTAACAAAGAAAATGCATATTAAATTAAAATGTTGCACCTTTGGGGCGTCTGGGGTCACGGTCAGCGAAGCGTCTGACTCTCGGTTTCAGCTCAGGAGGTAATCTCAGGGTCGTGAGATTGAGCGGACTCCAGTCTCAGCTCGCAGCCCGCTTGAGATTCTCTTTTCCTCTCCCTCTGCCCCTCTCACTCATGTGCTCTCTCTGCCTCTAAAATAGATAAATAAATATTTTTTAAAAATAAAATGTTGCACATTTAATAACTGCAAGAGGGCAAAGTGCTGTGAAAGGGAGATAGAATGCCAGGGAAGCATTTAATGGGGGCTCTAACATCATTTGTAAGAGTCAAAAAATGTTCCTTGAGGAAGTGGTACTTCAGTTAGGGTCTGAAGGGAAAGTGGTCAAAATTAGTCCAGAGAGGGAAGAAGAGCATTTGAGGTGGAGGGAACTTGGATCCTCAGGGCCCAACATGCATGAAGGCCTCAAGTCTAGAAAGAGTATGGCACACTCCAGGACCAGTGAGCGGGTCAGTGTGGCTAGAGAGGGACGTGAAAGTGACACAGAGGGCTGGAGAATTAGATGGCAAAACACACAGGTCCTATTAGCGCACTGTAGGAGTCTGAGCCTTACTCTCAGAGCGGGAGAAAGGAATGAGTCAGGATAGACTAGGTTATGCTGTAATAACAAACTACTCCCCAAATTGTTGTGATTTAACGTAAGAACACGTTTTATTTCTCACCCACACTCTCTGCAGGATCCGTGTGTGCAAAACAGGAGGCTCTGCTCTACCTGGTTCCTCAGGGCCCCAGGCAACAGAGGCTCTAGCTTCCAGTAGCTACACCAGCTGGAACACCATCGTCCTTAGCAATCATTGAGACAGGGAAAAAAGAAATTGTGGAATTGTAGCTGGAAATGTCACTTCTCAGAGAGTGACACGTATCCCTTTCTTTCAAATTTCCTTTCCAGGACAAATTATCAGGCCCTGCCTAATGTCAAGATCTCTCCAAGACATAAAGGAACACATAGAATATTTGGTAGTTGCTACTGTCTCTGCCAGAGAGAGCACCAAATGGTTTTGAGCAAAAGACAGACATCACCTGTGGTTTTTTTAAATGGAGGCTATGTAAACAACAGGCCCGATGAGCACTTTATCATTTTTCATTTATATAAGGCTCATACCTGATTAAAAAATCATAAGATGCTATGGATGTTGTGGCTCTAGCGTAAGGAATTTGAAAATTTCCTCGTCATATGCTCATGGTCAGAGGGCAATCAAAACTACGGCATGTGAGTTACAACCAGCAGAATGATCTTACCATGTGGGATCTTACTAAACTTTGGGAGCTAGCTAGGGGTACAGCACACGGCTCTGTCTTTAATCCTGAGATGCTCAGTATTTTAAAATTTTAATCAATCACTTGAATGAGGGTTTGGAAACCATGCCACTGAAATGTTCACAAGTAGCATGATACCAAGAGATTATGATAAGCTAACGGAGGCGGTTTTAGCAGGGAAAACGATAGGAAGGTCATGTTTTGGGGTCAAAAGACCAGCTTGCTATACAAATGCCAAATCAGGCCCACGAGGCCCAGAAGCATTATGTGTAAAGTGAGTTGTGGGAAGTGTGTTGGTCGACTTTCCATTCAAGATGAGTTAGGAGGACAACAAAAACTGGGCTTTGTGTTTCAAGATCAGAACAGAAGTCTGATTTCCACCCCCACCCTTCATGCTGGTCAAACCAGAGCTCAGGTGTTTATGGTTAAAATTTAAAAAAAAAAAAAAAAAGGAAGGGAAACTAACCAGCTGTAGGCAGAGGGTTAGAGGAGAGAGAGCACATGTTTTAAACCTGGACATGCCACAGTAACAGTGGAATGAATTAAATCAGAAGGTGGGCAAGGAGAGAGTGGTTGGGGAAGAGTGTAAATGTAATTTAAGATAGATTTAAAGCAAATGGAGCAAGGTCAAATGTGCAAGCTAGTGTGGCGAGGGGAAAGGGAAACAGTGAAATGAGGCTTGGCTGGAGAAACGGGGATGCAGTGATTACCTTTAATCACTGAAGAGCTTTCAGGTGGGAGATGGATGGAATCTATTTGACCTCAAGGGGTAGAACCCGGGCTAGTACAGCAAATTGGAGGCAGGTGGATTGGGGCTCAATATCTTCGTAGGCAGACCTGCTCAAAGAAGCTACGAGCTGCCTCAGGAGAGAGGGAATTCTCTTCGGCGCCCAAGCAGCTTGAGCAGAGAGCAGGGTGAGTCATTCTAACTGCTAACATGTATGGAAATGCTTACAGGGGGGGCTGAGCGCTAGCTCACATTGCCTCCTTCCGTGTTCACCCTGTGAGAGAGGCACTGTTTCTCTGTCCATTTCACTCATGGGAAAATGGAGTCTCGGGGAGAAAGACTCTGTGACTTGGAGCTCTCAGGAGTTAAGCTCGATGACTGCAGAGACCTTTCTACTCCTCAGGATGGATATTTCCTTCTTGAGCAGGAACTCCCCTGAAGGAATTCAGGGATCAGAGCCATAGGAAGTCAAAAGGTCAAAGGTTATTTCAGGTTAGACACTCCAGACAAACGGGGCAAAGTCTGGCGTTTGGAAATTTGGGGAGAGCTAATGAATTTGAGCTAATAAAATATACTAATTTAACAATTATTCTACGGTATCTTGTTTAACAAAATTAAATGCCTCCAGGGAGTTTGTCCATAGCCTGTTAAATTGTGTTTCCCTCCCAATTAGAGTTTTTCATTAAAACAGAATGTTCTCACTGTTGGCAACCAATCTATTCCTTTCCTTTTCTTCATTCTCAAGGGCTTCCTGGCTGTCCCTCAAAACCAGCAGCCTCACTTCTGCCCCAGGCTTTTTGCACTAGCTGTTCTGTTTGACTTCAAGATTCTTCCCAAGTGGGGGCGCCTGGGTAGTGCAGTCGTTAAGCGTCTGGCTTCCGCTCAGGGCGTGATCCCAGCGTTCTGGGATCGAGCCCCACATCAGACTCCTCCGCTGGGAGCCTGCTTCTTCCTCTCCCACTCCCCCTGCTTGTGTTCCCTCTCTCGCTGGCTGTCTCTCTGTCACATAAATAAATAAAATCTTTAAAAAAAAAAAAAAAGATTCTTCCCAAGTGATTCCCATAGCCAGGTAATTACCCTTTTTAAGTGTTGTTTAAAATATCTTCTCAGTGTGTCCTACATGTTCCGTAAAATCCTATACCCCTTCTTTCCCCATGCATTCTTACCATCCCTTCTCCTGCTCCCCTCTCTCTTCATCCATGGCATTTACTGCTTATGTACTATGTCCTTTACTTATTTCATGTTTTCATTGGTTAATGTCGGTTTCTGCTGCTGCAATGTACATTTGCAAGGGGCAAAGACTTTTGTGTTTGTTCAGTGATGTATTATGGGGCCTTGGAAGAGGTTGGCACATTGTAGCAACACAAGAAAAATTTGTGGAATGAATCCAGAATTTGCTCGGAAGTTTGCACTTGAGGCCTGCTGAAGGTGTTGAGAATTGAGTCTGAGACGTCCCACCATCCATTCACTTCTGGCAGATCCTCTTGATCCTTTAAGGAAAGACAGCTGTGGCCACTACTGACCACTTCACGAGAATATTTAGAGGGGAAATAGTTTAGGCTTCAAGGGCCACAATCTCTGTTGTAGCTACTCCGATCTGACATTGTAATATGAAATTTTATAGACAGCTATAGACAATATGGAAATAAATAGGAAATAGTTGTGTTCCAGAAAACTTTATTTACATTAACAGGTTGTGGATTGGATGTGGCCCATTGGCTGTAGTTGGCCAACATTAGTGTCAGAAGTTGAAAGCTAGAATGGTTTAAATGTGAATATCATTTCAAATTAATTGAGTCAACACATTTTTATTTGCAGCCCTACTATGCGTCAGAGACTGTTCTTTGGGCAAGAAATTAGCCAGGAACAAAACCATCTGTGCTCAGCATGAAACTTGGAATTTGACAGTGGGAATAAAGAGCAAGTGTATCACTTATTACAAAGGTAAAATTCTGTGTCAGATGGTATGTTGTAGAAATATAACTGAAAACAACATGTAATGGCAAAGTGATGCATGCTGTGAATAAAACACATTGGGGTAAAGGGACAGAGGGACAGGAAGGGATCAGTCTGATAAAGTGATATTTAAACATGGAGATGTATAAGAAGTAAGGGAGTGAGGGGTGCCTGGGTGGCTCAGTCGTTAAGCCTGTGCCTTTGGCTCAGGTCATGATCCCAGGGTCCTGGGATCGAGCCCCACATTGGGCTCCCTGTTCAGTGGGAAGCCTGCTTCTCCCTCTCGTACTCCCCCTGCTTGTGCTCCCTCTCTCACTGTCTGTCTCTGTCAAATAAATAAAATCTTTAAAAAAAAAAAAAAAAGTAAGGGAGTGAGCCATGGCAATATTTAGAAGAACAGTCCTCCAGGCAGAAAAAGAAGTGTGAAGCTAAGAGGCTGAAGCATTCTGGGAGTGTTTGAGGGGGCTGAAGACTGCACATAATATAAACCCACATCCCTTCCTTCCCAAGCCATACATTTCCCTACCTCCCTTCTACATGCTATTGGAGGTAAAATTAAGTCACCCACGTTCACCCTCTCCCCACATAGAGAGCCCTCTGCTCTCATTCTCTTTTATGCTGTTCTATCAAATTACCTGAAAGAGTAAGACACATAAAGGTAGAAAGAAGCTGTGAAGCGATCCTCTCAGAATATTTTAATAAGAGTTATCTACCAAAATAAGAACTATCTAATGGTGGAGAAGTTGACATTACCATAGATGGGAAACTAGAATCAGTTAATCAAAAATACAGGTTCATCCTATCCCATTGTGGTTGGTGTGAAGAACTCGAGTCTATACTTAAATTCTATCTCTGGTTCTGTTGGTAAGTCTTGGAGTGACCTGTGGTTATATCATTTGCCCCTTGTGGGAGTTAGTTTTATCTGCTGGAGATGAATGAGTTAGGCTAGAGCCAGCGTGACAACTATCTCCATCAGTATAGCTCTAGCCCATTTCAGCACCCACGGCAGAGACAGGTCTTAATCGTAGCTGGTTTGCTGCTGAATACAAACTGAGCTTCAGAAGCCTACTTAACACGATATTTCAGGTGACAAGACCCAATCAATGAGGGTTGGCACTGGAGAGGAAATGTATTTGACCTCTATGGACAATATGACCTCTAAGACTCCTTTTATTCCTAAAACTAAAAAATACCTAATTTAGACTAATGAAAATGGGCAATAAGCAACTGGTGAACAAATCCCCATACCAGATGAGCAAAGAATGTTATGCAAATGTATTCCAGGAGAACTTACATTCTTTGTAAACTTTCCTGACCTAGGCATGTTAGCGCTGATGTTAATAGCATTAGAACAACTATAATTTGGTCAGGTCTTAGACCAATATTTTGGTCAATTGAGGGTGGGATAAGGTTAAATAATTAAAATGCCTTCCCACATAATGGTGAAAGGAATTGCATATATGATTTTAAAAAAAGGCAACCATTAAAGAGTAGGTGAGTGAACAGGAATAATAGAACTTGTTTTTGAAACCATCGATACACAAAGAAAACTCAGTAGCTGACATTTTTCCTTATTGTCTTGTCAGAAGTGTCCTGTTGGCAGCCTGTACTTCTTTCTTCCCAGTATGAATCCCCAGCCCCAAGGGTCCCTTTTGGCCAGCCACGCAGTACTCGGGGAGGAAAGCAGGCTGTCTGAGGCACTGTTTACTGGGCCGTTATGCTCCCAGAGAAAGTTAATAGATCAAGTTTAAGGGCTGTCTGTAAAGTTGGTAGCCTTTTGAAGTAATCAAAACAAGGGGAAAAAACACAACCGTCTGTTTTACCTTAACAAGGTCTAAAATTGGCTTTCACAGGAGTTTCTAATGGCAGAGAGAAACTTACCATGTTTTTGAACTTTGTGTGCCATTGAATCAACAAAACTGCTCTTTAGAATGAACTCACCTATTCCTGGAATCTTAACCATTTATTCTTCCGAAGTATTGTAAGGTGCAGTCCACGTTAGAAAGCAAAGTGTCTCACCTGCACGGTGTCACAAACACAGTGTAGGGTGGGGGGCAAATAATGGTATACTTTCAGCTCAGGTCTCCAGCCTGGCCCTTGACCATCCACCACAGTTGGCCCCACGGGAGTCCTTTCTTCCTGTCCCTTCCCCCATCCCTTCCTGCTTCATGATGTTTGTATTAGTATATCAACCAGAGACTTCTGTCTTTCAGGTATTTTGTAGTGAAGCAGCCACATACAATAGTAATACACTTTACAAATACTGGCTGTATTTTGTAGAATAACTTTGATTTAGCTAACAAAGGTGCTCTATTTTTTTTTTTCCTGTTTTACCAAAGAATTCCTCAGTTGAGGGAGGAATGGAAAGGTGAGGAGATATGAGAAGAAGGAAGAATTCAAGCCCTACAACACAACAGCATTGCTCTGGAAGACTTCTGCCTGGAGGTAAGGCAGATTGATCTTGATTCTGGCCCAGAAGCGATTTTTATGACCCAAGATATGACCACATTTCCAGCACCAAGACCCCAAGGCCAGGAGGGGAACAGGCTCAGGGATGAATCCTTCTTTTACTGTGATGGCTCTTATATGCCCAGGTTACATACTTCTTTCAGAATTTGACAAAAATTATGAAACATTTCTCTAGAAAGTTAGACAGTTTCCTACATTCATGTACTCTCAAGTTTTTCAAAAAAGATCAATGGATTTGAGTTTATGTTGGAAGTTTAAGAGCTCCTTCTATGTTATAAGTCATCCTGTAAATCACCAAAATGCTACTTTTACATTTACCGTCCTTCATGTTCCCTTCACCTTCCTCGTTCTTAGACTTTAGGCAATGTGACTTGGAGGTGAGAAACTTTTGAGATACAAAATCCTTTACTCAGAACCTGTCCCTGTTCTTACTTCCTGAATAACTTTGGGCACATTAATTAACCTGTCTGCGCCTCTGTTCTCCTCCGTAGAATGGGACAATAATGTCATCTCATTCTCTCCATGTCAAGAGCAGTGTCTAAGCTGCCACAACCTATGTGTGTAGTAAATAGGAACTCATTTTTTCCCCCCAAAATTTAGGCAGACTTGATTACTTTTTTCCCTGTTACTTATAGAATCAAATAAGTCTTCGTTTTTTATAAATTTTAGTTAACATGATCAGAGCACTTGTAGTGAGCGGGAAGACTAGTTTTGCTACTCAGGGTTCTAAAGCACCTTACTGGTATTAACAAATGGAACTCTGAGCCCATACACAGTTCTGATCTCTTACAATCTTTGGAATTAGACATAATCATCGACTCTTTCATAGATAGGTTGATGACAGAATCACGAAGGCCTAGCCCATGAATACAGAAAGAACATGAATTTGTTTCACAAGGGCTGGTGCTAGCACTCTGACCCTTGACTTCATGACCTGTGGGGGGCGTCCTACCCTCCTAGTTTCAGTTTGCTTAGCTAATTAGATTTGATATCATTGTGAGGATTGAATGTGATAAAATATTACATGTACATTTATGAATGTCGTTATTGTTCCTCTATCCCCAAACCTACCAGTTTTTTGTCTTTCTTGGGGAGAGTGGGGGCTAGACTATAGCAATAGTTTTAACTTCATTGCATCCTCCAAACGGATCATTCTTAACTCCAGTCTGATCATGACCTTCCCTTGCAGAGAGTCTTTGAATGGATCCCTTAAGGAAAAGTTTCGATTGTCAGAAAGACCTCCAGAATCCACCATGACCCAGACCTCACCACCTGCCCCAGCTCCCCCCACACTGTTCCCCACACACTCTGCTTCCCACGCTCAGGCCATGCAAGTCACGTGCCTCTCCTCAGCATGCCTGGCTTTTTCTTCACTTTGCATATTTTAAATCATTTAAAAACATGTTAAGAAATTATTTTGCCTATTTTAATGTGACATGAAATTATGATAAGGTATTATGTTATTCTTAGGTAAAGGCAGCATTTTGACAAAAACTTTAAAATTCGACAACCTTGCCTGAATCCTTGAGTGGTAGAACAATGAGACCCTAGAAAAATGAATAGATCCCCCTCTCTCTGGAAGCTCTGGGGAAGAATCCATTCTTCAGTTCTTTCAGGTTGTTGGCAGTCACTTCCTCAGGGTTATAGGGCTGAAGTCCCTGTTTCCTTGCTGGTTGTCAACTGAGAACAGCTGCTAGCTTCTAGAAGTTACTCTCATGCCTCAACTGATGGCTACCTTCCCCTGTCTTCAAAGGAAGCAAGGGCAGTCCAGAGTGCCTCTCATCTTTCACCTCTCTCTAGCTTCTTTCATCATCTCCTCTCTTTGATCCATCAGCTCACTCTTTCACTTTTGATGACTTTTGTGATTATTTGGGCCCACTGGAATAATTTAGGATCATCTCCTTTTAAGGTCAAGTGATTAGCAATCTTCTATTTGCACTCTTAATTCTCTTTTGACAAATAAACTAATGTATTCACAAGTTCTGGGCATTAGGACGTGGATATCTTGGGGAGAAGAAGTGTTTCTGTTTACAACATCTCTTAATTATGTTTTTTTGGATCAACGAACTATTTCAAGATCTACATTAGCCCAAAATGACCTCAACTGATGCCAGTTGGAAAAGCTCACAGAGGTCACAAGATAGAATTGTTAACAAGGGAGGCAAGACATAGACAATTAACACAGGTTTAGTAATTGTTCTGGCAGGTGTGATCTCATAATTACATGTTGGATGCCTGTTGTAAACAAGGTTTTTTAAGATCGATTAAAAGCTCACCCAGTAATTGGAGAGCATGACTTTATACCTACAGTATGAACAAGAAACCAGTTCTCAGATTATGCAAATGAAAACTTGGGGCTTGGGATGAAGTCTGTAGAGACCACCTCCTATATAGATTTTAAGTCTTGAACAACCTATAGAGAAATGGAGTTGTCAGAAAACTGCCTTAGATGACGCAGAAAGTAGCCCTGCTGATGAAGGTCTCTAGGAAGAGATCGGATAAACTCACTTTTATGTGAGTTTATAAAAGCAGTAATTTAAAATCAACATGTGATATTCTAGAATTGATTTACATATGCATAAGGTAGTAATTAAAAAATTATAAATAGAAAGATAGTTCAGACCTTAAAAAAACAAAAATACGTCCTTGGAAAAAGCAAGTTGGCTTTATGCTGAGGATTGCCTTATATCTGGTGTCCAGCTATAACAGAGTCCAATTCTAGATTACCTTTCTTGTTTACCTTTGGCCTAAAAAAAGACCATAGCATAAAGACCTTATTTTCTTCAGATTGAAGAATGGGTGGTATTGAATTAGTCTCATAACTCTGCAGAAGAAATCCTAAGTCCTTTCCACACAGAATACAATATTGTAAGAAAAATAACACCAGCAGGATGACCAGAACCAGATTTTCTTGTCCTTTTACCTTCTGTTTCTTAGAAGTTCTACAGTTTTTGATATCCAAAGGAACAGAAAATGCACTGGCTATTAGCATGTAAAATTAGAATTCTGCTCATGAAACTTTAAGCCCCAGGTCTTTCATTGCTGCGATCTCTTTACCAAGCCAAAGTTCAGAGGAAAAAAGTGTTTCATTAAAGTTGGTTGATACTGAATTACCGCATTATTCTCGGGGCATAAATATGTTATTAAAAACAACAACAACAACAACAATTTGTGATATTGAAGGTGGTGGGATGGACCAAAAACGGCTTCCTCAAGTAAGAAGAGCTAGTTGCCAAGTTCCAACATAGTGCATCTTTGTTTACTGAATGCTGCGCTTTGTAAAGCTCAGAGCTCGGTTTAAGCAGAGAGAAAGCTGAACGATGTAGAGAAAGCATAAAAAATATCACTGAACTCTGGAAAAATTAAAACTCATGAGAATGTAGAAAGTTATATGCAAGAGTAGTGGGGTCTGTACGTAGGGGCAACCCCTCCTTCTTCTCTGCCACGTTTGTGGTAAAGGCAACAAAGCGTTCACGATACCTTGTAGGTGATGAAATTTCTTGCGAAAAATGTAAAGGAAGCTAAAATCGTCATGCTGTTGCCCATGGGGCAGAGTACACAGAGCTGAGGGGACAATGAGCTTCATGAGTTGTCATAAACTGACAACTCTCACCACTTGTAATAATTCCTGGCTGTTCTGTTAAAAAAAAAAAAAAAGGCACCACTTGCTTATTTATAGCTTGTTGGCACCTTAGTTGAAATTCTGGTATTTCAAGAGCTAGAGAAGGCACACGGAGGTGTTTTATTCCAACCCCAAGGCTTGGATCCATTCTCAACAATCCCAATACTTATATAACTTCAACCACCCCTTTTTAAAAAAAAGAAAAATTGGTCTACCTCTGTCTCAAGGGAAAATATTTAGATGTCAGGTACCAGATTGTTATTTCCCTTTGGAAATAACAAGGCAGCTGAAAGGCTAATAATTGGTCCGGGTGGTTATCTTATACTATGCCTGATGCAATAAGTAAGTAAGTAAATAAATAAATAAATAAATAGACCAATTGAAAAATGAAGTTGTTGCAAGCTGATCTCTATGGAATCACTAAAATGCAGGGGGGAAATATCAAAAGCAGCAAATTAAAATCAGGATAATGAGCCCTGTGGCTTATCCTCTGTGGATTCTCTGATCTAGCTCTGCCTAATTGCATTCTTTGTAGGACATATTATTTCTGTTTTCCCACTAGCTTTTTTTTTTTTTAATTTTTAAGTTTGGGGAGTGTATAATATAATTACTATCTCTTTATGGTATAAAATGTCATGATTTTGAAAAGGGAAATTTCATGGAGTACGAAATGTCATCCTCTCTCTTTATGAGAGTGTATGTCATTCACTTTGTTTAA
Source organism: Ursus arctos (assembly GCF_023065955.2). NCBI lineage: Eukaryota > Metazoa > Chordata > Mammalia > Carnivora > Ursidae > Ursus > Ursus arctos. The sequence continues at coordinate 54,021,635 of NW_026622808.1, read as the reverse complement.
AACAGGTTTGGGGAAAATACGCTTTATTCTGAGAGCAGTCGGTTGTTAAGCCATATTTTGACCTAATTTGCATGATAGTATAGTTGAAGGATGTTCATACACTTGGGAGTGAAACTGTGCCCTGTCCAAAGATGGCTATTTTATATTTTAATTATATTCTTACCAAATACCCAAACAAGACTGTATAGGAACCACTCTTCTGTCTTCACACTCATACTCACAAACTTTCACATGTATTCACATTTTAACACTTGCAGTCAGGTTGAAACTTCAGATATGGGAATGGTCTCTCAACTTATTCCTTTGAACCCCAACTTGTACAATAACGAACACTTCTTGGTAGCTCCTTTAGATCTCAGCATCTTATCATTCTGTGTATCTTATGACATGAGTAGCCCGGCAGCTCTGATGACCTCATCTAAAATACAACTGAGAAATTAAGAACCAGAATTCACCTAAAGAAATATGTCCTCTCAGAATCTGAATAAAAAACTATCCAGCTCTCCCATGTATAAGACTTAATGGCAGCTTTGGTGTAACCATTAACTCCAAACTGACAGTGTAGCTGGCTAAATTGAGGGTTCATTCTTACAAACCTAAGGAATCTATAAACTCCCTTTTTTTTTCCCTTCTCACTTACTGTATAGGAAGGCACCCACATATCCAGTGAAGTTTACCTTTTTTTCTTTTTTTTTTTTTTAAGATTTTATTTATTTATGTGACAGAGAGACAGCCAGCGAGAGAGGGAACACAACAGGGGAGAGGGAGAGGAAGAAGCAGGCTCCCAGCCGAGGAGCCCGATGTGGGACTCGATCCCGGAACACCAGGATCACGCCCTGAGCAGAAGGCAGACGCTTAACGACTGCGCTACCCAGGCGCCCCAAGTTTACCTTTTTCTTAGTCCCTGAGAGTCTTCCTTACTGGGATTTTCACATGCCCCTCCATACTGTGGTATGAGTTGAGGCGTCCCTTTATCCTGAACCCCAATCCCCCTTGGTAACCCGCATCCATCTGTGTTTCATTCCAGAGGTGATTCTTCTTAGCTATCTGTGGACCCTGCATTCTAGCCAACTGGACAAGCAAAGGTAAGGTAGGTTGTTCATGGGAAAACATTATATTTTCTTCTCTGATAGTGTTTGAATTTTAGAAGGAAATTCCTTAGCAGAATTGAATGACTTCCTAATGAAAATCAGTCTATCTGCCGTAGATGAAATCACTACTCAGCAACTATTCACTGCTGCCCCTACCATCTTTGCGGCTGGAATGATCTTTTCATCCTTTGACTTTGAGCTCATCCCTTTGACTTGCTTTAGCTAATGGTACATTAGCAGACAAGATAGGGCAGAAGCTTGAAATGTGCTTGCATTATTGAGCTTGCCCTCTTGAGCTCGGGCCTTTGGCAGTGAGAACATGCTACTGGTCCAAGCAGGTAAGAGACTCATAGAAATGGCCTGGACTCAACCTACAGCTTGAGGCTATGTCCAGCCTGTATCTGTCGAATCCCAACTGACTTGCAGATATGTAAATGACAAATAAATACTTATTATTGTATGCCACTGAGTTTTAGGGTGTTTTGCAACATTTTTTGGCACTAGCTTACTACTGTGAGTTGGAGTTCTTTCTACAAAAACCAACTCTGGCTAGCTTTTTTTTTTTTTTTAAAGGGTGAAGAATAAGACATAGCTCCTAGAAACAAGGGTAAAACTAAAAAACCAGGTTTATGAAAGAACAGAGACAAAGCAGCCCCCAAGGATCTAGGTAGTCTCAATTATAAAGCACCAAAGTTGGAATGAATACGGGCCAATTAATTTCATTATTTGGATCATTTTCAAGATTTAGAGAGAAAGGGTTTGGCCAAATCCAGTTACAAAAACTCTTTAACTTCTGCACCACTGGAGGGTGGTACACTTTAATAACTGGAAGGGAGCTCTAGATTTCCAAATAGAAGTCAAGCTGCTACTTTCAGAAGAGGCCATGGATACTGAGCACACAGAGATAACAACCATAGTGACCCCACAATATTTTGGTTAAGAAATATCTTTCAAATATTCGTATCAGGTCTTATAAGCAACTAATTGTCCTGGCTGTTGCTCAGAGTTCTTGGAACATGGATTGATCAGGATAATGCAGGAGGGAATTATATGAAGTGTCTCTCTCTATATATATTAACAAATTTCCACTACCTTTGTTGAAGTTTAAGGAACATTAAACCATGGGGCGCCTGGGTGGCACAGTGGTTAAGCGTCTGCCTTCGGCTCAGGGCGTGATCCCGGCGTTCTGGGATTGAGCCCCACATCAGGCTCTTTCGTTGTGAGCCTGCTTCTTCCTCTCCCACTCCCCCTGCTTGTGTTCTCTCTCTCGCTGGCTGTCTCTCTCTCTGTCAAATAAATAAATAAAATCTTAAAAAAAAAAGGAACATTAAACCAGGTTTAAGGAATTTAAGTTCTAGGCATGACTCTTTCATTAATTACCCTTATAGTCTTGAATAACTCAACTCATCTAGGCATCAATGCTCATATTTTCAACGTAGAAGGAAAATTTGTGCTGATGTCAGGGTCGTGAAGCCCTTAATCCACCACTAAATCCATCTAAAATATCTGCACACTTAGTATAGTATGTATTAAATATTGACCAAAAACTTTCAGTATTATGTCACCTGATCTTCACAACTATTTGAGGTGGTATATTAATCTCTCCATTTTACAGATGAGGAAGCTGAAATGAAGAAAGCTAGGTCACTTTCCCACACTCAGACTCCTAGTAATTGGTGATCTTGATTCAAATACCGCATCTGCCTTGACCCTGAGCCTAAGTTTCTGACCTCCGTTCTTACATGGCAGTGAAGCAGTAACTCTGTGCTTGGAAAATTAGGAAGTATGATGCAAAACTAAGATTGTTATTTTCCAAGAATTAGATTGGATTTTTACCTAATAGTAAATGACCCATCTTAATTCTGGTCTCGCTAAATTGAAAATGTACACAAAAATGCATCTGTTTGGCCTGAGCATCTTCAAGTTCTAGTTGCTCAGGAGGAAAGAGTTGTAAAGAGAATGAAGGATAAGTTTCCAGATGAAATAAGAGGAGAGACAGAGAGGCAGAGAGGCAATTAAAGAAACTAACGTGCATTTCAAATAAGCAGGAATCAACCAAAGATCGTAGTAGCTAAAATTGATTGGATCAAAATTTTATTAAAGAGTTCCACAATATAAAACATTTCTGTGTACAGTGGTATCTTGGGCTCAGCATTAATTAAAATATGTTAAAATAGTAGGCTTTGTTTAGTGGGAAAGTGAAATATAGAAGTTATGCCAGCAGTTATAAGCACCGATACCTTTCCTGTCCACATCCGACCAAGACGTAGGCTTTTAAAAAGTTTGAGAGACAGAAGTAATTGATTTGTACATAAAACCACAAAAATGCCCTGATCACCACATGAGTACATGTAAAGTATTGCTGTTTTACAAGAGGATGGGCTGATTTTTGCTTTCAACTAATCCTGGTATTCTAATGAACAAAGCCAAACACAGTCCTGGGATAAGATTTGTTGAATGGGAAGAACCTGGAGAAGTTTGCCCGTGTCATGATCATACGTAAGTGTGAGGACATGTGAAACACTAACCTAAAGGTGTTCCATAAGAAAAGGTGTCCTTCAGTATCATGTCCATATGTCTTCGTGTTAAAAATTCCCCAAGTTTATTAGCATTTTCTATGCGTATTGCCACATTAGGCTCTGAGGAGTCTTGCAATTGTACTTGTTTAACCATAGGATACTTTGAGTAAGTAGATAAAATCACACACAGCAATGATCCCAAAACAAGTTTCATGGGAATGTTTTCTTAGGAAACAATAATTATATGGAAAGAAAGGAGGACACGAATCCTTTTCAATTGAGAAAATAAAAGCAAAGACCAATTTAACAAAATGTATCAAATGTCCAAAGGCTTCTAACATAGAATATGCTGATTTTTCTGTCTACTGAGGAAAGAACAAGTCCATTTAAGCTTGAACTGCAACAAAATGAAGATTATTATGAAGAGAAAAGAAAGAAGAAGGTCATCAGGGTCAAACATTGAAGTGGTTAACATGATGGTTAACATTACGATGCTGTGGTTGGGAACTACACAAGAGAAACTCAGATGACTCCATCTAGTCCAATAATTGCTTAGTTATCTTATACTTAATGTTCTTTCTCTTTCAATCCCTAAGCAATCTTCAAAATAAGCCCTTTATGAAGCAAAGATAAAGTTAAAAAATATTCACTGTGGTTCATAAATCTAGCCTACATCATTATCCAGTGTTTTAAACATGACTTTTGTGGAAATAAATGAAGGCCACCCCAATGAGAGCAAGCAAAACCTCTTTATTTTATCAGTTTGTTGTAGAGAGTCAGCCCCATCTCTCGCGTTTGACAGACACTCAAAGGCAGGTGGAGGAGTGGGAAAGCTTCAGGTCTGCCCTAGTCAGAGGCTGCTGGCGTGGAGAAGCTGGAGGTGGGCTGAAAGGCAGGGCCTGGCTGCTGGGAATGGAATCGGGCGACCCCTCCGGAGGCTGCTGCAGGAACTCAGAGATGTCGGTCACATGAGCAGGGTGGTAGCGGCAGAGCTGGTGAGTTGTAACTGCACCCGGATATACCTGGAAGGTAGAGCTGCCAGGAATTCCTGGTATATTGTTCCTGGTATGGGTTTGACAGCAAGAGTGGAGCCATGGATGGCTGGAAGGTTTTTGGTCTGAGAAATGAGAAGGTGGAGCTGAAATCAATGGAAATGAGAAAGACGGCGGGTAGAGCAGAATTGTTGAGGGTGGAGGTAAGGTGTTCATTTTTGGACTTGTTCGGTTTGTGAGGTCAAACATGCAAGTGTAGAGGTCTGGCAAGCGTCAGAGCTCGTAGTTACACTAGTTAGCCGGAGCTGCCATACAAAATGCCACCGACCGGGTAGCTTACACAACAGACACTTATTTCTCACGGTTCTGGAGGCTGGAAGTTCAAAATCAGAGCGTCAGCTTGTTGGGTTTCCTCTGAGGCCTCTCCTTCCCATGCAGAGGCCACCTGTTCTCCGTGTCCTCACACGGTTCTTCCTCTGTGCATGTGTGTCCCTGCTGTGTCTCTTCCTGGTCTCGCAACACCCGTTAGACTGGATCAGGGTCCACCCTGAAGACCTCATTTTAACTTAACTACCACTCCAAGGATCCTATCTCCAAATGCAATCACGTTCTGAGGTACCGGGGATTAGGACTTCAAGATACGAATTTTGGCAGGGACTTAATTCAGTTCGTAACAAGAGTTGAATTCAGATTTTTAGATCCCAAGTTCATGACTCTTTCCACTGGCCCACGGTTAGTCAATAAATATTTTCGATTGTACCTGTGGATGTATATACATGCATACATGAATCATCTGAATAAAGTGCCTTAACCCACTTGAATGCTGGCATTGGATAAGCATTCCCTGAGCAAACCCAGCGTAGAGCTATGCACATTCTGTAAACAGGGCCTCCATCTGCCCTGCTACATAAATAATCAACACAAGAGAACGGGCCATGGCAACATCCCAGCCACATGCCACTTTTGTTCCATTGCCATTTTTTCCGCATGGGACTAAGGCTTTCCAAACTGGAGCCTTCCAACACAGAATTTATACTTGTTGTGTCTCTACAGGGTGGCAATCAAACCTGTGATGTCACCAAAGCAAAAACCGTCAAGAAACAGTTGCTAAGATAGCAGGAGTTGATCAAATTCTGGAATCCTGCTGCAGGGCCTGACTGCAAAACATGTCTTGAGAATAAGGCAACCTCTTGTCATGTGTGGGAGTGTGCACATTGATAGATATAGTTCTCTAGTTGGATTGTCTTGTGCTGAGGAGAAGAGTTTTTAAAAAAAAATTGAAATGGCTTCTTCTATCTTCTGGCAATCCATCCTGTAGTGTGGACTGTGAAGAAAGAGCAAGAGAGAAGAGTGATAAAGTAAATGTAACAGAAGGAAGAAGGGGTGAGGGGCATGTTAAAACACTTCCTATTCACCTGGGCACAGAGAAGAAGAATTACTATATCTGAAAATTACTATTTCCTGTTTCACTTCTGTATTAGTTTCCTAGGGCTGCTATGCCAACGTTCTACAAACTGGATGGCTCAAAGCAACAGAAATTTATTGTTTCATAGTTCTGGAGGCTGGAAGTCTAAAATCAAGGTATCGAGGTGTCAGCAGGGCCATCCTCCCTCTGGAACCTGCAGAGGGATCCTTTCTTGCCCTACTCGGGTTCTTTGAGCTTGCTGACAGTGTTCGCATTTCTTGACTTGCCTCTGCATCACTTAATCTCTGCCCTGGTATCACGAGGCATTCTCCTATGTGTCCTTGTCTTCATAATTGGAGTCAATCTTTTAAAAAAAAATAGATGTTTTGTGAATCCTCAGTGTACAAAGACTAAAGGGGGGATTGTACAAAGACTAAAGGGGGGATCTTCCAAAGGTAGAGGAGACTGTCAGTATTACTGTCATGAATAGGAGTGGAGACCAGGGGAAAGGGAAAAAGTGAAATAGAAAAACATCAGGAAGGCTCCCTGATGAAAACGTGCCATGGAACGAGAATCAGGGACTCTGCTCTCCGTATTTTGGTTCTGATACATAAAGAGAAAGAAAATAACCAAATAATATTAAAATATAGCTGCCCCGGTTGAAGGTTGGTGCAGGGGAATCTTGAAGGTGATCCCACAAAGTGACCTCACTCTACTTTTCTGGCCAGCCCTTCCACAGGTTTTTTTTATCAGCCCACTTCTCCTGTTCAGCAGATGAGGGAACCGAAATGCAGAAAGGGAGCGTGATGCACCTGGATTCCCTTGGGGATTAATGGCCGCCAGAGCTAATGCCTTTCTCACATACCACTCCTGAGTGCTGAACGGGCAAAAACCAGGAGTATGTGCAGGTGTGACTACCCAGTGTGCAGGAACACGGCTTTCCTCATTTTTGTACAACTCAGCTCAGTTGTTCTTTCAAGTGCTCACTCTTCCAGGAAGCAGAGAATAAATTTCAATCATTCAAGGGTCCTTTCAATCCATGTATCACTCGGAGTTGTGCCTGTATGCCAGAGAGAGGAAGAGTAGAAACTGCCACGGTATGAAGTTACGGTGTCGTCACACTGTTGTGCGCTGAGGAGTGTTACTGCATGACATCTGCATTTCTGTAACATCTGCCCTGCTGATCCTTTTCCATCCTAACCATGGAGCCTTCCAAGATGGCTTCCTTTCAGCTATTTCCATGACCACCCGGAGATAAGAGAAACATTTGGCTTCTCCCAGAAGCCACATGAAACCCAGAGAACATTTCCGATGATGCCTCAGGCTTACCTGCCTGGATCCCCCCACTGTAGCCATCTCTACTTTAAAACTCCCACATGGTGCTGAGGGTGAAGAAGCTGCAGTTGATGGGACATCTCCCCAGGGTGGATTAGGGAAGGAAGCACAGGTCTTGTTGTTTCTCAGACCCCTCCAGGTTAGCCTGAGCTTTCTACTGCACCCTACCCAGGGGTTAAATCTAGGGCTGCTTCTCGAGATCACAGGGAGGAAAGCTGTCTGGCTTCTAGCCTAGAGGTGGAAAGAGGTGCCTCTTAATTATTCTTCCAGATCTATTGCTTATGTTGTCAAATCTGCAGGGGTTTTGAAGCTCACAAATTCATCTCTCTCCTTTACTGTTGTACTAACAATTTTTTTTAAAGATTTTATTTATTTATTTGACAGAGATAGAGACAGCCTGCGAGAGAGGGAACACAAGCGGGGGGAGTGGGAGAGGAAGAGGCAGGCTCCTAGCGGAGGAGCCTGATGTGGGGCTCGATCCCAGCACGCCAGGATCACGCCCTGAGCCGAAGGCAGAAGCTTAACCGCTGTGCCACCCAGGTGCCACCCAGGCGCCCCCTGTTGTACTAACTATTCTTGGAGGCAATGAGCACTCTCTAATCTTGCTTGCATGGAGGATGGCCAAAGGATAAAAAGGAGTTCCCAGGAATGAAAAACACATTGGTTGATATATTAAAATATGACCCTGTGACAAGCACGTCACATTAGTAACTCACATCTGTAAACCATAAAATAATTTCCAAGTTATTTCTTGTTTGGAAAGCCATTCATATTGAGTGGAATCCTTTAGAAAGCAGACCACCATGTTTCTCATCCAAATTAAGTGATGTCATGAATATAAAACATATTACAGAGTTCTTGGAACAGAGTAATATTTGAGAAATCTTTGTAGTATTAATAAAATTATTATAATTATCCCACATGCTCAGCATTGGTGACTGTGTTATTTGTAATTCTCATGGACAGCCCTATACTAGCCCATCTTTGAACTTTTTCTCCTTCCTTATATGAAAGGTGACATCCCCTTGATTCTAAAGTCTTTTGAAGTCTTTCTGTTTTATCTTTGTCGAGGGAAAAGGCTCCAAGATAACTGAAAATCACAGATAGGACCCATAGAGAATGCTTGAATTACCACTGGCCAAAAAAAAAAAAAAAAAGAAGAAGAAGAAGATGAAGATGAATTGAATTGTGACTGTTAAAACACTTTAAGGAAAATTGCATTAACGAGCTTAAAAACCAACTCTAAATATGTTACTTGGGGAAAACCTTGGGACAGCATAAGCAGGCAGCTTTCTCCCCCTTCAAACACATGGTAAAGTGACAACAACTTTGATTTACTTTGTCATTTAATTTCCCTTCCATGTCTTGGCCTTAAGCCACAGATGCTTCAAGCCTCTTGGCTGGACAATCAGATTTTTTTCTTTCTTTGCCCATTTTTTTCCCCATTGGCAGCATTCCCATAATAAGAGCCCAATGAAAATGGACTTCCTTCCGTCTCCCTTAAACTGCCTCTGAAAACTCTCCAAAGGCGTTTGGGTGGCTTCTATCAAAGGAGAGATCCAGAGGAAAGTCCAGAGAGGTTTTGGAAATCAGAGTTGGGTGGTTTTCTCCTTAATAGTGTATGCACGCTCACAGTAGCAGGAGAAAGGCACTCTTCAAAGTTGGATCTCTTCAAAGATTTCACAGTGCTGGAGGGCATTCACCAAGACTCCTGATCCCTGCTGGGATCCCTCTTCCAACAGGTCACAGAACTGGGAAGCATGTTTCCTTTTAAGATGCCACCCCAGAGAGAGGTTATTATCACATTAGACTGGGTTTTATTGCTTAGGGGGGACTTAGGAGCCCCAACTTAAAAAAAGATGCTTCTCTTTTACGGGTTTTTAGGGAAGGCTGCCATTTTTTTTTTCTCCCGTTGGGCCATCTCTCTACCAATTTATACCAATAACGCCGTCCAAATTTCTCAACTGATATGAACCTGTTCAAATGTCTGCTCTGACTTGGAATAATTAGCAGGATCCATATTGTTAGAAAAAACAAGAACACAAGGATAGAGTAGTGGTATTACGCTTGATTTGTGTCTTTATCCATCCAGTTTATTTCCGTTCCTGGTGACACTAAGAGGCTTCCTTCCAATAATCCCCAAGTGTTCGCTCATTCACTGGAATATGCAACAAGTAATATTCAACATCATCTGTGCGGCTGGCACTGTTCTAGGCCTTGCAGACAATCAGCGCTAATGCAGTAGAGAGTGGGTAACAGGCTGTGTTGAAAGATCAAAGGTGTCATTCCTCAGCCTCTAAGCCCTGGTTGTTTTGAGCTAGGTCCTTGTTAGTATAACTCACCACTAACTTTTATCTCCTATACTTAATGATGCCCTTGTATGAGTTATGTATTTTTAATTTTTTCCAAGCTAGGATCTGCTTGAGTTAACGCCTCGCATAACAGCGGTCTTTATCAAAACATTTGCCCTCACTATGATGTAGAAGTAAGCGTTTTCACCACAGAAATAGAAAAAGGAGTCTGATGAATCCATTTGCTTGAAGCTATTCTCGTAGAGCGTTTGTCTCCTAGCTGAATGTGGATGGAGACGTGAGTGGAACGGTACAGTTTTTCCAACTTGCGTTTTGTCAGCCGAAACATAAATGTTATCATGGGGAGGAAGCATAAAGGATAAAGCAGAGATGCTATGTTTGAAGCTTCCAGAAACCTCAGCAGGCCTGAAGTTGAGCCTGAGAACTAAGGGCTTTACTGAGGATAGTGGGGAAAACCACCCATGTACTCAGAAGACACTGGACAGAAACTGGAAGATCCGAATTTTAATCTCTTGTCATTCAGTAATCTCTGTGGCTCGTGCAACTTTCTTACACCTATTTGGACTCTGTCACAGTGTCTCAGTGGGAGGAAGGAAAATATGTGACTACCTCATAGCAATATTGTGCTGCAGTCAAGAACACAGCTCTGGTGTCTGTGTCTGGATTCCAATCCCAATTACTAGTTATTTTAGTACCTCAGGAACGTCTCCTGTGCCTGAATTTTCTCATCTGTAAAATACTGGGGCAGAGTATAGTGTCAATTTCAAAAGGTTTTCTTTTTTCTTTCTTTGTCTTTCTTTCTTTTTTTGTTTTTTGGTTTTTTTTTTTTTTTTTTTTTTTGGTGAGTAGCGAGATAATATAGGGAAGGGTTTAGAGCAGCTTCTTTTTTTCTATTTTTTAGTCAGAGAGAGAGAGAGAGCGTGTGAGAGTGCGCGCAAGCCAGGGGAGGGGCGGAGGCAGTGGGAGAAGCAGGCTCCCCCCTGAGCAAGGAGTCCGATGAGGCACTCGATCCCAGGACCCTGGGGTCATGACCTGAGCCAAAGGCAGATGCCTAACCAGCTGAGCCACCCAGGCATCCCTAGAACGGCTTCTGATACATAATAAGCCCTTCATGGATGTTATCTTTGTGGCACATGTCAACGCAGTTTGTCAACACTTTGGGAAGAAGTCCAGTTGAGTTTTAGGATCCCGTGTGGCTGGGAGAGGCCATGCGACTACTTAGAGCAAATGAGTTGTGCGCACAAGTGACAGGACTTTCAGGCAGAGCCTTTAGTTACTAGACTGAGACTCTTCAGAGTTCTCTTCTTCCTTCTCCCAGATAATGTTCCATTCTGTGGCAATTCCAGCAGCCTGGATCCTGGAATGAGGGTGAAAACCGAACTCCCAGCCAAACAGTGATGGACGGGTGAGTGAAAAACACGTCTTTATCACTTTAAGTTACTGAGATTCGAGGTTTGTTCATTACCACAGCATAAACTAGCACATCCTGACCGGGGAAGCGATACTTAGGACCACCTTCTCTTAGAGAGAAAGAGACAGCACCAAATTTTATCATGAATAGGGTAACATACAAGTCTACTTATTCTTTTTGGAAAACGGGTCTATTAAGATGTAATTTACATACCATACAATTCAGCCATTTAAAGTGTACAATTCATTTGTTTTTAGTTTATTCACAGATAAGTGTAACCATCACTATAGTCAATTTTAGAACAGTTCCATCACCTCACAGTGAAAGGCTGTACCCTCTAGCTGTCACCACCCAATCTCCCCTGACGCTGTCACACTTAGGTTGCCTGAAGCAACCACTAATTTCCTTTCTGTCTCTGTAGATTTTCATATTCTAGACATTTTATATGGATGGAATCATATAGCATGTAGTCTTTTGTGACTGGCTTTTTTCATTTGGTATAAAGTGTTCAAGATTCATCTGTTGTAGCATATGTCAATACTTCATTACTTTTTATGGTTGAATAATATTACATTATATAGATATACCACATTTTATTTATCCATCCATTGCTGCATATTTGTGTTGTTTCTACATTTTGGCTTTTATGAATACTGCTGATATAAACATTCATGTACAAGTTTTTGGGTGGACATACGTTTTCATTTTTTGAGTCTAGGAGTAGAATTGTTGGATCAAAAGATAACTCCGTGTTTCATTGTTTGAGGAATTTCTAGACTGTTTTCCAAAGTGGCTGCACTACTTTACATTCCCGCCACTGTTTCGCATACGCTTCACATCCTTACCAATATTTGCTGTTATCTGATTTTTTTTTTTTTATTTCCACCATCCTGAGGGGCGGAAGGGCTATCTCGTGGTTTGGATTTGCATCTCTCTGATGACTAATGATGTCCAAAACTTTTTCATTTGTTTATAAGTCTCCTGGATATCTCAGAGAAATGCCAACTCAGATCATTTGCCCAGTTTTTAATTGGGTTATTTATCTTTTTATTACTGAGTTGCGAGGATTCTTATATATTCTGGATATGAGTCTTTAATTAATTATATAATTTGCAAATATATTCTCCCATTCACTGGGCTGTCTTTGTAGTTGATGGTGTCCTCGGAAGCAAAAAGGTTTTAATTTTGATGATGTTAAATTATTTTTTTAATTTATTGCTCATTTTGGTATCATATCTAAGAATCCATGAAGAATTACCCCTATGTTTTCTTTTAGAAGTTTTATAGTTTTAGCTCTTACTTTTATACCTATGATACAAAGTCAAGTTATTCTTAATCAATTTTTTACTGGTCTACTGGGGTGTGATTGATACGTAATATGCTTCCTATATTTAAAGTGTACAGTTGTGGGGCGCCTCGGTGGCGCAGTCGTTAAGCGTCTGCCTTCGGCTCAGGGCGTGATCCCGGCATTCTGGGATCGAGCCCCACATCAGGCTCCTCTGCTATGAGCCTGCTTCTTCCTCTCCCACTCCCCCTGCTGTGTTCCCTCTCTCGCTGGCTATCTCTCTGTCACATAAATAAATAAAATCTTTAAAAAAAAAAAAATAAAGTGTACAGTTGTATGTTTGGAGATATATATATATATATATATATATATATCCATGAACCTATTACCACTACCAAGATAAAAAACATATCCATTATCTACAAAATTTTCTTTACCCTTTTTATAATTTTTCTCTTCCATATTTCCCCATCCCACATCCCTAGCCCACCACTGATCTGCTTTCTATCAATATATAGATTGGTTTGAGTCATACAGTATGTATTTTTCTTCTTTTTTAAAAATTTGTAAATGATAGATAACGCAATTATCACTGGCACCATTTTAAGTGTAGTTTTGTGCATTAAAGACATTCACATTGGTGTGCAACCATCATTACCATCCATCTCTAGAGCTCTCCTCATCTTCTCTAACGGAAACTCTGTATCCATTAAACAATACCCCCGATTTCTCTTTCCCCCCAGTCCTTAACTACCATTCTACTTTTTGTTTCTATAATTTGACTATTTCTAGATATCTCATTTAAGTGGGATCATAGAACATTTGTCCTTTTGTGACTGGTTTATTTAATTGATAGTAATGTCTTCTACATTTATCCATGCTGTTGCATGTTTCAGAATTTCATTCTCTTTTAAGACTGAATATTCCATCACATGGATATAACACATTCTGTTGATCTGTTCATCTGTTGATGGATACTTGGATTCTTCCATCTTTGGCTGTTGTGAATAATGCTGCTATGTATCTACGTGTACAGATATTGGTTTGAGTCTCTGCTCTCAATTCTTTTGGGTATGTGTCCAGAAGTTCAATTGCTGGATCCTATGATAATTCTATGTAATTTTTTGAGGAATCTTCATATTATTTTCTATAGCATCTGCACCATTTTACATTCATACCAGCAGTGCACAGGGTGCCAGTTTCTCCACATCCTCTCCAACATTTATTTTCTGTTTGTATTGGTTTTATAATAGCCACTGGTGGGTGTGAAATGGTATCTTATAATGGTTTTGATATGCATTTACTTAATGATTAGGGATATTGAACATCTTTTCATGTGCTTTTTGGCCATTTTTGTATCTTCTTTGCATAAATGTCTGTTCAAGTCCTTTGCTCTTTTTAAAATCAGGTTGTTTTTGTTGCAGAATTATAAAAATTTCTTTATTTGGGATATTTGGGATATTAATCCCTGATCAGATAGATGATTTGCCAATATTTTTTCCATTCATGAGTTAAATTTTCACTCTGTCGATAATGTCTTTCAACACAAAAAGCTTTTATTGTTTATAATATCCAATATATCTATTTTTTTCTTTTGCCGGTGCTATTGGTGTCATATCCAAGAAATCACTGCCAAATTCAGTATCATGAAACTTTTCTCCTTTGTTTTCTTCTAAGAGTTTTGTAGTTTTTCTCAATCATGTTTAGGTCTTTGATGGATTTTGAGTTAATTTTTGTATGTGGTATGAGATAACAGTTTGATTTCATTCTTTTGCACATGGATATTGTTTTCCAAACATTATTTGTTGAAATGAGTATGTACTCTTTTTGTCTTTGACTCAGCATAATTATTTGAGATTCACCCATTATCGTATTTATCAATAGTTCATTTCCTGTTCTTGCTGAGTTGTATTCCATTGTATGGATATATAACACTTCGTTAATTCACCGATGGATGGGCATTTGGATTATTTACAGTTTTGGGCTGTTACAAGGAAAGCTGTTATGAATATAGATGTATGAACATATGCTATCTCTTAGGTAAATACCTAAGACTGGAATGGCTGGATCATCTGGTAGGGGTATGTTTAAATTTTTAAGATACTGACAAACTATTTTCCAAAGAGGTTGATTAATTTTACATTCTCACTGACAGTGGATGAGAATTCCAATTGCTTTACATTCACTTGTGATGGAAAGACGTTTTAACTGTAAGCATTCTAAAAGGCATGTGTTGCTACGTCACTGCGGCTATTTGCATTTCTCTCATGACTGATGATGTTGCATATGATGTCATGTACTTATTTACGATTTGTACATTTTCTTTTGTGAGGTTTGTTTATGTTTTGTCCATATTTTAATTGAGGTTGTGTTTTCATTTTTGAGACTTATTTATAATTCTGAATACAAATCCTTTATCAGATATGCACTTTGCAAATTTTTTCCCCAGTCTGTGGCTTGTCTTTTCATTCCCTTGGCAGTCTTTTAAAAACACATTTTAGATTTTATTTATTATTTAGAGAGAGTGTGAGAGAGCGTGAGCAGGGGTAGGGGGCGTGGGAGAGAGAAAATCCCAGGCAGACTCCATGCTGAGCATGGAGCCCTACTCAGGGCTGCATCTCATGCCCCAGAGACCACGACCTGAGTGGAAATCAAGCGTCAGATACTAAACTGGCTGGGGCACCCAGGTGCCCCTTAAAAACACATTTTAATTTAGATGATGTCCAGTTGATCAATTTGTTCTTTGTGAATCACACTTTTGGTATTACATCTGAGAAATGTTTGCCTAACCCAAAGACACAAAGATTTTCTATGATGTTTTCTTTGAGAAATTTTATAGTTCTAGGTTTAGCATTTAGTTCTTAGAGTTAGTATTTGTATATGGTGCAACATAAGAAATTTTCATACAGATATCCAAGCGTTCCAGTATTATTTGTTGAAAAACTATTCTTCCTTCACTGAAAGCATTGCACCTTTGTCGCAAATAAATGGTTCTTAGATGCATGGATGTATTTTTGAAATCTGTACTCTTGTACCATTGATCCATTTCTCTAACTTAATGCTATACACGATGTCTCAATTACTGTAGCTTCTGAATAAGTGTTTAAATCAGTGGTGTTACTCCCCTAACTTTGTTCTTTTTTGCAGTTGTTTTGGCTGTTCAGGTCCTTTGCATTTCCATACACATATTAGAGTAATTTTGCCGATTTAAAAAAAAAGCCTGCTGGGATTTTGAGTGGGATTTTCAGTTATCAGGCAGTAATATTAAATCTCCTGTTATAGTTATAGATTTGTCTATTTCTCCTTGCAGTTCTATAATTTTTGCTTCATTTGCTTTGAAGCTCTCTTATTAGGTGCACAACCGTTTTGGATTATTTTGTGGCTGCTTGATGAATTGACCCCTTTATCATTATGAAATGACCTTCTTTATCCCTGGAAATATTCTTTGCTCTGAAATCTAATGGTCTGATATTAGTATAGATGCTTCAGTTTTCCTTTGATTAGTGTCAGCATGGTATAGATTTTACCATCCTTTCAATGTTAACTTATATATCTCTACATTTTTAAAGTGCAGTCTTTGTGAGCCGCTCACAGTTAGGTCTTGCTTGTTTCACCAATTTGATAATCTCTGCATTTTAATTAGAGATTAAAGACATTTTTACGTTCATGTGATTAAAATGAAATTTTTCATCTTGCTATTTATTTTCCACTTGCAGTATCTGGTTTTTGCTTCCCCACCCATATTGTCTTCCTCCTTTTTGATCACTTGCTTATTCTTTTAAAATTATACTTTGCTTCTTTTATCAGTTTATTAGCTGAATATTTGGGGGGCAGGGTATTTTATTGGTTGCTTTAGGATTTCTAGTACATATTGAATTTACCACTCTTTCACTTTAAGTGACTATGCTCCATGTCACGTGTTATAAGCCTTATACTCACATACTTCATTTTCTCTTCTCTTTGCCTTTGTGTTGTTGTCGTCATACCTTTTACTTTTATAAATGATATAAACCCAACCCCATTGTGATTATTTTTGTTTAACTACTTAATTATCATTTAAACTGATTTAAATAGTAAGAAAAATAATTCGTACATCTACCCATGTAGCTTATTCCCTTGTACACATTCATATTTCCAACTACTCTCATTTTCCTTCTGCCTAGTGGACTTCCTTTAACATGTCTTGTAATGCAGGTCTACTGACAGTGCATTATTTCAGCTGTTGTGTGTCTGAGAATTGTCTTGGACTTTTGTTTTTAAGAGATGATTTTACTGGATGTAATTCTCCATTCTAGATTGACAGTTGTCTTTTTTTTCTTCCAGTACTTTGCAGATGTTGCTCTACTGTTTATTCATTGGTAATATTTTCAGTGAGAAATATGCTGTTTCGTCATTTTATTTCTCTGTGTGTAATACATTTTTTTTTTCCTCTCACTGCTTTTAAGATTTTTCTTTTTACTCACTACTTTTAAGCCACAAGATTATGGTGTGTCTTGGTAAAATTGTCTCCATGTTTCTCATGTTGGGGGTTTGTTGAATTTCTTGGATTTATGGTTTCATCATTTTCATCAAATGTGGAAATAGACATTATATAGTCGATTTATTTTCTCTTCTACACTTCTCTTTTTCAAGAACTCCAATAACACATATATTAGGCTGCTTAAAATTGCCCCACAGCTTAATAATGCTCTGTTCATTTTTAAAAAATACTTTTATCTGTGTATTTCATTTGGACACTTTCTATTGTTAGGTCTTCAAATCCACTTACTTTTGTCCTGCATTGTTGAAACCTCCGCTAATACCATTCAGTTTATTTTTCATCTCAGACATTATAGTTTTCCTTTTAAGAAGTTAAATTTGAGTCTTTTTTTTTTTCATTTCCTATGCCTTACCTGACTTTCAAATGCAGAGAATATAGTTATACCAACTGTTTAATGTTTGTCTGCTAATTTCAACACCCATGTCAGTTTGGGTTCAATTTTGGTCATTTGCTATTTCTCCTCATTATTATCTTCATTTTATTGCATCTTTGGATTCCTGCTAATTTTTGAGAAGACACCAGGCGCTGTTGTTTTATACTGTTGGGTGTTGAATATTTTATATTTCTATAAATATTCTTGAGGTATGTTTTGTTATGAAGATTCATTATTTGGAAATACTTTGATTTTTTTCAGTTTCCTTTTTTTTTTTTTTTAAGATTTGTGAGGCAGGACAAGAACAGTGGTTAGTTAAGGCTGGTTATTACCTATTACTAAGGCAAGTCCTTTCTGACTACTCCACCGCATGCTCTGTGAATTATGAGTTTTTCCAGTCTGGCTAGAGAGAATAGACCCTATCCATAGCCCTGACTGGGTGCTGTGCACTATTTTTTCTAATCCTTTCATGTGGTCTTTGCCAGGTTTCCGATAGTTTCCTTGCACACTGCATAGATCAGTCCTTAACTCAATATTTGAGAGAGAGTCTCTGCAGTTCTTGGGAACACTGTCTGTGTAGGCTGTTCCTCCTCAGTACCCTGCCAACACTAGCCGTCTTGATGTCCCCAGACTCTTAGTTCTGTCTCTTCACCTAGGGAGTCCACCAGGTTCTGCTACAGTTCACCTTCCTTGTGTTGTGACCTCGAAACTCTCCCAAGCCAAGCTGGTTGAATTGTAGAGCTCACCTTATGTTTTTCCCTCTGTTTCAGTGATCACTTTCCTTCATTGTCTGGTGTTTAATGTCTTGAAAGCCATTGACTCATATATTTTGTCTGGTGTTTCCATTGTTTTGGGTGAGAAGATAAATCCAGTCCTCATTATTTCACACCAGCTGGCCGCAGAAGTCCCCGTCCTAATACGTTTTTGGTTAACTAAAACATACAGTGATTTCTAGTGGCTGACCATAGTACCATTTGTGCACTCTCTGTAAGCAGAAAGATTTGCCTAAAGTAATTAATATAATTTTCCCTTAATGCACAAAATGGCAAAGAAATCTCTCGCTCACCAAGATACCCGCGTGTTTTTAATATTTAATACTGCTTGGAAAAGAAACAGATTATCACAAAGATAATAAGCACAATGGCTTCATGTTCATCTCCCACAGTATTTTATCGTCCTGGGGAAAGTTGAAATACTCTGCTCCCTTCATGCATGCTTAACCTCCTGATCTACCCCTCTGGATTTCCTAATAGGCCACCACCCTTGAAACTCTATAAGCAAGTTTGTTGACAGACAGCCACTACCCTACTCTACCCAGATGGTAGTGTTAGTTTGAGGACCATTGAATACCGGGACTTTCTCCAATTTATCACAATTAAACACCTGTGCTAAATAAGTTCCACAGCTCCACTGTGGATTTAAAGCCACACAATGGTAACCATCAAAATCTCCTTTTTGTTTAATGGGATAAATGGTGTGAGGGCCTTCCAGATGTTGTTTAAAGATAATGTATGATATTTTGAGCATTGAGGTCCTCCGGAGGCTTTTCAGACTTTGGTTAATCCTTCTAGTTGTATCCTCCATGCTGTTTCTCTGACAGAAGTGACACTGTGTTTAAAGTTAAATGTTGAGATTCTGCACACCTGCTTGTCATAGTCTTATTTTCATATTGTGGCAAAGCTACCCTATATTGTTCCAGAAAAGGCATAGAAATTGCACACAGTATTAAATAAGGATTAACATCATGGTCTTGGACATCTGACGGCCAGATTTAAGTCATAGCTCCATCACTTACAAGTTTTGTGGCCTTGAGCATGTTACTAAGCTTTCTGGCCCCAAATATCCATCTACTACCCTGTATAAGAAAAAAAAAAGAAAAGAAAAGAACGCAAAAATTTGAGCTTCAGATGAGATAATGAATGTAAAAAGGGTTGAGTACGATACCTGCCAATAGGAAATGCTCAGTAAAGGTAACATTCCAATACTTAATAAATCTATAGCTACAAGTCCTGCCTCATATTCATTGCCCTTTATAATAATTTTCAGTATAATGGTTACTTACAGAGTCTGGTGGGCCATCCATTTTTTAGTAGCTGATATATTATCTTACTATTCTCAGCCAGATGTCTCAAATTTGTGGTCCACGGGCAAGCTACATATAGTTTTTAAACACTGAAACCAAAATTTAAAAATAAGAGATTTCCAGTAAAATCCAGATTTCAGTACAATTTTGATATCTGGCTTCTCTTAAATATTTGAAATATAACTGTGAACCTACAATTCCACATGTTATAGTAGCTAGAAGCTGAGAAGCATTTGTCACGTTGAACAGGGCAAATGCTTGTGAATTTGCCATGATCCCCACCGTTCCATTTTCCTTCCCTGTTCAAAACTGAGTGTTACCAAGCACATTCACTCTTTCATTTTTCTACCTGTTCCCTATACTATTTGTGACTCTGCTTTAGGTTGGTCATTCTCCCTAAAGGAGATGTAGAGATATCGAGAGCAGGAATCCTATGTGTTCTTTTCCCTGGAACATAGTAAAAGTATTTGTGAAGCAGTTCTGGGCATTCTTCCTTTTGGTTGTTGGGGCAAAGACCACAGGTTGTCATTAAACATGTATTCTCCTTCGTTTCTCTAGCGGAAAAAAAAAATGAGCCGGGCTCATTGTAAAACCAAATATAGACACTAAAAGTATCCCTTTCAGTTTGGCATGGTGATGTGAATAAGCGGAAGAATTAAGTGTAGCTTTTGGGTAACATCATGATAGGAGGAGGTGTGCCTATCTCCTGCCCATTCTTATTTCATTGAAGCCAGAATGTAGAAATGATGGCTGGAGTTAGAGCAGCCATCTTGTAGCGTACAGTAGAAAGCAAGAGTTGACGATGGCAGGGCAACAAATTAACAAGCACCTGGATTCCTGATGCTCGTTGTGCCAACTTACCTGTCCTAGACTACCTACAATTGTATCAGATAACTATGTATTTCAATAATGTTTATGCTACCACTATTTGGGGATTTTTATCATGTGCAGATGAAATTCATCGAAACCGATACTATTAAGTTGCTAATGAATGTAAGAGTAATTACATAACTTACAGAAATAAGAACGAATATCTCATAAAACTTCACAGTTCATAAGGTTTCTTTTCATTGAAATATTTAACTTTTTTTACGCATTCAACTATTTTATCCTCTTTTTCTCAATTTCTTTTTATGTACTTTAAATTGTATTGTATTTTAGTATTTTGTGTTTATTGTATTTTTGTAACAGATTTATTGAGATAGAACTCCCATACTAAATATAGTCACTCACCTAATGTGTATAATTCGAAGCTTTTAGTATATTCGCGAAACTGTGCAGCCATCAGCAGAATCAGTAGTACATGTTCCTCCGACTTATATTCCATTGGCTCAAGCAAGTCGTAGAGCCTTGGATAGAAAAGCCTCCTTTCATACTGAAAGGCAAATATTTTTATGAAAATGCAGTCTAATACATACTACCTTCACTAAATGCATATCAAGGGTCATAGTAATCAGAGGATATGTAGTAAAAGATGTGGGGCTGGAGTAGGTTTTATTACAAATTTCTAGGTTGGATTTGCTGATAGAAGGACATGGCATTTAAGAAAACAGTTCCTTCTACGTTAAAGTACAGATGAAGAATATTAAGTCAGATTAAATAAAAAATAAGGAAAGTATTCTTATAAAAGAAAATAATTTCTTGACTTGGGAGTGATAAATTAGGATGTAATATACGGCCAGGTGTAATAAAGAGTTTTGAATGATAAGCTACAATTGATTTTGAAAACCAATCATAACAATAATTAAAATATGAAAGTAATAATAGCACCCATGTGTTTTTACCTCTTTCCCCACAACAGGTGTTGTTACATATTTCATATGCCTTCAATTCACACAATAACCAATGCAGTAGATTCTGCTATTATTTCCCTTTATCAAATGAGTAAAGTGAAACTCAGAGCTAGTAACTTGCCAAATTCACACAGGAAGACACTTTCTCTTGCTTCTAACCAAGAACGGTAATTGATATTGAATAGGAAAAAAGTCCAAAATAATACACATCAAATCGATAACAGTGAAACTGTGTGATGGGTGAGATTTCAGTTGAATTTTAATTTATTTGTGTCTTTCGGCAATGTTTTGTAGTTTTGAGTATGTAAGTCTTGTACTTCCTTGATTAAATTTATTCCTAAGTATTTTACTCTTGTGATACTATTGTAATGAAATCGTTCTCTTAATTTCCTTTTCAGGCTGTTAATTGCCAGTGTATAGAAATACAACTGATTTTTACATAATGATCTCATACTCTGCAACTTCCCGGAATTTATTGTCTCACAGTTTTTATGCGGGGTGGGAATTCTTTAGGATTTTCTCTATTTAGAATCATGTCACCTGTGAGTAAGATAGTTTTTACCTCTTCCTTTCCAATTTGGATGCCTTCTGTCTTTTTTATTGCCTAATTGCTCCGAACTCCTAGTAGGGAGTTGAGCAGCACTGGTGAATTGGGATTCCTTGTGTAGTTTCTGACCTTAAAGGGCAAACTTTCAGTGTTTCACCACTGAAACAGCATATTATTATTATTCTAATTTATTTATTTTAATTGAAGTGTAATTAACATATGCTATATTAGGTTCAGGTGTACAACACACTGGTTCTTAAAACAGTATTTTATGTTTAAACATAGAAATGCACATGATTTTTCTTTAGGCAACTACTAAGAAAGTAGAGCAAAATCCATAGAAGTTCTTAAAATACAAAGCTACCACTGACCTCTTGGTTGTCTATGTGGAAGATGACAGATCAATATTGAAAGGAAAGCTGGAGGAAGACACACAGGGCTGTAGAGAGATAACTAGATAGTCTTTCCGAAGGGGAGGAGGAGGAACTGAACAATCAGTGGGAGAAGGAGAGCTTGAAAGTCTTGAAATTAGATAAGGACCTTGAGATGTGATAAGGAGGGAGATTTGCCTGCCGTCTCCATAAAGAGAAGCAAAAACTCAAGATTGGGAAGTCCACATCAAAACAAAAGTATAGTGAAACTGGGGGGGGGGAGGGGCGGTTACCACTAACTAGAGGGAACAAATTATGAAAACCAGTATGACCAAAGCAACAACAGCTTAGTAGAAGCCACTGCAATTAAAAGCTTAGTTTCGGGAGAAAGAAGCAAAACTGAGGAAAATAGCAGGAAATGTGACTTGCCATCAGAACTCTTTTAGTGATAGTCAGTAGCTCATGACACCGGATGTGGATTCTGTGTTTACAGTTTTCATTTAATACATTCTTAATAGATGTCAGGCACTGGGCAACGTTTCCTGTTAATTCTTGTGACTACGTGACATATACATTATTAGATTCATTACAGAAACGGAAGTGGAGACTGAGAAAAGGTCTATGCTTCAGCTTCATCAGGGGTAGGTGTTTAGAATCAGGGCCTAGAATTTTTATTACATGTTACTCGTGTCATCTATGAAAGTTAGCAATAATTTTTAGGGATTCTTGAGTGGGTTAGTTGGTTAAGTGTCTGCCGTTGGCTCAGGTCATGATCCTGGGGTCCTGGGATGGAGTTCTGTGCTGGGCTCCCCGCTTCTCCCTCTCCCTCTGCCTGCCTCTCCCTGCTTGTGCTCTCTCTCCCTCTCTTTGACAGATAAATAAATAAAATCTTTAAAAAAAAGAAATAATTTTTATATGGGTAAATACATTCGTATTGCATGATCAGGATAAATGAGGCTTTGTTGTAGTAACAGAGAACCCCCGAATCTCAGTGGCTTGAGACAGCTTTCCACATCCTTTCTGCTATGCAACCCAGAATAATGGGTGATCTAGCTGTTATGCCCAAACTCCAGCCGTCCCTGATGCCACCACCACTCTGTCTTTCTCTCCTCTTCCCTTTTTGACCAATGAATACTTCTGCGTGATCAGTTTGAACATTTTTTGAGCATGACGGAATATAATATGGAAACCAACGTCTCCCTATTTGACTGACATTTTGAAAAATAAAAGACTGTGTGCAAAAGCATTTTAAGCTCCTTAAAGAAAAGAATCATATCAAACTCAAGATATTACAATAACAGTGGTTCCTGTCATTTCAAATTGTATAGTTTCAATATAAAGCATCCAAATCAAAACTAAAAATAAGATTTGACCACATGAAATTTGCCAGGAGAGTTTTTATTAAAGTTTTTATTAAAGGGCAGAAGTTCAGCTTAATCTTCCATAGAATAAAGGTTTGCAATCCATTACGGTGTCTAAAAAGATATTGAATTTGGTTGTGACACATGGGCAAAGTGAATTTTGGCTTTGTGTGTCTGTGGAAGAGGCCACTGAAAGGAGAGAATTAAAAAGACTGTCATTAGTTGTCATACTGTGTGCATAATGACCCACCATGTTCCTGAAGCCATCACCATGATAAATTTGTAGTTTTCCCCATCTGCCAGGACTCCTAATGTGCATTGCATTTAACCACTATATTTGCATATAGAAAGTATCATTGACCTTTGAATTTCAAAAGACAAAGATTTACAAGGACACTCCTTGCAAAATAAACCATTTAATTTGCGCCCCTTTGTTCTCCTGCAGTAGCAACAGGAAATGCAACATGCTGCCATTTCACACTGAGCAAAAAAAGAGGAAATATCTTCCCAAGTGGGAGATATACCAATATGATCTGGAAACCAATAGAAATAAAATCCAATTCCTCTTGATTCTTACTGTAAGCCATTTATTTTGGTTCAGTAATTACAAGTGTTAAAATAGCATATAATCATAGTGAAATGGTTCTTTAAAATAATAGAATTTCAGAAGCATTTGTTTTTTCTTTAAACCATATATTCAGCTGGGGTATGAGGGATCCATGCTGTTGTGCCAACCTTCTCCCTTCAAAGTCAAACCTCCAGAATGAAAAATCTGTATTTGCTCTTTTTCACAGCTGGCCGCCACTTACTTCTTAGCTATTTATCCAAGTTTACCTTAAGATTGTAACATTGCACTCATTTGCTCACTCTGCTTTTGTTCATCTATGCAGCCATTGGTTACTGTTGCACACTTATTTGTTGCGTATCAGGCAGTGTCCTAGTTAATGGGAATGTAAGTATAAAGACCACCTCTGGGGCCCTGGCCCCTTAGACTTTGTTTCTTCTAGGAGGTGCGAGATAGGAAAGACACCAATAAACATGGAAACAAATAGGGAAGAGGTTAAATCCAGACACTGTAAGTTTTATAAGGAAAATAAAGCAGGACGATGTGTTGGAATGGCTGGTTAGCAATGGATTAGGACCCTAAATTAGGAATTTAAAGAAGCCACTCTGGAAATATATTATGTTCAGAAGCAAGTGATGAGAAAGAGTTCAGAAGAGAATGACATGCAAATTGAAGAGTCGAAACAAGACCTGGGATTGAATACAAGCTTGGCTTGCTCACAAACTGAAAAGTTGCTGTGATGGCCAGCCTGGCTCTCTCTGCATTCTGATTGTATCTTCTTCCCCTAACACAGGAAGACAGACAATGCTGCAAAATGGGTAAGAGCTCATATCCTGAAGTCTGATGCACTGGGTTTGAGTCTGGATCTTGCAACATCCTCGTCTGTAAGCCTCAGTTTTCTCATCTGTAAAATGGGATTGCATTAGTCAGAGTTTGACAGGAAACAATGGCATTCCCAAATTATGTTTATTTGAAGAAGATTATGCTCCCAAAGTCTAATTACAAAGGTGTGAGTGGGGTGTAGAGGAAACATGAACTTGGGCTAAGTAGCACAATAACTGTTTCTACCTCTAGATCCCAAGGGACAGGTAGGGAGAGGTGACTGGAATCTGCAAAGAGAGAGAGCTCAAGCTGTTTTTGGGAAAAGCTGTGGTCTTTTGACCATGCATGGATACAATCAACCTAAGATGACTTCCTAGTGAGAGAACTAGAGTCTGACCTACTTTCCTCCCTCCCTCCATTCTCCAACTGGTGCTTCCCCTTGGTGGAACTCAGCCAGAAGCCAGAAGACCAGAGAACCTGTAGTGTGACCCATAGACTTAGGTCTTTCAGGATCCAGAGTAGTATGGAGAATGCCTCTGGAGGGACAAACTGAAGACAGGGGATAGTACACGAACCCACTATATCAAGTAGTCTGGAGGATATGAGACAGTACAGATAAAATGCTTAGCCTCAATTTTATTCTTTAAAATAATCTGAAACAAGAAAAGCATGATACTAATATCTGTTAAATCCACATTGGATTAGGGATATTTTCTGTAGTTTCTGGATGTTCACGGTATTTTCTAATATTAAAAAACGCTTGGCATTGTGCTCTGAACATATTAAGTGTGCCATAAATGTTAGTTACACGTATGATAACAATATAACATAACCTTTCACCATTATCTGCCTCTGAAGATTTTTCTTCTTTCATTATAATTTGCTTTGAAAAGTCTGATCCACATTAATAGCTTAACCCTTTCTCCCAAAATGTACTTGATTTTCTGAGAAGCATTTCTAGCCTACCTCTTTAGCCAATGTTCCAACCTTTTCTTTTAAACTTCCCGGTGGAGCCATTTATATGATGATTTTATAGGCACTTAAAACTTGACTCATCCACTCCCTCAATCTGCTTTTCCCCCATGTCGCTTTTGTTTTTATCAGAAAAACTACTGACTCTTCCCACTTGTTGCCATTGGCCCTGCACCCCCTAATCCAAACCAGTGGCGCCGAATTCCTGATCACAGTCATCTGACTGAGCTCCCTGCATCCAGACTGATCTTTACAAAAAAAAAAAAGTATCAAATCAGGTCATTTCCTCCTTAAAACTCTTTCCTAGGTATATTTTAAGTATCTGCATTTGAAATAAACTACCCAGGGGCACCTGGGTGGCTCAGTCACTTACATACCCAACTCTTGATTTCGGCTCATGATCTCGGGGTTGTGAGATTGAGCCCCACATTAGACTCCATGCTGGATCTGGAGCCTGCTTAAGATTCTCTCCCTCTTTCTCTGCCCTTCTTCCCTCTAAATAAATAAAGAAACAAACCACCCAAATGATTCTGCACATTAAGCTTTGAAAGCCACTGATATGGGAAATATTCCCTCAGCCAGACCACTAAAATAGGTACCCAATGAATTTCTACACCCTTTCTCTTCCAAGTAATCTTTCCATTTCTTTCACTCTTTCTCTCCCTCTCTCTCTTTTTCTCTCTCTCTCTCCCCTCCTGCCTCCCTCTCCCTTCCTCCTCCTTTCCTTCCTTCTTTCCTTTCTTCCTTCCTCGCCTTCTGTTTTTTAGTATAGGCTATGGTGTTAAACACACCCTAATTCAAATCCCAGCTTTGTGTCTTACTGATATGAACTAATATTCTTACCCTCTCTCCATCTAAAATGTAAGAATAACATATGTACCTCACTGAGTTGATGGAATTAACTAAAAAGAAAAATATCAACATGATAAACTGCATAGTGCCTGGCACACAATAAGAGCTTAATAAGAGACCATCAACGAAGTGAAAAGACAACATGGAATGGGAAAAAAATATTTGCAAACCATATATCTGTTAAGGGGTTAATATCCAAAATATATGAAGAACTCATACGACTCAATAGCAAAATAATTCAATTTAAAAATGGGCAAAGGACCTGAGTAGATATTTCTCCAAAGAAGATGTATAAGAGGCTGACAGGCAAGAGGAAAAAAAAAATGCTCAACATCACCAGTTATTACAGAAATGTATATTAAAACCACAGTGAGATACTATCTCATACCTATTAGAAAGTATATCATCAGGGGCGCCTGGGTGGCACAGCGGTTAAGCGTCTGCCTTTGGCTCAGGGCGTGATCCCGGTGTTATGGGATCGAGCCCCACATCAGGCTCCTCTGCTATGAGCCTGCTTCTTCCTCTCCCACTCCCCCTGCTTGTGTTCCCTCTCTCGCTGGCTGTCTCTATCTCTGTCGAATAAATAAATAAAATCTTAAAAAAAAAAAAAAAAGAAAGTATATCATCAAAAAGTAAGAGAGAACAAATTCTGGTGTGGATGGAAAAGGGGAACACTTATGCACTGTTGGTGGGATTATAAATTTGTGCAGCCACTATGGAAAACAGTATGAAATTAAGAGAACAGTATGGAAGATCCTCAAGAAATTAAAAATAGAACCACTGTATGATCCAGCATTTCAGCTAATGGGACTAAATCCAAAAGAAATGAGAATACTAATTGAAAAAGATATCTACACCCCATGTCATAGAAGCATTATTTCTGAGATATGGAAACAACCTGAGTGTCCATCAGTGAATAAATGGATAAAGAAGTTGTGAGAGAGAGATACAGATCTCATAAGGTACATTCATGCTGTAACAGCACCATTTATCGAAGAGATAGTTTTGTGTGCCTTGTGTGTGCACATATATATTATATATATGTCAACACACACACCTATACACACAATGGAATATTATACAGGCATAAAAATGATGAAATTTGACTATTTGTGGCAGCATGGATGTACCTTGAAGGCATTATGCTAAGTAAAATAAGTTAGAGAAATACTGTAGGATCTCACTTACATGTGAACTCTAAAAAACAAAACAACCTCATAGAAGAAGAGATCAGACTTGAGTTACCAGAGGTGGGGGGAAGGGATATTGGGGGGAGGTGGTCAAAAGGCACAAACTTCCAGTTTCAAGACAAGTAACTACTAGGCTGTCATATACAGCATGATGACGATAGCTAACACTGTTGCATAGTGTATAGAAAAGTTGTTGGAAGAGTTAATCCTAAGAGTTCTCATCACAAGGAGACTTTTTGCCTTTTTCCTTTTATTGTATTTTATAAGATGGATGATAGCTAGGGGCGCCTGGGTGACTCAGTCGTTAAGCGTCTGCCTTCAGCTCAGGGCGTGATCCCGGAGTTCTGGGATCGAGGCCCGCATCGGGCTCCTCTGCTGGGAACCTGCTTCTTCCTCTCCCACTCCCCCTGCTTGTGTTCCCTCTCTCGCTGGATGTCTGTCTCTCTGTCAAATAAATAAAATCTTTAAAAAAAAAAAATGGATAATAGCTAAACCCATTTCCATTTCACAATACATGTAAATCAGACCATCATGCTGTACACCTTAAACTTGTACAGTGGTGCATTTCTTCTCAATAAAACTGCAACAAAAATTGGGGGGGGGTGTATCTCAGAACTTAAAATATATATATATGCCATATAATGCAACAAATGCTATTTTTAGGAATTCAACTGAAGAAAATCATCAGACATACAAATTGCAGTGTTATTTATAATAGACAAAAGAATGGATATAGTCTAAATTTCCACGAATGGGGCACCTGGGTGGCTCAGTCAGTTAGCATCTTCCTTCGGCCCAGGTCATGATCTCAGGGTGCTGGGATCGAGGCCCGCATTGGGCTTTCTGCTCAGTAGGGAGTCTACTTCTCCTTCTCTCTCTGTGCTGTCTCTCTCTCAAATAAGTAAGTAAAAATCCTTCTACAAAATAAATTTCCATGAACAATTGAATCGTCACATAGTAATTCCTTTCTTTAGGACGCTTTCATCAAGTACCAACACACCGGGCACTACATACACGCTGGTAAGAAAAACAATCAGAGGGTAAGCTTTGGGGATGCTCTGGAAACTCTTGACTTCCAAGAATAATTAAAGATACGAGAGATGTTAACGTTTATAAAGTTAAGAGAATAAGAAATAGAACCCAAATTCCCTATATAGCCATTATCTGATTCCATAATTTTTTTTTTTAAATATACATGCTTAGGGAAAAATTGGAAAGAAATAGTGTAGAATATTAACATTGATTAACTATTTGTCAGTTTTATTATAAACTTTGCTACATTTTTTTCTTTGCAAATATATACCAATTGGTAATGAGAAGATAACATGCTCTCAAGAGCATGTTAGTAGATTCAGGAAAGACGGTGAGGAGGTCATAGAGAAAGAAAAGAAGAAAGAGACTCAGGGTTTTGAAGCAGGCATAGCCTCACCTTTCCCCACTGTCCTCACTCCCTTAGCATGCAACAGTCTCAACTTTTAGACATGAGGGACTTGCTGGGATAATTGAATATCCAGTCTTATGTGATCCTCGAAACTTCATGAAGCCACGCGTTGATGTTCAAAAAGCATCCCTTGTATACCTACATATAGAAGAAGATTCTCAAATTTTAAGACACAAAAGACTGATTTAGGAAATCTGTTGAAAATTCAGACCTACTACCCCCCACCCCCAGCAGTACACCTAGCAAGAAACCTTGAAATCTGCATTTTTAAAAACACTTCCAGATGCTTTTTTTGTAGGTGGTTATTTGACCACATAATGACAGTCTTTTCAGGTGTCATCGTCATGCCTTCCCAGTACTTCCTGTGGAAGGCTAAGTGATTACCTGGGAAATCAGAGAATGCCCTGTGACCTGGGACAGAGGTATGCAGGGCTGGGCGGTGAGAGGGAAGATTCTTAACAGAAGCATGAGAGTGGGAAGGACGTGATGCTCTGGGGAATACGGTCAGCCTGTGTAGGAGACAGGGCTGGAAGAGCAGGTGAAGGCCAGATTTTCCATGGATCTGAATGCTATGCCAAGGGGGTTGTACTATTTCTGTAGGCAATGGCAGTCATTGAAGATTTTAGAGCAAGAAAGTAAAATGAAGTTTTATGTGCATTTTAACAAGGCGATGAGCCTGCAAATGAGTGGCACAGGCTTTCAAGCCCCAATGGCCTGGATTTGGGCCCAAATCTGTCACTTACTAGGAATTGATTAGGGGACCAGTTAATAAACTTTTCTGTTGCAGTTTCCTTATCTCTAAAATGGGCTTAATGTGGACTTATGGAGTCGCTGTGAAAAGTCTCTGTTTTTATACAAATTCAGAACCAGGCATTTAGTAAACATGCAGTAAATGGTGCTTGAGAGAACTTATCGTCAGAATGGTGAAACAGGTTAAGATGAAAAGATTGGAATCAGGGAGAGCAAAAGAACAGAGCCTATAATCACCTTGCAGTAATCTCTAGGTCCTTTTTCTTACATATTGGTGGTATCTTCTCTCAATGATGGCAAGCCTCTCATAGTATAAACACGTCTACAGAATGAACCAATCATTGCAGTGTAATAATGTTTCACAAAATGGGGTTCTCCAGGGGCACCTGGGTGGCTCAGTTGGTTAAATGTATGCGTTTGGCTCGGGTCATGATCACGGGGTCCTGGGTTGGAGCCCCACTTATGACTCACTGCTCAGTGGGGAGTCAGCTTCTCCCTCTGCCCCTCCCTCCCACCTCGCTAGTTCACGTGCTCTCTCTCTCTCTTTCTCTCTCTCTCAAATAAATAAATAAAATCTTTAAAAAAAAAATGGGGATCTCCAGTTCTGCTGATCTGGACCTTTGTGGTCACTGTAAGAACTGCTGCAGATGGTTCAGGGATTTGGGGAGGCCAACAAACACACTTTTCTATACGGATTTCACAAACACATAAAAGCCTTATTGTGTTAGTCACAGAATTCCCAATAGGGTTTTGTATGTTCAACCAAAAGTGAGGGTCAGTTCGTCTTAACTATATGTAGTTAACTGTTACATTTGCATTTGTATTCTTGGTATATTATATTCTTATACAACAAAAATGTTCAAGTCACAAAAACAAGTTGATTGGTGCATAAACGTGTTTATAAAATTGGAACGTAAATAATACAACTCAGAAAGCATCACAAACATAAATAGTGACTGGGATTCCAGTGCACATCTACGACATGAATGGATATTTCATGAGTATCTTAAAGATCGCATGTGGTTAGACCAGCAAGCTATTTAAACCTTCATTAGAACTTTATCCAGTATTGGAATAAAGCCATAGAACTGTTCACACTATCTTAAAAAAAAAAAAAAAAGAAAGAAAGAAAAAGAAAAAAGAGTGACCTCTCTGTTTTTCTGAACAAGCTCAAAATAATGCTTTTCAATGCAAAATTGATGACTTTTGTTGTCAGTAGTGGAAAAAAGACTAGAACTACAGAAGCATCTTTCAAGGTTGCATTCATCTTGCCAAAACACAGGTACAAGTCACACTAGTGCCAAGAAGCTAATAAAAGCAGCTGCCATGTTAATGACAAATAGTACGATCACAGGGAAAGCAGACTGAGCTATTGGCAAAATTCCTTTATCAAATAACACTGATGGATGTTGCAAAATATCAATGGCATACATTGTGGAAGAGCAATTACACTCTCGTGCATCTGCTGGTAGATATTTCACTTTAGACTTGGGTGACGTTACTGATGGAGAGAGTATGAATTAGCTGCTCTTGGCGTAAGTGCAGTACATAAATGAAAGAGAAATGCTTGACAAGTCTTATTCTGTTTATCCAGGCTATAAGAGAAGAGATGCGTCTTTTGGTTTACAATTCTTTTTGTGATCTATGAGGCAGACTAGAAAATGTGCACTGGGCTCAATCCAACAACGCATATGTAGCAAGGATGGGCTTTGCTTTGCAAAGAAAGGATTTACATCTTAATGCCAATCCATAAGATGTTTTATTTGCCGAGAAAATTTGGTGGTCATCACTTCTGACTTTGATTCAAATTAAAAAATAAAAGAGCACAAATGACGACATAGATTGAGAGAATGAATAAAAGATTCCACTTTTCTACCCTGAGGTATGCTGGCTTTCAAGAAAATGTTGATCAGAGAGCAATTTTGAAATGAGAGATAATAGAAAAACATTCTTTGGTGATACTACTAATAATAGTTTAGACCAAGATATTAAGGAAACAAAATTATCATGTAGACCTTCAACCACTAAGGGTTTAATTCTTCCAAATTAGGTTATTTTCTTCATTGATCAGAAAAAGAAATTAATGGTATATTTTAAGATGTATTTTAAAACTACATTGAAATGTAAAATATAACTAAATTCTTTCCATGCTCAAATATAATTAAGCGGTAAATTAGAAATCCATCTTGTACCATCTCTTAAGGTGACATAATCAGCTGTCCAGCTTTTTGAAGGTGCTGGGCTTATCAGCTTTGAGCTGATGGCATTTCTACAGTAGACATCAGTGAGAATTTTCCTCATTCTGTGTTCGTATTCGATATGATTACCTGGGACAGTCAGCCAGAGGCACAACATATTTACTGCCATTTGTAACAGCAACAATTGTAATCTGGAATCTTCTAATATGGAAACAATAAAGGATAAGAAAACCTGCCAACTGGAAGTAAAACCTGACTGATAACTATGTCATCAGGTCATGTATAGATTGCTGAAAGATTGCAAACAATATCAACTTACTAATTTAAAAATGTTATTTTTAGTGGTAGTAAGTTATGCTTTATTTTTGTGTGAGTGTCAAATATCCAGTGAAAATTAAAGAAGAACTGGTCCTCTCATAAGCTCTCCATTGATTATCAGGTGAAATGACCTCTTGGGTTCTAATTGTTCCATATATAAAGTAGGGATAATTATGCTTCTCCCTTTTTATGTTCTTAGGTTTTATCTTGCCTATTTTAAAGTATCTCCAAAATTTGTAGTTTCTCAGCATAATAAATGGGGGTAAGATGTGTTCCATTCTGGAGAATTTCTAGGAAAGCATCAAGAAGGCTTTCTGTTGACACCAAGTTAGGAATATGCTATAGTAAAGGGAAAGTCTATAGCCGAATAGGTATCTTCTCTTTTAAAGAGGAATAACCCAAGGCAAGTAGACAGCACTTTCAAAGGCAGATCAAAGAACATCTGTCATTCCAGGTCACAGGTATTTACATTCCTTCCAGAGCTAGATCAGTGTAAGAAAATAATGACTAGCCCGATGACATGACTTTGGAAAATGATCTCAACTATTAGTCACCTTCTTACTTTTCCTTAGCAATCTGTCTCCGAGGCTCCTACCTGCTGAGTCAGTTAATTAACAAGGCTTTTAGATATAGCATTTAATGGTATTGCCAAGGTTAATAAAAGAGACAAAGATAAAATTCACCTAGTAGTCCGTTTATCTTTCTCCCAAGCTTTCAGTAGATAATTGCCCATCAGGACTTTTCTCTTAAAGGAGTATTTATATGTCTCAAAATTAGTGAGTTGCAGACACAGGAATTTCAGCATTCACATTTTACAAAGATTTTAATATAATATTTACTATGAAAATAAAAAATGAGAAAGAATATGAAAAATAAAATAATCAAAACTGAATTGTAAAGAGGAACTCCATAATCTTTTGAGAATAAGAACAAAGATAAATTGTTGTAATAAGGTAAATTCTATAACCAAACTGCCACAAAAACTGACCATGCCAACCTAAAGAAGGACCAAAATTAGGACCAAAAGCCAAATAAAATGCAGAAAAAATGGGTGGTAGAAATAGGAATGGCCACTAAAGAAAAACTATATTTTAATTTCAGTTCAAGTTCACAAGATAAGATGAACCCAAGCATTTTGAAGGGTCAGAAAAAGTTTGTCCTAGATTTGAGATGGGAGAGCACATCACAACCAGACTAAAGAGGGAATATAACCTGACAATACTGAATTTGATGTGATGAAATATAAAGATGCTGGAATTTTTTAGATTTTGTGTACTTTGTTTAAAACTATGTTTACTTACACAATACACTAGATTTTATGCTACTTCATATATTCTCTCTATGAAAGAATGAGGAAATACTAAGATTGCACAAAGTTGCTTTTTAGGAAAAGAGAATGTTCCTTTATGCAGTAGAATACACATAAATATCAGCTAATCCACTAAGAAGGTCAGTCCTGTCCTCATATGAGTCACAGGACATCAGTGAAATGATTCATGCACAATCAGTGATGAATTACATTTTAATAGGCTTGTATTACTATTAACTTATTGCTATTTGCATGAATATTTTAATATAGTGTCAAATATTTAGAAACCTTTAGAGGGAAAAAGATGAGACAAGATATGTGTGATTTATTTTTACTAAGTTTTGTGAAGTCAAATAACCATATAGTGCAATTAAAATGCAAAAGCGAACAATGGGAAAATGGTCACACACACCCCAGTGGTATAACCAAAATCTCTCATTTGTTTTTGTCTTAGTCATATAGTTAAACAAAATTGTCAATACTCACATACACACACCACAAGATATAAATTAATACTTGAAGAAGTAAGCATTATTAAAAAATAAAGAGGTAAAAATCATAATAAGATAACATTTATAAAGATATAATTTGTACCATATCATGGACTCGACATTTATTAAGCAAAGAGACAATAGGAGAAATAAGAAATAAACATAAGATAACTTTATTCAATTATCTAAGCCTATAACAAATCAAGTAGAGAAAGATATAAAAATTAGAGAAATAGATTATATATGTGTCTGCATATATATGCTGATAGTCATGTAGAGATAGAAATATACATGATATAGAAAGTGGAGCATACCTAATTTAAAAGTTCCCATTAGAGCAGTTATGAAAATGTTCACATAATAGTACAAAATCTGAATACTTTCAAAATGTAAAAATAGAATAAAGAATAGTCTCTGGTTATAATGAAATATAGATGATATAAATGATAGAATTTAATTATAAAATCAGAAAAATACTTTCTACAATGTGAACACTTAAAAGAAAAAAAAAAGCCTGTATTTCAAGTAATCATAGATTCAAAGTGGTGTGAGGTAGGGATATTAGGTTTAAAGCTCAAAAAGAGCAATGTGCTTTTGAAAATAGGAGGGGTGTCACTTCTTGAGAATCTGAAAAGAAACAGAATATATTGAGATAGAGTTAAGGGAACACACATTTGGTGCCCACATTTTTATTTTCTGTTCATAACATTCACATTAAAATTCCAGGTATTTTCTCTGAATATTCTGCAGAAACTATAAAATTTCAAAGTGGCAAAAATACTCAAAATAGCTTAGAAGACAAACAATGAACTGTGAGTAAAATAATGGGGAAAAAAGACTAATAATTGTCATGTTAAAAATGCTCCTATATATTACTAAGAAAAAAAATCTGTTATTAAATAGACAAAATCAATGGTAAAGAAATATATGGGATATGAAATGTAAATGGCAAATAAATAGATGCCTTTTTTAAAAAAGCAAATAACATTTTTTATTCATTTATTTAGAAAAATCAAAAATTGATCATTTTCTTGCTGGTGAAGTTGTGGAAAAATAGCCATTCTTGTTCCTTGCTGGCCCATTAATAAAATTGTTTAAATTAAGTATTTCAAAGAGCTTGTAACTGGGGGATGGAGGGAGAGAGCACTCCATATATCTCTATATAATTTTTTTCCTGTTTCTTTATTTATTTATTTTTTTTTATTTTTTATTTTTTTATTATTATATGTTAATCACCATACAGTAAGTCATTAGTTTTTGATGTAGTGTTCCATGTCTATATAATTTTTACTTGTTGAAATGAGCATACATCAGTTTTTAACTTCAAAATCTAAGAACATAAATTCAGTTTAAAAATTATAAATTGGATCAGGAGTTAAGATGGCGGAGGAGTAGGGGTCCCCTTTTTCAGCCGGTCCCCTGTGTCAAGCTGGATAGGTACCAGACCATCCTGAACATCCACGGAATCAGCCTGAGATGCAGGAAGATACATCTGGATCTCTACAAATGAACATCTCCAGCGCTGAGTATTGAGGTACGCAGCGGGGAGCCGTGAAACCGCGCACAGATATCGGAAGATAAACGGAAGGGGGAGGGAGCCGCCGCGTTCGGGCGCCGGGAAGCGGTAGCCACCTGCACGGGGGAGCGGGCGGACTCGCGGACCGGCACCCGCAAAACAGCAGACTGAGACCTTGAGCGGGGAGCGCGCGCCACCAGACTTCTCATGGAACTCCGGTGCACTCACTGGAACCAGACGGAGACTGGGAGCTTCGGGAGCACGGGGGCGGCTGGCGGCTGGTGGTCTTAGAAACACAAAGGACAGAGACGCGCCGGCCCTGGAAGTGAGGGCTGGGACGCCGGGTGTGGGGCGCACATCCCCTGGACGCTGCAGGGTTTAACAGCACCAACAGATATAGAGTTAAAGTGGCCAGAGGGGCCCAGTGGAGAACGGTCTGCGATACCTCGGTTCTGAGACAGAGGCTGGGATTCGGCTACTGCTGCTCGGACTCTCAGAAGAGGCACAGCAAACTGCCAGGGAAAGCCGCCAGAGAACAAAAGCCTGGAAATACCGGCTCACAGTGTGCCCATCCCCATCCCCCCTCGCAGGGGACATGGAGACCCTACCCAAACAGGGTTGCCTGAGTATTGGTGTGGCAGGCCCCTCCCCAGAAGCAAGGCTGAAAAATCAAGAAGCCCACATCCCTAAGGTCCCTATAAAACAAGTGCGCACTGCCTGGGTCCTGGTCAATAATTTGGGCTCTGGACAACCCCGCAATCTCTCCTCATCAAAATGATAAGAAGGAGAAGTCCCCCCCAGCAAAGAAAAGACAATGAGTCTGTGGTCTCTGCCACAGAACTAATGGATATGGATATAACCAAATTATCAGAAATGGAGTTCAGAGTAACAATGGTCAAGATGATGTGTAGACTTGAAAAAAATATTAACAAAAATATTAACGAGAATATAGATTCTCTAAGGGCGGACCTGAGAGCGAATCTAGCAGAAATTAAAAATTCTATGAGCCAAATGCAGTCAAAACTAGAGGCTCTGACAGCCAGGGTGAATGAGGCAGAAGAACGTATTGGCAAATTGGAGGATGGATTAGTAGAAGAAAAAGCTAAAATAGAAACTTGGCTCAAAAAAATCCAATCTCAAGAATGTAGGTTACAGGAGATTACTGACTCAATGAAACATTCCAATGTCAGAATCATTGGCATCCCCGAGGGGGTGGAGAAAAGCAGAGGTCTAGAAGAGATATTTGAACAAATTGTAGCTGAAAACTTCCCTAATCTAGCAAAGGAAACAAACATTCATGTCCACGAGGCAGAGAGGACCCCTCCCAAGCTCAACCACGACAAACCTACGCCACGTCACGTCATAGTGCATTTCGCAAATATTAGATCCAAGGATACAGTATTGAAAGCGGCCAGGGCAAAGAAATTTCTCACGTACCAAGGCAAAGGCATCAGAATTATGTCAGACCTGTCTACACAGACCTGGAATGAGAGAAAGGGTTGGGGGGGGGCATATTTAAAGCTCTTTCAGAAAAAAACATGCAGCCAAGGATCCTTTATCCAGCAAGGCTGTCATTCAGAATGGATGGAGAGACAAGGACCTTCCAGAATTGCCAGTCACTGACCAATTTTGTAACCACAAAACCAGCCCTACAGGAGATATTAAGGGGGGTTCTATAAAAGTAAAAAGGCCCCAAGAGGGATACAGAACAGAAAGTCACAATCTACAGAAACAAAGGCTTTACAGGCAACATGGCATCATTAAAATCATATCTTTCAATAATCAGTCTCAATGTAAATGGCCTAAATGCTCCCATAAGATGCCACAGGGTTGCAGATTGCATAAAAAGACATGACCCATCCATTTGCTGTCTACAAGAGACTCATTTTGAACCTAAAGATACACCCAGACTGAAAGTAAAGGGATGGAATACCATCTTTCACGCCAATGGACCTCAAAAGAAAGCTGGGGTAGCAATTCTCATATCAGACAGATTGGATTTTAAACTAAAGACTATAGTTAGAGACACAGAAGGGCACTATATTATTCTTAAGGGATGTATCCAACAAGCGGATATGACAATTATAAATGTATATGCCCCCAACAGGGGAGCAGCAAGATACACAAGCCAACTCTTAACCAGAATAAAGAGACATATAGATAAAAATACGTTAATAGTAGGGGACCTCAACACTCCACTATCAGCAATAGATAGATCACCTAAGCAGAAAATCAACAAAGAAACAAGAGGTTTGAATGCCATACTAGATGAGTTGGACCTCATAGATATATATAGAACACTACACCCCAGAACCAAAGAATACTCATTCTATTCTAATGCCCATGGAACATTCTCAAGAATAGACCATGTTCTGGGTCACAAAACAGGTCTCAACCGATACCAAAAGACTGAAATTATTCCCTGCATATTCTCAGACCACAATGCTTTGAAATTGGAACTCAACCATAAGGAAAAATTTTGAAGAAGCTCAAACACTTGGAGACTAAGAACCATCCTGCTCAGGAATGATTCGATAAACCAGGAAATCAAAAATCAATTTAAACAATTTATGGAGACCAACGAGAATGAAAACACAACGGTCCAAAACCTATGGGATACTGCAAAGCAGTCCTAAGGGGAAAGTACATAGCCATCCAAGCCTCACTCAAAAGAATAGAAAAATCTAAAGTGCAGTTTTTATATTCTCACCTCAAGAAGCTGGAACAGCAACAGAGGAACAGGCCTAATCCACGCACGAGAAAGCAGTTGATCAAGATTAGAGCAGAGATAGGGGCGCCTGGGTGGCACAGCGGTTGAGCGTCTGCCTTCGGCTCAGGGCGTGACCCCAGCGTTATGGGATCGAGCCCCACATCAGGCTCCTCTGCTATGAGCCTGCTTCTTCCTCTCCCACTCCCCCTGGTTGTGTTCCCTCTCTCGCTGGCTGTCTCTATCTCTGTCAAATAAATAAATAAAATCTTAAAAAAAAAAAAAAAGATTAGAGCAGAGATCAATGAATTAGAAACCAGGAGCACAGTAGAGCAGATCAACAGAACTAGAAGCTGGTTCTCTGAAAGAATAAATAAAATTGACAAACCACCAGCAGGACTTATCCAAAAGAATAGAGAAAGGACCCAAATTAATAAAATTATAAATGATAAGGGAGAGGTCACAACCAACACCAATGAAATAGGGAGGATTATTAGAAACTTTTATCAACAGCTTTATGCCAATAAATTAAGCAATCTGGAAGAGATGGAGGCCTTCCTGGAAACCTATAAACTACCAAGACTGAAACAGGAAGAAATCGATTTTTTAAGCAGACCAATTAATTATGAAGAGATTGAAACAGTGATTAAAAACCTTCCAAAAAACAAAACGCCAGAGCCTGATGGATTTCCCGAGGAATTCTACCAAACATTCAAAGAAGAAATAATACCTATTCTCCTAAAGCTATTTCAAAAAATAGAAATAGAAGGAAAGCTACCAAACTCATTCTATGAGGCCAATATTACCTTGATCCCCAAACCAGGCAAAGACCCCATCAAAAAGGAGAATTACAGGCCAATTTCCATGATGAATATGGACACCAAAATTCTCAACAAGATCCTTGCTAATAGAATCCAACAGTACATTAAAAGGATTATTCATAATGACCAAGTGGGATTCATCCCTGGGATGCAAGGTTGGTTCAACATTCACAAATCTATCAGTGTGATAGATTATATCAACAAGAAAAAAGCCAAGAATCATATGATCCTCTCCATAGATGCAGAAAAAGCATTTGACTAAATACAGCATCCTTTCCTGATTAAAACCCTTCAGAGTGTAGGCATAGAGGGCACATTCCTCAATCTCATAAAAACCATCTATGAAAAGCCTACAGCAAATATCATTCTCAATGGGGAAAAGTTGGAAGCCTTTCCCTTGAGATCAGGAACACGACAAGGATGCCCACTCTCACCATTATTATTCAACATAGTACTAGAAGTCCTTGCAACAGCAATCAGACAACAAAAAGGGATAAAAGGTATCCAAATCGGCAAAGAAGTCAAATTGTCTCTCTTCACAGATGACAAAAAGTCATGAAAACCCAAAAGACTCCACCCCCAAACTACTAGAAGTTATAGAGCAATTCAGTAATGTGGCGGGATACAAAATCAATGCTCAGAAATCAGTTGCATTTCTATACACAAATCATGAGACTGAAGAAAGAGAAATTAGGGAATCCATCCCATTTACAATAGCACCAAAAATCATATGTTATCTTGGAATTAACCAGAGACGTAAAGGATCTATATTCTAGAAACTATAAATCACTCTTGAAAGACATTGAAGAAGACAATAAAAGATGGAAAAGTATTCCATGCTCATGGATCGGAAAAATTAACATAGTTAAAATGTCCATGCTACCCAGAGCAATCTACACTTTCAATGCTATCCCGATCAAAATACCAATGACATTTTTCAAAGAACTGGAACAAACAGCCCTTAAATTTGTGTGGAACCAGAAAAGGCCCCGAATCGCCAAGGAATTGTTGAAAAGGAAAAACAAAGCTGGGGGCATCACAATGCCGGATTTCAAGCTATACTACAAAGTTGTGATCACAAAGACAGCATGGTACTGGCACAAAAACAGACATATAGACCAATGGAACAGAATAGAGAACCCAGAAATGGACCCTCGGCTCTTTGGGCAACTAATCTTTGATAAAGCAGGAAAAAACATCCAGTGGAAAAAATACGGTCTCTTCAATAAATGGTGCTGGGAAAATTGGACAGCTACATGCAAAAGAATGAAACTTGACCACTCTCTCACACCATACACAAAGATAAACTCTAAATGGTTGAAAGACCTCTATGTGAGACAGGAATCCATCAAAATCCTAGAGGAGAGCATAGGCAGCAACCTCTACGACATCGGCCAAAGCAACCTTTTTCATGACACATCTCCAAAGGCAAGAGAAACAAAAGATAAAATGAACTTGTGGGACTTCATCAAGATAAAAAGCTTCTGCACAGCCAAGGAAACAGTCAAAAAAACTAAGAGGCAGCCCACGGAATGGGAGAATATATTTGCAAATGACACTACAGATAAAAGACTGGTATCTAATTTCTACAAAGAACTTCTCAAACTCAATACACAAGAAACAAATAAATCATAAAATGGGCAGAAGATATGAACAGACACTTTTCCAATGAAGACATATAAATGGCTAACATACACATGAAAAAATGTTCAAAATCATTAGCCATCAGGGAAATTCAAATCAAAACCACACTAAGATACCACCTTATGCCAGTTAGAATGGCAAAAATTGACAAGGCAAGAGGGAGAGGATGTGGAGAAAGAGGATCCCTCCTACATTGTTGGTGGGAATGCAAGTTGGTACAGCCACTCTGGAAAACAGTGTTGTGGTCCCTTAAAAAGTTAAAAATTGAGCTACCCTATGTTCCAGCCATTGCACTACTGGGTATTTACCCAAAGAAACAGACGTAGTGAAGAGAAGGGCCATATGCACCCCAAGTTCATAGCAGCATTGTCCACAATAGCTAAATTGTGGAAGGAGCCAAGATGCCCTTCAACAGATGACTGGTTTAAGAAGATGTGGTCCATATATACAATGGAATATTACTCAGCTATCAAAAAGAACGATTTCTCAACATTTGCTGCAACATGGATGGCACTGGAGGAGATAATGCTAAGTGAAATAAGTCAAGCAGAGAAAGACAATTATCATATGATTTCTCTCATCTATGGAACATAAGAACTAGGAAGATCAGTAGGAGAAGAAAGGGATAAAGAAAGGGGGGTAATCAGAAGGGGGAATGAAGCATGAGAGACTATGGACTATGAGAAACAAACTGAGGGCCTCAGGGGGAGGGGGGTGGGGGAATGGGATAGACTGGTGATGGGTAGTAAGGAGGGCATGTATTGCATGGTGCACTGGGTGTTATACGCAAGTAATGAGTCATCGAACTTTACATCAAAAACCAGGGATGTACTGTATGGTGAATAACATAATAAAAATATTACTAAAAATTTTAAATTGATATTATTTTATGTCTAGAAATTTGGCAACATCTATTAAAATATAAAATAAGAATTCCTTTTACTGCTACAATTTTTGTTGTAAGACTTTATCCCATAAAAAAGAAAGTTTGTGTATTTATATATCTGTGTGCATCCAAACATGGTTGGATATTCACTGCAGTTTGATTTGAACTATTGCAAGGTGGAAAAATTAAATGTTCAAAAATAACAGTAGAATTTTTAAAAATAGTATATTTACACCATGCAATACCATAAAGTTAGTAGAAAGAATGACATAACTACTTCTGATATGGGGTGTTTAATGGAAACACTCTTTCAAAGTGTTTAATGGAGAAATAAAGTTACTGAATAGTACACATAACAAGCCCATTTATGTAAATATACAAAGAAATCCAAAGATGTGTTTGTACATATATGTAAAATAACTTGAAGAAAATATGAAATATTTCAGGGTTTCTGCACCTTTGGAGAATGGAATTAAGATGATCTGGAAGGAAATAGAGTGGACTAGGAATAAAATTATTTCTTACATTTTATGCTTCTGTATGTTAAGAATATATACGTTTTTATATAATTTTTCTTCATTGTATAAATCATGGAAAAATCCATTGGCACTCCATCACATAATGCAATAAGGGAAAACCTGAACCACTGAAATGGAAAAACAGTTAAGCAAATGCTCTGAAGAACAAAAACTAATGCGGTGGAAAAAGGCAACCATGAAAATAAATGGGGAAGGAGAACAGGGAGAAGAAATCAGGACCATCATTATCATCATCATAGTCATGAAGATGATGATTATAGTAGTAGTAGTAATAATACAATGATAATCCTGGAGACTAGAATGCTAACAGACTGCAAACGAGAATGTTCAACATTGACCACCTTCACTGTATTTTGCCAGAGGGAACAATACTTCTTGATGTGTAGGGCAATTGCATTTAATTCACCAAATTATCTCAATTATCTCAAATGACTGTATAAAGTTATGGCATATACAAACAAAAACACCAATTAAAAAAGCAAACCAAACAAATCCTGTGTGTGTGTGTGTGTGTGTGTGTGTGTGTGTGTGTGTGTGTGTGTATAACTTTCCTTTTTGGAATTTTTAACTTTTTTTTTTTTTTTTGAGGGGAAGGGGTGAGGCTGGGCGTTGCTTGTTTCCAGCCAGAGGTAACAAGCCCTCTTTTCTGTGTTCTCCCCTTGACTTCCTTCCCCTATTCCCATCCTTTCCTGCTCTTCCCTACCTTGGCTCTCCCCTTCCCTCCTCTTCCTTTTGCTCCTCTCCTCTCTTCATTTCTTCTTTCTTTCAAGCCAGAATTCCATTTGAAGAGACTAGGGACAACAGCCAACTAGCATAAGAGGAAGAATGAAAAGACGACAGAACATATATTAATCATGCTGTCTGTTGCTCTCTAATAACTCTACCATCTATATTTCATCTAAGAAATGAAACTGCCTTTATGGCGAACTCTATAGCTGGGTTTGTGTGGGAACTCCAGCAGTTCGTGTTGTCTGATGCATAGGTGCTTGATTTTATTTTTTCTTTGAAGTCACCAGTCAGCATACTGATATCCTGGAACTCGGCTCTAGGTATTACCTCGATTGAGGAGGTTGGAAGACATGCTGCTACTACCCTACTCTGTGCTCAAATCCTTCCTCCAATCGAGTTGCTGAAGTCCTGGCAGTCTCCAAAGGCAGTCTTCTTTTCACAGCTAGAAAGAGGCTTGTTTGGGATTCACTTTTAAACGGCCCTTATTTACCTACCGTATGTTATAGCAAAATACTGCCCCCTCTTCCACCATCTTGTAATATAGCCAATTCCCAGACTTTCTTGGATATTTTCTAAAAAGCTCATTCTGCTGAGGAAAAAGCTGTATATTTGTGCATTCTTTCACACTAACGTTTTCGCATGATACATTTTTGAATTGTTTGAATTGTAAATTTTGCCATTTTTTTTAAACGTGAATGAAAAAGAGATGTAATTTTTCAATCTGCTATGCTACCCTGATCTATCTTCCTTCCTTCCTTCCTCCCTTCTTCCCTCCCTCCCTAGCTCTCTCTCCCTCTCTGCCTTCCTTCCTCCCCCTGCTTTCTTTCTTTCTTTCACACCAATGGACAACCATTTATTCATACTCTCAGTGTTTCATCATGAAAAAGAATACACCCTTTGAGCCTAAGAATAGTTGTATACTATTAAGCAGATTGTTTAAGCTTTCTGTGCCATCTGTAAAGTGATTTTTCTCGTATCTAACTCCTATAGTTGTTGTTAGGAATGAAGGGGGTCTTGTATGCAAAGCATGCAGAAGGGCTCCTGGAACATTTTTTGTTGTGTTGTTTTTGTTTTTTTGTTTTGTGTTGTTTTTGCATATGTGTAAGCCATTCTGATTTACTCATTCCTTCATTCAACAGATTTTAATTTAGCAAATTATCTGTGCCAGGCTTGCTCATACATGCTGGAGATGCAGTAGCAGTCAGGGTAGCCAAGAGATCTGCTTTTATGGGATTCGTATTCCAATAAGGTTGGTTTGAAAATGTACAAGTAAAGGAGTACATGATATTTCAGAGCATGAAAGTAATAGACCTGTTTTATCAGTACATCATAGCCCCCACTTCCCCTCTGTCCTCTTACTACCCTAGCCCTGGGCCCTCTGCTTCAAGAGACCCTGCTCTGCCATCCTCTAGCCACACCTTTCCCCACGAGGTGAGGGCTCTCTGGGCCAAGGGAATGTGCCAAGAGTTTATAATTACTCCAGATCCCCAGATCCTCAGAAAGTTCCAAATGGCCCCAGCCACTTTCAGAACTCTCCGGGGCCCTCTGTGTATCCTGTGGAGGCAGCTATAGGCATTTACAAATTTTACAGATCATAGCAGGAGCAGCTGCTATGGTGACTGGGTCTTGAATACATGTGGAAAAGTGTGGCTATCCATCTACACGTGCTCAAAGGCATCTCAGT
Organism: Ursus arctos; assembly: GCF_023065955.2. NCBI lineage: Eukaryota > Metazoa > Chordata > Mammalia > Carnivora > Ursidae > Ursus > Ursus arctos. Next base: position 53,976,783 of record NW_026622808.1, on the reverse strand, counting down.
TGGGAAGGGGCTTTTACCTAGAATTCCACCAACTCTATAAAGTCAAAGTTAACTTTAATTTGAAGTTAATCAGCTAAAGCTGATTATATAATTCTGTCCAAAATAGCATATCTGCAATTAAATATTTCCTTCTTAAACATTGAAAATCATTAGATACTGAGGCTGATTCACTGAGTGGTTAAGAGGACTCACTTTAAGTAAGTGGGTTTGAATTATGGCTGTTTGTCTTACTACATATTACTTTTGAATCCTCAGTTTCTTCATCCGTAAAATGGTAACATAAAATATTTTACTCACATGAGATTGTTTGAGGATTAACTTAGGTAAGTATGTAAAAGGCTTAGAAGGTACTGTGGGCATAATACACACAATGGAACAAAAGACCATTCATATTGTTGCTGTTTAGTAATGGCATTTGCTTAGTGGGCAAAATTATTTCAAACTGTGGGACACAATGGGAGAAAAGATAAAATCCAATTTCTCAGTCGTCAGCTGAAAAATGAAGGCTCCACAGGTTGCTGGTCATATCCAGGGTGACATCTTGGCCTAGGGAAATGCTGATCTGGTTTTCAGGTTCTATGGTGTTTATCTGCTTACAGAATGTTGTCACTTCAGGGTTATGATTTCTTTTTGATGCTTCTTGGCAGAAAATTCTACATTCAACAGTAATTTCCATGTCTTTCTTCAGATCCGTTCCTCATCTTTGTGCAACCAAGGACACATTAGGAATTTTACTTTCTTGCTAAGTGTGGTAGATGTTCCAGAACCAAGGAGTCTGCTGGGAACTAAATTTGTAGTCAAGTAATGACAAGAAGGACCATTAACTTTCTCTTTGGTTACCTCTTCTCTTTGACTATGCTTGATTTGCCGTGTTAGCCTGTGCAGTTGAGGTGTTTTACTGAGACATAAACCCTTTGAAGAATTGCATGAAATTTCAACTGAGCTTTGGTTCTCTGCAAAAGTATTTTTCTTAGATGCGTGTTCTGAGCCTGTGGAGAATTTGACCACATTCATAGTTGTCACGGTGGCATACAGGTGGACTCTAGAAAGTGCTCCTATGAGCAGTCTGCACAGTGAGTAGAGAGATTTCCCAAAACATACTGTCCCTCAGTGTCAGGTACAGAGTTATGCAACACAGAGCTCTCACTTATCTCTAAGCCACTTCAGCTGCTCAAAATATGTCACTTAATTTCAAGTCATCAGAGGCTAGAAGGCATTGAGGGGCATATGAGTACCACTCGTCCCTTACATGTTAAAACTACCCTGATGAGAATGTTCTGAGTTAACGCTTTCAGTTTTTTAAGGAATCTCTGTGACATATATGAATAATTCATTCATGATATTGAAAGTGTCACCACAGAGGCTTCCTCCCCAGAGTGTCTTGGTAAAACTACTGACAGCACGAAAATGAGCCTTATCAGAAGAACATCACCAGAATAGGACTGGAGGGAGTGACCATCAGACTATCTCTCGAGGTTGTCGGCTTTTACAGATTAGGTTCCTGTGGAAATTCAGATGTGGTGCTGGAAAGGTCATGAAGGTAATGCGGATTAAAATTCTTCCGAGGTATGTTTGTGGGGGATATAGATATAGATATATAGATAGATATAGATAGATAGATATGTTATCTTCTAAATTCTTTAGCTTATGAGTAAGAAACAGGAAGTCAAAAATTCCCTTCCTTGGCAGACTTTCTTGGGAGTCTAGCATTCCTTTGTAGAATTCAGAAAAAAATGTTTTGAAATGAGACACAGTCATCTGACGATGCAGGAAGGTGACCCTCGCTGTGGCACGGTAGGTTATATACTTCAGATATTGCTTTGGACTCACTGAAAACTGCTAAATAACCCATATAATGTCCAGTGAGATGCCTGTGGTGTCCGTTATAATCATAGCTGTTGAGTGCTTCATGTGCCCTGTTTCAATTAATCCACCCAACAGCCCTATGAAGTAGCTTTACTTACAATTATCATCACATTGTAGAAGAGACAAAACTAAAAGGTTGTGATGCTGGCAGACCAGATCCCGGGACCCAGAGGTGGTCCCACAGGACCAGCCAAGAGAGTTCTTGGCTTCGGGTAAGATGGGAATCAAATATGAACCCGCAGGAAGTGAGAGCGGGGTTTATTGGAGATATAGACAGAGCGGATACAGATGGAGCATCTGAGAGACTGGGTAAGGAAAAGAGCATGAGTCTCACCTTTGTTCAGGGTCCGGGGGTGGGGTTATTGAGGACAGATGTCTGGTGTACATGTCCCTTCAGACATCCAGGAATCTGTTAGAACAAAGATGAGGACCTGGGTGTTATTCCTTGGAGCCAGGGGACCTTGGCTTCCAGAGATCTGGCGCTGAGGGTCTGGAGTATGCATGTGATAGCTTTGTCTGGTCATTCCTACCTGGTCCTTCCTTGGATGTTAGCTATTCTAAAGAAGTCATTAGCTCCATGTCCCTTAGAAGGAGAACATATGTTGTTTGCATTACAAGGCATGTGTAAAGTGGGGTGGGGGTGCAGGCCCTTGCAAGAATAGAAGCAGGAAAGAGAGCAAAGAAGTAGATTTTTATGGACTCCTTCAGTTTCCCTACCTTAATTGAATCAGTAGGACGCTTTTCTCAAAATCACTCAAGGAGTAAAGGTGAGTGCCTGGATTTGAACCCGTGTTCGCCTGACCAGAGCACTCATTCTCTGCAGCACAGTACAAAGATGGAGGTACCAGAGAAGACAGGCAAGATGTACAGTGTTTGTTTTACTCTTATCCTGAGGGGCAGAAGGGATTATACACAGATCATGAACTCTAGAGTTAATTCCATTGAAATGTATTACAGCCAAGTCATTGAAGTTCTGAACCTCTGTTTTATCATTTATGAAGGGAACTGGCTGGGTTTTCCAGGAAGATTAAATCACTTATCATATGTGGAAGTTCTCTGAGAATATGAGAACAACAGATGTGAAGCCCTCTGAGTGGGGACAAACTTAGAGGCAGGGGCCTTGTCTTGAGGGCACTGGATCCGCTTAACACAGTGTGTCACGGTTTTGCTTCCAGAAATACACAGTGAGCTGCACTTGCATGATTGTGCTCAAAGGGGAAGGTCCCTCGGAGGGACTGAAGGCTCACAGATTGTAGGAGTGCGTGGGCGGGAGAGTGTCTGAAATGCAAAGCACTGTTTTACCTCAACTGCATGGTCAGTGTCATATCCCTGGGAGGAGAATCTTTGAGGAGGAGAAGGGAAGCCTTATGAACCAAGGGGAAAACAAGTTTACAAAAGGGTAGAAAGTCAGACGGCTTTACATTTAGATTAGGTAAGAACAGGAGGGATCTGTGGCTTCTCGCTAGGAGCCCCAATGGAGAGAAGTTCATAAAGTTGATTATATTTTGCAGTATCCCCATGCTTGCATTGTTGTGTCCTTTTACTTTTCCTAAAGAATTTGTAGCCAATACTTTAAAACAAAAATACTTGTCATTAGTGAAAAGTTATATATACGATATTCATCAGTCATTTCTGGAAATTGGGGTATGGAAAAACCTCAAATAGATGTTTGTTCAACTTTTTTCTTTTCTTTTTTTTATTATGTTCAGTTAGACAACATATAGTACATTATTAGTTTTTGATGCAGTGTTCAGTGATTCATTGGTTGTGTATAATATCCAGTGCTCATCACAACACAAGCTCTCCGTGATACCCATCATCCGGTTACCCCACCTCTCACCCCCTCCCTTCTATAACCCTCAGTTTGTTTCCTGGAGTCCAGAGTCTCTCATGGTTTGTCTCCCTCTCTGATTTATTCCCATTCAGTTTTCCCTCCCTTCCCCTATGACCCTCTGTGCTATTTCTTATACTCCGCATATGAGTGATACCATATGAGCATTGTCTTCTCTGCTTGACTTATTTCACTTAGCATAATCCCCTTCAGGTTCCACCCATGTTGATGCAAATGGTGGGCATTCATCCTTTCTGATGGCTCAGTAATATTCTATTGCATATATGTACCACATCTTTATCCATTCATCTGCTGAAGGACATCTCGGCTCCTTCCACAGTTTGGCTATTGTGTACGTTGCTATGAATATTGGGGTACATGTGGCCCTTTTTTTCACTACATCTGTATCTTTGGGGTAAATGCCCAGTCATGAAATTGCTGGGTTGTAGGGTAGCTCTATTTTTAACTTCCTGAGGAACCTCCATACTGTTTTCCAGAGTGGCTATTCCAGCTCGCATTCCCACCAACAGTGTAAGAGGATTCCCCTTTCTCCACATACTCACCAACATTTATTATTTCCTGTCTTAATTTTTGCCATTCTAACTGGTGAAAATTGATATCTCATTGTGGTTTTGATTCAAATTTCTTGATGGCTAGTGATGTTGAACATTTTTTTCATGTGTCTGTTACCTGTTTGTATGTCTCCTTTGGAGAAGTGTCTGTTGATGTCTTCTGCCTGTTTCTTGACTGGATTATTTGTTTTTTGGGTGTTGAGTTTGAGAAGTTCTTTATAGATCTTAGATACCAGCCCTTTATCTGGTATCTTGTTATTTGCAAATATCTTCTCTCATTCCGTGGGTCACCTCTTAGTTTTGTTGACTGTTTCCTTTGCTGTGCAGAAGCTTTTATCTTGATGAAGTCCCAAAAGTTGATTTTTGCTTTTGTTTCCCTTGCCTTTGGAGACGTGTCTTGAAAGAAGTCACTGCAGCTGTTATCGAAGAGGTTACTGCCTATGTTCTCCTCTAGGATTTTGATGGATTCCTGTCTCACATTGAGGTTTTTCATACATTTTGAGTTCCCTTTGTCTCTGGTGTAAGAGAACGGTCCAGTTTCATTCTTCTGCATGTGGCTGTCCAGTTTTCCCAGCACCTTTTATTGAAGAGACTGTCTTTTTTCCATTGGATATTCTTTCCTGCTTTGTCAAAGATTAGTTGACCATAGAGTTGAGGGTCTATTTCTGGGATCTCTGTTCTGTTCCGTTGAACTATGTGTCTGTTTTTGGGCCAATACCATGCTGTCTTGATCACAGCTTTATAATATAGCTTGAAGTCAGGCATTGTGATGTTCCCAGCTTTGGTTTTCTTTTTCAACAATTGGCAATTGAAGGCCTCTGGCAATTCAGGTTTATTTGTTCCAGCTCTGTGAAAAATGTCAAAGGCATTGTGATAGGGATTGCACTGAAAGTGTAGATTACTCTGGGCAGCATAGACATTTTAACAATGTTTAGTCTTCCAATCCATGAGCAAGGAATGTTTTTCCATCTCTTTCTGCCTTCCTCCATTTCTTTCATAAGTGTTCTGTAGTTTCTAGACCACAGATCCTTGATCTTTTTGGTTGGGTTTATTCCTAGGTATATTATGGTTTTCGATGCTATTGTAAATGGAATTGATCCCTTAATTTCTCTTTCTTCAGTTACATTGTTAGTGTATAGAAATGCAACTGATTTCTGTGCATTGATTCTGTGTCCTGCCATGTTGCTGAATTGCAGTATGAGTTCTAGTAACTTTGGGGTGAAGTCTTTTGGTTTTTCCATGTAAAGTGTCATATCATCTGTGAAGAGAGAGAGTTTGATTTCTTCTTTGCCAATTTGAATCCCTTTTATTTCTTTTTGTTGTCTGATTGCTGAAGCTAGGACTTCTAGTACTATGTTGAACAATAATGGTGAGAGTGGTCATCCCTGTCATGTTCCTGACCTTAAGGGAATAGCTCTCAGTTTTTCCCCATTGAGAATGATATTCACTGTGTGCTTTTCATAGATGGCTTTGATATTGAGGTATGTTCCCTCTATCCCTATACTTTAAAGAGTTTTAAACAGGAAAGGATGCAGCATTTTGTCAAGGATCATATGTTTCTTGTCTTTTCATTTATTAATTTGCCCCATCATGTTGATTGATTTCCAAATTTGAACCACCCCCACATCCCAGAAATAATTCCCACTTGGTCATGGCAAATAATTCTTTTAATGTACTGCCGGATCCTATTGGCTAGGATCTTGTTGAGTATTTTGGCATCCATGTTCATCAGGGATATTGGTCTGTAATTCTCATTTTGATGGGATCTTTGTCTGGTTTTGGGATCAGGGTAATGCTGGCCTCATAGAATGAGTTTGGAAGTTTTCCTTCTATTTCTATTTTTTGAAACAGCTTCAGTAGAATAGGTATTATTTCTTCTTTACATGTTTGGTAGAATTCCCCTGGGAAACCATCTGCCCTGGACTCTTGTTTTTTAGGAGGTTTAGATTACTGCTTCAATTTACCTGCTGGTTATTGGTCTCTTCAGATTGTCTTTTTCTTCCTATTTCAGTCTTGGTAGTTTATAAGTTTCCAGGAATGCATCCATTTCTTCTAGATTGTTTAATTTGTTGGCGTATAGTTGCTGGCAATAATCTCTAATCATTGTTTCTATTTCCTTGGGGTTCTCTCCCCTTTCATTCATGAGTTTATTAATTTGGGTCCTTTCCCCCCCACCTTTTTTTTTTTTTTTTTGATAAGTCTTGCCAGAGGTTTATCAAACTTATTAATTCTTTCAAAGAACCAGCTTCTACTTTCGTTGATCTGTTCTACTGGTTTTCTGGTTTCTATTTCATTGATTTCTGCTCTAATCCTTATTATTTCTCTTCCCCTACTTGGTTTAGGCCTTATTTATTGTTCTTTATCTAGGTCCTTTAGTATAAGGTTAGCTTGTGCATTTGGGACTTTTCTAATTTTTTAGAGAGGCTTGGATGGCTATGTATTTCCCTCTTAGGACTGCCTTTGCAATATCCCATAGGTTTTAGACTGATGTGTTTTCATTCTCATTAGTTTCAATGAATTGTTTAAGTTAATTAATTTCCCGGTTGACCCAATCATTCTTCAGCAGGATGCTTTTTAACTTCCAAGTGTTTGAGTTCCTTCTGAATTTCTTCTTGTGGTGGAGTTCCAGTCTCACAGCACTGTGGTCTGAAAATATGCAGGGGATAATCTTAATCTTTTGGTATCAGTTGAGACCTGACTTCTGACCCAGTATGTGGTCTATTCTGGAGAATGTTCCGTTGTGCACTCAAGAAGAATGAGTATTCTGTTATTTTAGGATGGAAAGTTTTGTATATATCTACAAAGTCCATCTGGTCCAGTGTGTCATTCAAAGCTCTTGTTTCTTTGTTGATCTTCTGCTTAGATGATCTGTCCATTGCTGTGAGTGGAGTGTTGAATTCCCCTACTGTTAATGTATTATTATCAATATGTTTCTTTATTTTGGTTATTAACTGGTTTATATAATTGGCTACTCCCCTGTTGGTAGCATAGATATTTATAATTGTTAGATTTCCTTGTTGGCTAGACCCTTTAGATATGATATGGTTTCCCTCTACATCTCTTACATCATCTTTGGTTTAAAATCTAATTTGTCTAAGGGTTACTACCCCAGCTTTCTTTTGAGGTCCATTAGCATGATATATCGTTCTCCATCCCCCAACTTTCAATCTGGAGATGTCTTTAGGTTCAAAATGAGTCTCTTGTGGACAGCATATGGATGGGTCCTGCTTTTTTATCCAATCTGAAACCCTGTATTTTTTCATGGGAGTATTCAGCCCATTTACATTCAGAGTAACTATTGAAAAATATGAATTTAGTGCCATTGAATTGCCTGTAAAGTCCCTGTTTCTATAGATTTTCTGTTTCTTTCTGGTCTATGTGACTCTTGGGGTTTCTCTTTGCTTACAGAATCCTCCTTAATATTTCTTGCAGGGCTGGCTTGGTGGTCACACATTCATTCAGTTTCTGCCTGTCCTAAAAGCTCTTTATCTTTTCATCTGTTCTGAATGACACCCTTGCTATGTAAAGTATTCTTGGCTGCATATTCTTTTCACTTAGTACCCTGAATGTGTCTTGCCAGCCCTTCCTGGCTTGCCAGGGGTCTGTGGACATGTCTGATATTATTCTGATGTTCCTCCCTCCATACGTAAGAAATCTCTTCCCTCTAGCTGCCCTCAGATATCTTCCTTGTCTCTAAGATTTGTAAACTTCACTATTATATGTTGGGGTTTTGATCTATTTTTATTGATTTTGGGAGGGGTCCTCTCTGCCTCTTGGGCACGAATGCTTGTTTCTTTTCCCAGATTAGGGAAGTTCTCAGCTATGATTTGCTCAAATATACTTTCTAGTCCTCTCTCTCTCTCTCTCTACCCCCTCAGGGATCCCAATAATTCTGACATCGGAATGTTTCATGGCATCATTGATCTCTCTAAGTCAATTTTCATGGGCTACTAGCTGCCTATCCCTATTTTCCTCAGCTTCCTTCCTTTCTATCAGCTTATCTTCTAGATCACTGATTAGCTCTTCTGCCTCATTTATGCTGACTGTTAGAGTATCCAGGTTAGACTGTATCTCATTCATAGCATTTTTAAGTCAGCCTGATTAGATCTCATTTATACCCTTAGAGATTCTATATTATCACTAATGCTTTTTTCAAGCCTAGCTATTGACTTCATGATTGCTATCCTGAAGTCTATCTCTGACATCTTGCTTATATCCATATCCATTAGTTCTGTGGCAGAGGACATTGTCTCTGGTTCTTTTTTTTGTTGAGAGTTCCTCCTCCTAGTCATTCTGTCAAGGGATGGTTAAGCAAATGAACAGAGTCCAAAATATCAATCACAACCCAAACTAGATTCACCCTAGCAAAATCTGGAGTGGTCAGACACCACCACTGAAAAACCAAAAAACAAGAGTGAAAAGGGGGGGGAAAGAGGGGGGCTATTATCTCTCAGTGTGGACAAAGCAGGTTTCTGTTGTTCCTAGGTGTATTTTGGTCTGTGTGTTAGAGGACACTATGTCCCAAAATTACAAAGAAATTAAAACTTGTATATATAAAAAGATAAAACTGAATAGAGTGGAGAAAAGGGGCTAAATTAAAGCATATATCTATAAAACTATAGGTGTGTAAAAATACAAGTTAAAAAGCCACTATGAAAAATAAGTTGATATAATAGACATCTAGTTGAAATGAGGAGAAGGTAAAAAGAAAAATACAACAGAGAAAAAACATGAGAAAAGGCAAAAGAAAGAAAGAAAGAAAGAAAAGTATTCTATCTGAAAAAAAAAAAAAAAAAAAAAACAAGTCTTGAGGCCACACCTAGAGCGCAATATACAATTTTCCCCTGGCGTTGGGATTTTATAGTCTTATAGAATTCATAGAATTGTCATCCACCTGTTCTTCCAGCCTGTCTTCTGGGGGAGGGGTCTGCCACACTGTTTCTCAGGTAACCCTGCCTGTGTAGAGTTGCCCTGCCCCCCTGTCAGGGGGATGGGCTCAGTGGAAACCAGTCCTCCATGTGGCTTTCGTTCCCTGGGTGCTTTCTGCACTTCTTCAGAGGATCAGAGCAAAAAGGGCCACAGCCAAACCTCTGGTCCAGAGCAGAAAAATCTCATTCTGACCTCTTTAATAGGCCCTCCATTTCTGCATGTGCCACTGAAAACTGCAGGCCCCATGGTGCGTGCCCACAGCAACTCTCTCAGAGGTAGTCCTAGGGGTCCGGGAGTGCCTCTGCCCTTCTTGCTTCTAAAACCTTGAGCAGCTGCAGGCTCACACACTCACCCAAAGCTCTAGGATCAGGTCTGGGTTCCATCCTAAAGCCCTTCCCTGGCCACTATTGCTCTGTGAGTTTTTGCCCCATCTCAGGTGCAGGTTCCAGACTTTTTCAGGCTGTTCAAGGAAGGAGCAGTTTTTGACCGACCGGCTTATGGCTCATGGCAGTCTGAGCTGGGAGTCCCTTCCTGGGCTCACTGACCATAACCTGCTTCCTGACTCCAATGCCTGGGCACTCTACCGTTCCAGGAATCCCTTTTGCTCTGTGGTCCCTCATAACCAGAGACCACAATGCCCTACCTAGAATTCTGCCTTTTCATTTCCAGAGCCCCCTTCAGAGAGGGATGTCGCTCCCTAGAGCAGATTTCTAAGGGTTCTGATTTTGCACTCCAGTGTTCTATCACTTTCCAGGCACCAGCTTATGGCGGCTCCCTCCCCCTTCTGTTCATCTTCCAATATCTCCCCGCAGATTCAGGAGGCTACAGGTCCTACCTTGCAAAAAAGCAGTCCCTTTTCTGCTTGTAGAGATCAGATATATATTCTTACATCTCAGGCTGATTTCATGGGTGTTCAAAATGGTTTGATAGCTCTCCAGCTAAATTCAGGGGACCAGTGGAAATGGGGTCCCTTACTCCTCTACCATCTTGCCTCCTCAAAAAAATAAAATGATGTTTTTAAATTTAACTTTAAAAAGGGTTTGAGTAACGGAGCAAGGCAAAATCCCTGAGAAAGAAAGAGATGTTCACAGGCCCAGCTGATAAAGTTAAGTGGGTTGTGAACCTAAGAATTGGAAGTTTATATCACCACCACCATCCTCAAAGTCCTCACCCTTAGAGCTGCTGAATGTTTACTATAAACCATCTACTCACTGAACTAAGAGCTAAAGACATGGTGTTTCGCCTGAGACTCATAACAAGTCCATATTATAAATATACTGTAGATAACACAACTTGGGTAAAAAAAAATGTTCAGTAATATCTAAAAATAAATAAAATGCCAGTCTACATAGACCTGTTTGATTGTTAGGCCTTGAGGATTAACTTCTGTACATACTGAAAATTCACCTTTCCCCAACACTGACAAAAATCTGGATCAAAGTTGGGGTACACTTCTCAGAAGAACTTCCTTTTAAGAGAAAACATTGATAAAATACATATTGAAACTACTATAGTTTTCTCAAAGCACATCAATAAATGTAAAAGGCTAACAAGTCAAGAAAACATTGGAAACATATATAATAAAAGATTAATGACTTAGGGTGTAAAGAGCTCTTATATTTTAATAATAAAGACATTTAAGGGGCACCTGGGTGGCTCAGTCAGTTAAGCATCTGCCTTTGGTTCAGGTCATGATCTCCAGGTCCCAGGATCAAGTCCCACATCAGGCTTCCTGTTCAATGGGGAGTCTGCTTCTCCCTTTCCCTCTACCTCCCCACTTGTTCTCTCTCCCTCTCTCTTAAATGGATAAATAAAATCTTTAAAAAAAAAAAAAAGAAAGACATTCAAAAGTGGAAAAATTAATAGAATATAAAAAGAAGAAATAAAATGACCAATGAACATGCCATGACTTAGCATTTTCAACACAGGGTTAGTTATCAAGATGCATAAGAGTTGCTAGAAAAAAGAAACCAGTTAGCTTTAGGATAAAGAACATGTGATTTGAGTTTCAAAGTTGTGTGTGCAGAGAAATAGCTCCAGATGGAAAGGAAAGATTCTTTTTATTCTTGTAGAAGGAGCTATGGGCTGATGGTTGGAACCAAGCTTATAAAGAAGCTTGTAGATGGAATGGAGTATTTTTTTAACTTTCTAGCAACAAGGTAGTTGACAGTGGTTGTAACAGTAATGAAGAACTTGGTTTATCTACTAAAAATAATAATAGACTAACAGTTTCTATCTTTTATTATTTTTAATTGTGGTTAAAAAAACATACATAACATAAAATTTATTTTCTAAACCACTTATAAGTTAATCATATTAAACATATATTTACATTTTTGTAAATCAGATCTCTGGAACATTTTCATCTTGCAAAACTTAAACTCTATGCCCATTAAACAACTCCCCACTTCCCCTTCTTCTCAGCCCCAGGAAACTACCTTTCTACTTTCTGATTCTATAAATTTTACCGCTTTAGGTACCATAGGTAAGTGGAATCATATAGTATCTATTGTTTTCGTGACTGGCTTATTTCACTTAGCATAAGGTCCTCAAGGTTCATCCATATTGTGGCATGTGACTGAATTTCCTCTCTTTTTAAGACTGGATATTATTCTCTCTCCTTCTTTCTCTCTCTAGATAGATAGAGAGAGAAATAGATATATTTACATCACATTTTTTGTTTATTCATTTACTGATGAAACTTGGGATGGAAACTATAAAAAAAATAACAGAAATAAAAGTATTGGTGAGGATGTGGAGATACTGGAACTCTTGTGTATTGCTGGCAGAAATGTAAAATAATTCAGTCTTTATGGAAAATAGTATGGCATTTCGTCAAAAATTCAAAAATAGACTTAGCGTATGTTCCAGCAAATCACGCTTCTAGGTATATAGCCAGAGGAATTGAAAGCAGGATCTTGAAGAGATATTTGTAAATCCATGTATATACATGCTGAATTCTTAGCAGCATTATTCACAGTAGCCAAGGGGTAGAAGGAGCAATTTTACCATGATACATATGTTACTTAACAGAAAGGTAAAAATCACTTAGGAAGTCAGAATCCAGCATCATCTTTGCACAAGACAGCCAGTAGAGGTATGCGCAAAGGGATAAAAAGTGTTGTTTTGGGGGCACCTGGGTGGCTCAGTCGGTTAAATGTATGCCTTTGGCTCAGGTCATGATCTCAGGGGTCTTGGGATCGGGCTCCACGTCAGGCTCACTGCTTACTGGGGAGTCTGCTTCTCCCTCTGCCCCTCTCCCCGCTTGTGCGCTGTCCCTCTCTCTCTCTCTCAAATAAATAAGTAGTCTTTAAAAAAAAATAAGTGTTGTAGGGAGGCACGAAAGCATTCATAAGAGAGATGATTAAGAAAGTTCCCACTTGAGAGGAGGGAAAAAGATTCTGGGAATCTTTTAGACTTATAGAAAAATTGCACGGAAAGTGCGTGCACGCTGCGCCACCCCCGACTCTTACGTTATTAACGTCTCGCCTTCGTGTGGTACATTTGCTACAACTGAGGAGCCAGTCTATTATTAACTGAAGTCTATAGTTTACATTAGAGTTCATTCTTTGGGTTGTACGGTTCCACGGGTTTTGACAAATGCTTAATGTCCGGTATCCATCATCGGGGAATTATACAGAATAGCCTCACTGCTCTCAAATGCCCTGGGCTCCACCTAGTCGTCCCTCCCTCCGTCTCCTGAACTCCGGCAACCTCTGGTCTCTCTACTGTCTCCGTAGTTCTGTTTTCTCCAGAAAGCCATATATGTAAAGTCGTACAGTATGTAGCTTGTTCAGTGGCTTATTTGACATAGCATTATTTCCCTTGGATTTGAGAGACTAAAATTTACGTGAAAATGTGTCAACATTTAAGTAACATGTTAAGTAAGTCGACGCTAGGGGGCGTGATTCACAAAATTCTGATTGGAACAGTGTGCTCTGGAACTGCACAAGATAACAGCCCCATCCAAATAATAACGAGGTCTTTGGTGATTATTTTCTTTCCATATGCAATCTCTCACTTATCCCCCTCATTAGATTACAGGCATTTTATTTTATTATTTTTAAAAAAGATTTATTTACTTGACAGAGAGATAGAGAGCACAGGCAGGGGGAACAGCAGAGAGGGGGGGAGAAGCAGGCTCCCCGCTGAGCAAGGAGCCCCATGCAGGACTTGATCCCAGGACCGTGGGATTCTGACCTGAGCCGAGGGTAGACACTTAACCGACTGAGTCAGCTAGGCACCCCAGATTACAGATATTTATATACAATGTCAGTCTATTTCTATTTCTTACCAAGGCCCGTGAAATGACTTTTCAATGATAAGAACCTGAAAGATGCCTATTTTTTTCATCTTGTTTTAGTTAAAATTGGAGGAAACAAAACTTGATGTTTTATCCCAGGTTTTACGCTCACACCAAAAATCTAGTTAGATGTGTGTACTGTAACTGTGCCAGTTCCATTTAGGCAATTCCACCTTGCACCGCTGTCAATTTAATACTCCTGAATTGTCACTCTAATTAATTACTTCTTACTCATTAAGCATTCATGACCTCTCTTGGAGCGACTATGTTCACGAGAGCTCCTCACTCCTGTTTACCCACTTACCTTTATACTCTACACTCTAAAGGTGGCTCTCAAACTTTCGTGTGCATCAGAATCTCCACAGGGCTTGTTAAAACACAGCTTTCTGGGCCCCACACCCAGACTTTCTGATGTTGTAGGTCTGGGTGAGGCCCTAGTACCTGCCTTTCCAGTTAGTTCCTGGATGGTGCTGAGGAGGAAACTCCCCTTTGAGAACTACTGCTCTAGTATAACTCAGCTGCCTGTTCTTTCTTTTCATGTATGCTTTATTCTTCAAAAGAAATTCTCCATTCTGGATTTTTCTGTTTCTCACATTCTACTTGTTGACACTCTGCACATTCTTCAAGTCCCCTCCCTCCACTGACAGTTTCATGGTCTGTCATTTACAAAGGATTTCCTGAATCCTCCTCCCAACCCCTCCCACCTGCTACCACATGATCCAAGCCACCCTCTTCCCTCACCCACATTTCTGCAGGAGCCTCTTAATTGGTCTCCTTGCTTCTTGTGCTGTCTTCTTAGAGGCATATATTTTAAGAGGCTCCTTCTAGTCTCTTAAACAGAACGACTGCAGGTTTCTTTTGCACATGGAAAGCATATTGCATAGATAGGCCATTCTATTAAAAATCTGATATATAGGGTCCAGTGAATAGGAATAATTTTTTTCCTTTGATTCATCTCTTCTTTCTTGTTTATACTCTTAACACAAACCTACCTTATTGTTTTTTAAATTATGAAATTATTTAGTTTTTCTTTTCTTAAGTGGTTAAGTGTAAAGCCTTAAGAAACTAGCCATCAGGGAAATGCAAATCAAAACCACAGTGAGATACTATTTTTCTCACAACAGAGCAGCTGTAATTAAAAAGACAGACAGTAACGAATAAGGAGAAACTGGAACACTCATAAATTGCTGGTGGGGATGTAAAATAATGCCGGCAGCTGGAAATCAGTCTAGTGGTTCCTCAAAGGTTACATATAGAACTATAATGGGACCACAAACCCCACTCCTGAGTATAAACCCAAGAAGACTTAAGAAATACATTCGCACAAGAACTTGTACACAAATGTTCATAGCAGCATGATTCGTGACATCCCAAAAGTGGATATAACCCAAATGTCCATCAACTGATGAATGGATGAATGAAATGGGATATATCCCTAAAAGGAGATATTACTAAGCAATGAAAAAGTAATAGGGTACCGTTACATGCTATAATATTGATGAACCTTGAAAGCTAAGGAAAAGAAGACAGTCACAAAATACCAGATATTGCATGATGTCATTTGTATGAAATTCCCAGAATAGGCAAATCTATAAAGATAGAAAAAGAATTAGTGGCTGCCTATTGGGGATGGGAGGTTGAGGAAAAATGGAAGTGACTGCTGAAGGGCATGAGCTTGCTTTTTGGGGTGATTAAAATGTTCTAAAATTGTCGTAATGGTTACATATCTTAACTCTGAATATACTAAAGAGCATTGAAGTATACATTTTTTTGGGCCAATTTTATGGTACATGACTTATGTACCCATAAAGCTGTTGTTTTTTAAAAAATCAAATAGGCAAAACTTTAAGGTTTAAGGGCATCTCTTTGGCTAAGGTCAGGAGAAAGTGCAATGAAAGAAACAAAAATAAATAAAAACAACTCTTTGAACAGTTGTTAGCAGTGGGTCGGTAGTATTCAACGTCCGCATTGATCTCAATGACCTAAACATTCCCAGATTTGTTTTTGACTCAAATACATCCATGCATTTCTCTCTGCAATTCAAATACTGGTTGACATGAAAGCATTTTCTTAGACCTTTCCTATTACTTTGCTTTTTACAATCAAGTGCATGACAGGCCCAAGAGACAGTACTTAATTTTAGCCTCTGCCTGCTACTGGGAAATTTGTTCTCTTAAATAATTCTAGATTGCACTGAATTCAGGATATTGAGGAAAGAATATACCCAATGAGAAGTGCCATACACATTAAGTAAATGTGAAAAAACATACTTCATAAATTTGTTTAGGGTACATATAAAAGAAAACTATGAACAAATATCTGAATGTTATGTTTTAAATGAGTATTATATGCTGTTTATCTACTGAGTATATTTTATTTTTAAATTTATTATTATTTTATTATTATTATTATTATTTTAGAGAGAGAGCACGTGAGTGGGTGTGGGGAAGGGCAGAGGGAGAGAGAGAATCTTAAGCAGGCTCCATGCTCAGCGCACTGCCTAATGCAGGGCTCAATCTCACGATCATGAGTTTATGACCTGATCCGAAATCAAGAGTTAGTCGCTAAACCGACTGTGCCACCCAGGTGCCCCCCGAGTATACTCTAGGGGTTCTTCTTGATACACGTAGTTCTACAGTTCTTCAATTTGTAAAACGTATCACTGGAATTCCATAACATTATCATAGTCAGAAGTGGTTTCTACAAATAGTAAAAATATGTATGTAGCCTTTGACGTAAAAAGAAACTCAGAATATCTGTCATCAGAACTTGGAGCTAAACCTCAGCCACTTCGTACAGAGAAGAGACTGGCATCAGACAATGCTGTAGGTGCCAGTGGCATAGTCTGCCTGAAACCACTAAGGGGAAAATGATTGACAGGCCTCATAGGAACGTCTAGTCACTTTAAACCAGCTGACTCACATAGCCAATCTTATTATACGACATAAACGTTTTAGAAAACAAAAATTTCTAAAGACAGATTTAGCTGTCCAAAAAAGAACAGTGGACTCACAGAACCCTTGCCTCCAGAATATGATGTGTGTCATAACCCCCCAGCATGTGGGAAGCAATGTTTGAAAAGTCATTTTACTTTTATGTCTACATGATAAGAAGCTAATGCTTCATAATCTTTGAAATATAGGTTGATAGCATATTTATAGAAGTTAAATAAACATGCACACGTAAGTATTAGGGCCCTAAGCTCAAAAAACTTACAGACCGAGCAAAAGGCCTACTATGCAGATCCCAAGCTGGTGGTGACCCAGTGGAGCTGGGTATCAGAAATGGGTCTCTCCTGGTTTCTCTTGATGTTTAAACAATAAATCATTTTTGAACATAAGAAAAAAATTGCACATAAAATGCAGATTTCCAATTGATCTTGAGAAATACGAAAATCTAGAAACACTAGATTCAGATTCCTCTGTGACTCCAGTTAGGTGAGTGATCAATGGCTCTCTTGTTTAGTCCAAATGACTTAATTTCTGTTTTGGCCAAATCTCTGCCATTCTTTATTATATTTTGCTTGGCTGGTTTCGCTGCTCTATGGTATCTTCCGGGCTCTGGTACATAGTTAAATTTGTAGCATAAACTATTTCTGACCAAAATTCACAAGCCAAAATCATAACCTGTATAGGTAGGAAAGAGAGACACCAGATAGCTATTCAGAGACCATTTTAACCCTCTTCTTCTGGGCACACAAGTCAACTACATTTCCCAGTTTACAGTTAGGTTTGACCATGTCATTGTGTTCTGTCTAATGGAAGAAAAGCGTGACCCTTTTTTCTTTATCTTCCCACATCTAGTCACTATATATCAACAATCTGAGTAATCTGCCAGCTACACAGGCAAATCCACCTGGTTCATGCATGACTGCCAGGAGCTGAGTTCCCCATAATCTCCAACACCATAGAAAATTGGATCCTAACCTAACGTTGTCTTAAGTGGCTGATATCTGAAGAGTTACCGTAATTAATCCAAGATGTAATTGTATTTTTAGTCATCTTCATATACTTCCTCTCAAGAAATCCAACCATCAATCTTGAGGAAGATAAGGAGGAAATATCCATCTATCTCCTTTCTTCTCAAGCTGTTCTATTTTTCTTTCATGTAATTGGCATTTCTTTGATGGCCATCCCTCACTCCATGCCTCACTCTGTTATTACATCCTCGAGGCTGTTATAAATCAGGAAGCCTTTAGTTGAAATATCAAAAAGTCCAGTTCAGACGGTCTTGAACAAAACGTTTTTGGCTCCTGTGAGTGAAATGGTCCAGAGGTAGGGCAGACTTTACATACACCTGAATCTGCTCCCTTGTAGTTCTCGAACATCAGCCTTTCTCTGGTTTCCTTTTTGTTAGCAAAACAGTTGTAGTAGTTCCCGCCTCACATCTGCGGAGCATACTCTCCAGAGCTGGGGTGAGATTCTCTTTCCTTAATCATGATACTGGTCGTCCTGAGCTTTTCTCTCACTGGACAATTGAAATTATGTGCCCACGCCTGAACCAATCACCGTGGCTTAGGAATGGCTGGGGGATGCTCACTGGGTGGAGACAGAACTTCCATTCCAGGGTGAATGGGTAGGACATGGAGCCCATGTCGGAATTCATTAGTATAGGAGACTAATTCTGGTGCCGTGGTATCTTCATTCTTAACAAGGATGTTTTCTATTTTTCCAGTGCTTTATACTTTTCAAAGATTTTGTAATTATATAACTATTATATATGAGTCCATTAATAATTCTTTAGGATATAGAACACATATTTTATTATACTCATTTTACAGATAAATCTGAGGCTGAAAGTTATTAAGCAATTTGCCCAAGATCACAGACTAGTTAGTCGCAGAACTAGAATTCACTTCTCTTAATGTTTTGTGAAGTGTTTTTTCAACTATACAAGACTAAGTCTTCTCTTCCTTGGCTATCTTTGAACACGTATTAGATGAAGATTGCATTGTAATTGGGTTTCTGGTTCAGAAAATCAAAACTGCTACAAGGATAATTGCCCCTATAAAGTACCACAGTGGCTCCTTTTAGCTCTAAATTGCTTAATCTTTGTGAGTTCTGGTGGAGAAATACACCTTCAATTAGGCATCTTACCCATGAACAAAAAGCCCCATTGAAGGACAATGAGCAACCCAACCTTTGTTATGATCAATTCCTAGGGTTAAAGGTAAATACACAATTATAGTTAAGAAAGAAAACAGGCTCTCATTCTTCTACACTCCTCTGAGAAGCCAGTGTACTGCAAATTAAAGGGACTGATAGTCTGGCTGCACAGGAGCATACGGCATTGATTAGAGTATTATTGCATTACAAGTTCATTGCTGTTGAGCAGTGAAAGCATATAATTACTCTTCATAGAATGCAGTATACAGCAAGCAGAGAAGTACATTTCCAGGCCCATATATTTAAATTACGAATGCAGAGCTCATTTTCACCTAAAGAGAAGGCATCATGATTCGGTTATTTAATCATTTTTAAGCAGAGATAAGGATTCACCAGAATGAGAGAGAGAGAAATGCTTTCATTAAGAGTCACATTACCATATTCAACGTAGAAACTATTGAACCAGAGATATATTTTTGGAAAATTGAATCCACATCAAATCATAATGAACAAAAAAAAAGGAGCTAAAGAAAAAGGTACACGCTTCAGGTAGTTGAAATAATAGTTAGAAGGAGGACAGAAATAAGACGAAATAAAACTTGAAGATAAAGGTTACAGTTAAAGGAATAGGACACAAAATGTGTAATAAATCGCTCACCAATTCACTTGATCTCAATGCTGAGAGTATTTTAAGAAAGATGCTTGGAAAGGGAGCTATGAAATCTGATTTTTTTCCCCCACTTTCCCTGAAGATTTCTTATGAGGGCTAGTCAACTTGCTGTCTAACTCTCCTATAAGATAGAACCAAAAAAACCATGCTGATGTTGATCTTTGTGGCTTTTACAATAACTACACTCTATTTTAAAGCAACTGTGTGTTTCCCTACGTTCACCCAACATGTGACCATAAGCAGCATATGGAATAAATGTAAACTTTATTATTTATTCTATTATTTGTGAAATAATCGTTGAATTTTAAAACGCTGAGTCCTAAACATTTTTTAGTGGCTGTAATTTTTCATTGTCTTGTCACACTTCAAAAGGTCACTGTAATGTTATATTTATAGACCTTTCTGGTAGCAAAAACTCAATCAATAACTGTAAACGCTACTTGTTGTTTCCCTTAAAATTCTTACTCCCTCTTTGTCTCAGTTAGGATCCTTTGGTTGTAAGCAACAAAAACTGATTGTGGCTTGCTTGGGCAGAAGAGGAATGTACTGGAAGTATGAAGGGCAGTTCATAGAGTCCAAAGAAGGCTAGAAATTTTGAGTGGTAACAGGAGCCACAGTGACCTCAAGGATATAGTTCTCAGGAACTAACCAGTAGCATTTCAAGGCACAGTCACTGCAATGAAAGACCTCCCATGGGTGTCCCATCTTGGTATTTCTTCCCAAAGATTCAAATTCTGAAGATAAATGCTCTTTGAGTTAACTTAGATTGGCTTAGCAAAACAGAGGGCAGGGACTCCTGTGTGGGAGTCCCACCAAACAAAGCACTGAGGTACATGTGGGAGGGGATTGTAATTAATGTAATTGATGTAATTGATGTAATTGATGAAAGAGGCATGAGGGTTGATCAGCCCTAAAATATAAATGTCCGTGTGGCTCATTTTCTGATCTTATTTCATCCGGTTTATTTTAGAGTGTACAGCGATGACTGTTATTTTATTTGTACGTTTGTCATACCAACTTTATTTAAAAGAGAGAATTTATCCCTAATTAGGGATTATAGTCTGGGAATTGCTAAAGACAGTCTGAGTAATTGCTTAAGAGTAAATAGTCTTCGAGTGGTAGCCATACTGCTTTCGCATGACGATATGATGGTTCCGGAATGGCATTGGGCTGGCATTGTGTCAAACAGTAGGAACAAAACACTGCCTTTGGCTGTTCTATTAATAAATGCCTTGCTGTGGAACACGTTATTTTAAATATATGTAGTGACAGGCAGATCGCATGCCATTTCTTTGAACGTGAACGGTGTGCAGGGGCTACAAAGGTAAACTCTCTTGTAGCTCCCACATGGGAAAGTACTGGTTGCCTGGTCTTGGTTGGCTGGCCATCAGTTTTCATCCAGTACCTGTGGGGACAAAGTACCTTAAAACAATAGGCTTACATCAAGCTGCCACTTAAGAATAGAAGCAGGTAGCTGCCACCTAATTTCTGCACAGTGGGTCAGAACCACTCACGGTAATTTAACATGTTTTAAAAACAGTAGGGCACACCCCCACGCCCACCCCAGTCAATCCATCCATCAGCCAGTGGCCAGAATTTACATAGTGTTTCTAGGGAACAGCTGTCTGGAGTGCTTTACAAGACAGAATAAACTCTGTAAAGGTCAAACCCCCAAATCAACCCCTTTATTAACATGAATCTCTATTCTGATAATCAGTCTAATTTCAGAGAAGGAAATTATAGCACTTACATTATACATTATTGTCACATACATTATAGTCAGTGATTTATTAGAGATTACAAGAAAGTGAGCACAAAAATACAACCTAAAATGATTCCTCATTATAAGAAACCATACCCTTCTTCTCCTCTTTCTCCTCCTTCTCTTCATCTTCATCATTTTCACCTTCCCTACCCACCTCTGCCTCCTGCTCTTCCTCCTCTTCCATCATCAGTGCCATAAACAACTACGTTTCACTCTGTAATCCTCAGAATCTATGAAAAGACTCTTTCATGCAAGCTGAAAATTAACATGAGGGGAAGTTGTTCATGACATCCTAACCCAAAGTTAATTTTGTCAATCTGCTTACTAGGTGGGTGTTCTCTCTCTTTCTTTCCAACATCTGGAACTCTGCTGGAAAATGACTTTCCCATATAGAAGTGAATAGCTCATAAATCAATGCTGTGCTAAGCAGCAACAGTGGGATGTCAAGTGTTTAACTGGAACCCTTAGTTCTTTTGCAACTCAGCAAAGAGTGCCTGTCCTTTTGCTGAGAAGAGGGGTTGGCAAACTCTTCCTCTTGCTTCTGTGTATAGTTTTATTGGAAAATAGCCACATGACCCCTTGTATGTGTTGTTGATGGCTAGTTTTGCAAAACACCAGCAGAGCTGAGTCATTGCAAAAGGGACCACATGGACCATAGAGTCTAAAATAATTACTATCTGGGTTTTTTTCTTGGAGAAATTGCCAACTCCTAGTGTAGAACTTTGCTAAGTACTGTGGTGAAATAGAAGGGAGTGGTTATTCCATTGCCTCACAGAGCGTGTCATCTTATTAGATTGGGAAGTTGATCACAGAGGAGATATTTAGCTAATGATATAAGACAGATTTAATAAATGTCACATTTGGACAGTATTGATTCATTTATAAAAATAATTGAGACAGGAGATCTCTGGCTGGTGCCATTGCAGAGAGCTCTACCATGGAAATAGGCTTTGTAGAGCTGGCAGGGTTGGAACTAGAAAACTTTGAGATGGAAAGCAGCTTTGAAGATGTCTGGCTCAGTGGTTCCCACATGCCAGGCCATTGGCCCGTATCAGCCTGTGATAGATATTCCCCTAATTACCAACAAAAGAAGAAAAAATTACAGCATGGCTGAGGGTTTTAAGGTAGAGCTTTTCCCGTGTCTACCCAACATGGACCATGTCTTCTTGTACATGGTAAGTTTTATAAAGCTAAATTTATTCAGCCTAAGAAAAATCTCCTTCCTACATTTGTGCTGAGATTTCGCTTTGGAAATGACGCTGAGTGTTGAGAGTATGTGCCATTGCTGCAGTTGTTTATACCCACACTTGGCAGGATAAAATTTGAAAACTTGGTGTCTGTTTCTTCAATATTTTTTAAAAGATCTATTTATTTATTTATTTGAGAGAGAGAGAGAGAAAGAGAGGGCATGTGTGGGTGGGGTGAGTGACAGAGGGAAAGGGAGAAGATCTCCAGCAGATTCCCCACTGAGCGCAAAACCCTACCCCGGGGCTTGATCTCATGACACTGAGATCCTGACCTGAGCTGAAACCAAGAGTCATCCAGGCATCCCCGCTTCTTCAACATTTTTGAATATTCATTGTGCCATGAAATCCAAGACTGGGAATCACAGACCAGAATAGATACTAGTCAATGTTTCAATGTCTTCTATAGCAGTCTCACCAAATGGCTGGTAATAGAATCAATGAAGAGAGAGGGCTATGTAAACAGCAGAAAGAGGAATACATTTCAGGTGGAGGTTAATTTTGTTGATTTCTTCCCAACCCAGGACCATCGCTCTGCATTTGGGTTTTGCTTCCCAAACTCGCAATGCTCTAAAGCTCCCATTTCCACCTAGTATTGCTCTGCAGAGCCTGCTAGGGGTTTTCTTGGGTTCAGACAAACATTCAGACTCACAACCCACTCTAGGTCACATGAGGCTTTAGCCTATTAAGAAGGTTGGGATTCAGAATCCAAATCTCCCAGGAGGGCAGCAGCATGTGTTCTTCTTCTGTAAAAATACTTGCAGTATCCACATGACAGTTATGTGGTTATTAGGTTATGGTTATTAGGGCGTATGGTTATTAGGGCCTCTCCTAGGGCAATAGCTCTGGTGCAGGGAAACCACATAGAAGAGGTATGTGAGCCGCCCTGGCCCCTAAGGAGCCAATATCTTTTGTAATAATAGTATAAGCAGAATTTCCAGGGTCCATGCAAGTGTCATGCCCAGTTATAAGAGTACTAACCCAACTCAGGAAAGCCCATAGCTATGACTTCCTATCAAATAGATATACCTCTCCCAGTCCAAATGTAATCTTCCAGTGTGGAGTCATTTTATCATTAGCAAGGTTGCCTAGCAACAGGTGACATCACCTTTATCAGGTTACCAGGGGAACAGAGCTAGAGAATTAACCAAAAGGTTGAGTTCTTATGCAGAAGGGAAAAGGGTTCTAATAACCTTTGGTCCACGATTATCTTCTAAGCCCTTAGAATGGCAGGCAACAGGGAACATCTGGTCCTCTAAAGTTAGCAGGGAAATTTAACAGCTGGGTGTCCATTCAGACAAGAAGGAAATACTAACACTATTAAGTAAGATCCCAGAGGTTCTGAGTTGCTACAATACTATGAATAAAAAGCTATTTGAATAACCAGCACCCTCTCATTTCTAACACCTCTACCCAAATATCTCCTCTTCCTGAAAGCTCTCCCTGACCACCGTAATTAAAACACACCTGTCTCAGCTATCCTCTACCACAGCACCTTC
Source organism: Ursus arctos (assembly GCF_023065955.2). Classification (NCBI taxonomy): domain Eukaryota; kingdom Metazoa; phylum Chordata; class Mammalia; order Carnivora; family Ursidae; genus Ursus; species Ursus arctos. Next base: position 53,952,999 of record NW_026622808.1, on the reverse strand, counting down.
TTTTCTTTCTGTACACCTTCCACTAAATGCTATTTAGTTCCATTTTGGGTATCTCCCTCAGTAACATATTAGCCACATTCTCCAAGGCATCTAATTTCTTACCTGGAATATAGTATGTACTTAAAACAAGTGTTCATTTGATAAAGGAATATATGAATGAAGCAAAGTGCTCAAAGTTGTGAGCCACTGATCTAAGGTCCATTCTGCAGTTTATATTCTGAACATTTCTTGAACTTTTCCAGATAAGGTTGAGGTTCACGTGGTTTGATCTCTTTCCCCTGAAACTTAGACTGAGCCTCTCATTATAACTGCCCCAGAGGTCTGGAAAAAAGTCCATAGGAAATCTTCCTAACCACATTCTAAACAGCTGCAGGTTTCATTTAAATGCCATTCCAAATGCAGAAGGAACACAACGCAGTGTCTGTGTGGTGATCCTTTGGGACCTTTCAGCTGTTATTCTCATTAGCCTCAGTGGAGGTTAAGCATGATGAGTTTGGCACGGAGAGCGGGGACAGCTTCTCTGTTTCCATAAAGATCGCTTTGATAAGACCCAGCCTCAAAATTTCGCTAACCTAGAAATCGAGGAGAGAGATTATTTTTCCTGTGATCCAAGGGAAAACCTGTTCTTCAATGGAGATCTGAAAATTAAGGGTCTGCTTTAAAAAACTCATAACATAAGGAAAGGAAAATGTGTTTTCCTTAAGAAGACTTTTGAATATAATCTACCTTTTCAAGCAAATTCATAAACGGGAGGAATTCTGAGAAAACATTAAAGAAAAATTCCCCTCTTGCGGATTGCTTAAGCTAGTTGATATCATAGCAAGACTTGCTTTCATGTGGTTCTTTTGCTAATAAATGTTTAAACTGGAAAGAGAAATTGGCTTTCTAAAATGAGCATCAATCCTGGGTTTCTGCAGCCAGAATCCTGATGTGATTCATTGTAAACATGTGCTAGAGCCAATGAGGGCTGTGTTCGGCATGAAGAGCATGCCCAGGGCCTAGCACGCTTCCATGATGCCTGGACGTATCGATTCTCGCAGAACGGGGTTGGCCGGTGTGGTGGGCCTGAATTTCAGAACGTTATGCTTAAGGCTTGGCTATCCATGTACAGCAGATTTTGCCTCAGAGTTAAGAAAAAGGGGAGAGGCGTCTTTCGTAAATAAAAAAAGAAAAGTACATAATACCTTGGATTGCTGGGCTCTTAGTTTGCTTGTTAGTATTGAAAGATGGAGAGAATTATAGGTGACAGGAGTTCTAAGCAGCTTTCTGAGCTTGGAAGCAGATAGCCCAATGTTGAGCATGCTGGGAGAGTCTCACCAAAGTTCCAAGTGGACCTGTCTTGGATACTGTGGCATCTTAGGGTAGCCTGCTCAAAGGTTTATCAGTTCCATTGGCTACATGGTCAAAATGGCGTGGTGTCTTCCATGTATGACATCATCAGCCATTCAAGTATCCCATCATCTCCAAGTATGGAGTTTTTTTAGTCGTACCTTGATATAAAATAGAGACCAAGAGAAGACCAAAGGGACTCCAATGTGGTTCTTTTAGAAATTACTTCCCCGTGCCCATCTTAGAAAATCACATAAAATAGGACAGCCCACAGCAGATGTTTTTTAAAAAACTGATGTGACTTGCAAAAATATGCAAATTAAAACTGCAATGAAATGCCGCTTTTTTTACCCTGTCAAATTGGCTAGAAAAATTATTATATCCAGTGTCAGACAGGGTGTGAAGGAGCAAATATTGCCTTGCAAATATTGATATTGAATTGTAAACTGGTTTAACCTGACAATTTCACTTCTGGGAATTGAACATAAGGAAATAATGGGCAGAGATGTATATGGAGTTTCACGAAAGTGTCATTTATTTAAAAAGTTATAAAATCAAGTAACCTTAAGTGGCCCAAAGTAGGTGGGTGGCAAGGTACAAAAACAAGAGAATGCTATGAAAATATTCATTAAGTAATTTTAAGAAATAGCTCATTCCACAAATATTTATTGGGTCCCTCTCCTATTATGTACCAGGTGCCGTTCTGGACACTTGAGATTGAAGGGAACAAATAAAAATCTCTGTCTTTGCAAAGCTTGTATTCTAGTAAGACAGCCAACAGACAAATAAATAAGTAAAATAAATATAGTACATAAAATAGTTAAGTACTTAGGGGGAAAGCGAGGCATGAAAGAGGCTAAAAGCATTGTGTGGATTTTAGGCAGTTAGCTCTTTGAAGACAGCGACTGTGATCTGTTCCTCAGTGTATCTGCAGTGTCGAGCGCAGTGCCCAGCGTGTAGTAGCTAGTCCAATATTTATGAGTAGCATTCAGACAGGATTGCCGTGTCTGTGTGTGTCTGGGGACCTCACAAGGATGGTTCAAGAGAGAATCTGCAGTTACTATGGTGCCTGGAGGCTTATTTGAATGCTGGAAAGGATGGGAGTCGAAGCTGGAAGAGTGGCTGAGGGTGAAATGTTAGAAATGTTAGGTCAGTCTATTTGGACTGTATTCTGAAAGCAGTGGGGAGCCTTGGACAGATTTTAAGCAGGATGTATTTGGTATTTTAGAAGGATCACTTAGGGAGCAGGAATGGGAAGGGATGGGAGGGAGCAAGACTGGAGTCGGGACAGGCAGTTAGGTGTTGATTCTGTCGTGTGGCTGTCAAGCCCCCCAGTCATCACCAGAGATCTCTGCGCACAGCCCCCCCCACCTGTTGATGGCTTCCTTTGTGTGTGTCTCTGTTGAGGGTATGCTCTGACTCCAGGAGAGAGCTTGAAAGGGTCAATACCTCAGCTTCCTTGCACCTCAGGAAAACAATTCTGAGGCATGTTCCACGAAATCTCTCAGGGGGTTCCAGTGGCTTCAAATTCAGTTGCCTACAGCTCAGTGGTACTGCAATTTTAGTTAAGATAGCCAGTGAAGTCGTAGTGAGGGAGAGGCAGGTGTGAAATCCTAAAAGAAGTGAGAGAGGCATGTATGTCTGGGAGAAAAATATCCAAGTGGAAGGAATAGCACATACTCATGCTCTGAGATAGGAGCATGCCTGGTGCTCTCCATGGATAGAAGCCAGTGCCGCTGGTACAGAGGGAATAAGGATGAAGCTAATAAGATATGAGGTCAGAAAGGAAAGTTGAGGATGTTGGGGGAGGCATATGAAATTTTGTCTTTTACTCTGAGTGTAACTGGAAGGTTCTGAGCCAAGAAGAGCCTGTCTGACATGGGTTTAAATACAATTTCTCTGGCGGGTTGAGAACACACTGAAGTTGGCATGGTTGGGAAGCAGGGAGACCAATTAGGAGATTTTCAACAATCCAGGTGAAAGATGGTGGTGCCTTGAATCAATGTGATAGCAAACGGGGTGGTGAGAAGCCATTAAAAACCGTGTCATAAGAAAATTATTGTCATGACAGCATAATTATTTAAAAGCAAGCAAAAAAAAAAAAAGATTATGACTATTTGTCATGATTTTGTAGACATAGAAAAATTCATTAAAGGACATATTCCAGAATGATCATATCTTGGGTGGTTGGTGCTTGCTTAAACCTTTCAAGTTTTCTACATTATTTTTCTAATCAAGGAGAGAGAAGCGTACCTGATTAAGAAGCTTAAGAACTGAAGGACCAAGCCGCTGAATTCTCATTACCAGAACCATCTCGATTTTATCTGTGGGGTCTTGCATTTCTATAGGTCTCTGCTCCATTTCCTTTAGAAAATAATTTTCCTTTTTCTCCTTTCTTTCTCTAGATCTTATTGAAAATGCAGAGGTAAATATATTACAAATGGCTTTTCAGAAAATATATTTTCATGGATTAAGAACTTAGACTCTTCCTGCCAAGTCCTCATTGTAAGGGCTAGCTAAACTAATGGTAGATGAACACTGTGTTATGTGTTGGCATATTCTCTCGAGGACACAAGTAAAGACATTAACTTTTGCTTTTACACCAAAAAGAATGTGCTATTTCCTACCTTGTTCTTTCTACCTGGGTCAAGAGGGACCACTTTGATGGTGTATAATATCTATCAGTCAAAAATATGGCATTTAATCTGTGTACAGAATGCTTTCTATTTATTTGAATTAAATTGCACAATCCTCTTGTTATTCAAAAATAACCAGACATGTTTTGCATTGATGCATCCAGGGCTCTAAGGGTTTTTAGACACCCTTTCCTTTCAATCACATTAGGAAACAATTCCATTTTCATTTTATTTTCTCTCTGCTTAGTGACTAGAAAGTATATAAGAAAACATTTTTATAAAAAAACTAGTCAACAGAATAAACTTAGTGTATTATAAAGATACAGAAATGCCGTGCAAATCCTTATCTTTTATCAGTGCAATTCTAAGAAAAGCTGGTTCTCTTGGCTTAGTGAGCTAATTCACAGGGGTGATTTAATCAAGCTGTGGTCCAATTGAAAGACACAATTCAACAAAGAGTTTCTGAGCATGCTTACATTTATACAAGAACATTCTTCTGATAAGCGTTTAATGAATTAAAGCAATTGAAAGCAAAGCATGTTTTAGTTATTGTTGAGCAAAGAGTATGCACTCAGGCATTGCTCTTTATTCAAGGGCATTTTCCTAGGTTTAGTCATGGGGTAATAATACCATTAGAAATAGTACTGAGAGTGGTGACATGATAGAGCGCTGACGGTGCAGAGGGTCCGTGCAGCAGCTGACTTGTATTAGCTCACATCGTCTTCACAACAGTCTTAGGGCAAAGGTGCTATTCTTCTCATTTCACAAGTAAAGAATCAAAACTGTAACAAAGTCGAAGAAACTAAAGCCTTAAGAAGTGGGTTGCTCTTGTGATTTGCCATTTAGAGATGGAGGAGTTCAGATCAGCATTCGTGGTGGGGTGCCAACTGAGAATTATTTAAAGGTTGTCTTGACATTTTGAATTTCTCTTGCCCATTAAGCTCAGCAAGATGCCCTGATGAGTAGAGAAAAGTACACATCTTTCTCCTTTAAGCAGCAAAACTGATTTCTGGATATAGTAATCCTGATGTCCTCTGGACCCGATTAACTAGATGTGCTTTACTGATCAGGCAGCTGGAGAACCGAGTTCTAGTCCAAATCTTGGTCTTTCCAAATTCTGTGTTCTTGGGCAAGTCTCTTAATGTTTCTGGGTTTCACATTCTTTAAACTGAGGTCTCAAATGTAAGGTTTGGTTTTCCCTTGGATTCTTTCCTGTTGTGACATTTAAAAGTGACAACCTGCTCACTGTCACCAGGATATGAAATCATCAGTGAGGGACCTTTTAGTTCCCCACACTGAAGCTCGATTCATCACAGAAACTGGACAAGGCTGGGCTGAGGAGTTAGCCAATTCAATCATATTTGCTGAGGGCAGTGACTAAGTGAAAAATATCCAGGAGGGGGGGCGCCTGGGTGGCACAGCGGTTAAGCGTCTGCCTTCGGCTCAGGGCGTGATCCCGGCGTTATGGGATCGAGCCCCACATCAGGCTCTTCTGCTATGAGCCTGCTTCTTCCTCTCCCACTCCCCCTGCTTGTGTTCCCTCTCTCGCTGGCTGTCTCTGTCTCTGTCGAATAAATAAATAAAATCTTAAAAAAAAAAAAAATATCCAGGAGGGACCTTTACATTTATTTGTGCTCAGCTTCAAATTAAGCATTCTCTTGCCACACTTGCAAGGAACAAATTTTTATTGGACTCTAGAATACCAAATATATGTTTGACCTGGTCTTCATTTCAGTATTCTGTCTGGTCCTCCAGTGCTTCGATTTGAGGTATTCTATGTGCATCATTGAAGGTTCTTGCTGACACAAGTAGTAGAAAATCTGACCACATTGACTTAAGCCCAAAGAGACTTTATTGGCTCATGTAACCAAAAAAATCCTGGGGTAGAATTCACTCTGCTTGGTTAGATTCAGGACTCAAAGAAAGACATCTCTTATTTACATTCTCCTTTTCTATGTGGAGGCCCATGGCAACTCTAGAACCTTCCATTACAACGGAGAAGAAGCTGTAGCCCGGCTCCTTAAAGCACTGTCTATGAAAGTTTCTTTGCCTATTATTGGCCCTTATTAGATCATATGACTGTCCCTGAACCTATCGCTGTGGAGAGAAACAGATGATGTTCTGATCAGTGGTACTGAATCACACTTCACTCCAGACCCAAGCAAAGGTTCAGACCAATGCACCAGAAGCACCTTGAATGAAAGTTTTAGAGGGATGACCTTCCTAAATGAAAAAAACCACAGCTAAAAGAAGGGCAAGTAGGTAATGGGCAGCAAAGACAACATACGTATCCTATGCCATATTTAAGGGCAAAAAATAACAGCCTTGTTTGGGTCCAACAGCTCCTTCCAGAATGTCATTTTCCCTGATAACTAGGAGTGGAACCATAAAAAAATCATAGATAAAATCATAATATTTCAGAGTAAAAAAGACTTAGGAAGTCATAAAATCATAATTTTTCAGATAGGATATTTCAGAGTGAAAAAGACTTAGAAAGTCAATGCTTCTTGCACCTCTCACTGATGAGGAAATTGATGCCGTTAAAAGGTTAAGTGACAAAATACTTGGGGCCACATTACCTTCACATAATTTAACCCAATGGAATTTTAATACTTTCCATCTTGGAATTTATAGAAGAAGCTTAGAGAGAGAAATATAATATTTTTTTCCTCTATTGTTCCATTAAAACCAAGATCTGGAGAATGTAGCATAAGTAGGTAATTGATTAATTAATGAGTTAACTTATTTATTTATATTAGTGAGGGAGAGGGGAGGGGCAGAGGGGGAGAGAGAGAATCTTTTTTTTTTTTTTTAAGGTTTTATTTATTTATCTGAAAGAGAGAGAGACAGCCAGCAAGAGAGAGGGAACACAAGCAGGGGGAGTGGGAGAGGAAGAAGCAGGCTCCCAGTGGAGCAGGGAGCCCAATGTGGGGCTTGATCCCAGGACCCTGGGATTACACCCTGAGCCAAAGGCAGACGCTTAATGACTGAGCAACCCGGGCGCCCGGAGAGAGAGAATCTTAAGCAGGCTCTATGCTTGATCTTACTGCCCTGGGATCATAACCTGAGCCGAAATCAAGAGTCGGATGCTTAACTGACTGAGCCACCCAGTCGTCCCATCATAAGTAGAATTTAAACGTAAGTATGTACCATAGGAGTTTTTATCACCCTGTCCCCAAGAGGGACCTTCATGGATCTTGACTTTATTTTTAATCAAGTAGGACCTAGAGATCAGTAACCATTTCCATTTGCATCTTGTCACTTCACCATTTCATCATTTCCCTCTGATCTCTTGTGTTCTATGGCTGATTTTAAGAACAGATTTGAAAACTATTAAAACGGGTAATAAAACATAATGATTACAGATAGGGCACTTCTAGAGGACACAGAGTTGGACAACAACAGTTACCTCTCCAATCATCACCTTGGTTTTATTCTGTCAGATTATCTCTGCTATGAAATCATATTGGTGTGCTTTAAAACGTACAAAGTAAATCCAGCCAAAAGCAAAAAATGGTAACACAGGATTCCTGACTATGCAAGTAAGGCCCATGTATTACTAAAATTAATGCGTCATAAAGCAGTGTGTCACCCGCATATCCCCCAGGAGTGTCCCCCTGCCTTCCGTCCCCCCGCCCTAGGAACAATTCAGAATCTAGAGGATACAAGAGCCAAGTTGGCTGTATCTGGAAATAGAATGAAGGTGGATGGTGCAGGGCTGTGGCCTTTGGAGACCAGTACTATTGTGGGCTCTCCCAGTTGCCAGGGATTGCCTTTAGGATTCAGTGAGAGTCTATGCAAATCAAGGCAGTTTCCCTGGCAACCAAAATTAACCTATGGGGTCTTTTCAGGCTTAGGGACATTTTTGGAGAGTTGAAATAAGAGCATCACTATGACAAGCCTCTGGAGGGAAACTAAAATGGCAGCCCAGATCAAGGCAGTTTAAAATCAAAGAATATGCTTGTGAAGCATTCTCCATGTCCATTCTTTTTTCTTTCTCTTCCCTTGCCTCTTTCCTTCATTCTTGCTAGTTACTTTGCAAATACCTTGTGGTTTCTGGATTTTTCAAAATTTGAGGACTAGCTGTACACTGTACTAATTCTACATGTCCTTTCTGGTTGAACAGATTCCTTTATTTCATGCTTTCAAAATGATAGTGATTCCTCTGAAGATTTTGTAGAATTTAGTTTATTAAAAATAGTGAAATAAGAGGGGCGCCTGGGTGGCACAGCGGTTAAGCGCCTGCCTTCAGCTCAGGGCGTGATCCTGGCGTTCTGGGATCGAGCCCCACATCAGGCTCTTCCGCTGGGAGCCTGCTTCTTCCTCTCCCACTCCCCCTGCTTGTGTTCCCTCTCTCGCTGGCTGTCTCTATCTCTGTCAAATAAATAAATAAAATCTTAAAAAAAAAAATAGTGAAATAAGAGAGCAGAATTTCCTATTTGACTCTTTGCTGCATTTCTCCGCAGTTTGCAACCCCCCCCCCAACTACCAAAATGGAAAGAGTGGCATATACATTGCTGTTTGCGTGGCATTTGCATCCTCCAGACAGAAGTGTCACCCCCTTTGGGACCCTGCTGGGATGCCATTGGCCTTGATTGGTGCATCCCTCCCACAGTGTACTTATTGGCCAGTAATGTGGGTGGGCTCTTTCTTAGCCTGGTGGGCTCTTCTGATGCTCTGCTATTCTCTTGGCTTTTCAAGTTGGCTTCTAAACCCAGTGAGAGATGGGTGAATAAATGAATGGATGTGGAAAGGAGGTACAGTGGCTATATGACAACTAAAGAAGAGGAAGGGCCCTGGAATCTGACAGCCAAGGACTTGGAGCCTTCCAGTTACTAGCTTTATGAGAGTGGATACATTTAAAGTACTTCTCTGAAGCCCAATTTCTTCTCCTGTGAAATGGGACATTGACATATCCATTCTCCTTGTATTTAAAAAAAAAGTATTTACTCACTAAGAGAATTGCTCCTCGTGGAAGTTCATCCTGGTGCATGACTGCTGATAGAGTAACTATATTTTTGTGGTGTTCCCCTGTAGTCATCTGATTAAGTTGTGTCCAGTGGAATTTGAGCAGAAGTAATGGGTGCCATGGACTGCCTGGGTGGCTCAGTCATTAAGCGTCTGCCTTCAGCTCAGGGTGTGATCCCAGGGTCCTGGGATCGAGCCCCGCATCGGGCTCCTTGCTCAGCAGGAAACCTGCTTCTCCCTCTCCCATTCCCCCTGCTGTGTTCCCTCTCTCACTGTCTCACTCTCTGTCAAATAAATAAATAAAATCTTAAAAAGAAAAGAAAAGAAAGTAATGGGTACCATTCTGAGCCTTGCATCTAAAAATGTTGGGTGTGCCTGTCTCATACTCTTCCTCCTCCTTTCCCACAGCTGGGAAATGATGACACCTGAAAAATTGGAGCTGATGAGAACAGTCATTCTACCAGCTCCTTAGAACTCTCCTTTGTATAACTATATGCAAAAAGAAACTTATTTGATCCCCAGGCTTTCTTTTTGTTGCTATTTTTATGGTACATCTTTTTGTATCCTCTTATTTTCCACCTTTCTGTGTCTTTTTATTTAAGGTTTTGTCTTGCAGGCATTATATTTTTTGAGTTTCTATTTAATCCAGTAGGGACAATCTGTGTCTTTTAAGTGTTATATTTAATATAATTATTGGCCTACTTGAGCTTCTGTTTACTATCTTGTTATTGTTTTCTATTTAACATCTCTGTTTCACGTTTCCAACATCTATTTTATATTTTAATATCCTTATTAGTTGACATGTCTATTTGTCTCCTATTTGAGATCCCCAAGGACAGATACTTTGGTTAATCTTAATAATAAGATTAGCTAAGCATTTAGTCATTTCAGACACTTTACTGAGCATTTCATGTGCATTAATCTACTTAATTCATGCATCAGTTCTAGGAAGCAGATACTATTTTTAATCCTCATTTCACAGAAAAGAATTAGGCACTCAATTCTCATTTTAACTTGCTCGAGGCTATCCTAGTCAGATGTGATAGGGTACAAAGTAGTTGCTCAATAAATATCTTCCGAATATCAAAGGAAAGAATGAGCCCCATAGGGCTCCTTTCCCTCCATGTTCCTTTTGCTGGTAAGTCTATTTCACTCACCTACTTTTCTTAAGGGATCAGTTCATGGCCAATGACCATTAATGGCATTGGATGAGTTAAGAAACTTGGATGTGAAGAAGTGAGAAGGACTTATAAATGTGTCATTCGATTCAACAGAAAAAAAATCGTGCAAAATATTACCTCTCTGCTACCAAGATTTACCTCATTAGCCTCGATGGGTGGTTAGGTCTGATGGTGAACTTCATGCTCCCCTGTTTCTGGGCTTTGTCTTGTTTCCATTAGCTCTTATGCATCTCGATGGCTGGTACGTGCACCTTTCTCTGTCTCCTTCAAGAGTCTATCAGCAGACAGTCCCTGGCACCTCTTCTTGTGTGGCCAATTCAGAAGCTGAAGTTAGGAATTCTCATTTCTTTATATCCTATCAGGTTTATCACATGTATCTTTGTCTAAATTATAGCACACGAGTTTCAGATTGCCTCCATTCCCCAACACAGAACCTCCTGAACTCCTTCCTAGTCCCTGAGATGCAAACCAGACCACCTCATGAAATAGTCCCATATCACGTGACTCAGAAAAACAAACTGATCTCATGTGTTTATGTGTTTTCCTGCTCAAGACTCCATTAAAATTGTGGTAAAAAAAAAAATGAAAAGTGTATGAACTTCCTGCACTGGTAAAAACATAGAAAGACTCACAAATGGACAAAGTATGTGGGCATTTTTCTGGAAGAAGAAAACAGTGGTGAAGAGAGCCATTGCAGAGTGGAGGAAATGGAGAGTTCTGAGAAGAGATGGGAACTGTGGGATGAGACAGGTAATCTGCAGAATGCTGGAAAAGGTGGAAAGTCAGAAATGGTGGTTGCAAGACTCTGGAAGTAAGATGAAAGGTTAAAAATTTGTTGAGTCAAACCACCTCCAGTCCTGCATGAGAAAAGCCTGCTAGCCAGGGACTTATTTCCTTTAGGGAGAATGGAAAATCCCTCTAAAAAATATCTGAAGAGAACTAGGTCCATTAATATAGGTATTGGTGTCCCGGAGTAAATACCTGCATTCTGTAAGTTAGGAATTCTGTAGTAAAAGTTGGGCTCATCTATTCAGTCCAAGGGCAAGTCCTCCAGTCAGCAAGCTTGCTTATGAACATAAAGCTTCCTGTTGGCTGACTTCTTGTCTCTTTCTTAAGTTGGAATGGACAAGAAAGAAACTTTAGACAGCCAATGAAAACTTGCAACCTGAAAGGGAAATCATGATAAACAGAGGAAACTGGAAGAATGAATGAATGAATGAATGAATGAGAAAGAAAGAAAGAAAGAAAGAAAGAAAGAAAGAAAGAAAGAAAGAAAGAAAGAAAGAAAGAAAGAAAAAGAAAGGAAGGAGAGGGAGGGAAGGAAGATGGAGGGAGGGAAGGAGGGAGGAAGGAAGGAAGGAAGGAAGGAAGGAAGGAAGGAAGGAAGGAAGGAAAAGAAGCTTAAAAGATCCTTTTTAATGCTATCCAGAATGAGCAGAGTACAGCCGAGAAGGAATAGTCAGGAAATGAGAAGGAATTCTTATAAATTAAAAATAATTGCCAAAGTTTAAGATAACTCATAAAAGGACTAGAAATTTTCTTAAATAAACAGAGCCCACAGATAGGGAACCCAATGAATAAAACAGACCCTAACTAGACAGGTGACTGTGAAATGTAAGAATGCCAAAGATCACAAGAAAATCTCAATTGCTTCAAGAAATAAAAAATAGTTTTAAGGAACATGCATCATTCTAGCATGAGACTCCTCATCAACATGACCAAAGACAAAAGCAGTGCCTTCAATATCCAAAGGGAAAGGTATTTGAAGTCTAGAATTCTGTACCCTGAAAAACAATCAAATAATAGTAGGGGAAAAAAGGTATTTTCAGACATATAGGATTCAAGTCCCTTCCTGTAGTGGGTTGAATGGTGTCCTCAAAAAGCGTATGTCCATGTCCTAACCCCTAGAAACTGTGAATGTGATCTTATGTGGAAAAAGGGTCTCTGCAGATGTAATTAAGTTAAACATCTCAAGATGAGATCATCCTCAGTGATCTCAGGGAACTTTAAATACAACAGCAAATGTCCTTAGAAGGCAGAAGAGGAAAAAACTCCTAAGAGGAGGAGTGGCCACGGAATGAGAGATGGCAGTGATGCAGCCAAGAAAGCCTGGGCATGTCTGGAGTCACCAGAAACAGGAACAGACAAGGAAGGAGCCCCTACGGGGTGTGCAGCATAGCCAACACCTTCATCTCAGACTTCCAACCCCACGACTGCAGGAAATGAGTTGCTATTGGTTTAAGCCACCGAGTTTGTGGTGATTTGCTGTGGCCACCACTCATATAATTAGGATATTATTTAAGGATGTGCCCTAACAAAGTGGGAGAATAAGTCAAGAGGGAGGAAGAAGTAGAATCCAGGCTAGAGTGAGTCTAACCCTGAAAAGTAAAGGGTGAAAGTAAAGTTTGGGGACCCAGGATGACAGTCAGCAACTAGCCTGAAGCAAGAGAATCAGGAGCTCCGGGGGGGCGGGGGGGAGGCAGTCACTCACTTGATACCACCCATGCAATGCAGGGGGAACATAGGATGCCTGAAAGACAGATGATGTGGGCCGCCTGGGCGGCTCGGTTGGTTAAGCATCTCCTTTCAGTCCAGGTCATGATCTCAGGGTCCTGGGATGGAGCCCCACATCAGGTTCCTTGCTCAGCAGGGAGCCTGTTTCCCTCTCCACCTGCCGCTCCCCCTGTTTGTGCATGTGCGTTCTCTCTCTCTCTGACAAATAAATAAATAAAATCTTAAAAAAAAAAAAAAAAAGACATGATGCAAGAAAAAAAAGGCAAATAGGAAAAATCAAAACCTCTAACAGAAATGAAATATGATCATAGTACACTGCTTGGCTATGTCGTCAATATTTGCAGCATTGTAATGATGCAGTCCCTGCTTGTGGGCTTACAGTGATTAGATTCAAGATATCTGTAAAGCAAAGACTTAAATAAGGTTCTAAAAAACACAAATTACAATAAATTGAAGTGGGAATAGATAAATTAGGAAAATAGAAGGATTGGAAGAACCTAGAAAGAAATAATGGAGCTAATCACACCTTGACTGTAAACAGGGTAATCAATTGCAATTTGTGGTGAATGGAATGATAGATAAAGATAAGATGAGAATATGATATTTAAAGTTACAGGTATAACCAAAGAAGAAACTACAGAAATATGATTATATTCTAGGGATGGAAGAGAGAAGATTATAGCATTAAATCCTCACCTGCCATATCAAGTAATTAGTAGATAATATATAAAATTGATCAATTAAGAAATAGCTATATATACACATATTTAGATATAACCCATTAGTTGATAGAACAAATAAAACCGGAAAGAGTCAAAATAAGTAAAAATAAATCCCTCTGGGTTATAGCATGTGGATGATAAGGGGTGGCCCAAAGGACTATTTGCTTTCATACTAAGCCCTTAGGCCCCGTTTCAAGTTCTAACCATGTGCATGTGTTACCATTTTCAATGTTTAATGTTTCCATAAAGCAAGTTTGAGCTTCCATTTAAGATGGAGAAGTCCTGAGAAAAGTGCCCCTTCCATCTTTACAACTATAACAAACAACAGCGGACCCTCTGCCAGTTTACGTTTCTTGAACGCATCAGAGAGCTGTAACTAATCTGAAATCTAAGGAAAGATGGGCATTTTCAGGAAGTTACGGGATCTGAGCACTGACTTAGCTGTGGCAAACATGCAAAGCCAAGCAAGCCTTTAAGAAGTTGGCAAAGACTCGCCATGGGCTAGCAAGGGAGCTGAGGATCCCGGGGAGCCACAGGGGAATTTACCCTCATTTGCGAGGCATCCATGGACAATGCATCCTATTTATAGGAAGGACAGAAGCCCAGGGCAAGGGGCTAGGGAAGCCCTCCCTCTTGGGAGGCTTGGGAAGGGGGAGCAGTAGCCTGTGTGGGAAACATCCTTCTCCCTGTCTGCCTGTGGAGCAAAAGCCTGAACCCCCCCGGGGAAAAGGCAACAAAACTCACTCTCGATGCACAGTTGAAGACCCACTGAAGCTGGGGAAGAGAAGAGGAGAGGGAGGAAAGCACAAGTCCTCTGACCTGGAGGAAGAGGCAGGAGTTCACTCTGGGCGGGGATCAGCAGAGATCCCTGAAACACCCCAGAGGGCAGGTTCCTAGGGAGTCCCCGCTCCTGTGACCTGGCCGTACAGCCTCCGCAGGAGTCTGAGGGTGAACTCCAGGGTGTGTACGCCTTTCCTCTGCCCCACCAGCAGCTACGGAGTGTCCAGTAACAAGAAATCATCTCCAGTGCAGAGAGAACAAGAGCCTGGAGAAAGAGCCTGGAGAAAGAGCCCTCTGAGGCACTGGAGCAAAGACCCCGCAAGCTAGGGTGGAAAGAGACCTCCAGCCAGCCCACACCCGCCCTAGACACAAAGCAATGCTAGAGGAGTTTGGGCCTCTGGGGTGTTTGAGGGCAACCAAGGCAAAGCAAAACCGAAGCTCAGTTCCACTCCTGCCTAACTTGATTCACCCACAGGAACTGAAGTCTAGTTTAAAAAAAAAGAAAAGGGGCACCCGGGTGGCTCAGTCCCGTAAGCCTCTGACTCTTGACTTCGGCTCAGGTCATGATCTCAGGGTCATGAGATCCAGCCCTGAGTAGGGCTCGGTGCTCATCATGGAGTTTGCTTGAGATTCTCTCTCTCCCTCTGCCCCCTCTCTGCTCACGTGCATGCGCGCTCTCTCTAAATAAACAAAATCTTTTTAAAAAATTAAAAATAGCAAAAAAGAAAAGAAGTGAGTTCGTTTCCAGCTTTAAACACTATTAAATGTGTTGCTATGAGTTACACTCTAACCTTGAACTTTTCTTCTTCCTCTGGGTTCTTTTACCGTGACTAGCACTACTGATGGTCACATGGCCTCGTGCTGCAAGGTGCCGGGTACTGTAGGAAAACGGTGCCTTGAACATCAGCCACACTTCAGTTCCTATATCAGGGGCCTTGGACAGGCTGCTTCACACATCAGTTTCTTTATCTATAAAGGAAAGGCTTTCAACCCACTTCAAAGGGTTTTTATGATAATGGAATGACTCACTGCGTGTAAAGAAGCGAGCCCCCGAAATCGCTGGTGTACATGGAACATGAGCAGATTGTTTGATCATCGTCCCAGGACTTAAGGACAGATCTTTAGGCTCTGGGCTTAGATATCTCTCACCGTTCTTCCTGTCTCATTCAGTAGATCTGAATGGTGGCATCGTAGGAAAAAGATTGCTTTTTTGTTGTTATAGCAGTTGGTGTGTGAGGGGGTCCTGACTCAGTGGCCGGGAGTCAGGGGTGTTGGATTTCTTGCCCAGAAGAGAGAAACCACACCATGAACTGTTCCCATCCTGCATTTGGCATGAGGTTTGAATGTGTTGCTGGACATTCCTATAACTGGAAATCCTCACTGTAATTCTTTGAGCTAAGAAACGCGCTCCATGTGATCTAGAAAGGCAAAGAATTCTTAGCACTGTTTTTATACATAACTGATTTTGCCAAGAATGCAACACAGTGGAATTTAAGGGAAGGTGGTCATTTGTTCAAAACTTTACTGAGTGGTGTTAACTACTTTGGAAATGATGTCCCTGATGCCATGGGAGCCTTAGATTCGGGCTTGCCAAAACAATACACCTGGGCCGACAATTTTTGTAGCTGTTGCCTTCATGGCACTACCGTGTCTAAGTGTAAGCATATACGGCTGCGGGTGAGGTCAGGTCTGAACACTTACATATCAAAATGCATAGGTGTTATAAGTTACTATTGTTTTATTTTCCAGTTTTATTACATTTAGGAAAGCAGATTTTTGGTGCTATGTGCACGGGTAGGTTACATTTTCTATAAATGACGGAAGATGTTCAAGGAAGTGTTGCAAAATGTTACTTATCAAAAGGGGTCTGGAGTCTGATGGGTGTAACCCCAGCTCTAATTGCTCATCTCGGTCGTCCTGGCTTTGTGTGCTTTGGTGCTGAGTGTCCACATTTAAAAAATACAGAGTTTTGTCCTCTATCCCCACACTTCTGTTTTGTGGCCCAGGACTCTGAAGTTTTATTTGGCACTTGATGAAAGACTCACCCTAGTACACGGTGAGAAACAGTGCCCGGACTCTAACACTTCATCCCATCCTGCCGCTTCTCTCAGGACACAGCCAGACTGCAAACAGCCTCTCCTGTTTCTCTCTCGCCTTGTCCCTTCTTCCCACTCACCTTCCCTCAACTCACTTCTGGCCCCAGGTAGTTAGCTGAAAGCCCTACTTCAGGACAGCATCGTCGTTTTTGAGCTGAAAGCAGGACTGAAGATGGAAGATGAATCAGGCAGTAAGAAAACTTTGCAAATGATGAGGTTTTGGAATATAGGTGAGGCTCAGTGGGGTGGAGTCCAGAGCCGACAACCAAGAAAGAATTCTTGAGTCGTCTTTGGTGCAAAATTGGTGGTTTATTACAGGACCCGTGGGCAGAAAGAGCTGCTGCCCCGGCTTGTGAGGGGTGGCTGCTTATATACCATAGGGTTGGGGAAGGTAAGGAAAAAAGGAGGTTGAGAAAATTCTTTCATATGTTAAAGAAGACTCACAGGATAAGGGAGGCTTTGCCATTGTCAAGTTAAGGTTGTTTACCCCTCTAGTAAGGCATTTACATGAAGGTAGTGGGGAACTTCCTGGAGGAACATTACACTCTGCGCACTTCCGTCTATGGGTATTTGTCTATGGGCTGCAGGTTACAAAGACATTCAATTGTATCTACTTTCCCTTCCGGAAGCTAGGTTATTGATAGAAATGTTTTGTTCTTGTAGATTGCTAAAACATTTGTAAACTGAGGGAGACTCAAGTCTTGCAGGATTGTGGTCTCTATAGGTTACTATTTCTTTTTCCTTCAGGGCAGCCAGGAGTGCCTGAGGAATGTCACATACATGGGGGGGATGGGGAGGTGCGGGGTGTCAGTTTCTGCTTTGTCCTCAGCTTGCCTTCTGTTCCCTCATCACAAAGATCTGAAGTATCTGATTAAAGAGGAGGTAAAACTCCGTTTACATTTTAACAAAGTTTTACAAGACTTATAGAAGTAAATTAAGCAGAAGCTAAACGAAACAATATTAGAAAGGCTGGCCAAGATCGGAGTAGGGAATTTATTCAAAACATTCCTAAAGCTCCCCATCATTGTAACTATTCAAACCCAACTAAAGAAATGATTTGGATCATTAAGCTGTGCGAGGTAAAAAGTGTCAGCATCTATTTTTCCTGCATAAAACACAAATATATTCTTCTCGTGAAATACGTAACCGCTGACATTAAACCTAACGAACATACTCAACAAGTATTTAAGATTTGTCATTGACATTTAACTCACAGAGACTTGAAAATGTTTAAGAGAAAAAAGCTCCAGGTAGAAGAAGGAAAGGGGTCATTCATGTGGCCTGTTTAGTCTGTATGAGGCCAACTTGAAACATATGAAAAAAGAGTAATAATCGTAATAATCATAATAATAGCAACTATTATTTATTGGGCCTTATTAGACTGGCAGCTACACTGAAAACTTTATGTCTCATTTATTCTGCATCATGAATATTTATTGGTTCTAAATAAACAACAAATTGTAATTATTCATGATTAAATATAAATATTAGTTAAATATTAATACGTTGATGTTTGGTTATGTGTTATTAAATATTTTATTAATTAAATAAAGTTGCTACCAAATTAATTAAATTATTAATTATGATTCTAGATAAGTATTGATTGAGCATCAGGGGCCTCACCCCGTGTTAGGCACCAGGATATATCAGTGAACAAAACAGACAATATTCCTTCAACCTCCGGAGTCTGTGTTCTGCACAACCCGTTTAAGGAGGGACTATTATTATCTCAGTGAAACAGATGACACCGAGAATTAGAGTCATCTAGAGCTTTGCCTAAGGGCGGAGGCGTGTTACTGACAGAGCAGAATTTGGAAGCCACATCTGCCTGGTCCCAAGGCCCTTTCTTAATCAGTCGTCTACACTGCTGTCATGGACGTGCACCTTCTATCCACACACTCAGCGCAGGGTAGCGAGAGTAAGGCTGTGTACTGTATGCAGGACACCTTTTCATTTCCAAGGAAGACCTCCCTTGAAGCCACTATGAAACCTGAACAGACCCCAGAACACAGCATCGATATCCGCCAGGGACTAAGGCCATTTTCTGGTCTAAACTTCCGGTTCAGTTGTTTCCATATCACTCCAGGCCAGAGTGTTGGAGAAATCGGGGAGAGAGAGAGAGAAATGGGGGAGCTGTTTTTCTGTGCCCCAGGGATCTCACAGGAGTGTGGGAGATGTGGGAGATGTGGGAGAAATCCACGGCGTGGTGCTGAGATCACAGAATGTCACTTTAAAGTTTCTTTTCTTTCGAAAGCCTTTGAGAAATTGGGATGTGTACAAAATGGGCGAAGCTGCCAATGGCTTTTCATTTTTTGGAACATGTCCATTATTTGTTTTAATTAAAGTGACAAGAGGGAGCAACACTGAAAAACAGTGCCATTTATTTCAAAGGTAACCAACACCAGTTTTTGTGGGCAATTCTCACCATGTGGCTGCAACCACTTGCCTTAAAATCGGGGGGAAATTTCTGTCTAAATCCCTACCCACCACTTCAAACCATAAGTATTGCCAAAAAGGATGTGAAGTGCTCTCCCTGACAAGATTTTTATAGATTTTTTTTCATAGAAGTGACAGAGGAGAAAGAGGTGCTTCCTCAAAGGCCTGCCAACCTCAGGAAAACAAAGTGTTTTCTTACCCAACTCTTCCCTCCAAAATAATGATTGTGATTCTTGAATATCTATTCTGATGCCCGTTAAGTTCTGCTGGATAAAATCCCACTGAATTAGAGTCCTTGAAGAAATGATCGTTGTTCGGACCTTTTAAAGACCCCACAAGGGAGCACGACCCACACGTTCTCATCCCTCCACTGTTCATCAACTCCAGAGTTTCTCAGCAGAGGCTCCGAGATGCCGCAGCAGTGGTTCCCGGCACACCCTGGGACGGTCAGGTTCTCCAAAGTGGGGACGAGCCAGGTGAAAGCCAGGGGCCGAGTCCTGGGCAGACTCAGAAGGCATGCACTCGTGAGAGAGCTGAGGTGCTGCATCAAGTCAGTTCTAAGATTGCGTGCCTGTGTTCTTCTCTGGGACAGTCTGTACAGAGCCCAGGACAGATCTGGAACAAGGTACTGCCCACACGACGAAACCATTCCATTCTCCAGTGAGGCTGCTTTCAACTGCTAGCGTGAAGCAGGAAATTGGGGCAAGTTGGAGTCTCATTTGCTGATTTGCATCAATTCTGTGGCTGGTCTGGCCTAGGAGACCGATGGAACCTTGGAGGAACCCGAGTATGGTAGATGAAAGTTTGAGCTGGATTAGGGTTTGAATTCTTTTGCTTACAAGTTATATAACCTTGGGCAAGTCACTCGATCTTTCTGAACCCATTTCTCCATCTAATATTAAACTCGTCAGGTGGTTAAATATGAAACAAATTTTTAAAAATGCTTACATAGAGAAGCTCTTACAACTGTAACCACCCTACCCATTAGAAAACTGCGGACTGTTGAATCTTACCTAATAAATCATCTCGGGTTCATCATCTAATAGGTGATGAATTTAAGATTCAAAGTTGGATCTTGCCCAATGGGAAGTGGAGGGCATAGGCTCTGGAATGGCAGAGAACTATGTTAGATTTCTCTTTCTGCAATTTGCTAAATAGACTATTTTGAGCAAATTGGGTAGTCTTTTAAGTCTCTGGAAAATGGGTATAATCATAGTACTTCACAGGTTTATTAGGAAGATTCAACAAGGTATTACAGGCAAGACTAGCACATTGCTTGACAAATGAGCAACACATTTTTGGAAAAATAAAGATATGCCATTATTCTGGTTAAAGGACCAAATATAAAGTGTAATCATACCGGAGAGGCAGGAAAGAGCAGGTAGTCATGGTGTTGGGTGAGGAAACAGAGATGAGGACAGAAACACCAGACGCACGGGGTTCAGACAAGAAACGTCCTCTGCAGGGCAAGAGGCTGTGGTGGGCCGTGGTCTTCTGGGCTCGCACCCACATTTCCGTTCCCATTTCCCAGGCTGAGTTCCAGGGCCTCTGCTGTGCACTGTGGGTTCCACTGCAGACACAGCAGCCTGACTCTGCTTTCATCTTTGGAACTATGATCAAGCAGGGAGAAGCTGAACGAGCAATGCTAATTAAACGTAGAGGGCGGTTTAGTGGGAGACCCTTGCACGTGTCAGAGAGGGGATGGCTGGAGGGCTTGTTGGGCTCTTTGCATAGAAAACACTCCAGCTTGGTGACCCTCCTGGCTGGAGTTATGCCTGTCAGGAGCCCTGTGCTATGAACTGGTATTGGCAACACAGGATTATCAAATAAACTTGCTTATGTAGCTCAAATTCATGCCCGATTTATTCATTACAAGACCCTGTGCTTAGAGGTCAGAGTTCAGAAAGGCCAGGCCATTCACGGTAATCTAAGGATGTTAGTTTAGACCAGAGGCTTCTTAAAATTTTCTGTGTTATGGTTGCTTTTGCAGCATGGTGATGCCTATGAAACCCCTTAGAATAATGTTTTGAAATGAATAAAATAAGATACACAGAATTGCAAAGGTATCCAATTGTATTGAAATATAGTCATCAAAATATTAAAAACACATTTTTAAATATAATATGTGCTTCTTGTTAATGAATAAGATAATGAGAACTAGCTGTGAACCCGATGATTACTGTAATTTCAAAATAGCATTGAACATAAATGATTATTCGAGATATCTGCAACAATTCTAATATGATTGGGAAAGTATTATGATTTTCCATTAGAGACAAAGTCACAGTTACTGCTTATCCTACTGTGGTTTGTTGTCAACAAAGAAATGCTGCATTTCAGTTAAAAGTTAGTGAAAATGGCCACTCTTTTTTTGCCCACCTAAGTTCACGCTGGATTCTCTGCGTGAGCTTGAAGAGGGGCAGACCCCAGGTCAAGCAACTTTATTAAGACACAGATAGCAATAAGGCCATGACAAAGGCTCTTACAATCAGTGGTTCATATAGAGGTAATTTATGTCCTAATATCCCTCTGCTAAAATATTGACTTCAAGAAAGAGAACTATACAAAGGGCCAATATTAGTCTGTTCGGGCTGCCATGACAGAATATCACAGACCGGAGCACTTAAGCAACCGAAAGTTCGTTCTCCCAGTTCTGGAGGCTGAAAGTCTCAGACCAAGGTGCTGGCAGGATTTTTTCTGGTGAGACCTCTCCGTGGCTTGCACATGACTGCCTCTCTCTGTGTCCTCAGATGGCCTTTCCTCTGTGCACGCTTTTCTGGTGGCTCTCCCTCTTCTTATATAGACACTAGTCCTATCAGATCAGGGCCCACGCTGAGACTTCATTTAACCATAGCACCTTCTTATGGGTCTATCTCCAAATACAGTCGCATTGGGGATTAGACTCTCAGTGTATGAGTTTGGTAAGATACAGTTCAGTCCATAAGAAGCCCACAGGGCAGACGTGATTAATAGGTGGCCCATGGTCAAAACCACCCCCAGTGAGATTTCCATGTCTTCATAATGTTAGCCCACACAGTGATTTTAAACTCTATCAATTAATTTTATACATTCAAGAAACCAGGATTTTTCAGGTCAGATTTCCAACTTCTCTGGACTTGGGAACCCTGGGCCCAAATTGCCGTATCTCACAAGGCTATAGTCACCAAAGCAGAGTAATAACGATCGTGTTTACACCAGGCTTGCCTTGCTCTTGTGGGGAAGGCAGCCCAGGGACAGAGAGTATTACTGGGAAATCTAAGAGTCTCCTGTGATGCCCAGAACAGCCCCCTGCTTAGCAGGGAGAAAGAACGAGAAGCGAGACATGCGCAGTTTGATTCAATAAAGCTTTTAAAGGCTTTGGCCGTGACTTTCTATGAAGGTGGGGGGATGGGAGAAGAGGCCAAGTCAAAC
The DNA here is from genome assembly GCF_023065955.2 of Ursus arctos. NCBI lineage: Eukaryota > Metazoa > Chordata > Mammalia > Carnivora > Ursidae > Ursus > Ursus arctos. Next base: position 53,930,926 of record NW_026622808.1, on the reverse strand, counting down.
ATCCACAGTCTTATCTCTTTACTCAGTTATGCTAACATCACTACATCTCTCAATCTTCTCTAGTTTGTCCGAAATTGAACAAAAGTGGATATTGTCCCCAAACAACATATGTATGGAATGGATAAGGTTGTACAAGACACAAAAATAATCTTTAGGAGAGAAAATAGCTCAGGCTTGACTTTTGTGAAGGTAGATATAGAAAGTGGATTATCTTCTTAAATCCGTTGGTATAAATTTTACACATACTGGGAAGAGGAACAGAAGGCAGTCCATTGTGTTTAGTCAAAAAATAGATTTGACCTGGACTTTAGGAATAGTCTCGGTGGTAGCTTTGACACTCTCATTCCAGGAAACATAAAATTTGCCCCATTCACTTCCTATTGTATCTCAACTTAGCCTGACATCAGGTGTGTGACTCTCCCCATTTTTCTGGGTAATATTTGATAGCAATCATCCCAACACAGCACACTTGTCCTTCAACCTAAGGATTTGAAAATGTGGCCTTTCATATTTAACTCTTTCTTGTAGTAGGGGTCTGTAGAAGATTTTATCTGCAGCAAGAACCACTTGCAGCCACATTTTAAAAACTTTTTTTTTTACTTTGAAGAAATCTCAAATTTGTAGAATATTTTCAAAATTATATGAAGGACTATTATATACCCTTCACTCAGATTTATCCACTTTAATATTTGCTATGTCATGTATTCTCTCTCTATCTCTGTCTTTCTCTTTGTGTACACACACACATACACACATGCATACACATGTATACACACACACACATACACACACGCACTCACACACAGTATTGTAATTGTTATTTTTTAAAAAATTTTTGTTTAAATTCAATTTAGTTGCCATATAGTGTATTGTTAGTTTCAGGGGTAGAATTTAGTGTGATTCATCAGTTGCATATTACACCCAGTGCTCATTACATCAAGTGCCCTTCTTAATGCCCATCACCCAGTTACCCAGTTACCCCATCCTCGCCCCCTCCAGCAGCCCTCAGTTTGTATTGTTATTTTCTGAAGCATCTGACAGTAAGCTGCAGGGAACTGTTTTGCTCCAAGACTATTTCTATTTTCCCCAAGGAGTGTTACTAACAACGGTCAAGGTCCTTGGACTACCTCAAAGGCCATTTCACCCACACTCTGCCCAACTGCAGTACTAGTAAGAGCACTGAAGAGGAGGAATGCTGTAGGAAAAAGAGGGGTGAAAGAGACCTCATGTGCTTTCAGTATAGTCCTACTTAAGCTCTCCTTCAAATTTGAAGTAGAAATTTTTCTTTGATATGTTCCTTTTGTATCTGGGGTATGCTCTGAGGTCTAAATGGACCCTATCACCCTGAGATTTCTCCTGGACTACACACCCCATGGCCTTCCCAAAGCTACTGTGTGTTTCATGGTATCTGCCCATCTGCAGGTGTTCCGGCCCCTCACTGTAACTGACTTGACCTAAGCATTAAGATGGAGTCAACTGATTAGGCTAGTTTATACTAACGTGTAAATGACAACTTATAGCCTCACATACTTTTGCATTTTTCACGAAGATTTACAAATTAATTTCTCATTGGTGAAAATAGGTAATATGCAAAAATGAAATGGAGAAACAAAAACAGTGAGGTGAGGAGAGAGATCTCCTAGTTGGAAACTGCCACATACACATGGAATTCTGCCTCTGAAATTAATTACCTGAAACTATTGCTGCAGCGATCTTCCTCCTCTCTACCCCAGATAAAAATCTAAGACATCACCAAAATATATGGACACTGAAAATTTGCTAATATTTTGGCATTTACATAAATAAATAAATTTAATGATTGATTTCTAAATAAGCCAGTAGCTTCCAAATATTTGTCCAACATTTATTTAAAGGAAAGGCTAAAACACTGCACGAGGGAAGGCTTGAGAAGTCTGGTTGCTTCTTTCCAAGTACAGACTGTCTAATGTAATACGTGTCATTCAGTTCTGGCCCCAAATTTGCATTCTCCTCTTAGCCTAACAAAGGGACCAATCCTGCTTAGAAGATGATTTATTGGAACCAGTTCTTGTTCCTTCTTGTGACTTAAACATCTCCCTTGGCTATGTGTGGCCATTTTTACCACCTCCCCCAAAAGCCACACATGCACACTGACTAGCTTTTCAAATTTGCCCGGCCAGTCACATTCAACAAAGGTTTAAAGCTTGTGATCTGGGTACAGTGTGTCTGGGAGGCTCGCTAGTCTATAAGGAAATCTGAATAAATGCCATCTTTAAAAATCGTGAGATTTTAAGATAGATACATAGCGTTCTGCATTTCTCTCTTCTTTTGAAAACCAAAGATGTCCCAGGCTTGGGCCCCTGTTTCTGCATAACAACAACCAACTGGAATCAAAGAGAGTAACAGTATCTCCCGGAGACCCTTAGACAGGCAGGCATGTGCTAACCACTTGCCCACCTGCTTCTCTCTTCATGATCTCACTGCTCCTGTAGGTACTTAAGTCTACAATCCTGACGTTACAACTTCCCCTGATAGAAGTTCTAGTAAATATAGATTTTTCCCATGCCTTCACTTTGACGGTGATAGTTTATCATTTCTTGTGTATTGGCATGTTGGTAAACTGCCCAGATTGGCTGGGCACTAATTGGGGTCTGTTTAAATCAGCAAGTTTTCTAAAACTCAGGGAAGCGTTTTCATGGTGCAGCAGTGATCGGGGGAGAGTGACGGGTAAGAAAAGGCAGCCTGGCCTATCAAGGATTGCCTTTACAACCTTGTCAAAACGATGCTATGGCAGGCTGTAAAAATGTAGCCTACCAGTTATTCAGGTCAGTGAAATAGAAGTGAGCATGCTGTGCTGGTTTCTCTCTTTTTCTAGGACACAATGGCAGTGGTTTTGTATTCACAATGCGCCTCCTATTAGAGCAATTCAAACAATTGATGGGGTAGGAGCGGTGGAAATCAGAGTCTGAATTCTAGTATCTTGTCAAACATACAACTCTCTGAATAATCAATTTCTATCCTTTAATAAGACCTTTTTTTTTTTTTTTTTTTTTTTTTTTTTAACTAAACAGGAATCTGTCAGCTGGCCCTCATTTCATGTCCCCTAGACCTGGTGCAAAGATTTTTTCCCTTTCCTGTTGCTTCCTACTGTGTTAAATTGGCAATTTTCAGAGGAGTGCCTCCTGCCAATTAATGAGAATCAGCCTTGACTTTTGCAGATTGAATTCTGTAAATTGGTTTTATTGAAAGTGAGAAATGGCATAAAGAACTAAATAAGGGGAAAAAATTAAGATTGTCCCCAAAGAACAGAGGCCTTGTCATAATCTTGCTTTAGACTAGTGATTGCGAGCTTCAGGTCTGGCCATAGCACGAGAGAGAGCTTATAACCCTCTTCCAGGTTCAGACACTGACCTTTCCCACCCTGACGTATACACAGGGAGCTGTAAATTATCACCCCTACCCACCTCGGAGGCATCGCAGGGATTAATGACTTACAGAGCAACCCACCTGCTAGGATGTGAAAGGTCTCATTGCAGAGGAAATCATTGACATAATTCTTTAAGCATTAGACTGTTCACGCAAAGAGACGATGCTGGAGTCTACCCAACTTCAGACAGCAAGGGTCTCCCTGTGCTTTCTTGGATTGTCATTAATGCCTTCAGATAGACTGGGTTTCACAGAGACCTCTTTTCAACTTTCATTATTTACTGGCATGATTATGATGAAGTCAGTTTTCTTTATTTTTCTCTCTTTTTTTTCATTTTCTCTAAAAAGAAAGGTCAAATATTTGGGGCAGGTGACGATTTATACACCGGAGGTTATGTTGGTGTACCCTCTCTGATTCGTAGTTAGCTTTTCTTATTTTTCTCCAAAGAAGAAAGGATGATTTATGGAGCAAACGTTGACAGAGAGTATTAAAGCCCACTGATCTTCTTTGACACCAATGGTACATCTCATCCAAATAGATAAATCCACTTCATTTAAGCATTATATTATTTTCAAGATAATTCTATTGGGAAGTGAAAAACAATAGCAAATATTTACTGACTAGTGTTCCAGGAACTGTGCTAAGCAGGCAGTTTAACTGCATTAACTGACTTCATCCTCACAACCCAGTAAGGTAAAGATTAAAATTATCCTTTTTTCTACAAGAAAGAAGTTGGTGAACCTTCCGTCCTGTGAGCCCTCCTGCTTGGGGGAGTATTAGTCTATAGTGGAGGTCCTCCGGGTTAGAAGCCTATCTAATTACTTTTGCCTGGCATGTCCCTAAGTTCCTTAACCATGGAAACTCTTCTCCCCTGGAATGCTGATTAATGCTCAGAGTCTCCAGAACATAGTCAGGGAACTACCGCTTACTTCCCTGAGCGCACATGACCAGACACATACGCTGGCTTGACAGTTCTCTTTGCCTGGAATGCCCATGTCACCATATTCCAACACTACCCACCATTGAAGTCTAGCATATTTTTTTAACCTCCCTTGGGAAATCTCTCCCAGTGACCCAGAATGTTCTCTCTCTTTGCTTAATAAAAAACAAGTAAACAAAATCAGTTTTCTAGCACTAAAACTTTCTCTTGTTACTACTTCTTTCCGTGTGTCTCTTCTTCATGTCTTGTTTCCATGTCTCCCTTCTCCATGTCTCTGACTGTGAACTCCTTTGGCGTCCACTTGAATTGTTGTATGCCTAATGGCCACCCACCATAGAACTTGACACAAAATAGATATCCACTGAACACTGATGGGATAAGTTCATGATTCTTTTGTGTCCTAGGAAATAAAAATAAATAAGAGTGTTTCAACATTACCTATTGCTCAAGAAAACAGAGGGAAATGAAATGGTAAGAAGTTGAGGAGGAAAGAGGCAAAAAAAAAAAAAAAATGCAAGCTGAACATAAAAAATACTTGCATGGTTTTTGCTTTTGAGTTTTGTAACTTTATTTTGCCGGGTTAGAAATGTGAATGTACTTTAACTCATACCAGTGACAACAGTAGCATTTTTCAAAGGCTTACCATGTGCCAGCCACTGTTTTCCTCTTTAGACATGTTAACTTAGGGAAGAAAATCCTCAACAAAGCAACTGCAGTTCTCACATGCAGTCTCCACCACCAAGGCGGAAAAAGGTAGAAATTTAATTCCCAGATTATAGAATGTTCCAGTGCTTTCTAAAACAGCAGGCCAAACAGATGTTGCACTGACTTCCGCTCACTGGAATGTGACAGCCACCTTGATTGTCCTTTTCCAGCTCTTTAATTTGGTTATTTAGGGAGGCAGTGACGTTGATTCATCTGTAAGAAATGGCCTGACATAAATCAGGTCCTCTTACATTTTTCTAAGAAAAAATCTCCACCCTTTTCATCAGAGTATTGCATTATTTCTATAGTGAGGCTAAAAAAGAGAGAGAGAGAGAGAGAGAGAGAGAGAGGTGACTTGTATTTCCCAGGGTTCTAGAATAAATGAAAAATACGCCAGCGGGGCAGATAGGTAAATGCCGTTTAGAAGACATGTGCCTGTGACCAAATTACTAACAGATGCTCATAAAGTGTTCTTTCCCTCATCTTGCTACCTGAGAATGGATTTTACATTTTTTTTTAAATTTTCTCAAGTTTACAGAGCACCTAACTCTCCCTGGCATGAAGGAGGCCTGGCGTGCACACACAGATCAGGAAGGTCCCTGTTTCTTATCACTCACTATTGATGAAAAAGTAGATACATAAAAGGTAACTGCTTTCCATATATATGATGGCAAAACTTCAACTGGCATCCATCCAAAGGGGCCCAACCCTTTGCCGGGCTCAATGATGTATTAACAATCCTGTAATGAGGACACCAGCTGTCAGCCACAAGGAATACGAAAACAGGAACAGAACATTTTCAACAATTCAGTTAATGATTTCCAAAATGTGCTTGCCAAAGCCCGCTCAGCATCCTTGGATTGTTAAGGCCCTGCTTCAAAATCTTCTTGTGGCCCCTCATTGCCTACCGGATAAAACTCTCACTCATGCTTGGCACTGTGCGGTGGTACGGTATGGTAATTAAGAGTTCAAGTTCTGGAGTCAGACGTGCCCTAACGTACCTGCTGTGTGACCAAGGTACTTAGACTTGGCTTCCTCGCCTGTGAAATGAAGGCAATAGTAGCACCCAAGTCATAGGATTTGGGCACACTGAAATGATTAATCTGTGTCATGTGTGCTGCATATAAGAAAAGAATTAATGATCGTGGAGGACGGACGATATTATGGTGGTGGCAGTGGAAAAATAGTAGAGAGGTACTAATTCTAGTTCATGGGCTCCCACAATCAAATGCAATTCAATATAAATATATTTGTGTTCTCGTATGTGTGTAGAGACATGTATGTATAGATGTGTATTCATATGAATATATACATACGTGTGTGTCTCGTTTTAATTAAGGTATCTTAGTTTGAAATAACATTTCTTCCATTTACCTGATATTGGAAAATTTACTTAACCTTAACCTTGCCTCTGTTTTCTTCCTATAAAATGAGAATAATGATAGTACCTACCTCTTTGGGTTATCTTAAGGGCACGAAACATGGGAAGTAACAGACAGATGGTAAATTCCTGATAAGTGTTAATTTTCAAAAACCGCTTTGGAAACTAACAGTGTCTTCATCTCTATCGTCGGAAAATAATCATTATTACTAATTCTGATACACAAATAATTGTTTCCTGACTGCGCCTTCGAGTTTGCTAAGTTTTATTGAGTTTGAGAAGCATAAATGGAAAGAAACCCCAAAGACGCCCCAAAGTCTCCCCCTAGGACTAATGCACAAATTCCGTTGTGTGAGAAGCTTCCAGTTTAAAGCCTAGAGACCCTGAGTTACTGTTATTGAAGTTGAGCGTACAGAAATCTACTCTGTCACAGTCACTTTTGATGAAAACTACAATTTATGATAAGTTTCATAAAACCTGCTTAATTCAACATTTATGAGAGACACTGAAGATAAATGAAAGGTATAGAAATGGAAATCTTTCTAATCAGTCATTTTGTCAAGCATAAGGGACAAGACTGATAGGCATGAAAACGGGGTGGATGTGCATATAAATAATGTCCTGGAGATAAATGATTAAATATTTTTATAAATTTAGCCAAAATATTCTTAGATCTAAAATACAAAGCTTAATTCATGTGTGCCCATGGAAGATCCAGTACACCTGTTCATTCAACACGCCCGAGCAGGGCCCAAGTTACAGTTTGGGGAAGCAAGTCTTACAGACTCTTCAACATTTCACATTTCAACAAGAATAAAGGAGGGCACGAGAAAGCTGATCGCACAAGACCAATGCAAATGGCCTCTCTCTCCTTTTCCTTTAATGCAATGGAATGTTCCAACATTTAATTAAGCCCCTGGAGGACGTTTTATAGCTGTGTCATGTTGTTGAGAATGGGTTAATACAGAGCACTGGAGTAGCCCTACCAAAGGAAGAGGATCATTCTATAGGGTGAGCAGAGAGGATGCCACAGGTAAACCACTGTGGCGTCTCTCTTTCTTTCACTCAGTAGAACAGGCAGGGCCAGGAGACCAGCCCGTTCTCTGCCCTGGCCCTTTGACTGGAGCTCAGTGGGGAAAGGGAATGTGTTATATCCTATACTTGGTCCCCACAGGGCCACCAGACACTGGGCTTTCCCTATACCATATCCATTTTCTCAGGCCCTTTGGCAATGATAAGTTCCTTGAAGAATGACCCAATACGTCTTATAATTTAAATTGTTTTCCTCCATTGGAACTCCTGGGTTTTCATGCCCTCCACCCCAGGTGAGTCCGGTGAGCGCTGGAATGGTCAGTGTGATGGACTGTGTGGAGACATGTAGCTCTCCCCAGCAGGATTTCCCCTAGCCCAGGGGTGCTCGAGCATATTAGAATCTCTATGCATGAGTCCCTATCTGTATTTTTAAATCCCCAGATGGCTGTAGTGCATAGCCGGTGGAGGAATACAGCCCAGCCCTTTCTTGATTTAAGCCTTTATCTTCACGCTACCCCATTACCACTTAATTCCATTCTCCCAAACAGTAGTCCTTGAGAACTGTCTTTATCTGCTGGTAAAACTAGAAAGTCTTCCAACCATCCTAGTTCCCTTGGTCAAAATAAGTCTGACCTGCCCTGCCTTGTGTTCAAGCACTCATCTGGTAACTCTAGTTATTTTTATTTTATTTTACTTTCAGGCTCCAGGATGAATAACAAAGAAAACTGGTATTTGCTTTTCAGTTTTTCTAGACCAATGGTTCTCACAGTGTGATCCCCAGACCAGTAGCATCAGCATCAGCTGCGAACTCGCTAGAAATGCAAATTATTGGGCCCCACTCAAGACCCCATGAATCAGAAACCTTGGGCATAGAGCCTAGAAATGTTTTTAACAAACCTTCCAGGTGCTGCTAATATACAATCAAATTTGAGAATCAATAGTCTCGACTCCACGGAGTCTACTTTCCAGTGGTTCTTAGACAATAGCCGGGTAGGATCCAAAAGGTAAACATCTCCATGTGCCAGCTTTTCTAAAATGTTTTAAGATATCTACAAGAAACCTGAACTTTCACATGTGTCTTTCCTTATATTTAAATTTTTAGACCAGCAGTTACAATCTCAAATGGTTATAGAGAACAAAAAAGTCAATAAAGAAGTGAGCTAGGCATGAGCTTAAGCCATTAGGATGTGATGGAGTGGTAGGAAAGTACAGAGCGTATGCTTCACCTAAGATACTGACAAAACCATTCAAAAACCACTGTGCAAACCAAGCAAACCATTTCTTTAGGGATCCAATTTGTCTTGCAGGGGCCTATTGGGCTGTCTCGATCTTCTCTCTGGCTATGATACAGGAGACAAGGATGGCTATTTACTTGACCAAACATTTTGACTCATACAGAAGGGATTGGTTATTTAAAAAACTGGCTTGGGGCACTGGGGTGCCTCGGTTGGTTAAGCGTCCAACTCCTGGTTTCGGCAGGGGTCATGATCTCGCAGTCATGAGATTGAGACCCAAGTCAGCCTCCGTGCTCAGCAGAGTCTGCTTCAGATTCTCTCTCCCTCCCCCTCTGCTGCTCCCCCCATTCATGCTCTCTCTCTCTAATAAATAAATAAATACATACATACATACATTTTAAAAATCTTTAAAAAAATAAAAATTAAAAACTGGCCAAGTTCACTAATAAGTTGAGGAACTTGGGGTCAACACTTACATATTCTTTCAATCAAGGTCATCCTGCCTTTGATATGGGGCCTAATTGTGATGATGTTTGCAGACTGATGAATGAATGAATTCTCACAACACACAAGAAGAGACTTAAGTTAGAAGGAATCTTCTTCAGGAACAGCACATTCAATAACTTTTCAGTTGCTTGGTAATCAGAAGGTATTTCTTTCTTTTTTCACCTTTCTCTCAACAAAATATGCTTATATTAAGTATGTCAACCTCCAAAGAGATAACTACCTTAGATGATAGGATTAATATTTATTATTCTAGACATTTCATATAAATGGAATCCTACAAAATGTGGGGTTTTGTGACCCTCTGGGTCCATCCATGGTATAGCAAATTGCAAGATTTTGTTCTTTTTTATGGCCGAGTTATATTCTATTGTATATGTACCACATCTTCTTTTTCCATTCTTCCATGGGTGGACCCTTAGGTTGCTTCCATATTTTGGTTATTGTAAATAATCAAAAAACATAGGGATGTGCGTTATCTTTCCAAATTAATGTCTTTGTTTTCTTTGGTAAATACCCAGTAGTGGAATTACTGGATTATACGGTAATTCTATTTTTAATGTTTTCAAGAACCTCCATACTGTTTTCCACAGTGGCTGCACCATTTTGCATTCCCACCAAGGGCGCACAAGGGTTCCTTTTTCTATGCATCCTCACCAACACTTGCTATTTCTTGTCTTTTTGATTCCAGCCATCCTGACTGGTGTAAGATGATATCTCATCGTGGTTTTGATTTGCATTTCCCTGATGATTAGTGACACTGAGAATGTTTTCATGTGTTTTTGACCATTTGTATGTCAGTTTGGAAAAATGTCTGTTCAACTCCTCACCCCATTTTTTAACCAGATTATTTGGGGGTGTTTTTTGGTGTTGAGTTGCATTTCATAATTTTGATTTACATTTTCTTAATGGCTAATGCAACTTTGCCATTCTTAAAAGCAAATACTGTGGAAGATTTACTATGCACCAGACTGGTAATACGACAGTGTAAAAAAATTGAGTGGATTGTGTATCTGTCATATTCTATTGCCTTATTAAACAGATATGTCTTAAAAAAGGAAAGATTTTGATGTTTGAGTGGAGCAGCTAATATTTACTGGGTGCCAACTACTTGCCACAAACTATGCTTACTGTTTTGTAGGGATGATCCCAATTATCTCCCGTAAAATTCTCTTTTGAGATAGTATTATTATTCCCATGATATAATAAGGAGTCTGATGTATAACAGACTCTGTGCAGTTGCTCCAGGTCATTCACACAGATGTTGTTCTTGCACAGACACAAACTCATGGCAGCTTGCCTCCAAATTACACGCACTTCACTCTAAACTGCTCATTGCATATTTTTAAAAAGATTGTTAAATTTATTCATTTGTCAGACAGAGCGTGTGAGAGAGAGCACAAGCAGGGGGAGCAGCAGGTAGAGAGAGAAGCAGGGTCCCCAGTGAGCAAGGAACCCAATGTGGGACTCAATCCCAGAACCCGGGGATCATGACCCGAGCCGAAAGCAGATGTTTAATCGACTAAACCACAGACATCCCCTCTTGGCTTATTTCTGAATGAAATTTGACAGGTAGGAAAAAAACATGAAAACTAGTAAAATATGTTGATTAATATTGCATTTAGTCATTCACTTCATGAGAATAAGACAAAGAATTGAAGCTTTGTGTTTGGAAGGAAGACCAGAACCCAAAATGAAAAACGTGGTCTTAACCTCAGTTCTAGGTCTGAGAACGAGTGGTTGGTTTGTCTACCTCCCTCAGCACACAGCTAGCTGTGATTAAGTCCAAATACCTAAGTCTGAATTTTGGTATTGTTCAACGATTTTAAATGGATTTGGGGGGTGGGGCAGGGAGGTCTGTTTGCTATAATTTAAATTTAAATGATTTCTGTGACAGTAACCAAAGCACCATGAAATTTCATTTCATATCAGTTTCATTCTTAAATTGACAATGTTACGTATGTATTTGTAGGCTCATCTTCTGACAACAGTCTCCTTAACTTGCCCGCCATTTGCAACAGGTTTACTGACCCAACATGGCTAACAGATTAATTCTAATTACGAATACGAATACCCTTTTTGAGGTTTCCATTGATCTGTTTCTGTCAGCTCACATGCTGTAAATGCCAATGATCCTTGTGGTTCTTAGAAAAATCTATGTGGATAAAAGGCGAGAGTTTCTTGAACATGCTGATTATTCTCCATTGACCAATAAGACAGGAGGACTTATGATGTTAGATAACACTGGTGAAAGTGCTGATGTTAGTATCCTTCTTTTCCATTTTACGTTGACTAGATTTCACTCGCAGAATAATTTTCTCTTGGTACTTATTATATTGATAATTTCTCCTTCTAACAGGAAAAGAATTTTTGTTTATCATATTTTTTCTAGCAGTTTTCACTGTTGTATGTGCCATTTGAATTCCCAGATTCCCTCGTCTAATTTCTTCATGAGTGTCAGTTCGGTATTTCTGCTTGCTCAGTGAGTTCATTGCTTAGTTAGGCTTCCTTTTTTTTTAGTCACTATAAGAAAGATACACTTTAAAGATTTTTTAAAACCCAATTTTTAAAAATAATCTGAATGAACCCTTTGAGGAGGTCAAACATAGTTTGAGACTTAAAAAAAAAAATTCCCCAGTTCACTTATATTGGCAGAGAGATTCAAATTGAATTCATAAAAATGTCAAAATTATAAAGATGTTCCCCCGTACTTTTTTGCTTTCAACAAAGCACCCATGTGCCGCACCCATGACAGACACTGTTTATCAATGCTGGCACTCTTCCCCAAGCGTCACTGTTGAATCTTTCTCAAAACTGAATGTGAGACAGACATTTCCAAAGCTTAGGTTCCATTCTAGGTCAAGCGGGCATGCCTTTATATTTGTGGGGAAACATTTATAGTTAACATGGAGATAGCAAGTAGGAGTGAATCTAATTAGGTCTTTAAAGAGGTTTAGAACTCTTCCTTGCAATCCTATAGAATGAGATTCTGAGCATGAATTCTTTCGTTGGTCTAGAATTGCAGACAAGGACCCAAACCTTAGACAAAAATAAGTCCTAATTCTGAAGCTAGCAGCCACAGGAGGGAGTAGATATCTCCTCCAGGACTTAGACAACAGCCACCAATGAGGCTCTCATAGCCCCACAGCAATCCAGCCGCCCCCACCTCTAACAGTCCATACAAGCGTTTGACTTGACAAGAAGTGATGGAACTTCTGCCTGATGGAGACGCTGTACATTTTCCCTTCTCTGCGGGGAGAAAGGAGGGACTGCCTTTTGCCTTTCAAGACAACCATGCATAGAAATTGAGAGGACTACAGGAAAAGGAGAAAGCCTCCCTGAGCTTCTGCTTAGGCGAAGGATTTTCTGACCTGCCCTGAGCCTAGGCAGACAGGGAAGAAGAGAATCTAATGGAAATGTTGTAGTAGAGAAAAAGGATCCCAGTGAATGATGTAAGGCACATTGTGGGGAGAAGGGAGGGGGATGGTGAAGTAGTTACAGCAGGAATTTAATCTTCTGTGCCAGGTAATTAAAACTTGAGCAAGATTTTCAGGATCCCCAGCTATCTAATGAATGTACTCTGGGGGAGAGCTGGCTTGGACAAGTCCCTGTCTTCTGTGGGTCCTTGAATGACAGGTCAAGCCTGAGCTTGAAAGGGAAGGAGATAAACTATACAGGCAAGAGTTGATAATAGCTAGAGATGATGAGCGAGAAAGAGAAAAACAGCCACCGACAGCCACAAGCTGCCCTCCGATTATCAGCTGGGACTAGGTGTGGCTACAAGCTACCCTATCCCTCACAGTGAGGGCACATAAATAGTTTCACAGACCAGCAGCGCCAGGCGAGGCTGCTCTATAAATGTGAAGTGAAACAAGACAGACTGCTTCATAATTTTTCCTAAGCAAAGATCAAAATAAGGCCACTGTGCAATCCACAACATTCCATATAACCCCTCTCCTGGCTAACGTGAGTGCCTGCTGCTTCTGAACCAGTTACCACTGTAGCCTGCCCAGGTCCGTCCTCCTTCTACAGAGATGCAGTTAGATACCCGATCGTAGAATCACCTCCACTTCCCGAGAGCACCAAATCCAGAACAAAGCCCCGCTCCCTGAAACCCATTCTGAAAGCATAAACCCTTCCCCAAATCACCTAACGCAAGCCCAAATCCTGGAGCCAGACGGTTCTCGCACACTCCACATGGACGTTCTCCACTTCCCCATGGCACATGTCCTCCCTCACGGCAATGAGTCGTGATCTCAACTTGTAGCCACAGGTCTGCTCTGGTGGTCCTTGGCTGGAGAGCAATGTCAGGCAGAAGTTGTAGATTCCATCCAAGATATCCTTAAAGGACAGGGAAGATTTGACAGTGTAGGGTTGAAGGCACTTATTGGAAAATATTCGACCATGTTATGCGGGTGCCCTGTCTAGTTCACGGTTCAGTAAACTGATTCTGCTTATTACATTATTTGTTTGCCAAAACTGAAGATACAAGAGCAAAGCCCAATTCAACTGCTATGTACAAATTTCAGATTGGTCATGTGCACGTGAATGGGACGTGGCTGTGTGATGCGCAGGAATATGCTTGAATTGCTACAAAACATTTGTGAAAATGGAATTTAGTCTTGGAACAATTTTAAAGCATTAACACGTCTAATCCTCACAGGCAGGGATCCTGATTTTTGTCTTTTCTGTTTCCAGTCCAAATCGGGCTCAGTCTCCATTTCCATGTTACATGCTTAATAAATGTTACTTGACTTACATTGACATATAAAAATGTGGAAAACTACTTAAACATTAAAATGCAATGGCAGTTGCAATGAAATTTTTAAAAATTGGAAGGGCCAGGTTGGTTTAAAACTGTGGCCAGTTTGTTCAACTTAGCCATTATTTACAGGCAAGCAACCTTAAAATTTCTTACTCCTGCATGTTCTACTTACCTTCTTTTCCCAATTTTTAATAAACAGATAGGTAAATAAGGATTAAGGTAAACCTACCTTTAAGTTTGAAGGTTCCTCCCCCCTTTTTTTTTCTTTTTTAAAAAGACTATTACAATGCTCTCTGATATTCATTTAACATAGGATTTACCTTCTTCTCCTAAAGCCTCCATCTAAAAATATACTGGATTTCTTTTATAAAATAACCAACCTGTCAACCTTCTGCACTACCACTTGCATTGTCTTTAAAAATATATATGCATCACATATAATTCTGTCTCTAACTGATAAACAGGCATGGTCAAATTCTTCACTCAGCTGGTTTTCTCCTATTTTTTAAAAAGAGAGATGGTAAGATCTGCCAATGTTTAGTTTCATTTGAGGCTTTCCATATTCACTTCTCCTTTTCCAAAGATTTTATTTTTAAGTAGTGTCCATACCCAATATGGGGCTTGAACTTACTACCCTGAGATCAAGAGTCACATGCTCTACAACTGAGCCTGCCAGGCACCCACCATATTCACTTCTATAAAGCAGAGGCTACTAGGGAGGTGATGAGTTGATGTCAAGAATATATTTTTTTCTCAACAGAGTTAAATGATCAATATAACCATCTTCATCAACACTGCCAAGCCATTTGAAACCAATCTCAAAAAAAAATTTTTTTTAAAGATTTTATTTATTTATTTGACAGAGAGAGAGACAGCCAGTGAGAGAGGGAACACAAGCAGGGGGAGTGGGAGAGGAAGAAGAAGGCTCCCCACGGAGGAACCTGATGTGGGGCTCAATCCCAGAACACAGGGATCACGCCCTGAGGCAAAGGCAGACGCTTAACAACTACGCAACCCAGGCGCCCCTCAAAAATTTTTAACACAACACTAGATATAAATCAAATAACAAGGATGGTAAATAGATATGACAGGAATAGCATTTAAGAAGCAAACTTGTTTTTTATGTCACCACTTCTTGACCTTAAAATCCACCAAAGTCTGGAATTCTTTGCAACCATCATTAATAATATCACTTTTTTTTTTAAGGACCAAAAAGTGTATACACATTTAATCCTAGAGAGTAAGTATGCACTTAAAGAAGTTCTTTGTTTTGTTTTTTTTTTTTTTTTAAGATTTTATTTATTTATGTGACAGAGAGACAGCCAGCGAGAGAGGGAACACAGCAGGCGAATGAGAGAGGAAGAAGCAGGCTCCTAGCGGAGGAGCCCGATGTGGGACTCGATCCCGGAACGCCGGGCTCACGCCCTGAGCCGAAGGCAGACGCTTTAACGACTGCGCTACCCAGGCGCCCTAAAGAAGTTCTTTGTATCTCCCTCCAGATTTGCAGAGTATCTAAAATTCTCAAAGGGAAAAATAGACATTGACAATTGAAACTCATAATCATACCACTCCATGCATCAAGGTCTATCCAGATGTCATATGGGAAAGTATAATGCCCATGGTCAAAGCCACATGCTTGTTTCCTTCAGTGGAAATAACAGCTTAGGTTATCATGAGCTAAGTGGATAGGCTGTCAAAACAGAACTCCTTTCTTTTGGCTCAGGCCTTGAGGCCAATATACCAACAGGAAGTGCCAAACCACCACAGGATGTGATAAAAAGATTTCTGTTCTTTTAACATACAATCCACTATGAGGGTACTAAAAAGAAGTGTTTGCAGATACAAAAAGGACAAATGTTGTATGATTCTGGTTATATGAAGAATGTGGACTAGACAAATTTATAAGACACAGAAAATAGAATAGAGATGACCAGGTGCAGGGGAGAGGAGGAATGAGGACTTACCGTTTTATGAGTACAAAGAGAAAGTTCTGGAAATGGATAGTGGTGATATCTGTACATCACAAATGTACTTACTGCCACTAAATCATACACTTAAAAATGATTAGATTAGTAAATTTTATGTAATGTACCTTTTACCACCATATGAATTCATGCATGCATAGATACATACATATGAGATTTATAATTTTTAAAAATGCTTGGAAATAAAAGAACAGACTGCTTCCTCCTCCCCTCCAGTTAAGTAGTAAAGGAGAGCAGATGCTGTCAGTGGACATTCTCCAACCCGGTACCAGCTGACCCAATAGATTCTAAATGCAAGTACTCAGAACTCTGCATGGGGTCTTCTCTAGTCGCCTGAGCTCACAGGTGCACAAGCCAGGCAGAAGCTCAGGAGATATAATAACCCCTGGCAGCAACCCTCAGTGGAAGGCAGAAAGGAATTGATAACCTAATGCCTGAGCTCATCTTTCCACACCTGGGGAGGACGCTAAGGCAGATTGACCAGTGTATCTCAGAGCCCCCAGTGGGAATGAGGCCCAATTGCCTGTAGTGTTCTGAATTGCTTGATAATATGTTCATTGTTGCTTCCTGCCCTTCCCTGTCTCACTCCTTTTATGGTGCTTCCTAGGACCACCACTTATTTAAATTACTTGAACCGAAATCTTTGTCTCAGTGTGTGCTTCTGGAAGAACCACTCTGAGAGCCTATAATACGGAACTAAGAGTTGAGGATGCAGGGGTGGTTCCTGGTCCACACCAGAAAGATCTTTCTGCCATGAGATCAGAATGTGAATTTCCTAGAAAACATCTAGTTCTAATGAAGCTTGGAGGGGGCAAAGTGCTCACAGATAGAGACCAGGAAGTGGGTGTTATTTTAAAAAACATCCTTCCAAGAGAATTTCCTGGAGGGGAGAACCCAAAGAAAGGTGGTCTGCTAGAAACCAGATGCTGAGATGGTGGCCATATCCACAGTCCGTGATGCTTTCATCAAGGGAATTCGCAAGGTCTCTGAAGAACTCACAGAATCACCCAGGATAGAGTCTGTTTTGGATATTGGACATACCAAGTAGGCACCAAAGCAAGATGCTAGCTTTACCAGCCTGAGAAGGTATTTTTTGACCCTTACTTCTCCCACTCTACCTGCTCCTGCCCTGAGGAAACCGGAAGCGGCATGGGGAAACAGCAGTTGGAAGTGCAGATCTTCCTCGACACAGAATGGGGTTATGTCTCTATAAACATGTCACGTATTTGAAAGTGTTGCAAGTAGACAATACATTTAATACACGCAACCTTCTGAACATCATCATAGCTTAGCCTCGCCTACCTTGCACATGCTCAGAACACTTACATCAGCCTACATTTGGACAGAATCATCCAACTCAAGCCTATTTTATATTAATGTGTTGAATATCTCATGTAATTATTTGAACACTGTACTAAAAGTGAAAAACAGAGTTGTTGTCTGGGTGCAGAACGGTTATAAGCATATCAGTTGTTTACCCTGATGAACATGGCTGACCAGGAGCTGCGGCTGCTACCGCTGGCCAGCACTGTGACAGAGTGTTATACTGCTGTCTCTAGCCTGGAAAAGCATCCAAATTCAAAACTTGAAGTAGGGCTTCTACTGAATGTGTGTCACTTTTGCACCATCCTAAGTCAGGACCCTGTGTAAAATATAAGTAGAAAAATTATGAAGAAGCTGGCTGTGACTTTCCCCATCTCCCCATCCCACGTCAATGTCAGGCTTGTAGGTCTGAGCTGGAGGAGGGGAAAAAGTTTTAAGCACCTGAGAATCTTAGCTATTTACAAGATACTGGTCATAAAATCTTTCCCTAGCCTGAGATTTCATCCGAGAGATGGCAAACCCCAAGTCCATGAGAATGGTTTTAGCAAAGGCGCTTCTGAAAAAGAATTAGCTTGCTTTCTGTTCACATTCTACAAATATAGCTTGTTGAACAAACCGGTTACCCAAATATTTCCTCCACCTAATTTTTAAAAATAATAGCGAAGTGGTGTCTGGGTGGCTCAGTCGATGGATTGCCAACTCTTGTTTTGGGCTCAGGTCATGATCTCAGGGTTGTGAAATCGAGCCCCACAATGGGCTCAGTGCTCAGTGTGGACTCTGCTTGAAGATTCTCTCTCTCCCTCTCCCTCTGCCCCTCCCCCTCTCATGCTCTCTCTCAATAACCAAACCAATAAATAAATTATTTTAAAAAATGATAGCAAAAATAACATCTATTAAGGATAATATTTAACAGAAATGATAAAAAGTAATGTCAACAGTGATTTATACAATCCCACTGGGCACAGGAAACAATGATAATATCCTGAAATTACGGAGCACTAACACTGGGCCTCTTGCCAAAGTTGGTTTAAAATAAAATGACCTGATTTTCTTTTGTTCCTTTTGAGCATTTACTCAGTTTTCTACAGTGTCTTCCATGAGCATGTGTTATTTGTAGCATTAGAAAATAAAATAAATATTCTAAGAAAAAAGAAATCATCTGAAAACAAAGAAGACGAAATTAAGAAAGTTGAATGAATAGAGGCAAAGCTGATAGCCATCATGTTATGAACCAGAACATCATTGACCAACAGATTTTACTCCATCATTGGAAGAAATAATTCATGCTTATAATGAAAACCCTGAGGCCACTGGACAATCTCGAAGTGCCTTCAGATCATTGACTATAGATTGACTCATGAAGCTAATTCTTTGAAACCTAGTCCAGTCGTCATCATACCCAAGATAAAAGCAGGGCTGGCTGAATTATTAGAAGTCCCCATAGCCTAATGCACCAAGTCACAGATTTTAGGAATCTTCTGGGGTCCTAGGATGGGCAGTAAACACACTACTTATCAGCAACAAGCTGTATTACCCAGAGTTCTCAACAGTTTCTATTCTTCAGAAATTCGCTTGATCTGTTTTGGCCTGCCAAGCCTCCTTAGTCGGATATCTCTTTTGTCCAAAGACATCCCTGAATGTCCAGCTGAGAATTTCTGCTAATTAATTTTCTTCTGTAATAATTAGGGCCCTTTAAAAGTCATGATTTGCTCCTCCTTTTAATTAGATGCAAGGACTAGAAAGTATTTTATGTTGCACAGCACTTTACCTCTAATTGATTCCATTCTTCACTTGCTGTAATTAATTTTTATGAAATGATAAAGCCATTTTTGCCTTTGGGCCTTTGTCAGATTTGTGTGTGAGTTTGCACGTCTATAGACACAGCTGTGTGTGCATCTGTAAGTGCTACCATTCCACTGACTTTGCCCCAGAGCAGTCTTGAGAAGTAAAGAAAATATATTTTGCACATGATATAAATATTTCCACGATGGCTGATTTTCACCTTCTGATCTGAGGTGTCTCTAGCACTGTTTTCAATGTTATTTTTCTTAAAGGCTTAAGGATTTTTTTTTTTTTAAAGATTTTATTTATTCAACAGAGATAGAGACAGCCAGCGAGAGAGGGAACACAAGCAGGGGGAGTGGGAGAAGAAGAAGCAGGCTCATAGCGGAGGAGCCTGATGCGGGGCTCGATCCCAGAACGCCGGGATCACGCCCTGAGCCGAAGGCAGATGCTTAACCGCTGTGCCACCCAGGCGCCCCAGGCTTAAGGATTTAATAAGACATTTTGTGATCTCTCTCACCATCACTCCATCCCCAAACTAGTAAGAATAAATCACCATTTTGTGCTTGAATCGGTCTGCGATTCTGAGCTCTGAAATACCACAGCGCCCTGTGCACATCTTGAACTGATAGCAACTGTCCCAGTCGGATGAGAGGTGCTGAGTGTGGGGTACCTCGACTACCAACAAGGGCAGTATCTCCCTCCATCTATAACTTGTTCTCTTTACCAGGGATCTCTGATGATTTTTCTTTACGGAAGTGTAAGTTTGCTTGTCTTGGGTTAGAAAGCGTTGCTTATTCAGGCTGCTTGAGATGGGCCATTGCCTGTACAGCAGCCTACCTGTGAGAAGAGAAAAAGGCCTTCACAATAATCACTGTGGGCAACTGAAAGACGGCAGCTTCTCTCCCTTTTCCATCCTGTAGAAGCATCAATTTCTCATTCTGTCCATCTGCTTTTGAGTTTATTCATCCTTGTATCGCCATCTGATGTTTTATTCATGCGGGTCTTGTCATTGTAGGTAAATTATAAATTCCCCACGAGAAGGACCCGCATCTGCATAGCTGTAGACCACTGTGGAGGTCAGGGAGTCACTTCTCTACGGAACTTACTTAACTGAATTTAATAGCCCAATGGTTAAAACGCAGGAAGGGAAGGCAAGTGTCATTTCTAAGGAATATGATTCCTGCAAAAATCTCTACACTCTATACTTCATTTGAGGAATGATCTCAATTCCCACTATTTTTCTCCTGTATGATCCACAGTGTCCTCCATCTAAAGCTTTGCTCCTAGTGGGATCCTCAGACCAACAGCCCTGACCTCCTTTCAGTTTGCTAGACATGGAAACCCTTGAACCCCGTCCCAGACTTACTGAATTAGAATCTCTACCTTAAAAAGACTCCAGGGGATTTGTAAACACATAAAATTTGTGAAGGCCTACTCAAAGTTATGTCCAGTGTTTTCCACCAATACCATCACCCCCACCCCCGCCTGTTATTATTTATTGAGTATAAACAGATGCCAGAAAGTATGCTTAGCATTTCACATGTATTATCCTAATAAACACTCACAATTACTCTATTTGGTAGGTATTACGTTACTTCAGTTTTGTGTAACAAGATCTTATAGCTGGTAAGTGGTGGACCTAAGTCTCCCATGCAATTCTGTTTGGTCCTAAAATATTGACTCTTCACCTCCGCATTCCAGTGTCTTCCATTTTAAGTGAGACTTCCTATCAGTTACAGAAATGGATTCCTGGAAATGCCATCTAATCGACACAAGTTGTACCTGAAGATATAGTTCTTCCTGCTGCGTGGGAGCCTGACTCACTCCCATTGAAGCAGAACTTAATTTTTTTTTTTTTTAAAGATTTTATTCATTTATTCGACAGAATAGAGACAGCCAGCGAGAGAGGGAACACAAGCAGGGGGAGTGGGAGAGGAAGAAGCAGGCTCATAGCTGAAGAGCCTGATGTGGGGCTCGATCCCATAATGCCAGGATCACGCCCTGAGCCGAAGGCAGACGCTTAACCACTGTGCCACCCAGGCGCCCCAGAACTTAATTTTTTGAATTATCTTTTGTGGGTTTTTTTTTTTTTAAGTTTTTCCCCCAAGAAACCTTCCATAATTAGCCTTCTTAACAACCTATTATTTGTTATTTTCCCCTGGAGAGAAAAGGAGCCACTCAAGGGTTTAGAAATTATCAATTATCATAATGTAATCTTGTTGAACCCTGAGCTTTCAGTCTCCTTTTACTTATGAAATTCACACACAAAAAAGTTTCATTTAAAGAAAACCCAAGGGGCACCTGGGTGGCTGCCTTCAGCTCAGGTCATGACCCCAGGGTTGTGGGATCCAGCCCTATTGTGCTGTCTGCTCAGCGGAAAGGCTGCTTCTCCCTTTCCCCTCCCCCCGCTCCTGCTCTTGCACACACTCTCTCTCAAATAAATAAATAAAGCCTTAAAAAAAAGAAAACCCAAGATTTCACGTAGACTCAGTTTTTGTAATAGAATATAAAGCAGTGTTCCCAAAAAATTTAGAGCCCAATGAAAAATGTTCCTCAAAATCAAAATACATGTTTTTAATAAATTGGGGAGCAGTTTCTACTTGTGAGAGTTGGTTAAATACTGCAGATATTTAAGGAAACAGGAAATGTAGAGTAGAGGTTAAGGGCATGGGTCTTGGAGTCCAGCTAACAACCTTTTAAATCTCTGCTCCACTCCTTATTGTTTTTGTGGGCTTGGCCAGCTTGCTTCCCTCTCTTCTCACTGGTTTCTTCTCTACAGCAGCAGCAGAATAATTCCGTCTCATGGGCACCGCGAAGAATACATAAGATGGGGTACCTGAGAAACAGAGCTCTCAGCGAGACGTAGACTTAGTAGTCAGTAAAAGTCTCTCCCTTCTTTCTCTCTCCCCTTCTCCTTCTTTCTCTCTCTCTCTTTCCTCTCTCTCTTTCTCTTCCCCTCCCTCCCTCTTTCTACCTCTTTCTCTCCTCCTCGCTTTCTGCCTCTTTTCCCCCCATATCTCTCCCAATCTCTCTTTCCTCTCTTCTCCCTCTGTCTCTTTCAGTTAGTAAAGTCAGCTGTCCAAGAGCAACCAATCCTCATAAAGTCATGGATACCAATGCAAACTGTATTGAATCGCAGGCTGACTATTGCAAACTAGCTTAAACTATGATCAATGATACAACTAAAAAAGGGTTGCTTTCATACTAACTTGTGACCTTCAGTCCTGGTCCATGTGTTCTCCTAATCCACTGATTTTATTTTTATTTTTCTGTCCATCTTTATGTTACATCACATCCAAGTTATTTATTTATTAAATCTATGATTCCCCCCCCCCCAGGAATCCAAAGGATGCATACCGATGATCTCAACTGCATAAAGCAATATTATAAATACAGAAAACAACCTGTAAGCTGTTGTTAAATAGTTGGAATTTTTCACTTAAGGAAACCTTGCGGGCGCCTGGGTGGCTCAGTTGGTTCAGCGTCCAGCACTTGATTTCTGCTCAAGTCATGATCTCAGGATCAGGAGATTGAACCCTTAATAGGGCCCCGTACTGAGTGCAGAGCCTGATTAAGATTCTCTCTCTCCCTTTGCCCCTCCCCACAAGGGGGTGCTCTCTCTGAAAGAAAGAAAGAAAAAGAAAGAAAGAGGGAGAGAGAGAGAGAAAGAAAGAAAGAAAGAAAGAAAGAAAGAAAGAAAGAAAGAAAGAAAGAAAGAAAGAAAGAAATCTTGAATTTTATAAAATTTTAATTGCCTGAAGACAAAATATTACTATATACTTAGGTTTGAACTTGTTCTAACAGGCAAATATTTTACAACCCACAGAGGGGCTGATGGTCTCACAGAGTTAGCTGACTCTCTTTTAGTTCACATCAACCCTGATGTCACAGGTCATTCAGTATTTGTATCTATTAGGAAATCCCATTTGCCTCAAGCATACTCTGAATTTTATGGTTTTCCTGAAGCTTTTCAGTATAACCCACTGATTTTATTTTTTATTTTTTATTATGATATGTTGGTCACCATCATTAGTTTTTGATGTAATGTTCCATGATTCATTGTTTGCGTATAACACCCAGTGCTCCATGCAATACGTGCCCTCCTTAATACCCATCACCAGGCTAGCCCAGCCCCCACGCCCTGCCCTCTAAAACCCTCAGTTTGTTTCCCAGAGTCCATAGTCTTTCATGGTTCATTCCCCCTTCTGTTTACCCCCCTTCATTCTTCCCTTCCTTCTCCTACCGATCTCCCTGCTATTCCTAATGTTCCACAAGTGAGTGAAACCATATGATAATTGTCTTGCTCTGCTTGACTTATTTCACTTAGCGTAATCTCCTCCAGTACCATCCATGTTGCTGCAAATGCTGGGTAATCGTTCTTTCTGATGGCTGAGTAATTTTCCATTGTATATATGGACCACATCTTCTTTATCCATTCATCTGTTGAAGGACATCTGGGCTCTTTCCACAGTTTAACTATTGTGGACATTGCTGCTATGAACATTGGGGTGCATATGGCCCTTCTCTTCACTACATCTGTGTCTTTGGAATAAATAACCCACTGATTTTAAAAGTCCACATCGGGGTAGAATGAAGGTAGATCAGAAGTAAGGTTATCTCAATTTGTTGCTTTTACCTGTTTGCTAGATGCAGACTCACTTGAAGTAAGGGGAGCCCTCTGAGTGGTCACGGCTTATGAGTGTTACTACAAATATGTATATAGTTTGCTATTCTTTTGTTATAAAACATTCAGGGGGCACCTGTGGCCGGTTGAGTATCGCTTAGGGTTTCAGCTCAGGTCATGATCTCATGGGTCCTGAGTCAGGCACTGTGCTCGACAGGGAGTCTGTTTGAAGATTCTCTCCCTCTGCTCCTCACCCCACTCGGGGGCATGCTCTCTCTAAAATAAATAAATAAATCTTTATAAAACATTTAGAAGATTAAGACACTTGGATATCTTCTGTGAAACTTTGTTGGCATTTTATTGGGCATGGTACAAAATCAGTCTAATGTGACTAAACAACATTTCAATTGCAACATTCTAGAATATGATCGTTAATTTCATTTCTAGAATAGTTGCACTCTAAGTTTATCAGACTTGTTTTTAAAAGGGTAAATATTATTTGGGTCACTAGCATATAATTTTGTGTATTCTTGGTTGATGGCTTTTTGCATATCTTAACTGCGAAAAGCTGAAAACTTTCCAGTTTGTCTCATCCTATTCAAACTCACAATCCCCTACAGCCATTTCTCCAGCAACTGACCGTGGTCCAATTGCTCTAGCTTTTTATAGTATCTTACACTCACCTCTAAAATGATCTTCCTGGGGAGCCTGGGTGGCTCAGTCAGTTAAGTGTTTGCCGCAGCTCAGGTCATGATCCCAGGGTCCTAGGATCGAACCCCACTGAGCAGGGAGCCTGCTTCTTCCTCTCCTTCTGCTGCTCCCCCCTCCTGTGTGCTCTCTCTCTCTTCAAATAAATAAATAAAATATTTTGGAAGAAAGAAAGAGAGAGAGAGGGAGGGAGAGACGGAGGGAGGGAGGGAGGAAGAAAGAGAGAAAGAAAGAAAAAATAAAATGATCTTCCTGTCTTGAAAGTTAACATATACCAAACCCTTACTTCCCATTGCCTTCAACACTCTTCTTACCCAAGACATATGACAATATTCTCCAATTTAAAGACTTCTGACAGTTCTCCATTGTCTGTAATTGTAATTGCTAACACTTCTCCCACACAGATTTATTGCTGGTGCAGCGCTAAGTGTTTACATGCGTTAGGTCATTTGTCCTTCTCAGCATTCAAATGAGGTAAGAACTATTATGAGACCCACATTACCAGTGACTCTCAGAGAGACCTCGTAAACTACTTAAGGCCACACAGCTACTAAATGTTGACCCCAGGTGTTGAACTCAACTTTGCCAGATTTCCGACTCCCCCATGCTTTCTTGCCTGCAGAATCAATATCATGCCCCTTAAGCTATCATTCCGTACTTCCCATGGTAGGATTTGATGCTATCTTCCCAGCAGTATCTTCTACAATATTCCTATAACATAGAACTATACATTCCACAATCTGTGAACATGGCCTGTATTTTATTATTTTGACATTTAGCTTGTGCTATTCCCTCATTTCTAATGTCATTCCCACTTTTATGTGTGTTCAAAAACCTTCATCTTTTGGATGCCATCACCTCTATTAGGTTTTCTGTGATTTTTTTTAAGATTTAAATTAAGCTCCTCTCTATCATAGTCTAATAGCACTGTTTTCCTTGCCACATCCATTATTTGATCTACAGGTGGATTTGTTTTGTAAGCTTCTTAAAGGCACACTGCCGAATAAATGCCTCTTGAGTAAAACAGAAAGCGTTATCCATTCATTGCACCTTTAATCTCTACCCTTAAAATGGAAACTATAGCTAAATGTTAGAAAACAATTTTTAATATGTTGTTCACCTTGCTTGTTTAAATTAGCAAATGGAAATTAAATCTGGCATTTTTATTTTTTCTTTTGAAATCCTTATTGCATTAATTTTTTAAAAAATGGACATTTGTTTGAGCTACTGCTACTGCCTTTCGTTTTTGTTTTTCACAGCTGTGAAATTTTCCTGAAAAAAATCGGTCCCTCACCAGGGAGAAATCTAGTTTGTATGTTCCCTCTCTTTAACCAGGAGGCTGAAGAGCAAATGTCAACACGCAGAAACTAAAGAACATACCTGTGAAGTCTCCCCAGCTGCGGTACATAGTAATGGACCAGTGCCATGGGCCCTTTTTCCCTCCTTGTAACTTTATAAAAGCCACAAAGCACTAGTTACTTTTGATTTACAATAGAGGCAAGGTCATCCTTATAACGAAAAAAATAAAATAAAAGAAGGAAAACAAGGTCTGTATTTTCAGACCCCAAGATTCAATTTGTCATGAAGATCAATGACAGTTTTATTCTCTTGAAAGATGAACTATCCCTTTTGCTATAAAATTATCACCTTTTTTCAGACCTGATGTTGTTGCTAAGGAATTGTGAAGCTGGAGTTGTAATAGGATGCTTTAACAATAGAAAAACAGTACATTTGAACATGGCTTTGTATAAGTTGCTTCTCTTTCCAAACAAAAGCTGTATGAATCCACTACTTGAGTTGTGGGGATAGAGTGAGAAGTGCTCTGGCTCATTAGGTTGCTAATGGCACTAGAAGACTGGGTGTTTTCTGAGAGCAACTAAGGGAGGAGAAGACAAGGGATAAGGCCGGAAGTGCTTGGTGGTCAGCTCAGGGGGGAAAAAAAAGGAAAAAAATATATATATAATATTTTAAAAATTAAAAAGTTACATTAAAATTAAAATAAAAAATAGAAAATATAAAAAATATATATAATATATATAATTTATATATGTATTAGAGCAAAAAAGAGAAAGAAAGAAACAACTGGAGTACCAAAGGGGACGTGTGCTACCTGTACTAATGCACCCGTGGTGTCTTAATCGAGTGTTTACCGCGCCCACGCTTGTGCCAAGTGCTGAGGGAGATAACACATCACAGCACAGAAACATCAGCTATTAGTCTCAGAATTTAAGACTTCACAGTCTAAATGTAGGATCAAGCATACAGACATTCTGTCATTTATGCATTTCTCAACAGGTTGTCAAATGCCTATTTGCTCTCTACCAAGAAATAGAATAAATGTTGGGGAATTAGAAAGACACAACCTCTGCTCTCACGTAGCTTTTAGTCTAAGGAATATCTTCTCGATAAAAAATATAGCCAACATATTCCGTTTCAGTGACTTGGGATATCCATATTGACATCGTCCACATTAGCAGATGAACAGGAATCCATTCTTTTTCTGTTACTTTCTTTCCCAGGGGTCTGTCAAAGGATATAAGTGTGGCTCCGTCCTCTTCAGAGATCAGTCTTAGCCACTCTGTGCGCTCACTACGTAAGTAAGAAATTAAGACACAACCTCTTTGAGGGTACTTTTTCCCCAGCTCTATTGAGATATAATCGACAAATAAAAATTACATTTATTTAAGGCATACGATATGACGTTTTGATATACATTATAAAATGATTAGCACAATCAAACTTATTAACCTTTCCATCTCTTCACACAGGTACCTCTTAAAAAAAACCAGTTTTATGGAGATACAGCTCACATTCCATATAATTCACCAACTTAAATTGTACAACTCAGTGGTTTTTCATATATTAACAGAATTGTACCATCTCCACAGTCAACTTTTAGGGCATTGTCATCACCCCAACAAGAAACCACAGAGCCTTTAGCTGTCACCTCCCCGAATGTTCCATCCCCCCTCCCGTCCTTGGCAACCACTTACTCTACTTTCTGTCTCTATGGATTTGCCTGTTCTGGACATTTCGTATGAAATGGTGTCTTTTGTGATGGGCTACTTTCACTTAGCCTAATATTTCCAAGGTTTACCCACATAGTACCTATTTTTCTTTTTCTTTTCTTTTTTTTAAATTTATTTTTTAATTAACATAACAGTGTATTATTTTTTTCAGGGGTACAGTTCTGTGATTTATCAGTCTTACACAACACCCAGGGCTCACCACAACACTTACCCTCCCTAATGTCCATCACCCAGCCACCCTATCCCCCACCCCCTCCCCTTCAGCAACCCTCATTTGTTTCCTAAGATTAAGAGTTTCTTACAGTTTGTCTCCCTCTCTGGTTTCGTCTTGATTCGTTTTTTCCTCTCTTCCCCTATGATCCTCTGTCTTGTTTCTTAAACTCCGCTGATATGAGTGAGATCATATGATAATTGTCTTTCTCTGATTGACTTATTTCACTTAGCACAATACCCTCTAGTTCCATCCATGTCCTTGCAAATGGCAAGATTTCATTTTTTGATGGCTGCATAATATTCCATCGTATATATATGCCAAATTTGCTTTAGCCATTCATCTGTTGATGGACATCTGGGCTCTTTCCATAGTTTGGCTATTGTGGACATTGCGGCTATAAACATTAGGGTGCAGGTGCCCCTTCGGATCACTACATTTGTATCTGTAGGGTAAGTACCCTGTAATGCAATTGTTGGGTTGTAGGGTAGCTCTATTTTAAACCTTCTGAGGAACCTTGATATTGTTTTCCAGAGTGGCTGCACCAGCTTGCATTCCTACCAACAGTGTAGAAGGGTGCCCCTTTCTCCGCATCCTTGCCAACATCTTCATTTCCTGATTTGTTAATTTTAGCCATTCTGACTGGAGTAAGGTGGTATCTCATTGTGGTCTTGATTTGTATTTCCCTGATGCCGAGTGATGTTGAGCACTTTTTCATGTGTCTGTTGGCCATTTGTATGTCTTCTTTGCAAAAATGTCTGTTCATGTCTTCTGCCCATTTCTTGATTGGATTATTTGTTCTTTGGGAGTTGAGTTTGAGAAGTTCTTTATAGATTTTGGATACAAGCCCTTTATCTGATATGTCATTTGCAAATACCTTCTCCCATTCTGTCAGTTGTCTTTTAGTATTGTTGACTGTTTCCTTTGCTGTGCAAAAGTCTTTTATCTTGACGAAGTCCCAACAGTTCATTTTTGCCTTTGTTTTCCTTGCCTTTGGAGACCTGTCTAGCAAGAAGTTGCTGCAGTCGAGGTCAAAGACATTGCTGCCTGTGTTCTCCTTAAGGACTTTGATGGATTCCTGTCTCACATTGAGGTCTTTTGTCCATTTTGAGTCTATTTTTCTATATGGTGTAAGGAAATGGTCCAGTTTCATTCTTCTGCATATGACTGTCCAATTTTCCCAACACCATTTGTTGAAGAGACTGTATTTTTTCGATTGGATATTCTTTCCTGCTTTGTCAAAGATTAGCTGATCATAGAGTTGAGGGTCAATTTCTAGGTTCTCTATTCTGTTCCATTGATCTAGTGTCTGTTTTTGTGCCAGTACCATACTGTCTTGATGATTACAGTTTTGTAATAGAGCTTAAAGTCCGGAATTATGATGCCACCAGTGTTTGTTTCTTTTTTCAATGTTCCTTTGGCTATTCAGGGTTTTTCTGGTTCCATACAAATTTTAGGATTATTTGTTCCAGTTCCGTGAAAAAAGTCAATGGTATTTTGATAGGGATTACATATGGTTGCCTATTTTTGTGGGCGACAAGAACATTTAAGATTTATTCTCTTAGTAAATTTCTGGAATACAATACAGTACAGTTAATCACCATGCTGTCCATTAGCTCTTCAGAGCTTAATCACCCTGCATAACTGAAACTTTGTAGCCTTTGACCAACATCTCCCTATCTCTCCCAACACCCACCTCAGCTCCTGGTAACTACCTTTCTACTCTCTGCTCTATGATTTTAGCTTTCTTAGAGTGAAATCATGCAATGTTTGTCTTCCTATGGCTTGATTATTTTGCTTAGTCCTCCAAGTTGATCCATATTATCATAAATGACAAGATTTCCTTCTCTTTCAAGGCTGAATAACATTTCATTATATACATATTTTCCACATTTTCTTTATGCATTTGTTGAACAGGCACTTGGGTTTTTTCTGTATCTTAGCTATTGTGCCTGATACTGCAATGAGTACAGCTATTTCTTCAAGATTTGGATTTCATTTCTTTCAGCTATATATACGGAAGCGAGACTGTTGGATCATACTATAGTTTTATTCTTAATTATTTGAGGAAACTCCATATTATTTCCCATAATCCCTATACCAATTTACATTCCCACCACCAATGTACAAGGATCCTTTTTTCTCCACATTCCTGTCAACATTTACTAACTTTTGTCTTTTTGATAATTGTCATTCTAACAGGTGTGAGGAGATAGCTCACTGTGGCTTTGGTTTGAATTTCCCTGATGATTAGTAATGTTGAGCATATTTTCATATACATGTTTGCCATCTCTTTATCATCTTTGGAGAAATATCTATTCAAATCCTTTGCCCATTTAATCAAAGTATTTGTTTCCTTGCTATTGAGTTGTTTGAACAACCCAAGTACCTGTTCAATGAATACATAAAGGAAATGTGAAAAATATGTATATGGAATGTTATTCAGCCTTGAAAAAGAAGGAAATCTTGTCATTTATGATAATATGGATCAACTTGGAGGACTAAGTAAAATAATCAATAAACAGAAAGACAAACATTGCATGATTCCACTTATTTGTGGAACCTAATAGATAGATAGATGATAGATAGATAGATAGATAGATAGATAGATAGATAGATAGATGATAGATAGATAGATAGATAGATAGAAATATATATATATATATATATATATATACACACACACACACACACACACACATATACATATATATTAAGAGAGGGAAGGGGGAAGGGCAGAGGAAGAAGGAGGGGGAGAATCTTGAGCAAGCTCCATACCCAGCGTGGAGCCCAATGCGGGGCTTGATCTCACAACCCTGAGATCATGACCTGAGCTGAAATCAAGAATCAAATGCTTAACTGCCTGAGCCACCCAGGTGCCCTGAGTTCCTTATATATTTTAGATATTAACCCCTTATCAGATTATGGTTTACAAATATTTTATCTCTTCCATAAGTTGTCTCTTCAATATGTCAGTGGTTTCTTCTGCTTTCTTTTGCAGAAGCTTTTAGTTTGATGTGATTCCATCTGTCTATTTTTTCTTTCATTGCCTGTACTTTAGGAGATGTAGCAAAAAAAAAAAAAAAAAAAAAAAGAAAGAAAAAGATCATTGCCTCAACCAATGTCAAAGAGATTTTTTTCTATGGTTTCTTCTAGCAGTTTTACAGTTTCAAGTCTTACGTTTATGTCTTTAATATATTTTCAGTTGATATTTGCATATGCTGTGAGTTAAGGGGCTAGTTTCATTCTGCATCATGTGGATATCCAGTTTTCCCAGCACCATTTATTGAAGAGAGTCCCCTCCCCCCCTTGTGTATTCTTGGCACCTTTGTAGAAGATCGATTAGCAGTAAATACTTGGATTCATTTCTATGTTCTCTACTCTGTTTCATTGGTCTGTATGTCTTTTTTGTGCCGGTACCCTACTTTATTTTTTTATATGTATGATACCAAATGTACATTTTTCATAGATGCCCTGTATCAATTTGAGGAAGTTCACTTCTATTCAAAATTTATTGAGCGTTTTCAATCACTACTAGGTGTTGAATTGTACCCATTGCCTTTTCTGTGTGTTATGAGGATTGTATTTTTTGTCCTTCTATTATTATGCTGTGTTATATCAATTAGTTTTCAATGATAAGCCATCCTTTTATTCCACTTGGTCATGAATTTGACGTGAATTGGTATTAATTCATCTTTAAATGTTGGTGGAATTAACCAGTGAAGCCATCAGGTCCTGAGGTTTTCTTTGTTGGGAGGTTTTTATTATTAATTCAATCTTTTCACTAGTACTTGGTCTATTCAGATTTTCACTTTCTTCATGATTCAGTTTTGGTGGGTTATATTTTTCTCAGAATTTATCCATTTCTTCTACATAATCCAGTTTGTTGGTGTATAACTGTTCATAGTAGTTTCTTATGAACCTCGTATTTCTATGATATCAGCTACATTGATAATTTATTTGAGTCTGCTCTTCTTAGTCTGGATAAAGATTTCTCAATTTTGTTTATCTCTTCAACAAACCAATTCCTAGTTTCATTAATCTTTTCTGCTGTTTTTCTAATTTCTATTTCATTTAGTTCTGCTCTACTCTTCATTATTTCCTTCCTTCTGCTAACTTTGGGCTTAGTTCTTTGTCTAGTTTCTGGCAGGTATAGCATTAGGTTGTGTATTTGAGATATTTCTTATTTCTTAATGTGAGTATTTATCACTACAAACTTCTCACTTAGGACTGATTTTGTTGCATCCCTTAAGTTTGGGTATATTGTGTTTCTATTGTCATTTGTCTCAAGATATTTTTTTATTTTCCTTTTGACTTTTTCTTTGACCCATTGGTTTTCAGGAATGTAAGTTAATTTCCGTATTTGTGATTTTTCCAATTTTCCTCCTGCTATTAATTGCTTATTTCATACCATTGTGGTCAGAAAAGATATTTGGTGTTTTTTTTCAGTTTTCTTAAAATTGTTTAAATGTGTTTTGTGCCCTAACTTATAATTTGTCCTGGAGAATATTTTGTATGTGCCCATAACGAATGTATATTCTGCTGCTGTTGGATGGAATGTTTTGTATTAGTCTGTTAGATCCATTTGGTCTCTAATGTTATTTAAGTCCAGTGTTTCCTTACTGATTTTCTGTCAGGATGATACATCCATTGTTGAGAGTAGGGTATCCAGGTCCCCTGCTATTATTGTATTGCCAAGATATGACCCCTTGAGGCCAAAAGACAATCACTGTTGATGCTCGTAATCTCTGAAACTGGATGCTGTTGCCACTGTTACTGCTTCATCACCTCTTGATGTCGGACGTAGGTGAAATTATACTCAGTGAAGGATATTCATTTCTAATGATTACTCCCAATGATAAAACGTTCAGAATCATTGACATAGCCTTTTCTGTAGGATGAGAGGGTAAGGAAATAATCTCTTTGATCAAGCACCAAGATTTCACTTCCATATTAGATAGTTTGGGGAAAAGTGAATCCACTAATCCTATCCCCTTCTATCATAACAGTGAATTATTTTCCATGGGCCTCTTTGTGTTTTTTCAACTACTTAGCCATGGCCAGCACCATCCCAGTGGATCTGATCCTTTAGTGTGAGGTCTCAAAAGAGACTTGGTCATCTCTTACTCCAGAAGGTCTTTCTGCTCCTCTGTAATGTTGTAGAGCCCCCACTGAACTCTGGGCAGCAATATCCAAGCTTTATATTCCCATGGATATGTTCAAATGGAGGTAACACATCTCTCTGTGCTTGTGGGATCAGAGTCTCAGCACTGTCTCATTCAAGAAATTAGAAAATGACCAAGAGGGGGCGCCTGGGTGGCACAGCGGTTAAGCGCCTGCCTTCGGCTCAGGGCGTGATCCTGGCGTTCTGGGATCGAGCCCCACATCAGGCTCCTCTGCTATGAGCCTGCTTCTTCCTCTCCCACTCCCCCTGCTTGTGTTCCCTCTCTCGCTGGCTGTCTCTATCTCTGTCAAATAAATAAATAAAATCTTTGAAAAAAAAAAAAAAAGAAAAGAAAATGACCAAGAAAAGGTTCTATATTTCAACAACAAAATACAAATGACTGAATATAATCAAGTATAAAGCATGCAATGCAGACTGTAAATCCCTTTGGCCTTCCTCTACACTTTCACCAAGGGGAGCTCTACTTTTCTGCCTTTACAGTCACCAACACTGTCCTTCAAACAATACATCAATCTCTTATGTATCATAAAGGATAGAAGAATTAGATATGAGAATCAGAGGCTGAAAGATGAGGGCTTATATCTGATGCAGTACTTTCCCACGAGTCTTTCCCTGACTGGTCCTAAGATTTTAAATAAATGATGCATGTCTGCAAACATATAGAAATGTGTATTGAACTGAATACAACATGGCCAAATAATACTATGTTTATACAGAGACACACTAGAATTGTAACATCTCATTTAATTTTATCAACTTAAATATTTTTACTTCTCCTATAGGAGGAAAATAGAACAAAAGAGAGAAAAAATTAAATGATGTAAAAGAGAAATAAATAATGCAGACAATTTCATCCAGGAAGCACATGCCTTAAAGTGAGTGGTCATGAGAGAGAGATGTGAGACCGCTGTGCCCTAAGTATGTTTTAGTCCCTATGGGAACTCATAGTGTAGTAATTACACCATGCTGAGTATGAACTTGAGGACTCATTATATGCATCGTTCAGACACTATGGCCCCTCAGCATGAGTTGGCTCTACCATCTGGTGCTCATCTGAAGAAATCAAAGTCTGTTTCAGTGTTGGAAGAAAACTGGCCATGTTGGACTTGTTGAGAATTTCCTTAACAGTTTCCAATGTGGTACATAGGCCACGGTAAATCTTGCGTCACACTACCAAGAATATATAGAACAGAAATTATAAAGCTATGGCACCAAGCGCTCCACTGAGTACAATGTTGAGAAGTCAGGTGCAAGATAATGGTAAATGACTGTATGTGATTTTCATCTTACTTAACATTTTTATATTATAACACCCAAGGGAGATGCAATGCCATCATATTTATGATATTATTTTAAATCTAAGCTTTGAACAGTTGTACTTATTGACACATACCTTCTCATTTTCATTGTAATTGAATTTGAAACACACATAGCATAGCTGCATAACCTTGAACTAGTCATATAAATTCTGTTCTGTCATCTGTAAAACCAGCGAGTAAGACTCTTTGATCACTAATGCCCCATCCAGTAGTATTATTCTCACTTGAAATACATTAAATCTCACTTTGTATGCAGAATAATCTAACTGGGAGATGATTTGGTTACAGCTTCGTTATAAAAATCAGAGCTAGGAAGCCATTTTTGTGACACGGAGAATAGTCAGACAGAATTGGGCATATGAGCTCGCTGGGTGAATTGTTACGATTAATACTAATGAGATTCTATTTTTATGAGTTGTCCCTTGACAGCAATTCTTAAGTAAAAAGATAGGACTAACATCTCAAGCACAATGCACTGCACAATCAGCAAATAGAGAAACCCCTTTATTAAATTACCCTTGAGTCAAAAGCCTGTTGTCTGTGAGATTAGCCCTTGTAATCATTTTTTATTTAAAAAACCAGCTACCATTTATGGCCAAGGATTTAATTTGAGGGCATATTAGAAAAATAACTATTTACAACAGTTTTATATATTCGAAGCACTTATTGGGCACATTTGAAATTCCATTACAATAAATACAAGAGAAATGTAATAATAAAGTATGATTTCTGATCATTCTTGACAAGTACTGGGAACTTAACCCCACCAGGCCCATCCTGACATAATGAAGACATACTTTGGTTACACATATTCTGCTACTCTAATTAGATATTTGCTAAAAAGTGTGTAGCAATATATATATGGAACATATTGATAAATAAACCAATAGAAGTGTTTCAGATTATATTCCTATTATGAAAGTTTACATTTTAATCCAGATTTAAGTATTGCCAATACTTTGAAGGAAAGGTTGTCAGTCCATGGGGGAAAAGATCTCCCCCCGTTAAACTCTTTACAAGTAGATAAACTGCTCTGGTAGTTGTTTGTTTTGCTCCCATAGAGCGTACTTAATAGTCCCCATGTCCTCTGTTTATATGAACAACTGTCTAAGAAAATACTGAAAACTCAGGAAGTTGTCAAAGTTAATTGAGAGCAACAGGACCAGAATTTAGAATTCGGCTTATTAAAAATTAGAGTCCGGGTCATTCATTTGCAATCAGATCATGGTTTTGTTTTGTTTTGTTGTCTTGACCAATGTGTTTTTAGTTCCTAGTATTTATAGTTACTTCATCTCCTATTAAGTAAGGCTCTAGCTTAAGTATTTTATTCTGAGGACCTCAGAAAGGGATGATTCAGCATAGCACAAAACAACTGATATTTGGCTTTAGACTTTGAAGACACATAATCATTGTTATGGCAAAAGGTGACCTCTCCATGAGAGAAGGCTTCCTGATCCCTCCCTCCCTGTCCCTCGCTACTGTCACAATAACAATACCATGGGTCGCTGAAATGGGAGGAGAGGTACATGGTAAGAAAACTTTGATAGGACTGGGCTTCAAGAATGAGCCTTGGGGGCACCTGGGTGGCTCAGTCAGTTGAGCATCTGACTCTTGATTTCAGCCCAGGTCATGATCTTGAGGTCCTGGGATCAAGCCCTGCCTGGAGCTCTGTGCTCAGCAGGGAGTCTGCTTGAGATTCTCTCCTTCTGCCTCTGCCCCTCTCCCCACATTCTCTCTCTCTCTCTCTCTCACAGTCAAATAAATAAATAAATCTTAAAAAAAAAAAAAAAGGAGAAGGATGAAGGCGAGGGGGAGGGGAAGGAGGGGGAGGAACAGGATTCCTGAACTCCGAGTCTGAGTCCCAAGGTGGGCACACAAAAAAACCTGGAAGAGAGTGGTGAGAGCCCCAGGCCTGGTAGAGAAGATTCTCCTGGTTATCCCCTATACATATACCATATCCATTTCCTCTTTTCTTTAGTAAAAGAAATGGCAAGTTTTAATTATCACATGGCCTTATAGGTAAAAGACTATTCTTCCTTCTAGAAAACAAAATCTGATCATGTGCATAAGTATGGCCTTTCCCCTTCTTCTCCTTGCCTGCAGTGAAAAAAAAATGGCAAAAACTGGACCACAATATAGAAGTCACAGGTTGAGGATAGCAGGGCAAGACAGTCAAAGAAGCCTGGATAAGGACACATTGAGAGCATCGTGTCAGCCTTCATCCATGACACCAGCACAGAACCATCTTCCCTATTTTTGCATGAAGGAGAAATGAACTTTTATCTTGTTCAAATGACGTTATTTTGATGTCTGAGAAAAGAGCTCAACTCCATCCTAATACACTAGGTAAAGCCCAGAACATGGCCAAATATTGGTTTTCCCCACTCAGCATGGTGTGTGTATAGACAAAATTTCCATAAGATATAGCTAGGCAAATTAGACTGAGACTTCCTCAGAGAGCTGCATGGCTACAGCAGAGTTGGGAGGGCCAGGGAACATGGGGGTAGAGATTCCCACCACTCAGCATAGTGCAGGCCTGGTAGATGGTTTACCATGTGTACCTAACTGACAGCAAGCAGAAGGATTTGAAAACATCCAGCAGTTGAAAACAAGGGAGACTCTCAATAGACACATGAACTGATGACCAAAGTCCACATAGGAATGAAAATTTATCAGCAAATGCCAATGTTGATAGACTATTGACCCAAACAACCTTGTGCCCACCTCCACCCTAAGCTAATGTGCCCTGCCATTACATCAACCCACTGGAATTTAGACACAAACCCAGAGAGAAAGGAAGGGCATAAGGGTTTCTTGAATTTATTGAAATTAATTTTTCCTCTGAAAAAATGAAATCTTGTTATAGACATTAAGTCCTAAAGCACTAAAATTCCCAAAACTGAAAATATTCCCAATTCCTACATTTCTTGCTTTGAGGTCTGTGACTTGCACTTGCTCTCCAGAGCAGTTGGTGGGTGGTGGAGGGTGGTAGAGTTTAAAATGTTTTCATAATAACTACCTGCTGGGTTACTCATTGCATTCGTCCATTTACCAACCTGTCTCCAATTCTTATATGATGACTGGCGCGTAGTGAGCCCTCAAATATTTTAAAATATTTTTGTATTTATTCTAGTTCATTCTATGGTATTATATAAATAAACTGTGCTCCATAAATAATTACGGGTAAATTTTAAAATTCTCTCTCTCCTATTTTAAATATGTAGAAACTCCTTAAAGTTCCTATCCCCTATACCACCAACTCATTACCCTGAATACACATGTTCCATATTAGAATCTATTTTGTAATACACTATTAAATTTGGTGATAATATTGGGTGACATTTTTCCTTTTTTTTTATTTTTTATTTTTTTAAAGATTTTATTTATTTATTAGACAGAGATAGAGACAGCCAGCGAGAGGGAACACAAGCAGGGGGAGTGGGAGAGGAAGAAGCAGGCTCCCAGCAGAGGAGCCTGATGTGGGGCTCGATCCCATAACGCCGGGATCACGCCCTGAGCCAAAGGCAGACGCTTAACCGCTGTGCCACCCAGGCGCCCCCGACATTTTTCCTTTTAAAGCTATTTGAGTGATATTTTGCAATTGACAAAAGACTTTCAGGTGGCATACTTAACCTTTCAACTTCTCTTGTTTACCTTAACAATCATTACATGCAGTGTTAGTTCTTTATTCAACACAGATTTTTGAGCATTCGTTATGCCCAAGATGCTGAAGTATCACTGCAGAGGTAGCAGAGAATAGGCCCAGTGAGGTTCTTAGAGTTTTAATAAGGAAGGAAAGTCTATTTAAGATGAGATCTGACACTTGAATTGCATTCAATGGACCAAAGGGGTGAAAGATGGGGGGAGGGGAAGGGAAGTGTTCCCAAACAGGGAAGAGCACATTTGAAGTCATAGATGGAAGGAAGTGTGTCTGAAGAATTTCAAGTTCTGAATGGTTTTATCATAGGAGAAAGGGAAGCTGAAAAGCTATGTGGTCCTAAAGCAGATTTCAGGAGTCAGCAGTCCCTGGAACCCGTGGCTAGAACCCATTTTCCTAAAAACTCTTACAGAGAATTAGAGCCCTACCATCATAAGTCAGGTGTTTTCAAACTTGTGATTTAGCTCGAGCCAACTGTTTTCCTTTCTGCCTCTCAGTAGAAGGTATCAGGAGGTCTGGAGGAGAGAGTGACCAGCAGATTTGACCACATTTATGATTGTATATTTTAACAATTATTTAGAACCTTGACATATACTTTAGATTAATTTTATTGATTTTCACCAAGATTTACAGTTTATAGATTTTTTAAGGGAATTTTTTTTCCTACTTCCATTGCCGGTCCTCAGTATTAGACTGGAAATCTCTTCAGAAAAGAGATCATCGGTTGAGATAAACAGGGAAGAAAATTGATTTGCCCTCAACCTCTTAGACTGTTTTACTCCAGGAACAGAAATAGAGAGTGCCTCTTGAATAAGGGATGGTGATTGGGTGAAAGATTGTTAAATTAGAAAAGCTAATTCAGTTCATTAATGGGTCATTTTTAGCTTCCCCAAACTGACAGAATTTGAGTTAACTCGAATTTGCCAAGACATAGGAAACTTACGACTGCTGGAAGAAGTAAGAGTATACTTTGGGGAAGGCATCACTGTTGGTCACATCCTAGACACCGTGGCAAGACTGAATGCATTCTACTGAGAACTCTAAAAGAAATATCAATTAAATAGCCCACGATAGAAGATGACTCTGGACTTTAAAAACAGTTACATTGCCAATATTCCCTTAAAATTGCCAAACAAGAAAGGGTATCTATATAGATTGAATAAACCCCAGTTCAGAGCTGAGTTAAGGGCTACAGTTACTATACCTCAAGAAGATACACCAAGAATATTGGTATAGAATTCCAGATTTTGTAAGATATGGGGTGTTCTGACTATATCTGAATAAACTAGTTCACTAAATTGCAAACTCCCAAGATAGGGAAAATGTTTGAAAAGAGAGGAAAGACTGGGAGAATATTTAAATATTCCAACTGTACACAATTTTAATATTGGCCTTAAAACACCAGGAAATTAGAGAATCCACTACATAAAGTCCAACGGCCTTTCCCATAAGAGTAGATTGGTCAAGGATCCAAAATTATAAATAAAAATAAATATAGGTAAAATTATAAATAAAAAATTATAAATAAAAATAGAGAGGAGTAAAGAGGGGACTTTAAAAATAGACTTTTGGTAACTTTCAACCATTATTCTGGGGTAGATTCAACAGAAGTCAAAAGAGCTCTTCTGTAATGGATTCAAAATGAGGGCCTGAAATGGGGCCATAGTCAGAAAAATATTTGGAGTAGGAAATTACCAATTTAGAGGATCTCCAACATGTGGTTAAATATTTTGAAAAAGTCCTAGAATGTAAACAAGCTAGTATCAAAACAAATGTCTGGCTCTACAGATAAAACAACTAGCCCCCCCAAATACAAACAAGAAGAAAGGGTCCTCTCCCCCCAAGAACCGAGAAACTATAAATAAGGACACTTGAAGCTACTGCAAACAAAAAGAGTCCTTGGAAAAGCCAATATTACTTCTTGGTTGCAAAACAAAAGGACAGCTATCCCAATCGATTTAATGATGCTGCTTCAAGGGAAATATTAGAACCCAGTACTTCCTGTCCTTTCTTTAAACTCCGTGAATTGTTTACAAATACAAATAAACAACAGTACACCTGTCCTGTTGATACAATGCCACTCTGTATACCTTCGATCCCCCTGCCATAGCAGATCAAATCCTGCAGAGCATTAAAACCACTCAAATAGTGGGATCCTAAGTCCTTTTCACTGTCCCAACTTAAAATTCTTACTTTGGGACTATTATTAGAAAAACACTCCTTTCTCTTCTGTGACACGGCTTCTGCAAAT
Source organism: Ursus arctos (assembly GCF_023065955.2). Taxonomy (NCBI): domain Eukaryota; kingdom Metazoa; phylum Chordata; class Mammalia; order Carnivora; family Ursidae; genus Ursus; species Ursus arctos. The sequence continues at coordinate 53,890,880 of NW_026622808.1, read as the reverse complement.
TTAATAGGTATTAATCTACTTAGGAAATGGAACTGCTAGATAAAGCAGAACAATTATGCTTAGAAGTTGCAGAAAATTCTCCTACACACGATGAAATGGCTGCTATTGCAGGTAGTAATATGCCTTCATTGTATATGATTCAAAAAACACCTGTAGTATTAGCTATGTTTCCAGAACCCCATATGCAAAAGACTCTTCACACTTTGGCAAACATAACTACAGCAGCCTGTAAGATTCTAGATTGATTTTTCTAAACTTTGCCTAAATTTCCTCAATGGCCTCTTAGATCTGAGGTCAATGAAGTTCTCACACCAATTGCGTTCCCATCTGGGACCTTCCACCTTACCTATCAAGTGATAGGAAAACACATTTATTGGTACAGTTGTTTTTGAATCATGCAAAGCCCTACCACAAATTCTAAAACTTTACCTTCTTTACCATTCTCAATACCCTGGAAGAGTAGTAAAAACAAGTGAGCTGTTAAAATTGAAATTACCTAAAAAATCAAATACCTTGGGTGCCCATGGTCTCAGGTCCTACCCTCAACCCTTATAGTCCTGTGCTTTTTCCCCTTCAGGATCTCATAGATTCTCTCCTCATGAAGTACTCACTACCAGATGTATGTGATAAGGGATAACTCCACCCCCACCTGACTCTAATCTTATACAAGTCCATGCAGCTAAATATTATAAAGAAAAAACAACCCAATAAACTCTGTCCCATCATTTACAGGTATAGTCTATATCTGTCATCCCCAGTCACTCATTTGTATTTCGTGACCTAAAAGCAAATAATTTGGTATACTGGGAAAACATCAGAGTGTGAGTGCTATATACTCATTGTCTCATTCAAATCTTGTAGCAACTCTAGGTATTATTATTACCTTCCTTTTGCAGAAGAGAAAACTCTACATGAATTCCTTTGCCCAAGGTCAGATGTCTAGTACACGGAAAACCTAGGATTTGAACCCAGGGTGTCCAAGAAATGTAACTACATGGAAAAATGACACATGCGGGGGGTTTAAGAAATTAGTTGATATTGAATTTTATCAATTCTGGGTAGCTCTTCAAAAATGAAATTCAATTACCTTTGGTGTTATAGGCCATAGAACTATGGCCAAACTTGTTCACCAAAACTGCTTCTTCAGAGGAGTCGCAGGTACTACTTTCTTCTTTCTGGCACGGATTTTGTCACATCGATACATTGGAAATTGTTACTCAGAATGTTTATTTCTGTGCAATGAACAGGCAAAATTCTTAGAGATAATGATAGGAGAACATGCGATCCAGCTGTCATACGAAGACCCGACCAAAAACAATGGTGGTCCTTGAGAGGGCCATGCTTAGTAAGAGAAGAACGAGCAGGTTTTCAGAGTTCTGGCCAGTTCCATCATTTTGTGGTAGTAATTATCCTGAAAAATGACCCGACTTCTTGAGTTCTCACGGTGATTGGATAAAATCTCCTCCTCCAGAACTTTCTTCCAGCTCTTCAGATATGTGAGGCTGACAGAAACGAAGCTGGCAAATTAATGCATAGAACATCATCTCGCATATGTAGCTCTGCCCAGATTATGCATATGCATATCGTTTTCTCATTAGCATTTACTGAAAGGAAAAGAGCATAAAATAATAGAGGCACATTGGCAATCTGTAGAGAAATGGAAATAATGAGGGCCTCGTCGCTTTTAAATTCCTCTAAAAATATTTTTAGAAGGCAATTTCTGTTGATCTTTATTTTCACTGGTGTATGTTAAATAGCTCTCCTGGATTTGTTTTTGTTTTGCAATAGACATGACATGCATTTTCCCGAAGACTGGGAAATTAGATGCAGGCCCCACGTGCGTTTCTCATCCTGAAACTTACATTACAAGCACTTGATTTATTGGTCTTTTAAAAGTCCAGAACACCCACAGATCTGCCACCCGACTTTTATTTATTATCAATTTCCTCTAGTGTAGACTGAAGTAACTCCATCAGTTATTCTTCACCATTACCATATTCACAATCATCTGCCTATATTCTTTTTCATTATGCGAAGTATTAATGTTCCTTTCAAATCCCTTTCTGCCCGCTGCTCCTCTTCATTTTATTTCCCCATCTTTGCCGTTCATTTCCCACGCTAAATTTCTACTTACCTGGTGATTGCTTTCAAACCCTTTTGTATTAACCTTAGATTTTGAACTTTGTCATAAATGCTTTATAGACCCATTTTCATTACTTAAAAAAAAAAAAAAAGCATACTTGGGCTCCCAAATCCGCGAGATTATAGAATCTAGCCATTTGATTTTAAAGTGGATATGCATAATAAAGATAACTTTTAAATATACATTATTCCACACCAAATACCTAAATTTTCTGGGATCAATTTTCTCATTACTCAATAAGCCCTGGAAACTGAGTAAATTTTAATTGAATTCATCAAAAGAATATTCCTGAATGACAAATACAGTGTGTATCCTTCTCAAGAAAGGCCTTGTACCCATTTATGAATTTATGTAACCCATGAATAACCAAAACCATGTTCATTTAAAAGGTTTATTAATCCTGAATTAATAATTTAGATACCACCACCAGCCATTTTATAGAGCTGAGGTGCTACATTGATCCCATAAATGAATGAACAAGTAAAAAGGTTGAGAGAGAGCTGTGGCAAAAATGTAAAAAACACAGACACTAAAGAAAAAAGCATGTTTCTAAAGCTATTTAAAAAAAAACAAAATAAACAACATTTTTCTGGACATCCCCAAATTGTGATCTCAATGTTCCTCCTACCCAGCCAGTAAGTAGAATTTCTGCTCATTATAAAATAATCATTGTGTGTAATGCATTGTTTCTCTTCAATTCTAACACCAAAATTGCCTTGGATAGCCCCTATTTAAAAGTGATTGGGTTTATTTTCAATGTCACAAATCAAGGAGTTCAAAATATAATCATAGTAATTTCATTTAGGAATACATTTTCCTGCAAATCACAGAAAAACCTACTATAATGGCTTAAAAATACATTTTAGTATGATAGTGGGTTTGTGGTTCAGAAATGACATAGCAGTTCAGTGATATCAACCGGTACACAGGCTCTTCTGTCTTTCCCACTTACCTGCAGGCTTTCATCTTCACGTTGTTTACCTCATGACCACAAAATGGCTGCCATATTAGTAGCTTTCATGTTTGTATCCAAGCATGGAAGACATGTTATTCTTACATCTCAGATTTTGCCTTTATTCCTAGATGGAAATCATCCCAGGAAGATTTGACTCATTAGCAAAAATGATATAACATGGCCCACTCAAAACCCCATCAGAGTCAGAAAATTGAATAATTTGGTGTGCTGGTCCGTATACTAACAGCAAACAAAGATGAATAGGACTGCGGGTGACTTGATAGTAATTGATCTGCATATTTCAGTTTGTTCCTACTTCAGGATTGAAAGGGAAACCTGAGAGCTTACTCAAGATACTGTTATGACAAAGAAAGTTTTAAAAGATAATAATTGAGCGTAAGATATACAGGATAAGTGTGGTGGGTTCTGAAGTTTGATGAATTTGAACCTATTTTGAAAACGAAGGAATACCATGCTAAGGGGATTAAACTTGATCCTACGGACCACTACTTAATACTGGGCTATACATTAAAATCACTTAGAGGGCCTTTCAAAAATATTAATAGCCAGTTAAATCAGAACTTCTAGGGGTAAGGCTTAAACATCTATATTTAAAATTTTCTCTGAGTGATTTTAAAGCGCAGCCAGGATTCAGAGAAGTGCCTCTGAACATTATTGAGAGGATTCAAGATTTTAGAGGAAACCACAAGTGGAACTAACCATTTATAGATTCATTCATAACATAAATAGAGAATAAAATTTCATGGTCAATGTAAATGTCCTTTATGGGAGACTCATGTAAATAGGTCCTTAATGAATAGAACTTGACCATGAATAAAAATTTGGAACTTCAACATCTCTTTAGAAATTATTTGCAAAAGTGTAAAAGTACATCATTACTCATAGTTTTAATATCATTAATCGTGAAGACCATAAAAGCCCAAAATACATCACTGTCACTTTTGAATTACATGTTTTAAAGAATTTCTACTTAAAGCCTGATTTGTTTCAAAATACTTGAGGTGTTTTGATTTGTGCAGTATTCAACCTTGGTTGCATATTTCGGTATCTGTGTCACACAATTAATTTGTATGACACTTGTACTGCTGCTATATCCCTAGTCTTCTTCATACAAACTGTAGATAACACCTGAGCTTTCTCTATGCCATTTTTTATTATTTAAAATATATATACATATAATATTAAAAAGCCTTATACTTATCCGTATTAAATCTCTGCTTCTTTGTTCAAGTCTGTCACCTTCCACCCCATTTTAATCCCTCTGATTCTTATCATTTTGATCCAAGTTTATTTCCTATCTTTCCTAATTTTCAGTTATCTGTCAATATGATTACCAAACATTTTTAAAGATGTTTCAGCTGCAAGAAACACAAGTCAAGTCAAACTTGTTTAAACAACAAAGTTGTTTGTTATTGTGTTGGCTCATAACAAGTGCAGAGTAGAGCTTGCTGTGGAGTTGAATGTTCCGTCGTGTTATGTCATCAAAGACTCCAGGGCTCTCCACTCTTCCTCGGCAATAGCATCAGCTTTATCCAAAGACTGTTCCTCCTTACGGTGATAAGATGCTTGCCAGAGCAACTGAGGCTGCATGCTCTCAGAGTCACATATAAGACAGGATAAACCTTCTGTTCCAATGACAATTTCCCAGAAGTCCCCAGAAAATGTCCCATTTTACCCCACTGGCCCATATCCACTCAAATCTTCAATTAGAGATGTGTCATGAACTGAATGACGTAAACCTAGACACCAAACCAATCATTGGCAAATAATGTGGGATGACTAGGATTGATTTAACTAATCAAATCCAACTCCTAGAAATGTGGTCATTGTACGAACCCCTTAGTCTTCTGTAGTGGAGTTGGTTCACAGAGGATATTAGGAAGACAATACCAGCTTCCTCTGGCCTCTTCAAATTTTATCCAAGTCAATGATGAGACTCAAGATTTTTGCATATGCTTTTCCTTCTCCCTGGAACATCTTTCCCTGAGTATGATCTTCCACACTCACCCTTGCATTTTATCTGGTTCAGTTTTAGTTATCTTTTAGCTCTCATTCAAGATGTCATTTTTCTCCATAATATCTTCCCTAACATTCTATTGCATACGCACTCTGTCTCTCTTAGGTGCCCTTATAGTACCATATAGAACCTTAATCCTGTCATATACTATGTTCCTATAGCAGAGCAGGGCATGGAATGTATCACTCCCTGTGGTTAGTGCTTTCTTTTTCCTTGTATTTCCCTAATAAATTGTCCTGATACCTATGACATCACCAATCCCCAGCCCAAGCACCTGCCACAAAGTAGGCTGTCAATAAATACTTATTGAATTAAAATGTTGAATTAAAAAACAACCACTTTCAGATTTTGTGATTGCAACACTAAAATTCTTACAAACTGACATTAATTAATGAATCAACTTTATTTTTTATTTAAATTAAATTAATTAACATAGAGTATATTATTCATTTCAGAGGTAGAGCTTAGTGATTCATCAGTTGCATATAACACCGAGTACTCATTATACCACCCAGTTACCCCACCCCCCCACCCACTTCCCCTCCAGCAACCCTCATTTGTTTTCTATAGTTGAGAGTCTCTTATAGTTTGTCACCCTCTCTGATTTTGTCTTATTTTATTTTTCCCTCCCTTCCCCTATGTTCACCTGTTTTGTTTCTTAAATTCCACATGAGTGAAACCATACGATAATTGTCTTTCTCTGATTGACTTATTTTGCTTAGCATAATACCCTCTGTGTGATTGCAAAAGGTAGGATTTCATTTTTTGATGGCTGAGTAATATTCCATTGTATATATATACCACATCTTCATTATCCATTCATCTGTCAATGGACATCTGGGCTCTTTCCATAGTTTGGCTATTGTGGACATTGCTGCTATAAATATTGGGCTGCAGGTGCCCCATCGGATCATTACATCTGTATCTTTGGGTTAAATACCTAGTACTGTAATTCCTGGGTCGTAAGGTAGCTATACTTTCAACTTTTTGAGGAACCTCCATACTGTTTTCCAGAGTGGTTGCACCAGCTTACATTCCCATCAGCAGTGTGAGAGGGTTCCCCTTTTTCCACATCCTTACCAACATGTCATCTCCTGACTTGTTAATTTTAGTCATTCTGACTGCTGTGAGGTGATATCTCATTGTGGCATCAGGGAAATGAATCAACTTTAAATATAATTTTCCAAAGTAGTGACAACCCACCTAATTGGACTATCACCCAATCCAAATGTCTTCAAAAGGAGATCTGGAAGCCTAAGACTGGTCTTTCACTAAAACAGGCAATCATTTGTCCACATCACAAACTTATCAAATATCAGAAAATGAAATTCATTTCTGGGACTGGTTTTTAATAAATGCAAATTGGTTTTCCAAGATTACTAATGCTTTTCTTTCATTTTATACCTCAATGTCTACAACATATCTGCTCATGAATAAAATCAATAGAGGAATCAAACGTGGTATCATGAATCTAAGTTGAATACTTGTACCCTTGATGGAATGGAAGGCCAGACTTTAGCACAGACAATTGGTAGATGGAGCAGGTCGTCCTGTTGCTAACTGGTTGGATCATGGTTCTTCCCTTTCATTAGAGTTACTCTCCAAGTATTGATTATTGCCCATGACAATCTCCTCAGACTGTCATCATTTCCAGCCTGTTGTTACATGAGGAAAATCCAAAAGCATATTAGTCATGCGTGTTTCTCTTTTGTTATAAAAGTCTTCCTGGATTTTTCACAGAGAGGCTAATTTCTTATGGTATCAATTGAAGTTACATATTTCTATGAGACAATGAAGAGTGAAAGAAAAGAAACCAAGAAAAGCAATGTTTTACATGGAGCCAATAAAAAGCAGACAGATTAGCTCTAAATCAACTTGCAGTGTGTCAGAGAAGTAAATTTAACTGCTCAGACTCAGAGGGAGAATTCATCTTCGTCTCTGTGGTTTAAGGAAGATTTTGACAAGAAATTTAATAACATGAAAGAATGAGTGTGATACTATACACAGTGGTTTGTTTCATGAAAGGAAAGGATGAAAAAGTCACTAGATATAAGTCATTGTTCTCAAGTCATTGTTTCTAATTCATTGCATCTATTCATAAAAACAATCCTCACTCAGCCTCCACGGCTTTGGCAGTTGGAAATAAAAATGGAAGGAGAGAAAGAGTTCCCCAGAGCTTTTGACTGAGTGTTTGAGGCCATAAACACTAAAGCAATATATTAAAAAATACTACACCATAAACACAAAACATTTCTATCTACTGAAATTAAAAATAGATTAAGTCTAGATTTTCTTATCATAAAATTTTGGATAAGCTCATCAAACTACACGTTTATCTTTGCCCTGGCATTTCCATTTTAGAGTTTCCGTAAACACGTGCCTATCATTTTTGCCGATTGTGTAATCTGCGCTGGAATGTGTATGTGTTCCAGTGGAGTTCTACTCTTTTTAACTACTTCTTAGCAATGGAAAAGATATGACAAACATCAAACATCTTGGCCCACCAAAAATGCCCTATGTTCATTACATGCATGCTTTACCATTACATACTTTATGGAAGAACTGGATTAGTCCTTGGGCCTTCGTGGAATAAAATGGTTCCTACTGTGAATATGTGGTTCTCAAAGGTAGGAGGGAGTTTCATGATCTCTGAATTTCTTGGTGCCTATTGTAGCATCTGATATTCAGTAGTGCTCATTGAACACTGCTTGAACAATATCATTGAGTGGAAAGGCTAGGGTCTTAGAATCATTAAGACTTGGTTTCAAGTTCTTCCCCCCTCACTTATTAGCTTGGTCACTCGGAGGAATTTCCCTTTTTTTCTCTGAGCCTTCAATGAAGACAAAATGAAGTGATGATATCAGCTTTGCAGAATTGTTCTGAGGACTTAAGATTATGTAGGAGAGGAAAAAATCCAAACAACTAGATATGGATATAATAAGTTTATGAGTTGAATTGCATCCCCTCAAAATTCATATGTGGAAGTCCCAACCCCAGCACCTCAAACAGTGAGCTTACTTGGAGGTAGAATTTTTATAGAGGTAATCAATTTAACATGGGGTCAATGGGGGAGGGAGTACTAATCTAATATGACTGATATTCTCATAAAAACAGGACATTTGGACACAGAGATTCACATAAGGGGAAAAGATGTTAAGATGAAGGGAGAATACAGCCATCTACAAACCAGGAGAGAGACCTGGAACAGATCTTCCCTCAGGGACCTTAGAAGGATAAAATCCTGACAGCACCTTGACCTTGGACTTCTAGACTCCAGAACCATGAGAAAATAAATTTCTGTTGTTTAAGCCACCCTATCGATGGTATTTGGTCACAGAAGCCCTAGCACACTAATACAAGTCAATAAAATGGGTTTGTTTCTCACATATTCACCTATAGGCTCATTCTTTTATCAAGACACTTGCCTCCCTTGCGCTCCCCACACTTTCTCCTTGCCACATCCATGGGCGTCCTCTAGGAAATGGGCCAGAGTGACCAAAACCTTGCTGTAGCACACCCAGAAGTGTGGCCAGGAGAATTCACCATGATCATTACAATTTGTGCCAGGCTCTCCCTATCGCTAGCCAGTGAAGTGGCTCCAGTTTGAGCAAGAGGCACAAAAAAGGGAATGCAACTTGTTGGTGCCTGTGACTAGAAATAAGCAAAATTTTACCATAATTTTATCATGATACACTTAATAACTTCTAGTGATATAGTACCTCTTTCTTTTAAAGATAGCTTCATGTATAAGAACTAAAGTTAAAACTTGAAGGATAAAATTTGATAGGATAGAGCTTGGGTGACTCAATCAGTTAAGCAGCGGACTCTAGGTTTCAGCTCAGGTCATGATCTCAGGGTCCTGGGATGGAGCCCCAAGTCAGGCTCCCCACTCAGCAGGGAGTCTGCTTAAGGATTCTCTTTCTCCCTCTCTCTCTCTCTGCCCCTCTCCCTGCTTGCTCGCTCTCTCTCTCTCTCAAACAAATAAATAAACATTTAAAATATTGAAGGATAGTTTGTATTCTCCTGGATTTGGCTGGCTTGATTGTAAGAATCAGGTAGTAAACCGTTCTCTCATCCATTTTCTTGAGGTCTAAATGTCTTTCCTGTGTACTTCTTGATATAAGGATAAAAATCGCAACCATCTCCAGTGCATTCCTTGAGTGGAAGTAAGAAAGGCACCGTCACTTAAAGATTCTGACCCCACACTAAAATTACATTTCGTCCACACTAAAGCACTGAGGATTTAGTAGCCCTGAATTCAGAATCCTTAAGTTGTTCAGACTTGACATAAATGTGCATGTACCTAGCACCCTGGCAAAGAAGCAATTCCCTACTAGAAATTAACTAAAAGATGTCTGTTTCCATTATTACTTGTGTTTGCTTCCTTTGGCTGAATGCATTTCCATTCCCCCTCTGGTCTTACTTCTTTCAATATCTCTTGGCTGTGATCAGTTTGCTTTCTGACACATTGGCAGCCTCAGTTCAAGAGATGAATGCAACTAATTTGGTAGATAAAATTCTAATCTTCCCTGTCTTGATCGTCAATTTTTGAAAGGTAATCTAGGATGATGTCTTTATCCCATAATTTATGTTGTCTAGATTTGACTAAAGCCACGTTTGAGGAGTTGATTACATTCTCTCATCTGATCAGCTGAAGGCTAAGACCAATGACGCCAGCTCTAATTGTGGGGAAAAAAACACATTTCCAAAATCTTTTGTGACAAAACGTCGGCTATAAATTTGCCATTTAAAGTGTTTATGAAGTTGCTAATGAATGAACTTGGCTTTCTTCCTTGAGGTCTGACTCACTCTGATTTCCTTGGTCCAGCAGAAAACTCCCTTGGCATATTTATGAAGAACTGGGAAAGATTTTCTTGCAGAGAGAATTCCCTCGGCTCCAGAGAAAACTCCATTCTGCAAAGTAAACTTGCTATCAGCCCGAGCAGGTGCCAGCCACTGGCATCTGGCACTGAGAAATATATTTATTAAATTATATTTTGGAGCAGAAGCCATTGAAAAATGTTTCTACAAATTTTAAATCATCTAAATAACTTGTACATATCTAACAAAAACCTTATCTGTGAAAAATATACGTATATATAAAAATAAATTTAAACACACACATACACACACCCCCTTGGAGCTCACCCCCTTAAGTCCTGTAATCTCTTCATCTTGAAAGGTTCCATTCACACAAATGAGTTTAAATGTTTTCACTTGAATTCTAGGCTTTTTCATTTAGACCAATAACAAGCTTACTCATCTTTGTGCATTGCTACATAGAAAAGCACCCCCCATGTCTTTGGACACAGCCTCCCCACGCGAGGCCAGGGCAGTGTCTGCCTGACTCTCTCAGTTTTAACCTTTAATGGGGCGTGGGCATCCCAAGCCCTACGTGTATGATAAATGGAATCTCCGGTGCATCTGAAAACGAGTTTATGTGGGCAGGAAGATTTAGTATCCCCCGTGCACCCTCAAGATAAAAAATCATCTGGGCTTGTGGGAACGATTTGTCTAAGAAGAGTAATTTTAGAAATTCTCGCAATGTCTTCAGAGGGGCTGAATTCATAGTGGTTTCCCCGTGATTTTATTTCAAACACCTGTTCTTCATGAACAGGCATAATTCGAAGCCCAAGTAATGGGGGCCCATGGATGCACAGAACACACAGAGCTGACTTTTGTCCTTTGTATGGTTTCTCTTCACAGACCGAGCGTGAGCCTGTGTGTGTATTAAGAACATTTGCTAAAACGGGCTCTTGCATCTTCAAAACTGCAGTCTCTATTATGAGGCTCTCGCAGTGTGATAATTCTAACTGATAAATTACTAAAACAAAAATAGAAAATTGACAGTTGCGATAACTTTCTTTAGTGCACAGCTGGCGCGGGCATCTTGTTCTCACATCTGTGTGTCAGCAGTCTGCCCCCCGTCCCACCACCGCAGGCACTTCCTTTCTTCTCTGATGTAAATCTCTTTGCCAAAAATCTGTTTGTTTGTTCTGCTCAACAAACGGCGTGTGTTCTTATTCATGAGCCCTCTTCCATCTCTCCCTGGAACACTTGCCAGCGTCTTTTCCTTTCACTCAGCCTGCTGGCTAGAGCCGCACTTCGTACTCTGTGTCGTCTCCAGGTGGCCGATACCGTAGAGGACGTTGGTCTCCGACCTCCTCGGGATTTCGCACAATAGCAAACGCTGGGAGGCTGGGTCTGGCTGAGCCGGCCCGTCCTAAGGCAAGGAGGGCCGAGTGCTGGGGAGCAGGAAACCTGCCGTGGAGCGGATGGGACGCGTGTGTTTGTTGTGTGTGGGAACTGAGGAGGGTGAGCCCGTCTCTCTGCGAGCCCCGTGTGCTCGTTCCCAGCAGGGCGGTGCGGACACCTGTCGGAACCAGAACGCGGGCAGGACATGAACGCAGCCTGGGTTGGAGGCTACTCTCACAGAGGCCTGGCATTAACCCAGTGGCTTACTTAACTGCTGTAGAAGCTTTTATCGTCCATATATCAGAGTCTGAAGGACACATTCCAGATGGGCGGGTGGCCCTATTCAATACAAGCACTCCGAGGACTTCATTCGTGTTGCTCTGCTATTCCCTTGAACTTTGTTTTTACTTGGAGGGCACAGGCTGGGTTTCCATGGGTTATGGTTTGTTGAAAGGGATACAGAACATCGGGGAAGCTTGCCCGTGGTCTTACAGCTATAGGCTCGACAGCTCATCCTACTTCCTCCCACATTCCGTTAGACTGGACATAGTCACATGACCACACTTAACTGTAAGGGAGGCTGGGAAATGTCATCTTGCAGAGGCCCAGGAACATGAAAGACAGATGATGGTGGGACGTTTTAGAAGTCTAGTAGAACCTATCTCAAGCTCCTCAGATGAAGTGAAATCACACATATTTCTGCCTTGCACGTGGCTAATGCTCAATCCACGTAAACCCCTATTACTAATAGTAGTAGCCGTATCTGATAAACATAAGTGTTAGGGTGACAACAGACTCCCAGCAGACCGAGTCTCAGCATTAATAAGACTCCCCCCACCAGACAGGATATTAGGAGCTTCCGCCCCACCTGAAGAGAGATCTAGAATTAGTCGGCATTCTGACGCCCGCTGGTCTGGACTCCGTGTGAGGTACTGTTTGCATGGGTTTCCAGGATGGCTCATAGTCCACTTCATTTCTTTGCTAGGTTAAGACACTCCCCCCACCACCTAGTTCATAAAATTTCTTTTCTTCGGGATATGGACCCTGCTCTCTCTAACCCCAAGCTCCCCTTCCTCTTGACCACCAAGTACAGATTAGGATGAAAACCAGCAGACTATCTTTTGTGTTCTCTCACCCTATTACGTCATGTAGTTCATCTTATTGAAGTTGCCCCCTTACTTATCTGCCTTCTACCCTAAACTATGAATTTTCCAAGAGCTGGGGCACAATATGCCTTATTTACCATTGCATCCCAAATTTTCATCAATGTACCTAGCAGATAGTAAGTGCTCAGTAAGTATCTGAACAAATGCAACACTAAATACAAAATAACTGAAAAATATCCCTGGAAATTTAATATGTCGGTTACTTTTCTTAGATATAAGCAAATGAAGCTGATAGTGAACAGATTAAAGCAGAAAAAAATTTATTCTAAAAGGTTAACACACAGGAAGTCAGAAAATTATTGAGAGCATGAAAGAACTAGACTTGAGATCAAGCAACCAGGGCAACACCCCGATGCACACTGGGGACAGATCAGAGGGGAGAACTGGTATAGCACCACTGACTAGAACAGTGCATTTGTATCATTGCGACTTCTGCTCTCAGAACTTGATCCCGAAAAAACCATCAAACCATGCCTGGTTGCCTCTATTTGAGGTTACATCACATGCCAGCGCCCTCTCTGCAAGGGGGTGCCCAGTATCTGTGGTGTGAGTAAGTAGCTGCTGTCCCCCAGTATTCACAGAAGGAAAGCTTCCCACCAAACACAGGAGGGGTCAATTGGACAATGACAATTTAATGCTCTGATTCCATGCAAAGAAAGTGGACCTAAGATGCAAAGGACTAAAGTATACCATACCATATGTTACTAAGAAAGTCACTAAGATTTTGTCCTGCTTTCTCTTACTCTCCCACCTCTCCACGTATGCATGTTTCTGAAGGATTTCTTGACCAGTTTATTCATTGTGGCACCAGCCATACTTTAACTTTCTCTGGACACAGAAGAGAATTGCACAAAGATTTCTCAAAATCTACTGCTTTACAAAGACAAGAACTTACATACACAAGATTAAGGCAGTTGCTAAGCTTTAGGGCTGAGGCGTATTGCCTCGATGAGAGAACGTGAGACATATTCTCTGTTTGTATATTTATACATCTGCTTATTGTCTTTCCCCCCACAGAATGCAATCTTTATAAGGGCAGAAACAAAGGTATTTGTTTTTAATGGTTTATTTCGCTGCTGTAACCCCAAACCTAGAATAATTGATGGTGAATGGTAAGCACTCCATAAGTATTTGTGAAATGAATGAATAAATGGGCATGTGCTCTATGAGTGTGGTGTTAGCACAAAAGTGAATGTTCTGATCTGCTTTGTTCCTTCTTTGTGAAGCTTTGGTCTTTGCATGTTATCTTTCTACTGAGTAGGATGAGGAGACTATAGGAATCCATGAAGAACTTAAGTCCTTCCACTCTCTACATTTGACTAAATGCATCACCTCCGAAGCCTCCAATCCTGAAATTTCCTTCAATAGGTAAAACCCTCATCCTCCTGCTTCTCTTACTCTTAACCTCAGACTCTCGTTAGTCTTTAACCCCACTGGGTTATTATTATTTACCATTACTTTTGTAACTTCTTGACTCCTCAGTCTGTATTCTACCATCATCATGTCAAGGATGCTCTTACACCTGTACTGGGCTGAATCACGTTCCTCTAACATTCGTGTGCATGTGAGTCTCAGAGTGTGACCTTACAGATTATGAAATAGGGTCTTTGCAGATGTAATCAAGTTAAAATGAGGCCATGTTGGACAAGGGCTGAACACGAATCCAATGGCTGATGTCCTTATAAGAAGAGAGAAATACAGAGATACGAACAGACATACAGGGAAGAAAGCCCTGTGAACACAGAGGCAGAGATTTTAGTCTTGCTGGCACAAATCAGGGAATGGTAAGGATTACTGGCAACCACCAGAAGATAAAGGCAAGAAAGGATCCTCGCCTAAAGTCTTTAGAGAGAGCACGGCTCTGCTAACACCCTGATTTCATACTTCAGCCCCCAACACTGAGAGAGAATAAGTGTATGTTGTTTGACCACACTTGTTTGTGGTACTTTGTTAAGGCAGCCTTTGGAAACAAATACACTCTCTCTGGAGTCCCTCACTACCTTGTTCCCCTAATAAGTCATGGTAACTCATCTCCGATTCTGAGTCCTTTCCAGTATTTGCTGCTGGTTCTCGTTAGCTGCAAAGCTTGCTGGAAAAAGTCACACAAAGCACTGTCCTTGGCCTTCACCCCCATTTTTTCCTACCTAACACAATCCAGTAAAGTACCCACCTCCCCCAATACCACTCCTTTCTTCTAGATTCTCTCTCTCTTCACTAGCCCCTTTAGTACACTTACTCTAAAAATCCTCTTGTGTCTCCATGACCTCTTAAGGACCATCTTCTTGGTTTCTCCCTCCCGCCATGCTTCTTAAAAGAATATACCTACGTACTCTCTCTACATTCACCCATCTCTCATTCCTCCCAAATACATTCTTGACATCTCTGTGGTATTTGGCCCTACTGAGCACTCATGATTTTCTTCCTAAAATCTTTCTCATACATGGAATTCTGGGACTTTGTGTCATTCTAGTTTCTTCCCTCCTTGACAGCCATTCATTTTCAAATTTCTCTTCCTCCCTTCTATATCCCTTAATATCAGCATGCCCTCAAATCTGGTCTTTTACCTTCTCTTTTACTATTCTTTTGATGATCATGTTTATTTTTCTGAATTCTTCTCCTTTACTTGTCATATACTTTGGAAGGTCCTAAATACATATTTTAAAATGAACAAATCAATGAAGCCCAAATTTATATCTTTTAAATCCATGCATTTCTGAACATATATGAAACTGAGTTTATTTATTATATATCTAGAATACCTACCATAGATCTGTGTTTTTCTCATGCAGAATGAATGGTTATTTTTACACAAATATCCCGTTCGTGTACAAAGTTCAATAAATCCAACACTGAATGTATTTCCCCACCTGTATACCCACAAGCCAGATCTTCCTTCCACTTTTTTCCCAGCTATATGTGTCACACCCATTCTCATTTCCATTTCCTCTCTTTCTCTTACACTCTATTAATTTCCTAGTGTTTCAAATTGCATGCCTATAAAACATTTTAAATCTCTTTTTTCCCATTCTCAATTCTCATATTCTAGATTGGCATTCATTTCTCTAGTGAGAAATGAATTTATTTCTCATATTTATTTCCATTCATCCTAAACCTCATGATTATAACCCAAATTCTCATCTGTTTTTCCTTCCCATCTAGCCCGTCTAGTAGTATAGCATGGTTACTAAGGATACCAGTTCTGGCGTAAGCTGGATTCAGGTTGAATCCCCACCTCTGCAACTTACTAGCTGTGTGATCTTGGGCCGTAATGCAATCTCCCTGAATCTCAGTTTCTCATTTGTAAAATAAGCAAAATAATAGTACCTGCCTCACAGGTGCAAAGCACCCTGTCTGACATGTAGAAAGTGTTCAGTAAACGTGAGGATTCATGAGTCTGCAGGTGGTGACCACGGTGGTAGCTGCAACAGCAGCTGGAGGTCCCGTGTCCATCCTCCCTGGCTTGTCCGGAAACAGCATCTAATGACCAGCCATCCAGAGGCAGCCTTATACATCCTGGAAGGAAGAACACAAATGCCAGGAGTGGCACAGCCAGTAACACGCTAAAACCAACAGCTGAGAATTTTTGTAGGGATTCGAAGAGCAAGTTCATATACAAAAGCCAGCGTGGTACCAGGTACAGATTAAATGCTCAATAAGCAAAAACAATCTTGGGGACTATGTTAGAGGGTTATGTATAGTAGTACTAAAATGGGGATGTACTCTTACGGTAACCACACAACGAGACTCTAGCAGACACTGGAGCCATTCTTCATTGTTTCAGCACAGGAAGGGATTGCATTTTCCTGCCCTCTTCAAGTTAAACACATCCAGAAGTTTTCTTTGACCAATGAAATGTGAGCCAAGATGACCTCTTACTTCTACCAGGAAATACTTAATTGCCAATACTCACATCTCTGAAATTCTCCTGCGAAGCAGAACCTCTCTGTTCACCTTCAGTGGACATCGGGCGTGAATAAGAAGTAAACCTTTGTTTTCCTAAGTTGCTAAGATTTGGGAGTTGGTATTACTGCAGCAAAACCCACCCTGTTCTGACTGTTAGGGCTTGATAACCAGGGTCAAGGGGAAATTCTGTGAGCCGAGAAAATTATCTAAATTTCCTTCCCACCCTCGAGTTATTTTTTTGATGAGGTGCTGCAAAATTTTTTAATGAACAAATTAGTAAAATCCTGCAAGTTTTCTCTTTAGTGAGAAATGGCACTGATACCGTAATTGGAACTTGCTAAAACCAAACACTGAAGGAATCTCATTTTTGTTCGCTAGCTTCTAGAACTGTGCCACCCCCTACTCTGCATCCTGGAATAGAGCTTCTTTTTTCTTTTCTTTTTTTTTTTTTTTTAAGATTTTATTTATTTATTTGACAGAGAGAGAGACAGCCAGCAAGAGAGGGAATACAAGCAGAGTGGGAGAGGAGGAAGCAGGCTCCCAACAAAGGAGCCTGATGCGGGGCTTGATCCTAGAATGCCGGGATCACACCCTGAGCCGAAGACAGACACTTAATGACTGAGCCACCCAGGCGCCCCTGGAATAGAGCTTCTTATCACCTTATGCCTCCTGTTCCACGCTTTGTTGACCTTTCCCTCATCTCCTCAAGTTACACCAGATGAATATTCCCCTAATAAGCCATGTTTTCTTCTTTCACACGTGTATGCTCACTGTTCCCTCTACCCAGAAAGCCTTTTTTTTTTTCCTTTTAAATCATTATTCCTTTATCTGCAGGTCTAAATTTTATCCATATTCCAGAGCCCAACATAAATAAATCCCATCTCTCTCTAAAATACTTCTTGCCCTCTCTCTCTCTTTCTCTCTCTCTAAAATAAATAAGGGTATTTTTTAAAAGGGGTGCCTGGCTGGCTCAGTTGGTTAAGTGTCAGACTCTTGATTTTGGCTCAGGTTATGACCTTGGGTCCTAAGATCAAGCCCCACATCAGGCTCCATGCTCAGCAGGGAGTCTGCTTGAGACTGTCTCCCTCCCTCTGCCTCTCCTTCTGCCCCCCCCCACCCCAATGCAAGCTCTCTCTCTCTTTCTCTAATTAATTAATTAGTTACTTCTTGCCCTTCCCAGATGGAAGTCAGGGCCCATTTTCTGATGTCCCCATGGCATTTTATGTATGCCTCTCTTAACTTACTCTTTTTAAAATTTTGCATTGTTTTTATCAATATATATATTTTAAATCCCTTAGGAGATTGAAGCTTTTTGATGGCTTGATCCATGATTTATATATGTTATCCTCAGTAGTTTAACATATTGCCTGAGCCTTCATAAGTCTTTATAATTATTATGAATATTATAATTATAATGAATGATGATGAATGACAAGTATTCATTTTTAACTATATGATAAGACTTGGCCATCTTTGGCCCAAAAGATAAACTGTACTAAGATCTTTAAAAAGATATTTTGATGTTAAGAAACCTAACCACTCATCACTATTCCCTTCCAAATTCTGACTCAGTTGGGAAACTCACCCAGAAATGGAGTTTATGTGATTATTTTTATGAATAATATAACTGGACTGGAAAAAGTAATTTGGATTCAAGGCCAAAATGTGCATTCCTACAATAGGCTTCTGGAATAGACTGGCCCATCCAGTCACAGACATGGCAGCTGGAGGTGGGGGTGAGCCCTTGCCTGATGAGGTTCCAACACAGTGGCCAGAGTGGAGAGGAGAGCATGCAACACTTGGGACAATCTTGAGATAGAATGAATCAAACTCCAGGTAAGACATGAGCAGTGACCTTCATCCAGACTCACCCACAAAACAAGAAAGGAACAAGGAAGAGAGAGAAGTATTTCCTGTTTGAGAGGACCAGGAAGAAACATAAGAAGGAAAGGTGAAGGGTCCTCCCTACAAAAGACTCAAAAGCATAGGCCATAAAAACTAAATGAAATCACTTAACGGTAGTACATCTGAATACAGAAGGAAGAGTACCCAATTCTTCCAATTTCCTGTGGTTTTAATGTTAGATTTTTAAGAAACATATATGCTAAGAAAAATAGGCACCAGATAATGTTTGGAGAGTCTTGTATGACTGGAGTCTCCAAAGTAAATTTTTTAAAATATGCCAATTTTGGACTGTTCAGTTACTCATTTACTCAAATACAATTTTTGTGCTTTAAAGCGTAATATTAGGTGGGCTACATCATACTGTCCAAAGATCTTATGGAAAGCAGAAGGTTTGAATAGGCATCACTGTTGTTGCCGACCTCACTGCCCACCTGGTACCAGTACACCATGGTGGCGTATGTACAAAAGTGAGATCACATACTCGCACTTGAAATTTGTACTGTTTTTCACTCCTGACACTGCAGTCTTTCTGCCTGACCCAGAAATCCAAACATCCAATTGTTTAAAAGAAGAATGTCAACTCGGTAGAGATTTAGCAATCCAGCAAGCAGATGGCTTCTCTGGTGAGGAAAAAAATTTACCGGCTCTCGGTAAAGTACATTTCATTAAAACTCAGAAGCAGGATGAAAGTGTGTTATTGCTTCTATTATTTGAATTATGTCTCCTACGTGGATTTGTAATGCAATATCTCATATTAGGTCCCTTACAAAGAGTGTTCAAATCATTAAAAGGGCATTGTTAATGGGGTAATGAGAAAAGAATAAGAAAGTGTCCCCTCCCCCTCCATAATTCTGCCCCCTCCCCACATACCAGCACCTGGAATAAGCCATGCTGTGCTTTCATAAAAACCTGTTGGAAGCCAGAGAAAAACAGGCCAGATAGAATTAAGAAAAATGGATGTATCCCACTGACCCTGAGTATAGAAGAGAAATGTGGAGAATGTGTGAATTATTAGCACAGTAGAAAAATATTTTATTTAAGAACCACATCTTCACAGCTCTGCCTGAAGGGTTTCATTCAAGCTGGAAAAGAAAAAAAAAAAAAGTACAGATTCAAAGCTCTGGATACTCAAGAATCCATCATGTTGTGTGTTGGAGAATCATAAAATCACCAGCAAAAAAAGACACAGTGGGAGTCCCAACTTGTAAGCCATTAAGCTCCCGGGCATGCATCATACTTCATCCTAAGGGACAAAAGAGGAATTTCAAACGAATTTCCCAGCTCTGTCTATGGAGTGGCTCTTTCTGATAATAAAGTCTATCTTTTAAGGACTCAAACGCAGGCTTTTGTTTTATTTTGTTATGCATTCAGCTTCAACCAGAAATGAAACGCATTTACATTACAGAGGTCCTCAAACCTAACAAATGGCAAAGAACTTACTGCAATTTGTTATCCAAAAAAGAAAGGAGAGAAAGAAGGGGGGAAGGAAGAGAGGGAGAAAGAACAACAAAACAAAAATGGTATCTCGGCTCTTAATTTAGTGAGTCCTTGGATAACAGCTGTATCTAAAAATCTAATAATAACATCCGCTTTACGGGAGCATTTGCTTTCCTCTGGGTCTGTGGTGAGGAGTCTGTCTGCATTTGCTCACTCATTTGCACGACAGCACCGCCAATCCAATGCTTTGTCGAAGAAACAGGTGCTTACAGGGACAAAATCCTGTGCTCACTGTCACACTTAGAGTAAGTGGCAAAGTAGGACTTTGATTCCCACCTCTGCCTGATTCTGAAGTCACGCTCTTAAAAGAGTTTCTCCGCCGCGGCACTCTTGTCATTTTGGTCCAGATAATGCTTTGCTGTGGGGGCTGTTCCTACTCTGTAGGGTGTTTCGTAGAATCCCTGGTTCCTACCCACGAAATGCCAGGAGCACCCTTCCCATTCAGATATGACAACCAAAAATGTCTACAGACACTGCCCTGTGACCCGTGGAGGCAAAACTCCCCACCCCACTAAGTACCGCTACCCTAAACAAGTGTGGCTCTGAGACGTGAAGCGTGCACTAGTTACCAGATGCAAACCTATGAGACTTGTGCAAAATGCAAATTAATTCTGTCACTAAGCATACTGTTTACTTTGAATGCTTTTTTTTTTTTTTTTTTTCAATAGCAAGACTTTTTCAATGAAAGCAACAATGTGTGGATTTTCATTCCCGGGCAAACTCTTTATCTCTTCAGAGATCAGCATACGGATCAGGTTGCCATAAATCACTGTGGTATATTGCCTCCATGACATGGTGATATTCAATGAGGATTTAATAAATCAATGCTTTTAAAGTTGTTTTTCCTCTTAAGCCTGTATTAGGCAGTGTTTATTCTGGCAAGACACCTCTCATCAGTGACAGAAAATTACTGTAAAGCAGAGCTTCAGAAATGGCTTGGAGGTTGGGTTTAAGCGTTGGATTGTACTGCTCACTCCCTGACCTTCAAGCTCTAAGGTAATATTCCCACGTGAAAAGCGCTGGGCCCAGCCAGACAGCCCGTCCCACATCGCACCAATTCCAAGGTCTAACACAACTGGGTCCAGAGTAGCCATTGCAACATACGGGTCACTGGGGACTCTGCGGTCCCCGCCATTCCCCTCACCCCTGCTGCTGCTCTTCTCCGTGCCCATCGTTCCCTATATACCAATACAGTCGTCCATTGTCATGCTGTCCTCTGCCATCTCATCAACAAATGCCCACCAATATCGGCCCATAATGAGAAAATAACAAGAGCAGTAACAGCAACACTCTCCGGCAATGATTGAACGCTTCGTTATGTGTAAGGCATCAATTAAGCTCTGTGTATGTAGTAGCTCATACACTGGTCACCCAAACCCTGTGGAGCCGGCATCATTTTAATTTCCAGTTTATGGATAAGGAAACTGCGATCAGAAAGGCAAAAAAATCTAAGCACTTTGAGAGAGGTCTTTGGAATCAGCCCCAGATAGAACTCCAAAGTTTGTTGGAGATTTTTCTTTAACTTTTTACTCTAAAAAATTTCAAATACATTTAGCAATAGAAGGGTATAATAACCCTCATGAATCAGTCATCTGATTACAATAATTACCACCTCGTGGACAATCTCACTATATCCACAACCCCACTCACCTCCCCCTCCACTTATTACTATATGGCAAATCCCCACCCAGCATCATCGATAAATATTTCAGGATGTATATCAGAAAGATAAGAACGGGATTTTTTTTAAAAAAAACATTATCACACCTTAAAATATTGTCAATAAAATGTCATTAAATTATTAACCATCATTAAATGATTAAATATCAATTGTATCATAATTACTATGAATATTTCTTTTGCTGTTTTGTAGTTTGTTTATATTAGAAATCAATTCATTGTGAGTTCATCTACGACTTTAGTCTCTGTTAATCTCTCTCTTGGTTTTCATTTTGTGATTTATTTTTGGAAAAAACTGGGTCAACAGTCCTCTAGAGGAAGATCTATGTCACACTTTCTTCTTTGTTTAATTTGTTTTTAGGCTTTAAAAATGTAAAACCATCCTAAGCTTGAGGATGCAAAGCAGGCTAGGCACAGGCTGTAGTTCGTGGATTACCACGGTAGAACACCTCACAATCTGGATTTTGCTGAATGCAACCTCGCGGTGTCATTAACCTGTTCCACTATTCTTTGCATTTTCTATAAATTGTGGTTGGATCTAAAGGTTTGATCAGATTCAGGATCAATCCTTTTAACAAGTCGACTTCAGAGGTAGTAGGGCACTCATCCACATGCAAGCACGTCATGTCTGCTTTCTTTCTCTTCTCCAGATTTGTTTTTTAAGAGCAATGTTCCGTATAGGTTCTTGACTTCAAAGAACTTTTAAGTCCTTATCAGGACATACAATATACAAAAATATAGTACCAATACCAAATACGTGGTTTCCTAACTCATTTGGGCAATATTTATTGAGTGGCTACTCTGTGCTAAGCATCGAGTTGGACTTTTGATACACAGAGAGCCTATCTACCTTTAAGGAGGTCAGCCTTGTGACAAGTGCTTCACTGGAGTCCCGTGCAACAGCTGGTAAAATTACCAAGCTGGCTTCTAGGGAACCAGGGAGGCTGTCCCAGCGAGAAGGAAATAGTTAAGAGCGATAAGTATTTGGAGGAGGGAGAGATCAGGTCTGTTGCTCTGTTCCAAGGATACTTCAGAGAAACATGATATGGGTTGGACGAAGGATAGGTAAGAGGTGGGTGAATGATGGAGTAGATTCCAGTGCATAGGAATGGTGTGAATTGAGTACTAGTGTAAGAGAGCATAGAGTGTGTAGATGGCCAGGGAGATGAGTGCTTGGGAGAAGCAGAGGAACTGTGTTAAGTCATCACAGGCAGAAACCTATTAGCTCATGCAATCTAAGTTATAAAACCTTCAGAATCAGAAGGGTCCTTAGGAAACCATCCAGTTGAGTAACAATAGCAACAAATATAATGATATTGAACACATTTACGGTCATTATCTTATTTAATTGTTACACCAATACCACTGGTTTAGAATTATTAATCCCCATTTTATAGCTGAGAGAAAATTCTTAATTCTCTCCTACCCAAGTTTACCAAACTTGTAAACGCCAGAACAAGTACTTGAACTCAGGTCTGTGCTACTATGAACTTCTATATTTTCAAGCACAACATGCTGCCTCTGCCCTAACTTAAAAGCATAGATCCCCCTAAAATAATATGAATAAGGGGTAACCCAGCCTCTGATTAAACATCCCTAATGTTGGGGGTTATCCAGGAATAGAACTTCCCAGGAGGAACTACCTGTACTCCTTCAGATACTCATTTGTGTCCCAAATCATTTCGATGATTGTTTTTTAAATTTAGGCTCACGACTTTTTTTTTTTTTTAATGCATTGAGAAAGAAATATATAATAAAAGAGCAAGCTTGAGGAAAACAAATAAGTTACCGAACTGGTCAACGCAGTTGCTCTGATTGATAAAAAATCTGGCTCTAGGCTCCAAGAGGAAAAGGAAACAGAAGTAGGAAGGTAGAGAAGATACTCGTATTCATTGAGCATGACTGTGCCTGGCGCTATGCTGGCATTGATTATTTAACGTAATTCATTTAATGTCAAAACATCCCTGTGAGCTATTTGAGAGATGATAGAACGCTTTTTCCTTTGAAGACAAAGTTCTTGAGTGTAGAGCCAGAGAAATTTCTCACATAGGAGGAAATTGAGTTATAGAAGAGCCAATGTTATCAACAGAAGCTTTGCAAACAGCCTCTGCCAATAATACCCAAATCCCTGTCTTCAGCCACCTTTGCCAGTTAATACCCAAATGTTGGCAAACTCATAAGAATAAAATGAGCCCGGCGTGCAATTTTAGTCTGTCCAAGTTTTCTACGAATTTAGAGGGGGGTGAGTAGTGAAAACTAGCAATAGCTAAGAAGACTTGTGGACAGAAATAATAGACCAAAGAGGAAGGTGTCTGAGAAAATGGGGTGGGGTGCAAAATAAAATAAGGAAAAAACCAAAATCTTTACAACTTGCCTTCAAAAGTCAGTTTTGACTTTTGTTCAGTCTACCTTCTCTTCAGCAGACTGTCGCAAGAGAACAGTTTCTTCTGGTTCAAAGTAGGATTCTGAACGACAGCTTTCCCCACAGAAGTCCTTTTTTCCCTTGGTTCAGACCCATTAGCCTCAGTAGTATCTGGCGGAAGAAAGAACCATGGGATCTGCTGTAGAGACGAGTATTGATTGTTGATTACTCCTGTAAGACTATTACTGCACATGAATGATACAACCGTGGTGATAATATTGGGGGGGGGGAGATGTCTATTCAAATATCTAGCTCAAGATCTCTCAAAGTATTTCTGAAACAAATTGAAAATAACACTTTTCAAGTGAACTTAAATATTTATATTGGATTTGGTCTCTCTTTAAATGTTAATAATCTGAACACTCTCAGTGGTTAGATCATGCAGATCTAGTCCTAGGATAAACAGTAATTGCTGACTGATTATAAGTAAATATTTCCCTGTCATTTCTTCTGAAAGCGACCTTCCTAGGTTAATGTGAACTGGGCTAAAAATATTGATTCCAGAAATGAGTATGAAATGTCGTGATTTCCAGTTATTCTAAGAAATTGCTCTTTGAAATTCTGAATTATGGAAGGATAAAGCGGCTCCAATTTAATCTGTGAAACAGGACTTTATTTAGAGTTCTTGCTCAAGTTAGGAAAAAAATAAGACAAGGAAGATGGTGGGAGTAATATTGTCGACTGGTGCCCTCCAGTGGCAAAACTTGAGGGTGTTTTTAGTTAAGTAAAATTCAAAGCACCGTCGGTTGCCAAGTCTCAAGCATTTAGAACGAATGAGCCCAATTTTGAGAGTCTCATAGTTATGAATCAAACCGAAAAGGCTTCAGATCGGACTTCGTTTTACGTTGTGCAGTCCTGGGATGCCAGCGAAGGAGGTTGTTGGTTTGCCTCTAATATGAAGTTGTCCCACAGGCTTGCAAAGGCTGAGAGCCACAGGTGCTCAATTTCAATTTCAATCGACTGAGCAGGAAGAGATTGGGAAGGTGTTTTAAAATCCCCAGGCTGAATGCCTCCCTTTCTCATATTCCCTTATGACACCCCCTTTGGCTTGAAGGAGTCACCCATCCCGGAAGGAGCAGGTCCTTACATGGGGATACAGACCATTTGCTTCTTGCTGGAGGTGTCAACAATCCTACCTGCTGAAGTGGGTGTTTCGAGAGGCAGGTGATGGCCACACGTTCACGGGACAAATGTCTAACACAGGTCTCCTCGCCAAGCTCTAGGCCATTTATTTCCTTGCTTACGTTAATGTCTTTGCCTTGACTTCCTCAGGATGTCTCTGGGTCCTGTCTGGTTTCTTTCTGATCTGTAGGCTTCTTCCACCTTCCTCCAGAGTCTTCCTTTTCCGCAAGTGTCAGTGTCTTCACTTCTGCTGGGTCCCAGTAAGCGGAAAAGCCTCTCAGACATCAAGAGAGGCCTAAGGCACCTATAGTCTTGAGTATCTTGGCATATTAAAACATAAAGAAACATCTAGAAAGATTTAGCAGATTTGTGGCATAAGTTAATGTTTTCAAAATTAGAATCTACTTTCTTGTTAATAATTTTAACACAAATGCAATATAAGCGTGTTATTTGTAAGATGATGACAGGTGATACTTTAAAAATTTGGCTCTCAACAAACTATGAAAAGAGATCTGGTACATACTCATAAATTTAAAGATGTATGAAGAACACCAGCTCTGTAAGTCCTGCACTACATCTCTCTAACGATAAGTATAAATTCATTGAAGGATAATATGATAGCATCAAAAGTCTAAAATTATGTAACAGCACAAGTCTCAGCCCTGATTGTGACACGTGGACCAAATGACCGCTCAGCCTTCCCTGAGAGAGTGAGTGAGTAGCATTGCTATGCAAATAAACATGGAAGTGAGTTCAGGCATAAAAACAAGTCAGAATTGAGGAAAGTATTTCAATTAGGGGAGGGAGTTAGAAAGTCTCTTAGTAACACCACCCACAAAATCCTCAGTCAGTTCAGATTTGAAGCATATGAATTTTAATTGCAGGAAAAACACGTGAGTCCCCCTCCCCCTGCACCACGGACTTGGGGAAGACGTGTACATTACACAGATAATAATCACCTCCGAACGGAAGGCGACGGTTGAGGAGCTCCTGTTCAGATGCCCACATCCACTAGAGATAATTCATATTCTAATAGTTTTATCAACTCTTTCCAGTATTTTATAGCATCTAGAGGAAACTGGAGAAGCTAATTATACTTTGCCTTCATAACCCTTGTCATCATAGTGAAACCCACCACCACCCCCAGTCTGCGTTTGCAGGTAGATATAAGCAGTCAAGCAGAATTTTGAGTATAAATCAGGACTACTGTTCTAAGGAGGCAATAACCTTTTTAAAAATTTTTATTTAAATTCAATTTAATTAACATATAGCCTATTATTAGTTCAGAGGTAGAATTTAGTGATTCATCAGTTGCAGGTAATACCCAGTGCTCATTCTTTCCAATGCCCTCTTTAATGCCCATCACCCAGGTACCCCATCCAACCCACTTCCCCTGGAGGGGGAGACAATAACCTTAATACCCTCTCCTTTTATTCCCGTACGATCTGAGAAAGCACGCAGGCAAGTCCCCCTCAGCCCAATGTCACACAGCTGTTTAGAGCATGTCAACTTAACTCTCAATCTCATGACCTGTCCATTTTGCTAACTTGAAGTTTCAGTAATAATGATTTCCTGGTTGCTAAAATGGTACATATAATCCCTCTCCGTTGCTGTAATATTTTGACCAGAATCTGCTCCTTCATGGATTTTCTTGCTAAGTAATGCTCGAAATGAGTTGTTCAAAATCAGTATGCCAGCACTGAAGGATCAAGATGGCAAAACGACAGGACAGTTTAAGAAGACTGAAGTGTTTAGGTTCATCATGGGAATTGATTTCACTTCAAAAGGGCACAGGCAAAAGTTGAGATTTGTGCTGTGAATTCATTGGTGGTACGTACCTAATTGCATAATTTAACATCTCTTCCCCCGAGATCAGTGATTTTTAATCTATTTTGGGTCAGGGACACCTTTGGGAAGCTATAGAAAGAAAGAAACCCTCTCTTTCCTCCTTCCACCCCCTACTCTCCACCCAAACATAGACACGTAAGCACTGACTATCCTGTTCAGTTCCAGGGAATCCACTGACTTAGCTTTAGAATGCATATTCTAGATCAGTGGTTTTCACCTGGGACACCTTTGCCCTTGAGAGGACATTTAGTAGTGTCTGGAGATAGTTTTTATTGTGACAATTGAGAAGGCGCTACTGCAATCTAGTGGGGGGAAGGCGAAGGATATCTGCTGAACACCCTATCATGAATTGTTGCAGTCTCCCACAACCACGTATGTTCCTGTACAACATGTCAGTCGTGCCAAGGTTAAGAAAATCTGCTCCAGATCTGTACTGCCTAATACCGTGGCCACCAGCCACTTGTGGCTACTGAGCTCTTGAAATGTGTCCAGACTCAACTGAGATGTGCTGTAAGTGTAAAATACACACCTGATTCCCCAAACTTCATATAAAAATGCAAATCATCTCATTAATAATATTTACATGTTAAAACAATATTTTGAATTTTTTGGCTACGTAAAATGTATTAAAACTAATTTTACCTGTTACTTTTTATTTTTTGTGATGTGCCTATTGAAAATTAAAATCGCATATTTGGCTCACATGACATTTTTATTGGACAGAGCGGTTCTAGATTCTCTATAACATTGAATCAATGAAAATTGATTAAGAGTTTGACTCTAAAGCAGGGGCCTGTGCCCAACCTGGTCCAACACCCGTTTTTGTAAATCAAGTTTTGCAAGAACACAGTCACACTCATTTGTTTACCTACTGTCTCTGGCTGTTCTCATGATACAACCACAGATTCGAGTCTTATGGCAAAGATCACGTGTCTGACAAAGTATAAAATATTTATTATCTGCCTCTTCACAGAAAAAGTTTGCCAACCCCAGATCTAAAGGTATGTCCACTATATGGGTAGGGTAAAAATGTTGTCATTTTGACAGCAGTCGTGTTCTCATAGTTGAAGTAAGTAAACCTGGGCCTTTTGAAGAAGAACCGGCTGAACAGAGGGGAGCAGGTATCGCCGAACACCCTAACTGGCTAAGCTGCCTTCATATGACTGTACTTTACATTCCTATTCCACTGGAATATGGCTCTTTACAAAGGACAGTAAAAAAGATAATATCTCATGTTAGAAACAGATCGTGAACTCAGTCAACATTTATTTATAGGGCACCTGCTATCTGCTAGACACTGTTCTGAGAGCTGGAGATACAATAGTGAACAGAAGAAAAGTTCCTCCACTGGTAGGGCGTACAGTCTACTGGGGAAGAGAGAATATAATACAAACAAAGAAATATACAGTATGTTAAGTAGTAATCAATGCAATGAACAATGTAATAGGATCAAGAGCATTTAAGATGATGTCATCATGGAAGGCTTGCCTGAGTAGGCAATATTTGAGACTGTATAAAAGAGACAATTGTAAGCTTTCCCTGAGGACAATTGGATAGCATGTGTTTAAATATTAAGTGTGGCCCACTAATTCTACTTGTGGTAATTTAACATAAGCAATTATTAAGACAATTATGCCAAAAGAAGTGTACAAGAATAGGTTCCCTGGAGCATATTCCTCATAATAAAAAGTGAAAACTTTCTAAGTATTCAATTAAACGTATTAATATAAACAATGCTCATGGCATAGTAAGTTTTTTAAAGCAAAAAAAAAAGGTATTTCTGGTATAATCCAAGTTTTATAAAAAATGTTGTATTTGAAAAGAAGTCTCAAAGTCTTAGACACACATGTTAGGATATCTAAAAGGTAGAATTTTAGGCATTTTTTATATGCTTCTTTATATTCTCTGTAGTATCATTTTAAAAAAATAATCTATAAATACATTTATTTAGACAAAGAAGGGAGACTGTATTCCCTCAAATACGCAAATGAAAAAAAATTATGCTAAACCTCACCCTCGTTGTGATAATCTTCCACGGAAACATCAGAAGTGAGTTGACAAGGGGTAAGATAATTAGTAAAATGAAAAGAATGAATTGCCTTTTAAACAAATCATGTAGATTCTGGGACACGGGTTTTTTTACGTAAAGTCTACCAGAGAACTAAGGTAAACACAATTAATTCCTTATCACATGGCCATGTTGCAATGCCCAGAGATGGCAATGCACCAACAGGAAACTCCAGGTTCAACAGAGATCACCCATCATTTGCAGGTGGCAATTGCAGATGCTATACTAACCAGGAAAACTCAGTTTCCAATGTTTCCTCTACACAAGCATCATATGATGATGGTGGTGATAGTGTTTGGGGACAGGGGAGGAGTCCTAAAATTTGGAGTATTCAGCCCTACTCCACAATTATATCTTGGTGGGATCCAGGATGTTCATGTTAAAGAGTTTCCCTGAATGATTGTCATGCAGACCAAAGTTTGAGAATGAGTGTTTATGGGAGGGGAAGAGGATCCCTTTCAGCGTTGCTATCTCTTTTAGCTTAGAAATGTTTACATTGTAAGAGAGGGAAAAGGAATGCTGAAGAGCTAGAGGAACGTTACATCTGATCAGAGCCCTTGGGAAAAGAAAAGGCACATTGGTACCTGCTTGATCATCAGGTACTAACTGAAGGAAGGACTCTGGCTTCTATTGACTCTGTAAGGAGGACTGTGACGAATATAGGTTAATACAGCCTTGGCCTACTTCTGAACATTGCTGATATATTTTTTTTTTTTGTCTGAGAACTGAAACAAGCCTAACTTCCTGTCCCTGACGAACCAATTCTGGGATCAGGCATATTTTCCCAAGCATATGTTAAACAATAATGAGAACAAGCAAAAAAAAATACCTACCTGTTCCTGGAAGGAAATACTTCCTCATGAAGATAGGACTGCCTACCACATAAAATAGATTATTTATCAAGAATTAACTTATTAAAGATTAATTTAAGACCTTCTCCTCCCAGTGCCTGCCAATGACAATGAATATGTCATAGAATAGGTTTAATTCCAACCATTTCCCACCTTGCAAGACCCACCTTAAAACATCCAGCCAGGGTCCCTTATAAATACTCGTCCTACCCTTCCCTTCCCCATCCTGAAACACTAGTAGACTCTGCCATGGTGACATTTCCCTTATAGCAGTGGGTCTAATATGCATACAGCTTTCCTCAACCAACAGTCCAACCTGAAGATCTATCAGGTATTAATAGTAAAGATGCCATTATGTGAGTTGATGTGGATTGACATGTTTCAGCTTCTCTGGGTTATCTGTTGTATACATCTCATAAAAATTCTGTTTCCAGGCTTCACTGTTTCCTTTCAAGAGCCTTAACTTCTCTTATTCCCAACTAAGACTCTTGGCAAACATCCCCACCCAAAGTTGCATTTATCAAACTTGAACCCAGATGAAAAGCTTAAAAGAAAAGGACCAGATCTGTTGAAGTTTTTGAAAGACTCTCTCTAATTTATATTCTAGAGATGCTTGTAAGCAGTGGCAGCTGAGTTTTACCTTTTATTAACTTTCTTGGTGCAACAGCTGTCTCCCTGATACTTAGGAATTAGAGTATAAGCCCCAAGCTCAGTGGAGAAGCAGGCAGGACACAAAAGAAGAAAAGCAGCCAAAAACGTGTGGATTAAGAGCTTGGGCCGATCTGGATACCAAGGTCAGACCTCTCTGGGTCTGTATTTGTCTCTCGCCTTTGCTACCTGTAAGACCTTTGGCATCTCAATGTCCCCAACCGTCAGTTTCCTTAACTTTACAATGGGAAATGAAAAGTTGTGCAGTGGTGAGGATGAAATTATTATTATTGTTATTAACTAGAACTAAACCACAAACTCTATAAATGGTAAGCTAATATTTTATTTCTACAAACCGTATCTGAAAGCTCTCAGATGAAAAACAAAATTAGATATAAATTCAGATTTACTTTTAATACCTAGTTCTTTCTCTTACCAGCCTTATATTCTTGGGTAATTAATCCCTTTAAACTTTAGCTTTCTCATCTACAAATCTTAAAATACTACTACCCTATCAATAATAAATTTAAAATACTTAGCACATCAATCCATTCAAGCAACTCATATGGAGAGTGCAAACTCTGGAGTCACACTGTCTACATGTAAAATTCCCACTTACTTCCTGTAATTCCTTGTCAAGGTATTACAAGAGTCAGAGTATTACCTATGTTAGAATTTCTTCAGAAGCAGAGAACTTTGACACCATTCCAATGGGATCCACCTTTGTAGTAGGCCAAGATCTCACTCCTGTTGGCTTCTGAAAGGTCTCTGATATACACCAGTCTGAACTCTAACTTGGCTTACAAAAAACAAAAAACTCCTATAGTTTTGCATCCTTAACTTTTCTCTGTAAGACACAGCGGCATTACTGGGTCTGCCTTCTTTTGTCCCCCCCTCTTTTTCTTTTTTGTTCTGTACCTTGGCACTCATGTTTTAATCAGATGATTGCTTCAGGGACATAACCACAAAGTAGTCAAGAAAGAATTTTAGGACCAGTGATCTGATGCCTTGAATACGAACCTCTTCCTTGACTGAAAATTATAAAATTGGAAGAATGTTAAGAAGCAAATATTTTCATGGTCTGTTAAGAAATGCAGAGGCTTTTCACTAGTACAAGTTTACATTATTTAATTTCTCCAGCAACAGGCAAGAAAAATACCAAGGATCTGCCGTTGGGGAGATGCCATTTCGTGAGTGATAAAGCAATAATGAATGGTAAAGCTGAAATTTCAAGGGGTCATTTTTGAAGGGGAAATATATCTGTAAAACTAGTCAGTTCAAGAGATTCACATAGGAGATCCTTACTCTTCAACTATCCATCCATGTAGTCAGTAAATATTTATTTACTTATTTAGTAACTAGCATCTCAGGCACTGTAGTATTGGAAAGGAATTACTGCAAGTTCACTGAGACCTTCACTATTGGAATGTTTTTATTCAAGAGAAACAAGGCAGGAGGTAGTGTCTAGAAGCACAGTAGGCATCCTGGGACCAGAGGGGGGGAAATCGTATTGGATATGATGGGAAAATGACAGGAGGAAGGAACCGAAGGGAAACTGTGCATGGAATATACACCTCAGGCAGGTGGAGAAGGAGGAGAAGGCAGTCCTATCACAAACTGCAAAAGAGCTTAGAAGCATGATCTAGTAGCAATGTGAGATTTCCACTATTTGGACGTGTGATCCAAAGTCACATCTGCTTACAAAGCCTTGCTTTTAACCACTACACTAGTGTCCCTTTCAAAGTATCTTACAGAGAGCCGAACTAAAATGGTGTCCCTCCTGAGTGCCTAACTGTTTCATCTTTCCTCCTTGTTTTCCCATAGCATCCAGTTCCTTCCCTTAGGATAATGCCGATCACTCTATAATAATCGCTGCCTTAACCTTCTCCTGTACGGAACCATACAGGTTTCTTGAAGCCACAGATGATCTCTCGTTTTCTTTAATCTCACCAGTGGCTGGTTTACCGTCAATACTCAGTGTCTGTTGCATGTGGGGGTACGTGGACAAATGGGTGGATATTGGTTGATGGATCTATAAATGATGAAATCAGTGAGTGAAGGCTCCGCATACTTGTTAACCCAAGAGGAGTCCAAGACAATCAAAGTAAAGGTCAATAACACCAACCAAAGTGGCCGCTGTCCGTCAATTTAGATGCCGGTGAGTTATTGATCTAACTGAAATGAATCATCTAAAATACAATGGTAAATTTAGTCTAAACTTCCCACAGCTTCACTGAAGGAAGAAGGGGATGACATGATAGTTACCACTCTACCTTCTGTGTTGTCTCCAGAATGCACATTCCCTGCAACCCCGGCTCTCCAGTGGTCTGCATGCACATGCGTGGTTTGAGGACATTCAGTGCCAACCCAAATAAAATGGCTACTAATTCATCTTCCTCATGAATTAGCCACAGGCAAGGAAGATGCTTGCTCCTCTGCTCCCCCTTTCACAGTTCTCTAGAGCATCGTAATGGGGAACAAGGCAAGTTATGAAACCCTGTTCACTCTAATACCCTACTGGCATCAAAAAAGAAATGGATATTTCTGGAATGGAGAAATAATGGAGAATTTCTGAGCTTTCTATCTCAACTTTTTGGTTTTTTTCTATAACCAAACTGTATTTCTGGTGAAATAAAAACAATTTAAAACTTAAGATTGCAATTCTGAAGTCCCAGCAATAAGTGTGACTACTATTGCTTTACCACTCAATATATATACTGCCAATTCGCCCTATGTTCCTTGGAGTCAGATCATGTCATGCCCTGAAGTGTCAGCTCCTCAGCACTGAGCACTGGGCTCTGTAGAGCAGGGACAAGATAGTAAATGAATGAACTCTCAGTTTCTGCTTAAAATTTGAACTGCAACATGGACGGCACTGGAGGAGATAATGCTAAGCGAAATAAGTCAAGCAGAGAAAGACAATTATCGTATGGTTTCACTCATTTATGGAACATAAGAAGTAGGAAGATCGGTAGGAGAAGAAAGGGGGGGTAAACAGAAGGGGGAATGAACCATGAGAGACTGTGGACTCTGGGAAAGAAACTGAGGGCTTCGGGGAGTGGGGGGAATGGGATAGGCTGGCGATGGGTAGTAAGGAGGGCACGTATTGCACGGTGTGCTGGGTGTTATACGCAACAAATGAATCATGAAACTTTACATCAAAAACTAGGGATGTACTGTATGGTGACTAACATAATATAATAAAAAATATTATTATTAAAAAAAATTTGAACTCTCATACCTAGAGGTGAGGATGATGAATATTTTAGTCCCCATCTAAAATGTGGAGAAAGTCTGCAGGATATTTGTCCACTTGGGTACTGTCAGTTTGGAATAGTGTTGGATGGAGGTCGGAAAGAAGAGAGAGGGAAGCAAACGTTGAGTCAGTGACGCGGATATGCTCTCGGACTCTGACCGGCTTGCAGGGGTAAAGCATCTGCATTCTTCTTCTGCATTCTTCTCAAACACATCTTTTTTCCCCATTGCAAAGCAGGTCTGTCCTTATGGTGCCTTTCAGTGGAGGCTTTTGTCTCTGTATATAGTCTGGCTGACAGTGCAGGGAGGGACAGGGAGGCCAGTGTTCAATGTATTCCATTTCTTCTAAAACAGGCAAATCGTGCATAACTGCAGCGAGTTTGACAAGGTCTCTCTTCGAGTGCATTTCATTAGGGCTGTCATTTTTCCTAAGCTTCCCGCAGACCCGGTGAAAAGCTGACCTCAGACCTCAAGCAGGGTCAACTTTAATAATAAACACGAAAGATGGGCACAGCACAGGAAGAGCACTGCGGGGAGGGACCTTGCTGTATGCCCCCAGAACCAGAGCTGGGTGCCTATCTTCCAAATGCAACCCAGAGAGACTCCTTTTCGCAACGTGGAAAGAAACATTCTGGAAAACAGGGTGCAAAGAGTTAACAGAGGAAGCTTTGCAATCAGGTGAACTTGAATGCAGCGCTGGGCTCTCCTGGACTTCTGTGGTCAAGGTCTCTCAGCTCTGCTTCCCTCCTCTGTAAAATGAGGATACTATTAATTCTCATTCCATAAATTCCAAGAGGTTTTAAAAAGATGTATGAGGGTTTCACTTAGCACAGTGCCTGGCACACTGTAGGTACTTAATAAATGCTCTCATTATCATGAACAGCTGTAACATAGCAATGTGGGATCATTGGAGAAACCAAACACAGCAACTGAAGTCAGGCTCTGCCACGAATTCTATCAGCGTGAGCACCTGTGTCATTTCTGATTCTCAGCTTCTTCATTGGTGAAATAAACAAAGCGGACTGGATTTAGAGTTGCAAACTGGCAGCCCACAGATATGTTTCATTTGGCCCCTTTATGGTATTCCAAAAAGTTGGAGAAATTTCTCTAAAATACCTAGATGTCTGGTTTCTAATAAAAATCAGGACAGCATTTCCAGATGGCTACAACTGTGCAAAAGAATGTTTTTGGACAGAGTATAGAGTCTCCAGTCTACCACAGTCCCCACCCAGGCCTGTTTTCTTAGACTGGGACCACTAATTAATTTGTATTACTTTCCTGGTCCCTGTTGTGACTTACATTTGCAACCCATGGGTTCGACCAGTGGTTCCTAACATTAGCGTGATCGAAGGAGTGTTCACAAGTAATGGTGAAGCCTCCTCCCATACTAATTAAGTCAGAATAACTGTCCGTGGGGCCTGGACGCCTATCTATTTTTAAAAAACTCCTTAAGTATGTGAAATCCACAGCCAAGGGTAAGAACTGCTGGACAAAGCATTTTCTAAGTTTCTGTCCTTGGGACAGTGTCTTGATTCCAGAATCATTACCTTTCACACCTCTCTAGCCTAAATGTGTAGATAGCTACTCTATGAAAATGATGTCCAAAATACAACTCCTACATGTGGAAACATGATGAAACACGGCAAACAAGAACCGAAACTACTTCTTTCTGTGCCTTCTTTGTACTAGCCTTGAGAAAACTCAGAGATGAATTTCTTTCTGCTTAGTCCAAAAAAAAAGTCGTTGTAAAAGAAAAAATATACATAGTCTTTGTCACTTTTATATTCCCTTTCTGCATCTTATTAGTTACCACTTCCTATATCATGCTTAGAAACCTTTTCTAGATTTAATGTTTAGACGTTCTCCTGTAATTGCTCTAGGCGAGGCAGAAAGGATGTGTTGTTACTCACATGCCCCATGCTATACTAATATCATAGTAACATTAAAAAGAACTATTATGTCCTTTAGAGACGTAATTTCCAAGTTTCAAAATATTTTCTTTACCCTTACTTTGTCCTTTCAGCTCTTATGAATATTTAGGATGAATATAAGTTTAATAAATTTTCTCATCAATTTACATCTGTTGGAAAGCTCATTTTAGTGTTTTTAAACTTTTAGCTTAAAAAGATCAAAATATGTTTCATTTAATTGCTTTAATTCACCTATCGCCAAATTTTATGCCTCTATCAGCTGTGCTTCCTAGGGAGGGTGGGGTGACAAACGGGAAAGCAAAATTAAGAGTGATATCCATCAGAGGTTCTCAATTGAGGGAGATCTTCCCGGGGCACATTTGGCAATGACGAGCTATTTCTGGTTGTCAGGACTGGGGGTGTTGGTGCTCCTGGCATCCAGTGAGTAAAGAGCATTATGCTGCTGTATGTCCTACAAGGCACAGGACAGTCCCAACGATGCACTGATTGTCTGGCCCCCAAAGACAACAGAACCCAGGCTGAGAAATTTAGGGGCATCTGGGTGGCTCAGTCATTAAGCTTCTGCCTAGGGCTCAGGTCATGATCCCCTGGTCCTGGGATCTGCCCCTGTCTCCACTTAGGGCTCCCTGCTCAGCAGGGGGTCTGCCTATCCCTCTCCCTCTGCCCCTCCCCCCTTGTGCTCCTGTGCTCTTTCAAATAAATAAAATCTTTAAAAAAAAATTTTTTTTTTTTTTTACTTTGCTCCACATGAATAACTAAGTTGTGGGTTTTCAACCCCTGACCATGGAAAAATCATTAAGAAAGTGCTTTCAATTTAAAAAATGTGGATGATTATTTTTTTCCCCCTTCAAAGTACTTTGTGCTCTGAAATGAAGGGTTATATGCAAATTTTGGCCAATTAGTCTGTGGCTTGCTTATGAACAGGAAGAGGACAAGGTGTGGCAAAGGCTCAGGAAAGAAGGCAGCCCAAAAAACTGCATTTCATCATATTCATGCCACGTCTTCTATGCTTTACATCTTTGAAAACATAGGAAATTCTTGTGGAAAAGACAGCCCTTTTTTGGGGCAATGATAATACTTGCCGGTGTTAATCAATTGGCATAATTACAAAGTGGCGTGGGGATCTCTGCATTTACTGTTAAGTGCACTGCAGACAAAGGATGGAGGGTTATATATGGCAGAAGTCCGGCTCAGACAACACATGACCAACTTCCAAGACTCAAATCCTCGGGTTTTTAAGAGAGTTGGTTCTCGGTTGGCATGCATGTTATTTAGAGTGCGAGTTCTCACTGACCACAGTTACACAAGACTCGGGGCTGTTAAAAAGAAAAAAGAAAAAAAAAAAAAAAGACTACCCTTTGAAATATAACTTGGGATAGGATAAAACATTCCCAGTAACACTTCTTTGGTCAGAACTTTGCTTGAAGTTTATTTAGCAAAGGGTTCTTCTTGTCTCTGAGCTCCACCTGGCCATTTCACAGAGTTTAACTGACATACCAGGAGAACAAGCTCCAAATCAGAGATTGCATGTTCCAGCTCAAACCTAACGGAAAAGCAAAGGTAAGACACACCCTTGGGACCAAACCAAACCAAACATACCTTGGACTCTGTCTGGCTCCTGGACCACTAGCTTGAAACTAATGGACAAATAAACCCTGAAGTCTCTTTCAGTTTAAAAATTCTATGGTTGCATTTTTAGTAAGAAAACGCACTACTACTGGAAACATTCTTTTCTTTTAAAGATTTTTATTTATTTATTTGACCGAAAGAGAGCGCACAAGCAGGGAGAGAGGCAGAGGGAGAGGGAGAAGCAGGCTGGCTGCTGAGCAAGGAGTCCCATGCGAGGCTTTGATCCCAGGACCCTGAGATCATGACCTGAGCCAAAGGCAGATACTTAATCGACTGAGCTACCCAGGTGCCCCTAAATTTCTCAGCCTGGGTTCTGTTGTCTTTTGGGACCACCCAGCCGCCCCCCCCCCTTTTTAATGGGCATTCCATGAAAATACTGAAGTTGAAGTCTACCTTCTGCCTTGTATTGCTAATTTACCTAATTAACAATCCAGGTGAATATATTGTATATTATATTTTAGATGCTACAGCTCTGTGTTCTAGGTATCACAGCTCTTGATAACACCATAAAGTGGGTACTATTACTATCACTGATACCAAAAAAAATGTTGATTTCTCCATTATTTCTAAGATACCAAAGAATCCCTTGTTTCATAGAAATGGGCCGTAAGGCCAGAACTGCTTGGATGCATGCAAGAGGGAGCAGCTCCGCATCACTGAGGCTGAGGCCTATAAAATATGGGCAGAGATAAAGAGAGAAGAAACCAGAAGTGGGCTTTCAAGAGCTGAGCGAGGGGGTGGGAGGGGAGGCAGGGGGAGGGGAAAGTCAGCTTCAGTAAGGGCGGGGACAAGTTTTTAGAAGATACACATACAAGTTCAAGTGAAACAGGCGTGCAATAAAAACCATAAAATAAAATGCATGGTATTCCCCTATTTCTCATAGAAACCAATTCGTGACCGACTCGACGTGGAACTTACTCAAGTGCCATGGATGAGGAAGCGTGGCCGTGGGTGAAGACGCTGGAGAGGTGGGGCCGCTGCGCCTGAGCAGGTTGGACCCAGTGCCCAGGGCTATGCGCCAGTGCCCGGTGAGACTGATTTCCAGGCTTGAATTCCTATCCACTTCACTCCATTGGGTAGAAGATGGCGGCGCTGTGTTCAAATGCTGTGGATAAACACCTGCTCCTGGAGCAATCAGGCCAAACTGAAGAAGACATTTGAGAGAGGACGATGGCAGACCCAGGACAAGGTAAGGTAGGGGAGAAGAGTCTGCTTGGAGATCGTAATTGGACAAAGATGCAGGGCTGGGAAGTACAAGGCAATAGGCGATAGAAAGCAATGCCGTGCAGCTGAAACAAGCTAGAACTTCTGTCAGAGAATGCTGAGAAATCAGGGGGAAAAGGGTAGTTTGAGTCAAATTTTAGAGTTCTGCATTTTTTGCAGCTTGGACTTAATTTGCGGACAGTGGGGAGCCACTGGGTTTCCAAGGAGGGAAGTGAGTGCATTTTCAGAATGCGTCCACCAGGGGCGCCTGGGTGGCTCAGTCGGTGAAACATCTTGCCTTTCGCTCAAGTCATTATCCCAGAGATCTCTCTCGCTTTCACTCTTGAATAAATAAAATAAAAATCTTTAAAAATTATAATAAATAAAGGTGACCTCATAAAGAGATGTGATATCCAGCACAAAGTTAAACGCTCAAGTCTTAGGCTACTGTTATCATGGTCCATTCTGGTTTTGTCTGTCTCCCTGATGAGATTGTGGACCCATTATGAAGAAGATTCTAAATTTACTCGTCTTCCAATAAACAAGGCAGCTGTTCTGTTCTCCACGTTGGCTGCACATGAGAGCGCGTGAGAAAATGTGCAGGTCCTGCTCCAGACCGAGTACATTAGAAAGCCTCAAGCCAGGCCGGGTGCCCGTGCTTTCCAGGTGATGTTAATGTGCAGCCCGGCTTGCAGCCACTGAAGGGAAGACTCTCTTACCCGCAGCAGTAGCCCCGGCCAATGGGGAGCGCCCTGCTTTACTAGCGGCAGCCTTATGCTGAGCGCTTTCCTTGTGACCCCTTCCTGCACTAGCCTTTAAAGGCCCTCAGGCGATTCCAGTGCTCAGCCAGGTTTGAGAAACAGTGTTGGTTCCAGCACCCCTTCAAGAGGCTCGCCTCCCTCCTCCCAAGGTAAGAGGACATGACGCGATTTCAAATCCACATTTGCAAATTATAAGAATAGTCTCCCGATCTTGTGTACTTTCATGTATTTGATAATAGTGATTTACTTACGTTTATTTTTTTTTACTGACTTTCAATGAGGCAAGGTGGAATAATACGTCTTTTTAACTCCGAGGGGTTTGCCGGTTGGGTTTTGGCTATGTGTGTGAATGAAATTTCAGTTATTTAAGAGATTTAGTGTAATCTCATAAATGAGTTTAACGTCAGAGAAAATGGAAAACAATATAAGCCAACATTTCCTTTAAAGTCTTGATAGGAAAAGTAAAACTCTAGCTAGACAAAAAAGTATGCAAGTCCTAATGTTGCTAATACATGAGATCTATTTTTATCGGAAACAAGTATTTTCTGTTTTCCCATTTATGAAGCCAGGCAGCTGGGTCAGGCTTTTCTCTACTGCCTCCTCCTCCCTTCCCCTCTAAGGGCTCCCCGGCATCCCTTTATCTCTCATTCCACCCTCTCTATAGAAACCCCACTTCGACACATGCAGATGCCTGGTTCTAGAACTTCGTGCATCAGAACCAGCTGGCAAGACTGTCAGAACAGATTTCTGAACCCCATCCCCAGAATTTGATTCACAAGGCTGGGGTGGTGCATTCCTAACAAGGCCCAGGTACTGCTGTTGATCCAGAAATAATACTTTGAAAACCACCGATTTAGATGATCAGTCCATTAAGAGCCGAGTTCGTGCCTTTTCTGAAATTCAAAAATTAGCATGGGAGTAAAGCATAAATATTTTTAATGTCTTAAAGGAGTGTTTTTTACTAGCAGCCACTGACAATAATATACTAACAAGAAAACAAGCATTTATGGAGGCCTCCTAGGTTCAGAACAAGAGCCCCTGCGTCAAAAGCCATTTAATTAATATTAGCAGATGCAGCTGTCTTTGTGAAAACTGTAGCAGCTCTTGATTACCTGCAGGTGGCAGAATATTCTAGCATAATGTTATCTTCTGTGCTTATCTTGTGAAATGATTGACACCTTTCAGAAGGAATCATCAAAATCTGTGTGTGAAAGAAAAAAAGAGGAAAACATTTAAAAGTCTATTGGGTTCAGCATTCAGCACAGCAAAAGGAATGTTAGCAATTTGGATGATTTATCTGGCAGGTTTTGAAAAAGCAACAACATTTAATAATTATAAATGGGTATTAACTGCTAACTATGTGAGGCTATGTATTAATTGCTTTACATGGATTCTGTCTCTAAATGCTCAGAGCAAGCCTATAATGTGAATTATTATCGGTGTTAAAAGAGAGAAAAAATCTAAGGTTCAAAATTTCACCTTTCATTCAAGTTCTATGTAGGCTTTTTACTTTTTCTATGTAGCTTTTCTCCGCATCTCCACAGATAAAGCAAATTCTCCCTCCCCTTTTCCCTTCTCGCTTACAACTGTTTCATGGTCTTTATTAGATTATTGGTGTCCATGTCCTCCTATTCCTCATGATTAAAATTTTAAGTGAGACGATCCATATGAAACTTTTTTAAAGGCCCTATTACAAACAGGAGCTGCATAGTGAGTTGAGAGCTGGCCCCCTGAAATATACGTTCATATCCTAATATCCAGAACCTGTGTATGTGACCTTACTGGAAAAAAAAAGATCTATCTTTCCAGGTAAAATTAAAGTAAGGTCTCAAGATGCGATCATTCTCAACTATTCCAACAGGCCCCAGTGGCAAACTTCCTTACTTGGATACACAGAGAGGCATCTAAGACCAAGGCAGAGGTTGGAATGATGGAGCCAAAAGGGGCAGAGAGAGGTTTAGTAACCTCCCCAGGTCGCACAGCTACTAGAGGGCGGTGCAGAAACTCCAGGTCACACTGCCAGACTCCAAACTGCAGTTTATCCACCACCTTTAAAGACCGCTCAGTGTATTACAACACACAGCAGGTGAAAAACAGAGACCTGTCTCCTTTCTTTAATGCCTGGGTTCACACTTTTTTGAGGAAGAAAGATTTATCAAATTAGAAGGATTTTTTCCTTAGCACCATTGCTTTAATGACAATGTCATAAACGTATAGTATCAGTAGATGAATGGAAAGAAAATTTGTTTTAGTTATATTCAGAAAAGCAGACTGTGTAGCAGATTCTGCTCAGACACCGCCCCCTGGAGGTATGGAGGAAAAATGACGATTTCTGTGGAGTGCCCTGCAATGATAGTCTGAAGGGGGCGTACTCAAAATTACATGTTTGCATTCCTTAGGTGATGAGATCCTTTTCTTAGTTTAACAAGCTTTATTCTGGTGTCATCAATTCCATGTTCCTCACAATGCCATCATTTTATCGCATGCACCAGCGTCCCCTGAGCGCTCCTTAAGCAGCCCCCTCCCCCTGTTGTGCACGTAGTAAGATGAGGCATGCGCCTCTCCAGCAAGCACTGAGGGTGTGTGCTACTTGGAGAACCACGGCCCTCATGTTGCTCTTAGCGACGGTGCCACGAGAGCAGGACCTCGTATTAGACATGCAGTGGGTGGTACACGGGGGTCTTGAAGTCCGTCATCCGTGAGAGTCTGTCACCACTTGGTAACTTTCTACCCTTGAGCCCTAAAACTAGTACAGTGAGTGGGGTGGCATCTTCATGCTGGAGAGGAGGGGTGGGTTGGAAGTGGAGTAGTGATTAATAGGGAAGTTTTGAAGTAAGAAATAGCAAAATTCATTGGTATTTAAAATTATTCTTGAAATGAAAATTGTTTCAATTGCCAGGCGTAGAAAGATTTCTCCTTCTTCAGTTGTAAATTAAGAATTTTTGTGTTCAGTGGTCATGTGTGTGAGGAGGAAAAATGAATCTGTACATACTTGACTGATCTTCACCCCAGTGTGATTGTTGGCTGCTGAGAACAAAAAAAACAGACTGGGGGAAGAAATGGCAAGTCGACGTCTTCCTCTTTCACCAGCTCCTGGGCAAGAGACCCTCCTGTCCGTGCAGAGCGAAGTGACCCCCCTTTGGAGAGTCATCTCCTCCCCGTCCCCCCTTCTCTTGGCTTCTCTTTCTTCCTCTCTCATTTTGCCAAGGGTCTGTGGTTTAATTTGTGGCAGTTAAACACATTAATGTTGGGGTTCCAATACATTCTCCTCTGGAAAATAGGTATCACCCTGTCAGAGTGTTAATGTCTTCAGTGCAGTGCCTGGCATAGCATAAGCACTCAGTAGTGGGCAGCAATCATTTTAAAGCTGTTCCCACTACTGTCACTAGTTTCTGGGATGTTTGAGAATTAAATGAAATCTGTATATAAAGAACC
The DNA here is from genome assembly GCF_023065955.2 of Ursus arctos. NCBI lineage: Eukaryota > Metazoa > Chordata > Mammalia > Carnivora > Ursidae > Ursus > Ursus arctos. The sequence goes on along the minus strand of NW_026622808.1, from coordinate 53,848,225 downwards.
TGGACTGGGGCACCTGGGTGGCTCAGTCGGTTAAGCGTCTGCCTTCAGCACCGGTCATGATCTCAGGGTCCTGGGATTGAGTCCCGAGGCAGGCTCCTTGCTCAGCGGTGAGCCTGCTTCTCCCTCCTCTCTGCTCCTCCCCTGCTTGTGTGCTCACATGCAGGCTCGCTCTCTGTCAAATAAATAAATAAAATCTTAAAAAAAAAAAAAACCTGGACCATAGTAGATGACTTTTAAAATAGCTATTGTAATTAACCTCACAGCATGGCCATATATCTAGACTTCGAAGACCCTGAAGATATGTGTATTACATGTCCTTGTGTATGTTACAATCCTATGTATCCAAGGAACATGAGACACTGGCTAAGTGAAGAAATTACTTGCTGACCTGAAAAAAACAACTTTAGCATGAGTCTGTGTTTACTTGAAGGTTTACTTTTTTTCTCTTATATAATAATTCCTGTCAAGAAGGAGTCTGTACTTAAAATGTTTGCCAGACCAGCAGACTCCTGAAATACAAATTTGCCCCTCATGGGCCATTAAAACTTGCTAGATAATTCTAATTAGCTATACCAAAACATGTTAGCTTGACTACCATCTTTCCTGATTGCTCACAGCTGAAAATCTTGCCAAAAGAAGAAGAGATGACTTGAAATGTCTCTCCCTCAGCACCATCATTTTCTCCACAAGGCTAAATTCGACTGGCCACTTTTGGAAATACAATATTATTTATTCGTTTTGGCAAACCACAGATCCCTGTCTGCAGTTTTGTTCTTATATGTCATAAACGAGGTCATTGGCCCTCTCAACTGGCTGGAAATATCTTGCAAAATTGCATTCTCAGACTGCCCCAGTATTTGGCCCCCTGATGTGATAAACCATAAAGCCTCCTCTGATGCCCATTGGCCTACTACACAAGCCAGTAATTAATGCAGCTAATCATTGAGCAGAGTATCTGATTTCGGGCACTGCCTCTGGGATAGGACATCACCCTTAAAAACTGCAAAGAAACCTAAAAGTGTAAGAAATCCAGGATGTGGTGAGAGACATTAATCTCTTTATATTACTTTGGTAATGCTTTGTCATCTGATATTTCCCAACTTATGAAATCATCTTAAATGTCAAATATTTCCTTGAAAAGAAAAAGATCTATGGGGGAAAAAGCGTAGAGAGCTGTACAATATTCAAATAAGCTTCCAATTGACAAAAGGCAAGAATGAGAACATATATTAGATCTCATTGTAGGCATGCTCCTCCGTATGAAGAATATAGAGTGGTTAGAAACATTTCTGTTTTTTTTTAAGAGTTGAATTTGCTTTCTTTAATGTATCCTAACATGTAAGCTATATTCTCTGTTTCAGGACTAATAATGCTTAACGGTACTTAAGTTAATACTTGAGTATTAACCATACATAAGCAATATTCCAATGCAACATTTTAAGGCTTTACATACACTTTTTAAAATAAACATTTTAGAGGAGTACAGGTTACATACCAGGAAAGTGCAGACGGTGTAAGTATAGGGCTCAGTTTTGTTTTTTAACAAAATGGATATATATCCATGTAACCAGCATTCAAATAAAAAAATTAGATATTATCAGCACTGGAATGCTTGCTCAAGCTTATTCAAGGAGGTAATTGTCCTTCAACAGGTAACCAGTGACTATTAGCACTAGATATTCTCCACCTGTTTCTGAACTCTTCTTCAACAGACTCCTACAATTTGTGTTCTTCTGTGTCTGGCTTCTTCTGCTCAACATCATGTTCAGGCTTTTCCTATATCATTATGTTTATTTATTTTCACTGCTTTCTCGGATTTGTTGTATAGCTATGGCAGTATTTATCCATTGTCCTATGAATGGACATTCGGATCACTTCCGGTTTGGGACCGTGAGTAGTGCCACTGGGAACATTGAGCACAAGCCTTCTGATGCATAAGTTTATGCATTTCTTTTGGTTGCACACCTAAAAGTGCATCATTGCCTCATAGGATAGGCTATATTTAGCATTAGTAAATATCGACAGTTTCGAAAGTACTTTCTGGCTGTCCATGAAATTTCCAGTTGTTCTCTATCCGTACTAAAATTTAGTATTACCTATCTTTTTAGTTTAGTCATTCTGGCAGTGTGAAATAATATCTCATTAGGGATTAATTAAATTTCCTTCATAACTGTTGAAGCTGAGTATATTTTCTTATGTTTTGATTTTTTTTTTTTTTTTTTTTTTTTTTTTTTGCCAATTGCCTGTTCAAGTGTTTCACCTGACCTTCTATTAGGTAATCTGCTTTATCCCTTACTGATCTATTGAGTGCCTTTGTATGTTCTGGTTCCTAGTCCTTTCTCTTATTTATGTTCTGTGAATATCTACCCCACATTGTGGGTTGTTGCATTTTCACCCTCTCAATGGTTTGTTGTTGTTTTTTTTTTTTAAGATTTTATTTATTTGACAGAGAGAACAGGAGAGCACAAGCAGGGGGAGCAGGAGAGGGAGAAGCAGGCCCCCTGCTGAGCAGGGAGCCTGATGCAGGCCTTGATCCCAGGACCCTGGGATTGTGACCTGACTGAAGGCAGTCACTTAACCGACTCAGCCACCCAGATGCCCCTCAATGGTATTTTTTTGATAAATACTTTAGATAAAGTTCTTTAAATGTAATGCAAATTACTTTTTTTCTTTTATAGAAGTGCTTCTTGTGGTTTGTCCAAGGAATCTTTACCCCAGGCCAGAATATATTCTGTCTTATTTTTCCAAAATCTTAATTGTTTTATCTTTTGTATTTAGATCCACAATCAATCTAGGACTGATTTTTGTATTTGGTGTGAAGGGCTGGCCAAATTCCTTCTATTCTCTGTGGATATCATATCCTACACAGATTTTGTTCTGGGTTCTTAGACTGTTTCTCCTCTGAACTATTTAAGTCAAAATCCATTCTCCCCATGGTTTTGCACAGAGGATAAATATTTACAGAAGTGGATTCACAATTTTCTTCATACTTTTTACTTGGTAACCTAGTTTTTATGCATTTAGTTTCTAATGTACTTTTAAAAAACAAAGTTCTGCGTTATCGTTTATAACTATGCTATTCTGTCAGATAACCATGCAATAATTTATTTGGCCTATCTTCTGTTAGTAGATATTCAGGTTGGGCCATATCTTTCAGTATCATAGTCAATGCTGTGAAAGTGATCTTTGAATGGCTAGCTTTGCACGTTTATAAAAACAGTTACTGTTAATACCACCAAGAATTAGATTGCTTGGGGTGCCTGGGTGGCTCAGTGAGTTAAGCATCTGACTTTTAGTCTCAGCTCAGGTCTCAATCTCAGGGTTGTGATTTCAGGCACCACATTGGGCTCCTCATGGGCATAGAACCTACTTTAAAAAAAATTAGGTTGTTGGATTAAATTAAATCTTAGATTAAATTCTAGGACTTTTCAAGTTCTAGACATCTTTCAAGGTCCTGTAGCAAATTTCTTCTTTGTTATTTTGTATTTTTTGGCAGTGATTCAGAAGGGTCGCTGTCCTTCATCTCTGCCTCACGCGGTATCATCAACTGAAGGTATTAATTAAACGTCCCATTGTTGTTTTTGATACAGTATACCTTGGTTTGGTGAAGTCCACTGGTTCTCTTCCTGGTGTTTTTTGTCCAGCTGGTTATTTGTTAATGGGAAGAAGTGCCTGACTGGCCCCATGAGGTTGAAAGCACCTCAGTAATGGATTTCTGGTGACATTTTGTGTTGGTCTTTCCACAATTAGAATGCTGTCCATTTTGTTCTCAACTGAGGAAGGAAACAGCAATACATATATACTTGTCCTTGTGTCCCAAGGGAATGATAGCATTGAGAAATGTATGTGTGACTCAGTGTAAAGAGCAGGAAAAAAATTGCAATTTGGTATTTTTTGGAATCCAAGTGATGTGAGCTTGATTTAAAATGAAAAGTCAAGGTCAAACTAGCTTGCAGTCTGCTTAGGCTGCAGCTTTATGTCTTCGCCCATACATTTTCGCTATAAAATTTTCCTCCTAGGCAGAGAAAAAGATGAGGAAAGAAAAAGTTAAGTGCCTCTAGTCTGTTTTTTGCTGAGAGGTGTGATAAACACAGCATAATCTAATCTGATTTGCTCGTTTGAATCATAGAATCTTAAATCTCAATCACTGAGAGATCACGAATGATAAAATTTCTCTCTGCCCATTTCAAACAGGTCATCTAGCTACCTTTTCCTTAAAACTTTGAGAGGTAATCATTTAAATTTTGGAAACCCTATTGATAGAAGGAGCACCGTAGAAGTCATTAGCATGGAATGTAAATCCCAAAGCTGCTTGGTACTATATTTCAGTTCTTGCTCCTCCCTCCTAGTTCTAAGTCGGTGGGGTTTTTTCTTTTAAGTGACCTTTTCCCCTTGATGAGTTTATACACAAAACCCTTTAACATAACAGCTTGTTGGCCATTTGTGCAAGAAATAAAACCACTTTCATGAATACAAGTTACTCATTTTTTGGTATGGGGTTTGGCTTTGACCGTAACTTCAGATAATCATCGCCGCCTGCAGATGTCACAGAGTGCCGTCCATCACGCTGAACGACCCCGCGCAGTCAGGTTAAGCTAAGGCATCTGGAAACAGCACATCTGCAAATGGGTTTTATGACACCCAGGAAGCAGTCTTCTTTGCTTGTAATACCTAAAGATTTCTGAGCAAAGGCGGCATTGGCTACTGACAGATAAGCTGTGCAGAAATGTCACCTACTAAGTACTAAGAAATTTCCTTTCATAACAAAGATCCTAAAGGAAAAAGCGACTATATTCAGGAATTATATATACACACTCACAAATACGTACATACATACATACAGAAATACGTATATATTACAAATACACAAATAAACAACCCTTAAGTTTTCAGGGGGTTTCTTCGGGTAGATTGCTTTTTTCTTTTCAGCTGCGTATTTCACAAGTTTTGTTTACTTTTTAGATCAAGTAGAAACAGAAATACTACTTTTTATTTTTCCAGCCAAGTTCACTTGTATGGATAACTCTGCTGAACAGGTGGTGGTCTGAGTGTATGATGGCTCGAGATGCCCTAAGTCACACCGTTCCCTTCTAATATCAGAAGTTTTTAAAAAAAAATCTCTGGAAACAGCCATGTTTAATTTTCTCTAAGTTCTAAGGGTTCTTAATTATGATTAAATGATGTTAGAGTGAGAGAGTTTAAGCAAAGAGGGATAAATAAATAAAATGAAAAAGAGTGCCAGTGTTCCACCAGTCAACATTGCCAAGTTATTTCATGTCTTCATTATTTTAAAGAATTAAGATAGAATTGAGCCCTCCCCGATGAATTCCTGTTTTTACAGTTTCACTAAAGATTTTTTTAAGATTTTATTTATTTATTTCACAGAGAGAGCGTTTGAGCACAAGCAGGGGGAGCTGCAGAGGAAGAGGGAGAAGCAGGCTCTCTGCTGAGCAGGGAGCCCGATGTGAGATTCGGTCTCAGGACCCAGGGATTATGACCTGAGCCGAAAGCAGATGCTTAACTGACTGAGCCACCAAGATGCCCCAAGTTTCACTAAAGATTTTATATTGACAAACATTACAAACTATCCTGACATTTTAAAACTTTATTTATAAATATATATTTTAAAATATATATAACATACATATTTCACAAATTTATTTTTCCCCAAATTGCCAATACTCCAAGCATAGTCTTTGGTACTGGTTGGATAGGCAATGGTGAACAGACCAGGCACGGTTATTGTCTTCACTTATAGTCAAATCACAGAAAAAAAGAATGAGTTTACAAAGACACAGTCTGTCATGAAATCTTTCTACGTGTTTGTGAGTGTCTTAAAGGGCAAGGAAGAGAAGGATCATTGATTTTTGACAAAACCTAAAATAAGTTTTTATTTAAGGTTTGCCTTCTACTTAGGAAGTTCACCCAGTTTTTTGTTTATAATTCTCCAATTTTGAGATGAACTTCTGAATTTCAAGGTGGAGGGTGGCAGGTCTCGGAGACAGTTACAAAGTATTTACCCTAGTCTTCTGGCCTCTTAAAACACTGGCTAGTGTAGGTAGAGAGCTGATGGCTACTGGGAAGCTTGCAGTTTGGTGCTAATCTCTCTGCAGCTTCCTTTGACAATGCTTGGGACCATCTGACTTTCTCTGCACCCTCAACATCCCTCTTCTTTACAAATAATCCTGAATTGAAGTAGGGAAGGTTTAAGGACCTCTAGTCTAATATTACCACCCACAGTGTGTTTTTGACTCTATTCACACCTGTCTGCCTACAGTCCTCCCACCTGGGCAGTCCCTCTGCTTTTGCAGCCCTCCATGTGTCGGCATTCCTTTCTTTGCGCTGCACATACTTTCTCCAGGCTGCTTTGCTGGCTTAAGTACACTTCATAAGATGTGGTCCAGGTATCCCGTCATTACTAAGGCTTCCGAATTAAAGAGGGTACCGTTCCTCCCTGCCCACCTCTATGTACCTCTATCTGTGCAACTTCATTACAGCTATTGAAGCAGGCACTAAGTAATCCACAGTCTAAACAGAGCTATCAACAGTTGGGCCCAACAACTTGTACCCCAAGCTTTCCAGGAGTTGCCTAAAAAGTCCTTACCACAATCAGTTAACTCCACCTAGTATTTCCCATGACTAAAGAGGGGAAGTGTCAAGTATTGCTGCCTTGGCATCCATCCAAGTGGCCTGCAGAGACCTTCGAGACTTTCACTAGACCCTTCGTGAAAGCAGCCTACAGAGTGACAAGGAAATGGAAGTTCCTGCCTGATACAATCACCCTGTGATCAACAATCTTCCCTACTTGCCAGCACCTATATGCCTTATGCAGCCCTTAGATAAGCCCCCCATGGGCTTTACCAAAAGCCTTTTCTTGTTATTTGAATCAACCAATCCAGCCGTAGCCTGGGAAACCCAAATCATTCTACCCATGGATCCTAATAAAGGCATATGCCAGATTCCTCCTTAGACCTCCTTAATCCCCTCCTTACCCTCTCCTTATGTTTCTGTCTCTCTCTCCCCCTCCCCCATCGCCCTCCACTCTCTACCCACTCTGTCTTGACCTCCCCGTGCAGCACCTCAAGGCATGCCATGTACTTTCTCTAGAAGTATTGTGCATTTCCTTCTCCTTGTGAGGGTAAACTTCTCTGTTTGAACTTCTCTTGTGCTCTGTTGTGGAACCATCACCATCCGGCAACTTGTGTTCCACTTAGCAAATAATAATTTAACAAAGTCATAACAGAAAGGGGGGAGCAGAGGAAGTCCAATTCAGATGCCAAAGACTTTCTCCAACAGCCCAGTCCCCTCTCATGTTCTTCTCCCTCGGAACTTCTTCACACCCCCTCCCCAAGCAAGTGAGAAAGACTTTGAGACATCCTCTCATAGAAGAAATGGATGGAATGAGGGAGAGACTGGAATTTCTTACTTGGCTTAAAAGCGATGGACTTGAAATTTCTTTGTTCTTTCTGCTCAAGGAAGAAGAAATTTGGGGGAAGATGGCCATTATCACAATTTAAGCCACTTGGCTGTTAAGTCATCCAAAAGGGCTGCCTCCTGGCCAAGAGACTGGTACAGCTTGAGGGCGTAGGCTGGACCACTTGGGGTAGGAGCTCAGGAGGCAGGGAAAAGGGTTCAAACCCAAATCTGACTCAAGAATCAGCATGCTGGTCTCCGGTACCAGCTGAACTCTTCACTACTGAGCGAATTTTCCCATCTGTAGAAAGGGATAATTTTTCCCATCTGTAGAAAGGGAAAGACTTCATAGGATTTTAATAAGGAATATTCAAAATAGTGAAAGAAAGATGTTTAACATAACCCTTAGCATGAAGTGAAAGCATATTTAATGATAGTAAATAAATGTAACCATTGATTTTTTTTTTTCCTTCTGCTTCTAAGACTGGACTTCATCCCAGATCTTTATCAAAGTTGGATTCTTGAACCTTCTTTCTCTTCCTTCTCATCCCTGGCTCCCTGGAAATGCCTGGTCTATCCAGTGACCAGCTGAGTTTCAGGGTTCCAATCTTCCCCATTGTGTTATATCCTACTATAGTTTAATGGGCTCTGCTTTCCTCTGTACAAATAGGATAAACAAAGTTTTGTACTGCAAACATTCTTCCCCAACCTCTTAACATAGCCTAATTCGTGTGATAAGAAGGAACTTGGGAAACTTGGAAAAGCCTGAAGTTTAACCCCAGTGTAAAGAAAACACACAGACATTTAAAGTGTCTAAGATGCATGCCTCATAAATATACTAAGAGACTGAACATACAAATAGAAAATGGCTAGACCATCAATAATAATAATAATAATAATGATAATAATAATAAATATTCTCACACACAGTCTGCAGCAACCAGCCCAGGAAACCAACCACAGCAACCAGCCCAGGAAATTAGCTGGCTATATATAAGTCAGACTTGGAGTAATCAGACCCCTGTCTCTAAGAACAACCCAGAAAGCCAACCAAAACCCCTTTAACATTGGCACAGAGTGGTCAGGATTTAATTATCATCATTATTCTTTGTTATGACTGGCAATTTCCCTAACTTTTATCCCTGCTCACAAGTTAGGATCAATCAGAAAAAGCCAAACCTGCATCCCTAACCAATAACCTGGGATGCCCCACTTCTAGTTAGGCTGGCTAACCAGCCTCCAGCCAGGGCGCACTTAAAGCTTTTTCTTTTTCCATTATGGAGCTTTCCTGCTTACACCTCTGCGTGCCCTTGAGTTTGCCAAAACCCAGCAATGGCGGCTGACTCTCTTGCTAGAGCCAGCTCTGAATAAAGAACCTCTGCTTGTTCTCATTTGGGTGGTCTTTGTTTATTTCCACAACATTTAAGTGCAAGATCTGTTTTCAATTTGATCTTAATGAAATCTGGTTACATATTAGGCCATGGCTGTATGGCACCACGCATCATGGCCAGTCTTGTTGTGGGGTACCACAGAGGCTTAATCGCCGGCGTCTCAAAAGCACCCAAAGTAAAACACAGCACACTGAAAAAATAAGTCAAGGCCCAGGGTACCTGACTGGAAGCAATTAAAACTTTAAGAACCTCTGAAAGTGAATGAGGGCTTCCTCTGCCCTATCAGTCTAGGTCAGCTCTACGAGGATGACCTGGTTGGTCTGTAAGGTAATTAGAAGTATCACCTTAAAATCAGTCATATAGTCAGATGAAACATTGACCCACTGACCTCATCACAAATGATCAGCTCATTTCCTCTGTTTTCATATTACCCAGAAACCCCAAGTGTGTTCAGGATTCCCAAACTTTCAGCAACATTTTTTTGGACTGTTTTTCCTCTAACCTATACATACATTACCTTTTAAAAAATAATGCAGAGATAGGCCTACATATTCTTTAATGGATTATTTTAGCCTACTAAGGGATTTTCAACTCCTTTTCCTTAAATAATAGCCTCCATTAAAAAAAGAAAAAAGAAAAAAGAAAGCCCTAAGGAACTAAGTTGTTTCCATGTGTTGAGTGATAGGGATGGTTGGGGAGTAGGGAGAATGGAGCACCAATCATACAGTAGAACATGGAAGAGAACTGTTCTTTTTTTAAAGTGTCTTTTGACAATAATGTCCCTGGGCTATAGAGCTAGATTGCTTTGCTCATTTATGAGCGTCTTTGTCTCATCAATAAGTCTGTAACTCCAACAAGGGAACAGTGAAACCAGAAATAACAATAATCATCAATCCAGAATAACCTCACTACAGTGTTGAGTCCAAAATAAGCTTGTCTTAGATACTGGTTTCATATATTAAGGTATTTTATCTATGTGTACAAAGAGAGATTTCAACCCTCTCTGTAGGCAGCCTTCTCATGTGCTTAGTAAGGGCCTGTCAGTAAGCTTGGGTTCCAGTTAAGACCACCTCCCATTCATTCTTCAGATCTCAGCATGATGATCCCTTCCTCCAGGAAGCCATACTGCCCCTCCCCACCCCCAACAGTTCTAATCCCCCTAATGTGTGCTCTTCTTCCTCTCTTTTTCCCTAACTTTGCATAATTTCAATTAGGCATTTCTAGTGTAATTGTCTCTTAACCATGTGTTTCCCTGACAAATCTATAAACTTCATCAGGGTAGGGACCTAGTGTAGTTTTACTTATTTTTCCACAGTGCCAAGTTTATAGAAGAAACTCAACTCTTCTTGACTGAATAAATGTGTTAGTGATTGACAAGCATGGATGGGAAGTGGAATGGTGAAACAAAGAGAATTACACTTTTCCATTCAAAAAAGAAAGAATTTGGGAGTTAATACAAACAGAAGAGCATTTAGGGCATGGTGCCCAGGTAGTGGGTAAAGATGGTGGATGGGCAACATGGCAGCTGGTGTGAGCATGCAATGGAGGCCATGATGGTTGGTAAAGCCCCTTAAAAGATGGAAATACCTAATGGCCAGTTTTTAGGTTATTTGCTAGCTATAAATGATGGAAATTCATATTTGCTATAAACACAGTCTTGAATCAGCAGTACCCAATGAGAATGAAAAACACTGAGGCCCAGAAAAAACACGCCCAGAACTGAGAGTAAACCTCAGGATAAACCTTGGATGAATGCTGCTTTTCATACTCCCCAAGTACACTAGAAGGAGGTGGCCAGGGCTGATACTAAGCTAGAAAGTGCTGGTGCCACTTGTTATATACAACTTATATTGTTATACTGTATTACTTGTTTAAATACAAAATTACTTTCATGCTGGCTGGACGAACTACTGCCATTGGCCCCTTTCTCAGGATCTCTTGGAGTGTGTGAACCCCTGTCTAGTCCAGCAATCTCAGAGTTAGCACCAGGTACTGTAGAGGGCCTCCAGGCCGGGCACCAGTTCTGACTGGCTAGTGCCTGGGCCACACCAATTAAGTATCTTGAGTATCTCTCTAGAAGTTGGCAGCTGCAAAGAGAAAGGAAAAGCTGCATTCTGGGTTTTTCTCCAAGGTTACCTCAAACCTCAGCCTTTAAAGAACAGAACATTAGTCAATGTTTGAGGTATTCCCACAATTCTTTCACTTGTTCAATTTTTAGAAAAACTGCTCATCAATGTGATTACCCCATTATACCCCCACCTGCCATCTACGAAGTTCCCATTTCTCAAAGTCCTCATCATACGTTGATTCAAACTTTGTAAACGCACGTTCCTAGCCGCTTTATGTGTAATGATCCCCAAAAGGAAGCAACACAGATATCCATGTACAGGTGAATAAATGGGAGACACCGTGTTAAAAGAATTCCATTTGATTTTTCATGCCCCTTCATCATTAACCACATAACCTCCTCAAGCACAAAATTTACATCCATAGGAAACTACCAAAGCTACCGGCACAGTGGGGGTAGTACTCCACACTCCTACCAGCTACATAGGAAGGCCAAGCAGCTCCATAGCCTAGGCAGTGTTTGGTGATAGACTTTTAATTTTAGCCAATCTGCTGAACATGTTGTAGTATCTCTCTGGGTTTGCAGGTGGATTTCCAATGATGAATAATGATGTAGAACACTTTTTAATGTGCTTATTGTTCATTTGTAGACTCAAAATCTCTCCTTGTTTTTTTAAGTTGGGTTCTTTGTCGTCTCACTGTGGAGCTGTAGGAATTCTTTATACATCCTAGATACGAATCTTTTGTCAGATATATGTATTGGGAATATTTTATCCCAGCCTGTGGTTTCCCTTTTCATGTTTTCAAGATGTCCTTTGAAGAGTAGAAGTTTTCAACTTTTGATTAAATCTCACTTTATCTTTTTTCTTTTATAATTATCAATGTTGGAGTTAGGCATATGGTTTTCATGGGAGGATTAGTCTCAGAGACAATTATAAAGTGTTTATACTGACCTTATACTAAAGAAATCAATTCATAGATTCCAGAAACTCAGTGATTCCCATGCAGGATAAAGAAAATTACACTGGGACATACAGGTCTGTGTCAAACTTTTGAAAACCAAACAAAACAAAAAATCATGAAGGCCCCCAGACGAAAACTACTCACTGTTTTCAAAGAAGCAACAAGTCTAAGAACTGAGTTTTCAACAGAAACCATGGTATGTAAAAGAAAATGGCATCTATAGCACAAAGGTCAGGAGGAGGATGAAAGGAATTAAATGCTCTTAAATTTCTTGCATCACTTGGGAAGAGACACAAGTTCTAATTTAAGGCAAATTTTTACAAATCAAGGATGCGTACTCAAAACCAGTAAAAGAATTATAAAAGAATGCATAATTGAAAGCTGATAAAGAGAAAAATAAAAAAAAATTTCAGTATATCAAAAAAGAAAGCTAACAGAAAACAGCAGAATCAAACCACAGATGGACAACAAAGCCTGCCATAGCTAATGTAAAATATTATTCCAATCTGTCAGAGAACGTCGCCACAGCCCGAATCCACCATCCATCTGATGGGCTGCGTGCATTTCAGCCTATCATGACCAGAGGTCAAGACTAGCATAACTAGTAAAACCAAACTTTCTTGTCAATATTTATTTAAAAGTTTTGATGACAAATAAAACAGGAGAGAGTGGAATAGTATGAACACACTGCATGAATTAGTTCCCATTAGATTATGCTTAGTAAGAAGTAGCCCCTCACATCTTAACGGTTCAGAAAAATGAAGGCTTGGGGCACCTGGGTGGCTCAATCAGTTAAGCGTCTGCCTTCGGCTCAGGTCATGATCCCAGGGTCCTAGGATCAAGTCCCACATCGGGCTCCTTGCTCAGCAGGAAGCCTGCTTCTCCCACTGTCTGCTGCTCCCCCTGCTTGTGCTTGCTTGCTCTCTCTCTCTCTCTCTCTGACAAATAAATAAATAAAATCTAACGACAACAACAAAATGAAGGCTTATTTCTCACTCAAGTGCCATGACAATGGCAGTCCACATCAGCTGTTCTCCATGTTGTCTTCATTTGTGATCCCAGATGAAGAAGCACCCTTATCTGAGGCAGTTTCCTTCTTAGAGCAGTACAGGGAGAGCAATTGCAGAACTAGTCAATAACTCAGAGCTTCTGCTCCCGAATAGCACACGTCGCTTCTACTTAATTGCTTTGGTCGAAGCAAATCTCAAGGCCAAAGTTGATATCAACCTTGGGTCATGAGTGTCCTTTGGAGGGACAGGCCATTAGGAGTACTCTCAGAAATGGGTCTAGAAAGAGGAACAGTAAATATTTAAACAAGTACCACAATCTAGCACATATATCCTATTTCCTAACCATTATATTTTTAACATCTTCTAACCATTATTTAGAGTTTATCTGATTGAATTGCTTTTTCCTTAAGACTGAGACTAATTTGACATAATTTTCTATCCCCTATTTTAATATTACAATCTGATTATATATACTACATCTTATTTCCTCCTCGAAGGTAAAATTAAGATATATCTATATAAATACATATGGTTTTCTGTGTACATATTTTTTCCTAAGAGGGTTATTGAACAAATGTATCTACAATCAATATTATTTTAAAATTGAGTAATATCCATTTTATTTATTGCTTCTAAGCCATGTGTACTGAAGCAGACATATTTTCCTATTTTCACAAGAGCTATTGTTACTGGTGGCAATTCATCATGGCTGGCTGAGAGCAGAGAAGTTCTCATCTGAAATTGTATATTTTCCACATAGTAGATGAATAAATAGAGTAGATTCAAAACATGGAGTACATCACGGAGAAAAATTTTACAAGCCAATGCTTACTGAAAGGGTTGAAGATAGATGCATCCCTTTTAGTAATTTACCATTAGGAGGTTAAAACAGACTTCAAGAGAACGAGAATGAAAACCTCAAACACCTGCAATTCTCTGCCTATGTTTCCCATGTAACTGCCACCCATGGCATCATAACCCAACGGAATGAATGAGTGGAGGGAAATGACTAGGTAACAGTAATGTCTTCTACATAGGCCTTGCTTTGTAGTTTACAAAGCAGTTTCCCGTCAGTTACCTCGTTTCAACTTGCACACCACCTTGTTGTAAGCAGGACTGGTGTTATTCCCAGCATAGACATGAGTAAAAGCAGACTCTGAAACATTAAGTCACTTGCCCAAGGTCACACAGCAATTGAGAGGCGGAGATCAAACTGGAGCACGTGTCTCTGTGCCCTGCCCAGTGATTTTCAAACTTTATATGTCTGAGAATCAATAGAGGATTTTGTTAAAAATGTGCATTCTTCTACCTACCTTCCGGAAATTCTAATCTAATATTTCTGGAGCAGTGCCCAGAAATTCACATTTTTCACTAGATTCCCAGGTGATTCTGGTGTAGGATGAACCCATTTTTCCTGACACTGGTGCAGGGCGTGAGAGGACAGGAGAAATCTGTGGGCAGCATTTAAAATTGAATATTCATCCCTGGCCTAATGAGAAAAAACTTAACCTACTCCTTGTAGTGATATCAGCGGTAACCTTAACTAGCATCGTAGTTATGAGAGAACAAAGAGCATTGGTATTTTTTCAAAAAGTAACAGGGCTCATAACACCATTCAACTTAATCCTGTTCAAGCTTTATGAGCAACTGATTTGATTGCACCTGGGCATGATCTTATCATCCAGTAATAGTCACATGGCACTGTCCAGGGATGGGACCCTATCATTCGCTTAGAACAATTTTAAAAATATTTAATTCCCAGCCTCAACAGGGTGATGGATTATTTCCCATCTCTACCAATGTGCATTATAGCCGATTGAGTGCTTGTATTTTATAGACTGGATTTTCTCGTTATTTTGGTTCTTTTAATATCACTTTGAACATTGAGACCTGCATAGTAGAATTTTGGAGGACTGATAAAGGTCTAACCAGTGAAGTCAAGAGTTGTGTTTTAGAAAGACTTTTTACATTGCAGTCGGGGCCATATCAAAGGACAGTCTCTTAGAGAAGGATGACCTGGTGGTTTCCTCACAAAGTCAATAGGGAACTTTCATGTCACCATGAATTTAATACTGTCTCTTGTGTTTTCCTTTGCAATCTCTTTGATTGGATTATGTTCAAGGACACATGGCCTCTTCTCTTTTGAGTCTGTTGAAGAGTTCATTTCCCAGCTTTGACATTGAGCTCAGGAGTTTCAACAGCAATGAATCAGAAATATCCACATCAGAAACCTCTTAATCTTTACCAGACAGAAACAGTTGTTTGCAACTCAACTTCAGTGGACTCTTTAGAGGTAGGATTTACCAGCTTGCAAGTGTTTTTGAAAGGAAAGACAAGGCGAAGCAAAGTGGGAGAAACAATGTTAAGGAGTTAGAACTCAAAGCCCAGAGCCACTAGACCAGTTCTAGACAATATATTTGTTTCTGCTGTACGTTATGAGAATAGTCCCTTCCAGGTTGAACACCGCCCAAGTGTGCATTAGGGCCTGTGGTTACCCAGCTTCCAAATTTCAGTTCTCAACCCTTCTCTGTCCTCTCCCCCTGGATGAGCTCACTTCTTCCTGATTTCAATTATCACCTCAATGCCTCAGTGTTGATGACTCATGGATTCATTCAGTTACCCAGCAGGTACTGAATTCCCACTGCTGTCATAACCGTCCTCATGATAGCTTGCATTTATAGACTTTACACTATTGCCAGATGCTGTGCTAACCCTCTCTGTGCCTTGAGATGAGAGTGGAGTGTGGTGGTTAAGATGGTATAGGTTCTGGCGGCCAACTGCCTCAGTTCCTATAATTTTGGATTCCTCTGCGGCTCTGCTTCCCTCTCGACATTGGGTATGAAAATAGGATGTACTGGGAGAGTACATGCCCTTGTTTGTTTTTGTTTTGAATTAAAAGATTTCTTGTAAAATGTTTAACATGGTACTTTACTCATAGTACTAAACTTTCAGTCAACTGTAGTTATAAGTGGTTATTATCGGTATATCTTATTTTTACATAATACAACACTCCTAAAATATAGTTACCACTTAATCTGCTTTAAAACTACATCTGTGTTCTTAATCATTATGATAAGTACCTCTCTGATTTATGGCCTATGGAAATAATACATTGATAGAGAAGATACCAGTCCCTGACGTCCAGTTCACATCTATGCAAAACAGAGGACTGTGGATAACAGTAATGATATAATGAGCACCAAGAAAGCTCACAATCCCTGTTGTGTACAGCCTTGTTCTCCTCACCTGATTTCCAAGTATTTACAGAGTCGCAAAATACGAGAGCTGAAAATACAATGAACACCAGAGCAGAGCTGTAATCACAGTAAAATGTTCCGTTTACAACCAAGGGCATTCATCTGAGAGGAGTGAAGGGATGTGGTGACAGTCACAGAGAGGGACGTGGGTAGAGCTCCCAACTCTCTGCCATGCTGCCCACAATAATATTTCACCATTTAGGTGTGTTACCATCCCCACCTTCCACCATTTCAAAACATAAGCTTTCCGTTCAACATACTGATTACCTATTGGCTACTGTCGGGAAGCCTCCATTTTGATAAAATGCTATCAGAGTGGTGCATACCCCACACTGTAGTTCATCCGAACTCCACATTGCAATGATCCTTGATATTTTTAGACAGAAGCTGCTGCGTTTGCAGCCAGTCATCCATGGGACTCAGCATGTCGCAAATGCTCTGAAAAGGAAGAGAAGGCTTTGAAGCAAAATGGGAGACGGGATTCTTTTTTCTGAAGAGTCAGAACCAAAACTCAAAGTTGTTGAACTAGTTCTGCAAGGAATTGTTTTGTTACTGCTGCAAGACGCAGGAGAGACTCATCCCTTCATCTCCTGCCCATCAGGAAATCCTGCTGGTTTATCACACATCCAGAAGCCGAGCACTTCTGACCGCGTCTACTGCTGTCATCCTGTTGTAAGCCATGGGTGTTTCTCACTCATTTCAGGGTAGGAGCCTCCTACCTGGGCAGACTGCCTTTCCTGGTGCTTCCTAGCGTGTTCCTCACAAAGCATACATTCCACAAAGAACTGGCAGAGTGATGATTTTAAAACATAAGTCAGATTTCGTCCTTTCTGTATAGTAACCCCATGGCTTCCCACTGGACTCAGAGGAAAACTCAACTCCTTTATAACAGCCTTGAGCTCTACTCAGTCTGGTTCCTTCTCCTTTTTACCCTTGGCCCCATCTCCTGTTTCTCTCTCCTCCATTCATTCTACTTCAGCTGTACTGCCCCCTCACATTCCTTGAAATCTTAGAGCTTTTGCCTAGATTGTTTCTCTGTCTGGAACAGTCCTCACTGAGATATCGGAGTGGCTCACTCTCTCACTACCATCTGGTCTTTGCTCAGAAGTCCCCTTTCCGATGAAGCTTACCTGGATTACTGTGTTAAATACTGTAACGGGGGCCCTGCACCTGTGCGTGCAAATGTACCCACGCCTGTGTGCACGCACACGCACACTCACGCACACACCACCAACACACAGACACACATTCTGATTCCTTCTAACTATGGTACTCGTTTCCACAGTGTCTTCCCCAACCTGGGACATCTTTTAGAGTTAAAGGGGTTACTGAGGATAATTATGCTGGGACAATAGGAATAAAGTGTGCCTGCCTGGGGCAGAGACATAGACCCACCCACACCTAATGTGCTCTGATTTTTCCCCCTTAACATCCATTGTCTTTTGACAGATCTATGATATTTACATATTTATTTTGTGTATGAGTTATTGTCTTTGTCTTCCTCTTAGAGTATATGCTTCATGCAGGCAAGGATATTTGCCTCTTTTATTTGTTAATGTATTATGAGTACTTAAAATAGTATTTGGCAGCCCAGCACATGGTAGTCTCCCAATAAGTATTTGTTGAATTGAATAAATTAATGATAAGGGGAAATCAAAAATGATCTCACCAGCTCCTTCAAACTTTAAGCATGAGATGAATTTGTCAGTTCAGTTCTATCAAAAAATGATTTTAAAAAAAGCAAATGAGATGATTACACAAACTCAAAACTTTAATCAGAGTGATAAAATTATAGGTTTGGATACTGGGTCTGGGAGAGACACTAATGGATGGTCTGGCTGTTAATCCCTTCTTTGAAAAGAGCAAATGTTTATTTACATCAATGATTCCAAATTATTTTCTTGTTCTCCATCTTTAAATTTAGTCTCTGACTTGCTCCTCTTCACCTTCACAAAGCTCAGGTGGAAATTTCTTCTTAAAACTTGGCATTCTTCTCACCTTTTAAAGCGCTGAGAAAAAAGTCATGCCCACTGAATAATGTTACTTATTCCCTTGTAATATTCTTTCTGTATCTTGTACATGTCCTGGAATTGTATATGTCTCATTACATACATTCTATCACATCACTTTCCTGCTCCTTGCTTCTATCTTCTGTCTCCCTCGGGTCTTTCAATGAATCATACATTTTGAGAGACAGATGCTCTAACATATTCATCTTTAGCTTCGCAGCAACCAGTACAGTACCTAGCATAGAGTGAGCATCTTTGTATTTATTGATGGGAATTAAATTGGATTTGACTCGATACTAACTGTATCTTTCATTAACCCCTCCACCTAACCAAACTGTACTAACTGCAACATTCCAGTTGAACTGTAACATTTTACAACAGTGCAATATCAAAGGCCCTTTCTAACTTGACATTTTCACTTACTAATTTCATATTAGTTTCTTAGCTTCCACCTGACTCTGCTCGCAGCTATAGATAATCTTCAAGTCCTAGTTGCTGTATTAGAGACGGCTGCTGTTTTCCTGGCAACACTGCAAATCAGTCTAAACTGGCTTATTGACTAGTGTATACAATAATTTTAAAAGTGAAATCGGACGGTATCACATCCAATCTATGTCAACATGAAATCTTCTGCAGTTGTATTCTTAACAAGTTTCCATACATATATATATATGGGTACATATATGGATAGATATTCCTGAAACACATCTCCTAATTCTGTGGATTGTTTTCTGATCCTCTGATATTTTGATGACTGTTGGCCAAGTTCTTTTTGACTCTGTTAGTGAACAATTTGTCCGTTACTGCTTATATTTTCTGCTTCTACCCTATGCATAGTACTTTTCATCTATGCTTAACTTGGATTATACTCAATTTCCACTGTATGCTTAGCCTGATACCAATTTCTTTTCATACCTCCAAGCCTACTTTGGATTTGAATCTTTTAACAGTGAAATGCCTAGGAATAACTAAAATATAGCACAGCATCTAAGCAGGACTATAGATTTGCCATCAGCTGTCAGATTTCTTCTGTTTTGCCCTCCACAAATCTGTTCCTGGAGCCTTTTTCCATGAAAGCGTCCTATATGAATTGGTGATAATATCTATTCTTTAAAAATCTTCCCCCGCCCCATTTTCTCTTCATGGTTAGAAAATATATAGCACATTTTCCCCCATCCTTTCCCAGCATGTTTCCTCTGTTCAGCCTAGAATCAGGCAATTCATATGACAGGTACACTTGATTTAAAGTGTGCTGACTCCCCTCCCCACCACCAACTCCAGATTTTATCCCCCTTAAATCACCATTCCAACAGGAGGAGAAATAGACAAACGTTACTGAAAATCTCAAAGAACAGTTTCTCACCAGGTTGAGTATATCACGGGAATGATCTTCACAAAGCCCAAAAGTCACCAGGGGTCTGTTGGAAATAGTTGGAAGAGTCAAGCCCTCACAATTACCAGAAATTCAAGCTGCCTTATGTATGTGTGGAAAAGATCTGTAACATACTTGCTCTCTGAAGCACCTTAAGGGTAACATCCTGTTCACTTTTTGCCTAGATGATATCTGTATTTCAGCAAATGTCAGCAAGTCCACATACTTTGGCAGAACAAATGTTATTTTTCCTTTCATAACTGTCCTAAGAGGAATTGTGCAATCCTATAGATTACCGCGTGGAGCTCTTGCTGGCACATGGCCAAGGCAGAAATACTCTTCTCCGGAGGAGGCAAATTGTGAATTAGGTTCATTGCTGGCAAATTGCTTTTTGTGTTCAGTTTAATTTAGTTTTCATGATTCTTCCTGAGGGCTCATCCGGCCTTGCTCAACTAACTGGTTTAACAGATCAGCTTAAGTTCAGAAACCCTCATTCTTTCCAAGATGTCAAAATGTCTTCTTATTCAGTTCCTGATTAGGACAAGTGAGAGTAACAAACGTTTTACAGGTGTTAGATTCTCCCAGACAGATATGGTTTAGCAAACGGCGGGGGGTGGGGGGAGTGGATTTCAATAAATTACACCAGGCATAATTGTACTCCAACTCAGAGGGAAGACAAAGAAGGAGGAAGGAGGAGGAGGAAGCGGCTTTTCACTTAAAATGAAAGTTACATTCTCTGGACAATGACTTCTTTAAAAACATGTTGGACAATCCGTGAATAGCAAAGGTCTTACAACAATGAAAATAGAGGATCTATGTTCAAAACAAAAGAACAGGACCCAAAAGTTCAGGAATTCCATTTCTGCTCACACTGACTAGAATAGTCAGCTGTGAATAAACTCAAGATCCCAGGTTGTTTCTATTAATAAAACATTATTGGAATAATACCGTTAACAGATTCTAATAATAAACCTGAGGGATGTTTTAGTTACAGTTATAGCTACATTGAACACAAACACATGGAGAGTAGTTGAAAGGAGGTGGGAATTTATATATTACATCAAAGAATTCTAGAAGTAGATAGTTCAATATTGACAGGATAACTCCCTACTCACCAAGCTGTCCTATTTTTATTCTCAGCAATGCATTTCCCAGTGTTACTCCGTGTTCAGAAATGGCTGCTGGTGCTCCAGCCTTTATATTTGCTTCCCAGGCATGAGGAAGAGGGGAAAGCAAAAGATAAACACCTCCTAGTTGGGTCCTCTGTCCTTGAAGAAACTTCCTAGGAGAAACACGTTACTGAAAAACTGGTTAAGCACACTACTGATGAGATGAGAATCAGGTCTTTTTGTCACCCTAACCAAAAGGTGGTTCAGCCACTGAAAAATACAAAGAGAGTAGATATTGATTAGGTAGCTTTGGCCTGTCAAGTACAATTTTCATAAATTGGAGAGGAGATCCTTTGAAGAAACCTGTTGGCATCTTTTAACCATGATCTCAGATCTTCTATAAATACTTAACAAATTATTTTCTTAATGCAAATAGTTACTTGGCTCTTTTTTTATTTTTGTGATAAAATCATCCCAGTAACAAGTTGACTGATGTCGCACAAGATGACATTTTGCCAGCTTCTTGTGAAGTGGTGGTTTTGTCCTCCACACAGGTCATGACATTTGACAGGGCATGAGAAAGCTCAGCTGACCAAAACCACCCATAAGATAGGACGTGAAATGTCTACCATGAATGCCACTCCTTCTGAATGGAGACAGTGTGCTTCCAAAAGATCTTTCTTTCTTTTTTTTTTTTTTTTTTTTTTGAGATTTTATTCATTTGACACACGAGAGAGAGAGAGTACAAGCAGGGGGAGAGGGAGAAGCAGGCTTCTCGCTGAGCAAGGAGCCCGATATGGGGATGGATCCCAGGACCCTGGGATCATGACCTGAGCCCAAAACATCTTTCTTTTAAAATACGTGTTACCTAGACCGAATAACTCAGATGCCATTCAATATCCATTAATCTATTTCTCTGTATTCATTTTTCAAACTAAGTAGTCATCCTGGCAAGTAAAGAGCAAGGCTCTGAGAGAGGAGAACTAAGTTAGATATATTTTCAACGGGTGGCTATGGAAAAGTTTGAGTGGAGGGGAGGTCCCTTATTGTCATTGTGGGCACGTTGTGAGGCCACAAGTTCGTGGAGGGAAAAAAGGGGAGAAATCTGGGAGAGCGCCCCTTAAAAAAAAGAGAACATGTAGTCAGAATTCCATAATTAACCTTGAATAAGTGAATGAATGAAATAAAATACATGCACAGAATAATTCTCAGTATATCTTTCCA
The DNA here is from genome assembly GCF_023065955.2 of Ursus arctos. NCBI lineage: Eukaryota > Metazoa > Chordata > Mammalia > Carnivora > Ursidae > Ursus > Ursus arctos. Next base: position 53,826,410 of record NW_026622808.1, on the reverse strand, counting down.
GATGACTATTGTATAAATGCATGAGCAGTGAACATAGGAATATATCCTCAAAGGTGAATTTTATCTGTGAAGATACTTTTATTTCTTCATGCTGTTGTTGTTGCTAATATTGGAAGTTTTTATAATAGCCAGTTTTAGATAGAACTAAAAAAAGAGTATGTGTGGTCCCCATAGCCAGCCTTGAGAGTTATTCATGATGGTGAATATCAGAGTAACAAATACAGCAGGAACACTCAGAACCACGCATCACGTGCCAAGCCAGGCCCTGCAAAGCACCAAGGGGCCTGGCCACAGGAGCAGCTGCTGGGCGCTTAGTGTCACCTTAACATGGCATCAGTTCATCCAGCCCCGAAGCAAAGAGCCTCGAAATAGAAGCACTCACTACAAGAGGATTAATGGACAGGGTGGCCTCACTTGGCCATGAACAAACGAGTATACCCAGTTTCACCTTAATTCTGTACCATAGCAGAACTCTGAGCAAGCCTTGCTTTCCTGGTGTGGTCTAATGATTAAGAATACCAGCTATTGTTTCTGGAAAACGTGAATTCAAATGCTGAATCTCTTCCACTTTCTAGTTGCACGGGTTTGAGCAAATTATTTAACTGCCTCGAGCCTCAGTATCCCCATTTTTATAATGGGCAAAATGCAGTTGCCTACCTTGTAAGTAATTGTGAGATTGTGGCTTAGTGATGTCAGCCACTGTGATTAGTTGCTGGGGTTTTAGGGGGACTGTATTAAAGTTCTCCAGAGAAACAGAACCATCAGGCATAATAGAGAGAGAGAGAGAGGCATAGACAGAAATCAAGAACAGACAGATAATTATTTTAAAGAATTGGGTCACACATTTGTGGGTACTAACAAGCATAAATCCATTGGGCAAGCAAGCAGGCTGGAGATTAACATTTGAAGTAGTCTTGAGTCTGAAGGCCGGAAACTTTGGACAGGTTTCCATGTTGCAGTCCTGAGGCAAAATTGCTTCTTCTGGGTAATTTAGCCTTTGTTCTTATGGACTGCAACTGATTACATGAGGCCCACCCACATTATGGAGGCTACTCTGCCTTACTTAAAGTCAGTTGATTTAAATGTTAATCACATCTAAAAAAAATTTTACAGCAACCTGTAGACTCTTGTTGGGAAAACAAAACAAAAGACCGAGTAACCTAGCCTAGCTGAGTTGGCACATAAAAATTAACCATCATAGGGACCTAATAAATATCACCCCCTTCCCCACCTGGATTCTGAACAAATAAAGAAATAAGACAAAAGAGTTGTGGGTTGGGAAATCCAACTCTACCTTCTATGGCAGGCAAAGGCTAGGACAGGAGATATGGTTCATATTTGCAGGAAAGTGTGTGCAGTGGAATTAGAAACTCCTCCCTGCCACCCTCTGTGCAAAGTAGATGAACACAAACAGCCCACACATGCTACCAGCTGGGATGGACAGCGCGGGGGAGCTGGGAAGAACTCACATTCCTCCTGACCAGTTCACACCTAAAAACACACAAAGAAGATGTAGTTTTTTCTTCCCCAACTTACCAATCAGGTAAGTCCCTCCACCTCCCCAGAGCAGAGGCAGCCAAGCAGCAGAGGGGCAAGAACTTTTTCTGCCAACTACGTGCCCTGCACCGGAAGGAACTATAGGGAGTCAAGAAAAATCCTGTCACCTCCCAGTATCCTCCTCTCCTCACCCCCACCACCTGTTTTTTTTAAACGATGGAATTATGCTGTCTACGCTTGCTAACTTAAACGTTCAATCTATGAAATTAAAGTTCTGGAGGATTCCATTTGGAGACTTGGAAGACTTAAGGAAGCTTGACCCAAGACCTACCCAGAGCCCTGTACAATCTTATATTCTACCAGCTGTGTATTTACACCAAGAGCCACTGGTTTGTGTCTCTACCCGCCCCCATCTACAAGAACTTTAGTTGAAAACCAGCTGGGGTTTAAAATGTCAGGTCTGCTTTGGATCCCATGACACGTCCAAATCAAATTCCCTAGCATGCAGGAAAATGGCTCTGTCCCTTCGTAATAGCCCTCAGAGCCTCAGCCAGCTTGACGTAGAAGGACCCTGACATGCTCAAGGCAGGGGGAGAGCCAGGATCTTTGAGGGATCCTTGAGAGTGTCCTTTTAAAAAGCTCACCCTTCCTTTCTCTGTAAAGAAATCTGGGTGCTGAAATGTGATGTGCTGACCTCACCTCTCTCCCCCTGGCCCAGAAGCCAGGGTTGCTCACTTCCAGTGTGCTTGAAGCGGCTTGCCTGGGCAGGACTGGTGTCAGACCTAGTATCAGTCAGAGCTCGGGAGTGGAACAGCGCTAGTAAAGGCGGATGAAAAATTCAAGTGATTTTTGGTTGGCAGATGGGTTCAATATGGTGGTCCACTTGGCAGCTTAGGAGCAAGGTGATGGGGTCCCCGTGGAGAGGTGGTAGCACCAATCTCCACCCAGCTCCTTATTCCGAAACCAGCAGAAACTGGCCAGGCTTGGTGTTTGTATGAAGTAAGTCTTTTAGTGCCAAAGCAAGTTGAGAAGATTCCTGAGTGAGTCCCCCAGGTTCCTGGTGATTGGGCAAATCTGAAGGAGCCCAGGGAGTTGCCGTTAGAACCAAGCATCAGCCTGGTTTGGGAAGCTGTAGAGAATCAGGGAAAGAACACGAGATTTGGAGCCCGTTCTCTCCATTAAGCAGCTGTGAGATATTCAGCAAATTATTTCATCTCTTGAGAAACTTCATGACTTCTCTAGGGCCACATTTTGACCTTAACTCTAAAACTAATGTTTTGCAGCTAAATTTTCCCTGGCAGGAGAAATGGCATGCTAGAGAAGAGCTCGTTTTGGGTGTGGTTTAAATTTGAGATCTGCCTTATGTCCTGTGTGACCTTGGACAGCTGTTTAACTTCTCTGAGCCTCAGAAAAACAAGTAGAACCACCTCACAGGGCAGTGTCTGGAGGAATAAATAAAATAATAAAGCACTTAATAGTCTCCCAAAAGACTTGCTTTCTCATCCTTTGGTCTCTTTCCTGGAGATAGACATTTAGGGAACTGGGTTTCAAATTTGTGGTACAGATAACCCTCTGGATTTCTTGATTTTTTTTCTTTGCCTATGTCAGGTATCTTAATATTCTCCCTATGGTTGTCCAGGAGAGTCACAAGATCTGGGGCCAAAATGAAAGAGAGAGAGAGAGGAGAGAGAGAGAGAAAGAAAGAAAGAAAGAGAAAGAAAAGAAAGACCTGCTTGAATTCCTGAAGTCAGTTCGTTCACTGGTTCCTAGAGGAGACTTGAGGTAGATAAGACTAGGGGTTCCCGTAATGTTTCCTGAGCTGCTTAGCCGCTTCCGGAAGGCCCGACCGCTGCACGAATGCACCCGGGATCACAGATCAGCATGGCTGCCAAGTGCTTGGAATGGAGCGCAGCCTCATCAGGAAACACCAAGGAGGCCTGGAGCCCCAGCCAGGGAGTGGTTTATATCCAAGAAGGTCATAACGTAAGAACATTTTATGCCAAAAACAAGCCCAAATCAAGTGATAGTGATATTGGTCAGCAGGGCACGAATTATTGTTAGCGGGTTGTTTTGTTTTGTTTAAGAAATGAAAGAATTGGGGCATCCACATGTTAATCCATGTAAAAATGCTTTTTAAATCCTGAAATACCATATTTCTTGAGTGCTTAATTTGCACAAGGGGCTTTCATACGTAGCACAGTGAGTTCCCATTTTTAAGGCGAGGAAATGGGAGTCTCAGGGGTGGTGACTAGCAAAGTCACACAGCTACTCGGAAGCCCATTCTCCCAGAACTACTAAGAGGTACCACCTCCAAAAAGTGCAGCTACCAGTGATGGGGACGTTGGAGTGGACACGCTGTGCGCATTTACTGTAATCCTCTCCGCAGAGCCTAGGAGCTGCTCTCGCTTCAAGCTGAGGGAACGGGGGCTCGGGCGTACAGCACACTTCCCCAGGGGCGCTCAGTGAAGAATGCCCGGAACTGAAGCCAGGACAAGCACTCGACAGCTATCTCGATGGGACACCCTGCACCTGGCCGAGCACATTGCGGCTTAGGTGTCCCTCACACAGAGTGCTTTGTCACTCTAGAAAGGGCGTGCACGGGAATCCCAAAGCAATCTAGCTCTGCCAGGAACTACACACCGCGGCTCACAACCCAGGGTAGGTTTTCGCAACAGAGCGAGCCAGTGGGGCTCGCTAAATACTCCTCAGCCTCTGCCTTCCGCACCCACTGTGGGATGACATCCCCGCCCCGCTGAGGCCGGGTGGGGCCACGTGACCCGTGCTGACCAATGAGCTGCGAGCTTGGCGTCTCTTTCTGCCCAAAGCATTTGTCAGTGTGGAACCCCGGAGAACTCTCTTGCTGGGCATTTTTGGGCTGGTAGCTGTTTGTCGGTTTGGATCCTGAATGACTATAATAGCAGAGCTCCTTGATGGACAAGGAACATGAGGAAGCATTAAACATTTGTTATTCTAAGCTGTTGTGATTTGGCTATTTTTAAAATTTAAAAAAAAAGAATCCTGACTGACACGGAACCAGATCCAAAGGAGTTTTGTAACCCTTCCAAGGGACTCGGCAGGTGCCAGAACTCTTGGTATCCAAAACCATGAACTCAAGTGTTACGGCGACCAGGCAGGGCAGGGTAAATAAGTGAAGCAGCTGAGCTTCACTGGTAGAAACGGGGAGGGACTGGGTCAAACTGGTGGGCACACGCCAGTGAAATGTGGGCTCCGTCTTACCCCACAGCTTGCAGTTTCTGAGAAGTCAGGCGGATGTTTGTGATTTTTCCTAACGGAGAAAACACTGTGGGTGAAATACGCAGAGCTGTGGGCTAAGTTCACTGTACAGTTTCCCATCCCCTCAGCCTCACGTTCGCAAAGAGGTTCCCATCTGTCACCCGTAACCCCAAGACAGTTCTGCAAGTTACTTGTGGGGTGAAGTTGGGCAGTCCATGTAGTTCTTAGCGTTCCCATCCATAAAATGGGTTAAGTGACAGAAAAATGGCTAACTCTTGATCATTCTCAATGCTTCTGCCTAACAAAATCTCATACACACTCCGATGCAATATGTAACTTACATGTTTCAGTTTCCAGTGGTGCTGTAAGTCTTAACCACTGACCCCCTTCTCCACACAGCAGATCCATAAAATCAAGGTGAAGGATCTCTGGGCTATGTGATGCCAAAATTTTCTTCCACCTAAAAAGCTGTGTCACTTTAGCAGGAGGAATGGGGTACTCTCTCCCTACTGGAGATCCTCAGCATCTCTTCTTCCCCTACGAGAAACCCCGGTTTTGGTGTTGTAGTTGACAGTGATCACACAGAGGCATGTCTCCAGGGGGAGATGTTGTGATGTTAAAAATGGGATGATGTCTCTCACCCTGATATATAGTGTGTCTGAACAGAAGAACCCCTAATATGTGATTGCGTGCATATTTTTTCTGGCTTGTGAATTTCCAGGTTCTAATTTAATTCCAATGGTTTGAATATAGTTATCTTTGGCCTCCTTTAGCTTTATAATCCAAACCATCAAGGCAATGCTGTTCTTAAAAATGATCTCTCAGACTCTCTTCCAGTGCTGACGATGGGTGGCTCCCATTGAAAGTCTTTGTAATGAGTCTTTTCCTGTGGTCACGTTGTCGACTCTGGTCTATAACTCTTAAAAATCCATCCAGACAGGGCTTCAGATGCATTTTTTCCAAAAGAGCCATTGTAATATTTGTGGGACCAGGAGCAAGAAATTGCCAACGTGTGCATTAAATAAATGGAACAAACTTTTGTTCCTGGTGGGCTCTGACGTCTCTCCCACTTTGATAGCGTGTGTGGGTAATGCTTCCATCAGTAGCACCTTTTACTGCCTGTCTTTAGTAAAGGAGGATTCCCACCCCATTTATCAGGACACTGAATGTAAGAAACTATTTTTTTCTGGAAAGCCCTTCATGTGGTTGGAATGAGACTGAAACTTCCATTAGACAATCATTCAGTTGAAATAAAATTTATCATAAAGGGCCACCCTAACATGAAATCTTTATATGTAGCAAAGGGGTCTTAATTTGAAACAAATAAAAAAACCAAAACGCAATATTAAATTGTCAGGGACTAGGTTCAAGGCCATGTGATAAATTGGTCACAACCCAAATGTTAAAGCTTGAAAGAGAAAAATGAATACAATTTTTAATTTGAAGTTAATACAAGCGAGGTAGCTACGCTGAGATGCTAGAAATTTCTGGAAGTAATCTGTTTCTTTTTAACTATCCTCGCAACTTTATATAATCAGCATATCAAGACAATCTGTCCTTTCTCCTTACTCATGTTCTTGGAATGTGTGTTCAATTCAACAAATATTTAATGGACTGGTGGGCCTTGTGTGTGCAAGATAACTTACAGGGTCCTGTAGGGACTGCCAAATAAGGAACTCAAAATTGAAGGAAGCCGTTTCCTAAAGGTGATGAATAGGCTAGTGATGTCTGACTCATTTAGGGTGCTCTAAAATTCACGTTCCCCGGCCCTATCCCAAGCCCATAAAATCAGAATCTCCAGGGGCCAAAGCAAGAAAATACATTTTAAACCTATTCATCAGAGGAAACAGATACAGAGCAGGTTTGGGTCCTACCTAAGTCAGGACCTCTCTGTTGCAAGTGACGGACATCTAGTTCCGGCTTAAAGCAAACAGGGAACCCGTCAACTCTAGTCAATAGAAAGTCAAACGAGAGTGATGGCTTCAGGCACAGCTGGATCCAAGTGCCCAAGCAAAGCCATCAGAGATTGAGTGGCTCTCCCACCTGTCACCTGTGTTCCTGCGTGTTGGCTTTATTCGTAGGCACAACCTAAAGCACCATAAGAAGTAGTAGTAGTAGTAGTAGTAGTAGTAGTGGTGGTGGTGGTAATGGTAGTAGTAGTGGTGGTAGAGATCTTCTTACTATGTTTCAGGCACTGTACTTTACCTATTTTATCTCCTTTAGTCTTTACAATGATGATAAGAGGTAGGGAACAATCTCCATTTAACCCATGAAGAAAGAGGGACTCACACAGGTGTAGTGACTTATCCCAAATCACCCAGTTACCAAAAGAGATGGAGAGAATTAAGCCCAAGCCTGCCTGTTATAGTTCCCAGTTTCTAACCCCTTCTCATACTTGAAGGTAAAACAGGCCAAGCATATGTAAAATACTGAAAGAAAAATAAGTGTCAGAAGAAAAAGAAGGGCAGGAGAATGTAACTCAGAGGCAGTCTGTCTCTATGTTCCATAAAATGCCTCATACGCTCTTAGTTCTCTGTAGATTAAGTTTTAATAGGCCCAGGAGTCTGCATTTTGGATGTTCCCCGAGTTGATTTGATGCACACCTTAAAACTACAAAAACTTCGTGAGTAATTCATCACAGCTTACCAGAGATCTGCTGAAACACTTGAATCCATGGATGGTACGTGCAAGACTATTGGAAAACTTCTGTTTCAGCAAGCAAGGTCTGGGGAGTCATCAACAAAAAGGCAGAGAAAATTATTCCAGGTCCCCCAGAGGCAGAAGACTAACAAAATCTTTATGGTCTTAGCTGATAGGAGGTTATAAGACTTGGACTGGTGGTTTCACTAGAAGGAAAAAAAAGATGTAACCCATGGAAACAAGATTTAATAGTAAAAAGGATATGAAACATGAGGATAGCTGTTAAAAAACAAACAAAAACAGAGGTGCCAGTGGGTCCCAGATTTCTAACAGCCTGTCCTAAGAAACTGGTAGATTATGGACTCCATGAACCATGCCTCCTGGTGTTCCCACCTAATGTTACTCTGGTCTTGGTTTTATGACTTGATTTCATCGGTGGGAGTTTAGCCAGCATAATTGAGCAGAGCCTTGCATACTGGGGCTTGTCCTAGTGGAATGCTACCTTGAGACAGCCATGCTGTGAGGAAGCGCAGGTTGACCATGTGGACGTAAACCAAGATTCCCAATGAATGACCCCAGCCAATCTCAGCCTCCAGTGTGTGAGCCACATGTGTGACCCCAAGCCAGATTAGCAGAGTCACTCAACTAATGTACAGAAATCTGAAAACTGATGAGTCATCATAATTTCAGCCACATGTGTTCGGTCAGCTCGTTATGCAGCTATTGGTAATGGAAAAAAACCAGAATGTATTCTTGTCCTTGGTATAATCTATGATGTAGTGCACTGTGTTTCCCTCTCTCCTCTGGCTGCCAGGAATCTCAGAGCTAAGTTTTGTGTGTGTTACTATGTTTTCCTTAGACCAGGATTTCTCATTAGAATTTGTCCACCTCTCTCTCAGGTTTTGTCTTCTTTATTAATTGATTCATCATATTATATCAGTTGTTCCATTTTTTTAAAAAGAGTTTATTTAGTTGACAGAGAGAGAGCACAAGTAGGCAGAGCGGCAGGCAGAGGGAGAGGGAGAAGCAGACACCCCACTGAGCAGGGAGCCCGACGTGGGACTCGATCCCAGGATCCTGGGATCATGACCTGAGCTGAAGGCAGACGCTTAACTGACTGAACCACCCAGATGCCCCTAGTTGCTTTGTTTTAAACTGATTGAAATTACTTTTAAAATAGTAAAGGTATATATAAAATAAAGATGTGATAGATAAGTAGAAGAATGACTGATGAGGGAGAAATCACAGTGATTGACTACTATTATAAAAAAAAAAAGTGAATTCCACAAAGTATTAGTATATTTTCTGAGTCAGGCCCTGGTCCAGAAGGTTTATATTCTCCAAACAACTGTGAGCAACCCCTGCAATCACCCATTTTATGGATGAATAAACTGAGGCACAAAATTTTTGTTTTTTCTCATCCATTGTCTCACAGATGGGTGTCCAATCTAGGGTGCCAGCTCAGGCCTCCCCAACTTCAATGTCCGCGCTCATGAGCGTTATACAGCACGTTTATCAGAGTCAAATGCTTTCTCTATTGTGTTGAGCCTATTGGATTGTTGCCTGAGAAATTTAAAAAGAGAGGAAACTATTTTCTAAGTACTTTTTAATCTAAGAGTTGTCACCAGATTACCAAGTACTTCATAAGGGGGCAAAAATTGAAAGTTGGAGATGAAGATTCTGTTGCCTGAGTTGGGGAAGCCTTGCATTGAAAAGAAAATTAATGGTCACATTTAAAACAGAAACTCAAGCCCCGGCTTCTGATGCCACACCACAGTTATCAAAGCCAGTTCACTCATCTCATGTGTCCTTTGCTAGATGCATGTTTTTTCAAATGCATATTCTCAGAGAAATACAGTACTTGTGTAAGAGTCTATCTGAAGCATTTCAAACAAGCAAAGCCGTTTTATAAGTACACAGTGTTACAGCACGCAGGCGGTCCCCAGACCTTGTACAGCCCATTCACACACAATGTTAAAGCACTCAAGAGCCAGAATATACTTGGATATGCTGACTCAACACATGTTTCAAAATATTCTGCTTGTTCTGCCTTTTGGTTCATTGAATGGTAGTATCACCAACTTTGCCAAAAAGTAGAGCTTATAGCATGCTTTAAATGCATTATTGAACTTATTTATAAAGCTTTTATTTTTAAGTGGCTGCAAAATGGAAAGCAAGAGTATTGATTCTGATGATCAAGGATTTTGAAAACTAAAACCACAAGGTTGAAAGAACTTACTATGCATGCCAAATGTGGACTACATTTACTGTGCGTGCCAAACGTGGACTACATTTAAGCTTTGGAAGGATAATTTTTGCTCTTAGATGGTCAATTGAGAAGGAAAGAAACACAATTTTCAAATGTGTCTTATGGAACTGTGTCATTGAACTTTATATCTGAAGGGTAAAATCTAATTCAGAATTTTATAATTTTTAGTTTTTACTTTATTAACTGAAAGTTCGGAATTACAAGATTCTTTTTACTTTTAACTCAAAAATTTGACAACATTACTGAGACATTGAAAATCACATTTGTCAATTTAAATAGAGGTTCAGCCCCAGACTGTTATTTCATTACATTTACAGATTGCCCTTTCAAGGGAGAAGTGTCTGTCCTAGAACATTCATATTCTTGTTACTTTATGTACATACTTTCCAAAGGCAGGAGACTGGCCAAGTCGACCTTGTGAGACTCATTCTGTCTGAATGATTCCAATCTTCAGTCCAAAAGACTGGCTTCCAAGTCCCCCGAAAGCAGTTTGAACCTAAACAGCCCAGAAAGGCGAGAAGCTGCTCTGTTCTGAGGTGTCCCTAACAACGGGATCCTCACCGGGCAGCCCGGCCTGCTGAGCAGGTCCCCACCCTTTCCGCCCCATGTGAGTGGTGATCCAGGTCAGCTGGACCTCTGTGGCTTCCTCCAGGCTGCAAGTGACAGCCATCATTGCATGAGGACGATGCTCTTCTCAAATTCTAAATGACAAACACACTAACAAAAATACTTTAGTAGAGTTCTGTTAAATGTTCACTCTCACCATAGTACAAGAAGCAAGTCTTCACTGCCGTAACGTGGCACGAATAAAACACTATCCCTGGTTCATAATTCACTACCTGGTCGCCTAAGTAATTGTCAGTCTCCTGATCTGAGTGCTGACAGTGGGAAGTAGACTTTCCCCCAATTCCCCCTCTCTGTTGTTTATCATCCCCCTTTCCCCATTTTCTCTCTGGCATCAATACTTTTCAATCACCAAGGATAGAGAGAGAAAATTGTGTTGAGAAGCTCGTTCCTTTTTCCCAAGAATAAGAGAATTTAAGAGAAAAGAAAAACTAGCCTCTCCTTATTTTTAAAGTATGCTTCACTACTCCCTGTGCTGAAGAGAGCAATTTCTTCTATCGCTGAGGAACAAATACAGGAAAAGTGAAGTAATTCCCCAAGGTTGCCGACAGCTTTTTCTCCCATCCTACAGTTCAAACCACAACAAGAGCCACTTCAAAGTGACCATGCTACAGAGTTCTCAAATTTTAGTTAATAATAAGGTTTCTGCCTACCCTGAGTCCAGTGGGTACCAGAAAACTTTTCTGTAAATGAAATAAAGATCCCATTTTAAATATGTGTTCCTCCCCATGCCCCCCCAAATATAATTTACTTTAAAATATCATATTTGAAGAGAAAACAAAGATAGCCCCCTAGACTTGATTGTTTTTCCTACATGGTTTTGGGAACTGGTGGCTGCATTCATACCCAGAGAATTTGTTGAAATTTTGCAATATAAGCAAAGTCATTGACTCTAGGGAAACTTTTTCTTCTAAAATGATAGCTATTGTTTTCAGAGTAAAGCATTTAGAACAGAGTGACGAGCTCCTGAAATTGCCATGTGGTATAACTTGGCTAAACTTTAAAGCCGAGCAAAAAATCCGAACACCCAGGTGCTAATGACATGATGGGTGCTGAGACTGTCGTCGTTTTAAATCATCCTGGCAAAAGTAATTAACCAGAAAGGTGACCAGCAAACTTAGGAAAGGGTCAGAGATAAGATATAAATAATTCCCTCCAGCTGCTATCTGGCTCTCAGAAAAGCAGATGCTATTTTTATCTCCAAAGGAAGAACATTTTTTTCTTCTTGTAAACTTGTTCTTTTTATCCTAAATTGAGGATATGATAGCTTTCTCTGGGTTGAAGAGAAAGGAAAATAAAAACTTACCAGTCGATCTCACAGCTCAGTTTTCCTTCAGGGGTCATTTAAAATTGGAAGTATTTCGTCAGACTCATCGGAGAACGTGGGCAAGTTGAGAAGTCCAAAACCCGGCCACTTCTGTGGAACCAAATGCAAAGATACTATGGTTGAGCCTCTCTGAGGGGACCGAACATTTTTAATTGTTTGGAATGATGTAGCCACATAAATGGTTTTTTTAATCCCCTTTTTTCTTCCTACCCAGAACCCCCCAAAACCCATCCACAACCTCCATTTTCACCCCCACCCCCACCATCCCTGCTGCAGACTGTGAGTAGGGGGGCTGCTACGGTGAGGACATAGTCCCTTAGAGAAAGCCATGGAGAAGAATGCAAAGATCTAGGTTTAAAGCCCAGTTTTGCCCCCTCCCAGCTCTGTAATATTGGGGAAGTCACTTTCTGAGCCTTGGTTTGTTGTGGAGAAGTACAAACTTGGTCTGTAAACGGGAAAACTATCCCTGTTAATATTGGGGTTGTTGAGAGGCTTCAGTCACATAATCCGTGTAGAGCTTCTGACACTGCCCTAGACAGTGAGAAGGATTTAAGGTTGGCTCCTGATCACAGCCCCTCTCCCTACCCAGTTCCTAACTCCACTTTGATCAATCCCAGCAACACTGAAGTACATTTAAGAGGGAACATGGGAGAAAAGACGAGGGGAAACAGGAGGATGAAAGCAAATCCAGAAACCTCCAAGTATTCAACACCCTCCCCTCTTTTCACCCTCTTGTCAACAAGAGCAAAGAGTGGCCATAGCACCAATAGCGGCTCACATTTATTGAGCACTTAGTATATTCCTGGCACTGCATGCAGGAAATTCACAAGAGATACTATTGTTCATTCACCACATGTAATATTCAGTTTTTGCCTGCCTTGTCCACTCTTCATTCAAACTCCGTTTTCCGTCTATTTATATTCTGAAATCTCTTCGCTTCTTGTACTCGGATGGTTAGTGTTTGGACCCAAGGCCAGGACATGACACACTTATTCATAAGGGGTTCAACATTGGTAGATTTTGTTCACTGTTGTAGCCTGTCGAATTCCATCTGCATTGTACAGCCATGTCCTTGCTGTAACCCCGGCCTCACACCACTCATAGATTCACGAAGTGTGCCTTCCGAAGGCTCACCCAAGTCCGTAATAAAGCAGAACTCTTCCTAAGGTTCATACAGCTGCTCTTTCTCCTCCCAGGTGAACGTTTTTTGTCTTCACTGAATTTGGGGGATAATTTCCACAACATACTCTGATTATAGCTGTTGTTTGGGAAAACCAGCTGTGTGGCTCCTAGGGACCTTGGGGACATTGAGCAGCTACAGCCTGTCCCCAACAGAAGAGATCCACTCCCCCATGAGAAATCATGTGCAAGTATACCCACTCCCAGTGGGTAATGGGGAACCATCCATTCCAGCTGGTTCTTGTCTGGTCGGCCCAGATGGAGCTCCCAGATCCACGTTTGGGAAATTCTCCAATCATCATCATCATCATCATCATCATCATCATCATCATAATAATAATAATGAAAAAGTTGGGATTCTAGTGGATTTTTTGGCCCCTTAAGAGAGGGGCCAAAATTTCTGCTCTCTTCCTTCCTCCTACCCTCTCCTGATTCACACATAAGCACTTAGAACCTGTTCCTCCCTTCGTCCTCCCTAAAGGAGGATGCTGATCTGCCCCTTCTTTGGTCTTCCCTCCTGAGAGTCTCTCTTTCCTTCTCAGGCCTTGATAGTATAGACCAGCCTCAGCTCTCCCTCTTGGGAAGATTCGGCCAGCATTCCTTCTGCTTGATTCCCTCCCTGCCTTTCTCTGGACGATCCCTCTTTCCTGTGGCAAGGGTAATTACTTTCTGAACTCTAGACAGATATTAATGTTAGAGAATGGGGGGGAAATCGGAATTATTTGGAATACCTCAAATCATAAATTGTTATTAAATACATCCAACATTCTTCATACACATAACTCATTATTAGGAATATCGAGAAAATTGTTTAATAACAAAGATACATAAATTTAGTAGTATTCACAACAAACTAGTCTAGATTAGATACCCAAATGCTAGAAAACATCTGGGTTCATGGTTGGGGAGTTTTATAGGTGAACACTCTACCCCTCTGGTAAGGTGAACACTCTACCTAGAAGTGTGTAGAAATTGACAATTTAAAGACATTTTTCTTCCTAAACTTATTTCTTTGAATACCACTCACAGGTTTACTACAAAGGATATCATGTGAATAATCTTAGCTTTCACTCTATTTATCAAAAGAATGCACCATTAGCAGCAGACAGTGCCATGAACATGGATTTATAACATGGTCCAGCTACAAGCAAAACCAGTAAGATTGTGACTCCTTCTCTCCTCCGTGCCCCATCCCAGTTACTGGAAACATTGGCTTTGACCTTCAACTCTGCATGAACTTTTCCTACTCTCACTTTCTTCTTGACATCACCGGATTCCTTTGAAGAGTGATGTCTCTAAGTGATGGCAATCTTTTATTCTCACAGAATTAAGATACTCTTTTCTATTTTCCCGACTTGTAAAATTCATTTTTCTCAGGATGTGAGATTCAGGAAAAAAAATTTTTTTTTCCCCAAGAAATGCCAGGAAGGAATCTCTACATGGGAGCTGTTTACTATAATAGCTCTCGGTTGTTTTGGCATAACCAGGAATATTTTTTCCACTCTTATGGAAGTAGCACCCTCATTTTCATTTGTGGGTCTTCCCTGGCTCTACTCTGTGGCCATCAACCATGGTGCCCCAATTCTCCTAGTAGCAAGAGATCTACCATAGTCTCTCTAATGGCTGCAGGCTGCTCATTGACTATGTACATGGTAGAGTTAACTGGTCCCTTATTTAGATCCATTGAGTAGTTATTTGTGGGCATGGAGCTCTGCTAAAATGACAAAGACAGAATCAAAAGATAGTTGATGTTGTGTCTACTCATTGGAAAAACCAACATTACAAGTGTTTCACTGGCTTTACTCTTCCAAACCTCCCAGTCATTTATTTGTGACATTCCCAGAAGTTATTGATTTCCCTTGGTGTACCAGTAATTCCTGTGCTTGGGATTAAGAACACTGATTCCATTGGCAAATAAAATAGGCTTCAGAACTATTTGCTTGGGCCAAAGTGTTTGATCAAATGGCCCATACCATATCCATTCAAGCCATGAGGCTACCTCTCTTACTTTGGGGCTTGTATCTTTTTGCTGCCTACGTACTCCTGGCCTGGAATAGGCTTATCTTACCAATAGTTATCTGATTAGATTTCCAGGGTTTTGGTGTGAGACTTAAGAGAATGAGTCAAAAAATGTCCACCAAACCACATATCTTTGGTTCTGGATCCAAGAGTAGCTTTTAGCCCAGGCAACAGGAAATTTCTCCAAGGCCTAAGGGCCCTGTCCTAAAGAAACATATTCTTTCTTTTTTTTTTTTTTTTTAAGATTTTATTTATTTATTTGACAGAAGGAGAGCACAAGCAGGGAAGTGGCAGGTAGAGGGAGAAGCAGATTCCCCACTGAGCTAGGAGCCCATTGCAGGACTTGATCCCAGGACCCCAGGACCATGACCTGAGCCAAAGGCAGACACTTAACTCACTGAGCCACCCAGGTGCCCAAGAAATATTTTCTTTGGTGCACATAGTATTTTCTCTTAAAATATTTTTTTAATTAGCCTATTGATTAAAATGTATGGATTTCACTTTTCAAAAATCTTGATTTCCATTTTCTTTTAAATGGATTAAAATATCAAGAAAGAACCCATGTTTCTAAATGGCAGTCCTTTAAATGGGTCACACATTCTCACTGAGCCCAACATTACCCAGTAAGCTTTGCTTTTTTGCATTTATCTGCCCAACCTTTATTGGTGGCTGAGTTTGTGACATCTGTTCGGGATGGTCCAGCCAAGCTCAGTAGAAGACTTAAGCTTGAGGCCTAATCCTTGTCTACCTATGTAGTTCCCCTGTGCGTCTAAAGGGGTAGTAGTGGCCAGTGGAGAAGAGGATTCAAAAATATAGTAATTTGGAGCCAAATCAACTTTAACCTTTTCTTATATCCAACAGGTGGTATTGGTTGGGGTAGGAGATAAATTGCTAAAACAGAGAAACAAAGCAGGAACAACCAGATAAAAACAGTAGCTTGAACAAAACAGGTTTCTCTTTCTTGAAATATTACAGGGGCAGTCATAGGATGTAGCTAGCTCCTCTCCAAGAAATCATCCAAGTATCTAGTTTTCTTTTTCCTGGAGAGAAGGATGTCTCTGTCGTCCTCTCATGTGATTTCTCATGAGGCGGCCCACACTCCACATCCAAGGTCCAGCTCATGAGATGGAAAAGAAAATACAGAGGGAACAACCTGCATTTAGGGAAGTGTCTCAGAAGGCACCCCCACTGCTGCTGCTCTCACTGTCTTGGTGAGAACCTACTCTCTGCTCTCAGAAGCCTTTCAGAAGCAACTGGGAATCAGAAAGATCCTTCTTCTCAGACACCACACTCACACGCATGCAAACACCACCACCACAGCCAGAGACATCTGTCTGTAGGCTCTGGGTATTCCTTATTTTTTGAACCAAACAGCAACAAACAGAAATGAAGAAATGCTCTTCCAATCAACTGTGGATTAGACACCAAATTTTGGCTTTCAAAACCTCTTTCCAGTTCTTCCTGTTTATTCACCTTAATGGGTAAGACTTGTAATTCTACCAGTGTGGAAATTATACATTTTCTGAAATGTTTAGAGTGGAAGAAGTCCCTCCTCACATGATTTTTATCTATTTTTTAAAAAAAAGTTCTTAAAAAACCCACCATGCTGTGTGTGTGTGTGTGTGTGTGTGTCTGTGCGTGTGTCTGTGCATGTGTCTGTGCGTGTGTGTGTCTGTGCGTGTGTGTGTCTGTGCGTGTGTCTGTGCATGTGTCTGTGTGTGTGTGTCTGTGTGTGTGTGTCTGTGCGTGTGTGTGTCTGTGCGTGTGTCTGTGCGTGTGTGTGTCTGTGCGTGTGTCTGTGCGTGTGTCTGTGCGTGTGTGTGTCTGTGCATGTGTCTGTGTGTGTGTCTGTGTGTGTGTCTGTGCGTGTGTCTGTGTGTGGGTAGAGTATACCATATCCATCAGGGAACAGGTCAGAGAAAAGTGTAGTCACACAATGATCTCTTCCCACGGGTTCTCCAAGTCTTTGATCAGAGTTGCTTAGCAGTTGCTTGGATCAGCTGGCTTTCTCATCCAACAAGAGAGATGTTGCAAATGCCATTTACTTCTCAGGACTTCAAGGCTACCCCCTAGGGTGATCATTCCACCGGGAACTTTTTAAGAAACTTTGCAGTTAAAGCCACATTTTTAAGATGGCTCAAAAAACATCTCTATTATTCACAAGGAGCCATAGCTTTCATGTATTTTTCAAATTTTGTCCTCGTACCAGAAATTTCCTTTCATAGCCCCAGTACATTAGAGCGATAAAATCACCGCTGCTCTGGGTGAAGCAGGAGTCGGTGGCCATGAGCTCTAGCAACCGACCCTCCCTGTCATGTCTCACAAAAGTCCTTGCAGCCTCTTTGAGGAGCCCACTGTCCCTTTGTGAATACTGTGTGAAAACCATGCTTCATGGATCTTTGTTCCTAGCCTGAAGTTCACAAGGGGAAGAGATAAGGGGAAAGACATCCGGGAACACGTGTGCCTTTTCTATATAATACCAGTGCCATCTGCCAGTTCTCTTAGTTCCGTAGAGTAGGAGGACGTGGCCAGCGGAGGCGTTAGGCAGACAAAGCAGTGGTGTGTTGTTCATAGAGTCACGCCGTTTGTAGTGCCAGACTCCCTTGTACTCGCAGCCCTCCTCTGACTTGCATCCCTTTGAAATGTGAAACAGATGCTGTGTTGGGATCTAGTGGGATCATCACAGCTTATTAAATGAGAGACCATGGGCAGCTCGGTTTCCCCATCTGCAGAACAGGGAATGTGACTGCTTTCTCCGCTCGGGAACCAGTCTCACCCCCTTGCTTCTCTGACTTCACCAGAAGGGCGTCTCTGACCACCCACCTGTCCTGGCATTCTCTATTCCCTTACCCTGCCTTCTTTTTCTCCACAGCGCTTCTCACTACCTGACGGCCCATGTATTTATTTGTTTCTCATCTCTCCCCGCTACCAGAATTCAACCTCAGGAGAGCAGAATCGTTGTTTTGTTTTGTTTGCTGCTCTCCCCCTGGAGTCCAGGAGAGGTTTTGACATTTACTAGGCGTAGTAAAATGGGTTAGTTGTCGAATGAATCATGAGATTGTCGTGAAAAAGAAAAAAATACATGTAAAATGTTCCACATGGTGTCTGGCACACAGAAGGGCCTCCATACAAATCAGTTGTTTGACTGTCCACACCTCACAGAGACTGTAAGATGAAGACTGACTTCATGATTTTACCCCCTCTTCCCTTCTTGCTGGATCTCTTTACCCTGTTTTCTAAGGTACAGCAGGGACTGCCACAACACTAAGAGACACATGCACACAGTAGGTACCTCATTCCACTTGTGCTCAAGTCAGCATGTGGAGGGAAAAATCACATACTGTTTGAATTACCCTTGAAGATTCATTAGGAAGACCTTCTCTGCAAGTCGGACTCAGCCAGGTTTTCCTCCAGCATCACACCAGAGTAACGAGTCTTTGGTTGAGTATCAGATGGAGTATTTGGCTTGTATTAGAGCCTATGTTGTACCAAAAACAATAAGAAAAATTTAAATCATGATAATGTTTAACACTAGTCTCTTTAAACACCAGGATGTTACTGAGCAAGGTGAGATTCTAAGGGCATGGGAGGCTCCCAGGCTCTGAGACCAAATGTAGAGGACTCCCATTTTTTCCAAGCTACACGACACATGTCCTTACAGACTGAAAAGTGGGCCAAATTATCGTCATTGTTTCATTTCTGTGTTTCTTCTGTCTTGGCCCTTGTCTCCCTCTCCGCCCCCCTTTTCTTTTCTGCCATGCATATAGCTGAAATAGTATGAGTTAGAGGTATGCGTTTACCAAATCACAAGTGGTGACAAAAGACTGTAGGCTCAGAACATTTTCTAGTTGGAAGGATCTTTAGAAGACATCCAGTTTTTTTGCTTTTACACAAGGTATACAAGAAAAGTGGAAATAATTTGTGTAAAATCACACAGTGAATGACTTGTGGTCCTAGAACCCCGTTCTGTGGCCCCCTGGTCTAGTGACTTTTCTCCATCTTGTTTGCCCCCCAGTGTGTCACATGTAACCCTTCTCCATGTCCGACTCCTAAAACTATTCACCAGAGGGGCTGCAGCCACCTTGACTTCCCTCTTCTCCTGGCTCAGGATCCAAAGGTCCCTTGTTGCAGGGGGCATGCCCAACCTCCTCCCATCCCTTGCCCCTTCCTCACTGCTTCAGGAGTCCGCTGGATTTCCACGAAGCCTCTGGAGCTCTCACTCGCCGCTCTGTAATTGGGCCAGTGCCCGCCTCCTCCATCGCTTGGCAGCTACTGTAATTCTTGGTGGGAAACATCATTCATGAAGCCCCTGGCATGGGAATCATGACAACATAGGGCATCAGAGCCTAATATTTTCTTTCTGAGTCATGCTGAGCAGAGACAGCTTCCTCACACAAAGATCAGAAAACACATCCAGACAGACAGCATGAATGGATAATGAAGAGGACTTAGAGACTCCAACAGTATAAACAGAACTGCATTTTTTAAATAATAAGCATTCGCATATGATGCCAGATGATTCTTGTAGATTAGATTGTGGCTCCGAATGACCTCACGCTGCACTTATGCCCTGAGGCAGGTTTTGAAGGGGTGAGACATTACACAGAACAAGTCTGCTGCCAGAGAACCAACAGAGTTCTAGAAACTGACCACTTAAAAGTTGGACCCATCTTCGTGTTTGATGGGAGCTCTTGGGCTGGTTTCCCAATGATCGAGCACAAAGCCACCACTGTCATTAGTGCACCTCATCTCAGTCTACCTCTTTGTTCACTCCCTTCACATGCCCCCCCCAAACACACTCACGCACGCAGGCATATGCACGCACTCCATGCTCCTTTCAGAATTTTGCAAATAACTATGTGCATCTCATGTCCTCTTTGTCCAGCTGTGCTCTTCTACATACTCTCAACGGCTGTGACTGGAGAAAATGTTAGAAACCAAGGTGGAGACCCTTGAGGGCAAGGTTAAATTGGAGCAGCGCCGTCCATGTACTTGCCCAAGGTCATTTGGTGGAGCTGGGTGTTAATGACCCAGCTCTCTGCCCCCAGAGTTCTCTTTGCTTTTGATTCCTACTCGTGATCTTAAGTCCCTCCACATGTGTCACAGTCTCTCCCCACGCTTCACCATTATATTCATTCAAGTGGGGAGTAGGAGGAAGAAGAGAAGGAAAAAAATTGTATAAAATTCCTATCTGTACAACCCTTCCTTCATGCTTTGGGCTAATGCCTGCAGTAACAATTCTAATAGGCTTTGAAGTTGAAAGTGGGTTTGAGGATATTTTAGTGGGTGCCTTTACAGTCTGACTGATGACATTTTATATTTTAACATACTTTTGCTCCAGTGGTTTCTTCTCCTAGCAATGGGATAGGAAAACCTTAATACATGAGGCTATAGTATGATAAGTGGATAATAATCAGTGGGGACACGAAATGCTGCACAAATCAACAGTGTGTTATTTTTAGAGCATTCACGTGATAGGATTCATCTTAAAAGCATTTCTAAGTGTTAGGATCTAAAACTATCACCATGATTTACTGAAGTCACGGAGAACACATGTGACTCTTGTTTTGAAAATGACAGTATGTGGATACCATTGCTTTTCTTCTCCCTTTTCAGTTTCCTACAAAATTGGTGGGCAGAACCAAAAGACCAACATAAATTCTCCCCGGTACCCTGCTGTCCATGTTCAAAGGCTGGGAGTATTTGGTGTGCATGATCTATGTACCAAGGTGATATTCTAACAGAGACAAATTACGTTCAGACATCTGAAAGTCATCATTTCTATGCATATGCAGGCATTTTGAGAAAAATCTACAAGAGGATCAAAAACAAGATTAAACCACATCTGTTTGGGTTTAAACGACATTGTCTATGTAGTTCAAAGTTGTTTCCTTTGGTATAAAAAAAACCTGCCCAGCTGTTTTTTATCTTAAATTCTTAGCCTTTATCAAAGGAGTGTTTTCATTGGCTAGCCAATGTTATTTCTAAAAGTTGAACTAGTTAGGAAAGGGGGCTAAGAAAAAGAAAATATGCTTTATTCATCTTGGTTCTAATCCCCAGAGCCCTCTCTTGGCTCCTGCAGAAAACCAAGGCAGGGGTTCAGTTCAATTCTAGATAGAAACACTGTATCTACTGTGTGTCATCATGTCATAAATTAGGTGTTCCGTCATTGTATACAAGTAATTGATTACAATGGACACTGATAAGAAACATGAAACAAAAAGCGAATCCTCAGAGGCATAAACATCTGACTGCAAGGATGCCCTGCGCGGTTAAACGAGGAAGGGAATGTGTTTGCGAGCTGCCATCTATCAGAAGGTGGTCTTATTTAATAGAGATGTGGGTGCAGAGTGATAGCACACTAGCAGTGTGTTTCTTCGGGATGTCTGACACATTTATAACATTACAATCTCACATCTGGTGATAAAGTCTTCCTATTTTATGAGGAATAAATAAGCTCCACTATGAAGCCCCACTAAATGGTTCAATGGAATGAAACTTGAAAGCAAAAAATAAGAATGAATCAAAGGAATATGATATGACAACCAAACCACTCTAAGTAATCGCTTAGCTGCTTTGTGGTTAGATAATTCTTCGTGTAATGTCCAGCTGTTCTTAGCAGGATGACTAGACAGCATAACACAGACAGGTAGGTTGCCACATACACGCACCCAAATGGACTCTATAGTACTCTCCATTACCATTTATCACCAATCAACAGGTCATTTGAAGGAGGAGATCGTTGAAAAGACAGATTTTCACTGTAGCACTGAGAATCAGTTCTCCTTTAGGCACACACACAAGTATTCTTCCTTATCAAGCACAACCAGTTGTAAAGCTTATTGTCATAATTTACGTCAAAGAAGCGGTTTCACTCTTCCTTGGTTTTGTTTACCATAAAAACATATTTTTAAGACTAAATAAATAAGTAGGAAGCCCTGGGCATAAGGGCAAAATCTATTGCGTTTTCTCCCTCATTGGGTTTTATCCACTTCTTGTTTCCTTAATATATTCAAAATCCTCAGTTGAGCTCAGTGCTCGGGCCTCCAGGATCCTACAGGCTGGCTTCAAACCTGAGTTTTGCCACTGAGTAGCTAAATAATTTTGGCTACTTAACCTCAGTGTCCTTACCTACACAATGGAAGTAATAACATGACTAATTTCATCAAATCACGGGAAGGACTAAAGGAGAAAAGACATGCAAAGCACCCAATGGAGTGCCTAGTCGTAATCATTGCTCGAAACTTCTGCATCATTGTTATTCTGTAGACTCATCTAAACCATCTCTCCGTTCCTCGCTCCCCACTACCCCCACCTCATTGCTCTCCTGTGAGCTCAAATCATAAGCCAGGTTCCCATATGGAACAGGCAGGTGAAATAACCCAGATGCTTGCATCTTGAGATGGCTCACTGTGTTCCCCTCTGTCTCTTGCTTAGCTCCTGCTTCTGGAAAAGTCATGCTCTTCCCTTCTCAGAGTAACTCCTCCATCCCTAAAGAGAGCACACGACCCATGCCAAGGGTGAGCCGGAGGCAATCACCTCTACCGTGCTTGCTCGGTGAGAAAGGCCGCCATGACTGGGTGGTGGCAACCATCCTTGACCACAGAAAGGAGAGGGACCGAAAGGGTGGTACATATTTGCCCCCAAGTCCTACATTCTTGGTCCTGGCCCTTCGTTTCTCTAAGACCTGACTCCATCATTTATCATCCTTCTCAATCACATTTCCCATGCTCTGTCTTGGGAATCATTAAAATAACATCTTAATAGGCCTAACTACTGCCCTACCTCATTCCATCCCCCCCCCCCACGCCGAGACTTGCACAGCAGGTCCTTTTCAGCAAACTTCATAGCTCCTATTACTGACAAAAAAAATCCACTCTTCTTCAAGCTGATAGAGGGGGGGAATCAGAATTTTACTGCCTTTATTGAGGAAGAAAAATTTAAAAATCTCTTTAAAAGTAGATAGAATTATGGAGCTTTCTCTGCCAGACACTATGCTAAATGCTTTGCTCATTCTCTCTTTGAATCTTCACACGCTTTGTATGACATAGGTCTTACTATCATCCCCATGTAATTAATACGGAAACTCACGCTTGGAGAAGCTAACCTTCCTCAAGGATTCGTGGTGCCCTATATTGCTTTTTCATTATTTTCTGTGTTTCTTGTCTTCCCGCCGCTGCCCCTCACACCCACACACCAGGGAAAACATGCTAAGTGCAGAATAGGTGCCTGGGCAATTCCTTTGAAATCACATGGGTCAAACGTATCCCTCAGCAGTCAGCACGTCCAGCCGCGTGGCTTCGCAGTGCGTTTCTGGTCTTCCAAGCTTACATTACACTGGCCCTTTGACTTCTCAAAGCATCTTCCCATGCTTATTTTATCCTCCAAACAATTGTATAATCCAACCCGAATGGACCCATTTTGTGGATATGGAAAACAAAGTTCAGGATGGTCCTGAAAATATGCCAAGGCCACACAGCAACAAACTCCCTGAGCTAGAAAATGGACACAAGTTTCTCCCAACTTAACTTTTCTTAAGCTCAGGCTTTAATCCCGTCTCTGGCAATGCCTGGAACAAGAGTTCAGAGGCTGCTAGAAGTTGGGGAGCTACGTTATTTCTAAGTCAAACAGCCACTGAAGTCATTAGTTGAAGAGGGTCCGCCCCCAGCGTGTGGCTTGTCTGCCCCCTTCTTGCCTGGGAGGTGAGTTGAGGACAGAGTTTCGGCTTCACAGTGAATGTCCTGGTTTTCCTGAATTTATTTAACAACCACCCTGCATGTTATTTCAACACAGTTTATCTTCCTACGCAGTAATATGTCCCTTTATAATTTCAAGGCAGATCGACATGGACTGGGGCTTTTGAGGTTTCTGGACAAATGTGGCACTGAGACTTATTCAGGGATTTGAATTTCAAATGGGCAGAGGAGGGCTTGGCAGAATGCCCTCCCCTGGGAGGTTGGACAGAACTGCCAGCAAAGGAACATTAATGCTGCCTCTGTGTTTGGCTGATCTTCATCCAGAGAAAGAACAAGTAAGCACAAAGATGTTTCTCAAAGTGGTAGCAGGTAATCCAACGGTTTTTAAAGAGTATGTTTTGTCTCTTGGTTCCAGAAAGGTGTGGTTAAGGGGATCTTCAAAAGAAATAATGGAAAAGCCAGCCAGCAAGATCCCTAGTCTGGCTAGCTTTGGAACAAGGAAGCAGCTGAAAGACTTTGTTGGTCGTTCGGATGCAGTCTTCTACACAGAAGGCTGGCTCAGAGGTGGTTCTGTTCCAGTCTGGGTTTTGACTCTTCTGTATTGATGTTGCACATAGGGGGCAATGTGCTCATTGACTGAGCTACGCCCACCTGTCAACCAGCATACCTGGCACCAAAACCATAGACCTTCTGTTCCTTCATAGGAAATGTTCTGGGAGCTTCATGCTTGACAAGGAACAACAGGAATTGATTTGGGGCGATCAATCACTTTTTTCCTGTAGCTAATAAACTTCTGAATTAGTGTAAAAAGCAAAAACCAAAAAATTGAAAGTTGGTACCATCCCCATATCTCCTCAAGCCTGGCTCCTTTTTTTTCACTCCAATCTCGTCAAATTGTACTGGAATTTCTAAAATCATATCATAAATATTCAGTTCTGTTCAGATGTGATAGTGGTGGTGTGGTTTGTATAAAAAGAAAAAAGTGGTTATTTATTTTGGAAATACATCGTGAAATATTTATAAGTGAAACAAGCAGTCAGGATTGGTGGAGACAGGAATTAAGATTGACCATGAGTTGGCAGTGTTGAAGGGGGCTACGGTGACATGGGGGTTCCTTTTCCTATTCTACTTTGTATGTTTGAATTTTTCCATAACAAAGAAATCTAAAAATAACGTTTTAATGCATATAAAGTATCCCCCCTCAGCCCCACTACCTGCACCAGCTTGCTCTTCTTTGCTTTGTCCCTTTGGATGTTTTTCCCAGCACCTGGATCTCTCAGGTTATCTTCTCAATGTATTATTGGTTTACTTCCCCATCTGCCACCAGAATATAAGCTCCTTGAAGGCAGACACCTGGTCTGAATGATTGATGTCTTAGAGCACAAATGATGAAACATTCTATATATTTCTATAGAAACAATCCATAATCTATTTAGATTTATATCTCATACAGTTCTCTAACCAGAAGACCTGGGGCAATTTGCCTAGCTTGCTGCACCTGTTTTTCTTTACCTTCCACATAGAGATAATTCCTCTCCTTCAGGAATGTTGTGAGCACTGGATAAATACATCGAAAGGGCCAGAGGACTTTTCAGTTTCTAGCCTTCTAGCAAATTAACATCTTAGTTTTGTCTTTGTTTTCTGTTTGAGATATTAGTTGATATTTACAGTTCAATCATCTCAACCATTTGGGAAGATTGGGCAGCTAAAGGTTTTTCTCTTCGCTTTTTTTTTTTTTTTTTAAGATTTTATTTATTTGACAGAGATAGAGACAGCCAGCGAGAGAGGGAACACAAGCAGGGGAAGTGGGAGAGGAAGAAGCAGGCTCCCAGCAGAGCAGGGAGCCCAATGCGGGGCTAGATCCCAGGACCCTGGGATCATGACTCGAGCCGAAGGCAGACGCTTAACGACTGAGCCACCCAGGCGCCCCTTCTCTTCACTTTCTAAACTGAGAAAGCAAAAAGTCTAATTTTGGCTTTACCAGTTCTGACCCTATCTATAAATTTCTTTTTGCTGATTTCTCCTGCAAAACAGAAAACCAGAGCACATGAACTGGGGAAGAGATGAGAGAGAGAAAAACTATTTGGAATCCCATATAAATGCGCAGCCAAATTTTATAGAAATCCCAGACACATTTGAAATATTCAGCAGTTCTCCTAAGGCCTGCTGACAGACTTGATGGTCTTAATTTTTCTCTAATATGTAATTCTCTGTTACAGTAGTCTACAAAATGCGGCAGCATATCATTAATGCTTACAAATGTCATAAAAGTACACAGAGCAGAAAACCTCCCAGCTAGAGCAGTTTTACAATCTGCAGATAGAGGCAGTTTACGTTAATCTAGGGAGCTGGAAAAAACCACAGAATGGGTGGGCATCTTGCAGAGAATGTTCCCACTTGTTCTTTTGAAGTGGGGGGACAGTATTTAAGAATTAACAATGTTTGATTGTAGAGGAATATTCAAAAGAAAGTCCAGAAAGTACTCCTGGTAAAGGGAAAAAGAAACAGGAACGAGGGGATAAAATTGTGAATAGAAAAGAACCCTGCACTGAAACTGGTAGAGGAACAAGACAGGGAAATAATTTGCCTCAAAAATTTTTTTTCAAAGGGAAACCTCCGTTTGAAATTGTTGGAAATAGGGGCGCCTGGGTAGTGCAGTCGTTAAGTGTCTGCCTTCGACTCAGGGCGTGATCCCGGTGTTCTGGGATCGAGCCCCACATCAGGCTCTTCCGCTGGGAGCCTGCTTCTTCCTCTCCCACTCCACCTGCTTGTGTTCCCTCTCTCGCTGGCTGTCTCTCTGTCAAATAAATAAATAAAATCTTAAAAAAAAAAAAAGAAATTGTTGGAAATAAAAGAAAAAACAGCAAGATGAAAATGTGGGAAGCTGTATTACATTGCCCATCAGAGGCACTGTAATACGAACAAGATCAGCACATGATCTCAGAGCTGAAAATCATCTGAGCTGCTAGAAGTCTATGATGGTTCTTTCTAGAGTTAAAGAATAAATGTACCTCAACTGTTGAAATCAATCAGTGAGCCAACAAATGTTTAGTGAGCACCTGCTGCAGGCCAGGCACTGGGAAAATACAAAGGCAAGGGGGGGGCAAGCAGTCTCTGCCCTCACAGCATTCACAGTCAACTAGAGAAGACAAGTAGTAAGACCACTACCTATAGACAATTAATTAAATTAGGGTAAATTAGCAAAATAACTGTTCAGGTAGTCTCAGCATTTAATAAGGAGGTCTAACCAATCTAGGGGGATGGGAAAAGGTATGGGAGAGCCACAGAAAAGTAACCATGAAGAGTCATTTATTCAAGCTTGAGCTGAATGATTGGGAATTGGCTAGGTTACCAATGGGGAAAGGTTTTCTACAAATAGCAAATAGCTTGTACAAGGGCCCCGGGGCAGGAGAAAGCAGGTTGAATGTATCAACTGAGAGAGGTTCAGCATAGCTACAGTGGAAAGAAATTGGGGGGAAGTAGCCAAGACGAGCCAGGAGGAGTAGATAGGAGTCAGGTCATACAGGGCCTTGTTGAACGTTTAGAACAATTATTCTATGAGCAAGAAGAAGTTACGGGAAGTAAGACCAGAGAAAACGTAATGACTCTTCTTGTGAGAGTCATCCCTTAATAAGGTGAATTACAGTTGAAATGTGCTAGAAAACAGGCCATTTGGACACATCCAGACACCTCCAGAGCTACAGAATTCTGAGAACTCTTTGTGCCCTGTGATTGAAGAATCTCAGTGTATCCTGCCAAAGGGAACACAAACATACACAAACACACAAAAACAAAACTCTGGAGACCATCTCTGGAAAACAGACAAAATAATTCCAAACCACATCTAAGGCACAAGTGCTCAGGAAGAGATGTCAGGTGGGTGGGGCCAACCCACCCAGAGGCTTATATTGGGCAATCACAGTGAATAGCTTGGAGTGGAAGGATAATCCGAAAGGTTGGCGTCTCCCAAAAGCGCCACAAATGGGAGTGGTAGACTCCCCCACCCCTGGAAATTCTGGCTCGTGGTCCGTTGCTTAGGAATCTGCTTAGCGGCCAGTTCCACCCATGTGCTCAAGACGAAAACCTGGGAATCATTCTCCTTTTCTTGATTCCTCCTCCTCCTTTATTCCACACACTGAATCTTGCAGCAAAGTATTTGTTGTTCTTCCAAAATATCTTGACTGTGTCTCTACTGATACATCCCTGGGGCACACCACTAGTGTTTCTGGCTCTGACGACTGATGTAACACCCTAATCCTTTGCAATCCATTCTCCAGGTAGGAGATAATGACCTTACAACCTTAGATGTGGTCACTTCCCTGCTCAGTATTTTTCAGTGGTTTCCTCCCGCACTTAGAAGAAAATCATTCATTTTTCTGCATGACAAAGCTCTGCGTGATCTGCCCTCTGCCTACCTTTCCAACCTGATTCCACACCTCCCAATATCCTCTACATCTAGCCTGGATTCAGTTCCTTAAATGTGCTGAACTCTTTTCTGACTCAGAGGCCAAGAACAGTGTTTGGTAGAAGGGTTTTCTGTACCATCTGGGAGGTTAAAGGAAATGCAAATTCTCAGGTTCTACTGCTGACCTAACACATCAGGATTTAGGGGGCTGGAATCCAAACTAACAAGTTGTCTGTGTGATTTTTTTTTTTTTTTTGAGTGCTGAAGTCTGAGAGTCACTACTCTAAAGATTTCTGTTCCCTGGGCCTGAAATATTCTGTGCTTTCAGGAGAGAGTTTACCAAAAACCAAAATAGCAAAGGTTGAAAATGTAGAAACGTATTTCTTTTTTATGGAAAAGTGTTCGTGGGTAAAATGGGGCTGGACCGGAATCCCACTGTACCAGCAACTCATACTCCTACTATCTTTCTCGTTGCTTCACTGCTCCTGGCCTCTGTCCTCAAGTTCACATCATGATTCAAGAGCTCTCCTCTGGTTCCAGCTGTCATCATTTCATTCTAGGCACCTGGAAGGAGAGAAAGGAAAAGGGCATGACCTTCCCCTTAAAGATCCTTCCCAGAAGTCACGCACACCTCTTCCCTTTGCACCCCTTTGACCGGCATCTTCCTCACATGGTCACACCCAATGCAAGGGAGGCTGTCACGTTTATTCTGAGTGGTCTGTCTGTCCAGCCACACTTTGGGATTGTATTGCTAAGGAAGAAGGGAGGAATATACACTGGGAATAATTTTCAGACCCCGCCACATCTCCCACTCTGTGTATTCTTCCATTTAAATGTATCCTTCTCAAAAAGCCTAGCCACTGGGTTGGAGTAAACCCCATTCCATTGTTTTCTCTCACTGCACACAAAGGATTTCCTTTACAGCTCACAATAAAATTTGTACTTATGTCCGTGTAAGTACATCGAGTGGCTCCCCCACTAGACCGTAGAAACCAAATGTATTTTATTCCACATACGCCATCTAGCACCTGGTACACATCTAGCGGGCCCTCAGTCAATATTAGTTGAGTGAACGAATGAAGAAACAAACAAAATAATCCTTCCGTGGCAGATTGAAAGGGTTGTGCGGAGAAATATGAGAGCCACTAGAGGAGAGCCACTTCTGCCTGCCCCTGCCATATGGCCTGGCACTCGCTCAAGTTAGGGGACCTCTAGTTCCAGCAACATAAAGAAGAAATCCCATCTCTGCTATAAACCTATATACTCTCAACCAGTATGATAGAAGCTAGGAAAGAAAAAAAAAATCATGGCAAAGAGAAAGCTCAAAGGCTGTAACAATAAATCCAAATATATTAGTAATCACATTAAAAAGGAGGACAACTTGCCAGTTGCCTTGCACAGGCTCTTAGATGTGGATAAAAATAAAACAAAATTCATAGCTTACAAGAGGTATGTGTAAAACAGAAAATTTGAAACTAAAGCAATATACAAATACATAGAAACCCAGCATTAATCAAAAACAGCTCCTGCAGACAATATGAATATCACATTTTATAGACGAAAGAATAAGTAAGAGTAGACAAGGATGTTATGTAACGGCAAAAGGGAAGACGGAACTATTCTGAGCCTATACACGCCTAACAGGATTTCAGAATGTAAGTCAAAACTTAAATAGAAATAAAAAGAAAAGTGATCCAGTCCACGATCAGTAAGGGAGATTTAACACGTCTGCTCAGAAAGTACTCTATCAAGAGCAGAACATTAATAAGGCTATAAATGCTATGAGCATAATTAACAAGTTTGATGTAATGCCTGTTTAGCACTCCACCCAACAATATTACTTTTGTTTCTCTTTGAAAGTATGTGCAACATAGATTTTTAAAAATTTAACATATATGAGGCCACAAATACGACAGAATCTAAATTATGCAGATATCAAAGGATCAAATATAGATCACACAGGCTGTGTTCTCTGACAAGAGTACAGTAAAATTAGAACTTAAGAAAACAGGATTAAAAAAAAACCAAAAAAAACGGGACAGTCACATCCCCAAATACATACATTTAGAAATTGTAAAAGTCTTCTGTTAGCAATTAGTAAATGAAGAAAGCAAAAGAAAATTATTTAGATATAACTAATTTGGTCAGTTGACCAAAAATCCCATATCTATAATAGTGTAAAAGCTCTACTTGGAGGAAAATGTATCAACTTAAAAACCTAAAGAAAATAAAAATGAAAGGCCAATGAGCTGTGTTCACCTCAAAAAGCTGGGAGGGAAAAGGAATAACAGAGAAAAACAAGCACCTGGAAGGAAACGACAAATATAAGAGCAAAACTTAAGGACATTCTTTCAAAAACAAGTACTAACGAGGATCAACCCAGTCTGACTCTAGCCCTTTGAGAAGCTAATAAAATGGCAGACCTGTAAGAGAAGAGGCTCTCGATCGATGTGGTGAATGAATGGTCAGCCAGTGGGTGAGCTGACTTTCGTGGTCGTAAGGAAAGGGATGGGATCGTGCAAGTGAGAACAATAGTCCAGAGCCTGAAGCTCGCTAGGAACCCAGTAAATATCACTTTCTCTTCTCTCAATAAACTAACACATGAATTAAAATGAAGGGTTCACGCACAAGGACAATTCAGGGCCGTGCTTTCGAAATGCGGAGGACTTTAATTAAAGAACCAATCTTAAACGGAATCCCGGTATATAAAATGATAGCACAGGGCCTCTGAATAGAAGTGGTGGCAGAGGAAACCCCTTTGTCACGAGGTCCCACTGGCCATTTAAACACTTCCAGGGAATCCCTGGAACTGCTGAGACGCCGGTTTCAAAACCAGTAATTTCATGTATTGCCTAATTCAACAGATCTCTTTTGAGGGCCCACCACGCCCAAAGCGCTCGGGTCTGCAGGGCCTTCCTGTGTGAAACAAGGAGTGGTTCACACGATGGAGATACAAAGGAGGCCAATTGCAGGACATCTCTTTAGACCACAGGAGCCTTCTGGCTTTACTAAAAGTAGAAAGCTGTCTCCTCCTTCATCCTTCTTATAGCAAAATGCAAGCCTGGACCATATCGACCATCATCAGTTGCCAAGCAAGAGAACACTCTGGCCAACAGCCATTGAAATCGTTGATTGGGAGAATACAGGGTAATTCACCATATCCGTGAAACAGATGAACAATGATGCACAGGAAGAGATAGAAATCAGGGGCAGTTCTAGCTTTTAGACAGTAGAATCAAAGAAAGTTTATTCACACAGGAGCTGCAATGAGATGAATCAACTCCAAGACCCATCTTTCATGTGTCTCTACTTGAGATGCACTTTCCAGGAGAGAGACTTCAGTGGGCCCAGCATCACGATGAGCTGACCTTCCTTTTGTGTGACCATTGCTGTGATCTTTGATACTCAGCTCTCTGCAGCCTTCTAGACTGATCCATGTTCCGAGCCCAGTCCCTACTTCCTGCTAAGTCTGTCAGCCTCTAGTATTCCTTAGATAAGTTCCCCCCTTTGTTAGGATGACTACAGTCAGGGCCTGTTGCTTACAAAAAATCCCAACTAATGGAAAGGGGCTTTGTTCAAAGGGTTGTGGATAGTTAATGTCCGTATCTTTGCAAGACTGGGGACATCATGGCATTGGTACAATAGGCTAGAATCTTATCAGTAGATTATGGTTTTGAGCTAAAAATAGTAGAAGTTATGGACTTAACCTTACTAAAAACCTCTGAATGTAAGGAAACTTTGGCAAAACCCAAGGGCAAAGCTGTAATTTCTGTTATTGGTTTCTGTTGTATATTTGGACCCGACTCTGTCTTCTGAGTGAATGGTTTTCATTGATTACAATTGTCGTCTTCTTGCCTCTAATTATAAAATCTTGAAATCAAAGCAGAGGGGCCTGCAATAAACCCTTTTCCCTGCCAAAGTGAGTTTGTCAAAACAACAGACAAAACAGAACTCAATTTGATCATCCCAGGAGAACGGAACTTAGAAATCCTTTGCCAAAAGTATTTTCAGAGCAAGCCTTCCATCAGAAGGTGCCTTTTATCTTTGGAGACATCAGTAAGCTGACCTTAAGAAAATGTAGCTGTGCTCTCTCTAGCCTTAAATGTGTGGGAACCAGACGTATGTCTCCATATGCCAGAATTTTTATTACAGAACTAACCCAAACCCCTCAAAGAGCATCGTAAATTCACAGTAACATGTCCATTGAGACTTTTACCCAGCGAACGTGTGGGAAAATACAAATATTGTCAAGGCCAGTGTTTGCCAAACAATGTCTGAGACACCATTAGTGACCCAGGCAAGGGCCTCACTGGCTTTTTCCTCAGTCGATCCTTGATTTTCTACATTTATTGAACCCACTCTACATATAGGAAGTTAGCCCCAAGGGAGTCATTTCCTGAGAAAGAACAGAGCCCCACAAATCTAGAAGGTGTCCATCTTAAGAGAAATAATGAAAACCATGACCTTGGGGAATCGGAAAAAAAAGACTGCACTATCTTTAGAAATCATATGCATTCATCCTTAAGGCGCTTTACCCTAAAATAGATGCCAGGAGGTGGTCATCTGATAAACAGCACTGGGGATCTGGCCAATAAACTTGAAAAGTTACTCAACCTCATTAGTCTTCAGGGAAATGCAAGTTAAACCCACAGTGGGGTAGCACTGCACCCACCAGAATGGCTAAAGTTAAAAAGATGAACCATACCACATATTGCAGAGCAGGGAGGAACTGGAATTCATAAACTGCAGGTGGAAGCTTCAATTGCCTTAACAATTTTAGAAAACTATAGGCATTATCCTCTAAAGTTCAACATAGAACACACTCTATGACCGGCAATTTTACTCTTAGGTATATTTTCAACAAATTTATTCACACAAGAAGAAACATGAATGAGAATGTCTTGAGCAATATGATTTGTAATTGACATGACGTGACCTGAAAATAATCAAATGTCCATTAACTATAAAAGATAAATAAATCTATGCAATTGAAGCTATCCAGTAAGGCAGGGGTGCTTGGGTGGCTCAGATGGCTAAGCATCTGCCTTCAGCTCAGGTCATGATCCCGGAGTCCTGGGATCGAGCCCCATGTTGGGCTCCCTGCTCAGTGGGGAGCCTGCTTCTCTCTCTCCCTCTGCTGTTCCCCCTTCTCGCTCTCTCTGTCAAATAAATAAAATCTTTAAAAACAAATCTATCCAGCAACTCAAATGAACAGGCTACAAATGACATACATGAATCCTAGGATCCTAATATTGAGTAAAGGAGGCCAGACAAAAGAATGTGTATGATATTGTTACATTTATACAAAGGTGAAAACCAGGTATGACCACTATGTTGTTAGAAGTCAGGATGGCAGTTACCTCTAGGGAGGAAGGAAGGATATGGACCGGAAAGGGCCGGAGGGGAATCTTCTGGGCTATCCAGTGTTCTAAGTCCTTGATGAGTGCGAGTTAAATGAATGCCCTGTGATAACTTACTAAGCTGTACATTTATGGGTTGGACACTCTTCTGTATACAGACACTTCAAAATAAAAAGTTCTAGGGGCACCTGGGTGGCTCAGTTGGTCAAGTGACTGACTCTTGATTTCAGCCCAGGTCATGATGTCAGGATTGTGAGATCGAGCCCCGCCTCCAGCTTGTGCTCAATGGGGAGTCTCCCGGGGATTCTATCTCTCTCTGTCTCTCCTTCTGTCCTCTCTGCCCCCCATCCACCATCTCAAATAAATAAATCATTTTTAAAAAAGTTCTTAAAAAGATAGTACCAGAAACCACTGGAGTAAGTGTATTTCCAGGCTTCAGCTGGAAGAGAGGCACAGTAGCTGAAGCCCACAATTGGCTCCGGATTTGTTGCCCGCTAGCCGCACTTTCCTCAAATGTAAAAAACAGGCCTAAGAATTCCTGCCTCCGAGGAGGCCTTGGGCTTTCAAATATGCTGTTTCCTCTGCCTGTTACCTATGTTCTGGGGCCTTCCTCCAACACCTTTACCCCAGCTAATTCCTGCTTGTCTTTAAGATACAAGTGTTGGCATTTGCTTTAGTAGGGGTGATCGCTGTGCATCGATGATACCACGGACAACGCCTGTCCTTTCCACCCCACAGTGGGTTTTGTCAGAGTACCTACCTGGTTCCATACAACAGAGAGTGACTCCCCCTGACCAAAAACTAAGGGAAGTATTAGGAGACTCATAAGAGGCTCTAGACTCCCTGGAAAGGCTGGTGAATTTGGCGTAAAGAAAGCAGCAAAAATAAATAAATTAAATAAATAAATAAATAAATAAATGTCGCTAAAACGATGTTTCTGAGAGATTTTGATGAGGACAGTGCTCACCCCATCACCGCCACCATCAGAGAACTCAAGTGCCACGTCTCTTCCTTGAGGCAGAACCTAGTCAAAATCTAGCAAGTGGTCATCTGATTGGCACAACTTGTGTCACACGCCTATAACATACCCACAAGTGCTGCTGGGGAAAAAACACCCAGCGTTTCTAGCTTTTATACTTAGAGGGGGTCTTTGCTCCTTCCAGACCGATAAGGCATCTCTTCATATAGAAAGCAGGTCAAATGCTAAGAGGCCGTGATGAATCACAGAAGTTACACACGCCATGTTTCTTTGTTTACTTTTCTGACTTCCCCAAAAGGCAGCAATATCTGTGAGGCCAGGAACCGTATCCACCCTGTGTATCATTTCATCTTTGCACTCAGCACAATGCCCAACACAGAGGAGACCCTGAGTAGACATTGTTGGACAATGAACAGCTAATAGTATGGTTATACAATGTTTAACATAGTACGTAGAACACAATATATGCCATATATGTAGAATAAAGCAATGGATCCTTTGAAGACGGGGGCCATTTCTCATTCTGTTTTCTGTCCCTATTAATGTATCAAATAATATGTGTTCATTATTTGTTGAATGAATAAGTCAATGAATTCATCAATCTGTGTCAGTGCAATTCATCTCTGGGTGGGTTTATCCAAGCTGCTGCTTCAAAGGTTGAGCAGTGACCCAGTGAAGCAGCTAGGTCCTGTAGGGCAGAGATCAGGTGATGGTCGTCCTACCATCAGTCACTGCAAGTCCACTGAAACTCATGTGTGTGTGTATAATCTGTGAAACAAAGGCAGTATAAATGCATCTTTTCCCTTCTCCATCTACTTCTGGCTTATATCACTTCCTTATTTCCAACTGCCTAAACATGTAGGGACAGTGTGATTCTTAATATAAAATCATCAGATAGAGTCTAGATCCCCCTACAGAGAGTCCAACTCACAAAGATATCGAAATTCCCTGTTCCGTATTGCCTTTGGGGCATTGATGGCTGATCAGAATGGCAGCACGAGTTCTGGTTTCTGGCAAAGAGTTTTGGTTAATCTCTCCCGGTTGGTTATGACTGGAATTTACTTCTAGATTTTTTTAGGTTGGGAGTACCTGACTCAGTGCTGTCACCAAATCCCAAAGTTGGCCCTAACTGCATATCTTCAGTTGTAGCCTTCAACACTGATCTAGAATCAGATTTGATGCAGGGAGGAAGAAATTCTGTAAGACCTGATGGTGGTCCGTGATGCTGTGTAGTCCCACCGGAAAGCAGCCTGATACAATCATGCATCAGGAGAGAGAATGTGAATCAGAGAAAATCCAACTGAAACTATTATCAGCTTGTACCAGCCGGCAATTCAGCTAAATGAGGAGGAGCTGAAAAATTCCAGGAAGCTATATTTATTTGCAAACAAAAACAAAAAAAAATTTTAATGATGGTAATTTTTTCTTCAGGTTTAGAATAATTCTGAAGCTGCTTTGCATGTATAGGCTAAGTAATAAATTTAAAAATAGGTAACCGTGATTACCCGCAGCCTCTGGGATATTTGTTCCCATCCTGAAATACCAGCTAACTGCACATGATCACCAGTAGATGGCAGCATTACCTCCACCATTTTGATCTTCATCTGCCAAACTCAGAGGCTATCAACATTCAAAAGTTAACAATCAAGAATTGCACACCAGCTGCCCAATTTGCTGGCT
Source organism: Ursus arctos (assembly GCF_023065955.2). Classification (NCBI taxonomy): domain Eukaryota; kingdom Metazoa; phylum Chordata; class Mammalia; order Carnivora; family Ursidae; genus Ursus; species Ursus arctos. Next base: position 53,790,501 of record NW_026622808.1, on the reverse strand, counting down.
GTTGTAACCTTTCTTTTATGATACACTCTTCTTTTTAAAAAAGATCTGTTTAGCCAATATATCCTTTAAATGTGTGCACAGGACTAAGATGCGTTAACAGTGCGCCAATTTGCTTTTTTTCTTTCTTTCCATTGCCTTTTCTAGAAGCAAGTCTTTGCATGTCTAATTGTGTGAAGACAATTAACTGTTCTATAAAATGTGGCCTCCTCCTATCTTGTATATACAACCGCTTACACACAAATTTACTCACCACGTACCAAAGCACTGCCAGCGAAATCAGAAAGAATGGGGGGGGGTTATTTTAAACAGATTGTGGTTCCGATCCCGGCTACATCGCTTAACCTCACTGAACCACATTTTGCTATTGTTTTGTTTTGTTTTTGTGTATAAAGATGAAATTACTGGAGTTCATAATATCTGCCTGGCAGGATTATTGTCCTAAGTATACACAATAATTGAATTCAGCAAATGGTGACTGAGCCCTTACCGTGTGCCAGGCACCGGGAATAAGTAATACGTTCTTTTTATCATCAAGAAGCCACAGTCTACAGTGTGCTGTCCAATACAGTATCCACTAACCATGGGCAGGTATTTACATTTAAATTAATTAAAATTACGTACAATTAAGAATTCAGTTCCTCCAGGGCACCAGCTACATTTCAAGTGCCTGCCAGCCATGTGTGACTAGGAAGTACCACCCTGGATATGGCAGGTGTAGGACATTTCCATGCAGAAAGTTCTATTGGACAACAGCGGTCTGGAAGGCTGAGAAGATCCATAGAAGTTGAGAATCGTTTTGAACAGCACAATGTACAAAACAGGGAGGTGAAACTGGGGAGCGATGACCTCTTTCCAACGGGGTCAAAGAAGATGGAGAGAGAGAGGGGGATGGACATCAACACAGATATCCTTTTCATGTAAGTCTTCGCACCAAAAGACGATGCTCCAGGAGTAGTTGGAGGAGTCTCAAGGTGCTTTCAGGAAGACTTGAGGGGAGGAGGAAAGGTCCCCGAAGAGGCAGATCATGCACAAAGGCTCTAAGGAAGCCAAAAAAAGCCACAAGTACGCCCTGGGAATTCAAGCAATTCGGTGTTGTGGACAGATAAAGACTGAGGGCAAGGGAAGTGAGATAGGAGGTGATGACACTAAGGAGGGAGCATTCCCCACTCGAATTCGAGTGTTTACAGTGAACACGTCATATGGCTTGGGTTTCCGTCCCCGTGGGCAGAGAAAGAGCTACCACCCTTGTTTGTACATCGGAGCCCAGGGAGAGGCAGCGAAGAAAGAGGAGAGGTTCCTGACTGATTCTTTCCACAGCTGCCTGCGAGTGGAAAATGAAAGTAATTCCCCTGCCAGTGGGTGCAGCACCTCCCAGAACGAGGCCGCTTTGCTCGCATATTCCCCAGACTGTGAGAACCACCTGCCAACCACGTCACCAGTAACACCGCTGCCCCCATCAGCGCCCATGGACGTGCGTTCCCCCCAAATGACTGCGGAATGCCTGCCGCCAAGGTTAAAACACACTCAGGCCTCTCCTGAGTCCTGAGCTTTGAACCGATCTCCAGCTTTTTGTGGTTACAGTTCATAGTCGGCTGGCAAAATGGGACTTCCTGGTTTTAAGATAAAAGACTTGGGGTGGGAAGGGGGAGACGAACTAAAAAAATTCTACTTGACATCAAATGGCTCTTGCAGCACAGAACTTGAACGAGCGAAGCAGAGATGAACCCAACCATCCGGATGGCATTGCTGACCTTGTACACACTTCTAGAATTTCAGAAGCAGGAGGTTTGGTGGAAACACGTTTGGGGTTTCTCTAGCCTCTAGATCTTTGGGAAAGACTTGGGGTATATGCTGATTTGCAGCACACAGCTGGGAGGGAAGGGCCGTGATTCGGGGGAGGAGGAGACAGAAGAGGAAAAGAAAAAGCCCCGTTGTAATGGATGTTCCAAGAATCACAGAGATGAGGTGGGGCTGGTGGGGGAGGGACTGCCTGGGCTCGTCATACGGTTTTATTTAAGTTTGAATAGAGATAATCAGCTCTGCTGTTTATTTCCATACCAAATTCTTGGGGGCCAGAGCTCTGTCACATTCCCAACGCAGATAATTTTAGCAGCAATCTTTCTGGAATAGAATATGTGCCAAAGACACTTCCTGCTAAAGAGTTTCCAAGAGAATCCAGAAGAGCCTATCCTGAACTCCTAGAATCAAAAGCTCTTCTTCTCCCTCCTGGGTGGCCAATTATTCCTGTGACACCTCATACTTTTCATGTGATGGCGCTTGACAAAGGAGAACCCGAAGCAGGATGAATGCTCACTCACTTGACAATCTCTGTCTCTTTATCAGACCAATTAGAAAGTTGGGGGAAGGGAGCAGGCACAAGGGATCCCCTCTAAAACCTCGCTTTCATGGGGAGGAGGCAATAGGCATGGTTTTCAAAGCGGAGCCTTGGGCATCCGCCGCCGTGCTATAGAGCGCTGGTTGGGCAACTTGGACACATTACCCTTCTCAGTTTCTTCATCCATAACATCTGAAATCTCGTAACAGTGATCTCATGGTGTCTGCTTTGAACTTAGGTGAGCTGTGCTTTCTGTCACGATGATGTCACGCACGGACTGAGTAGCACATTGCAGAGCCTAAAGGGTTAGTTGCTCTCCTCTCACCAAGGAATTTATTTTCAGTTTCCTTAAGAACAAATGAAGTATCCAGCCCCCATTTTTTTTTAATTGTGCCGAGATCACTTAACATGACATCAACCTTCTTCGCCGGTCTTAACGTGTACAATACAGTACTGCTAACTGGCACGCTGTGGGTCTCTAGAACTTAGTCATCTTACGTAATTGAAACTTTAAAACAGCTGAATAGCAGCTCTCCATTTCCCCTCCCCCGGCCCTTGGAAAGCACCATTCTACTCTCTACACTCAACTACTTTGTATTTCTCATTTAAATGGCATCGCGCAGGGGCACCTGGGAAGCTCAGGCGGTTAGGCATCTGTCTTCTGTTCAGGTCATGGTCTTGGGGTTCTAGGATCGAGCCCTGTGTTGAGGTCTACATCAGGTTCCCTGCTTAGGGTTGGGGGTGGTCTGCTTCTCCTTCTCTTCTGCTCCTCCCTGCCACTCATGCTCTCTTTTTAATTCTCAAATAAATAAATAAAATCTTTTTTTAAAATGGCATCATGCAGAGCTTTTCTTCTGATTTGCTTATTTGACTTAGCATAATGTCCTCAAAGTGTAACTATGCTGTTGCATATGGAAGGAGATCCTTTGTGAAGGCTAAATAATATCCCAGTGTGTGTGTGTGTGTGTGTGCGTCATATTTTCTTTATCCATGTATCCACCGGTGGACATTTAGGTTGTTTCCATATCTTGGCTATTATGGATTATGCAGCAGTGAACTTGGGAGGGCAAATATCTCTTCAAGATTCCTATTTCAATTCTTTGGGGTAATTCTGGGGTAAATCCCAGAAGTGGGATTACCAGATCATATGGTAGTTCTATTTTCAATATTTTTGAGGAATCTCCATACTGGCTACACAATTTTTACATTCCTACCAACAGTGTATAAAAGTTTCAATTTCTCCATATGTTCACTTGTTATACATACACATATGTATATGTATACACACACATATGTGTGTGTATGTATTTTTAATAATAACCTTCCCAGCAGGTACAAGGTGATATCTCATGTAGCTTTGCTTTGCATTTCCCTAACGATTAGTGATATTAAGCACCTTTCATTTTGTTTGTCGGCCATCTGTATGTTTTCTTTGTAGAAATGTCTGTTCAGTTCTTTTGCCCATGTTTTAATCAGCTTATTTGTTTTTTGGTAATGAGTTAAGTTCTTTCTATATTTTGGATATTAACTCCTTATCAGATATATTGTTTGCAAATATTTTCTCCATTCTATAGGTTGCCTTTTCACTTTAATTATTTCCATCAAGCTTTTTAGTTTGATCTATTCCCATTTCTCTGTTTTCTCTTTTGTTGCCTTTGCTTTTGGTGTCATATCTGAAAAACCATTGCCAAGGTCAACACCGTGTAGCTTTTCCCCTATGTTTTCTTCTAGTAGTTTTACAGTTTCAAGTCTTACGTTTAAATCTTTAGTCCTTTTTGAGTTGATTTTTATCTATCGTGTAAGATAAGGGTCCCAATTTCCTTATTTTGCATATGGATATCTGGTTTTTCCATTACCATTTGATGAAGGTATCCAGCCTCAACTTTAAGCTCTCAGTACCTGGGAACTTTAAGGGAGGGAAAGTCTCTCCTCATTGACAACTTCGAGGCTGACAGCTTTGGCCTGTGACTTCTCCTTATTAGCCTAGAATCATTCATCAAAATTTTTCTTAAACTTTTTTTTTTCAACCCGGTATCACCTCACGGTTCATTTCATACCTGTGTCATCTGGCAGGGAAAGTAGCGGTCTCTTTCACTGGAGTCAGAGTGGTTTTCTTAAGTTGTGAATGGACTCTCCTCAATGGAGGACAGAGGTAAGGCCTTGAGAAAGGGGTTGCGTGTTCACGCTGGCATTGGCTCTGTGTCCTCACAGCCCACACTTCCAACTTGGAAATGATACAATTGTTATTGGTGTTTATATTCTTTCATTATATGGAAGGTTTCTCCCCAGTTCCTTGTTTACTTTCCTTTTTCTTGCCCTTGTCCAGAGCAACACCTATTCTGTGGGAACATTTTTTCTCCAACTTACAAATTGGGGGGAAATTACATAGGAAGCGATGACTATTTCAGCAAAGCAAGAAGGCAGCCCTCAGAACTCAGGTCTGGATGTGGCCATTCCTGCAAACCTAGCCCAGGCTGTGTGCTCAGCTTTCTTCCTGTGTTTGGTTCCATGCCCAACCCCCTACAACAGTACTTAGCTATGCCAAAAGAGGAAAAGAAAAATCTGTTAAGAAACTGAATCTTCTTCTCTTTGCACTAAATTTAACAAGGATATTTAAGTACTTACTTAGCACCTTGAAAGCCAAATTGGGAGGATAATTAAGGATTGTCACAACTTCAGGGGTGCCTGGGTGGCTCATTTGTTTAAGTGTCTGTCTTCAGCTCAGATCATGATCCCAGAGTCCCACGATCGAGCCCTGCATCCTTCTGACCCTCCCCCCTCTCATGCTCTCTCTCTCTCTCACTCTCTCTCAAACAAATCAAGTCTTAAAAAAAAAAGATTGTCATAACTTCCATTCTTAAGAAACAGTTGAGTGGTCTTCTGAGGTTGTCAATTATATGGGGAATCCTCAGGCTTAAAGCAGGGGTCTCAAATTCAAATGCTTATAGGAGTCAGCATATAATGTAAATGAGGAAAGCAAGAGAATATAAGAAATGATTTTACATAATTCTGTTTGCATTCTTAATTCTACTTTTGACTCTAAGTGTATTGATTGAAGCCCATTGCCACTAGCTCTAAGTGTTGAATAGTAGGGAGTGATGGGGACTGTGGAAAACTGAAGAGGGCATGTATTATTAAAGAGAGCAGTGCCTCCTCATCTCCAGGTGATTGTTGCCCTGTGGAAATAGGAGCCCAATGTTGCTGGATGCTTCAGTTTTTCGAGAGAAGCCAGAAGCCTCAGATTTTTATGTTAAATCTTCTAATTTTTCAATGTTGGCAAGGGAACTAATCAATGCAATTAGAAGTCAGGTTATTGTTTTCCCTTATATAAAAAGTATAAGTAGACCTTTGGGATGCTGGTAATGTTCTGTTTCTTGATCTTGGTGCTAATTACATAGGTGTGGCCTTTATGAATATTCATAGAGCTGGGCACTTACATATGTACTTTTCTGTGTATATTATACTTTTAATGAAAAGTTTTTAAATGTGTTGGCAGGTATTTCAATTTTTAGAAGAATTTTAAAACATTATCTGGGCCAACATCATGAAGGCCAAATAATGCCCTCCTGTGGGCGGAATTAAGCCCTCAAGGTCACGGTTTGTATTCTTTAATATAGAGAACTTAGAAGGGGAAAAAAACATTCTAACTTTTCTAGTACTTATTCAAAGGCAGGGGAGGAAAGAAAATGCTACTGTGGCCTAAGTGCACACGGAGAACAGTCCATATCGTCAAGGTCACACCCTTCTCCCCCCTACCTGGGAGAGCCTATCTCCATTTGACTTGCCTGTTGGTTCCCCTGGTCCACCATTATTGGGGCCTCCAATTCTTGTTTCACTGAATCTCCCCTTGTGGAAATTCGGGTCTCATGTTTCCTGTCATTGAAATAAAAGCAGCACACCGCAACCTAAGCTTTAGGATAAAATGAAGGTAATACGAGAGAGCAGAAAATAAGACAAGCTTTGAAGTCAGACAAAACAGAGTTCAAAGATGGCCCTAACACTAACTAGCAAGGACTTGGCCAAATTACGGTCCCACCCTAAGTTTTTGTTTTCTCATTTAAGGAACACTGACATGAATACCTGTTTCCTAAAGGCGAGAAATGTCTAAATAGAGGCCTAGCAGAGCAGTGTTTCTCAAACTATAATATGCATGAGGTTTTTCCCAAGAATCTTATGAAAATGCGTGTTGAATAGGACTGTGGTGGGATCTGAGATTATGTGTTTCTAACAAGTTCCCGAATATGCCAATGCTACCAGCCCCAGAACGACACGGGTTGCAAGACTGTAGAGTGCTTGATCATAGTACTTAATAGACCCTAGTTCCCCACTCCCACCCTCCATAGAAACATACGCTCCCAATGAGGACTTTGAGATGGAAAGTTGGAGGTGCCATAGGTACTGGTATTATTTGCTTCGCATGTGATTCCAGTAAGTTCTGAGCCCCTAGCTTCCTTTGTAATGCTGACAAGAAACTCAAAGTCTCCTCCATGATGACATTCACAGGAAGAAACAGGGAGTCCTTTCAACCCGTGGCAGTGGTCAACAGGGTTCCTGAATTAGGAAATGAGACAAGAAGAGTTAAATGTGCTCCTTTCTAGGAGACTTCTCTTTGTTTCCTCAAGATGACTTCCAAATTCGCTGGTTTGTTTTCTCATCCAAGTGTTTTATTCCATGAATAGCCTAACAATATAAATGTGTTTCAAGTACATGAATAAACAACATAATAATAAAAAGCACATGACTTTCCCAAGAATTTATCCCTGCAGTTCTGAGTTAACCAAAAGACAGCAACTTTCACTTTGGGGGAAGGGAATGAGGACAAGTTTCAAATGTGCTTAAGAGACTCAGAGAGGGGAGGAGACAGGAGGGAAGGAAAGAAATATTGGCCTGCACTACTCATATGTTCCCCAGAACTTTTGGGGAGGATTGGGGAGGAAAAGGGAAACTATTACAGAGGAGATAAAGTGACAAGAAAACACACATCTGGTTTTATACTGGTTTTAGAGACAGGAAAAACAGTACCCTTTCCCTAGGAATATGAGAAAGAGCATGAGCTTTGGAATCAAGCACAGTCTGGAACAAACTGGCGTCATCCCTTTCCACACTGGACAAGCCTGGTCCCTCCGCTGAGTCTAAGTTTCTTCATCTGTAACGTAAGGGGACCAATACCTACCCTACTGCATTGTTCTAGGAAGATACTAAAAATCACAGATGGGAAGTACCTTGCTCAGCTGCCACTTAGCTTAACATATGCTCAGTAAATGGTATTTACCACCTTCCTGCTCTAGGGGACTTTGGTTGTTGGTCACAGACCCTGAGACCAGAAAGAACACCATATCCTAATTCCCCCCAACCCACCGAAGTCATCATTTCTTTTGCAAGGTGGACATTCTACCCCAAGTTGGAAGACCTTGGTACACATTCATGAGATGTGCCCAAATGAGCACGGCCATCAGTTTTGCTCAATACCTACTTTGGTCCCCACGGCCAAGCAGTCTCTCCTTTAAGCTCCACTTCCCACAGCCCTTACCGATGCCCCACCCCATGTGCCCCCGACACTGTCAGGATGCCAGCCCAAGCTCTAGGTTTAATTGAAACCTTCTGACACACTAGCTGTAGGAACCTAGGCATACCACTTAAGGCTGCTAAGTCACAATTTCTCCATCTGTAAAACAGGGAGACAATGAGCATAAAATGAGGGATTAGCCCAGCACCTGACGCATGGAAGGCACCTTTCCAAGTAGTTCTTATAGTTGGTGGTGGTGTTATTTACAATGTTCATAGGTGAGAAAATTGGGATTCTAGATGAATGAGTGATGAAGCCAATCTTTTAAATTTGCAAGTTTCGTGGAGGAAAAGGAGGCCCTAAAATACAGAATAAAAGGTGTCTGAGCCAATAAAAAATGTTTAAATTAGCTGACTCAGAGCCCATGGTCTTTGCACAGCAACACACTGCTAAACACTGAGGAAGGTACAGAAAAGGTTAAGACACAGATGCTGCCTTATAGATGCTTTCAGGGGTCCAGGTATCAGTCAATCCTGTATATAGCAGAGAGCTGTGAATGATAACAGCCATGCCCTGCTTGGTTGACCAGATGTCAGTGTCAATGGCTATTTTCTCTCCAGTCAGTTTTCCCTCTCTCCTCGGACTTCTGAGTACCCCTACCTATAACCCCTCAGACTTGTTCTGCTTTAGTAACTAGCTTCTCTCTCCAAATGAAAGATAAGAAAATCACCCGAGTAAGGCAAGGTGAAACCTCATAAGTACCAGAGGTAATTTAAGGAATTATTTGATGTTACTGAATCATCACATCTGTTCAACTGGTGTCTCTGCTCACGTTCTAGATATTTGATGAGTGCCTGCATTTGGACTTTCCACCTTCTGTTTCAGGGTCTTGAAACTGCAAGACCCTTCTTGCCCATTGTTTCCCTGACCCAGTTCTGGGGACCTTTTGATTTTAGGTTTGCCTGACTACATGGCTTTGAATCCTCACATGATTCCTTGAAACTTGCCTCAGTTTCTCAAGTACCTGCCCTTCAAGCTGCATTCACAATTCATTGCAATAGAAACTCTGTATCTTCTTTAAGGCCAGTGTCCTATGCCTTGATTACAATTTATGTCTGAGTAAGAAAAATGCTGTAGTGATTCTGTGTGCTTGTAGTCTGACTTTGCTACTATTGAATGAGAAAGTACTGTACTAAGTGAAAGGGAAGTGATATTAGGTAAAACAGAAGCACAAAGATTAGTTCTTTTGTTTTGTAGCTGGTTACATAGCACTGTGGCTTGAACTTTCTGTCTCAGTTTTGTTTGTTTTTTTCCCCAAAAACTTCCTCTTCTTCTCGACCTCTAAGTGATAGAGTATCTTAGGAGCCCATTGAAGCTCTCCTGTGCTCTGTCTATATTTACTCCCTAGGTGATTTCATCCAGTCTCACTTTTAAATACCTCTGTCCACGTGTCTCCCAAATGTGTATCTCCACTGCCCGACCTTCCCTTGCACCCTGGACTTACACATCCACCCACCCCCAACCCATCACTCAAGCGTCCAACAGGCACCATACACCGAGCAGGTCCAAGCCAAACTCTTCCAGTCTTCTCTGTCTTACTTAAAGCGTCTCTACCCTTCCCTTTATTAGTCCTACACAACACAGTTCTTCTTACGTGCAGCAAATCTTATGGGTTCTACCTTCAAAATATATTTAGAATCCAAACCCACTATTAATTACCATCAGTTCTTGCCAAGACTGTTGCAATAGTTTCTATATTGGTCTTCTGTTTCCACCTTTGTCGCCTGACAGTCCTTTCTCAATAGAGGAGCCAGAGAGAGCCTAGTAATTCAGAGCACGGTGCTCCTCTGGCTGCCCATTGCTTTCAGTGTAAAAGCTCACATCCTCAGGATGGCCTGCAGGTCCTTTGTGATCGGGTCTCTCCCAACCTCATCTTTAATTTCACCCTCCTCCTTTCCCACATCTCCCTGATACATTGGCGCTTTAGCTGTCCCCAAGCATACCAAATATTCTATCCCAACTCAGGGCCTTTGTACTTACCCTTCCCTCTGCCTACAATACCTTCCCCCAGATATCTGCACAGATCATCCCACATCTCATTCGTGGGTCTGCTCACATGTTCATGCTACCATAAGGCCTTTTCTAGTTACCGTATCTACAGTGTCATCCACACTTCTTAACTCCCATCATCCCTATCTAGCCCTTAGTTGCTTGGTCTCTCCTGGTACTTGTCACCACCAACCTCATCATATACTGATAGATTTATTTATCATCTACCTTCCCAAGCTGACTCGACTCTCACATACACATACTCCACAGGCACTTTGTTTTGTTGCTGTGTCCCCAAGGGCCCCAGTAGTTCCTGGTGTATAGTCAATGTGTAATAAATATTTGCTGAATGAATAAATATTATTAATATCCTGGCTCATTTTCTCTGTGAGTCTAGGTGAACCACAAGTCATTCATAGAACTCATATTAGGAGTCATGCCTTTTTTTTAAATATCTGAATTGTCTCCAAAGGACTTAGCAACCTAGAAACCTGCATATGACCGAATCCTCCTGCTGGTCCAGGCCCATCTCAAAACCACCTTTACAGGACTAGCTCTTTAAAATGTCTACGCTTTCATATTTTTCATATTGCATTACTCTGAATTATTTCAGTTGCAAGTTGCAGAAACCCAATTCAAACAGGCATAAAATTAAGGAAGAAAAAAGGGGATAGGGATTTATTGGTTAGTAGAACTAAAAGTCACAGTTCAAGAGCAGTTGGAGAAAGGTGCTGGAAGGATTTTGTCAGGGAGGCACTTCTTTCCTCCTGTCCCCCTTGCTTTCCTCTGTCTGGTGTGATTCGGACAGATGTTCCCCAAGCTGGGGTAAAGATGGTCACCAACATCCCTAAGCTTCTATTCTACAAAGTTAGCAACCTCGCTGTCAGATCTCACCTTAGACGGGGTCAGTTCCACCCAGATCAAGTGGCCCAGGAGAGCTTAAGGTCTCAGGAGAGGTCAGACCTCTGAAACTAAAGGAACGAGGGTAGCTGCTGAGCAGATGAAAACAGTCTGTGTCCACTACCCTGATTTTACCTCACACACTTATCTTCTAGCTCCTCTGTCCGAACCCTGAAGTATCTAAGGATGGAGAGTAGGGCTTGCTTCTGTGTATCTCCAAGATCCCATGGGGGGACATGCTTGGGCAAAACAAGCAGTAAATGTTTGATAAGAATGACAGAATCATCCCCAAGCCAAGTAGCTCAACACAGAGGTGTGATGTATTTTTAAGTATTTTCCATCCCAGAACAATTTGAATTTCCTTTCAGAGTCTCAGTTTCTTTATTCAAACAAGTCCCCTCAATCCCTGCCTCCTTCCTTTCATGGAGTCTGCTAAAATCTTGCTGCGTTAGCTATGTCTTGCTGTGTAACAAATGAACCCGGTGCTGAGCAGCCTGAAAGCAACTGCATTTATTATCTCATAATTGCCGTAAGTGAGAAATCTGGGTCTTCTGACGGCACGGCAAGTGTCTGCCAAAGCCCCAGTCATGTCAAAGCTCTGCTGGGGAGACATCTCTTTCCAAGATGACTCATGTGGTTTTTTGCAAAATTCAGTCACTTACTGCCTTTTGGACTGAGGGCCTTAGTTCCCCATGAGCTATTGTCTGGAGGCCTCCTTTGGTTCCTTTTCATTTGGGCCCCCCCATGAAGCTACTCACAATATGGCAGCTGGTTGCCTCAGAGTGAGAGGGCAAGAGCAGAGTGCCAGCAAAATGAAAGTCACAGTCTTTTGTCACCTGGCCTCACATGTGACATGCCGTCATCACTGTTGCCATATTCTGTTCACTAGAGTGAATTGCTAGGTTTGGCCCACACTCAAGGGAAGGGAATTACATAAGGGTACAAATCGGAGGACTATTTGTTGATGGAGAAAGCCGTCAAAAATGCAGGACAATTTTGTGTCACCCAGTGGTAGCCCCAGTAGATTTTCATGTGATAACAGTTCCAACACGGACTGACTACATGGTGCCTCACTTTGACCAGCTTCTGAGGCCTTGTGGACTTAGTGGGAAAGAGTGCCATAATCGATTAGTGATGTCTGCCATGGGTGAGACATGGGAGAATGGCAGCCGGAGTCCCCATATTGTTGAGCCCCATTCTAACAGCGTCAAAGCAAGTTTGCCTGGGCCTAATAGACATAACAATTTCTCTCTGGCACTAATCAGAGGAAATGATGAGTTGGCTAAAATTCACATCTCTGATAGCTGAGGCTGAATGTGCTCTGATCAAATGGCACAGCTTGAGTTACTGCTAACAACTGATGCCTTGTCTTACTGGCTTTTATTTTTAAACACATGCCCGCATCCATATTGAACCATTCTGTACATTTGCGTTCAGTTTCCCACTACAAACATTGTTAAGAAATGGAGCAAGGCATATTTGTTCTGGTTTTTGGTTTAGTTTCAAGGGTTGGGTGAGGAGCTTGGCCTGGTGGCTGCAATTGGTCCCAGGGTTCCAACTTGGTGTCATGATGGCAGGTAACCAAGTCTCCCCACTCTCAGACCTAGTAACTGTAAAGGCTGGGCCTGTGGGCAGAACAGCAGAGAGAACAGAATTGCATTTCACATGGCACCTTCTCGTCCTCAAAAGAACTAGCAACATGTTTGGTAAATGGCAAAAACAATAAATAAAATAAAACAAGTCTGATTAAAAACATGTCTGCAAACACTCCCTTCCTTTTCGCTTAAGCAAGAGAATAGAGCTGGCTTCCTTTGACTTTATCCCAGAATAAGTATGTTTGGAATAATGTAATAAATGGGGGGGAAGAGGAAATATCTCTTGCCTTAAAATATTAAATGTTCCCGAAATGAAAATACTGCTCTCTTCACTGGATGTTACAGCAACAGTATTGTGTTTCACCAACTTCCTTAGAAGGCCAATTATCTAAAATTAGTATTGCAGTTTCCTTCCTCTTTCCTTCCTTCCTTCCTTCCTTCCTTCAGTTCCTTTCCTTCCTTTTTTCTTTCTTTCTTTCCAACCCAGTTGTATTCAAGGCTTGGGAGTTGACAGTGGAGTTTACGAAATGCAAAACAAAGAACTAACCCCAAAATAAGTTGTACACATGCTTGATTTGAGAGTTTATTTTTTCCCTTCTCTTTGGATTGCTCTGTGTGCAGAGCGGTGACCAGGGCTACCCTGAGATTGAAATTTGCTGAGAGAAGGAAATCTCCACTCCCAAACTCCTCAAAGGCACTCCAGGAAACCAGTCTTCCCGGGGTTTCGCCTGTTAGTATGGCCACATGTCAAACTCAATCTGTTACAGGGCATACAACCCCCAAATCAGCATCTCAGGAAATGTAGCCTACATCCTGTGGCCATCTGGAGCTCGCTCCGCTGAGCCGTCTATTTTTCACCGGAGAAGTTGCAGAAAGGGTTGATCAATCACTGTGCCAGTTCAAACACAAAGCCTCCCTCCTGCCTCCTGATCGCTCCAGCTCTCACTCCCCAGTCCCCCCTCCCCAGCCCCTCCGAACAAGGCCCCACATCAAAGCCGGAAACTCAAAGCAAATGTGCCAAAAGCCCAAATGGAAGCGGCGGAATTGGAGACGGCTTTATTAAGTGTCACTTCTTAACACAGCCCCCAAACAGACAGAGGTGACGACGGTCACACCCAAAGCAGAATTTCGGCACACCACGCCGGCTGGAGGGTAGGGCTCCCCAGCGAGATTTCCAGTCCCCCCCCCCCAAAGTTGTTTCTTTAATAACTCACCTTGAGACAGCGGCCAGGCCAAATGACAGCAGTGTGCCTCCCCTGGGGTTCCAGAACAAGCCACGTCCTGGTGCTCTCCCGTGGACTCCCATGGAAACGTGCGGATGGCTGGTCTGCCTGCTCTTCCTTCTTGAATGTTTCTTTGAATCGGACACAGATGACAATGCCTCCACCGTTGCGTAAGAGAAAGCGAGGCTGGCGTGGTCCTGTTATCGTTCTTACCTGGCTCTTTGCCCCTTGCTTAGAACATTGTCCTTATCCTTCAGGGTAATGAATACGCGTGGTTCTTCCAGTGTCCCCATCTCTTGCAGATGGGGGCTTCACAGTCAGATGGGCTTCAGTGAAAAATCACAGCCCCGCCACATGCCAGTCGTGGACCGGTGCACCTGCAGGGCTCACTTTTCCAGGTCTCCACTCTACCATCTGCAAAATGGGGACAAATCAGCATTCCTCGAGGAATTTGAGTTGCTGACAAGATTAGTGAGAAAATGCGTGTGAAGCCTCAGGACAGTGCTGGCCAGTTAATAGACACTCAGTATAGGTGCTTCGTGGCTGTTGTTGTTCACGTATTCATTCAACAAACACTCTCCAAATGCCCTCTCTGTGCTAGCCACCAGCCTAGGCACTGTGGGCAGTGATGAACAAAAGAGGCGAGATCTCAGTTTCCGTGGAGTGCGTGATCTCATCAGAGGAAACAGAGGATTAAAAGCACACAAATGAATAGACAAGAACAAGTAGAGGCTAATGCGATAGAGAAAGACCTGAGGTTGGGACATTGAGATGAGAAGCTCTGGAAAGTTCCTCTGAAGATGAAAGGACTGAGCCCAAGACCTGAATTACAGGAGACTCCAGGCATGTGAGAATCTTGGGGCAGAACATTCCAGGCAGAGGGAACACGCGCAAAGGCCATGATTCAGGTTGGAGCTTGGCATGTAATCTGTGGACAGAAAGAAGGTTGATGTTCTCAGAGCACAGGAAGGAGGATGCATGGAAGAATAGAGAGAGTGGGATGTGGCCGTGGCCTTACTTCCGCCGAGTTCTAAGTGTTCACGTGACTCAAGGAGTCATTTTGCATTTCGCTCCCCACCCCCTTCCTTCCTGAGTCTGCCAGTCTGTTGCACAGGACAAGGGCAGAGTTCCTTTATCCCTCTGCGGCCCAAAAGCCCCCTCTGGCATTCATAAAGGCACAAATTGTTTCCAAGAGAAATGCAGAACCTCAGAGCCAAGCAGCTTTGAAATCTCTGGAGGGAAGTCCACACACATGCCAAAGCAGGCAAAGTAGAAACATGTCTTTTTTTTTTTTTTTTCCTTTCCCAGAAGTAAAATGGACATCGGAAATGGTAGAATACGTGGTGACTGAAATCTCAGTTTCGTTCCATTTGGTTTTTCATGCTTTGTACAAAGGGCTAATGTCTGATTGTTATCTGCATATCTTTTCTATGAGGTTCCGTGAGTTCTGACAGAGAGAACATGCCATGAGGACTCGTGTTCCATGATTGGCTTTTCAGTTCTGCGCCTTAATCGCAGTGTGACTTTAGTTAATTTTCTTACCCTCTCTGAGCAGAGCCTCTCTTTCCTCAGCTGCACACTAGAGATCCTAATATTTATGCTGTAAGAATTAGGTCAGGGTCAGTAGGAGAAGCACTTAACGTGGCGCCGGCAGCAAGCAGGGACCCTCAGTGAGCAGGCACTCTGCAGGCACTGGTGCAGAACTGGCAGGAATACAAGCCCCTCGCTCAGGGCACAGTAAAGTGCTGCCCATGTGCCAAATCAGGACTACCGCCAGTTCTTACAAATAAAGTTTTATTGGAACACAGCCGCACCTACTGGTGAATGCTTTGTCTGGCACTGCTTTCCTGCTACAAGAGCTAAGGAGCTGCCGCAGAGGCCATAGGGCCCACAAAGCCCAACTTACTCTCTGGCCCTTCACAGAAACAGTTTGCCACTCTTTGCTCTTGACTCCAAATGTCAATGCCCTTTCTAGTCTTTCTTTTTTAAAGATTTTATTTATTTATTTGACAGAGAGTGAGAGTGCCGGAGAGTACAAGCGGAGGGAATGGCAGAGGCAGAGGGAGAAGCAGGCTCCCCACTGAGGAGGGAGCCCGATGTAGGGCTCGATCCCAGGACCCTGGGATCATGACCTGAGCCGAAGGCAGATGCTTAACCATCTGCGCCACCCAGGTGCTCCCCTTTCTAGTCTTTCAAGTTGCCTGAAACTTTGTTCCGTGTCACAAAACCATCTTGTGTTCCCAATCGTGACTTGGTCATAAAAGGCAGTTACTACAGTGATTCAATTGAATTAAATATGCGTGTACACACACACACACACACACACACACACACACACACCTATTTATGTTTCTTGGTGTTGCTCAGCCTTTTATTCTTCCCAGAGAGCCCTTCTCTCTGTTGTGTAGTCATTTTTTCCAAACCATTCTGGCCCCTTTATCTGTGTGGGGCTGACAGACGCTATAGGTTTGCAGCTACCCGAATCACCTTTGCCCTTTGCAGGATCTCATGTTCCTGGGTTGAGCAGACCCTGCTGACCAGCCGGCGCCTCTGCATTCTATCTTAACTCTCTCTGCCCCTCCCCCCAGATGTCAAACATTGGAAGACCTTCTCAAAGTCCCCAAGCAAGAATTGCAAATAATAGACCTGCCAGTTGGGGTCGGGCAGTGGGATCCTAAGCCAAGCAGCTGGGACTGGAATATCCTACAGAATGTCCACCACCCCCTCCCCCTCCTCCTCCTGACTTCATGTCCTGCCACTCTAGTCCTTGCTTCCTCCAGCCCAGGGCCCTTGGCCTCCTTCCAGTTCCTCAGTCACCCCCAGTCACTTGGTCTCGCTGTTCCCTGTGGGAGTACCCTTCCCTCACACAGGGGACCTTCACTCATGAACCGTCTCCTTGAGTCCTGCCCTGACTACCACATTGAATATGAAACCCGCCACCCCTAGGAACATTCCTGCTGGATCTCCCGGGGGGGCTTTAATTCTCCCATAGCATTTCTGACCTTCTACCATACTCTATTACTTGTTTATTATGTTCATTGTTCATCATTGATCTCCTCCATTATATGTAAGCTTCACAAGAGCAGGGACTGGGATGTGTTCTGTTCATTGCTCTATTCCAATCGAGCCCAGAACTTACGTATTTATTGATTTATCAAACACACTGCACTTATTTTGTGCCGGACACTGTTCTAACCTCTTTAAAGATATCTACTTACTTAAGGGTAAGTACTCGACAAATAGTCACAGAATTGGGAGAATAGAGAGACAGCAAGGGTGTAATGGTCTGGAGTAAGACTGAGTGGCATTCCAGCCCGTACTCTTGACACATTCCTACTGTGTGACCTTGGGCAAGTCACTTAAACTCTCTGAACGTCAGTTCTTTTTCACTGAGAAAAGAGAAATGAGAATTCTCATTCGAAGAGTTGATGGAAGAGTTAAATAGGACATTGCTTAAAAGGTCTTGGTATCATTTGCTGCACAGAGAAAGAGTTGATGGTGGTAGCACTTTGGTAGTGATGGTGCCATGTCCCTAAGCAGAGTCTCGGAAGTGCCAGGCAGGCCGTCACTTCTTGTTTCCATCACTATCCCTCTTTCTTCGAAGAGCAACAAGACTTATTAGGATCATCCATAAATGTCAGTTCTTCAAGCCAAATTAAGGAAGGAGTTGGAAAAATTTTCTTGGGCAAAGTTCCCTTGAAATTAGTGGGAACTATTTGAAAAATTTCGGTTCTAGTGCCTTTTTTTTTTTTTTTTTTGATATGGTGGTAAGAACACTTAGCATGAGATCTACCCTCTTAACAAATGTTGAAGTGTGTAATACAATGATTAACTGTAGGCACAATATTGTACAGATCTCTGGAACTTAGTGACCTTTCATAACTAAAACCCTCTACCTACTGAAAAGGCCTACCCCATTTCCTCCTCCCCACAGCCCCTGGAGACCACCATTCTACCCTCTGCTTCTAGAAGTTTGATGATTTTAAATACGTCATATAGGTATTTGTATTTGGGATACCGCATCTAGGGGTTACAGTTTTCATCCTTCAGTGCCTGGCTTTTCCCACTTAGCATGGGTCCTCCAGCTTAGTCCCTTTGTTAAGGATGAATAATATTCCATTGTATGTACGGTGACTTTTTTTCATGACTTCAAAGAAAACGTAAGAATGGGTGACTTAAATATAAAAATGGATTTGTTTAGTCATTCAACAACCATTATGTGTATTTGTTGAATACCTGATGTGAGCTGAAGGCTTTGTTCCAGAAATTGAGGACACACAGTGATGACTCTACTTTGCGTGACCACTCTCCTACAGGTCTCACTGTTACAGTGACGATGGGTGGGCGAACCACACGGTAAATGTCGTGATGGGGAAATACCCAGCGCACGTGCACGTGTCCTGTGTTGCTGTCACTGTCTTTCAAGTCCTGGGTGCTGCGTTACACACTGATCGTGTTCATATCACGGTCGTACCTGTGATGCACTTTCTATCATTATCCACTGCTTACAGGGAGAAAGTGAAGTTTAAAGAGGCTAAACTGTCCGAGATCAGTTAGTAAGAGACAGAGGCAGGAATCAAACCCCAAGCAAGAGTTCTTCCACCAGGCCTACATCAGTAAGTGGCTGACATTAGCTCTGCCGACGTACAGCTGATGGGCACCTTCTGAGTTCCTTGCCTTTTTAGAATTTGTTTTCTCGTCTGTACCACTGTAAGACCATTAGAAGGACATAAGACAATAAACAGAAAGTAATGAGCTAAGACTTAGCCCATGGTATGCAAAACATGTTAGTTCTCATCCCTCTTTCTTCTTAAACAACTTTTTGATTGTCGAATCCTAAGTGAATGTACAAACATACACACCAAATAATTACATTAATAATAGCTAATATCAGTGAAGCACTTCCCATGTGCAAGGCACTGTGTGAAGCTCTTTTCATGGATGAACTTACTCTATGATTGCCGGGTAGGAACTGTTATTATCTCCTTCGGCAAAGGAGACGGAAGGGCAGAGATATTAGATAAATTGCCCAGGGTCACAAAGCTCTTACAGGGCAGGCCAGGATTTAATTCCTGGTGGTCTGGTTCCAGAGCCTACTCTTGGTCATTCTGCCATCCAGAAAAGGGTTGCAGATACCCTTAGAAGTGGTGCTGCCATGGGTATGATTCCAAAAACCCAGCTGATTTATTTGTCCTCAAAATTATGCAATAGTATCATGTCACTGACAGCCTCATGTAGCTGATGGTCCCATACACTTCCCCTTGTAGTATCAGTCCATGCCATGATAAGGCCCGCAATATCTGTCTTAGACTGTACTCTTCCACCCCACCATCAGCTTGTTCAGCATCGGTACACAAGCAAGTACTGTAAATGGGCTCCCGGACAATTTCAGCGAGCTTGCAACACCTCCCAAGATTTGTAATAGAGCTCATGATTTAAATTTTGGAATGGAAGATTGGGAAGCTGTCTCCATACTGCTACTCCCCAAAGCTGCTCAGATATTTCTATGTCATTAACTAAAAGTCATGTCCACTTTCTCAATGCCTCTGTCCAGCTCAATAAAGCATGTAGTCCAAATTATAGAACATACTTTCCATGCCCCCACAGAATTACCCAAAAAAAGACTTAAACACAAGTAAGGAGGAAGGGGAGTCATTCCTTTGTGCTCTTTTTCAAAGCTCCAACCCTCAATCGGGGCCCCCAAAGCTTGAGTTACCTCATCTGGACGCTGCTTTGCAAAGAAATTGGTCCTTTCTCGGGCAATGAAATATTTGCTAACTTCTCCTAATGAGTGTGGTTTTGCAGACTGTAATTTCTCTGCAGCTACATTGCCAGGGCAGGTTTAAACAGAAATATGCAAACAATAAAGCACGACAGGGCACGCAGAGTTGGGTCATAAAATGCACGTCCCCTGTGTGTTGTGAGGCAAGACGCCAGCGGCCTTGTGCCCTCGGCCACCTGTGTGCGATTCCAGCCGATCATCTGTGACTCACTGGAGGCTGGTCAGATCGTTTCTGTCCCGAGGCCATTTTATTATAACGTTCGGTTGTGAATTTCATTAAGTTTTACAGTCCTACACATGTGTGTTTATAACAAAAGCTATCTTCCCTTGTGGGATGACATTTGTTTTTATAAAACAAAAATTAAATCAAAATCTAAGCTTACGGAGGTTTAAAAAAATGCGTGTGAAAAACAATAGAAAATAAATTGTCAGCGTCAACCAACGTGAAATGTAAATCAAGGTCAAGCGAGAGGCCTCAAGAACCATTTTTGGCATTATTCAAAATGCCACAGGGAACGTAGAAGGGGATGCCATGGACGCATGCTCGTGGGCCACGGAATAGGGAGCTACTGAACTCTGGCCAGTGTCAAGACACACCTAGGCAGAAAAATATGAAATTTTACGTAGGCAGCAAAAAGGGGGTATTTCTTTCTTCATTACAGAAGCTGGTGGGTCCAAGCTGCCGTCTGTGGAGAGCGGTAAGGGAGAGTCAGGGATCACTGCATTTGAGCTTCCAGCCTTTCCCAGGGTGGTGTGGATTCAGGAGAGGCAAAGGGGCCCTTCAGATATTGTGTTCATCTCTCTGTCTCACGGAACAGAATGTTTGGGCCTCAAACCTTCTAAGAAATTAGCAATTAGCACCTTTTATATTTGGGTGAATCACTTAGTTCGGGGGCTGGCCAGTGTTTTTGGTCAGGGGCCAGTACACATACAGTAAATATATTGAGCTTTTCTGGCCCTATGGTCTCTGTCGTAACTACTCAACCCTGCTGCCCTAGCCCGAAAGCAGAGATAATACATAAACAGGTGCGCGTGACTAGGTTTTAAGGAGGACTTTTTCATGGCCACTAAAATTCTAATTTTATTTATTTTCACACATTACAAAGTATTTTCTTTTTAAAAAGAAAGCATGTAAAAATTCAAAAACTATCCTTAAGCGCACAGGCTGCACAAAAACAGATTTGGCCTATGGGCTATGGTTCACTGACCCCTGATTTAGGCCGGTCCCAGAAACCCTGGGGGGGACATGGGAGATTGCCATTGGGTAACCTGGCTAGCTCTGCTCCTTTTCTCAGTGAGGCTACCTCTCCAGTGGGCTAGAATAGAAAAATTCAAGAGGCTACAAGCCAGTGGCAACGCTCTCCTTGACATTCTGATATTTAATAGTATATACTTGACCTGTGGCTCCTGGGTGGCACAGTCGGGTAAGTGACCGACTCTTGATTTCAGCTCAGGTGGTGATCTCAGGGTCATGAGATCGAGCCCTGAATGGGGCTCTGCTCTCAGTGCGGAGTGTGCTTGAGATTCTCTCTCCCTCTTCCTCTGCCCTCCCCCTCCCCAGCTCATGCTCTCTCACTCAGTCTCTAAGATAAATAAAGAAATCTTTAAAAATATATATACTCAACCTAAATTATGATTTTTATGGAGATCACTAAGTATATTTAATTTTGACTTTATTTAATTTTTTAAATTTTTATTTATTTTCTTTAAAGATCTTATTTATTTATTTGACAGAGATAGACAGCCAGCGAGAGAGGGAACACAAGCAGGGGGAGTGGAAGAGGAAGAAGCAGGCTCGCAGCGGAGGAGCCTGACGTGGGGTTCGATCCCAGAACACGGGGATCACACCCTGAGCCGAAGGCAGACGCTTAACGACTGCGCCACCCAGGCGCCCCTGACTTTTTTTTTTTTTTTTTTAAGATTTTATTTATTTATTTGACAGAGAGAGATAGGCAGCCAGTGAGAGAGGGAACACAAGCAGGGGGAGTGGGAGAGGAAGAAGCAGGCTTCCAGTGGAGGTGCCTGATGTGGGGCTCGATCCCAGAACACCGGGATCACGCCCTGAGCCGAAGGCAGATGCTTAAGGACTCTGCCACCCAGGCGCCCCTAATTTTGACTTTTTATAAAGGTAGTTAATAACCACTGTTACCTCACGTGACCTTTGGCAGGATCGTGCCCATGTGGTCCAAAGCCTTATTCCACAAATTTTAAAAAGAGAGATACAGCTGTTACACCTGAGATCCAGCTGTGGCAAATTCTATAGTCCAGCCAGTAGTCACTCCTCATACCCCCTCCAAGGGAGAGGTAGTCTCCCCTCACCCCTACCCCTTCTTTGATTTTAGGTTTGGCCAGGGGACTTAATTTGGTCAGTTGAGGAAGAAAGGTCCATGAGGGCGGAAGAGAGAGTGTGGCAGTTCCGAGCATAGACCATCCGCGGAATCGCATGTTCCCATTGGCCCCGCAGGAGTTTCTGCCCTCCGCCGTGAGACGATTATGCCCAAGGAGCTGCTGCCCCTTCAGCTTGGCCCCAGCATGCGAGACCCCGGAGTCAGCCTCGCTTTGCCTGGCAGCCTGGAGCCGGGCCACCCCAGCAGACCCGCAGACTCGCGGCCAGGAGCGGGGCAGGGCCTGCCAGCCCACAGGCCAGCTAGCCGGAAGTGAACGCTTTCGGTGGCATGCCGCTGAGCTTCTGGGTGGTTTGTTTTGCAGCATAATTAAGGCAATAGCTGACTAAAACACAAGTTCATGGCAGAGCGGGGACAAAACCCCAATTTCCTAAACCCAACCTGCTTTCCTTGCCACTTCACTGGAAGGAAAATAAATTTACAGAACACAGCTCCGGGCTGTAGAAGATCCTGTCGGTGTGGCCTCAGAGTCACAGTTTCCAGAACAAGGCAGGAGATCAGCTCTCCGTGGGGTGAAATTACGGATGGACCCTTCTGTGTGAAGGCCCTGAGCTCGCCTGGTGTGTGCGCCGCTTGGCGGCCGCATCCTGACGCGTGCGCAGTCGGCTTCCTGCCTGTCGCTCCTCCGCCTTGAAATAAGGGTTGTATTTCTTTCTTTCTCTCTTTGTTTTGATTGCCAGCAAAGCTTGGCACACCGTGAGAGAGAAACCTCTTTTTGTTTATCTTGAAATGGATGTGAGAGAAAAAGATCATGTCTCTAAATGGAAAAGGCAGTGTTAGAAAGAGAGGAGGAACATACCCTTAAATTGCTGAAGAATGATTCAAGGAGCATCGAAGCCCAAAAGAAATCCTTGGGCAGACTAAGCTCCCGTGGAATTGTGGGCGTCTAGAAGTTTCCGTGCTCATTTGCACATCTTCCGATTGCGCAGAAGCACCTCGCTTTGTGTTCTTGAACGGTTGTCGTAAATTTGGTGCTAAACTCAATTTAATGATTGGCCTCAATAGGGCCAGGATTTGGCACAGGGGTTGTACACGTGAGAAGGACAATTCAGAACAAAAGAAAATGGATTCAGTGAAGTGCCCTATTTTCCCCTGTTGCCATTAATAATTTTCCCTGGGCACAGTGGATTGAAAGGAGAGCTTGCCCAGGAAACCAGTTGGGTTTTTCTCCGTCAGTTCTATAGCCACTAAAATCATTTTAAAAAACAATTTCAAAGGGGCGCCTGGGTGTCTCAGTTAAGCACCTGCCTTCAACTCAGGTCGTGATCCTGGGGTCCTGGCATGAGTCCTGCATCGGGCTCCCTGCTCAGTGAGGAGACTGCCCCTTCCTCTTTCTCTGCCTGCTGTTCCCCTGCTTGCACGCTCTCTCTCCCTCTCTCTGACAAATAAATAAATAAAATCTTGAAAAATAGTAATAATAAAGAAAATTAATTTCCAAACAATTTCAAAAACTAAATATGTTCCCTTTAAACTGCTACCAGTTTTCTAGAAGCATCAATAAAGAGCCATAAATGAGGGTCATTCGAAGACCACTAATAAACAGAAAGATAAAGCCGGAAAAGCACCTGCAAAGCAAAGTTGTGCTTTAAGTGTAGCGTAACTCAGCACTGTAAGAAAAGAGCAGCCTTGAAAATTAACGGTCTCCTTGATCATAACTAAAAATGGATCGAGTCTGCCGACTTTCCCCATGGAAATAAGAAATTATTCGTGAATATGATCAATCGTCATCAGTATGACAATAAGACCAGGTTACACACTGGCTCAAATACTGGGAAATCAAATAAAAGAAAAAAGGTGGTTTTTAAACTTGGCTTTTCTTTTTTTCACTTTTTCTTTAAAACACCACCAAAATAAAGCAACCTCAGAGCCATGATTTCCATCAAAATGAGAGTAAGGCAAAGCAGAATCACTGGTGTGTTCTTGTTGGTTGTGCTAACACCCAGTGCCAGGGTAAGGAGGCAAGCCCAAATGTACCCGACAGTCCCCTTCCCAAGCGGCACTCCCTGGTGTCATGCTGCACTGAGGAGGGCGGGGGAGGTTTACCTTCTCCTCATTCACACAGACACCCCCTAAGATCACCAAGTCAAGCATCTGCCGTAGGAGGTGCCATTTTCCTATTCACACAAAGGCTCTAATGTGGGCTAGTGGCAGCCCCAAGCCAAAGCAAAGTGACTGCCAAGTACTACATTTGAGCAATAAATAATACTTAGAAGCCTCACCAGTATTGTGAGCATGTCAAAAAAATCACAGAAGTGTTCATGAAATTATGTTTTAATTCTGGGCCTTGTCCAACAATATCATGGAGTTCTGTCAACCGAGCAATAGCATTCTTGCTTTTAGCACACATTGTTTTGCTTCGTAGATGCCATATTTTGCTGGCTGAGAAAAGACTGGGCCCAGGATTAGCGACTGATGAAATGGCCCTTCGGTAGAACGTACCAAATATGACTAAGCCCATTTAGTTGCACTGCTGGTCTGCTCACGAGGGATAGATGTAGCTCTTTTAAGCCCAACCCAGATGAGCTTTTAGTTCTGGGCTGTTAAAGGAGTCACGGGTACTGTTAAAGTGGGATTTCTTTTATGTTCTTGCAGATTCATTCAGGTTTCCTCAGCCTGCTCCATACCATATCCATAGTCCAGTAGTTTTCTATTTAAATTTTCTCATTGGAATAACTTAACACGATGGAGTATTTCAAATGCAATACAATTAAATATGATGTAACATTTCTTAAGGGCAATTTTACTTAAAATAAGGCCTGGAAATACTAGATCCTTTTGAACCAGCAGTTCTTGGCAACCTCCTGGCTACATCTCCTTTCATAATTCTCATCTTCATTTAGTCCTTTGTTCTAGCATTTTCCTTCCTGTCTTTAAGTCTCTACACCTACTCTTCTTTCTCCCTGAGATCCTCTTCCTTTCTGTCTTCCCATATTTCCTGTTCGTCCTTTGCCTCCCAGCTCAAGTACGATTTCTTCAGTGAAATCTTGCATGACTTCCCTAAATTATTCTTTCTGCATGGCTGTTTGATTCGTGGCCTCTGTCTTCCACAAGTAGGTCAACAGATCTGTATCCCCAGAACCTCAGCCGGGGTCCAACACCAAGGAAACTTTCATCAGTTGTTAGGATGTAAATGTTTTGTGTCCATTCCAAAGTTCATGTGGTGAAACTTTACCCCTCCATGTGATATTATTGGGAGGTGAGCCTTTTGGGAGTTAATTAGATCTGATGAGGTCATGAGGATCGGAGCCCCGTGATAGAAATAGTGTCCTTATAGGAAGAAGAAAAGAGACGAGCTGGTTTGCTCTCTCTGCAAGTCTGGAAGAAAACTCTCACTGGGAACTGAAGCTGCCACCACCTTGCTTTGGGCCTTGCCGGTCTCCCAAACTGGGAAATACATGTCTGCGGTTTAAGTCCCCCAGTCTAGTGTTTTGTTATAGCAGCCCGAGCAGACTGAGACAACAACTATTTGTTGATGGACAGATGAACGAAAGGGTGAGAGGAAGAAGGGGAGAAGGGAAAATTTATCTGAAGGAGATAACGGATGCGTGTTCAAGATTTACCCATCACCATATGATCAGACCAGTAATCATGAGAGCAGAAGCCTGGAAATTGGTGTTTCTCATATGAGTACCCTACATGGCCTCTACGAATGATCCCCTGCCGTTAGAGGGACAGCCTCAGCATATTGTTAGACAAATGAAAAAAGTTAGAAGACAGCATTTACTGCATGGATCGCACTTTCTTTTAAGAAAAGTATAACAGAGCAACAGAAATGTGCACAATAATCTAGAACAAGGACCAGAACCCATCAACACATCAAGAATAGCTGCCTCGGGATGGTATAAATCTGGACGATTCCTTTCTTCTCTTTTGCTCACCCGTATTTTCTCATTTCTCCACAATTAGCATGTGCCATTTCTGTGTACCATATGTTGCTTTCCTCCCACACAGGCGCCATTTTTCCCTCATGTCTACTTTGAGGCAGGCTGAGTACCTTTTTGTGTTCTCCAAAAAAGAATCTGCTTAAACTGTGAGCACTGGCAAGCAGTGTAAATTCTATGGAAGTTTTTCAGTGAGGGAAAGAGGATGCTTCCACCTCAGAGCCCACAGTGATGATCTCAAAAAAGGTCCCCACAAGACATTCTCTCCTATCTGGGCTCTTTTCTAAGTAACTAGTGGGTTTCCCTCTGTCTCTCTCATCTTTTTCCCCCACGTAGCTTCTCAATCTCCCTTGGCCCCTCGCCTCAACTCCAGCATCTGATTCTTATAAATGTAAAGTTACTTCCTTCTTCTGCAGGAAAACTTGTCCTGGCCCCATGCTTGTTCCTACCCCACAGTTGGCTAAATGTAACTTCTCAGCAAAGGCCACATTTCCTCAGTTACAAAAAAATCCTCAAACCAGCTGCTGAGAAGACACAATTTCATCCATGTTGTTATGCATAAACAATAAAATTTAAACCATAATTATCTAAAGATGAAGAAGTTTGTGTGTGATTTATCATTTTCCCACAGAGTACTTCATCACTTCCTAGGGAAGACCATTACCCGGCCTTTAAGGCAGAAATATTTCAATGAAGAACAGAAGTATAGACCACAGCCTGAGCCAAGATTTTGCTGATCTTTCGGGAACATGATCCACTGCACATTGGTCTAGTTATCAAATTTCCCATCATCCTCTAGACATTGGTTTTCAAATTCTCCAAGCTGGTAGAACTTTGAAAATCCAATTCTTGGTGGAATTATAGGGCATCTTAAAAGGCTTGGCACAAACACAAATAAATAAATCTACCAGAACTCCATTTTCTTAAGAAGTTCTGGCTGTTGCCTTTTGAGCCTTAAGAACTTCACAGGACCCAGTATGAAGCCACAGTTCTTGGTAATTGCACAGAAACGAGGAAGGGGCTGGAGATGGCCAAGTTCTAAAGCATTTTTCCAACCATTCTAATTCTAATTCACCCCAATTTCTATCCAGAGCTCCCATATATAACTGAAGTCAGAATTTCTCTCCTTGTTATAAAAAATCAGATATAACCTTTGTGAGTTTTCAGTAACAGTATCTTTCTTTTAACTATAATATGCCAGGTCCTGTCGAAAGCTTAGCATGCATCGTCCCATCCAGTTCTCCCAGTAATCCTGTCTACATTGTACAGATACTGTTCCTGTCACTATTTTATTAGAAAACTAGGGGTTAAATGACCTGCGTAAATTCCCTTAGACGGTGGAGGCTGCACTTGAATCAGTGACTGACATCAAATCCATGACCCCTAACACTTTGAAACATTCCTGCTTCCCCTATAAATTTAAATCTTCTCTGCCTTCATTTTAGCACAGAGCTAGAGAGAATTATATGATGTCCTTAGAACAGATGCACTAATGTTATATGTGCAAAAAGGTTTTCTATTGCTTTGGCCCAACTATTTTTTTAAATGACCCCTATTAGATAGCAGTTAAACATCTGTGTTCCCAAATGGTTGGGAAGAACAACATGTGTGTTTCAGCCCCTAGCACTGTAAGTCCTAAAAACCAAGGAGAGTAAATTCAAGGACTGTTGTTATAGAATATATTAATATAATATCATTCCAAAGTCTTAGTCTTCTGAAATTAAAATTGTCATATCCTATATCTGGTAGAATGTGTATATACCTAGACAAGAGCACACAATTGTAATTTTCCCAAATAATTATTAGAAAGCATACACCAGTGCTCTATTCTGTCTTAACTATGTAAACTCAAAAATCTTTAAAATTATTTGTCCTTTAGAATCTGCTGTTAAAAAATATACAGAAAGGGGCGCCTGGGTGGCTCAGTCGTTAAGCGTCTGCCTTCGGCTCAGGGCGTGATCCTGGCGTTATGGGATCAAGCCCCACATCTGGCTCCTCCACTGGGAGCTGCTTCTTCCTCTCCCACTCCCCCTGCGTGTGTTCCCTCTCTCTCTGGCTGTCTCTCTCTGTGTCAAATAAATAAATAAAATCTTAAAAAAATATATACAGGAAGAATTTACAATTTGTTCTTCAAGATAGATTTTTACGAATACAAAACTTCTTACCTCTTCATATAAACGTGTAGGTATTTTCTTCCAGGTCAGACTCAATTAACCCTCATCATGTCTTCATACTAGAACTGTTTGTAATTCGGCAAAAGACAAAACAAAGTTATGATGAAAGCGGTCATCACTTTGGGTCTCATTTTTCAGTACAATACTCAAGGATAAAGTTTAAAGAGTATCCTAGTTACTATCCAAAGCCTTGACTCCCACTATGAAATATTACTGTCTCACACAGAAATAAAGTTTGAAGAGGAAAAATTTTTTGTCCTAACCAGTCCTTCTAAACTTTCTTATATATGCGTTTATGGCATCAAAAATTAGATATCCAGAGGTACTTCTTTAGAGAGCCCCATTTCTTACATTCTTTTCAGGAGAAAGCCCTGCCATCCATCCAGTTTGAGTTCCAATTTTGGCTCCACTGGACACTAGTTGCGTGACCTCGTGCAAGGTCCATAACCTCAGCTGCTGTGCTTGTAAAATAGAGATTATAGAGTTAAAGCGTGGATGAAATGGGATAATATTTGTAAAGGTCAAATATCTAGCATGATGCCCAGCACACAGTAGTCACTCTCATGATCGTTTCCAACCTTCCTCTAGCCACTTCTCAATATCTTATTGCCCCGTATGAATGCAAATCCACGAGTCCTACCATCGCCCTACCACTCTGGGATACGCCAAGTTCTGGTAATTAATAGCCATGATTATCAACATGGTGTTGGGTCTTCCTTGGCACTCCAAATTTTCCACTATCTACCGAACTCTTTGGGATGAAAATGTTTGGGAAGATCTCTCACATAATGCAAATTTCTGAGATACTACTAACACCAAGTTCTTAGTTTATATTACCTAACTCTCACGTGGCAAGGATTGTTGAGAAAGAACAACATAGGACAGATAAGTTTTGATGAGAGAAAAGGACAGAGAAAAGAACTTAGCAAGTTGGCATCAAGGGAACACGTGTCTGTGGGATCAGCATGCCCACCATTTTATATGCAACAGCAGAGGTCCCTTGTTTCCTACCTCACCGGTATGATTGCCAGGTGTGAGCACCCTTCCACTCACAGTCTGGCCCCCCCTTCCAAAGCTCAGTCGTCAGGACTGAGTCCACATCCGTTTTCTCCAACACATACAGACCAGACCTTATGAACAGTTGTATATTATATTCTATAGCCCTTTAGAGGAGTACTTCTGAAACAGTTCACACCCATGCAAACTTCCTGAAGACCTTGTTAAAATGTAGATTCTCATTCGGGAGGTCTGGAGTGGGGCCTGAGGTCCTGCATTTCTTTTCTTTTCTTTTTTTAATTTTTAATTTTTATATTTATTTTTTGATGTAAAGTTCGATGATTCATTAGTTGCGTATAACACCCAGTGCACCATGCAATATGCATCCTCCTTACTACCCATCATCAGCGTATCCCATTCCCCCACCCCCCTCCCCTCTGAAGCCCTCAGTTTGTTTCTCAGAGTCCATAGTGTCTCATGCTTCATTCCCCCTTCTGATCACCCCCCCCTTTCTTTATCCCTTTCTTCTCCTACCGATCTTCCTAGTTCTTATGTTCTATAGATGAGAGAAACCATATGATAATTCTCTTTCTCTGCTTGACTTATTTCACTTAGCATTATCTCCTCCAGTGCTGTCCATGTTGCAGCAAATGTTGAGAAATCGTTCTTTTTGATAGCTGAGTAATATTCCATTGTATATAGGGACCACATCTTCTTAATCCAGTCATCTGTTGAAGGGCATCTCGGTTCCTTCCACAATTTAGCTATTGTGGACACTGCTGCTATGAACACTGGGGTGCATATGGCCCATCTCTTCACTACGTCTGTATCTTTGGGGTAAACACCCAGTAGTGAAATGGCTGGGTCATAGGGTAGCTCAATTTTTAACTTTTTAAGGGATGAGGTCCTGCATTTCTAACCAGCTCCCGGGTGATGCTGACGCAACAATGAGAAAGAGTACTCTGAGCTTTCAGATCATTTTCCTAGTGACGACATGCATTCTGACAACAAGCCGGTGGAAAGGGAAGGCGTATATTTCATCTCTATTTTGCAGAAAGGTGCATGGCAGTTAAATGCCCTGTGGAAGTCAGGTTGGGCAGACATTCCATCTGAATCCGGCGTTCTTCCAGTAGCGCGGTGCTGCCCTCGCTTTGATTCTCAGGGCCTGAAGTGTCATCACTGCCTTCTGATCGACTCACAGATACATTTTAGAGGAAAGAGAGTAAATGATGTAGCTAGCTGCCTTTCTCTCTCATGTTCCTAGGTGTGTTATCTAGTCCATCTTGCCCCCCTATTCCCATACTACACCTCTTCCCGCCTTCTCACAGTCTTCACTATGTAAACTCGTGTCACACAGAGGGACCACTTCACTTCCACCTCACAAACAAGTACTTACTGATCTTTCATTTGGGCAAGGATTCGAGTGGTAGTCTAAGGACAACAAGATAAGATTGGTCCCTGCCCTCAAAGAGCTTTCACGATATCAAAGACCGACATCAATACCAATCGCTAGAGTAGAAGGCAAGCCATGCCAGCACCAGACAGGATGTGACACAAAGAATAAGCGAGGTGAAGTGAAAGCACCAAGAAGAGAGCGATTGGTTTCTTGAGCTCAGGGAAGATTCTTAAGTGGAGACTGTATTTGTGGGTTAACCTTTAAACTAAAGCAGGATTTCGACATGTGGGAAAAATGTGGGGGAGGAAGAGAAGAAAGAAAAGACAGATTGCAGGCATGAGTAAAGGCTCACTGGAAGATTTGCTCGTTTGAAATGGTTAGTCTCCTCTGCTTCCACTTGTCCATCAGGCTTGTCCATCTGTAACAAAGTCCACTGGAAACGCGATACCTTCCCTCTAAGGTACTGGCGGCAGAGCGCAGTCTGATATCACTCCCCCTCGAAATGGAACCCATCCAGAGTCCCACATCTCATTCTTCCTGAGTCCAGTACACCTCAGGAGAAGGATTACTTTTCAAGAAGGGACTTAGAGGCTCAGATAACAAATCTCTCGTTGGTGAGTCATGTTCTTCTTGGCAATCCAACAGCCCATGGATATTTCCTTTCCAGACTCTTTCTTTTCCAATCATCCCTAATGGAAACATTGCTTCATGGCCTCCTTTGCCAAATCCTCTGGCTCACCTGAAGCCCAACTTCCGGGATTTCTTGCTTGAACTCAATTCCTATCTCCCATAAACAAATCAGCCAGGCTATCTTCCTTGAGCTATTTGGGTCCTAAGCATAAAAGATGATACTAAGTCATTGCAAGACAATTTTTATTTTTAGCTTTTCCAGGCTATCCAGTTTAGAAACTGGCAGTAAAGGAGGTGAGGCAGGCAAAGCACTAAGCAAACGGCAGATGCTCAATACATGTTCATTGTTGTTGATATTATTGGCTTCCATTCACCAACACGGTTTTGATAAAACCCAACTTCAAGGCATTTTTAATTTTCCTTAACAAGTGTTCCTCTTGTGCATTCTCTCCTGATACCTCCTTTCAGTGATGTGGAACATTCTACACAATCTCTGTTATTTCAAAAATGTCCCTGAACCAACCACCTCTGAAGAAGAAATCCTAAATAAATAATAGGTGTGTCTGCTTCCAAAGAAAAGGTTCCAGCCTTGGAAATATTGCCCCAACATTGTTCACCACAACCATTGTTAAAGTTCCAAATTACCCATGACTAGCAACTCTTTAAAATAGTCCTATGTGATCTTCAACATGTTCTCTCCTTGCCAACACTTTATAAGCTCTTAAAATAGGGGAGAAATCATAGATACCATCCCTACAGTGAGGTCTTCCATCCTCTACAGTAAGCTACTGCCAGTTTACCAGAAGTCACTTCCCATCCTTGGAACTCACATCTTAGAAGGACGTGTCATGTACATGTATTTGGCGGAGCGAAGGTCTGTCTGAAACAGGAAAATGTGTATTTTAGGAAGTGTAAGTGTAATCATATTACTTTGAAATACATGTAGCAAAAAATTAATTAAACCATCCATGTGTTGACAAGTTGACATTTGTAATTAGTATGCTAATTGTTTATAAATTGAGATCTCTAAAGAGCCCTATATTTGAGGTCATCTTGTAGTTGAAATAGTTTTTCTAATTTTTGACTACCATGTTTTCTTTTAAGATTTATTCATTTATTTTAGAGAACATGCAAGTAGGAGGGGCAAGAGAGAGAGGGAGAGAGAATCCCAAGCAGATTCCATGCCAGGCAAGGAGCCTGACACAGGGCTCAATCCCATGACCCTGAGACCAGGGCCTGAGCAGAAACCAAGAGTCCAGTGCTTAACTGTGCCATCCAGGCACCCCTTGACGACCATATTCTTTAACTGAAAACCTCACCCTTGCTCAAATCAAGCAGAATCTCAAATTAGAAGCTATGAAAATAAGAAAAAATGGTTTTCTTTCTTATTAGAAGTATGTTAATTTTAAATAAGTGTGAAAATCAGTACATTTTTAAGAAAGTAATCTTTAGTTCTTCTCTTTAAGGAAATGCTCCATCAACTTCCACTTTAGGAAGTATATGTTTGCATATATTTGCATAATTGAGTTCATATTTATAATAATTATTATTATAGCATTTTCCACTTAATTATATCTCTTGGAAAAACCTCATTTCACTAACTACATGATATTTTAAAATGCTTATGTCTAAACATTTATATATTCTCTTATTTTACATGTGTATTATTTCTAATTTTGTATTGCCAATAATGCTATAATAAACACTTTGTACATAATTCTTATATGCACTGTTATATACTGAAAAGAAATTCTTAGAAGTGAAATTATCCAACCAAAAGTACATTTTTTTAACTTATTATTTCAACCTAGTTTTAAACTTACAGGTGAGATGGAAGGGGAGTACAAAAAAAATCTCTTACACGCTTTTACCTAGATTTCCCACATTTTAACATTTCACCACATTTGCTTTATGAATCTCTCTCCCCACCTCCTCTCCCTCTCCCCCTCTCCTTTCCCCTAACCCTTTCTCTCTCTCTCCCTTTCCCTTCTGCCTTCCCTTCTTTCCTCCAAGCTCTCTCCTCTCCCAATTGAGAGTAACTTGCAGACATGATGCATCTTTACCCCTAAATGCTTCAGTGTGTATTTCGTAAAATTACAGATATTCTCTTATAGAAGCACATATAAAAATCTGATATAAAATTAACATTGATAGTATATATTGTCTAATCTACAGAATTTATGCAGATTTCTCCAACTGTCATGGTAGTCGTCTTTATAACAAATAAAATCCTGGATCATACATCGTCTTCACTTGTCATAAGCTTCTGGTTTTCCGTAATCTAAAACAATTCCTGGGGACCCTGGGTGGCTCAGTCCTCAGTCCGTTAAGCACGTGGGACTCTTGGTTTCAGCTGAGGGCAGAGCTCAGGTCGTGATCTCAGGTCCTGATCTAAAATCTGAGATGGAACCCCACATAGGGCTCTGTGTTAAGCGGGGAGTTGGCTCTCTCCCTCTGCCCCTCCCCACACTTGCTTGCATGCGCACGCACTGTGTCTCTCAAATAAATAAAATCTTTAAAACAATTCATCAACTGCTCTTTGTCTTTCACAGTATTGACATCTTTAAAGAATAAAGGCCCATGATGTTGTAAAATGTCCTTCACTCTGGATTTCTCAAATATTTTCTCACGAGTGGTTTCAGGTTACGTATTCGTGGCAGGAATACTGTAGCTGGGGTATTGTTTTCTTCTCAGAGCATCATATGATGAGGCCCTTGATGTGGGTTTGTGTCATTACTCAGGATGTTAACTTTGACCGCTTGGTCAAGGTGGTGTCCCCCACGTTTCTTGGTTGTGAAGATACATTTTTTCCCTTTTGTAATTGATACCTATTTTGTAAAACTAGGGAAATATCTATTACTCTCCAAACTTTGACCCACTGGTTTTAGTATCTATTGACTATTTTAGCTTGAATTCATGGTTCCTGTGATAGTTGCCAAGTGGTGATTTTCTAATTCCATCGTTCCCTCTGCATTTCTCAGGTGCGGTCTCCTAGAAGGAGAAACTCCTTTTCCTTAACTAATTAGAGCTATACAGACTCATGGTTTCCTATTTTAATTGGTCACAGTCTATCATTATCTCTATTTTGATGTTCAAAGTGTTCCAGATTTAGCTAGTGAGGGTTCCTTCCATTTGATACCCATGTCCTTTTGACATTTCCCCATAATTCTTTGAGCACTTCCTACTTTCAGACATAACATGAAGTTCCAGGTCTGTGTTGTTTTTTGTTCATTTTGTTGTTGTTGTTGTTGTCGTCATCACTGTTGTTTTTATTGTTGCCTTTCCCCTAGAGTCAGCTATTTCTCCAAGGGGTCTTAGCTCCTTTTAGGGGAAAATGACATTTGAGACCGAGATAAGAATGCATGTGGTCACTGAGGTGTTATTGCTTCTAGACCCTTGCAACCTACAGAACTGGAAAATACAAATTTGTGTATCTATACACTCTCATGTGTATGTGTGTATACATACACCCATCTCCACTTGTATCCATATCTATAACTGTAACCATAGCTATATACATTAAAAATGAGTGTTTTATGACCTCCAATTAGAATAACCTACAATTCCAATTTAACAGAATAGGATTTATTCTTTCTGCCCTTTTTGTATTTATAACTCCCTTCTCCAATAATCTGAAACATTGCTGCTACTACTACATTGCAATCTATTTACTTATCTGTTCAGTCCTAGTTTACACAGTGAGTTTCAAAATTGTGAACACATAACTCTGTGGGAAAAAGAAATTTATTAAGTACGGGTAAATACTTGTTAATAATTTCTTTCTATTCAACTTGAGGATCACTAGTCAAAACACAATGTTCAAAAAAATACAAACTTTTGACAAATTTCAATATAAATCATCAAATCATTTTCTCCAGTTATCAGCAGTGATCAAGAGTGAATGAGAACAACTTACCCAACCTTGAATGCAGTCATTCACACACACAAAAAACAAAACAAGTTTGCTAATTGAGTAAGTTAAAAAATGTTACTACTATCAACTGTATTTTTTATTCCTCTTGCAAGTTATTATTGGAGGAAAAACGATTTTGAAACCCCATATATTTTCTGTGAATTGGCTCTGGAGTTAATGCCACTGGGATTTTACCAAATACTGAGGAGACCAAGCAGTGGGCAGTGCCTCTGGGAGGGGTAGGTGAGGAAGCAAGGTGGGGTGAGGCTGAATACAATATAAGCCTCCTGTGCGTACCTACACAATTACCCAAGGAACCATCTTTGCTCCTTCTCCCCTCCACCAAGCTCCAGGCTATGTGTTTTGGTGACTTGTATATCCCTTGCCCTGAACATTCATTTTAATCTGAAATTACTGAATTCAAATGTTGGGCCAGAAGCTAGGCCTCCTGTGCTGCGATTAGCCACCTACTCCGATTCCCCTTTGGCAGAGTCATTCAATCATTCAGAGAAAACCAATGCTATTCAAAAGTCCTATAGAACTTACAAGCTTAGTGATAAATATGAAGTGAAATCACAGGTATACGAGAACTCGTTTCAGAGTTCAAGTAGAGGATTCATTCTAAGAAAACGGCATATGCTTGGCTAATGCCCTGGTTCTCTTCAACAGGACCACCAAGACTCATAAATTAAATGAGACGCACTCAATTCTCCTTAATTTGCTTATATTTACATAGACTGCTCATGATAAAGCTTCCTGGCTCTTCAAACACCAACACCACCCCAAAATCCACCAAAGTCATTCCCAACCCAAAACTATTCCCTACACATTTTAAAGGGTGAATTCTATAGTAGGTAAACTATATCTCAAAAACAAAACAAAAAGCAATTACTTCCTAAAACCATTCCAAAGATAAAAACTCACCTTCGTCATATCATATTGGAGATGATAACGCCAAGCGTTAGTAGGCACAGCGTTCTATTATTTCCATTTAACACATCAGGAAACTGTGGCTCAAAGAGGAAAAAAGTGCCCAAGAACATGCAGGTAATAAGTGGACAAACCAGGACTGAAACCCACCTCTTTCCTTTCCAAAATCCAGGATTTTAACCCATACCCCATGACTCCAGTGAAGACACACAAGGTGGTCCTGCTGTTAAGTCACGGCCAGTCAACATCGTGTCCCATCAGAACAAGGCTTTGCAATAGCAGTGATTCGATCACTCAAGTAGATACTTTGGTTGACATTATAATGACTAATTGTCTTGGCTGATGGTTTGGGGATTTTGTGAGAGTGGATTTTTTTTCTTCATAGAATTAACCACTTACCTGACCAGACTAATTGATTCAACCAATAAGTTCAGCATCGTGAAAATATACTCCCTGACCTGAGATTCAAAATATGAAATTATAGGATATATTGAACTGCCAAAAAGTACAATAAAATAAAATAAAATGGACTTTGGGGCTATGGATTTATAATAAGACAGTGGTAGTCATTATACTGGTCTAGAACAGTGCTTCTCCCATGTTGGTGTATGTACAAATCACCTGGGGGTGCTGTTGAAGTAAGATTATGACTTGGTAGACTGGGGGTGGGGTGTAAGGTTCCGCGTCTCTAACCTGCCTCCAGGTACTACCAATACTGCTAATGGGTGGCCTACACTCTGAGCAGCACAGGTCTAGCGTTGCTCCCCATCACAAGGATTATCTGAAGCCCCTTTGAAAATTGCACATCCCCAGGATCTACCCCATCCTAAAAATCTCTAAGAGAGAGTCCAGGAAAGCTAAATGTCTGTTGGGCATACAAAGTGACTCAGATCTTCAGCAATCTGGTCTAGATGACTCTAAAAACCAACCCTGGGACTCTTACACTACGAATGTGCAGGAACAATGATTAATTTTAAAATCCAAGTCTTTCAATATGTTGAATCAACTGATCTATGCCATTTACGCTTAGTGATTTATGAGATCTCATTATGTAACGAACTCTATGTATATTAGGCAGTCTTAGTAACATGAGCCCTGTCTCAAAACCCAGCTATAAAACCTCACTAGGAAATGGATTAAGGCTGACAGATACTATACATATGCATACTTGGGGTTGGTATGTATGTACGGCGAGGGTTTTATTTGTACAAGAATGTTAGTTGTTCAGTGGTTAAAACTGGAGGGGGAGAAAGAAAAGAGCAAGCACAGAAGTTATAAGACTTTACAACATCTACAGTTACAAAACCAGTAAATATTAGTAATATTTGACTCTTTGAAGCAAAACAGTTTTAATACAGTTTGCCAATCCTGTTGGAGATGTGCCAGAGTCTCCTTGTTTCAATAATATATTTAAATGTCCATCTTATAATTAACAAACTGATATGTAAATGTGTACACACACGTGCACACACACACACACACACACACATGATGATTACAAGGAGTGTTTTCTAGAAAACCAGAGAGTGTATTTGTGTAAGTTGTTGTTTAGGACTCCCCTACTTGGCTCTGGACCACTTTCCCAACCCCAAGGAACCCCATCCTTATAAAATTATAATTAATATAGTAATGTATAATAATATAATGTTCTATAATATAGAATTGTCGAAATTAATAAAATTATCTGTGTTCGATTACCTACGTTATACATATACTATTATTAACTGTATTCTTCAGCCTTCTGGGACAAGGGAAAAAATACTTTCTGGTATGTAAGTTCAAAGAAATGGACCTCTTACCAGACGTGAGCAGTTGTCTTGGGAATGCAGATTTATGAAAATTGATAGCCTGCCTTTGTCTGGCAAAACAAAGTGCCTTTCTTTCCCACTTTGTTTTCTCTCTGTGTAACAGAGACCAATTTTTTTCCCTTTTTTATTTTCAGGGGGTGGGGGGTGGGATGTGAATTTTTAAATTAAACATACCTCTCTGGCGCATTGCAAGGAAACATCTCTGGGGTCTCTGCAACTCCTTTGAGCCCCAAAGAAAAAGATGTTGACCTTCAAGTTCAAGCTGAAATGAAGACTGAAAGCAAATAATTTGGGGTAGAAAGAGACAGATGTTCAGATTGTATGTTTAAATTGATGATGAGTAAACAGGTTATTATAAACAAAGCCAGACAGCTGGATATGGTTAGAGAGTGTTTATAAAAAAAAAAATAAATAAGTCAAATAAACAAAATTTAAATTCTCTTTTTAAAAATGAGAACATAGGAAAATGCTGAAAGAAAATAATATTGCTCTATTTTGGTATCAGGGAGGCAGTATCCAGGAATTTATATTTTTTCATTTCCATAAATTATGTTTATATGTGTATTGCACTTACCTAGGCTTACTTAGCATATGCTAAAAATAATGAGAACTTTTCATCTCCTGGGACATGTCACATGTTCCCCCAATTACCGTGCTTTCAGTATCAGGGCAGTGAGCAGGACCGCCAGAAAGGTAAACAAGCAGCTGAGATAACACTACAAATTTAAAATGTCACTTGAACATGCCCATTCAATAAGGAGACAAAGGGGCCACGATGGCCTTTTTTCCATGCCCTAAAAATCTGGAAAGCAACTGGGTTTTCTATCACACTTTTGGGGATTTGAACAGCATCCAGACATCTGTAAGATGTGTATTTTTAATCACATCTGACTTTCACTCCCAAGCCTTGTGTACCAAAACTTGAAACTGCCATGTGGCCTACAAGCCTGTAAAGGAACCCCCACCCCCAAACATGTGAAGTTTCCAAAAGCATTTGTTCCCAATTTCCACAGTTTGGGTTAGAGTACTTCCATAGGGCTCCCTGACTCTTGGAATACTGGAAACCTGGCTTGATTTGGCTATGTTTCTGCTAGCTGCACCTTCCCCAGAGGCTTGCTGTAACTGTCTTTCTCATCTGAGTGAATGTTTTTTTCATATGCCTATAATGATAGAATAATTTTACAACTAAATAAAGAAAACATTTATTGAGCATTTATTAGGTATCAGAGGCAGGAAAGCTTGGTGGACGATATTGCGTCTGCTATCACGGAGCTTAGTGTCCCTAATTGAGAAGGAGGACACAGGCAGGTGAAATGGTCAATAACAATCAAAATGCAAATGACTATATGGAAAAAAACATAAAACAAAAGTTATGTTGATAACTATTGCCAAAGGATGAAATATAAAAATGGCAGAGAGTGTATTATGCAAGAGATGCCAAAGGAGCGAGGGATTCTAAGAGGTTGACCAGATGTAAGGATTTGGCTGTGTTGTGGCATCATACCGGCTTCTTTCATTTGTGAAAGTGTCCCCATTTGCATGAGAAACTACGCGGTCACACCCTGTTTACAGAAGACTGAATTTAGATACAAGGAAGAGAGCGTAGGGGGGATATTCCAGAAGGAAGTAAATGAAGATTATGAGCAAGATCAAAGAGAAAAGAACATATTAGTCATGTGGCAAGACTCAGTGAGTAAAGCAATATGTGTGGCAATAACAGAAAAGCACAATTACTACCAATCCACTGCCTCGTAAAGTTATACGAAAGAACACTCTGGTACACAATAGAATAAACAGAAAATAGAAATGGGAAAGAAAAAAGATTCATAACTGCCTGTGATTTCTCCCCCCCAGTGTTCACCATTGTTAACATTTGGTTGAATGTCATCTGAGAGATTCCTTTTCCTTTGCAGATGTCATCCAAAATATGGCGTCATATCCATACTTATCCTAAATATGCCTTATTTATTCAATTTCTATGTTATAAATATTTTGTCTCTGTCAGTAGATTTGTTTTATGTCTTCGATAATTGTTTCATAAAATTTCATTATCCAGATAAATTGTGGTATCTTAGACAAGTTCCTAGGTAGGACATTTAGGACCTTCAGACTACAATTTTTTGCTATTACGGAAACAGCATTGCAGTGAACATTCTTATAGAAAATCTGTGTTTAGTTATCTGATTACTCTCATGTAATACATAATTAGTAACACAATTTCTAATTAGAATTTTTTAGAATCTCTAAATTCACAATGGAGAAGCTGAGTCACCCAGGCCATTAACCTATTGTCATTTTGTTCCCAAATGACCAGAAACAATCATTTTGACTGCTCTCTGACTTTTCTCCATTCCCATTACAGCCATCTTGGCGTTCCTGTGGTATTACGGTAGCTCTGTCCAAAATATTCCCCACCATGCAGGAAAACAAGTTGTTTGAAAACATTGCCATTCCTCTGCATAAAACCCTTCCGTGTGCTCCAGCGAAACTCACAATCTAAGCTCCCTAGCGTGATGCTACATGAGCCAACCTGTCCCAGTCTCCTGCTCCAGCCCACTGCCTACCACACTTCAGCTGCAGTGGCCACCTCCCAGCTCCTAAAGCAAGCCAAGCTCTTTCCTGCTTCTGGGTCTTCACAATCAGTTCCTGAAACACTTCTCCTGTATAGCTTTGCTCAAATTATAATTATACTGATTTGTTTCTAACTAGCCTTTTTCTAACCTTTTTCAGTAGATAGTAAATTCTATAGTGACACTAATGAAATTGGGGGCGGGGAGTTCACCGCTGATGTCGCAGTTCCCCTAATAACGTTGATTGGCATATAATAGGTACTCAGTAACCAATAGAGAGGTATATGGATGATGAATGACATCAGTGGCCCAGACCCAAAGAGCTGCCCCAAAATAAGCCTGTGTCCTCCCTTTCTTTTCAGCATGACATTCTAAAAAAATCTAGCTAACATAGCAAGCATATAAGCATTGTTGGCATGAGATGACAAGGACCAGGAAAGGAAGGGCCTGGAAGTAGACTATCAGTAAACTACCTAGAATCTGGCATCTTAGATTCTCCTTTAGCCCTTATGCATGGGCCATTTGTTGGCTGAAGGCCAAGCCAAGGCCAAAATTGAAGCCAGTAGTCAGAACACTACCAGCATGACTTTCGGAAAGAAAGAAACCCTCTGTAAGCAGAAGTTACCCCCAGGGGCTGGGGTGAGTGACACAACACAGCCGGCCCAGGATGACCAACAGGATTAGCTGGGTCAAGGCATCGGCCAGCCAGAGCAGCCGCGACAGGCCCAGCAGATGCCAAGGAGTGATCGTGTGTCACCTCTGCTCGTCCCCATCTGTTCATTCAGCTGA
Organism: Ursus arctos; assembly: GCF_023065955.2. Taxonomy (NCBI): domain Eukaryota; kingdom Metazoa; phylum Chordata; class Mammalia; order Carnivora; family Ursidae; genus Ursus; species Ursus arctos. Next base: position 53,749,619 of record NW_026622808.1, on the reverse strand, counting down.
CCCTAGAGCTGGCCCCAGCTCTCTTTTCGAACTCCCAGGCAGCTGGGATCCGAGGAAAATGAGTATCTTGCAAGAGTGTTTAGCAACTGTGTGTCTGATGTGTGCTCATAAGTCATGGAAATGACCAGGGCGAGGTGTCAGCTTACAATTTCTGCATGCTTCTCCTTACTACAAAGGCCATCCTCCACACAGAGAGAAGGGAGATGCTGGACAGCAGAAATCTCTGCACAGGTAATTTAGAGGATAAACAAATCAGAGGGAGCCGGCCAGAAGTCTCTCTGGGGCTGAGCCTTCAAGTTACCCCAGGCTCACTAAGACTGAGATCGCCGTGGGCCCAAGGGCTCTGCATTCTGAGTGGCAGCTTAAAATTGACCCCCTGCATTACATGTCTGCCTGACCTCAGGCGAGTTTCTGAACTTGGCTGAGCCTCAGTTCCCTCATCTACAGAGTGGGCATCACAGCCCCTCACAGCGCTAAGGTCAGGATTAAATGACACAAAAAATTGCTCAGGGCATGGGAAGTTCTGATAAATAATACTTGTATTATCATTGATATAAATTATCCAAGGTTTAGAAAGAAATCAGAGAATTTCCCCCAAATTCCCGAGGCTTCAGAATCATCTGTAACATTAGTTTTTCCTGCATCTCTTCTGGTCTAGGATATTCTCTCGGATCTTCCTTGGTCAAATACTTGAGTGTCTTCTTCTATCTTATCTGGAATGCTAACCTTGATCGATCGTTAATGGCTGCCTAGAGTGAAAAGGTATGCTGTGATCTATTGGCAATGTCTGTCTCAGGGAAGGATGAGGAGAGAGGTGGCCTGAGTGTCTGGTTATTTGCTGCCCATGAAGAGTTGGCACCGATATGGTACGAAATTTCTATTACCAAGATGGTTTACACTTCTTCCCGAGGACTCATCTGGCCTTGGCAGGAGGCACTCACCTCTCTAGCCTCCCCAAACACTACTGTATGGCCTATGTTCCCTCTTCTTGAAGCCCCTCCCCCCATTCCCAGCAAGAAAAAGGCAGAACAACCATATGCTACCAAATGCATTTTTCTTTTCCAGCATCTCTTTGATTCTCTTTCATGGATCTGAGTCATCTCTCCACACCCACCAGCAATCCCAGCTGAAATTACTGTTTTCTACAACACTTCAACTTTTCATATCCTCGGGACCTGCTTTCTATCTGGTTCAGAAGCCTCTGGGGGGTGGGGGAGGGCACCCAAGCCTTCTCTCCGGCAGAGGGATTTCTTGCTGAAATGTATTTTCTCCTCCACATCAAAGTCCATTGGAAACACAGAAACCTCAGCCCATCAGGGGTTAGATACATATATAAATACATCCATCAGATTCTCTAACCCTGGTCTTTATCCAGAGTAACTCCTTTACAGAGACATGAGAGCACATTTCATGAGGCTGCTGACATGATCAGTGGCCTCACAGACCAGAGGAGTGACAATGGGCATATTCTTTGGCATTGCCAAACTGTGCCCGCTGTCCGCGCTGCTCTCCGTGTGCTCTCGGGGCCTGCCCGCCCCGGTCCTAACCACTGCTCGGTCGAGGCTGGTTTGAGGAAATCTTACTGCGTAGCAACAAAATCTGTGTGCAGCGTGATGCGGCCACAGGTCCTGCAGCAAAGGAAATTCCATCGCAGAGGGAATGTCAGCCAGCCCCAGAAGAGCCAACTTCTTAGGCCCTCTGTAAGCAACCAGAAAGCAGAGCTGACAGACAGATCTGAGCAAGCTCCCTGCAGCAGGAAAACTTCTGGCAGCATTTTCTTTCCCGACTCTTGCTTCAGTCAGGAAAAAAAGACCAAAATCATTACGTCTACAGGACGGTTCTCGAAGCTTGAATCAAAGGGAGCAGGAAGGGAGAGGGGAAACGTCTTATTTAAAATACAGGTTCCCATGTACTCACCAGACGTAGGATGCTAGTGATCCCTTAGGGCAGAACCTAGGAATCTGTATGTAACCAACACATCTGGGCACCCACACGCTGAGGTGCTTGCGCTCCGGGAAGTTTTAAACTGCAAAGAAAAGGCTAACTAGTCAACCCTAGAACTACCTTGTTCTTTACAGACCAGTGAAGAAATGTGTTGCTTGATCGCTGGGTAGAACGAAGTTTCCTAGTACCGACGTCCCAGGGGCAGGAAATATTTTCAGCTCTTATTTGTCCCATGACAGCTCTTTTGTTGCGGGGTCTCTGCTGCCCACATGCAAGCTCTGCACCATTCTCAATATGAACGTTAAGTTTCTCCATCTATTGTTGTCTTCTTCGATGCATACATTCCACAGCAACATCTGCTGCTGCTAAGACCCAATGGGAAAAACAGGTTTAAATCATATCACTGACAGTCCCTCGTGAAGCTTACGAGAATGAGAACGCCATACTATTTTTCCCACTTGTAGTTATTTCACACTTGCCTTTGTTTTACTTCTGGTTCCTTTTGGTTGCAAATAATAAAATCTCCTGAGATGAGTTTAAAGAAAGAAGGAAAGAGAAGGAAGGAGGAAAGAAGGGAAGAAAGAGGATTATAAGGTGTCAAGGGTAATTTTGTCAGGAAGGTAAAGAATATAAGCAGACTACCCAGGGATCAAAAACCAGGATGTTGGCAAACATCAGTAACCGTAGTAGACACGGTTGACTCTCAGCCCAGTATTCTCCTTGTCCTCCCTTCTTCAGAGAGTCCCAGTGCCCCTCTGCATCCACCTTTCTCTGCAGGGCCCAGCAGTCTACAGAAGATCTGCCCTGTGCCCGTTGTTGAATCTGAGAGGTCCACATCACTGACTCTCCTAGCAGATTATGTGATTTGTAGTATCCCCTGTACTTACCATGAAATGAAATTCAGAGATACATATTTTCTAAATTCAGTATAATTCCCTAACTGCCATGTAAAAGATAAATAGAAGTTTCATACAATAAAGTTATATGCATTTCGATCAGAAAACGCCTAGACTGACTCCACTGAAGTATATACTAACAAATGGGAAGATCGTGCTCGAGGGAAGATATAGTGTGAATTTGAGAACTTTTGAGTATACACCAGGGTTTCTCAACCTTGGCACTGTGGACATTTTGGGCTCGATAATTATTTGTTTGGGGGAATGCCCTACTAGATGTCAGCAGCACCTCCACTCCACCTTCCAAGCAACCAAAAATGGCTCCAGTCATTGCCAGTGGGAGATGGGCACAGTCAGGTCTGGTTGAGAGCCACTGGCATAGATTGAATATAAGGTATGGGTTGTTTGTTTGTTTGTTTGTTTGTTTTGGTAACTCCAATACAACAAATAGTGTGGTTGTCAGTGATGTGATTTTTCTGAAGTGGTGACCATTTCCTAGTAAAGGTGCAAACAAAGAGTATAGTAAGGCATCCCCTCATTTCACACAATGGCTGCACGAAACAATGCTTTATGCAAATAATTAGAGACAAGGACATTTCCATGTGCAGATCAGGTAAGAATCTAAAATGCTTTGGAAAACAATCTGACAGTTCTTTAAAATTTTAAACATAGAGTTACCATATGACCCAGCAATTCCATTCCTAGATTATACCCAGGAGAAATGTAAACGTGTGCCCATGTAAACATGATCCTCTGCAAACATGTGCCTTTGAAAAACTGGTGCAGATGCGTGAATGCCCAAAGTGTTGTTGATGACAGCCGCAAAGTGGAACTAAATCAAGTGTTCATCAACTCATGAATGGATGGATAAAATGTGATAGACCCACCCATACAATGGAACATTATTTGCACTAAGGAGAAATGAAGTACCAGTACCGATGCGTGTTACAACGGTGGATGAACCTTGGAAACACGCAAAGAAGCCAGTCACCAAAAGCCACATACTGTTTTGTTCTGTTTATACAAAGTGCCCAGAATAAGCAGATCTGTGGAGACAGAAGTAGATTGGGTGTTGTGTGTGTTGAGAAGGTGGGGGAAGGCTGATTGCTGTGCGGGTTTATTTGGCTTATCTGGAACTGTTGCTGAACCACTAATTAGCCATCCCTAAAGCCCAGCCTACCTTTTCATTTTCTGTTCTGTGACATAATAAATTTCCTTATTGTTTTAACCATTCCCTATGAAATAGGGAACCAAAGTGGACAGAGGACAGGGAAAGAAATATGCTACTGCCCTAAGAGGCTGAAATCTTCAAGGGGAGATTTCCAGCTCTGCCCAGGAAGTGCAGGAAATGGAGTCACCCACATCCCCAAGGGAAAGAAGATACCAGTGTGTGCCCCAGCCACGAGGATGAGGGTTCAAGGAAATTGGAAATTGCAGACCAGGCTGATTAGAGGACCAAAAGGTGAATGGAAGAGCTAAAGAAAACATATTTAGCTGCAAGGATACTCAGAGTTCATATCTGCCTTTTCTGGAGTTGGATAATAGCTTGTAGCTATTCTGAAGCTTGCCTTTTATTTATTTAAATGTTCTAAAAGAGTTGTTTTATGCCCTTTCATTGATGAGTTCAATATCCAAAGTCTTTATAATGTTGTTTTTGCTTTTTATCGTCTCTGCTGGTTCTCGCTCTTGGTACCTTGTTTCCTTATGTGCTTGATCATTTTTAACTGTATATTGGTCGTTGTCCTTAAAAAAGTGTTTGTAGGGATTCTGTGTGACTTAAGTTGAAGATGTCAGCCTCCAGAGATCATTCGTATTGCCTCAGTCACATACTTAGATACATAATCTGTCCAGGATAACTTGACAGTAACTTCCTGGGTTGAGCTAACGATGGACTGCACGACGAGGAGCATATCGTCAGCGTCAGTAGCTGTTTTCCTACCGTTGCTGTGCATGGATTCTGCACGTGCCTGAGTCTAAGTGCTTCAGCTGTCTTGTCACACTTAAACTTCCCAGAAACCTCATGATGCAGCTCTTGCGATTATTCCCCTCGTACAGAGAGAAAGCTAGGGCACGGTACACTTAGGCATTCTGGAACCCACGGCCATACAGCCAGCTAACAGCAGAGATACTAAAGTCTTGTAACCTAAAGCCTGAAACTCCAGAGCCCACGAAGACAGGGAGTCCTTAATACATCCATGTCGATGACGTTCATCCCTGTCGAGGTATTGTTCTTAGGAGTTTAGAAAAGGAAATGGAGAAAAAAGATAAGGTTGCGCTGGATTGAGGTTTTGAGATGAAACCCTCCAATCTCCACTTCCCACCATACACTATGTGGATGGACGGCGTCAGCCTGGAAGTGAGACATCCAGCAAGATGTGGAGAGGCGGTCAAATGCTATACATAGAACAGCGGGCCTGGGCCACGTTCCAAAGAGAGTAGACCTCTGAGAATCACAAATATACCACTGAATTCACAACTAAAATGTAAAAATGTCTTTCAAGAAGAGAGAAAGGTTTGCAGATGTAAGGTCAGGAACAGCCCGGATAAGTTATGTGGGAACAAAAATGGAGAGAAACTTCTTGGAGCTTCAGGCTAATGTTAGGCCAGCAAATAAATATGCACTGAAGATTCCCAAGTGTGACTTTCTGCAGAAGCCCATTAGTTTGCTTCGCTTCTGAGATTCTCACTGGTCCCTGGGGCCATGCCTGCAACTGAGTGTGCCAAGGCAAGTCATTAAGCCTCTGGGCCAGGTGAGCCAATCCAAGGCCTTCCTCCTTGTTCACCCAGACAATTGAAATTGATTCTAGACAAGACTCCAACCTCTAGCTGATGGCAAGCTCCTTCAGGACAGGGACTGTTGATCTTTTCATCCTTAATCCTCAGCACAGTGGTGACAGACTTACCCACTGGCTCAGGTCACAATTTCTTCTTAAGCATCTACTCTCTGCCAGGCATTGATGACATAAAATGGTAAACAAAATCCTGCATGGTCCTTGTTCTTGTGGGGTACATGGCCTACTGAGGGACATAGAGTAGTCAAATAATAAAAGCCAAATGTATAATTACAAAGTCTGATGAATGTTATAAAGGAAATCGGGACATTGAGAATATGATCTATTCCAGGGGTTCAGGGGAAGCTGTCAATAAAAAGTGACATTTGACCTGATGTCCAAAAGATATATAGTTTAATCAAGTAAAGAGGAGAAAAACATTCCAGATGAGGGGCACTGTACGTGCAAAGGCCCTGAGGTCAAAGGAAGGGAGGCACAGAGTAGGTGATCAATAAAAATTTGTTAGATGAATGAATGGTTGGCTCAAAATAAGAACTAGCATCTCTTAGACACTTACCACGTGCTGCGTATTATTCTAAGCACTAAATTCATACCAACTCATTTAACTTCCACAACAACCCTATGTGGTAAGTAGTAGTACTATAGTATTATATGATGAGTAGTGGCATTGTCTCCATTTGACAAATGAGGAAACGGAATTACAGAGCAAATATATAACCTGCCCACAGTTACACAATGATCAAACGGCACCCCTGAGATTTGAACCCAAGAATCTGGATGAAGTAGAAAAGCACTGCTTTCTTGGTGGTCCACAAAATCCTTGGACTCATATATATCATTAAGTGGAGCAAAAAGATGGGCCAAAATAGTGAACATCGGTTCTAAAATTGGGTCTGTGAAATTCAGGAACAAAGTCCTTGGAAAGATGTGAGCTACTCAAAGGAATATGGAATAGAAGGAAGAGTACAGTGGAATTCAACAGAGAGTAAGGTTTTTTTTAAGTCAGTTAAAAATCCCCTTATTAAAAAAAAACTGTTAAACTCTGTAAATTTACAATGAAAAGTATAGAGAACAGTGAAACAAAAATATCATTAAGTAAATCAAAGGAAAACTTTAAAATTAAAATATCACACGCAGCATTATTTCCTCTGAATATTCTTTCTTATGCACACATACCGTAAATATCATAAACACCCGCCCCCTCCCCCCCGGCCCCCCCCACCCCCTCCCGGCTCTGCAATCTGTGAACGGACTCCAGTGATCTTTGTCTCTAGGTACAGGATGCATTGAGAATTGGGAAACCCTGGAAAGCCCCTCATAGCTTCACAGTAATGAGTAGCAATGAGCCCTGCTGGGAAATCCATTTTGGATGAGTGTTAGGAGTACTTCCTCTCCAATGTTCACAGAGGCGTGAATGCAAACTCCAAGCGAATCTCTAAAGTTGTGGGGCCAGGCAGGCCGGTAGGCACTGCATCGCCATTATCAGTGTCCTCAACACCTCCAGCGTGACTCGTTATTACCCCGGGATCCCGCAAGTAAAGTTTGCCCTTGAGTTGTTCCCTTGATGTTTCTAGCAAGTTGAACGTTCTAGGGTACTTGAGGCTGCTGGTTTACTTTAAAATCTTTTCTCCCTCTCTCACCCTCCATCCGTCTCCCTCCCTCTCTCTCATTCCCTCTCTCTCCTTTGTCCCCTCCTCTTTTCTCTCACTTGTCCCTCTCTTTGGCTCTGTCTCGTTCTATTTTTTTTCTTTCCTTGATTCTCTGCCCCTCTTGGCCACTCTTACGAGCAAGCACGGCCGGCAGGGAATCAAAGTGGACTATTTTTGTGCTCACTGTGAGAATGTTTGCAACATATTGAAAACTAGCCTGTGGTTTAACGCTGTGTATATTTTCAGAAAACCTGACTGTGTCCAAAGTCAGTGTATGGCTATGAAACCCACAGAGGGCTCCATGGATAGGAGCAATGCCTCGGAAGGCTGTCCTGACCCTGTGCGCTCCCACTGCATCCAAGATCACCCCATACGTGTAACACCAAAAGGATAAGGCTGCTGATCGGGTTCATTTCATAACAATGCCGATTTCATGACCGGTGGCTCAAAGTTGTGAAAGGAGAAATTCAAAACTAGCTACGTATGACCAAGAATTCTAAGAAAACTCTATCTGTGGCCTAATTAAATTATTCCTCCTTCCCACCCAACCAAGCTGCCCCCAAATGTTTTGGATACATGTACTGTTCCATTAGAAGACAGTTAATCTTGAATATATTTTACCATGAAATATGAACACAGTAATTACAGAATTTTCCATTCAATGTCCCCTATCATATTCCTAGCGTATTGGATTCTCTTGGAATAGCATTTAACTGTTTTCATATGGGCTTCAGCCGACATCCTAGAACATTCGAAATAGCCAATAATTTCACTGCACCAAAACTTAGTCAAATGCTTTCTCTTTTTTTCTTTCTTTTTTTTTCTTTTTCCTGCAACTCCAAGTTTTAAAATAAGATTAAGGCCAACCTAATTTTCTAAGCGCCTCCTGCAGATTTATCGGCTGATAGCGGGTCTGAGAGGTATTCAAGCCAATTAAACTGGCTCTCACAGTTTTGCTCAGTGGGTAAATATGAGGTAGAAGTGTCCGGGAGGTCTTTCTTTTTTTTTTATCTGGAGCTGAAATCAGAGGGAGCCTCGCAGGCGGATTGGTATTTGTCAGGGTGGTAGGGAAACAGCCCACTGGTGTTCATTAAAACTGTCCTGGCAACAGCCCTTCGTGAACAGACAGAAACCTCCAGCAGAGACGCTCGAACAGTGGTCAGTGGACAGAGAGGGGCCAAAACGGGGCTGGCCTGCTTTCTCGGATCGAGGCTAACCTTCCACGGAGGTTGCCATTCTTAACGCTGCATTAAGACCTTGTTCTGTGAGTGACTTCTATTGTCTAGGTGTTCCGCTGGCTCACACTGAGCAACACTGGGTCTGTTGTTCCAGTGCGCTTGGAGATTCCGTAACTTAAGCAACACAGAGCATGGGCCAGCCCCGGGAGTTACAGCCTCGTTTAACTGGATTTGGAAAACCGGTTCAACGAGGCTACAGCTCCCTTGGTCTTAGGCCAGCTGTTTGTGTTTTGTTTTTGTTTTTCTTGCCCCTCTGTTCGCACTAGAAGTTCACTCCCTTTGTAAAAATGAGAAGGATAAGAAAAAAGAGAAGGACGAGTATGTTGGGGGGATGTATTTGTACTGACACAGCAGTCTTACCTTTAACAGAGTGTCTTCGAAATGTCCAGCATTTGCTAATGGCCCCAATCCCCATACACTAGCATCGCCTGTTCGAGTCTGACTTCACTGCTAGAACGCTGGTCCTCAAGCTCCACAGGACTTTGGAATTGCCAGGAGGGCTTGTTAAAAACACAGACCGCTGCCTCAGCCCCAGGGCTGCTAGTCCAACAGTTCCCGGTGGGGCCTGAGAATTTTCCTTTCTAATAAATTCCCAGATGGTACTGGTGCTGCTGGTCTGAGGAGGACATGTCAAGGACCACTGTGTAAGAGTGAGTTCCTTGCAGGCAAGAATTTTCTCATTCATCCCTGTCTTCATAGCACTCTGTCCTGTGTCTGGCACAAATACAAGTAATTAACTGGGGCGCCTGAGTAGCGCAGCGGTTAAGCAACTGCCTTCGGCTCAGGGTGTGATCCCAGCGTTCTGGGTTCGAGCCCCACATCGGGCTCCTCCACTAAGAGCCTGCTTCTTCCTCTCCCACTCCCCCTGCTTGTGTTTCCTCTCTCGCTGGTTGTCTCTCTCTGTCAAATAAATAAATAAAAATCTTAAAAAAAAATACAAGTAATTAACTGTTATCTATTCATTCAACTAGGATTTATTCCGGTATCTCCTGTTCTAGACACTAAGGAGTCCACAGTGACACAAAGATGTTTCATGTGCTCAGAGAGTTTCTGTCTTCGTAGGCCATCAGGGAAATAACACATTTATTAAATGACTTCACTGCTGAGGACTGTGCAGGAAATTAAGACAGGACAAAGGGAGAGAGAGTGGTGGGGATGGAGGTAACTTTAGATTGAGTGTCAGGGAAGGCCTCTCTGAGGAGGAGACATTTGTAGAAGAATGAATGAAATAAGTGAGGAAATCATATGAAGATCTTGTGAAGGAAGGTTTCAGGTGGAGAGAACAGCAAGTGCAAAGGCCCTGAGGCAGGAGTAGGCTTGATATTTCCAAGACAGAGCAAGAAGTCCAGAGTGATGAGAGTGAAGTGAGTTAAAGGAACAGTAGTAGTAGATGGCAGGATCAGAGAGGTAACAGGAAGGTTCAGGCCGATTCTTAAAAGCAATGGTAGGGAGTTTGGATTTTATTCTCAGTTGGATAGAATGGCAATAAAAGGTTTTGGCTCAGGAAACAGTATTATAATTTTATTTTAAAGGTCATACTGGGGGGCGCCTGGGTGGCACAGCGGTTAAGCGTCTACCTTCGGCTCAGGGCGTGATCCCGGCGTTCTGGGATCGAGCCCCACGTCAGGCTCTTCCGCTGTGAGCCTGCTTCTTCCTCTCCCACTCCCCCTGCTTGTGTTCCCTCTCTCGCTGGCTGTCTCTATCTCTGTCGAATAAATAAATAAATAAATCTTTAAAAAAATAAATAAAGGTCATACTGGAGAAAATAATGGAATCAAAGAGGCCAGAGAGAGGCTACTGCAATAGTCCACGCAGAGTTATAACTTAGACTAGGATGTTGGTAAAAAATAAGACAAGAAGGAATGAGATTTGGGATATATTTTACAGGTGGATTCAACTGTAATTGTTGGTGGATTGAAGTGTGAAGAAAGGAAGAAATCAATCATGACTCATAGTTGTATTTTTTTAAGTGAATGGGGATGACATCTGCTGAGGTGGGGAAGCGTGAGACCTGATTAGTTGTGTTTGGGACAAATCTTATGCCGCCATGAGACATTCAAGGGGAGGTGTTGAGTGACTACTTGAGTCAAGTTTAGGGGAAGGGTCCATGTTGCAATAAAGATTAGGAATCAGGGGCACCTGGGTGGTTCAGTCGGTTAAATGTCTGATTTTGGCTTCAGTCATGATCCCAGGGTCCTGGGATCGAGCCCCATGTCAGGCTCCCTGTTCAGCAGGGGAGTTTGCATCTCCCTCTTCCTCTCCTCTGCCCCGGCTCATATACTCTCTCACTCTCTCTCTCAAATAAATAAAATCTTAAAAATAAAAAAAAGATTGGGAATCATCAGTACAGAGATGGTTCCAAAGCCACAGTCAGTCATGTGTGCAATGCAGAGAGAAAAGAAAGAAGATCAAAGGCTGAATCCTGGAGCATCAACATTTTCAGGATGGGAGAAAAAGGAGGAGCCACAAACCAAGTGTTTCAAGAAGGAAGAGATGGTCTACTGTGTCCAGTGTTATTAAGTGATCAAGTAAGACAAAGACTCAGAGTTGACCATTGGATTTGAGAAAATGGAGGTCCTTGACAAGAGCAATTTCAATGAAGGGATGGGGATGAAAACCGACTAAAACGGGTTAGGGAAGAATGAATGGTATGTGAAGAAAGTAAGACAATAAGTCCAATGAGCAGTTTTTATAAAAGAAACACAGAAATGGGAAAGTAGCAGAAAATGGATATGTAGACTTAGGAGGATTTTTAAAGAAGGGCTATTGTTCAACCTGGTTGAGCCGATCCAAGAGAGAGAGGGAGAAATTGATTAGGTAGGAAGGAGCAGATTCACCTCCAGGAGAGAAGTGCTTAAGCAGGTGAAAAGGAAGGAACCCAGGATGCAGGTAGTGGGTTCACCCAAATAGAACCAGAAGGGCACATCAAGAACGAGAGCACAGGAACCGCACATGTTTAGAAGCAAGGGGGAAATAGGAGTTCCTCTCCACCCCAACACTGGGGAAAGAGGAAAGTTTACTGAGCGTGAAAGAGTCATCTAGATAAGTAAAGGAATAAGGAAATGTGACAGGTTGCTGAACTATACTTGACAGCTCTGGCTATGAATGTAATGTGAAGCCCATCAGTATAGTTATATGTTTTCCTCAAACTACATGTCCCTGCTGGGGATCAAGCTTGGAGTAGGCAGAGGGTTGGCTTTGAGATATAACCAGGGATGAAGTGTATCAGGTCAGGGGCAAGGAATTTGACAATATATGCAAGGGAGTAATGATAATGATAGACTGTGGACTTTTACCGGCTAGGCAGGAAAGAAGGTAAACTGGATCACTCGATCATTGGCAGGATAAAGCCACTGATGTCATCTCTCCAAACATACAATGCATTTGGGCAGTCAGGTTATGGGTACAAGAAATGAAATGAGGCAGTGCGTATATGGTACCTGGTTCCAGCATTACGTATACTGTAGAGCGACGCAGAAGGAAGAGGTCTTTGTGAGTGAGACACGCATGTAATTCATCAAAAATTTCCTAAGGATCGTCTATGTACTAAGCTCAATCTCTGCTGCTTGGGATACATCTGTGAGCAAAACTCAAAGATCCCTGCCTTTCTGGTGCTTATATTCCAGACAGACAATAAACCATAGACAGAAACACAGGTCGAACACAGCATTCATTAGAAGGTTATGGATACTGTGGAAACAGGGAAAGCAGGGAAGATAAAAGAGACTGGACATTTTAAAAGGTTAGTTTGGGCCTCACTGAGAAGGTGACATCTGAGTGACACATGAAGGACCTGAGAGAATTAGCTGTGCAAATACCTGGGGGAAGAGCATTCCTGGCAGAGAGGCCAGCCAAAGAAAAACCCTCAGTGTGCCTACTAGGGTACTCTAGTGACAGCACAGAGGTCAGTGTAGTTGGAGTGGAATTAATAAAGGTGAGAATAGAAACAGACCAGGTTGGAGAGGTGACGGCGGGGAAGCAGGAAGGTAGAGCAGATCTCGTAAGGTCTTTCTGGCCTTTGTGTGCACGTGACTTATTGCATTCATGAAATAGGAGTCATTGCAGAGTCTGGTAGAGGAGGAACCTCTTCTCCTGTGCACTTTAAAGTCTGCACTGGCTGCTGGGTAAAGGAGAGGACGTAGAGGGTAAGAGCGGAGGAAGGTGAAACTGTTATAAGGCTCCTGCCATAATTCAGCAATGTGATGATGGGGGCTTGGGCCTGGGATTAGCCGTGGGAGCATCCAGATTGAGCCAGATTCTGGACATGTTTGGAAAATAGAGCCAATAGGATCTCCCCTTCATGGAGGCCATGAGCTTTAAGAAATGGATAGGATTCGCTGGCAGAGAAAGAAGAAGAGCAAATGAAGTGTAAGGCAAAGCCAAGAGATGGAAAACATCATGAATTGGCAGGCTACTGTGAAGAGAATATTTGTTTGGAGTAGAGAACAGATACAGGGAAGGAAGGGAAGGTTGGCTTGGGGCTAGGTGTCAGATGACTTCAGTGTGGGTTAAGAATTTCAGACTTCGTCTTTAATGGGAGACATTGAAATATCTTGAGGACAAGAGTAACATCATTGAATTATGGATTAGGGAAGCAAATTGGACCCTGGCAGGCACTGTGGTAGCAGGGAGCTCTCTCACAGATGTTCTAATGACATGAGTGTATAAACCAAAGTAATAGCAGGATTATGTAAGGGTCGAGAGAACAGATTTTAGCATCAGACAAACATGGGTGGGATGCTGGCCTCATCCTATTTGCCATGGTCAAATTATTGGCCCCTATGGGGCCCCCTTTGCTAATCTGTTAAGTGGTGGTAACCATATCTGATTCAAAGGGTTACTGTGGGCATTAAATGATACAGTGACTATTAAATTCGTAATCCAATACCTGGTGCAGAGTAAATACCTCAAAAACTATTTATGACTGTTGTTAATAGTTTCAATTTCAAAGGGAATGAGAGGAATTAATAAAGTTCAAAAAAAGCGAGAGAAATAGATAATCACCATCAGAACACCACAGAAATAATTCTTGCCAATTAGACCCAATGATGAAGCTAAAATGGGTGGAAAAAAAACTGAGGGTAAATCATGTATTTGCTTCGTCTCAAAGCATTTCTTCTAAGATATTTATTAATTTCAAGGGGAAAAGTAGTAACTTTATAGTGGAGAAACCCAGAAGACATATGATCCATGTAATAAGAATGGATGTTGCCACTGTCATAGATTGGAGGAAACTAAGGAAATCAGACAACTCAATACAATGTGAGATCCTAGAACTGAAAAGGGGGAAAGGGGTGAAATTTGAATAAAGGCTGGAGTCCAATTAATGGTATTGCACTAAGGTTAATTTCTTAGCTTTGATAAGTACGTGATTGTTGTATAAATGTTAATATTAGGGGAAGCTGGGCGATGGATGTAGAGAAATCCTCAATACTATTTTGCAACTTTTCTATAAGACTAAAACTATTTTTAAAAATAATTGTAAAACATAAGTGGGAGTAGTTGCTTTTGAAAGGCATCGTGGAAGGAGGTATCACCAGTACTTGCTGATTGGTTAGCTTTGAAGATTAAAGGAATAAATGGTGGGCCAAAGCTACCTTGAAGATTGTTCAAGACATTGGGTCCAGAATTGGGAAAAGCTATTACTGAGGACCTGGTTATGTGAGTGTGAGTGTGTGTCAGTGGATGTGGGCATGGGCGTGGGCATGTGAGTGTATTAGTCAAGGTTCTCCAGAGAAATAGAACCAATAGAGTGAAATAGGATATATTTGTGGAGAGAGAGAGAGATTATAAAGAGGGATAAGAGATTATAAAGAATTGGCTCAACTGATACGACTGAGAAGTCAAGACACAGAGGATCCCATGGTATAATTCCTGTCTGCGTCTGAAGGCCTGAGAACCAAAAGAGCTGATGGTGCAAGTTCCAGTCCGAGTCCAAGTCCAAAGGCAGGAGTTGACTGATGTCCCACCTCAAAGAGTAGAGAGAAAGAATCTATTCCTACTCGGCCTTTTATTTTTTTTAGGCTTTCAACAGATGAATGAAAGACATACAGCCATATCAGGGATGGCAATCGGCTTTAACCCCAAATGTTAATCTCATCCAGAAATGCCCTCACAGATAGCCCCAGAATAATGTTTAACCAAATATCTGAGGACCCCCATGCTCCAGGCAAGTTGGCACATAAAATTAACCATCACAGTGAGTGTATACGTGTGTAAGCTTGTGTGCGTGTGTGTATTGAAGGAGGGAGCTAAGGTAATCATTTCCACTCTAGGTGCGTGTACTAGCATCTTCCACGCAGCAAGGTAATGAAAGTATGAGGGAAGAACCCAGAAGATGCAGGGCAGAGATAACAGGATAGGAGTAAAGGGCAGAGAATATTTGAAGACAAATGTAGAGACAAGATCTCTAACAAGGGGATTTAGAAAGGTATGAGGAGATCTCGGTGGATAATTGAATATCAGTGACTTCCCACATAAAAATGAGAGAACATTCAGAGAATGACAGAGATGAGGTCACAAAAGGAGAAAAAGAAGATTGTAGAGCTTTGTAGGAAGAAAGAGAGGAGACTGCTTCATGGTCAAGCCAACCTTGACCGATGCTGTGTCAGACCAGGTAGAAAAAAGACTGAGAAAAAGTCAGAAGAGTTGGTGAGTAAGAGGCAAAGGGTGATTTTTCAAAAAGACCGTTTCATCAGACCAAAGTAAGCAGAGGTCAAAAGGGTAAAGTGGGGAGTGACCAGAGAGGTGGCTTCTAGATCTGGAAGCCGTAAGCGTGATCCTAAGTAGATCCTCCAACTTTAAAAGGAATTAGGAAATCTGATTTTCTTTCACCCAATTGTTGAGTAAGTATTTGAGTGCCTACTATGTGCTCGGAGCTGCAGATACACAATGAACAAGAAAAACATGATCCCTGCCTTCGGAAAGCTTCAATCCTAGTGTATTCTGCCCCTGGCGTTCAGGCTTCTCAAAAGATATGCTAACACAGCAAGCTTTGAATTTTCTTTCTGGAAGAGATTGAGAAAGACACTGAAAGAATTAGCAATAATATATCTTTTTTTAACACAGTGCTGGTATTGTGGTTGACATGACAATGACGTATATTACGCGATCCAAGCTTTGAACATTTGATCCACAGCTCAATTTTCTAGGTGCAACTTGTTTTGCTCCTGAGTTTGAGGAAATCTGCCCTTTTGTTCTCCACTAAAAACAAAGCCCAGGACACTATGCTTAGTGGGGCCAGACTTTCAAATTTCCCAGCATGAACCTCATGAGTAATACTCTTTCTTTAAAAACCTCACTCATAAATTGCTGAGTTTATTTTTACAAATAGCAGTGACCTAGCCTAATAAGACAACAAAACTATGTTCTTTCTTCATAGTAGGCAATTCACAGTTCACAATTTTGTCCGGGTTTATAAGACAAAATTTATCCCTCATTTGACTAGAATAAGTGCGATTTACTTCTCCTGCTGAGATGACAAAATGCCTGCACGAGAGCAGGGAGTATTCAGCTGTGACGTACAGCTCGATTCACATGAGCCAAGTACATGCATACCTTCAAGGAAAACACCTTGTCTATCCATGGGGCCTTAACATGTTAAATTGAACATCCAGGAATGGAGAAGATCTAAAAATGTTTATCACTTTCCTAAAATCCTTATAGGATTTTAACTGCTGCTGTATTGTGTTTTAAAAGTTCAGTAATAAAGAGCAGAAGTCATGTTAGGAGTTCATGTTGGTCTGCAGGAATTCTACAAACCTAAGAGAAATGAGAAACTCCAGTGTTATCAAGAAAAGATATCTCATCTCCCATAAATTTCCAAGGGCAAATCAACAGCTTTTAGAATTGCTGGCTTACTTACTACTTACTATTTACAACTTAACCTCAGTCAAGTTGCATAACCTCTCTGAGCCTCAGTTTCCTTAACTGTAACACAGGAATGGCATACTGCTTATTTCTTATGGTCAATTGACTACTTCATGAGATTATTTTTAGCACAGTCCTAGCACATAGTAAAGTGTCAAATAATAATAACTTTTCTTACCTTCTCTTGAAAAGATTCGACACGATTTGTTACATTTATTCATCCTTTGGTCCTTACCACCAGAACCCTAAGCAATGAATCTAGCTGAAGAAACTACATTTTCACACACACCCCTTTATAGGAATAGCCAATGAGATATATGCAGAAATATTGGACGGGGGCAGCTGGACGAGCACTTTTGGCCTTGCTCTTCTCTTTGCTTCTACTCAGCAAGTTGACACAATGGCTGGAACTCCAGCAGCCACCTTGTGACTTAAGGATGGAAGTTATGCTTCAAGGCTGGCAGCGAAAAAGGGGAATAGCTGGGTCCACAACAATTCTATGGAGCTTCCATACCATACCTAGACTACAATTACCAAAGATCTTTTTTTTTTTTTTAAGATTTTATTTATTTATTTATTTGACACAGAGAGAAGGAGCAAGCACAAGTAGGGGGAGCTGGAGAGGGACAGAGAGAAGCAGGTTCCCTACTGAGCAGAGAGCCTGACGTTGGTCTCTATCCCACGACCCTAGGATCATGACCAGAGCCAAAGGCACATGCTTAACTGACTGAGCCACTCAGGCACCCCACCAATAATCTTTTAAATTAGAGATCTTTTCTTTTTTCCCCCTGCTGCTTTTTCATTTCTATTTTTTAAATTTAAATTCAATTAGCCAACACAGAGTACATCAGTAGTTTCAGATGTAGTGTTCAACAGTTCATCAGTTGTGTATAACACCTGGTGCTCATCACATCACATTCCCTCCCTAATGCCCATCACAGGGTTACTTCATCTCCCCCACCCACTTCCCCTTCAGCAACCCTCAGTTTGTTCCCCATAGTTAAGAATCTCTCATGGTTTGTCTCCCTCTCTGATTTCTTCCCACTAAGTTTTCCCTCCCTTCCCTTATGATCCTCTGCACTGTTTCTTGTATTCCACACATGAGTGAAACCACATAATAATTGTCTTTCTCCGATTGACTTATTCCACTTAGCATGATACCCTCCAGTTCCATCCATCTTGAAGTAAAAGGTAAGTATTCATCCTTTCTGATGGCTGAGTAATATTCCATTCCATTCCATTCTGTTAATATTCCATACGGATATATCTCACAGTTTCTTTATCCATTCAAATGTTGAAGGACATTTCAGCTCCTTCCACAGTTTGGCTATTGTGGACATTGCTGCTATGAACATTGGGGTGCAGGTGCCCCTTTGTTTCACTACCTCTGTATCTTTGGGGTAAATACCCAGTAGTGCAATCACCAGGTCATAGGGTAGCTCTATTTTTAACCTCCGTACGGTTTTCCAGAGTGGCTGCACCAGCTTGCATTCCCACCAACAGTGTAGAAGGTTTCCCTGTTCTCCGTGTCTTCACCAACATCTGTCGTTTCCTGACTTGTTAATTTTAGCCATTCTGACTGGTGTGGGGTGGTATCTCATTGTGGTCTTTATTTGTATTTCCCTGATGCTAAGTGATGTTGAGCATTTTTTTCATGTGTCTATTGGCCATTTGGATGTTTTCTTTGGAGAAATGTCTGTTCATGTCTTCTGCCCATTTCTTGATTGGATTATTTTCCAATCTTTGGGTGTTGAGTTTGATAAGTTCTTTATAGATTTTGGATACTAGCCTTTTATCTGATATGTCATTTGCAAATATCTTCTCCCATTCTCTTGGTTGTCTTTTGGTTTTGTCGACTGTTTCCTTTGCTATACAAAAGCTCTTTATCTTAAGGAAGTCCCAATAGTTCATTTTTGCCTTTGTTTCCCTTCCCTTCAGAGATGTGGCTAGCAAGAAGTTCCTGTGGCTGCCACTGAGGTCGAAAAGGTTGCTGCCTGTGTTCTTCTCTAAGATTTTGGTGGATTCCCGTCTCACATTTGGGTCTTTCATCCATTTTAAGTTTATCTTTGTATATGGTGTAAGAGAATGGTCCAGTTTCATTCTTCTGCATGTGGCTTAAGTGAGGGATCTTTTAAATTGATTTGAGCCCCTTAGTTGGGTCTCTGCTTTTAAGAGCAAAAAGCAATTCCTAACTCATATCTCAAATAACTAAACTTGAAGATCTTCTGAATTTCTTTTCACTTTCATGTTGACTTGACAACAGATGCTCATACAGCTATAATTAGTTTGTCTCCCTTTCCAGCACCTACCTCTGCAGTGACAAACTGGTCCTTCTCTTCAGTTGAGACTTCACTTGGCCTTTGTGGAGATAAGTTTTCTTCAGTTACTTATATTTTTGCCTGTAGAGTTGCACACGCTTATCTTCCCATTCTTCCATTGCTTTACACATAGACACACAAAGTTTGAGTTCTGATCTAGACATACCAGGATGTTTTAAATATGGAAATGAGTAGGAATCAGACATGAGTAGGAATCAGAAATGAGTAGGAATTTAGTTTCCAACAGTAGAACAAAAGCCTTGGCCAGATGGATTTCTAGATCAGAACAAAATAATTTCAGTGTGTATAGATGTATTCTTACCAGAATTCCATGGTGGTTTCTGCCCACCACATTAGTCTCTCCTGCAGTTGAGCAATGACCTCACTCTCCATTTCAAGCCTGAAGTGATAAGAAAGAAAAGACATCAAACATAAGGATACAGGAGGCCTGCTGAGGAGACTACATGATGAGATCATTTTCCTAAACCACGGAGCAGAAAACACAGGTCACAAATTCTTGCCTATTTTAACCAGGGAGGTTTAAGAAAACTCATGTGAGCACCTGGGCTATCTTTTATTTTCCCACTTTGATAGATGCATGGATTTTAGGACACTTCTGCACTCAAAGAAAAATAGCATCGTAAGTGCATAATAAATGGTAACCTGAAGGAGTCTCAGTGTTGGAGGGAGAAGCAGGAATGGAGGAACCTTGATGAACTGAAGGGCACCTGCCATCTCTAAAGGGGGGCCTCCTTTCTTGGCTCCAGCAACTATTTCCATGCCAGATCTTCTAAGTTTTCAAGAAAAGCAGGAACTGATATTTTTGTGGGAAACACCCTTTTAAATGTTGCTTCAATTTTTAAAATTCTGTGTGATTCAAAGAAATAAAACACCTCAGTTGACCCAAATATGCCCAGCCTGCAACAGAGCCCTAGTGAAGAGCAAGAACTATAGAAGCACAGAGGGGGAAGGAAATTGAGAATAAAGTCATTGAATGTGTTCATTCATGTAACAAGTGTATATTAAGTAGTCTGCCTATGTGTCCAGCACTATGCTAAGCATTAGATCTGAATGAAAAAACAAAGAATTAAAGGAGGAGATGGTAAGGGTTTGCTAAATTAAGCAAAAACTTTGAAATATAATAGGAAGGAAGATATAAAATCTGTTGGGAAGGGGACTCTAAAAATCCAGGAAAGGAGGCAAAAAAAATAAAGTACAGAGAGTTAAGAAAGAAGTGTATGGTAAATGTGTAGCCAGCTTTTCAAATGGGAGGTGTGTGGCCAGGCTACAAGTATTCTTACCCTCTGGTACTCACACTCTCCCATGCTGAATAGGACTGACTGTGTGACCAACAGGATATTGCAGAAGTAATGAGTGTAACTTCCAAAGCTAGGTTATAAAAGGCTCTCTATCTTCTAGTCTTCTATCTCGCTCTCTCTTAGGTCACTCACTCTAGGGATAGCCAGCTGTCATGCCATGAGAACCCTCAAGAAGCCCTATGGACAGGTCCATGTGGTGGGGGACTGAGGTTTCCTGGGAACTGAGCCTTCCTGGCAATCATCGCATGAGGGGCCATCTTGATAGCAGAGCTTCTGGCATCAGTCAAAACTTTGAGATGCCTGCAGCCCCCGCTGCAATAAGAGACTGTGGGATGGAAACACCCAGCCGAGCACTCCTGAATTCCTGACCCAAAGAAACTGAGCCAATACATGTTATTTCAATCTGCTTATCTTTGGGGTAACTTGTTATGCAGCAGTAGGTAACTTACACAGTAGGAAAAGTAGAGGCTTTGAGTATAAACCACCCATCCAAAAAAAAAAAAAAAAGGAAAAAAGAGAGTAAGTGGGGGTCAGGGAGAGAATGTTCAAAGAAAAGAGTGTAATGGTAAAAAGCACAGACTTCTGAAATAAATCAGACATGAATTCAAAACCTAGCACCAACACCTGTGTCAGTACAGTGTGTCATCAGGCAAACGCTTGACATATCTAAGCTTCTGTTCCTTCTTTTATCTGTGTTCTCAGAATAATAATAACTACTCCATGTTGTTGTTGTGATGATTAAAAGACAGATGACCATGAAATATCTACTTGGCACATGGTAAACACTAGATAGGCTTAAGTTATTACTGTTAGTGATCATATCATTGAAGGCAAACATCACATACTCTTCAGATCTGGCATGGCCAATCTTTTCAGGGGAAAAAGAGTACCATTTTTATGTCTCTCTCTCTCTCTCTCTCTCTCTCTTTCTTTCTTTCCTTCTTTCTTTCTGTCACTTTGAAATATATCAGAATCTTGATTACCTTTCTAAAGTAGATTGTCTTAAGCTTAAATTCTGTGTATCCAGAACATTTCAAGGAATCAAAGTACAGAATACAAAGCAGAAGCTAATAGATCTGGAAAGAACGTATTTGAACAGAAACTAAAATTGTTTCAAAAAAATGATACTCCTCTTTTTCCCTTTTGAGCGGTGTAGACATCAGCTTAGAATGCACATAAAACCTTATCTCATTGAGGGCAGATGGCTAATGTCAGTTCCATGTTTATTACTTTGAAGACAGTAAATTTCTTCAACAAGAGCTACTATATGCTAAGGCATATTCTTAAAGTCTTCAAGGTCTTGGCGTTCTCATTTATAGAAGCAATTCAGTTATAGATGGATGGATGGATGGATGGATGGATGGATGGATGGATGGATGAATAAATGAGGGAAATAATTTTAAGCAAAGTAAATTAGCTTCGATGGTATAAAGCTTTTTTTTCTTTTCTTTTCACATTAATAATGTACATCATCTACCCAAAGAATAGGCTATAATCCTGCATGATCAGCAACAAGTCACCACCAGCAAGCATTAAAGTGTGTTGTTACCAAAGATTGACAAAGTTTACACACCAGTTGTCAGATGTCATTATTTTTCTAGATATAGATGTTGGTAGCATTTGAAATGTTTTTCCTATTTGCTCTTTTCTCTCCAGGTAATCAACACACTCTTGTAATAAAATAATTGCACTCCCTTCAGAGTGGTTCAATGGTTAGACCAACCTAATCTAGCTAGTTAATTAGTTAGTAACAGGGCTTAAACCAGAAACCTAGTCTCCTGTTCCCAAACTTAGTAGGGATTTTTTTTCCCACAATGTCAAGTATTTTAACAACTCTCTTAACTCATGCCACCAAGTTAGCCATTTTCCCCTTTCAGTCATCCTGGTCATTCACATTTTTCCCTTACTCAAAAACCTGCACTGGCTCCCTTTTGCCACCCCTTTGAATCCCAGATACTGTTACCTGTCTTTATGCCCCTCTCTTACACAATTAACTGATTTTCCAAATGCTCCTAAAAATTGACTTTCTCACTGAGCAAGAGTGCTTTCCTGAGGCGAATAGATCTCCGAAAAGGGACCATGCCAATGTATTCTAGTCTGCGTGCTTCTTACACCTCCGTGCCCTGCTCTCCCCTCCCCTGCTTTCGAAATCTTTATAATCCATCTGATGAAATTCCACCTCCTCCATGACACCTTCCTCAACTCCTCCAGACTGTCTGGCTTTCCACATGCCAGGACTCCTCTCATTGCACTCCAGTTGACACTTTTCAGCTCAGAATTTGTTGCTTCAGTTGGCCCACTCAAACCCATTCATCATCCTTCTCCACCTGCTGTGTGCACCTGGAGGCTAACCTGTTTGGTCAACATCAGTGGTTCTCAAGGTGTAATTCCAGGCTGTAATTCCTCTGAAAACCTACTGAATCAGAGACTCTGGGGATAGGGCCCAGCAGCATGTGTTTTAGGAAGCCCTCCCGGTGTTTTGGACACAGGCTCAAGATTGAGAACCCCTGTTCTACAATCCCAACTCTCCTGTTCTTTGGCTTTATGATTGGGTTTGGTCAATGTGTGGCACTAGGGGGAAGGAGAGAAGATTGAAAGATTGGGACTATTCTGGCAGGTTCCCTATCCCTGGTATATAACTTTGAAGCCTCTTTACTTTATTAAGCCTCCTTTTGCTTGTCCTACCATCCTGTTTTGCCATCCATTTTCTTTGGGGACCCTGACTGGTATACCATTCAGATTATTTTATAATCAATATAAATGAAATGTCCCAGGTGTCCTCTTATCCTTGCCTTCCTGCCTCCCATCCCCTAAATTGTTGACCAATGAAGTCAACAGTTTTCTTAATTATTTTCTCAGAACCCTAGATTTCTTAGGTCACACACAGTAAAGACAGAATAATGGTCTCACAAAGATGTCTGTATCCTCACCTCTGGAACCTGCAAATATTCTCCCTTTATGACAAAAAAATACTTTGATGATGCGGTTAAGTTAAGGATCTTGCCATGAAGAGATTATTTGGACTTATCCCAATGGGCCTAATCTAATCATATGGGTCCTCATAAAACGAAGGCCAAAAGGCCAAAATCCAAGGAGATGTGGCAAAGAAAACAGAGGTCAGAGAGAGTGGGAGATAGAGCCTTGAATCTGCCATGCTGTTGGCTTTGAGGATGGAGAAAGGGAGCATGAGCCATGAGCCAAGGAAGGCAGCAGCCCGTAGCAGGTGGAAAAGGCAGGGAAACAGAATCCCCCCCTGGAGCCTCCAGAAGGAATGTAGCCCTGCAAACACCTTGATTACAGCCTGGTAAGATTCGTTATAGACATATGACTTTCAGGACCAGAAGAGAATCAATGCATGTTGTTTTGAGCCACTAAGTTTGTTGTAATTGGTTACAGCAGCACTAGGAAAGTAACACAAGTCGCTTAGAGAAAAGGGGTGCCTTAATCAAATACATTTGGGAACTCCTGCATGCTCTACCCTGAGAAATATTGCACCAAAGAACCGTTTTGAAATTTTTGAAACCTACCGCTTCCCACACTTGTCTCTAGAAAGACTATTAATATTCCATGTGCTGGTAGTAGTAGTAGTAGTAGTATTGGCACTTAATATTTGTTGAGTGCTAACTACATTCCAGACACAGTGCTACATGTTTCAATATCAATTATCCAATACCCTAAAGAGGTCAATGTTACTATTACTCTTATTTTATGAAGTGGGAAACCGAGGTTCAGAAAGGTTGGTAATTTGCAAAGTTCACGGTCACATGGCCCGTAAGTGGTAGAGCTCAGATCTACATTACCTAACTCCAATGCCCATGTTCTCAGTATTCCACTCTATCTGGCTAGTTTTGAGAAATACTAAATAGACCCAGGCTACCTTATGGCCAAAGTGAAAACCCTAATGCGTGATGCCCCACATCTTTACCATTACCAAGTGCACCCCTGCTCATAGTTCAAAATAGTCCATGTTAATACCATTGCTACTATGACGGCCATTGGCAGATTGAAAACCTATTTCAGTCCAGTTTGAAAGCAGCTAGACCACGAGTGTGTATAAGGTTAAGGCAACTTCTTTCTATGAAGGAACTTTCTGATATAAAGAAGCTGAAGTGTGCAGATGGGCCATGGCCACAAAGGATTAGTACATTTAAATATGACTCAGTAGAGGGACTCCTTTCAGAAGTCACAGGCCTGTCAGCATTTCCCTGATTTGCCCATAGAAATTAATTATTGGCTAAAAGTAGCAAGGAAGTCTCAGAATGTTAGGTGGAAACTGTTTTCGTAGGCAATCCTAATTGTACATAATGTTGGGGGAATTTACAGAAGAGAGAGGCTCATACGGCAGAGTTAAAAGAATTTTTATTTCTAAATAAAGGTTAATCACTTAAAATAGTCTTCATAGGACCTCGTGCTTTAATTTTTTTAAGATTTTATTTATTTGAGAGAGAGAGCGTGAGACAGAGATCAGAGCAGGCAGGAGGCGTAGAAGGAGAAGCAGACTCCTCACTGAGCAGGGAGCCCGATGCGGGGCTCGATCCCAGGACCCTGGGATCATGACCTGAGCCGAAGGCAGACGCTTCACTGACTGAGCCCCCCAGGCGCCTGGACCTTGTGCTTTAGATATATGTTGGAGTGCACACGCGTGCTATTGTACTGGAATATTTTATTGGCATGTGCTTTAACTTCTTTTGTGATTACTACAGAAAAAATTTGTGCCTGTAATTCTTCTCAATAATTTTTCTGACTTTGTTAGTCTCTATGTTAAATATTGTGAATTACTTTGACATACGTCAGTTCTCATGAACGTTAAGCAAATTTTAAATTAGTCACTCTAGTTTAGTAGGTTTTTAGGCAAATTTACACTAAAAGACTTAAAAGAAAAAACTTCTATCTAATTTATAATTCTTTATCCCCAAAATAAGTAACACTAAATACAATTTTTTAGTTCTGGCACAGAAGCAAGACACTAGGAGGAAATCTGAACATGGTCTGGAGTTTAAGTCATAGTGATGCATTCATGTTCATTTCCTGGGTTTTTTTTTTTGTTTGTTTGTTTGTTTGTTTGTTTGTTTAAAGGCGGGTGGTGGTCACAGCACCTTCCTTTTTTTTTTTTTATTAAGATTTTATTTATTTAACAGAGAGAGAGAGACAGCCAGTGAGAGAGGGAACACAAGCAGGGGGAGTGGGAGAGGAAGAAGCAGGCTCCCAACAGAGGAGCCCGTTGTGGGTCTCGATCCCAGAACGCCGGGATCACGCCCTGAGCTGAAGGCAGATGCTTAACGACTGAGCCACCCAGGTGCCCCGCATTTCCTGGTTTTGACAAATGTACGGGGGTTATGTAAGACGTCAACATTGGTAGAAATTGGATAAAGGCTGTATATGAACGCTGTACTATCTGGCAACCTTTTTTGTAACTCCAAAATTATTCCCAAACAAAAAGTTTATTTTAAAAATTAAAGAATGTCACTTATGTCAAGTCGGATAAGTCTAATAATGCTGTTACTTGCATGTGCTGACACGGGCTCAGAGGACATCTAAGCCCTAGCATTTCACTCTTCCCATCTCCACAGCCTATGTTTAGATACCAAGCATCTAAATGGGTGTTTAACCAGGAAAACAGAGCCAATGAGCAAAGCAGTAAAGCGTCCTGAGGTTGACACTTCTGAGACACGATAGCCGGTTTGTTTAACCCGATTCTTTTAACTTGATCCACATCTTCAGTGAAGAGCGGACTCCCTGCGGGTCCCACAGGGAACCATTCAAAATAAACACACAAAACTCAACCTCAAAATGTCACCTCATGGCCCATATATATCTGACCACTTGGAACTGATTTCTCCTCTGTTTCTCCATTTGGATAGTGAGCCCTTCTCAAACGGGAGCCACCAGGGAACCCCAGCACCTCGCCTGACAGAGCGGATGCTCAAACATCATTTGATAATGGGCGAGTCCGTGAACTAACCAGCCGGCATTTACACGCGAAGAGTCTTGCAGGATGTAAAGAAAGGACTGGACAGGCAACAAGAACACGGCTCCGGGGCCCACACGCGTATTTTTCAATCGATTAGGCAACAAAATCCCCAGTCACCTGAGTCATAAATGTGAATTCAGAACTGAACCAGCCCAGGCACAAAGAATAGGAGGAATAACTCTCTCCATAGGAATTAAACCATTCAAACCCACCCCTGACACGGTGAGGGTAAAGAACAATGCTACCACGGTAAAACATGACCCCACGTATTCTAACATGGGAGGGCTCCATTTACTCATTTATTGAACAGATCATTTTTAAGACCCGGGGACTCATCGGCGAATAAAATAAACAGGAGCCTTACCTCATGAGGCTCCCAATATGAGAGTAAACAAGGGAAATAAGTAAAAAAGATGATGACAAGACAAGCGGGTGGGCTCCACAGCATCGGGTCCAGGGAGGGAGAATACAGGGGATTCGAAGTCTCACGTCCTGGGTAAGCGCCAGCAGCTGATGGACTTGGGCCTTGGCAGGGCGATGGCGAGCATGAAGTAAAATGATATGGAACCTCTTTATTAATCAAAAGCACTTCAGAAAGTACTGGAAAGCCATGTATTTGGTCATGTCACTATTTCTATAGTCATTCATTTATCACCCTTTCACTGGGCACCTACTTCGTGCCAGACTGTGTCACAGAGATGCGAAGATAAAGAGAAGGTCAACACGCCTCTCAAGGGGTCCACAGGCCAGAACAGCAGGCAGCAAAGCGTTTCCGTGAAGGCCAGAAAGCAAATGTTTTTAAGTTCTGGGCCATTTAGGGTCTTTGTTGCATGTGCTTCCTTCTTGTTTGCTTTTTAAAACTTGATAGATATAAATGTTACCGTTCTTAACTCATTTTATAAAGCATCCTTACAAAAACAGCCCACGAGCTGGATTTGACCCCTGTGACCTCCGTTGCAAACGGTTGACCTGGAAACCTGACAGAGTAATAACTATGTGGCATAATCCGTGCCGAAATCCAGGTCTGGCTGTCGTTATTGGCTACTTTCTGATATGACGCTCAGAGAAAAGTCCTGTACGTTAGAACCCAGCCTCTCACCCCATTTTCTACATGGAAAACTGTGAGGGCAAGTGTAGGAGAGGTAAATACATCGGCTTCCTCCTTCTTCCTTGCTGCCCCAACCCCAGTTGGTTCAAAGCAGCGATGTGACTGGCTAAATACTTCTTCTTCAGGCTTCTTTGTAGTAAAAAGTGGCCTTGGACACAGGTCTGACCAATAGTCTGTGAGCAAAATGCCACTCGGGTTTCTGGGTAAATTTTTGCTTTCCTAATGAAAGAAGAAGATGCCATCCATTGCCCCTTGTTCCTGCTTACACTGGTATCTGGGGCAACAGCAACCATCCTGGCACCAAAAGGCAACCAGAATGATAAAGGGGCCAAGGGATTCACAGACAGGCTATCCTTTAGATCACTGAGGCTCTGGGCCAACCAGTGCGAGCAAGAATGCTCTCGCCAAACACCGTCACATATTTTGTAAACCACTTTCAATTGGGTTTTCTATAACTAATTGCTAAAAGCATTCTTGGTTAAGTAAGTTTAGTCATCTACATAACATACCCCACAGCATTTGTGAGCCCACTGGCATGAGGTGAGAGGTCCCCGGGCTCCTTTGTCATCATTACCGTCATCTTCATCATCACCCCCACCATTAACGTGTATCGAACCTTTTCCTGTATTATTTTTATTACCTTGCTGTTTATCAATTCTTCTCTAATTTATTATGTAATTATTATTTAATAATGAAAACAGTTGCCGAATTATCATCTAATTATCAATTATCTATGTATTATCTAGTATCGCAACAGGGCTCAGGCAGAAGCTATTAATATCACTACCTGAGGTAAGGAAACTGAGTCACAAGGAGTCATTTGTTCACAATCTCGTGGCCAGGCAAGGATTTGGAACAGTCTGACTCCTGAGGCCTTGCGCTTAACCCCCTGCATTTCATTTCTTCAACTCTGTCACACATCAGTCAACACACATAGTAAGTATAAAGGTTCAGTTCTGGAGTCCACTGACTCAGTCGGTAGCTTTAGTCACAGCGACCCTGGTTCTCAGACAAATCCCAGAAATAAGCCTCAGCCTTTGAAAATAGCAAAGTCGAACAAGCCTGTCACTTAATTTCCTTCTCCTCCCCAGTGTTAGGAATTACTGTCAGTGGGAACACGTAGTTTTCCAGAAGGTGACAGCTCAAGGAGTTTGGCATTTGAAAATTACCATTATTAGTTTTAGCATGTGAGCGATTTCTTCCAGCCTCATGGTTTGCAGGATTTTTCTGAATCTTTTAACTAATGATGAGACGACATATTTTATTTGTTTTCAAAGTTCCTCCAAGATTCTATCCCTAGTAAGACACCTGAATTTTAAACATTTTTACTGAAAAAAATAAGCCCTCAGTTTAATCTTCCTGCATTTTTATCCTCTTTATTTTGATGCTACAAGGTTGGTCATAAGGATAAAAGAAAGAAATTGAAAGTCATTAATATTCATTTTTCTCATACATTAAATAATCAGTGTTCTGAAGAATCTGGCAGGTAGGTTAGTCTGAGCGCGAATCTTCTGTTTAACTCTTGGGTGATCATTATCCTTGTCATACGAAAACAAAGCGAATGTTAATTTATGAAGCTTTATATGCGGCTGGTGCATAAAGACGTAAAATAAATAATAATCCTGATAACCATCATCGTCATCATAGCAAAGCCTCAGACAAAGTCCCAGGTAATAATATAAACAGCTGACTCCTTATCTCCCTTTTATTATGATAAAATATATATAATATAAAATTCATCATCTGAACCCTTTTTAAATGTGCAGAACAATTCATTGTCACGGAGTTCATTCACATGTACAACCATTACCAACATCCATCTCCAGAAGCTTTTCATCTTCCCCATCTGAAACTCTGTGCTGTGAAAACCGAATTCCCCATTCCTCACACCCCCGGCCCCTGGCAAGCACCATTGCACTTTCGGTCTCTGTGGATCTGACTACTCTAGGAACCTCGTGTAAGAGGAACCCTATAGTATTTGTCCTTTTGTGACTGGCTTATTTCAACTAGCATCGTATCCTCAAGGGTCATCCATGTGGAAGCATGTGCCAAAATTCACTTGCTTTTTCAGGCTGAGTAACAATATATCGTGTGTGCACACCACACTCTGTTTATCCGGTCATCGGTATTGTCAGTGCACGCTCGGGTTGCTTTTACCTTTTGGCTATTGTGAATAATGCTGTGAAGGTGTAAAAATACCTCTTCAAGTCCCTGATTTCAATTCCTTTGAGCACATACTCAGAAGTAGAATTGCTGGATCATGTTGTAATTCTGTGTAATTTGTTGGAACCGCCATACTGCTTTTCCCAGAAGCGGCACCATTGTACATTCCCAACAACAGTGCACAAGGGCTCCAGTGTTTCCGCATCCCTGTCAGTACTTATTTTCTGGGTTTTTTTTTTTTCTTTTGTTATGATATCCACCTTAAAGGGTGTGAGGTGTGAGGGGTTATTTTTATCTCCACTTTGTAAGTGAGGAAACTGAGACACAGAGAGATAATGTAGCCAGGCTGAGGTGACAAATTCATTATGTAGGACAGGGATTCAAACCCAGTATTTGGTAGCCCAGAGGCCACATTGCTCTCCATTGACTTTTTAAAACCAAGAGCAGCTATCATTTAATGAGCATTATTATGTGCCAGGCAGAGCCCTAAGCATTTTACTTGAATTATTTCATCTAATCGTCACAACTAACCTGAAAGAACTTCTTCATTGTCTCGACTTTTCTCCCAAGGAATACAGAAAGACATTAAGTATATTGTCCAGAGTTACTAACCTAGTAAATTACAGAGGTGGGACTTGAACCCATGTCTCTGAATCCAGGATTTGCACAATTTATCTCATATTTAGTTTTAGATAAATGATCAACCCGTTAAATTCAGTCTCTTTCTTGTGTGCCCTCCGTAGAGAGATTTTCCCCTCCCTACAGTTAATCAAAGTCCTTCAGATTGTGTTTCATAGTGATACGGATCTGTTCATTGTCTCAGAGAGGCTTATGCTGGCATTTGAACGCAATTCCTCAAGGCTTTCTGATGAGCTCAGTAAGTTGAAACACGCACACCTAACGTAACATTCCTTCCCAGGTAGAGTAAGCTGGCAGGACCTGACCTTTCATGGAAGCTGTGACTCTCAAAAAGCCTCTCCTTTACCACTTACTCCCTCCCAGTTACTTAGTTGTTGTTCTAAAGATATTCTCTTCGGACTGCTAACTCTGAAAACAAAATTTTCTCACAGCCGCTCTCACTAACTCCTTCCTCAACCTATTGTCATGTCTTTGGGGCAGATGAGCAAATTTTATCACCTGCACTCTTTGGTACGCCCCCAAGACCAATGTCTTGGTGTCCTTCAGGAAGTCTGCTAACTCTTTCCAACTATCAGGGACCTGGTTTTGTCACACATGAGTCCTCAAAGAAGTAGAAATGCTATTCAGCATAATGGGACATAAACGTGCTTGAGTGGTTATGAGCACAGACTTTGGCGTTCACTTAGCCCAGGTTCAAACCCACCCAACAACTTAATAGATGTCTGATTTTTGGGTGAGCTATTGTAACATCAGTTTCTCCATCTATAAAGCATGGTTAAAAAAGTCTCTGTGTCATAGGATTTTAAAAGAATAAATGAGATCATATTCATAAAAAATAACAATATTTGACAAATAGTAAGCTCTCTATAAATGTCAGCTGTTCTAGTAAATCTCACCAACTAGAAGATAGCATTCCAAGGGTAGAAATTAATTGGTAGTGATATACCCAGCAAAGACCCTTATACATAGCAGATGGTCAAGACAAATTTAGGGATGATGATTTCTCATTATTTTGTTGGGCTAGCCAAGACGTTTTCAACATGGTGGCTCCAAAATCACAAGTTTCAAGACTAAGGAACATGAAGGACAAGGGTAAGGAGGGCAAAGAGGCTAGGGGAAGCAGGCATGGGAGGCAGGCGCACACAGGAATTTCAGAAGTCATCATCCTGTGAGATCCAAACTTAAGGAGTGCTCACACTTGAGGCCAAAATAAGTTGGCTAGAGTCTCTGTGTGAAGAGACAGATTGTTGAGCAAGGAGCTGCATGTCTAAACCATTCCAGCATCTTGCCCACCTGAGGAGTTGTCCTGACTCTTCTCCCCAGTGATTATTCTGCTTTTCCACACCCACACACTGGGAAATTTCTTCTCTCTAGGACATCCTAGGCCAAATCATCTCCGTTTGTACTCTGAATGCAGTCAGGCCTGGAAGCATTTTGCTTGTAATCGGAATGTTGTAGGGTTGTACTAGAAAGCCTGCCGGACACTCACATCACTGCTGGAATTTGAACTCTTGTTTCTTTACTTGTTGTTCTAGACCTGAGCTGCCCAGTATAGTAGCCACTGTATTTAATATAAGCACCTATTTAATATAAATTAATTAAAATTCAATAAAATTTAAATTTCAGGTCCATTAGCCATATGGCAAGTGCTCAGTCGCCATATCTGGCTAGTGACTATGGTATTCAATGGAGCAGATACAGAACATTGATGTCATCACAGAAAGACCTATTGGAGAATTGCTCTAGAAAATAAGATCAAGCATCATGAAACAAGTAATTCTCATGAAAAAATTGTCATAGCTACATGAGAAGCAGCGGGAGTTCTTATTTCTCACATACACTATGGGGGTTTTGAAAATTCATGAATTCTTTGCCCCACCACCCATCAAAGTGTGGACTCTAACTCCCCTTTTCTTGAATACGGACCAACTTAGTGACTTGCTTCTATTGAACAGAATGAGAAGGATGTGATACTGTGGAATTTCTGAGCCTATGTTAGAAAAAATGGTAGAGCTTCTGCTTTGTTCTCTCTCCTGAAATGCTCACCCTTGGAATCCAGCCACCATGCTATGAGGAAGCCCAAGCCACATGAAGAGGCCACACGTATGTGCTCCGGCCAACAGTTCTCACCACAGCCCCAGCAGACCCCCTCCTTATACTCTCGGCATGGGAGCCTCTGCAAACGCTAGCCTGGGCCACCCCAGCTAATACTGGGTGGAGCGGAGACAAGATGTTCTCACCATACCCTGTCGATACCTGAGCCCAATGATGTTTTGTTTAATTCATTATTCATAAATAAAAATTTGAATATAAATGTTCTTAAAAAGTAGCACATTTCACAGGAAGCATCATTAGTGAAGTATCTTCAATGAAGGGCAGTCCATGAGGAAAAGATGTTAGAAGCAGCATGAGACCCACTCTCTTCGGTGCCTAATTGAAACATCAATGGTGAGAACATGAGACAAATCAAAAGAGTAAGAAAATTCTAATGTGCTTTGAGAAATGATAACTGCCCCCACCGTCCAACTACAGAAACTGCACCTTCCTCCAGTTACACTCTTAGGGGCTAAAAACATGGCAACATCTGTGTGTCTTCTCCTCCGATGTCACAATTTCCAACTCATTTTCGGCTCTACCGTTCTATGTAGGGGTTGCTTTCCGGCTGGTAGAGGGCTTTTCTCAGTATTATATCTGCGTAGAACACTTGATGCTTTGAATAATGTTCTGTGCAAGCATTTAAACAAAATGACAAGGATTACTAAGATGCTTTGATTCTTAATTTACATAAAATTGGGAAAACGTTCATTATCTGTGTAAAAATTATGCTTCTTAATCTGCTTTAATTTTGATTCATTTTGTATTTCCTCACAAGCAGCCCCTAAAAAAAAGAGAGAGAGAGAGAGAGACTTAGGTACACGTAGGTCATTTGGAAGTGTAGGATGGAAAAGTAAACACAGGGAAATGAATGAGACCAAACACACGGATGCATTACTGACAATACTAACAACGGATAGGGGAGTCTGGGTGCTTAATGCCATGGGGCTTTCAGAGAAGCTGGATGAAATGCGTCTCAGGTCCATCCACCCTGAAGGAATGATGGAAGAAGCATTTACCAGGGGCTCCTATCCTCTGTGGATCAACATTGCCCCATACACTGTGCCTGAGCGAGTGCCATATGGATTGCCCAGGGCATCCCACACCACAGCATGAGAGAAATTCTAGAACAGAGAGTAGAAGACGTGCATTCAAAGCCCAAAAGAAAGCATTTTAGCATTGGCTGAAGCATGAGTGGAACCTCCGCTTATCGCAGATTGCCTAAAATAAGAGGTGAAGATAAGAACAGATGAGAAGCTCTGAGGTGAGACACACAGTGTGTGAGATAGTCTCCCCTTTGAACCACTCACCTATGTGTTTACTCCCTCAGTTCAAATAAGTTCAAATAATTACCCATTTTCATTAAAGTGGGAGCCACCACAGTCTCTGCAAAGACTTAATGCAAGATGGCGAGTGAACCAGTGGAAGGACAACTGCAGCCAGCCCTGAGGCTGGAACTGATATTCAAGAGACCTCTTGCCACCAACCATCCTGGATACCCTTCATTCTTGGCTAGCACTTCAGCTGGGATGTCTGCCTGGTAATAACTCAAATATCTACCTTCGGAAGTTCTGAGCCCTTAGTTTCCTTGCCACGGGTTGGGACTGGTTATTGCACTTTCCCAGAGACCATTATCAACAGGTATGGAAACAGCAAGAGACACCACTAATGAATGCCCTGGCTTCCGGGCTGGCTTCTCACTGTCCCCATTATGGAGAAGCACCTCCGGCCTCTCATGGTGAGAAGAGTCAGTTACACCGTCCAGGACAGTGATTCTTTCCTCCACCTTCTGACCTCCTGTCCTGAGAAACAGCAAGTAACGCACACCTCAGGTCGACGACGGAGTCATTTGAACACACTTCAACTACCTGATCCTTTGAGATAACTCTCTCCTTCTGCTACACATACTTCGCTGAGGAAACATGAGATAGAAATGCATCCAAGGGTATACTGGGGGTTGAGAAAAATGCATGTTCAGACAGAGAAGGCCTGCTAACGTCTCAATGTTCAGACGAGGACTCAGTCTCGCTCTGTGTGTGTGCTACCCATTCCAGAATTTGCATCCATCTGCAAAGGAGCAGCCATCTGAGTGGAAGTGAACAGCCAAAAAAATTGTTTTAAAGCTGCAGGCTATAGTAAGTACACTGGTTTCACTTAGTGTGCTTATTTAAGATGGCTTTCAGCATAGCATGGAGACATAAATAGCATCCCTTGGCACTCTCCAGGTAGGAAAGTATACTGGGTATTTTACAGTGATTTTCCACACTCAGAATCGTAGTAGAAACCTGCCACAGCAGATGCCCGTTATTGTGCTGCATCCCATTGGCACGGCTTGCTTCCTATTCTGGTCACAGCTGCGGTGGACGGTTCTACCCCCCTTGTGCCGGCAGGGGACACGCACCTCACGTGCATGGCCACACCTTACATCCTTAGCACCTTCCGTGGCACTGCTGGACTCTACTGGACCCATAGCAAGCCCAGCCTCTTAGTGTGGAGAAATTAATGCCCCCGGGGGTCACCCTCATCCAAAAAGGGATGAGAGCTAGTAGATAAATGTTCCAGCTTCCCATCTTTGGAGTAAACAATTCTGGGAAGCATTCCACATGTATCTCAGCTGTTCCAGCACAATCAGTGTCCCATTTCCAAGAGTGACAGCCTCAACAAATGCTGTTGGCTGATTTGTTCCTTCCCTGTTTTACCCTCCTCATTCCCTCACTCTTGTTCTTAGATCATGGGATCATCTCCCACATAAACTTATGTTTATTTCAGAAAGAGAAATTTATCAGGAATAAATAAGGGCATTTCATTGATGAAGAGGTCAGTTCTCTAAGAAGACTGGGTAGTGATAAACGTGTATGCATCTAGCAACAGTGTCAAACGTGGGGCAAAACCTGATAGCAGTGCAAAGATAAATAGTGAAATCAGCTATTATGGTTAAAGACTTTAATACCCTCTTTTGGTAATTGATAGATCAAGCAGTCGGAAACTTTGTAAGATACAGTGAACCTGACCAGCACTCTCAGTCTACTCAGTCGAAGGGATACCTACAGAATACTCCACCCAAAAACAGCAGGATATGCATTCTTTTCAATCTTCCACAGAACATTCACCAAGGAAGACCACATTCTGAGCCATAAAACCAAATCTTAACAAATTTATGTTCTCAGATTACAATAGAATTAATAGGGGCGCCTGGGTGGCACAGCGGTTGAGCGTCTGCCTTCGGCTCAGGGCGTGATCCCGGCGTTCTGGGATCGAGCCCCACGTCAGGCTCCTCCGCTAGGAGCCTGCTTCTTCCTCTCCCACTCCCCCTGCTTGTGTTCCCTCTCTCGTTGGCTGTCTCTATCTCTGTCTAATAAATAAATAAAATCTTTAAAAAAAAAAAAAACAATAGAATTAACAAATAACAAAACCCACAAATACCTGAAAACTAAATAACGCACTTCTAAATAATACATGGTAAAAAAAAAAGTTTCATAAGAAAGTTTCAAATATTTTGAGCTAAATGAAAGTGAAAGTATAACTAATCAAAATTTGTGGAGTTCAGTGAAGGCTGTACTTAGAAAGTCATGGCGTTCAATGCGTATATTAGAAAAGTAGAATAATCTAAAATTAGTAATTTAAGTTTTCATATTAGGAAAGTAGAGAAAGAAGAACAATCCAAGCCTAAATGAAGCAGAAAAAAAGAAATAACAAAACCTAGAGTAATCATTGAAATTAAGAACAAGAAATAATAGAGTCCACAAAACCAAAAGCTGATTCTTTGAAAAGATCAATCAAATTGACAACCTTCTAGGCTAACCAAGAGAAAAGAAGGAAGATACAAATTACTAGTATCACAAATGAAAGAAAAACCATCACTACTGATCCCATGGACATTAAAAGTATAATCAAAGAATATATGATCAGCTCTATGCCCACAAATTTAATTATTTACATGCAATAAACCAATTCTTTAAAAGACACAAACTACTAAAACTCACACAAGCAGTCAAAGATCATCTGAACAGGCCCCTGTTTATTACAGTAATTAAATTAATAATTAATTAACCACCAAGCTCAGTTGGTTTCACAAATAAATTGTTGCAAACGTGTAAAGAAGAAATGATACCAATACTCCACAGTCTCTTCCAGAAAATAGAAACAGAAAGAATACTGTCCAACTCATTCTAGGATGCCGTTAGTACTCCAACCCAAGATAAAGACATCACAACAAAGGAAAATTATAAATCAATACCCTCAACAAAATTATTGCACATAAAATCCAATAATACAGAAAATTGTACAAAATTACCAAATGGGATTTATTCCAGATATGCAAGATTGGTTCAACATTCTAAAATCAGTTAATATAATCCACATCTATGGACTACAGAAGAAAGATCATAGATCATATCAATTTGTGCAGAAAAAGCATTTGCAAAATTCAACACTCATTTTTATCAATATTCAGCAAACTGGGACTGGAGGGAAACTTCCTCAACTAGATAAAGAACATCTATCAAAAACCCTAGAGTAACATTATCTTTAATGTTGAGAAATGGTTACTTTCTAAGATTAGGAACACGCATGGCAAGGATGTCTTTCCCCGCTCTTATTCACATACACTAGTAGCTCTACCTAGTGCAGTAAGAAAGGAAAGTGAAACATATTCGGCTTTGGAAGAAATAAAACTGTCTTTGTTCACAGATGACATGATTGTCTATAGAAAATCCCGAAGAATTGAAAAACAAAACAAAATAAATATAAAAATAAAACCTCCTGAAACAAGTGAGCATATGAATATTGCAGGATACGTTTCTTTTACAAAAGTCAGTTGTTTTCCTATATACCAGCAATGAACAGTAGGACTTTGAAGGGTGTTTTTTTTTTTTTTAATTACCATGTGTGGTAGCCTAAAAAAATAAAATAATTAGATATAAATCTAACATAATATGTATAGGATCTACATGTGGAAAAGTATAAAACTCTGATTTAAAAAATCAAAGAAAAGGGGCACCTGGGTGGCTCAGTTGGTTAAGCATCTGCCTTCAGCTTGGGTCATGATCCCAGGGTCCTGGGATCGAGCCCCGTGTTGGGCTCCCTGCTCAGCGGGGCGTCTGCCTCTCCCTCTCCCTCTGCCTGCTGCTCCCCCTACTTGTGTGCTCTCTCTATCAAATAAATAAAATCTTTAAAAAATAATAATTAAAATTAAAAATAAAAGAAGATATAAATAAATGGAGAAATATTCTATGTTCATGGATTGGAAAACACAACAGTCTTAAAATGTCGTCAGTTCATCTCAACTTGATCTAGGGATTCAACAAAACCCAAGCAAGAGCCTCGCTCACTAATCTGTAGATATCAACACACTACTACCAAACTATATATGTAAAGGCAAAAGACCTAGAATAGCCAACACAATATGAAGAATAAAAACAAAAATTTATGGGGCGCCTGGGTGGCACAGCAGTTAAGCGCCTGCCTTCGGCTCAGGGCGTGATCCCGGCGTTATGGGATCGAGCCCCACATCAGGCTCCTCTGCTATGAGCCTGCTTCTTCCTCTCCCACTCCCCCTGCTTGTGT
Source organism: Ursus arctos (assembly GCF_023065955.2). NCBI lineage: Eukaryota > Metazoa > Chordata > Mammalia > Carnivora > Ursidae > Ursus > Ursus arctos. The sequence goes on along the minus strand of NW_026622808.1, from coordinate 53,712,054 downwards.
TCCCTCTCTCGCTGGCTGTCTCTATCTCTGTCAAATAAATAAATAAATAAATAAATTTAAGACATACTACCAACTTTCAAGACTTACTATGAAACTATAGTGACGAAAAGCATTATATCATGGAAAAAATAGACACATGGATGAATGGAACAGAAAAGAGAGCCCAGAAATTGACTCATACAAGCATAGTCAATTGATCTTTGACAAAGGCACAAAGGCAATTCAATGGAAAAAGGATAGTCTTTTCAACACACAGCCCTGAAACAACTAGACATCCATAAGCAAAAATAAACAAACGAATGAATCTGGATGCTGATTTTATGCCTTCCACAAAACTTAACTCAAAACGGATCATATACATACATGTAAATGCAAAGCTATGAGATTTCCAGATCAAAATATAGGGAAAAAAATCTCTAGTGATTTCGGGTTTGACAATGAGTTTTTAGATACAACACTGGAAGCATGATCCATGAAAAAAAATTGGTAAGTTGGACTTTATAAAAATTAAAACCTTCTGCTCTGTGAAAGACACTATTAAGAAAATCAAAAGTGAAGCCATGGCCTAGGAGAAAATATTTACAAAAGGCATATCTGATAAAGGACTTCTGTCCAAAGTATACAAGCTTTCTTAAAACTGAACAGAAAGAAACCAAATAACTCAATAAAAAAAAATTAGAAAACCTGAACAGAAGCCTTGCAAAAGAAAATGTATGTGGCAAATAAGATATATGTGATAAATGAGCGTATGAAAAGATTAGGAAAAAAGATTTATTGGGGAATTACAAATTAAAACAATGATGAGATATCAGTATACACCAATTAGAATGGCAAAAAAATTTTTTGAATTTACAACGTCAAATGCTGGTAAGAATGTGGAACAAGATCTCTCATTCATTGCTGGTAGAAATGCCAAATAATACAGCCACTTCGGAAAACAGTTTGGCATTTTCTTAGAAAGCCTGACATAGAGCTAGCCTAAAATTCAGCAATCATCCTCCTAGATAGTGACCCCCCGATTTGAAAACTTACATTCTCACAAAAACTGCCTGTGAGTGTTTACAGCAGCTTTATTCATAGTCGCTAAAAAAACTGTAAGCAGGGGTGCCTGGGTGGCTCAGCCATTAAGAGGGGGGTGGGGGGGGCAACTATCTAAACTATCTAGGAGGAGAAGAGAGGGGAGGAGAGGGAAGGGGAGGGGAGGGGCGGAGAGAAAGGAAGAGAAAAGAATGAATCTTAAACGCATATCGCTAAGTGAAGAGGCCAGTCTGTAAAGTCTCCATACTGTATGACTCCAACGAAATGACATTCTGGAAAAAGCAAAACTGGAGCAATGGGGAAAAGATCAGTGGTTGCCAGGGGCTTGGTGGAAGGGATAGGGTTGAAAGGGTGAAGCATCAGGGAGTTATGGGATGGTGAAACTATTCTGTATGATCCTGCAATGGTGGATACATGATACCATGTTTGTCAAAACCCATTAAACTTTACAGCACAAAGAGTCAACCATAATGTATGTAAATTTTTGATAAATCATTTAAGAGGTTGGAGATCCCAGGACGAAATGCAGAATGTGATATCCAACAGTATTACAAATGTATAAGACAATCTCTCTAAAGGGGGTTGGAGAAAAAGGTGCTGACTTAACTTAGGAAATGTACAGAATCTGTGAGTTCATCATAAAGAAAAGAAGAGAATGTGTACAGAGGCACTCTTTGCTAGTGATAAACTTGATTCACATAGGAGTGTAGGTTAACAATTCTGATACCATCGAACATGTATATTGAAATTGAATAGGTGAATGGATGGTGGACAGTGGAAGCTATCTGTTATTGTTGAATCGGAAATGTAGATATGAGAAGAGAAGAGGCAAGAATGGCCATGTGATAATGGATTAGAGTTGAAGACATTAGTATGAACTCAGGTTTGGCTCACTTTGCATCCAGAAAGTTGCATATAGAAATAATTACGGAGACGTATATATACAGAAGTTAGTAAGCACACCTTAATTTTCTCGCTCTGTCAGCTAGGAGTGCATAGAAGCAACAGTATCACAGGAGCGATGAGCACACCTGGGGTCCAGATACCAGTTTCTAACACCGTTCTCCAATGCAAAGGAGCTAGAGCTCCTTGGAGAAATGGCTGATTCAAGGACTGGACAGAAAATATACAAGATAAGCCAAGAGAACCTTGTAGTGCCAGGAAGTGAGTAGCACTAAAAAACAAACAGCAGCCACACATAACCAGCACGTGGACGAAGGCATGTCAAGCATACAGCAGGAGCTAACTGAAAGAGCTGTCCATGGCCAAAGCTGGAACAATTTGAGTGACAGGGTAAGAAAAGGAGTGCTGGATTGCAACTCAAAAGTAGGAAATAAGTATCCATGTATTCATCTGACACAAGTAAGTGATTGAATGCATTTAAAAGATGAAACAAAACAGACTAAAAAATCCCAATACTTCATGCAGACGCTCTCCTCTCAAGGAGGGGGGGCCCAACTCCCCACTCCATAAGTGTGTGCTACACTATAGTAACTTCCTTCCCCAGAGGGCAGTATGGAAAGGATGACAGAAGAGGGACAAACCTGACAAATACCATCTCATCCAGGAGATGGAGGTCAATATCAACGGAGATCTGCCATGTTGTAGTGTGTACTCTTGATATGTGAAAATGGCCCCGACCCTCTGTGTCTTCCTCTCAGAAATACATCACTGCAGTCTAATCATGAGGAAAACACCAGACAAATCCCAACTGAGGGACATTCTACAGAATACCTAACCAGTACTCCTCAAAACTGTCAAGGTCATCAAAAATAAGGAAAGTCAGAGGTGCTTGAGTGGCTCGGTTGGTTAAGCATCCCCCACACCCTTGATTTTGGCTCAGGTCATGATCTCAGGGTCCTGGGTTTGAGCCTCCTGAGGGTCTCTGAGCTCAGCGGGGAGTCAGCTTGAGATTTTCTCTCTCCCTCTGCCCCTCCCCCCCAAATAAATAAATCTTAAAAAAAAAAAATAAGGAAAGTCAGAAACACTGACAACAGCCCAGAGGAGGCTAAGGAGACATGAAGACTAAATGCAATGTGGTGTCCTGGGTGGGATCCTGGAACGGAAAAAAAACATTAGGTTAAAAGAAAAACCAAAGGCAAATTGAATGGTCAATATTGGTTCATTCATTGTAACAAACGTACCATAGTAATGCAAGATTTAGGGGAAGCTGTGAGGTATGTGGAAATTCTCATGCTATCTTCACAATTTTTTTATAAATCTAAAACTGTGCTTAAAAAAATACAGTGTTTTTTTTTTTTTAAATCCACTTCTTAACAAAGCAAATGGAAGGCGACAAACTGGGTAGAAGCAACACAGTATGGGATGGGGGTGGGAGGTCGGGCAAGGGGAGAGAAGCATGGGGATCCGAAGACCCTGCTCTATGTGGAGGCCTTCTACTATCTGGTGGCATGACTTAACTTCTAAGAATCTCAGTTTTCCTCATTATCATAATAGTAGTTAACTTTTTAGTAAAACTCACGAGATCAAGAACCCTGTCTGGTATCCCCAGTGCCAAGAACAGTATTAGTACATCACAAATATTCAGTTATTTCTCATTGAGTGAATGAATGATGGAGGGAAGGAAGGAGGGAAGGGAGGCAGGGAGGCAGGGAGGCCAGGAGGGAGGAAGGGCTCTTACTCGGTCAGGCACAGTGGTCTGGACTTTCTATTACTTTAGGGGAGACACTCAGTCATGCATATTGTATGGACTGTTCTTCCACATTTGACAGCTAGGGCAGAGGGGCTTAGAGAATTTCTATTTCTTGCCCATACACAACCAAAAAGTGACATAGGCAAGTTCATACCAAGCCATCTGGCCCCAAGTCCCCACACACTTAACCCGCACCTTCCGGGGCCCTTACATTCCTAAGGCCAGAGCGACTTGAAAGGAATCTGCCCTTTCTCCCTCTCCTGCTGCCCTGCTATGTCCTGATGGAGTCACACTAGAGCATTTCTGGGGCCGCCTCGATGATGGCAAGTACAGGGTTTAATAGAACAGAACCTTCTCTTCCAAGACTTACCTCGCCTAGCTCTGTTTCTGTTTGCCCCCCACCCCACACTATTTATCTCCATCTGAACTTTGCTTAGATAAAAGCACCTCATCCATAATTTTTCTTTCTTGGGATCCTGCAGGGGAGACAGAGACAAAGATAAATGTCTGACCTCCACATTCATTTTTATGATAACAATATCTTGTCCTGCCACAGAAAGGCCCCAGCCTACTCAGCGGGTCCAACTTTAAAGAATAATGGGGGCGTGGAAGGCAACAGAACAGAGACCTTTCCCTTTAAACACCAGGATGATAAAAAACTGCTCAACCCAGATAGCATCGGACAACTCCAGCCCAAGGAAGGTCTCTGCGCTGGAGTTCCTGGTTCATGTCGCTGTTGTTTTACCCCTGAGTTCAGACCTAATTGTAAGATAATGACTTTAGAGTAAGATAAAACTCAGGGAGAATGTCAGATTGTAGAGAAGAAAGCTTTTATTTAAATTAAACATCTTTGATGGTAGGAAAAAATAGGGCATATGTCAATTGCTATTTTAGAGTAATCATCTAATTGCTACATTCCTCCTTAAGCATAGCACATTTTTTTTTTTTTTTGGAAGAGGGAAGAGCGAAGACGAATTCTTTTCAGTAAAGATTCCAATCTGTCGTCTTGTGTATTTTAAAACCAACCGATATTTCAGTAAAAAAAAACGGGCTTTCAATATACTACTCAAGATAAAAGCTTGCATCCTGCACTGTAGAGCCCCTTGAATTTTTTTAAAGGCTTTTACAGTTTTCAGAGCAATTGTAAGCTCCACACATTTTTTCCTGAGTAATAAAACTGGGGGAGATGTTTGCAAGTCATAATGTTCCATAAATGGCTCCAAATTTATGGTTGCACCATAAACTATATTAGGCTATCCAAAAGCTAGTTTGTTGCGTTCACTGGTGCTTTCAGAGTCTATAAATTAGAGAGGTAAGCCACGTAAACAGCACATGAACAGTCACGAAACCACCCTGGGACAAGATGCACACGCCGACTTTTCAGAACATTCTGTGTTTCCCCGCTCCCAGGCATTTCTAAATAAATCATCGGTGGAATGGAGTCCAGACTCCCCTCCTCAAAAGACACCCAGCAGGCAAATCGACACTGATGTCACATTCCAACCAACTAGAACGAGGATGGCTAAGGTGATCCATATGGCAAAGGTTCAGCATGTGACAACTGCATCGTCCTCAAGGGGCAATTCTGTCTTCCTGTCAGAAGCCTTCTTTTCACAAGGCCCAAGGCTGCCTTACAGAAATTGCTACAGATCCAATAATGATAGCTGTTATTACTCTTATTGTTATTTATTAAAATTTTGCAAGGTCTAGGCACTACGATATGCACAACAGATCAATTATTCAAGCTACTCTCACAGTCCTATGAGAGTTATTATATAGGGAAACTGAGGCTCAGAGGCTAACTACTAGGGTTATCTGATCTCAGACAAAACAGCTTAGTCTCCCTGTACCCAAAGCTTAGGTATCAGTCAATCAAAAAACTGTTATTCTGAGACAAAATATAATCCTTTTGAGCATAAGCAGATGATAAAATGTCCTGAATCAGCTTATATGCATTTTATCAGTCACTGTGAATCCAGTTCATCCAAAATAAGAGCAGTTATAATAAAGAGAAGGGGGGAAGATTCATCACCTTTTTGAGAGGTTATTTTGTGCAAAACACTGTGCTAGGCACCACGCCTGCCGTGCCGGATTTCACTGGGTCCTTACCACAGCTCTGAGAAGGAGCCCCGTTAGCACCCCCATCTTGCGGATGAGAAACCTGAGGCTTGGAGAGGTACAGAAACTTTTCCTGGGCCACGGGACTAATAAGTGACAGAACTATGACTGGAAGCCACGTCAGGCTGAGTGAGATGCGTCCCCTTTGCACTGCACCAAGCTGCCATCAGCACTGGTGCAACAATGACAGGATTAGGCGATCAAACATTGATGAGGAATATAGGAAAACCTCCATCTTTCTCTGACTCTTGAATAGGTTGTGCATGATAGAGGTACACTAGCGAACGCGGGGCGTCTGGCCAAACCCTTCACCATCCTGAGCGACCATTCCTACTCTCCCTTTGATCCTAAAGAGAACCTTCTAGGTCTTGGTCACATTAGCCCTTTTACTGAGAGCCCACTGTCCTGGGTTCCGTTTTGTTTTCTTTTACATACAAATCAAAAACTGCAAAATCTCACCTTTCAAAAAACCGCGGACACAAGCATCCAGTTTCCTTTCTCTCATCCCGCCTGTAATGGACATTTGTTGTTTTTGTCTCTGCAAGAGCCCTTCTCCCTATTTCTAGTAATGGAAAGGTGACTCTTGTTTACAGAATAACACTGGCCCACTTCTCAATCCATGTCTCAGAAAGTAGAACTTCACTTCAGCGCTTGGATTCCGCCTTGTTTAAAGTTAATTGCTTAACATTTCTGTTATAGGAGCCAGTTAACCCCCTACCCTCTTTGTTTAAGCCAGTTTGTACAGGTTTTGTCTCTCACAAGCAGCACAGACCCGAGCCTTCCCAAGCCTCAATTTCAAGTTCAAGTCACAGTTTTTACAGAAAGATTGAAATTACTCGCCATCTCTACCCCACTCTGACTTCCTGTGTCCTCCTCAACATTTCCAGATAAATTAGCACTACAGCACATGTGTTTCGTCGAAGGGGATCCCATTCATTGGTTTGGGTAGAGTTTTTGAAACATCTCAGATACAGACAACACTTTCCAATCAGCAGCATCTAGACAAAACCACCAACGTTGCTTTTCTTCTTCCCATAGTTGATACCAGATACCTTGCACCTGTCTGCACTCCCCCAATTCTCCTTATTGTTCTGAGGATTAAGGGCTGGCATATGGAGTGTGCTCAATATTGACAGCTATGATTATTGTGAGTACGCTTCTCAAACGGTGGAAAGGCTGCCAAGGAAAAGAAATAGGCATATGTGTGCATTCATGACACAAAATAAAAACAACAGATCAAAGTCATATAAACAGGTATAATTGTCTAAGAAATATAACTTTGAGCAACTGTATTTTTAATGAACTCCTCTAAATGATTTTGAAATGTGGAAAACCATAGCAAAGTTTAAGACTCAATGATTGAATATAGGGAAGAGACCGATGATAAACCTTCACACTTGAGTTAATCATCATGAAGATACATTGTGGAATCTTGAACACCACCTATAAGCTAATGACTCCCACGTTATTATCAGTAGGTCAAAATTCTCCTCTAAAACTCAGACTCACATATCCAGCTTCCTACTTGACGTGATTTGAACAGCCATCTCAAATAGAAGTTTTGATTTCATCATCCACACCCCCAAGTCTCCTTGTCTGCCCCACCCTGGTTAAGAATACCATTATTCACCTATTTGTTCAGGCCAGAAATCTTGGAGTCATAAATCTTTGACTCTTCTCTTTCCCTCACACCCACATCCGGTCCAACAGCAAGACCTCCCATGGTACCTTTAATCAGTCTGCTCCTCGAACCGTTCATGGCAGCCACACTATTCCAGACCACCATCATTTCCTACAGACAGCCACAAGAGCCTGATGACTATCTTCTCTGCTTCCTCTCTTACCCCCTGGAGTCAATCTTCCACTCAGAATGCAAAGTAAACTTGGAAAAATGCAAATCAGATGCTTTTTCTCTTGTGTCTAACCCATTAGCTCCCCACCACAGACTCAGAATAAGACCCAAAGTCATTGACTTGGTCTACACAGACCTACATGGCCTGCCCGCTTTTCTTCCTGGCCCCATCTTCTACCAGTGCCCTCATCCACTACACAGCCTCTGCTCTAGACATTCAGAGCTCTTATCCCTTGAACAGACCAAGTTCATTCCTGGACCTCAGGGCCTTTGTACTTATTCTTCCCTCTTTCTGGAAATCAACTCCCTAGTTACTAACTACCTCCCTTTCTTCAGGGCTTTGTTCAGATGCCACCTCATCAGAGAGGAGTTCCTTGTCCACATTCTTAAAACAGCCTCCCGGAACTCATACCTGCTATGCACAAACACCATCCTTTCCTACCCCACCCAGATTCACCGTTCTTCATGGCACATGCTACATGCTTGTTTTTAAGAGCTGTTTGTCTGTTTCCCTCACTAGTTCCCAAGCTCCACGAGAGTAGACAGTCATTTTGTTCACCACTGCATCTGCCATGCCTTGGAGAGAACTTCTCATTCCAAAACTCAATAAACATTTGTTGAATTAGCTAGTTAACCAAGCGTCATTTTCAGCCCCAGCAGCCACAGAGATCCCATTTTTACCCCATTTTCCCCACACCTTTGGGAAAATACACCACTCGCCTGGAATTTCCCCTACAGGTAGATGTGTTAGTTAGTCAGTTAGTGAGTTAGTTAGTTAGTTAGTTAGTTAAAGAGACAAATACTTAGGTCACACATTTAGTGAGCATTACTATGTGCAGGTATTATGGCAAGTTCTCGACCTGCAAGATCTCATTCATTCTCAGAACAATACTATGAGGAAGTTAATTTTAATTGTCCCCATTTTAGTGATACGGAAGCTAAGATTTTTCAAAGAAGAGCCTTGTCCAAGGCTTAGACGTGAAAGAGTCAGACTTGATCCCAAGTGCGCTGCCCTCCTTTATCCCCAGCACATTGAACAAGCTTTGCAGAGTTGGGGGAAAAAGTTATTTCCTATTTTTTAAGCTCTTGTTGTCTTTTGTTTTGTTCTTAATAAAACATGCCAAAATAGGGTGAAAAAAATTATGCACTATTTTAAATGTGTTCACTTAGCAAAGTTATTCTTCTAATGTACAACACACACCAAAAAAAAAAAAAACAAACCCACAATGAGGTGTAGCAGTACTATTTACAAGGTGAAAATGGGATTATTAAAAAGAAAGTGGTAGTTAGCTGTGAACTACAGTTGGGGAAAGGCACAGACAAGACACAAAAAAATGGCATCTTCTTTGAATCCTGTCACTGTTCCTCTAGGACCTTATGCACAACCTCGTTTGGCAGTAACAATTTGAGGCCCCTGGTTGCTGGAAGGCTAAACATTTCTCCTTCACCTGCCCCCCACCTTCTGCTGCTGCTGAGGAGAGGTTAACCAGGGAGTCCACAGCCACTGGGGGCCAAACCTTGATCAATGGGTTTAGAATCCCCGCCCCGAGGTCTTCCTTGTTAGTGTGACTGCACAATCCGAACATGGGACACACACATACCACTTTGATTGCATTACAGGACAAAAGGGATTTATTCTTCTGAGTTTCCACTTGCTCAGCCATATAGCCAAGCCCGGATGACCAAAGCTGATTCAGAATTTGGTCACACCCAGTTCTTTTTCAGCTGGGGAAATGCTAAGAGAGCAAATGTTTTAGGGTTTGCCTGCATTCTGACTCACACATTTCAGAATTTTCTTTTGCTTTTCTGTTTGCATTTTCTTTAAAGCTGAATTAGGAGTCAAAATCAGGGTGCTGTCTTTGACTAGGTAGGTTTCCTACTACACAACTCCAGAGAATCACCATTCACGGAGACCACAGTGGGACTCAGCAGCCCTGGTTATGATACCTGGGTGCCTTGTAAGCTCTCTGAAGCCTCTTTTTTTTTTTTTTTTTTTTTTTGCTTGCAAATTAAGGATAAAACCTACCTTACTTACTTCCTAACATTGTTTGAGGGTATAATGAGATAATAGTGGTAAACATATCTTGTGAATTGCAAATGTCACTAGATTGTGTGAAGTTTGCCGCGGGGGGAGGGAGAACGCCATTGTTAAAAATGGCGCCATTACTTCTTCCGTAGAACGCAGTGTCAGGCTACCCTCTAACTCCTTCATGGGAATGTATATTCAGACCATAAAAAAAAAAAGGCAGAATTGCAATTCTTATACCACCCCCTGAAAAAAAAATTGCTAGTAAAATAAAATAAGCTTGTTTTTTTTTTGTTGTTGTTGTTTTTTACAGTGGATGCTGTTGAAACATTACATTAAAAGGCCAACTGAAGTCCAAGGTTATCTTTGAGCAGGTAAGTCCATATCCACATAAGCCAAATCTAAAGTTTTAATCAAGGAGATGTCTCTTTCAATCAGATTTTGGTACAGTCAAATAAATATTGTTTTCAGAATACATTTGATGAAATGGATATACTAATCAGGAGAAAAGTAAAATAGCCAAGCAAATCAGACATTCCATCTTAGCCCAAGCATGACCAACCCAGAAGCAACAATAAAGTCCTGCCAACAAATCTGATGTTATCGCTAGGGAAATAGGAATTTCTTGAGCCATGTTTTGACTTTCCTTATGGAAGAAAGACCAGCGGACTGTACCCAGGAAATGAGCCTAATGCAAGGCTTTGGCCATCTGCATGATTTTTGAAAATCAAACTGCTCTAAAATTACATGGAGACAATCACACTCTGGGTTGCCTTCATTTAGTATTTTCAATTAGTGAAAGAGTAGACAATTTCAGCTGCGTAGAGTTCTCTGCTCAATAAAAGCAATTCGCAGTTACATTATTTTTTTAATTGATCTTCATTCATTAGCGCCAAATGAGAGAAATAATTGGGCTCTAATTACCCTGGCATCTGAGTAAGTAGTAGTATAATTTTCCATTTGGCTCCAAAGTATTCTCAATAATTAAGTCATGTCTCTCCTGCTATCTAATTTAAGAACCTGAAAGAAATGAAAGAGTAGGGGGAAAAAAAACAGCACTTAATCACAACCCTTATTGATATGCAACTTCTTTCATATATGCAGCTTCATTTCGGTTTTAATCAGAACTGAGATGTAATGCCAAGTTCAGGGACGATGGATGCAAATAGCAAATACCTACAAGAAGAAGTCTCCTCCATTGCTTATTTGTGATGAGAATTCAGTGCTTAAAAATGTTGAATGCTAAGATGGACAGAAAAATAGATACCATCCCACAGCATGCCTGGTTGTTTTTGTTTTGATTAACATTAATTTGATCGCTATCCAATCCCTCCGAAACCTAGATAAGGATGTAACACTAATAATTATGATAGTTATTAACTTATATTTATATAACCCTTTATAGGTTTCAAAATACTTGAAAGTACATTATCTCATAGGAACCAGAAAGGAAGCATAGCTCCGTGCTTAAGATGCCAGCCTTGGGGTGGGACTGCCTGAGTTGCAGTCCATTCCCTAACTTAGTAAAACCTTGTGCAAATTAGTTCATCTCTCTGTGCCTCATTTTCTTCATCTGTAAAATTGAGATGATAATAGCATCTCCCTCTAGAGTGACTATGAAGAACATGTTAGTTAATATACGTAAAAATGCTTAGAATATTGGTATCTACTCAGCTCACCATAAATGATAGCTAATGGGTGAGGATTTCAGAAAAATTATAAACCCAAAGTCAGATGATGTGGTATAGAAAAGGAGTTGGCAAACTCTGGCCCATGGACCTAATGTGGCTCATTGCCTCCTTTTGTATGTTTCACAAGCTAAGAACGGTTTTACATTTTTTGAAAACTGAAAAGAATAATAATTAGTAATAAGTAGTGACATGTGAAAATTATATGAAATTCAAATTTCAGCATCTAAAATAAGGTTTTATTGGAACAGGGCCACACGCACCATTCGTGTATTGTGTATGGCCATACCACAATGACAGAGCTAACGTAGCTGTGATAGAGACCTAACGTCCTGCAAAGCTGAAAGTATTCACTGCCTGGCCCTTTATAGAAAAAGTTTACTAATCCCTGGCATAGATGTTAACGTGAGTGTCAAAATCAGAACCTCCCAAGTAGTACATTAAAGATGAAGGGAACAGAAATCCATTCCCAGTAGCAGGAAGAAGGAATTAGGGCACCATTTTGGAGTCAGTCAGACCTGGTTGGAATCCTAGTTCCAAACATCTGTGTAACCTTGGACAAGTCACTTAAACCTGTTGGTATCTCGCCCTTTCATCTGGGAATAGATTGTAATAATAATGCTACCTTTCGCACAAGATTGCTTTAAGGACTAAATTAGGTAACATATATAAAACACTGAATATCCAGCATGTGTTCCTAGGTGGAGGGTGACATAGAACCAGAAAATACAAAATCAAGTTCCGGAACTCAGGCCTGAGATTCAGAAAACCAAGTCAAAGCTGAGGAGAGACAAAGGTCAGAGTTAGGAGGGATGGGAAAGGGACATCCTCAAGGTTGTAAACGGAGCCCAACTAAGAAGAGGGAGACAGAATTCACCTGGATGTTCCTCACAGTGTGGCCTCCTCCCTAGGCCTGCGGCTATTTCCCCACTCGGGTGTGACGTGTGGTTTCGGTTGTTTCTATGATCCATGCTTTTCTCCAAGGGTGTAGTCGAGAACAAGGAGCATGTAGAGAGGGGTGGAAGAAGTGAACGTGTCCAGTTAGTTTTGAGGCACCAATGAGACATTCAAGGGTACTTGAGCAGCAAACAGCTGAACTGAGGAATTCAGACAGAGCTATCTCCTGAAAGCTCCTGGGAGAATAGCGGTAGTTGAAGCTTTCAAGGATAAGATAAGATCAAGAAGAAGAACATATGGAGAAGGAAGATAGGAAGCCAAGAACAGAACTAGGACAGACATGGTTGTCTACATAAAAGCCATTTCCAGCACCTTGTTCCATTGCTTCCTCCCACCATAGAGTCTGTAAAGCCAAATGTTTCATCCAGCTGACTGAGTCACAAAGCTCCAAGTTTTGGAGGGTTGAAACCCAGTCAAACTAGTTTTAATTAAAATGGGGGAATGTACTATGAGAACACAAGGCCATTTCAGAGAATTCAAGGACAAAAAGAGCCAGATCTTACAATGGGCTATGTTGGGAAGTTGATGGGGTTTAATAGATAGAACTCTTCATTTCCTGAGTTCTGAACCAATTGAGAAATAAGGTCAAAGAATCAACAAATGGGAGACCATTCAACTTTTGTTCACTCCTATATCTTGGAGCCTAATACAGCATCCACCACATGGCGGGTACTCTGTATACATTCACTGAATTTAAAGGAGTGAATAAAGGAGTGAAGAGGTATGTGTTTGCCACCCCACTCAAAAAGTACCTTTTAATGTAAAAGGATAAAGCCCAAATGAGTGAATTTCAAGAACTAAAGGCAAACAATAAGCACAGTAAAATCTATCGACCCCTCCACTCTACTTTTATAGCATGTATCATAATTTTTAATAATATGATATTTTTCATTAATGTGTCTCACAAGATAATAGAGGTCACAAGGGTAGGAGTTGTGTCTGTTTTGATCATTATCTAACACCGGGTTAACAAGCAGTTTCTGTAAAAGGCAAGAGCGTGTTTTCATCACTGCAAGCTATACAGTGCCTATCACACCAACACAGTGTCACTGTTGTAACACAAAAGTAGCTGTAGACCGTATGTAATGAATGCGCATGTCTGTGTTCCGCTAAAACTTTACTTGTGGGCGCCTGGGTGGCTCAGTCAGTTAAGTATCTCCCTTCAGCTCTGGTCATGATCTCAGGGTCCTGGGATGAGCCCAGGTCAGGCTCCCTGCTCATCAGGGAATCTGCTTCTCCCTCTCCCTCTGCCCCTCCCCCCTGCTCCTGTGCACGCTCTCTCTCTCTCTCTATCTATCTATCTCTCAAATAAATAAATAAAATCTAAGAAAAAAAAACTTTACTTGCAAAGACAGGGGGACACGACATATTTGGCCCACAGGCCATAGTTTGCTGACCCCTAAGTTAGCATACATGTGGCATTCAATAAATAATGAACGAGTAGTGTGCATCCATTCAGTATCAGCTCAGGGTGATCTGGTGCTGCCTGTGCCCTGCAGACATCTGTGTAGATGACATCATTCCCTTCCCCCTCTGCTGCAAATGCCATCAGGTTTTATTCACTTGATTTGGTGGTCAGTTGAGAGCCAGCAGGAATTGAGTCGGACAGACAGGATGAAAAAAATATGTTTTTTAAGAAAAGAAGAGTTGGAGGTTCTAGTTTTAGATTTAGAATGAAAGCAAACCCAATCTGGCTCAACTGTTGTGGCCCACATGTGAGAAAGTTGTGTAACTGATTTTATGAAAAGACTCCTTGAGTTTTGAGGTCCAAAAGGCCTGAGTTTAAGTTCCTCTTCTGTTAGTCCCTGGCTGTGTGACGTTATACAGTGACTTCCCATGTCAGTTACCGATCTGTAACATGCAAATCATGAAGCCTTCTTAACAATGGGCTTATCAGGATTAGATAGTGTGTGTAAAAATTTAGATCTGTTCATGATAAAAAAAAAATGATCAGCAAATATTATCTTTGTTAGTGCTTATTCTATTATGGCTTTTACTCAGTTTTGAAACCATTTCACAAAATAGATTTGTTCTTCTCCCAAAGATCTATAAACAACCATTTGGCCCTAACCAACTTTCATGAAAAATTCAAGACCTTTTCACAGTATACACATTTCCTTTGACATCACTACACAATGCAGAACATGTGTGTAGTTACAAAGGAGAAAACAAGGCTTTGTGGCATAAATTATTGATATGTTTTGGAGCATATGCAAAACGACACATGGGGGGAGGGAAATAAAGTGAATAAAGAACTGAATTTGAAAGAAACTCGATTTACAGGCACAATTAAATCCCTATGAAATAATCCCAGCCAAATAACAGTAATTTAAACAGGCTGACTATAAATTAGAGAAAATTGAGTTCACTAAAGTTGTTTATTGGCAAGGGTGGAGGTGGTTATTCTAAAGCCATATACCTCATGTTACCCTCAGCAAACGACTGGGTTTATCTTTAATGTGAAAATAATGTTGATGTAATTCAGCATATCTTATTGGAGAACAGAAAGACTATTTGCCTTTTGAGTGTTTTGTAGAAGCAAGCCGAATACCAAATTCTAAGAAAATAAACCATCATTTTGTTAATCCCCCTTCCCTGTGTGTGCACATGTACACACACACACACACACACACACACACACACACACTTTACCCTTGTAATTAATGCATTACATTGTTTCCCATGAGTGTCTCGAGCTATAGAATTTCTCAATTAACACTGATTCCTGCGAAGAGCGTGATATGTAATCCTTGCAAGGGTCCTCAAGCGTACTCTCCCTTCCCTTCCAATTGTACATTTCATCCATCCTTAAAAACGAATTTCAGACTTGAACTATAGAAATTGCTTCTCCCTAAGTAGACATTTCCTCCAAGTTGAGAACAGGTGGATTTTACCAAAATAAATGGATTTCCAAATAAAAACAGAATTACTAGTCTTACCATATTTGGAATATCATTCATCTTAGTTTTGTTTCACTTTTTTCTTCTATTTCCCATCACTCCTGGAATCTAAGTGGCAATACATGAGATGCTCCTATAATTTCTTACCCTGAAATTGTGAGAAGTAGGATTGCTTCCAACGAGACAGGGTATATGAGAAATTGGCAGAAAGGAACAAAACCAGGTCTCTTGCTACTCCCTTAATCCTAACTGCTCAGAACTCATGTACAGAAAGCCTGTCTCATAACTATTTTGATACATATCAAGTTCCATACTGATTTTTGAAAGTTTTGTACACATTTTAAATTTGTAGACTTCCTAAACGCAGCAAGTCCTTGACTACAAAACTAATTTTTATTTTACTACTCATTGATGGGGGACTGTCTTGCCCACAGAAAGAGGACCTCAAACTCAAATGCCATTGGCAGGGTGTGGGGGGGGGGTTGGTGTTCAATAGAATATAAATTAATGAAACAGATCAGATATTTCCACATTAGGGGCCCCTGGGTGGCTCAGTCGTTAAGCGTCTGCCTTCAGCTCAGGGCGTGATCCTGGCGTTATGGGATCAAGCCCCACATCAGGTTCTTCCACTGGGAGCCTGCTTCTTCCTCTTCCACTCCCCCTGCTTGTGTTCCCTCTCTCTCTGGCTGTCTCTCTCTCTGTCAAATAAATAAATAAAATCTTTAAAAAAAAAAGATATTTCCACATTAAATGCATAGAAGCATTCTCTAGGTCTACAAAGAAATATACTGTTTCCTATCTTTCTGGAAAGATGTGGTCATCTCTCCTTTGTTTTCACATTGCTGAGTCATGGATGCAGAGGACTGTTTCTTCACTCTCTGTGCGAAGTGCTTGCACAAGCTTAGTGACAAATGGCAGCTTGCACTATGGTGTGGGATAGACAAGGGTTTACAGCGGGCTGAGCGGTGAGCCTGAGAATGGAGCGCCTCACCCAGAGGAGACAGCGGCTGCTGGGCAACATGGTAAATAAGGAAAGAGGAAGGTTTGTTCCTTAGTTAGAGCGGCACCTGGCACCAAGCAATCATTCAACAAATATTAGCTGCCATTATCATTATTATTGTTGTCATTGTCATTGGTTTGAAATGGGTGGAGTTGGAGATGAGAATTAGCCCTGAGCTGGGTCAGGAGTTAGTGACCCAGTTGGATTACAAAAGTGCTTTGCTCTTTTTTTTTTTTTTTCCATTCACGCCTCAAGCTTTTTGTTTTTCCATTCCTTCTTCTCATTTTCTCTCTCAGGAACGGTATTCTTTTCTTTTCTTTTTTTTTCTTTTTTTTTTTAATGTTATTTTTATTATATTATGTTAGTCACCATACAGTACATCCCTGGTTTTTGATGTAAAGTTCGATGATTCATTAGTTGCGTATAACACCCAGTGCACCATGCAATACGTGCCCTCCTTACTCCCCATCACCAGTCTATCCCCTTCCCCCACCCCCCTCCCCTCTGAAGCCCTCAGTTTGTTTCTCAGAGTCCATATAACTCAAGCAGAGAAAGACAATTATCATATGATTTCTCTCATCTATGGAACATAAGAACTAGGCAGATCAGTCAGGGAAGAAAGGGATAAAGAAAGGGGGGTAATCAGAAGGGGGAATGAAGCATGAGAGACTAGGAACAGTATTCTTTTCGATCTGTCCCTCCCCCAGTTCAAATCCAAGTTCCTCCCAGCCCGTCGCCCCGCAGTGTGCTGGAGCAGGCCTGAGAGTAGCCGTCGCTACCTTATGGGGACTTTTCTAAGCCAGTCGTTCAACATACCTGTTATTAAATTTAAATTTAGGATTAAACATTTTATTAAAAACAAAAATTATGCACCTCCTAATTATTTTAGTACATTTTATTACTCTCGGTGTTCTTGAGGTTTTTAGATGTAGCCTATCTGAACGATGGAAATACTACATGATGATGGGTGACAACATGTCTCTTCCCAACTATATGTTCAGTGATTTCAGATGGGCAGCTTGAAATTGGCCGTAATGGGTGTATTTACATTACGGAAATCAGCAAATACTAAAATCAGGGCTTCCTCCAAGCACACAACCTGGAGTCTGGTGTGAAATAGTTACAGCACAACATTGCTTTTTGTCTTCTTTTGAATGCTTATAAAAATGTTTCTTAATCTGTACCTCTCTTAGGACACCACGTTCTCCTTTGCATTACAGATAATTGGCTATAAGTCATAAAACTTCTTTTAGATTGTCCATTCCTTGAGAGCAGAATAGATATCCTGTTAATGCTTATATTCTTCAAAACATCTTGCACAGTGTATGTTCCATATTTACTTATAAATGGAATTAATTAGAAGCCACAACTTCGTTCTGGGAAGAGGAAATAGAGCATCACATTTAAGTAAAATATAATATACTCTTCTCGTGAATGGGCCAGCTTAGAACACAGAGAGTTGGCAGCAGGGAGGCCATCCAGGAGCTTATTACCAGAGAAGGAATCTGTGAAACGAGGTGAAGGGTTTCCATCCATTCAGCGGTGCTGTGGATGGAAAATGGCAGAAAGACATCAAATTTAGACATCATTAGTTTGAGGTGCCCTGATAATACTGGCATTCTTCTTCTTCTCTTGGGATAAAGAATTCTCCTTCACAAATCTCTTCTGCTTCCTCAGAAAATTCTTCTGAGTCTTTCCTATAATTTCGTATACAGCTTGTCGGAATAGGAGCTGTAGTGATTTTCTATGCCAGTCTCAAGTATTTCGAATGCCAAATAATTTCTTCCTGCCTGCCCACACTATTTCTAAGGGCAACCACCCTGTGGAGAGCCACTGCTGCCCTCATGGACCTGGCTTCTCCCAAATGACCTCATTTCCTCAGCTGATTGGCTCAGGGATGGATAGCTGCCCAGTAGGCCAGCCAGTGACACGCTAAATGTGAAAAAGTTGGCAAGTCCCGTCATTGCTCTTAGGAACTCCACCTGGGAAATGCGGAGAGCTTGAGCCCATTAGAATTGGTAACTGAGACAGTGCCACAGAATAGCTACAAAGTTAGCACTGGTGCCCCAGCTAGCGGAAGCCATGCTATAAAACAACCGAATTTTTGAAAAACCAGAAGAAGCGTTTGGTGGCTACAGGGATTTCCAGCAAATAGAGGGAAACAGAGGCTATGAGAGACAAAGTGATTGTTGCCAGGTCGTAGAGCTGTTTTAATTCCTTGTGTAGCAGTTGTATTCCATAGTTTTAGATACAGAAAATAGAAGCAATTTTTATCTAAGATCACAAATAGCAAACAGTTTGACTCCTCAATCCCAGATAGGAACATTTACCATGAACCCTGAATTTAGCTTCTAAATTCTCACACTAAGCTCTGAGCAGACATTCTCATCATTCAGTTTAGAATGATTGGGTCTAATACTTATACGTGCATTTTGCAAAAGCCCATTACAAAGTGCTGTTCAATGATATTGGTAATAAGTTTCCTTTCAAAAGTCAAAAAGGAATCAATGACATTAATCATGTAGAAATCCAAATTAACTGTCCAAGAAACAAACTTAATATGCTTTTTAAAAAGGATCTGGGATATAATTTTGGCCAACTATAACCATCTTGGATTCTTGTACACACAAAAAAATAGACAACTGGTTTAAAGACAGAGACATGGTTAAATATATTAAGCCCATTATGAAAATTATGAAAAAAATGATGAGGACAAGACAAAAAAATATAAAAAGCGGAATTTCTTCAATGAAACTAGAAAGCAACTGCATAGAATGCCAGATTTTCCTAACAATATCAAAGATCGAATGACTCAAACTATGAAGACATTGCAAGAACTTTATTTTGGCTTTCAATGAGTTGTATGATATAAGATACACAGCCCAGTTAGTACTCTGGGTATGTTTTATCTTAAAGAACCTCTAAATTTACTAAGAAATATCAAATCAAACCAAAAATAAATAAACAAAACTTGTGCAAATATTGTTCAACTGTTCATATCCGTCAAAGAAGAACTTCAGCTAGACATGAAATTAGTTTCTACCTTGATGGACAGTGTTCCAGGTATATTGGGTTAAAAATCTGAAGTTAATGGAACTTCAAAACAAAAACAGATGATTCCTTTATTGGCTTGCTCCACTCTAGGATTCATATTGAAACTATTTGTGCTCAGTTTTCTAAAGCAGACATTATGGAAAATATCATCAGTGTAATTGTTTTTTCTTAAACTGTACATTTATTATTTTGAAATAAACTCTACGTCCAACATGGGGCTTGAACTCACAACCCCAAGATCAAGAGTCACATGCTCTACTGACTGAGTCAGCCAGGCACCCCTCATGGGTGTAATTGTTAAAAATTATTCAATATGGTTCACCTGGGTGGCTCAATCAGTTAGACATCTGACTCTTGATCTCAGCTCAGGTGTTGATCTCAGCGTTGTAAGTTCGGGCCCCACACTGGGCTCCATGTTGGGTGTGGAGTCTACTTTTTAAAAAATTATTCAATATATTTGCAAATGCTAGGAATCATCACCAGTTTAGAGACCTGCTGCTGAGAATAGAAAACAATGATTTTAATTATGTTGTGTTCTTTGCCAACCCATATTGGTTGAGTCATGGAAGAGTTTTAAAAAATTTAACTCCAATTCAAGATCATCTTGAAACAAAATGAATCCTTCCCACATATTCAATAATCAAAACCAAAAAATGGCAAAATGATTTACATTTTCACCACTATCACTCTACATATGAACAAACTAAATTTGAAATTTTAAAAAGCTTATTTGTATCAACTGGATATGATTGGCATCTATAAACTACCTTATCCAACAAGAGCAGAATACACATTTTTTCTCAAGTCCACATGGAACATCCACTGACATAGATCACATTCTGGGCCATAAATCACACCTTAATACATTTAAAAGAATACCCATCATTAAGTGTCTGCTCTCAGACCACAGTGGAATTAAATTAGAAATCAATAATAGAAAGATAACTGGAAAATCCCAAGATATGTGGAGATTAAAAAACATACTTCTAAATAACACATGGGTGAAAGAAGAAATCTCAAGAGAAATTTTAAATGTTTTGAACTAATGAAAGTAAAATTACAACTTAACAAAATGTGTGGGATACAGCAAAAGCAGTGCTTAGAGAAAAAATTTATAGCATTGAATGCATATATTACAAAGGAAGAAAGATCTAAAATCAATAATCTAAGTTTCTGCCTCAGGAAACTAGAAAAAAAGAAGAGCAAATTAAATCTAAAGTAACTAGAAGAAAAGAAAAAAAATAAAAATTAAAACAGAAACCAATGAAATTGAAAAAAAATAGAGAAAATCAACAAAACTAAAAGCTAGTTCTTTGTAAAGTTCAGTAAAATCAATGAAATTCCTAGCCAGACTAACAAAGGAAAATAGAGAGATGACACAAATTACTAATAGAAAAAAGAGGCATCACTACTGATCCTATGGAAATTAAAAGAATAATAATGGAATACAAGAGCAACTAAATGCCCATAAATTTGATAACCTAGATGAAATGAAACAATTCCTTGAAAGACAGAATCTGCCAAAACTCACACAAGAAACAGATTACATAAATATGCCTATATCTATTAAAGAAGTTAAATCAATAACTAATAATCTCTCAAACCAGGCCCAGAGGGGTTCCCTGGTGAATTCTATCAAACATTTAAGGAATGAATTATACCTTTACCAATTCTCTATGATTTCTTTCAGCAGAGAGAAGCAGTGGGAATACTCCCTAGTTCATTCCATGAGGTCAGCATCACCTTAATATCAAAATAAGACAAAGACATTACAAGAAAACTACAGACTCATCAACATAATGCAAAAATTCTCAACAAAAATATCACCAAACAGAATCCAAAGAAGTATAAAAAAAAAAGTATACACCATGATCAAGTGGGATTTATCCCAGGGATTGATCCCATTAATCAATTAATGTAATCATCATATTACCAGACTAAAAAAGAAAAATCACATGGTTATATCAATAGACGCAGAAAAAGCATTTGACAAAATCCAACACCCATTCATGATAACAACTCTCAGTATACTAGAAATTAGAGGGGAACATTCTCAACTGCATAAAGACACTTTATAAGCCTACAGCTAATAGCATACTTAATGGTGAGAAAGTTGAAGCTTTCTGTCTAAAATCAGGAACAAGGAAAGAAAATCCTCTCTCACCACTTGTCTTCAACATTATACTGGAAAGTCCTTGCTAATGCAATAAGGCAAGTAAAAGAAATAAAATGTGTACAGATTGGGAAGGAAGACATAAAACTTTGCTTGCAGATGGTATGATCATCTATGTAGAAAATCTAAGAGAATTAACAAAAAATAAAACGCTCCTGGAACTAATGAGGGATTATAGCAAGTTTGCAGAATACAAGGGTAATACACAAAAGTCAATTGCTTTCCTAGATACCAAAAATGAACAAGTGAAATTTGAAAATAAAAACACAATACCATTTACATTAGTACTCCAAAATGAAATACTTAGATATAAATGTAACAACTAGATATAAGTGTAACAACATATATTAAAGAGCTAAATGAGGAAAGCTACAAAACTCTGATGAACAAAATCAAAGAAGAACTAAATGAATTAAGAGATGTTCCATGTTCATGGATAGGAAAACTCAATCTGCAGATTCAACCCCAATTAAAATCCCAAGTTATTTTATGGATATTAACAAACACATTCTAAAGTTTATATGGAGAGGCAAAAGACCCAGAATAACCAACACGGTATTGAAAAAGAACAATGTTGGAAGACTGATGCTACCTGAATTCAAGACTTACTATAAATCTACAGAAGTCATGACAGGTGGTATTTTTTAATTGAGATAAAATTGACACTTAACTTTATATTAGTTTCAGTTATACAACATAATGATTCGGTATTTATACACCTCGTGAAGCAATCACCATAATGAGTCTAGTTAACATCCGGTACCATACATAGCTGAAGAATTTTTTTTTCTTGTGATGAAGACTTTTCAGATTTACTCTCTTAGCAACTTTTAAATATGCAATACGGTATTTTTAACTTTAGTCACCATGCTGTGCATTATATCTCCATGACATATTTATTTCTTAGGTGGAATTTGTACCCTTTGACCCTCTTCACCCATTTTCCTCCCACCCCCCCAACCCCCCAGCCACCACCAATCTATTGAATTGATGAGCTTGTTTTTGTTGTTTTATTTTTTAGGTTCCATATATTAATGAGTTCATATGTACTTGTCTTTCTCTGATTTATTTCATTTAGGATAATGCCCTCAGCATCCATCTATATTGTCACAAGTGGCAAGATTTTATTCTTTTTTACGGCTGAATAGTATTTGATTGTGTGTGTTCGTGTGTGTGTGTGTGTGTGTGTGTGTGTGTGTGTGTGTGAACATCTTTATTCACCTACTTATAGACACTTAGGTTGTTTCCAAACCTTGGTTATTGTACATAATACAGTGAATATGGGAGTGCATATATCTTTTCAAATTACTGTTCTTGTTTTCTTAAGATAAATCCCAGAATAAAATTGCTGGATTATACAGTAGCTCTATTTTTATTTTTTGAGTAAACTTCATACTGTTTTCCATAGTGACTATACCAATTTCCATTTCCACCAATAGTACACAACAGTTCCCTTTTCTCCACATCCTCATGAATGTTTGTTATTTCATATATATATATATACACACACACACACACACACACACACACACACACACACAATAGCCATTGTGACAGGCATGATGTAATATCTCATTATGGTTTTTATTTGTGTTTTCCTGATAATTAGTGATGTTGAACATCTTTTCATGGGCCTGTTATCCATCTATACATCTTCCTTGGAAAAAAATGTCTATTCAGATCCACTGCCTATTTTTAAATTATATTGATTGGGAGTTTTTTGTGATTCAGTTGTATTAGTTCTTTACAGATTTTGAATATTAACCCCTATCAGCTATATGATTTGCAAATATTTTCTTCCAATCAGTAGATTGCTTTTCATTTTGTTGATGATTTCCTTTGCTGTGCAGAATCTTTTTAGTTTGATGTAGTCCCACTTGTTTATTTTTGCTTTAGTTGCCTTTGCTTTTAGAGTCAGATAAAAAAAAAAAAACTCATCACTAAGACTGATATCGAGGAACTTACCACCTTTGTTTTCTTTTAGGAGTTTTATGGTTTTTCATGTGGCTGTCCAGTTTTCCCAACACCATTTATTGAATAGATTGTCCTTTCCCTGTTGTATATTCTTGCCTCCTTTATCAAAAATTATTTGACCATTTTATGTGTGGGGTTATTTCTGGGCTCTTTGTTCTGTTCCATTGATCTATGGGTCTGTTTCTATGCCAATACCACACTGTTTTGATTACTATAGCTAGATTGCTTTGACTATTTGCAGTCTTTTGTGGTCCCATAGAAATTTTAAGATTATGTGTTCAATTTCTGTGTAAAATGCCACTGTAATTCTGATAGGGATTGCATTAAATCTGTAGATTGCTTTGGGTAGTATAGACATTTTAACAATATTCTTCCAATCCATGAGCATGGAATATCTTTCCATGTATTTGCACGTTCTTCGGTTTCTCTCATCATTGTCTTATAGATTTCAGTGGTAAAGGTCTCTCACCTCCTTGGTTAAATTTATTCCTAGATATTTTATTCCTTCCGATGAATTTGTAAATGGGATTGTTTATTTTTTTCTGATATTTTATTGTTAGTATGTAGAAACCCAACTGATTTTTGTAGATTGATTCTGTATCCTGAAGCTTTACTAAATTCTTTTATCAGCTCTAAAAGTTTTGGGTTTTTGTTTTTTTGGTGGAGTCTCTAGAGTTTTCTACATATATCATCTGCAAATAGTAGCAGTTTTACTTCTTCCTTTCCAGTTTGGATGTTTTTATTTCCTTTGCTTGCCTAATTGCTCTGGCTTAACGTAGTGTGGTATTGGTGGAAGAATAAACAAGTAGATAAATAAAAAATATAGAGAGATCAAAAATAGACCCACATAAACATAGTCAACTGAACTTTGATAAAGGAGCAAAGGCAATATAATAGAGCAAAGATGATCTCCTCAACCAATGGTGTTAGAACAGCTGGACATCCACATGCAAAAAGAATGAATCTAAACACAATCCTTACACCCTTCACAAAATTAACTCAAAATGGATCAGAGACTAGAACATAAAAAGCAAAACTATAAAACTACTAGAAGATAATACAGGAGAAAATCTGGGCATGGTGGTGCCTTTTTAGATACAACACTAAAGACATGCTCCATAAAAGAAATAATTGATAAACTGGACTTTATTAAATTTAAAAACTTCTCTGTCAAAGACAATGTTAAGAGAATTAGAAAATAAGACACAGACTAGGAAAATACATTTGCGAAAAACATATCTGTTATCCAAAATATGCACAGAACTGATAAAACTCAACAATAAAACAACAACCTGATTTTTTAAAAAAAGATTTATTTATTTATTCATTCATTCCTTCATTCATTCATTTTAGAGAGAGAGCAGTGGGGAGGGGCAGGGGGTGAGGGAGAGAGAGAATCTGAAGCAGACTCCTCATCACACAGATCCTGATGCTGGGCTTCACCTCATGACCCTGAGATCATGACCTGAGCTGAAACCAAGAGTCAGGTGCTTAACCAGCTGAACCCCCCCAGTGCCCCAACAAACAACCTGATTTTTAAAATATGCCAAAGACCTTCACCAACACCTCATCAAAGATATACAAATGGTAAACAAGCCAAAGGGCAAATCTAAAAAGAAGTTCCACATCAATATGTAATCAGGGAAATTAAAACAACAAGGAGATACCACCACATGTCCATTTAAATGGTCAAATTCTGGAACACTGATAAGATCAAATGCTAGTGCAAATGTGGAGCAACAGGAATTCTCAGGCATTGCTGGTGGGAATGCAAAATGGCACAGCCACTGTGGAAGATAGTTTGGCACTTTCTTCCAGAACTAAACATGCTCTAACCATACAATCCAGCCATCACACTTCTTAATATTTACCCAGAGGAGTTGAAAAGTTCTGTCAGCACAAAACCCTGCACACAGACGTTAACAGCAGATTTATGCATAATTACCAAAACTTGGAAGTAACCAAAATGGCCTTCAGTCAGTGAATAGATTATAAACTGTGGTACAGCCGAACGATAGAACATTATTCAGTGCTAAAAAGAAATAAGCTATCAAGCCATGAAAAGACATGGAGGAAACTTCAGTGCATATTACTACGTGAAATAAGCCAAATTGAGAAGACTTATTTCACATACAGTATGTATTGTATGATTGCAACTTTATGATGTTCTGGAAAAGGCAAAACATGGGGCACCTGGGTGGCTCAGTCAGTTTAGTGTCTGTCTTTGGCTCAAGTCATGGTCCCAGGGTCCTGGGATCAAGCCCCACATCAGCCTCCCTGCTCATCAGGGAGCCTGCTTCTTCCTCTGCTTCTCTCTCTTCTCCTCCCCTAGTTCTTGCTTGGTCTCTCTCAGTCTCACTCTCAAATAAATAAATAGAATCTTTTAAAAAGAGAAAAGAAAAGGCAAAATGGTGGAAACAATGAAAAGATCAGGAGTTGCCAAGTGTGGGGTGAGGGAGAAATGAATAGGCAGAGCACAGAGGATTTTTTAAGGGCAGTGAAAATACTCTGCAGGATATAATTATGGTTATATGTCATTGTACATTGTCCAAACCCATTGAATATACAAAGCAAAGAATGAATGCTCAGGTAAACTATGGACTCTGGATGATGATCATGTCAATATTGGTTCATCCGTGGTAAAAAATGTACCATTCTGTTGAGTGGTGTTCATAATGGCAGTGGCTATGCATGTGTTGGGGCAGGTGGCCTATAGGAAATTTCAGTACCTTCTTCTCAATTTTGTTGTAAACCTAAAACTATTTCTTTTTCTTTTTTTAAGATTTTATTTATTTATTTGACAGAGATAGAGACAGCCAGTGAGAGAGGGAACACAAGCAGGGGGAGTGGGAGAGGAAAAGCAGGCTCATAGCGGAGGAGCCTGATGTGGGGCTCGATCCCAGAACGCCGGGATCACACCCTGAGCCGAAGGCAGACGCTTAACTGCTATGCCACCCAGGCGCCCCACCTAACACTATTTCTTAAAAGTCTTTATATACAGGAGTGCCTGCATGGCTCAGTCAGGTAAGTATCATCTCCTGATTTTGGCTCAGGTCATGATCTCAGGGTCATGAGTTCAAGCCCCATGTCAGGCTCTGCACTCAGCAGGGAGTCTGCTTGAAGATTCTCTCCTCTGCCCTTTGCCCTGCTCTCCATCTCTCTCAAATAAATAAATAAATCTTTAAAAAAAGTCTTTATATACAAAAAAGCTTGTGACAAAGCTAAGCAATTATGAGAATTTATGTTAAAATGGGAACTTCTCATAATATATACCAATAGTAATGATTTTACACATTTTCTAACATGAATCAATCTGCAGAAAATATTATTAAAATTGGTAGCTTTATATAAATGGACTATAAAACCTATTAAAAATGAAGAATACTCTGTTGATATGAAAAAGTGAGAATTGCTTTGAAATTATTTCATACCTTTTTAGACTTGATGAAGAGTGGCAAATTTATTTAATTTGAATGCATGTAGATCTAAAATTGATATGCTTTTATTTCAAAGTCAAATCAATTCTAAAAGAAGTGAACCAGTTTTGTCGATATGGATGCAAATATTAGGGGAAATCATTTTCTGATGTTCAATTCAGTTATTAGAAAATGTTTAGATATGTTTGGAACAACTCAGAAGAATCTACTTTTTCAACTGCAAATTTGATGAAATCTAAATATAGATCAAGAATTTCCAATAAAAATATAATATCTAAATTGAGATGTGCTTTAACTTTAAGATATGCACCAAATTCAAGGACTTGGAATGGAAAAAAATATCAAGTATCTAAGTCATCCTTTTTATGTCAGTTATACATTGGTATGACAATCACGTAGTTATAGATGATTAAATGAAACACATTATTAGAGTTAACTTCACGTATTGGCTTTTACTTTTTCCAGTGCGGCTCCCAGAGACTTTAGAGTTGCATATGTGACTGACATCGTATTTCTGTGGGACAGTGTTATTCTAGAGAGATGACACCTTTATGTCAACATTTGTTGCATTTACTCCCTTATTTTTTCAGTTATTAAGAAAGCACTAAGATACGCAAAATCTAAATTGTAATTTCCATTTCTTTGCTGAGGAATGTCACCAAATTTCAGCTTGAACATCTAGAATGTTCGTTTTTTAGCAACCTGACCAACTACCTCAGCATCCTGGACTATCTTATAGCTGAAAAACAAATGAGAGATTCAGAATGTTTTGAAAGGTTTTCCAGTTTTTTAAATTGCGGCAAAATACACGTAACAAAATTTTTTTCATTTTAACCGTTTTTAAGTATACAGTTCTGTGGCATTAAATACATTCACACTGTGCTGGAACTATCACCACCATCCATCTCCAGAGCTTTTCACCTTCCCAAGCTGAAACTCTGGATCCTTTAAATACTAACTCTTCATTCCCACCCCTCACCCCATGCAGCCAGCCTCTGGCAACCGTCCCTCATTCTACTTTCTGTCTCTATGAGTTCAACTACTCTAGATAACTCCTGAGTGGAATCACACAGTCTTTGTCTTTTTGTGTCCGTGAAAGTTTTAGTTGTATCTTTCAACTTCCATCTTCAAAGTTGATCCCAAATCCCGTTCCCAGGGGAACATTAACTATGCAGAAGAAAGGAAGAAAAAATTGTCCTTTGTAAACATTTCGCAGTGGTCAATTTCTGTGAAACTTCTTTTGCCAAAGGGAAAACTACATTTAAAGTCAGGAAAATGCTTGCAGCTCTGCAAGGCAATATGAAGGTGATACTAGAATAATCTATAAAGGACTGGAGGAAATCATGCAGGAGACCTGTGAGAACTCTGTACAATACGTAGCTCATTGGGCCTTTCCTAATTGTGTCTTAGTGCTTGGAATATATTCGCTTGCTTGATAGAGGAGACGAGTCAAAAAACGAAATCCTATGGCAACTCTAACCGTTATAGTATTGAAGTCCAAATCATCCCCACGATGAACACATGTTGCCGTCATACTACAGACATCGGTGTTTTCCGCTAGGAAGAATGATGGGTGGATGGCTGAATGGATTAGATCAGATCTTAGTTTACATAAAATATAATGTAGGCTGTGGGCTCTTCACATTTTTTCACCCTTTTTTCCCCCAGGAGTAAAGTCAAATATTTTAAAATGTATCAACAACCAGCTCCTTCTGTGATTATATGTTTTCTTGACTCTACAATAATTGTTTACATATTCTGTGCCTGTAAACACTTAAATGCGAGTTTACGTGTTTATAAACAACTGAAAAACGAAGGGACAATGGACCAATGTGAGGAAAATCAATAAGCCTCTAATTAAATCCCTCTGGAAAGCCATCTTGCTTTGCCTAGGAGGTTCACCAGAGGGTAAAAGAATTCTTTCTTTCTTTTTTTTTAATGGGGGAGAAGGTGAAATGATATGGGAAATAAACTGAACTGAGTTGCAAATTACTGCAAGAAAAATCCCATTAAATTATCGAAAATGTAGAAATGAAGGGAAAAAAGGAGGTGGCTCCTGGTATTGACAAACTGGGGAACTAGAAGAAACCTTACATTCACGTCAGTATTTTATTGCTGTGTTACAGTTGACAGCGAGGCTGGGGGAGGGTGTCTGTGACTTGCCCAAGGTCATAGCTGGTGCTAGAGTGGGGCCCCAAGCCAGGCCCAGTCTTTTTTGCTCCATCCCACATTGTATCCAGCCCACATCTGGTCCTGCAAAACAAACAGAGCTTTCATTTATTTTTCCCGTCATAAATGCAGGAAGTATCTGCATTTCCAAAGAAAATATTTGTGTATCTTTAAAGTGGATTCTAAGACCAATTGAATACACAAATTAAAACAAACAAATATATTTGCCTGTTGGCCAATGCCTTTCTGAGGCCCCAGTTTTGCATTACACATGAAAACAGGCTAAAAGGTTTCAGTGTGATGAAAGCCCAGTTCATTCAATGGCGTTATCTTGTTTTTGAAGGGTTTTACGTGCTACCCTTTCCTTTACGCTCATTTCATCCAATGGGGACGCTGCCTGAGCAAAAACCCAGCACAACAAAACAGAGGGCAAGGTAGAAGTAATTGGAAAACTTCAAAGTTTGTTTCATTTATTTCTGAGGGAGCAAGGGGGTTGGGCAGTGAGCATTTTTAGGGTCCTAGTTTCATTTCAACGCGGTATCGTACATTTGTTAACCCAAAATGTCAGCACGGACGTGGAGAATCATTTTTCATTTAAGAATAGCCAACCTAGCTTTCGCTTTCCATTTTAATGGAGGAAACACAAAAGCCTGTCATGGAGCCACTACAATAAAAGCTCATTATCTCAAGACCATGTGACATCCTCAGCTCCATAACCAGACTGAGCTAAAGAAATTAAAGAAAAATAATAGTAGCTCCATGCACTTCATAAACATGATTAAAGTCGATGTAGGGGGGTATAAAATAAGCTCGGGTCTCTGAGGTTTCTAAATTTGGATGGACTGTTGACTTTGTGGCTATGAGGACTTACAGCCCTAATATCTTCCCCAAAGTCACGTTGATTAATTGGTTAATGTAAATTCCAAGGAGTCTCATTAGTTAGATTAAAGAAATAGCAGTAGGTCATGTTGAGTTTAAAATTAATTATGGAATTTAATCATCAGTAACAACCATGAAATTCATCTTTGTAATATTTTCCACAGGCCAAAGAAAATAAAACATAGTAAACAAGAAACCACTATAAATATTTAAATGCTGCCCTCTCCAGTCTAGACAATATTGGAGCTCTAAAAAAAACCATTTAACTGGTGTTTGGGTGGTTTTCTTCTGCTGTTTCTGCTTAACAAGCTTGGACTGATGTACCCAGTCCAACGTTAGCCTCTTCATTCATTGACTGCCACCAAGTCAGGACAAAGGACCGCCATCAATAATTGCTGTCAGCAGCAGCTTGGGACCACAGTTGCAAGTTAGGCTCTTCCTCTGCCCCATACACAAGATTCGCTGCTGGGTGACCTGGGTCAGCCTGAAACCCGCTCTGCAGAGCTCTCATTCAGCTGGGTCATTAGACTCCAGGCCCAAAAGCTGTCAGGGTCAGTGCCAAAAATCTTGTGTACGACATACTGCTCCCACCAGCCTGGTTCCTGGGCATTTTCCTCACTTCACAGGAGGCCATCTTGTTGATGGCAGAAGTTTGTAACAACACATTTTTTAGTTCAACTTTAGTCTTAATGGGATAGGCTGGTGATGGGTATTAAGGAGGGTACGTATTGCATGGTGCACTGGGTGTTATATGCAAGTAATGAATCATGGAACTTTACATCAAAAACTAGGGATGTACTGTATAGGGACTAACACAATATAATAATAATAATAAAATGAATGAATAAATAAATAAATAAATAAATAAATAAATAAATAAATAAACTTTAGTCTTGTTGGCTCTGCCATCACAAATGTACTTCAACTGGAATTCCTTCTGGGGCCTGGGGTATTCCATTGACATAATCTATCCCATTCCACTATCATTTCTCACCTAGATGCTAGAATGATATCCTGTCTTACTGGTATTTTTGCTTCCATTCTTCTTCCCCTTTACCTATGATCTATTCTTGCTCAGCAGAGGAAAAATCTCTTCAGAGTATAAATCAGAGTACATCGATGTTGTAACTCCCACCCCACCCCTCTTGATGGTGTCCTTAACAATAACTACAGTAGCCCTCCTAATATCCATCCAGGACCAGCTACAAAACCATGAGGCCAGTGCAAAGTGAAAATGTAGTGCCATTGTTCAGAATTATTAAAAATTTCAAGAGGGTGACAGAAGAGTCATGAAAGCAGTGTGGGGCCCTTTGAAGCATGGGACCTTGTGCAACTGCATGGTGACATGACTGTGAAACAGGCCCTGGCTCCACCACCACCATTACCAACTCCCTGACCTATCACATTCTTTGTGGAGTGCTGAATCCTGCTTCGGAAACGGAGCTGCGCAGATAGCTTCCGTCACCGCAGGGTAGGTGAGTTTCAGAACACCCCTTCCTGGCATCTCTCCCTTCCCGTAGTCACTGTCTTCGAGCCCTTCTTTGGAATATTAGAACAGCCTCAGGGACAATGCCTTCAACTGGCATGGGAAAACAAAGAAAGAAAGGAGTATCTCACTCCATTTTTCTAGTATATCCACAAGGAAATATAGTTTCTAGGAACAAAACAAGTTTTGTGGTGTTTACCTCTAAATAAGAAAAGAGCAAAATGACCCAGAGAATAAAAACAAGGAAGCTACAAATACAGAGGATGGACTGGCCAACCCAAGTTGCTGATAATAGTGTGTCTACCAGTATCTAGAGCCTTTTTCTTAGCTTGGCACTACTCCCTGCTTTACAGGAGTTTGTTTTGTGTTAAGGTCACTTTAGCACTTCCTTGAACATGATTTTTTTTTTAAATAATAACAGAAAGAAGAAGAATTGTGCTTTATATTGAGCTCCTATCATGTACCTAGCAATGAACTAAGTGTTGTACTATCCCCAATACACATTCAGGGGTGTTCGGTTACACTGATTTTATAGATGAACAAAATAAAGCTTAAAGAAGTTAAGAAACTTGACCAATAATCAGCACTGCAGCCAAACCCAGGCCAGCTGGGCTCCCATGTCTGACTTCTTTTCTATACCATGTAGTACTTTCCAAGTTAAGTTTTTCTTTTTTTTTTTTTATTATGTTATGTTAGTCACCATACAATACGTCATTAGTTTTTGATGTAGTGTTCCAGGATTCATTTTTGCGTGTAACACCCAGTGCTCCATGCAATACCCATCACGGGGCTAACCCATCCCCCCACCTCCCTTCCCTCTAAAACCCTCAGTTTGTTTCCCGGAGTCCATAGTCTCTCATGATTCGTCTTACCCTCTGTTTCCCCTCCTTTCATTTTTCCCTTCCTTCTCCTAATGTCCTCCCTGCTATCCCTTATGTTCCACAAATGAGTGAAACCGTATAATAATTGTCTTTCTCTGCTTGACTTATTTCACTTAGCATTATCTCCTCCAGTTCCATCCATGTTGATGCAAATGTTGGGTAATCATTCTTTCTGATGGCTGAGTAATATTCCATTGTATATATGGCCCACATCTTCTTTATCCATTCGTCTGTTGAAGGGCATTTTAGCTCCTTCCACAGTTTGGCTATTGTAGACAATGCTGCTATGAACATTGGGGTGCATATGGCCCTTCTTTTCACTATGTCTGTTTCTTTTGAGTAAATACCCAGTAGTGCAATTGCTGGGTCAGAGGGTAATTCTATTTTTAGTGTTTTAGGAACCTCCACACTGTTTTCCAAAGTGGCCGTACCAACTTGCAAGTTAAGCATTTCTAAAAGTATGGCCAATGTACTACCTGGCTCCAAATCACCTAGGAGCTTGTTAAAAATATAGAGAGCCTCAGCTAACACTTAGAGAATTGGATTCCTCATGGCTGCGTCATAGGAGTGTGTGTGTGTGTGTGTGTGTGTGTGTGTGTGTGTGTGTGTGTGTTAGCAAGTCCAAGGTGAATGGTATGTACAGTAATTTGAGAATTGCTACTCTAAGTATTTTTCTTCTTCACGCATTGGTTTTCTGGAAGAATCTTCCCCCCTCATCTGGTGGCATATGAGTTCCCTAGTCCTTCTACTTTAGCTAAGTAATGTGATAGAACTTAGCATGGTATGGTGTGTTTTAAATGCCAGTAGGGCTCTGCAATTCAATGAAATACACAGAAAACAAAGTTAAATGATCTCATACAACAAAACCTAAAGTGCGTCATTTTCCCACACATGATATGAAACAAGATTTGCAAGGCAGGGTCCTTAATGCTACAATATGCCCTTTGCATGCACCTCGATGCACAGAAGGGCATTTGTTGTAACACATGTGACATTGCACAGTGCGGCCGAGGGCTCTGATGATCGTCAGCTGCACGGAAGACTGAACCAGAGAGGATAACACAAAACAGGCCCTGAGATAAGAGTCATCTCTGACCTGAGGGTCATTCACAAGATTGCATGATCAGCACCAAATTCCATAGGTTATCCTGAGCTTAACTACATTTTGCGATCCTGCCACTAAAGGAGATTACAAAGTCTTACTACGCAACCCCTCGGCCTGTTTTCCTTCCCCTCATTCATACTTTGTTGTTGAGTCCCAGCTGATATGTACTTCCCAAATGCCAAGTCATAATGTCACATTATTGAAACTGCATTCTGTTTTAATTAATTATATCATTTTACATATACATTCACCTCGTAGGCTCGCTTGGGTCTTATCTTCTAGGGAAACATTTACAGGTTTTATCTCCGCCCTTATTAGCAAAAGATGAAAAGGAGGGAGAAGGCCAGTTTATGGGAATAATCATCTGCTTTGTGAAGTCAGCAAAGAAAGAGGAAATAATGGAATCTGGCCCCAGGATGTTTAAGAAGTAGTATGCAGGGAAAATAAAAGCACTGCCCCTATAAAGCATCTTATACCGAAGACCCTGAGCTCGCCTTGTGAGGCCAGAATTCATCCAAGTACAACTAATAAATAGACGGGAGAGAAGCATTATCAGGTTTACATTTTCCAATTAGCATTCAGAGCATCAAAGCTGTGAGGAGACGCGGAATCCCTTGCATGCTTGGGGAGCAGAGCTGGGGACTGAGATGAAATCATCATGTCTCTCTGCAGGGGACACTCTCACTTTCCAAGGCCTTTGTTTAGAATCCTCTTTGCCACAATTCAGCCGACTTCTCTCCCTCCCAGGCGCTGTGCTGTAACATACATGTTCCAGCCGGAAAATGCCTCCTGTCACAGCTGTACTTTTCTTATCTCGAGGAGGATTGAAGACAGAGTACCCTCCAATGGCTTGGGGACTGTTCAAGAATACCAGAAAATTAGCTTGATCATACCTCTGGAGTGGGGGATTCTCGAAGAGAGAAGAAAAGTGTCTGCCAACAGTCAGCGTTTCCCCTAAGCACTTGCTCTTGCGTTCAGCTGTTCACTCCTGCCTTATTCTGTTAGAGATCAATGATGGCTGGAGTCACTGTCCTTTGAGGATCAAGGACTGGTTTGGGGAACAGAGATCTTTAATCACTTCTCAAAGGCCTTGTCACATGCTTTAAAGAGGCCTGGATTTGGAAAGCCGAAAAACTATAATTCAATGAGTTTGGTATCTACTGAAAATGTTTTTGAACAGAACAGGAAAGGCATTTACTTTCCTCAAATACATAAACATAATAAATGTCAATATGAAAGATTAATGGGAAAGGCATGAACACTTAGAGTGGCGTAGGAAATAGGAATACAAAACAAACTCTGATAGGAATCCATCAGACAACACATCAGGCCCCTCGGTGTACTGACCATGGCTTAAAGCGCAGAGATACGTACTATCTTTGTGCAGTAAAACGTCCTTATTTTGTTTTAATATGGTGGAGTGAATTTAATTCCAGTCAAAAGAACAGTAGTGCTAAGGAGTTTTATTTGGCATCTAAGTAAATTTGTAAAAAGGTGAAGGACATGCACCCAGCAGGCATAGATCATTAATACATTCTTCACAGAATATCACTGCTCTGCATGGTTTCCACGGAAGAAGCTGAAGTTATGTAAATAACATTACTCTAAATCCCTAACCAGAGCTATTCGTATAAAGTCTTTATTGTAGCTATCTCCATGACCATGACCATGTAGAGTAGAGATATTGCATTGTTGACGATCAGATAATGTAAATTACATTTGCTCTGAAATAGCACTGGTTCTTGCTTTTGAAGCCAGCCAAGGTCAAATTTGAAAGATGGAGAACATATGCCCATACGGCTTCAGAACTAGATTGCTGTCTGCTTAAAACCTGAATTCCTTGAAGTTATCCAGAAGACTGATGGTAATGGGAAAACCCCACATACTCTTGCTTGTAAAGTACTTAGATGTGCTTGCTCTGGGAGGTTTATGGCATTATTTCACCTGGTGGAACTGAAACTGGAAAACAAGGAATTGGGCGTATGCCAGGAAAACAGACACTGTGCTAACAAGTTTGCATCCATTGTCACTTGGGAAGACCCAAAAGACCAGTAAAATAATACCTTGAATTTGTGTTGTGCTTTGTACTTCCAAGGATTTCATATGCGTTTCTCTCTTGCAATCTCAGTTAATCTGGTAACAAACATGCAAGTGACACAAAGCTAAAAGTTTTTGCTAGAAGACAGAATCCAGATTCCAGGCTGTGGAGGAGATACAGTGATGGGTTATTATCTAGCAAGATTAAGTGTCATGAAGTAAGTGTAAAGACCAAACAGTCAGCTGTGTCAGGGTGAGGAGGGAGATTTAAGAGCTGACGGAAGCACCGATGGAGACAACACAAGGGTCTTGGCCAACAAGAAGCTGAGTTAGAGTCATTCGTGACCGTGGCTGAAGAAAATGTGCATTCCACCCCTGCCTTTGTGACTAGGGTCCAAAATGAGGAAAATGGCGTCCCACTCTACTACGCTTAGAGTGTTGAATTTCATTGTGTGTCCCCTACTTGCTGTAGGCTTTCTCTGTGCCAGGCACTGTGTTAAACCCTTTCTACATATTACCCTATTTAAACTTCAGACAACCCATGAGGGATTACCATTATTATACCCCTCTCGCACCTTAGGAAACAGGTTAGAGAGTGAAATCGGCATCCATCCATGTGCCTGCCCAATAGCCACTCCATCCTCTTTTTTCTTTGGGTAACTGCCTCTCCACCATTATGTACAGTCTTGTCAAACATCAGTCCAATTCCAGGCCAAAGGGTGGAAACCTGAGTCAAAACAAACCCGTAGCATTACTAGTTCCAGGCACTTGACTTGTGAATGGAGTAGAACAAGGAAAGAAAATAGTGTAGGTGGTAACACCCAACATCAGTACTCTGAAGAAGTGGCCCAACTGCTTTTGTCCCCAAGCTCTATTTCTGATTTTTCCAGGGCCTGATCATTTTCATCTGATTTCTTAGCCAGTTCATACAATTCTAATAAGTTCGTGTTCTTGTTGTTCAGGTTAGCCAGTTGCTATTGCTCATTACCAAAGAACATCAAGTGCCTTGCATCAGTGTAAACATGTCATTAGTGGTCAGGTCAACAAATTAAGGTAAACAACTCATTGAAACCTTTCAGACTGGCTCCAGAACCCACACACTTACCTGCTACACTGGTCCAGCACCAGCCCCTGTGAAAGGAGAGCTGACAGACCAAATGGAGGAGAGAAAAGGGGAACCAGGAAGGAAAGGGATTGGAAACCATGTGTAGACCTTTGATGGAATGGGATTGTTTATTCTGGAGGAAGATTGGCATGGAGATAAATAAATATCTTCAAATGATTGGAGAATAGTTGTTTGGAAGAAAGAGTAAAGACGATGATAGTCCTTTACTCATTCACTCTTCATAGCACAATTTTATTGAAACGTGTCAGGTTACAGAAGTGAGTAAACACAAAATCCGTGCTCTTATGGGGCTTTAAGGCTAGTTAGTGGATATGGACAATAAACAGATTTTGGAAATAAATATATCAAATGTCAGGAGATGATAAACACTCTGAAGATAATCAAAGCTGGGCGTAAAGAGTGGTGGTGATAGTTGAGACTGAGTGGTCAGAGAAGACCTCTCTGAAGTGGGAACACTTGAGCAGAGAGCAGCATGAAGCAAAGGAGCCAACCACGGGGTACCTAAAGAAAGAGCATTCCAGGCAGGGGAACAGCAGATGCAAAGGCTTGAGTTTTTTAAGGGATGTCCAGGAGTAGGTAGAGACCAGTGACCAAAGGAGAAAGAGGCAGGAGAAGAAGGGAGAAAAGAAGAGACCAGGTCATGTTGAAACTTGTGTGACTACAGTGTGGGTCAGCTGGGAAACTGCCAGCAAGTTTTGACCAAAAGAGGAACATGGTAGAATATATTTTTAAAGAGTACCCCCCTTGAGTGCCATGTAGGCAACAGATAAAGGCAGGCAAACATGAGGGCATGGGAACCAGTTAGGAAATTACTGTAGTTGTCTTTGTTAGGGAACAAGCTCAGAATAAATTTAATGGTAGATCTGATGGTGTTCACTGATATTTTGGAGAGTGAGTATAAGAGAGAGACAAGAATAAAGAATGACTCTCAGATTTTTGGCCTCAGCAACTGGGTTAGTGAAGATTCCATTTACTGTATGGCCTTGGTAGGGCTGAAATAGGACTGATGGTAGATGGACCGGGATGCTAGATAAATGAGGACTTTCCATGAGTCATATCTGGCCAAGAAAGGAATGAAGTATCCTTAAAGATGATGAGTTATCCACACAGGGCTTGGCACAGGTAAGCCAGGTGACAGTTTCATGGGGGCTTTATAAAGGGATTTGAATGCCAGTAAAGTGATCTGAAAGGGTACTTCCAATCATGAAATTATGTCGACTATGTGGTTTAGAGAATTGATAAGTAACTCATTACCTATTATTGTTCACATCAGTAGAAGGGGATAAAAATACAAATTTGTACTTGATTTGCTTCAAACTTGGGCACACTGGGGAGAGTGAATGTTGACATAGCCATCCCATGACACGCTGTTTATTACGTCAGCCTAAGGCAATCCCTTTTCAAAGTTAGAACATCCTGGGAAGAAAGCAAAGTGTGGCTTGTTAGTGTTTCTCTGTCCTTTTCTTTGCTCAGTGCAAAGCTGGAAAATTCTGTGCGTCTATTTAGTCTGGTAAGGTAGCCGACCGTAAAAGCGATGGCTGGGATCCAGTTACATTTCGTTCCTTGTGTTGGCCATCCTTGGAACTGAGAGAGATTTTAAAGGGGGTCCCAGACACACCAAAAGGGAGAAATAAGAGCCAGGCTTGCTGACTTTTTAGTTTTTAAAAGAGAAATAACTTCTATAAATTCAAGGAAAGACCACCTAGAGTTCTGTGAGTTACATTTAGAACTGATTCCACATTTCCAGGGAGCCTAAAGGTTCCAAACTCTTTGTTTCCCCTGGACTTGATTGTTTTCCCAAGCTCACAGCTCCCTAGACATGCTCCATGTGCCACTCCCAGCAGAAGAGGCCTGGAACAAATCTCAAGGTAGAAAATGTTCTCATTCATATCAAGGTACAGAGGAAATCAAGGGGGCAACATACACCATGATTCCTTTAATTTTTATCTTGGCTCTCCCTATCATCCCTCACTTGTTTCTAGGAAGGGTGGTTCCCTTTTAAAGCCTCGCCAAGACCAACCTGAGAGCTTGTGTTTATCTGTGCTTGACTCTGATAGGAACTTTCTTCCCTAATCACCTGCTCTTTCTGTCTCCTTTCCATTCTGTTTAGCCTGCTATTAAACACCTTTGAGCCCCTATGCGTGTCTATCACTGGGCTGAGAGGTGTGTCACAGGAAAGACAGTTCTCCACTCCCACTGAGCACTCTTTGTTCTGATCAGCGGAGAAGGGATTCCTGCTTCAATGTGTGATCTCTAAGTGTGAAAGTGCTTCCAGATGTTTTGTCGTGCTAAGGCTGGACACCCAGTGTTGATGGTCCTTTGTGTAGCAAAGCATCACCGAGACGTTTGGGAAATGCAGAGGACATTCTAGACGTGAGTTAAGAGTAAGAGAGGAAGAGCTCACCTGCTCGTCATGGAAAATTCACCAGAATTTGTGAGCAGCTTAGTGTCTATTGGGGAGAGGAGGGCATTATGACCAGCAAGGAAATTCCCTAGAGAGGAGTGGCCGTAAGATTGTAGGGAGGTCCATATGAATCTGGAATCATATGTGGCTGTGGTCTGTGATTACCCAAAAACTCATTCAAAGTCTACTGTTTTTCATCACATTTCTGTTTAAACTGCCTTGAGTGAAGGAAGGAAAAATAATTCTGTCCAGGAAAAGAAGTGGTGAGAGAGAATGACACCCCCAAAAGACCAGATGAGAGGCCACACAGACACAAAGCAGAAAAAAGCCAGTGGGGACTAATCCCGCAGCTCCTGTGGGCATCAGTGAAATCCCCTCCTTCCATATATTTAGAGGGGAATTTGAAAGTGGATGGAAGACTGCATTACGTGGGGGATGCAAAAAATAGTAAGATATTGGTCCCAACCTCTCTGCTAGATTAATATCTTCCCTTTCTTGCATACCTACCCTACTTCATTTTCTATTTCTATTAATAACCCCTATCTTTCTGCCCCATTTATACCTGTACACATTTCCCTATGCTACTATGTCATGAGTTCTTTGAAAGTATGATTATTCGTTTATTCAGCAAACTTTATTAAACACCTGTTGTATACCAGGCACAAGGAGAGGCTCTGGTCATACGAAGATAAATAAGACATGAACTATGGATTTGTTCTTGTTGAGTTCTTCATATGGAAAAACCAAGGTACAAGGGAAAGGTGTTTTCTCCTTATGTCTCTGTGTGCCTGGAAGAAGGTGGGTTCACAAGAAATATTTAACAAATACCTGTGTAGGAAAAGGACATAAATTAGGCTATCAATACACCCAAAAGGAGAAACCAGTGGAAAGAAAGAAATCTATCTAAGTTACTGGATGACATTAGAATGAATGCACTTGCTTCTGCCCTGAAGAATTATATGGATGGTAGAGACTACTTTGTGTAAGAAGGTCGGTCTGTGTATGTTTTATACTTTCTTGATATTGCTTCAATATTTCATGAGACAAGAGCTCATCCTGATTTCGTCTCCAAATATTACCCCCAAGAGCTCAAAAGATGTGCTTTCCACATGCAATTTAAAGAATCCAAGACAACAATGAAAATTAAAAGCTAAAAACCATGCATAGAATATATGACACAATGCTACCAAATCACTGAAAATTCAATAAAGAAAATTGGACAGAATTCTTTCCTAATACTGTTACTTGGCTTCGTCTGAAGAAGTTTGACTTATATTTTTAATAAAACTTTTTTCCCCCTCTTGCTGGTTTAATTCTAGGCTTCCAACACTTTCAAATGTTATAAACCAGATGAACGCTGTGTGGTCAGAAAGAATGCAGGATGCAAGAGAAACATGGCACATGGCAAAAAATTATTAATGTGGCCGTGATGATTCTGAAAAAACTGAGCAGAGTAGAAATGTAGGTCATTGTCTGTGATCCTTGGGGAACCTCCCAGGAGAAATTCCAGTCCAGTGTTGGGAGATGCAGTAGGACTTGAGCCTAAACATACATTAGGGTCCAGTGGCCCAACCTTGGTACGCAAGTCAAGATTCTGGTTACAAACAATGGAAACATCTCTGGTTAACCTATTCAGAGAAGAAATTTATTTGGAAGGATATCAGATAGCTTATGAATCAAAGAAAGCTGAGATCCAGCTCAGGCAAGAACCAGGAGAAGGCCAAGTCAAGACACAGGAATGATCCAGTTAGTGCATTCCACCCAGACCATCGTCACTACCCCTGAAGCCGTTGCCACTGATGGCTCCCTCTGTGGCCCTGGGGTCTGAGTACTGCAGCAAACAGTTGCTACCTGATCCCAAACCTTTGTGTCACTCTACCAAGATTCAGAGTCCTGGGCTTCTGCACTGGATGGTCTGTGCTGCCAGGGAGCAGGAGAGGGAATACACACCCTACCCTCTTGGCTTTCGTAGTGAGAAGTGGGCCTTGGTTTGCTCCCATCTTGGGATCCCCCAAAATAGAATATTCAGTTATCGTGCATCCAGAATGGCGGAAGTCCACTCCCTCTGGCCAGCAGGCAGGGGCCGGGGCCGGGATTGGGTCTGAGAGAGGGCAGAAGCAGAGCCAGACATGCTTCCTCGAGATGGAGGTTGAAGCTACATGGACAGTAGCTGGGAAACAGGGAGAAGTGGCTCGCAGTCAGGGCTAAAAAAATAATCAGGCAAGATGTGATCAGGGACCAATGGGTCACAACAGTGAACAGGAACGTACTGTGAGGCCGAAGTCTGGAGACAGGTAACCAGTGCTGATGACCAGTGCTTCTCCGGCTCACAGGTATTTTGAGAGGTAGGTCCTGACAGTTCAAAGGGCAGAGACAAGCTATTGCCTGTTCCTCTTTGTTCTCCCCAAATGTCCACCATCCATCTGCCAGCAGGTCAGCGTTTCCCATTAGTGCATGAGAGGTGATTTTTAGGTGGTTGTTGAGTAAACTCTTTTCATGATTATGCATTTAGTTTAAGTGCATTCAGAAATATGTATGAGAAGCCAACCTTTGCTTACTCTGTGCCAGCCAGCACTCAAAGTCCTTTACGCACGCTCAAATTCATTTAATCCTCACCCAAATCCAAGGAGGTGATCATTATTATTATTACCCATATTTTACAGATGAGAAAAACGGAAGTCCCGTGAGATTAAGTAACATGCTTGGGGTCATGGGGCCAGTGAGGGAGGGACCCTGGATTTCTACTCGCACAGCCTGGCTCCAGAGTCCTTGCACTTTTGCACAACTACTGGAGCATTTTTAAAGAAAGACCGTCATTTTACCTTTCTTCTTAATGAGCACGCACGCTTCTGCTCACAGCAACCCTGTGAGAGTAGCTAACATTACATAGCGTGTAATGCGTGCTACGTACCGTTCCAAGCGATGTGCCTGTAATTAACTCATAACTAGGGTGCGAAGGCTTTCATTATCCCCATTTCACAG
This sequence comes from Ursus arctos, assembly GCF_023065955.2. Lineage (NCBI taxonomy): Eukaryota > Metazoa > Chordata > Mammalia > Carnivora > Ursidae > Ursus > Ursus arctos. Next base: position 53,670,115 of record NW_026622808.1, on the reverse strand, counting down.
AAGCAGAAACGGAGGCTTGAGAGATTAAGTTCCTTTCCCAAAGTTACCCACCTAGTAAGAGGCAGAGCCGGGGTTAGAATCCTAACTCTCAGTGCTCTTGACTACTTCCTACTCTGCCTCAGTAAGCCGCCTGTCCGTCTGGGAGACAGGTGCCACTATGAACCCGTGTTACAGAGGAAGAAGGTGCGGCTCAGGGAAGTGTCTTGTCCTGGGACAGGAGTTAGCCAGCTTTTCCTCCAAAGGACCAGACACTATATGCTTTTGGCTGTATAGGCCTGAAGTCCCTGCCACAGCCGAGTACTGTGTTCTCGCTGGGCAGAAGCAGCGAAAGCCTAAGCAAGCAGGCACGGCTGTGTTTCAGTACAACCTTAGGTATAGACGCTGAAATCGGAATTTCATAGAACTTTCACGTGATGGATTCAAATTCTTCTTCTGACTGTTTTTCAGCCATTTAAACGTGTAAAATCTATTCTTAGTTCACGGGCAATCCGAAAACAGGCAGCACACGGGGTTTGTACACAGGCCCTACTTTGCCAGCCTAGGCTGAGTTGTGTCTGCGCCCAAACCACGTCTTTTTCCACAGAACCATGAAGCTTCCAGGCAGCAAGCAGGGAAAAGAGGAGGGCTCCTTCAGGCCAGGGACAAGCCAGAGGCTGATCAGGGGGCAGCTCACTCCTGGCCTGTGGCTTCCCTGCGGGCTGACAGCCAGGACAGTGGGAGCATTCTGGTGGATGGAGGAGACAAACCACACCAGTCCTGCGAAGAAGCTTGAATGTTTCCAGCTAGATAGGGTCCAAAAGTAATGCTTTTGTGGCGTATTTTATAAAATATCCTCTGTCCCAAAAATACTACAGCTTTTTGTTTGTTTGTTTGTTCGTTCTCAGGATCTCGATGAAATGAATAGTTCTAAATTTTGGTTTGCATTTTCCCCTCTACCCCAAAGAAAATCAAACTGTAAAGGCATGAATTTCCCCGAGAGGGCTCTTTGCCCATTCAGCCATGTCTTCTAAAGGGTTTGACTTATTGAAAAATAGAAACCACTGATGGTTGTAAAACCAGTGAACCTCTTTCCTTTATTTAACCTATTGCCCTTGAAAATGTACTTTTTTATGGTTCGCACGTGATCCAACCAAGCCTGCTCTCAGCTATCCTTCGGCGTGAGTTATGTGCAGAGGCACTTCAAAGAGAAACGAGAAATGCTGCGTAAATACAAGGTAGTCGTGTTATGAGTAATCTCAACTCATAGCATGAACCCTATTGCCAAGGACAATAGTCTGTGATTGAGACAGGAATTTCCTAGTGGATGCTCTGTCCGTGTTTACTCTCCCTTTAATCCTTTTACCGTTTCTGTGCTCACTCGTTCTTGGAACACTATGCCTGCCCTTGGGCTACCGGAGCCCGCTTTGCCTTCCTGAAGTAGAAGTACCTGGGAATTCCTGCACCCCAACCCCTGGGGGCAGCTCCTGACCGATGACTGATGGGCGTGAGGCTTCACCTCTGACTGGGACGACTCTGAGGCATGAGACTCGATGTGTCCTGAACTCCCCCATGAGCCCACGTCACCTTCAGTAAGGCGGTGCATGATACCGCATCCTGGTTTGACTTTCTTCTCTTCCCTGTCTCACACTGCACCCTTCCATTCTTCTTCCCTGGAAGCACTCCCTAATGAATCACTTTTACATGAATGCTCATCGCAGGCTCCATTTCTGAGGGAGCCTAAGCCATGGGGTGACAGCAAGCATCTTACAGTTCTGCCTTCCAGTATACAGCGTATTGATACCGAATCCCCGACTTTGCACTGCTCTAGGGAGTTTCCGAATGCTTCTGGAGCATGTTCTGTATGATCCTCCCAACTACCATGAGCCCCGTCACACAGGGCAGGGAAGCGAGGCTCAGGGAGCTAAGCCCCTTGCCCCAGGTCTCACTGACAGGACGCGATGGAGCTCGACGCACCCGCACCTGTCATAGCAGTGCAGGAATGGCCAGTCACCAACTTATTGTTGATGGAGCTACGACCATTATTCAAAATTGAATTTTTAATAGGATATTTTCTCAAATAAGAGTATAGTCTCTTTGGGGGAGGGCAAGGGTAAAGAAATACGTTTGAATCCTTTATTCACACCACAACTATTTACTGAGCACCTGCTGCATTTCAGGTGCTGGGATAAAAGCTATAGATACCCAGTGAGCGCTCGTGGAGCTTAACTTTTAGCAGGAGGATGAACAAGGGAAAAGAAACTAATTATAATGGCTATAATTGCTTGGAATGAAATAAACAAGGACGTGGGAAAGGGAACCTCAGAAGTGACTCTCTTTAGCTCGGAGAAAGCCTGCTGAGGAGGGGACTTTTAAATGGAGAACTAAGGGTGAGCAGTGAGGAGAACAGCAAAAAGCTGAGAAAATGTGCTCCAGGAAGGGGATCCTGATAGCCACCCTTCATTTGAAAAGGTAGAATTCAGAAATTGGGTTGATTGTCTTTGCAAACAGAGCAGATGGTGATATTTGAGGCCAAACCCATGGCTGTCCATAGGTACTTACACAAAAATACTTACCATTTCTCGGGCCTGTCCCTTTGTCTGAAACAGTCAGCATTTGCCCTAGTCTTGAAGGATCCTCTGGAGAAGCTCAGGCGGTTTGCTTTGACCTCATAGCCACTGTTAACTGGGAGACGAAATGCATTTATTAGCAGTGGCACCATTAGACTAACTCTTGACAAACCAGCCTTAACACATTATTCATGGTGGGCATTATTCATGGTTCTGGACTGTACCGGACTGGTCATCAGTCCCCTCCCCTCGATGCTATGCCTCGTGCGATGCAGTTGGGCGTCAGTTTCCTTACCTGTGAGATGAGGATGTAGGACAAAGCCAATGGTTCGCAGTATTTTTAATGATGGCAACCCAACCCACATTTAAAAAGATAATTTTGAGGTATATAAATTAATAGAGTTATACAAATTTAAAAAATTATACTCCCACATCACTCAAAATTCCCAGAAATAACCACTTTAACATTTGGTGATAATTACATTCAATATTCCTCTATGTGGATAAGAAGAAGAGGACAGGACAACAGAAAGGCAGGAAAAATGGAGGAAATGAAAGGAAAGAAGGAGGAAGGAATGAAGAGTAAGAAGAAAAAAGAAACGTTATGAATTAAAAGCCAATCCTGAAGATGGTCAAGCAGAGAGAGTGCACGAGCGGGAGGGGGGGCAGAGGGAGAGGGAGAAGCAGACTCCCTGTTGAGCAGAGAGCCCTAGGAGGCTGTGGGGGAGGCTCAATCTCAGGACCCTGGGATCAGGACCTGAGCCCTTGAGCCCTGAGCTGAAGGCAGATGCTTAACTGACTGAGTCACCCAGGCGCCCCACCTTCTATTGTCTTGATTGTCTTAACACCTCTTCTTTGAATCTTTGTATCTCTTATTTGAAATATTTTCTTAGATTATATTGTATATAATTCCTTGGGGGTTGCTTCTGTCATCTTTTGTATATTTCATCTTCTCTTTACATAGGGATACATATGTATATAATACAGTTTTTCTTGTTTATATTATGTTTTTTATTTTTCCAGTTTTTATGTGTAAGCTCCGTGTGGGTCTTTTTCTTATGACTCATCTTTGAATAAGTCACACAACCTGCTGAAGGCAGTGGGGAGCGGTGTAACCGAATTATGGTTGAAACAATGTGTAGCTTCCATTCAGGTTTGTGGTCTATTATACTGTCTCGCCAAATCTATAATTTTTTATTTCCTAAGAACGCATCTCCTCATTTTCAGCAGCCCCAGATTAGAACTTTGCACCATGAAAGCCCTAATGAGGATCGATTTTTAACATAAAAAAAAAAAAAAGAGTAGGGGGATGAGGGCCTGGTGGTCTGGAGGTGGAACTGGGGACATCTTCACGTAAGAAACCATGAATTAAGAAAATACCTGAATTCATTAACGTCGTAAATGTACTTGTATTTGGGTACACACAATAGCATATGCAAACATTTGGTCAAGAGCCCGTGTGTGTACGACATACGTTCTGTATTCTGTCTGTAGAACTTGGCTTCCCTGCATATGGATTCACAGAACTTTTATCCAATTTTATTTATCAGGTGCTCACCATGTGCCCTTATGGAGTTTGGTCGAGTGTCAAGACAGATAGTATATAAGTAAACCAATAAATAAGTATTTTCAAAATGAAGGACTCAAATGGAGCTTTGAGATGGAGAAGGACTTGTGCGTGGAATAACCTGATATTCAGGCTGGAAACCGCAGGACAAAAAGGTCGAAGTCATGTGAAGAACTGAGGAAGAGTGAGCAAGGTTAGTAGAAAAAACGTCACCAGGAGCTTACCCTGAATGTAGCCTGTCTGTGGCTAGGACAGCAAGAAAAGCCTTTGTAGGGATGGGTATTTGGCAAGTGAGTTGGTACACAATGACTTTAGGTGGGGGTCAGAGCACAGCGAGCCTCTTTAGACCACAGTGAGATGTTAGTTCCGCGTCTCACGTGAAGTGAAGTGTTTTAGGCAGGGGTATGCATGATACAATTAAATCGACTTTTGATGGCTGTAGTGTAGAGGAGGGATTTGGAAATGACTGTGACAGAATCAGAAAATTGAGCTAGGTTGCTCTGGTATCCCTGGCCAGAGCTGGTGACCCTTGAACTGGAGTGGGAGCAGCAGAGATGGAGAGAAGTCTGCCAATTTGAGATATAGTTAAGAGGTAGAACAGACACGACATCCTGAGGGCCTGAATGTGGGAGGTTTAGGGAGAGAGAGGAGGCAACGCTGTGTCTCCAGTCTCTGGCTTGGCCAACTGAATAGACGATGATGGTCTTACTGACATGAAGGTCATCAAGAAAAGAGTGTGTCTGGGAGGAGCAACCAAGAATTCGATTTTGGAAATGAACATTTGAGATGTTTCTGAGTATCACAGTGCGTACACCAGGACATAACATGGGTTGTGCGGGGCACCCAGAAGAAGCTAGACAGCATAATACAAAAGATATTTCGAGTCCTATGAGCAAACGAGGCAAGAAAGAAAGACTAAAGAAAGCAGCCCAGTGCATCTTAGCCTTTTTATTACTTAAAACTCCATAGCTCACATGTTGCAAATCATTGGATAGAGTCACGTTGGCTTTATGTTAACTTACTTTCAGCTCTCCTGGTCACCCATGACAGAGAGCCTGCTCAACTTATATTAAGCAAGAAAAGGAATTATTGGTTCAAACATGCTTAAGGCCAAGAATCAGTATGTTTTCAGGCACAGATGGGTCCAGGAGGTCATATGCCTCACCAGGACACCATCACGCATAATTTCTTTGATCTCTTTTCCTCCGTGTTGGCTTCATTCCAGGCCAAAGAGAGTGTATCCATTGCAATAATCCCAGAAAAATGAATGGATTTCTTCTGATTGGACCACCTCAATGTCCTAGTCTATTTGGGCTACTACAACAAATACCACAGACCGGGTGACCCATAAACAACATGGATTTCTCACATTTCCGGAGACTGGGAAGTCCAAGATCATGGCACAGGCAGATCTGGTGTCTGAGCAGTGCCCACTTCCTGGATGACCATTCTTTTGCTATCACCCCATATGGTGGAAGGGACAAGGGAGCTCTGTGGGGCCTCTTCTATAATGGCACTAATTCCACCCCTGAGAGCTCTGCCCTATGACCTCATTGCCTCCCAAGCACCCTATTTCCTAATACTATCACATATGTGAATTTCGGGGGGAGGGTACACACACATTCAGTCTATGGCACTTGGATCATGTGTCCACCTTATGCCAGTCACTATGGCCAGAATATGCTGATTGGCCAGGCTGGGTTCCATGGCCATCCCTAAATCCAAGAGATGTGCATTACACATTGCCCTGAAAACAGGGGGTATACAGTACCTCAGAGGAAAAATCAGAGTGCCACTTCAGAAGAGGATGCCAGTGCCAGACCAGGAAAAGCAACAGCCATGCTTAGCGATCACTTCTGTCTCCAAAATACACTGACTACACGTAGACATCTGATATTTCCACTCGTCCCATCAGACCATCAGCCTAAGAGTTGACTGACCTTTAGTGGGTGGCCATATGTGCCAAACCCTAAAGGTTATCATGCGCCCGGATGAGGGTGAGCCATCGAAGGATGACTCCAAAATTAAGAGGTCAAAATGAAAAGATCAAATTCTTAGCCTCTAAAGTAAGAATCTAAGTGGGTAGGTGTGGGGGAAGTCAGAGATACGAGGGTGCCTGTTAAGGAAATGGTCCATCTCAGGACTGTAAAAGGACCAGGGTGACATGACGTTGTATAAGGTCACCCTACAGCTTTCCCTTGCCCCCAGGGCCAGTGGCTGAGAATTCTATCAGGGTCGGGGACCTGGGCCCTAAGAAGAAAATGTAAGTATTGTAAGGGATAAGTTTATAAGACAAAGCTTACAGACCCATTTCTCAGCTTAGCCGGAAAGCGTGTGGAGCTAAGTGAAATATTTGTAGCTCTAAAAAATGGAGCCTGACCCAGCCTTTGTGAGGGTGCAATAAGTCTTAACCATCCTCTCTATGTTCTATTCAGAAGCACTCGATCAAACCCAGGTCCAGACCGCAGCTTGCAAGTGGCTCGCACAGGGTAATTAGGCTCGTGTACTCACTCTCGTCTCTGTTCCACGCCTGCAGGACTAAAGCACGAAGCCAGAGCCCCCGGGGTTCTAACTGGGTGGATGTCTGTGTCTTAACTCCATGTACTTCCCTTTCTCCACTAAAGCCGAAGTACAGAGCGGAGAGAAAGCGCAGAGTTTGTGTCCACATGCTGGGAATATTCCACAGCACTAACTTCAGCAAAGGCAGTTCTTCGTCTTTACGCTTTCAGGAATTGGCATATCCAAGCTGGATTCCTAAACTTTGAAAATGCAAGAGCTTAGGAATGGTGAGTAAGTAAGTTAATTTTAAGGTTAAAAGAGGTTTTTATGCTTGTTTCCCAAGGAAAAGACCTCCTGTCAGCTTGGTTTTCTGCATGGAGGTTGGGGGGATATGCAGAGGAGGGAAGCCCAGAGGCGGGGAAAGGAGGCTTCAAAGGGGCGGCTGCAGCTCTCTGTATGTAACCTTGCAGAAGTCACTTAATTACTCTGGGTTTCAAACCACCTGGAAAATTCATAAAAGACAAGCTGGCTCAGAAAGCCAGACACTCAACTGACTAAAGTGTGACTGAAGAAAATGAGAGAAACAATTCCAGGCCAAAGGAAAAAGAAGCTAATGATTTTTTTTTAACAGTAAATACTTCGTTCTCTTCTCCTGTTATTAATTTGAAATTATTTAATCGTCAGAACACCTTTCAGAGTTTGAAATATTATGAGCATCATCTGCTGTGCGTTCACATTTTCTCTATCGAGCTGTGTTTGTTCATTTGAAGGGAAGAGGATAGAGGACAAACCGTTCTAAATAATAGTCATGTCTAATGAGTCATGTTTGAACGAATTTTGTCTCCAAGTTATGGAGATGTTTATTTTATGGAGCTTTGACTCATTTTCCATTGACTCAGGCTATCAGGTGTTTGTTTTTTTTTTTTAATCTCATTAGACCAGCAAGGGGCAATTTTTGTTGTTTATTTTATTTATTTATTTATTTATTTTAAAGATTTTATTTATTTATTTGACACAGAGAGACAGCCAGCGAGAGAGGGAACACAGGCAGGGGGAGTGGGAGAGGAAGAAGCAGGCTCATAGCGGAGGAGCCTGATGTGGGGCTTGATCCCGTAATGCCGGGATCACGCCCTGAGCCGAAGGCAGATGCTTAATGACTGAGCCACCCAGGCGCCCCAAGTTTTGTTGTTTAAAGCGAAGAAAGAAGTTGTATGAGTTCAGATAACATGATGACTATAAGGACGAAGACCTAAAAATTATGAGGGCATAATCGCGATACAAGCTTATTTCTTACTTACGGAAGTGTCCTGAGGGAGTGTTGTCCGGCAGCTTCCCTCACTTCCAAATGGTGATGGCAAGACCCACATTCCTGCCATCTCCAAGTTCAGTCCTCCTTCAGCGTTGGTTCCCTTGTGAACCCAGCTAGAGGGAGGGGGAAAGAAGAACGTGGAGGAAGCATGCCTGCCTCGCAAAAATGTTGGCTCTGAAGTGACACGGGCCACTTCCGCTCACACTCCATTAGTGAATGTGAGTGACACAATATATTTCAATGCAAGTGCTGTTGTTAGTGTGACAGCTGGCTGGGCAGCCATGTCCAGGCTGTATAGTCGTGGTATGGATGGGGAAAATGGATTTGGGGATTCTTCAGCCTTCTTACTGTGTGGAATCCTTGGGACCTCACCCTATAGCACAGTGAGTTAGGTCTGGCATCAAGCACCCAGGAGTTTGAAATTCTGCTTGGTCACTCACATGTCCACAGGAAGTCTTGAGCAAATCTGGGCCTCAATTTCCTCATCTATCAAGGGGAGGTAATAGTATCTACCCCAACAGGGTTGTTATGAGGATTAAATAAATAATTCATACATTCTTTGCTAAACTTTTGTCACAGAGTGAGTGCAAAGTAAATGGCAGCTATCATTATCACGACCCAGCTAAGGAGAAAATGCCCGGATGCTTAGCCCTGCTTAGTTTGATAACTTACATCTTGAGATCTTGTGACGCTTTGTTCTTATCCTTGTCTCCCCAGCCCATCCTCACTCTGATGTGATTCGCAATTTGTCCTGTCCTTGCCTATTCCAAAGTTTTTCTTAGCCATTATGTATAACTTCCAGCCATACATCGTGACCTACACAACTTTCAGAGAAGGGGAGCGAGAGGAGCAAGCCTAAAGTTTTCTTGAGTACGATACAAAGGTCCTGGGGGGGGGCAGTGCGCAGGTGGTATTTTGGGGTGCATATAAGCACGGACACGAGATTGCACGCATGTGCTCGTGGACGCGGGCGTGCACACCATGAAGCATGAGAGAAGTGCCAGTGTCACGATGTGAGGGGACTGCTCACCTTGTGTGCTCCTAGAAAGATACCCTGTCCCTTACAACATGTGCCTGGGGCTCCCTCACATGTTGCGATCAAGGTAAAGTGGTGAAGTCCCATATGGTCTAGTTAGCAGAGCACAATCACCGTCTGTCCCATGCACCCGCTGGTCATCTCAAGAAGGTCTGTGACCTGTCTTAGGGATTCCAGAAAAGACTGAATGAATGGATCATAGATAGCTAATATTCATTGAATGCCTGCTGTGTGCAAGGCACGGTGTTCGTCAGTCCAGCACACGTTTACGTAAGCAGTGCCAGACCCATTTAAGAGCTGAGGAAACCAAGGCTCAGGGATTATAAGACTGTTCCCAGACATCTTGGCATGCTAATAACTGGTAGAGAACTAAGTCTTATGACCAGATCTCTTGCAAAAGACATTTCTTTTGGTATGGTGGTCAACTATCCCTTGCAACCATTATACACACATGTGCACACAACTAGTGTGTTCTGCTAAGAGAGGACGAAGAGGGTACCTTTATTTCAAACAGTATATAGGTTCACTTACAGAATGCTAAGGGTCTTGAAAAAAAGATTTGAAGGTGCTTTGAAGGTGCAGAAGTCTGAAGAGTGGGATTGAGAGAGAAGACAACCTCTAACTGAATAGAGAGAAAAATATGAAGGAATTAAGTAGACCACACACATCTCTCTTAATGGCTTGTGCTAAGGAAGCACGTAGATCTGTCTGAATGTTTAGCCTCTTAGCTCGGACAGTCGGGGGTGCTGGAGAGTGTAGGGGGCACATATTTCTCTGGATGTGAATTTAAGATGTGATTGCAGGGATTATCTTTAACTTTACTTAAAAGAGTATAGCGCGGGGTTAATAAATCATATCACACACAACTTCGCAGGCTGAAAATACAGGGTTAACATGCAGGCGATTGCAAAACCAAAGGCAAAGTACAAATCCATATGTTGCTCTGAAATACAGAAACGGACTGACTTTAGCAGATGTTTTGGCTGCAGTGGAAGGGAGGCAGGTCCCTTGGTTTATGGGAATTCTGGGGCTGGGGAGTAAGGAGACCCCATTTCTCTCTGGCTGTTTCTTGCTTATCCTATAACCAGCCATAAGGACCCAGTACCCCCAGTCAGGACCATGACAACACTCATGTTTGCCTCCTCTACCAATTCTAGTCCCTTGCTTTCCCTGGAAAATTACAATGTCCCCTGAGTAAGCCAGTTAACAACCATTTCTTTATTTACTATGTCATGGTAAACAATGCCTCAATAAGCCCAGTCTTGCTGCCTAGGAAAACTGCAGGTGACTGTCAGAGCGTCATTTAGTGGGACGATCCGTGGAGGGTCCTGAGGAAGTGACGTTGAAGCTGACACATGAAAGTGAAGTAGGAGATAACTATGTGAGGAGTGGGTCAGAACATTTCTGCTAGAGAGAACAGTGAGGGTGAGTCCCTAGCAGTGGGGGAGAGGTTCTGGAAGGTTTAAGGAGAGAGAGAGAGTTGCTTGGCATAGCTGATGAAGTTGCTCTAATCCGGTGCTTCTCAACCAGAAGTACTTCTGTCCCCCAACAGATATTTGGCGATGTCTGAAGATAGAGTCATCACACTTGGGGAGCGAATGCTCCTGGCCTCTACTGGGTAGATGCCAGGGTGCTGCTTAACACCCTGCAATGCCCCGCACAGAACCCTAAAACAAGGAATTGTCCTACCCAAAATGTCAGTAATGCTCAGGTTGAAGGACTGTTCCACAGAAGGCCCTAATACAAAGGTTTAAACAAGATAGATGTATTTTTTATATGTATCAGCCCAGACGCGCTGATTCAGCTGATGCGATCAGCTCTATAATGCCGCGAAGCTAGGCCCCTTCTATCTTATTGCTCTGTTTCCCCGTAGGGCACAGGTTTGGCAAATTTCTCTATAAAGGACAAGATTGGCACTATTTTGTCTTTGCAGGTCATATGGTCTCTGTCACAACAGTATGAAGACAGCCACAGACAATGCCTAAGTCACTTGATGTGGTTATGTTCCAATTAAACTTTATTGACATCCTTGTGATAGGCTGGGTTTGGCCTGCGGGATATACTTTGGACCCTCCTCCTGGTCCTCCGTGCTTAGCCTTTATCCCAACCAGGAGGAGGAGCAGATCTGGGGGCAAGCTTATTTCCTTTTGAGAGACAACATCACTTCTTCTTGTGTTCTATTGTCCAGAACTCAGAAAGACTAGAAATGTAGTTCTTGGCTGGGTAGTCATGGGCCCCAGGGAAACTCAGCCTTTTTTTTTTTTTTTTTTTTTTTTAAACACAAGGGAGAGTGGATACCGGGGGACAATTGGCAATGTCTTCAATTGCTGAGTACAGAACTAAGAGAGAAGCACAAAATGGGGCTGGCAAGGGAGGCAGGGTGAGATCATGCCCAGCCTGAGAAGGGAAGTGTACGGTTTCAATTCTTCTCTTAAAAGACACAGGAAACTGTTGAATGGTTATAAGCAGCAGTGGTTCAGAACCATTTTTCCATTTTAAAAAGAACACTCTGGCAGCAATGTGGAAATGGAAAGGAGTATGGTGGGATGTAGAGAGACAACTCTGGAAAATATTGCCGTCATCCAGGTAGGGGAGATGGTGGCTGGGATGATGGTGGTAGCGAAGACGAAGTAAATGGATGGGAAAGAGACTTGGAGGGAGAAACTATAGCTCCCTACAGATCAAACTCCCTTTTTAAAATTGAGAAAAAAAGCAGCTTGATTCTTTTTTTAAAAAATGAAAAGCAAACTTGATCACCATTTTCCATCAGATCTAGCCCCAGCCAGCCCGTGTCTGCTACTTTCTTCTTTTTTCTTCCAGGACTCAAATGCCCATTGTTAAACATCTTCTCTGGGGAAAAGCCATCCCGGGTCTTCCAAGCATGAGCCTCTGGGCTGCAGTGACTCAGAATGTGGACACAGAGTCCACAAATCTCAATTGTAATGAGTGGGCAACCCTAGCGCTTTACATAAGCAAAGCAAGGAAGTGGCATGTGTTTTGAGACTGACTGGCACCAAAGGAGACAAAAGCCTACAGTATAATTATGCCAAGCGTATAATATGATGCAATCGGTTACTGTCTCCAATATGCCCCACAGTGCAGCACAAGGGCTTGGAATAGTACAATGCTCCAGAACTGTGTGTCTGTGCCATTGGGAGTCTGAGAAAGCCACGGCACCTTCTCTTCTGTCGGTCAGCAGTGTCATGGGCAATTATCGAGCATCTACTGTATACCAGGGACTGTGCTCCATCTTGGGGATATAGAGGTGAGAATAAGACATGTCTGACCTTACGATTTCTTCAATTAAATAGCTCTCAAGTTTCTGCCTCTGATCCCTATAAACAGAGGATGAACAAATATCTCCCTGGCTTGTTTGAAATGGGTTCCCAGTAATGAGGGCATCTTCATTGGCAATCTCAGTTATAGGGCTCTGGCACAGATCCTTTGGTTTTTGCACTTAACGTGGTGGACCCATTTATCCTTGAAAGACAATGCCCTCCAGTAATTCCCTTTCAAGGAATTGCCTTAATGACTGTTGTCACCATTTTTTTTTTCCTAAAGAAAAAAAAATTAAATTGTTATGGGGACCAACTGGCTAATTCACAGAATAATAACTCCAAGGCAGAGATGATCATATGTAGCCCTGATATGGCCTCTTTTTCCTCTACTCCCTTTCTGGTGAAGTTTGTCAGCAAACTGCTTTTGAGTATTACTCCATCTATCACCCCATATCCACAGTCTGTGTACAAAGGCATTAGGACCCTTGCATTGCAGGGATCTCAGGGCAGAGAATCTGGGCCCAGTTTGTAGGTGATAACTTTAGGAAGCATGGGCAATGCCAGCCCACTAGAATGCTTCCCCTCCTTAGGGTCATTAATTCAGTCTTAATGTCGTTTAGCTCAGTAGATATCTGGCGCTGTGCCAAGCGCTTTCCATAGGCTTCCTGATTTAGACCGTGTACCCTGTGAAGCAGGCACTAATGACATCTCCCTCTCACAGAGAAGGAACTGAGGTGAGTGACTCACAAAGGTCACACAGTCAATAAGTGGTAGAACCAAAATTTGAACGTAGGTTTTTCTGACTCCCAAGCTTATGATACTCTACTGTCCCCTTTGTTCCAACTATCAACAATAATTGAACATCTATTTATTATAAAGTCCGTATCTGTCTCACTCTGATGGTCCTAATGGGTTCAAGTTGAGCTGCTTTTGTCTTGCCCAAATGGCAGTGAATTCATATATGAGCGCGGTAGGCAAACTAAGGCCTGTGGGCAAAAGCCAGCCCTTTTGAGAATAGAGTTTTATTGGGCTAGAACCACAGCCATTCATTTACACATTTTCTCCAGCTGCTTTTGTGCTATGCCGTTACAGCTGAGGAGTTGTGACAGAAATGACATGGCCAACAGCACCACAGATATTTACTATCTGGTTCTCTACAGAGCAAGCTTGCCAAGCCCCAATATGGAGCATAATCACATGTATTGTTTCTTTGATGAAATTCTCTCTACTGAGTAGAATGGTGTTATTCACTGACTTAAGGTCAGTTTACTGTTAAATTTCTATGTATATATTATTTAATTCAATACATTTTTATCAACTGCCGCAAAACGGGTCAGAAGTCCGGCTGTGGGGGATTTTGGCATGAAGAAGAAAATGTACCATTCCCAATTAAAGTGTGCAATGTGGATTTTCTTGTGACTTTTCCCAAAAGGCACTCCCAAGTTTTTGCTACAATAGTCCTGCTCTCTTACCTGCAGTTTCACTCTCTGTGGTTTCTGTTACCCAGGGTCAACAGTGGTCATGGAAGCCAATGATCCTCCTTCCGACGCATGGTCAGGTCAGTAGTAGCCTGACACTACGACATAACGCCCACGTCCCTCACCACACTGCATGTCATCTCGCGTTTCTTCCTCTCACATCATCATTAGAAGGGAAAGTATCATCTCGATGATACTTGATGAGGGAGAGAGAGACCACATTCCCGTAACTTTTACTACAATATATTGTTGTCATTGTTCTAACTGTGCCTAATTTATAAATTAAATTTTATCATAGGTCTGTATGTGTAGGAAAAAATATAGGGTTCCGTACCAGCCTTGGTTTCCGGCATCCCCGGGCTGGGGTGGGGGAGGGGTGGTCTTGGAATGCACCCCTTCGGATAAGGGGGGCTACTCTATCTGGAGTTGGGTGCAATTCCTAGGCTAACACCCACAGTTCCATTCACAAACTGGGTAGTTCTTGTCTTTGCTAGTCAATTACCACCCTCTTGGCAGTAACAGACACAAAGCATGTATTACCGAAGTTCGAAACACACTTTCACTTATCTCCTACAGTTTAAAGAACCATCAGAAACTTTGTAGTTCAGGAACAGAACGAACACCAGTACAAGCGAGCTCTCTCCCAGCTCTCTGACTATAGCTTTATCTTCATCTTTAAGCTTACACAACCCATGGATAAATTATAAGTTACTGCAGAGATTCCCACCAATGACAAACTGACTCACTGTCCTCCGAGTTCTTTCATCTTTTTGGATTCAACTTCTAAGGCTCTGTGTATTCTGTCAAGATGGAGTGTGCTATTTGCCAAAATTATAAAGAGTATGCCAGCATGCGGACACATTTTCCATTTTACCTGTATAGAAAAATGTTACCATTGCTGAAGTTTTTTCCATGATTGCTTTTTGCCCCTGTAGCAAGCAGCTCGTGGCCAGCTTTGTGAAATGTTTCATGTCTGTTCCTGTGCAGCCATGAAAATAGAATGAAAGGTTTAAGTGACTTTTGTTTGTTAAAATATAACAAATGATTATCCTAGAAACACCATGCCATTGTAGAACTATTTTCAGTAATGTTTTGTTTTAGCTTTTTCATTGCCAAGTGCCTCGTTGATCTGGGTACCAAAACCACAGTTTCAGGACAAGATTTCAAAGAATGGTAATGTCACATTTCTCTTGGTTGGCTGACATCTCAAAAATGTTCTGCCTGAAGCCCTCCCAGATGAAGAGATTATTCTTTTGTTGTAAAAATGATAAAAAGAAAAGGCAAGGGGAAAAAACCCTAAACAAAGGGCAACTCTCTCTCTTTTTTGAGGGGGAGCAACTCTCTTTTTGAATATAATCGAATAGTATTACCTGAAAAACAATTGCGTGTTCTACATTAGATGGGGCTGGGGGGTTGCATTCTGGAATAGGCTGAGAGTTGCAATTCTACGTCTTTTGAGCTTAGTTGATGCCAGTGCTAAAGTGGTTATATTTTGCTATGAAAAGCCCCTCCCCCCATAGATGAAACAATGAGCACAACTCTGGCTATTTGAGGCCCAAGGTGACAAGAGAAAGTGATATCATACTGCAGTGCCTGCTTGTCAAATCTATCAGCAGTAGACTGATACATGAAAGCAATTTATCATCTTGCATCCCCGTGGAGTGGGCAGCATGAGTGTGAGCCATCGTACCTGCAAACAGAAAGTTTTATCTCCCCCCGCCCAGCCTAAAATAATAACTTAGCACCTGTGTAAAGTCTTCAGGTGTTTCTACATATAAAAAATGAGTTAATTAGCAATTATTACCGTATGTTAGGTGAGCACAGATTATTATTATCATAATTTTACAGACAGAGTAAATGAGAGTGAGGGAGAAGGTGCCAGGAGAAAAATTACAATTAATGAGTTCCTAGATCACAGACTTGACCTGCAAGGAGGTTAAAGAGCTTGCTTATTTTAAAGAACACACTGCAAAGTGAAACTTAAATACTGGAAAAGCAGATTTTCTGAATTAAAAATATCCTATTTATTAGTGACACCAGTGCTGGGGTTCTGGTTTTTATTTATGAATATTTCCTTTTATGATTTTTTTTACCTTCCCATACACCTGTGATGACTGGGCCATCTTATTGTTAACGGAGATTCCATGTGTTCAAAGGACTCACTGTTTAGATCACATTCTTTTCTTTCCTCCTTGGGAATAATCAAAGGTCTCTGAAGTTTTAGAGACCTGAAAAGTATTTTTGGACCAGTAAATATTTGGGTAAGTTACATAGCCAATCACCATGTGAGTGTCCAGTGTGAGCTAAATACTGTCCTAGGTCTTGGGGATATCCGGCACTGACTGACATGACAGGCATCTTTTCAACTTTGAAAGTTTACATTTGATTTTAGAAACTGTACCTTCATGTGATTTGGCTGAAGGGAGAGGATCCATTGTTGCATGAAGTCACTCTGAATTTATTGAAAAGAATATTACATGGTCTTATGTGTATTTGTTTTACCTTCAGAGGTGATTGCTGCAAGGCAGGGTATAACTGATAAGCGTGAGGGAGGCTGACTTGTGTTTTTGAAATTCATCCCAAGACAATGGGTGTGTGTATTTTACAGGCAACACTTTGTCCCCCCGCACCCCTCAAGATGAGTGATGACTCCTGTAATAAGGCAATAGTAGGCATATATTTTTTACCATTCTGACATCACTACCTCCCCTACCTTCATTTCTTGTGGTCTGGGTGAAGTTGTCCTCACTCCCTGGTTCAGGAATGGACAGAGGACCTAAGTCAGGCCAAGAGTCATGCCTTGGAAACGTGTTCGAACTCTTAGAAAAAGAATGTTCTCTCTGCTGGGGTTGATAAGCTCATGACATGCAAACTTGGGCTGCAGAGGTTGTCTGTCTAATCATGTGAGAAGAGCCTGCCTAAGGAGGAAGTCAGTCCAGGGGAAAGCAGAGTAGATTCTTAATACAATCATGGGAGCACCTGGATTTAGCTATGCCCAATGCCATTTTTACCTCCTGGACTTTTTCATTGATGTAGCCTTGTCCTTTTTTTTTTTTTTTAAATGCCTGAGTCACTTTGAATTGAATTTCAGGAACTTGAAGTAAAAAGAGTTCTAATGCAATTCAAATCAATAATTTTTTAAAATACACCTTTTGGTATGGATGAGAAAATAGAAAATGGATTTTAAGTAGATATAGATAATACTTTAATATAATTTTGAAAAAACTTATGCATGTATATAGACACATGCAAAATGCTCCCTGTGTTTCTAAAATCCATCATTCCCTTCTTCCTTATCAACAGATCCCTATTAATATTTTGTATTTTTAAGACAGCTTTATTACATACTCAGTATATGAGATACACGTCACATACCAGGAAATTCACCATTTTAAAGTGTACCCCTCAGTGGTTTTTAGTACATTCACAGAGTTGTGCAACCATCTGTATGATTAATTTTAGAACCCTTGCATCACTTCGAAAAGAAATCCCGTACCCATCCCATTTCTCCACCTCTCAGCTTCTGGCAAGCGCTAATCTAATTCGTCTCTCTATAAGTTCTCTACAAATGGAATCACACGATATGTAGCCTTTTGTGTTTGGCTTCTTTCACTCAGAATAATGTTTTCAATGTCAACCCATGTTATAGCATGAATCAGTACTTTGTTCCTTTTTATGGTGACTGATGCTCTACTATGTGGCTATACCAATTTTGCTTACACATTCATCAGCTGATGCGTATTTGGGTTGTTTAAACCTTATGACTCTCACGAATACTGCTGCTATGAGCACTCACATGCAAGTTTATGTTTTCGGTTCTCTTGGTTGTATACCTACGAGTGGAACTGCTGGATCATCTGGTCACCCAATGTTTAACATTCTGAGTAACTGCCAAACTACCTTCCAAAGTGTCGTCCATTTTACAAACCCATAGCAATGTATGAGGGTTCCAATTTCTCCAATTTGTCTACACTTGTTCTTGTCTGTCTTTTTCACATTAGCCATCCTAGTGGATGTGAAATGATACCTCATGTTAAGACCCTATAATACAGGGGCGCCTGGGTGGCTCAGTCATTAAGCGTCTGCCTTCAGCACAGGGTGTGATCCCAGAGTCCTGGGATTGAGCCCCGCATCGGGCTCCCTGCTCTGCTGGGAGCCTGCTTCTTCCTCTCCCACTCCCCCTGCTTGTGTTTCCTCTCTCACTGGCTATCTCTCTCTCTGTCAAATAAATAAATAAAAATTAAAAAAAAAAGGCCCTGTAATACATACCAGGAAGCAATGTGCTCTCATAAAAGACTTTATTTCATAAGTCTTCTTTGCATGTAGGGATTGTTGCTGAGATGTAAGAGAAAGTACTTGGACAGGCTTCCCAGAAAGGTCCTAAAGAAGGCTAAATTTGGAGGGGTAATTTTTGGTCTACCCTTCTTTCCTTCATCTTGCCTCCTGAACTGGTTGGGCTCTACAGTGAACATCCTGGTCCATGAAGTGAGTAGAGACACCACTGATGGTAGACCCCTACTGATGGTAGACCAGAAATATTAAAGAATCCTAAGTCCTTGATGACTGGGAAGCCATGGTATCAGCCCTGTGCTACTAACTATGGATTATCCTTTTTTATTTGAGGGACAAAGAAATTTCTTGCTTGTAGACTTCATGGTTATTTTGATGTCCTATTTTCTTCAGCTAAACTTAATCTTTTTTTCTCCTGTATATATGTACGTGTATACACATACATGCTTATGCACATATATATACACACACATACATGTATAGATTGGCTAGATGCACACAAAACCTAATTCTTCTTCTACCGGGGAACACAGCTAGACCACATTTCCCAGAACCCCTTACTATTAGTGTTGCCCTGTGACTGAATTACGGTCAATAGAATGTGGGTGGGCAGTCTTCCCTTCTTTTCTTCCCATCCCCTGAATGGAGACAGGTCTGAGGAGAAGGCTTGAAGTAGGGCAAAGCCAGTAGACGGAAGGAGCCTGGGCCCTGAATGACCACATGGATAGCTATACCAGGACAAGAGCAGGGAAAACAGCCTTTAGTGTTAGGTCTTAAAGAATTTGGAGTTCGTTTACCCTAATTGAATTGCATCTACATACACATGCACACTTGCATAAAATCACGGACTTTACCTAAGGTTACTCAGTGAACCAGTGTAACACTCATCTGACACTTGGTCCAACCCTTTCTCTGCTGTACTGGGGTTGCAGGGGAAACTGGCGTCTGCAACTATAGTATGTTTCATCACATGTACTTAGAAAGTCATTTAACTTCTTTAATCTTTCATTTCCTCACTTTATAATGAGTACTTTGGACTGGAAAAGATACCTGATACGTTTGTTTTAGTATGAGAACTGTTGGTGATTTCATTCAGCTGGCAAACTTGGGGACCCTGTGAATTGTCTAAGGTAAGAGCTAGGTCCTGTGTCCTTTTTCATATGTCTTGTCATCTATGCTCTCTATATGATAGTGGATCAGTATTTGTGGGATAAAAGAGGAGCTCCCTTCTAGCTCCAAATGTCTACAATGTCACGAGTCTGGAACCACACTTGTCACACATAGACACACACACCTTGTCTGTATAAAAGCCACTCAGTTCACAAGCGGATAGTGATCCAGATCTTCCTGTAGGAGCTGATTGTTCAGAATTCAGAACAGATTTTGTTGTGGGAACAATGTTCTAAATGATGATAGGCCACAGAAGCCTATGTAACCCACACTGCAATACAGACAACCGCACACAGTAGCATCGATCTGTCCTTAGGATGTTAGAAGCAGGAACTTACATGGAGCAGCAAGAGGGGGCAGTTTGTTCAACATGTAAATCTCCAGGAAGTGTCACACACACACGTGGGAGAGAATGTGGATAGGGTGGCCCTGCTCTAGAATAGAACAGGGGAGGGAGAGACTGGACATTGATCAAGCTGTGCCCCTCTGCTGCCCCAAACCTCTCTGTGCACCCAGCACTCTCAACATCGTTTCAAACCCTTTAGTCTGTGTGCCCTGAGCCCTGGATGTTTGGATCCTACCCGCTTCTTTACCCTTGATTCTATTCTTCTCCTTTCTCACCCGGTTTTAAGTTCTAGGCAAGCTCCATCTAACTTCAATAAAGCAACTGCTTGACTCATTTTGGACCTCTGCACTCTCTGTTGCTTCTGCCTGGAATGTTCTGCTGACTATTACCGGCTCATTCTCGGCCCTTTTTTTTAAAAAATATTTTGCCACATTTTGTTTATTATTTTTGCTGAACTATTTTAAAGCAAACCATACCCGTCATGAAATTTCTCCATTAAATATTTCAAAATCCATCTGCAAAAAGTAAGGGTCTTTCTTTCTTTCTTTCTTTCTTTTCTTTCTTTCTTTCCTTTTTCTTTCTTCTTCTTCTTCTTCTTCTTCTTCTTCTTCTTCTTCTTTTTAATAATATTTTTTTATTATGTTAGTCACCATACAGTACATCCCTAGTTTTGCATGGTGCACTGGGTGTTATACGCAAGTAATGAATCATGGAACTTTACATCAAAAACTAGGGATGTACTGTATGGTGACTAACATTCTCGTCCTTTAAACAACAATTCACATTTCCTCTCATCAGACTTCCCTATTTAGAAGGCGCACCTCTGATTTCTCTCCAGCACATTAGCTTTTTTTATAGTCTTTATACCTGTGCTTCTCACACTTTAAGCGTATACATACCACTTGGGGATACCATTAAAATGCAGATTCTCATGCAGTACACCCAGGATGAAGCCTGCGTCCGTGTATTTCCGGCAGGCTTCCAGGTGATGTCCATGCCTCTGACCACACTTTGATCAGCACTGCGCTAGAGAACTTCCATCATCCCATTATTACGTCACTATCATACCTGTTTATTGGTACGTGCCTCTCTGCACCCTGGCATGAGGGCTCAGTAAGGCAGCATTGCCCATCTGGTTCACCCCTGTCGTCCCAGTGCCACGACAGCACCTTCCTCACATACGGTAGCTACTAGTTAACTGTTAAATTAAGATATTCCAGGTGTGATGACTGTTACACCAGTGAATGCACCTGGTGCTGCAGAAGCCGATGCCATCTGGAGGGACAGGGAAGGAGGCCTGACCACCGTGTAGAACCAGCCTCTCTCACAACTTTGTGGGAAGGCTGTTTGCACCTCCTCCTGTCTTCTGGCCAGTGCCCTCACTGTGGTAGGTCATCCTGACTTGCCCGAATGTCCAAGTGTCCAGGATAGAAAATGACCTAGTCTTCTCCCTACCTAAGGCCAAAGGAAACGCCCAGGCCCCCAGAGTGGCTGACATGGGCTATGTTAGGAGGCAAGCAGTCTGCTTGAGGTGTGCCACACAAGTTTGCCGGTGATAATACATCTTACTAGTCTCCGGTGGTACCGTTACTTGGCAAAGGAAAAAAAAATGTATTAATCAAACTGGATGGTGCTATTTCAGTCAGTAGAGTATAAGTATCTAAGCCTTGAGAAGCTGCCCAAAAAAGCAAAAAACCTTGACATTTTGCTTTCTCTAGTACCAAACCCACAAATTATTTAAGGCCTAGGGGAAGCTAAGGATTGATAGGGGAAGAAGGAGGTGAGGCATGTTGGGGGCATGGAGTGATCTACGTCATTTGTAAGGGTAGTAACCCCCGAGGAGCCAGGGATTCTGCAAGAGGCTGCATAATGCTCGCAGAGGTTAATGTGAGTGTTCTGGAATCCTTCCGCCTATATTCTTGACTGCTATTTTGATAACTTACATAATCTCTGTAAACCTCAGTTTCTTCATCTGTCAACGGGAGCTAGGGACACATGTAGTTTGTGATGTGCTGTGAGGATTCACGAGAAAAACGAAAGTCACATAGTGAGCACGATGCTTGGCAGGGACTACCTGCTCAAAACTGGGCAGACATGATCATTATCCTCTCCTGATTAAATAGGATAGAAAAAAAGAACAAAATTAAAACCAGAGTGATGGTGAACCTGGCATTTCCATTAGGCTTGGGATCACTTTTGGTTGGAAAGTGCTGAATCAGACTATAGAAAGAAGAAGTGATGGCAGAAATGGTGGATACCAAAAGAAGTGTTTGCAAAGTGACCAATCCACCTGTCCCCAAGGGATCATCTGCTTATAAACACTCATCTGCTTCTGTGACTGTTGAGTAAGACTGCAATCCATGGCAGAAAAACTAGCTACTTTTCTCAGAGGGCCTGCCAGACCAGTGCCATTCACCCTCCGAAAGGAGTGTGCTGCCTCAACGTTCCACTTTAACACCCCTCTCTCACTGTGCAGCACTCATAGTCATTCTGTCAGTGGAGGACGTGGGCTGCTAGTACTTGCCTGACTTCAGCAATTAATGAAAGGCTGCCCCAAACCAGTGGTTCTCAATCTAGGGCAGTTTTGCCCCCAGGGGACATGGGCGCTATCTGGTGGTCACAACTGGGGGATGAGGGTGGGGCTGCCACTGGCATCTACTGGATAGTAACCAGAGATGCTGAACGTCCGACCACGCACAGAACAAACCCTCACCACAAAGAATTTTGTGACTCTCAGTAATACCAAGGTGGAGAAACCTTGCCCTACACTGTACTTTTTTTTTTTTTTAACCTTTCTGGTTCTTAGTCCTCTGTTAAATGTAGCCACTAAATAATATACATGATCTGATTGCTCTGACAGTCTAGGAGGGTTGGTTCTCTTTTCTTTTTTTTTCTGACCTCCAATATTTTTTATTCTAAAATTAACCAACGAGGAGTGGCTCAGACAGACTTTGCTTTTGCCTAAAGAGGCCGATCCACGTTACACTATAGCTTCTCTGTGGCCTCCACTGTAGCATTTCATCAACCACCTCTCCGTCTGCTGCGGGGGGCGGTGGTGGTGGGTGGCTCCTGAAAGAAGCTGACACCCAAAGCAAGCACTCATTTCCCATTTATGGTGTATGATGAGCGTTCCCTGTTTCTCAAAACCAGTTTGGTTTGAAGATTATCCCCCTGTTGACACTAGCCCACCCTGTGAAACTGACAAGCCCACACACCTTTGTTGAAAGAATGTGTTTCTTACTCATTATCTGAGAACCTGTGAGCCGCTTAATAAATATACTGATGGAGGATTCCTGGCACATGCTTATCTGAACAAAGGCCAATTATATTCCGCCCCATGTACTATCAAAGAAATGCATTAATTGATTAAAGCAATGAAAAGAAAGCCTCTACCACAAATAGACAACAAATGCCACCAACACTGATTTAAGAACACTGTCCAGTGACCTCAATAATGCACTGAAAATCTAGTCAGGGACTTTTTAAAGGTCAATTCAAAACAAGTAATCCTGTGGACATCAAGGCAATCCTTTCACTCCGGTGAAGCAGTTAAATAGTGAAGGTCATGGGGCTTCAGCAGCCAGATAAAGGAGAGAAGTAAAAGCAATTAGACAAAATGGATGCTGTAATCCCACTTTCTAGACCTCAGAGCCACACTAAACACAGAGATCCAACTTTTCCACTTCGCTATTCAGAAACTGGCAGCAGAGTCCAAATGAGAATTCCATAGCTTGATTTCTTTCTTACCAGTGCTAACTGCATGGTTTTTGTTTTGTTTTGTTTTTGTTTTTTAGCCATGTCTACAGCCTTGGGAGAGAAAAAAATCACCAAATCCATGGATGATGCTATGTATTTATCACCTAAATTGGAATCCTGAAGTATTCCTTCAACACACAGAAGTACTGCTGAAAACTATAAGACTCACTACACTGCTTGAAAAGCTGCCCCAGAGGAGAAGGAAAAAAAGTCCAGATTCTTGGGTGTCCACTTTCCAATCAAGTGCAGGTACAGGGATCAGAAGCATCAGCCTCTTTTGGAAGCTCTTTTACCAGGAGATTCTCAGGCCCCGCCCCAGACCTACTGGATCAGAATCCACATCCACATTAAAGTTTGAGAAACACTGTTGTAGGAGATCTTACAGGACTTTTTTTTTTTTTTTTCCTTCTCCCAGCCTGAGCTTCCCTGACGTAAAATGGAAATATAACAAAGTATACACAAAGGAAAAAAC
The DNA here is from genome assembly GCF_023065955.2 of Ursus arctos. Lineage (NCBI taxonomy): Eukaryota > Metazoa > Chordata > Mammalia > Carnivora > Ursidae > Ursus > Ursus arctos. The sequence goes on along the minus strand of NW_026622808.1, from coordinate 53,646,368 downwards.
AAAACTGAAGGAACACAGTTCACATGATTGCAGGGAACGCGGGGTGGGTAACTTCTCTAAGATCTATACTTGTGCGATTTTTAACGTTGTGGGACCAACGTTACTTCTTTTGTAATGTAGTAAAAATAATTTTTAAATGGCGCTAATACTCTCTCACAGCATTGTACTGATGACTTTTAAAGGGACCGATTTAGAAGCGCGGACACTTCAGAAGTGTTAAGTGAGGTGGACGGAGCCAGCACTCGAGCCTCTCCCAACCCGACAGCCTACGAACAGCCCTAGTGCCCGCAATTCACCACTGTAGATTTGCCCTCCGGTCCTGGCAACCCTGGCCGGCCAAACCCTGGGGTGCGCCGAACCTCTGGTCGGAGCTGTAGCTGCCGGAGCGTTCCGCAGACTCTGTAACTTTCCCTGGAATGAAATAAATAAAGACCGTAAGTGCTGAGATAGCGGGCCTCAAAAATATTCTTCGTTCTCTGCAATCGGCCAAGAAAAGAGGGGGCGGGGGAGGGGAATAAAAAGTCACGATCCGTCCCGGAAGGGGCTCCAGGAGAACTTGTCTGGATGACTGCAGCAGCCTCAGCTCCAAACTTAGTGAGCTTTTCTTAACTTGTGTATCTTATAGCGAAAACTGCAAGAGAGCAGTCGCAGGGGAGAAGGGCTCAGGCTGGCGTCCTGGGCGGGCCAGTCCGCTCGGCAAGCCTTTGGGTCTCCCCATCCTCCTCTGCCTCCCGGCCTCCTCCTCGTTGCAGGGGGCGGGCTGGAGGCAGCCGAGGCAGGATGTGAGTGCGCACGCGCTCGCGCATATACGGCTGGAGGAGTCCTGTTCCTCGGGCATTTTCCGAGGAAGTCTGGAGCAATTAGGCTCAGTCCAGGGAGAGCGAGCGAGCGAGCGGGCGGCGCAGCCGGCGTGTCTGGGCTGCCTCGCAGGGAGGGAGGGGGCGGCCGGCCGCCCGCCCGGCGGCGACCCCGGGCCCCGGCCGCCACCATGGGCTTCGAGCTGGACCGCTTCGACGGCGACGTGGACCCGGACCTGAAGTGCGCACTGTGCCACAAGGTCTTGGAGGACCCGCTGACCACGCCGTGCGGCCACGTCTTCTGTGCCGGCTGCGTGTTGCCTTGGGTGGTGCAGGAGGGCAGCTGCCCGGCGCGCTGCCGCGGTCGCCTGTCGGCCAAGGAGCTCAACCACGTCCTGCCGCTCAAGCGCCTCATCCTCAAGCTGGACATCAAGTGCGCGCACGCGGCGCGCGGCTGCAGCCGGGTGGTCAAGCTGCAGCAGCTGCCAGAGCACCTCGAGCGCTGCGACTTCGCGCCCGCGCGCTGCCGCCACGCGGGCTGCGGCCAGGTGCTGCTGCGGCGCGACGTGGAGGCGCACATGCGCGACGCGTGCGACGCGCGGCCGGTGGGCCGCTGCCAAGAGGGCTGCGGGCTGCCCCTGACGCACGGCGAGCAGCGCGCGGGCGGCCACTGCTGCGCGCGGGCCCTGCGGGCGCACAACGCGGCACTGCAGGCCCGCCTGGGCGCGCTGCACAAGGCGCTCAAGAAGGAGGCGCTGCGCGCCGGCAAGCGCGAGAAGTCGCTGGTGGCGCAGTTGGCCGCGGCGCAGCTGGAGCTGCAGATGACCGCCCTGCGCTACCAGAAGAAGTTCACCGAATACAGCGCGCGTCTCGACTCGCTCAGCCGCTGCGTGGCCGCGCCGCCCGGCGGCAAGGTAGGCGCCCCGCCGCCAGCCCTGATCCCCTGCCGGGCCCCCCTGGGTACCCAGGGCGCCTGCTGGCCCCTTGGGGCAACCGGGATGCCTGGAAGTTCCCAGGAGCATCCCTGCCTCCTCCTTCCTGCACTGCTTGCCAGCTGTATCACCATGAGCAGGTCCTTGAAGCAGTTTAAGCCTGGAAACTATGGTCCCTAAGGATTACATACACAGGGTGAAATGTAGCTACAGCAGAGCTTCCAGGGGTCTGGAAAGACTAAAAGGAACCCACGATCAGCGTAGAGTAAGAATAAGCGCAGCGCCAAAGTCAGAACTGTGTCCAAAGGCTTTGCTGCTCAGATTAGCTAGGTGAGCTTGGAAAGTTGCTTGATCTCTGTTAAGGTTGAAAAGTTCCCTTATACACGTGGCACACAGGGTGAGATGTTGACACACAGGGTCAACTATATCCATGCATCCTTAGGAATTCCAGAAAGAGTAAACGAAACACACAGTTCTGAGTAAGTTCAGAAGGCTGCCAGAAGGCAGGCCCCTGGAGGGAAAGCTGGATTCAGACTCGGGCTTTGCTGCCAGCTAGCTGGCTGACCTTGAGCAAGCTGCTTAGCCTCTCTAAAGTTAGAAACTGGTCCCCAGAGATGTGACACGGGTAAAACACAGCCAGGCACCGGCTGTGGTGTTCATCCGGGGATTCCAGAAAAAAAGGAAGTTCCACCGACAAAGTAATAATTGAGAGTAAGTCCTCTGGAATTGGAACTGTCTTAGAATTTAGGCGTTTTGCTAGCCAGTGGGTACCTGTGTGGCTTAACCTCCAGGTGCCTCAGTTTCCCTAAATGTAGCACAGATGGTTGTAGGCCTTCGGGGAGAGACTATGTTAAAAAGACCTGGCACTGTGTGTCAGAGAGTGAATGCTCAGCAAGTGTTTAACATCTCCCCCTGAGCCATCCGCTTGTGCTGGTCGTTGGTGTAATTATAATGGGCCACCTCTAGTGCAGGCTTACTTTGCTCTAGACCTTATTATGCTAAGTACTTCTCAGTTGTTTTCCATCTTCATCAAGTGAGGCAGGTGTGATGCTTCTCTCATGTTGTAGATGAAGAAACTAAGCTCCAGTGAGGGTCAGTGGTGCCTGGGTCATAGCTTTTTGGTGCCCGAGTTGCATTCTGAACCCCCAAGTCCTGGTCTCTCCAGCCCCAGGTCTTTTTATTTTTATTTTTTTAAAGAGTTTATTTATTTATTTGTGAGCGAGCGAGAGAGAACACAGCGGGAGCGGCAGAGGGAGAGGCAGACTCCCTGCTCAGTGCAGAGCCGACATGGGGCTCAATTCCAGGACCCCGGGATCATGACCTGAGCAGAAGGCCGATGCTTAACCGACTGAGCCACCCAGGCGCCTCACCGTCCCGGCGTCTTACCATCCGCAGGTCTTAAGCACTATTGTGTTGTGTTTCAGTAACCACAAGTACCATTTTTTTTCTTTTTTTTTTTGAGTGTTTATTATGTGCCAGCAGCTGTGGGAAGCCCTTTACAGGCATTATGTATTTAATCCTCTGAGATGGAGGAGGCAGGCTTAGAGCGGCCATAGAGCTGGTCCAGAGTCACACTGAGGGATTCGAGTTCTACGTCAGAGTTTACCTTGGGATGCATTGACATTTTGCGCCCCATTATTCTTTGTTGTAGGAAGCTCTCTTCTGGATTGTACCATGTTTAGCAGCATCTCTGGCCTGTACCCAATAGATACCAGTAGTATTCCCATCTCGCCTCCCAAGATGTGACAACTAAAAATGTCCCCAATATTATGAAGTGTTCTCTGGAGCTTGGGGGTGTGTGCGCAAAATCGCCTGTTGAGAACCAGGGTTTCCCTGATTGCAAAGGCCACACTGGAGACAAACGTGGAGGGGGACGGTGCCACTCTGGTTGACTGTTTCGTATGACCGCAGCGGAAGAGAACATATTTGCCTGAGGGGCCCCCAGAGGCCTGTATCTGCTTTGCCTCTCGCTGCCCTCTCCCAACCCCCCTTCCATACGTGCACGCCAGGCCTGCAAGTTTTCCGTCTCCCCACTCCCCAGCCTCCTCATCCTGGCCCCCTGGCCTGTCAGCTGCAGTCTCAGCAGCTGGCCAGCTCTGGGCGAAGGGCAAATATTTACAACTTGGAGGCTCACCCAGGACCGCACAGGCGTACAAAAGACTGGTGTGAGCCCGCGAGTCACCAAAACAGAGGGCAAAGCTTGGTCTTCTAGCAGGCGCCGGGTTTGGGGCAAAGGAGTTCCTGAGTTTCTCTTGTTTATGCTGTCACGCGGACTTCCTGCGTAGTTTTAAGTGACGCTTATTTATAAATAAGCCATTCACTACCCCAGAGTTTATACATCATTCATTGTTAAGCTAGTTTATTATTTCTTCTTGCCTTTCTGTTTTCTTTCTGGAGTGTTTGGGTAAACGCTCTCTCAGAATCAAAAATATGATACTTGAATCTGAACGGTGGATGTTTTTCAAGCTGTGTTGGGTGAGTGGGTAGGATAATCAAGGGTATTAAGCTCAGGGACAAGATGTTGCTTTTTGAGCTTACAGAGAAAGTTCCCTTCTGGAGTTGGAGCCCTCCTCGGAATTCTGTGCACCTCAGTGCTAGCCTCAAGGACAGCCAAGAGTGGCCTGGCCTGCAGTCTGCGAGAGCTCCTTTCTCTGGCTTCAGACCCTGGCTGGCCTCAGCAGAGGCCTTAGGGAAACTTGTGCCTCTTGCCCTGAAGTTAACCCTCCGTGGCCCTTTCTGAAAGCTTTTGCTGTTCCTGCATCAGCCAGAAAAACCTCTCCCACTGCGAGCTGTTTAAGAACTTGTTTATTTCATTGGGCCGACTCTCTGCTCCTGCTGGGTACTGTTTATTCTCTTCCAAAAGGCAGAAGGATTTATATTGCTTGGAAACTCTCATCCACAATACTTTTTTTTTTTTTTTTTTGTAACAAGCCCTAATGTTTATCTCTCTGTTAGAAGCTGAAGTAAGATAAGAAACACTCAGAAGATTTTCAATACCGGCCCTTCAAGGCCTAGAATGATCTGGCATTATTGAAGTGATCTTAACTTTCAGGTTTTTGACACTACTTGAGTGCTGAGTGTTTGTCTGTGCTGTACCTCCATAGCCATGTGTCTCCTGTTCTATAATGGGTGCTAGGGCTGTGCTTCTCAAACCTCCCTACGATCAGAAGCACCTGGAGAACTTGTTAAAACACAAGATTCCGCAGGCTTACTCCTAAAGACGTCGATTCATTACAGCTGGCCTGTAGTCTGCATTTCTCAGAAGCTCCCAGGTGATGCTGGTCTGCCTGTCACGCTGAGTCGCTGCTCAGCTGGACGGGGAGTTTAGATTCAGGTACAGACGTAGACAAGCACGTATTGATTTCCTCCTTTTAAGAAAGACCAGGGTAAGGTTCTAAAACCCAGACTGCCTCGCAGTTATACGCTAGGTAACCACGGCCTGACAGGCCTCTTTAACCAGTAGGAAGCCACATCCGGGCTACAGACTTGGTGATGGCATGCTTGAGTAAGTTGAAGAGCTTTGCTGCACGCCTGTTTTCCCACCCTGACTTGCCCACCCGATGCTGAGAGCACAAGCATTCACAGCAGACTTCTCTGGCTTTCTCTGGGAAACTTGCGAACATAACTTCTTGGAAATGTTGAAGAAACCGGAGCCTCATCCTTGATCCCTTCTGCTCTTTTACTTCTACGTCCAGCCCGTCATTTGATCTTGTTGATTTTACCTCCAAAGCACTTCTTGAATCTCTTTACTGCTGTCCATCCCCATCAAATGATCACTGTGGTCCAAACCAAGGTTTTCCAACTCCACCTATTAACATTTTGGGCTTGATAATGTGTGTGTGTGTGTGCGCGCGCGCAGGCGCGCGCTGTATGTTGCGGGGTGGGGGGTGGGGGGGACAGTGTTCCTTGTTTTATAGGATGTGTAGCAGCATCCCTGGCCGGTGGTACTTCCCAAGTTGTGACAATCGCAGATGTCTCCAGACACTGCCGGATGTCTCCTGGGGAACAAAATCAGTCTTGGTCTCAGCCACCATCATCTCTTGCCTAGATCACAGCTGCTCCCACTACATACCTTCTCGCTCCCCTGCAGTTACCCAGCATCAGGAATCATTTCTGAGAAATGTCAATCTATGGCACTTTTCCTTCTTCAACCCGGCATTTGCCATCCAGTTTGCATTGCACGACTATAAAGTCCAGTGTGCTCTGGACCCTGCCAGCCTCCACCTGTCTGCCTGTGTTCCTGCCCCCTTCATTCTCTCTTCCCAGCTTGTTGGTCTCTGGCAGTTCCTTGAATATACCCCGCAGCTCCTTTCTGCCTGCGGCCCCTTCCCCTACATTTGCACTCACTCTTTTCTCTACTTGCAACAGTCTTTCCAACTAATCACTAGGTAACTGCAAGTTTTCTCCCCTCCTAACCCCTGCCTATATGTCAGCACTTAGGGTTAGCTCATCACCGGATAGCATTTTTATTCTTCCCATCCCAGCTCAAGCACCACCACCTCCGTGAAGCCCTCTGTGATCTCCCAGACCAGGTCTGATGCCCTGAGATGTTCACTTTGGTACTCCTCCCGCATGGCATTTATCACAGCTGTAACTGAGTACTTGGAAGGGCTCTTTATTGTGTCTCCCCAGGAGGGAGCATGTCCATCTTCAGGGCTGTGTTCTGGGCATTAGATTGACGTACACTGTAAGCTCTCAATATGTGTTTGTTCAGTGGGTGAACTCAAGATTGAAAAGGCTGTCTGTCTTGTCAGCCATCACAGCTTTTCAGATGGCTAACCAACAGTGAGCTTGTATTGAAAAAGAATGAGTTTTTCCGTGACCCCCAAGTTAACAAAATTGTTCCCAGGTTTTTGGGAGGCATTCTTTTTGTTCTGCTAGATCCACCCAGATCAAATTGTATCAAGCACCAAATCCCAGAAACGATTTTGTCCATTTCAGAACTCCTGGAGGTAAGCGAGTCTAATAGACGATTGTATCAAAAGGCGTTCCAGATGTCCAAACACTTTGAAATGTATCTATCAGAGTGCTCACCTTTCAGGGTATTTTCTGTTTCTGGAAAGCTTCAGCAAATAACCATTTCATAGTGCATCTCACAAAACAGCCCAGTTCAGCGAAAGGAATTGGGGGCTGTCAATCCATTTCATTTAACTGTTATAAAGAAAATTAAGACTTGATTTACAATATGTTTGCTACGCTGGATTAAATGATTATAACAACATTCTGAGTTGGGAATTCTGGTGATGTGTGTTTTTAAGTGGTTCTTTCTGCACTTGGAAATGTTGCTTCCTTCTCTAAAGATAGTAGACGCATAAGCATCTGTAAGGCAGTTGTGTGTTAGACTGTAGACCAAGGAGCTTAAAAGGAAAAGAAATAATAGTCACTTCGGGTGCTTTATGCACATATAAGAACGTCATCTTTTTTCATTAGGTAGATCTCCTTTTTTGGTAAAAGGGGCAGATTATAAAACAGATTAGATAAAAGCTAGGTTAAAGCCAAAAGTTACACAGATTCTAAGTATAAGACTGGGATTTGAACCCAGCATCTGACTCCAGGCTCATACACCATTACCACAATAAGAAAAGCATTTTCTCCTGAGGCAGTGTTTCCTGTGAGGTCTCATACATGTTCCCAGAGGACTGTTACTATATATGCAAGCACTATGGGAATTGGAGTTGTACGCACATCATTTTATTTCATCCTCAGAAAGACCCCCGAGGTCGGGACCCACAGACCATCACCTTCCATATTACAGATGGAGAAACAGAGGCTTGGAAAATTAAACACCTTCTCCCAGCACATTCCTTTGGCTCCATTTAGTTGGTCTGATGGCTTCTGGTCCATGCTGATGAAGTATGTTCTTGTCATAGCTTTGGTGTAGAACACAAGAAGCATAAAACAGATGCTATGAAAGAGATTTTGACAAAACAAAGAGAACTAAAGAGATGGTATCCTGGGTGGAATAGTGACTCATTTCTCTCATTTTCATGCTAGTAATTTAAAGAGTGTTTGATAGTAGGAAGAAAATGCAATCCTTCCTTGTGGATTCTTGCAGTTTAGCTCCTCACATTCTAATACACAGCGTGCCAGGCACTATGATAGGCACTCCTGGATACAGAGGTCAGCTGGAACAGCTTTAACCCACGGGATCGCTCGGACACCCACTTGAGACACAAGTCTTACTATTCTTTGCTCACTCAAGCTTCCTTGCTGTGGATTAGTTTCTGCCCCCCCCCCCGAAGTAATGGTGTTCTAATAAGCCTGTTCCAATAAAAAGGGAAGTGGTATAACATAATGATTAGTCTTGTAAAGAAAATAACTCACAGATGGACCCAAGCATCCATCTTTCTCACCCATTCCATATATATATTTGCAGGGAGCCTGGGGGACAGAGACTCCATGCAGCCTGTGTGTGAGTGAGCCCAGCAGCAGCTTCCTCCCCAGGAATGGGGAGGGATGAACTGTGTTGTGGGCTGTGGGTATGCAGAAATGAGTCCTGGGCAGAGAGGTCACCCTTAGAATTTTTCTAGAAGCTGTTGTCAGGTGTCTCTGCTGTACATGGATCAGAAGGATGATACAGGTTTCAGGTTGTGGATCAGAGCTGGATGTAGGCCCTGTGTAAACAGGCAGGCTTCAGAGTACCCCGAATTGAGTTGGTGCTTGGTTATGTGGTTAGTATCCAGACCCTGAAGTCGGTGATAATAGGGTTCCTCCTGTAAGCCTTAAGTCTTATCTCATCTCTAAAACGGGATAATAATATGTGGGCTGATAGAGTTGGTTCTAGGATTAAACCACATGGTGTATGTCAAGTGCACAGTAAGACTTAATGAGCATTTATTGAACATCTATTAAGTGCTTGGCACCTGTAGGTTTATAGATCTTTTTTAAATAAAGTGCTGAAGAAACATTAGCACTTTGAAGTGGTGTAACAGAGAAGATGGAAAGGGGCTGTTGCTCAGAGGGTCACAGTTTCATTGTGAGCCTTGTGCTGCCCTGAGTCACCGGTTCCAGGGGTGGGAACTGGGTGAAAGAGCAATATGCAGCCCTGGGCTGCCATGGGAAGGAGGGGGGCAAAGCTCATGGATAACATGAAGGTTAAGGAATTGTTAGGTGTATTTCTGTCTCACTAAAACTGACAAGGCTCAGGAGAGGTGGACCAGGCAGAGCTCCTGCCTTCCCGGAAGCAAGAACTTACGGTGTCGTAGCTGGGTAGCCTTTGCCTGCGTTCTGATCCGGGAAGGAAAATGCTTCAGGGTGGGTCCTTGATTGAATGTTGACATTTCAAAGCCTGGAACTACCCTATAGTCCATCGAGTGGAAATGTGAAAACGCTGTAGCACTTAAAGGTATGTCATTGCTTGTTTTCTTGGTGAAGCCCTGCTTGTGGAAGGTCACCAGGAAAGAGATGAGTTGATGATAAAAATTAGAGGAACAAACTTGAAATCAAACTCATTGGAATAGAGAAGTAAATATTTCGGGGTTTCTCAGGTTCTTTAAACATAGCTGCATTCTGAAAAGTACATACATATTTTTTGGCCTAGGGAATACTTCTCTCACACTGTTTTTTCAAAAATAACTTGTTTGGCTTATGGATGGGTTTATTTATATATACCATTCTGGAGATAGAATGATCCAGAAAAGCTGTTTCTTTGTTCCTTTCCGTTTCTCCACGCCCTTTGCCTCTTTTCATCTTCGCTCCACCTATTCTGGTGAAAGATACACTCCGCTAATACTTCCACTGACAGTCTGAGCCGTTTTCAGTTCATTTGCGTCAACCCCGTGACTGCCCTCAGTTTGAGGCTTGAAGAGTTTCCTCTGCTGTTCTTCCTCCAAGAGTATCCCTCCTTTAGAACTGGAGGTTGAATTCTTGGGAGGGGGTTGGCCCAAGCCGCTTCACCATTAGAAACATAGTTTGAATGACCAAGAACATAAACATGTTAGCATAGGGAGTGAAGACACCCTCATTTCTTCCATGTAGAGGTTCTGGCAGCCAGCTTGCCGCCTGGTCTCCCAGCCACCCCCCTGCACATTTTTGTGCTTTCTTGTCACTAGTCCACAGACAGAGCTGTTTCCCTGGAGAGCTTTGCGTAATCTGAGGCTGTGAGGTGTCCTGTCACCCCAGATACACAGACTAGCGGTCAGTCAATTACAGTTCTCAGAACCCGCTGGGCAGCTTTCCAGTCCAGCCAGTTCTCGGCTCTGAGTCCCACAACAGCAGTAATTGGGGAACACCCGTCATGGGGCGGAAAGGAATGTTTAGAAAGAATCCACATTGACAGTGGCATGGATGGGCTCTGGGGGCCACCACACAGATTAAGAGATGGCACGCATCCAAGCTTCTGAGGCCAGAGTGTTCGGAGGACGACGGTGACAGAGCCATCCACACTAAGAGGAAAAGTGACTTCGCCTGTACAGGACAGATTATGTTCTTGGACACTTAAAAACCAAATACAACAGAAAAAAAGCCCAGACACCATGTAAGGTGACTTTGACAAAGTACATTTGATTTTTGCCTTTTCCACTGTGACTTTTATTTTCCCCCAAATTGTTATCCACTTAAACCTTGAGTTGAAATTAAATTTTGATCCTGTAGTTACTTGCTCTAACATGATAGCAAAGCTTATTTTCAGGGCAGTCCACTCTTGTGTCCTGTGCATCGAGCTTCCATTTCTGCTTGTGACTTACTGGTAGAAGTACTTGGAACTGTTCATGCCATTATTTAGGGCTTGGAGGCCCACATCTCCTTCTCCAAGGCCGATATATCTCCGTTTTTTCTCAACCCTAAAGACCCAAGCACCTCCCAAGGAGACCCTACACTGGCAGGAGGGGCCCAGCCAGTGAGCTGCATTCTGGGGGGAGGCTGGGGGAGCTTCCAGGCCCTCAAGGAGACTGTGCTGTCACTGGACTCCAGAATTTTCCTTTTCCATCTGCCAGCCAGCTCTTAGTGAGAGGTCTGTGTCTCCTGAAGGGAAGAGATGCATGCCATTGGGGAAGATTTGTAGAATAGGGATAGCACTAAGGACAGCTGCCAAGGAGGGGCCATCTCCCCTTCATTTCTGTTGTTGTCACTTGTCCTCTACTCTTCACCTTTTCTTCCCAGCCCATCAAGACTCACCAATCCGGTAGAACATGGAGTAGTTCAGGGATGTCTGGGTGGCTCAGCCGTTAAATGTCTGCCTTCAGTTCAGGTCATAATCCCAGGGTCCTGGGATCGAGCCCCGCATCGGGCTCACTGCTTGGCAGGAGGCCTGCTTCTTCCTCTCCCACTCCCCCTGTTTGTGTTCCCTCTCTTGCTGTCTCTCTCTGTCAAATAAATAAATAAAATCTTAAAAAAAAAAAAAGAACATGGAGTAGTCCAGTGCCTCCACAATCCCCAAACACCCTTAGCTCCCCATCTCCCAGCTTCTTCTAGCTTTGCTGTCCCTATCCAAGTCAACAGATCCTTGGACTTACTGTTCCTCCTATGCTGTTGTGAGCCAACACCTGTTCCCCCATCGTCTTTGTTCCCATGGCCACCTCCCTCAGGCCTAGGAATGTCATTTGTCTGACTTCCCCTCTTCATCCCCATATCCAGCAGGTCAGTATCATTTGCCTGTCCTAGGTCTGCTCCACTGAAGGTCCAGGCTGAGCTGCTCCCCATTGTCATCTTTACTTGTCTCCTGCTACCATTTCCAGAATAAGAACTATTGGCACTCACCCATCCCTCCTAGAATGTGCCACTCTTTCTCCAGACTTTGGGGAAAAAAGACATGTACATGGAAGGAGCTCCCATCAGGTGGCCAGATGGTATGGTGGATATATATTTATCCTATTTTGCTCAACTTCAGGCCCCCGCTCTCCCAAACTTGCTTTAGATAGACTAAGTTAATTTAGGATTAGACATTTTTTATTGCTTGGATTTTGTGGCCAAGTAATTTCTGTGGTTAAAGAGTGCCACAGCCTCAGTGTTGAGCTGCGGGAGTGCCCACCACACATTGTGCCGTGTTTGTGTTTTGAGCCCCGTGCTGAGGCACTTGCCAGCGATTGTCTGTCTCAGTCATGCTTCATAATAACCCTGTGATGTGAGAAGCAACCATTATTATCCCCATTCTGTGGATGAGGAAACTCAACTCGGGTTCTGACTCTACGAGTCCAAGATCTTAACCATTACCTCGTTCCTGTCAGGGGCATAATACTCTTATGATACCCTTCACGGTATAATAGACACTCTTAATCTTTGCCACTATTATTACATAGTCCAAAGAAACCTTGCTTAAAACTCTAATTACAAAACTAATTAGATGTCTAATCCTTCATGACATTTTAATGTGAAGGCTCAGTCTTGTGAGGCAAAGGGATTTTAGAACACAGTGCCAGAATATACCCGCAGAGTACAAAGACCATGGACGTTGGAGTCCCGCGGACCTTGATTCCTGGCTCTCCTTCCTTGCAGCTGTGTGATCTTAAGCAAATGTCTGCATTTCTTGGAACCTCAGTTTCTCAGGTGTCTGCTTCAAAAAGCTGATGTTTTAGATAATCCATTGTTTATGTGAAATAGAGCTCTTTCCTTTCTTGGTTATACTTCATCAGGCCATTGGGAAAATTTCAAAGCATGGGTTATGATAAACTATAAAAACAGATCAATATTGGTTAAATTTTCCTTTAGATGAAAGAGCTGCTCATTAACATCATCTCTGTGAAAAGTCAGCAAAGGAGCATCGATGCGAGCCTTTGCCCTCATGCCATTTATGTCTCTTTAATTGGTGGAGTATAATTGAATGAGAATTATTTAAATGCCCTTTATCCTGATGAATTTTCAGCTCAGGAACAGGTTAAATGATGAAGCAGGAATTAATGTTAACATGTTAAATGTGCTGTGCAAAAGTCCAGTGTTTAAATTCTCTATTTTTTTTTGGTAAGAATTAGAAATTAGAGTAGTTAAGGTTGTTTTGAGGGAAGAGGAATGGAAAGGAAAAGCCAGAATCAAGTTCTTGATGTCCGAGGAAAAGTTAGATGGAGAAATGAGAGAAATTCAGCCCTGACAGAGCTTTTCTCTTCCCCAGTCATTGCTCCCAGCCTTGTGTGGTCAATCTTCCATGTGTTGGCTCAGTCCTAAAATAGGCAATGGCACCTAAAGTCTGTTGTAACCCTCCCGGATTGCAGACTTCATCAAGATGCTTGTAGAAATGAGAGCACCCCTTCTTTCTCCCCAGTGATTGTGACTGGCAAAGAAGTGTAGACGGTCAGCCTGATTGTTCCAGAATGTTCTTTGCAAATAGCTGTTCGGCTGAGAAATGGTGTGTCTCCAGCATTGTCTCACTTCTCCCTGGAGAGAGATCTCTGAAGCTAGGTACAGACTTAGGTGTCTGGGCATCTCAGGTTGGGTCTTCAGGGGAGAAATAGTTCAGTGAACAATTGGAGTTTCATTCTGACATTGGTTTCCTGGGTAAGACTTCCTGTCATGAGTTCCTTTATGGAAATTTTTGGAACTCCAGCAATTGAACCATCTTGAGAAGGACCTAAGATATTGCTAAGCTACATAGCATTCTTTTCTACATTCCACGTGAAAAGGGAGTGGTTTAGAAGAGTAATTGGGGTCTAGAATCAGAGAGCATGGGTCGAAATCCTAGCTTGACCTCTTATTAGCTCTTCCCACCTGTATCATGAGGCTGGTAATCATCCCAGTTGATGAGATTGGTGGGATTTATTGAAGAAAATCAAGCAGTTACATGTTTAATATCATTTCTGGCACATGGTAAGCAGCCAGTAGATGTTAGCTGTTATCATTGTTAATGCAGAATAAGGTTTCTTTGTTTTTCTTTTGTTTTTAGAAAGAATAAGTGGTGATCACACAGTAGGTGTAAAACTAGCCTTAAAGAATTTGATTGTGTGTTCTCTTCCGTGCACCATTTGAGATCATCAGGCTGGGGCCATCTGCCTTGGATTACTGAGTAACTGTGCACTTTCTATCATTAATTATGAAAGCCAGAAATGTAGGCCATGTGTGATAACTCGCTCAAATTCCCATGCATGTCTAACTTCTTCACCCCTCTAACATAGCAAGGCAAGAAATGGACTTACCGAGATTTCCCTTTCCCAAGGCAGAGAGATATAAGCTGTTTCAGTTTTACATTTCACAACTATCAGGTTGATCCTGAGTCTTTATACTGTTAGAGCAGCGACAGTGGTGGCCTGTTAACTAGTGCAGGTCAAATTAATTATGTCGATAGCATTGACAGACAGATGCTCTCGATGAGATGCTGTGGGTTGGAAATATTTTTTGAAAAATCAGTGAGCTTGTTATTATAGAGGCTTTGGTTACGTACAGTGGCTTGGTAGAGACTTGTTCTCTTTATATTAAAATACTCTATTGTATATATCAAGTGAGCCTGTGGAAATGAATATATTGTTGCATTGTTCTTAGAGGACACCTAGTGCTTTCATTAAGGACTCTTTTTCTTTCTTATTTATTTTTTTTTTATATTTATTTGACAGCAAGAGCACACAAGCAGGGGGAGTGGCAGGCAGAGGGAAAGGGAGAAGTAGGCTCCCCGCTGAGCAGAGATCCCCGTGCAGAACTTGATCCCAGGACCCTGAGATCATGACCTGAGCCAGAGGCAGACCCTTAACCTGCTAAGCCACCCAGGCGCCTCAAGACTGTCTTTTTTCTAATGAAAAATTGTCATTTTTTGTTTTTACGGGGCTCCAACAATTGGTGCTTAGGCTTATGTAACATTTTTGAAATTTAAAAAAAATTCAAATATTTTTAATTCTGCCATACACTAACGTCATGAGAAACAGTTGTGGTTACTAAGAACTCTAAGCATGGAGATAATTTTACATATTGAGGCCGGTTAGTCATCTATATGCATTTTTTTTTCTTTTGGTTCTGTTGGGCACAGTTCTGCTGCCCAAACGTGGAACCACCAGAGTTTTGCATCGACAACTCCAGCAATAAATAGAGCGGTGCTTCAGAAAAGCCGTGGGCACCGCCTGCCAGAGAGTGTGGTTTCCCTGGCCAGTGTGGCTGGCTCAGATCCTTGCATTCGTGCCCTTCAAATGTGGTCATTTATTTCCACAGGGAAAGTAGGAGGCAAAGATTTGATCAGGAAGCAGTACACATCAGAATAAACTCTCTTTTGTGATGAGGGGTTAGTGTTGGTTAATGGAGTATTTCATATTTTCTAAAAATGCAGCCTTTAAGTAAAACCATGTTTAAACAGACACCGTGCGTGAAGCATCTGCAAGCATCTGCAGTCTGTACCTGTGAAGTTTTATGCATCATTCCAAGCACTGGAAACACTTAAGCGGTGTCTCTGTGAGCTGAATGTGGCCGTCAAAGCTTGTTTAGTGACCGAGTAAACAGCAGGGTCAGTCGCTTTTTACTCACCTGTCTGTGACTTGAGAGTGTTCGTGAAGGTGCTGTGACATCTCTGTCCCGTTCTGCTGTTGAACGTGGCCTGTGAGCCCCGCCTGGGTGACTTCTGCTTGGTGATGTAAAGGGGTTCACACTGACCAGCCTCCTTGGAACAGAGTGTTTTCTGTTAAACAACGTGGCCTCTCCTACGGCCTGGACAGTCATTACTTTGTGAAAGGGCCCCCTCCCCCTTGCAGTGAGATGCAGGATCTTTCTGTTTCCCCTCCACGTTTGCGTCGGACTTTTCACGGACTGCTTTTGCCTCAAGCCGCCCAGACACAGATGACTATTTTTTTTTTAAAGATTTTATTTATTTATTCGACAGAGATAGAGACAGCCAGCGAGAGAGGGAACACAAGCAGGGGGAGTGGGAGAGGAAGAAGCAGGCTCATAGCAGAGGAGCC
Organism: Ursus arctos; assembly: GCF_023065955.2. Taxonomy (NCBI): domain Eukaryota; kingdom Metazoa; phylum Chordata; class Mammalia; order Carnivora; family Ursidae; genus Ursus; species Ursus arctos. The sequence goes on along the minus strand of NW_026622808.1, from coordinate 53,630,840 downwards.
TGATGTGGGGCTCGATCCCATAACGGCGGGATCACGCCCTGAGCCGAAGGCAGATGCTTAACCGCTGTGCCACCCAGGCGCCCCGACACAGATGACTATTGACAGGCCGTCCATGAGCTCAGACTTCCGAGAGCATTGCTCCTTGAACCCTTCGTGACAAAACATGAATGCTGCTGTTGAGAAAGTAGCTGTCTAGACAGCCGGCGTGCGATGGGCCAAAGGAGAGATGCGTTTGCAGACCCCGGAGTCACTGATAGACCATGTTCATTAGGCATGTCTGGACATCGCCAGGCATTCTTACGTGGGCACTGCAGGGTTAGGCGGGGTCTAGAAGTATCTGTGACCTCCTCAGCACAGGACACCGTTTCAGCCAGGGCCCTAAAAGTTTCCTTGCTTAAACTGCCTAAGAGACAGAGGACTTTGAAGGATGACCTAAGAGTCCATGAGTCCACTTAGAAAGAAAATTGCGACCATCCATTCCCTGTTGGTAAATAAAATTTTGAACTCATTTGTTCCTTACAGGGTGAAGAAACCAAAAGTTTGACTCTTGTCCTGCATCGGGACTCTGGCTCCCTGGGATTCAATATTATTGGTGGCCGGCCGTGTGTGGTATGTTAATTACTAAAACGTGTTTTTCCTTGCCCTGCTGCAGTGGGAAGAGGGGTCGAGGTTTGGGGGTGGTGGTGGTGAGGGGTAGGAAACCTTGCTCACCTCATTCTGCTCTCTGTAATTAGAGAGTTCATTGTTTATCTAACATCTTCACCCTCAGGGATTTTTATTTAGTTGTGGTCTCCTTAAATATCATTGTCCTAGTAATACAACAGCTTATCTAAACTGTTTAGGTTTTGGGGGGCATGTCTGGTGGTGTAGCAGTGGAGCTGAAGAAAGTTGTGGGAGATGTGTGCACCTGGCGCTGAGTAACTGAGCTGGAGTGTGGGCTCTGCGACCGGAAGTCTGAGCTGGAGCTCCGCTCTGTCGGCTCTTCATTAGTCAGGGATGATTCCCTAATTCGTGGGCTGTTGCATCCCTTTGCTTTTTCTCCCACTGCAGCTCTTTGTCCTCCCCGTTCATCATTAGCTAGCTCCTCCCCCGGAAGAAGAGGCCAAATTCAGACCAGTCAGTTGAATGGGGAGGAAGATGCGGAAAGGGCCCTGGGGACGGGATGTGGCAAAGGGCCTGTTGCAGGATTACACCTTTCGTACGGGCTCATTGGAATGGGCGTCATCTCTTTCTCATGTCTTCTGCTGATCATTTCCTCGTTTGTTACCTTAAAGGGAAAGTAATAGTCAAAGGAAAGGAAAGGAAAATCGAATTCACTCGTTCAACAAATAAGTATTGAATAGGGGCTATTTGGTAGGAGCTGGGAGACACTGTGGAGTCCAGGGAGACTGGGTCCCTGTGCTCATTGAGTTTGTGTCCTGGTGGGTTCATTAGGCAAGAAATAAGTAAACATCACAGTTACAGACTGGGGGACGTGTGATGTAGAAAAAAAATGGGAGGATGGCAGGCAGTAGGTACCATGGAGCAAGGGGCATCACTGGCCAGGGTGATCAGGGAAGAGAGGAGGAGATACTAAGCTGTAAGAAGATGTTGGCCATCCAGATGTGGCTAAAGTCTGTGCCTAGGTCAGGCTCACCCTTGGGGAGGAGGTATCCTGGGGCAGGGCCATGTTGCCGTATTCTGAAGGATGAGAAGAAGTTTGCTAGATCAGAGGCCTATATGTGATAGATTTTGTTAAGCAGTCTTAACTGTAAGAAAATTGAGCTTATTTAGTTAGCTCTAAATTACATATTTGCTGCTGAATTAATATGACATCGCTTATAAAAGTTACATGCAAAACGGAGCATTTTAAATGATGAAATTAAAATGTGAGTATGAATACAATTTCTCTTATGTTCTTTCATCGTTCCAATGCCCTGCATCTCACGGGCCCACCTTTGGGAGAGCAGTGAACTAGAAGACAGTGAGCAGGCCTAGGGCAGCCCACGCAAACCCTGGAATAGCGCCAGAATTGGCATTTGGGGGAGCTGCAAAGAGTACAGCATCGCTGGAGTTGGGGTGGGCAGGAAGTGGTCAGATGGAGACCTGGAGAAGATGGGGGACTTAGCATGAGGAGGAATAGATTGAGTTCCCCTCACTTTTGGCCAAAGGCATGGTTTCAAAAACACACATGCTTTATTATAAGAAATGACAGCTTAGTTATAGGCCAGGCACGGTCATTAAGCGATGGACTGACACATTCATTATCTGCCCTATAAAACTTACCTACAGAAGAGAACCCTTCGGACAATGAGATTAAACTATGAGAAGGAAGAGTTGGAGGGTACCTCCGCTTTGCTGAGCCCCAGGGATGGGCATGCAGTGGTTCATCTCCTTTGTCACTGAAATTCTTAAGATGCTGCAGAATTTATATCCTATTGGAACCTTTTCTCTTTCCTCGTCTGCCCGTTGGCTGAGCAAGCAGACGGCATGTCATGGTGCTGCTCTGCTTGTGTCCCGGCTGCCGGGGGGCCATGCGCTCCAGCAAAGGGGAGGGATGAGGAAGCAAACTGGGACTCGGATGTCTGAGTAGTTGGTCCCAGGAAACAACAGGACTGGCACAGGCCCGTGTTCCCCAGCTCACCCTCCAGAACATGTTGTAGTATGTGCTTTGCCTTGCCGTTGAGCTCGGGTAACGGAGGCGGTCCTTCGTTTGGCTCGGTAATTATTAAATCTCTCCCCAGCCACTGTTCCCAGTTTTAAGAAATGACTTCAACAAACCAAGAAACCACTTCACTGTTAGATGTTTCGGAAACTTCCACAGCTGAAAGAGCCCAAACCAGGAAGGTCCCTTCTCTGCCTCACCAGAGCATATGTAGGAAAAAGGAGCCCAGTGTTTGAAAATGTTTGAAAAGGGCCGCCTGGGTGGCTCAGTCGGCTGAATGGCTGCGTTCGGCTCAGGTCATGATCCCGGGGTCCTGCGATAGAGTCCCACATCGGGCTCCTTGCTCAGTGGGGAGCCTGCTTCTCCTTCTGCCTGCCATCCTCCCTGCTTGTGCTCTCTCTGACTCTCTCTGACAAATAAATAAATAAAATCTCAAAAAAAAGAAGAAGGGAGGAAGGAAGGAAGGAAGAAAAATGCTTGAAATGGAGAGGCATGCCTATGTCTTGGTGATGGTTGGAGAACTTACTATGTGTTTGTTTTCTGTCCCTCCCTGGGAACAAAAGGACGCTGCCAGCCTCATTGGAATATGGTTCTTTCTTGTGCTTATCAAAGTACATGTTTTAGGTTATTTTCTTTCTCCTTTAAAAAGCTGATTGAAGTGCAAGCCAGAGTGAATTTTGTAGCTTTCTTAAGCCTTCTCAGTTCATGGGGTCTTTTTGCAAGAACTACATGCATGTCCCCTGGAGGAAAGCTTAATTCCATATGCATGTGGTTGCAATAGTGCTTGGTTTTTGTTTTTTTTTTAAACTTGTCCTGATTAGCAGAAATCGCATAATGAACCCTAAATGTATTCTGAACTGTTGCCTGGAAATCTGGCAGGTCATTGAGAACATGCTAAAAAGCCAAGATGAGCAACAATGCACACTCATTGTTAGCGCTGGAAGTAGAATGCGGCACACAGGACGTGTGTGTTTCCCAAGGAATCCTTGTGTTAGAAGCTTGGTGGGGTTGTGACATAGGCCCAGCCCGGGGGGCACTGACATAAGGCTTTTCATTGCATGATGCACGGCTCTTAGCAAAATCACATCACTCATTCATTCATTCTTAGATCCCTAAAGAAACAGCACCCAGTCTGGTGTATCAGACCTTTCACTTCAGCCTTTGGCAAGTATACTTCCTTGTCAGGTACCCCTGGGATGAAAACAATCCCTCTTATTTTTCCTTTTCTCAAGCCAGCAAAACAAAACAAATCCCAAGCCTTGTTAGTTCACCTTGATAAATGGCTCTGACTTAAAATGTATTAGAAGAGGAGCCAAACAAACTAAGAACTGAGAGATGTCTTTTAAGAGACACGTTTAGCTATCCAGGATGGAATTGATTTGGCTCTTTGATTTTGTGCTCTCTGTATTTTTTTTTTTTTTTTTGCATTCTGTTTCCACTTCTACCACTGTCTTAATTTAACCTGAATTGCACTGTTTGCTTTTGCCTGTTCTGTTTTTTGCTTGAACTTATTTGCTCTCCGAAGAAAAATTACTTGTGCATGATGTAGTATTCTGCAAAACAAAACAAAGCCAAAAATCCCCTCCTCCATCTCCCTCTTCCTCTCCGGCCAAGAAATGCAAAGCAATTAATTCAGAGTAAGCATGGATCTCTTTTCATTGGATATGTTGATATCACCTCTCAGGGAAGTCAAGATTGTCCATAAATCCTTTGTGGTCTGTGGAGGCTCTTTGGGTTCGTCCGGTAGAATATTCCATAGCCCGGAATGTGAAACTTTTGAATTCAGGTATTTTTGTTGTTGTTGTTGAGATTTTTCTCTGTGGGAGGCAGTATTACACTTAGAGCTTATGTAAGGGAGTTGAACTGTCCTCAGTTTGAAACTGACCTATGATGCTTTTTAGCTGTGTGACCTTGGGCAAGTTATTTAACCTCTCTGTCCCAGGTTCTTCATCTATGAAATGGATAATAATGTAGTACTTAAGGTTTGTGGTTATCGTGAGGATGAACTGGGCCCTGGAGTACTCACTACCTACCTAGTATGTACTCAGTAAATAGAAGCTGGTGTACAGCTGTGTCCTTATATTTGAGCTATGCATGTAGGGAGATCCACGAATGCCCTGGGATTAGTGCGGTAGTAAGGCAGCTGCGAGAGACAAAGGAGAAATTCAGGCAGTGAAGGGTCAGTGTGCGGTGGGCCAGCGCGCGGTGTGTGAGGCTGGGCAGGGCTGTCTTGAGGATAGCTGATCTAGTACAGCACCCACATCCCGCTGGCCCTTCTCTCTTGGGAGAGTGTTGATAGAATCCAGATGGCAGTTAGAGACCTATCTTTGTCATGGGGGAATAAATGTTGGGAAGAACGCTTAATGCTCATTTGAGGTTGTGATTTTGGTTTCTTTCAAATCCTATTTATAACATTATAGAGTGTGTGTGCGTGTTTGGGAGAAAGGGGTGAGGAGGGAGGGAGGGAGACAAGAGGTACAGAATGTGCTTTTTCTCACTCTTACCCATCGCTCTTGCACTGGAAGGGGTAGATCGAACCACATTTAAAGTCATCCCTTTCCCCTTTAGAATATAGGCTTTTCATGTTTTTTTTTTTCTCTTTAAAGAGAAAAATTTTATATTTTCATAGTTACTTCTAGAGAAATTATTATTAAAGTAGATCTTCTTATTGCATTATGGTAAAGAATTTACCATGATGGTAGGATTTGGAGTTTTTGTGGAAGATCCTGAAATTACTTTCCAAATGCTTTTGTTTGGGAACAATACATACTTGTGCCATTTAACTTATAAATCCTTCTGTTAATCACTAGAAATTTAATCCACACACTTGGAGAGAATTCATCCCAGTGCCGTTTGGAAAGAAGTTCATGAACAAGCTGTGAGGGTTTTTTTTATGGGCTTGTTGGAACTGTTTGATTTTAAATAAAGGAAGGAGTTTGAGCAGCGAGCCGTTGCCTTTCCCAGAAAGTTTCAGTCCAGACCTTGAAAGATCTAAAGGGATTTGAGATTGGAGATGAGAATTTATTAGGCTTGGGGTGGCGGTGGTGAGCTTTTCTGATGTAAATCTGAGCACACATAAAACACCTATTTTCACAATGAGATTATTGGATATTTAAAAGTTTTTATAGTACTCTGAGCTGGTGAGGATATGGGAAAATACTCTAATGAGCTATCAGTGCAAAGTTTGGCAACATCCATCAAGTCTCCATATCCCTGGACCCGCCAGTTCCATTGCTAGGGGTTTGCCCCAGATACGTACTGCAAGAGATATTTCATAGTACAGATAGGAAGGTATTGGAGACATCATTGTCTCTGAGAGCAACAGAAACAGTGCTAATTATCCTGATACTGGGATACTGTTCAGCCACTTAAGGGAGCAAACTAGACAGTAAGACTGGTAAAAAATCTCCAAGATTTGTAAACTTCAGAGAAAGAGGCAGGGTGCCTAGGACGGGGAGAGCAGGCCCCATGTGCACGCATACCATCTGTGTGCATGAAAAAGGAGCAGATATATGTTTAGGAAAGTGACCTATGAAAAATGTTTTGGAAACGATACATAAACGGCAAATCGGTGCTATGTAGGGGAAAAAGACAATGGGTAGGAGGTGGCAAGGACTGACTTTATACCTTCTGGTATGGTTTGAAGTATTTTACCATGTGTATGTGTTAATTTTAGATTAAAACAGAAATGAGGGGTAACAGATGGGCTTTCACCCCATTGCCACTTTTGACATGAGCAAGAGTCCATTACAGTTGAAGACTGTACGCTTTATTTTCATGACCAAGTTAATGCCTAGCATTCATGTGTGTGTTTTTTTAACCCAAAGGACAACCAAGATGGATCGTCCACTGAAGGAATCTTTGTATCCAAAATAGTTGACAGTGGGCCCGCGGCCAAGGACGGAGGCCTGCAAATTCATGACAGGATTATTGAGGTATGTGAACGCTGGCCAGTGTCTTTTAATAGGGCTGAATGCCATCCCGTCTTCGTCTGGTTCGGTGCAAGATGTTTGGTCGGGGAGGGAGGCCTAAGCTGGTGGATGGTTGGGCAGGAGAGCTCTCCCATTGTGTGGGACTGCAGAGAGCGCCGATCGCCTTGGTGTCAAGTTTTTGTTTATATTAAATATAGAGAAGCCAGATTATGAGTGGCACATTCACAGTTTGGCTGTCTTCCCGCGGCCTTGCGTCTGTTCCGTATGCTTCAGTTACAGCTTTGTGCGAGAGCCATTGGAGAGTCGTGTGTTAGTTAGAACCAGATGAGCAACCCCTGTTGTGCACATTGTGTCGGTGTTCACATTGGTCACCAGGGTAAAGTCGTGTCCGCTCCGGAGGCTTGCTCGTGTCCTCCCAGCTCGCGGCACAGTCATTGCCACGGACGCGCTGTTCTGTCTTCTGGGTTTGTCTGCTGTCCGGTGCACAGGGTGATTGTCCAGGGATGTGCAGGCAGAGGGCGATAGGATAGGCACGCACGCCATCCCCGACTTCTCCATTTTCTGGCCTTCACGGAGCATTTTAAGCCCGTGTAGAGCAGGTTTATGGATTGGATCCGGGGGAGGTCGATCTCTCTCCCCACCGTCCAGCGCATTGCAGTAGGGTCACGCGGGGTCCTAGGCTGCGCCAGGTTGCCGAAAGGGAAAGCTTTATTCGTTGCCTCCTGGTATGGGCTCTTGGTGCAAAGTGGGACACAAACGACTATTTTCTGCTGGTGGTTTTGACCATTTTGATTGCTTTTAATGGGCACATACATGGACTAAGCTGTCGGGTCTCCTGTGAGGAAGAAATTAGATAGGAGAGTCCAGGATGATACGCTGAATCCCGCGAGAAAGGCACCACGGGCCACAGCCATGACACGGCGCATTACACGGGAACCGGAAAAACAGCCCCGATGCCGCTGGCGCTGGTTCCAAACACACTGGCGGAGCGTCTGTGTTTCTTGAGTGTTTTCATGGTCCGTTTCAAAACCTTGGACCGAGTGGGAACTCTGACTATGAGATAAGCCATGAGCGAAGTTCACACAACCCGCTGGAGCTTGGCCGCATGCTTCTCCCGGGGAAGGGAGCCTGGGAAGACAGCAAAGTCTCGCCTTACCCTTGTTGTTCGGGTGAATTCCGCAATGCACCTCAGTCATTGACATCCTGGGAAAACAGACAGTTAAACCTCACAGGGAAAACAAACCCAACTCCTTAGGGTCTGAGAGTCCCTCTTCCCCTCCCCCCCCCCCCCCCCCCCCCCCCCCCCCCGTACATTGCGGTCACTTACATATGAAAACGATACCTGACTTTTGTTTTCAGGACATTGTTGTTACATCCCTATTGACTTTCCGAAGGGTTCTTAAACTTGGAGCTCTTTCTACTGCCTGTTGTAGGGTCCATCTTTGTACTTCCCAAGTCAGGGGAGTGGATTTTCCCTAACCAGGAATTTGCTTGGGCAAGAGCACTTTCTCAAGAGCTCAAAGGCATACTTACTGTCTTTTTTTTTTTTTTTTTTTTTAAGAGAGAATACATTTTCTGAGGCTATTGTTCAGAAAGATAAGTACAGCTTCCGTTGCCAAGGGTTTGGCGGAACAGCCAGTTTCTCTAAGTAATGGAATTTCATTGCTCTTATGTTTTGCAAATGAGAAATCTACAGCTGGGCAGGATTTTCTCTTGGCAAAGGGGGGATCCGTATTTGAAATGTGGAGGGCAGTTTCTGGTAAGTCACATTCCCCTTTTGGACAGTATGTAAAATATTAATCATGTCCCAATGTTGAGACGGAAAAGAAGGATGATCACAATAGAGCAACAATATATGTGTCATTACAGTTGACATACCGTGCCCTTCTCAGTTAAATCCTGATCTCCTTTGACAGGGTACAGTGATTCCCATGACTGAAAAATATATACCCTGGTTCACCTCATCTCTGTCGGAGTTTATTACCAGGCATGAATCTGATTATTTTAAGTGCGCCTGTGTTTCATCACAAAGGAGAGTCAGGCACTTTCTAGTTTTCCACCATATTTCTTCCTTTTCAGGGGAGTGGGCAGACTACCACCGGACCTTCACCATGAGAACCTTAATTCTTGCAAAAGGGTATTTTTGTATTAAATCCACGGAGACTCACGGAGTCTCGTCCTTTCTGCAGAGTTTTCAACAATTCCTTTACTCCTACCCCTGTCTGTTCCCTGAGACCAGAGCAGTGGTCCCCACCCGTCTCAGAGCCAGGCCCACTCCCTTCATTTTTTTTATAACGAATATTTTTCAGTGCCACCAATTCTGTCGTGAAATGAGATTTATAAGTAATATTTACATACATACACACCTAATTGTAAGATCTTTATATGCCGTAATAGAAAAATAAAAGGAAGGTAATTGATAATAAAATACATGTATCAGGATGTAAATGCATGGGCACAGCGACGTGGGAAGACCCCAGGATGCTGCCAGATGCTTGCGCCTCCTTGTAGCCTCAACCTGAGGTCCCAGCTGGAAAGGCTGCCAGGGCAGGAGGGTGGTGCTGGGGACTCACGCACTGGGAGCACTGGTGCCGTGTGATTTGATTTTCTGCAGTGGTGAATAAATTGTGAAGTTTCGGCACAACAAAGTACAGTCTTCTTGTGATTTGCCCACTTCCGTGTGTGTGTGTGTGTGTGTGTGTGTGTGTGTATGTATTTTTAAAATTGTGCTAAAATATACATGACATAAAATCTAACCATTTTAAATTATACCTTTCTGTGGCATTAAGTATATTCACACTGTTGCACAACCATCACCAGCATCCATCTCTAGAGCTTTTTCATCCTCCTACAGTGAAACTGTCCCCGTTAAACAACTCCCCCCTCCCTCTACCCCCAGCTCCTGGAGGCCACCATTTTGCTTTCTGTTTCTGTCATTTGACTACTCTAGGTGCACCATGTAAGTGGAATCATATGGTCTTTGTCTTTTTGTGTCTGGCTTCTTTCATCTAGCAGGATTCATCCTCCAGGTTCATCCATACCGTAAGATGCATCAGAACTGCTTCCTTTTTAAGGCTAAATACTATCCCACTGTGTGTGTAGACGCACATATCGCATTTTCTCTCCATCCATTGATGAATACTTGGTTTACTCCCACCTTTTGACCGTTGTGAATAATGGTACTATGAACAAGGGTGTACAATCTGTATATATTTAGAGTGAAAAAAAAAAAAAGAACGCTTATAGCATTTAAATGTAAATGACAGTGAGGGTCTCCACTCAAGTAATTATAAAACATTTGTTATTTTAACTTCACGAGTGTCTGGCAGGATATGCGGAAGTTGCATAATAAATTGTGCACTGCATGGGGCTCTGCACTGTAGGACTTCCAGCATCCCTGGTCCCCACCCCAGTCATTGTGCCAGTGAGTGCCCCCACTGCTTTCCAGCACTACCTTGGCATGATGGGGGTACCAGGGAGACTCACTGGATTACAGAAGGATCTTATTCCAAAACCTTATGATGGAAGGTGAGCTGCTCAGGAGCAAAGTTGTCACCATTCCCCCCTTCCAGCCTGACTGCTTGGATTCCCTGTCTGGGGTCTCTCAAGCCCTCATAAGAAAGCCTGAGCTGGCCTGGGCTACAAATCTTGGGCCCCATCTGTCCACGTGGTTGCAGATTTGAAGCATGGCTGACTCAGGAGCCTAACGCTCTCTGTTGGCACCTCCTGTCCCCATCTGCCCTGGATCGGGACAGACAAATGGTTGTGCCCACCCTCCCTCCCTTCTGACACTGACACACAGCAACTTCCAGCTTATTCAGTATTAGCCGCTGAGTTTTTTGTGCGTCTTCTCCCTGTACGTACTTATGAGCTGTCTCAGGACCTTTTCAAAACTTCTGACCTCACCTTGGATTACGTATACTCAGCTCCTGTTTAGAAAACTAAATTTAATTTCTCCGTGGTACTTTTTGTACTTATTCTAAACCATAAATGCCCCAATGGTTTTAGTTTTTCTGCCTCAGAGCCCTGCCTGCTTTCCGAACTCCCTTTTGAAGGCAATGCAATGTCCCTATACCTCTGTACCACCGGATTTTTTAAAGGAACGATGCTTTCATTCTTTGTAACAGCTTGAAACCTTTGGGAAAGTCTTCTCCGTGCCTCCTGAGCGTGCGTTAACCGACGTCACAGGTTTCATCACAAATGTAATGCTTTTTTCTGTAACCTCTAGAGTCTACTCTGGACCAGTCACATTCTACCCAATTCTACTATGAGCGATGTAGAGAAACCAAAAGGTGAAGAAATCACATATGGTTGATATTACCCTCAAAAATCCCTTCAGGATGCCCCATGTGGGGAGCATACATCTCTCCTTAAGTCCATCCAGCTGGTTTCCCCAGCACTGGAACATCTTGCTGTTTCCTCAGTTGACTACCATATGAGGCATTTGACTGGTTATGCCAATACCTCGTTGGGTGAAATGCTCATGGCAAGAAAAGCACAGAAAAACCAAAGCCTACTAAGAAACTAGCAAATCCACTTGGAGGCAGGTGTGATCAATATATTCGTTTCTTTCCTGTATCAGGGTTTTTTTTTTTTTTTTTTTTTTTTTTTTTTAAGCCACACAGTTGGCATAGCTGGTACATGACGATGCGATGCAACGCACTGAAACTCTTTAAACCTTTGCAGAGGATGTCCACAGTATCTCTATTTTTTGCCAGTTTTCAGGCTTCTTAAGTTGGAGAACTGAGTGCATGACTGCGCTGTCCGAGTCTCCCATTTGGTAGTACGTGTGCTTCGGTAACAGTTGCTGGGTTAAATGGAATGTCCTGTTGTCCTCTGAGAGCAGATGTGAGGGGTGCAGTGAAGGGGGTGGGGGCTTGCCAAGAACCATTGTTTCGTACAGTCTTCTGTAAAGAGTGTTCTTGGTGGAAGTGTCAGGAGTTGAAGGCCCAACGTTGTGGTCACAGAGGCTGTGAAACCTCAGTGGCTTTGGTGCAAAGCAGTTACTCTGGTTGCAGTAGGTTTAGTTAGTCTGTCATTGCTAATAAGGTTGGGTTACAGGACTGACAAGAAAGTTTTAACAATACCTTCCCTTCCAGAGCCAGACTTCAATAGAACAAAATGAAGTTTCACCATTTGCTACTATTAGAAGATAATGTTCTGAGAGCAATGAAAATTGCAGAATGGCCTGTGAATTCACCTGATTGAAGTATTTATTTAAAAAAAAAAAGTACTGTTTTTTTATTAAGATTCTCTTTTTTATCCTATTAACTTTTATTTTGACATAATTTCAGAACTATGTAAATGAATTCGTGTCATTTTTACCCAGATTCCCCAAGTACTCACATCTATTACATTTACTTGAATCCTCTTCGCACTCTTAATTCCTAAATATATCAGTGTGTATGTTTTTTAGCAATAAGACATTCCCTTACATAACGGCAGCACAGTTATCTAAATCAGGAAATGAGCATTGTTGGGGCTCTGTTATCTAATCTACTGAATTTGTTCAGATTTCACCAATAATCCCTATGATGTCCGTTACAGTGAGAGAAAATCCCAGATCACAGGTTTTATTCAGTTGTCATATTTCTTTAGTATCTCTTACTTGATAGCACTTCCTCGGTTTTCGTCTCTTACGCTTCTCCTATTTGGAAGAGTACAAACCAGGTCTTTCGTAGTGTGTCTCTCAATTTGGATTTGTTTGTTGCTAATGAGTATGGAGTTAGGTGGTACACTTTGAGTTAGGGTACCACAGAAGTGATAGTGTGGGCTTCTCAGCACATCCCGTTGGGAGTCACTTGATGTCAATTTGTCCCTTTATTGGTGACGTTAATTAGGACTGCTTGGTTCGAGTCCTACCTGCCAGACTTCTCCACTATCAAGTTACTTTTTTCTCCTTTACGTTGTATATTATGGGGGGAATATTTTGAGGCTATGTGAATATACTGCTGTTCCTCAAACTTGAATACACTGGTTTTAGCATCCATTTATGGTTTTTACTTGAATCAGTTATTATTAGTATGGCATTATTATTAGTTGACAAATGGTGATTTTCCAACTGCATTCCCTCTATGTGTATTAGTTGGCTTTCCACTATAAGAAAGAGTATTCTTTTCCCCCTATTTTTATCTACCTATCTATCTACATCTATCCATCCATCCATCCATCCATCCATCCATCCATCTGAGCATGGACTCACTGATTCTTATACTTTGGTGGTCACGTGGGCTGGTTTTGGCCAGACGACCCTCTTTAAAAGATGGTACCTATATCCCTTTGACACGTTCCCATTACTTTTTGAGCACTTTCTTCCTTTCTGTTACCACAGGATGTTTCTGGTTCATTCTGTACTTTTCTGGCCCCAGTTCTGGAATCAGCTACTTTTCCAAGTAGCTCTGGCTCCATTTAGTGAGGAATGGTGTTTGAAACCATGCTATGGGTGCAAGGCTGATCATTATGATTGTGGTTTCTTTGCTTCTTTTTTTAATTAATTAATTTTTTGAGAAAGTGTGTGTGCTAGCGTGCAAGCCAGGGCAGCGGTGGGGGGAGAAGGAGAGAGAGAATCTCAAGGAGACTCCTTGCAGTGTGTGGAGCCTGGCACAAGGCTCGATCTCAGGACCTGGAGATTATGACCAGAGCTGAAACCAAGAGTCGGACGCTTAACCGACTGAGCAACCTAGGTGCCCTGGGTTTCTTTGCTTTATGCACTCTGAGTAGATAGAGCTAGAAAATGTAAAGATGCACGTATAAACACACACACAGTATCGTCATCATCAACATTAATACCTCTGCATCTATTTTTCTATTCATCCTTCTATATATATTTGAAAACTGTGCCTTTATCTGTATCTCTATCAGACTCTTCTATTCCAAGTCTGCATGGCTAATTTTATTCTTCCTCTTTAAGTATTTGTAACCCTTAGAAGAGTCCCTTTTAAGATAGTGATGAATGCAGTCTTTCCTTTGAATCAAATCTCTGATCTTTGCTTTGGTGTTATCAGTGAATTAAAAATTGTTGATGAAAATTGTTTAAAATATTTCTGTATTGTTTTGGTTTGATTTTGGAGAAAAAATATGCTATAAACTAGATGATTTGGTAATTTTTTTTTCTTTCTTATTTTAGGGGTAAGAAAGGCTGAGTATTTCTTGTGTAACTCTACCGAAGAAAATTACTATTGCTGAACAGGCATAGATAGGCACATGCCATTTCTGGGCAGTGTTAGAAATAAACACATGAGGTTTTCTTGCTGTCTTCTGCAGTGACTGATGCCCACTGACCACGCTGAACAGAGGAGAGGAGAGAATTCTGGGGCAGTTATTTTCTTAGAACTAAAACCTATTCATGTCAATAAGAAATCTCTAACTATTGCCTCAGTTACCTAAATAATCTGTTTTGATAAAGGAGACTTGGTATAATCCAACCCATGTTGAAAAGACTCTTTGTTACCTACAAAAATAAGCTGGTTTTAGAGACCAGTTATTAGTAATGGATTCCAGCTCTCCATTTCCAGAGACAGAGCTGAGAGTTTTATTTTACATACCAATTTTGATGGACTGACAGTGTTAAACCCTGGATTATGATGTGGAAAAGTTCTGAGGTTATGTCTGGATGGGATGGGGATGAGTGTGGTGGTCATTTTTTTTTATTTTAAGATTTTATTTTTAAGTAATCTCCACACCCAACATGGGGCCCAACCCAAGACCAAGAGTCGTACACTCTACCAGCTGAGCCAAGACAGCCCAGAGTGTGATGGTCATTAATGATGGTTGCTATAGGCACAGAGAGGAGAGGAGTGACATCCTGGCTGGGGATTTGCTAGGATGGACCCACCTAAGGGATGTTTTTGGAGTGACTATATTATCATTTGGAAGTCATGACTCTGATTTCATTAGCATAGAATGTACTTAATTATTATGTATCAGTCAATCTTTTTGGTCTTCACATGTAAAACAAAGCAAACACCTTCATACATTTGTTTTCTTTCTTTTTTTTTTTTTTTCCCTTATCCTGCCCCTCTGTTTAACCATTTTCATCCTACCCTAATGGCCTATACTACAGCAATGGAGGATCCTGGCAAAATGATGTAATGTTCCTCTAAAATGCAGCTGATTTCTTTAGTACTAGAAGGTCCATATTGAGGTGGAAAAAGCCCTGAGATTTAGATCAAGACACCCAAGTTCAAATTTCTAGCCAGCGACTTACTCTGTGGTCTTAGTACCCTCAGTGCTGAGCCTCAGTTTCTTCATGTCTAAAACAGAAGAGCATTACTGTCTCCTCACCTGTCATACTATGTAGGTGGATCAGGGAGATAATATAGGTCAGTGGATTTTGCTATTAAGTACAAATGTGAAGAGTTGAGTTTTTTTTTTAATTAAAATTTTAGCATCTGACACAAGAACTTAATACCAAAAAGAAGTTAGCAAAAGTAATTTTGAGATCTGTTTTCCTCTTGTTGTGTGCTTTAGCAAGAATATAGTGCTGCTATAGGATTATTGAGAGAACTCTGACCTATTTCAGGGAGTCATCCTCTCCAGAATTAACAGTGACCAATTAAAACCAAATATATCATCTTAAATCCCTGTCTTTAAAAAAAATTCTGTATTCATTGTTTCTAGTGACTATACTGATGTATTGACTTTGTTCTGTTTATTAGTGTTGTTATTAGTTTATTAGTGTTGTTGTTATATAGTGTTATACAAAATAAGTGTCTTATTATTTTGCTATTAAAACTAGCTTTTCAAAAAAAAAAAAAAACCAAAAACCCAGCTAGGTTTTCAATGAACATCTTTGTAACAGACATCGCTGGACACCAGCCAGATAAACATACAGATGAAGAATGGGACATACGGCGTGATGCAATCTGTGTATTTTAAAAGCATTTATATATATTAGTCTTTTCATAGGGAAAATACTCTGAGCTAATAAACATTTTATAGTTATTATAGTAATTTTGTGGGGTGGGATTATGGGCAGTAACTTTGAATTTCTGAAGTCACGTTTGTGTAATGTTGGAACTCTCCAAAGTGAGTATTATTTTTATAATCCACAAAAAAGCAAAGATGAAAAATGTGATGAGTTAGAAGTTTCTTCTGAGTTTTAAATGTCACAAGGCTGACTCCTGATTGTCGGTTTCCTTTAAAATATTAGCTGACATTCTTGGGGCGCCTTGGTGGCTGAGTTGGTTGGGTGTCTAACTCTTGACTTCAGCTCAGGTCATGATGTCAGGGTCTCACACTCCATGCTCAGTGGGGAGTCTGCTTGAGATTCTCTCCTCCCCCACCCCATTCAGGTGGTCTTGCTTGCTCTCTCCCCAATATAAATAAATCTTTAAATAAATGAAAATAAGACATTACTTGACATTCTCATTTCTGAAAGCTCAGAGCGCCTGCCACAGGTGTGGACGTGGGTGAGCAGCTGGCTTCAGGCTGAAGCTCTATAAGCAGGGCATCGGACGCTCCTCTTTGGCAGAGCACCTCCCTCCCTTTCCCAGCTCAAAGGAATCCAAGTTCACTTATGTTGACACTGTGTACTTTTGTGGGCCTTTTGACTCCACAGGAGTTTTAAATCTATCCCTTGTGGTCATCTCTTAATAAAAAGATTTAATTAGATCATCCACAAAGCATTTTAAAATCAAGAATAAATCAGAAGTGACTAATGTCCCCATTACATTTTTTGGATAAAGATTAGGTCAGAAAAGTAAATTTGGGGTAATTTCCCAAGGACGACAAAACAAAACCACAAACCCTTGACAGCAGTACAGATAAGATGCATTTTAGGGGCGCCTGGGAGGCTCAGTCGGTTGAGTGTCTGACTCTTGATTTCAGCTGAGGTCATGATCTCATGGTCCTGAGATCGAGCCCCATGTAGGGCTCTGTACTCAGTGGGGAGTCTGCTTGAGATTCTCTTTGTCCCCCTCCCTCTGCCTGTCCCCACCAGTCGTGTGCGCGCGCGCGCGCTTTCTCTCTCTCCAGTAAATCCTTTTTTAAAACATGCGTTTTATAGTCACTCGTCTTCTTTACACATGATATCTAGACACTTACCTTTAAGTATGGGGGTTTTGAGAACAATTTTATTAACAATTTTTGTTTTTCTGTCTCCGTAAGGCAAAATGAGCTCAGATGTGCTTTTATTGAATTTGGACGGTATGTTGGGATGGTCAGACTTAAGTAGTAAACTGAAACGTGTGGCATTTGCTTCCTGGGAGAGGCCCTGGGGGGACTCTTCAGAGCAGCAGATTGACATCATTTTGGAAATAAAAAGTGAGCACAGTACCTATAGGTTAGGGTGCTGTGACCAGGAGCGGGGGAGTGTTGAATTAGAAATTGTCAGTGCAAATAGCAAATGGGAAGACTTGGGGCAGATTGGCAGCTGTGAGCACTGATCTGCCATTATGCCACTTTCACTGGGGACTCTGAATGCCCCGGGTTGGAAGGTGCAACAGCCTGGCTTCCCTTAATGGTGATCGATGGTCCCCAGGAGCCTCACAGGGGAGAGCAGCTGGTATGGAGCTCGTCTGCCCTTGCCATACCGAGTGCCACGGGGCTCCAAGGAGACCTTTCCCTCTCACCCTGGGCTTTGTCTATTTGGATAGCCATTTGAACTGAGTGTGTCCCACCCCTTTTCTCCTGAGGGTGGCACTCCCTGCTGCCTTTTTGGCTCTTGTAATTCTCTTAATTTCCATCTTTCATCACTTCCTCTTTTCCTGCTGGTCCTAGTGAGTCATTTGACAGCTCTCTGGGGTCAGGAGAACTGAAAGCCTCCGAGTGTTGTCTTCACAGCTGCTCTTCCAGCTCCCAAAGGAGACATTGCTGTCCATTTTAAAATGTGCTAAATATATATATTTTTTGTTTTTCAGCATTTGGAGAAACTCTGGGAACAATCAGTTTTGGCAGTCTCTAATCAAAGAAGACAGTTTTTATTCTTTTCATAGAATGATTGTTGCTAAGAAATATTATGTTTCTGGACACACTGATTTGAGAATTCATTAGCTAGACACTTAAAACTCCTATCCAAAAAATGACTAGGTGTTTATTTAAACATTTGGGAGAAGAATGATTATATAGAGTGATCTATGGTTGAGGCTTATTAACAATCTTCATGTTGTATGCGTTCTTGGAATAATAGTGGAAGAGAAACCACTAGCTAGCATATGTTTGTTTTTTGGATGCACATTGAGTTCTCCCTAATCTGAGAGAGGTCAGGATCCATAGAGAGCTATAATGTGGTCCCAGGCTCTAGGGCGTTAACTTGTCAGACCAGTGTATGGAGCAAGATGACTGACACTAGGGTTATAAGAAAGCCGGTGAGTGAATAGAATGGCTAAGAGTCACAGACTCTGGAAACAGACCAGATTTTGAATTCTAATCCTACCATTTGCTACTGTTGCCTTAAAAGTAAAACTGCCAGTCATTTTTCCAGGAAAAGATGGGTTTTTCTGGGAATGGTAGAGAATTCGAATCTGCGGCAAGCAAGCTGTGGAAAAACCATAGGCAAGACCAAAAAACAAAAGGGAGGACCATCATTTTATGGAATAGAAGGAGGAACTTGGGAGGCTAAAGTCTATTAGAGGGAATCAAGAATTCTGAGTGATGGTTTCTCATTGGCTGAGTTACAGGGGTAGTTGGTTTCTCGTAGGAGATATACATATCTCCCTGTTGGGATTCTTCTTATAGAGTTCTGTAATTGACAGTTCTTTCTGTAACTGATACTGGGTGAGACAGCTCTTCCTACCAGCCTCTCCTTCAAGTCCACTTTAGTGAGGTTTCCCTTTATTAATTTTCACACTACCCTTGTGACCTTGAGCAAGCTCATTGCTGAGCACTGCTTTTTTTCTGTAAAATGTGGACACTGTTACATATATTATAAGGTTGATGTAATAAAATAATGCATGTGTCTGAATACTATACATTTGGCCCCAGAATAAACACTCACCAGGTGGTTAGCTTTGCCGGGTTCTTTCCTGTAGCTCTGTAGAGGCTGGCCTGGAGGGACCTTCCAATGAGCTCGTGCTTTGATGATGATGGTTCTGCGGCATAGTTTCATGAACCTGAAATTACAGTTGTGAGTAGATCGTTTTAATTTGTTTTAGAGTTCTTTTTTAAATTAGTGACCCTTTGAATCTGGATTGAGAAAGAGCTGTCACTTCCTAAGGCTATAGAAATCACAATAATTGATCAATCAAAAATAATTCTTAGTTTACCTTATAGTGTGAACAGCACGGTAATTCATTGCATATGTGCCAACTTAAGTATTCTAAAAATACAGTAAAACAATTGCATGTTTAAGATCAGCTATTTTTAAAATGCCAGACCAGAATAAGATTTCCATTTTTATACCGACTCACGAAGAATATTGGGATTTTCTTAAAATTGTGAAATTTCTTTGACTAGCATGTCCCTTTAAGATTGCACGGTACGTTCAGTTGCTTTTTATACCGTGATCCTCATGCAATACACCAATGTAGAAAAATGGAAAAATGCCATCAAGTGTAGAGATGAAACTAGAAACCCTTACCGGTAGCAAGCATAATCGTAACCAAAAAAGGGGATCAGGTCTAAGTGCCTGTGTGCTGGAATCTGATGGGGCATGGAAATTGCATTGCATATGGAGCACGTATTTATTACTTGTTCTAAACTCTAAAATGAAATGGGAGGAGCTCAAATAAAATAGGATTAAGTATGATTTTGTTATGGCATTGTGAATGGATTTCTAATACTTTGTATCATTCTTGGAACTATCTAAGAGAGCATGCTTGTAAGAACCTTGGGTGAGTATTAATGTGTGATGCTGACTTGGAATAGAATTACCGGTGATAAAGGAATTGTAGAAGAGCAGGAGTCAAGTAAGAAAAAAGTATTACATCATATTTGTATTGAAAGCCCTTAATACTATCAAGGGAACAACATCTTAATTTTCTTCGGTGATTAAAAGGTAAGTTTGAAAGCTGGAAAGGACTCCTTTATCCCTTCTTTCTAAAGGACTAGTGATAATTCTAACGATGTTTGTGATGTTTTATTTTCTTATTTTTATTTTTTTTAGTTGCAAGAAGTTTTTATTTTATTTTCATTATAATAATATTTTTTATTATATTATGTTAGTCACCATACAGTACATCCCTGGTTTCCGATGTGAAGTTCGATGATTCATTAGTTGCGTATAACACCCAGTGCACCATGCAATACGTGCCCTCCTTACTACCTGTCACCGGCCTGTCCCATTCCCCCACCCCCCTCCCCTCACTTTCCCTCTGCTGGGTACACACCAAAGGGAATTAGTTCTCTAAGATACGAAGATGCTAATCAGGGCAGCCAAACGGAGAACTTTAGTTTTCTAAACAGGAGCTGAGTATACGTAATCCAAGGTGAGGTCAGAAGTTTTGAAAAGGTCCTGAGGCAGCTCATAAGTACGTACAGGGAGAAGACGCACAAAAAAATCAGCCTTAACCTTGGTGTTTGGGTTTCAACGACATTTTAAACGACGCTTTAACTTATGTTATTAGCCAAAGTCCTTTAATTTACTGCATTTTGACAAATAAGACTTTTTAGATTGCGTAGAGAGCTTATAAAATAATAGGTTTTACATATATGTATCTGTATGACTGCATGGATGACTATATGAATCTGTGGGTGAGTGTGTATGCCTGAATACGTGAGTTCTTCCTTAATTTCGCATGGGTAACTTGTGAGATTTTGCTTTTATTTTGTTTGAATCTGTCCTTGGACCCAAGACCGATTGAATGGAGTTCTAAGCTGTTTTTTAATATAGTTCCTGTTTAGTAACCTTTGTTTATACTTTGTAAGAAATGAGAGGGGAATCCAGTGGGCAGATGGTATTATGTAAAGCAGAGGCAAGAAAATCTTTGTTTTGACAAGGTGACTTAATTACCTATGAAGTCTATTCATAGGTAAATGTAGGTTACTTTTCTTGATACACTCCGTCTTGTAAGTGAAATGTGGAGAGTTTCATCTGCTAAACTCATTAGATTTAATAGAACATACAGGGAATTATACTAATTCAGAGAGAAGAGGACAAGAAAGAAGTTGTTACTTCCTTTGAAATCCTTCCCTTTCCCCTTTAGTTTGTTTAAAGTTAAGTACATATAAGTGTCCGTTCTTTTTTGCCATAATTAGAACATTAAAGACATTCAATATGAGCTGTTGGTAGCCTTTCGTTATAGTTGATCCTTGTTCTAAGTGAACTTTTAAAACATAAAATAGAGATTTAAGGAGAGAAAAATCTGGTAGGCTTCCTTTCATCCCGAATCAGTTTATTCCAGTTGCGATTAAGCATGATGCGTGGGAGAAATACAAGCCAGAGGGTATAAAAACCACGTCATATTATTTCCCTGAAGCACCAACCGTTAAACTTTAGTAAAAATATGGAAGGGAGGAAATTAGTCTTTGTGATATACCACAGGGCAGGAGAGAGAATCTACCCTCATCCGCAGAAAATCAGAGAGATGGATGGTCAGTTAAGCCTGTTTAGCATCTCATACCGATCAGCAACCGAAACAAGCGTTTCTCAAACTTTAGTCATCTACCACCTGCTCAGTTTTTACCATCTATGCACCACCTGTTTTTGTTAAATACTTAACATTTTTGTGAAAGCAACATACTTTTGTCTAACTTAAATTTATTTTAAAAGAAAACTATGTCATGGTTGTGGAAAGTCATTTTCATGTTCTGTAAAGATAGCAGTAAAAGTAAAAACAATGAACGGGTAGAGTTGGTGAATTTCAGCTTGTACTATTGCTGGTTGATCACAGATCGTGAGCCTTGCTTTCTCTTTAAGAGCAAAATGATTCTATGGGATTCCTAAGGATGATGACTGAGAGCAAGCCCCAGGAGAGATTTGGGGTGCTGGTCCCATTGTAGTCTTCTTCTGAGTCATGGTTAATGAGGGTACTCATGCTGCAAAAAATGCGTCAGGATGTGCACTTCTGGTTTATTCATTTCCTGTGTGTATGTTACACCTAGATAGTTTTTTCTAAAAATGTTACAAACATTTAGACCCCAAATGAATCTGTCCCCTAGATGGAATCACACTGGTTGGAGATTGACAACAGAATGATTTGCTCATAATGTCAGTCAAGGTCTTTGAATAGCATAGTCCCAAGAACCACCTATAATAAATAATGTCACCTGCTCCTGATTTCAGACTCTCACCTAAGTAGCACTGAGCCAGTCTGAGCTAACTGCTTTCTGTAGCTACTTAAGTGTGTTTGGTTGAGCAATGAGGAGCTTTTAGAGAGTAGAATCCACCACAGAGAAGTCTACTACCATCGTTGTTAAAGAATTTCAGAGGCAAAAAGGTAAATATTAGTGTCATAGGCCACAAACCAGAGAATCCACTTTTGATAAACTTTTATGTGTATTTATACATTTTTAAAAAACTATGCTATCATTGTGCATTCCAAATCCAGCTCTTTGCAGTGTGCACGTTTGTCGATTGGGGCAACCCAAACATAAATAGAAGAACTATTCGAGCTATGGAATGAATAAGTCATGGGGATAAAAGGGATCGCATAGGAGGGGCTCCTGGGTGGCTCATTTGGTTAAGCACCTGACTCTTGGTTTCAGCTCAGGTCATGATCTCAGGGTCATGAGATCAAGCCCCGCGTCAGGCTCCACGCTCAGCATGGAATCTGCTCTGGGTTCTCTCTCTCCCTCTCCCTCTGCCCCGCCCTACTGCTCACTCACTCTGTCTCTAAAATAAATCTTTAGAAAAAAAAAAGGTACAGCATAGGAAATACGGTCAGCGTATTGTAAGAGGGTTGTGGCGGTGAGCACAGCATAATGTACAGACTCGTCAGAGAATTGCTATGCTGTACACCTGCATAATGTCACATCGTGTGTCACCTGCACTTCAGTTTAAAAAAATAAACCTGCTGGAACAGCTCCTTGTGCTAGGCTGCTCTTCCAAAAACCTACAGGAAGAAAGATGCTTTACATACAAGCCCAGGTAGCACTCACAAGTGTGAGTGGGTCCTGGTGCATATGTACAAAAATTGAACAAGTGTTGAGAGATACTTAGCCTCACTGCATATAGCAGTCTGGTATTTCTATTTTGTTGTTTTCTTGTTTAATGCTCTGTGCCACCCACTAGGTTGATTTCATGACTCACTAAAAGGCAGTGGCCAGCAGTTCCAGGGCATTCTGCATGGGAGGACAGAGCTGTGCCTTTCGTGTTGACAGCAGATGTCTTTTTCTGATACTATACCCTGGAGTCTGTCAGATCTGCTGAGGGCCTGTCTGAACCCCAGCCTCTTGCCAAAAGAATGGGGTCAAATACGATATTAGAATAGATGACTGTCTTTGCAAAAAATAAGTCCGGTTACCTGTCAGCTTTCCGCTTAAGAAGTTCCCGGGCTCTGTGTGTCACCAGCAGATGGGTGGCATTGGTTAGTGGTCACTTGCGTCATAATGGACTTATCACAAAGGGACCTCAGTACAGCCTTTGGAAGCCTAACTTGTGTCCAGGAGTGGAGTTTTCGTGTGCAGGATCATTTCTTCTCTCATTGAGGACATTTGTCACTGCCTGATGTTTGATGTGGCTGCTTTGCATGGCATGTGTTGTCATTGCATTCCAGAGTCTGTGGAGAAGTCTGTAAGGGGTACCCGGGCAGGCTTCTGAATCCAGTATTTGTTGGACAGTACTGGTGAGGCATCCCTGTGAGATTCGCCAATCATTAGGCGAGGACCAAGGCGGGTCCTGTGTGAGTACAGGCTCCTGAGAGCAGGGACACATGATCGAGCTGCGGATCTGCTGTGTGTTCCTGGGACCTCGCCCTGAGCCTGGTGCAGAGTATTCGATCAGTAAATCTCTATTGCCTGATTTGGAAATAGATTTTCAAGTCACATGATCAACTTCTGAGGGTAAAACTGTAGGAGGTCTAACATTAGAAGCATTAGAGGCAGGTGACAGTATGTCATGAGGTCTTGGGGGCATTTGATACTTTGACAACACCTCCTGCAGACAGGGGGGATCTGCCAGCTGTCCGTCCAAGAATAGCCGTGGCTTAAAATAGACCTCACTGCCAGTGCCGGGGAGGGGGGGTGTTAGGAGTGGAGAGTTGGTTTATTTGGAAGCAAGGGAGTAAATTGGCCTGCTAGAGAAAAATCATGAAGAAACCCTATTTTTGCTCTTTCTTTAAAAAAAAAAAAAGATAATGGTACCATAGGAAAATAAAGAGCTCAATTTTTGATAAACCTTTGCATTAGATTTTATAAACTAAAGAAAAAAGTCTGCTGCATTTATGAATTCCAATCTTAATATTTTAAGCATTTTTCTTAGTCGTGTTTAACAGTAAGATTTTATTTATTTATTTGTTTATTTATTTATTTTTAGCCATCGTGCTTTTTGTTTATGAAGCTGCAGGCCTTGCCATCATGTTCAGAAACTACGCGACACTGGTCACCTCTGTCTTCTGTCTCATTGACCTTGGTCTTTTCTTCCTATAGGATCCCATTTTAGCAACATAGAATCGATGGCAACTTCCAGCGAGTTCTGGAAGATGCCTCTCCTCACTTCTCTTTCAAGTGTGCCGTTTTCTTAAATGGAAGTTTAGCCACTGCTGTTGCCATGGAATTTTCATACACGTTCCAGGAAATCATTCCTTTGCCACAAGTGCTTGATTAAACCAACTTGTCAGTGAAGCAGTAAACCCCAGTGGAACTTTCTGAGGGCTTCTCTGGAGGGGAATGTAAATGGAGCATTAAGGAAGGGCCTTGGGAAAGGGTCTTCACTGCTCCTTACCCTAGTCCACACCCCACGGGGGATCTGGTGAGGGAAGTGTTGTTTGAAGCCTGTCAGAGTAAACAGATGTATCTTACCTTTCCACTGTTACCTTTCTTCTGGAACATTGGAGATTTATGTTCTGTGCTGAAGTAGCAAGAAGAGCATGACAAGCTGAAAATCGATGACTGTCCTCATAGCAAGCTAAAAACAATGAAAATATTAATATAAATGAAGACATCAGATAGAAGTTTCTTAATAGACATTTCCTGCTGTGTTTCCTAATAACGTGTGCTAAGGGAAACTTTAAAACGTGAATTCCTACGTTTTGGAATGCTACGATTTATGAGATAGAGCAACTACCTTAATTTTTCCTTTAAACACCAGAGCCAAGAAAAGCAGCTAACTTGTGTAGAGAGGGGGTTTGCTTGTACATTTCTGCGCCAGCCCGCTCCACCCTGAAATGTTACCTCTCCAAGGTGGAGGCAGCCTCGCAGTCAGAGTTTACTTTGAAAAAAAATAACTTTGTGTTCAAGATTTCAAAGGGAGGAGATCAAACAGGGACAAAGCAGTTTCTCTTTTCTTTCGGGTTGGGGGATGGCAGAATTCACCCAAGTGGACATTTTTAAAAGGATGCGATGTCTGTTACAGAGGTTGAAAGGATAGCGGTAAGTAAGCTTTGTGCATAATGAGCCACTTTTGTTAACACTTGGTGATTTTGAATGCATTTCACGTAGTATTTTGCTTAGCTTGATTACCCAAATGAGAATGCACTGTATTAGTAATAGGATGCAGTATAATGTTTGTATATCCTTTGGAGAAACTGCCATGAAATGTGCTTTAAGGAAGTCCCATAAGTAACACTAGAATCTAAACCAGAATAACCGTAGAGGAATCAAAATAAGTGTTTCAAGGAACTTTACGAAAATAAAACTAGGTGGTTTTATTAGTAATAATTTTTTTCTTTTTCTTCTGAATCAATTTCCATTTATTTTCTTACACACACACACACACACACACACACACACCATTAAATAGAGCATCCAATTAAGAAATTGAACTTGCTCACTTTTGCTGGGAATGTAGTCCTTGTCTTCATTGAGCAAAGCATATGAAGTACTCAAGTTCCGCTCCAGAGTGGGAAAGGTCTGTGAGAAGACATCACCCTCGTTCCCAGGAGGAAGTGGTTCTGTTTTCTTTGCTTCTTTCTCTCCTACTTCATTTGAACCCATGGACCCAAAGTTCACTAGTGATCACGGAAGATGCTCCGGTAACAGATGCCAGATCTCGCTCGTTCAGAGCATTGAAACAAACTGTCTGGTTATAAATGGCCTGGGGCTTTTTTCTTTTTCTTCTTCTTTCCTTCTCCCCGCTCCCTGCCATTCACCGCACCAGACAGAGGGAATGTCCCAGCCTTGTCAGAGACAGAAAAGAACTGCCATGTCACTGGAAGTGAAAACATAAAGCTAATTGTTGATGGTTTCATGTTACAGACCACCAAGGAGACGGGGCCAGAACTTGAAGTCTGTTAGATCTTGAGGGAAACACAAATGCCATTTTGGTTTAATGGAAGAGAGTCCTAAAAGTAGTAGTGGACACATTGCTCAATGTCCCTGGCTTCTGGAGATTAGAAAGAAGTTATTTTTTCCATGATATTAGGGTCACCTGTATGTTTAATAAGCTGGCCATGGGATTCTCATGATCAGAGCCTCACGTGGGACCATTCGTTCCATCATAAGCTAATGCGATACTCACTGTCTGAGCCCTCCACCTGGGAGGCAGACACCATTGGTGACCCAGTAACACACTGTGGCTCAGGTGAGTCCAGCCCTTGAAGCTACCTCGTCCTATGTTACTTGTCGCATTTTCTCCCTCCCTTCGCTTAATCTTTGTTTCGAGTGCTGGAAGTACTTATGGGGAAACTGAAGCTCCTGGCCAACTGGGGTCCTTTGCGGAGCATAACTGGCTGGCCACATGGGGAGAGTTGGGCAGAGAGTGCTCAGCGTCCCCAGGGGACTCATTTGGGATGTCCAGGTGAATGCACACATATGTGCCCACACGAAAAGGCCTGGGAACCGGCGCTGAGAAAATCGACTGCTAGCTCGAGGCTGTTGTAGCTATGGGGTTAATCAGTTATTACATGGTCTACACAGATGTTCCTATAGAAGAGCTTACTTCCCTGAAACCCATCCATAGCCACGGTATTGAGCCGCAGTGTATGTAGCGGAAAGGAGTAAACTAGCTGCGTGGGTTTGAATCCCAGCTCTGATACTATTAGCTGTGTAGTCTTGGGCAAGTTACTTAACTTCTCTGGACCTTTATGTGCTTGTCTGAAAAATGAGGATGATGGCATCTATCTCACAAGTTAGGTGTGTGGGTTAAATGAGTGAATATTGAAGGTTTTAGAAGCTCTTAGAAGCTTTCTTAGCGCAAGGCAAGTACTCAGTGACATTACTATTACATCATTCTTACTGATAGTTTCCATTTGTTAAGCACCCATTGTGTGTCCACAAGTGAATTTGGTTAACCTGATGAATTTCGTGTCATTCACACAGCCCTGCAGTAGCAGGCAGTCTTGTTCCCATTTTACAGCAGGTACCATTGAGACTCAGCCAAGTGTCTTATCTGAGGTCTCACAGCTGGCAGTTGAGGACAACAGGATCCAAGTTCCCATCTGGCTCTGTCACATTTCTTTTTCTCTTTTTCTTTCTTTTTTTGTTTTTTAAAAGATTTTATTTATTTATTTGACACAGAGAGAGACAGCCAGTGAGAGAGGGAACACAAGCAGGGGGAGTGGAAGAGGAAGAAGCGGGCTCCCAGCGGAAGAGCCTGATGTGGGGCTCGATCCCATGACTCTGGGATCACGCCCTGAGCCGAAGGCAGACGCTTAATGACTGAGCCACCCAGGCGCCCCTCTGTCACATTTCTGTCTAATCAAATCATGTGCTAGTGGAAACATGTTGAACCCTCATTAAGTGAAAAGCATATTAAAAAACAATATTTGTAGCATATATATACATATATATATATCACATGTATATTCTGTATACATGTTATATGAAATATTTATTTTTGTTTAAAAAGTATTTTGGTGTAGATATGGGGAATAATGGAAATTTGTATACAAGTTGTCAGCAGTGGCCTACCATGGAGGGTGGAAGGGGGTGGATTCTGAAATTTTTTATTATAATATTTAGTTCTCTTTCTCTCTTTAAAAAAAAAAAAAAAAAAACCCTTTCATTGGGCACCTGGGTGGCTCAGTCGGTTAAGTGTCTGCCTTCAGCTCAGGTCATGATCCTGGGGTCCTGGGATCCAGTCCCACTTTGGCCTCCCTGCTCAGTGGGGAGTCTGCTCCTCCCTCTGCCCCTCCCCCAACTTGTGCTCTCTCTGGCTCACTCTCTCTCTCTCAAGTAAATAAATAAAATCTTTAAAAAAAAAAATCCACTCTTTTATTGAATACACCACCACCCAAATTGTAAAGTTATATGCAGTTGCCTAATCATTGACACAATGAAGTTTTAAAACGAAAAAGATCAAGATCGTTCTCTGCCTACCTTCCTTTCCTTTTCCTCCTCTTTTTCTTGAGGTAAGCAGTGTTTCTGCCTGGCACACATCCTTCCACAGCCTTCTGCATAATTATGTAAAAATAGAAACGTACACACACATATGGGATGTTAGATTTTTCTTTTTTAGATCATTGTCCTTATACCAGTGGAGTCCTACTGTACTCCTTTTTTATTTAAACTTTAACAGTGTGTCATGTGCATACCACCGAGAGATACAGATTTAAGTCATCGGTTTTGATAAATGCATGCAGGTTCAAAATATAAATGTATCCCAGCTTGTTCTGTGACACATGGATTGATATGTCCTTCAATTATCTTGCAGTTTTTGCCTTTGCAAACAACCTGTAATAATGTCCCTGCATATATTTCCTTTGGTCCTAGGGCTCGGACTCCCAACAACTATATACAGTATACATTCATTTAATTTTTGTAATTGTATTTTCTACTCCGAGCAGATATTTCTTTATAATCAGAAATAAAATTTCAAGTAAAATATATGGAACTAGATTTTCACACATTTCTCCCCCACACGCAGACACTGCACCAACTCCAGAGCCAGTGTGAAAGACTTATCTTCCAAAAGCAGAGTCACATTTATTCAAAGACTAATGTCACATTGTTGGGTGTTCGTCATTGGGTTTCTGTGGTAAAAGAAAATATGTCAGGACATATGGTCATGGCACAGAGAGTGTTTTTGTTTTAAAATTTGGGGGAAATTGGCAAACATACTGAGCAAACCATCAGTTCTCTTTGCCTACTCAGCTAACTGTAAGAAAGCTACCCACACACACGCACATACACACACATGCACATACACACACACACGCACATACACACACACATTCTTTGTATGAAGAAGAATCCCAAAGTGACATTGCTTCTGCTTTTGCAGGGGCTGTTCTGTATATGGGAGTATGTTTGCACCTTGAAAATTTATACGTAGTTAAACCTCATACTCCAGAATTTGTCCTCCCTTTCCCCCAGAAAAGGGCATTTTAATGAAATACAAATAGTTGCTGGTTGCTTCCGGGGTGTCATGCGGAAGTCGTTGACTGGATACTGTGAAGGCGGCTGTATTGTATTTCAGAATTAGTTTGAGGTAAACTTTATTGTTGTGCAGAAAGATATAATTCAAACCATTCTCTGGAAAGATAACATTATAGGACATAGTCGCTTATGGAGAATTACCAAACCACAGATACAGTGTATGAGGAGGTCCGTATGCATTTTTTGTAGTCAGACTGAAGTCAAGATGAAATAAAAGCCCTATTTTGAGACTTAGGCTGGATGTCAGGATATTGCCTCACAGGTGAAACGGCCATGGAAAAGGCCCTGGTGTGATTTGAGTAGCTAAACCTTTTGGCTGGAGTCCAGTGCAGCCTTCTCCTCTTTGTGTTGAATTCCACTCTGGGGAATAGTGACGTCACAGGCTCATTGTGAGTCCATGGTGAGCAAGACATGGGGCAAAGAGCAATGCCAAATGCTCTCAGCTTAGGAGGAGGAAGAGCAAAATGCTGATGCCAGCATGCTGTTTCAGGTGGATTGCACCAAGGAAGAGGACTGTGTTAGCTCTCATCTCAGTGACTCTGTGGTTTTGGGGAGACAGACCCCGCAATAAGGAGCTGATGAGCTCCTTGCCAAAAAAATGTGTATTCTCATATTCTCTCATTCCTTCACTCTCCCATGCGTGTGCTCACACAATTGCACGGGACTCTGGCTCCTTGGAACCCATCCATGAACCGGTTTAGAATTTTTAAGTTTGCAGGGTCCTAGACAAAGCTCTGAAAAATCATTATTTTCCCCACCGTCAAGACCAACTCAGCCCTAACATGGGCTTTCCATTTTCCAACTGGATAAATGGACATCCACAGGAACATGTCACAGAATGTAGACTTTGAGGGTATGAGGTACCAAATAACATGGAAGCCAATAGATGGTGATTTAGGGAGACAGGTAAGACCTTCCTTTCTTGGAATAATTTCATCTGGAGTCCTTGCTTCTCTGGTGGGGTTTGAAACTTGTGACTTCTTCTGTACAGGCCTGAGGACGCTTAGTGTGAATGTAACCCCCCCCCCCCGTAAATTTATTCCATGCTAATAGCATAAACCCCATGGAGTAAACACTCTATCTGACATTTAGGGTTGTTGGGATCACAGTAATACTTTTAAACCAGCAGGAACTCCAAGAACAGTGATGGCAGTGACTTATGAAATAACCTCTTGAGTTGTTCTCTTATTATAGTCAGATCGTTAATGGCAGGCTTCTCCTCTTCTCTTGGAGTGACAGCCACTCTCATGCAGGGGAAATTTCCAGCTTATCTCCTTCAGAAAGACAGGCTCTACACTTTAGACTTTGTCATTTACGGATTTGGGCGAGTTCTCAATACCCATTTACCTTCCTCTGAAAAATGAAGGCAATGGTAGTACACTTAAAAATAAGCTTGCAGGCATCAGTAAATGGAGAAGAAGAACATGAAGTGTTTGCATAGGACTTGGCACATCTAATGTGCTGAATAACTGGAAGTTTGAATTAATGACTATTTATTATCATCTAGCGGTAGCTGTTTTTTGGTCTCTGACCTCACAGAGTGGGCCTTCCACATTCAGTGCACCTTGGAAGATTTCTGTCTTTGGATATGACTCACGTATTAGGGAGGTAATATTCAAAATCTAGGGGCGGGGGCTGGCCGAGAAAAACTGGGTTTAACCATGTAGCTCCCTTTGTTCTCCAACAAAGAGCCCTTGAAATTGTTTGACATCATTCATGAATGAAGAAAGAATTCTGTAGCCAAATCTTTTCCAGTTCACTCCCGAAGTATTAATGTGCCTCATATCCAAGCATAAGGAGCAGGAAATGGCAAGTAGGGCATTATTAAGGGCAAGTAGGTTCCTCATCAGTGGCCAAAGCAAACTTAGATTCTTGGCTGCTATTAATTTATCTTTTAAATAAGGGGGGAAATCCTCTGGATCCTTAATGAATTGACAAAGTTTAAACACTTCACACATCGATCTCTCTCTCTCTCTCTCTAAGCTGTTTTGTGGCTTTTTTTTTTTTTGTAACTTGTTCTCACTCCCTGTAACCTAAATATTTCCTCCAAAATGAATCTTAAATTTCTTTGTCCTGTATGCAATGGGAATAATTACAGTAACCAAAGCTATGTCATAGTAGCAGTTGAGGACTGTATCACGCAAGATCCCAGGAATAAACAGATGGCAACCTAACATAGGGCAATCAGAAGAGGTAAGTTAAAGGATTATTTTCAAGGGTATGAGAAGAACGTCAGACAGGAGTTGGCAGATTTCTCTGTAAAGAGCCAAGTCAAAAATATTTTCAGCTTTGGGGGCCAGATGGCCTCTGTTTCTAGTGCAGAAAGCGGCCATTGACGTCACATAAATGAATGGGTATGGCTTCCAATAAAACTTTATTAACCAAAACAGGCTTTGTGCAGTATCTGGCTCATGGGTCATAGTTTGTTGACCCCCTGGTGTAGGGGGAGCATAGTATCCTGTGCTCGGAGCACTACTGTGACCTAGTCTGGTCTGCAGGGCAGGACAGGGCAGGAAGGAGTTACCAGAACCTAGAAGGAAGGAGACCTGTGGAGAGGGCTGCCCAGATAGGAGCTGTTGTCTCTGGAAGGACACTGCTGTGAAAAGACCACCCCACAACGAGGGGCGAATACCCAGGCCTCCTTTGTCCTCCCTTTCTTGCTTCTCTTCTGGTGTGCCCCGTTGACCTAAGCCAGTAGAGCAAAGGGAACATGTTGACCAGTTCTGTAGAGTGTCCCCCCTGGGATCAAAGAGCAGGGTGGGAAAAAAGGAAGCTGTCTGACCTGAGAAGCTAATGAGCCTGGATTTCCCCAGTTCAAGGGGGGGGGGGCTCTGTAAACATTTTTTTCCTGTTGTTGCTTATTAATCCTAGTCGTCATAAACATCTATGTGTCTGATTACATGTAGGGTTTATGTGCATTCTTTCAGTTTACAGTCTGAAGAGTAAATCAAGGGAGCATGAACAGAACTTTCTACAGAGACCCCTTTGGTGAAGAAGTTAGTTATAAAATAGATTCACATTCTTTGGGCCGGTCAGGCTCTCCTGCACATTGTTCTTTCTGTAAGGTTACTTTTCGAAGGTCATTATACTAAACTCTCAGCTAGGGTTTGAAAGCAGGGGAAACCCTATTTGCTTGAATAAATGAATGAATATTGACCTTTAATAGAATGAGTCATCAACCATGCACAAGTGAATGACTCCATTTAAGGAAAGTGTTAATTTAGTCCTGTCCCAAAGCATCGCATCACACCGTGGATTGAAGTAGGGTCAGGAAAAATGAATGTTTTTGATAACCTTGCGATCCACACTAATAGAGGTCTTGAGAATAAGTATCGTGAGAGTATTTGTTGTGCTTGGTTTATCCTCACTTTTTTTTACTCTTTATAATTCAGTTTCTTGATTCTTTCTTTAGAAATTCCACTTATCTTGAGGACTTTGACTTCTTTATAGCTCTCAAAGCTATCACTCAATGCATACTAACCCACGCCAACGAGATATCAAGTCTGTAAAGTCTCACTTTTGCAGGACACAGGATAAATAGGTATCGGTTTCTATCAACAAATGTAGTTGAGGAGTTGAATCAAGCAGAATTTTAAAAGGCTACAGGTTGATGACAGCAGCAGGCACTTCAGGGGACTAGTGTTTGGTGCTGTTGCTTGTATTCTGACAAGCAAATGAATTTGAAAAGATAAATTTCATAGTATTTGGTGGAATCTTAGGATTCGGCTTGCATCACCCTGAAAACTTGGTCCTCTACATTTTTGGAGGTCAGATCACGTACTTATTTTTGCATTCAGAAAAAGGTATGTGAAAAGTTGCTGCTAAAATGGCAGCTCTGTGGCATTCAGGTTTGGCACACTGCATCCTGGAGAGGTCCCCAGTTGTCTTCACTTGAGGGTGGGCAGTGGGGGCAACGCACAACTCTGGGCTTGAGGATGTTTGGCTCAGCCGCTTTCCCTTACTGTGGTGGGTGACTGTCCGTCTATGGCAGCTTTCGTTTTGAATGGAGATGGGTAACACCGCTCCTGAGGTTTGTCAACTGCATTATTTTAATGGGTCTCCACTTGGACTTGGTTCTCCAATCCTTAACCCTGAAAGAGCTCAACTCCCCAGTTTGCGGGGAGGAAAGGTATAGGAAAGATTCTGGCAGAAGTGAGGCCATTCTGTAGCCCAGAGTGTGTCCTGGAGTGCATGCAAGTGTCAGTTCTTCTAGAGTACATATTCTTCCTTGCAAAATGACAGCAAAATAAGGAACGGTGATTTCATTGGGTTTTCCTCCCCTTCTCTTACCTCTCTCCCTACTTCTTCCTACTGCTCCGTTCCTCTCTTTCTGTAATATTTCATCGTGACTTTCAGATTACATGACCCTTTAAGTGTTTTTGGCAGTCAGACATACTTTTATTGAGAGGGTTACTGCTGAGTTATAAAAAATTGATTTTGAGCGACAGAAGTGGAGAGCCGTGGAAGCATTCTGATGATTCTCGGAGATTGGTCCATTCAGTCTCCTGCTTCTATAATGAGAAGACAGAGACACGTAGCGCTGGAGGATTTGTTTCTGTCCCATCTCTGACAGGTGGCAGAGCTGGGCGTGGGATGACGCTTATTTGCCACAGTGTCCTTCCCACAACGCAGAGCATGGTCTTGTCAGAGGCTTTTCTCTTTCTTCATTCCGAACTTTTTCTTAAAAAGTTTTTAAGCTTCTGTGTGCCCTTTGTCTTTTAAGCACTCATATCATTTAGGGCCAACTGTAAACATTATCAAGTTTGATGATGAGTTTTCTGTTTGACTTGACCGCCCTTTCTCAAGTTTGCCCTTGAGAAAGTTACCATGTTAGATTTCTGGGAGCAAAAGATGAGATGAACATTCTAGGAGTGACTTTTTCTTGTGTAGAGCTTCACTGCGCTGGACAAAGATATCAAAAGAAGACTTGCCTTGGAAATGGGATCTTTAAGCCCTCTTGAAGGTGTAATGTATGCCACTGGAGTCGCTCATGCTGGGATGGCTTTTCCAGAACGTTCTGGGCACCATTGTGATCTGTGAACAGCACGGATACTATATTTGTTTCGTAGTTGTTAGTGGGCTTTCTTAAGACTTAGCTGTGTAATGATAAACCCTGTTTTTCCTTTTATTTTATTTTTCTTTTTTCTTTTTATTTTTTAAAAGATTTTATTTATTTATGTGACAGAGAGACAGCCAGTGAGAGAGGGAACACAGCAGGGGGAGTGGGAGAGGAAGAAGCAGGCTCCCAGCCGAGGAGCCCGATGTGGGGCTCGATCCCGGAACGCCGGGATCACGCCCTGAGCCGAAGGCAGGTGCTTAACGACTGCGCTACCCAGGCGCCCCATCTGTTTTTCCTTTTAAGTGTAGTATAATGCCGTTTGTGTTCATTGTTTTTATAGGCGATCATGTTGAATTACAGAAGCACTCGTATTCGCAAGAGAGATGAAATCCTTCAGAGCTGGGAGGTTTTCTGTATATTAACTTATTAACTTTTCCTTTTTAAACCACCACTTTGCTCTCTCGTACCACACTTCAAAGGAGAGACATCTTACCGCAGCCCTTTGGTGAGCTGACAGGTACAACACTCACTTACACTTGACAGCATGCCCTAGTACAACACGTGCTGTAAATGAAGCAGTTGTTTAGCACAGGACTGAACGGCCAGAGATAGAAGTGGGCTACTCGAATTGGTTTTAAAAATCACCTTCTTCGGTGAAGCGTCCGCCTTTGGCTCAGGTCATGATCCCAGCATCCTGGGATGGGGCCCCGCGTCAGGCTCCCTGCTCAGCAGAGAGCTTGCTCCTCCCCCTTCCTCTGCTTGCCCCTCTGCCTTCTTGTGCTCGCTCTCTCTCTGTCAAATAAATAAGATCTTTAAAAAAAAATCACCTTCTTGTCTCGTAGGTGGAGTCCGTATTGGCTTCTGCCTTCTGGCTGTTTCGCAGTAATAGAATGTGCTTGTTTGACTGCATCCGTCGACGTCATTTCTGTTTTTAAAGAAGTATTGGAGAAGGAGAAGGAGCTGAGAAGGCTTTCTTAGCTGTCCAGGCTCACACTGCCTAATTAGCAAGGTCAAGTACTTAGTTTGGTTTTCGAAGCTTTATACAGCTTTAGCCAAGAAGGCACTTCTGTCCTGGGGCAGGTTTTCTTGATGCTGAGGAGATTAGCAGTCAAGAGGCTGAAAGAGAGGGAGTTAGAATGTACTTGGAGGGCAGCCTTTAGCCCTAGAAGGTAATTATTGTTGGACATTTTTTCTCTTTATAGGCTGAGTGTCAAATATCGGACAGGGCTAAAGCCAGCTCATTAATCCTGACAACTGTTACTTCTCTGTGATGCTAGAATACAGAGTATTTGCCCTTTTAATTTTAGGCCTTGCCTCCCACTGTCCACTCATGTCTAGAGGGCGTACTAAGAATCTCGCTACATATTCTTCCTGGCAGCCGAAAGTTAGCGTTTGTGACAAGGCAGAAGTGAACAGCTTATCCTGAGTGGAGTGGAAACAGCCTTCAGTATTTGCTGTCCTTTTCTTTTTTTTTTTTAAGTGTTACAGCCTGGGTTACTCTCAGGACCCAGTGTGGTAATGACCCATGCATATGGAGAGGTCAATTATATATTATTTTGGCTATTTATGAAGCCTTATAAGGTATTGTTGGAGGGCTCGTGTAGATTTGGAAGAATGAACATGGCCTATAAAATTTTCATTTTACCATTGAACAGGGGTTTACTCTCTGGAAAGGGTCATTTAGTGAGTGTTTTCGTCTTTGGGGCCATACAGTCTCTGTGGCAACAACTCAACATAGCCATCTGAGTATTAAAACAGCCACAGACCATATGTAAACAGATGAGCATGGCTACGTTCCAATAAAACTTTATTAAAAAACAGGCAGTGAACCAAATTTAGTTTGCTGGCTATGGTTTGCTAAAATCTCTGCTAGAAAGTACTCCTGATATATAGGTCTGGCTTTGTGGCTAGATTTCATCTTCGAGGCCACTGTCCCTCACTTTCCCCTGGTTCTCCTAGTCCCCTGCATTCCGTTGTCACTTGCTACACCTCGTAATAAAAACAGTCATTCCTGGGGTGCATTTTACATGCTCTGTCGTTCCCAGGCAACGGAAGGCCCTAGAGATCATGCCTAGTTATCAGCTCTGGGGCCTTGTACTGCCAGAGATGGTCATCTTAGGACCTCGGAGAGGCCTTTGGGGCCAGCAAAACTGATCCACATTTATACAAGCCACTCCTGGTTTCCAGCCAGCTATCCACAAGCTCTGTATCTTGCTGTAGGATTTGAGATAAGCCATAGTCTCCGCGGAACACTGTGGGATACAAAGCAAGAGCTGAAAGCCCCCCTTTGGCTAATGAGCTTGTAGCGTTTTCTTAGTTTATCTGAGGTCTCCAGCATGAAAGGTCTAAGAAGTATCTTCTCAAAACTCCAGTTTTCCCAAGTTACCTGTTAAACTATTAATCTATTGATATGTCTGTCTATCTATCTATCTATCTGAGTGGTTTTCCCCCAAACAGGAAGGAATCTGCATTTTTATTAGAGAGTTGGGGGGAGGGTACTCTTGCAAAATCAAGCTGCTGCTGCTTTGGCTGAACGCTCTTGGGGTGGTCTGATTATTTGCAGTCTTGGGACGGTCGCGTTCCTTTTCAGCACTGCTCTGTCACTTCTTCCAGGGACTCAGGTGTGCCTGGACCTGGGAAGCAACCAGCTGTGGTTGAGTTAGATGCTCTGTGACAGCTGGAATGTGCAGCGTGATTTATGGGGGTGGTTCACACAGAGATCACCAGATAGCTTGAGTGCCCGACATCCACACGAGGTCTGGAGGCCCGTGGAAGAGAAGCACACTGGAAAGGAGCAGATGGAAGCTAATGCTATTTTAAGCATTGTGATGAATCAGTCCAGTACTTCTTTACTTTTTTCTCTAGTGGAACAAAGCATAGCCTTGGATTTCCACACAACTGAGTTAATAACTAGCCATCTGACTACATGCACTTTGATACGTTGGGAGAGCTCACTAAAATTTATTATTGAAAGAGAGCTGAGAGAGGAAGAGAATCAGTCCATGTGGCCACACATTAAAGGGGTCAAAACTTAGGAAACACATAGCTGTGAGCAAATGGATTTGATGTTTTATTACATTATTATATTTTTATTACTAAGCTTGAAAAGAGAAGAATGACTATAGAAATTTGAATCCTGGCTATTTCAGTCCACCTGGCTTACCTGTGAAAGGGAGATTTTAATGGAGTGATTTTTAACATGTTTTTTGTATGAGTCAAAATTCTGTTGACACACACCCAATTAATTTTCTGAGAACCGTCACGGTGTCCCTTGCTCACGTTAAGTACAACATTGCCTGTGATGTTTTCACCAGGCCTAACCCCGTCTTCCTTTCTGTGTCCTGCCCTTCTGGGGGTTGCCCTAAATCCCGTGCGAGAGAGGAAGCTACACTGCCATCTTTACCAAGCAGAACTGGGGAAGCATCTGGGACTGTATCAACTTTCAGGGCATGGCTTCTGCTCTTGGGGTTCTGAGCAGCGGCCTTAGAAGTGAACCCTGGGAGCAGAGTCTGTCGATGAGGTGGGGCCCACCTGCTCCGTGGAGATGGATGGAGTTCTCAGGGCTCTTCTCCCGGGGCAGGGCTCACCCTCCGGCAGCTGTGGCTTTGATTGAAAAGGTATGCGGCCCTCCCGAGTTGACTCCAACCAAATGGCATTGGTCTTTGAAAAATGTCCTTTAGCACAGCCCCCGTGGAAGGTGTTTACTTAGGGATTTTGCCCCTGCTTAGAAGTGAGCATGTCGCTTGAGCTGGATTGCCCCTCGCTGAAGGCATGTGCTTAGAATGTGCCTTCCACTCATATGCCTAAGGATTTCTAATGAAAACAGAGTCGTTTTTAAATAAAAGGACATTGACATAGAAAGCAGTAATGGTTGATGCTGTTTTTTAAGATAAGGGTTTTGTCACAAAGGCAAGATTTATGGTGGGAATACTGAGTAGCGGTCCTGTGGCAGGTGATAAATCACTTTTCTCACCACTGGATATTGAAAAGAAAGGAATACAAAGACGTTTTTTAAAAATAGGAAAAGGAGAAGAATGCCGGAGCATTTAGTTTACAGGTGTGATAGAACGTTTGCAGTAGAACCGAGGTCGTGGGTATGTGTGGTGTTGAATGAAATGTTTTCATTTCATCACGAGGAAAGTTTTATAAAAATACAAGTTATTTGATACAGAATATCAAAAAAACTCAGTCTATCCACAGGACAGAGTCTAAATGATATATATATTTTTTTAACTTAGGGTTTTCATGCACGTTGAACAGGTAGCTATGGTGATAATACAACTCAGGACCTTTATCTGTTTACTTCCTGCACAAGTGTCCTTAGCACGGCCCGCAGCCAGGTCAATCAGCAAAAACAGCGGCAGATTCATTTGTAGGATGTTAAGGGTGAGAACAAAGGAAGTACTTTAAGAGACTTTGGAGGAACATGAATTCCGGAGAGGAGTTTGGGAGCTTGGGGTCTTCTTTCCGGGGTACTTTGACACGCCTCCTCGTCCTCCTTCTCTAGTCTCGGTGCCAGGGGAAATGTACCATTGCCACTTGGGCAGAGGGAGGCTCTTCCTGGCCTCCACCGAGGCTTCCTTGTGAATAGGAAGGCTCTGCCCCTTGATCAATCAAATACTAGCCTTCGAGGAAACCCGAAGCTAGGCAGCTGGCCAGCTGGAGCGGTAGATTTTCTTACAGAGGCTTTATGCCTTTCTAGAGGGTTCTGTTAACGCATAGTTCATAGGGCAGGTGTGGCTTCACACAGCATTAGTTATATAATGGGGAGTTTGGGAGCAGATAAGGTATAGGTGTGAGGACTCCCTTGCCACCTATGTGAGATCAACAGTATATTAATGTCCGAGAATTTTATTCATACGCTGCTTTTACTTTGTGACTAATGCAAAAAATGAAATCTCCCTGTAATTAATGACATACCATTTCATGGCCTTCAGTTTTGTTAATGTTCCTCAAGTGCCTTCGAGACCGTGTGCTCTCTGAGTTGGTCAGTCAGTATTTGCTTTTTCGCTCATTCACTTGTTCGGTTGTGCATTCATTCATTCGAGAAATACTTGAGGCGTTGTACATCCCAGGTACTGTCTTCTGTGCGGTACACAGCAGAGAAGAAAACAGCAGTCCTCTCCTCATGGGCTTGTCATCCTAGTAGGGCAGACCTGGCAGTAAACCAAACTAAATATAGGATGTGTCGGCTGGACAGTGAGTGCCTGGAAGGAAATGAATGAAGCAGACGGGGGACAGGAAGTGATGGAAGGCTAACAGAGCATTTGTTATGTTCTCTACAACTCTCAGGTGTCAGCATCTCCTAACCTTGTCTGCCTGTGACCCTGACAACAGCTCTCTGAGGGCCTGAGCAAAACCTTCACCCCCATTTATAGATGAGACCAAGGCACAATGTTTAAGAGAAGACCAAGGTGACATAGGGGATGGATGTCACATTACCCAGAGGCCCTGCTCTTAACCCCTTGAGAGTGCCTCATCTCAACAGCTACTGTCCCCAGCCCAGCCCAGCCCTGCCCTTGGCCCATTTGGCCAGGTGAAGGATCAGTGGGTATCTATTTGAATTTGCAACTCAAAGTCACCATGCTAAGTACTAGGGAGGAAAGAAGCTTGAACTCAGGTCCTGCTTGGAGAAGTCCCTGAGCAGCGAAGAGGGTACCTCAGAACACTCTGCCACTGTGCTGGGAATGTCCCAGGAGCCCTGAGCATGGTGGGCCTTGGGATGCAGTGCTGGGGTGGTGTCTGTCCCAGGGCGGGGGATGACATTGGTGGTGCTGGTAGTGTTGGACTTCCCAGAGAACTTCACTGAAGAGCTGGTCCGGTACAGAGTAAAGAAGAGCAAGGCACTTGGTCCAGTGGGAATTGTCAGAGTAGAAACCGGAGGCTTGGAAGAATGTGACATTCAAGAAGAAGGGCTGTGTGCCCTCACACAGGTAGGAGGTGCCCGTGCGGCCCCGCCCTCCACCCCTCCTCACAGAAGGTCCTTAACCTGCTTGTCCTGATGTTCACCTGAGGCGGTTCGGTGTGAAACTCAGTCTTCATTTCATGCAGTGTGTTTCAGCTTCCTCTTATTCATCTCTAGGGACTAAAATTTTAATGGACCTTCAAAAATCTTGTTACTCCTGATAACTCAAGGAATAATGAAGAATCCAACCTGATTGACCAGGGGAGGCAGTGTGATGAGGACAAAGCACATGTGGTTTGGAGCCACATGAATCTGATTCACATTTCGGCTGCAATACAGCTCTTGGGCAAGTTCATTGACTTCTTAGGGCCTTCGTTTTTTCATCTGGAGATGGAATAATGAGACCTCCCTCCCAAGGGTGAGGAGCTAAGGAGGGACTGTGTCCGTGCTCCCTGCTTTCCACTGCCTTTCCCTTGCTGCCCTGCACATCTCTCTTAAAAACTGCAGGTCTGGCTTACCTTCATCAGATAGAAACCATTTCCAGCACAGTGCTTTGGGTTGACCAGAACCCTGCTTCAGTGCTTATGGATGTGCTTGTCATCTGTTTCAGTGACAGGGTTTTAGTTTCCCCTTAGTGCTGTGGCTGATTGTTTAATTTTTATGTAATCATGTGGCAAATATCATGTATTAGGAGCTGGGGCTATAAAAAGAGTGTGCCACAAAAAAGGGTTTGGTTTTCTGCCAGCAAATTCCAAGGCTTCTTCGCTGCCACGTGCTCCCGTATCAGATGAGCGGCCCAGGAATCCTCAGGCCGCTCTTGATTGGCCTTTCTCCCTTGGGTAACTGTTTAGAAGGTAGTTTGGCAGTGTAACTGTGTCGATCATTGTGGCACTGACAGGCATTTACCAAAATGCTGCAGGAGAGCGATTCTCTGCTCTGGTGTAGAAGGAGGCCTGTGGGCCTTCAGGTATCTCAAAGGCTATAAATCTTCTCAAGCCAAAACTAGTTTTAATTTACTGCTTCCAGAGTTGCAGTATGAAACATAAGACAGCAATGAATGTTTATTTTTAGAGAAACTAAAGCCTCGTGCTTTTCTGAGGGAAGATTAATAATAAGGGCACTTTACCATTTGTAGGGCTTTTAACCTTGAATCTAAAAAGGAGGACTTTCTGTCGTCATCACCAGCTGCAGGTAGAAAGACAGGTTAGGGACGATGTGCGTCTTTTACAAGTAAGACTGCTGGGGTGGTTTGCGGCTTTGATGCCCGCAGCTGTTTCTTTTCAACTCCTGGCTTCGCATGACTGTTCCCTGGGTTGGCTCCTCTTTCTCTCTGGGATCACAGCTGCTATGTCACCTGTCAAAGAAACCTTGATTAATTCTCCCATTGGAAGTAAAACTGCCTTCCCCACCCAGTTTCTTTTAGGCCTTTCCTTATTCTCTTATTAGCGTCAGCCACAAGCTGTAGTTTTATTTCCTAAAATAAAATTGTAGGTTTGTTTGTTTGTTTGTTTTGTTCTGTTTTTTTACCAGTATTTATTTGTCTCCACCATTAAAACATACACTCCATGAAAACAGGCCCATCTTTGTACCTGCTGCCCTAATCTGGTGCCCAACACACCTGAGGCCCTTTGTTGCTATTTAAGCAAGGAAGGTAGTAGCTGAAGTTTTGAAAGTCTAAGCCATTCATTGAAAGTTTATGTTTAAAGGGCAGAAAGCAGTCTGGAAGAAGATTGAGGTATGAGCATTGTTATAAAATTATTGTCATAAATGAACCAGGTTTATACTTTTAATACGTGTAAAGTTCTCTGAATCATATCTGCCGGATAAATAAGACTAGTTTGGTTTATCTTATTATTTATTTAATTTATTTATATAGAGAGAACACACACACAGGTTGGGGGGAGGGGCAGGGGAAGAAGGAGAGAGAGAATCCCAAGCAGACTGCACACTGAGCATGGAGCTTGATGCTGGGCTCACTCTCACGACCCTGAGATCATGACCTGAGCTGAAATCAAGAGTCAGCTGCTGAACCAACTGAGACACCCAGGTGCCCCTCAGTTTTTTATTTTTGTTTTTAATTAAATGGACTTTGAATAAGGAGCAGTTTCAGTGTTCTGTTTGTGTAAAATTGATAAAAATTTTTAATCATTTGTTTTGTTTTAAACCCCTGAGGAATTTTTGGAAACCCGGGCCGTGATTTTGAACTGTGATTTCTAATAACAGTCGTACCTGGCATTTGCTAATGGATGTTGTAGTCACTATTGTTTTTTTTTTTTTAATCTTTTTATCTCATATCCATATGCAGTTTAGAAGGCTTGTTCCTAAATCCTCATTTCACAGATTGCAGAGTCCAGCACATGGGGATGTTTAAGACATTGCTGACTTGATGTGGACGCATCTACACACACCACAGGTGAGCTGTGAAAGTTCCATCCTCAGCAGTCCGTTTCTGTGCTGTTCAAGGAACCAGACTCTTAAAACTTGTTCCTTTCACATCTTGCCATTTGTGGTGAGGCAGAACAGCCCATTTCTGGATGCTCTTTGAAGGGTACATGTAATGAACAACTGGATTTTTCTCTAGGGGTTTTCCATGGATCCAGTTCTATTACTTTAGGTATTTTCAGCCTTAGGTAATGGGACTTTGAAAACATTTTGTCTTAGGTAAAAGGACTGGTTGATTCCCAGATGAGTGAGCTGAGCAGTTCGATGACTTTGTCAAAGACCCAGATTCTTCTTAGTCATCCTTACCATATCAGCTTGGTCTCCTCATGGTCACAAGATGGCTGCCACAGGTCCTAGCATCACATCACATCACAAGACAGCCTCCAGAGACGGCAGCAAGACATTGTTTCTTTGTCTCTCTTTGTGAGTGTGAGAGATGCTTTCCTAGAAATCCTAGAACAGACTGAGGCTTCATATTGGCTTGCTAGACCGAATGGGTCACACCCCAACTCAATTATGAGACAGAATTTACTGTGATTAACATGGCCCCATTGGGATTTATTCACCATCCCTGAGGGTGGTTCAAATGTGGATTGTGCTGTCAAAGGAAAGAAAGAGCCGGTGGGCAGTAAGTGGTCACTGTCCTTCCAGGCTTCTCCTCCTGGGATACCGCTTCATAAATGTGTTCATTGCCCTCAGATAAGAAGCATTTTATGAAATTGGAACAAAGGGACAGTTCTTTTGGTGGAGAATTCCCCCATAGATTCAGGTATTCCTTCTGGGAATTTTGTGATAAAGCTGCTCGTTCAGTATTTTATGAAATGAATGCTGTGCTCGTAGGTCATGAGAATATTCTGATAAGATTATCAGATCACATTTTAGTCTCAGTGGGGTAAGTGAGCATGACTACTTACTAGTTGAGGTTTTCTGCGTTCCTCGTGTTAGAAGAGATGTCATTTTGTGTAAACCAGGAAAGGAAATTGATTCGAGTAAGACTAACTGCAAAGTTGCAAAACAAACCATCCCTCCTCCTTTCTCTTATGACCAGAATTTGAAATGGAAGTTAAAATTGTCAAGCCATCATCATGTGGCATCTGGAAATTTCAAGCTTGGAGTACCTTGCCCTTTTCCCTAATTAGGCTAATACTTTGAACATTTTGGCTGTCCATTGTTTGACCTTCATGAAGCTGAGACACATTATTGGGTTTATTTTTACTTTGCTCAGATGTCATTTATTTCTTTGACATAAAAGTCCTTATCTTACAGGATAAGCTGCAGGCAATGGTTTGAGGGATAAAAACAAACCTGGCTTTTTTAACAGGGATGCTTTTCTTTGGAAACAAAGTTTGTAACAAGCGGTGTTGTTTGGAAACCTGTAGGATTTGTCCTATCCTCCTAGGGTATTATGGAAGCTGAAATCAGCATATAGGTTTATCAGTTTATTCTTTTTTTATACATCATTTTATTATTGTTATTTAACCACAGGTCACATTTTTTAAAATTAATTAACATATAATGTATTACTGGTTTCAGAGGTAGAGTTCAGTGATTCATCACTTGTATGTAATACCCGGTGCTCATTACATCAAGTGCCCTCCTTAATGCCCATCACCCAGGTACCCATCCCCTCAGCCCCCTCCCCTCCAGCAACCCTCAGTTTGTTTCCTATAATTAAGAGTCTCTTATGATTTGTCTCCCTCTCTGAGTTCATCTTGTTTTATTTTTTTCTGCCTATGATCCCCTTAAATTCCACATATGAGTGAGATCATATGATAATTGTCTTTCTCTGATTGACTAATTTCACTTAGCATAATACCCTCTAATTCCATCCAAGTCATTGCAAATGGCAAGATTTTATTTTTTTTAATGGCTGTGTAATATTCCGTTGTATATGTCTACCACATCTTATTTATTCATTCCTCTGTCGATGGACATCTGGGCTCTTTCCACAGTTTGTCTGTTATGGACACTGCTGCTATAAACATTGGGGTGCAGGTGCCCCTTTGGATCACTACATCTGTATCCTTTGGGTAAATACCTAGTAGTGCAATTGCTGGGTTGTAGGGTAGCTCTATTTTCAACTTTTTGAGGAACCTCCATACTGTCTTCCAGAGTGGCTGCACCAGCTGGCATTCCTACCAACAGTGTAGGAGGGTTCCCCTTTCTCCACACCCTCGCCAACATCTGTCGTTTCCCGACTTGTTAATTTTAGCCATTCTGACAGGTGTCAGGTGGTATCTCATTGTGGTCTTCATTTGCATTTCCCTGATGCCGAGTGATGTTGAGTATTTTTCATGTGTCTGTTGGCGATTTGTACGTCTTCTTTGGAGAAGTGTCTGTTCATGTCTTCTGCCTATTTCTTGGTTGTATTATTTGTTCTTTGAGTGTTGAGTTTGATAAGTTCTTTATAGATTTTGGATACTGACCTTTTATCTGATATGTCATTTGCGAATATCTTCTCCTGTTCTCTCGATTGTCTTT
The DNA here is from genome assembly GCF_023065955.2 of Ursus arctos. Taxonomy (NCBI): domain Eukaryota; kingdom Metazoa; phylum Chordata; class Mammalia; order Carnivora; family Ursidae; genus Ursus; species Ursus arctos. The sequence goes on along the minus strand of NW_026622808.1, from coordinate 53,586,027 downwards.
TGGTTTTGTCAACCGTTTCCTTTGCTGTGCAAAAGCTTTTTATCTTGAGGAAGTCCCAATAGTTCATTTTTGCCTTTGTTTCCCTTGCCTTTGGTGACATATTCAGCAAGAAGCTGCTGTGGCCAAGGTTGAAGAGGTTGCTGCCTGTCTTCTCCTCTAGGATTTTGATGGATTCCTGTCTCACATTTAGGTCTTTAATCCATTTTGCGTCCGTTTTTGTGTATGGTGTAAGAGAATGGTCCGGTTTTATTCTCTGCATGTGGCTGTCCAATTTTCGCAGTACCATTTGTTGAAGATGCTGTCTTTTTTCCATTGGATATTCTTTCATGCTTTGTCGAAGATGAGTTGACCAGAGAGTTGAGGGTCGATTTGTGGGTTCTCTATTCTGTCCCATTGATCTGTGTATCAGGTTTATTCTTAGAGAGTATTTGGAAACATGTACTCCCAGTTCATCCAACTTTTCTCCTTTTCATATGAGGAAATGTGGGCCTAGAGAGATTACATGATTTGTTCACTTCTATTAATTTTTGGTGGATTCCTCATTTCCCTTTAGCCCCAGAGAACACACAGCTCATAGAGTATTATATGGCACTGTGCATACAGTTACGATTAACAATTCTGTATTTTAGATAACTTTGATGTTGTAAAAGTCGTAATTGGTAGTGGTGGTAATAGTGATGATGAGAATAATAAAAATCATGAGCTAGCACTCCCTGACGTTTACTGAGCACTGACTGTGTGCCAGGCTGCATGCTTTGTTCTGGACCGGCATCATCCCTTTAGCTTCATAATAACCAGGTAGTACTCCCCATTTTACAGATGATGAAAGGCAAGTGGAGATGTTAGTCTTGCCCAGTCACACACAGCTGGTCAGCAGCAGTGCCAGGATTCCAGCCCACGTTTGGCTGATTGCAGACCCTAGGATCTTAATGGCTAGGCTTGCCGCCAGTCACGGCAGGGGACTGGGGGTGGTTATGACGCTGAGAAGGAAGGTTCCCGATAGGCATCAAGTGTGGCCTGGAAGAGCAAGCAGCCCTAGGAAGGACTGGATCACCCACGGCATGGGCTACTGTGTGGGTCAGGTGACTACTAGAACTCTCTTCAACCCACCAGAGGAAGAGCAAGGGAGAGAAGAAGGCTCAAAGTGTTATTGGGCTTTGTAAAGAGGAGTTGGTACAGGTGCTGGAGGGAGCTGATGGAACGCAGATGGCGCTGGGGTTGTGATCCCCACTCCCCATGACACATACCCCAAATTGAGGCCATATGGCCGCTGCTGAGAAGAGACCCAGATGCCGGCTTAGATAACAGGTGGGACTAGGCCACATGGACAGATGGGGGAGACAATAGCCAAAGCCCCGCAAGGCAGGCAGGCCAGTCTCAAGATTATAGAAAACTCACTCGGATGGGAAAAGAGAACTTTAGAGACGTGCAATGACAGCCTCTGGTCTGCAGCTCTAAGTCACTCAGCTGGGACGGCCAGGCCCCGGATTGGAGATTTTGGATGTAGCGTTGCACAGGTTTGGCTTGAGAAGGCATGGCTCGGGAAGCAAGACCCAGAGCCAGGAAGAGGGCAGAACATCCAAGACAGCAGGGGCTCAACCTCTGAACCAGTAACCACACTCACGGCAGCCCAAAGCCCGGGGAAGAATTTGAGTGTTCCCGAGAATGCATGTCGGTGATCATATCTACAGCAATACCAATGACAGAGAGGTCACATCAAGGTTATGGGCCCGGGGCCCTGGAGGCAAGACTGCCGCAATTACCGGCGCCTGCAACTTCTTGCTGTGTTACTTCTGGTACGTTGCTTTCTCTCTCTGGGCGACCTTTGCCTCTTGGGTAAAATTGGCATAATAATAGTACTTCATAGGATTTACAGCAGGAGTCAGCAAATCTTTTCTACAATAGGACAACCGATGAGTATCTTTGGCCTTGGGGTCCATATGGCCTTAGGGTCTTTGTTGAGACTCTCCGTGCGGCTGTAAGTTGGTGGAAAATTCAGGCATTTGAAAATTTATTATTTGTCATAGAAAATTCGCAGAAAAGCCTGCAGTAGGCAAGTGGCCCTTGGCTTATAAATGAAATTACATTAAATGGCAGCCATAAATTTATGTTAGACTTTGGACTCCAGATTGTCAACACAGTCAAATGCAAAGAATGTCTGAGTTTTTTGTTTTTTTGTAATACAGGGTTTTAGGCTGTGTAAATGTGATAATGTGAGGCGTGTTCTTTCTGCAAGTCTGCCAGGGTTCCTCCTCAATACTGCTTTTGATTTATCTAGCTCATCTACCCTTTTTTGAATAGAAAATATAATTTGGCAAGTTACAGCCCGTCGTTAAATAAGCACCACCAGAAAGTCTGAAAATGTGTTTTTCATTTACAAGGAAAAGGGTTAAGCTGACTTAGAGATGTTGTATGTTGCCAGTAACATTTAAAGGAGATATACTTCATTTTTAAGGTGAGAAACAACTGAGAGATATGTCTTGGAACGTTTTTTGGTGAAGAACTCTCTTCCCCTCTCCTCAAGTTAAAAAGAAGAAATAAAGTGCAAAAAGCCATATTATGATGCTGTCTATTCAGGCTCTGATTTGGGAAAAGAAATGCCCATATATACCCATCATGCCCCTAATTCTGCAAATTTTAGATGCCGTTAAACTACATGAAAGTCAGGAAGAGTAAATGGCCTGCCTAAAAGGGGCGCCGACCTTGGTAAATATAGGTTTTGGGGGCTGGACGATAGTTTCGTAACCGTGTTCTCCAAAAGCAAAAGCAAAGTGAGGTCTGAGTAATGACATATTTCGTCTGTAATTTGCAGGGAATGGGGCCCTTTTTTGTTAATTTTTCAAAAGGACTCTGGAAAGCACGTCTCATTTCAATCTAATGAAACACCTCCTGACATCAGGGGTTTGTCGGGTCGGTGTTTTATAGGAGTTGCGTCTCATGGCCATCATGAAACAGAGCGTCCGGCATTCACACACCCTCCGCATAGCAGACATCTTTAGGTTTCTTTCATTAGTTTTCACTCTGATGATTATGAAGAAGTTCTCGTGACTATTTTTTGCCCATCTGACATTATTTCATCAAGCGTCCATTAGTTCCTACAAGTGCGGGCCATTTACCTCTGAGTGTGAATGCCACGACGACTCCAGCTTTCCTGTGTTGCTTTAGATATTAGAAATCAACTCCGATCAGAAGATGTTTTTGACCCAAATTTATGATGCTGGCAGTGAGGTTTGGCGAGCACAGTGGATCTTCTTGAAATTCATTAAGCTCATGTGGAGACCTCGAGAAAACAAGACTGCCTTTCCAACATAAAAGATGATTTAGGTTTCTCTGGCCTATTAATGGTACCAAGTTGTGATGATTTGTTTAAAATTGCACCAAGAAATAAGAAAAGAGTGGTTTTTTTTTGTTTTGTTTTGTTTTGTTTTTTTTGTTTTTTTTTTTTTTTACTTTTCCAGGAATGGAGACCTAGGACCTTATGAGGTCAGGTGGAAATTTTGCAAACACGGGCCTCTGAGAGTCTAGACACATGCCTTCCTGCATCCATCAGGTGAAACACGTTATTTCTCAGAAGTGGTTCAGTCTTTCTCCGGATACCAGTACCCTGACAGGTGAATGGACTAGTAACGTGAGATGCTAAGAAATAAAACTCCCCCACTCAGGTGTCTACACGTTGGGCGCACTTGCAGGGTCTCTGATGGCAGCCCGGCCGTCCCTGCTGTGTGCGGCAGCCTCTCCTCCTCTAGAAATACTGAGTAATCAGCACCAGAAGGCTCATTCCGTCGGAGCCACTGGACAGAAAGACTGCTTGCTCTGGTCACAGCAATGCTAAGGAAGAAGATGTGGCGTTTGTCTAAGTGGGGGTAAGCCCTGTGGCATGAAAGGTCGAAGACTTTCAGAATATTTGCTACTTCTCTGGAAAACAGCTCCACAAAAGCAACTTAGCAGATGGGAGAACAAAACATTATCCAGCTCACGGATCAACTAAATCTCATACAAAGCACATATTTTATTCGAGGATCCAGTTAACCAGTGAGAAGTAAAGAGTTCCTAATGGCAGGTCGGTTAAGAAAGTCATTGTATGAAGTGTCTTCTCTGTACCCCTGTGGAGGGCTGTGGTAGGCTAATGGATACATTCACTTATTTTTCAGATGGTTTCCCCACATGAGCTGTTTACATAATTGTTTGTCCTCTTCCTCCTCCTCTCCCTGTTTCTCTCTGGCAAACATCATCTGGATCTAGCAGATAGATTCACATAGTGCAAACGTGCCAAACCCACCTCGTGCACACGAGCCATGACTCTTGCTTAGCGTCTCTTGGAGCCAGGGGGCTTTCCGGACCAAGGATTCTTAATCTTAATAATGCAGTGTTCCCAAGCATGAGTGACAGTCAGCCCTGGCTGTATTTACGCAGAAACATCCCTGTTGTAAAGCTTTCCTCTCTATGCACTTAATCTGATGCTGATACAAAGAGATCTGTCTGCCAAAGACCGTGTTCCATCCCAAGGTGATGGGAAGAGGGGCAGAGTTTGGAAAGCTGCACCCAAACTCCTTTGAATGGGTAGGTTGGGTATTTCCAGGTACAGAGCAAAATGTATCTGGGGGCACCTGGGTGGCACAGCGGTTAAGCGGCTGCCTTTGGCTCAGGGCGTGATCCCGGCGTTATGGGATCGAGCCCCACATCAGGCTCCTCTGCAATGAGCGTGCTTCTTCCTCTCTCACTCCCCCTGCTTGTGTTCCCTCTCTCGCTGGCTGTCTCTATCTCTGTCGAATAAATAAAAAAAAATAAAAATAAAAATCTTAAAAAAAATGTATCTGACACGCCAATAAGCAGGTATGTTGAGGTAAGTTCCCACTTCTCCTACCATGTGTACCGTGACGCAGGTTTTCTTATGACATGCCCTATTTCTCAGTCTGAGTATAAAAGGAGGCTCCCTGGATTGTATCCATAAACACACCCCGGTTTGGTGGGGGTGGGGACAGGGTACTCTGCTTTAGGGTTGAATTTTGACCTCATTCTAGTCAGTCTGCCTTACTTAGCCTCTAATTCTTTAAACTGTTGAGTGGGGTCCCTGCGATAATCAAATTCACAGGAGATGTGTGCATTGCCCAGCATAGTCACTGGTGCAGAGAAAGGACTCTACAAAGTGTTTTTCTTCTCTTGAGATTTTTAAGAGAAAAGGTTTGAAGGTTTTGAGGGACAGGGTTTTAAGCCTCCTGGATTAGAGTCATGTTACTACTTACAGATTGTTGGTTACCTCAAGAGCAGGCACCGTCCGGGGCAGACTCTGTCCCCTGCAGAGATGGAAGTTTTCATGTTCGCCGAACTAATCAGATCATGTCAGGGCTCGTGGGCAGGGCAGGGCAGAAAATATTACATGTGATTTGTAAGTGAACTGTCTGCTCACATGTTCGCTGTGAGTGTAAATATTGATTCTAAGGAAGAACGGAGATAATATTGTGGTGTGGGACATTTCCTAGCTGTTTAGAGTTTTGCTCTGTTTTATGTTAGTGGCATGCGTACCGAAACGGTATCCCAGCCTTGGCCAGACTTCAGTCCTCCAGATACCAGCATCAGTTCTTCTACCCATACTGTTATTTTTAAACCTAGCTTTACTTACATCCATTCTTCTTAAATGTAAACTAATTTTAAAAAGAAATAATCCTCCATTAATAAGTAAGTAAATCAAATAAAAAATAATCCTTGCCTCATATAAGTGGGAAATTATTCTACACAGTAACTGGAAGGTAGCTCTAACGTGCAGTGGAAACAATCTTCAGATTAGCTCCTGGCTCCATGTGTAAAGCCTGCAGCCCTTGTGCAAAAGGGAGATGAAGACTGACATGTGTGAGAGCAAGATGTTTAAGATGTATTCACACCAGTCAGAGAGCTTCTCCTTAGTACAAACTCCTTAGACAAGGTCTGAAGGCTTTTGTTTTTTTTATGTTCAGTTAGCCAACATTAGTTTTTGACGTAGTGTTCAGCGATTCTTTAGTTGCGTATAACACCCAGTGCTCATCACCACATGTGCCCTGCTCGATAGCCATCACCCTGTTGCCCTCCCCCCCCCAAGCCCCCTCCTTTCTGTAACCCTCAGTTTGTTTCCCAGAGTCCACAGTCTCTCATGGTTTGTCTCCCTCTCTGATTTCTTCCCATTCATTTTTCCCTCCCTTCCCCTGTGGTCCTCCGTGCTATTCCTTATGTTCCACATATGAGTGAAACCATATATTTGTCTTTCTTTCCTTGACTTATTCCACTTAGCATAATCCTCTCCAGTTCCAACCATGTCGGTGCAAATGGTGGGTCTTCATCCTTTCTGATGGCTGAGTAGTACTCCATTGTATATATGGACCACATCTTCTTTATCCATTATCTTTTGAAGGGCATCTTGGCTCCTTCCACAGTTTGGCTATTGTGGACATTGCTGCTATGAACATTGGGCTGCATGTGCCCATTCTTTTCACCACATCTTTATCTTTGGGGTAAATACCTAGTAGTGCAATTGCTGGGTCGTGGGGTAGCTCTATTTTTAATGTCTTGAGGAACCTCCATACTGTTTTCCTGAGTGGCTGTACCAGCTTGCATTCCCACCAACAGTGCAAGAGGGTTCTGCTTTCTCTACATCCTTGCCAACTTTTGTTGTTTCCTACCTTGTTAATTTTTGCCATTCTAACTGGTGTGAGGTGGTATCTCATTACAGTCTTGATTGTATTTCCCTAATGCCAGTGATGTTGAGCATGTTTTCATGTGTCTCTTGGCCATTTGTATGTCTTTGGAGAAATGTCTGTTCATGTCTCCTGCCCGTTTCTTGACTGGATTATTTGTTTTTTGGCTGTTGAGTTTGAGAAGTTCCTTGTAGGACTTGGATACCAGTCCTTTATCCGTAATGTCATTTGCAAATATCTTCTCCCATTCCGTGGGAAGGCTTATTCCTGTGTCAGCATATTTTATAAATTAGACCTCTTTGAATGGCATAGCCAGACCTGTTATTAACATCATTATCATGTGAGTTTCCCATTCCCCATTCCCCTGGCCTATAAAGTAGCATTGGAAACAAGACCAACCAATGTTCAGTATGTTGCTGGGCTGAAAGTGTATTTTTTAAAACACAGATTTGAGTAACTCTTTCCCAGTTAAGCTGTCAGGTTGGGAAAGAGCTTGTCAACTAGGTAGAATGTATTAAATCCAAACCCACTGAAAGAAATCAGCCAGAGAGTGGCCATGCACAGCCTCTGGCTCCTTGTGGCTACCGAGTTGTCCTGATTGCTTGGTGTACCTATGGGCTTCTTGAGATGGCAGCCCTGTCCTAACACTCCTGGAGCATTTTTCCTTGTGGTGTAACCCTACTGATGTGCATCTGGTGGAACTGTGTTCACTTAACTGGGTCATCTGGGGGCTTGCCAGGCAGAGCAGTCCCATGTCCTTGAGAGCATTTTGTGCTGTTTTGCATAGGCTATCAAATAGTGTGGACCTCTCATGTTCCTGGCTTCTGGGGTCGTGATGAAATTCACAGGTTTCTGAGAGTCCATGATTTAAAGGTTACTTGTAAAGCTTACACAGTATATTTTAGGTAAAGTTTTTAGCCTCCTCCGCCCTTGCATTTGCATTTGGAAGCGTCTAGGAAGCTAGCAGTGTTTGCCTTGGACTGGATTCTCTACAGTCTTGGAGCCACCTACTTCTCACCTGACATTATCGGTCCCTGGGACCCAGCCCCAGACCAGTGGAGGGAGCCTGGACAGGAAAAGGAATAAGAAGGATAGTTTGCATGTTCACGCTTCTGGGCCTGGGTGTTAGGTGTGCCTGAGACAGGGCAGAAGCCAGTGGAGAGTGAATCATTTCATTTATTTTTGTCTACTTCTCTGTTTTGATTGAGTGGATACTTTAGAGTTTACCAAATTTTAAAATAATGGTATTTTTGAACCATTGCAATGAGACTCGTATCTTACAAAGACCTCTAGTACACTGTGCAAAAAAAAATACTGTGGAAAAAATATTGAGTACTTTTTAATAAATTATCTGTCTGCTAACTTTGTAGATAGACTCGTGGAGGTTTTTTTCCCTGCATACCCAAGCAGTTTTCCCTCCAGTATAGTACTAGCCAAGAGTTTTATTTTCATTATATAAAAATAATTAGTTATACCATAGAGGCTTATTTTTGGAAGCAATGTTTCTATATATGATTACTCATAAAAAAAAAACCCATAGTAAAGATAATAACTTTTTTGATTTTGTGAAAATAATGCATTTTCATTTCATAGAACATACAGAAAACTATGTGATAGAGTGAAATCCCACCAACTAGAGATAACCACTGTTACAATTTTGTTTAACATTTGTTAATCTTATACATAGGAGAAAAATATTGCATTAAACCATTTAACTTTGTGAAATTTCATATTTCTATTTCTTGTCTGTAAGTTGAACGAAATGGTGTTTAGTGTTCTAAAACTCACTAATTAGAGTTAACAGAATGATTTGAAGTGATGATGCTTCAAAATGTTAATACATCGCCTGCCTTTGTGAACCCTTACGACACAGTCTCCCATATCTTTGAACATTGTTCAGAAACATGTTAGAAGACCTGAGATACATTTAAATATTTAAATATTAAATGGAAGAAAATAGCCAGAGAGATGGATTAAAAATGTTGAGGCATTCCAGACTTGGAATTGCTTTTCTTTTCTTTTCTTTCTTTCTTTTTTTTTTTTTTTTAAAGATTTTATTTATTTATTTGACAGAGACAGCCAGCGAGAGAGGGAACACAAGCGGGGGGAGTGGGAGAGGAAGAAGCAGGCTCATAGCGGAGGAGCTTGATGTGGGACTCGATCCCAGAACGCCGGGATCACGCCCTGAGCCGAAGGCAGACGCTTAACGACTGAGCTATCCAGGCGCCCCTGCTTTTATTTTCAACCACTAGTTTGATTACATAGTTTTTTAAATATGAGGACTTGAATTTAAAATGTATCATTATTAAGCTAAATTAGGAATAAAGAATAACCACACGTTCAATTTTATTACCACCACAAAAAGGAAGGATTCAAATCATAAGATGAGAAATCATCCTAGAAATCCAACTTTCTGACTTAAAACTAGTGATCAGGTTCCAAGCAAAGATAATTCAGATTTTATTAACTTGAAGCAGCTGTTGCCTTTAATACAGTACTTTTTTTTTTTTTTCTGGAAATGGAAAAGGTCTTATAAAATAATACTTGTGTTGTTTCTTTTTGAAAGCAGCTGGCTTCCCATCCTTGAGCTGTTTTCGAGTTGAGAAACCCCAGGCTCTGGATGTTTTTCTTGTAAAGGAGCTGGGAGGGAGGGGAGAAGTGGCTCTGACCATCTTGTGCAGGGTCCAGCCACAGCCGTGTGGGGGCCAGAGGGAAGGGGGACAGACCGCTCCTTCCTCTGCCCCTTCCATATTTCCCCCAACATCAAGCCTGCTGCTGTGTGTCTCCCCATCCTAACCCTGCCCACAGGGCCTCAGTCATGTGCGGAGCGGGCTAGTGGAGCAATCTGTCAGGACTTGGCGGGGGGGGGGGGGGGGAGGCAAGAAGATGGTGGAGTTCTGGGGGCAGCGTAGGGAGGGGGAACCTGTTCCCTGGCCAGGTGCACGCAACTGCAGTTTAGCAGTGGCATTCTGCACTGGGCGTTTGGAGTCACAGCCCCCCTCGGGGCTGGAAGCTACCTCCATTCCCGGGCTGCTTCTGCAAACTCTCCTGAGACCTCAGTGTCCATAGGAGAGCAGCTTGGGGGTCATTTCTTCAGAGTTGCCTGTAATTCCTGGCATGAACTCCTCTCCAAACACTGGGTGGTTTTCCTTACATGGCTTATAGTTAATAGTAGTAGTAGTATTTAACAAATGTCTTCTTCCTCCTGTTTTATTCACCATTTTATCCTCAGCACCAGGCACCATGTCTGGCCCACAGGAAGCTCTTGGTAAATAGTCAGTGAAGGAAAAAAAATGACTTTTTGACAAGTCATTTTACCTCTCTTTGCTCTATCTAGATATCTGAAATATTTGAAAATATTTGTACAAGTGTTGATAGCTCTCTTTTGGGGACATAGCATAACATTTATCACCAGGAAAAGGACAAAATTACCGTATTCTTTATACTAGATATGATTATATTTTGTATTACTGTAAAATGATACGTTCGTGTTTTCTATGGTCCGAAATCATTTTTAGCCAAGTTTTAACTTTTCAAGTTTTTTTTCTTAAATGAAAAACATTCATAGATTATGAATGATTATTGCTTATTATATTTGAGATTTTCTTGGTGTTTGTAAGCCACTCTAAAAATTCCAAAGAGGAAAGAGTGAGTTTGTATTATTCTCATTTTAAAGGTGAAGATTTTGAAAGGTGAGAGGATTTCTTAGTGTGGCAGATTTGGGAAAGAAAAATGGGTAGGGGACATTTTCAGGATTTTCCCTTGTGACTTGTAAAGCATATTTTGTAATTATTGCCTTTTCTGATTACTTTGCCCTCTCCAGGGATTAGCCAGCACCCTGCATGTATTAGGTTTTGGGCATAGATTTGAATCAATGTATGTATTTAGTTATGGATAAGAACATGGAAGGAAGACCTAAATCCAGCTATGAACAGTCTTGTGTTAAAGCCTGTTCTTTTTACTTTTATACATTTTGAACAATAGTGGCTTTAAATTCAGAAGCAGAGGACCAAGCTCACCATCGGCCCCTCCCTGTCGTCTTTCCATATCCTGAAGCTTGTTCTTTTCATAGTTTCCCCTTCGCCTACCACGTAAATTCAGTGTATGTTTTCTGTCACTTTTATCTTTCCAAATTTGTGGACTTGGAGACATGGCATTGATTCAGACTCAGGTACTGTGGAGTTGGAGGTCATCATGCGTGTGCAAGTCCGAAGACAGTCCTTGTTGCTCATAAGGAAAGAGTATGCCAAGGAGAACGATAGTTTTTACAAAATGTCAGTGGGGAAATTTTAATAACTTAAGAGAATAGAACTATTCTGAACATCCTGGACTGTAGGAAACTCTGCAAATTAGGGTTCTCCCTACGGGTTTGTGGATTCAGATTTGGCTCTGCATTTCGATAACCATCGCAGCTGTTCTGTTTTGTTGTTTCACTCTGAAAACAAAGGTGCTCCTTCTGAAAGCTTCTCCAAGGCCTTATATTCGTAGTTGCTTTGTGGTCCCAAGGGACCTGGCTAGAATTTTAGTAACTAGTGCTTGTTCTGGGGGAATAAAGTAGTGGCTCTAAAATGTTCCTTTCAAATGTCAGTGATTATGGTATAATTATCTTCCCTGAAAGAAAAAAAAATAATTACTGGCTCTGAGTCAAAAAAATAACAACACTTTGGCTATAAATCCCTAATTGCCTCTAAAAAAGCAAAAACAGACATGTTTAATTTTTCTATCCCCTCTGCAACTTATCTGCTTTGTCTGGTGATTAAAGCAGGCGACAGCCAGTCAGGCCTGTTGGAATCTGGTCCTTTCCCTGCCACTAAGGGCTTTGGCTCAGCCTTCACAGCGTACTTGGCCCTGGTCAGTGCATCAGTATAGAAAACTGCTCTCCCCACCATGTACGAGTTTGCAAAGATTCATTCTACAGAGAAATTACAAAGACACTGAAGATGTTCGTGTGGATGACAGTATGGTCACTGCCTTATCACGGGTAGTGACTGTGGATGGGAATTCTGGCATTTGTCTTACTTATTTCTCTTAACCTTTACGTCTTGAAGGTCTTTCCAGGTTGGGATGTATAGAACGCTACTCCGATTTTTTAAACCGTTTCCTGGTTTTCCATGGAATAGCCATTTCTCTAGGTAATGTCCGGTAAGGCGGTTTCTAATATTCCCCTCCTACAAACTGAGCCGCAGACCATGCTTACGTGAACCACTGTGATGGTGGTAACCACAGCAGTAACCATATAACAGACACTTCGAAAGTGCTTACTTATGCACCTGACATTGTTCTTATCACCTCCGGTGCGTTGGTTTTACTCCTCACCACAATCCTGTGAGATAGGTATTCTTACTATTCCTGTTTTATATTGGGGTAAAATGAGGTCCAGAGATGTTTTCAAACTTGACAACCATAACAGAGCTACTAGGTTTCGTAGCTGGCATATGAATTCAGGTAGAACTTTGTAGGTATATATAAAACTGTTAAAATACAAGTTTCCCCTTCCTTGGCTCTGTCTCCTGCCCAAATGGTGGCCATTACTCACACCCAGACCCTGGCTCTCTTTTCTTCCATCTCAGGGCTGCCTGCATCTTCAGCTAGCAGCTCTGTGCTGGTGATGCCCAGACTTCTAGGCTCCCTTTGTCTCTGCTGCGCTTCTCCAGCTGCCAGTGAGACACTGGCATACACTTGAAGGTTTCTTATTCCCCAGCCCCCATTCTCTGTCATTCTCGTCTCCCTTAGACCCCCCCACGGCTCTGGTCAGGATGAATTCTCTTGTCATTTGTGTGCTGTGCAGATCTCAGCATCCCTCCCCATCTTCGTCCATGCCCTTTTCACCAACTAAATCCTACCTGTCCTTTGCCAGAGCTCATCATCTCCTCCCTGTTACCTTTGCCAGCTAACTACCCCACCCTATACTGACATTTCTCTCTTGTGTTTTCTGAAACCATACAGTGGAATGCTTAGGAATGTGAATTGTGGTGTCAGGGTGTCTGGGTTCAAATATTGGATCTGGATTATTTAGCTTAGCTGGCCTTTAGCTTTCTCATCTACAAAATGGGGATAATAGTTCTTACATCATATAGCTATGAAGAACAAATGAGATGATTTTGTAAAAAAAAAAAAAAAGTTACCTTTTTACTACTATTTTACAGTCTCAAAACACTTTCCCCTCTTTGTAGTCTTACCATAGCCCTTGATTATTCTATTTTATGTGTTCATTTTGCCTCTTCAAATTATGGAGCCTAGGGTCACCTGATACTTGTCTAGCCACCGAAAGAATCAAGCCAGAGTGGTGAGCAGATAGTAGGTGTTGCTTATTACTGAGTAAAGCATTGCTGAGAATGCGTGAATCATTGTGCTGAGCAGCCGTGCTCTCTAAGCTGCGCTCTGTTTACCCACGAATAAAAACATTTACCTTCATTCTGGAGAGCTGTTTTCCAAGCACCATATTGCAGTATCTTCAGATTCCAAACAGTTCATTAATCATACTTCTTCCAAACAGTGACACCTATTTTCCCCGGGCAGATATTCTATAGGCGGACATCTCGATCAGTCCAATTAGAATTTGCTGAGTTACACAAATAGTGAGGTCTTAGCGGTATGTTTTATATAATCTTGCTTAGTTTCGGCAGAATCTACCTGATAAAAATAAACTGTCCTTTTGAAAGTTATTTTAGACAGACGCACACACAACCTGTGTACATACACCGTAAATACCTGCTCCTTATAGTTCACATTCCTCCCAGGGGAGAAAATAACCTCATTTTGTGGGGTCATGAGGAGTTAAGTGGGATAATTGTGTGAATTCCTCATGAACCTACTGTCTAGGTCTAGTTATTATCCAATTAAAATTAGTCATTAGGGCACTTCATGGGGAAAGGGCAAGTTTTGAGTGGTAAGAAGGTACCAGGGTAACTATTCCTTAATTGCTAATAGAGGGAATAGTTACCCCAGTTATATAGCTGTATATAGTTATATAGTTACCCTGGTTATACATATCCAGTCACTTACTGTATCCAGTGACTTTTCTAAGGTATGGAGCTAAACATGCACCTTTCCATTCCTTTCATTCCCATAAGAAATCCACGAGGCAGTGTTCAGGGGAGGAAGCTGAGCTCCAGAGAAGAGGAGTAACCATGGGAACAGAAAAGGTGCTAGAGAACGAGGTCAGAAAACAAATGTGCTACAGGTGACTGGAGTCTTTGCCTTCATAAAACTGACCCTGGGCTCAAGTAGAGAGAACTGTCCATAGAGAAGGCGAGAGAGGCAGTGAAAGGACTGGAAGACCGTAGGCATCGGTTGCTTGGACACAGATGGGTCTTTCAACCCAGCCGCCTCTTAGAAATGTGGTTAAGTGAGATACTAACCATCTCCGGGCCTCAGGTTCTCCACTGGTACATTAATAGCCATTGTGTTGCTATGAAAAATAAATACAACAATGTGTAACAAAAGGATTAATAGTTGATGGCTTCAAGGGGCTAGCATCCAAAAAGATGTCCCTTACTACTTTTAGGACCATCTCTGTGGGTTTCTAATGTTACAATTAGAAAAATAATTATGTAAGTTTCAAATGTAGCCAAAGAAACTTGGAACAATTGTAACCATTACTTACATTCAACATATAGGTCATGCTTTTTGCTACATTGGCTTTTCTTTGCCTCCTCTTTCTCCTTTTCTTCTTGCAGTACTGCAGTATACTTCAGTAACCTTCTCTAGAGAAATAGAAACGTTTTCTTACCTAGCCACAATGGAAGCGACAAAGTGAAACAGCTAACACTTGGTGATAGCATAACTTTGGAAAATAATTTTAAAACATTTAAAAACTACATTTCTATGTAGCTTGTGACTTTTTTTTTTTTTTTTTTTTGCAAGAGTGATCGATTTTGTGTATGGGTTTTGTTGTGCTTCCTTTTCTTAAATTTATTTTTCATCAGGTAATACACTCAAGTGTTAAATAAACTCAAGTTCCGTGAGTAGTGACTAAAACACAGATGTGGGCATATTCTAACAAGCATTGACATTTTACCATAATGGCTTGGAACTTTTTTAAGGGGGTAAATATCATGGAGGACAGATACTACCCTTTTTCCAGCTCTGGTTGATCCCATTCCCTCCCTCCTGAGATGTAAAAGGAGGGTTCTAATGCTGGTGTATGATTTTGCTATCTCTATGCATTTTTAAAGACTATTTTTGGAATTAAGACAGGTGTTTTCTTAGATTAAAATTCATACATGAAAAACAGGTTCCTTTGTTCCTTATAGGAATCCTTAAGTAGGTAACATAACTACCGCCATTTTAGAGATGCAGAGACTGAAGCTTCAGGAAGTCGGAATGAGCTTGCTAAGGTGACAAAACTCATAAGTGGAGCAGCCAGTGGAGGCACCGGTTGGTTTGACTTCAGAGTCCGCTAGAAGGACTGCGTAGTAACTGTTTCTCTTCCTTAAGAACTGTAGAGTTAAGATGAACATCAGCTCTCTGGGAATCCAGAGTGAAGAGCATATAGTGGCAAGTTGACAATCTGTAGTCCCCAGACAAGATATTTGGTGGGATGGAATGTTCAATATGGAATTTAGGGCGCTGACAAAGTAGTAAGAAAGAAGGGAAGGTACCGTTACTCAGAAGTGTGCCTCTAAGCCTGTGATTGAAGAACTTGAAGATACAAACGTGACTGTTGAGAGCAGAGCTTCCCAAGCATGATCTCCTTTGACCTGAATCTGAAGTGAGGGAGACATCCCAGTTTACAGATGGGAATGCAGAGTCGGAGCAGGGGGCTCCTTGCCTTGGCTGTGCCCGGCCTTCCTCGTGGGCTGTGCTGCAGGCTGCTGGAAAGGGGTGCGTTCCGCTGCGCCTGGCCTGTGGGAAGGTAAGGGTGCGGCCGTCCCTGCTCTCCGTTGCCTGAGACCTTGAGAGCCAGACCCACCTCTCCCAGAGCGGCAGGCAGGGAGGTCGAGCTGGCTTCCCTGTGCCCGTGCTCTGGTTCCCCTTGAACCGTAGGGAAGCCATCACTATTGCTGTCACCTCGGACACGAACCGTGATGCTGACAGGTGCACAGGAGTACAGCATTGTTCCTTGAGAGCAGCCCAAAGTCCTCCATACTGTTTAGCTTAAACTCGTTTTCGGACACTCTCAGAATAAGGACAAAACAGAGCACTTTGCAGCATTCTGCTTCTGCAGGTCAGGGACACTTGGGAGCATGCGTGTCCCTATGACCCTTGTGCTAACAAGTCGGTTGGTTTCTGAGGTCAGCCCAGATGCTGTCTGTATTTTCTAGAACATTAGCTAATTCATCCCCGATCTCCTTGTCCATATCACTGGCGCTTGGCATTTCTTTCTAATACACAGATAGGGTAGTAGAGAAAGGCCTGCTGCAGTGGAAGCCACAGTATGTAAGGCGGCCTTTATGCTTAGAATGTAGTACTTTACCCACAACAGTGACATTGCTTTGGGGTCACTGCTTGCAGCCCTGGAAATGTCTGCTGCTGTGAGATTTAGCTGGAAGCAGGGCAGGGCTCCTCACCAACAGTGGTTTCCAATTGTGACGGCACACTAAGTCAGCGTAGGAACTTGTAAGTAAAGATGGAAGCCCGGGCCCCACCTTCAGAGAATTCTGGCGTGATTGATCCAGGGTGGGGCCAGGGCGGGATCCAGGCTGAAAGGCCCCTCAGGTGTTTGTCCGGTGCAGCCCAGATTGAGCCACAGAGCCGTGATTCTCAAGCTTGAGTCTGCAGCAGAGTCTCCCGAAGGCCTGGTTAGAACACACCACTGACCCTCCCCCTCAGAATGTCTGGTTCAGTAGGGCTGAGGTGGGGCCTGAGATTCG
Source organism: Ursus arctos (assembly GCF_023065955.2). Classification (NCBI taxonomy): domain Eukaryota; kingdom Metazoa; phylum Chordata; class Mammalia; order Carnivora; family Ursidae; genus Ursus; species Ursus arctos. The sequence continues at coordinate 53,569,547 of NW_026622808.1, read as the reverse complement.
GCATTTCTAGCGAGTTCCCAAGTGATGCTGGTGCTCTAGTTCTGGGAACCCACTTTAAGGACCAGCAGCCTAGAAGGATCTTTCCAATAGCGTTATATGAGTCTTTTACAGGGAAAAAAAAAAAAGTGATGCCAGCCAGCGCAAATACCCGGTGTTGCTCTTAGTAGAACAAATGCTTTAGGCACAAGTATTAAAATATTATACCTCCCTGTTCTCAGGCAAGTTGGGCCGTCAGCTGTTTTCTTTAAATGCGTTAAATCCTAACCGGCAGGGAGCTAGAGACCCAGGATCTAAAAGAACTGGATTGGAGGCTAGTTAGAGTTCAGAAGAGAAGGAAATGTTGCAAGGGTCTGTGGAACTGTGAGTCAGGCTAGCAAAGGAGCTGTGGCCGGGGGAGCTTTGCTGTGACACCTAGCCTGGACGCGGACGAGTGGCAGGACTTAACAGCACTCTGGGCAGCGTGGAATGTGGCGCAGCAGTGCAAAGATGAATAAAAACCATGGTACTTAGCCCCCAAAAGAGGACAGTTTAGCTGCTGAACCTACAGTCTGTGACTAAATGTATAGATTTCTTATTTAAATGGACATCCTCAATTCCTTTTTATCTGATTCCTGGGGCTTCTCCTAGTCCCCTTTCATGCTCCAAATGTTTTCCTTGGTCTTTTAGTGAAAAACTCATTATGAAGTGTTGCAAGTTCTGGGATGCCATCTCTGCCCTCTGCCCTGTCCCGGGAGTCCTCTCGCTGCCCTTCTGCCCATCTGTCTTCACCTGACCTTTATGCAAGAGTGAGCTTGTAAAAGCAACTGCTCTGTGTCCCATCCGCATGGCCTTCCAGGATTGGGCTTTGAACCCAAGCGATGGCGCAGCTTGACTCACTCTTCCTTCTTGCCACGCGGCTTCTCTTGACTCAAGTGCCCAGCACTAGCTGATAGAGAAGAAAAGAGCCCATTCTATCCATTTGACAGACCCTTAATTAATAGTCATCATGAACACTGAAGTCATGCACTGCCCCGACATTCACCATTGTTGTCTTAGCAGTTCCTGCACTTGACAAACAGAGCACCCCTTATTCTGCAATTAAATGAAAAATAATGACATCGCTTCAGCCGTAAGGAAGGAAATGTTCAAGTGGAACCTCTGGATGATTAAGCTTAACATTATAATCAACAGAAGGTGATTGTGCCTGTGTTCAGAGGCGAGAAGAGATATGCCACCAAGCATGTGACGTATCGAAGGAAACGGTGCTTGTGATAGAGGAGGGTCCTCCCCTGACAGTTTGAACAGAGGGCAGGTGCTGTTCCCTGTACCATTCTCTCTCTCTCTCTCTTCCAGCTGCTCTCAAGTTCTTGCTCATCAGTTCTTGGGGCTGTCTTTGTAGCTTGGCTTGTTTGCCATTTCTTTTTATGTCTTCTAGCATCTGCTTTCCTGCTTTTTGTTTTATATTTTGTTTTTCTGCTTTGGTGAGAATCACTTTTTCTTGACTTAGACATGCTGGCTTTCTGACATATGAAATTAAAACAGTCGATCTAATTTTTAGCCAAAACAGGTGTTGAGTGGTTGACCCTATCAAGTGGCTCACTCCAGAAACCTCATTTACTCCTAGCTTCTTTATTACCTCCTCATAATTCATTAGCTTAATAAAATGCATGTGTGAAAGGGCAGGGGGTAGAAACCACAGCCCTATGGTGTGTGGATGTCGGTCCACTCCCTCCCCTACCTCCATCCCGGGGATTTGGGAGGGTTGCTCTCGCAATGGGAACATCAAGCCTCCAGAACGTGGCACTCTGAAGAAGCTCACTTAGTGTACGCCCTGGAGAAGGAGTCCTTTTTGCTTTGGCACATCGGGTATGCCCCTCTTAAGAACACCACCCACATTCCCTTTAGTGGAATCCTAGGGACATAAAAATTTTATATACACTACTTCATGATTCCCAACAGCCCCAAAATATCCAATATTTTTTGGCCTGTTACAGAAAATTTCCAGGTCCCCAAACGTCCTCAAAGAAAGCCCCAGACCCCAGGTTGTCAGGTTTAGGTATGTAGTACTTTCTCTCACTCTCATCTAAGGTTGGCTGGTGGATACCAAAGGCCCAGAGAGGAAGGGGTGGGGTGGTTATTATCCTAGTCTTAATTTAAGTTTAGCAAATGTCTGAGGTTCCCCCCTTTCACATTTTCGCCAGAGCCCAGACTCATCTTGCGGAGCGTTCCCCCCACCTCTTCATTCCTAAACCCCTGTGTATTATAAAGGAAATGAAATCCATATGTTTCTGATTCATTTACATGTAGCTCATCAAAATGTAGTTTTGTAAGAGCTCTTTGGTGTCCAAGAAGCATGTGGAGCCTTTTTATGAGACTTTTAAACACCTCCCTCCCTTTCCCCTTAGAACCAGGAAGTTGGGACTTGCCAAGAGTAAATAAAATCAAGCTTCGGGGTTGACTCTGTCTCTAGTCTTACCCACGAAACTGCAGCAGGCTCACAGCTTCGGCAAGAGCAGAAAAGACTCCCTTTACCCTTTTTAAGGTGCCATAGAAGTGGCACTAATCCCACTTAAACCCTACATGACCATGAATTTGGTCTGGTCCTCCACTTCTCTTGGAGACAGCCGGCTGACTCCACACAGCTCAGCCTCTTCCCTCTGGCCCATTGGGGAGCAGATGCCGGCTGCAGAAGCTCAGAGGAGTGCTTCCTTGCACTGTTTCCCACCTCCATCCACGAACGGGTCACTAATTTAAACTTTATGCCTTTGCCAGCCATGGATTCCTAGCCGGGGGTTTCCTTTGCACCAGTGACTTCTGACTTGCTGGGACGGTGACCAAGGCACCCACAGCTATAAGCCAGGCTTTAGGGCAGCATTCCTGTCATTTAATGGCATTTTTGAGTGCTTTTCTTCATCAAGAAAGGCTTATAAGCTTTAAGAAAGAAACTACTGCCATTAAGACTCTAGAACTTCTTGGGGCACCTGGGTGGCGCAGTCGTGAAGCGTCTGCTTTCGGCTCAGGGCATGATCCCAGTGTTATTGGATCGAGCCCCACATCAGGCTCCCCCGCTGGGAGCCTGCTTCTTCCTCTCCCACTCCCCCTGCTTGTGTTCCCTCTCTCACTGGCTGTCTCTATCTCTTCAAATAAATAAAAAATAAAATCTTAAAAAAGAAAAAAAAAAGACTCCAGAACTTCTACTCTGTACAAGCACAGAAATGAAATAAGTCCATGTATTTCCAGAGCTTGAGTTGGGGAGAGGTTAGAATTTTTCTCTTTGGTGCTAGAGGAGATGAATTATGTACAGCCACTCAAGAGTTTAGGATTCCTCACTTGGGCTGTTGTGGTGAGTGGGGTGGAAGGAACTCTCCCGTCTTCTTTGCACTTCGTCTTGTTTCCCTGATTCGGGATGGCATTGGGCCTCTCAGGGGCCACAGGCTGGGTGCGTGGTAATGCAAAGGCAGGGCGTTGGAAACAAAGCCAGACCTGGAAGTTCTCGCCCTGTGTTCCAGCTGCTGAGCTCAGGCTCTTTCCCAAGTGTGTGTATTTCCTCATGCGGACACGGACAACATAATAGAAGTCATCCACTCCTTCACACAGGACACTGACTGTGAGGATGAGTCTGGAGAAGTGTGCTTTGTCTTGCATACTTAGAACTTGATAGTCCTTGGTTCGCTTCAACGTGAAGACAATACAATTAAGTATTGTGTGTGAACATTGTGTGTGTGTGTGTGTATAAGTGGGGCCCCATTCTCAGTGGAAATTTTAAAATACTTAGCAGCCACTCTAAAATGTTTTAGGCAAGTTCGAAAAGTCTCAGTTAGGTCTTGCGCAACCTTGAAGTCTGAGCACTTCGACCAAGAATCCCACAGCAGGGGAAAATCCATGACCGGTGACGTGCATGAAGCGGTCCCAGCACTGGCCGAAGGGCATCATGACACCAGGGCGCTGGGTTCATCCGGTTGGCTGTTGATCTACGTGAGAAGCTCCTATGTGATCCAGTGCAGGGGCTGTGAGTCCATTGCACAGATGACTTCCAGGGCCTTGACGTTTGCCCGATAGACCGTGAGGACCATCGGCTCCAGGAGTGGCGGGCGAGACTGCCTCCTGCTGGTCCTTACTGTCCGGCAGTCTGTGCCTCCGCTTACTAGATAATCAAGCACTCTGTCGTCTGTTTAACTCCCCCCTCAGTCTTCCACGTAAATTGTCTGTTTAATTCCCTGTCAGTGTCGAGTACTTTCATTTCTAGTGGAGAAAAAGAAGTTGAGCTTCATCTAGCAAATTCCGCCCAGTGAGATTCATTCCTGGATGTCCTCCTTCAACAGACACGGAGGGACTTCTTGAAATGGTGCAGGACAGATACAGTTTCTCCCTTCACACAGCTTCTCTTCCGGTGGGTATAGCCCACATTCTGGTGCTCACACAGGGAGTCACAGAGCCAGGTGGTGAACTTGGGCCTTGGACTTGGTTGAGAGAGAGGGAATGATTTTCCTCTCTCCTCACATCATGGCTGACTTCCCTCAGAATGTCCCTTCCACTGTCATGTGGAAAAAACTGCCACAGCGCTCAGCAAAACCCCCACAGTGAAATCGAAGACTTTGAGGGGAAAAAGCATTTTAATCAGAATTTTGGTTTAGCCGAGAACTTTAAAGATCCAGGGGGGGTTGCCAGCACATTCTGAGTAATTTCTAGTTGAGGATCCTCAAGGACTGGAACTTAAGGGTGAGCCATGTGAAATCTCTTTTTGTTATAGGTCAGAATGATCAAATATTGGCAATTCCTTATGGTTTCATCCGACACATCTTCTTTGTATCTCGTATGTAATAAGGACTTAATAAACATAAGCAGAATTGCTTTGCATGTCCCAGGCACTGAGGCATTGATAAGCAGTCTAAACTATTTGCTTTTTGTCCATTTTGCAGTTTTTATATATAGCTAAGTTGTGTAACATTTTTATTAAAACTTACTATTCATCACCTTCATAACAGTAGCTATTAGGATTTTTCACAGAGCAATCCTCCCTTCTCCAAAGGATTTCTTAAATTCTTTGATCCTCAGATTATGATCTTACTGAGAAGGATGTTGCTGGTATCACCTCTTATCACCTGTTAGGGTGTTAATGAGAGGGGTCCTGAAGGCACAGGGGATAAAGTAGGTGCTTATTCAGCCCTATTAGCCCTGGGAGACTTCAGCTTACCTGCCCCCCAGGCCCTGAGACACCAGGTGTTTGGCTGGTGAGCCCAGTGGGGCTCAGTAGATGTGAGCAGTTATTTTTATTACTGCTATTAAATGTCAGTGTAGTCAGTGATAATTGTAATAGCATTGTATGGTGACAGATGGTAGCTACACTGGTGGTGAGCAGAGGATAATGTATAAACTTGTGGAATCACTGTGTTATGCACTCGAAACTAATGTAACGTTTTGTGTCAACCGTACTCAGAATTTAAAATAACAAATGTCAGTGCAGGTAGTTATGCTGTGAAATGAACAATCTAAGCGGATTTTTAAAAAAAATTTTCCCTTGAAAATGGTTTTTGTTGTTTTGTTATTTGTATACATATGTGTAAGTATTTGGAGGTGGGGAATACACTGCAGAGATTTTGATGAAGTACAGTCTTGGATTCAGTCCTCATATCAAATGTCATGCACGTTATGAAATCTGTAAAGAAACATGCCGCAGGTTGATGGCTGGCACGTAATAAACCCAGAAAATGTTTTTAACAGTGACTCCAACAGATAATTCTTTCCTTCTCAAAATAAAGTACCTGATTTTATGAGGTTTTTCTTAGGCTCTTTCAAAAGCCAACTTACTGACTCACTCCTTCTAGGAAAAAATCCAGGTAGTGGAGATTCAAGGTACTCTGTGGAAAAAAGACAGTGGAACTGGTGAAACTGGGTGTGTTCACACCGTAGAGTGGTGGTACCTTTGAATGTTTGTCTTTCTCTGCGATAACCTTCAGTGTTTACTACTCAGATAGATGTAACATTTTAAGGGGGTGCCTGACTGCCTCAGTCAGTAGAGCATGTGACTTAATTTAATGATCCTGAGTTCAAGCCCCACCTTCAGGCATAGAGCCTGCTTACAATCCATCAGTAATAAGTAAAGGCAGCAAATATATGTAACAGTTTAAGATGCATTGTTAAATGAAAAGCAAGGTTTAAAACATATGTGTCATGTGGTCTCATCTGTGTAAAATAACAATACACGTGGGGGTAAATTAGGCTAATAAGAAAAATTTGAAGAAGCCTACAGTTGACTGCAGTAGAGGAAGGGGTTGGGGATCGGGTAAGCACAGGAAACTGGAACTAGTTGATTATACATGTCTTATTCTTCCAGTTTTTTTGATAACGAGCATGTATCTGTTTGGATAATGAGCATGTATTTATTTGGATTGTAACAACTAAAAGTGCTGAATCTGAGGCAAGTGATGCTTTCTTTTCAGGGTGCTTGCTAAGGTGCAGTTTTAATAGTCCGTTTGAGATGTTAAAGTACGAGGTAGCCTGTGTTACAGCCCCAGGGTGGACTGTGCTGAGCTCACTCCCTGCAGTGAGCTTCGTTCTGAAGGGAAATAGCTGGGCCAGTTTTATAAAGCACGCCTGTGGCGTGTGTCATTGCCAGCTGCACTGAGAGCTGTCCCTGGGAAGAACCGTGGAAGAGGCAGGAGCCTGAAGGAATACTGAATCCTTTATCTATTAGAAATGCCTCAATTTTTAAGTTTTAGTTAAGACTGGAAAAATAAAAATAAAAAAGGAAAACCCATATGGCCAAATCACACTTGCAAGCTTGCAGGAGTAGATCTAAAGTCTGAGTGAGCTGCCCTTGGTGTTTTCAGCACGAGTGCATTTTGCCTCGTTTGTGTGAAAGGGAACTCCCTCATCTCTCTGATGCTGCCCCATCTCCCTGATGCTGCCCCATCTCCCTGCAGGAGCTGCCCTTGCGGTTCTGGGGGGCGGGGGGCGGGGCAAGGCCGGTCAAGGTGGGTAAGGCAGTTCTGTTGAGGACCTTTGGAAGATGCCATCTCCTAGGTGCCCATCTCACAGCGCTGACCTCTCAGGTACAGGGCTCTGGGTTTGCCTGCCTGATGAAGTTGGATCCTGGGACCCCTCTTGGCTCTGGATGCTGTCTTAGCAAACGGCTGCTTAGTAGTGTTCGGAACAATAGAAAGTTGGAGCCCTTTACGTTTCTCTGTAGGTGTCATGTTTACCATCTTAAAGCTATCCATGGATATGAGTTTTGTGAATTTGCAATTAAACAGGTAAAATATGAATCCAAAAGTATAACTTGAAGGGGCCAGAAGTGCCAGACACTTACAGCGCCCATAGCAGAAAGACACCATTTGTGATGACTGACTCCAGTCTTGAAAGTGACATGTTTTGGGTTCATGAAGTACCAATTTTGACAACATTCCACGTAACTGTATGAAGTTAATATGTGTGTTTTTTCATACAGTGATTGTTAATAAGTGGGTCTTAGAATGACCTTTTATTTCACCTCGGTCCATGTGAATGATTTGTTTAGGTTTAACATATAAATCTTCTAGAAAAATCAGTTGCTCTAAGGATTCTCTGATACAGAGTGATTGGGCTGGGATTGAAGGCCAGGCAATGTGGTGGTGGGGGAGGGGAGGGTGTTGTTCTTAGCAACACAAACACACCCATGTGTTCCTGCCCAGGCACTGCTGACCTGCTGTTTTCTGGTCATCCAGAGAGACCAGTAAAATATGTCCACTGATTTCTCTTGTGCTTTGCATTTCTCTGTCCATAATTATTTAATCATGCCATCAAAGCGGGAATTTTCTTGTGTACTTTTCCCCCATGTCATTTATAGAACTTTGAAGACCTGTCCCAACATTGACCCCATTGTTCATAGTTCCCTCTCCAGAGAAACTGCAGATTACTCTTATCTTCTGTTTGTTTTCCCTCCACAACTTTAGTTTCCGATGATGACATCTCTTTCATCAGAGCCCTAGAATATTTCCAAAGAGTTTTTGAAAATTAGTCACTCAAGTACTACTCTTTTAATATCCTACTCTGTTGAAAATATGTCGAGCGCCCAAATGTTTCTAGCATTTACAAAATTTTAGATGGCTTCAGAAAGTTGGGAGATGAAAATAAAGTCACATATGGTCTCTACACCCTGGGCTTAATGACCTATGAAATGTATCGAACTGGACTCCACAGTGTAAATACTCAGTGTTTGAAATGGCTACCTTAGCCACTTAGGAGAAATCAGTGTGAGTTTGGAGACACCTGGAAAGGCTTTGTGGCAAAGGTGGGACTTTGACAGATGGTTAATAGGACTCTCAAAAGAAAATCTCAGTATAAGTCCAAAGTGTGTACCTCATATATATGATACAGAAGAAAGACTGGAAGGAATGCCCGCTCCGTGGCTACACCATATGTAGGGATTCAGAGCCTGAGCCTTGAGCCAGAACACCCAGCTCTTCCTTTTACAGGCTATTGGACCATGGATCATGTAACTAAAAGTTACATTATCTCTCTCTCTGCCTTGGTTTCCTCATTTGTTAAAAAAAAAAAAGATAATTTTGGTGCATAATTCCGAGGCTTCGATGGATTAAATGAATTCATGTATGTAAAAAATTTAGACCACTGTCTGGCTTACAGTCAGTACTCAGCAAGTATTAGCTAAATTGGGCATATTTGAATGGTGAAATTATGGGAAATTATACTTTGTTCTTCATGGTCAAAATTTTTTTTATATTTTCTACAGTGAACATGTGCCTTTGATAATCAGAAGAAAAACATGTTTAAAAGTAGGATCTCTTAGTAGGGTTTAAAAGTGCATACACCACAGGTGAGTCACACTTAGATGACTGAAAAGCCATTTAGAGCATATTTTCATGAGGTGAGGCAACATTTTTGCTGACATGCAACTCAAATGCCTTATTAACCTCCATAAATGGAAGTTATAAAGTTTGCCGCAGGTTCCCGGAACCTCTTTGCTCCTCAGGAAATGTCAGCGTACATCAGGATAGACTATTTCATTGCCTCTATCACTAGTAATGGTGAAGCGCCTTGCGAGAGTTAGAGCAATAGGTGTCTCCGCAGGTAATTTAATTCACTGCAGTTGTTTCCAAAAACTAATCGTTTTTGTACCGCCTCAGAGTAACTTTCACCAAATTGTAGTATCCAATCATTTATTACACCTTTGAGCTTTATCATTTTATAAAATACCACATGTACCCAAATGTAGACCAATTCCAGCATTTCCCCAACCAGAAGAATAAAGAACAACTTTTATGTTGTTTTAGAAGGGGCCAACCTCAATATATAAACTTTTATAGATGCAGATGAAATAGTCAAGTATTAACTCATAATGTAAAATGTTTCAACTCTATCTATTTAGGATCTCAGATGTGTCACATAAAATAATGTCTTTTTTTAATTTAAAGACTTATTTATTTATTTTAGTAAGAGTGAGGGTGAGTGGGGGTTGGGCAGAGAGAGAGAGGGGGAGACAAGCGGACTCCCTCCTGAGGGGGGAGCCAGATGTAAGGCACAATCCCAGGACCCCGAGATCATGACCTGAGCTAAAACCAGGAGTTGGCTGCTTAACCAACTGAGGCACCCAGACACCCCAAAATAATGTCTTAAATTAGAGATACTGCCTTTTTACTCTTGTATTTTATAAAACTGTTTTATTAAAACTTCACCTGCATATTTAACACCAGTGTCTTTGTCGTCTCGTGAGAGCTGCTTTTTTCATCCTGTAGTTTTCCAGAGCGTACCATCTGTACTTTTTTCTAAGTTGTCAGAGACTCAGCACTTCTTGAATCATCTGTATCATGGGACCTTTCATCCTGAACCATAAATCCTCGCCCAGGCAGCATTTCAACATACTTTCCCATTCACCCTATACAAGTGTGTTTGTGCTTTCCACAATTAACCATTTATTGATTTCTTTGAAACTTAATCTTTAAAAGACTTATTTCCAGTGAATCTGACTCTTGGAATTACACAGAAGCACCTACCAGGAACGAATAATAAGTCTCTGTCATTTTTTTGCCTTTGGTTTTAGTTACCTCTTGCTATGTACAATCATGTCCACGTCTGTTGCTTAAAACAGTAGTGGTGTAGGGGCGCCTGGATGGCACAGCGGTTAAGCGTCTGCCTTCGGCTCAGGGCGTGATCCCGGCGTTCTGGGATCGAGCCCCGCATCAGGCTCCTCCGCTAGGAGCCTGCTTCTTCCTCTCCCACTCCCCCTGCTTGTGTTCCCTCTCTCGCTGGCTGTCTCTATCTCTGTCAAATAAATAAATAAAATCTTAAAAAAAAAAAAAAAAACGATAGTGGTGTATAATTCCCTCATGGTTCCGTAGATCGCGGGCTGTTCTTGAAGTAGTCTCGCTGGGGTTGCCCAAATGGCCACACTTAAAAGTCTAGCAGTTGGTGCTGGGTGTTGATGGGTCCCTCTCTCCATGTGGTCTTTCCTGCTCAAGGAGGCTAATGCAGGCTTTTTGATGGGCAGTCTCAGAGCATTGAGAGGGAAGAGACGAAGGTGCAAGGTCTTGAGACCTCACTCAGAAGTCACCCACTGTCACTTCTCTGACATTCCCTTGGTCAAAGTTAATCATAAGGCCAGCCCAGATTTGTACTGAGGAAATAGATTCTCCCTCTCGATGAGAGGCACAACAGAGAATTTGTGGCCATTTTTAGCCCCCCACAACCTCTTTTTTAACTGATTGTCTGTAGTGAGATCTCTAAGCATCCCAAACTTCCCTTGGTTAAAATTTATTCAAGCTAACATATCTTCCCCTAAACGTCACTTCCATAAATATGTTGTGGTTCAAAACTGAGTCATTAGGAGAGTGACCTGTTATAGGAAAACCTGTTTAAAGGCTCAAATGGGAGGGGAAGGCCTAGTCTGAGAAATAATTACCTGACGATCTATTTTAATAAGTATGGTAAAGTCAGTGAAGCCTGCCCTTGAAGAAACACAAATTCCTTGTGAGCCTTGAAGGACAAGGACAGGTTTGGGGAGGTGCTGGTGCCCCCATAGAGGTTGGGGGTGGGACAGAGCTGTGTACTGTATACTGCTCCGGTCAAAGCCCAGGGGGCTATTTATAAAAATAACATTTCTTTGGGAATATGCTTTTTTTTTTTTTTAACAAGTGAGCCTTTTGTCCAATGTGTTTTTGCATAAGCCATTAGTGTAAGGAAATTTTGAGACACCTGAAGAAACCCAGCCCTCCGAATGAGGAGATCCATCCTATCCCTGTGATTAGCAAACATCTCCCGTGCATCTGCTGGGACGGCTGTAAGGGCTTAATGACCAGGTCTCGGAGTTTGCCTTTACCTACATCATTGTGTGAGATTAAAACCAGATGAAAAATCACATGTTCTATGCAGGAGAAAAGTGGATGCAAAACAAGGCTTGCACAACCCTCAAGTGCTTTATGTTGCTGAGGGTTAACTGGGTTGCCTCACATAAGGAAAGACCGGGAAACTACTCTGAATGAGTGCTAGCATCAGGAAACCACAAAAGAAAGGGCTCGGCGTCATAAGTGCATTTTTAAAATGCGTAGTACTCAGTGTTAAGGTCAGTCTGCAGTTTTTTAATTATGCTTCCTGTAAAAGTCCATCAGGTGCATACGTGTAATTGGAGTCCCTGGTGTTCTGGCTAAGCTCATTTTAGAGAACTTCAAAAAACTAGATTGCCTTTTTTTAGGCGTATTATTTGGATTTGAAAAAGCTCTTCTTTGCTGGTGAGACAATGCGCAGGATTTAGAGAAAGGGAGACCGCCTCCTCGGGCTTGAAGCATGTGTAATGTGCACGTGTTCTGTGCAAGGAAATGAAGTCTCTGCTTTCATTCAGAAGCTGGCTGCTGGGAAACAGATGTAAGACTCCTGGGAGTCCTAAGTGTAACGTGAAGGTGGAATATTAAAGTAGAATGCGTCGCCGCGTATCCTAGATCTTAACGTAACAGCCCGGGCCCGGCCCAAGTGAACCTACTTTGGGCTTTGTGGGTTCCACGTGACCATCCCCACTCAAGATTTGATAGAGCATTAAGAGTCATTTTGGTCCTGAAGCCCCAGTGGTGAAATGAATGCTGATGGTGAACATGACTTAGGAGACACAGTTTCCTTAATCACCCACCTGTGACTTAGTGACTAGAAGGAGGACCCTGTGTGTAGATGCCACGTGTGGTCCTCAGATGTCTGTGTCCTTAACTCTCCCATGGTGGCAGGTTCTCCACAAGGAGAACATGAAAGAAAGGCCTCCTGTGTCTCCTGTGTCTCTTAGAGAAGAAAATAGTTAGATCCTGTTGGTCATTCTCTAACTAGTATTGTCCAGACTCGATAGTGTTCCATAAAAGATTGCAAATCAAGACAGTTGCCTGGGGCTTGTTGTTGCCAAGTATCAACATATCCCCAAGTATTTGACAGTTCTGCATTGTAGATTATAGCCATCTGGTCAATTAAAACAAATTTATCACTGCATTAGAGGAGACTAAGTGGTATAACAAGTAATCCCCACAATTCAGAGGTCCCACACAGTAAATATTTATCACTTATTCAAATTGAAGGCCAGACATAGTCAGCAAGGGCTCGGGGGTCTGTTCTTCACCACAGGTGAGGGACCTAGGCTTCTCCCAATTTTGGAGCCCACCTTCTCTAGGTCTCCTGAATCTTTTCACTTGGAAAGCTAGTGAAGATCCCAGGAGAGGTTTCTTTGGACCAGACTCGGAAGTGATGCGTATCACTTCTGCTCATGTTCTGTTGGCCAGAACTCTTGTTCTGTGACCTCAGCAAACTGTAGGAGAGGCTACATGGAACAGTGCAGTCGCCAGAGTAGTGCAGTGTCTGTGAACACTGGTGGTGTGGGTCCTCGCCTTTCACTGGAGGACCAGGGGAGATAGGATCACCTCCTTAGATGTGGTTACAAGTCTTAGCACCAGCAATAGGGGGCCTTTCCAGTGGACCTAGGATGATATGCAATAAAAAAGACTCTTGCAATGTAGAAGAAATTCTCTGTAAGAGTGACGTGTTTCTTAGAGTGGTCAAGACCTCTGTGTCTATTACTTCTACACCCAGTAAAGTAGTGCCCCTTGGTCGTATATCCCTCTGGGTCCATTCCCTTTCTGGTCTCTGATGCGTGGGAAACATCTTCCTGTGGAGAACCTGCCACTGTGGGGGACTCAAGGACGGGGACATCTGAAGACCACATGTGGCATTCTAGACACAGGACCCTCCTTCCAGTCTCTCAATTATGGATGTTGGTTTAAAGAAACCTTTGTCTCTTAAAATAAGTTCTCAATGCTCAGGATTAGAAGCAGCTGGAAATCTTTGCAAAGGGGCAGGGGTTTCAGATGTGCGTCTGAGTATTTTTGCATCGGGCACCACACATGCTCCAGAATGACACACATACCTGTCATGCCAGCAAAGCCACATCCTCAGTGTCTGCCTGGGAGAAGGGACGGCTGGGCTGTTGGGGCGGGCTCTGGACCGCCACAGAGTTTACTACTGGAGATCCAGCTGTGGGAATTTTCCTTGCACTTCCATCTGGTCAGCCCGACTGTTGAAGGACCTCTAGGAGAATTTGATAAGGAGCACTGAATCTTTAGATCGTATTAATCAGACTACTTAATGAAACTTCCAACATCTCTTGGAGGTATAGTTGATACCCGTGAGTCATTAAGTATAACAGATGCCATGATCTGTCAGAAATGGCTGGCTGCGGCCTACAGGGACACAGACGGTTGTATTGATTACTATGATGAAAAGTTGTAGCCCAAACAAAGAAATTACAGTAACATTCCTTGGGGTTTTTCTTGCGTCAACTTAGCATCACAAAAAGATTCTGGCTTTTGTATCTGTCACATTTATTAAAGTGTGTGTGTGTATGTTTAAGGGAGGCTTCTAGATCATATCATATTTTCTTTTTACATTGATGTTACATTATATATAATTATAGAAAACCATACATTCATATCCTTGTAAATTCTTCCTTTACCTGCAGTTAAATCCTCAGCTGAGGTTACTGCAGGGCATACCTAGAGTCTGTATTGCCTGTTTGTACAGTGTCCCACACATGTGGGGGCCTCATAAATCCCGTTCTGCAGTCAGCTTCAAGATATACAGTACATGCCAGGTCCACACCATACATAGCAACAGATGACACGAAGGACGGTTTCGGAAATGCAGGTCATTAAGTGTGCAGTTACTCTAATTATGGACCTATATGGACCTTGATTTGTTTTTTTGCTGCTGTCTGCCCATGTGGATTGTCAGGTGAAACTTTCACAAGATACTCTCGTCCCAGAAAGCCAGTTCTCTGGATGTCTGTCTGCTTTTATCTTGCCTGGGGCATTTGCTTTCTCTTCAGATGTTGGGAGTAGGGGGAGGGGTCCATGACTTGGCTGAAATATGTTGGCCTTTGCCATTACCGGGCCAGTTAGTCTCCATTCAAGTGTGGAGAGTGGAGACCTTGTTTACTGTTAAGGCAATATCAGTTCTTTATTTACATGGTTAATAACAGCATAGAGTGTGAGGAAATGAACAATCTTTGCAAAATGATCATCAAACTCATTCTGGCTTAGGCTGAGTTCTGCACTAACATCTTCTGAAAATGTCAGCTGCTTGCAACAATGGGTTATTCCTTGCTCTTTTTATGTGTCTAACCTGGGTCAGCCCTACCTCTGTTTCATGTGCTCGGCCTTCCAGAACCTAGGCTAAAGGGGTGGCCATCTTCCTGGGACATTTCTGTCTGCAGAACCAGGTGATGGTCCCGAATCTTCTGCTCCGAAGGGGAACACTTCCTCCCAGCCACATTTCATTACTAAGTGAATGATCAAGTCTGACATCACCAGGACAGGGAAGAATCATCCCCACACAGGGAAGGGCAGCAAATATTCTGAGCAATGATTTAGCCTTCTGTACTTGGCGTGGCAAAATTGATTTTCTCAATGCTGTCCTTTGTAAACTAGAAGTGTTTTGTAGTAGTTGGGGAAGGTCAGATGACATACTATTGGAAACACAGAAATGGAATCGCCCCTCTTTTGTAATCCTCATTGCAGTAAAGGCGACCAATAGTCTTCAGTGTCCAAAGGTGTTCCTGCGAGATGTCAGGAGCAGACCAGGCAATGTGGGGAAAGTGTGGCAAGATGAGTCCTACCACAGGAGAGGTAGGACTGTCTGGGCAAGGCCGAGAGGTTTCTGCTGCCACAGTCACAGACTCCTTGTAAATCTTGACCCACCATTTTCTGGACCTCCCGAGATCTGATCACTGTGTTTTCCCTGCTTCCGCTACATGTATTCCTTACCAAAAGCATCCCATCCTGTGAGGTGACTGGAATGAGTCTGTTCCTTTCAGCAGCCCTCTTTTAAGAGTCGGTATATTAACACATGAAAGACACGATTGCAAAATTTACCTCCAAAGATGTGGAGGTGTCCCCATCGAGCACAGAAGAAACGGAATTCAAACCTCCACTGGAGTCTTGACTGCACACAGAAAAATATTGTTGCCCAGCCAATGGAACTAGCTTGGCTGCAGAATGAACTAGAGTGTGTGATTCAGTCACTCACCGATCCAGCCGCTTGTTACTGTATGCCAGGAATCGTTGTAGGTAATGGCACAGGAGGCCACAGGGAGACCGAGACTCTCGGGAGCCCTGCTTTGAGGCCTTTACATTCTGGTGGGTGTGGTCACTAACGATCTCTCATTTGTTCACTTGTATATTAATTAGTTACATTCAAAAGATAATTCATTGATTAATTATTAGATCCTGAGGACTTGGCCATGAAGGGAACGGATGGAGGTCCAGCTCTCATGGACCTGCCACTCTAGTGGTGGATAGGTAGGCTATAAACTGAGGGGTCAGCCCACAGGATGTGCAGGGCTGCTAAGCGCTGGGATAAAAAGTCTTTACTTTTTAGGAAGTAAGGTAGGGAAGGAAGGGAGTTTGGTCAGTGGGGAGTAGGGGTAGTGATTGTGTGTGCTATTTGGTGTGGACTGTTCAGATGAGGTCTCATTGAAGAGGTCGCAAGGGAACAGAGACCCAGAGGCAATGGCAGTAATATTCGTGAAAGGTATTCCAGAGTGAGGGGACAGAAAGTACAAAGTGGAACCCTTGCCTGTCCCATCCCTAGCTGATGTCTTTGCTTATCTCTGTCCTGAGCTGCTCCCTTTGTATAGGACACCTTTCTAAGACCTTCCCTCTTCTAATGCAAAGGCAGCTGATGACTTTCACAGGGATAGTGGTGGGGGCTGTGGACGCGCGGGGGGAAATTCTGTCTGCTCTGCAGCGCACGCCACCTGGATGCTGCTGCTGGGCTATTTCTGCTCCATAAAGTACACTGGACTGCAGCCCCGCAGGATTCCAGGCTATTTTTTAAAAATAAAAAATTGACCTTTGCGTTCATAATACACTGTGGATAGGGGTTTTCTCAATTTTTTTCCTTTGCTTTTGAAGTTGAAAAAAGGCAATGGGTTGATATGCAGTTAAAAAACTCCTATAGTTGTGCAGCTCTGTAAATAATTTGAAGCTTGTTCTTGAATGGCTTAGTGTAAGAGGGAAGAGCTGGAAGTTCTGTGAGGAAGTGTATCCTTCACAATGGCTCTATTGTCAGGCGAAATTAAGGCAAATAAAAATCACAACTGGCCTGTGCACTAATTTTGGATTCGGTTGCTTTTGCTTTAATTTCTGCCAAAAATAAGCATTAGGAAAATACGGAAAGTTGCTTAAGTTAATTAAGAAAGAGTGCTGGATGAAGTTATTGGACTTCTTTTGTAAAAATACTTCATTTCTGATCCATTTGATGTTGAACCCTTTTTCTCACTTTGATGTTGAAATAATAAGATTAAATCAACTTTTTTTTTTTTTTTTTTTTTTTTAAGTAATGTCTACACCCAGCGTGGGGCTCAAACTCACAACCCCGAGATCAGGAGTTGCACGCTCTACTGACTGGGCCAGTGGGTGCCCCAAAATCAACTTGTTAAAGGTGAAACCTATAGATACAAGAAGGAATTAATGAGTGAAGTCTTCTGAGAAACTTTGTCTTACTCTCTAAAAATGATTATTACTGTTTTAGGAGCCTGTTTTCTTGCAAGTACAGTTAGTGGGCAGATTTATGGCTGCTCTGGCAGGTGGCATGTAGGCTCAAGGTCTGAATCATCCATTGGAACTGTGGTTGAAGACACGATCATGTCTCACTTCTGAGACAGCCACGTTGGACCGCTGACCTCAGGACAACAGACTTGGCAGCGTATACCCTAGCAGATAACACGGACATCCGTGATGCCACCATCCCCAGGACCTAAGAGGCCCCTCCCACGGGGTCAGCTTGGTGCTATTGTTGTTTCTAGGTGCAGGTCCTGTGGTTTGGTGGAAAGCTGGTGGAGTTTAAAGTTGAGACTCCGGTTCAAATCCTGCTGTTGTCTGGCTGGGGAAACTTAGATGAGGTCTCACCTTTCCAGTCTTTTTTTTTTTTTTAATTTTTTTTTTTTAATCTTTGCAACCAGAGTGGCAGTATTACAGTTTGTAATGAGCATCAAAAGGAGATGATGTGTGGAAAGCACTTAGCACAGTGCCTAGCACACGGTGCTCCTTATTTGTTCTTTACAAATACTGGAAGGATGGGAATTATTACTCAGGTTTCCTTGCTTTTGGGGGGGACATGTCCACTACTGGCATCCTGTAGGCTGGATGTGGCTAAGACAGATGTTTGGTCCAACTGTCACTGTCTCAACATGTTTGGAATTTGTTGCCAACATTTAAAAATGAGAGGAGATTTTGACAGACAAGTCTGAGTTTCTGGCTTTATTAGAAAATTGAGACTCTCTGGCAGTACTCCCCTTCCTCCACTCTTTCCTGCGTGACCAACAGTCAGTAGGAGCTGAGACGCGGTGGCCTCTCCTAGGTGGAGATGAGATACACAGACCCCCCTTCCCTCCTTCGTGTTTCTGCCTGCCCCCCCCCCCCCCCAGGACACCTAAAGTGTTAACAGTACCCAGTCCAGACGTTAGGCTGCCTGGACTCCATGAGCAAATGTGTCTGTTTTCTTTGTGTAGCACTGAGAAGTTTGGAGGCTGCAGATGGGCTTTGAGACATGTTTGGCTCTGATGAGGAAAGGCAATGCCTTGTACACCTTCTTCTGACTGTGGAAGAGGCACCTCCTTCCCGGGAGGCCATCAGTTTGTTGAGAAATGCAGTTTGGGCAGCAACGCATTGGAAGTAGTGTTTGGGAGAGGGTTTGGGGCCCAGGGCTGGGGAGGAGGATCAGCTCCTACCACCAGCCTTTGAGTGGGGTGCTGGGTGCACAGCCACGTCACTCAAGCATCACGCAGGCAGACATGGTAGTGGTAGCGGCAATGAGTGAGGAAAATTAGAGGGGCGGCATCAATCGAGTAGGGAATGCAGCTTATAAGGGAGAAGGCAGGACTCAGCTGGTTCCAAACAAACAGGATAACTCATTATCAAACATGATTTGGAACAGATCAACACCCTTGATCAAAATAAGATACTTAAAAATTGTATAGGACCAGATAGATTCATAGGTGAACCAGAGAGGAGGGAGGTGGAGGGATGAGCAAATGGGGGAAGAGCAGTGGGAGGTACGGGCTTCCGTTTATGGAATGAGGGAGTCACGGGGACAAAAGGTACAGCATAGGGAATAGTCGGTGGTATTGTAGTCCGTGTGTTGTATGGTGACAGAGGGCAGCTGCACTGGCGGTGAGCACAGCATAACATACAGACCTGCGGCATCACTATGTTGCTTACCTGAAACTAATGTAATGTGTGTCAACTGTACTTCAAGGAAAAAATTATAGTCTCATAATAATCTTTTGCATTTCCTGGCTTTCTTTTCTTCAAAGCTTTAAACATTTCTGGTCTTCCTCACAACCTGCTAAACTTATCACAGTTAAGTGACAGAAGAGTTGTCTACTGACATACCGGTCCATTCAGTGAATTAGTGACATCGCTTCCTTAGAATTCCAGAGTTTTGGGGCACGTGGGTGGCTCGGATGGTTAAGCTTTTGACTTTGACTCAGCAGGCTCCCTGCTCAGCGCCTCTGCCCCTCCCACCACTCATGCACGCTCACACTCTCTCTCAAATAAATAAATAAAATCTTAAAAAATAGAATTCCAGAGTTTCGATTGATTACATTTTGAAGTACATAAGAAATAAATATAAACTTGAAAATATCTCTGATTTCTTCCTAAGAAATAAATTCAAGATTTACAGCTTAAATTTACTTAAAAATTTTGGATCTCTATAATTCAACAACAATTTAAGAAGCACGTTGTGCTTTGAATGACATCTACAATTTTGTAGGCCATTTGGGTCATATATTGACCCAGATTTAGCATAACCTGGTACATCGGGACTTTTTATAAGATCGCTTTGATTACTTCGATTTTTTTTTAACTCTCAAGGAACCAAGAATTACCTTGGTTTTCATAAAAACATAAATATGTTGGCAGGGATCTTGAGGTTACTCATGTTAGCAAGTAGTTCTCATTTCTGTGAAGGATTTTTAGGGAACCAGTGCATAATCATGGTTTTGTCGTTTGGTAGTGGTCTTAGGTAACCACTTAATTATTATTGCTTAAGTATGAGGTCATACAAAGTGTCTACACTGTGCTCAGTAAAAGAACCAGACCTCTCTTGACATCTCTGTCGCCACTGTTCCAGCATTCCACTGTCGACTTCAGGCTGATGGGCGGTACAGTCAAACAGAACCACTGCAGCGGGGCCAAAATGTGCCTGCCAGTGTGACAAAAGGATCTGTGTTCTATGGCTTTGCAGTGGGCTTCGGTAGTGGTTCTCAGCCGGAGGAATGAAGTGAATGGGTAAGAAGTCAAGTCATGCTGATAATGTTGACGATGTTGACAGCAGACATGCAGAGAGCTCACGTGTGGCATATGCACTGTTCTGCGGGCTTGCTGTGCACTCATTCATTGCATTCCCACAACCACTTTACAAGGAAAGGATTCTTATTCTCCCCTATTGACAGGTGTGGAGCTTGATCAAGGCATAGGCTGATGAAATGACTTGCCCCAATTAGGGCAGGTAGTGAAATGGCAGAGAATTTAGACTATCCAGTCTGGCTGATGTTCTGAACTCCTGTGTCCCCTTTTAAGAGGAGCTGGAGAAACTTCTCTTCTTTTTAGAGAACTAGTAAGTCCATCGAGATGATCTAGTTCTACCCCCCATATTTCAAAAAAGAGTTCTTATTTTCCTTGTCGTTCCCTTGAGGACAAGCACTGTCCTACTGTTCCTTTATCTTTGCTTTTCCCTGGAGCCCCCTCATGTAACAGAGCTTTCCTGATGGAGTCAGTATTTGCTGGCTTGAACTGGAAGCAGGTGGTCTGGGCTATATCAGGGAGCAGTGAGGTAGAAAGTTGCACCAGGGCACCAGAGGCAGCAATGCAAATGGCCAGGGGTATAAAGTAACAGGGAGGGTGGGGACCGAGGGTAGAGAAGAGCATGCCCCACATCCACAGGCCTGCCCTCTGCATCTGGCGTCCGGGTGGGCATGCTCACTTCGTTCTTGTCTTTAATGCCTTGGATGAACAGATTGACGTGCTGATGGTGAGGGGCAGAGGCACAGGTCAGAACACTTCTACCGTCTCTGCCTTACAGGTCTTGAACAAGGAGAAGAACTCCAAGCAGCCCCTAGATGTCACACTTTTGAAGTTGCCAAGTTCAAGTTTAGTGGAAAAATGAATGAAGCCCGGCTGATGTAGGAAGACAGGGTGTAAAATTATTTCCAGCAGGGGCGCTTAATTTTTATTTGCACTCATGGACCTCCGTCCCAAATCTTTGCTCCCCAGCCCTAGCCATGGGGACATAAAACAAACCCCCCCTAAATATGGTTGAGTGTATATCATTCTTGTCAGAGTTCTTTTGGTGAACATAGGTTGCTCAGCAAGTTTTTTCCCTTTTTGGGTTAGATGTTTTCTTGCAGGGTTTTAAAACAATCCCTATTAGCTGTTTGTTCTGATAAAGTTCTTGAGACTAAAAGTACCCACTTTTCCTTGTGTCTGTCTGCCTTCCCCCCACTGCTAAAGGCATGATGGACAGACCTGTGTCAGATATAAACTCAGTTTAGAGTACCCAGTCCCATGGGAAGCATTCCTGACTCTATTTCATTAGCCTGTAAAAATGCTTCATTTTGTTACTTTGTTTTGTTTTGATCTCCATTACATGGCAGTGTTACAATACCAACATAATTACTAATGCAGCCAAAAATAGAGTAAAGAATGATATTTAGTGTGTAAATTAGCAGAATCTGGAATCATCTATGTAACTTGACAATTGCATATAAAAGATATTCAGCTTTCAGAATTATGTGTTTATTTCCCACAGTTTCCTCAAGAGTTTCTGATTTTCTTTGGCTGAAATGGGGCCACATTCTCTTTTTGTGGCATTAATCTGATTTCTGCAGAACTGTACTCTGTATTTCATGATTTGGCTAATCCTTATTGATCATTGCTTGCCCATTGCCCTCTTGGCCAGTTTCTCACTGAAACGTTTTTCTCTACAGTGGTAGTCTTCACACTCCTTAGCAAGCTTTCCTGACCTTCGGAAGAGAAACCATTTAGTGTAACCTTCCTGGCACACTGAATAAAAGCACTGGGCATGTGAAGGGTTAGCCAGCAGATTTTTAAACCAGCTGCTTGAGCATGCCCGTTTCTTAGGCAGGTCTAGGCCAGGAGGAATCCAAGGTGACTGACCATGTCAGTAATAAGGAGCGATCTTACCTGTAGCCTCTCCAGTCTGTGGGGGGCAGCCCTTGACCTCACAGCCCTCTGCCCATTGACCTTGACCTTCACAGCGCTGCATGATTTGTCCAGGTTTCTTGTGTATGGACATAAGCCAGGGGGCTTTGGGCAGTGCCTGCAATCTGCCCTCACAAATGGAGCCTTACTCATCAGCTTATCGTGGGGAAGAGTTACATGTTTTTTACATTTTGCCCAATCCAAGAAAATAGGTGTTTATTTCCATCATTTGGTTTTTAGGTCATGTCATCTTTCTGAGTGGTCTGGGACATGGCACATAATGTGATTATTTTAGGATTCCCCTTGTGTTCTTGACACAGTGCTAGTCCCCATTGAACAGAGTTCTGGTAAATGAATCTTTCTAATATTGGAAGTGGGCAAATTGTTTAAATAATTAGTTGGACTACTTAAAATAGCTCAAAGAAGGATAGCCACTTCCCGTGAAACAACTTTATTCATGAGTTTAAGAATTTTTTTCTTTTTTTAGAGAGGGGGAGGGGGAGAAAGGGGGGGCAGGGGAGGACAGAGGGAGAGGAAGAAAGAGAATCCAGAGCAGGATCCATGCCCAGCATGGTGCCTGAGGCAGGGCATGATCTCACAAGCCTGAGATCATGACCTGAACTGAATGAAACCAGAGGTCCGTTGCTTAACCGACTGAGCCCCACCCCATGAGTTTGAGATTCTAAGAACAGGTCAGAATACATGATTTTTCTTTTTTCCATGCTATAGGTTTAGGAATTGGAAGTGACCAGGTTGGCAGTCAGATTCTAGTAGAGGGGATTTTTTATTTTTCATATTATATCATAAGACAATGTAGACATGTATAGGGAGAATGACCTAATACAGTACCTATTATAAATCCAAGGATCTCAGCATTCTAACTGCCCTATAATTTGAAAACAAAATAGCTGTTTCTAATGGATTCTTTTTTTTTTTTTTCCTAATGGATTCTTAGTTGATAAGATCCAGGATAAGTGTAGCTTATGGCCTTAAAAATCATTTATCATCCCCTAGAGAGGATGAAGAAGTAAGTAACAGAAGTTACCCTTTTTTGAGGACCTACTTAATGCCAAGCCCTGTGAGAGACATTCTTCATATATTACCTCTTTTCATCCCATCATCCCCATTTCACAGATAAGAAAAACCAAGGTTTAAAGTGTTTATGGGCCTGGACAGAGCATCCACATCATACCATGTTCATAATCGAATGAACGTTGGTTTATGCCTGTAGATTTGTTCTTGTCTGTTTTGTTTTTGATTGCTCCTACCCTCAACAGGTTGGTGTGAAAATTCTCAAGAGAGATGTATTGGAAATAATGCCCCGAGTTGATGCTGGTGGGGGTGGGGCTCAAAAACCGGAGGTTTCAAGAGTGTCATGTGATGTCTTCTCTGACATTGATAATCTCTCTGGTTCCTTCTCTGTGAAGTGGATGTAGAAACACTTCATGAGTTGTTGCGAGAATACTCTGATATAATCATATAAAAGTATATTGATTTAGTAAGTATTTAAGCATGTTTTAATATGACAACTGTACCTGGCACTAGGTAGACAGTGGTGAATGATAATAGTGATCATTTATGAAGTGCTTACTGCATGCCAGGGGTCATTTTAAGTGCTTTCCCTATATCTTCACATTTGAATTTAACCGTAGAAGACACGAGGTTAAGTGTTATTAACCCTATCTCCATGGGACACCTGGGTGGCTCAGTCAGTTAAGCATGTGCCTTCAGCTCGGGTCGTGATCCCAGGGTCCTGGGATCCAGTCCCACGTCGGGCTCCTTGCTCAGTGGGAGCCTGCTTCTCCCTCTGCCTCCTGCTCCCCCTGCGTGCACTCTCTCTCTCTCTCTGACAAATAAAATCTTAAAAAAAAAAAAAAAAAACTTATCTCCACATAAAATGTTGAAACCACCGCCCAGAGAAGTTAAGTGACTTGCTGAGGTCACACAGCCAGTGTGTGGTGGAGCTCGGTCAGAACTCAACAATCCACCTCTAAAACCTACATTTTAATCATGACATCGTAGTGTCTGTGCACTGCTGGCACAGACGATCCCTGCTCCCTGCCCCCCCCCATCCCCTGAGGAATCTCAGAATCCAGCGGGGAAAGGACAGAACATAAGCAAACACGAAGAACATGAATGCGACACATTGTGCTAAGTGCTACGAACGGAGGGGACAGTGCGATGAAAGGGACAAGCAAGCTGAGCGAAGTGAGGCTGGTCAATCTGGCAAGGCCGCTCTGGATGGGTGACGTTCAAGCAAAGATCTAGCAGGATTGCAGTTAGCCAGGGGACCAGCGGGGAACAGAGGCCTTCCGCAGAGGGGACAGTACGTGGTGTATAAGCCCAGAGGTGGGAGGAATCTCTATACCAGGGGCTCCTGTAAAGCAGCTGCCCAAAATAAGTGAACGCGGTTACTGAGAAAGAATACTTCGATCTTAGAAACCACTCCCGATCAGTAGAAGAAAGATCTTGCAGCTGCCTCTGTGGCCGTCGTGTTTTCTCTCTTTCATTACATATGTTCAAATTTATATGCATGAAAGAGATTTCGCGTATCTGAATGCCTATAACTGGCCACATGTCACCGTCCCCTCCCCTCTTCCAAATGCAGGAGAACAGAAGGAAGGAGAAGTTTTGAAGTCCTGCCTCCAAATATTTCCTTAGTGGTCTTTGATGGGGCTTGATTCCTTAGAACCTGACATGTGGTCATAAAAAATGATGTTCCTCTGCCTTTGTATACGTTCTTTAAAAAAAAAAAAAAAAAAAAAGATTTAACAGAGTCATAATTCTGAGCAGGAAAATCTTCACAAGAGCATAGTAATAGTATATGCTGAAACACGCTATGCATAAAACTAATGAATGCTGATTTATTTGCTCTGTTTTTCACAGACCAGCATGCAGCAGACCACCAAAAATGTTTCCTGAAAAACCTTTCTGCGGGTACCTGCCCGTGCCTTTCGATTCTGCCACAAGAGGCAATGTTTCTGTTTAAAAAAAAAAAAAATTGCTGAAAATCCCGTATCTCTTGTCCCTCTCGTGGTACATTGACCTCCTGAGCGACACCGGCTCTTTTCCCCAAATGTAAAGTAGGATTATGTTCACTTTTAATTTGCATGACTGGTTAACCGTGTCACTAACCCTTGCTATGTCTTTATAAATCGCAATTAATTAAACTAGAGCTTGCCAGTGAAAACATACCCTTCTAAATATAGATTTGGGTTCTGCGGCCCTGTCCAGGGGGAAAAAAAATCCCTTTTATTAGAAATCGCTGATCTCACATCAAAGCAGTACGAGAAGATCAAGCTCTCTTTCATTTTTAATAAAGAGGCTTTCTGATCTCCGAGGGCTCACCTGACCACACTGCAGCCAGCACGGGCAGCCTGTGAGGAGCGGCCTGTGGAGGTCACAACCTGCTTGCAAAGGTCACTGCTTGTTCTGGACTTGCTGTGTTTCGTGCGGCTAATCTGTGAATCAGATGGAACTTCAAATCTCCCTGTGATTTCCTTTAGGCTGCTAGCAGTAATATGTATCAGTGTAGTTTTTAAGCATTTTTTAAAGACTGATTTTGAATATCTTTGGGAGAAAAGAGTTTTGTATTACAGGAAGGTAAAATATGTACGTGCTTCTACTTCAGTTTAAATTTCCTTTTTTTTCTTTTCTCAAGTCTGCCGGTAGACTGTCTTCTAGTCTCCAAAAATCTTGGATATGTTTGCAACCTTAACTGTAAAAGAGATGGTAGGCTTCAGTCGCCACGTGTCCCTTTTGCAGGATTATAAATCCTTCTAGTCCAAAATGTTTCCCCAAACACCAGAATACAAGTTCGCTGTGAACAGAAAGGTTCCAGGGAAGGGTAAGAGTGGCCTCTGGTATCTATCAGCGTGTAAGAAGTATTTCGCAGTCCTGAAACTATTCTTTCCTGATTTGTAAATCCAAAGACTTGACTCCCAGGCTTCTAGCTCCTTTTACAGAACACGTTGGATCTTTTGCCAGGGTCTCTGTGAATGTGCTCCCTGCCTGTTCATTTCCTGCTGCTTTTCGAAAGCCTCCTGCTTCCTTTCTGCCAGTTGCATCTGCTCAGGCCTAAGCGAAAGCAGCTTCCAGAAAGCACCGGCCAACATCTGAGCAATGGGAGGGCTGTGTGTTATTCCGCTTGTGAAACTGAGGTGGAGGTCTGTTTGAAGCCCTTCCATCCTGTAGTTATGCCATCAGATTTCTCTTTGGACCTTTAACCAACTCTTCTGCTTTTGTGGTCTTGTTTTTCACTTATTTGAAGTGTTATAATCCGTATTTTTTCATAACATTCCTTTGTGCCCCCTCAGTAACGTGTTGTAATTTTCTGCAGAGAATTATTACAAATTTTTTTTGCTGTTTGGTATTTTATGTGTGTGTGTACGTGTGTATAGACATGCACCACTACATGTGTGTGTATGTGTACATACGTGTATATATGCATATGTATATGTACACACAGCTATTGTACTTGGCGCCTGCTTAAATAGTTTTATAGTTCATTCTAAGTTTTTCTGAGGTAGTCTATCATGTGATTTCTAGATCATGAGAATTGTTTCTCTTTCAGATATTTCTTACCATTTATTGTTTTTTTCTTGTCATATTTCATTGGCTAGAGTATCTTTAAGACTCTAACGTTTTATTTAGACACTCATCCTTAAGGTTTGAGTGAATTCATAGTTAGCAGTGATGTCCTAGAGTAATAATCCAGCTTTCGTTATTAGATGTAAAAGCTGCAGTCTAAGTAATTCATTTTTAAAAAAAATATTTATCTGTGTATTTTAGAGAGAAAAAGTGAGTAGGGGGAGGATCAGAGGAAGAGGGAGAGAATCCTCAAGCAGACTCCCCACTGAGCATGGATTCCAATGTGGGGCTCGATCCCAGGACCCTAAGATCATGACCTGAGCCAAAACCAAGAGTTGGATGCTTAACTGACTAAGCCACCCAAGCTCCCCATAAGTAATTCATTTTAGAGGGAAATATCAAAGACCATGTATCAAAGTGAAATATTCCTCCAAAGACAATGAAGAAAATTATAGTAGTTCCATTCATCAAATGCTTACTAGATGTCAGGTACAAGCTTAAAAGGTAAAAATGTATTGTATTATTTGATTCTTAGAATAACCTTCTGAGAAAAAGTCTTATAGTGCCCATTTTACTGCCAGGGGGACTGAAGCTTAGAAAATAAGTAACCTGTCAGACATTCTCATAGCATAGTGATCAGGGCAAGCTCTTATGTGTCCAGAGTCTGCTGCTTTACACCACCAGGATGTTTTGATGTTCATGCCCCATGGTGGGTAAGATGTCTTCCGTTTTCCTGTCGGTGATTAGAAAGCCTTAAAGGACTCTACTTGTGAGGAAGATTAGATTCTGATAAATAGCTCATGTTTATCTCTTCATTTTGTGTTACTTGGTATTAGAGGTCAGCATACCTTTTCCAAAAAGGGTCAAAGAATAAAAGTTTTAGGCTTTTGGGGCCATGCTGTTTCTGTCACAACTACTTGACAATATTCATGTAGCCCTGGGGCTCCTGGGTGGCTCAGTCAGTTAAGTGGCTGCCTTCAGCTCAGGTCATGATCCCAGGGTCCTGCAATTAAGCCCTGCATTGGACTCCCTGTTCAGCGGGGAGCCTGCTTCTCCCTCTCCCTGCAGCTCCCCTTGCTTGTGCTCTCTCTCTGTCAAATAAATAAATAAAATGTTTTTTTTAAATGTTTATAAAAAAAATTACTGATATAGCTGTAAAGCAACTGTTGATAATACAGAAATGAATGGGTGTGATTGTGTTCCTGTAAAACTTTATTGATGGACATGTGCATTTCGATTTCATGTAATTTCACACATCACAAGAAAATTTTTTTCTGGTCATTTCAGACCTCATAAGCCTTCCTAAAACAGCCCACAGCCAAAATTTATTCAGGAGGTTATAGTTTCTCAACCTTGCTTAACACACTCAAGTCTTAGAACTCCAGGTAAATGGAGAGGTGTGCATTTGAGCAGCATTTCCAGAAATCATCCTTCCCATGACATTGATTTAACAAACATTTCGAGGGGCCACCGACTGCATGGCAGCCCCAGCTTGGTCAGCAAGGATACAGAAGATGATTAAGATAGTCTTTGTTTTCGAAGAGTTTACAGTGTAGTTGGAGAGAGGGGTAGCAGGGTGGAAGTGGTAAAAAAAAAATAAACAATTGTGACACAATATGAAACATACTTCAGACTTACAAGCAGAGTAATGCAGAGGATCGTGGACGCCAGCAAGCTCCTGTGAATCGTGGGTTTTCTGGAATCGCAGACCCTCTAGAACTGCCTCCCTTCCCCCTCAGTGTCTTGTAGGGGATGCAGTCTTTTGGGAGAGATTCACAAGTTTTTAGGTCATATGATGGAATTCCTGATTCCACACTGCTCTGCTGGAGACGATTCAGATACCGCAGAGCAGCAAGCAAACCCGGCATCTTTTTAATCCAGCGCCATCTGCCCACCCACTCCTCCCAAATGCTCATTTTGGTCCTCTGAAGCTTGGCGAAGCTCTCCTCATCTGATTTAGTGCCTCAGAAATGAGAATGAATGGGGGATGGGGGTTGTGCGTTGGCCCTGGAAGAGGTGTCCAGAAGCGTGAAGTCTCACGCTAGGCTGTGCAGGGAGGAGGGGACCAGTGGCACTTAATGCATACTGACCAGTTTAAAGAGTCTACAGCTGCAGAATGTTCCCCAGGGGCAGAGGACATTGGCAAAGCTTCCCTGTGCTTGTCTCCTCATTTTTTTTCTTGCTAACATGTCTTGCTTGGATTAAACTCTTGACTCTCCCATGCCAGTAGTTCTTTGGTTGTGTTCCTGCTGGTTTTTTTCAGCCTCCTAGCTTTCAAACCAGGGGCAACCCACTTTCTCACCAGCCCCTGTGCTTCTTAAATGTAGAGCTTCTGCGGGCTCAGTCCCTAACACCGTGCTTTTCCGGTGTTTACGCATTCCCCTGGACTGATCCTGTCCTCACTTGTGGTTTCACTACCATCTGGGCACTGATGGCTTTCAGATCACTATCCCCAGTTAGACCTGTCCCCTGGCTTTGTGTTTCTTCCTCCAGCTCTCTTCCCAAAGAGCTCATCTCTTCCTCTGCAAGACCTTTTTGCCTCTACTCTGTCTCCCCTTCCTTCTCTCTGTCTCTCAGTCTCTGTCTCTCAGTCTCTCTACTTAATTAGCCTGCAAGTCTCTGATAGTCTTTCTTTTCCTTTGCCCCATTCTTCTGCTAATCTAGACCCAAGTATCTGGTAGCCTGAATCTGAAGTGCGGCTATAAGGCCAACTTGGATTCCATTCAAGGTATCTTCTACTTTAGTTCACTCACGATGCAGCTTATAAACGGCCCCAGGATATACACACTATGAGTACCTACGTGTAGCCCCCCTGTGTGCTAGTGATAGCTTCTCAGATACAAATCATGCATTCCTTCTGCGTAAAACCCTTCTGTGGGTTTCCCTTTGCTTTAAAACCTGCCAAGTGTGGAATGCAGGTTTTGCACTGCACAACCCTGGGAGGCATCATTCTCATCATAACCTGTATGAATAGCGCCTCTTTCAGTGTGCAGTGTGTAGCCTGTTCTACTGTACATGACAGTTCTGACTCACAGGATCCAGCAACATCTACTCTTGAACTTTTGACCCACCATGAGAGCCCATACACCTCTCTCCCCAAACGCCAGTCCCAGAGTTTCTGTCTCAGTAGCTCTGCAGTTGGGCCTGAACATACGTCTGTCTGTCGGGTTCCCAGGTGATGTGATGCTGCTGATCCAGGGACCACACTTTGAGAACCACGGATACAGACATAGCCTGATATGACAGAACTTTTTCTGTTGTAACATTTTACGTCTACATGTAGGCTACCTAATCCAGTTTTGTAAGAGCTAGAGGTATCTGCATTTTATAAAAACAAAGGAAATGATTGCATTTACCCATTTCTTATTAACCCATACAAGCAGCACATGAGCACATTTTTCTTGAAAATCTTTGAAAAATTACAGATCTGTCCAAAGTCCCGTTTGACTTCCCCTCATCTCTGCCCCAGCTATCTCTTACCAGTTGGTATTTATCCCTTTAGACTCCATTCTGCATTTGCTGGTAGAATATACCCTTACTGGGCTGGTCCCCCTACCCCCACCAAGAATCACATAATAGTGGATCTCCTGGCCTGCAACTTGCTGTTTTTCTTCCAGCAGTGTTGGACATTCTCTCCATTCTGGGCCTTTGCTGAACCTTGATTGCCTCTCCATCTATTGCCATCTTTTCCACCCTGCTCTCTGCCAGGGACCCAAACAACAGTCCAGTGCTCTCTGGCTTCTAAGTGGGTTTGGCCATGGGAGCGCTGTGCAGGAGGCTATCAGGGTGAGAGGAAGGAAAATGAAGTTGGAGGATCATTTCTCACCTTCTCCCTGAGAGGTTATGTCAGGTTGGCTACGGCTGTCGAGGGAAGCTCACTACACCTCTCAAGGTACACTCTGCAGGAAGTGGGCCCAGACATGGTAAGAGCCCACTTCTCTTGTCCTGTGGCCCTCCTCCCATACCTGTTGGGTAAGTCAGTCCTGTTTGTGTTAAGTATGTCCTCTGTTTCCTTGCTACAGAAGTATACCTCACTTTTTTTTTATTTGTATGTGTGTGTATGAAGATACACATAGAACATAAAATTTACCATCTTAACCATTTTTTTCATTTTTTCTTTTTTATTGTGATAAAATGAGTGTATAACACAATATACGTTTTAGGTATACAAAATTAGAATTTGAGATCAGTATTCATGACAATGTGATCACTACCAAAATTCTTGTTACCATTCATCACCATCCCCTTGGTCACCTTGGCCCATTTCACCAAACTCCCAGCCCCCTTCCCCTCTGGAAACCACTAATCTGTTCTTTGTGTCTGTAAGTTTGGTTTTTGTTTTGTTTCTGTTCACTTATAGGTAAAATCATAGTGTTTCTGTCTTTCTCTTCTAATTTCACTTCACATTATATCATCAGGGTCTATCCAGGCTGTCGCAAATGGCAAGATTTCACTCTTTCTTGTGGCTGAGTAATCTTGTGTTGTGTGTGGTTTCCACATGTTCTCTGTTCATCTGTCATTGGACATTTAGGGTGTTGCCGTATAGTGGCTACTGTAAGCAATGCTGCTGTGAACATTGGGGTGCATATATCTTTTCGAATTAGTATTTCTATATTTTTCAGATCAGCACCCAAGAGTGGAATAGCCTGATCATGTAGTAGTTTTATTCTTAATATTTTGAGTGATCTCCACAAACTGTTTTCTAGAGTGACTGTAGCAGTTTACTTTCCCACCAGCAGAGCACAAGGGCTCCCTTTTCCCCACATCCTCACCAACGCTTGTTATTTCTTGTCTTTCTGATCGTCATTCTAACCAGGATGAACTGCTACCTCATTGTGGTTTTGCTTTGCGTTTCCTTGATAATGAGTGATTTTCAATAGCATTTCACGTGCCTGTTGGCCATCTATAAGTCTTCTTTGGGAAAGTGTCTATTCAGATCCTCTGCCCATTTTTAAATTAGGTTATTTGGGGCCTTAAAGTGGTATGAATTTGTTGTACATTTTGGGTGTTATCCCTTTGTTGAGTACATAATGTGCAAATATCTTCTCTCGGTAGGTTGCTTTCCGTCTTTCTTTGCTGTGCTGAAGTTTTTTAGATGTAATTCCATTTGTTCATTTTTGCTTTTGTTTCCCTTGCCTTTGGAGTCAGATCCACAAAAACATCACTAAGACTGATGATGTCAAGGAGCTTACTGCCTGTGTTTTTGTTTTAGGAATTTTATGGTTTCAGGTCTTACATTCAAGTCTTCAATCCATTTTGACTTAATTTCTAAATATGGTCTAAGGTAGTTGTCTAGTTTCATTCTTTTGCATGTGATTGTCCAGTTTTCCCAGCACCATTTATTGAAGGGGCTATCCTTTTTCTATTGGTTCCTTTGTCATAAATTAACTGTACGTGTGTAACTGTATTTCTGGGTTCTCGATTCTGTCCCGTTGATCTGTGTGTCTCTTTTTATGCCAGTACTGTATGTACTGTTTTGATTACTGTAGCTGTGTAATACAGTTTGAAGTCAGGGTACATGATGACCTCCAGCTTTGTTCTTTCTTAATATTGCTTTGGTTGTTCAGGATCTTTTTATGGTTTCACACAAATTTTAGAATTATTCTTGTTCTGTCAAAATGTCATTGGAATTTTGAAACAGAGTACATCGAATCTGTAGATTGCTTTGCGTAGTATGAACATTTTAACAATGTTGATTCTTCTGATCCATGAACATCAGGTATCTTTCCATTTATTTGTGTCTTTCGTTTCCTTCATCATTATCTGATAGTTTTTGGTATATATAGTTCGTTCACTTCTTTGGTTAAATCTATTCCTAATTGTTCTGTTCTTTTTGATCCAATTGTAAACGGGATTGTTTTCTTAATTTCTCTTTCTGATAGTTTGTTATTAGTGTATATAAACACCACTGATTTCTATAGATTGATTTGTGTCCTGCAACTTTACTGAATTCATATATCCTAACAGTTTTTGGTGGAAT
Source organism: Ursus arctos (assembly GCF_023065955.2). Lineage (NCBI taxonomy): Eukaryota > Metazoa > Chordata > Mammalia > Carnivora > Ursidae > Ursus > Ursus arctos. The sequence continues at coordinate 53,537,258 of NW_026622808.1, read as the reverse complement.
CTTTAGGGTTTTCTGTATAAAGTATCATGTCATCCGCAAATAGTGACAGTTTTACTTCTTTCTTTATACTTTGTATGCCTTTTATTTCTTTTTCTTGCCTGAACGCTGTGGACTTCCAACATTATGTTGAAAAAAAGCAGCAAAAATGGGCATTCTTGTTTCTAATCTAAGAAGAAAAGCTTTCAGCTTTTCTCTCTTGCATATGGTGTTAGCTGTGAGTTTCTTATATACAGCCTTTATTTCCTCTAGGTATTTTCCCTCTCTGTCCACTTTGTTGAGAGTTTTTATCATAAATGGGTGTTGAGTTTTGTCAGATGTTTTTTCTTGATCTGTTAAGATAATCATATGATTTTCATCCTTCATTTTATTAATGAAATGTATCATGTTGGTTGATTTGCAGATGTTGAACCATTCTTGAATCCCTAGAATAAATCCTACTTGATTATATTGTATAATCCACTTATGTATATATATGTATGTGTGTGTATATATATATATATATATGAGACAGAGAGCGAGAGCGTATGCAAGAGAGAGAGAGCATGCACATGTGCAGGGAGAGAACCAGAGGGAGAAGCGGACTCCCCGCTGGGCAGGGACCCAGAGGCAGGCTCAATTTCAGGCCCATGAGATCATGACCTGAGCTGACGTCAGACACTTAACTGACCGAGCCATCCAGGAACCGCATTGTATAACCCTTTTAATGGATTGTTGAATAGAGTTTGCTATTATTTTGTTGAGTATTTTTGCATCTTTGTTCATTAAGCATATTAGCATGTAATTTTCTTGTTTTGTAGTGTCCTTGCCTGGTTTTGTATCAGGATAATGCTGGCCTCAAAATATATTTGGAAGCATTCCCTCATCTTCAATTTTTTTGGCATTTTTGAGAAGGATGGGTATGGATATTGAATGTTTGGTAAAATTCACTGGTGAAGCCATCTAGTCCTGGAGTTTTATTTGTTGGGAAATTGTCAGTTATTGATTCAGTGTCCTTACCAATAAATGGTCTATTGAAACACTCTATTTCTTCATGATTCAGTTCTTGAAGATTGTATGTTTCTAGAAATTTGTCCATTTCTTCTGCCTGTTTAATTTGTTGGCACGCAATCATAATAGTCTCTTGTGATCCTTTTTACTTCTGTAGTATCAGTTGTAATCTCTCCTTTTTCGTTTTTGGTTTTGTTTATTTGAACCCTCTTTTTTTTCTTGGTTACTCTAGTTAAAGGTTTGTCAATTTTGTTATCGTTTCAAAAAGTCCGTTTCACTGATGTTTTCTGGGTTTTGGGGTTTGTTTTTTGGTTTTTGGGTTTTTTTAGTCTCTACATCAGTTATTTCCACTCTTACTTTTATCATTTCCTTCCTTCTAGCTTTGGGCTGTGTTTGTTCTTCCTTCTCTAGTCCCTTAAGTGTAACAGACTATTTATTTGAGAGTTTTCTTATTTCTTGAGGTACTTCTATATTGCTATGAATTTCCCTTTTTGAACCACTTTTGTTGTATCCCATAAAGTTTGGAATGTTATATTTCTGTTTCCATTTGTCTCTGTATTTTTAAAATTGCTTCTTAGATTTCTTCATTGACCCGTTGGCTGTTCAGTAACATGTTTAATCTCCACATTTTGATGGTTTTTCTTTTTGTAATTGATTCCTAATTTCATACCATTGTGGTCTGAGAAGATGCTTGTTATGAGTTCTGTCTTGAATTTAATGAGAATTGTTCTGTGGTCAGCATTTGATCTGTCCTGGAGAATGTTCCATGTGCACTTGAGAAAAATGTGTATCCTGCTGCTTTTTGATGGAATGTTTGCATGCGTCTATTAAGTCCATCTGGTCTGATATGTTGTTTAAAGTCCATGCTTTCTTACTGATGTTCTCTGGATGATCTATGTACTGTCTAAGTGGGGTGTTAAAATTCCTTACTATTACTATGTTGCTATCACTTTCTCCCTTTATGTCATTAATACTTATTTTCTATATCCTGGTGCTCCTATGTTGGGTGCGTTTGTATTTATAAGTGTTATATATCCTTGCTGGACTGATCCCTTCGTCACTATGTAATGTCTTCTTTGTGTTTCATTGCAGTCTTTGTTTAAAGTCTATTTTGTCTGCTATGAATACAGCCACACCAGCTTTCTTTTTATTTCCATTTGCATGGGGTATCTTCTTCCATTCCTTCACTTTCAGTCTGTGTGTTTACTTACTCCTGAAGTGAGTTTCTTATAGGCAGCATATGGATAGATCTTGTTGTACTTCAGTGGCTTTTTTTGGCATTATGTTTAGATTCCTTTTTCATTATCTTTTGGGTATTTGCTATGAGTTTTTGCTTTGCGGTTACTAAGAGGCTCACATATAGCCTCCCATGTATATAGCTGTCAGTCTGTTTTAAGCTAACAGCAACATAAATATGAGCACGTTCCAGAACCTTATATTTTTTACTCCCCCCACACCCACATTTTGTATTTTTAATATCACATATTACATCTTTTTATTTTATGCCTACTTTAATTATTGTAGTTTTCCTTCATTGTATTACTACTTTTGTCTTTTAACCTTCATACTTTATAAATGATTGACTCCTACTACCTTTACTATATAGTTACCTTTTTCAGTGATATTTTTACTTTTGTATGTTTTGTTGTTGTTGTTGTTGTGAACGCCATTTCTTTTCAGCTCATACAAGTCCCTTTAACATTTATTGTAAGGCTGGTTTAGTGATGATGAGCTCCTCACGCTTTTGCTGATCTGGAAAACTCTTGATCTCTCTTTCAATTCTGAATGATAACCTTGCCAGGTAGAGAATTCTGGGTTGGAAGTTTTATCCTTCAACTCTTTGAGTGTGTTCTGCCACTCCCTTCTGGCTTGCAAGGTTTCTGCTAAGAAATATGCTGATAGCCTTTTGGGGTTTCCCTTGTATGTAACACTTAGTCATTTTTTTTTTTTCTTGCTGTTTTTAAGATTATCTTTTATCTTGAACTTTTGTCATTTTAATTCTAATGTGTATTTTTGTAGATATCTTTGGGTTTTTTTTATTTGGGACTCTCTGCTTCCAGGACCAGGATATCTGTTTCCTTTTAGATTAGGGAAGTTTTCAGCTATTATATTTTAAATAAGTTTTCTGGCCCTTTTTCTCTCTCTTATCCTTCTGGGACATCTATAATGTGAATATTATTTTATGTGGAATTGTCCTAGTGGTTCCTTAAAGAATCTTCATCTTTGAAAATGTTTTTTCATTCGGTGCTCTGTTTGGGTAATGTCTATCCCTCCGTCTTCCAACTTGCTGATCTGTTCTCCTGCTTCATCCAGTCCACTGTTGAGCCCCTCTAGCATATTTTTCAGTTTGGTTACCGTATTCTTCAGCTTTGTAACTTGTGTTGCTTTTTTTCTCTTTTTTCTGTCTCTTTGTTGAAGACCTTACTGTGTTTTTCCATTCTTCTGCCAAGTTTGGTAAACATCTCTATGATTGCTTCTTTGAGCTATTGATCAGATATGTTGCTTATCTCCAGTTCATTAATTTTTTTCAGTCTTCCTCTGTCTCTTCATTTATCCTGACTTCCTATGTTTGTTTCTGTGTACTAAGCGAAGAAGCTGTTTCTCCCAGTCTTGAAGGTGTGTTTGATTCTATTGTCTGTGCCGTGCCTTACAGAGTAGTAGCCTTCTAAGTTGTCTCTGCAATTGTTTCAGTCCTGTAGGCCCAGAAATGCAAGCCCCATGGTCAGCAGAGCCAGGTGTTCAAGGATGTTCCGTCTGTGAGCTGCATGAACCTCCAGGGGCTAAGGGGCTGGGGCAGTCCTGCTTGTGGGGTCTGGCAGGGTGAAGGCCACAGTAGCTTGGGATGGAGGCAGCAGGGTGAGCACAGGTGCTAGTTGTGGCAGGGTGGGAGACCAGGTGGCTAAGCACTGGGCCAGGTCTGGTTGATTATAGGGGAATATGGGGGTGAAGCACGTGGCACTAGGAAGGTAGATGGAAAACACCAAAAATAGCATCTGTCCACACTGTGCTAACAAGAAAGAAGAGGAGTTTAAAAAAAAAAAAAAAAGTGGTGCTCACGAGCACCTCTGTCCTGGGACAGATCTCCCTCTCACCCCTGCCCCTTCAGTGTACCCCCTAAGACTAATCCGCCTATCTCACTCACACACAGCTAGCGGAATGGTGTCTCGGTTTCCTGCAGCCCTCTGGCTTTCCTGCATGCTAGCTCCACTGGTTGTCCAAGCCAGTAGCTGTGGAGGCTCACCTTCCTGGTGCAGATCTCCGTGGGCTAGAGTGCCCAATGTAGGGCCCAAACCCCTCTGCAGAGAGAAGCTGTCCACTTGTGATAGCCCTCCCTCTTGTGGGTTACAGTGCCAGGGGCTGGGGGTGGGGTCCTGGCCACACTGCTTTACTGCCCCCCTCTGCTCCTCTTACTAGTCGGAATGTGGCTTTTTTCGTTTTCTTTTTTGCCCGTGTGTGTGTGTGTGTGTGTGTGTTTACCAGTGTGTGTGTGTGTGTGTGTGTGTGTGTGTGTGTGTGTTGTAGAAGAGCTGTTCTATAGTCTTCAGGTCTTTTTGGATAGAATTGTTCTATATGGACCTGTAACTTCGGTGTGTCCTTGGGAGGCGGTAAGCCTCAGGTTCTTCCTATGCCATCATCTCAAACCCTCTCCCTTAGTCTTAATCATTTTTAAGTGTTCAACTCAGTGGCATTAAGTACATTCACACTGTTGTGCCGCTACCACCACTGTCCATCTCCAGAACTTTTTGATTGTCCCAAACTGAAACTCAGCTCACTGAACCATTCCCTTTTCTTCCTTCCCTCCAGCCCCTGGCAACTAATGTTCTACTTTGTGTCTCTATGAATTTAACTACTCTGGTCTCTTATAGAACTGGAAGCATACAGTGTTTGTCCTTTTACGACTGGTGTATTTCACTTAGCATCATGTCCTCAAGGTTATCCATATGTAGCATATGTCAGAATGCCCTTCTTTTTTAAGGCTGAGTAGTATTCTGTTGTGCATCTCTACCGAGTTTAGTGTATTCGCCTGCCAGTGGACGCTGAGATCACTTTCACCTTTCGACTAGTGTGACTAATGCTGCTGCTATGAGGATGGGTCTACAAATATTTCTTGAAGACCCTACTTTTTATACTTTATAGCCAGGAGTGGAATTTGTGGATCATACGGCAATGCTATTTTTTTTTAAGATTTTATTTTTTATTTATTTGAAGAGATAGAGACAGCAAGAGAGGGAACACAAGCAGGGGGGGTGGGAGAGGAAGAAGCAGGCTCCCAGCAGAGGAGCCTGATGTGGAGCTCGATCCCAGAACGCCGGTATCACGCTCTGAGCCGAAGGCAGACAGACGTTTAATGACTGCGCCACCCAGGCGCCCCGATTTTTAAATTTTTGAGAATACACCATATTGTCTTCATCTCTTATTATTTATATTGTTTACTTGGATCCGAAAGACTTAACTCTCGTAGTTGCTATATCTATATGGTATCCCACATCTAAGAAACATTTTAGTCATGTCTATGAGGTCAACTGCTTTTGTGTATACAACCATTTATAATTTTGAGCTGGCAAATATTTTAGTCCACAAAATATATTAACAAAATGCATTGCAGAAACTCTGCATCGTCTTGCCTGTGAAATATGAAGCCAATTTTCAAAGCACATGTGTAAATTACAGATACGGATTCAATTATATGGCACACTGAATATTTTGATTGCCATGGCTACAGATGCTACAAATATTCTCTAAAGTTCTTCTGTGTCATTTTGGGAGTATCCTCTTGAACATATCTCAGTTCTCCAGGCTGTCCAGCGTTTTAAAGAGCCTTGCAGCATACTTTTGGGCCTAAACCTAACTGCGATATTAAGTTTGGGGGCGTTTGGTGGTTTATCTAACATCTTATTCTTCTGTAACTAAATGTTAGGTGACAAAAGTTAAAGCATGTTATGCAATGGTCAAGATGAGAATTCTTTTCATGTAGAAAAAAAGGCCTGTTTGGAAAATCCTTAGCAAACCAGGATTAGAAATTAAAAATGAAAAACTGTAATTTGCTTGAATTGTATGACTTTGCCCAAAGTTAGTCATATGTGAATTGTTTTACATAACAACAGGTAACATTAATAAGTATTCACTGTAGCCAAAGCACTTAGCTCTTAGATCTAAATGTCTGATCTTATTACTTTAATAAGATCATAGAATTATCATCCCCTTTGTTTACCCAGATTAGGAAATTGATACTCAGAGAGGTTAACTAAGTTACTCAAAGTTATGTACCTGGTAAATGGAGGACACATAAGCCTGGGTCTCTCACTTCATCACACTTTCTGTTCTTCCGCCTGTAGCTATGTGCAATAGGATAAACATACACACATACAAACACACACACACACGCGGACACTTATACACACATATACAGATACACGTGCACACACACACACACCTCCCTCCAGACATTTGGACTGCTTTTTAACACCCACTTTGTGGTAGCCAATGACCACTCCCCTCAGAGATTAAGTATTTTGATTTTCTCCATGGTAGTGGAATTTGAGGAGCCAGGACCGATGGGAGTTCCACCTGAACGCCGGCGCAGCTGTGCTTACAGCTCAGCTCAGCACCTTGAACTCAGCATGCATTGTTTGCCGTGTTTGCTCTGACTTGGAAGAAGCCTCAGTGCTCTAGTCTGTAGGCAAACGATCCCAACCAGCGGCACAGCAGGACCATAAATGGATTTGCAGAGTTCTGCTCTGGAAGGTTTGGGCAGGTGTCCAGAACGTTTCATACGGCAACAAGTGTAGACCTCTTCCTGGAGTGTTTGTTTTAAATATGAGACTTTGAGGATAAGTTTGGCCAGGGTTGGTATTATATTTTTCAGGGCTGCCTATTGATAGGTCTGAATCTAAATTTGTTTTTTTTTTTCACCGTGTATACCCAGAAGTCATAAGGAAAAAGATTGATGATTTGACTATGCAAAATTCATAACATATATATAGTGGCAAAAATATAATAAAAATTAAGCCAGCAGAAGCAGACAAAGGGCTGATTTCCTGCTCTCCTAATATGTTCCTGCATGTCAATAGGGAAAAGACAAACTACCCAGTAGAAAAGTTAGCCAAGAATACCATCAGTAAATGTATGAAAAGGTGCTCAACTTCATTCATAATTGAGACGATGTTGGCAAAGATACAACAGTCTGATAATATGCAGCATTGATGAGTGTGTTGACATAAACATCCTCATAAACTGTTGGTGGGAGTTTAAATTGGTGCAGCTTTTGGCAATATCTGTGAAAATTAAAATGCGCATTCTGGCTCATAAATTTCCATTATTAGGCTGGGATAAAATCACAAGAGTGCCAAGATATGTGCGCGTGCACACGTGCACGCACATGCGTGTAGGCGAGGATGCTACTTACAGCGTTGTGCAATGGAAAACCAACACCACCACGAGACGTCCCTTCCTCCTAAATTGGAAACGTAGCCACTAAACAAGTGACAGTACCTCTTCCGACGGCTGCCCCGTGAAAAAGAGTAGAGTAGATCTGCCTGGTCAGTAAAGAACACCTTGGCTTCTGTATCTTTAGAACCCTTCTGTGTTGTCCAGCTAATGAGTATATAAAGGGTAAACTCTTTTCTGCATGGTCGGTTTTTTCATGCTGGGATACAGTATGGGGGGATTTGCTTCACAGTCAGATCTATGCAATGTAAATATGTCTTTTCTCACCATCTCACTTGCGGTCTAGCATAGCTTGTTACCTATCTGTAAAATGGGTTTATGAATGACCTCTTGCTTATAGAGGTGTTAAAGGTCAAATGAGGGGGCGCCTGGGTGGCGCAGTCGTTGGGCGTCTGCCTTCGGCTCAGGGCGTGATCCTGGCGTTCCAGGATCGAGTCCCACATCGGGCTCCTCCACTGGGAGTCTGCTTCTTCCTCTCCCACTCCCTCTGCTTGTGTTCCCTCTCTCGCTGGCTGTCTCTCTGTGTCAAAATAAATAAATAAAATCTTTAAAAAAAAAAAAAAAAAGGTCAAATGAGATAATGCAGGTGAAATGCTTATCTTCCCACCTAGCACCCGTCAAGCCTTTGTCGGTACCTGTCATTTCTGGTGGGACTACAAATGCACACATTTAGCTCAGGAGCTGGTGCGTTTCTCCCCGCATGAAAACCGGGCCGCTCAGAGAGATCATTGCTGGGGGCTCGGACAACTAGAAGGGTTACCAAACCCATCTTTGCTGATGAACAGGAAAGCAGGCCAAAGGATCAGAACTCAGAACTGTGGGCTAGTTACCTGGCTTGGAGGACAAACTGCAAAGGATCCACAAGTGTTGGTTGAAATTTCTTAGGTCAGATTTTTTTTTTTTTTTAAGATTTTATTTATTTATTTGACAGAGAGAGAGGCAGCGGCAGCGAGAGAGGGAACACCAGCAGGGGGAGTGGCAGAAGGAGAAGCAGGCTCCCCGCTGAGCAGGAAGCCTGATGTGGGGCTCGATCCCAGAACCCTGGGATCATAACCTGAGCCGAAGGCAGACGCTTAACGACTGAGCCAGCCGGGCACCCCTCTTAGGTCAGATATTGACAGGAATTGTTAGAATGTGAATGTATTTGTGTATTCATGATCCTCATGGCTCAAATCAAGACCGGAGAGTTGGCCCGGATAGAAAGTCCTTTGTAAACTCAGGACAGCTACCTTGCTTCCCCTGCCATGCCAGTCTTCCATCCTAACCTTTCGTTTTTTGAAGAACATCTTGATAAAAGACATCTTGTTAGGATACTTCGTTGTTACACACAGGCACAGATACTCAGTACAGTCCATTTGCCTAAATCTACCTTCTGCCCTCAGGCCTGCCCCGGTGGAAGAGTAGTTTGGGGTCTTCTCAAACTTTCCAATGCATTAATTCCAGCTTGAACTAAGTAGGATAAACAGACCCCAGACCTCATATCCTGGAGACCTAGCTTTTCAGGCTTTTCATAATCTGCCTTTCAGTGTGATCAAAGCTGTGTCCCCCCCCCCCCCCCCAGAAGAGCTCCCTTTGCTTATCTTGCTTGTCCCAACCAAGGTGATTTTTCATTTGCATTACTAATCACCCTCTTCAAATGTATTGTTCCTAAAATTAGATTAAGTGCCCCTAAATGATTCCCTTGTGTTTGACAAAGGCAGCCGGACCCTTTAAATATGGGAGGCTGGTCTAAGCAAGTACTAAGGAGAAGGTCGCGGAAACTTTTGTATGTAGAAACAAGTAAGATTCTTCTGCTCAATCCTTCACTTTAGGGGAGCTACATTTTGCGGATGTCTGTCTTCAAGAGTGATAAAAATTAGTTCATTCAAGAATAAGAAACTCCACTATTACCAATTACCATTCAACTGTGGGTCAAAATATTTTTTAGTGAAAGAGCAGGATTTATTTGGTGGATTTTTGCAGTAAAGGCGCGGGGATCTGAAGACATTGTAGGAGCTTCATTCTTGGGTCTGTTCCTGGATGTGAAGCGTCCTGGTTCGAGGCGGAGAGAGCTGACAGCTTTCATAGAGTTTCACCTCCGTGTAGACAGAGGAAGGAAACAGCGGCTGTTGTTTTGTGGACACGTGAATGTGAACAGGTTTGCTTTTTAGGGGCGCTGGTTAAACAACTTCTTAACTGGCCAGGGTCCAGCATGCTAATCATTAACCTGAGGCTGAGCGTCTGCTGCCCGGTGTATTCAGAATTAGTTTATCATTACCTCTAACTACTGCCTTTTATGGTTCCGGAGAGCTTCTATGAAATCTCTTATCACCGCCAAGCCTAATCTTCATTAACCAGGGCCGGTGCGCTGCTGTTTCTTCGTGGGACCAGAGTAAGCAGTTTATGGTCAATTGAGGAATTTTTAATCACAGCTGCTTCCAGAAAAATAGAAAGGAACAGCAGCTCACTCATTGCCGTCTCTGTTCCCAAGTTTATATTCTCATGACCTACTTTCTCACTTAACTCTTGGTCACCCTGGGCCTCTGCATTTTTTTTTTAAAGATTTTATTTATTTATTTGACAGAGACAGCCAGCGAGAGAGGGAACACAAGCAGGGGGAGTGGGAGAGGAAGAAGCAGGCTCCTAGGGGAGGAGCCTGATGTGGGGCTCGATCCCAGAACACTGGGATCACGCCCTGAGCCGAAGGCAGATGCCTAACGACTGCACCACCCAGGTGCCCCTGCATTTTCTTTTTGACTTTGGAGGACTCCAGGTCAGTGGGGTAGAGTCAGGGCACCCTGGCAGGCAGTCTGGGCTTGAGGCTTCATGGGGTGCCTCTGGGGAGTCCCATTTCAGTGCCCCTTGTGTTAGCTCTGCTCCCAGCCAGGCCACTGCTCCTGCACAGTCTGCCCTGATACCTGGAAGCTGCCCTTAGTCACTTCCCTAGACGTTTTACAGCCCTCCAGTACCTCCTGGGTTGACACACTGCCTGTATAAACTGCCCTGAAGAAGCCCCCTCTTTTTCCTTTTCTCTCCTCTTCTTTTCTCCTTGTAGGTAGGTCTGTGTGTGTGACATTTTCATTTTTCTGTGTGTGTGTGTGACATTTTCATTTTTCTGATTATCAAAGTATATACACTAAATAAATGAAACCAGTACATGTCCTCTACATGGTGGAAAATCTGGAAGAGTTGGAAAAATGGAAGAAAATAGCTGTTAAAAATCTAATTTCCAACATGCAAGCGGAGCTAATTTTCATTTCAGTGTCTAAAAACAGCTTTTAAAAACATTTTAAAGGGCTCACCATGTTCAAGTTATGTGTAAGCATGAAAGTCCGGCTACGAGGCCTAAAGTTTGCGTTTCCCATGTAGCGGAAGGTTGAATAATTAATTTATTAAAGCTTTTCTGAGCCTCCAGAAGGGTTTGTCTGGGTCTTATTTAACCCTAATAGGCAAGTTTGAGAAACTTCGGTTTAATTTATACTTCAATTCAGCATTTTTAAAAATCTGTTTAGAAAGCAGGCGTGATTATAGGGGCAGAGAGCTGTCCCCCCTCAAAAAAAAAAAAAAAAAAAACCCTGAAATTCCCTGATGATGCTATTAAAGGCCTTCCTTTGGGTTTTATGTTTCTAGGATATTGTCCACACAAATCTATGCAACGTTAAAAGAATGTGGACGACTAGTAGCGTGTATGTTTTAGCCTTCTGAACCAAGGGTTTATGAAACTGGTTGAAGAGTGTTTTATTGAAACAAGACAAATATTTATGAACAATTCAGAATCCCCTGTTTTGAAATGTAAAGTGTGGTCCTAGCGGAGCCCAGAGTTCCAGGTGTTTCCTGTCTGCATTTGGAATGCTTAGCTGCTGCCTGGGCTGCCCGAGCCGCTAGTGCTTTCCTAGCTTTTAATAAGAAACTAAGAATCACCCAGCTTCCCTGCTAATGCCTGAATGGCGGAAAGCGCTCCCAGCAACATACTTGATTTAATGAGCACAAAGCCGTCTTCAGACACGTACGTATGGGTGTATTCTGATCTATTACATTTGTCACTTAATTAAAGAAAAAACAAACTTGTTTACAGAGGAGTGTGTTAACTCCTGCCAGTATATAAGCTCTGCGTCTTTAAACACATTCGTACTCATCAGAGGTTTACTTTCTGGTCTCGGGGCTTCTGTGTTGCTACAGTCCCTGGTTTCTGTGAAATAGAAATATCATGTATTCGCCCAGACAGTTGGAAGCTGCTCGTATAAATACCGGCCGTTGTGATCTAACTGTCAGCCTGACAGGCCTCTGCTTCCGAAGGCCTTCTTTTAAAACTGAGCACAATGAGAAGTCTGTTTTAGATGCGGCTGCCAAGGCTTGGTCCAAAAGCACGGATTTGTTTTCCGTTTGCCAGCAGAACGGCTCTTGACAGCATGCCCTGCTTTGTCCGCCGATGCTGTGGATGGTACTTTGGGGTGGTGAGAAAGGCCGCCCTTTTCTCCTTCCATCTCCTGATCCTGCCCCAGGCTCGACACCCCGAGGACCGGATTTCAGCATGAGAAGTGCAGCCACGTCGTTCCCTTAAGGAGCAGTGGGAAAATGAGAAGAGAAAAGCTTGCCCCACAAAGAATGTCCCAACACACTAGCAAGCCGAAGGGTGGAATGCAACCAGGAATGGAAGGATTGAGGAAGGGGACCCGGGGATCCCCAGGGCTGGGGTGGGGGTGGCTTGGAAAGGAGGACCATTTTTCTAGCTTGGACACGAAGTCTCCTACTTTGGCCCTTCTTTTCCACGTGGCTGGAGGCTTCTGCAGTAGACTTCCTTCTCCCTAATGGTGAGCGTGCAGGAGACCCCGCAAGGGCAGAGGCTTGCTGCTTCGTTTTCTTCCTGGAAGTAAGGGATGGGTGAAAAAATAGAGAAAAGGAGAAATTAAGTCACCCATACTCCTGCCCCCTTAAAAGTAGCTACTGTGACCATGTTGCCGCATTTGCTTTCAGTGGCTTTTTTTCTTTCTCTGCTTATATATTAAAAAGTAATAGCTGAATATCCTTTTCTTCGCAGTTTAATGTTAGCACTATAAAATGTTGCATATAGAACTAAAGCCCTCCTTGGATCATAACCCTTCCACTCCCATGCCAGACCCCTCTCCACTCAGCCCTTACTGTGAACTTGATATGTGTTCTTTCTGTCTTTATTTTCTACTTATGGGCCTTTTAACTGTCCCTCTGGTTCAGGCCTCTTCATAGAACACACACTTTCTTCATCCCCCCATTACTGGATTTCTAGGTTGTTTGCACGTGTTTTGCTTTTCCAGGCGATGCTGCTGTGAGCTTCCTTACACAACCCCTCCTTGTGCTTAGGTGCCCCCCCGTCCTTGTCCAGTAGAGACCTAGGGGTGGAATTGCTGGTTCTTGGGCACCACATGGTATGCAAGAGCACTAACTTGACGTACATCGCCCCCGACTATATTTACTATGGTTGTGCTTGATTTCTGGCCAACTGATTCATCAACAGGAAAATAGACAAAAGAGACAGGGGACAGAAAGAATGGAGTGGGATCCTGTTGAACCCCAAGCTATGAGGACGGTTTCTGAGCTGGTTGCACAGTCGGTGCTTTCCTCATTATCACAATACTTGCTTCTGATAGGAAACATTTGTTTGAGGGCCCCTTCTCTCCACCCCCAACCCCCAGTGTACAACAAATGAATCAGTCATGGCAAAAGAAACAAATGGCTTTTTGTTGTTGCTCCTTCTTTAAAGATAATCTGTTGTTTTCAAAACATTTGCAACTATTGCTTTCAAGGAAAGGTGGCGGGAGGCCCCTGGTTTCCCCAGGTGGAAACATTTGCAGCCCTTTTCAGAGACATCATAGAGGAGAGCTCCCCGTGCCAGCGCTGAAGGCAGGAAGTTGTCTGTTTGGTATTTACTCAGGCGTCTTCTGGCAAGAATCGATGACTCAGTTGGAGCTGAAAGTTGCTGCTTGCAATTGCTTGGGAGGTTAGGGAAGAGGATGTTTTTCCTCCAAGGCCTAAAAGCCTGAGACCCTAATTTAAAATGACATTTTGGTGTGTCTCTCCCCATGAGATGCTTCTGCCTTCCAGGGCTCAAAGACTAGTCTATCAGTAAGTTAATAAATATGGGCGGGACGCCCCCTGGAGCCATAGCGGTGTGAGATCCAGAAGGACTGTTGGTCACCATCTATGGGGAAACTGAGGCAGGAGGAATTAAATGATCAGCCTAGCCCACAGACTGTGGAGGAACGAGGGGTCAAGCAGAAGGTAGAGAGCCAGCTCTTCTGCCTCCCAAGAGCAGAGACCACTGCGTGGCTCGGGTGTCCTGCTGGAGCCACCCCAGAACACAGCCCGCATGGTCCCGTGGCAGGTATTCAGCGCACGTGGTAGCCCGAGATCCTCCTATCCCAGGGTGGCAGCTTTCCAACCTGAACGTGAAGGCAGAGGCACTTCCTCACGGGGGGCTTGGAAAATAAGAAAGGAAAAGTTAAACACATGAAAAATGTAAATAGCAGAGTAAGCCTGTGTGTTTTTAAAATTATTATTTATATCTTGCCTCCTTCCACAAAGGATTTACAGCATCTTATGGGCATTAAACCCCAGTAGCAGAGGTACGGGTAACAAATGCTGAGCCACCGGAGCGGGTGAAATTGTCTTTAGGTCCTTGCGTTTAAACCACAGTCGTAATATACAAATAGAACCTCAGAGGGACACTACAGGCTCTGTTGCCAGAGGCTGGTTTATTTATTTTGTCTTCTGGAGGAGGAAGCCTTGGGTATGGCTAGGGAAGTGGACAGCAGAGAGAATAAATATTTATTGTCCAACTTATCAGTTTCGTGTGCCTTATTCTTCCCTTTCTCACATCTGTAGCAGAGAGCCTTTTATCCTTCCATTTCTGGAGAAGTTAGACCCTGCTTATATTAGTGATTAATATTTAAAACCGGCCTTACCTGGAGCTAGTTCTCTCCAGTGACTAAAGGTTGCACGAGAGGCTTCCTGGCCGGGCTGAAGGATGGAGAACTGTTCGCTCCTCTGTCGCCCCCTGGTGGTCTCTGGGGTCACCGGCGGTCCGTGAGAAGGAGCGGCAGAGCTGGTCCCTGCTGAGGCACCACTGTCCACCTGTCCGTCTGACCTGTTGCTCAGGGGTGCAGCTGGCCACCACGATGGCAGAATTCTGTACGGAGACACTTTGGTTGGCCTTTCTTCTTTCATTCACATGGTTTTCTTCCACTTCTCTGCCGCTGTCCCCAGAGTTGTAGACACGAGTCCAGACTAAAGCACAAGGCTTTGATCACCGAAGAGAGGGCAGCCTTCCTTGGCGGCTGCTCTGTGCGAGGCCTTGTGCGTTCAGGGCTGCACAGTGGGAGGGGTTGTGTGGAGGGGCTGCGTGCCGCTCGGCCGGGGGTCCATGCGTGAGGCCCAGAGGGTTTTTCAAGTACGGTTCTAGCCGGTAGCCCTGCGCGTTGTGAAGGATGGAGAACAGGGTGGCGGTGGCTGTGTCTTAATTACAGAATTGAAGTCCGACTTACGATCACTAACGCCTGAGCACCCCTTCCTGTATACAGCTTTAGAGATTGGTGAAAGCCTCGTTTCAGTCCACCTTTTCTTTGCCAAGTGTTCAGCTGCCAATAGTCGTTTCTCATTTGGCTGATTCTAATTAGAGCTGACATTACCGAACTCCATAACTTCTCCAAGTCACTGAACTCACACAGTCTCGTCGCTCAAAGCAACGGAGAAGTCACCTGTCATTCAACAAGGTGGAGGAAAAAACCTATTACTCTTCCTTATTTATACCTTATGGTGTGTATCCGTGTAGGTGTGTATACACGCATGCGTGTGTGTGTATACATAACCGCATTAGAGAAAATGAAAATATGTTTATATACACGGTTTTAAAATGTTTTTTTGAGAGAGCATTGGGGGTGGCGGCGGTTAGGGGCAGAGGGAAAGGGAGAGAGAGAATATCAAGCAGGCTTCACGCCTGGCATGAAGACTGGCACGGGGCTCAGTCTCACGACCTTGAGATCGTGACCTGAGCTGAAATAAAGAGACACATCCGATTGAGCCACCCAGGCGCTCCTACACACACAGTTTTAAAGGAGATCCTCTTTTTCCTGATGTATCATAGACTGTTCCTATTTAGGGTGCCATAAATGATATTCTTTGTCATTGAATAGTTTGGGGCCTCAGGGCTTTTTAATGGCTCTGTAGTTGACTTGGGGCTGTGTTTTAACTGACCTTGCCATTATTACTGTCATTTTTGCCATTATAAATGATACTGTGTTGAAGGTCCTTACATATAAATCCTTCAGTCCATTTATACATTTTTCCTAAGTTTCTAGAATTGGAATGTTTTCCCATTGTTGTGACTATCTCCCTCACAAGGTGGGGGCCACTGCTTTCCCATAGGTAATATCTGAGCCTATTGATCTTCTCCCTGCCCCTTGCTAATACTGGGTTATTTTTAACCTTTGCTATGTTGGTAAGTGGGAAAAAAAGGGCACCTTGTTATTTAAATTAGTACTTGTTTTACATATAGAGTTGGACCTGTTTCACTTATTCATTAGCCAATCCTATTTCCTCCTTGGTGCTAGGCTTGTAACCTTCCCCATACTTTGGTTGATAGGTTCATCTTCTATCTTACAGATACAGAAAAGCTTCATTTATATAAGAGATACCAACATTTTCATCTTTTTTGTAAACATTTACTCCCATTTGTTTTGCCTTTTCTTGAGATTTAAGCAATACAAATAAACCATCTTTAATAAACATTGCTTATTTAATAAATATATTAAATAATGCAGTAAGTTTCAAGCTTCAAAGATGTGATAAATTATATAGAGTATCTTTCACAAAATGGACTGTTTGAAAATTCTGATGTCTACTGGTTTATCTGTTAGAATATGTTTTGGCTGATACGGTTAATCAGTGTTCTGCAATTTTTGTTGGGGAGTTTTTTGTGCAGTGTTTTATCTACCTAGTTGGTTGGTGGCTCAGTTCTCTTAAAACCAACAACGACAAACCTGACACAGTAAGGAAAGTTGCATGAATAAAATTCCATGACTCTTTTTTAAAGATTTATTTATTTGAGAGAGGACAAGTGTGCGTGGGAGGAAGGGGAAGAGGGAAAGGGGGAGAGAGAAAATCTCCAGCAGACTCCACTCAGAGCCCAACTCGGGGCTTGATCTCACAACTCAGATCATGACCTGAGCTGAAACCAAGAGTCGGACACTCAGCCCACTGTGCCACCCAGGCCCCCAGAGGTATGGCTTCGTTCTTAAATCAAAAGAGCAAAATCTTTGCTTGCAGTTCTGTGATCTCACACTCCTCCATTCCAAAGTTGCCTCTCTAGGGTGTGGAGAGATCGTGGAATAGGCATGGGATTTGGCTATAATCAGAAACTTGATGGAATGGCATTTCCAAAGAGCCAGAAGCACTGGTTGGAGTTTGCTGCAAAATCCATTCTCTCCATGTCACAAGCACTGCACAGAAACATTGTCGTTTTGTGTTTCCCGTACTTACTTTGAGCGAAGTTCCCGGGAAGCCTCTTTGCGTATTTCTCCACATACCAATCAGTCATGTTGTTGATCCATATCTGAAAAATTAAATTATTACTCTTAAGTTATTGTGTGCATACACATAAGTGACACCCAAACGGTTATCTTTATATATAAAATCTGATAACTTACATGGGGATGGACCTGCTTACTAATAAATAGTCTACTGTGGGGGTGGGAGCAGTGGTTTGTCGTTCTGCTGACTTGTTGAGTCAGAGCATTACTTCATTCCTTGGAAATGAAGGGCTCAGAAGACGGAGTCGTTATAAAGTATGTCAGATCCGTAATCACCAACTAATCATGATTTGGGAGATGCAGCCTCGGTTAATAGTGGCTGCCCAACAGGGAGCATTCAGATGCACGCCAGGCTCGGACTGAGCCCGCTACTGTGGCCGAGAGATTGATTCCAGAAAAATAACATTCTCTATTTGGAACCAGGAAAGTTGTCATGGAGATGAAAATCTTCCTGGTACCATAAAACCCTGCTTGTCATCTGACTTGAGCCCCATATTTGCACAGGTGGTTCCCCTAGCCGAGAAGGGCAGAGTAAAAACAAATCTATTCTTCCTGAATGGTGCCTTTATGTGTCCAAAAGAATATGTTTCCTTTCTTCAGCCCCTCAATTAATGGCCCATTATCAGCTAATTAAATCACATGTAAATTTTATGTGGATTCATTTGTTACACAACGCTGGCTCACTAACCCCATATTCCTGTGTGTTTAACCATATACGTGTTCTAATTAACAGTGCGAATGAGGTGCATTGGTTGGTCATCCAGGGAAAACAATAATGTACCCACAAAAGGCAGACACACATACACAGCCAGTAGTGTAATGTTAATTTCCGCTTAATAAGGAGGGGCAGAAGTATGAATAAATGCGCGTCTGGCACGTACAGTGTGATTTTGGGATGCCGTATTTGCATTTCTGTTCAAAAAAGGAGTAACACGCCGGGATTTCTGTTTCACTGAGTTATGTTTCAGATGTGGAGGCCGTGTACGTAATACAGAAACACATCTCTCCAAGTTCTCTCCCTTCCCCCCTTGCTTTCTTGCCTCTGTGTCAGAGAGCAGAACTTGATCTCTGTATAAATTTTGTATAAAAGCTTTAATTGTGGGTTTTTCATTTCAGTCCGTGATGCCTTTCTGCCCCAAAGAAGTTCAAAGCTTTTACCAAGTTTCTTGAGACACATTCATGGTTGCACTGAGACAGTGGAGTTCAGACACAATAAATGCTGTGTTGTATTTTTGGAAATGTACTTGTATTCTGTCATTTAAGACTTCGCAAAGTGCGTGGGGAAAAGCATTAGATGATGTCCTCTATAATCAAGAAGTACCAAACTGAGTAAAAGAAGTTTTCATTATTCGTTAGGTGAAGCTGAAGAGACAACAATGGGAATGCTCTTTGGAATGAAGCATTATGGATGAAGATTTGATTTAAAATGAATAAAGTGCTTTTTTTTTTTGAAGCCCAGTATTTAAACTATGAAATCATACCTCCTTGAGGTTTAAAAATAAAGAATTACCCATGTGTAATGTGAGAACTTGGTTATGCATTCCCAGATGTTTAACCCACCTGTCACTTGTAAATGGAACTCACATCAGATTTATGACCTCAGTAGAATCTTCTAGGTAAATAATGTACAACTTATACATTTGCTTGTAAAAGTAGCACCTAATAGAACAAATTCTGAAGGAGCCATTAAAATCTAGATTTAGACTATAAAGAAAACACAGCTATCCAAAACTTGTTTAGTTTCTTTTTAAAAGACTAAAATACCAAAATTCTTCGAGATGGCATTTTATGTTTATAATAAAACTGAGATCAAGGGAACTTTGAAATAAAAATGCCTTATCGAAAACAAAACTAGCTGTGGTGGTATAATGTTCTCTGCACAGGAGCATCCATATATCCAGCCCCAATAATGCAATTTCACAACTGTGCGTTGCAGCTTTCTTGTGCATAGGAAGAATTTCACTTTTTCTTGCTTATTTTAAAAGCGTTAAAAAGACTGTCCTCCAGAAGGAACTGCGGTGTGTAAAACATTGGCGTAGCTGTGCCAGAAGGTGGCGCTCTGATACCATAGCTCTTGGTCATTCCTTTCCCCGGAAGAGAGGCTCTGGCCACCCTGTGCCACACCACAGGATTTTCTGTAAGGAACACACAGCTCATCTTTAGAGATACCTGGACCCCAGAGAGACTTACCTTACATCTGACCACTTATCCTTGACCGACCTGCCTTCTCTGCAGCTGTGTGTTGAAAGTTGTCATTTCTTACGGTTGCCTGGTTTCATGATGCCAGTTCCAGAACGTAACGTACCACAAATTAGGAACTCCCGTCCAATAGCCTTACTGGAGTGTGTGTGGTGGGGGAGGGGGAACCGTTCTAATAAAAGATCATTCAGAAAGCTGGATATTAAATATAATATTTAATGAATGTTGAAAAAATAATTTTACTTGTTGATGGCCTAAACTTGTAGAAAACTAAGTGTCTTCCTTTCCCTTCTCAGATCTATCTGACAATCCCCTGTCTTATGGGAAGCCATTTATTTAGACACTGAAGAACGCCATTATGGAAATGGAATCGTCTCTATAAAAACCTATCATTTGGGCTGCAACCAAGTTATAATTTTGACTGAAAACATAATAATTACTTCAGACAAAAGGTTTTACACTTGATTCTATGCATCATGAGTCAACTTAATCAAGATGCGTGTGCGTTAGCACCTGATTTTCTCTCCTGTTGCCTGCTGTTGTGTTTTTCCTCTTTTCCTTAATAACACAACTCTAAGAAAAGGGTCTCATTTAGTCTAAAAGCTGGAGATAATTCAAGGAGCTTCATTTTTCTGACAGCTTGTTTAGAATTTCGATGACCATGTCAGCCGCTTTGTTTCCACCAAATATGGAGTCAGGGGGTCAAATTTGACATGGCTCCCCTTTGACATCCTAAGAGCCTGGGGTTGTAGCCTCCTCTCTGTCCGACATTGTTGTTTGTGTTTTTTCCGTAGTAGGTACACAATGGATTGATCTTGAATGAATCGTTGTTAGGTTAGAAGTGGGAGAGACTAAATGTTGAAGGAATAGTTAAGAGTCTTCTGCAGTCATCAGGGCGAATAATGATGGTGACCTGTATAGGGAAGTGGCAGGCAAGTTGAAGATGGGTTGGATGAGCCCAGTTTGGGAGGCAGATTCCGTAGAACCTAGGAATAAACCACAGGACCATGTTTATTAACAGAGGCTGGGACCCTCGGTAAAAGGTATCATCTCTGACTTCCACTTCCCAACTGAGAGTAGAAAGGACTTGTAACAAACTATAGAAATGATCCCTGAAAGTACAGTCTTGTAGAAAGGACTTGGAAAGATGCCCTTAGCTCAGGAGGGCAGTTGGCATGAATTTAATCAGAGATGGGAATCAAGTGGAGAAATTGGTTTGGTTGTTAAGAGCCCCACAGCAAACCAAGGAGACTGTGGTTTTGTGTTTGGATTTTGCAACTTGAATCAAGTTAATGAAGTCAGAGCGAAATTTCAGCAAGAGTTTGTAATAACCTGTCCAAATAGTTCCAAAGCTTACAAGATCTCCGAATCACCTAACTGGACTTTGGTAGGGAAGGAGAAGAGTCCATGGATTGCGTAAGGAGTGTATGGCACCGTGCCTGCTCCGGAGAAAATTGGAATCTGTCTTGGGAGACCAGACTTGCACAATGGAGGCAAAATCCAACTGTACTAAACACGAAGAAACAAGCAGGGCTCAAAATGAGCAGAAGACTCGGTGGAGAGATTCACACTGGCTTCAGCGTACAGGTTAAGCAACACAGAGAAATCAAAGCTTTAAGATGGACAGATTGAGAGCGAAAGAGAGGAGCCTTCTTAAGAAATGGGGCTCTGGTGGGCAAAGGTAGATACGGTCTAGAATATATATGGAGGTGGTTTAAAGGGGACCAGTCTTGGGTGGAGGTGGAGCTGACAGGTGGGCTTGAGGCTGGGTTACTGAGTTGCCAAAATAAAAGGACGAGGAGCTTGCCCTTAATCCAGTTCACAACAAGGAACCATTGTTGGGTAGGGGCTGAGCTTGTTAAGGCTGTGTTTTAGGGGGATTACTCCGGCAATGACACTGGTATAGACTGGAGCCTTGGCAATTAACGTTCTGCAGGCCTAGTAATTCAGCTCCAAGAGACTCAGGGCCCAAAGTGAAGTTGACATACCTCACATTGAAAACAGGGGTTTGGGGGGGGGGTGGAGTGGAAAGCAAAAAGAAGTTTAAAAGGCCAAGTTCAAGTTCAATCTTAATAAACAGATTTAAAAAAAAAAGCAACGTGGGCTTCCTCTGATACTCTTTGTAACCCCCATTCCTATGGGGGCAGCGTTTTCCAAATAATAAAAGAAAGCTGACAGTTAATACCATCAATAGGAATAATGACAGTAGCCAGTATCCATTAGGTTTTCTCCGTGGTGGGCTCCGTCTAGCACTGAACATGTATTAAGTCGTGTAATCATCACAGCAACATAGAGGTGGGTGCTGTCATTATCCTCATTTGACAGGCAAGGAATTTACAGCATGGGGAGGTTCTGTAACTGGCCCCAAAAGATGCAGCTGCAGTCAGTAGCGAACTTAGATGTGAACCCCCTAGCACCCCCAGATTCCTTCCTGCGTCTGGTAATTCAGCAGAAGACCTCTGTGCCCTTTCGTCTCCCACTCTTCCTCCAACCCCAAACCTTTGGCATTTTGGAGGATGCCACAGTATTGGTATTTCAGTGCTTTGTTCACCATTTATGGAGTCCTTGCAATTAAGTTAGTTCCAGAAAATCCAAGGGCTTGTGGTCATTTGTATCTAGAGCACGCACCCGAGAGCCTCACGCTAACGGTATAGATGCCTTGGGTTCCAGGGCATCCCTCATTCAGGTGCTGAGCTGGTGTGAGGACCCACCAGGGAGGCCATGGCAGGTCAGGTCTGAGAGCCTGGGAGGGTGGCTCGTGGTGGCTGGGCCTCCAGGTGTGACAACTGTAGCCCGTGGCTGTGGGAGTTAGCAACGGCGTCCGGCACAGGCCTAGGCTTTGTAGGTTCGGGCCTTGATCGTGAGCGATCCCCAGTCACACTGTCGGGATTCTGATGGCAAACTTCGTGAGATTAGGGACCCATGCATCTTTTCCACAGCTCGATAGCAGTGCCTGGAACAGTGCCTGGAACCTGGTCTGTGTTGAAGGGAGTAAGTCAGGAAGCACGCTGTTGGTGGCTGACTAAAAGAGGTCCAGGAAACTCTGATTGTTACCAAGGATGAGGACACACCCTGTGGTCATTCACCCCTCTCCTGTGGTGTCCCTGGCCACTGGCAGTCACCTAGCTTCAACGCTCCTCACACGTGAACAGAGCTTGCTTTCCACGAGGCTGGGATGGTGCAACCTCAGCTTTTCCCTCGGGAAACAGCAAGTCTGACGGAGGAGACTCCGAGCCGCCACCTGGCCGTACCCCGTCTGTGTTGTACAGATAGCTGTGGGGGTGCCGGAGATTCGGAACATGGGTCCCCCTCTCTTTGTACCACTGCTGTGGAAAGATAGGTTATAGCTAATAGCGATTATTCATTGTGTTCGATGGAGCAATTAGCAGAGGGTACTCAAGCATTTATTCTACCACTTCCCAGATGTCTAAGTTTTGTAAAAACTTTTGAATGAAAGTGGCATTTAAACTCCTGTGTCCTCTTCTGATAACTAGATCCCCGCGGTGGTTTTTGTGCACTGTACCAAACCACCCTTACAAGGCTAACCACTGAATGGTACACCTACCCCAGCTGCCAAGGCCAGGATCCTTTCCAGTTAGGATACAAAGGGGTCACCCATTAAGGGCACCTAAACAAGGGAAGCGTGGTGTCGGGAGGATGGAGGAAAGGGGGGAGGGGTCTAGGCGGTATTTGCAAATGGAATGACAGGGCGTGATGATATTTACCGCATCAGGAAAATGAGGGGAAAGGGTGAGTTTTTGTGTCCACGTAGGACACAGGCAAGTAAACCGGGTCTCTGACCTTAGCGTCTCCCAGGGAACATGGGAAACAGCAGATCCCCCCTCTGGAGGGGAGGAAGGAGTCGGAACCACGCCGACACGGATGTTGTCTGTGACTCAAACTCGGGGTCTTCCCAGCTCCTACTGCCCTTTTAAGTCTCTCTTCAGAAATCCACCTGTCACACCCTCAGGGAAGGGTGGGAGATTCTTGTGGGCTCCTGATGCCTCTGGAGAATGTTTGAGCCCCTGCTGTGGGCCCAGCACTGTGCTGGCTTAAGAGGTGCTATGGCCCAGCTCCAAGTGAGTTTTCTCTCCCTCCTTCTCTTCCTAAGACGCTCTGGCAGGGAAGTCAGTTCCAGGCGACATCACTGTTGCAAATCTATGGGGTAGTTGAAACAAGACTTACAATGAGTTGATAACTATTTAAGCTGGGTGATGGGTACATAGGATTTCATTATATTATGACTCGACTTTTATAGATATTTGCATTTTCCTTAATAAAAAGCATTAGTGATCACCCTTTAACACTTGAGCCTTTTGGATTTTGAGTTTCCGTGAAGCTGGATGCATCTACAGTATCAGCAGTGATAACGGAGGCATTTGCTTTAGAAAAGCAGCTGAATGTACCAAAAATCTGATCATTTATCTTCAAGATGATTTTCATGTATTTCCTCACTATTGATAAATACACCAAGAAAAGTAGGACCAAAACCCTGCCGAAGCAGTTTCAACATTTACCTAATAGTTTCCCTGTCAAATGCATGTGTTACTGCTTTCCAAACCTACTTTTTTCTTCCCCTAAGTGTAAAAAGCAAACCAGAATAGGGAAGTAAATATTCCTTAATGGCCGCGTTTAAATTAATCATATGCTTCTTTAAAGAAAGCAGAATAAACAGGCTCCAAAAGCCAAACACTCTGTGGCATTTACCCAATTATTTTTAAGCTTGGAAAATAAGGCCCAGAGTGTATATTAGTCACATTGTAACACTGTAGTCACCATATAATTTAGTTCATTTGTTAACTGCATCAATACACTCGTGAATCTAAAAACCTTACCAATTGCTTTGCCCATACATTAATAATTCTGTTGTGCACTTTGGCAAATATCGGGGGGGGCGGTGAGTACATTTGGTAATGCTCACCGAGTTGTTGATTATATAATAAAACCTCCCCCTTGCATGTTAATTTGAGGGAAAGATACGCCGTTTATTAAAGTTTGAAGTAAAATATTTTTTAAATACTGTAGGGTTTTTGAGTTTGTATCCTAATTTAACTTTTTAATGAACTTTTTAAGTAACTAAATAGACATCTTTGCATGTTGAGGAAATTTGAATGTGGATGGAGGTTCGATTAAATTAAGGAATCATTGTGTTGCGTGTGAGAATGGCATGGTAGGTTTTTTTAAGCCCTCTTAGAGGTACATTATACAGTCATTATGTATAACATGACATGGTCTCTCTGATTTATTTTCTTTCTTTCTTTCTTTCTTTCTTTCTTTCTTTCTTTCTTTCTTTCTTTCTTTCTTTTTTAAGATTTTATTTAGAGAGAGCACACGTGTGTGCACGAGCAGGGAGAGGGAGAGAGAGCATCTCAACCAGACTCCGTGCCAAGTGCAGAGCCCAATGCAGGGTGTGGAGCCTAACACAGGGCTCGATCTCACAACCCCAAGATGGTGACTAAGCCAAAATCAAGAGTCAGATGCTTAACTGACTGAGCCACCCAGGCACCCCTATGATTTTCTTAAAAAGATGCCAGGAAATACAAAGAATGAGAGTGGGTAGGTGAACTCACAGTGACAAAAAAGTTGCTAATAGTTCAAATTGTGTGTTGGGTCCACGGGAGTACATCAGGTTATTCTCTCTACTTTTACGTATGTTTCAAGATTTCCGCAATAAAATGTTAATAACAAATCAAAGGATAAATAGAAAAATTGAAATATATATACCCCTTGGAAGAAGTAGAATGGGGTAACTGCTCAAGAGGCATCAGCAGTTTGGAGAATGTTCTTAAGGATGGTGGGTACGTGGGTATTTAATACAGTCTTCTTTGTACCACATTCACTGTATGTGTATATTACTTTGTATCATACATTCCATTTTAAAAATGAAGTTCATCTTTGTGAAACAGTTTCGTTGTTTCAAATACATAGCTCGACTGTGACTTAGTGTCTTTTGGACTGTACTCCGACATCAGCAATCCCTATAATTAAGACACCAACTAAGAACAGGTATAATATATAATGATGAAATTTTGGGGTTGGGGGAGAAGAGGGTCTCTGACTGAGTCAGATATAACTGTTGAGTACTAGCTATGGTTTCTGTCTTAAGTGGGCAGCCTTCCTGAAAGCTACAACAGTTTTTGAAAAGAAAAAAAAAAAAAAGAAAAAATCTAACTCTTTAAAAATGGAGGGGAAAAAACCAACTTTGGTTTATGATAGCTTTTCTTTGGAGCTATATTTTTGTTCATTGTCCACCTTTTTTACATAACAGTTACCTGCCTGAAAAAATGAGTGTGAATCAGCCCAAGAGAAGTCCTCGACTATTTCTATAAAAGAGGCTTGTACCTGGATGTTCATTTCAATGTTGTTTGTAGTAGGGGAAGAAAAGACCAGAAACATCCCAAATACCAGTCAATCCACAACAGAATAGTTAAAGTATGGAATTTAAAATAATGAGACAAATAGATGTGTACCAACTAATAGGGAAAGATCTCTAATATATACTACTACTGGGAGAAAAAAAGATGTTACAAATACTACATAATGTTTGGGAGCATTTGTGGAAAGACACCTACATACCAGGCAGTATAGACCTATAAGGAAAAAGATCTGGGAGGCATACCCCAGTCAGGTGACACTGGTTTCTTCTTAGAAGTGGAGATGAGTGGAGGAATTTTGGCTAAATTGGGCATGTTTTAATTTTTTCACAAGCAAAATGTTTTCTTACATTACTTAGACAATTAAAAATTATGTAAAAGTGGGGCACCTGGGTGACTCAGTCGTTAAGCATCTGCCTTCGGCTCAGGGTGTGATCCCGGCATTCTGGGATCGAGCCCCACATCAGGCTCCTCTGCTGGGAGCCTGCTTCTTCCTCTCCCACTCCCCCTGCTTGTCTCTCTCTCACTGGCTGTCTCTCTTACTGGCTGTCTCTGTGTCAAATAAATAAATAAAAATAAAATCTTAAAAAAAATTTTGTAAAAGGTAAAACACTTGCTAGAGTACATCTCGCTATTGAAAGGAGCTCTTCAATAAATCATTTTGTAAAGTGACTTTTTTTTATTTATAGGTTTGGCAATATTGGATTTTTTCTTTTTGGTTTGTGAAAAGTAAGCTTTGGCTTATATTTTGGCATGCTGAGGAACCAGGATTCATATTCTTCATTTTAAAAAAGTTATAGTCTTTAGATTTTGTCTTTGGGCATTGAAGGAACTAAATAAATACACGGGGTTACATAAGTGTCTTTAAAATAATGCAGCAGAGAAAGGTGGGCAAAAATGACTTTATAAATTAAGCTTCTTAAAGAAACCAAAGAATTATGTCCAAAACCAACAGCTCTTAAATATTCCATTTCAATGAAAACAATCCATAAGCAGTTGCCATGAAACTTTTGCAAATAGTATTTCATAGGTTATAAATATTTCCAAGTGTTATATGAGGTATTTGAATTATTTTATTGCTGTTTTGGATGAGAGCAAGTGACTTGACATAAGGTAGACATAGATTTTATTCACACCTCTTGCCCGGAGTAGCTGTCTGCAAATGCGTCAGGACCGTCCTGCTCTGAGCTTCACAGTTAACGAAGGGAAAGAATTATTTTAGGGAATGGTTAGATTTGGACATGTGGTCAATATCAGTTGTCTAATGAGTAGTGTCAGAAGATAGGAATACACAGATAATGAAAATAGCCTTTTACTTTTTAATTCTCTAATTTGATCTTTTGGTTAATAGTAAGAAAGCCTTAGTATGCATTTAGGGTATTTAACTAAAAGTACGGTGGTGCGCAGTGAAGAAAGATGATACTGGTCAGGATTCTTAGCAATGCGTGTGTCAAAACCCAGCCCACACTGGCCTCAGCAATAAACAAAACAAAACAAAGGACAGATGGCAGTTCATTGGCTCAAGCAATGGAAAAATACAAGCGGATCTAGTTTTAGGCTCAACTAGATCCAGCTCTTCAAATCTTGTCATCCAACATAGATCTCTGTGCATTTCTTAGCTGTGCCTAAGTCTGGTTGGTTTCATTTGGGGCCTGTTCTTTCCACAAGGTGGTAAAAATGGCCTCTAGCATTTGCAAGATTGATCCTATCTGCCCAGCACTCCCAGGGTAAAAGCAAGTTCTCTTCTTGAACATTTCAGCACAAATCTTGCAATGGTCTCTCACTGTACCAGTTTCAGTATGTGCCATCCTTTAACCAATCTCTGGTGCCAACAATTTGTAGCAATCTTATTGGCCAGGCTGGAGGCACGTGCCCATCTCTGGAACCAGTGACGGGGTCAAGTTCAGCTGAACCATGTTGAAAGGAGGAGGAAGGGATGGGGAGATAAGGAGCTCTTACCAAGTTGGGATAAGGGATAGGCAGAAAGAGCGACACATTACAGAAATACCAGGTATTGGAGCCTGCAGTCTGTGTGGTTTTTGCCAAGGGCTCATGCTCCCCATCTACTAGGATGCTGTTTCACGTGGTGTCATATTTGGGTCATGAGTCCTACTCAGTCAGGTTTCGAGATGCTTCTGAGATGGTCCTTGATCTTCCACGCTGCAGTTTCAGAGTCAGTCGTTGGCTCCATCTAGGTGAGGTCATGAGTATTGTCATTGTCTCTCCTACAGTTGTTTTCTTCTGTAACACAGCAGGAAGCTCTCCCATCACACCTGCTCTCCCATCACACCTGTCCTCCCAGGTCCATGGGGCCGCTCAGAAAGACAGATAGAACATAGAGTATGGAGAGACCTCGGGCATCATGCAGGTTGCTGAGATGGTATGCAATAAGAAGGGAAAGCCAAAGAGATGGGGGCCCCGGACCTACCCTCTTTCCCCCCCCGTTTCAGATTTCATTTTGTATAAAATTGTATATGAGAAATGTTCTCCAAGTTTTAAGCAAAAAAAAAAAAAAAAGAAAGAAAGAAAGAAAGGGCAACGCTCATTTTTAAAGATTCCCAGAAAGGCCAGATGGCTTAGAGCCTAAGTATCACACCACTTCCTCCAGCACCTCTGTTCTTAAATATGCCTTGTCTTTTCGCCTTGCTGTAAGCTCCTGGGAAGGGAGGCTTTCTGAAACACCCTGCAGCCCCCTACTGCTGAAAACAGTGCCGTGCACAACGGCACTCGGTGAATATCCTCCACTAGGGCTTTGGACTGGGTGGTGAATCTTGTGGTTTCCAGAGCATGTTCCGGACTGGGGCCATGAACGTAAGTGCCTCCTAGGGCCAGGAAGGCACAGGACAAGAGTGAGTGAGGTGGGACAGCATTGCGGGGGGGGGCTTGCAGGCACAGGGTCTGGCTTCAGACAGCTAGAAGCCGCTACCCAGAGCCGGCTGGTTACTGCCACGACGGGATGCAAGCCCACTGTTGCCTGAGAGTCTGCATTTCTGCAAGAGAAGATAGCAGACCAGGATTTTCTGTGATTATTTTGATTCTTTGGGTTACAAACCAATTTCCAAATTTCAGAGACCCCTTGAATTGACGTCCAGACCTGCTACGGCCCAGGAAGGGGATTCCAGGATTAGAGAATACGAAAAACACGGGTTGAAGATATCTTCACTGCTGGTTCTCAGACTCTTTAAGATTGCTCTTTACAGTGGTGTGCGGGTGTTTCTTCTGGGGAGAGGAGGTCTGGGGCAGCACGTGGTAGATGCGGGGGTTCCCAAATTCGTCTCCTGTAGAGCCGCGGAGCATCCTGAGGGACACCGGGACACTGGACCTCTGGTCTAATCAAGACCTTTCCACGTGAGGTTCTCTGTTCTTCCCGCGTGACTGCTCAGCATCGTCACCTGAATTAGCAACCCCGTTCTCTTACAACCTCACGCTCACAGTTGCAGATCTGTGTGAGCAACTGGTGCAAAGCGCAGCAGGCAGCAGAAATGCGCGTCCTCACGCGTGGGCCCCAGGAAGCAAGTTTGTGGCAGGTGGGGCCGGCTCAGAACCCGGGAGCAGAGAGAACAGCGTTCAGACGTCAAGATTCCCCTCTTTGCCGTTTTTTTTCTGTGGGGGAGGCCGGGGAAGGAGCCCCTGGTGCACCATTGAGTCATTTATAGGCTAATCTTCACGCAGTCCCTGAAGGAGGAATGACACGGGCTGCAGGAAGTCCTCCTAAGCACCCCGGAGAGGATTCCAGAGATTTAAAATACGAGTGTGTGGCACGTGAGCGGGAGCCCCCGCCTGCCGGCAGGCCAGAAGGTCGCGCACGGCAGCGTTCGGTGAACGGGACTGCTGGGAATCGCGGCCGCCTCGCTGAGCCTTCCTGGAGCTTGCTGAACTGCCCCTGACCTTGGGGGGTTTGCCTGGCAGGGTTTATTGGCTCCCGATACCGTAGCTTCAGCCTGAGACGGGAACGAGAGAGGGCCCTGCGCGTTCGGGGACGGCTGTGCCCGCGCTTACGTCTGGCCGGGGAGTCCTCGCTGTTTCCTTTGGCAGCCCGTTGGGCCCCGTCGCTTACATTCCTTTGAAGTTCAGACGCACAGAGAGCAGTAGCCCTGCCCATGCTCTTTAAGGCAAGGGTTCCATGGCAGCAGGCCTGTCCCAGCAGCAGGCTTTCTCCAGGAAGGTCATTTTCGTCCGAAGGTCCCCTCGCCTCGGCCTTTGCTTAAGTAGGATCTCCTGCTGATGTTGCGGGAGAGAAGGGTAGCCCCGTACCCCCCAGTTTTTGCTGACGCTGCACGCATTTGAATTCACAGCTGGAGAACTGATGAAGAATCAGACCTTTGCTTGGCCACAGGTACACATGTGGCTGTGAGGGTTTTGCCCCCATTTGCCGCTCTGGAGAGGACGGACGCCCGTGCCAGCGAAGCATGAGCCACTCTTGCAATGAATGATAGGAGCGGCTCCGGGTCCCGCATGGATCCGAAAACCTCCAGCAGTCTGAAATGAACCCAAGTGAATGAGGTGTACAAAGCCACAAGAATGATTTAAGGAAAAGGCGGCTATGAGGAGATATGTATATATATGTCATTTTCTTTTCTCCCACGGTCTGTCTACCTATAATGGTGTTTTATTTGCTGTTTGATATTGTGCTCCTTCAGGCATGGAACTATTCACAGAACATGTGCAAGTGCAGACCCTCATAGGCTTCTAGGGACCCTCACCGCAAGTTGGCACACATAACCACCACTGGGTTCCCTTCCTGCCAGTCACCTCCCCAACCCCTGTATCCCCACTGGGGAAGGAAATTTCCGCATCTCATGGGCCTGCAGCCCAAAGCCTCCACTGACAGATGGTCCCCGAGGGAATTGCAACCAATATGCCAAGATGTGCTCAGCCCACCGGACATACTGGGGAAAGGCCAGCCCAGGCAGGGAATGGCCACTACTGTGTACCACCCCAAGATGCCACAGTCACATACACCTGACTCAAACCCTCCCCCGGCCCGGCCCCCACCAAGGATGGAGGTCAGTAGCAGAGGCAGGGAGGAGGAGGCCAGCAGATCTCAGGGCAACTCCGTGTGAGCCAAGCCTTCAGCACATACTACGTGGTCTTACCCAATTTCATTTCAGAGCACAAATTCAAAGGTAAAATTAAGACTTTCAAGATAGAGCATTAAGCCCTAAGCATGAGAGCATTTCTGAGTACATGAAGCTAGTCCTACAGGTAAAAAAGAGAAAGATAGGATGGTATCCATCCACCTTCCCAGCTCCAGTGAATATAATTCCTACTAAGGTAAGAAAGAAATAAGACCAAGGCAAAGAAAAACCAAAAAAGGTGACAGACCATTTGAGATGGTAGGCAGGCAGCTTTTCAGATAATGGGTTACTTACACCAAGATCCAAGCTATGAGAAGATGGCAGCTAAGGCTAGAGTTGGGAAGAAGGTTGTTCTAGGCGGGACAAAGAGCACAGCAAAGGCCCTGAGGGCAGAAAGGGCCTTGCTTATTGGAGGAACCAAAAGCAACTGGCTGTGGCATGAGGAATGACAAGGAGAGCAGTATGGGAGAAAGTGGAAAAGATCGATAGAGAATTGATAGAGGTATTTGGGGACAGGCTAAGTTTAGTTCCTCATAGCTGCCTTTCCCTTAAATCAGACGTGTGTCTTTGTACACCTCATTCACTTGGGTTCATTTCAGCCTGAAAGCTTGAGCTTTTTCACCCCAAGGAAACTTTTAGGAGAAAAATTCAGACTTCCATTCGTTTCCCCTAAAGGAGGATTTCATCTAGTAGCTAGAGGACCTGTGATGGCACATGACTTGATAATTAATCTAAAAATCAGACCACACTCGGTGCCTTGCACTTGCCCTCATGAAGTATAAAAGCCTAATGCCTCGAGCACACCCTTCTTGAGAAGAGCTCATCTAAAATTGGAGGAAATCAGCCTACAGTAGGTATATGATGTGTTTTTTTCTGCACGCTGCTCTGAGATAAGAAAACGGTTTCTGGGCTTGTCATGAGATGATGTTTCTGGGAGGCTTTGCCCTGTTGAGAAATAGCCTCAAAGTTGAGTGCTTTAAACAGTGAGCAGTAAAAGGCCTCACTTGTGGCAGTGAGTGAGAAATCACTGGGATGGTGAGATGGGTTCCAAAAGTTTTCTGCACTTAGGTTAAATAGCAACAAAGAAATTACTGGCTTACACAAGAACCATTTTTAGACCCTCACAGAAATTCAAGATTGTGAATGTTTTGGCTATTTAATGGTGGCACATTTGCTCTGCATTTGCAAAAAAAAAAAAAAAAAAGGTTTCTTTTCAGCCAAAGAAGGCTTGGATGTCAGGAAAGGAGAGCGCTCTGATGTGTCCCAGACAGTCTCAGCAGTAATTAGCTGGGATCAGGTAATTGTGACGTCTTCATCTTGTGTATTATAATGAACTGATTAGTCTACCTCCCAGAAAACAAAGAAAGGGGAGACAGCTTTCTCCTGGGAGTTGTGCAGAGAGTAAATGTAGAAAATGACAGTTTAGGTCCCTCTGCTCCGTTTTATTATTTAAGTATTGTATTGGTGATATTTTTCCAGGGGTAAAAAAAAAAAAATCTCTGTCTCCTTTGTATTTTTTTTTTTTTAAGATTTATTTATTTCTGAGAGAGAGAGAGAGAGAGAATGAGCACAAGCAGAGGGAGTGGCAGAGGGAGAGAGAGAGAGAGAATCCACAAGCTGACTCCCTGCTAAGCTCAGAGCCTGTGGGGCTCCATCCCAGGACCCTGGGATCATGATCTGAGCTGAAATCAAGAGTCAGCCCCTTAACCGACTGAGCCACCCAGGTGCTCCATGTCTTCTTTCTAAAGAAGAACTTGACCATCGAATAATAAGACACAGAATTAAATACTAGCTAAGTGCGATAAAAAAATTTTTTTTATTTATCAAGTGCCTTGAATTTCAAAACCTAAGACTGTTTCTTAGGAAACATCTAAGTGTGAAGATACTGAAGCTGATGAAAAGCAGTACAGCAAGTCGACATTTAGATTGCTTCCTTTTAGAAGTCAAATTGGTAAATTTTTTTTTTGTCATAGTCACTGTAAACATCCATTTGATTCCCATGTGAATAGGAAATTTTGAGTATTTATACGTTTAACCAGTTTATTGGTGGTTGGGGGATAGTATAAAATACAATGGGCATCAACTTGGGAGCAAAAGACATTTTCAAAATTCCAGAGAGTCTATTTACCTTATAACAGACTATAGGTTTAAGGCTATTTCTTAAGTTGATTTATTAATACCTTTCCAGTACTTTAAAAATACTCAGTTTTTCTGATACGAAATTAGACGTCTGACCTCTGACATGTCTGCTAATAAGGTTTGAATGTCATCTGCACCAATCAGCTGCTGGCAGCTTCACAAGGAATCACAGCACAGAGCACCCACCGGCTCTGCCTCCCAGCTTGGCCAATGCTGCGTTGAGGAAATTGTCATGGACTGGATAAATTAAATGTATGGCTTCTTCTTTGTTTATTTTTATTGTGGCAAAATCTGCATAACTTCACATTTACCGTTTCATCTGTTTTTAAATGTACGATTTAGTGGCATTCATTGCATTGACAAGGTTGTGCAACCATCACCACTGACGGTACCCAAAACGTTTTCATTGTCCCACACAGAAACCATAAGTGCTAAGCCAGTGCGTGGCTTTTTTGTCTGTTGGTTTAATGGGGTTGTTTTCGGTGTTTGAAAAATCCTATCGGTCGGCTGAATGATCATTTTTCTCCCAGTCTCCTCTCCGGTCGGTGAGTGCCCTGCCAACTCGAAAGCCGAGGAAATTCCCAGCCGTGTACTTGTGCCTGGATTCTAATCCCACCCCTCCTATCCATGGGCTCTTACACAGGCCATAGAATTTGGAGTTATTGCCCATTGGAGCCGGATTCAAGCTGTTGACCTAAAAGTGAGCCATTCGCAGCCATCGGCGTCTCCCCAACCCCAGCGTCTGGTAGCGTGTGGATGATTTTTCCGTGTCCCTCGCCACACCCGTCCGTCCTTGCCGTGTGCTGCTTCCCAGCTCCTGGTCAGCTTGATCCACTTACCTTCCTCTGATGAAGATGAAGTTTTTTTGCACGAAAGCTGCTCAGCCACATCCCTTGCTGTGTGTTGGCAAGGGCACTGTAATAGCTTTAAAATTCACTTAAAGAAATTGGAAACAGTGAGTCACGTGCCATCATTGCCAGACACGTTGTTAATTACTTGATAAAGATGCTACATGGGCCGCCTCTTGGTTGTAATTATAGGTTTTTATCAGCCTTGCGTTGCCTGTAAGTTTTTCCAAATTTCTTTTTAAACATTAGGAGCGGAGGTGGGTAGATCAACACACATCAGATTACCCGCCAATTTCCGAAAATGGACTTATTTAATTGTCACCCTTCGCATGCTAGCTACATTTCTTGCAGAGCCTGCATTTAGAAAAAACAAAAACAAAAACATTTTTCATGGTCTTATAGTTTAAAATGAGCATTTCCTGCTACCAGTAATTTTGGACTTGACAGAAATCTCATCCAGGAGGTGGTTGGAAGAATGAAGTACTACCATCTATCCTAAAATTAGGGCTTAATTCTTTGTGATACAAACTGTATTTGACTTTGAAGCTGCCAGACATTTAGTAACCATCAGTGGTAGGAAAACTACTTCTACCGTGAACAGTCGGAGGTAGGAGCAGTATCTGAACTACTGAAATATCCTTCTGTCATTGGTTCAAATTCTGTAAGGGCCTCATGCTAAAAACATGTGAAGAGGATTTGAGGAAAGTATTTCCCATACCATCTTGTTGGTGAGGTTAAAAATTAAATTAATTGTGAAATTAAGTAATTCTTCATTATCCTTCTTTTATGAGCCAGAGAGCTGAGACCCATAGAAACCGTGTTTTCATCACCCAGGTACATTTGTTGGAAATTGGGGAAAGGAAAGAAAGATTAGGATCTGTGCCCTTTCTGGCTTCATTTTAAGGTTGAAGTCACTCCTTCTGTTGTAATCTCATCGCACTTTTTGTGGGAGAGTGTTTGCTGTCCCTCCCTCTAGGCGCCTGCCATTCTCACACGGAAGTCCAAGCCTCCTGTATAACCAGCTTCTCAGACTGAAACATGCAAACACATTAGCTGAGGGTCTCGCTAGGTGCAGATTCTGGTTTATTTATTCTGGAGATAAGGGCCTGAGATTCTGAATTGTTAACAAGCCCATGGGTGGTGCTGATGCAGCTGGCCTGGACGCCCTACTGGGCACAGCAAGGCTCCGAGTTTCACTCCTTTCCCAGACCACGCCTTCCCCCCCTTGATGGCACTGCCTCATCTCTCCCTCTCCCTCTCATTCACCACTAGTCATCTTCAAAGAACACTCTGTCCCTGCTTTCTTTTTTGACTTTCTGTGTCACAGTCTGACTTCTTTCCTCAGCTCTGTCCTGAAGCTCTTGGGGCAGATGACACTGTAGGACATTTCCGCCATCATACCCAGCAAGCACTGACAGTTCTTACGCTGGGTCTTAGGGCATGTGACCCACCACTCCCCATGCTCCTCTGACTTCACCTCCCTCCTGCACACTCTGGGCAGTCCTGACTTGGCAACTCCCAAGTCAGCCATTCCCCATCTCCAGAACCCAGATCTGTACCTGTCTTTGGGACATCTCTGCTCAAGTGTCAGGGAACCCCAAACCAGCCTCCTGGTCTTCTCTCCTTCTCCCCTTCCTTACCTTCCAGGTCTTACTTGACATCATTCTGATCCATCCAGTCGCTCACGCTAAAAACCTTGGAAAGGTTCTGGACTCTCCCTGTTCACTCACCTGTCAGTGCCTAGCAGTTCTAAATTCTCATTATTATCTCTCCTGTCCATCCCCTCCTCTGCATTTCCACCCCAGATCCCCATCACCTTTGCCAGGATTGTTAGATCTCTTTCCTTAATTCCTGCCTCCCCTCCGTTTTCTCCTTCCTGCAATCCGTTTGTTACACTACCTCCAAGAGTCAGAAGTTTGCTAAGACTGTGATGTGATACACCTTTTCCTCATGGAGGCAAGTTCTTTCGGCTGCTTTAGAGTTCCAGTTACTTAGCCTGGTCCCCAAGGCCCTTCTCAGCCTCGCCCAGCCCACTCCGCTCTTGAGTTGACTCTATCCCAGGCCTGACACCCCAGCCGTCCTGTGTGGCATGTCCGTCCAGGAGTCTCATCCTCCTGTGCCTCTGTGTCCCCTGTCCCCTGCATCTGGGACACCCTTTCCAGCCTTGTCAGCTAAACCCAAGTCATCTTTTCACTGATGGGGTTGCACTTGTCATTCCTAGAAAAGGGACTAAGAAAATCGACTTTCTGTCCATCCTCTGAAAACAAATCAGGGAAAAGCAAAAGCAGAGAGTGTTCCACTGCTAATTCTGAAGCAGAGTTTGCTGATACCATCAGTGGACTTTTCCCCCCACTAAATTCTCGATTAGGCTGTGGTTCCAAGAAAACAAGACCAAATGCTTAGTAGACACAATTCTGTTTGCAGCTTCTTGCTAAATCCTTCCACATAGTTTTTCCTGTAAGGCTCTGTGTTGTGAATAACACGATCGACCAGATAAGTGAGCTCACTTTATAGCATATGCAGTTAACTTACATCACCTCCACATTTGCCTTTTAAAGAATAGGCATATATTTGCCTAACTACAGGGCAGCCACATTACCCAGACAAGAGATAGTGACAGGAAACCGGAAAGAGCCTTATGATAGCTGCCACCATAATATCTGGTGAGCTAAAAAATAAATTTCTCCTCTTCTGTAAGCACTTCAGTGTTGGTGGACCAGGACGCATTTCTTCCCTGGGACAGCTGACAGCACTGTGAAGACATCATTGAAAGCAACCTGGTCGCAAAAGTGCTCCTAGCTGAAATACTTGATGTTAACTGCTGTTTCTCGCATCGACATTATGTTGACTTTGCAGGCAGGGGGAGTGAGTTCAAGAAGGCACATCTCTGTGGCGTCAGAATAAAGCTCTTCCAGGGCGCCTGGGTGGCGCAGTCATTAAGCGTCTTCCTTCGGCTCAGGGTGTGATCCCAGCGGTCTGGGATCGAGCCCCACATCAGGCTTATCTGCAAGGAGCCTGCTTCTTCCTCTCCCACTCCCCCTGCTTGTGTTCCCTCTCTCGCTGGCTGTCTCTCTCTTCAAATAAACAAATAAAATCTTAAAAAAAAAAAAAAAAGAATAAAGCTCTTCCTTTAGAGTTGCGTGGTGGCCAAATAGGAGAGGGTGTGTCTATCTCAAGTCCGCTGTTTAAGACGAGGAAGAGTGGAGACTCTCCGATGGATTGATCTCCACTGAGCTCATCTCCATTTCCCTTTCTGGTGGCTTTCCTCTGAAGAGGAGTCCAGGATTCTGGGATCCCATGTTGCAAATCTAAACGTGTTTTCTCTTTGAAATAGATTTGACAGTCTAATGAACTAGACTCTTGTGATGGTATTAATTGCTCTTGAGATAAATTAGGAGTTCACTACAATTAAATAGACACAATTCTGTGAATAGAGAACTTAAGAAGGGAGCAGCTGACTCTTTCGTCTTTTGACCCATCCCTGCATCAGGCATGATTAATCACTCACTGCCTTCTTATCCTCGGAACCCCCCCCCCACTGCCGCCGTGGCTTCAGAGACTTCACAGTGTCACTCCAGGCAGTCACTGCCCATCAGTCAGAGGTGCCCTCCGTGCTGAAACAATTCGCCATGCTTGGATAATGGGAGGGACGTTGGGCTGGGATGTAGGACACCTGTGTTCAGTCCAGATGCTTCCACTCACTAGCTTTGTGGTTTTGCTCAAGTTTTTTTCACTCTTCTTGGACCTTTCTGTCCCACCTCTATAAAGTGAAGGAGGTGGATTAGAGAATCTCTGATGTCCCTTACATTTGTAAAATTACACTATAAATTCTATGGACAACCTGTTCATAAATTTGAATATTTCATTCCATTTCTTTTTCAAGGGTAGAAGTAAGAATGAGTGGTTTGCTTCTCATGAACTCAGTGGGTTTCCATATGTCCAGCTCATGGTCTTCTGGGAGATAGACGCCAATCATCAGACCTTTTTATTAAGTTTAATAAATTGTACTATCTCCATTTTTCATTATTTTAAAGTTAAGAGGAGAAGATTATTCTCCAAAGTGCTACGCTCCTGGATGGGCACTGTGACCCATTTACCCTCTGACACATCTCATCACCATACACAGTCCTTGCGTCGAAGGGTTCAGAAGCCTGTAAGGATAATCAGTTTATGCGTATAGTGGTGAAGAGCATAGATTTCAGGGTCAGGACAGACTGGGCCAAATCCCACCTCTGTCACTTACTAGACTTCATGGCCTTGGACAAGTCATTTGCCCAAATCCTAATTCCTAGCTGTAAATTAGGAATAACGCAAGCACCTAATCTGCAGGATTGTTGGAGGTAAATGAAGTTGTGCCTGTAAATAATCCGCCAGTAACTGTATGAAAGCAAAGTGCAGAGGCTGCTTGTCCTGTTACTGTACCGGGGCAGACACTGGTGTGGGACGTGTGGTTAGGAAAGCTGTACGTACACAGGGGCAGGAGCCGCTAGAAACACACGGAATTGGGGGCAAGGGTGTGGGTTGGACAGCATTTCTTTAGCCCGAAACATCATCTCGTTGTGCTGGGGGTGCAGATCGAGGAAGGGAAGGTCCTCACTCCTCAGCGTGGTGTGGTGAGCGGTAGAAATACCAGCTCCTCTTGTCAGTGAGCCGAGGGCTGTTACAGAAGCAAGCGTGGGCTGTGGGGAGCAGGGTAGGGAGGAGGTCCCAGGAGCTCCAAGTCAGGCTTGAAGAGCTGTCTAGAGACCTTGTCCAGCAAAGACCAAAGCAGAGCCTGCCTTCAGTGTGGTTTACCAGAGAGCTCGACAAGTCAGGCGAACCTGAGGAAGAATTTCCAAGCAGAGAGACCCGTGTATGCAGAAGACCGAAGGTTCAATGACCTGCTCACCTGCATCTTTAACTGACACCATTTCAGCAGAGGAAGAATATAGAGGGTCACGTGCGGTTCTCAGCAGTGGGCACCACTCACCAAGGGCTCCCCTGCGTGCTACACCCTGAGAGCTGTGAACTCTTCTGGACTTTATAACCTATTGGCCACGGTTTTGACGACAGTGACTTCAGCCATGGCTGATCTCAGGCTGGCTGGCCTTCATGCCCCGGTGGGTTTAGGGTCAGGGTGCTCTGTGACAGGCCGTCGCAACAGCCAAGGGCAGACACGGTTTGTCTAGTGAGGAGGAGTACTAATAGAGTTATTAATAGTTAGACCCTGGCCTCAGGTCTTACCCTAAGGATGGTGGTTTGAACTTCTCTGTAATTGGATTGCCCCCAATAAAATCACATTACAAACACAAGGGTTTATTGGAACACCTGGTGCCAGCATCTATATTGGAAATTGTATGCCAATGCACTACAATGTCCCTTGCACATAACCTGATTTCCTTCTCTTCCTCCCATAATCCACCCCTCCTACTCAGTCTATCCGTCTCACTTTGCCAAATCATATGACGCAGAGCCATATATGACCATGGCTGGGTTTTTTTGTTTGTCTGTATTTTGTTGTTGTTTTAAACAAACACATGAGAGTCCACACCATTCTTGGAGACTGAGTTGAGCTCCGCACGGAATGAATCAGGAGCGCGGGCATGGGGCAGAGTACAGGAAGGCAGGCCACGTTGCTTGGGGCTGCTCCATCCATCTGGTCAAACTATTTCAGGAAGGGGAATGGGAAAGGTCTGGGCCTTTGAGAAAAGCTCTCATTACAAAGACCATTTTGAAGCCCTTCCTGGTGGCCACACCACTGGTGGTCTGCTTCTCAGGCAGAGCTCACCTGTGGATGTTGGATTTGAGCG
This sequence comes from Ursus arctos, assembly GCF_023065955.2. NCBI lineage: Eukaryota > Metazoa > Chordata > Mammalia > Carnivora > Ursidae > Ursus > Ursus arctos. The sequence goes on along the minus strand of NW_026622808.1, from coordinate 53,497,858 downwards.
GTTCCGGCAGGTGCTGCGCTGGGCTCCGGCAGGTGCTGCGCTGGGCTCCGGCAGGTGCTGTGCTGGGCTCCGGCAGGCTGGTGGGTGCCTCCCCGTGGGTGTTCTCCGGTAGTTACTGGGACATGGCCAGCAAAATAACAGCGGAAAAGGAACTCGGTGGGTCAACTGTGGGCACGTGTATCCTGGCAAAAAGGAACGTCTCCTCGAAGTAGAGACCCTCGGGGTCCGGTTCTACTAATTGCTCCCTTCACAATTTGAAAACACCGATAAACAGAAGGAGCTGAGCTTTTCTCCTTCCAGGCTGAAAGAGAATGGATGCTCTCACTGGCAGCTTTATTTGAAGTTGCTGGGTTACTTTGATAAATGATGATGGTGTCATAAAGAAATGAGATCGCAAAAAGCCAGTACCTTTCTCAGGCTGCCTAACCTCAGAGGAGGAGAGAATTCTTCAAGGCAGAAGAGGATTAAAGCCACATTTCTTAGTTTCCCACCCCACAAGTGCTCATGATAAGTAAATCTCAGGAGTGAACAGATGTTCATTCTGCCCTGAATTACGTAGAACCTGAAGTTCTCCTCCAAAGATGAAAGCTGTGTGTTGATTAATCAGTTGCATGAGACTTGGTCAGAATGTGTTTTTTGAACAGTATCAGCATGTAGTTTCTGTTATTTCCCATTAATTGTATAGAGTACTTTATCTTACAGAGATGATAACCCCACCTGGGATACACTCAAGACAAAAAGCAGCATTTGTCAGAGGGCTGGACCACTCTTTGTTTTTAATTCTACAGCTATGACTGAACTTAGTAACAGAATCTTCTATTAGTGTCTCTGCGGGTTCAGGATTTGGCCCGAGGGGTGCACATACACCCTTCTCTCACTCGATTTCATCTTAGAGATGGGTGTAATTTTACTGACTCATGGCAGGATTTAGCCAGTTTCAGGCTCAAATATCATTGGTATTCAATAAATTTTTACATCAAATAAAAAGCTTGATTTGTTAAAGACACATGTATATATATCTTTTTTTTTTTTTTTTTTTTGCTTTGTCTTTCTGGAGCATTTGAAAATACTGTTGGCTCTGTGAGCACCCCATGCAAAGAGGATTTTAATCCAAGATCCAAAATCACGGTTAATCCAAGACCATAGGTAATCTGGGAATTACCTACCTTTGCTTATAGTGTGTTTTATTTTGTTTACGGAAGACTACTCTGTCAAAGGAAGCCTCCTGATTTTAGAACATGGGCTTTGGAACCAGACACACTTGGAGTCTAACTGTGTTTGCTGCTTCCCTGCTGTGTGGCATAGAGCAAAGCACTTACTCGTGCAAAACCTTGATTTTCTCCTTTACTGGGAATCTGAGTAGTCTTGATAGCTAACATTTAGAAAGTCCTGACTATGTGCCAGGCACTGTTCTAAGTGCTTTATATGTCATCTCACCTCCCTGCAACCCTGTGAAGGACACCTGGGAATAATAGGACCCGCTCAGTAGGGTGTGTGATGTATTATTAAATGAGATAGTCCATGAAAAGCATTGCACACGCTGTCTGGTACGTTACAAGAACTCAAATATGTGGTGTCAGCAGTGGTCACGATAGCTGTCCATTGCTGCGTAACAAATAATCCCCAAATGTACTGCCTTTACAAAAACTAAAATTTACTGTCTCACCATTTCTGAGCATCAAGAATCTGGGAAAAACTTATCTAGGTTGTTCTGGTTCGTCGTCTCTCGTGAGGTTGCAATCCACTGTCTGCCTGGACTGTGGTCTTCTGAAGGCAAAATGAAGAATCTGTGTTGAGAGCGTGGTTCACTCACAGTGACTGGCTATTGCCAGCCCTTCTTCAGGTCTTCCCTGGCTGCTGGTGTGAGGCCTCCGTCACTCACTACATGGGCTTTTCCAAAGGGCTACTCAAGCCATGCCAACCGGCTTCCACCAGCGCAAGTGATCAGCAAGAGAAAGAAGAAGGGAGAATGCGCAGAAGACAGAACCTGCAGGGTCTTTTCTAACTTCTCGTTGGAAATGACATACCATCGCTTCTACCCTCTCTGGCTTGTCGCACAAATGCAGCTCTGGCATGGTGTGGGAGGGGAGTACGCAGGGTGTGAACACCAGAAGGCAGGGTGATGGGGCCATCTTGGAGGCTGACTGCCACAGTGGTATTTGTGCCTTGTGTTTCTAAGTATGTTGAAGCATGTACCAAGCCATGAAGGGGGGATGTTGACCAGAGACCCTAGGAAAATGTCTCTAGAATTAAGGATGTGCCACTGAAAGCCTCCCAGCCCGAGCAATCAGTATAAGGGTCCACTTGACAGGTTAAATGCAACCACCATGCGTGTATGGGGAGTATCTTCTCGACTTCTTATTTGCACACCCAGAGATGGTGCCAAATACTATGTTTGCCCTCTGCCATTTGTTCACCCTCGCTTTTATTTTAATATTCTGGTACATATTTTCTGATTTCCCTCCACTACAGGCATGGCTCATCTTATAGTCCATTCTAAAAGTGTATAGCAACCCCTAGCTAAAGGTTCATTTCATTACAAACTGGCTGAAGGCAGTGAATTTATATTCAATCACCAGTCTGAGTGTTTTCCCCCAATTTTCTGGGGACGGATTCACTGCAATATTCCCTTAAATGGGTTTTTTGGCCTTTCTCTCAGGCCTGCATTTGACATTTTCTCAAGAATGTTTATTTTTTAATTTACAACTTTGAGAGGTTGATTTTATGAGATGGGTTTTATGCAACAAAATATAATGGGTTCAGGGGTGGGGGAACCCTGTGAATTTGAAATTGACTGCCATGAGGAGGAATTATTCATTTCATTTGTGGGAGAAAAATGACAGCTAACATGAAAGTAGAAAGGTTTCAGGTCTCAATTCACAGATGGAACAAATCGCCTTTCGTAAGTCAGCACGCTTGGTGTTTCGTATTTGCCATAAATATCTATTTGTGGGGCTTTTGGAAGGACGTGATTAGGATGTGAGCTCTCAGCGGAGGATTTTCGCAGGGTCCACTTGGCTAAAAGGGCCTTTTGAATTAAAACAAAAGAAAACGAAGGCTCTTGCCTCATCAGAACATCGGAACTTGGAATCAGATGGGCACGTCTTTATTCTCTTTCTTCTTTCTAGGACTAGCGATCCCTTCTGTTTTTCAAAAAGAAGACGCTTGGGTACTCGGTGCCTGGGCTTGCTTGTTCTAATCATATAATGGTGAAATATTAACTTATCAAAGTGCTGGAAGCTTTAATAACCATTCTGCCCTGACTCTTTGAGCAGAAAGGACTGGAAAAATCACCATGCTCCCATTTTCACCCGAACACCCCATACCACTGCATTAATTTCCAGGCATCGCCCTTCATTAGCGACCCCGTGGCTGAAGGACTGTGTTATGAGGCTACAGGGTCATGAACCGCACCGTCTACCCCTTGGTTCATTTCACAGCTTGCTCCTTTCTTAATGCCTTACGGCTCATTTTTCCCCCCTTCACTTGGCAAGAGGGACCTTTCCCAGGGCCTGAAATGGATGGGTCTCCCACTGGTCCTCTTTTGTTTAATGCCTCTCTATTCTCTGAGCTTAAAAGTATACACTGTCACCGTAATAGTAGCATTTGCTCTGCACTCTAACCGTAAATGAAGCTTGGATTGCAAGGAAATTACGGATCTACAGTGTTTTCATGTAGGCGTTTTTCTTCCTGCATCCATTTTTAAATGAAGATGGAGCACAGACAGTGGCCTTATTGTCCATCAGATTTACTCTAACAAGTAAACCCCATGGTGGAAGATGGTGTTTGGTGAGTTTAATCTGCTCCACCTTTGTAAATAAATAAGGTAATTATGAGATGTGGTTATATTTTCCCCCACTGAATGTCACTGATAGCAGTCTGCTTTAGAAATCCTGCGTGTATAAAATTAACTTCCAAAGCTGATAGAAGCAGGGAGAGGGCCCACCTGCTAAGCGCTGGGATTTCTCCCATCTGTCTGGATGATGAGCTGTGTTACCTTTGACCTTTTGCTTTGGTGATTGGCAGGCCGGGGAAGACCACGGCTACTTCTACAAGTGCTTACTAAGGTGGCAGTGGGAGCAGAAATAAATTTATGTTTCCCCATAAAAGAGGTGCTAGGTGCATAAAGGAGCGATTGAGAAACGTTGAGGGAGGGTCAAGACAAACTCTAGAGCGGGCAGGTTTGGGTTTGAATCCAGGCTCTCCTGCTTACTCCATGTGTGATTAGTATGTTAACTATTCTTACCTCACAAATTACCCCCAAACCTAGTAGCTTAAAACAACAAACATTAATTCTGCCACACGGTTTCTGAATGTCAGGAATCCCAAGTGGCTTAGGGCTGAGTGGCTCTGGTTCAGGGTTTCTCCCAAGGGTATACTCAGGTGTAGACTGGGGCAGCAGTCATGTGAGGCAGGGCAGGGTGGTGGCCCACCTCTAAGTTCACTCCCATGGCTGTCGGCCTCAGGTACTCTACCACGGTGAAGGTCTGCTCATGACATTACATCTGGCTTCCTTGAGAGCAAGAAAGAGAGTGAATGCCCGAGATGGAGGAAGCCTTCGTGTCTTTTTATAGCCTAATGTTAGAGGGGGCATTCAGTTACTTCTGTGTTCTCTTAGTCACCCAGACCAGCCCCAGTATATTGTAGGAGAGGACAACCAGACTGTGAAGCCCACTGGGGCCATTGGGAGCCCTCTTGGAGGCTGGCTACCACGGCCAAGCAAGCTGCCTCACTTCTCTGAGCTTCCATTTCTTCATCTGTAAGATGAGGTAAAATAATACTGACTTTAGTGGCTTCGCAGTGAAGACTGAATTTTAATCAGCACACCTTACCTGACTCCTGATAAACTCTCAGTATTATTTTTATCACCCTGATCATAGTTGTCAGTATCCACCCTGTACATTTCTATAATGTTTAAACGGGCCCATGTAACACCGGTCCCGGTTTTCTTTTTCTCCTTGCCATTAATAATCCCCCCCCCCCGCTTCCTTGAATTTCACCCCCTATCTTAGCTGCCCATTGAGAACTCATCAGAAGTCACATGGGTAGCCCTGCTGAGTTTTCTCTGGCTGCCAGCATATGGAGGATATGGTGAATGGTAGAAATTGCAAAGAACGTGCATGAAGTAGTGGCTGTGTCATTAAAAGAGTTGAGAAAAAAATAGTTCTATAAAAGAGTTTTTGACCGGAGAACTGATGCTGGAATTTGGGAGACAGGACAAACGGACCTAGGAAGAAAGTAAGAGTGGAAAGTTATAGAACATGCCTTCCCTTACTAAATAGAAACCATCTCTATTGATGCACCCCTTTAGGGATCAGAGACGATGTTAGGAAATTCGTCTCCGAATAAAGCTCACGTGCACACGTCCAGGTTTGCATCGATTTTTGAGGGGTTCCCAGCTCCCATCCATTCACCCCGGGTTAATCAACTCAATCTATAGAAAAAGAGCAAGAGTACAGTAAAGGCCAACATACTATGTCAAGTTTTAATGCATATTTTACCTAATGTGAATGGCAATTTGGTGTTCCTTCGCACACATCAAACAGTCATTTGTACACCCACACGTATTAGACTTTCGGTGCTTTTGACAATTTCCTTGCCACTGCAGCTCTCTGAACGATGCCAGCTACCCATAATTTGTTTTTCTCAGCCATGATGTAATCATTAAGTTGCCGTAATGAAGATTGAAGGTTTAATAATGGGAAGTGTTACAAATTCCAATTTAATCATTCCTAAATTGATTAGTGACTTTCCCCAAATGCCTGGCCGTGGAAAAACAGAGGTTCTAAGAGAGACAAAGTGCTGGGGTCCGAGTTTGATAAATGGTGCTTCGGTGTAGCTGTAATTGTGTTATTGAATTTACTCATCTTCCAAATGATGTTTGCATTGTCTCGGCCATATGTGTTGAGGGCCAGAGAAAGGTCATTAGAAGCTTCAGACCGAGGGCATGTGTGGGTTACGGTGGTTCTGAGCAGCAAATCGAGGTTAGTCAATTAAAAAAAACACCCAGTGCAAGGTGTCCGGAGCCTCTTGCCACAGAACAGTCAGTGGCAAAATCCCAAAGGCCTTTTTAAAAGAATCTGAAGATTCTGTAAGTAAATGTCTGCTCTTGGCCTGGGGCTCTTTAGCCCCTGACAAATGACGCGGGTGAGCTTCTGCGGGTGGATTTGAAGGCGAGGACACCTATAAACAAATCCAGCGCTGGCAGCTCGAACAAAGCCAGAAGTGCAGAATTAGGTAACGGCCCTGGCCGAGCTCACCAAGGAGATGAGCTGTGCTGTTTTCTGCATTGCCTTACTGATGCCAGATGTGAACTTTTTAACTTCGCACAGATAGCTTCTCCTCTACCCTGGTTATCTTCAAGACAATGATTCAGTGCTGTACTTCAGTTCAAAAAATGTTGAGGAAAGTTCTTGTTGCCGTTTTATTTTCCCGTGGCCCGCTAATTTAGCCCTGTCTTTGCCCACATTTCAGATGGCCATGAATATTAATGCCACTTGCCTTTCCGTGTATAGTAAATCGCCCTCCTTTTGTCTCTGAACACATTTACATCACAGAAATGTTAATAGAACTATAGTAGAAACTGTAAGATGTTATTTTTACAAATCCATTAGAATGCATGTGAATAAATGTTCTAAACCTTCAGGGTAAAGCCAGGAGGCCATTTTGCCTGGGACCTAGAAAGGACGTGCCTTGAGGATGTGGACAGCGGATAGGCTGACAGGGGCCCAGCTGCCAGTTGGCATGGGTGAGGGCCCTGTCATTACATGGCAGTGAGCCAAAACATGCATATGGCGGGCACGACTCACTTGACAAGCCACCTCAGACAACTTGGTCTGCTTTCCACTCATGCAAATACAGTATTCTGGAACCCCTGAAAGCACACCATATGCATTTTTTCCAAGTCTGCTTACGGATTAAGTTATAAAACAGAAACTGTATTAGTTTCCTAGGGCTGCCATAGCATGCGTTTTCCTCGCCCATAAAGTCAGAAACCCAGTGACTTAAAGAGAAATTTATCATCTCAAGGTTTTGTTGGCTACAAGTGTAAAATCAAGCTGTTGGCAGCACCGTGCTCCCTCCGAAGGCTACAGGGGAATTCCTTCTTGCCTCTGACTAGCTTCTGACGGGTCACCAGTCGTCTTTGATGTTCTGGGCTTGTAACTGTGTCACTCCAGTCTCTGTGTTCACCTGGTGTTCTCCCTATATTTCTTCACATCTGCGTCTAAAATCTCCCTACTTATAAGGACACCAGACATATTGGATTAGGGCCCACCCTAATAACCTCATTATAACTTGATTACCTCTATAAAGATCCTGTTTCCAAATAAGGTCACATTCTGAGGGACGGGGGGTTAGGAATTCAACATATAACCAGTTTTCGGGGACACATTTCAACCCATTACAAACACCAAGTTTAAAAATCGAAAAAGAGAATCTAAATTCCTTCTTGTGATTTAGGTCAATCTGGAATGTTTCTCTCCTACTTCTCTCTCTCCTTCTCTCCTAAAGCTTAATTTACTAAATATTTAAAAGGGAGAAAAAGAGCAGCATGTACGAAAAAGTTGACCCTAGAAATGTCAGTTTGTGACTGGTTGGTTGGGTGATTGACTCACTGGGTCTTGGATTCTGAATTTAGGCCCAAGTGAACCAGTTCAGATGGCTTCGGCTCCAGGTTATAGATCCCATTCCAACCCTGGCTGGCTTCTCTTGATATATGTGCCATTGCTTCCAGAAGGGCTTGTCGAAGAGCGTATGAGTGCCTCCCTCCCATTCCAGACTGGCACCCGTGGCACGTGGTAGGCAGTGCGTGGGACAGGAGAATACGGGCTTTGGGGAGTTACCGACCTAGATGCAGAGCCTGCTAGTCCCTTTTACTAGCTGAACGACCTTGCTCATATTACTTGATTTCCCGAGCCTTTGTTCCCTCATTCATACAAATCAGAGGATTAAGTTCAGATGAGATGGTGTGAGCAAAGTACTGAGCACATAGCACAGGCTCAATAAAAAGTTAGTTCTTCAAAGCAGCCCATGCTATGTACAGTCCCAGAGCATGCTGATATCACTTTAATAATCATTAGCACCGCACTTCGCAGTTTACAAAGCAGTTTTACTTATTATTACACTTAATTTATATTTATTGGATTGAGGGGACACTATAAAAATATAAAATGCTTCTTTTTAATTATTCACAACTGGCGGCCATAACTGTGGCTCTTTCTATGGTAAATTTTTTTTTTTTTTTTTTAAGGAAACAGCTGCCACGAGTAATCTCAGGGTTGATACCATCCTCCAATGCAGTGGTTCTCAGCAGAAGGCAGTTCCGCCAGCCCAGGACATTCGGCCATGTCTGGAGACATTTTTTAGTTGCCACAGCTGGGGGTGGGGGTCCTGGTGGCATCTAGCAGGTAGAGGCCACGGGTACTGCTAAACATCTTACAAAGCGCAGGGCAGATTCTGCAACAAAGAATCATCCGGCCCGAGACGTCAGTAGTGCCAAGGTTGGGAAGCCCTGCCTTAAGCTCCCAAGTGCTCGCCTTTGGTCATCGCATACAATCAGAAAATGGATCTTTGTTTTTTATTCCATCCTTCGAAGAAAACTATTTAAATCAGAAGCAATATTTTCTATGTTACGAAGGGAAAAAAAAAAAAAAAGCCTGACAGCTTAAGTCAATAAGCATTTGATGAATACATATCCCTAGGGTATTGTGTGGCTGATAAGTGACAGCTGTGGAAAAGCCTGGTGCTCAGGCCAGCCTTCAGCATTAGATGGCTCAAGCTCTTGGGCTGGCCCTCACCGTCACAGCCGTGGCCCAGTGCACGACACGGGGCAGTTTCACTCAGAGCTGACCAAATGGTAGAGTCGTCCCCAAGAACAAGCCTGCCCCAACTTGGTGGTGTCCTAGATCCCTCCAAATAACGTGCCCCAGAAAGAAAATAGCTATTTTGTAGAATCAGACTGCCTGGTAATAATCATATTAATAACATAGGAACCAGGCGTGTGCCAAAAATTGCAGTGCATCTTGACTGAGTCTCATAGCAGCTCTTAAAAAAAATTATTTATTTATTAGAGGCGGGGGGAGAGAAGGAGCTCACAAGCAGGGGAGAGGCAGGCTCTCCGGCGAGTAGGAAGCCCGATGTGGGACTCGAGCCCAGGACCCTGGGATCATGACCTGAACTGAAGGCATCTGCCACCCAGGCACCCCTCACAGCAGCTCTTTTGAGGGAAGTACTGATTAACCCATTTCATAGTTGAGACACTGAGGCTCTGAGAACAGGGGATGAGCCCAAGTGTATGCAGCCGCTAGTGGCAAAGTCAGGGTAAAATCTAGGATTGCTGCCTCCTGTCCCCAGCTTAACTCCTGGTTCATGTTTCCATCAGTTAGCGTGATGAGAAAGTTCGGGGGGGAGGTGCTTTGAATAATTAAAGACCAGTTTATTATCTCACAGTTCCGGACGCTGGGAGTCTGCACTGTGTCCTGCTGGGTTAGAGTCGAGGTGTTGGCAGGGCTGTGTTCCTTTCTGGGGGCTCTAGAGAAGGATCCATTTCCCGGCCTTTCGAGCGTTTGCAGGCTGTCTGCATTCCTTGGTTCGTGGCTTCTTCCTCTGTCTTCCAGGGCCACAGTGTTCTATTTCTCTAACCATTCTTCACAGTCACATCATCCTCTGCTTCTCTCTTCCATTTTTTTTGTTGCAGTAAAATACATATAATTTTTACCATCTTAACCACTTTTGGAGCATGCAAGAGTTCAGTAGTGTTAAATATATTTACATTGTAGTGCAATCTCCAGAACTTTTCATCTTGCAAAACTGAAACTCTATACCCAGGAAACAACTCTTGTTCCCTTCTTCCCCTCGCCTCTGGCAATCAGTACTACTTTTTATATGTATGAATTTGACTACTCTAGATACTGCATAGAAGTGGAATGATATAATATTTGTCTTTCTGTGACTAGCTTATTTCACCTAGCGTAACTGTTTTAAATGAAAATTTTCTCTAACTTCTGGAAATGAAGAATCAGTAATGTTTGTCATAGAAGAAGAAATAATTGTAAAAATGAATTAGAGTGAAAACATCCCATTATCAGATGCTAGCTGGGTTCTACTCTCCTTTGGTCACTTTGATTTCATATTTCCCTTTTAGATTAGCACATATTAGCAAGGTACAAAAGATGTATCAGCACCAAACTGAGACTTGCACTTTTTCATATCTGAGACTCTGTTTTTTTGCAATTCAGAGGATAGCAAGACAATGGAGAGAGTAAAACTCTCTTTGTTATATGGTTCAGTGTTAATTCAAAGCCTGTCTTTGTACTACTTAAAAATAGCTCAGGTGCTACTGGGAACCACCACTGCAGCACATCCCAGAAGGAGAGAAGAAATGGGCAGGAACACGCAAATAGTCTCCCTGGAGAAGCAGATGTTGTTGCTGGAGAATGTGGAGTGTCTGTGCCATTGAGTGCACTGAAACAAAAGAGTGGCTTTGCCATCCTTCTTTCCTTCACCTGGGCAGATTCTCATTGATTGTCAATTATGTGTCACCAGGTGGTAACAAAAGGCAGTTTAATTCCCCATGAAAATTAGGACTTGCCCCGACTCTGTGCCTTTACTGCGAGTACCTGGTGGCTTCGAATGCTCATTACTCCCTTCATGTAATCCCCTTGAGATCACCAACCTTAAAATGAACCTCCAGTCCATGCACCATCTCTGTAGCTGGGGTCAGCTGTAACATCAGATGGGGTCTGGCAACAGGCTCTGGATGAGAGCTGCAGACAATAAACTGTGGGTATCTTAGCAGCAAAGCCAGGATAAATTCCTAGGGATCCATTTTTGCCCGTCTTTGGAATCTGCCCAATGCCTTACCAAGAGACAATGAAATGATGTTCAAGAGGAAGGGGGAGAAAATCCTTGTTCTTTTCCTGGAAAGTTTTTGTACATTTCTGCTTCGTTTCTCATGTACTAGAATATTCTTTCTTCCATGCCTTTGTTAGTTAAAACAGAACCCGAAGACTTCATTGGGGGATCTATGGGTGTTTTTCTTTTAATTTTTTAAAGATTTTATTAATTTATTAGGGAGAGAGAGTGCATACACGCTCAAACACCCATGAGCAGGGGGAGGGGCAGAGAGAGAAGTAGACTCCCCGCTGAGCGGGGAGCGCAACTCAGGGCTAGCTTCCAGGACCCTGGGATCATCACCTGAGCCAAAGGCAGATGTTTAACTGACTGAACCACCCAGGCACCTGGGGTATATGGTTTTAAACAAGAATTATGTTGTGATAAAGTTTTTTGATTCACATTAAGGCAAACTGAAGTTCCTAAAAATTCTTTCTAAAGTTTCTGTGTTCTTAGGGAGAGAATAAAGATAGGCTAAAAACCCTGCTAGGTCTGGTGCATCTTTTATGATTCCCACTTTCATTCACACTGTGGACTAGCCCTTACTCCCGGCTTAATGGACTCACTGAGAATGCTCTCCTGGGTCTGAATCCTCACCTGTGCCCTAGGCATGGCCAAATGCCGTTAATGAAGCCTGGTGTTCTAGGTGAGGTTTTTGTTGTCATTTTATCAACACCTCTCCAAGACACAACAACTCTGACTTACCTTTGGTTGCTCTTATCTGTTGTTGTTTTTCTTATGATCGCAGATTTACTGTTCCCCTAAAAGAACTCCAGGTGCCTCTACCGCCTTTTATCACATTCTCTTGTTCTATCCAGTGATAACTGTTCGCTTGGGGAGGGAAGGAACTTTTGTTGGTCATTTCAGATAGAATACCATATGTCAAATTTGTAAAATCTTGTTAACATTGTGTTTTCTTCGCTTGAGAATTACCCTCTAGTAGAGGAAAATGGAACTGCCAATTACAGCAGCGCCCTGCTGTGAGTAAACTGGTGTTATATTCCCAGACATCAGGCTGTGCGAGGAGAGAGCCCCCAACTGCCTTTTGCTTTCTTGCCTGATAGACAAAGCTTTAGAGTAAAGCATAATTAGCTTGACTGACAATCAGGAAAATACAGTCTTCAGTATCTGTTTTTATTTTAAGGTCATCTTGTTTTGGAGACCCATTCCAATGCCAGTTTACAACTCATTTCTCGATGTAAAATTCAATCAGTTTGGAGCACCAGAATTTGTTTAAAATGTTCAGTGCGTATTTCGAAAGAAAGATAAATGAATCTGTGTAGTGACCGAAGAAACTTATAGTGTATCAGACTGTAACTGTTAAAGAAGACACCATAAATCCCGGTGGCAGGAGAGCTAGTAAATTTTTTTTAAGCTGACTCCTTTGGGGGGAATTTGGATCCTACACTAAGTTCTTAATTTTATTGGGACAGAGATATTGCAAAAAGAAAATCGTTTCTCTGGCACTAAACACAATATACAACAATAATTGTGACTTCCCAGTAGCCTCTCTCTGACCCTCACACCAGGCTCACTACATCTGGTGGTGTGGTTTTGTTCTCGGACTCTGGCCCCTTCAGAGGTTTTCCTTAGAAAATTAGAAAGGGATACTTTGTTTTGTTTAATTAGGGTTTGTTCTCCAGATTCCCTCCTCAGGTTCTGCAGCCTGGAAACACAGGACCTAGAGGATGTTCAGACCACATCCTCCACCACCACCGGCCCAAGGAAGTCGATTTGCTTTCCATGGGGGATGCTTGATCTGAGGGGAAGGGAGAGACGTGTGTAGAAAAGGAAGAGAGACGGGTTTCAAAACGCGGAAACTGAAAAACACAAAAGAAAGTATCCTTCATTATTCATGAAATAGTTACTGAGTATCCGCTAAGTACCAGCTGCCAGGCTCGCCGCTGTGGGTAAAACAGTCCAGACTACACGGCTCAGGGCCTGTGAGCACTTCCTTTCCAGCCTGAGAAAGAGAGGCGGGTACTCTATTGTAATGTAATTAAGATTCATTATGTGACAGTTCCTTGACCTGAGGCCCACTTAACAACTGAACCTTGTGTTCAGGGGTCTCTAAAAACCTAGCAAAGCAGAATCTGGGTTTCAGATGTAAAAAAAAAAAAAAAAAAAAAGAGAGAGAGACCCCCCCCCCTTTTCTATGTTTTAGGTTATAAATCCACTTTTAATAAAAGTCTCTATGTGCCGTGTGTGTGTGTGTGTGTGTGTGTGTAAGTGTGTAAGATACATACAGTAAGTAGTAGCACGTGAATGGTACATTGGCTCCCCATGCTACTAGTTGGGTTGTCCTAGGGACAAAAACCTTTGATGCTGAGTAACCAGTAAGCTCCCAAATACTGTTCCATATAATAGGCTCAGCTGTCTGCTTCTCGATTTTGCTAGATCTGTCCTTCCCAAGTCTGACAGAGTAAGGATAGACCCTGCTTGAGGTCACAACGCAGTGAGCCGCAGGAGAGCAGGAATTCTGCCACTGCTACCCCAATAGACAACCAGTTCTTTCTGAAGCGTGCCTTTTCTCTTCACATGTGTGCACATCTGTCTTGACAGGCTAAGACCTGATCTCCTCTCTGCCATTTCCTTTCCATCAGTGGTGGTCCCAACAGTGAACAGTCACACAACCAGCAGAGGATCTCAAGGCAGTCGTATACTTTGGGGGTCCAAACCAGGACAGACCTGTGGTGTGAATGCTTCCTGACTTTGAGCATAACACTTAGGCCCTTGAAGCCTCTTGTTTTCATTTGTAGAAGTGTAACCAATAAAGCTTACAGCAAAAGGAATAATGGATGCCAAGTGCTTAGCATGGTACCTGGTGTCTGGTGGTGACCACTGATGAGTGGCCGCAGCCTGTGCTATTGTTAATGGAGAGAGTGGGACAGGGCCTCCAACGCCACATGCAGAGGGACCAGGAGGCCAAGTGGAGGCTCAGTTTTCTCTCGACATGTCATTATACCCAACCTGAAATGCTTTAGACTTTTTGTGACATTATAGGATGAAAACTTCTAGACCTTAAATGGAATCAAGTTCCTTTTTAAAGGTTCACAAGCTAAGTGACACTTCCATGACGAAATTATGAATTTATACCGCTAGAGCAAATTACCATTCAGATTGTTTGAGCTGATCACCCTTGTGTTGGAACTGCAGACATCCACAGTAAAAAAATGTGAGCGCCAAGAACAGCGTCACTGCAAATTCGTAATCTCTTTGACCCCTTGCTTTTCGTATAATTGAAAGAACACACATCACAATTTACACTCAAGCAAAAATGATATACGGTATCGATGCATAACATGAAAGATGAACTCTTGATTTTTTTTTCCTCGTTAATGAATATTGAGCAAATAAATAGAGCATTTCAGGATCCTGGAATATATGGGATTCTGTGTATTTATTTTCTTCATTACTCTAGCCGCAATGTCACCCAGGAGTATCTTAGAGATGACAACCAGGCAATTAGAGACAAGTCTGTCCAGGCTCTGGCCCTGCCAGAGTGAATCATGGCCCTCTCTCTGGCCGCCCCGTGGCTGAACCCCCGTCCTTAGGGAAGCTCGGGCTGTGGATGACGTGGCAGTTGCTGTGATATGTACTTTCTCACACGTGTGTGCATGTCTGTGCTCTAACATCCTCTGTCCGTAGAACCATCCAAATGAGTTAATGTTGTCTCCAGGTCTTTCTGAGAAAGCAAATCAGTAATCCATTGGGAGAATTTTGCATTTCTTTTCCAGATGATCACAAGAACTTGAATTTGTGTTTGGGGGTATGGATGCAGACACAGTGCTCCAAACAGATGAATGACGCACACTACCTGTTTTTTGACATAAACACATTGTGGGAATCAGTGCTTCGTACGTTCGTGAGATGAGTTTCACTACCGTGATCTTCCTGGTGTTTATTCAGTGAAGTGGGAGAAGTGTCCAAAGGATTCCTTTAAAGATTTCTGGGTTCTCCGCATTTACACTACCTATCCTGAGTTTACAGAGCTCCCCGAGTTACCTGTAGAATTGGCTAAGAATGGCTGTGACATGCTACAGATAAAAATGTGCATGTAACATAGGCCTGACAGATGGGTAGCTGTATTCAATCCTGGCTGTTTATATGGAAATAAATTATTGGGTTGGATTTTTAACCATTTCCTCATGTGATCAGACAGGACCCCGTGCTGGTCTCTCTTGACAGATTCATTCTGAGGCCACTTGGTACATATTGCAATGAGCAGTAGTAAGTTTAATGTCAATCCCTGCAGTCATGTGTAATCCATAGATAAGCTGTGTTAAAGTCATCAGTTGAGTGAAAATAAACATTGTCAATTTCTCTCTTCATTCTTGATCAACCAAGAAAACTGAGGAAGAGTACGTTCATATCACATTCAGTGTTAA
The DNA here is from genome assembly GCF_023065955.2 of Ursus arctos. NCBI lineage: Eukaryota > Metazoa > Chordata > Mammalia > Carnivora > Ursidae > Ursus > Ursus arctos. Next base: position 53,482,577 of record NW_026622808.1, on the reverse strand, counting down.
ACTTTTCATTTAGAGAATACGGTATCATAAATAAAGAAAACGATGGGCTACATTTGCCAGGTACATAATATGTGCCCTGAGGAGAATTTTGAAATTTCTTAATTCATAGAAAGCCTATGGTTTTCAGTGGATTGTTCAGATGAATCAGGATTTGAGGCCTCCGACTGTTGGTCCCATTTATTTTGGTCTTAATGACTCTGACAGATAGGGAGCTAGTTGGCTTGTTGATTGGGTCTGTAATGACCTTAAGCCATCACGATGGGAACAAAAGCTCATCTCCATGGAGGACACAACTCATAACACAGGCGCCAAGGATCACTGGAGAGAATGTTAGCATGGATGATTATTTTCCCAATCATTATTCTCTCACCAGTTGATATTTTTTTAAGAGCAATTCTTTTGCTCATTTTCTTTTGCTGTTAATTCCCCAAACCAGCAAACTTTTAGTTGCATAAAGCAACAACAATACATCCCCACAGTGTATGTTTGAGAATTCTAATAACGGATGGATTCTACCACCTTCCATACACATTATCATCTACCTTTTTTTTGCTTGAAATGGGCAACGCACTGAGCTCTCATGGGAAGGGCATGCCTGGACTCGCAGAGACAGACGTCCGTATGTGATTCCTGCCCACCACATACGTACGAGCCGGGTGACCTTGGACAGGTTGCTTAACTGCTCGGAGTTCCAGGTTCCCCATCTATGAACTAGGAGTAAAAGTGCGGGCTTAAGTCTCAAAGCTGTTCTGAGGATTGAGATCCTGCAGCCAAGGCTTCTAACACTGTGCTAGTATATGATAGGAGTTCTGTAAATCCTCCTTCACCATTAAAACCTCAAATATGCAAAACGTTGCAGGACCATTAAATGGAAAAAAGGATTCACAAATATCTGTACTGAGACAAAGCATCCGGTCACAGGGAGCTACCCGACCCTGTAAGATCAACATTCGCGTGTGGAAGAAACCACCACTAAGAGGCAATCAGTCTCGAAAAGAGAGGTGTTGGCATCCGATCTGGGAGAGGCCAGTAATAGCCATCACGGCGGGGACCCCAGGAGAGTCCGTCCACTGGGACCACCCTGGTACCGCCCCTTCTTCTGATCCTGTCGATAAAGAAAGCAAAGCCGCCCCAGAGTAAACTGCAGCCAATTGACGAGGGCCACTTTTGGAGGGTCTGCTATGTTTAGAGTCCTTCACGGGAGAAGAAAGATAAAAAGTAAGGGGGGGGGAGGCAAGGGCAGAGCACATCCACTTCTTGTGGGAGACAGGGGCCGGGGGGTAGGTCCTGGGCTAGCAGGATGACGGGAACCGCTGCCCAGAGGACAGGGGCCTCGTGAAGAAGAGGTTGGTGGAAGCCCGGGCGCACCTGGGAACTGCAGGCACTCTGGCCCTATGACTGTCTCCATCATCCCCTGACTGGCCTCTCACTAGCGGCCGACAAACACGTATTGGGGCCTTTCTTCACCGGACACATACTGTTTCTTCACCAACACCCTTTCCCTGTTCCTGAGTCTTGGCAGTTCTCTGAATGTGAACGAAAGCTGCAATGTGTCCCCTGCCCACTTCCACAGGCTTTTTTGAAATAAAAATTTTGTTGTAGTGTATCCGGATGCAGGTCATTTAAATGTTAATCTGTGTGTTCATGATTTCCTTTTTTAATTTCCCCACGTCAACCCTGGGGAGACCGCCCTCTCAAAATCAACAGAAGAAATCCATAGCAGAGAAATCAAGTCTTTCATTATATTATCTCTGCGGCTAAATTTTACGCCTTGCTGGGTGGTGGTGCTGGTGGGGTGGTCATAGCTATCTTTAAAGCCATTGACCCAACTTAGCAAAGGATGGATAAATGGGTGCCCTTTTTCTTCCATTTCTACATGAAAGTGTTATTTTGGTTGGAGACCTAGTCTCTTTACTGCCTGTCAGTAATTTATTGTTCCAGAAAAAAAAGTCAACAACATCTGTTTCAAATTCAAAAATATGACCATTTGTTTTAAAATCTTAGCAGTACTTAAGGCCGATAGTTCTTTAAAAATATGATTATCTTTTTTTTTTTTACCAGTAGACATTGTGCTATTTTGTGTCAAACCTTTCTTCTTCAAATGTAAGCCTTGATTGCATCTTAAAAGAATAAAATTGGTCTGTTCACTCAGTACTTCGTAGGATGAGCCAAGCTAAAATGAAAGCTGCTCTGATATCAGGGTTGAACAAGTAAATATTTGCCAACTCTAAGCAAGTGTCATCATCTCACTTTAATTAATTCACAGGTGGAGAGGGTATCACCATGTTACCAAGAGGTACACAGCTCACATGTACACACACACACACACACACACACACACACACACACACACCTTTCTCCCTCTTAGATACCCAAGAAGGCAACATATATCTCAATTGTATGGACAATATATTCGATTTCTACCTTAACAGCATTCCAAGGAAGCAAAGACCATCTTCTGACTACTGATAATTTAGTTTTAAATGTATTCCTCCCTACTACTACTGGTACTGTTTTTTAAGAAGCTCATAAGAAACAGCTATTATTTATGCAGGGTTTGTGCTCCCTCTGCTGGTTCTGTAATTAACTAATAAGTCTAATTCCCATAACTATGCTGATGTCATCAATTATTTTTGTGCATGGACACAGAATTACCCAAATCAGCATGTTCTGTTCAAACATCATCAGGAAAATTAGCAGGGGGCCAGAGGAAGACAGTTGGCCTCATGAAGAAAGTGAAGAAAATGTACATTTTGACTTGCATGAATTTGTGTCTGAAATATATAAATGCAGTTTTATGCTTTTGTTGGCTCAGTGCTGGAGAAAATTGACCCATCGTTGTTAAAAGTGGGATATTACATCCCACCTTCTCAGGGGGTTTTGGAAACAAAGCATCCTCATCCTTGGAACAAGATTTATTATAATATGTTTTACATGAGAAAAATAGAAGCTCAGAAATCATATATCACTAACCTTGCTAGTGAGAGCCGTTCTGGGGTAAGAAAGTAGATTTCTAGAGGTGGCATGTAGTGGCCAGTGTCTTGATTTCCTGGATCTGAAATGTCTTTCTTCACAACTGTGGGGATAGTAATAAAGCTATTTCTTAATGTTAACACAGCATCCTGTAGTCATTAAGAACTCAAGCTCTAGATTTGGGTTAACTGAGGTTTCATTCTGGTTCCAGCAGTTCCTGTGTGATTCTGAGTTAGGTTCCCTAACCTAAACTTTTCGATCTCACCTTTCTTGTCTACAAACTGGAAAGAATATTCTAGGCAAGAGTTTTTACCTCATGGGGTTACCATAAGGATTAAATTAATTAATGTCTGGTGTAGAATAATATTTAAAGCATACCAATGGTGATCCAAGAACAATCTTTGGTCATTACTCATGGTGACTCTTTCTTCAACATAGAAACAACTGCTTTTTGCAATTATAAAAACTTAAATCTGTTATGAAAATAAATTTGGGGAAGGGAACTCTGAAATGGTGAGTGTTCAGTTCACCAGAAAGATGTGTACACTACTAAACAAACAGCTTGAAATAGGAGATGCAAGAGGCACCTGCATGGCTCAGTCGTTAAGCGTCTGCCTTCGGCTCAGGGCGTGATCCCAGAGTCCTGGGATCGAGCCCTGCATCGGGCTCCCTGCTCTGCTGGGAGCCTGCTTCTTCCTCTCCCACTCTCCCTGCTTGTGTTCCCTTTCTTGCTTGCTGTCTCTCTCTGTGTCAAATAAATAAATAAAATCTTAAAAAAAAAAGATAGGAGATGCAAAATTGGGTGGAACTCTAGAAGAAATCAGGTGGTGCACCAAGAGAGTCAAGACAGATTTCCTAGGGATGATAAGCCAATCAGACCAAAATATCAATATTTTTAAAATGTTTTATAATAATAATAATGCAGAGACTTCAAATCAGTGGCTATCCCAGTACACAGACATGAGATTTGAGTAAACATCCTCTAGATGTTATGTATTTATTTATTCACGCATTGTTTTATCCGCCTAATATTTAGTTATATGTACAATAATGCCACGCCGTCAGCTGGTGCTTGTTCTAGAACCTTCTGTTTGTCAGCACCGTGCTCTAGCCATCTCACCATGGCAGTAAATGCAGATCTTCATCATGGTCATGGTCAATATTATTCTTGGCCCACTTGGTCCTTAGCATTTATAGATACTACTCCACCCAGCTTAATGAGTGTATTCTTAGATAATGCAGATTAATTCCAATAACAACCTGGGCAACGCAAACAGAAGAGGTAAATCTGGAGTGAGGATACGTGTCATCCTGCTCAAAGGGAGACATCAGCAACTCTCAGACTATTCACGTCAGCCCATTTCTATTCTTCCAAGGGAGAGTCTGTTTGGAGGCACATTGATGTCGCAATGCATCGCGCTGCTCAGGTGAGCGTAGGAGGGTCATTGCGAGCGGGCTTTGGGGGTGAGAGAGAGAGAGAGAGAGAGGCAGCTAGAGACTAAGAGAATCACTGCCTCCACCTGCTCGGAGTCTGTATGGGCTCTCTCATTCTCTGGTCTTGTATACGTGGCTGAGAACCCTTGCATTTGTGTCTGTGCTGGTAATTTCAGCCATATGTATGAACCTCTTCTGACACATACCTGCCTGTCGTACAAAGGCCAGGCTTACCCTCCCACCCAAGGGACACTGTCATTTCCATTTGTTTTCAAGCTGGTTTAAAAATAGAGAACGTTGTGCTAGAGCAGCCTGCTGTGATCTGATTATTTAACTATAATTCGTACCTGTGCTTTTCACAGGCCCTGGCTACCCTCTGCCATCAAAATATTTGGAATTTATTCTTTAAACAGCGTAGGCCACTTGGGTTGTTGATTTAAAACATGCTCGAGGTTTTATAATGGTTATTTACATTGGCCACACTGACCACTCTGCAAATGACCTGTTGATGTTGGACAAGGATAAGAGGCACTGAATACAATGCAGGAGATGGAAAGAGATCAAAAAGAATGAGTGCGTTAGCTTAGCAACTATGCTCCATGGGTTAGCGCGGAGATCAATTGTCTGTGCATGTGAGGTTTTCAGAATTGCATTACTTGGCCCACTCACAGGAATTAGGCGTTCTCTTCAGGGAAATTCAGGAGTTTCTCAAACCACGTATTCCATTACAGGATCAACATTGTTGACTTGATAAAATCATTGTAGATTATATAAAATTATACATAGATTTATATGTGTGTGTGTGTGTATGTGTGTGTACGGTTCAGGCAAGAAGGAAACAACTTTATGTATATTAAAATGATTGTGCTTTTTTAAACAAAAGCCTACCAGTCACTGTGAAGGAAGTGTTTCTGTGAAGTCAGTCCCATTTCTGCGGGCCGCTCGAGAATTCACAGTGAAGCCATTCATAGGCCTGCCCGCTGGCAAAGGATGCAGCATACTTTGTCCCAACTGTTCTCTCTCATCACTGCACTCCTTTGCTTTCATTTATTCAGTCTCAGAGTGTCCGTTTGTTTGTCACTCATTTCCGGTGTCATTTCTCACTGTGCAAACGTCACATAGGAGACGAGAGAACATGCATGTTTGACAGCTGCCCAATAAATTATGCAGAAGAACAAGTTAAGGACAAGTGCAACGGACTTGCAAGATAAAAACAACAAACCACCACCAGATACGTGCCTGGTTAAAAACAGTTTCCTTTGGAAAGCTTGTGTTGTCGACACCAGGTGTTACTTCATGAGTAACTTATAAAACTTATTCAACCGTACCCTCTCAGCGAAGCGTTCCCTGGGTTTGTCCCGGGGGCGGGGGGGGGCAGCACCGAAGTCACTCAAAACTTGAAACCAAGTGAAATATGGTGGCCAGAAGGAGAGCTGAAAGGAATCGTGTGTGCTTCGGAATCCCCAGTATTAAACCAATGCGTGAGTCACTGCACCATGAGGCGGCAGCGGGGCTCTGCGAGAAGCCCGGCCCGAACTCACTGGGCCTCCCATTGTGCCCCCTGTAGGAGCGGGGGGCTCCCCGCCCACGGCGCTGTCTTCCGTGCAGGAAAGACAGAAGCCATTTAAATAGGACCATCCAAGGTGTGTAGACCCCTATCAGTTTGCAGAACCCATTTTGTGGTTTCTCGGCAGAGGATAACAAGTGAGCGTCACCACGTTGGAGGTGGAGAAAGGAAATGTGTTCGTGGCCCAGTCTAACGCCTCCCCCACCCCCGCCCTCCTTCACCTCTGCCTGAGACCCCACCACTAACCCGCCCTGTGGACTCTGCCTTTGTTTTAGGCCCGTGCCCTACCCCCACCGAGGAGCGCCTATTTGTGGGATGACGTGGACACGAAGGGTTCATTCGGCAGCCACGAGGCCGTTTGTCCTCCTCACATGGGAATCAGGCTCGCTGCCGTGGCCTCAGCTGCACTGTGTTCTAACCATTGGGCAAACTGGCCCGTTAAAAAAAACAGCAGCAAACACGGCAGCTTGTGTCTTACACAGTCTATAGCCAAGATCCGACTGTGTTTGGGTCTCACGATTCTCTCCCTGTGTTCACTGTTCGTACTAGCAGTGGCTTCCTGTTCCTTAGGAGAACCGACTTCCCATTAAACACCATGAGCAGAGTTATCTTTAAATCTGTTTGCAGGGCTGTGTGTGTGTAATGAGAAGCTGGAGTGTCTGGGATTCAGCAGAGGGAAAGCTGATGACCTAATGTAATGGCAAATGATTACGGCGTGAGTGAGAGTTACCCGGCGTCAGCAGGCTGGTAGTTGTCTTCAGAAAGGGGAAGTGCAGTTTTAACACAAGTGGGCAGATGTGGTTATTTACCTAACCCAGTCGCATTGAGACAGGTGGCCGGCAGCACAGCCGCTGCTTGAAACCAATTTAACTTTGGTATTTCTCTCCCATTTATTTACCCTCTTTAGTGGTCTTGTTTGGCACATCTTTGCACCATGACCGAAGTGACAGACTTTAGTCTCTGTTGGGTTAATCAGTGTGTTCTTTGATCCATGGCATATGTTCCCCATAGACATTGAAAGTCAGCGTATTCAGCATTTGTGGTCTGGACGTTCAAAGTTGTTAACCAAGCTGATAGACTGGTTTGGGTACTTGCGTCCAAAAGACTCTTCCTCCTTCTCTCTCTCTCTCTCTCTCTCTCTCTCTGTCTCATACACGTACACACACACACACACACACACTCATGCACTCACACACATCCACTCCCAACAGCACAAATATTTGCTGTACCAATCATTCATTAGCAGTAAAAATTTGAGAGCAATTATTTTTTTTACTGCGCTTGCCCTGAAAGACACCATTAATTACTTTATTGCCTGTGGACTTGAGCCAGTTTCGGTGTCCCCAGAGTCTGCTCCCCACCCGAAGGAGTTTTTGCAGCTCCGAGGAACACAGCACAGGATGTCGTGTGGCAGGCAGTGCACTGACATTGTGTGTTGACTTCTGAAGTGAGACGTCAAGACTCTCCCTGCCTCGGTATTGGATTCCTCCCGGTGTGCAGTTCACAGGTCAGGCTTGGCAGTGACGGTAGGTTGCCCCGACAGCCTAGACTCCAAGTAGAGGTGGGCGTTTGTGAATTTGGCATTGTGTCAGCTTCTTTTTTTTTTTTCCTCTTTTTTTTTTAAGAGCATGAGAAATATTCCAAGTCATCCTAGAAATACTTACCAGGGGGAAGGACATTTTTGACCATTAACTTTGATGGTCTCATCCAAGGGGGCTGATGAACCAAGGCTTCTGATGGGTGCATCAGCCGATCTTTCGTCTGGAGCTCTTTAGTTGTGATGTTTCGTGGATGGTTGTGACCTAGGCCACGTAATCTTTATGCTGCTGGGTGGTTTTCATCCTTCTCCTAGTCTCCGTAGTGGAGGGACATGAATGCCTCTTGGAATTTAAACCTGTGCCCTGAACCAAATTGGCCATGAGTTTCCTCTCAATCTAGAAAGCACTGCAAGCCATTTGTAATGTATATATTTATTTATTAGAAGTGGGCTGTTCCTTTATTAAAAATGTATTGATTGTACGAGTGGTCTGGCCTCTCTCCCCACCAAACGGAAATGAACTGAGACTTATTAATGTGTCTGATTACATGGTAGGCCCTCCATATCTGTTGGTTGAATTCATCAGCCTGAGTCTAGCCGTCCCACACCACTCATTTTCCGGATGCGTGTGAATTATCCCAATCTGAGCATGCATTAGCAATGTCACCCATTTTTAAATCTAAGTTGAAATAGCTTAGGAGTACGTTAAACAAGACCTTGAGAGTGTCCTATAAGGTCTATAGGATAAAGAGGAATGGGTATTTCTCTCCCTTTCTCCGCTTTGTGGTCCGGAAGTTTTATGGGAGAAAGTTTATGGGATACGGGGCATCTCAACCCAGGATGGAGTATTGCAGGATGGATTTATACCGCGAGAGGCAAGGCTCAAATTATAATTTGGGACATCGTTTCTAAAAGCCACTGCCGTCGGAACTCACAGTGGAACTGGGTTGAATTATTTTCTTCCTTGGAAGGTTTTTTAATTTTTAAAATGTGAACTGAATGTGAAGGAAAAGGCCTCGTGGGTCCAGTGCCTCTAAGGGACCCTTCCTCATGTTACCAGCTTCTGGAAGAGCAACCCACAGGGCGTCCTGCCCGGCTGTTGGTGGTTGGGAGTATGAACCACACTTACCGTAAGGGAGCCGGTTTTTTTTTTTTAAGCCAGCTGCCTTCTCCACAGACAGCATTTGTTACAATGGGCGCTTCTTACATGCTGAAGTATTTTTTAGTCAAGGAAAGCCAAGGTGAGGGAGGGAATATGTTCTTCTCAGCCTGTGCCATAAGAACAAAAGTCCAGGTTGCCACTTCTTATAGTTGAAATGATCGATTCTAGCTTGCTTTGATTAAATTACATATTCAATTATTTTTGTTTGAAATTAAAAGCTTGATTATATTACCGAATGCTATGTAATTTTACACGCGCCGTTCACTTATTTAACAATGAGGCACAGAGTGTGATTAACAATGTGGCTGCCAGTAGGAAGAAGCAAAATAATTATTTTTTCAATATACAAGTCCTCATCACGATTCAGAAATCAATATGCATCCGTGGAGGATTTGTTCTTGCCGTGGATTATGGACTTCAGGGTGGCCTCCCCTCATTTCCCTATGAATGTAAAACCTGGAGATTTTGGCTGGCCAGGCCGGTTTTTATTTCTCTCTCTCTCTTTTTTTAAAGACTGATGTTTAACTGCAACCACTGGGACCTGAATCAGAGCATCCAGGGCCCAAATATGAATATTAATCAGACGCCGGGGCCACGGAGCCCCTCTCTGAGTTTGACAGTTTAAAGGACCGGTTAGTTAATCAGAAGATGACATGGCGCGCCGGGTCCCAAGGCGCTGTCCTGCCTCCTGTCTCCTCTTTTCATTTTCCTTTTTGACAAGTTGGACTACATCATTACTTGTAGTTTCACTTGTTATCCCCACCATGAAATAAGAATATTTTAAGCTTTAATTATCCGTGATTTCTTCCTGCTCTCTCTCAAAGACCAGGCTTCAGCAAAACTCAAAGAAACATACAAGAAGCGGAGGTTCAAAAGCCCACGAACATCATCAGCCTTGTGACCCCAACCACACGACATCGTAGCGAGAAATCGAACGTGCTTAATAGGCGCTGGAAACCGGATAGTGGTGGGCGAGGTGATTAGCTTTAAGTAGGAAGGTGCCTGTTCTGACTTTGGTGCCACATCACCGTCGGTGTGCTCACTCTGGGACTCATGGGCCACCTGCTTGAAAACCAGGGGCGGGTGCCCAGGTCTGCTGAATGGTCGCCTCTTTGGGTAGGGGTAGGGCTTAGGAACCTGGGTTTAACCGGTTAACAACCCCACCACCTCACCCACCCAGGAAGGGGGGATTCTGGTGTACCCCAAAGTCTAGGTAATTCTGTTCTAAACGTTTTGGGCATTTTTCTTGACATGATACTGCTCTTTTAAGAAGGTAAAGTTGGCATGTGGTCCCTAGAGGAGCCTCATTTCCAGGAGGGCAAACAAGGTTCAGATCCATGTTCAGTTCTTCAAAATGAAGCTCTTTCTGACGTCCTAAGTAGAATTAACTCTTTACCCTGTTCTCCCCACCTACCTCTCATGCATCCATTATAGCACATCTGAGGTCGATGATGCCGTTTAGTCTGCGTGTCTGTGAGCCTTACAGACACCGAGCCGCTCAAGAGAAGCAAGTGGGGCTGAGTGCTATCTCTGACAGACATTAGTGATGAAACTTGAAATAAGAAGAACAAACTGAAATCTACCATTTACCATGAGTGCTGTGAGCCGGCCACGGGACCAGTTCAGAAAAGCTCTCTCGGTCTTCACGACAACCCTGTGTGGTTTGATGAGGACATGGACACTCAGGCAGAAACAAGCCCAGTCCCAGTGGCTCAGCCACCATGTCATACTCGGCAGTCTGAGCCCCAGTCCCTGACTCTTCTCCCGGCTCTGCAAAACCTCGCACAGTAGGTGCTGATTTACAGGTGATGAAGGAAAGGACATTTTTAGGTGTCGGGGGGCATTTCTGAGATGTCGCACCTCCATTGACAGGAATACACATCGAAGAGAGGTGGGGGCAGAGAATGAATAGCTGTGCTGAAACTCTGCTGACTCCTGCAAAGGCTATGACTTTGGAATGTATCTACATTCATTTTGAAGGCAGGAGGAAGAAGAAACACCCCCATGAGTCACCAGAGGGATCCATGGAGAGCAGGAATATATACTGTCAGGAGGACTAAGGAGGAATTAAGAAGGACTAGGTGGTTACCAGGGTCAGACCTTACAGGGAAAGCAAGACCAGTGGTGGCATTTGGGGGGGGGAGGGTGGGAAGCTTCAGGACAGTGGCCAGAAAGCTCGGCTCACATCCCAGTTCTGCCAGTAAGTGGCTGGATGAGCTTGGCCCCAAGGCCCCCCATCTTTTTGGACTGCAATTTAATTTTCTCCCACGTTGATAGAGGTAGAGCTTGGACCATGGGTCTCTCTGTCCTCCTGCCTAGATAACTTGACTCGAGGACTTACAGAAGGCTCTTGGTTGTGACATTTGAGAGACCCTTGTGACCCTAGATGAGATGGTTTTAGTAGAGTGTGTTTGTAGGAGGGACGGATCGTGAGGGCAAACCAAATCACATGGTGTTGAGGTGAGAAAGAAGAGAGGGTGCCTCCTCGTAGACTCCTCTGTCAAGAAGCGTGGCAGGGACAGCAGGGGAAAGAGGAGGTTGGGGGCTGGCAGATTTGAGAGCCTTCAGAATGAATAAACCTCTGTAGGTCTGATGGGGGGAAAGGCAGACACCAGGGGCTGGACTGGACAGCACAGTGGGAGGGATTATAGTCGGGGAGACCATCGCCGTGAGTGCAGAGGGAGAGAGGCCTCCGTTCCCTGTAGAAACTTGGGGAGCAGAACGGGGGCAGGGAGCATAGAGCGAGGACGTGCACAGAGTGCGTTTCTCCACTGGCCCAGATAACTTGGGGACGGGGAGTTAACAGGAGACAAACACATGGATTGCATGGATACGTGTATTTTCATGACGTTCCTAGAAGCAGGGACGGTTTAGCCCGCGTCAGTCTGAACCAGGCAGGAATCCTTCTGTCCTGTGTTCACACTGGCCCGAGAGAGCTGGGAGTAAAGGTGGGGATAAAGGGAGTGAGAAGAGGACAGGGCGCAAGGGAAGAGGGCGAGACAAATAAGACCGACTGGCTTGCTACGGTGCGCTTCGGTATTTTAAAGGAGGAACGGCGCTTAGCTCTCCATGGTTCCGTGCACCCCGGTTAGCCCTTCTTCCCCCAGGCAGGGAACTTGCGTGTCACCAGGAGCAGCCTGGGGGGCACGATCGTCTCGAACCTCACAGGCCTGCGTGTTGGTGTCTGTACCTGCCGCACCCACAGAGAGAGAGCACATCCCTGCAGCGTGTCCAGCTACAGAAGCCAGATGGGACCGTGCAGTGCGTACTTCGTCAGTATAAATTTACTCTGCTTTGTCAGTTCTTAGATTATGTCCAGTAATTCTTTGGGGACTGTTTTCCAATTAAGATACTCACAAACTAGTTTCAAGGTCCTTAGAAGACAGTGCATATATTTGACCACTGTGTTCATCAGGCACTTTCCCCCTTGATAACTTTACTGGTCCATGAGCCTCCAAGTGGCAGAGAGCTGGCGGTCTCTAGCATTCACGGTACAGTTAGTGAATAGGTCAGCGTGCGTGGCAGGCGAGGGGACTGTGGGATGGCTTGCTCAAGCACAGCTGTGACGGAACATGCTCGGTCTACATTGCAGTGTATTTGCTTCTTTTCCTGCAACGAAATGCCGCACCCCGAGGAAGGTCATGGTAGAGGGCCTCAGAAAGAAGATGTGCAGAACTCAGAGTGCTGACAGGGACCCTGTGGGGTGCAAGGTGGAAAGTGAAAGAAGACACCATTAGTGTTCCCGGGTTCGTCCCATAAGATAACCCGTGGTTTCAGAACAACCCATTTGCCGGCCTTCTCGTTGATCTCCCCAGCATAGCTCTGCCTACCCCACGGTAGATGAACGAGGGGGAGGTTCCAGGCATCCAAACATTTGGATGCCCGTTAATGGGTTCTACACCTTGGTACCTCTCTGGTATTACTGTTTCGCTTCAGTAAGCCCACTAATATCAGATATATCCTATCAGAGACAATTTTAAATCACTTCAATTTTCTCTGCCCCTGGGCTCTGCCCATAAGACCAGAATCCAAACGGATGAGTATGGCCTGTGATCTGTTGTTTTGCTTCCCCTCATTTGTATTAGAGGCAACTTCATTAGCTTCCGGACTCATATATATCAGTCTTAAAGATGAAGTACGACGTCAGTAGTTTTTACCCAGTCCTCAAGTGTATCAAGTTGTTATATTTTCCCAGAGAATGTTAGAAAAAAATTAGTATTGCCATTTGTGAGAGCATTTTTCTCTTAAAACAAGCCATTGGTCATAATAGTGTTTGCTTACTTATTCTCTGAAGTGCTGTTTTATATCGAAAGTAAATCCAGGGTAGAAGCCTGATAAGTCACGTCAGACTTGGTAGCGCACAAACCTTGGCAGTACGAGTGAATTATGAAGCCCCACTTCGCCATGTTGGTGTTTTTTCTCAAACACGTCTCTTCGTCACTACTTGTTTATCTTCTGAGTGATTTTAAAGTAGTGAATTAGCTTCTTTCAGTGCCCAAGTCATCCATCCAGCTCGTGCGTTTTCTGTATCGCAAATTCCTTCAGACAGGAACGGTCCAGGAGCCTCTGACTCAATTACAGGCTGTTGGAGAAAAACAGTCTATGGCCAGGGTATATCCCAGATCCTAGAGTCTGGCGAGGACTGAAATAGAGAAGCTGCATTTCCCTGACCCACTTTTGGCAGTAGTTCAACCGGGCAGCCACCAAAAAAAATACCAAGTAATTTGCCCATTAGGACACCCAGTTCTGAATTCAAATCTAGGCTCGCTCTTACTGCTTCCTACCTCTACCCTGCGTCACCCTCTCACCATTTTATACTTTCTTACCTTCACACCAACAAACACGTCAGTCCCAGACCACTTCCTCAGACATGGCTTCTGTCCCACCATTTATTTGCCCTCGAGACTACCATCGCCCTGGACTTCCTGCCATGGCCCAGGCACTGAGCTCCACCTGCAACTAGCAAGTTCTCTCTCACACTATCCTGCACTCATTACTCTACCTAGGTTGTTATTCCCACATCCAAATTCCCTCCATCTTGCAACAGCCAGCTCGAACCCTGCGTCCTTCACAGAGGCTGTCTTAATTACAGCAGACCCAGAAGCATGGCCCCAAGGAGCTTTGCTGTAATTATCTCATGGGGGTCATTAGGAGCAGTGGTCCCTGTTGTCCTCAGCCTCCACTCTCTGCAGCTCAGACAGCTCAGACTTCCCTTTTCCCGCTTTATAGTTCAGTCCTGTTTTTCAGAGGGGGTGGTCAGCAATCTGGGTATAAAGACAAGGTTTTACAATTTTTCTGTGTCCCCTCAGTGGGCAGGATGTGTTGTTCAGGTGCTCGGTAAATACTTGCTTATTGATGAATCACTGTAATGAAGCCATTTCTTAGTCATAAAACACTGCGGGGTTTCTGTCTTCAGGAACTTGTAGCTTTTCCCAGAGGAGGAAGAAGCTGATCACAGTCACCATTCTATCCCCAACACTTAGCATAACATTTGCCAGCTTAAATGGTTTGGAAGACTGAAAGACAAGCCCCCAAGAAACTGGCACACGCCAGATGGCAGCAGACGCCGTAGCAGAGCACCGAGCATCTAGAGATGCAGTTTGAGGGGTGAGATTGGGCTTGGCTTTAATATGAATGGGATGTAAAAGCTTGGAGTTCAAATTGGGAGAAGCGGAATGTGCAGAGGGTATCGTACTTAGAGCTAACAGGCTCATTGAAAACACAGTGGAGGGGGAGCCAGGGAAGGCTGGCAAAACAGGCATGGGAAAGGTCATGATGGGACTGAAATTCAGTGCCAAGTGGACATTCATTCCAAAAACATGTTAAACATGGTGGGACATAATCATTTGTGTGGTATGGGAATGGACCCCTTTTCTCTTTTTACATTCGTGATTATTTTTATAGTAATTTTTATACATCATAGGTGATCATGGTTTCCCATTTACAGGAGGTATTAAAATTTTTTTTCAAAAATACATTTATTTAAATAAAATGGAGTATTTTTAAAGAGAAATAAGAAGTAAATAGTGTTGGGGCCATATATCAAAAAGAGTGATTCCCTGTGGCTGGAAGTTTGGCGTGTACCAGTGTAGAAGTGGAAAGATTCCCCCTCCCCCAGTGGAAAGTTGCTGCAGAAAAGCTACGTAGGCCAAGGACTACAGGATTATTGGAGTTTGACCCACTGGGAAGCCGTAGGTGAACTTAGCGAGAGCAGCGGTAGTCCTGGGGTAGCTGTAAGTCAGACGCAGGGCAGCCGTTGCATGAGGACTGGGATTTTATGTTCTTTGTTTATCTCTAAACAACAGTGTCAGGCTCATTGCAGGCAATTAATAAGAAGGTGTGAATCAGTAGGCGGTAGGTCTGAAGCGAGGCTTTTCTTTGCACCGGTGGCATTGACTCGGGCTGCTGTTTTCCTCCTACCGCCGCTGGCCAGAGCTGCTGAGCTGGGAGCAGCCTGGTTCCCACGCCCCCTCCTGAGTGAGCTCACGGGGACCTGTGTTGGTGGAGGAGGGAGGCAGGCCACCGAGCGGCGCAGCCTGCAGGCTCCAGCAGTGGCCTCGCGCTGAGACTCTTGCACATTATATCTTAACATATTACCGACACCACAGGGACCTGGGCACCTTGGCCTACTCCAGTGTAAACCGGCCAGTGAGGAGGCCTGGGAGGGAGGTGGGGACCGCAAACCACCCCCCCATCTTTACTCTGCTCCTGCCCCTGTTTGCCACACTTGTGTGAGATTTGGGGGAGTTATCAAAAGTTATCCACAAAACACCCATTTTAGGTGAGAGTTCCGATGTGTTTTTACTTAGCATCTAATCCAAAATCCCGACGATTCCGTGCTGGTCTGGCATACAGTCTGTGGCCTCTAATGTAATGAGATAAAGTCCTGTCTCCTCGTTGTCCATCCAAGGTTTTGTCACATTCAGTCATCCCTTTATGTACATTTTTTCTGGCTTGCTAATCTGGTCATTTCTCTGACCCCACAGTAACACAGTTGGTGCCCTTTTTGTGTGTCCCTTGGCCTGAGTTCCAAATCTCTCCCCCTTTCCTCTTGCCGAGTTGTCCTTCATCTTGGCTATTTGGTCCTGTCACTTGTTTTCCTTCTCTGTCATCTGAGTTCAGGCTCCACACACTTAAGCCTGGCTTAAGCCTTCAGGACTTTGAAGGATGTGCTTGCCCCCATCTTAATTCCCCCAAATCCTGGCCTGACACCCTCTCCGGTTATCTTCCCTTCTCCTCAGCCTCTGTGTTCGCACATCTGTCTTTGTCACGTCTCCTGCTCTTCCGTCTCTCCTGCCTGGAGTCCTGGCCTGGGATCTTCCTTCCAGCCATCAGGAATCCCACATCCGGGGGTTGGAATAGACCCACGGGTTCCCAGCAGGCCTGAGATGACCCCCAGGATTGGTGGGAGCCTGGCCGGGGTCACAGAGCTACAAAACTTGTCACCCCTCATGCTATTCAGAATGTAGCCTTTGAGGAGTCCGCCATGTATACACGGCACAGTGGCTCGGGGAGGGCCCGACACATTTCACATCCGCTGGACTCAGGAGGGACACCTGGGGTCAGGCTGCTGGGTGGTTGTAAATATCAAAAAGGACAATACGCGGCACGAGCTGGGATCACATCACAGTTGCGGCAAGCATGCCTGTGCTCTTCGGCAGGCCGCTCATTCCCACCTTTGGGGGGTTGTTCAGGATCATCGTGAGTACATTTCGTTGCTTAGATCTTTCTCTGCAGCCGCTCCCGCCACTTTCCAGCAAGGGCCCGGCGCTTAGCCTCTCTGCGTGCACCGGTGTTCCCGGTGAACACGTGAGGCGGTGGGAAGCGGATGGACGCACGGCGGCTCGCGGGCTTCGGGGTTACGCAGCCTGAATCCCGTTCTCACCTCCACGGTTACTGGCCGTGGGCTCTTGGGTCAGTCATTCTGCCTGCCTGCGCCTCCGTGTTCTCCTGCATAACAGGGGGAGAACATCGTGCTGTCTGTATCAAAGAACTCTTTGTTCACCCTGTCATGGTCTGGGATGTTGGCAAATTTTGGTTCACAGGCCAAATCCAGCCCATAGCTTGTTTATATACGGCCTGCATAGGAAGAATGTTTTCTACATTTTAAAACGGTTGTTCTGGAGGCGCCTGGCTGGTGCGGTCAGTTAAGTGTCTGACTCTCGGTTTCTGCTCAGGTCATGATCTCACAAATGAGACTGAGCCCCATGTTAGGCTCCGCTCTCAGCAGGGAGTCTGCTTGAAAGATTCTCCCCCTCTGCTCCTCCCCTGCGTGCACGCTCTCTCTCCCATTAAAATAAATAAATCTTGAAAAAGATAAATAATAAAATGATTGTTATATAAGTTCCTACGTAGTATTCTCGATTTGGCCTCTTGGCCCACAAAATGTAAACTTTTTCCTGTCTGGCCGTTTATGATAAAAGTTTGCCGCTGTCCCCCCCCCCCGCCCCCCCGCACTAGAACATGCTGGAAGGGCTGGTGTGTCACTTTCCTTTTGGTTGATTGCACACCCACAGGCTGTGTTCTGAGAACTCTCATAGGCCTTCTCTCAAGTAAGTCCTCCCTCCACAGCCCTGGCTTGGGAGGGTGAGTGCCACACTGTAAGATGGAGAAACCAAGGTCCCAGGAGACTGTGAATTTCCTTCCTACACCCCATGAGTTGTTCTGGATTGGACTGAGTTGATCTGTTA
Organism: Ursus arctos; assembly: GCF_023065955.2. Classification (NCBI taxonomy): domain Eukaryota; kingdom Metazoa; phylum Chordata; class Mammalia; order Carnivora; family Ursidae; genus Ursus; species Ursus arctos. Next base: position 53,465,214 of record NW_026622808.1, on the reverse strand, counting down.
GCCTCCCTTCCCCACTTGGCTCCCTGAGCCAGGGCCAATGGGTGTGCTCCCTCTTCTCTGGGAGGAACTCACGTGCATTTAGAGAGGGTCTGGGTGTTGTTCTAGGTATTTCAGGGGTCCTAGAGAGGACTCACTTAGGAATCCACCCTCCAGGAATCTCAGATATAGTTGGGCTAACAGGGGCACACCCTCACTACCAGTAACAATAAGACGCACTGACACCACCCCAGACACAACGTGCTTTGGGGCCTTCGAGGAATAAAAGCATCTACAGGGGCGTCCCCAAGGCTTCAAGCCTGTCAGAAAACTTGAATCTTCTGTTGGAACTTGAGGCTCCTTGGAGCTCTTTCCCACTGGCTGCCTTCACCCAAAATGCTCGTGTTCCAGCCTCCCCATGGCTGATCCCTGGGGCTCTGGCTGCATTCTCGTCCAGCAGTTTTGTGGGTCAGCAAGCGACTCCTGGAGCCTGATGCTCATCTGTCTGTGTGGCATTTGCAGGGCAGCTGTGGCAGGAGGGCACCTGCTGCCCTCACCCTTCCCTCACTCCCGCGCCTCCCAGCTCAGCGCGTGCCTTCGCTCCAGATTGCTTCGAGTGAAAACAGCAAGCCAAGGGTCTTGGGCAGCCAGGGTGTTCATCGGGTACCTGGAGCCCAGAGGACAAGCCCTCAGGAAAGCAGCACCTCCGTCAAAAGGAAAAACATCCTTTCATGTATAAAAATAAGAGTTGAGGTCCTGAGCAGATATTCTGAACTCATAAAGCTTTTCAGAAACAAAACTGCACTCAAAGCTGCTGTGATCTGTTTCTTCAACTCATGGGACGTCTGTGTGTTTTGACATCTCGGCAGGTGCTTTTTCTCTTTGCAGTGATGATGTGATTTTCATCTACACTTGGCTCTCCAGCAGTTGTTACTCCTTGTTCAAGAATTAGTTCAAGAACTCACGAAGTAGGGTTCAGACAGGCCATTGAAGTGTCACCCCAACAAAGGCGAAGGTTAACTAGAAGTTACTAAACCGTTTCCTCAACAGATTGTGATTTGAATCTCTGGCCAAACTAGTATGGAAGGCTTGTAGGAGCAATTTTTGTTCTGCAAAAGGTAGTATCTCGGTTCCTTTGGGCTGCTAAACAAAGTAACATCGATTCTGTGGCTTAAAAACACCGGAAATGTATTGTTCACAGCTCTGGAGGCTGGAAGGCCCCAGATCTGGGTGCCTGCGTGATTGGGTGGGGGCTTGCTTCCAAGTCACAGGTCGCGCTGTATTATCACACTGCAGAAAGGACTAGAAGCTCTGTGGGGTCTCTTTTATAAGAATGCTGATCCCATTCTTCAGGGCTCCGCCCTCATCACCTAAGCACTTCCCAAGGGCCCCCCCACTTCCTAATGCCATCACACTGGACATTAGGATGCCAGCATATTAATTTGGGAGGTGTAAAAAGTGCTTTTCTCAGGTATGTGGCCTTGATCTTCTTATGAGAGTAGGACGCTATGTCCATTTTGATCACTGTTGTGTTCTCAGGACTCAGGAAAGTGCCTCCTAGTGAGTGAATATCAGAGGCCAACTTTCTTCATGAGAGATTTATTGAGCATCTGGGGTTGGGGGGAGGGGTGGGCCTCCCTAGCTGAGTTCGGCTGGGTCTTCTCCAGTGTCCTCTCCAGTGAGGAAGGGAGTGGATGGAAACACAGAAGGACCACACAGTGTGAAGCGTGCCAAAGAGGAGGGAGCAGAAGAGCAGTAGGCCTGAAGGTCCTTGTTGCCAGGGACAGCAGTGGTGAGACTTCAGGGGCACACTGAAGGCCATGGGGTTGGGCGAGGCAAGCCGAGGGCCCGCCTTGCGGACAGACCTGAGGCGTGAAGGACCCTAATGCAGGACGCGCTGCTGGGTGATAGAAGACAGAGGAGGCCGGGCAGAGCAGGACGGCTCAGGTCCACAAGCTCGGGAGCTTGGACTGTGTCTTGAGGGTGGTAGGTTATCAGCCGTGTGGGTGTGTATGTGTGCGGGATAATTCTAGCTGCGTGCATGGTATAGTAGGACTTGAAAGGAGAGTGAGATTCAGACCAGGAAGAAACCAAGTTAACACATGCGCGTGATCCGAACAAAGCTGAAAAGCGGTAAGGAAAGGCAGAGCCAGTGGGCGTGTCTCTCAGAGATCGGAGGCAGGTGGGATGGGTTCCGCAGCTCACCAGCGCTGGGCCCCAGCGAGACTCCATTTCTCAGCATGAACTTGGCTACGTCACCCCCACGTCTTTTTTGTCATCACTCTTTCCAGGAGAACATACCTTTCCAGCATGTGTAGTTTGATGACACCTGCGTTCCCCATACATGGGGAACGACAGGAAGGTCAGATGACAGGTAACAGACAGATGCGCACCCCAGTGTGTGTGCTGGAATAATTTGCTTGAATTAGATAGATGTTTCCACAATTAAGTGAACATACGTTCTTGTCTCCAACTCTCGTGGCATCCCTGACGACTTCAGGAAGTTCAAAGGATGGTGATAAAGGCTCTTCCCTGGGCACCTTCGGCCCTTACTGGGTGTGTGTCTTGCATCTGTCTCTCTGTTCCTCGGTGACCGTCTGTGCACCGTAGCTTTCATTACCGCGAAGGCAGGGAGAGGCGGCTGTGTGACGGTACAGAGACCCGAGAGGCGAGCCGTGTGCTCTGGGGGGCTTATTTGGCGCTTTCCGATGATGCGATTGCGAACTTGAAAAGGACGTTCAGCATCTTCGTCGAACAATGTGCGTCTTTGTGTGGCCCGCAGTCTTTCATTTTTCCTGGGACAGCTGTTGCCTCAGAAAGAGTTCTGTTGTAAATAACTTCCTGTCACTAAGATCTGTGCCCCTTGGATCGGCAGCATTCAGTGCCTTGGTGTGAGCTCAGTACAGGGGGACCTCCTTTGGCGCGGGGGTGTTTCGTACTCTGTGAAAGCAACTCTGTGAAAATGAAACTATTCTAGGCGTCCTAGACGATTTTACAAAGGAAAGGGTATTTTTAAGCCAGATCGTCAGTTTGGTTAAGTCTTGTTTTAGGCATAATGGCTACGAGTGTTGTTCATTCTTGAATCCAAATAATACGTAATTAATCATAAGAGTGGAAAACCAACCATGAGTTGAATTTGAATTAGTATCCTCTCCACTCTTTTCCCCACCCCCAAGCGTGCAGTTCTTAGACTCCTAGCTCACTGACGTGTCCTCCTAGAGCGATGATTCTCAGTGTGTCACCCAGGCACCTGGGGCGGGGGTTGGGGGTCCTCAACACTGTTTTAGGGAGTCTGTGAGGTCAAAACTATTTTCATAAAAACCTCAAGATGTTATTTTTTTCTATTGCTCTAGAGAGTTCTTTTATGAATGTACAGTGCAGTAGAGTTTTCTAGAAGCCCCTCTATCACGTAACAGAAATGATTGAATGCAGAAGCAAAAGGCCAGCTGTCTTCAATTAACCTAGACATAGAGGGCTTTGTGAAAATGTAAAACAATGCCCTTCTTCCCCCAAAAATTATTTTTGTTTTGGAAAATACAGTAATGTTTCATAAAAATGTTATTTACGTTAATATGTAGTGGGTTTGTTATTGCTATTTTAAATGAATGGACGAATAAATATTTTCATATTTCTGACTGTTTCTAACACGAACAGCATTGATAGGTATAGCCCAAATAAAGAGCAGCCCTTCAGCTTCCTCAATAATTTTTTAAGAGCATGAAGGACTCCTAAGACCCAGAAGTTGGAGAAACTTTTCTGAAGTACAGGGCAGTATGTGATAAAACTCTCCTGGCTCGCAAATGAGATTTGAAAGTTTTCTAACAAAAGATTAAAGGGTTTTGTGTAAGTTCCCTATCCCTTTAGCAGGAGCCCATTGCTACATTTATCCGTGGATGTGAGGAAAAACATGGATACAAGCTAGCGTGAAATGCAAAACCTTACCAAAAATCATTTAAAAGCCCACAACTTTGGGGGAGGAAAAGCAAGCCCACCATTGTCCTCTGTATGTGGTACTTCCAGTTCCCACTGTAGGGTATGAGTTTATGAAACGTCAGCCTTCGCCTCTTCATTCAACCAGAGGACGTGTGTTTCCCCAGCACCTTCACAGGGCTGGCCCACAGGGCAATGCAGACACCGTTCCCTGCCCCCGGGAAGCCGACATCCTTGTTTAAGGAGACCTGGGTAACAAACAAGCATAAATGAATAGGAAGACTGAGGAAATGAACGGGATGATATCACACAGTCATTTGGAGGATTGAGAAATCAATTGACACAAGGTGCCCAGCAAGGGCTTTCCTAACAAGACTTCATTTGAGCTGAGACGGGGCTGCTGGATGGGTAGGAAGGAGAAGGGAGGGGCGTTCTGGAAGAGGGAATCCTGAGGAGGGACATGGCTCAGTGGGAGTAAGGGTGAGCACCAGAGCCCCAGTAGATGATGTTATAGAGAAACTGATGGGCAAGGACCAGATTTTCTAGGTCATTGGAGGCCCGGTGAAGAATGTGATTTTAATCCGAGTATGATGAGACGTCATTGTGGGGTTTTCAAGCAAGCGAAAGAAGTGATCCTGTTTCTGCCTTATAAAGACGGACCTGGCATCCTTGTGGAGTGGGGAGCCCACGGGTGGGCAAGAGAGGAAGCAGAGAGCGCGTCAGGAGGCTCTTGCTGTCTTCCAGGTGAAGTGGGTGGTGCACCAGGGTGGACAGAATTGAAATCTCACTTGGATTCAAAGAGAGCAGACCTACAGAGAGAGGGAAGGCTCTGGGGATGAGGGCAGTGAACAAGCGTGACCTCTGGTTTTGGCTTGACAACCCGTGTTTTCTCATATGGTTGCAACAAAATTCTGCAAGGTAGTTAGTTTTATAGCTAATTAGGGATCAGGAAACTGAGCTCCCAATAACCTGCTCATGGATCCATAGGGCTCTTTCCCACATCAGGGCAAGTCAGAGGTCACCGCTACTGCCCAGCCCCATCTGTGGCTTCTTTTCCCTGGTGGCATGCCTCCGCTCTCTGCTCTAGCCATGGTGGGGACAGCAGGGGTGGGTCTGAGATGAAGGTTCCCTTCCTCCTCCCCCTCCAGCAAGCCAGGGCTATGAGCTGGTCTGTGACAAGTTGCCATGCCTCATCTTTGGGTCTGAGAAATGGGACCAGATGTGTCTGCTGGCCACCAGCCCAAGTGGGATTTATATTTACAGGTTTACTCACATCACAGGTGTGTCTGGGCTCCCAGAGAAAGGGAGCATTATTCTTCAGGCCCTGTTATGCCTCTTGGCAAGATGTGGGAGTCCTCCTGAGAGACAGTTCAACCTTTATAAAACAGGGGGGGGGGTGTGTGAAGGTTTGGAACCAGTTGTGAGAATTTTAAACATCACTGATTTGCATTGAAACAATAGTACCTATGAGTTTCATTTAGGCAGTAGAGTGATCTGAAAAAAGAAAGTTTTTGTTTTAAAGCCATCAAACTTAATGGGTCAGAGGCTGAATGAAGGGAGACAAGGCAGCAAGGACAAAAATTCTTAAATGCTGTGGGTACTCACCTTCTGTGTGTATCATCGCAACTCCCTGCTTTCCTCACACACAGCACGGAACAGAGCTGAGTAAGTCTAGGCAGCGGTGGGGTAGGAGCCAGTGACAGTTCGTTCGGTGGCATGGGCTCTGGGATACCCGGGGCATCTACATAGCTGTAGAGATGGCACAGAGCGGGTTACTTCCCTTCCTTCCAGTTAGCTGGGCAGCCCTTTAAGAAATAACTTTCTGCTTTGGGAACTGAAAATGCACTTCAGCGGTGATTATCTGCTTGCTCACCTTTAGGGCAGCCTGTCTCCTTACAACCCCCTGGTTACTTTGCATACACACACGTAGATCTTGCAATTTAAATTTTTATATTTTATTCATATATGGCACATTTTTCCTGCAACTTGGTAAAGCGCTAAATATTATATGAATATTATTCAAAACATGTGCATTCCATAAAACTCGTTTATATGCCATCATTATCTGCAGCATTAAATACATTTTATATCATCAAAAATTTTATGATATATTTAAAAATGAATTTCTACTTAGCTTAAATGCATTAGGGATTATCCGAAGAGACCTTGCTAAAAATGCAGTCATGTTTATTTGTAACTGCCAGAAAATGGCTTACAAAATTGTTAGTGTCTTTTATTATCCCCTACCACTGGAGCACTTGCTTGTTAATTAGAGAAATTTCAACTGTCATAGTTGGCAATTATAGCTTCTGTATCATTGTCTGTTATGAATAGTCAATGAGAGCTGATTAATATGCATGAGCAGCAGTATATATAGCGTGTGCATTGGACCACAATCCAGCTGCCAGAGTCCCTCAGAGGAGGGAGTGGTGTGTATGTGTGTGTGCGTGCGCGCGCGCGCGTGTGTGTGTGTGTGTGTGTGTGTGTGTATGCATGCTGCGAGGGAAGGCGGGGAAGCGGGGAAGGGGAGAGAGTTGTTTTCAGCCTTAGAGAGCAACGCCAATGTGAAGTGTAGCGGCCGCCCGATGCACCTGAGGCTCTCCGAGGATACCTTCATGCCTGCACGCAGGGCGCTGCTTTTCCCGGGTGCTGGCGAGTACTGAAGCCTTCCTTTGACGTTTCTCTAAACATGGGATGCAGTTTGTGCAGCCTGCAGAAGCAAGAGGAGCAGTACAGATTGCTCTATGAAGTTTGTCAGGTAACACATTGCATTTTATTCTGTGGGAGGGACCGGCACTCACCTGGCAGAGTGTAACTTCTCGGAAAGGAACTGGGGGCTGGGGTGTGTGTCAGCTCTTCTGACTTTTCAGTACATTCTGTTAAATCTCTTACGCGCTTTCCCTCACAGTGGCACTTAGGTGCCTCTATTTGAATATTTTAAATAGATGTTGTTGACAGTCACAAAGTACATTTCCAGCAGTCATGTCACAAAGCTCCTTTACAACTGACCGCTCTCTGGAGTGTCAGCGAATGTCTTAGGAAGGGTCAGAGCATGGTCACCCTTTGAACAAGCTGGAGAAGACGGGGATGATGATTAATGCTTGCGTGCTTTTGTCTCTGTTTACAAATAGTTACGAGGCGCGCCTTTCAGTAGAGCACAGGCGTCCACCGCAGACTGGATTCTTTCAGCAACTTCTTGTCCTGGGACATGTGGTTCAGATTTATGCTTCACACTTGCCATTTCTATACCTCACCCTGTGAAAATTTTAAGAACTTCAAGAGCAGGTGGCTTGATCTTGGGAGCTGTCATCCACGGCAGATGACTTCTCGAAACTTCTACGTCATGAGTAACGTGAAAATTCAGTTGAGATGAAATGGGATAGTTAAGGTATAACCCAGATAACTTACCTTACATTTGTGTTGAGTGTTTTATTTTTAAATATTCAGGTTTTATCCTGAACTATGAGGTTTTTATACTGTTGTTGGTAACCTAACTTGGCAGTTACGTGTTTTTCCCTTAAATCATTCTAACGCCTTTCAATTTTTCTTCGGTAATCAAAAAATTAGAATCCGGATAGAAAGTTTTTTTTAATTAGAATGACAGAATAAGGTCTTTATGGTTAAAAAAAAAAACAAAGGTGCTTATTCCTTAATTTATCACAGTGAATGGCATATTAATATATTCTCTAAAGAGCTAGACAGCCTAAAAAATGAATTTGATTAGCCGTCAATTGGGTACCATTTTTGCACAAGCCACCAGAGGGCGCGTAGCATTAAAAAGACACAGTGAAACAAGGCTGCTTCTGTGCGTTGGCTGCCTCTGTGGACAATCTCAGGATAGAGTGACCCTGGGTAAAGAAAAGATGTGTGCGCACGCGTGTGTGTCTTTTCTCCCCTGAAGCATAGAGAACGTCCAAACAAACCTTTTGGGGCTTGGTCATGCCCCCCCCATGCCCCCGTCAACCACCCCTTGTACAGAGCACGCATCTCTTACAAAAAACAAGCATCTTAAATCAGTGTTTGACATACACTTCTGACCTATGACTTCACGCTTTGCACTCTCCTGGACTTCTGTCCTTTGAAAGCAGTCTTGGGAGCACACGCGAAGCCTGGGCAAAAGTGTCATTGGCGCTGGAGGTCTGGCCTCCATCCCTTGGTGATCTGATGGTGATGTTGTAATCCAGATTCTGCCAGGTTATCATGTGCAATGAGCAGTGAGCCCCCAGTTCTCAGTGAGTCAGGCATTCAGAACCAAAGCAAACAGAACGACAGAGCCACCACCAAGGCGGCCATATGACAGACTTTCCCTACTGTGTGTATAATATACCGCATAAAAATGGAGTCTTAATAACTTATTTTTTTTTCTTTTCACCATCAGTGCACAGAAATATCATTTAGCATTCATTGTTGTGGATGTGTTTAATGACACTGGTACCCTCCAAAATGTGGTCACCCTACCCCATCTCCTGCAATTCTGTGTTAACTTGTGCTCTATTCATCTGTATTATTTAGGCTCTTCCCCTTTAGCCCCCCAAAAGAAAGAGCCTGGATTCTGTTTGTTTGCTTTACTAGGTGAATTTATGTGGAAATATTTCTGGCCAAAGCATCATGCAGTAAATTGCTGATAAATGACTTCCATCTGGAATACACTTTGTCAGCAATTTAGGAAGCCATGCAGATTTATTTTCAGGAAACTCAAACTACTTTTCGGACCCATTACCCTTGTGCCAACTAAGTAAAATCCCCTTTCTCCTATTCTTTGGGAGTCCTGAACCGTAGCATAAAGGAATTTACAAAACACTTGCAGGAATTAATAACTGCATCCCCCTCCTTATTATGCAAAGCCTTATTAAAAGCAGAGAAATTAAGGTTTCCATAAATTACAGTTCCAGAAGGTCCAGTGTGTCTAGCTTCAGTAAGCCCTCGTAACAGCAGCACAAAGAGGATCAAATATTCTGGGGCTCAGACTTTATCCTTTCCTCATCCAGAGATAATTCAAAGAGATGCTCTTCATTAGGGCCTTTGGCAAGCTGCCTACAATTTCTTTTTGGGGCTGCTGTGAGCTTAATGATGCAGAACAATGGCTTTGCCTCTTGTTGCACACATACCTTATTGTACCTTTAATCACATTAGAAAAACAACAGCAACACAGGAAGTTGCCTGGCTGTCAGAGGACACTGCAAAGAGTGCACACGTATCAGTGATTTGCACCATGCATTAAGGGGTACACCAAGGTATTTGGGGATCTCTGGAGTACTTCTGAGAGGTACAAGACGAGCCTCCTGCCCGCCCTGGAGGTGTAAGATCAGCTGAGGTATTGCAGTGTTTGTGCTTTCATGGTACCTGTGGAGTCCCAGGGAGCATCAGGACAGGACCTGTGCCTGTGGGACATTTAGCATGTAAGTTAGCAGCTATTTTCTGCTTTGGAAAACTAGCCCATCTCAGGCGACTTTGACCGCTCAGAAGCCCTGCTGAAGTGTAAGGACAGAAGCAAGAAAGGAAGATGCTTTAAGGTTAGCAAGGGGTGCAGTCTTCTCCTTGGACAAATGAACTGCCCAGAAGATCTCATGTGCAGGGGGTGGTGGGGTAGGGAGCCTGACAGCTTTAGAGCTGTGGCCAGAACTCAGCTGAAGCAGGTCCCCTGGTTATGGGGAAGAGGTGGGGCAGCAGTGCTGGCAGGGATGGAGAGGTCTGTGGCTCTGTTGGCTTGGTGCCAGGGACCCCAGCACTGGCCAAGCATCCCCCCAGCTGTATCCTTTCAGGACAAGGGGAAAGTCAGTGTGTCGATGCTTTGAGGAGAGTTTTCAGATAGAGGCTGGGGGAAGGGGAACGGAGTAACACGCCTGGCAGTATCACTCATTCCCTCCACCTTTTCTAAGGTGAACCAGACACTCTGTAGAATAGTGTGACCTTTGCTCACTTGATTAGGCCATAAGGAAGTAATTCTGTTTGGGACTTAGGCTTCAAAGTAGAAATTGTAACAACGAATACATTCGCTAAAGTCTGCACACACATTTAAAGATGGCAAGGAGAACATACTAATTGCAGTGATGTTCACTGCAGGAACCATAGCATTATTTATTGAGCACTTACTGTGTGCCAGCGCTGTGCGAAGTGCTGACTGTGCATTTCTCTGTCAGATCCTCACAGCAGCGCCCAGAGATGGGTGATACTATTATCCCCATTTCAGAGATAAAGAAACTGAGATGCAAAGGAATTATAAATGGGGGTGGCAACAGTGTCTGTGCTGGGATTCCAAAGTCTGAATTCTTCTCTTGTATGAATCATTTTTATCAAAACCAGTGAATAGATGACCTGTATTATATGGAACACTTAGATTAATTTTTAAAAATCATTCTCACCTTTGTGGAGCTGACAGGGAGACCCTGCATTCTCAAACAGGGCCACGTGCTGCTTGGCCCCTCCGTCAGCCTCCGAGTACTTGGGTCTGTTCTCTTACAAATGAGAGGACTTGAGACAGGGCCTCTGGTCCCTCATGCCAGGGGGGATGGCGGACAAAGAGAAGAGTGTTCGGGGGGAGTGCAGCACTTCCATCAACTTCCCAGGCAGTTTTAAGAATGGTTCGTATTCTTTTGCCACTCAGCAACAAAAAATAGGAATGATTTGTGCCTTGTATGCCCCCGAAGTTGTTGATTTTGAGACTCGGCCAGGTCGTGGTATGAAAAAGTGCGGACAGAGTTAACGGTGGTTATTGGACGGACGTAAACTCGACCTCCGTACGGAAGTGTTGAACGTGGTTTAGTTTTCCTGCAAGTGGGAGTGTGTCTGCTTAAACAACCTATCGATTCCAAAAGTTTTATTACTAGAAGCAGCTTCACAGTCCGAATTAGCTGAGGTAAAGCAGGTGTGGAAAAAGAAAGCCCACCTCCTCCTGCCTCAGTGACACGGCGCCTGTCTGTAGCTGAGAAGGTCCCTTTTTTTCACGGTGGACATTTGTCCATCACTAGGGCTCGTTCTTTTCCTCAGTTAACCGTGGAGCCTAAACCACTTTGATGCTGATGAAGCAATGAGAAGGAAAGGCTTAGGTTTCGGCCAGGGCTCACTCCCCCGTCTTTCTCCCGATCTCTTCTTGAGGTACAAAGCGTTCGGTGACCATAAAGGAGTTCTCTTGCTCTCCTCTTAGGACTGAGGCCAGTTTGCCACCACCCCGGCTCAGGTGCCTTGTGAGTGTTCCCATGAGTCCCTGCACACCTCTGCATCCCCACGCTGGTCTCCATGAAGTCCTGTGTACCCATGTGCCCCTGCACTGAGCCCTCCCTCGAGGCTCTGCGCATCATTCTATTCCTTGTTTCTGTATTGTCTGTTAACTCAGCCTCCTCAGTTACACCGTGAAATCCCGGGAAGTCTACTCACAGCCTTGACCCTCAGCATGTGATCGGTTGAACACATTGGATTCTGTATGTGTTGGTAGGGCACGGGGAGCAAGGAAAGAAACAAGGGTACTAGTTAGGAACCCAGAGCGAGCTCTTGGAAGAGATGGACTGTGATTTGGACCGAGACGATGCCGATGGAGAACACAGGGCATACAGAACATTGACTTTTCCTTCATTCAGCCAACACGTTTACCCAACCAACCCCACGCCGAGCACCGAGCTTCCCACTCCCTGCTCGTTGGCTCACCAGTGCCCTGAAGAGAAAACCTACTCCTTAACTGTGGCCTGCAGGGGCCTGTGTGGTCTGTCCTCTTTTTACCTGTCCGGTGAGCTGCCTGCTATGTACCCATCATGCATCTGTTCTGGTTCTTACCGGTTTCTTGCAGCAGCACCCAGAACCCACCTTACTCCTTCCGTGTTCACACCTTAGACTAGCTGTTCCTCTCCATCTGAAACACAGTTCACCAGTTCATTCTTGAGGACTCAGTGCAAATATCCCTCTCCCCAGAGACCTTCCCTGATCCAAAATGTTCCCCCACCCCCACCCATGTCGACCTCTCTGTGCACAGTTTATTTGTGTCCTAGCACTTATCATAATTCATGTACTTATTAACTTGTCTATTGTCTCCAACCCCCAGTCCTCAGGAAAATGTCAGCCCCATGAAGGCGGGGACTTCGTCTTGTTCTCTGTGACACCCCAGGTCCTGACACATAACTATTCAGGACATGTTTACCAAATTAACTTCTGAATGAGGAATGTATCAAGCAGGTCCCACTTTGGTCTGGGAAGGCTTTTAGCAATGACAAATGAGTCCATGTCCCGGGATGCTAATGGCTTCCATAGATACAGCTGCATATCGCCATGAGGCAGGTGGTACACAGCCACAGGGGAGACGACTGCCCCTCTCTCCGCATTCCTGTGACATGCCTGCCATAGCTGGCAGAAAGAAACATATGGAACAGTGAAAAAATGTAGCTTTAATAAATGACTTCTCTTGCACTCATTAATAATGCAGGGAGAGGTCATGGCTACATTGGGGTGGGGAGAGCAGGCACGGAAGAATAGCATCCGCGGGTCCGGCGGCATACCAGAGCCAAAGAACCCTCCTGCGTCCTCTGCCCAGCGTGGGATTAGGCAGGGAGCCTAGCATCCACTCTCTGCAGCTCGCACAGCTGGGTTGCTAGCCACATAGCCTTCAGTAGTGTGGCGGGTGCCCTCACATTGGCAAAGTGTCCCCGGATTCTGCTGCCTGACAGTGAGGGCTGTGCTGAGAAAAGTCAGGCATGAATTCGTCTCCTTCGCATGACCTGCTTTCCTGTTTCTCCATCAAGAGCATATTGAGTGGTGTGTGTCTGTTAGTTAACTTTGGGGAAAGCGTTCCTTTTCCTGTCTACTGGTCACCTGCCTGGCAGGATAATGTTTTTTTTCAAAGGCATTTTATTATACCCATCAGTTTGTAATAAAGAATATGCTGGAATAGTGCAGAAGTGGAAGAAAGTTACTAGCATCAATGTTCGATTGTGGTAGTTCAAGCATCTTGATTTGAGAGGCACTGGGGATCGAGGGGAACTTTCCTGACTGTTGAAGAGTTTCTAGAAGTTTCTTCTAAGTTGTTCATTCTCACAAGATGGTCTTGGAGCAGCAGCATCGCCATCACGTAGGAACTTGTTAGAAATGCAGAGTCTCCAGCCACCCTCCAGACCTACTGAGCCCCGATCTCTGTGGTGACGCCAGCAGTCTGTGTTGAACAAGGCTTCCGGGTGAGTTCGGTGCTCATTCAAGTTTCAGTACCTGCGTTTGAAGTTAAACCCAAACTACTGGAAGAGGGAGGACTCTTCCGTTACCTAAGTTTTGGGGCGGATTTTCTTCATTCTTTTTTTGGATGGAGAGGCAGGAGGACAAGCTCATATCTCAGACACTTCCATTCAGATCAAAATGTAACCATCTGTTGGTTAATAGAAAACGAAAATCATTTTATTTTGATGAAGCAGGGCTTTTTTCAAGTAAGTTGTTCTGTAATATCTAGTTTTCAAGTGGGAACATGAAGGTTAGTGAAGCTTTGTGTGTCACCAATATGTATGCACATAGAGACCTACACACACATACATGTGTATATGTGTGTGTGTGTGTATCTTCTTAACCTTCAGTTTTCTTCAACCAGTGTGCCTCTCAGAATCACCCCAGATTCCAGAATTATCCTGCATCCTCCTAAGTCACACACCCTCCTACTCCTATCAACTAGTCAATGGGAACTCTAAAGTAATTCCCAGTAATGTGAATGATGGTAAGCAGAATCCTCCTGCCCAAAGAAAATGTGTTTTTAGAAAGACCTTGTCAACCAAATGAATCCTATTTTGCAGAATTCTGGGTGAAGCAAGTTGAGCAGGGACCTCCCTCTGATGGTGAGCTAGATGGCCGTCACCATGCTGACGGGTCGTGATTACGCACCCTGACTCCAGAGATTTTCCGGTTGCAGGACTCAGTCCAACGGTATCTGTCAATGAAACAGTACCATTGACCAATAACTATCTTAGTGTACATTTTGATGTGTTATGCCAGAGGATAAACTCTTTTAGAGGTCTTAGTAAGTATTGCCGGATTATCCCCCAAGTAAGCCTCTTTGTGTAAACCTCCAGCAACAAAGTGACTGCCTCACCTTTCTCCTGTTCCCATACTCACTGGGCATTAAAGCTATTCTCATGGTTTTTTTCTATTTGATAGAAAAAGGGGGTGGAGGAGAGGAATGGCCTTTTCATTTGTAACTTGCATTCTTACACCAGTCTCAAGGCACCAAAGTTCCTCAGGGCACTGGTTCTCAAACTGGAACTGCATCAGCATCCCCCCGAGGCACTGTTAAAGCACTGAGACCTGTGCCCCACCCCCAGTTAAGGTGTTGCTGGTCTGGGGAGTGTGCTTTGGGAACCACTGCTCTAAGAGATAGGTGATTACATAGGGATGAATGGATGGATGGATGGATGGATGGATGGATGGATGGATGGATGGATGGGTAGATGGATGGGTGGACGGACTGCCTGACAGATGGACAAAAGGGCAGAAGGGAGGGAAAGAAGGCGGGCTTTAAGGTGTATGCTGCTCAGTTTTACTAATGCCAGGCTGGCTTTCAGCGTCATGGTAGAGAGGTTCTTGATGCTTCTCTTCCCTGTCAGTACTTGGTGTCATCTGGCTCCGTTAGTTTTACAGTGCTGTGACTACAAAAGAGGTATCTCACTATGGTTTAAATTTGTTTTACTCTTGATTATTAATGAAATAGAATGTTTGATTTTTGATGTGTATGTTGACCATATTTGAGCTGTGTGTGTGTGTGTGTGTGTGTGTGTGTGTGTGTGTGTGTACAGTGCCTGTTCAGGTGTCTGCCCCGGTTCTCTATTGGATTTGCCATCTTTTTCCTTTGATTCATAGGATTTTTAAAAGCATAGTCTGGATACCAGTCCTTTATCAGGTACAACTTGCAGACCTTTCCTCCCAGCTTGTGGCTTGTCTTTGCTTTCTCTTACGTGTTCCAGGGAACCAAATCCTTCATTGAACATAGTCAAATATATCAGTCTTTCTTACGGTTTGTGCTTTTAGTCTCTGTGAGGAAATATATTTTCTGATTTGAAGCTCTAAAGCTGCTATCCTGTGTTTTCTTCCAAAAGCTTTATATAACTTTTGTCTTTCACAGGGGGGTGTAAGGTTGGAGTTGACTTCGTGTTTTTAGAATGGATCTCCTAGTACCAATGGAGAAAGCCCATCTCTTCCCTATCAAAGGGCAGTGCCAGTTTCTATGTGTTTGGGGCTGTTCTGGCCTTTCTCTTCTTGTCCATCAAGAGTCCCCCTGCGCCAAGATCACACTAAGAGTGTCTGTTTCCTTGTGCTGTAGTTCTGTAATAACTCTTGTACCCCGGGAGGAGGTCGCTCCCTGGTGCCGCTTTCTTGTGCTCTTCTTGGCCTCCTGTCTATCCACAGACATGCGAAGTTCAGCTTGTCAAGGTGACATATTGGTAGTGCTCTTTTCTCAAATGGGGGGATGGGCTTACAAGTATTCGGTGTAGCATTCTTTATAATTATATGTAGCTTACAAATCTTTTAATGTATTCAGTATTTAGTAAAATAAAAATAAATATTAAAATAAAAATTTGAAGAAGAGCCCCAAGAAGAAATATCATATATTACATTTTCTGAAAAAAAGTAAATCCGAAATAGTTATGATGGGAAAGAAAGGGTTGGTTGGCTATCAAGATCTTTAAAAAGTATTAAAGTACTGCCTTATTTTTTTCTTAAGATAAAGCATTCTTCATGTGCAAAAGAATTCTCTCAACCTCTACCATTTGTTACAACAGAAGACAGCTGTAGGACCACAGTTAGAACTTGTATCTTTACAAACACATTGCTTAAGAGTTGGCATGTTTGCATGTTTCTATATAAAGAAGTCTTAAGCAAAAATGTCTTTTTTTGGTGAACAAACAATGCATAAACCGTATAATGCAGACAAACACTATTCACAGCATTAAACCAGCGAAAACAGAGTTAATTTGTCAGACATCTGGGAAAGTAAGTTTCCTCCCAGTGTGTTGAGCAGTGTCCCACAGCCCAGATGAATTCCTGTTTTACCATACGTGACAATTCATTATTCCCCTCCTCTGCCCAAAAGTGTCACCAGTGGGGCACATAACAGTAGAAGCGACATACATTTAATAAAAGAAAACTCTAAATAATATGAACCAATTTTCCTTTATCAAGCAGCTGTTTACGATTTGGGGAATCTGGAAAACCTGGAGAGACATTATCTTTCATAACAATATTTCAGTTGGCATCAGGAGATGAAGAGCAGTGGCTATCTACACCCCCCACCAAATCACAATGGTATTTTACAGCTGGGATTCTGTAACTGGGAAATGCCTGGCATGAATAACTTGTATTTCCTCTCCTCCCCCTGTTAGATACCAGCTACCAGATGTTGCACTTACCCGCATGCATCACCGTGTTCCCATGTGTTACAATTCCGTGACCAGTGGTGCCTCTGTTTCCCTGGGCCCAGTGTTTTCTCCTTTTCCATTCTCGCTCTAGCAACTTTCTAAAATTTGCAATATAAGCCTAGGTATCTAGAAACTCCAGGAATAGAAGTTTGGCACATCTGTCTAATCTCTCCCCCCACCAATTTAAGTTTCTGTTCCGGTTCCTCCCCGGAGTGGAACCTGAGAGCACATTCCTGTTCCCTTACAGTGCAGGGAGGGGACAAACCTCAAGAAGAAGGCCAGGTGAAGAGCTAGTGCCTCTTTTTTCCCAATTGGCCATCAAGTTTTAGAACCAACTCTCCTCCATATCCAGCCACAGTTAAAAATGTCCAGAGAAAGGAAGAAGCAATTCCTGCATTGTATGCTTTGTCCTTGAATTAACAGTGAAGGCCCAAGACTAAGACATTGCAGCGATTGGGATTTTTGTGCTAATAGCAATGATTAAGTAACCGAGTGTGATCTGCCGTGCACATGGTCTATCTACACCTGTTAGATACAGCATCTCATGCAATTTTAACACAGCCCCTTAAAGTACAGCTCTGTTGTTATGTCCATTTTACGGATAGGACAACTGAGGGTTAGAGAAGAGATTCACGTTCCTGAGATCACACGGCTCCTACAGGGCAGAGCCAGGGTCCTTGCACAGGGCTGTCGGTCTTCAGCACACTGTCTGAACAGTGTCCCCAGCACTGTACTAAATATGTGGCCCTGTGATAGACGGCTAAGTCCTTGTCCTGGGGGCTTGCATTCTGGGATGGCGGGAGGTCAGAAATTAAATCCTAAACTAATGAGCATATAATTACATTATAAGGTAAACTTAAAGGAATATGGATCTGCAACAGAAGTATCGTCAAAGGGCGCCTGGGTGGCTCAGTCGTTAAGCATCTGCCTTCGGCTCAGGGTGTGATCCCAGCATTCTGGGATCGAGCCCCACATCAGGCTCCTCCGCTAGAAGCCTGCTTCTTCCTCTCCCACTTCCCTTGCTTGTGTTCCCTCTCTCGCTGGCTGTCTATAAATAAATAAAATCTTTAAAAAAAAAAAATATATCGTCAAAAGACTGGACCAGGAAACTGTGCTCCATTTTCTCCTTTGTAAAAGGGAGGTTTAAAAAAAAAAAAAACCCAGTTCCACAGCTATGGGAGTTACATGGTGTCTTACTGTGATACTCACTGAAGGGAAGTTCATCCTACTATCTTACTAAAGCAGGAGAGGAGTTCCATCTACGAGTGATCCCAGTTGCCAGTCACCCTCTAGTTGCCCTAAGGCCAGCATTTACTGAGTGCGGCTTTGTTCTCTGGGCCACACGCTGAGCGAAAGACCAAAAGCAGCCCCGTGCTCACAGCACTCATGTCCTGGCCCCTACACCCCATGGTGTTAACTATTATATGTTGTCCAACAAGCCCGTCAAGGCTCTGGGGACCAAGGGAGAAGGCCAGCATTCCTGAAGGAGGTGGCCACAGCCCGGCCTCCAAAACTGGGTCTAAAAGGGTTATCGTTTCGGGTGGCAGGCCTCCGAGAGACAGATCGTGACGGTAGTGGATCTGGAAAGGACCTCAGTGGCCATCACTGTTGCTAAGTCATTTCTTAGAAAGGAACAGTGGCAAACAGGGCTTTTGAAAGAAGGATGAGAGGCCAGGACTCCCCAAGAATAATAATGCAAAGGTGGGAATATACAGTATGTTTGGAGGGAACGGTCAGATTCTGCCGTGGGGCCCCCGTGTTATTTCTTGAACACCTCTACCGTGCAAGTAGGGGCGGCCCCTGGCGATGGTGCAGGGGATGCAGAACCAGCAAAGTCGTGACCCTCCCAGCTCTCACCACCTGCCGGTGGAGGTGGTAAGACAATGCCAAGTGATCACACAGATGACCACGCACCAGTAACAAGCTCTGCAGGCGGCCAGTGCCAGGCACCAGGGGCCCCCTGTTTGGGGGCTAGGATCCAATCCTGGTGGCCAGCCTGGACTTCCTAACCATCCGAACACAAAGCAGTCAGCGTTAGCCAGGCAGAAGCTCCAGGGCAGAAAGAGTCCTGCATTTCTAGGAAGAGCATTTCGTTAAGGGTACTTCCCCGGGCATGTGTCTCCTGCGCGCTCGCACATCCCGGGAGGGCTTGGCTTCCAGGCTGCCATCCCAAGTTGGACACTTACTTGCTGAGCGAAAGCAGATGAAATACTTTGAAAGTATGAAGCAAGTGCTGTTAGATGGTGGTAGGACTACACCAAATATTTAAATACAGAAAGCTTTGGAAAGGCATTACTAATGTTAACCATATCCTGTCCACACTAAACAAACTCGTGAAGGGGACAGGGAAGATAGGGTGTTCAATTACAAATTTTTTTAAATATATAAGGTTAGACATTCATAAAAATAAAGGGAGCCTGTGTTCCCTGGATGGAGTGTGTGCCCAGAGCCTAGGACAGCAGTTAGAACAAGTAGACAGCTGGAAATTTCCTCTGGACACACACAGCCGATGTTGCCACTGGAAAACAGGTTTTTCGGTGAGCTCATCCGTGAGGCGAGATGAAATGAGGTCAGAGAAAAGCTTCCAGAGCTTCAGACTGTTGGCTTCTAACTCAACTAAGGAAAGGTTTAAAGGAAAAAAATCCCTGATCCAGACGAAAGTGTGGGAGAGAGCTTACTGTTGCCCGCAGCGTCCAAAGAAAACGGCTGTGTCCCATCACTGCGTTCTGCCATTCCGTGATGAGGGTCCCTATTTTTGCTGCCAGTGGCCTTATTTCTTTCTCTCAGATCCACACACCACTTTGTTGAAACATAGCCACAAGTGCATTTCCACTCAGCTGGGCACACTTGCTAGCTATACTGAAGCATCAGAACTAGAAAGAACACCCCAGTCCTCTCCTTCTCCCCTCTGACAACTTGACTCTTCCAGAAATTGGTTAGATTCCTTTTCTGGCTTTAAGTTTGACGAAAATCATATACACATACTTCTCTTTCTCCCTCTATCTCTCTGCTCCCCTCCCTTCTTCCCTCCCTCTGTGTCTCTCTCTCCCCAGTCCCCACCTCCCTCCCTCCCTCTCTCTCTTTCTATCCCCCTCCCTCCCTACTTTTCTGTCTCTCTCTTTGGAAAACCCCTACATTTCCTCATAATCTAATTGCATTATCAAGTGTTGTGTTTGGATCATTAGTTCCTTCCCAGATGATTTGCTCCTGGTAGGTTTCTAGCAAATTCTACCCATGTCTAATAAATCATCTTAGAAAATGCTGCAGGTTCTTCTCTGTCGTAGGGATGGGAGTCCACATGTTAATTCCTGTGCCCTGCACACAGTTTTATCATCCTTCCTCTCACCAAAGCAACCCTGTTAGGTTCTTCCTTAAAACTCACTAACAATTTGACGGCAGAGGAGAGATTTCACAATTGTGCTTTGGCCAACCTCTCGTTGGAGTAGTCCATGGCTCACCTCACTGAATACACTCAAGGTTATTTTGTCACCCAAACAAAATTTCTCCAAGTGGCCACAGGCAAGGGGTCCATCTCCTCTGGGTCCACCTGCTGGAACCAAGAGTCAGGGGGATGTCTGAAGGGCCCATTACCCTGATATGATGCTTCCATGAAACCAAAACTGAGAGCAAGAAAATGAAGTCAAGAAGTCTAACAGTTGAGTGTCCTTACGAGGTGAAAGGATGTGGGGACATAGTTCTTGCGCCCACCATGTGGCAGTTGGAGCGGGGGATTGTGGAATTGTGTCTAGAGAGGCTGTTTAGGTTCATACTTTCCATAAGCACCTTTTATTTTTTATTTCTGTTAAGATCAACTTATCATGCACTTTCTACATCCTGGGAGTCCCGTGCAGCCCATTCTTGTAATTACTCTGCCATTCTCATTGCCCAGAATTTAATCACCAAAAAAGCAAAGATCAATTATGATAATGTGGCCATATTTTAAAGCCCTCAGTGTCTGTGAAGTTGAGAGGGAGAGTCATTTTATTCCCTATTTTAGAGGTGATAAATATCCCAGGATGTCATCATTATTCTTTGGGTGCCATTTATAAATCACACTTATAAATCTTGGAGAAAGAAGTACCACCTTAAGTTTATTTTTGATTCATAAAGGTTCTAAATCTTACCAGTTTCTGTTCCTTCCACAGCCCCAGAGTCCATCATTCCTATTCACTTTCATTGGTTCTTCTTTCAAAGCCAGTATTTCCAGAATTATGCATTCATTTCTCACAGTGATCATTTGGTAACTCCATACTCCCCTGGAGATAACTTGAAGAGAATTTATATAATCTCTTGATGTAAAGTTGTCTCCGGTTGCAAGGGAAGGTATCTGCAAACTGTGAATCCTTTGCCAGTTCACTAAATATATCTGGATTCATTATGGCATATAAGCACTCCTAAATGGAATATTCTTATACATAGGACAGATGAAATACGAGCTGGTAGGATGAAGTGTTTTGTCTTTTAGAAATTTTATTCTAATTTAGAAATCTATCTCAACCTAGCAGGAGAGAGACACATTTTCTCCTCTAACTGAAATTTTCCTCAACAAATCGAGCAACAGTTTGCAATTAAAAATAGAGAATTTTGTTACAATTCAGGACAAAACAAGAGTTTAGTTTTTGTGCTTTAATCATATCGACTGGATAAGCAATGAATTGTTTTATTTTGTTGCAGTGAATTTATATCACACACACACACACACACACACACACACAATCCCTCTCCAAAATGAGTCCATTGCCATAAGTTAGGAGAATAAAATATAGAGCCTGTCCCCCCACTCTGAGGACGCTTAAGTAGCAAGAGCCGTCCTGCTAACTGCAGACTTCCAATTCTGCAATTTTCTTCATGGGAATAATTAAGACAGAGAAGAAGATCAGGAGAAATTTTCATAATAATACTGAAAATTACCCATCATAATACCACTTTGAAATGTTGATGTTCAATATAGATTAAAACTAAAACTCTGGGAATCACGCAATTCGATATGGTTTACAGCAGTTCTAAAACACCAACCACGTAGGAAGCTCCTGTGAAAAACAAGGGGCTTCCCCTGTTGAAGCTGAGGACTGTGTCCCATTTTGCAGAAAGAGTTGTTGAAATATAAGATTGAGTGGCTTTTTTAGCCAGTTGGCACAAGAAGCCATTCTTCCTCCTATAATCCAACTTCAGTATGGTTCTCCAGCAAAAGAATGGACACGTAGGATTCCAGAGTCCTAGGAAGCAGAGTTCCCAACAAAATGGTTAGTTTCCATTGGATAGGAACAGCAGGTGGTGACATGATGCCCTCACTGTGCACTTGCAAGGGAGCCCCAAGAAGGAACCATAATTTAGGATCCAGGTCATTACAGGGAGTCTTTACTCAAGGGGGAGTCCAGTAGCAGGACAAGGAAAATTCTTGAGAAGCCTAGGACCTGCCTAGATCCTTATTTATTTCGTGTTTCTGAAATTTTCTACTTGAATTTGTTTTGCCGTGATTTATCTTAGCACAGCAGGCTCTTTCGGAGTTAAGAAACCAAGTTCAAACTCCCCAAACTACCATTTAATAGTTCCGTGACCCTTAGGCAAGTCACTTACCCTTCTGAGTCTCAGCTTCCTGTGAAAATGGAAATAAAGGGTGGTTGAGAGGTCCCCACTTCCTAAATCTCTCTCTGTTCTGCTTGGGCCACCTGAGACGCCCCTTTCCTAGCCTCTCCCATTGCAGGCTTCCCACAACAGCCAGGTACTAGGGTCATGTTTCTAAAAGGCATAACCTGTTTGCACATCCTCTTTGTCTGGTTAGTTCTCCACCCACCCCCTTTTAGTTGTCTTGGAGTCAGAGTCCTTTCTGTGGCCTCCAGTGGTCAATGTGGTCTGCACCTGCCCACCCCTCCAGTCTTATCACATAATAATCTCTATTCCACCTGTTCCGATGCTCAGTTGTGCCAGGTTTCCTCCAGTCACAGGACCTTTGCACATGTTGCTCCTTCTGTCTGGAATTCCCTCTCCTCTCTTTCTCCCCATGTAAATCCTGTCTATTCTGCTGATTTGTGCTCAACATCTGTTCCTCAGAGGATCCCCCTCATCCCCATACCGGCTCCTTCCCCAGCCCCAGCCAGGTTCTCTTTCCTTCCCTCAGTTATGGGATCATTAGCATCTGTCTCCTTCACCAGACTATGAACTTACTGGGGCAGCTCCCATTTCTGGTTTTGCTCACCACTGCACTGGCAACCCCAGCCAGGGTACCGGGCATATGGTCATCCCCAATATTTATTAGATCAATAAGCACATGAATGAGTGATTGAATAAAAAAATGCCTAAGCACGGTGCACGGTACACAGAAAATATTCCGAATGAAAAATGATGCCTGACATTTCTAGGAAGTAAAAAGTAGGATCCCTACCATCAAGGCTCTTTTTAGTCTTGTAGTTGTATTTCAAATCCCAGCCAAACTTTCTAGTTTTTCCCTAGTGTGGGTCTTTTAAAAATGCTATTTATATCAGAAGTGTTTGAGATGATATATCATAATTTATTGAGAAAGAGAATTCTGTGAAAACAAAAGAAAAACTTGCCCATTCTTTCAACATTCAGTGCCAGTTTCATTTTCATGCTGGTGCTAGGCCTTCTCAGTGGGCTTTTCTTTAACTGCTAAGACCACAAGGTCATCATTTCCAACACTTTCTTTAAGGATTCTATCCCAGTCATTTTCATGGAAATTTTACTACTAGTTTGCAATGCAGGAGCAAAAATTAGATTTTATCTAAGTCCTATATGTCATAATTTTGTTTCTTGCAAGAAAACAGAAAACAGACAAAAAAGGTTCCAAACCACTGTGGAAGTTACACTAAAAGTTTAAGACCCAAATCCACAAGGGCCAGGAAATTCTATGTCAAGTGCACCCGCTTTAGCTTTCCTTTGTCCTCGCAGTCCTCGGTTTGCTTCCTGACATTGGTGTTGTATAAAGATAGTTAGGAAATTTCATTGTCTTATCAAGAGAAATAAGTAAGATACAGGTCATTAAGGTCAGTGAGCTTCCTGCAAAATCTGTTCTCTTGGCCTGTCTCCTGTAAGAATCAAGGCTTCAAAATGTCTGGTGCTACTGTTTTTCTTACCACGCAAGGGTTTTCTGGTTTAACAAAAGACTCACATTACTTTTCCTCCCACTTGGACTGTCTTCAGTGGTGTCCCATCACTGGGGCTTCACCAAATGCCTCAGGACATTTGTGGGACAAACACGCTAAAATTTGAAGGGACAACTTCATAAGAGAAGAATTGAGAAAAGAAAATAGATTCCCCTGCCTTCAACTTCCTTGCAGATAAGTAGGAAGGGGTGGGCGAGTGAAAACTTGTGTTTTCTTACTCTGTCCGTTAAACACGTCCCCTTACCCAGGTGAGTTTCTGGGAAAGGTCCGCCGGCTTAGCCGCCTTGGGCCCACGTGGCCCAGCTCACCCATTCGCATGGAGGCGCCAACAGCGAATGTCTTTCTTGGGCCAGGAACTTTAGTCTTCTCATCAGAGCTTTGAGTTTCTCCTCTGAGGCTCACCTGTCCCCCTTGTGATGATGACTTTCTCATTCCACTCTCCCTCCCTGTTGCCACCTAATCTTACCTCTGGGCTGAGGTCAGGTAACATGCTCCAGCTGTGCAGCTCAGCGGTAAGAGGGATAGGGCACCTGCTTGAACTCGGGCAGACGTGGTTCAGATCCCGTCTCTACTGCTGGATGAGCTGCACTCTTTCTAAGATGCTGCTTTTAGCAACTTGGGCTTTTATTTTCTCATCTATAAAAACAAAACCTCTGACCTCACCAGTGACCTTCTTATTGAGAAGATGGGGTAGGATCACACATAGAAAGCCCAGTGCCTGACCCGAAGCAAGCCTGCACTACAGGAAGTTCAGACTATGACATCCTTGAGATGGATGCTGGGCTCCATCTATGGACCCATCTGTGTCTTTCCCGTGGGCAGGAGAATAACATAAAACCTTTTTTATTGATGTTCTTACCCAGTTTATTTGCAGTAAAGTTTTCACTAAAATTTGGCAGCTGGAATGTTTAGGAACCACCTGGGGCCCTAGTATCTCCTGTGAAAGTGCTGACCATGAGCCAGACTCCCTTTACAGTGAATCTTCACAACCCCATTTACAGAAGGGGCACAGGGAGAACGTGTCCAAGTTTGCAGGGTTATGACAATGGCGGACGTTCAGCACCGTGCTGAGAGCTTTACTTTACACCGTTTAGTGGTTACAAACACCCTAGGAGGTAAATGCTGTACTGTCCTCCATTTTCAGTGGGGGACACTGAGGCACACAGAGGTAGAGTCATTTACCCAGGTCTCACATCTAGTAAATGGTAGAGCAGAGATTCAGACCCTGTGTGTCTCACCCCAGAGCCCAGACAGTGGTCACTCTCACCCAGTGTTACTGAGCTGTTGGGTTACCACTTTCTCAGTGGGACATCGTGCCTGGCACATAGCGCGTTCCCCAATAAATCTTCCAATGAATGAAGATAAAAGACACCTGACATTTATCGAGCACTTACTCTGCCAGGGCACAAACCCTAATGACTTTCGATGTATGGCCTAATGAATTCTAACAACAAACCAATGCATTAGGTCCTCCTGTTGACCCGTTTTACAGATAAGAAAACCGAGTCACCAGGAGGTTGACTTGCTCAAGCCGATATGACACATAAGTGACACAGCCTACATTTAAACTGAGGCGGTCAGACCCTGGAGCTGAAGGGTCTTACCACCTGTAGAACTCCTTCCTGTTCTTGGGCACCTTCATGCAATCTCCATTAGGGTCCTATTTGAAACTTCAATGCCCGGGGTCACATAAAACATCATTAAACACTTTTCTAGAGATATTCTTTTAATGTTGGCATGACAGCAATGGTTTTGATGGAGGAATCTTCCTGTGTGTCCTTTTCTCAGATGGTTAGAGGCTAGAGGGGAGAATTTTATCTTAAACACTGCCCTTGTCTTTGAGGAAGAGAGCTAACAAATTTAAGTTTATAAGATATATTTATGAGACTGATATGAAGTTTACACCCGGGAGATGGAAATGACATAATAAAATGGTTTTCATAAGGCCTTGGGTATGATGCTTGCAAAAATGCAACCACGCCTTTCTCCTTTGATTGGTGGCGGCTGTATTGCTTTTATAGTAGGAGATAATGCCAATATGGATCGTTAAATGCAATAAACTGGACGTGTAAAAAGAAGCATGGCTGCCTCTGAACTAAGCATGCATCTGCCGATTCAAGGTAGAAGCAACCGGCCTCTTGAATCAAAGGTCTGCAGATGCACAAATGCTCGCTGGCCCTCCCGATTTCACCTGCCAAATGCAGGTCATTTTACGGGATCTCCGTCATGGGAAGATCACCTGCGTAAATGGATGTGCGTGCTTAGAATAGCGGCCGGCACAGACCGAGCACGGCTCCACCATTGACGTTGTCATGATCGAGTGTCGCAAACTGCTGCATGTTGCTTCAGGTCTTCTGGCCACTCATCAGATCGCAAGGTGAGCAGTGGAGCACAGAAAGATAATGCCTGCTCTCCCAGATGCTGCAACACGGTAGTCCTAGGGAAAGGGGCCTTTTTCCATCCCTTCTGGGCTAGGGATGAGATGGCTGAGCCACCATGTGTGTCCAGAGACCAGGCCGTCACGCGCTTCACTACACCTACTCTTGACCTCATGACGGCCACAAGCGGGACCAGAGCAGCCCTTCCAGCACTTCAGTGCGAAGTGGAAGAAGGCTCCCTTTCCTCTGAGCCCACCCACCCTACTCACCTCCTTGTCTGGGCACCGCGCTCACACCGTGCTTAGTCTGCACAACCATAAGCAGGGATCAGGAGAGAGAGTGTGGGGGAACAGGACAGGGGGACAGGGAGGGGAGGAGAGAGAGAGAGGAAGAAGAGAGTGGTTCAGAAAAAGAAAGCATTTTTGCATTTTCTGATTTTCTGTGAGGTCTATAACTTTGGTCTTTCTTGCCTCCTTCCCCTATTATGGGAGGTTTTGTGTTTTCACTTGAAGTGGCCCCACCTTGTCTCCTACAGTACCGAACCCACCGAACCCACAGAGGACAGAAACGCTTGGGGAAAGGGGCCGTGGTCCTTTGCAGACAGTCCATGATCTTTCTGGGCTTTACATTTTATATTCTCCAGAAAGCAGAGGGTACTTTCCTTGACGTCCTGTCAGTCACATCAAGAACGGCACCCTGTACATTTAATATTGAAAATGCTTCTCACTAAATATGTATGTATGTAAAAAAATACAAAACACGTATTTTATTTCCATTTGAAATTTGGAAATTCTAAAAGAGACTCAACCAGATTTGTATTCAACTTAGCTAAGCACGTAAGATCATAGAGCAGAAAATGTTGAATTTTTGTTTAAGTGTAGAAAGGACCATGAAATGGTAGCAGATGTGCCCAGTGGGGGAATGCGACTGTCTACAAGCGAGTTAATAGGTCACTCTGGTGACCTGCTGGCAAGCCTGCTGCCTCCAGCTGCTGTACTAAGGTCTGGGTGTACTACAGGGAGCAGAAGGCACCAGTCACACCCTCATGGAGTTCAGAGCCTGGTGAGAAAAAACAGGCAATCACTAGAAAAATAACCACGTGATTGCACATCAAGAAAATGCTGTGAATTCTACTCAGTGACATCTCATTGCATGAATGTTCCCCAGCATCGCTGAACTCATGAGTAGAAACGGACAGCGGGCAGATGATTGGACCCTAAGGACTGGCTGGGGTTTTTCCAGATGAGTATAAAGAAAGAGAGAAGGGCAAGGATGGCTGGAAGCATTTGGAATAATGTCTTCCAGGAGGGAACAGTGATGGGCTGTGGAATATCATCGACCATTTTTAACTGGCTGTAAACCTGAAACCATTCCGTGCTGCAGGGACATTAAAGACAGGACTGGAGAAGACACTCATGTCCCAGAGAACTTAGGAGTCATAGAAAGTAGGGAGATTTAGCTATAGAAACACCTCGTTGTCAAGAACTTGACACTGGGCTTTCCTATAATAGATTGAGTTGCATCTTTAAATTATCACCTTTAAGATGAGGTAAAAACGTGCATGATAATTTTAAGATGCTGAGTGGTTCAGATATACTGTAGTTTAATGGAAGCTTGGATGTCATCACTTAAAATGGGACTTTGGCCTGATGACACCAAGGCTTCCGAAAGGAGATAAACAAAATAGTGTTGATTAAGGTAGATTTTTTTTTTTAACTTGAGAAGAAAGCGTTCTATAATTTTGGACTAATACTACTTTAAAAAAAAACTAAGAACATGTATGATTTTTAGCCTGTCTTTCTTTAAGACGTGTCATCCATGTTATTATTCAGAGGTTGGCAGCCAGGAATATTCTCTATTTAGGAAAAATAAAGGATTTTAAAATGTGAGATACTTAAGTTAGGCATAAGGAAGGCTCCTCTAACAGGAAAATTACCTAGGCTATAAGTTCAGTTGTTCAAGTGACTCAGACTGCAGTAAGGTGGGGGAGTCTTCCAGTTGTAGAAATACCAAACCCAGGGAAATAACATGCATTTAGAAGTTATCATGGACAAACTCTAGTGTGATCCGTGTTAGAAACCAAACATACTCCTACAGATTAACGTTTTTACATCATAGAAATTGAGATCTAGAGAAGTGTAGTCTATTTATACACAGACCTGACATAGGAAAGTGAGTGCTTTCCACAGAAATACGTTAATTTGAACAGCATTTGTTTATTAAGACTCCTCTTCCTATAAGTTAACCTTCCCTTTATCAAGCCCCAGAGCAGACTGTATATTTGAAATAAATTAAGACAGACAAGGAGTTTCCTGAATGAAATTTTTTTTTTTCTTCAACCCAAATCAGAGCTTGAAACGTTTTACTTTTCGGTATGTAGTTTATTATTGTCTGTAGCTGCCAGTAGGATCTGAGTTTTAATTAGTTTGACAACATAGGTGTGATATTTTACAGAATGAAATCACTGCCCCTGTATTTAATTAAATGAACCCTATAAAAGTTGTGTTTTAGCCAGGGGCATAATTGATGGTAGGCTGGATTTAAAATTGCATTAGCGCTTTCCACTGGGGTCGTTTGCACATGCATTGGAAAGAGAGGTGATTGCAGTACCTTGATCCTCAGAAACCAAATGTCTTCCCATAAATAGATACTTAATTTCTAATTTAGAGAGAGCATGGCATGTCTTTTCCAAATATTACATATTCAAGTATCCTGAACTGCTCAGTTAGGTTGTGGGGCACTCTGCAAGCTTTCTGGGCACCTCTGTGGAAAGGCAACACTAAAGGTGCATGACGTGACTTTCACCAATGGCATTTCTAGGTAGACATCGGGGACCCGGTTTCTCTCAGGGTTATGGGCTCAATCTGTGTTCCAGCACGTGAAGTCTCTGGGAGCAAACTGGCCACCTCAGCAGATCAGATCCTTCACTAGATGTCTTGGGGAAATGCTGTCCACAACACATTCCTTCTGGCCATTGCTTGAGTGGCTCGCACAGGCTGGGGCCTCATTTTTCCACAAGACATTCTCCCAAGTGGCATCCTGTCTGCCAAAAGGGGAGCAACTCTCACTAAATAACCTCAGCAAATACTTTCTCAGGGATTGAATGACTACAAGATGGACCGAGGGGGTTGTCAGTGAAATCTGCCCCCAAACGGAACATCCCACCCGTATTGCGTCAGTTCCCGGGGCCGTGGAAGAGACAGTCACGAGTGGGTGGTACAAAGAGCAGCAAGCATGTCACCCTGGCTGCATCGGAACCAGGCAGGAATCATTCCATGCCCACGGCACAGTCGTCTTGTCTCAGCAGACCTCACCCTAAAGGACGTCTTGAAGCTTCCTTAGTGTCATGTCATATTTGTGGCAGTGATGTTGGCCTTGAGACAGACTGATTGCATTTTCACCATAATTGCACCTAAGTCCCAAGGGACCAGCCAGAGCCTTAGGTGAATAACTTAAGCCTTTAATTTATAATAAAGATAAAGTTTGTAATCAGCATTTCTTGTTCCAAAACATTCCATTTACTTGGTTTTAGAGCTGCATAAACTGTTTTAAAAGCAATCTGCTCAATTGGGCGAGTTAATGATATTTAATTTGACCGGGCCAAACGTCACCGGATGGGCACGGCGGCACATTCTGTCTGTAATTGCAGCCATCATCACCGCCGCGCTCTGTAATGTGCATGTAATGCTAATCCCGGGAATAAAGGCTGTCATTCTCGGGTGGTTGACAGTGCACCCGGCGTCATCCCCTCTCGAAGGCTCTCAGTGATGTGATTCCAAGATGACAGTGTAATAAGTGTTATGTGCACAAGGTAATTCAAAACAAATTTGGCTGCAAAAATGGATCGTCTAGGATGGTAAACTCCCGCCTTGTCGCATCGTCCTTTAAGAGAATGTAATGATCCCTAAAATACCCTGTCAAGAAGCTTGTGTGGCAGGGGTCAAGTCTTGTAAAATTTATCTCTTGCACCCCCAAGTCCCCGCTGGAGAATCCCAACTGGAGGACTCTAGACTATGAACGGGTATGTTGGAAGTCCAGAACAGGAGATGGGCAGGGAGTCTCTCGGGACACAAATGTTTCTTAAGACTACCTAATTAGGCTGTCTTTTGCTTCTTTGATTATAGATTATTTTCTCCTGGGGAAATGTGACTATTCTGGTATAGGATCCCCATCAGCACTGGTATCTTAGTAAATTTCTTATTATTTGCATGTTAGGCACTATAAGTAGATTATCTCATTAAACTTTATAATAACCCTAAGAGGCACAACACTATAATTACATTTATTTTGCGGACGAGGTAACTGAGATTCAGAATAATCAAACTGTTCAAAGCCCTCAGTCAGGATTCCAGCTTTGCCCTGGTTTCACGCTTGCAGACCTGTGCCCTCTGTCCCTGAGCGATAACGTGAGGAAGAGGAGCTCACCTAATTTGTGCCCAGGCTTTAACTGAACTGCATTTGATACACACACACACACACACACACACACACACGGCACTGGGTTTCTGAAATTGTTCTCGCAGGCACAGGTGTCAGAAATGCCTTTCTGTGGAACCCGGCATGGTGGTGACATCCTGGAGTGGGACAAGAGGTCATTTCTTGGTCACTCCAACATTCCAGGCCTTCCTTTGGGTTTGCAACCCTCTTTCTTCCTCCTATAGGCGGTAAAGATGCTGTGGATACTGTTGCATCAACACCTTCGAATAATACCAAAAATGGGGCGGATTCCGACACGCCTTCTTGCTTTTGGAATTGTGTGCATAGAGACACAGGGAAACCGCTGCCTCCTCTTAGCTTAGACTGATTCAGGCGGGTCCTCTATGTTTCTTCTCCTAGGTATCATTTAGACATCTGCTCAGTCTCGTAGCACTGATTTATAAAATCTACCAAAGTAATAGTTGCCATCACTTTTCTATAAAAATAAGCTGATTAAGATACACTGCCACTCAGAAAAGCAATTTCGCTAATTATTTTATACAGATAGAAGGATGTGTCTAGGAACTAATCAGAATACATTCCTACCTAATTTTACAATACATCTGTGTGATACTTACACCTATTGGGATATTTTGCGCTGCGAGCAGTGAAGATTTAAGTTAAAATGGTTGATGTATAAGGAATTCAGTATCGAATATGACAAGAAATTTGTGGTTAAGGGGTTCTAGGGTTGGTTAGTTCATTGCTCAATGATATCACAGAGACCCCAGTTCTCCCGTTTTTCTGCTCCCAATCCGTTAGTATGTTGTTAATTTGGCCTCAGAGACCAGCTTTCAGCGTGATCCCAACATATTCCCACGAGTCCAAGCAACACATGCAGATGATTTGCCCAGAGGCAGAAGAGGGCTCTCTCTATCTCATGTCCTATTTTAAGAACAAACAAAACTTCAAAAGCTCCCTAGCAGATTCCTCATCATCTCCTATCAGCCAGAAGTAATGTTGCATGCCCATGCCTAAACCCAGCACTGGGAGCAAGACCACCGTAATAGGCCAAAGTTCATCAAACCCGCACTTCATTCACCCAAGGAGGGAAAGCTCTCTGATCTGATAGAAATAAAACAAAACCAATCTCCCTTAGCAGAGAGAAAGAAGTTGAGGCAAGGAGGGATGTTCGTTGACCAGGTAGCTAACATTGTCTGGTGTTGTATTTGCAAGACCTAATTGTATATGTAAAAAGCAGACTCTGAGGATGGATTATTCGTTAGACACATCTAGAAGGGTCCTGCAAGAAAATCTCATGTTCATTTCCTTTTGGCAAAAGACCTGGTATTTATGTATGAATAGAGAAAGCACAGATTAGAGAGATCTTGCAGGATCCATTCAAAAGTCCTCATGTCTGAGGGCGCCTGGGTGGCCCAGATGTTAAGTGTCTGCCTTCAGCTCAGGTCATGATCTCGGGGTGCTGGGATGGAGCCCTGAGTCAAGTCAGGCTCCCTGCTCAGCGGGGAGTCTATTTCTCCCTCTGCCCCTCCCTCTGCTCATGCACACATGCACACACACTCTCTCTCTCAAATAAATACATAAAATCTTTTTTAAAAAGTCTTCATGTCTGAGTTCATTGGGAGTAAAACCGCCTTTGGTACAAGCCATCCCTGGTGACTACCGAGGGCAGAAGACAAGCTTGGCTAGCTGGCAGTGGCCACACCCACGTCTCCTACATGTGCTGTTTGTGGCATTAACTTCACCTAGGGACAAATTGACTATCACACTGTAAATTCCTGTATTATCTGACCCCTGGCGTTAGGCAATAATGGAAAATACGGCTCAGAGGGTTCTGCCCCAGCATGAATTTCGCAGATCTCGTAGTTGCTGTTTAATCACACCTCCTCTCTCTTCCCTCCCAACGCAAGCCCTCAGCACTCTGGACTCTGAGCAAGGAGGGGGTCAAGATGGTCAGCTGGTTTGGAAAGCTGGAAAGAATTCCTTTGTGCCCGTGTATCCTCTTCTCAAGGGAGGAAGAGGGAAGACAGCTGTGATGTTAAACCCTGGTGTTCCCAGTCCTCCAGGATAGAGGATGTAAGAGCTTGGTGTTTCAGCCATTTACTTACTTACTGGTGCACCTGAGTCGTTTCGTAGCCCAGAGTTCTTGTACCGCCGAACTCCCTCGTGTTGTAAGTCAATTACTTAAGTAGATTGAATCCGGATCATTAATAATCTCCGCTGGCATAGTGCACTTGGGCTTCATTACAAGGCGAGAGTCCGACATCTATTCTTCTACCCAGCAGTTGTTTACGAGATACTCGGTCCTACGAGTTCTTGTCCCTGTAGGGCCAGAGTGAAGGGGCTTAGCAAAAATAGAAAAACGGCTGCATAATCAATACTCGTGTTCTGCTCGGACAGAGAGAAACCAAAGTGCTGTCTGCCTGAGAGGACAGACCCAATTGTCAGTGTGCTTTGAAGTACAAGATACCGGCGGACCAGGGAGAAGGTGCATATGCCCGACAGGAGAAGGTTCAATGTTCATTTGGACATTTATAAATAAATACTAAAAACATGCCTATTGAAAAAATGGAATATTAATCTAAGAGATTTACGTTCAGAAACTCCTATGTTAGTGACAGGAATTTGTCAGTGTTGCTCTCTAGAGATTTGAGCAGCTCAGGAACTTTTTCCAAGGAGTGGTCTGCAGAATATGGTTCCTGTACGATCATTTTGTATCTGACTTTAAAAAGCAAGCCAACCACCTGGGGAATAATACTGAAATATGTCGGAGCCTGGTAACGTTCCCACAGCACAGTCATTAGACATTACCAAACTACCAGAACATAACATCTATTCCTTTTGCTGTGGGGCATGGGAAGGCAAGGTAAATTAAAGAGTTGGACTGAGAGCTTGCTTGGAATGACTTCATTTTCTAGAAATAAGGTTCTGGCTTCCACTTCCTCTTAGTGCTAAAGATAGCCACGTTGACTTAGTTTGGATTGGATGCTGCATCCAGGATTCCTTCCAATGGTACCAAGTTGTGACCCACCACTCACGAGCTGTGTGATCTCATGTGGTTAATCTGTAGCTGTTAGATGAGGGAGATGAACATAATTTGGCTCTGCCAACTTCCCGGACCGTGTTGAGGGAAGTGTTAAGTGGTAGCTTCGGGTCAGTCGGTAGACAGCAGACGCTCAGTAAAGGCGCTGGGGTTGCCGCAGCGGTTCAGGCTGTACACAGTGGGAAACAGTCAGCAATTAAGCTAGCGACTGTTTACCACACGTCGGCCAGAATGCCAGCCATTCGTGGACCCCCTTGATCTCTGCCGTATCCACCTACGACCCAGACTATCATTTACTTAATGTATTTGATTGACTTTAAAAAAAAAAAAGCAAAGCAATTTATTTAAGAAGGAAACTTCATATCACTTCCATAAAAGGAAAGCTAATGTCACCTGACATAATACACCCCATTAAAACATAACAATGTAATTAATTTCTAGTTAGCTGTTATAGCCTGAAAAAGGCTCTGAGCCCAGAGGCTGCTCTTTTCTCTCACAGGCAAGATTAGCAGGTGATGAAACTATGTTAAAGACATACCGGTAGGAAGCCAGGACTTCCCCACTGTGAGATTTATCATTTAATGTCAGATCTGTATTCCTCCAAACTCACTCTCATCCCACGAGGCACTCCTTAGGAAACCTAAAACAGAGAGAACTGGAATTCTCTGACACCATCCAGTTCTTCCTTTTAGCTTGCTTACACAGGAGAACAATCTTTCTAGCTTCTGCTTGACTCTAATCCTCTCTCACCTTAAATGTTTTTCCACAGGTCAACGGTAAAGACTTATCCAGAGCGACTCATGACCAGGCTGTGGAAGCTTTCAAGACCGCCAAAGAGCCCATTGTGGTACAGGTGTTGAGGAGAACGCCTCGGACCAAAATGTTCACGCCTCCATCAGAGTCGCAGCTGGTGGACACGGGAACCCAAACTGACATCACCTTCGAGCACATCATGGCGCTCACCAAGATGTCCTCTCCCACCCCGCCTGTGCTGGATCCCTATCTCCTGCCAGAGGAGTAAGTCTCACGATCTTGCGGCACTAGTGTGTTAAGCATGGTAAAGAAGTCCAGTGCAGTTGTTTTCTTCCCTTCCATGTGGTGAAGAACATTAGTGGGTCTTATAATTTTCCTCCAAGTTGCCTGTGTTTAACTTTATTGTTTATAGAGGCAATCCATTGAGTCCTGCTCAAAACCGCTCTGACAT
This sequence comes from Ursus arctos, assembly GCF_023065955.2. Classification (NCBI taxonomy): domain Eukaryota; kingdom Metazoa; phylum Chordata; class Mammalia; order Carnivora; family Ursidae; genus Ursus; species Ursus arctos. The sequence continues at coordinate 53,430,754 of NW_026622808.1, read as the reverse complement.
ATTAATTACTTTATTATAACCCTGGAGCGGAGTTATTCAAATTATATTCTAAGAACAAAATTACTTACAAGTGTTGTAAAAGTTATTTCAGAATAAAATTTAATCACCGCAAATGACAATGTGAAGGTTTTGTGTTATAACTAGAGGGAATGCTGACGGTTCTCCTAAATAGACAACAAAGTAAGTTGGGAGTGTAAAGAGAGCCCTGAAGGGTGTGCATCCCGCTTTCTTGGGTCTCGTTTCCAGCCTGGATCCGTGTTAATAAGCCCACACGTGCCTCATATAAGTACCGCATTTACCGATTAAGTAACAGCTGTGATCCCACACCCCACACGAATTACCTTACACGTGGCTCTCCTCTTACCTTGCTTCCTGCCAGAGAGAGGCAGGAGCTCAGCGCCTTCAAGGCAGACGAGCCTGATGCTCAAACTGATAACTAGCCGGGCAGCTGGGGCAACTTACTTTACCCCCATTTTAATACAGGAAGAGTAATCGTAGCACCGAGTGTGTAAGAGTGTCGGGTTAGGGGAGTAACGTGCGGGAAGTTCTCAGCGTGACATATGGTAAGCACTAAAGAGGGAGCAGCAATCATTGATTATATCTAGGGGGAAAATGAAGGGTGAGAAATTTTCTAAGATCGACCACTGGCTGAGAAGACGTCCGCGTTACCATAGCTGACAGCACGTAGTTGTGCCTGTGTGAGGACACGATGTCCACGTCCCCACCCCAGCCTCGCTAGGTGACGTGGGAGTCACTCCCGGCTCTTCCTGTCTTGCGCCTCTTTCTTTTTTTTTTTTTTTTTTTTTTAAGATTTTATTTATTTATTCGACAGAGATAGAGACAGCCAGTGAGAGAGGGAACACAAGCAGGGGGAGTGGGAGAGGAAGAAGCAGGCTCCTAGTGGAGGAGCCTGATGTGGGGCTCGATCCCATAACGCTGGGATCACGCCCTGAGCCCAAGGCAGATGCTTAACCGCTGTGCCACCCAGGCGCCCCTTGCACCTCTTTCTGATCATTGACTTGATGCTTTATTTCCAAGGGCGTTTTAGCTCTTCCAGGACAAAGCTCTCAGTGCTCCCTGGTGGGTTTCTGTTAGTCACTCAGTAGCTGGAGGGAGCACGCGTTTCCCGGGGTTGCACGGGATTCCAGACAGAGGCTTGCCTTTCATCCCGTGGTGTTACCTGCTAGCCGTCGTGGGAACCCAGGGCTAATTCCCCAGGCCTAATAATTGCCGCTGCAGCTGACAGTACGGAAGGGGAAAGAGGGGGTCCCCTCTCTGACCTCCATGCTCGGCGTGCACGGCCGCGTGCAAAGGCGGCTCCTTATGTGCAGCGAGGAAGTGCATATGTGCCCGTTCTCCTCAGCTTAAGTGGGCAGCAGGACTGAAAGACGGGTCTGTCTCACCTCGACTCCCAGCTCTTAGCCACATGACCACTCTGTGGCGGCCCAGTTGATCCTATGAAAGCATCGCCCGATTCACTGACCACAGTCATTCAAACCCGTTCTGTGATTTTATAGAGCAAAGCTGCCTCTCGGTGTTGATGAGGCTTTTACGGCAACTCCCGCCTCTCAGATGTTGAGCTGTCACAGTGATGGGCCTTTTAGAAGCCAAACCCTTCATTTCCTCTTAAGTCTAGTTAACATGACATGACTTACCCCCAAAGGGCAACTTGAGAAATGTCAGTGGAGTCCAGAGGTCAGGCCTCTCCAGGTTCTGGCTACAAGGTCAGAGCAGAGCGAAGAGCGCGCATCGGGATGGAAAGGGGAGTGTTAACTTGATGCTCGAAAGCCCAGGCCTTCCAGTGGCCTCCTCAGTACTAAAAGCCCCTTAAGTGCTGGCAGGTTATTTACCTGAAAGGTCCAGAAAATTGAAAGCCAGCCCTTGTTTGACCATTTCTGTCTGATCTGGTGTTTCAAAACTACGTGCCTGGGAGGGAAGACCAGAGCCCATTGATTGCTATGCTGACCTTTGGAACAAGATGCTTTGAGTCCCCAGTCAACAATCAGGCTGAAGCTTTCCACCCCCGTCTGGCACCTCTCAGAGCTGCTGACCCAGCCTGTTACGATTCCCACTGCCTCTGCTCCTAGAGGTTCCAAAGAGGCTGTGGCTTCTGGAAACAGGGTTTTACATATGTTGTCCTAGGAGACTCAGGCTTCCGTTCTCTGAGTAGCGGGTGTGTATGCATGTCTGCTTATATCCATGTGCGTGTATCCAGTACCTTCATTATATACACGTATGTGCTTACTTGGTTTTCATATCAAACCTGTTCCTTGTGGTGGAACCATCACAGAAGTTTGGAAAGACACTGTCCTAGATGGTAGCCTCGTTGTTTCAGGCCCAGCCCTTTGGACCGGACTCAGAGGCCAGCACATATCCTTGAGTGTTGCCTGAAGTCCAGCCTTTTTCTCCCCAAAGAGCAAATCTAACAGTGAAGCAATAAGCAGGAACAAGGACTGTGTCTGCTCCCTAGGGACTGAGTGAGAAATGAGTCCTGTTGACTCACATGACTAGTTGGCGAGAGGATGGTCCCTGGGAGCAGCTTCTTCTTCCAGCGGGACAGACTTCGGCGTAGAGGATGGAAGTGTTAGGGGAGGTCCCGACACCGCTGAGAAGCCAGGGAGAAGCGGGCTAAGGCAGTGCTCCGGCCCTGAGAACTGGGGGGCCGGCAAGGTTGGGAGGATGAAAGCAGCGACTTTCAGGCACAAGCAGGCCATAAAGGTCTTTCTTCTGTTTTCAGGCATCCCTCGGCCCACGAGTACTATGACCCCAATGACTACATTGGAGGCATGCATCAGGAAATGGACAGGGAGGAGCTGGAGTTGGAGGTAAGAACATCCCTGTCTCACTTTAGGAGTCATTACTAAGACGAACAAGGTCTCTGTGAGCATAGATGTAGTTTATGGGTTTAATGAAAGAGCCACTGTGAGCGGATTTCTTTCAAAAGAACCACTTTCAGTCATGCCATTTAAAGGCATAATTCGGCTTTTCTTCCCCACCCCCCCCTTTCAGAATAGAATGTAACAGTCTGATCCCAAAGCAGAAATGTAGGAGTTTTTTTAAATCAAAATTATGTAAAAGGTAGGGTAGCGAGTCCTGTCGTGCATCTTTTTTTTTTCTTTTTGTTACACAGTTTATTTCATTTTCTACTATATTACAAATTCATTAGGTAGAACTGCTTTCCTCCCCCCTTATTTTCTGCTTTTTTCTCCACTGGTTCATTTCATCTACTTTCTACTCATGTCTTTATGTCGATATCTGTGGTTTCTACTTTTTCCATCAACTTCTCATCTTTCTTTGAACTCATGTTATCTCCTCTTATCAGGCTCTAAACTCCATATATTCTCATAACTACACTGAGCTTCCCCGCCTTTCTCCTCTTGAAGTCATCGCCACTTTTACTCAAAGGCAAGAGCAGGTGGATAAGTCATTAGGGTGGGTGCTTGCCCGCACCAACACAAAAGGGTTTGCCCAACGTTTTCTAACATTGAGCTTGAAAAAATTAGCAAATCCAAAACTCTCCTTAAGTTATTTGAGGCCAAATATGACTCGGATGTGATTCTAGATGATGTTTAAGGTCCCACTGGCCTCCAGGGGTGGCCTCTAAGCGTTAGTTATTCAAGCATAACTAACATACAGCGCTACGTTAGTTTCAGTCGTACAGTAGAGTGACTCAACAGTCCTGTAGGTTTCTCAGTGCTCATCGAGAGAAGTGTACTTTTCATCCCCTTCACCTGTTTCACGCCCCCGACCCACCTCCCCTAGAGAACATCAGTTTACAGTTCCAGCTTTCATTTGTCTTTTAATAAGAGAGAGAGAAAATAGAGAAAAGTCACCTTTCAAGATGTACTTACTTATACTTCTGGGCAAACACTGGTTGCTATATTTCAGAGTGTTTCCAAAAAATACAAGAGCATTTTTTCAAAGCTGACTTTACCGACTAGGGTAATCAGGTACCTTTTAGAAAGATTCCTGATGTCAAGGGTAACCCTGCGGCTCCGTCAGAAGGCCAGCGAGGAAAAATCCAATACTGTTTTATCCAGCCGTCTGGCCGCACTGTGCAGTCTGGGCTGCCCCGCCAACACGCGTGAGGCCGATGGGTTGCTACGTGGCAGTCAAGTTCTGGGGCAGGGACTGGGGTAGCAGATGAGTGGAAGACGGTCGTGATCCTCGAGCTCTCCTTTACGCTTACCGAGGGTTTTTGTGCCAGAAGAGAGGACACAGATCCGTCACCGTGTTCAAACACCACCTTCACTGGCTGCTCCCCTAAAGCCTCCTGGGGACCAATCAGTGTACTTGTCCATAGAGTCATGACGGACTCGGGGACATTGTTTGAAAAATTTAAATTTCCTGCTAAATGCCTATGGTCTGAACTGGGATGGCGGTCATTCTGACCCAGAACTGCTTCTGTTCTGCACGCCGTCCTCCACAGGCCACAGTTCTTGCCGCCCACTGATGGATGGCTGTGTGAAATGTTGCCTTGTGCCTTTCAGAAAACCAGCGGCTCTGCCTGTCATTGACAATTTCCCACCTCCCCAGCTTCAGGGCTAGTTCGCGAAGCAGCCAGTGCCTCCCCCAGGACACTCGTTCTGAGCGTGTTACACGCAGTGTGTGCAAATGGGGTTCCACATTAACTGTGTTTGAGAATGTCCGAGGGAAGCACAGTGAACAGAATTTCATCCCAGAGGACTTCGCAGTCCCGGATGTGTTAAAGAGCACGGTAAATGCCCTGGAGAAGGGGAGCAGACACAGTAGACAGGATTACCCCAACATATTTTTTTTTAAAGGTTTTATTAATTTATGTGACAGAGAGACAGCCAGCGAGAGAGGGAACACAGCAGGGGGAGTGGGAGAGGAAGAAGCAGGCTCATAGCGGAGGAGCCCGATGTGGGACTCGATCCCGGAACGCCGGGATCACGCCCTGAGCCAAAGGCAGACGCTTTAACGACTGCGCTACCCAGGCGCCCCAACATATTTTTTTTTTGATCTAACACCTTCTCTTTGGCCAAGTACCTCTTAGCATTTTCTGGGTCTAGAGTTCTCTGGAATAGTGCTTTACAAGAAGAAGGGCTATTTAACAATCTTTATAGGACAACACGCTTTTTGATGATCAGTGTAACTGTGACAAAGTAGAAGTCTTTCGAAAGCTGTTAAATATCTCAGGAGCTAGATTGACAGAGTCTAACTGAACTCTGAACAACACAGGGATTAGGAGTGCTGACCCCCTGCGCAGTCAAAAATCCACGTCTAACTTTTAACTCTCCAAAAATTTAACTACTAGCCTACCGTTGACCAAAAACCTTACCGATAACACGAACAGGTAATTAACGCATACCGTATTCTCACAGTCGGGTAAGCTAGAGAAAAGAAAATAAGAGAAAATACATTGACAGTACCGTATTGTATTTATCGAAAACAATCCACATGTAAGTGGACGCATGTGGTTAAAACCCATGTTGTTCAAGGGTTGGCTGTATTGTGTAGACTTGGTAAGTCACGGACACTAAGTTAAACTTGACTCTATACTAGTGATCTCTTTTAGTATCTAACACCTTGCAGAACCTGATGGAACCTATGGTTTCTTCCTGGAGAAATGCTCGTGTCTGAAAGAGCTTGAGATGCTCTCTGGAAGGTCACAGAGTTCCCACGGTGTCTGCCCCATTTGGCCCATCCTGCCTTACAATATTTTTGTTTTATCTGAATACCACCAGAACCACTGTTTGTTTTCTGTTTTGCTTTAACCCAACGCAACTCATGTCAGCTAAGGTGAATTTATTGCAAAGGCAATGCTCTATGACCGCCTCAGTCAGTCAGTCTCAGACAGCTTCAACTGCCCACGAATACAAGGTGCCACACAGTGGGCACCAGGCAGGGTTACCCAACCCCTCGCTCCTCATCCGTGGCACCTGCTGAGGGCTGGGAGCCAGGCCGACCCGCCCCAGCCCCTGCTCTCTTTCTCAGGAGCTCCGCTGGTGTTAAAGAAGGGTCGCGGCTAGCCCAGGCTGAGTCGGCCTTCCGCAGGGAAGCTTCCTCAGTGCGAACTACCTGAGAGCATCTTGCTTTCGGCAGAAGCCACCCTACAGCAGTTCCCTAGAGTCTGTTTCTCACAGTGTGCTGGACCAGCACGGCGTCACCTGGGAGGTGGCAGGAGATGCAGACTCTTGGCCCTCAGACCTGCCGAGGCAGAATCTGCATTTCACAAGATCCCCAGGTGCACATTCAAGTCGGAGGGGCCCAACCTAGAGGTGAAGAAGTCCAGGCTTCCACTGGCTCTTGTCGTGGGTCAGATCAGCAAGGCTTTGGCTGTGCGTTCCTTTCAGCATAGACTTCTTTCTTTTCATGAGTGAACAGCAGAGACAAACAACCCAAGTATTTAGAAAATCAGCTGGGTGTTTTAAATTAGATCTTTGATGCCATGAGACTTGACATCCGTGATGATTTTCCTCCCGACGTGCCTGCTTTCACTGGGCATCTGTTATACTGACGACACTGGTGCTAGAAATGCAAAATCAGGAAGTCACCACCCTGCTTGCCCTTCAGGAGTTCACGCCCCTTGCAGTTCCTGAGCCGTTAGGATTGTTAGACAGGAGCTTGTCATCTCCTAAGAAAGCCAAGATATGCTTATGGGTCCACGCCAGGCAGGAAGGTTGCCTTCACACTCTGGACTTTGTCCTTAGCAGCCGAGATGTCACCAGGTTATTTCTGTGAAGTAAGCACCTCTCATAAAGTGAACCTGGTGGTTTGGGATAAGAGGCCCATCCTAAGTCCGGTGGTGAAGCTCAGTGTGGCCGCTTAGCGGGAGGGAATCTTCTGTAGAGAGAACAGTGTACTTCCACTACTGTCCCGTTTCATAGGCACATCCTCGGACAGTAGTCTGGTCAGTTCCAGAATGCTAATAAACAAACCTCGTTGCCAAGAATGGAGTTTCCTAAAGCAGACCCAGTTTTTAGGGAAGGTGGCATGTACCTGTCATCCATGCTTCTCACCAGATTCCTTAGAACAGTCCACACTCGGTCTCTGCTGTGTTCCATTCACTTTGTGGTTAGAGTACAAAAAGAGCAGGCGTATTTTGAGTTAGGGGTCAGTCTCAACACACCACTCATCATCTGGGTTGAATGTGATCAACATCCCACACCTTTTGAAAAATAACTAGTTCCGCAGATATTATATAGGAGGAAAATAGATGAGTGTGTTGGGATATTATGGAAGCAAATGCACAGAGAAAAACAGATGTTCCGTCTTTTAAAGCACACAAAATGATCACATTTAGGTAAGTGTCAAATCCCTGTTATTGTGAAACTGCGTAAAGCTGAAAGGATTATACCCAAGTATATCCAAGGGTTGAGCAGCCACATAATTACCCATAAATTTTCAGGTACTGAACACCTGCTCCAGATCTTCCTGTAGGCAATTAACAAGGAAAATAGACGTCTGAAGAAGGCTTTTTCCTTAATCTGTTGTGTTAATTTCCCAGTTGATTCATCAGTAGCCCCCCCTCCAGGCTGTGAAGCTACCCTCACCTATGTGTTGTGTTCTGATGATGTCATTTTGAGGTGAGAAAAGAAAGAAAAGCCATAGTTTCAACAGGGAGACCAAAATGACCTCCGAACCTGCTTTCATCAAGTAACCTAAGTAGGTCACTAGGGAATTGGCATTGTCCTGGAGATGAGACAGGATGCCCCAGCCAATCTGTACATTTGTCTTTAGCCTTTAAGGCACAGCTCAAGGGCTTCTTCAGGAAACCTTCCCTGACCGGCCCTGCCCTCACTGAGTCGGCCTCCTCACCCCATTCTCAGTACAGTCGGCACTTGCCCATTCTTCGTACTACCATCTGCACACCAGGACCTTCCCACCTGCTCTGCTCTCAGCCCACAGAGCACTTGCCCAGATCCTAGCGTGGCCCTGTCCTGCTCTGTCTTTTGTCCACATGTCACCTCCAGAGAAGCTTCCCAGCCACTCTGTCTAGAGCATTCCTACCCCCACAGTGCCATTTCCCTGGCTCCCCCACTAGAATACAATTTCCGTGAGAGCTAGGCTCTTGCCCAATTCATTCGTGGTTACACTCCTCGTGCCTAGATAGGGCTTGGCACATGGTGGGCACCCCATAAACATTTGTTGAGTGAAGGAATAAATGCCTTATTACCCTTTCTCAAAGGAAGGTTCTTGAAGGGAAGTGCAGCCTCTTCAGAGACACCTCTGTGTTGCACATAGCCCGCGCCATGCATAGATACAGAAAGGGTGGAGATAATTTAAAGAAATATGCACAGCAGTTCTGAACTGATAAGGTAGAGTTATGCTTCAGTGACCCGTCTTCCTGGTGTGGGATAAGCTGTTGAAATCAGTCTTTGGGATCCCCTCTGATTAAAGTGGCTGACGTTAAAACAGAAAGCTTGAATCACCCAGGTGGAATGGCCCCATTAATTCTCTTAATTGGGCTATCGTTTCAATTTCATCTGAAATGTCAGGCTTAGCAGTTCATTTTTATCCCACAGTCCATCTAGACCAGTAAGCAACAGGACACCAGTGGTGGGGAGCTGTAATCCAGATAATGCTAATACATTATTCATACCAGTTTGATTAATGGTCTTCTTTGAAATCTTATCTCCATCATCACAGACAGATATGTATTGATAACCTCTAAGCTTTCAGTGATGTGCTCAGTTGCGTAAGGCTCTGTGTTTAGCTTAGAGGCAGAATACGATGTTGAGAATGTATGAGCCACCCAGAGAGTTTGGAGAATGGTCTGCTAAGCCCCAAAGATCATATCTGGTTAGGAAATTCTAGAATAGCCGAGACAGTTCAGAGAAGTGAAGTGACCTTCCCAAGATCACCTTGTTCGTGGCACAGCCAGGGGTGTTGTTCATGTGGATTTTTTTTTTCTGCCTTGGACTCTTTTTTTTTTTTTTTTTTTAAGATTTTATTTATTTGACAGAGATAGAGACAGCCAGCGAGAGAGGGAACACAGCAGGGGGAGTGGGAGAGGAAGAAGCAGGCTCCCAGCAGAGGAGCCCGATGCGGGCCTCGATCCCAGAACTCCGGGATCACGCCGAGCCGAAGGCAGAGGCTTAACCACTGTGCCACCCAGGTGCCCCTCTGCCTTGGACTCTTAAGTTCATTCATTCAGTTTTGAGCCACCTACTGTGCACACTCCATCAGGCTAGACCTTTTTTTATTTTTAACTTCAAAACTCCTTATTCCCCTCCTATGGCTTTAATTATAACCTGGATGAGCCACCCAGGTAAAAATCAGATTTATACAGCCAAGACAGTAGCAGTTCTTACAGTGTTGTCTTTCAAGAGCTTCTGAAAGCCTTTCAAGCATAGCTTGCTTAACTCTGCTTAACTATGAGCAACCAGGCTCTTTGTGATGTTGAACCATCCCTTGGAAACCGAGTGACCATAGCTATGTTATAGCACCTGCCTTCTAAATGTGACTTTCCAGTCTTCCTTTAGCATTCCTCAGAAGACCCAGGTAACACAGGAAGAAGTCATAGCCCAAGCCGTCCTGGCTAATATCAATGTCCAGAACACACCTGGAGTAAACTTCAGAGTACCCTTTCCTTTACTGCTACTGGCAATGTAATATCAGCATTTGTCTAGCCCATACCACTCAACCTTTTTAAAACCAGACCATTTCTAAGATAGAAAGCTATTCCCAGAGGACTACCCCCTAAACTAGAGTTACATGCCCATTCTTGAATCTGTTCTAAAAATCAAATCAAGTCCTAAAGTTTGCTTCACAGCCAACCGGTACAGGGGGTGGAAGAGAAAGCTTTCACATACTCAGGGCAAGTGTTTCAGATGAGAGCCGGCTCCTCTTGGGCTCTGCCCTGTCATGTTTGTGTGTGTGTGTGTGTGTTTGCACGGACGTGTGTGTGAGGCCAGAGCCAGCTTCTCATCCACGTCAAGGATGGAATTCAGCTTTTGCCGTATTTAAGTCAACTCTGACCAGTGAGAATGGGACAGTCGCCATGACAGTCTGTCCCGGGAGGATTTGCAATGGGATTTAAAGGCTAAATGCAATGTTGGCTAAATCTTTTCTGCTGTAGGAAGGGAGCACCGCCTTCTCAGAGTATCGCTAACTGGGAATAGATCGGGTAATGAAAACCTCTTGTCTCCCATGCGCAAATGTGGGAATGTTTGACCATCATGTATGTGTGTCATTTCCAACAGTGTGTGTTGGAAATCTTTTATTTGCTAATCACATACGGGGTCAATGGCAACATAGGAAATGTGTTTAAGGAGAGCGTAAGGGATTATCCATGAGTCAGGTATCAGGGATTCAGGTGAAACTATTTTAAAGCAATAAACACTGTAGGATGTATTCCTTTCTAGCCTGGCATTTTGTTCAAAGAAAGTTTCCTGCCTGGTTATAAAAGATTTGTTGAAAGGAACTGGCAGATTCAGAAAAGTACAAGAAAAAACACCCACCAATCGCAGCATGAACTGATGTCCACATTTATAGCTTCCTCGGTCTCCAAATATCTGTCAGTCAAAATCCTGACCAAAAAATAGAGTAGAAATGCTTTTCAAGTTAGGTTTTTATTGAAATCATTTACTCAACAACTTAAGACAGCAGACTCCCTACATTTGGGAAACTAAGCCAAATAAATGTAGTCCTTTTTATATAGCAGACCTTCAGCTGTCCCATTCCTTATGAGCCTTCCTTTTTCCGACTTGAATAACCCTAGTACATTATGCTGTTCTTTTCCAAGACATGATTTCCAGACTTTTCACTTTGCTGGGTTCTCAAATGGAGCCGTCAATTCTACATGTGTAGCACAGAGTTGTGTTTCTCAGACTGTCTATACTGATAAACCATGAGGACCAACCAGGTTGACCGGTTTAAGTTTCATTGTGTCACTGACCAGTAAGTGGTTCTACCGTGTGGGACTCTGTATAGCTCGCCCCATATCCAGCTTGCTGCTTGAGTCGAGAGTACCCGAACAATGCACCCTTTGGTCAGTAAGCCAAGCTTGCTCATCTTGTTCTTGGATATTATGACAACATCCAAATGCGATAGTAGTTTCTAAACCCTCCCCTCCATTTCTGCACTTCCTCCTCACAACCACACGTGGAAGCTCACTTTGAGCACTGGAATAAAGCCCAGTGGAACTGTGATATCTTTTATGCTTTGATACTCACCTTGGCGGCCAGTTATTCAGAAAAAGCTCCAATTCATATCACCATTTGTGCTTCTGTTAAAAGGAAAAATCACATTTATTGTCTTCCTCATTTTTCTTCCTACAACCTTTCCTGTTCTCTCTCTCTCTGCTTTGGTTGCTCACGGACCTGTTCCCGAACCCTCTGGCATCCGCCAGATAGCACAGGGCTCGGTGGCAGCGTTTGGCTACAGTTGTGCAGTTGGACCCAAAAAACAAGCATGAAATTCCTGATTCACACTAACGGTGCGAAGGGCCAACACGGAGAGAGTCTTTCGTTTTAGCCAGACCCAAGGAAGTGTGACCTGAGACAGAGATGTGGGCATGTGTTGAGGAGAATGTGTGACCAATAATATATGTGAGGTATGCAAATTGGTTACTCCAAAGTATTTGGAAAGAATCGGCCCTTATAGTTAAATGTGACCCTCAAACGCATGCGTTCTCCATTACTGTGCTTAGTTTAGTTCTCAAAACGTGAGGAAAGAAATTTCTATCCAACTCAACTGAAGTATCAGAAATTAATGGGATTTTGCTTAATGAAAATTTGCCATATTGCTAAAGCTATAATTAGGAAGTCAGTGAATTAATTAACATATCAATGTTCGGAAAATAAAGTTATCTTATTGGGGGGAGGGGCACGTGAAATATAGCCACTCTGCTATAAGCAAGTTCTGAGAGTTCAGGCGAGTAAACATACCTGCAGTAATAATTACACTGCCATTTCCTGTTAACTTCCCCTGGGCCGAGCACTGTGCTGAAGAGCTCTGCGTGCCTGACCTCATGGAGTCTTCACCCAGCCTGAGCAGCAGGATGGAGACAGGCTTAGATACAGCCACTGGCCCGTGATGGAGGTGTTCGGAAAAGGTCGATTTGGGATCTGAACACAGGTCTGCCCTGTCTTCAGAGCCCAACCCTTCACCACCACATTACATTCCATATATCAGCCAGAAAGACTGCAGAAAAGAGTCCATCAGATCAGGGCAGTCCTTGCTGAGAACTTGTTCATGGGTTCCCGCAACGGTGAAGTGAGATCCCAGCTCCTCATGCTGGCCTGTGGGATTCTCCAAACCTGGTCTGGCCTCATGCCTGAGCGTGCTCAGCCCACCTCTCTCTTCCTTGCACACAGGGCTTTGGCATTACTGGCTCAGGACATTTGCACCTGCTATTCTTCTACCTTGAAAGTGTCCATGGTGTTTGTTGTTGGGACCCTTGCCTTTCACAGGGGAGGGTTCAGGAAATATCTGCTTTGACATAACTGCTTTGAGCTTCCCCACAAAGACAACTGCATCCTTATCACCCTCCCAAGAATAGTAGGGGGAGAGGAAGTGGTCCCCAGAGACTGTGGTTTCAGAGACCCATTCTCTCAGCACCTCCACCCTCCTGGTTGGTGAGCAGTCAACGGTAAAAACCAGACCGAGAGACCTGCTGGAGACCTTCTTCTCAGGCAGCCCTTCAAATGGGCCTCGGCTTAGTGCTGCAGAATCTTGCAGGGACAGCTGGCAGTGTGGCGGAGAGGGCCACTTGGCTCGTTGATACTTTCAGAAAACCCAGAACTTCCTCCCAAGGCTCCAACAATTTTCAAAGTTCTGACTTCATTCTGAAGTGCAGACTAATTGGCAAATACAGTGGCGTTCCCTGTGCTCATGTGTCTCGCATTTGGGCTCACTTTGCTTTTATCTTATTTAATTTGCAGTAATAGCGGCTGAAACTAATTTCTCGACTGTAAATATCACAGCTGTTGTGGAAAGCATTAATTGCGCGCTATCACGTTACCCTCCTTTCTTGGATCAATTTATGTGTAATCTGTTTGCAAGTTCTATTACTGTGAATATTAAGGGAACGCAACGTGAAATAATCTAACGGAACACATTGGAAACATTTGTTCTGAAATGGCTGGATGGTTTGGGGTATGGAAATATTCTCGTTTGTGGCAGACATCGAAAGAATGCTTTTTAAAAGCCCTACCCCAGAAGTCTTGACACTGAGTGAAATATAGGTAATTTTTCTTTGGGGGGGATCAATGAAATAACTATTTTCAAAATGACTTTATATTGACTGAAAGGTCAGAAATGCCGTGGGCATTGATCCTGTGTCCATAATCACTTTTTGTTTAGTCAGTTAACCACTCTACACAATCAAATACAAAGAAATCCAGTTCATCATTGAAACCAAATATTTTTAAAGCTTTTGACCCCTCCCAGCTCTCCCTGCCTGCTGGAGGCTCACCGGAAATGCCTTTTCTTTGTCTAGGAAGTGGATCTCTACAGAATGAACAGCCAGGACAAGCTGGGCCTCACCGTGTGCTACCGGACAGATGATGAAGATGACATTGGGATTTATATAAGTGAGGTATGAAGGCTGAGTGTCTGTAACTATCATCTCAAGACCAGAGGAGGTTTTTGGTTTTTTGGGTTTGTTGTTGTTGTTGTTGTTTTCCTGTTCTGTTAACCAGCCTTAACTCTGGCTCATTGAGAAGTCTTTGGAAAGACACAGATGTCTTTCTCCCCTTCATCACACAGTCCACAGAGGTACAGCTTTACGTGGGGGTTAAGTTCAAATGTCAGCATACAAGGCGAAACTACCCTTGAGAAGCCTGCAAATCGGCCATAAAATGGAGCCGTTTACATGGTTTTGTGTGTTCAACCCCGAGGGGACAGCAGATTCCCATTTCCCTTCTCATGTTCATTGAATGGGATGGTAGATGGAATCATTTACACTTTTTAAAGTATTTCTTTATCTCTTTCTTTTTCCTTTTGGTTGAATGTGTAGATCGTTGAATTCATGTAAGTTAAATGCATCTGCAAAGTACAGATGGAGGCTATCTGGATCTTCTTAGAGAAGACAACGCAAAGCCACTGATTTCAGTATGGATACTTTAGACTCCCATCTCTGCAAGCACAGAGACTCGGCTTTGTCAGGAAATTAAAACCTCTCTCTGTGGGACGAGCCAAGGGATGTGTTTACTAGGCTTAGTAATTACTCCTTTGGATGTACTTTATGCACCAAGCTTAAGATGGTCCACCGTTACTGCATTTGGGGGGATCTTTCCCATACTTAATCCCACCTGTCTCCATTATATTTCATTTTTAAAGTTATTTTCCAAAATGGAAGCAGTTAGTAAAAGAAGGTGTGGTTGCTCTTGAGCCCAGCCAAGGGCGCGGTGTACCCTGCTCTGCGACACACTTGCCTTTTCATTTCTGTGACTACGGTGAGAGGCAGCTGTGCCTCTCCTTCCCCTTAGGTTGGTAGTGTCTGCGCACGCTGCCGTGTCACAGGGTGCCCAAGCAGGGATCCAAGAGCACCCCCAGGAAAAGGCTTGGAAATAGATCAATCCATGTTTGTCTCTCCTTGCATGACACCAAGTCGTCTTTATTTCTGTGCAAAACAAAAACGTAGGGACAAGCAGGACTGCGTATTAGCTTTCGAGAAGTGCTGATGGTTATTTTCACCTGTGTCTTAGTTACCCACTCCGAGCTGACCTGTCCGTGTGTGTTTCAGATCGACCCTAACAGCATCGCGGCCAAGGATGGGCGCATCCGAGAAGGAGACCGCATTATCCAGGTAGGTCAGCTTTCGACCAGAGGCCTCATCCCCTGCCTATCACTGAAGAGCACCTTTTATGGTTGATGATAATAGCTTTAGGGTTGAAAATGCAGAAGATGTTAAGGAACAAGGATCACCAAGTCAGATGTATAGTGAGGCCGAGGTTAATGAGGAAAGCAAAAACCCTGCAAAATAACACGCACCAGGGAGTGGTGAGGCCAAGGACAACTGGACAGAGCTGCCCCAGCACCTTACAGAAGACGCACCTCATTTCTTTTCACTCTCTTTGAAGGGCACAGCTCCGCTGGCCCAAGTCAAACCAATAGTCTGCACCTTGTGAACCAGAATAAATCCCATTTTAGATTGCTCTGAAGGAGTAATTTTAGACCACGAGTGTCAAGTTTGGTCTTGTCCTTAAAATAGGAACATCCTTGGCAAATTTAGTAAAATTGATGGAGAAGCCTTTTAAATTTCATAACTTGACATTTAACCATACCCTAGAAGGGCTTCTAAGGATAGTTTCTTTACCTGAAGCTCTGTTGCTCTTTGGAGTCAAAATGAAACGGCTTGTTTCAGCTACAATCTTCTTGAATGTCAGAGAAATGGAGAGGATTGTTTGGTCCATTGTGTCCCACAAGGCTTAGCTTCTACCTCCTCTCGCTCCTATCCCCTGTGATGGTCTCTGCCATGACATACCTCACCGTGAGTCATTTGTCTTCCCTTGTTCCCACGGCTCAGTCTACATCCCCCCCAGATTTCAACCCCAGCCTTGCTGCTTAAGGACCGCTGGCTGGTGGAGAAACCCAAATCTTCATTCCTAATGCGCTGACTCATCTGTGGGCCTGCATTTGGGGATGCTGTCACTTTCCTTTAGCTTTTACTACAGGGCACAGAAGTCCTGGGTTCTGGCCCTGGCCCCACCTGCCTCCGCTGGTCACTGGGTTCAGTCACCCCGACCAGTAGAGTCACCCCCTTTGTTGCCTCTTGGTTCACTGGCCTAAGGAGATGCGTGGAAGGGGTCCCCTTCCTGCTCGGGGAGACCAGTCCTGTGTGCCCGGGAGCAATCATCCCTCCAAGACCAATTGTGAGAGTCCCTCCCACTAGACTTTCTGTCCTAACGAAGTTCAAGTGACAAACAACTGGGCACACAGAACACCACATATAATGCCGTTTCCTTGTTTGCCCTCAACTTCCATAATGGTCACAGGAGAACTGCTGCTGCTTTTTCTCCCCTATTATCTGAAAGTGTCTATAATAATGCTTTAGTATATTCCCTTTATGTTCCTGCCTGAGTATTATGTCTGATTAAATTGCTCAGATGTTCCCTCTTCACAACATGGTGATTTTTCTCAGTCTGCCTTCTGGAGTCTCAGTCACTTATGTTCACATAGTTTCCACATTAGTTGCCTTGTACACCCGTCACGGCTGACTGATAGACCAGTCTGAGCAAGGCCTTTCCTTCTGCAAATGAGCATTCTTTGCAAGCTACATGGAAGTTCTCTGCTCCAGCTGTGACTGCGTGACACACATAGGCCTGGAACAGGAGAGAAGGATTTTGTATGATCTCATTACGCTCTTGTCCACCCCTCCACCACTGCCTCACTATGTTTTTGGGTTTTGTTTGTTTAAGATTAATGGGATAGAGGTACAGAACCGTGAAGAAGCTGTGGCTCTCCTAACCAGTGAAGAAAACAAGAACTTTTCCTTACTGATTGCAAGGCCCGAACTCCAGGTGAGTCAGCTTCCTGCACGTGAAGCTGCGTCTGTATTTCTCTAACCAAAAACCCAAGTCCGTGGCACTGCAGACCACTGCCCAACTACTGCATCTGAATTTGAAGGCACTTTGTTCACCCTGAAAAAGTTGTCTCATTTGATGTGACCTAAAATCTGTTTTATGTTTTAAGCATTGAAGGAGAGTGCTGACATCACACCGTAGGCCCAGCAGGCTCATTAGCGTAGGAATGGTCATGAAGGAGAAGACAAGGGAACATAGCGGGTGTGGGCTGGAAGACACAGCCAAGGTCATAACCGTCAAGACTGTTTGCATTCCCAAAGCCTGACAGGTGTTCCCGCTGGCTCTGTGTGGCCTCATCTCTAGCTGCAGAGTGTAGGGAACGTACAGCATGGTGGCCGTGGTTAGTACTATTACGTAGCTACTAAAACTTGGCTAAGAGTAAATGTCAGGTGTGCTTATCACACACAAAAACAGTAGCCCTGTGAGGAAATGCTGGGTTAATGAGCTTGACTCTAGGAATCACTTCACTATGTTTATATTAAATCATCACCATGTACATCTTAATCATAAACTACAGCTTTTATTTTAAAAAAAATGAAAGAACCGTTGATCAGAAAACTTTTTCTTAGAGGGCCAGATAGTAAATATGTCTGGCTTTGGGGGCCACATAGCCTCGGGAGCAATGGCCAGACTCCGCCACAGTAGCACAGAGGTGGCCGCGGACAGTCCACATCTGACTCGTGGGCTCTAAGCTCTCAGACCCCTGAATAGTCTGCTCTAGGAAGACGTGGGCCTGATAGAAGTGACGGCCTTGCCCCCAACAGCTAGTTAGCAGACCCACTGTCTGTGTCAAAAACAACTCTTCCTGTCTGTCCTGCAAATAGTTTGTCTTCAGGGCCTGCTAAACTTGTGGGTGGGCCAGCCAGCTGGAGGCAGGGTAGCTCTCCCGGACCCCTCATAGGGGGCCTGCTTCCCTGCAAGCAGCCACCGGGGATGCAAGAGCGTCCCCCGGAAAAAAAACAAAACCATGGACAGCAGAGACTTTCCTAGGGCAGAAGGTCTCTTGAAGGTGCAGGGGGGCTAGTTTTCCGAGGTAGAGCCAAACAATGGGCACACTGTATTTTCATGACCCCCAGAGGGAGCCCCAGAAATCTTTTTCCCCAAGTTAGTGTCCTCTTTTAAAAAGTAAATAAAATGAAAGCAAAAGGAACCTTGTCTGAGGCCCACGTTGGCTGCTCCTTCTCCGCAGCTGGACGAGGGCTGGATGGACGATGACCGAAACGACTTTCTGGACCACCTGCACATGGACATGCTGGAGGAGCAGCACCACCAGGCCATGCAGTTCACGGCCAGCGTGCTGCAGCAGGTGACGCCCCCCCCCCCCCAATCTCCCCCGGGCCATGCAGTTCACGGCCAGCGTGCTGCGGCCGGTGACAGCCCCGCGCCCCCATCTCCCCCATGCCGCGCAAGTTCCCCATGAACCCACCAGCTTGGAAGGCGCCTTCCGTCTGCACACTAGTGTGAGGCAAGCCAATACCCTCCTCACCAAGGGAGTGTGGCTTGGCTTGGCTTGCAAAGCCAGGTAGTCCTGCTGAGGTCCAGCGGACCTGGTGTCTGCTTGGAAAACACGTGCCAGCTTTAATGCAGATTAGAAAGCATGGAGTCATGTTTTCAAAAGTAGAGCAATTCCCTCGGTGTAGCCTGAGCCGCTTAGAGCCCTTTAGCTCCCTTCTGTGCCACCTCGGTGGGGAGGGTCCGCATAAGGCACTAATTAAGCCTTAAGCCTGTAAGCCTGCTCCCCGGGTGCTGGAATGGGCAGGATCCTTCACGGAGGTAAGGTGACCGAAACCCTCGTCTTACAGGTGGGAGAAATGAGGTGGCGGCAGCTAGGTGTTTAGCCCGGGTGGGTCTGCCTGAGGGCCAGGTACGGATGCCATCCGCCATCTCTCAGCCTTAGAGAAGCAGCGCCCACCCTGGCCGGCAACTCTTGTCCTCCAGGAAACGGGGCACCTGGGAACCGCGCCTCCCTCACCGTGGCCGTTTGTTCTTGTTCTAGAAGAAGCATGAAGAAGACGGGGGGACCACAGATACAGCCACCATCCTGTCCAACCAGCACGAGAAGGACAGCGGCGTGGGGCGCACCGACGAGAGCACGCGCAATGACGAGAGCTCGGAGCAGGAGAACAATGGCGACGACGCCCTCGCGTCGTCCACCCCGCTGGCCGGGCAGAGGAAGCTCACGTGCAGCCAGGACACCCTGGGCAGCGGCGACCTGCCGTTCAGCAACGAGTCCTTCCTGTCGGCCGACTGCGCCGACGCCGACTACCTGGGCATCCCCGTGGACGAGTGCGAGCGCTTCCGGGAGCTGCTGGAGCTCAAGTGCCAGGCCAAGAGCGGCAGCCCCTACGGCCTGTACTACGCCAGCAGCCCGCTGGACGCCAGCAAGAGCGACCCCGAGAGCGTGGACAAGGAGCTGGAGCTGCTGAACGAGGAGCTGCGCAGCATCGAGCTGGAGTGCCTGAGCATCGTGCGGGCGCACAAGATGCAGCAGCTCCGGGAGCAGTACCGCGAGTCGTGGATGCTGCACCACAGCGGCTTCCGCAACTACAACACCAGCGTCGACGTCCGCAGGCACGAGCTGTCGGACATCACCGAGCTCCCCGAGAAATCCGACAAAGACAGCTCGAGCGCCTACAACACGGGCGAGAGCTGCCGCAGCACCCCGCTCACCCTGGAGACGTCCCCCGACAACTCCCTGAGGAGAGCGGCCGAGGGCAGCAGCTGCGCCGGCAGCGAGGGGGCCGCGGGGGCTGCGGAAGCCTACGGGCCGTCCCCCAAGAACCTGCTCGCCATCACCGAAGACCCCGAGGGGGGCAGCGCCAGCAGCTACAGCCCTCCCCCGCCTCGAGAGCTGGAGCCCGGGCAGCCCCCGGAGAGCAGGGAGCGGAGGCCCGGCGACGACAGCGGGAGCCCCGGCCCCAAGCTGGGCGGCTCCTACCTGTCGCCCTTCCCGCACTCGCCCTACAAGCACGCGCACATCCCGGCGCACGCGCAGCACTACCAGAGCTACATGCAGCTGATCCAGCAGAAGTCGGCCGTGGAGTACGCGCAGAGCCAGATGAGCCTGGTGAGCATGTGCAAGGACCTGAGCGCCGCCGGCCCGCCGGAAG
This sequence comes from Ursus arctos, assembly GCF_023065955.2. Classification (NCBI taxonomy): domain Eukaryota; kingdom Metazoa; phylum Chordata; class Mammalia; order Carnivora; family Ursidae; genus Ursus; species Ursus arctos. The sequence goes on along the minus strand of NW_026622808.1, from coordinate 53,411,148 downwards.
CCAGGATGGAGTGGAAGGTGAAGGTGCGCAGCGACGGCACGCGCTACATCACCAAGCGGCCGGTGCGCGACCGCCTGCTGCGCGAGCGCGCGCTCAAGATCCGCGAGGAGCGCAGCGGCATGACCACGGACGACGACGCGGTGAGCGAGCTGAAGCTGGGCCGCTACTGGAGCAAGGAGGAGAGGAAGCAGCACGTGGTGAAGGCCAAGGAGCAGAGGCGCCGGCGCGAGTTCATGATGCAGAGCCGGCTGGATTGCCTGAAGGAGCAGCAAGCGGCCGACGACAGGAAGGAGATGAACATCCTGGAACTGAGCCACAAAAAGATGATGAAGAAGAGGAATAAAAAGATATTTGACAATTGGATGACAATCCAAGAACTCTTAACCCACGGCACAAAATCACCCGATGGCACGAGAGTCTACAATTCCTTCTTATCCGTGACTACTGTATAATTTTCACTTGTGCGCTGTGTACATAAAAGAGAACGCTACCGTTGGGGTAGAAATTCCTGCCTCGTTCAATGCGGCAAGTTTTTGTATATAAGATACATACGGTCATCCTGTTTATAGTCACGATTGGCCAACGCGGCAACTCTGGGTGTCCATAGCTCTATTTTAAGTGGAGAAAAACCACCCTTAACTAATTTGGAAGGCAATATTAACAAACAGCTTTTTTCAAATAGCAATTGTACTTTTTTACTTGCTACCTTTTACATAAAGTGTTTAAATTTCAAAAAGATCCTTTATTAAGCATACTTTCACAGAATAATTTGTTTAAACTATATTCATATAAAAAAGTTAAACACGCTTTTTTTTTCCTGCCGAAAATACAACCGCCAGTGTGTATTTTTAATGGAACCCTATTTTATAATGTTACTTTGTTGAATGTGTTTCATATGAGTGACCATTAATATATAATTTAGGTCAAGGCTTCAACTCAAAACTCCTAAACTGTGTGGTTCAGGATTTAATGCACATAACCAAACCAGCAGTGTTTGGAGTTGGGATATACATTTAAACATTTTTTTCTGGTTAAAGTTCCCAAGAGCTTAAAGGTTTTACAAGAAAGCAAAATATCATGCAGCTTTATGGAAGTTTAAAGCATGTTTGCAAATATTGCAGTCCGACGGAAGAATTTGCATGTACGGGAAAGTTGTGGATGGAGGTGGTTTGTGGAATTTTAAGTGCTCACTGTAGTAACCTTTGCTTTGTAGATTTGAAGGGACAGAGTTTTACAAGCAAGCTAACGAAATCATGATTAGTTACAAACATTAAGTAAAACGAAGTTAAAATAAATTATTATTTTCTATTTGATATGTTTTGAAGTGATTCCTCATTTTTTGCAGTGGTGCTTATAAAATAAAAGCTTTTTGCGGTGTTTCTTTTACATTATCTGCTTTCTTGGGAATATTCAAGTTTTTCAGATCCTCCAGTACCTTCATTCTGCCCAGAACCCAAAGACAGACATAAAACAAACGTCTGTCAGTGAAGAAGGAATCAAACTCACCATAGAATCCTGACTTCTGTGACTGCTGTCTTGTGGAAAGCCTCCTCAACCTGGCCCAGTTATCCTGTAAGCAAGAATAAGTATGAGTGAGTTTATCAATCAAGGTCCTGTTTACGATGAAATCTCTTTGGTTTATTGCAACCATTACTGCCTGACGGTAAAACAACTCTGGTTGGCTAGACCCAACTTCCCATTTCTGCAAACTATCTCATATTTTCACAGAATAACCTAGGTCACCAAAGTGAGCGGGTTTTAAAACTAGTATTTTTCAGAATTTCAACAATCCCCAGGATCTTAAATAATGAATTTGTAACAAATTGTTCCCTGGTTATAGTGGTGACACCGATTGCAGCTGTGGGACTTACTGAAATACAAAATAAAAATAGAATTAGGAAGGGTGTCCGTTTCATTTGCCATGTTGCCAGACATATGGTTTACTCACTGATCTAAAAATTGGGTTGAAATCACCAGGTGGTCACGTATCTCATAGATAACTCCCCTCTACCCGACTCCAATCAAAATGCCTCCTTGGGGCTAAAATCTTGAGGCTCACAGTCAGTCACTCTTGCAAGAGAGCAATTGCGTGAAGGTAAGACACTGAAGTGTTTAAGATGTCCGTTCATTCCCTCTTCCAGACCAGGCACTGCAAAGATAATTAAATCTGCTACATTACTCTAATTAGCCCTCCAAAGACAAGTTGTTGCAAAAGCTGGACTATTAGGGCCATGGGTTTCCCATATTCTCCAAGTTCACCTGCCCTAGAAGTGGGTCCCTGGTTCCCAGAAGCAGCTCATTGACAGTGCTCTTTCCAATCGCTCATGATTCACAGAGAATAAACATAGCTGCAACACATGGAAGTCTGCAGCTTTCTGTGGGGAAATAGCTTTCTTCCCCATGTGTTCTCATGAAAGGTCGGAAGTGTGTATGTGACCACAAGAACAAAGAGCTCCAGCCTCAACAGTCACGTGCCATCAGAGTCAAGCGGAGGGGTTTCACCTCAGAGCCCCCCACCTGCCTCCACATTTAGGACTCAGCCAGTGCCACTTACGAAAAAGTGGAGGGAAATTAAAAACAACATACATCGAAATCCAATTCTAGATCCTTCAATTACAACATGTATTTTAAATCACTTTATCATATAAATACATTTGGTCATAATTTGCAATGTGAGGAGAAGTTTCCAAATCTTATCTGGCAAATCAACTCCAAAAAGAAATTCTGGAAGACACCCCAGAAATCGTCGCTTTATCCACGAGCAAGAGGCTCAAGGAGACAAACGTGGCTCATTTAATAAACAAATGGGGATTTGAATTCAGAACCCACCTCCCATTCCCACAGCTCTTCCCGCCACGGCCACGGGGAAAGGTAGCTGCCATATATACAGCTACCTCAGATGCATTCGGCCCTGTGCCCTCAACCAAAAACTAAACACATTTCACCAGTGGATGCCCTGGAGCGAGCGTAAGCCAGGAGACGTGAATCTGCCACTTCTTGAGTGAGTCGGAGCTCCCAAGGGCCTCGCAGTACAGGCATTTCCCAGCCAGTGGGTGAATGGAGGGATTTTCCTGGGTAATGGTGAGACAAGAGACAATTTACAGCTCTGTTCTCTTGTGTGAAACCCTAGCTTCCATGTAAACAGAACTTCTGCTGTAACCAACAGGCCTCTCTATGGCCTCAGCTGCTGGCACTTTGATTTCCTTGGCCCAGGTAAGAATCCAATGGAAGCTAAGGATTTTCTCCACAGGAAAACATACATATAATCAAGGGGTTGCGTATCGTTTTGGAGGCCGTATGTGCCCACAATGTCCATTCATGGCCCTCCCCTGAAGTTGCAAACACTCAACATGAGACCAACTGAACTGGACAATTGTATGGATTTATTCTGCAAGCTGTTTTAGATTCCATCTGATACCACTGTTTGATCTGGGCACCCATTTTTAATATCAAAGAATAAAGATTTTTCCCATTAGACCCATATGGCTGATGGCAATTAAAATTCCACCAACCACTAGCACCCATACACTCCCAGTCATTGTGCTGACGGTTATTCCTCTCGTGGCTAAATAAATTTCCAGACTATCCCCGCATCTCCACAGCAGCTGCTCCACTGGCTGGATAACTCAAGTTTAAACAATACTTCCAAGATACAAAGGGAAAGAAATGAGAATTTACGGATGATTCGATGCTACAATACCGTCCAATACAGGAGCCCCTAGCCATAGCTGGCTGTTATACACTTAAAATATGGCTGGCCTCAATTGAATTGTTCTGAGAAAATGAATTTAAAATACTAAAAAAAAAAAAAAAAAAAAAAGGACGTAAAATATTTCAATTTTTATGCATGTTGAAATAATATTTCACACATGTTGGGTTAAATTAAATACTTTTAATTTTAGCTCCTTTTACTTTAATGTGGCTCCTGGGAACATTTTAATTATGTGTGTGGCACATCCTCTATTTCTATCCCGTAGCACTGAGAGAGGTTCTCGGGCACGCCTGTGCAAACCCGCCTTGCGCTCTCACCGCCTCCGTGGGGCAGTTCTGCGAGGCGGCTGGCCTCAGCCACAGCTTACGCTCGGATGACGAAATCCGCGCAGATGAGCGTAGAGATGCGCTTTGAATTTGCATCCACCTGATGCCAAGCCCTTCACCTGCCACCACGGTGCCTCCATCCGCTTCTCAAGAAGTAACGTAAAGTCTGTTCGAGTTATGTTATTACTTGTAACACAGTCGTGATTCCAATAAAAGAAACGGCTTCAAAATGACAAACATTTTGCTTAGTTCCCTTTGAGTTTTAAATTGCAGAGTATTCTGACTCTCCTGGCAAGAACGTATAACAGACGATACATAAAAATACAGGAATTTGGGGCACAAGTTAAGCTTTTCATCTCTTAAATGAAAACAGGAGATCCCAAGTCGAAAGAATCACAAATGTGATGTGGAAGGATGACACGCATGGCCTTGGGAATACTAGTGGGAGAACTAGTTAGTACTATAAACTGAAGTATGAAAATTTACCAAGTAACGATCTCTTTGTAGCCTTAGAAATAGGTTTACAGGTCACTTGTTAGCAAAACTGCCCAAAACCAAGGAAGAAAACACAGTTGTGCCATAAGCAATCGCAGCTCCCAGTTTTGTTGCCTGATTGTTTTAAGCACGTTAGGATTTCTGCAAAGCAGCAACGAATTAAAAAGAAATCACTAAAACCCAAGATAAGATGTGAGAACTCTCATGGCAAATGCTGTAGCCTTCAATTTTGATTAAATGTGAATTCCCTAAAGCAGGAACAAAACAAAGTATGGTCCTTTGGGTTTCCTTCAGATGGGTTTTTCTGCTTAAATGATCCATTTTGCTCCAGCTTCTAGCTTCAGCTCATCCTGAAAGAGCGCCTTCCGTGGGGGCTCGTGATTTGCCAGTAACGTGGCTTTGCCTTTCAGCGGTGGAAAGCTGACCTCCGTGCCTTTTAAAATGAAAAACGGTACTTCGGGGCGGCTACTGCAGTTACACTGGCTCACCAATTTTTAGTGAGCCTTGCCAAAATCCTCAGAAGCCAAATAAAACTCCCGAAATGAAAATATATTAGGATTAGGTTGAACCGCGCATTAGTCCTCCTCACCCGCCACGGCAGACGTGATGGGTTGGACTTCAGCAGTTTCACCTCCGTGGAACTGTTACCACCCCCGTGCTCTAGGAGCGACAACAGGACCCAGCATGGGCAGGTTCAGCGCGTGCTCTTCTGTGTCCCCAGGGCTTAAGGCTACAGTGAGTTCTCATAAAGCTTACAGTCTAGTGGGAAAGAAAATAATAATCCAACCATCACACAAATACATAAAAACAAAATGTCAGCAGGGTTAGAGTAGGGGAAGCAGCAGATGGGAGAGCTAGTGCCACAGAGTTTAAGGAGAATCTCCCCCAAAAAGTTACGGTTGAGCTGAAAGCCAATGGATGAATGTGAGTTAACTAGGCAAAGGGAGTGGTTATATTCCAGGCAGAGGAAACAGTATACATGCAAAGGCCCTGAGGGGGGAGAGACATGGCTACCTGAAATGAACAAACAACAACAACAAAACATGTAAAGAAAGCAGCGTAGCTTATGCTCAGAAGGCAGTGGAGAAGACGGTGTGTGTTTAAGACTGGAGAGGTAGGAAAGAGCCCAATTCTCGACTTGACCATAAATACCCATTCCCTATGGCCAGCATTTACTGAGCACCTAACGTGTGCTAGAAGCTATGCTAAATGTTTATGTGTGCTAACTTGTTTAAGCACAAACAGCCTAGGAGATGGGTGGGAGTGTTAGCCCCTTTTGCAGATAAGAAAACAAAGGCCACTTAGGGAAGCAACGTGCTCAAAGTGGAAGAGCTACCGCAGGGCAAAGGGGAAAGGTAAAAGCAGTTCTCTTGAACCACTCTCAATCGCTGTGCTTGGAAATAGCATTTCCATGACAGGGGCTCATAGATTTTTTTACTCTGAGACCCGCTCATATTTCAGCAGATGCCAGATGCTTGTTTGGGTCTTAGCTGGAGCTTAAACAACAGAAATGTATTTCTTACAGTTCCGGAGGCTGCAAGGGTAAGATCCGCATAATCAGGTTCTGGTGACAACCCTCTTCCTGGCTTATAGGTGGCTGTCTCCCCGTCGTGGGGAGAGCGAGCGAGCTCTGGTCTCTTTCTCTTCTTATAAGAACACTGATCCCATGATGAGTGGGACCCCAACCTCACGATTTCATCTAAACTTAATTACCTCCCAAAGGCCCAGTCTCCATATACCAATACACTGGGGGTTAGGGCTTCAACATGCATGAATTTGGGGGTGGGGAGGGGCACACGAACATTTAGTCAGTAAGTATCTACATGACCTCTACTGCTCAATCTGTCTAGAACCCTGTCGCTTCCCATTTCGATGCCACAGCAGATGATAAACTTAACAAGCTCCGCCCGTTCACTTCTGCAGCATTCACCAAGCTGACCCTTGGTAAGAATACATCTCCCTTGCCAAGGCTGCCTTTTCCATCACCCACCATGAACGCACAGATCAGGGGCAAAGAAAACGCAAGATTCCTCCTCCCTTCCTTCCCAGCTAACACCCTGCCTCCCAGGTCTTAGCACCCTCCAGAGGTAAGGAACCTGACCTGATGAAATAGTCCCACCGAATGTATAATGAAGAAGGCAATTTAAGTAGTTTCAGGGCCACACAGCTTCTCTGATGAGCCAGCCTCCGAAAACACCTCTCCTGAGTTGTGACCCGCTGTGTGAACTAACGGGGTGACTCCATAATCGCAGGGCGGTTTTCCGACCCCTGCTGCCACTCATTCGGCTCTTCCTTCCATAAGTGATCTCAAAGGCGTCCTAAGCAGAAGCCACGAGTTTCCGAAGGCACTAAACATCCATCTCCATAAAGAAGTTTCTCAGAGCTGAGGAACTGGCAGCACAGAGGAGCTAAAGACACCCTAATTAAAGGTAGTGTAAGCCTTTCCACTTTCTGAGAAGTAGCCATTTAAGACAAGGAACCTGGGGTTTGCAAACACCTCACAGTTACACCAAATGAACAAAACCCGCCCATGTGGTTGTAGGGCAGAGTCTTGGGGAGAAGAGTGTTGGTTCTGATGAAAAAATGAGTTTCTAAGGCCACCCTGACCATGACCTGAGCCTCGTTACCAGCACCGATGGACTCGGTTACCTTCAGAGCCTGTGCATGCCCTCTCTAGATTCCAAGCCAACATTCTGAGTACCTTGGTGAGGAAGCTTCTTATCTGACCAATATTTTGTAATCAACTTTTCAATCTTCTGGCTCTTTCGGACCCAGCCTTTTTAGGAATGCCAACTGTTTCTATTTTCTACTCCATTAACCCTCCTGATTTCCCTCCTCTCCACCAAGGTCACTTCTTTAATATCTACCCAAGGTATCATGACCTGGTTTCCCTTAAGAACAAGTACAATCTATAAACCAGGCTTGGAATTCATTCCTTCGGTGAATATCAAGCATAATCGTACAGTTAGAAGCATGAAGTTGTACAGTTAGAAACAAGGCCATATATAAGTGTGTTTCTTAAAACACACAAAAGCTCATGAATACTCAGCATATATAAAGAGGGAAGACCTGAAAGTATGATGGGTCCACGACCAAACACTATGACCATGTTCGCGATCTTGGCCCAGGCTGAGCCGGGACACCCGCCTCTCAGAGTAACGCTTCGGGAGATGTCAGCACACGGAACTCTAAAACAAGCAGCCAGTAATTTATATCAGGCCAGATGCTTCCTTGTTCTCTATCTTGAACAGAGATCCCTTTAAAACTCCAGAAAAGGTGTAAAATTTTACATATAATTCAGGGGATTCACAAACCAATGTACCGTCTCAAGCAAAGTCATGACAAATACTGACTTGATCTCCTCGTCCAGAGAACCTCATGTCATCCTCATGACCTTGGATTTGGCAACGGATTCTTATATAGGATGCCAAATGCACGAACAACGAAGGTCAAAATTAAAAACTTTATGCACTAATGGACATTATTACGAGAGTGAAAAGACAACTTAAAGAATTGGAGAAAATACTTGCAAATCATACTTGCAAATCATGGTTTAATATCCAGAGTATATAAAGATCTCTACCCATATGGGATTGAGGGCCCACCTTAATCCAACTCAATGATAAAAAGAGATCCCAATTTAAAAATAGGCAAAGGACTTCAGTGGACAGTTCTGCACAGAAATGTACAGATGGCCAATGAGCACATGAAAAGATGCTGAACATCACTAAGCATTAAGGAAACGCAAACCAAAACCATAAGGAGATACAACCTTCTACCCACTAGAATGATGGCTATCAAAAACAAAACAAACCCAAACAAAATAACAAGTGTTGGTGGGGAGTGGAGAAATCAGAATACATACATTACCGGCGGGAATGTAAAATGGTGCAGGCATTCTGGGGAAACAGTTTGGTGGTTCCTCAAAAATTTTATACACAGAATTACCATATGATCCAGTAATTTCATTTCTGGATATAAAACCAAAAAAACTGAAAACAAGGACTTGAAAAGGTATTTGTAAACTAATGTTCATAGGAGTAATATTACTCATAACAGCCAAAAGATGGAAACAACACAAGTGTCCATTAAAAGATGAATAAACCAAATGAATGTGCATGTGGCGGAATATCACTCAGCCATGAGAAAGGAATGGCGATCTGATAAACGTCGCAACATGGATGAATGTTGAAAACATTATACTAAGTTAAATAAACCAAACATAAAAGGACAAATATGGTATCATTTCAATTATACAAAATATACAGAATAGATAAATTCACAGAGACAGAAAACCAAGATGTGGTTACAGAGGACAGGAGGAGAGAGGCACAGAATTAGTGCTTAATGCGTACAGAGCATTCTGTTTAGACTGGTGGAAAAGTTTTGGAAACAGATAATGGTGATGGTTGTACAACATTAAGAATGTAATTAATGCACTGAATTGTGTAGTTAAAATGGTTGAAATGGTAAATTTTATAATGTGTGTGTACGTGTATAATCACAATTAAAAAATAACGCATGTCTTCTAACTCTCAAGCCAAACTTCCTTTGGCTTCTTGAGAGCATAGACTGTTGCAAGCATTGTTGAGATCTATGTACACTCCCTCAACCAGAAAATGAATATATATGCTGATTTTTATTTGGGTTCATGCTTTTTGCAAAAGCAGTATTTATTAGACACCAGGTTGGTTCTGATCTGAGGTAGAATGGATCCAAGACAAAAGGAGGCCAGTGCCCCTTCGTGTGAGCTCAAGATGCTTTTATGAATCTAAATGCCGAGGAAATAAATTATACCAATGTCTCCTGGGCTTGGGGACTGCTCGCACCTGGGCAGACACTCCCGCCCACCTTGGTGTTACAGATCAAGTATTCGTATCCCCCAAAATTTGTATGTTGAAAGCTAACCCCAAGGTGATGGTATTAGGACGTGGGGGCTCTGCGAGGTGATTAGCTCATGAAGATTAGTGCTCTTCTAAAAGAGGCCCCAGAGAGGCCCCTCCCCACTTCCGCCAAGCGAGGGTACGATAAGAAGTGAGGCATCTATAACACGGAAGAGGGCCTTCACTGGGACTCAGCCGCACCGGCACCCTGATCTTGGACTTCCAGCCCCCACAATGTGAGAAATAAATTTCTGCTGTTTTTAAGCCACCCAGTCTTTGGTACTTTTTTTTAAAAGCAGTCAGAACAGACTACGAGGCTTTGTGGCTCGTAGGAAAGCACCAGGTGCAAATGGTCCCAAACACCAAAACATTCTTTTGAAAACTTCTTAAGGTGCCTAGTTGTAAGTTACAAAGACACTTTGGGCCCCACCTTACCTGGCAGGGGACAAGGGTCTATCTCTAGTCATGAAGTAAAGTTGGTTGGGTTGCCTCTTGTGGTCCTCACGAGATTTCACAGCACAGAGTTCTCTCTAATCTAAAAAACCCAGGCACGAAGATGGTTCCTGGCAAGAATGATCTCGCTGCCCAAATTCTAGGAACTCTTTAAAAGATTGCCCGGAAGCTTAAATGCCACAGGGTCTCCGATTGCAAAATCGTTCCTCCTAACACCCATTCCATACTTGTGGACACCTACCACCACGTAATCTCCATCTGCCTCTCTGTCTCCGACTCTCGTCTCTTACACACCCACCCACGCTGTACTTTTACCCCACATCATAAAGCACTGTGTTCACTGAAGTAACCTCACTGAATACATGAAGTTCTCACTGGGGACGAGAAGCTAGCTCGGTACTACTTGTTCCTCCTGCCGAGATTCCTCATAATGGAAGTGGCTAAATTAAGAGGGGTATGCACAGGAAGGAAGAGCAATGAGTGGCTTTTTCTTGCTGCCTGCCGGCCTTCACCCCTTCAAGTATCCACAGAGCACCTGCTACGTGCTGGGCTCTCTGCTAGGCCCCAGGGCTTCACTGGAGACAAGGCAGAGATGATCCCCCCAAACGGTACCCATTCAGAAAAAGAAACACAAGTAAACAAAGAAAGAAAAAGACTTGCAAATCAGGATAAGGAAACAGGCACGGGTCTGAGAGGAGAATTACCCACCAGACCAGTGGTTCTCAAAGTGGGGTCCCTGGACCAGCAGCCCCAGCATCACCTGGAGTAGTGCCAGAAATGCAAACCCTTGGGCCCCACCAAGACTGCCGGATTCAGACACTCGGGAGTCCAGGTGTCTGCCGTACAAGCCCCCCAGATGACTCCAGCGCATGCTCAAGCTTAACGACGCTGCAAATGAGCACGGATTTTGACCATTTGGGTGTTGGGTCTTGTTTACCTCTAGTCCTCAGACCCGTTTCTGGACATACAGGGCACTTTATAAAATAAAGCCCGCACTTCAGAATGTGACCTTATTTAAAGACAGAGTCTTTATGGGGTAATCAAGTTAAAATGAGGTGGGCTCTAATCCAATCCGACCGATGTCCTCATGAGAAGGGGAAGTCCGGAGTCAGACACGAACACAGGGAGAACGCCGTGTGAAGATGAAGACAGAGCAATCCGGCGCATCTACAAGTCCGAGAACGCCGCAGGTGGCCAGCAAACCAGCAGAAGCTAGGAAATGCGCATGGAATGGACTCTCTCCCCAGCCCTCAGACGCAGCCAAATCTACCTACATCTTGATCTTTGAACAGCAAGCCTGAACAGTGAGAGAATAAATATCTGTTGTTTAAACCCCTCAGTGTGTAGTACTTTATCCTGCCAGCCCTAGTGAACCACCACACTCAAGCATGCAACAGGAGCAAAATGTCTACCTGGGTTTCTCTTTATGGGGAAGTTTCCTAAAGCTCTTGGTTTCTTTCAAATACGATCACTGCCTGCTTTTTCTGAGAGGCTATTTCAAAAATAAAATCAGAGCCAGTGTCAAAAGAGGCAAGTAGAACACGACCCCTGGGTCAACGAGTGGGATGAAGATGAGGTGAAGACAGGAAGCAGACAGCCCAGATTCCCAAGGACGGAAGAACAAGAATTCTGGCCTGCCCCAGAGCTCCTAGAAAGGTAGGGGGCTGGACCAAGAGGAGGTTATGCTCCCCTCACCTCTGATCCTGGAAGCCTACATCTGCTACATAAAGGCCTAAGAAGCTGGGCAGAGCAGATGTCTTACAGAACCCCAAAGGGGGCATGCAATGTGGTAGGGAAGGAGGGGGAGCCAGTGAATCTGCACAAAGAGAACTCATGCAGTCACCCCTTAGCAGGGTCATTGGTGGTCAAGGTCAAATGTTTTCCAAGAATTCTTATAAATAGAAGCTACAATTAGGGTTCAATTCTGCTCAAAGGGTCAAGAGCCCAATCTAGAGTATTTTCCAGGGACAGATGCTATGAAGTGTTACAATACAGTCATTCGCAAAAAAAGAAGTGGTTCTTCACAGAAGTGGTGGATTAAACTGTGTGGAAATGGTTTCTTGACTACAGGACGTTTTAGTGACTTTGATACGACAAGGGACTTTATGAGTCTCCAAAAAAAGAAAGAAATATAATCTACAAAGACTCCAGTTTTATTTCATCGCAATCTTTTTTTTTCTTCTTGTATTTCTTTTCACAATACCCAATCAATCATATCTCTGAGAACAACTCACTAAGAAACATAATTGGGAAATGCTGGTAATAAACTTTGAATTATGGATAATTTTAGAGACACCCACAGAAGAGAAAGCAATAAGTCAATCAATATTGAGCCGGCCAGAGCCAAGGCCCACAGCACCTTGCAGAGAAAGAAAAAGTATGTCACTGCCATTTTTTTTAAATAGGTCTCTCTTTGGGGTAGAAATTGCTGGAATTTACCAGAATCATCTTCCAGCTCTGCTGCACCAAAAAATCAAACTATCATTTAAAGATTTGTTAGACAGTAAAGCCAACCAATTATTTGAAGGAGAAAAACTCAAAAAGCTTGAAATGTGATTAGCTTTGCTGATAAGAGCATGGCATTGAGGTGACCATAAATTGTTGATAACAGCATTATGTGGGCCTATCTGCTGGTGCAACAGGGTTGGAAAGCAAATAAAACAGAATTCTTTCTTATTAGTTCACTAAAGATCCCTTCCAGCCGAGGGCACACAGATAAGGGTCTCTACCTGGAAGTCTCAACAAGAGAGTCACATATGTTTTATCAGGGCCTTAGGTCATGCAGTCTTGTATTTATAGAGATGGAAGCTGGCTCAGCCTACCCTTCTGTCTCCAAAGTTAAAGAAACGTACCCTAGTGGAGCTCGGTGGTACTAAAGGTCACACAGATGGTTCATGGAAAACCAAGAGTCCAAAAGAGGCAGGCCTTTTATTTACACCCCAGTGCTTTTATCTCTCTTCCATCTTTCTCGAATGTGGTCCCCAAGGGGGTAAAAGTCAATTAAGTGCAGGGAGAACATGTCAGGGGTCTGGGAGCAGGTACGGGCTAAGAGAACAGCAATAACAATTTCTCAACATTCACCGAGCACCTAAGATATGCCAGGCATTGAGCTAAAATTTGAATCTCAGCTGGCTCTTAGAAAACCCTCTGAGATATGTGCCTTTGCGCTAGCGAGGTTGTCAACCTTCAGCAAGGCTCAATGACCCACTCAAGGCCCGCTCAGAGCTGAGGTGCAGTCTTAGCCACTATCTACGCAGTCTGCTGAGAACTCATGACACTGAGGGCACCACTTAAAATAAACAAGTTAACATCTTTTAGGATTTCCTTTAGCATTTAAGGACAGTCCTAAAACCAACAGCATGAGTGAGAGTGACCTCATGAGGTCACTTTGCCTCAGCCCTGGGTCTCAGCAAGAGACCACCTATACCATCCCCCAAACAGTTCTTTTCTTTTTCTCATGCCTGAGAGCGAGTTTACAGAGTTTCTTACAAAGAAAATACTCCAAGAAGCATTTCTCTGTTTTACTGAAATCCAGAGCACACTTGTCTGTTTACAGAAATAGGATTATACTTTCTGTAACTTTGGTTTCCCCCTAAAAAATGATACTGCGCCGTTCTCCCATGTCCATGAATAAACACCTGCATCATCACTGCTCCTAAGTGCAGAACGTACCGTCACATGGAGGCATGTGATTCAGTCATGCCATGGGAAGGGCCATTTAAACTGTTGTCTGTGTGTGACTATCATAACCAGCACTGCAGTCAACCTTCTAGCAGAATCGCCTTGGACTTCTGTTGCATTCTTTCATTATCTGACCATCCCACATAAGGTACTGCAAAGTCCTTTTCTATTTTGAGAGACTCCCTTTCCAAGAAGGCTATGCCCACGGCTATGCTGCCTGGCTGCACAGAGTGTGAGGAGATGCCTCACTTGACAGCCCATGAAATATCATTGATACAATGACCGACTGCTAAAATAGGGGGGTACACAACGTCTGAGCCACCAGCATTTTTCAGCAGGGCCGCTGCCATAGTCTTTTAACCGGTCTCCCAAATTCAATCCTGCACACCCTATGTGTGCTTCCTCCTGGAGGCAGTCAAGATGATCTCTTTTAAACACAAATTTGGTCATGTCCCCATTCAGCCTAAATCCTACTGATAGCTAGCACAATGCCTAGGGCATGGAAGATGCTTCTTGTGATGGAAGGAGGAATAAAAGGAGAGAGAAAACAGGAAGGGAAGAAGAAGAAAGGGAGGGGAGTTAGGTTTTCCACTGGTATCTTCCAGGGAAATGGGAAAAGGAGAGGAAGAACTTAGAGTAGTGAGTGAAGAACTATTGGTCAGAAACTATTTTATTATCTTGAACCTGCTCTAAGCTCAACCACTGGATAAATATTTGTCAGATGCCTATTATGTACCAAGCAACTGTTCTAGAGACCAACGATACAGCAGGGAACAATACAGGTGAGGTCTCAGTTTTCTGGAACTCATGTCCTAGTGGGATAGGAGAGGAGAGAGCAAATAAACAATGAACAAATATCTGAACAGGACAACTTCAGACTGGAAAGAGTATTCAGAAGTCCATAAGGGAGGTCAGTCATGAAGAGTAAGAGAGGACACTGCCGCTTCCAGTGGAATGGTCAGGGAAGGCTTCTCTGAGGAGGTAGCATAGGAGACAGCAAGAAGAAGAGCAAAGGGCTGGGTGAAGTAGAAGGTGATTTTTAAAAATAAGATGGCGTCAATTTACTCTGAAGCTGAGGTAAATCCTTCCAGTTGGCAGGAACAAAGTGTCATAGGAATGATCTCAGTACATGGATTCACTTCCTATGACTGTGATAACAACACCCCACAAACACAGTGGCTTAAAACCACAATAAGTTATTGTCTTACAGTTTTGGAGGCCAAAGTTTTAAATCAAGGTGTTGTCAGGGCCGTGTGCCCTCGGCAGGTGCTAGGGAAGGACCTGTTTCAAGCCTCTCTCTCAGCTGCTGAGGCTCATGGACTCCTTGGCTTGTAGGTTCATCAGCCAGTCCTGATTCCAACATCACAGGACGATCTCCACATTCTCTTCCCTCTGTATATGTCTGTCTCTGTGTCCAAGCTTCCCGTTTTTAAGGATACCAGTCCTAGAGGATTAGGGCCCAGCCTGATAATCCCATTTTAATTTAATTACCCCTGTAAAGACCGTCTCTCTAAACAAGGTCACATTTTGAGGTACTGGTTTTCCGGGGGACACAATTCATAACAGCATTCATGAGTCAAATATGCCCTTGTGATATATAGAAACCAATCAGCTAAATTTTAATATCAATAAGAATATGTATGATTGCAAATGCAGAGGTCAATCAAATTCAAGTACTTTAAAGGTCAGAGAACCGAAAAATGCAACAGAGTCCTAGTGGATCTGTAGGATTAGTAGACCAGGTTATGGAGACCTTGGTATAGACAGACAAATATACCGATCGTGCTAATCGGGCATGACGTGAAGCCAATCTGCGTCCCAGCTGGTATCTCTGGTCCCTGGGAAACTCAGGAACCTGAGAAATGAGCTCACATTTGGTTGGAGAAAGGCAGACCCCCGAGTTTTGAAATGGCACCTGTTACCCGAGTAAGCGTTTTTTAAAGATTTAGAATTAAATAAAGGAATGTCTACAAGCCACAAGCCCAGGTGACTTTTTTTTACATTAGAAAATCTGTGCTTATTTTCTTATAGAAGTTTTTTGAGAGAAATAAGTTTGATTGAGTTAATCAAACACCCTTATAAATTCCTGTTTGAGATATACACATGAGTAACTCAAGCTTGCAATTGTGATCGATTTTCAAACCAGTACTGTAACATTTAAGAGATCTTAAGACTCACCATATTTATATAAGTTTAATTTATTAATTTATATGAATTGCTTGAGTACTTAAAAAATTTTGAAAACTCATACAATTTCCACAATAGCAAAATATGGAAAGAGCCCAGATGTCCAGTGACAGATGAATGGATAAAGAAGACATGGTGTATATTGACAATGGAATATTACTCAGCCATCAAAAAAAGAAAAGAAATCTTGCCATTTGCAACAACATGGATGGAACTAGAGGGTATTATGCTAAGTGAAATAAGTCAATCAGAGAAAGACAATTATCATATGATTTCACTCATATATGGAATTTAAGAAACAAAACGGAGGATCATAGGGGAAGGGAGGGAAAAATAAGAAGACGAAATCAGAGAGGGAGACAAGCCATAAGAGACCCATAGGAAACAAACTGAGGGTTGCTGGAGGGGTGGGGGTGGGGGGATGGGGTAATTGGATGATGGGCATTAAGAGGGCACATGATGTAATGAGCACTGGGTGTTATATGCAACTGATGAATCACTAAACTCTACCTTTGAAACTAATACACTAAATGTTAATTAATTGAATTTAAATAAAATAAAAAGAACCACTCTAAAGGAGCCAAAAAAAAAAAAAAAAGAAAACTCATACAATGAATAAAATGAAATTCTTAAAAAGGAAATTGAATACAGTTAGCTAATAAATTAAGTTTAAAATGTTTAAAAAGGCTTAATTAACTAAGTTTAATAAAGCTCAAATAGGAAACAAAATCTCCTTTAATGAGATTGCTAAAATGTGAGATTTATAAATAGGATAATGAGATTTAGAATTTGGAATTAAAAAGTGTGAGGAAAAATTAAAGTGTAATTTTAATAAATTGAATATTTTTTTTAAACTACTGAATAGTTTTTATGCCCTTCAGGATGTCACAAAACTCACATTAATGCAAAGAAACAAACCCCCTCAGCCCAAAGATCAGCACAGAAATAATAGAAAACTCTTGCTTTGCTGTGTCAGATTTTCCTCCTCAAAATAGGATGGTTGCATGGTGTGTGTGTGTGTGTGTGTGTGTGTGTGTGCGCGCGCGCGCGCGCGTGTACGCATGTGTCTGCCATGTTCATTTGAGTCATTTCTTACGCACTTGCCTCACATCAGTCTAATGAGCGGAAGGACTCTTTCCCTCGCTAGATACTCCACAAGGCTAGAGAATCTGTTCACCACCCCCATGCTTTCCATTTGGGATTGAGCAGTCACCCCAGTGCCTCCAGACAGCATGGCCTTTCTCCTAGACGGCGGCCTTCCCAGGCTGGAAGCGACCTTTGACCGTGCTTTCCACCCACAGGACGGGAGGCGCGGGCTGGCTGCGTGGCCCGGCTCCCCACTCACACTGGCTGCCGGTGGGTGGTGGGTCAGTCAGCGAGAAAGCTCATTTTCTCCCTGGCTTTCCGGAGTGAGTGGCTGTGTTGGCAGCATTCTGGGCCCGAATGACACAGAAGTGCCACTGCTTTAGCCGAAGGGCCAAATGAGTGACAATTCCAAGCCCTAACTTATGTGCCCTCAAGGAAGGTCAGCCCACAGCGTGGGTCTTACACACACACAGCTCTTGCAACGTCTGAGCGACTGTCAGGGGAGAGGTAAAAATGGGTTGACGTTAAGCCTTGAGAAGAGGGGATTAATCCTACCAAATGGGGTGGGGTGGGGGCCTTGGATAATGACCGGGATGCATTAATGGTGTGTCTCCGCAGACCGAGACGCAGTCTTTATGGCCCTGCTAGGGCAGGGATAAACCACGGGCCCCGTAATAGCTTCCTCCAAAGGGTTATGATAATCCTAACTGTTGTCTGAGCTGAGCGAGTAACAGTGAAAACGGATGAAAAGTATATGTTTATGTCCTTCCTATTAAATCCAGAGCAATAAACACAAGGCACTAAAGCTGATAGCAGCACTGACAAATGCTTCCTTTGGAAGAGCACCAAGAAGGTTAAAACAACAAAGAAAAAGGCAACAGCTCTTGGTCCTGGAGTTTCTCATCCAGCTTTCTCCCTGCCTCTGCCTGTCCCTCTCCCTGCATTCAGTTTAACTTCAAAAATACACTGTGGGGCTGGGAAGGAGAATGTGCGAGAGTAGATCTTTCTCTTTCTGGGCTGGGAGTTTTGCTCTGAGGTGACCTTGGAGCTGGTCCTGCAGCCTGACACTCTCCCCAAAACGTCACCCGCATGTACTCCAATAATATTCTGCTCTTCTAGCTAAAGGGGAAACCCTGTTTGGCCCTGAGAGCTCCGAAGTGAGTATATAATTTAGAATTTCTCTGAGTTTCTCAGAGAAAATATCCAGGACTGGGATGAGGGTGATACAAGTGAGACACACACTTGGGGGGCAAAATAGAAGGGGGTGAGAAATACCAATAATAAGGATAAATAACATTTTAATGCAGTCCTTTTTAAAACTAGAAGCATCAAACTACAGTCCCTGTGTTGGTCATCTGTTTTTGCAAATAAAGTTTTATTGGAAGCGGAGGGCCAGGATGAGGGTAAGGCAAGTGAGGAAGGGTGGTATAACCGCAGGGTCACATCCTATCTTTATTTAAAAATTCAGTAAAATCATGGATTTTGATGATTAAAAAATATTAAAGTACTATCTATCTTGATTGCTGAGCTTTTTGGCACCCCTTTAAATTCACCCCCGAGTGAGGACCTCACACTACTTATCCTGGTCCCAACCCTGCAGAACTCACATCCCAACCTGTCCATAGTTTTCCCATAACTTGATATTACTCTTCCTATTTATAGACACTGTTCTAAGGACTTTGTTAATACATGTATTCTTTCATCGAATTCCTCATTTCATGTGTAAGCAGAGGCCCAGAGAAGTCAAGTAAGCTGCCCTCAGTCACACAGCTCGTCAAGTAGTGATTTACAGCAGGGCTCAACCA
Organism: Ursus arctos; assembly: GCF_023065955.2. Lineage (NCBI taxonomy): Eukaryota > Metazoa > Chordata > Mammalia > Carnivora > Ursidae > Ursus > Ursus arctos. Next base: position 53,392,520 of record NW_026622808.1, on the reverse strand, counting down.
CCACTCCCTTCTCCCTCCCTGATTTTTTTTTTTTTTTTTTTTTTGGTCTCCTCTTTTCCATTTATAAATGTATTCTGTCCACTTTCTCAGCACATGGTGATTTCTTAATCCAATTTACCCGGCCTTTATACTGGTAAGTTATTTCCACCGTCAGACACAGATGGCTTTACAGGAGACCAGCCAGCTAAGTGCACTGCCTAAGAATGCAATAAAACTTGTTTTTCTAACCAGCTAGATTGGTTTACGTGATGAGATAAATACTGTGCTAAGAGCAACTCCCAGCCCTGCTCGGGGAGAGAGCTGTTGCCCCACTTGGGCCGCTCAGGAACATGCAGGCACCCCCTTCCCGCGACGCTTGGGAACCAAGGGCGCCCGGCAGCGGCTCCTTGCCCTCCTGTAAATGCGGATATTCTGTAGTCCAGCAGGCGCTGCGGCCTGGGAAGAGGCTGTCCAGGGCCGCCCCGTCATCTGCTCTCTCCTTGAGCGGCTGCCGTAGACACTATCTACTCTCCCAACTTGTTTCCCTTCTGGAGAAGGAAGGATGCAGGCGGCACCTTAAGAACAGTTCCGATGAACTATCGTTATCGTCCTCACCACTAACATTTATCGGGGCTTTGGAAGGCAGGACCCTTCACCCCGTGCCCAGGCCTCCATATATGCTACCCCACTTCACAGGCTTCCAGGACAGCATTGCTCCGAGCGTGGGGGGCAACCACCAGCAGAATCATTGGTGAGGCAAGTGAACGAGCCGTACCGAGCCCCTTGGACTCGTGACGGCGGAGCCCGGGCATCTACTCCTGTCACAAGAACCCCAGGCTGCTTGTGTGCACCTTGACTGGGAAATCCTTACTCACGCCCATTCTAAAGATGTGAAGAGCAAGGCTCAGAGACATTATGTCATCTGTCTAATGTCAACTCTAGATGGGGCGGAGTCCCCTGGGTCCCAGCTCTATCCGACTCCAAGACTCGAGCTCTTCACCCCTGGCTCTACCGCAGTTTGCATTTCTATGTCTGCTCAGCCTGCCCCTTGTCAAATTCACCAACGCCATCCCAAAATGTTTTCCATTTTGTGGGAGTCACCCTAAAAGAATCATTGCCAAGTGAGTAACTGTCTTGTGTTTCCTTGAAAGAAGAACCTGGGGAAAGGATTTGGGGCCAAGGGGTTTATCTGGAAGCAATCTCAGAAAATGGGAGAGAGTGAGCAGGGAGAGCGAGCCACAGGGAAAGAGAAAGCCAATGTAAGGGGGAACTGTCATTGGTACTCCTGTGAGCATCGGGGGCTCCAAGCTCCTGGAACCTCCTGAGCAGATGGCATGCCTCCCAGAAGTGTCCGGAAAGTTCCCATCTCCCTTTGGTTTAAAGGGTGGCTCCAGAGGCATTAACACACATACACACACGTGTGCGTGCATGCATGCATACCAGTGCTTCTGGGTGTCGTGTGTCCCAGCTGAATGAGCTCCCATGGGAAGGCCCCGGGGCAGAATGCAGAGATGGGTACACTCGAGGCGGAACGTGTGGCTCAAGGTGCACCTGAACTTCCATGGAACAGCCCTCGTGGCTTTGGCTGAAACCAGAAGCAGGTTGACGGGTTGTGACTTGGGGACCAGAGTTTCCTGCTACCCGGCTAGACTGAGTTCATTACTGTTCCTGTCAATCAAGAAGGTAGTACAGGGATATGACATGGCATGTTGAATAATCCGCAAACCATGTGAGGGTGTGCTTGGCACACTGGTCCCTTGCAATGCAAGACACACTTAAGATGACCTTCTCTGACCATTGACCCAGAAGGAGCTGGAAATCAGTTTGGCTTCCTACACACCAGTTCCTCTTGGTTTTGCTTCCTGCTGGAAATCAAGAGAGATCCTTCATCGAAGAAAAAGAAGATGGTATTCCACCTGCTTCCTCCACATAGGCAGTTAAGCACTTGAGCACGGTTGCAGGAAGCAAAGCTACCGCTGTGCTGGCTGGTCTCACTGGAGAGTCACGCTTGCAAAGCTCAGGAGGGCACCGAGAACTTCCCAGCTGATTGCACCTCTCTGGTATGTCTTCTTCCCCAGTGTCTCCATGGTTCTTTCACGCCTTCTCCTCCTTCCCCGACCCCCCACACTGCTCTCCTCTCAAACAGTGCCCTGAGCCAATGTCCTTCCTGATACTTCAGGAAGAAGCTGGAAACCATAGGATGAGAACTCCACCACCACGCTCACCAGCTGACTGCAGGCAGACCCCGGTCTCTGCTCATGGTTTCTGTTCTAGTCAGGGAAAGGTTGTTATCCCTTGGAATAAAGGTGTCCTCTGGATGCCTCCCCTTCCTTAGAGCTCAGACCTATTCCTTCCCATGTCAATATCACCCTGCTACTGGATCCTTCCCAAGAGCAGACACACTTGGAGGGAATCTCTCATCCTTTAAAAAAAATCATCCTACTGAATCCCAGGACCCCCAGCAGACACCAGAGTGTTCCTCTGCTCCCCTTCTCACCAGTGGTCTCATTCTGTGTTGCACTGTGTTCACATCCTCAAAACCAGTTCCCTTTTCCACAGACTCGACTGGACAGCCATCCCCCAGGTAAAGCCACACCTCAGCATCACCAGGGACCCTCATGCGAACCAGGTCAGAGAGCCCGTCTCTGACGTCATTAGTCCCAGTTTCTCAGCACCTTCCAGTGTGTCTGGTCGTGCTCTCCTCAAAACCCTCTCTCTTGACCTCCAGTTGACCATTTTCTCTGGTCTCTCCCACTTGACAGCTGCTGCTCGGGGTCCTAACATGATTCTGTGCCATGGACCCCCAATCTGACTTTCCACCCTACCCACAGTACGGCAGCAGAAAGCTGGGTTCCCTCCAATCTCTGTGTAGTTTCATCTAGTCCCACAATTTCAAATATCACTGATAGGCCACCGGCGCCCACCTTTTACCTCCAGACTCTTAATATCCCCACGTGGCTAAAGACACCCAAACCTCAAACCCAGCACACCCCAGGGACTGGTAAGGCTCCATGTCTTGATCTGTACAGCGCTCACGCGAGTGTATTCACTTGGTAAAAATTCGTCACTGATGACGGTTGTGCTTCTCTGTCTATAGCTTATACTGCAATTAAAAGGTTGGTTTGTTTTTAATTCACATTCCGGAACCATGCTCTCAGTTGTTCTTTTCCGTAAACTTGCTCCTCACACTCTCCCAAAGAAACCCAAAATCCCAATATTACTCTTGATTATTCTCTTCCCACATCCAGTCCAACTGTAAGTCCTGCACTGTCTGCTGCTAAAACAAGTTAGCCCTGGCCTCGCCATCTGGTCAGGCCCCTAGCACCTCGCCCCGAGTTACTAAAACAGTTTCTCACAGGCCATCCTAGCCCGTCTTCCATTCTGCTCCAGTATGAGCCGCCAGCGCTTACAAAAGCTGTAATTGAATCCTGCTACATCCCCTTCTCTCCACTCACCGATGAAAACTTGCCGAGCCCCAACAATCCGTCTTTCTTAAGTTTCTCAACACCATCGATTTCCACCTCCAAGCCTTTGCTTCAGCTGCTTCTGCTGTTTACGTTGCCCTTTCACCTGGCCTTGCACCACTGGCTCCTTCTGGTCAGCCAGAGATCGGGTTAAACGTCCTCTTTCCACAGAGGCCTACCCTGACTACCTACCCTAAACTAGTCCCCTCATAACTCTCCAGCACTCATCTATTTTTTTTTCCAGAGAGTATTTAAGACCACCTGACAATGTTTATATTCTGTTTCCCACCACTGTCTAGAGACTAATTTCCCCCAAAGCAGAGATGTCTGTCAGCCTCTGCATCTCCCTAACCCCTTTTAAAACAGTGTCTGACCATATGGTACATGTTTAATAAATATATGTTGAGGGGCACCTGGGTGGCTCAGTCAGTTGGGCATCCGACTCTTGGTTTCGGCTCAGGTCATCATCTCGCGGTCATAGGATTGAGCCCCGCATTGGGCTCTGAGCTCAGTGTGGAGTCTGCTTCAGATTCTTTCTCCCTCTCCCTCCCACTCTCTCTCTCTCAAATAAATAAAATCTTTTAAAAAAGGAAAATAAAATATAGGTTAAAAGAAATGAATTGGTACAGCCCCACCAAAATGCACAGAATCTAGCGAAGATATTTATCTACCTATCTACCTACCTACTTACCTACCTACTTACCTACCTACCTACCTATCTATAGAAATATATGTCACTCCCACTTTTTGTCACATTCCTTAGAGATGTAGGGATCTTATGATAAGTTAGCAAAGGGTAAGTGAGACTTCTGGAAAGCACTGATGGAACTCACGCAGTTACTTCTGTTCCTTCCAAAATCTCATAAAATACTGTAAAGATACAAAAAGCTATGAACTCACAAGGACAAAGACAACAGACGATAAGATGCCAATAGTTGAAAGACAGCAACAAAATTATTCTTAACACAGAAGGCTAGGACCTAGAAGTACACGGCTTATGGGAGGGGCAACAAGGAGGCCGGTTTGTAATGCTGAGCCCCAGAAAGATTCAGGAACTGAGGCACCACTGTCTCAAAAGGAAGGGGCTAGGGATGAGGCTAAAAAGAGAAGAATTACCTCAACATTCATGAAAAGGACACTGAGACTTCCCGGGAACCACCCTCAACACCTCACTGCTAGGCTAGGACCCATTCTGACCCCCAAGAGTTAATGGGATTTTTGTATCTGGAGATATCAAACCAGGCATGTTTTCCAATCATGAAAACTCAAGGCATAATAAAGACTCAGGGATGGCACTGAACAGAAAATAGGGATGTGGTAAAATTCTGCACACCAATAATGAGACCCCTGTCCATTCTGTCCACCATGGCTCCTGTGATCATCCTGGGGGCTGAGTTTATACTTCCCAAGGCAGGAGCCTGCAGGATTCCTGAGTTGAGAAACTGACGGATCCCAGAGAAAAAGAACCCTCCAGACACAGCCATTTGAGGATTGTTGAGACAAAATGGTGGTAATGTGCCTGGTTACCTTGCAGTGAAGCCACCAATCCCTTCCTGCCAAACACACACTCCAAACACACATGCATGCCCACGTGAGTCACACACTCCAGATACGCACGTTCCCCAAATACACAAACACATCCCCACCCCCACACATATCCCAAAGACGCATATACACACACGTCCCCAACACACATAATCCAAATGTACACACGTATCACATAAACACAGAGAAATGGGAAACACTACACTTATCTCAACATGCACACATACCTCAACACACGCACCCCAGACACACCCACCCAACTCTCGAGCAGCTATTGCCCCTATTTCTTAAAATATGAATGAGCAAGGCAACCAGCTTCTTGAATAAGTCTTCGAAAATAAAAGCTTAGTACCAAAACAGATAGAGCGGTTCTGGGGGCGGGGAAGAACTCAGAAGAAAAAAGTGCAGGAAACAGAATTACGTTTCCAAATACCATAATCACAGTACTTAGAGAGAGAGAAAGGATATTGTATCCATGAAACAAAAACAGACTTCTATAGAAGGAAACCTTGTGAGAAAACAAATACCTAGAAACTTAAAATAGGATACAAAAAAAAAAAAATCAGTTCAGAAAATAGAAGAAGCAGTTGAGAAAAATCTCTCAGAATGTATAACAAAGACAAGAATAGGTAAAATTAGAGGCTCAATTCAAAGAGTCCAAAATGGAAGGCTCAGAAGGAGTAAACGGGAAAAATAAAGGAAGGGAAGGGAATCCATCAATGATATGAAACTAGAAAATGTGCCAGAATAGCAGAAAATGAATTTTTAGAATGACGGAGCCCATGGATGCCCAGACCGAGCAACGGACTGAAAGTCCACTTTAATCATTAGGACACCTCAGAACACTACAAACTGAGAGACCAAAGGACTCCCTGAGACACACGCACGCACACGCACACACATACACCTACATGGCTAAGGACTTCCTCGGGCACAAATGTATGCATATACGCATATAGACGTATGCATACCACCTACAAAAGATCAAAAATCAGCTTTAGACTTCTCAACAACAAACCTGAAGGTTAAAAGGCAATAGAGCAAGACCTCAAACTTTCTGAGAAATAATTACTTCCAATCCAGAATGCCACACCCAAATAAGTGTTAATCAAATGTAACAATAAAATGTCTACATTTTCAGCTATGTAAAGCATTTGTCTTGTTTGCATTCCATACGGCAGGATACCAGGGGATTTGTGACACTGAAATGAGCGAGCAAACCAAGAATAATTTCCAAAAGATCCAGGAAGAGAAGACCAATCACAAGAGGAAAAGAAATCCCTGGAAGAGAATTGTGCTATGGGCCTCCAGGACAACCAGCTCAGGTTGGTACAGAGCAAGGACTCTAGGAAATAAAAATGATGGTTTATCTCATGTGATGATCTATATTGAAAATGGCCTTAGAGTTTTATCAGAGTGTTTGAGAAAAAGTTATCAACAAGTACCCAGAAAGCTAAACAAATTAAAAGAAATAATCAAAGCAATTATCATCTCCAGGTTGTACAGGAAAGCAAGAATTAACCATATCATTCACTCCATGGCTCAGCAGTCAATATACCTACATAATAAAGATAATAAGAGTACAGAATAGTAATTGGACCAAAAATTATGATATAACAATAATCGAAGAATGAGGAAAGGGAAATCTTCTGTGTGGGCTTGTGTCTGTGCGGGATAGTATATAAGAAAATGAATCTATCATCTTCCATTCCAGGAAAGCTGTAAATAGTCTAAAATACATAAGTCAAGAAACAAATGAGATAACTCTATTTCTTAAAAATGTATAAGTACCATTATGAAAAATAGCTAAAAAGATAAAAGTGTTTTTCCTCCAAAAAGGGAAACCTGGGAATAGGGCAGTGACTTGTGTTGTACATTTATTACTTCAGTAATATTAAAAATTAAATAAAAAAAGAACAAAGCAAAATATAAAGGAAGCACTTAGCAAGGGAAGGCATATCATCACAGCGAGGTAGAAAGCTGGACCCCCCATAGATAAGCTTCCCTGTGAAGGGGCCAAGAGTGAAGAACTGTAAGTAGATAAAATGGGGTTTAAGCGCATAAAGCTCAGTGTCCTCACTTTTCATGCTCGCCTCTTGCCATATCATCACAACAGTAAAAACAGCAGCTCGCATCCATCAAGGGCTAACCGGGAACAGACAAGGGTGCTGAGCAGTTCCCTAACGTTAGCTAATTCCATTCTCAAACAACCCCTCAGACAGAATAAGATTCTATCATTTTTCTACTTTCCAATGAGTAAACCAAGGCCCAGAAAGGATAAATAACAGATCCAAGGTCAGTGCTATTCCCTCTTGTGTCTGAGTGAGAGGGGAATGAGAAGGAGAAACTACATGTATCTCCTTTCTGCCTTTCCAAATAAATAAATAAATAAATAAATAAATAAATTTTTATTTTATTTATTTATATAAACTTATATAAATAAATTTTATTCCCAGCAAATTTTAAATGCTGGGAAAACGTGGGGAAAGATCAAGCTTATGGAGACTGAAGCCAACTCTGAGTGGGGGCTGCGTGAGGAGGGGGAAGGGTGGGAGAACATGCTAAAACAACAAAAACCAAGGCTGCTTAAAGCCAGACACAAATCTGTCCACTCATTAAGGAGGAAATTGCCAAGCTTGAAGCATTTATAAATCACCCCAAACTAATCACCCATTTAAGGACAATCCCATAAAAAAATAAAAGGGACCACAGCAGGCTGCTCTTGAGAGATAAATGGCTTTGCAGCCTCATCTGGGTATGCAAATTTGAGGATATCAGCAGGCCCTTTCTGAATGATAACTTGGTTTATTTTAGAGGGGACAGCCCATTGGGAAACAGAGCTGAAGACCTGGGGAGAATTCTGAAGACCTGGGGTGAGTTATGTATCAAAGCTAGGGTAGCTTTTCTAAGAAACTTGTATGCCATGGACACAGAAGGCAGGTGGGCAGTCCCATGACTCATCCTTGGGACTGGCACTACAATGCAGTCAGTGAAATGAGTGATTGAAAGCCATGATGAGATAGCTTCTTTCCTCCATCGTGGTCCATTTATTTCATTTCATTGTTTCATTTATTTCTTTCTCACCTTTTTCAATGCCACTGTCTTACTAATGGAGGGCAGAGAGTTGCAATAGTTTTAGGAAAGGCTAGAAGTGTCAGTGTTAATGAGTCTCTTCTTTTTCTAAAGGTGAAACAGAGACCCAGTGTAATGGGTCGAATGGTAGCCCCTAAATGTTATGTCCACCTCCTAGCCCCCAAACGTGTGAATGCGACCATATCTGAAGACAGTCTTTGAAGCTAGAATTAAGGGTCTCAAGATGAGATCATCATAGATTATCTGGGTGAACCCTAAATCCAATAAGCATCTTTAGACAAAGAGAAGACACAGAAGACTAAAAGACTGTGCAAAGATGGAGGCGCACGCTGGAGGGAAGCAGTCACAAGACAAAGACTGTCTGGAGCCCCCAGAAGGGAGAAGAGGCAAGGCAGGCTTCTCCCTGAGAGACTTTGGAGGAGGTGTGGCCCTGAGGACACCTTGATTTTGGACTTCCAGCCTCCAGAACTGTGAAAGAATACATTTTTACTGTTTTAAACCACCCAGTTTGTGGTAGAATTTTAAGCTCAAAACTACCGGTCAAGGTCCCGGATTCTAGAAGTGAGGAAAACAACGAATAGAAAGTGGCATGGTCTTCTAATAGTCACAGCTCCTGGTGATAGGGAAGGGACCTGCAAGACTTCGAGCAAGTTATGAAACCTATCAACGCTCAGTGTTCTCATCCAGAAAATGGTGAGAACAACACCTGCCCAGTAAAGTTGTCAGGATGATCAAATGGAAGAAAGTATGTAAAACTATACCACATTGTCTGATCTAGAATAACTGATGACTATATGGTCACTTGAATCCATCATCTCATCCTTGGTCTACTAGAAAAGCTATTTCTTGTAACATAAATCCACCTCAGACTTCATTCCAAAATTCTTTAAACACTGCCTTTTTAAAAAAATATAACCTAAGAGTTTCATTTGGTTTATTTCTAGGCTCTTAATTCTGTTCCATTGGTCAATGCGTCTGTTTTTATGTCAATGCCATATTGTTTTGATTATTACAACATTGTAGTATAATTTGAAATCACAAAGTGTGAGACTTCCAGCTTTGTTCTTTTTTTTCTCAAGATTGCTGTAGCTATTCAGGGTCTTTTGTGTTCTATGTGAATTTTAAAACTGTTTTTTCTATTTTTATGAAAAATGCCATTGAAATTCTGATAGAAACTGCACTAAATCTATAAATCTACAAATCTATAAATGTAGTATGAACATTCTAACAATACTAATTCTTCAGATCCGTGAACATAGTCTATCTTTCCACTTATCTGTGTTGTCTTCAATTTCTTTCATTGATATCTTCATTTTTGGTGTATAGATCCTTTACCTTCTTGTTTAAATTTATGTCCAGGGAGATTGTGGTGACAAAGCCATGAAAACATGCCACATAAACTACCAGAATTATATGTCATGCTGTTTCCTCAGCAAATGATTTTTCCTGGGGGGACTTGGCCGTTGATATATTGTACCTGTGGGGCCAACTGTGAGCTAGCTTGTTCCCATGGACACACATGAAGATTATACGAGGGTGAAGGACTGCCTTGGTAATGAACATCCCCACCCCCAACAATGCCAGCTGCCTCTTCAAGACCTACTCAAATCAGGCTCTGGAAATAACAATTGGATTGAGGTGACAAAATCTAGAAAGTGCTAATCCACGTTTAGTTGGAAATGAGCTGGCAGGCATAAACCATTTTTTCACATCTTGTAAAATGAGATCATTCTTTAATTCCATGAAAGTAGATACCTCCTCCCTCTGATCTCCTTTACAGGACAAGGGAAGTTGCATTAATGTACCATTTCTCACTGTGTGAAACATGGTCCCTCTGGATAGGGCATCAAATAATATTAAATTTAAAAACACGAAGAGGAGGTTCTGGTCCAAGATGGCAACCTAGGAAGACCCTGAATTTACCTTCTCCACAGATAACACCAGATTAAACCTATTTAAAGAGCAAGTCCTCCTGAAGGAAGAACTGAGAGCTAATTTAACAGCTTCTACAAGGCGCCTGGGTGGCTCAGTCAGTTAAGCGTCTGCCTTCAGCTCAGGTCATGATCTCAGGGTCCTGGGATCGAGCCCCGTGTCAAGCTCCCTGCTCAGTGGGGAGCCCGCTTCTCCCTCTCCCTCTGCAGCTCCCCCCAGTTGTGTTTGCTCTCTCTCTCTCTGCCAAATAAACAAAATCTTTTAAAAAAATGAACTGCTTCTGCATAACAAAAGATAGAATGACAAAAAGAACAGTATGGGAGATAGGGAGACAAAGGGAACCCGCACACCCAATGCAGCAAACTGCAATAGAAAGGAATAATACTGAGGGATAAGGGGCAAATTCTTCTGTCCTTGGGTCTATGCTCCCTCTCCACTGCACAGATCAGTACAGGGTTCAGACACCGTAACTGACCTATTGTCTCAGTGATCCCTAGGTCACTAGCCCACACCAGCCGCAGCCATCCCACCAAGGCAGCCGCAGGACACCCTTGGTTAGCACTCACTACAGCCACAAGCCTTCATGCCAAGGTGACACAGGTGCAAAGCACCCCAGAACATTCCAGGGTCATACTACTTTAGCTTCTAATGGCTTGCCAAGGCAGCAGAAAACTTGTTTGAGGAAATAATAGCTGAAAACTTACCTAATCGAGGGATGGAAATAGACATCCAGGTTTAAGAAGCACAAAATGTTCCAAACAAAATGAACCCAGGGAGGTCGGCATCACAACACACATTAATTAAAATGTCAAAGATTAAAGATAAAGAGAGGGGAACCCTCTCACACTGTTGGTGGGAATGCAAGCTGGTACAGCCACTCTGGAAAACAGTATGGAGGTTCCTCAAAAAGTTGAAAATAGAGCTACCCTATGACCCAGCAATTGCACTACTAGGTATTTACCCAAAGGATACAAACATAGTGATCTGAAGGGGCACCTGCACCCCAATGTTTATAGTAGTAATGTCCACAATAGCCAAACTATGGAAAGAGCCCACATGTCCATCGGCAGATGAATGGATAAAGAAGACATGGTATACATACACACACACACACACACACACACACACACACACACATACATACAAAATGGAATATTACTTAGCCAACAAAAAATGAAATCTTACCATTTGCAACAATGTGGATGGAACTAGAGGGTATTATGCTAGGCAAAATAAGTCAATCAGAGAAAGACAATATCATATGATCTCACTTATATGTGGAATTTAAGAAACAAAACAGGATCATAGGGGAAGGGAGGGAAAAATAAAATAAGGTGAAATCAGAAGGGAGACAAACCTTAAGAGACTCTTAATCATAGGAAACAAACTGAGGGTTGCTGGAGGGGAGAGGGGTGGGGGGGATGGAGTAACTGGGTGATGGGCATTAGGAGGGCACGTGATATAATGAGCTCTGGGTGTTATATGCAACTGATGAATCACTGAACTCTACCTCTGAAACTAATGATACACTATATGCTAATTAAATTTAAATATAATTTAAAAAATAAAATATTAAAAATAACCAATGACAGTTGAAGAATACAATAGTTGAAATGAAAAATACACTAGAAGGAATCAACAGAAGGTTAGAAGATGCAGAAGAACATATCAGCAATCTGGAAAATGGGTAAAAGAAAGCACCCAAATTGAATGGCGAAAAGAGAAAATAATTTTAAAAATGAGATAAATTAAGAGATCTCTTGAACAACATCAAGTGACATTCACATGATAGGGGTCCCAGAAGAAGATGATAGCGAGAAAGGAGAAGAATATTTGTTTGAGTAAATAATAGCTGAAAACTTACCTAATCAAGGGATGGAAATAGACATCCAGGTTCAAGAAGCACAAAACATTCCAAACAAAATGAACCCAGGATGGTCCATATCACAACACATAATAATTAAAACGTCAAAGAGTAAAGATAAAGAGAGAATTCTAAAAGCAGCAAGACACAAGCAACAAGTTATGTGCAAGCAAAACCCTATAAGGTTGTCAGCTGATTTTTCAGGAGACTTTTCAGGCCAGAAGGGAAGAGCATGCTATATTCAAAGTGCTGAAAGAAAAAACCTACAACCGAGAATACTCTCCCCAGCAAGGTTACCATTCAGATTTGGAGGAGAGAGAAAGAATTTCCCAGACAAAGAAAAGATAAAGGAATTTATCACCACTAAACCAGCCTTACAAGAAATGTTAAAGGAACTTCTTTAAGTGGAAAAGAAATGGCTGTAATTAGATATAAGAAAAGTATAAATTAAAAATGTAAAGCATGACTATATATATATATAAAGTGTGGGGGAAGAAGTAAAAAAAAAAAAGTTATATTAGTATGTGTTTGAACTTAAGTGACCAGCAACTTAAATAGACTGCTGTATACTTAGGATGTGATATACGAACCTCATGAAAATCACAAACCCAAAACTTATAATAGGTATACAAAAAAGAAAAAGAAGACCAAATATAACGCTACAGAAACTTAAGGATCACAAAGGAAGAACAGAGAAGAACTATTTAAAAACCCCAGAAAACAATTAACAAAATGCAATAAGCACATATGTATTAATAAATATTTTAAATGTAATGTAAATGGCTTAAGTGCTGCAGTCAAAGGACGTAGAGTGGCAGATAAAAAAAACAAGACCTATCCGTATGCTGCTGACAAGAGACTCCCCTAAGACCTAAAGACATATACAACTGAAAGTAAAGGGTTGGAAAAACATTTACCATGCAAATGGGAGTGGGAAAAAAAACAGGTTAGCAATACTCATATCAGACAAAATGTACTTTAAAACAAAGACTACTGAGGGCACCTGGGTGGCTCAGTCAATTAAGCATCTGCCTTAGGCTCAGGTCATGATCCCAGGGTCCTGTGATCAAGTCCTACAACGGGCTCCTTGCTCAGCAGGGAGTCTGCTACTCCCTCTGCCCCTCCTCCCACTCGTTTTCTCAATCTCTCTCAAATAAATAAATAAAATCTTTTAAAAAAAAGGACTAACGAAAGACCAAAAAAGGCATTACATAATGATAGATCAATCCAACAAGAGGACATAATAGTTACAAATATAATCTATGCATAAATATATATGCTCCCAACATTGGAGCACCTAAATACATAAAGCAAACACTAACAGACATAAAGGGAGAAATGTACGGTAAAACAGTAATACTAGGGGACTTTAACACCCCAATTACATCAATGGATATATCATCCAGGCACAAAATGAGTAAGCGAACAGTGCCTTTAAACAACACATTAGGCCAGATGGACATAACAGATAAATATAGAACATTTCATCCCAAAACAACAGAATACACATTCTTTTCACATGCACATGGAGTGTTCTGCAGAAGAGATCACGTTAGGCCACTAAACAAGTCTCAATAAATTTAAGAAGACTGAAATCATACTATGCAACTTTTCCAACTGTAACAGTAAGAAACCAGAAAACAATCACAAGGAAAAAACTGGAAAAAAACACAAATATGTGGAGGATAAACAACATACTACTAGCAACCAATAGGCCCATGAAAAAAATGGAGACAAATGAAAATAAAAGCACAATGGTCCGAAATCTTCAGGATGAAGCAAAGGCAGTTTTAAGAGGGAAATATATAGCAATACAGGCCTACCTCAAGAAACAAGAAAAAGCTCAAGGAAATAATTTAACCTTACACCTAAAGGGACTAGAGAAAGAAGAACAAATAAAGATCAAAGTGGGTAGAAGGAAGGAAATAATAAAAATAAGAACAGAAAGAAATGACATAGAGACTCAATTTATGCACATATATATAAAATCAATGAAACCAAGAGCTGGTTCTTTGAAAAGGTAAAAAAATAATTGATAAACTCCTAGCCAGACTCATCAAAACACAAAGAGAGAGAGAGAGAGAGAGAGAAAGGACCCAAATAAATAAAATCAGAAGCAGAGAGAGAGAGAGAGAGAGAAAGGACCCAAATAAATAAAATCAGAAGCAGAGAGAGAGAGAGAGAGAAAGGACCCAAATAAATAAAATCAGAAGCAAAATGGAAGTAACAGCTGACACCACAGAACTACAAAGGATCATAACAGTATATGATGTAAAATTATGTGCCAACAAATTATACAACCTAGAAGTAATGGATAAATTCCTAGAATCCCACAATCTTCCAAAACCTAGTCAGGAAGAAATAGAAAATCTGAGTAGACCAATTACTAGTAACAAAATTAAATCGGTACTCAAAAAAAACAACCAAAAAATAAAAGTGTAGGCCCAGATGGATTGACAGGTAAATTCTACAGAATAAAAAAGAATACCTATTCTCCTCAAACCATTACAAAAAAAAACAGAAGAAAAAGGAAACCTTCCAAATACATTATATGAAACCAGCACTACCCTGATACCAAAACCAGATACAGACACCACAGAAAGAGAGAGAGAAAGAGAGAAAAAAAAAAGAAAACAAAACAAAACTACAGGCCAATATCTCTGATGAACCTAGATGCAAAAATCCTTAACAAAATAGCAAACCTTATTCAACAATGCATTAAAAGGATTATTCACCACGATCAATTGGGATTTATTCCAGGAATGCAAGGATGGCTTAGTATTTGCAAATCCATCAGTGTGATACACCACATCAAAAAAAATTGTGTGATGATCTCAATAAATGTGGGAAAAGCATTTGACAAAATTCAACATCTTTTCATGATAAAAACTCTCAACAAAGTGAGTTTAGAGGGGACATAGCCCAACATCAAGGCCCTGTATGAGAAACCCGCAGCTAACATCATACTCGGTGAAAATCTGAGAACTTTTCTTCTAAGATCAGGAGGATGACGAGGATGTTCATTCTCACCACGTTTTTTCAACACAGTACTAAAAGTCCTAGACACAGCAATTGGACAAGAAAAAGAAATGACAGGCTTCTAAATTGGTAAGAAAAAGTTAAACTGTCACTATATGCAGATGACATGATTCTATAAATAGAAACCCTAAAGACTCCACCACCAAACTACAAAAAGTTATCATTCAGTAAAGTTGCAGGATACAAAATTAATACCCAGAATTGATAGCATATCTATACACTAATGACAAAGTAGCAGTAAGAAAAATTAAGAAAACAATTCCATTTACAATTGCACCAAAAAGAATACCTTAACCGAACAGGTGGAAGACCTGTGCTCTGAAAACTATAAAACACTGATGAAAGAAAATGAAGATGACAGAAACAAATGGAGACATTTTTCCATGCTCATGGATTAGAAGAATTAAAATTGTTAAAACGTTCATATTACCCAAAGTAACCTACAAATTTAATGCAATCCCTATCAAAATACCAACAGCGTTTTTTCACAGAAGTACAACAAATAATACTAAAATTTGTATGGAACCACAAATGACCCCAAATAGCCAAAGTTATCTTGAGAACTAACAAAGCTGGAGGTATCACAATTCCAGATTTCAAGATATATTACAAAGCGGTAGGAATCAAAACAGTATGATACAGTCACAAAAGTAAACACATAGACCAATAGAACAGAAAAGAGAGCCCAGAAATAAACCCCCAGTTATATGATCAATTAATCTACAATAAAGGAGGCAAGAACATACACTGGGGAAATGACAATCTCTTCAATAAGTGATGCTGGGAGAACCGGACAGCTACATGCGAAAGAATGAAGCCGCACCACCTTTTAACACCATACACAAAAATAAACTCAAAATAGGCTAAAGACCTAAATGTGAGACTTAAACCACAAAAATCCTTGAAGAGAGCACAGGCAGTAATTTCTTTGACACCAGCCATAGCAACATTTTTCTAAATAGGTCTCCTGAAGCAAGGGAAACAAAAGCAAAAATAAACTATTGGGACTACACCAAAATATAAAGCCCTTGCACAGTAAAGGAAACCACGGACAAAACAAAAAGCTACTTACTGAATAGGGAAAAGATACTTGCAAATGATACATCTGATAAGGGGCTAGTATCCAAAATATACAAAGAACTGATACAACTCAGATGAACACCAAAAAACAATTAAAAAATGGCCAGAGAGGTGCCTGGGTGGTTCAGTCGACTAAGCTCAGTCTGACTCTTGATTTTGGCTCAGGTCATGATCTCAGGGTCATGACATTGAGCCCTGCCTTGGGCTCCGGCAGATTCTGCTTGAGATTCTCTCCCACTCCCTCAGCCCCTACCCTGCCCTCTTTCTCTCTCTAAAATAAATCTTGGGGTGCTTGGGTGGCACAGTTAAGTGTCCAATTCTTGGTTTGGGCTCAGGTCATGATCTCAGGGCCATGAGATTGAACCCCTGTCCTGCTCCACGCTCTGCGTGGAATCTGCTTGAGACGCTCTTTCCCTCTACCCCTGCCCCTCCTCCCCCCACCTATGGAATAAATAAGTCTTTTTAAAGAATTTAAAAAATAAATCCTAAAAAAAAAAAAGTGGGCAGAGGAATTGAATAAACATTTTTCCAAAGAAGTCATACAAATGGCCGACAGACATGAAAACATGCTCAACATCATTAATCATCAGGGAAACACAATTCGAAACCACAATGAAATATCACTTTTCACTTGTCAGAATAGCTAAAATAAAAAAGAAATAAGTGTTGGTGAGGATGTGTAGAAAAAGGAACCCTCCCGCACTGTTAGTGGGAATGTAAATTGGTGTAGTCATGGTGGAAAACAGTACAGAGTTTCCTCAAAAAATTAAAAATAGAAATACTATATGACCAATAATTCTACTAGGGGCCACTTAGTCCAAAGAAAATAAAAACACTAATTCAAAAAGATAGATGTACCCCTGTGTATTGCAGCCTTATTTACAATGCCAAGATATGGAAGCAACCCAAGTGTCCAACCATAGATGAGCGGATAAAGAGGCGAGGGTATATATACAATTGAATATTGCACATCCCTTAAAAAAAAAAAATGAGGTGTTGCCATTTGTGACAACATGGATGGACCTAGAGGGTATAATGTTAAGTGAAATATGTCAGACTGAGAAAGACAAATACCATATGATTTCACTCATATGTAAAATCTAGAAAACAAAACAAATGAATAAACAAACAAAAAAACAGAATCAGACTTATAAATACAGAGAACAAAGTGATGGCTGCCAGAGAGAAGAGTGGGGAGGGGATGGACAAAATGTGTGAAGGGGAATGGGAGACACAGGCTTCCAGTTATTGAATAGGTAAGTCACAAGAATAAAAGGTAGTGTATATATATATGAATATATATTTAATAGTAAAAGCATAGAGAATATAGTCAATGATATAATAGCGTTGCATGGTGACAGAGGGTAGCTAGACCTTTGGTGAGCATAGCGTAACATAGAGAAGTGCGGAATCACTATGCTTTATATCTGACACTAACATAGCATTGTGTGTCAACTATACTCACACACACACGCACGCACACACACACACACAGGGAGCTATTTCTTCAATTTTCTTTCTGTTCTTCCAAAGAAAAAGCCTCAGATTGGCACAAATGAGTCCTTAAAATTTCTGTAATGCTTATCATTCTTTGCTCTAATAGATGGCGGGCCTTGAACTCAGTCTTCAGATAAAAGTGTCTAAGTAGAATTGAATGTCAATATTTGATTTTCATTGCATGGCACCTACTCTCCCAGTTACCACTTCTTTATGGCAATTAATTCCTATTTTCCATTAACAGTTTCAAATTGGAGTTTTCTTACTATGTACGCTAATTTAGGTTTTAAAAGGACTTTTTATTTTAAAAATATTAAATAAATAATAGCATAGCTAGCAAGGGCATATGAGAAAAAAACACAGGAAATAGAAATGACTCAGATTTGGGGGAGCATGTGTGCAATCTTGTGTAAATAGGGAAAAAGCAGAATTTTTTAAGGAAGGTTTAAGTGGGCTCCTCTTACAGCCCAGGGGCTTCTCAGTTCCTTAGTGACCAAGGAGGCGGTGTTTACTTGGCCAGGGCAGAGGAGGAGGACAGAACTAGAAAAATGCACACTTTTCAAAGAATTAAGGAAGATTCTAGATCAAGACCTAAGATTCCTACTGACATACAAGGTACTATGGAGAAAACTGAAAGGCATAAAAAGGCCCCAGCAAGTAAACTCAGCTCTGTACCAGATGGGAATTTCAGCCCACCTGCCCTCAGACCTAACACACTCGGTCTATTCACAACCCGTACCATCACACCCAGTGCCTCTGCTCAGAGCAAGCTGAATTGATTTGGTTGTACAAAAGGATCATGGATGGAGGAAGTCAGGATACGACCAAGCAATCTTCACTGCTCATGAGCCCAGCAGAGCTGGAGCTGGGTCTTCAGTTTAACATCTTATAAATTATCCTACATGATACCTTGGGGGGCACTTTTGCACTTAGGGTAGAAATGGCAAATATGTTTGAACTCCGAATTCCCATGAGTTGGCATTGGCTATTCAAAACTCTCCTTAGGAAGCTCTGAGGGACCACATCTTCTGCCCTGGGCATGGGATCAGGGAGGGGTGCCATCTGGGCTTGGTACCCGCAGCCCCACCAGAGGAGCGCCATGTGCCAGCTCACACAGTGGGGGCAGGTATAAGACTGACCAATAAGGGATTTGATTGGAGGAGGATCCCAGACCTACCACGCCTCTTTATCAATCCCCCACCCACTCCAGGGGGAGCTTTATCCTTCAGCCCAAATGTCATGTCCCCACCTAGTTTCTTGACTCTGATAGGAACTTTCCCTCATCCCTGCCTCCATTATCCAGGTCCCAATGACTGGAGACAGCAGTAGATAATGTTCTATCTTTTCCCCTGACCTCGGCTTTAACCCATGTTCCAGGGAGAGAAGTCAAGGCGAGAGTTCTAAGGCATTCTAAACACAGATGTGGTCCCACAGACTTAAGAAAAGTTTCAAATAGCCAATGCCAACCTGAACTTAGATGTGAAAAAAACTACACCCCCACTTTCACGGACATGTAATTGAAATTGGACATATTCTTCAATTGTAAATAAAGGCAACAATTACCTGGCACTTTGCCATTCATAGAAATGGCAAATATTTTCATATCATGTCATGCTTATTGTAGATATATCGAAATATTATTTATACAAATTCCTAATTTGTTAGACCCACTACTAATCATGGTTATTTCATATAGTAATAAAGAACCACATTTACCATTGTATCACAGATTTGGTTTTTTTAGTATTTTGATAACTGCCAGTACCACTGGTTTCTTTTGTGATCCTATGACATCTATATAATAATTCTAAAACACATTTTGAGAAGGGAGCCAAAAGCCTCACCAGATGGCTAGGGGGGTCCACAGCATTCAATAGGTTAAGAACCACCTAACAATGCTCCAGACTGCGAGGGCCTTGGCTGGAGGGTAAAGCCCAGACCTCACCCACTTTAGAACCCCACCCTCCTGCACCCAGCACAACGTACATAATAGATGCTCAAGAAAGAGTCCCTGAGAAAATGCTCACCATCTCTCCACTAATGGCATATAATGAGATTTTGGCTACTGAACCAAGGGAGAAAGGCTACATTTTAGAAACAGAAGGATCTAACTGGGTTTTTTCACTTATGTCTGTGCCTGAATGAACCAACCACTGCTACGACCTCTCTCCACCCGAGGGGCCCCAGGCTTACCCTAATTGCTGGTCTGTGCCCACACTGTGCCTGCTTCGGCATGTCCAGCAGTATCTTCTCTCCCTCCACTAACAAGACCCGTTAGGGGGCACCTGGGTGGCTCAGTCGTTTGAGTGTTGGACTCTGGATTTTGCTGGGATAGTGATCTTGGGGTCATGGGGTCAAGTCCCGCCTTGAGCTCTATGCTCAGCGTGGAGTCTGCTTGTCCCTCTCCCTCTGCTCCTGACCCCCTCACCTCGATGCACGAACACTCTCTCTCAAACAAATAAAATCTAAAAAAAAAAAAAAGAAGAAGAAGATGCCTTTTGATGCCTGTGTAAGGATGTGCAGTTGGACTCCTCACTTCAACCTACACTGAGGACTACACCCTGGGTAGCGATTCTGGGGGTGCTGGGTGGACACCTGTGACATGCTCGGTTCCCTCCAGAAAGCATGTGAATTGCCATTACCCCTCACTCCCAGCCAACATGTTGCAAATATCCCCATATTTATGGCGATCTTCACTTGACTTTTGGCTGCCTCCCATGTTTAGCTCCTCATCTTGTCTCTGAAGATAAAATCGAGATACTTCATGGCTTGGAAAATGCTGAGAGGACCAATCAGATCCCTGAATTTGACTGTGAGAGGGAAGGGTTTGCAAAGAACCATTTTCTCCTGCAGTGGGAGCAAGCAGAACTCAGGAGAAGCTTCCCTGCTGTTTGTAGCAGGAAACAAGGAACGGCCTCATTCTGAATGTGCTCTGCTCCTCTCTACAAATTTCCTTCTTAATTTAGGATTACTTTGATTGGCTAATGAGATGTCTGAAGCATGAGATTATTTGATTCCAACCATAACCACAGCTGTGCTTGCCTCTCAATAGCTTTTACTGCCAGCACCAAAAATATAGCCTTTCCCCACAATAAACACTTTTTATAATACCAATAAGACCACTCCGGGGAGCATTGTTATCATGGAATAATCATAGTCCTGTGGGACTAAGGGAGCCTGGCCATGTTTCATGTCTCATAATGCTGGAGCGAGGAGGGGAGCAAGAAAGGGCAGAGGTAAGGAGTAATTATATCAGAACAAGGACACCCCCGCATGTGCCTTTTTGCTTTAAGCTTTAGATACCTTGGCTGAGCACATGTGCGTGTAAATCTTACCAGGTCAAACAGCTGTGACTTTCTTGCATACAGCCATCTGCATTCATGTATTTTTAATGGACCATTTTGGGCTGTCAACCTGCAAACCAAACTTAGGTTAGGTTTTGAATCCTGGTCAAAAATACTGAATTTTGGCCCTTCATCAGTTCTCCTCACCAGCTGAGTACTCCATCAAGAATTATGGGGCGCCTGGGTGGCACAGCGGTTAAGCGTCTGCCTTTGGCTCAGGGCGTGATCCTGGCGTTATGGGATCGAGCCCCACATCAGGCTCTTCTGCTATGAGCCTGCTTCTTCCTCTCCCACTCCCCCTGCTCGTGTTCCCTCTCTCGCTGGCTGTCTCTATCTCTGTCAAATAAATAAATAAAATCTTAAAAAAAAAAAAAGGAATTATTTTAAGAATTACAGTTCTAAGCAAAACAACATTGTACGTTCACAAAAGCAGCCGTGACAATGGATGGATGTGGGAGAATCTCCAGGGTTTGTGGTTCAGTCCATTGGACTTGATTTAGGCTGGTTTTGATTACATGTAAATTGCCCTCCCCAGTTGCTATGTATAGTTTTGGATACCATGGTGAATTAATCAGGTTTACGCAGAAGATAGTGGCACGGGTAATTCATATCTGCCTATGAGAGTGCAAAACGACAGCCAAAAGCAAAGAAGAACGCTTGTGAAAAATAGTGAAGGATGTGTGGTTTTCAAAGGAATATGGCACGGGCGTGTATTAGCCAACATTCGGCTGGTGATGACTCAGGGAATGAAAGCGATTGTTTACGAAAATGACTTCTGACCTTAATGAGATTTTATCTATAAGTTCTCTTACTGGTGAAGCAAAGAATAACACATTTCCTTCCAGGGCACGTTCACTCTGGATGTGTATATTATCAAACATAAGTTTAAAAAGCTAAGGTGATTTTATGACTTCAGTCAACGGAGGGCTTTGCTTTCTTCTAACAGCCAAACCATCCCACGATTGAAGGAGTTAGGCTGATGGTTTGTTTTTGTGGCTGCTATCCTAAACATTAGTTAGTACACAGAAAAGGCTAAATATGGCTTAGGTGCGATGACGATTATGATCATTTCTCCTCCAGTCGAAAAGGAAACGCATACACACAATCCAAAAAAATAATGGAAACCAAACACAGTTGAGGCAATTTTGCTCTTATTCTCGTCTCTAACATTGCAGTTGAACCTTGAACAACTTAGAAGTGGGAGATGTTGACTTGCCATACAGTCAAAAATCCATGTGTAACTTTTGATTTCCCCCAAATGCAACTACTAATAGATTTGCTGTTGACCAGAAGCCTTACTAACAACATCAACGGTCAATTAACATGTATTTTGTTCATTATGTGTATTAGGAATGTATTTTTTTAAGATTTTATTTATTTATTTGAGAGAGAGAAAGAGTGAGCAAGGAGCATGAGAGGGTGAAGGGCAGAGGGAGAAACAGACTCTGAAGAGTGGGGAGCCTGACAAAGGACTCAATCCTGAAACTCCGGGATCACGACCTGAGCTGAAGGCAATCACTTAACCAACTGAGCCACCCAGGTGCCCCTTACAATCAAGGGAGCTAGAGAAGAGAAAACACCATTAAGTAGATCATCAGCAGGAGAAAATCCTTGCACAGGACAGAACTGTATTTATCGGAAAATTCCTGCTTAAGAATGGACTTGCGCAGTTCAAACCCGTGTCGTTCGAGGGCCAAATGTATTTAAAATGGTAGCTGTCAACTTCTCAAGGGTCAAACTGGACTCTGAGACACCCCAAAAGTTATTTCTCAAGATTGTGGACATTCTCTGTCTACAGGAAAGTAGCAATGCCACCAGGAGCCCACATTCTAAGCCCCAGCTCTCCTCCTGAAAAATACCGCCGCCATTTTTTGTCTCCCCAGGACAATACTCTCACTCAGCAAATCTCTCTCTTCTTTAAAGCTCCATGGAAATAGTTCTCCATCCTAAGGAGAGAGGAGCAAGATTGTTTTGATCTTTCGGTGACATTGATTCGACCAATTCAGCATTTGTGAGAGGCTGAATGTTCCCCTATTTTAATTTCATCAGGCCAAAATTGCTATAAAATGTCCTCCTGTGAAAGAATATTCCATTTTAATCATGATTTCTCTTAAGAAAAAGAAACGTAAACATGTCAACATGACACTCGGGGACCACAATGCGTCTTCCTAATACAATAATAGCCATAGGTTTATGAACCATTCGATGAAACAGCCAAAGGAGAAATTAGATCATTTGGCTCTGGTCGCTGAGTGTAACAGATCTCCCCTCGGTTAAGATTGCTGGGAACAGGCCGAAATGATTAATGGAAAAGCTTGATGGTGTAAAAACTGCTTAATGCAGGCGCGCAATATGGCATGCAAACCAAACTAAAGCAACCATAAATATTTTAGGCACCTTATAAAGATTTAAGAATATTTATTCCGCATATAAATCCTCCGTGTAGTATTGGCGAAAGCCTGGAGTCCAGAGGTCTGGCAGCCCGAAACGTCACGGGCGGATGAGGCCTGTGTGCCCTCTCCTTTCTGTTTGCATTTTCCTGTGATGATTAAACCAAATTAGCCGGCTAACTGCTTCCAAAATGAGGTGAAGCTCCCGAGCGCCCTTTCTCTTACAGCTCTGTCAGCACTCCCTGTTCCAAGAAACCTCATCTCCAAAGCTTTGTGATAAGGCGTGAGGTTGCTGGGGGCACATGGGGTCCCCTCGGTCATTTTACCTCACATTTCAAGTCTTCTACACCCGTGCTCAGCGCGCTGTGGTTTGGGGTTAGCTGCGGTGGTGCGGCCTGGAGGCTGGTTGGAAAGGCAGATTCCCGGGCTGGTGTACCGGGGATTTGCACGCACATTCAAGTTTGAGAAACACCGGGTCACGCCATCATCGCGCTCACCTCCTGCCTCCCTGCCCTGTCCCCTAAGTCCAGCCCGGCTCCTCGCAGCATAGTTAAAAGTGCGCTTAGGGAGAGAGCAGAGTTGCCACTGAAGAGCAGTGTGATCTTAGTGGCTGACTCAGCCTTGCTGACCCTCAGTTTTCTCATTTGAAAATAAGGAGAAATAACTGGAACAATTTCAAGGCAACGAGGAAAGGATTAAAGAAGATGAGGTATTCGCTGTACTCACAAGGGGATGCCTCGCGCATAGTAAGGGCCCACTCAATGGTCAAAATGCGCAGGGCTACCAAGGCACCGGGGGCCAATTTCAGCTGTGCGATGGACTTTTTCTAAACCTGTTAAGAACTCTTTTCTCAATTTCTTTATTCGGGGTGGGGTGGAGGGTCAATAATGATCCATAACACAGAGATGGACGAGGTAGAAAAAGAACATGCTTGCAAGTTGGGCTAAGAGCCGAGGAAAGTGTTCATTACGCCAGGGGAGAAATACCAACAACGGGAGCACAATTCTGGGCTAGTTGTCTCTTCCTGCGAATCGCATCACCCTAACACTTAGCAGACCAAAAAAAAACACTTGTTGCCTTGCAGTTCTGGTGGGTCAGGAGTTCAAGACCACCTTAGCTGGGTGGTTCTGGCTCAAGGCCTCTCATGAGGTGTCATTCGAGACATGGACTGGGTCTGCAGTCATCTGAAGGCTTGACTGGGACTGGAGGGTCCCCCTTCCAGGATGGTCCATTCCTGTGGTGCTGGATATTGGCAGGAGACCTCAGTTCCTCCCTCTGTGGGCCTCCCTGTAGGCTGCTTGAGGGTCCTCATGACCTGTGACGGCTTCCCTTACCTCAAGTAAGCCAGGAGAGAAGATAAGTTGGAGGCCACAGTGCTTTAGTTGGCCTAGTCGAGGGAATTACACACTGCCACATCTAGCAAACAGTCTCTGGGAGAAGCATCCATGATTGTAGCACTAACAGGGGGCCAGGAGTGACTTTGCCCCTCATTCTTCCTTCTCAGACCCCTCAAGCCTCCACTAAAAATAAGATCTAAATACAAACTTCTTATGTCAATACTCCTTCAGAGGAATCCCCCTTTCGACCATATTGTTGCCCCTAAATCTATACCGCATAGAGATACTGCAGCCCTCATGGGTTGGTAAGTGCTCCAGGACTGGGTAAGTGTCCACTTCAGCCAGTCCTACTGATCCTCTTACGTGTAGATTAAACACACCTTCCTCTGGAATGCCCTTGATTAAGTATCTCCCAGAGCTGTCTCTAGCTCCCTTATCATAATGCTCTTCACATATTTGGGAACTTATGCACTTGCCCGTGTGTCTCTCTTAATCAACCACAAAATTTAAGATGGTAGGGACCATGTCCAGTCTTGTTCAATTTGTATATACTGGAGCCTAATGCAGTATCTGGCACATAGTAGGTCTTCAATTAAAATCTGTTTGGATTTTAATTAGCCAATCAATATTACTGAGGGCCTACTGTGTGCTGGGCAGAGTTCCAGGCAAAGTAGATACATCTATGAACAAAACCAACTACGTCCTTTCTGTAACAGAGCTCTCATTTTGAGTGGGCAAAGATAGACCAAAAAACCAATAATCAAGCAAAACTACAATGCGTCTGAATATGACAAAATGCTGAGAAAAAAAAATAGCACAGAGCAAGAGGACAAGAGGGCTTGTGGGGTAAAGGGTTACTATTTTAGGAAAGATGATTTTGAGAGGACTCTCTGAGAGGGTGATATTTGAGCAAACTTCTGAATGAAGTGAAAACACAGCCATGAAGATCTCTATGGGAAGAATGTTCTAGAAGGTGGGAATAGCTATTGCAACGGCTAAGGTCGGCACATGTCTGGTACATTTGAGGAATCACAAGGAGCCTGTGTGCTGGCATAGAATGAGGTGAGACAGGTGACGAGGTCAGAGGGGTACAGGTAGGGAGAACAGATCATGAAGGCCCTGTAAGCCACTGGAACCATCGGAAAGTTTGACCAGGGCCAGCATGATCTGCTGTAGGTGATGTGAGACCCCTCTGGTCACCATGGCGAGAGGAGACTATGGAGAACAAGATGGATGCATAGAATGTGATTGAAATTCAGCCTACAGAAGAAGTCGGCCTTTGATCTGCCCTCTCTGGGGGAAAGAAACATGTAAACAAATAATTAAAACATGGCTAAGCAATGGCACAAATACGAGCCATTGATTCTAAGCAATAATAATAACTGCCATTTGTCAGTCTCTGACTACCTGCCTCGTGTTCGTCACTCATTCTATGATTTATTACTCCAAAGGACCTACAAAGCAAGAGGCGTTATCCACAGGTCGCCAGTCTGCAAATGCCACCCCATATCCTGGCACCCCCAGCTGCCAACGGCATAAAGATAAACTGAGGCCCCGAGAGGTAAAGCAAGTTGCTGAGAATCAAGCTCAGTGTAAGTGGCAGAGCTGGGGTTTAAACCCAGGCAGCCTGACTCCAGAGCAAGGCTCTGAACCAGGTCATGATGCTGCCTCCAAATGTCTTCCTTGTAGGCAGCTGAGCTTCCGATCTCCGGTCTGAGGAAACAGACACACGACCAAGGAAAATACAAAGACCTCTCAAAATGATAAAGTACAGATTTATGACGCTGAAGGTGGTTGTAAAAGCAGCAATGGGCTTTAATGAGCTAAGGATTCTTTTAGCCTCAGAAAGTGATTTGTACCCTTCCCAGTTCCATACCGCCAAATCACAAAAATCATTTTTTTCCCAGCCTCCTACAAATTGCTAGATCTTATTTATCTTGTTCTCCACACAAACACAGGAGACCTTTCTCTTCTTAAAATTCAGATCTAGTGCTGCTTCAAGTGTCTTCCCTTCCCTTTAGGTTTTGCTTTCCAAGGGGGATGTTGACTGTGGTTTTGCTAAATGGAAGGGCAGGGTGACAGACATCCACCAAGAGCAGAGATGGCAAATGCCCGGGCCTCGTGCCATCTCTCTCCCCTCCTACGTTCACAGCACACATCCCTCAACGATAGCAGCATCCTCCACCAGTCCTTCGTGAGATGTCATGGTGCTTTGCACAGCACCCAGTCCTAGGCATTACCTAAGATCCAAGTTAAGCCCATTTGCCATCTTTGAGGTGACCCATCTCTCACAGGCCTTGGTTATAAAAAGCAAGGATCAACTCACTCACAGACATTCTTTGAAATGTCCATCAGAGTTCTTAGCTCAGGCATCGTGGGGAATACAGATATCTGGGAGAACATGAGCAGTGAGGGGAAAGGGTGCTGGGTTCTCTTCAAGGAGGACAGTGGAGAATCATGAATCGTACCTGGGAGGCAACCGCTCCTAACCACCGAGACAAGAGAGGAGATGACTGGATTGGGGGTGGGGGAGCAGCAGTGGAGATGGGGGAAGCTTAGGCAGTGTTTCTCCAGCTGTGGGTCATGAAATCAATGTGCTGGGTCAAGCCCAGCATTTCTTAAAACTGAAGTAATAGAATTGGATAGGTAAGCACTGTTTGGTGAAGCAACGTAAAAGGTGTGTGTCGCTCTAGGTCATGGTCTGTGGTAAGGTGAGTAACGGCTCCCCAGAGATTCCATCCCCCAATATCCTGAATTTGTGAAGAGGCTACCTTACATGGCAAAAAGGGATTTTGCACATGGAATTCTCAGGTTACTAATCCGTCTACTAATCTGCTAGTCTTAAAATAGGGAGATGTTCCTACATTTCTGGAAATGGCCCATAGGATTTCTGACCTACAGAACCGGGAGTTCACAAATGGGTGTAGTTTCGTGGGTAACTTGTTATGGCAACAACAGAAAACTAAAAAAAAAAAAGAGAAAAAATCCAAAAAGTTTGAAACCGATTGCTGTGTTCTATGACCAATGCTTCCTTTTATTTAGTAGACTGTGACCTGGACAAGTTAGCCGACATTTCCTCATGTAAAATTGGGTATAATGGAGCCAACTCATTGGGTCTTGAAGAGACTAAAATTAATGGCGATCATGCACATAAAACATCCACAGTAATAATTGGCATTATTATTAGGACTTTGACTTAACAGAAACATTCTGAATTTCAGTTACTTCTCCGAAAAATGGCAATACTTCTGCCTCCCTCGTTTGGTTGGAAGCAAAGCCTCATCAAGTATTACAAAATAAGTGCACAAAAGTCTCTGCTTAAGGACTGAATGAAGGATGATTGAAAAAGGGCTACTAGTTCTTTACCTCAGTATCTTCTCTCCTCTTCTTTTTTACGAATAGAACCTCTAACTTCTGCCACGGGCAGGGCTACTCTGAATCAAGACAGTGTCTCTCAATCTCCCCGACAGCTCGATACAACCAAGTGTATGAAACCAAGCACTGGCCAGTCTTCTGTAAGCGAAGTGTGATGAGTCACTTCTTAAAAGCTGATATGAAAGGAAAAGGCTATGGGCAGACCCTTCTTCACCTTTTTCTCTTCCACTGACCAACTCGTGACCGTGCTGGGCTGAGGTTCCAGCAGCTATTTTGCACCATGAGGTGGACAAAGGCAGAATCGCAGGGTAAAAGGAAGTTGAGTCCCCTGGGATTTAGACTACAGTCCTAGAAGACTACACCTCGGGTCTCTACGGAGGAGAGAAATAATTTCAATCTTATTTAAATCACTGTTGTTTTGGGTCATGCTTCATTTGTAGCTGAAGCTTGAAGTTAAATAATAACGGTGCTTGAGGAGGCCCAGAAACCCAGGGACCATTCCGGAGCAGAGGGCGTCCCAAGTCACGAGACAGGCTAACGAGGCTTGTGGGAGATTACGAACTCAGGAAGCACTGCT
This sequence comes from Ursus arctos, assembly GCF_023065955.2. Lineage (NCBI taxonomy): Eukaryota > Metazoa > Chordata > Mammalia > Carnivora > Ursidae > Ursus > Ursus arctos. Next base: position 53,364,004 of record NW_026622808.1, on the reverse strand, counting down.
ACATGCAAGGCTCGCAGAGTGCCTTGTACGTGTCAGAGCCCGACGACAGAGGCTGCTGATGGTGGTGGAGGTTGTAGGAACAGTAATCACCATCCCTCAACCCTGGGTCTTCTATCTGTGTCCCGTGAAGTCTAGATCGAACCTTCACTCCTTTACGTTAGGCCTTGCTGATGGAAGTAAGGAGAAACCCTTTTTAGAAAGTACTGTGAAGGCCACAAAGAAGGGTGCTGTCTGACACATGGAACTTACAGCTTGCAGCTTCAAACTTTGCTGGTCACAACATCAAGCAGCCCACCACAATCTGAGGCTGTTGGATCAATAGGTTTATGTTATAAATGAGGCTTTAAACTTTGCAGACTGTTACACACACACACACACACATACACACACGTGCGCGCGCAAAGAATTCTCAAGAGGATTCCAAATATTTGTAAACACAAATATTTGTAAATTAATTTGAATACCTAACGAAAGTAGAAGGAAGTCTTTATATAAAAATGTTTAAGACTGATAAGACAGACATTTTTCAAACAACTCCATCGGCCTCATGGATCAGCCATCAGGAAAAATAAACTAACCTGGCGTCTTTGAGTAGATTCATGAAGGAAATTAATTTGTAGTCCACAGGGAATTTGCTTTACGCACCCCCAAATGTGTTGTGTCAAAAGAATCAATAAAGATGAAGGATTTCTAGATGAACATCCCAACATAATACATTAGAGTGCATTGGTCATTTGCATTTTCTAAAGAGGTGAATAATGAAATCAGGGTAAACAGTAATCCAAGACAATTCTCTAACCTCCAGAGAAGCCAAAGTACAGAAGCAGAATGAGAAGGCCTCACTCATGTTATTCAGAGCAAAATATTGGCCCAATCTGTTCATCTTACCCATGACTCTAAGGTTCTAAATTTCAGAGGCATTTGGAAGTTATGAAATTAATGCCCCCCCCAGCAGAAAATATGAGCAAATTGTAATGCAAAGGGAAGCTTCTAAAAAATTCATCACTGTGAAGGGCAGAAGGGAGAAGAAGAACATTTACTACGGGCTGCACAATTTATGGTCATGATCTTACTTAGCCCTCATAATATCCTTAGCAGGCAGATCTTGTTCTCCCTGCCTTACAGATGAGGAGTGAGTATGAGACAGGAAGTTGCTTCTACAAGGTCTCACTGGTAAACACTGCCCGAGCTAACATGGCCTAGAGCAGGGCCAGCCAATGAAAATCTAATGGGAGGCCCATATGTAATTTAAAAAATTTCAGTAGTCACATTAAAAAAGTAAAAACAGGCAAAATTCATGCAACTGCTATATTTGATGGTAACCTGAAAGATCTGGAACATTATCATTTCAAGATGTAATGAATATAAAAATTATTGAGATATTTCACATTCTTTTGTATTAAATCTTTGAAGGCTGGCATGTTTCACATTTATACCACATCTTCATTCTGACTCGCCACATTTCAAGGGCCCAACAGCCACGTGTGGCTGGAGGCTACTGTACTCAAGAGCAGAGACCCACGGGTATATTCACAATTGCTACCTACCACTCTATTTCTACATACAGCACTGAGCCCTAGATGCTTGAGTTTTATAGACTTACAAATTTTAAATACGCGGTGAAGCCTTAGAGGGTTGACCATACTTAATTTTGCCAAGTGTATCAGTGTGCTTAGACAGTCATGCTACAGTAACAAGCAGCCCCAAATCTCAGTGGCTTGCGACAACCACTGCACATGTCACACAACATACCCAGTATGAATTTCCTGCCACTCTACTCCACGTCCTCTTCACCCCGAGACCAGGCAGATGGAAAGGTCATCCCTTGCAGAAGAAGGGAGAGAAATAATGGAGGAACACACACTGTCTCTTAAAAATTCTGGTAGGAAATGATACACCTGGCCAATGAAGCAGGTTGCATGGCTGAGCCTGATGTGTTGGGGGCCAGAGTGGGAGGGGATGTATAGTTCTCCTCTTTGGAGGGGTAATAAACATTCTGAATAACTACCCAGCCTACAACTCCAAGAGAGGACTAAAGAAAATATTAAGAACATCTCTAATCATTGTGATGATGATATTTTAACACCACAAAAGTAGGAAGGACAGAACCTACATTATTCTTATTTTCTTATCTCACCGGAAATTGGTGACATCGTGTCTCCTCCAACAGGCTATGGTTATGAATGGGAATCACTGATCTCCATAATGAACCCATCTCGTCTGCTCTGCCCCATGTCCTAAACCCTATGATTCCCATATAGTCTACATTTTCCACATCTTTTAAAATCCATATAATTTTATATGCATCAAATAATAGTTATTTCTAATAGCAGTTTACCCAAGATAATTGCACTGTATACTTTTTCATATTTCTGTATTATTTTTGTATATATATTTATATAAGTATATGTGTGTATATATATACATATATATGTGTGTATATATATACATATATATCTGTACTATTTTAACCATTAATAAAAATAAACAAATATCTAAATACTTAGCTTAGTTTGCAATGGACCAGTGATGGGGACCAGAGATTGGGGATTTCTTCCAAGTGTGAGTGAAGCAGACAGCCTCCTATATAATTAGGGGTACCATGAAACCCATACTCATATCCATTTAGGTTTTGCTTTAGGACGTGGTATGGGACTTAGGGGACTGGACAGGCATAAACTCCTCAAAGGAGCCAAGCTGACCCAGAGGAATCATTCCAATAGCTCACTAAGGGGAGTGAAAAACAGGCCTCTTCCTTCCAAAGCAAATGCTGGCCACAAATAACACACGCAGCAAATATTACACCAGTAATACAGAGATGGTGGTTTCTCTTCGACAGATAAATTACAAAGCCTCAAACTTCCAGTTACAGTTCAATAAAGCCCTCCTGAAATCAAAAGGCATTTTCCCCTCTCAAAGAAAAAGATAAGTATGACCAAAAGTCACAGTACCTTGTATAGCCCCAGGAAACAGGCAGAACGTTATTAATCTTGAGATTAATATTTGGTCACCTTATATAAAAGTGGCTACCCTGGGTCTCTCAAGCAGACTTATTAGATCTCTAAAGAAAAAAAAATATCTTAAGTAATAAATAAATATCTAAACAAATAAATGCCACAGGCGCAAAGCCCCACAATTCACAGGAACAATTTTATTGCCCTTTTTACTGTTCTCGATATCACGAAAGTTTACAATTAATAGCCACCAACGTGAAAGAAGAAAAAGATAGGGAAAATGTTTATTGCTTTAGAAACAGGGGCGCTCCCTCTCAGCTCTGTAACGATGCTTCTTCTCAGTGTCACTGAATAAGGGAGGCAGAATAAAACATGGTCTTAATGTGGGTGCCATGCATCTCGACAGGGGTAAGCTGATGTGTGGTGGAGGAGTGTGTTGACGGCGTTCCCTAAAGCAATTACTGCCAATGACAGACCGCGTAAATTTCATATTGCCTCTGAGCAGGATAAAAAATGTGCCGAGGGGCATCTGAGTTTGAATTAAGACAATCAAAATGCCAAAGGGGAAAGAATATCTAAGGTTAAAATAAAAGACCGATCCAGAGGATTGTGAATTCTTTTTTGTTCTTTTTTTCCCTTCCGTAGACCTGATTTATAATACCTTTCACTCCTTTACGCATTCATTCAACAAGCACATGCCAGGAACTAAGAACACTGATCATAGTAAGAAACAGTATCTTTTTTTTTTTATCCAAATAACTCAGTATTCATTAAATCAGGGCATGTTCTGATTTTACCACATATTAATAGTATTATAAACAACATCTGACTAGGATTTTTGTTAATTTCATATTCTTGATAATTGGCCCAGGGCGGAATTAATGTTGGTTTTTATGACATTCACAATAAAATGCACACATGCGCGCACACACACACACACACACACACACACACACATTGCAATGCTGTTTCTGACTTATTTAGAAAATAAGCTGTTTGGGCATATACCAAAAGGACATCTTACAAAGTATTTTCCCTTATGAGAAATGTTTTTTCTTTTCATTCCCTCTGCAGTTCTTTGGCCACTAAGGCTTAAACATCAAGTCTATTGGGGAAGGAAAAGGCAATTTATCCCACAACAGTGAAGGCCACGGAGCAGGGAGACACACAGACATAAGGAAGAAAAGCAGGACAAAGACTTAAGACCTCCAAGCCCCCAATTTTCTCCTTCCTCCCCTCATAGGGCTGGACTCTAAAAGAAGGAGATGACAGAAACTTTGGGGCCAGTACCCTGCATCCCATAGAAATGTAGGGAAACCCAGCGCTCAGAGACAAGCGTTTAGGGTGGAAGGAAGATAAACAAGGTAAAAGGTATGGGTCAGAGTTCTGCCTGGGTTCTCCACTCTGGGCATGAAAGTTCTGAGACGGCTGGCAGATCAGGAGAGAGAGACCTCATGACCGGAATGCGTGAGCGAGTCTGTAGTCAGCAGGAGCAGGGAGCCAGTGCGAACCCCAGAGACCGAACCAGCCCAGGAACAGGACAGACTGCCAGCTTGATGTCCTGGGCTATGTCTGCACACCATGGCAGGACCAATTCATCTCCAAGGGTCAGCACAAACAAGAGGCACTTCCTTGAACCCAGCTGTTCCCCTCTGAAGTTGCTAACCTTCTTCTTAACCAGAAGCCACCCAGGGAGAGGATAAGGAAGAGAGAATCAACATTTACCCCAAAGAGACAGTCCACCTAAAAACAGCTGTCTTAAACAGGAAGGGTCTAAGCTACCATTACTTGGCAAGTTTAAGTTTCTCTCGCTAGTAGAACAAGGGTGTGGCTTGTCATCCTACTTTCTCAAGAGCAGAATCCTGATTTTCAGCTGTGTACGTTGCTAACCAACCACAAGATTATACCACCACCACCCCTTGCAGGTACAGGTGACCATGTAATAAGTTTCAGCCAGTAAGATGGCAATAGAAATACTATGTGATGCTCCCACAAAACCTCTTAAAAGAGTGTGAGCAGAGAATTCTCCCCTTCCTCTATCTTGTTGCCAGGAAGCTGGCTGTGATGCCTGGTATCCCAGCAACCATTTTGGACCATGAGTCAATGACCACACTCTAAAGAAGAAGAACACATGGCTAGAAACAGCCAGGATCCCAGATGACTTTGTGATACTGCCATATCAGCCCTGAACCTTTCACTTTGACTTTTTTTACTGTGAAAAAAAAGTTAACTTAATCTCATTTAAGTCTCTGTCATTTTCCTATTACCTGTTGCAATGGTATACAGTTGAGAAAGTCTGAAAAATATTTTACACATCTAAGATACAACATATCCCTGTATAACACGTAATATATTTCTATAAAATATATATAAAATATATCACCAACTACACATGTATTAATTTTGTTATATTTTCTAACATGTTGGTAGCAGTTAATGAGATGTATATAGAGTAGGGGCCAAGGTCTATTTTTAAAATAACCATTAAAAATTATCCTAACAGGTTAATTTAGGCGTTTGCGGGGGCGGGGGCTGATTTGACCTGATTGTCTTAAAAGGATGACAAACTGTTTTTTGTTTGTTTTTAAGATTTTTTTTTAATTTATTTATTTGACAGAGACAGCCAGCGAGAGAGGGAACACAAGCAGGGGGAGTGGGAGAGGAAGAAGCAGGCTCCTAGCAGAGGAGCCTGATGTGGGGCTCGATCCCAGAATGCTGGGATCACGCCCTGAGCCGAAGGCAGACACTTAACGACTGCACCACCCAGGCGCCCCAAAAGGATGACAAACTGTTTGACTGATTGTCCCAATATAATAGAAACATAACTCAGTTTTCAACAATTCTATGCATTGGGACCTGTGACAGAACCTGAAAACCTACCCTCCCTGAACACAGTTCTCTTTCCTTCCCCCAGAGTAGCCTGAGATAAAAGGTGTGCAAAGGGTTCAGAGCAACTTCCATCATGTCATGATTGTTTCAAAACTGCATTTGGACATTTCTGTATACATGCATCAGATTGATAACACACATTTTAGAATTTGCCAGGCCTTTTAAAACTCAAATGTATGTTGTAGAAAGGGGCTTAACAGTTAGCAAAAGAGGAGCTATTTCCCCAGAGCTACCAAATCAAATTGTGGCCAACATATTGCTGGTTATTTGGAATTATTTATGTTCCTGTGAGAATAAAGAATCTAAGGTGAGGATTTTTTTATCCTAATGATAAATACGCAGAGACCGTAAAACCACCTGTTAGCCGGCATAGACAATTGTATTAAAGAGAAACCTTGTAAATTTCAAAAGCCGACGAACAAGATGTAGAAAATTGCCTACGTTTATGGTGCCATTTATCAAAACACTTCCATAAGTGTTAGAAACTTATGTGTGTGCTCTGATGGCAAAAATTCATATTGAATCTAAAATGAAACAAAATTCTCCTTTAAAAAAAAAAATCACAAAATCAACTCCAGCCCATTAAGAGGGAGTTAAAACAGGCTAGATCTATGCCTTTATTATTAAATGACTTGCAAGAACATCAAAACCTCATCGCTTACCCAGGAAGGGAGAAAAAGTGAGAAAAAATTTACCTGATTAGACTTGAAAAAATGCTGAGCAGCTATTTTGCAATATTGCATTAAAAATATATATGCCTTCCGTTTCCGAGTCTTGCTTCCACTTCCACCAAAGTCACACAGAGTTTAGTTTTAAAAGCTAAATTTCAGGGGCACCTGGGTGGCTCAGTTGTTAAGTGTCTACCTTCGGCTCAGGGTGTGATCAAGCCCCACATCACGCTCCTCCGCTGGGAGCCTGCTTCTTCCTCTCCCACTCCCCCTGCTTGTGTTCCCTCTCTCGCTGGCTGTCTCTCTCTCTGTCAAATAAACAAAATCTTTTAAAAAAGAAAATAAAAGCTCAATTTCAGGAATTCAAAGCTTGGCTGGAGGAAAGCTCTTAAACAGAGGTCACTATTAGGAAAAACCAACAGTAATATTAGGAACAAAAGCAAAATGTCCACATAAGCTGTCACAGGTGGGGTGATGTGGCCACACTGCCCCCTCACTTGTCCTGAGGGCTCGGCAATGAGATGCTGCATACGGTACTTTCTAAATCCCACAGGGCAGGGATTTATGTGATTTCATTCATTGCATTATCCCATCCCGCATCCAGAACACTGCCTGGCACATCGCAGATGCTCCAAAAATACGTGTTAAACAAATAAAGGAACAGAAATAGAACAGAAATTGCTCAGCTGAGGTAGGCAACATGGTTTTCTAGTAAGATGCCACTGTACTTCTCAGTGCGACAGAACACGGCCGTTAAAAGCGTCAGCTCCGGCTACGCATGCTCTAGCACTGAGACATCGGGTACAACGCTGAACTCCCCTATGTCGCAGGTTCCACCCCTGCAAAACGGGAAATAATAACGGGTAGGTTGTGGGGGATTAAATGCCGTGATGTATGAAAATCACTTAGTACAGTGGTTCTCAACGAGGGTGATTTTGCCTCCCCAGGGACAGGCGGCAATGTCTTGTGGCATTTTCAGTTCTCACAAATGGGACAGGGGTGCTATTGGCATCCAGTGAACAGAGGCCAAGGATGCTGCTCAGGATTCTAGAATACTGGAGACACCCCTGCTGCACAATGCCTGATCACAGCAAGGACTCAGTGAGTACTTGACCTAGTTAAGCGACTGAAATGTACAAGGCAAAAGGAACCTGGCACCTGTTCGTAACTTTGGCTATTTCTTTTCTGAAGCTCAGATGAGAATCTTCTTGGTCCATCCTGGCCTCCTCTCACCAACCCCCGTCTCAGCTCAGCAGTGAAAACTGCTGTTAGTCCATGCTGCACTAACCCCAGAGCTTTTTGTTAAAAATTCCTTCCTTGAGGCTTCCCTGCTGCTTTTAGAGAAAGATGTGCCTGGGGCACAGGGCTCTTGCCTGGAGAGCCACAGGGCAGGATTTTAAATGGGTTCATAGAAAGACCAACTTCAGAGCAAGAAGTGCCAAGGAAACGGGGGCCCTTCTTGCAAAAGTTTGTGCAGTCCTTGCGTAGGAAGCTTGATATTTCCCAATTTTGATACAAAAGAATTTTAAAGAATACCTTGTTCCGAGTCCTAAGCTGGGATGGTGATGCTCCGACCATAGACAGTCCACGGACATGAGGGAGAAAACCTGACCACAGGTAGGAAGCCCTGTTCTCTGGAACATGAGCCGGCTAGTGGACCTCCATGGTGGGGACACGTGGCCCGTTCAAGGCAGAATGGGTCAAATGTTTACCTTCTGAAAACCTTCCTAATATTCTCATTTCCCCTAATTATAACCATTCACATGAGACCTCCTGAAGTCAATAAGTGAAGTTCTTAGCTCCTACTTGGAAGAGACAGAGTACCCAAGTGCTCCCTAGCCCCCGGCATACTAGCCGAGACCTGTGGTCTTGGGCTAGTGACCTCACATCTCTGGGCTTCACTGACTGCCTCTCGAGGATGCTGGTTCATTTTTGGATTCAGCAGTGACTTCCCGGATCCTCAACGTCTGCTAAGCACCGGGGGAGATGGCAGAAACATGTCGGTGAGGCAGCAGAAACGGTCCCTACCTTCTTGAAGCTTCTAATGGCTAATTCTAACTGCGGGGCGGGGGGGGGACTGTCACAACAGAACAGGAGGAAACAGACAAAAGTGTTGGAAATTGCAGGGATCATCATAGTATCTATTCCATAAGGTTACTGGGTGGGATTAAATGAGATAATGTATGTCAAAGCCTTAGTGCAAAAGCTGGCCCCTGGGCCTTGCTTAATTAACTCCAACTATCATTATAAATAATCACTGTTAGCATCTGGTCCAGGATTGAAACAAAGTATACTGCTGATGAGATCATGTTCACCTCGCCTTCATTAACTGCTCAGGAAAGCATCTCACCAAAACCGAAAATGGCGTATGAACCCATGGGGCCTTAGAGGGTGGTGGCGAAGGGCTCAGGTGCGCGCGGAAGAGGACAGGCTTGAAATCACAGCCCTGCGGTACATCAGCTGTGGGATCCCAGGCCAATGAGGCAGCTTCTCCCAGACTCAACTTTCTTGTCCAGAGAATGGGAATAATAAAGAAGGCACAAAGGGTTTTTACGAGTATTTCACGAAACGATGTGCATAAAGCATTTAGCGCTGGTGCCCGATGCCTGGTAAGCTCTGGGTGCATAGAGTTGACCTTGTAAATGTATAATTAGCATAGTCCAATCTCTCTCCAAACACACTAGGGTTATGCACTTCAAAAGAATCTGTCCGGGTTCCCTTAATCTATTTCTCTAACTTCACATCCCGTAACACCAGCTTTCTCAAAATTGTGCTGGCACCCCCTCTTCCCTCTCAAACTGGGGGACCCAGGGTCTCATAGACCCATTGTCCTTTGGCTGTTGCACAGTCACTGTGGCTCACAGGGTGATGAGTGGCTGTCATGAAATGAAGGCTGTCCCTAACTGCAATACTCAGGATGAATGACAGGAAGTACAGTGAGTGTGGGGACCCTTTTAAGAACATATTTTTGCATGAAGTTTTTAAGAAGTTGTGCAGCTGCGCCTGAACTAACCTCCCTGACAATGCTCTACTAGGATGCCCGACAGCTGTGAGCTGTGCCTGTGGGTGTGCGGCACACGCACGCGCACACACACACACACACACACACACACACAGCCTTCCTTTCCCCTCCCTGCAGAGTGCCTCCCCAGACTCCCAAAACCCAAAGACAAATAAGCCAAGATTTAGGGAAATACAAATGTCCCAGAAAACAAAGACCTACAGAGGACTTTCAACGCAGACATGACCACTGCCTGATTTTTATCATCTGTCACGGGCAGGTGATTTGAAAGCAGACTTCGTGGACATCATGAATAAGACCAGCTTAAATAAAATGCCATACATCAATCCCTCTGTTTAATACAGAGACCTTCAAAATCAGGGACGCCGAGACGTTTTCCTAGAGACCAAAGGGCTACTTATCTCCTGTTGCTGTTTTTGTTGGTTTGTGGGTGGCTTTGAAGGCAAAAAACCCCCTGCCCATGCCAGTCAACATAAAACCCATCCTCCCCCAGCCCCCGGGGCCAGCCAGCCCACCACCTGCTCGGGTTGGCGCCCAGTTTGGGCTCAGCAAGCATCACGCCATCTTACAGACACGATTTCGACCTACATGTAGGAAGACATAGGAAGAAAAGAAATCTGCAATGAGATGGAAAACAGAATAGGAAAACCCATCCACACCGACTCTGACGGGGAGGAGGCTGGTCGTGTGTCTGTCCCTGCAGCCGTGGGGGTGCAAGGCTGGAGGCGGTAAATTGATACATGAGAGCAAGGAGACCTGGCCCGTGAACACGAACAGGCTGATGCGAACTTCCGCCGAGAGAGCCCCTACCAGGGCAACTGGCATCCTCTCGTCTCCTGAACGCTACTCAGAAGCAGATTTTCTCTAAGTGTCTGTGCGTGTGTTGGGAAAGGTGGGGAGAGGGCTGGAAGGACCTGGCTCCGCTAATCCTCTTCTACCATTTCTTCCTCTGCAGCAGAGAGCACACTCTGGCCCGGCAATGCTCCGTCCAGGAATTCATAGAGACACATGGATGAGGATAATCACTAACACGCTGCTGTTAAAAAACGAATGGAAAATAACATATCCATCAGTAGAATGGAGAAATACATGAAAACGCTATGGAGCTGTTTTACAGAGCTGACATACATCCACACAGATTACTACGGAATGGTATCAGTAACGTTTAACTAAAAAAGCCACAATGCTCCATACAATATGATCCTATTAACACACGCATGCATGCGTTTGCATGTGTCTACAATTACTGATAAAGGACGACAGTCTGGAAAGAAGTGCATCGAACTGCTCATAGTGTTTATTTCAAGCAGGTGGGATTGGGGGGGGTGTCATACTTTCTTCTTTGTAGTTTGTGTTATCCAGTTTTCTTTTTAAAAAATGAACATGTATAATCCCAAAGTTTATTCCTTTCTCGGGGAAAATGAGTAAACGCAGCACATTTTGCCAGGTATAACAAAGCTCAGGGAATGTGACTGGGTCGCTGTTCGGCTAGGGTAAGCCTGACTTTTGTTTCCCGGATTGACGGAGACACATCTGAACAGCTCTGCTCATTCATTGCCCAGACATCTGCCAATCATGAATGACCACTGAGGGGCATTAGCAGTTGAGAAGTAGATGGGAGAAGTCAATATGCAAAGCTAATAGACCCTTTCTGTGGTTTCTGGAAAGCTCCTCAATGAGGGGTACTTGCCACCTTCCTGTACCACCAAGCACCATGGTGATTCAATCAGGAGTAGACACCTGCCATCTGACTCAAGATGGGCCAGTCAGCTTCCCTCTCCGGGAGTTTGGAATTTGGACAAAAAGGGAAATCAGGTGGGGTTATGGGCTTCATCGCATCCCCCCAAAATTCATGTGCCAAAGTTCTAACCCCCAGTACCTCAGAAGGTGATCTTATTTGGAAACGGGATCACTGTAAACGTAGTTAACTAAGATGAGGTTTCTAGGGTGGGCCTTCATACAGCTTGTGTCCTTACAAAAAATGGAAATTTGGACAGAGAGACATCACGCACAGAAAGAACTCCATGTTACAGTGAAAAGAGAGGTCAAGGGACACTTCCACGTGCCATGGAACACAAAAGTGGCCAGCAAACCACCAGAAGCTAGGAGAGAGGAATAAGATTCTCCCTCATGGTCCTCGGAGGAACCAGCCCTGCGGACACCTTGATTTTTAGACTGCTAGCCTTCAGATCTGCAGGACAGTACATGTTTGTTTTCTAAGCCATCATGTTTGTGGCACTTCATTACGACAGTCCCAGCCAACTAACCTGTCTCTGTAGGGGTCCGGAACTATAATGCATAAGCTCAAAAGATGGGCGCAGAAGGACACGTGTGGCCAGTGGGAGAATCAGCTGAACCCTGGAAGGTCGTCCCTGGGCAGAAGCAGACATGAGAGGTGCAGGAGAACTCACGAGTGCTTTCTAAGCCTGTTTCTGGCCTCTTCCTGAGGTTTTGGGTCCCATTATACCCTAACTGAATCCTGTCATTCTGCTTGAGCTAGTTTCGGAGATTTCTGTTTCAGCAACAAGCATTTATAAATCTTGAATCTCTAATCCCACAATAATGGTAATGGAGCAGACCCACCAGCACATAGAATTCAATTAAAGTTTGTTGGATTAGGGAATAAATATGCAAATGAATGTATGTGAGACAAACTGAACAGTAGCCACAAATTCAAGAAGCGGATGGCTGATTTAAAATCCACAAGGACATCCAGACAGAATGAGTCATTTCCTAGAAAGAGGAGGAGAGAAGGAGGCAGTGTTTGGTGCCACAACGAAGTCACACCAGGCAAAGTACTCTGCTTTGGCTCTGAACCAAAGGGCAGAACAAAATGGAGCCAGTCTGTTCTTCTGCACTGCCTAGTGGCCTTTGGTATAAGTCACCCCTCCCTGTTCTCCCTCCAACCACATGATTCTGGTGGAATTTCTAAAAATACTACCCACTTGCCCTTACCCTGGTCGTGGTCCCCTGGCCAGGCTGGGCCAGTCCAAGGTCCCACGCCTCCCTTTCCTGGCCACATTGATCATTTCAAGAAAGATCCATGACCCAAGATTGGTCCACCAGAATCTTTCCCTGAGATTTTGCAACCTGTAGCGTTGTAAGCCCTTGGCTGCCTCTTCTGGAATGACGGTGTCACAAAAGGAAAAGGAGGAACAAGGGGAGAGAAGGCAGACAGACAAACAACAGTTTTGATGTTCCTGAATCCTGGCATCCCCAGACTAGTAAGACCACAGCTTTTTCCACCATGTTATTAGAAGAGAAAATTAACTTTCCTTTTGTTTAAGTTAGCTCAAGTTGGGTTTCTGTCATTTACAACCCAAAAGCCCTGATCTCTATAGAGGACACAAGACTTCATTCCTACCAAGAATGTTACCCACACCTCTAGACACGGAGCACAGTGCCCCACCCTCTGGAAAACCGCCAAATGAAGGGCACTCACTCCCCTGCGTCCCCACATAGGTTGGCGCTTCTGACCGTGGCCACCAGTGCAACGGGCAGTGAGGCGTGTCACCCAGCAAGAGTGCACCAGTGCATACCTGCAGGCTGATCTGACCATTCTCCCTTTTCAAGCATTTGAGCCCAAGAGCTGCAGAGTGGGAACATCAGTAGACAGTGGGCGCGAGGGGGCAACAGAGACAAACAAGAGCTGAACCCCAATAACATGAGGGTACTTGTATTGAGAAGACACAAGCTCACAACAGAGAATCTTCTAGGATTTCTGTTGAGAGAAACAATATAGCCATCAGAGCAGGCTTAGACTCAAATCTGGGTAATACCACTTCTGGATATTTAACCTAAGTCTCCATTTTCCCAGCTGTATAATAGGACACAAACTTTGACTTCAGAGAGTGTCATGGGAATTAGATGAAATAATGGTGTATAATAAATGAAGCATTTCGCATCAGTGAGAAAAAGGGTTTTCGATAAATGGTGTTGGGATAACAGGGTAGCCATCAGAAATATACAAAGAAGAGGGGCCTGGGTGACTCAGTCATTTAAGCATCTGACTCGTGATTTCGGCTCAGGTCATGATCTCAGGGTCCTGGGACTGAGCCCTGTGTTGAACTCTGTGCTTAGCAGGGAGTCCACTTGAGGATTTTCTCTCTCTCTCTCTCTCTCCCTCCCTCCCTCTATCCCTTCCCCATCTCATGCTCTCTTTCTAAAATAAATAAATAAATCTTGAAAAGAAGAAAGAGAAATGTACAAAGAAATATATATACCGAGAACATACACCAGAATAAACTGCAATAGATCAAAGATGGAAATAAAGCCAACGAAGTACTGGGGAGGAGCACCTGGGCGGCTCAGTTGGTTAAGCGTCTGCCTTCGGCCCAGGTCATGACCCCAGAGTCCTGGGATCAAGCCCCACATTGGGCTCCCTGCTCAGCGGGGCTTCTGCTTCTCCCTCTCCCTCTGCCTTTCTCCCCAGCTTGTACTCTCTCTCTCAAATAACTAAAATCTTTAAAAAAAATAAAAAAAGAAGAAGAAGAAGTAGTACTGGGGAAGAAATTGGGAGGGTGTTTTTATAACATCAGTATGGGAGACACCTTTTTGATAACAGCACAAGACACAAAAGATTGATAAATTCAGTTCTACACAATATTTTTTATTGAGCATGACAAAACCACTTATGCAAAGTGAAAGACTGACAAGCTGAGGAGAATCACAGGCAAAATGCTAACTTCTCTCATAAACAAGAACTTCTAGAAACCGAAGTCAAAGACACAATCTGAAACAGAAAAAAATACAAATGCAAAAGGCAAATGACCGAACAGACACAAAGACACTCGTTCATGCTAAGAGAAATGTCCACTGTCACTACACTAAGATGCCAGCTTTTACCTGGTTTATTGGCAACAAGGCAGAAGTCGGGTAACCCATTGTGCTGTGTGGAACAGATACATGGCTGCAGGCCGTATAAACAGACGTAACTACCACGCGGGGCCCCGTGGCATTATCTACCAAAATCACAAAGGCACATACCTCTTGACGTGTAATTATACTTCTAGGAGTTTATCCTACAGATAGAGCTGTGACGGAAAATGACTTCTGTGCAGGGTTTCTCACTGCAGCACTACTTGTGTTTGCAAACAAATGGAAACAGATCTCAATGGCTTTTTACAGACAACTGAGCAAATTATGTTAAACAATGGATGGGATATAATGCGTCTTCCCCAAGACAAACAAACAAACAAACAAATGGGTTCTTTTATGTTCTAACCTGGAAAGAACCATAGGTATTTTGTTAAGTGAAAATGCTGAGTACAGTACAGGGGTACAGAATGCTTCCTTGTGCTTTAAAAACAAAAACAAAAAAAGAGGTAAGAGTAAAGAATATCTGCAAGGATATGCAAAATTCATGAATAGTGTTGTTGTCCAGCAGACAGGAGTATTCGCTGATGCTTTTTCTGAATCGTGACTCTATTATCTATTCAAAAACTAATTAAACAAAACAACAACAACAAAAGAGGGGCACCTGGGTGGCTCAGTTGGTTAAGCGTCAGACTTGGTTTCAGCTCAGGTCATGATCTCAGGGTCGTGAGATCGAGCCCCGAGTCAGGCTCCACACTCAGCACCGAGTCTGTTTGAGATTCTTTCCTTTCCTTCTCCCTCTGCTCCTCCCCTGCTCTCTCTCACTCAAACAAACAAATAAATATAATCTTAGAAAGAAAGAAAGAAAGAAAGAAAGAAAGAAAGAAAGAAAGAAAGAAAGAAAGAAAGAAAAAAGGAAGAAAACGAAGAGGTAATGGATAAACAGCTCTTAGCACAGCACCTGGAACATAATTAGCTCTCAGCAACTATTAGTGGCTTTTGTTATGATTATTTATCACTATTAGTGTCCTGGGAGCCTTTAGCGGACACTAGAGCTCCTGCTGTGTTCTCCGTGATGGCCGGGGCATCATGGGACCTGGCTGAATGTTCTACATTCCTCACACCTTCTTCACATGAGCTTGCACTGAGCCGTCCCTTCTCCTCCTCTCCTGTTAACATCACGGCAGGAGGACTGATTCCTGGCAACCTGAGGGGGCCCTCCAGCTACGAAAGCTCCATTCAGGGATGTGGACAAGCCCAAGATGGTGAAATGCAGTATCTGGGTTCTTGGTCCCCCAAAGGCACCTCTGCCCACCTCGGGGCCCTGAACGATCGATCAGCCCCTTTCTCCTGACCGGCGTCTACACCCCTCACCATTTGCACACACGCATATCCTCAGGGAACTCCTGGCAACACGGGGGGCAAGGGAGGATCAAGAGCTCTGCTTCCCACCGACTCTCCACTCAGGGGTCCATGTTCCGCGAGGCAGAGAGCCCTGCCAGCAACTGCCGCTTTGCTCCTGCGGATCCCAGCCACAGGTGGCTATCGGGTCGTACTAACATGTATTCAAGGGCAAGCTGTCATTTTAAATGCTGTGCCTTTACGAGGTCTTACCGTCGTAAGCTCCTGCAAGACAGAAATCACACCTCCCACATGTCTGTCCCCTGCAGCACGCAGCACGGTGCCGAGTACACAGCAGTTGCCTAATACTCCCCAAATGGTTCAATGAAAGCAGAGTGAGTCAGTGACGCACGTATGGGCCAGTTGGCTGGTTAAAAGATCTTTCCAATGTTTTATCTGGCTAGTACATTAAAATAAGCAATTCCTAGGTCTTTTCAGGAAAATGTTACATCTTTTATGCGTAGCCCCTGATTCACAGGTTTATGGGAGTTAAAATTGGGGAAGAAAAAACACAGATACACTTTCACCTCAAATGTAATGTCATCCTCCAGCCAACACCTGATCCCTTGCTTCCCCTTCATAACCAAGTTCTTGAAGGAGGTGTCTACACTCTCTCTTCCCTTACTCCTACTCACATCTCAAACCACTCCCAGATGCTTTCTGCTCCCACCAAGATGTAATTACTCTTGTCAAGGTCATCAAACCCATCTGTTATCAAATCCAGGGGACACTTTCCAGAACTGTTCTCTTTTGGCCTTCCAGCAGCAAGCTATTTCTAACCCACATCCTCCTCTCCAACCCACCTTTCTTATTCTGACCTCCCCCCGCCACCTCTCTGACTGCTCCTCTATTTTACACACTTCTCTTCATAAACACTATACCCTCAAGATTCTGGTCCAGACTTTGTCTCCTTCTGGGGCAATTCCAACAACACCTATCAGTTCAGTTACCACTTATCTGATACCAATTTGCAGGTCTTCACTTCTAGTCCTACTTTCCCTGCTCAGCTTTAGTCCCTTGCATCCTACAGCCTACTGGACATCCCCTCTTAGATGTCACACCTCAAACTCAATGTGCCCCAACTGGACTTCATTCTCTCTTCCTTCAAACCTGTCTTACTCCTGTGGTCCCGAACTCAGTAAATGGTACCATCTTCCACCCAGTGGCCTAAGGCTCCATTGCTTCTTTCTTTCCCCCGACCCCATCAACAATCAGTCATCATGTCCTGTGGGTTCTAGCTCCTAAATATATCTTGAGTCCATCTATGCATCTCCTTCTGTCCCATCCACCACTACCCTAGTCTTAGATGCCATTCTCTCCCCCTCAGACCCGTGCACTGGCCTCCATGATGTCAGATGGTGCCCCCCTCCAAATCTATTTAGCACCAGAGCAATCCTCCTGAAATACAAATCTGCCCAGCAACCATTCCCCCCGGACTCCTTCCTCATCCTCACTCCCTATATTTAAAATGCTGCCATGTTAGTCAGGACAATGGGCCAGCTTCCTTGACAGACTAAGAAACAGTGCTTGAACAAGATAAAAGCTTCCTTTCTCTCTCAGTAAAAGGAGAAGGTGGTCAGTGGTGCAAGAATGTAGGTGGTTTTGCTGTATGAAGCTGTCGGAATCCAGGGTCTTGTGGCCCTGACCTTCTTCAAACATTGGTCTCCTCAGCATTTCTGAGTTTGCCTACAATCGCCATGTCCCTATCTCAGCCTATCAGTGGGAAGGGGAGGAGGAGGAGAAATAGAAGAAGAGGATAGGAGCATTGTTTTAAAGACATGACCCAGAGTTTGCACACATCACCTCTGCGTACTTCCCACGGGTAACTAGTTTGTAACACAACTAGTCCAGCTACAAGCAAGGCTATGTCGTGAGGCCATCAACCCTGATAAAATGAGCAGTCGTAAGTACTACTGACTTCACCTCCCAACCATTTCCCCAGTCTGTGCCCTCCACCACCACGGAGCCCAGCTCACGCCGTATTTCCTTGGGATGAGGCTAAAAGCCTCCACACTCATCTCCCTGCTTTCAGTCTTACACCCATTCATTCTACCTGATCATATTGGTTTAAGACCTTTCGATGGCCCCACGTAATCTTCAAGATTTCTTCCACTGCAAATGGCAGAAATCCAATTCATAGTGACTTGAACGAGAGAGGGGAGTTTTCTGGCTCATGTGACTGAGGAGATTGGGGGTTGTCAGGCTAGCTGTAAGCATAGCCAATGGCTAATGGATCCATGGGAAATGATAGCACTTAATCTTCCTTACCCCTGGGCTTTGTTTTCCTCCCTGTTGATGTCATTCCCAGGCAGCCTCTGGGAGAACCTCAGCACCTCCAAGCTTAGGTCTTCCACTTTGCAATCCCAGCAAAGTAAAACAAACCCCAAATGGTCATAGTTACTTATCAATGCAATGAGAGGCTAAGGTCTGATGCTTATGGTCTCTGATCGGCTTGACTCCAGACTCCTGCTCACACGGCCAGGAATACATTACACCCTCACGGGCACGCCCGAATCATGTGCCTTCTAGCTAGCCAGGAGGTGGGGTCAATCTCACCTGAACCATACTGATTGAGTCTGGGAGAATAAGTTCCCCAGAGGAATTAACGGATACTCTTTAAAGTATGGAGAATGAATGAAAACAGGCAAAAACAATAAATGTTCATAATATGCTCCGTCATTTTATGGAGTGTCCATGTGCTTTGGTTTGGCAAACAGACCTTTTTACTTTGGTTTTATCTGTCTCCAGTCCCTCCATCTCCTGATAATATCCATTCATACGCTGTTTATTAACTCTGAATTGTCTGTGATTTGTAGGCAGACAGACACACACACACACACACACACACACACGGATGCATACACATACACCCCCCCACTTTGCCCATGGTGTCCCCGTGGCTGCTCCTTTACTTCTCCACCTGCATTGCTCCTACTCACCTTTTGAGATTCAATGTGGATGGATCTCCCACCCCCAGTCATTCCTAGAGATCCCCCAGGCTAGGATAAGTGTAGGTCCTCTCTATTCCCACAGCACTCAACGCAGAGGACAGTGACTATACTGAACATATCACTTTGAAATTAGGCATTTTTGCACCTGTACCCCGCTGGGGGATATTACAGACCCATTCTCCTGATCTCCACTCCATCCTTCTTCCACTGGGAGAGTTTGGGATGACTTTTGCCAGACTCCTCTGCAGTTGGATATAAATAGAGTTGAATTTGCGTGTTCACTGCACGCATGAAATCTCTGGAAGGCAGAAGTGAGGCAGAGGTCATCTCCCTGTCTTTGTTATAAAGGGCTGAGACAAGTGAGGCTTTCGTACAACAGCATTTGGCAGGCATTCTCCACGCTTCGAGCGTCAAGGAGCTGTCGAGAGCGTAGTGTAGTGACAATGGGTTCCTGGTACCTCTTGCCGGCAGACTGGACTGTCCCTCAGAGGCGCTCAGAGAATCACTCCTTTGACACTTTCTGGGATTTTCTAAGCATCAGATTTCCGGCATTAAATCTCCACATGCTTAAAATACTTAGGGTGATTTCTTTTTCTTGCACTGATCCTGACTGATCATTTCTCGATGGAATTGTCTTATTCCTGTTTGCACACTCAGTGCCTAAAACAGTATCGGGCAGCAGGTGCTCAATAAATATTTCTTGAAAGCTAATGAAATTAAAATATATGTGTAATTTCTTGGCAACACGAGATTTATTAGTATGACAGATCATCCAAGCATGTCTGCTCGCCTATGTTTAGCTCTCAAACCCAGATCTTGGTACCAGATACCCTGCTGTTTGGGAAAACAGCGTGACTACCTCCGACAAAAGAAATCCAAAATCTCTGAGGGACAAAGGGCACCTTTCCTTATACAAACAGTGACCCTGGGTTCATGTAAGCACAGGCTCTGATAACAAACAGTGGCATTATTAACAAAAGAAAATTCTATGATCCTGACATGGTCTAGTGATTTAGCACCTGCAGGTAAGTTATATTCTGAATCTTAATTTACTACCCACTGGTGACCCTTGTGTAAAAATCAGAACAGGGGAGATTTGATCTTGCATGTAAATTTTATGTTTTGTCTGCTGGCAGATTTATGATTTGGGTTGCGCCCAACGCATTCAATGAGGGAGAGCCACATAATGGTCATACGTGTCATCACCCAGCACATTAAGCTGCCTTGCAATATCCCAGATTACAGTAGTACATTGCAAAGCATGGCCATTTGAAGGTAATTCATTCCAAATTCAACTCGGATTGCTTTTCCTCTAAAACTGAGAGTGGGCGATGCAACAAGACCATTGATGTGTGTCTCCAGCCTAAAAATAAATTTTATACTTTTAGAGCGGTACACAAAGAAATCAGGTTATTCAATTCATTAAAAAAAATAACAATAATATTCTTTTGTGAGATCACTTGCCCCAGACAAAAAGAAACAGAGAAATGTCACGGAGGCAATTGAACAGAGCAATTAAGAGAATAGATGTTCAGGTCAGATGGATCTGGGATGTTAGCTCTGTGGCTTCCAGGCAGCGTCTAGAAGCCTCAGCTGCTTCAAGTGTACCGTGTACTCGCCCTCAGGCTTGTCATGAACACTTAGGGCAACACATGCCCAATGCGTAACACAGCATAAGGACTCAGGGTGATGTTGGTTACTTCTTTTTTCTGCCTAGTCAATTTCTCCTCGAACTTTTTTTAATCAAACAGCAACTAATGGTAAAAAAGAATACATTTGTTTGCTTACAAAAGTGGGCAGCTTTTCCAAGCCCCCCAAAAAAATGTAGTAATTCATAAAGAGTCCTAAAAGTACCTTAAGGTCTTGTATTTTATTTTTAAGCATTAGGTGTATTCCTTGGTAATGCCTTTGTACTTGCTTTAATATAGCGTGTGCGATTGAAATGGATACTTCAGGGATGCCAGTTAAGTGGGTATGTTCATATGGGGAAAATCTGAGTAACTGAGGATGTGTGTCTACTCTTCTCTCCCTGGTACACGCGCGCGCACACGCGCGCGTGTGTGTGTGTGTATCTGTGTGTGTTATACTTCAATAAAAAGTTATTTTAAAAGACTCCAGGAAAATGCACTGGGTTTATCCTAGAGCTCTGAGTAAACCCTGGCACGCTTCCTCAAACCCCTAGGGTAGCCCTCCCTTGTTTGCAAAGCATGTCACAGAGGAAGCAAAATCCACACTGAAGTGACAGTGTTACTAGGGAAATCAGGAAGGCTTCTTCACGTGATCGAGGACACAGTGGAGTCAGGAGTTTGTCACAGCAGATGTGGACTTGTGCTGATTGCCAATTTCCAAACACTCATTTGGAAGCCCACAGTTCAGGCAATTAAGGCTGATTCTAGGCTGTGTTTGAAATACAGGAGTTTTTTTTAAACCAAAAACTCATCATCCACAACCGTCGATGCAATGTGCTGGTTCATTTTTTCCAGTGACTGACCTTTAAGTGTCCAATTACAAAGTTTTATTATTTCCACCCCCTTTTTGCCATTACCCCCTTGGGAAGGAGAGAATTCAGAGGCCAATAGGAGTGTAGAAACTCAGGTCTGAATTGGATTAGAAATTGCAATTACAAAATCCCTAAACCCAAACACCAAAAAAACAAATTTCCAAGGGCAACATTAAAGTCAGGAGCACAGACGTTCGGGCCTAAATTTCATTTTATAAAAATTCCTGGGAAGAAGATTCATAAATTACTATGAGGGGATGCAGCTACATGACTTTTAAGACTGCCTTTAAATGTATATAAATACACTGATCTTGAAATAATGTCTAGGCCACTACATCTCCAAATGGGCTCTATAAGCCTCATGCTTTATCAATAAAAAAGGCAGGGAGAGGGTAAAGGTCATGTGAAATACATTTGACAAACACTACAACTTATCTTCTGCTCCCAGAGCTTCATGAGATTTATTTAAGGCTCTGAGAAGTCCTGCAGCAAGCAAATATGTTTAATTGTATATAACCCAGCCACTTCCCTAATTTATCTGACCAAACATGTCATATCACAGAAAACCCTCTAAAAATTGGGGAAGTGCCAAGTTCACCCTGGTGAGCTGTCTTGTTGTCATATTTGGGGTGGAACTCCTCAAGCAGGATGTTGGTGCACTGGCCTGCGGGCCTCATGTGGCTATTAGCCATGCGTCCTACAGCTCTCTGGAGTTTTGAATTTATACTTCCAAATTTTCTATGACACAACTCTTCAGGGCAAGCTGTTATCATAGGGTTCCTTTGGCCAACAGCAGTGACACTATGATTCCATAGTCCCACAGGGAGCAGAGCTGTCAAGGACCGTGAATAACAGGGATGCCATATGTGGTTGAAAGGGAGAAACGTTGAACTGAAATGCAACCGAGAAGGTTCTTGCCTCTGCCTCTCTCCACTTATCTTTCTTTTTGTTCTTGCTCTTCTTCTAAACCTTCCTCTTTTCCCCTCTCCTCATGTGACTTTCCTTCTCTTCACCTGGTACATCTTTATCCATGCCTGCTTGGGGGGGGGGGTGGATTTCACTACACAGGGATCGGAGAATCGTCATTTTCGGCTTTGCAAGGCCAATTGGTCCCTGTTGTAACTGCTCAGCTCTGCCACCATACGGCAAAAGCAACATAATATGCAAATAATTGGGGGTGGCTGTGTCCCAATAAAACTTTATTTACAAAAAGGGCAGAGGGCCAGATTCAGCCCAAGTGCTGTAGTTTCCCCAATCTTTAATCTATGCTTTACCGGATGATGTTAAAGAATTCAAGCATGTTTTTCTTTTTACTTCTTGAATGACGTTGCCCATTTCCATTTGCAAATCCCTCCCCAACGCTCTTTTGTAAATCTTATTCTCACTTCAAACCTGGTTTCTCCCTCCATCGGGGACCATTCCCAAATGGCCCCCAGCCGCCCACTATGAATTAGCCTTTCCCCTCACCCTCACAGGGCAGTGGAGGTGCGCAGAAATTACGAGACTCATACTCTGCCTGGCCTTCAAATGGGCTTTAAAGTATTTCGTCTTCTATTTAGATGCAGACGCTCTCCTCTCTGGAGCCCCTGGTCTATCTACACACACCCAACAGCTTTCTTACAGCAGAGTCAGATGTCCATGGAGTTCTGTCTGTCCAATTTTTAAACGGAGATGAATATTTATAGGAATAAATACCAATCACAAAAGTTGAATCTGCCTTCGGCATGAGGCGCTTAGCGAGCATTTTCTTGGGACGGATGCAAGGTGTGCATGCGGGGGGAGGGTCGGCGGGCAGGCAAAGTAGTCTCACACGAGATAGAAAGAAATCTGGACGGGAAGCCGTTTTAAGGATACAAAGAGTACTTTTCTCCGCTCACGCCTCCAAAACAGATGTCCTACTTATGCATCCATAGCGTGAGCACCAGAGCTTTCAAGAAATACTGTCTAAATTTATTCGAACAGGGACTCAGCAATAACTCCTAAAAAGCAATGCCTTCAAAGGAAAAGGAAAGGCACTCACCTTGCGAGACCATCAAAACTATTCCCACGGATGCCTCATGAGCCTCCACTTATCTGACATGAAAGGAGCCGGGCCTGCTGCCGGCCTGGCGGGATTTGAATCCTCTGGTTCCGGGGAGAGAAGGTATTACCAAGTCCTGCTTCAGCATGCGGCTTAAAAGGCACGTAAATGGAATACGTCTGCGCCCGCTTGGTTTTGAACTAAATCTTCTCCTCCCTCCCATATGTAAATGAGATCATTACTGAGGCTCGCTTAGCAGGGAGGGACGGGGGTCAGGGGCACCGAGGGGCAGGCAGGGCTGGCTCTCAAAGGCAGGCTGGTAGAGCCCCCGAGAGCCACACCCCGACCTGTTGGACAGGCGGCGATGGCCCCAGAAAAAGTGCCGTAGCCCTGGGAGGGTCTCGAGAGTGGTATTTAAGACCATGTCTGCCTCCAGCTTCCTGCATAACAGAGGGGAAAGTCACTGGCTCTCTCTGTCCTATATTTTCCTCACCTGTCAAATGCGGGCATGGCCGTGCCTGTCTACAGGATTGTGTTTCTAGAGGTCAAGTGCCTGCGATCGTGCCTCTTAGATAGAAGAAGTGTCCTCGTAGATAAAAGAAGTCCTGATGACATCTGTTGCAAAGGGCCATTACTGAGTCAATGTCAGCACCCAGAACAGTGCCTGGCACACAGCAGAGGTCACAGAAGGGCTCCCTAGGATGATGAGCGATGAGTAACAGGCTGGTAATTATGCAGCGATGGAGAGCAGAGGCGGGCAGGCTTTCCTTAGTCAACCACCAAACTTTGCAAGTCACGCAGCTTCCGTGGCGAGTGCCCCCCCTCCCACGGAGAGCCGGCGCGGCTTCAGACAACGTGGAAGGGGTGATGGAGGCTTTGTGAGGGTGAAATTTGGCTTACAGACACCGACATTTGAATTCCATGTAATTGTCACCTATTATAAAATGTCACTCTTCTTTAGATTTTCTAAAAACCATTTTTAAAATATGAAAACCATTCTTAGATCCTGAGCCTTACCTGAAAACAGGCAGGCACTGAATGTGGCCTCTGGGCCCCAGAGTGCGGATCGCTGATTAAGAGTGACTGCTCTCAGTGATGCCCATTATGGGACATTGAGAGGCTTCTACGCCTCTGAAGTTTGATAATCATACCACCGATAGCTGAGAGTTGCTGGAAAGACGAAATGCACGAGAAGAACGCATCATGAGGCCTGGCACATAGTAAGTGCTCAGTAAGTGTCAACTGTCATTACAAACAAACCCACTAACCATATCTAACAGAGCTGGGAGGCCACTTTCTCAGCAGCAACACCAACACACCAGTCTCTTCACAAGACCTGGACAGAGACCCTGCCAGGAATTCAGCGTGTCCTATGTTGCCAACACTGGCCAGGCAGCCTTGGCAACTGACACTTGACGCCCCTGACTGAAAGCGAGTTTGGGGCTCCATGAACTGTAACACCCTCCTTCAGAAAGTCTGGAATTGGTCAGTTATGAAATACCTGGTCCAGGTCCCCAACTGATAGCACAGATGATCACTGGGGACGTTCATGGTCTACAGGTAACGAAGCAACCACGTGAGCACCTGACCCTTCCGTTCCTCCTTTCCTTGGGGTGACTTGGAATTCCCAATACACTGAACTGCCAGATCCCATTTCCCTGTCTTCTTGAGAAGGTCTACTTTGGATGGTGCCTTTGGGTAGGATCATTTTCGGCTGTTCTGTGTTGTTTTTATTATCATTGTTTCCTTGTTTTAGTTCATAGGATCGGTGAGACCATTGAACCTGACTGCATACAAACTTCAGGAGCCCAGGCAGTCCCGTCTTTACTATTCTGACCAAAATTCAGTTTCGGACAGAGAAATTCTTGACTTTTCCAAAAAAGGAACCTTCCTAGATTCAATTCTACTGTGTCAAACTGAGTTGAGATTAGGATGACCAGCCAATCTGAGGAGGTAGAAGGGGGGGTCTAGTTTGTGGAAACAGGGACCATGGATTTGGAAAAGATGGCAGAAAGAGGTTACTTGCAAACAAATCAGCAGGGTGCAGGTTAAGAGAGCTGCGCTAGGTTCTGTAAGAGGCTGGGGGTCCGTCTAGTAATCTCTCAACTCCACGAAGCCACTCCAAGAAGTGGTCACAACAATAGGAAACAGCAGTAATACTTGAGGGGACAAGTGACATCTACAAATCTGGAGATGTGAACAAACTCTTGCTTTTTCCTCTTCCTTCTTATTCTTTTTCTTTCTTCCTCCCTCCCTCCCTCCCTGTCTTTTTGTTTTACTGTAGCTACTATGGAAAATACTGTGAAGTTTCTTCAAAAAACTAAAACTAGAATGACCAGATGACCCAGCATTTCCACTTTTGGATATTTACCAAAAGAAACAAACGACAGCATTATCCCAAAGAGCCATCTGCACCCTCGTGTTCACTGCAGCATTAGTCACAACAGCCAAGACACAGACACAGCCTGAGTGTGTACCAATAGAGCAATGGATCAGGAAGATGTGGTATATATTTACAAGGGAATACTATTGAGCCATTAAAAAAAAAAAAAAGGAAATCCTGTCATTTGCAACACGGATGGACTTTGAGGGCATTCTGCTAA
Organism: Ursus arctos; assembly: GCF_023065955.2. Lineage (NCBI taxonomy): Eukaryota > Metazoa > Chordata > Mammalia > Carnivora > Ursidae > Ursus > Ursus arctos. The sequence continues at coordinate 53,338,181 of NW_026622808.1, read as the reverse complement.
GTGAAGTAAGTCAAACAGAAAGACAAATACTGTATGATCTCAATTACATGTGAAATCTGAAAAACAAAACCCCTCATAGATGTAGAGAGTAGCTTGGTGTTTGCCAGAGGCAGGGTGAAGGGGGTAAAAAGGTCCAAACTGTCATTTATAAGCTAAAAGTCCTGGGGATAGAATGTTTAGCACGGTGAAGAAGAAAAACAAACCTCACTGTTTCAGTTCACCTGTACTACGTACCTCCTTTGCAAGAGTCCTCGCCAGACAAAGGCAGCCCCACAGTCAATCCCTGACTACTGCCCATGCCACACTCCAACGTCCTGCCAGGAGAGCAGTTCTGGAGAACCTTTACGGTTCCATGGGGGCTGAGGGCTTCCAGGGCCCCGGGCTTCAGCAGCTGGCACCTCCTGAGGAGCCCGACTCTCTCACACACTCTCAGCCACGAAAGGGTTGCTCAGCCCTGTGAGAGCTGCCAGCACTGCCCCATATGTGGCGGGACCCTCGTGAGTCCTGACAGTTGTGATGGGATGGACAGGTGTCTGATTACAGATCACATCGCCGTTATTTACCAGGCCACATCTGAGCACCCCTCAAATGATGATGGGAGGAAGACAAACAGGAGACAAAGCAGATTGCAATTCTCTCCGGCGGGGCTTTATGTAAAAGGAACTCGCCCGCGTAATTCATTAAGCTAAAGCTCCATTTGGACCAGTTTGGAACCTTAGATGATTATTACAGAGCAATTGCCCACCACTTGCTTTCTGATTTAAAGACGCCTTTCTGCCAAAGCGGAAGGGATCGCTGTGCCACAAGCCAACAAGAAAATGTTCAAAAGTCGTGCTTTTACCCCATATGGCTCTGGATCCTGTTGTATTACTTAGCAGGGAAGAAAGAAAATATTTTAAAGAGTCATCTTCTGTACAACAGCAGAAATTTGGAAGCAACTTAATGTCCAGTAATATGGAAATGACTCAAAGAACTATTTACAACACCATTAAGAGGCCAAGATGAGGTGAAGAGGAATGAGAAAAGGCTACCTCAACGCTGAAGAAAAATCTCGAAGACATGCCGTTAAGTAAAAAGAAAATTAAAATTAAAAGTGAAAACAACAAACAAGTTTAAGAACAAGATAGTCTAACAAAACAGTGGGAATGTGCTTACGGCCGCTGAACTGTGTACCTCAAAGCGGTTAAGATGGTAAAACTGTATGTGTATTTTTCCCACAACTTAAAAAGATAAGATGTTCCCAATACATCTATAAAAACAAAATTATGTATTTTCCTATGTGTTGCTTAAGCATATGGAAATATAGATAAATATCAGCAGAGTCAGATACTGACCTCCAGGGAGAGGCCTAGAATTGAGGATAAGAACAGCATAAAATTTAGCTTTGGTGGCATTCTATGAATGTCTTATACCAAGAACATGGTCAAATATATTGTACTTCATAAATAATTTAAATAAAATCTGCACATAAGTCTCAGTCTCTTCTCTAAAATGAGGACGTTGAACTAGGTCAGCAATTCACCTTTTCCCCCTATGGTGACAAGCCATGATATTGTAAGATTTGTATCTACGAATTACTATAATTACTAGGCCTGGCTAAAATAGATCTCATACAATTTCTCAACTTTATTTAAAAATATATCTTAGTTAGGGGCGCCTGGGTGGCTCAGTTGGTTAAGCGTCGGACTCTTGGTTTCATCTCAGGGTGCTGAGATGCAGCCCCGAGTCTGAATCCCTCCCTGCTCATCGGGGAGTCTGCTTGGGGATTCTCCCTTCCCCTCCCCCCACCCATGCCCATGCACTCTCTCTCTCTCTGTCCCTCTCTCAAATAAATAAATAAATCTTAAAAAAAAAAAGGCCACTTTTTTTAAGCAAATACTTATAGAGTACTTGCCATGTGCCAGGCACTATTCCAAGTGCTTCACAAATATCAGCTCATTTAATTATCAACAAACACCATGAGGCAGGGCTATTATTATCCCTGACTTCACAGCTGAGGAAAAGCACAGAAAGGTTAAGGAACTTATCCAAGGTCACACAGCTGACAAGTAAGGCAACTGGGATTGTAGTTCAGGCAGCTCCAAGTCCATGCTTTTTAAACGCAGCTCTATGCTGCCTCTCTTTTCATCACCTACTAACCTCCTTTCTGTTCTTCACATCTATCAAGTTCATTCCCACGTCAGGCCCTTTGCACTTGCCATTTACTCTTCTGGTGAAACCCTTCTCCAGATCTTTGCATGGCACAGTCTTTCTAATACTTAGGTCTCAGCTCAAATGTTGACTTCCTAGAAGACCTGAAACTGCTTTTCTGCCATCTTTTCAAAATTATTTGTCTGTTAATAGTTTGTTCACCATTTTATTTTCTACTTCTCCCAATATATTATATGCTTCATGAGGTTAGGAACCCTGTATGCCTTGTTCACTCCTTGTCCCAATGCCCACCTCAGTGCCTAAGCTTGGTCAGTGGGAGATGGATGGATGGATGGACAGATGATGGATGGATAGATGGATGGATGGACAGACAGATGATTGATGGATGAATGGATGGACAGGTGATGGATGGATGGATGGACAGATGATGGATGGATGGATGGACAGATGATGGATGGATGGATGGATGGATGGATGGATGGATGGATGGCTGGCTGGCTGATGAGTAGAGAGACAGAGAGATGCAGGTAGATGGATGGATGGACAGATAGTTGGAAAGATGGAGGGATACATTTAAGTTTCAATGAATTTAATTCTCCTTTTATCCCACTCAAAATCATTATCAGGATTCAGGTGAGAGAGACGCTATTATAGAGATGACCTTGAAATCATTAATTTCCTTTTAAAAATAATTTATAACTGGATGGCTTTGATACATTATAAGGATCAAATCACTTGGAGCACAGCTCACAATGGGTGGAGACAACTATTAATGGGAAAAGAATCTCTGACAAATGTTTTAGTTGATTCATGAGAAGAAAAATCCGCCTACTTTGAAGGCCAGCGATACCGCTAATGCAGGGCATCGGAATCGTTCGGAGGGTGAGGACTCAGACCCTCGTGACGAAGCACAATCCTCAGCTGCTCGAAGGTCCAGAGGCGTGACCGAGCAGCACCCGGGGCCAGCTGCTCACCGGCACTGCCGAGTGCTGTGTGCAAGCACGGTCTAAACCCCGGCATCCCTCCTCCGGTCCCACGCTAGCTGGTCTCCCCCATCAGGCACTTTTGAATTCTTGGCTCTCAAAGAAAATAAGAGAAAATATCCCATAGCATGTTTCAGATATTAGGAAGCCAAACAAGTAATCTCTACAAATAAAATATGAGATATTGAACGAGGCTCCCTGGAGCAGCCCGCTCCCGCATGTAAGTAATTTTAAGAGGACGGAATTGATTTCTGACCTTATGCCTTGGTGTATTTGTAAGCATTTGTATTTGATGAAAAACAGTCAGAATAAAGGGCAGTTTGATTTTTCAAGAGCTGTAAAATATAGACAAGGATAACAGGGGGTAACTTTGCATATGACCCTGCAAATGGACAACAGAAAGTTCTGGGTACAGCAAGCAAAATATGAAATCAGATTTAGCAAAAGCCCTTCTTTCTTTCTTTCTTTTTTTTTTTCCACCCGTTGTATTTCAGCCTTGGTTGGATGAACTCAGGATGGGCAGCTTTGTTCAATGAGCACAGTTCTGCTACATTTTCTCATTTCCTCACGCAGAAGCCCTTAGGCAGACCTGAACATTATCTAACTCGAACATGATCAAACTCCGAAAAAATGTTCTTGGTTTCATCAAGAGATGGGTCTCCTGCTCCTCTGGGAGCGAGATGTGAAGGCTTCTGGATCCTACTGAAAGAGAAATGGAGACAGAGACTCCCACACCCAGCTCGCAGGTGGCGCGTAAGGGACTCAGGCTGTGAAGGGAGGCTGTCCTTCTGCAGACCAAGCCTGGCTTGCAAGTCTCACTTTTCCAGGGCTTGTCCAGGAAGACAACATGATTTTAGACTCCTTAACAAGGACATGCATCTAGAAAGATTAATTGAACAGGCTGTTTACGTAGCACGAGTCCATTCTCCCCCCACATAGAGCACACACGTTTCTGGGCAATTTGCATACACTCAGACTGGATCCCACCTCTCCTAGCTCATGACCTTACAGAAATGTAGACAGCAAACTTACTTTGCTTAAAAGGGACCCAGAAAGAGAGATCACAAGCAATTATATGACTTAAAGACCCATGATTAAGTCTTTAATAAGATTTGGCTTCCATTTCAAAGGTCTGTCTCAGTGTTTCATAATTAAGGAGCGATGAGCCTGATAGACAAGGGGCATGTCAGACATAAACAGAAATTGGGAATTTCATGCCCTCTCTACCCCCTAGTAAATAACTCAAGGGTGGAACAAGGCAGGAGGCATTACCAATACGGCTGGGATGGAGGTGGGGGAAAGCCAACTTCGTGCCTTCAATGCCAGGGAAGTTACTTGAGGACTGTTGCACCCTATGAAAGATCAGCCTTTCTGGATGCCAAGCCCTCAGAGACTTGGGTTTATCAAAGAAGTACCAGTCACGTAACATAGTTGAAACAGCCTAGAGGTAACTTTAGCTTTCACACCTGAGATTTTGGGAAATTCAGAAGCCCTTGTGCCTTTGCCAAAAACAGAAAACTTATTACTCGCAGCTTTGTGCTTTGTCTGAATACACAGTTTCTCATGGCTTTGTCTGATCCCCTTTCCTGCAAACAGCTCCACTGCGTCTCCCCAACCTTCCCATCCCACAGAGCGGGGGTGTCAAAAGAGACTAAAGCACCATGTCAGATGCTGATGCCTGGGGATCAGGTCTAAGATTGCAGCAACAGAATTCTTTTGAGACATGTCCTCTGGATGATACTCCTAATTGGACATAACTACCATTTGTAGAAAAGTGTTTGCCATTTTGCTTGGGAGAGAGATTCTTTTCCTTCCAAGGAGTCCATCAGAGACCTCTGCAATTCATACCTCTCAATTCATGCTTCCACAGTGAACACATACAAAAAGGATGGCTCGTTTACTATTAATTAAAGGTCCCACTGTGCTGGGTGATCGTTCTCTAGGGCAGCACAGTAAATAAGCAGCCCCCATGCTTGGGGATCAGAGCCTATCACGGCTGTACACGCTACAGAGACGTTCTCTTGGTTGCCAGTAGAAAAACAGGCACAATAAATGGTTAGAATGATATACAGTGTGCATGATGAATGAGTACCAGCAGTCAAAAATAAATGCAGAGGGAAAGGCATGAACGGAAGCCAACTCCAAGGTAGGATCTAATACCTTACCAAATTCTGTGGACAGCACATCACAACCCAGCTCAGATCTGCTGTTGTCTTAGCACCAGCACTCATCAGCGGCTGCCTGGGCCTGCCGGGACCACCCATCTTCCTCCACGCTCCCAGAATTAACTTGCTGAGACCCAGCTCTGTTATACACCTTTAATGGCTCCCAAATGGATTAAGCATAAAGCCAAAAAATCGGTGTACCTTGAGAAGGTTCCATACTGTAGTCCACTGGTGCAGCCCCGTCTCTCAACAAAGTACCCATCCTCTATCCCCCAGCCCCACAAGCCTCCAGGTGCTATGCTTTCTGCCAGGGATTCTCCATTTCAGGCTCACAGCAGTGTTTTGAGGGGGCAGGGGCTGGGGGGACGGATGTCACTACTGCTCTCTTACAGCTGAGGAAACAGAGTCTGGAGAGGTTTTGTAACTGCCCAAAGTTACACAGTCAGTAAGCAGAAGGACAAGAATTTGAAACCAAGCCTGCCCGATTCCAACACATATTTTCTTTCGCCTACATTGGGTCAGTGGATCAGGAACTGTTGGGCCTCTTGAGAAGTGCATGGGGTTATAAGGGGACAACTCAGGAATGTCATACAGCACTATCCTATAGGACGCAGGCAGGAGAATTTCTTTTTTTCCCAGAAATAAAGGCAATCGGAATGAAGAAACAATCGTGTTGGTACCAGGAAGTGGAAGAAGCATGTGAACCCCCACACTGTTCGTTTCCATGAACTCCTAAACTTTTCAACAGAAAGTGATGCTCACCAATTGTTTTGTGGAAACCAAGGAAGGGGCTGGGTTTTGCTCCGACGTTAAGAAGTGTGGAGTCAAAGCGCCATGCACAGATGGGGAGGCACAGAGGCAGAAGGACACGGGCAGAAATGGGGGGGGTACTCGGGCTCTTCCAGAAATTGGCACACGTGAAGCCAAATCCCTAAGAGACAGGGAATTTTTCATCTTTTTTCTCTAATGAAGCACTGAGCTCCAACACGTCCCCATGTATTCAGTGTTATCCCCACCCACCTTTATCCTGTTCCCCTTCCTCGGGGGAGCCCCCACCCCAAGGGGGAGCACTCTGCTCACAGGGCCCAGGATCCCCTCCCACCTCCTACCAAAACCTCCATGCAGGAAAAGCTCTGACAAAGTCATTGACCTTCAGGAGTAAAACTGACTCTTTGTTAAAATCATCACCCCTCCAGGGCTATGATTTTCATTTTTCAAGCAAAAAGGAAAGGAACCACGGAAGTGGAGTTCCAGGCAACAAGGAACAAGTCAGAGGCTTTTCTGAAGGCTCAGACATCTGACAAAGGCTAATCCGACACATACTATGACAGCCCTGATTTTTAAATCTGCTTAAGGAAATTAGGATTTTGAGGAAAGCTGTCAAGGACACACAAGGAAATACCGAAATATAAATTGTCATGCGCTCTAAGAGGGATACTGTGTGATTGTTTTTCCTTAAGTGGTGGCTCCTTTGGCTTTGGTAAAACAGAATCCATGCCAAAGTGAGTATTACACAGCTTTTAAAAAGAAAGCTGTAAGGACATATGGAGACACACACGAGGGTATGAACCAAGCAAAAAGCAAAGCTGTAGAACAGCAAAGACTCTGTATTCCTTTTTGTTGTTTAAATTAACACTGGCACACTGTATGGTTGTCAACTGGCATTCTTTCTCCCCTTTTTCTAGAATCAGAAACCCCCTCTCCTTTGAGTTTATGTGGTCCTGTGCTTCACAGTCCCCAAAAACCATTTCTCCACCTGGTCACAGACATGAAGGTGCCCCTGGTCTGTCGTGTTACTGCACCCCATCCACGGAGATTGGCCCGAGCAGAGCCAGTCACCGTCCTTCACTGGGACGGATGTCCAGGTCCCTGGATAAAGAAGTTCTTCTCTCCACAAGAGCTGCTGCACTGGTGAGTTAGGACCATGGGAATGTAGGTGAACATTTTTCCCACCAAGGGAAGGTGAGCCGTCTGCAGAGGACTGGGAAGGAGAGAGAAGAACTGGATGATGGAGAAGGAGAAAGGGAGAGGAAGAGGAGGAGAGAAGGCTCCCAGTGAACCCCAGGATCCAATCAGGAATCCATGCAGATCTGCTCTCTGACATCCCAGGAACATGGCTATTTCACTTGTGGCTTAAGCTTGTGAGTTTGCTTTCTGCCAGGGGCATATTAAAGATTTGCTCTCCCAAATACCATGAATATATACCTGTGGGCTTCTGGATGTCTCCATCTCCAAATCCAAAACACATCCAGGCAATTTAACAGTACTTACATGTGATAATCTATGATTGTGATTAACGTGGGGTGGAAAAGGTCAGTTTTACTCATTTTAACTTTTTCAATAAGTACCAATTACTTTTTATGACTTTTTTTCCAGTGAAAACATGGTTGTTGTTGTTTCTCTTTCAACAACATTTCTGCCTCCAATTAAGGGCGGAAAGAATCTGTGTTCGCTCTCAGAGTAGGAACCATTAAGTACCCTGTAGGTAGCATAATCTGCAACAGGCAAACTCTCACATGCAGTGCAAAATAACACCTCCGGGACGTACACTGAGTCAGGGCATTGCCTGGCGAGCCACCGCGAGCCGGAGTCTTCCAGAAACTTAATTTAGCCCTCCTTCATCTTTGCCGTGTGTACTAAAATGTTCTTCCTCCATGTAATTGTTACTCAGGGCACCAGAAATGTAGGATTTCTTACCAACTCCCGCTTGCTTCTTCATCATTCGAACAAACCCCAAATTATACTCCATTTTCTCTCTTTCTGCCAACCAAGAACCACCAAGTCACCTCCAAGGAATACAGAACAACATGGCCAGATTCTGTCAGATTAAAATATGAGACAAATTAACCCTCATTAAGAGAACGCACCTGCAACACTGCCTACCAACTGTGAAAAAGCAACTGGCCGCATCCCTGAGTCCATATTGTCTTCACCCCTCATTAAGCAACCCCCCCACCGGATTTTGCTGAGTGGCCACTGCCGCGAGAGGCTGGACCACATGGAGGCGGTTCCGCAGGCAAGTTGGGACTATTTCGTCTATTCCGAGTACATTTATAAAGGACGCACAGGGAAATTGGATTTTAGAAACCGATTTTTATTTTCTGGAAGAAAAAAAAAAAAACCAGTTAACATTTTGAAAGGATGCCAGTTACAGTCTGGTTTATTCCAGGACTTTAAAAGCAAAGGTTCTTTCTGGATCAGTCTCCTGATGCCTTATGCGGCTCAGGGCCTCAGGTGGGCCGTAGAATCAGAGGCTGCCAGAGTTAAAGGAGGGTCTCATTTTCTGCCTCAGAATGGTTCTTGGTTTTTTGTTTTTTTTTCTTTCCCACCAAAGAGCTTCTAAGCAAAAAGTAAACTGTTCCCGATGTAGTTTCTTTGTGGAAAATAACGCTAATGTGAAGTCTCCATGCAGAGCAGCTTTCCTCACAGACCCCCTTGATTCCTCTAACTTTAATAAGAAGACAGAGTTCAAGGCCGTTAGCTGCTCTCCCCAAGGTCTCCTGGCCAGAAATGGGTGAAGCCAGGTGTGTCTGATTCCAGAATCCACATCCGTAATCACAGTGCTATGGAACAGAGGCGTGCACACCACAGCCCAGGGGCCAAATCCAGCCTGCCACCTGTTTCTACAAATACGGCTTCATTGGCGCACAGCCATGCCATTCCAAAATCTCATTCGAGAGAACACCATCAGAAATACATGTCCGGGCATAAAAACAGACCACTGAAAAATCATCCATGTATTGTGTAGGGCTGCTTCATGGTGCAATTGCAAAGCTGAACCTATCTTCCCTCTGACCTTTTATCAGAAAACGTTTGCTGACCTCAGTACAGTTCAATGTCCTGGTCCATGAGAAGAGTAGAGCTCAACTCAGTATCAGAGGAGACCAAAATACCCAATTGATAATGTTCATTGTCCAATAGAACCTACCCATTTGGCGGATACCGTGCCCACGTGGCGGACCTCTGTGCCACGATGACCCAGCCTTATCCGACCAGCCCTACTCTTCTGTAGGCTGCATTGTGGCCCCTGACAAGAGAGAAGTCTCCTGCTTCCTGGCATCAAAAGGTCAACGGTGAGAAGGCCAGTGAGGCCTTTGTGAACCAGGCAAACATCTCCTTCCCTCATCTGTCACTGGCCCCCAGCAACCTTCTCCTGTACAAGCCCCAGAAGATGGGGTAAGCAAAGCCCGTGCCTTATGTGGAATGGACTCACAGGTGTTCCAAATAGTATCTGCCATGTTTTCAGTGACAGCCTTTTACTGGGGTTGGGAAGGCTTCAAGGACAGAAATGCCAAGCTAAAAAAGAGCAGGAAAGAACCACACGTGCTAGAAGAAATGCTTCCAAAATCTTATTTGAGGGAATACCATCCGAAATACATGTCAGGGCATAAATACGGACCACTGAAAAATCATCAACCTTTCATAGTCTAATTGTGGCAAAAGCAAATCAAAATACAGTTTATAGTTGTTGCCATTTTTCATTATATAAGAGAATCATATTCCTTTCTCTTCCAGAACGGCAAATTCGATTCTGGAAATTCCTATTTTTTAAAAAGACGAGTTGCTCACATAGTCATTTTTCCCTTTCTTAGATATTCATTGAGCACTTGCTACGTGCCCGTGTTCTAAGTGCATGTAGGAGCTATGATGGTCCCTGCGCTTACAGAGTTTCCATTCTAGTTGAGAAGACATGTTAAAAAGTAGCAAACACAAATATTTTAGGTAGAGGTAAATGCTGTGAAAGAAGCCATAGAATGTGTAATGGGGGGGGATAATTTTAGGCAAGAAATGCAGGGGCGGATACCTACTATATGCCAGGAACTGCACTAAACTTTAGGGAAAGAGTAGGAAGTGCTGGCTGGAGATGAGGAGCTGTCAATCATCACATCTACATAAAGGGGTTCCAGGCAACAAAACTAGAGTAGTTTTGGGAGGGCAGAAAGGATTTTCAGGAGCAACATCGAGACCCAGGAAGGACCATGTCCATGTCCCACAATGGTGAAATAATTAAATTATGGTATAATTTAGGAGCGCTGGGTGGCTCAGTTGGTTAAGCGTCTGCCTTTGGCTCAGGTCATGATCTCAGAGTCCTGGGATCAAGCCCCACATCAGGCACCCTGTTCAGCTGGGAGCCTGCTTCTCCCTCTGCCCCTCGCCTGCTCGTGCTGTATCTCTCTCTCTCTCTCTCAAATAAATAAAATCTTTAAAAAATAAAGTAAAAGATGGTATAATTTAAAAGTTGTTTCGAAAGATTATATAACAAAATGGGAAAATGCTCCTAATATATTATATCAGAACGGTCATTTCTAAAGCAGTCTTTGTAATGGTTGGTTCTACGTGAGAACCTGACTGGGCCACGGTGTGCCCAGATACTTGGTTAAACATTATTCTGAGTGTGTTGTGAGAGTGTTTTCTGGATGAGATTACACTTGAATCAGTAGACAGAGTAAAGCAAATCACCCTTCCCAAGCGGGTTGCTCCATCCAAGGCACCAAAGTCCCAAAGAGAACAAAAAGGCCAACCTTCCCGAAAGTAAGAAGGAACTCCAGCCTGCCTGACTGGGGCTGGGATATCAATCTTTTCCTGTTTTCCAATGGAAACTGAAACATGGGCTCTTCTCGGGTTGCAAGCCTGCTGGCCTTGGGACTCGAACTGCACCATCCGCTCTCCTGGGTCTCCAGCTTGATGACGACCACTTGGGGACTTGGGAGCTTCTGTAATGGTGTGAGCCAATTCCTTCGAAGTCTCTCTCTGATAGCCACATATGAAGACACACATCTATCTCTCTCCTTGTCTGTACATATATCAAGATCTCTCTATATATGTATGTACATACACACTACTGGCTCTGTTTCTCGAGAACCCTGACGAGTACATTATAGGACTTTTTTAGAAATATTTGTATTTGTAATGGACAGAAAAAACTGTCCATTAAATATTAACAAAGATTGTAACTGAGTAATGAAATTAGGTGATTAACACTTTTTTGTGCTCTTCTGCATTTGCCAGATGCTATACTGTAATAGATAGGTACACACACACACACACACACACACACACACAATTTAGGACACATGAAGCAAAATATGGAATTCTCCAGTCTCCTGGGCAAAGCTATCCATGAACACTCGGGATATAATAGAAACAGGCTATCCCTGCCTTGGGCCCGCGGACCCCCTTCGTTCACCTGCCTAGCACCAAACCCCCGCTCCCCAGACAGCCTTCGGGTGAGGTCTGTCCTCCCGCACAGACCTGCCAAGAGGGAGAGCAGCAGCTGACCATCCAGGCATGAGCACTTTGATCCCTTTAGCAAGAGCAGTTTTCGCTAAAATGAATACATTAATAGCCTGGTTCTGGGGCATCAGCCATGCAAACCTGGCCAGACCGAACCCTTCCCTGCAAGATGGACACAGTCACGACAGTGTGGACAGTCCCGCATCTGAGGCCACACAGACCGTGAACCAAAGAGAACTTTCCTTGTGCTAATGAAGCCTCTCAATAGATACGTCCCACTCGTCAGTTTTTACACAATTCTTCAAGAATCATCTGCCAGATAGTGACATTTCCTTCTCTCATTACTAAAACGAACTCATTCAGGAGTCCAGGGGTGTTCTCCAGTTTGGGGCTCTCAGCACATGGTTCTCCCGACCATCAAACCACACTTTACACCCACCTTCATTCCATCTTCCATGATCCCAAACCACTAAACACTACGCTTCCCAACAGATTCACATAATAAAAACAATACAACCTAAGTCCTACGACAAGCCTATTCAGCTGGGAGGCAGGAACCGGCATCCCCACTGTATGGATGCTAACACTGAGATTTGGAAAGCTGGCTGGTCCACGGTCGCATGGCTTGTAAACGGCAGAGTCAGGGCTGGCCTGTGTTCTAATGCGTTGGTCCAACCCCAGAGCACCATCTACCGGGTCCCACCAGCCTGTGCGCTTAGTTCACGCTGCTTCTCCACCCTCGACTGCGCCTCTTAGCCTCCCTCATAGCTAGCGCCGACACGAGCTCTGCAAGACGTGACACGTGAAGTATCATAAGGATGATTTCATGCTTTAGAGCTCGTTCCTCTAGCCCGGGAGTCGCACACTTAATTACCCGAACTCGGACAGGTGAGGTGAATAAAGGAGGCCGCCGGTTTATGAGAGGAACATGGTCCATAGGGAACGGAAGAAAAAATGTTATCCACACAGCGAAGTCTGTGTCTAAATCCACTGTCGGAAGGCTGCAAACTCTAGCCTGTGGCCAAATCCGGCACGCTGCCTGTTGTGGTATGGCCCACGAACTAAGAACAATTTTTAGATTTTTAAATGGTTATCTAAATACCTTGATTTTTGTCCCTTGCTCCACGAAGCCTAAAATATTCACTCTCTGTCCCTTTATAGAAAAAGTTGGCCATCTCTTGCTTTACAGTGAACCTTAGCCTTCAGAACTAGACACATAGCCACCTGCAGAACCAAAGTCAATAAACCTACCTGTCTATGAAACCGCTCCAAGCCACTTACGAAGAACGTGGCTATTTAATCTGAAAAAAGCTACGAACTGTGGGATTCCAACTGTATGGCATTCTGGAAAAAGTCAAACTATGGCGACAGTAGAAATATGAGTGATTATTAGGGGTTTGAGGGGAAGAGATGTGCAGGCAGAACAGAGAGGAATTTTAGGGCAGGAAACACACGCTGTATGACCCTATAATGGCTATAGGGATGGCTATGTGCCATTGTCCACTTGTCCAAGCCTACAGAATGCAAAACACCAAGAGTGACCCCTAATGTCAACCCTGGACTTTGGATGATGTTGGAGGTCCACACATATTCAGTAATTCTAACAATGATACCACTCTCACGGGGGATGTTTTAACAGGAGGCTATGCATGTGTGAGGGCAGCGGGGAGGTGGAAAACCTCCATACTTTCTGCTCCATTTTGCTGTGAAGCTAATACTGCTTGAAAAAAATTAAGAAAAAAATATGACTCTTGCCCCACTTATGTGCTTTTCGGAGACAAAGTCTTAGCTCAGCATGAACACGGTGACGTCCGTGTCCTGGGTACACATGAAACCACACTCCTCTTTCATCTACACAGAAGACATGGCTAATCAATTGTGGCACCCTTCTCGCTGAGGCCAAGTATGACCTCTGAACCCTCTCAGCACAGCACTCGGGCATCTACTACAAATACATCAGAGTTATCCAAAGAAAGAAAGCCACCTAGTGAAATAAGTCAGACAGATACAGACAAGTACCATATGATCTCACACGTGGAATCTAAAAAAACACACAGACAACAAAATAAAACAACAGCAAAAACTCACAGAAACAGAATAGAACACTGGTTGCCAGAGGCAGGGGTTAAGGGGTGGGGGCACTGGGTGAAGGGGGTCAAAAGGTATGACCATCTAGCTGGAAGATAAATTAAGTTCTGGGATTTAACACGCAGCATGGTACTGTAGTTAACAACACCGTATTGTATGTTTGAAAGCTGCTTAGACACTGGATCTTAAAAGGTCTCATCACAAGAAAAAAATTGATAACTGTGAAGTAATGGATGTGAACTAAACTTGGGGTGGTGATCGTTTCGTGATATATACATATGTCACATCATTATGTTGTCCACCTGAAACTTATGCACTGTTATATGTCAATTATATCTCGGTAACACTGAAAGAAAGAAAAAAAAAAGGAAACCACCTGCCATCTTGGGTCACGACCTTGGAACAGTAATTTTTTTTTTTTTAAGATTTTATTTATTTGAGAGAGAGAGAGAGAGCACGAGAGCAGAGGGAGGGGTAGAGGGAGAAGCAGACTCCCCTCTGAGCAGGGAGTTGGAACAAGTGTTTGAGAGATGTTTTGAGCGCTCTAAGCTACTTTCCTCCCTTGAATCCCACAACAGAGGCTCACGTCTACACTTAAGGACCAGAGCTGGCTTGATTTTCATGGCACTTATTTCAGAGAGGGAGGGAAGAGGCTTTACTCGTCCCGGAGTGATTCTCTAACATACTTCGGGTCTGAGGACTGGAGCCCCCCTGAAAAACTCTGAGTATGGAACTTTTCTGTGGCCAGCTAAGACTTCAGCACTAAACTAATATTTTTTATTTAAAATCCTTTTCTTCCCCACCCCCCCCTGCATTTTCCCAAAATGCTGAAGCATCCTCAAGGAAAGCCTTACAAGCCCCGGGCACAAGGGTCATCTATGTTCTATAAATACTGTGGCCTCTCCAAATCAGGACAGAAACTAAAAGAATCCAAATGCATTTCGATCATTGGCTAGGTTCCTGTTTTCCCGTTCTTGCACCTTCTGCTCCCCAGTGACAACCCCCTTCCCTCAGAATCCTGCACAAACCCAATATGCCTTCCCACCCCCTCAACCACGCGCTTTATTATTATCTTAAGGTCAATACCTTTATAAACGTGCCTTTGACTGATTTTTCGTAGATAACTGGAGGGCAGTTCTTCTTCGCAAGCAATAAAAATACCCCAGCCTGGGATGTTATCAAGATGAAAGTAATTACAAAGTCCTGAGCTGAACTGCCGGCGAGAGCCGGCATCCCTTATTATTGCTTAAATCTTGGAACAAGGAGGACCTGGCTTTATGTAACCATCAATCTCATACCTTTCTTCTTTCAAAAGAGACCTCACCCTTAAAACATACACTCTAAGAAATTATTTGGTTTTGCTAGCATTTCTTCATCACATATTAATATTTTTCCATAGGCATCTTAGGGGTCCAAAGGTAAGTGGATATTTTACTGGCCTTACCTTTTTTAGTTACCCTAAGAATTCACTTTCCCACATAATGTGCTTTTGGGTGTGTGTGTGCACACACGTGTGTATCCCAGTCCTTTCACCCAGATCTGAAGCTAACTGGCTGATAAAGGCTAGTCTAGCAATGCCAAACTCAGTGTCGGTTTCAAACATAATGAAAGAAGCTAAGCATATGAGGGATATGAGCCTAACCTATCCGCGTGGCATGTTCTCAAGTCAGATTTGCTGATTCGTGTGTCCATGGAGAAGAGAAGGCCCTCAATGCCACATCAGTACAGAGTGGTAAGAACGTCATGAGCTTTACACTGACATTGGGAGGTGAGATCCTACCCTTCCAGAACAATATGACTTCAAAAGAAGCCAGAACAGCTTGAAATCATGCTCGCTTGGTACACCTTAGTTTCCTTACTGAAACACCAAGTTTCAGTAATCTGTCAAAAACACCAACCTGTGGGGGTGAGCCACCACTCTGCCATTTTCCAACCGTGTGGTGGTAGCCAAGTCAGTGGAACTCTCTGAGCCATGGGTATTTCACCTAAACTTGGGGATAAGGAGGAGTGTTATGAGGACCAAGGAGATAAGACATGTGAAGACTCAGGAAGCATTTCACAACAATAGAGGAAACAGGGGACTCCTTTGTCCTATAAACAAGAGGGTTAGAGCAGATTATCTTCATGTCTGTAGCTCCAACATTCAACTGGTCCAGTTACTGGAACAAGGGCCAAGGAGACCAGTGAAAATAACTTCTGCTTAGAACTCAGGAGATCTGGGTCCCCAACCAAAGCCAGTGCACTCCCTCTGGCAAGTGACTCTGGCCAAAAAATCCCAGGAAACTTCTAGAGCATTGTATGGCCTCTTAGGCTAACACCTACATGTGCCAAGGATAAACACTTAACATATGGTGACTTATTCCCCACAATAACCAGACAACACCGGTACTATTATCATTCCCATTTTACAGATGAGAAACTGAAGTGGTGAGAGAATAAATTACTTTGCAGAAGCAAAAGGGGGGAGCAGTAAGTGGCAAAATGGCACATGTGCCATGAAACATAGAAGAGATGAGATAGACTGGCCAAGGAGTCACCTTTATACGGGGTGCCCAAGGCATGTCTTTCTGAAGGAGGATTATCTGAGCTGGAGCCTGAAGGACGGAAGGAGCCAGGCATGCAAGGATCTCTCAGTCCAGGGAGAAGAGGGGACTATGTGACGTCCCCAAAGCACAAAGGAGTTGGCTCGAAGGCAGCGTTTCTCAAGCTCTACGTGCATTAGAGTACCTGGAGGGCTCGTTCAACACACACCATTAGGCCTCGCCCCAGGAAGGTCAGTTCAGTGGGTCTGGAGTGGGGCCTGGGAATTGTCATGTCTAAAACATTCCCAGATGATGCTGATGCAGCTGAGCTAGAATCCTCACTTCGAGAACCACTGCTCTAGAAAAGGACCCTACCAACTTTTGATGTAAAGCCAGACGGTAAGTATTTTTCACTTTGCAGACCATCGAGTCTCTGTTGCAACCACTCGGTTCTGCTGCTGGATCACGAATGCAGCCAGACACAATATGTAAACGAATGAGCGTGGCTGTGTTCCAATAAAACTTTATTTACAAAAATAAATGATAGGCTAGATTAGGCCCCACGGGCCACAGTTTGCCAGCCACTGTTCTAAGTGAGTCAGGAGCTAACGATAAATCTGCCTTTAACTCTTTCCAGAACAGAAAGCCAAGCAAGCCCCTATGCCCCTAGCCTCCGCTAGAAACAACTGCACTTTCCCATTCTTTCTGATCACCCGTTTGTGTCTTGGCTTAAAAGCCAGGTGCCTGGGAAGACCTCGTGGACCTCCACAGGGCAGGTCTCTCCTCTGTGGGCCTCTGGCGCCACGTACCTGCTCTGTCAGAGCACAGAGTCCCATGTGACATCCGTGACTGCATGGCCCTATTTCTATGGGAGGGGCACCAAATCTGTCGCCTTCAAACCCCAGTCCGGTGCCTAGTACACCGCCCACCAGACAACCACCGAGAGTGTTACTTGTTGAATGACTGAGTCTTTCGCTCTCCCCTTTCCAAGAGCCATTCCCAGTGGCTTCGAGCTGTACTCGTCATGCCCTAATATGCAGGGTTCACTTGGGAACCTTGTTAAAATGCACTTTCTGATGTAGTCAGTCTGGAGTGGGACCTGAGACTCTGCATTTCTAACGAGCTCCGTGGCCATGGACCACACCTTACGTGGCAAGCATTTACAATCACAGAATAAAGGATCTTTCCGGAGCTACGATGTAAGTGAAGGGCCTTGAATCCCTCTCTCCAACGCTTTTGATACAGAAACCCAGGACTTCGGCTCCAGCTTTCTGACTGATGTTGAAAGAACCCGCACTTAAAAACCAACAAGGGGACGGTACTTTACAAACCTCATTATATTTCCTGTTCCTTTAACTATCACTGTAATTAAGCTCCAAAGATTTACCACACACAACTCACTTTGGCACATGGGGTGTGCTTTGATTTTCAGCTGCCTCAACCTACTGTAATGCCCTTGAAATTCATCCGTCAAACACGGGGACGCCACAGACTGAAATCACGAGAGTCCTCTATTAAGCTCCTGAGCCGTCGGTGCCAGACTTTGTCAAGAAACGGACCCTTCTCAGCATATTCTAAATGTATGTTGTCCTTTTGATTCTGGCCACCGGCCTCTCTAGGGCAGACCCCCCCCCCCCCTTAAAATCAACATGGAATGATAGAGGCTTGGAACTGGCAGGGATCTTGTATTTATCTGCTCCAAATCTAGCCACTAAATGAAGATACTAAACTCAGACAGAGGAAGCAACTTTCCTAGGGCCACACAGAAGCTAAAAGCAGGAGCTAGAATGAGTGTTTCCTGAATTATGAGCTGGAAATCTCATTTCTGGTAATGACTCAAAGTGAGGTCCGCGGCCAGCCCTGGTCCATGTTCGCTACCGATCTATGATGAGATACACACAGAAATCGAGTGAAAGCATTTAGAAAGTCTTATAGCAGGTGGATATTGCTGATATCAAAGCAGAGGTCTGGGGTCTTGTCTCTGAATTTGGGGTCTTGCCAATTCCCGAGTCAAGCATGTGCCACAAGCTGCATCATTACCCATACACAGTGGCACCACGATGAGTTGGAAATTTGAAAAAGAAAAACAAACAAACCAACCTGGTCCTTCACTCTGGCTCCTAGTTTGAGGAGCATTGATCTTTACCACAAAATCTCTCTTGTAACATCACTGCAGACCCACGGCAGTGCCCCAATTCACAATTTAATTTAAAAGCATAAACTATGTTAGTTATTGGTTGGAAATCTCTCAGTAATACGCTTCGGCCACCTCCCAGGACAAACCTTCTCACTGGTAGCTAAGAACCTGAGCTCTGAAAGGGTCCAACTATGGCCCATCCTGGCGCCACCATACTCTTCGCCACGTGACCTTGGTCAATATCCCTAAAGTCTTAACCCTCGGTTTGCTTGTCTGTGAATTGGGAGTAAGAGCAGTGCCCACAGCCTATAAGGCTATTGTGAGAATTAAAAAAAACAAACAAACAAAAAACCCCACAAGAACGCACATAAAGAGCCTCATACAGCTTCTGTCACACATGTCTGTTCATTGTGTGTGAACTACGATCGGTGCAGAAGGTAGGAACACAGCTCCTGGAGGCCGTTGGCTTGGACTGCAACCCCAGCTTTACCAGCTACCAGACGGGTAACATGAGGCAAAAGCCATTTGCCTTCTTTACCCTTGCATCCCTTCCTCTGCAAATGACAAGACAAACGTCACAGGCTCCAGGCGGATGCTGTATGGATTAAATAAGCACGCGAAGCATTTAGGACAGCGCCCAGCGCCCAGCAGGCACGGACATACAATGGAAGAGGGCCTGTCTTACTACCGTCACAGCCACTTTGGAAAGAATTTGCCCTAGAAAGAATTCATACGTGATAGTTGACATGTGTCAGTTGCTGGCCACTCCTTCTAACTGGGGGATGAAAAGTTGATTAAGAAATCAAAGGCAAAAATCAGACCCCAGGGGACCACGTAAGTTAACTCTCACCCGAACAGAGCGAGAAACACGTGCTACGTAAAAGCAGACTAAAAAACCATTTTACCACTTCTTGCTGCCTATTTCTGTTAGGGTTCTGAAATGATTCCATTTATTTACAAATGAGATTATCTAGAGTTCAAGCTTGCCAAGAATTAAGAAACTAGATTATATGGTGTGACATTGATTTCTCTTCTGATGTGGTCAGGAGTAGCCCGTAGAGCCTCTCCAAGCTGCCAAGAGCCATTTGGCAGCTGTTTCCTTGGGCGGCTTGGCCTTGTTCGGCTCTAGCCCCACTGGTCAGGGCCGGGCAGATGGAGTCACACTTCACAGAGGGCCCGGCTGGCTCTCCATCACAGTGCTGAGCTCAGGCCTGCAGAGAACCACGCTGTGTTACTTGTCACGTGACCAGGATAAACAGCAACAAAAGACATCACACTGAGCACTTGAGGGGTGAGCAATGAAAACCCTGGATGCCGAGCCATGGCAGTGTCTACAAATGAGGGAGCAGAGGGAAGCCGAGGACCAGCTCGCCACCTTCCACACCAGCACGAGACAGGGGCGAGGCAGCAGAGAGAGATGGCTTTTCTGGGGTTTCCACCTCACCCTGGAAAAGGGTTTAAACGTTACAGGGTAAGAGAGGCTGAAACCTTGGACCACAGAGCAAAGGAAACAGCAAAGATGGGGCACACACTTCAAGACATCAGAAGAAATGACATCAGCTCTCTGGGCGGGTGGCCTTCTGGGAATGCTGCTGAGCGAACACAAGAGAAAAAGTGGGATTGTTGCCCAAAATCATCACTGGCAGTGATGCTACCACTTCGTCCTGCCTACAGTGGGGACCGGAAAAGAACACTCGATGAGCTCCTGGATGGTCACACACGGGGCTGTCCTGCTGTGTTTATGGGAAACAGAGTGCAAGGCTGCCCTGTCCACTACCGTAGCCACTGGCCACATGTGGCTATTTAACTTCAAAGTAATCTTGCAACAACAGGGATGGACCTAGAAAGTATAATGCTAAGCAAAATCAGTCAGTCAGAAACAGATAAATACCATATGATCTCGCTCAGATGTGGAATTTAAGAAACAAAAGAACAAAGGGGGGAAAAGAGACAAACCAAAACACAGACTCTTAACTAGAGAGAACAAACAGATGGCTACCAGAGGGGAGGGGGTGGGTATGGATGAAATAGGTGATGGGGATTAAGGAGTGCACTTACCCTGAAGAGCACTGAGTAATGTACAGAATTGTTGAATCACTGGATTGTACACCTGAAACTCATGTAACAGGGCATGCTAACTACACTGGAATGGAAATAAAATTTTTTAAAAATGGGAATAATTTCAAAATAAAAAAATAATTTATTTAATAAAAAATAATTTTAAAACAATTCTTAAATTCAAATTAATCTAAATTAAATTAAAAATTCATTTCCTTGGTTGCCCTAGCCACATTTCAAGAGCTCGATAACCCCAAGTAATTAGTGGCTACCATATGCTGAAACATAGCATTTCCATCATTGCACAAAGTTTGGTTGGATAGCACTGGTCTAAAAATAACAGAGTAGGTTGTGTACACACGTCAGTGAGTCGGAAAAACTAAGGACACTCAATGCAGGTGAGGGTGTGATGAAATGAGCAGTGCTCTACTCTGCAGCTAACAAGGTAAATTTGATACATTTCCAGAGCATAACCTGACAATATGTCTCAAGAGCCTTAAAAACAGTCTTGTTTGTTGGCCCAGTCTTCTGCACAAAAGACCCTGTCCAAAGGAGGTAACCCAAGACGTGGTCCCAAAATTTATGTTTTTCACCCAGCACTATTTACTAAACAATTACTTTTCATAGAAAAAAACAGAAATCATGTAAATATACAATAGCAGGGGAATAAAAAATCGATTTCATCATATGACGGAATATAAGGCTACTAGTAAAAATTGAATTTCCTAAAACCGGTAACATAGAGGAAATGACTGACCTAAGTAAAGAAAAAGAAAAAAGATAGCCAAGTGTCTCTATATCGTTACAGTATTTTAAAAATTACATCTACAAATATAAAGGAAAGAAAATACACTGAAATATTAACAGTGGCTATCTCTGGATGCTGGAATTGTGAACAGTTATTTAAATTTCTTTCTATTTCCCTGAAAAATAACACTGTACCTGTATCTCACCTTCCCTGATGCTCAGTCCATGTGGGGTACAGTTCAGAGGCTTACGTGTGTTCACACCTCTAATCCTCACGGCACGCTATCAGGTAAATTCTATCCCCAGCTGGGATACAGTAAGAAAGAGGCAAAGAAGTCCCAGAGGTCATTCAGGGACGGGATAGATGAGCCAGGATGTGGAAGCAGACACCCGGCTCCAGAGTCTCAAACTTCACCCTGTAATCATCAGTGCAACTTTCACCAGAGGATACTGAATGAGGAACTGCAAAATTACCTACATAGTAGCGCAGCTATTATCAGTGTTGCCAGCCTCAGGAAAGGGAAGGTCCAAGCCGGAAATATGACTGAGGTCTAGAAAACAAGCCCGTTTTCCTTTCTTGCACTCCAGAACGTACGAGATGCGCCTGTAGACTCAGTTTTCATGGAACGCTTAATACGGAAGCACTTCATACAAAGCCCTTTGCATCTGTGATCTTGTTGAATCCACAAAACCCTCCCAAACAGTTGCCACTATTCTTCCCATTTTAGAGATGAGGAAGCTGAAGCTCGGAAAGCTAACTGTTCGAGATCACGGGGCTGTGAATCGGAAAACCCAAGATTCATACTTAGGCTGTGGACTGCAGCACCTTCATTCTTCACTGGGTCATAAAATGACTATGTAATTTCTATGTCAGGAGGACACTTTTGAGAGTGAAAGGGAAGCTAATAATTATTCCAGGACAAGAGGCACACTCTGTGTCTGTCCCAGGGAACCCGCTGTCCCTAGGAAATGTAGCTTCTCCGCAATCTTGTTCTCTGGTGTGAAGGTCGCTGGGCAGGACTTTGGACCCGCTGGGGGCCTCCAGCGTGGGCTAGAAGGACAGCACTGTTGTAAATTCCCAGGTAGGTGTTACACGACAAATTATAGATGCTTGCTTCTTGGTGCTCTCAAAATATATACCGGCACGTGACTGTCCAAATGAGCGCTGGGGGCTGATTCAGATACCCCCGAGCAGAATGAATAAGACAAACTCAGGCCCTTTTGATTTCATGGGATGGTGGTGGAAGGTTCCACCTTCGGCAACTGGGATTTGTTTTTATTCTTGTCAATGAAAACAAAGACAAGACTGGGTCGATTTCGCCTACTTCCCAGCCCCAGCGCCAGCCGTAATTCATCATCACATGGCTCCCTGCACACTTCCTCACACATTACTTAGACGAGGCAGCCGGCAGTGGGGGCAGAGATTCTGCTCATCTACAGATCGGATTTGCTGCACTGCCCCCGGGGGTGGCACCCTGCAGAATGCACCCACTGCTGGACGGACCCCCAGACCCTACCTATCAATGCATCGCTAGGGGTCAGCGAGGATGGAGTGACCCAGGAGTGAACTGGCTCCACGATCCATTAAACAGCCCCCCTAAAACCCAGAGCATCAGCCAACTAATGGGGCTTGGGGCCATCATCAGTTCACTGGAAAATGACATCTTCCTGGAGGCTGAAACTGGCTTCTCCATCATCCTGAGAACAGAAGGCGTAAAGGAGGGCCAGACACCTGGGCCTGGAGGCACCTGTCACAACTCACCAAATCACAGAGCAGTGTTTACACGGGTGACAAATGAGGACCACAGGGGTGGAAAGCCTAGCTCTGCCATCATCTTGCTGTGTGTCATAGGGCAGTTCCATTAAACTCTGTAAGTCCCAGTTTCTCCATCTTTAAAAGGGGTAAAATGATTAAAATTCACCTATAGGGTTTTGCAAAGATTAAATGAGGTAATACATGAAAAATGCTTAGCACAGCATTAGGCTTATAGTAAGAGTTTAACTGTTAGCAGTGACAAAATAATTATATCAACAGTGACACAAAATACAACCATAATCATTAGTATATATTAATAGAATTAGTATGTAACATATTACCAAAATATAGCAATAACAATGATTGTTACTATTTTATATTGGGTTTTTTCCCAAAGGTTTTATGTATCTATTTGAGAGAAAGACAGAGAGAGAGAGAGAGAGAGAACGCATGCGCACAAGCAGGGGGGAGGGGCAGAGGCAGAGAGAGAAGCAGGCTCCCAGGGAACCTGATGCAGGGCTCGATCCCAGGACCCTGGGATCATGACCTGAGCCGAAGGCAGACGCTTAACCGACAGAGCCACCCAGAAGCCCCTGTATATTACTAGTATATCACATTTCAAAAGAGAACTACCTGCTAAATATGTTGCCTAAAATTAAGGAGTTAGAATGGAGTAAGACAATAAAATTACGGTGAAAATAGACCAAGAATAAGGCTCTGGATTCCCAGGTGAAAATCAAGGTCAAGGCATTGCTCATGGAAAAACACCTCCAGATGTCAATATTCTTATAAACATCACCTTTGGACATGAGCCAAGTTTGGCAGGAGGTTGTGGAGGGGGAGGGGAGGGGAATCGGAGCTCCAGGGCAGCATCTGAAAGAACACTGATAGTCAGCAGAAGTCTGGTTCAGAGCCCAAATCCCAACTGAGAGCAGAGTCAGAGAAGCACCCTACGCACCTCGGTATCTAATGACGGACAAAATTAGCTCCGTCTCACTACGAACCACTCAGCCTAATGTCTTCATAAACACTTCATTGTTCCTCTCTCTGCAGCAGAGCTTTGGGCAAATTTTTCAGCAAAAACGAGCGAGAGTGGCTTGGAAAACTGTTAATAGAACATAAAAATAGCAACAGTCTAAATTTTTACTTTCCCTCCTCTTCGTCCCCAGGGATGCCACTGAGTTAAAGGGTAAGAGCGCCACACTCAGAACTGTTTCTTTCAATCCCTGACAGGTTCACAGACATGTCTTCCTCCTTGTCTTATTTATTCCCACTTTGTATTTGGCGATTCTCTCACCAGTCTTCATCTCTCTCCCAAATCCAAAGTAATCATTTGCAAACACGATGAGGGAGCCTGCTGGGTTGTTGCTGAACTATCGCAGTTCACACCAGACCCTTGAAAATCTGGAGCTAGAAATAAAAGGGGAGGGGTGCCCCGTGAATCACTGCCCACCCACACAAAATCAATACCGTGGAGGCGGTAAGCGAGCATGGAGAGCCATTTTCCCTTCTGAGAGGAAAGCAGTAGTTACAGTTTCAGCTAATATAACATGTGAATGACAACTTAGTAAAATCGAGAGACTTGATGACTTCCAGCCATCATTCAAGGGCTGGGCTGTAATTCACCATATTACTGCCCAGAGTTCAATACTCAGTTACAGAGTCCCATCAGTCCTTCTGTAGCCACATCCTCCAACACTCTCCTGCCCTCCCTGCATTCACAATCTTCCCATTCTGTTTCTAAAGTCCTTGGGGGAGGGGGGAATGGAGTGGGCAGAAGGGGATACAGCATAATAAACAACTTTTGCCTCCAATTCTTTCCACAACAGGCAATGCCTCCATTCCAGGACTCCTCTGGGTTCTCCTTTTCTTCTCTATTCAGATCAGTCTATTTACAAGTAATGCCTAGGTTTCCTGAAAGCAGGGTCATAAACTCAAATTCAAACCAGTACCAGGTGGACAACTGCTACGGGTGAAGCAAAACAGGGAAGGAGTCTTGTCTTGAGAACTCCTGCTCCAGGCACCTCTTCATCATTCTCTGCTGCACAGCAAACCCCGAAGTCCCAGGAGTTGCTCTCAGCGCAAGAGCTTCCCATCTATTTTGCAGATGGCTCTCTCCGCTTGTTCCCCATCTCATTTTCACAGAAAACAACACAGTGGGGCTGTTCTCAGGTTTACCAGAGAGCTCGGGATTGGTACCGACTGCCTGACTGCTGAACCTCAAAAACACCAGTGACTCTGCCAGCTCCTACAATTAGAGGAACTGAGATTTGAATAGCAGCCAGTAAATTTTCCTGCATTATTGATTTTCACTAAGTGTGTGACACATTGTATTTTCTTGAATCGAGTGGAGATACTTGTTTTCTTAGCAGAGGTTCAATCGATGTTCCTTCTGCCATCAGTCAAAGGGCAGCAGTCAATCTGCGTTGAAAGGCACAAGACCCATTCAATAAAAAACACCCAGGGTTTGCAAGAGCCAGTTCGGGCTTTTCCAGCTCAGTGTCCTGACTCTATCTAGAAAAATTCCAAAATGATTTTCTTCCACCTCTAAATCACCTCTTTTTACTCTCTACCAGAGAGAGCAAGTGCCATCCGTGGACTATTTCACTGCCTTAAGGGGAAAACCATCGGTGAGTGAGAATCTTAAGAATAGATTTATGTGTGACTTTCCCTTTTTGATTCATTGTCTATTAGCTCTCTCCAGAAATGGCAAGAATTCCTTTGAATTAGAGAACCCAGAATAGACAACATGCTCATGTGGAGAAGCCAATCAACCTCAGATGGAGTAGAGATGCCGACAAGAGGCATATCCTGGGGTGATGCAAGCATACTAAGAAATAGCTAGGAATTGAAAAACTGAAAAAACTTTACTAATTACCGAAGGCCCCCCAACAAACACACATTCCCATATACCCTAGGATAGGATGATACTCCCTGAAAATAGGCTGATTTGGTCCAAAGTTTCAGAAGGGATTCATTCATACAACACTGTCCAAAGAATGTTCCGTCCTGAATGTTCAATCCCTGTGCTGTCAAATATAATATCCAGTATTAATAATAATGTGGCTAGTCCAAAGGAGAATTGTAAGCTGAACTTAAGATTTTACATTCAAAGTGAACTTTAAGTTTTATCTAACTTTAATTAAATTATATTTAAATGGCCCCAGTGGTAAGTGGCTACCATATTGGACAGTATAGATGTCCAATAAAGAAGTGTCTATTTAGAAATTCCCACCCAAGTCTCTTGTCCGTGATAGTAAAATCATCAAGAGAAATGGGTCAAGAGCAGTTGTCAGCAAGTACTGATGTGTTCAAAACTATTAGACGTTGTTGACAGTGAAGACCTGCATTTTTAGCCATCTAAAAATACTTTCATGTTGAATTCTTTGCATTGGGGCATTCCCACAAGACGGGCAACTGTTGGTGTTGTCGTGTGGCCAGCGAGGACAAAGTGTTCCCTCTCTAGTTACTGAGTTAGGAACAGATCCAAGTTTGACAAGCCTTGCCCCACTTTGTCTTCCTGCTGGGGTCAAGGGCTGCTAGAGAAGATTTATGAGTTCTATGT
Organism: Ursus arctos; assembly: GCF_023065955.2. Taxonomy (NCBI): domain Eukaryota; kingdom Metazoa; phylum Chordata; class Mammalia; order Carnivora; family Ursidae; genus Ursus; species Ursus arctos. The sequence goes on along the minus strand of NW_026622808.1, from coordinate 53,311,775 downwards.
GTCCAGAGCCAGGCAAGGTCTTCTGAGGCTGTGAGCATCATCAGATGGCAGCATGGCTCTTCCATTGATCAGGAAGCCAGTGGTGATTTGGCTAATTCAGCGGGTTAACTCAGCACCTCCTCCCTTTCCTCTTCTGCTCTAAGGGCCTATGTGGGCAACTTCCAACTCAGCAAAGAATAAAAAATGGTCCAAGTGCAGATTAATCTTGCTTCTCTCTTCAAATTGTTATGCTAAAGATGTTGGGCAAAAACAATTTTACTCACATTTCCACCCATTAAACAAGGAAGACACTTGCTTAATCATTTGCTTAGGTCTGGATGCCCCAGTCCTGGGGCAATTCTCATGTCTCTTGACTTTCTCCTGATAGTTCCTTAATAGTGTTCTTTAAAATAAATTAAACTTTTTAACCTGAATCTATTTGCATGAGAGACTTTATACCACTATACGAAGGAAAATACGCAGGTCTGATCCTAGTTACAGAGAGTTTACTGCACAGTAACAGTTTCTAAATGATAAGTACACATACAGGCCCAACACCCTCTCGCTGACCTTGTAAGTAAGGGTGGTTACTCTCGGGACAATCCTGCCAATCATCCTGAAAGTCAAGGGTGATTATTTGAGATGCACAACCGCTTTTCAACTTCAATTTCACATAGAAATGTGCACTGTGCACCCCTTTGTAGGAATAGGAGAAAATATTGCAACTGCAAAGAGATTAGGGAGTTGTATTGATTGTGGAAAACTTCTTCGTGCTTAACGAAGAAAAGGACTTTGGAAAGAAAGCCTGCTTGCCTCCAATCACCAGATTTTCTATCTGACCCTTCCTGACTCTACCTCCCTGCTACAGAGCACAGACTTCTGCCAACCCTGCCTTTTCTTCCTCAAGAAGCTGAACTTTCTAGGTGCCATTAAAACTCTCTGGAAGATTACACTTCAAGCTAGGATGCCTCGTTCTGGACACACGATGCCCTTCACTTCGAGACAGGTCTGACCTCCATGATGCTAATAGCCTGTCTGTGCAGCGGCCCCTCACAAACCATCATCTCGGATGGCCTCCTTGCCTAATTTTACTACTCTTTCAGAAACAATTATCTGGAGATTAGCCTATAAACCTTCCATATAAAATGGGCAATTATCGATTACTGACACTTCCACAGCCCCACCCCTCGGTAAGGCAATGGTGTAAAAGACCACAGAGACACTTAATCACACCTGTCATATTTCCTTGTGAAATGCAATGTGGGCGCTGGTCTGCTCTGCCCCTCCCACCATTGTCTGACCTACAACCTTGATGGATGGTGAGTGAGAAGTCCACAGGGCTCTAGAGAGGATATGATGGGCACATGGCCTCCAATGTGGCCAACTGTAGCCCAATGATCTAGAGGAGTCGATCCCGGGGCTAGTCTGGGGTGCTGGTGCCTTCCAGTAATAGTCACAGAGCAGAGTAGATACCTGTAGCTCATAATCTGAAGGGTTCATTTCTTTATACATTCATTCAATAAATCTATTTATGTACCTTCTACCTCACAGGCCCCTGCAGCAGCAGTGAGCAAGGTAGGCAAGGTCCCTGCCTTCAGGAAGGTGATTTCTGAAAGTCAGATGATATACAAGTAATCAACTAAATAAACAAGATAGTAAAATCTGATCAGGGCTATGAAGATGGTAGACGGGCGAATATGAGAGCTTAATGGGGGCTGGGTGGTAGGAAAGGACCTATTATAGTAGTTCCACTGCCCGTGGGAAAGATGGTAGTTTTGTTCAGAATGAGAAAGGGTCCCCCCTTACTCTGCACATTTAACACCATCTGCTAGAAAACTGTCACAACATGTATACACAAATCCGTGATGACCATAAAGTAAAGGGATCCCTAGAGTTGTGTGGTCCTTAACCGGCCCAAATCTAAGTAGTGGCTGCCATATTTGACAGCACGGCCAAGAAAGGGATATTTGAGCTGAGGCTTGAGGGATGCAAGGAGACAGTAGTGCTGGGGTTGGGGACAAGCATTGCAGCCAGAGGGGACAGGAGCGAGGCCCTGGCACAGGGGAGGGTGTGGCCTGTTGGAGGAAGGGAAGAGAAGCCCAAGAGCTGATAGGTAGGTGGGGTATTAGGATAGAATGAGGAGTGAGGGGGGAGCAGGTCTGGCTGGACTTTGGGGGCATGGTACAGAGTTCAGACTTTGTCCTAAACACATCAGAAGGTAAACGAGGGGTGTTAAGCAGAGAAATGCCATGAGATCATCTGATTGGTATTTTTCAAACAGACTCAGCTTCTGGGTGGAGACTGTGTTCTAGGGCCTAAGATCAGAAGAAGGTAAATAGGATTTACACCAAGTCCGTGGTTCTCACCTCTGGCTGCACAAGAGAATCCCTCACTAAACATTTTAAAAATAGTGATACCCTGGCCCCACCCACCGAGACCAATTTAGCTGCTGTGAGGGATCAGTATTTTTAAAAGCTCCCCAGGTAGTTCTAGGGTGTAGCTAACGATAAGAACCACTGCCCTCCAGGAAATGTTGTAGAAAAGACTGTAGAAAGTCTACACAGTGGCTCTCCACGCACACTCTCTGAACCTGGAGTATCGGTGTTACCCTGGAACGGGTCAGAAATGCACCTTCTCGCACCCCACCCCAGACCTGCTGAATCAGAAACTCTGGGGGTGGGGCCTGGCAATCTGTTTTAACAAGCCTTTCAGGTGATTCTGAGGCCTTTGATGTTGAACCTCAGGCCTAAAAGATAACATTTTAAAAATGTGAAAATATTCCAAAACCAGAATTCCTAGTACCAGGGAAAATTAGTAATTCTGCCATAAGAAGTAACACTATTGCAGTGGATTACAGAATTAAACAATAATGATAATGCTGCGCCCCGTTTACAAAAACAAAACCAAGTTTTCACCCCCGGAAGGTATGCCTGGAATGGCTTTTCCAGTAATGGTAATGAATTCCCAGCACGCCACTCGCACTCCCCAGGAGGAACTCAAGCCCCAGATCTGCAAGAGTGCTGGATAACAGCCACCAAGCAAGGGACTGCTTTTCCATAATGCCACACTCTAAGAAAAGGTTTTCATCTATGTTGCCTCATTTGTATCTTGTAGCAACTCCACAAGGTAGATTCTGTTCCCATTTCACAGGTAGGGAAACTGAGAATCGGATAGCTGGAGTAACTTACAAAAGGTCGCACAGCCCAAAATTAATTCTGTGTCTACTTTAAGCTTTCCACCCACATCTTTCCCCATCTATCCCGTGCTATCTGATGAGACTTACCTGAGCTAAGCAAAAGTAGTATTTGAAATGGCTACTTTAAAATGCTTTAGAGTGAAAGGGCATCCAAATTCTGTCTTCCAGCCAAACTGATGGACCACTGCCAGCGCAGTCTAAGGACAGACATCAGTTTGTGTAGAAGGGAAGAGGCCTGCAGGCATCTGCGGGCGATGCTGGGGGCAGGGAGGCAGGCTGGGGGTGGCATCCTCAGCTCAGCCCAGGTGGAGGTCAGGTTCCTCCCCGCTGCCACAGACCTGCGTTCTCAGCCCAGACAGCCCATTAGTGTCACCTGGGAAGCTTACACATCACAGTGCCAGCCCCCCACCCCTCCCTTCACAGGATCCTAACTTCAGTGCTCTAGGCTGGGATCCAGACATCATTAACCATGAAAAGCCACACGTGTGACTTAACTGTGCAGGCACAGGTTTGAACCGTAATTTCAGAGGGAGGGGCGTCAGGGAAGAAATACAGAAGCTATTTTCTGGAACAATCTCTTGAAGCTCTGGGCACACACTAGGTTCCTCACAAGGTCACTGACAAGGAATTGTAAAAGGAGCCCTTTGGTCCCTACCCTACCCCAGCCTTGGGGTCCCGTGGGCGAAGGCAGCAATGGGGAACGAAGGTGCAGGGAAGCAGGAGAGAGACTTCAGTGCACAGAAAAGCAGTTCTGAGTAGCAGCAGCACTGGTGTGGCCGGACCAAGCGGCGGCGGCCACGGATGCCTCACCGCTGTGCAGCTGAAGGCAAGGGAAGGCAGCGAGGATGCGGGCCCAGAGCAACAGAGTTGCAATGAGCACTCACCAGATGACCCCCCCATCCCGGGGTCTCCCAGAATTAACAGCTAGGGCTCCTGTGGGAGGGAGCTGACAGGTGAGGGTCAATGACATTTGGTTGGCAGTGGTGTTCTGCTGAGCAAAATACTCTGAATGCACTCAAGGCTGCATTCCTCTGCATCCCCATCCAGCCTGCCCTAGTCTCCACCTCTAACTGCATGACAAGAAGCACATAAAACTCCCCCTGATGACAAGCAATCAGTCCCCCAGTGCAGGGCCGGTGGGGGTGGCCGAGAACCAGGCATCCTGGCGAGACCTGCCTCCAAAGAGAAACAGCGACAGAAACCCCGCTGAAAGTCACAGCGCTTGGCAGGCTTCCTGCCCCCCCCCCCCCCCCCGGCCCTTGGAAACCTGTTTCCCTTAATTGCAAGGGGACTCCATCCGGAGAGGCATTCCAGGGGCTCAATGCCTAGACTGAGGCCAGTAACGACAATGGCTCTCCACGGAAGGATTAGCTGAAAGCCTGTGACTCCAGAGCAAATCAAAGGTGCTCGTAAGAGAAGTTGGGATGGTGCAGGTTGCCCTGGAACCCGAGAATAGATACGGTCTTTATTGTGGCCACTTACAGGAAAGGAGGCCCAAGGCAGCATTTCTACATGTAATTATGCTCTCATCCCAGCCCTGCTACGAAGGGAACATGAACTTTACTGCAGCGCTCACCACCGGTTTTCATTTTACTGCACAAGCGAACTCATATTCCACCAGGAAGATGAAAGGGTTCAGCTTGTGAGGCTGTCAGACATTTGCGCTTACGAATTTAGGGAAGCTCCTAAATCATGACTGAAGGACGGCTTCCAATCTCTCTTCCCTTGTTTGCAGGCTTTCTAATATTTCCTCTGCTCTTGTGGTATCTTGGAGCAATCACGCTAATAGGAACAATTTAATGGAGTCCTGGGGAGTCAGGAGTTTGGAGGATTAAATTTCAACACTCAGCTGCTTATCATAGAGAAACACCCTTCTTCCACAGATGCCCTGGATTCCAGACTTACTCGTTTCTTGCTCAGAAGAACCAGCTGCACCTGATCAGGAGTGAGGACTTAGAAATGTGCTTACAGCTCCTTTAAATCCCGGTTCCCGACAAGGATGGGCTGAGGGCAGGAAAATGTTAATCAAAAATTAGCACTGACCACTGGCCTGCAAAGACTAAAGGGTCATTTTTCTCAACACTCAGAAGTCCAGTCTTCATCAAAGCAAAGCTGCCTTCCCCTGCCCTCTCTAACCACCCACCAAGTAGCTCCAGCTGGAATCCTGGAGGCTTTCCTACCCTCTTCCATCTTCCACACACCCCCACCCATCTAGCCAATAAGCAAATTCCCTCAAAGCTAACATTTCTTTTTGATACACCCTATACTCTCCAGCGTCGGGGCTTTGCTGCGGTTTAGACCTCTTCATCTCCTGGCTCTATTTGGTTATTCAAATATTTGTGGAGATGTCACTATGTACCAGGCTTCTGGGCTGGGATCACAGGGGCTCATATGCTCTCATGGGAAAGAAACATGAAATCAGTATACCAATCAATGTTTAATAACCTATGTAATAAATACTGCCCAAAGAAGTGCCGTTTGAGGTGGAAGTAGGCGTAAGTGCCTCTGGGGTTTAACTGTTGAAACATAAATTATCTGACATTTTTAGAACACAGAGAAGCCCAGCTTCTGGTATAAAGAGGTGCCTATGGAAGCCAGGGGTCCAGCACATAATAACGGTAAACTCCAGACAGCACACATACGTGCACACAAAAGAACAAAGACCTGGAAGTATGAAGCATGAACAAAAACAGACATTCTGGAGGGTCGTCAAAACTTGGAAGAAAAGCATAAAATCAGTTAGTTGTCTCTACAGTTTACAGCCTGAAGACAGGCTGAAGTTGGCACACGGGACAGCTACGACTCTGAAAAAAAAATACCACTCTTTGGGGATGCCTGGGTGGCTCAGTCGGTTAAGTGTCCGCCTCGGCTCAGGTCATGATCTCAGGGTCCTGGGATCGAGCCCTGCATCAGGCTCCTTGCTCAGGAGGGAGTCTGCTTGTCCCTCTCCCTCTGCTGCTCCCCCTGCTTGTGCTCTCTTTCTCTCTCTCTCCCTGACAAATAAATAAATAAAATCTGACAAATAAATAAATAAAATCTTTAAAAAAAGGAAAAAAAGAAAAATGCCACTCTTTTGGACCCGAAGCACAGTTTGGAGCTATCACAGCACTGGAAAGTAAGGAGAGAAGCCTAAAGAGGGGAAAGCCAAAGAAGGAGAAGTGCAGTTTCCATACAGAGTCTTTGTCCAAGTGCCTGGCTGGCCTGAACTAAACGTGCACAGAGCAGATTTCAAAGCAGGCCAGCTAAAGATGAAAGAACAGAGCTAAGATTTGACCTATTGCTCAAAAGTCAGAGTCACCATTCAACTTCCACCCGGTTAGTTGCCTGGTAAAACAAACACACCAAGAGTCTACAGAAGAATGTAACGGAATCCAGAGTTTCTATGAGGTAACATCACAATATCCAGGGTATAATACAAAATTACGCAGTATGCAAGGAACCAGGGCTGAGCCAAATGCCAGAGCAGAGACAATAAATAGAGGCCAATCCTGAGATGACCCAGACACTGGAATCTGAAACTATTCTATGTTCAATAAAAAACAAATTTTCTCATAATGAATGAGAAATGGAAACTATAAAAAAAAGAGACTCCAATGGAAATTCTGAAACTGAAAATTAAAATACGTGAAATTTAAGTCAGTGGATGGGCTTACTGGAAGAATGGAGATGGCAGAGGGAAGAATTAGTGAAATTTCAGCTAAATCAAAAGAAATGATCAAATCTAAAGCACACAGACAAAAAGGATTATGAAAAATATACAGAGCCTCACAGGATTTTGGTTTGATACCATATGGATTCGTTTTTAGATAACTGCAATCCTAGAAGGATGATAAATAGAAACAAAAAAGAATACTTGACTGTAAAACATCCAAAGTTTCCTTAATTTGGTTAAAATCATACATTTATAGGTTTACAAGTCTAAGCAAACCTCAAGTAGGATAAATACAGAAAACAATGCCTAGCACTTCATAGTCAAAGCACTGAGAGCCAGAAATGAACAGAAAAGGTTAAAAGCAGCCAGAGAAAAAACAACATGTTACATACAGGGGAACAAACATTTACACGATCACAGATTTCTCATCAGAAACAATGGAGACCAGAAGACAGTGGAACAACATCTGTAAAATCCTGAAGAAAACCCTGTCAAGAGAATTCTTTATTTAACTAACATGTCCTTTAGGGGGGCCTGACTGGCTCAGTTGGTAGAGAGTGCAACTCTTCTTCCCAGGGTCATGAGTTTAAACCCCACATTGGGTGTAGAGATTACTTAAAAAAATAAAAAGTAAGATGCTAAACTGTCTCTCAGAATGAAGTCAAAATAAAAACATTTTTTAAAGATTTTTTTATTTCTTCATTTGAGAGAAAGAGCATGGATGCAAATGAGAGCAGGAGCAGGGGGGAGGCTCCGAGGGAGAGGGAGAAGCAGACTCCCCGCTGAGCAGGGAGCCTGATGGGGGCTCAATCCCAGGACCCCGAGATCATGACCTGAGCCGAAGGCAGACGCTTGACCAACTGAACTACCCAGGCACCCCATTTTTCAAAATAAAAACATTTTTAAATCAAAGAAAACTGGGGTATCTGGATTGTTCGGTAGGTTAAGCATCTGACTGGTTTTCAGCTCAGGTCAGGATCTTACAGTTGTGAGATACAGACTCGCACTGGGCTCCACACTGGGCCTGGACCCTGCTTAAGATTCTCTCTCTCCCCCCCACTCTGGCCCTCTCCTCCTACCCTCTCTCTCCTCTCTCCCTCTCTAAAAAAAAGAAAGAAAGGAAACTAAGAAAATTTGTTACCGTCAGACCTTAACTCCAAGAAATGCTAAAGGAAGATTTTTAGGCTAAAGAAAGGTAATTTTTCAAAATCAAAATAAAAAGTTTTATTCCTAAAATTGTTAGTGATTCAAATACTGTCAAAAAAATTACATTAAATGAGGTGTGAGGTATTAATGTTTATCAAATGGGGACACTAACTTTAAAAGATCAAGGAACACCACTCTCAATAGAAGTCATAAAACAAGAGTGAAATGATTAAGGTGTGGTCTAGCCATGTATAATTGCATATTATTCAGAGAGTAAAATGGTCCTCATGAACAGTTTTTTGTAACTTAGAAAAAATGTCTGTTACAAACTAAATAAAAGTGTATCTGTAAAACCCTAATGTATGTAACTTTTGATGTAACTTTTCTTTTTCCTGCAATCTACGTTAAAGAAACAGAAAATCACACTAAGAATAATGCATAACATGTTCATTACTGTGTCATTTTTTCCAGCAAAAACCAAAAATTGGATGGAACCTCTTTCAGTAATAGATTTGTTAAGTATAAGTTACATTTTTAAAATTCATTATTATACAAGCAATAAAAACTAGCTTTAAAGACTAATGGAGGGCACTGGGTGGCTCGGTCGGTTAAGCGTCTGCCTTTGGCTCAGGTCATGATCCCGGGGTCCTGGGATTGAGTCCCACATCAAGTTCTCTGCTTCATAGGGAGTCTGCTTCTCCCTCTGCCCCTCCCCCGACTCGTTCTCTCTAATAAATAAAATCTTAAAAAAAATAAAGACTAATGGCAAAAATAATTTTCATTACAAAAAGGATAACAATTTATAATGTGCATATATATTTACACTCCCATGAAAAAAATACTGTGAAGTCTAAAGCACACATCGGTGATTATTTACGGATGGTTTCTCACTGGCAAATGTCATTTTTTTCTTTATATTCTTTCTAAATTATTTAAATAAAGAAATAATTGGATACGTTTGGATATACAGTATGGTCTAAATTATATTTTGACATGCATAGGAAAAGACGACTAGAATAAAATTCCCTAACATGGGAATCCTCCATGGGGACACTTTCTTCAATGCGGTCTGGTAGTTTTGTACCTAGATATGGTCCGTGATGCGTTCCCGCTTCCTGAAGAGAGGAAGCAGCTCTATAACTTGATGGTTGAGGAAACAGGCTGGGGCTCCACATTGCCTGGGTTGGAAGATCAGCTCTGGCATTTATTCTAGGTAATCTCTGCCTCATCTGCAATATCCTGACTCCTAAGGTTGGTAGGAAGATTAATGAGTTAATTTTTGTAAAACGTTCAGAAGAGTACCAGGCATTTAGTGTTAATAGTGTGTTAAATAAAAACTAAAGAGAAAATTATCCTAAGGATACAAGCAGATTAAAATGTTCACGAAAACATGATTGTAATAGGAATAAAAAGAAGAAATGGCTCACAAGAGATTAGTTAGAATGGCAGAACGAGTAAGAGCACAACCTGTGGGAGCAGCCTGCCAGGGTTCAAATCCCACCCCTGCCGTTCCCTAGCTGGGGGGCACTGGACAAGCCACGTCATGTCTCAACGCCTCCCTCTTCTCATCGATAAAATGGAGTAAGTAACTGTACTACAACAGAGGTGTTGAAGGGCTAACTAGGAGGATATTAATAAAAGCCTCCGAACAGTGTCCGGTGTACGGTAAACACTATATTCAGTGTTTCCTCCTGTGGGGGATGTTGATGCGGTGGTGATGGGACATCTATGTATGATCGTATGTGTCTTCCACATACTGCTGAGGGAAAAAATCAAAGCTTGCTGCAGACGCTGGAGCCCTCCGCAAACCCCAGGGGAGAAATGGAAACTGTATCCACCAGGAAGGAGGGGGAGGCACCTTTTGTAATTTACACAAAAGCACATTGGAGATGAAAGCCTGCTCTCTGGAATAGTTAGTAGGATCCCATTCATGTGAAAATGAAAAAATGGGCATTTATGTTTGCAAATGCCCATCCATGTTAAGTTATATCAGGATGGTGGGCTCTGGATGCTATCATTCTCCTTTCTGAACTTTTCCACAGAACCCTTCTCATCCCGTGCCCAGGGCATGCCTGTTTGTATCCGTGTGCACCATGGATCTGCCTACCGATAGAGAGAGAAACAACGGAGAATTTGGTGGCCAACATTCCACCTGTGTGTAGGTGTGGGTGCAAGGCTCTGGAGGGAAGAAACCCTAACATCTATATACAAAAATGAACAATTCCCATCCCTGGGCTCAAGCATTTTTACAGGCTACTTCCACAGCTTTCTGTATTAATGAGAATAGTTCTAAAAAAAAAAAGTTTTCTAGATTTTGAAACAAAGGAAAAGGAAACATAGTAAGCAGTTGTCTTTGGTGGCAATGTTACGGAAATTTCGTATTTTCTTATATTTTCCTATAATGAATGCGTGTAACTTTAATACTCACAATATGCTATATATTGCTGAACTATACATGGTTCATCCACTTCCTTACAGTCGAAAATAACAAGGATGATTAAAAGTTACATTTATGAAAACACTTTACAGGTGATAAGGGTAGTTTCCCCCATTCTCACCCCTCCCCCTCCCCAAACGCAAAGCAAGTAAGTGAAGCGTGTGTTTTTCAGCAGACAACTCTATTTTATCAGTTAGCAAGGTGCATGCCCTCGGCAGATTCACTACAATAAAGCTTTGGCCATGGTTTAAAGTTTAGGAAACCTCATTTCCAAGTTCGTGGTATGTCACATTCCCAGCTTCCCTTAGGAATGCTCTAGGAGGTGACTGGCTTAATTATAGATTATATTTATTCTCTATATTCCTGGCGGTGCTGTGCTCAAACATTTTCATAGCTAGAGAAGAGTGGTGAACGCACATGTACACACACACACACACACACACACACGTGCACAGGCCAGAGTGGAAAAATAAAACCAGATATTAAATACATATCATACCCTCCAGACTGTCAGGCAGAGGAAAGACTAGGACACATGTATGAGCCCACAATCTCCAATGTGTTAAAATAATTTAATTGGGTATTTCATGGCACATTTTGCATTATTATGGCTCCCTTTGGATGCAACAAATGATTTGCTTCAGTAATAGAGTCCCAAGTAGTGGCATTATGTGATTAAGTGAGTGAGAACATCGACCATTAAATTCAGTTCAGTCATGCTTACATCCATCTTATTTCTTTTTTATAATTTAAATTTTCCTACTGGTATATATTCACCTGAGACTATTTTTAAGTAACCTGTTTATGAGCGTTTCTCTTCTTACTTTTCACCCAATTACGGCTGCACTTGGAGTTTGAGAACTGCAATTTGATTCTCCTTTGTTAAGTGGATCGACCATTATGTTAGAAGGCGGGAGAGTGCAGTCCTCAATTTCCATATTTACAAGGGCTCTCCAAAACATTTCAAATGGCTTGTTTTGTGGGCCTCATGGCTCTCCAAAACGCTTCAAATGGCTTGTTTTGTGGGCCTCATAAGCACTACCAGTTTATTGGGCTTGAACCCTCGATGAGAACTCACATAGTCAGTAAACAATGGTCTTGGCCTCTCTACATATTAAGTTCAATGGTGTACAGGAGGCCAAAGGAAATCATGGTGAAAAGTTTTAAAACAGCTTGAAAATTCTAGAGGAATCGTTCTTGATTTCGTTGGCCCATGGCTCTCTTGAAGATGTGTGAGAGTTGTAGGCACTCTCCCCAAAGCAATGAACACACACGAAACAAATGTTGCACATTATTTAAAAGGTTCACACATGCACATCCCACCCAGTAGCTCATAGAACTCCACATCAGAACCCCTTCTCTCGAGCAGCGGTTCTCAACCAGGGGCTATTTTGCCCTGAGAGGACATCTAGCAACATCTGGACTCAGTGGTGCTTGCCACAACTAGAAGGTTCGGGTGCTAGGAGGATCTAGTGGTTAGAGGCCACGACGCCTGCTAAAACTCCCACAATGCTCAGGACACCTGCCCACATGGAAAATCATCTGACTCAAATGTCAGTTGTGCCAAGGCTGAGGAATCCTGTTCTACAGAGTAAGCCAAAAATCCCTGTGGAATACTAGACCCAGCTCCATATGGGAATCCACCCAGGAAGACTAAACAAAAATCATGGAGAAATCCACACAATTTCACCTTAATTCATTCACTGAACCAATTATTTATTCAACACACTTCTAAACATCCACTCGGTGCCAAGTGTCATTGCAGTCACAGGGACTCCAGAAGTGAAGAGGACAGAGTCCCTCCTTCTGTGGAAGGTAGTCATTAAAAATAAAGTCAGTTAAGCAAATACTCATTTTAAAAATGGTGCTATCAGTTAGGAATGAGTTCAGCTGCATGCTTAATACTTTAATCAAATAGAGATTTGTCTTCACCAGGTCTGTTTTCATGTAGAAGCAAATACAAGGATAGGAAGTCCCAGACATGCAAGGCTCTGCCATCCTTCACGTTTTGCCTCCTCTCTGTTCCCACAAGAGAGCTGCTGCTCAAATCCTAATGCCAAACAGAGAAGGCAGAGTGAAGGACGAGGGCAGAACAATCTACAGACCAGTTAAGTCAGCCTCTCTTAAATGGAAATGATTATCTGGAAATTGCACCCAGTAGACAGTTCCTTACACTCTATTGGCTATAACCGGGTCACATGACCGCACACAGCTGCAGGGGAGTCTGGGAAGGTAAGTATTTTTAACTGGGCACATGGTTACTCTGAGAAAAACCAGAGTTCTGTTAATAAGGAAGAAAGGTAGAATGGTTATTGGGGAGGTAATCAGTACTATCTGCCGTAAAGGTAGTAACTGCAAGAAAACAGCTTCAAGAAATACTAAGGGAACACTTGGGAGAAGCACAGAAACTACTTTGAAGCCCTTACGGGAGAGGGGAGTCTCCCAGACATGGAAACAGAGACTTGAAAATGAGTAAGAGTTGCCACCGGAAAGGGGGTATTTGAGCAGTGGGATGGCTGTGAGGCAACAAAATCATCCAACAGGGGGAGCCACGTGTAGAAAGGCTAGAATGGGGGAAACAGAGCCGTGAAGGATGAGGCAGGGTGGGCAGGTCAGGCAGGTAGGGCAGGACACTGCAATCCTTGTTAATCCGGAGGGTAATGGCAGCCTAAATAGGTTTAAAGCAGGGAAGTGACACTATCTGAATGTCCATTCAAAACATCACTCCAGCGCAGTGTGGTACGCCCTTGTCGTGGGAAGCAAGACTTGATACAATAAAGCCAGAGTGGTAGCCCTGAGGACGGAAAGACTGGATCGCTCATGTTTTTACAACATAAGCCTATTACCCGCCCCTCAGCCATGAAGCAGGGGTGGCATGGGAAGGCTTTGTTAGAAACAGGGACACTACCTGAGCCTGTGCTGAAGGGATGTGTTGCAGAAAACCCTCGTCCTGAGAAGTTCCTGAATCATGCAGTCATTTCCATGTTCTTCAGTCCTTGAAGATGTGACAGCCTTGGACTATTTTTCTTCTGCAGTCCTTCAGGCAAATGTTGGTCACTCAGCTCAGCTAGCAAGGTTTGTCCAACACAAAGCCAAAGGACTTCTACCGGCCCCCTCCTGCCTGATGATGTTGACGGCACTTCCTCAAGCGTTTCCCAGGTGCACCCGCCACGCTCTCTACGCACAAGTCTTACATCTCCATCTAACTGGGGGCCCTTCCACTGCTTCTCTGAAACAGCCCCTGTACTATCTCTCAAGCGCCTTTGGTATCACTGGGAGCCATGACTCCTCTTGTCCTCTACAGGACAACGGTGGAAGGAGAGACTGCAGAGAAGTAAACGCCACACTCACCTCAAAATAACATGGCGAACACTCATTGACCAAAAGATCTTACTGTATGTGACCGTGACACTCATCAGCAACAATTATGCACTGTTGCCTGCCAAACACTAGTGGATGAGAGCGTGTGATGTCACATGCTGACTATACCCTCCAATGTACTAGGAAAGAAAGCTATGTATGAAGATATTTTTGAAAACATGTCCATCGAGTAGCATTATAAAAAAAAAATCTGTTAGTTGGCAGGTAACAGGATTTATCCTTCAAGGAAGGTCCTTATTCATTCATTGGGAAAGCAGTAGCTTCGCAGTATAGTTCTGTATATGTGTAAACCATAGGTACAAAGTCAAATTATGTGTTACAAATATTCCTTTCAAATAGTTCTTCTCGTATCTGACCATAGAGTAGAAGATCATTTGTTCAGAAATCTGAATACTGGAATAATTTATCTGAATTATTTAATAAAACTTTCTAATTATAATTCAATATTTTATGAATTAATGTTTTTAAAACAGCTTTATTAAGATATATATATACCATAAGACTTAGCCATTACCCCCCCAAATTTTCCCAAGTCCACTTTCACTTAATCCTCATTTGCTTCCCCCGCCCAAGGCACCCACGGTTCTGCTTTCCAGCTCTACTACATATGCCTTTCCTGGGCGCTTCCCATAAATGGAATGATACAACAGGTAGCCTTCTGCATCTGGCTTCTCACACTTAACATGTTTCTGAGAATCATCCATGTTACACATGTATGGATTCCTTTTTATTTCTGAATGGGATTCCATTACATAGATACACCACATTTTGCTTATCCATTCACCAGTTGATGGACATTGGGATTGTCTCCAGCTTGGGGCTGTTATAAATAATGCTGTTATGTGTCCATGTCTTTGTGCGAACTTATGTGTTCATTTCTTTGCGGTAGATTCCCAGAAGTCGAATTGCTAGGTCACATGGTTATTTTTACCTTTTTTTTTTTTTAAGATTTTATTTCTTGGGGCACCTGGGTGGCACAGCGGTTAAGCGTCTGCCTTCGGCTCAGGGCGTGATCCCAGCGTTATGGGATCGAGCCCCACATCAGGCTCTTCTGCTATGAGCCTGCTTCTTCCTCTCCCACTCCCCCTGCTTGTGTTCCCTCTCTCGCTGGCTGTCTCTATCTCTGTCGAATAAATAAAATCTTTAAAAAAAAAAAGATTTTATTTCTTTATTTGAGGAAGAGAGAGAGAGAGCATGCAAGCATGAGCACAGTGAGGGGCAGAAGGAGAGGGAGAAGCAGACTCCCTGCTACAAGGGAGCCCTGCGCGGGGCTCGACCCCAGCACTCTGGGATCATGACCTGAGCTGAAGGCAGATGCTTAACCAATTGAGCCACCCAGGCACCCTGATTTTTAACTTTTTAGACACTACTAAACTGTGTTCCCAAGAGGCTGTACCATTGTATATTCCCATCAGGACGGCATGTTACTTAAGTTTCTCCACATACCGCCAACATTTGATACTGCGTGTCTTTTTGATCATAGCCATTCTAGTGGATATACAGTGATACCTCGTGCCAGTTTTATTGGATTTTCTGTAATGATTAATGATGTTGAACATCTTTTTTTATACATTTGTTATCTATTTTTTTGGTGGAATATCTATCCAACTCTTAAGCCACTTTTTAAAAAGTGGGTTCTTATGACTGAATTATAAGAGTTTTTCAAATATACTTCGGCTATAGTCCTTCATGAGATACATGATTTGTGAATGTTTTCTCCCAGTCTGTGTCTTTTCACTTTCTTAATGGCATCCTTTGAAGCATAAAAGTTTTCCAGGTTGATTCAACAAATATATAGATTTTTTTCTCTCTTATGAATCATGCTCTTTGTGTTGTAGGTAAGAGATTGCCTTGCTTTTTGAAAAATCTGGTTTGACAATCTCTGCCTTTTGACTAAGGTATTCAGATCATTCCCAGTTAATGAAATTACTGATATAGTTGGAGTTACATTTTCCATTTTATTTATTTTTTGTTTCCTTTTTTTGGTCTTGTTTCTTCTTGATTGCCTTCTCTTGCATTAAATAACTACTTCTTAGTGTACTATTTTAATTCCTTTATGAAATATTTTAATTTTTTATTATTTTCTTAGTGTCTGCACTAGGAATTAAAACATGTGTCTTAATTTACTGCAAACTACTTAATATTAATACTAACATAACTCTGCTAAAATATAGAAAATCTGCTTCAGCATGGCCCCACTCCCTGCTCTTTTGTTTCTATGAACATATGTGTGCATATTATATATAAAATACAGTGCTATAATTAGCACTTTATCTGTCTTTTAGAAAGATTAGAGAGGATATCAGAAAGATATATTTACAGAGTTTCTTATATTAATCTATATTTATCATTTCTGGTGCTTTTAATCTTCTTTAATGAAATCAAGTTATATCTAGTGTCCTGTCCTTTTAGCCTGAAGGATTTCTTAAGTATTTCTTGGTATGTCTGCCAGCAACCAATCTTCTCAACCTTTGCTTATCTTGGGATGTCTATTTTCCTTCATTTGTAAGGATGGTTTTTCTGGATATAATATTCTTAGCTTATGGTTTTGGTTTTCTTTTTTTAAAAAGATTTTTATTTATTTGAGAGTGAGAACAAGCACAAGCAGGGGGAGGCACAGAGGGAGAAGCAGGCTTCCCACTGAGCAGGGAGCCTGACACAGGGCTCGATCCCAGGACCCTGAGATCATGACCTGAGCCGAAGGCAGGTGCTTAACCGACCGAGCCACCCTCACACCGCCGGTTTTCTTCTTTTAGCACTTTGACTACATGATCCACTGCCTTCTGGCCTCTATTGTTTCAGATGAGAAGTCAGTTAGTCATAAATCATACTGATACTTCCCCTGTCTGTAAAAAGCCATTTTTCTCTTACCGCTCTCAAGAATTTCTATGCCTTTCACATTCACAAGTTGGGCTGTAATGTGTCTAAATGATAATCTCTTTGGCTTTACCCTACTTGGGGAATGTTGACCTTGGTAGATGTGTGTTTTCCATCAAATGTGGCAAGTTTTTAGCCATTGCTTCTTCAAAGAGCTTTTCAATCCCCTTCTTTGCCTTCTTTCTTTTAGAACTATTACATTTATGTTGGTTTATTCGATGCCCCATTTTTTTCTGAGGTTCTGTTCTTATTTTTATTCTTTTGTTCCCCTCTCTGAATAGATCATTTCTATTGATCTATCTTCATGTTCACTGATGCTTTCTTCAGCTATCTTGAATCCATTTAGTGAACTATTCCTGTCAGTTATTGTGTTCAACTTGAGAATTTCCATGTAGGTTTTTTTTTTCCAGAATTTCTATCTCCTTATTGAGAGTCTAGTTGTTAATTAACTATCATCACACTTCCTATGATGTTTAGTTTTATGTGTCCTCTTGACTGGGCTAAGGGATGCCTAGGTAGCTAGTATTTCTGGGGGTGTAAGAGTATTTCTGGACAAGATTAGCGTTTGGATCAGTGAACTGAATAAACAGATGACCACCCCAATGTGGGGAAGCACCATTCAATCCCTTCACAGTCCGAATAGAATACAAAGGCAAAGGAATGGTAAATGTGCTCTATTTGAGCAAGGACATCCATCTTTTCCTGCCCTCAGACACCAGTTCTCCTGGTTCTGGGGCTTTCGGACTGGGACCAGGACTTAGACCATCAGCACCTCCTGCCCCCCGTTCTCAGGCCATCAGACGTGGACTGAATTATACCACCAGCTTTCCCAGTTCTCCAGCTTGCAGATAGCAAGTCATGGGACTTCTTGGCCTCCATAATCATGTAAACTAATTAATATATATATTTGGAATATATACTATATTAATATATAATAGGAATGTATATATTACCCTATTGGTTCTGTTTCTCTGAAGAACCCTTATACACCTTCCTTTAATTCTTTAAGCATGCTTTTCTATAGCTCTTTGAATATATTTATAATAGCTGTCTAGAAATCTTTGTCTGCTAAATCCAACATCTGGGGGCATTCAGAGACAATCCTATTAACTGTGGTTTCTTCCAATTATAGGTCAGACTTTCCCATTTCTCTGTATGTCTATTTTTGGTTGAACACTGGACATTTTAGATAATATGTTGTAGAACCTCTGGATTCTGATTTTCCCCTCTGATAGCAGCTGTTGCTATACTGTTGGTTCTGTTTATTCAGAAACTTCCACTGGCGAAACTTTGAAACCTGCTCCTGCAGAGTGTGTGGCTGCTCATGTTTCAGCTCAGGGGTCTTTTTGTTTGTTTTAATTCTTGATTTTATTTTTTTAATATTTTATTTATTTGAGAGAGAGAGAGTGCATGAGAGAGAGCATGCACGAGAGAGAGCACAGGAGCAGCGGGGAACAGCAGAGGGAGAGGGAGAAGCAGGCTCCCCACTGAGCAGGGAGCCCGATGTGGGGCTTGATCCCAGGAGCCCGGGACCATGACCTGAGCCAAAGGCAGACGCATAACCATCTGAGCCACCCAGGTGCCCCTTCATTTTATTTTTTTATGTCTACTGCTAGGCCCTTCCATGTATTCTGTGGTGATGGGGAAAGTTTTAGGGTTGGCCGGGAGTAGATGAATAGCTGAGGCTCTCTCTGGTCTCTGCTGTGCACCTGCAAAGCCTCAGCCAGGACCACGCTTACCTGAAACACAACTGAAACTCAGGCTGGCAGACCTTTCTACTTCCTGGTCACCTAAATCATCAATCTCATTAATAACACCCCTACACCAAATTCACGCAAGCCCCCTGTTACTGTTGCAGAGCAATCTACCCAAGCTGAGCTGGGATGGAGAGCAGTTTCACACTAAAACACCACGGAGTCCCGCGGGTACCCAAATTCCAGCAATTTTTCAAGCATGAATGCTTCTCAGATTGTTTGATGCCATTGACTAATTTTCAGGATGTTGAAATGGTTGCTTTTGTCCATTTTGTCCCGCCTTATGAATGCATTTCGGGGAAAGGATTTGCTGACCTCCTCACTCAGCCATACCTAGAAGTCCTGCCAATAATTCAATTTTGAAATCAAGCTGCTGCAAATAACACACGGCGTGTAGTGATAGAATGATTTGTAAGGCTATGAATGTCTCGTGGGTGATGTCATGATAGACTGATCCATCAACCGGAGCAGAAGGAAACAGGTAAAAATGGCTGATCCCATTCACATTACTATCATTCCCAAGCATAATTTCTAAGTTGAAAGCGTTGCTCTATGTCATTTATATATCTTGGCAAGTGACAACTGTTTAAAGGCACTGGACACATATTATATATGTCAGGACGTACACATGCTCCTGTGTAGGTTCATGTACAAACACGCACACTAAAACAGCACTCTTCTTCCTTTCACATGCCATCACTCTGATGGTTCTAATTAAGCTATATAAACTCCAGAGTTACTGTTAATCCAATTCTGGTAAAATCCCAGAAATTCTAGGCAGACTCTCATCAACAGAAGTAGAAAGGACATTCCAGGTACACTGTCTTCTACTTCCTGGCAGAAAAGCGTACTGAACAGAAGAATCAAATGCTAATGTGAACTCAGTTCCACAAAAATTAAGCATAAAAGCATATTATTAAGTCTCAAGGTGATTTCCAAAAAGATGTCAACAGTAGTTAATTATCCTCGACAATCTGATTGGCAAGGAATACTGCTTCGGGGGTGAGAAAGGCTAGCCCCATAGTACAGCCACACCTCTCACGTGGTCCAATATCTTAAATGCACAGAAGAAAATAAAAAGCTCAAATTAACTTCAAAGCTGAAAGTGGCCTCGGTACCAATTTTTTACGCTAGATCATGAATAATGTCAGTTGGCTGAACCTCTCTGAAGAGAGACTCCAGGGAAATTGTAAAGCACGTGTTCGTCTTCAACCTCTACCCAAGAGTTTTTCTTCACAGTCATTTGCCACCTGTCACCATCCTCCCTGTTACAGGGTGAAGTTTTGTGACTGGAGTTGCCATGAGTGAAAGCGAAAGAGAGGGTGGCAAAGGGGAGGTTCATGTGAGAGATGCTTGAAATATCCTCTGACAAGGTGTTCTCAAGATGGCAGAGGTATGGCTAACGCTGCTGTATTTGCTGTCACTCCCAGAAGTTGAGAATATGCTTTCATTTTCCCTGGTGCCTCAGGATGAGGCAAGCAGAGAAGTGTATTCATAAATTAATAGGAATGAGCCTCACCAGAGCGGCTAGTATTTACTGAGCACTCAAGCAGTGCGCGGCATTGCATCATAGCTGTGAAAATTCATCTGAACTTTTTATTTACTATTGAACACATGCAGCCAACAAAGGCCACTGCTCTAAGGATCATTTTACAGTCACTTCTGTCCATTTTATTGATGCTGCATTCAAATATACAGCATTCAGGGGCGCCTGGTGGCTTAGTCCGTTAAGCGTCTGCTTTCGGCTCAGGTTATGATCTCAGGGTCCTGGGATCGAGCCCACACCTGGCAGCAGGGGAGTCTGCTTCTCCCTCTACCTCTGCCCTCCACCTGCTTGTGCTTTCTCTCTCTTTCTCAAATAAATAAAATCTTTAAATATATATATATACAGCATTTAATCACACCAACTGTATGAAGTTGAATGAGTACGAATATCCCCATTTTACAGATGAGAATTCAAGGACCAAGCCCCTTGGCCAGAGGCAAGTCAGGATTTGAGTAATTTTATTCCACCTTCAACATTCCTGCCCCAGCTACTGAATTATTTGCTCGGAGTCCTTCTATTAGAAAACCATTCCTGCGGTGCTGTTTTGAGATAGGTCAGATGCACTATAAAATAGGAACAAAGATATTACTCTAAAAGGATTGCCCTGAGCAATGGAGATGATCTGAAACCCAAGCTAATATTTTGTCTTTAGCCTATCTTTAAGAGGGGTATGTCTTAGGTGAAAATAAAGAAACATATCAAGAGACTGGGAAAATACTGTTAATGATTTTGAATTCAAAACCAAGCCCACATATTATCACTCCCATTATTTACTCATTGCTTCATTCGCCCATTCATTTAAATATTTATTGAACACCCACTAGGTGTGGGGATTTTGCTAGACATAGGGCATACAGCTGTGAACATGGCAGCTCACTCCCAACCTCAGTAGAGTGAGGGCGACCTAACAAGTAACCAGGCAAACATAATTGGTTGCAATAAGTACCCTGATGGTAGAACTATCAAGTCTTATATGAACATGTGTGGAGGAAAGGAGCTCCAACCTCATCTTGCACTTTCAGAGAGAGCTTCCCAGGGGTTATGTGTCAGCTGAGACCAGAAAGAGCTGTCCAGGTGAACAGGGGGTGTTGTCAGTGTTCCAGGCAGAAGAGCATTTTACAAAGCAGGTGCTTCATAAGCCAATCCAAGGGGTGAGTGGGGACAAGAACTATTCAAGAAACTCGTGGGGGCGGCTGGGAGACTCAGTCAGTTAGGCGTCTGGCTCTTGATTTCAGCTCAGGTCATGATCTCAAGGTCAGGAGATCGAGCCCCTTGTCAGGCTCTGCTCTTAGCAGGGAGTCTGCTTGAGATTCTCCCTCTTCCTCTCCCTCTGCTCATTCCCCTCCATGCTCTCTTTCTCTCTCGTAAATAAATAATTCTTTAAAAACAACAACAACAACAACAACAACAACAACAACAACAACAACAAAAACTCATGGTATAGCTCATGCTTAGTATGCCAGCAAGAGATGACATTAGACCAGACAAAACTGGAGCTATTTCTAAAGCGATGAAAACAAAAATGCAAAACTTACAGAACCAAAGAGTCCCTGGCTTGGAAAACACATGAGACGCACAATGGTAGCAAAAATGTCCCTTAAGGGTCAAGTTATCTTTACATAAATATGGATTTTTTTTTAAAGCCAATAAAAAAGCAAAATTTTAACACCTCCCCCCACCATCCTGCTTCACATCTGGCTTCTGAAACGTTCTTCTTTTTACATGGCACAACATGGTGAACAGTGACATAGACCTTCCTTTCAAAGTGAGCCGAAAATAGAGAGGGAGATGCTGTCTAACATATCATTTAATCTGATCTTCTTGTCCTCATCAAAGAAGACTCTCAGGAAAAAAAAAAAAAAACAGAAACAGCGATCACAGAATGAGATTCTCATTTTAAGGACAATGACGTGCCTGTAGGAGAGGAGGGGATGGCACGTAATAGGCCAGCAGAGAGGAAGAAATTGAGGACTTGGAAGAATGGCTTGTTTCTAGAGACCGAAGTCTGCATAAAACTCCTCCGGCTGCCAGGCAATTTGGAAAAGGCACAGCTTCAGTTGTAATATAAAACAGGAAGAAAGATCACCACTATAAAGGGACTGCCTTGAGAACTGGGGATGGATGAAACCCTTTTATGGAGGCCATAAACTGAGCTTGCTCGTTGGAGGAGTTTATCTGCTCCGTGCACAAAGGTCGGTGTCAAGTTCTCAGGTGGAAATGTCTACCGTCTAGAATGTTGTTCTCTCCCGCTCCTCTTTGCCTAGCTGGCACCTACAGAGGTTTGGGGTCTTGGTTTAAGCAATTTCTTGTCGCGGTTGTTCCCCTAAACGTTTTTCATTCCCCAGTGAATGCGAGACCTGCTTGTCGGATGTTCCTGTAGCATTTCTTCCTCACCCTGATCACAGCCCTCATTCCAGGAATCTGTGCAAAATGTGTCCCGTCTGTCTCTCCGCATAGAGGCTCTGTGAGCAGAGGGCCCACGCTGTCTTGGTCATCACTGACACCCCAGTGCTGGGAACACACAGCAGCTGTTCATAATGATGTCTTTTTATTTTAATAGTCACTTGCTAATTCAATAAAATGTTGCAACTCCCACTTAAAAACAAAAATTTTTCTACACCAACTACTTGCCAGATGCCATGCCAAACATTTTCTCAAGCTTTTTCTCATTTAATCTTTACAGCAGTCTGGTAGTCATCATTATTTGGAAGGAGAGGAAATCAAGGCTGAAAGAGAAGAGAGATTTGCCCAAGGCCATGTGGAGGAGATGTGGCAAAACCTGGATTCACACCAGGTCTTCTGACTAACCCAACACACTCTCCCCATCTGCGCTATGCAACACCAGCTTGCCTACCGCGTTGTCTGCTCACGCATATGGGAGCAGGACGTCCAAGCCTTAGTGGCTCCTACCAACCACATGATTTTGCCACTTCCAGGCACCATCAACCCTTATGTAGTTATTATATATAGTATATATGTTAAAAACGTTATTTTCAAAAGAAACTGAATCAGTTGCTATAGGTAAGAAATGACCTTAAAAAGAAGGTCGCAAAATGAAACACAACAGAGTTCTAGAACACTAACTAGATGTTGGAGCTTCTGAGCCGAGGGCTGCACACTACAGGTTCAGAGAGGAAATAACCAAGGGATACCAGCATCCAGGTGATATTCTCCTGGACTCAATTAAGAATATCAATTTATTTACAAGAGCTGAGATATGGAAAGCAACTCAAGGGTCCATCAATAGATGAATGGCTAAGGAAGATGTGGTAAACATACACAATGGAATATTACTCAGCCAAAACAAACAAACAAATAAACAAACAAACAAAAGAATGAGATCTCGCCATTTACAATGACATCGATGGGCCCAGAGGGGATTATGCTAAGCGAAATAAGTCAGACAGAGAAAGACAGATACTATTTGATCTCACTAACATGTGGAATCTAAAAAAATAAACCAATAAACAAAAAAAAAAGTAGGAAGAGACCCATAAATACCAAAAACAGACTAGTGGTTGCATGGGCAAAATGGGCAAAGACGAGTGAGAAATACAGGCCTCCAGTCACGGAAGGAGAAAGTCATGAGGACGAAAGGCACAGCATAGGTGATACAGTCAGCGGCGTTATAGGAGGGTTGTATGGTGACGGATGGTAGCTACGCTTGTACTGAGCACAACATAACACCCACAGCGATGCTGTACACCGGCAGCTAAAGTAACATCGTGTGTCAGGTATACTTCGACAAAAAGGGGTATCTATTTATAATGGGCTCTTAGGACAGTGCCTGGAATATAACAAGTATTACAGAAGTGTTTGTTGTCACATACATGTGTAACTGAGGGGTGTCAGCTGTCACCACCAAGTGAATGTGGAAAGTAGGGAGAGAGAAGGAAGGGAGAGGTAATAAAAAGAAATAAAAGAAAGTACAGGTGTCACGTGTGTATGTGTGTGCGCACACATGCAAAATTTAACTGGGTGGTGATGGATGTTAACTAAATTTATTATGATATAATCATTTTGCAAAAATGATATAATCATTTTGCAATAAATACAAATATTGAATCATTAGGTTGTACACCTGTTAACTAGCATGATATTATATATTGATTGTATCGCCGAAAAAAGAAGAAAATGTCTGTATCTCCATGAGATGCGTGTTAACTAATATTCTCCCAGAGACCATCTAAACACAGCCTTCACCTCTCACTTTGGACATCTCAAACTTTGAGACACAACACTGAGACAGTATTTCAAGGAGGATGTAATTGCACCTTAAAATACCACCAAATCCCAGATGTCTTCCCATAGCAGATTGGTGGCATATTTCCTACGAGGGGAGATAGCACTTTCTTTAAGGAAGTACCTCGATGACCTCTTTGGGTAAGGGAGGTAAGGATCCCGGACCTGGGACAGATCTGGAATGAAGCCCAAACAAAAAGAGTCAACAAAAAGAAGGAAGAAGGGCGGGGGGGAGGGAGAGAGGGAGGGACTGGGAATTTCATAGGCAACCTGAAAAAGAGGGAGGCTTGCCAACATACAAATGAAGCAGGGAAGATATTAATCTTGCTCACAGAACCCTGTTCTCCTCCTTCTCAGGCCTTCTCACAGTCGTGCTAGGATATGTGCGTGTGTCGTGGGTTTAATCTCTCCTCCTTTCTCCACCCCTCCATCCTAGACTAAAAGCCCCGTCACACGAGGGCTGGGGTCCGTTTGCATCTACTGCTCGGCCTGCGGGCTCATGCAGGCTCACACCTTCACTTAGCGTGTGCTCTGTCATATTTGCTGACCTAACAAGCAAACAGGAGGCAGAAGGGCTTCGCAGAAGTCCAGAAGCTGAGAGGGCAAGACCAGTGAGAATTCCCCATGGTGAGGGAAACCAAGGCACCGTTTACAAAAAAAAAAAAAAGTGCCATCTAATTCTTAATGTGTTCCCTATGCCCTCCTCCCCGTCCATTATCCTCCAATTCTGGAAAACATTCTTATATACAACATCCATCTGGTAGTGGGACTTTGGAGGATGAAGAAAGACGTGGAATGAATCAATTCGTGTGCAAACAGCAAGAAGATAGGAGTTATCAGAAATCTGCCTGCTTTGGAAAAGTTAGCGGAAGGGTCGCATGGCAGAAAAACTCGAGCTTCAGTCTCTAATTTCTTCCAAATCTAAGGAAGAGGCTAAGGTGTGGGCTCAAGGCAATTTAGAAGGTCGGCAGAAAACACCCCCACTCCTCACCCAGCCCACTCTTAGGGTAAATTAGAATTCTAGCAAATCAAGTGGGAGGAGAAATGTAGTGTGGCTCCCCAGAAACCAGGAGACAGCAGTGGCGTCGGCCGGGTGAATGTCACACCCAGCACAGATTCAAACAAAGGGAATGTAGCAGGCAGCCCTTCCTATATTCTTTAGAATAAAGCACAAGCCATAAGTGCATCTTTCCCTATGGAGCCATCTGGGAAGTGGATGGGTCTACATTCCACTATCAGCAAAAGGTATTGATTGGTACTTATTAAGTGCCCACATGCTCCTTGTGCTGGACAAAAGACCCAGTCCCACTTATAAAGCACTCACTCAATAAGAGTATCAACATTAACACAAATACCAAGTGACAGTCCCCCGATGACTATTAGACGTCACAATGGAGAAGGATCCTGAAGTTTCAGAAAATAAGCCATTGTTGGCACAATCCCTTCGCAAAATGACCGTCAAGTGGCTCAATATCCTAGTTTACAAGGACACTGAAAACAAAAATGTTAAGACAGCTATTGAATAAAGTTTTTTTTTTTTAATTCTAAAAGACACAATAACAAGCAATATTTTAGCTTCCATCCTACAAGGAGGCAGTTACATCTCCCCAGAGGTCACAGGTAGATTTTCAAATTTTGAGTTCTCCTCTAAAGGACTTTCAAAAGGAAGAAAGTTCCTCCAAAACGCAGGGGTAATTGAGCTTTTCTTAATCTCTAAATGTGTGGCAACAGGAAAGGAGGAGAGTGGTGGGTACAGGGCTGGGCTGGATGGACAACCTTGGCCATCGACACTCAGCTGCCTTGAGGGGCTCGTGACATCAAAGGAAAACAAAAACAAAACCAATAGCTTCGTTGAAATACTGGTTTCTGAACTGTAAGTCACGTCTAGGAATAACTTCCCATTTATCCCAGAAAACATTTATATCTATGAAGTTTGAACAGCTCTTCCATCAACTTATTGGGGATTTATAATCAGGGAGCTGTCATTTTCCAACAAGGAGATGATATGCTCGTTGATTCCATTTCTCTTTCTGGCACACGAGGAAATGGTGAGTAATGCTCCTTCCCCCGTGGGGAATGAATCAATGGTGGCAGAAACACACCCCGAGCCTCACAATGGAGAACCCTGGTGTTCTGCTTGTCATCCTCTTCTCTGGCAGCTGATCAATGACAATATGTAAATGTGCGTCCACGACAACCCACCCTGTCTGTCAGCATTACAGTAGCCCCTCCCACCAGGTCCCTTTGTGTATCTGTGACAGAACGGCTTGATGTACGGTCTCCCTGACGCGCTCCATCTCATTAGAGGACAATCCTTTGCTCAGTTCTTAATGGACTTTACAAATTGGTCGTCCTCCCTCTGGTGCAAGATTATTATAATTTTATTATTCATTCCAGGAATTAGTTGCCAAAAATGACAACATGATCAGTACCACTGACAGATACAAGGAACATCTCCCATGACATCTTAGGAAGGGGACCATCTGAAATAATGTTTGATCTTTAATTAGGAAGAAATGATTTGCCACTTTTCAGGAGAAGTGGGAAGCCACAGCATATGTGCCCTCTGCTCTGAGAAGCCAGCAGCACTCCCACCCCCCAGGGCTAAAGACAAAAATTAAGCGAACTAATACATGCTAAACAAAGCCCTCGCTGTGCCGGCTGGAATATGCAACTCAGATGTTAGTTACCGTCAACCTCAAATTCTACATTGGGAATCAGAAGATGTAGACTCAGATCTCTGGTCTGACACCAAGCTCCTCCTGTGCCCGTTTCCTCATAAATAAGTCTGGGGCGATAAAACGGCGTCAATCAATAGTTTCATTTCCAAAACTTGATCTATGGCTGACACTTCTCAGTTGCCAGCATGGCCACCACTCACTTCTTTCTTCTACTCTCTCGGCAGATTCCACCGCACCCCAGTAGAGACAGAAAATGCCAGATACTCACTTCCCCAGGCCTCCCTGCAGCTAGGAGTGGCTGTATGATATAATTGCACCAATGAAATGTAAGTGGACATTGCAGAGGCCAGGCAGGATCTGGAGTTCAAACAGAGAGAGAGAGAGAGAGAGAGAGCGAGTGGGAGATGGACGAGCAAATAAGGCATGTTCCACTTCTCCCTCCTTCCAACTCTGGATGGTGTGGACTTAGGATGTGAACTTGGGATGGCGGTGGCCATGTTTAAACCAGGAAGGGAAGGGAACTTGGGATGGCGGTGGCCATGTTTAAACCAGGAAGGGAAGGGTCGACACTTGCAGAGACTATCACCCAGAGCCATGGCATTCCGGGCCAGCAAAGAACCAACTCTGGAATTCCCTACCCCCCAACATCTTGTTAGGAGAAGAAAATTAAGTCCAAACTGAGGAAACCACTCTTGGGTGCTGTCTTATTTCCCGCATCCAAAAGCTCCCAAGTGAGTCATTATGCTGGGTTATCTTGATGGGGTTTTTTGTTGTTTTTCCATGTTTTGTGCCACTGATGGCAGCTGCCCGGCCACAGCTGAAGGCCCACGGGACCCCTAGGAAGGGTTGGTGGCAATACCCTATCCTTCACACAACCCCATCCTGAGCTAGGTTGGGGAATTTGCTTTTCCATGTCCTCTCTTAGTTTGTTCCACCTCTCTGGTCTTCCAGTCTTGGCAATAACTACATTAGAACCTCCAAATGCTGAGATTCTCCCCAAATCTTTGCCTCTGGATTGTACTTACAGTTTTTTTTTTTTAAGATTTTATTTATTTATTTGAAAGAGATAGAGACAGCCAGCGAGAGAGGGAACACAAGCAGGGGGAGTGGGAGAGGAAGAAGCAGGCTCATAGTGGAGGAGCCTGATGTGGGGCTCGATCCCATAACGCCGGGATCACACCCTGAGCCGAAGGCAGACGCTTAACCGCTGTGCCACCCAGGCGCCCCGTACTTACAGTTTTTGATTAAAAAAAAAAAAAAAAAAAAAAAAACCTAGAAGGAAATATCCTTAGAGATGATACTAGATCTTAATATATACCAAAGTTTACAAAATAACATTAGCAAAATATTACCAAAGAGGAGACACTGAGGTCAGCTTAAAGACATTTTTAAACGTTATTCTTTGGACCATCTCACAACTTTTAAAACACAACTCCAGACCCAAGATATGCAGAGATTGTTGGAAGGGATTAAACGTCCTACTTTACTGCTGGATCGCAGATACCATGACTTTTACTGGCTACGTGCCCTTTAAAATGCTGAACGAGCAAACTTTTCCTTAAAAATGAACACCACCACTCGGAAAAACTCAGACAAAGGGGCCATTGTAGCCTAAGTTCAATGTAATTTTCACTTGCTCTGTGAGAGCAGGAGCAGCTCTGTGGCAGACCTCGTTTCTGATGAGTTTCAGAGAGCTAAGGGGACAGTTAGAGCTGAATTTACGGTCACCAGATACTGTCGGAGCTCTCTGCTCTGTACCAAAGCTATGAAGGCTGGAAGCAAATGTCACTATGACAACCATTTATGCGGTTAAAATGGAAAAGCAAGATTTGATGGGAGGAAAAAAAAATGCATGCACCTATAACTCTAAAATATATGGCGAGTTTTATGTTTGTTTGTTTTTTTAAGGCCAAGCCCAGCACCTGCCCCCTCCCCTCCCCCGCCCTTAGATGTGTGTGTGTGAATAAAAGGGGCCATAATGAAACCATGAATAATAAGTAAAGGGCTTCAGAAATAATACCACAGGGTCTCCAAATATTCTAATTTACGTCCACCAGCAACATACACATGTATCCTAACTAGCCGTCCTTCACAGGAAATTCACGTGCTCTTCCCCAAGGTTTATCCCCCACCCCTTCTGAAATATGTTCTGCCAAAACCCCCACAGCAAAATATTCAAAAAGTTTCAATGCTGCCTTTTTAAAACAACAGGTAGAACGAGTAACGAGTTATTTCGATGTGCACTTGCCCAAGTCTGTTAACGACAAACCCCAAAATGCCTCTGGGGATCTCCGAAGCCCCCTGCCAGTTAACTTCATTCTTCTGGAAACCCTGAAAAGTGTCACTGAAAAAACAAACAAACAAAAAACCCATGTAAGGGAAAACCAGGGCCTTAACGTCCAGGGCTCCCTTTGTCATTCTCTTGGCCTGAGTTTCAAATGCTGAAGTCTTCAGAAAGAGGAGAGCCTGCCACAGGCTAATGGTGCAGAATAACAATGCTGCTTAAAAAGGGGGGGGGGGGGGGGAGTTGTTCAGGCAGGTTGTGATGCAACCTGAGCAATCCCCAGCCTCAGCAGCACAAGAGTACGAATGAAATTACATTTATATCCGAATTACATGGGTTCTGCACCCCTCATTTCTGAAGCTCTCACTATTCAGAGGAATCTTTTTGATGGATCTTTCCATTGTGGCGTCCTGGCTGGTGTCCTCAGGATGGACCCTGCCGCCACAGCAGCTGGAAACCTCCTCAAGTAAGCTGTCCCTCTGCCTGCGGGATTGCCTCCTTAGGATGCCGGAAGATGCAAGGCCTCAAGGGGCCACACAGCTCTGAGCTCCCTCAGTCCTGGCTCCAAAGCCACGGTGAGTTCCAAGCGGAAAAGGAAAACACGTCCCCTTCCCGAGCTCTGAGTCTTGCTCTACTACCAAGGCATAGAGCAGCCAATCTTGTGTCTTGAATCTTAAAAGTCCCTCAGAAAAACAACTTCAGAGAGCTACCAGAGGCAGTCTCAGTTTCAAGGTCAGACTTCGTTGTGGAGATTGAAGTGGAAAAGAATTCTTTTGTCTTCTTCCCACCTCCAAGGTGACCAAGCACTAGACTTCCTCCCCAAGCCATGGTCTGTACTCCCATGCAGTTATCAAAAGACAGCTCTTGGGGTATTGGCTCTGTGCTCTTCTGTGGGAAAGCCTCCTGAGGCCAGCAGCCATGTTTCATCTGTGGCATTCCTGCCTGGCTATAGCCAATCAGACTTGGGAATATTTCTGAACCAAAATGGGTTGATTCATATTCTCTCTCTCTCTCTCTCTCTCTCTCTCTCTCTCTCTCTCTCTCCCCCCCAAACCAGGGGGACAATGGAGATGATGACAGCACCACCATCATCATTCCCAACTGTGGCTTCAGTAAGAAAGTCTTTTAAGGTTGCCAGGGAAGCTCTCTGGTCCTCTGCCCATGATGTGAGCTGAGAGCTTAAAGACCTGAGCTTGTCACTCTGTTTTTGCGAGAGCCCCGTGTACTCACAGAAATCCACCTGACACTGCAGTCCTAAGAGTCCTCCTTACTGCCATCGCAGTCTAGGGCAGAAGTCACTTGGCCCCCTCAGTCCTTGCCTCAGTCGGGGCTTCACCACAAATCTGATGACTCATGAGGCCACAGGATGCCATGATTGCCAGCAGTGCATTTTCCATTAGCAAGACTCAACACTGCGCTCAAGTCTGAGGATCCCATGAGCAAACCCCCAAACCCATCTTAGAGTACCGACCTCCACATCATTCAGGGTCCAGGCAGGAGAAAGGAACCATACCAATGTTTTGTTAGTTTGTTTGAAACACAGAGAATTTAATAAAGATAAGTGTTAGCTAGGGATAAGACTGTTAATTTTACAGAAAGCAAAAAGAGAACACTAAGCTCTCACACAGGGAGACCACTCCCACTGCCAGGAATGCAGGAACCAAGGGCAGAGTTTGGAATGATTAGAACTCAGAATCTTAGAGAACATTCTCTGCAGAGCTGAAGCTCAGATGTCTGAGAAGGTGGTACTGCCCGGCTGCTGCCGTTAGCTCAGAGCTTAGAGGAGGGACCCTCCTGGGGACAAGACCGAGTCCTCTGAGGAGAGGCCACTGGCCTCTGGTCCTGGCATCTGAGCAAGCAGAAGGTGGCTAGGTCTACCAGTGCTGGCCAAACAGCAGACGAATTCCAGAGCTGCTACGAGAAGGAACCGCCATGCTGGGATGGAGAAGTTTTACTGGGGTGATGCTCGCAGCAACAAAACATCTCCCAGGATCCTCCAGTCCCTCATCCGGGAAGGCCGGGCCTTCCAGGAAGCAGTTGGCACGAGCAGAAAGGTGGTTTGCAGTGGCCCAGCGTCAGCATCACAACTCAGAGCAGAGGAAGGAGATTTGGGAGCTGAGAGACAATAGCTTAATTACTGATGAGATCATTATGTTTATCCACAGGGAACGAGGGTTTTAAAAGGTAGAGGTGAGAAAGGAAGGAGTGTTCTGGCTGAGAGAACAGCATAAGCAAAAAACAGAGACCCAGGGAACAGTTGTTGGGTGAATGTGACGCATGGGATCCGTGAGAGCAGAGGACAGACGAAAGACAAAGGCAGAACGGAAGTGGAAAAGTGCCCCGCGGTCCTGCTGCGGAGGGTCATGCGGAGTACCCTGGGAAGTCAGGACATTGTCCTACAGTCCTTCGGAACCCAACAAACATTTTTAATCAGAAAAGTGAAATGATCAGAGAGAGGTTTTACAATCACAGCAGTATGGAGACAGGAATTATCACTCTTTTCATCTTTACAAATTTTCACCGAAGCAGCCAAAAGATGGCTTTATTTTAGCCACATCGACCCTTCTGCTTAAGTTTTCCAGGACAAAACACAGTGTCCAAATGAATACTTTTTATTATTTTAATTTTTTTTTAAGATTTTACTTATTTATTTGCGAGTGAGAGTGAGCAAGAGAGTGAGCACGAGTGGGGGAGGAGCAGAGGGAGAGGGAGAAGCAAGCTCTCTACTGAGCAGGGAGTCCAATGCGGGGCTTGATCCCTGGACCCTGAGATCATGACCTGAGCCGAAGGCAGACGCTTTACTGACTGAGCCACCCAGGCACCCTTCGGATGAATACTTTCTAAATGGAGGCTGGTAAGAGGGAAACAGGGGAGTTTTTTTGCCCAAACTTTCATTGCCCTCATTTGGCTTGCTTCCAGCTTTGAAATCACAGATTTGCTTATCAACTACAAAGGGAAAGATAGTTACTTTATACAGGAGGAACCTGGCAAACGTCAATTTACCAAGTTGTGATCAAAGAAAACATCACCTACCGTAAGACATAACAACATCATGAACCTCTGCCTATCAGTCACTGAGAGAGACACAGTAGTTTAGTGGAGTTCAGGCTGAAAATGCATAACCTCAGCCCGATGATGAGAAAACATCGGGCAAACCCAAACTGAGGTCCGTTTATAAAATAATAACTGACCAGTACTTTTCCAAAGTGTTAAGGTCATGAAGACAAGGAACGATGGAGGAACCATCCCAAACTGGAGGAGAGGAAGGAAAAATAACAAAATGCAACGCGGGAGCCTGAATGGGATCCTGGAATGGAGAAAGGGCATTAGAGAAAAACCGGTGAATTTCAAATAAGGTCTGCAGTGTAGTTAAGAACACTGTACTAATAGCAATTTCTTATTCTTGATGATTATGCCGTGGTTGTATGTGATGTCATGATTGGGGCAAGCAGAGAAAGAGATAGAAGAGAGTTATCTATATTATTTTTGCAACTTTTCAGTACATCTAAAATGAATTCAAAATAAAGGTTTTCTAAAATGCAGAGATTTATTTACATGAGCTGGAGTCCCATGGATTTCTAGCCATAATCATCACAATACAGGTTGGGTAAATAGATGACTCCAAAGTGCCTTCTCTGGAAAACAAAGACCGTGAGACCTTCAGTCACAGCACATCAGCAGGCAGGATGTTACCTGGCAGAGCACTGGCTGAGAAGTATTTCACAAGGGGCACAGTGAAAGAGGTGAGAGGTTACCAAAGACCAACATTGTCTGCTTCCTAATAGAGTCAAGGACCAGCCCAATTTACAAGATGGAGTCATAAGCCTCCTTCAACCAACCCACACCTGCTCCCAGGACCAACGCCTCAGTCATCCTCGCCTCTTCCCTCACATCCATATAAATCAGTCATCAAGGTGTGTTGACTTTTCTCGGGATTCTCTAACCCACCACCGCCTCTTCCATTCAACAATGGTCTATTGCTCTCTTTTAAGATGACCAAAGCCAATTTGGCCATTCATAGCTGCCAAGCTTTCTTTCTGAATCTGGAGAACCTCCAATGTTTAGAGGTAATTTCAAGCCATGTTTCTCCTCAACCCCCTCTTCCCACCTGAGCAGTATGTCACAGAAGCAAGTCTCAAGCTGAAGGTCACCACACCTACAAAGAGTTGTGAGCAAGCAGGTCCTAGAGAAGCAAATCACCTGGGCCTTGCCCAAGCCAAGCCTCTGTTCTCAGGTTTCTAGGTATTTTATAAAGCACTTGGCACGGAAGTTTCACCCTGAGGTAAATACAACATGTTCCAAAGCTGGCTTCACCTCTCATTTAGTCAATTCAGGCAAGAGAGTCTTCCCTGGAGCACAGAGACTAGGAACCTTCAGAGTTCTAGACCTATATTAACCTTATTCTTAAACCCTGGCAAAGATTCTTTGCTTGACAAACTTTAGTCAGGCTCCTGAACCTTCTCCTAGGCCCATCTGTGCACATCTTCATAAAATCTGGTTTTAGTAAGAACCATGAGGAGTCAGTTTAATCAGAACCACTCTAGCTTTGACAACTAATCGTTCTCAAGGTCTCATCGGGTTCTTCATCCCCCACTGTTCCCCAGGTGATGTCTGACCACCTGGCCTATCTTCAGTAAGAATCCTATGAGGTTGGTTTAGCCAGAACCCCCACTCACCCCCTTGTTCCCTCTTAGTAATTTTCCATCCGCTAACCCTCATCCTGTTCCTTTGCTACAAATTCCCTCTTGTCCGTGCTGTATTCAGAGTTGGGTCCAATCTCTCTCTCTCTCACCCAGTGTAAAATCCAATTACAGTGTTCTCTACGCCTATCAGGATGGTCCTGAATAAAGTAGGCCTTACCATCTTTAACACGTGTCATAAATCATTTTTTCTTTAACAACCCCATTTGTGCAAGGACAGATTCTAACCAATGGATATCTTGAACACCATTTATTTCACCAATAACACTTATTTCTAACATCCCTTATGTTAGTTAACAGACAGTGATATCTGATGGCAGCCCTGGAAAATGGGTCCCTGATTAATCCAAATGTTAATTACTTCTAAAGTACAATTTAAAGTTGACTTATACCCACATGGAGAGATATATCAAACTGTCAATATTCATGCATTTTTAATAAACTGCAGAAGATTTAATGAGTTCAACATTCTGGTAAGTTCTGGTGATAACCGATGAGCTAAAACAGACACGGACCCTGTCCACAAAGAGCCTACAGTTCAACAGGGCAAAGAAGACAGAACTCACACAAGCTGCCAAAAAAATATCTCATCCGCCAGAGATGTGTGCTCAAAGGAAGTGAACGGCATTCCAGGAGAAGCAATAACGAAGAATATGGCATTGTGCAGGGAGTCAAGGAAGGCTTTTTTGAGAATATGATAAATAAACAGAGATCTGAAAGATTAAAAATTCCAGGTGAAGGGGGTAGAAAAAGGGCAGAGGGAACAGTCTGCCAAGTGCCCTGCAAAGAGCTGGTGGCCGGGAGAAGGACAGAAGGAAGGCCAGTGTGACTTGAACAGAAAAAATCCTATTCAAAGCTAGTCGGTCCTAACTGGCTGTCCCATCTCTGTTGTCCTTCCCCACCCACCCCCATCGCATACACGAATACTTGTCATTTGCACACCACCTTTCAGTCGTGACGTTATCCTACTCTGGGAGAGCACACTTACTCGCTTTTCCAGCCAGTGGCCCAGCGAATTTTAGAACACCTTGATATTCTTTGTTGAAAACTCTCAAACATCAACATCTCTAAGGCATCACTTCTTCTCCCAGCCTTGTAGGCTCTTACTCAGTTTTCCATTTAAGGCACTTGGCTCAACCTGCAATTACATTATATGTTTGTATGAGTACATGTCTGTTTCCTGAGTTGACTGTCAAGTCCTTGAAGACAGGCATCTTTTTCTGCTGGAAACATACCATATCCCCAGCGCACAAACCAAGCACAGAGTACAGGGTGTCCACCTAAACAGTGAAGGGAAAGGAGATCCCAAAAGACGGACAGACAAGAGATTTTGAACACAAATGTGGTAACTAAGACTGTGGGCACTCCAGGCTGGCTGCCAAGACATTGCTCCCAGCTCAACCATTCGGTCCACTGTCCAGCCTCCTTAGGCCTCAGTTTTATCTTCTGAAAATGGGAATAATACAACCAACCTCAAAAGACTTTTGGCAGGAATAAAATGAACTAATCTATGTAAGACTCTCAATGCCCAGTACAGAATAAACACTCAATAACATGTAAGTTGTTCTTAAACAAGTTTCACTGAGCCTTTCCTTATGTCCAGTTCAGGGAGAATTATGACAAGGTCTCAGCACACAATGAAGTTCTTCTTCCCGCAGACATCTGGAATAACAATGTCTGAGTACACTGATGCGGCTGACCTTGCTTTACAAGCTGGGAAGCCTTCCTGTGCTTCTAATACCTTCTTTAAAGAATTCCTAGGACTATGAGGTAGTGTGGTAGGTGAAATCCATTTGGATGCCTGGGAGTTTTTGTTCTGTGATCCTCCAACGAAAACACTGGTTTTCCCAGCCAAAGAGGTTCACCCTTGATCATCTTCAATTTGCTTCAACTCCCATTAAATCTTCTCATCATGTGGATGTTTATAAATCACACCTCAGTTTGCTGATTCGGAATCTATTTGATTTCATCACCTTTTCTATAATTATATCCTCCCTATCCTGTAAGTAGATCTCATTCAACATGTGACAACAAGTTCAAGGGCATGCGTTTATACTTCAAACTCCCTTTAATGAAATTTCAATAGCAAAGGCAATGAACACCTCAGAAGTTAATTTCTAATTTTTAACATTATAGCAACTGGTAAAAATTATAGCATCAGAAGCAATAATAAGCACCCAGGATGAAAAACGAAAAACTTGTACACTGCCTATAATACTTAGATTTTTTCAAAAAAGCAAAAAGTACTTTGATGTACAGAAAAAATCAATAATATCTTTTTAAAAAAAAAGATCTGGTGTAAAATTTGATTCCAATAGCTTTCTTGGCAAAGAGATTTCCTGTTACTATTTAAATGTAAATGAGTCATGAAGGTTGTGTCAGAAATATTTAGCTCAAAACCAGACCCAATACGCCAAGAAAGACAGAGAACAAAGCCCAACCGAGGAAATGGAAATAAAAATGTTTGAGTTTCCAGATTTTGATAACTTTATGCATCTAGAAACAGAGGGAAGTGATAAATGGGCACAATTAAGATACTCTACATGCCATTTATTAAATACTGTGTGACATGCAACTGTATGGATTTCTAGCTTAACCAATCACAAATTTAATCCGAACATTTACCACTTTGTCTTGATGATGCTTTGGAGAATTCACCTATTGATTAAAACCTGTTTATGTGTCCTTTCACAACAATCCATTTTAAGAGCCTTTGATTTTTTTTCAAAGAGGAAGAAAAAGCACGTTTAATTGTGGCCTCAGCGTCCTAACAAGAAACATAAGCTTGAAATCATATCTCTGCTCCAATCCATTGAAGCAGACATGCAATTTAAAAGAATCTAAAAGAATTAATCACAGCTGCGATAATGCAGCCTGCAGAGACTTTCACTTAACCAAATATTAATGCAATTTATTTGGCTAATTCTACTTGTTTGAAACGAAAAAGTCCATGTAGAGTCACAATTGAAGATGAACACTAGAATTTGTCCAAGAATAAAAACAACAACAATAATAGCAACAGCCATTTATCGAGCCCCAACTAGGTGCCAGGCCCTGGGCTCCAAGCTTCAAGTGCAAAATCTGATTTAGTAAAGACAACCCTATTATGTTAGATATTGTGCTCGAGGGGCACCTGGGGGGCTCAGTCGGTTAAGCATCTGCCTTTGGCTCAGGTCCTGATCTCAGGGACCTAGGATCGAGACCCCGTGTCAGGCTCCCTGCTCAGCAGGGAGTCTGCTTCTCCCTACCCTCACCCCCTCTACCCTGCTCATTCTCTCGCTCTCTCTCAAATAAATAAATAAAAATCTTTAAAAAAATTTTTTTTAAGATATTGTGATCAGTTGGTTTATTGTCACCCTTTCCCTTTTCCATGTGCTTTTCAATACTTCCCACTAGAGTAGACATATATGTTTCTGCCTGTTTGAAGTAGGCTTGGCCAGGTGACTTGCTTTGCGACCAGGCATGATGCCATGAGAGGCCTTCAGTGGGCTGGCACCATTCGCCTTGGGCTCTCCTGCCTTCTTCCAGGAGAACACGCCAGTGCCGGAAGGATGTAGGGATAGATCTGAACCCAAATGGCCTCGCGTGTGGGGGAACTGCAACCAACACACAAGCCCACAGGCAAGAAAAATAAATGTTTTCTACTGTGAGTGACTGATATATTTGGAGTGTTTAACATACGGTCTCACTGTGTATTAAACTGGCTAATTGAGTACATCTATTGGCAAGGGCCGCTGAAGCAAACCACAAACTAGAGGCCACAAACCAGGTGGCTTCAATGACAGAAATTGGCTGTCTCAGTTGTTCTAGAGTCTATAAGTCCAAAATCAAGGGGTCTACAGGGATAGCTCCTTCTGAAGTCTGTGGGAGAAGGGTCTGTTCTCGGTCTCTCAACTTGGCTGATGCACAGCTGTCCTTTATCTCTTCCCTCACCTTCCCTCTCTTTGTGTTTCTGTGTCCAAGTTCCCCCTTTTGAGAAGGTCACCAGTCATATTGGATTAGAGCCCACTCAGATGACCTCGTTTTAACTTGATTACCTCTGTAAAGACCCTGTCTCCAACTAAGGTCACATTCTGAAGTACAAAGGGGTTAAGACTTCAACATATGAATTTTGAAGGGGCATAATTCAAGGCGTAGCATTTAGGTACTATTTTTAATATCCAGTGTATAGACATAGAAAATGAGCCAATTTGCCCAAAATCAGAGCAAACAAACGATGAACTAAGCTTGAGCCTAGACTTCTGACGGCGCCTTAGCTATTAAACCTTGCACTTCACTGCCATCCACCACTTTGCACAAAATGCGCAGAGTGAATTTTTTTAAACTGATGGGTTTATCAATGATTGTTACGCAAACACATATACACACTGCTTATCTACACGTTTCTACATTTCATTTAACAAAAATACAAGGACTCTCCCCAAACCCTTAAAATGGAAGAACTTCTAGAATGCAAACCACTTCATTCATTAAATATTTCTGGAGCACCAACTAGGAGTCAGCTCCTCTAGTGTGCAACGATGAGCAAAAAATATCTTGTTCCCTGCCCAGAAGGAGCTCACCATCAAACGAGGGTACTGATGGGTCAAAACAATATATACCGGGCGCCTGGGTGGCTCAGTCGTTAAGCGTCTGCCTTTGGCTCAGGGCGCGATCCCCAGGTCCTGGGATCGAGCCCCCATCGGGCTCCCTGCTCCGCTGGGCAGCCTGCTTCTTCCTCTCCCACACCCCCTGCTTGTGTTCCCTCTCTCCCTGGCTGTCTCTCTCTCTCAAATAAATAAATAAAATCTTGAGGGGGGGGGGGAGAAAGAAAGAAAGAAAGAGAGAGAGAGAGAGAGAGAGAAAGAAAGAAAGAAAGAAAGAAAGAAAGAAAGAAAGAAAGAAAGAAAGAAAGAAAGAAAGAAAGAAAAGAAGGAAGGAAGGAAGGAAGGAAGGAAGGAAGGAAGGAAGGAAGGAAGGAAGGAAAGGAGCAGAGATCTCAAGCAAGGAGGAGCCCCATAGGAAAAAGCATGGGAGAAGAACATTCTGAAGAGTAGGAAAACAACACAGGCAGAGACGCAGTGGCAGAAGATATCCCAGAACACCCAAAGTATAAAGAAGTCCAGAGCATGCAGGGCGATAAGGTACAAAGGGATGTGGAGGGAGATGCATCTGGCCAGGTAGATATTATCCCATGTGATCTGCTCAGCAATCCCTGGCAGTAGGTACTATGATCAGCCTCATTTTCAGGTGAAAACATGGGTCCAGAACTTTCTCCAAGGCCAACCAGCTGATACATGGTCAAGCAGAGGATCAAACCCAAGCGTGTCTGGCCATGGAGACAGGCCATGGACACTGCACTGTCTCTCAAAGCAAAAGAAAATGAAGACCACTATTCAGTGGAAAAGTTACTATACTTATCACCAGCGCCCAGGTTATAGAAATGCCTCTTTCTGGGTTAAATACATCTCATGACCCCTGATCTATTTGATGGTATCTACACTACCTTATTCTATCATTTCCTTGTGTAAAATATACTGAACCTTACAAAATTGCCATTTCTGTACATTGAAAAACGGCCAGCTACTAGCCATTTCATGTGTTAACTCATACACTAACGCAAGAAAAAGAGGAGAGCTGCTGAATAAATAGTCATAAAATGAACAGGTACGGCACCGCCATCTAGATGAGGAGACAGGATATTCGCAGTTGCCCTGGAAGACCTCCAAGTTTCCCTTCCCAATGATGTGTGTCCAGGGACATGCCAGGGGTGAAGGAGACGGGAGTGGCCCCCCTCCCCTGAGCTGCAGACAAGAAGGGGGCATTTCCTTTTCAAAATGACCCACGTTAGGCACGCCAGGCGCACGCTGCAGGTGTCTGCTCTGATAGAGCACTTCTCAACTCAAGGACAGGAAGAGAGCCAGACAAAATATTTCAACAATTCCCACAGTGCTTAGCTCCCAGATCATTTAGAGCAATTTATCACAGCTTTTCCACGAGACAGTTCTGAGTCTTAACGAACTATAGGGAGGAACCGCTGCCCACCGCCCTCCTTCCTCAGAGCAAACCCCAACTTCCAGCCCTACCAGCGGAACGACTTGCCTCATTGTCCACTGTCCCTGAGCCCATGACAGCCAAGAGGGGAGGCCCTGGATTGGCCTTTCCTGCAGCCACTAGTCTTTGTGTGGTTGCCCTTTCTCTGGGTCAGGTAAACTCTTGGCCGTGGACCCAGCCTGACAGCCAGGTACCCGATGGTTGAGCGTGGCTCTCAGCTAAGGCACACTGGAGGCTGGTTTCCAAGACAGCTTAAACACAATTCACTTTTCATTTGACGCAGCCTGCCTCTCTCTGCTCCTAATGTTCCCTTAGGACCTGAGATCCAATAAAGTCCAGCCTGTGACTAAGAAAGCCAGGCAGAGAAAGTGACCAAATATTGTTCAACGCTACATTACAAACCTATGGGAAAGGAGTTT
Source organism: Ursus arctos (assembly GCF_023065955.2). Lineage (NCBI taxonomy): Eukaryota > Metazoa > Chordata > Mammalia > Carnivora > Ursidae > Ursus > Ursus arctos. The sequence continues at coordinate 53,271,448 of NW_026622808.1, read as the reverse complement.
AATTAAAGACCACAACAATTCTTTGGGGAAATGTTTCTTTTATTAACCATTCCTACCGAACAAAGCAGCTTTAAACAAACCCTGACTGCTTGAAAATTGTGTATGCCTGAGATTTCTTCTTTTTTTTTTTTTCCTTAATCTGTTCTGCTTTTTGGTTATTTGGTCATTAGAAAAATCAGAAGTGTCTTGGACCCAAGAAATCCAATTTAAGTGAGCTCATTCCACATTTATAAATATGAGCAGATGACATTTAAAACACACAAACCAGTAGGGACAGTTCTGAGTGTGAAATTTTTGTTCAGCATAAAGTATTGCCATAAATATATAGAGGAGCTATTTGTAGATCAACTAACAAGTTCAAGGCATTTCCGTGAAATCTATGCACAGCCCGAATGTGGACACGACATTTATAAATGTAGAGGAAATGCAATTCTTTTACGTTCTAGTGTAATAAAACCACCAGTTAGTGTCAGTGATATGATAGCCCCAATTGCAAAAGAGTGAGAAACAGAAATCAAACTGGAAGCACCGCATCTAACGGAACAATGAAATTCGATTTTAAAGTATTATTGGAAGAGAGGAAATACCACTGAGGAGCAAGACATGAATGTATGAATTTTTTAAACCTCAAGGAAAGTCAGAGGACATCTACATTTACACCTGACCCATGCGGACACGTGAACATTCCAAGGCCGTGCAATAAGTTGGAGGCACATCTTCTGTGGAGACTCGCTCTTGAAGAAGATGTGGAGGACAAAGAGAACACCACCTGAGAGAGCGTGTTCGCTTTTCTCAACAATGCCGTGAAAATATGCAAAGAAGCAAACATTCTGTAAACATGGAAATTAAGCATGAGCTATAAAATTCTACCACCAACAATTTCATTCCCAATAAATGCACTTGTTTCTAAATTCTGCACATAATCGCACCTCTACCTAGGCATGTATTCTCTGGGAGACCTTTCTGTTGCTTCCACCTGAGTGAGTTACATGTGGCAAATTTTGTTTTCCAAATATGGCTTCCCCAACGTCCCTCATCCCACATGCTCTTTCTGCAATGAAACCATGCCATGACCTAACGGGTGGTGGAGTCTATTTCTATGTCCCCTTGAATCTGGCCAGGCCCCAGGAATGCACAGACCAGGGTTATACGGCGGAAGTGACACTGGGCCCAGTACCCACGTAGACTTTAAGTGAGCCCGTGGCTTCCGGTTCCTGCCTCTTGACAGTTAGCTGCCATAAAAAAGTACAATTACACGGACACCACCAGGCTGTGGGTAGCCAAGCCATATGGAAAGGCCTAGGAGGGTGGACAGAAAGGCCAAGAAGCATTGCTGGCAGCAGACGTATCATTAAAAAGGCCATCTTGGAAGTGGACCTTCCGTAGGCGCAGCTGGTGGCCTGCGGGTCTGACTCCTCCTGCCCCCACCAAGTCCTTCCCAAACTCCTGACCCCAAAAAGCAAAAGCAAAAGCCAAAATAAAATGGTTATTTTCAGCTACAAACTGGGTCGTTTTCTACACAGTAGTAGGTAACTGCAACATTAGCTTTCCCCATTTAAACCTACCTGAATTCCTAAGCTGACTTCTAAGGTTTTGACCCTTCTCTGAAATTTTGAGTCACGCAACTTTTCAATACTTTCGAAATGTCGACGCTGCCCATAACTCTACTGTTCAGTTTTTGGTTAATGAATTAGGATAAAATATCTGTGTTCCTCTGATTGTATTCTGAGGCTGTACCTTTATCTAAACAACTGGGGTTGTTCATTAAATATGTAGGTTCCTGGGCCTCACCTCAAACACAGTGAATACTGATCTCTGAGGAGAGGGCCTAGAAACATGTATTTTTAAATACTCGCTTCATACCTCGCATACGTCCATTCTGGTTTCATGACCCTCTTACATTCTGAGCCTGATAATAAGCTTTTTCCAAGGCAACTTCCAAAATCACTTTACAGGCATTTTGGCCCATGTCGTAGTAAGCCGTCTTGACCTGTCGATGCCGGGGTTTGGCCTACCGCGGGGCACTCTTTGATATAATAGTACACGGTATAAAGTGCATTCTTTGCATTCACCTTCTGCAGCTAAACAACCAATTTACCAGCAAAATAACCTTGCTGTACGAATAACAACAGCTCCTCACAAGTCCACTAGCCATTCTTTCTGGAGAAGGCAAATCAGTAGTAAAATTCAAACTCAAACAAACGTTACCGGGTAATTACACAAAATACTTTGCTAGATGGTGTTGGTGATACCATCGAGAATGGGGGTCGGGGGGGCTGATCCCTGGCAACTCAGCCTTGTTCCCTGAACAAGGATTCCCATTATGCAGATGGTAACAGAGCACCACAAAAGCAGCATTCTGCTCTACTTGGCACCTCAGACCTACAGATCTCGAGCCAGGGATGGGGCTGTGTTTGCAAAGCAGAGGTCAGAGGATTCTTTTCTTTTTAATCAGGAGAACTTCTTCCTCCAGGATAGAACGGTCACAGGGCATAGTCAACCCCTTTCATAATACAGGAGGGAGGAACAATGGTTCATTGAGATGCCCAGGGCCACACATCAGCAAAGCAAGGAGGTTGCTAGCAAACTATTCGTGATACAGGTTAATTGTTCAGTGACTCCTGTCAACATGACGGCATCCCAAACTTCTGTGTAGGAGTGTCACATCCCAAGGAGGCAAGAGAGAGTCCCGGGTCACACACAAAAATAATAAGCAAATCAATGCCTTCAATGCCCCTGTTGTGATGCCGTGAACTGTCTGTGGAGACTTTCAGGACTGGAGGAGGAGAAGAACATGGCCTCTTGGAGTCTGAAGCAAGTCAAGCAGACCACAACGATCACGACTGCTTAAGCTATACCTGCGGGTTCTAATTCACTAACGTCTGCCAACATGGTCCTCCAATCCTACTTGTGAGGCTGACTGAGCAAGTATTTGAGATTTTGAAAATTTGAGATCACGGGAGGTCAGATGACTTGTTTAAGATCACACAACCATGGCAGCTTGAAGGCGAGAATTCCCATGTGCTCTCTCAGTCCACCGCTCGCCCAGAGAACATTAGAAGTCAGTGGCTGTGCTGAGAACAAATACTCAGAAGCGCATCGCCTGTTTGAACAGGTCCTATCGGATGAACCTCTCTGATGGTTCCGACTGATGGAGGGGTATCCAGACATGCGGGGCTTGCCCTCACAGAACACAGGCCTCACTCAGCTTCTTAACAGTGTGATTTTATCCAAATCCCTTCATCTCCCGAGGCCTTGGTTTGCTCATCTGTAAAACCAGCGTGACACACCGGAATCCTCAACACACAAGGTTATGTTTTTGAGAAGTATATTTATATGTTTCTTCTCTGTCTTCCCCTCTTGGAAGCAGAAGCAGGCTGATGTCACCACCTTCCCTGGATTGTACAAAGGCCCACATTCATGAAAGCCAGAATGCTAGATGGGGCAGAGAACGAAACAGCTTCGGAAAGAAAGGAGAGAAAGTAAGAGAAGTTCCCCCAGACTGGAAAGGGGACAGGGTTGCTTTGGGTCTGGGGAATAGTCTTAGTGTAAACCCTGGTTCATGACGGTGCCCTGGGAGATTGGCCAGATGTCAGAAGGAATGGCTGTGTAGAGTATGGGAGGACAAGAGACCACAGACCTCAGGACTCCTGGCTTGGTCAAAGATGCCATCCCCTCGGGGCACCTGGGTGCCTCAGTCAGTTAAGTGCCCGACTCTTGGTTTCAGCTCAGGTCATGATCTCAGGGTGGTGAGATCAAGCCCTGCATCGAGTCCATGCTGGGCGTGGAGTCTGCTTAAGATTCTCTCTCTCCGTTTCCCTCTGCCCCTCCCCCTGAATCTCCCACTCTTAAAAAAAAAAAAAAAAAAGATGCCACCACCTCCTTAAATGGCAAGGAAGTAAGGAAGCTAACCGAGCCAAGAGTTCTAACAATGGACATTGGGAAACAGGAAGTAATCAGGGTGGGCAAATGCAATGCCGTATCACTCCAGATGTGTTATGGTCAGTGCGGTTCAGGTGAGAGGCGGACACAACCTATGAATGACCAAGACACTATGTTGCAACTAAAATGCCTTACGAATTGCTCCACAGCCAGTGTTGACACCAGCATGGAACACATCACCCTCTGTTCTGTTGAGTCCAGAAGAAATACCTCCCTGGCCTGAGAGACCATGCTCGATGAAAGAAAAAACAACACCTGAGACCCACCAAGGGAAAAGCGAACCCCACCCCCTCATCCCCTGATCCCTCCGAGCATCTGCTCTTTGACTACAATGACCAAGTGGATCTCTCTGTGGTGAAGACTACCATTAAAACAACTCATCACTGTGTTGTCTCTGACTCCCAAAGACAAGTGAGTTGAGTTGCTTTGATCTGGTTTCCCTTAGTTCCACCAGACCACAATCAATGTTAGCCACCAAAAATTCTAATACAGCTTTCCTTTTGGCCTAACAAGGAAGGAGATTGGGTGTACAGAGCTGTTTCATTAGGACCACCAAAGAATTTTTATTAGCAGTTCCATCACATTTAACTAGCTCTTTTAGGAACATAAAGAAAATGTATGTCAGAGGTTTGTCAGGCTTTGATGGATGTTTTCATTCTTGGAGTGCTATTACTGCTCTCCTTATGTGGCCAGGCTGCAATGGGGAGTTGGAGCTTATTAGACGCCATACTCCATCTGCCACCGTGCCCTGCAGCTAGGATATTGCTGTTCGAGCCCAACGCCAGGCTTCGCAATTACACAGTTTGGCTGAACAGAAGGGACTGGCAGTTGTTTCAAGGAGGTTTTCTCTACCTCTCTGACTTAGAAAATCCTGAGCTTTTCACGTGCTGCTGGTCTGTAATATCAAGAAGAATTGAGAAGAAATAAATTTGTTCGTTATTTGGCCGGCCCAATTACCGATGCCTCATTCTGTGTTGAACGGGCTTGATTCTGTCATCATCGCTGATCAGGGTGGCTAGGAGATTCGGGCAGAGAAGCGCGCTACATATTGGCCAAGGCTTTGGTGCTAAGACCCTATACAAAGTCCTTTTAGCAAGGTCACTTTGTCGCAATTTTTTTGGATATTAAAGCCATATATTCTCCTTGAAAACATCAGAAAGGTATGTAGTTTTACAAGGCTATTACATCACCCATAGTCTCTGTGGCAGTTTGTAGTTTCTAAAGATGGCTACACACACACACACACTTACACACACACACACACACACACCAGCCCTCAGGTTCCTCTCACACAGCAATACTGACACTTCGCATGAAGAGTCCATGTTCCCTCCCCTTGAAACTTTGTGGGTCTTTGTAACTGCACTGGCCAATCAGAATTCAACGGAGCTGATGTTATGTGATTTCCAAGGACAAGTCATAAAACTATACGTGGCTTCAGCTTGGTCCTCCCACCACCACCTGCCAACCCTGTCTCTCCCTTTCTCTCTTTTTCCCCACTCCTCTCCCCACCCCTGCTCTTTCAACATGTGCTTGGGGAGCCCTGCATTAACATGAAGGAAGTGTCCATGCTGGAGAGATCACATAGAGAAACTAGAGAGAGTTAGAGACACCTTAAAGTCTAGCTCTACCACCCCCAGCTGTATGAGTCTCCCGAGCTCAGGAGCAAGATATATGAGTGACCCTTCAGATGATTCCAGCCTTTTTTCCACCCCAACTAACACCAAGTAGAACTGAGATGGGCTTTTCCCCATCAAACCCTGACCAGATTACACACTTATGAGTCAAATAAAAGGCTGTTATGGGGCGGGGGCATCTAATACTGCATTAGATAACCAGAATAACCTCATCAACTCCAGATAAACCACTGTTACTGCATAGACATCCAGTACTCTCAGATAATAAGTGCCCTTCTTGCTTATTCTCTAGCAAAGAAAAAAATTTGTTCAACCAAACAGTTTTTGTTCTAGCTGACTGGTTTTATAAGTTATCAGTTTGGAAGGTAGAACCAATTTCCTCCAGTGAAGCACGTTATCTTGGTGGGCCAGGCCACAGAAGCCCACTCAAACTCAGCCTCCCTACAGAGTGGATGGCCCTACAGTAGGAGCTCTACAGAAAAGTCCTCCCACATGGGAAAAAGGTTTCTTCCTTTTAGTTTTTTTAAGAATGAATTTAGCCTCAAGAATTTTTTCATGCCAGGATATCTCATTATCATTAACAATCTGGTTAACTTCATGCAGTAAATGTTAAGGAGTTCAATGAAGGCCAGGTCACTGTGGACTGTAGTTGTTGAGGTAAGTTCCGTGGGAAATTTAGGGCTTGTGTTGACTGAGCAGAAATGATTAAAAAAAAAAAAAAATGGGTTGATAGAAAGGCATCATGGCGGCCCTCTCTGGTTTCCTTTCCCCGACCGGCATCATTCCCTCTATAATAACCACATCCAAACGCTCCTTCAGACCTTGTTACTCAAAATGTGGTGCCCAGACCAGCTGTGTCAGCATCGCCTGAGAGCTCATTAGAAATGCAGAATCTCAGGCCCACCCTGGCACCTAGTGAATCTGCATCTACATTTATCAAGATCCCCGGGTAATTGCTACGTACATTATAGTTGAGGAAGCACTATCTATAGACATCCGCCCTTCCTCCTTTCAGTCTGTGCGGCCTGTAGACCTGAGGGTCCTTTGTGACCCTCGCTGTGGCCAATCAGTAACAGACACAGCTCAAGATTAGGCATGTGACTCAGGCCTAACCCATAAGGGTCGTATGGAAACTTCTGCTAACACAGTACAAAGAAAGGAAACTTTTCTTTGGGATTGCTAAACTCTTCAGATGAAAAGCACAAATTGTGGTCACAGATGGGGTTTGGAGGTTGACATTTAAATACCAATCTTTCTCAACTCCTATATACAAGCCTAATTAAGAGAGACTGACAGAGGAGTCAGAATGACAGAGAAACAATATCAGCTTTATGCTGGAGAGTGAAGCCTGACTTCAAGTCACAATTGTACTCTCCAACTTCACCTCTGAAAACGGTAGACATCGGCCTCTCCCGGGTAGATCCTGTCCTAGGAAGCTTACCACACACACGGCCAATAATATGAGCATCCTGAAGACAGCTCATTCTGAAAAACAGAAGGTGGCTGAGTTGCACATGCCCAGTTCCTTCTTCCAAATATCAGTGGGTGTTGCTCCTTCTCCCCGTGAGAAATGAGATGCGGGGTAGGAGTTCCCCGCCTCCATGGAAGTGTAAGGAGTGGAGAGAGAAGTATTTCCCCCGCCCCCCCCAGAGCTAGCCTTGCCCCCCTACAAGAAAAACCAGCTCGAGGGTGAAGGCCCCCCTGAGAGAAGAGATGGAAAAATCCTTGACAAGATCATTTGAACAACGGCAACCAGTTAAGCCAGAAGTTATGTGACCCAATAAATTCTCTTTTGTGAAGGGATCCGAATGCAGGCACGGCAACTCCAATGGCACCAAAGAAGATGTTACAAGGGACATTTGAGGATCACAGAGAGGAGAACTTCTCTATCATTTTTGTTCCCTACCGGAGTAACGGGTCTGGCCCTGAAGTCAGAAAATTACTATAAAATCTAAAGTGAATTGATGACAGTATTGACTAGTTACTAGCCACCAGTATGCTGATAGTGACTAAGGCAAAGAAGAAGAGCCCATATCTCTACGGATCTCATTAGGTGTGGTTGGTGAGAGGGTTGTGTGGTAAAGACCTAGTTGCTAAGCGGGAAGGCAATTTTTAGAGAAAAGGTGTCAGGCTAAGGTCCACAGGCCTACTCCTCCCAAAAAGTGGTGTCCCCATGATCCTTCAATCCCCTAGCCCCAATTCCAGGCTTTCCAGTGACTCCGCATCATGGAGTCTCACCCTTCCAAATGGATCTTAATCTTTCTGACCAACCAGTGCATACTGAACACTCACACGTAAGTTTCTAAAGGTCTTATTTATAAAAATAGGTCAACACAGTATTAAAACATCATGTCTCATTTTTCTTTTTTCACCTACACCTCACATGGGAGAAAATTACAGACTTTGAAGGTGAGCTTGCTGCATTCAAATACTGACTGAGCCTCATCTATGCACAGGCATGGGGCGGGCGAGGGAGGGAGCAGGGTGCGTGAGGGAGACCTCTTATCATAGAGGTAGAGGCTAGCCAGGGAGGCAGCGCCATGGCAGGAAGGCTGAGCTGGGCAAGGCCAAGCAACGGGGAGATAGAATATGCACCAAGACCAAAGCGCAACCCGAACGTAGCGTGTTTGAGAAACTGAAAGTGAACAGACAACAAAAGGGGAGAATGGACAGGGCGAGAGAGGAGGCCAGTCAGGAAAGCCGGGATCAGGAAGGGAGCTCTGGACCAGAAGGCAGGCTTGGGGGCCGGGCGGCGTGGGGCCGGCCGAGGAGACCAGTGCCCACAGAGGGAAGACAGGAATCTGCTGCCCATCGACAACCCCTGGCTAACTTCAGCGTAGCCACTGTCGGTCACTGGGCCTTGAAGTGAGAGGAGGAGGAGGAGGGATGGGGTGTGAGTGTGGGTGTGCTCCGAGGAAACCATGAGCTAAAGGCAATGGGAACACGGACAGAAGGCACATCTCCAACAGTGGACAGGAGGCCAGCGTTTGTGGACCTTCAACCCAAAGCATCCTTCCCAAAGTGTGACTGGAATTTCTCCACACACCGGCCTTGACATCACAAATGGTCATTTCCTTTTACTATTCTGAGAGAAAGCAGCAAAAATCCAACCAAGAGACAAATGGCCTTAATTCATATAATGCCCTTACCTTTAAATAAAGGAGATATGAAAAAGAAAATAATTTACAATGAACTATGTATTTTGATATGCCCCCACTTAAGTATTATTACAGTACATCAGCAATCCCCACATTTTTTCTGTCAAGGATCATTTAGTTAATATTTCAGGCTTTGTGGGACACAGAGGGTCTCTGGTGCATATTCTTTTTTTTTTTCTTTTTTGCAACCCAAATATTGGTGAGGCTTGTGAGCAATATAGAAACAGCCAACAGGACAGATTTGGCCCTTGTTTGCTGATCCCTGCATTAAAGAAGACCTTAAAGCAGATGTCAGATGCCTGGATCTACTTATAATGAAGTTTGGACTTCACAGGTCAAAACAAGACCTAAATATATAGTCATGTGTCTATGTGTATTGAGCCACCCTAATGCCACAGCCAGTGTAGACACGATAGCCAGCATGCTTCAGCGGGGGTCAAGTGCCACCCACACTTTTTGACAGCATTCCAAAAATACTAAATAAATAGTTCACAGTCAAGTTCTGGACGAAACAAACTATCACCTTCTCTCTTTTGACTGCGGTTGCATTGCTGGATGATTGGGGGTATATTAAAACCATGTAAAGGGACATCCGGTTGGTACAGTTGGTTAAGCGTCTGCCTTCGGCTCAGGTCATTTCCGGGGTCCTGGGATCAAGTCGCACGTCCAGCTCCCTGCTCAGTGGGTAGCCTGCTTCTCCCTCTGCCTGCCACTCCTCCTGCTTGTGCTCTTTCTCTCTGACAAATAAATAAAATCTTAAAAAAAATGAAACCATGTAAAAAGTAGAGTGTCCTTGTGTGGAAAGTGGCATTAAGTTCCTACCTTCAGTAAATGGAAACCAGTTTTCACTATAAGAATGAGTTTAAGTCTCGTGAATGGCCTGTGGGATGTTGTGTGAAATGCAAGAGAAGTACCTACAACATGAGGCTGTCCATGCACGGCAGGAAATCTAGCATTCCTCACCCCTGCCACCAAGGGCCAGCATTGCCCCCACCCCATTCCAGTTATTATGACAAACAACACCACCGCCACCCCTTTCCAAACAGTACTCCCTAGCAGCAGAGCTCGACCCAAAGGTAAAGCAGAGCGTCATAAAATTTTACATACACATAATTTCAATGTTTCTCCAAGTCTTGGAGGCGGACCTACAAAGGAGGGTCCCTGTGACTTCAGGGCCAGTGGCTTCCCAGGTGACATGCCTCTGCCTTGCAGAGAAGAGCCCCAGCAGTGAGAACCTCTACCCGCGACTGGGACTATGTGAGGCTCAAGACAGACCCGGGACAAAAAAAAAAAAAAAAAATCACACCTGCCTGGAGCAGGGCCCAGTCACACGTGCTGAGTGAACGAATCCAGCCATCTGAGCCCACTGTGGGCCCACGGTCAGCATGGGCCACCCAACTGGGGGAGCCGGTTCAGGATGAAAATGGGAAGCCCCTCATGTGGAAATTACTAAGAACTTCAAGACGGCAACAGTAGAATGTTACACCAAGCCCAGGGCCTACTGAGCTCAGGCCCGTGTGGCCGCACAGATCACACCCCCATGACACTGGTCCTGGCACAAATCAAGGCAAACAGCAACTGCAACAAATTCATGGTATCAGTGCTTTCATGTCCATTATGTGGCCAGTTTCCCAACCGTCCCTTCTCCAATCAAAGTGCAGCTCTGGGGATTGTACGTAAGGTCACATCCAGGCAGGAGGAAGGGGAACCCTAACCAGTCTCCCAACTGTTTGCCTACCTCTGGAGGTCATTCTGCAGCCGTGAAGGCTTCGTCCCTTGTCCTGCTTGCCAGGCCCAGAACTAATGGAAGGGGACTTAAATCAGCACGGAGAGCTTGGGGCCTCAACCCCACCAGAGACATAACCAGCTTCACATAAACATGAATGCTCACAGCATTTGCACACATTGGTGTTCTGTATTTTAAGATTTTATTCATTTATTTGAGAGAGAGAGAGAGAGCACAAGAAGGGAGAGGGTCAGAAGGAGAAGCAGACTCCCCGCTGAGCAGGGATCCCAATGTGGGGCTCGATCCTGGGACTCTGGGATCATGTCTTGAGCTGAAGGCAGCCACTTAACTGACTGAGCCACTCAGGCGCCCCACATTGGTGGGGTCCTTGCTTGTTTGTTGCCAAGCCCCTGTTCACTGGAATACCTGCATTTAATTTTAGGAAACCTCCAGTCACAAAATGGTGCTGGCAATTTGCCATGAATTTTAAAACTCTGACTTGGCTGAAAGGGGAGACTTTGCTACTTCTTGCCCAAAGCCCTCTGGATATTGCTGTGGACATGTGAGGCCAAGAAAATGGCTGACTAGCACAAAGGTACCAACCCCTGGTGATTGTATTGCTCCTCTAAATGACTTTGCCAAACCCCACTCCTATCTTTGCTCCGAAAGACGGGGCACAGCCACGTTTAGAATGCACTACAAAGCAGGCGGGAGAAAATGGGGAGAAGGGAAAACTTCTGTGATCTGCCCTCCCCGAATGAAAAAGTGCCGAGTATGTCCTCTTAGGATTTGTGGAGCTTTCCAGACACTGAGCATTTAGACTTTGGACAGGTGGAAGGTAGGGAAATGGGGCATTTCTCTACCCCTGATGATCTAAGTCAACTCATTCAAGCTTCCCTGAATAGATTACAACCTCCACTCATCAGTGAATTACTGTGTTTCACTAATAGAAATCCAAAAGCAAAACTTGCTATAATAATTGGTTCCCTAAAGCAGCCAAATTTTATTTAAATTTTCTATATCTTAGACTCCACGCACACATACACACACACACACACACACACACACACACACGCTTTAAAAGAAGGTAAGGAACAAAGTCTGAGATGAAAACAAGAGCACAAAGCAAACAAGGCAAAAACTATTAAGTGAGAGAAGGCAGCGGACAGGAGCGGGGAGGGACATGGAGAGAGAGCTGTGGGCACAGACTCGCATGAATTACAGCTTACGGAACAAAGAGAGGACTGCGGGAGCACCAGAGATATTTCATCATAATCTACATAGACCACTGAGTTTATTTGGTAGTTAAGGAGGTAATGACTTTCTTTCAAACTCATTTTAAAAGTTCTTTTTTTAATGATGGCGATAAATGTTTTTTAGTGCCGAGACTATATTCACTAGAGTGGCCACATGGCCACATTCAACCCTTGCGAAGGATGCTTAATGAGGTGACGCTGGTTTCGCTAAAATATTCCATGCTCTCTCAACAAGCTCAGAGTTAAGAGAACTCTCGAGGTAGGAAGACAATATGGGGGAGAAAAGAGGCATTTCACCCTGTATGTGAGGCCCTCCGGGGTCCGTCTCAAGTGTGTTGCCAACCGTTTCTTCCCCAGGAGGTACGAAGTGGCGGGGATATTTAACGGGGGCATAAAAACAAATTAACAGAAGTAATGTATGAAACAAGCTTTTGCCGGTATCCAAGTATAACACCACGTTATGCTAAAAGGTTGATGGATGTATTTTAACACGAATAACATGGCGTTTAGGGGCTGTATGTGCTACAGAGCCTTGTCCGGCCACCAGCCCCAAAATTAAAAGCCAACCGCTAAGATAAAAAGGAACTTGCCAGCTGTCTGTCTAGTTTGAGGGGAGCAGGTTGCCTCTCTGGGACTGCAAAGTCAGGTCAAGTTTTCTCTATGAACCACTTATCTTATTAAGAAACATCATTTTTAAAAACTCCTTCTCATCAGAGGCCTACACTACCAGGTCAAGCTGTATTCAAAAATTCATTCTAATTGTGCGTGAAGCATGTCATGATTTCGAGGCCCCACGGCTCCTATGAGCATTTAGAAATTGGAGTTTTCAAGAAAAATAAGATGTATCAAGTGAAGAAAATGCCTGAAAATTCTACTTAAAAATCCCTGATTTCGGGTACAGTTCATCGCATGGATACACATATGTATTTTAGGTTTTTATTTACCGCAACTAAATCTTCATATTATAGTCATGTAATACAATAAACACAAAGACGATGCACGGAGGTGGAAAAACAAAGTCAAGTCTTGAAAAATCAAACTGTATCCGAAATTAAACAAATACACCTCACATTGAAGACGTGGAAGCACTGCAGGTGGATGGATAATTAAACATCTCAAATCAAACCAATGGGGGGAACAGACTGTTTAAAAAAAAAATACCACAGACTTAAAGGCATAAATCATGATTTATAACCCACCCCAACTTTGACCTCATAGAAAGCAAGAAAGATCAAAGGTGATGCTTCATTATGTATTTATTCCTCGACCAAACCATTATTCTTCGGTCTTCATTTCGAAAGATATATACAGATGATGTACAAATTCTCATAGATAGAACCATTGCTGGGAAGTTTTTATGTGCAGAATTTATCATGAAATCTGCAGCTAATAGATATGCCTAATATGCCTAATTTGTAATTTGCCTGTCTCTTTCCAGATTAATACCACCACAGCTTTGCAGCCAAAAGATGCAAGGGGCAGTGCATCATGGGAAGATGGCTGACAGTTCAAATATAGTCACTGTAATTCTACAGAGACCTTATTATTTAGTTCTCTAATGAGGATACCATGAAACAGCCACCACTGCCACCACCATTAACACACACGCACGCGCAAAACTCAGAAAATTCCATTTGGAAAGATTGCTGTGTTGTTCATTTCTAAAACGAGGTCAGGTATAAAAGATTTGAGGTGGGATTGCTTTTTTAATTGAGAATGCTGCCATTAAATTGTAGAATTCTCTTCTCTCTGTGCCTTTGTCAGGGAAAGACTAAATGGCATCAGGAGTTTGCCCCTAAACTCAGGATACAATAATCCACAAGTGAGTTAACGGAACACTGAAACTAGTACTGCCCCTAAACGTAGTTTTTAAAGACCTAGGAGAGCTCCAGTTATTATAACTGGTGTCATGATGGTCCCAAATCTACTTAAATCCATTTTAATGTTTCTAGAAGGTAACATAGCAAGGTGGTGTGCCTGTGCATTTGGGGAGGAAAAGAAAGGGAAAGGCACTCGTAATAAACATAAGCTGTGTATCTTGCAATGTGGGCAGGTCTGAAGAAGGTCCAGAATCTCTGGACTGGTACCAAAACCACATGGCATAGACCCCACTGGTGTGGTGCGGCCCACCTGAGCTACCAACGTCCCTCAAAGCACCTACAGCCCTGGCCATGAGGCCATATCCTCATCAGTTTACCTAGATGGGAAGATAGTAGGATAGTAACAGTTCCCTAATTGATGTTCATCAGATGATCTGTTGTGATGGTTCATTTCATGTGTGAACTTGACCGGCCACAGAGTGTCCAGACTAGACGTTATTTTTGGGTGTGTCTGCAAGGGTGTTTCCAAATGAGATTAGCTTTTGAATTAGTCAACTCAATAAAATCCAGTGTGAGTGGGCATCATCCCATCTGTTAAGGGCCTGTTCAGAACAAAAGGCAAGGAAGAAGGTATTCACTCCTTTTTCTTCTGGTCTACCGGAGCTGAGACATCCCCTGTTACCTTCTCCTACACCTGGACTGGGACCTACACCTCCGGCTCCCCAGTTCTCAGGCTTTGGGACTCATACTAGAATTACATCACTGGCTTTCCTGAGTCTCCCGCTTAGAATATGTATCCTATTGGGTCTGTTTTTCTGGAGAACCCTGACTAATACAAATGTTAATGAGTACTCCATGTTCCAAGGTCAAATTAGGTGCATAAATTTTGAGTTAAACAAAGCCCAAAAGCTCTACAGGGCTTATCATTTTAGGGCTTTTTAGAGCCTCGAATACACTGTATACTGTGGGTCCCTGAAGGGAGATAATTCTACGTAGCTTTTTCCAATCCAACCACAGGTGTTTTTATCTCTTTTTTGCTTCACAAGATCAGAGTGCTCAGGGAAACACCTCAGGGAGTAAGAAAATAAAGGAAAGTCTTTGGAACCACAAGATGTGGAATACAGATGACACCCACCCTGACACTATGTTCCACCATGTATATTCTTGAGCAAGTGACTTGGTGCCTGAATCAACCCAGGCATAAAATGGACCTCTGGAGAGGGTGAACGGTGAACAAAAGGAGCGCCTCCGGAGAAAGGCCTGCTGACATCATATCATGGTTGCCACTCTAGGCCTGGGGGACAGACACACCTGAATCCAAACCCAGCTGTGCTCCACTTCTAGGAATGTGACGTTTAGCATTTACGTCGGCATCTTGTGCCATGCTCTTCTTATCTGTAAACCGACTTAAATGAGAAGATGCTCTTAAATGAGTGTCAAAAAATAGTAGTTACTATCAGACCTTCACCAGAGAGGCTGGATGAGGAATGGTAACCAAGAAGAACTACCCTTCATCGAGCATGTGGTGAATATTTGTCCCTCTGTAGCTGCCCAGGCTCCATATTCCCTTCCCAACAGTGACCCCACTCCCTCGAGGGAAGCACCTCTCCCACACTGTGTGTGGTCTTAGCAGGGTGGTTACTGCAGAGACTCATATCCATTATGCAGGTTGGAAGTATAGAGGTCCTTCTTCCCTATTCCCATATCGTCTAGTATAGACAGAGGGAGCCACGTGACTTAAGCTTAGCCAATGGCATTTTCTCTGCCAGGACTCGAAACTTGGACATCATGAGGATGGAAGGTCAGGTTAGAGGTCAGGCACGGTGGTGGCAATAAGAACATTCTTATGACCATGAAGGTGCCTGGCTTCTTACCTAATCCCTACCCCGAGGCTCCAGCATTGAGTCAATTTACTGAGCCCCAAATCCATCCAATCAATTAAACTTACATGTATGAAACCAGTATTTTTTTCCAACGATGTTCATGTCACCAGAGATACCAGTCTAGGACAATTTAGAGTCTGGTCTTTAACAGAATCCCAGAAGGAAGACGGAAAGGACAAGAATATTAGTAAGTGAATAATAAACCAAACGTCTGCCTCATATATGGTTTTCATTGGGCCACTTTTTTTTTTTTTTAAAGATTTTATTCGTTTATTTGACAGAGAGCCAGCACAAGTAGAGGGAGCAGCAGGCAGAGGGAGAGGGAGAAGCAGACTCCCCAGCTGAGCAGGGAGGCCCACATGGGACTCGATCCCAGGACCCTGAGATGATGACCCGAGCTGAAGGCAGACGCTTTAACAACTGAGCCACCCAGG
This sequence comes from Ursus arctos, assembly GCF_023065955.2. Taxonomy (NCBI): domain Eukaryota; kingdom Metazoa; phylum Chordata; class Mammalia; order Carnivora; family Ursidae; genus Ursus; species Ursus arctos. The sequence continues at coordinate 53,255,592 of NW_026622808.1, read as the reverse complement.
TGCCCCTCATTGGGCCACTTCTAAAAACAGAAATATTCAGAACATATCCTTCATAAGCCTATCGGACAAAATGGAAACTTCTCTGTAATGAAAGCAGAGGGAATTTAAATCAGGCAATTGGTTACCCAAGGGAGGAAAGAGCTGAGAGGCCAATGTAGGACAACGAGGCAGTCCCAGAGACCTGCAACCACAGGAAACTATTACCACCCTGAATAGACAGAGACAAAAAGTGGCCATGTCCCAGCCCAGCGGCTGGGGCCACCACCAAAGTTAGAATCACTGCATGTCTGAGGCCACAGAGGAACCACAGCAACTGAGGGAGACATGATTCAAGGCAGAAAGTTAGGGATGGGAGGGAGAAATACCTGGTTTGTCCCTGCCTCTGCCCTTTGACCTCCCATCCATGAATCCCATTGGCCCAATCCAGCCAGGTGATTCAGGAACCAGAGAAATGAAGCCTAAGGGCCACCCCTCCTGCCCCAGGGTGGATCCCAGACAATAGACCCAAGACTGGCAAACAAACCCTCACACATAATGTTATGCCTAATAGGCTTTGGTTTCCATGATTCATGTCTCCTTAGCCTCCTGGCCTAAACATGTTTCATCTTTCATATGAGACAAAATGCTTTCAGACCCCTACCTCCAACAACACAAGGCCCATTTATTTCCCCCAAAAAACCTGCAAAAACATTTTCTTTACCACTCCTCCAGATGTTCTGTGGACTTATTATTCTCAGACGCTTCCAATGTTGCTCATTTCAATAAGTATTTTACCTCACAATGGAAACCAAATGGAATACAGTTGCTGTATTTATCATTTCTATAGTAAAAATAAAATCTCTAAGAAGGGAGCACTAGCAAGGTAAGAATGAATGCGTAGATCTTTGTGGTCTCATTGGGAGAGGGATATGTTTTAGAGAGGATGTAATGTATGGAGTTAGGATTCCCTCCGCCAAATTTAATACTAATTTTTTTTTCTCCAGGGGAATTTCGGATGCGATTGTTCAGCAAAGGGACCATCTCCTAATGGGATTAGCTGATCAAGATTACGATGTGCTGTTAAGCAGCCGCTTTAGAAGAAAATGCAACTAGGGGAAGGGAAGAAGCACAGCTAGCAGAACAACTTGCTGCAAAGCCTAGAGACCTAGGCTGGCATCACTTCTTCCTCTGGTAGAAAGGAGCACCCCCTAGAGAATTCAAATTAGGAAGAGATCCAATCTTGATACGGACGACTTACCGGGTCACAAGGCATTCTGACTGTGGTGAGACACCTGACCAGTGATCTCCCTGGGGACTGGGAGTGAGCATGCCAATGGCTGAGGCAAACTCACTCCCTCTGGTGAGCAGCACCAAGCTCCTGTTTTCATGGCAGTGGGGCAGTGGGTTCACATGCTCAGCTTGGAGATGTCCTTCATCAGGCTCCATTTCCAAAGAATCCCAACCCCGGCCCAGGCTGCCCTCCAGGATCCTTCATTTGAGAAAAGTGACGGGAAGAAGGAATCATGAAATATACCAGAAATAGTTGAAAACACCTGAATCCAAAGCAATCCTTTAAGCAGGGATAGACCAAAGCCCAAAGGGAGGGATGAGGGTGGTGATCTTCCCCCAAGTTCAGGCAATAAGGAGGTGCACTGACTATAGAGAATTTTAAAGCAACAGGGGCACCTGGGACGCTTAAGTCAGTTAAGCATCTGACTCTTGATTTCGGCTCAGGTCATGATCTCAGGGTCCTGGGATGGAGCCCTGCATCGCAGCTGCTGCCGTCATCATCATCATCGTCGGGCTCCCCCCTCAGTCAGAAGCCTGCTTGTCTCCCTCTCCCTCTGCCCCTTCCTCTGCACGTGCACTCTATATACATAATAAATAAATCTTGAAAAAAGCTAACAATTAAACTGCCCAGTCTTCATTTTATTATCAACATAAGATAGTACTTCTAAAGAATATCAATGAAAAAAATACTCTTCCCTTAAAAACTCAAACAAAACATCACTTCCATTGGTCTAAGTTCTAAACCATTGCTAAACTAACAGATTTACTAAACTGAACTGAGTAACCAGTTACTTGGGTCACTTTTCGTCATATGTCTGTAAGCTTCAAATTAGCATCATTTTGCTATTTGTATTTTCATAATCATATTCTATGTGAAAGTAAATTCTGAGAATTAAATATATAGTCATTCCCAACAAACAGGAACCCGATTGCGTGTGTTGGTTTCAAGATCAAGTTTCTAATGGTCTGAGCTTGTTTTGTGCAGTTTCTATTCCCAACCCCTCGTAGTACAACACGATTCTGTGTTTGAACAGGAGCTTCTAAAATAAAGAAAACATACAGATGCAAAGACAAAGAAAGAGAATTTGAGTTACTCCAGCTGTCATTAGGTATGACCACTTGGGTGTCTGTGTTTAAATTTTTTCAACTGCAAAGAGATTCGAAAGCCACCAGAATCCAACCTGAATAAAGGCAGACATGGGTGATGTTGTGACTTTCTGGAAGTTGTGATATAAAATTTGTACGGATCCCTGTGAAATTTAGCCTTATGTTTAAGGTATCTCCCAACTACTTGAAAATCTGTTTCTTCGTGTGAAGGAAATGTTTAAAATTAAAATAGAAAACATTCTCTAATCAACCGTGAATAAAGCTAGATTGACAAAACTGGCTCTGCCATCTACTGAAGATCAACTTCATTGAAGTCATTGTCAAATTTGTAGGAGCCTTGAAAACAAAAACAGTATTTATTCCTGCAAAGGAATATAAGGATTCTCTCTTTTTTGTTAAAAAACAATATGATTTAAAGTGTTAATCCACTGTTTTTTTTCCTTTTTGATGCGATCATATTTTATTTTTCAAGGGCATCATTATAGATTAAGTCAAAAAAGAACACTTGGGGCATCTGGGTGGCTCAGTTGGTTAAGCGTCTGACTCTTAATTTAGGCTCAGGTCAAGATCTCAGGGTCGTGATATGAAGTCCCATGTCGGGTTCTGTGCTGGACATGGAGTCTGCCTAAGATTCTCTCTCTTCTCTCTCCCTCTCCCCCTCCCCACTCCTCTTGCCCTCTCTTAAAAAAGAACATTTGGACTGTCTGCATCTCTTTTCTATTACTATCACTTGTTTTATTTCATAATTGTTACTGAAAATCATTTTGTTGTATAGAGAAAGGAAGTCTCGGATATAGTGCGGGCTACTGCAGCTAAGTCTTTATTGAAAAGACTAACTTTATTTCCCTCTACCATCAGTCTCAAAAAAAAAAAAATAATGAAGAGCTTGGATTCTTGATTTCTTTTTCTCAAGAAACTATCTCCTAAATTTGATTAAAAGCAAATTCAGGTTTCTCAGCTTTTCAGGATTGCCTAATAGAGCCTATTCTGAGGTACCATTGGTATCTATATCCTCTCTTCTAGACAGACTTCCCAGACTCACACCAGATCTCCACCTGCCCTTTGCTGAAAGATTTATCATCTTTCCATGTGAGAGAGAAAGCAGATCTCATTTCATCAGCACCCATTCCACGACCCGCCCCTGCTGAGCAAACAGAGTGTTTTCATAACCTACCATGTTTTGTCTGCTTTATGACTAACTCAGTCAGACAACAGTTCCTGGTAAGACTTTCTATGGATGTGACATGAGGCCCATCACTGTTTGAGTCGTCCAAGGGCTTTGTTCAAAATGCCAAACTAGAGCCTTGGGCATCACCGAATGTAGACAGAGCCTCAGGAGTAAACCTCAAGTTTGGAATTCTCTGACTTGAGAGACTTGGTGAGTAGGACTTGAGAACAAGTCCATTAGAGCATGGGCCTTGAGAAAATTCACAGGATTCTTTTCATTTCACTGAACTTCCTGGAGAAATAAATCTATTCTGTTCTATGAGGTCACTCATCTGGCTGACATCTTAATGCCATTCTATAAAGTTCCTTCAATTGTTGGGAGGACATTTGATTAATTCACTGACTTTAGCATCCAAGAAACTAGGATTGGAATCCCAGCTCCACCATTTATCAGCTCTGCCATGTTAAGGCAAATTCCTTAACCCTCTGAGCCTCACTGCCTCGCCTGTCAAATTGTGATGCCACCATTGACCTCTAAGAGGTGTGCAAGGATTAGGGGAGTAAATATATTTAAAGCATTCACACCAAGCACCTGGCACACTGTAATGCTCAGTAACTAATGGATACATGGTACTGTTATTATTTGAACAAAGATTGTTGCTGAAAGACTGAAAGAAGATAAATGGACTGCACAGAATAAAGATTACTCATGTGACAAAGGATGTCAAATAAATGTCATTTAACTAAAAGAAACATGTGGTGGCTATTGGCATGGCAAATATCAAATTACACCAGTCACAACAGAGAAAAATCTACATCTCTAGTGTGCCGTGTGGGTATTGATTAGTGAGATCCCCATGGGAAGGTCTGTGTTTTTACCCATCAAGGGCCAGCTGAGGAAAGAAATGAGAAGGGCAGAGAGAGGAGGAGGAAGAATAAGAAGGAAGGTAGATAGAGGACAAGAAGGAAGAAAGAGGAAGAAATTTCTTTCACTAGTTACCAAATTGAATCTCATAACATTTCTTGATGATTAGGAGGCTGAACCAGTATGGAAAGGAGCTGACAACAGAATTGCTACAAAGACTCTGACGCGCCCGCCAAGAACCCCACAGTGCTTTCTCCTCTTAGGAGGTGGTCCCAAAGAAAGACAAAATGTGGTCATATAGACTAGATATTCTAATGACTTCCTAAGAGGATGTACTATAAAATTTAAACTTTTTAAGCAAAATCTAGATTTGGAAGACTAAAAGTCATCTGTGCCAAAATATTAACAGAATTATGTCAGAGTAGCAGAAATGAGCAATTTTCATTTTCTCCTTTGTACTGTTTTAATCTTTCAAGAATTGAAAATGTATTACTTTTTGAATCAAAACTTAAGCCTCAATTTTTAAACTGATAAGTAAAATATAAGAAGTTGGTAGCATAACAGGGAAGGTGGTTCAAGATGGCAACATAGGGGGGCACCTGGGTGGCTCAGTCGTTAAGTGTCTGCCTTTGGCTCAGGGCATGATACAGGAGTCCTGGGATCAAGCCCCACATCTAGCCCCACATCGGGCTCCCCACTCAGAAGGAAGTCTGTTTCTCCTGCTCCCTCTCACTCTCCCTGCTCATTCTCTCTCTCTCGCTCTCTCTCTCCCATAAATAAATATACAAATTTTTTAAAAAGAAAAGAAAACTGGGGCGCCTGAGTGGCTCAGTCAGTTAAACATCTGTCTTCAGCTCAGGTCATGATCTTGGTGTCCTGGGATTGAGCCCCATGTCAGGCTCCCTGCTCAGCAGGGAGTCTGCTTCTCCCTTCACCCCCATTCATGCTCACTATCTCTCCTTCTCTCTCTCTCTCTCAAATAAATAAATAAAATCTTAAGGAAAAAAAAAAGAAAAAACCCCATCAAACCACAAGGGAAGAGACCAAGAGAGGAAGAAAGGAACAGAGAAGAACTATAAAAACAACCAGAAAACTATAAAATAGCAGTAAGTACATACCCATCAACGAATACTTTAAATATAAATGGATTCATGCTCCAATGAAAGACAGAGGGTGGCTGAATGGATGAAAAACCAAGACCCAACTACATGCTGCCTATAAAAGACTCATTTCAGATCTAAATACACACACAGATGGAAAGAGAAAGAGCAGAAAAAGATATTCTATGCAAACTGAAAAGAAAACTGGATAGCAATACTCCTATCAGACAAAATACACTCTGAAACAAAGACTGTAACAGAAGACAAAGAAGGGCATCATATAATGATAAAGAGGTGAATACAAGAAGAGGATATAACATTCATTAAATAGTTATGACCCAACATAGAAGCACCTATATAAAGCAAATATTAAAAGATATAAAAGTAGACATTGACAGCAACACAATAATAGCAAGAGACTTTAACACCCCACTGACATGAATGAATAGGTCATCCTGTCAGAAAATCATTAAGGAAACATTGGTCTTAAGCAACACATTGTATCAGATGGACTTAAAAGACATGTACAGAACTTCCCATCCAAAAACTGTCGAATGCAGTCTTCTCAAGTGTACCTGGAACGTGCTCTGGGATAGGTCACATGTTAAGCCACAAAACAGGTCTCAATAAATTTAAAAAGACTGACATCATATCATGCATCTTTTCCAACTACAACTGTATGAAACTAGAAATCAATTATAAGAAGAAAACTAGAAAAAACACGAACATGTGGAGACTAAATAAGCAATGGGTTGAAAAAGAAATCAAAGAGGAAAATCAAAAAAATTCCCTGAGGCAAATGAGAATGGAAACACAACTTTCCAAAATCTATAGGATGCAGCAAAAGCAGTTTTAAGAGGGAGGTTCATAGCCATACAGGCCCACCTCAAGAAACAAGAAAAATCCCAAATAAACGATCTAACTTTACACCTGAAAGAACTGTAAAAAGAAAAACCAACAAAGCCCAAAGTTCATGGAAGGAAATAATAAAGATCAGGATGAATATAAATGAAAAGGAGACTAAAAAATCAATAGGAAAAAAAATCAACGAAACTAAAAGCTTGTTCTTGAAGAGATAAATAAAATCAATAAACCTCTAGCCAGACTCATCAAGAACAAAAGAGAAGGTCCAAATAAATAAAAGCTTGAATGAAAGAGACATTACAACTGACACCACAGAAAGACAAAGAATCCTAAGAGAGTACTATGAATAGTTAGTTAACAGATTGGGAAACCTAGAAAAAAATAAATTCTTAAAAACACAAAACCTTCTAAGACTAAATCACAAAGGGAAAAAAATCTGAATATTTTCTAGAGCAATTACAAGTTATGAAATTCAATCAATAACTTAAAAATTACCCCTGTCCAAAAAAAAAAAAAAATTTTCAGGACGGATGGCTTCATAGTTGAATTCCACCAAATATTTAAAGAATTAGTACCTATCCTTCTCAAATTGTTCCAAAAAAATGAAAAGGGATGAATGCTTCTAAATTCATTTTATAAGCCCAGCATTACCCTGATACCAAAACCAAAGATACTACAAAAAGGAAAAAAATGACACTCCAATATCCCCGTTGAACAAAGATGCAAAACTACACAACAAAATATTATCAGATTGAATTCAACAATACATTAAAAAGGATCAAACACCACAATCACGTGGGATTTATTACAGGGATGCAAGAATGATTCAACATCTAAAAACAATCACTGTGATACACCACACAGCAACAAGACAAAGTATAAAAACCATACGATCATCTCAATAGATGCAGAAAAAGCACCTGGCAAAATTTAACGTCTATTTATGATTAAAAACTCTCGACAAAATAAAGGCCAAAATAAAAGGCTGTGACAAACCCACAGCTAACATCACAGCCAATTATGAGAAACTAAAAGCTCTTCCTCTAAGATCAAGAACAAGGTAAGGATGTCCACTCTTACCACTTTTATTCCAACATGGTATCAGAAATCCTAGCCCCAGCAATCAGGTTAAAAAAAAATGTAAATTACATCCTAACTGGAAAGGAAGATGTAAAACTGTCACTATTCACAGATGACATGATACTATATAGAAAAAACCCTAATGACTCCACCAAAACACTATTAGAACAAATGAATTCAGTAAAGTTGCAGGATACAAAATTAATATACAGAAATAGGTCATGCTTCTATACACAAATAACAAACTATTAGAAAGAGAAATTAAGAAAATATCCCATTTACAATTGCATTTAAAAGAATAAACCACCTAGAAATAAATTTAACCAAAGAGGTAAACAACCTGTATCCTCCGAACTATGACAATGATGAAAGAAATTAAAGACAACACAAATAAATAGAAAGACATTCTGTGTTCATGGAATAAAAGAATACTGTTAAAACATCCATACTACCCAAAGCTATCTACAGATTCAATGCAATCCCATTAAAATACCAATGGCATTTTTCAGAGAACTAGAACAAAGAATCCTAAAATTTGTGTGGAACCACAAAAGATCCCAAATAGCCAAAACAATCTTGAGAAAGAACAAAGCTGGAGACATCACACTCTGCGATTTCAAACTGTAACACAGAGCTAACGTGATCAAAGCAGTGTGATACTGGCATGAAAACAGACACACTGATCAATAGAATAGAAACAAACCCACACATACATAGTCAATCTATGACAAAGGAGCCAAGAGTATACAATGGGGAAAAGACAGTCTTTTCAATAAATTGTGCTGGGAAAACTGGATAGCTACGTGCAAAAGAATGAAACTAGACCACTATCTTATACCATATACAAAAACAAATTCAAAATGAATTACAGACATGAAATTTAAGACCCAAAAACCTAAATCTCCTGGAAGAAAAAATGAGTAGTAAGCTCTTTGACATCAGTCCTAGGATCTTAGGAATATTTTTTTTGAACCATGCTCTGCAGACATCCACAAGCTAAAATAAACAAATGGGACTACATCCAAGTAAAAAGGTTTTACACAGCAAAGGAAAGCACCAACAAAACGAAAAGAGAACCTACTAAATGGGAAAAGATATTTGCAAATCATACATCTGGTCAGGGGTTAATATCTCAAAGATATAAAGAACTTAACTGTATCAAAAAAAAAAATAAATAACGTGATTTTTTTTTTTTTAACGGGAAGGAGACTTGAAAAGACTTTTTCCCAAGGAAGACATACAGATGGCCAACAGGCACATGAAAAGATCTTCATCATCACTCATGGTCAGGGAAATACAAATCAAAACTACAATGGGATACCGCCTCACACCTATTAGTTGGCTATTATCAAAAGGAAAAGAACAACAAGTGTTAGCAAGAACACTGAGAAAAGGGAACCCTCATACACTATTGGGAGGACTGTAAATTGGTGCAGCTACTATAAAAAAGTGTGGAAGTTCCCCCCCCCAAAATTAAAAACAGAACTACCATATGACCCAGTAATCTCACTTCTGGGTATTTACCTGAAGAAAACAAAAGCACCAATTCAAAGAGATGTGTGCACCTCTACATTTATTGCATCATTGTTTACAATAGCCAAGATAAGGAAGCAATGTAAATGTCCATCAATAGTTCAATGGATTAAAAAGATGTAAACACACACACACACACACACACACACACACACACACACACACACAATGGAATATTATTCAGCCATGAAAAAGAATGAGATCTTGCCATTCACAGCAACATGGATGGGACTTGTGGATATCATGCTAGGTGAAATAAGTGAGAAAAAGACAAATACTATATGATTTCATTCATACGTGGAATCCAAAACAAAACAAACAAAACAAAACAGAGTCAGATACAAGAAACAAATAGTTGGTTACCAGAGCGGGGAAGGAAGTGAGGGGATAGAAGTAGGTGAAGGGGATTAAGAAGTACAAATTTTCAGTCATAAAAAAAAATAAGCCATGGGGATGAAATGTACAGCACATGGAACATAGTCAATAATATTGTAATAATTTTGTATGGTAAGAGTAACTAGACATACCTTGGAGACCATTTGGTAATGTATAAAAATATTGAATCACTATGATGTATACTTGAAACTAACAGGATATTGTATGTCAATTACACTTTCATAAAATTATGTAATTTTAAAATTAAGTAAAATTAAAGTAAATTTAGTAAAATTAAGTAAAATTAAAGAATTGTATAGGACCCCACTGGCCCTCTTGGATATGGTGGACTCATTCTTTTGATAAGAAAAATGAGGCAGTTTTGTAGGTCCTTGAATTGAAGTAGAAGAAGAAAATATTTTAGTTTTATAACCAGATCATTTAAAAATAAGACATTATGGAATATTGAGAATATTGTTCCAAAGGGGAACAAAGTACAGGGCAAAGGAAATGCTTTATGCTATTGGAAATAAATGCCGTATCTCAATCAAAGCCATAAATCTTTAATCAAATATCATTGTAGAGACAGATCCAACCACGACCTCATTATAAGAAGCCTATAAAATATGTTTTTGGAGCTGGAGATACACTCTTTCTGCAGATTTAGACTCTGGATTCTCCAGGGCCCTACCTTTATCCAAACCAGAGCTAACAGAAAGGTAAAGAGTTATGTACTCAACTTATGTGCCACTTTTTGAAAATAATTGCCATTATTTTGAAAATGTTGCCGTTAATTACCACATACAGAATAATTTCTGTATATAAGCAGAGAACATCTCTATTCTGTGTGTCAGCAGGCTTTAAGATTTTTAACTTGAAATTTGGGCCCATTTGATTAGGGACTGAGTAAAATTAAATACTCTAAATGTAATGGGGGAAGAAAATAAAAATAAAAGGAACAATTTCAAGGGACATATTTAAACTACCGAAAGCAACCAACTACCAAAAGCAACATGATCCATACATGTGGTCCTTTTCAATAAAAAATTCTCTGGACTCTACCCAAACCTGCTGAGTCATTGTCTTGGAGTACAGCCCCCAAATCTTCATTTTATCTAGTTTTCCAGATGGTTCTTAGAGACACTCTCGTTTGAAACCCTCTGATTAGGAAATTAAGAGTGTGATAATCCGGTAGTTCATTCAAGATCTACTCTACGGCTCTTCATTTCCTTACTTGAGGTACTGAAACTACTACCTTTCTGACATTGTTTTCTGATTGGCCTTTTGCTAAACTGACAAAGGCCAATGTGTATTAGCAATAAGTGAGTTTCTAAAACCAAGTGAATTTCTTAAAGCCACACACACATTATGAGACTCCAGACCACTCTTCCTGGTACATTGCAGTCCACTTGCCTGGAGTCATACATTCCTCCCTGGGCAATGTCCTATAGTCAAGGACCTTTTATGATGAGGAATTAAATGTCTCCAGCATACAGAGAGGAATTAATTAGTGTTCACCAGATGAACAACGATTTCATTCCCTGCATGAATATATATTTTGCTTTTTGTCACAGCCCAAAAAACACAGAGAAAATCTCTGTAAAAATTAGTTATGCTCTATGGTTTCTGGTGGAGCTGCAGAGTCTACCCCTTGGGCTGTTATTTGCAGTATTCACATTTTTTTTTTTTTTTACTGAATTATCAAGTGAAAATCCAATTGTTCCTAATGGTGTTCACTCTGTGTGTTTCCCATTCTCACATATGAGAAAGGGTTTATTATCCATTTGTAGTAATTAAGACACTGTTGTTATATAGACCCATAAAAATCCTTCATTAAGCCAGTAAAGAGCTTTTCATCAAAATCACTGTAACTAAATATTTATTTAAAAATAAAAACTAAATTAAAATAAAGAATTCCCCCAACCCCCCCCCCAAATGCTTTGAAACAGTTCTGAAAGTGGTAGTGGGCACCCTTAATAGTTTCAAAGCACACAACTATATTTTCTTACAGAGTGGAAACCACACTAACCAGCAATCCATCATGGCTAGCTATAAAGAAATAAAGTAATTAACCACAAGGAAATAATTCAGCAAGATGCTAACAGTTTAATAACATCTAAGTGTTTGCATTTAAGCATTATTGTTTTTAAATGGTTTCATAATTGTTTTAGATTTGCAAAAGGTGCTAACATGTGAACAAAATAAAGAGCAACACAAGATTCTGTGATTGATCTGGTCAGCCGGAGAGGTTATTAGGTACAGAAATAAGGTTTGCGTTGTCCAGGCGGAATTTAGAATACAAGCCCTCTGCAAAGCTGGTCTGTACTGCACACTATTCAATAACCCTCAGAAGCCGGCCCACTTCCCCAGCCAGGGGAGAAAGGAGGAAATCCAACAAATCTCTTTCGGGAAGAGAAAAACCTCAAGTTGCTATCTTTATGGCACAGGGGAATTTCACTTAGAAAGCCAGAGCTGAGAAAGCAAACCATGTTGATTGGAAAGTGTGAGAACCTCCCACTGTGCAGCTTGGGGATAAGGTCTTATTAGAAAGGCCTTTCTTTATCTTTGAGGCATCACAGAAAGAGCCAAGGAAAAAGCTGTGTGTTTGTTCTCAAAACCTCCTGCCCACAGTGGAAGCTTCCTGCATTTCCATCCTCAAGGAAGAAATTGAGGTCTGTTCAAATTTTCCATCCAATACCAGAGCCGCGTCCCCTCACAGGACCACAAAGATAGATTGTCAGGGTCCCATGAGTTCTCTGGGAAACACTTTATTTCATCTCCTGCCTTAATCTCTATGAAATCCTTAAAAACAACTGAAGGACTGGGGTGCCTCGGTGACACAGTCAGGTAAGTGCCCGACTTTTGGTTCCAGCTCAGGTCATGATCTCGGGCCATGATCTTGGGTCGTGAGGTTGAGCCCCACAACCGGCTCCACACTCAGTATGGAGTCTGCCTGGGACTCTCTCCCTCTCCCTCGGCCCCTCCCCTCCCCATGCTAGCTCACTCTCTCTCTCTCTTTCCCAAATAAATAAATAAATCTTTAAAAGTATATCTGAAGGACTGAGTATTGCTATAGGGTTCTCCTCTGCAATTACGTTTATGAACATTCTGTCAGCAACTAGCAAAGCATCAGTTGATGCAGGTTTATGAGAGAAATGATAATGGTAGACGGCCAATGAAAATTATATTCGCTTCAAATAAAAGCCGACAAAGCCCCACCATGTGCCCTAAGAGCAAAGGTCCCCCAGTAGCCTGAGCAGAGAGACATGCTGAGGGGGAGGGAGTTACGGGCTTAGGCGCCCAGACGCACCAGACGCCCACCCAGCCAGGACCCAAGCGTCGAGACCCCGCGTATTGTGAGCGGCTGCCTTTCAGCTAAACAACTGCATCCTTAACTTTCAATTAACACTGTTAATTAAAATTTCATTGGTTCTATAGTTTTCATACGCGGTTTATAAATGTGCATTGCATTGATAGTTGTAGAGCAGACATGAGCGTTACCCCACAGAGCAGCGTCTCCCAGCCTCACCGCTGCTGACATCTGGGACAGGCTAAGTCTATTGTGAGGCTGTCCCGGGCATTTGGCGGCCTCCCTGGCCTCTACCTGCTAGATACCAATAGCAACCCCTCCCCCAATTTGTGACAACCAGAAAGGTCTCCACACATTCCCAAATGTCCCCTGAGGGACAAAAAAACAGTCCCCAGATGAGAACCACTGGCCCAGAGTATGAGTCAGGGTCCAGGCAGGAAAGAGATGAGACACTGAGTAATGAATGTCAGGAGGGTTGAGCATGCAAGCTATTCTCTAAGGGATGGGGAGGGGGTAGGCCTGAAGGCCTAACAGGGCAAAGTAGGGGAGGAGCATACTGTGGGGTTAGCAGGGGAGACACAGGGAGAGGGAGAGAGACGGGGGGTGCGCGAAGCCTGCAGGGAGGGTGCCCTGTCAGAAGCTGCGAGCTGCAGCCACAAGGTCAGAAGTAAGGACACCGACTTTCCTGCCAGAGCTCCCCATGGGCTGAACGCAACCAGAGGCCTAAGTAAGGGAGACCACTGCTGTGGTTCGGACAGGTGGGCCCCGCAGGATACAGACAGAGCGGAGAGAAGGAATGCAGTGTATGCAAACAGGAAAGATCCACCACACCTAGTTCTCTAATGCCAAGAATTTAAAAACATAATAAAAATGTTAAGTCAACTCTAGAAGTCCGTAAGTTGCCTTTCGTTTAAAAGGCGCTTCCTGCGGGCTGCACACAACCTGGATGAACCTGGAAGACATATGCTACGTGAAATGAGACAGACACAGAAAGAAAAAACCCGCATGATCTCTTGGAGGTGGAATCTGTAAAAGTCGAATCCACAGAAGCAGGGAGTAGAATGGTAGTGACCCAGGGCTGAGGGATGGGGGCATGCGGGGGCAAACAGAGAGATGGTCAAAGGGTACAAAGTTGGAGTTACGCAGGATAAATAAATCTAGAGCTGCCGTGTCCAGCATGATGACTACGGTTAATACTGTACTCACTACTAGACATTTGCTCGGAGAGATTGTAGGTGCGCTCACCATGCAAAAAATGTATGTGAGAAGGTGTGTTAATTGGCTTGACTGTAGTAATCATTTTACTATGTGTGTGTCTCTATCAAACCATCATGTTATATAGCTTAAATGCACTCAATTTTATAAAAATTAAACATGTAAGGACCTTGCTTATCAGTACATTATTAAAGTTTGAAAATGATGCACTGGAACCTTCCAAATGTTCATGCCAGACCTACCCACAGTGACCCTAGGCTCCTACTGCTGAACTCCAGAACTCAACAAATACTGCGGTTGACAACAAATACAGTACAGAGCACTGTCTGTGTGTTAAGTGGCCGAAGAAAGGGCAGTTCATAAAGAAATACGCCATGACCCTCGTGGCTACTTAGGGAGACAACTGATGCACAGGGACAAAATAAGGCTCTTGCCAACCATCGCCAGCTTGAGGACGGTGTCCCAACAATAACATGAACGTCAGTGGCTGATGGCCACGCTGCTCATGCAGGACCCCATCACTCTTTCTGTAGTGGTTTCTGGGATTAGCAGGAGTCGTCTTTAATACCTGGGTTGGATATCCCTTTCTCCATATTTATTTCCACAAGAAGACTTCTCCCTCGCTCCCTGAAAGGGACTGTAGCCTTCCCTAGCTCCTGGCCTTGGAATGAGGAGTCATGAATCTGATTGGTGAGATGGGGCCAGCTGACACCCAGTGGGCCACCTGTGCCTGGGGCCACCCGCACCTTTGAAAGCATGACTGCTTTTGCCACTCACTCCTTCCAGTAAGTCGATGAAGCAGGGTTAGATGCTGGCCAGCCTGGCCCAGTTTGCAATGTCTTAGTTCTTCAGTCTGCAACTAAATAGGCAAACCACAGTCACATGAATCCCAGGGTCCTTGTTTAGAGAGGGAGAGAAAAAGCTCACGGGGCAAACTGGCTTTAGTCTATTTGGCCATTCAACACAGACAGATTTGGCAGAGCCAGTACTGGTCACAGCCAATAGTTAGAGATAAGTGGGAGCCATGTGGCTCCTCCAAGGTTCACCGCTGCATGGCATGTTATAATAGAGGAAAGCCTTGGACCAAATTTTTCCATTTGTATAATCACTTCTTTTTTTTATTATTCAATCAGCCAACATATAGTACATCAATAGTCTTTGGTGTAGTGTTCAATGATTCATTAGTTGCATCTAACACCCAGTGCTCATCACATCATGTGCCCTCATTAATGTCCATCACTGAGTCACCCCATCTCCCCACCCACCTCTCTTGCCACAACCCTCAGTTTTTCCCCCTGGAATCAAGTGTCTCTCATGGTTTGCTCCCTCTTTGATTTCTTCTCACTCAGTTTTCCCTCCTTTCTCCTGTGATCCTCTCAGCTACTTCTTATATTCCACATATGAGTGAAACCATATGATAACTGTCTTTCTCTGATTGACTTATTTACTTAGCATAATACCCTTCAGTTCCATCCATGTCACTGTAAATGATAAGTATTCATCCTTTCTGATGGCTGAGTAATATTCCCTTATATATATGAACCACATCTTCTTTATCCATTCATCTGTTGAAGGACATCTCAGCTCCTTCCACAGTCTGGCTAATGCTGCTATGAACATTGGGGTGCAAGTGCCCCTTCTTTTCACTACATCTGTATCTTTGGGGTAAAAACGCAGTAGTGCATTTTTGGGTCATAGGATAGCTCTATTGTTAACTTCCTGAGTAATCTCCATACTGTTTCCCAGAGTGGCTGTACCAGCTTGCATTCCCACCAACAGTGTAAGAGGGTTCTTGCTTTCTCCATATTCTTGCCAAGTTTGTTGTTTCCTGCCTTGTTAATTTTAGCCATTCTGACTAGTGTGAGGTGGTATCTTGTTGTGGTTTTGATTTGTATTTCCCTGATGGCAAGTGATGTGGAGCATTTTTTCATGTGTCTGTTGGCCATTTGTATGTCTTCTTTGGAGAAGTGTTGTTCATGTCTTCTGCTCATTTCTTTACTGGATTATTTGGGTTTTGGGTGTTGAGTTTGAGAAGATCTTTGTAGATCTTGGACACCAACCCTTTTTCTGTTATGTCATTTGCAAATATCTTCTCCCATTCTGTACGTTGCCTTTTAGTTTTGTTGACTGTTTCCCTGGCCATGCAGAAGCTTTTGATCTTGATGGGGTCCCAACAGTTCATTTTTGCTTTTGTTTCCCTTGCCTTTAGAGGCGTGTCTGCAGCCAAGGTTGAATCACTTCTTAAAGTAGGCTGGTTCAAAGTAATCATACAACCTATCCTGTGGGCTCAGGGACACTTGGTTCTCTATCCTTGAGCTTTACAACAAGAAGCTCAACAGAGAATTTCATTCACTTGTAACCCCTCTGTTTAGCTCAAGCAACAGGTGCTCTGATAAGTGGGGGACACAGGGATAAATAACTTTCCAGACCAAAATCAGGTGCTGTCATATTAGGCCTGGCAGGTTTATAAATCTCCTTGGCTCAAGGACTGTGGGGCCTGTAGAGTGTTTCTAGCCAACCAAATATCTTCAACACCACTCATTCAACCAATGAGAAATTGTGACTTCTACACAACTAACCAAACCCAGAGTGGGAATTTAGATGAGAACTGTGATGAATTAAAGATGACTGGACATTTTCTTGGCTGCCCCTCCCATGGTGATTCTAAGACCCCTGCCTCTGAAACTGGGACACCTTCACTCAAGGGTGAAAAGGAGAAGTAAAGTGAAAGAAAGCTAAGGAGATTTCAGGGAACTGGCTCACAATTCTTTTTCTTTCCTTCTGTCATGGCTGGCCAATCCATAATCTGCAAGGTAGACGATCAGGCTGGATACCCAGGGAAGAGTTGATGGTGGATGAGTCCAAAGACCATTTGCTGGCACAATTCCCTCTTCTTCAGGAGAGGTCAGTCTTTTTCTAGTATGGCCTTCAGCTGATTGCACGAGGCCCACCCACACTGGGAGGGGCACTCTGCTTTCCTTGAAGTCTATTGATTTAAATGTTACAATCATCTAAAAAAAATAGAAACATCTAGAATAATTGTTGAACAACTATCTGGTTACCGAGGCCCAGCCACATTGACACATAAAATTAACCATCCCAGTCGGCCTTGAGGACAGAAGTGATGGAGCATGGCTTCCAGGCTAAGTGATAAGAACCCCTGCAGCCTTGCCATGCTCTCTTGGAAGTCTGGTTGCCCTGAGATTGCCATGCTGTAAGGAAGCCCCAGCTAGTCAGGTGGAGAGACCACACTGAGTTAGAGATGCCCAGCAAGCCCCCAGCTGTGACAGCCATCCTGGCCCAGGTGCCAGCCACATGAGGAAAGACACCACCCTGGACATCCAGCCCCGCTGAGCCTTCAGATACCTGCGGTCCCAGCTGCCATCAAGCTGCAACCCTGTCAAAGACTCCAAGTGGGAACTGCCCACTGAACCATCCAACCACAGAACCATGAGAAATACCAATATGCTGCTTTCTAACCCACTACATTTTGAGGTGAGTTATGCAACAATGGTTAACCAAACTAAGAATTCTTGAAATGTTAGCCAGTGGCTCCTAGGGCATGTGTTAAATTTAACACACATGTGCACAGACACCACTGTCTACACTAAAATATTTGGAGAACATTACAGGCAATATAACCACTCTGCCATGCTCTCAGTTTCTGGATTTGAACCCATTTGCCTCCTCAGGTCTGTTTGCAACAAGGACCTGGGGTGATGAGTTAGGACCCCAAACCGCCAAGATGGGCCCACGTCTTCTCCCACGGAGCACTGAAGGGTCTGCAGGACCCTGCCAATAAACTGCAGGCATCTTAATAGAGTAGCCAGTGCCCTGGGGAAGCGATGGGAGAATCTCTTTATCCCCTTTCTATTCTGCTCCGGAGATACCCAAGAGTTTGGAGACAAACACTATTGCATTTTTTACTTGTTGCTCTGCTCTCCAAGGCTACAGAGAAGAGCCAGTGAAGGCTAGATGCAGAGAGAAATCAGGATGTCAGACTTCATGCCATTATCTGACAAGTGAGTTCCTCTAACAAGGTCAGGTTCTGGTACCTGGCTTCTCATTTCCTCAGGATGAATTGTCCTCCAGGAGGGGCCTCAGTCGTCATGCAAATCGGCTTCCCAGGGCACCCACTCCATCAGTACAGACATGACCAGACGTTTGGAATTCCTCTTAGATTTCATCTCGAAGCTCTGCTCCCAGTAAATGAAATAGCGGAGGATACTGACAATCTAACAGATTAATCAGTGTAACAGAGTGACCCTGGAGTCAGAATTTAAATTTGTTTTTTAGCAAGAAGTTGACAGCTGCTTCCCTCCCGAGCAGGGTTAGCAACTCAAATGGCTCCAGGCAAGGGTGAGAGTCGAAATATTTAACAACTGGTACCAGCTGGGCACCGGTGGGCTCTGAGTGGCCCCTGCTGGTCCTGCCCACACAGTCCGGGCAGGTGAGGGAAGGAGTGGGTGCACAGGGGCAGTGGGAGACGAAACCAGAGCTTCGTGTCCAGGGGAATCTGCTATCCTCTCTGCCGATGGCGGATGTGGGAATGTAAGCCTAGTGTTTCAGGTATATAGGTTTTTCCCGGAGAGCCTAAATTTGGACTTGTTTGGGAAATTTCCTGACTGAAATGTTGGCAACTAGTTTGAAATTTAAAAAATTAATAATCATCTTTGCAGGCCAAACCAAATAAAGACATAAATATATACGGCCTTTTTCCCGGAATTCTTCACTGCTACTCCAAAAGCCGACCCAGAAAGACCCGTGGAGCACCTGTCACTGCTCTGTGGAGGGCACCTACGTAGCCTCTTCACGAGCAACCAAGGTCGCTACGCTTTCACGCTTCGAAGGCAGGAATGTATTGGTCCTTTAGGTTAGCAAAGCGGTCCCACCCCCTTGCCATGTAGACCTCTGGGATGAGAAAAGGCAAATGAGCATCAAGATCTAGGAGCTTCCGGGGTGAAAATAGTAGGGACGTCTACTCCCTAAGACTGAAAGTTGTAGAAACCCATCAGGGTGGACTGGGACAGGCGAGGTGAGCTCTGCCAACTAAGTCCTCAAAGGGAGCTTCCAAAAGGTAGGAGAAACCTGGGCTGGCGTGCCACTCTCTCTCATCCCTGTCTGTGCTTCAGGGATGGTACTGAGTCATGCAACGGGCACTCTAGGAATAGGAACATGGCAGCCCGGGCAGGGACTCGACCAGCAAGGCCCGCACACAGTAGTGGACGAGCAGTGCCCTTTGAACCGTGCAGGCTCGTCTTCAACTATGAACCATTGGTCGCCCGAGGCAACGACTGTGGTGAGCTTGTCAGGTTCTTCTCTCCCAGCCTGGTGTTTAGAGGGTCTTTCAGTTTGAATATATCCAGGAGCAGAGCCAGCTACATGGGCATGTGACATGTGCCATCACAGAGGGCCCCGTATACTTGGTTTGATGCTCATCTTGGAATTCTTACATTTTGTTTTTGTTTTTAAAGATTTTATTTATTTGACAAAGAGAGAGCACAAGCAGGGGGAGTGGCAGGCAGAGGGAGAGGGAAAAATAGGCTCCCCACTGAGCAGAGAGCTCAACACGGGATGTGATCCCAGGACCCCGGGATCATGACCCAAGCCGAAGGCAGAGGCTTAACCGACTGAGCCACCCAGGCGCCCCGGAATTCTTACATATTGAACAAGAGGTTTTCATTTTCATTTTGCACTGAGCCCCACAAATTATGTAGCTGGTCCTGGCCCTGAGGTTCTTAAATAATTGCGAAGGAACATTATCATAAAGGGGGCCTCGAGAAGGAGATACAGTCATTTCTGATTATTTGTGGTAGTTATGTTCTATAAACAGAACATGGAGTTAGTGAATACTGAACCATTGTTCCTATGAGAAATACAAGGTTATATTTTAGCCGGTCAACCCATCAGTGCAGCTAACAGAATCGCTACCCAGAATCTCAGAAAGGCATAAGACTGACAGCCCGACCTGGCTAAGGAGACAGCCAGGGCTTTGTCCAAAAACACCATGGATGAGGAAAACAATCCTCTTCTCAGTTTGAGTGGTGCTGATGGAATCCCAAATCTCACCGCCAGTTTGGAAAAATCCTCTAATAACAAGATAAAGGTGATTTTGTCAATGCGTAGAAAGGACAAAGTTTCAAATTACTTTCCGATGACAATTTTTGAGGCGTCTAATTTATAAGGTTGGTGAGATTTAGCTCTCTTGCTATTTTAAGCTCCCCAGGCACACTCAAAAAAATTGTCTGGGACTGGTTATACATAATTCATTCTCTGGAGCAGAAATAAACTGAAGAAACTAAGGGATGGAGCTTAGTCTCTTGAAATAAAGGCTAATTGAAGGGGAGAAAACTTGAATTTGAAGTAAATGAGGAAGGCAGCTGAGGCCCTTCCCAGCAGACTGAATGAAAACAGTGGGACTTTTCTTCATGATGTGTTTACTGAGGGCCCACTATGTGACTGTGAGGTAGTTTTAAAGCATGACCACCGATTTTCTTGACATTTGTCTTATGTATTCAAGCTATGATAAGAACATACCACAGGCTACTTACCTTATAAATTTATGTC
Source organism: Ursus arctos (assembly GCF_023065955.2). Classification (NCBI taxonomy): domain Eukaryota; kingdom Metazoa; phylum Chordata; class Mammalia; order Carnivora; family Ursidae; genus Ursus; species Ursus arctos. The sequence goes on along the minus strand of NW_026622808.1, from coordinate 53,235,140 downwards.
TCCCAGTTCTGGAGACGGGAGGTCGCTTTGTGACATCATGGTCACACACATTCTGGTAAAAGCCCACTTCCTGGTTCATAGCTGACACCTCTCGCCGCGTCCTCACGTGAGGGAAGGGGCAAGGGAACCCTGTAGGTCTCTTTTACGACAGCACTAATTCCACTCGTGAGAGCTCCCCTGCTTCCTGACCTAAGCACCTCCCAGAGGCCCCACCTTCTATTACCATTATCTCTGGAGGTTAGGATTTCAACATATGAATTGGGGTTTACCCAAATGTTCAGAACCCAGCAACACCCCTTTCTTCAAAAGGAGGCAAAATCTAATTCTCGTGAATGTGGGCGACACTTGGTGAGGAACTTGTAGCACATAGAATTGTGCAGAAGTGACTTCTGAGGCTAAGTCATAAAGGACATTGTCCCTTCCATCTTACTCTCTCTTGGATCACTGGCATCACCGCCATGTTGTGAGATCACATGGGGAAGAGCTGAAGCCTCTCACAAATGCTTCCCGCCAACTTGCCAGCTGTAAGCAACCTTGGACACGGATCCCTCAGGCCCTCGGATGACTGGAGCTCCAACTGACATCTTGACTGTGACCCCATAAATGACCCTGAGCCAGAACAACCCAGCCAAATGGCTCCCAAATTCCTGACCCATAGAACCACGAGGATTAAAAATGCTATTGTTGTTCTAAGCCGCTACCTTTTGAGGTAATTTGTTATGTAGAATAAGTACTGTAACTTGTTTCTTTGCAAAGTTGTGGCAACACAGGAGCAAAAACAACTCAGTCTACCAGGAAGACGGAGGAGGTTCAGTTGGGTAAAACCAACAATAACAATACCACGGGATAAATGTTGGAATAGAGGGGTTATTCACTCAGTCTGAGCGTGGTCATGCTGTAGTAACCAACAACCTACACATTTCAGAGGCTTAAAACCCCACAGCTTATGTTTTGTTCCTGTTACAGATCAACTGTGCCTGGGACCTCTGCTTCTTGTCATCCTTCTTCGAGGACCTAGGGTCAGAGCAGCCACTGTCCACCCTGCTCCTGGCCGTGGCAGCAGAAAGAAAGAGAAACTGGCAGAACGTGACTACCTCTTAAAGCTCCCACCTGGAAGTTCCACAAATCAATTCTACTCATACTTCATCGGCCAAAGCAAGTCATTTGACTGTGCTTCATTTAAGGAGGGGCAGAGAAATAGAATCCTACCATTTTCCCGGAGAAGAAATCATGTATTTATGACATCCCCGGTGACTCCCAGAGGTCTGCTGGGTGCTGTGGAACACAGGGGACAGAACAGCTCACTCTCCCTCCGAGCAGAAAGGGTCAGAGATGGCTTTGCAGAGGAATGAATGCTCAGAAGGAAGATTTTTAACTAGGCAAGGATAGAACAGCATTCCAGATGGAGGACACACCAGACGAAGGCTCCTTTGCACGAGAAGTTATCACATGCTGGAGAGGAGCAGGGGGTGGAAGCGGAGGGGGGTGTGCTGCACTGAGAACACAGTCAGGGGCTGGGCGGGATGAGGTACCACACGCAGTGCTGAAGTTTGTGCTTTGACGACCAACAGCGTAAGGAGGACATTTGGCATCGGACAATTCTCTTTGCGTGGAACTGTTCTATGCAGTGCAGGACGGTTAGCATCCTGAGCAGCAGACCGCCCAATGCCTGTAGCACCCAGAGGAGTCAGGACAGTCCCAACTCTCATTCCCATTCCAAACTCCCTCAGGGCTGGAAGGAATACTGCCCCCCGTTGAGAACCACTGGTAAACGCGATCATCTGTTTTTCTTCTAAAACACTCCAAGTCTAATCAGATTTTGACAGACCTTGAGAAAAATCAAGACGAAATAAATCACTGCAATAAACAGTGATTGCCGCAAAATGTCAACCGTCCAAGACAGCAGTTGGTTCCTACGGCCCAGAGACATTAGACTGTGGCTTACGTGGAATTGGTACCACACCCCTCTAGCCACCCCTCAGGAAAGTACTGTTTTCTCTCCTTTCAGGAAGAACGCAAATGATTGCAAGTAAAGGATCAGAGATAACTTTGAGTCTGCTCTCATTTATTTTTTAAGAGACATCACTAGCAAATAGTCCAATTAAAAAATGAAAAGATGAACAGATATTTTTTCAAAGAAGACAGACAGAGGGTCAACAGACAGCTGAAAAGATGCTCAACATCACTCATCCTCAGGGAAATGCCAATTAAAACCACAATGAGAGATCACCTCACACCTGCCAGGATGGCTAACATCGAAAACATAAGAAATAACAAGTGCTGGCAAGGATGTGGAGAGAAAGGAACACTCGTGCACTGTTGGTGGGAAGGCAAGCTGGTGTAGCCCCTGTGGAAGACAGCACGGAGGTGCCTCAGGAAATTAAAAATAGAATTGCCATATGATCCAGTAATTCTACTACTGGGTATTTACCCCCAAAAAACCAAGAACACCAAGAAAACCAAGTAATGGTGTATATATACCGTGAAATATTACTCAGCCATTAAAAGAATGAAATCTTGCCATTTCCAATAACATAGATGGATCTAGAAGGTATAATGTTAAGTGAAAAAAGTCAAAGAAAAATACCATATAATTTCACTCTTATGTGGAATTTAAGAAACAAAACAAATGAACAAAGAATAATGACCACTGACACACGAATGGACAAACACAATGTGGTCTACACCTACGATGGAATATTATTCAGCCATAAAAAGGAAATACTGAAGCAGACCACGATATCGATCAACCTGGAGACATTATACCAAGTGAAATAAGCCAGTAATGAAAAGACAAATCCTGTCTAATTCCACTTATATGAGGTAGCTAGGATAATTAAATTCACAGAGACAGTACGTGAATGGTGGTTGCCAGCATTTGGGGGTAAGGGAGAGGTGGGAGTTAGTATTTACGGACATCGAATTTCAGTTCCGCAAGACCGTTCTGAAGACTGGCTGTGAGACAACGTGAATATACTTAGAATCACCACACTGTGCACTCGAAATGTTACTATGGCAAATCCTATGGTGTCTATTTTACCATAATTAAAAACAAACAGCAGTTAAAATGGTTACTTTTATGCTATGTACGTACACATGTTCTATATAGAAACATGTTGTATAGAAAGAGAGGGGAAAAAATGTTTTCATTGTTGTAATCCCCGCAGGAGCAATGCAGAGAGGCCAGCCTCCAGGATCAAGGTGAACTGAAAGCCCCGTGGTAAGTGGTAGGCCAGGTCAGCTCACTTCAGAAATTTCATCTCAGTGACAGCTACAAACTGACTTAAGCCCACTGGGTCACTGATGATCACCGCGTTCTTTTTAGCAAATGGGGGCAGCCTCAGATTAAAAGGAGGAGAAGGCTATGGGGGTCCTCACCATTCCCCTGCCATTCCATGGTGTGTTAGAAGGACCAACAGCTATCACCATGGTCCTACGCCGAGCTCTTGTTTGCTCAGTGAGGTCCCAGCTCTCTGTCCTCACACAGACGTTACCCTCGAGGAAAATGCAACAACGTTCTAGCAGCTCTGAGATCACAGGACAGAATCCCCTGTGTAAGGCAATGCACAGGGATAGAAGAATCAGGGGCCTCCACTGTTACAGAGGAAATAAGATCCTGAACTTGCTAGATTCTTATACACCATGGGTGGGCAACCTAACGTAACTAAAATTTTATTACAACAAAGCCATTTCCTTATGGCCTGTGGTGACTTTCATGCCACTGTAGCTGAGCTGAGCAGTTGCCGTATCAACTGTAGGGCCCTAAAAGCCTAAAACATTTGTTATCTGACCCTTTGTGTAAGAAGTTTGCAACCCATCATAACCCCTCTCGTGTAAGGCAGGAGTGCCCACGTAATATTCCTAACCTGTCTGTAGTTCTCAAACATCGCTCATTTCACCGATGAAAACTAGGTGCCGTTGGAACTAATTTACTGATGGAGACATTAGTTAGAGGTCGACTAGGTGATTGGCCAGACATAGTCTGATGAGGTCTTGACCTTGATGCGAATGAGAAGATTGTCACAGGTACAGCAGCTTACTAGCCTGCAGTAATCCTGAGGGTCTAAAACCACAGGTTCCCGCGCCTCCCCCAATGCACACTTAACGGGCGCTCCGTTGCCCCAGCAAACTCTGAGCTGGGCTGGCCTTGCCCTTGGATGATCACTACCTTGGCCTCCACGCAAGCCGGTAAAGGGTGCATTCGAGGGCCCAAGCATAGGGGGCACACTTTACCCGGCATATAGGAATGGGCTCGTGACCACCCACTTCCGTGCCTTCTTTCTCTCCTGTGTTTCATTTCCGGGTAACATATCATCCTGGGTGAGGTTTGGAGGAAGAGGCAGGTAACACCCACCTACCTGTGACCCCTGGGGTCTCCAATGTCTGTCGGAGGAGCCACTGTCAGTCCAGCTGACTTAGGTCAGGTCACAAATCCAGGTTTTTCTTCCTGGAAACTAACAGACCCCCGAAAACAACGGGCCTGGTCCATTTCATGCAGTAGCTACAGATCTTTCTACTGGGCCTTCAGGAGGTAAGGCGGAACCTAAGAGGGGTTTTCTCAGCGGCGCACAGTCATGGAGGCTCAGTCACGGGGTAAAAGGAGCAGCAGCGTGCCGAGTCCGCTTCAGTTTGAAGCACAGGTGAATAGGTGACTATGGACTTCTGGTTGATCTGTGTCTCCTGATCCACCCCCCACCCCAGGTCCCATAGATGCAGTGGCATTTTTTCTTCTATGGCAGTGTTTCTCAACCCGGCTCCTGGGAATCATCTCGGAGGAGTTGTGTATGCCTGTTACCTTCCTGTTTGTTTTTAATACTATGGTCCCTCAACTTCCCTTCACTCTAGAGTTTTCTGTTTGGTGAGTCTGAAGTTGGGCAGGATCCCCAGGTCATAGGCAGCCAGGATGAAAACTCAGCATTTAACACGACCACTCACGGACCACCTGCCACCTGCCAAGCACCGAGCCAGACTGGGCCTTTTCTCACCTGGGCTTCCAGCCGCCCTAGGAGGATACTCGTTATACAGGGATGAACCCAGAGCCAGAGGGGTTATAAGTGGCCCCAGTTGGCTTAACAAGCAAAACGTAAATATGGGATTTGCACCAAGTTTTTCTCCCCTGGGGTGACTGCCCTGGGCGGGGGGCGGAGGGGAGCCTCCTGTGGTTCTGAAGACAACCAGCTGACCCTGGGCTGGCACCTTCACACCAGCACGCAGACCGCCATCCTGTAGCAGGGCCCACTACAACCCAAGAGCCATGACTCTAGAGGTGGAAGCAACTCACTTGGGTCAGCGGGGAAAGATGCCTACAGGAATGCCACCCACAAGCGTCCGGCCCCCCTGCAGCAGACAAGCGCAGAAATGCGAGAATTACATAAATCGTAGTCTTCCTACTTCCACTACTTGCAATGTAATGTTTACATACCACCAAGACCCAGGGCTTCCATTAGGAACCGCTTACTTTCATCTCATCGCTTTGTCTGAAAGGAGAATGGCACGCCGTGATTTACTTTTCCGTGCATGACTCTTTAAACGGAGGACAGGGGTAGACAGACAGAAACGTCTTGAAAGTTGCTATGAGCAGTGGATCCTCGCTCCTGGAGGAAGTGCATCTTTGCTTAACCACCGCAGGGGGAATCAGCTGACATTGAATTCTTAGTCCCCATAGCACATCTTTTATTAAAGAGCTCTTGGTTCTAGTCATCAAGGCAAAGACAGAAAAAGTGAAAAACCTACCTTCTGAATTTGCCATCTTAATGATTTTAAGTATTCTTCTCATTGCCTTATTTTAATTTATACTTTCGATTTTTATTTTTACAAAATCCTATTCTTTAAACCTCTAATTTGCATTAAAACAGTTCAGCCACATGATTTTTTAAAAAGTCATAGTACAGAAGGGCATCTAATAAAAGGAATACTTTTATGTCACATCTCCTTTACTCCCAAAGGCAACCATTTGAAACCATTTTATTTCTAGTTCTTCTAGTGATTACTACCACATAATTTGCTAATTTTTCTTCATTCCCTTTATATAGACATTTTTTTCTCATCTTGAGGCATAAAAGGAAATGCACACATTCAAGTAGAACATGGCCTTAAATTTTTTAAGAATGTCATTTCCATAATATCAGCAAAATTCTCTGATCACTTAAAATTTAAAGGCACACAAGAAAGTAACTTTAGTTATCCTTTCTTTTGATTTTAAAGTAAAATATTTAAAAGGCAGCATTCGGGCACTCAAAATATATTTTCCTATGTTTCCAGTGGCAGAGTAACTACCTGTCCAATATCCATTCTCCCCTCCTCCCTTCGTTTGTTTTAGCTCACCATATGGCCACCTGCCCCAGGACTATTATCTCCCAGCATCTCTTGCAGTTTTATGTAGTCATGTGACTTTCTGTCAAATGTGAAGGGAAATTATGTATGCCAATGCAAATCAGATTTTTTAAATATATGAATGAAGCTTTCATAGTCATTTCCTTCTTCCTGTTGGTTAGGATGCAGATGAGATGGCAGGAGCAAGAGCAGCCATTCTGAATTATAGACAGAAAAGTATAGTAAGTGTGATGGAGCCTCCCTACTTGCCCTGAGACACCCAGAGACTGCCCCTTGAAAGACAAACTTTCTCCTGTTTAGGCCTCTTTGATATGATAACTTAAACACAGCCTAGCGGACATTCTCAAATTAAAACCAAAATAAAAGCGCTCAGATCCTCTTCATCCATTTAGCAGTTATCTGGGTGCCTACTATGTGGCAAACCTTGTTCTAGGTAGTCGGGATGAGAGAGAAAGAGGCAGCGGGCGGTGGAGAGAGGGAGAGAATAGGAATCCTTGCCCCAAGGTAGGAGATAGTTTGCGGGGTGGGGTGGGCGTAAGTCAGCCAGGGCCACCATAACAAACATCACAGATTGCGAGGCTTTAACAACAGAAAATCTCCCCCACAGTTCTGAAGGCTGGAATTCAAGATCACAGTGTCAGCCACACTGATTTCTTCAGAAGCCTCTCTCATTGGTTTACAGATAGCCACCTTCTCACTGTGCCCTCCCACTACCACCACCGGGGGTAATCGCATCTTCTTTCAAGGGCCCCACTCACAGGGGATGAAGGCCCTCCCTAATGACCTCATTTTACTTCAGTTATCTCTTTAAAGGCCCTCTCTGGAAATACAAACACATTCTGAGGTACTGGGGGTTAGGGCTTCCACACGGGAATTGGGGGTACGCACAATTCAGCCCCTAACGGGACAACGGGGAGGAGCAGCAGACAGATGGACAGGGCTGATTTAACATAGAGAAACGTCATACCCTGGGAAATCTACTAAAGTTGCCAGTAGAAAATCAGTAAGCCTCAGTATGGTAAGAAACTATAAAAACAAAAACCAGGATTAAAAAGCAAAAAGCCAACTCGGAAAGCAACGCTTACAAGTTCTGTTACCAACAAAGTCTGCGCTCTTTCACGTGGTGAGAGCCTTTGAAATCAATTAAAAGGCCAAAGACCTTGTAAGAAAATGCTAGAAGAGTTGAACAGGCCAATCCAGAAGAATACAAAAGACAAACATCATAGTGCATAATCATGGATTATTAAAGACACACAAATTCATACAAAGTGTATCACTTATCAGACCGACATGTGTTAAAAAGACTGGTCTGTACGGCGGGATTATGGACGATAGGCAGAAAACACAGAGATGATCACACAACTTGGTTCGAACAGATAAACCAGCATTACCCACTGCTGAATGTGTAGAATCTATTAGCCGGCAATTCCGCTTCCAGTGCACATGTAAATTCATCGCAGAATTGCTCATACTCGCCCCGAATTTGAAACCACTTAAATACTTATTGTTGCGGACTACATTGGGTCCTCTGCACTAAGTTAACATGCTGAAGCCTAACCCCCTCCCCCATGTGACTATTTGGAGACAGAGCCTCTCCCCTGTCCCAGGGGTTTTGGTTTTTGTTTGTGGGTATTGATTTAGTTCCTGCCAAAGGCAGTTTACAAAGGGAAAGTACAAGTACCTTTGTAGAGACATCGGATCGGGGGGCCCAGGGAGGGGTGGAGGAGGGGACACATTTCCATGGGAACAGCCGCTCTTATCTCAGGAATGGTGGCAGAAGGCTGGGCACCCAGAAGCATCCTCCTCCAGTGCCAGTCTCCACCACTGTTTCTGCTAGGTTCCCATTATCTCTGCCTCCTCCTTCTCCCAGCTCCTTACACGGAGCCCCAGGAGTGAGGGCTGTGTTGAGGACCATGCTCCTTGGGGCGTGTGCCCCAAATCTGGGAAAACAAATACGCACCATTGAACACCAAGCTTGTGACAGAGGGAGAGGCAGGCACCCCAAGAATGGATGAGCCGAGCCCCCCAGCCAGCCCTAAGGAGCCACTGCTTCCAGATGTTCTTTTAAGAAGGAGAAAACCATACAACCAAAGCGGAAGGGGTAAGATGGAGGCCAGGGAGTTGTCCCATTTATACAGAAAAAGGTAAAAATGTTAAGTGATGTCACAAGAGTGGTCATAAGAGGTCAATCCTACAGGCTGGCTTCCTTAGAGGGAGATAAAGAGACACCAGAGATCTCTCCCTCCACCTAAGCACAGAGGAAAGGCCATGAGAGGACCCTAAGAAGGCAGCCGTTCACAAGCCAGGGGGAGAATCCTCACCAGAAAATCAACCTGCCAGCCCCTTGATCTTGGACTTCCAGAACTCTGAGAAATAAATGTCAGCTGTTTACCACCCAGTCCTAATACCTGGCCAACTAAAACACCAATCAAAACTTGGTTTCATAAATTACAGCATATTCACCCAAATGGAGTACTATACAGCCTTTAAGAAGACACAGAAGCAGATTCACAAGTGAAAGATGCCCCACCCCACCTTTATTGTGCCGAGGCATTAAACACCCCAAGTTTGCCTATAAAACAGGACTTTGGTGCTAAAACTTATTCTATTCCTAGAGGCTTGGCTTCATCTGAGTGAGAATCGTACATGATAGAATCCTCTCCTTTTCCCCTCCTATATGTATATTATATTTCCCCTCCTATAATATAATAACATTTTATTATAAAAATTTTCATACATGCACAGACGTTGAATTTTACAGGGAATTTCTCCATGCCCACCACGAAGATTCTACAATTAATATATTAGTATCTTGCTTTCTCAGATACCTATCCACTGTTTTACCCATCCATCAATCCATCTTATTTTATGGATTTCAAAGTAAGTTGCAGATGTGAGTGCACTTTCCCCTAAATATTTCCATATGCATGGCATGTAGACTGCTGTTAGATACATAAATAAATACATAAATATATTAAAAATGTTACATGCCAGAAGAGTCCACAGACCACACAATGTTAGACCATCAAAGGGAGGGGCTTGGAGACAAATAGAGCGGCGGGGGGCCTACTTCAAAAGAACTAATTAGATTTTGTTTGCTACCCTGGTCCAGCCTTCACTGAGACAGAGCAGAGAAGCACCCACACCCCATAAGCCAAACATCAATATGTTTGTCATTAATCAAAACTCCAGTTAAAAAAAAAAATCAAAGGGAAAATAAGGGTCCGGATATATTTGTTGCTGTGTGCATTTTCCAAGAGGAGTTGGTGTCTCAGACTAGCGGGTTCTGCCTTGATTGGCTCTAAGCCTTTAGCTTCTGGGAAGACACCACCAGCCAAACATCCTTTTAAGTCCTTGAAGATATGGTCTGTTGCTGTTTTCCTACAAATATTTGCATGTTGATATCACTGAATGTTCTCGATTTTTTCCAAGGGTTGTTTTCGCTACAGAAACATCAAACTCCAAACAGCTCTCCATGACTTTCATGTAACATACAGGGTATCGACTTTTCCACCCTGACCTAAGAGGTTTATTTATTCATTTTCAAGGTAGTTCCAGGTCTCTTAATTTCTAATTAGCAAGAAATCCAGTAAGATTAAAAAGCCATGCGAACCACCTTCCCTTTGAGAGATGGGTCTTCCCCACCAGCCTCATTCACAGTAAAGCAAAGTCAAGCCATTTTTTTCCTAAACCAGAGATAACGTTTCCTCGTGCTTTGACAAAGGTACCCAGCACGGCATGGCCCATAAACGTACTTAGGCACTCATAACACAATTCAGAATCTTTGCTAGAGTGATGCCATGCCAGGATTCCCACCAGAATTAGAATTGCCCAACGTCCCAGCCCCACTCAGGAGCGTGACACTTACATGAAACGGCGCAGACCTTTTTGCACAGCAGGGGATGTCTCCTAGCATCATGAAAACACCTAAAATTCCAAAGTTTAAGAATGCCAAAAAAATTCTGGGATAAAGTACTATTTAGTAGAATAAAAATACCACTGGAACATCTGCCATGGAGATTAGAAAATCATTAGATTTAATTATTCCCCTGCTATCGACGGTACATAGAAGCACAGTCACGCAGGATTCTGGGGCACCTGTATGGCACGCTCGGGCAACAGAGATGAGAACCAACGGGCGAAAAGCAGCTTATATGCCTTTTAAAACATATCCGTTCTAACTTACACTCTCATTTTTTCCCCCTATTTAAGAATTCAAGAATAAATTAAAAAGCTAAACCCACTAAGACTTTCAATGGCCTTCATGGAGAGGAATAAATGACATTACGTTTATCTGTTGAGAACATCAATGGAAAACTAATTTGAAAAAGAAAAGACTAATTAATAAAAGCAGAAATGACTACTTCACTTCCTTTGATCTTAGAAATTATTAAATAGTAAAATAAGCACTGCGTTGTATTAGGCACAATAAAATGGAGAAGGCAAAGGGGAGAGAACAAATAAAGGTACTAACCTTTAAACACACGGGCAAGTTCTCTGCCGTAGGAAATCCACCCCACTGGGGTTTCCGAGTAGAACTCAGGGCCCCTGGTGCAGCTGAACAACTTTGGGGGAATCCATTTCCAGGCTTCTCTCTCAGTAAGAAGGTATGGAAGCCGTGTGCTCTGAGAATCCTAGCTGGCCCCAGGAATCGGTCCAGCTGTGAAGGGATTGCACGTAAAACACTGGCCTAAGACCTGTGTGCAGATCCTACAAGCAGCCATCATCCCTGATCTCAGACCCCTTATAATCAGGTGGAAAGACGAAATACACTCACATATAAACCAAAGACGCACTCTTGGAAAACAGGAGTGCAGGACAGAGGGAAGCAGTGAGAAAGCCAGGAAGTCGTAGAACTCTATGGAAGAGGGAATCTTTGTCTCTGGACTCTCAGAAGACTGAGAAATTCAGGATCCGGGTCAAGCTCAGAGAGCCAAGGATCTCGCGGTCAACATCTGGATTGCACATACAACGGGCCCGCTAACTCAAAATCAGTTTACCTATCCTTATATAAATGAGACCAAACAAAAGAATCACAGCATCAGACTATCCACATTTCTACCCCCAAAGAGCATGTTATTTGCATACGATACAGCTGCTTTGTAAAGAGAAGGGCATGCATACAATGTCTTAACCAGTTGTTGTTGTTGTTTTGGTTTTTGTACCCAAATCTTAAGAAAATGCCTGGTACTTGGTAAGTGTCAAATTAAGAAGGCCTAAATCATTGCTTTTTAGACGGTAAAAGCTGTCTATAATTGACTTACTATCACAGAAAGGAACCAACGATTTTATATACTTTAGTTATATTTCTATGGTTATTTCGTTTTGTTGATTTAAAAAGAAAAGAAAGAAAAACTGTACAAGAGATATTTTACTGAACTGAAATTGCTTTGGCCCTTAGAGAATTAGCTACATGGAGTTTCCATAACTCAAAATAACAAGAAGAGGAACAGCGGGAATCAGGCGCTATATCATTATCCCCACTTTAGAGACACACTTCCAAGTCCGTGCTTTAAACGCTCACACTACATTACCTATAACCTTGTCCCATGCAAACCCTCACCTGTAACTTGAACCGCAGCATGTTTTCCAAGTCTGGCCTTAAAAAGGTCCTTTCTGAGAATTATAATTCTCCTGTTCTTATATTAGGTGGGATTCCATTCAGCTGAGAGATCAAAACCAAAATAACAGTGGCTAATTCACATAAATGAAGTCCAGAGGTGGTCAGTGCAGGGCTGGTAAGGCAGCTTTAGAAAAGTACTCAGGGTCCCTCTTCTAGCTGTGCTACCAATTTCACAGCCTAAGATGGCTGCTGAACTCCAGTCATCACACCCACAGTCCCTCAGCAGGAAGACAGTAATATGATAATCCCTGGAAATCACAAATGCCTCCATTTGTATCCATCATATGACCATGCCTAGGTGCCAGGGAACCTGGGAAACGTAGCCTTTACTATAGGTTGCCATGTGTCCATGTAAAAACTGGAGACTCTACTGCTAAGTGATAAGGGAAGAAACACTTCAGAGAAATAGCTAACATTTTCGTTCACGGGCATATGATTAACTTAGTGGCTGTGAGGACAATGGGGCTAACAAAGCTTGGTGCTCCGTCCAGCAACTGAATTGAAATAAATATGCAGGATTGTCATTTTGGTCTTGATAGCTTGTTCTGCTGGTAAAAGTAAAAAAAATTTTGTGAATCCAATCAATAGATTTCTTTGAAGTTTTGTCTTTCTTTATCTTTGGATCAAGGCCCAATAAAATTGTTTAGAAGGATGTGTCTGCTGGTAGCGTGCACATCCGTCCACATACGTACTGAGTGCTCCTAACGTACCACGCGCAGGCCCAGCCCTGAGCACTACTAAGGGCCACAGAGTCCCAGGCCTGCCCCTCCCCAAGCTTCCGTCCCAACGTTAAGCAGGGATGAGTCAGCACGGGGGCCCTAGGAACAGAGACAAGTGGCCCAGATTCACTCCTCCGGAGTAGTGTGAGAGGGATTCCCCGAGGCCAGGTTTCCAGGTCAAGCTCTGGATAATAAGGAGGCTTCACTAGGCCCAGAGTCACCAAGAAGGTTCATCTGGAACGTTTCCTCAAACTGGATTTCAGGGCAAGAAGCGCGCGCAAATGCACACGTCTCCCTCCACCGATGGTCTTCACACTGCCAAGCACTCCGGAGTCCATTCCCCTTACAAGGTCTCTGACAAAACCGATGTCATCTCCATTTCCCAGGCTGAAAAAAATGCAGGAAGAAGAGTTCCATCATCAGACATGAGTGCATAACCGAGCAAGCACAACCCCACCTCAGGGCAATATCTGGAGCCCCCATTAAGCTTCATCCTGGGAGAAGTTCAAGCATCTGCATAAAGCCACGGAGAGGGAAAACCTGTATCAGAACCGACATCTTTGAAGTGGGTGACTTGATTCACAGGCTACACACTGACATCAATTTAAAAGGCAGGACCCTTAAGCAACATTTTCAGGCAGACTCTTTTCCCCTTAATGACAAAATAAAGCAGAGGTGGTCTCTGCTCTCCTGAGGCTCCCCCTGAACTGCGGGAAGTTGGCTGTTTCCCACTCGATGCGAACCCCACCGCACCAGATCAATAGGCCCTTTGGTGAGTGATGTAATTGTCTGCCTTCCTCCACCGCAGAGCCGGGCCTCCCTGCCGGGGGTCTCAGGCTTCCTTCACCTACAAAAATAAAATAAACTCAGAGGACTCCTGAGTCAGTGGTATGACACTCAGCTTGGGCAGACCATGCCACAGACCTCAGTTCCACTGACATAGAGACTCTCCGGTGGAGAGTCTCAGGCCCGGGTCCAGACCCACTGAATCAGAATCTGCATTTTAACAAGATCCCCAAGGGATTCATGAGCATGTTGAAGTTTGAGGAATGTTGTGCTAGAAGATGGGCTATAAAGAAAAAGTTTCACAAACTGAGGGTTGCTGGAGGGGAGGTGGGTGGGGGGATGGGACGGCTGGGTGCTGGGCATTAAGGAGGGCACATGATGTAATGAGCACCGGGTATTATATAAGACAGATGAAGCACTGACCTCTACCTCAAAAATCAATAATATATGTTAACTAATTGAATTTAAATTTTAAAAATGAAAAAAACATAAAAAAAGAAAAAGTTTCAGCAGCAACAAGTTCATAGTTAGAAATGACTATTGATCTGGTTTGGAAGAAGCCCTTGATTAAAATAGGAAATTGCCTATATTCACTGGCTTATCACAGTTAAACAGGATCAAACGTGAGTAAGCCATCAGTGAGGTGATGGTGTTGGCGTTGTGATTATCACCTTGGGGAACATGTTAAAAGTCTGATTCCGTGGGGCGCCTGGGTGGCTCAGTCGTTAAGTGTCTGCCTTTGGCTCAGGGCGTGATCCTGGCGTTCTGGGCTCGAGCCCTGCATCAGGCTCCCTGCTCCACTGGGACCCTGTTTCTTCCTCTCCCACTCCCCCTGCTTGTGTTCCCTCTCTCGCTGGCTGTCTCTCTCTGTCAAATAAATAAATAAAAGCTTAACAAAAAAAAAAAAAGTCTGATTCCATGGCCTTGCGACCACTCGAAAACCTGCACATCTTAACAAGCTCACCAGCTGATTCTGATGCAGAGGGTCCCAAAATACACTGTAATACACACTGCACAGTTTAACCATCATGCCGTGAAATCAAGGAAAATGATGCTGACGTTAGAAATGCTGGTCCCGGGACACCTGGGTGGCTCAGTCGGTTAGGTGACCGACTCTTGGTTTCGGCTCAGGTCATGATCTCTGGGTCTGAGACTGAGCCCTGTATCAGGCTCCGTGCGGAGTCTACTTGAGATTCTTTCCCTCTCCCTCTGCTCCTCCCCCTGCTCACACAGTCTCTATCTCAAATAAATAAAAAAATCCTTAAAAAAAGAAAGAAAGAAATGCTGGTCCCTATCAGCTGGAAGGAACATCGGTACTATCAGGATGAAAGTGAATAAGAAGTAGATCTTGTTGGCTCCTAAGTACATTACACACACACACATGCACGCACACGCACGCACATGTAGGTATGTGTCAAGTTGTGCAGCAAGCTGCAAGCAATGTGGGATTCCCAGGTCAGGGAGGGGGTTAATAAGGTGCGTCATTTGGAATAGAGCTGTTCCTAATGAGAACAGGGGCGGGGGTGTCTGAATCACAGCTGGTGCACTTAATTGGTGGGAAAGTTTGGGGTTCTGTGGTTCATGGTTTAGAAAGTTCTGTTTAGTCTAAGATGATGTTTTATCTGGTGTAGATTCAGCCTGAAGGTGGGTAGTCAAATCTATGTTAACTCTTAGTGGTCAAGGTAAGACAGCTCTTAGACGCATTGCTGAAACCATGTCAATGTCCAGTTGGCAACGCTTTAGAAAGCTTCCGGTCCACGCATGGACAGCCAGCCTCAGAATCACCTGAGGGCTTGTGGACCATACGCTTTCCTAGACGCCCCCCCCGCCCCAGCAGGACTACCGGAGTTCCTGGCTTTTGAGAAGCCCCATGCAGTTCTGGTAATCATCAGGTTTGAGAAACCATGAGGTTTCACCTTCTAGAGGAGAAAAAGCGACAGGCCCCCAGCCCAGATCCCCAGAGGAGTGCTCAGCTGGCAGGTGCGTTAACAACCCAGAGACCACCTCTGCCCCTGGGCCTTGCCGAGAACCAGAAAAGCGGAACCACCAGCTTGAGGGGACTTTGTGCCAATCGTAATCAGATGAGATCGGGAGCGTTCGGGGTGGCGTGGCCGTAGAAATCCCAGTCCTTCCTTTTATTCTATATAACCCGCCACTGAGTGTTTGGATACTTAAAACGCAGCTTCACAGGTACCACGTTTTTTACAAAGTGGAGGCTTGTGGCAAGTCTGCATGAGGCAAGTTTACTGGCACCGTTTTCCCAATGGCATTTGCTTACACAGTGTCTCTGTGTCCCATTTTGGTCATTCTCACCTCATGTCAAACTTTTTCATCATTGTTACATTTGTGATGGTGATCTTTGATGTCACTACTGTAATTGTTTGGGGTACCACAAACCACGCCTTTATAAGACAGTGACTTCATCAATAAAGGTTGACTGTGTGCGTGTGCGCGCGCACGCGCTCTGACCGCTCCACCAACCAGCCTTGCCCATCTCTGTCTCCTTCTCCCCAGGCCTCCCTACTCCCTGAGATGCAACAACATTGGAATTAGGCCCATTCCTAACCCTACAATGGCCTCTACGTGTTCAAGTGAAAAGCAGAGTCAATCAGGCAAACTTCATTGTTGTCCCATTTTTTCAAATTGCCACAGCCGCCCTCACTTCCTGCAGTCACCACCCCGATCGGTCAGTGCCACCATCACCAGGGCAAGCCCCTCCACCTGCAAAGGATTAGGACTCACTGAAAGCCCAGAAGATGGTTTGCATTTTGTAGTAATAAAGTATTTTTTAATCAAGGTACATACATTGTCCTTTTGGACATAATACTATTGCACACTTAATACACTACTCTCGAGTGTAAATACAAGTTTTATATGCACTGGGGAACCAAAAAATTCATTTGACTCTCTTCATGGCAATATTCACTTCATGGTGGCGGTCTGGAACCGAACCCACAGCATCTCTGAGGTACTAGCCGATCAATGTCTCTGGCCTCCCCCCAGAGCGCGGCTCCAAATCGTAAGACTCAGCCCTCGGGACACGAGCTGATGTTTGTACCCACTCAGCATCTGTTTCGGATTACACACAATGTTCAGTATAAGAGAAGCAGCAATAACATTTACCCACGTGGGATCACATTCCCTTCCTAAATTCTGCTCCAGAGAAGAATACAACATGAATGTTAAAACTTACAAAAAACAACGTGTTTCATACACCACCAACTGTGTTAAAATTAAAAGGATAATTACATATACATACATATCTGCTTTCCTCTACAGAAGATTTCTCCCAAGTTCGTCAAGTAACTAGAGGCCTGAAAGGAGCGGGCTTTGCCTGGAGTCTTTGATGCTCTTCCAGTCGTCAGCCACGCGACGGGATTGCCAGCCTGAACTACTCAATTCCCTTTTACTTTTGTTTCTAAGAAAAGACTACATTAAGTGTTTCGAAGTCTGCAGTCAGTCTGCAGCAAAAGCTGGTCCCAGTCCAGCGGGACCCTGTGACGCAGGAAGGCCAGTCCAACCCTCCTGTGGGTCGCCCTTGCGGGCACCACCCAGGAGGTGGGGTGGGTCATGTGATCCGGTCCCCACGCTGGGCGTGGCAGAAAGCCCTCCATCCCGCGTGATGCGCCAGCCCCTATTCACCGTCCCCCAGCTTCAGCTGCACAGGATTTCGTTTTCCTAAATACCTTAAGAACTACAGCCATATAAAAACACCTGCACAGCAAGGAAAAGGGCCGATCAGAACACCGCAGCCCGCACACCTGGCCCCATCTCTCACAACCAGATACCAGCCAAAAGCCACCAAATAATCACAAAAACCCTCAGCTCAGAGGCTGCATAAACCCTGGAGGACCATAAAAAGGTCTTGCACGGGAACCACATGAAACCTGGACATTTCTCTGCTTAATTTTTCTTCCAGGTGAAAATGCTTACCCACCCCCACATAAATACATACACACACACGATAGATAGATAGATAGATAGATAGATAGATAGATAGATAGATAGAAGCGAAAGTTCTTAATATCAGGCCATAAAATCCAGATACCTTCAGCCAAATATTTTATTCATTCATTCATTCATTCTGAGAAGATTCTTTTTTTTTTTTTTAAAGATTTTATTTATTTATTAGACAGAGATAGAGACAGCCAGCGAGAGAGGGAACACAAGCAGGGGGAGTGGGAGAGGAAGAAGCAGGCTCATAGTGGAGGAGCCTGATGTGGGGCTCGATCCCATAACGCCAGGATCACGCCCTGAGCCGAAGGCAGACGCTTAACGACTGTGCCACCCAGGCACCCCCTTCTGAGAAGATTCTAAAGGACATTTCTGACCCTCCAAAATTAAAGCATCACTGTTCTGGAATATGTATTTCGATGTGCGGTCCTAAGGCCTCCCATATTAGGGCCATCAGGAACACTTCTTAAAAACGCCTATTTCTAAAGTTCACCACCCTCTCGCATCAGAATATCTGCAGGTAGTGCCTAGGAATCCAGAGCTCAAACAAGCGTGTCTCCAGCTTGCCCACATCTGAGAGTCAGTGATATAAGAAATACTCAAGTCCTTATCTTGGCTATTGTGGATAATGCTGCAATGAACTTGGCAGGAAAAGAGCCTGAAGTGTTTGTCACCAGATGAAGGAATAAAGAAAATGTGATATATACATACAGTGGAATAGTATTTGATTTTAAACAAAGGAGGAGTTTCGACCACTGGAGACAACAAGGATGAAGCTTGAGGACATTATGCTAAGTAAAAGAAGCCAGACACAGAAAGATAAATACTGTACGATCTTGTTTATATGTGGAATATGAGAAAAGCCCAACTCATAGAAGCAGAGAGTAGAACCGTACCTGCCAGGGTCCGAGCCCAGGGTGGGGGTGGATGGAGAAATGAGGATGAAAGTGCGCGAAGGTTCAGTTTTTCAGGATTAGGTTCTGGAAATCGAACGTACAGCACAGTGACTAAATACTCTCTTCCACGCTTGAAATCGGCTAAGAGAGTAAATCTTAACTATTACCACCACACACGTAAAAATAGTAACCAGGTGAGTGAAAGCCGTGTTAATCAGCTTGATTGTGGTAATCATTGCACGATGCATACGGCCATCAAACCATCACACTGCACACCTGAAACATACACAAATTCTACTTCTCAAGTACACCTCAATAATGCTATTAAAAAATAAAATTAAAGGGAAAAAAAGCCACAGCATTTCCTGCAAGTAAAGAATTTATATTCTCTCTAGAGAACTCTGCAGGATCAGGTGGGCTTGAATAAAACAAAAACTCCCCAAGAAGGAAAAATTAGCTATTTGATTTTTTCCCTAAAAAATCAGTGTGTGAGAGTCGAATTCAAGTAACACCACAATTGTAATAGCTTTTTAAATGCCATATTCAAAGGGCTGACTAACTTTATTAAAACTTCTTTGAAAAACATGCCTTAGAGATGAAAAGTCTGATTAGTTTATTTGATCATTCACTTAATCACCAAATACAACACTTTGCATTCTCAATGTGTGATTTATTAAGTCTGTAAGCCTCATATTAACTCATGCCCAACCTGATACAATGACAGATAGCCTAATACTTGGAATTCCAAACATGCTACTCTGTTTTTACAGCCTTCTAAGGCTTAACGCCATCATATCTCTTGATTGAAAACCTCCCCATCCGATCCAGAGGGTTTTTCCCCCAAGTTCTCTTCTTAGGAGTCAAGATCTAGCCATGTAAAATTCCTTTTATGTCGGTATTTTAATTGAACACTAAAAAATAATAGTTCATGGAATACAAGATTTAGTGGAGCGCATAAAAAAAATAAAATGACAATAATAAAAAAAAATCTATCTTACTCACATAAATTAACACAAAGCCCTAAAAACTCAACCTATGAATATCGTATATTCTGCAGCTGATTTACCATTTTCACCCCCAAAATGCAATAAATTACAAAGTATTAGCATGTAGCAGGGCACCTCGGGTTCTCACCAGACACAGAATTCTCCCCTAAAACATCTCGGCCATTCCTCACCCGTAGTTGTCTTTCCAAATCTTTATTAACTCCACCAAAAAGCTTATTGAAGGCGTACCTTCATTTTGACCTCAGGGGCTTTCAGCCAGTAAAAACAAAACAAATTAGAACTCTGATATTCACATGCATAGGGGGGAAATCAATAGTTTTAATTTTCACATTGAGGCCTACAATTTTCAACTGACGGCCTCAGCAGGTTTTAATGGACACAAACAATTTACTTTTACTGTTTTAATTGTTTTTCGTCAATCACTTTTTATTGCCCCTCTACATCTGACTAAACAAATTAATCGAGCTGTATTCATAAATGATGACTCGGTAAAACGGCCGGTTATGTATATTTTACTATTTGAGTCTCAATTACAGGCGGTCCTGGGAAAGAGCTAGCCGAAAGCTAGCCTTGGTCATGAAAGCGGAAAGCAGAGCAAGTCCAGAGGAAAATGCCAGAACGGTGACCCTCTGCGGGTGAGGCCGTCCTGGAGCAGTTCCCTTTCTCCTGTGTGAATGCAAAGTGGCTAGCCAGTTGTCCCTGGGGATGCAAGTGGCAGAGTTTCGGGTGACTGGGATGGCAGAGGCCATGAGAGCCTGAAGGCAGGGGAGGTGTGTTTGTGTCAAGTTAATTAGGAGACTCCGCGGCCACAAGCCCGCAAGGAGTCAGACAGGCGGACTGCGGTGCACCACCCCCTTTCCCTGCAATCACAGAAACGCTCTCCAGGCCGCCAAAGCCTGTCATCTCCTGGAGCAGCAAGCTCTCCCCTCTGAACAGTTTCCTGTGGGCACCTTTACAGCTAATAGGGCAAGCCTGAGGAAAGCCTCCTTGTCCATGAAAAAGCTTCAACACAACACGATGCTTCATAAAAGATAATATTCCTAAAGTTGATCTTGAGAGCCTCACCAAAGACAAATAAAGGTCTACACAACCAAAACACTGTTACATTTTAACTCCTCCATCTGCTTGGATCACATGGTCCAGCCCTGGGCTTCACTGGAATCATTAGTGAAAGGTAATCAATCCCAGCTGTCATCATGGTTTACAGGACAGAATTTTCCAGAACTGCCACCCAAGCACTTTCTAACTTTGAGAAGTCACGTCTTTTGGGTATCTCACCAGAGTATGGCTGTATCGTGGTGGGTTTGATTTTTGCAAATTCAATCACACGCACTGGCTAGACCAAAAAAAAAAAAAAAAAAATGAAAGAAAGAAAAGAGAAAAGGGAAATAATTGAAATAGCGCTAATGACTCTGCCCTCCATGCACTTGCTGAGCCCATGTCCTAGCGGGAACAGAGATTGGAAATATGGCTCCGCTGTCCCCACAGTCACTCTCAGCCCGGACTCACTCTGAACCACGTCTCGTGCTCAAATGAAGAAACCATGATGAATTCCAACTTGAGCGGGGGCGGTGGAGAGTTCACTCTGCTGGACTTACTGACAGATGGGATCGTGGTTTCCAGAAAGGGGCCTCTCCACAAGATTCTCAAGAAATATTTGGCTGCCCCCAATGTGAACCCCATGCACTGCCTTTAAAACCCACCCTGGTGTAGGAATCAGCTCTGCTGAGCACCTACCAGCTTCCCAACTGGAAAATCGTGCTGTGCCAAACTGAAACCCAAGAAGACTCTTCTCTAGCTTGATTTATGTGCGTGTTGCAACAGTCAAACCCTCGAAATCTCTGACATGACCCAAAGGGCAAATAATTATTCCTTTTAATTGTGATAAATCACTCCAGAGTAGGCAAATATTTGATTCCCAATTAATTTCTTTGGCACTCCCAACAGTGGCGGTGCAGCTGCTCCGTGACTCCTTCCGCTGCCCGATTAGGACAGAGTACAGAGCTGATTGAAGGGGCAGGTGGCTGACAGTGACTTATAGGGGACAACCTGTGCTCTCAGAGTATGTGATAAAAGCCTTGTGATAAAAGCAAAAAATATGAGGAAATTAATATGCGGCTCTAAATTGGCATTTAGATAGATCAAATAAATCAGAGGCCATGCTCAGATCCTGAAAAACTGCTAGAGGAGACACAATGCTGAGTCTGGGATCAGCCTGGGTCCCCGGTGCCAATCAGAGAATTCTGATGCCTGTTATATGCACCTCTCCAAAGACCACGGTTCTGCAGAGCAGCAGGGAACTGGGGGCATTTTGCAGGCCCCTCTCCTCACTAGCGATGAGCCAGTATTTAAGTTACTTAAATTCTCTGTGCCGCAGCAGTAAACTGGGAATAGTCACAGCACCACTTCTTGGGGTGGTTATTAGGATGTTATAAGGTTATATAAATATTTGTTGCACGAATGAATAAGTAAATATAAGTTGACATAAGTATTACTCATATCCATACTATCTTCATTACTAGGAAAATTTAACATGCAGGGAACAATAAAAGACACTCATACGTGCTGTGCTTCTACGTGCCTGGCCCAAGTACACGGCATACTGTCCTCCATCTACATTCTCTTTTCACAGACACAACCCAGTTTAGGAGGGTCACTGTGTGTTGGGAGACCGTGTCACAGTCCTCTTCTGTCCTCCTTCTATGCTCTGCCGAGAGAGAGAGCTGTAAAATCCAACTCCAAGGTACTGGCGAGATCACACAGAGTCAAGGCTCACAGCCTTCCTCGGTCTGGGTCCAAACAACCTCAGAGAAATGGAGAGCTCCATGGGTACGAGCCCAGCTTCTCAGTTTCAGAAGTTCTTACCAGACTTCTCAGCACTAAGGTTTGGGGTCTGTGGTAGCTGTCTTAACAGAAAGTTCAAGGGCTGCTTGCAACTCACTCAACCATAATCTGTAGTATAAAAACATAAATCCGATCACAATTACTTCATGGTCCCTGAAATACGGCTGCACGGGAGATCTGGCTCCAAGTTAGGGCTTAGCGAACCCCCAGCCACGGTGACTATGTGTCCTAAAAGAGGTGATAGATGCCCCCCACCGATGCTATTCAATTCAACACTCACGGCTGAATCGTCCTCCCTGGACACAGACGACATAGCAGCTAACTGGGTGCACATGGTCCCAACCCCCATGAGACTCAAAACCCACAGACAGATCAAGTTGTTACTAAAGCATGGGATACAAAACTGCATCATCTAGGTTCTTGGCTTCCAAGCAAGGGAAACCAACTCCAACTAAGGAAAAAGAGGCTGTAAATAGAAGGACAACTGAGGTTATTTGCAAAGATGACCCTAATTTCTCACCCCTCCCAATCTCCATGACCTTTGCATGGAAGCAGGCAGTGCCCGCCCAGCATGGCTGGACTGACTTGCCCCTCCCCTTGACACTAGGCTCAACTGTGTGATTTGCTTTAGCCAATGGAATGTTAGCAGGGCAACATTAGCAGAGGCTACAAATGGCCTTGGGGGTACCAAGGTGGCATAGACTCATTTTACTCTGTATCGCCCTCTAAATACAATGAAACACCCTGAAAATAATCCAACAACCATAGACGGTGGAGAGAGGAAGGTAGAGTGGCCAGGGACCTCAGGACTTGGAGAACAAAACCATGGTAAGTTCCCTGGATTTTCTTTTTCACTCACATATATTCCGGACTGGATATCAGCAAGCCTTCAACCCAGAATCACCAAGAGGCATTAAAAAAAAAAGTCTTGCTCTGTCCAAAGTCCCCATCAGGCACATAGCAGGAAGACCCAGAACCAGGATCTGCAGTAGCCTGATCTACTTACAGCACTGGCACCTGAGCTCCAGGGAACAACCCACTCTCATCTTCCCACAATATCCACAAAAGAGAAACCTGAGCAGGTGGAATCATCCCACATTCCACACCTGGTTGCACCAGCAGAACCTGCATCTCTGGACCCTCCACCCAAAAGGCAACCAAGGTCTGGAATCCCCAGCTCCCCACCCAGCCACAGAAGGTAAACAAGGCCCTGGGTCTCCTGATTCCCCACCCAGTGGCAGAGAACCACCAGAACCTGTGACTCTTGGTCCTCTGCCTAGCTACAGAAAGTGGTATAAGTAAGCACTTTCCTTCCCCCAAGACACCAGAGAGTGAGAAGCCCACCTGCAACAGGTGGCTGAAAAACAGACCAGCAGAAACAGTCTCTGTCCTACAGAACCAGAAACCATCGGGTCCCACCTAACAATACCAGGTGCACAGGAAACTGCCCACTCTCGAATCCCCCAAACCCTGAGCAGCACCAGGAGGGATCTGGCAGGGGCTCCAGGAAACCAGAAGAACAAAGAGCAGAATAACATTGCAAGGGCTCAAAAACCTACATTGCCATTGGAATTGCAGTCCACAAAAGTAGGCCAGAACCTACACACTAAACCAGAATGACTTCCTGCTAAAATTAAAGGACGAAATAGGATCAAGAACCAGGAAAATCTCAACCTGAACAAGAAAAGACAGTCAACTGATACCAATCCTGAAATAAATCAGATGTTGAACTGACAAAAATGTTTAAAGCAGTTCTCATAAAATTGTTTCAACAAGTAATTATTAATTCTCTTGAGCAAATTTAAAGACACAAATCTTGGGCAAATAAGTAAAACATATTAAAAACCAGAAATTATAGAACTGAAAATACAGTAACTGAAAAAAATTCAAGAGGAGAGTGGAAATGACAGAAGGATAATCCAGAAACTTGAGGACAGATCAATAGAACTTGCTCAATTTGAACAAAAGGGAAAAACAGACTGAAAAAATCAACAGCCACTCAGGGACCTATGGGCCAATACACATTTGTATCTTTGGAAAGAAATAATGGCTGAAAATCTCCTAAATTTGGCAAAAAATATAAACCTACGGATTCAAGAAACTGTGTGAACCCCAAATAGGATAAACCTAAGTAATCAATACAAAGGCACATCATAACTACATTCCCAAAAACTAAAGACCAAGAAAATCTTAAGAAGCAACTAGAGAGGAACTGTTTACTTACTAGTACTTACCAGGGGTCACCAATTCAAATGAGTTCTTTCTCATCGGAAACCATGGAGGCCAGAAGGAAGAGGCCCAACCTTTTTCCAAGGGATGAAAAACGAGTTCTGGATCTGATGAAAGGATTGTTCAAGAATGAAGGAGAAATAAAGACATTTCCAGATGAAAGAAAAGTAAGAGAATTTGTTGCCAGGAGACCTACCCTTACAGAAGGGCTGAAGGAATCTCTCAGACGACCATGAGAAGGGGAACAGAAGAAGTAGCATAACTTCACAACGGGAAGAACAACAGTGAAATAGGTAACAAGTTAAAAAATAAACTCCATCATCCTGAGTTGCTTAAATCATATGTTATGGTTGCAGCAAAAATGATAACGTTTTTTGTGGTACTTAATGCGTAATGAGGAAACACTTGAGACAATCACATTTAAACAGTAGAGAGGATAAAGGAACCTAAATAGAAGATTGTAATATTCCATTAAATGTACTAAAGCATCAATACAAGTAGGCTGTGATAAATTATGTACATGGATTGTAAAACCTAAGGCAATCGCTAAAAGAAAAAAACACTATATAAATACAATTCAAGAAATAATATAAAGATATACTAAAAATAGCACGAATAAAAGAAAGAAGCCTTAAAAATATTCAAATAACCACAGGAAGGCAAGACAAGTGGACCAGAGAAATGAGAAACAGAGGAAACAAACAGAAAATAAATAATAAAATGGTAGACCTAAGCCCTAATCTATCAGTAGTCACTGTAAATGTAAGTAGTCTAAATATACCAACTAAAGGACAGGGATCAGCAGGGTGAACAGACACATGGCTCAACCATACACTGTCCACAAGAAACTCACTTCAAACACAGTGACAACATTTGAAAATAAAAGGATGGAAAAGGACATATCAGGCTAAGATTAATAACTTGTAAAGGCATGAAAGGCTATATTCAAATAGACTTCAGAGCAATGAAAATTACAAGAGACATAAGAAGGACATTGCTTAACCATAAAATAATTCACTAAGAAGTTATAACGATCCTACATGTGTATGTACCAACCCACAGAGCTTCAAGACATATGAAACAAAAACTGATAAAGCTGAAAGGAGAAATGGATACATTTACAATGATGACTGGAGACTGTCAGCACAAGATATGTCTACTAGAAAGAAAACAGGCCAAACTATGCAATAGTCGAACAATCCCATCAACCAGAAGGAACCAACATTTACAGAACATTAAACAACAGAATACATACTGTATTCAAGTGTCCGTAGAACTTTCACCAAGATAAACCATATCTAGGACCTTAAAACAAACCCCAACAAATTTTTGAAAATTAAAGTTTCGGAATTTGTTTTCTAACCAAAAGGGAATCAAACAAGAAATCAGTAACAGAAAGGCAAAAGGAAAATCTTCAAACACTTGGAAATTAAATGATACACTTTTAAATAATGCATGGGTCAAAGGGAAAGCCTCAAAAGAAATTTTTAAAGTACATACAACTGAATGAAAATGAAAATATAGTGTTTAAAAATATGTGACACCGGGGTGCCTGGGTGACTCAGTTTGTTGAACATACACTCTTGATTTCTACTCAGGTCGTGATCTCAGGGTCCTGGGATGGAGCCCAGCACCCATCTCCATGCTCAAGGGGGAGTCTGCTTGAGATTCTCTGTCCCCCTCCCTCTGCCCCTTCTGCTTGTGCTCGCTCTCTCTCTCTCTCTCTCTCAAATAAATAGATCTTTTCAAAAAAAATAAGAAAGCAAATAAACTCCTTTAAAAAATAATAAATACATACATAAAATAAAAATATGTGACTCAGCAATGCTGAGACTGAAATCTATAACACCAACTGCTTACATTAGAAAAGAGAAAAGATTTGGGGCACCTAAGTGGCTCAGTCGGTTAAGTGTCTGACTTCAGCTCAGGTCATGATGTCAGCGTCCTTGGATTGAGCCCAGAGTCAGTCTCCCTGCTCAACGGTCTGCTTGTCCCTCTCCCTCTGCCCCTCCCCCTGCTCATGCTCGCTCTCTCTCTCTTGCTCTCGCTCTCAAATAAATAAATCATTTAAAACAGAGAGACAGAAAAGATCTCAAATCAATAACCTAAGTTTCTACATCCAAAAAAAAAACACAAAAAGAAAATAAAAGTACAAAGCAGAAAAAAGAAATAATAATAGCAATATTAGTAGTAATTATAATAAGCACAGAAATCATTGAAAGTGAAAATGGAGAAAATCAGTGAAACCAAAACTGTTTGGGGGGGTGGGGAAATCAATAAAATTAATAAACCTCTAGCAAGACTGAGTAAAGTAAAAAGAGAGAAGACACAAGTCACCCTTGTCAGCAGGGGAACAAGAGAGATCACTACAGATCCTGGACGCAGACAAAGAAAGAGAGTGAGCGAGTAAGCACTAAAAACAACTTTACACTAATAAATCCAACACCTCAGAGGAAACGGACAAATTCTTATGGCCCCCAACCAACAAAACTAATATAGAATGGATAAGCTGAACACGATAACCATCAAAGAAACTAAATATTTAAATGACAACTACAAAAGAAATTCTCCAGACCAGATGGTTTCACTAAAGAATTTAACCAAAACTTAAAGAATAATTAACACCAACTTCACAAAATCTCTTCTTCCTGAAAACAGAGGAGGAGGGAATGCTTGTCAATTCATTTTATGAGATCAGTGTTACCCCGATACCAAAAACAGAGAGACTGTACTAAAAAAAAAAAAGAAAAAAAAAAAAAACTACAGACTAATCTCTCTCATGCTACCTGAATATTCCTTAACAAAATATTCCTTGAAATATTCCTGAAAATTCCGTAACAAAATATTACCAGTAGAATCTTAACAATGTTAAAAAAAAAAAAAAAAAGAATTACACACTATTACTCTCTCTCTCTCTGGCAAATAAATCTTGGGGGAAGAAAACGGAGAAAAGATTAGTGATTTCCTGGGATTGGGGCAGCGGACGAGAGAGGTGGGCATGGTTGTGCAAAGTTATCTCTGTGGTTTTGGAACGGCACCGTATCCTAACTGTAATAGATACACAAATCTACCCTTGTGATAAAACGGCACAGAACTAAATATGCACTGCACCCAAGTGAGTACAAGTCAACTGAGAAAATCTGAACGAGATCAGTGGGTTGCATCAATGTCAATGTTCTGGGTGTAACACTGCACTATATAGAATTTCTGCAAGATCTCAGTGTTGAGGGAAAGTACAAAAAGGGTACACAGGATCTTGTTGTATTTCTTACAACTCCACGTGAACCGATAATCATGTCAAAATACATTTTTCAAAGGGGAAACTGTGGAATTTCAGTTTTTTAATGGGCTTGCGTATTTGCGCTTTCTCGTGCCTCTGCCACGGCCACAAAAACATGCCACGATTAGCCTGCCAGAAGGTAAGAGACACATGGAGCAGAGGCAGCTGTCCCAGATGCACCAACCTCCCCACACCGGTCCCCAGTCCTGTGAGCAACCCAGCAAGGCAGCAGAACCAAACGCCAGCTGACCCCAAACCTGTGACCGGGGCTTATTTTTGAATGTCACTGACAGTTTTGTGGCCGTTTGTCATGAAGCATTATCACAGCGATGGGTAACTCATACAACAGCCACGTGTCAGAAAAGACACAAGCAAGGGAACTCTGGAGAGGCACGCAGGACACCTACATCGGGCTCCCCGGGAAAAATGCAGCAGCTCCCACCACGCTTTGTGCTGGAGTTTTTTTGGTTCAAATATGAAAGATTCACAGTCGCAGGAAAGCATCTGCTGGACTTAGCTTGGACGCCTTGACTGCACGCGATGAGAGTGTGTGGGACCCCCCAAGGAAAACCGGAATGCAATAAAAAGTAGGGAGCGCAGACGCTAGGCTAGCCCAGCAGAAACGACAGATGTCCTGTACCAAGACAAACAGGTTGTATTACTAACATTGCAGCTCTGATCAGCTTCTAACATAGACTTAAAATCCACAAGTGCCGTTTTGATCATTTGAGGGAAAAACAGCTTTGGGAGAGTGGGCCGCGTTGAGAGGCAGTATGACAGGATGGTTAATATCCGGATCCTGAATCCAGATTGCATGGATTTGAATTCAAGCTCTTCTGCAAAATGACAGATGTCCTGATTGGGGGCATTAATTTGAAAAATGTCATATCCTCTATCCAGCTATTAAAGATGTATAATGCTGATTATCATAGTAAAAGTTCTGGAAGCCCTGAAGTCGAGAGAGCTACTGAAATGGGATTAACCCAGCAGGTGGCTCAGAGTCAGTATAGCAGAATTAAAGTGCAGGCTCCGTTTGTATCCTGGCTGCACCACCCATTGCCTGTGTGACCTTGGGTAGGTCACTTAACCTCTCTGTGCCTCAGCAACCTCATCTGTAAAATGGGGACAATAATAGCACCCATCTAATAAGGCTGTTGTGCAGAATTAATGAACTTATCAGTAAAGCATTTAGAACAGTGCCTGTTCTAAATAACAGCGTTAATTTAAAACCTAACTTCTCAATACGTACTGCCTATTATTAATTCTTCGCTCAAATAAGGAAGTCCCTTGCTTCATCCTTTCTCCTGGAAGAAGACAGAATTTATCACATTTGACCTGGGAGTTTTCACAACAGGAAAGGCCATGTGGCAAATATCATCCCTTAACAATTGGGGGAAATCACTAAAGAGCGGCCATAAATCCCTAAACCTTTCTTTAATGGCTGCAGTGACCGCTCCTTTGATACCCGACATCCCACTTCACTATTGTCAATGTCCTAGTCCTTTCAAGGTTTCAAAAGGATGTTTTATGGCCGTTCCTTCATTGATCCCATGGCTTATTGACACGCCACAGCTGGGCCAACTGAGTCCTGGCAGCAGCACTGAGCCACGCCCCCACATTTGCAGGCACTGCGATTAATCGTCAAGGCCGCGGTGGCTCGATGGTCAGCTTGCATGAGGCCACACTGGGATCAGATTAAGGGAAGGTTCTCGCATAGTGGGTTCAAGAAGTAATATTTCATCTCTAGAGACCTGGGTTCTAACCTCACTGAAGCCCCGGGAGATAACATGTTTTGTGGCTTCAATCCATCCCACAATTTGCCAACATCCAGCAGGAGTAAAATCCTTCTTAAAGGCCGTTAATCAAAGAAAGTGGAGTCATCATAGCCAAGGATTGATGGGATACGGGGGCTGCAGTCGACACCGTCAGCCTCGTGCATTATTTCCAATAGCATGCCATCCACTTTTCAGTGCCTTTTGTGCTCTCATGGGAGGTATTCTTTTCCTTACTTTACAAGTGAGGAAATTAAGTCCAATGTAAATTAGTTAACTTATCCAAGGTCCCCAAATGAACAAGTGGCTTTACTTCCACTCTGGATAACTCAAAAGTCCTTGCTTGTCCCCATTCCATACTGGTTTTTGTTTGTTTGTTTTATTTTGGTTTTTTGTTTGGGTGTGTGTTTGGTTTTCATTCTGGGGTGGCAAAGGTTTGGAAAGTGCCGGGCAATCCATCAAGGACAATGCTGAGCTCCACCCCCCAGAAACCCAGCCCCTCACATAGAGCAGGTCCCTACAGACTTGGGATTGCAAACAGATTTCATCTTGCCTGTCAGGCCTGACTCATTCGGACTGGCCTAGAACAATGTCGAGAGAAGCTTTGAGAGGCTGCCTCGGGTTCAAAAGGAAAATAATTCTGTAGGGATTAGCAAACTCCCCCACAGGCAAAGGGTAGGAAACTTACCTTAAGAGTCTACATGCTTGTTAATTTGACCCCAAAATCCTACTACAAGACTGCAAGACTACAGCAACTTCGCCGCACTTTTTAAAGTTTTATTAAGTAATCTCTATACCCAACATGGGGCTCGACCTCCTGACCCCAAGATCAAGAGTCACGTGCTCCTCTAAGCCAGCCAGGCGCCCCAACCCTGACGCTTTTGACTTCCAGCCTATTTTTTACCTCCTATCTCTCTCCAACTTCCCTTTGAACATACTTTCCTAGCAGCCTTCTTCCTACGACCCCGAGTTCCTGGGACACGGTCTTGGTTGAAACATCACTTATTAACATCCCCCATGGCTATACACTGGACTTTAGTGTCAGGATCTCGTGGCTACTGTCTTTTTTAATCCAAGCAGGGGTGTTACATGATTCTTTGCACAGCTACACCTGCAAAGCTCAAACTGTGACTGCAGACTACAGTCTCTTTCTTATTCATCAAGCCTCTCTAGAAAGAATAAGCCTGCATCATCCTCACCAGCACAACTTCTTCATAACCCATGCAATATATATCATCATATATAAGTAATTCATACACAAGACAATTCCACTGCCACGAAATACACGCACGGCTGTAGAGATCCTGTGAGCACGTGTACATAGACTTTTCCTTAACCCTACAGAGAAGTGCCGTAAGAGTGTGTGTGTGTGTGTGTGTGTGTGTGTGTGTGTGGAGAGAGAGAGGTAGACAAACTGCGTTTCCAAATTTGTACGTTCTGCTCCAGTCCATCAGTGAGAAATAGATGGAAAAAAATGGTGATGTATCCATATGATGGGATACCACGTGGCCACGGTCATGAAACAAAGGAAGCAGGGAAGCAGTGGGTCTTTAAGTCCCAATATGGAAAAATCTCCATGACAGATTATTAAGCAAACAAAGCAGACCGACGTGGAAAACTGGCACAATGCAACAGGGGTATCCACACATATCAGACAGCCACAAAAACATCCACCAACAGGGAGCGAAGTCAAGATGTATGAACAGCTCTGTTTCTGTTAAAGGAATAATATGTTAGTTTGTGCATTAAAAATAAATTTGGAAGAGGGGCACCTGGGTGGCTCAGTTGGTGAAGCATCCGACTCTTGATTTCAGCTCAGGTCATGATCTCGGAGTTGTGGGATCGAGCCCATCTCGGGTCCCATCTCTCTCCCTCTCTCTCTCTCCACACCCTCCCTCACCCCCTCTCTAAAAAAAAAAAAAAAAAATTAAAAATAAAAAAACCATTTTGAATGAAAATACACCCAGCCATGCAAAGTCATCCTCCTTGGGAAATAGGACTATGAGACATGGCTTTAGAGGTTATATCGTCCATGACGGCATTCTTATGAACAGGCTGTATTAGGGCTTCTTTAATCTACTTCAAAAAATTTTAGCTGTCCTTGAGAATTACGAATTCCACTGAGGACCCCTCTCAGAAAGAGCAGAAGAAGGGGGAGCAGAGATGGAAACAGAGAGAAACAAAGCTCCCTTTAAATGCAGAATCCTAAGCACTTTGAGCCCTAGAAGGATATTCTCCACTACCTGCATGAATTAGGACTCTCAAAGGCTACCATTTAAAGTTGGAAATGAAACACAGCAATGCCCCCAATATAAACAGCTCTAAAGCCAGATGCAGCATCTGTCTCCCTAAACACCCAGGGGAACTGCATCCCTGGAGCCTCTCAACTCTCCATCCCTGAGGCTGGTTGGCATGGCCCCCAGGACAGGCCCCTGAGAGCTCAGATCTGAGCCCTTCAGTTCCCCAGGGACCAGGACCACGGGGAGCCCTCTGTCTCCGGCCCTGGCACCCTTAATCACTAGGTCTCCAATGAGACAGGCAGCCTACTTGGCCCAAACATTATTGCTCACATGGACATGTCCTTCTTGACATTTTTTTCTCCAAATGATTTCTCCTTTAATTGCTCTTTTGGCCACTGGATGCCATCAGCCCTGTGATGATGCCTGGATCTTCCCATGAGCTGCCACGGGGGACACCCCACGGCCAGCTGCCCGTGGCCGTTTGTCTTGAGGCAGAAGTTGTCATATCTTGGGACCTTCATTCCCCCTGCAAATTAACTCCGCACTCCCTTCATCCAGGTTTCCGCTGTGTTACTGCTGCCACACGAACGCATCCTTCTGGTTGGGGTGATGCTTCATGGTTTTCTTAGAAACCTTGGTTTGCTACAATTTATGCCTTGATTAAAAATGTGCTGTCGGGTGAGACATGCCATTCAGGGGAGGGTGCTTTGTTAATTAGTAAAACAAATCAGGTCAAATGTTCCTCATAAGGATTTTGCATGGCTGCAGTTCTGAAATGCCTTACGTTCGGTTTAATTTTGTTTTATAAAAAACACAGAGAAAAGGGAATCTACATGTTTTAAGCAAGTTCGACAATTAAGAGCAAGAGAGACATATCTCGGTTTGTTTTGGTTTTTTTACAAAATCATATATTATGAAAATAATTGTTTTTTTAAAGATTTTATTTATTTATTTGACATAGAGAGAGAGCACACGCAAGCAGGGGGAACATCAGGCAGAGGGGGACGCAGACTCCCCACTGCGCAGGGAGCCTGATTCAGGCCTTTATTCTAGGACCCTGGGGTCATGACCTGAGCTGAAGGCAGACGCTTAACTGACTGAGCCACCCAGGCATCCTGCAAACAATTATTTTTAAGTACTGACTATTTCAAGGACAGTTTCTGTGTGTGTGTGTGTGTGTGTGTGTGTGTGTGTGTGTAATCTGAACCACACATTTATTTTAGTGCTAATATATTCAGTGCTCAGGTTGGTCTCTTTTCTTTCTTTTTTTTAGTCTTGCTACTTTTTTAATTTTTTTAAATTCCAAGCTGTTGGTTTTTTTTTTTTTTAATTTAAAAGTAGCAGCTACCTGCCTGACAGGGCCATCGGCCCCTCCAGTTCTTTGGGAAGCCTTTTCTTTTGTGACATCCATCCAATATCAGTAAAACTTAGATCCTTTCTGGACAAATCGCCTTCAAACACAGGGTTAAGACCATTTATATAATACCCCTTCCCCTGTTCCTAAAATCATATGGGCACGTTGCCTACCCATCTCGTTGCGTCCCCATGAGAAGAGCTTCCCTGACTATTCGCAGCCGCTCCGCTGACGCAGTGTGGCCGTGAAGTACGTACGGAAAACCTGTGTTGCCTTCAGGAACTGCTTTTTTGTTATTTCAGGTATGTCCTCGCTTTGCTCTTGATTGGCCTTCGACCAGGCGATGGCTCTCACTAGCCTCAAAGGACCCGAGGGGACAGACTGGGTCTTACAGAGATCCTTAACATATTTACAAACGTTTCAGCCTCCAACTGTAGCCCGGGCATCGTGGAAGATACAAAGATAAATACGACAGAGCTGCTCTCCGTGATAACCTGGCCACTTACTCATAGAAGTGGACCAAATCACTAACGTTGGATTATTTAAAATGGAACTCTATGGACTCTGGGAAACAAACAGGGTTTTAGAGGGGAGGGGGGTGGGGGGATGGGCTAGCCCAGTGACAGGTATTAAGGAGGGCAGGTATTGCATGGAGCCCTGGGTGTTACATGCAAACAATGAGTCATGGAACACGACATCAAGACCTAATGATGTACTGTATGGTGACTAACATAATAAAAAAATAAAAAATAAAAAAATAAAATGGAACTCTGTTAATGCTTCACAGGCATGTCCTCACAGCGGGCTTTCATTCCCACCTTACGAACAAGGAAACTGAGGCTCTAAGAAGTCGCGGAATTCACGCTGGTCGTAACTCACGCAGCGAAGAGCGGGCGGGGCAAGGAAGTTAACCCAGTGCTGTCAGGACTCGTGGGCAAGCCCGGGCAGTCAGTGTCGAGCTTCGCGCTAAGGACCGTGGGGAGGCAGAGGGAACGGACTCAACTGAAAATCAGAAGGGCAGAGACAGCCACGGTTTCAACAAAAATCCTATGGTTCTAAGAGACAGAGACAGAAGTTCAACTCCATGTGGCTTTAAAAAGAGAACAAGGACATTTACTGGATCTTAAATGGAAAAGTCCAGGGATAGGAACACGGCTGGATCCCAGGAGCTGAAACAATGTCAGGAAGGATGGCCTCTAAGTGTGGGTTCTGCTTGCCTCCAGGGTCCCTGCCAAGCAGGCTTCTGGGCTGATGATGGCACAGATGTCGTCAGGCAAACACCCATCAGCTTAGCACCCCCAGCCAAAAGACAGGGCATCATGCCCAAGAAAGCTCCAGCGACGTCCTGAGCCCAATGCCTATCCCTAAACCATCTCTCACCACCGTATCGGTTTATGTACTCGCGCAGCATGATACAATAAAATAATATAAAAACCAAACTGAATATAAAATTTAATTAGATTAGTAAAAATTAGATTACAAGTAAAATAATGAAAATAGATTAAATTCAAAAGTAAATACAAATTTAAATTTTAAATAAATACTTTTTAAAAGATTATTTGAGAGAGAGAGAGAGAGAGAGAGAGAAAGAGAGTGAGGGGGGAAGCAGAGGGAGAGAGAGAAGCAGACTCTCTGCTGAGCAGGGAGCCCAACGCAGGGCTCAATCCCAGGACCCCAGGATCATGACCTGAGCTGAAGGCAGAGGCTTAATCAACTGAGCCACCCAAGCGCCCCTAAATAATAAATTTTTTAAAAGTAAACTTTTAAAGCCCCAAGCAGCTCTACAGTAGGGTAGCTATGAGATATAGCCTAAAAAGGGAGAGAAAGTTGTTTGCAAAGTATTTCTTTTTCCATATCAGCAAGGCAAGCTACGTAAGTGAGCACCCCAAGTGCACTAGAAACACCCACGTCTTTCTTGGAAGGCTGGTAGTTGGTGAGCTAATCAAGTGTCTGTCCAAGTGAGGATACCAAAAGAAAAATAATTCATAATGCCTACACAGCATTTTTTAATAAACTTTTTTTTTAAAGGGATGGCTGTTTTATTTATTATTATTATTATTATTATTTTTAGAGGGAGGCAGTGGGGAGGCACAGGGAGAGAGAGAATATTAAGCAGGCTCCACACCCAGCATAGAACCCGACACAGGGCTCGTTCTCATAACCCTGAGATCATCACCTGAGCGGAAATCAAGAGTCAGACACATAACCAACTACGCCACCCAGGTGCCCTTTAACTAAACTTTTTATTTTGGAATGACTTCAGATTTACAGTAGAAGTTTGCACCAACAGGACACCGAGTTCCCATCACTTAGTTTCTCTCATTATTAACATCTGATATTATCAGGTTACATTTGTCAAAACTAAACTCACATTGGCACGTTACTATTAATGAAATTTTGACTGGATTTGGGTTCACCAGTTTCTCCACTAATGTCCTCTTTCTGTTCCAGGATCCAGGGCAGGCTACCACGTTGCGTTTAGGGGCATGTCTCCCCGGACTCCTTGAGCTGTGATAGTTTCTCAGTTTCCTTTCATGGTCATGACAGTCTTGAGGACTATTAGTCAATGTCCTCTAGAATGTCTCCCATTGGGAGTTTGACTGCTGTCCTTCTCATGATTAGATTCAGGTTACCTACATAACATTTTAACTTAAAACATATAGATACGCCATTATTAGCCAACAGTTTGATAAATGATCAATCCCTGTGTGGATGGGTCACCTGACTGAAGTTGCATACCATCTCTCTTGGATAAGCCACACCCAGAATGCACCACCCATGAATTTTGGGTTCAAGTTCTTTGAAGAAGCTGTATCAATTAGGAATGCTTTGGGCTACAACTAACAACGAATTAAGTAATACAAACTTTTAATTATCTAATATATGAAAGTCTAAACATTCCTACATTGGTGCTGTGGCTCTAGAATGTCATAAAGGACTTTCCACTTTACTGACTTTTGGTGTTGGGTTGGAGCCTCATTGTCACAAAATGGTTGCTGCACCTCCAAATACTCTATCTACATTTAATGCAGAAAGAAGATGAAAACATAGGCCTAACACACCTGTTCCTGATTTCGGGAAAGCAATGTTTCTCAGAACCACACCCTCCCCCAGCACAGTTTGATGTATTCGTTAGTCAGAACTGGGTCACTGACACACCAGAATCCAAAGAAAGCTGGAAATTCAGGGCCTTGGCTTCCAGCCTCTGTAGTAGAGGCCGAATGGGAAGAAAGGGGATCGAAACAGGCACTGAGTTACCTAGTCAAGAGTGTCTGCCAAAGCAGAGAGAACCTAAAACCATTCCAAAGCCATATGAACGAAGAATTCTTCCAAATTTAAACAACTACTTTTCAATGTTTCTTGCCCCTAATTCAACAGCAATTTTTTTCAGCAAATTATGCCTCCAAAGCATTCATCTTAGTTTTCATAGAAATGTTAAATGTTACACTTTTATCTAATTGGATTACACGATATTCAATTTATTTATTATTTAATCCGTGTCATTGAATTTATTCTAAATTACAACACAACTAATGCGAACAGGTTTGGGAGCTAACTCAGTCTGCTCGGGGTGCAGTCAGCTCAGTCAGCAGCAGAGAAGCGCCTGGGGCAGGGGGGCTGGGTAAGGCAAGCCAACAGCTCTGGAGAGGGCTTCACTGTGGGGATACATGTCATCAGCTGCCCGGGGGTCGATGGTGAGAGTGTCTATAGAACCAGCACCAGGCTAGGCTTCGAGAAAAATTCGGACCAAAATTTAGAGTCTCCAAATAGCCAACTAGCTATCATTCAAACCCATTCATCTCATAGTGAGGATGGAGCACACAGAGATGGGCTGGAATGACAGACGTGTTAAGCACTGGCACAAAAACAGAGCTGTCCTGGTGGAAGGGCACAGCGGCTGCTGCGGAGACCAGCCCGCCTCCTCTCGGCCTGCCGCTTCAGGGCACACAGTGGGACTGCCAGCGGCCAGCACCTGCAGCTGCTTCCCCGGGGCTTTCTCTCCCGCACCTCTCTCGAGCCCGGAGGGCCGCAGAATTCACCCCTGGATCAACCTGGCAGGCAGAAGCAGGGATAGCAATATCCCTCCCCCCACCCCCACCCCACAGTAGGACAACTCTAGGGAATGTGCTCTACACCATTTCCCAGAGTTTCCAGCAAGATTTAGCTGCGTGAACCGCTTGGGAGGTGGGTGAGGGGATGGGTGAAAGAGATTTTTAAAACATTAAAAAATAGAAAGACTTCGCTCTAGGTGTGGGCTACGACAGCTGGCTTGATAACACAATCTAGTCTGGCTCTTTCCACGCCCTGTCTCCCTTCTCAACTCCCCTCAAGATGACTCTTAGGATTACCTCCCAAATAAGCTACTTGGGACTCAAATCCTTATCACAGGATCTACATCCGAGAAATACTAAGTTAAGTTGAAGAGTAATTGTAACAGCTTCCATTTAGTGAGGCATTAAATATGTGCCTGGAATAGTGTCAGGGAGCTAACGCGTGTGTTCTCACTCATTTTCACAATTCCACAAGGAAGAAACTACTGTTATTATGGTCAGATAAAAGGCTGGGGTTCAGAGAGGTTAAGTAACGAGCAACAACACACAGCTAAGAAGTGGCAAACTTCAATGGATGAATGGATAAACAGATTGTAGCTATCCACATACAATGGAATATTCAGCCATAAAAAGGAGTATTGATACATTTAACAACATGGGTCAATCTCAAAAACATCATGCTAAGTGGAAAGAAAAAAAAAAAAAAACCAAATGAGAAGTCACATGTACTGTGGTTCTATTTATACAAAATATCCAGAACGGATAAATCCGCAGAGACAGAACTCCAATAGGAGGGGAGGGAGGGAATGGAGAGAAACTTCCTAGCGGGTATGAGGTTTTGCTTCAAAATGATGGAAATGCTCTGAAACTACACCGAGACAGTGTTTGCGAACCACTGTGAATAAACTGAACGTCACTGAATTATTCACTTTCAAATGGTTCATTTTATACTATGCAAGTTTCCCATGAATATTTTTTGTTAGTGGCACAGCTGGGAGTTTAAACCAAGGAACTCAGACCGAGAAGCTCTTCCTTCACTCATTCTCAAAGTGTGCTCCACGGACCATTGGTGGCGGCGGCACCCAGACACTTGCGAGAAAGGCACATTCCCGGGCCCGGACCCAGAACCCCTGAAGCAGCAGCTCCAGGAGCGGGCCCAGCCATCTGACTTTTGAGGTGGTGCAGTCGAGGACCAGTAGCTTATGCCCAGAGCTTAAAACAAGCCTTGTTCTTAGCAACGCTGAGTCGATCTCAGTCGGAACCCTTGACGTGAAAATGAAGTATTGGCTGGATACGCTGACATCGGGATGTCAAGGGCTCGTGCAGGCACGTTTGGGAGTGTGTAAAGTTGTCACACCCATTCGAGGTGTCCCGGCCAGGTCGGGCTCAGGGTGCTCTTTCCTTCAAGGTATGCGGATGTTCCCCAAAACACAAACCCGATCGGGGCCGTGCCGCCAGGGTGGGGAGGTGGCCTCAGCTGGCCTGGCACGACCATCCTCAACTGTCTGTCTGTCCGGAGGCCCAGGGCGCGCTGGGGCGTGGGCTCACCAGACCAGCTGAGACCAAACTGGCAAACGTTTCTCCAAGATAAAACAGAGGACGTTCTTGGGACATGCCAGAACAAATTCTCATAAATACCCCCAGGCTCCAAGGAGTCCCAAAAATCTGGGGTTTTTTTCTTCGGTTACCAGAAAAACAGACCCAGTGAATTTACTGACAAAAGCTGTTAGGTATAAAACCAAAATTCTTTCCTTTTTAACCTAGGTTTACCATTTTAGTTCAATGCTGGTTGAAGCCCTTCACCGATGGGCCCCTTCTTCGCGTTTTCCGTACTAGTCCTCTGGATGGAGGTTCTCTTTGGAATGGTCCCCCCGATGCAGAAACGGAGGCAAAAGACAAGAAATGAAGAGCAAGACTTTCAATCAAGCTCTTGAATCTAATTCATTAAACCACAGAGAATGAGACAAGGAGCATCTCTGAATGTTGTCCACAGCCAACGTGAGCAAATGAACTTCCAGAATCTGGCCGCGACATGGCAGCAAGGGTGGCCCCTTGGCCGTGGGCGATCGAAGAGGCCAAGAAGAAAAGCTCCAGCCGAGCAAGGCTCCCTCTCCAGCGGCCAGACTGAACCGCATCATTTCCGGCCACCAAGCCAGGGCCGGTCATAGTCTCGTCACCGAGGGCTGCTGCTCCCCGAAGCCGAAGGCCAAAGTATCCGTCTCTGCCTGCGCGGGTTTGACCTCTGAGGACTGCTGCTTGCAAGACAAGCCGAGGTGAGAAACAAGAGGGGCTCCCCCCGTCTGTGGCCCACGACCAAGGAGTACTGCTGACCAAGCCTCTCAGAAGGCACGAGAACATCTTCACGTTGACTCAAGCTACGCTGGAGCACTGCTGTGAGTGAGGCGCCGGCGGGATCGGAGCAGGGCCGGGATGCGGACGCGGCCCACGGCGAAGAGCGAGCACTCGCTCCGGAGCCCGAGCTGAGCGCTCGACGTGCGCGGCCTCACCTCGCCCTCACCACAGGCAGAAATTAGTCTGCTCCGGAAATGTGACTCACGGGGCCCCCTGGGTGGCTCGGCCGGTGAAGCGTCTGCCCTCGGCTCAGGTCATGATCCCCGGGTCCTGGGATCGAGTCCCACCTCGGGCACCCTGCTCGGCGGGGAGCCTGCTTCTCCCTCTGCCTCTGTCTCACACTCTGCCTGCTTGTGCTCCTCCTCCCTCCTTCTCTGTCAAATCAATCAATCAATCATTTAAAAGAAATGTGACTGGAGAATCAGAGAAGTATAGCCACTTGCCCAAGTTCACACAGCTAGCTGGTCAAGACTGGTGCGGGAGGGGGGTAGACTGTAGGCAGTCTGACAAAGCCCACTCTACCACACCACAGCCTTCAAGGAAGGAAGAGATCCGGAAACGTCTTATTTTTGCTTCAACCCTTTTTCTCCCATGAGAAGAGATCTAGTGTTCTGAACCCAAAAATGATGTCAACAGAGGTAATTAACATTCTCCGAATTATTTTACATTCTTGCCATGATCATGTCATGCCAGAAAGAATATTTTTGTTATTCTTTTTTCTCCAAGGAAAGTCAAATGCTAGTGAGGAAAAGGCAGGCCGTACAGGAAGGCTTCTGTGTCATTCGTTGGACAGAGCTCGGAGCGGCTGTGGCGTGCGTGGGTCACGCAGCAGGCCCACGAATGAGGTGGACGCCACTCCCACCTTCGTGGAATTGGTACTCTGCGGGGAAGGGGAATGACCGGGCACTTCTCTCAGCTGGGGTGCAGGTAGGGGAGGGCCCTAGCAGAGCCGTTCAGGGACAGGGCAGCCTGGCAGTCCCCCTGGAGTCCGTGGGGGAGGGGGTCCCTTGGAAGTGAAGACTGAGCCCACACAGGAAGGACAGGCAGCAAAGGCAAAGTGGCTGGGGTGTGCCATCGGGGAAGAAGATTCCCGACGAAGGGAAGAGCCTGAGCAAAGGCATCAAGAGAGAAAGGGACAAGAATTGTTGGAGAAAAGGAGGGCCCATGGGCCCTAAGTAAAAGCAGACAGATCAGGTTGCCGAGGCGGGGATGAGTCAGACAGCAGACGGCCTCGTGAGTGAGCATGTCCCAAGACAAGTGTGGAAAACATCATCTTTAGAACAGTGGGCAACACTGAAGGGTTTTAAGCAAGAGAGTGAATATAAACAATCACCCAAATCCCACCAGACAGGACAACAGTTAATATTTTGCTGTGAATCCTCCGAAACTTGTTCCTGGCACCCGTCTTCACAAGCATGGAGCTGTATATAACTTCTTCAAATGCGGGGCCAGGCTGTGGTCTGTTTTCCAGACTGTGGTCTGTTTTCCAGTCTGCTTTTTTCTCTTCCTACAAGGTGGTCCACCTCCAATGTCCATCATTTTAGGTCATGAACATGCTCTAGGTCTTTCTTTTAATGGCCACCTGGTATTCCATGATATGAAGAGATCAAATTTTAGTTAACCGGCTTCTGCGGACGGACAGCTCACCTGTTTCCAGTTTCCCACCCCGGTGGACAAAGCACAGTGACCATCCTGACACACACATCGCCCTAGAGGTTTCCTTCAAACTCGGCGGGTCGTCTTTTCCTGCACCCTCTGGTCATCCCGAAGGCCTGGCTTGCCCTCGATCTGAAGGCTTGGTGTCTGCCTGCCAGTTAGGTTAACAGAGATGTAGGGCTTCATTTGGCAGGCGTGACGATGACAGTTTCCACCCTGATCCAAAGCAGATGGAGGGACCCGGAGAGATATTAAAATAAAGAGGGAATTGGCAGCTGGGTCTTCCTTTGGGAATCAGGGAGGCCAGTAAGGATGAATTAAGTGTTTAAAAAAAAAAAAGGGGGGGGGGTGAAATGAGCTGGAATCCAGCCACAGGCTCATCTTGCATCTGA
Organism: Ursus arctos; assembly: GCF_023065955.2. NCBI lineage: Eukaryota > Metazoa > Chordata > Mammalia > Carnivora > Ursidae > Ursus > Ursus arctos. Next base: position 53,193,651 of record NW_026622808.1, on the reverse strand, counting down.
CAGTGGCACATACGTCTGGGAGCTGGACTCTCACGTGGCGACTGTTGAGGGGAGTGTGGTGTGACAATGAGGGGCGCAGGATCCACAGGCCCAGCCCCGTCACCTCTCCTGTCCCGTGTCCCTCATCCTCTCTCACTGAGCTCCAGCCTCGTCGGTCTCCTGTCTCTTACCTGCTGAGCCTGTCCCCTGTCAAAGCTTCTGCGTAGGCTGAGCCCTCCTTCCAGAACGGTCCTCCCCAGGTCCTGCCATGGATGGAGACGTCTCATCACTCACTCCTGTGCCCCTTTCCAGGAAGGCTTTCCCAAGCGCTCTCTCCATCATGCACCTCCATCACCACAAAATCGCCCTTTATTTTCTGTCCAGTACCCACCCAAAGTATCTTGATTTTATGGGTTTATTTAGAGTCTGCCGTCCCTTACTAGAACGTAAGCTCTATCAGGACAGGGCTCTCATCTTCCTTCTTTCTTACTGTATCCCGATCACCTAGCACACAGCCTTGAACTAAGGACACAAACTCTATGTCCGATGAATGAATGAATGAATGTCATACCGACCTGGGTTCAGATTCCAGCTCTGCCACTATAGGGCCCAGGGTAAATATTTAAGTATTCTGGGCCAGTTCCTTATTTTTTCAGTGGGTGTGATAAAAGCTCCCACCTCCCTAAAGTATGAAATGAGCGAGATGATACCCACGAAAACACCACGAAGCCCAGCGCCCAGCTCCCCCACCACAGCAAGCGTCCAGGGCCAGGTAGGTGGACGCGAGCCTTTTCAGAGGAAAGCCAGCTCTGTCAGCCACTGTTGCTACCCCCTTCCGTTGTTCCCTGGGCTTTCAAACCCATAACTGTACCTGGACCAGGTGCAGCACGGGTCTCTTTATGGCTGCAGCAGTCGCTGAAGCTAATTTTCAAGCAGGTTCTGGGAACCCAAATGTTATTGTCACTTGTTCACCACCTTGCTCAAAGATCAGTTTTTAACAATGACCAGGGCCTCCGAGGCAGGTTCTGACTTCCTCATTAAGGCAGGAAATAAGCCTGCGTGCACTGTCCACTCGGAGCTGTAAATGCCAATGATTACAGCCAACCTGGTCTACACTCATGAGATAACAATGGTATTAATTATTGGCAGAATTTAATATTTGCTTTACTGGACATGTCTCTCCTTGAATTCTCCAATTCCCAGCAAGAAGCTGCTCGCTTTATCGCATTAGCTGTTCCATGTGTGGAGGGGAGATGATGACTCCTACATTACGCAAGGTTGGTTCTCTTATGTTACTGACAGGCCTCTCTTTCTAGAATGGAGAAGAGGAACCAGGTAGTTCCCAAGTATAGTGCGCTCTCTGGTGGTCATTATTCAAACTGCACTACTAGCATTCACACCACCCCCTTCCCCAGGGCCTGCTCCCAGTCTAAGGCGAAGCGACCTTTGGGACTTCGAGATGACCTTTTACTCCAGATGAATGCAGGATAATCCCCTCTCACACATGGCTTTTATTAAATTACATGTGGGAGGGAAAGGGTAATGGGTACAGTCTTTTAAGATAATGGGAATTAAGGCTTTTGCCAAGATGAGGCCACACCTCGAATCCTTTGCTGTGGATTTCAAAGCAAACTTGAACCTTGAGGGTAGGGGGATGTGGGGGGAGTGCTGGGGTTTGTTTATGCTGAGCAAGAAAGGGCTTCCTGTTGCCAAGAAGACCGGATCTAAAGCGCTCAAAGCCCCAGTGGGCTGCCAACATTTCTTATGCAATCCTCTTTGATGACTCTGGTGCAAATTTTTGGAAATATGTGGAGGTGATTTCCCGGGAAATCCACCCAAGACAGGGGAGGAGGGAGAAGAAAAGGCAAGGTTTGGGGCAGAACTTGGGGCTGGATCCTGCCAAACCTAAGACAGTTGGCAGCTGCAGGATGTCTGCCTGGGCTCCAAGAATAAATCCCATGTCCTCCGAGCATCAGGGTGCAGTGAGGAGGAGTACCAGCACTGCTGGAAATCCTATCACTGGAGGGACTCCATCAAGTTCATTCCTCTTAACTTTTTTATTTGGGGATTTCCCAAAGAAAAACCAGTATCTCCCCACTTTCTTGATACAAGGGTTTTCTGCTGCTGAAGTTGAAAAATGCCCAACTTTCTTACCCTGTTCTGAACAGCTAGACTCCTTCCAGCTCCCCGTTGTCCCAACACACCAAAATAACCTCTTGATCATCATAAGTGGTCCTAAACCAGACACTATGCCCACCAAGAGAGACCAGGTGAATAAATCACGGGTTCCGCACTAGGGGATACTACACACCATTAGAACAAGCATAAACCAGTGGATATTGTTGAGTGAGACAAACTGTAGAGCTCTGTGGTAAGATAGAAGTGGGCATCTGTGTCCGTAACCTATCTGTATAAACAAGAGAAGGATACACTCCAAATAGCTGACACTGGCTTTTTGAAGGGGGCAAGGTGACGAGGGAGGAGACACATTTTCTTTCTACTCTAGATGTCGTTCCTTCCATGAGGAAGGCGAAAATCCAACCCTTCCCATATCAGGTGATCCCAAAGGCCCCTCCAAGAAGCCTTTCCCTGTTTCCCATAATTAGGTACCATCCCTCCTACCTTTATTGCCCCCATAAAGCTTTTTTTTGCCGGTTTTTTTCGGCGCTCATGGTGGCATTGACACAGGGTCTTATCTGGCCCCTAGCTGTTGAGCGTTTCCAAGACTAGGAGGGAGCATCAGCTGTAGAGCCCCATATGTAGCCCTGGCATCCAACAGGTGCTCAATAACTGTTTCCAAAACTCATAAATAGAAAATTTAATGATTTGGGGATTGATTCCTAACAACTGGGGGGAAATGTAGGGTTTCGAATCACACCACAAATCCAACTCCAGGTGAATTAACTCAATTTACAGAACCAAATATTCAGTCTGTTGCAGTGGTTCTCAAACTTCAGGGAGAATCAGAATCATCTGAAGGTCTTGTTAAAACACCGACGTGGGGTCCCAGCCCCAGAGCTTCTGATTCGGTAGCGCCGCGATAGGACCTAGCGTTTGCATATCTAACGAGGTACCAGGTGATGCTGATGGTCCCAAGACCACAGAGCCTCACACTGGGAACAGCTGGTCTCTGATCTTACAGTCATTACTCCACTCTAGGCAAAGGAAGAAATTACAAACAGCAAAGTAGAACCGAGCAGTGGTTCACGGGCTTGGTGGCCCATCAGAATTATGCCTCCACCCTCTTCAGCTTGACACCGTCCCTTCACCTTCAGATGGCCCAACAGTCGGCACTTTTCAAGACACATCCTTCCAGGTGAATCTAAGGCACAGCCAGTCCGGGGAACTACTGGATTTACTTATCTGTAATTTAGAACCTGATAGAATAAACACTAGAATAGGGGGAAAAGCATGCATGATACGTGGGGAAAGGCTGGGGGCCTTTGCTGTATCAAGAGCTTGTTCAAATAATCAAGAAAAATTTTGAATCCCCGGTAGTAAAATAGGAAAAGGCAAAAAGACTTGGCAGCCACAACCGCAATTACCACCAGCTCCCTCTGGAACTCTCTAGAACACTCTGCAGGTGACTTCTCTGATCAAAGGATTCCTCGAACTCCCTCCTGTGGACTTCTCGCCCCAGAAGGAAGGTTTGAGAAGCAAAGGGCCCTTCCCGTGCTTGCTTCCATACGCCTGTCTCTGCACTTCTAGAAGGTCGCAGGACTCCCCAGGGCACTGGAGACACAGAGACGCATCAACGGTGACCCTAACAGCGTCAGGGACAGCTTCTTTAGCTGGTGCCTGCTCTCAGTCAGGATGAACCAAAAACAACCCTTGGGTGCACTCTTATTTAGCTCCCGTGAGGAAGTATTTTTTACTTCACATGAGAAAACGGAGGCCCAGAAAGGTTTTCAATACCACCAAGGGTAGCAGAGCCAAAGCTGGGGGCTCCTGAAATCCTCATGAGCAACTCGCCCCACTGCCGTTAAGAATGGCATCTTCTAGCCTATGTGAAGAGCAACGCAGGTGCAGCTTCCAGAACTACCCCCCCCCCCAGAGAGCTCCTCTCTAAGACCCCGAAAGGATGCCATGTATTGGACCCCAGGCAGGGTCTCACTGCCCACACACAGCTTTTCACTCAATTCTCGTGATGAATCGTGAGATGGTACAGTTATCCCCATCGTACGGACGAGGAAACCATAGAAAATCGTGCACCCTACCTGAGGTCATGCTGGACACGCTTGGTTTCTCCAAAGAGTCCAGGCTGCGCTGTCTTCTGCTTGTTTTCCAAAATACAAGGTAGGCTTTCAGCCCCAGGTGAATGTAGTTCCAGATCCGGGGTCCTCCCCGCTTCGCCACGCTCCAGTGACGACATCCTGAGCCGTCCCCACAGTCTGGGCTCTAGGCTCCCAGCAGGAGCAGCTACAAGCTGCCCCAAGCTTGGGGGGTGGACGGCAGGAGGCTGTGAGGTCCCAGGGATCTGCGCAGGGGGCCGTCCCAGGTTCCCGGTCCTGGTGTGGAGCATGCCGGGAAGGCCAGCCCCTCAGACTGCTGGGAAGGCGAGTTCCCGCTGCCCAGGTGCACCTCCTTGAGAGCCGTGAAACAGGGCAGGGCTGGGCGGAAGCAGAAGGAAGGCCCCAGAAGACAGCCCACCCTCCACAGACCCTAGAGGCTGCCTGGGGCAGATGAGACTCTGCTCTACCTTCCCTCACGCCACCCCTGCGGTGTCCTGCTAGGATGACCGGACTGAAATTACACACACACACACACAGGCTCAATCTGAATTTCAAATACACAACAAGGTTTTTTGAGCATAAGTACAATCACAAATATTGCATAGAGGAGAAATTCTTCCTCTAGGTCTTCCAGCTGGACTAAGAATCAAACTGACATGAAACAGATTAACAGGAGGAAAAAAACCCCAAAGTTTTAGTGCACGTGCACGGAAACCTAAATATGAGGTTGAGACCTAAAGAAATGACCAGGACAGGCAGTTTTTATACATTTTAGACAAAAAGACAATAAATCCGTGAGGAATGGATAGAACAAAGAAGACTTGAGGAGCTTCAATTCGTAAGGAACTCTCAACAGAATTTGGGCTGGGGTCGTAACGTAATACAAAGTCACAAGAGTTGTTTCTACGGGCTTCGGGGCTCTAAACGCCCCGTCTCTGATGATAAGGTTGTCTCTTTACCTCCTGCTGCCGGGAGGGCACCTTTCACGCGCGGGCGTGTTTCCTGCTCTCAGGGGCTGGGCAGGGGCTGAGCGTCCTTCTTGCACAGGTGGTCTCCTAAGAAGCTTCTGTGTAAATAATTGGAACCAGACCAAAGATTCTGTCCAGCTGATGCACAGTAAGTCAGAAAAAACGAACCCCGAGCTTTTGCAGTGAAGAGAGACAGGCTATTATTGGTGAGGCGCCACCCAAGACAATGGGGAGCTGGGGCTCCAGAAGCCCCCAGTCCCAGATGAGTTGCCAGTGAGGGGTTTGAAGGGCAAAAGTTGGGGCGGGGTCTCCTGAGAAGGTGGAGGCCCTTGATGGGAGGCCCGCAGGGCCCTGCTAGCCGGCGTTCTGGGGCGGCTCCGTCTGCCCCCGCCCCCCCCCCCCCCCATGGTCTTACCCACCTCAACAGACTTGGATTCTGAAAAACTGTCTTTACTCTTCATCAGGTGCATCTGGCGATTGCGTCTCTAGGGTGGAGCTCGTTAACCACGCGCCCTACAGGCTCCTTCGAAGGATACGAAAGCATCCCCGTCCCTTGAGCCTGGGCTGGTGCAGCCGCGCTGGGGCTGGGGGACCTGTACTGTTCATGCTGACAAGGTGGGTGCCAGCTTTATTATCAGCCGAAGCCGCACATTGGCTTACTCTTGGCCCCTACAAGTTCATGGGACATGCGTATTATAAAAAGTTACTTATGGGGGCGCCTGGGTGGCTCAGGCGGTTGAGCGTCTGCCTTCAGCCCAGGTCATGATCTCAGAGTCTTGGGATGGAGTCCCCCATCAGGCTCCTTGCTCAGTGGGGAGCCTGCTTCTCTCGCTGCCTGCCGCTCCCCTTGCTTGTGCTCTCTTGCTCTCTCTGACAAATAAATAAAACCTTTCTAAAAAATAAATAAAAATAATAAAAAGTTACTTATTGTGTATCTGAAATTCAAATTGAACTGGGCATCCTGTTTAACCTGCCTCCTCAAGCCTCAGGGGACTGGAGCTGGTCTCTTATGTGACTGCGGTGGGTGGGGGGGGGGGGTTCCCTTAGCCTCCCCTGGCAGCCACCCCCTGGCCCCTCATTGTATATGCAGATTTGCTCTGGGTCAAGCCAAGCATTGCGCTAAGCACCTTAAATTTCCATTATGATTAATTTGTTAACCCCCTAAGTTACTCAAGAAATAGTTTGACATTTCCAAACACTTGAGGGAATTTCCATTTTTTTAAATTATCAACTGCTAAAGTAACTGCCTGGTGGAGAACGCACTGCTCTACCTCCACTCCCGCCACACTGGCCTCCTGGTTCTCCCACATCTGGCCGCTCCCATCTCAGGGCCTTTGCACCGGCTGTGCCCTCCTCCGAGGATGCTCTTCCCGCAGATATCTGCAAGACTCTCTCCTTTGCCTCCTGCCTCCGTCTACTCAAATGTCCCCCCTGAGAGGGCTGTCCAGACCACCACATAGATCATGACAGCCCCCCTGCCAAGCAGTCCCTGTCTGCTCGGCTCTGCTCTATTTCTGCCTCCATAAAAAAGTTATCACCACATGACATATTAGGTATTTGCCAAAATTTGTGCTTATTGTTCGTCTCTCCCTCCGGAATGAAGATGGCAAGACTCCTCTCCCCTTGGTTCACTGCTGTATCTTAGCGCCTGGCCTGGAGCAACTCTCAGTACGTGTGTTGAATGGCAGGTGAGCTATGATAGCAGTAATTTTAGATGTGTGGAGACTTATTTTATGACAAGATAATGGTCAATTTTTATACCTATTTCCTGAGTATTCATAAGGATGTGTCTTCTCTAATTGAGAGCAGAATTTTACAAACACCCCTCACATACCTACCACACCTTTATATGCTCGTCCACGTCAAAATTCCCCCTGTGAACAATTAAGCACATTACGTACAATATCTTATTAGCTCTCATGGCAACCATTCCAGCTATTGTGGCTACGGAGGACATCGCCACCCAAAATTAACAGCAAAAGAAAACCATTTTGTCATGCTCACAGGTTTTGTGGGTCAGTCATTCGTGTTGGGCAGGGTGTCTATTCTGGTGTGTAGGGCCGGAGCTTGGGGTGATGGAGAGCTGGGCACTGGGACCTTCTGGAGGCATCTTTATTCACAGGTCCAGTGGCTGAAGCTGCCCACGTGGATATCCCTGAGACCGTCCACCTATGGCTCCTCGTGTGGCCCTTTGCCTCTGCTAGGTTGGGCTTCCTCACAGCATGGTGGCTGTGTTCCAAGAGGAGGGTGGTGTTTTTATAATCGAGCCTCAGAAGTGCCACGGTACCCACTCCTGCCATACCACAGCCCCGACCGGATTCAAGGAGACCAAGCCAGGGCCCCACGTCTTGCCGGAAAGATTGTGGAGCTTACATGAGATGAAGAGCATGCGGGGTGGGAGGTCATGCAGCTGCGAGAGCTGGAAAACACCATCTGCCACGGCAACCCTCAGAAGCAGATTTTATTTTTCTCAATTTTAAAATGAGGAGAACTAAGACACAGGGAGGTGAAATCATCTGTCCAGGCTCACTCGGCTAGTTAATGGCAAGGCGAAGACTTAGTCTGGGTCTGCCCAACTCGAAGTCACAGGAAAGGGAGATAAATGTTCATTTACGCTCAAGCTTATTTTTGAAAATAATTTAAAGAAGATAAACGCAGGGCACCGGGTGGCTCAATCCGTTAAGCATCTGACTCTTGGTTTCGGCTCAGGTTGTGATCTCAGGGTCCTGAGATCAAGCCCCAAGTCAGGCTCCACACTCGGCTGGGATTCTGCTTGAGATTCTCTCCCTCTCCCCCTGCCCCTCCCCCCACTTAAATAAATAAAGAAATAAACATCTAAGGTAGATAAATGCAAAATCATGTTGCATATTCAGGAAGCAATTTCCATAATTCATTCATTCACTACTAGTATTTGAGGGACCTTAAAAAGCAACACTCTTCAGTTTCATTTCCCGTGGAAGAAGCTGGGGTTTTTTGTTTGTTTAATGAAGTCACTAGAAAGAAATGAACTAAACAAGATTCAATCAACTTTCTAGGGTCCCTTTGGTTCCTCCCCTATTTTTGGACTGTCATTATGGGGGCAGGGGTGGGACGAAAGCTCTCCCCTCTGCTGCCTGCTCGGCCCAGATGGCTGCACTGGGGAACTGCAGGCTGCACCTCACACCCAGCCTTTGGGTCTGGAAACTACCCAAGGTCACGGACTCAGATCCCAGACAGGCCAGGTGTGCCTACCATTCCCCTTCTCTCCCCTCCCCCAACCCAAAGAACCGAAATAACAACCCCTTCCCATCCCCATGCGGTGGGCACCCCAAGCACAGAAGGTCACATCACCAAGCTCCTTCCAGAGCCCGAGCATGGTTCATTTCCAAGAATGCCCTCAATTGCTGTATAGGAAAGCCAGGGGGCGCCCCAGAGACACCCTGGTCTTGTGGTGCTCTGGCTTTTTGGGGCATCAGAACACGTGGGACCCCTCATTTGTAACTCAGACTCCCATGATGCCCCACCAGAGCCTCCAGACCCCCAGTTGGGGACTGGGCACATGTATTCAAAGCTCTCTAAGTGGGTGTGATGCACGCGGGGTAAAAACCTCTGCTCTCACCCCACAGCATACGGCTGGGCAACCGAGACGCAGGGGGAGCAAGGGACTTGCACGCAGTGACCAAGCAGGTTAGCAACAGGGTTGGAGCTGAGACTCAAGGTTGGAGCCACGCACCCTGCAGCCTCCCTAGGATTTTCTGGAAGTGCCTGTGTCCGCTTGTCCTCTGACATAGTCAATATATCAGGCTGAGCTGTTTGAAATAAATGAACAGCAAAGACAAACTGCCAGGTTGGGATCAAAAAGGTCACCGGATCTTGGGGCAGATTGAACTGTCCCAATAACACACGTTTCATCTTTCCAATGAGGACAAAAAGCAAAATTACCATCGTGCCCATTTCGCAGACCAGGAAAAAGAGACTTGGAGAGGACACCTGATTTGGCTGCTGCCCCCAAGGCCCTGAGAGCTAAGGCCACGGGGGGCTAAGGCACTGGTGTTAGTCCTCCAGAGAGACCAACCCACTGAAGTATCAGGTCAGCCCTGGGAGGGAGGAGCTTCTGCTGCTCCTACTCAGCGGATGATCCGCGGACAGTAGCACGTACTGGGGTCTGCTATGGAGCGGGTACCCGGCCAGGGGCCCAGTGCCTGCTCATTCAATTCCGTCAACGGTAAGCCCTGCTTCATACCCATTTGAGCAGTCGGGAAGCTGAGGCGCGGAGAAGGGGGGAGGCTATTCGCGTTTGCACGGCTACTGAATGGCACGGGGGCCTATGCTTTGACGCTCTGCATCTGGAAAACGTAAATTCCCTGAGGCCTGGCTCTGGCTTCGCACACCAGTCTTCCTCAGGACCACGCACAGTGGTGAGCACACAGTAGGTCTTCAATTAATCCACTCCGGTGCCATTAACTCGAAGGCGATGGGACAAAGACTGAAATGATTAACCTGTCCTGGAAACCAATAGTAGCTGCCATCCACACCCGGGGAGGGGGCACCAAGTAGGAGCCCAGAGGTAACCAGTGAACGGAGACCGTGGCTTCAAAGAGAAGGTGCTCTTGCCTCCGGCGTGTCCTCGGAGGGGGTGTGCAGAGAGGCCTCTGTTCCTGATAGAAACATAGTTTTCAGGATCCTACAGGATCCTCAAGTTAGAATTCGGCATCCTCACCTTGTCTTCTCCAAAAACAGGAGGTCGGCCACAGTTTCCATCCTGATTTGACCAAGAACCCAAATCTTAAATATTCTCCATGCTCCTTACGCCCCTTCCCCAAATGTCCCAGTGCAGGACCCCAGCGCCCACTTCCAGGAAGGAGGAAGGAAGGAGAAAGAGAGAAACAAGAGAGAGAAAGAGACAGACAGACAGACAAAGGTGCAGGGAGGGGGAGGGGTGGAGGAGAAAAAGGAAATCATTTAGGTTATTTCAAAAGCAAATAGCACATACACTCTGAACCAGAATTCCTGCTTCTAGGATTTTATCTAACAAATATAGTCTCCTACTTGTGAAATGATACAAATGCAAGATTATTCATTGAAGGGCTCTCTGTACTAGCAAAAACGAAAAGCAAAAAAAAAAAACAATGTTAAGAGCCTAAAAGTCCATTGAAAGGGGATGAATTACATATATTATGAATTAAATTCATAATATGGTAGGTAAACTCATGATGGAATACTCAGCAGCTGTAAAAAGAATAAAGTAGCTCTTTAGCAACTGTTGTGGGAAAATCAAGATACACTATTGGGTGTAATAAAAAAAAAATCACAGTCCACAACAATTCTATCAAATGCTTCTATTGGTATGTGCAAGAATGAAGTAGAAAGCCAGGAACTCTGTTCGGGTACTTGATTATATTTGCATACAATGTATCTGGAAGGATACAGAAGTCACTGGTAGTCTTTACAGAATGGCTCAGGGATGGGATCGTTTTTTGTGTCTTGAAAATCTTAAATCATGTAATCGCATTAGCCTTTCAGTATGAAGATTAAGATATATTTTTAAAATTGTATCAGCAGGGCGCCCGGATGGCTCAGTGGGCTGGGCGTCAGACTCTTAATTTCTGCTCAGGTCATGATACCAGAGTCATGAGATCCAGCCCTGATTCAGGCTCTGTGCTGGGCCTGGAGCCTGCTTGAGATTTTCTCTCTCTCTCTCTCTCCCTCTGCCCCTCCTCCCCACTCTCTCTCTGTCTCAAGTATTAATTAATTAATTAATTAATTTAAAATGACTTTTAAAAAATAAATAAATAAATGAGTAAATAAAAAAATCATAAAGGCAAATGAAATTCAGGATCACTTTGTGGCAGGAGTTGGAAAAATTCATAAAGGACCCAGATAGTGAATACTTTGGACTCTGCTGCCCTTGTGGCCTCTGGCACAAGCCCTCAGCCTGTCTTTGAAGGGCAAGCACCCTGTAAGGGTGATACAGCTGGTGGCTGTGTTCCAATAAATCTCTATTTGCAGACAGTCATTTCATAGAACTTCCATACACTATGAAACAATTTCCTTTTGATTTCTTTTTTTTGATTATTTAAAAATGCAAGCCCTTTCTTCGCTCCCTGGCTGTCATTTGCCAACCCTGCTCCCCACGGGGGAAGTGGTGGCCGGCTGTCCACTCCTGCAGTGACGTCACTCTGCTCAGATCGCTGTGTCTAGCCAAGGGGCAGGGGAGGAACCTAAGCAGCTCCCCGGACTTTGTGCAGGACAGGAGGAGCATTTAAGAAACTGCAGCCACTGATCCCCAGAATGCCCCAGAATGAGGGTGAATGCCACCCTCAAACTTGTGCTGGGCTGCAGGAGGGGCTCCAGGAAGGAAGATGTGGGGTTTCACCGGAAGGACGGTAACTGGAGTCAGCCGGGACCAAAGTGAAATCCCCGGGGACAGGGCAACACTGGAGCAGCAGCTGGGGGGCACCGCCGGGTGAGATGTCACAGGTTCCCCCCACCCAGCCCCACCACTTGAGGGCACCCCCAGCCTCCTCGGCCACCCACAGGCAGGCCAGAGGCCCCCGGGAGGCAGCTCTTCACTGTTGGTGGAAACACCCCACATGCCCTTTTGGGAGGATACCTGCCGTTTGTGCTCTGTCCCCCAGGACTCCCAGCAGGGCCAGGACTCTGGGGAAGCAGGAGAGGGACTCTCAGGGCCATGCAAAGATTGAAAGCTTAACAATGGCACAGGTTTATGACCCAGCGCGTGGAAATCATAGCCTGACCCTACGACCCCATCCCGCCTGGAAGAAGACAGCTTAACCTCATCACCGGCGGATTTTCTCCAGATCCCTAGGGCTTTCGCCCTCTCTTTGGGTTTAAAACCCAGCCATCCCAAAGGTTTCTCTGGGTCCCCTGCTCTCTTGTGGGAACTGACCGGATACCCCAGGGGCGCCCAGGTTCAGGGCCCCCCATCCAGGCTGGCAGGCCCCCTCCTCCCTCTTCACTCAGCCGCCTTCAGAGCCAAGTGTCCCCCGTGCTGGGAGTTTGCGTCTCCTCTCCCGGGACCCTGGCCCTCGGCCCCTTGTCCCCGGGGCCCACCTAGCCCCGTGCACCCGTGTAGCGAGTCAGCAAGCCCCACGGCAGCCCTGGGTACCCGCGTCCACGCGCCGGCCGCTCGGGTGTCGGGGGCGCTGCCTGCTCGTCGTCCCCAAGAGCCGACCGCCCAAGGTGGCCCCTCGGCAGGCTCCGCAGCCCCAAGCTCTTGACGTCCTCAGCCCGGCTCCTTTCTCCCCACGGTCGCCCAGTCTGTCGAGAGGTCAGGGTCACCTCCACGATGTGTCGGGAATGTGACCCCTTCTTCCTTCCCGGCGTCGCTCCCTCTCCCTTCCCGCTTCTCCTCCAGTTCTGTCTCCATCTCATCCTGCTGGTTTATTTTCTCCGGGACTTTCACTTCTTCGAGTTTTCTTGTTGCCTTGTCTGTGTTCTGCCTCCCTCACTACAACGTCCGCTCCGTGGAGACAGGACACGGTCTTGTTCGTGCCTGGATGGACAGTATGGGAAGGGACCTCAGAGCTCCCAGCGTTCTTGAGATTTCATTTATTTATTTATTTATTTATTTATTTAGGCGGGGCGGGGGGCAGAGGGAGAGGGACAAGCAGACTTGGGCGCTGAGCACAGAACTTCCCACATTCTTAACAAAATGGGCAGTAGACTCAGCTTCCCGCCGCAGAAAGTGGGAAAGTGAAGCTCTGCTCGGCCTTGGCATCACGGCTCTGCCTCTGCGTCTCGGCGGGTCTGCTCTTGGGTCCCCGTCGAGCTGCCACACACCTGAGTGTAGCGGACCCCACTTCCCTTTCAGGGCTTACGGTTTGTCCTTCAAAATGGTCTTGGCACGTTTTTCAGCGGGGCTCTGTCACGAGGCTCCAAAATGTGCCTGCATATCTTCTGTTGTGGCTCCTTTGAAGTTTGTTGAATTGTTTTGTTTTGACAGGACTGTCACATCTCAAAACTTCTTGCTGACTAAAAACATATGCAGGACCTTTTTTCCTTCTCTTTTTCTTTATTCATATTTGCAGAGAAGAGCTCCTGCACCGTCTTGCAACTAAACACATGACCACAGGAGGGCACCATGAGGCCGCACTTGTGCTCCATGTAGCGTGCACGGAAATTCAGACCCGGAGAAGGAAGGAGGTGGAAAACGGTGGATAGACTCATCTCTTTCTTCAAGATCTTCATCCCCCACTGGTGGTGACACACCCGCTGCCCGTTGCCCTTTGGGAGCAGGCTCGGAAAGCTAAATACTGGTACAATTTTGGTAAGTAACAATAACAAGCTGCAGAACTTCTAGTTAATAGAAAATTTGAAGTCCTATATTTATTCAGATATGCTTGAAAGTTCTTGTTATCAGTGTTGGAAGTATATAGATCAACAACTATAAGCATAAGAAGGAGAAATCTGAGACTCCTGTAAACTACAGCCTTCACAAAGGATTTCCCCTGCAACAGAAACTCCAGGCAAGACAGAGTAGTTGAAAGCAATGAAGAACCCTTAGGGACTCTTACAACAAAGGGGGTCATTCAGACTCCATCACCATCCTAGAGAGTGGCAACCTCAGAGGAAACTTTTGCCCTTGTGTAATCCTGTAAATGGGATGGTTGGGGGGATTGGAAGTGGGGGGGGCGGGCAGGGAGGAATAGGAAAATGTTTTAAACATGCAGGTGAATGTTAAAAGTTGCCTTTACCTAGGGTTAAGACAGAGGAAAACTCTGACATCAGAGAACCCCTTTCAAAACTTAACTCGCTGTGTGTCATTAGAGACAATTTAGGGGCGCCTGGGTGGCTCAGTCGTTAAGCGTCTGCCTTCGGCTCAGGGTGTGATCCCAGAGTCCTGGGATCGAGCCCCACATCAGGCTCCTCTGCTGGGAGCCTGCTTCTTCCTCTCCCACTCCCCCTGCTTGTGTTCCCTCTCTCGCTGGCTGTCTCGCTCTCTGTCAAATAAATAAATAAAATCTTTAAAAAAAAAAAAAGAGAGAGAGAGAGAGACATTAATTTACCTGAGAAACTTTTTTTTTAAAAAATCTCTTTAAGAGCAAGAATAACCTACTTCCAGGTTTTGAGGACCAGGAGAATTACATCTAAATCACTTGATGCATAGCAGATGCCAAGATGGCTACACTAATGACCATTTGTTTCGTATACCCGGGCTGGACAGGTGGCGTGACTTGAGAAATGCCACTTCTGGGTGTCAGTGTAAAAAGAAATGTCTCTATGTTGCTATTAATTATTGGGTCCTTTTTCAAATTCCTCAAGTGCCAGGAAATGCCAGGAAAGATTTCAGGAGTTTTCAACTCAAATACATTCATGAAAATTACAACCCCTTGACAATTGCCATTTGCTTTAGACGCCACTCCCACAGTGGATCAAGATGTATTTAAGGATCTACTTTCAGATGTTGTGGAGGGTGGAGGGTGAAGAAGGTTTGCAAAAAGCCACCCCCTGCTCTGAAGGAGTCTCTCTATAAAGAAGACAGGATTTTCAACAACAGATTTTCAAAAATTCACTGAAAGACCACGTCAGCGAAATTTCATTTCAGGTTTCTAGCAATCACAAGATTTTGTGGCCAAGGCTGCTAAGACGCTCCTTGGCCATTTCAATCACTGATACACCAAGGTGTGGTTTCCTCACTTGTGGATTTCATTAACTAACACCTTTCTGATTTCGGCTCTGCCAAGCCTCCTGTGTTGGTCTTCACTGTCTTGTTAGTCTCCTCCCAAGAGGAAGTTGGCTTCAAGACTTGGGTCTGTTACTGTAGAACGGGAAGTCAGGGAAGGAAGAGAAGGGGCAAAAGAAAAAGGACAAAGAGTACAGAGGCGACGAACAAAGCACTTTCTCCTAGCAAGGCAACATGCCTGTATCTCACGGGCCTGAGCTGTGTGACACAGCTGCTCCTTGGTGGCTGGGGACGAGTGGGTCACCTTTCCAGCCTTTACGGTACAGGCGCACAAGAGGAAAGTAAACGATCACAGCTTTGGGATAGTGATCAATCATCGGCCCAGGGGCCCAACCAAGAGTTTGCAGTGTCTTACCAAATAGACCCAAACACACCAGCAGCTCTCCCCTCCACCAGCGTTTTCTAAAAAGTGTAACACTGCAAAGCATGAAGAACGGTCTCAGCATAACGTGTTCTATTCATTGCATCCATTGAATTATATGAAAAATTCTCCACATTGTCCATTTCTGCACAACCCAGTCCTGGGAACAGCGTGAGGAATGGCTGCCCCACATGTCTGCAGTGAGAGATGAGAACATGCAGGTACCTGAAGGGCCTACTAGGGCTTTCAGAGCCTCAACGCAAACCATTTTTTTCTGCCACATTCCTATCCATGACCACGGAACTCATTCTAGTGGAATTAAGTCTTTTGACAGACTTTTACAAGGTGTCATCAGTGCAGGTGTGTATCATTAGGCATCTGTTTCTGCTCCAGATCGTCATTAATATTCTATTAATAGAAACCAGGTTGGGACCCAGGTTCCACTCCTGAATGAGAAGTAGGAGCGGAAGTGGGATGAGGGGAGATGTTTTTGGGATGGACAGGACCCGTGAGCAGCCAGTATCCGAACGCCTCTGCAAGGAAATGGCAGATTGGGAGGAGTCTTGACAGAAACCAAAGACACAGCTGGTCCTCACTGCTAGGCAACCCCTGACGTCAAGCCTCTGGCTGCTGGCTCGACCTCCACAGGGCCGCAGCTGACAACGCACAGCGTGACAGAGTGGTAGTTCCGAGGGGGCGGTTGTCATTTTTCTTCTGAAAAGGAGGCTACCTGGCTGGACAGTCTCTTTCCTGTCTTTCCCCAAAGAAGATTCTATACCTTTCAAAAAAAATTATCCCATTTAATGGGAAAAAGCACACATCACCTGGAAGAGGAAACAGACTTTAAATCTTTTTTAATGGTATTATAGGTATTATAATTATTGTATTATGTATATATTATCTATTTTTTATTATTTTTTTCTTCTCCACTGGGTCAATTCTAGATGTTTCAGTTATTGGTAGCAGCCCTTAATGACAGTCTTCCTGCTAATTTTCCCTCAACCTCGGTGAAGTTCTGAGTTGGCTTACATGTAGGACCAGGCTACTCGAGGGATACACATTCAGAGGAAGTCGTATGCCTTAAAACGACGACCACTGGGTGGCGCCTGGGGGCTCAGTTGGCTGAGCCTCAGACTCGATTTTGTCTCAGGTCATGATCTCTCAGGGTCAAGAGGTCAAGCCCCAAGTCCAGGTCTGCGCTCAGTGCAGTCTGCTTGGGACTCTCTCTCTCTCCCTCTGGTCTTCCCTGACCCTTGCCTGTTCTCTCTAAAATACATAAATCTTTAGGGGCGCCTGGGTGGCACAGCGGTTGGGCGTCTGCCTTCGGCTCAGGGCATGATCCCGGCGTTCTGGGATCGAGCCCCGCATCAGGCTCCTCTGCTATGAGCCTGCTTCTTCCTCTCCCACTCCCCCTGCTTGTGTTCCCTCTCTTGCCGGCTGTCTCTATCTCTGTTGAATGAATAAATAATCTTTAAAATAAAATAAAATAAATCTTTAAAAAAAATAAAACGACCCCTAAGACAGAAGTTCGCAGACTCTCTGCAGTGAGTCAAATCGTAAATACTTCAGGCTTTGTGGGCCAGATGGTCTTTGTCGCAGCTACTCCCCTCTGCCTTCGTGGTGGGAAAGGAGCTGTAGAAAATACAGAAAACGGATGGGAGCAGCTGCATTCCAGGAAAACCTTATTACAGACACTGCATTTCAAATCATTTTTCATGTTTTACACACTATTGTTCTTTTTAATTTTTTTTAACCATTAAAAATGTAAAAAACTATTTTTACCTCCTGGGTCACACAAGGACAGGCAGTGGGCCTGTAGCTGGCCCACCCTTGAGTTAGAAAAATAAAATAGATAATACATTCAGGAGCAAACTTAACAAGAAAAACGCGCAAACCTACATGAAGGAATTAAAAGATTCTTTCAAGTCATAAGAGTAAACTTAGAAAGATGCACCATGTGTGTTTTTTTAAATCGTTTTATTTTCTTTTTCATCACGATAAGTGTACTCTTTTATCCCCATCATCTATTTCCCCCATCCCCCCACCCACCTCCCACTGGTAACCATCAGTTCATTGTCTATAGTTAAGAGTCTGTTTCTTGGTTTGTCACTTTTTTTTTTATTTGCTCATTTGTTTCTTAAATGCTACATATGAGTGAAAGCATATGATATTTGTCTTTCTCTGACTTATTTCACTTAGCATTATACCCTCTAGATCCATCCATGTCATTGCAAATGGCAAGATTCCATTCTTTTTTATGGCTGAGTAATATTCCATTATATATATAATATAATATTTTATAGTTTTATAAATGTAAATATTTTATATTTATATAAAATATTATATATATATATATATATATATATATATATATATATATATATACACACACCACATCTTCTTTATCCATTCATCTACTGATAGACACTTGGGCTGCTTCATAGCTTGGCTGTTAAAATGCTACCAGAAACATAGGGGTGTATGTATCCCTTTGGGTTAGTGTTTTTGTACTGTGGGAGTAAATATACAGTAGTGCGATTCCTGAATCATATGGTAGTTCTACTTTTAATATTTGAGGAACCTCCATACTGTTTTCCACGGTGGCTGCACCAATTTGCATTCCTACCAGCAGTGCCTGAAGGTCCATTTTCTCCACATCCTCACCAACATTTGTTGCTTCTTGTGTTTTTGATGTTAGCCATTCTGACAAGTGTGAGGTGATCTCTCATTGTAGTTTTGATTTGCATGTCCCTGATGATGAGTGATGTTGACATCTTTTCAGGTGTCTGTTGGCCATCTGGATGTCTTCTTTGGAGAAATGACTGTTCATACCTTCTGCCCATTTTTAATTGAATTATTTGGTTTTGGGGTACTGAGTTGTATCAGTTCTTTATATATTTTGGATATTAACCCTTTATCAGATGTCATTTGCAAATATCTTCTCCCATTCCATAGGCTGCCTTTTAGTTTTGTTGATTATTTCCTTCACTGGGCAGAAGCTTTTAATTCTGATGTAGTCCCAATAGTTTATTTTTGCTTTTGTTTCCCTTGCCTCGGGAGACATATCTAGAAAAATGTTGCTACAGCTGATGTCAGAAAAATTACTGACTGTGCTCTTTTCAGGGGTTTTTATGGTTTCAGGTGTCACATTTAGGTCTTTAATCCATTTTGAGTTTATTTTTGCATATGGTAAATGAAAGTGGTCCAGTTTCATTCTTTTGCATGTTGCTGTCCAGTTTTCCGAATACCGTTTGTTGAAGAGACTGTCTTTTTCCCACTGGATATTCATTCTCTTTTGTTGAAGATTTTTGATCATATAATCATGGGTTTATTTCTGGGTTTTCTATTCTATTCCACTGATCTAAGTGTCTGTTTGTATGCCGGTACCATACTGTTTTAATTACTACCTCTTTGTGATATAACTCGAAATCTGAGATTGTGATGCATCCAGTTTTTTCCTTTTCAAGGTTGCTTTGGCTATTCAAGGTCTTTTGTGGTTCCATACAAATTTTAGAATTGTTTGTTCTAGTTCTGTGAAACACGCTGTTGGTATTTTAATAGGGATTGCATTAAATGTGTAGATTGTTTTGAGTAGTATAGATATTTTAACAATATTTGTTCTTCCAAACCAGGAGTATGAAATGTCTTTCCATTTCTTTGCAGCATCTTGAATTTCTTTCATCAGTGTTTTATAGTTTTCAGAATACACCTCTTTGGTTAAGTTTATTCCTAGATATTTCATTGTTTGTAGTGCAATTGTAAATGGATTATTTTCTTAATTGCACTTTTTGTTGTTTATTAGTGTATAGGAATGCAACATACTTCTGTTGCCTGCAACATACTGATTTTGTATCCTGTGACTTTACTGAATTCATTTACCAGCCCTACATCCTATTTGTTTGTTTGTTTGTTAAGATTTTATTTATTCGACAAAGAGAGAGAGAGAGCACAAGCAGGGGGAGCAGCAGAGGAAGAGGGAGAAGCAGGCCCCCTGCTGAGCAAGGAGCCCGATGGACTTGATTCCAGGACCCTGGGATCATGACCTGAGCCGAAGGCAGATGCTTAACCAACTAAGCCACCCAGGGGTCCCCATACACCATGTTCTTAATTGGAAAGATTCAACATCACAAAGATGCCCATCATTCCACAGTTAATTTTAAAATGTATTATGATCAAAGTACCAACAGTATTATGATCAAAGTACCAACAGATCATTTCTCTGGAATCACACAAGCTAATTCTAAAGTTCATATGATATGGCTAATAATATTGATCTTACATATATTTCCACTTACCTTGTTTCTCTGTCTTAATCGCTGTGCCCCCAGGCCCAGGCTCAGAAGCAGTCTCTTAATAAACACATATGGATGAACCAACAAGCAGGAGATCGCTGGCTGGGTTGATGGATGGCTGTTTCTCAGATGGTTGATTCCAGCATGCTCTTCTCTTCTCAGAGCTCTGGATGAACCTCTCAAGAGCCGTGGGTCAGCAGAGGTTGTGGCAGTGGCCATTGAGAGAGCATATGCAAAGTGGCCATCACTGTTCCTACTGTTGTCACTCCAATCGAGCTATGTGCATTGCTGGTACAACGATATGGGTTGAAATTAATTGCCACTGGAAATATCTTTAAAAGACTTTACATTGTGATTCTGCATTAAGACAAAAAGTTACCATGTCCTTCAAAAAACCAAATGTTACCATGTCAGGAAAGTCACAACAATAGAACAGCAAGTAATTAGTAAATTAGAACAATTAGTAAGGCAAGTACTTGTCATTGTGGGAATGACAAATTCCATACTTTCTTGCCAAGTAACAACCAAGAGCCTAGGAAATGAAAACACCCACAAAGAGACGAAGCTGTTTTGCTTCCTTGCAGGCTGCCCAGCAGAACCCAAGCAGTGCAAACAATGGAGAGATTACAAAATTCATCAGAGAGATGAAATTGGCAAGCCAGGAGAGACTGTTGTGACCACCCGTGTTTGACGCAGGAATATATCACTAAGCATTTGTCAGATTTCAATGGGCGACTTATTTTCCTACTTCACATAAAGTAACAGTGTCTCTCACTATTTTAGACAGCTGGAAATACAGCATGTGGTTTGCCTAACAGAAAATTCCCCATCCTCTCTTCCACCACATCCCAGGGGCCAAGGAATCTATTTCCCACATTACTAATTTTTTAAGGAATAAAGTTCAATAACTTGTTTGTTGTTTCTTCCCAGGGTGGAGGGAAGAGAGGAGAGGCTGATTTCATATGTCCCCGTGTCAAACTGCTTGAACTGAGTGAACGGTGGCCACAAATCAAAATTCGTGAGGTCTCTCAAAGGGAAGCTGGTTAAATCAAGTATGGTTCATCTATGCACTAAAATACTATGCAGCTGTTAAAATGACTGGGTGACTGTAGGTACTGATGCGGACATATTACAAAAATATATTAAATAGGGCAGGAAAGGTAAGGTGCCTCCCACTGCAATGTGCACATTCACTATGGAAAGGAAGTCAGGGGAGACCACTAGCAAGTCAGGCTTTCTTCCAATGGTCAAGCCCTAAGGTTGGGACCTCATCCTCATCTTAAGAGATATGCTAGTGATCACACGGCCAGCAAATGCCAGAGCTGGGATTCAAATCTACTGAGAGCGTTTCCATCAGATTAAGGGGGAGGATATGGAAGCAAAACCACCCAGTGCATATTATTTTATTGAATTTTTGCCAGGTGTGCATTACTAATTCTAAAGATAAATTTTTAAAATAGTATTTAAAAATTATGTACTGATAATTGTCTTCTTGGGAAATCATGGGTCATGGAAAGAATAAGTTGAAGCTAGACAGTGAAGTAAATGGGGTGTGAAAACAAGGGCTCAGGTTTGTGGCTGGCCAAGCTCTTGGCTGTACCTGAACTTGGGCGGGCTGAGTGGCTCTGAGAACTTTCGGGTACCTGGAATGGCTTCCTCTCTTCTGGCCTCACTCTAATTTGACAGCCTTCCAAGACTAGACAGGACCTGAGCATGAGGAGAGTAAAACACATCAGGTTTTGGAGTCAAGAGCCCTATTGTCATTCTGACCCTCCCCTTTCAAAGGGTCCCAAGGCAAGTTGCCTTCCTGTACCTCAAATGTCTGTAAAATGGGGATGTTACACATCTCACAGGGTTGATGGGAAGTTTAAAAGAGGTGACATGTGCTGAGGATAAGGAGGGGCATAAAGCGCATGCCCGGTCGGTGCTTGCTATTATCCTGTTATTGGCCAGGATCCAGACCTCAAACTTGATTCTGGTAACAACTGTTGTCTTCCCCAGGAACAATACGTATTTTCCTCTCCACGTTTCTCCTTAAAAGAAACGTCAGCTTAGAGGTGCCTGGGTGGCTCAGTTGGTTAAGCATCTGACTTGGTTTTGGCTCAGGTCATTATCTCAAGGCCCTGGGATCGAGACCCGTGTCAGACCCTGCTCTCAGCAGAGAGTCTGCCTGAGAATTCTCTGTCTCCCTCTGCCCCTTCCCTAACTCATGCTTTCTTTCAAATAAGTAAAATTAAAAAAAAAAAAAAAAGTCAGATCCTGAACTAGATCCAGCTTTATTCCCATAATTACACTGAATGCCCAAAGAGTCCTGCCAGGTAGACACTATTATTTCCCAACTTCAAAAATGAGGACACTAAGGCTCAAAAAAATACTGTACCTTGCCCAAGGTGCCCCAGCTGGGGAAGGCAAACCAGACTTAACCCATATCACTGCAACTCCTATGCCCTTCTATTCTGCCCATCACACCCTACTACCTCCCTGTTCATCTCTCAAGGCCAGATCTGAGCAGCTTTCCTAGACAGCCACAATTGCACTAACCTGCTGTCTCTCCAGTGCATCTCTTCAAGTCACAGACCATCTTTAGTTCAAAACTTGGACCTACTGTTCTCCAAAGGTCACTGAATTCCTCAAACGTAGGAAATGGACTGAGTCTACTCTTTTAGCCCCCCAGATACACAACTCCTACAAGTTGCCCCCCAACTTAAATTTAGGTACCTAGACAAGCTGAAAAGTGGGAGACTGTGTGCATTCCTAAATGCACATGGCAATTGTTAGTCATCAACTAAGCTTACCCTTCCATGCTGCAGCATCACAAGAAATGCAAAGAAAAATATCCAAAATGAAGATAGCCCATTACCGGCCACATATTTAACACTCAAATTTTCAGCAAAAAATACGCAGCATTAACACTTGCAAGCCTACTCAACTGCATTTCTTGATGCAAGCATTAGTAAGCAAGTATCAAGTCCCATCATACCACATTAAAGCAGACTTGACTGGTTTGACTCTATGTCCAACTTAGAGAAACACCTGTCCACTATCAGGTGAAGATGTGTTGTGCTTTTCTATAGGCCTGGGGAGGCTGTCTTACGGACCTAACTCTTCTGTGACTGGGATGCTTATTTCCTGGTGATTCGGTCCAACTGCCCATGGATTTCCTGTCAAGAGCATCCAACTGTGTGGGTTGCTCTTAACTCCATAAACCTAGCAGCAAAGAAAATCTTCAAGGATGAACTCAGAACCCTTCAAGTAGGCAGAACGTAATTGTAGGATTAGTAAATTTAGCAATCCCAAAATGGATTGTGCAGACAGCATCCACAAAGCCCACCTGATTTCAACTGTTAACCACTTGCCAAGCACGAGGCAAGTATAAACATCAGTAAAACAGTGGAGTGTGCAGACTGGGAAACGGAATTCCTGGCATTTCTGTGTCATTACTTTTAGTTAAAAAACCCACTGCCTTTTGAAGAAAAAGCCTGGAAGTATAAATCCTAAACCACAAACTCTAATGCCAAATTTTGGGGAGGGAAAAAAGTCTGTTGCTCTAAAACCATTAGAATAAAATAGGAGATAAAATTCTAGAAAGGCAAGTGGCCAGAGATGGTGCATCGTCATCCTATTTAGTGCAAGTCTTTTTATCATTACCCCAAAAACTCTGTACTACCAATTCCGCTTACCAAATAAAGCTGACTGCAGATAAGTTAGAGACCAAATAGGAAGAAGCTGAAATTTAAAAATATTTAAATTCAGGCATATGCTAATTAGTAGTCTTCTGAATCCAAAAGCCCAAGTGTTACTATCATCTACTACGCAACATATAAAAGAAGGAAGAACCCAGAATTTTCAGAAAACGGAATCCATTCTCACCAGTTAGGGCAATTCTACGCTTCTAATCATGTAGTTAGTTGTCTGAAGGAGACCTTTCTGAAACGACTCCAATACAGATGTTGTGGATCCATGCATGCAAATTAGTGCCAAATTATGCCAAAAGAGAACTTTTTTATAAGGTAAATCAGGATTTTTGTCAGATACCAGATTTGAGCTGTCCATTCAAGTCAGCGGCACCCTCCATGCGGAAATACCATTATCACTTAAGAAACAGAGCTACAATAAAATCATGCATTAAGCTTTTTCCCTTACAGAACAGGAAATGCTTATGGATCCTAAACCATCTGAAGTGACTGGGGATGAGGAGTTGGGAGGGAAGTGTGAACTATTATGGCAAATAAAGTAATTCCACACATGAAGATATTCTTCTAATTTATATTTTATTGCATTATGAAAATAATACATTTGGCAAAGTAATCTAGGCTCCAAATTGAAATAAAATTCTGAAGAAAGTGTACTGATTATTTTTTAAATGTGAAATATTAGATGTATCCTAACCAATACATACTAGCATTCTTATTAGGCCAATAATCCAATAAACCTAATTATAATAATTCCACATAAAATTACAAGGTGTTTTTTGCATTCATCCATTTTATGATTAGCACAAATCTCGAGAGAACTGAGCCTCATTTGATCAAAACCAATGTAATTAAGAAACTCCTGTTCAGAAGACAATTTGAAACACTATCCAAAATTTTTATTTCCTTTGGTTCTACAAGTTGCATTTTCATCCTTATCACGTTACATTTCTCATAATCAAACATTGTAGCAGCTATAGATTCTGCCCAGTACCGTTATAAGTAAACTAGTATATTACATTTACATTATTTGAAAAATTACTGATTTTACAAATGCAAAAATGCATAAATACATGCCTATCTACACCGGCAAAACAAAGTACTCTGAACCTCCATGCTTTAAGAGACTACACCTTCTGGTGCAGGATTTCTGGGATGCCTTTCCAAGCCAAAGGATTATAGCTCTCTGACAGGGAATTCCACTGCTCTGTCCACACTGCTGAAGGGTGTAGTTAAAATAAACCCTAATTGGATGAAATTTATCTAATGATCAACATTTAAAATATGACATTTTCCACTACTCATTTCTGTTTTGCTACATTTTCAGAACTGAAAAGATGTATTTTTTTAAAATGTACTAGGATAATATTTTCACTTTTTTAAAAGGGGAAAGTGCTAAAAACATTACACATATATTCTGTATCCTCATCAGATTTCAAGTTCTTTTTACATGTTGGGTTCAGAGTCTAGATTCTAACAGGTAAACAAACTGCTCAAGGCCAAAAAAAAAAAAAAGAAATAAAAGAAAATAACATTTTTAATCACTGAGGTCTTGCTTCTTCATTTAGATCTTTTAAATGACTTTGCTGATGTGTGTTAAGAAAATGTGCCTAAAATTAGCCTTTAAAAAAATTCACATCTGAATCAGTTACTATTAGAACTGACATTCTCATCAAGCAAAGTCTGTGTAAGTGCACCTATGCATACTTGCGGAAATCTACTTCCAAGTGGGCATCAGTATCTTAAACCAGCTGAACAAGGTTTCCCAGTTTAACTACAGAAGTATTCCACCTACCCTAAAGGAGATATTCCATGAGCATTCTACAATTATCTGTATAAACAGGAACAAGTTTGATCTATGATCAACATATGAATATCTAATAAATATTAAAACTATTAAACTATAGATTAAAATGCAGATCTCTCATAGAGTTAAGTGATGGCATTTTGGTACATTCACCATTATTGTACTTTATTTAATAAAGAAATACATTTGCCCTTGCAAAAATAGCAATTGCAAGTTTACAAATAAAACCACAGACCTCAAAAGTCATGACGCTTAATCTTCAACTTATAACCAACAAATGTAAATTGATTTGTTTACAAATGGTCCATGGCACAATTAAAACAAAAAATATCAAAAGGTCACAGGATCTTAAAGAATACGTTTATTGACAATAATTTCATAAATATTCTAAAGAAAATTTCAAAATTTCTAAACTTAAAATGTTTAAAATCTGTTCTCATTGGCAAAATATCCCTCAACAAAATAATAGGTCAATAGGTCACTACAAATGAATGTCACATTTAAAATTGGCTTCACCATTTTTGCAAAAAAATTTTTAAAAATTTACAATGTATGATTTTTCTCCCCTCCTAGGTACAGTAAATCAAAATGCAGTTTTTATTTCAACTACTAGACATATTCTTAAACATATCATCTAGCTGCTGTGAACCTGACAGTCAAGTCAGTCAGTAGTATATTTACCCTATCAACATAAACGGAGCCAAATCATTTTGGTAATTTTTCTCATAGCAATTTAAGTAGTCAAAATGCAAAAGTTGTGGTCGCCACCCACATCACCCCAAAGATTATGATACAGTGTCAGAAATTGTTTGCATCAGTTTTATAAGTTCATCTGTGTATTTTCAGGTATCTGAAACTAAAAAAGGGATTCTTTTGTATTTTGATAAAAATGTACTCGAATATTTCATAACATTAATATTTATTGCTTTATATGAATACTGTATTGAAAGCCCAAGCATTCAGTTTACACACAGAAATTATACAATTATATACCGCTTCACAAAGGCAGTGAACACATTACATTCTACAAAATCTACTTTACAGAAATTTAAAAATTCTAAATATCAAAAGGTACAGCTGAAGAAACAGGTATAAATTTGGCAGCCAGTAATTTTGACAGGGAAGTTGCAGCTTGCATGACTTTTAAATATGTGAATTTGAAAATATTGAGTTTAGAGTAATCATTGTGCTTTGTGTTAATCTGAAAAATATAACACTGGCTGTCGAAGAAGCATGTTCAAAAATATTTAATTCACTTCAAAATGTCATACAAATTATGGTGGTTTCTATGCACCCCTAAAGCTTCAGTCATTTAGCTCCAGTACATTACTATAGTAATATATTAATTCTTCCAGTACAGTGGGGTTTCATACCATTGACATTTGCATACTCTAGAATAATTTAGAAAGAAATGTGTAATATTCACAATGTTCAGAAAAGCAAGCAAAAGGTCAAGGAACCTGCCGGGTTCTTCTGAGATGGTCTCATGTCAGCATTCTACAAAATAGTAAGCTAATGTTTGAACACAGTTTCCAAGATAAAGCATATTTTCTCATAAATAATGAAGTCTTTTTCTCAGGCACCTCAGAAGTATACAAAAGAATTTTAGTTTGAACAGATCTCTTGGAATGTGTTTAACCTGGTATTTTAACAGACTTATTTCCAGGGTTTCACAAGGGCCAGATTTTATCTGAATTACTCAGAAGAGAAACTGAAAACTATCTTCTGAAAGAGGTGAACTCAATCATTACCAATAGAAAAAGTATCCACCGTATTCATCTCTTATAGAAACAGAAAAATATAACATTTCCCCCCTTAGAATAATATATATATATATGTATATATGACTTAAAGTTCCATTGTACATAGTCAAACAATAAAATCTGGAAACCAGCATGAAACCCTATAATTCACATGTTAAAATGTTGAAACTATGACCAAAATATGAAAACTGCTAGAGTTGTCAGAAAGAGACAAGACAAAAAGATTTCTTGCATATGTATAAACTAAATGTGATAATCTCCAAAAGGTTTTCAAAATTATAATTATTACCTTCCAGTTTAAAAACTTTAATTCTTAAAAAAAAAAAAAAAAATCTATACACAAACCACTGATTTGACCAGACCGAAAAAAAGTCAGCGGTACGCAGGACCCAGAGGAGCTGATATTCACAGTTCTTACATGTACAACTCTTTCAGGATTTATCCCATAAAGTACTTTATTTTACAACCTGCTTCTCTTGTAAAACTAAAGGTCCACTTTATTACATAAAAGTTTTATACAGTGTAAAACCAGAACTGTATGTAAAATACTGCATCTACATGTTTCTAAACAGTTAGTCTTGTTCCATTGGTTCATCTGTGACTTCTGTGGTTTCATCGTCATTTTCCATGGATGACTCTGAGAGAATCGCTCCAGTTTTACTGGAGTTGGATCCCACTAATTCTTCTGTCTCATGGCAATCAGAACCACTACTTACAGGGCCTGTATTTTCACTACCTTCAGAATGTAAATCTTTCTCAGCTTGAGTCAGATCAGATTCCTCCATTTGATTATTTTCCTCAGAAGTCTCTTCATTCACAGTTAAGGCATCATCAGATTCTTTTTCTTGATTTTTTCTTTCTGGGATCATTTCTCTTGATGTCATAAAAGACTCTAAAAATAAGCAAATGTTGTTGTAGTTAAATTTTATTTTCAAAATACCTCCACAGTTAAGTTTCATGAATTCTGATATTCTACAGTTCAAATCATATCCCCTGAAACTCAGCAGCAACTACATACAGGTGGGAGAAAAGCCCAACATCAGCATTATAAGGAGTTCCATTATGTTAAATTCTTTCACGCAAAATGAAGTACAAGAATTTGAGGATCTCCTTACTCCACCCTTTTACAGATGGTCTCTAAATACCTTCTTCTTCCTCTTCATCCTCTTCTTCATCCTCTTCTGTACAGTGCTGCCTGGTACAACTACTTTCCTTGTCTTTATCCTGAGATGATGACGATGCTTCTGTTTCTTCTACCATAACCGAAGCAATTTCACTGGAAGATGTTTGACTGGCTGTCTCTCTGACTTCACTTTCTTTGTCAAACCTGAGTCTTTTTACCTCATGGCCCTCGGCCTCCACAGCATCTTCATCTGGATGTTTATTTTTTATAGGGCTCACTGAGGAACCTTCTGACTCAGATGTCGAAGAGTCACTGTAAATGTTTTTTTAAAGTGTCATTAATAAGACTGTTTTCTTCATCTTCCACATTCTCATTTTTAAGGTCTAATAATTTTTAAAATTGTATTTCAGTGTCAAAGTTAAATTATAACATCTGGGCAAAGAAAAACACAAGAGAATAATTTCAAGGGAACCTAAACTGTGTCATGAATATTTCCCACTAGAACTAGTCAACAAGTTATGACATTTCTGTTCAGTTCTCCAGTAAGTTAAACGTCTTCCCATAAGAGAACTACAAGTCTTCCAAATGGATGTACTCATTAAGACCTCTTACTCGTTTAGTCTGCTTTCTCTTAATGTGATGCAGAAAATTTGAGATAGGAGATAAATAAAAGGTTTCCTTTAACGATCTACAATGAGAAATAACTCACAAAATTTCCAACTCATTTACAAATCTTTTCTCTTTTCAGGTTACTTTCAAAAACAAGAAATAGAAAACATAACCATAACCACTTTACTTTATGAATATCCTACTGTAAATAGGATCTCCCCAAATCAGCAGTTTTAAGCCTCCCGTATGACCATCTTCATCATGTGCTAATGCTGAAATGTCCAGAGGCCATAAACCACACTAAAACTTTACTTGCTGTGCTCTTCGAAACAACAGTATATAGTAAAAATGAGTGCTTTTTGAAAATAATGGATAAATGTCAACCTATTTTGAAAACTTTGTTTTTAAATACAAATCACATACAAACCTGTGATTTTTGTCCTCATTTTGCTGTAAGTTTGACTCTTTGCTGTCTGTGCTCTCAGGCAAGCCATTTGTTGTCATGGGGACTGACAAAGAAACCTTTGGTCGATTAAGCGGCCTGGGTGCCCCAGGCCCATTTATATTAGACCTAGGGTAAGATAAATGAACATCATTTTCCCGTTTTGGTAAGAAGTCACCCTCCCAAGGTTTGCTTATGTGAACACATCATAGAAGTATTTACTTTGATTTTAGGGTTACCAAATTAATTGTTTAGTGTATCCTATATCTTCCATAAAATGCCCAACTTTATTTAAGAAAGTATATTGAACGTGCTTCTCAAAATTAGAAAAATGCAATCAATCTCACCGTTCAGTATAACTTGGTGAATTTCCAGGAAACATAACACCATTCATTCGATTTAAACTATTGGAATTGTTTTTTCTATGAGAAAAGAAAAAAACACTATTATAGATTGCTTAGTTCTTTAATTCTGATAAGAGCCATAGTCTAAAAGATCTTTTGCACGATCTCATAGTCACAGAACCAAACAGACTTCTGTGAGAAACAGAAGTATGGGATTACCTTAATATCTCATTTAACGCAGGTATACTCTTGTGAGAGTTCCAAAAACAAACTGTTATTGTCTATGAAATCACATTTTATAAATCCAGTGTTTCTTAACAGGAGACAACAATCTCCTCTCAACTCCCCTTCATGGAGCCCACAGTCCCAGGGGACTTTTGGCAATGTCTGAAGACATTTTTCAGGGAAAGAGGGACATTACTGGCATCCAGTAGGTAGAAGCCAGGGACAGCACTAAACTTGCTTTAATTCCCAGGATAACCACTCATAACAAAACATCAATAGTGCCAAGGGCTGTGTCTTAAACCAACACATTAATTTGCTATATAAATCTTGACAACTGGAAATACTTTTCCATCATGAGGAGGAAAGTCATCAAAGAACTATTCCAAACCTAGGAGTTATGCCCCAGAGACGCCATGGTAAGGTATCTAGGATGGGATCTCAGGGCCCTGAGTACGATGACAGTACATAAATCCACAAATCGTTAAGATTACAGTAAATCACCAATCACTTTGATACAAACCTCTTTACTAGAAAAATATAGATAATATCATTGGTAATATTTTACTTGAGGGACTGGGTGGTAGGTTCACAGTATTTATAAATGTCATCCTGCTTCATTCCATGTAAAATAAATGTAACCTAATTTAAAGACTAATGTATTAGAAATGATATAATCAGTATATACAGAAATACAAAAATCTCTATACTTACTCTGAAGAAGGATAAACGCAGCTAACAACCATCACATTCTGCAATAACAAAAATTGATGCTTTAATAGGAGGAAAAGCACTACGACATTAAGTTTAATCATTTGTTTTTAAGCTCTCAAAATCACCCTGGCAGATTAAGTTCCTATCTACTCCAATTTTACTAATAAAATTGTAGAAAACTTTTAATCAAACAACAGAAACTAAAACAATAACAGGCTAAACCTAACAACCTACTAAACCATTTGCTCCTTCTGCCAGTATTATTTTAACTCTACTCTAGCTACTTTGGAGCCCTGACATCATATATCAAATGTAATCCAGTGGAATCACACTCTTATTTTAGATCGAAATCATGTCAAGATACTTAGAGATTGAACTATTTAGGCCATGTATAATGAATTTAATTAAAAAGCAGTATCCAATCAAAGGTCTGATGTGCAGTAGCATCATACACACACAAAAAGAGCTTCAGACCTTTTTAATATAATCTTCCCAGTAATACTGACTTTACTAATAGTCAAGATTCATTAAAAGTGTAGTATGAGCCAAAGTGTTTTTCATTTGATCCCCTCCACAGCCCTCTTATTATCCATACTTCACAGATCAGAAAATGAGACTTAGGTTATGTAACTGGTCCATGGTCACCCAAGTATGAAACGCTGCAGTTCTGATTTGGTGACAGGGCCACTCCTGGTACAACTACTCTGACTGCCTCTTCATTCAAAGATTGTCAAAATCTAATTATTAAAAGTCCAATAAGCTGAAAATAAGTACTGAAGAATCATCTCAGTTTCCTGCCCTTCAGGAATCTTATTAAATCAAGGGCCTGGAAGCTCAACAAAACAAATTAATCCAGTAAGGCTCTAAGATCTACTGTAAACACTAAGTAATGGGTTTAGTCCTGCTCCAAGGTAGAATAAACTGAATTTGAATTAGAACCATAAAATGAACATTGGACTACGTTTTAGGATCAGAGAGGGAATTAGCAACCTACTGGTCCAATCAATCTTGGTTCCCACAGGGCTCCTTCACTGGTTCTTCACTCTAAACAAGTCAATTTCCTACTTTTCATTCCCTCAAACACCTTGATGTCTTTGTTCATCACATTGTTTACTGGATCCAAAATCCCCTTCCCTTACAACATCCCTTACCCACAAAAAACACCAATGCTTTCTTCATTCTTAACTCTGATCTACATCTTTCTCAATATCTAAGTTAAATTTTTCTATCAGATTTTCCAAAGTTGTGCACTTCTGAAATCCCAAAATGAATTCCATGGGTAAACAAGTGTGCAAAACACAACTGAAGTTCAAAGTATCAATTCCAGAACTTTGCAGAGCCTTTAATGTTAATGTATACTAGGAATTTTGAAGATACAGTAAGCTGCTTTCCCCAAACTTAACTGATCACAAGTCCTCTCTCTGTGCTCCTCCTATTAAATCTCACTCCAAAACTTAGTTTTTCCCAAATTAGGAAAAGAATCTGGAAAAACTTCAGGTAGGTTTCAGGAAACCTATTCGAAGAAAAGGTGCCTGAAACAGAACTTACTCAGTGCTCTCTTCTGAAATAGATTAAAGTTTAATATAATCCCAATGATAAAATAAATACCTTCTCTACGCCTCTGAGAAATTTGTCTGTTCCTGTATAGTTTCTCCTTGGATCTGTTAGCAATTCACATAGTCGCTGAATAGTAAAAGGGATACTGCAAAAGAATATAATTTTATAGTTTGAGGTCATTAATTACCAAGAGAATTAGAAACATTTCACTCTTGCTATTTAAAGATTTATCTAGTCACCCATGTATTAAGCAACAAAAGAAAATGCTACCACAGGGGGATGAATAGATGAGTGACTTAAAAAATAGGCAAGACAATAAGCATACCTGTCTTTTTAACAAGAAAATCCCTTGCCTTAAAAAGCAATTTAAAAAAGAACACAAAATTTTAAGTTTCAAAACTAATGGAGAAATATATTTTAACATTCTGAGTATGATTATTTAAAGTTTACAAGAGAGGCAACACAAATAATAATCAAATTACAGTTTATTAAATACAGGAACTTCTCAAGGATTCCTTTGCACACAAAGATTTCTTTACAGTGTCTCCAAATAAAACTACAAATGCTTTGTTATCAGACAGAACAAGGCAAATGATTTCAATGAAAAAGTATTATAAATAGGGTTCTGCTCCAAGGGCACCTGGGTGGCTCAGTCGGGTAAGCATCTGCCTTCGGCTCAAGTCATGATCCAGAAGTCCTGGGATCAAGCCCCAGATTGGGCTGCCTGCTCAGCGGGGAGTTTGCCTCTCCCTCTAAACCCTCCCCCCTTTCATGTTCTCTCTCTCTCTCTCAAATAAAGAAAATCTTAAAAAAAAAGGGGGGGGGGGGTTCTGCTCCATAGTCAGTTTTACATACAATCTATGTTTCATCAGATATAAAATACACACAAACACAATCAATATTTTGATAAGTGCCTTACCATAATCAAATTTTCAACTGATCATACCAAATACAAAACTGATATAAGTTGGAACTAAAATCATTTATAAATATTAAAAAAAATTTATCTCACATACTATTAGCATTCCTCACAATTACAGTCTGAACAGCAAACATAAAAGCATTTGATAGGACAAACACAGCTAAAAAGTATAAACATAAACTTCAGACTTCATTATATGCCATTCAAATCTATTTATTTTCCTTATAAAGAGAATTACAAAACCTCAAATTAAGAGTTAATATTCACAAAGTTCTTTACTATGTATAGGCATTTTGACACAATACTCTCCCACAAAGGAAAGCCACTAGTGCATAATAGTGCCAAGACTCAAACCCAGTGTCTCTAACTTCAAATCCCTTGTCCTCCTCTCCATTATTCCTACTTAAAATCTTGTTTATTTTCTAATGGGACAGACTATATTTAAGTTCTTATATTCTTTGCATCAATATTATTCTTATGTTCTTACAAAAAGTCAGTGTCAGGTTTATAACAAATTTTGAAAAGGTATAAAGTGTACGTTATTCATACAAAAATAAACATTTTACTTATGAGAGGCCAAGAATAAACCTTTTCTCAAGTAGCATCAAAACCTAAAAATCACAAAACTATCTCTCGGTCAACAAAAGACTGAGTGCTAACTAAAAGACAGAATGTGTGTCTCATATCACAAATACTCAGAAGCAACTAGAAATTACAGAACTCTGATGTTCACCATAACTGCTAAAGGAAAGTCCTTTGGGTTTCTGAGAAAGCATATGGTTTCTTCCTTTTGAAAATATGGTCAAAGTGGAGTACACACACAGTCAAAACTAAGAATCTTAGTTTTGCACACCAACATTACTAATAATGAAACAGCTTACTGTTCTATTCATTCCTATAAAGATACCACTAAGGGAAAACCTATAGCTAATACACAAAACTGTTAACTGCATTAAAAAATTTAGGAAAATATTTTCCCAAGCTACGTACATAATAAACAACATGAGTTTACAAATTGAAAACTCAGATTTGATTGAAAGCTGAAGGGAAGGATCTCCTCCTTTATATTAGGTTCAATATACAAGTTATGTGTACACATATACATCTGAAATGCAGTACCACCTTGATTTCTGAGTATTAATGGTATACCTGCACCTCTGCCCCTTCTACAAGTTCACTACTTTCCAAACCTCAATCACACAAACTCCACCTATGCTATTCCCTCATTAACTAACTCATAGTGATACTACAATTAAAAGTGTATAATTATTCAAAAATAAGCAAAATAGCACCCAGTGTTAACAATATTCAAATAATACTTAACTGACAAATACTTCAACAGATATTATCTATGTCTTTTCCTCCAACTAAATTTCTTTCAAATACCAAAAACCAGTATTTTCCCTTAAGTTAAAAACAGCTTTAAAACATAAGTATCTTTAAACTTTCTGTTTAATAATGTTTACATGTTTTGGCTAATTTTCTTCAGGAAGATAAGTAAAAGTGTAGCCAATTATTAACAATGCACGTGTTGGTAAATAATACTGCCTTTAGGAGGAAAATGTATTATGTCTGCACAGCACTGTTAGCAATAAAAGCCTATGGTAAAATCTGTTTACTCCTTAAAGACACTTTCAGGAACTTTTGAGGTATTTTACGAAGTGTCCAACAGATGGCACTAAAATGTCATATAATACCCACCCCCTTGCGTATGCAGGCTAAAATACAAGTATTACTTGTAAATAAAAGTATCCTTTGGAAACATTAATATGACCCTAACAATTGCACTGAAGGTCCCTTTACACAGTTGTACTTTTTAACCTTTTAGGTAAATATCAAAGTCTACCACAAGCTAGAAATCAGAGCATGTAAATAGCTACAATAAATGTTAATAAAATTTTGTACACAATGTTATCAAGACACAATAAACTGTATGCCAAGGAAGCAAGCCTGAACCTGGAACATTTAATCTAAGATCTTTAAAAGGAGGTATAAGAATAAACCAGATAAACAATTCCAAAATGAATGGATGGTACAAAAACTATATGCCAGGTTTGCTCTCTGTCAGTCTTTAGACATAGCATACAAAAGTTTATTCTAACTCCTGAAAATATTAAAACTTTCTCCAGTAAAAATCACTAACTAAATTAAGACCCTATGTGCTAAAAAGAAAAAAAGGAAAAATGCACACAATGAAAAATCTGAACCAGAGTCCCTAAATGTGGAGAAATGGGGTAAGGATGTTCATTGGAACTGTACACTGTAAAATAAGTAACTTAACAGAAAAATATCCGGGGTTATTTCAAATAGAATATATTCAGTTTACTCTGCAATATAATACCTATTTGCCTGCCACCCTAAGATAAAAACTAAGATTACATAAGGAACTGGGCAGGTAGGGGGGCGCTTTTAAAAGGAACATGACTAGCTAGCATTTTCAACTTTAAAAAAAAAAAGTGTGTCTACAAAATCCAATTAAAGTTGGGGGGGGGGGAAAACCTACATTAAGGATCCAAAAGTGACAGGTCCTTTCAAATGGTATTTACTCAGAAACACAACAGAACACTGATGTCCAGTCTACCGCCGATGTACAAATTATAAGGTAGTGTCGTTAAAAAGGTATACTTGCTAGCCCACTGAGAGACCGTGTCCAAGCTGAATTTATCACAAAGTTTCATGTTCACATCTAGGAAACAGGAATTCTGAAAGTATACTTCTCACTACTGATTATCATTAAGACTAAATAAAATATAATGTATATAAACCATGTGAAAGTGCCTGAAATATTTTATAAGATGTTCATTAAATCTTAGTTCCTATCATCATCCTGATCTCACCCACTAATTAATGGAGGCTGTAGAAAGCTGTTTACAAACACTCCACAGACCAACTACAGAGGAACAAAACCAAAAGTTTATCTCTGTCTTTTAAAATACTCATTTTAATTCGAAGGAGAGCAACTAACACATTTTACATTAATTATAGAGTATATCTGAATTTGACTGCAATGTGTACCCATTCACTGAATTTAAAAAAAGTATCAGGGCACCTGGGTGGCACAGTCAGTTAAGCATCGATTCTTGATTTCAGCTCAGGTCATGATCTCAGGGTTGTGAGACAGAGCCCTGGATCAGGCTCCCCATTAGGTGTGGAGCCTGCTTGAGATTCTCTCTCCCCCTTTCCACACCCAAGCCCTTAATACTCGTTAAGTCTTACATACCTGAAGGCTATGAGAATTCAAATAACAGGAAAGGGGCTGAACATCAGAGAAAGACATCTAAGCATGAATTAGCACTTCAATGCTATTTTTAACAGAAAGAAATTTTAAACAATAAGGCCAACACCTAAAGGAAGAATTTCCAATCTTATATTTTAAACTGCGAAATTACAGTTTGACTAAAATTTATCTTAGTCTATTTAAATGTTTCATCAAGATGCACAAATATTCTGAATGTATACAAGGTATTCAGTTGGAAAGAAGACATTCAGAAAAGGAAAATGCATTTAATTCAGAAATCTAAGATAAAAATCAGATAATTGATTACTCCTTTGTAACACAAGCCACTTTCCTCATGAAAAAAAATAAAGGAATATAAAATATAACACAGAGACCATCTGAGTCTAAAAACTAAGAGAGGGGTGCCTGGGTGGCTCAGTCGTTAAGCGTCTGCCTTCGGCTCAGGGCATGATCCCGGAACTCTGGGATCGAGCCCCACATCGGGCTCCTCCGCTGGGAGCCTGCCTCTTCCTCTCCCGCTCCCCCTGCTCGTGTTCCCTCTCTCGCTGGCTGTCTCTCTGTCAAGTAAATAAATAAAATCTTTAAAAAAAAAAAGTGTTTTCTCTTGATTTAAAAAAATAAATAAATAAAAATAAAATAAAAACTAAGAACCATAAAATCAGACATGTTATGAAAAATGTTAAAATAGACAGCTCACTTAAGTTTTATGCATAAAGATGTCATTTCTCTTATGTCCTTATTTTCTATGAACAGCTACATTTATACTATGCCTTAGTTAACAGAATTACTTAAATCCGACTTGAACTATTCAGGTAAAAACTAGCTTAAATGTATCTCAGTTATCACCAAGAATATAAAATAAATAAAAAATATCTATATATCTATCTCAGTTATCCAAGGTTGAACAGGTTCAGTTTTGTTTACTCTTAAGTCCTACAAAAATCAGAAATATCACTGGAATCATGAGATATTATCTATCTTTATCTTAATTATCTATGCAATATGCTCTATCTGTACTCAGGTTTTAGATTTGTATAAATATACACATAGTTAGATATTCTTATATATGTATTTTCTACCTCAAATCAAATGTCAGAAATTAAGATTTACTGAAAACACCAATATAAAATGACAAGTACAAACAATTAAGAAAATGAATCAGCCTCTTTAAATAATGCTAAGTAATTTGTAAACTAACTGTGCCATTCCCCATCCCAAAATAAATGTGTAGCAACTGTCAACACTTTCAATCAAGTTAATCATCTTTTGTAGTGCCTATAGTAGTCTGAATTGTCACTGTCCTGGCATCAAATCAAAAATGTCAAGAAAAAATTAAACTTCTGCTATATCCTACCTTTCAATTTAAAACATTTTATTAGAACATCAAATCAAACCAAATGACCAAAGGACAAGACAAGGCAGGGGTAAAACGAGGAGGGAAGGCTACTAAATAATTCCAATTCTCAACTAGTTATGCTAAGTGAAAGAGAGAGAAGAAAACAGAAATAAACACATTTAGCTAAAAGATTTAATATGCTCAACAAATACTGACACAAAAACTCTTTTTCCCAACCAACTGAAGAGAATTCAGGAAGCAGCAATAAAATAGGTCAAAGGAAGTAAGAGAACAAAGTAACAAAAAGCTAGAACCTATTCTCTCATCCCTGAATAATCTCAAATTAACTGCAAAGCAAACAATACAAAATCAAAAAAGGATTATGCTTTAAATTTATGATCCAGATTTAAGAGTATAAAAATCTCATATACGACCTTTTAAAAAAGTATTAAGAGGCACACTGTCAGGTGCAGAAATTTGGTATCTGTGTGTGTGCAACACACATACAAAACAATGTGAAAGTTTTTAGGAGTAAGAAAAATCTGGTCAATCATGTACGTTAAAGTAACTTTAGAGAAGAAATTCAATATTCAGAAAGACTATCATGCCAAAAGATGAAAAGCGCCCTTCAGTTGTAACCAACTATACCTGCCTTAGAAAGAGGATGTGACAATTAAAAAGATTTTTAGGTATCAAATGGTTATGTACTTTTTCCAGACCTGCTCATAAATACATAGCCACACTACTTTAGTCAACCGCCCACAGTAACTGAAATTTACTGCTTATTTTAGAAAGGTCTTAGGCTTAACAACATTGACAAAGGAGAAGCAAAGACACACAGTTAATTTATATTCATTATTCTTCAATGTCAGCAATTTAGAGGATGTATCACTATATTTTAAAAAACTACTCGCAATGTAAATTACATTCTTTCTACCCCTTGAAGTCCCTCTTTGTGTACTAGTAGGAATGAACTACTGGAAATAAAATATAAATATAAAAACATGCTCTTATTCCCTTTCATTTATTTATTCAGTACTTGTTTGAAAACCTACTGTTCAGGCATTCACTGTTGTAGGCCTTGTTTGGAAAAGACAGTTAACCCTGTTTTCCAGATTCTTACAGTTCAAAAACTCAAGCCAACAAGTGAATGGACAATTTCCACTTCAAGAGGGAAAATTTAAATGCTGACAATATACTACAATAATTTTAGAAAAGGGATAATCTTTTTCAGGACTAAATACTGTGAAGCATTTAATAACAGAGCTTTTTACTAATTAAAAGCAAAAACAAAACAATAAACTAACCAATAAGAAAATCACCCCAAAATATGAAACAAGAAAGGGTATGAAACCACCATGTGTAAGAGCCAATAAGCACTTGATAAAATGTCCAATTTCACTTGCAGTCAAAGACACACAAAATATTAAAGAATTACAATATCTGCATTTATATACACACAAAATGATACACATTTTGCAAGGTCAACTTGGCAGTTCAACAGAAATTTTAAGCATGCGCACACTGTGTGTAACAATTCTATTTCTACAAATTAAAAGCAATCTACACATACATTCAATGTGTGACATTCATCAACACAAGAAGGTATGTACAAGGATGCTACAAGCACTATTTATAATAGCCAAAAAATAAACACCCACCACCAATGGAAACAATGCAAATTTGTTCGTATAATAAAAAATAATGCAGTCATTTCAAATACATAGACGAACAGAAGTGATACCTCTATAAGTGTGCTGATACAGAGATTTCAAAGCTCTTCGAAAAGGAAAATACAACTAGCATATGACATGATCCCACTTTCTTTTCTTTATGTACTACTCCTATGACATTTAAGGATCTTTTCAAAAGCATGAACAAATATTTCTCTAACTTAAAAGGTGACCTATTATAAACAGTGGGAAAGGTATACTAAAAAGGATAAATTCTCAATCTGGCTGAAAAAGACCAAAATGCTACTTATAGCCACCACTCTTAGCAAAATTTTTAAAACACCAATTAATTGATATATATTCAAACATAAAAATAAAATTGAAAAAATCATAAACATGTTTCAATATATAAAATAAATCATATAAATATATTACTATAAATATAATAAAGACCAAAAAGGTTAATTAAAAACTGAAAAATATTTATCACTGATTAAGACTTCAATCCTGCCTGATTAGGGAAAAGGATTCATAAACTGCTATTCTGAAAAATCAAAAACAATATAAGTTCAAAATACTTATGGTTCAAAGATAAAAAATATTTTAAAAGCAATTACATGTCTTAGGCATGCATTTAACGACCATTCAAATCATTTTCAGAAGTAGGTGAATTACCTGTTTTACAGACTAAGAAATCCTAAATATTCAGTTTTATTTATTCTACGTATCTGTCTAGTGCATCCTAATTTTGAAAGAACTGAAAATAGTATTACTAATTCAGAATCACCAGTCTATTAGCTTAACATTCACAAAGCAGTAGCATAAAATGACCTGCTTTACCTTAACTCTTAGTTTTTAATGGTAGCCATAACTTATTGAAATGAGAAGATGAGCTATGATGTCTAGGTACTACCTATGTACTATTTATAAATATCCCAAAGAAGTATTCTTATAATGATTAATTCAGTTCAAGAGTAAATCTTATGCAACATATTTCTAATATAAAGTATGTGGCTTTGGGTATGTACCTTTAAAAAATACTATTATTGACAAAGCAATATGTGCATACAGATAAATAATTTTCAGTACAGTGTAAAAAAGTACAATAGGGTAAAAGTCAAAATAAGTCTCCCTCCCATCCCAAACCCCCAAAGGCAGCGCAAAGATAAAGCTGTAAATTCTACCCCCAAAAAAGTATTTTAGTAACATACCTAAAACCAAAGCCTAAGAATTTGTTATTTTAAGCAAAACTCAAAACTTAAAAGCACAAAAACATGATATAAAACAAAGGATTAACTGAATTACACTACCTTGTTGCAAATCCCATGTGTTTAAATATCTGAAAAGAATGAGACTGTTTATGCTACCTAAAAATACTCACAAATAAAACCTTTTCAAATAAAACCTATCCCAAATATGAATTCATGGTTAACATATCCACAATTCATTAAATTCGGTACTGTCACCCCACACTCCAAATTGCTAACGTCAATCTAAATACTGAACAATTCAACTTCACAAATACTTCTTCCCTTCAATAAAGAAAACCCTATAAATACAAAGTCCTAAAAAGAAAAATATTTAAAATGACACAATATGACGCGCAACATTTTTTAAAATTGCAGTTTATTTTAATGCAGTGTATCTTTTAACGCAATGTTTTACAAAGGGCTAAAAATGGTTACTTGTTATTTGGGAGTAAAAGGGGAACTCTAAAAAAAATTTTAAATAGAAAGTCCTAAGTAGAATACGTTCAGAAATTGTTATTTTTCATTTAAAAAAAATGTTACTCATCTCAATGATATGCAGGTTCTAGGCAAACTATAAAGATTTATAATATCACATATAAAATGGAAAGAAAAAACTAACATATTTCCTGAATGTTTCCACCATCAAACCCATTTAAAGTCCAAACGCCACTGATACCCATAAAGGTGATTCAAGTTCAATAAATAAATTACATAAATAAATACGTTGTAAGTATTTTAAATACTTGTAAGCTAAAAATCACTAACTACTAAATGTCACCAGAGACACAGAACTTATTTAATGGATAGTCAATAATCAATGCTTAAATAAAAATCCATAATGTTCTGCTAAAAATTAAACCTTTAAAATAGTATTAAGTGCATACCCATTAAATCCAGTGACAATTTTCAGTATTCTTTCCTTCATTTCATCAAAGGGAATATATTCGACATTAGGGTTGGGAGGACCTCTCGGTTCAGGAGCTGAAGTTCTGAAATCATCCATCACTTTCTCCAGTTTGAAAATAAAATAGCCTTTAAATTGGGACCACTGAATCCTATAAGCAAAAAAACAAAAACAAAAACAAAAAAACCAAAAAAACACAGTAACATGTAGCTTTACAATTCCTGAACACAAAGCACAAATACAGAGTATACCATAACACTGATGCTAATAAAATTAAGATCTAAGTAAGAGGCAGTGAGAATGTCTTTGTTCAGTAGCACGTACCAGGCCTGATGAATCTGACTCACAAGCTCCACACTGGTTACAGCCAATTCTCCCCACTCCTGACCCAAATGAAACCCCAATCTCTGATAAAAATCTTTAAAATGAAAGGCTATTATGTATTATGTCTCATTTTTAAAACATTATTTTGACGCTATTGCTCCTAACAAACCAGCCAGGGGGGTGTAACTGTAGCATCTTAAAAAGGTTATTAGAAATTGGCCCCAAGTTCACATTTTAAATAGACAAGTCAGAATGACTCCAGACCCGAAGCTCTTAGTATCCAAGCTACAATGCTTACATAGACTAATAAAGGTTTCTTGTCTTCTACCTATGTTAAATACCAAAATAAACTGCAATTTTCCCTTTTTCTTTCAGCTAATATTTTCAGGATCTTATGTCTCTTA
The DNA here is from genome assembly GCF_023065955.2 of Ursus arctos. Lineage (NCBI taxonomy): Eukaryota > Metazoa > Chordata > Mammalia > Carnivora > Ursidae > Ursus > Ursus arctos. The sequence continues at coordinate 53,151,810 of NW_026622808.1, read as the reverse complement.
AAAGATACATATCACAGGTTCTATCCAACATGTATCTGCAAAGTAAAAATATATAATTTATGTGCTTTTAATATCTATTCATTTGCTAAGTTAATAGAAACATCTTTTATCCCTGTCCTCTTGTATTTTACCACTAATATAAAAAAAAAAAATTCGTGACGATACCTGCCTAAATAGCCTAATTTCCAGAAGATCCAAGAAATCAGGAACACCAACCATTTCCCCAAATAGAAAGGACAAACATTAATGGCAGCAGATAAATCTTACACAGGTGACTGCTTAACCAAAATAAGGGAAGTGGTAATCTGCACTCTCCTCTCCCTCCCACAATCCTACAAAAAACGGCAGCAGTTCTCAAAGTGCAGTGTAAGAGGCCAAAGCCATTTTTCTAAGAATAAGAGTTGACATTTTTACTGTTAATATTTGTCCTGACAGCGCAAGAAGAGCAACGGGGAAAATGAAGACACTTAGCAGAAATCAAGGCAAAAGTTCCAACTCCTATCTACTAGTAGCAGTCATCACCTTCCTCACCCACCACAAATTCACAGTAAAACAAAAAACCATTTCATTTAAAGTTTAATAAAACAAAAAAATTACTAATTTTATTAGTTTTCAACCTCTGAATATGCATCTTCTTAATATTCTGTGTAACAAAATGAGATGAATACATGAAAAACGTATCAAAATACTATACACATCTCAAGGAACAACAGTGGAATACTGTTGCCAGCTGAACTAGCTGCTATCTTAGAAGGCCATTTTGACTTGAAAGGACTGTCAAACAAGACTTTTTCAGACCAAGAGAATTTGGTAGACATTTTCTCAAAAACAAAGGACTTCAAGAGAAATAACTAAAATATTTGTGGCCAACGATAAAATCTGAACTTCGAAACAGAAAGTGAAAATTCTAGAAAATGTTTTTCAGTATGAGCCTAGAAGGCTCCTGATACATTCCCAAGACATTTCAGAAATCAGTCATTGTCTACATAAACAGTATTGGGTGACACCAAAAAAAAAAAAAAAAAGAAAGAAAGAAAAAAAAAAAGACTGACTACATCAAAATCAAAAACTTTTTTGTGTCTCAAAGGTCATTATCAACAAGTGAAAAGGAAATCCACAGAATGGAAGAAATACTTGCAAATCATCAGTCTGATAAGGTGTTAATAACCAGAAGATAAAAAGAACTCCTACAAGTAAGCAAGGACAGAGGAGGGCACAGGACACAACCCAATAAAAAAATGGGCAAAGTAGTTGAATAGACATTTCTCCAAAGATATACAAATGACTAATAAGCACATAGAAAGATGCTCAACATCACTGACCATTACGATAACATACATCAAAACAACAACGTGATGGAACTTCACATCCATTAGGTTGGCTGCTATCAAAAAAAAAAAAAAAATCAGGAAATAACAAGTAACTGGTGGCCAAAGATGTAGAGAAATTGGAACTCTGTGCACTGGCTGGTGAGCATGCAAAATGATGCAGCCACTATGGAAAAGTGTGGTGGTTCCTCAAAAAAACAAAACAAAAACAAAGAATTACCAGATGATCCAGCGATTCCATTTCTAGGTAAATACCTAAAACATGTGAAAGCAAGGACTCAATCAGACACGTGTACACCAATTCACAAAGCAGTATTACTCACAATAGCCAAGAGGTGGAAAATATCATCAATCAACAGATGCATAGATAAATAATGTGGTAGCTATACATGCAATGGGATATTGTTAGGGCTTAAAATGGAAATTCTGGCAGATGCTACAACTCTGAATAATCCTGAACACAATATGCTAAGTGAAATAAGCCACACACAAAAGAACAAATTTTATGATTTCACTTACATGAGGTATCTAAAGGTATCTAAAATAGAATCAGAGGCAAGGAGCAGAAAGGCATCAGCCAGGGGCTGGGGGGAAGGGAAGGATGAGGTGTTACTTTTTAATGGGTTCAGAGTTTCAGTTTGGGAAGATGAAAAAAGGCCTGGAGATGGATAGTGATGATGGTGGCACAAGACTGTGAATGTACTTAATGTCATGGAGTTACACTTAAAATATCAGGATTTGTTATGTATATTTTACCCCAACAGAAAAGTGTTGAAAATTGGACAAAAGATTCAAATAGGCATTTCTCCAAAGAAGATAAAGGGCCAATGGACACATTAAAAGACGCTTACCATTATTATCCATTAAGGAAACACAAATCAAAACCAGATTTCACAGGATACCATTTCACATCCACTAAGGTGGCTATAATCAAAAAGATGCGACAATAACAAGTGTTGGGGAGGATGCAGGGAAACTGGAAATCTTACACACTGTTGATGGGAATGCAAAATGGTGTAGCCACTGTGGGAAAATAGTCTGGCAGTACCTCTAAGTTAAACACAGAGTTAACATGTGACTTGACAATTCCATTCTATTAAATGAATAAATTATATGGTATATAAATTTTATTAATATCAAAAAATTTTAGAGAGGATGATTATCAAAAGCTTTTTGCATGATCACCTCTTCCTTCCATTCCCTGGTTTATTTTGGGAAGGTTTTGTGAGCAGAGGCAGCACATTATAACTTCTGTCAGGCCTCTTACTAATTTCTGGTTAACATACAATTGCCAATGGTTACTAAAATTTATCTCTAAATTTCAATGGACTCCCCACAGGCATTCAACTAAAACACACCAAGGAAGATTACTGAAAGAGAAGTCTTATGCTTTTCATTTTTTAATTTTAATTAATTTTTTTTTTAGAGAGAAAGCATGCACGCACACACAAGTGGCGGGGAGGGGGGCAACAGAGAACGGGGATGGCGGAGAATCTTAAGCAGGCTCCATTCCAAGTGCGGAGCCCTACACGGGGCTTGATCTCATGACCATGAGAGCATAACCTGAGCCAAAATCAAGAGTCCAACGCCCAGCTGACTGAGCCACCCAGGCATGCTCCCTACCCCCAGTTTTCATTTCTTAAATTAAAAATTATTTTTGTTGTTTTTAAAGCCACTAAGTAATAATCTGTTTTACAACTTAGGATTTCTACACACATAGAAGCTTTTCCCTATCTTTCCATTAACTACTTTCTAATCCACCCACGCTATCAAAAACAAAAAACCCACAAACACACACACACACACACACACACAACAGCCACACACATTAACAGGAATTAGCTAGAGAAGAAAAGATAGAGCCTAGGTAAGCAAACAGGGAGCTTCAAAGACTATATTAACTTGTCAGACAGGAATTAAGTCGCATAAACTAAAATGAATTTTGTACACATTGTATTTTAAGTTTCAAAGGTATCAAAAGCAGAGTAACTCTGATCCAAGAGATGCAATTCAGAAGTCACTACACCATACATAGATAAAAAACCACTTCTACAAAAATATGAAAGATGAAGCTTTTTGTTACACTACCACTATGTGATAAAACCAAAAACAGAAAATGCTTCCCTGAATATTATATAATTTGAACACAAGAACAGGCCATGAGCAAATCAACTAAGAATTTGGCAACAAAAAAATATTTTCTTAGGAATGTACTCATTGGTTGAGTAGAAACTAAAAATGAACCAAAAAACCCTTATTTTTCAAATAAAATTATTCCACAAAGATGCTCATAAAACATAATTTTCAACTTTAGAATCAAATCAATTCCTCCACATAAAACTTTTCAAAAAATACTTTTAATTTAATCTGCTTTGTTAAAATTAACTCACGAATTTACCGAAATTGTTCATTTTTTTAAAAATAACTTCACCTTCCTCCACTTTTTCTTCTCTTTCCTGTCCATCTTTCCTTTTATGCAGTTTCTCCTTTAGAAAGGCACAACTTATATCACTAATAAAGATATCCTATGAAATATCACACAATGACCTTTGTATCTCCACAGGAATTTACAAGTCTATACTAAAACAACCATGTTTCCCTCACAGTTCACAGGTTAAAGGTATTTTTTAGAGGCTCAAGAGCAGAAAATCTAGCCCTTATTTTCTCAGCTGGGTCTAGAACACTTTAGGGGCCAGTGACCACCATCTTAACTTACTGCCTCTTACAGTTCCAAATTCTATTAAGATTACTTCTCTCAGCCTCAATGGCTTCCACACAAAATCTGTGTGGGAAGCTAACACAAGAGAGCACGGGAGAGCCCTATTATCTCCAGGGGATAGCAAATACTACACCATTTGCAAATATCAAAGGGGAATATGTGAAGAATGAATGAATAAAAACAAAAAGAAATTTAAGGGGGCCGGATGACAAGTTTATAAAGTCCTCAAAAGGTAGCTATTCGAATCAGGCAATTTAAAGTGTCAGAATTTGGGGTGCCTGGGTGGTTCAGTCAGTTGGGTGTCTGCCTCCAGCTCAGGTCATGAACCCAGGGTCTTGGGATCAAGTCCCACATCAGTATCCCTGCTCAGCAGGGAGTCTGCTTCTGCCTCTGCCCCTCCCCCCTGCTTGTGATCTCTTTCTCTCCCCCAAATAAATACAATCTTAAAAAAAATAGTGTCAGAATTTTTACATGACAAGACAGAGTAAAACCAAGTAAATTTAATCTGAATATTGAATTACATGAGCAAAAACACGTGGCAAAGTAAGAACACACTCTGAACTGCTTACACAACACAATGATAGCATTTTTAAGAACTTTAAAACACAAATTACTAATTCAGAAAACTTCTGTAAGCAGGGTCCCAATCAAGAGAATATTCCTTTTTCATCATGATTATACCATACCATATTTTATCAATTAAATGAGCAAATAAAATATATCATAGAGAGCCCAGAAATAGACCCAACACAAAAGGAAACTTGGTATATTGGAAAGGACCAATTACTCAGAAAATACCCTAAGAAATATTAGGACTACTACAAAATTTTACCAAAGTGTAAAAAATAATTTTTCTGATTATATTAATAGTACAGTCATAAAAAATTAGAAAATACAGATAGAAACAAAATGAAAACTGCCTAAGAACTACCTGGTAATTATCATCAAAATACATTTTAGTGTATTTTTCACTAAACTTTATTCTATTCTACTCATTTATTAAAATATGGCATTCTATTTTGATATCCCTTTTCTTTCCCTCCTTATTCACTATGGGTACTGTCACATGATTAGTAGTCTCTGAGAGTAGGATTTTTAATTTGTATCACATATAGTTGTACCGTTATTTAATACCTGCCATTTAAAAAAGAGATTTTCTTCCAGCTGATTACAATTAAAAATAACTGTGGTTAAAATCCTAATAAACTTTTGATGCATCTGTTTATTACTTCAAGACAGATTCATTCCTTAAGTGGAATTACTAAGTCTAAAATATAAATATCAACTTCTGATACGTACTTTCAAAAGCCTCTCAGAAATACTGTACCACTTTAGAGTGTCATCAGTATAGAAACACCTATTTCATTCAAGTATTAAATTCTTTCAAAACTCCTGTCACAATTTAATAGTAGAAAAACACTTTAATTTGCATTTCATTCACTGCTAGTAAAATTGAATATTTTAACCTATGTTCACTGGTCACAAGACATTTCTTTTGTGTCTGAAAAGGTCCTCTACAATCCTGTCATCCTGGGGTTCCTCAACTTTGGCACCACTGACATTGTGAGCCTGGTAATTCTTTCTAACAGGGGAATGTCCTGTCTGGGGCAGGATGTTGAGCAATCCCTGCTTGAAGTCAGTAGTGCCCAATCCCCACTCTCTCAAAAGTTGTAACAACCATAAACATCTACAAACACTGCCAAATGTTACACAGCAGACAAAAATAGTCCCCAATTAAGAACCGCTACCCCATCCCCACTCCCTTTAAAATTGTCTTTTTCTTACTCTTATGGTATCATAGAAAAAGTAAATTCTTATCTGACACAAATATGAACCTAACTTTTGAATTCCCATTTTGTACTGATTGCTTAAAAATACAGCAATTGTTTTTACAAAAATGTTGACGTGACACTAAAATTTTTATCTAATTTCTCCGATTTTGAAATTCCCTGGAAAGGTTAACACATTTTCTTGCTCAGAAACTCGTATCTGAGGATGGCATGGTATTTATCTGCTTCAAAGCAATAAAGTTCTCATACAAATACTGAAAGTGAATTTTTCAAAGTAAGAGTACTAAAATATCTCCTGATAGTTGTACATATCAAGGATCCAATCCGATGGAAAAGAAAAGCTTCAAGAGGTAACACAAACGTTCAGATAATACCTCAGCATGAACTTGGGTTTCTTCTTTGGCAACTTATATATTCACGATAAGGATTCTAACACGGCTGAAGAGTCAAGTTACTTTTCTCTACTCACCCACTTCTCCCTACCAATTAAAGCAAAAAGTTGAAGAAACAGTGTGAGCCTGATTTATGCTTAAGTCTTAGCTAAACTTTGGCCCCTTACTGAAACTCTAAAATTTATTAATATACCAACATGAGCTCTTCTGTCCCCCATAAACAGCTGAACCAAAGATACATCTCCTCTAACACTAAGGCTCAGGTTGAAGGCAAACAACCAATTCAGAACTCAGAGGGTACCGGAGTTTTTTAATAGCACTAGCTTAATGGCTGAGGTGGATCTATTCTGCCGAACAGCTCTTCTTACCACTTTCACCACTACTGCTATCACTTTCCCCACAATCCATATGATACCAATTCCAAATTTCCATCAACAGGCATCGGTCCATTCCTTCATTGTCACGTTTACCAGAGCCTGGGTAGGCCCTGGGCCCTTTTTGCATTCTACCAACTCACCCTACACATCAGGGTCAACAGCAGTTAGAAAACTCAGAAGAAATACAACACTGATCCTCCTCCACTAATAAAATTAGTTTAGAAAACAAGATACGAAGACAATAAACAAATAAAACATCTTAAACCATGAGTTGTAGAGATTTAGTGATGGTACAACAGAACCTAGAGAAAGGAAATATGAAATGTAGGCTTAGAGCTATCTAGGAAAGGCTTCAGGACAAAGCAGGACTGCAAGCTGGACCTGTAGAAGAATGAGTAGAATATGGAAAAACAAAGTGGAAAAGTACAGGACCTAAAAGTAGAAGCTTAAAAGGGACAAATTTCCCAACCATTATTGACATTTTCGGCTACAGAGTTCTACGTTATGATGGAATGTCCTGTACATTGTGGGATGTTTAGCAAAGTCCCTGGCCTCTACAACTTGATGCCAGTAGCCCTCCCATCCAGAGTGGTGACAACCAAAAATATCTCCAGAAAGTAACAAATGAACCCTTGGGGGAAAACTGCTGCCCCCCATACACATCGAGTACCACGGCAATACACAATACCTTTTGTTGAGGATTACACTGGTTCCTGAAAATTAGCAAGGTTGGGAAAATGACAACTGCCAGATCAAAGTCCCACAAAATTTGAAGAATAAAATAATATGCATATACATTTTTTAATGGCAGAAAAATTCTAAAATGCAGAAGATTCATTAAAAAATAAATAAAACACTCATTCACATTAAAGTCTATCTCACAAATCATCTTCAACTGTACAGGAAAATGTGTTGTGGAGATGTAACCTTAAATTTTTTTCTCAGGTGTAATCTTGTGTACTGAGAAAGGTGGAGGTAAAAACAACAACAAAAGTCTTTCCACACTGACCCAGAGACAAACTCATGTGGTGCAAAGCAAAGAAATCAGCAATTGTTGGGGTGTTTTTTTCTTTTTCTTTTAGTAGGTTCTATGCCCAGGTTGAAGTCCAATGTGGGGCTTGAACTCATGACCTTGAAATCAGTACCTGAGCTGAGATCAACAGTCCGATGCTTAACTGACTGAGGCACCCAGGCACCCCGGGTTTTCTTTTTAAGGAGACTGAAAGGTTTGTATGTAAATGATGAAGGCTTTACAGTTTCTGTTATTGAAATATAAAAATGAGTTTACACATTCACAGGTGATGGGAGATTACTGTACACTTTAGTACACAGGGTTCATCGTGGAGAATCCTGAGTTTCAAAACAAGGCTCAAAGAGTCTAATAGTATTTGCAATAATGGCTTTTAGTAGACTAGTATATGTCTGTTTTCTGCTATGTCATATACAGATTGTTTTTATTCATATTTTGAAGTATGCCCCAGAGTTACATGCTACTCTAAAATTACTAATTAAAGACATAATTACTTAAGAAGCATTTTTCTGTATCTACACTCTCAAAAGGAAGAAAAACGTATCATTAAAAGCACAGCATCTACTACAAGGAAAATTTATACTCTGGTTCATGAACTGTCTGAACGTGTGGAAAACAAACACATGAACAATGAAATGGAGAGCCCTTCCTGAGAATGTCCCTCTATATGTGATGAAACCAAGAAAATAAACTGGAAGCTTGGCTGAGTTCAAATTTCAGCTCAGCCACTTTTTCATTTCTCATCTAAGATTATCTAAAATAGTCCCTCCTTTGTTTCCCCATCTATAAAATGGAAATAACTGTACCTACTTCACAGAATTGTGAGGATTAACATTAGTATAAGCAGAGTGCTTGTTAGCAAAGTAACTCACACTAAGAAAGCACTCAATGGTTGTTTTTCCTCAAGAAACTCAGGACAGGGAGAACATCTGAGAATATTACAGTAGAACTAACTATGCAGACAGCTTTCCAGGTGGCATTACCAAGAAAAGAATTAGAACAGTGAGCAAGACCTCTGTTAGACCATACTAAAATGCTTGGGCTGATCTTCTGTACTGTCACACCACAGACTGTAAGAATTTCAGGCAATCTCTCTGGTCTAAGAGTACTTCTTTAACTATTCCCCTCATTAGAGAGGAGAAAATCTTTTACCCAATATTCCTCCCTCCACCACTAACAAAACTATTACCTTCAAAAAAAAAAAAAATACATGAGGTATTGCAGCTAACAGATAAGAAGAGAGACTAGGAAAAGACACCTATTTATCACCTAGTTTTGTCAAACCTTAGTTATATTTTTTACAGTTCTTGATGAAGTAGAAAATATATTATTGCACTTGCTCCAAAAATTCTTTGACTCCACCAGGATCTCCAATGCATTGATACTCCTACCTTTTTACAGTGCCTCATCTCCTTTGATACCCACTCTCTTCATTATCCAGCTTAAATTAAAATTCATAATCATTATAATCACCCCCATGCATACAGTTGACTCTCTAGTCCCTCTTTGCCTTCACTGTACTCACAAAATCAACTACACTGGTTAAATATAATCCCCACCAAATCTGTGCCCAGGAAGAGGAACACTAAAGTTATGGAAAAATGCACCACCATGCCAACTGGACTCAAGTACACTATTAATCTGACAGGTAATAAATTCCCCCAGTTTATTCACTCTCAGGCTCTTGGAGATAACTATTTTGTGTCATCCTCGTCAACCTGTTCAACATCATGTTCTTCCTCAACATCACACTCAATGACTCTGCTTCCTGCTTCACTTACAAAACTGAAGCAGTGAAGAATCTCCACAGTTGCACCACATTTACCCATCTACTAGCAGGATCGCGTACACACCCGGAATTCCCACTGGTAATCACAGATGAACTATTCATTTTCTCATCCCTTCACATACCAGATTCTCTCCTTCTGTGCACCTACTCAGGAGCATCACTTGTGTAATTCTCCCCTTTCTCCTGTCAACTACATCTACATCTACTTTTTAATCTCTAATGGATCATTTCCATTACCACGCAAGTATGTCCATATTTCTCTCATCTCAAAAATTTCCACTTGCCCTCCTATCCCCTACATTATTTATTTGCTGTCGTTGGCAGGAAAATTCCTTAAAAGAGTTGTCTCCCTCCTGTTATCTCTCAAACCCACTCCAAACAAGCTTTCAGCCCCACCACTGAAATTAATCTGCTCTTAACAAAGTCATCAATGACTTCCATATTGTTAAATCCAAAGACCAATTTTCACACTTCATCCTTAATTAGCCTATAAAGAGTATTTCACACAGATGACCATTCTTCCTTAATTATTTTCTTTTAAATCAGCGGCCTTTGTTGCTCATTTTTCTTTATAGGTTTCCCAAACTTCTCACCTCTAGAGTGATCCAAAGCTCAGAATATCTCTTCTCTGCCCACACTTGGGGATCTCATCCAGTCTGGAGATTTTAAATTCCATCTCCACATTCATCATCCATCCAACCACCTGCTCCACATCAATATAAAATTCAGCATGTCCAAAACTGAACTCCTGATCTTTCCTATGAAGTGCCCCTGCCACAACCTTTCCCACTGCATACGTGATGAAATTCCATCTTCTAGCTGCTCAGGCAAAACCCTTGAGTCATTCTTGACTCCATTCTCTCTCTCATACACCACAGCCTATTTACAGGAAATCCTGTCAGTTGTACCTTCAAAATATATAAAGAATATGACTAATCCTCACCACCTCCAGCTACCTGAGCCACTATCATTCTTCAATAATATTACCTTCATCTTCAACAACCTGCTTCTAGCTTATTTTACGTAAAGCACATTTTCAGCACAGCTATTTCTAAAACACCCTCTTAACACTTAAGTCAGATAATGTCACTTCCCTACTCCAAACTCCATACTGGCTCCCAACTTCAATCAGAGTAAAGCCCTTAAAGTCCTTACAATGGTCCACAATGCCTTACAAAAGCTAACTCCAATCCCCTTTACCTCTCTGACCTCCTCTCCATGGTCAGTCTACTGCAGCCACAGTGACCTCCTTGTTTGTTAGTCTGTGAAAAGGCAGGACACATTCTTACTTAAGTACTTCTGTGCAGGAAGATTCCTCTACCTGAAATGCTCTTCTACTATGTAAGGCTTAATATGACCACAGTATTTAAAATCACAAGTTCCTCTCCAACTTTAACACTCACTTTCCCTACCCTTCATATTTTTCCATTGCCCTTACAATCAAGAAACATAATATATAATTTATTACATTTACTACCTGCCCACATATTTGTCCACACACACACACACACACACGTATCACAACTACCATGAATATGTCTGACAAACACGAAGTGCTCATTAATTATTTGGTGAATATCTTGAAGCCTGATTTGGTGGAATAATACAACCCAACTACAGTAGAAAAAAAAAAAATCAGGAATATACCACTTTATAAACAGATTTAGGAAGTACTATATGTGCAACTTTTTGCAAAAGGAATACAGATTCATATTTAAACTGCAATGCATAACAGAAATAGGAGCAAACACATAACCACTAATATAAGACACTAGTCTCAGCCCTTTGGACATATTAATTCAACCCTCACAACCACCCTATGAGTTAGGCAGCATTATTTCACCAATCTTATCAGTAAGCAACTAAGAAACAGAGGTTAAATAACCTGCCCATGGTTGCGCAACTAGTAAGTGGCAGAGCCAGGATTTTAACCTAAGCATTGTGGATTCAGAATCCATACTCTTAGAAAGTCATGACATCTAGTTAAGGCAGGGAGGGAGGGAAGGAAGAAGGAAGGAAGGAAGGGCGGGCAAACATGCATCTCCTAAGCTACTCCGTAATAGGAAAAGATCCAAGAGTCTACCTGCCTTCAGGGAATTCACAATCTAAACAAAAAAGAGTAACAAAATCTACACATAAACGATGGAAGCAATCATAAAGTACTCTACTTATTGGGCTAAGACTTGCCTATATGCAGACTTCTGTATGTATCTTAAAAAGATGAGCGCAAAGGAAAAGAGAGGTCCCTGTTCCAGGCAGAGGGGAACAGTATGTGCAAAGTCACTGAGATGAGAGCAGGATCCACCACAGAACTTTTGAGTAGTTAGGAAGGCAGAAAAAAACAAAGGGAGCAAATTGGGGAATAGCAAGTTAAGCAGAGACACAATCATATACATCTTAAAACATCTTGATAAAGATTTTAAATTTTAAATTAAGCAAGGAGGAGGGTGCATAAAAATTTTAATTGCGGGGCGCCTGGGTGGCACAGCAGTTAAGCATGTGCCTTCGGCTCAGGGCGTGATCCCAGCGTTATGGGATCGAGCCCCACATCAGGCTCCTCCGCTATGAGCCTGCTTCTTCCTCTCCCACTCCCCCTGCTTGTGTTCCCTCTCTCGCTGGCTGTCTCTATCTGTGTTAAATAAATAAATAAAATCTTTTAAAAAAAATTTTAATCGGGGAATAACATGACAGTTACATCGTAGCAGGAGCACTGCTAATAACAGATCAGAGACTAAACAGAGAAAGTAAACTGCAGTTTAGGAACTAATTCAGAAAAGCCTACAAAGAAACTCGGGCAAGATGAGAATGATTGATAATGTCTACAGAACGGTAACCCCAACGTTTGAGAATCTTCATGTCCATTTCCACTAATACTGTCATATTTCAAGTTCTCATTTCTTCCATCCTAAACTCCCATTATAGCCTCCTAAGTGATTTCCCTAGCTCACCTAAATTAGACACCAGTTCCCCAAAGCAAAGCTCTGCTGTATCTCTCTACTAACAACAAACTTTCAATAACTTGTAAAATCTTTCTAAACGCAAAATTCTATGTATCAGCAAGACACTGATTTATCCCAAATACACCTTCATAACCACACACCTTCTCCTGACTTTCCAGCTCACTGTTCCCTCTAGCTGGATTAAGCGAAACAGCCTCCTGTCTCAGGAAGCTTTCCCTAATCCTCAGCAATTAACTTCTCTTACGCTCCCGAAGCAGTTTATTACTCCCTTAAAGCAACTACTATATTCTGCCCAGATCATAATCGCTAGGTTCTAGATTTTTTTTCCCCCTTGTGAGGTTCCATGAAGCTAAGCATCATGCAACAGATTTTTTTCTTTGGTGAAGGAACTGTCTTTTGCTATGGAAACACTTTGACAGGAACTTAAGCAAAAGCTATGCTTCAAATTGTAAGCATTTCAACAATTCAGAGATGTTAAGAACAATGAATTTCTCAATAAAAGAACTGGGATTCTTTCTTGCAAATCACAGTTATAACCATAACAGTTTTAAGATAACAATTTTAATACTTTACCTGTATGAACTGGGGATGCTGTATATGCATGCATATATGCCTGCTACAGCATATACCAATGAGGTTGGCTCCCCAGCTCCTGGTTCCCACTTTCTTAGAAGGGATGTAATACACAAAGATGGTCCTCCAGGAATCAATTCTTTCCTGTCCATATTACTTGCCCCCTCCCCTGCAAAAAGTGGATTAATCCTGGGGTCAGCCAATTGGACATTTCACCCCTGAAATGTGAAATATGGAGAGAACATAGATCGGAAGTTACTGGACTAAATCACCCCTTTAAAGGAAACATCCAGCAACTTCCAGTCCAGCCCCTGAGGTACCCCATTCTCATATTCTTGGCTTGGTAGTTTAACTCAACCTGTGATTCTAAGTTCTACCTCAATATCCTTCCAATAAATCTGTCTCTTCTCTCATTTTTGAGGGGGCTTACGAGAATCAAAATCAGTCTGTTCTGCTTACAAGCAAAAAAGCCTTAAATTAACTTGATCCTTTCAAAAAGTCATATATTCTTTGAGGATTACATATTTAATGCTCTATCTTTAAGTAGAAATCTGAGCTGAGAAAAAAGCCTCTTCTGGATTTTCAAATTACAACGTAAAAGTTCACTTCCTATATTTTAATATTTAAAATGCTATGACACTATTAAATTAATTCAAGTCTAAGTGGACATTCCCAAATGAGCCTACTGAACATTCAGTCTAGCAGACTACCCACTGTATTCAGAGATTCTGGGTTTTAGTTTTGTTCTCTGCATGTAATTCTCCAGAATGTCAAAGACCCTATACATTGTTATATGCGCTGACAATCTCTTTATGACAGATCACTACTATAAAGTAACTTTATTGCTATTTTCTTCTTTATTAGCACCTTCTCCCTTGACTACAGTTTTAATTTTATCTTTTTCCAATACAAATATCCAAGGTCTTCAAAAACCTTGATTTTCCTAGATCAGAAATTAGATCTGAATTTATAAATGTATATATTTATGAATTGATAAGAAGGTTGTATATTTCAGCCAATAATATCTATGAAGTTCTTTTCAATGGGAATATAAAAAATAGAAAATATTTAAAAAGGTAACTGCTTAAAAGTCAGAGAAATTATAAATTAAGAAAAATGAAGTTACTGATGGTGAAATTCTCTTATAGATAAATAAAAATATTAAACTGAATACTAGAAAGCAACGCTGACCCAAATAGTATTTTTAAAGGGCTACTGGCATTTCTTTTTCAACTATTCCTGAAAAATATGAATTTGATTCCTTAGAACACAAAGGTTTGCTCGAGTATGTTTTAGTCTTTCCTGGTGGCTTTTTTTTTTTTTTTAAGCTACTAACTAAATTCTCACTTCCACTTTGTATTCTACTGAATGAATATGAAATTTCAGCAAATTCTGGGGCATACAAATGGAGAAACTGTCATTTCTTTCTTCTATGAAAAACTACATTGTTCAAATAGTTTTACATAGGTATCCTACTTTTATAATAAAAAATAATTTTAAATACCCGGCCACACGTAAGAAATTCAGTAATTTAAAAAATGAGCACACTTAGAAAACTTCATCCCATTAACATGATTCTGTAACTTCAAGTTTTGTACTGTTCAACTATAACTTTTTAAAAAGCAAAATCTTTAAGAATCACAAGGATACGATTTTTTATCCACAATTCTTGTAATGATCTGAACAACTTTTGAAGACTACTAACTAAATATAAAAATATACTTATGTTTCTTAAAACTTTTGATCTGAAATATGCCAATAATTAAGTCAATCTTACACTGAATACTCAGAAGCCTTTCCTTCAAGAATGAACAATATTTCCAAACTGTACTAGCCATCTAATACTTAAATATGTGCTAAAACTTCAAAGAGCTAATAGCACCATATTCATCAAATCTAAATCAGGATCAACTGTAAGACTCTCCAATGTTTTAAGAATTCTAGACCACTACTGATATTTGAAAGACATTCTTCAGAGCTATTAAAACATAGGAAAAACATATGCCAATGAAGAAAATTTATCTTAATTTTAATTTAAAAATGTCTTTTTTTAACTCGGGGGTTAAACTTTTCTCTTTTTTCTTTTTTTAAAGATTTTATTTAGTTATTTCGGGCGGGGGGGGAGCAAGGGCAGGAGAGCATGCAAACAGGGGGAGGGGCAGAGGGTGAGGAAGAGAATCCTAAACAGACTCTGTGCTGAGTGCTGAGCCTGAAGTGCAGCTTCTGATGCAGGGCTCCACCTCAGAACCCCTGAGATCATGACCTGAGCTAAAATCAAGAGTCAGACACTCAACCGACTGAATCATCCAGGTGCCGCAAACCTTAATTTTAATAAAATTTGTGATGTCAAAATTTTTAGAAATATCTGGAATTTATACACACACACACACACACAGAGCAGAAAAAATCTGAAAAGCAGAAATGTAAAGCAATTTCAATTTTATTCCCATCTAATCTAGCCAAACTCTATAGCACTTGATACATTATAAGGCTATTATCTCCTGAAACTAAAGCTTTTCTCTCCCTACCCAAAATCTAAAATCAGAACTCTATGACAAAAACTATTATTATTATTGGTTTACCCCTTCTATACCTGATTAGTCTTAGGCTCATAGCATATGATAATTTAAGGGTCAACTGAAAAAAAATTACTCTCTAAAGGAACTACACTTAAAGTTCCCCCCACCCTAATTTTAAAAATGAAGATAACATATTTGATACAGGTGAATACTGAAAAAAGCAGAAAGCAAAATATCATATGAAATATAATACTGTAATGCTAAAATAATAAATACTATAAGCAACTATGGTTTGTTTCCTCACCACTGCATTCCCAGCAGCTAGCACAGAACCTGGCACAGAATATATGCTTAACAAATATCTGCTGACTTAAGTAACATCTTAAGAGGTGTGAAGGAATGAAGGAACATAAGCAAACAATGCACAATCAAAAATTACACAAAAATTAAGCGGTAAGAAGAAGGTAACAAAAGGAACTTCGACATTCAGAAAATTTCACACCAGCACATCTTATGTAGAATATAATATGAATTACCATGTAGTAAGCTTTCAATAAATCCCAGCCCCTTTTCTTCCCTGTTTTCCTTTAAACAGAGTACACCTAAAATATTTACTTCACAAAACTCAATGAAATTCAAAAATTTCAAGAATATATCTGCATACCTGAATCTAATCAGTAATATAAAAAGAAAGATGTACTAATTGCACAAATCAGTTGCAAATGTGATGGACTGAATGTGTTCTCCCAAAATTTTTATGTTGAAGCTCTAACACATAAAATAACAGTATTTGGAGATGAGGTCTTTGGGAGGCAATTAGGTATAGATGAGATCATGGGGGTGGGGCCCTAATGATGGAATTAATGTCCTTATTAGAGACACCAGAAAGAGAGGTTGCTTGATGTTTCTCTATTTCACCTCCCTCACACACCCACCCTCTTCTCTCCTTTCCCCTTGCCATGTGAGGACAGAGCAAGAAGGTGGCCTTCTGCAAACCAGGAAGAGAGTCCTCACCATAGCCCAAACATGCTGGCACCCTGATTTCAGACATCTGGCCTCCATAACTATGAGAAAATAATTTCTGTTGTTGAAGCCATCCAATCTATGGTATTTTGTTATTGTGACGTAAGATAAGACAGCAAATCAACTACTGAAGAAAGTGACATATACTACAGAAATATATAAAGATCAAAAACCAAATTATGACCTCTAAAGAGCCCAGCTTGGTAGAGAAATAATTGTTGTATTAAAATACCCATAACATAGAACAGAAAACAATAAATGGAAATTTATGAAGGCAAAGTTACTATATTGTTTGAACATCTGGAAAGGCTTAGACACAAGCAGAGTCACCAAAGGATAAACAGAATCTAGACATAGGGAAACTGAAAGAGAAGAGAAACCAAGTTCCTCTCTCTCTCCCTCCCTTCCTCCCTCTCTCTCACATACACATCTCGAGATTTGGACACAGTAGTTTCTATTATTTTCTAAAGTTAGAAAGAATACTTCTTTAACAGATGAAGACAAGATTTTACTTTTTCTTCCATTTACATATTTAATCCAGCTTTCTACTTCACGTCACATTCTCAGCAAGGCAATTTCAGCCCCCTCAACGCTTGGGAAACCACAAGCAGAAACAGATTAGTAAGCAAACAGCTGCAATAAAAGATGCGATCAATGCATGTCAGAAATATGGTGGTTTCTATTAAGAAAAGGGGATCTGAGAAAGCTTTTCAGCAGATTACTATGTATTTGAATAGAGCTATCTGAACAATCTTAAAAGACAAGGGGAGGTTATGCCATGAGGAAGACTATCAGAGGCAACCAACAGAAAGATGCTATTAGAATTTAATACTAGCAAAATAGAGCACTGCATATTCAGTGAAATGCAAATAATTTGGGCAAGTTAGAAAGGTGCCAAAAGAAAAGACTGGATACGTAAGAAGAACCCAAATCAAGAAAGAATTTTAATGAGTAAGACAGTATTTGCCTCACTGGAAGAATAAAAATGTAAGAAGGAATGATATTAACTAGTAATGTTAACAAGGGAGACTTCAAAGGGAACAGAGTGACCACACATCCTAGTTAGAATAGTCCTGGTCTACATCTGTTCACCTGGTGTTCCACCCAGTTTACCACCTGTACCATATTTAATGAAGTGTTATTAGTAACTGCATTAAAATATGCAGGTTTGGTAGGCCTCTCCACTTTATACTTCCAACTTCTGCCATGATCCTATCAGCTTGTTTATGAAATGCATGGATAATGAAGAGAGTCCTCACTTTAATGTGCAGTTAAATCTGAAAGACAGAAATAACAAATTTATCTTTCTCTCACCATTTCCAGACTCAATGTATCTAACCCTTCCCTTTCAAGGGTTAGTCTGCAGAAGACTTCTCCAGAGGCTAGGGCAGTTAGCTCCTTTGGAGGTAGAAGAAGTGGTCAACACTGCCACCACTAATGTCCCACTGATGTATCAGCCAAGTTTCGGCCTGTGATTTTGCCCCTGAAATACAGAGTTGCCAAGCTACCAATGAGCAGAAGTCATGGGAAATTACAGGTTATGTATATGTAGAGTAGCTAATATTAACACACAAAGCCACTCTTACTGAAATGAAGAATTAAAGCTTCTCTCTCCCCTATGTATATTAAGACTTGTCCAACAAAGCTAGCTAATGGATATAGTTGTGAATAATTATTCACAAATTATATATTACCATATATACATATACATATATATCTGTCCCTGGTTCCTAACACAGAGCTCCTAAAAGCCTTGAAAACAGGGGTGCTAGGACAAACTTTTGTTCTATTTAGTCTTTGGCCCCAGTTCCTGACAGAGAGCTCTTAAAACCTTTGGAATTTCCTGAGTGATAGAAACAGCTTCTATTCTAATGAGGCGACTCTTGATGGGCTCTTCGATGGGGGCTGGTAACCACAAAGACCAAGTGAGGTTAGTAGTTTGGAACTTTCAGCACAGCCTTCCCCATTCTCCAGAGAAAGGAGAGGGGCCAGAAGTGGAGTGAATAATTAATCGTGCCTACATGATGAAGCCTCCATAAAAATCTATAAACTATGGAATTCAGAGAGCTTCCAAAATCATAAACGAGAATGCATCCACATGCTGGGAGGGTGGTGCACCCCAAACTCCCCATGGACAAAAGCTTCTATGTTCAGGATCCTACCAGGTTTCGCCCTATGTTCTCTCTTCATCTGGCTATTCATTTGTATCCTTCAATATCCAGTGTAATAAACCAGTAATCTAGTTAAGTAAACAGTTTTTCTGAGTGCTGTGAGCCACTCTAGCAAATTAACGGAACCCAAGGAGCAAGTTATGGAAACCTCTGATTTTTAACCTGCTGATCCAAACCACAGGTAACAACCCAGATGTGTGACTGGCATCTGAAGGGGTAGACACGTCAATCTTGTAAGATTAAGCCCTTAATTCATGAGATCTGATATTAACCCCACGTAGACAGTGTCTGAAGTGAATTGAATTGTAGGACATTCAGCTGGTGTCATAGAATTACTCGGTATAGGGAAGAAAGCCCACACATGTAGTGTCAGAAGTGTTCTGAGTGTGAGAATAAAGGAGCAACAGAATTTTCCAGGAAATATCTGATTAGATAAGAGGAAAATATCTGAGACTTTTACTTCTACTGAAAATCAAGAACCACAACACTTATAATAAGACTCTGAATCTTCGACAAATAAACATTTATTTCTCAAAATTAAACTTTATTAAGTTTCTCAAATAGGATTCCAAAAGATAAAACTAGAAAACCTGGTTAAAGATCTTGATCATACCCATCACCGTTTTTATTTCACAGGTGAAAGAACAAACTATGAGACACATTTTAAAGCTTGATGCATGCTTTTTCTTATGAAGCAGAATTTTTCAATCTTGGCACCACTGACATTTTGGGTCTGATAATACTTTGTTGTTGGGAGTTATCCTGTGCAATGCGCAGCATCCCTGGCCACTACCCATTCTCAGCAGCATTCCCCCACTAGTAACACCCAAAAATGTCTCTAGTCATTGTCATTTCTGGTCAAGAACCACTGCTGTAAATTTTTGAAAAGGAAAATGAAAACAAATATTACAGATTTAAATGCAAACTTGCGGAAAAAGCCCACATCTCAAAATTGCAAACATCTTCAATTAGTTTTACTGTTAATTATTGCAAAGTCCTACAAGTTTACATAAACACCATAGGTAAGATTAAATATTTTACTTACATTTAAATTAAGAATGTATTTATTCAAAACTAAATTTAGGGGCGCCTGGGTGGCACAGTCGTTAAGCGTCTGCCTTCGGCTCAGGGCGTGATCCCGGCGTTCTGGGATCGAGCCCCACATCAGGCTCCTCCACTATGAGCCTGCTTCTTCCTCTCCCACTCCCCCTGCTTGTGTTCCCTCTCTCGCTGGCTGTCTCTATCTCTGTCAAATAAATAAAATCTTTTAAAAAAAATCTGATAGTGTCTTAAAAAAAAAACAACTAAATTTAAAACAGTAGGAACAATCTTAAGGTAAATCCGTTTTGTGGATTGGATTTTTATTCTTCTTGCTTGAGTATCAGGACTCTAGGACATTTCTGCAATCTCAGAGTGCTCTCAGTATTCAGTCAACCGAAGAGCAAAACGTAGTTTTTTCCCCTCAAAATAACTGGTTTGTTTTGGCCTATTTACAAAGAAACAGGCCAGAACCAGACTGCGAAAAAAAAAATTTACAAGGACAAAATTTCAAATACAGTCATTAAAAAAAAAGACACAGCTCATACTTTGTATCTGAAGTCTCTTTTACTGATAAGTATGACTACTTGTCTATGGAATGTGACTAAAAAGACAGATATATGCCAGAAATAACAATTCATTCCAATCATTAAAAAGACTATTCTTTGCTATATAATCATGACCATCTTTTTTAAACAACTTGCTGCTTGAAACTGTCTTAAGCTCAAATTATTCCTAACACATCTTATTATTTAGAAGTAACTTCATCAGGCTACTTTATTTTTTTATCAATAATAATCTGGCAAAAACCATGAAAAACAAATCATAACTTCATAAATGAGGGAGGAAGAAACTATAATTGGTAATAAACAAAATGAAAGATGCAGGCACAAAATAAAAGCAAATTAAAATGAGATACCATTTTTCATCTATCAGATTTTCAGATTTAAAGCCTAATAATGCTCAGTGCTTACAGTGGTAGAGAAATAACTTTCATATCGTGCTGGTATATATGCGTATGTTGAAAAAACTTTTTGGAAGGCCGGCTGGCAATACCTGACAAAATAATAATGCACATAAACGGCAACCTATACGTCCCATTCTTGCATCTGTGTCAATGTAAATATGTCACTTTAGCACTTTTTGAATTGTTTTGTAACTGTAAACAACCTAAAAACCATCAAAGGACAGGTTAAGTAAGTTACAGTATACCCCAAACAATGGAATACTATGCAACCCCTAAAAACAATGAGGCAAACTTTTGTGTTTTGATAAAGATATCCAAATACAACAGGTAACAAAAAACAAACTGCAGGAGTTTGATACTTTGTTTAAAAGAATTAACACACATTTACATAGAAAAATTCTGTTAATATATAAGAAACAGGTTAAAAGTATAGTTTGATTTTTTGTTGGTACTTCCGTAATAAAAAAAATTTTTAGATGAGACAAGCTTATCTAAGCAGTACTGATTTCCATAATCTTTGTACATGAGTTTTTTCACAGTATGGGCACAATAATTATTTAATTCATGTGATCCATTAAACTAAATATGCAGTTATTCTCACCAAATTTCTCCTTAACCAAAATAAGGATGTAAACAGAAAATGTATGTATCATAGTCTCCATATTCAAGATACTTAAAATATTTAAGACTGAAAGTTTTAAGTATTTAAAATTTTCCACCTGTTCACTCACCTAGTATTTTCTCAGAAAATAATTTTTAAAGTGACCACATCCTGACTGTGACATTGATTTCTGTCATATCCTACAGCAGCTAAGACAGCAGAATCAAATGTCACCGACGATATTTACAAAAAAACTGGATAAAATGACAAGTATCCCCATGAACCTTCTAAAATAAACAGGACAAGACTGGAGAGCTATCAATATCTATACAGGAGGGAGAAAAAGACTACTTGTCTTACAATAGCTCATGAACAGGAAAACCCTGAATTCACTAACAGTACTTACTGAGGAAAAAAGAAAACCAGGCCACATTCTACCCACATTCAAGATTACTCGTTGCAGAAATAACTCTGCTGTGCAAAGTCCCTAGAAAAGGTGGACTTGTCTCCAGATACAGAACTACTTTGAGACAAAATAGCCATAATCTCAAAAATCACCCTGCAGTCACCATGGACAATATCCCTAAAATAAGACCAGAATAAAACAATCTTGAAAAATATCAAATTCACTTTAGTACACAAAAACAGTTCTGAATAGAAATATTTCATCAGTTAAGAAGCTATCTCACCCTCCCTCTTAGAGATATACAATAGTGCAAAAACTATAAATGTACTCCTAATAGCTTATACTTCTCGAATTTCAAACCCTTCTATAGCATATTTTTCTCCAGTTTCAACCCCTGTAAATGGAAATATTACCACCTACCTCCCAATACTGACAGGTTAAGATTTTTGGTTGATTAAGAATAACAAATCCAAAACACATATATTAAAAAGAAAGCTAGGCTCATAGTTCCAACTAAAATATACATCAGTCTCATCACATATAATGCTTCAAATTTACACCTCTGCAAAATTATAATTATTAAAATTTTCAGCCTTTGAGGTTACTGGAAAATAGTCTAAATCACAAATGTTAAGGGTTTATCAAGTAATTTACCTTACTGACTCTTCCAATAAAATATCTCCTGACACATTTTTTCTTAAATCACAAATTACCACAACCCAGCCTCCCCATACTTGCCACAATCCCCGGGAAACTATCTATGGGACGTGTCAGGGCTTAGAAGGTCATATCATGGTATGCCACAAGGAAAGGAAAGATGGGCAGGTACATGAGGTCAGGATTAGATAAGCAGCAAGGAAATCTCAGAAATAACTAGTAACAAACTCCTGTCAAAAGCATAATTTCAAATTCTAAAGATTTTAAAAGAATTCTCAGAGTGCTTCAGTAAAGAGGAAAAATGTGAGAAGACAACAAGGGACAACGGGCATATAAGTACAGGTTATGAGAGGACCTAAAGTCAGAAGTCCTGAGTTTAAATTCCAATTCTCTCACTCACCAGATGCACTGTCCTAAAACTTTTTCTTTTTTAAGATTTTATTTATTTATTCGACAGAGATAGAGACAGCCAGCGAGAGAGGGAACACAAGCAGGGGGAGTGGGAGAGGAAGAAGCAGGCTCATAGCGGAGGAGCCTGACGTGGGGCTCGATCCCATAACGCCGGGATCACGCCCTGAGCCGAAGGCAGACCCTTAACTGCTGTGCCACCCAGGCGCCCCAAAACTTTTAAGTTCTGTAAGTCTCAGTATGCACAAAAACCACTTTAATTCTAACACTAAAGTCTTCTTTTTTTTTTTTTAAGATTTTATTTATTTATTTGACAGAGACAGCCAACCAGCGAGAAAGAGAACGTAAGCAGGGGGAGTGGGAGAGGAAGAAGCAGGCTCCTAGCGGAGGAGCCTGATGTGGGGCTCCATCCCAGAACGTTGGGATCACGCCTTGAGCCAAAGGCAGACGCTTAATGACTGCGCCACCCAGGCGCCCCTAAAGTCTTATTCTTAACACTAAAATTCTAGTCCCTTAAAGATAAATCTCAATTTCAGGTTCACAATTTAAAAATCAATCTAAGACTCTATGAAGGAGTACTGAGAAGCACCACATACAATAAGTAACATTAGGCGAATAAAATTTTAAAAGGGTCAAAAATACTCAAGAGATACCGAGAACCTGCAAGGAGCCTCAACAAATCACAGGGAGACAGGAAAAGAAAGTACAACGTACTGTACGTCTGAAAAAATTCTAAGTCAGATCTAGTTATAGCAAAGAAGGAAAATAAAATAGCCAAAGCAAAGTTTTGGAAAGCAAACTGACTAACTAGCTCAGTCACAAGTATAAAGAGGCTTAATAAGATTTAGGAAAGTCTTGGGCCTAAAGAAAGATCACTGTACCTGGTCAATATGTTTTCGAAAATTCATAGGACTTCATTTTAGTAAGCTGCAAACCTTTTAAGTATCAAAACTGGTATTAAATGTTATTTTAGTACTACTAATTTTTATTTTCATATCAGCGTACAAACAAAATAAGAAATCTAAGATTTACTGAATACCTGCTATTTCAAAAAACTCTATGAAGTAAGTGTTGATTCATTTTCAGCTGGGGAGTGAAAGACATAGAAGGCTTAGGTAACTAACTTGTTCCATCATGTCATTCACATAGATTATAATGAAACTAGAATTTTCACCAAGACTGTCTTCTAAGCTAGGGTCAAACAGATTATAAGCACAGAGACAAGAGAGATACCCTGACAAATACACCTCCAAGAGCATCTTCACTGTACCATGGAGCCTCTCAATAAAGCTTTTCTCCCGCCCCCCCACCAAGTCACATCCGTAAGTAGTAACAAAAAAGCCCTACTTAAACTATCACATATATGGCACATTTTGAAAAAGCACTAGGGGCACTATTACTATTATTTTACATCATTACTAATTTTTTTAAAAGATTATTTATTTGACAGAGATACAGACAGCCAGCGAGAGAGGGAACACAAGCAGGGGGAGTGGGAGAGGAAGAAGCAGGCTCATAGCAGAGGAGCCTGATGTGGGGCTGGATCCCACAACGCCGGGATCACGCCCTGAGCCAAAGGCAGACGCTTAACCTCTGTGCCACCCAGGCGCCCCACATCATTACTAATTTGACACTTAACTATTTATCACATTCAGTCAATGATGTAATCTTTCAATAATATTCAATGTATTTGCTAGGAATGGACTTTGAGCTTGGGTTACAGAAATGCCTATTACACAAGGTAGATAGATTCTACACAAGCAGTGCCAAACCCAGGCAGCCTGATAATACAAACAGGACTGCTGTAGGTGAAACCAGAGAAAGCAAAGACGAGCAATGTAAAGGCCTAGCAAAAATGAAGGTCTAAAATATATTCCTCAGATTCACTGGGTATTTTTAAAGTAAAATGCTTTCACAGACATATGTATTAAATAACAGCCAACATTCTCCTCTTCAACTGTCTATACTGTTTCAGTCACTGAATACATTTAAGGGTTCTGTGTTTTGTTTTGTTTTTGCTATTGATACCGAAACTTGATTTTGGTATAGAAAGACAGATATAGGCAGAAGGATGCAGACAGACACACACACACTTTCGCTCACAAACTCCCATATCATTAAAGTAAAAGAGCTACAGTCCACAAAACAGAAGGGAAGCACAGTAAATTCTGGATCATGAAACCCTTTTTACTAATAAGATGTTTTGAAGCAACATGAAGTTTTCGACAGACTTCCAGTAACAGTCCATAACCATTATGAACGGATGCATTCATCAATCAGCAGGCACAAAGAGATCTCTGGATGTAGATAAAAACCACAGGTGTGTATACAGCTGACACTAAGAATGGCATTCTGTGAACCTCTTTGTGGCTCTGATGAATAAAGTGGTAACAATGACTGGTCTTTCTTACCCAAGTATACACAATGCGATTCTCCATTTTCTTTTCTTTTTTGGTCTCCAAACCAGTCACCTCTACAACATACTCCCAACAGTTAACATCTTTCACCATCAGCATTTTAACATCAACCACTATCACTGCACCCCATTCTCCACTCTTTATCACTATTGCTGCAATACCACCCCCAGGTAACTACTGCCACAACACAGACTCCTGTAAGCTTTTCAAGCTGGAGGAACCTTGGAGATTATCTACTACAAGCTCCTCATTTAGTATCTGAGCATTTAGTAAACTGAGCATTTAAGTGATTTAAACAATGCGAAATACGGGGCACCTGGGTGGCTCACTCGTTAAGCGGCTGCCTTCAGCCCAGGGTGTGATCCTAGGGTCCTGGGATCAAGCCCCACATCAGGCTCCTCCACTGGGAGCCTGCTTCTTCCTCTCCCACTCCCCCTGCTTGTGTTCCCTCTCTCGCTGGATGTCTGTCTGTCACATAAATAAATAAAATCTTTAAAAAAAAAAAAAAGGCGAAATAAAATAAGTAGTTATAGCAGCTTCCATTTAGGGGGTGGGGATGAGAGGGGGTTGTCAATGTGTGCCAGTCACTGTATTAAGCACGTTAGATGTATAAGGAGGAAATTAAAGCACAGAAAACTCAGCCTTGGTCACAGAATAAGTGGTAAAGGTAGGAATTCAAACCCAGGTCTTGTGTTCTCCTGCCTCAAACCAGAGCTCTTTCCCACATAAAGTATATTTCAGACTTGTTTCTTAAACCAAATTCACTGTTTATACCCAACATATAGACAATTCTAATTTTCACTCCAAATTGTAATATTTATAACTACATCCTTCCATTTACTTGAGTCCTCAGAAAAGCTGAGGCAACTATATGTATAAACCCCATTTTTCAGTGAAGAAACAAGCTCACAAATAATGTGCCCAAATTCACACCGAGAAGTCGCCAAGCTAAATTCAAAATTCAAGCCATGCTCCTTCCAAGAATGATATTACCACATGCTAACTCTCATGAAATTATGGGACTAGCCAACTACTAGTAAAAATCTGGACTGAACATAGAAAATATGAGCTCACCTGCACACCAAAGAGATTAAAAATTTGAACTCTACTCAGAAAACAAAGTTAGCAAAGTTTCCAATGCATTAATCAATAGATTTTCTGCAGTATACATGACATATCAGGTTTATACCATGATATGAAGAAACAAATGAAAACGACTACAATTTTCTTCATGTTCATACCTTAATCACTGCAGTTACTGGAACATTTGAAACAAAAGTGCATCCACATAACTAATATTTAATGAAAATCTACCGTGCTTTCTCCGCATACCACTGCGATGGTCATACAGGACAGGACTTCAGGTGGCACACAGAAAATTCGTATTAAGTACATATTTTAGTATTTATAGATTTTAAAGTGACTTAGAAAAATGTAGCTAATGCAACAAATCTGTGGTTTCAGATCTTCTTTCTCACAAGGAGAAAAAATTAACCTAGTGACTATATTTCTGTGGAGGGGTAAAATGAAGGCTTAACTTCTACAATATTTTTCTATTTTGGGGAGCCTGGGTGGCACAGTGGTTAAGCGTCTGCCTTCGGCTCAGGGCGTGATCCCGGCGTTCTGGGATCGAGCCCCACATCAGGCTCTTTCGTTGTGAGCCTGCTTCTTCCTCTCCCACTCCCCCTGCTTGTGTTCCTTCTCTCGCTGGCTGTCTCGATCTCTGTCAAATAAATAAATAAAATCTTTAAAAAAAATTTTTTTTCTATTTTGAAAAAATCTGAAAAAAAAGCCAAACTAGGGAAGAGTATTAAATAATTATATTGATGTTACAAGGATGTGGCAAATATTATGATGGCAGTATAGGAGCCTTGATTTTTTTTTTTTTTAATTTTGGGGGGAGAGAGAGAGAGAGAGAGAGAGAATGGTTGAGTGAGCACACATAAGCAGGAGGGGCAGAGGGAGGGAATCCCAAGCAGAGCCCCAACTCAGATCATGATCTGAGCAGAAACCAAGAGACAGCTGCTCAAACAACTGCGCCACCCAGGAGTCCCGGGAGACTGACATTTTAGAAACCATGTTCAGTAAATACTACTTTGACACAACAAAATTCCCTCAAGAAACCCACAGAAGAAGGATCTAACAGCCTCATTCACTTAAGGAGATTTTATTTACAAAAATGAGGTCTCAGCTGTTGATAACTACTTTTAAGTAACCTAACTTTTATTTTCTTACTGTTATGTCAAAACTGTTCAACACAAAGAACTTGAAACTGCAGGGGGCGGGTAGGGGGGTGGGGACAAAGCTGACTCAATATAAACACTGTCAACACAATAACTACTATTTATTGAGCATTTACTGTTTACCAAGCGATGTGCTAAGTTTTCCATGTACTAAGTACTTATACTATGAGATACTATTATTATTTCTATTTTATAGATGAGGAAATTAACAAGTTTTCATAAGAAGTATAATTATGAGAGGGTGACAGTGGTACTATAGCTTTCTTTCTCTCCAAAACCCCAAATATCAGACATAACTAGACAGCAAAACAAAAAACCAATGAACAAAAACATTTACAATAAAACTACCTGAAAAAACAAAACACCACAAAAACCAGCTGAGAAGGTAGCGAACCTCACAAATCCCAAAGAATAGAAGGTTAAGAAAAGTGACAGTCAGATGACCTGTGTACCTTATCAGGTTCTAAACAACAGAAAGTAGAAGTTATTGTGCACCTGAAGGGCCTTGGAATCAAAGAACCACGAAACCGTGAACAAGCATTCACTAGAAATCATGACGGGTCAATCTGAGAACAGCAACTGGAACTGAACGGGTTTTGCCCACTCCACTAGTGAGTGAACAAAAGGAACCCAGTGTGAAAGCTGAAGGAGAGCAGCAGTCTTGCTCCAATAGGATCCTGAAAGTGACCCACCAGGGCTCCCATCCAGAGATGACCCTAGTATGTGGAGAAGGACAATAAAGATGAAGGAAATAGGGTCCAAATAAGAGTAGGAGTGAAAAAGAGAACCTGGAAATTTCAGAAAGCAAATTCCATGTTCTTAAACACTTTACAAAAAACAATGAGAGAGCTCTGTGAAATTAGAAAAGCTACTCTGAACCCTATTTCCTCCTCAAAGGTCAGGAAAACTAATTTCATGTAAAAATGTACAAGACAAAAACATCAAGGTCAAAACCGGTACAAAGTAATTATAAGGGAAAAAAGTAAGGGGAACAAATATCCCTACAGACCATGAACGGAACCTAGAAAGACTTGTCCAAAACAAGTCAAAACTGTATGATACTATTTCAAAATGAGATAAAGACACTGAGAAAAAATGATATAAGTTAAAATTAGAGAAACTTAGAAAATGAGTTTTAAAACAGAATTTGGCAAATGATTAGAAATTTTAAGAATTACTTCAGGAAATAAACTAAACTAGTATATGAGAATGAAAGAACATAACAGATATCACAGTAAGAGTTCTTTAAGGAAATAAATTTTTAAAAATCAAAACAAAATTTAAAATTTCACCTTGAAGACACTTATCAAGAGAATGAAAAGAAAAGCCATGAAGCTGTAGCAAGGACTTGTAAATCCTATGTCAGATAAAGGTCTTGTATCTGTAACATATAAAGAACTCTCAAAAACCAATAAGAAAACAACTCAATTTTTAAATGGACAAAGACTCGAAGAACCAGTTTACCAAAGATACAGGAATAGCAAACACATGAAAAGATGCTCAACATGATTAGTCATTAGGGAAATACAAATTAAAACCACTTTGCAATATGTGCCTAATAGAATGACTATAGCAAAAAAGAAGGACCATACTAAATGTTGAAAAGGATGTGGAGAACCTTAACTCACTTCCCATTAATACTGGTGGGAATGCAAACTGGTGCAATCACTCTAGAAAACAGTCTGGCAGTTTCTCAGGAAGTAAAACATACACCTACCATATGATCCAGCCACTCCACCCCTAGGTTTTTATACAAGAAAAAAGAATGTATATGTCCATACAAAGATTTGTACACAAATGTTCATAGCAGCTTTTTTGATAACAGAAAAAAACGAAAATAATCCAATTGTCCATCAACAGGTGAATGTATAAAAAAAACCTGTAGGATGTCCATATAATGAATACTACTCAGAAATAAAAAGGAATGAACTGCTGATATCCAAACATGGATCTCAATTATGTTGAGTAAAAGAAGCCAAAGAATACAAACTGTATGATTCCATTTATATAAAATTCTAGAACAAGCAAACTAAAGTGATGAAAAGAGTTATCTTTAGTTGCCTGAGGGGAGAGGAGCACACCCAGAGAAGGAAGATTACAAAAGGGCATGGGGAAACTTCTGGGAATAATGAATGGATATGTTCACAATCCTGAGTGTGGTCAAAGTTTGAGTACAGATGTCAAAATTTAGCAAATTACGTATTTTCAATAAATGAAGTTTACTGTACCTCAACAAAGCTGTTTTTTTAAAAAACAGGAATAAGGAAAAAGAATTCAGGACAAAATAAATACTGAAGATGCACAAAGATGGTTGACATAGGAATACAAGGAGTCCCTGAAAAAGAAAACCAAAGGAAATAATTTTATTTCCTGAAATGAAAAAAAAGATAAGAGGGGCGCCTGGGTGGTACAGCAGTTAAGCGTCTGCCTTCGGCTCAGGGCGTGATCCCAGCGTTATGGGATCGAGCCCCACATCAGGCTCCTCTGCTATGAGCCTGCTTCCTCCTCTCCCACTCCCCCTGCTTGTGTTCCCTCTCTCGCTGGTCTCTATCTCTGTCGAATAAATAAATAAAATCTTAAAAAAAAAAAAAAAGATAAGAAAAATCTGAAAATACATATTGAAAAAGCACACCACATACCTGAGTATACTGACCCAAAATGCTCAACACTAAAACAAAAGTCCAGAAAAATTACTGCACTCAACAGAAAAAAATTCCTTGGGAATCTAGGCAAGAAGAGTATGTGGCTTTTAAAAAGGTAAAGAAAATTAGATTATCATCTGATTTGTGACAGGAACTCTGAGTTTGGGGAAACAATGGAATTAACATATTTAAGCTACTCAAGGGCAAAAACTGAGAATCAAAGATTTCCAAAATGACCTACAAGAATAAAGGACACTAACTGTTAATAATATATAAAAACTCAGGAAATGTTCCCATGAGCTCTGCCAAAAGACTCTAGTAGAAAATGAACTTCAGACAACCAACCTGATTAGAGATACTGACCTAAGGACTAGCGGTGAGCATTTGACACAGAGCTACTATAAAAGTAAGAGTAAATGATGGTTAAAAGAGACTTCTGAGCTATATGCTCAGATAACTTAGTACAACTACTTTTCTTAAATGGGGACTACAAATTGGGAGAGTATATGAACAATTCTGATGTTCTTAGTAATTACATTGGTGATGTTGGTATTATTAGACTTTTCCCATGTCCTTGAGAACCAGAATTGTTGGGGTGGAAGAAGTAAAACACTGTAGTCCTGATTTTGAATTGGAAGCATCAGTATGAATCACTTAGTATTTTATTAGTTCTGTCCACTGAAGAGGTTAGAAACAATTACTAACTCAGTAATATAAGCATCTTTAGTCTCCAGGTTGTAGTCTTTAAACACCACTTCCCACTAAAAGACACAGCTTCTTGAGATATGTCTGATTCTAGGTCTGAGCAGGACTGAGCTTAGACCATATTCTAATACCACAAACTATGGATACTATCAAAGGCTACTAAGAATCAAGTCAAAAGGACTCTGGAATCAAATGAAAGAGGCTCCCACAGACCAAACGTGGGACAGTACGACCATCAAAAAGAGTAACTGCAACTAAAACTTACCAAATGTTTAAATCCACAACTGAAACCTATCAAATGTTCAAAATCATGACTGAAATTCACCCCATGTTTCTTTTTATTCAGCACATAATATACACTTGGCATTAAGTTACAAACTGTTACCTTCAGTAAAGCATCCTTTAAGGAAATGTCCCATTTTCAGGACAAAGTAACCTTTTCAACATAAAAATAATTTTTTGAAGCAGCCAAAACCAACAAATTTGGGGATTGTTTTAGACAGATAATCTCTGTCTTCATTACGGTTTAGTATGCCAGGTCTTAGCATCTTTCCCAACTTCCTACATTAGATGTTTACAGGTAATTTTTAAAAGACCAAAAAGGAAAACTGCTCCAGTACTCTTTAAAATTTTCCTACAACCTCCTGCTCAGTAAAAACCTATAATTTTAAAATCTCTCTAAAGCTAAAAACACAAGTGTCAAATTGGGCTTTTTTAATGAAAAATAAATAGCCTAGGCTGTCACTGATTTTCATCCATAAACAAAGTCCATATAGCTCTTCTGTAAATGATTTCCTGCTATAATGTATCAATGAAAACAAAAACTATGGAATTCTTATCTCAAGAAATCCATCCATCCTAAAACACCAAAGAGATCTGATCTGCTGTTCTTTTCATTTTATTAAAATCTCAGAAGTTAGACAAAGCTCAGTTTAACCATAAATGGATGACAGAAACTTTGCAAATTTCAGAATCAAAAGGCATGCTCATGTCGATTAAAAAAAAAAGATTAAAGCTAAATGTGTAAATGACAAATTTAAAAATACTTTCCAAATTTTATAAAGAATCTAACACCACCATTTTAATACAAAATACTTGAATAAATGTAAAAAAACGTGGGGGGGGGGCTGGAAAGGGGATGGCAGAACTTAAGTCCTCTATCAAGACAAAGTAATTGTCCACAAAAATCAGGTTAAATTTCCCTAGCCACATGGTGATCCAGTCTGACAGGATATTAAGAAGTTTTCTTTCAGAAGTTTTCAACTATTTACAGCCAACGTAGTTTATCAAAAGAGAAGACACTTTGTACAGACCTGATAAGGAGAAGAGGTTTTAAGTATTTATCTCCAAATAGTTTGATATAATCTTGTGTATCAAAACTCTGAAAGTAAAAGCTTCTCCTCTTCATATTGTAGAGAGAGAAGTTTGGACCAACTAACAATTTGAAAGAAATAGAGGCAATCTAAGAATTTATGATTTAGGGATAATTTATTTTTGAAAGCTGGCAACTAGTCATTTTTAAGCTTATCTACATAAATACCAGTTAGTTATGTTGCATCAATTTTTAAAATCAAGATGTTCTAAGACAGACTATAATTCAGAGGCAAATAGAGCTTTTTCTCCTAAAGGGTTCCACTTTTTAAGTGGAATAAATAAAAATATCACAGACACATTCTTAAGTTGACTGGTAATTTTAATAAAGCACTACGGAGACTCAGCTTATCTACGTGACTACTAAATCAGAGGGTCTTTTTTCCTTTCTAAAATTAGCCTAGTTATTAGAAGGCTACATATATTACAACCACAAGAGAATCTTGTGAGAAATGAACATCTGCTAATAAAGCCCAAGAAAGTATACATCACTTGCTAAAGCTTACACTCATAGTAGGCCTCAAAAAGAATTTTAAAAATAGACAGACCTAGGGGAGCCAAAAGAAAGCTTATTTAGTAACACTGCACCCAAAGAACCCTTTCTCCTTCTACTCCCCACCCCCTACAAAAAAAAAAAGAGTACAAAGGAAGTCACCAAATCTGCACTGCTTTCTACAAATTAACTTAGTGATGACAAAAACAACTCCTGCAACACAAACTACACACACAATGAACTGGAACGGTACTTACAAAAACAGTCCTAACTTCACAGTGTAAGTTTCACATTCACAACATTTGGAAACAAGCCTAATAAAATCCTGAGCATATGTAACAAGTTAGCTATCCTAGAAAGTTTACAGGACAGTCAAAACTGTAGCATCTGGAATTTGTCAGATAATCACCCTAAGTCCTCAGGAGAATAAATAGAAGTGACACTTCAAACACCCACATATATAAATATGACAACAAAGGTTGGATACAGAACAATATGAGAAAATACCACCACCAAAAAAAAAAATTAAGACATAATCAAAGCCACAAAATTCTGGAAATAAGCCTGCTAGGGCCAAAAGGGTCATAACGGGATAGCCATTCTTTTCTCTAGCTCTTCAGACTAATAAATTCTAAATCTACAAAAGCACAGATATAAAGAAAACTTTAACAAACTTTTAACGCTCATTACAGAGTATGCATAAGGGAAATAAAGCATATGCGCTCAGTAAATGCTTCAAATAAGTGGAGCTTGTACAGCTGTACAAAGATTATTCAATTCTTCTGAAATACACTTCTTTCCCTCTCCTAAGCAATTCTGAATGATACCTGGGAACATAACAAGGAATACATGTTTTCAACTCACATTGTCTCTCCAGTCTTGGCTACATGACAAAGAAACTGATCCAGGACAGGACAGACTTCCTTTTTTCCCCTCTTCTCAAAATCTAAATAAGGGAAGAAAGAAAAATTATCAGTATTTTCAAAGTCCATCAACCATTTCCAGCGCACTATAAAAAAAGACTTTTCTCCCAGTTCTTCCTCAAATATTAAGCAGTTAAAAAAAAAAAAAAGCCTCTTAACCAAATATCCACCTCCGACTCTCAAAGTTCTACTTCCAACACTGGTCTCTTCACGTTGTAACAAGAATCCTCCTGAAGGGGGCACTCAACTTCTCCACAAATCATCCTTAATGCAGTGTTTCTCAAAGTGTGGTCCGGGGGAACACCAACATCAGATTTATCTGGGACACCAGTTAAAATACAAATCCCAGGCCTCAACCCCCGTAAATTGCTTATCTAGGGAAAGTTCGTAAATCTGCGTGTTAAGAAACTGAAGCTACCTCACGTAGCCGTTTCCAAATAATTTTGGATGTCAATGCATAATTGTGAAAACGCTGAAATCACACGCTATTCTGAGTTTGAGAACCACCGTTCTCAAGCCTGTTGCGTGGAAGAAGACCACCTTAGAATTAGGGCGCGTGGAGGAATGACTTCAGAAGCTCTGTAAAAGACTTCCTGAGACACTTTAAAGTTGCTCTGCCGCCCTCCCCCTACCCCCACCCCCCCACCTTCTACTTTTTCTTTCACCCCGACGCCTGGCGTGCGGGGGCCTTACGGAAAACGTAGCCTACCCGTAAGGGGGCTGCGGGCCCACGACCTCTCCCTGGAGAGGTGGGCGAGAGGCTGGGGCCCCTACCAGAGCTTCCCCGGCTCCCCTCCCCCAGCCCAGACGCCGGCGGCCGACACAAAGCCCAGAGCGGGCGGGAGGGAGCTGCCCACAGGGCTCCCCGCCCCTGGGGAGGTGGGAGGGGGATGGGAGCCGGGGAAGCGCCCCCCCACCCCCGCTCCAGCCCGGCCCGGCCCTTCGGAGCCCCCTTCCCAGAAAGAGAGGAGAGGGGGCCGCGGAGGGTGAGGAGGAAGGGAGAGGGGGCAGCTACCCCCACCTTTCAGCGCCTCCTGCAGCCTCTCGACGTCCATGGCTTCCCGGAGTCCCTCGCAGCCTCCGCCTCCCTCCGCGGGTCTCCCGGGGACCGGAACGCCTCCCCCCACCCCCCCGACGCCCTCCCCCTCCCTCGCACACACTCCGGCACGCAGGCGACCGGGGGGGGCACCGAAGGGAGCCGGGGGAAGCGAGCGAGAGAGCGAGACCGAGAGAGCGAGCACCTCCCCGAGCCGCTACCACCAGCCCTCCAACATGGCGCCCGGCACGTCACCGCGCGCACGCTCCCCGCCGCCGTCCTCGCGCCCGCCGCGCGCCCCGACCCGGAGCCCGAGAGCGCGTGCGCGGCAGAGGCGTGCCCCCTGGGCAGTGCCGGAGACCCGGCAGGCGCCGGTCGCCCCGCCTTCTCGTTGGCGTTGGCCCCCGGCTTGCCTGCGCTGTACTGCAAGCGGAATGGACGCGGCCGGGGGTGGGGGTGGGGGTGGGGCGGCAGCAAGCCTACTCCCCAGATTGAGTCCTTGCCATTTGCTAGCTGTGTGATGTTGATCAATTTACTGAGCCTCTCTCTGAGCCTTACTTTCCCGGTCCGTGCAATGAAGGCACTAGTATCGACCACCCTGTACAGTTGCTGGGAGAATTAAGTGAGTGTGTACACACAGCCACAGAGTACGCATAAAAAACCCACTCAGTGTGATTAATAATCCTACCAAGAATACCTCCGTGCCTGAACCCAACACTCATCACTGACCTAGCTTGAAGAGAAGCGATACATACAAGAAAGATTA
Source organism: Ursus arctos (assembly GCF_023065955.2). Lineage (NCBI taxonomy): Eukaryota > Metazoa > Chordata > Mammalia > Carnivora > Ursidae > Ursus > Ursus arctos. Next base: position 53,116,466 of record NW_026622808.1, on the reverse strand, counting down.
AAAATTTAGGGATTGGAACCACCTGGATTCAAAGCGCAATTCGACTACTCCTGTGTGACCCTGGACTAGTTATTTAAACTGACAGAGCTTCGGTTTCTTCACCTACAAAATGAGGGATTGTAAAACGCCCCCGAGGCTTGACTGAAATGCTGAATATGAAGCATTTAGCACGGTGCCTAGAACCTGTAAACACTCGGTTAACGTGGCTGCTGTTTTTATCATCATGATTTGGATTGTGTTACATAAGCACCCAGGAAGTTAGGGCGGGACCTCAGAAGTCCTCTCCAACCCTGACATTCGCAAATGGGAAAGCTGAGGTGTGGAAAGTTAGTCTGGCAAAACGGCACCAGAACCCAGAACATCTGGCTTCCAGCCAGCGTGCTCATTCTTATTATCTTCTCTTGTCCCTGAGCTTTTCAGGGAAAAGATAGCGAATTGTTCCACCTTGTCTTCTGAAAGCCTAGCACAAAGCCAGGAAAGGAAGGAAGGAGAAGAGGGAAGGAGGGCGGGAGGAAAGAAGGCTATTTTTGACTTGCGTTAGAAGGTGCGAATTTGGACACAGCGCTTCCAACCGCTGACCCTCTTAAAGATAATGGCTCTGACCCTGACCCTGGGTGGCAGATGTAGGCAAAAGCTCCCCAAACCCAAAATGCTTCCCATTTTGCCATCAGAGAACCAGTCCCTAGTATCTTTAGACCCTTTCATTGTTCAGAGCATCCAGTTAAATAGCCTTGCAGAGGGACGCATGATAAACACTTACCATGCACTGCTTTTAGTTTATCATGGTCCCTTCTAGTCTGCAGGGGCCTATTCTGTAGATAGCAAAGCCGAGCCCTTCTCTCTGCCACTCTGTCCTCTGTTTAGGCGGGTCTGTTTTTTGTAAGACCTGTGTGAGACCGTATAGTTACTACTAGCCATGTGTGGGTATTTACGTTTTAATTAATTTTTTTTTAATTTAAAATTTGGTTCTCGAGTTTTTCAATAAAATTCATTTCTCAGTCACACTAGCCACATTTCAAGAGCTCAAGAGACACATGTGACTATTGTACTGTCAGACACAGATCAAGAAAATCCCATTATCAAGGTGCCTGGGTGGCTCAGTCAGTTAAGCGGCTGACTCTTGATTTTGGCTCAGGGCATGATCTCGGGGTGGTGAGATAGAGCCCTGGATGGTAGGGCTCTGCGCTCAGCAGGGAGTCTGCTTGAGATGCTATCCCTCTCCCTCTGTGCCTCCCCCTGAGCACATGCGGGTGTGCTCTCTTTCTCTCTCCTTCCCTCTCTCTCTCTCTCTCCCTCTCTCTCTCTCAAATAAATAAATACATAAATAAATTAATTAATCTTTTTAAAAAAATAAAAGAAAATCCCATTATCACAAAAAGTTCTCTTGGTTAGAGAACATACCATGCTAATTTCTTCCATGTTGCTTTGCCCGTTTTCATCAGCTGTTCCCCTCACTTGGAATGCCTTGACTTCAAAATGCTGGAGAAAGTCTATGATAGGAGGCAAAGTACACAAAACAGTGACAGGCTAAGGGAATCAGGGTAAGTGTCCCAGGAGAAATTAGTGTTTAAGCTGAGACCTGAATCATGAGAGGAAGGTAGCTAAGTGAAGTGGAGACGAAAAGCTTGAAAACAGAAGCCATTGTTGCACAGGCTTTGAAACGAGAAAGAACTAGATGGTTTCTGAAGAGTCATAGGAAATTCAGTCTGCCCCAAATTGAGAGTGCAAGGGCAGAAGAGGCAAGACACGAGGTTGAAGCATTACTTCCTTTGGTTCATTCCTTCCTTCTTCCTTGGAATTCTCCTCTTGCCAATGTGCATCCCAGTCTCCGTGATTGCTAGAGGTTCCTACGAATACTAATTCCACTGGAGGAAAACAGAACACAAATGTGACAGTCATTTGCCCCCGGTAATCCTTGCCTCCTGGAATTGATGCCCTCCTGTAGTCTCCTCCCACACTGAATCAGAGTTGGTCAGGGTGACCAACAAAAGCACAGTGGAAGGGATGGCATTTGACTTCTGAAGCCAGGCCTTAGGAAGTGCTGTGGTTTCTGCCTCACTGTAGTGGAAGCCAGCTTCCATGTCAGAGCACTGGAGCAGCCCTGTGAAGAGGCCCCAAAGTAGAACTGAGGCCTTCAATGTGGGTACACCAGCCCCAGGAAACCCTTCGAATGACAGCAGCCCTAGCTGGCATCCGGACCACAGCCTTATGAGGGATCCCAAGCCAGAGCTACGGATCTAAGTCGCTTCTCAATTCCTGATCCACAGAAACTACGGAAGATGAAAAATGTCTATAATTGTTCTCAGCTTCTAAATTCTGAGATAATTGTTACACAGCAATAGATAACTAATGTAAGAAATGAAAATATTAATAGTAATAGCTAACATTTATTCAGTATTTTCTATGTGTCTAGTATTCTTCTAAGCACTTTACAAAAATGTCTAATTTCATCCTTGCAAATATCCTATGAGGCTAGTGATATTACCCCCACATATAGGAGAGAAAACAGGTATAAGAGGTGAACCAACTTGCCCAAGTTCACACAACTAACTACACAGGCAGGTGATGACCCATGATTCAAATCAAGAGTCACTGCAGAGCCTTTGAAATTTTTCTTATCCTCAAGAAGGTTGCAAACTACCTAGAGAGATAAGATGTGGGCACAGACTCTGAGGCAAAGTAGAAGGCAAGTATGCAAATCAGGTGGTCAAAGGCCTGTGAAATTTCCTCCAGGCAAGGATGGAAGCTGACTTTTAGAAGGGCCTCACTTAAAGGTTGTAAAAGATTAGCACCAATAGGGAAGAAGCCTCCAGGCAGAGGGAGTGGTATTAACCAAGCCAACAGTCCTGAAGGGCCTCCTAGGTACTGGGGGAAATGATGGACCTTGAACAAACAAGAACCTGCAGGAAGACTGGCCCATTGCTCTGAGCGCATCCAGGAGAGAAAAAGCTGAGCTTAAGAAGACAGATTCACAGTAGGAAGTGGAAGAAGGAGAGAGAGAAATGGGAGAGAGAAAACACCTGTAACTATATCAGAGAAAATGTGCAAGGATGTTCTTATAACCCCAGAGAGAATTACTGGAGTTTGTCCATCCCTCTGAGATGAGTCTGTGGGAAGGGAGGAGAACAGGGGATTGAAGAAAATTCTAGAAAAACCACACCACATCTACAAGGGCTGGAGAACAGGGAATAGGCAAAGTTAAAATACCACAGTTAAAAGCCGTGGAGGCTTTTTGCTTTTCATGGCCTTTTATTCATGCTTTTTAGTCCTTATTTATATATCACGGTGGATACCAAGATGAAGCTGAGGCAGGAAAGCGGACAAATGAAGGTGAATACAATTTTCTAAATAGGTAAGAGGGTAGCTTCACATATCATCAGGGTTAACTTTTTTCCAGACATTTTCAAGAGCTAACAGTTTTTTATTGGTCTGCTCAGAAAGACCCTTGGTTGTTTTCTCCAGCACCAAGACGAGTGTGATTGCTGACCCCAGCCATGTTGGTCTGAAGAGTGCCGGGAGGAGAGAGTAAGGACTGCCTAGGTGGATGACTTAATTAAGGAGGGTTGTGATAACGAGAGTTCGCCTCAAATTGTGTGAAAGAAAAGGGGAATTTATTAGGAGAGAAGGGTATTCCATGGGATCCAGGACTCTCATCAAACCCATTAGCCATTCTCTTCTTAAGCTCTACACATCTTTCTTTCTCCCTCTCTCTCTGAATCAGTGTTTACTGTTCATAAAAAGATGCCCTCATTTCCAAGGACTTGCTGAGATAACTGACCAGTATCTCTCAGTCACAACCCGACTTGGACCAAGTGCCCACTCAGCTGTGGCCTGGAACGCAGGGTCTCCCGGTGTAAACCTGAAGGCTTTGACCATGAATGTGGGGCAGCAGGACCAGGGAATGGAGAATTCCCAGAGAAGTAGGGGGTGTGGTGACCAGAGACCCCCAGAGATGACTACAACAAGGGGCCCGATTGTCCCTAACCTAATTTACACAGGAGGCAGGATGGTGCCCTCTGGAGCCCAAGCCAATGAATAATCTGAAAGTTCATCCTGATTGTGGGTGTTGTTTAAAAACACAATCGTGGGGCGCCTGGGTGGCACAGCGGTTAAGTGTCTGCCTTCGGCTCAGGGCGTGATCCCGGCGTTATTGGATCGAGCCCCACATCAGGCTCCTCTGCTGGGAGCCTGCTTCTTCCTCTCCCACTCCCCCTGCTTGTGTTCCTTCTCTCACTGGCTGTCTATCTCTGTCAAATAAATAAAATCTTAAAAAAAAAAAAACAATCGCATCATCCTTTATGAGAGTACAGTCTTCCAGTGCCGGCAAGAAATTGCATGTCTCTCTCTCCCTCAGGCAGGGCTAGATAGGTACTAATCAATTCTTGCTATCGAAGTCCACTTTTTAGCCTAGTCTCTCCCTCCCTCTCTCTCTCATACATTATATGTATATATACTGTGATGATTAATTTTGCATGTCAACTTGTCTGAGCCACAGAGTGCCCAGGTACCCAGTCAAACATTATTCTGGGTGTTTCTGGGTGAGAGTAACATTTAAACTGGTAGACTAAGTAGAGCAGACTGCCCTCCCTAATGTGAGTGGGACTCATCCAATCAGTTGAAAGTCTGAATAGAACAAAAAGCTAACACCTCCCTCCCACCCACCCCACCAAGAGAAAACTCTTCATGCCCAGTGGCTTTCTAACTGGGTCATTGGCTTTCTTCCTGCCTTTGGATTCAAGCTGAAATGCTGACTCTTCCTGGGTCTCAGGTCTATTGGCCTTTGGACTAGAACTACACCACTGGCTCTCCTGGACCTTCAGACTAGACTCACACTGGAATTAAACTATTGGCTCTCCTGGGTCTCCAGCTTGCAGACTGACCCTGCAGATCTTGGTGCTTTCCGACCTCCAGAATCACCAATTATTGTAAACCAACTCCTTATAATAAATGAACACACACACACACACACACACACACACACGCACCCCCTATTGGTTTTGTTTCTCCACAGAACCTTGACTAATGCATATACACATACAATATTCAATAACTGAACATGATAAAATTGAATGGTATACTGCTTCAAAGTAAAGGGTCTAACATCAAACAGATCTGGGTTTAACTTCTGGCTTATCACTTCCTAGCTGAGGGAACTCTGGTAAATGATTAATATCAAAATGCCCCACCTTCCTCATCTGCAAATCGGAGATGGTGGTAATACCTCGCTCAGAGCTCTGCCGTGAGATTTAAGCAAGTGATCTGACTCAGTCAACATGAGCTAATGTTGTTACTTAGGGTAAGAATGACAAAAATAGTACTTCTGACTTTGTTTCCTTTTTAAAAAAATCATTTCAAACTCCACAAATAAGTTGCAAATACAACAGAAAGAACATTTTCTTAAAAACACTTGAGAGTAAGTTGTCAAACACATTCTTCCAAGCTCCTGAAATGCGGGTCCTGCAAGGGCCTTCTGCCGCCTAACCACAGTCAAGATCAAGAGGTTAGCGTTGATAGATGATCTCCATTCGATCCCCAGACCCTATGTAAGTTGTACCAATTGGCCCACTATGTCTTTTCTGGGAAAGGATGCAGTCCTGGAGCACATGTTACATTCAGTGGGTAGGTCTCTTTAGCCTCCTTCAGCCTGAGGGAGTTCCTCAGTCTTTCCTTGGCTTCCATTACCTTGACCCTGTTGAAGATTATAATTGTGGACTGTCCCGCATTTGGGGTTTGTGTGATATTTCCTCATGATTCGGTTCAGGCGATGCATCTGGGGCAGGAATGTCACAGAAGGGATGTCGTTCTTCTCGTTCCATCCTAGTAGGTGGCCCACAATTTCAATTTGTCTCCTTACTGATGAGGTTCACTTGGGTCATGTGATTCAGGTAGTACCCGCCAGATTTCTCCTCTGTGAGGTGAACCCGCCAGATTTCTCCTCTGTGAGGTGAACCCACCAGATTTCTCCTCTTTTCCCCTTTGCGACTGTGTTAGTTTACTATGGCTGCTGTAAGAAGTTACCACAAACTGGGTAGCTTATAATAGCAGAAATATATTTCCTCACATTTTGAAGGCCAGGAACCTGCGATCAAGGTGTCAGTGAGATTGCACCCCCCCTGGAGGCTCTCTGGGAGAAACCACTCTTTACCTCTTCGGGCCTCTGCTGACTGTTGGCACTCCCTGACACGTGGCTGCCTGCATCAGTCCAAACTTTGCCTCCGTGGTCACTTGCTTCTTCATCGTTCTGGCAAATCTCCCTTGACGTTACTCTTGAAAGGACACTAGTTATTGGGTATCGGGCCCACCTAGCTAATCCAGGATGATGTCCTCCGCTCCAGATTCTTAAGTTACATCTTCGAAGACCCTTTTCCCCAATAAGGTAACAATCACAGGTTCCAGAGATTAGGACATGATGTTGGGGGCTACCATTCAGCCCACTATAGTAATTTAAAGTGCTTTGTGGCAAGGGACTTTGAAACTTGGTAAATATCCCATATCTCATCAAACTTTCACTCTTCAGTTTTCATATCCATTGATGTTTCTTGGTTGAATTAAATATTACTATGATCGTTGCCAAATGGTGGTTTTCTAACTCCATCATTCCTTTTACATTTCTAAGTTGGCAATATAACCTAAGGAAAGCATCATCTCACATTTATTCATTTTTTAAATTTATATTAGTTTGGACTCATGGATTCCTATTCAGTGGGTCATGATTCATTACTATCATTATTTATTTTAATACCTGAATTGTTCTAGACTTGGCCATTAGGGCCTTCATCCAGCTGGCTTCTGCCTCCTTTTGACATGGGCCTATCAACCTTGGAGCACATCTTCATTTTCTGGTACAAGACATCATTCCAGGCTCATCTGGCATCTTCCCTTCCTCAGCCCTGGAATTAGTCATTTCTTCAAGTCCTAATTTCCTTTAGTGGAGAATGCTATGTAGGAGTTTGGATGGGATTGCTAAGGTGTTCCTTGCCATTAATATGTTATTGCTCCCAGACCCTATTGGCAGACAGAGCTAGAGAATATAGGCATGTATTCATACACATAAACACCCACGAATACATTTATTTCTATATCTATCTATATAAACATATATTTGGAACCAAGAGTTCACAGCTTCTAATTCCAATCCAACACTGGGGGATTCATTCTAGTTTTTTCCCTTTCCATATGTACAAGGCTCCAACAGTAAAAAACCTGCTGCCATTATCCTCAATATATTTATTTATTAGATCAATCTTCCTGGTTACCAACTTGTTACCATTGCCAGTCCCTTTAACAGTGGCCTTCTTACCTCTCTGGGCTCTGATACCCTGCACCAGGCTACCTTCCGCCACTCCCCTGTGGATTCCTGCTTTCTTTGGCCACACTTAACTGGCTTGAGAGTGAATTATTTGGGAAGGAAAGATAAAAATTATTAGTATTTATAATAAAAATAATAATAGTAACTTTTAATTCCTCAAATAGTTGATAATGTGTCATAAAGCAATTCAAAGAATCCAGGACAAGTAGAAGTCTCTCCTCCACCCCGTACCCACCACAGCTGTAGGAAGTGTAGTGAGTTTGCTGTAAGTCTTTCCAGATGTTTATTAGGTGTTTACAAGTCTCACCTGTATCATTACAGCAGCCTCCAACAGCTCTCCTGCCTTCTATCCTGATTTCAACACAGCAGCCAGGATCCCTTTAACAAGATCAGATCATGTCACACCTCTGCTCAAAGTAACCCTCACTGGACTGAAAGTAAAAGCCACCGTCCCTACAGTGGACCACTCTGCCACTCCACAGCCCTCGTCTCCTACCACTGCTCTCAAGCCCTTCTTCAAGCTGTTCCAGCCTCACTGGCCTCCAGGATATACCCTCAACCTGTGGGTACGCTCCCTACTTAGGATGATGCCTTTGCTTTTCTTGGATTTGGCTATTTTCTGGCTTGTCACAAGGTATGTCACATTTGCAATTGCCTGATCACATGTGGATTTTATAGTGTTACCACTTGCCAGGGGCGGAGTAGGTAGGGTGGGTAGGAGTAGGTAGACTTGCCTCTACCAGCAAGTCTATCAGACTTTACCAGCAAAGTCACAGGCTTGCAACCTAAAGCTGACCCAAGGAAATTCTCAGACCTGAATATTTCCTGAGTGTGTATGTTACACCAGGAACCCGTCTGTGGACATAGCCTTGAACAAGGAAGATGGGATCCTTGTCCTCATGAATCTTACAGTCTAGTAGGACGGACAGTTGTAAAGGAAGTAGACAACTACATAAAAGCCCAGGTGTTGCAGATTGTAGGAAGCACTATGAAGGAAATCAACAGGATAATATGGTGTGAGGGCCATGTGGGCAGGCCCGTCTGGATGGGAAATCAGAAAAGGTGTCTCTGGAGAGGTGACATTTGGGTTGAGACCTAAGCCATGTTGGGGAAGAATTGGGGAAATGAGAGACAAGGCTTTGAGAAAAGAAAGGAAATGGTGTATTTTAGAAACCTGAAAGAGGGCTGGAGCACCGTGGGTGAGTGGAGAACAGAGCACGGGCAGCAAGGGGACACTGGACACTGTGGGTCTTCCTGAGACATCCTACTCAGTTCGGTTCTTATCTTTAGGGCGATAGACAGTGGAATGTTTCAAGCAAGGAAATGTCATGATTCAGTTTATCTTTGTCAAAATCACCATGTTTTCTTGTCCAGTCTTCTTTTCTAGGAGCCCTGAGTGGCATACTCTTTTTTCAGTGGTGTCCTAGTTCCTGTCATTTCCTCTAGCATCCTAAAATCTACTACTGAAGACATGCCACCTAGACCTGTTGTTCTCGAAACTTAGAGTGAGTTAGAATTACTAGGATAGCTTGATAAAAAATAGGGACTCTGGGTCTTGAGCACAGAGGTTCTGACGTAGCAGGCCTGGGGTGGGAGTAGGAATCCCCATTTTAGCAAAATCCTAAGTCAGTGGTTCTCAAACTGCAGCCTGCAGAACTCCCTGGAGGGCTTAGTAAAAACACAGGTGTCTGGGCCTCCCTCCTGAAATTTCTGAGGCAGATCTGGAGTGGGGCCCAAGTTTGATATTTCTAACAACTTCCCAGGTAATACTGATGCTACTCGTTCGGGAATGACACTATCAGAACTACTGCCCAAGTGGATTCTAATAAAGTGATCTCTGGGACCACACTTTGAGAAACACAGGCCCAGGGACTAAAGCTAATCTTACCAGTGTGCTGTAAAGGTCTTTGGTAGTATCTGCCCAGCCGATCTTTTCAGTCTCATCTTGTTCCACCCACTCTCTGCTCTGGGACACCCACTGGCTCTTTCCTTCTAACCACTCCTGAAATTTGCTGTGACTGTACACACTTCTAAGCCTTTGCATGTGCTGTTCTTTCTCCTTGCAACACTCTTCCCCTAATCATTCCCTTAAGACTCTGCTCAGGGGCGCCTGGGTGGCTCAGTCGATTAAGCATCCAACTCTTGGTTTTGGCTCAGGTCATGATCTCATGGTCATGGGATCTAGCCCGACGTCAGACTCTGTGCTCAGCAGAGAGTCTGCTTCAGATTCTCTCTCCCTCTCTCTCCTCCTCCTCTCTCTCTCTCTCAAATAAATAAATAAAATCTTAAAAAAAAAAGACTGCTCAAATGTTATCCCCTTCTGTGTTCAGTAGCCCCCCAACTCTACGTTAGATGTTAATTGCTTCTTTCATTGGCTTGCCTAGTATTTCGTATACATCTCTAACATAGAGATTTGAAAACGTTTTTGACAAAGACCTGAAGTAAAAAATTCATCTTATTTTATTTTATTCTTAAAGATTTTATTTATTTAGGGAGAGGGAGAAGCAGGATCCTCACTGAGCAGGGAGGCTGACTTGGGGCTTAATCCCAGCACCCTGGGATCATGAGCTGAGCTGAAGGCAGACACTTAACCAACTGAGCAACCCAGGCACCCCCAAAAATTCATTTTATATTGCAACCCAATAAGCATATACTGATATAAGAAATTAAAATACGATTTTGTAAAACAATATTTATCTTAATATGTACTCTGATATTCTATTTCATTTTTAAAAAACGCTAGCTAGCTGTGACTTTAAAAATTGCTGTGATATGAACACAGAGCTCCAGTAAACTTTTCTCCTATCCATTGTAATTTCATATTTATCTCCCCAATTAAAATGTAATCTATTTGGGGGCACCTGAGTGGCTCAGTCAGTTGGGCATCTGACACTTGTTCTCAACTCAGGTCTTGAGCTCAGGTATCAATCTCAAGGGTCGTGAGTTCAGGCCCTGCGTTGGGCTCTACACTGGGCATGGAGCCAACTTTAAAAAAAAGGAATCTATTTGAAGTTTGGGGTTGTATTTTATTTATCATGTGTCTCCAAAGCCTGCTAATCACTTTAGCACTTAATAGATCTCAATAAATATTAATTGAATGAATGAATGAATGAATACAAAGGCCTATTGCCTTTAATTGTCCTTATCCAATATTGATCCAATCATTAATATCTAGCTAAACACAAGTCAGTAGGATCAATTGGTGAATCAACAGAATACTATATGGGAATTAATGAATGTCAATGCTTATGTCTTGCCATATACATAAAAGTTAACTAAAAATGGATCATATATCCTCACATTGCTGAGAGAGAAATCACGTCTCTCGAGTTTTTTTGTTTTTTGTTTTTTGGGGGGGATTTTATTTATTTATTTGACAGAGAGAGAGTACAAGAGAGCATGAGCAGGGAGAGCAGGAGAGGGAGAGGGAGAGGGAGAAGCAGGCTCTCCACTAAGCAGAGAGTCCGATGCGGGGCTCCATCCCAGGATGCCAGCATCATGACCTGAGCCCAAGGCAAACACTTAACCGACTGAGCCACTCAGGTGTCCCTGTAATTCTTTTTTTATAAGGGCATTAATCTACCCTCATGACTTAATGACCTTTCGAATGACACACCTACTAATACCATCACATTGGGGTTAGGATTGCAACATATGAATTTTGGAGGGACACAAATATTCAGTCCCTGCAGTATAAAATCTAAAACTATAAAATGTTTGGATGAAAATGCAGGAGAAAATCTTTGCAACTTGGGATAGGCAATCACTTCTTAAAACACAAAGCATAAAACAGAAAAAGTTGACATATTGGACTTGACCAATATAGAAACTTTTGCTCTTGGAAAATGCATTAATGGAGCACCATTAATACACCAAAAAGGCAAATCACAGACGAAGAAAAAATATTTGCAACATGTGTATCGAAGGACTTCTATCCAGACTATGTAAAGACTCCCCAAATTCAGTAGTAAGACATTAACAACCCATTTAAAAAAAAAATGGGCAAGAGGTTTAACACTGAGCCATGAAGACATATGAATGTCAAATGAACACATGAGATGACACTCAACCTCATTAGTCACTAGGAAAATGCAACTTAAAATCACAATAAGGTATCACTTCATACTCACTAAATTGGGTAATATTAAAAAGACTGTCCACACAATCCTGGCAAGGATGTGGAGCAACTGGAACTGCTAGTGGGAATGTAAAAGGTACACCAGTTTGGGAAACAGGTTAGCAATTCCTTGAAAAGTTTAACATACACCTACTGTACTACTCACCTGTATCATTCCTAATTTTTGCCCAAGAGAAATTTTAAAAATGCCCAAAAACTTGTTCATGAATGTCCATAACAGCTTTATTTGTAAAGTACAAAACTGAGGACAAGCAAATCCATCAACAGGAGAATGAACAAACATATTAGGGTTAATCCATAGAAAGAAATATTACTCAATAGTAAAAAGGAATGAACTATTGATACATGCAACAATATGGGTTAATCTCAACTATGCTGACTGGAAGAAGTCAAGCAAAAAGAACACATATTGTATGACTTCATTTATATAAAGTCCAAGAACCTGCAAACTCATGTACAGTAATGGGAAGGAGATCAATGGTTAGCCATAGATGGGGATAGAGGATGACAGAGATCAAAAAGGGTATGAGGAGATTATTAGACTCTCAGAGACTAGTAGAGACTATTAGAGGTGATAGAAATGTTTGTTACCTTGGTTTCAAGTGAGCATACGTAAGTTACAACCAATCAAATTGCACCTTTAAATATGAATAGTTTGTGGTATTTCTGTTATTACCAGAACAAAGTTGTTCAAAAATATTAATGACTAGCTAAATATAAGTCATAAATGCAACAAATGAAATAAAAACCCAAGTCCAAAATACAGCGTATTTAAAATGCATACCTTAGAAAAAGGAAATAAGGGATAATATAACTCAAAGTATTTGGGAATCTTTGGAGATCAATAAAATAAATCACCTAACTGTGTTTATTTATAATATAATTGAAAAAAATAGCCATGTTATACACTGGAGTGTAAATGTTATACAGCTTGAATATATAAAATAATAATAGCTAATAAAATCCGGTGATGGGAGAAAAGTCAATAGGTGGATGTCTAAGAATGCTAATTCCCAAATATTTTTTGCAGGGCCTGGGGGGTTAATTCAAATTTTCCTAAGTGCAAGCAGAGATGAAGAAGACAAAGGGGAAGAAGAAGAAAAAGAAGAAGGAGGAGGGACAGGGAAAAGGGGGGAGAGAGAGAAAGACAGAGAGAGGGAGGGGGTGAGAGTGGGGGAAGGAGAAGAATTATTTTCATAGTAAGATCATAGATATTAAATTTGATTTTTTACTGACGTGAAAAAAATGTATCAGTTGCAGATGATGAAACAAAGATTTGAATACAAGTTGTTTATCTGGGGCTAAATCCAAGGAAACCCTGGTAGAAGAGTAGAAAGTGAGACAGTAAAGGGAAGCCAGTAAAGAATGTATTATCAAGGGAGTTACTACTCTGTGAGTGGTTTGAGCTCTCTCTCGCAGTGGAGAATTCTGGGACAGACAACCGAGAGTTATCCAGCCTAAGAGGAGAGGGAGCTGGGGTATGTATCCACCAATTCCAATCAATCCAACACATCAGCCTCTCATGTGTTCATTTCCAACACTTCCTGCCCGCCCACAGGCGAGCAGAGCAGGCTGCAGTGGAAAAAGAGCTTTCAGCCACGAAGTCACAGGGGCTGGAAATTCGATCTCAAGCTGGCATGCGTAGAAATAATGTGTGTTAAGGGAATGGGGGGGTTATGCTGTACTGGTCATCCATTACATGCCAGACACTGTGGGATCTAAACAGACAGATGGCAACCTTGAGAAGTTGAAATTTCCACTCACTTGAACACAGTCTCTCAGTTTTATGTTAACTCTCCTCTGCACCACGATGCACATGCAAACACTAGCCAAGTTTTATAAACACCTCTCAAGTTGTAAACACTTAATATGCCAAAGCTGGTATCAGCCCTTTTATTTTTCCTTTAACTCTGTATGCTTGCAATCATTGCTAATAACAATAATTTAGATGCCGGAGAACTCAACTTCCTAGTATGACATTTAGACTCACTTTGTCACTAGATCCAAAGTAGCAATTCTAAAAGAAGGAGTGCTATTATTTTGATAAGCTCTAAATTCTCAGTAAAGAGACAGGCACAGATATTCCCAGGAGTCTCTTTATAGTCATAGCCTAAGAAGATACATCTATACTCATGATTTTGACTGTCACCTCTGAGAGTCTATGTGGACGGTGGAGCAGAGGGATGGTGATAAAACACTCTTGTTCAGCAGTTTATGAGAATGCACCCCCCACCCCATCATCCATTCCTACTAGTTGGTGAATTGTTTCTGGTATGAGAGCTTTATTTGGTTAATAGTGGTTCTCAATGAGGGGGGAAAAAGATATATTAACAGTTGTTTTAAAACATACACCAGGGGAACAATTTTCTTGATGTTTTGACCCAGGTTGACAATACCATTTTTCAGTTGGACGTGGAGACAATGTATTTTTCCAAAGATGGAATGATTCTATTGGAATGACATGAAAATTTTATGGCTGGAATCCTAGAAGGATGTGTGGTTTTCAATAAAATATTAATGAAAAAAAGCACTGTTAAAATGATACATTTCCCTTGGCATCATTTATGCCTTGAATTCAGAGCTATTTCTGGACTTTTCACTTACATGAGCCAATGCATTCTTTCTCTCTGTCTCCCTCTCTTTGTGTCTCTTTCACTGTATTGAGTTGTATTTGCTGTCCCTTGCAATTTAAAGAGTTTTAACTAATGCAGAAATTGGTACCAGGCGTGGTGTGGTTTCCAGGCAGCCAAAATCCCACAAATGTCCACAACAGAGCCATCAAAAAGAGATTATGGAAACACAGAGCATTTAGGTAGAAAGGAAGTTAAACATTATGTAACCCAACCATGTCACTTTTTGGACAAGTAAGTAAATCTCCAAGAAATTCAATGACTCAATATACTTTCAATGAATGAGACTTTAGAGGATAGGGTATTATATCCCAGAACAATCAAGATTTATAAGAAAAATAGTTTTTGAGAACAACATTCAAAGTCAATACAGCGTGTCGGGAAGGTTTGTGGATAGGAACTGGTCCCAGTTCATGATACAGCAGAATCACTTCATTCTCAATAAATATATTGTGAGCACCAGAAATGTATTAGTCATTGAGTTAGGCAATGGACATAGAACAAGGAATATCAGCAAGGACTACCCATTCTCAAGGAACATTGTGTCTAGTGGGGAAGACAGTCAATAAACAGTCAATAAACGAAATGTTTTACCCCAATAACTGTTGTTACTATTATAATATACCCTGAAAAGAGAAAGTACAGGTTGATATGGGTAAGTGTAAGAGGAGGACCTGCCCTTATGGGGGGATCCAAGAGGGCTTCCGTGAGAAAATGGTATTTAAATCAAGACCTGAAAGATACTAGACATTTGCCAGGTGAATTTTCAGGTTGGAGGATTCCAAGCACGTGCAGAGCCCTTTTATGGGTAAGAGCTTGGTGTCTTAAAAGAAGAGAAAACAAACCAGCAAAAGTGACAATTAGCAGAGTGCGGAAGAAAAACTCAAACAAGGCCAGAGAGATAGGCAGAAGGTAGATCACACAGGGACTTTCTGAGCAATTTGGAAAGAAATGTGGATGTTACCAGAGGAGCAAAGGGGAACCACTGAATGGCTTCACACAGTAGGGTGGGTTATGGTTTGGTGGGGATGAGAGTGAATGCAGGCATTAGAACAACAATCCAGGCTAGAGATCACAAGACCCAAGACAGGAATGGTTTGAATAGAGGCAACAGTGAAGAGAAACACAGGAAGCTAACTCAGTTAATATTCTGGAGGTAGAAGCAATACACCCTCTGCCTTTCCTTACTAGCTTAAGTTGTATACGGTCACTTAGGATGTGAAGGGTTTTTGCTGCTGCAGGTACCAGTACCAGGAGGGGGCTGTTTTAGTGGGGGAAGCGATGATTCAGAGGGTGGGGTGCAAGGAGGGAGAGGAAGCAGACAAGAGTAACGGCCAGGTTTCTGGCATGAGGCAGCAGATGGATGTTGGTGACATTTACCAGCTTATAAAACAAAGGAAGAGAAGGACAAATCGGTTGCCATTCCTTCGATCTAATACTCTTTAAAAATCAGTTAGCCGGGGTGCCTGGGTGGCACAGCGGTTAAGTGTCTGCCTTCGGCTCAGGGCGTGATCCCGGTGTTATGGGATCGAGCCCCACATCGGGCTCCTCCGCTATGAGTCTGCTTCTTCCTCTCCCACTCCCCCTGCTTGTGTTCCCTCTCTCGCTGGCTGTCTCTGTCTCTGTCGAATAAATAAATAAAATCTTTAAAAAAAAATCAGTTAGCCATTTACTTAGTGGAGTTAGAGGACCACAAACAGGAATTTTTAAAATTTTGAAATTCCATGTTGATTCCTTACCACAATCTAGGAAGAGGGTCATCCTCAGCCCTGTCCTAGGGGGTGGGAAGTCTGAAGTGGAACGAGGGTCAGTAAGGATTGAGAGTGGTGGGGCTAGGACTTAGATTCAATATTGTCTACATGTAGTTCCTGAAGCTTCTATGTCACATAATAATTGGATGAGGGTTCTCGGTTATTCCAGAAAACCATATCCATGTATCTTAGCATTTTAAAATGTTTTAAAATTAAGGAGGGAACTCAGTAGATGCATGGAGTACCTTATGCTGATTTTAAAAAGAGAATAGGGACTGGGGGAAAAACCTTTGTATAGGCTCAAAAAAGTCTTGGCACGGTTTAGTTATTTTTGATATGTGTTATTAGCTTAACAAGTCAATTCCAATTCTGCTAAATAACATGCAGGAATGGGGAGAACTGATTTTCACATTCTCCAAGTTCTCATCGTACCTCAAATATAAAGCATCATTAAAACCAGATAGCACATAATTTATAGTATGGCATTAAAAAAATTTTTTTTTAAATTTCATGGGCCTCGAACTCACAACCCCGAGGTCAGCAGTCGCGTGCTCTACCAACTGAACCAGCCAGGCACTGCTGTAGTATGGCATTTTTAAAAACAGAGCAAAATTTTAACGACTTTTAAAAATAGGCTAAGAGGCAGCCTTACTAAACCAAATATTTCTTTACCAGTTCTTAAAAGGAAGGAATTAAATATATTACTATTTAATATTATAAAATTTCAAACTTGAAATCTTAGGAAAGAAACACACTTCCGAAATAACACCCAAAAAGATGTCTTTTTTTAAAGCTTTTAATTAAAAAAAAAAAAGGTAAAACAGGAGATGGCGTTCAAAAAGACAAGTAATTAAATCATAATATTTCTGTTTCTTTTAATTTGCTGTAACAATTTTCTTTGAGTATCGTGTTTTTTATGCTCATTTCTTCCCAAAGAAAAATTACTAAAAAATAAGTTTTCCAACATAAAAAAAACCACGCAGGGTCTCCTTGGGAGCTATAAACCATGGCTCACTTTTCAGTGACAACACACATGTGTAAAACTAATGACACAGAAACTGCACCCGACTCTTACATGTTCCTGCAGACGGTGACACACACGCACACACAAGTGCTTTATCTGGAGGACTCAAGAGAGTATTTCCAGTTTTGACCTGTGAAGAACAGAAACCAGGATAACTTGCTCTGTTTGGCAGCAAAATCTCATCAGCTTCAAACACCCACACTGCAACTGTGAAATGAGTTGACCTAAGATGTCACTAGCTAGAATTCTTCAATTCACAGAGCACGACAGATTCACAGGGCTCTTTCTTTAAAAAGCATGTGGGTGCGTGTGTGTATCTGTTATGTATGTGTTGTGTGATTTTTTTGAAAAATTTCAAATTTTTGAAAAGTTGTTATCATGAAGATTCCATCTAAGGGTTAGAATTTCCTTCTGCCTGCACAGGGATCCCCGAGTTTTGTCACCCTGCCATTAATGCCAAGCCTCCTGGTACTACTCAGTAGCTTACATCAAAGACAGGAAGGGAAAGGCAAAAATGAAAAAAAGGAAGGTGAAAGAGTAGGACCCAAGAAACAGAAAAACCTAAGAAAGCTTGTTTACCATACCATTCATTGAGGATATAATGATTTGTACCCCCATGGCATCCAATATTTTTCAGTTATGAAATCATGTTCACGTTGGCTCATCCAACACACGCAATCTATTTTTTTTGTATAAATATCAGGCAATATTTATACATAAACCTAAATTTGTATGAACATTGTCCTCTCTTCTGAGTGGGTGGAGTGATTATTCTATTACTGGATCACTATTGTGTGACGTCAATAAGGTCTTGTATGGCTTGCTTGTTTTATGAACACCCTAAGTGTAATAAGATAAATACTCTCAGACCTTGATGTGTTCATATAAATATCCATTTCAGTAATAAATCCAGTCACAGTCACAACAGTTTGCAATGGAAACAGTCAATATGTAATAGAGATTTCAAATAAATAGTGAAGCTGGAGCATTACGATCTAAATGCTAAATTGTCATTCAGGAAGTTGGAGGAAAACTTAAACAGATTTTCTAGCCAGTTAATTTTTTTTTAATGTTGAAATTTTCCATGTAAGTCACAATTTCTGAGATTTGTATTGGAAAACAACTCTGCAGGAAAAATATTGTAAGTATTTCCAGTGACCCTACTATAGAAAGTCTCAATCTCAATGCATACAAAAATACTGTCATGTTTTGCTATTGGCAAGTGTTCTTTCATTCTCCCATGGAATTTTGTGGCCGTACACAGTGGCCAGAATTCTGAAGGCAACAAGAAGAGTAGGTGAGAGAACCAGTCTCATGCTCTTCCCAATATAGATTCAATGGGCCATATGGAGCAACACAACTTTTGGCAAACTTCAGACCACAGACTGCATGATTTAGGAGTCCACTGAATTAAAATGAACAGTTCCCAGATTTCAAAGGTGCTAATGTCATAGTTGCCTGGAAATTATCAAAGGCAGAGAAAGTACTGCCTCATGGTAAAATACTAAATAGAAAATAATTAGCACTTTCAGGCAGCAGGGATTGGAAAAACAAATGTTCTCCAAATTCTCCACCAGACTCACCTCAAATTTCAAGGTACCATGAAGAAATTCCAAGGCAGAAAACCACACCAAATTCTAAAGTTTCACATTCTCATAATGCATCATTCTAGAATGTTCTAGAATTCTATCAGGGACCTTTGCTAGCAATCTGATTCTGGGTATTCAGAACAGAACCAGAAGTTAAACGTTGTGGGTAAACCAGACTCTCCTAAAAGAAAAGGTGTTGCGGTATTCAAAGTCTTTACAGCAGATTTTTTTGTGGGACTCACCAAAGGAGGAAGGGAACTTCTTTAGGTCTGTAAGTCACCAACAAATCTGAATGACATTTGTAGGTTTACTGGCCACGCTGAACAAGTAGAAAGACTGGAACGGAAGTCAGAGAATCATGTTTACATTCTGGCCCTTTCACTCAAACCCCATTTGTGGGTATGTAGGATGCTTTTGCTCCCATCCAAAAGACAATCCAAAAATTTCCCCAAGGCCTTTAGATATAAAATAATGAATGACATCACCTTTAGTGGTGAAATGAGGAAACATAACAGTGAAGAGTTCCACGTCATAATGGTAATTTCCTTAACAAAAATCACAAATCACAGGCCGCCCAACTGATCAAAAGGAAAGTATGGGCCATTCCTCTAACATTTTATAATTTATTACTACCGTAATGGTTCTGTATACCAATATTGATTGATATCTACATATTTCTTTGGAGTGCTGAGATTTTCATGTATTTTTTCTGAGTAAGACTTTTTCTGTGGATATAGTATCTATGATATCCTACTGTGTTCCAATATATATAACACCACATTTGCATTAACAAAATATTACTTTTCATTTTATATTTTTAGATCACTGTCTACATAGGATGAAAAGTAGTTAATACTTAAAGTTCCAAAAATTTGTCTGTAAAACAGGATGCATATTATCCATACCTGTGTTGTTACAGATCAGCAATTATGTTGGGTGTCCTTGTTTCTTGTATTATAATTTCCTTATTTGCCCAATGGAGATGATACCAGCCACTACTAAGTCCATTAGGCTATTGTGAATATCAGGATCATTTCTGCACAAGATTTTTGAGATAAAGCCTTATGCAAAATGCTCTTACCCTGATACCAGCTACATGAGCCACTAGGGATTGAGTCAGATCCCTTGGGGGAATATAGGATTTCCTCTACTGTAGCTAGGTGATAAGACCTACCTGGTTCCTTGGCTAACAGCTGGGTAACCCTAGAGAAGGAAGAAAATTTAAAGAGACCTTTCTATGGCTGGTAGGAAGTTGAATTTTCTTGTCAATGGGATCAGCTGAACTATCTATTCTGAACCCCTAAATTTGAAGTTGGCTTTTAATTCCCACCTATTGCCCAAGAGTTTAAAGAAGAGAGGAGGTCACACCTACTAAGCTAAGAGAAAATGTTTTCATCTGTGGGTAAACACGAACGAAATCACACCTCTGTTAAAGTGACCCCTTGGGTTTAACACAATTATTGAATTTCCTTTCAGAAGGTATGGTTGCATAAATATATCTTAATGATTTAGCCTTCCACTAATCTAAACAACTTTTCTTAAAAAACACCCCCAGATATGCTTCATCCTTTAACACTGCCCAATCAGCAGAAATCTGAATACTTCTGCCAGACATATTTTAAATCAAGCACTGTAAACATAATCATTTTCTCTAAATTTTCGTCTCTACAGGAAAATCTCAGCAGGGAGGCCAGCTTTTACTCAAACTACCTGTTTCACATATGTGTTACAATGGAAAAGAGAGCCAGCAAATAAATATAGAAGTGGGGAGAAAACGCTGGAAGCAACTATCCATTAAAATAATCTTTTCACCAGTTGGTGGGATTATGGCTAATCTAATTTTGATTTTGGTCCATGGACCTGTATTCCCTACAAGTTTTTAACATTTTTTTGTTTTACAACAAGCATGTATTACTTTTATAACAAGGATAAGGGGGAGTCCGTTGCATAGCAAGAGTCTCAAGAACAGGAGATTAATATACCACATTAGATGTCACTGACAAGGTCTCAGACATTTAACAGGAATTGGAAGGCTCACAAAAGTTCTTTTTCACAGCTAGCTCCACCTGCTTGAACAATGTTAAGTGAGTAGTAACACAATTTAAAAAAAAAACAGAGAGGTAAATTGCAATTTTTAAAAAATTAAAGCATATTTCCTTTTAGGGGCAACTCAATGAGCAACAGGTAATGAGGCCTTTCAAACTCAACCGTCACCGAGCACCATTAGATATTCACACGAAAGAGATGCAGGCAGCTTAAAGATGAAGGTTGCCTTGTTCTTGAGAGGCTGAATCCACTTGCGACAATAGGAAAAACATTCAGTGCATCTGGTTGGGGCCCACATGGATGATGACGTGTTTCTCATAAGCCCTTTTCATTGTTTTCTCGATTTGCTTCAAAAACACTTGTGGGATTCGTCCACATAAAGTGTGCACAGTCTCCAGAAACTTCAGCTGGAGCGGGTAATACATGGATTGAAAGAGATTGTCTTGAAAGGGAAACTGGAAAAGGATTTAAAAAAAAAAAGTGATAGAAAACGTTTAGTGACTGAAATGCCACGTAAAATGCAAACAACATTTACTAACAAATGAAGCAGGGAATTAAGCAGGCAGGCAGTGGTTGGGATGTCCGTAGACATT
Organism: Ursus arctos; assembly: GCF_023065955.2. Classification (NCBI taxonomy): domain Eukaryota; kingdom Metazoa; phylum Chordata; class Mammalia; order Carnivora; family Ursidae; genus Ursus; species Ursus arctos. The sequence continues at coordinate 53,095,386 of NW_026622808.1, read as the reverse complement.
TGATGGAGATTCAAAACCTGATTCAATCTTGTACAGCCCCAGGCAATTACTTACCCTCCCTGGGCCTCAGCTTCTTTATCTCTAAAAAAATGATTTATTTGGGTCCTTAAAGCTCTTAAAATCTAAGGTCAAAATATTTCTTCAAGGACAAGATATTCTCTATATAGTAGACTCTTGCTGAGGAAAAGCAAGGCCCAAGTAGAGACTTGAAATCTACTGTGATAAAACATTGAATTCTTCATATTTTTTGCATTTGTTGCAACTTATTTTAAGATTTATTTTAGAGACAGAGTGCGCGCATGTGCGCAGAGCACATTGGGGGGAGGCGGCAAAGGAAGAGGGAACAAGAGAATCTTAAGCCAACTCCCTCCTGATTGCAGAGCCGGACAGGGGGCTCGAGCTCTCAACCTTGAGATCATGACCTGAGCGGAAAGTAAGAGTCGGACGCTTAACCAGCTGAGCCACAAACAGACGCCTGGGTGGCTCAGTTGGTTAGTTGTAGGCACCTGTTCGTTGCAATCTTAATAAAGAAACCTTAGGGTATGTCTATAGTAATCTCATGAAGTCCAGAGTTTAGCCATGACTAGTAAAATTTATCGTCACTGAACTTCATTTTAATAATTCAGGTACCAAATATTGGTGGTTGTTTTTTTCCCACTTAATACAGGGCTTTTGATTTAATCTGATTTTTAATTCTCTTGTTTTCCCATGGAAGGTGTTTATGAGCAGAATTTTCCAAAATAAATCTTTCAGACCATTTAGTTACGAGCATGTTCAAATTTTTATTACAATCGGTTGAAATGGAAAAGGCCTCCAGTAGGTCAAGTCAAAGATTCATTGTTGGCGAGGATATTTTATACAAAAAGACTAGGAAGAAAAAGGAAGAAAAGAAGGGTGAAAGGTCAGTACACGCTTGCCTGGCAGCAGAGTGGATGGGTATCTGGTTTCCTAGAACAAGTTTTAATCCCTTTAAAGTTCATCAGAAATATTGCTTAAGCATGTTTATCAGAAATGTGAATTTCTTCCCAGAAGGAGATTATGCATTATGTAACAGAAGAAGGACCATGTTTGGGACAACTGTTTTCTTTCTCAGCACAATTTAGACCTCTGATCAACTCCTTTTTCGTCACAGTATCCCTAGTGACAGAAAAAGAATAGGTCAGAGTCTTGGAGTCATCCTTGATTCTCTCTTTCCCCCACATCCCTCATCCAGTCTACCAGCAAGCACTGTAAAATCTCTCTTTACCATGATGCCTGCATATGGCCACCGCTGCCCACCTTCCCGTTGCCCCCATGTCTCACCTCGATGGCTGCAGTAACTCTTCATAAGTAGCCCTTGTGTTCTCACTCGTGCCTCCTTGCATTGAGTTACCGAGGTGATGTTTTTAAAGCCTAAATCAGACTGTATCATTTTCCTGCAGGGGCTTCCCACTGCAATTAAAATAAGATTCCGACTCCTCTCTTGTCTTCAAGCTCCATGCGACCTGGAACTCTCCTTGGTGTCTCTATCCTTCTGATCACCCTGGCTTCTTCCCTGCCCTTTGGGCACACCAAACTCATCCCTGCCTCCAGAACTTCTCCTGGGTTCTTCCTTCTACTTAGCAGGATCTCCCCCCAGACTGCCCCATGGCTGCCTCCCCTGATCACTTATCAGGCTTGAGGGGGCCCCCAGGGGCCCCCAGCTCATGAAAGCTCTTCCTGCCCGCGACTCTCAGCCCATCACCCTGCTCTGGTTCCCTTCTAACACCTTTTACTACCTGGTACAATTTTTTTAAAAGATTTTATTTATTTATTTGACAGAGAGAGACAGCCAGCGAGAGAGGGAACACGAGCAGGGGGAGTGGGAGAGGAAGAAGCAGGCTCATAGCGGAGGAGCCTGATATGGGGATCGATCCCATAACGCCGGGATCACACCCTGAGCCGAAGGCAGACGCTTAACAACTGTGCCACCCAGGAGCCCCTACCTGGTACAATTTTTATTTCTTTCTTTGTTCATGTGAGTATTTTCTGGCTTCCTCCACTCACAATATATGCTTCATGACAACCGAGCTTTGTCAGTCTTGTTAACTTCTGAGTGCCTAGAACCTAGAATTGTTCCTGCATAAAATTGGTTCTTCGTAGATGACGGTTGGAAGAATTACTGACAGAATGCCTACCTGATAGATGACATCCTTGGATCACAATGGAGGAGACTGCACTTCCCCTTTGCACAAACACAGGTACACAGGCTTAGGGTCTGTGTGTGCAAGTGAGAGAGAGAGAGGAGAAGGGAAGAGATGGAAGGGGAAAGGGAGGGACAGGGAGAATACATTCAGAGAGAGATGAAGGGAGAAAGAACTACAGCGTGAAAGAGAGAAAACATATTTATAGACGGGGGAAGAGAGCGAGTGAGATAATGTAGGTAAGGAGGCAAGTTCACAAGGTCTAATTATTGAGCACAACCGTATGTCAGGCACTGCACTACAAGCTGAAAAAACCATCATTTTGGGGCTCCTGGGTGGCACAGTCAGTTGAGTGTCCGACTTTTGGTTTCCATTCAGGTCATGACCTCAGAGTCATGATCTCAGGGTTGTGATCTCAGGTCATGATCTCAGGGTCGTGAGATCAAGGCCCGCATGGAGCTCCACACTGGGGGTGGAGTCTGCTGAAGATTGTTTCTCCTCCCTCTCTCTCCCTCTCTGTTCCTCCCGAGCTCAAGTGCTCTCTCTCACAAATAAATAAATAAATAAATAAAATCCAAAAACCGTCATTTTGTTGAATCCTCACAACAATTTTATGAGGTAGATAATACTATTATCTTCATTTCACAGATGAGGAAACTGAGGCCCAGTAAGGTAAGAACACAGAGTTAATGACTCATCACCGGAAAGGGACAAAAATTGGGCCTCGTGTTGAGGTCTGTCCATCCCTGAGCCACGCCCGGAACCTGCCACATGGTGCGTGACCCTGTGGTGAGTGGGGAAACGTGTCTTCTGAGAGGGAGCCTATGTTTGTTCCGGTCTCAGGGTGGGGTTAGCGATATTCCTGATTGAAACGCCTGAACGAGAATGGTCCTCATAGGCCCGCGTGAAGACCATCACTGAGTGTATCTGGCAGATCATTTATGACCCAGTTATTTGGCTTTCTTTCTGCTCCTCCAGAAAGCAAACAAGACGCAGGGTAACTCAAGAGCTACAGTTGCTCAATTCCAGACTAGGGCTGACAGATCATAGAAGAAACGTGAGCGCGCCTCTGATGGACTGAGGCAAACTCATTTAACTTCTGTTTGTACTCCTGAATGGCTCTGCCCCGGAGTCAGTGTTTGAATATCTCAAGTGATGATATCACTAAGGACAGAACAAATTTTCTGTGTAATTAAATCACCTGGTCTTTGAAAACGAACTGCAGGAGAAGAAAGCGGTGTTAGCTTACAGGCAGGCTAAACTCATTCCCTGCAGAGAAAGTTCTGGGAATTCCAAGGACTCTCCTTAGCAAGATACACAGTTTTCACACACACAAAAATGTGTTCCTGTGTCTCGGGATTCGCTCCCGCCAAAGCCCATTTGTGAAACCATGAAGGTTCATGGATTCTTAAGAAAAATAACCTCTGACAAAGTTTACATACTTTATGTCTGGGGTCAGCAAATTTTTTCTGTAAAGGGCTAGACAGCAAAGATCTTAGACTTTGTGGGCCACACAGTTTGTCATAAATAGTCATCGCTGCCATTGTGGCTTGAAAGCAGCCGCAGACAAACACAGAAATGAATGGGTGTCCCTGAGTCCTGATCTGACTTTATTTATGAACGGTGAAATCTGAATTGCATATCATTTTCTCATGTCATGAAATATTCTCTTTTTTCCCAATGATTTACAAAACCGTTCCCAGCCCACACGTCTTACAAACACAGGCAGCAAGGCAGATCTGGCACAAGTTTGCTGACCCCTACTCTAGGTCTTGGAATTACCACTTCAAAAGGGACATTCCCTGAATCTCTGTTGCTGGTTTCCCCCTGGCGATCTCAAGGTAAAAAGCAACGTGGAATGCATGCGGGGGCGGCGTTTCCCCAAATGTGGAATGAAAGGCAAGGGCGGGCAATATCTGGCATTTTAGGTAGTGAGCCCCAAAATAAGGTTCTTTCAACCTTCCCATTTACGGCAAGAAGATAGTTCCCAGGCATCTTCAATGGCTCAACACTTGCTAATCAATTTCTCCAAGGCTGTGGGAGGGGACCTAAGGCTGTGAGAAGTCCAGCTCCAGGCCAGAATCCTATGTGTGGTCTTTCAGACTCAACCACAGGCAATGAATGACAAGGCTGCTGGCAGGCCTCTGGAGGGATGGGGAGCTGCCCTCCTGACCCCAGACTCAGTGCTCAGGTAAGTTTACCTGAAGGAGTCGTCGTCGTCAAGAGCTCAGGCCCCTGCCTTGGGCCAGCCACGCTTAAATTCCTATCTGCATCCCCACGCAGACACCTCCATCTGGAGGCCTCCTGGGGAAGGTGGGGTATCTTTCCACTCCTCCCTCCTTCCCTTCTCCTTCCCTCTCCCCTGGCCTACAGGTCCACAAGGGTGCAGGAGCCTTGGGATGATCTCTGCCTCTGGGCTGCATTCTCTTGACCAGTACCCTTCGCAGGGTACGGACGCAACACAGGGGAGCTGGTGCCTCCTCGTGCCTCTTGCTTGCACCACTGCAGTATGTAAATAAAGACTTGCTTTTTACTTTCAGTTTGATCCCTTGTCCTAATTGACCACCTCCACACCGGATTGCTCAACAGGGTGCTGGCAACCAGGCAACACAGTCAGCTTGAGCTGAATAGTACCATTTTGTTCTTACTATGTGATCTTTACCCTAACACATTCCCCTCTGTTATGGCAAAGGGCAGAGGGCTTTTTTCTGGGTCATTTCCTCCTAAAGTGAACTTACTAACGGACACCCCCCCCCAAAATGAGTGACTTACTTGTAAAGATTAAGAGTGGCTGTAATATGAGGGAGCAAGTGGATACAGTGAAGCAGTGCCTGAGACTGGGGAAAGGGGCAGAACTCAATCCTTCTGGGCAAGTCTTTGGCCTTGCAAGGTGCTGGGGTCAAAGCGCCTGTCCTGCCTCATGTCAAGTACGCATGCGCCTGCTGCAAGGGGGGCAGGGGGGGCACACTTACATCCCGTATTGCTTCATAGAGCGCTTTGAAAGTGGGCTGCTTATCGTCATGGTAGACGCCTCGGTTCCCGTGCAGCACAGACACGCCTTCCCGCTCAGCGGCTTTGCAGTTGCTTCCGTACATGCAGTGGTCGGGGCGGTAGTTCCACTGGCAGGGGAACACATAGAGACACTCTGGTGGTGACAAGAAAAAGACGTATCCGCAGTCAGTGCCCGCTCTCCTCTGCGCGCCTGGTGGTTAAACCCATGTTTCCATAACCTGCACACCACGCGCGATTTCAGGGCCGGTGAGCGTGACTGGGACTCACGGCCCAACCTTCACCATATTTTGTCCATATCTTGAGATCAGGAATTGAAGGGGGCACATACTAGTGATGGTGTAGGTTTCACCCCAAAACAGGAGGGCAATGCATCAGGGACAAGAAGGCCAACAAGGTCAGCAGACAGCCTGGGTCCAAACCCCCACTCTCTCACTCACAAACACTGCAGCCTAAGTCCAGCGATTGGGCCTCCCTGTGCTTCTCCTCTGTAATACGGGTAGGACAGGAACTCCCTCTAATCACTCTGATTAGATTTTAAAAACACAGGTAAAATGCTCAGCCGAACGCCAAGCACACAGTGGTGGTCAACCGTGTTAGCACTTATAATCCACTCTTTGGGAAGGTTTTATGAAACAGACAGACTTGGAAAATTGGAATCAAGACTGAAGCAAAGGTTCTTCTTTGGATTAAAAACTAACCATCCCACAAAATCAAAATGAAGGAAAAAACAAAAAAACTACAACAGTAAAGGGGAGAACCTCCCTGTCCCCCTGCCAAAGAGCAAAGAAATAAAAAGTCCCTGTGTCAAGGTGACTATACACGTTGTGGGTGAGCATTGCACACTTGTGTACTTGTATGTGTATCTCTAATCTGGTGGTCCTTTGCCAGGGCCTCCCCTGGGGCCATTCAGCGATGTTTGGGGGGAGATATTGGTGGTCATGCATGGAGGAGGCCACTACGGGTCTCTAGTGAGTGGACACCAGAGATACTCGAAACACTCCACAATGAACAGGACAACCCCCACAAGAGGAGTAGTGCCAAGGTGGAGAAACTTGGCTCTAATCCTGTTGGACGGCTGGGATTATAAATTAGCAACAAATTCATGACCCCTGAGCTTCCTGGTTCCTCAGCTTGATGACTTTAAGGGCTGGGGCAAGAGCAGTAGGGGTCAAAGCTCTCTGCAAGTGTGTCCCTGTTCGGGAGAACGGCTCCTGTGAGAACACAGAAGCACTGGAGCAAATCAATTACCATTGTCAGAAGAGCAACATAGAGATGCGCTCGTGGGTTGGGCTGACGGCTATCCCTGCTCACGGAAACGACCACTGTTTAGAGACTACGTACAGAGAGCTTCGAAAATGAAAGCAAACAATGAAGAGATCAGCACACATCCCCTCTGGTGGACTGTGTATAATAATTCTGCCACTCGGTCTTTATGGGCCATGGTGACACCCAGGCACCCTCCAATTCCTTATCATTCACCACACCCTGCGAGATTTTCCTTTTCTCGGGAGATCCTCTTTCCACCGCGATGTTACTCTTACCTGCATTCACTTCCACACTTCCACACTTCCACATATATAAGCCACAGCTGGGAGACAGCAGTGCTCGTCCTGAAGTCACATTACCTAGATTTAAACTCCTCTTGGAGTTGTGTGACTTATCTGCAGTCTAGTGCAGGGGGTGGGCGTGAGGATTCTACAAGTGAAAATACCTGAAAGTGCTTGTGTGCCTTTAAACTGTGTCTAACCTCAGACCAATTGTGGCCTTTTGTAACCCCGTGAACCACATTGCTCATTTATGATACCTGCCTGGGTATTTGCAATTGAATCCCTGCTTAAGCACCTGCTAATATTTCCTGCTGAGTGAACTGCCCTAGAATCCATCTTCGTTTTTGTAAATACGCTGATTGAATCAACAAATATTTATTGAGTGCCTGCTATGTACACAGTGGACAAAGGAAAGTCTGGTTCCTGCCTTTGTGGCATCTGAGATGCCTCCTCCCAGGTACTGTAGGACCCCACTGCAAAGGAAACCTTCCTTTTCTTTGCAGCCTCCTTAGAGGACCATGCCCAGCGAGGACACTAAGGCAGAAGATGAAATAGAAAGGCTTTGAAATCAGACAAATATATGTTCAAAGTTGGCTTCCACCACCTCCTAGCTCTATAACCTTGATGAGTTATCTGGACCTCAATTTAGAAGCAGTAAAAAGAAGCTAAATTATCTGGGGTCGAACTCCAGCTTTATTATGCTAATAGTGAAATGGCTAAGGGAGCAAACTCTGGAGTTAACCCACTGGCTTTGAAAGACAGACTGCTACTACTTGCATGAACTCAGCCAAATTACACAATTTTTCTGAGCCTGAGTTTCATCATCTATAAATGGGGGAGGACTGTAAATATCTTGTCCAGTAGGATTCTGGGGAGTGCTAGGTGAACTTACATATACAAGTATTTGGAGCCGTACATGACAAATGGAAAGCAGACAATAATTGTAAGCTGTAATAATTACTATGACCATTGTTATTGTTATAAGAAGTATTGCATTAGGTCCCTGGAAGAATAAAACAAAATAAAGGGAATGAGCCTAGCATAGTTCTTGACACACAGTACCTTGGTAATAAATGTTTTACTCCAATTGTTTCTAGATATGCAGGTGGCCAGTCATTCTTAACCTTTTATGGATCACAGATCTCTCTCAGAGTCTAATGAAAGCCTTAGATCTTATCATTGGAAAGGTACAACTGGGCATATCTAAGAACATTTGCTCATAAGTTTAGGGGTTTATCGATTTTCTAAAGACCAGCTAAAACCCAGCTGTTGAATCTCAAATATGAAACTGGATTCCAGATAGAATTCAATTCACATCTTTACAATCCCCTTCAGAATTCTTCAGAGGAGGAAACGCAAAATACATTGAGCATGTAATTGAAAGAAGAATTCATTCACACAATGCAAGACATTGGTGTCGCTGGATGATAAGGCTCTGCTCCTGCCCTTGGGGAATTTATACTCTTGGAAGGGAGACAGTATGTAGTATAGTCAAAATGAACATGCTTTTATCAGCGTTCATAGAAAGGAGGCTATTTCAGTAAAGTTTCATTTAAACTCAGACTTACAGACTAAGGATGGGATTTTGACAGCCAAAAATGGAGGCCTGGAAGAGGATTCGAGGAGGAGAAAATGGCCTGATCACGGTGAAGAGTTTGGAAATCAGAGCGTGCTTTATGAAAGATAAGCTATTTAATTTTGCTGGGATAAATTCAGTCTCTTCAAAGGGGAAAGATAACGGTAGCAAAGTTGTCATATAAATACACTGCTTTGACCCCAAATATTCAAGAAATATATATCTACATTGAATTGCAAGTAACTAACTTTGATTCCAGCTTGAAGGAAAAAAAAAAGAAGGAAAGGAATTTTCCCTTTGGAAAGAGAGGGAGAAGCTCATAAAGTCCAAGGTAAAGCTGAACCAGGTCAGGAAGTGGGGCAGCTCCTGGACTCTGACAGGTGGGCACTAATCAAAGTCAGCTTTTCAGGGGCGCCTGGGTGGCGCAGTCGTTAAGCGTCTGCCTTCGGCCCAGGGTGTGATCCCAGCATTCTCGGATCAAGCCCCACATCAGGCTTCTCCGCTGGGAGCCTGCTTCTTCCTCTCCCACTCCCCCTGCTTGTGTTCCCTCTCTAGCTGGCTGTCTCTGTCAAATAAATAAATAAAATCTTTAAAAAAAAAAATAAAGTCAGCTTTTCAGCACCACTGCCAACATCGCCAACACGGCCAACACCCCGGCCTTGGCTACTTTCTGCTCCCGGATCCCCAGACTGAGGTTCCGAGGACATGCTCTGACTGGGTGAGTGGGAGTCAGGAGCAGACGGGGCTCTAGGACTGCATGCAAAAGCAGAGAGAGAGAGAGAGAGAGAGAGAGAGAAGAGTAATTCCCCCGAGGAAACTGGGGTCCTGTTACCCAAAGAAAGGGAAAGCAAGAGTGGGCAGTTAAAAGTAATAGTTGTGTCTTTTTATTCACAGATACATTTTGCATGGGTTACACTCTGATATCTCCATTTGGTTAATGGAGGGGGGAGGAGAGGGGTCAAACTAGCATCATGGGGTGGACTAAAGAGGGAACATCTATGGAGACCAGCTGATGGACATGCAGCGTGGACTCCTGGTGGCTATTTGGCACATGGTCAGCAACCGTTCTGAAATGGATCTATTGTAGGCAAGATTATCAGGGCTGTCAAAATCTGATGGTTAAAAATGATAGCATGGGGAAATGGTCAGGTTACTTTCCACTGCTCAGGAAATAATAGGGTGAATGGTTTTAAAATTCCAAATCCCCAAAGCCTCAAACCACTGCAATTTATTTTAAAATATTTTTTCAAGCTAACCCCTCTTCAAACCCCGAGTCTTTGCTATTTTCCTCTCCATTTTACACAGATAAAGAAGCTCATTAACTGATTATCTATGGCTCTGAAATCCCTTAGTGATCGCTTCAGGAGTCTACATTTATTTCCAGAGCCTCCTAACTATTTGCAAAGTAGTATGTGAATTGATTGCTCCTTACGTTTCTGATTATTTCTTACTCTCGGGTTCCCTAAGATTATGGAACAGCTCATGCCTGCTCCTTTTCACTTCCTGGTGAAGCCGGCTTGCCACTCACTCGCTACAGAATGGAGGCGTTTGGATGCATCATTAATTTTTGTTTGTTAGGCTTGTTTCTCTAATGTGTCATTCTGCAGCTGAGCTTTCCCAGCATCCTGCTCTTCCTTCTTCCAGAATGCACCTTGTTCCAGAAGAGGGCAATGAATAGAGGGCAATGAATTCTTCCAGGAAGACTGCCCTGATCACACAACCTAACGAAGCAATCCTCTCCCTCCAGCCTCGATAGTCTCTCTCTCAGTGCCCCATTTATTCCTTTCTTTAAAAAAGATTTTATTTATTTATCTGAGAGAGAGAGAGAGAGAGACAGATAGACAGACAGCACATGCAGGAAAGTGAGCATGAGCAAGGATGGGCACGGGAAGGGCAGAAGGAGAGGGAGAAGGACACTCCCCGCTGAGCAGGGAGCCCAACTCGGGGCTCGATCCCAGGACCTGAGATCATGGCCTGAGCCGAAGGCAGATGCTTAACCAACCAAGCTACCCAGGCACCCCCATTTATTCCTTTTATAGCATGTATTACAACCTGTGATTTGTAAAACCTAGTTGCTGTTCTTTGGAAGTCTACCTCTTCCAATAAAAGGTAGGTTTCATGAAAATAGGCATGTGTCCATTCTGTCTGCTGCATTGTCCCCAGCGCCCACCGCCATGGCTGACACATAGTAGGTCCTCAAACAGTATCTGCTGAATGATTGAGTACACGGAAACTCTTCTACCTTCCTCCGGCCCATGCATCCTGCTTTCTCTGGCTTTCTCCCTCTCCTTCCGCTCCTCACTTTCCTTGCTGTGAACTTCCTCTTCCACTCATTTCCCTCTGTCACTGCAGTCTCTCAAATCCATTCATTCAACCAGCCAACACTTCTGAAGACCAACTCGGCTCCAGGCACGAAGGCTTGCACGTGAAAGTCAGAATCGTCATTCTTGGCTTTCAATCAGAGCTCATGAAACTCCCAGACTCCCCAAACAAGAAGATGTTACCAGTTTCCCAGAACAATCCTAACACCAGAGAGCCGGGCCTGTCAGCCCCACAGCACGCGCCGCTGCCGACGCTGGGAGTTTCGGTGGGGTGAGGAGCCAGTGTGGCTGCATGCTCGAAGTGCAAGGCTCTAGGGACTCTGGCGAGATGAGAACGAGGCCCGCATGGGGCCAGCGAAGAGGCTGCCCCACGTGACCATGTGTTCTGCTCCCTGTGGCCCCACCAAAGCCCTCACAACTCCCCGGTACCACACCCTTTGTCCAGTCCATGCCAACCCGTGTGTAGTATGTTGCCATTCCACGCTTCCCTCTCCCTGTGGGCAAAAGCCTACAGTTGCTCTCTGGCTGGCCCCCCTGCCTCGTTATCTATACTTGGCTGGTTTCCTTTCCTTCCCTGCCCACCGCCCACCTTTATGGAAATTGTTCCTGAGGAAGGGCAAGACCTAGGTGTCCATGTCTGAGAGGGGAAAATGCCACGCGGGCTTGCTCTTCTGGTTCCCAATGACCAGATCATGGGTGGTCTCCCCTATCCAAAGAGAAGTAATTTTTAGCTGGGCTTGGAACCATTTCATAGGCTGGGCCAGGCAACTCTCTCTCTTTCTCTTTCTCTTCAGGAATGTGAATTAGGACACAGAGGTGGCTGGTAGCAACCATGCATCATCATTGGCTGTGGGCTTGTAGGTTGCGTGGGCTCAGGGTTGGGCCACATGAAACAGAATGCTGCGAAACAGAACGGAATCAGGTAGGCGTGGAGAGAAGCAAGGATGGCCGAGGCCATGGGGCCTCTGAGGGATGAAGAAATCAGCTTTGGTCCTTGGCAGGTCCCCAGAGCTAACTCCCAAGAGGCCTAGCACGATGTGACCCATGTGTTCCCAGGGCCACCCCCTGGGTCTGGCCCCCTGCAACCTAAACGTATTCCTCAAACCCATCTTTCTGTGTACGGTGCTCTTCTGGCTCCGGTCACATCCACCCTTTCTACAGAACTCTGCTCTCGACTCGAATTTACATGTAGAGTTGTGAGCCCCGTGTCCCCCCCTTGGAGGAGCTATCTTGGCTCACCTGCCAGGAATGTCCTGTGGGCTGAGTGACCTGCACGTCCCTCCTAAGCTCCAGCTCTCTCTTCCCGTCTAGTACCCAGCACTGCCATGACACATCCACAGAAATTTACTAATTATGGCAAGAGCTTCAAAATATTTTTAAACTAATGACTTTTAAACACATTTTTAAAAAGCGGTGTTATGGGCTACAGGAGACTATAATAATAATACCATTTCAGACATGTGCTCAGGTTTTTTGTCCATTGCTTTTTTTCTTTTTTTTCACTTATTTGTCAAAGAGAGAGAGAACAAGCAGGAGGGGAGCAGCAGGCAGAGGGAGAAGCAGGCTTCTTGCTGAGCAAGGAGCCTAATGCGGAACTTGATCCCAGGACCCTGGGATCATGACCCGAGCCCGAGGCAGACACTTTACCGACTGGGCCGTCCAGGCGCCCCTTGTGCACTGCTTCTTCATCCATGGCAACCCAAAGTTCTATAACAATGAACATCTTTACCTCCCGTGTCCGGGCCAATCTCCTCTCTTTCGTCTCCCTCTCTCCTTTCTAGGATAAAGGTGACCAATCTTTTTTCTAAACAGTTTTCCGGTGAATAGAAAGTGATCACAATATAAACAAAGAAAGAGCTTATCATGTGAAGGATATCAATGGGTTTCAGTTCAAAGATCTCATGTCTAATAAAGTATGAAAAAGGACGATCGAATGCAGGTCACACTAAGAACAATCAAGGCGTTACCTAAGAACTCACCGATTGGAAGCTAGAAAACTTGGTTATTGGTACTGTTCAGAACCAGGGTTTAGAACAACTTCAAACTATTTGATAATATTCGAGTACGCAATGGATTTAAGATGGGGAATACAGAAGCCATCAAACTCAGCTGGTTTTCAGCTCCAATTAAAGACAAGGGCTCCTGTCTAATTGCAAAGCTGCTTACAACTGCCTTCAAGTGTTATTTACTCACTGATCACGTCCTCAAATAATCTGAAACAGGCTAAGAGGATTTCTGGGGAGGAAACTGTGCGAATCTTTAGAATTCCTGTTTGGGATATGTCCAGATGGGCTTCTGAAAGATAGTTTTAGCCACATAACAGAGAGGAAAATGCAATAAGTAAAGGACAAATAATTCAGTGCAGAGATACATTTTGGGATGTCCCCGCAGCTCTCCAGGATTGCCCCTCTCTTAGAACTTCCCCTCTCCCCCAAACCCAGAGGGCGGAAGTCAAGCCTGGGTACGCACCCCTGCTCTGTCACTCATTAGCAGCGCCGCAAATGACCGAACTCTCTTTCCCTTGGTATCTTTGTCTGTAAAATGGGGATTACATTCTCAGGGTGGTTGTGAGGATTAAAGAAGATAATGCTTAGACCAGCACCTGGCACTGTGTAAATAATAAATGTCAGCCATTATTTCTTAGCTGCATGCTCCTGGCCTAGCTGACCCATGCTGGAACAATCTGGCTTCTCCCCAGAAGGAGGCTGGAGCTAATCTTTGCATATGGCTGCACCTGGAGTATGAAATGTGGATACTTTGCTTTGAGGCCTGAGGAGCAGAGGAGGAGGTCCACAAAGAGAGGAATAAACAATGTCAGTAGAAGAAAGGAAGGCCACTCTGGCCTCCTCCTCATTTTCCCTATCCTGCTTCAGGTCCTAGGCTGAGCCTGCTGGCCTTCCTGCCTCAGTTTCTAGCAGACACAAGTTTGGTAATAAAAAAGTATCCCTTGTGCTTGAACTAACTCCGGGGTCTTTTACACACAGCCAAGAGTCCTAACCAATCCATCTACACCTAGAAAAAAGATGCAATTTGCTTAGGAAGAAAAAAGAGGGGTATAGACCTTAAAGTCCCTGTTACTGCAGAGGGAAATGGATTAAAACATGCCACGGGCAAACAGCCAAGACTTTCCCTTCCTCTGATGATTTCATACTGGGAATTTTCCCCAGAAACTCTCTTTCAATCTGCTTTTTTTTTTTTTTTTTCTTTTCCAGGATTTGCTCCTTCTAGATCCAAAGATAGATGAGATTAGGTTTTATTTCAGAGTTTTGTTTAAAAAAAAAATTGAAGTACACAGTAGGTGCTTCCAGGGTGACAGGTTACGACAGGCAGAAGTTTTTATAGACAGGAGTCTCTATTTTAGGATTTTGTAAAGACAAAGAAATGAACTGAATAGGTCCGGGTAACAAGTGCTCCCCGCCCCCCCTCCCCCCCGCAAAGATCTCTCTTGAGGAGAAAACATGGTTTTGATTTTAGCAACATTAAATAAGTTTTTAGCAAAGAAAAGAGGAAATTTTATTAGTTTTAGGTGTCAACAACCAAAAACACAGATCAGAGACTTTCATCTCCCTCCCTCAACTCCACCAAATCATTGATACAAGATTTTTTTTTTTTTTGCCACACATGAAAAGAAAAAGGAATTGGGGAGTCTAAGTCCTTATTCTAGGCTCATTTAACCCCGAACAAGTCACTTAACTGTAGGGATCCCAAGCATCAGTTCCCTTCAATCTAGCAATTGTTTTGCCATGCAGGGCCTCCTGTCTGGCTCATAATGTTGGCATTCAGTTCTGCCACCTGCCATTAATTCTGACAACACTTAGAAGAATGGTGTGGCAAGACTCTAAAAGATATGCTCCAAAAATGGTGTCCAGTGTTGGAGGGTTCAACATTTGGCCTTTTGTGTCAGCAGCGGGAGGGCCGCCCCGGGGACAAGCCTGGGGCGGGAGGCGTGGGTGGTGGTGTGTGTGAATGAAAGGGCGCACTTCACAGGGAACCCGGGCATCATTCAGGCTCAGTCAATCACAGACCGGGCTGGAATGTGCTCTGGGTGGCGCGGTGGGCGGACTCCTACACAAATGGCATTCTCGCAAGAGAGCCTACCTGGATTGAAATAAAAAATAATATTTAATAAATCCTGGTCTCCCCACGTGATGGCATTCTTGTACTTCTGGTACAGAGGGTACAACATGTCCTCCCAAGCCAAGCCTGTTGGAATCATGCTGTTCTGGAAAAGAGAAAACCATCAGAGTGGCTGAGGCAAAGCAAATACGTCCTGTCCACTGAGAAATGATGGAGAGGAACTGGTTCCCCCGAGCCCCCCAGGAATGAAGCAAACAGGGGAGGGGTCCTGCTGGCCTCAAGACATAGGACAAAGCAAAACTGGAGCTGGAAACTATAGCGTTTTGCTGGATCCGTAACACATGGATACGAGATGGACCAGGAACCAGTAGTTGGGGCTATCGTTTCTACTCAGAAAACTGTGCCCAAATTGAACCTCTTTTTCTTATGCTTAATTCTTGCCTTGGAAGTGAGGGAACAAAATACAGATAGCAGATTTAAGGTATCTAAGGAAAAACACCTTTTCCTTGTCTTAACATAATTTGCTTTTAAAATAAAAGCAACACAATCGTAGACTAAATATTCAAACAGCACACAAAGATAAAATTAAAAAGTAAAAATATTCTTCCTCCATCCTCCTACCATCTCCACCCCCACTTTTCCCAGAAATACCCACAGTTAACAATTAGGTATTCTCCTAGGGATTCTTCTGGAAATTTCTAAGCCATAAAAGAGATCATACTCCACGGTACCATGCTTTGTTGCATTTTCACTTTTTCCCTTAATATTTTTTAGAGATCTTATTTATCTTACTCACAGTTTGATCTAATTCTTAATAGGAGGATGAGTTTTTTGTTTTTTGTGTGTGTTTTTAAAAAATTTTTACTAGTTCTCTACCGATGTTCATTTAGGTTCTTTCCAGTTCTTTACTAGGATAAAAGATGAGGCCATGAGCAGCCTTGTACAAGTATCTCTGTATACTTATATAAATATATCCCTAGGATAATTGCACAAAAATTTTCCATGGTTTTTGAAGCTTTGGGTATACACAGAGTTTAAATGTTATAGAATTCAGAAATGCAACAGAACATTCCTGAAGAGCTACTCTGCCGAAGCTTTAAATTCCATAATCACCTGGACTTTTTCTGAACAAATATTTCATACCTTTCCAGATATTATCCTCTTCCCTGGCCCCTTCCATCCTCACCAACAAACCACCTACTTCCAAAATCAATACACTGACAATCTAGAAACATCACTGTTGAAATGATTAAAAATCCCGATTTTAAACCATGAACTAGAAAGTATTTGCTTACCTTAAACTGGGCACTTCTTATGCGAGTTAGATTCATCAGCATGACTCCTGAATTAACTCCTGCAGAGCCATAGAAAGGGTGCCGAGCAAAGCGACTGTACCAGCCAATCTTGGGGATTTCATGCTCAGGGGCCATGGCAGCAAGCTGCGTGGCATTAAACTGCCTCAGAAGCTTCCAGATGTCATCAACGGGTCTCAGAAAGAGAACGTCGGTGTCCACGTAGAGAAGCGAATCCACATCCTTTAAAATCACCTTTGTGTGTTTGAGGGGAAGAGGGAGAAAACCAAACAAAAACAAATCAGAAACAAAGGAAGTGGGCCCGATATGTCAACAGCGCTGCCAATTTCAGTGGTCAATGTTGAATTCTAGAAAGGGTACCACTCTTAGCTTCCGCTCCTCCCATCTCCTTTGACTTCAGGGATAAATACTAATCGAGGGGTAGAGACTCAAAGGCAAATAAATCTTAATTCAGATGGTTCCATTCCAGGACCCTAGACTATATTTGGTAAGTGTTAAACTTTCAAAGGAATGACAACATCAGCTCATGGGCTGAGGCCCTCTCTTCTCCTTTCATTCTCCAATGAAGTCATCTGTCTTCCCCTTTTAGTTTTCTCCTGGAACAGGTGGGTCTGGCATTAGACAACTTGAAGTGGACACTGTCTAGACAAGCTTATGCCAGGCCTTGGGGTAAATACTCTTGTCTCTGGATCCATTTCTTCTAGTGTTGATGGATACAACTGCATCTTTTCGAGATGACATTTTGTGCTAAGATTTAGTCTTGGGAACAGGTGAAACAAATCATTGGTCAGCTTTGTTTGTAGATTTGAATTGGCAAACTTTTCCCTAAAGGGTCAGAAAGTAAATCTTTAAAGCTCTGTTGCGATAATACAAGTCTGCCATTGTCGTACAAAAGTTACAACAACGTGTAAAAGAACGGGCACAGCTGTGTTTCAATAAAACTTTATTTAGGGACACTAAAATCTATATTTTGTATCATTTTCAGATGCTACAAAATCTTTTGATTTTTCTTCACCCGTTTGAAATGCAAAAGCCGTTCTTGGTTCATGGGCTGTGATTTTTAACCTCTGTAGCAGCTCATTGACGCCAGCCATCCAAAGCAAATGAGTTCTCCTGTCCTAACTGCTTAGCTTACCAGAGTTTTGCCTGAGAGTTTGAGACTTCGAAGCCTTAGTTAGTGATAGTGTTATTTGCCTTGTTCTGCCATTATTCCTGAAATTTAGCGGTCGCTTAATTAAAGAAGAATTTGAATTTTCCTGGATCCCTGGCCTAACATCATCCTAACACCACAATGACACTTGCAATGGGCTGAACGTCTGTGTCCTTTCAAAATTCATATGTTTGAAGTCCTAACCCCCAGAGTGATGGTATTTGTAGATGGGGTCTGTGGGAGGTAATTAAGGTTCAATTAGGTCATGAGAGTGGGGCCTTCATGAAGGGATGAGTGCCCTTATAAGAAGAGATGCCAAAAAACTTGCTGTCTCTGTCATGTGAGAAAACAATGAGAAGCAGCTGTCTCAAGCCACACTGATCTCAGACTTCCAGCCTCCAGAACGGTGAGAAAATAAACTTCTGTGGTTTAAGGCACACGATCTCTGGTATTTTGTTATGGCGAGCTAAGACGCTATTCCATAGGGATCCCCAATATTTAAAATTGATGAAAATGCACATTGTATGATACAGGTATCATGGAGATTTCAGACTTGAATGATTTCAGAGCTTCCATGATCAGCTGCAGGACCTAGCTTTCATTCCTCATCTACTGGAGGAACAGATTTTACAAACCAGTAAAATGAAATTAAGAATAACGATCACCGGGGCGCCTGGGTGGCACAGCGGTTAAGCGTCTGCCTTCGGCTCAGGGCGTGGTCCTGGCGTTATGGGATCGAGCCCCACATCAGGCTCCTCTGCTGGGAGCCTGCTTCTTCCTCTCCCACTCCCCCTGCTTGTGTTCCCTGTCTCGCTGGCTGTCTCTACCTCTGTCGAATAAATAAATAAAATCTTTAAAAAAAAAAAAAAAGAATAATGATCACCTACCATTTTATAAGAGAAGATGGTCTTGACATCCATTTTAACAACTTGAAGATCATAATTTTAGAATTAGGATGAATTCTTCAAATTGAACACACAAACTTAAAAAAAAAATCCTCTACGTTATTCTTATTTTTCTTCTTATTTTGCCAGGGAAAGGTATAAAATTTGCCACAGATTAGCATCTAAGTTTTTTTTAAAATCACAGTTACAGAGTTCCATGGAGGAAAGGCAAACTCTCTACAGAAGTATGAGGAAATGCATGTTATGATACAAGTTATGTATCATATGTAAACACACTTATGATTTCTTGCATGCCTAACACCATCCCAAGTACTCAACATGCTGCTCATTTATTTTACTGGGAAGAAAAACTAAAGCAAAGAAAAGGGTTCTGTCCAAGTTTATATGTCAAATAATGCTAATGATTGCTGGATTTTGGCTAATAAGGTTATAGCAAGATTAAGTCACTTTCTAGAATGTGTTTTCAGGGAAAAGAGAATGTATGGTGTTCCAATAAAAACCTAATTTAGAAGTGCAGAATCAGAGAGGAAGAGAAAGCTATCTCAATCTATGTGAAATACTACAAATTTCTCTTTATGGCTGATTATCTAATAAGGCCTGAAGAGAAGCATACAATATTAATGTGTTTTTTTTTAAACTTTTTTTTTTTTTAAGATTTTATTTATTTGTTTGACAGAGATAGAGACAGCCAGCGAGAGAGGGAACACAAGCAGGGGGAGTGGGAGAGGAAGAAGCAGGCTCATAGCAGAGGAGCCTGATGTGGGGCTCGATCCCAGAACGCTGGGATCACGCCCTGAGCCGAAGGCAGATGCTTAACCACTGTGCCGCCCAGGCGCCCCACAATATTAATGTTTTAATCAATTAAGGGTTATGTCTACATAACATACATCTACCCAAAAGAATCAAGCTTGCTGACTTGATTACCCTAATTTTTTTCTCGGCCCTAAGTCGTCAGTGTTATTAAAGCTATCGTTACTTTCTTCGACCCCTCATCAGAACAAAAAAGAAGAAAATGAAAGACTCTTCTGACGAAGGTCTGGAAAATAAAACAACTAAAAAGGTCTGAAGAATGGAGGTATTCCAACATGAAGGTACAGACAATATGTTTACTCAAGAGAGAAGAAGGCAAAAAAGTTGTATTGGAAATTTATAAAATCAGAATAAACTTAAATAGGGTAAAATTTTAATTTAACACACAAGATTGCTCCTTTTTTATTATTATAAACAGTACTACAATGGGTATCTTTCTAGGGGACTTCTTTTTTTTAAGATTTTACTTATTTGAGAAAGAGAGCAAGAGAGAGAGGGAGAGAGAGAGGGCACATGCATGAGCAGGGGGAGGGGCAGATGGAGAAGCAGACTCCCCCCTGAGCAGGGAGCCCGACAACAACGAAGTCAGGCTCAATCCCAGGACCCTGAGATCATGACCTGAGCTGAAGGCAGATGCTTAACCGGCTGAGCCATCCAGGTGCCCCTTTAGGGAGGTTTCCAAGCACATAATATGGCATTTCTTTTTCTTTTCTTTTTAATTTTAATAAAAAATGTATTAAATATATTAAAGTACATTTGTTGGCAATTTATTCTTCCTTCTGATTTTGTCACCAAATCCCATTCTTAGAGGTAACCGAAGATATGGGACTGCTCTGTGTTGTGCCAGGGATACATTACACATGTGAGAATAAATAGCTATGTGTGTACAATCCCCTTTCACACTACACATGGAAACATAGCATCCACAGTGTTATCAGCCTGCCTCGAAGGAAGAAAAAAATCGTGTAGGAGGAATTTACATATCAGCACATACAGATTTTATTTCTTAATTTTGATGTCTGGATAGCATTCCATTGTGTGGCTCTACCATAGTTTATCTAGTTACACAGCGTAGGGTATATAGGTCATTTTCAAGCTTTTGTTATGACAAACAGTGTCACAATAAGAAACCTCATCTCAACTCATTTCAAACACACATGAGTGTATCTGTAGGATACACTCATTAAAATATTATTCTTTTGTAAAAGAATACATGCATTTTCTAGAAAGGGACCAATTTAGCCTTTGGCCAGCAACATAAGAGGAGGCCTTTTACCCCTTATCTTCACCAGCATCCTGTTTGGTCATGCTTTCGGGCTTTGGCCTACAAGCAGCACACCTCAGAGGGGCTGACCCTATCAATTCCTTTCAGTTCGTATTTTCCTACGAGTCTGGCGCTGGTGGACTGCCTGGGATTGAGCCCTGTAGCAGGAGATGATGCATGTCTGGAAGACCAGCGACGATCATTTAAGGACACTCAAATGTCAGTGCTGGCCCCCACCAGACGGCACCCACACAGACCCCAGATCCAAGGACTTGTGGGTGGGAAGCCCTCCGCATGCCAACCTTCTCCAGAGCCGTATCAAATCCCTCTTCTGCTGCTTTGGTTCTAGAGACGTGCTTTCTGGACAAGAGCCAAGGGACAAGGAACAAACGCTTGGGAATACATTTTATGGCTGCCGTTTTGGAAACTTGCTGGTCTTCGGTGAAGATGGCAAAGCCGGTGCAGCTGTCCCTGCGGACTGCACCCCAGGGCCTGTGGGACAAATTCAGCCAATGCATGGATTTTTAAAAATTTTAATATGTGGTCTTTTTTAAAAAATTGAATGAGTTGCCAACATTTTATAAAAACTGAAGGTTTCTCAGAAATACCTGCATTTCTGTCCTAAGGAAAAAAAAAAAAAAAAAGCCAGGGGCACCTGGATGGCTCAGACATGAAGCGTCTGCCTTCGGCTCAGGGTGTGATCCCTGGGTTCTGGGATCGAGCCCCTCATCGGGCTCCCTGCTCCGCTGGGAGCCTGCTTCTTCCTCTCCCACTCCCCGTGCTTGTGTTCCCTCTCTCGCTGGCTGTCTCTCTGTCAAATAAATAAATAAAATCCTAAACAAACAAACAAAGCAAAACAAAAGCCAAAAAAAAAACCCCAAAAACTGAGCTCCGGCAAGAACAGCCTGCATCCTACGAGGGAAACATTTGCTGGTGCTTGTGGACGGCCACTCCCGATGTCCTCAGTTCATTCATACAATAAACATTGATGGAGGGTCCAGTAGGTGCCACGTGTGACCAGCAGAGACTGAGAAAGACAAAAATCTCTGCCCTCATGAGGGAGTCACGTAATAAATAAGATCAGTATATTGATTATAGAGTCTAGAAGCTCGTGGAGAATAAAGCAGGGAAACGGGCCAGGGGTCCCAGGTAGAGAGGAGTTTGCAATTTTAAATAGGGCTATGGAGAAAGTGTCACTCAGGAGAAGGTGAGCAAATGGGAATAAAGCCGGTGGCTGGCACTGTTCCAGACCAGCAGGGGGCCAGTGTGGCTGGACAGGGGCCAACAAAGGGAAGAAGAGTGGAGGAGGAGGATAGAGGGTGCGTGGGGCACTTAGGGCTTTGCTTGCCCTTGGAAGAACTTTGGTTTTTACTGAGAGTGAGATGGGAGCCACTGGGGAGCTTTAACAGAGGGGTGACACGGGATCTGCCTTAGAGACATGGTCACTGTCGATGCCACACTGAGGACAGATGACTAAGGTGCAGAGGGGAAATAGGGAGCCCAGGTAGGAGAGCATCTTAGTAATTCAGGTGAGCTGTGACAGTGGTGTGGCTCAGGGGGTAACAACCCAGAGAGTGAGAAGTGGTCAAATCCTAAATAGAGTTTAAAGATAGGTTGAACAGGATTTTCCGAGGGGCTGTAGGCATCACGTGAGACAAAGAGAAAAGTCAAGAGCAACTCCAAGGACTTGAATCTGAATGAAAGGTACGACAGAATCACCTCTACCTGAGAAGGCACCTAATGCGTGTCATTCCTGAGCTAGCTGTCTGGCCCCCGTGGGTGCGTACTGGCATTTCTAACTACTGAAGCCTAGTTCCCTCCCTCCTTCCTCAGCATCCACTCTCCCTGAAATGTCAAGAAGCCCCTGGGTGCTGCTGGGAAGGGATACATTGTGGGTTTCTGGGGCAATGGTCGAACCATCTAGTTCTTGACCACAGTGGTGCTTACACAGGTGTGAGCTCGTTCAACTAAGCGCATATAGTTTCGGAAGGTAGCTCATATTTCCAAACAGACACACCATACCTAATGGTACATCTCAGAGATGTGAGGGTCCTTAAAATCTTGAGTCTGGGCTTTATGAGTTCAATTCCAGGCAGGAGGACCCCTGGCCCTGTGACTTAGGACAAGTTCCTCTGTCTTTCAAGGCCTCAGTCCCGCATTTGTAAAAAGTGGCAAGCAGTACCACCACCGCCACCACCCTTCTCCCCAGGTTATCTTAGTGATCCAGTGAAATAACACACACAAGGTCCTTGGTACAGTGGCTGGGACACAGTCAGTACTCCGTAAGTAACGGTGTTGTTACCATAAGAAGTCTCTGTGTTTTCCCTTATAAAGTGTCAAGTGTAATTAGTTACCATTGCCATCAATGCCCATAGCACTTCAAAACATGTCAACCACAAAAATCCTTTTATGTAGTCAGAATCAAGCAGAGAAGTTTTTGAACCTTCTGATATCATCATAATCTACTTATTACCTTGACTGAAAGCAAGTACATAAGGCTCTTTACTCTTTATCTGAAAAAACAAAAGACCCGGGGGGGGGGGGGAGGGAAACCCTACTCTTTCTATAACATTATGTCTCTGGAGGCTAATTCTGCAGCAATTATTGCTGGTATTAATTTGAAGAGGATCATTTGGCCATGTGATAATGGGAAGAGGAATATTTACTGAAAGGATATAAAATTAGCCATTCTAATTCCCTTATGGAAATCAGTCAGCACTAGAAATGAGGCCTTTGTTTTCTTAGGAAAGGGGGGGGGAGCAGAAAGGCAGCACACAATAGCTATTTGTACGTCATCCTGCTGGCTGTAATGGGTGTTGCTGTCCTTGACCCTTTCACTGCTCCACCCCGGGTGGCTGTCCCCAGTGAAACCTGCTGGCTCTTTGTGCTCAGCGAGGACCGGGGGCTGGCCACAGGCAGCGAGATGATCAAGGGCTCATGGGCTTCCCTTCAAGTGTGTTTTGCCCCAACTCTGTTGGTCTTTGACAGTACAACTTTGTGGTTTAAAGCTCTGGGCTTGAAATCTAATTTCAGTAGCCCCCCCAATCCACGAGGGATATGTTCCCAGACCCCAGTGGACGGATGCCCGAGACCATGGAAAGTACTGAACCCCCTACACATACTGTGTTTTCTCCTATACATATATGCCTAGGATGGAGTTTAATTTATTAATTAGGAACAGTAAGAGATTAACAACAACAATAATAAAATGGAACAATTACTACAATGTACTGTAATAAAAGTTATGTGACTGCCGTCTCTCTCAAAAATACCTGATTGCACTGTCCTCACCCTTCTTCTTGTGATGACGTGAGATGATAAAATGCCTAGGTGACAACACGGAGGGAGGTGAGCGACGTGGGCACTGTGACATGGTGTCAGGCCACCAATGACCTTCTGACCAGACATCGGAGGGAGGATCGGTTGACTGTGCGGAACTGACACTGTGCAAAATGAAACGCGGATAAGGGGGGAACCACTGTATCCGTGCTCAAATTCCGTGTCCACTACGAACTGTGTGGTCTTGGGCAAGCGACTCGCACCTTCGAAGCCTCAGTCGCTCATCCTGAAAGTGGCGTAGGCCATCCCACTCCACGGCGCTGCGGGGTTGATGAAACGAGACTGCACGATCAAAGCCCCTGGCAAACACCCAGCAGGCACTCAGTCGATGTGCCACAGTCTTACTATCATCCTGTCTCACGAGGGCTAGGATCCTGGACTCACGCCCGGGGGAACAAGGACCTGGCTATAGCAGTAGAGGCAGCTGTCGTAGCAGTAGTGAAAGAATGAGGCCTTTTCTTTGGTCTCCAGGAGGTCTAATGGCGGAGGCAGATAAGAGGCAAAGCAAAGTGAGGTGTGGGGGATGGCGGGGTAGGACAGAAGCACACACCAGGGCGCCAGTCTGCGTGAAAGCAGGGAAGACTTCCCGGAAGAAGCAACATCTAAGCTGAGCATTACATGAAGAGCAGGGCAAAGAGTACTGAAGATAAATGGAACAGCACATGGAAAGTTCCACACCTGAGAGAGCATGGCGCAAGAAGGGATGGCGAGGTGCCTGGTGGGGCTGGAGCGGCCAGTGGGAGATCCAGGCTGCTGGGGATCAGGCTGGCAGAGTGGGCACGGCCCAAACAGGAGCTATGCCCACACATTTGGACTGGATCCTGAGAGCAAAGGGGAGATATCAAAGGACATGGAACGAGAAAGCCCAAGGTCAGATGCTTCCTCTCTTACTCACATTGCCCACATCCAACCATAAAGAGTTCCATCAGCTTCTCCTCCAAATACATGCATGTGAATCTGCCCTTTTCTCTCTCTCTCCACCGCCTTCCCTGGGTCCAAGGCATGATTACAGCTCCCCTGGAAATCTGCACAGGCCTGTTCGCTGGTCTCACTGTGTCCATCCTTACTCCCCTCCAACATATTCCTCATAGAGCAGCTAGAGGGATGTTTAATCTTTGACCCATGGGGTATTTACAAGTGTGTGGTTTGATTTCCAAATATTTGGGATTTTCCAGATTTCTTTTTGTTATTCATTTCTAATATAATCCCCTTGGAGACAGGGAACATACTCTACATGATTTCAATCTTCTCAAATTTATGGTCCAGCATGTGGTCTGTCTTGGTGAATGTTCCCTGAGCATATGAAAAGAATGTTTATTCTGCAGTTGTTGGGTGGAGTAGTCTATAAATTCTATGGCTGTCAATTAGGTCACTTGGCTGATAATGTTGTCAAGGACTTCCCTGTCCATACTGATTTTCTGTCTGTTTATTATAACCACAGGAGCTCCGTGGAGTTTTATCTTCAGACATTAAAGAAGGGGGGGAGGGATTGTGAAATTACTGCAAATCCACTTACATCAACAGATATGATTAAGTTCCAATAGTTTATTTTTGCTTTTATTTCCCTTGCCTCAGGAGACATACCTAGGAAGAAGTTGCTACGTCTGATGTCAAAGAGGTTGCTGCCTGTGTTCTTCTTTGGGATTTTTATGGTTTCAGGTCTCACTTAGGTCTTTAATCCACTTTGAATTTATTTTTGTGTATGGTGTAAGAAAGTGGTCCAGTTTCACCCTACAGTCCAGAAATTACACTACTAGGTATTTACTGGAAAATACAAAAATACTAATCCAAAGGGAAACATGCACCCTGATGTTTATAGCAGCATTATTTACAATAGCCAAATTATGCAAACGGCTCAAATGTCCATCAACTGATGAATGGATAGAGGAAGTAGAATATATACACAATGGAATATTATTCAGCCATAAAAAAGAATGAAATCTTGCCATTTGCAATGACGTGACTGGAGCTAGAGAGAACTATGCTAAGCGAAATAAGTTAAAGAAAGACAAATGCCATATGAGTTCACTTATATGTGGGACTTAAGAAACAAAACAAATGATCATGGGGGAAAAATCAGAGAAGCAAACCAAGAAACAGACTCTTTTTTTTTTAAGATTTTATTAATTTATTTTGACAGAGAGAGAGAGAGAGAGGGAACACAAGCAGGGGGAGTGGCAGAGGGAGAAGCAGGCTTCCCACTGAGCTGGGAGCCCAATGCGGGGCTCGATCCCAGGACCCTGGGATCATGACCCGAGCCGAAGGCAGACGCTTAACGGCTGAGCCACCCAGGCGCCCCAAGAAACAGATTCTTAACTGTAGAGAACAAACTGATGGTTCCCAGAGGGGAGGCAGGTGGGGGGGTGGCTGAAATAGGTGATGGGGATTAAGCAGTACACTTGGTGTGATGACCACTGGGTGATGTATGGAAGTGTTGAGCCACTATATTGTAAACCTGAAACTAAATTACACATTGTATGTTAACTGACCGGAATTTAAATAAAAACTAAAACAAAACAAAACAAAAACCCAGATGTGATTTGGTGACCATCATTCACTTTCACCCTAATCATAGTCAATTATCAAAAGGGGAGTGTTGAAGTCTCCAACTCGGATTGTGCATTTGTCTATTTGTCTAAGTATGTTTTTTGCCTTGTAGATTTGGAAGCTCGTTATTAGCTGCGTACTCATTTAGGTTGGTTACATCTTCTTGACAGCTTGATCCTTATACGGTTATGAAATATTCAGGAGACCTTTTTTTTTTAAAAAACCTACATTAGAAGATGCCACTTTCATTCTTAAACCCCTTCAAGACTTGTCACTGCATTTTAAATAGTCACACACATACCATGGCCCATAAAAGGCCCTGCAGGATGGGCATGCTCTGCCCCCCTCTCCAACCTCATCTTCCATCAGTGGCATTCTTTCACCTCCTAGCCTAATTTAAGGTTTTTCTGGCTTCAGGGCCTTAAACTTTCCATTATGACTCTGTTAGTGTCAAAGTCAGCAGAGGCTGGGGAGCAAAATAACTCACTTACTATGGGGCCAATAAGCTTTTGCTTC
This sequence comes from Ursus arctos, assembly GCF_023065955.2. Taxonomy (NCBI): domain Eukaryota; kingdom Metazoa; phylum Chordata; class Mammalia; order Carnivora; family Ursidae; genus Ursus; species Ursus arctos. The sequence continues at coordinate 53,068,847 of NW_026622808.1, read as the reverse complement.
TGTTCCTACATATGGTCTTCTCTGTCGGAGATGCTCTTAAGTCTTTGCCGAAACAGGCACTAACATATAAATCTCTTTCAGAAGGAAAATAAATTGAAATTATGGATTTATTTACCAAGGAATCATTTTCTTGGAATGTTCTCTCACTTCACTCCCTAAGTTCATGACATCTTGAAGTGAAGGAGATAAGGTCTCCAAATGTGTTTACAAAGAGCATCTTTATTGGGGTGCCTGGGTGGCTCAGTTGGTTCAGCATCTGCCTACGGCTCAGGCCATGATCCCAAGGTCCTGGGATCGAGCCCCACACTGGGATCCCCGCTCTCAAGGTCCTGGGATCGAGCCCCACACTGGGCTCCCTGCTCAGCGGAGAGTCTGTTTCTCCCTCTAGCCCTGCCCCCTGCTTGTGCTTTCTCTCTCAAATAAATAAATAAAATCTTAAAAAAAAGAACATCTTTATTGACTCTGAAATACATGTGCAGCCTCTGATCCTTTAGTCAGTTTCAAGGTTTATGAGCTGTTGTCTTCTTTTTCTTTTTTAAAAAGATTTATTTATTTATTTTAGAGGGTGGGAGTGGCAGAGGGAGAGAGAGAGATCCCCAAGTAGACTCCCTGCTGAGTGCAGAGCCCAACTCGGGGCCTGATCCCACGACCCTGAGATCATGACCTGAGTAAAAATCAAGAGTCAGAGGCTTACCCGACTGAGCCCCCAGGCGCCCCTGTGAGCTACTGTTTTAGATAATTGCCCAAAGAATCACAACTATGATTCGTGTGGAAATGGATGATGTTCCCACATCGTACCTGCTGATGTACATGACTTGGCAGTAACTTGTTGTGAGTCTGTCCATTGAGCTCCACGGGGCTTCTCTAATTTATGATAAGCACCTTCCCTGTTCTGTCAGGGAAGTGCCCCCAAAGTCTTCCCCCATGTGAAGCAGAACTTTCCACTCACTGTTCTGCAACACCCAGCTCTGACTTATCCTTTAGATCTGAGCTCCGAGGTTACCTCCTCAGTAAGATTCCCAGAGAGCCTGGAGAGCCCTCCCCTCCCCTTTCCCAGTCTCCTCATCACAAAACCCTCCTTCCTTCTTTCCACCACTTTTTACACCAGTGGCTTTTGTTGAATTATTTTCTCATTTATTGCTTGCTTCCTTGATTAGATTAGAAGCTCTGTGAGGGCAGAGATGCTGTGTGTCTAGTCAACTTCTGAAGCCCATGTGCCAAGCACAGTGCCTGGCATAGAGATGAGGTATCCAATAAATACATCCATGAACTAAGGAATTCAACTGCTGAGCTGCCGCAGAACCACTATAAAACCTTAAATAGGCTTCAAGGCTGATGGTAGATGAGGACAGGCCCTGAGAAATGAGATGGTCTGTGAGCAAATGAAATAAAGAAGACTCAAGTTCCTGAAGAGAAAACCAACATAACACCACCCACACCAATGAATGTCCTTTTATTTGTGTGTCCAATACATCTCCCTCCTCTGTTGACGGGACAACTAGGTGCTAAGTATATGATTCCATTTCCTTACCTCTCAAGCAGCTCTGAAAGGCCCTGACAACTGAAGGAAAAGAAAAGGAACCAGAGGAGGAAGGGCAGAACAGAAGCCAAGACAAAGAAGCCATTCAGATCCAAGTAGAACTGAACTCCAGCGAGGGAACCTTTGGAAAATGACATCAATGATAATCAGAAGAAGGCAAAAATATTTAAAGAGGGTTAAAGCAGGAGGTGGAAAGAGAGAGGAGGAAAGGACAGGGTTTCATGAAGAAGAGAAGGTGAAGACATCTATGTATACGGGAAAAATAAAGAGACTTGCTTATAACTAAAATAGCCACAATCCAGCTACACGGAATAGGCAAGGCACAGTATCCAAGTGTACTAAATGGGATTGTGAGTCAAGGCATGGTGCTGCCATGGAAAGGCATGAGAAATACACACGTTATTTCAGTGTGCGGAGGTGAACGGCTCTGGAGATGGATGGTGGTGAGGGCTGCACAAGAGTGTGAACGGACTCGGTACCACAGCACTTACACACTTAAACATGGTTCAAACGGTTAAAAACATTTTATATTGTATATAGTTTATAATAAAAATGGGGGAAAAGGAAACACAGGCACCGTTATTATATTTTTTCAATTGAACTTCGTTTTACACAACATGCTTCATGATGTCACTTAACCTATTTCTACCTTTGTGAATTTTCACCTCGCTAAGCCAAACGTATTTGCAGAGTTTTTCCAAGATCATCTTCCATTCTTTCTTTTCCACAATTCTATCAAGTCCCTGTCCTTTTTCGTTTCTTTTCTTTTCTTGTTTTGAAATATCAGTCCTCCAGCACCCTTTTCTCCAGGCAAGATGTCTGTCAAAGTTGACCAAGAGGACACATTGGCCAAGAAAGGAGCAAGGAGAGCCTTCCCTCTGCTACCTGCGTCCTCTAACAGAGAGCCTTCTCCTGGGGCAGGGGGGTGGGCAGACTCTGGGAAAATATTTGGTGACCCCTGCTCCTTCTCATTCTACAGAAAATCCAATTGGATGGAATAGAGCTTCTGTGGTTATCTGGACTTTCTGCTCTGGAACCAAAATTCCAAAGTCTCCAAACCAAAAATAGAAAGGAAAGGAAATTCTACGTATCAACGTGAATCTGCAATCTGGTAAAAATAAGTACCCCTTTCCTCCACCCTTCCTTCATTGTCCTTTTGAAAAAAGTGCACACTGGCCCTATATTGAAACAGGCTATTACAGACACAATAATTATTGAGGAAAGAGAAAAAGCTGAATAATAATGAACATTTCTACTGATGTCGGGGTAATCTGAAACATCCTCTCGTAAACAGAGGCGGAAATCTGAAAAATGCAACACTGTGATCAGAAGAGATTATAGTCCAACACCCACGTAAACATTAATCCCATAAAATAATTAGGTAGATAAGATACTATTCTGACTAAATAATTATAATAATCATAACCACTCACACAGCACTTATTATGTGTTACTGTTCTGCTAGCTTTCCCATGTCAAATCGTTTAATCCCTACAACAACCTAATGAACCAGTACTATCATCCCCATTGACAGTTGAGAAAACTGAGACACAGAGAGGTTAAGTTACTTGCCCAAGGTCACAGAACTATACAAAATATTCAATCAGCAGACATTTTTTAAAAATAAAGTAATTTAAAAATGTAAAGGAATAATAATCTCTTTGTATGTTAAACCTCATTCTGGGCATTTCATATACATTGATGCTAACACCTCAACAACCTTGCTAGGATGGTAATATTACCCCCGTTTAACAGATGAGCTTACGTGGCGTACCCAAGGTCACCACGAGAAAATGGCAGCACCAGGTGAAACCAGGGCTCTGTGACACCAGGGCTATGCTGATTTTCACCTAACACTAACCAGACAGGCTCACAACGTGAATGACGGATGTGGTCAGTCAGAGTAGTTGCTCTCAAACCTCTGTGTACCTGACAATCGTCTAAGAAGTTTGTTTAAAAAGATACCCAGTTGGGATGCCTGGGTGGCTCCGTCGGTGAAGCGTGTGCCTTCGGCTCAGGCCACGATCCCGAATGCATAGGGCCCTGAACAAAGGCTGAGGGTTTGGACTTGATCCTACGTGGGAACAGACACTCTGGGAAGGTTCTGAGCTCAGAATTCACGTGGTGAGAGTAGTATTCAAAACCCACAACTCCAGGAGCAGCCTGCAGGAGGGAAGGGACCCAGATGGCGGAGAGACAGGTAAACAGGGCGATACAATCACCCTGTTCTCTATTACCACTGTCGTATTTATTTTTTGTATTAATGTAAATAGAGCCAGACCTAGAACACCTGGTCCGAAAGAGGCCTGTACTTTCATGGCGTGTCCAAGTCCTTGCAGACGTGAGCAGAGAGCTTCAGTACCTTACGGAAAGCTTCGATGGTCTTGTTTTCCTCTCTGACTGGTTTGCCATTTAAAAAAATTCTCCAAATTACACAATGCACGAATGCATGCTTGTGTGTATAAAAACACAGACAAGGCAGCAATCTGTGGTGTCAGAAATTCAAGTTGCTCTTTTCCTGTCTATCCTCCGCACACCACTACTCCGAGCGTCCACACCCTCTCTCTTTTCATTAGAATGAACTAATGGTAACACTTCAGTGAACATGACCCCGATGGTTTCTACACATTTATCTATACGTATGTGTGACTGCAGTACGGCTAGGCATTCAGATCTCAACTCAGCTGTCACCTCCTCAGAGATCCCCCTCCCCGTCACTCTTTAAACTCATAAATTTTTTCCCCATAATTCTTATTACTACCTGAAATTAATGTATAATTAACTCTTTTTTGGGGTCATTCTTTCTTGATTGGGATGTAAGCTCTGTAAGAGCAAGAAAATTTTAATGTCTTGCTCACAATCATATTTCCAGGGACAGCCACATAGTTCGGGCCCAATAAACACCTTTGAATGAATGGCTGTGTGTATAAATGTTTGTGTGCACATATATACACACACAAACATATGTGCTTTTGGTTCTTTAAAATAGCGGTGGAATCATGCTACACATACTTGCTAATTGTCTACTTTGAGATAGTTTCCTCTCATTTTGGATGTGCAGAGAACAAAGGACTTTCTGTTCAACGTTGAATTCTCAAATATCCTATTTGATAATGTTAAAATAGTTTAAGTTGGGGGTAGAATCATGAACACTTGGAAAGTATTGTTCCCTTGTAGTGCTTTTCCCGTTTTTTTAAAAAATATATTGGGAATTTGTACAGAAATAGATACCCATTTTTTATTAAATGGTGATCGACCATTTTAACAGTTTTGAGATTTAAGGTTGTTCATTAAATTACCAGCTTGATAGGGTGCCACAGGAGACAATTAGTGTATCAATTTTTATTTTTGCTTCTATTGTGCCCTCTTGTGGAATTATGTGTAACTTACATGCTCGTTTCTGTGAAGTTTTACAAAAGAGCAGAATGCGCCAAGGTCACGACTACATTCACACATGGTCCCCATTAACAAGCCAGACTCCTCTGATCAGTTTAATCTTTGATCTCCACGCAAACAAGAATCAGACCGCCTCTGAGCTGGGCAAATAAATGATGGCTTTGTTTAGAATGATTCTCCTCTAAAATTCTGGCTCATCAAATTTGTATTTGGTCTTTGATTTCATCATCTCAGCTGTGTGGCCAACTGTTGTATCTGCCCGCAGGACGTTTTCCACAGGCCTGGCGTTACTAAAGGTATCTGCTTTCTCGGGTGCATTCTGAGATAATGGCTCTCTCAGATCTTCCATCTGCTTCTCTCCCTTTTGGCTTTCTTCCTCCTGTTATCAGGTGTTGCCATCCCAGCCAACAAGTACACACTATCTTTCCCTGTTGACTATAGACATCCTGTTAGCCATGGCAACTGTCATTTGGAACAGGCTAGTTTTTAGTCAGATGGTGCCTCCCCAGAGGATCCGTTCTCTGCTAGGGAGTTGCTGGAAACGGGATCATTGGGTCACCAGGAACGGCGGCTCTTCACAAGAACTGGAAGTTTTCTAAGAATGTTTTCCCTTTCCTTATATTTGAGAATTAAATCCGACCAGCATTTACTGAGTATTTACTGGGTACAAGGCTGGACACTTTTATAAGCGTTGTATCTTCAAATCCTCGCTCTACTGCCCCTTGAAGCGTTTGCTAAAGCCCTGGTTATAAGTACATGCTTCTTTCCTTCCTCCCTCCGTTCATTCATTCGTTCCTTCCTTCCACCCACCCACCCGTCTAAACAGTTTTACAGGCCTTTTGTGAACACATACCTACCACTACTCTAGGTGCTGGAGATCAAAGATCTTTCTCCTGATAGGGTGCACATGCTAGGAAACAAATAAGCACATCATGGAGTTTTCTAAGTTCGAGGACAGCAGAGGGAAAAGCAAAGTGAGAAGGTGGAGCAATTTTAAATACAACAGCCATACTAAACAGCAAAGCAAACACATGTGTAGTTTTGTTATATCCACTGAACAGTGGAAGGACCGAAGTTTCCGGGGAGGAGGCATTTTGGGACACTCTGTAATGTTTTGGTGATGTACAGGAGAAATCTCAGGCTCTTTGAAACTGCAAGAAGTAGAGCGGAATAATTATACTATAGAAGAAACTTGGGCTAATTTCAGGCACCTCATTTGTAGAGAGGATACAAATCAGAGTTGATGAAATCATAACCCTAAAGAGCCTCGCCTGTGTTACGTGCAGCAGACACCGCATGGTCTTTGGGCACCCACAACATTCCTCTTTCAGGGGTATGTCCTGAAGATCTCTCTTCAAGCCCATTTCTCAAACTATTTGCAACCGCACTTCGCAGTAAGAAATGCGTTTACATCGTGATTCTAGTACACGCATATGTAAATACATAAAACAGTAACAAAATTTCGGAAGTGGTATCTGCCCTTACTATATGCAATGCATGCACATTATTCTTTTCTACCTTAATTTTTTCTAAATCTGATCGTAATCCACTGAATTGATTTGAAGAGTTACCAGTAGGTAATTTTCCACAATTTGAGAAATACGAGGGTTGAAGTTAACAAAGGCTTGGTAAATAATTAAATGCAGATGGATAAACAGAGAGACAGACAGGTGGACAAATTTCCACGTCTCCCACTGCATTTCCTACTTTCATAGCTAACAACCAATTCTTTAAACCGCTTTTTTGGATTTGTAGCTTCATGTCGCTAAATAATATGCTAAAACAACCACTTTTTCTCTGAATTTATAGCACTTCTGACACCAAATGTGTCAATTCTCCCGCACTGGGCATCAACCGGGCGTCCTACAGTTCAAGTGTGACACTAACTACCTGAGTTGGTGCAGACCCCATAGGGAAGGGCCCAGTCGGCCAAGACGGCCCCTCCCTTTACATAGTACTCGGTTCTCAGGTACCCACACTCTGCCTAACTTGGCTTCAAGGACAGGACAGTCCCCATGATCTCCTGCTCAAGTTGGATGATTTGCTAGAAGAGCTCAGAGAACTCAGAGAAACACTAATTTTTATGGGTTTATTATAAAGAATAAAGGGTACAGATGAAGCGGTACAAGTGTGAGGTCCCGAGCACAGGAGCTTCCGTCCTCACAAAGCATGGACTGTGCCACCATCCCGGCACACGGACGGATGTGTTCACCAAGCTGGAATCTCTTCGAACCCCATACTTTACAGATTTTTATGGACGCTTCATCACACGGGCACGCTAGTTTATTAACTCCATCCTAATCTCCCTCTCCTCTTCCCACCGGATGGGAAGCAGGGTTGAAAGTTTCAAGCTTCTAATCATGCCTTGGTCTCTCTGATGACCACCCCCACCCAGGAGCCCACCAAGAGTTTTCTCATGGGAACAAAAACCACTCATGTCATCCAGGGAATTCCAAGGGTTTAGAAGCTCTGTACAAGATGCTCCTATCACCCCAATCGCTCAGGGAATTACAAGATTTTTTAGGAGCTGTGTCAGGAAGAAGGTCAAAGACCAAATACTAGAACAAAATGTATTCCTAGGACCCCGTCACTCAGAAAATGGCAAGAGTTTTAGGAGCTATGTGTCAAAAACGAGGGGCAGAGCCTGAATATGTATTTCTTGTGTCACACATGCCCTGTGTGGTGACTTTCTACCATGGAAGATAATTTAGCTCCCTTTCACACAAACTCCCCACCCTGCCATGCCTCTCAGCTACATACTTCTCGTCACCCAATAGAGCATATCAAAATACTGTTTAGGTCAATATACAATGTTATCTTACGATGGCCATGCAAACACTATTTCTAATCAAGGCACGGAGTGAACCACAATACTTTATCTTTCTATACAATTCTATTTTCCCTGGAATTAATACTTGTCTTTTTTGCTGCTAACATTTTGCTTGGTTTTATACATATTTGGCAAAGTTATTCCACAGCTTCCTGATTGGCTTTGATCAAGATGTTGTGTGGCTGTCACCTTCCTTGTCCTGAGACTTCTTTTATGTCTCTCTGTGGGATTCCTTGCTTCCGGGGTCCCACATCATCCCCTTTCTTGATGTACTCCTTCATTCTGGTGGAGCAGTCTATCAGCCGCTCCCTGAGAGAAGACTCAGAGGAGGTAAATATTTTAAAACTGCGCACATCTACGAACATCTTGATTCTACCCATATGATTGATTTGTAGTTTGGCTGGGTGTGGAATTCTAGGTTGGAAATGATAATGTTCTGAATTTATAAGGCATTGCCCCAATATTTTACCCAATTCCACTACTGCTGTTGAGAAATCTGGAGCTCTTCTGATTTCTGACCCTCTGGATGTGAACTTCCCCCCTTATTGGCACCTAATATGATCTTTTCTCCCTATTGTTCTCAAAGTTCAAGTCCTTTCTTCCATTTGATGTGGCCTGCTGTTGAATCCCTTGAATTTTTCAGTGCGGTTATTGTATTCTTCAGCTCTGTGATTCTGTTTGGTACTTTCTTATATTTTCTATCTTTTTGTTGAAATTCTCGCTTTGTCAATGCGTGGTTCTCTGACTAGGGTGAGCAACTTTATTGCTGTTATACCTTTTTAATCAAGTGAATCACTTATCTCCATTTCAGTAGGGTCTGTTTCTAGTGTTTTATCCTGTTCTTTTATTTGGAACATATTCCTCTATTCCTTCATTTTTCTTGACTCTCTGTGTTGGGTTCTGTGTATTCGATAAAACGGCCACTCTCAGTCTGGATAGAGGGATCTTGTACAGGAGATGAAGCTTTTCAATCAACCTCAAACTAGGCTGTCCCTCAATGATGATTCATGCCACCTTCTTTGTTCTTAGTGGTTCCCAGTGGTTGACAGTGTGCTAAAACCCATTTTGATATAGGTGGTATGGGTGTTTTCTTGCTTGCCAAATATGTAGGAACCACTCAGCTAGTTCTAAATTGCTTTCAGAGGGAACTGTTCCAAGTGTAGTGGTAGACTCAGTGTGTCCACGAGAGAAGGGGAGTCCAGGAGGTTCCTATGTTGCCGTCTTGGCCTGGAACCCTGAAAGTTGAAGCCAACTTACCTGATGTTGTGTGCCTTTTTTTTTTTTTCATTTAATGTGATAGTCTTTTGATGGGTTCCCTCAATCTGGAAATCTGTATCTTTGTGTTCTGAGAAATTTTCTTGAATTAATTTCAAGGCTGATTCTGACTCTTTGTGTTCTCTGTTTTCTCTTTCCAGAACTACTATTGTTCAGATGTTGGATCTGTCCTCTGTCTCCTCGTTTCACTATTCCCCCATCTCATTGATTTTTATTATTACTCAGAAAATTTCCTCAAGTTTTTCTGCAGTTTTTCTGTTGAGTTGCTCATTTCTGTTACCACATTTTGAATTTATAAATATTCTGGTTTTAGTCTCTAAATGTTTCTTTTTTTTTTTTTGGTGGAATCCCATGCTTCTGCATGTAATATCTTCTTTTATTTCTCTGAGGATACCAATGACAATTTCTTTAGAAGTTGTATTTATCCTGCATAGATTATTTTCTTTAAGTGGTTGTTTTCTCTTTGTTTGTTTTGACCTCTGTCTTTCCTGTTGGAGGGGTTCTTCAACTATCTAGCGATTTCTGGATTTCCATTAGTATTTAAGAGTCACTTGAAAGCATGTAGAGGGGACTTGTCAGCTGTGTGCTTCAGTGTAGAAAGTGCTTGCTGTGCCGCCTTGATAGGGAATCCCCAGATGTCAGTGTCCTTAAATCCCCACAGATATTTCTTTCAAATCCCTACCTAAAAGGCATAAGCATAACCTTGTAAGGTTCTGGGAACTATGTGAGAGTAAAAGGTTTGGAGTCTTAACATTCATATGTAAATTTTTTTTTTTTTTAAGATTTAGTTATTCATTTTAGAGAGAGAGAGCATGCACATGAGTTGGGGGAGGGGCAGAGGGAGAGAGAGAATGTCAAGCAGACGCCACGCTGAGCATGGAGACCAACATGGGGCCAGCCCCATCCCACAACTTCGAGACCATGACCTGAGCCAAAATCAAAAGTCAGACGCCCAACCGACTGAGCCACACAGGTGCTCCCATGTGTAAGTTTTTGATTGAACCTCATGTTTCAACATGATGCCTTCAGTTGTGCCTTACCTTTCCTAGTTCAGAGATACTCTGTTTTATCTTCTCTACAAATAAAAACTCCAATCTTTTGCCCAGGGTAAGAGTGAAGCAGAATCCCAGTTACATGGTATAAAATAGGCAACCTGGGAGTCTAACTGCTCCCTGAAGAGACTTGAACCAAACCCCGTGATTTTAGGTTCATCTTTACTGTCACTTCCAGACATAGCTGGTGCCACCAAATCACTGGCCTTTTGGAGGTTGTGTCATGTAAATCGATTACTTCTGGATTTTCCTCACTGCTGGTTAAAGATTGACAGATGTCTCAAGGGAGCTAAGTTGGTTACTACCATTCAAAATATATTTTGAGCTCTAACTGCCTCCTCTCCTTTTCTTCTGTCTTAGAATAGAAGGTTCATGCTCTTTAAAAAATGAATTATGAATTTGAATATAGTTTTAGGAAACAATGAATTTCAATGTAAATGTTTCGCTTGCCATCTGTAATCAAACCAAGCCCGGGTGATTAAACTTCTCTTCCATTCTCAGAGCCCCTAACATCCTTTCAATCAAGTCTTCTGATTAACTCACACTGAGTCAATTATGATTGCTTGCAACCAAAGAATTATGTTACAATAGGTAATCAACAAATATTAGTGTTGATTCTTATACTATGCTTCATAATAAACACGGTGATTCCAGAACTACTAGGATGGTAGTCATGTTGGGGGCAAAAAGATAATTTGCTACAATGTGTCTGATATTATAATAGCAGTGCTCCCTGCTGAGGCATGTTATAATTGTTCTGTGTTGGTTATGGCTTGGCCAACTAGACCAAAAAAAAAAAATTTGTTGTTATTGGCCAAGATAAGGTCCTTTTGGGAAAAAAGTTAATAATCTCAGTGGTTTCATGCCACATATCAGTCCTCATAATAATAGCAACTATAATAAAAATATCAGCTCACACTTACTATGTGCCAGGCACAGTTCTTGAGGGTGTTAAATATATTAGCTAATTTAAATTTTCACACTATTGTTGTGAGTTGGTAATATTCTTATTCCCATTTTACAGATGAATAAATTTAGGCAAATAAAAGTAATTTCCCCAGGTTACAAAATGGTAAGTGGTAGAAGCAAGAAGCAAGATCTGAACATATTTGGACTGTTTTAGAGTCTGCAGTCTTGTTTGTTTGTTTGTTTGTTTGTTTGTTTGTTTGTTTGTTTTAGAGAGTGAGCAAGCATGAGCAGGAGAGAGGAGGAGCAGAGGAAGAGAGAGAGAGAATCTTAAGCAGGCTCCCCGCTCAGTGCAATGTGGGGCTTGATCTCACGACCCTGAGATCATGACCTGAGCTGAAACCAAGAGTCAGACACTTAACTGACCAAGCCACCCAGGCACCCTAAGTCTGTGGTCTTAACAAGCACACCATACTGTTTATATATATGTCAAATTAATTTCTATCTCCATTAAATGCTTCCTAGTACTGTGGCTATTAAGTTTCTTAAAGGCCCTGCTCTGTGTGTACGTGCATGTGTGTGTGTGTGTGTGTGTGTGTGTGTATGTGTGTGTGTGTATTCCTCATCCTAACAAAGTAAAACGGCCTCTCTGAAGGCTTAAGAAGAAGGGTTACAGAACTAGTCATTTTTAAATAGATTTTATTTATTTATTTGAGAGAGAGTGAGCGCTCCAGTGGGGAGAGGGGCAGAGGGAGAGAACCCCAAGCGGATCTGCACTGAGTGCAGAGCCCAACTGAGGGCTCAATCCCATGACCCTGAGATCATGACTGGAGTCAAAATCAAGAGCTGCTCAACCGACTGAGCCACACAGGTGCCCCAGAACTAGTCATTCTTAAGCCAGATAGCTATCTATTCGTTGTCTCCAGCACGTCTTCCAACCCTCTTTCCTGTGAAAAAACAAATCTCTATGGTTCAGACGCTGGGGACCCCTGTTGCCCATGGATGAGAATGTGATTTAACTTGGGCTAATCAGAGTATCTTATCTTTCTGGCCGTAACAATTGTTCAGGGAGGAGCACATGAGCCGCGTAGGGCGATCACAATACACCCCAGGATTTTTAGGACAGTTATTAAGTACCATGCTTTTGCTTTCTCTGATAACAGCTTCACCGAAATATAATTTACATATCAATTCATCCGTTTAAAGTGCATGATTCGATGTTTTTTAGTCTATCACAGAGTTGCGCAACATCATCACAATCTAATTTTAGAACATTTTCAGCACCTCAAAAAGCAATTCTGGACATGTTAGCAGTCAGTCCCTCTTCTCCCCAACCCTATTAGCCCTAGGCAAGCACTAATTTACTTTCTATCTCTATAAATAGATTTGCCTATTCAGGACATTTCATATAAATGGAATCATATCATATGGTGATATTTTTGAATGGCTCCTTTCACTTAACACGTTTTCAAAGCACACCCATACTGTAGCATGTATCAGTACTTCTTTTCTATTTACTGCCACGTACTATTCCATTTCATGAACATACTTCATTTTATTTATCCAGTCACCAGTGGTTGGATGTTTGGGTTATATCCATCTTTTAGCTCTTAAGTATAATGCTGCTAGGAGTATTTGTGTACATATGTTTTTATTTCTCTCCATTATCTAGAAGTGGGGTTGGTGAGTCATATGGTAACTCTGTGTTTAATCTTTTGGGGGAAATGGCAGACTGTTTTCCAAAGCAGCTGCACCAGTTTACATTCTCACCAGCAGTGCACAAGGGTTCCAGTTTGTCCACATCCTTGCCAACATGTGTTGTAATGTCTTTTTTGATTGCAGCCATCCTCGTGGTGTGAAGTGGCATCTCAATGTGGTTTTGATTCCATTCCCCTGACGACTAATGATGTTGAACATCTTTTCATATGTATATTTCCCCTTTTTATATCTTCTTTGGAGACGTGTCTATTCAGATCCTTTGACCATTTTTTAATTGGGCTATTTATCTTTTTATTATTGAGTTGTAAGAGTTATTTATATAGTCTAGATACAAGTCCCTTAACAGAAATGTGATATGCAAATATTTTCTTCCATTCTATGGATGTCTGTATACTTTCTTGATGAGACTATATGAAGCACAAAGGTTTCTAATTTTGATGTACTCCAAATTATCCAGGTTTTTTTTTTGGTTGCTTATGTTTTTAGTATCGTATCTAAAAAAAAAACACCAAAACACTCTCTAATCGAAGATCGTAAAGATTACTCTTATGTTTTCTTCTAAGACTTTTACATTTTTAGCTCTTATTTTTAGGTCTTTGATCCATTTCAATTGATTTTTGCATATGGTAGGAGGTAGGGAATCAACTTCATTCTTTCAAAAGTGGATATACAGTTTTCCTGGGACCCTTTGTTGAAAAGATTACTCTTTCCCCATTGAATTACTCTGTAACTGTGAGGGTTTATTTCTGGACTCAATTCTCTTCCGTTGGCCTATGTGTCTATCCTTATGCCACTACTGCATTGAGTTGGTTACTGTACCTTTGTAGTAAATTCTGAAATCAGGAAGTTAGAGTCTTCCAACCTTGTTCACCTTTCCCAAGATTGTTTTGGATATTCTGGGTCCCTTGAATATTTTTTCCTTTCTTTTTAATAAAGATTATTTTTTAAGAGCAGTTTCAGGTACACAACACAATTAAGAGGAGGTACAGTGATTTCCCCTGAAGCCCCGTCTCTACATATGCATAGTTCCCCCTATTATCAACATCACTCACCAGAATGGTATATTTCCTACCAAGGATGAACCTACATTAACACATCATAATCACCCAAAGTCCATACTCTACGTTAGGGTTCACTTTTGGTGTTGTACATTCTATGGGTTTGGACAAATGTATAGTTGCATATATTCATCGTTGTAATATCAGATAGAGTACTATCACTGCCCTAAAAATCCTCGGTGGACTGCCTATTCATCCGCTCCCCCTGGCTGTCCCTCAACCAGGCAACATTTTTATTTCTCCATAGCTTTGCCTTTTCCAAAATGTCATATAATTGGAATCATACAGTGTGTAGCTTTCTCAGGTTGGATTCTTTTACTTAGTAATATGCATTTCAGTTTCCTCCATGACTTTTCATGACTTAATAGCTCAATCTTTTTCAGCACTGAATAACATCCCATTATCTGGATGTGCTACAGTTTATTTAGCCATTCACCTGCCATGGGATATCTCGGCCCCTTCCAACTTTTCATAATTATGAATAAAACTGCTATAAATATTCAAGCACAGGTTATTGTGTGGACATAGGTTTTCAGCTACTTTGGGTAAATACCAAGAAGTGCAACTGCTGGGTCCCACGGTAAGGGTATGTTTCATTTTGTAAGAAACCACCAAACTATTTTCCAAAGTGGTCGTACCATTTTGCATTCCCACCAGCAATGCTTGAGAGTTCCTGCTGGTTCACACCCTCAGCAGCATTTGGTGTTATATTACAGATTTTGGCCATTCTAATGTGTATATAGTGGTATCTCATTATTGTTTTAATTTGCATTTATCTGATGATATGTGATATAGAGCATCTTTTCATATGCTAAATTGCCATCTGTATAATTCCTTGATTAGGAATTGGTCCTAATCAAACATTGGTCCATTTTAAAATCAGGTTGCTTGTTCCCTATTGTTGAATTTTAAGAGTTCTTTGTATAGTTTAGAAACAGTTCTTTACCATAAATGTCTTTTGCAAATATTTTCTTCGTCTATGGCTTGTCTTCCCCTTCTCTTGAGATTGTCTTTCAGAGAGCAGAAGTTTTAAAATTTAACAAAGTCCAGTTTATCAATTATTTCTTTCATGGATCATATCTTTGGTGTTATATCTTAAAAACCACCACCCTACCCTAGGTGATCTAGGTCTTCTCCTGTGTTACCTTCCAGGAGTTTCATAGTTTTGCATTTTATATTTCAGTATCTGATCCATTTTGAGTTAATTTTTGTGAAGTGTGTAAGATCTGCATCTGTATTTATTATTTTGTGTATGGATGTCCAGTTGTTCTGGCACAACTTGTTGAAGAGACTATCTTTATTCCACTCTATTGCTCTGTTGTCAAAGATCAGTTGACTATATTCATGGGGGTCTATTTATTCTATTTAGGCTCTCTATTCTGTTCCATTGACTGTCTATTCTTTTGCCTATACCCCACTCTTTTGATCACTATAGCTTCACAGTAAGTCTTGAAGTTGGGTAGCATCAATCCCTCAACTTTGTTCTTCTCCTTCAATATTGGATTGGCTACTCTGAGTCTTTTTCCTGTCCGTATGAACTTTAAAATCAGTTTGTTGTCATCTATAAGATAACCTGGTGGGATTTTGATTGGGACTGAGTTGAACCTACAAATCAATTTGGGAAGGAGTGGTATCTTGACAATATTGAGTATTCCTATCCTATTAAGGTCCTAAAGCTTACTTTTTTTTTTTAAGATTTTATTTATTTATTCATTCGACAGAGATAGAGACAGCCAGTGAGAGAGGGAACACAGCAGGGGGAGTGGGAGAGGAAGAAGCAGGCTCATAGCGGAGGAGCCTGATGTGGGGCTCAATCCCATAACGCCGGGATCATGCCCTGAGCCGAAGACAGACGCTTAACCGCTGTGCCACCCGGGCGCCCCAACCTAAAGCTTACTTTTAAAGATCCATTAAGTATATTAGCTGTAGGGTTTTTTGTAGATAGTTTTTATCAAGTTGATAAAGTTCCCTTTAATTCCTAGTTTACTGACAATTTTTTATCATGAATAAATGTTGGATATTGTTAAATGTTTTTTTCTGCATCTATTGATAAGATGACATGATTTTCTTCTTTTAGCCTGATGATGTGATGGGCTACATCGATTGACTTTTTAATGCTGAACCAGCCTTGCATACCTGGGATAAATCCCACTTGGTCATGGTATATAATTCTTTGTATGTTTTTTAAAATTTGATTTGCTAATATTTTGTTGAGGATTTTTGCATCTATGTTAATAAGAGCTATTAGTCTGTAGTGTTCTTAATGTCTGTCTGACTTTGCATTAGAGGAATGGTGGCCTCACAGAATGAGTTAGGAAGTATTCCCTCTTCTTCTATCCTCTTAAAGAGATTGTAGAGAATTGATACAACTTCATCCTTAAATGTTTGACAGAATTCACCAACCTCTCTGGCCCTGGTGCTTTTTGTTTGTAAGGTTATTAATTATTGATTCAATTTTTCAAATTTCTTTTTCTTAAGTTTTATTTATTTCAGAGACAGAGATAGAATGCTTGCACATGGGGGGAGAGGCAGAGGGAGTGACTCTTCAAGCAGACTCCCTACTGAGTGCAGAGCCCAATGCAGGCCCAATCCTAGAACACATGAGATCATGACCTGAGATGAAACCAAGAGTTAGACACTCAACCGAATGGGCCACCCAGGCACCCCTGATTCCGTTTCTTTAATAGACATAAACCTGTTCAGAGCATCTATTTTTTCTTGTGTGACTTTTGACAGTTTGTATCTTTCAAGGAACTGATCCATTTCATTTAACTTATCAAATTTGTGGTCATGGAGATGTTAATAGTTTTTATTATTATACTTTTAATGCCCATCAAAAGGAATCTGTAGTAATGATGTCCCCTCTTTCATTTCTAATATTAGTAATTTGTGTCCTCTCTTTTTTATTTAGTTAGCCTGACGAGAAGCTTACTGATATTACAGTCCCTTGGATTTCCATATGAATTTTAGGATGAGCTTGGCACTTTCTGCAATGAAGCCAACTCGGATTTTGCTAAAGACTATAATGAATATGCAGACAATGTTGAGGACTAATGCCATCTTAACACTATTAAGTCTTTCAATCTATGAACATGAGCCTTCTTTCCTTTTATTTAACTCTTCTTTAATTTCTTTAAACAACTCAATTTTCAGAGTACAAGTTTTACACACATTTTGTTAAATTTATTAAGTATTTTATTATTTTTGTTATTATAAATGGAATTGTTTTTAAAATTTTAGTTCTGGGTTGCTCATTACAAGTGTTTAGAAATACAATTGTTTTTGTGTCTTGGTCTTGTATCTTGCAACCTTACTAAATTTGATTAGTTATCATTTTTAGAGTGGATTCCCTAGGATTTTCTATATATGATATGATGCCATTTGAAGATAGAGATAGTTTTACTTCTTTCTTTCAAATCAGAGTTCATTCTATTCCATTTTCTTGCCTGAATGCCCTGACTAGAACTTCCAATACAATGATGAACAGAAATTTTGAAAGCATATAACTATTTTTCTGATCTTAGAGGTAAAGTATTCAGTCTTTTACCATTAATTTAAGTACAATGTGAGGTTTTTGTAGATGCCCTTCATCAGGTTGAGAACATTCTCTTTTATTCCTAGGGTTGAATGTTTTTATCATGAAAGTGTATTATATTTTGCCAAATTTGTTTCTGAGATGTTCATAACATATTTAATCTGTCTATATATCACATTACATTAATTGATTTTAACATGTTAAACCCTTTGGGTTCCTGGGAAAAATTCCAGTTGGTAATGGTGTAAGATCCTTTTTTGAGTTGCTGGATTCTATATAGTAGTATTTGTTGAGGATTTTTCCATCTACATTCACGAGTAATTGCTCTGTAGTTTTCTTTCCTTGTTTTTTTTTTTTTTAAGATTTTATTTATTTAATTGACAGAGAGACAGCCAGGGAGAGAGGGAACACAAGCAGGGGGAGTGGAAAAGGAAGAAGCAGGCTCTCAGTGGAGGAGCCTGACGTGGGGCTCGATCCCAGAACGCCGGGATCACGCCCTGAGCCGAAGGCAGATGCTTAACGACTGCGCCACCCAGGCACCCCTGTAGTTTTCTTTTCTTGTGATGTCACTGTATGGTTTTGGTAACAGGTTAATATGCAGCCTAATATAAATAATTGGGAAGTATTCACTTCTTTTCTGTTTTTTTAATTAATTTTTAAGAGAGGTAGAGAAAGGCAGGGGGAGGGGCAGAAGGAGAGGGAAAGAGAGAATCTTAAGCAGGTTTCATGTGTAATGCAGAGCTTGACACAGGGCCTGATCTCATGACCCTGAGATCATGATCTGAGCTGAAATTAAGAGTCAGATGCTTAATGAATAAGCCACCCAGGCACCTGTTTTTTTTTTGGTGTTTTTTTTTTTAAGAGATGAGCAAGAACTGGTATTAATTCTTTAAATGTTTGGTAAAACTCACCAATGAAACCATCTAGTCCTGAGCTTTTCTTCATGGGTTTAAAAAAAATTACTAATTTGAAGTTGTCCATTTCATCTAATTATCATTCAGTTATTTATAGTATTGCTTTACAATTCTTTTTATATCACTAATGTTGGTATTCATCTCCCCTCTTTCATTCCTGACTCTAGTAATTTGAGTCTTCTGTCTTTTTCTCTCTTGCCCAGAACTCTGAGATCATGACCTGAGCTGAAGGCAGATGCTTAACTGACTGAGCCACCCAGGTGTCCCTGTCAATTTTGTTGATATTTTCAAATAATCAACTTTCAAGTCTATGATTATCCTCCATTCTTTTTCTCTTCTCTACCTCATTTTTTACTCTAATCTTTACTATCTCCTTCCTTGTTCTTGCTTGGATTTAGTTTGTTCTTTTTAAGGTGACTCAGGCAGAAAGTTAAGTTACTGATTTAGAATCTTTCCTCATTCGTGAGGTAGCAGTTTACAACTATAAATTTCAGTCTAAGTACTGCCTTACCTGCTCTCATAAGTTTTGGTATACATATTTTCATTTTCATTTATCTCAAAGTATTTTCTTGGCTTTATTTGTTTGTTTTTAGGTAGGTCCACGCCCAGCATGGAGTCCAACATGGGGCTTGAACTCATGACCCTGAGATCAAGACTTGAGCTGAAATCAAGAGTCAGACACTCAACCAACTGAGCCATCCCGGCACTCCATATCCCAAAATATTTTCTAATGTCTTCTGTAATTTCTTCTTTGACCCACTGGTTATTTGGGAGGGTGTTGTTTAATTTCCACGTTATCTGTGAGCTGCCCAAATTTCTTTCTGTTTTGACTTCTAATTTCATTCCACTGTGCTCAGAGAACATACTTTGCATGACTTCAATCCTTTTAAGTTCACTGAGGCTTGTTTCATGTCCTAACATATGGTCTATCCCAGGAATATTCCATATGCACTCAGAAGAATGTGTGCTCCACTGGTGTTGGGTGGAGCGTTCTATAGATGTCTACTGGTCCAGTTGGTGTAAAGCGTTGTTCAAGTTTATTTCCTTGTTGATGATCTAACTATTATTTAACCCATTATTGAATGTGGGGCATTAAAGTAACCCATTATTACTGGTGGACTGCCTATTTCTCCCTCCAATTCTGTCAGTTTGGGCTTCATGTATTTGGGGGCTCTGTTGTGAGGTGCAATATATATTTATAATTGTTATATCTTCTTTGTGGATTAACATTTTTAGCATTTAATGTGCCTGTTTTTCTCTAATAATTTTTTTCATTCTATTTTGTCTGATATTAGCATAGGCACTCCAGCTTTCTTGTGGTTCTCTTTGATGTCTTTTTCCATCTTTTTGCTTCCAGCCTATTTGTATCTTTGGAACCTAAGGTATGTCTCCTGTAGACGGCACATATTTGGATGATACGTTTTTTTAATCAACTATTTCTGGCAATTTCTGCCTTTGGATTGGATTGTTTTATCCGTTCTCATTCAATGTTATTGATGTAGTTGAATTTATGTCTGTCATTTTCCTTTCTGTTTTCAGTGTGTCTCATGTCTTTTTTGTTCTTCCGCTCTTCCTTTACTGCCTTTTTTTTTTTTTTTGCATTCAGTGGGTATTTTCTAACATAGGTTTTAATTTAGTGATTTGTTTTCACCATATTTTTTCTCAGCGGTTGCTCCTGAGCTTACCATGTATGTCTTATCAAAATACACTTCAGAAGTATACTAACTTAATTCTAATGAGATATACAAATGTTAATCCTATATAGCTCTATTTCTTGTCTCCATTTTTGATGTCATTGTACATATTACATCTATACATGTTACAAACCCCAAAATATATTGCTATAATTGCTACTTCATGTAATTTTATGTGTTTTAAAGAAGCTGAGAGAGGAAGGAGAGCAAGGTTATATTTAGGGAGTTTGTTATATTAACCTTCTTCTACCATTTCTGATTTTCTTTATTTGTTCCTGTGGATTTGAGTGACTATCTGATATCATTGTTTTATCCCACACAACTTTCCTCCACTCCAACCTCCTTTGTGCTATTATTGTTAAATATATTACATTTCTATATTACAGTCCCAACAATACAGTTATATACATATTGTCTCATACATTGTTTTTAAAATCAATTAAGAGAGTAAAGGATAAGAAACATTCATCATAGGGGTGCCTGGCTGGCTCAGTCTGTAGGGCATGCAACTCTTGATCTCCAGGTTGTGAGTTCAAGCCCCACACTGGGTGTAGAGGTTACTAAAAAATAAAATCTGAAGGGGTTCCCAGGTAGCTCAGTCAGTTGATTGTCTGACTTTTGATTTTGGCTCAGGTCGTGATTTCGGGGTCATGAAATCAAGCCCCGTGTCAGGCTCCGTGCTCAGCGCCGAGTCTTCTTGAGATTCTCTCTGTTCCTCTCTCTCTGCCCCTCCCCCGCTTGTGCTCGCTAAATAAATAATAAATAAATAAACAAAATCTTAAAAAATCAAATAAAAAAAGGAAATATTCATTATAATATTTTCTATATAATTGCCTTTACTCATGCTCTTTTTTAAAAATGTGATCTGGAGTCATTTGCTTTCAGCCTAGAGAACTTCCTTAGTATTGCTTGTAAGGCAGTTCTGCTAGCAACAAACTATCTCAGTTTTCTTTACCTGGGAATGACTTGATTTCACATTTTCCCCCCCTACAAAAAGCTTTATTGTTTCCATTTCATCCATGTCTTGGAAGAGGGCTCCAGGGTGGTTGAAAAGCTGCCTAGTGGCTGCAGGAAGAGGCTCAGGCACAAGCCTGGCACCAGGGGGAGGCCAGAGGGGCCCCTCAAATGTTGCTGGGCTTCAGAGCGCTCTTAGTCATGCCTGAGGGTGAGCCTTTCGAAAAGATACTTGCCCAGCTCAGCCTGGGGACCAGCCACTCCACGGAGGTTAGACAGCTGGTGGTCCGTCTTCTTGATGAGTTTTACCTCCTCCAACAGGAAGTGGTTCTCCAGGAAGTCACAGAGATGGGGGTCTGCCTGCAGAACCCAGGGCATGCAGATCCAAAAGGGCCTGGTTCGGGTTCTTCTCTAGAACCAGGGGGGCTTCCTTGGCCTCTGGGGTTTTACCCCATTCATTTTGGGATGGCTTCTGCATGTCCTGGAAGAGGGCACAGTGGCCACACTGGTTTTGCATCTTCCAGAGATCCTCAGTGCCCTCATTTCTTCTTAGCCAACTTATGGAAGAAGGGGCCCACGCCCTCCAGAGCCATGTCTTCACAGTGGAAATAGAGGCCCAGAGAGAGGTAGGTGTAGGAGGCCATGCATGCTGACCAGGCAGTTGACAGCAGCCTCCACCCCTGTGAAATAATTCTGATGAATCTGGGAACTCCTGGTTGGTTGGTAATAAGGAGTGAAGCTCAAAATAGGGTATTGGCTGGTCCCGGAGGAAAAGGGCAGCAGAGAAGATGGCTCTGAAGGTTGTGACAGGAAAAAAGGTTGGAGGGTGGTCAGAGGGTGAAGGGGTGACCCTGGGTCTGTTCCATCCGAACACTGTTGAAGGAAGAGACAGCTCTGCAGGATTGCTGGGTGTACTGCCTAGTCTACCTTCATTTTTAAAGATAGTTTTGATAGGGGGCGCCTGGGCGTCTCAGTCCATTAAGCGGCTGCCTTCAGGTCAGGTCATAATTCCGGGGTCCTGGGATGGAGACCCGCATCGGGCTCTCTGCTCAGCGGGGAGCCTGCTTCTCCCTCTGCCTCTGCCTCCTGCTTTGCCTACTTATGCTCTCTCTCTGTCAGATAAATAAATAAAATCTTAAACAAAAATAAAAATAAAATAGTTTTGCTAGATAAGAGATTTTGGGTAGACAGTTTCCCCCCACCTTTTGGCACTTCAAATATGTCACCCCATGGCCTTCTGCCCTCTGTAGTAACTAAAGAGAAATTTGCAGCTAATCTTCATGGAGTGCCCTTGTATGTAACAAGTTGTTTTTCTCTTGCTGCTTTTAAAACTTTATCTCTGTCTTTCAGGATTTTTTATTATGATTATCTGCATGTGGATCTCTTTGAGTTTATCTTAGAGTTCTTTGAACTTTGATATGTACATTGTTTTTCATCAGATTTGCAAGTTTTCAACCATTATTTCTTCAAATAGCTTTTTCCATTCCTCTCTCTCTCCCCTCTGCTTCTGGTGCTCCCATCACACTTGATGTGTTGCACATTTCTCTCAGTCTCTGCTCAATTTTATTATTTTCCCCTATTCCTTGGATTGAGTGAGGTTTATTGATTTATCTTCAAATTTACCAATTCTTTCTACTTTAATTTCAAATCTGCTGTGAGCTCCTTCAATGACTTTTCATTTCAATCATTGTACCTTTTAACTCCAGAATTTCCACTTAGCTCTTTCAATGAAAATTATGAAAATAATTTTCATCTCCTTATTGATATTCTTCATTTCATGAAACACTGTCATCATATCTTACTTCTTTTTTTTAAACTTAAATTCAATTACCCAACACACAGTACATCATTAGTTTCAGATGTACTGTTCAATAATTCATCAGTTGCATAACACCCAG
The DNA here is from genome assembly GCF_023065955.2 of Ursus arctos. NCBI lineage: Eukaryota > Metazoa > Chordata > Mammalia > Carnivora > Ursidae > Ursus > Ursus arctos. Next base: position 53,046,076 of record NW_026622808.1, on the reverse strand, counting down.
TGCTCATCACATCATGTGCCCTCCTTAATTACTTTACTTCTTTAAGCATGGTTTTCTTTTGTTGCTTGAATGTATTTATAATGGCTGCTTTTTCTATTGTGTGTGTGTGTGTGCGTATGCATGGTAGATTGCTTTTAATTACTGACAGCTGGGGAGGGCTGGGAGCCTGTGAGGTTTTGGTGCCCCTACCCTCCTGGTCAGACCCTCTGGGACCAGGCCAGTGTCCACACATGCTGAGCCCACACCAGCAGACCCCCAGGGCTGTACTGGGTCCCCCAGGGATGAGACCCCAGCAAGTGAGCAGGGCGAGGCCTGGCCCTTGAAAGGGTGAATTCTTTTTCTATTAAATCTGACATCTGGGTCCTATCACAGGCATTTTCTATTGCTTGCATTTTTTCCTGTGAATGAGTCACACTTTCCTGTTTCTTTGAATGCCTCATATTTTTTTGATGAAAAAAATTTGGGTAATATATTTAGCATGTTAATAAATGACAGCATGATGATGTATTTTAGGATATGTTAGATAATAGATTTTAGCAACTCCAACCTACAGGGCTTATTGATGCTGTTTGCTCATTTATTTGTTTAGCATCTTGCCTGGACTATTTTAGTGAAGTCCATTTCACCCACTGCATGCAGCCTATGATGTCGTTCCTCAGTGGGTGCAGCCTTGGGCATGCACGCAGTCACCCTGAAATGACAGTGGTTTTATCTTTGACCGACTCTTCCTCTAATCTTTCTGTTAAACTGTCTGTTGCTGTTGGTATTACACCCAGCTATTAGCCTCTACTAATTGCTAGCTGATTGCTCTATTGTTTTTGAGGCGCAAATTGCTCCTCCATCTGGTACAATTAAATTTAGGCTCATATGAAGGATCAGTTTTTAAGGCCAGTCTTTGAACATTGTTCTGCCACCAAGAGGGCACTTTTTATCTCTTTCCCTGGTTCTCTCTTATAAATTAACCAGCCAATATTTTAATTTGTGGCTCTCGTGAAGCTACCAGCTCCCTCTCAATTACGGAAGCCTCAGAACATTGGCTACATTTGCCTGGAATTTAAACTCTATGATACAGATGAGAACTGCTGATGACCTGTCCCTCCTAAGACAATACCATATCTCTCCACTGGGAGCTGGAGAGAAAAGGATCCCTATACTCTTGACTGAACTGTCTAGAGTTGACTTTCCATCATGCTAAGTTGGAAGGGGAGATGGAGGGAGTAGGTTGTGGTTCAAATGTCATAGATTCTCCCTCTTTCTTACCAAGTTTTAGTGTATCAGGGAAAAAAACTCAGCATGTCTGACTCCATGTGGCTTCTACTACGCTTGCTGCTATAACCTACAGCTTAGAAACTTCTCCTTTAGCCCTGCATGTACGTAGTCATGTTAACCATCAAAGAAATTTTGCTTACAGCTAAGATTTGCAAGAACTGCTTTCTACCCAAACCTACCTCATCCAAGGAGATAAGGAAGCACATACAGAAATGACTATGCTATGCTTAACATTTATAGGAATGACACAACCAGATTCCTGTACACAAAGATCAACCGACCAAGGACAAACAAGTTTTATGACCTTTCTCAGATATCTACAGACATCACTGACCTTCTGACTCCAGCCCTCCTTACTTCCACCACCACCCCCGCCCTTTGCTAACATAAAAGAAGCTCGAGTTTCATGCCAAGGGGAGATGATTGTTTAGGACAATAGTCTGTATCTCCTTGGTTTGCTGGCTTTCCAGGTAAAGTCACTTTCCTTACCCCAACATCTTGCCTCTAGACTTGTGGGCCTGTCATGCAGTGAGCAGAACAAGCTTGGACTTGGTTACATTAGATTTTCTTGAATAATCTGTTTCCTCATTTGCTTAGGCCCTAACTTGGCATAATGCCCAAAGATTCTAGATAATTGCTTTAAAAATAATTTTCACCAGGGTTGCTTGCGTGGCTTACTTGGTTAAGTGTTCAACTCTTGATTTCAGTTCAGGTCATGATCTCAGGATCATATCGAGCCCCGTGTCAGGCTCATGCTCAGTGTGGAGTCTGCTTGAGAGTCTTTGCCCTCCCTCTCCTTCCCCCTCTGTTCCTCCCCCCACTCATGCCCTCTCTCTCTCTCTCTAAAATAAATAAATAAATAAATAAATAAATAAATAAATAAATAAATAAAATTAGTTTTCACCAGTTATGCTTGCCTTGCTGGTGAGCATTTCCACAGAGCTCTTCTGCCACCATTTTGGAAGTAGTCACCCTTCCTGCTCATTTTTCCACTAAACTAAGCTTCTAGAATTTAGATCTCAGGCTGTTTCAAGCAATCATTATGTTCCTAGAGTGAGCTTTGCAAGGAATTGAGGGAGAGACACAAAGAGCCTGGGTGACATCATGGGAGCCCCTGGATCAGCCCTATGCTTGGGATCATCTGAACTTCAGGGTCGGTTAAGCCAAAAAATTTCCTTCTTTCCTTAGCGAGTTGGAGTTGCGTTTTTTACATGTAACTAAGCGTTGTGACTAATATCCTGAATGTCAAACCTTTAATAGTGTGTGAGTAAATGATAAGGATTGTGGAAAGCTTGTTCGACAAAATTGGTATTTAGGGTCATTTTTATGTGACCCTTTGATAGCTCATCTTGTCCCAATAATTTATGGCCTCTTGATGCTTAATGAAATATAGAGACATTACTTATCGTGTTTCTAATACATGTTCCTCTTAATAAAGATTTTTAATATGTTCCTATACATCTGTCAATATTTGTTGACATCCAAAGCGTTGGTGCCAAGGAAGACTCAATGTTGACTGCTAATGCTGAGTTATAATATTAATAATAGTACAGAGGCCTGACCGTAATTATAAAAAGTTCTTATAAGTCATGTAACCTCTCTTTTCCATTAGCCTGCAGCTGACTCATTAGATATCTCTGGTAAGCACATAGTTTCCCAAATATTGGAACTAGTTACAAACCTCTTAAACTGTAAGTGGAAAATGGAAAGATTACATATTGTTACTTTTTTTTTAAAGATTTATTTTATGTATTTGAGGTAAGGGGAGGGTGGGAGGGGCAGAGAGAGAGGGAGAGATAATCCCACACTGAGTGCAGAGCCCGATGTGGGGCTCGATCTCATGACCCTGAGATCACCACCTGAGCTGAAACCAAGAGCTAGCACTTAACCAACTGCGCCACGCAGGCACCCTTACATATTGTTATTCTTGATGTGATGTAGAAAATCTAGGTAATCTAAGATTTTTATTTATTTGGCATGATATTCCTTTGAAATATTAAAGGATGGGTCGAGTTTGTTAGAAATATAGAAATATCCAGAGAATTCAGGAAGAATTTATAGGTCAAGGCTGTAAGCAATTTTATCCTACTTCTCATGACAATATTCTTCCCTAACTCCTTCCTCTGAGATAGATGCTTATGGCAAGTGTTGGGAGCAGGAAAGACATCAGACATTATTATAATCTTGGAATTTATCAAAACTTGGTTTAAAAAGGCCTTTCTCCCTGGGTGAGACTTACATAGCACCTTAACCTAATGTATATTTCCGTACTGGGTGCTGCTTGCCAATAATCTGAAGATTCTGCAATTCATTGATTTCTGTCATGTTTGGAATATCTCTAGGATCCCCAGAAAACCACAATTAGTGGTTTTTGGACTCAAGGAGGCAGAGTGTGTAACAAAAATGCATAGATTCATCAAAAAAATCTCACTAATTCCCATTAAATGGGAGAGAGGTGATGTGAATTCATGACACTCAATTACTTTTACAATAGTGAAAGCTTTATGGCTGTTACTAAAGAAAGAGGGAAAAGTACTCTACGATAAATTTTAATGACCAGATCTGATTTATTTGTAATTGGCAGATTGTTTTAAATACGTTAAGCTTCTGAGTTACCTGAGAGCAATATGCATCCTAGAGAGCTTGTAAACCATCTGCAGTTTACTTTGCACTAATAATGGTCCTGCTCTTTGGACCATTATTCACAGAAATAGAAAATTAAATGTCTACTGGTTTCTAGGACTTCATAAATCATGAACTGGTAGGATCTGAGTTCCACTAATTGTACTTGAGAATCTAATAAGCTTGAGTTGCAGACTTGCACTCTGATCTTATTCTGATAGTAAAATCTTATGTGAGAAGGGTTTTGTTTTGTTTTTTTTTTTCCTACAGGCTTGGGGTAGATGATACCCCCTCAGAATATGGGTGAGATTGTGGTTCTCAAATGATTGACCAACCACTTGCTAGAATGTTTGCATTTTGGGATCTCCGTCTTCACTCTGCTGCCTCAGCAGTACATTTGATTTGGTTTTACAGGGATGCATTTCAAGGAAAATATCACCTAGTCTTTATTTCAAATTACTCTGAGGATCGATACATTCTACTGATGCCTAAAAATGCTATGTTTATAATCTGCTGTTATGATATACGACTTGGAGAAGGTAAATGTCCTGTCAACCACAATCTCTCTTTATTATTTTTAAGGAGGGCTAGTTTCCATTATCAAAAGCAGATAAGGAATGCCAGCACTCATTTGTCATTCAAAATGGAACACTTACTTCGCTGGGAATGAATGAAAACCATCATTGGTAGGTTTGTTTTTTTAATAGTGGCGATAAAGTCACAACTCAAGGTCAGGGAGAATTCAAATGTGCTTCCACTGGGTTGCTTATATCTTTTGCATTGGTTGGAAAGACAATTTTCCAATAGTAACTTTGGTTTTTTAATACATTTTCCCCCCTAAAACAAAGACAAGAAGAAGAAACCTGACATTTTTTCTCATCTTCTGAAACGGTAATTGGTTTTTATATCACCCACCTACAGATTTCAGTTCCAGTTTGAGGTAGCCTTTCCTCACCCATACTTTTATGCAATGACTCCCATCTCACATGACGGTCTGTGGCATGTGACAAACAGGTCATTTAACGAGTGAGTAAGCGTGTGCAGATAGGCACCAAGAGTACAGCCAGGCCTCGGTCTTCTCACAGGTTCTGGGTAGGAAATGCTAAAAGGGCCGCTTGCCATTTAGGGTTTGAAACCAACAGATGGTAAGACTTCTCTATATGGCCATCTCCCAGGCACCTCAAAATCAAGATATGACCCAAATTAAAGTCATCTCATCCCATGAAAACTGGTCATCCTTCTGTCTTAACCATCTCTCCAAAGACCACCAACCATCGAGTAGGATGAACCATAACAAGTGCTTTTTCTCGTAGCTCATAAATAGCGGAATGTTGGCAATTTCAAACAGACCAGCCTTACTAGTTGCTCAGGTCAGAGACCTGGGTGAAAGCCTTCTCGCCTCACTCCCCTTCAACTCTTACAACAAGCCACTCATGAGGACTGGTAAATTCTCTTTCTCAAGCAGGTTCGAAATCCATCTTTAAGGCACTCCACATAGCCCAAATCATCAGTAATTGGCCTAGCGATTCCACTGTCCACACTGCAATAAACTAGGGTGTCCTCTTTAAAACACAAGCCAGATCATCCCACATGCATGCTAAAAATCAGTGAATGGCTTCTCAATGCCCTTAACACAAAGACCAGACAATCCAACCCCTGCTGACCTCTTTAATCCCATGTCACCCTATTTTCTGGTTACTCTACCTTCTTTTATTTTCTCAAGCATGCTCCTTTCCAATTCAAAGCCTTTGAACATATTGTTCCATCTGCTTGGTACCCTTTTCTCTCTCATTACCAACCAGGCCGTTATCACTCAGTGATCCCTGTTCATGCCTCAGCATAAATGCCATGTCCCCAGAGAACTTTCTATGACCTCTCACTGACCAGTGTGGAACCCCAAGTTACATATATCCATGAGACTTCAACACAGATCATACAACCAATTACCTGTTCAATGCTAGGCTCAAACTCCAAGGGAGCAAGGCCGTGGCTGACTTGTTTGCCGCCATATTACTATCACTAACCCAGGGCCAAGAATCTAATGGGCACTGGGTAAATGTTTGCTGAAGGTACGAATCATTCACAAATGTCAAGATTGCAACTGACAAGTCAAAGCTGCCATCTTTGCTCCATGATATTCCAGTTTGGGTATATCTTCAGGCATTTTTCTATTTAGGATTTTAAAAAAGGTAACAGAAATATTTAATTTAAAAATACAAGACTGAGAGGCTGAACCAGAACTCTGGACCTTTTATGAATTACTACCTAGCATGGCTATATCTGGCAATAGTTATTGTGATAAGAGAAGTAATAATAATCAAAGCTAACATTTATTGAGGGCCAACTATGTGCCAAACCTCTGGAGGAACATGAAGCCTAGTGAAGGTGGGGGATTTACTGAGGTTCACACAGCTAGTAAAGGGGGACCCAAAATCACAAAGACCCATAATCCAAGACATGCTTTGGATGCTCTCAGTCCCTCAATCTTTGGGAGAGACAACTTCTTGAACACAAGAACCCACTATACTGAGAAGACTAAGAGAATCAATTACAGAATCCAAGAGAAACACATTTTAAGCTCTGAGTAAAATGTCTTTAAACACACACCAGTTAATTTCACCAGGTTTCCAAGAACAATTCTCTCCTGAGCAGCATCTATTAAAAGCTCATGTTCCTACCGGAAGAAAGAGTCTCTGAGCAGCACAGGGTTTGAATAATTTCTTCCATTCCTGAGGGTTTCCAACCGAAAATGTGATGGGGTAGATTCTGTGCTCAAACTTCTTTGTATATGAGTCAGGCCACTGTCGTAACTGAAAAGCAAGGAAGACAAGGGAAGGGTGATTAGGCCCCAGAGATACAGAAAACACCTGAAGCTTCTGGATGTTCAAGTAGAAATTATTCAGGCAACTTACATAGAAAGTCTAACTTCACCACCATGATTAATGCTCAGTGAATGAAAGACTATGGCTAAAATTTTTAAAAATAACATGCAGAGTTGTCAAGGACGTTAGAAGACTGGCACATAAACACCACAAGGTGAGTATAAATTTGAATAAACTTTCAAGAGGGCAATTTGGAAATTGGGAACAACCAACACCAAAGATAAAGGCACAAGACCCTCAACCCAGTCTCATTTGTAATAATAATAAAAAAAAAAAACCCTTGAGAACAAACTAAATGCCCAATAATTAGGAACTGGGAAAATTAATTATGATAGAACTATGCAATAGACTATTGGGACAGTGAAAATAAAGTAGATCTATATGTGCTGACAAAAAAATGTTTATTATAAATAACATTTTATTATAAAATTTATATAATTTTAAATAAATAAATGTATTATAAAATTTATTATAAAATTTTTAAATTAAAAATAAAAAGCAAAATGCAAAACAATCTTATAACATGTTTCTGTGTTAAAGGGAAAATGTATGCATATATATTTTACATGGAGAGAAAATTCTGGACAGATAGACACTAAACTGTTAAAAGTGGACACCTGAGGTGATGGTAGTGGTTTCATTTTCTAAGTTTACGTTTCTGTGTTCTTTAGAACTTTTCCAGTGAGTATATTATTTTCTTGGCATGTGTTACTATCATAACAAAATTATTCAATCAATGGGCTTTATATTTTAGAGTAGTTTTATGTTCACAGGAAAATTGAGCAGAAAGTACAGAGTTCCCATCTACCCACCCCCCCTCCTCCCCCACCTCCACACTTTCCCGTTACCTGCATCTTGCATTAGTGTGGTATGTTTGTTACAGCTGATGAACCAGTTTCAATACGTTAGTAAATAAAGTCCATAGCTTACCCTAAGGTTCACTCTTTGTATTGTACATTCTATGGTCTTTGACGGATGCATAATGTCAGGTATCCACCATTACAGAATACTTTCGGCACCCCAAAAATCTCCTCTGTTCCACCTTATTCACCCCTTCCTCCTTCCCTCCCACTGAATTCCTACAACCACTAATTATTTTACTGTCTCTTAGTTTTGCATTTTCCAGAATGGGGTAGAGTAGGAATCATACAATGTATAGCCCGTTCAGATTGGCTTCTTACACACAGCAATATGCACTTAAGGTTCCTCCATGTCTTTTGGTGGATGGGTACCTTCTTTATTTTTTATCACCGAATAATAGTCCATTGTGTGGATACACAATGGTTCATTTATATGTTTCCCCATAGAAGGGTATCTTGGTTGCTTTCTGTTTGGGGTGATTACAAATAAAGCTGATATAAACATTCATGTGCAGGACTTTGTGCAGACAATTGTTGAGTTCATCTAGGTAAATACCAAAGAGCGCGACTGCTGGACTGTATGGCCAGTCTACACTTAGCTTTCTAAGAAAGTGTCAAACTGCTCTCCGCAGTGGCTGTACCGTCTTGCATTCCCACCAGCAATGAGTGAGATTTTCTGTTGCTGCACATCCTTGGCAGTATTTTGTGTCGTCAGTGTTGTGGATTTTAGCCATTCTAGTAGGTGTGTGGTGGTATCTCATTGTTTTCCTCTGCAGTTCCCCGGTGACGTATGATGTGGAGCCTCCTTTCGTGTGCTTATCTGCCATCTGAGAATCTTCTTAAGTTTTTGAGTTAATGCTTCCCCACTGACACAACAGTTCTACGTCTAAGAAAAAATTCCCAAAGTCCATTCATATTTATGACAAGGTTGTTTATCATAATGTTGTCTGTAACAGAACAGAGTTGGAAACAACCTAAACAGCATGGTTAAATACGCTGCAGGGTATGTCTACATAACGGAATATCATGCAGCTCCTGGTGACAACATCGTACAGTGAGGGTCTGCAAACAGTTGCTAGGACAAGGACCAAATCCAGCCTGCTACGGAAAGCACACAAGCCAAGAATGATTAGACACTTTAAAGTAGCTGGAAAAAGTAAAAACAAGAGTAATAGTTTGCGACATGTGGAAGTCACGTGAGCTTTGAATTGGAGTGTCCATAAATCAAAGTCTTACTGGAACACTGTCACACCTAATTGTTTACATATTGCTATGGCTGCTTTTACACTGGATGTCAGAGTTGAGTAGCTACAAGACCACACAGCCTGCAAAGCCTACAAAAGCTATTGTCTGGTCTTTTACCGAAAAAATTGGACAACCCCAGTTTTGAAGAAATTCAGTAATACAAGACTCAGTGATAAAAAAGGGAATATAGCAGATGATCCCATTTCTGATGTTGATATGAAAGAAAAGGAATATAAGTAAATACACCAAAATTGCTCTCCCTGACCATGAATGTGGTTGATTTTTTTTATTTATAATTTTATGACTTTTTTTTTACAATGTACATACATTACTTATATGTTTGAAATGTTTGAAGAAACATATCACTGATCATGCTTTAAATTTGCAACTTTGAGATGGATATATGAGAGACAAATCTCAGAAGGAGAAAGAGGAAGAGTGATAAAGTATTTGATAAGTGATTTCTGGGGGCCGCTGACCGATCAGAACCCACGCCAGGCACAAATAGCCTGCACAAGTGCACTGACTCTTCAGAACCGACACTGGCCATAAACAGTGTGACAACACTGACCCATCATAATGGACACCAGGGACAGATACTCAATCCGTGTCTTGCCACAACAGCCCCAAATCAGCCCTGGAAGGAGAATGGGAAGGTCCCATGGTCTGCTGTTTTCCTTGACTGTTTGATCTTCCAGAAGGGTTATCTACCTTTGCCAATCTGTGTCTTTTAACTGGAATGTTCAGTCCATTTACATTTGTATCAATGCATGTATCTGAATAGTATATCAGCTCCGGCAACTGAAGTTCCTGTTGACACCTCTTCCTGTGGCTGGCAGACACACACACACACACACACACACACACACACACACACGGAGGATGTTGCTATCCCACTGGCCCACCCATCACCAGAATGGATTGGTGGCTATCCCCCCTTCTGTGTCCCAATTTTTCCCGATAGATGCGCCAAACCTAAAACACATGTTTGATTCCCGAGCTGCCAGGAGAGGCTAGGAAATCAACCAGCTGGCATTTTCAGCTTCTATATTGAGAGATGACAAAAATAAATGAAACTCCAAAATATTAAGTATCTACATTATACTTGGTAAATAGCACCACACATATTGTACTTACACGGCTTAAAAATTAAAAAAAAAATTCTACTTAAATAGAGTAAAATTCGTCCATAAAGCAGCTTCCAGAGGAATCATGAGGTCAACTGGCACTTTGTTTTGTTTTTACCCTGAGATAGACGGCCCTGAGCTTCGCGGGCAGTTATCACAAGAAACTGGATATTCCCTAAATGCCTCAGTGTTGGAAGTGAGACCCTTGCGAAGGGTGGTAGACCCTGCCTCTCCATTCCAGCATCTCCTGGGGTGACACACAAACCAGCAGCTGCTGCTTTACTACTTTAGGGCTAACAAGGTACGGGAGATGGTCCAAAGAAGCTTTGTGGAATGAAAGAGTAAACAGATCGTCTGATTCAGCCTCGCAAGTATGCTCTGTAATAACAGAGCACGGAGCATTTGCCCTTCGTACTGATGGAATAACTGAGACTGAGGAAAGTGGTGTGACTTCCATAAGAGACAAGGTTTTATATCAACACTGGCACCATAATCCCTGCATGGAAAAGAAAGGGACGAGGCCAGATGTCCTGCCTGTCTTTGAACACCCTATTACAATTTCCTTTGTTAGTTGAGCTCCGTTGGTCTAACAAAGACCTGAGGAAAGCAGCCATCAGAGCTAATTACCCCCAAACTTAGTGGTATAAAGTGACCATCTATTATGCTCACAGATTCCATGGGTCAGGAATTCGGACAAGGCACAGAAGGGGCGGCTTACACTGCTGCATGATGTCTGCGGTCTCAGCTAGAAGCTCTGAAGCCTGGGGGCTGGAATCAGCTGAACGCTAGTCCATTCACATGTCCTCCAGCTACAGGCCGGGGACCTCAGCTCTTCTCTGAGTGGGTCTCTCCACATGATCTCCGCATATGGGCTAGTTTGGGCTTCCTCACCCCATGCTGGTCAGGTTCCTGGGGCAGGCATCCCAAGAGAGCCAGGCAGAAGCTATACTCTTTCTATGCCCTGGCCTCAAATGTCACGTGATCACTACATGTAGCACACTCTATTTTGTATGTACAGCTAGATGACGTATATAGATGCGTGTGTATTAGCTATATTACCTTTTAACAAATTATCCCCAAAACTTAGTGGCTCAAAACTGCTAAAATGCATTCTCTCATGTAGTATCTTAGGGTCGACGATCTGCAAGCTGGGGTGTTCTGGCTCAGGGCCTCTCACGAGGGTGTAGTCCAACTACTGGCTGGGCTGCAGTCATCTGAAGGCTTGGTGGGGTGGAAGGTTCTGTCTCCAAGCTCACTCACCTGAGCAGTACAAGAAGCCCCGATTCCTCACCACGTAGGCCTCTCCAAGGGCTGCTCAGACATGAAAGTGGCTAACCCCACAGCAGGGGAGCCAGGAGAGAAGGTGAGTGCAGACGAGACAGGAAGCACAGTGCCTTTTTAAACAGAATCTCAGAACTGACATAGCCTCGTGTCTTCCCTATGCTGCTGGTCACACAGGCCAACCCTTGGGACAGCGAAGGAGGGAAGCACACTAGGGTGCGAATAACAGAAGGTGGGGCCACTGGGAGCTTCTTTGGAAGATACGATCTGCCCCATATACATAGTTATACACACACATCTTCCTTCCTCTTACCTTCTTTAAGTTCAAGTCTCTTTGTTCGGCTCCAGCCTCATGTCCCAGCCTCTAGCTCCCAGTGGGGACTCAATAAATACTTGTTAGACGGATATCGTGCAAGACATTGCTAGAGTTTGCCCACAGCCAGTTTCCTCCCTTCCTGCACACCGAGCACTGCTCAGCCCCTTGCCGTTGGGTGAGCCTTGTGACTGCTTCTGGACAGTTCAATATGAGTGGAAAAGACTCGTGTCACTGTCAAGCTGAGGGAGGGAAATGCACAGTCGTGATCCACTTGTCTCTCTCGTTCCTGCATGGCATCCCAAGAACTTCAGAGGCCAAGTGTTCTAACAGGTGCAACTCAAAGCACGAATAGCCTTGGGGCGCCTCTGGCTGGCTTAGCCGAAAGAGTATGCAACTCCTGACCTCAGGGTTGTGAGTTCAAACCCCATGTTGGGTGTAGAGATTACCAAAAACAATAAATAAACTTAAAAAAAAAAAAGCATGAATCATCACATTGTCGTCTTCAGTCCCAGACGTAAGTGCCTGTGTGAGACAAGCAGCAGGCCCGTGGAAAGTCTCTGAGCTTTTCGGGAGGCGTTAAGGCAGCCTGACCTAGCCAATCTGATTCCAGATACCTTAGCTCTTTTATCAGTGTTGCTCGCTTCAAGTTACAGACAGGGAAGCTGCAGCTCTGAAAGGCCGCAAGGCTGGCCTGAGATCTGGCAGCAAGTACACAGGGGAGCTGAGCTTCTCGGATGACTCTTCTGTTTACTAGTTGGAGACGCAGTATGGTACACTGGTTAAGCTCATGGAGGTTTGAGGCTGTGACCTTGAACCAACACCTGATGAGCAAATCACTAAATACTCTTTGCAAAAAGAGGGACATGATTGCTACTGTCTGGTGGGTGTTAAGGAGGGGTAAATCATAAATCGGAAGCCCTTGATAAATGGTAATTATCATCACCACCTCCTTTCACCACAGCTGCAAAGCAGCAAACCATGTGTGTGCCAACCTCTTCCCTTTCCTTTGACTCAGATCTTTTTTCAGGGCATCTTCCAATCAATTTCAAAGCTTTGAGACTATTTGGCTTCTCCTGGTGAAGATGTCAAGGGGATATTTTTCTTTAGAAAACATTACCCGTTTTCTAGCTCTCTGTTTGTAGCGTTTCTCGGCCCAACACGCTTCTTCGGCTTTTCTCATTAGTGCAGCCAGCCTGGGGACAGGAGCCGCCCTGCTGACCCAAGTCGGCGGATACAAAACGAACCGCTTCTCACTCTTCCAGCACTCAAGGCCTTACCACAAGAGCAAACAGCCAAGACAAAGTGAAGTTTGGTCTGCAAAGTCACACACATACCTACACTGGGGAGAAGAGGTATTTCCAAAGCTCTCCTCGTGTCCTGGTAAAAAAATCAGTACTTGTTCCTCAGTATAGGAACAGCCAACTAAACAGGGATCCAGACACATAATAAAATACTACACAGTCACCAGAAAAGATGAGGTAAGAATGTCTGAGTCCTGACCTGGAACAATGCTGACAATATGGTTTTAAGGGAGAAAAAGCAAGTTTCGGTACGACACACAGAGAATAACCTTGACTTTATAAAAGAAATATAGGGACGCCTGGGTGGCTCAGCCGGTTAAGCATCTGCCGTCAGCTCAGGTCATGATCCTGGGGTCCTGGGATCAAGCCCCACATGAGGCTCCCTGCTCAGCTGGGAGCCTGCTTTTCCCTCTGCCTCTGCTCCTACCCCCTGCTTGTGCACTCTGTCTCTCCAATAAATTTTAAAAACTCTAAAAAATATATATAAAAGAAATACATTTTAATCTGGGCATATACAGTTGGGTTATATGGGTATATGTTTATACATACAACTACACATTTACACACATAAACATACATCCACATAGTTAAACACACACTCAAACACACACTTGTACATGAAAAATACAGAAGAATAACTCAAAATTGTTAACTCAGATAGTTTCTTGTGTTTGACTGAGGGTCCCAAGGACTCCTACCTTTTAACGGATGAAATCTCTATCATTTGAGTTTATTTTAATGAACATTTATTACTGTCATTCAAAAAACCTACATGAATAGAATTTGTAGAAAGCTACCTGTCCCCTCCATGAGAGCCATAGTAATGACACCAGAGGGCTCAAGCCCTGGGTCAAGTGTTTCAAGTGCATCATCTCATAGGACCCTTACACTATCGCTGTAAGGTAGGTGTAAGTATCCCTAATTATATACGAGAGCAGTGAGGCTCAGAGTCAAGAGCAGATGGTCACACAGCAGAGAAGGCCGCAGACAGTAGCGAATCCCACTAGTGAAGGGGACGTGCATCTCCCACGATGCGGTCTGTCTGCACTCGGTGACTACCACACCACCACTGCCACAAACTCACCTGCTTATCAAACTCGGGCTTCAGAGAGTCCTCCGTGAAGATGTGGAATTGGATCTTCCTGTGGCTAAAGAGCACAGCGGACTTGAGCATGACCAGGGTCTCCTCCAGCCGATTGCCACAGGCCACCACGGCCAAGTGGATCCAGAGCTCCGGGGGCAGCACAGCCTGAAAACTCCGGAGTTCTCCAGGCCTCCTAGGAAGAAGAAAAACAAGTTAGACCTATTAATAAACTCATAAAATTAAAAAAGAAAAAACACCCAGCTAGTGAATGGTTGGAACATTTCAAAACATGAACAGGCACAATCTGTTATATTTTATAAAGTGATAAGCATTTTGACAATTCTTCCTGCTTAGAGAAAAATACCATTTATTCCCATATTTATCCTGGCAATAGCGGGATGAGTCACTGTTTGGACGGCCATAGGTGTCTGAGACTTTTTCTGCCCCGCTCAGCTGTCGAGTGCCTGCTGGCTGCCGAATGGGCCGTGTTTGGAAATAGTATTGCTAAACTTCCAACAGCTGACACACGGGCTGTGCTGCTCACACTCACACGGGCCACGCAAATTAGATTTGAACGCGACATGAACAAGACGAGGGTGGGTTGTGGCTTTCCCATGTGAAACAAGCAACATGATATTCCCATCATCTGGATGGTTTTAGGTTGCGGTGGAATGCATGACCACCGCACCAAAGTTAAATCCTGTGAGTCTGGGAGGTGAGCAAAGAAAATAACACATGTGCCTCCATCACATCTTTGGAGAGTCTTGAGAAACAGGTGTTAATCCTAACTGTCTCGCTCAAAATTGCTGAGGTGCTAGGTTTGAAATTCAGCTTCCAGTATGTAAGTTGTATTAATGAGAAACAGGCAGGAGAGGAGGCAGGTTAAGCTGAAAATCACCAAGGTATCAAATACTGAGTCAACAGCTGAGAGGGCAATAGGGTCCAAGAGTCCCGAATCATCATCCAGCTATTTCCTCGTAATAAAAGATTTGTTCCAGACAAGGAGACGCAGCCAAGCCTCAAACACACCACTGAGAGACATTTGCAGGCAAGTTGGAAGGAGTTGGCCTGGAAAAGGTGCCCTGAGACAAATGAAACTAATTTACTTGCACAAAAGACTTGGAGGCCAGGGAAACTTGGACATGGAATGCTACCTTCCTTCCAAAACCTTCCAGTCCAATCAGCGCACTGCTCCATGATCCATGGCTCTGTTCAATAATGGCAGTCTTGCTCCAGATTTCTTTCAGCAGGCAGAGAGGTGAGGGTGTGGGCGGAGCATGTCGGACAGCTTTCCAATTTGATTAACTTAAGAGCGTGCTTAGTGGAAGCTCAGCTAACCTCAGACGCCGAGAGATACTCAGATCCCACCAATTTCATGGATCACAGAGCAACACTAGAGACATCCTAAGTATCTTCCGCAGTTGTCGTCTGCTTCTTTTCATCCCCCTGCTGCTACCCGATGAGGCCACCATCTTCCCTCACCCTGACCACTGTGACAGCTCCCTAGATGGGCCACCTGCCTCCAGTCTTATCCTATAACTCCCACCCTATGCTTTCTTTTTGTTAGCACCAGAGTGATGTTCTTCTAGAATGCAAATAGGAATGTGTGATTCTTTTGATTAAAATAACGTAAGGGCTCCTGGCTGCCCTCAAGATTGAGTCCAAACTGGTGATCATGGCTCCTACTGACATCTCTTGCAACTGTCTCCAGCACCCCCGGTCTTGGGGGACAGACATTCATAATCGTGGCCATAGTCACACACACTCATGCTCTCCATCCATTTTGTTTCTGCTCAGCAGACGGCTGGGTTGTCTCCAGGTCTTGGCATGTGCATTCTCCCTGTGTCTCTCTCTGTCTCTGTCTCTCTCTCTCTCTGTGTCTCTCTCAGAAATGCTCTCCTCTGCTCTCTTTTCCCTGCTAACTTCAGACCATGTATTAATCAACAAAGCTATAGTGAGGACTACATGCCAGGCACTGTTCTAGGTACCTGAAGACAGCAGTGGACAAAACAGACCAAGATGCCTGCCCTTGCAGAAACTGTATTCTAAGGGGTGGTAGGGGAAAGACAAAGAAGGAAGTAGCGGTAACTTTGTCACTTGCATAGAAAGTTATCCAGTGATAAGGGCCATGAAGGAAATACACCCTTGAGCAGAGCGGGCTGCAACAGTGGCTGATGGGCTGGTAGATATTTTTATACAGTGCGGAGTTGGGAAAGTCCTCACTGAGATGGTGAAATCTGATGACAACGTGAAGGAGGTGAGGAAGTGAGTCATGTGCATTTCTGGGTGAGGAACATTCTAGGCAGAGGAGACAGAGCAAAGGTACTAAATCAGGATCATGCCTGTTAAATTCAAGGACCCCTGCCGAACGGACTCAGATGTCTTCTCTTCCTCAGCTCTGTGGGCAAGTTCTCAGACCCACCATTAAAGCCAGCTCCCAATTAACTTATGTAAAAGGATGGGAAGGATGTGTCGCAGATAATGCTAAAATCATAGTCAATTAAAAAAAAAAAGGCAAAAGACTGGCCAAAACATGCTATAAAAGAGATTTCATGCAAACTTGTTTGCCTAAAATATGCTCAATATTTAAGAACACTGGGATCACCCAAAGTACTAAAACGATCAATGCAACAGCACAGATATCTTAAATATGAACCACTGCCCCGTCACAAATAACTTTGCCCAGCTGAGCTTTCCTAATTGGGCTTCCACATGAACAGAAAACTCTCACCTTAGTAATCAGGAAACCACTAATTTTAAACAGTAAAGGGATTCCATTTTATTTTCAGATCGACAAAACTTAAGGAATAAAATAAAAGTCTACCCACCCCAAGCTCTGGAGTGGTTATGAAGGCAGAGAACAGCTCAGAAATAGCCAGGGGTGGGGTGCCTAGGTGGCTCAGGCAGCTAAATGTTCGACTCTTGATTTCTGCTCAGCTCCTGATCTCAGGGTTGTGAGATCTCTGTGCTGGGCGTGGAGCCTGCTGAAGATTCTCTCTTAAGCAAAAGAAAGAAAGAAATAGCCAGGGGCCATGTAAGTTAACCCAAACATTTAGGACAGCCATTTGGTAACACCTAGCAGGAATGAAGAGGCAGCTACCCCCACCAGCCATCCAGTTCTATGGCTACTATATCATCTGAAGAAAGTCTTGCACATTTGCACAAGACCCATTCAAGAAGGCTCACAGCAGCCCTGTTTACAACAGTGAGGAACTGGAAATAACTTCACTGTCCACACATAGGCGAATCACGAATATACACAATATGTTTAAGAGGAATACTACATAGCAGTGAAAACGAACACACCAGACTATCACGTCCCAACAGAAGTCAAAGAGGAAAAAAGCAACTTGCAGGAGGATAGCAATAGAATGATGCCATTTAATTTTTTCTAAGATTTTATTTATTTATTGAGATAGAGAGAGAGCATGAGCTGGGGAAGAAGCAGATGGAGAGGGAGAGGCAGACTCCCCGCTAAGCAGGGAGCCCGATGCAGGGTTTGACCCCAGGACTCCGGGATCATGACCTGGGCCAAAGACAGATGCTTAACCGACTGAGCCACCCAGGCGCCCTATAGAATGATACCTTTTAGATAAAGCTTAAAAGGAAGCAAAATAGCACTGTATGTTGCTCACAGACATGTAGTAAAAGTCAACATGCTTGAGGATGATAAAACATCAAATGCAGGATAGTGGTTATTTCTGGGGATTTAAATTTTTATTTCTTAAGATGAGTGCAAGGTACACAGAAATTCATTATGTCATTTTCTGTATTTTTTGTATGCCCAAACTATTTGACAACTTTTTAAAAAAGACTTTATTTATTTATTTGAGAGTGCGTGTGCCCACACACGTGTGCATTAGCCAGCAAGGGGAGGAGCAGCAGGGGAAAGGATAGAGGGAGAGACTGAATCTCAAGGAGACTCTGTGCTGAGCAGAGCTGACACGGGGCTCGATCTCATGACCCTGAGATCATGATGTGAGCCAAAACCAAGAGTCAGACACTGAACTGACTGAGCCACTCAGGCGCCCCAACTTTTTTTTTTTTAATTAAAAAAGGGCTTGCACCCCCTGCAGCATAGAGAGCTCCTCTACAGGCCTCCGTGATTTGAGTCTGCGTGGCACAAAAAGCAGGGGCTGGGGACTGCGCTCTTTCTTGGTGTCTGGTGACAGGTATTAAAGAAGAAAAATAAAGGCCTCTCCTAGTGGCAGTTCAAGTATCCATGGTTGGGCTTTAATGAGGCCTTTGCTGCTCCCCCTCTGTTACCTCTCACGTTACAGTCAAAATCTCACTAAGCATTTGTGTTGCGATCCCAATGAACCATCAAGTTTAAGGGCACTGAAATGGTGTGCCTTTCACCCACTCCTACCGATGGCACACACAGTGCCGCTCAAATGTCCCTTGAGACCCTTCAAGGATCAAGGGAAGTCCAGTCTACGAACCTAAAACTCCTTAACCCCTTGGATTACAGAGTTTGGGAAGGGAATGTGCAGTGGGGAATTGCAGCACTGCTCAGATTGATGGCTAGCTATGTTCTTATTTATACTTTATAAAAGGGAACTGGAGTAGACACTTGCTGTCCAGGACTTTGAGAAGCTTCCAACTAAGGCTGGAACTGATGGGAACCGTCTCGGCCACCACACTGATAGAGCCTGAATGGGAGTCAACACAGTAGAAAGCAGGGCCAAAAGGTGGCAGGTCACATCTTTCCTGGCCCTACGTAAGCACCTGGATCCAGGGGCACCTGACCATAACTGAGGACAGTTCCTTTTTTTTAGAGAGAGAAAGAGAGCGAGCACAAGCAGGAGAGGGGCAGAGGGAGATGGAGAGAGAAAATCTTAAGCAGGCTCCACACCCAGTGCGGAGCCCAACGTGGGGCTCAATCTCACAACGTTGAGATCATGACCTGTGCAGAGATCAAGAGTCAGACACTTAACTGAATGAGCCACCCAAGTGCTCCCAGAGAGCTCAATTTTTAAGCCAGTACATTTCCTTTTGCTTAAGCCACATGGAAACAAATTTACAGCTTACAAATCAAAAAGGAGTCCTAATGTAGGGCTTAAAAATGTTTCCAATCCCCTTTGACTAGCTCCGCCTCTCTCATAGTCTCACCTTAAGTCAGTCTTTGAAATGCTCACTGAATCCATTTCTTCTTTGTTGCTCACTGCTAGGGCCCTGATCCAAAGCCCCGCGCTCTTGCAGTTATGTAGCTGGAAGAGATACCAGATACCATCTAGTGCAGGGGATTCCCTACCCAGATCACACGTCAGTCATTGGAGATACTTGTAAATATGCAACCCTCCACGCCACAAGAGATGCCCAATCAGTGGGTCTTGGGGGCAGTCCTGGAGTTTGCTTATTAAGAACACCCATTGTTATTGGCTACAGCCAAGAGCTAATGATGTGAGCTGACCTCTCACCTCTCCTTTCTCTCGCAAACTCTTCCCCCACGCCCTCAGGAAAACCCCCTCCGTGCTCAGCCTTTTCTCAGGGTATTCTCTCCACGTCTTGCCGTAATGGAAACATGGCTGCCTCGTGAGGATGCCGCCTCCCCAGCAGATCGCCATGTGGACACTGCTCTTCCTCCCCTGTCCCAGGACACTCGATGCAGTAGCTGGGCTGGTGTCGTTTTTGCTCGACTTCACCGCCACACCTGGACATGGGACGTGTCTTCAAAGTGATGTCTGTGGATGAAGACTATTCTATCTTCTGTCTTTGTTGGTGTCCTCTCTCGGCTTCCTGAGACTGCTCTTAACTCAAAGAAGAGCTTAGCTCCTTGCTCACAGAACTCCTCCCAGCATTCTCCAGGACTTCAACCACTGTTTAGAAGAAGCTCCCTGCTTCCTGACCCTTCAATCTGGGCACTTCTGCACCCACCACCTTTCCTTCTTTCTACCCGAGACACCCCGTGCTGTGCTCACGTCCTGGACTTTTACTGTGTCCTCCGCCTGGAAGTCTTCCCTTTGCACAGACACCCCCTTCTCTTTTAAACAGCAGAATGAGCTTCCCTGACCACCTCATCAAAGGAGCACCCTCCCTTTTATTCTCTGTCATGGTCTTTGCTTATTTCCTTCCAAAAACTTACCTCAGCTGGTGATTATAAATTCTTTCAATGTAATCTATATCAAGGACACAACATTATATACCATCAGTCTAAGGCAATGTAAATAAGCAAAATCTCTATCTTCAGAAAAAGATCAGAACAAAATACACAATGTATACTTCCAATTTAAAAAAAATAATAAAACAAGGGTGCCTGGGTGGCTCAGTCGCTTAAGTGTCTGACTTGATTTCAGCTCAGGTCGTGATCACAGGGTCATGAGACTGAGCCCCATCTTGGGCTCTGTGCAGGCTGTGGAGCCTGCTTGAGATTCTCTCTCTCCCTCTCTCTCTGCCCCTGCGTGCATATGCTCTCTCTATATATGAAAACAAATATATATATATATATAACATATATTGAAATATTAATGTTGGTAAATGGAAAAAAATCTTGCCCTATAAAACTTTCTTTGCATGTTATGTCCTGGTTTATATTCCATTGAATACATGTTTTTACAGATGTAGTAATAGTGTACCTACAACTTTATTGTCTGCATTTTCCATCTGCTTCTTTTGTTTTTCTCATTACTTTTTAAGTCTTCATAGCTGGATCATTGTAACTGGCGATCTACTAGTCCATCCAATGAAAACACCAGAGCTTATTAGTCTAGCCCTTTTGTTGGTTGTTTCCAACTGTTCTGTCATATTAAAAAACAGAAAAGTCTGGTACTAAACATTGTGAGCCAACAGATTTTTTTCTTCTTTTCATTATGGCCTTCGACTACATTCCCAGAAATGACATTACTGGGCAAATAGCTATTATCCTACCAAGAATGTAGTCACCTTGACAGTTTCTCAAATTTACCCAAGAGTTATTAGAAAACACATACCGTGAGAAAAAACAAAGCCCAAAAAAACATAACAAACATGACCCCTGCCACCTCCGAGTTACTTGCATGACATAACCATGGAGATGACTGCTGAAACACGATGAGATGGGATTGCATAGGCATCCATGCCTCCAAATTCTGCATGTTCCAGAGGGTGATGTGTCAGCTGCAATTATCATTAAGACACCACATCAAATCACTTTGAGCCTCTGAGTGAGAAAGCCATCCCATTCCCAGTTCTCTTTCAACAATGTCAGTAAGAAAGTCTCAGCTTGGTGCTAACATGTCTTGAACACCTTTCTAATGTTACCTAACCCTCCATTTCAACTAAAAAGACAGCAGATCTCAGATACAGAAACTTCAACAGCCAAGTCAGAAATGATCAACATTGTTTTATCCTCTTAGTGTCTGAGTCAATGATTACATTCTATTTATGTTACCACCGACAATTTGTGGCAGTGATAGAAAGTTTCCCTTAAAATCAATATACTCAGAATGTGGAACCCTCACACGTTGCTAGTGGGATTATAAAACAGTGCAGCCACTTTGGAAAACAATTCCACAGTTCTGGTTAAACACAGAACTACCACGTGACCAGGCAATTCCGCTCCTATGTATCTACCCAAGAGAAATGAAAACATATGTCCACGCATAAAGTTGTGTGCAAATGTTCATAGCAGCATTATTCACAATAGCCAGAGTCTAACCCAAATGTCCCCCAACTGATGAATGGATAAATAAAAGGGAACATACTCATAAAATGAAAAATCATTCGTCCATTAAAGGAATGTAGCGCTGATGTATGTTATAACACGTATGAACTTTAAACAGTGAACTGTGACGCTTGTTAAAATACAGAAGACCACATATTTCCGATTCCAGAGATAGGAAAAGTCCACAGTAGGAAAATCCAGAGAGACATAAAGTAGGTTAGTGGTTACTAGGGACCAGGGGAAGCGACAAAGGTGGAGTGATGGCTTAATGGGCACAGGATTTCTTTCTTTAGGGTAGTGAAAATATTCCGAAATTCGGTGTGGTAATGGTTACACAACTCTGCGAATAAACTAAAAACCCCAGTATTGCACACCTTGAAAGGGTATTTGGATTGTATTGCAATCAAGGTATGATTCAATAAATAAATGCTCTTAGGTTTAACAAAGATTTTTTTTTTTAATGTTTCAAGTTAGCACTGGTAGCGTGGCCATATTTTAAGAATGATGGCTCTGATGTGGGATCGACTGCCATTTGGAAAACGTTGTCTCAATGGTCCCAGCTCAAGCCCTCCCTGCGCATACGCAAGATGATATTCAGAGCAGGCTCAGAGGGGGAAGCAGCTTTACCAGCTCTACACTGTCCGAGATGAGGCGTCTCCTTAATCACTTAAAAGTCTCAAGAGTGCAACTTAATTAAACTTCAATTTCTGGAGTGTATAAATAATGAAATATGGCACTTATGTGTAGTGCTATTTACTTTGTAGCCTATTACTGCAAAACACACTGAATTATTAAAGTGAGTAATTGGTTCTCCTCAGACCCTCTTTTCTGCTGTCTCCTGCTACCTCTTACTGGGGCTTCTCCTTAACTGACAAGCTGAATTAACGCAGGTAAACCTGACGGGGTGGCGGGCAGGCAATGGAGGCTTAACAGAGAAGACCAGTTCTTTAAAACAGAGTCTAAAACAGTGTTGTTGGTAACTTGTTTTCATAGGGAAGGAAACATAGAACTATTTTGGGAAAAAAAATGGTAGAAGATGAATGTTGAGAAATCGAATACTCTCATCGGGGCGAAGAATAGATTCCCTCCCGAGTGGAATCCTACCAGATGAAACCATAGCTTTTGGAGCCTGCAGAAGGCCTGCAGATGAGGCCAGAGTGGCGGTTTAGAAGCGGAAACACCTTGCTTCAGCCTCTAGAAGGAGAGGCTGGTAATGGGTAATTATATCCATGCTACACGCTGGCAGTGAGAGACACTAATAAAGTTCTCTGCAAACCACAGGTCTGGGAACACATTCGTCCCCTGACAAAAAATTTCCCTGCAGGAGCTGTGAGTAGAGCCTTCACTTAGAAACCCAGACATGACGCTAAGGACTGTGCTAACAGTTAAATCACTTTTAATGACCCATGGTTTGGAGTTAAATCAAGTACAATTAATCTTCTGAGATAGGCAGAGAAGCTGACATTTGCCTTGAAGCCATGGTATTATATGAATAGTGTCAACACTGTGCTAGAAATCTGCTTGGGGGGGCAGTGCATAACACAATTATTTGATAAGTGCATTCAATTATGAATAGCATATTTTTAGTTTGGATCGTGATATTTAAAACATGGCTGTGTTCCTAAACAAAGTCTAGGTCTATTACATAGTAGGTGTTCAAAGCCTGAAGCTGTCAATCTTGCCTATGCGTCTATCTGTATGCATGTCTGCTTTTCGGCATTACTGGACATATACACCTGCTTTATGATTAGTAAGTGGCGGTGAAAGGATTCAAACTCAGGGAACTAGACTGAAGAGCCCATGCTTTTAATCATTATGCTCTATTTGGGGCCACACACAAGTGATTCAGAAAAGGAGCCTGCTTTGGGCAGATAAAGCCTTTATCTGTACTCAGGGCTCACAGCTCAGTGATCTGAGTCTGGACTGGATTTTCGCCGCCCCCCCCCCCCCCCAGCCCCGGCCTCTCTGGGCATGGCTCTCAGTGCACACCTTTACCAACTCCAGCTTCACAACCCATGCATTCACCGTTCGCTGACATCATGCACAAGTGTGTTTATATATACTCCTCTCCCTCTAACTCTGCGATCCTGCCTGGACTAATTCTCAATTCATTTGTTCCCCTCATGATTGTTCCTGACACACAGGAGATTCTATTTCTCTATCCCCCTCTTCTTCCCAAATTAAGATGTTATTGAGATTGTAAAATATGAACCAGCAGTGCTAGTTTGAAATAAATTGCTGGTGACATACAAGGGAGAAGAATGAGGATTACGTATTCTGCAAATGGACACTTCTAGCTCATGGCCCGACAAAGAGCATGAAAGACCAACTCCAGGAGAGGAAAAATGGTCTCTCCAACTAATTTCCATCCTCCAAGGCCTCAGGCAATAAGGGATTTTTAATTTTTATGATAATTCATATACTTTAACTTATTTTATAAATTATACAATTAATTCACACATTCATCATAGAAAAAATTTTAAATACAGACAAGCCAAAGGCGGGTACCATAATTCCAATTCCATAATCACTGTTAACATTTTGGTATAATGGTACAATCTTCCAGAGTTATACCCCATGTATGTGGATGTGTATCTATAAATACGTAAGTATGTTAAAGCTTGTTTTAAAGGGGTAATTTTTATAACTATTTTCCCTTACAAATATGAAAAATCTTTACAGATTAAAAAGAGAGTTTTAATCAAAGGATCTTCTCCAAAGGGATTCTAGAAGACAATCAAAGAGTTCAAATTTTAAGATTTGTTCCCCAGTACAGCATGGTGGTAAGCATTTTGGCTCTCAAAGCACATGGACCTGGCTTCAAATTCAAGGTCTGCCTCTTGGCTGCCCCATCTTGGGCAAATGCTTTAACCATTTCTGACCCTCAGTTTCCCCATCTGTAAAATGGGCATACAGATTATAGTGGACATCTGCTTTTGGTTTTGGTGTTTCTTACCAGCATCTGTTTCCAAGAGTCTCTGGTAAGAACACTTCAATTTTCTTTTGGAGAAGCCATTCCTCTTCTGTTCTCAGTCCATGAGGTTTGGAAGGGCTGAATCATGCTCTCCCCAAGCATGGCCATCAGTGATCGGATATGCATGTGATCCACGTCAGGTCAACAGAGGTAACCCTGGGACTCTTGACGGATGAAGTTCTTCCCTTCACAGTGACTGAAGAGGAGAAGGCAAGCGGAGACCTGTTGGAACTCTCACCTGGAGAACACCCACCTGAGGGTGTGGTGCACACGGAAGGCGGCAGAGATGGAAGACAGCTAGAAATCTGGGTACACCTGCGATGGAATCCTTATCTCCTTTGCACTTTCCAGTTTTATGAGCCAGTAAGTCGCCTGTGATGACTACGTGTATAAACTGATGAAGTAAGACTCTATCTCTGGCAACTGAAAGTGCTCTGCCCTATCCAATAATAGTACCTACCTCTCCAGTTGTTAGGAAGAAATGAAATGATATGGGGAAGTGCTTCATACAGTATTGTGGCTTAATTTTTAAAAAAATATTTTACTTATTTATTTGAGAGAGAGAGTAGAAGTGGGGAGGGGCAGAGCGAGAGGGAGAAACAGGTTCCCCACTGAGCAGGGAGCCTGACTCAGGGCTTGATCCCAGGACCCAGAGATCATGACCAGCGCCAAAGGCAGGTGCTTAACCGACTGAGCCATCAGGTGCCCCATATCGTGGCATATTTTAAGTCATCATTAAATATCAGTTGTTACCATCATCATTATTAAATACTAACCTGAAATGTACCAGAGGCCTTCATTTTTCTCTATTTTATTTTTTTTTATTTTTTTTTTAAAGATTTATTTATTTATTCGACAGAGATAGAGACAGCCGGCAAGAGAGGGAACACAAGCAGGGGGAGTGGGAGAGGAAGAAGCAGGCTCATAGCAGAAGAGCCTGATGTGGGGCTCGATCCCAGATCGCCGGGATCAGGCCCTGAGCCGAAGGCAGACGCTTAACCGCTGTGCCACCCAGGCGCCCCTCTCTAACTATTTTAATTCCATGACAAGAACAGGCAGGCAAGCTGCAAAAGGCACGGTACTTTAGGTCTCAGCATTCTATCTTACTGCAAACCAGATTTGAAGTTTTTGTACACTTTTTAAACGAAATGTTTCTTTGAAAATGCCAATTTCCAATGTGCTTCCGACTTCTCTTGTGTTTCTAACAATGCTTTCTCCCTGAAGGGTAAAATCTGATACTTGAACACCAAAGCTTGTTACTTTAAGGCTGGGGGTCAGACAACTGAGGTCCTTATAATTCTCACAAAACTCAGAGGAGGAGAATGCAGGGCATCTTTTTTTTATACATAATTTTTATTTTGTTATATTAGTCACCATAAGGTACATCCCCAGTTCAACCAGCGACGCAGAGCCCTGGGTAGCAGTGTCTGTGGACAAAATTCTGCATTTGGCTTCCCTGAGAACACTTCCTAATTCCCGTGAACTCCTCGCCACCCCCTCTACTTTTCTGAGCTGGGAAACCATAGCTCTCCACCCTTGAGTCGACACCAAGGCTAGAGAGAGCCCTAAGTCCAGTCTGACACTCTCCAGAACCATAGTCCAAGTCCCCAAGAGGCCGTCAAGACGGTCCTCCCTCATCTACTCCTTTAGCTTTTACTAAGGATCCGAAGACCGGGTCTGGTGTATTATTTATCATACACGGAAGCTGAGTTTTGATCTCCTCGAGTCATAATCCAGGAAAAGCCTGCCCAAATCTGCACCTGAGCCCCAGCTCACGTCTGCTGAGAGTTTCTGGCGTGCTGCCGGCTGTGCCAGCATTTTACCTGTACGATGTCATGTTATCGTTGAGCTTAGGAGGAGGCCATGATTTGCTGAGGAGGACTAATTCAGAGCCACACAGCTCGCTTGCTGGGGCTAGCCATGATTCCGTTCCTCACTAATAAACAACGGTGGACAGGAAGAGCACTGAGAACGGAGAATCTGTTGAGTGACCACCACGGGCTAGCCCTGTGCTGGGTGCTTTAGGTACCTTATTATTTTATCTCTTTGGACCTCAGTGCCCACCCACCCCCCCATGAAAAGGGGTCACATTTTGGATTACGTGTTCTCCACTGTCTCTTCCTTACATAAAGCTTGGATTCTAAATGGTACCAATGATGAATTTCTACTAGACTATTTCAGTCTATCGTGTTTTGCTAAAAGAGGTCAAGGGGAGGGAACACAGGCAAAGATCAAGACATCACCTTCAAATACACCAGAGTCACTTCTTGATGGCACAAAATCACAGAGTCCCAATAAAGGTATCAAGTCAAGAAATTCCTCTTTTCGGGGGCAATTTTCAGAATTTCAGAATCTGAAATCAAGTGCTGGGGAAGATTTGGAAAAGAGCACAAAATCTCCCATCTTCTGCAAAAGTCTCTTCTTTTCTTTTTTTTTTAATATTTTAAATGGTGGTAAAATATATATAACATACAATTTTGTCTTTTATTTTTTCTCAGTGAGATAACATGAAGAGAAGCATTTCCAAGGAAAACAAATCTGTTTTCAGATTTTCTTCAAAAGAATCTCACCTGTGAGTTAGTAGGGGGATTAGTGTCAATATGGCTACTATTTACTCAACTTAGTGAAGGTGATACAAGCAGGCACCACATGCCCAGATTAGGCAGAACTCCTTGGTAGTAAGTGAAAGGAACTCAGTTCAGGGATTCTAGGAAAGGGATGAAACGGCACAGCCAACAAAGGGCAGGAGCTGGCCTTGGGAACAACATCAGGACTTGCCTCCCCAAGTCGGGTTCATATACTCTCAATGCAGACCAGCTTCCTCCATATGCAGGAAACATGGCAGTCAATCCTGAATTTCATACCTTAATCTTAGCCACTTGAAACAGTTTGCTCTTAAACTATCTCTGATCCAATTTTTAAATCCCTATGAAAGGGTCTAATTTGGCCCAAGAACCTATCTGGAATCACCTGCCACCTGGGACAAGGTTAAGGGCACATAATGGCTGTTCCAGGGTGTGGTGGATGTGCCTTTCCTATGTGCCTCCCCACCCCCCGCCCCCAAAACCATTCCCCTTTCTCTCCAGTGACAGCAGTGAGATTTTGATTTAAAGAACCATCTGGTTTGGGTAAGATGATTTTGGAGGAAAATACCAGAAACCTCAACTCCAACACATGTAGCTGGAGGGCCCAAGACAGGGCAGGTATCAGGATTTGTTAATTTTGGGGCTCAGTAACGTCCTCAAGGATCCAAATTCTCCTACTTTCTCTATTCTACTGCTCACAGTGATGGCTTCATCCTAAAGCTGGTCCTCTAAGAATCATGGTAGTAACTGGGACTATTTATTTCCTTGTCCATATCTAGCACATGGAGTCTTTTGCCCAATCATATAAAATATGTCCTTCCCTTCTGGCTGATTCAGCAACATGGGTCAGGTAACACCTGTGGACCAATGACCATTGCCAGAGAAATGAGTGTATTGAATGTTCTAGTGCTGCAAGCACATGGCTTACACGGTGAAAGGGCTGGGATTACCATGCCTGGCTTACACCATCTCCTGGAGGTGCGGTCCACCCACAAACTGCAGGGGCGGGTGGGAGGAATAGAGGTCAGAAGCCAATCACAACAGCTACCACATCACCTTCCCCTGGGCGGTTTGAGTGGTCATGGTCTCAACTCTAACTAGGGGTTGGGCCTTGCTTGGTTTAAGTGAATTAGTCAATCCTATCCAATCCAACTCCTTCCCAGTTCCTCCCCCATTCCACAGGAATTAAACAATGAAAGCCAATGAGATGCGAGAAAACTGGGGTTTGAGAAAACAAAAACATTCTCTCTCCCCAATTAAGTACGGGAAGGAATCTAGAATGGTCCATGGAGTAATGTTTAGCTCAACATAGATAGATGTGGTTACATATGGACATATTTATACGTGTAAATATGCAAGTTAGTATAAACACATACGTGTTTCACTCTGTCAGCTGTGAGTGTCTAAAAGAAATGATATCCCAGTAGCAACAAGCATGCCTTGTACCCAATTCTTAGTTTCCAATACCATTCTCCAGTAAGAGGAATCAGGGCTCCTTGAAGAAATGGCTGATTCAAAAAAATGGAGCAGAAAATATACAAGATGAGCCCAGGGCATCCTGAAGGGCCAGAGAGTAAGGGAGTGCTCAAAAAACTAGAAATGAAAACAAAAAACAAAAACACATTGATTGGAGTATGTCAAAGGAAAATAAAAGCCAACTGTAAGAGCTCCTAATGGCCAATAAAGAAACAATTCCAGCAACACAACAGTGATGTAGGATTATAACTCAAAGTATAAAATAAATATATATCCATAAGTCCATACTGATATAATGACTGGATAAATTAATAAATGGAGGAGAAGAATCAAATCTCCCATTAGGAGAATTTAAAATAATTTAGGTAGATACTCCCACCATCAAGGAGGGAGAGCATCACTGCTCACCCCTCAGGTGTGGGCTGGCCAGTGACTTCCTTCTACAGTTTATAGTATGGAGGCACCTGGGTGGTGCAGTGGTTAAGCGTCCGGCTCTTGGTTTCCATTCAGGTAGTGATCTCAGGGTTGTGAGATCGAGCCCTGCGTTAGGTTCCATGCTGAGCGTGAAGTCTGCTTGAGACTCTCTCCCTCTCCCCCTTCCAGCTCTCTCTCTCTCTCAAATAAATAAATCTTTTTTAAAAAATTAAGTATATAGCATGGCAAGGGTGGGGCGGGGGGAAAGAACAAATTGCCAGTAGAAAACCCCAAATACACACCACCTCTTACAGGTGACCAAAGCAGTCATAAATCATGTCAATAGCATATATTCGATATGATACGATGGAAAGGACACTTTCCCTCACTGGCCTTCCTCCCAATAACCCATAACTTCGTACGATCAAGAGTAAAGCATCAGACACATTCCAATGGTAGGGCATCCTACAAAATATCTGACCAATGCTTTTTAAAACTCCCAAGGTTTTAAAACAAGGACAGTTTGAGAAACTGCCATAGCCAAGAAGAGCCTAAGGAGATGTGACATCTAAATATCACATGCGGGGCGCCTGGGGGGCTCAGTCAGTTAAGCATCTGCCTTCAGCTCGGTCATGATCCCAGAGTCCCAGAATCAAGCCCTGTGTCAGGCTCCCTGCTCAGCGGAGAGCCTACTTCTCCCTCTGCCCCTCACCCCTCATGCTCGTGTTCTCTCTCTCTCACTCTCTCTCTCAAATAAATAAATAAATAAAATCTTTAAAAAAAAAAAAAGGAAATAAATATCTTGTGCTATCCTGGCCAAGATCCTGGAACAGAAAAGGGACATTCTGTAAAAACTAAGAAAATGTAAACAAACTATACATTAGTAATTATACTATTACTTCATTAATTAGAACAAATATATCAAACTGATGTAAGATTTTAATAACGGAGGAGACTGGGTTCAGGGTATATGGAAACTCTGTACTACTTTCTCAGTTTTTCTAAAAATCTCAAACTATTCTAAAAAGTAACATCTATTAAAAAGAAAAAAGATACCCTCTCTTGTAAGGATGTTACAATTAGATATCCTCACTATCATTCTTATTGTTCTTTACTACGAGATTATTTCAAATATTATTAAATAATATGTAATGTAATCATGTATGTAAAATCTTCACATAGTGCTGGCACAAGGTAGGTGCTGTGTTCGTTCATTAGGTGATTTGACAAATACGCATTGAGTACCTACTATGAGATCAACTCTGTTCTAGGTACCAGTGGTACAGGGATGAATAAGACATGAAGTATACATTGCAGGAGAGGAGCAAATAAAACACAATGTTCATATAATAACCAGTGCTACTAAAAAAAAAAAAAAGCACTAACCAGGGTAAGGGAGTAGAGAATGATGGGGAGGTCCTTTTTTCTAGAGCAGTTGGGAGGACTCTTCTGAGAAGAAAACCTGAAAGCAGGGTGCCTGGGTGCTCAGTCGTTAAGCATCTGCCTTCGGCCCAGGGCGTGATCCCAGGGTCCTAGGATCGAGCCCCGCATTGGGCTCGTTGCTCTGCTGGGAGCCTGCTTCTTCCTCTCCCACTCCCCCTGCTTGTGTTCCCTCTCTTGCTCCCTGTCTCTGTCAAATAAATAAATAAAATCTTAAAAAAAAAAAAAGAAAAGAAAACCTGAAAGCATAGTCCTGAAAGAAGTAAGGGACTAGCCACACAAGGATGTGAGTAAAGAACATTCTAGGGGCGCCTGGGTGGCGCAGTCGTTAAGCGTCTGCCTTCGGCTCAGGGCGTGATCCCGGAGTTCTGGGATCGAGCCCCACGTCAGGCTCTTCAGCTGGAAGCCTGCTTCTTCCTCTCCCACTCCCCCTGCGTGTGTTCCCTCTCTCGCTGGCTGTCTCTCTCTCTGTCAAATAAATAAAATCTTTAAAAAAAGAACATTCTAGCACAGGGAACAAGTAACAAGTGCTGAGGTGGGAATGAGTTCAGCATACTTGAAGGCTAGTGTAGCTGAAACACAGTGGTAAGAGACAAGGTCAGAGACCCAAATGGGTCTGCGATCAGGCAAGGCATGAAGGCCGACTAAAAATCTGAATTTTCTTCTCATTGTGAGGAGAAGTCGGTAATAGGAGGCTTTCCCCAGCAAAGACCCAACGTGGTCTACATAGTTCACATTGTTCCAGCAGCTATACGGGAAATGGACTATAGAGGGCGCTAGAGTGGAGGCGTGCAAACCAGATCTTGTGCTACTGAGGGGCCCACGTGTGAAAGGTGGTGTTTAGGAGCCAGTGGTAGGCGTGCAAGTGGGGAGATATACTTTTTTAAAAGATTTATTTATTTATTTATTTATTTATTTATTTATTTATTTATTTATTTTAGTGAGAGTGAGATCACGAGTAGGAAGGAGAGAGGGTGAGAGAATCTCAAGCAGATTCCTTGCTGAGTAGGCAGCCCGATGCGGGGCTTGATCTCAAGACCCTGAGATCATGACCTGAGCTGAAACCAAGAGTCGAACGCTTAACCGACTGTGCCACCCAGGTGCCCGGGGATATATTTTGACATAGAGCCAATATGACTTGCTGATCAATAAAAGGCGGAATCATGGACCAATCAACAAAAATGAATGTGAATAGAATCAAGACTCAGAGCACGTATCACAGACGGTCCCTAAGTTCTGGAGACCTTTAATGTGCTCTGGGGCTACCAGCTAATTATAGGATCACCGCAGAGTTGGCATTTTGCTATATCACACCATCCCCCTTAAGTGAAACCTTTATTCAGGCTTGAACCCTCCGAAAAGACTTATCTCAGATACCAAAGGGAACTGCAGGAAATGGTGTCTCTTGATGAGCGAGTAAACACGCTTCCTTTCATTGGAACAGCTGGGGAGGCTGCCAAGTGTAAACGTGTTTCTCTATTGTCTCCCCACCCCCACCTCTCCCAAATTCTGCAAGAGCAACAACTCCTTTCACCACTGTACAATGAGTGCCTGGTCCAGAATATATGTGCAAAAACATTTGCTGAATGACTGTGGACTGAAATGGCAGAGGACCTCCACAGAGCTCCGAGGTAGCCTAAGTCTCCCTTAGAAACCATATTTCAAGAGAAAACAGCAATACCCAGGCCAATGCAAAAAGAAAAAGAATAAAGTTCAGGAGAGGGTTGAGATTGAGTAATCAGTAAGAGTTCTAGGCTAGAGCCAATAAATAAGAAACCAATTTTGCAAGAGGCAGCACAAAGGGCTAAGCAATAGTCATTGTTAGGATTTTACAGCTAAACTGGATGATCTCATCATAGGATCATCAAATGTCAGAGCTGGAAGAGATCTTGGAAAACTTTTGGATTGATTTGCTCAGTTTACAGATGAGGAAATTAAGGTGAAATGGCTTGGGATTAGAACCCAATTTTCTGGCCTCCAGATGCCAAATTCTTTTCTACGTTGCACTGATTAGCAGTTATGTTCCACTGCCTGTTCATACATAGGCTCAAAGAGGAGTTTTCAGAAGCAAGTTGGAGAGATAGGCTTTTAAAGTTTACTCTCCAGTAAAATTCTTTTTAGAATTCATTTCCATAAGAACCAAATCATCCCCTCTTGATCAACTTTTCCTCTTATCATTCAGTGAAAATAAGGCAGCCTATCACGATTCCCTTTTTGACATGGCTGCCAGGAAGCTTAGAGCTAAAATTAATACTTACTCCTCATAACAATAGTGGCTTAGTTTTTGACAAACAGTGCTTATTTCTCCCTCCCCTTTATGACTTTTCATTTTTTAGGATGATTTCAATGGCCTTATTATATATGTTTTTTTACTGAAAGTCGTCTCAAATTCTCTCTGGAAGTCAGCCAGGTGTAAATCACCAATAAACCAAAATGAAGAGAAGATTTCATTTCTCTTGTGCACTTGGAATGGCTACGTAGATTGTGGTGTCCATTTCCAGATCCCACCCCTGACCTAAAAGCTCAGACCTTACCTCTGGGCTTTATATTTATAGAGAGGAGAGGCCACCGCAGGACAGATTGCATACAAATGACTAGTTATAAAATTGTAGGGTCTGTCTGCTAACTAGGCAAGTCCCTGGAAACTTCTCTGAAATGAAAACAAGATGTGGAAGGAGAGGGCTATGCTTCCTGCGCTGACGTGGCAGGACTTCACTTACAGCCGTACCCTGGGGGAAGCAAGGCAGCCCGGGCCACGGATGGTCAGCAGGTGGTGGACTGTACCCCGTCCAACCCCACGCTTGCTGCTGACTACTCCCTGGGCCCGAGAAATGAGATCATGTACCTTCATCTCTTCTGGATTCCAGCCACGTAACGAGATTAAAGCACCCAATTTCTGAAAACACGAGGCTTTCTTTTCCCTCCCTAAAGTGAAATTCCTCCTAAACCACAAAAATTTAACCCAAGCAGGATTAGAAGAGCAATAAAGGAGTCCATGCAGAGATCTTCCCTCCTGCTCCCTCATTGTCTCAGAATCTTCTGCTGCCATTTCTGTCCAGGCAGTAAAAAAAAAAAAAAAAAAAAAAAAAATTAAGTCCCTGAAAATGTCAACTTCTCCAGAGGTCATAGACTTTCATCTTTATGCATCTGAGCTTGAGACTTCCAGTGGCTTTTTTGTTGTTCGCTCTTTCCAGAGTTTTAAGAATTTTGTTCTATATTCCTATGGTGTTGGCCATGACTTCCATGATAATATAAGAGATATGTTCAAAAGAAAAATGGCTTCAGGAGGTACTGTTGCTCGTGGAAATAGTCCTCCCCTAAAACATCCATTTGGATTCTGCTCATGATCTCTTCTTAGAGCCAATTTGTTCAGATAGAGACAAGAAGACGCTGCCCCATGTACCCAACACCTTGAAGAATGAGGCTGTTGTAAAAATCCATGATGCTTCTTTAGAAAAATCTCAGAAAAACTATGAAATGCAGGCATGACTAGTTAGGGTTATGACAACAGCATAGCAGGTAAGAGTCAACCCCGCCCAGACCGCCTGAGTCTTTACCCTTATCCACCACAAGTGATCTATGAACCCCAGGCAAATGGTTAAACCTTGTGTGTTACTTCCCTTACCTGTGGAATGGGGATTATAATGATTAGTGCTTACTTCATAGAGCAGGCTCTCAAAGGCTGGTGTGTGTTAGAAACAATGGGAGGGCTTGCTAGAACACAGATTACTGACCTCACCCCCACTGATTCTGATTTCGTGGGGCCGGCTGGGGCCTGAGAATCTGCATTTCTAATGATGGCCTCAGGAGACACTGTTGCTGCTGGTTCCAAGACTACACTTCGAGAACCGCTACCATAGGGCTGTGGTGCAGATGACACGGTTCATATATGCACAGTAAGTCTTAACAAGGACTGCTTTTGTGGACTGCTGTTAGCAGGGTGCCTGGCAAAAGATTAGCTGTGTTAAATGGTGTCAGTCGTCACTGTCTTACGAGCTGTCCCTTCCACTTACAGATCTTAGTAAACTTGCAGTTGAACCTTAGGGCAACACATTATAAGAACCCCCAGCTCCTAACAGAAATGCCTGATTTTAAAGTATGTATATATTCATAAGAGCTTGTAAATCGTTCCCAATACTTAAAAGGGACTCTGTAGATGATTGGGCTTTTTCCCCTCTCAAACTTGTCAGTACCCATCTGTATATTTATTCTGAGGCAGAAGAGAACCAGAAGCTGACACAGCTCCTCTTGAAGCTTCGTGTCTTTTCTCTTAGTTACAGTAAAAGCGCCAGAACAGATTTAGGCATCAGGGCCAGAAAGAATTCCTCATTTCAAGTAATGAAGGAGCCCAGCACACGCAGACGCAGGAACGGCAGTTACAAACATCACCAGCTTCCAAAGGGCAGAGGAAACAGACCCGCTACAAGACGGGGGGGATTGTTAAAAAGCTCTCACAACAAAGGAAATGAACGCAAATCCCTAACCTGGGGGCGGTCCAGCAACCCTAAGGACAAAGATAAAACGCTCTGATGAAAAGCTGTGGCGGGTTAAGCTCCGCGCAGAGAAAGAGAATATCAAACACAATGTCAGAGGTTAAGATGTTTTCCTTGTGAGACGCTTTGACCGTACTTGAGTCTGAAACAGAACGAGGAACAGGGAAACCGTCACTCTCTCTTTCCCGTGCCACGCATCGCTCCTTCCAGGAAGAAAACTTCTTTTTTAATAAACCTAGGTCGAGTGCCCCTTCTATACTAAGCAAGGGCGATTCAAGGTTCAATGAGAGGCAGCTAGTTTTTGGTAAACATCTAACTTTTCCAACTCAACCACATCCAAGTTTTTGGTAAAAATTCTGTGAAACATGAGAGTTAGATAAAGCATTCTTGCATCGTGATGGCTTTTGAAAAATTAAACAAAGGGCGCATGTTTGCAAGAACGCAAACACACGTCTTGCCCTGTTAAAAAAATAAATGTAACATATAAACCACCCTCCCGGGCACTTCTCTTTCAAAACTGTGCGTGATAGCAGCACTGCGCTGTCAACAGGACTCCACAAAGGTGGTTCTTCAGCTCCAGCGGGCAAAAAACACAACTGGGCAGCCCGCGGGGGAGCTTGGAGTCTGTCCCTCCAGCCCAAAGCCTCCCCTGGACTTGGCACAGGCTGAGGGGGCGAGACACGGGTCCCCAGAAGGGATTCTGGGGCTGCCACGACTCACCTCACCAACTTCTCCAGGCTCGCGGCGCCCCGGCGGCCGGCTCGGGGGAGCGGACGCGGGGGCCGGCGTCGCCGAGCGCGCGGGCGGGCTCCCGGGAGGGCGCCGGGGCCCGGGAGGCGCTCGGGGGCCGGCGCGGGGTGGCGCTGCGGGGCGGACGCGGGGCGCGCGGGCGGCGCGGGGGGCTCGGCGCGGCCGGCGCGCAGGGACAGCAGCGCGAGCAGCAGCGCGGCCAGCGCCAGCAGGAGCAGCGCCGCCGCCTTGCTGCGGAGCTTCATGGTGCGGCGCGGCGGCGGCGGCCCCGGGGCGGCGCGGCCCCTCTGCGCATCGCGGCTCGCCGGGCGGCGGCGGCGGCGGGGCGAGCGCAACAGCGCGGGCGGCCGCCTCCTCCGCCCGCCCGCCGGGGACTGGGGTCCGGGCGGCCGGCGGGCGGGCGACGGAGGAGGAGGAGAAGGAGGAGGAGGAGGAGGAGGAGGGGGTGGGGGGGAGGAGGCGCGAGCGGGGCTCGAGGAGGAGCGGCCCGCGCCTACCGTACTGTGTGGAGTAGCCGCCCGCCCGCCCACCCGCCAGCGGCCCGGAGCCTGGCGTTTAGGCTTCAGGGAGTGCAGCCTCAAACCCTCTTCCTCATTCATGCATTCATCCTTCCATCCACCTGTTCATCCATTCATTCATTCCCTCCCATACCGTTCCGTTTCCTCGGTTACTTCTTCATTCGGTCACTCATTCACTTACCCTCCCATTCCACCCGCTCTTCATCTCGTTATTCTATGCATTTCCCCCATCGTTTATTTTTAACCGTCTTTCCACAAACCCGTGCATCCATCTATACATCCAGTCAGGCAAGGGCATCTCTGCCCTGTTTTCCCAGGGCAAGGCCAAGTGCTTGGTGAATATCTGTTGGACAAAATCACTCCGGATCCATGTAGCCTAAAGTAGTTATAGAATAAATTTCAAAGTCTGGGTTTAAAATCTGACTCTGTCTCCTACTGGCTTAGTGATCCTGAGCGAGTTGCACAATTTGAGGCTTCATGTCCTTACAAGCAGAATGGGAATGATAATACTGCTCTCCACAGAGGCATTCTGTGGGCTTTAAATTTAAAAATGCGTTCAAAGAAACTAGCACGGTGCCTGGCTCACAATAGGTGTCCAATAAAAGCTCTGTGATAATTGGTACAATAAAACGTAGCCTATCACAAATATATAAATGCAAATTTTTTTCTTTCTGATGTAGATTTGAGATAGAGTAACAGCTTTATGACCCAGTGTAGGAACAGAGTCTTCTGAGACCCTAACAGCTACAATCACCAGATCAAGGTTCTGCATTTTCAAAGTATTCTTTCAGGGCATCTCTAGTCACAAATCTGAAGCATTAGGACACATGCTGTTATTATTCACTATGAACCGACAGCCAGCGTTCTATTAACTCTCTTTTCAGCATGGTCACAGCACAAAGAAGACCAGTTATAACAATGTCTCTGAGTTTCTACCAGATTACACCTTGACTTATAAATCTTCTAAAATTCAACTATATTCCAAATCGTTCTTATATTAACATTATATTTTAATTATTTGGGAACCCACTGTCTTTAAAATTGTAGGAATGAGAATGTTTAATAACCTGGAACCTCTTGCCAAGCAGGCACATGGAAATGGCAGGGTGCAAGGTCAAAGCGTGGGCTGAGATGTTGCAGTCCAGTGAGCACAAATAGTCCATTGGTTCTCATCGAGGATAAGGTACCAACCCAGTCGGAGGTATCTGGAATTGTGAGAAGGATGTTTTGGGTTGTCACAATGACTGGCACATTCTATTGACATACATGAACCCTCTTACAATGATCAGGACATTCTAGTATGACAAGAATTGTCCTGGGCCAAGTGCCAACATGGGGGTCCTGTTGAGAAACGCTGAGCTGTACTAAGGCTCAGTGCTTAGGCCTTTCAGATTTAGAAATGGCCACCATCATGTTGCTCTGTGGCCCAGTGAAACAGAAATTTCGAGACTCTGTCTGGCCACCTCTCCTCTTCCTCAAGGAGGACATGTGCAACAGGGGTAAAATAAGGCAAAGTAACGCTGAAGTAGTACCTCAAACAACCAAATGGAACTTGTGACTGTTAGGCTTGACCAAAAAGAGGACTTCATTTTCTTAAACTCAACTGACTTACCTCCTTCCCCTGAGTCCAAACCCAAGTTTTGAATTTCACTGCTCTGATTGGTGGAAAAGCACAGCTTCTGACATCATGGAAAAGGGGTTCCAGATACCATATCTATGGATCACCCAATTTCTCACTTGGATGTTTAATACCCAAAATGCTTGTTTATATGTCCCCTTCACCCCTGAAATCTATTTCCCCTCCTGGAGTTTGGTGTCTCTAGACACTCAGTTGCTCAAGCCAGAAATGACATAGGATTTGTCCTTGATTTCCCTATTTCCCTCACCTCCTGCGTTAGTTACCTGTTATTTATTATTAGTTATTATTATCTGTTGTGCATAACAAACGACTCCAAAATTTGGTGGCATAAGATAATACATATACAATTTCATCATTTCTGTAGGTCAAGAATCCAGAATAGCTTAGCTGGGTCCTCTGCTTCCCAGGCTCTCACAGGGCTGCACTAAATTGTTGGCTCTCTGCTGTGACCTCATCTGAAGACTCAACTGGGGAAGGATCCACTTCCAAGTTCACTTACATGGCTGCTGGAAGAATGCAGTTTCTTTCAGGTCATTGGACTGAGAGTCTCTGTGCCTTGCTGCTTGTTGGCCAGAGGACACCCCCAGTTCCTTGCCAGGTGGCCCCCTCTATCAGCATAAGCCTGTAAGAAGAGTCAGAGAGAGGATGCAGCAATACAAAAGTCACAGTCTTTTATAACCTAATTTCAGAAGTGACATTCTGTCACTTTATCTTGTTCTTGTTAGAAGCAAGTCATTGCATTTCATTCACACTCAAGAGGAGAGAATTACACAAGGGCCAGAATACCGGGAGGCCAGGATTATTGGGAGCCATTTTAGAAGGCTGTCTTTCTCACCTCCCATAACCAGAGAATTACCAAATTCTGTCAAAGCTACTTCCCAAACATGATTGGCATCTATCTATCCAGTTCTTTCCTTCTGAATTGCCAATCATGATTGCTTGACAAGGCCAAACCTTGCTAAATTCTTAATAGCTTCATTCCTATTGTATTCCATATAAATTGTGCCAACCTCAGCACCCACCCCCCACCCCCATTATATGATGTGGCTCTTCTATGGCCTACATGCAATAGTAATTACCTTTGGATTAATCTCTTTGCTTCTTCCCAGGCCTTCTTCCAATTTTTAAACCAGGATTGTTTAAAAAGAAACAAAACAAAACAGACATAAATCAAATCTTATTTCTCCCCCGCTTAAAACTCTTTAGTGATTCTTCATGGTCCCTTTTTTTTTTTTTTTTTTTTTTTGAGTAGTTTCCATACCCACTGTGGAGCCCAATGCAGGGCTTGAGCTCAAGACCTAAGCTGAGGTTAAGTTGGAAGCTTAATTGACTGAGCCACCCAGGTGCCCCTTCTTCATGGTTCTTTAAATAAGTCTGAACTCCTTACCATAGCATCTAACTCTAGGATAATGTGGCCCCTGACTGCAGCTCTGAGTGCATCCATCCTGGGTCTTGCTCCGGCCCTACTGGCTTTCCATCAGGGCCTCTACCATTCCTGGGTCTTACTTGCTTCAGTGTCTTTGCATTTCTGTTTCCTTTTGCTGATTCCAGGCCCTAGAAGAGACTTCAAGATTTAGATCTCCCACCTCCTTAGAAAGTCTTTTCTAACCACCCTCTTTAAGGAGACATTGTCCCTCCCATTATTATTTGTCCATTTTGTTCCCTGCACAACCGTTTCTACAAATTGTATACACATGCTTACACATATATGTACACACACAGGTACACACACACATATATATACATTCATATATATATACGTATATATATGTCCATATGTTTTCAACTGGAATTACTTATGAACAGTAGCATATATAGTTCTTAACTGTATAGCTAGACATACCACAAAAACCAACATATAGAACATTTCTAACATCTCAGAAGACTCCCTATACCCTCTCCCTGTGGTTATATTCAAGGATAATAACTACTCTAGTTTTTAAATCATAGATTAATTCTGTCTACTTTTTGAAACTTTATATAAATATGATATGTACCATAGGATATGTACTCACATTCAACATACTGTCAAGGGAAGTCAATTCATGTTTTTCCATGTATCAGTAAGTTCGTTTATATATCTGTTTGTTTGCTGGGAAATATTCCATGGTATTAGTATACCACAGCTTATTATTTTTTATCCATTTTACAATTGAGATAATGACATTATATGCAGCTATTATGAACATTCTTATACAAATCTTTTGCTGGACATAAACACACATCTATTTTGGGTTTCTATCCAAAAGTGGAATTTCTGGGTCATACAGTTGGCATATATCTAGTTTTAGATGCTGCCAAATGGTTTCTGAAAATGGTTGCACTCCCAACAGCACTCCAACTTAGTCCACATCCCCACCTATACTTATCTCGTGTGTTAATTTAATTTTAGCTGTGCTGGTAGGTGTGTAGAGTATTGTGTTACAGTTTGGATTTTCATTTCCCTTGAGCACCTTTGATATATTTTTTGACCATCTGGGTATCTTCTTT
The DNA here is from genome assembly GCF_023065955.2 of Ursus arctos. NCBI lineage: Eukaryota > Metazoa > Chordata > Mammalia > Carnivora > Ursidae > Ursus > Ursus arctos. The sequence continues at coordinate 53,005,668 of NW_026622808.1, read as the reverse complement.
AGCGAAGTGACTCTTCTGCCTATTTTGGGGGGTGGTAGGGCATCTGTCTTTTTCTTATTGATTTGTGGGAGTCCTTTATATATTATTAATATGAGTCTTTTGTTAGATATACGTTTTACAAATAACTTCACTCAGTGTGTGGCTTTTCACTCTTTTAATGGTATCTTTTGATAAACAGAAGTTCTCAATTTAATGAAGTCCAACTCTTCAATCTTTTATGGTTAGTATGCTTGACGCTTTGTCTAATAAATCTTTGCCTTGGTCACGAAGAAATTTTTCTCTTTTTTCTAGAATATTGCTGTATGATAGAAATTTATGTGATAATGGAAATGTTTTATATCTACACCACCAATATAGTAGCTACTAGCCCCATGTGGCTATTGAGCCCTTAAAATGTGGCTCATATGATTCAGGAACTGAATTTTTAAAAACTTTATTTGAATAGCCATATAAGGCTAGTCAGCCTGTTATATTGCATAGTTCAGTTCAAGACACTTTGTTTTAGCTTCCATGTGTAGATCTATTACCCATTGTTGGTTATTTTGTGTGTGTGTGTGTGCGTGTTAGACAGAAGGTAAAAATCAGGATTATATTTTTCTATGTAGATATTTAATTGACCCATTTGTTGAAAAAAAAATACCCATCTTCCCCCCACCCCAGTGAATTCTCAATACCTTTGTTATAAATCAGGTGACCAGTCTGTAACAGAAATGAAGAATGCCTTTGATGGGTCCATTATAGGCTACACACAGCTGTGGAAAGAATTTCTGAGCTTACAAACACGTCAATAGAGACTTCTAAAACTGAAAAAGAGAAAAAAAGACTGAAGAAAAGGAACAGAATAACCAAGACATGTGGGGCATCTACAAAAGGTGTAACATACATATAATGGGAATACCAGAAGGAGAAAAAAGAAAGAACCAGAAGAAATTTTTGATCGAAAATGAGTGAGAATTTTTTCCTTAATGTTAGAAAGCAAACTGTAGATCGAGGAAGCTCAGAGAACACCAAACAAGTTGGAATTCCAAAAGACTACACCTAAGACTATCATATTCAAGCTGCATCAAATCAAAGATAAAGAAAAAATCTTGAAAGAGGCCAGATATTAAAAAATACTTTAACTATAGAAGAGCAAAGATAAGAATTATATCCAACTTCTCCAAAACCACGCAGACAAGAAAAGAAGAAGTGTAATACACAAAGTTTTGAGAGAACAAATCTACCAACCTAAAATTCTGTAACCTCATAAATTATCTTTCAAAGGTGAAGGAGAAATAGACTCTCTCAGAAAAACAAAAATTGCGAGAATTTGTTGCCAGTAGGTCTGCCCTGCAAGAAATGTTAAAAGAGTTTCTTAAGGGAGAAGGAAAATGATACAGGTAAGAAAAAATATCAGATCTACCTAAAGAAAGGAGGAGCATCAGAGAAGGAATAAGGCAAAATAAAAACTTTACTTCTCTTATTCTTAACTGACCTAAAAAATGTTTGTTTAAAATAATAGCAATAACGTATCAGATGCTTAGAGGTATATATAAATGAAATGAATGATATCCATACAAGGAATGGGAGGAGGACATTAGGAGTATTTTTATTATCATAACGTACTTGCACTACCTACGAGGCAGTATAGTGTTATTTAAGAGTGGACTTGTATTAGCGGTAAATGTGTATTGCAAATCATAGGGCAACCACTAAAAATATTTTTAAAAAGAAGTATAATTCATATACTAAGAAAGGAGAGAAAACTGAATTATGTAATATGCTTAACTAGAACTACAAAAAGCAAAAGAGTGGAAGAGAAAAAATAGGAACAAAGAAAAAGGCAATGAATCAAAATCGGTAATAGAATAAATTTTAATCCAACTATATTAATAACTCCTATATATTTCAATTGTTTAAATAAACAAATAAAAAAGATTTTCAGTGTGAATCTAAAGACAAGACCCAAATATATGTCATCTGTAAGGAACCCACTTTAGGCATAAAGACATATGGAGATTAAAAGTAAAAGAATGGGAAAGCAAAGGGGTGGAGAAAGGTATGCCGTGCTAAAGCTAATCAGAAGAAAGCTGGAGTAGGGGCGCCTGGGTGGCTCAATCATTAAACGTCTGCCTTTGGCTCAGGGCGTGATCCCGGGGTCCTGGGATCGAGCGCCATGTCAGGCTCCTCCACTGGGAGCCTGCTTCTTCCTCTCCTGCTCCCCCTGCTTGTGTTCCCTCTCTCACTGGCTGTCTCTCTCTGTCAAATAAATAAATAAAATCTTTAAAAAAATAAAAAATAAATAAAAGAAGAAAGCTGGAGTAACAGCTTGGAAATCTTTGATTTCCAAAGAAGCAGACTTCAGAGGAAAAAAATTATCAGGGGTAAAGAATGGAATTGTATATTGATAAAGAGGTCAATTTTTGAAGATGACATAACGATCCTTAACGTGTATGCATCTAACAAAAGAACGTCAAAATATGTGAGGCAAAACCTTATAGCACTGCCACAAGAAATAAGTGAATCCACTGTTATAGTTGGAGACTTTATTGGCAGTCTATCAGAAAAGGAGAGATTCGTCAGGCAAAAAAAAAAAAAAAATCATTAAAAACATAGCACTTTTGATCCATCAAGTATAATTGACATCTGCAGACTACTTCATCCAACAAAAATAGGATACATGTTCTTCTCAAGCTCACATGGAACATTCACCAAGATAGACCACAGTCTCAGCTGAAAAATTAAAAGAATATAAATTATTCAATGCATGTTCTCAGAGCACAATGGAATTAAACTAAAAATCAATAACAAAAGATAGCTAAAAACCTCTAGAATACTTGGAAATTAAACAATACACTTTTACAAAGCACTTGCGTGAAAGAAGAAATCACAACAGAAACTTGAAAACATTTGAACCAAATGAAAATGGAAATACAACTTATCAAAATTTGTGGGATTCAGGGAAAGCAGTGCTTAGAGGCAAATTTATAACATTTGGTGCATATGTTAGAAAAGGGAAAGGTTTAAAACCAATAATGTAAGCTTTTACATTAGGAAACTACAAAAGAACAAATTACATCCAAAGTAAACTAAAGAAAAGAAATAAAAAAATTAGAGCAGAAATAAATGAAATTGAAAACAGGAAACCAACAGAGAAAATCAACAAAACCAAAAGCTGGATCTTTGGAAAGACCAATAAAATAGATAACTGCTAGCCAGACTAAGACAAAGAGAAGGCACAAATGACTTGTATTAAAAATGAAAGAGAGGGTAGCACTATAGTTTCTACGGATGATTTAAAGAATAATAAAAGAATACTATGAACAACTCTATGCCCACAATTTGATGAACCAATTCCTTGGAATACACAATCTGTCACAACTCACACAAGAAGAAATAGATGATCTGAATAGGCCTACAGCTATTAAAGAAATTGAATCAATAATTAATTGATTTCCAAAATAGAAAATATCAGGCCCAGATGGGTTCATGGGTGAATTCTAACAAACACTGAAGAAAGAAATTATACCAATTGTTTATAAATTATTTTAGAAAACAGAAGCAGAGGGATGCTTCTTTATTCTATGAGGCTAGCATTACCCTAATACCAGAATCAGACAAAGACATACAAGGGAAGTATAGTCCAATATCTCTTATGAACATAGATACAAAAATCCCCCCAAAATAAGCAAATCAAGTCCAACAATATATAGGAAGATTTACACATAAGAACAAGTGAGATTTATTCCAGGTATGCATGGCTGGTTCAACATTCAAAAATCAACTAATGTAATCCATCGTATCAACAGTATATAAAGGAAAAATCACACGAGCCTGTCAAGAGATGCAGAAAAAGTAATTGACAAAATTCAACACCCATTCATGAGAAAAACTCTCAGAAAACTAGAAATAAAGAGAACTTCCTCAACTTGATAAAGAGCATCAATAGTAATTATAGGTAACATCATACTTAATGATGAGTTTTCCTACTAAGATCAGGAAAAAGGGAAGGATGTTTCCTCTTAACATTCCTTTCAACATCATACTGGAAGTCCTAGCTATTTCAATAAAACAAGAAAATAAATTACAGGTATACAGATTTGAAAGGAAGAAATGAAACTTCTTTGTTTACAGATAACAGAATTGTCTATGTAGAAAATTCAAAAGAATGAACAAAAAACTCCTCAAACTAAAAAGCGATTATAGCAAGGTTGCAAGATACAAGGTTAATATACAAAAATGAATCACTTTCCTATGTGCCAGCATTGAGCAACTGGAATTTGAAATCTATAAACACAATAGTGTTTATAATAGAACCCCCCAAACTGAAATATTTAATACTTAAGTATAAATCTAACAAAACATGTGCAAAATCTATATAAGGAAAACTACAGAATCAGATGAAAAAAAGAACTAAAAATATGGAAAAATTCCATGTTCATGTATAGGAAGACTCAATATTGTCAAGATGTCAGTTCTTCCCAATTTTATTTATAGATTAAATGCAGTCCCCATCAGACTATCAGCAAATTATTTTGTGGATATTGGCACACCGATTCTATAGTTTATATGGAGTGGCAGAGGACTCAGAAAAGCCAGTATAACATTGAAGGAAAAGAACAGAATTGGAAGACTGATGCTACCTGGCTTCAAGACTTACTCTGAAGCCATGGTAATCAAGACATTGTGGTATTGGTAAAAGAATAGACAACAGATCAATGGAACAGAATAGAGAGCTCAGAAATAGTCCCTGATAAGTATAGTCAAGTGATATTTGGCAAGGGAGCAAAGATAGTCTCTTTAACAAGCACTGCTGGAACAATAGGATATCCACAGGCAAAAAAAGAAAAAAAAAAACCTGTGCCTAAACCTTACAACCTTCACAAAAGCTAACTCAAAATGGGTCATAGACCTAAATGTAAAATGCAAAGCAGTGAAACTCCTAGAAGGTAACGTAGGAGAAAACCTAGATGACCTTTTATATGACAACGACTTCTTGGGTATAACACCAAAGGCACAATCCATCAAAGAAATAATTGATAAGCAGGACTTCATTATTACAATGAAAACTTATGCTCTATGAAACACAATCTCAAGAGAATTAGAAGGCAAGTTATATAGACTGGAAGAAAATACTTGGAATAGACAAATGAGATCATGGACTGTTATCCAAAATATGCAAACACTTAACACTCAACGATAAGAAAAACAATCCTATTAAAAAATGGGCCAAAGATCTTAACAGACACCTCACCAAAGATGGCAAATAAACATATGAGAAGATACTTGTGAGAAGATACTTCACGCCATATATAATCAGGGAAATGCAAATTAAAACAATGAGATACTACTGCATATATACATGTATATACATTTGCTGGAGCAAATGTATATAGTAAAGTGACATATACAAGACAGTAGCCAATAAAAAATCCAGCAAGTAGGAGAGAAGGTTTTGGGTTATGTCTGTATCTGTTGGAATGATTTTAGCTACACAGAAGAGAATATCCGACTAGCCATGGCTTAAACTATGGCTTTTCAAATTTGAATGTGTGGACAAACTAAGTGGAGATCTTGTTAAAATGTAGATATTAATCCAGTATATCTGTGCTGTGGCCCAAGATTCTCTATTTCCCCTATGTATATCTAACATCTCTTAGATGTTCTTTTTGCTGCTGCTGGTAGTCCAACACTCTGAGTAGCAAGGACTGAGTAATAAAGATCCATTTATCTTATATATTAAGAAGCCCAGAACAGACAAAGGGCAAGGGTGGAAGGAAATCTTTTCACTGTATACCTACTGTGGACATTCTTGCATTTGTCTTTTGGTGAGCACATGAATGCATGTGTGTTGAGTATATACGTAAAAGGGACATTACTATGTTACAAAGAAGGTAAATGGTCAGCTTTAGTGGATGCCATCCAACAGTTGTACCAAGTAATGATGTCAACTTACACACCCACCGGCAGGGAATGAGAATCCTGGTTGCCACGCTCCTTCTCCAACTTTTGGTATTATCGGTCTTTTTCATTTGAACCATTCCAGTGGATGTGTAGTGGTGTTTCATTGTGGATATGATTTTCCTTTCCCTGAGGACTAGTGAAATTCAGCATTTTCCCATCTATTTGTTGGCCAATTAGTCATCTTATTTTATGAAGCATCTGCTCAAGTCTTTTGGCCATTTTTTATCGAGTTGCCTTTTATTGATTGGTAGGATTATCTAGAATATGCATAAAGAAATTTTACAAGTAAATGTAGTTTCATTTTAAAATTTAAATCTTGATTCACTTAGAGTTTACTGTGATTAAGGTACGAGCCCAACTTTATTTTTTTTCAGATGGTTACTCGGTCGTCTCAACGCCAATATTACACAGCCCATCTTTCCGGTATCAATTGAAGATGTCACCCTTGTTATGGACTACATTCCCACGTGTATTTTGGAATATTTCTGGGCTTTCTATTCTGTTTGTGTTCCATGTGAGAGTGCACTTTTATTTACTTAGTATTATAATGTATTAAATATCTACTAGGGGGTCCAATTGTTTTAGAGCTTTCCAGACTATTTTTATTTATTTTTCCATATGAACTAAGAACTGGTTTGTCTCATTCCAAAATTTAAAAAAAAACTTTACTGGCATTAAAATAAATTTGTGAGTTAGCTTAAGAAGAATTAACACCTTCTTCATATTGCTTTTCCAGTCTAACACGATTACATGTTTCTTATTTGTTCACATCTTATTTGGTACCCTTCACTGATGCATCAACTTTTAATATGCACAGCTGAGCTGATGGGAAAGTGAAGACAATCTCTGAGGCCACAAAACTATAAGAAAGTACGAGACTAGCATGGTTATTCAGCATTGTAGTCAAACTTTTCTTTGGCTAGGAAATAAAGTTTAGAACCAAAGCAAGGTGTGAGATTAGCATGGGAATATTGGAATAAAACCAGGTCCCCTCAATGGATCTAGAGGATATTCTGTTAAGCGAAATAAGTGAGACAGAAAAAAAGACAAATACCATATGGTTTCGCTTACATATGGAATCTAAAACATAAAATAAATGAGCAAACGAACAAATAAGCAAACAAACAAAAAACAGAAATAGACTCATAAAAATAGAGAACAGTGGTCACCAGAGGGGAGAGGGTGAGGGGGATGGGTGCAATAGGTGAAGCTGATTAAGAGATACAAACTTCCAGTTATAAAATAAATAAGTGATGGAGCTGGAAAGTACAACATAAGGAATATAGTCAATAATACTGTAATAACTGTATGGCGACAGCTGGTAACTACACCTTACCGTAGCGAGCATTATGTAATGTCCAGAATTGTCAAATCACTATGCTATACACCTGAAACTAATATAATATTGTGTGTCAATTATAATACAATTAAAAAGTAAAATAAAAAAATAGAATACCATAAAAATAAACCAGATCACCTCAAAGAGTGGCACTCTGAATAGGAAACTAGAAAACAGCCCATCTCACAAAAGATGGGAGAGATGTTACCTGTGTTGATGGTGTTCTCCAGAGGAGGGAAAAGATATGATTGAGGATTCTAACAACCCACTTTCACATAGGCCTCTGTGGGGCAATAAATAAATAAATAAATAAATAAATAAATAAATAAATAACAATTTAAAAAAGAGAGAAAAAGAAAAAAATCAAGGAGAAGTTTTAGGTTCAAAAAATCCCAAATTGGTAGATCTTCAGGGTTCCAAAAGCAAAAGCAAATTTTCGTCTGCAGAACACACTTAAATCTTAGGTGTGGTGGGCTGAAAAGTGATTCCTTAAAATTTATGTCTCCTTGTAACTCAGGATGTGACTTCTTTGGAAATAGGATCTTTGTGGATGTGATTAAGGATCCCAAGATGAATCACCTTGAATACAGAATGATGGCATCCTTATCCTTGGGAGAAGAGATGACCCAGGGAAACAAACATACATGAAAGAAGAAGCCATGCGAATATGGAGGCAGAGATTGGAGTCCTACTGCCACAGCTAAGAGATGCCATGAGCCACAAGAGACTGGAAGAGACTAAGAAGGATCCTCCTCTGAGCTTCCGAGACAGCATGGCCCTTGAGGACATTTTGATTTCAGACTCCTGACATCCTGAACCCTGAGAGAATAAATTTCTGTTGTCTAAGCCACCCAGTTTGTGGTAATTTGCTATGGCAGCCCTAAGAAACTAATACAGTAGGTTTCAAGAAATTCACACGGATAAAATTCAAAGGAACTTGATTTCATCATCCTAAACCATAAAACACACACAAAAATAAATCATGGTAGAATAAAAAGAATCAACCTAAAGAACGAAATGCAGAGAACAATCCACAAAAAAAAAAGGACAGGCACTGGAATGGTCACTGTGAAATATAAGAATATGCAACAGAGTTTTAAAAACAAGAGAGGTTATGGAAACTGGATGTGGGTAAGAGGAACTACCAAAAAGGATAGGGTGGATTTGAAAATAAAAAAGCATACAAAATGTGTAATTATGCAAATTAGAAACGCAAAAGTTAAATAGCTTATAAAATCTAGTTGAAGAGAAAACTCAAAAAAAGAAAGGTAGAACTAAGGAAGTTACTGAAAATGTAGCACAAAGATAAAGAAATGTAAAAAAATTAAGAGGTTAAAAGAGAAAGGGATAGAATGAGAGGGTTTAATATACTCTTTTTTTTTTTTTTGGTTATAGGATTTCAGCTTTATTTTACTGTATTTACTTTTTTTTCTTTCAAGATTTTATTTAAATTTGAGTTAGTTACCATATAGTGTAATATTAGTTTCAGGGGTAGAATTTAATGATTCATCACTTGCATATAGCTCCCAGTGCTCATGACAAATCCCCTCTTCAATACCTATCCCCCAATTACCCCACTCCCACTCCACCTCCCCTCCAACAACTCTCAGTTTGTTCCCTATAGTTAAAAGTCTCTTACGGTTTGCCTCTCTCTCTGTTTCTATCTTATTTTATTTTTCCTTCCCTTCCCTTCCCGTATGTTCATCTGGTCTGTTTCTTAAATTCCACTCATGGAGGGCACCTGGGTGGCACAGTCGGTTGAGTATCTGACTCTTGGTTTTGTCTCAGGTCATGATCTCTGGGCTGTGGGATCAAGCCCTCCATCTGGCTCTGCACTCAGTGCAGAATCCACTTGGGTTTCTCTCTCCCTCTGCCCCCCCCCACCTGCAGATGTTCTTTCTCTAAAATAAATAAATAAATCTGAAAAAAAAAATTCCAGGGGCACCTGGGTGGCTCAGTTAGTTAAGTGTCTGCCTTAGGCTCAGGTCATGATCTCAGGGTCCTAGACTGAGCCCCTCATTGGCCTTCCTGCTCAGCAGGGAATCTGCTTCTTCCTCTCCCTCTCTCTCCATCTCCCTCTGCCCCCTTCCCCCTGCTCCTGCTCTCTCTCTCTCAAATAAATAAATAAAATCTTCAAAAAAGATAAAATAAAAATTAAAAATTCCGCATAGTAGTGAAATTGTATGGTATTTGTCTTTCTCTGACTTAGTTTGCTTAGCATAATACCCCATAGTTCCATCCACATCATTGCAAATAGCAAGATTTCATTCTTTTTGATGTCTGAGTAATATTCCATCATATATATACCATATCTTCTTTATCCACTCATCTGTCGATGGACATCTGGGCTCTTTCCATAGTTTGGCTATTGTGGACATTGCTGCTATAAATACTGGGGTGCATGTGCCCCTTTGAATCACTATTTTTGTATCCTCTGGATAAATACCTAATAGTGCAACTGCTAGGTGGTAAGGTACTTCTATTTCTAACTTTTTGAGGACCCTCCATACTGTTTTCCAGAGTGGCTGCACCAGTTTGCATTCCCACCAATAGTGTAAGAAGGTTCCCCTTTCTCTGCATCCTTGCCAACATCTGTTGTTTCCTGGGTTGTTAATTTTAGCCATTCTGACCCGTGTGAGATGGTATCTTATCATGGTTTTGATTTGTATTTTCCTGGTGATGAGTGATGTTGAGTATTTTTTCATGTGTCTGTTGGCATTTGTATGTTTTCTTTTGAGAAATGTCTGTTCATGTCTTCTGTCCATTTCTTAACTGGATTTTTTATTTTCAGGGTATTGAGCTTGATAAGTTATTTACAGATTTTGAATACTAGCCCTTTATCTGATACATCATTTGCAAATATCTTCTCCTGTTCCATTGGTTGCCTTTTAGTTTTGTTGATTGTTTCCTTTGGGATTTAATATACTTCTTTGGCAGGGAGGGACAGAGGAAGAGGAAGAGAGAATCTTAAGCAGGCTCCATGCTCAGTGCAGAGGCGGGGCTCAATCTCACAACCCTAAGATCATGACCTGAGCAGAAATCAAGAGTCAGACACTCAACCGACGGAGCCACCCAGGGGCCACATGGTTTAATGTACTTCTAATTAGACTTCCAGAAGGAAAGAATGGGGCTAGAGGATGCAATAGTAAAAATGAAAATGGTTGAGAATTTCACAGAACTGTGAAAAGGTAAAAATCTTTACATTGAAAAAGAATGAGTTGCAAATAGGATAAATGAAAAGAAATCCAGGCCTAGATATATGCCAATAAATATACAGAACGTAAAGGAAAAAGAGGAAACCTTCAATTCACAAAGAAAATCTGTGTACATTCAAGGAAATAAAAATGAGATTTCTCATCAGCCACAACATAGACACAACGCAGAGGAGTAATGTCTTCAATGTGCTGAAGAAAAATGTATGAACCTAGACTTCTGTGCCCTGGCAAATTGTCATCCAACTTAGAGGGTATAAAGGTAAGAAATACTAAAAATATTCAATTGGTTGGGAACTTGGTAATGCACTGAGGCTGGAAGAATTTTTTGAGCCACGTAATAGAAAAATTCTGGATTTCCTCAAAGAGATTGTTGGTGGAGATATGGATGTTAAAGACGCTGCCGGCCAGGGTCCACAAGGAAGTGAGGAGGGTGGTGGAGAATGCATATATCATCTTAGAGAAGACTTAAATCATCATAAACAGAATGTTGTTAAAAATAATACTAAAGGAGCTGCTGGTGAGGGAGATGAGAAACATGTTACGGAAAACTGGAGCAAAGAAGATCTTTGGTATAGAGTGTTAGAAGCTTAGGTGAATTGCATCCTAGAGTTAAGTGCAAAGCAGAATTTGTGCATGATGAACTCAAATACTTAGCAGAGAGTGTTGAAGGTACAGACTGGCTTCTTCTTGCGGCATTTAGTAAAATCCGAGAGGTAAGAAACAAATTTAGGGAAGAACTGTTTAAAAAAAAAAAGATGGAGGGGAACCAGGACTTGATGATTTGAAAAGTTCTCTGTCTATCCACATGCAAAAGGTATAAAAATTTAGAGGATTCACTCTTGGGAAACTGTGGTCTGCAGAGAAAGTCATGAATGTGTCTGGACAACTTGTTGCTAGTATCTAGGAAGGATCATAAATTTGGAGTAGTCAATCCCACAGAGGGCTCTTTGGAGGGATTAGGTACATGACTCATGGTTCTCCTCAGTTATCTCAGCAGACACCAAGAATGGAAATGATACTGTCCAGTCAAGATCCTTGGGAGAGCCTTTTGTTTAATGGAGTGAATCCTCAGGATGCATGAGAGACCCACAAGGTTTTTGAGAATGTATTATCAGTAGAAACACTGCCAGCTTGGGCGGAAAGGAACAGATGGGACTAAATAAAAGAAGGCTGTTGGACCCCCAAAATTCTACAGACAGTAAACAGGTTGATAAAATAACTCAGCTGCAAACACATGCTCTCATTTAAGGAAAAGAAAAGGATAACACAGAGTACACAGCTATTGGCCTGGAAGCCAGAGCCAAGAGCCACAGAGGATTGTTCTCAGGCATTGCATGCAGCTAATGGAGTTTGCCTAGCTGGATTTCAAAATTGCTTGGGACCAGCGATGCCTTTCTTTTGGAATGTGAATGTCTATAATTGTTGTCCTATGCTCATCCTACGATTGTATTTTGGGAACAGATAACTTGTTTTCTAGTTATATACATTCATAAATGGAGAGAAGTTTTGCTGGAGGACGAATCATACTCAGATTCTCACCCATACTTTATTTAGATTATAGGATTTGGGACTTTTGAGCTGATAATATTTAGATGAGATTTTTGACTTGAGTTGATGTTGTAATGAGTTGAGAATCTGGTGGGTATTGGGATGGAGTTGGTATATTTTACATGTGGAATGGTAGTGGATCCTTGAGCTCCACAGAGCAGAATGTGATAGCCTGAATAATGGCCTTGAAAGATCCCCATGCTCTAATCCTTGGAACCTGTCACTGTTTCCTTACATAGTAAGAGGAACTTGCAGACATGATTAAGATTCAGATCTTGAAATGTGGAGATTATTCTGGATTATCTGGGTGGACCCTAAATGTAATCATAAAGGTCCTTATAAGAGAAAAGCAAGAAGATCAAAGGAGGAAGTTGGATTTCTAATGATGAAGCAAGAGATTAGAGTGATTCAGGATAGGGGTCGTAAGCTGGGGAATTTAGGCAATCTCAAAACACTAGAAAAGTCAAGGAAATGGATTCACCCCTAGAACCTCCAGAAGGAACCAGGACTCCTGACACTTTGTCTTTAACCCGCTGAAACAAATTCTAGATTTCTGGCTTCCAAAACTGTGAGTAAATTTCTGGTATTTTGGGTTTTTTTTTTTGTTTTTACAGATTTTATTTATTTATTTGACAAAGAGAGTAAGGGAGCACAAGCTGGGGGAACGGTAGAAGGAGAGGGAGAAGCAGGCTCCCCGCCAAGCAGGGAGTCCAATGCTCAGGGAGCCCCATGTGCAGGGAGCCCAATGCAGGGCTTGATCCCAGGACCCTAGGATCTTGACCTGAGCTGAAGGTGGACGCTTAACTTTCTGAGCCACTCAGGCGCCCCAGATTTCTGTTGTTTTAAGCCAATAACTTTGTGGTAATTTGTTACAGTAGCAATACAAATTTAATCCAGAGGGTAACATATAGCACGTGAAGTCTATAAGTGTACTGGCCGGAGACACTCAGTGCATGAATAATAAACATATACTTTGAGAAGAAGGAAGGGGATGTAAGAAGCAGTAGTGAGTTAAGAAATAGGTAAACCATATGGACAAATCTTTAAAAAATAGTATTTTGGAGGAGTTTTATAATCAGGCTGTGACTAACATCCGTAAATAAAAACATGAAAGATTAAGGCAGACAGTTCAGAGGCAAGTTAAAAGGTTAACATCCTTGCTCTGTTTAGAAGAAAGATAGAAATAACTGCTTATAGTTTTCCTAATAAAGCCTAGAGTTAGAGTTCTTTATGTATGGAACCAAAAGCTAACATTAAAAATGTACATATAAAAATGCAAGGTATAGGTGAACATAAAGTATTCACCAGAAGGTTTCTTTTGACTTTTCTGTATGCTTGAAAAATTTCATAATACAATATTGGGAGGGGAAAACCCACAATGAGATTTCTACCAGACTAGCTAGAATTAAAAAGTCCCACATTATCTAGCACTGGTGAGATTACTGAGCCGCCAAAGCTCATACCTTAGTAGTCGAAGTGTAAAAGGGCCAAATACTTTGGGAAAATTACAGAATCCGCTAACGCTAAACATATGCATACTCTATGCCCCAGAAATTCTCACTCCCAGGTATCTTATATATCTAATAGAAATCTTATTTAAGGGCACCAAAAGCTATGTAAAGGAGAGTTCATGGTAGTTTCATTTATAATTGCTAACAGCTAGAAATCATCTAAATGCTCCAAAAAAGGAGGATGGCCACATGGTGGTATATATTTATGTGCTAGAATACTACATGTCAATGAAATTAAGTAAGCTACTACTACATGCAAGTCTATGAGGGAATCTCATTAACCTAATGTTGAAGGAAAGAAGCGAGACACAAAAGAATACAAAGTTATTTATGAAGTTCAAAAATAAGCCAAACTAATTTTTGGTATTAGAAGTCAGGATATTGGTTTCCTCTTGTTAGGAGAGAGAGGTAGTGATTAGAAAGGGGACTGAGGGAGACCTTTGGGGGGGTGGTCATGTTCTAGTTATTCATCTGGGTGGTAGGCATGGGCATGCTTGCTTTCTGGTAATTCATCAATGTGTACACTTGATGTGTTTTCTAAACTAATAAAAATTATTGTTTTAAAAGTTTCAAGGTAATTGCTGGTAATTTCAAAAGACACACTAGGATCAATACTCAAGGTGGGGTGAAAGATCTTTCAGTTATTTGGAAGGAACTGAGTTGAGAGGACACAGGAAGAGAGTCTTGGAAAGTGGCCACATCATAGGCATTACCTGTGCTCCGCAGAGTGAGAACAGGAAAGTGGAGTTCATGGCTGAGATCTTCAGAGCAGAGAAGCAAAGGTAGGTTTCCATGGCCCTGGGGTGGATCACAACATGGCCAAAAGTTCTATGTCCTAACGAGGGCACTAAGTTGGGCAATAGAGACCTATCAGGCCCATCCCCTAGTATTCACAGGGTCTGGGGCAAGGGTATAAACAGAAACCTACCTACCATATGCTGAAATATTTGGAAGTTAGAAGTCAAACTAACCACTGTCAAATAACATGTGCTCTATGCTTGTGCTTGACAAATACGCTTTTACAACAACCTAGAAGGCCAGGATGAACTTGAAGAGTTTTACACTTGCACATGGAGGTAGTGGAGCATGAGTCCCAAGTCCGGGCCTCTGGCCCATCCCCTTCTCCTTCCACCCCTGGCACATCCATGGACACCTTGCCCACACATTCAAGCTTTGTCCATGGCCTGCCAACAACTGCCCCTTGGCCACCCTCAGATGTCAGGCCGAGTGCACCAGAGGCAGTTTACCTTTCTTTAGGAGGGTCCTTGGATAAGAAGCCTGCACTCAGGAAATGGAAATGGACTCAGGAGCATTTAGACAGGGACTTATGAGGTCTCGGCTATCGAGAGCATATGCTAGAAGAAGGAGGGGCTGGAGCTCTGGATGGGCACTGCCTGAGGGGGGTGGAGTGGGGGCTCTAGAACATGCTAGGGTGTAAGGACAGTAGAGGTCCTTGTGCTGATGAAGGAATGCCTCAGCAGAAGTTGGAATGGATGGTATGGCTGTGAGCTAGGACTTGGGATGTCCCCATGGAGGCTTGTGTCTGTGCAAGAGACAAGAATTCAAGGATCAGCTGTCCCCTCAGCTCACCCCCTTCTACTCTATGCCATGATTCTTTGAAAACTTTCTGGAAATGAAATGACGCATTAGCAAGAATTAAGGAGGACGAGAAGAACACTGACCCATTGAATTTATCCCAAAGAGATTGAGGAAAAACTCTGAAGTGACTGGGTTTTTCAAGAATTGATTGGCAAACCACAGCTGGAGAGAGAAATTAAGTTCAGGTATGGAAAGTCAAAGTTGCTTTTTTTTTTTGCACACCAGAATCTTGTGCACCGAAAATTCATACCTAATACAGATCATAATAGTGCTGCTTAGGGACACTCTGGTTTCAAGATCCATCTACTTTTTAGAAAGTGACTCACAGTGTATGCTCATCTCATCACCGGGACAGGGAAGGACGTTCAGAACTCCTGTCTAAATAGAAGGTGGGCCGGTGGGGGATTGGAGGAAAATGGAGAGACAGGGAGGGAAAGAGGGGACCATGACCGTATTACAAATAGCTCACCCGAAGGGTGCCTTCAACCCAGGAGTTCTCGTGGTGAACTCAGAAGATTATTTTGCTATTAAAATGTACACATTGTTTCAAAATTTCTGGGCCACAGACATTAACAAAAGTTGGACTTCCCAAGACACTATAAAACAAGACAATGTTCACAAAAGACTAACCCTGTTACGGGCACCTGAGTAGCTCAGTTGTTTACGATCTGGGAGCAGGGAGCCCGATGCAGGGCTTGATCCCAGAACCCTGGGATCACGACCTGAGCCGAAGGCAGACGCTTAACCGACTGAGCCACCCAGGTGCCCCAAAATAAAACAATTTTTTAAAAAGTATGTATGATTTATAAAGAAAAAAAATATACGTGCTTAGCACAAAAAGTGTAGACTATTAATAGCATGAGTGTATCTGCATGATGAGTTTATTTTCATCTTCATGTTTTTGTGTCTTCTTATTTTAATAAGCAATCCCCTCAAAACCCCCAAAACTTCTGTGATTCCTCTATGCTAAGAAAACCTCGCTTCTTTTAAAACTTAATAGAAGCAGCCTTATTCACGATAGCCAAAAAGTGGAAACAACTCAAATGTCCATGAACTGGTAAATGGGTAAACAAAATGCGGTACGTCCATACAGCGGGATACCATTCATCAGTAAAAGGAAACGAGTCCTGCTGCGTGCGTGTTCTAGCAGGGAGGGACCTCAGAAACAGGCTACGCAAAAGAAGCCAGCCACGAAAGGCCACTTATTGTCTGGTCCCATTATCTGAAATGTGCACAAAAGGCAAATCTCATGAGACAAAGTAAATTATTTGTTGTTTGCAACTCCCAATGGGAACAAGGACTGACCGTGAATGTGCGGAGAGATATCACTGGGGCCGTGGAAATATCCCGCCATTGGACGAGGTGAGGATTGCACAACTCCGTAGTAAAAAATCACTGATGAGCACACCTAAAATGGAGAGGGTTTTATGAAATGTAAATTACACCTCCATAAAGTTGTTTTAAAAAAGACAAAAAAAAAAAAAAAAAAAAAAACCACCTAATGGAGAATTTGGTGAAAGCTCAGAGACAGAAAGATGTAGAGAGCCTGTCCGGTTTGGTCTCTAATGTGAAGGAAGGAAATGAGGTAAGAATGTTAGATGCTTTACGACTACAAACTAAAGCAGCGGGCTTTAAACGCCACCGTAGCTGTCGGGATCTGTTAGGATGGATATCCTGTGCTACTTCTGATGCCAGGGGAGAAGGCTTATCTAGTTTTACATGGAAAGCAGGGCTCCCATTTCCCTAGCCCACAGTGGGTTCCCGGAGGAAAGAGACCACGCCCTGGCCTTGGTCTTAACTCCTGTGCCAACCAGCTACGTGACCCTCCCAAAATCACTTCTTTTTCTAGGTTTCAGTTTCCTGATTTGTAAAAAAGAAAAGAAAAAAATACTTGAGTTGTACTAGATGGTTTTCAAATCCCTGTTCGGCTGGGCAGTTATTTTCCTTGGCACTCACCACCCTCACCAATCGGCCCTGGACTCTTTTCCAAGCTTGGTGCTTCAATTCTTGCAGTCTTCGTATCAGATAAGGTGACCTGGTTCTCCACTATTTATCTGCACTTTTTCTCCCTGGAGCCTTTACTCAGGCCCCAGACTTTGTTATCAGAAACGAGATGTTTCTAACTGTTCCAACCCCAAGCATTTCTCTATCTCTGGATCTCCCTGACTTAATCTTACACTCTTTGTTGTCTTTCACTGCTGTTGCATGTCTCAGTCACTGCATTGCAAACCTCCCCAAAACCGAATGACTTAAAATAACAACCATTTTATTATGCTAACTGTTGTGTGAATTAGGAATGAAGGTAGGCACACTGGGGATGGCTTATCTCTTCTCTCACACGGCCAGGGCATCAGCTGGGGTTGCTCAAAGGATTGGAGGTGGCTGAGATGGGGCCATAAGCCTGGCGCCTTGTTTCTGGCAGATGGTTAGATTCCCCTGGTTTCCATGTGGAGTCTGCTGGGGTGCCAACGTCCAAGACGGCATCTTCACTCCTGTGAATGGTGCCTGGACTGGGATGGCTGAGGCAACTGGGGCTGGCCACACAGCCTCTCCATGTGGCCAGGCTGGGATTCCCCACAGCGTGGTGGTCTCAGCGTAGCTGGATTTCTTATGCTGTGGCTAGCTTCCCACAGAGCATGTGTTGCAAGAGTTCAAGGTGGAAGTGGCAAGGCCTTTTATGACCTGGCCTTAAGAAGTCACGCAGTGTCACCTCTGCTACGTTCTCTGGGCTACCTAGGGACAACCCCGATTCAAACAAGCGTGTGATTATTGGGAGTAGTGGCTCATTGTGGGAGGAGGCATCTTTGGAAACTGGCTACCACAATTGCTAATCCTTCTGTGTTTTATTTTCTTAACTAAAGTCGAAATTATTACAAGTTAGGAATCACGACTTTCACCTTTTACTATCTCCACTCACTTCTTCCCTCTTCCCAGAGCATTAAGAACAGAAACACGTGTTTTATAGATAGTGGGCTGGAGGCAGGACAAGCTCAGGGCCTCCAATCCTGGCCGTGTCACCTACAAGCCATGGGACTCAGGCAATCACTCAACCTCTCCAAGTCCAAGTTTCCTCATCTATAAAATATTGTTGGTGATAGAATAGCTTTTTTCCTCATAGAGTTGATAAGGGGATGAAATCACTTGGAAAAATGATGAGTATGCAATAAGTAACCAATAAATATCAGCTATTGTTGTTTACTAAATATAGACCACAAACTTATGCTAATTGGGAGCAGTGTTGCCCAGGGGAAAAGAGAAGAACTCAAGCATTATTTTCCAGATTGAAAAAAAATTACATTAACTATGATAATAGAGGCAACTGGCTCTACCATGTCTATTCAAATTCTTTACCACTGGCTGGAGACTTCCGATGCCATGAAGACCTAAGTTGAAGTTTTTCTGTTTCTTTTTGTTGCTTTATGTCTTTTTTTTTTTTTAATGATTTTTTATTATATTATGTTAGTCACCATACAGTACATCCCCGGTTTCCGATGTAAGGCTCGATGATTCATTAGTTGTGTATAACACCCAGTGCACCATGCAATACGTGCCCTCCTTACTACCCATCACCGGTCTATCCCATTCCCCCACCCCCCTCCCCTCTGAAGTCCTCAGTTTGTTTCTCATAGTCCATAGTCTGTCATGTTTCATTCCCCCTTCTGATTACCCCCCCTTTCTTTATCCCTTTCTTCCCCTACTGATCATCCTAGTTCTTATGTTCCATAGATGAGAGAAATCATATGATAGTTGTCTTTCTCTGCTTGACTTACTTCACTTAGCATTATCTCCTCCAGTGCCGTCCATGTTGCAGCAAATGTTGAGAACTCGTTCTTTCTGATAGCTGAGTAATATTCCATCGTATATATGGACCACAACTTCTTAATCCAGTCATCTGTTGAAGGGCATCTCGGCTCCTTCCACGATTTAGCTATTGTGGACATTGCTGCTATGAACATTGGGGTGCATATAGCCCTTCTCTTCACTATGTCTGTATCTTTGGGGTAAATACCCAGTAGTGCAATGGCTGGATCATAGGGTAGCTCAATTTTTAACTTTTTAAGGGACCTCCACACGGTTTTCCAGAGTGGCTGTACCAACTTGCATTCCCACCAACAGTGTAGGAGGGATCCCCTTTGTCCACATCCTCTCCAACAATTGTTGTTTCTTGCCTTGTCTATTTTTGCCATTCTAACTGGCGTAAGGTGGTATCTCAGTGTGGTTTTGATTTGAATTTCCTTGATGGCTAATGATTTTGAACATTTTTTCATGTGTCTGTTAGCCATTTGTATGTCTTCATTGGAAAAGTGTCTGTTCATATCTTCTGCCCATTTTTTGATTTGTTTATTTGTTTCTCGTGTATTGAGTTTGAGAAGTTCTTTGTAGATCTTGGATACCAGTCCTTTATCTGTAGTGTCATTTGCAAATATATTCTCCCATTCCGTGGGCTGCCTCTTAGTTTTTCTGACTGTTTCCTTGGCTGTGCAGAAACTTTTAATCTTTTTTTTTTTTTAATATTTTATTTATTTATTCGACAGAGATAGAGACAGCCAGCGAGAGAGGGAACACAAGCAGGGGGAGTGGGAGAGGAAGAAGCAGGCTCATAGCGGAGGAGCCTGATATGGGGCTCGATCCCATAACGCCGGGATCACGCCCTGAGCCGAAGGCAGACGCCTAACCGTTGTGCCACCCAGGCGCCCCAGAAACTTTTAATCTTGATGAAGTCCCATAAATTCATTTTATCTTTTGTTTCTCTTGCCTTTGGGGATGTGTCATGAAAAAGGTTGCTTTGGCTGATGTCGTAGAGGTTGCTGCCTATGTTCTCCTCTAGAATTTTGATGGATTCCTGTCTCACATCGAGGTCTTTCATCCATTTGGAGTTTATTTTTGTGTATGGTGTGAGAGAGTGGTCAAGTTTCATTCTCTTGCATGTAACTGTCCAATTTTCCCAGCACCATTTATTGAAGAGACTGTCTTTTTCCCACCGGATGTTTTTTCCTGCTTTATCAAAGATTAGTTGCCCAAAGAGCCGAGGGTCCATTTCTGGGCTCTCTATTCTGTTCCATTGGTCTATGTGTCTGTTTTTGTGCCAGTACCATTCTGCCTTTGTGATCACAGCTTTGTAGTACAGCTCAAAATCCGGCATTGTGATGCCCCCAGCTTTGTTTTTCCTTTTCAACAGTTCCTTGGAGATTCGGGGCCTTTTCTGTTTCCATACAAATTTAAGGACTATTTGTTCCAGTTCTTTGAAAAATGTCCTCGGTATTTTGATCAGGATAGCACTGAAAGTGTAGATTGCTCTGGGTAGCATGGACATTTTAACTATGTTAATTCTTCCGATCCATGAGCATGGAATATCTTTCCATCTTTTTATGTCTTCCTCAATGTCTTTCAAGAGTGATTTATAGTTTCTAGAATATAGGTCCTTTACGTCTCTGGTTAAGTTAATTCCAAGGTAACGTATGGTTTTTGGTGCTATTGTAAATGGGATGGATTCCCTAATTTCTCTTTCTTCAGTCTCATTATTCGTGTATAGAAATGCAACTGATTTCTGAGCATTGATTTTGTATCCCGCCACATTACTGAATTGCTCTATAACTTCTAATAGTTTGGGAGTGGCTTCTTTTGGGTTTTCCATATAGAGTATCATGTCATCTGCAAAGAGAGACATTTTGACTTCTTCTTTGCCGATTTGAATACCTTTGATCCCTTTTTGTCGTCTGATTGCTGTTGCAAGGACTTCTAGTACTATGTTGAATAATAGTGGTGAGAGTGGGCATCCTTGTCGAGTTCCTGATCTTAAGGGAAAGGCTTCCAGCTTTTCCCCATTGAGAATAATATTTGCTGTAGGCTTTTCATAGATGGCTTTTATGAGATTGAGAAATATACCTTCTATTCCTACACTCTGCAGGGTTTTAATCAGGAAAGGATGCTGTATTTTGTCAAATGCTTTTTCGGCATCAATTGAGAGGATCATATGGTTCCTGAGTCTTTTCTTGTTGATATGATGTATCACGCTGATTGATTTGCGAATATTGAACCACGCTTGCATCCCAGGTATGAATCCCACTTGATCGTGATGGATAATCCTTTTAATGTACTGTTGGATTCTATTAGCAAGTATCTTGTTGAGGATTTTGGCGTCCATATTCATTAGGGAAATCGGTCTGTAATTCTCCTTTTTGAGGGGGTCTTTGCCCGGTTTGGGGATCAAGGTAATATTGGCCTCATAGAATGAGTTTGGTAGCTTTCCTTCTGTTTCTATTTTTTGAAATAGCTTTAGGAGAATAGGTATTATTTCTTCTTTGAATGTTTGGTAGAATTCCCCAGGAAAACCGTCCGGGCCTGGAGTTTTGTTATTTGGAAGGTTGTTTATCACTGACTCAATTTCTTCATAATTAATTGGCCTGTTTAAGAAATCAATTTCTTCCGGTTTCAATCTTGGTAGTTTATAGGTTTCCAGGAAGGATTCCATCTCTTTCAGATTGCTTAGTTTATTGGCATATAGCTGTTGATAAAAATTTCTAATAATCCTTCCAATTTCAATGGTGTTCGTCGTGACCTCTCCTTTTTCATTCATAATTTTAATAATCTGGGTCCTTTCTCTTGTCTTTTGGATAAGTCTTGCCAGTGGTCTGTCAATTTTATTGATTCTCTCAAAGAACCACCTTCTAGTCCTGTTGATCTGCTCTACTGTACTTCTGGTTTCTGCTTGATTGATTTCAGCTCTAATTTTGGTCCACTGCTTCCTCGTGCGTGGATTAGGCCTGTCCCTCTGTTGCTGTTCCAGCTTCTTGAGGTGAGAATATAAAAACTGCATTTTAGATTTTTCTATTCTTTTGAGTGAGGCTTGGATGGCTATGTATTTCCCCCTTAGGACTGCCTTTGCAGTATCCCATAGGTTTTGGACTGTTGTATTTTCATTCTCATTGGTCTCCATAAATTGTTTAATTTGATTTTTGATTTCCTGGTTTATCGAGTCATTCCTGAGCAGGATGGTTCTTAGTCTCCAAGTGTTTGAGTTTCTTCCAAATTTTTCCTTGTGGTTGAGTTCCAATTTCAGAGCGTTGTGGTCTGAGAATATGCAGGGGATAATTTCAATCTTTTGGTATCGGTTGAGACCTGTTTTGTGTCCCAGAACATGGTCTATTCTTGAGAATGTTCCATGGGAATTAGAATAGAATGAGTATTCTTTGGTTCTGGGGTGTAGTGTTCTATATATATCTATGAGGTCCAACTCGTCGAGTATGGCATTCAAAGCCTTTGATTCTTTGCTTAGTTTTTGCCAGGGTGTTCTGTCTATTTCTGATAGTGGAGTGTTGAGGTCCCCTACTATTAATGTATTTTTATTTATATGTCTCTTTATTCTGGTTAAGAGTTGGCTTGTGTATCTTGCTGCTCCCCTGTTGGGGGCATATATGTTTATAATTGTCATATCCACTTGTTGAATACTTCCCTTAAGAATAATATAGTGCCCTTCTGCGTCTCTAACTATAGTCTGTAGTTTAAAATCCAATTTATCTGATATGAGAATTGCTACCCCAGCTTTCTTTTGAGGACCATTTGCGTGAAAGATGGTACTCCATCCCCTTACTCTCAGTCTGAATGCATCTTTGGGTTCGAAATGAGTCTCTTGTAGACAGCAAATGGATGGGTCATTTCTTTTTATCCAATCTGCAACCCTGTGGCGTTTATGGGATGGTTCAAACCATTTACATTAAGACTGATTACTGAGATATATGATTTTAATGATGCCACGTTGCCAGTAAAGTCTTTGTTTGTATTGGCTGTGACTTTCTGTTCTGTATCACTCTTGGGGCCTTTTTACTTTTATAGAACCCCCTGTAATATCTCCTGTAGGGCTGGTTTCATGGTTACAAAATTGGTTAGTGACTGGCGATTCTGAAATGTCTTTATTTCTCCATCAATTCTGAATGACAGCCTTGCTGGATAAAGGATCCTTGGCTGCATGTTTTTCTCTGAAAGAGCTTTAAAAATGCTTCCCCAACCCTTTCTCTCATTCCAGGTCTGTGTAGACAGGTCTGACGTAATTCTGATGCCTTTGCCTTGGTACGTGAGAAATTTCTTTGCCCTGGCCGCTTTCAATACTGTATCCTTGCATCTAATATTTGCGAAATGCACTATGACGTGACGTGGCGTAGGTTTGTCGTGGTTGAGCTTGGGAGGGGTCCTCTCTGCCTCTTGGAAATGAATGTTTGTTTCCCTCGCTAGATTAGGGAAGTTTTCAGCTACAATTTGTTCAAATATCTCTTCTAGACCTCTGTTTTTCTCCACCCCCTCGGGGATGCCGATGATTCTAACATTGGATCGTTTCATTGAGTCAGTAATCTCCCGTAACCTACATTCGTGGGCGTGGATTTTTTTAAGACCATCTTCTATTTTCATTTTTTCCTCTATCAACCCATCCTCCAATTCACTAACCCGTTCCTCTGCTTCTGCGACCCTGGCCGTCAGAGCCTCTAGTTTTGCCTGCATTTGGCTCATAGAATTTTTAATTTCTGTCAGATTTGCTCTCATTTCTGTCCTTAGGGATTCTATATTCTCAGTAACCTTTTTGTTAATAGTTTTTTCAATTCTACTCATCATTTTGACCATCGTTACTCTGAATTCCATTTCTGATAATTTGGTTACATCCATATCCATTATTTCTGTGGCAGAGGCCACAGACTCACTGTCTTTTCTTTGCTGGGGGGGGGCTTCTCCTTCTTGTCATTCTGATGAGGAGAGGTTGCGGGGTGTCCAGAGCCCAAATTATTGACTGGGTCCCAGGCCGTGCCCCTTGTTTTATAGAGATCTTAGGGATGTGGGCTTCTTCTTTAAAGATTTTATTTATTTATTTATGTGGCAGCCAACCAGCGAGAGAGGGAACAGAAGCAGGGGAGTGGGAGAGGAAGAAGCAGGCTCCCAGCGGAGGAGCCCGATGAGGGACTCCTTTCCGGAACGCTGGGATCACACCCTAAGCCGAAGACAGGCGCTCAATGACTGCGCCACCCAGGCGCCCGGGTTGTGGGCTTCTTGATTTTAAAGCCTAACTTCTGGGGGAGGGGCCTGCCGCGCTGATACTCAGGCAACCCTGTTTGGGTAGAGTCTCCGCATCCCCTGCGAGGGGGGATTGGGATGGGCACTCCCTGAGCCGGTATTTCCAGGCTTTTGTTCTCTGGCGGCTTTCCCTGGCGGTTTGCTGTGCCTCTTCTGAGAGAGCAGCAGAGGCCAAATTTCAGCCTCTGTCACAGAACAGAGGGATTGCGGCCCGTTCTCTACTAATGTTCTGGCCACTTTAACTCTGTTTCTGTTGGTGCTGCTCAACCCTGCAGCGTCCCGGGATGTGCGCCCCACACCCGGCGTCCCAGCCCTCACTTCCAGGGCCGGCGTGTCTCTGTCCTTTGTGTTTCTAACGCCGCCAGCCGCCCCGCGCGCTCCCGGATCTCCTAGTCTCAGTCTGGTTCCTGTGAGCGCACCGGGATTCCGGAGTTCCCCGAGATGCCTGGTGGCGCACGCACCCGGCTCACGGTCTCAGTCTGCTGTTTTGCGGGTGCCGTCCGCATGCCCCACCTGCTCCCCAGTGCAGGTGGCTACCACTTCCCGGTGCCCGAACGTGGCGGCTCCCTCCCCCTTCCGTTTATCTTCCGATGTCTGTGCGCGGTTTCATGGCTCCCCGCTTCGTACCTCAATACTCAGCGCTGGAGATGTTCATTTGTAGAGATCCAGATGCATCTTCCTGCGTCTCAGGCTGGTTCCGTGGTTGTTTAGGCTGGTCTGGTACCTATCCAGCTCGACTCGGGGGACCGGCTGAAAACGGTGTCTCCTACTCCTCCGCCATCTTAACTCCTCTGTTGCTTTATGTCTTATTTAAAGAGAGAACAGATCTAGTTGACTGTAAATTATGATTTTATAACAACAACGATAAATGGTTGTTAAATATTGAAATGATCAAGAAAAACAAGTATAAATAAACAAAACCCATAAAGGGAAAAAATGATGTGAAACAAAAAAAAAATGGCAATGTGAGAAAAAAAGTGTAAAGCAATGAGGGCTGAAGGAACACTGAACAGAGCATACACACAACCAGAGAGCAGAAAGAAGAAAAGCAAAAGGAGAAGATTGGAAGACAGATCCAAGGCTAGGTCTTGATTGTGTACCAACGACAATAACATAATTACTACCCACATTTTAAACACTAGGGCATCTCGTTGAAAGCATTTACCCTTATTCAGGAAAAAAAAAGTGACTAATGTGAACTCTTCTGGGAAAACAATATAAAACAATCCAGTTATGCCATTTTAACTTTATAGAGGAGTGTCTGTAATGAGTTTACAATACATATAATCAACAGAAATTGTTTCAAATTGCAGGGGAAACTATTTTTCTCTTGCTTAGAGCTCATAGTTTTATTGACCATTTTCTTCACAAGATTGGTTTTCTTCTGAGTGGCTGCAATAATCAAAAGGCATTCAAGAAGACAGAGAGCCCCCGCAACAGTTTTTTTTAAAAATACAGGCAAAATCATGGCAGTAAGACCCCTCAGTGAAGAAATGCCAGGAAACGACCCTGCAGAAAAATCAAGAAAGAGGTCATTGAGTTCATTTTGCAGATTTTGGTATTGAGAGGAAAGTGGGCACTCCAATCTGTTTAGAAGGATAGACCTGGAGCACAGATGGCATCTTAGATTGGGGCTCTAGGAAACAGAGTTTTCAGAAGGACAGTTGAGGGCAGATGGTTTTGGGGGGATGCTCTTGGGAACTACACCTGTAAGAAGGGGAAGGCGGGACTGGAACAGAGGCCTACAATTCAATTACAACCAAGGCCTCTGTCAATTCTACAGGAAGTTCTGGAGCGGGGATGGCTTTCAAAGTTGTCCCATATGAGACAGGATGCCAGAACTTGGAATCAGGTATTAGCCTTCTGGAAAGGGGAAGCTTTGTACAAGGCACTTCTCCGCGGTCAAGGGCAATCCCCGGTGAGGGACACAGCTGTGAGCCATCAGCACCCTAGATGCCCAGCATCCACAGGTGATCCAAATCTTCTGGTTGTTTTCTACTCATGCACGGAATCTCTTTTTAATTGAGATGTTACATACAATAAAGCACACAAATCTCAAATACACAACTCTATGAACTTTTACTATGTGCATATTCATGGGAGCTGCACCCAAATCAAGATATAGACTACATGTTCATCACCCAGCAGGTTTTCTCATACCTCCTCCCAGTCAATAACACCTTCACAAAGGTTATCACTATTTCACATCTATGGCCATACAGTAGTTTTGCCCCTTTTGAACTTCATAAAAATGTGAACATACTGCATGAACTCTTTTGGACCTGGCCTTTTGACTTAATGTACCTATGTGATCCATGCATGTTGTGTAGAGCCGGAGTTCATTCTTTCTTATTGCTGTGCAGCAGTACTGAGTGAATATACCACAATCTGATTGATGGGCACTTGAATTGTACCCAGTTTGGGCTATTAGGAATAACGCATTTATGAACATTCCTGTGCATGTCTACTGATGGATGATTACCACTTGTTTCTGTTACATATCAAAGAGAGAAATTGCAGGGTGTTAGGACATACACACGTTTAACTTCATTGGTATATACTGCCAAGCAATTTTTAAAGGTGGTTGTGCCAATGTACAATCCCACCACTAATCTTTAATGCCAAAAACGGTGCATTTAGATCATTTCTGCACAAAGGACTAAAAACACATTCCCTCTGAATCGAAGAGAAGGTTAGTTAGGTTAATCATAACTAGATTATGAGAAATTTTAAAAAATAACATAAAAACTTGTCTTGTATTTTTGGTGAATATTGTAGATAACTTTTCTCCAGCATTTCTGCAGGAGGGTAAAGAAAGTGAAGGAAGGAGTTTCTCAAGATGACTTCATGGATCAAGTGACCTAGATTTACTTCCTGAAGTAGAGACTGAGACAAGGATCTGAATGCATGTGATATATCCAGGGGGCATTTAAAGGAGAAACTTGTAAGGGAGGAAGCAAGGAAGGACAGGGAAAGGGAAAGAACTGAGCAAGGATGTGGGCTTGGGGAAAACTACTCTTGGCCTGATTCTGTAAGGAACTCTGGAACATAAGACATGCTGGAGTCATCTGTCCCTTTAAGGCAGTCTCTGTACCCCAGATCAGTTTTTACGGTTGTGGGCCTGGATGGCAGGGTGGTGGTGTTGGTAATTACTTCCTGGAGCCTCCAATCAATCTAGGGCAGTCATTTTCAACTGTGAGCAATTTTGTCCCCTTAAGAAATATTTGGCAACGTCTGGGGAGATATTTGTGGTTGTCCCAACAGCAGGGCTGGTACTGGCATTGGGAAGTTGGAGGCCAGGATGCCGCTAAACATCTTACAATGCCCAGGACAGCCCCCCACAACAAAGAATTATCTCCCAGAAATACTTGGGGTGGAGAGACACTGGACTAGGGCCATTCTTTAAAGAAGGGGTCAAGGGCAAGCCATTAACAACACTTGCTGCTAGTGACAGATGGGTTCCCTGTTTTCATAAAGGACACCTGGGCAGGGCATCAAAACAACACCTTCTGTAGATGTCTGTTAGATATATGATGTTAAACAATGAAGGAAGCTTGAGCTTCTGTTTGGTTAGCATTCCTATGTGATCTGCATTTCATCTAATGGGATGGGACTAGCATCTTGAAATATATGTTGCTAAGCCCTTAGCTACACGCTGCACAAAAATGTTGCAAGAAGCTTACTGGTGTCAGCTGCAGCCATTTCAGATTTTTTCAGAGCTTTACCGAGCTTGTAGAAAATTGGAATTGGACTAAATCCTACCTGAAATACCCATTACTGTGCTAGGTTATTGCCAGTGCTGTGCTCTTTTTAACAACGTAACTTGAATGGGCTGAAGGACTGGTACAAGGATCAGAAAGAGTAGTGCTTAACTACAAAAGGGTTTGAAAAACACTGGAGACTCATGGTCTGCTCTGTCTATATTCTGTTGGGACCATCCCTTAAGCCTCTTTTACAATCCAGTATTCATCTCTAAGTTATCCAAGTATTCATCCAAGCCCTCTTGGAAGCAGTTTATATCTGGGAATTGCAAAACTTAGGACGTCTACTCTTACTGTATTTACTACTGTTATGTATAAAAGGATCATTTTTTTCAAACTTCAAAATGTTTTATCTAGTTTGTATTCTAACGTTTGTATTTTTATTCTAGGGTTAAGATCTATGTTTATGATTCTACTGTTGATTTCATCTTTTTTTCCTCTCTCAAATCCAATCATCCCTTTGTTCATTTTTTAAGTGTTATAATACTAACACAGATAAATAAGGGTACAGTTACGGTACAATATTCTTTTTTTTTTTTAAGATTTTATTTATTTGACAGAGAGAGACAGCCAGCGAGAGAGGGAACACAAGCGGGGGGGGGGGAGAGGAAGAAGCAGGCTCCTAGCGGAGGAGCCTGATGTGGGGCTCGATCCCATAACGCTGGGATCACGCCCTGAGCCGAAGGCAGACGCCTAACGACTGTGCCACCCAGGCACCCCTGGTACAATATTCTTGACCAAAAAAGTAGTCAAATGGTAATACTGTAACGCTATGTTAGGTGAAAACAGTAGAAATATAAAGTATGATACCATTTTTGTTTAAAAATCTTTCTACACTTTCATGAATAGAGTAAGAGTCTGAAAGTAGGTACACCAAAATAATAACAGTGGTTAAGGTGTAGTTTGCAAGTTCTGTGTAAGATCCCACCACTTCCCAAAAATGGCTCAGATAATGAACTAGAGCCATAAGTAGCTTTTTAAGGTAACTATTTCCAAAGTAAGTTAAAACTCTGTTCTTTATGATAATATCGTCTTACTCTCCTATACGAATGCCACCTTCTGGAAACAAGGAGCATTTCACCACTAAAGAATGATGTAACAATAGAATTTTGTCATAAGACTGAAATTGGAACTGTTTATAGAAAGTACATTTTAAAATTTAACACTAATTTTTAACCTTGCAAATCACAACCAAGTTTGTTGGAAGATGGGCTAATTTAATACAATCAGAGATGGCAGATTATATGCATGTCCTCAATAAGGTGGCCAAGAAAAAAACTATTTTTAAAACACTGAAAGGGCATCCAAAAGTAGGCTTGAAGGAAAAAGAAAAATGAAAACAAATACTGTAGCCTTTAAATGGCTCAAAAAATAATGAAGAAATTCATTCCTGTTTGATTTTCTTCTACAACAGAGTTAACATGAAATGTTGAAATAATGTATTTTCAAGCAACGTCTATACCTAGACATGAAACTCAACCGACTCAACTCAACATGACCCACGAGTCCATATACATAGGCCTAAAAAATTATCAAAGTAAAAGAATAAAATAACGTAGGTTTGCATCTATACTGTGATACTGTGCCCACGCACACACAAATATAAAGTAGCAGGGTACCTAGAAATATATACAGAAATATAAAATGTTCCTCTGAAACTAATAATACCTTATATGTTAATTAACTGAATTTAAATAAAAAATAAAATAGCTATTATTAATATGTTAAATAAAAAATTAAATGTATGCAAGTGTATCTAGAGGAATTAACTTTGGGAAAGTGGAAGAGGGGACAAAAAGATGGCAGTTGAGGGAAACTTATCTGTAGTATTCTGTTTTTTCTTTTTTTAAAGAGAATGTATTTAACTTGTGTAATTTACTACTAATTAGAAAAACAAAAATAAAAAGAACTATTGCCTAGAAGTAAAACAACAGAACCTTGTTATATAGTTGCAATAGTCAGTATTTTGTAAGATAGCAGATGTAATGTGTTTCTTACAAATAACAGTAGCAGTGAACGCTATAGTTTACCTGTATTGCAATCCTGTGTGTGTGTGTGTGTGTGTGTGTGTGTGTGTGTGTGTGTGGCCAAATACAGAATAAAATATCTAGGAAGTACACAGCTCTATTTTGTAAAGTGCTTTCATTTAAGGTGTCCTCATGGATGGCATAGCTTCTGTCTCAGTTATTTCTTTGGCATTAATAATTTAGAAATATTAATGCTTGTAACCTACAGGAATAAGGTCCCCTGGTAGAAGTAAAGATTCTTTCTAGACAAGCTAATTTGAAATGATCCAGCCAAAGGTCTATCTCAAGGGACCTTTTGAGAGCTTTGCTAATTCCAAGTTTTCACCAATTCATTTTCAATATTGAGCTCCTATTATTTGTAAGGCTCAGTACCATCTAAAGCAGGATGGCTTGGACTCAGAACGTGAAACAGTCGGGTAGGTGGTAATATTGGAGGGAGTCTGCTCTATAGTATTTTAGAGCCTGGGCCCAGGAATCAGACTCTGTTGGGTTTCAATTCGCATTGCGCAACTCACAGCTGTGTGATCCTGTGAGACCCTGGGGATAAGGAATGCCTACTTCAAAGAGCTGTCAGGAGGTAAAAAGGAAGTCATTATAAAGGATTTGGCACAGTGCTGGCACATAGTAAGTGTTCAATTAATTCATTTAATCCTTCTGCTACCGAGGAAATTGATGAACGTTTAAAAAGTATTCTTTCAATTGTTTCACACATAACCTCTTATTTTGTGTTTATCAAAACTCCCAGAGTTAAGCAGATTGCTTTTTATTTTGAAATTTTGTTTTACTTGCTCCTGCTGATGTTTTCCTGAGTCCTAATTAATTTTCAAGATTCATAAAAATTGGAGGTTGAAAAGGCTTTTCAAGTTATCTGGTCCACTCACTACCCCAGAGATGACTCTCACCCCTTTTCCATTGACATTTAAAACCAGGAAGTAAATAGTGTCTCCTGATTACTCTGTTTCTGGTAGAATAACAGGAAATACAATGAGAGGAAGGAAGGCTAAAGGAATACGTAGGGAAAGAGGGAGATGAATGGGACCAGCATTGGGAGAAATGTGAGAAAAGGCAAGAAGGGATACAGAGGGACAGCAATTTGTCAATGCAGGCACTAACTGGGTTTAAGGATCAGACGTTCTGGGTTCTGATAATTTTAAGATGCATTATTATAAGGTCTAGTACTTAATCTCTCCGAGTCGTGTTCTTTGGAGTTCATAGTGCAGATTAAACGAGGTTAGTGGAGTGGACACTCTGTAAATGAGAATACTCAAAAAAGGAATTCGGAAGGGGAAAGAAAGTAACAGAAAAAGAGAGGGAGAGGGGAAGGGAGGGGAAGAGATACCGGCAGAGAAAGACGGAGGGGGAGGGAGAAATGGGAATTGGTGACAGGGCAGGTGAGAACTAAGGAAAACCACAGTAACGACGCTGCTGTGGCTACTGCGGTGATTGCTCCCACACATGGAGCGTTGACAACTTGCCAGGTACGTTGTTAGAGCTTTACTCGCATAATTTCATGTTATCTTCACATCTCTATGGGGCTAGTTATTGTTATTTTAAAGATGAGTTATCTGAAACAGAGAGGTTTTGTAACTTTCCCAAGGTCTTAGAGCTGAGAGGTGGCCGAGAAGGAATTCAAACGCAGGTCTTCTACCCGCAAAGCCAATGCTTGTTAAAAATCATCTCTTAGGATCTCGAAACAGCCTTGATGGGTCTAAAGAGCATTCTTGTCCGGGTTTTTCCAAGTTACGCCCTTAGTTCAATTCCTGCGGTCAGGTCCTCACGCTCCACGCCCTTTCTCCACTAACAGCGTCTAGTCTCCATGGAGATCGGCGTGGGGCGGGACTTCCTGCCTCACGCAGGAGGACTTCCGTCTCTAGCCGGAAGCACCCTGGCTAGCTGGCTGGGACCCGGCGCGTGGAGACTTACTGCAGAGTTTGAGCGGCGGGACCGCGGCGGCGGAGAGCGTGAGCAGCTCGGGCACCCGAGTCCCTCGCAGCCATGCTGACCCCCGCGTTCGACCTCAGCCAGGACCCGGACTTCCTGACTGTCGCTATACGCGTGCCCTACGCCCGGGTCTCGGAGTTCGACGTCTATTTCGAGGGCGTCGACTTCAAGTTCTATGCCAAGCCATACTTTCTCAGGCGAGTTCCCGCTGTCCGGCCCTGGAAAGAGCGAATTTAGGCGATTGAGTAGTTGATTGATTGATTCATTTTTCACTTACTCATTAGATAGCTGCTTACCGAGGAAGGAGGAAAGAGCGAGGGAGCACTTCTTGGTTTAACGACTGCCCTTTTCCGAGATTTCCGCAGGTGCTTTTGGTGCTGAGGAAGTGACCGCGTCAGGCGTGCATTCCAGATGCTCAGAAGCTCGTTCCCGTTTTAAAACTTTGTTAAATACCCACCATAAAGACATTTCGAGCCACTGTAAAACGTGGCGTTTGGAACCTTGTAACCTTTGCAGTTTCTGTCCTGTCAGCCTAGTTCCTGTACCTTTTTTCTGTTGTTTTCGTCCTCCGTTGGTCCCTCCAGACTCTCCTTGCCCCGGGAGGGTGCGCGCTGACTTCCCAGCTGACCCGTCCGCTTGACTTTTCTCATCGCCCGTTCTCTTTAGTTGTGTCGACCTCTTGGCTGACCAATCCCTACTTCTTGATATTCTCTCCTTCCTTTGCCTCATTGACACCAAAGTAGCCTCGTTCTCCTGCCTTCTCCTCGTCTGCTACTTCTCTCATTTTGCCCTTTAATTGTGGTGGTTGTCCATTCTCAGTGAGGGCCTTTCAGCGCTTGCTTGTTTCCATTTTCTCCTTGCAAAACCGTAACAACGGTAGTAACAGCCAACTGCTCATTCAACACATGAAGCAAACTGCGTCTGTGTATTTATGTGTATCATCTCATTTTATCTTGACAGCGCTTCTTGGAAATAGGCATTGATAATAGCTTCTTTTTACAGGTGACATTGCCAGGTTATTCTTCCTAAAACATCGTCAATCCCTTGTCCTTCCCTTTCCTGCTAGGTGAACTCCATTCTCCTAATCTTTATCGCTCAGGCGTAGTGCAACCTCCCTTTCTTGCCGCAGCATGTGCTTTTCTAATAAAAACTGCCTCTTGAGTCAAGCTGGTTCCATCGCTGGGCCTTGAACCAGTTTTGCTCAGATTTCTAATAGACACTGACTTAATACACCTACTTGCACATACTGAACTTTCCTATTTTTTTTATTTTTTATTTTTTTTAAACTTTGATTTATTTATAGCGGGCTGGGTTTTTGTTATCAGGGATGTGGTGGTGTCTCCTGTAGTATAGTGGGGAGAGAACAATAAATGAGCAAGTAAACATATAACTACAGATTGTGTTAAGTGCTCTGAAGGGGAGTAAAGTGCACTGACAGAAAATACACCAAGTTTACTGCTTAATCCCCATCACCTATTTCACCCATCCCCCACCCACCTCCCCTCTGGTAACCATCAATTTATTCTCTGTAGTTAAGAGTCTGTTCTTCAGGGGCACTTGGGTGGCTCAGTCTGTTGGTCGACTGTCTCTTGATTTCCGCTCAGGTCATGATCTCAGGGTTCTGGGATCGAGCCCTGCGTCTGCCTCCCTGCTCTGCGGAGAGTCTGCTTGTCTCCTTCTGCCTCTGCCTCTATACCACCTTGCTCTTGCTCTCTGGCTCGTGCTCTATCTCTCAAATAAATACATCTTAAAAAAAAAGTCTGTTCTTTGGTTTGTCCTCCCCCCTTTGTTTTGTTTCTTAAATTCCACATATGAGTGAAATATGGTATTTGTCTTTCTCTGACTTCACTTAGCATAATACTTTAGATCCATCCATGGTGTTGCATGTGGCAAGATTTCATTCTTTCCTATAGCCGAGTAATACTCCATTGTATATATATATATATATATACACCACATCTTCTTTATCTATTCATTTATTGATGGACACTTGGAAGCTCACTCAGTTTTAAGGGGAGAGGACATAGACCCCACAATTGGGAGGAGTGATGTGAGACAGTCCATCTTTGAAAATACAGTTTGCTACATTATACCAGAGGTGAATAAAACCTTGCTCCTCTCCTTGAGAAGTTGAGAATCTATCAGGGGTGGCAGATCTGTGAACAAATACGATTTCACTCTCATGCAGTAAGAATTTAACTCTGTACTTAACGAAGAGTTTAGGAACAGGAAGTTGGTATTAATAGCTTAAATCTTTGGAATGCTTACCTACTTCACCAGCCACTAATCCCTTTGCATTATCATTTCTTTTTCCCAGTAACCCTGGGGTATATTCTGTTATTTTTCCCTTTGAAGGTGATTCATTTGTACAAAGAAAGTTGTAGAGATGGTAAATGGCAGAGCTGGGACTCAACAGATTCTGATAGTAAAGTTAGTGTTTGTCATCGTTATAGCAAGCACATTTATGCATAAACTGACTCCTTACGTTGGGCTTAGAAGGGGTTTTGGTTTGGAAGTACATTGTAGCTCCAGGAAGCATTAAGATAAAAGGTAACCAGATTGTGAAAGTTGGACCTTTGGGACCTGCCAAGTTTTGGTGGTGATGGTGATGATGATGATGATGATGGTAGAATAGGAAGCAGAGGGGAGGGGTTTATAGGAGAAAAGGAGCCTCACATTTTAAGTTTGTAATGGAATGGGAGCTGGTCTGATAGGTGGTACCAATGAGTTTATTTAGTTGGTGTCAGGCAGCCATAGAAGTTTTTTCAAAAGAAAAGTGGTGATCTGGTTTCTGTTTTAGAAAACTTGTTTTGGGGCCTCAGTGGAAGACTGACTGAACCAGAGTAAAACTGGAAACAGGGAAATCAGTTCATTTCCTTTAGTATGAAAGAGGGGGAAATCTTTGTATAGTAATAATGAGACTTGAGAAAAACACTTTTGCTTTTTGGTTTTTTTTTTTTAAGTAGTAGTTTGCCCAAAATAAACAATTGGTCTTGTTGTTCATTGTTTTCCATTAAAAATTCTTTTTATGGGGGAGGGAGAGGGAGGAGCCAATTAGTACACCTTTTTTGAGCCCCTCCTGTGTCAGGCACCAAGTATATTAATAAGTCTCTTATTAATTTAGAAGATGAAAATACTGTAGCAATAGTGATAACTAATATTTATTGTGGCTTTTTCTTAAGTATCACTTTTTTTTTCAGTATTGCTTTTATTAATGACGAGGGAGTTTCAAACAGAATGATGAGTCATCTGTGATTTCTTGTTTCTCAGCTTAGGGAAGAAATATGAGTTATTTAGTTTGTAAAATGTTAAAGAAATGCTGAGGAATTGACTTTTAAAATGGTTGATAGATTTCAGTGGTAAAATGTATACTATCATTGATGGTCACTTATTATATTTTTGCTTTAAGGACTTAATGAAGTCTTACTTTAAATCTGCAGATTAACCCTTCCTGGAAGAGTTGTGGAAAACGGAAGTGAACAAGGGTCCTATGATACGGATAAAGGTATTGCTTTTGGAATTTTGTTAGTTTTTTCTTTGGATTCTTCATGTTAGAATAACCACGTGATAATCCTTCAAGATATGATGGCGACCTTTAGATGTTTTGTGAATACAGTCTGTCCTGACCACAGTTTATTGTTTCTTAACAAGCCTAGTGGCTATTATTCATGGATTTCTTAGCAGGTACAATTATCTCAGTCCTTTAAAGTACTTCATGGTATTTTTTGAAGTTACTTAAATACTCTGTTTCTTTTTTCCAGAAGTTTATTTTCTACTTCCCCTATTTTATTTTATTTTTTTTAAAGATTTTATTTCTTTATTTGTCAGAGAGAGAAAGAGAGAGCACAAGCAGTGGGAGTGGCAGAGGGAGAAGCTGGCTTTCCACTGAGCAAGGAGCCTGACGCGGGGCTTGATCCCAGGATTCTGGGATCATTACCTGAGCCGAAGGCAGACGCTTAATGAACTGAGCCACCCAGGCGCCCCATTCTACTACTTTTAGTAAGCGTTTAAAAATCAGGTTATGTGAGGTGATTGATTACAGAAGATGTGGGTGATTTTTAAGCTCTGAGTGAAATTTTTCTTGTGTGCTTTTCAAACATAAAATCTAATAGCATGTAGGTGGGAGAGAAACTGTCCAAAGGTGGCATTTAAAGGCTGACTGAATTTTCTTTTCATGACTGATAACTCTTCATTTCAGCTAGCCTTGAAACCATTTATTTTGCGTCTGTAGAAACCACTGGATTTTCCTTTATCCATGGATCTGGAGTAGGAACACCTTGTGTACTCTTGAGTAATTTATCAAATGAATATTGACCTCAGTAAACTAGGGTAAGGGAGGAAGGATGGTATGGAAGAGTTAAATGACAAAGTTATACCCATAATACAGTAATTAATGTGATAATGAAATATAATGAAACTGTTTTTCTAGGTAGTAAATCTGCTTTTAATTGTAGGTAAGTTGCATATTGAAACAAATTTACTAAATTTTGAAAGTACCCAGGGGTTTAGGAAGGTTGTATCCATGGAAGTATTTGGGTTGAGTTGTATTTGATACACATTTGACTCCTAAATAACATGGGTTTGAACTGTGCAGGTCCACTTATATGCAGATTTTTTTCAGTAAACATAGTACCATACTGTAAATGTATTTTCTTTTCTCATTTTCTTAATAGCATTTTCTTTTCTTTTTTTAAATTATTTTAAAATTTTATTTAAATTCAGGTAACTAACGTATAGTGTATCATTAGTTTCAGAGGTAGAGGTCAGTGATTCATCATTTGCATATAATACCCAATCCTCATTACATCATGTGCCCTTCTTAATGCCCATCACCCAGTTACCGATCCCCCCACCCACCTCCCCTCCAGCAACCCTCAGTTTGTTTCCTATCATTAGAGTCTCTTATGGTATGTCTCTTTCTCTGTTTTCGTCTTATATTATTTCCCCCCCTTTCCCCTATGCTCCTCTGTTTTGTTTCTTAAATTCCACATATGAGTGAAATCATAGGATGATTGTCTTTCTCTGATTGACTTATTTCGTTTAGTATAATACACTCTAGTTCCATCCAGGTCATTGCAAATGGTAAGATTTCATTTTTTTGATGGCTGAGTAGTATTCCATTGTGTATGTAT
This sequence comes from Ursus arctos, assembly GCF_023065955.2. NCBI lineage: Eukaryota > Metazoa > Chordata > Mammalia > Carnivora > Ursidae > Ursus > Ursus arctos. Next base: position 52,968,595 of record NW_026622808.1, on the reverse strand, counting down.
ACCACATCTTCTTTAGCCTTTCATCTGTTGATGGACATCTGGGCTTTTTTCCATAGTTTGGCTGTTGTGTACATTGTTGCTATAAACATTGGGTTGCAGGTGCCCCTTCAAATCATTACATTTGTATCTTTTGGGTAAATACCTAGTAGTGTAATTGCTGGGTTGTAGGGTAGCTCTATTTTTAACTTTTTGAGGAACCTCCATACTGTTTTCCAGAGTGGCTGTACCAGCTTACATTTCCCCCAACAATGTAAGAGAGTTCCCCTTTCTCCACATCCTTGTCAACATCTGTCGTGTTTCCTAACTTGTTATTTTTAGCTATTCTGACAGGTGTGAGGTGGTATCTCATCTTTTCTCTTTGTTGTAATAAGAGCACAGTATATAATACCTATAGCATACAAAATATGTGTTAATCAACTGTGTTATTGATAAGGCTTCCAGTCAACATAGGCTATATAGACATTAACTTTTTGGGGAGTCAGGTTATACACAGATTTTTAACTTTAGAGGGGGACAGGCCCTAATGCTCCACGTTGTTCAAGGGTCAACTGTATTAGAGTATGGTTAAGTACAATGAAAAGGGTAAAATATTTAAAAATTTGTAGTAAATAATGTAATATAAGTTCATGGGAGGAGGCTGGACGAAGCTGATAAGCCCAGTCAGGGAAAGAAAAGAAGTACATAGATAGAATTTGAGTATGCCTTAGACTTTGGGGATATGTCTCTGGAGATCTCAGAGAACTTTATTAAACTATAATTGCTTTAAGATTTTGTGTGTTTTCGAAACTGGTGCTATTCATTGGATCAGATAGCCTGATTTTTTTCCCTTCTAGTCCAGAAGTAAATCTTATAAGTGGCTACGGGCTAATTCTAAGCTACTATTTCCTCAGGCCATTTGAGTTTTAGGGGTTTTGACTTGGGCTTTTAATATTCTCAGTAGGTTAAGGGGATGCTGTGTAAGACTAAAGCATTCTGCAGCTTTAGCAGATTAATTTCTTATAGAGGTGACAGCTGAATCAGTGATTTTTTTTTTTTTTAAGATTTTATTTATTTATTTGACAGAGAGAGAGCGAGCGAGAGGGAACACAAGCAGGGGGAGTGGGAGAGGGAGAAGTAGGCTTCCCGCTGAGCAGGGAGCCCGATGCGGGGCTCGATCCCAGGACCCTGAGATCACGACCTGAGCCGAAGGCAGACGCCTAACGACTGAGCTACCGGGGCGTCCCTGAATCAGTGATTCTGAAAAACTTTATTGGAGCCTTTTACTATCCTGGTTTTTATTTACTAAATATATAATAAGGGAGCCCTATGAAATAGAATTATAATTTACCAAGATACATATTTCTTAGATATATTTGTGAAGTCTTTGAAAATTTAATAGAGCTAAGTATAAAATAAATTTATCTTTAAGGAATTTTTACCATTCGATTGCCCAAAGAAACTCCTGGCCAGCATTTTGAGGGGCTGAACATGTTAACTGCTCTTCTGGCACCAAGAAAATCCAGGACTGCAAAACCGCTTGTGGAAGAAATAGGTATGTTTATTGCAGTTAAGAAGAAATAAAGATAAACAGAGTATTTGGAATGCTGAGTTTCTAGGGGAAAAGGAATATAGCAGATAGGAAATTGGAGAAAAATCCTTCAGGTGACAAGGTAAGGACCTCACATGAAAATGCAAAAATAGCTCATTTGGTGGCATACAGTTTAAAGACAAAAAGAACTTTATTGAACCAGTATGTCAGTCGTGTTTTTGGACCAGTCAAAACAGCACCTCAGTCGTTTGCAAAATCATGGCCTCTCGAGCTTAGATCAGAAGTTTATGATTCAGTGAGTTACATAAAATGAACACCACCTGGGTCAAGAAATGGAACATTTCCAATACCCTGGGATCCTACCCGAGTCTCCTCCTGGTCACTTCTCCCTCCCTCCTCTCAAGGTTACTTCTACCCTCAGTTTTACCTGCTTTTGAATTGTGTCTGTAATTCAGATGGTATGTGCTCTTTTTTGTCTGGCTTCTTTCACTTCATATTCTTGTGAGATTTATCCATTTATAGCTGAGGTTTTTTGCTTTCATTGCATTTATCATTTTTACATCCTACTATTGATGGGCTTTTGGGTTGGTTCTTTTTTTTTTTTTTTGGCTATTAAAAATAGTGGGGCTCTGCATATTCTTTTTTCCTATACTTTTTCCCCCCCAAGTTGTACCTAGGAGATCCAGTACTTGAACAAATTAATATTTAACATATTCAGGTGCATCTGAGGTTTCTGAGGGAGGAGTAGAAGATGAGGATGAAGAATTCGACTGGGAAATTGAACAGTCCCCCTATGAAGAGGCATCAGAAAGTGCTCTGAGTCCTCAGTACCACTATGGCTTTGGAAACTTACGATCCGGAGTGTTTCAGCGGTTACAGGTACGTTGTCTTTGTAAAACACCTTGGTGCATAGGGTTTTACTGTTCGGATAGTTTAATTTCAGTTCTGCTCCTACTTGGAGGTTTTTTATGAAGATTGTAGGAGGTGACGTACTTAGAGCACAAATCACAGCCTCTCGTATGCAGTGGTGACGCAGATGTGTGTTCCTTTCCACTGCTTTGGCTGTTCTGCCCAGTTATACTGCGCTTACAGATGTCAGATGTCCTGTTCCTTTCTTTTTTCTCCACTTCATTCAGTATTCTAGACATGAAGTTTCCAGAATACAAAACGGAACTCCTCTCTCCTCATACTTCCTGGAAATCTTTGTTTTATACTTCTGAAAAATGAAAATGATTACATGATGTCTCTTCTCTTTTATAAATATAAATGAGACGGAATGTTCCCGGTGAGAGTGAATTTTTTGTCTTTGGATCAAATTGTTTAGTTCTTGGTGTACAGTAGGCACTTTTGTCTATTTACTCTTGGTGGGGGTTGAATGTAATCTCTTGTTAAAACCCGATCATTTGTCACTTAGGCTAAAAAGGAATGACATCACTCTCTCTTCCTCAAAACACATAGGAAATTCTACTTTATTTTAGGCTATGTGGGGAGAATGAAATAGAGAGGAGAGAGTTTTGAACTATTTTGTCCCTATATTGTTTTATAGAAAAATGCATCCTTAGAATGTTGTATAATGAAATTGTAAACCATTAACTTGGGTTTTTTTGTTTGTTTTTAAGTGAAATAAACCACAACAAACAGCTTTTTTTTTTTTTTTTAACTTTATCCCTGCCTGGGAAGAAAATGTTAAATCTGTTTAGAGTATGGAGTGTGGCTTATTGTAGTGAGACATTTGAATCTACTAAGGAACGGTTTACCTATGTTTTAGTCCCACGTCTACTGTTGTTTAGATTTGGGATGACAGGCCAATTACTTGACTACAAACAAGTTTTGTCTCCTCTTTGTCAAATAGGGATAAATTTGCTCACCTACTTTGTAAGACCATTTAGAAAACTTAAGGAGATTGTGAAACTCTTCGAAACTCTACATTGTGAAAACTCTTTGGAAAGAAAGACTAGGACGCTAGAAAGACTTCTGCCCTTGAAAAATATAAAATGTGCTCGAGACTCCTGGAAGAGAACAAAATTGGGATTTATTTGAGCAAATAATGCTGATTAGATATTCCCTTCAAAACCCTTTTTTGCTGAATTATAGTCTGTCTGTATTCTCTCTCCCTAATCACATTTGCTCGTCATCTCTGAGGTAGTAAGAATAGAGTCAGGTTTTGTCTATAGCAGAAACTACAGTGAATGGACCTCAGTTGGTTAGTCGAGAGCCACTCTGAGGTCAGTCAGTCATGGGCTTACCTGTCTCAAGCTCTGAACGATAATTCAAGTCACGCAGACTAAGTACAGATTGTACATTCAGATGGAATGTCATTTCTGAGGCCAGGGAACTTGGTTTCTTGCCACTGCCATTGAGGAAAGATCCTTTCAAGGGATTTCTGCCAGTTTGGTGAGAAGCTGCCAGAATGCCGTAATGTGAGCCTAGGCCAAGTCCTTTAAGTCACAAGTTCTTGAATCTGTTGAAGATGTTCAATAAGTAATTTAGGTTTATTTTTAAAAAAAATATTATGAAATATTCTTTATGTCTTTCTGAATGTCTTATGTAAGGCACCAAATCTCTAGATACCTGTCACTCAGCTTAGAAAGGAAAACATCTCCATAGTTGGAGCCCCTCATTGTGTCATCTGTTTCCGCCTCAGAAGTGAACCACTGAATATGATGTTTATTACTCCCGAGCATTTAGCTTGATTATCCAAAATCTTTAAACTGTTCAAATTTTAATTGAATGAACATTGCAGTTCTAAACAGTTTGCATATTTCCCTCAACATAGGGAAAAAGATCTACTCGTGTGAGAACACGCTGAGGGATGATATAACTAGTAATACTACTACTAGTACAGGTTCATAACTCATGTCTGTAGTATTGGGATCACAGAAAGTTCTGGAAATGCACATTTTTTTGTATTCAGTTTGGTGGCAAAACCTGATCTGAACTGCTGTCTTTCAGTAGTTTTTTTAAATCCACTTGGTGTGCATATTCACAAATTTTGCTATAGAAATAGTAATGTATTTGAATACGGGGTGCTGCCCCAGACTTAGAGGGGGTTAAATAAAATGTGAAATGTATGTGTACCATGTCACTTTTTGAAACTCTTCAAAAAGTCTGAATTCTGAAGTTCACCCCTCTCAAGGGGATCTGGGTAAGAGGTGTGGACCTCCAGTGTCCATGCATTGACAGCTAACATTGACTATGTCCCTGTGCCAGGCACTGTGCTGGGCTCCACATGACTATTCTATCCTGGTATTATTGCTATTATTTATCTACCTTTTACCAGTGGACAAACCAGTAGACATGGCTTTAAAGAATAGTATATTTTCTTACATGAATAAAATTAGAAGACTTGGTGTCCTTCATGACATTAGGAAACATTTATTTTTATTTATTTATTTCTGAGAGAGAGCGCACAAGAGCGTGTATGGGGGGAGGGGCAGAGGCAGAGGGAGAGAGAGAATCTCAAGCAGACTCCCTGTGGAGCACAGAGACTGAAGTGAGGTGGGGCTTGATCCCACAACACGAGACCACGAGCCGAAATCAAGAGTTGGCCACTTAGACTGAGCCATCCAGGCTCTCCTCTGTTCTCCCTGTGATATTAGGAAATACGAGAAGTTTCAAAATCATATGTAAACCAGAGTGCACCCCCTCTGGGGTATTAAGGTAGATGTGTTTTATGAGATAGTGGCACAAAAATCTCACATACTTGGTATTCCTCACAGAATTCTTCTGCATTTATGACTGCTCTATTTGTGACAGTCACACCGTGTGGTTAAAACTGAGTGATCACGTAAGGTTAGTGGTATGACTCTCTCTCTGCTAGTGGCGCAGCTGGAAGAAACTGAAATGATTGCTGCACTAAGAAATTTGAGAACATCTCTTCTATTTTCAAATGACGTATTTAAGAAGCGTCACCATTTTCTCAAATACTGTTTTCTCACAAGTTTAGAGTTTCTCTCATTCTGCCTTTGGGTGAGAAAATATCCATGAAGTTTTGTTGATGGCTCATATTTTACTCATTTTTTTTTTTTTTACAGTTTGTTTTTTACCCCTAAGTGAAAAATAGCTTTATTTTCTCTAATGATAGAAGCCATATAAATTCATCATGAAAGTACAGCAAAGAAAGCGTAACATCCATAATTCCAAGACCCAGGTATCTTCTCTTAATTGAATAATTTAACCCTTTATGGGGAGGTTTAGTCTTTCATATTTTTTTCCCTCCAACCATTTATGTTTGCTTGGAAACTTCTGTATTTCATACTGATAATGAGAAGAAAAATAAGTATTTTTTTGCTGAAACAAATTCTTTTTAATATATCTCCCCCCACCCCTCCCCTTTTTCCTTTCCCTTCTGAAATTGCTGCCAGCCACCAGGGTGCCTTTGGAAAACTGCCCTGGCTGCTCAAAGTCAGGCCTTCCCAACAAGCTTTAGGGCGGTGGTGGCTGCCAGGAGCAACAATCCTAGAGTCTCTGGGCGCCAGCCCAGCAAGCTCCTGGGACCACTGCTGCCAGCAGCCACAGGACGCCGGCTTGCTGGCCCTTTCCTTCCCTCAGCTGCACCAGGAACCCAAGGCTATTGTTTCCAGGAGACCTACTGGCCAGATGTGCACACAGTTCTTCATTTTCTCTCTGGAGACTCTCTGCCCTGGCTGTGCCAAAACTTCACATAAGCCTGATTTAAATCCTACTCGACCTCTTCTTGGCAATACCACTCTTTAAATGGCTCTAGTAACAGGGGCCACAGCAGTGCTTTAAAAAAGAGAGGGAATCACTTCTGTTCTGCTGTAGCCAAACATTTCCCAACCTCTTATCTTTCTACCTTTGGTTGCTTGATGCTGTAGACGGATTTCTCTACTCCAGGCTAGCTTTGCTTCATAGTGTGTTCCAGTGCCTCTTGAGGGTCCAGTTGGAACAGAGCCAGTGTGCGACTGTGCGTAGGACAAGCCTGGTGGAGCTTGTACTGCTGTGGACATCAGTGTTCTTTGGGGTACAGGCTGCATAGCTACATGTGGAGGCCCTGATTCTGGAAGCAAGGGGAAAGAGGAGGGAGAGAGGAAGGATAGCTGCATTCTTACTGTCTAATTCCCATTCCCCTGAGAGCAGGAACCTTGTCTTTGTGTTTATTTCTGGATCTCTGGCCCCCTGAGCAGGCCCTCGCACAGTATTTGTTGAATGAATGATTTAATACTGAAGGCCAGGAACGGTTTTGGGGATACAGTGAGGCAGAAGATTGAGCAGACTCCTGTCCTTGTGAAATCTTCTAGTGGGGAGATAGACAGTAATCATGTAAACAACAAATAAGAGAATTTCAGATAGTGACAAGTGAAGGAAAGGATGGGGTGATGCGAGAGCTGGGGGAGGTGGGTATTACTTTGATGAGGAGGCCCAGAGAAGGCCCCTTGGAGGAGGTGACATTTGCATGGAGTCTTGAATGAAGAGAAGTGTACTATAAATGCAAAGACTCAGAGTTGTAGAAATGGAAGGAAGTCTGCTGTGTGGCTTGGGGGATTTGAGCCAGAAGGGGAAGGTAGGAGGTGAGGGTGAAGTGCAGGACAGGGGCTGGATTGTGCAGAGCTGTGAGCTGTGGGAAAAGTCTGGGGTTTTTCTCAGTGCAATTAGTATTTTGAAATGCCTTTGGTTCCTTTAGTCCATTTATCCTTTGAAATATAGAGATACCTACAGAAACTCCCAGATTATACCCCACTTGTGACCTTATATCTGGTCCAGGTGAAATAGTGAAGTGGCACATTTTCATCCCTATTTTTTTCTCTTTATTGCTGTGGGCAAGTAAGGAAATGGCAGGGGAGGGACGATAAGTATTCTCAGTAGGAAGGCGGCCAGTGACTAGCAGGGAAGAGCAGTAGAACAGGCAGATGGAGAGAAAGGAAAACAACCTCACTGAATGTCTCAAGCCCTGTACTTGATGCCTTACTCATATTATTTCATTTAATCCTCATCACAGCCTGTGGTAGACAGAATAATGCACCTTTTTTTTTTTTTTTAAAGATTTTTATTTATTTATTTGACAGAGATAGAGACAGCCAGCGAGAGAGGGAACACAAGCAGGGGGAGTGGGAGAGGAAGAAGCAGGCTCATAGCAGAGGAGCCTGATGTGGGGCTCGATCCCGTAACGCTGGGATCACGCCCTGAGCCGAAGGCAGGCGCTTAACCGCTGTGCCACCCAGGCGCCCCATGAATAATGCACCTTTCAACCCCATTCTCTAAGATGTCTGTGTGCCAGTCCCCGGAGCATGGGAACATGTCACATTACGTGGCAGCAGGGACTTTGCACATGTGATTAACTTAAGGATCTTCTGATGGGGAGATGATCCAGCATGATCCAGGTAGGCCCTATCCAGTACAGCGTCCTTGTAAGAAGGAGCTAAGAGTCAAAGTGGAAAAAGAGGCCACGTGACGACAGAAGCCGAGGGAGGAAGGGCATTGTCATGGGGGGGCCACCAGCCAAGGAATGAGGAAGCCCCTCTCCAGGATGGAAGGGGCAAAGCAAGTGATTGTCCCCTAGAACCTTGAGAAGGAACCAGCCCTGCCTTCCCCTCGTTTTAGCCCAGTGACAGTGACTCTGGACCTCGGAGCTCCCGAACTAGACAAGGATACGTTTGTGTTGTGTTAAGCCACTAAGTTTGTAGTAACTTGTTAACAGAAGCAAGAGAAGAGTAGTACCCAGCCCGATGATGGAGGTGTGGCCAGACAGGTTCACGGAGAGGAAGCTGAGGTTCAGGGAGGCTGAACCGTTGGCCTGGAACAGTCTTTGCACGGTCACAGTTTCTCTGTTGCATCAGGCTGCTTTCAGAAATGTGTGTGTGTCTGTGTGTACATGTATGTACATGCAGGGAACTCCTTGGGGCAAGGAGGAGAGGAAGTGGGTGACTCGGGTGCTGGGGAGAAGGACTTGGGGTCTGTGGGCAGGAAATGACTCTTATAGTCGTCATCTAGCTGAGGTGAGTCCTGTGTGTACAGTACAACTTGACTTCTCCCGCCAGGGCCTATGTCAGCGCCTTTTCCAGCTCTGTGCCTGGAGGAGCTAATTTCTGGTGGGCGAGCAAGTAGGGAAGAGAAGAGTCCAGGTTGTCCTGCTTGGGGAAGAGATGTTTTTGGTGGATTAAAATGGAACTCTGAAAGCATTTTCCCATGAAAACATTGCCACGGGGTTGTTAAACTCTTTGTATCAAGAGTATTCTATTTAGGGGCGCCTGGGTGGCTCAGTCGTAAGTGTCTGCCTTTGGCTCAGGGCGTGATCCTGGCGTTCTGGGATCGAGCCCCACATCGGGCTCCTCCGCTGGGAGCCTGCTTCTTCCTCTTCCACTCCCCCTGCTTATGCTCCCGCTCTCCCTGGCTGTCTCTCTCTGTCAAATAAATAAATAAATAAAATCTTAAAAAAAAAAAAAGAGTACTCTATTTAAAGTTTATTATTAATTGAGTAAACTTGTGGGTTACCATGAGCATGTAACTACTACTTATAATAGTATTTCTATAGGAAAATATGTTCTTAATTTCCCGAAAGTGAATGGTAAAGGGACTTTTGGAATGTAAAATTTAATTTGGGGACCACCAGTAATCTGGTTTTTGCCTAGAATGGTTGTAGTTAGAAGTGATAACATGTTCTGAATGTGACTTCTACAAAGTTCTATGGACCCTTTCACAGTATTAGAATGTGCTTAGATTAATTGATACTACTTGAGCTAAGTGGGTTGTGGTAGGAATGAGAGAGGTTTTTTTTGTTTGTTTTAATGCACAAATTTTGATTGTGTGTGTGTGTGTGTGTGTGAAGTGTGTATCCTAGTGTCGCCTTCAGTTTAGCTCATTTCCTTGTAGGGAGTTTACCTTATAGCTCTCGACTCTAAGCTTGATTATTAGGCACTAACCTGTCTGTTTCATTTACAAATCTTGTTTTCAGTTTGACTTCACCACTCTGTCAAGTTATTTCCCTTGATTTCTTTTCAGCTAATACTGTTGAAAGTTCTTCCAAATTCCATACTTCTTACTTGTGGCCAATAACTGGAATGGGGAGGTTGAAGAAAGAAAAAAAGGTATAACTTTAGGAATATTTTGCATTGTGTGAGGTTTCTTGGCTTCATAATTCCAACCACAATCTAAAAAGCTCTATGGTATCCCACACAGTTTTCCTCCTCGACCTGTTTTCGGGAGGTTTTGGCCTAGGAGCCATGCTTTATATCAGTTGTGTATACAACCAGGTGAAGATTTTTACAGTAAAGTTGAGTATTACTTAGAATTAGATTTTTAAACTTGAAAATGGAAAGTCATATACATTAAAATTGCTCTTAAAAATTCTTAAATTTGCTTATAAAGTAGAACGCACACAGTTTTGTATATAAGTTTTATTTGTAATCCTTACTGAAACCAGCTGAGTTAGACCTTAGGAAGAAACAGAAGGGAAGTCTATGTGTTGATGTTCAAACCATAGATATTCAAACCATTTTGCTTGTTAAAAGAAGACAATTTTCGGCACTCCTGGATGTCTCAGATGGTTAAATGACTGCCTTCGGCCCAGGTCATGATCTCCAGGTCTTGGGATTGAGCCCCATGTGGGGCTCCCTGCTCAGCAGGGAGTCTGCTTCTTTCTCTGCCTCTCCCCCCTGCTCCTGCTCTGTCTCTGTCTCTCTCAAATGAATAAATAAAATCTTTAAAAAAAAAGAAAACAAGACAATTTTCAGTGAATACAAACAGATTTTTATTTAACACTTCAGGAAGCAAACAGTCTCCATTCAGAGAATTGCAAAATAGGGCCAAAAGCAGAAAGCTTTTATAGGGTAAAGAATAAAGAACAAGGAAGAGAAAGATAGGAAATATCTGATTGGCTACACAGTCCACCTTGTTTTGGGTGAGATGGAGCAAGGAAGGAAGTACAGCGTCCAAGGTTGACTTGGCCTCTAGAGATTGGCTCACTGGATGTACTGCGTTTCTGGTCAAGCAGAGATTTACAGACACGTAAAAGTTATCTCTGTTTGCTGACGTGGCAGGAGCACCTCCATCTTACTGTCTAGAAATTTATTTAAGCATGCTGTTAATAACTTTCAAATTTTTATGAGTAAATGGGGAAGAGATGAATTGTGTTCCTGCTTGCTTGCATGGGTTTATTGTTGTTGTTGTTGGTGTTGTTTTTTGATGATGAACTTTTATTTTTTTATTTTTATTTATTTTTTTTTATTTTAATGTTTTTTTATTATATTATGTTAGTCACCATACAGTACATCCCCGGTTTCCGATGTAAAGTTCGATGATTCATTAGTTGCGTATAACACCCAGTGCACCATGCAATACGTGCCCTCCTTACTACCCATCACCAGTCTATCCCATTCCCCCACCCCCCTCCCCTCTGAGGCCCTCAGTTTGTTTCTCATAATCCATAGTCTCTCATGCTTCATTCCCCCTTCTGATTACCCCCCCTTTCTTTATCCCTTTCTTCCCCTACCGATCTTCCTAGTTCTTGTGTTCCACAGATGAGAGAAATCATATGATAATTGTCTTTCTCTGCTTGACTTATTTCACTTAGCATTATCTCCTCCAGTGCCATCCATGTTGCAGCAAATGTTGAGAACTCGTTCTTTCTGATAGCTGAGTAATATTCCATTGTATATATGGACCACAGCTTCTTAATCCAGTCATCTGTTGAAGGGCATCTCGTTTCCTTCCATGATTTGGCTATTGTGGACAATGCCGCTATGAACATTGGGGTGCATATGGCCCTTCTCTTCACTACGTCTGTATCTTTGGGGTAAATGCCCAGTAGTGCAATGGCTGAGTCATAGGGTAGCTCAATTTTTAACTTTTTAAGGGACCTCCACACTGTTTTCCAGAGTGGCTGTACCAACTTGCATTCCCACCAACAACGTAGGAGGGATCCCCTTTCTCCACATCCTCTCCAACAATTGTTGTTTCTTGCCTTGTCAATTTTTGCCATTCTAACTGGCGTAAGGTAGTATCTTAGTGTGGTTTTGATTTGAATTTGCCTGATGGCTAATGATTTTGAACATTTTTTCGTGTGTCTGTTAGCCATTTGTATGTCATCATTGGAAAAGTGTCTGTTCATATCTTCTGCCCATTTTATGATTTGTTTATTTGTTTCTCGTGTATTGAGTTTGAGAAGTTCTTTGTAGATCTTGGATACCAGTCTCTTATCTGTAGTATCATTTGCAAATATATTCTCCCATTCGTGGGCTGCCTCTTAGTTTTTTTGACTGTTTCCTTGGCTGTGCAGAAGCTTTTTATCTTGATGAAGTCCCACAGGTTCATTTTATCTTTTGTTTCTCTTGCCTTTGGAGATGTGTCATGAAAAAGGTTGCTTTGGCCGATGTCGTAGAGGTTGCTGCCTATGTTCTCCTCTAGGATTTTGATGGATTCCTGTCTCAAATCAAGGTCTTTCATGCATTTGGAGTTTATTTTTGTGTATGGTGTGAGAGAGTGGTCAAGTTTCATTCTTTTGCATGTAGCTGTCCAATTTTCCCAGCACCATTTATTGAAGAGACTGTCTTTTTTCCACCGGGTGTTTTTTCCTGCTTTATCAAAGATTAGTTGCCCAAGAGCCGAGGGTCCATTTCTGGGTTCTCTATTCTGTTCCATTGGTCTATGTGTCTGTTTTTGTGCCAGTACCATGCTGTCTTTGGGATCACAGCTTTGTAGTACAGCTCGAAATCCGGCATTGTGATGCCCCCAGCTTTGTTTTTCCTTTTCAACAGTTCCTTGGAGATTCGGGGCCTTTTCTGGTTCCACACAAATTTAAGGACTATTTGTTCCAGTTCTTTGAAAAATGTCCTCGGTATTTTGATCGGGATAGCATTGAAAGTGTAGATTGCTCTGGGTAGCATGGACATTTTAACTATGTTAATTCTTCCGATCTATGAGCATGGAATATTTTTCCATCTTTTTGTGTCTTCCTCAATGTCTTTCAAGAGTGATTTATAGTTTCTAGAATATAGGTCCTTTACATCTCTGGTTAAGTTAATTCCAAGGTAACGTATGGTTTTTGGTGCTATTGTAAATGGGATGGATTCCCTAATTTCTCTTTCTTCAGTCTCATTATTCATGTATAGAAATGCAACTGATTTCTGAGCATTGATTTTGTATCCCGCCACATTACTGAATTGCTCTATAACTTCTAATAGTTTGGGAGTGGATTCTTTTGGGTTTTCCATATAGAGTATCATGTCATCTGCGAAGAGAGACAGTTTGACTTCTTCTTTGCCGATTTGGATACTTTTATCCCTTTTCGTTGTCTGATTGCTGTTGCAAGGACTTCTAGTACTGTTGAATAATAGTGGCGAGAGTGGGCATCCTTGTCGAGTTCCTGATCTTAAGGGAAAGGCTTCCAGCTTTTCCCCATTGAGAATAATATTTGCTGTAGGCTTTTCATAGATAGCTTTTATGAGATTGAGAAATGTACCCTCTATTCCTACACTCTGAAGGGTTTTAATCAGGAAAGGATGCTGTATTTTGTCAAATGCTTTTTCGGCATCAATTGAGAGGATCATATGGTTCCTGAGTCTTTTCTTGTTGATATGATGTATCACGCTGATCGATTTGCGAATATTGAACCACGCTTGCATCCCAGGGATGAATCCCATTTGGTCATGATGGATAATCCTTTTAATGTACTGTTGGATTCTATTAGCCAGGATCTTGTTGAGGATTTTGGCATCCATATTCATTAGGGAAATCGGTCTGTAATTCTCCTTTTTGATGGGGTCTTTGCCTGGTTTGGGAATCAAGGTAATATTGGCCTCATAGAATGAGTTTGGTAGCTTTCTTTCTGTTTCTATTTTTTGAAATAGCTTTAGGAGAATAGGTATTATTTCTTCTTTGAATGTTTGGTAAAATTCCCCAGGAAAACCATCCGGGCCTGGAGTTTTGTTATTTGGAAGGTTGTTTATCACTGACTCAATCTCTTCATAATTGATTGGCCTGTTTAAAAATCAATTTCTTCCTGTTTCAGTCTTGGAAGTTTATAGGTTGCTAGGAAGGCCTCCATCTCTTCCAGATTGCTTAATTTATTGGCATATAGCTGTTGATAAAAGTTTCTAATAATCTTTCCAATTTCATTAGTGTTGGTCGTGACCTCTCCTTTTTCATTCCTAATTTTATTAATTTGGGTCCTTTCTCTATTCTTTTGGATAAGTCTTGCAAGCGGTTTGTCAACTTTATTGATTCTCTCAAAGAACCAGCTTCTAGTTCTGTTGATCTGCTCCACTGTACTCCTGGTTTCTAATTCATTGATTTCTGCTCTAACCTTGGTCAACTGCTTCCTCGTGCGTGGATTAGGCCTGTCCCTCTGTTGCTGTTCCAGCTTCTTGAGGTGAGAATATAAAAACTGCATTTTAGATTTTTCTATTCTTTTGAGTGAGGCTTGGATGGCTATGTATTTCCCCCTTAGGACTGCCTTTGCAGTATCCCATAGGTTTTGGACCGTTGTGTTTTCATTCTTGTTGGTCTCCATAAATTGTTTAAATTGATTTTTGATTTCCTGGTTTATCGAGTCATTCCTGAGCAGGATGGTTCTTAGTCTCCAAGTGTTTGAGTTTCTTCCAAATTTTTCCTTGTGGTTGAGTTCCAATTTCAGAGCGTTGTGGTCTGAGAATATGCAGGGAATAATTTCAGTCTTTTGGTATCGGTTGAGACCTGTTTTGTGTCCCAGAACATGGTGTATTCTTGAGAATGTTCCATGGGCATTAGAATAGAATGAGTATTCTTTGGTTCTGGGGTGTAGTGTTCTATATATATATATCTATGAGGTCCAACTCGTCGAGTATGGCATTCAAAGCCTTTGATTCTTTGCTTAGTTTTTGCCAGGGTGTTCTGTCTATTTCTGATAGTGGAGTGTTGAGGTCCCCTACTATTAATGTATTTTTATTTATATGTCTCTTTATTCTGGTTAAGAGTTGGCTTGTGTATCTTGCTGCTCCCCTGTTGGGGGCATATATATTTATAATTGTCATAGCCAGTTGTTGGATATATCCTTTAAGAATAATATAGTGCCCTTCTGTGTCTCTAACTATAGTCTTTAGTTTAAAATCCGGTCTGTCTGATATGAGAATTGCTACCCCAGCTTTCTTTTGAGGTCCATTGGCGTGAAAGATGGTATTCCATCCCTTTATTTTCAGTCTGGACGTATCTTTAGGTTCAAAATGAGTCTCTTGTAGACAGCAAATGGATGCATGGTCATGTCTTTTTATCCAATCTGCAACCCTGTGGCGTTTTATAGGAGCATTTAGGCCATTTACATTAAGACTGATTATTGAGAGATATGATTTTAATGATGCCATGGTGCCAGTAAAGTCTTTGTTTCTATAGATTGTGACTTTCTGTTCTGTATCAGTCTTGGGGCCGTTTTACTTTTATAGAACCCCCCCTTGATATCTCCTGTAGGGCTGGTTTCGTGGTTACGAAATTGGTCAGTGACTGGCGATTCTGGAAGGTCTTTATTTCTCCATCAATTCTGAATGACAGCCTTGCTGGATAAAGGATCCTTGGCTGTATGTTTTTCTCTGAAAGAGCTTTAAAAATGCCCCCCCAACCCTTTCTCTCATTCCAGGTCTGTGTAGACAGGTCTGATGTAATTCTGATACCTTTGCCTTGGTACGTGAGAAATTTCTTTGCCCTGGCCACTTTCAGTAGTGTATCCTTGGATCTAATATTTGTGAAATGCACTATGATGTGACGTGGCGTAGGTTTGTTGTGGTTGAGCTTGGGAGGGGTCCTCTCTGCCTCTTGAACATGAATGTTTGTTTCCCCTGCTAGATTAGGGACGTTTTCAGCTACAATTTGTTCAAATATCTCTTCTAGACCTCTGTTTTTCTCCACCCCCCCGGGGATGCCGATGATTCTGACATTGGAACGTTTGAGTCAGTAATCTCCCGTAACCTACATTCCTGAGTGTGGATTTTTTTGAGTCCAGATTCTATTTTAGCTTTTTCTTCTACTAACCCATCCTCCAATTCGCTGATACGTTCTTCTGCCTCATTCACCCTGGCCGCCAGAGCCTCCAGTTTTGACTGCATTTGGCTCATAGAATTTTTAATTTCTGCCAAATTTGCTCTCATTTCTGCCCTTAGAGATTCTATTTTCTCATTAACATTTTCGTTAATACTTTTTTCAAGTCTACACATCATCTTGACCATCGTTACTCTGAATTCCATTTCTGATAATTTGGTTATATCCATATTCATTAGTTCTGTGGCAGAGACCACAGACTCATTGTCTTTTCTTTGCTGGGGGAGACTTCTCCTTCTCGTCATTCTGATGAGGAGAGATTGCAGGGTTGTCCAGAGCCCAAATTATTGACTGGGACCCAGGCAGTGCGCCATTGTTTTATAGGGATCTTAGGGATGTGGGCTTCTTGATTTTTCAGCCTGCCTTCTGGGGGAGGGGCCTGCCACGCCGATACTTAGGCAACCCTGTTTGGGTAGAGTCTCCGTGTCCCCTGTGAGGGGGGATGGGGATGGGCACATTGTGAGCCGGTGTTCCCAGGCTTTTGTTCTCTGGCGGCTTTCCCTGGCGGTTTGCTGTGCCTCTTCTCAGAGTCAGAGCAGCAGTGGCCGAATCTCAGCCTCTGTCTCAGAACAGAGGGATCGTGGACTGTTCTCCACTGATGTTCTGGCCACTTTAACTCTGTTTCTGTTGTGCTGCTCAACCCTGCAGCATCCCGGGATGTGTGCCCCACACCCGGCATCCCAGCCCTCACTTCCAGGGCCGGCGTGTCTCTGCCCTTTGTGTTTCTAACGCCGCCAGCCGCCAGCTGCTCCGTGCGCTCTGAAGCTCCGGCCCTCAGTCTGGTCGCGTGTGCTCCCAAGCTCACGGTCTCAGTCTGCTCTCTCGCGGGTGCCGGTCCGCGAGTCCGCCCGCTCCCCCGTGCAGGTGGCTACCGCTTCCCAGCGCCCAGACGTGGCGGCTCCCTCCCCCTTCCATTTATCTTCCGATATCTGTGCGCGGTCTCACAGCTCTCTGCTTCGTACCTCAATACTCAGTGCTGGAGATGTTCATTTGTAGAGATCCAGATGCATCTTCCTGCGTCTCAGGCTGCTTCTGTGGATGTTCAGGCTGGTCTGGTACCTATCCAGCTCGACTCAAGGGACCGGCTGAAAAAGGGGTCCCCTACTCCTCTGCCATCTTAACTCAGCCCTCAGTATGTCTTGATGATGAACTTTTATAGCTCTTATATCTATTGATCACTTTGTTGTAAGGATTAAAAGAGAATTCATGTGAAAGCTTCCAGCAGGGCCTGGCAAGCAATAGGTGTTCAATAAACATTTGCTGGATTTGAATCAAAATATCACAGGTAGTATGATCAGATGGTTCCTTTGTTTGGCCTTTCGTGCAAAATTAGAATTTTCAATGACGAAATGGGAGATAGCAATTATTCTTTCTTTTCTGGGTATTCTTAGGATGAATTGAGTGATGTTATTGATATTAAGGATCCAGATTTCACTCCTGCAACGGAAAGAAGGCAGAAACGTCTGGCTGCTGAGCTGGCCAAATTTGATCCTGATCATTATCTGTGAGTATTGAGTTTTTTGAGGATTAAATAATTGACTTGACATTGATTTGAAAATTTTTGTATGTCTTCTTGAGTATGCTAGGCATGTGGCTTTGGGATTCTAGAAATTAGTGATGGCTCAGAACCTTAATTGACATTTGCATTAACCTACAAAGTTATGCCTCTGTGATCTTTGTAAGATGCGCTTCTCAGTAGGTCATCCGGCAATGGAGAACTCGTAATGTACTTCTTTATGTTTTTTCTCACCAGGCTTAAAAGTAGCACACTGCATTCATGAGAATATTTTTAGTTCTTTTCAGTAGACTTTTTGTTGTAATTAACAGTATATGTAAATGAAAAGATGTTTCAGTTTCTTTAAGAATTTGAATCTACATGTACTGCATTTCTTGGCTGATCCAGGGTTTCCCAACACTTGGTCTGCGAGCACCTGTAATTGAAGGTCTGAGTGTAATTAACAAATAATTATTCATTGTGGTAGGATATAAATAAAATCCAATTTTACGTTTTGCTGTATTTCCCATCTGCTTTAATTGTGTCTTTCACCATAGTGCATCTCTGTCAGGTTTGTATTTGCCTAACGAACTTATCTAGTTAATGGATAGGTAAATAATCACTTTAGGCATTGTAATGTCTCTCATTGGTCACTATAGTAACACTTCTTCCAAGTATGGGATTGTCACCTGGCCTCTGTGGATGCTAGGATGTGAGTTGTATGTTGATAAAGGCCTCAATTATTATTCTAGGCCAACAGTTTCTAAACTGTTATATGTACAGCTGTTATCATCATATTCTCTTATTTTGTATAGTGCTTTCAGCTTATCAAGTGCTCTCAAGTGATTATTTAAATCAGTTTTCACAACGGTTGGGGAAAGAAGGTTAAGGGACTTGCCCAAGGTCATACTACTACTAAGTGGCTCGGTCGGGACTTGAAAAGAGTCTTTCCATTTGTCATTTTGTATTTCCTTTTCATGTACACTATTTCAGTTTAACTGCTGTTGCTCTTGTGATTAACATTCTATCTCCTGTGACACAGTGGGAGACTAATTGGAATGGCAGAAATATATCTTGTGATGTGCAAATGCATTGAGTGATGTGTAGTGATAAATGGTAGAACTATTCAACGTCCTGGGGGGACATGGGTAAGAGCAGGGTATGTTATATTTTGGAGGACATCTGAGAGATTCAGCTCCATTTACATTGCCATTTCTAATTACCTTTATCTCTCCAATTGTGGTTTTAAAGGTCCACTGAAGAGTAATTTGAAGAAACCTATTTAAAATCATGCTGAATATTTAAAGTGGGAAATTTCATTGTCAGCAAATTTCTCGGGCCAGCATGAAAACAGAATGAGTTTTACAAGACTAAAATTTCAAGTGGGAGGGAGCTTAATTAGAAGAACTGCCTATCTCTTCTCTTCTCAAACTGGAAGAATAACTGTATGGCCTGAGAGAATTAGGAAATTGGAATTTATACTTAGCAGTGTGATATTATATGCAGTCCTTATTTTTCTCTATCTTCTGTGTATCCAGAAGCTCATTTTCTTTCATAGTATGCATGAAGTGTTCTTTCCATTTCTGAAGGAGTGGTTTAAATTTAGTCATGGGCAGGTCGGAGAGTGGAAGCCGTGAGGTAAAGGTTCTTTGTGACTTTTCCAGTAGCAGTAGGACTTGGGCTAATTGTCATTTTTGTGTTATTTTGTACTCATTATTTATATTAGCTGAGTCACCCAAATGTGTTAATAATAAATGAAGTGCAAGTAAAGTTCTTTTAAATTTCCAGTTAAAATTTTTTCGCTCAGTGCTTTTTTAATTGTTCTTATTGGTTAATACAGTGGAAGAAAAGGTTTACTTCGATTTTTACCTACATTGCAGGCAATGCATTGCGTGTATTATATTATACATTTATGTACGTAAATGTAATGTACACGTTTAATGCATAATATATATTATGTTAGCATGTACTATATGACACTTTCAAGTTGTTTGACTTATCCTTTACTGGTCATGATGTCTTCTCGTGGTGTCAGGTTTTTTGGGAGCTTAGGGAAAACCAATTTTAAATCCATCCCAAGACAGAACACAGTGAGGTTAATTCATCATATAGAAAAATTCATACATTCCGAAGGCACGTATAAATGACTTAGGATAATAATTATTTTTTAAATCTTTTGTTGTAAATTCTACATGCCATTGTGTGATGTTTTTCCCCACTGTGTGTTTTGCAGCCCAGCAGAATAGTGGGCATGTAACAGATAATCCATAAACATGTATTGTTTTTGGTTATCTATTTTTCTCTATTTGTAACTCCTTTTGAATATTATTTTTACACTACAGTTTGTTGAAGGCATCTTGAAACATTGTTTAATAGGCCTTCCTGTTTTGCTTATCATAGCCAAGTTTTCATATTTCTCTTGCCAAGAGTGCTTTTTTTTTTCCTCCCCCAGGCAAATTATTTTTTAATTGTTGGCATATCTTTTGCCTCAACCAATTCGTAAAATCTACCTGTTTCCTTCTTTGGGAGAAAAGTAGAAGAATTTAGTCAACACTCTAAATACTGTGAGATAAGAAAAGGTGCAGGAAATGATCAGTAGCATTTGGGGTGCCATCTTAAATTGTAACTTTTCAGTACTGTACATTTGTTAAAGAGTTTGGTATACTGATTAGGCTTTTGGATTGATTGAGGAATCTCAAGACTGTAAGTAGTAATGATGAGGGTGGGAAGAGAGTCACCTGCTCCCAACATGGCTCTTTATTCAAAATGGCAAGCTTAGGGAAAAGCATTAGAGTAAAATTTCATCTATTCATTCTTTCGCATGTGCCCTTACTTGGTCAACAAATACTTGTTTGGATGAACTGTATGCCAGGTAGCGTCACAGACACTGAGGATTAGTGTGAATATGACAAGGTCCCTGCGCTCATGGGGTTCCCATTCTAGTGGGGACGCAGACAATATTTTGATTGTGGTAAGTGCTCTGAAGAAAAGCCACATTGTTAAGGGTTTAGAAAGCGACTGGGTATTCGCCCACTCCTCTATTGCAACATGTCCAGAATCGAACTTCTCATTTTTACTTGGAAAGTCTTCCTGAATTTTCTGTTTGGTGGAGTGTACCATTTTTCACACCTGTCACCCGGGGTAGAAACATTTGTCTTTTAAGTGGTACCATTTATCTCTTTACTGTTTCCTTCACTCGGTCCCTTTCTGGTCCTCATATGCGTCTGCCTTAGCGCAACAGTCGTATTTGGCATCTCCTCCAGCCTGGACTTCTGCAGATCCATCCACCGTAACGCCAGCAGTATAATGTCTTAAGTACTGAAAATGAACATCTGCTTAAAATCTTACAGGGTTCTCCATTGCTTAAAGCATAAGCTTCTACCTCCTTAGGACGGCACAGAAAGTTCTCTGTGATCTGGACTGTGCCTGCCTCTGGAGCTTCTCTTCTGCCTCTCCACCCACAGTTTACACTGCAGCAGTAATGAATTTTAGTATTTTTCCACCTGTACCACACCACTTCTTGCATATTTTTTATTCATGATACTCCCTTGGTAGCTGTTTTCTTCCCTGCCCCACCTTGCTTGAACAACTTTTACTTATCCTTTAAGACTGAACTCCGTTGTCATCCCCTGGTGCCCTCCCTCTCAGACTGGCAGAGCAAACCCTCCTCGGTGCTCCCAAGTTACAGCTCATCTTGATTGTACAGCGTTCTGTATTTGTACCATTCCCATTACATTGTGGAGCCCTGAAGGGCCAGGAGCAGCTTACTGATTTTCATCTGCCTGATGCTGCTTGTGTACAGGGCACTCAGTAAATGCTCGTTGAATGAACGATGCTTAAAAACTTGGAAATAAATTTATTTTGTAAAGTAGAACATTAGGTCAACCTCAGATCTTGTTCACGAAACTCTTAAACCATGGACAGTATAAAGAATAAACCATCACATTTTAAACTACTGGGGCTCTGTTAGTGAGATTTTACTCAAAGGAGTCATTTAAACATTTTGAAATTTTTGGATGGAGGGCATGGAGGTGGTAGAGATATTTCACAAAGTCATGTTTTGTTTTGTTTTTTTTCCCCATCACTTGTCTCCTAGGGGAAACGCAGGATCTTTTCAGATGGGCTCTTCTACTCTTGCCTTAAATGTCGTCAGCACTCTAGTGTCTGGAGTCCTTTTTTCTCACTCTGCAAGTTCTTGCTGGGCAATTACATGTTCTACTTTGGCGTCCGTCTCCATCTAAACGCTCATGATTCCCATGTGTCTCTCCTGAGCATCAGATAGGTGTGGCTGACTGCCTACCGCAGCAGTCTGTGTATGTCCTCTAAGGACATCTCAAACTCAGCCTGTTCCAAGCAGAAGTCATTCCATCTCCAGACATCTCTTTTTTTTTTTTTTTTTTTAAAGATTTTATGTATTTATTTGACAGAGATAGAGACAGCCAGCGAGAGAGGGAACACAAGCAGGGGGAGTGGGAGAGGAAGAAACAGGCTCATAGCGGAGGAGCCTGATGTGGGGCTCGATCCCGTAATGCCGGGATCACGCCCTGAGCCGAAGGCAGACGCTTTAACCGCTGCGCCACCCAGGCGCCCCTCTCCAGACATCTCTATTAGCGTCCTGTGTTCCTGTCTCATCAGAGAACTGTCATCCACTGAATTGTCTAGGCCGGAATGCTGAGCATAAACCTTGACTCCTGGCTCCCTTTACTGCTGCATCCTAAGAGTTCTGGTTTCTGGCTACAGGTCAGATCCATCCACTTGGCTCCATGTCCATGGCTGCTACCCTCTTCTAGGCCTCCATGATTTCTGTGCCTTGAGACCATTTGCTAGACTGCAGTGAGAGTGATATTCCAAGACACACCAATGTCAGATCTGTATGTAAAACCTTTTAAGTGTTCAGTTGTTTTTAGGGGTAAAAATCCACTAGGATTTTTTTGACATGGCTTATTACAATGTTGTTGTCACTACAACATAATATTTTCAGCTGTTCTCAGATTTTTCCCCCTTAAATGTGCCTTCTTGTTTCCTAGCCTTTGCTAACTATTCTTTCAGCTCAGAATACTCCCCCACCCTTCTTAGTGTAATTAACTGTTAATTATCATTGGCTATTGGTTTAAATACTCTTTTCTCCAGGGACCTTCCCTGTCATCCCAATTTCACTTTGCTGTAGATGCTTGTACTGTTAGGTCATAGCAATTACATAGCACTTGTATTGTGATTGTTGGACTCTCCCATGATGCTGTAAGTTCCCTAAGGACCGTGACTACCTGTGTCTTGTCAGCCGTGTAATCCCACTGCCCAAAATGGAGTTGGAACAGAGCAAAGAGTCGTTGCTTTTTGTTGACTTAGTTAGCATTTTGGCCATTTACTCATATTACTTATGTTTTTGAAATATCTCTCACATATGTGACAAAATTGATATCGAGAATTACTATTTCAAGATCATTGCTATTCAGTTTTGCCCAATATGTACTTTTATTTCCTCAAGCATAAAAATGGAATGTTTATATTGGTTAATAGCTTGAATTCTGGAGTAAGACTAAATTGGGTCCAGATCCTGGCCATATTTCTTACCAGTTCTTTGACTTTGGCCATGATATACAAATTTTCTGACCCTGAGTTTCCACTCATGCAAAATGGGAGAATTAATAATTCCCCCCACCCCTGGGGGTGGTGTGAGGATTCAAGGAAATAATGGGTGAAAAATATTCAGTGCAGTGCTTGGCACATATGAAGAATTCCGTAAGTTATCTTTGATACTTCTTTTTAGAAAGATTTCACTGTTTCAGTTGAAAGAAAAAATATTTCAGATCATAAAACTTTCAGCTAGAAAATCAGTTTATGAAATCAACCAGTTCCTTGAGTTTCTAAGTAACTGAAATATAAATGAATTTTTCACCCAGAGTTATACTTTTTGTCACTCTTTTCCTCTGAATACAGTTTTCAACTTTGAATGTAGGGTTGTAATTTCTGAACGAATGTCCTCCAGGAGTATACTTTGAATATAGCAGTTACTTTTCAAGTTAAAAATGAGAAAGTAGGGGCACCTGGGTGGCTCAGTTGGTTAAGTGTCTGCCTTCAACTCAGGTTGTGATCCCGGCGTCCTGGGATCGAGCCCTGTGTCGGGCTCCCTTCTTGGGGGGGTGTCTGCTTCTCCCTCTGCCCCCCACCTCACTTGTGCTCTCTGTCTTGCTCGTGCTCTCTCTCTCTCATTTAAGTAAATGTTTAAAAACCGAGAAAGTGAAGTACAGGAAAGTTAATTTTCTGTTCTTTACAAAGGTTGCTTTTTTCTTTTTCAATAGTTTTAAGCCAAGAAACTATAAAGATTAGCAGAGCTATGAAAGAGAGATTGCATCTTGGTAGAAAGTATGAAGGCACATGCTAAAAAATACGTATGTGTGTTACGTGTAGCCTTTTGTGGGTGTGCAGTATCCTGTGTTTCCCGTTGATATGTTCATTTTTCTTTGCTTGGTGGAGTTACAAGTTTCTTTCCTTTATTGTAACCTTACCAAAATAGGTGGTACTTACACACCTAGCGGAGGTTCCCCGCTTCGTCTGTTGTGTGTTCAGATTTGCTTCATCCCATGCCACTGCCGTACAGGGGATGGGCTTTCAGGGGAGGACTGGTCTTCTCTGTACCTTGTTTCTGAAGAGAGCAGAAGTGTCAGCTATCCCTTTAGTCAGATGCATAGTTTTCGCTTTATATGGTGATTAGTGACCACAAACAAAGTAAATACAGTGCTTGTTTCCTTGATCTGTACTTTGAATTAATAATCTATATTTCTAGTACTAAATGTGATGAGTTAAGATAAAATTTTAAAAAATGAAAACCAGCCCAGTTCTATATAACACGCTCATTCACTGTTTTCTTTCCAGAGCTGACTTTTTTGAAGATGAGGCTGTTGAACAGGTTTTGAAGTATAATCCTTGGTGGAGTGATATATATTCAGAAATGATGGCCTCTTTGGGAAAGAGTCAGGAGCAAGAAAATCATGCTGCATTAGGTAAGAAACTCAAAATTAGGCTCATTTGTTGACCATCTTCCCTATTATTAAGCACACAATTCTAATTGCTTCATAGAGAGAAGATACTATTTTGGTTTGCTAATTTTGGAAATGTAGTCTTTAGTCTGGACTGGAAAATGGCACTCAGTGATTAGACTTGTCTTGGGACAGTCTTTTGAAGTATGCTTTACTTTTGAATCACTGGGGTCCTTTTTAAAATTTTTATTTTTTAAGTAAATTTAGGGACATGAACACACAGGACATCTGTAGTAGTTAAGTAATCTGCTTGAAAGATCTGAACATTTAGGGGCACCTGGGTGGCTCAATTGGTTGAGTTGGTTGAGCACCTAACTCTTCATGTAGACTCAGGTCATGCTCTCATGGGTCGTAGGACAGAGCCCCCTCACCTGGCTCCACGTCCCACTGGGAGTCTGCTTGGGGATTCTCTCCCTCTGCCCCTCCCTACTCTTGCCCACTTACGTGTGCGTGCACACACAATCTCTTATATAAGTAAATAAATCTTTAAAAAAAAGATCTGAACATTCCTCTCTGGTAAGGACATTTGATATTAGTAATGGTGGAAAAGATCTAGTTTTCATTCCCTTCATTGAATGATTTTAATATATCCTTCCCAGTTTTTTCAGAATATTACTTTTGTATGTTAGAATTTTAAGTTTCGGATAGATCAAAAATAGAAGGCCTGTGTGTTCTGTCATACTGATTTGGCTTTTCTATCTGTATTAAAAAATGAAATTTCAACGTTTAAATGAAAGGAATACACATACATATACACACGTGAATTGGAATATAGAATCTCCTTACTCCTGGGGCGCCTGGGTGGCACAGCGGTTAAGCGCCTGCCTTCGGCTCAGGGCGTGATCCCGGCGTTCCGGGATCGAGCCCCACATCAGGCTCCTCCGCTATGAGCCTGCTTCTTCCTCTCCCACTCCCCCTGCTTGTGTTCCCTCTCTCGCTGGCTGTCTCTATCTCTGTCAAATAAATAAATAAAATCTTAAAAAAAAAAAAAAAAAGAATCTCCTCACTCCAAATTCCTCTTCTTGAAAGTAATCACTGTTCACAGTTTTGGGATGTTTTCAGTAAAGATACCCATATCTGAATATCTGCTGTAAGAAACATGTACGCACAGACTCCTACGCACCCCGTCCTTCCTTCGCTTTCCGTAGTTGGTAGTGGGTGTTGTACATCTTCCGTATCGGCACGTTGTGTATACACGTGAACATTTGGGCTCTTTACTGCTGATGGCCCTTTGGGTAGTTCCCAGTTTTCTGCGGTGGCCTTCTTGGGCACTCCGTCTACAGTAGCTGCAGGTCTGTTGTAGGACAGTATTTTGATTCTCTGTGTAGTAATGCAGTAGTCTGTCATTTCCTCTGTTTCCATTGTCTTAGCATAATGCCTGTTATATAATAAATACTCAGTAAATATTTATAGAATAAATAAATACTGCTGTCAATATTTTTGTAGTTGCGTTTTGTTAAGAGTTTAGGTGATTTCTACCAGATTGAAAAATTGCTACTTTAATCTTTTATAATTGACTCTACTGCAGAAGAGAAACTCATTTATAAGTAATGACTCTTGTTACATTGTTTTCAACAAATCCTTGGTTTTATATTTGATTTGAGTTTAAGAATCTTTCGGAGACATCCCACATTGTATTGATGAATTTTCAGGTAGAGGATTGCTGACACAATGTAGACGGATAACGATCTATGCCATGTGGATCTGTTTGGAAAGCTTGCTCACTCACAAATCCTCAAGGTTATCTAGTGGTCTGTGGTGTGAATCAGCTTCCCCAGTTTCAGTGCAGTATTTTAATGAGGTGGTGTGGGTGGAAATTGGTGGTTGTGCAGTTAAGTTTTCTGTCCACAAGGGTGAGCTAGTTGCCCTAAAAATCAAGAAAAGGCATTCCCTTTGATTTAAATTCTAACTGGCTCTACTTTGATCCATTGTAGCTTGTTCTAGGTCCCGTTTTCTGTGAGAGCCAGCCTTTGAGTTAGGTGGGTTCTCTGTGTATAATTTTAACAGAAGATTAAGCCAGGTCATTGCTTTAACCACTGCCCTTCCTGTCCCTTCATCTTCATCCAACCCAGGGCACGTACCCCAACTGGTGCTTGAGGAACAGTCATAGTCTACTAAGGTAGTATGGTGATTCATTTTAAAAATCACCTTTAAAATTAGCAAGGACATATGATGTAAAGTAGAACTTGAGCTCTGTGTCATTGTACAGAAAGTACCTTTCCCACACGGGATATCCCACATGGGATAGAAGCTAAAGATGGAGTTGGGCGTTAGCGCCTTGCTCCACCGCAGGCTCGTCATGTGATTGTGCATCTTTGCTGGGTTGCTGCCTGCCTCGTAGAGTTGTCTTGACGATTGAATGAGAGGATTTACTTCAAGTCCCTAGCATGTTGTAAATGTTAGAGATTATGATTGTAGAGTAAAACCAATGGCAGGAGAGCCAGGAATTGAATGGCTTCTCTGAGAAATTAAAATTGTTGTACATTTATAAAACTTTAAGGGGGAGTTTTTTGTGATTGAGATTTTTCTTCTTTCCTTTTTTTTTTTTTTCCTCTTGTTCAAGTATTTGAGACACCCAGAATTGGGAAAATAAGTTGAAGTGTGTCGAACCAGGTTGCAGTATGGGAGAAGGGAAATAAACCTTGAAATCCTCAGCCTACTCAGGGAGCATGCTACTCCTGGATTTTCCTCTCCACTTCCTCTTTGTTCTGTGCCTCCCAGGCCTCCTTCCTTTCTGTGTCACGGCAGTGGGGTGTTTTCTCTCTTATGCTCCCTCATCAGCCGTTGCCAGGCAGATAGTACAGCGCAGGTGAGGGCTTACCTTGGATTCATCCTCGTCATAAAATAGTAAGCTAGATTGTTTTGAATTCCAGATAAGGCTTAGATGGTGAACTTCGCTCCCTGTCTTTGCCTCAGTTGTGATTCCTGTTATTTTCATTGTAGCCCTGAGTTACAACATGGAGACTTTTATTAACATTTTCAGTAATGATCCCAGTCTTCCTCCCCCAAAGGCTTGTAAATGGAAGTGTTAAAACGCTGTGCTCCGCCTGAGCTCTGGTTTCATGAGGATGGGCTTACCACATTTCCCATGTTGTCTTTCAGTGGTTAATCTCAGCCCAAGAATCTTGGCACATGGTTGCTTGGTATGACAGCACATAACATTTTTAGTCAGTGAACTTCCTAGCAGGGACATCCTGTTTGGCACCAGTGAGGCCTTCAGTATTTGTGGAGCTAACTGTCAGTGTCAGCTTTGAAAGTTGTAGCACTACAGGGCTACCCGTTTAGGCGAAAGGTTTGAATGCGGCACATTTTCTTCTGGTTGCCTTGATCTGTTTCCAGAAAGTATACAATACAATCGACAGATTAGCATTCCTCTGAGAGGAGCCAGATCAGGGATTATTTACTTGTTGACCCATGGAAGACAGAGATATTTGGGAGGGGGATTAAGAGAGAAGGAACGATTTAAAAGTAACAAAACTAGGAAATGTTCTAAGCGAAGTAAGAAGGTCACTTCCCATTTTGATGGGAGTCCCTTTGCAGTCGTCAGGCGTATTGATTGGGGTTTTTAATGTGGGGAGGGGGTCCTGGGCCATTTGCATCATGCTAGGGCACCAGTTTCTTCCCCAAATGAATTGAGCTTTCAGCTGCCTTTGTTTGAGTGTAGATTATTTATAGAAGTATAATTAACCGAAATGTTGTGAACTATATAGCAGAGCTGCTTTGTAGTGTAGCAAAGTCATACAAATGCTTGACAAATGTTACTCATGGTGGCAATCATCCAAGTATTGTTGGCACTGCATCTGTACTTCTTCCCATTGCTGCTGCTTGGTCAGACCTGATTGTATGCAAACCTCCCCAAGTTCCCCTTTGGCTGATGTGATTTACAGCTCCAATAAAAAGGCCTTGGGGAGCTCAGACTTTTGGTTTCTCTAGTGATTTCCTATTTTGTTGATACTGTTATTTATCATCTCTGGTTTCTTTGCTTGAGTTTCAGAATTTAAATATATGTGTATTTATCAATGAACTTTTTAGGCCAAAATGGGATTTGAAAACACTCAGAGAAAGGTGGTGTGTTTTAAGAAAAGGCTAGGGGCACCTAGCATCCAAGAATTCAGAAGAGGACACTCCAGTAGGCTTTTCTTATATACAGTCCCCGACAGTGGCCTGTAATATGGGGAAGCCCTTACTTGTGGGTGATGGAACATCAGAACCTGCAGTTCTCAGGTCAGCCTTTACAAATTATTCAGCTTATATACAGGGGTGATTACTTAGGAATGAAGGGGAGTAAACATTCAGATGAGTTAATGTGTTATTAAATGGTTCTGGGCATGCTTACCTTATGATTTAGAATTATCTGGAAGCAGAAGTCCTTATTAGTCAACTAGGATAAAGGCTTTTCTCAAGTGAGATAATATCATCATGAACACCTGGCACTTTCTTATGAGCTAAAGGAATGAACATCTCAAAAGCTGTACCTAGGGGAATACTGTCTCAAACCTCAAGGAATATACTAGGGGACTTAAAATACTTTGTTAGGTATACTTTCTTTGGCAGTATGTTCCTTTTTAAATTTTCCTTACATCAGGTTGCTTTAATTGAATGGAGAGCTTCTATTTAAATTAAAGGATCTTCATATGAGCCCTTTAATGAGACAGTCAGTACCTGTTTTATCTGTCTTGTTAATTTTGTTTCCAAATGTCAGTCTTTAAAAAAGGCTTCACTGGACACCTTCCTGCATTAAGTTTAAAAGTATCCACATTTTGGGGCGCCTGGGTAGCGCAGTCGTTAAAACGTCTGCCTTTGGCTCAGGGCGTGATCCCGGTGTTTCGGGATCGAGTCCCACATCGGGCTCCTCCGCTGGGAGCCGGCTTCTTCCTCTCTCACTCGCCTGCTGTGTTCCCTCTCTCTCTGGCTGTCTCTCTGTCACATAAATAAATTAAAAAAAAAAAAAAAAAAGATTAAAAGGATTTATAAAAAAAAAAAGTATCCACATTTCTGGGGGGGGGAAAAAGCTAAATACACCTTTTTTATGGCCAGCAAATTAAGTAAATGCATTCTCATAGTTGTCATTTATGTAAACAATACACATTTATTTCCTTTTTCTTTTCTTACTTTTAATCATAGGATTTCTAACATCGTTGAAAAAATGATTACATAAATATATTTCAAGACCTGTTTTTTGCACTAAGTAAATTTTAATGAGTAAAGGAGTATTGCTTCTAGTAATTTCCAATAACTGTATTTAAGATTCTTTCCCCCAGAGGATAGACTGTAAAACTGCTGGAAGGAAGCCTTTAAACAAAAAGAAGCCATGTTAAAGCAAAGGCTCCTAAGTGAGGACTGAAGTGGGTTAGGGAACTCTGTGAGAAGGGGCCAGCATGTGTCAGTAATCATATTCTCTCTCTTCTGGCTTTTACCAAGTTGTGAGGAGCAGAAGGGCATTTTTTTGTTCAGCAGAGACAGAAAGGGATGGGGTAGCTAGCTACCAAGAGGGTGATCTGGGAATATTAAAAAGGTAATTTAGGGGCGCCTGGCTGGCTCCATTGGTAGAAGTGTGGCTCTTGATCCCAGGGTCATGAGTTTGAGCCCCATGTTGGGCATGGAGTCTACTTAAAATTAAAAAAAAAGAAAGAAAGAAATAAAAAAAAGAAAAGGTGATTTCATAATTTTTGGTCTCCTGAAAGTTAGCATCACAGATAGCCAGGTGTCTTTTTTTAGTCTTCCCCCAAGAGACTTCTTGAGTTGGAGCTGTGCATAGGAGTGCTCAGCCAGTGACTGCCCTGGTGACTACCTTTTCTTTCCTTCTTTGCCACTGGGTGTAGTCATGTGACTAAGTCCTGGATGATGGGAAATGAGTGGAAGTGCTCTGTGCACTGGATCAGGTCTTTAGAAAGAAGGTGCTTGCCATCTTAGTCTGCTTTCCTATTGCTTAGAAAATGGTAAAATATGGGGCCGCCTGGGTGGCTCAGTCGGTTAAGTGTCTGCTTTCGGCTCAGGTCATGATCCCAGAGTCCCAGGATTGGGTCCCACATAGGGCTCCCTGCTTAGCGGGGAATCTGCTTCTCCCTCTGCCCTTCACCCTGCTTCTGCTGTCTCTCATTCATGCACGCTCTCTCTCAAATAAATAAAATATTAAAGAAAAAAAAGAAAATGGTAAAAACCTGGAGCAGCTTTCTTAGTTGGATAGGTGGAAATCATATGATGGAGATGCTGGTGCCTCACCAGTCCTGGATCATTCACTCAGAATAGTAGCATGGGAAAGAAACTTCTATCTTATATAACCCACTGTATTTCGGGATCTTTTTGGTTAGCGGTATAGCCTGTCCTTACCTAAATATAATGGGCAATTCTAAACCCTGGAGAAAGAGCCTTTTAAAGTTATTTTGGAATTAGGTTGATAAGAAGCACTGGAACTGGAAGCTGGCTGCTCCTCTTTATCTGGCTTAAAAACTTTTTAAGTGAATTTGAAGATGATTGTCTGATAGGACATGGAAGGAAAATTAAGGATTACTTTGCAAAGTAAGAGATTGATAACATTTTTATCTAGAGGTAACAAACTATCTAGATGGTTGAGTTTTTGTAGAAATCGCTTAAGATGAGTAGTAGGCCGTGTTTTACACTAGCTAGGAACTGAGTACATGTATGTGGTTAGCTGTTATTCTTTCTGTAAATCTTACGTTAAGACAGGTGTATTTTACTTCATATGTATGGTAACTGATGGTGTTCATGTTTTATTGTGAGAGAATGGATACTTGTTGGCTTGCCTGTATTGTAGCCCTCAAAGGAAACTTAGAAGGAACTTCAGTCTTACACTTGCTTACCTTGCCAATGTAGACATAAAGGCTTTCTTTTCTTTTCTTTTCTTTTCTTTTCTTTTCTTTTCTTTTCTTTTCTTTGTATCATTAGCATTTATTAAGTACTTTAGTTTTTTGGTCTGGGTAGCCAAACATTGGTTATGATGATATGTGAAAAGAAATAGATTTTCTCTCTCCTCTCAGTAACTTACTGGAATTGGGGGAAAATGTTGTATTTACAAGTCACAAAAGCTGAAAATGCTTAGAAGTAATTTTTAGCAAGAAAAGCAGCCCATGTGTTTCACGAAGTTGGTGGGTCAGTACAGTGGGAAAAGATGGATTACTGACCAGACTATCTGGAATTAGCCGAAATCTTAAAACATGAAAAAGTAACTTCCAGATGGATTAAAGACTTACATTTTAAAAGGAAACTGTAAATCTTAAATGAGAGGGGCGCCTGGGTGGCTCAGTCGGTTAAGCATCACCTTCAGCTCAGGTCATGATCTCAGGGTCCTGGGATGGAGCCTGCGTTGGACTCCTTGCTCAGTGGGGAGTCTGCTTCTCCCTCTCTTTGCCCCTTGCCCTCCTCTTGCAGATGCACGCTATCTCTGTCAAATAAATAAAATCTTTTTTAAAAAAAGAAAAGCTGAGAGGCTTCGTGTACAATTCAGGGGTTGGGGAAACCTTATCAAAGGCTATAAATTCAGAATCTTTTTTTTTTAAATGATGCACATATTTGTCTACACAATAAATAATTCATTGGCAAAAGATCCCACAGACAAAAGTCAGTGGAGAGGTAGTAGATTTGGAGGCATGACAAGGCTTCATATCTATAACTGCGAGTTCTTAAAAATTTGGCAAGACAAGCCATCCAATAGAAAAAAATGGGCAAAACACATTTAAATGGTTCATTCACAGGTTGCCAACAAACCTATAAAGTTATGCTCAAAGTTTAGCATTTAGAAAAATACTAATTGCAGTAACGGTGATCTGTCACTGTATTAGGTTTTTCTTGCTGTAGAACAAATTACCACAAATTAGAAACCGTTCTAATTTAACTCAGTTTCCATGGCTCAGGACTTGGGCTTGCTTAGCTGGGTCTTTGCTCAGCATCTTATAAGGCTGTAAATAAATTTGGCTATCTTCTCTTTTCTTTTTTAATATATTTTGGTAGCTAAGTTCTTTTCTGGAGCTCAGGGTCCTTTTCTAGGCTCACATGATAGCTGGCAGAATTCGATTCCTGCAGCTGTAGAACTGAGGTCCCCATGTCCTTGCTGACTGTCAGCTAGGGGCCATTCTCTGATCTCAGAACCCCCCCCCCCCCAGTTTGCTGCCACACAGCCCTCTTACAACGTGGCGTCATATTTCTTTAAAACCAGCGGTGTCTCTGGCTCCAGTCTACTCTTGATGGGACATAATCATGATAGTGACTGTCCCATCACCATTGCCATATTCTTTTGGATAGAAGCAAGTCACAGGTTCTGCACACCTTCAAATGATATGACTCAGTGGGTCTCATCTTAGAATTCTTTCTACCACAGTCACTTCCTATCTGTTAAACCGGAAACGAGTAGGAGAAGCTCTTACATTTATTGCTGGGTGTGAGGGATGTGTGTAGGAAAGAGAACTTGTGTCCATGACCATTAAAAAGGTGAGTTGTAGCCTTTAAACGAAGTATTTTTTAAAAACAGACTCACTTTTTAACTCAGTGAATCTACTCTTGGGAGTCTGTTTTATAGGAATACAGCTTCAGTGTCCAAGGACATGTGGTAAGGACATTTATGCAATGTTAATACAGTGGCAGAAAACTGGAAGCGTAGTGGATGCCCATCAGTAGGGGGAGTGGTTGGATAGAGCATACTACACCGTGGAATATTCTACTCCTTTACAAAAATTAGCTAAGTACCAATTGACTTGGAGAGATCTGCCAGAGATACTAAGTGAGGTACGCTAGATGAAGAAAAATGATATAATTCTTTGGTGGGGGGTGAGGGAGGAGGTATAAGTTCCTTTGTATATATTTGTGTGTCTGTATAGCGTTACGTGATAATAGAGAAAAATATAAAATGATATATACTAGATTTTTAATTTGGGGAGGCTGTCAGTGAAGATGGAGAAAGGGTGACAAACCAAAGAAGAAAAGACACATTGTTGAAAGGAACCATCCTCTTCCCTCAAGTCAAATGTGTGTGATGTAACACTTTGTTTCTTTGTATAAAAAATATCAATATACTTTGCCCTTAACATTGACTATTTTATGGGAATATTCCTATTCCTTTATATAGAACTTTCAAAATGGGTAATGAATATTTACAGAGTGCTTTACTTAGCCATTATGTTTTCTGTTCTTTAACTGTCTTATCTTTATTTTAAAGTCAGTAGCTCCAGCACTTAGATGCCTTGAATACAGGACAGTGTAGCAAAAAGGGGGCATCCTAGAAATAAGGAATAGATATTGTTTAGACATTTCATCTTTATTTAGCTCTACTAGGGTTTGAGCAGATGCACAGCCCTTAGTAAAACTGTGAAGTCTAGTTTAAAAGTTCTTTCTATATTCGGAGTTAAATAACTCTTATTTCAGCTTCTATAATCGAAGTTCTAATTTTGACAAATCCTCCACACTGGGGGTTTTACAAAACTGAATGGAACATTTAATTTTTAAATGCATTTTTTTCCCTAGTGTCTTTTTCTGAAGAAGAGAAATATCAGCTGCGAAAATTTGTCAATAAATCTTACCTGCTGGACAAGAGAGCTCATTGCCAAGTGTACTACAGTCTGATTGATATCCTTCTGGCATATTGCTATGAAACCCGTGTCACTGAAGGAGAGAAGAATGTAAGTGCCCGTATGTCTATGCATGTTGGCGAAAGTGACCGGCCTAAATAAACTGTAAGGCATCACTCCTCCTGTCGAGAGTAAGAGCTGTTGTGATTAGTTATTCAGGGGACGCTCCTGGCAGAGCTGCACGTGCGTGTTGGTACTCAGCATGAATGCATAATGCTTGCTTGATCTTTTTTCTTCTCTCTGGGCATCAGTGTCTACCAAGTAGCGGAGCGAGGCAATAAAGCTGAGGGTAGAGAAAGGTTATCCTGAGCTCTCATCTCTTTAGGAGATGACTTGGCCAAAGAACAGAGCTGTTTCTGCATAACACTTGACATTGACGAGAGGTAAACTTTACCATTCCCATTTATATCCTCTGTCCAAGCTGTCCATTAGCAGACTCAAGGTATAGCTTTTTACGAAAAAAGGGAATTTCTCCGCAGGTGTCCCTCAATTTATACAGTAGGTATGCTTCTGAAAAAATTACATGTAAATCACATTTTTAAAAACTTGAATCTTATCTTTTTTTGCTATTGAAAGAAATCTTGTAAAAGTAAAACCTTTTATAAAGTATATTATTTCTTAAATGATCTTTTTTAAAATAATATAAAATTTGTGTCTCTTCTTAACCCACTTTCGATTTTGTAAATGAAGAGCTAAGCTTCTTTCTTACCTATAGCAGTGACCGTATATTTAAAAAAAGCTGCAAAGCCAAAAAAGAGTCTTTCCAGTTAATGTGCCCCTGCAGCTGTTTGTAATTGTACTTGCTCAAGGGTTATTTTCCAGCTGAGCAAATGCTTTCCTTTTTTACAGATTGCACAGATAATTCATATCAGGATAAAAGGAAAAATATACATACGAAGAAAATAATTAAAATTTCCTGTAATCACAGCCAATTAGAAATAGCTAGTGTTACGAGGAGATACATCTCTTCCAGTCTTTCATTGTGTACTTCTGTGTATGTGTATTTAAATTGGGTCGTGATGTATATTATTTAATCTGCTTTTCTCAACATCATAGCATTAGCGTAGTATTAGGATTATAATTTGATATGTGCCAAATTTTCTGTTGTTATGATTCTGCAAATTTCAAAGGTAACTCTTGAGATTTGCATTTGGCTCCAAAATGAATATTAAGGAGTGTGTCAGGGCATAATGTAGCTGGAAATGGTTTTTGTTTCCACTCATCTTTTAAGGATACTTTAATTGGAGAAAACATTTTCTTTGACAAAGAAAGTCCTTCACATTATTGCTTAAGGAGATGAGTGAGAGTGTTTAGTTATGCTCAATAACAGTTACCATTTTTGATTCTTTTATTCGCATATTTGACATCACAAAGTCTTGCAACTTCAAGACCTTCTCTAGAATGTACTTACTCACAAGCATTTTCTGAAAGGCCAAATTCTTGAGCAGCTTTATAAGTGCCACAGTCAGCACTTCAATATTATCTTTGAGTCCTTTGGCAGATTATTCATAGTATGTTGGGGAGGCAAGTAACTTAGTTGAGAGGGACAGAAATTGAGGAAGCATCGCTTTGCTTTAATTTTTAGTTTCAAAGCCCTTGCTTATTTGCTCTTAACTTCTGGTACTCTTATCATTGGAAAAGCTTTACTTTGTGAAATCCCAAGGAAAGTAGGCACTTGCCTTTGATAGCTTCTGCAAAGCAATTATTTTTCCTCAGTCATGGACACTTACTTCTTAGTTCTTATGTATGTCAATGCTGCTGAGATACTAGTTGAATAAATGGGTATTTTGGAATTTGCTTTATTTTGGAATGACTTTAACCTCTAAAATGACAGTCCTCTTTTTTCTAAATCAAATAAAGGTCGAATCTGCATGGAATATTAGAAAACTGAGTCCCACTCTGTGCTGGTTTGAGGTATGGTTTTCAGTTGCAATTTTTTGGATTTTGTTTAAAAAGTTCTTTTTCTGTTGCCATTCATTTTGGGTAATTCAAGCAATTCCTTGACTTTTTAAAAGTGGAAACTTTAGTATATAAGTGTTTTTTCCATCTTTTTAATAAATTTCTGATTGCATTTTTAATTCTTCTGCTAATCGTAGTATGCAAATGAAGCTAGGTAAGATGTTGTGGAATTTGGAAGAAGGAGAACACACTTTGGAGGAAGAACCACACATGGTCTGTTGGGGGAACAGGTAGGGTGGAGTTAGAGCATGTTTATAAGTTGGCATATATTGGGGCTCAGAGTGAGCTCAAAGTTGGGCAGCAAACCTAGGTGATAAATTTTTTTTTTTTAAAGATTTTATTTATTTGAGAGAGAGAAAGAGGGGGAGCACAGAGGGAGAGTGCGGGGAAGAAGCAGACTCCCTGCCGAGCAGGGAGCCTGATGCGGGGCTCTGTCCCAGGATGCTGGGATCATGACCCAAGCCAAAGGCAGACACTTAACCGACTGAGCCACCCAGGCGCCCCATAGGTGATAATTCTACTAGCTGCCATTTTCTGACCATCAAGGACTGTATTAAGTCTTTTATATATATTAACTCCCCTGTTACTTCCACTAAGTCTATGAGATAAGTATTATTGCTATTTTACAGTTGAGGAAACTCAGATCAGACAGTTGAAGTAACTTATCTTAAGTCCTACAATTAGTATGGTCAGAGCTGATAACCCTTCTAGTATAGTAATCATTGTTTTTATATCTGTTTCCTAGAAATAGTTGTGTCTTATCAAAGGATGCTATTTTAAAATTTACTAGCTCTGAACAAATTGTTGAACATCAAAACAGTAATTAAAAGTAGAAACTTGAAGAATGTGTCATTTTAGGGGCACCTGGCTGGCTCATTCGGTGGAGCATGTGACTCCTGATCTTATGGTCATCTGTTCAAGCCCCACGCTGGGTGTAGAGATTACTTAAAAAAAAAAAAAAAAAAAAAAAAAAAAAAAAAAAAAGAATGAAAGAAAAGCTAGCATTAAAAAAAAAGTGTCAATTTAAATAGCTAATAATTGAATCATCAATTAAGTCAACTAGGTTTTTGGGTTTTTTTTCCAGTTTAAATCCTAGATACAGTAGATTGTTAAATTTGTAAATCAGGGTTGTTTCATGGCATCACTTTGTTCAACTAATAGAGAAGATGTGAAAAGTAATTGAGACATTCAGCTTTGTCAGAGAATTTTGCTAGTCCGAAGAATGTTCCATGAACCAACGGCTTGACCAGCATCCTCGGCTGGGAGCTTGTTAGAAAGACAGAATCTCAGTCCAGACCCACTGAAGCAGAAACTGCAGCAAGCAAGGTCTCCAGGGATTCGTATGCATATTAAAGATGGAGGAGCACTGCTTTTTAGACTTCACTTGGGTTCGCCTTATTGCCATGATCAGTATATAATGGAGAAACTGGTTTTTGTAATGATTGAGTTGGTTACTTAGGTTGAAAACAAAGTAGTTCATGACTAAATAATTTTGTAGTTCAAGTTATTAAAATTACATGAATAAATTCACCTATTTATGATTTTACTTTGAAATTTTTATTGTTTTTGAGATAACTTAGAATTGCCAGAGATGTTAAGGGCTATGTGAAACTTTTAAAAGCATTTGGTTTTTGGTTGAAATTTTATAAAGTTTATAATTCTTTTTAGCTGTAAACTGTTCTTTGTCAGATACTCAGTATTCTTAAGCAGATCTCTCATTCATTAAGGATTAATACACATGGAAACTAGTCTGCTCCCTTAGCTTTACTTTTTATATTTTAAGTTTTATATACAGGTTACATTTTTTTATACGGTTTTAATCAAAATCCAATTAAAAATCGATTTCGCACAAAACTGCCTTTGTCTAGTGGTGTCAGTAAGTTTTGAATTTCTGATGGTTTCTATTTGATACTTCTTAAGATAAAACACTTTTTTTCAAGAAATCACTTTTCTTTTTGATAAGTGAAAGCAAATTATCGGAGTAAATACCATGTATTACTCATGCACAAAGCACTAAAAAAAAGAAGAAGAAAAGGAGGGAGAAAAGGGAGACCGTGAACACACTTCACTGAAGAGTTCCACATCTTTCATCTACAGTATCTTGAATGGTCCTAAAGGACAAAAACGTGAAACATATATCATTTAACAATGTCTTTTATGTGCATCTGCATTTTGTTAGTGCCATGTGTTTTAGATTCATATTTGTAATTCTTAAAAGACTTTTTAAAACTTTCCTGCTGCATATGTGATTTTTAAGGAGCATTTGTGATATCTTGATAAAGTATGAGAAATTACAAAGGCTTCAATTAAGTATTTTATTGTAAGGTATATAAAAAGAATCTCGTTTCATGGTTTTGTATTTCTCTCTTGCGTGGCTTCATGATGATCCAAACTTAGAGTTTTTAATTGAGAGTAGTTTCATATTTCATTGTATCTTTTTGTTTATGTAATATGGAAATGATTATTTATTTAAACTCTACAGACTTGGACTAATGTTCATGAAATCCTGGTGTCTTTTGGAAGACGAGTTTTGTGCTACCCACTTTATCGCCACTTCAAGCTGGTGATGAAAGCCTACAGAGACACTATAAAGATATTGCAACTAGGTAAGATGTTCTTGTGCTTGCAAATTTGAGAGTGGAAAAGTTATTAGTCTGTGAAGATGTCGTGATTTTTGCTTTTCTGTGCGTAAATGAGTAGTGAAAATCATCAAATTCAATCACTTCTCCCCTCAGGTATATAAAGGAAGAGTTCTTCTCTGTAGATACATAATCACACAGTGAGATGTGGTACTCTTTCCTGAGAGATGCTGGAAGGGTTAGTGGAGAAGATACACCCAGTATTCCAAACCATTTTGTATGATAGTAGACTACATCATTCAGTATTGGATGCTTGCAATTTTCTGGGCACTATGCTAGGATTGTGGGTATAATAATAATAAGATATATTCCCTGTTTCTGTGCAGTTTACAGTATCCCCAGGGTGACTGTTGACAAGCAATTCCATCGTAGACTGAAAAGCGCTCTGTGGGGGACGTAGTGATCACTGGGAAGGGGCACAGAACCTGGATTTGGGAGGTCAGGAAAGGCTTTCCAAAGAAAAAGCACAGCTACTCAGGACTTTTGACTATTGCCAGATCTAACCTGAAAAGACAAATATTTGCTAGTTTTAAGGATGTGGAAAATTTTGAGCTCTGAAACAAATTCCAGAGTGATTATAACAGCATCATTGGATTAAGTATATAATTTCCAAGGTAATGACTTTGAAGGTAGCAGCATCGTTTGTATGGATTAGTTATGGCACATTTATTTAGAAGTTGCTTTCCATCCTTCATGATCATTTCTTAAATTTTTTTTTTTAAGATTTTATTTATTTATTCGACTGAGATAGAGACAGCCAGCGAGAGAGGGAACACAAGCAGGAGGAGTGGGAGAGGAAGAAGCAGGCTCATAGCAGAGGAGCCTGATGTGGGGCTCGATCCCATAATGCCAGGATCACGCCCTGAGCCGAAGGCAGACGCTTAACCGCTGTGACACCCAGGCGCCCCTTTCATGATCATTTCTTATAGTCTTCCCTGAGGAGTCTGGTTATTCCTTTGTCCTTAGGTAAAAGTACTTCGGGGGCTTAGTTTCCAGACTTTAGGATAAGAAGGGGAAGGTAAGGAAGCTCTTCCCTTTACCATCCAGGTAACATCCTTGGCTTAAAAGGAAGACTCCCTCTCAAATGTTTTGTCCCTCCTAGAGGTATACGTGTGTTTTTCTTTGACTTCTGTGTAACCTATTGCCTTCTTATCCTGGGGGCGGGGGGTGAGAAATCATGTTGAAGTCGATTCTTTTAAGGTAGGTAATAATTCTAAAACTGAATTATAGTTAAATGAAAGATACCTTTTTATTAATCCACTTGGATTAGGCTAGTTGTATTTTATTTTTGCTTCTGTCCTGTGTCTTGAGCAACTTTCACTTCCTTCCCCCATTCCATTCTTTTGGGAAGAAGTGGGTAGAATCCTTGATGGAAGCATCGCTTAGCTGCAGTTACTGAAAATAAATGAAAAAAGAGATGAAAAGAGCAGCTTTTCTAATATGCCTTGAAATTTTTTTCTATTTAGAAGCGACATAGTTTAATATTTGATTATACACTTCATACAGTTTATTTTTCGTACTAATATCTGCATTTCATTAATCTTTATGACGGCATTCCTCACTCTGCTCTTGCTAAGCTTTTGAACATATAATGTAACTATTATATTGAAGGTGCTGAACGTAATGGGAAACAATTTAGTTTTTTCTCGCAGTTCTCCCTTTGAACTCATTCTGTCTGTTCTTTTATTGTTTCTGGGTGGAATATATATCCTGTAAATATCATATCACATACACACCTATCTTATATAATAGATATTCTGTAAATTTTTATATCACTTTAAATTACAAGAGTCTCTTTTAAGTACTTAAAATGTCCCCTTTGAACTTGATTAAAAAAGTAAATCTTCCCTTCCCCATCTTGGGCCTG
Source organism: Ursus arctos (assembly GCF_023065955.2). Taxonomy (NCBI): domain Eukaryota; kingdom Metazoa; phylum Chordata; class Mammalia; order Carnivora; family Ursidae; genus Ursus; species Ursus arctos. Next base: position 52,928,473 of record NW_026622808.1, on the reverse strand, counting down.
CCTCAGGTGGGGAAGCCAGCCCTGGGGAGAGGGGGCTCCTCTTTGCCATTGCAGGAAGTACTGCTTGCTTCCAGAACAGGCCTTCCACACAGCCACCCCAGGCTGCCCCTTCCTGCTTCTCGATGGGGGGCTTTTCTCAGGTGTGGGTCAGACACCAGTCTCTGTACCCTATAATTTCCAGGGGTGGTAGGTTACACTCTCTAGGGGCCCCTCTTTAAAACTCCCTTTCTCTTGGTTTAGGGTGACAGGAAAGTAATCTCCCCCCGCCCCCGCAACCCCCCTTGGAGGGTGGTTGAAACCCCTTAGCACTACAGTTTTATCTGAAGAGCTCTTCTGGGCCTCTTTTCCTTTAGCTCTTGGAGGTCAGTGTTGGGCCGATAGGGTCATAAATCATCAGTTTTTTGTTAGTTTCTGTAAGTTTAGCATAGAGGGGTTAGCATCTCTTTTTAAAATATGCATATACTTGCTATTTACTTTGTCCTTTGTGGGGCTCATTGGAAATGAGGCAGAAAGAGTCCTGTCTTGCTTTGCTAGAAGAGTCATAAGAACCACAGCTGTCATATTCACTGTTTCCTGTGGGCCAGCACTAAGCTCCGTTCTTCAGATACCTTACCTCATTTCATCCATACAGTAATCCTGCGAAGGAACACTGTCCCCATTTTGCAGGTAGAAGACGGGCTCAGAGAAGTTCAGTCACTTGCCCAGGGTCACAAAGCTATTAGTTGGTAGAGCCTGGATTTGATGCGAGGTCTGTCTGACTCAAAATTTGTGCCTTTTGAAGTGTTGAAATCGTTACAAATGAAATTATATGAAGCCTGGGGTGTATTTCAGAATAACACAGAAGTTTGGGGGAAAGTGGGCCAGGTGCGGATGAAACAAGGTTGACCACACGTTGGTACCTGCTTGAAGTTGGCTGATGTGTATGTGGCACTTCACCATCCTGTGGTTTCTTTTGGCACATGATTTTCCTTCATAAAAAGTTTTTTGGTTTTTTTAAGTGTGGGCTCTTAACCACTATAATTCAATGTTTTAAATTTAAGTTTATTCACCATTTTGTGGAAAAACATTGTAATTCTTGTTCAGACAGTTGTATAAATTTTTTCGGCTAATGAAAACATATGTTTGAAATTAGTTTTTTGGGTTCTGTGTTTTTTTGTTTTGTTTTGTTTTTTAAAGATTTATTTTTAAGTAATCTTGCCACCCAACATGGGGTTCAAACTCAAACCCCTGAGATCAAGCCAGCCAGGCACTCCAGTTCTGTTCTGTTTTTAAGGCTAACAGAAACCTACCTTTCTATAAATGGTTAAGGTCTGATGACTTGTAGCTACATGGCAGGCTATAACCCAAGGAATAGTCTTCCTGAGATTAGTTCTTGTTACCAGCTGAAAGCTGGTTTTGCTTCATATAATTAATAGCCCTTACATATTAGTCATTATTGGTCTTAATAATCAAATTTTCAGAAATGACTGCCTTACTTGGCCCTTCTGTAGATAGATAAAATAGCACAATCAGTGTGAAAGACAAGAAGAACCGTAGCGCAAGGCTGGGGGCTTCTTTTTCTTTAAGAAAAATTATTGTCCAAGAAATAGGGGTATGGCAGGTGTATTGTGTGAACTCTGAGTTCTCATGCAACCTTGGAAATGAATTGGTTTTTGCATTTGAATTCTATTTAGCGCAAAGTCAGTTTAGCAAGTGCTTCTTTTAATTGACTTGTAGAAATTACCCCCAATTTGAAAACTAAAAGATGAAATCACTAGGATTTTCCAGTATTGACATTTGTCTGTGCTTAATTAATTAATTAATTAATTAATTTTTTGAGGGAGAGAGTGTGATCTCCTGTACCAGTGAGGGTTGGGGGGAGTTGGAGAGGGGCAGGGGGGAAGGAGGGAGGGAATCTCAAGCAGGCTCCACACCCAGCGCAGAGTCCAGTATGAGGTTCAATCTCACGATCCTGACCTGAGCTGAAATTGAGTCAGTTGCTCAACAGACTGAGCCACCCAGGTGCCCCTTCTGTATTTAATTTTAATGAGTTCTCTATTATTGACATTTTAAAGAACTGTTAGACCTTCTAATTTTTACTCCTTAAAGACATTTTGTAAAATTATTTTGCCAGTTACTCACCAGTGTTGAGCACTCACTGTGTCAAGGTGCTGAGCTGGGTCTGGAGGTATACTCTTGAACGGGGAATTGAGACTCACGCACTCAGGGAGCTTAAATTCTTGTGCGGGGGTGTGGAATCATACAGCTCTTAGGTTTTTTAAAAATTGCATTTGTAATAAGTTCAGAGGAGAAATACATTGGATGAAAATATAAAGTCAGGGAAATGGACTAGCCTGTCATTTAAAACATGTAGCTTCCTACAGAGCGGAGCCTCTACCTTGACTTTTGATTCTCAGTTCCTACTCCTGTTTCCTGTCACTCTAAAGTACTTGTTAATTGGTTGATGTGTTCATGTATTTATCCATTCAATGGTATTATGTCAGTACCCACTAAAATGCGATTTATCATGGGCAGAGTACCCTGTAAATACAGAGAGCTGAGGAAAGATGAATTAGACTTGTGTACTGTATTTGGGGAGTGTACATGCTCATAGGGGGTTAAGATGTCCATCAACAAAAAAACACATAGTAGACGGTGGTAAGTAACGGTACGTGAAATGTGGATAAAATAGTTCAAAAAAGGAGAGGTGCTGTTTCACTAGGAATCAGAGAAAGCTTCATTTAAGGCATGAGATTTGTATTGGGACTTGAAGGATGGGTGGTTTCTTAGGCACAGAAGGATGGAGGGAAGTATTCTAAATATTATGAGTGAACAGCATGAAGAAATTCATAGAATAGTGTGGTTTCATCAGTGACAATTTCGAGTTGATAGACTCTGATCCTGAAACTTGCCCCACAGCCTCTAAATCTAGTTCCTTTTCCTATGTGAGTTACTGGTTCACCAGAATTGGTTTCTCTACTTCTTTATTATTATCGCTTAATTCCCTGCTCCCTATCCAGGAGGAAATTCTTACTGTCTGTCCTCTTCCTCTCCTGAATTGTTCTTGAGCTTTTTATTCCTAGTCAATTCCCCCATTGCAATTAAAATGTTTCTAAGAATGGAGCAATCCTAGTGCTTTCAGGAAATTTAAATAGCATGGAATTCAAATAAAATATTGAAGTGGCATTTGTGCCTGTTTCTGCTAACCACTTACATACCAACTAATCCAAGAAAGGAGGGCTTCTGAGCCCCAGAGCACGTGCACTGCCACCGAAATGAGTAAGAGGAGGACAGGGCTCTGCTGTGTGGTCATGACTGAGCCGGTTGGTCCTTGGCCTCTCTCTCCCTGGATTGCCCGGCTGTGTGGCGAAGCAAATTCCTTGTACTCTCTGCTCTTCCTCAGAGCTGAAATCTGTGTTTTCCAGTCTCTTAAACTGCCCATTTAAATTGGCACATTCTTTCTATTTATCTGTATTATTTGTCCTTGGAGCCTTTGTGGGTAAAAACACACACTCCTTTATAGAAGGATATTGTAAATGAACATAAACACTAAGGTGAGGAAAGTAAAAGTCCGATCATCTCCATAGAATTCCTTTTTCTTCTTTTTTTTTTTTTTTTAAAGATTTTATTTATTTATTTGACAGAGATAGAGACAGCCAGCGAGAGAGGGAACACAAGCAGGGGGAGTGGGAGAGGAAGAAGCAGGCTCATAACAGAGGAGCCTGATGTGGGGCTCGATCCCAGAATGCCGGGATCACGCCCTGAGCCGAAGGCAGACGCTTAACCGCTGTGCCACCCAGGCGCCCCTCCTTTTTCTTCTAATAATCCTGTTAATCATTAAGTATTATGAATCACTAGAATTTTAAAAAGTTGCTCTCGTGGTAATTTCTGGGTTACATTTATATAAAACATTCTTTGTTCTTTTAAAATACTCTGTAGGGGGCAGCATTTCCTGTATGGTTTACAAATAATAAATTGCCTTTTAATTGCCACAGATGATTAAGAGCTTAGGGTTATTCTGCTACAAAAAAAAAAAATCACATGAAGTATTTATGTTAGTGTTCTTTGGAACTTTGAGTTACATAGTAATGCTTACTGGTGGGTATAGCTCAAAATCAGCTGATCTCTTAAATATTTACTCATATATAGTCAGTTGAAATCTGCATTATATTTCCAATACTATTTAAGATAAGTTTTGTTAATTTCTGCAGTTTTGGAGCTGAGCAATGTGGAAAACCACGTTATGTGGTTTGATATTATGGCTTAAATTTTTTTTTCTATTATAGTGCCTCATTTAATAAATCTAAAGTCAGTTTTGAGATTTTTTTTACTGATCTGAATTTTTAGGGAAGTAACTTTCCTTTTTTTTAAGAGGATAAAGGCAGAAAATTGTATATATTTAAGACAAATTTGGAAGAACAGAGGGGAAAATTTTTATTTGACCCTAATGAATCAAGGTCCTGTTGCATAATAGCAATAGCAACAGGCCTAGATGAAGTTCATTGAATTGTACTTCATATGTTATCTGGAAAACATGGAAGAATTATATTCTTGCAATTTAGAGTTCCTTTAAATGGGAATTAATACTGAAAAATAACAAGCTGGAGACATTTATGCAACATACATAAATCAAATCCCTTCTCCGTGCAAGGCATCATAACAGAATCAGCAAAGAGTTATAGGAATATATATGAGTTGGCCTTAGCTTTTAAGGAGTTGATTATGTAACAGTAATGGTAAGACAAAGGAAAGATACAAAATGTGAGTATTTACAAGATACAAAGGAGAAAGTCCCTTAGGAAAATAACTAGACTCATAGGCCAAATCCAAATGCATCTTGTATGACCCATGAGCCAAAAATGCTTTTTACATCTTTAAATGTTGAACAAAAAAATCAAAATGGTGTTTGATGACACAATGTAAATTATATGAAATTCAAATTTTAATGCCCATAAATAAAGCTTTATTGGAATACGTTCATGCTAGTTCACTTACATATTGTTTATGGCTACTTTTGGGATATGATGGCAGAGTTGAGCAGTGGAAACATATTATGTGGCCTTCAGAGCCAAAATATTTACTCTCTGGTCTTTACAGAAAAAATGTGCCTACTCTTGTTCTAGATATTTATATCTAGAAAGTTGCAAGGGAGACTTTATCTAGAGTGAGTGGAGGACTTCGGCTGCCTTCCAACCCAAATACTGGCCACTGTTGAAGGGGATCATTTCAGCTTTTTCCTCTCCTCCCCGTAGGGTGAGATGTAACTGATCTAGTTGGTTCCCATAAGAGTAGGTCCCTCAACATTAGGGGAGGTTAATTGAGATGCCTACTTGTCCAAATGGGTGAGTGAGTGACAATGGCAAGGTTTACGACAGTTGGGAATAATGAGGCCTGTGTGAGTTGGAAACATACATACCCCATTTGTAGTTTGTTGTTGCTCTGTGGCTTTGTAGCATTTACAGTTTGGGGGACTTAAAAAGAATTAGAAAGCAATGATCTTTAAGAGAAATTTTTTCAAAAATGAAAGTATTAACAATGAAGTAGAGGTTGTAAATAATACCCTAAGAGATATGGCATGGGTGAGTGCCCAAGTCCACCTATGTGGGCCCTAAGTTTTTCATTTCGACTCTCAAGCACTCCCAGTGCCAACCTGTTTTTCTTGCACCCTCTTGCCCCTGCCAGTTTTCAGCTGTGTTGAGGGCTTGCACCAGATCTGCTCCTTTAGTCCCAGCTTGAGGCTGAGTCTCAACCTTGTGTGTTCCAGGAGTAGTTTGCAGGAGGACGTAGGCCATATCTTACACTACCTAAGTAGATGTGCCCAGAAACCTTAAAAAACAAAGAACAAAAACAAGGCAGAATCCTTACCTTTCTTTCCACTTACTTTATGTTGCTCTTGTCAGCCAGAACCTGGTCAGGATGGAGGGGATGAGTCAAAGGATTCCAGTACCATACCTGTCTGTGACCCCAGTAGGGTGATTTTGAGTAGAGATGAGGGCTTGATAAGGAAAAAGCAAACAGCATACACCTAATGAGGGAGGCTTAGTTATAGTTATTACTTAAAGAATGTATAGGATTTAGAAAAGAAATGAAGGAAGGTATTCCCTGAGAATGTAGAAGGTAAGGAAAAGCAGGTAGAGGAAAATAAGAGATCCAAGAAATGGCCAATACTCTAGTTTGTCTGGAGGCTTGGGTTGTGAAGGGGAACTGTGGGGAAGAGGTGTGGTTGGTGTTTTGGGGCAGGATTGTGGAGAGTCTGCAGTGCCTTGCTGAAGAGACTGGGGCCTTTCTCACTGAGGGACCACTGCAGAGTGTGGTGTTGGTCTGTGATGGGCTCGCAAAGTCAGATTCATCCAGCAGTAACACAGAAGATAGAGTCATTGAAGGGGGTGAGCTTAGTGGCACAGACAAGAGAGGAGACCACGATTCTTAACTGAAGCCAAGTAGTTTAAGGGCAAATAACATGGTCTGAACTGGAGTGCCCGCGGTGGTGTGGAAGAGGAAGGAATATGGGGGCAGATGCTTTTCAGGTAGCAAGGGAGAAGCAGGTGGGACCCTCAATCCCGTCTGACCTGTCGTCCTTCTTCCCTTGTCATCTGTGAAGTGTTTACATGATCATTGTCTCGTTTCCTTCCCATAGTAGTTCTTAAGAATTTTCCCCTGTTGACACATGGAAACAGATTCAGATTAAGTATCAAACACCAGGAGCAAGCTGACCCGCGACCCCCGTGACCGACCATGAGCCGCGACCGACCATGAGCCGCGACCGACCATGGGCCGCGACCAACCATGGGCTACATAATTGTTCCACACAGAACAGTTACAATTGTTACCTTTTTCACATTGCAGAGAAATTAGCTAGAACTCCACAAAGATTATGTGGCTTTTTAATGATCTTTCTTTAGCCTTTTAGAATTTGGGACCAGAATTCTAAGATCTTAATTTCATAATCAAAATTCTCATGTAACCTTTTAATGCACATTAAACTTCCATGTAGGTACGGATACCTAATCATTTTTACTTAATTATATTTACTATACGTTGATTAAAGTGTAAAGAAGCCTAACTCCGTTTTATCAATGTGCACATGATTTAGCATGAACATACACTCACTGTAATACAGGGAGGGTTTTCAAAGGGCTGGCTCTTTCTCCCTAGACATACTCGTCAGTATATCAAAGCGCCAGAAGGGACTCATAAGGCTGGTTGGACTGGGTTGGTTTTTTCCTTTTATGAGCCATTTGAGGAATCCAGTTGTCTTTCTTCCTATATATTTCTTCGTTCTGACTTCATGTACAATTTTAGTTTTCCCAGTTTGAAACTAAACTAAATCCAAAGAATGAGTCAGAACGGTGAATATTAAGTAATGTCTATTGGAAAAACAGTCTCATAGTCTTAATTAAAACAACATCAAGATGCATTTATTTGAAGTTGAGCTACCAGGCATTGAGATACATGCTGTATTCATAAGGTGGAATAGTTGAAGTGAAATTTTACCTGCAGAATTACAAAATTTTAAACACTATTTTTAAATTTTATTTATTCATTTATTTGTTTGTTTATTTGTTTATTTAATAGTACGCTCCACACCCAGCACAGAGCCCAATGCGAGGCTTGAATTTACAACCCCAAGATCAAGACTTGAGCTGAGATCAAGAGTCAGTTGCTTAACTGACTGAGCCACCCAGGCACCCCTATTTTTTTTTTTAATCCGGGTTTAAATTGCAACTATTTCCAGAGCCTTTTTCCATGAATCTTCAGCTTCTTAACCTTTTTACCTTTGTGCTTACTATATAGGTGTTTTTTTTTTTTTAATGTTCTGTCTTGAATTTGGATGCCCAGCTCTTCAAAAGAAATGGAAATTAGTTATGCTAACATTATGCAGTTTTGATGACATCCTGCTACATATTTCCACACTGAAGCAACCACTGCTTTGACAGGTCACGTGACTTTAAGGCAAATTAAGTTAATGTCAAGGCTGTCCTTCTAAACCAGCAAACCTTGCAGGAGTTGTTAGAGCAGAAGAGGCAAAAGGCAGCCTTGGGTTAAATCCATTATTTGAACTCTTGATGGTGTAGTGATGTAAGAAAGTTGGCATAGTTATATTCTTTCATGTCAGGGAATAGACATAATAAGGGAAGGCACAAACAAATTGGGTATTCCACGTTTGTCATGACGCAATAACGTAAATCTATAGATCACACAGGTGTTATAACTAGAGACTAACTGAGCAATTTGACCAAGTGTTTCTGAACTTAGGCTTTATGTACTCCAGACTATATTAACAACCAGCCTTATTGAATAGGATCCTACAACTTGCTAGACGTTGTTCTAGATGAGTGAAGAAAGGTGAAGAGCAGCCATGTTCTTTCCTGGCTAGGGGTTTGCCACACCAGGTGATAAATATTGACACAGTATTTATTGAATAGTGGCTGGGAAGCAGTTGGAATTATTTTCAAATCCTGACTATTGCTTCATAGCTGTAATCTTGGCCAACTCCATATCCTTGAGCCTCACTTTCTCATTTATGAAACGAGCAAGGAAGTACCTAATTGGTGGGCTTAAATGATGTAATGTGTGAAAAGTACTTGGTGCCCAGCAAGTGGGTAGCTACTAACTCCCATATTAGGTGGGTGTGCCAGGCATTATGAAAGAACCCAAATCAGCTGGAGGGAGAGTTGGGACCCCGTTTCTAGAAGAAGTTGAGACTTGATGGTAAATTAGGGTTGGACTTGGGGTTATGTATTCCAGGCAAAGGGAACATCTACAAAGTATATGTTTGCTTTGTGTTAATTTTGTTTGTGGCTATAATATATATGTAATTCTAATAACTAAGAATGTTTAAAAAATTGATACAGGGTCATAAATTTGTGTTCAAAATAGTAACTCTTATTGCTTCATATGTGTTTCTTATTACAACTCTGAAATGTAAGAGCCTAAATAACCATATGAGGAAGTTGAGGATAAAACCAACAGTGAAATGGTTTGAGAAGCATTTATAAAGCTGAATTTAATATATATTTGTGTTAATTGTTAGGGACTTGACTTTAAGCTACTTCCTAACAGGACCTGGTATTGAAGCAAATTACCACACTTTGATTCTCTTAATTTTGATTAATTTGACACAATTACCCTATCATCTGTTTTTATGGTTAATAATCTATGAAAATTAATGTTAGAAGTAATTCATAAGTTACCTGTTCTGATAATGTGGCCTCATCAAAATCCCAGAAATCTAACCGATATCTATCATCTTAAAATGATAGCAGTGTTGGCTTTCATTTTGAGTTGATTTTATAAATAAAGACCAAGCAGTACTTTCCTTCACGTATTCTAAATAACCACTTCTTTTTCCTTTACTCTCTTTGGTTCCTTGTCTTACATAGCTCAAAACTTTAAAGGGCATAACTAGATACCCAGAAAACCACAGCCACATAGCAGCTATAATGTATCAGGAGTTGAAAAGAAATTCAGCTCTTATTATATACAGTTAGTGATTTATATTATTTTTCTTTTTTTTTTTTTGCCGGCTGAAAGCTAGCCCCCCCCCCCCAAAAAATCCACTATTCTGATCATCTCTTAGTGATGGGAGCCATTTCTTAAGTGCTTCCAACCATGAGCTGATCTGTCAGTAAGACATTATTGCCAAACTTGATCTGCTAATAGGAAAATTTCAAATAGCCAGTGGATTCTGATTTAAAATAGCTCATACTTGTCTCTGTTTTGAGAGCTATTAGCCTGAAATGCCACATCTGTCCAGAACAGGACAATACTGCTCTTAGTTTACCTTCTCTCTCTCTGTCTCTCTCTCTCTCTTTTTTTAAGTGGGCTCCACTCCCAGTGTGTCACCCAACGTGGGGCTTGAACTCACAACCCTGAGATCAAGACCTGAGCTGAGATCAAAAGTCAGACGCTTAACCGACTGAGCCATGCGGGTGCCCCAGTTTGCCTTCTCTTTAAAGGAAAGCTGGAGAAAGAGTAGCCAGAGAATGTGTTAAATACTGTTTACTGCCCACCTGCTTGTTACTGGCATGCATATTTTTCTTTATGTTGTCATTATGTTTCTCTGTGTTGTTATTGTACAGTCATTTTCCCTGAGGTAAAACATTCATGGCACTTGTCATTTATAATACCAGGATACTAATTTTAAACTGCCTTCATGAGTGAACAGGAGATCTGGGTCGCAAAGCCTTTCTTCCATGGTTACGGATGGCTTAAGTAAAGACCGCGTCGATCTGGAGAATCCCTAACTCCGGAGATTCAACATCTTGGAAAGGCCTGTTTGTGCATTGCTGTAGTGAAAACAGTTACCGTGGTTACTGTGCAAGACACCTTCTTTTTTCCTGCTTTGGACCAGGCAGCAAACTGGCTGAAAACGGCCACTTTCCTCAGTGCCTTTGAGCAGGAAAAATGTCCTCTGATGTAGGCCTGAGCAGTTTTTTTTTTAAATTTAATAATATTTTTTCATTTTATTATGTTAGTCACCATACAGTACATCCCTAGTTTTTGATGTAAAGTTCCATGATTCATTACTTGCATATAACACCCAGTGCACCGTGCACGTGAGCAGTGTTTATACCTGTATGCCATGTGCTGGGTCCACAACTGGGTAAAGCTCCACAGGAGCCAGGTGTTTTGAATCCCTGAAGGCTTCTGGCCATTGGCCATGTGACAGCTTGGAGCAAGGCCAGTTTTTTTCTTTGCCGATAGCTGTTAGATAAGTGGTTGACAACCTGAGAGAAAGAGCAGTCAGTACAAAAGAGACCAAAAAAACCTGCATGCCTCACAAGTCTCCTGGCTGTGTGGCTGTAATAGTCTATGGTGATTTAGTGGTAACAAAAGAGACCCAAGTATGACCTTGGGGTAACAATACACATTGTTGGGGAAAGGGTGATTTAAATGTACGTATTGTTCTAGATTGTCAACTGCCAGTAGCCGAGTTATCTTTTACCTTTTTTGTCACATAGCATACTGTGAAAATAGTTTGAATGAGACTACAGTGGAAAACACAGCTTTCCAAGAGTGTGCAACTTTCCCTTTCTAAACTGCCTTGCATGTGATTTTCTAAAATTACCTGATCTAAATATTGCTTCTCAGTTGTTTAAAACTACAGTTTAAAGAAAATTTAAATATGAATTAAAATTTTTCGGCATTCTTTGCCAATATTTCAAGAGTTGGCTGTGTAGCTGAGTGTGTCAAACTTTTTGTTAAACAAATAAATGTTTATTGTGGGGAAATCTTGAAAAGAGGGGCAAGTACAAAGAAGAGTAAGCAACTGTAGTCTCACATGTAAAAAGTGCTGGGCACACATCAGGCACTTAGATACTTTTTCAGTGAATGCAGAGATACATGTTAATACCATTCGGGTGTAAATATCTTCAAGAGTTTTTTCCTATGTGTATGTGTCTTTTTTTTTTTTTTAAGAAAATGGGGTCAAAATGTACAAATACAATGTAACTTCTCTTTAAATTTAAAAAATGATTATTTTTGACATTTCTTGTATTACTATTATTCCTTGGTGATAGTGAAGATGTGAATTTGCCTGTGGCCCTTAGCAAGGGGACAACCTTACTTGAGGCATGTCTGCTAAAGGAAGCTATATAATTTCTTTAGGGTAATGGTTGTCTTGGAGTTTCATTAAACACGTGACCTTACTTCCATACCCTTCTTAATAAAAATCCCTGGAGTTGGGCCTCTTATTCCTGCTGTCTGCAGCTGGGTTTAGGCCTTCACACCTCATCCTTCTTAGACCTGTCTCCCCAGCCCTTGTCACTCTTCTGACTTCCTCCCAACTCACCTGCTTACTCCCCCCATTTTCCTGCTTGAACTACCTGCTCCAACCTAATGATCTTTTCCTGTTGTTCCCCAAACCCACCCCATTTTGTCTCCTTTTTGCTCCTTTTGACACTGTCCTTCAAGCCAGCGTATCTCCCCTTTTTCTTCACTCAGTTATTTGCTGTGATGTCTTGCTCCAAATCCTGCATTTTCTATTAACTGGCTTATATTAGTAAGGTATGGGATCTCGAGGGGCAGGATTCTGGGATGTCACACTGTAGAGGGGCTTGTGAAAGGTTCTTTTTTGTTTGTGTTTTTTTTTTTCTTTTGTTTGTTTTTCTTTTTTGTTTTGTTTTGTTTTTTTGGTAAAGACCTATGGTTAACGTTTAAAGACTTTTAAGTTGGTAGTTATAAAAGTAAACTCCGGGGATGCCTGGGTGGCTCAGTTGTTAAGTGTCTGCCTTCAGCTCAGGGCGTGATCCCAGAGTCCTGGGATCAAGCCCCACGTCAGGCTCCATGCTCCGTTGGGAAGCCTGCTTCTTCCTCTCCCACTCCCTCTGCTTGTGTTCCCTCTCTCACTGGCTGTCTCTCTCTGTCAAATAAATAAAATCTTTAAAAAAAAAATAAAATAAAAGTAAACTCTTTCTCCCTGGACCCTGCCCCCCCCCAAAAGAGAGAGAGAGAAAGTAAGAAATTGGCATATGCTTGCCCTGACATTTTCTTCTCTGTGGCAATTAAAACTGTTCAAGAAATTCACACTTTAGATAATTCTCCCTTGATTTTTTTCTCTTGGGATAACATGGCTAACTTAGTTTCATCACTTCTGTGAGTTTTGATTGTATTTCCTGCCTCCTGTCATCAAACTCTGCCTTCAACCTTACATACTTTGTAATGAAAATAGGCCTGCAGTGGGGGGTCCACACAAGTCATTTGATATAGTTAACCTGGGCCACTCTGATAGTCGCAGTTCTGGTCTTGACTTAGCCAAATGTAGTTTTAGGCCTTCTAAGTATTTGTTTCTCTTAACCAATTGAGCAATGGGGTTTTTACTGGCATTCTTCCCATCTGCATGTGAGGAAGTCACATAGTTAAAATTTTTGAAAAAGGCATGGCCCCTGCTTTGAACTTAATTTTTAACTCCGGAACAATAAAATGTGCTGGCGACAGAATGGGCCAGGAACGTGTGGGGAGTGTAGTACAGTGGCTAGCCGCAAGCCAGTCGGTTCAGAATTTGGATCCTGTGAGTATTTTAGGACCTTGAACTTCAGGTTCTGCTTCTGTGAAATGAGCAGGGAAGGCTCGGGCAGGGAGGGGAGGGGAGTCAGCTGTTTCCTTTCCACTTTCCTTTGCAGCATTCAGTAAAGAGCTCCGAAGCCGAGGGGGTGAGCCCAGGCTTCTGAAGGGTGAAGTCTTAGGCTAGGCCGTGAAGGCAGGCTAAGATGCCCGTAGGTGGAGTGGAAAAGAAAAGGTACTCCAGGTGTGGGAGCCAGTTGAGCAGAGGATCTGGAAAGTATGTGCAGGGGAGGGGACTTGAGGAAAGCAGTGCATAGAGAAGCATGTCGGAGGACTAGAAGGACAGAGTCTGCAGTGCGAGGGAGGAGGGAGATCTTATAATCCAGGCATGAGACGTTGAGAGGACAGGTGAGGATAGTTGCACTGGAAGTGGTGGGGAAAGGGCAGCTTCGAGGGGCGTTTCCAAGAGGAATCCTCAGGGCTGCTATATGAGGCCCTAGGATGAGAGGAATTGTGAGGGTGTAAGGCAGGTGGTCACTGTGTCATTCATTCATTCATTCATTCATTCATTCATTCATTCATTCATTCTTAAAATATTGAAATTGAAAATTTGATGCTGCAAGGTTCTGTTCTAGGTAGTAGGGATTAATCACTAAATGAAACATGGGGCACCTGAGTGGCTCAGTCAGTTAAACGTTTGCCTTTGACTCAGGTCATGATCCCTTGGTCCTGGGATCAAGTCCCACGTCAGGCTTTCTGCTCAGCAGGGAGTCTGCTTTTCCCTCTCCCTCTCCCTCTGTGCTCTCTTTCTCAAATAAATTAAAAAAAAAAAACTTTTTAAAAAAAATCACTAAATAAAACAGGAGTCCCTGCTCTTTTGAAATGTATTTTTCTAGTGTTAATTGTGTTAAAATTTTAGTGGCAACAATTTTTTGGCACCTTGAGCTATCATTATCTAGCTAATGATTCTTTTATCCTGTCTAAAAGTCAAGCGGGAAATGTTGATGAAAGCACATCCAATATCTTCAGGAAATCGATATACAGTATTTTTATGTTTTGGGACTGTAAAGATAAGAATGAAACTGTTAAACTGAAAATGCTGTGTTTTACTGATCAAAGGAGGTGGTGCTACTATAGATTTAGTGATTGTCCCTTATAGTCAGTACATCTTAGGGAATGTCGTGAAGTTCGGGACACCTAGGGAATTGTTGTTGAGTTGTCAAAGATTCCTTCTGTAGGCTTTTGTTGGTATTAAAATGAGGTTCATTTAACAACCAGGAGGAAGTAATTAGATTGAACAAGACTTTGGTACTTGATGGCTTTTTTCCAAGTGATTTTGTCAGCTTATTTTTGAATGAGTGCTGTGATATTTTAGTTTTCAGTCTGTGTTCTCTTCAGTTCTTTAAGGTGCAAAAACTGAAGTTAGTACCAGATAATTCCTTAACAAAAAATGTTGACATAAATATAAAGAATTTTAAAAACCATAATATAATTTTTTCACAGTGTTTTGAAAGCTCGAATTAGAAGAATATTTTATAATTAAAACTGTGGTGCATTTAAATGTTCAGTTAGCGAGGAAAACTTTCCTCTTTTTTGCTTAATGTACTTAGTTGTGTTTCATAGTGTTTTTATAGTAACCACAATTAATCAGCTATAGAAATAGAGCATAAGGTTTACTCATAACTCTTAATGAAAGAAATAAAGGGCTTTGGGCTTTATAGTACTGATAACATTTCATGCAATAAAGAAATGTTAAAAATATTCTAAAAATATGGTTAAGATTCTGAACTGCTATAAATATATTACCTCGCGGTATCAGTTTCTCAGTTTAAGATAATCAAATGTGTTTTTCTTAAGAATGATTTGATTTTTTAAAAAATTTCCTTTAGGTAAAAGTGCAGTTTTAAAGTGTCTCCTGGATGTTCACAAAATTTTTCAGGAAAACGACCCTGCTTATATTCTGAATGATCTCTACATCTCAGACTACTGTGTGTGGATTCAGAAAGCCAAGTAAGTTTTGAGTTACTTATGAATTTTACACGCTCCCATTTCTGGAATGCCTCCTGACCCAGGAGGAAGCAAATGAAGTAGCCTGGGAGGTAAGTTGTAATGAAGAAGAAACCCCATCTAGCTGCAAGACACTTTAAAGAAGATCAACATGGGGAGCTTGGCGAATTTGCTTCGGGAGGAGGTGCAGATGGTGAAAAGTTAATTTTACTGGGAAGCATGGTTCTAGCCTAGAAAATAGGCATGCAAACAGACAGTTGTGAGTATTCATTGCTTTGTTATTGACGGTCTGATATGAAATCTCAAGGTTTCATCCGTGAGCATCCAGACTTGTGTCTGCAGATTACTTACAGTGGGGATTGTGGGTGAGTGTGTGTGTGTGTGTGTTGTGTGTGTGTGTATGTGGGCACCTGTGCAAGCATCACGGCACAGAGACCTAATCAGCTGTCATCCCATTGGCTAACCACTTCTTACAGAATCCATTCTTCAGAGTATAAAAAAGACAACCTTCAAAGCTTCATAACATGATTCTTGGTAACTAACACGTGCATCTAAGGGACCAAACACTCACCAACGCGGTTATGTAAGATTTGCCCAGAGTGTTTACCATTGCCTCCCTCGGGGAATCCTATGAAGTCTAAACAGGCAGTGAACTTTTATTTTGTGAAGAGGTTCAACAGCTATACCAAATTAGCCATTTCAGTAGCAGAAGACAATTAATTGAGAGCACACAGATAGAGCTCTTGATGGGAGTACTTCTTGGGTGCTCCGGAAACTGATGGCAGTGTCATTCTTGACTTAGAAGAAAAACAGTCATGATAGTTGTCCCATCGCTGTGATTGGTCAGTATGTGCTGTAGTATGTTTTAGTGCCTGTTCTGAGTGAGCCACGGTATAGAATTTATTTTTGGCCTCTGTTCATGGGGAAGCAATTATATGCAGAGTGAAATAAGACAAAACTCGAGGCTCTGCGTGTTGTAAGGAGAAGCTGACGGTCTGCTCGCATATCGCCTACTCCCATACGGCAGCGGTGTTTGTGGTAGAAATCTCGGTTTCGCCAGATGGAAAATTGCATCTTTAACCCCTGAGGTCATCGTGGCACGTCATCACTTCATTTCATCCTCCTGCTAATTGAGCTTATCAAGTACCCTGCTGCCATTTCCTGTTGTTTTCATAATAAAATTAAATTGAAATAGTCTATTTGTGTGGGTTTAGGTTTTTCTTGTTCCCTTCAGGGTGAGGATTTTATAAACATGTAATGAGCATTGAGGTTTGTGCAAGGATCCCATTTCTATGAGCGCCTCTTTTCTCTGTGGCATTCCTTATTAACTAGAGAGAAGATCGTGTTTCATTAAAGTGGAAGGGTGTGTGCCCTCATGTCCGTGTGGGGATTAGCACACCTCCTTGCGCTTAAAAAAGATCCTTTTTCCCTGGGTTTTAAGTTGCAGGAAATGAAATGAAATTCTTAGGTCGCTAATAATTGTTATGATAACAGTGATTTTTTTCAAAGAGATATAATGTATTGGGAAGTGAGACAGGAGAGGGAAACGAGCAGGAACTCTTCAAATTACTTTGGAAAGATTTTTTTTGACTATACCAATTTGACCATAACTTTCTTTTCCCTAAATAGGCTCTCTCATTTTCACTTTGTTTGTTAATATTTTGACTCTAGTTGAGCCTGGCTATTTTTTCTCCCCCTTGAAATAACAAATTTGTTCATTTACCTGATTTTTATTAAATTTTCAAATTTAATCTTTAGTTTTTCAAACAATAAAATTGAGCTTTCCAATATCATCTTCACTGTGAACTGTCTTGGCTCTAAATTAATTATACTGCAGTGAATGTTCATGATTTTCATAACAAGTTTCTTCCTCACCTTTCACCTCCTGGTTTCTTTCTTTCCCATACAAGTTAGTTTATTACTGAAATCTAGCTCCTTATTTTTATGTTTTAAAGTAGTTCTGTACTTTCCTTAATCTCTATTTGATGTTTTTGATTATAATAATAAAGACTGAAATTGTATTTAAAATAGTAGACAAGTGCTAAATTATAATGAGCACAAAGAACAGCATTTCATTTTTATAGTCAGACATTCACTTTGGCAAAAACTTGCTGGAATGTGGGTAGCAAAGTCATTATTACATTGACTTAATGAAGTTCGGGAAACAGTTAAATCTTAAGTTTTGCTCTATACTGTGTATTTTTCCTTGTGATATCTGTGTCTTATAGAGCATATTCACAGATTTTCGAAACGGAAGGTCCTGTGTTCTTATTCTCAGTGACAGACAAGTTATTTTTCTAGAAAGGAGCACTCCCTGCCATCCTTCACTGTAAGCTTCCCTGGAAATTTCCAGTGTCACTGCAGCAGATGCTCCCTGGGTGGCAGCATGAGGAAGTGATTTCCTTGAGGTCATGTAGCCTGTAAGAGAGGTGTGTGATAGTCTCAGGGTTTCTGGGTCTGGATTTTATGTTTTCCAAGATAGGCCACCTAGACAACCAGTTTTCTTTACCCATGGCATATGGGAAAAAACACCAAAAAAAGGGAAAAAAAGCCCTCCCTTTAGGAAGGTTTTTCTATATGAAGAGGAATTAGTGACTCGTCTTCCTCCTGGGTGTTCCCATAGCACTTGGCTTAAGAATGGATAGGCACATCTCATGCCTGCCTCATTTTGTGGTCATTTAAGTGCTTATCTCTTTCCCCCTCTAAAATTTTAAAGTCCCTCTGAATGAGCACCTGTGTGGGCCCATCACAGTCCCTTAGGAGCACAGTCAGTTTTCGTTACATTGAAAGGTAACTTCTTTTAGAGAAGCTCAAAAGCTCAGGATGGATGGATCATAGGCGGAGGCATGGAAGAAGAAATGAGGCCAAGGAGTGCATGTGAAGCCTTGGCCACATGAAAATGCTTAAAGATGCTTGGACTTTGTCCTGGGAGAGTATGGAACACACTGAAGAGGTTAAGCATGCAGTATCTGGGTGAGTGATGTGACGAGGTTCAGATTCTTCGAAGAGCCATCAGGTCCCCTTACAGGGAATGAATTGAGTGGGGTGGAGCTCAGACTTAACACTGAAAGCCTCAGCAGCTTGCAGGTGATGCGAGCAGAAGGCCTAGACTGAGCCAGGGGAGTGAGCAGGGAAGGAGACTGTGGTCCGATTTGAGAGGTGGATGACCCAGAACTTAGTAATGACGGGGTATCAGGGGAGAGTGAGAAGGGGAAGCGTCAAAGAGGAGATCCATGTTTTGACTTGGCCCGTTAATGGGACCATTTGGAGGTGTACTTGCTGAAGTTAAACCAGAGTGGGGAGAGGGTGTAGGTTGGAAGAGAAGATAGAGGGAGGGAAGATGAGTTTTAGAAATGTCAATTTGAGGTCTCTAAGGAATATACATAAAGAAGTAGTCAGGAACATTTGGATCACAGCTGGAAGAGATGTATGGAAGAGAGTTTGGACAAAGAAGGGATATAAATTAATAGCAAAACATAAACAGTGGTATCTGGTTGCATAGTACTGTTACACATATGAATCTCATAATAATCAGGAATGGAGGCATTCCAGCCTGGGAAAATAACATCATGCAGAGGAGTAGACAAATAAAACATGTAAGCATCATGATGAACAGATTTCCTGGTTGTAGCTATGGTGTGTTGGAAGGGTGAGAATGGATGTGAGGCTTTTTTGCATTTAGATCAGTTTTATCTATCCTTGTATCTCTTTATTATGAATAAGAGAGTTCCCAGTTGGGGTCATTGTGTTTTGGTAAGAGAACCACTTTTGAAATCCTTATTTCTCCATTTGGTTACCCAAGACAAATGCATTCAGACTTTTATAGTAAAAAAATAATTAGGAGGCTACAGGTTATCTTCTGGAAGCCAGGTGCAGGGGAGTGCAGCTGGGCCTCATGAGCTCAAGTCCTGAAGAAGTGCGGCAGTCAGCTTACTCTCTGGTGACATGTGGTCTTTCGTGTTGTTCCTTCCCACAAGTAAGCCACCCTTCTCTCTCGATGCAAGTGGACAATGGCTGTCCTGCAGCTGAGTTCATGTGCACCTGGTTTTAGGAGAGAGAAACTACGAAGTCCCTTGCTTGTAATTCCCAGGGAGGAAGAATGATTGACCCAGCCATGGGTCCGTGTCTTTTCCTGGTCCAATTGCCTTGGTCACAGTAGGAATGGGGTGGGGAAGCTCCTTAAGGTGGTGCACACATGGTGCCAAGGCCCACTCTGTCCTGAGTGGCATTCTCAGAGAAGGGGGCATGTGGGGCATGTAGAGACCTTAAGAGGATACCGCTGTAATTCCACAATGCTATTTTGCACCAGAGCTGAGGAAGAACCCTGACACTTTACCGTCACCCATGTCACCGATACTCATATAAGATACAGTATTGAAGGTGATTTCAGGGCTCTCTTAAATTCAGGCATACCCGACGATAACCAGGCACTCCAGGTGGTTTTACTTTTGTATCGGAAGTTACTCCTGCGATAAATGGTAAAATGTTAAGCGTTATATTAGCTGCTAATGATTAGCATATAGAAATTTCAAGAAACAATTGTGCATAATTTCAAGCAAGTTAAACCTCTCTTGAATTGAAATCCTTCTTGGTAAGGTGCTTATTCTGGCATGTCAAGTTGCTCTTTGGTTTTACTGTTTATTTTTAATTAAATCCACAAATTCATCCTGGATGAGAGTGGGTTTTATCTCCATAAGAATAGATTAGTGCATGCCAATATTCGTTCACTTGTATCCCTTCCGTGGGGTTTCATATAGAAAGGATTTACTTAATGGTTCTTTACCTTATCACCAGTAGTTCAGCAGTGCCCACTGGGGACTGTTGCTCTTCATTAGACTTCTCTTACAAGAAATGTGCCAATAAATCATAGGATTATGAATGTTCGTACAGATTTCAGGCTAAAATAACTCTTTGTAAGGATATGAATGCTCCCTATAACTCTGTGTATTGAGAAAACTAGCAAAAGAATTTTGTATCTGAATGTTAGAAGTTTTGTGGAGGGTTTTATTGTTGTTGTTGTTTGCTTATTATGTTTTCCTTATTTGTAACTTTTCTCCTGTTTTTTTTAAAGATAAGCTTTTTATTTTAGAGTAGTTTTATTATTTCTAAAAGAGTGATGAACATGGTACAGAGTTCCCAGATATCCCACAGGCAGTTCTCCTATGATTAACATCTTACAATGGTAGGTGTATTTGTCACCATAAATGAGCCCTTACTGATACATTATTAGAAACTAAAGTCCATAGTTTATTTAGGTTTTCCTATTTTTTTCCCATTCCAGGATACCATGTTTTGTTTTGTTTTTACCAAGAACTGGAACTGAAATCAGTAATGTTTAGCGTCTCCCACGTTTTGATTGTCCAAGAGCATAAAAGGTGTTGAAAGGTAGTGAAGGATTACTGAGATGCTAAGCACCTGAGGAGCTTACTACATATAGATATTCAAATCATGGAGAATCCAGACCCTGAAAACAAAAGGCTTGGCATATTTGAGAATTTTTAGAAATCTGGAAGCGTAACTCAGGTATCATTTTTACTTGCACTGTGGGCATCATCATTATGATCTTTTAATAAAAAATAGAGGGGTGTAAATACAGAATTGGCAAGGCTTTATGTTTTCACATTTATTTTCTTAAGGTAGAGATTAGAGGAGAAAGTGTACCTGTGAGTTCTTGTAAAAAAAAAAGATGTAAAGTTTCAGAGGTGAAATAGACAGGCCCCGAACTGGAAAACGCACAGCATTTATTGGTACGGGGAGGTTTGCCTGAGTCGAGCCCATTTTAGAGCCTTGACTGGGTGGCGGTGTTAGGTTTGTCTCTGTCCGGGGTATTTGGCTCCAGACTTCTCAAATCCTTGGTTTTGGCTTGCTGGAGCCAGGGCTTTTTACAGTGTATGATTAGCCACCGTGTGAGCAAATTGGTATTTTCCTTCGCCTCCTTGTTCTGAGGCCTGTTCACCCATCAGAGGTCTTTGGAGGATGCTCACAGGATCAAGTGAGTTCGGGTGGACTTGATGTAGTCTGGTTTTGTAAACCAGTTCTCTCTGCTTCATGTAGAGTTGTCACAGTGCTCGGATTGTCTTCACGTCTCATTCAGAGAAGAGGCTTACATTGATTAATGTGGTGTACGTGTGGTTATCGCACTTGGAAAGTGCTCTGTTTAAGGAGAGCTTTGTCAAGAGCGTCCTTTGAATGGAGTCACAAGAAAGCTTTTTAAAAAAACTGTCAACGTCAAGTACAATTTCCTTTTTCTTCTGCCTATTATGATTGAAACCCAATCCTTGTTATAACATAATTATCTGCACCGAAGCCAGCAGGGAGTCGCTGCCTTAATGTAAGGGGTGTGAAGTCCCCTAAATAAATAGAGGATTAATTACACTCCCAGCATGTTGTGAAGGTGAGGAGATTGATTGTGATCATTTGACTTGTCCCATTTCCTGCTCTGACTACTTTTCTGAATAAATAGAAGCTGGGAAAATAATAAATAGAGCTACAGAACGTATTGTCAGGACTGGGGTGGGGAACAGGCCTGCTTGAGGTATGGTTCCAGATTTTAAGTGATACATGATATTTATTTTAGATAATTTTATCAGTGATTATTCGCTTACTATTCTCAATTTAAACAGCTTTCCAGGAAATAGTTTTTATCTTAAAAAAAAATAGATATTAACAGAATGTTGAAAGAATTTGACAGACTGTATTTTAAATGGGTGGATATCAACAAATTTCTGATTCATTTTTAAATGTTTTTACTTAGTGTGGCCTTTTGAAAGATTTAAACTGAAGAAAATGTTAGCTGTTAAATGTTTGTATTGTCTTTTCCTTATAGAAGCTCTGTGCTTTTCTTAAACTTAATGATTAATTGGTATCGTCATAAAGCATATCGTGTTTTCTGTTTTTATTTTATTTTTTATTTTTTAAAGATTTTATTTATTTATTTGAGAGAAAGAGTGAGAGCGAGAAAGAGCGTGAGTGGGGTGAGAGGCAGAGGAGAAGCAGACTCCCCACTGAGCAGGGAGCCTGATCCTGGGACTCTGCAATCATGACCTGAGCCAAATGCAGATGCTTAACCCACTGAGCCACTGACTGAGGCGCCCCTTCTGTTTTTATTTTACGTTTGTCTTACCTCCTTTTCCTGGGGAGTTTTATAATGTTGTAAAGTTGTGCTTTCGATTTATACATTCATTCTCCAAATCTTTGATTGCATTGGCCTCCAAAGTGAAGTGCACTTACCCCGTGGAGCACAGAGAACCATCTTTTTGTAGTGGAGGAAGACTGTAATAGGCATATCTGTTTATTTTAAAAGAAAGAAATTAAGGTCATTAACATTTAACATATAGATTGTTGGCAAAACTCATGTTTGGTGGGTACCAAACATTTTTTTAGTGATGGGATAGTTGATCAGAAGTTTGGAGGAAGAACCATCCTTATTTCCAAAGAGAAGCACATACGTCTCTTCTGAATAATGGCAGGGGAAGGTTGTCTTGCCTAGGCAGTTGGGAGTTGGCGTTTAGGGACTCTAGTTGGTCTGTGCCAGCTGCTTGAACTAAGTTGAAGACATAGAAACTCACATGCTAGAGCTTGAGATGTTGTTGCCAGATGTGAAGTGCCCCCTCCCTGCTTCGGTTGTCTGTTTTATTTGCCTAGGGAAAGAAGGAAGCCTAACTTCTGAATGTAGAGAGAGCCTTTGTCAGGATGGCAGCCCGTATTTCCCTGAGCACAAACAACTGGGCCTTATGTAGTCTTTGCTTTTGGGGTTCTTGTGTTAATTTAAAACAGTGAAGAACAAAAACCCAATTATCATTTCAAGGAAAAAAAGAATGAAATTTGAAGCAGACGATCACGTGTCTAGGAGTGTGGTGTGATAGAGGTTTATTCTCAAGATGTAGGATTCCATGAGGAATGATTTTGTGCTTTGGTTGTTAATTACTGACTCAAGGACAAAGGGCCCAGAGAAATCTGGACTGTGAATGTTCTGAGGAGCAAAGGTCATATTCAACTTGGTGCCCCAGCACCTTAGCCAAATGCATTCTGCTTATTCATGATACTCAGTAAATGCTCATTGAACTGAAAATGTCCTTTCTAATTCACTTAAAATCTTCAATGAAAAGAAGCAGCTTTACCTTCTCTTTATGCAATACTAAACCTGTCTCTTCTAGGACCTACAGTGTGTGTTCTATTCTTCATATCCTAGCATAAAACAAGGATATATGCTCTTATTTACAGAGAGATGTTATGTATTGGGATAAATGACAAAGGAAACCTATACCTGCATGCTTCTTTACTTAAGTATGTGGAAGTCAAAATGAGTTGGAGGTTATAAGAGAGAGTGTGTGGGTGTTTGGATGGGCGGGTGGATGGACGTTTATGCCACCTGTTTGTTGGTGTGCAGTATTGGCCCAGAGTGTGGTATTGGGAATGCCATGCACCTTCCCTGAGGAGTCAGGCTCAAGAACTGACCATCCCAGGATCTGTACCCACCTGTTGTCCCCAAGTCTAGAGACAGTGCATAAGCTGGTTGAGAAGGAAGAAGGTATTTCAACCGTCAGTTCTAAGATGTTCCCCAGACTGTCATCCCCAAATTATTCACATGACCAAGAGACATAGTGAGTGATCTGTGATGTGACTGAAGGAAACAGGTATAGCCTTTCGATTTATTCCTTTTTCTCATGGGGAGATACACCTGTGAAAACAGAGTTTTGTAGAGCAAATCACATCTATTAATTATCAATATCTTATTTATAATTACCAATTATTTAATTATTAAATATCATTATTTATAATTATAAATATTTCTGTTCTCTGTGGCTCATTTGTTTTAAATGAGTTTAGAGTCTAACTGAACCCAAAATTTATTGAGTGCCTGCTATGGCCAGCATTGTACTCTGTGCTGGAGGTAAGATCAAGGTCAGGATTTCTGCATCAAGGAGCTCACTATCGGGGAGGGTTAATGATGTTCTACTATCATGAAAAATTGTAACTGGAAAGCTAAATGGAGAAAAACAGTATATATAAAGCTGTATATGCTGAGGTGGCATAATCACATTAAAACATATTCACAGAGCAAAAATTCTAGAAGGAAGCTCATTCATGTTGGTAAAAAAATTATCTCTTGTTTGTGGATTCATGGGCACCTTTTCTATTTTATACTTATTAGTAAGCATGTATTTTATTTTTCTCCCAGATATACATTTTAAGAAATTATAGGGTGATACAAATGCTAGTTATGTATTTTTCCATCAAGTATAACAGAATATTATAGAACTAAATTAAGTAGGGGTGCTTGGGTGGCTCAGTCTGTTGAGCATCTGACTTGTGATTTCAGCTCAGGTCATGATCTCACAGATTGAGGAATTGAGCCCTGCGTCAGGGGGTCCCTGTTCAGAAGGGGGTCTGCGTAGGATTCTCTCTCTCTCCCTCCCTCCCTGCCGCCACTTGCACATGTGCGTGCTCGCTCTCTCTCTGTCTCTCAAATAAATCTAAAAAAAAAAAAAAAAAAAAGGAAAGAACTAAATAAAGTAAAAAGTGCGGTGATCTGCATGCAAGGCTCAACTAAATGAAGGAATGAAAAAAGAAAGCCCTCATTCCCTGAGTGAAATGGAACAATAATTAGATAATCCATCAGTGCTGGTTTGAGATCTCTCAAATAGGAACTTCGCATTTAACTCAAGTGGTAATTTGACATTATTTTCAAACGGGGAGTTTCTTGCAATGTTTCCATGTGCCATTTTATTATTTATATGAAATTACACAGCAGAAAAAAGACCTCAGCTCACCATTAGAAGTCTAATGTGCATGTGTTCTTAGTCTTATAAGAACACATCAAGCAATAGAATATACTTCTACTATAACATATTTGCCCTTTGCTCAATTAAACTTTTTTTTTTTTTTCAAAGATTTTATTTATTTATTTAACAGAGATAGCCAGTGAGAGAGGGAACACAAGCAGGGGGAGTGGGAGAGGAAGAAGCAGGCTCACAGTGGAGGAGCCTGATGTGGGGCTCGATCCCACAACGCCGGGATCACGCCCTGAGCCGAAGGCAGGTGCCCAACCACTGTGCCACCCAGGCGCCCCTCAATTAAACTTTTGTTAGTCTTGCAGTGGATATGTTACATCCCATTTAAAATTCTGCGGTGTGCTTTAAAAGACAAGAGTGCAGTGTGAAAAGTGATGTCTGTTCTGACCATCTTATTTTCTCCAGATTCATTCTTGCTATAACCCGAGGCCACGTACATACCCAGAGTTATTCTTTGGAGATAAATCATTTTTTGATACCCTACCAGAACCCAGAGATACTCTTTGGAGCAAAGAATAAAACACCTTTGCACGTGTAGTATTAAGTACCCTTGTGCCATTCTAAGTAAGCTCACCAGCCAATTTGGATTTTATTTCTATCCTTAGAGTATCCTCATACTTCAGGAAAACAAGGGTTTAGTTCTTACTGGGAGAAATTGCCTTCATTTCAACTTGATGTTTAAAATTACAGTTGTCAGCATATGTCCTATATTCTTGTTTTAATGGACACAGCAGTTAAAAGGATTTCACTTATGAGCTGTGTAAGCTAAAGCTATCTGAATAGAACTATTGGCAAAGGCTCTCCACTCTATTAAATACTGGATTAATTATAAAAACCAAGCTTTAAAAACTGAAGAAGTTGCAAAGCTTGTATTCTGAACACAGCAGCTCTACACATACTTACGTTTCAGAAGCTTTATTATAATCCATGGTTTCAGGTGAAATTCCAAATCTGAAATGTTCAGAAGATAATTACTGGGTTTGTCTTACCTTTTTATCAGAAAGATCCAGTCTTGCTCCAGGTTTGTAAGAGAACATTTTGTTTTTGTTTTTAAACAAAAGCTACATGGATCTTCTCATCATCTGTGTAGGACATTGTAACGTTTTTCTGCAGATCATATTTTTTCAAGGATCCCCTACCAGTCTAAGATGGACTCTCCCCTTGAGGCTTGGGAGTGAGAGGTGAGGCCACGAATCTACTTTGTTTCACATCTTTTGGGATCTTGTTATCCTGCCGCGCTGGCTAGGGGGCTTGCGACTGCTTTAGGCCTGTGTATCTGTTCCTCCATCCATTCATTCATGCAACACATAGCTATGAGGTCCTACTTTGTGCAACATTCCCCGCCAAGATTCTGAGCCTAGGATGGTAAGCAAAAACCAGACATGGCCCCCACCCTCAAGGAACTTACAGTCTAAGGGAAGAGAATTGTTAATCAAATAATCACATACACAAAAAGTGAAATCAAAACCTTGGAAAGTGTTGCAAAAGAAAAGATGGTGGCTGAAAACAAAGAAAGGGTGTGTGTATGGGAGGTGGGGTGGGAGAGGTCACGGCCCAGACTGTACAGTCCCTTCTAGGTAGCGTTCAGAAGTGTAATTTTTTTATCCTTGGAGCAGTGGGCAGCCAGAGAGGGATATGGGGCATATGGTGGGGGAAGATTCCTGGGGTAGTACTGTGAATTGCTTGGGGCCTGAGTGTAGCCTGACCAGGGAAGTAGCATGAGGAACTAGAATGGGTCTGGGGAGAGAGGGAGAGGACAATGGGGAGCATGATGCCTGGGTTTATGGCCTGCACAGCTGCATGGTTGAAGAGCCCCAATTAGCGTAAAGTAATTCTCAGGCAGTTGGCTTTTCTTAGAGAGATTCTTCTGTGTACAGAACTTAGCCTCTTTGTGGGTGATCTGTACTTTAGTTCCTAATTCAGAGTAAGGGTTATTTTTTTTTTCTTTGTGTCTGTTATTGCTTCCTTTATTATTTAAAGGAACTCTTGGGCTCAGGGATCTGTGGAAGGTTACCTTTTGTGTGCCTTTTCGTGTGTTTATAGAGTTTAGTTATTTTCTTAAAATATTTTGATGATACATAAAGTAATACAAGAATGCATAAAATATATATGTACACTCTAAGGAAGAATAAGAAACTGAACATGCACATACCCACCACCAACCTTAAGAAATAGATGACTAGGGGCACCTGGCTGCCTCAGTGAAAGGAGCATGTGACTCTTGATCTCAAGGTGGTGAGTTCGAGTCCCATGTTGGGTGTAGAGAATACTAAAAAAAAAAAAAAAACTTAAAAAAACGTATGTATTTGACACAGAGAGAGAGAGAGAGAGAGAGAGCTCACAAGCAGGGGGAGAAGCAGAGGGAGAGGGAGAGGGAGAAGTAGAGGGAGAAGTAGGCTCTCCGCTGAGCGGGGAGCCCAATGTGGGGCTTGATCCCTGGACCCTGGGATCATGATCTGAACTGAAGGAAGATGCTTAACAGACTGAGCCACCCAGGTGCCTCTAAGCAAAATAAAAAAAGAAAAGAAATAGATGACCTGACCAGTTTCCCAGAGGCTTCCTATGGGACCAATCGCAATCCTGTTTCCATCCCACCCCAATCTTTGCTAACCACACCCTGAATTTTGTGTTAATCATTACCTTGCTTTTCCTTAAGGTTTTACCATCTCTGGATGTACCCCACTTTGGTTTTAGTTTTGCTTGCTTCTTAACTATGTAAATGGAATCCTACTGTGTGTGTGTTTTTCTATGACTTGCCTCTTTGACATAATTTTTTTTTCTTAGATTTAACCATGATAACGTACAGTGGTAAATATTTTTTTCCTACTATGTACTTTCTCATTGTCTGAATATATTGCAGTTTGTTTAGCTATGGTTCTCCGGGTTCTTTGTTGGTGAATTGTTTCTTTCCAGTTTGGGCTGTCAGGAAAACACTGCTCTGAGCATCTTAGTGTCTGCTTCGTCGTGGTGCATTTACGTACACTTTTTTAGTAAGCTCTGTACCTGGGAATGGAATTACTAGCATTTAGGGGATGGCTGTAGGTGAGACTTGACTGGGTGATGTCAAACCGTTTGCCAGAGTGGTGGTACCAATTTATTTCAGTTTACTCACCCCCCAGCAGTGTATGAGAACTTCCCTAGTTCAACCTTAGTGCCAGTACTTGTTCAGATTTTAGATTTGACAATTGTCAAGGGTGTTGAAAGAGTTCCGTTTGTCATTTCCATTTTCACGTTTTTTTGATAACTAACAAAGCTGAGCATCTTTTCATGTGTTCATGAGCCATTCGTGTTCCCTCTTCTGTGAGACGTCTGTCTGTGGCATTGCCTCTTGCTCATTAGTGCTCTCTTTCTCTCTTTGATTTTTAGGATTCTTCTGGTATTCTGGATACTAGTCCTTTATTGGTTAAATATGTTGCAAACATTTTCTCCCAGTTCGTAGTTTATCTTTTAGGTTCCTTGTAGTGTCTTCATAAACAGAAGTTTTTGATTTTAATGTTGTAGAATTTATCAGTATATTCCTTTAGAGGCAGGCTTTTTGTTTCTCATTTAAGAAACTTTTTATGATGTGGATGTCATAAAGATATTCTCATACAATGTCTTCTAAAATTTTTATTCTTTTGCATCTAGCATTTAAGTCTTTAGTCCACCTGGAACTGATTTGGTGTAGTTTATGAGACAGGGGATCCAGTTTCATTTTTTCTCATATGGATCACCTTACTCCAGCTTCATTTATTAAATAGTTCATCCTTGCTTCATGCATCCTGCAGCGCTCATTCCGCCGTACATCAAGTTTACATATATACGCAGATCTGTTTCTGGGTTGTCTATTCAGTTCCAGTGCTTGACTTGTCTGTCATGTGCGGATACCATACATTCTTAATTACTGTGGCTTCATATCTTAGAATCAGCTTGTCAAGTTCCATGAAAAACATTTTGATTGGAATTGCTTTGAATCCATTAATCTGTTTGGGGAGACCAAACCATTGAGTCTCCTTCCATAACGTGGTATGATTGTGTATTTAAGTTGTCTTTGGTGTCTTTCAGTAAAATTTTATCATATTTTCCTTAAAATCTTTCTACATCTTTGGGTGGGATTATTATTTTAGATTTTCTGTTGCTTTTGTAAATGATAATTGTTTAAAAAACGACTTTCAGGGGCGCCTGGGTGGCACAGCGGTTGGGCGTCTGCCTTCAGCTCAGGGCGTGATCCCGGCGATCCGGGATCGAGCCCCACATCAGGCTCTTCCGCTATGAGCCTGCTTCTTCCTCGCCCACTCCCCCTGCTTGTGTTCCCTCTCTCGCTGGCTGTCTCTATCTCTGTTGAATAAATAAATAAAATCTTTAAAAAAAAAAAAAAACGACTTTCAAACTGTTTAAGACATATAGAAATGTTAATTTCACACTTTTATGCCAAACTCTGCTATTAATTGTTATGTATCGGTTCTCTCCAGTTTCCTATACAGGCAATAGCAGTGCAAATCAGGACAGTTGGTTTCTTCTTTTCCAATCTTTATATTCTTTCTTTTTCTTTATTCTTCATCTTACAGTATTGGCCACACCCTCCAGCACAGTGCTGAATAGGTAATGGTGGTAATATACTTCCCTATCTTGTTCTTTATCTTTAAGAAAATGCTTTTGATGTTTGCTGCAGGCTTTTGTAGATAGCCTTTATCAAGTTAAGGAAAGTTCCCATTATTCTTAGTTTGCAAAGAGTTTTTGATCCTAAATGGTCAGTGAATTTCATTGCAGGTTTTTCTTCTTTAATTTGTTAATGTAATGAATGGCATTTATAAAATTTCTAACTTAAGTTAGACCTTGCATTCCTGGGATAAACCCATCTTGATTGTGATGTATTATTTAAATATGATTCTGGATTTGATTTGCTGACTGTGTTTGTGCATTGTGCATACCAAGAAACATAGGGATGGAGAGAGAAGGAGGGATGGGGGAGGAAGGTAGAGGATGGAAGGAAGAGAAAGGAATTTGGCTCATAATTTTCCATTCTTGTACTCTCCTTTCCTTTTTTGTTCACTAAGATAATTTCTGTAAATTGTAATGATCTCTTCCTTGATTCTTCAGTAAAATTCACCAAAAAAGCCGTCTTGATTTTTTTTTTTTTTTTGAGAAGATTTCTAACTGTTCAACCAAATTTTCCAGTTGTGTTAGAACCGTTCTGGTTCGCTCTTTCTTCCTGAGTTGGTTTTGATAGGTTGGGGTTTTCTAGAAATTTGTCTGCTTCATCTAAATTTTGAAAACTATCTGACTTAAAGTTATTCTTACTTTCTCTCACCTGTTTTCCCTATAGTATCTGTACATTGTCTTATTGTAATAATTGTATTATTGTCTTATTGTAGTTTTTGTGTTTTCACTCTTTTGTTAATCTTGCAAGAGCGTATTTGATTAGTTTATCAAAGAACCAATGTTTGCTCTTTTGATCTAGTTTTGTCTATCTTGTTTTGCATTACTTTTTGCTTTTATCTGTATCATTTTATTCCTTCTATTTTGGGGACGTTTATTAGGCTCCCCCCCCCCCGCCCCAGACTTCTTATCTGGATGTGTAATTTATTAACTTTGAGCCTTCATTTCAGTCTGTACATTTTCCTACAGGTGTCTGCTTTGTGTGCATCTCACAAGTTTTGAAATAAACTGAATTTTCATTATTACTCCATTTCAGATATTTTCTAATTTTACTCATGAAATGTGGAGAAGTGTGTTTCTCCTTTCCATGTGTATGGGTATTTTATAGTGATATCTTTGTTACTGATTTCTAACCTCCTTGTATTTCTGTCAGAGAATTTTACTATTCTTTTTAAAATTTGTTGACATTAATTTTATGTCTCGTATGCAGCCATTTTCATAAATTTTAAGGCTTGAAAATGATGTGTATCCTCCAATTGTTAGTGGCTGTGTTCTCTGTCCATTGGATGAAGCTTGTCCGTTGAGCTATTTAAACTTTTTATACCCTTGTTGATTTGTCTGTTTCATGTATCAGATTTTGCACTGGAAGAGTTCTGTCAAAGTCTCCTACTACGTTGGTGATCATGTCATTTTCTTCCTATAGACGGACAGTCAGTTTTTACTTTATATTTTGAAGCATATTATTCATTGTTATTAGTTTATAATTGTTACATCTCCCTGGCGAATTGTAGTGGCCTTCTTTATCACTTAAATTTTTTTTGCCTTTGTTTATTTTGTCTGACATTAATATGGAGATCCCAGCTTTCTTTTGGTTAGTATTTGCCTGGCCTATCCTTCTTGTCCTTGGAGCTTTTTGTCCTTGGAGGAGTTAATTTTTCTAGACATGCTTCAATAAACTTTTGGTGACTAGTTCCAGAGATAATTATGAAATCTTGTATTTTTTGTATGTGAAAAATGTACTCTGAACATCTGATGTAAAGCTGTGGTGGACCAGTAATTTGGGAACCAGTTGTGACTTAAGATGTTTTGGGGGATTTTTGGTCTTATTATTAGGCACATTGACATGTCTGGGTTCCTTGATTCAGGTGTGTCTGTCTTTGATTCCCCGCTCCACACTGAGTCAGTCATGAAGTCCTTTTAATTCTTCCTATACGATATCTTTTATTTAAATTCCTCTTTTTTGGTCTTACTTTCCTTTCCTTTAATTCAGGCCTCTATTTTCTCACTGTTGCCAGAGTGTTCTGTCTGTTCTCCTTGCCACCAGAATCTCATTCCCTCTCTTGCTTTTTCCTGCAGTAATACCAGTCTGATCATTCTGAAATGCCATTTTGATCATGGCTGTCCTCAGAAGTTCTCAGTGGTTTCCCCTGGCCAACAGGAGAAAAGCCTGAGTGCCTGAGCTGGGTTCAGAGCCCCAGCTCTATATCCTCTTCCTCATCTTTTATACTTCATCCCTTACTCTTGCTGCCTGAGCTCCCTCTCTCTCTCCTGCCAAACAGATACACTCACCATTCCCCAAGTTTGCCAGCTTTTCCTTGACTTTGTGTATTCCATTTTCTCTATCAGAAATATTACATTTTGCCTGAACCCTTTTCTCCTGACCCCAACAAATTCATCTCTCCACTGGAAGGCTTTTCTTGGTGATGACCATCTTTAATTCTGTCACTTACAGAATTGAAATTCCTGGCACAGTCTTCTCATTTGCAAGGCTTTATTTCTGGATCAGTTCCCCCTGTACTGTTGCCACTGTGTGATTGCTTAGCCTTATCATGAAGAGCTCCAGTCCCTAGAAATCTACTAAGGAGTGAGGGAGCCCATTCTATTCTGAAGCACCTTAGATTGGGTGAAAGTTCTCCTTTAAGTTGGACTGGCATCCACATCGTTCACATTAGTTTTAATTCTGAACCCATATAGAATAAGTCCCATTCTCTCTTCAAATGTGTCTTCAGCTATTTAGAACGTCACTGCTCTATCCCTTCTAAGGCTTCCAGATCAACCTTTTTTGTCTTGAAGTTATTCTTAGAGGCCCAAACTTTTCAAATCTTCGGCCTTCCTGGTCTCTCTTTAGGCAAACTCGACTGTTCAGTACTGCCCTCACCCCCCCTTTTTTGGTCAGTGTCCTTTTTAAGTATCCTTCAGGCTAAACAGAATACTCCAGGTTTGGCCAGAAAGTAGAGAGGAGCCTTTGAGCTGTTGTTTTCGGGTTTTTTTGAACAGTACTGTGTTCTTGTAATCTGGGAGCACGTCTCCTCATCACTGGAAACCTCAACACACTATTCTTAGTTTGCCATTTAGCCAAAACCCTTAACATTTTGGTCGTAGACATAGTTGTTTAACTGTAATTTTGCTTCTGTGTTAGTGGTTGAAGAACTTTGCATTTACCCTTGTTCACTTGCACCTTTTTGGATTTGGTTTATTCCTTCCACCTGTTCAGTCTTTGGGGAACTGGAATCTGCCATCTGCCGTAACACTGTTTGTAAACTTGACTCTTGAAATCCCTTTAGTAATCCTTTTCGGAGCACTTACTGTATGCCACGCACAAGGCAAGGCCCTGGGGAATTGAAGAGGCGTTAGATAAGGCTTCTGCCCATAAGGAATTAGAACGAACATTCTCTGCTTTCACCTATGACAGTGAATGAAATGCTCAATGAGGAAGTCTGTCATCACAACTTTGTGCTCTTCCACCAGATACTTTCCTTCAGCTTGAAATTGATCTCCCCTGTAGGGTCAGAGGTGAATCCAGTCAGCTGTATAATCATCCGCCCCGTGTTCTGTGTTCTGCCTATAAAGAAGCCACAGGAGATTGTGATGTGCCGTCCTGAAGTCCCGGAGCCTTCTCTGCACACGGCGCCCAGGCTCAGGCCGGTCCGGGGGATGGCGTCGGTTCTTATGCACCCACGCCAGCTCCCTGAGCCTCCCTTTTCACCTCTTAACTGGCTGCCGTGCTTTGGATTCATTACTTTCCTTTTTCTCCTTTTGGTAGTAAGCAGGACATAGTTGCCTCTTTTCTCTCTGTGGATGTTGAAAGCTAGAAATATCGTTCTGGTTCCGTCACTAGGTATTTTTTCTGTGATCAGCAAACTTTTTTGTCTTGTAATCACTGTCCCAGGTTTTGCCTTCCATAATAACAACTGTCATTTTACAGTTCTTCCTGGGCATTTTTCTCATCTCTTCATTCTCAGTTTATTGAACAGACCGACAGCCCTTAGTCAGATGGACAAAGAAGCAAACTCCTTGGAACTTCTCAGATACAGTCTGGCCCAAGCCAGGCCCTGGTCATCTTAGGCCACAGTCCACAAAGCCAAATCCTGCTTTTAATTTGAGAAGGTTGAGGTCAGAAAGTTGTCCCTGGCCATTAGGAATGTAGAGAGACCATAGAGTATCATGGTTAAGAGTATGGGAGCCAGCTGGCTGACTTCACCTCTCTGCTCTGCCTGCATGGCCTTGGACAACTCATTTAAACTCTCTGTGCTTCAGCTGTTCATAGAAGGGGACGAGCTAGGCGAAGAGACGCATGCAGTGTGATTAGAGCATGTTAGCACAGAGTAAGTAGTCAGTGAATGGTTTGTAAACAACAAAGTGCCAGTGATGCAATGCTTGCTTAACAATAACACGGGCTGAATTGGGCAATCAGTCTGTAATAATAGTAGCTGACTGCATGTCAGGCATTGTGCCGAGTGCTTTACAGTCATCATCTCTCTTCATTGATCTCGGGTGTCATGTGGACTTGGGTTATGTCCCCATTTTATGATAGTCCCAGGTTACACAGATGGAAACTGAGGCTCAGAGAGATGAGATAATCCAGGCCTGTTTGTCTTCAGAGCCCGGGCTCGTAGCCACCTTGCTGTGGTCAGTCAGTTCCCTGTCATCTTGCAGAGCGTGTGACACCGCCTTACCCCCTGTAACACTGCACACGCTGTTGACGAAGTTCCGTTGCCAGTGGTACACTCATAAGGAAGATCGGGATTCGGGGATGGGGGACTTGGTGTGGTCTGCAAGGCTCGGGGCGTAGAGTATTGCTCTGGGAACTAAGGATGGAGAGGAGTCTGGCGGGACACAGAAAGGAGAGGATGTACTAGGCAGGGACACAGCTGAAGGCAGATGCCCAATGTCACAGTAGTGTGCTGGGTGTGGGAGCAGAAAGAAACTGGTCACACTGGTGCCGCAGGTACGGGTGAGGTGTACAGAATATGTTAGAGAATAAGTCTGCAGAATGGGAGCATTCACGCCAGTGGCCCTTGGGTCACATGTGGCTCTCAGTGAGTTTTTAAAAACTTTGAATTGGTTGTCAGCACTTAAAAATTAGAAGATTTTATGTAAAAGTCTGGATTTACAGCTGCTCTAGAAATACCGGAAGTTCTGGCAGTTGCTGGGCCCACATCCCCACATGATAACAATTGGCTAGAGCTGAGGCCAGCTGTCTCCATTATGTGGGACAAGTGCTCTCTGCTGTGGCACAGACCCCCGCCCTGCCCCCAGACTCCCATCTGCGTGGCTCGTGAGGGCCGCAGAACTGGTGACCTCGGTGGAACCAACAAGGGGTCTGATACTGGATCAGAAGTTCCTTGCGCTTGCCTCCTGCCAGATGGCAAACTCCAGGCAAGCAGGAGCCCTGCTTTGCTCGCGCCCCGCTTTACTGCTAGGGCTTGCGAAATGCCCAGCCAGTGCCCGGCACTCGCTAACGGTGGCACCTGCATGGCAGCAGCGCCCACGTGAGAGTGGGATCAGTTCCGGAGGCTGCCGCGGGCCCCTAGAGTGCTGAGGAGAAAGCAGACTGGTTCATTTTGAGCCCCATTTTTAAGGCAAACTGCAAATGACCACGAAGCAGCAAATAGGCGGCTTAGAAAAGCGAGAGTAGTCTGTGCGCGTGTCTGGGCAAGAGCTGCCCGTCCTGAAGCGCTCTGCGTCCCGCTCCTCTCCTGCCTGTGGCCGGCTGCCCTGTTGCCCACGGAACAATAGGAGCGCGTGATGAAGGCTCGTGACCTCGCTCAGCAGG
Source organism: Ursus arctos (assembly GCF_023065955.2). NCBI lineage: Eukaryota > Metazoa > Chordata > Mammalia > Carnivora > Ursidae > Ursus > Ursus arctos. Next base: position 52,893,274 of record NW_026622808.1, on the reverse strand, counting down.
ACCACAGCACGTCGGAGATCACAGCCAGAGCTCGGGGCTCTGTGTGGTTTTGCAAAAACCAGTAAAACCGAATTGCTTTTAACCAGGGACGTGATCTTTCTTCCTGGCCGCTCTTAGTACCCCTCGCCGGGGTTTCGCTGGTGTTCTTGTTTTGTTTATTTATTTCCTTGCCTTTCTTCTGCACTTGGTATTCCTCGGGGCTCCGCGTGAATGCACCTTGCCATCGGGAGCACTGGGAAAGAAAAAAGTCAAACTGTGTCTCCCCTCGGGCTCCAGCTCCGGAAAATCAAAGCCAAGCCGAGGCCGCTCTTCGCTGCCTGCAGCAGGGTCAGCGATTTGTATAATGTTTTCCCTGTCAGCTTATCTCTGCTGATTTCTGGTGTTTTAGAGCAGGGGAATGAAGAGCTGCCTTTTCCAGCAGGTGGGACCTGCAGCTGGGATCAAAGCCCGGCGTCAGGGCTCCCGCCGACCGTAGTCCCCGCTTGTCTGTAAACTGCTCGTGGTGGGGCTGGATTGGTCTCTGTGGAGTGAGGTGGCTCCAAGAAAAACCGGCGCAGATGCCCTGAGAAGGAATGGAAGGAGAGAAGCAGTTCTGTCTCGCCCCGTGCAGGGAGCGTTTGATAACATCATTTGAATCAAACCATAATTAGGCTTTTGCAACCAGTTCGTGTAGGAACATGAAATGCTGTTCAGCCAACAGGTTTGGTTCTGACAACCATCTAACTGGAGGTTTAAGTTGTACTGTGTATCCCTATATTTAGTCAAATAATATCTTTGAGCCACTTTTTCATTCTTATTTTTAGTAATCAGTAATTTTTCTAGGTAGTAATTTGGGTCTGATTGGGACTCTTTGGCAACTCCTCAGTTCTAATTGTAGAAGACTTTTTGCTTGTATGTCTTGATGATAAAGTGAACATGGGATTTTTAAAGAGGTGGTTAACACACTAGTTGAGTCTTAATTTTTGAGAATCATGGCTACCACCTTAAAATGTGGAACAAATTACAGTTCCTGTCCTGATGAAACTGCCCCCAGAGACTTAATTTGCATAACTGTTTTGACAAGGATTGGATCCCAGGCCAGAGGAAAGATTCTCCAGCGGTTTTACTGGCAAGTGTCCTCTTCCAGCATCTTGTTTCATGTCATGAATAAGCTCTAATTACCCAGATGGTATCACGGCTTCAGTGTGAGCCAGGACATTGTGGGTCTGCACGGCAGAAGCCCTGGCCTCCCCCGGGGTCGGCCCTCTGTCATGAGGCGCATGCCGTTTGCTTTTGAGCGCCGGTGAAAATAGGGATGGCTGTGCAGACCTGTTCAGCTCGTGTGGCTGAGGAGAGGATCGGACGGACTCCTGCATCTGAAAGCCATTTGAAAACCCTCCAGTCTGGTTTCCAGTGTGGAATATGAGTACTCAAGGCTGTGTTTAGCCCTGTGGCCTGAGCTATGTCTGGGCCTCGTCTTTGTCAAAGAAAATTAGGGCTTCAGATTAGATCTGTGTGGTCCAATTTTGTGCTCATAGCCACAGGAGGCTATTTTAATTTAATTAATTAAAATTAAATAAAATTTAAGATCCAGTTTCTCAGTCACACTGGCAGTGTTTCAAGTGCTCAGTAGCCATGTGTGACTAGTGGCTACCGTGTGGGACAGCGCAGATAGAGAGCTTTTCCGTGGTTAGGTAAAGCTGTCCGGGACAACCCTGGACTCCGTTATCTCTCCGATATCTTCTGTTCTGAGATTGTGGAGATTTCAACAAAGTGCTTTGCTTGGTCCTTAAAAGGGAATGAATTGTGCCTTTAACGTCATCCTTGCCACCAGTACATAGCTGGGGCTGACATGCTGGATTCTCTACTGCTCGTTGCCCTGGTGGCTGAGCAGGAGGCCTTCCTGTGGCATCTTTTACATTTTCTTAGAGAAGTTCGCTATAGAATGATAGGTTTTTGAGCTGTCCGATAGTTACATGTAGTTTAAGTTGTAATATGAAGTATAACAGATTCTGGTCAAGCCAGAAATTTTCTTCTTTTTTGCTAAACCTCTGGGTCTTCCTTTTAGAAACTAGGTGACCTGTCGTAATTTCCCCTGACCATGGGACAGCGTAGGTTGGGTCTCAGGCTCAGGTGGATAAAAGGTTTTGAGGAGTAGCTGAGGCATGCCTACATGATGTAGAGATTAGGAATAGCCACGTGGCAATTGATATCCAGGTGGCTTTTGGGACTGGGAGCAAGGGGTAAGTGTGAGTGTTGTAGTGAGCTTAGTATCCTAGAGATTCAAGCCCAGAAGAAATGAAATTGGTAAAAAGCAAGAGTGAAGCTGGGTCCCACGGTTCAGGCTGTTCCAACTATATTTGATCCCTTTTGTCACCTTTGAGTGAGGCCTTCCTGAAGCACTCATAAGAATTGAACATCCCCTGCCCCTAGCACTGCTGAGCCACCTTTTTAACTATTCTTTACCATGGCACTTATACTCTGTGGCACATTCTGTATTTTACTTACTTTGTGTTTAGTGTCTGTCTTTTCCTACAAAAGAGTATATAAGTTCCACGAGCACAAGGATTCTTGTCTGTTTTGTTCAGTGCTTGGGCACATTAATACTTTCAGTGAATACTGAGTGAATGAATGAAAAGAGCAGATTGAGAAAGAAAACTTTTCTGAGAATGAACCTCACGATCAAGAGAGGCCAAGGTGATGACTCTTGAGCCAAAAGGACCATTAGAGTAGGGCTCCTTGCGCTGTTTTACCTGGAACCAGCATTGGTGAATGCGTGCAGTCTGGAGGTTATGTTTGTGCTTTGGGTGACAGAGCCCTGGCTCACAGTCAGATTGCCCTTTCCAGAATGTGTGAGGTGACAGCAAATGCTTAGCCCTCCAGAACTGACCCAGGAACAAGACGATCTCACGCTGCTCGGTGGTGATAATCATCACCTTGACAGTCACCACCCTCTGGAGTGGTGCTCATCAGACTTTTGTGTATCCAAATCCCCTGTGGAGCTCGTTAGAAATGCAGATTCTAATGAGAGGTCTGTGGTGGGGCCTGAGATTCTGCCATTCCAACAAGTGCTGGATACCCCTGCTCTGCTGGTCCGGGGATTACCCTTGAAGTAGCAAGGTTTTACTGAGGAGAGAAATCAAGTATTAGTTATTGTTATCAGTTGCCTTTATTAAATATATTTTTAAATTCCCCTTGAATAGGCTAGGGACCGTCATTTCAGGATGTTCTGATACTTTAGTTCAAGTAGTTGTTAAGATAGCATAAGCAAGCATCAGGAAAACCAGCCTTTCCCAGTTTGCATTTCTTTTTTTTCTTTTAAAGATTTTATTTATTTATTCGACAGAGATAGAGACAGTCAGCGAGAGAGGGAACACAAGCAGGGGGAGTGGGAGAGGAAGAAGCGGGCTCATAGTGAAGAGCCTAATGCGGGGCTCGATCCCATAACGCCGGGACCACGCCCTGAGCCGAAGGCAGACGCTTAACCGCTGTGCCACCCAGGCGCCCCCCAGTTTGAATTTCTGTAGTTGAACACTTGTCAGCACTCTTGTCAGGAATGGCTTTCGATTCCTGGGCTGCTTAAGGTAGTTGTTGAGTACCCTAAGTCTTAGCAGACTTTTCCATTGATTCCTTACATGTGAGAAGTGGTTGCACCCAGTAGGGGTGTGTGTATATATGTTAAGCGACGGGATCAAGCTGGTTGCAGAGGGGCCTGCATAGGAATTAGGGGAAGTCTGTTTTTATGGTACAGAGAAGCTGACAGCACCTGACTCTCTCTGAAGGCTCACTATGCCTTTAAAAAAATTACTGTCCTGGAAGATTTTGTTTTTTAAGATTTATTTATTTATTTTAGACAGGTGAGGGGAGGGGCAGAGGGGGAAGGAGAGAAATCCTCAAGCAGACTCCCTGCTGAGTCTGGAGCCCAACTCAGGGCTTGGTCCCAGGACCCTGAGTACATGACCTGAGCTGAAATCAAGAGTCGGACGTTTAACTGACTGAGCCACCCAGGTGCCCCTGTTCTGGAAGATTTAATGAGGGGAAAAAAAGGAGCATCCAAAACGATGGACGTTTCAGAATTTGAGTCTGAGAGTCAAGCTCCCTTGTAAATAGATGATCTTAGGTGCGTCTCTCTTTCCTGCCACATTCCAAGATAGAGTACAGTTGACCTTGGAACAACATGGGGGGTAGGGCTGCCGAACATTGCCTCCCAACCCTTGCCTCCGTGTCCATGTAGTCAAAAATCTACATATAACTTTTGACTCTGCCAAAACTTAACTACTAATAGCCTACTGTTTACTAGAAGCCTTACTGATAACATAAGCAGTCAATTAAATATATTTTGTATGTTATATGTATTATACACTGTATTCTTACAATAAAGTAAGTTAGAGAAAAGAAAATGTTATTAAGAAAATGATAAGAGAGGGACGCCTGGGTGGCGCAGTCATTAAGCATCTGCCTTCGTCTCAGGGCGTGATCCCGGCGTTCTGGGATCGAGCCCCACATCAGGCTCCTCTGCTGGATGCCTGCTTCTTCCTCTCCCACTCCCCCTGCTTGTGTTCCCTCTCTCGCTGGCTGTCTCTCTGTCAAATAAATAAATAAAATCTTAAAAAAAAAAAAAAAAAGAAAACGATAAGAGAAAATACCCTCATGGCACTATATTGTATTTATTGAGAAAAATCTGCATGTTGGTGGCCTGTGCAGTTCAAAGCTGTGTTTTCAAGGGTCAGTTGTGTTTAGTCCTTGTGGAATGATGTCCATCTGTCCTGTTGTCCAAGGATGTAGCCACGGACCTAACGGTGCTATTGGTCTTGAACTATGATTCCGTTCCCGTGTCACCAAAACCGTCCCACTTTTCTCACTTGGATTGCTCTCACGGGCTTTAAGAATGTCTGAGTGTAGATTACCTTTTTTGTAGGAAACCTTCTCTGCTCTTGCCCCCCTTCTCTTTACCATTTCCCCCTGAAATGGCTGTCCTTCTTCTGTGGCCTCATGGCTAGTACTAAATTACAGTTGATTCTCATTATTCACAGTAGTTATATTCTATAAAGTTGCTACAGACCCTGACTTAGCAAACTCAGCCTTTGCTCCTAGGGAAAATACAGGGTTAGTTTCCTATGGGCCTCTGGTCACAACATTTTCATCAGGCAATATGTACCTTTATTCTATCTGTGTTTCTGTTTAAAGGGACCTTAATAATATATATTGTTGATTCATTAACAGTGACCCTCATGGCCAACAGCATGGTAAATTAAGCCTGAACAAAGCTTATCTAATCACAAATACTTTCTTTCATAAGACACACTATAGCCTTCGAGCACTTGAAGCCTAGGTAGCTCAGTCAGTTGACTCTTGATTTTCGCTCAGGTCCCAATCTCAGGGTTGTGAAATCGAGCCCCACATTGTCTGCTTGGGACTCTCTCTCCCTCTCCTTCTACGCCCCACCCCCTGCTTGCTTACACACACACACACACACACACACACACACACACACACACACACACTCTGTCTCTCAAATGAATGAATGAATCTTAAAGAAAAAAGAATACTAGAAAGTAATTTGACAGTAAGTTCGGGGACTGTTTTAAACAGTGAAATTATCATCAAAAAGCCCAAAATGCAAACAATGTGGCACTCAGTAGACCGTGAAAAGGACACTTTTTTCAGTCTGAGAGCTGAAACAAGAAGTCTGAGAACGTGCAACTAAAATGTTCACCCCTCTGTGTGTGTCTGTGAATGAGCATGAACATGCTGAAGAGTATTGACTTTGAAGTTACAAATAAATTTTAGCAAGTAGGCGAATTCACAAGTAGGGAATCAGCGAGTAATGAGAATCTACTATACCTTATAGACAGACTAAGTACTGGTATAGGGAACAGCACAGTAGGGACAGAAAAGAAGAAACACATGTCTTTCTTTCCTCAAAGAATTTAATATTTGAAATTTAAAGAAAAGCACTGAAGTCATCAGTCTGGGCAGAATTAGGACTTTGGTAGACTTCTTGCCCCCATTTTAAAATACAGAATGGTTTGTGCATAGAATTCTCTTATGGGAAGAGACTGTCTCCTCCATAGCCAAGACTCTCAAAGCCCCTGAGGCGGATATTCCCAGGGCACCCTGTGCTAATCATTCTCATAAACTTACTTCACCACGGTGCGATGGCTTGTTTCTTGCCTTCCACAGACTGACACGATCTGATCTTCTGATCAGAGCCTGCATTTTATATTCACCATTATGTGCACCAAACCTGGCAGACAGCAGGTGCTCAATAAATATTTGTCAAAAGACTAACCTCGGACCTGGGCAGTTGAGCTGAAAAACTGCAGCCCAGTCTCCTTGCTTCTGGTCCTCAACCCCTTGTGCACAATTCTAAAACCCAGAAAGTTCTGAAAGTACACGTATTTTCAGGGCAATTGGCAACAAAACCTGACTGACCTGAACTCACCTGACATGAGGCTATTTATAATCTTTATTTAGTCCACTTGGAGAGACTAAACGTACATTTTGCTGCAAAAAATATTTGTATTTGATTACAGGTTGTTGCCGGGGGCGTTGGGTCATATATGGCATAGTAGTATAGATCCAGAATTACTTTTTTGAAATGGAAAACAAACAAATTTCGGAAAGGTTAAAACTCATAGAGATCCCAGGGTTTTTCAGATAAGGCATTGTTGACCTGTGGTAAATTTAGGGATTTTCTGTAGAAGTTTTATTTGAGGAAATTGATCATTTATTTAGAAGCAAATTAGCCAGAGGCATAAATGGTTAGTCTCTGGCTGATGAGAGGAGAATTAAGTGCCGCAGTCTGATGGCATAACTCCTGAGGGGACAGCATGTAATGTAAAGTAAAGCCCCAGGGTTAGTTCGAAGAGTGCTAAGTAGTTCTTTTTGTTAAGAGGAAGCTTACGGAATGAAAGCGGACGAGTTGATTCCTCTTAAGACTTCATCATCGATACGAGAAATATTCACTGTGAGTGTTAATCTGTGCATGCATGTAATCTACATGCAGGTGGAGTTTATTAGAAAAAGAAATCCCTTGGCTTTGAGAAGTGATTTGAAAAATCTGACCACAGTGTCCAGTTCTATCATTTTACAGAGAAATGTGTTGGTAAACATACTCTCCTGGCAAAAAATAAATGTCAGCATGGAGGCAGAAGACCCGCAAGCGACTGAGGTCAGCCAAAAACCCTGTTCAGTTTCCTAATCATAATAATAATCATCGAAGCATCTGAAGACTCGGCTGTGTGGTTTCCCCCCACCCCAGTAGAAGGTTTCCTCTTGTTGCTGTGTAAATTTTAATTGGGATTACAGGTACAGAATGAAGTCTTCTAAACCTTTTATGCTCATTTTTAAAAAGACTATCTGTTTTAGGAAAGTAAGCTTTATTTTATACTACACAAATTAGATAAAATCACTCACTTTGAGTAAAATATTCATACAGCGGGTATAAAGACTTTTGGGGGTTCATCTTCAGGTGTTTGATAGGTGTGAAGCAGTTTTAGGGGTTTGGAAGCAGTACTAGAAGGAAAATTAATAGGAATTATTATTTTATATCTCAGCAAGTACTAGGATTGGTCTGTAGATCAGATGTCTGGGGAGGTGAGATGGGGGGGAATGTCTTTAAAAATGTTATTTGAAATGCCGCACAGACTGGTTTTTACCACTACCTGGGGAACAACTCCATAGCAGTGAGCTATGTACTTCTGCAGAGAACAACTTTCTGTGTATAGTTCACACATTGAGAGAGATGACTAATGGATCTTTCTCTAGGCATACTTTGAGATTCTCTTTGTATTTGGTAGAACATGCCATGCCTTTTAAAAAGATGTTTGCAATGAGGAGTGTTGCGTTAGAGGTCCTGCCAGTTTGCCGAGAGGACACGGGAGCCACTTCGTGATCCTGTACCCTCATTGGACACGCTCCTCCTCACAGAGGCTCCCTCGTTCAGCATTATTTTTGTGAGTGTTCTAACTCAGCGTCAATCTTGAAGGTCTCCTTGGGACAACTTTAAACAAATCTAGCAGATCGTTCTGAGGACATTAAGTCTAAGAACGTGCACGGCCAGCCATGCAGTCATGTGGTTGTGTAAGGAGTGTGAAGTGGGGGAACTGGGGAGGTTGGGTGGTGAGTAGACTGCAGGTGGCATATTGCTGAGCACTTTCCTCTTTGCCGACCAGTGCTAAGACACGCCAGCGGGACTCCTTCCCTTCCAGGGCTTTCCAGGTCCAACAAGGAACAAACGTAGTGGGTCTGCATTCAGGAAGGAGCTCAGTGCTTCAGCTCTGTCTTCCCCACAGAGGGGAGACAAGTTCAGTCGCTGCCCTTACTCTATCAGTCAGCTGTCCTGATGGGCACAGCACGGAGTGGTTTTGTGTAAGAGCAGAGAAGGGTACAGCAGGCCTGCCCCAGAGGTGGCCACTTAGCGCTGTTCCTGGCCCTTGGGAGGAGCGGTCTGTCCCAGAGCTGTGTCCTATCATGTCGTTCCTGTTTTCTCCCTAGGAAAGCAAAGGTTCCAGACTTCCTTCAGAGAGCCTATTAACCATGGTTCCCAGTGAGTGGGAAGAGGCAGTGCTTATGTGATATGTCAGACAGTTAATAATTCCGAAAAAGCCAAACCAGGGAGCAGGCAGTGTACCACTGTCATTCATTTTATAGAACAGGATTGTCACTAAGAAACCACAGAGTGCTTCAGGATTAACTGCTTCATGCCATGGCGATGTGTGTTTAAGAAGACATTCCACTGTGTATCGTACCAGTGAGTGGACAAATATTCTGGATTTTCAGAGTTTTTGACTCCTGTCATAATTTGGAGAGCCGCATGCTTCAGCCTGTGCACGTGGTAAACATACCAGCACTTAAGTATTTTCCTGTCTCAGTATTGTGAAAGCGGCCTAGCGCACTAACTTTATATTTTGTAACCACGGAAAATTTTAGCATTTAGAACAAGCACACAAAGAAATAAACACATTAAATCACTTAACCCGGTCTTTCCTTCTCAGAGCATGCCAGGAAATTTGGAAGCAGTCATTTTCATTCTGCTTTCAAGATGGGAAACCGGAGACAAAAGGACGTTTTTGAAAAATTCAGCCAGAACCTCCACTTCTGTAGACCTCAAAACTATCCTGTTTCACCAAGTTCCTAACAGTAGGTCTGGGTATACGAAGTTGGAGGGCAAAGGGCAGAGCGTGACAGCCGGTGGTCCATGGCATCACGAATGAGTGTCAGGGGAGTGATGATACTGGCCCTTCAGCCTTCAGGATGGCAGGTGGGAGGCAGACTCCGTGCCGTGCCAGGCAAATGGGACTGTCTGTGTGTTCTAGGATGTGAAACCGCTTCAGAAGCACTGCTTTACATACACTCCTTTTCTAAGACTGAGGTGGGATTTTGGCTGAGGACTAAATGAGTAAGACCCCGTGTGGGAATACTTAGGGGAGGGATGTTCCAGAAGGAGGGTACAACAAGTGCAAGGGCCTTGAGACACGAATGGCAGGTGACCTCACTGAGGTCAGGCAGGATCCAGGGGCCAGATCTCGGGTGCTTTGTCCTCACTGGGGAGTTTGGATTTTATTCTGTTTTGGGAAGCCATTGCAGGTTTTTAGACACAGAAACATCATGATCATAACATAGAAATGTGGGGCCGTGGTGTTTGGATTCAGAGGGGAATTAGAAACAGACTGATCCATTCTCTGCATTTTATTGGTGAAGGAAACTTGTCTGTGCCTTGCTGCTGTTGATATTTTTGGAGGTGTAATTTTTTTTATCTGTAAAACCAGGAGCTGGTATGCAGTGCTTTCTGATTTCTGTTCAGCTCTAGAGATCTGGATCCCTATACCCCTCTGTCTTAGTGTCCTAGGCCCACTGTAACTAATGATCACAAACTGGGTGGCTTAAAATGACAGAAAGCTATTCTCTGAAGATTCTGGAGGCCAGAAGTCTAAAATCAAGGCGTCCTCCACGGGCTTGGTTCCTTCTGGAGGCTTCAGGGGAGTAGCTGTTCCATGCCTCTTTCCTAGCTTCTGGTGGTAGTGAGCAGTCCTTGACATGCCCTGGCATGTAGATACATCACTCCAGTCTCCTCCACCATTATCACATGGCCTTCTCTGTCTCTGTATCTTCATACGGTGCTATTGTTAAGGACACCAGTCCCCCTGGAGTCATTGGATTGCAGGCCTGCCCAAACCCAGTGTGACCTCATCTTGATTATATCTGCAAAGATCCTATTTCCAATTAAGGTCATATTGACAGGTTCTGGGGGTTAGGACTTAAACATATCTTTGTGGGGGGCACATTTCTACCCATAGTCCCTTTCTTCCAATCCCTTCATAGTAATGCCTTCTCCGTCTTGTTGATTGACCTCCACTTAGTTTAATAGAATTCGAACAGCCGTTTCATCTGAACAGCTAAGAGGTCAAAGTACTTCACCTCTGTTACCTAACAACACTGTCTGCCCTTTTCACATAGATGAAATGTAGAAATATTGTCAGAATTGTTCAGGTCCTACATACCCAAACTGTCATGCTTCATGGAATCATTTTAGAGAAGAATATATCTGTCTCAGCCTTGGACCCAGAATCCTCACTTCCCCATATCCTTTTCTATCCAACAGAAGTGGGTTTCTTTTGTTGTTTGTTTTGTTTTTATTTTTGTGTATTTTTTACTTAACCGGCTGTTTGGTTTCATTCAGATTACATATTTATTCTTTGCCTTGTACCAGAAATTATTTAAAGCATTTCTCTGTGTGTGTGTGTGTGTGTGTGTGTGTGTGTGTGTGTGTGCATGCCTGTGTGTGTGTGTGTATGAAACAACAATGGTGTTAATTAAAGGTGGGGGTCAAAGAAGGAAAAAAGCAACAAAATGAAAAAGGAGGCAAGACGGAGCTTCGGGTACATTCCATCATGCCAGGTGGGTCAGAGATTTTACTTTCCTGACAGCCAGTTTGGAAAGGGAGGCCTGCGAGTTTGACAGTGCCCAGAGTTTGGGGGCCAGTTTTGAAATCGACTCTGAACACCAGTTTGGAGGATTACAGTGAAGCACATTTCAGCAAAAGCAGTTCTGCTGGGGGTGGGGGGAGTGGAGGGAAGGATGGCAAATTGATGGGGCTCACATTTCCATCTCTGCTAATCTGATTCGGTCTGGCCTAAATGCAAAACCATTTCAGGGAGGGATTGAGTCCATTTCTTTCAAACAGTTCTTTATGAACATTGTACCTTTCTTCATCTCTTTATCACCTTCACCCTTCTAATTCTTGTGTGGGTATCAGTGAAGAAGTAAATAGTGGCCTCTCTGGATTTGGGTAAACCTTCATTCACCTACCATGCTCTAACGTAGGTGGGATTACCCTGGCAATTTATTTTTACATGAAGTCGTTTACTTTGCTCTAAAAATGTGTGCATGTGTGTGCGTGTGTGTGCGTGTGTGTGTGTATCTAGTGCAGTTCCATATGTATGTCATGCTGGGGGGGGGTCCTTATTTCTGAATATTCATTCAAATTTCTCTACTTAACAGAGTGACAAAGAGAAGTGATGATAGTCAAAACACAGAAATATTCACTAATGCTCAAACCGCTTAATAAATTTAGTCCCCATTCTAGCATATCATTTCCTTCCTAGCATCCTACCCACCCATCCGGCCAGTGTTGTTGTTGTTTGACTTCTTCTTGATCTGATACTGTATGGTGCAAATACACTGCAGATTGGGCAAAAGATAAGGACTTCACAAGGGCAGTGAAAGTGATACAGGAGCTGTGCTTGAGGGAAACACACAGCCACTGACATTGAGGCTTGGAAGCGTGGGATTAGTTAATAGTTGAAAAAGAAAACTCTACAATAAAAGTGACATTAGTGGGAAGTCTTTAAATGCCAAAGGAATCATTTGAGTATCACATGATTGGAAGGCCCTTGAGAAAACTGTTGATGCCTTGGTGATTATTCTCTGATTTGCTCTAAAAGACTGACCTAAAGTGATGAGTGTTATATACCGCTATACTGTAATTTTGTTAGAACAGTTATAAACATAATTAATATTGGGTTCATTCTGTGTTCATTTGGAGAAATGGTACATAGTTGCAGTTATAACCTACATACTAAGTTATTAAATATTTTATGAACTTGTTTGTGTAGTTTGTAATTTTTTTTTGAAGATGAAATCTTAACTTTTTGTTACTATTTACTATTAAATTTTGGCCTTTTATGTTGATTTACCTTAAGTGACGTTTTTTGGTCTTAATTTATCTTCCATTAATGAGCGTCTACACTGTCTATTTGTTTCAGCTATAAGGGATGCAGTATGTTGGAGAGTGTCCCCTCCAAATTCCCAGAACCTGAGAATATGATGTTACTTGGAAATTGGGTTATTGCAGATTGTAATTGATTGTTAAGATGAGGTCATGCTGGAGTAAGGTGGCCCCTTACTCCAGTATGAGTGGTATCCTTGTAAGGAGAGGAGAAGAGACACACAGACACTTCCAGAGGGAAGCCAGCATGTGAAGAAACAGACAAACGGAAAGAGTGCCGTATGATGACAGAGGCAGAATTTGGAGTGATGGGTCTACAAGCCAGGGCACGCTCAGGGTTGCCAGCAACACGAGAAGCGAAGAACGAGGCATGGGACAGGTTCTCCCTCGGAGGCTTAGAAGGGTCTTCTAGCATCTAGAACTGTAAGACAAGAAATTTCTGTTGTTTAAGCCACCAGTTTGTGGTAGTTTGTTGTGTCCTAGGAAACTAATACCGGGCGTTTTCAGAAAATTATCCTGCTGATCCGTAGACTACATGTTAATTTGCATAGCCCAGGCCCAGAGAGGTATTACGTCAAGTTGGAAATAGGGTGAAAAGTGATTTCACTGGCCCAAACTCAATATGGCTTAAATAACTTGCAGTATTTTCTGTGTTAAATAGCTTCTTGTTTAAAGAAATGGATTGTTTCTGTTACTGACTGAGCTGGAGGCGGTTTTCACTGGTCTAGTGTAACAGCGCACAACTCTCTGTTCATCTGTGCATCAGCAGGTACTCGTGTTTCATGGCAGCTCTCAAGAGAGGACTGTCACCAGCAACTTCTTCTTAAAGCTAATGCATTCTCTTTGACATCGGGCTCCATGAGTGTGTTTTGTGCAGGGGATTCTGAAGTTTGGAACTGGTTCTTTTCAATAGACAGGAATTAGTATTATATGCCATTATCATCAATAGCTTTTAAAAAGAAAGTTTGTCCCCAGACAGAACCTGGGGTGTGTGTGTGTGTGTGTGTGTGTGTGTGTGTGTGTCCTTTGAAATTAAAAGGCCAAGTCAGTGTATTCCATCATCTGGTATGAAATGTTTGTTGAATTGCCACACTGGCGCCCCGTCTTACATTATCAGTTGCCGGCTCTAGTGTCAGTATGTCATGCCTGGCAGGTTAGTGGGTTTTGGCAGAGGAAATGAAACCTAGTCAGTTACTACGAGATTTATAGTAGATCTGCTATTGCAGGAAGTGGTGAAAAGTTGATTGATATTTGGAGACAAAACTCTACAACAAGAAACAGGATGTGTGCTTTCTATTTATACCCAGGTTTTCCTACGTTTTAGGACTCCTTTGTACTTTGTTTTGGCTGTTTCATAAGGCCATGCAGTCCACCCCCCCTTTAACTCAGTCACCAAAATATAAAATAATTGAGGAAATTTTCTATTAGCTTAGCCATGGTAAAGGCACGTACTTCCAGCTGTTACTGGTACTCTTTCATGGTAGTGGTATTTACTGGGACTTGTCAAAGAGCCGTTTTTAATTTTTAAAAAATCCTCCAAAGAGGATATTATTTCACATATACAAACAGAATGAAAGCTTTTTTTAAAATTACATGGTAGGATTACAATTCCAAAAACTTTCTAAGGAAAACCTGTCTTGAGTATTTTATTAAAATATGACATTACTGTGATCCAGTTGTCGTGTCTCTTTCAAAGGGTGAATCTCTTCACTCCTGTTTGAATACATTCTTAACAAATAGGTGCTCTTCACTTAGCTATAAAATACATACCATAAGTACAACTCATAACTCAGTGTTTTCACTGCTTTGTATCTGACTGTACCTGGTTTTTGTAAGCCTTCTGGTTAACTAATAATGTCACTCGACAAAGCTTTTTAGTATGAACTAGCTGTCTGTTTTCAGTGTGACAGTGAAAAACCGCTAACTACATTAAATGAGGTGCTTTCTGAAATGGAAAGGGCCATTGTGGAGTTAGGTTCTAGAATTTACAAGGAGTGGCAGACTTAGAACCAACTCTAATTGTACCAGTGGTTGAAAGAACAAAAAGGCTCCTCTTTCATGACTTAATTTTTTTCCTCCAAATGAATAGGTTTTTTTTTTATTGCAAACAATGATTGCTAAGTTATCTGCATAAAATAATTGAATAGAAACAAACCCAACTTTCATTCCTTGGACCATTAGGTCGCATTCTACATCAATGATGTTTTGAAATTTTTAATTCCATTTTATTCTATCATTCTTTAGGTGAAGAATTCAGAATGCTTCTTCCATAAACTTAAGGTTTCTATCACAACTTTATTATTAATTTAGGAAATTAGCCAGCTTGAGGTAGTAGTAAAAGTGGGATTAATAAGAAATGGTGATGAATCAGCATGGTGAAGAATCATAAATAAACATAGAATTCATTTTTTACATAACTTTTTTAAAAAAAATATTTATTTCAGAGAGAGAAAGAGCACGAGTGGGAAGGGCAGAGGGAGAGAGAGTATCTCGAGCCAACTCTGTGCTGAGCATGGAGGCCAACGTGGAGCTTGATTGCATGACCCTGAGGTCATGACCTGAGCTGAAACCAAGAGTGGGATGCTTAACTGACTGTGCCACCAAGACACCCCCATTTTTTTTTTTTTACATATTTTATATAAACGGGTCACTTTAAACGTAATATAGCACTTAAAGTGAGAAACAAACTGAAGGATAGAAATTCTTATTACCCAGTAACAAGCACAAGTCCTGTTAGGGTCACATGGCTCGTCTGGGCCACTTTCCTGCCTGTCAGAGTGGATCCTTTTTAGTCTCACATATGTGGGGCATACTGGGTCTGAAAAGAGCCAGGATTACAGGTGAGTGGCTTTGAAATTCCAAATTTGTTCTGTTATCCATGACAGATACAGTATAGTAGACAATAACAAAGATGCAGATAGTTTCACCTTCAGAACGGACACATCTGCTCTCTTCACTGTATCCACAAAAATAATCCAGATGTTTTCTTCCAGCCCTAAGCCTCTGTAGTTGAGGCTCAGATGCGTACTTCATTGAAGCTTGCTAAGCTAAAGCCATCAGTGTTTGCAGACTTCCGTGCTTGTCAGAACTTGCTCATTTGGAAGATGTTGAATAGAGCTCCAACTGGGGAGAAGTGAAGAATGTGGTCTTAGGACAGGAAACTTTTCAGAGCCTGGATGTTCGTGGGAGGCCCTGTGGCAGAGGAGGGAGCGCACTGGAATTCTAAGGCATGTGTTTCCGGTCTTGACTGCGCCTTGATAGCTGGGTAAACTTCAACTGATCTCTTACCCCTCCAGGCTTCTGTTTGTCATCTGTAAAGCAGACAAAGATGAAACTGACCCATGACGTTGTCATTTGGAGCGAGTGTTTGTGGAACATCATCTTTCATATATTGTCGGAAGTATTTGTCGTGGCTTGTAAGAATGTGCGATGTATGGTCAGTGAAGTAAGAGCTTTTATTTAAAATTTTATTTCTAATGTTATGATTTAGTAAGAGGCATTGTCTTCTTTCCCAGATTCCTTGCTGTTTATCTCTTAAAGGTGCAGGTCACTACCCCGAGGGGACCTGCCTCAGGGAAGAAGAAGGCAGTGAACTAGCTCCTGGGCTGACGGAGCTGTAGGACAGGGGTGTTTCAGACTGGTCCACTTACTCGGACCAGAGTCTTTACCAGTGGTTGTCAAGGTTTCAAAATATATGGTGAGTGGACACCCTTGACAGCTGCTTGGACATGGGTATAAATGAGGTTGCAGCCATCTTACTCCATAACCGTGCTCCTAGAGACGTCTCAAACTGGTGAGAGCATCCACAGCGTATAACCCATTGGTGAATCTTAAGCTGACTTCAGCTGCTCTTATCCTAGTTTTTCTCTTTACCCTAGCCACCTGCCCTTTTCTAAGCTCTGGGAATTCCAGCACTGACCCTCGGGTTCGCTTGCATATGAGAAAGTTGCCCTCAGTGATGGCTGTTGCCCATGGCCATTCACCCCACTCGCTATACTGCGCACCCGCCCTTGAGCACTGACTGCGGAGGGGCAGCAGGGCGGATGGAGCTTCCCTGCACAAAGCCATTATTACGCCACATATTCCGAAACCAAAGGGCCTCAGGTACATCAAGGCACTTAGGTGAAAAATAGCACCTTTGCTCACTCGTTCCCATTGCCCCACTCGTCACTTCAGCTCCGGTGAAACGAAGCTTCATTTTCTCAATGTTATGGGATGGACTGCTCTTTTAGAAGTGAACTCATCTTGTGAACTCACCCTCCTCCAGTGTGTCTCCAAGCCACTAAATGTTCTGTACGCTCATTTCACCTTTGAACTTAGAGAAACACAGAAGCCATGTCAGCGTGCTGACCACTTTCACTCACTGCCACCCGTTTCCTCTGTCACTTCAGATATCCCTCTCTGGGAGTGTGAAGACAGGGTTTTTGGACACCTGCAGTAGACTTTTCGTTGCTTCTTTCATAACAAAAGGAAAATAACTAATTCATCCAAGTTAATTAAAAAGCTTTATTTAGTATAATGTAACATTACAAATTTAGAAAAATACCCTCTGACATAACATGAAACGGTGTTCTGATAAAATAAAAAGCACTTCATGCTGCTCTTTATAGTACTGCATTTTATTTTTTGTATATTTAAAAATTTGGAAAAGGTATTAACGTTCACAGAGGTTTAAAAAATAATATGCAGTGAAAAGGCTCCCTCTTGCCATCCTCCTCCTCCACCTTTCTAGTTCCCCTTTTTCCCCCACGTAAGCTAGTGTTTTCTATAGCTTTCCAGAGTTAATTGAGAAGTATAATAGCAAATAGACGTGTTTATATTTCTTTCTCGTTTTTTAACGTAAAAGGTAGCATATACATATGGCGTGCCTTTTGTTGTTGCTGTGATACAGTATATCTGGCTTAGCCCAGGGGACAGCTTCGTTCCTTACGCAGCCGTAGACTCTTCCTTTGCG
The DNA here is from genome assembly GCF_023065955.2 of Ursus arctos. Lineage (NCBI taxonomy): Eukaryota > Metazoa > Chordata > Mammalia > Carnivora > Ursidae > Ursus > Ursus arctos. Next base: position 52,876,109 of record NW_026622808.1, on the reverse strand, counting down.
TGAAGAGTCCATAACTTATTCAACCAGTCCCATAATCAGGGGCATTTCGTTGTTTCCCATTTTGGGGTATTAAAAACAGTGCCGGAGGCTATAGGCCTCTGTCCTATAGCCTATGTGTTTAACTTCCAGATGTGGATTGCTGGGTCAAGGGTATGTACATTTTCAGTTGTGTAAGTTATTGCCAACTTCTCCTTCACAGGCGTCAGACTTGTTTAATTTCTTACCAGCAGTGTAGGGAGGTGCCTTTCCCCCCACAGCCTTGCTAGTCGTGCTATCTAATGTTTGGGTATTTGCCACTATGATAAATGAAAATCGTATCTCAGTGTGACTTGAGTTTATACTTCTCTTATTGGACTGGAGTCGAACGTCTTATCATATGTTTAAGAGGCATTTATATTTCCTTTTGTGGGAATTGTCTGCTTATGTCTTTTGTCCATTTTTCTGGTGAGTTGTTATATCCGTTTTTAAGAACTCTGTTGGGGAGGGGCGCCTGGGTGGCTCAGTCCTTAAGCGTCTGCCTTCGGCTCAGGGCGTGATCCCAGAGTCCTGGGATCAAGCCCCACATCAGGCTCCTCCACTGGGAGCCTGCTTCTTCCTCTTCCACTCCCCGTGCTTGTGTTCCCTCTCTGACTGGCTGTCTCTCTCTCTGTCAAATAAATAAATAAAATCTTGAAAAAAAAAGAAAAGAACTCTGTTGGGGAGATTAGGCCTTGCTCCGTGACATGAGTTGCCAATATTTTTCTCAGTTTTGTATTAGCCTTTTGACTTTATGATGTTCTGTCTTGTTGTTTTGTCTTATAGACTTTTTTTTAAAAATTGAATTTGTCAGTCTTTTATGGCTTCTGGATTTTTTTTTCAAGATTTTATTTATTTATTTGGCAGAAAGCACAAGCAGAGGGAGTGGCAGGAGGAGAGGGAGAAAAGGCTTCCCGCTGAACAGGGAGCCCTCCATGGGGCTTGATCCCAGGACCCTGGGATCATGACCTGAGCTGAAGGCAGACACTTAACTGACTGAGCCACCCGGGCACGCCATGGCTGCTGGATTTTAAGTCATAGTTAGAAAGGGTTTCCTCATTCTAGGGTCATAAAGGGAATCTCCTGCATTTCCTTGTAATACTCCATTTGCTCCATTTTTTTTTACATTTATACCTTTGATCTGTTTGGGGATTTATCTTGGTGTGTCACGTGAAGTATGGATCCAACTTTATTTTGTTGTTCCTGGGCCAATTAATGAATAGTCCTTACATTTCTTCTTCGAATGGCTTTCAAGGTCCAAAAAGTTGGCAGCTCTTGCAGAAGCCTTAAAGGAAGTGCCCCTGACAAAGGCCCAGCTGGGACTAGACCTGGAAGAACTGGAAGCCGCAGCACTTCTTGTGCAGGAGGAAGAAACTGTGTTAAAAGCAGCCCGGTCCGTTTCCAGGCAGCAGACCCCTTCCTCCAGTCCTGAGACGAGTGATTCTGAGGAATCAGACAGCACCACGTCCTCTGAGACTGAAGGCTCGGACTCAGAACGAGGGGAGCTCACAGAGAGTGAATCTGAGACAGCAGATCCCCTGCGAGGCCCCTCTCTGGAGGGAAGCAGCACCCTTCTTATTGTGGACGGTGGGGTGTGCAGAAACTCAGCCACCGCGACATCGAATGGCAGTCCCGGAAAGCCACCTTCCTCCTCCCAGGCCCTTGGAGGGTCCGGGCCACTGATAGATGAGCTTGGAGAGCACCTGAACTCGACCGTTCAAGTTTCTGAACCCGAGGACTCGGCTACTGGAAGCCACAGCAGCGTGCGGGCCAGAGATGACCAGCAAACACCAAGTGATTGACTGCAAGTGGTCTTCCCCGCCATTGAGAATTACGTCAGATTTGGTTTCCTTTACTGAAGGATAATTCTTCATTTTCACTTTGTCCTTTTTCTTAGTGTATACAACACTGTTTTTCAATGAGCTGATGTTGTTACCTGTTGGTTTCCTTGGTACAACTTTAAAAATAAAGTTTTAAAGTATTTTTGCCAAAGCGTAATTAATATTGAAGGTGAAATAACAGTTCAGCCAGAATCTCTAGAATGTAGAGCCCATTAACGTGGTTTTCTTCAAGATTTGATTTTTAAGTAACCTCTACACCCAACGTGGGGCTCGAACTCACAACCCTGAGATCAAAAGTCACAAGCTCTACCAGCCAGCCAGGCGCTCCCATTAATATTTTTAGGAGCCTCACCAAGGTATACTTGACATACAATAAACTGCATGTACTTAAAGTGTACAATGTGGTAAGTGTTGACATATATATGCATGAGATGAAATGATCACTGCAGCCAAGATTCTGTACTTACCCATCATTCCCAAGTGTCCTCGTCCCCCTTCGCTACCCCTCTCCCCTACCCCCACATACCACACACCCCTCCGTTCCCCAGCAAGCACTGATTTGCTCTGACACTGAACATTAGTTTGTGTCTCCTAGGATTTAATGTAAATTGAATTTATAGTAATATGTACTCTCTTAAAAATTAGGCTTATTTCACTCACTATAATTATTTTCAGATTTGTTGATGTAGCATGTATTCAAGAGGGCATTTTTAAAAAGGTTTTTGTTTTTTCCTCAATCTGAGTAGTATTTCATTGAATAGATTTTTCCATTCACCTACTGATGGACATTTGGGTTGTTTCCAGCTTTTGGCTGTTACAAATAAAGCTGTTACGAACATTTGTGTGCAAGTCTTTGTGTGGACATATGCTTGCATTTCTCTTAGGTAAATATCCAGTGGTGGGATGGCTGAGCCGTATGGTACGTGTATGTTTAACAGTTTAAGAAACTGCCAGACTGTGTCCCAACATGGCCATACCAGTTCACGTTTCCACCGGTAGTGAATGAGAGTTCCAGGCCCTGCACATTCTTGTCATTGCTGAGTGTGATCCATTTTTACCATATTAATAGGAGTGACGTGATATCTCACTGTGGTTTTAATTTGCATTTTTTACGACTTCTGTTGGTGAGCCTCTTTTCAGACGCTTATTTGTCATCCACAAATCTTTGGTGAAGTGTCTGTTCAAATCCCTTGCCATGTTTTTTTTTAAGCTGGGTTGCTTGCTTTCTTATTTTTGAGTTTTGAGAGTTATTTATAAATTCTGGATACAGATCCTCATTATGAGTCATCTTTGCACACCTTGTAACCTTCGATTGGGTGCCTCACATTGTAAATTTCACCTTGCTGAATACATAGTCTTACCTTCTTCAGCTTTGTTTGGGGATGCAGTTAAGTTACTTAGAAATAGTTTGATCTTTGTGCGTCTTGCTTGTGTAGTTTGTTAGGCGGGTCTGGAACAGTGTTCAGTCTAGGATGAACTGTTTCCCGGTACTAAGGAAAGATTTTCCCATGCCTCCGGGACTACAAATTCTCCAGTCTGGGTGATGGAAGTAGGCATCTGTGTGAATGCTGAGTGCTGTTCCCTCTAATGCTTTCAGACCGTGCTTTCCCAGGATGACATGGTCTCAGCAGTAAGTACTCTCACCAGTATTAGAGGGGCCTTCTCCAGATACCTGGCCTCTGCAGCTCTCTCCTCTCTGGTCCTCTGTCCGGCAAATGCTGGCTGCCTCGGTCTCCCCTCATCCTCAGCTCTGTCTCAACTCCGGAGTCCACTGGAGTCCCTCATGCAGCCTGGACAGTGTCTGTACCATGACACAGCTCACTGTGTTTGTTTCCCATCTCTCAGAATCACTGTCTTTCATTGCCTGACATCCAGTGTCTTGAAAACCATTGTTACATGTACTGTTCCTGGTTTTTTTGGTTATGTTGGGTGGGAGACTAAATCTGGTGTTTATTACTCCGTCTTGATTGGAATTCTAAGTCTCCATTAATGTTTTAAATGTGAATTTTCCCACTTGAGTGTAAGCTCCCAGGGAGCGGGTTCTGTGTCGTGTCTGGTTACCACTGAATCATCAGTGCCCATATTCTCAGCGCTCCATAAATATTTGCTGAATGAATGAACAAATGAAATAAACCAATTTGCTCTGGGGAGGAAATGAAATGAAATCTGATCTGTATTAATCGCAGTAGCATTTTTATTTCAAGAAGGGGTATGCTCCCTTTTACTCTAGGTTTATATAGGTTGCGAGTATTTGTATTTCCAATATAAATTTCAGTTTGTATTAACAGGATAGTTGGGGTGACTGTGCCATTTGACACGCATGTTAACTCCTGAACACTCTAACAGCTTTGTCGGAATATGTTCAAGACTTTTCTCAGGCTCCCTGGAGAGCTTCAAAATCCCTATGACCATTGAAAATGCATTTCTTCTCAGTGGCACATTACTTGAAGCCAGTTTGAAAATGCATTATCTGTTACTCTCCTCGTTCACTTCTGCTAACGTCAAGTTGAGCAGATCCACTCTTGTCTAAAAGTTTAAAGCCATGGAAATTCTTCCTTCTACCAACTCTGTCCTTATTTAGTTATCTACACAGGATCTCCTTCTGTGAAGCTTGCCATGGGTGGAAAAACCTGTTACTCCCTTCCTCAAAGAATGAGCAAACATGTCCTTCCCGGACATCCTCAGAGCAGAGGAGCTCATGAAATAACTCTCATGAGTATCAAAGACGATACGAGTGGGCGCCTTAATTTTTGACTCCGTGTCTGCCGTGTTTCCTTACCTACCCTCTCTTCGTTCACAGAGGGTTAAAGCTTTGTGATATCACATTACCCTGTCTTTGTTTAAGATGAGTTAAGAACACTACACCATGTCTGTAACCCAAAACAAGTCCAAAGGTGCTGGCTTTTATTTGATTTTTTTTTTTTAACTCAACAACCTGCCACGCAACTCTAGGGATCTCCTGTAACCATATGAGTTTCCCAAGAAGCCTGGGTGATGGGAGAAACAAATATGTTGGGGAAAGAGCAGGAGAGGACCTCGGCGACTGGTCAGAGCTCAGTGGAAGGAACTAAGGCTTTGGGGTTGATGAGGTGAGGAGGTGAGTTCCAGAGCTAGAGCTCAGGTGTGACCAGCCTGCAAAGGGGTAACACCCACCTCCTTCCTTTTGGAAATGGGAATAGAACTATTTTCTTGCTTATCTTAAAGAATGATGAGACTGTATGTTCAAAACACTTTATGTACTGGAAAGTATTAAACCAACATGAGGGTTTCTTACTCTTCTCTGACTTCCCAGAGCTGAACAGGGCTCTGTTCAGCTACCTGACAACAGGTCACTGGGGGAGCCGGCACTGTGAAAATGAGTCAGCCCTGGTAATCGCTCCAGAGGCATGCCAGTGGTAAAAGTCTACACAGTTCAGCAGATTAGAGAGAAATATTAATTATGTCAATGAATCACAGCACTGCCTCATCTTCTGGGTTCGCATTATCATTGACCTATTTTTCTGTGTTCTGTCTCTCCTCTCCCATTATCCTTGAAGAATAATCCAGGGCCTTGCCGTGGGCATGATGGGTTTTAGGTGCCAGTAACTCTGCTGATATCATCTTTCACTGGCACAGGATTAATTTACAAATGAGACAGGGCTGCTCCCTACCACTTTCTAAGTTAGTTGAACAGCTGGGGGGCGGTTTTCACACCTGCTAGTGGAAAATCCACTTTGGTTGTATGGATCAAATTCTATGACGGAGACCTGGAGGAAGGAGAGACAGGGTCAAGTTTTCTCCGCTCTAAGGCTTCATAAAAAAAAATTGTTTTTATCAGAGGGCCCTGGATATCTATTTAGTTTCAAAGAAATTTTTATTATCTTATTATCTTATAACTAGAAATTGCCCCATGCAGTCAGTAGTGACAAAGACACCTCTAAAAGAAAATAGAAATGAGTTGAAGACAATGTAGGAACTAAACCTTACTCAAAAGTATACCGAATCTTCATAATGTATTACAACATATTCGAAGTTGCAAAAGTCCCCTCATATCAACTGATCGGTTATGTAATGACGCTGCATGTCAGGTGGGTTGAAGTGAAACTTCATAAACAGATCTGTTTGGTCAGGCATCTCCATGAGAGCGAATCAAAAACTGCAAACGTTTCCTTAACATCATTCCGTCTGAATCCCCGACGGAATTCTTGTTTGTGATCTGCTCCCTTTCCCGGCCCTTCTCCACGCGCGTTATATATAGTTTCAATCCATACCAAGTGAAGGAAGCATTGATTAGGCTTGATTTAAGGCAGCAAGTGATAAATGCAGCTGGAAATTGATCCATGCCTCTCAAGTGACTGGGGCACAGCTATCCACAGTTGACACAACTCTTGTCTCAAGGCTGGAGAAAACAAACAGGGAAACACATGTCAGACAGATAAATGACTTCGCTGTTTTGAGTTCTCCGTGGAGGCCATTTGTTTTCCTAGATAAGGAAGACTGCTCTCCAAAGTCATGAAAAGATAAGCTGGAGGAAAAGGATGAATGTGGAATTGGATGCCTGAGCCCTTGGAAAAAAACGGACAGAGAGGATTTACCTCCGGGAAGAATCTTGCTAGGAGGCTCTGCTCTGTGCTGTCCTTTCATCCCAGGGGCGCTGCAGGCAGTGAGCTCGCCATGCCAGCCCTGCTCCAGCGAGGCCCGCGTGCTCAAGGCTCTGTCTCCGGGATCGGCAGTGATGGCAGGGGTATGCTGTGGTCCAAGTTCTCTCCAGGGACACGTATCCCAACGGCTCTCCTTCGAGTGAGCAGTCAGGGGAAAGAACAGCGGGAATGGCTGAGTGACTCGAGAGCCCAGCTTACAGAATTCTTTCTGAAGTGCCAGCAGTTTGACCACTAGCCCAGAAACCGCCCCCGTCCTTCCCGAACGCAGTAGCCCTCAGGCAATCCACTGCCTCTCATGAAGCCTCTCCCACAGTACATAGTTAAATATTTACTGTATTTTTGCTTTGTGTTTTCTCACCTCAACATGTTTGCTCATGCATTGCTTTTTCTTCTCCCTGTTAGTTTGCATAGGTGGGCATTTCACCCATCCTTCACGGCCCCATTTACATGGCCCTCCTCTAGAAGGCCACCCTTCATTCTTCCTGCCTGGAACTTATTTCCCTCCTCTGAACTCCCATGGAATCGGGGCCAGGTCCCGCTAGAAGAGCCTTGAATCCAGGGAAAGCTAAAGGGATCAGAGTGGGAAGTGTGGTAACTGCAAGGCTATGCCACAGAGCATTGGGTTCCAGAATTCTTGTGTTCAGACTTCTGTAAAATTAAAATTAGAGAAAAACCCACTGTGGAATGCAGAGGGCTGCTGACATAAAGCCACCAACACTTAATTTTGCATATATAGTTGACCCTTGACGACACCGAGATTAAGGGTTGAAAATCCACATAAAACTTTTAACTCCCCAAAACGTAGCTATTAGCCTACTGTTGACCAGAAGCCTTACAATAACATAGTTAACACATATTTTGCATGTTACATGTATTACAGAATGTGTTTTTATGATAAAGTAAGCTAGAGGAGAAGGGGAGGGGGGCTGCCAGGTGGCTCAGTCCATTAAGCATCCGACTCTTGATTTTAGCGCAGGTCATGATCTCAGGGTTGGGGGATCGAGCCTCACAGAGTCTGCTTGAGACTCTCTCTCTCCGTCTTCCCTTCCCCCAACTCTCACACTCTCTTTCTCTAAATAAATAAATAAAATCTTTGAAAAAATCATAAGGAAGAGAAAATATATTTATAGTACTGTAATTGAAAAATTCTATGTGTTTTAGTGGAAACGCCCGCTTCAAAGCCGTGTTGTTAGAGGTCGCCCGGACAGGTGAGCCCACCCAGCCACCGACGCCTTTCTTTCGTAAAAGCAGGTAAGCATCAAACAAGGAAACGGACATTTCAGAATTGAAGTCTGTCCTCTAAATTGCACATACGTAGCTTCCAGACAAACTCTTTTCCTTGAGAACCAGAGTTGGGTTCATCGGAATTTTCCCGTCGTGCGTGTATTTGCCAAAAGCACGGACGTCTGGCTTGTCCAGGTGCCTCCCAGCAGCTCGTCCTCAGCTGTGGAGCAGCAGCAGCCTCGCGCGTTCTGCAGACGGTGCACCTGTGAATGAGAGCGGAGACCAGACTTTACTAACAGCCGTCACGGGCTGGGCCGCTGCCTTGTGCCAGGGTCTCTGTGAGGCCTCTCTTGCTTTAAGCATGTCAAGCAGGGACTGTCTCCCCTTCAGTTCTTCTCTAGGCAGAGACCCGCCACTGGAGGAGGCCCTTCACTCTGCTCCTAGCTGACTGCATCAGAGCTGAACTTGACCCAAGGGCAGGCTGGGGCTTCTGACCCGGAAAACTTTAGTAAACCAGGGGTTTCTTCTAAGCTTCTGGCAGCATACTTGGACCATGTGAGAAGTTTTAAAGAAACAGATACCCAGCCTCCTCTGCAGACAGTGGAATCGGCATCTTTTTGGTGTCTATAAACAGGCACGAGCTGGGAGAAGCAGATCTGTATTCTCCGAAATTTGCACTGGCAAGTGCAGAGCATAAAGGCCCTTAGCAGTGGTTGCTCATGGTGAGAAATGCATTGAGAAGAGTCACAAAGCAGATCTGGAGTCAGTCCTGCAAACTCAGGAAGGAGAAGAAATGTGAATTAGAAGAATCTCTGTAGCAGAGAAAATAGCAAGGAGAGGACGAAGACACCAGCTGGTCAAGGAAAAGCCAGTGGTCGGGCGCCCAAGGATGCAGACACGTGGAGTTAAGTCACATTCCTCTCTGAAATGAAGATTCAAACATATCTGCCCTGAGGTCCCACAGCAGCCTGGGATCCCCGTTTCACCATTTCATGAATCGTAGTTCCTTTCGACTTGACACCATGATTGTTCTTATTCGTGGAGTTCAGAGGCCATCCATTTCCCAGATTACTGATCAACTTGGAGGACTTTCTTATAAATAACAGGAAAACTGACCAAACTGTTTCAAACAATAAGGAGAGTTTATTATTAGTTCATGAACTGGGAAGTCCAGGCACAGAATGGATTTCAGGAGAGGCTTACCCCAGCTGCCCCATGATGGGACCAAAGCCTTGTTTCTTGTAGTTTCTCTGCTCTACCATCCTTAAGTGTTGATTTCATCCCAATTTTGACACCCTGCATATGCCCGAGGTGGCTTCCAGCAGCCCCTGCAGCTACCTCCTTTCTTATTAACATCCATCAAAAAAGAGATTATCTGTGTCCCAGCGTATCCCCCAAGTGTCCTCAGATGCAGTCTGATTGGATCCATTTAGGTAAATTCAGAATCATTCACAGTTGGCCAATAAAATGGAACGTACTGGTTGGTTTTGTCTCAGTCGTGTGGCCGTGCATGATGCTGGGGGTAGCCGTGGCAGTGCACTAGTCCGCTCTCTCTCCAAGGTGAGCTGACAGCTTCATGAAGGGGATGCGGTGTTCAGTTGGAGGCCACACTCTCTCCAGGCTGCTCCTAGCCACTGATGGGCACAACCAGGTGCTAGACCTGGGCATTCCCACCCAAAGTGGGATCCTTCCATAGGCTCTTTGCTCTAAGCTCCCTGTTGTCCTTCCAGACTTTCTGAGTTTGCATGGCTGGCTGTATGAGGTCTCCCTACCCAGTCTTCCTTTCTTCCTTCCCTCCCTCCACAAGTGCTAGTCCTCCTCACTGCCTTGGGCCCTCCTCTCCTGCTCCTTTCCTCTCTTTCTCTGAGGTTGCACTTAAAATCCTTTCTTGGCTCTTGCTTCCCGGAGGACCCACCTGAGACAGCCTAGTTATCCCAAGTACTCTGAACGAGCCTGATTTTCACAGAGAAGCTCAGCTCAGACATACTTTGCCCCACAAGTGCCTCTGGGGTGGAGATTATTCCCATGACACAGAAGAGGAGACCAGGTTCCAGGCCAAGTAACTTTGCCAGTCACCCATGCAGCAAGGGGCAGCCTTGCGTGCAAACCCCATCTTTCCCTTTGCAGCCCCAGCTCTTTCCCAACACTAGGCGCTGCCCCTTGTAGAGCCTGGTGAGGGTGAGGTGGCCTGAGTTGCCCAAGTTCATCGGGCTCCTCTGGGGATGGGGGAGGGTGAATTCCAGCGTGTGTCCCCTCTAGTGGGCTTTTCTTGAAGCATTCACACCTGCGGGGGGGGGGGGGGCTCAGGGAAGGGGGCTGTGGGTGGACGGGCTGAAACCCTCACTGCCTTTCCTACAGCGCAAGCTGCAGGATCCACCGCCACCTTGTCGTGCTTGGAAACTTGACAGGTGACACGTCCACAGGAGTTGCACCCTTTGCACATAAATCGGCGCGGCGCGGTGTTTGACAAGGAAGAGCAAAGGCACACGCTGCTCTAGCGGGCGGGGAGAGCCGGAGCGCTGCGGCAGCGGACGGCCCCCCACCCGGCGGCGATCGAGGTGCCTTTGCTCCCTCGGGGCCGGGCGTGGGTGGGAGCGCCGGGCGTTTCGGCGCGCCGCAGATCAATGAGGGTGCCTGTTCTCCGTTATGCGAGCCCACCCCCTCTAATCCGCCGCATTGTCCACTGACGTGTCTAATTATGTGTCTTACAACCACAGAACTCCCCCCAGAGCAGCGGGGCCCTTCTGGCGGAATGAGGAGCATGATTGCTCCATCTGTTCCTCGGGCGCCGACGGGAGGCGGCTGGTCGGCGCGGGCGGACTGCGCGTGCGCGCGGGCGGGGCGGGGGTGGGGCGGGGCCGTATGGCCAACAAGCGCAGGTGCCTGGAGAAAGGGGATCCCAGTGGCAGGTGCGGATGCCAAGCTCGCCGCGACGGAGTCTCTGTTTAATTACTGTCGACTGAGGGGGCTGTTTTATTTAAGAATTATAGGAGACAGGTTCAGATGGAGTTCTGAGCCGAGCTCGAGAAGGTACCAGGCTGGAAGCTGCTGGGGAGGGGAGACACCTGCGTCTTTAATTGAGACTGGCATGCTCAGAATTTCCTGATCTGTAAAAGCAATCACCTGGAATACGAGGAGACTCTAAGAGAGAAGTCTGCATGGTCCCCGTCTTTCCCCCTCCTCCCAAGCCGATTAAATTGTTGTTTGGCGAAGCAGATCCCCAAGTCACAGGCATATCGTTCCTCTCCCAGTAACACGGTGTGTGCGGAGATCTGGCTCTAAGGTCCATGAAAGTATCACCTGCAGAGGATGGCACAGAGAAGACGACCAAAAATAGTCTGTCCTTGGAACCAAATGCCGCTATCGGCTTCCATGTGCCCTAGCCCTTTACCGTTTGCAAAGTGCTTCCTTCTGCCTTGCCTGCCTTTTAACAGGGACTGGCAGGGGTGGCCCCACTTTAAAGCAAGGAACCCGAGAGGCACTCAGGCTTTTGTGGGGTGTGCACACAGGGCAGTGGGGCCCCAGGAGTCATGAAAGATCTCAAGAAAGGATGAGCAGGAGGTTGGTCTAGTGGAGGGAGTTTGGGATGGGGTGTATCCCAGGTGGAAGGATGTGATGGGTGAGGGAACCAGATTGCTTGGGATGATAGGGACGGAGGGGTAGGGTTAGCCCAGCCACAGGATGGGGAAGCAGCTTATAGAACACCACATTAAAGTTGTATACCCGAACTCAAGTGTGGATCACATAAAGAAAGAGAAAGAAGGGGAAAAAAACCAGTACCACAATAACTGAAAAGCAATTGAATATTTACTGCAGTCCTTTGTGAATTTCATGGTAAAGCAGAGTAAATATTGTAAAGTCTTCTCCAGTGCTCTCTCGCATAACCTCACTCTCTTACTCTCTGTCACGCTTTTATTATGGTCGCTGCCCCGAAAGAGTCGCCTTTCTCCCTCCAAACTTCCTCAGTCTCTTTCAGACTCTACCCTCACAGCTTCCCTCCCATCATCCCTCCTTCCTTCTCGCTTTCAGTGGCTGTGATTTGGACCCTACAGTACCTGTCTTCCCTTCCAACAGGAATTCCACTTGCCTTGTGGCTCCTTCCACTTAGATGGGTTAGAGCAGGAGTCGACCAACTAGCACTCAAGGGCCAAGTCCATCCTGTCACCTGTTTTTGTGCAGCCTGCAAATGGACTATGTTTTTAAAATATATATATATTTTAAGCAATTGAAAGGAACTTGTAGAAATTTGTTCTCTCTCTTGTTATATAAGTACCTACATAATAGCTGTGAGTTGGCCTCTTGGCCTACAAAGCCTAAAATACTTTACAATTTGCCTTTTATCAGAACAAGTTTGCCGATCTCCCAGGCTGGGAGAAATGGGATATGGATACTTCTCCAGTAGCGTCTCGGATTCTAGGCCTACAGCTTCTGGGCTTTTCCAAGCCCTCCTGGGGGAGGTTTTGCAGGAAGGTGAGGTGAGAGGGATGAGGCCCCTGCATGACAGTCTGGGGGGAGGGAGAATTTATGGGCAGGGGACAGAGCCTGCTTTTGAAGGAAACCCATCTGCAACTGTCACAGGGGCCAGCCAGGCTGGGGCGAGGTAGGGAGGGGTGGGGGAGGGGGGAGGGGCTTCCATTTACCTGATCGTTTCTAGGACTAGGAATGGTAGAGTTCCACTTCAAGATTCTCTTTCCAAAAGCTGTCATCCTTCTGTGGTTCACCTGGGCCACCTTTCTGTCTGTCTGGCATCTCAGGGAAACCATTCCTGACCTCTGTAATAATGCTGCTTATTCCCTGCCTATCTGAAGGGCTGATATTACCCTGTAATCCCACCATAGAGTTGGAATCACGGCCCAGGTCTGACCAATCAGAATATCCTGTTCCTCTGGCCAGATGTCCCAAGGCCAGCCAATGAAATTCCTCTTCAGAACTTGGGGCAGAGCTACTAGAAATGATGCTTTTTCTTCTCAATTGGTAAACTGGGAGAAAGCTATTTTCGAGCTGTTGATGATTATCTTTGTAATCATGTGGATAAACCTTCCTGGAGAAGGAATATCATATACAAGAAAGCAGAGATGGAGAGAAGGAAAGAGATGGAAAAGAGAGAGAAGGAGACAGAGAGACAGATCTGACATCATTTCAAACTCAGTGTCCAGCCATTCCTGAAGCTAGTTCAAGCCTGGGTCCTTCACTTACCCAAGCCAGTAAATTGCCTTTTTTGAAAAAATTAAGCTGACCTGGGTAGGGTTCTTTTATTCGTATCCAAATGCTTCCCGAGCAACGTAGGGGTTTTACCAGGTCCCTTGGGATGTTGGATGCCGCCCCTTGGCAACACCCCCCTCCGGCCCTTTGTCACATAATTTTCAGAGCCCTTCTGCGCAGACTCTGGACTTAGAGCAAACTGCTTTGGCCCCTGGGGATGTTTGCACAGGTGATACAGGCACAGTGGGGCTTGTCCTCTCTCTTGCAGCTCTTGGAGCCCCTCTGTCATCATAGGAACAAGCCCAGTGTAGGCCGTGGGATGATACATAAAGCCCAGATGGGCTGTCCCAGCTGAGGCCCCATCGCCCAGCCAGCCTTAGCTGCTCTGGAAGCTGACAGTAGCCATAGAATGAGGCTGGCCCAAGAACCACCCAGCTGAGCCCAGCCCAGACTTCCAGCCTGAGGAATTGTGATCTCAAGAAATGATAGAGGTTTTAAAGCACTTCAGTTTTAATGTGGGTTGTTAGGCAACAAAAGCTGATATACATCAAAAAGTGGAAAAGTGATTTTGAAAGGCGTTAAAAGAGTGTCTTTTATCCTGGCTAAGGAAAACTAGGAGCTGTAATATGGAGCTTAAACCAATCCTGGCTCTAGACCACCAGTACTTTAGCAAGGGGCTTACTGAATCTGAGCCAAGCCACCCTTGTAGGCTGAGAAGTCCTTTCCTGGCACTGTCACCCAAAGCCTTCCTGGGCAGTACTCACTGCAGTCCTCATGGGCCAGCACAGGACCAGGGATCACATGCACGCCTTACAATTCACAAGTCCTCCTAGTCACGTCCTATAGCTCTGCTAGGAAGAGTCAGAAGGTCGTAGCTTGTTGGACATCTACGGTATTCATACTACAGCAGCCATGTTTTTCTTCTATAGGCCTGACTCCGTATGCTGGTAGTAAGTCTCTCTGACTTAGTACACTTTTATTCTTTTATTAAGGGTGATTTGCTAGATAGAATTTTTCATTTTCTCCTTGTATAAGATAGCTCATATCAAATATTGAAATACTGCTACGACTACTAGGGATGGCTCACATTTACTGAACACTTACTGGCATCACGCTCAGGACAAAGGGATCTTTAGGCCTTATTACCTCGAATCTTCCCTGCAACCCAGGGAGATATGTGCTGTCCATCCCATTTTACTGATGGGAAAACTTCATCCCTTGCTCAAGCACACAAAGTTCTTCAATGCTGGTGTCATAAGTCAGGGGAAACAGTATGGGCTAGAGAAACTGGGAGACTTCCTGGTGGACACAGTTCACCTGCTTTGAAGACAGAACAGGATTTATCCCCTACCAGCTCTCTTACTTTGGGCATCTTACTAAACTTACTTGGGCCTCAGTTTCTTCTTCTGTAGAATGGGAATCATAATCTCACCTTTCCAGGTGGTTGGGGGAAAGAATTAAATGAGAAATAAAGAGCCCCTAGCACAGCATTAGGCCCACAGTAGGACCTCGATCCTTTTTCCTTTTTCTTCCAGCAGAGGAGACTAGATCATACTGATTCACAGTGATTCTGTCCAAAAGAATGTAAATTCCATGAAAGTGTGAGTTTTTTCCAGTGCTTCTTGAATTGAGTTCTGTATTTCTATGAGACTGTGATTCTGTGAGATGTGACGGGCAGTGACTTCCTAAGGGCGGGTTGGGACCAGGAGGTGGAGGGACTCTAGGAGCAAAGTTTTGCAAGGAGGTGGGGTGGGGGTGGGGGGATCCAGGGTTGTCTCATTCAACAGCTCGCCAGGAGCCAGCCCGCCAGGAGCCAGGCCGAGTGGTTTGCAGAGTTGATAAGAACTCCTCGCCGCTTGGGAAAGCAGCTTATTTGTTGCTGGAGATGCTGGAAGGGGGTCCTAAGAGCCATCAGTGATGCAGCTTCCCCACCCCCTCCCTCCAAGACCCCCCTTGCAAGCTTGTCCTGGCCTCTGCCCGGGAGCCCTCACCCATCTGCACAGTGACCAGGCTTGGAAAGAATCCTTCTCTGATGCCAAGTATCAGCGGGGCTCTCAGAGGGTGTGAATTATTCATCGACAAACCCAGCACCCATCTGTCTCCAGTCGTGCTGCTGGCACGTCCCTGGGCCCAGAAGCTGCCCAGGGCACCTCCACGCTAGGCCTGCCGGTAGGTTCCTCATAATGAAGATTCAGCTGCCCTGAGGCTTTCCCCTTAATTGGAGAGACGATGGGGGAGCAAGAGGCTCTAAAGTGTGCATTTGAAATCAATTTGCTCCTTGAAGTGGCATGAAAACCAAAGTCGAAGAGATGCCCGCTGTGCGGGGATTTCCCTGGTGCCACTCGGCTCAGTCTCTGCTAATGGCCTGTGTTTAATGGCCCTGTGCATCTTTTGCTCTGAAGAGGTTGGCAGGAGCCATGATGGGGTAGAAGTGGCTTTGTGGGGAATACGGGCCTTGCGGTGGTGGCTTCACCTGCAAGGTGCGGCCTCTGGGAATCGAGGCTGGAGGACGGGGTGGCCACGATCACTTGAGCATGTGTGCTGGCTGCTCAGGGGAGACTGCAAGGGCTCCCCAAGGGGGAGGCAGTAAGTTTGCAGAGATTTTTAAAAAGAGGTGAAGTTGCCGATGAACCCAGCCAGCTTCCTGAAATCTCTGGAGGAAGTGGGTCACGGCTCATCTGTAGGACAAGAGGCTGGATGAAGGCATATGGGTTGGTGGTTATCAAGTCCCTTAATTCTTAGGGGCAAAATGGCTTTTTCCTCTGTTGCTATAGTAAGCCGGGAATTATCTGTGTGCATCTGTAGTGACCAGCGACTGACGTTCAAATCTGCATATCCAGGGTTCAGAACAAATGGGGACCTCACTGGAGGCTGTATACCATGGTAAAGAGTTCCCCAAGAACTAATACCAGTTGCGACTATTGCCATGTAGCAAATCATTTTAAGACATTCATTGGCCCTGCTCTTAGTTTTAGAACCTGACCCTACAGTAAATAGCCTATCAAACATTATAATGTGCCATTATCATATGTGTATATATATTTACATATAATATATAATATACATATATACATATTGTATCCTATATTCATTATATATCATAATGCACCCATATCATATGTAGGGAGATGTATATATTTATATTATATATTTAAAAATAATTTTTAGAATTTGCTTTTGAACTTACTTGGCTATGAATAGTAACTCATTTAATTTACTATTGGTTGCATTTTGTAAGCAGTCATCATGCATACTTAGAAGTTCATGCCAAACAAGGTAACTAAATCACTAATTATTATCAGAGGTAATAAAATCTTTATGAAAACTAAACTTGACAGTGAACAAAGTGGACCTAATTTTGTAGACATTTAATTCAACATTTATTCATTTTGATTTTGCATATTTTTCTAAATATTTCAAGCTGATACCTTTTATTCTTTCCCGGCCTCTAACGTGGTTGTGAGATCTGGACCATGTGGCCGTGGGGTGTATATGTGTGTGTGTGTGTGTGTGTGTGTGTGTGTGTGTGTGCATCCTAGTGAATAAAACACCCTTGCCTGAGTCAGGGTGAGGGGATGGGGAGCCTGGAGGAGGTGCTGTCAAAGTCTCCAGGCTTCCAGAGTCTTATTTCTCATGGGTCTTATTGGGTGTTTCTCTCTCTCTCTCTCTTTTTAAGATTTTATTTATTTATTTGACAGAGAGAGAGACAGCCAGCGAGAGAGGGAACACAAGCAGGGGGAGTGGGAGAGGAAGAAGCAGGCTCCCAGCAGAGCAGGGAGCCCAATACGGGGCTTGATCCCAGGACCCTGGGATCACGCCCTGAACCGAAGGCAGACGCTTAACAACTGAGCCACCCAGGCACCCCTGGCTGTTTCTCTTGACTACAGAAATAAGCTTGGCAGGGTCTGTGCTTAGGTAAGGGGATCTGCCGCTCGTGTGCAAACCAGCACGTCTAGGCGAGGAAGACCTGGAGCAGAGCTGAGTCCTCTAGGCCCTGCTCAGAAGTCCAGTGACCCCTGTGGATGCTACCCTCAGGACACAATAGTCCAGAAATAAAGAGGGAAGGCTCGGGACTCTCACCTGGCCTTCAGCGAAGGAAGAGTAAGGAGTTGTTCTCATGCCCAATCTGAAGTGGGGGGAGGTCAAGGGCAGATGGGACATGAGGTTTGTCACCATCACCTTGTCAGTGGCCTCTTCTCGGTTAACATGTTTACCTCTTGGTTCTCAACAGAGGGGAGCATTCAGCACTAGCATGGGGCTGACCGGGTTGTGAGGGGCCCCAGAGAATCATGCCCATGGGTCTCAGTCAGGCCCTGACCACTTTGGGAGTCCAGCAGCTTCCTGGGGACAAAGGAGGGATGAGGGGACTGAGTCTGAAAGGACATTTTCTGCTTGCCAGAAACTGCACCTGTGTTTGCTATTGGCTTCCTAACCTTATGCCTCAAGCAGTCACGTGTTCTCTTCAGCTGCAGAAATGGAAATTCCAGAGAGTTGAAATGATCTAGCCAGAGTGGCAGAGGCAGGATTTGAGCTCAGAGCACTCACACCCAAGCCCTGTTCTGTTTCTTCCACACCTTCCTTGCTCCCCGAATTCCTAGCAATGTTTAGACTCTCAAGAGTATGTTGGTGGAATTTCTGCTCTGCCTCAAAAGTAGATTAGTTGTCCATTCCAGGTAAATTGTTCCTTCCTGAAGCCCAGAAGAGAGAAGTGGTGGGTAGGTCAATGGCTGCCAAGGGGCTTCTTCGTCGGGCGAAGCTGCACAGCAGAGGGGTCAGGTGGGGGCTGAAATCCAGCCCAGGAGTCACCTGCCTGTTGGTCCCCTGGTGCTGGACTTTGTCAGAGCAGAGAAGGGTTGCTTGCTGAGCCCTGCACCCCTGAGACCCCATCCACCAGGTGGGGGCCCCTTTCTAAGTTTCACGGAGGCACTGCTTGGGTTTGGGTTTTTCTGGAGGCAGACCTGGAGAGAGATGCTGGCGTGCAAGCAAGTCTTCTGGGAGGTGATCCCAGGAAGCACTGGGAGGGAGTAAGGAAGACAGGCAAGGGGTGCCAGCTGTTCAGGTGTGCATCACAATGATTATCACTCTGCAATAACAGGGATAACGTTGGGGAGCAGGAGAGAATGTTGCCTGAGTCATCCCTGTGCCCCACTGGTTATCGTGAGGGGTGCTTCCCGGGGCTCCTGCACCGGCCCTGCAGGCTGGCTGTGTGTCGCAGGTGGCAGAAGGCCCTCCTTTAGGCTCCTGGTTGTTTCTGATGAGCTGCTGTGGTGGCAGGTGTGTGCAGAGGGCATCTGCCCAGGGTGGGGATAGCATCCTCCCTAGGCGCCCTCTAGGTGAGCCTGACTTCTGTCCCGCTGGATCTAATCTGCTGAGCTAGTGTCTGTGACCTGGTCCCCATCCATCAACTAAGGTACCCAACGTTGTCCTCCCACAGTCTAAACTAGGATTGCTTCTGGAAAAAAAAAAAAAAAAAAAAAAAAAAGCCCAAAACATGCAGCACTGCTAAAACATAATCATGGCACAAAGCCTCCCGACCTTAGAATCAAGTCTGGGATCTGTTCCTAGCTCTGCTGTGTGTGCCTGTGCCCGTGGCCTGGCGTCGTTTTCTGCCTCTTTCTCTGCCTCCCCTCCGCCTCTGGAAGCCCATAAGGAAATCCAGGTTTCCTGGCTTCCCGCCTTCCTGTTTTTATCCTATGGACCTCCGGAGGGTTGGCAGGAGCGGGAGGTGGCCGCCCGGAACTGCTCCAGGCTCCGGAGGGAGGCTTGCCAGGGGGCCGGGACTCGGCTGGGGGTCTGGGGGCTTGTCTGAAAGCCGTGTCTGTCACACAGCTGTGCTTTCTCTTCCCTGGTTTATTTATGGAGGGTGGCCAATGGCAAGGATGGGAGGTTCGAGCCGTGCTTGGCACGACCCCCAGCAAAGCTGAATTCTTGCCTCTGCTGCCTCCCCCGACCTCAGATCCGCGTCCTTGTCAGCACTCTCCCCAGGCCACCTGGTTCTGCGATTCCACTCGTTCTCCGGGCTTCGGCGTGACCTCAGGAAGCACAGAAGCAGGAGTCTGGCAGAAGTGTAAAGAGTTGATTCAAATCAGAAACCCCCCAACACAGAACTGTGACTATTTCAGTTTCTGTTTCCTCCAGCTCTGTTGCCACTCGTTGTTCACTGGAGGGTTTTGATGTTACTCTCCAGTTACCATTTACCACGTTGGCCTGGAACAGAAACGGCTCCTATGGAGGGGAGGGCTCACCCCTGTTGCTTCATTTGGCACCGCCAGTCTAATGAGGTGTAAATCCCACAGATGCCGCTCGGGGCGGCCGACGTAGTAATTTATATCAATTGGTGTGATTAGAGGGAGCCCTCAATCATCCTGTGGTGTCTCGTCGCAATCTGTCATAGTCCTAATCACATGAGCCTCACCCGCGTTTGTGCCGGAAGAATACACTGCTTTCCTGGGCTCTGCTCAAGGGCCCACCTGTCAGATCGAGGGATGGGCCCAAGGAGGTAAGTCACATTCCTCCCCTTTGCCTGAGAGGCAGCCTGGCCAAGAGGTCCCATGTCTCCCTGTGACCTGTTAGCCTGCCCTCACATGAATTTTCTGGAACACCGGGGGCTCACCCAGGCTTTGGGCCAGAACTGGGCACAATGAGACCCCCATGTGCGGAGCCTCTGGGTCCTGAGCAGAGCCAGAGGCCTAGGAGCCAAGGGGGCCTCTGCCCTCTTTGCCCTCTGCCTTAGTCTCTCCGGGTCAGGCTCTGCCCCAGGTGTCCAGCAATGAGTAAAGCAGACCCACCCTTACCCTCAGGGGATTTCTATTCCAGTCAGGGAGCCAGACTTTCAACCACTAGCTACGTGATGAAGCGGTTAACCAAAGCTGTTAGAAATGCCAAGAGAGAGGCCTATGGAAGGCTGCCTTCGAGTGTTTACAGGCCATCTGACCTAGTCCAGGGAGCTAGGAAGATTCCCTTGAGGAAATGACTTAACTGAGTCCTTAAGTAGAGTAGAAGTGGGGGAGGGGGAGGTTTGTGATTCCATCAAAGGAAGCAGCTGTGTGGCCCAACCATGGGAAGGAACTGGTCTCCGGAGGGTAGCATTACCAGATGGGGCTGGGGAAGAGGAAGAAGCTAATTTCATCTGCCATGTTGGAGACTTAGAACTGTTAAGAAAAATTGTCCAAAACAGAAATAACGGCAAAAAGAAGAACTATAGATTCTTTCAGGGTCGGGCTACAGCGTTATCTACCCGGCCCACCCAAGGATGGCTTAATTCTCTATGGGACCCTGCCTTTGTTTGATTTTGCTGTGTACCGATTTGGGCTGATCTCTGGGAGGTTACGCATAGGTTCGTAGGTGGCTGTCGCCCTGCAGGGAAGCCAGTGGTTTCTGTCCGGTGGAGAAGGTCAGCCGAGCGGTTATCACTTCATCACCCCGAAGGACTTTAAGTCAGTGTTGTTTCTAACGTGAAAGATGAGCACGTAAATGAAACCTTTCTTCTGTACACCTTTTCTGTAACACCTGTCATCAAATGCTGTTTGAACCAGCTCTACCATATCCCTCAATCTCTCATTAATGAGTTAAATAAATGTTTGACACATATTTATTCTTTACCAGTGTAAGAGTTGGGTTTTCAGAAGTTCCTCTCTTGAAGGTACCCCCATGTTTATTGCAGCATTATTTACGGTAGCCAAGACATGAACCCTAAGTGTCCATTTACCAATGAATGGATAAAGAGAATCTGGTATACACACACACACACACACACACACACACAATTGTGTATATATACATTGTGTGTAATACACACAATGGACTATGGTGCAGCCATATAAAAGATGAAAATGCTCCCATCTGTGACAACATGGATGGACCTTGAGGGCATTACGCTAAGTGATATAATCCAGACAGAGAAAGACAAATACTGTATGAGCTCACTTATATGTGGCGTCTAAAAGAACCAAACTTACAGAAGCAGTGAGCAGACTGATGGTTGCCAGGGCGGGAGATGGGGGGAGTAAAATGGGTGATGGTGAGGAGGAGGCACAAACTCTCAGTTACGAGATGCAGAAGCTCTGGATGGTAAGTAAACTTACTGTGGTGACCATTTTGTAACATATACAGATATCCAGTCATTATGTTGTACACCTTAAACTAATACAGTGTACTATGTCAACTACTTCTCAGTAAAACTGGGAAAAAAAAAAAGAGTTGGGTTTTTCTCATTGGGACATTATTCTTTGACAGAACTTTCTCCTGAGAGTGATGAGAAACTGGAGGGTTTTAAGCCAGTGACTGCCAAGATCACGTTTGCCTGTGGACCTAGTGCTAATGTTCTCCTGAGAAAATTAAGAGACCGGCTCCTATTTTTTTTTTTTTTTTTTTTTTTTTTTTGTCAGATGGGGGGCTTTCCCTTTTGGGACAAATAACCGGTTTGGTTGAGGACCAATCTGCTGTCGTTATCATCAAGTGTAGGTTTATTATAGGGTCCTTCTGCAAACAGAGGAGTTTCTAATCATTGCAGTGTCCATTTTGTTAAGATTTAAAGCTGTGGATAATAATTTATTGTAATGGGATCTAAACTAATGAACTCCACTTACAATTGAAATGTTTTAGAAAGCTTTCTTTTCTCCTGGGTCTCCCCAGGAGGCCGAGCTCCGGCAAAAGTGGAACCACTTTGCCACCGGGCAGATTGCTCATCGAGTGTGTCAAGTGTCAGAAGATGGGGCCATCTCTTTAAAGTGCTTAAAAAAAAAAGAGGGGAAAATACCAGCATTCATTTCCATAAATTATTGAATATGAATTTAAAATCATCTAGTTGGAGAAGTGTTGAAATTACACATGCTAATTGGCTGTGGAGAGCAGAGCAGTAATTGTTGTTTCTGGAGCGTTGGTGGTCAGATGGGGGGGCGGCGTGCAAGGTGGGGCAGCAGCACAGATCCAGGGGGGTTCTCAAGAGGAAAGGCACCAGCAAGGATGCTAGGACCTTCCCTGTGTTATCTCCTTTCATCCTTCTTGCACTCTCTGGGAACCATGATCGCTGAGAGGTTGATTGACCTTCAAGAGGTCATATAGCTAGTAGGCGGCTGAGGTGACTTTTGAATCTAGGTGTTTGGGATTCAGGTGCTAACAAGCCCGCCTGTGATTTGTAAATATTCTTCACTTCCGTTGTCACCGTCTTAGTGTTTATACTCCAGGATGATCAAACCGATAGAGTAGAAAGAGCATGACCACCCCCATCCCCCAGCCCTGCCCTGTAGATTGAATGCCCATCAATTTTAGGCAATTGACAAATAATTACATTGGGAAATTATGATTCCTCCTTCCCTGCCTCTCTGCTTGTATTTTTCCCTTTGTCTTATAAGTATGTATCCTTCAAGTTTTTGCTCAAATATCATCTACTCAGTAGAGTCTTCTATGGCTCTACTACTTAAAATTGCAACCTGCGGGGCCCCTGGGTGGCGCAGTTGGTTAAGCATCTGACTCTTGATTTTGGCTCAGGTTGTGATCTTGGGGTTCTTGAGATCGAGCCCGTGTCTGGCTCTGGGTTCAGTCCCGCTCGTGTTCTCTTTCTCTCTCTCTCTCTTTCTCTCAAATAAATAAATCAATCTTAAAAAAAAAAAAAATTGCAACCTGCGTGAGCCCTGACTCAGTAGTCTTGTCTATCACCCTTTTTTCTTTTTTTCTTTTTCCCCCCATACCATTTATTAACTTCTAACTTAAAATATCATTTATTTGTTATCTTTATTATTTATTTGTCTTCCCTTAATAGAATTTAAAAATCAAGAAAGCAAGAATCTTTTGTTTTGTTTACTGGTATATTGCTAGTGCTTAGCACAACACCTAGAATGTAATAGGTACTTACTAAATATTTATTGAATGGATGCATGAATGAATACCTATTATATGGCCATTTATAGTTTAATGAAAATCAAAAACCAATGAAGAAGGCAAGCCAATACTGTTGTGCACACCCATCTTCTAAGTGTTTGCATATTTTTTCTTTAATTCTTAATAACAACTCTCATCATCACCATTTTACAGATGAGGAAACTGAGGCCCAAAAGAGTAAAATAACTTGCCCAAGGTTACTCAGCTAGTATGTTTAAAATCCATTCTTCTGTTGAGGGATACATTTCATATAACAAAATACGTCCATATTTGACATACAGTTGACAAGTGGATCCATCATGTGCCCATCACCCAAGCAAGATGTGCAACCTTACCGTCCTCTGGTACAGCTGTCTTATGCTGCTCTGTAGCCAGTCCCCTCCAGCCCCTGGGAGCCCCTGATGTTTTCTGTCCTTATCCTTTCGCTTCTTCTAGAATGTGGTGTAAAATGGAATCATACAGCAGGTACTTATTTATGCTGAGCTCTTTTGCTCAGCATAATAATTATTAGAGCTACGTCCATGTTACTGTGTGGATCAGCAGTTTATTCCTTTTCTTAGTGCTGAGTAGTATTCGATTCAATGATTATACCACAATGTCTTCATCCATTTGTTTGTTGATGAACACGTGGGTTGTCTTGGCTCTTAGAAAGCTTCTGTGAACATTCAGGTGCAAGTTTCATGTGGGCACGTATCTTCATTTCTCTTGAGTAAACACCTAGAAGTGAAATTGCTACATTGTATGCTCGCTCTCTGTTTAACATGATGAGAAATGGCCACATGGTTTCCCAGTGTTTGCACCACAACCCTTTGCATTCCCACCAGCAGTACAGGAGATATTTTTTTGCTCCCCACCCTCACTGACATTTAGTATGACCAGTCATTTTACCTTGATATTAAACGCTTTAACTTCAAGCATTGGAGTGGGTGTCCAGCATTGTCTCACCATGGCTTGATTTCTCATTTTCCAAATGACTAGTGATATTGAACATTTTTCATGTGCCTCTTGGCCAATAGTACATCTTCTTTGGTGAAGTGTTTGTTCAAATCTTTTGCCCATTTTTAATTGGATGGTCTTTTTATCGAGATTAAAGAATTCTTTTCATATGCTAATTGTTGTGGTCAGATATGTGTAATGCGAATGGCTTTTCATTTCTCCAGTGTGTGGCTGGCCTCTTCATTTCCTAAATGGTGTCAGAACTGTTTTTGAACTAAAGTCTGTCTGCCCTTCTTTCCTTTCCATTTTCTCAAGTAAGGTTCATCTCGAGGAATAAGATGGACAAGTTTGACAAATTTGCCACCCTTGAGGGGAAAGAAAAGAAAGAGAAAAGAAAAAAGAAAAGAAAAAAAAGAGAAATCATAAAGAATAACCAAAATAGCCAGAGGAAAAACAAAATCTTGGCCTGTGTTTGTTCAGAGGGTTCAGAAACAAATTACCCTAATGGGAGTCTGAGGGAGGTAGAGAGAAAGTTAATCACTAACCCAGGCTCAGCGTTATTTTAATTAAGCATAATAAGAATAATGAAATTATGCACCTCCTAGGATTTATGGCTTAGCTATTTGTATGGCACCAAGAGGATTTCAGGAACAAATAGAAATGATGGAATCCCAGGGACTACTCCTGTCTCGCTAGATTGCCCTTCCACACCTGCACGGGGTGCTGTGATGAGTGGACGCAGCAGCTCCGGGTGGGGGCTCGGGAGCCCTGGTGTGGGATGTGGGGCAGGCTCTCCATTCCCTGGGCCCTAGTCTCCTCAAATAGGGAGGATTTGATACAGCAATGTGCTATTGAATGCTTAACGCCTAATAAATGCCTCTCCTCCCCCCCTCAAAAGTACATATATATGTATACATGTACTCACACATATTGCCTATTTATTATACATTTTACTAATATTAGTGATATATACTGAGCAATTTAGTACAAATAAATATTCTATGTAATTATAGTATATAAATATACTATACAATTTAGTATAAATTAAACAGAGAATATTATACATTCCACATAGCCAGATGATTTTCACAAAATGCTTTTGTTGATGTTTGCCCAACGCCCATATCAGTAGCCAACCAGCAGTTGCAACTGACAAATGGATGCAACTCCAACATGAATATTGGTTGATAATTTCGCTTATGTTAAAGAGTAAGATGGAAGCGCAACAGTGAAGACATTCATTTCATCAGTGGCATGAGTGACTTTGCTGAGCTGGATAGCAGTGTTTGAATACTGCAAGAACTTTCCTTGATTTTTGTGCCATTAACAACGTAACATCTATATATACAATGCACTTAATTACTGACATTTTCTCAATCACTTTCGGAAGTCTAGACCATCAGCACAACAATAGATCAAGCTCCGAATTAAAGTGTTTGCCAATGTCTGTGACATGTGTAAATAAATACACGTGCCTTGACCTAACTTACGCTACCAATGTGATGTCACTGAATGGGGACCTGGGACGAGATGTGCAGTGGTGGCACCATTCAGTGGTTTATCTCCTATGCAGACACATGATAGTAAAATACTTAGGAAGGGGTGGTTTTGAGTGTGTATTGCCTTTATTTTTAATATAATTTATTTAATAAGAGCTTGTGTAATTGACTGTTTGATAATGACGGCGCTTGTTGACTATTTCCCAGTCAGCTCTCAGGTATGTGTGCGCCCATGGCAGCACAGCACTGGTTTGAGGAGATCCAATCCGGTGTCTGCTGTCAGGTGAGATTTCCAAAAATGGCCCGAGTTTCAGACCTTTCCTCTCCAGAGTCACTGTCTCTCCCTGCCAGGGACAGGCCTGCTCGCATTCTGAGAGGAGCAGGTGTGTAGTGAGGTGTCCGTCTGCTTGGGCTCCCATAACACAATACCACAGACTGGGTTACTTAAGCCACAGAAATTTATTTTTCAGTTCTGGAGGCTGGAGGTCCAAGATCAAGGTGCCTGCAGCGTTGGTTTCTGGTGAGGGCTCTCCTCCCGGCTTGCAGATGGCTGCCTTCCCACTGTGTCCTCACGTGGCCTTTCCCCTGTGCACCACACTCCTGTGTCTCTTCTTCTTTTAGTAAGGACACCAGTCCTATTAGATGGGGACCCCACCATGATGACGTCGCTTAACTTTAATTAGCTCTTTAAAGGCCCTGCCTCTGAACACAGTGTCCTCAGAGGTGAGGGCTTCAACATACAAAGTTGTGGGGCACACAATTCAGTCCCTAACAAGTGCTCTCCATTCCGCTGGGGGAGAGGAATAGAAACAGAGAGGTAATGAGAGAGTACTTGATGCCAGGGGTAGGTCTGGGGGCTCCTTTCTTGGGGTCTGCAGGGTTTGGTCAGGGCCAGTGGCTGGCCAGAGAGGAGAGAGTGTAAAGACCAAGGCAGGGCTGAGAACCCAAGCCTGAGGGGAGACAGGGCAGTGCCCGTGGCTCTCCCACTGTGCTATGGCTAGGACCCTTGCCATTGGAGCCCTGTCACTCTGAATGGGCGGTGAACACAGCAGCCAGGACCATGGACACTGAGCCAGGCTTCCTGGGATTCAAGTCCCAGCTGCACCATGTACTAGCTGGGTAACCTTGGGCAAGGGACTGACCCTCTCTGTATCAGTGTTTCCATCTAAAGAGTGCAAATAATACTAGTACCTTCCTCCAGGGTGGCATTGAAGTAGATGAAGAAAGAGATATATTTATAACCAGAATATAGACTATAGCTATACGTGAACGTGGCATTGTGAGTGATATATCAGGGTTAGCAATCACAGCTGCAATTATAGTCTGTTTCCCTCTCTCAAGTGTGTGTCTTTGAGCGGATGGATCCCTTGTCTTGTCTGTCTTTGAACCCTCTGCCCCTAGCACCGTATCTGGCACTTACTAGATATCCAGTACGTGTGCTGAATTACAAATAAATACCAAAGGGTATTGGAGTGATTAAAGAGTCAGGAAACAAGAATATTCATTCATAAATGGAATCATCCAATTATTTAATCATCCATTCATTTAACCAATAATTTTTAACAGCTTTATTGAAATAGAATTCACATAGCATACAATTCACCTGTTAAAGTGTACAATTCAGTAGTTTTTGGCATATTCAGAGTTGTGCATCCATCACCACCATCAATTTTAGAACATTTCATCACTTTGAAAAGAAACCCAACACCTATGAGCAGGCATATTCATTTTCCGCCGGTGTCCCAGCCCCGGGCAATCACCCGTCAACTTTCTGTTCTCTATACATTTGCCTCTTCTCAATATTCTGTATGAGTAGGATTATGTAGTGTGTGGTTTTTATGGTGTAGCAGGTATTGGTACAAGTAATTTTCAAACATCTTCGGAACACTGTGAGATAAACCAGAGAACCCGCCATAAAAGTCTTACAGTCTAGAAGACTCGTGTTCAGGGGCGCCTGGTGGCTCCGTCGGTTGAGTGCCTCACTCTCAGTTTTGGCTCAGGTCATGATCTCAGGGTCGTGAGATCGAACCCCATGTGCTCAGTATGGAGCTGCTTGAGATTCTCTCTCCCTCTGCCTCCGCCCCTCCCCGTGCTTGCTGTCAATCTCTCTCTAAAATAAGTAAATAAATAAAATACTTAAAAATTTTAAAAAAGAGAAGACACGTGTTCAGATAAAGAACTGTACACGATCGCTCTTAGCAACTGGTTCATAATAACCCCAAACTAGAAACAGTCCCATCAGTTATGAATGGTTAAACAAACTGTGGTCTATCCGTGCAATAGAATACTATTTGTCAATATAAAGGAACAAAATACTAATACACAATAACAACATGAATGGATTTCAAAATCCTTATGCCAACTGCAAGAAGTCAAACACAAAAGACAAACTACTGTGTGATTCCAGTTGTATGAAACTCTAAAAAAGGCAGAACTCTAGTGACATGAAGCATATTAGTGGTTGCCTGGGGCTGGGAGTCATGGGAGAAGCCCAGCTACAAAGGGCCTCGGAGGTGCTTCTGTGGTGAGTGCTCTCTCTACCCTGCTTGTGGTGGTGATGACCCCGCTGTGTAGAATTACGGAAATTCAAGCACTGTACTTAAAATAGGTGAATTTCATTTTACTTAAATAAAAAACAAAACAAACAAACAAAAAAAGATGTATAATCTATAAGCCACTATTTATTAACTGGTACTTAATAAGGGCCAAATACTGTAAGAACTTCACAGTATTATCTTTTAATTCTCATATTAACTGAATAGGTTAGATGCTAGCAGCTACGGACTGAATTATGTCCCCCTCAAAAATTCATATGTTGACGTAACCTCCTATGGTAATCCGAGATAGAGCCTGTGGGAAGGAATTAGGGTTCAATTAGGTCATGAGAGTGGGGTACCCATGTGAGATTAGTGCCTTTCTAAAAAGAGAAAGAAACAAGATCTTTCTCTCCATGTGTGTGCACATAGGAAAGGCCACGTGAGGACACAGCAAGAGGGTAGCCATCTTCGAGCCAGGAAGGGAGCTCTCACCAGAACCCAGCCAGGCTGACAGACACCCTGATCTTGGACTTCCAGCCTCCAGAACTATGAGAAAGTAAATTTCTGTTGTTTCAGTCACCCAGTCTGTGGCATTCTGTTATGACAGCCAGAGCTAAGACACTGCAATAATTCCTATTTTACAGAAGGAGAAATTGAGGCATGGAGAAGTTGCTCTTTTGTCAAGCATATCTGGAATCTATTCAGACTTGTGCTGACCATTCCCTAATTTCCTTGAAGAACCACCCCTTTCCCCACTGTCAGCGAATGTACGGAGGAGGCGATTCCATCCCCAACTGAGACTTAAAGCTCGTGACTTGGCCCAAGCCAATCAGTTCATCAGAATCCTCTGACCCCGGGGATTGGCCCAGGGTTTAGCAGAGACCCCATAGGGCCACAGAAACATAACACAACTTCTACTGGAACTGTTAGGGCTGAGACACCTTCCTAATGCACAGGATCCTACGAGGACATGGGGCTGGAACTGTGGCAGGCGTGTTTCCCATGAAGGGAAACCGCAAGTAGGATGGGCCAACAGTCTGCAAGCAGAGCTGGAAGAGATGGGAGGGAGAAAACAGATCTGAGCCCCTGGATCAGACCAGATCCAATGCCGGGCTATCCCTGGGTTCTTCAGTTATGCCACCAGTAAAGTCCCTTTTCTGCTTAATTCAAGGGTGTACATTCAAGATCACACAGCTAATATGTGCCCAGGGAGCATGGGTTCAAGCCCAGGTCTCATTACACTGTGCCCACTCTTTTAGCCATTGAGCTCTAGAGGAGGAGAGAAGAGAGAGGGGTGTGCATGGTACAGGAGGATGGCAACTCGGGAAGGTTCTGCAACTCTGGGAAACTAGAGCAGAGATTTGGTGTTAGCCCCACCTGACGCCTGGCTCTGCCACTGTGAACTGTGTCTGTGACAAGGTACCCCATCCCCTGGAGACTCAGTTTCTCCCTCTGTAAAATGGGGATAATGAAACATCTACCCCAGAGAAGGATCACAAGATTTATGCAAGATAATGAAGAAAAAATACTCGGCACTGCATTTAGGAAGCCCCCCCCCCCAGTAACTACTGTTATTGACTTTGAACCCCGAGACCACCCATTTGTGGTCTGATTACAATGTGAATATTTCGTCTTGTGTTGTTTTTACTGAAGGAGATTGAAATTTTTGAATTATTGTAATGATTTTAGCAAGACCAGCCTCCTCTCTGGAAGTTTCGAATTAAAAGGCTGCAAGGATCAGCGGGTAAGATGGTCCATGCCCCAGTCTTCTCCCTCAATTTTCATTCCTCCTGGAACACACTTAATGGATCTGCCCTGCTCTGAAAAACCTGAACTGTTTGGCTTCAGAGAGAGGCAGAGAAAGTCCCAAGGGTCAGAGCATCCTGCTTCCAAACACCACCCCTGGGAGAGCCCTGGGCAGGAGAGGCAGCGTGGACAGAGTGGCTTCTCCTCAGCTCCGCCCACCTGCCCTGCGTCTCTAGGGGGCCCCCCGGACCTCTGCGTGAGGCTGTCTGTGCTGTGGACTGCCACAGCTCCTTCGTTGTGGCTGCCCCTGGGGACTCTCGGGGGTGGCTCTCTGTCCGTCCGGGACCTGGCTCTGCATCCTGCCTCTCCCACTGCGAAGTTCTGGGACAAGTGAATTCATCGCTTAAGCCCCGATTTTCTCGCGTGCCAGATGGGGAGAACACTATCAGGCATCGGGGTCACTTAGGAGATGAGACTTCTGTCTGGCCTTACAGTCTCCTCTCCCTTCCTCCCCTTCTTTGCTTCCTCTGCTCACAGTGTGCTCCCCAGACCAGCCACAGACGCTGCAGGGAGCTTGTTGGGGGCAGAGGGAGAGACCCCAGCTCTGCTGAGTCGCACACGAGGGCGCTGGGCTCAGCAGGCTCTCCTCGGGATTCCGAGGACATCAATATGGCAGAATTGTCCTTGCTAAATCTCTGTATTCTCATCTCGGCTCAGCCCTGTTATGTGACCAAAAAGGGGTTTCCTAGCCCCTCAGGCCATATTCGGGTCTCTTTGTTCTGCCCACAGCACATCTAGGACTTAAATTTTTAAAAACACTTTTAGTTATTTCTTATTTTACTATTTGCTGAACAAATAAATAAATCTATAGTGATTTATGAACAATGCCTTCCCATTATGGTTCCGAGTATATGCACTGAGACCGGACGCCAGGGTGCAAATCCTGGCTCGCCCGTCGACTTGCTGCGTGGCTTGCATCACCTCTCTGTGCCGCCTTCATTCTCTCTGAGGCAAAATGAGGCCAATGATAGTAGATACACACAGGGTGTTGGGAGGATTAAAGGAGTTAACCCATATGAAGTGCTTAGGTCGGGTCAGGGCGCGTTTTAGCAAGTAAGTATTTCACATTCTCTTGTTTATTCCTCTTACCTTATCAATGAGATAGGCATTACTGTTGGCCCATTTCACAGATAAGAAAATCAAGGTTCCGAGCGTTAAGTAGCTTGCTGAAAGTCCTCACCTGGCTAGGAAATGATCAAGCTAGGATTGCCGCTGAGTCCCAAAGCCTGGTTCTGCTGTCTCCCTTCTAGCAGACAGAAGGCTCAACAAGAGTATTCCACAGATTCCTGTAAAAACCTGCTGATTGATGCTGCACTGTTGTCTGCGTTCCAGACTGACCCATGGTCCGAGTGGTGGGTTTACTTTACGAAAAAAAAAGAAATAGGAAGACGCACACTCTGTCAGCTGTCTAGCCCACCTGCGGGGATGGGTCTGGGTGGACAGAATTAGCTTCATTTGTGTCTCATTTCCCAAGGTTGATGTTTGACAGTATCTTCCCATCTTTACACATCTGGGTGGGAATTAAAGATGAGTATGTGTAGTGCGGTGAGTCCAGCAGCAGACCCCGGGACGCCCTTGGAGCCCTGGACACCGTGACCCAACGCCTGGGAAGTGAGTGGTCAAGGTGGGTGTTCTAAGGAGCGGTATTTTATCGGGGACAAAGGGCCCGCCTTTAGGCCTCAGCATTATGATCCCTTTAAGACCAAACCAGCAGCGATGTATTTCAGCGTGCAGACACCGGAAAGGAGAATGTCTCAAGGCCAGGTCATCCCCAGGAGGGGACAGCACACAGCCCGACAAGGTCATGACCAGGGGATGTTTACCTTGTGATTCAGTTATCTCAGGCCCCATGGGCTCTCAAACTCCATCCTGCCTGTTGCAGCATTCCCGGGAGGCCGACAACAGCCAACCAAGCGAACCGAAGAGCTTTCACTTCCTGGCACCTGCTGCCCACCTGGCCGTCAGGGCCATGCTTCTGACCCTCACTGCTCATCCACCCTGGTGACAGGCACTTTCCCGATGAGAAACCGAGGCGCACGAGGTCACGTGACCCGCTCAAGCTCCCACAGCTCCTCGGTGGCAGAGTTGGGATTTTTAACCCGGTTGATCTGGCTCCCAGGCCAATGCCAAGTGATTCGGTGACAACAAGGAATAGAAATGTCCAGTGGATGGGAACTTTGTTGCTCCCTGTGAGGAAGAGACACAGCCCAGAGTCGCAAACTGTGGACGCAAGTCTAATCTGCCTGCGGAGTTGTTTTGTTTGGCCTGAAGAGAGGTTTTTCTTTGTTTTTTTTTAAATGTTTGAATTCATTACCAACTTTTAGAAACAGGGAGTGTTCCTACAGAATGCAGATTTCTGGCTTCTCTTGCAAAGCAGATGTGGGAGCAGTCAGCTGCAGCCGAGGACGGCTGCCCTCTTTAGAGGGCACAGGAGCCTTCCAGAGTGCTATCCTGCACCCCGCCTGGGCCTGCCCTGTGGGAAGTCGAATAACCCCACGGCCACAGCGGGAGGCCAGATCCAGTAAAGGGAGCTTCTCGGAGGCCAACGCGTACGGTTACCAGCCTGTCACATCTTAATGAGGATGTTAGCTTGCTCCGGCTGCCGTAGCCACGTACCACAGGCTGGGTGACTTGCGCGGTAGAACTGTATTTCCTCTCAGTTCTGGGGGTGCCAGAAGTCCAACGTCAGGGTGCTGGCAGGGTTGGTTTCATCTGAGGTCTCCGCTTGGCTTGCAGATGGCTGCCTCCTCCCTGTGTCTTCACATGGCCTGGCCTCTGTGTGTGTCTGTGTGCTTATCTCTTCTTATAAGGACACCGGTCATAGTGGATTAAGACCCACACTAACAACCTCGTGTTAACCTGATTACCTCCTTAAAGACCCTCTCTCCAAACACAGTCACATTCTGAGGTGCTGCAGGTTAGGTGTTCAATATTCAAATTTGTGTGGGGACACAATCTAGCCCATGACAATCAGATATTGATTGTCTCCCACAGGGACAAACCCACTTTTGTAGAGTCCAAAGCTTAAACCACGTTGGAGGGCTTCTTGATAATGAAGAATCTACAGTTATGAATGTAAAATTAGGTGCAGGGAGCAGAGCTGCTGGTGTCCTGCCCGTGTCCCACAGGTCCTGGTGTTTTAGTATGTTCCAGCCATTTCTGCTGCCAGGACCTCTTTCTTTCTCCGAAGCCTCTTGCCCACCAGCAGTGCTGGGGAGATAACTCCTACCACCCCCCAACCCAGAAGCCCTCAGCCAGTGGCTCTCTCACGCCCGAGGTGGGACGGCTCTGGGGTCCTATTTGTACCCTGTGTGTTAACCGTGTCTTTATTTTCTATGCTGCCAATGTTTTGACATCTGGGACCTTGCTGACCCTGGTGGGATTGGGCCTCCCAGGGTTAGCCAAATAGAAAAATGAAAAAAACCAAAAACCTCATCATGGAGTGTATCTTTCAAATGCAAACTTATCAGTCCAGAGCCCATACCCCCAACCACCTCCTTTACTGGGTTCTGATGCTCCAGGCCACTACCCACTGTTCACGTGCCCTAACCCCCTAAGGGCCAGGTACCAGACAGCTAGGGACAGCCGTATGTCCCAGAGCCCACCGGGATTATTCAAACCGGCCCGGCATAGCCTGCTTATCCTGCCTCACCCTTTCTTTCCTGCAGAAACCACAATAAGGGCTCTGCACAGTTCCCCCATCCTCCGCCTCCTGATCGAAGCTGGTGCTTGCCCGTGTGGCCCATCACGGCGTGCTGTGCCCTGTCCTCTTGGGAACCGTGAGTGACAAGCTGTCCTTTCCATACCTAAATAATAATAAAACTTGTATTTTAAAGCAGTCTGTCCCCCAGAGGCCCCCATGGGATTAAGCTCCAGGTGCTCACTCAGGGAGCTGACCTGTGCTGGCCGACTGCCCTTGCCGGTCGCCTTTCCCACTTGCCGGCCAGGGTTTCCTCCCAAGTAACCCAAGTGTGCCCTTGTCCCTGTCCCGGGGGACCAAATTAAGTCAGCACAAATGGGAGTGTTGATGTTTGATACAGGGAGGAAGTCAAAGTAGAGATGGTGGCCTTAACTGATGGCTGTTGCAGTGTCTCACACTGGCAAATTTCACCAAATTGTTGTGGTCGCACGAACGCGCTGTAAGGGCTCTTGGAGGGCCCTGCTGCTCAGACTTCACGAACTCACCATGAAGCTGCCTCCTGATGAGGACCTCAGCTCCGCGAGTTCCAGGACAGTGCTCAGCCCATGGCTGGCACATAGCAGGTGTCCTGTGAATAATGGGTTAGTGGACGAGTAGCCTAACAGGGTATGCCACTGGGCAGAGCAGACTTGGTGTGCCCACCCTTCCCTGAGTGGTGCTTGGAGGGGCAGCCTTTAAATCCTTTTTTAAATCCTCTTCTTGAAGGCTTCCACTAGTGGTAGCTGAGCTTCCTTCAAAGGGACATGATTATTTTTTTCTTTAAAAAGGCAAATACTTTCATTCCTATAGATCTACACCCTGTAGTATCCTTTAGAACCACTTTGCAGTTTGCTGATCTGCTCTCGTATGGCCTATGTGGTTTCACTCCCAGATGGTGATTCTGTCTTCCTTATTCCCAAGTTCTTTGGGGTGCTGGGGTGGATAGGCAGGACATCTTGCCCCTCCTTCCCCTCCCCCACCCCGCCCAGGGAGCAGTATATATGTTATTGACTAATATATGGTGTGGAGCTGCACAGACCCGGTTGGAGGCCCCTCCACTCCCTGGCAGAGAGATTTGGGGCAGGTTACTTACACTCCTGAGCCTCAGTTTTCTCATCTGTAAAATGGGGATAATACTCGCAACCACCTTCTAGATTAATGTGAAGAGTCAATAACATAATGCGTGCACAATATCTGATCCATAGTTAGAGCTCAGCAAGGGGATACCATCTATGGGAAATACAATACTATGTCCAGAGACCGTTAACCCCATCGGGCTGTGTTTCAGTGCTATCCACAGGCCTGGGGCAGCATGGAGTGGATTCTACAGGTGACATTTTACCAGTCTCTGGGAACTTGTGAGGCAGATGGCAATGCTTTAACGTGAACAAAGCACCATAAATGATGTGCTTTGTTTCCTGTGAGGTGGCTTCCTGGTGCACCAGGCCCCTCCTTCCTAAACAGTGGGCTTCCTGAGGGAAACAGCCCCTCCTGTGGTCAGTCCATCAATTACGTATTGTTGGCCTGGGCTGTACTCTTTACCACCAACAGCTTCTGGTAACACAGAGAGGTAAACTTAATGGAGGATCTGTAGGAACAGAGAGGCAGAGGAAGGAAGAGAGACCAAGGGAGCGAGAGCGAGAGAGCAACAGAGAGCTCTCTTGGCAAGCTAGGTACGATGAGGAGGTAGTCTGTTGGAAACTATTTACAGCGATGAGAAATGTATGTGAAGTACAGAAACAAAGGAAGAGAAAGTGAACCAGGGGGAGCGTGAAGAAGAAAGGAGCAAAAGAGAGCAGAAGTACAGGAAAAGGGCACACGAATCCAGCAGGATCTGATCTGAGGACAGCCAAAGCCTGGAGATGGAGTAAATAACAGAATCCTTAGGCACACTTAACTGTTTTCCTCTGTTCCTGTGTCTGTGGCAGACATCACTAATCAATCACAGCATCCTTTCACATGAGCCTCAGAGTCCTCAGTCAGAGAGCCAGGTTATCATGACTCATCCACTAGAGTCAGTGTTTGCGTTGAAACCCTCTCCCTAAATGTCACACATTTAGGGAGAAGGCTTAGATTAGAAGAGCAGAGCAAGGCACAGAGGACACAAGAGCAGTAGATAAGAGGCGTTAGAACTGGCACGTTCCTGGGTGAAGGACAGAAGAATGGGCTCTTCACAGTCCCAGAGACTGAAGCTGTGTCTCCAGCCCTGCTCCACTTGCCAGGCTGTCCATCTCTCTGACAGGCAAGTAGAGAGATAAAGGGGCCACACTGAAACCAGATCCTCAGAGTTGTGTATATGAAATCTGAGAAGATGGAGCATAGGGAGAAAAGGACTTGTTCCAGTCATTTTCAGCAGTGCTTGCAAAACAGTAGGTGCTCAATAAAAAAATTGGAAGAATTGAACAAGGAATGCTCAGCAGTGGTAAATACAGGGGAAAGAACCATTCCTTCACCACCGGGGGGAGTGGTGCACCCTTTCTGAAGGGTGCAACGGGCCTACCTAAAACCTTAAAAATGTGTAGAACTTTTGACCTAGAAATCCTATTTCTAAGAGTTTATCCAAAGGAAATAGACCATGGAAGTGCACAGCATCTTATTTCAAACATGTTCATTTCAGTGTTGTTTTTAATATTGCGAAAATAGTGAAAGCAACCTACATGTCCAACAGCAGGGGATCAGTTAAAAAAATAGTGATATATTCAGGAGATGGAAGGAAGACTACCTAGATGTTCCATGGGATGCTGTGTAGGAATGACGTGTGACTGTGTTTACGATACATCACCAGTGAGTAGAGCAACTTACAAGAAAGCAAGTACTTTATGAAAAAAGAATTAAATATATTGATGTGCACTAAGCAACACTGGAAGTATATTGGCCAAAACATTGGAAAATGTTTTTCTATAGGTCCTTGGATAATAGATGGTGGTGATTTTTTTCTTTCTACTTTTCTATATTAAAGTTTTTTCTAGAATAAACAAATTACTTTGATAATAATGCAAATGTTTAAGAGTGATTGACAGGGGCATATATATATATATATATACCTGGTCATTTTACGCTGAGATCTGCACATATCCACATCATATATGTGACTCTTTAGATGTTTGAACTCTTTGGGCTACTTAATAATAACAATACAGAAATAC
This sequence comes from Ursus arctos, assembly GCF_023065955.2. Lineage (NCBI taxonomy): Eukaryota > Metazoa > Chordata > Mammalia > Carnivora > Ursidae > Ursus > Ursus arctos. Next base: position 52,839,705 of record NW_026622808.1, on the reverse strand, counting down.
CTAATATTTAATAGACATGAACACTAAGTAGGTAAGTACTAGGTATTACAGTAAGCTGTTTTCGTATTTGCCTCTTGTAATGTCATAGGAGACCGAGGAGGGAGGCTCTGCTTCTCTCTCCATTTTAGACCTGATTTAACTGAGCAGAAGCATGAGTTACCCAGGGCCTCCCAGCCGCTGAGGGGTGGGGGCAGGACTCGAAGGCAGGCAGATGTCTCTAGAACCCTCACTTTCCACCTCCTTGCTACATTGCTCCCAGCAAAACAAAATCTCAGCCAGAAATTTTTGGAATTCTAAGATCGAACCAAGGGGTATTAAGAAATCCCATCCACAATCGTTTTGAGAGCCCCAAATTAAACTAGATTCACATTTTTGTGTATGTGTGTGAGTTCCTGTCAGGACAAAAAAAAAATGAGGGAATTAAAGTGTCTTGAAAAGATTCCTTTTTATAATTAAGCCTTCCTTGCCTGCTTTCCGTTACCCACGCTGACACATTACAGCAATAAACGGTGTCGGAGCGTCGCGGAGGCTCCTGTGTTGTGTCAGGGTGTGAAGGATGAGAGATCTCGCCCAGGCAGCTCCCTGGATTCATCGGCGGTTTTCTGGGTCCCGCATACACATCCTTAAAGTTGCCCACTGCACTGGAGATCCACTTGGCTACACGCATTTTTCCGTCTCTGAGTGGCATCTGTAGTTCTGGTATCTCCCTGAAGCAACTGGGAGGAAACTGGGCCTGAAGGGTGGACAGATGGAGGAAAATCCTCGCTGCCATCGGAGCTGATCCCTGCGATGGCTCGTCTCCTCTTGAACAAAGCAGAGCAGCCACGGAGGGAAGGCCACTCTGCTAGCGCCCTGCTCAGGGCAGCCTCTTCTGGAAACTGGGGCTTCTTCAATAAAAAGTGAGGGGTCAGAGGCTGTATTTGGGAACTGGGCAATGTATGGCTGCAGGCTTGCCAGGCGGGAGCATTCATGGGCCCAGAGGGAAAGAACTGTGAAGGAAGGGAAGAAGGGGGGCTTCAAATCCTGACGTTCACCCTCATGAGCCATGTGACCTTGGACAAGGCACTCACTTCTCTGACCTTCAGTTTCTTTATTGACAGAATGAGAAATGCTTGTATCCTCACTTCCCTTCCCTTGGTTTCTTCTGTACTCACCTCTCCCCTCCCTTCCTTCCTCTTCCTCCTTTCCTCCTCCCCCTCTTCTTCTTCTTCTTCCCCTCCTCCTCCTTCTTCTGTTTCCTCCCCTTCCTCTCCTTCTCCTCCTCCCCCTCCTCCTCCTTCTTCTCCCTCTTCTTCTCCCTCTCACCCTCTCCTCACCTCCTCTCCCTCCCCCTTCTTCTCCTCCTACTTCTTTTTCCTCCTCTTCCTTTCCTCCTCCTCCTCCCCCTCTTCTTCTTCTTTTCTCTCTCTCTTTTAGGAAGTGAGTAAAATGCCAAGCACAAAGGAGACCCCTAACAATAACCAGTAAAACAGGATACGTTCATGGTTATGGCTCAGGGCTCTGCTATCCAACAAAGACAAAAATATGGCCGACTGAAGAAACTGTGCTATTCCTGCCCCTGAGAGGTCACGTCTGTGTCCCTGCCCTGGGTCTGACTGGGCTCTCTGACAGGCTTGAAGCGATGCCGGGCCAGCTGTGGGCCCAGGCCGCAGGCAGCTTCCATGTAGTCCCTTGGCTCACTCTCTGAGCCCCGAGCTGCCCTGTAAGAGTGCTGTTACCCTGAGATGGCTTCACTGGAGAGGTCACACCTCTTCCCTCTGGTGACAGTCTCCAATGATCTGCCCAGTCTCCCTCCCTGCCAAGTCACTGGTCATGCGAGAGAAGCCATCTTGGGCCCTCCAGATGAACCCCTCCACTAGTTAGATACCCAAAGTGACCCCAGCACTGCATGGGGCTGAGCCCTGCCCAGATGGTGGTGGTTTTAGGCTGTTATGTTTTGGGGGTAATTTGTTACACAGCAGTGGATAGCTGGGACATCAGGGTTCACGTCCCTCCTTTAGCACTTGCTAACCAGCTTGATCTTCAGCTCTACCTCTCCAGGCTTCTGTCCCTCGACTTTAAATGGGGACAGGAATAGTCCCTGCCTTGTAGGATTTTAGCAAACGTTCAAAGAGGCAACTTCAGCAAGGTGCTTGGGGCTGGGTCTCATATCTAGTAAGCACTCACCGATGCTCACTATCGCTGGTACTGTGCCCTTCCCAGACGTTGCCAGTGGGATAACAAAGAAGCAGCAAAGGGAAGCGCTCAGCCCACGTGCATTTGAGGGCAGTGGGCTCTGGGCAGCTGTCTATTTTCCCCAATAAATAGAATTATCTTAATCATATTTAATCCTGTTCTCAGGGGGGTATTTAAAATTAGAACCATCATTTATTTGGTTTCCTCTGAAAGAGTTGCTCTAATGAGCCCACGTCGTTTGCAAGGGAATTAAGAGACTCTTCTCTGTCCTTAGCTCACAGAACGCCCCACCTCCTCTCTCCTATATGATGTGCTAGTGCCCATGGGTGGGGTTGTCGGCACAGCTGCCTTCTTGGTTTTCTTCCTCCCTTTGCTCCAGGGTCTGTTCTTTGAGGGGAACAGTTGCTGCTGACTTCTGGCTGTAGGTGGTACCTGGGACATTTGCCTTGCTCTGTCTCCTGGGACCCCTCCCCCGGTGACTGTGCCTGCGTCCTCCTGAGTCAACTCACAGCCTGCCTTGGCCGCCTTTTACTACTGACTCTAAGTCTCTAAGAAGGTGTTATGTCAGGCTGTTTGGCTGTGTGGTTTCAGAGAAGGTAGGGCCTGGGATAGGCAAGGAGTCTGGGACTGAGGGAGAGACAATAGCAGAGTATTGTTGAGAAAACAACACAAGGGCACCTGGGTGGCTCAGTCAGTTAAGTATCTGCCTTTGGCTCAGGTCATGATCTCAGGGTCCTGGGATCAAGCTGAGCCCTGCGTTGGGCTTCCCAGGGAGCCTGTTTCTCCTTCTCTCCCTGCCCTTCCCCCCACTTAGGTACTCGTGTGCACACTCTCTCTCTTTCTCGCAAAAATAAATAAATAAAAGCTTTTAAAAAGCTCATAAAAAAACCCCATCACGAGTGTTTTGGGGTCATTCACTAATCCAACAGCTATCCCTTCAGCAACCTCCAAGTGCCCAGCACCAGGCTAGGAATGGTTCTAGACATGTTTGGGTCTGATGCTCTGTCCCTGTCCCTAAAAGGTATCTGACATCCCCCCAGCAGAATGTCTAGAACAAAAACGAGAGCCAAACCCCAGTCTCACTGAGGCAGTAAAGCACCTGGAGCTCCCCTACACTGTGGTGGGAGTGTAAATGGGTCCAGCCACTTTGGGAAGCAGAAATGGATGCGTGCACGCGCACGTGCACCAGAAGACACATTCAGGCATGTTCATAGCCGCACCATTTGTAAGAGCCACCAACTGGCAACCACCCAAATGTTCGACGACTGAGCAGATACCCCCACCATGGAGTCTTAGGCTGCAAGTAGCATGAACACACTAGAACCGCATGCAGCGACATGGTGACTCCGACAGACACGGGGCCACAGGAAGCGAATTATGGACAGTAGGTACAGCAGGATTCCATGTATGCGCACTTGAGAGCAGGCAAATGAGTTCATGGTGTAAGTCCAGGGCGGTGGTGGCCCTTGGAGGTCAGTGAGTGGCAGGAGCAGGAGAGGAGCTCCTGGGGGGCTGATCGGGAGGGTCTGTGTCTGGAGGTCTGTGGTTGAGCTCCTGGTTCCGTGGATGTGTTCATCTGGTGAGATCTAGCCAGCTGGTAAAGCGCACCCTGGTAATGTATGCTTTTTAAAACGTGTGCTTTCATAAAAGGTTAGAAACACACTAGCCAACGTTGATCGAATTGTTTTGCCTCTTTAAGCTTCGTTTTCGTCTTCGGGCTCTACAGAGATTTCCTGAAGGTGAACGGGGTAGTGAACTACCTAAAAGTGTTAGGGGCTTCATGAGTGTTGGTTGTCATTATTGTTATTATTTTTGTTGCTAACAATCTCTTTTTCTTAGAACTCTTTGAATGCCTGTGTGTGTGTGTTTGTTTTTTCTTTTAACAATCTGGGGAAAATGTCATTGTTCTTCAGCTAAGGAAGAAATTTAAAAAACAGCCTCCAACAAGGTCTTTCTGTGGGTTGAAGTTGTTTTGTGATAGGTGTCAAGTCCCCGCAGAAAATGAAAAATAGCTCCCTCTTTTGAAAATGCTCCTTTTCTTTCTGTGTTCTTCAAGTCCCCTCTCCTAAATGTTCTCTGAGGGGAAAACTTTGGGGAGAGAATGTCATACCACCCGGAAGAAACCTCCCCCTGCCCTTTCTCCACACTTTCAGGGAACGTGACCCAGAGCAGATTCTCCAATTCCTTGGGAACCAAGAACATGTCATAATAAAGTTCATCCCTCTTGGCCAGAATTTTCCCTCACTTTCACCGGGCCGTGTGTCGTGAAAGGGTTTAGCAGTGCAGACCGTGCTCATCGTGGTCTAAACGCGATCTCCGGCCCCTGGAGAAATGCCCCATGCTTCACTGCTGGGAGCAAGTCTCAAGCTTTTACACTGTGGATATTACATTTCATCAACTTAGAAAGCGTAATCCTGGAATTAGCCATTGGCGGCTGAAAAACAGACCAGCTGGTCACAGCTGAGGGAGGAGGAAGGCCATGGAAGGAGGCCCGGGCTGCCGCGCTGGGACACCCGTGGAAGCCTCACTGCCGGACCACAGTCCTCGCTTGGAAGGGGTGACACTGCTTCCAGACGCCCTGAGAGACACAGCTGGGCTGGGGGCAGCGGCGGCCTCTGCAAGGTCCGGGGTAGAGATGCCTGAATGTTCCGCTGATACACTTTGGCAGACGTGACTCCAGTGTCCAGGCAAGGTTAATGTGGTTTAGTCACAGGGTGAGAGGGCGGATGCTTCCCTGCCCCTGTGGGCTACCAGCCATCTCGCTCTTCCTGACAGAGATGTGACTCCAGAGGCCTCACCTCTGTGGCCTCAAGGAATTGCTGTGACAGTTCCAGGCCCTCCCCACCCACAGCGGGACAGATCAGCTCAGAAAGTGGCTGACTGTGTTTGTGAGGGCCAAGAGAAACCAGAATTCTTCTATTTTGTGGGAGGTACGGCATCTCTGGAGGCCAATTTGATAGTATGAAGTAAGTCTTTAAAACGTGTAGCCCTTCCGACCTTCGGAACTTATCCTATGTTTTGACTAACGGGCAATGATATTTAGTGACATTTCTGTTCACTAAATATTTGGCAAGTGCCTGGTAAGTGACTGAGGCCTACCAGGTGCCAGCCACCCTGCTGAGACTTGGCACATTCCCTCAGACCCTGCTCAGGGTCCCCATTTTACAGGCAGGAGACTGAGGCCTTTGGCAGTTTATGAGCTGCCCGAAGTCACAGAGCTGGACTTGAAGCCTGTGGATCTGACTTGAGAGTGTGAACTCTGTGGCCATTTGGTCTCTGAGATTCAGCACTGCAGGTGAGGCTGACACAGTGAACCCTGTCCGTGCCCGCCGTCACCGTCACCGAGGGACAAGCGCAAGACCCCACAGAACGGGCAACTCGAATATTCCCGCACTTGCTGACCATCAGCCAGAAAGGAAGTAACCTGAATGTCCTACGATTAGGGTTTGGCTGAATAACATTATGTCCATACTTTGGAATACTGAGTAGCATTCAAATGAATGACTATGTTTATTCACATGGCAAGATGTTCCTGTCATATTATTAAAGGCAAAACGGTGATTACGGTAAAAGAAAAAAAAATCTGTGTGTGTGTGTGTGTGTGTGTGTGTGTGTTTGTGTGTAGGCATAGAAACAACACATTACTAGTTATTTCCTCTGGGTTTGGGGATTATTTGTAGTTTTTTTTTTCTTTCCATCTCTGACCTTTCTGATTTGGGGGGTGGGTAATTAGTATGTTTTACACATCTAATTGGAATAACAAGCTATTTCCATTTGAGGGAAAAATAGCTGCTGCTTGTTCAGACACACAGATGGCTTGGTGGCACGCAAGTGTCTTACTCCTTGTTTCTTTCCAAAGGGAAAGGAGTGGCCTGCAGGTGAGGAAGGCTGGTCCGTGTATTTGTACATCCGTGGTCCTCCACGGGTGGCCTGTGGCTCTTCCGCTTCCGAATGACCCAGGGCTGCTTGTCCGTCACCCAGGGCTTCCTGGACTCCACCCTGATATTAGTAATTATAGTATAGTATAGTATTAGTAATTAGTAAGGTCACATTTATTGAGCACATATTGTGTGCTGGCCACTGTTCCAAGTGCTTTATACTCACTAACTCATTTTATCTTCACAAACCCTATGGTATATACACGATTATAAACACTTCCCTGACTTGAAGCCCGCGGATCTGACTTGAGAGTGTGAACTCTGTGGCCATTTGGTCTCTGAGATTCAGCACCGCAGGTGAGGCTGACACAGGGAACCCTGTCCATGCCTGCCGTCACTGAGGCCCCTTCTTGTCCCCAGGCCCCAACTCAAAGTCACTACCCTCGTAGTGTGGGAGTTCAGGCATCTGGATTTTTAATAAGCTGCCGAGGGATCTGGGTGCACACTGAAATGAAGTACTGCTGCTCTGAAGAATCTTTTTTTTTGGTTAAAGATTTCTTTATTTTAGAGACAGAGAGTGGGGGAGGGGCAGTGGCAGAGGGAGAGAGAGTCTCAAGCAGACGCCCTGCTGAGCACAGAGCCCAACACGGGGCTCGAACTCATGATCCTGGGATCACGACCTGAGCTGAAACCAAGAGTTGGATGCTTAACTGACTGCACTACCCAGGTGCCCTGCTCTGAAGAGTCTTCTGCCTCAGCACCACCAGCATTGTTTAGGATTAAGAAACAGCTGATCCATTTACCCTACATCAGTTGTGAAAGGACATTCTCTCCTTGAAGTCACTAGAACAAAAATGTCAGTCGGAGGTTCTCGGTGATGGGGGAGTCAACCGTAAAAAGTAGACGAGCTTTAACAACCAACTAGCCTTATCATGACCCTGCTTCCTCTCTTCTTTCCTTTCTTTCAAACCCATCCTTATTTAGCATCCCACTTCTAAAATGCTGAGGAGTTGGGTTGCTCTCCCTGCAGTTAGGTTGTGGAGGAGGCTGGTAGGCAGGACCCACCTAGAGGCCCTCCCTCTCTGTGGGGACTCTGACACAACCTTGGAAACACCATTTGGAAAGCCAGGGATGGCTGGAGAGCAGAGGGCCCTCAGACGTGGTTTCCTGACTCCTGCTTCTAAAGACCGACCTAGTTGGCTCCTTGAGGTTGTCCCGATGTGTTAGAATGCCCATTGGCACAAATGGTGGTTGCAAAGCTTGGCAGAGCCCTATGTTCAAGTTGAATGGCACAATCCAGAGCCCCACTCACATCACGTGAAGGGAGCTGGCCTTCGGAGGCGGTTTGCATACATCACCAAGTGGATGGTGAAGCACCAAGGGTCTGCCCCAGCTCCTCCATTTTGGAATCAAGGTGAAGGTCCTGGTGGCTGAGTTGCTCCCAAAGGAGCAAATCAGCTTCAGGCAGTGGAAATGAGGTCGCAGAAAGGCAAGTCTTCCCAGCCTGAGGTGGCGAGCCACTGCAATGACCCTTCCACTCAGCCACGTTCACCCAGTGCCTGCTATGGAAACTGCAGTGCTGGCCCCAGAATCAGGGCATAGGCAGTGGGGTCAGCAAAGAGAGAGCATGAGGAGAGTCAGTCTCTGCTTGGGGCTGGAGAACGGGGCCTGAGGGCCACTGTTGAGCAAAGGTGTGCCATCGCAGGTCACGACTTGATAGAACGTGCCTATCGCCACAGTCCCTGACTGTATCACCCCTGGTGCTCCCCTGGGCCTCTGACGTCACTCACTCAGGCAGATGTTATTAAAATTTGTCAGACTTTATTATTCTCATTTCACAGATTAGGAAGCTGAGGCTCAGAGCCTTGCTTGAGACCATGTAGCTAGGCAGAGACAGTGACACTGGGACATTTGAACCTAGAAGGTTTCTCCCCTCTGAGTCAGCGAATGATGCCAGAGAACAAACATCCTGGGCCACATTAGAAGAGAGCAGAGAGTGGTTTTTCTCTCTGAGGAGGTGTTAGTCCCACATTTCCTGGAAGGTTTCTCCTACATACAACATCTCTCGGCTGCACTGATGACCTGCACGGGACTGAGAGTTCTTCATATCCCTCCCCTACCTCAAAGCCTGACTCGACTGCTCCAGTTAACACAGGGAATGAAGGAATGAAAAAGAAAACACTCCTGAACAGAAAAGAAATCACAGTGTTTCTCCAGGACTAAAGACTTTTATAGGAGCGCAGGAAAACAAACAAAAAAACAAAAACAAACAAAAACAACTAAAAAACCAAAAAACGCTGATCGTTCTTGGCGGCTTTTTTTTTTTTTTTTAAGATTTTATTTATTTATGTGACAGAGATAGAGACAGCCAGCGAGAGAGGGAACACAAGCAGGGGGAGTGGGAGAGGAAGAAGCAGGCTTCCAGCGGAGGAACCTGATGTGGGGCTCGATCCCAGAAGGCCGGGATCACGCCCTGAGCCAAAGGCAGATGCCTAATGACTGAGCCACCCTGGCGCCCCTTGAACAAATTAGTGTACTGAAAGAATGTATGAAAGAGTAAGGAGTGTGTCAGAGAGAAAGGAAATCCGTGAGCTCCCCCAAGTGAGTGCCTGCTCCCTGCTCTGTCTGGGAAGTCAAGGGGTAGTGGAGTCCACTTGGAAAATGGCCATTTCCTTTCCCATCTCAGCTTGAACCACACCACACCAGGGGGCCTCCTCTGACTCTAGACCAGACTGGCCCCTCCATCTCATGCGGTCTGCCAGTCCTCTGAACTTGACATTTTTAACTCAGATTGTACTTGTAATTTTTTGTTCAGCACCTGCCTCCCCCTTTTGACTTTGAACTCCAAGAGGGCAGAGGGGGTGTCTGACTTGTTCGCCACTTGTATCACTTGGGAATCTTTTGATTGCAGAGAACAGAAGACCCAACCCAACCTGGATTAACCTGGACATTTTTCTTTTTTTTCTGCCCAAGTTTAGAGCTGGCTTTGGGAAAACCTGGATTCAGGGGCTCTGAGTCCATATTTGATCTCTCAACCACTCTATTCTACTTCATTTCCCTCCTTGGGATGGTTTTATTTGCAAGTTCCTCATGATGCCAAGACGGTTGTCACAACTCAGGCCTAGGATGTTTTCAGGGAGTAAGCACCCCCTCCTGGTGACCAAAGCAGTATTCTCAGGGTTAACTCTGATTGGCTTGGCTTGAGTAATATGCTCATCTGTGAACCAATCACTGTAGCCCAGAGAGCTTAGTGCGTTCTGATTGGCTAGCATCACGCACACAGCTCATGGTCCACCCCAAAGCCATTCCCTCTTCTTCCTTGCTAACAAAAACCCATCAGGTATCAAGCAGGTGGGCAAGATGCTCAGGGCAAGATGTCAGGGGATGCTTGACCCCTTCTCAATCCAGATAACCATTTACAGTAATCCTGTCCTCTTGGCAGTGATTGGTTTAACAGTGTGCACTGACCCACTTCTGGCAAATAGGACACGATGCCAAGTTGGAGCCTACCAGGAGAAATCTTCCTTCCTCTGACAAGTCATATCTATTAGGGAGACTAGCTTCTTTCCCACCCCTTCTTGCCTTTGGATACTGTTGTGAGCGGGTGGGAAGTTCGGAGCTGCTACAGCCACCTTGCAACCATGAGGTGCGATCTTGCTGATGTACTGGGGATGGCAGAGTGGAAAATGTCTGCTCTTGGCTTCTGTGGTGTTTCCCTTCTACTGGCCCGCACCTGTGACTTCTTTTGAAGGACTGTCCATAGGCTATTGGAGCCACTTTGCCCGCATGTGCAGAGCACCAGATTGCCTGGGATTTCTGTTCCTAGGGGAACAGCCCATACCAATATCAGATGCAGAGGTGTGAAAGCCCAGCTCCTTGGCTTTGAGTGGGGACAAATCCTGAGGCGTGCTTTTTCACTCCAGAGCTCCCTATAGATCAGGCCGAGGCTTGGACTTGCTTGAAATCAACCTTCAGTTGGCATCTTCTTCTTCTCTGTCCCGCCCTCCCCCCATCTCCCCACCAGATGCCCCTGGGAGCACTTCCTTAATCAATCGCTTGCACACAAATCGTTAGCTCCTTCTGGGGGACCTGTCGTATCACCGGGGCTTGCACATCCCAGCTGCTCTGTAAATATTTGTTGCCTGAGTGAATGAATACATGAATGGATGAACAAGCTGGGGAAATCACAGGCAGGTGGAATCCGAACAGGTTATTATACTAATTACAGGCTGTCTACTTTTTTTCCCTTTGCTCTGTGAAACAGGTTGGCCCCTTGGGGAATTTCCCCAAAGCTTTTGAAGCGGAGGGGTGTCTTCTTAACAGTCTCCTGTGCTTCCTAATTGGGCAGTCCATTAGAAGGTGAGGTCATCTCCCCCGGGGAAGGAGGAGAGGCCGTATTACTCAGGACTCGGGGCCCTGGGGCGGGGACAAACCCTGCCTCAACATCTGCAGTGTCTGTCTGTTACTGGAGCGGCTGGAGGGAATGACCATTCTGGAATGAATCAACTAAACCTTTGACCTGAACTCCAGTTTAATTCACTCTTTCCCCTCCATTAGCTAGTGTAAGGGATGAGGGAGGCAGAAGGGGAGGGATAATATATTTTATTTTTATGGCATTTTTATTCCAAATGACCTGCTGGGTCAAACCCACTCTTCTTTCATGAATTATACATTAGAGGAATCCTTTTGTTTTTCTAATGGCTTGAGTTGAGTTCACCCTCTAGAAAAATTTTCAAACAAAATCAGGAATTTCAATTAAAGAGTTCACTTCTTGCCGTATCAGTTGACATGGTTTTGATTGGGTCATCCTATAAATGAATCTCCATTAGTAGAGTTTTCAAGCTTCCTAGGGTGTTAGAAATAATCCAGCCCCATACCCTTACTTTATACATGGGAAGACTAAGAACTCGGAGATGGGAAATGACATGCCCAAGTTCACACAGCCAGTGAGTATCAATAGCTATTAAAACACAGAAATGGTGGTGTATTTTACTCTCTCTTTATTTCTAGCCCAGTATTCTTTCTTTCCTGAAGTAAGCCTATAGAAGTAATATAGTTGCCATGGCTGCAGAAGAAATCGCTCTGAAACCTAGTGGCAGAAAGCAATCACTTGTTATGCTCGTAGATTCTGAGGATTGGGAATTTGACAGAGCACAATGAGGACGGCTTCTTTCTGCTCCGTAATGTGTAGAGACTCAGCTGGAAGAGCCAAAGCCTTGAGGCTGGGTTCGTCTAAAGTCTCGTTCATTCACACAAGTAGGGGTTAGTGCTGTCTCTCAGCTGAGACCTGTTGTTGGCTGGAATATCCATATGTGGTCTCTCCATGTGGTCTGGGCTTCCTTACAAACATGGCGGGCTGGGTTCCAAAGGAAGAGTTGAGAGAGGGAGATGAGGGGAGCAGGGAGAGATATATAGATTGATGAATTGGTGGAAATTGCGTCTCTTTTTATACACCCGACATTCACTCTGTTACTTGTACAACATTCTATTGGTCAAACCTGTTACAAAGTCCACCTGGTTTTAAGAGGAGGGAAGGTAGACCCCATATATCAATGGAAGAGTGTGAGTTACATTGTGAGAGAGCATATTGAATGGGATATGTATTGGTGCAGCCATCTTTGGAAAATTCACTCTGCTGCAAGAGGGTTAGGGCTAGTACCCATTAAGTTTTGTTGAATTGTTTATTTAGGATCTATCTTTTCTGCTCGATTATAATTTCCTAAAGGGCAAGATATGTGTCTGTCTTGTTTGCTAATATATCTCAGTGTCCAGCACAGCTGCAGCTGACTCAGGGTAAGAACTTAGTACATTTTTGTTTGGAAAATATGGGTCAAAAAGAAAGTATTTATTGGCTAAAAATAGACTCATAGATTTCCCTTCTCCTCTTGTGATCTTTCCTTTTCATCAAGAACTTGAATACCAGGGGCACCTGGGGGGCTCAGTCAGTTAAGTATCTGCCTTCTGCTTGGGTCATGATCCCAGGGTCCTGGGATTGAGCCCCGCATCTCAGGCTCCCTGCTCTGTGGAGAGTCTGCTTCTCCCTCTCCCTCTGCCTGCTGCTCTCCCTGTTGTGCTCTCTCTCTCTCCCTCTGTCAAATGGAGAAATAAAATCTTAAAAAAAAAAAAAAAGAACTTGAATACCACTACCATCTTCTCTAGAGAGTTGATGGATTCATTCATTCATTCATTCATTCATTCATGTTTGGGACACATGGAAGAGGTGCTTAACTAAGTCTTAGAGTGGCCAGAGAAGTTGTGCTGGGAGGAATGATAGATGTAAGAGGAGAACTAGAGGATGAATAAGAGGAAGCTGAGTGAGGCAGGAGGAAGGACACTCCAGGCAGAGGGAACAGCCTATGCAAATTGGAGACAAGTCATTCAGTGTGGCAGGCGTGTAGAGTTTGAGCGAAGAATGGCAAAAAGTAAGTAAGGCTAGAGGGGCAAGCAGGGCCTGGCTTGTAACCAGGCCTTTAATGCCATCCCAAGGAGTCTGACTTTTCCCTTAAGAACAATAGGAAGCCACTAAGGAAGCAACCCAATCAAATTTGTGTTTAGAAGGGCATGTCTGCAGAGTGAGTGATGGATTGGAGTGGGAAAAGGTGGGAGGCCAGCTGGGGCATGGTTGGCAGAAATCCTAATATGAGGTGATGGGGGCCAGAGCCTCAGTGGGGATGGCGAGAAATGGGGAGATATTTCCAAGGAGGCCCAACTGATGAAATGGATGTGGGGGTGAGAGAGGGGCTGTGCCAGTTCTTGGTCTCTGGGTTAGGAAAGTGGGTGGCTGGCGGTACTGGGCTCCAAGCCAAGAAACCCTGGGAAGGAGTAGCCTTGGTTGGGGGGCTGTGAGGAGTTCGGTATTTTGGGCATGATGAGTCCAAGATGCCAGGGGGATCTCCTGAGTGAAGTTTCCTGGAGGCACTTGAATTCACAAAACCAAAACTCAGCGGACTGGTCTGAGCTGTGAATCTGGCCTGTGGGACCAATGGAGAAATGGAAACTGAAGCCACGGGAGTACACGGACTCGTAGTGGAAGAATGAGCACGACAGGGGCAGAGCGCCATGGAGAAAGCAGTTTCAAGAGGGAGGCAGTCAGTGGTACCCAGTCATCTGAGAAATCACAGGAGGAAAGGAGTGACATTGTCCACGGTATTGAACCAAAGAAAAGTTGCTGGCAACTTTCACAAGGACAGTTCCCCTGAGAGAGACAAGAAGAAGCCAGATGACAGAGTTGTGGGATAAAGAGAAGCTGAGCGCGATGAGTTGAAAGCATGAATTGAGAGAGCGTTCTAGGAAAGTCTTGACTTCCTTCCTCCCAGGTATGGTAATTCTGGAAACAGTGTGATGGATTTGTCCAATAAACTCCTAAAGAAAAGCAGCCAGGAGGGATCTTTTCCACTCAGCTCTTCCTGTCCCAGAAAAGAACCTATGTGTGGGCTGTCCTTTGCATCCCTCCCTAGCAACCAGCATTTGTATTTAAATTCTTGGGGGAGGGGAGCTCTCATTTTTCAGCCATCAACACAGTTCTGTGGTCACATCTGTTGTTTTTGTCTGCACAATAGCCACTTATCAGCATTTGGCTAATAGCATCCCAATCTGGGGAGGGCTGACCCCTTCTCCTTGGTTCCATGGGTGGCACCTGTCCCAAGCCCACTCATTAAGACTCAGGCCAGAGATTTTTTGGAAACTATTGGGAAAGAGAAGCACTCTTTAGGCAGGGGTGGCTTTCACGTGGAGACAGCCTGCCTGCCCCGAGGAAAGCAAATCAGGGACTTAGAGAGAAAAACAGTCTCAATGACAATTCTTGAACTCCTGGATCCAGCCTTACCTGAAGACATTTAATCCCTGGATTTTTCAGTTATCTGAGCCAGTAAATTCCCCCCCCCCCAACCTTTTTTTGTCAGAAAGAGCTGTGTGAGTTCTGGTGCTGAATGAGTGGCCCCAACAGGACAAACTGCCAAGATATGGGGGCCTCGGGGTAGGGCTGGTGGAAGAGGTTTACTTGATTTTCTCTTGGGCATTTCACTGGACATTTCACTCACCACATTGCTCCCCCCTTAGGAATCTCCCCCTCCTTTTTGCACTCAGCCCCTTCATTGTTTCGACTTGTATTCCTACCTTTTTGCAAACCCATCCTTGTTCAAAAGCATTACCTGAAGTGCACGGGTGCTGTGCTGAAGGAAGGCCCTTTCTCACCCCCAGAGGCAATACACGTGCTTATTATTTTTAACAGGAGACGCTCCCCGAGCCCAAGTTGGGAGATGGGGCATTTGCTGGGACCCCCTCCATGAGCAGTGTCTGTGCCTCCAGTGACTTGCTGACAGCCAGTGCCCGATTCCAGATCCCCCTGCTCTGGCCCCACCACCCCACGTGTACAACAACCACTCCAACGGTACAAATTCGTGTTCATTTGTTCAGAACATGAATTAATCATGCCAGGGAGATTCCTGGCCTCTGGACCAGGTTTTGCTGTGTTAGCAATAAACATGCCTTCATCCAGTCACCACAACCTGAAGGGAAAACAGAGGTCCAGAAGTCTGCGAGACGATGAGGGGACTCCATGGGTCACCCATGGCCGAGGGAGGAAGTGACACATTCCTTGTTTTTTCCTCTTCCCTCCCCACATCAGCTGTGATCTTGGCCCCCCCTTTTTTTTGCTTCTGAGTATGCTTCCTACCTAAGGGCTTCAGTCTCACTGATCACATTTCTGTCCTGAGTCTAAGCCCAGGGCTGGCTGTTGGTATGGGCTCACAGCATGACATCTCCTGGAGGGCGGGGCTTGTGTTGCCCTGCAGAGCTCTCAGAACCGCCCTGCATCATTTCCTAGGCCTGCTCATTTGGAATGATCAGGCTTAGGTGTGTTCCTCCCTCCTCCCTCCTCTTTCTTTCCTCCCTCTGACTCACTCTACTTACTTCCTCCTGTCCTTTCTCTTCCCTCTTCCTCCTTCCTCTCCCTTTCCCCATCTCCCTCCCTCCTCCTCTTATGACTTTATCTCTTCCTTCCTGTCTTCCAATCCCCCCATCATCCTCCTTCCCTCTTTCCTTCCCCCCATTTACTTTTCCTACCTCTGTCTTCCCTTCTCTCTTTCCTTCTTTCCTTCCTTCTTGTTCCTTTTCCTCCACTTGCGCCCTCCCCCAACAACGTTCACCCTGTGGTTCCAATGAAATGTGAACGAAGGGAATAATACTGAAAAGCAGCCAGGCTCAGCCAATAAATCCTCTAATGCTTGTAATAGTTTCATGTTCTTCACGTTCATCCTAGTTTAAGAGTTTAATCAACATCTTGGAAATACTTGTGATTTACTCGGTGAGCTTTAATTTGAGGCATGGCAAGTCCCTCCCTGTCCTCCTCCCTCCCTTCTCCCTCCCTTCCATCCTCCCTCCTTCTCTTTTTCCCTTCCTTCCTCCTTCCCATCCTCCATCCTTCTCTTCCTCCCTTCTTCCTCCTTCCCATCCTCCCTCCCTCCCTCCTTCTCATCCTCCCTCTCTCCTTCTCATCCTCCTTCCCTTCGTCCCTCCCTTCCTCTTTCCCATCCTTCCTCCTTCCCATCCTCCCTCCTTGTCTTCCTCCCCTCCTCCCTCCTTTCTCCTTCCCATCCTCCCTCCTTTTCTTCCTCCCTCCCCTCCTTCCTTCCTCCCTCCCTCTCTCCCTCCTTCCCATCCTCCCTCTTTCTCTTCCTCCCCTCCCTTCATCCTTCTTTCCTTCCTTCCTTCCTTCCTTCCTTCCTTCCTTCCTTCCCTCCATTTATTCAATAAATGTTTTTTTGAGGGTCTATCACATCAAGCCCTGGGCTAAGTGCTAGACATAGTAAATAGAAAAAAGGACATTATCCCTGGTATGATCAGTTTACAGTCTAGTGTGAGAGGCAGATTTTCACCATAGATCACAAATGGATGTATTCTCGTGACTTCAGTGAAAGCTCTGAATTTCCATGGGGATCTAGGCAAAAGGAGTAACTCCGACCGTGGAGGTGTGGAGGCTTCCTTGAGGAGCTGATTTGAAGGACGAGTTCTCTAGGCGGAGAGAAGAGGAGTGAAAACGCCAAGTAGAGGGAACAGAATATGCAAAGGTCCTGGGGTGTTACGAAGCAAGGCACTTTCACAGAATTTGACAAGAGTAGTGTGGCCGGGACAGAGAGTAGGAAAAATGAGCCAGAGGTTCGCAGTGGTTCAGATGTTCAGAGCTCTTACCTGAGGTGAGAGTTTGGGTCTTAACTCCAAAAGCAAGGGGATGTTATTGAGGAGTTTCACCTAGAAGTGGAGACGTCATAATTGGTTTGGCTGTTGGTACAGTCAGTGTCAGGACAGAAGCTTCTTTGGGTGAAACTTCTCTAGCCTCAGGTGATCTAGGTAGGCTGGGAAGAAGCAGATTGGGTCAGGTGAAACATTAGTGTCCCAGAGCCTGGATTCAGATGGGGTCAGATAACTGCTCAGGCTTCCCCAAAGGGAGATTATCCTGCCTGCAGACCTGTGTGGGTCAGAGGACCCTGTCAGATGAAGAAGGCGGTAGGAGCATAGCTAAGAACTTTGGACCTAGAGTCAGCCAGTTCTGGCTTTGCTGTTTACCAGCTATGAGATCTTGGGCAGGTTTGCATCTTTTTGGAGACTGTTTTCTCATCTGTAAAATGAGGATAATAATAGGACTAAATGTGTTGTTTTAGTCTGCCTATCATCCCTTTTTCATGGTAATTAGGAAATTAACATTGCATGTGGTCTGGTGGGACTGGCAATCACTGTGCCCATCTACCCATCGGACACATGATCCAGGCCCAAACAAACATTCTGCCCCATCTCCCTGTCCCCAGGCATTGGTCTAAGGGAGTGGCCCAAGTGCGACCAATCAGAGACCTGCCATGGGATCTGAGATGGGGCTGTTGGAGGAGCAGAGGGTCTCTCTTCGTTTTTAGATTACGAGCTATAAGATGGGGCACCTGGGTGGCTCAGTCGGAGAAGCATTGGACTCTTGATTTTGGCTCAGGTCATGATTTCACAGGTGTGAGATCGAGCCCCGCATCGGGCTCTGCACTGGGCATGGAGCCCGCTTAAGATTCTCTCTCTCCCTCTCTCTCTAGCTCTTTCCCTCTCTCTCCCCCCACCTTAAAAAAAAAAAGATTATGAACTATAAGAGCATAGGTTGAACTACTGGT
This sequence comes from Ursus arctos, assembly GCF_023065955.2. Taxonomy (NCBI): domain Eukaryota; kingdom Metazoa; phylum Chordata; class Mammalia; order Carnivora; family Ursidae; genus Ursus; species Ursus arctos. The sequence goes on along the minus strand of NW_026622808.1, from coordinate 52,822,508 downwards.
GTCCACTTTTCCTGGAAAAAAAAAAATCAGGAAGATAAGTAGGGGAGGGAGAGAAGGAGAGAGAATAAGGGAAGGGAGAGGAAAATAAGAGAAAGAGAGAGAAAGAAATTTCACATCCTGGATGCAACAATTCCTGAAGCCTAGAACACCCCTTGCACTTCTCAGTTAATGAACCTGTCAATGCCCATTCTGGCTTAAGCCAATTTGAGTTGGGTTTTGTCACTCACAATGGATGTGTTGTGACCAAGGCACCGTGTCACTGGGTTTTTGTGAATGTTAATTTAGCTAAAGCACCAAAAGCAAAAGTGAAGTGCCTGGCATGCAGAGTGCTCAGTCGTCACTAGCTAGGGGTTTTGTTTGGATACCAATTCATAGCTGTAAGATACATAACTAGAGTGCATACTGTCTCTCCCTCTGGTGTGTGGTCACATATTGCCCCACAAAGGGCTATGTGCCACCTTAGCAATCTATGTAAAAGCCTCAGATAGTGACATGACTTCCTCTTCCCAACCTGCCCTTCTCCCTCCAAAACTGGTGACTCCTGTGTCCCTTGGGGCTTCCTTAAAGTGACAATGGCAGCAACAAGAGAACACAATGACCTGAAGGATGTTAGACCATTCCCCTTCTACTTCATACCAGCTGGTTTCCCATGATCTTTTTTACAAAATGTATTAGATATCTATTGCTGAATAATAAACCCCAAACTTTCTGGCTTAAAGCAACCAGAGATTTATTATCTCATGGCTTCTGGGGGTGCAGGATGCAGGAGCAGCTTTGCTGGATGCTTCTTCTCGTGAAGCAGCCATGAGAACATTGGCCGGGGCTGCTGTCATCTGAAGGCTTGAGTGGGGCTGTAGAAGACATGTGCAAGATGGCCTACTCACATGGCTGGTAGAAGAAGACTAGGTCTTGGCCACAAGGACCTCTTTACAGAGTTGCTTGAGTGTCGTTATGACATGGCCACCAGCTTCCCCCAGAGTGAGTGATCCAAGAGAGGAAGATGGAAGCAATATTTTTATGACCTCGTCTTTGAAATCGTGAACATCATTTCTGCCACATTCTGCTGATGATACTACTGTTCAGCTCTATTCAGTGTGGGAAAGGGTACACAAAGGTGTGAATACTGAAGGGTTGGGGCCATTGGGGGCCATCTCAAAGGCTGTGGTGGTATTTTTAAGTGTCACTAATGGTTCTACTTAGTCTCATGGGAATTGTCTTCCTCAAGGAGGCCTTCGTATGCTCAAGATAATATGGCATCTTCAAGGGACCAAAAACACCCCTTCCAACAACTTGTGCTTGGAAAAGCCCTTTTCAGAGGTTGCAAAGAGCTCCTTAAACTAGTGAAATGACTAAACTAATTTGCTGGTCTGTAATTTCCTGGCACGTCTGGAGATTTCCTAATAAATACTGGCTTCAGGTTGGCAACCTGCCAGCATTACGGCCTTCCCCTGAGTGACAAACAAGGGATGTATAAAGCATCTTGGAGGGTTGGGAAGGTTGGTGCATTGCAGGGATAGAGCACAGGACCTGGAGGATGGATGTTGGGGTCTGAGAGCCAGCCCTGCCTCTTACCTACCATAATACCTACCATCCCTACCAATATCTATCATATTTCAAGCAAAACACAGTCCTCTGCATGCCTCAGTTTCTCCTTCTGGGAAATGTGGCGACGACCCTGGTTTTCCATGAATCACATGGCTACTATGAGGTTTGAATGAGTGGATACAACATTTCTAAGAGGGAGGTCCCTGGGACACTAGCTCCATGGGCTGTTAACCCCAAGAGGGGTTCTGTGCTGAAGTGAGTATGGAGAACTGGATTGAGTGAAGCCCAACTATTTTCTGTTTTTCACGATGGCAGGCAGGGCCGGCCCCACGCTGTGCTGCCAGAGCAGCCCCACAAGGACCCCTTGCTAAGAAGAACCCAAAACTCGAGGTTTCATGCCCTGCAGTTGCTGTCATGAAATTCTTAATTTTATCTTTGGAGATGTGTTTTGTCAGTGAAACTTGATGGGACAATAGAGCATGGGCCAGGGGCTTGGTGTCTCAGCTCACAAGAGTGCACCTCTCCCGCCTCCTTAGGGTGAGCTCTCAGCTGCCAGCTTTCCTCCCCTGGCTCCCTGTTCTCTGCCCTGCCCAGAAACTGTGTCCCCAGGGAACCCTGATCACGGAGCTCAGGGCAGCAACTGTCTTGCATTGGCGGGGGCCTGGGAGGGAGCCCCATTCTGCTGCCACCATCCCTCTCCCACGTGTGTGAAGGGAGGTTAGAGTCAGTGCTCGCCCCATGGCGTCGCAGGGCAGGGCAAGGAGACGGCTATCCCAGTTTGGGGCTGGCAGCACCCCAGCACGGTTAGCAGGCATCTTGGTGGGGGCCTGTCACCTACTTCTGACCCAGGTACCAAGCAGGTTGTAATTCCTCGGGGCTCACCCATCTGCTATGGGTTGGAGCACCATGGGAAGAGGAGATCCACTTCCCCACCACTGGCCAGGGCTGTGCACTCTCACTTTGCATTGGGTCCCGCACATTCTGTAGCTGGTCCTGCCTGAGGAACTTGTCAGATCCTTTAATAGAAGAGAGACTAAACTGTAGCGGGTCAGAGTACCGACTTGAGAGCTGTCTGGGTTTGAGTTCTGGCTCCACTCCTCACCAGTGTTGTCACCTTGGCCCATTTTCCTAGCCTTTCTCTGTCTCTGTTTCCTCATCTCCGAAATAACGATCGCGTGGCTCCTACCTCAGCGGTTGCTGTAAAGATTAAATGAGGAAGACAAGCACCTAGACCAGCCCCCACCGTGTAGTGGGTGTTAGCGAATATAACTGATGCTCGCTTCTCACAAAGGACCGCAGTGCTCCTGGGGCAGGGGCGTTGTCTGTAACATGCTGCAGTGGGTCCTCTATGTAGCACCCCGCGGACAGCAGGCTTCGTGAACACTTGTTGAATGACTGCGTCTCCAAGGGGGGCTCCAAGGGGGGCTCCAAGAGTACCCACCCCATCCCCTTTTATTCCAGAGAATCATAAGCAATCAGGGGTCCAGCCTCCAAGGCCATAGAGACACAGCCTCTTGTCCCTGCTCATTCACGGTCTCCTGGCGTTGGGGGCAGAGCACACAGACACCCCAGAGTCGCTCTCCCAGCCTCCTCTCGGGGCCCATCTATCCTGCTGGGAATAGCTTTCCTACACCCCCCACAGGCCACGCGATCACTCACTCCGCCTCCCGGGCCTCTCCGTCCTTAATTGGGCCAATCTGTCTGCCTGACACCCCGCTCTGGTTCGCTTTCTTCCCAAAGCTCTCTCCTGTCAGTTGACAGATTCTCAACTGTCTTGAGCACATTTTTCAATTTGTGCTCTTCCAGTGATTTCCCAACCAGGTTTCTGCTCTTTTTAAAGCTACTTAATTTTATAATTTCTAAATGATTTTCCTCACTTGCCATGATTCTTCTCCACCCCCACTCCTTGGCTTTCTTCCCATGACTTTCATTTTCCTAGCCCTGAAGCCAGGCAGGTGTGTGTGTTGGGGGGAGACCGTTGAAGGAAGCCTGATTGGTTTTTTTTCAGCTAGAGGGAGGATGACCATCTTGGTTGGGGTTCCTCCAAAAGCTGGCCCTGAGATGAAGGCATGGGTGCAGTAGTTTATTTGGGAAGTGATCCAGGAGGCAGGAGGGAAGGGGAATGAGACGAGAAAGAGAGAAGAGCTGAGAACGTGCCTTATTTTCTTGTTACCCACTGGGTAATGTGCGGGGGAACTTAGACGTGGAACGTTCCTTTGCATTGTCCCACCAGAGGGAGGGGAGACTGACTGCCCCCCCCAGCCCCCATTAGAGGGTTGTCCCTGGGAAAATTAACTTCCCTGAACTTTGTCTGTGCCTGTGCAACTAAGTGGCCTCTCCTGGCTTTGGAGAAAAGCGTGGTTAGTGCTAGAGCTTTAGAAACAGCCATGGAACGCTCCATCCGAGCTCGTGTGCCACCGAGGTTGGCGACATCCCAGACTCCCTGGAGTTGAGATTGTCTCTTGGGGTGTGGACTCCTTTGTGTCTTCATCTTTTGGGAAGCCTCTGATTCTACAGGTGTTTTGCTGCAGTCAGGGCGGTGCCCTCCCAGAGGGGCAGCTGGGGCCCCGGTGTGGAAGGGCGGCTCAGCCAGACGGTTCTACAGTGTGTCTGTCTCTGGGGATCCGTCTACAGAGAGGAGGGTGTTGATGTTTTCAGAGGAGATGGAGGAACCCGTCTCCCCGTGGCTTCCAGGACCCCCGACAGCATTTGGGTGGTGTCCAAATTGCAAAGTTGGTGAAAGGTACAGTACTCCATGTACTGACGAGTCCGAAGATGATGAAAGACAAACATGAATTTGACAGTTTTTCTCCAACTGATCTGACTCCTTTCCATGTCCCTTAATGACACCCTGGATGGATCCCATAGGTCTCTGATCCCTTTGGATACGGAAAGGTCCAGTTTAAATTTCTAGTCTCCTTTCGTCGTAACTGCCCTGCACAGGTTTGACTCAGCCTGAGGGGTCTGAAGTGAAGAGAGAGCTTGGTCTGCCCAAAGGATCCCTTCTCCTCCTCCCCCGTCCCTTCCTCCCCCCTCCTCTCTGGTCAGGCAACTTCAGGGAGCATCGCTGACAGGGTGGTCTGGCCCTGGGATAGCCTTCGCACAGAAGACACTGTGAAGGGTATTCCCTGGAGTTTGTGGCAGCCCTGGGACAGGGAAAAGGGACTGGAGAAAAGAAACACTTTTGTTTTTACTCAACCGGAACTGCTGGAGTCCTCTCTCAGCCAACACTGGTTCGTCTGCATGCATGGTGAGCTCCAAATGACTCCATTTGTGACTTTTTAAAAGTGCTTTTGGGTGTATGTGGACAGAGTGGGATGTGGGGGGCTTCTCCTCAAGGCACTGTTCTGCAGCATTGGAGAACCACCCTTGCCTGACCTCCACCTACTTCCCCTTCAGCAGGAACACCCCCCTCCCCAGCCACTGGCTTCTGGGATCTTGCCTGGGGGCCACCTTCCCGACTGAGACTCAAGCCTGTGGGGTCCTCTCCACCAAAGGAGAGTCCCTGCCTCATCCTCCTTAGTGGTGGGAGGGTTGACTGCACGCTTTCTCCACCTCACTGTCTCCAGTTCTCTCCTGGCCCTTCTTGAATGGGTCTGAAATTCCCTTTGTTCATGGCAGTCCAACCAGGAAATGAGGCCCCCAGCTCCCCTTGTAAGCACCCTCAGTCTCTCCAGGCTACTCTCCTGGTGCGTTCCTCCCTTGACTTGATGAAGGAGACACACCCCCCTCCAGAAGTCATAGTCCTGCTTGGATTCCCTATGTCTCTTCATACAAGGTGGAGAGAAGGAAGGAAGAAGGAATGATGGCAGATTTGGGCATCTTTTAATATGCTCGATGCACTCCTGGGCTCTTTCTGGCTCTCCCTAGGAGATAGGTTCTTACCTTGGGTGGGAAAAAGTCTTATTTTTAATATTTGCTAATCTAGAAATGAAAGTTGCTATTTCTTTCTGTTCAAAATTATATTAGTAGTGCCTACAACTTAGCCGTACATTGAAATCAGAGACCTTTTCATATCACATTGCAGGTGTCACAGATATCTGAAAATGACATTTTATGCTCATCTCTATTTAAAAATTACAGTAGTAATTAGACTTGCTGCTGGATCTTGTTTTTTATGTGTTAATAAAGTAGCACCAGCATTACTATATCGCAAATTTGTTTAATATTTTGATAACCATATAACTGGTTTTCTCTGTAATCCTATGTATTTTATTTTGTGCATTTAAAAACCATTATTCTGAGACGGGACCATCACTTCAATGGATGCCAACACAGGAAAGGTCAGAAGCCCTGCTCTGGAATATGTGTTCTTTGTGCCGAATGTCTAGCTTTGGGCTTTGAGCGCTAGAACATATCCTTCTAGATAATTTTCTACTCTGGCTTTCTTTTTAACCAGGATCCTGTTGTCCTCAGTCAGAGCCAATAATAGCCAACATATTTTAAGTGCTTCCTCTGTGCAGGCACACGGCAAAGCACGCTGCACGCATTAGCTCATTTAATTCCCATCTTTTAAGGAAGTGGAATGGTTCAGTGACTTGCCCAAGGTCACACAGCTAGTAAGTAGGGGAACTGGGATTTGAACCTGGACAGTCTGACTCCAGAGCCCTGTAGATTGTAAACTAGGTAAGAGATAATTAATTTTCCAAAAAGCCCATGTTCCTGGCTTTAAATAGTGTGGGGCCAGCTAGTTCACTCTTCATCACTGCAGTGCAGCCATGAAACCTTTTCAGCTCCCCAACTGAGGAATGAGGATTGAATCACAGCGCCCCCTGGCTTACGTAGCAATTCTGACTGCTCACTCTAGGATCAAGCTGGTCCACAGGAATTGAAGACAAACCTTTATTAGGCACCCACACTATGGCAAGGCCTCCGTCAGGCACTGGGGATAAACAGCAGAATAGGCATAGCTTCCACCTTCCAGGAATTCGTGCAAAGTCAGGAGAGCATACCCAGAAGTTGTGCTGGAACAAGGAGAGCCAAGCTCTGGTCGAGGGTGTGGACACAGAGCCCCTTGGACGCTGTGGGGGAAGGGATTTTCACAGGATCGGGAAAAGGCTTCAGCTCCCTTCAGGCCCCCTACCCTGATGCCATATTGAACCCTCTTTGCCTGGCTCAAGTGCCTAGGTTTTCTTTGGCCCTTCCTCCAAACTGGTCCTTGCAAGTTCTGTGTCTCCCTACCTCTTCCCTCAGTATGCTCCCGCATTGCCGCTTAGCTAATCTCAGAGCCTCATTCAAAGTCAGGGGCTAATGACTCCTGAATTTTAACACGAGTTCTCAGTGCTGTAAACCAGGGATCACAAACATGAACAGCTGAGGGTCGGGCAGATAACGTCAGTGAACTAAGCAGGCCAGTATTTGCATGTTAAACATGCAGGCATATTCTTTACTCCCACAAAAATAGACACTCACCTATTTTTTTCTGAAACACATTGTCTTCCAGAACTATCTTTCCCTTTCCTTTTCACTTTTAATGAAGATCAAACACAGATAAACATTTCTTTACCAGAAGAAAGATGACAGTGCATGGTGATAAAGGCTTACTGTCACATGGAAGACTAAAGGGGCTGGTGACTTAGGCTGTCCCAGAAGCAGATGTCGAGAGTAGGATCTGAATGCAGGTAGTTTATTTGGAAGGTGATTCTGGGAAATGTTGGGAGGGAACTGGGAATCAGGACAGGGAAGGGAAGGTAGCCAGTCAATAAAAGGTGCATTATGGAGTGAGTTCCACTCTGGAAAACTGGGACTCAAACTCTGGGGGCCAGTGTAAAAGGTGCTCTCCAGGTATCCCATCTGAGGAACGGGGAGCTGGGATATTTATACATCAACCTCCATCAGTTGTTGGTTAGGGTCTTTTGGGGGTTGGTAGTACTTTCACTCTCTAGCCCCTCTGGCAATGCAGGCTCCAGGGGACCAGAGAAAGCCCTCAGGCAAAGGGACATAGGTTCCGGGTCTTGGAAGTCTGGTCATTGGGCCCCCAAACTGGCAAGATCCAAGGGTACAACAATGTCTGTGACAGGCATTGACCATGATGAACTGAAGCAGGCTAGCAGCTGGATTTTTCCAAGCAAGAATGTAGCCCAGGGTTGCTAGACCTTCTGATTTCTCAAGAAACCTGAACAGTTAGATTTTTAGGTGAAACTTCTCAATTTTAGAAATATTGACAACAAATCTGAAATTTTAAAAAATATACTATAGGAATCAACCAAAGCATGCGTGTGGGCTGGATCTGGTTTACAAGTGGCCCGTTTATGAAATCTGATCTATCCTAAAGGTAGATCTGATCTGGGCTCCAGATGGTTCTTGCTCAAGGCAAGATGTAAAGATGAGTTCTGAGAAGGTAAGATGGATGTATTAGGGAGTAGCTTGAGAGTTAGGGAATAGAGCGAACTGATGTGGTAAGAGACCCCCCAGTAGAGGGTTTAGAACCAGACAGAAGTGTGTTTCTTTCTCATGCAACAGTCTGGAGGTAGGGGGTGGTCCGGGACAGATGTGTCGCATGTCCAGGGACCCAGGTTCCTTCTATCTTGTTGCTCAGCGTGTTGTCTTCATCTTTGTGGTGAAGGCCAGCTGACCAGCTCCTTCTTCACATTTCAGCTTGTAGGGAGGGGAAAAGAGGAACTCAGTCAGTCTCAGTAAGTGCACAGTCTCACATCCCATTGGTGAGAACTTTGCCTCGTGGTCATCTGTAAGGGATGCTCAGGAATGTTGTCTCTCTCTCATTGGCCATATGTTCAGCTTAAACTTGGTGTGTTTGTGAGAATTGTATTATTATAGAATTAGGGGAGAGCTGATATTAGGGGGCATTGAGAAGCTTCTGCCACACTGAGGGAAGGGTCTGGAAAAGAGGATGGATTTCAAGCCTGAGGTAGGATCTACCTGAGAGAAATTTTTTTCCCATAAGAATGAGGAAAGTCTGGCTTTCCTCATTAGCTCCCTTTGGTTTGCCTTGGTCAGTCATGACACCTGAGTAGAAGAAACCTCTCTGAAACCTTAATAGAAGATTAGCCCAATCTGGAAAAAGTCTGTAATTATGCGAAAGAAGCAAACATAATGAGCACCAATCAGATACAAGGTGCTTTCACATATATGATCTCAAGTCACCGTCACAATTATCCTATGAAATCAGTATTATTGTTCCCCCATTTTGTAGAAGAAAAGTGAGGACCTGAGAAGCAGGTTGACATTCAGGCTCTCTAACTAGGGTTAGAGCATGGGCACTGACCGATCAGAGCTGCCGTACAGGTTGGCCCCATCCAAGAAGTGACGGGCCTTGGCCAGGATTTGAAATGAGGCCCATATGACTGCAAAGCTCACATTCTTTTCACTGCAATCTGATTTCCTTACACCAGCTGCTTCCCCAGAGACAGCAACAGCAAATCTACTGGGTTGTTGAGAGGGTAAACAAACCGTGATGAATGAATCTCCTCTCCTAATATGAATGCCGTATTGTTGTTATTCTTCATGCCCTGACAGAGTATTTACAGCCTCTGCTGTTGCTCTGCTTCTATCTGGTGGATTAAGGAAACTCAGAACTCCAGGCCCTAGCAGGAAGTTACAACTGGGATTCGAGTTAATGAAGAGTTGAAGGCTCAGCAAGTGGCACTTGGCTGCACTATTAACCTGGACAAGGCCGTTAACTGTCCTGTAATTAATTGGCTTCTTCCATGACACCCTGTTGCCAGAGAAATACCCATCTGGGTGTACCCCACATTAAACAAGCCCTCCTATGAAAACAGACTTGGTGAAAAGAAAAGTGGGAGGTTTTCATTGAATTAACTACAAAAGACTTGGTTTTGCAAAATGGGATTTCTGTATAGCTAGTTTCCAAATAATATCGAAAATTTGATTCCGGAAGAAAGGGAGGATACAAAGATGCATTCGTTCCCTCATGGTCTATCTGAGAATGTTCTGGAATAGATTAGATTTCGAGAACTCTGTAATGATGTATCAGAGAGAACTTGTGAAATCTGAATTAGGTTGGGGGTGGTTTGTGGTGGATACATTCAGGGAACCTGTCAGGCCCTGTCTCTCCTCTGAGTATCTAGTCACTCACACCCCACTGGAAGAAAGAGGGGGGTCTAAGCAGCCATATCTATATCATGTGACTCCCACACCCCACCCCTCACCACTAACTGGATCCCAGGTAAACCGAACCAGTAACAGTCCATAGGCTCAAGCCAGCTTCTGCCTTTTAAACATGTGAACTGAGACATACAACTCCAGCTAGACAGTGCTCAGTACTGGAACTAAGAGATCGTGTAGAGCCGGGTTGAGGGACTCTAATGCTGTGTGCACTTTCCTAAGAAGGCAGAATGAGAGCACATCAGTCTGTAAATACAAAGGAGGGATCAGTTGACACCCAAACAGGGGCAGGGCCTGGCTTCCTTAATTTCCTGTTGTTGGGTGTCTGTCCACAGGATTGCCTGTTGCAGCCTTCGAATGAGCATGTTCAAAGTTCCCAGTCAGCGGGGATTCCAGACTGCTCCCAGCTTATCCACTTTGGTCAGGGGTAAGACCTATTTTTATGCCCCTGTCTGCTTTCAGTGGTTCTAGAGGGTTCTGTGGGCCTCTCTGTCCTGGGAGGCTTTTGTCCTGGCCATTGGTTGGGGAAAGGGTGTTGTCCCTGGGACACATCCTTGCAAACTGGATGATTGATAGGGCTTGGTGGTCTTTGTCAGATAAGAGAAATGCCTTGACATCAACTCAAGGAACTCTCAGCTCTTTGGAGCAACGCTGGTGGAGACCGTGGTCTTCATCTTCCCACTGCGCTGCCCTGAGTATAAGCAGGCTTTGCTTTGTTTCCTTACGGAGTAAGCAACTCAGTTGAGGCCGAGTTGGATTGGCGGTGACGGTAGGGAATGAAGTCCTCAGGATGCAGCAGGGTTGGGTGAACCCACAGTTAATGCCTCAAATGTTACCCCACCTCACTAAGCTCGGGTGGATTTCTGTTACCTGTGACCAAATGTGGCATGCAACATACCAGCATAGTAGTCTGCCCCTTGCTCGTCCCTCTCTTCTGTCCTGAATTTCTACGGGAAGCAGAAGCCCTATCTGGCTACCCAGGAGCCTTGGGAACATCCTATCCAGATTTACTGCCTGCCTCAATCAAAATCCACCATGCCTTGGGGTTTAGCAGTTGTCCTTTGTCTGTTCGTAGGTCTTTATAGATACAACTAGCTTGCATTTCAATATTATGAAAGTTTCTCATCAAAGGGGTTGGCTGTCCCCCTGACCTCTTTATGTGATCCCTTCCTCCTTTTAATCTCTTCTGGTTGAACAGCCTCTCTTCGCCATTCTTTTACCTTTCAGTTAATAGTATTTATTGTGTGTTTTTGTCCGTACTTTCTATGTGCCAGCCACTGCGGTAAATGATTTACAGATACCATTGCTGTTTGATTGTCACAAACCCCTATGTGGTAGCTGCTAATAACCATCCCCATTTTACGGATGGTGACACTGAGAGGCTAGGTCACTGATTTGATGCCTAGAGTTTTACCACCCTGCTTTGTTGTGGCTCCGGCTTCCCTGGAGTGGTAGTGAAATTTCTTCCCGTCATTCGCAGTGGCTGAGGGGGAGAAGGCCCAGGTGTCCTGCCTGGCAGCAGGGCCCCCAGAACTTGGCTTTTCTCTTTCCTCCTTCCCAGCCAGCACAGCTGCCAACCTGGAACATAGCCCTTTCCAAGAAAGCCCAGGAGAGAAGCCAAATGTTGACTCACCTGCCAGACACAGGGATACCGCAGCCAAGATGCCTCGGGGCTCGTGCGGGAGGATTGGCAGGGCAGGCCCGAGGTGGGGTTCTGAGACTCTATGGGGCCCTTCAAAGGGCCAGGCCTTCTTTCCTGAGTGCTTCAAGTTCCAGAGGCTAAAGAGATCCAGATGGTCTCGTCCCCTCCCCCTCCTGCTCTATCCTGCAGCCCTGGAAATTTCTGGAGGAGACTGTCTCCTCCTCATTTCCATTTGGGTGGCAGGCAGGATTCTAGGAAAGCCCCCATGATTTTCTGCCTCCACCCCCACTCCGGTGTATGCTCCCCACAGGATCCCTGGGACTGAGAATGTAATGGCCGGCACTGCCATGATTAGATGATACAGTTGGCTTTAAGAAAAGGAGAAGATCCTAATGGTCCAATCCAATCACGAGAGCCCTTTAAAGGCAGAGTTTTCTCTGGCTGGTGGCAGAAGAGCATGTAAGAGGTTCCAAGCTGGAGGGTTTGACCCGCGCTTTCTGGCTTGGAGTTGGAGGGAGCCCGGCGGCAAGGAATGCAGGCAGCTTCTAAAAGCTAAGAGTGGCCATCACCTCACAGCCAACAAAGAACCAGGGACTTCAGGGCTACAATGCAAGGAGTCGAATTCTCCCAATGATGAACATGAGCTTGCAGATGGATTCTTCCTTAGAGCCTCCGACAAGAACTCGGTCCTGTGGGCAACTGGACTTCAACTTTCTGATAGGCCGAGCAGCAGACCCAGCGGAACGCACCTGGACCGCAACCTATGGAACTGTCTGTTGATGGGGTTGTTTCAAGCTGCTCAATTTGTGGTAATTTGTTACAGAACAATAGAAAACCAATACACTGGGATACTTAACAGGCTTCTCAAACCTCACAGGTCCGGCCGGCCCCCCTTGAACCTGCTCTTTATGGTCTTCCCCATCTGGTTGATGACAACAGGCTTCTTCTTGGCTCGCACTCCAAATCTTAAAGTCTGCCTTGACTCCTCTCTTCTTGTAGACCCTGCATTGATCCATCAGCACATTCTTTCAGCTCTCTTTTCGTTAAGTATCCAGCCTTGGAAGGTGCCTCACCACCCCCAGTGTGCGGTCTCTCCTCTCTGCCCCGGCAGCTCCAGAGTTTATTATAGCCACTGGGAGGGAGGGTGCTCCTGGGCTGTGACTGGCTCCCCTCCTCCTCAGCTTTGGTGCCCCACCCCTCGGGGCACCTGACATATTCAAACACAGACAGGAAGTAGAGGGGGGCAGAAAAGGAGGCTTCCATGCTGAGGCCCAACAGGAAAAGGGGGGCGGGATTCAAACTCTGGCCACCCTTGGCCTTGGGAGCTATCAGAGCTGGCTGCCCTGCACGTTTCTGGGTAGAACATAGTTATCACCCCAGAGGCGTTCCCAAGCCTGCTTCAGAACCAATTATGCTCAGAAGTCATGCTGTGGAATATTTCCCAGGGATTGGGATTTTATTTATTGTTCAACGTTTTGAGCCAAGAATGAAAAATTATTGTTGATGATGACTGAAGAATTCCCAGGAGGCCTAGAAGAACTTACAGGCAACCAGTCTGCTGGAGGGGTTAAGATTTATAGCTGTCAAGTGAGCCAGAGTATGAGTCCAGCTCATCCTTTCTAGTTGGGTTTCCTGGGGCCTCAATTTCCTCAGTGATGATTAAATGAGATCAGTTTTCTTTCTGGTCAAACATTTACCTCTGTACCTGGCATACGGTAAGCTCTTATTCAATGGTGGCTACTACGCAGATCTGTTGTCTATAATTTATTTCTAAAGCTAAAGCATAGATGATATGTTACGTGTGCTTGAGTGTGCACACGTGCATGTGTGTGTGTGTGCATGTGTGTGTTAGCTTTCATTCACATTGTAGGGGCAGTTAGCTAACATTTGAAAGATCACAGTCCCACACTCCAGAGGAAGTTACCATAAATGCTTCAATTATCTGTCTTAGCTCTGCACCCACGGGTGTGTTAATTAGCATAATGGATTTCTAAAATGGTTTTTCATTGATGAAAATAATGGCATGCAGGAAAGGTAGAAGGCTCGAAACGTTTCATGGTGTGTCTGCTTTGCCTGAACTTTGCAAATGAATCTAGCAAGACCAGTTGCTTGTTCTCTTGGAAAGGCACCAAGCTCAGATGTCCAGCCAGTCCAGTGTCTGGATGTTAAAAGGTTGATTTTATCACCTGCCTGAGTAGGTTAGCTAAATAATGCACTGAAGTATTGTCACATCTGCCTCAAATGAACTTTTCATGTAAGAGGCTGTTGAAGTGTCTAAAAGGACAGCTCCCTGAGATGTCCCCAGGCTCACAGAATGGGTTGAAGGGCTGTGTATGTGTCTGCTTGCTAATCACTGTTCCCTTTTTCGTGGAATTCGGGCTGAGATGGGCTCTGTTTGTTTCGCACCATCCGGTTAGGAGGTCAGGGGAGGAAACCTGCAGCCTTGGTGGACTTCTGACTAGTGGAGGATGGGGACACCACCATCAAATACCTTAACTCGAACAGCCAAATTGCTCAGGATGGTTTGCAACGATTGCTTTCAAATAAGCAAGAGAATTACAATGGAATCAAGGAACAACTGGTTTCCTGTAGCTTAGGAAAGACATGTTATAACAAGAAGTCAGAAAATTGTGAGAATAAACCTCTGTGTAGAATGTCCTGAGGGTAGGATTCTGGTGCTGTTTTAGATGCAGGTAAAACTTAAAAGAGGGTGTGTGTGTGTGTGTGTGTGTGCGTGCTCGGGCACATGCCTGCATGTGTAGACCAATGGAAGAGCAGGTAGAGGATAGGAGATGAGAAAGGTGAGTGGGGAATTCTGGTACCATTTTTCTCCCAGGAAAAGGAAGAAAAAGCCATGGAACTTTCTAGAAGTGGCTTAGCTGTTTGAGATGAGCTGGTGTTTGGGCGTCAGACCAGGATTCCAATGCTGCCTCTCCTCTTTCTAAGTGATCTTGGGCAAGTTTCTTAACCCCGCTGAATCTGCTTCCTCCTTGACAAAATGGATAGATGCATACTTTGGGTTGTAATTAAGGTGAATGGACTTGAAACCACTTAGCGAAATGTCAGGCACAGAGTGAGCTTTCAATAAATAGTTGCCTCCCTGGATAGTTAGAGCACCAGGGGTTGTTCACACAGTGTCTAGGTTGCAGCAGCAAACAGGCATGTAAGTTTCCTAGAGCTTAGAACCTAGCTGTGATGATGAACTTCATGAAGGCCTCCCATGAGAATCCCCCAGTGTGTCTGTTAAAAATGCAGGTCCTAAATACCATTCAGGAGATATCAGGGGGTCAGTGAGTGGGGCTAGGAGCCCGGTTTTTTTGAGGGGGGGAGGGGCAGAGGGAGAGAGAGGATCCCCAACAGGTTTCACACCCAGCTTGGAGCCCAACTCGGGGCTCGCTCGCCATGACCCTGAGATCATGACCTGAGTGGAAATCAAGAATCAGTGCTTAACCCACTGAGCCGCCCAGGTGCCCCAGGAACCCAATTAAAAAAAAATTATTTATTTATTTGAGAGAGAGAAAGAGAGAGCATGAGCAGGGGGAAGAGGCAGAGGGAGAGGAAGAGAGAAGCAGACTCCCTGCTGAGCAGGGAGCCCGACATGGGGCTTGATCCCCGACACTGGACTCCGAGATCTTGACCTGAGCCAAAGGCAGGCACTTAACTGACTGAGCCACCCAGGCGCCCCCCACCCCAACCAGGAACCTGATTTTATGAAGCTCCCTAGGTGACTGTGACGGGCAGCAGGTGGGGGAAATACACACTTAACCATTAATTCTCTACTATAGCCTCGGGTTTGGCAAAGCTTCAGTCTCCTTTCAAAGCCTCCTTGGCCACGTGTCTGACTTGACTGCACCCACATTTGTGGGAGGCACTGCCTACTCCATAGCCTGAACCACTCCACTGCAATGGGGGCAGGAGAGTTACCCCTTGTTTTGCTTATTTTATAGGCAGTGCTCATATATCATTATCAGAAACGTCAAAGACCTTGCTGAGCACGGAATTGACAGGCTATAACTTGCATTATGCCGTCTTCACTGGCTAAACCCTCTAAGCCTGAATAAGGCCCTGCTCTTCAGATCAGTGTCTAAGAATAATGAAAATCTAGTCCGAAGCTGCTCTTGTCTGCCTGAGATTTTGGAATCATATTTCCTACTCTCCTCCCCTCCTTAAAATCATGTGTTGTGCCTTCAGTTGCCTAAAAAATAATTCCTACTCACGGTGGAAAATGGAGGTAATATAGCATTGGCACAGAATAAAATGTGAAAAGATCCTGGGGATCCAGTCCCCAGAAGATAACCACCATGGATATCTTTGGTGTGTTTCTTTCCAGCCTTTTCTCAGTGTATATGAATAAAGGTGTTATTTTTTCCCCCACGAACTCAAGATCGCATGTGCGTGCTGATTTGACTTGCCCTTCTCATAGTATAACATGTTTTTAAAAAGATTTATTTATTTATTTTAGAGAGAGAGAGAAAGAGAGCGAGTTGGGTGAGGGGCAGAGGGAGAGAATTTTCAAGCAGACTCTGCACTGAGCTCGGAGCCCAACGGAGGGCTCGGATCTCATGACCCATGAGATCATGACCTGAGCCGAAACTAAGAGTCAGACGCTTAACCGACTGAGCCACCCCAGCACCCCTCATGTTTTTACATATTTTAAAGTAAAAAGTGAGTGATATTTTTTCATGCCATTAAATAATCCCCTACGATACTGGTTTTCACACTGGGGTCCAACAAAAACCTCAGGGTTCTCAGGAAGTGCTTAGTGGTTACCTGAGGTGGGGGAGGAGTTGGGGGGCTGGAGGGAGCAACTGAATGGGTGGGGCTGCAGCCCCAGAACTCTGTTTCAGTCACAGCAGCTCCACTCATATCTGGTTATAACTGGAGGAGCCATGTAGGATTGCATCACAAAAAGATTTGGAGGCTTAAAAAATGTGAAAAACACTGCCCTAAGTCATCATAATACACTTAAAAATTTTTTGGTTTCCTTCCTTCCTTTTAAAAAGCTGAAATGGGGCGCCTGGGTAGCGCAGTCGTTAAAGCGTCTGCCTTCGGCTCAGGGCGTGATCCCGGCGTTCAGGGATCGAGTCCCACATCGGGCTCCTCTGCTGGGAGCCTGCTTCTTCCTCTCCCACTACCCCTGCTTGTGTTCCCTCTCTCGCTGGCTGTCTCTGTCAAATAAATAAATAAAATCTTTAAAAAAAATAAAAAAAAAAATTAAAAAAAATTAAAAAAAAAGCTGAAATGAAAATGACTCTTTAAAAATTGTTAAACAAATATTTGCTAATGTTTTTAAAAACCCAAGTTTTTATTATATATTATTTATTTATTTTAAAATATTTTATTTATTTATTTGAGAGAGAGTGAGACAGAGCACGAGCAGGGTGAAGGGCAGAGGGAGAAGCAGGCTACCCCCTGAGCAGGGAGCCTGATGTGAGACTGTAGCCTGCTGGAGGACTCAATCCCAGGACTCCAGGATCATGACCTGAGCCGAAGGCAGCTTAACCGACTGAGCCACCCAGGCACCCCGTATAATGTATTTTTTAAAATGTAGACAAATGATATGTGTTCTTTGTAAAAACATCAAATACAGGTTTGGTGAAAAGCCCATTCTCAAAAATCCACCCCCAAATACTTAAGGAACTGCCCCACTGCCCAACTCCAGAGGGCTCTATTCCCAAAGAATACCCAGAGAAGAGGCACATCTCATTCCGGGTTCTTCTGTCTGTATGGATTGGCTTGGATTCAGGTACTCCGGAAACCAACCCTGGGACAAGGATTTGAGTGCAAATATGTTTTTTGGGAAGGTAAGGTATCCAAATGTCCTGGTTTTTCTGGGAGTAGGGGGTTTCCCAGGATGAACTAACTGGTCACCCTATAGTGGGAGGTAATGCCGGGAAGCATGGATGGAGGATGGAGGGAATGGGATAGGCCAGGAAGGGCAGCAGATAATGAATACGCTAGCTCTGTGGACAACTGGGGCTCAGGCCTGTTTGGGACCTCTGGGAAGCACTCTAGAACAGCACTCAGAATCGCACCTGGGGGGCTTTTCTCCACCAACATGGGTCCCTCGCTGGTTGATCCTGGGGGCACTAACTCTGACTGCAGCCCTGCCCACCTCTCGCAGCCCTGGAAAGTCCGGGGCATGAAGACACAGAAACAGGAATGCCGAAGAACAGGGGCAGAGCATCTGTTATGAGACGATTTCTGTGCATATATTTTTTAAAAGTAATAGGATCATTTCATTCTTGATTTATCGGCACCTTGATTTACGTAAGGTGTCTAAAGGAAAGCCGTTATAGGCCACACATCTAATAATGCAGTCAGTCACTTTGAGGGACCAGGCTTGGAAATGCCCTTAGGTTAATATCACAAGGCTCATCATGTCAATAATCAGCATTAGAACCAGATGAAATATAACAATAATAATAATAATAATAATAATAATACCTCAGATGAGTTCTCTGCTGGATTCTGCTGAACCATTAGAAGAAACTAACAAGGAAAGTCTGGAGATTCTAATTCCTCCAGCTCTGCGGTCAGCCCAACTCCCCCCAGGGGCATGCTAAACCCTGGTACTGACAGCAGCTGGCCAAGCCCTTGCGGGCTCTCCTGACCCCCCTGGGGCTGCCCAGCAGCACACTGTCAGGTGCCAGCCACTGCAGGCAGCGCTCGCCTCCTCCCTCCATGCTCAGCAGCTTCTAGATTGCTCTGTCTAAACAAGGGAGCAAGGAATAAGTGTTCCTTTTGTAACCGCGTCTCCATGGTTATTTGACACGTGATCGCCTTTTTGGAGTTCTTGGCAAAACTGGCTGTGGGTTTGGCTATGACGTTCCTGTCTGTGAAGAAAAGGGAGGGATGGAATTATTCATCTGGACAGGCTCAGGCTGTTTCCTAAAACAATTTGCAAGGTGCAAATACCATCCCTGATATATCAAACTGGATGCTGCTTTAAAAAAAATTTTTTT
Organism: Ursus arctos; assembly: GCF_023065955.2. Taxonomy (NCBI): domain Eukaryota; kingdom Metazoa; phylum Chordata; class Mammalia; order Carnivora; family Ursidae; genus Ursus; species Ursus arctos. The sequence goes on along the minus strand of NW_026622808.1, from coordinate 52,804,271 downwards.
TGAACACTGATTGGCTTTTTGATGATATTAAGGAATCATTACTTTTTCTGAAAGTTGTGATAACGGTCCTATGTTGTAAAAGAGTGTTTCCCATTTTGAGAAACGCAGTGATATTTGCAGATGAAGTGATAGGATCTCTGAGGTTTGCTTCAAAATATATGGGTAGGGATGGACAAAGCGGGGCTGGCCACGAGTTGAGAATAATGAGTGCCTGGACATCGAGGGTCCCGTTGGGTCCACTTTCATATATGTTTGAAGTTTTCCATAATGCAAAAAAGATTTTTTTTAGCAGATTTGATTACAGGGGCAATATGTTTACATGTTAGACATATGGCTAAGAGATATATACATGGCAGAACTCCATTCTAATCTGTTTACATGCCTCTGTAGAATGGAAAACCCAAGTGTCACAATTATGAACAAATTTGTGAGTATACACAATTTTGTTTTTAAAAAAAGGGTGGTAGCTGAGAGCCGGTTCTGCCTTTTTTTTTTTTCCTTTTTTCCAAAGATCATGACAAAGATCCAATGAATGGGTATGACTGCAAGATACACTGTGCCAGTCATTGTAGGGGATCATAGCCCTGAGAATTCTACCCTATAGACAGCGGAGGTGGTGGTAGTGAGGGGTGGGGGGGGGGTGGGAATTGCAGGGTGAGTGCAGGACAGCTCAGAAGGTCTCAAACAGAACTGTCCACCTATGACTGGGCAGGGTGGGGTTTTGAGATGTTAAACCACACCCCACCCCCCAAGCTCCCCAATTTGTGAAGCCAGACCATTTGCTTTTATAGTCTAGGGAAAGAAAGGACCTACAGAATTCAGGGAATGAAAGGGTTAAAGTTTCAGCATTTTGAATTTTAAAGCTACTGTCCAAGCGTAAGACAAAGACTTGCTCAGTGAGAGTCAGTGTTTTCTTCCTTCCCATCCCCAACGACAGTTAACTTTAGTCGAGCATTTGCGATGTGCCAGCCACTATTCTAAGCATCTTACGAATGTTTTCTAATCCTCTAACATCCCTATGAGACCACTGATTTTACAGATAGGGAAACTAAGGCACAAAGCCGAGTCACATAACTAATCTGACTCCAGAGGCTGGGTCCCTAGCCATTCCCGGGATAGATGAGGGAAGACCCCAGGGTTCCATGCCTAGCTTAGTGTGGAATCAGGTAGAGATGGCCCATTGGGGAGTTTAGGCAGAAAGAAACTGAGAAAGACTCAGGGTGCCAGGGAGAGCACAGAAAGGGGCATGGCAGCCTCGAGGAGGCTGTAACCACACCTGCCTCTCGCACCTTGGCACTCCTAAGGGCCTCCAGAACTGGCAGTCAGCCTAGGGGAGAGTAGAGTAGAGAAGTTCCTAGAAGAGAGCGATCTTGTTTCTGCCACCTCCAGGATGGGGGGCTGACAAAGAAATTAATTTTAGTTGTAAAAAAAAAAAAATGGAGAAATAGTCTTTTGATTACAGCCTGCAATTTTACGTGCATAATAGTGTGTTCTGGTTTCTGCTGTTGTGATTAAACAAGGCATTCTGGAGGAAGCAGCGTTAAAATATTAGATTCTCAAGTCACACTACCCTGGGTTTGAACCTTAACTCTGTCATTTAGTTGCTATGTGGCCGTGGCATGAGCCTCAATTTCTCATCAACAGGACAGAGGTGAGAATAGTAATGGTTCTGACGGTGCCTACCAGACAGGGTGGTGTGAGGAGGAGGGCCAGCTCAGTGCCTGATATAGGGCCACTCCTCACTACCATGTAACCTATGTTTTCAGGTGTCTCCATTCAATGGCGGGATAGATGAGAAATGACTGTATTGTTTCTAATCATTGCCCCTAACCCAGCTGCCTGACATTTTCCATCAGGAAACACATCCTTAGAATTTCAGCTGAATTCTATAATTTACCAGTTCCTTTACCAAAACCATCACTTTAGTTTTTTTAGGCTCTGTCCTGTACGTTTTAAAACATCAGTCTCATTTTGGATCAAAAGCCTGCTCTTGCCCTGGGTTAGACTTGAACTATGATTCTGAGGGTCTGGAGGGAATGGGAGGATGTTCTCTCATAACCTTTGCCCTCGCCACCCCTCCCTGCACTGGCTTGTGTAGGGGGAGGGGCAGCAGGAAGGAGAGGAAGCAAGGCCCATGCCTTTTCCCTGGACCTGGTGAACTTGCAGACTTCTCCCCAGTTTCCCAGTGCTGCCATTGCCCCAAAGTTCTATGGGCTTTGTCCAGTAGGCCTTGCAAGGAGCCTATTTCCCAGCACATCCCTGCCTGCTGTTGGTCCTTTCCTGGATCTGGCCACAACTTCCAGCTTACCCCGCCATAATACTCTGCATGGGGACCTCTTGGTCACCATGGTAAAGAATCCTTGCTCCTCTGCCTTCCTTGGCAAACTTCAGGGCCTCTGCACATGTATGACACCCAACCTCTGTACTTCTCAAGAACTAGGGACTTAGAACAGGATGTTTCTGGTCCCCTTCTTTCCTGGTGGACTTCACTATGCCATCCTACTCCAATTATATCATCCTCTTTCTGGTCCCACAAAGGAATGCCAGCAGATCCTCCAATTAACAAATGGAATTCTAATCTCTTTTGCCTGTAGGTACCTCCATTCACCAGGAGGTCTTTTCTCTGGGCCTCCCTTTCCTGGCTCTGGAGGTGGGAACACAAATCCTCACTGAGGGGAAGAAAAGAAAAGGAAAGGGCCTCTCTTCAAAAATCCTGCACTGTCCCAAAAAGTGACTTCCTCTCTCCACAGCAGTGGTAGTGGTAATGGTGGTGGCATTGATGGAGGTGATGAAGGTGATGGTGACGGGGGTTATGAAGGTAGTGATGGAGGTGTTGGAGGTGATAAGGGTGATGGTGATGGTGATGGTGATGGAGGTGATGAAGGTGATGGTAGAGATGATGAAGGTGATGGTGATGGAAGTGATGAGGTTAGTGATGGAGGTGATGGTGGTGATGAAGGTGGTGATGGAGGTGTTAGAGGTGATGAAGTTGGTGGTGGAGGTGATGGGGATGAAGGTGATGAAGGCGATGGTGGAGGTGATGGTGATGAAGGTGATAAAGATGGAGGTGATGAAGGTGGTGATGAAGATGGTGATGGAGGTGTTGGAGGGGATGAGGGTGATGGTGGAGGTGATGGGATGGAGGTGATGAAGGTGATGGAGGTCATGAAGGTGATGGTGGAGGTTATGAAGGTGATGGTGGAGCTGATGATGGTGGAGGTGATGGTGGTGATGGTGGAGATGGTCATTTTCCTGAGAATTACCCCAAAGACAGGCCTGAGGTGGCTGTTCCTTTTGACTCTCAAAGACCAGATCTCTGCACTTAGAAGATGGCATTAATATCCTTTGTCCTTAGCAGACATTTCAGAACAATAGGAAAAATTCCACTCACCATTAACACCATCTTGTTACATGATGTGGAGTGCTACCAATAAAAATAGTTCTCTTGCAATCATTTTTAAAGTGGAAATATGGTCACAGCCTCTCTTGTGCTGGATGAGAGGTCTGTGGAGTTTGTGGTACAGGCTGTGGTCCCAGAGGAAACACAGGTAAGTGACCAGAAAAGGCTGAACCAAGGCCCCTGGCCTCCTTAACTCCATGGTCTGATGAACAGGGTGAAGCAGGCTGGAGGTGATTAGTTGGATAAGTAGGGAATTCAGACTCCTGGTTTTCTTTACTAATGCCTTATGATAGGTTACTTTCTTTCTAGACAACTGGGACTACCTATAAACCAGGGTTTCTCGACATCGGAACTATTGACATTTGGGGCCAGATGACTCTGTGTCGTGGAGGCTGTCCTGTGCATTGTAGGATGGTTAGTACCTGACCTCTACTCATTAAATGCCAGTAGCACTCCTCAGTTGTAACCCCAGATGTCTCTAGATATCACCAAATATCTCTTGGGGAGGGATCGCCCACTCCTAGCTGAGCACCACTGCTGTAGACCGTACTAAAGCCAAGGCTGATCTTTTTCCTAGGAGAGTCTGGGTACTGATGTAGCAGGTACAATATTTTGAGCCACGTATTAAAGATGCATATCAAATTTAACTTACTTCGTATTTTTGTTCCACATTCTTATAACTCATTTCTGTATACTCCCTTTTGAGCCTTCATTCTTCCTGATGACAAAACTCCCTCTTTTAAAGTTTAAAGTCAGTCAATTCGGGATTCTTGTATTCTCTTTCCACCCCTGTGTTGACCGAAGAAGACTGGCGGGTTAAATATTATCATGGCACTGGTTGGGGAAGGGTGAGGACAAATTTCTATTCTTATGAAATGTATAATCCTTCTGGATGTTTCCTTCATGGATTACCAATGACTTAATGGGTCACCAGTGAACTTCATGAAGCCAGTGGTCATACCTGTCCTTATCTTATTTGACTTCACTTGGTTCCTCCTCGTCTGTAACAGCTGTATTCTCCTGGCTTCTGTGACCCTTATAGACTCTGGGTTTTCTTCCTCCCTGTCTGCTCCTTCTTTGTCTCTGTAGCTAAATCCCCTCTCTCCACATCCCTTAAAGTCAGAGTCTCCTGGGAGCACACTCAGAGAACCATGTACCATCAGCTGAGTTCTTCAAACCAAAGATCACAGAGTTATCCTCAGCCCGCCAGTCCCCCCACACTCCATCTAGCAGCATGTACTCTTGATCTCCAAAACATGACGTGACTCAGTTCACTGAATTTCCACTGCCACCATCTTGGTTCAGTTTGCCTGCATTCCCACAGTGGTTACCTACCTGATGTCTCCCCACTTCTTCTCTTACTCTCCTCACCCTACTATTCACTCATCACCCAACAGCCAGAATAAACTTTAAAAATATGTAAATCATCAGATCATGTCACGCCCCTTAAGCGTTCTGGTGGCCCCTGATCACGTGAGTGACATCCCGACTGCTAACCCTGACTTATGGGTCCTACCGGATCTCGCTCTTGGTGGAGAATGATGTCCAGCTTCACTCTCTGACCACCACCCTTTGCTCTACTTAACTCCAGCCACACTGGCTGCTTTAATGATCTGTTGCTGCCCAATAAACCATCCCGAAGTGTGGGGACTTGCAACAGCAACCATGGGTCTTCCTCACAGTTCCATGGGTTAGCTGGACTCATCTGGGAGGCTCGTCTCTGTCCCACTGAGGTGTCAGTTGGGGTTGCTCTTGTAGCTGCATTTGGCTGGGAGCTCTGCTGGTGCTGGAGACCTCCTCTCCCAGGACTGGGTCCTTAGCTGGAGGCCAGCCTAGTGTATGTTTCTCTCTATATGGTCTCTCCAGCATGTAGCCGGATCCCTTCACAAGTTGGGTCAGAGCTCCAGGAGGGTGAAAAAGGAAATTGCCAGAATCCTAGGCTCAGAACCAAAACACTGTCACTGCACGACATTCTCTTGGTCAAAGTAAGTCACGAAGTACCCACAAATTCAAGGAGTGGAAAATAGATGAAGAGGGAGCAGGTGCAGAGGTCCTATTTATTCCTTGGGGCCTCTGCACCTGTCTTTCCCCTTGGTGCTGAGTGTCGTTCTCCTTAAACTCAGGATAGCTGGCGCCTTCTTCCTATTCAAATCTCAGCTCATCTGCCCTCTCGTGAGAGTTGACCATGCAGTGAATGCCATCAGTCACCGTCACAGTACCCTCTGAACACTCTCTGCAGAGCATTATCACTCTTACTTTATCGATTTGTTTATTCACTTTTCACTAGACTCTGCCCTGGACTGAAAGCCCCATGAGGGCAGGAACCTGGCTGTTTGGTTTGCCCCGGATCTTCAGCCCTGGACCAGCTGGTACAGAGGAGGCAAAGACCCCCAGTCGATACGTGCGTTGAATTAGTGAATGCCAGAGGCCTCTCCACCCTGTAGACGTGAAGAACCCATCTTTATGAATGACACAGACTTGGGCTCTGCCCCTTCCTTGTTGTGTGACTGTGGGAGAAGTTACTTAACTTTTCTGTGCTTCGGTGTCTAAAACGGTGAAAATTAAGGGAACCCACCTCCTCCTCACAGGAATCGTAAGGATAAATGAGAACGATCAAACTTACCAAGGGACCTGGAAGTCCTCATTATTTTAGTGGAAAACCTAATTGAGTCCCTCCTCTTTACTTCCTTTCCCTGAGCTCCAAAACCAGGAGAGAAAATTCCAAGTAACTCTAGAAGGTAGGAATCATATTACATTGTGATCCTTAAAATGCTTTCACGTGACTGCCTGCTGGCTCCAGGAGAGAGTAGGTCCTTATCTTGCGTCCAGTGGTGCAGGGCAACCCGGCCAAGGTCAGGGAAGAACCAGAAGGTGTTAAGCCCACTCTCTGTTTTTCCAAGGAGCTCTGTGCTTCTGCTGCAAGGGCATCCAGACCACTGAGGTATTGTTTTCAGATCTGCATTCCGCCACAGGCTGCACTTGACCCTGGCTTCCTTACTTTTATTAAACTGTTCGGCCCATCCCAATTAGAGCCTTTGGAAACCACTGTACTCAATTTACCACCTAATTACTCTTACCTTGTTTGTTTAATGAAGCTTACCTAATGATTCTGGTGATTTTTATGAAATGTTAGGTGGAGATTTTACTTTTCACTTTATAATTTGTGATTTTTATATTAATGTTTTATAACCTTGGGCTCTTAATCATAAAGTCATAAGGAGCTTAATTGATTTGAAACTAACCATGCCCTGAAGTGTGTACATGTCAAATTGATTCAGATTGATCCAGTGAGTTTAAATAAAGCTTAGGCCAGAGAACATGATGGCACCTGATGGAAATTTTCCTAAAGTGCTTAACTTGGGCGACTCAATTACACTGCCATCTCAACACAGTAAATTATTGGAGAGATACTTTTTTTTTTTTTGCATTTATCACAGACTGAGAAGATAGGACAGTTTTAAAAAAAAGCCTCAGAAAAGTTAGACAAGTGTAAAATGTTCTATTCATAGTTCTTCCTTCTGGAAAGCTGTGGGGAGCTCACATTTTGAGGGCATGATGATTTGAAATATATATATGTATGTGTATATATATATATACATATACATATACATATACATATATATATATTTACATGTTTTGTTTCAAAGCCTGACAGTCAACATCACCATCTTAAGTTGAAAATGGTTGGAAATTAAGGGCTGATACTAGAAGCACTGGAAAAACACAAAAGTCATTTGGGATGAAAAAATAAAAAAATTTCCCTAAGGGATGATCAATACCAGCACTTTTCTATAGGAGACTTTCTGTGAGCGAATGAAGTCACAGGAGAAATCCTCAGTTATCCAGAATAGGGTGAGTTCAATTTTTGCATTGCTGCCAAATGACAGGTCAATTTAGTCCTAAGTGGCTCTAATTGGTGCCCTTTCCCTCTAGAGGCTGCATTCTTTTACCTGCCTCCCAGCAGCCCTCGCAAAGGTGTGAAACCCTTCTCGGGCTTCGGAAAATAGCAGACATAATTTCCCAGCGGATTCCTGTAAAGCAAATGAAACTGATTGCTGGGTACAGAGAGAGGAGCTTGACTCCGGGAAAGATGCAGTTCCCAGGGCTCAGGGCTCCCAGAAGTCCCAGCGGTGAACCGTCACACCGAATTTTTCTGTATCTGATCTCTCCAAAACTGTTTGCAAGCAGTTCCAGTGGTTCCTGACTTGCTTTTATATCTACTGTTCTAGGTCTTGCAAAGTCTGTCATTTTGCTTTAACTCTCTCTTTTTGGGAGTCTTCGAGGAAATGCTTCTTGGACTTGACCATCCGTAGACAGGCTTGTATGCCCCAGGCTCACTGCCACCACTCTCCTCAGTGGGGACGTTGTGGGCTTGTGTTCCAGCCCATGCTTCCTGCTGCGAGCCCCTGGGGGGCAGCATCCCTGTCTGCTCTCATTGCCCCTGTCCCCACAGCTGAGCACAGCATTTGCTAGCGCTTGCTCAGTGCGAACTTTTTATTTTTTTCTACAAAGTGCACAACCTTCGGTGGGATCTTGAAAGGTGTTTACTCCACAATCACCATCCCGCATCAAGACAGTGAAAATTTCCAGCCAGCCCAGAAGATTTCCTCATGCCCTCTCTCAGAGCCCCAACCCTACTCCTTCTGAAAGTAACCACTGTTCTCTTAGAACTGAACATTGATCTCCCTTGCATTTCTTGGATCTTTGAGCATGGGGACTGACCTACAGCAGATTCTGCTGGGCTCTGTGGGAGAACACCCTTCCCACCGGCTGCTCCTTCCTCCGACTGGAGGTGGCAGAAACACTGGTGCAGCGCGGTTCCTGGGAGATGGGGAACTCCTCCGATCAGCAGTTTTGGCTCAAGGACTCCCCACTAGCCTTGCCGAGCTTCCTTAGAACTACAAGGTCCATTCCTTTCCCCCTTCCTTCCATCCCACCTCTCCCTCACAAGGAGCAGACATGCATCACAGTCTGATGGTTCCCAGCCCTTCCCGGTGATCTCCCTATTTTCCCTCAGAGATATTTGCCTTAATCATCTCTTGGTCATTTAATCTTGGCAGCTCCTTGGAGGGCCCAGACTAACACAACGGTTTATTCTTCTCTGTAGGCTTCTTTTGCTCATCATTAGGGCTCTGATTCTTCATGTCATTGCGTGTGGTAACAATTCATTCTTCTTTTTTATTGCTACGTAGTCTTCCATTGCATGAGGATGCCAGCAAATCAGTTCGCTCTTCCCACCTTGGTGGGCATTTGTGTTGCTCTCTGGTGCTGGCTATTATGGGTAAAGCTGTTATGGACATACTTGGAGTGATCCTCTGGTGGGCATGTGCCTTCATGTCTCTCGGATGTGTACTTAGCTGTGGGTTGCCTGGGGTGTAGAGTAGTGCATGTTTCGTTTTAAGAGATACTTCAAAACAATTTTCCAGAGTTCTACCAATTTACTTTTCCACGCTTGTAAAGTATTTACTGAATGAATGAATGCAGAGCAGAAAGGTCTTTTATTTATTTGTTTATTTATTTATTTTTTTTCAGAAGGGTCTTTTTAGAACGTAATTTTATCTCAGCTGCTAACACACACAAGGCTTTCCATGGTGCCCCACTGTGATGGATAATGTCCAAATTCTAAACTTACAAGCTGTAAAAGGCCCTGCATGTGTAGCCCTTGTGTGACTCTCCAGTGTCATTCTCACCACCGCCAGCACTCAGCACTCGGTACTCAACACCCAGGACCCAGGACCCAGCACCCAGCACCCCAGCACCCAGCACCAGCACCCAGCACCCACACCAGCACCAACGACATATATTTCATTTACACTGAAGTTCTCATCTTCAAATATGCTGTCATCTTTCTCTTCTCCAGGGTTTTGCACATACTGGGCCCTCTGCCTTGAACACCTCATCTTTTTTTTGTAATTATTTTCCTACTTTGTCTAGTAGATGAGTTAGAAATGCTTTTGATTGCAAGCAATGAAAAAAAATTGGACTTAAGGGGTTCAAATAGTGGCTCATTTTTGGGTCACATAACAGGAAACATGGAGGTAGGCAGCCCCTAGCATGCTTCAGCAGCATGCTCACGACAGGGCTGGCTCTGTGCCATTTTCTTTCCTTTTGTCTCCATCCTGTTCCCTCATGGTCATGAAGAGGCTGCTGCAGCTCCAGACATTATACCCACCTTCAAGGCAGGAAGAATGTGAAAGGGCTAAACCAGCCTTTTCTGTCTCATTCATGAGAAAAGTAAACCTTTTTTTTCCCCAGAAAAACCTCCAGCAGACTTCTGTTAGAGACGCATTGGCTGAAATTGGTCATGTAGCCCCCTCCGGCTTCAAGGGAGGCCAGGAAGCTTCTAGCTCTTCAAGCCTCCATTGTGGTGGACAAGAGGAGAAAGGATTTGGAAGTGGCTGTTGAGTGAACCTACCCACAGTGTGTTCCTCAGGAAGCCAACTCCAGCTCACCCTCCTGGTCTCAGCCTGGCTGTCCCTTCCTCTTGGAAGCATTCCTTGATCCCCCACCTTTTTTGGACTAATTTAGATGTTTCACCATCACATTGGTCTCTCGAGTTTCCTCTAGTCTTAAATTTATTTGCTGAACCTCACCTCAACGTATGTGTTAAATCAAGTCCTTCAAAAACAAACAAACAAAAACAACATGAAATGACATAAAGCGTGATAAATATATACATGGATCCCACTGAATCCTCACCTCAGCCAAAGTTTTATCTGTTTTATTATCCAGTCTCTGTGCACTCAGAAAGCCACAAGGCTTCTGGGAAGTCCTGACTGCTTTCCTCCCACTGGATGAACTCCCAGCAAAGTGTTGGTAAACTTGTATCCACCATTTGTACCTGTTAAATACCCACCAATCCAGCTCTTTGAAGCTATAAAATCCCCTCTTTCAGGGGCAATCTAATTTAGCAGGTAAGTCTTTGGACTCTGGACTCAGAAGACCGGGGTTCAAATCCAGACACTGCCTTACCAAATACATGGCAATGGGCAAGTCCCTGAAGGCCGCAGGGCCTCAGTTGCTTCATCTGTAAAATGAGGATAATAACAGCACTGACCTCCCATGGTTGTCATGAGGAGGAAATGAGTTAGTTCTGGAAACCCTGGCACAGGACAAGTGCTCAGTCTGCATTGGCTTCCTTATTCCCTCGGAGTCATCTTTACATCTGCTGTCCCCCCCTTCTTTAAACTCGTTAGTGAAATGCCTAATGCAATCACTGCCTAAATCAGTGACTATTACATTTCCTTGGAGAAATCTGCAGTCAGGTGGGAGAGCTCCAACAGGCAGCCAAGGAACTAGAACACAGTAGCTGGCATGAATCGCGTGCTTGCACTGTGCCCTGCATAGATTAGCTCGTGGCTTGCTCCCACCAGGCCATTGCATTTTTCCTCAGATGAGGAATCGGAGTCTTGGAATGGTTTGTCCATTACAGTGTCCCGGCAGGGGAACAAGTGCAGGTGTGTCTCATCATCTAAAGCCAAGGTGCCTCACCATCATGTGTAGCTGAATTTGTGACACCGAATGGGCTGGGCAGCCCCAGAAGGCACCAGGTGTCCTGGAATTCAGAGGTGGGAGAAGTCCCAACCAATCTGGACATTTCCCAAGGACTCCATGGACACGTGAGACATAGCATGGAGGGTGGGGCAGATTTTTGCCAGGTTGCCAGGAGGAAAGGTAGGAATACCAAGAAAGGCTTTTTTAGATGAATGGAACAACAAAAGCAAAGGCCCAAGTTCCAAAAGTACAGAGTATTTGGAGAGAAATGATGGTTAGGAGTATAGGCTCTGCCATGGGCAGAATCTCGGCTCAAATCCCAGCTCTGCCCATTACCAGCTGTGTGACCTTAGTTCCGTTGCTTCACCCCTCTGCCTCGTCTCCTCATTTGTAAAAATGAGAACAAGAAAAGCACCTCCCTTGACGTGGCTGGGGAGGACGAAGTAAGATGAGTGCTGTGGGAACGCTCCACCAGTGCACCGCCCAGGCTGGTGGTCAGCAGGCTCACCTGCTTTCTGGAGATTAGGGTAAGAACAGAGGAAGCTGCTTTTGAGGTTTCTCTGTGATTTAAGTAAAAATGTTGGAAGCGCTGTTCCTCTTGATTTGCTCTCCCAGCAAATGACAGTGTGAATCATGCTGCGTGCTGTCTCTTAGTCTGGTTTCTGCAACTTGCCCAGATCAGCAAAATGCAGATAGAAATACAACCATTAAAGAAAAAAAAGAAAGAAAGAAAGAAAGAAAGAAAGAAAGAAAGAAAGAAAGAAAAGAACGACACTCATCTAAGTACCTGATTACAAATATTTGGCTTCAGCAGATATTTCAGACTCTTGCCTCAGGGAAGGACAGAGAAGCTGCTTTCTGGGAGAAAGTCTACAGACTTCGTGTCCAGCCACTACTCTTTACCGGTCACTGACAAGACCCCAACGTCAGCCCCGTGGGGGAGGGAATATCAGAAGAAAAGAAACAGGAGTGGTGGAAAAAAAAAAAAACTTTTATATTTCCTTCTCTTTTGAGTCAGCTGGCATGTGGTCAACAAACTGCTTTGAAGGACCTGCTACATCTCAGACTATCCTTCATGAACTAGCTCTGTGTTCATAAAAATCGATGCTGAATTTTCCAGCCATCCCTACCCTTACCCTGCTCCCGCCCCTATTCTCCCCTAGGAGATCTAAGGAGAATTTAATCCATATGGTTTTGATTCCCTCACTCATCAAAATGCAGTTTCCCAAGAGCCATTTGATCTCCAAGATGTTATATGAGTGTCTTTTTGTATTTTATTTTTTCCCTTAGAAAAGAAAAGGCGACAGTTTGCCAAAAGAAAATGAACTCCAAAACCCCCCGGGGTCTGAACTAGGTTCAAGCATTAGTTCCAGGGAAGCCAGAGGGGATGTTGCTTAGTCAGAGGGCTCGAATATTCTCTTTAGAAGCCGGGTGAATCCAGGTAAAGTGAGGAGACTTCTTTTCCTCTCGTTTCTTGTGTGCGCACCTGCATGTGTGTGCGCGCAAACGTGTGTGCACGTGTATGCGTGTGCGCATGTGCGCGTATGCGCGCGTGTGCGCATGTGCGCGTGCGTATGTGCGCGCGCATACGTGCGTGTGTGTGCGTGTACGTGCGTGTACGTGCGTGTACGTGTGTGCCCACGCTGCCAGCTCTTCTATCCCGATAACTGAATGATAATACCGTGGATTAAGTAGCTGCTGAGTGCCAGGCACTGTGGTAAGTGATTTATTAGAATTTTCTGATTGGGTCTTTATAATCACCCTCTGAGGGATGCACTCCCTCTCTCCCTCCTTCCTCCTTCTTCCCGTCCCCCCTCGTCTCCTTCCTTCTTTTATGTACCAGATATGTACTGAGCACTTAGTCTGTGTCAGGCTCTATTCTAGGGTCTGGAGACACAGTCGTGAGTAAAACAAAATAAATCCCTGCGTTTGTGGAACATACATTCTAGTTTATGTGCAATTAAGCAAACGAATAGCTTCAGGTAGTGCCAGCGTGGTGAGGAAAATCAAACACAGAGGTGGCAGAATGACGCCAGCCCTGTTTTATTTGCATGGGTGGTCAGGGAAGGCCTCACCGAGCTGAGAGCTGAGGGACACCAAGGATCAAGCTGCAAAGAGACAGAGGGAAGAGCGAGGGCTAAGTTCCAAAGTAGGAACACGCTTGGCACCTCCAAGGAGCAGACTGAGGGTCAGCATGCTGGCCCTGGAACACTCAGGGCTGAGAGTGGACGTGAGAGGAAGCTGGGCCAGGCACTGAAGGCTTCACGGGCCACAGTGGAAACCTCTGGAGCTTAGGCAGCAGAGGCCAGGCCATGATTCTGTGTTACACCATTGCTCTGGGTTCTGGGTGGAGAAGAGGTTGGGAGGGCCAAGACAGGGATAAGGAAGCAAGGAAGCTACGGCAGACCTCGGGGTGTGCGTCTCTCTCCCCTTCCAAACGCCGGAACCAACAGACAACTGTCTGCAATCGGGCTCCACTGCCCACTAATGGCACCTCAGGGATTGGATCCTGAGGGTGCTTGTCATAGTTAATAGTGGCTCAGACCAACACGACAGTAGGGAGAGATGTGCTTGGATTCTGGAAATCTTTCACAGGTGGGCTTGCTGATAGATTGCACATGAAGGAGGAGAGGGAGTAATCAGGGACAGCAAGGAGGTTAAGCTTGAGCCACCTTGGCAGCTTGGGGGGTAATCATCCCCATTTTACAGGTGACAACATGGAGGCCCAGAATAGTTGAATCACCTGACAGATCCCATTGTAAGGGGCAGAGTTAAGACTCAAGCCCAGGGCCTTCTATCTCTTCGAGTTTATCTCTCAGTTGCTCTTTCACAACTCAAGGTATGCCCTTGGACTGTGCTGGGCAGTTGTGTTAAAGGGAATGAACTCAGCACACATTTTTCCAGACATCACTGTGGCTTCCTAGCCCTTTAGAGTGTGCTTGTGTTACTTCCTCAGGAGAATCCATAAACAATGCCTGTTGTCTTTACATCAAGGTTTTTCTATTTTAAAACAAGCAGAATATGCACAGGATTGCTTCTCCCTTTACTGATTTAATTTTATTTTCAACAATTCGTGTCTGCTGTATACAAAATAGGAGTTTGCTAAATGTTGTTGATGGACTAAATGCCCATATGAGTGCTGCTACTTGTATTTTATGGTCAAGCCTTTCATCCATCCATCCATCCGTCCATCCATCCATCCGTCCATCCATCCATCCAACGCTTCTGAATACCATTCCGCATGTTAAACAGCATGTTAGGGACTCAGAATGAACAAAACAAATCTCTGCTCTCAAACAGCTTCGGATCTGGTTAGGTGTGAGCGTGTGTATGTGTGTGAATGTACAATATGAGGGACTGTTGTGTGAATAAATAATCTTGATACATGAGAAAACCCTTTAATGGAGATAATGTATGTACAAAGTACTGTGAGTCCACAGAAGATGAGAATTTTTGTTCTTGGGGCAGCTGGGGGAGTGTGGATTTCGTTAGAGATGGCTGGCTTCATGGAGAAGGTGACATTCCAGCTCAGACTGAGGACAAGGAAAGGAATTCTCTAGGAATTGAGTGGAAACCTGAAGGTGATTGTGTTGAAGGGCATGTATTCCACCTTTGCACCCCTTCCCCAAGTTAGAAGGAAGGCTGGGGTAGGAGGGGACTGCTGGGGGAGGTGGAGAGAGCAGGTTAATACATGTCCCCAAATCCCTATGTTCATCTTTCTGCAGATGGTATTGATGATGATGGTGGACAGGACAGTTCTTCCCTGTGTTCTTCCCGCTTCTTTGAGTAGCTGTCCTGATACTTATGTGGGATCTTCCTTCACCCAGCCTACGTCCACATGTTGTAGGAGGGGCCAACCCCAGCCTGGCTGATTGGAACACTACATTCCCTTGGTCATAGTGACCATACGATCCTTGACATGCCAGTCAGAGCCCAAGAGACTCAATTCTAGGATTTTCATTAGAATTACTGAAGTGGGATTCTGCTTTTCTGCTGGATTTGTTGTTGGAAGGGTGTGGTCCAGGTTGCCGCTGACAGTCACTTTGCAATCACATGGAGCTTAAAATACGGCCAACACCAAGGAGCAGAGTCAAGATAGAGAGGGAAGCTGGTTCCTTGTGACATCCTCTGACCCCTGAATCAATTGATACCTGAAGCCAGCCTTAGCATAGGTAATGAGCCAATAGATTTCCTTTTTAGCTTTAGCCACTTTCAGTTGGATTTCTTCTAGTTTGTACCAACAGAATTCCAACAATACGGTGGCCAATAATACTTGAAAAGTCATGGCTCTAGGGAAAGCTTTTGTTTTTCCCACCAAAAAAGTTTTGGGATGCAAAGAAGGGATGAAAAAAGGAATTTGGGGCATGATGGCCAGCAGTGCAATTGGGAAGGTAGAATATGGTGGCCTCTGATTTTAGATCATCTGTGTTCTTCTCGCTAATGTTAACCACTTCAGTGTCCCTGGGTGGAAGAATACTGCAGTGGCACATTTCACTGGACAGAGTTTCATAATTTCAGCACAGATTTCTGTTGTTGATGGTGGAGACTTCTTTTCTTTTTATAACTATAGTACAATATCAATATCAGGAAATTGACATTGGTACAATGTGTGTATATCCTTCCAAGCCATTTTCTCATGTGCGGATTCCTGTATCCAGCACTGCAATCAACATATAAAACTGTTCCATCAGAATGATCTCCCTTATGCTACCTTTTTAGTCACATAGTCCCCCTTCCTGCCACCCCTTAAACCCTGGCAACCATTAATCTATCTTCATCTCTATAATTTCATCATTTCAAGAGTGTTATGTATCAGTTGAAGTATATTGTATATAACCTTTTGAAATTGTCTCTTTTCGCTTAACACAGTGCCCTTGAGATCCATCCAAATTGCTTGATGTGTCAATAGTCTGTTCTGTTTTGTTGCTGAGTAGTATTCCAGGGTATGGATATCACACAGTTTGTTTCACCTGTTAGGGGAGATTTTGGTTGTTTCCAGTTTGGCCTATCAAGAATAAAGCTGCTGTAATTATGAATGGAGATGCTACAGGCTTTTCTGTGGACATAAATTTTTATTTCTCTGAGATCAGTCACCAAGAGTGTAATTGTTGGGTTGTGTGGTTGTTACACATTTAATTTTAGAAGAAACCACTAAACTTTTCCAGAATGTCTCTGCTATTTTATATTCCCAGTAGCACTGTATACAAGTTCTAGTTTCTCTGCATCCTTGTCAACAACTGGTGTCGTCACTATTTTTATTTTAGCCACTCTGATAGATGTGTAGTGATGCCTTATTGTGGTCTTAATTTTCATTTCCCTAATGGCTAGTTATATTGAACATCCTTTCATGTGTTTATTTGACATCCATATATCCTCGTCAGTGAAATTTCTCTTCATGTTCTTGGCCCATTTTTTTAATTAGCTTATTTATTCTTTTATTGTTGACTTTTGAAAATTCTTTAATGTATTCCAGATAGGAGTTTTTTGTCTGAAATGTGGCTTATATTTCCCTCTAGTCTGTGGTTTGTCTTTTTCATCCTCTTCACAACATCTTTCCCAGACCAGAAGTTTTAAATTTTGTGAAGCCCAATGTGTTGATTTTTTTTTTCTTTTATGAATTGTGCTTTTCATCTCAAGTTTAAGAACTCTTCTCCAAGCCTTAGGTCCTGAAGATTTTCTCCTGTGTTTTCTGCTAATAGTTTTAGAGTTATATGTGATCATTTACATATAAGGTGTGAGATACAGGTCAAGGTCAATTTTTTTTTGTTTTTTTGTTTTTTTGTTTTTTTTTGCCTATTGGTATGCAATTATCCCAGCTCCATTTGTAAAGACTTCTTTCTCCAGTGAATTGCTTTTGTACCTGTGTAAAAAATCAGATAGCCATACCTGTGTTGGTCTATTTCTGGAATCTCTGTTTTTTTCCATTGATCTATGGGTTTGTCTCTCCAATAAAGCACATAGTGTTGATTATTGTAGCTATATAATGAGCCATACAATCAGAATGATTCCTCACACTATATTCTTTTTCCAAATTGATTTAGCTTTCTAGTTCTTTTCCTTCCCATATCAATTTTAAAATAAGCTTGCCTTATCTGTAAAAAATGTTGCTGGGATTTTGATAGAGGTTGCATTAACCCTGTGTGTCCTTTCAGAAAGAATTGGTATTTTTACTATGTTGAGTTACCCAATCCATGAACATTGTATGTCTCTCCATTTATGTAAGTGTTCTTTGATTTCTTTCTTCAGTGTTTCATAGTTTTCACATAAAACTTCTGTACATGTTTGGTTAGATTTATACGTATTTTCTTTTCTTTAGTGATTTAAAATTATATTGTATTTTAAATTTTGGTTTCCATGTGTCCATTGCTAGTATATAAAAATACAATTGATTTTGTATGTTTACTTTTATCCTGCAAAGTTGCTGAACTCATTTACTAGTTGTAGGGGGTTTTCCTAGATTCCTTAAGATTTTCTATGTTGCCCATCATGTCATCTGAAATAGGGACAGTTTTATTTCTTCCTTTTTTTTTTTTTTTTAAAGATTTTATTTATTTATTTGATAGAGATAGAGACAGCCAGCGAGAGAGGGAACACAAGCAGGGGGAGTGGGAGAGGAAGAAGCAGGCTCATAGCAGAGGAGCCTGATGTGGGGCTCGATCCCATAACGCCGGGATCACGCCCTGAGCCGTAGGCAGACGCTTAACCGCTGTGCCACCCAGGCGCCCCTATTTCTTCCTTTTTGTAAGTGGGGGCTTCTTGTACTTTTCTAAGTCAAAAGTAATGGTTTAAATAATCACTGAATTAAAGACTATTTTGAGTTCAGAGGATCCTAGAGGTCACATGATTTAATTAACCTCATTAAGCCTCTGCTTCTTCAAAGTAAAGATAATCAGGGTATGCATCTCATAAGGGTGTGGGCTGTTAAGCTCTGATGTAGACTTGTGTGCATTTCAATAGAAATACCTTATTTTGAGTAGCTTCAGTGATAGGAGTTTACCATCTCATTCTAGGGAATCCAAGTTGTACATCTTTATAAAATTATATGTTTTAAATATATAAATTGTTTCAATCTCTCTCTCTCTTTGTCTCAGTTTCCTCTTTTGTAAAGTGGAGGTAATAATAGTGTCTACCTCATAAGGTGATTGTGGAAGATGAAAAGAATAAGGCCATGGCCCTTCCAGATTCACTCTCCACCCTTTTCCATTCTGCTATGTCTGGGAGGCTGACCTGAATGGTCATGGGTGACACTGCTTTCAAGTTTCTGAAAGGTTTCAGCCCATGAGAAACATTAGGTTGGAGCAGGAGAGGAGGGAGGTCAGGTTCACTTCTGCAGGGTCAATGTGAACTGGCTATGTCCTGCCATTAAAGGCCCTGGCCTTTGCCTGTTGGCCCTCTCTATGGGATCTGGTAACTGCTCTGTGTCCTTATGGCTTTAGGCCAGGGAAGGGGGAGTGACAACCCCATTTTTACTGACACCCAGGTGCTGCACTCTCTCTGTGGTTTCTCAACATCTTGCCCACACCTTTGCAAATGGTCTCTCTATTGAGCTCTCAAAATTCCCATTTTGAGTGTGCACTCTGCTTTTGTTGGCCCTGACTGACTCACTCCAAGGCAGGACCTAGAACAGAGCCCAGCACACAGCAAGTACTCCATAAGGTCTCCTGCTGTTGGTTTGGTCATCTACAAAGCAAAGAAGTAAACACAAGATGGATGTGTGGTTTGACCATTGATTTCATTATTTGAGTTCTTCTTTCTTTAATCAGATGATGTGGTTTTACTCTCGTGAGTTAGTAGTGGCTTTGATGAATGGTGGGCCCTCCCATCTAAGTGCCGCTAGGAAAAATGGCTTATGGACACAATATACAATCCCCAGTCATCACATTGAACTTTCATTTATCCAGGATCCTGACTCCCCTTATCATAACCTCAGGACTCTTAACTATAATCCAAGAAGTTTCCTATTCATGCTAATATAATTTAAGCAAACCAACTGTAATTAGAGCTTCTGCTAGGGTCCATGTGTTTTATGAACTGATGTCCAAGAAATTCATAACCCCCTATGTGAGGTATTGGACATGAGGCCTTTGGAAGATAGTTAGTTTTAGATGAAGTCATGAGAGTGGGGCCCTCATGAGAGGATTGGTGTCCTTATAAGAAGAGGAACAGAGACCAGAACTCTCTCCTTTTCTCTACCATGTGAGGCCACAGCAAGAAGTTAGCCATCTGCAAACAGGAAGAGGACTTTTGCCAGAAATCAAATTGGCCAGCACCTTGACCTTGGAATTTGCAGGTGCCAGCACTGTAAGGAGTTAATATCTGTTGTGTAAACCACCCAGTCTAGTATTTTGTTATAGCAGCCTGAGCTGACCAAAACAATGTAAATATTTCATGTGTGTGTAATGAGTGTGAACTCTTCTGCTCTGAGAGTTCACTGTGGATGAGGTACTAGGCTCACTGCTCTACATGAACGGCTTCATTCAATTTCCATAGTAACACTTACAGCTACTTGTATTAGGGATTACCTTCATTTCTTAGTAGGAGACCAGAAATAACAGTTATTTTAAAAGATACAAATTTTTCTCACACACACAAAAAGCCTATAACTTGCCAGCCATGAGCTTAATAGTAGCTCCATGATCATCAGAGTCTCAGGCTTCTTTTGTTTTTCTTCATGGGTTTCATCTTCAAGGTTACCTCATGGTACAGTATGGTTGTTGTAGCTCCTGCCATTATGTCTTTATTCCTGCCAATGAGAAAAAGGAGGAAATCCAACAGATTTTTTTTTAAGTGCCTGCTTGCTGTATGAACATGCTTTACAACTAGTGCTTCCCCAGAAATTCTACCCAACAACTTCCCTTTACATCTCATGGGCTAGAGATTGCTCCCATGGCCACACCTAGCTACAAGGGAAGCTAGTCAAGGTAGTCTTTTAGCTGGGCTCACTGTGGCCCTCTGTAATGCCAAGACTCTCTTACTAAGAAAGAAGGGGAGAGTAATATAAGGTAGGCATTCTCTGCTATGGTACTGCCTTTGTCTTCATTTTACCAATGAGGAAACAGGTCTGAGAGTCAGGCATCTTGCCCAAGACCACACCAATGATCAGACAGAGCCAATAGCCAGAGGTCTGCCTGACTCCAGTGCCCACGTTCTTCACCTCTACATGCTGATGGTAAAGTTTGCCCAAGAGGAAAGGCTGGAGCCTAAGTAGGCAGCCCTGTGTGTGCTCAGATGTCTCCACTGCCATTGTATGGACACCTGCTGAATGGGTCCAGAGTTATAAACGATTCTGGCTTGTGTCCAAAACTGACTCAGAAGGTTTTCCAGAGGGAGCCCTTATGTAAATGGAGAACTGTCTTAACTTGTTTGCCTGTCTCTCCTTCCTGGTAGACTGCAGGCTTTGAGGGGACTATCTTATTCACTGTTGTATGTCCAGTAGCCAAAACTGTGCCTCGAGCCCCTCAGGGACCCAGTCAGCATTTGTTGAATAAACGAAGGGAGCGAGTGAGTGAACTAATGAACTTGTATATAGCTAACAATCGTGAAAACAAGTCAACTTGTTTTTCCTGTATGGTGTTTACCACCAACTGACCAACTGTGTCGAAACCACCGTGTAAGAGGTAAACTCTCCCCGAGAAAACCACCCATTGTCAACTGTGAGTCCCAAGAGTGTCAATCTGTGAGAATTAGCATGTGTAGCCCTCATGAGATCTGTTTTTTTTTTCCTGGCAGATTTCTGAATATCCTTTTTTTCTGATTGGCCTATAAAGTGCACTAAGGAATTATGCTAATGCTGGTATCTCTCCAACCACATCCTACTGAGGATTGAATCTATTTTTCAAAGACAAAACTGAGTTTTAATTTAGTGTCCCCATGACATTTTCCCTTTTAAGCACATGAAGGATGCTCTGCAAAGGGAGAGGTCTTGGGAAATCTTTCACGGATGGCTACACTTCACGCCTGGGTGGAGTAACCCTCAGCACGCCAGCTTTCAATTAGAAGTAAATAAATGGAGACAGCTTTGCAGCGTGCCCGAAAGTCTGAAAGATCAACCCGGGGCCTTGGGCCTCGATTTCTCCCACTGTGGCTGAAAATTTTCATTTACATTTTTTTTGGCATTTTCCGAGCCACTTTTATGTGCTAGATTTAACCTTTAAGACTTTCCTTCTTTCTGCCACTTATTCCCCCACCCCAGGCTTTGAGAATGCCGTGAGCCTGGAGGCACCTTTGGGGAACAGGGACAGTCTCTTTTTCCACACAGGTGGATTCTGAACAGAATTCTCTAGATGGGAGTTTAGCCCTATTGGGGCCAAGTAATGGAGTGTTTTGTTTTTTTCTCTGTGATTGTAATTCTGTTTGAAGTTGGGTAGATGGGGACATGTGTCTCCTCTGCCTACCACATCCTAAGGCACAGGTGGATTGGTATTCTAGGGCATGCTCTGGGGAGGAACTCCTTGCTATGTCATTTCCCCACGTTTTGAGACCTGAGAGGAAGGTCCTGGCATCATTTGGAGATTTTTCTATAGGGAACTGTATCAATTAGTTGTTGCTGTGCCACAAACCACTCCAAAACTTAGTAGCTTAAAACAAGACCATTTACTTAGCTCACAATTTTGTAGGTCAGCATTTTGAGCTCCCCTCAGCTGGTCAGTCCCCTGGTCTAGGCTGGGCTTGGCTGATCTCAGGTGGTCATGGTCAACTGGTGAGTTGGCATCGTTGGGATGACTGAGGCTGTGGGATGATTGGGATGACCATGATGGCTTTGGCTGGGATGACTGAAGCCACAAGGGCCCTATCATCCAGCAGGCCAGCCTGAACTTGCTCACATGGTGGTAGGATTCTGAGAGCAAGTACAGGAGAGTGTAAAGTCTCTTGAGGCCTAGACTTAGAACTGGCATGATGTTACTTCCACAGCATTCCACTGCTGAAAGCAAATCTAGCTCCAATGCTAGGAGTGGAGAAATGGACTCCACCTCTTGATGGAAAGAGCTACAAAGAGTTTTGGCCACTTTTGCAATCTATAGCGGGGAGTGATTTTCAAAATGTGCTTTTCAAGTTGTAGGGCTTCCGTAGAAGAGCCGCAGGAGCCAACATAAGGTCAAGATTCATGTTTGGGCTGCCCCTCCCAAGTTCAACCAGAGTAAATCACTTTTATCTGCAGGTTATATTGGACATCCAAGTAACATTTCACTTGAACAAAAGTTGTCATGGTAAAAAGACATTTAAATACCAATTAGTTAGAAGTAACTGTCAGGATCTCTGCTGTATCTCTCTGCCCTCTGTGACTCATAGAATTGCGCTTCCTGCTTTCTGGTGAAAGAGAAGTTATGCTTAGAAGGAGGAAGAGTCTGTACTTGGCCATTCACTCATCATTCTTCCCACCTCCAGTTCCATGCAATCTCAGTTTAAAGAGTAAGTAGAAGACAGGGACGCCTGGGTAGCTCAGTTGGTTAAGCGGCTGCCTTTGGCTCAGGACATGAGCCTAAGGTCCTGGGATCGAGTCCCACATTGGGCTCCTTGCTCTACAGGGAGTCTGCATCTCCCTCTGCCTGCCACTCCCCCTGCTTGTGCTCTTTCTCTCTCTCTGAAAAATAAATAAAATCTTTAAAAAAAAAAAAAGTAGGTAGAAGACAATCATGCATAATAGAGGAGTCTAGAGCCTGAAGCCAGACTTTCAGGGTTCAAACTCTAGCTTCCTTAGTTGCATTATAGCCTTAGGAAAATTAGTTAACCTCTCCAAGCACCTCTCCAATTTCTTCATCTATCAGTTGGGAATGAGAATCACAGCACATACTTCTTAAGATCGTTGTATGGATTGAATCAGATAACATAACTGGTACAGCATAAAATTTATTCAATACATGTTTACTATTGTTGTTGTTGTTGTTATTATCATGTAGTCTCCAAATTTCCTTAAAGTTCCAATAGACGATGCATCTATGAGATTCTGGTTGGCAGTGTTTGTTTTTACTCTAATTGAGAGTCCAGTTCCCCGTTGCTAGGTGATCTGGTTTGGGATTTTTTTTCTAGGAAGGCATTAAACAAAACAAAACAAATCTCTGCCTACTGACCTGCTACCAAATGGTAAAATTTAGCTGTTGGAGATTCACTCCCTTGTCTTAAGAAATTAGGTGTTCTTATTCATTAATAATTAGTGTGAATTGGTCTATTAGATCTTTTTCTTCTGTGAATATCAGGCTGAACCTAGGCACTGAGAAAATGTGCACTTTGATGGAAAGTTTTGAAGAGGAGGGAAATGTAATGTATATGTGTGAGAAGAAGGGGATAGGTTGGACAGGCCACTTGGGGAGTGGAGGGGATCAAGGAGCAAGGAGGTTGGTGCCTAGATGAAGGAAGAGACCCATTAGGTTGGAGGGAGAAGAGCCAAGAGGCACTGGTCCTGCTTTCCTGCTGTGTCTGGAGCTGAGGGTCTTTGTTTGTGGAGCACATGGAAGGATAATGCATCCTCCAGCCTCACCTCACCCATCATGATCCTCAGATGTTTCAAGCCGCCCCAGACTGTGCAGTAATATTCAAAAGCACCATGGCCACCATCCAACAGGAAGGCACTCTATGGCCCTGGATGATGGAGGAGCTGGGATTTTCCCACACTCCCATGGGGCAGGTACCTTTGGTTTCTCAGGGAGAAGAGTCTGCCCCACAGTGACACTGAGCAGGCTGCCCATCAGGTTGGCCCTGCCCGACAGGATCCCGATGTCACAATCACTCAGCCATCGAGGCTTCCACTCGGTTAGGCCTTGGTTAAACAGGCTCCAGCTTGCCACGCCGGGCCATAGACTGCAGGCCTGATGGAAAAGGTCGGGCAAGATGGGCCCCAGACTGACTCTTCGGATGCTACACCTAGACTGGGGGTGCACAGAGTGGTGGTGCCTCATCTTGAGATGACAAGAGTGGCCGGGAGAACAGCTTGGACTCGGGGGGGGGCGGGGGCGGTGACCGTCGAACTCAGCAATTACCTGGCTTTCTCAGGTAACAGGTAGGGGTGTGCCTGGCTGTAAGCCCACTGTCGAAATGGAAATGCGCCACCCTTCTTTAAAACTGTATTTTTGTACCAGACATAAACTGGAGAGCCATGCTGACCTTATGGAGGGGGCTTTTGTTTTTCAGAAGGATTTGCTATAGAATTCCTTTATCTGGCAATTCTCCTATAACTTTTAAGAACTGCACTTTTTCCTTTTTGGGCAGGGTCTGTCATTTTTGTTCAGCAAGTAATCTGTGTACATTATGGAAAAATCTGAGAAAGAGCAGATAAGTAAAAGTTTTGTTTGGTGTGAAAAATTACTTGTAAATAATTATTTTTAAATTCTCTCTCTTTCTCCATGGCTTTCTGTTGAAAGCATAGCCTGTCATTTGTTTCTATAATCCCCTATTGTTGGGCATTTAGGAGTGTGGTTTTTGCAGGCTTCCAGCACCTGCAAAAATCCCTATGGGATTAAGCTTCAGTTGCCTTCCCTGGTTGCTGACGGATAACTCACCCTTTGTTAACTGCCTGCCCAGTGCCTGTCTCATTTCCCCACATCCCTGCTCATTTCCCCTTCAGCTCCCAATAAACCACTTGCACTTAAATCTTTGTCTCGGAGGCTGTTTCTCAGAGAGCCCACACCAGTGCAGTGATTCATGCCCTTCGGGGTTGTATTATGCCTCCCTTTTCCAGTGTTTGACTTGGATACCCCTTTTCAGGAGCAAGTCTCTTGTCTGATGTGGGGTAACCAGAGGTCAGGCTCTGTGGATTCTCGGAGGCCAGTTTGGCTGTGGCTCCTGGGTTTGGCAACTCAACCTTTGGCCTCCCAAGTTTCTCATTCTTTTGCTGCCCAATTTATGTGGACTTCCGCCAAGGCCCACTTGTCACTGATGGCTAATCCTTGTTTTTCCTCATCATTTGTCCCTGAGTTAATCCTCTCTTAGAATTTTGCGATCTCCTCTCTAGGCTTCGCTTATCAATAAATCGTCAGCAGCCTCTGCTCCTCAGCCTTGGCCTGGAAGCAGGAGGCCCTGTCCGCACTGTGACGTAGGTGAAAAGCTTGTTTGGGGATTCTCTTTACCCTGCTCCAAACGCCCTGCTGCTTCTTATAATCCTCCCTGGAAAGAATGTTTTGTCATCGGGCTGTCCCCTGAAGCTACCTCATCTAAGCAGAGAGTTTGGGGGTTCTTTTCTTTTTCTGCAAAGCATTGCTCGCATTCTTTAACTTTGATCAAAGGATGGATGCTTTCCCCTCCATCCCCCCATACTTGCCATTTTGATGGTCCAAAGTCTCGGAACCCTGCCAAAGTGTGCAAAGTAGAACATACTAACATACGCAAGAGCTTGCCATGTCTTGATGCGCTCCTTGTTGAACGGCATTTATGATCTGGGGACCTTAATCCAAAGACATGAATGTAAAGGTGGGCATTTCAGGCACTATGGTAGGAAAAGTTTTGAGTGACCCTCCAAATAACAACATTTGCATTTTAGCAGTGGAGTGCCTTGACCTGAGGTAAAAATTAAAATGCATCCCTTCCCTCCCTCCCTTCTTCCTTCCCTACCATTTGTCAAGAAAGGTAATATGGTTGACTCTACCAGTTACTAGCTCTGCAATTTTGGACAAATTATTCTTTATGTCTATTTTCCCACCTATAAAATGGAGATTATTCTTATCCTGCTTCATGGAGTATTTGTGAGGATTAAATGAGCCAATACTTGTAAAGCATTTAAGACAGTACCTGGCACAGAGCAGCCCTTCAAAACCTGTTTGCTCTTTTTATCAATACACTCGTAAAATAAATAAAGCACCCACTTCATGGCAGGTCCTGAGTCAACAGGGTGAGTAAGTAAGACCCAAAGAGTCTTTGGGTGAGGAAACAATTTAGAACGCATTTGTTCAACTTGCCCTCAGGAAACCACAACTTTGTGTTTTTTCTTTACTACATTAGAAGAATTTGGTCAGTTTCAGGAAGGAAGGCAAGCCCTCCTCCAGGAAGCTACTCAGGACAGAGTGCAGGCAAGTATGTCGTCTCAGTGCAAGAGTGGTGGCAGGAGGGAAATCAGGGGCAGCTTTCTGATGACTAATGATTTTGGCACTGGTCTTAATGGCTTCCAAGGTCTATTGGGAATGAAACAGGACTAGGGTGTGGTTAAAAGAGAGGTGTTAGAATGGACTGGAGTCAGCTTGGGGCCCTGGGATGGATGTCCATGAAAGGGGTTTGGGTAGTGTTGGGAAGACAAGAGATGAATCCCTGCAAGGGGCTCTGGTCCCATATTCAGTGCCCTGTGAGCCTGCTGTCCTCTCTAGCCAACTGCTCCCTTCTCTGGTTGGTGAAGAGCATGAACTCCAGAGCCTGACTATTAAGTCAAATCTCAGCTTTATCCCTTACTGTGTTGGACTATGTTTTCCAAAAATGGCTGCAACCCTCCCCCTAACCCCAGGGCTCTTCTCACAATGTGACTGTCACTTCTACTGAGAAGGATGGTTCCACCCCCACTCCTTGGACACAAACAGAGGCTTGTGACTGCCCTGACCAAAGGAGGAGACAGAGGGGATGCTGTGTGACTTCTATGGATGTCATAAGAAGGATCTAGGTTCCACCTGGTAATCTCTCTCTCTAGGGACACTTGCCCTTGGAACCCAGCCACCATGTCGTAAGGAAGCCGAGGCCATATGCAGAGGCTGCATCCGGGCATTCCAGCTGACAGCCCTCACAAGGCCCCAGGCAGCAGCGGCATTAATTGCCGGGCATGTGAGTGAGCAAGCCTTCAAATTATTCCAGGCAGCATGGAGCAGAGGCAAGCTATCCCTACTAGGCCCTGTCTGAACTCCTGACCCACAGAAACTGTAAGAAATAATACATAATTATTGTTGTGTTAAACCACTAGGTTTGGGGACAATTTGTCATACAGCGGTAGATAACTAACGTACTGACTATGTGGCCTCCAGCGAGGTAAATGATTTTTCTGTGCCTTAGTTTCCTCATTTATAAAATGGGGTTAATAACAATATCCATCATCCTAGTAAATCAACTCTCCTCCCCTCCACCACCCCCCTCCAAGCCGTAATTTTTAGCATTTGCTGATTTCTGTGGTATAAATACTCCCACAGTGGTCAATTGCAAGCAATCAATGGTTTAAACACCAGATGGTGAAACTCATAAATATTTAACAATTGGCTCTCGTGAACCAGTACAAGTCACCTCCAACACATTACCAAAACATCTACCTTATAGCAGTAAATGATTTATTATCAGTAAATAATTTAGACATAGCACAGAGTAAGTGCTACATGCCTGCTCTTAAAACTCCTACTCTTGTTTTTGTCATTATCACACATACCCCAGTTGATCTGCGGTTATCTGCAGTGTCGTTCCATCTGCAGAGGGCTTCCCCAGTATTGGTTGGCCATGCCCCCTCTGACAGTACAGGGAGAGCTCTGTCCTAGAATGCCCCAGGTTAGTCCTGAGTCGAAGAGGAGCCCTCAGCATATAGTGGGTGATACTGTGGCGAAGGGCTAGTGTGCAAAGCTTTCATGCCCTTACTCGTTAGGGGGTGCCTGGCCTGGGCAGTTGTGAGAGTCCTGAGTACGGTAGTGGTCGGTGATTCTGCATCACACACACAGCACCGTACAGTTTGGTAGATGCTCAGATGGGCTGCACTTGGGGCCTATGGGAGCCCATGGTGGGAGCTCCTGCCCATGCCTTAGGGGACATAGGAAAGGTCTCAGAAAAGGTTGAGTGGGGATTTCCCATGTGAGAGAGAAAGGAAAGGGCATTCCAGGTGGAGGGGCTACCTCAAACAATAGCCTGGTAGAAAGAAAACATCATTTCTGGGGATATGTGCAAGTCTGAGTGTGGCAAGGGGGTAGAGTGACAAGTCCAAGGGCATTCTGTGGAACCACTGGTCTGCACTCTTCAAAATGACACTATGCTGAAAGAGAAAGAAAGGCTCAAACACAGTTTCTGATGAAAAGAAACTATATAAAAATGACAGCTGAATGGAATGCACGATCCCAAACCAGTCCTGGGTGGGGAGAAGCAGGAGCACTACAGCAGACTAGTCAGACAATCAGTGAAATTTGAATGTGGACTGTATATTAAATAATAGTGTTACATTGATATTAGGTAAAATCCCATTTTCTTGTAATTGATGCTGAAGTGTTAGGAGTAATGGGGCATGGTGTCCACAATGAACTCTCAAATATTTCTGGGAAAAATTCCCGTTAGAAGGGGTGATTAAACAAAATGGCAAAATGTTAACTGTGGAACTTAGCAAAAGAGGATAAGGGAGTTTCTTCTATTTCTGCAACTCTTCTGTAAGATTAAAATGATTTCAAAATAAAGAGATTCTTTAAATGAGTGGAAAAAAAGAAAGTGTAGGCTAAGAGTCAGGGAGGGGAAAGAGAGAAGTCTGGAGGTTGGGCTGCTCATTTTATTAGAAAGGGCACTGAGGCATGGATGGGCTAAATGGCTGGTTGAGGTTCAGTGAGCAATTAGCATGGACTTTGTGCCCCTAACCCTTATTTCTGAGACCCAAGTCTTGGCTCTTTCTAGTAAACTGGAGGATCCCAGAGGGGAAGTGTGTGTGTTAATATATGGCCGCCAACATAGGGAAAACCTCAGGGGTATAATTTCTGCTTGCCGTGCAGGAGTTAGCACATAGCTCCTATTATCTCAGGTTATCATTAATGTGAGCTGTGACCTGAATTCCCCGTATACTGCCCTGAAATTTGCCCCATATGTTTGTAAAGGTTGATTATATCTTTGGGACCTTTTTCTAATGTGAGGAAAAGCTATAAAGTTTCAATTGTTGCAGCTCGTTGGGATCAAGCATCTTTTTTTGTGTGCCATAAAAAGGCTCTGCATGTGATGTCTGACGTCAAACAAACATGCATGAGCAGTCTATTGATTTCAGATGATGTGTAGTGCCATCATATCTTAGGAAATTAGGAACAAATCTTTTCCTTCCCCTTTTCAAAGAAGAACAACTCAGTTCAGAATAATGGAATCCTAGCTAGCTATGGGACTAGAACTAAAAAGAAGTCCTCACTCTCACTTGCTTTTGGTGGAAGTATAAATTGGTGCAGTGACTCTGGGCAACTATTTGACAGTAACTAGTAAAGACTACTGTATGCTGAATAAAGCAATTCAATGCTCGTGCATTTATCAAAGAGAATATGAATGCGTATGTCCACCTGGACACCTGTACAAAAATGGTCACAGCATCTTTAATAATAATAGCAAAAAAAAAAAACAAAAAACAACCAAATGTCTATCAACACTAGAATAGACAAACTGGTATATACTACTGAGCAATGACAAGGAATGAAATGCTGAGATAACACAACAATCTCATGACCACATGGACACAAGAGAAAACATTCTGCATCATTCTATTTAGTTGAAGTTCAAAGACAGGTGAAGTGAATTTAGGATGATAGTCGTCAGAAGAGTGAATATTAAGGAAGGTGTTGATTGGGAGAGGGAGCTGTCTCGGGTGCTGGAAATGTTTGCTATCTTCATCTGGGTAGTGGTTACATAACTAAGATGTGAGCACTTTGCTGCATGTAAATTATGTATTATTAGAAAAATAATTTAAAAGAAAAAAAGGGAGTTTCTTTCCACTGGTAGGGTTATCTTGAGGGATAACCCTCAGAAAGAACCATCCCAATAACAATGCCTGATAGTAGCAACCTGGAGTTTGTTGTATTTTCAGGCCCCATTTGGAAGTAGCCAATCACATGTGCTCTTGCTGACTTGTGCTGGGTAATAGTCACCAGTCAGCCAAGGCTCAGTTGATGCTGGTATGCCAAGCCAGTGGTCTTAGGACTGCTTCCTTGTGCAGGACAGAGGCTGAGAATGACTCAAACTCCAATGTGAAAGAATCACCTGGTCACATTCAAAGGCAAATTCTGATCCATGTCTTACATGGAGCCTGAGAACTGGCATTTCCAGTAAGTTCCCAGGTGATGTTGATGCTGTTAGACCAGTTTTGAGCTTCAAGGCTCTAGAGGCAGAGAGGCCAGGGTAAGAACTTGGTTCTGCCAATTACAAGCTCTTTGATCTCTGCCAAATTCCTCCATCTCTCTGAAGATCTCTTAATTTCTTCTGTAAACTTGAGGAGGGAATGGAGGGATAGGCGAGACAACAGTCTCCCAGAACGATGTGGATTCAAAGGGGTAAGATGTAGAAAGGGCTAAGCACAGTGCTTGGCCTATAGTAAGTACTTGCTGATTGGCAGCTCTTGTTATATTTACTATTGTTAGTAAAGAAGAAGGTTGGGGCCATGATTTGGAGAAAGGTGAGTGAGTGTGGTTTCTAAGGGCAGGGGCTAGCCAGCATTTCTCTAGTAGTCTGTTGAAAGAGGACATTTTTTCTCACTTTCTTCTCTCCCACTTCATCCCATAATCCTTCCCTTGGTCTCCATTATCAAGATAGATTTTCTCTTCACTCTTCTTTCCACACCAATCCACCCCAGATAAAGTAAAGATGGAAGAACTTAAGCAGAACTGAAGCTTGAAACCAGGCAGGTTGTCAGATTGTCAGATTGTGCCTGGAGGTGATTTTTTCAATAAATACCCTCCCCGCCTGGCTCTTCCTAGAGGGCAGGATTGGTCTTTGGGAGTTGAGGTCCACAGCTGGGTCTCCATGCATGCCCACACTCTACTCCTGTCTTCAGAATCTGCCCCATGCTTCTTGGTGCACAGGGGCCCCTCTGGAGGAAGACAGATGTTCCTCAGTCCATGGGGCTGTCAGTTGGTATCTTTTCAAGAACTGAATTAACTGGTTGTCAAAGAAGGAAAAAGGAAATGCTTGGTTCTGTGTTGTCTGAAGAGCAACTGGACTGGACTGGGTCTGGATATCAGGGGAGTCCTCTTCAGTTGGGAGGTGAGAGCACCACTTTATCGGAGCCTTGAGTAGACTGGAGGCAGGTGGAGCTCTAGATCACAGCATAGCCAAGTCCATGAAGTGAAGCTGCATTCCACGAGTGCCAGCCACTAAACCAGGCACCAAAGGCTCAAAACTAACCAACCAATCAAAGGTACTCAGAGTGGAGCAGGGAAACAAAAAAAGAAAGCATGCATAGTGCCATGAGAGAGATGCTGAGCTAGGGGCGTACATGGATCCCATGGGAGCACAGAGAAGGGGAGAGACAGGAAAGGTGTGGTAGCCAGTTTTCAAGATGGCCTCCCAATGACCCTCACTTCTCAGCATTCACACCCTTGTGTAGGCCGTCCGTGTATTGAATTTGGGCTGGCCAGTGTAAGCGATAGAAGTCAGTGGAAGTGACCTTGTGTGACTTCTGAGGCTTGGACATAAAAAACCTAGCTTCTGCCTTAGTTTCATGAACACATGCTCTGGGAGAGACCAGCTATCATGTAAAAAGTCTGAATATGCTGAGACCACCATGCTGTGAGAGATCCCAGCCAACCCTGTGAAGGCCTCACAAGAAGACAGAAAGATACCCACCAAGCAGCCATCTCAGCCAAGCAATGGACAGGTGCATGAAGGGACCATCTTGGGTGTTCAGCCCAGTTGAGCCTTCAGAGAGCCCCAGCCCTGGTCATCTGGGTGCCACAGCATAAAAGACCCCAAGTGAGACCACTTGGCTGAGCTCAGGCAACCCACAGCACTTTGCGTAACCATGAACACTAATACTAAACTGTTGTTTTGAACTGCTAACTTTGAGAGTGGTTTGTTATGCAACAGTAGATTTCTGGAAGCGAAGAGTATCTGGTAGAAAGGGCACCTGAGAGCAGGGAGTTGAAAAGCAGATGGCTAGCTGGGGAGGAGAAGCATCCCACAGAGAGGCATGTCTGCAAAAACCAGAATGGAAAACCAGAATGGTCTACTGAGGAATTAGGAGCAGGTAAATATCAATAGAGAGCAAAAGGCCAGGCAGAGAGAAGTGGGGGCTGAGCTGTGAGAGGTAGGTGGGGGCTGGACTCCAAGATCCAGTGCAAGGGCTTCTAAATGATACCCCACGTGCTTTGCAGGAGCTTGGTATTTACCATTTTGAGAGGTGGCGATGCGAACATCCTCTAGAAATCTCTCCATGGCTGCTGCTGTTGTCCTCGGCAGCTATGACAAAAACCACTCCAAAAGCTGGGTGAAAGCGAGCACTCACTGGCCTCATTGGCTCAAAGAAAGAGGGGAAAGGGTTAAGCTGGATTCACAGCTCTTCAACTGCTCTTGCCAAGTCTGAGAAATGTGATGTGCCCAGGAAGTCCCAGATTCTATTTTAGCGGCAGCCAGGAACCACTTTCCTTGGATTGGGGGTGTATCCACAAAGTACCTGCCCACAGAGGGGGGAACTGTGTGAATTAATTTAAACTAACACCAAGCTGGGTTTTCCCTGAAGTCCGGGCTGTCTCTCACTGATGTCCACTTCCACCTCCCCCTCCAGCTAAAAAGGGAAGAGCCAAAGGGAGGACAAGCCCCACAGCTGCTTCTTCCTTCTGCCATCACATCTACTGTGAAATGGGAAAAATGATGCCTACCTCGCCATTGACTTGAGAGAATTAAACGAAATAGTGTGAGTCAGGTAGGCAGCCTGGAACCCATTCACGCGATACACTCAGCAAAGGCAGGCTATCCCTGTCCTGGTGCACTGGTCTCACCCTGAGCTTGTTCTTGGGGTAGCAGATACAGAATAAATGAGCTGTCATTGGCCGACATTGCTAATGGACCAGGTCACTCTTTGCCCTCCTGTGCAGACAGCCTCTCAGTCTCTGGCAGCCACTAATAGTAATTAATAGCTAATATTTCTTGAGCTCTCACTATGCTACAAATGAGTTTTTCCCTTTAATCCTCACAAAAATCCTGCACTCTGGGAACATTTTACATTCACGGAAGTTGAGGTGGAGTGAGGGTAGCTTGCCCAAAGCTTCACAGTCAGAAAGGGCCCAGGCCGGACTCTGAACGCTCTGGAGGCTGCTGTCTAACTACTGCCTCGTACTGCCCCCCAAGGGAGCCCATCCGAGAAGGGAGCCCCCCGGATGGAGCTGTGTACCACCTCTCATTGTTCTCCAAAACTGAAATGAACTGTGCTTGGTCTTTGCTTAGGCACAGCCCTTTCAAGGAGCATGTCCGGTGGCTCTGTCTTTTCCTCCCAAGTCCAAGTGTGAAAGGAACAAAGAAAGAATCCTTTTAATCCTGGTTCCCTGTAATTACTAGAGGGGAAAATCCTTAGAAAATTCCATTGCTTTTTTGAGGAATGATGTGGAGCTTATGCTAGAGAATTAGCCCAATGACGGGACTGTGTTTTCTCACCATTGTATCATCTGCACTTAGAGAAGTACTTGGCCCATAGTAGATGCTCAATAAATATTTATGTAATGGGTGCAGGGCTGACCTCTCCATTAGGTCCAGTAGATACAGTACCTAGGGCCCAGAAACTGTTAGGGGCCCATGGTAATGTTGCAACTTTAATGTCTTACAAAAACAGAAGAGAAGAATAAATAATATTAAATATATAATAATGACTCCAGTCCAGATTGTGTTCATCTTTATACCAATGCAGTTAGAAAGTACAACTTTCCACATTTTTTAATTTTAATTTTTTATTTTAATTTATTTATTTTTAAAGATTTTATTTATTTATTTGACAAAGAGAAAGAGAGCACAAGCAAGGGGAACGACAGAGGGAGAGGGAGAAGCAAGCCCCCTGCAAAGCAGGGAGCCCGACACAGGCCTTGATCAGGATCATGACCTGAGACAAAGGCAGATGCTTAGCCGACTGAGCCACCCAAGCGCCCCTTAGCATTTTTTAAATTGAGGAATGGCCCGAAAGAGTTCTAATATAGCCCTGAATGGGTGAGGATTATGTGTAAATGCCCAGAATCTGGTACAGGGTAGAACTTAGACAAGGTTCCTTTCCTTCCGCTTTAGGAAGCAGAAGTGCAGAGCCGGTGTTTGTGACACCGCCCATACACAGGGGCTCAATCCATACCCACAGGCTCCTTCCCCCTCCTCTCCACCCTGCTAAGGAGCATGGCCACGTGTGTACCCTAGGCCCCCTCTCCTGTGTGCCATGGCTGATTGGACCAGAGTGCACTCTTGATCAGGGACAGCAAATAGCTGCTGCTCGGGAAGGAAGTGCTGTCCAGTGAGTAGTGGAAACGGTGGTCAGGAAGGAGGATCCATCAGCTCACACTGCGGGTAGGGCTGGGTGGTCTGGTTCCCGGATGAACTTCAAGCACGAAACCTACCTGCCTTAACTGAGCACCTTCCATTTTCCAGGAACCGGGCTAAGTGGCCTATATACATCATTGCATTTAGCCTCCCAATAACCCTATAGAGTCTGTTTGAGCTTTATCCTCTCCCCAAATGTGGAAAGGAAGCTTAATTCATTTGCTCAAGCTCAGGCAACTAGTAACTGAAGAACCAGCTCTCAAACCCAGCCTGTTGGACTTCAGAGTCCACAGTGTAATCAGTAAACCATCTTGCTCTGCCAAATCTCCAAGTCCATTCCAGTCTCCATGAGGCTCAACAGTTCGCCTTTCCTGGGTTCTCTTAAGAGCCCAGGCTCCCACTGTGCTGTATGTGTCTTTGCAATCCATTCCACACCCACCATGACTTGACATAGTCATGTTCTTTGTCTTCAAAAGATGACAGCCCAGGGGAAAGTCAAGAGGGAGAGAGTAGGTGGGGCAAACAACGGAGTAGACAAGAAAAGAGAAGCCAGTGAGAAGCAGCGTGTTGGTGAAGAGAAATAGCTTCAGTTTGCCAGGTCGTGGTGAGAATGAGCTTCAGTGGATTAGAAAATGCCAGATCACGAAGAGCCTGCAGGGCAAGCAAGACCAAAGAAGTTGTTTTTTTCCCCATAGACAGTGGCTTAAATGGAAGAAAAGTGTACAAAGTGGTGTTTAAGAAGCTTCATGTGGTGGCTTAACGAAGATGAATTTGTCACAGAAGTGATGAGGCAAGAGGCAATTTTTATAACAGGAGAAATAGAACATTTGAACTTGGGCTGGCATGGGGGGTGGGAAATAAGGGACACTGAAAAGAAAGACTGCCCAGGAGTATTTAGATGTTGGCAGAGTGGGAAGCAGAGGGAGGAGTCTTCTGTGATTAGGTCCAGACGAGTGCTCCGAAGTTTGGAAGCACCGGATAACAATGGCCGAGATTCCTAGCTGTCCACAGCATCCTTTTGCCCCTTCTTTAGTATAAAAGCTCAGCGTTTCAAACAGGGCTCATGGTTGCCCAGGAGACACACCATATTCTTCAGCCTCCCTTGTAGGGTGATGTGGTGATGGGCCTGTCTCCCACAGAAACGGGCCTGTACTTGTGTCCTAGCCATGCCAGCCATCAGCTGAGAGCAGCCACGGGAAGAGAGGTCTTGGCATAAGGTGATGGTAGATTCAGGCAGCAATAGCTGGGCCATCAGTCCATTTTCCTCCTCACAGCAGATCTGAGTGGAGCATTTTCATAGCCACGACATGCTTTCCCTTCCTGTTTTTTGTTTTGTTTTGTTTTTTGTTTTTTCATTTTGCTGCTCCTGTGCTGGTTCCACGCTTAGGCGGTTTGCCCCTTCCTGGCGGGAAGAGGGTTGCCACAGTTCCAGTATCACACCTCACCCCATAAGCCAATGGGAAAGAGCATTTACCATTTTCCCAATAGGCCTAGTGGAAGCTTTATTGTGTATCATTGGTTCTAAGTGTGTCACGTGCCCACCTCTGACCCAGTCACTACCACTAGGGAAATATGCCTTGCTGATTGGCTGAGGCCCAGACCACAAGCGCCATTCCAGAAGGAAGAATGACACTACAGTCAGGCTCCTTGGTAGGTCCCCCCAATCAACAAGGGAAGAGAGGGTAACTGACACTGGAGAGACAACCATGAAATGTTCTCGGTAATAGCATTCAATGTCCTCACACTTATTTCATCCTAGGACCCTGTTTTCAGAAAGCATTTTGCAGAGTTATGTCTGCAGAGCACAAAGTGAGAAACGCTGCATCTTAGAAATATAAGAAGTGTATTATATCTGCATAATTACACCTTCTGGATATTCTTTGGAAATGGGTCATTTGAGTGAGGGATGTTAGCAAAGAGAAAAAAAATCTCCAAATTAAATGAGGTCGCACGGTCGGTGGAAACATTCAGTTGTCCTTTCTTGATATATTCTCTTCTCTGAGAGAATGTATTACAAAACAGATGCAAAAATTGCCAGATGTTATATGTTTTTAGGAGAAAGGATACTTTGACCCCATACATTTCCTCCACACTGTCCTTAATCACTTTTTCATTGCATCCTGAAGCCTCCAAAGTAGAAATCAATTAGGGGTCTTCACTCTCCTCTTATCACAAATGACACCTCTGGGGAAAAGGGTCATGCCCTTTCCCTCCCGCCTTCCTCTAGGGATTAATGCCCAGATGAGTTCCTAACAGAAAGAAGCAATTCGGATCCAGCAGATGTGAGCCAGCAGGGCTAGGTGGCCGGTATTTCAACATGCTATGTCCTAGGCATGTGTGAAATTTTATCTTCATTAGCTCTGAAGAGTTGCATGAGAATAAAAGCATGTTCAAAAAAATCTGTCACAGAGAAGTGTACTTAGCAGACTCAATTTTAAAGTTTACAAAAGACGAATAGTACCAGTCTTCATGTTCTGTAGTTTCTTTTTAAAAGAAATGATAAAATTATCAATAATAAGAAAAAGGACGTGAGCAACAGCCATCATTTATGGACTCTTTTTCTATGTGCCAGCCCCGCCACTGAGTACTTTATATGCATTATCTTATTTAATCTTCACAGCCACCCAATGGGGTAGGTAATGTTATTGTTTCCCATTTTAAAGATGAGGAAATTGAGACCTAACAAAATTAAGGGCATGTTCTAGACCACATCACTTGTAAGTAATAGAGTCAGAATTTGAACTCAGGTCTGTATAGTTTCAATATATGTGTTCTTTAAGTTAACATGCTGCCCTGCCATTAAACGATGGGTTCTTGTCTCCACCTTGCACAGCAGTCTCATAGGATGCTGGGAGAACCCAATGCATTAATGTGCATGAAGACATTAGATAATTCCTTACCTGCAGGAATTGGCCCATTGGAAGCTGTGGGTTTTGTTGGGACTAAAGGCTTTTTCTTTATTATCATCATCTTTTAACTTATGTGGAATGGCATTGCCAAAGATCTCTGATGCTCATGTCTGCCTTGAGCCACCAGACCAGCACTAGTGACAGGTACCAGGGTTTTTTCAGCTCTGCCCCCCCCCTTGTAAGTCAGCACCCTGACTTCTTACAGAATCATCTCCTAATGAGCATTCATAGAAATCACCATGTGCATGTGCTCATGAGTATGACCAGTCAGTACTTCATAGCATAAGCCATTCTATGTCCCTTCGGCTCTGGGCCGCTTTTCCTGGGCACCTTTGGAGTGCAGGGTACCATTACTGCGTCCTCCTGGTGAGTGGAGGATGCTCTCACTCCCTCTGTCTGGTTTGCTGGTGTTCTCCAAAGAACCCAAGCTGCTGTGTTTTCCACTGTCCTCAAAGGGCCAAATGGAAGTGAGGGAGTGTGAAGAGAACATTTTTGGGGTAATCTTCACTGAAGTGTGGCATGCATATAGAAAAGTACACAAACCGTAAGTGTTCGGCTCCAGAATTTTTTATAAAATGAACCCACCATGTAACCAGTGCTGAGATCAAGAACCCGAACCTTTCTGGAGCCACAGACTCTTCCTTGTGCCCCCTTCCAGTGAGTGAGGTTGTCCTCTGCCCAGGTATAACTCCTATCCTGACTTCTAACACTAGACATTCATGTTGCCGGTTTATGAACTTGATCTAAATAGGAACCACGGAGGGTAGACTTCTAAAGGTCGAATTTCTTTTGCTCATAAATTGTGTTTGTGAAATATATTTATATTGAGTAGAGCTGTAGTTTATCATTCTCATTTCTGTATAGTATGCCACTGGATGAGTAACACCATTTAGCTCTCTATTCTACTGTAGATGGATATTTGGATAGATTCCAATTTTGGACTATTATGAATGGTGCTGCCATGATAATCATATCTTTTGGTGAATATATATATATATATATATGCAAATCTATGCATTTGGGGGGGTGTATGTGTGTGAAGGATTGGAATTTCTGGGTCATGGGCTATGCATATATTCAGCTTTAGTGGACACTGTCAAGCTTAGCATCCACTAAGTTTGAGTGTTTATATCCACTAAGTTTGGCAAGGCTTCCAAAGTGATTGTACCAATTTACACTCTCCTCCGTGGAGACTTATGTGGAGTGGCATTGGAAATTTGGAAAAAATTATATAGTATAAGGAATTTGGAAAAAATTGTACAGTTTAAGGAACTGTTTTTATTTTTGTCCAAGGGTCCCCCAAATACCTACATTCTGCCCCAGACCAAGCTGCCCCTCTCCCTCAGCCTCTTGAGTGTATCAGTTAGAGCTTGTGGCTGCAAGCAACAGAAATCAATTCTAACTAACATATAGGAGAATGACGGAAGCTAATTCTCCAAAGGCAAATCTGGATGTTGTTAGAATGGAAAATGGCTTCTGAGCCAAAGGATAAGACGTGGATATGGACTCGAAGTGGGGCCCCTTGAGAGGCTGGCAGCATGAACTACAGCAGCAATCTCCAAGCAGGGGCTGTGTTCGCATGCCGCTCTGCGTCAGATGGCCTCCCTCTCAATCCTTCATTATGCAATAATTCAGGAAAGAAAATCCAGTTGACTGAGCTTACACAGTGGGCCTGTTCTCTGGCCACATTAGGATAGGGAGAGGGAAGTCTGTCCCTTTGACTTTTGTAGCGGGAGGTGGTTGCCAGGACTCTCCTTGCATCAAGGAGAAGGTAATTTCTCCCACAGAAATCTTGGTGTGGCTGGAATGAAAAGTGGATACGAGGCAGCCAGAAATTGATGGCTCTTCACCCATCTAAGAGAGATATATGCACGAAGAATAATGGCCAATAGGAAGCAAAGCCATACTTTTTGGTAGCTGGGGCTGGTGTCCTGAACCATAACACAGACAACTCTAGCAGCTCACGTGTTCCAGGATCACGTGGAACACCTTTTTTCTAAACTGGTGTATTAATTTCTTAGGGCTGCTGTATAAAAAGTAAGTGGCTTAAAACAACAGAAATATGTTCTTTCAGAGTTCTGGAGACTTCATAGGAATATGAAATCAAGGTGTCAGCCTGACCACCCCTCCTCTGAAGGCTGTAAGGGAAGATCTTCCTTGCCCCCTTGTCTCCTCCTAGCTTCTGGAGTTTCCAGCAGTCCTTGGCATTCCTTGGCTTAGAGTGGCACCACTCCCATCTCTCCCTGTCTTGGTCTTCTCACCTGTGCCTACCTCTGAGTGTCCTCTCCTCTCTTAAAAGCACACCAGTTATTGTATGTTGGGTCCACCTCAACCCAGTATGAGCTCACATTAACTAATTACACCTGCAAAGACCCTGTTTCCAAATAACTTCACAGTCTGAAGTTTCGGTGGACATGAATGGGGGGTGGGGAACACTGTTTAGGTTTCAAACCAGAACAACTGGTGGGTTCTGCTCTTTTAATTCCCCCACTACTTCCTGGTACCCAAGTCTAATAGATTTTTTTTTTAAAGATTTATTTATTTATTTTAGAGAGAGGGAGGGGGAGGGGCAGGGGGGAAAGGGAAAGAGAGAATCCTTAAGCAGACTCCCTGCTGAGTACGGAACCTGACATGGGGCTTGATCCCAGGACCCCGAGATCATGACTTGAGCAGAAATCAAGAGCCAGCCACTTCACTGACTAAGCTACCCAAGCGCCCCCCGACCAAGTCTGAGACTTTTTGTGTCCTTGCTACATGAAAGGAAACAAAGATAGGAATTACAATCGTGTCCTGCTCTTTTAATGACCTCTTGTAAACCCACTGGACTGTAAACTTGATCGGATCAGATCCTAGAGCCGACTACCCAGGTTCAAAACCTGGTTTGACCTTTCTACTGTCTGGGTGACACTCTTTGTGCCTTGGTTTCCTCCTCCGTAAAATGTAGTTGATGAAAGAAGTACTATTTCGTAAGGTTGTAGTAGTAAAAGTTAAATGAGGAAATGGGACTGCATTCTCAGTTGTGTGCCTGACACAGCATCAGCACGAACTAAATGTTCTTCATTTGTGTCTTCCGAGGGAAGTAGGTATGAGAAAGGAAGCTTAAAAATACTTTTCCCTCCGAAAGGCCTTATCCGGACAGCCTTTACCCCCTCCTCCCTCCTGTCCCAGGACTGACCCAAACCCATGGGACACTGAGCTGGAATATGAAACCTATAAGACCTCCTCCTAGTCTCTTGCCCTTCTGAACAATCCAAGCTTTGTTCTGGGGCCAGACTTAAGGCTCCCAGCTCTGTTGTCCCTTCGGGTGGGTCATCTCCCAGAGGCTCTCAGAGCTCATGAGCGCATGGACTTCCAGAGGCCCATCCCATCAATTTACCAGGCACACTCAGACAGGGCTGGGGCTCAAGCCGGGGCCATGGCTACGCCCACTAACAGCTAACCGCACACTGCTGCCTCTCAGTTATCCCTGCCTTGGGCTGGAGACACAGGCCGGTGGGGGCACCTGAAGCCGGAGCAGCTCCCGAAGTTGTTAATCAGGCGCTGCCAGGATCACCCAGGAAAAGGATTTGGGGCTGCCTCCTGTCTGAAGGCTCCCGCCCTCTGCCTTCATTTGGTGAATGGCAAGTAAAACTGGCTTCTCCAGAGTAATGGGAGGCTGGCCAGGGGCCAAATTGCTATTGATTTTTCCTGCTAGGGTCTAGGCCAAGACAAGAGACTGCTTTTTGCATCAGCTGCGTGGGCTGGCTCGGGAAGGCCGGGGGCAGGGGTTGTGTGGGGAACTCCTTTGCGAGAGCCTGGGCCCCTGGCTGATGTCAGTGGAGGAGAGGGCACAGGGCACGTGTCAGAAGCAAGAAAATGACTCTGTAGCCGTCATGTGTCTTGCGCAGTGGGGGAGGGCTGGTAAGACGCTGCCCTGCTGCACTCCAGCCAAGAGACCAGTGGGTTTTTTGTTTTTTATAGTTTGCAAAAATACCCTTCCGTGTCTGGCCTCACAGTGGGAAAAGGATTGACACTTCCGAGGGCCCTTCCTTCTCCTTCCAGGATGATGGCAGCTGAGCAGAGCAGAATAGAGCAGAACCACAAGCTTGGCGTTCAGGCTGGGCCCCTCATATTGTGGATCTTGGAGCAAGAGTACGAATGGGGGCCTGCATACATTATCTCTGAGCATTCTAAAATTGTAAATCTCACTAGCAAAATGTTATATAAAATACGTGCTACCCTCCAACCTTGACAGATAATACCTTCCCGATCCCTGCAGCACTAGGACTGAATTTAGATTTCTCGGGATCCTTGGCGTTCCATGCAAGAATACAGAATCGGGGGAGAACGAGTCCCTAGCGCCCTGCCCACTCATCTTGTTTCACCCCCGGCCCCATCCTACGTGGTGAAGAGCCTCGCTCATGCCCTTGCATGCTGGTGGGCGTTCCAGCTGCCCCACAGTCAGCTCATGTTGGAATGTCCATGTTGGCTGGCAGGTTTGGTCTCCCAAAAAAGAAAGAAGGGAAATGGTGTGCTCACACCCTGGAAACAGGGTCAGGCCACTGGGCAGGACATTCTGGAATCCCAGGTATCCAGAGTGGGGACTTTCAGAAGGAGCAGGACACAGGCCCCAGATGGGCACATCCCCCTTGTTCCCCGGAACTCTATAGAGGGAGGGAGTAGTCCAGGGGTGCCCTTCAACACAGGGGCTGGGGCAAGACCCTCCTGCCTAATTTTAAAAGCTGTTCTGTCCATGCTAACAACACTGTGAAATTCCAATTCCATGCCAGGGCGGAGACAAGGCTCATATGGCAGGGAGCAGTGATTTCTGAAGTTTGGGGGACACGAATCCTTTTCTCGCCTTCCCCTCAAGGAAAAGGGACCACCTCAGAATCAGGGAAACCAGAGGCCAGCATAGCAACTGCAGGGCAGAGAGCACCCCGAGAATG
The DNA here is from genome assembly GCF_023065955.2 of Ursus arctos. Lineage (NCBI taxonomy): Eukaryota > Metazoa > Chordata > Mammalia > Carnivora > Ursidae > Ursus > Ursus arctos. The sequence goes on along the minus strand of NW_026622808.1, from coordinate 52,762,425 downwards.
GCCCGTGCCTGCCTTCTGGCCTGCTCTGGTCGGAAGATCCAAGACAGCGCTTCCCTCCAGCAGCCATGTGTTTTCTGTTGTTCCCTAATCCTTGGCTTGGCAGGCCCCCTGAGTGCTGCCGCCCGTAGTTTTGTCTGCTCTTTTGTCTGATGCGTTTCTTCCTACTTGCCTGAGCTGGCAGCAGTGAGCCTGCGAAATGAAGCTCCCGCGCCTTCACAAAAAGATTCATCATGTTCTTCTCTGAAAAGGCCTTTCCAGCCCTCATTTTTCTCGCTCTGGCCTGCTATTTCCCTTTTCTCTGGGTCCTATTGTATATTTTTTAGCAGGCTTGGTGTTCCTGCATTTTTTACCGCGAGGTTGACTGTTACGTAACAGTCTCACGGACCTGCCTCCCAGAAGCTGAAGTGTCTGTTGCTATAACTACAATGCTCCTAAATTCAGCCTCACTTGAAATTATGCCTTTTCCAAACTCCCCAAGTGAAGACTCAGAAGGGTTGGGCTAGCCGGATTTTTAACCGTCAAGTTCATGTCTAGACCCCCAGATCTGTACTGTTGAGAGGGAACTGGGTTTCTTTTCATTCCTGCAGATGCCTTCCAGGCTAAGTTTCATTTCCGCCTCTGGAATCACAGACATGCACCACTGCCCAGGAAATAGATGTCACTTTGCCACCGGATCCTACAAGAAATGAGATCGATAGGGTGGGAAAAGAGGAAACGTGGGATTTTTGAACGAGCCAGCAGCTTGCTGTCCGCAGTCGGTTTTCCTGCTACACCTGTGTTTCTGATTTGAGCTCCTGTTCAGGAGCTCTGTGTGGGACCCAGGTCATGTCTGAGGAGCTGAGGGGACCTTACCAATCGGTAACAACCAATTGTTACTGAGCAAAAGGAAGCCGGTTCTAAAAGAAGTAGGGGGTCAGGCATCCATTCACTACCTGTCATTCTTGCTGCCACGGTCCTGATCTAAGACTTCAGCTTCCCCTCTCAGGAATACTTCCATGGCTTCTAGGAGACAATGCTACTTGGCCAAAAATATGCGTTCTCCTCTTCCTTTATAGAGAACCCCAGTCCATTGGTAATGGCAACATGCCACACTAAAAACGAACTTCCCAGCCTCCCTCGGAGATTAGGGAATGCATTAGCTATCTGTTGCTGTGTAACAAATCACCACAAACTTGGCCTAAAACAACACGCAGTTGTTATCATAGAGTTTCAATGGGTCAGGGATCTGGGCACGTTCTCCTTGGGTCCTTTGCCTCATGCTCTTTCACCAGGCTGCAGGCAAGGTGTCAGCCAGAGCTGGGGTCAACACAAGGTTCCACTGGGGCAGGCTGGGCTTCCAAGCTCACATGGATGTTGGCAGAACTCCATTCCCTTGAGGGCTGTTTGATGAGGGACTCAGTTCCTTTCTGACTGTTGGCCAGAGGCTGCCCTCGGTTTCTTGCCACGTGAAGAAGGAAATAGTCTCTCCAGTAGGGCTGCTTGTGTCATCAACGTGTACAAGGGGGAAAGGCAGTAGAGTCTATTAGCAAGACAGAGGGTAGAGTCTCTCGTAACCTAATCATGGAAGTGACATCCTATCGCCTTTGCTGTGTTCCGCTGTTTAGAAGCAAGTCGCTTCTAGCCACCTTAGAATGCTGCTATTGTTTAAGCTTCTAGGCTCGGCTTTGCTTATGTTACAATCCCTGGACTTTCCTGCCAGAGGAGATAATAATCCTCTCCCCCCTTTTTGGTGTAAGCCCACCTGAGCTGAATTTTCCATCGCTTGCAACCAAAAGAGAATATTCTCATACTGTAGGCTTTAATAAATATTTGATGAGTGAATTTAAAGGAAGTGCTGAAGAATTGATAAGCAATTTTAGAACTCTGAAGGCTAGAGATCCTAGAAATAACACCCATGGGTTGGCAAACTTTTTTTGTAAACAGCCAGCTAGCTAGTAAATATTTTAGGCTTTTCAGACCACACAGTCTCTGTCATGGCTAATCAGGCCTAACACTGCAGCGCGAAAGCTACTCTAGATGATACGCAGATGAGTATGGCTGTGTTCCAATAAAACTTTATTTACAAATCAGGCAGCAGGTGAGATTCATCCCACAGGCTGGAGGTTACTAACTCCTGGCTTAGGGCACTGGCATGTGTGGCCAGGACTGTTAATTTTATTACATTAAAAAAAAAAAATCTGAGTAGACTAGTGACCTTGGGGAATGTAGTTGCAAGGTTAGGTTATGTTTATTCGCAATCTCCTCCTGTCCATCAACCCTCTCTTCCTTTCTTGGTGCGTTCAGTACCGGGAGTGATTTGGCAGAAGGCAGAGGGCAGCCAGTCCTTTTCAGCCCCGCGTTCAGCCTCCATCGGGAAGTTGGCCACAAGAGCCATCACCCCGAGCCTTTCTCTCTTCCCTTCCCTTCCTCTCACACGCAACTGTTTGCCTTTCTTTCCTCTTTCTCTGCATTCACATTGTATTCCTTCCCCTCTTCTCCCCTCTTCTTCCATCTGATAGGAAGAGGGCGGCCTTCCCCAGGGTCCTGACCAAACCTTGCGTGCTTCCCCAAAGTGCTGGGGGAGTGAAGAGGCATCCGAGCTGCTCTCCAGGGGAGAGCAGGGCAGAAGACCCCCACCCCAGGGGGAAACAGACGTGAAAGTTGGGATTCCTGAAGAGGCACTTTCCCCTAGAGTGTAAGCTGCAGGAGGGCAGGGGCTGTGTCCCTAGTCTACCCCCAGGGCCCGGCGCAGTGCGTGCACTAGGGAGACGTGCAGCAAATAGTTGGTGAATCAATCAATGAACTGAGCCCTTGCAGCTGGTATTCTGAGTGATTTCTCAAATGAAGGCTCACTTTATTTTCAGGCTGCTAAAGACTCAGCTTCCTTAGCTTAGCTCCAGGCCAGCTGCAAAGTCTCCCTAAGCTGGAGGCGGGAGGGGCAATCCTGTCCTCTGTAATCTTTTTAAGTGACTTCTTTGGAAAAGGCTTTGCATGCATTAAACACTGGGTTGGCAGAGTCTTAAGCATCTTTCGGAGACAGTGTCAGGCAGCTGCTGCCAATAGGGACCACAGGAGGCTGGGTAAAAGATGGATGAGGGATTATCCCCTCTCTGTGGAGCCAAGGAGGGACAGAGCCAAGGGCTACTCAGAGTGCTGTCCAGAGTGATCAGGCCCCTCATGGTTTCCAGAAAGTATCAAGTGCCCCTCTTTCTTCCGCATCAGGCACAGTGTGGCCCTGCCATCAGGAACACAGTCTTGGTACCTACTTGGCCCCAGTTTACAATTCTCCCACCTCCCTGATGAGCTGTGTAACCCTGAGCAGGTGGTACCCCCTCTCTGTGCATGGACACTCTTGTCTTTGCCATGAACTACTGATTGTGCCACAGACCTTCACTTTAACACAGGGTTGGATTCTAAAGTCAGCTGGAAATCATGTATAGTACAGAATACCCTTGAAAAATGACCTAAATCACCATAAATTTTAGTCTATGTGATTTTGTGTATCTACAATGCTGCACAGAATTTTCCAGGCCCATTAAAGGACCAATGGAAAATCTGAGTGCAAGTTTTTGGGAAGTCAAACCATTCTGCTTTCCAGATAATTATCAAAACCCTGGCAGTGAGTGGAGGTCTGTAGGGTGGGTGGGGTGAAGATTTCTCAAGGGCTCTGGCTCGCCCGAAGACTTTCCTCCATTCTGGTTTCCTAGTAAGCTTCTACAGTCGTCATACATGTTAATTGTTTTGTTTACAATTGGAAAGATCAAAGAAAGAGTGGCCTTGTGTGGGCTGGGGGTGGGGTGGGAGTTAGGAAAGTTGAAAAGCCCACAGAGAGTTGTCCCATCAATTAAATGAGGTGCTGTGTAGTTACTGTGTAGGGCAGTGCTTGGCACAAAGCAAGTGCTCAATAAAGGAGAAGTTTCAGCCTCACATTATTATAGTTATTATGCCCTAAGAACCTCAGTTCAGCCGGGCCTGTAATTATTTAGAGAGCGGAGTGGTTGTAGTCAGCGCAATATCCGTACACCCGGATTTCTTTGCGGTTCTCCTACACACCAGGTCCTGTGGTCTCACTGCCTCCCCTCCCCAGCCTGCCCCAGAGCCCTCATGGGACTCATGGGCCATCCTCAGGCTGCTGGAGCCAGCTTAGGCTGTGCCATCCGAGAGCTGGAAGTGCTTGGGAACTTCTGGCCCACCTTGTTCCCTCGCCCTGCCAGTCCCAATAAGGATAGCTCTGAGCTGCTCCTTGCGGGATGGAATGGAGCTGCTTTGTCCCCAGTGCCAGTTCCCACCCCCCACTTCCTCATAAGTCACTTTCACATGAATCTTCATTTTCGTGGTCTGCTTCTGGGAACCCCGTCAAAGACAGAGTGTTGGGGATTTTCCCTGCTGTAGGGAAGACAGTCAGAATGAAGAGTAGTGGGGGAGGGGTGGAGAGGAAAGATGAAGTCCCTGGAAAGAAACGGAGCCAGAACAGAAATGTTTGCGGTGGAGGCGACTTTAGGTAATAAGACACAAAGATCTGGACTTGACAAATGGAGAAACTGAGGGCCAAGAGAGGAGATGACGTGCCTGAGGACCAGCACCAACACTAGGGCAGAACTTGGCGTGGTGTCTGGCCCATAAAAGTGCCTCCAAAAAGCTTGTGGAATAAAAGAGTGGGTGAATGGCCAAGACTGCACCCCAGTCCCCTAAGCCAACAGGCTCAAATGCAGCTTCAGAGAACATTCTGTCCTGAAACAGCTACCCTCCAGTGCCTCTGGGGCTCTGCTCCCCGCACTCCTGGTTCTGGGAGCACGCCCTAGCCAAAGACCGGGCATGATGCCCTCGCCATCAGCCCAAACATTCAGGGAGGTCATCCCTCCTTCCTTTCTTGGCCAGAAGGGCATTTCACAGAGATCAGAGATCATCAGCCCTGAGCACCTCAAACCCATGTGCACCTGCCCCTCCTGGTTGTTCAAGTGCAGATTCTGGTCCAGTGGTTCTGGGTGGCCCCGAGAGTCTGCATTTCAAACAAGCGCCCAGGGGCTGCTTGTCCCTGACCCCTACTTTGCAGGGCAAGGTTCTAAGACTATGGCTTTGTTTGCCCTGTCCCCTCCTCCCAAAATGACCCTTTCTCCTTACACACCCTTTGAGGTTCAGCTCAAATGTCACTCCCAATCCCCTTGTCTTCCTTGTTCTTTCAATGGGAAGAAATCTCTTGCCATGCCAGTTCTTCTGTGGCTCTTATAACATTCATGTCCTCTCCTTTACGGCGTAGTTATTTGTGTCCTAAACCAGGAGCTCCTCAAAGAGCTCTGTGATTCTGTTCTGAAATCCCCGTAGCACTTACTTTACTCCCTGGCACACTGCCGCAACTGCTCCCTTGTGTCTGCCAGGCACCAGGCCCAGGCCCTGGTGGGCATGATCTCAGTAATCCTCAAATAGCCTTGGGAGGTTGGCATTAATAGCCAGAATCTTACGGAGGTTAGGTGAGTTGCCTGAGGACATAGCTAGTAAGTGACCAAACCCAACGAAGGCATCTGTCCACAGCCAAAGCTCAAGCTTTTACACATTTCATGTGTGTCGAATGATTAAGTGGGTGGATGGATGGATGGATGGGCATTTCAGATGCAAGGACTGATTCTGGGTGAAATGTTCCAGGTGAAGTTAGGAAATTCACGTGCTTTGGCTCGGGTAGGACTGAGTCTCCCTGATCCCTCCTTCCTTCCAATGCTGAGATTCCCAGGAAATTCTGATTCATAATCGAGACCCCACCTACGAAGAAAAGGAAACTGACATACCCAGCCCCTCTTGCACTTTCCTACACCCCCAGGTTCAGACCTTAGTATCTCATCTGTCACCAAATACAGTCTCCCTCCTCCCAAAGTGTGCAAGAGCCTCTGCTCCCTGCCTCCTGGGGGTGGGGCGGGTGGGGGTGGGTGCCAAAGCACAGAGCAGCCTTTGAGAGAAAAGCACAGCGACTGACGGCTGACGTGGCAGCAGGCAGCTGTTGGCCTTTATTTCACTGGAGCAGCTTATCTCAGATCATCTCCTCAATCACAGGCCCTTAAACAGCTTCTGACAATCAATTCATATCCCCGCTGCTGTGGCTGGGAGGTGGAAAGAATTACCGTATTTACCTGTGTATAAGCTTCAGCCTCCCTGTGGCCAGTGGCTCCCTGAGGGGACCCACCTGCTGCCCCTGCAGGTTGGTAGAGAAGCCAGGTCGTTCCTCTTAGTCTTCTTTGCTCCTGCCATCTCCTCATGATGGGCATGGAACAGGTACTCTTACGGAAACGGGGTGGAGTTGAGGACCGAATGAGATCAAGCGTGTCAAGGGGTCAGTGTTTCCTTACCATGCCGGCAGGAGGACAGGAGGTGTGCTTGAGACAGATTTCCAGGGAATCAGAGCGCAGCAGGGCAGCTTCCTTGAGTTCATTCCCATGCTCCCTACTCATCCTTCAGGAATCTTCCTCCAGGGAGCTCCTCAGGTTGGGATCAAGCGGCTCCCATGCTGAATTTCTCTGTCTGCATTTCAGAGCATCTGTCTTTCCTGCTTCTCTCTGCTTCCTGCTGCTGAGTCTCCTACTCCAAGTCCATGTGGGACACGTTGTGGGATCACTATAAATACTTGTGTAAAGTATATCAGGTGGAGGAAAGCCGCCTTCCAGTGAGGGCAGAGGAGCATGGAGAAGCACGCACATAGGGAAAGCACTTTGAGTGGGGCCAGAGGGGAGGGTGAGGCTGGAAAAGGCCTTTGCGACCAGATCACAAGGGGCAGGCTGACACCTGTATGGAGTTAGAACTTGACACCTGGGAGAATGAAAGGAGGCTGGTGAGAAGCTCAACTCAGGGTTTAGAAAGCTCTTTGGCAGCTGTGTGAAGGATGGACTATGGGGTGTGAGGGACAGAGTGGGAAGAGGGAGAACAGATAGGGAACTATTGCTAGAATCAGGATGATATCTGAAATATTTAACTGTTGGCCCCAGAGCAATGGGACAGCTGGTGGATTATGAAATCAGCCAATCAGAAGGGGCTGGAGCAAGATTTCAGTGCCCCTGCTGTGTTCAGCACTAACTCTTGATTGGCCAGACAGGGGCAGTCTGGGGACTCCGGGAGAGGAGCTGGGGTAGCCTGGGCTGGGAGGACTCAAGCCGGTGGACACTTACCAGCAGATACAGCAATAGTGCAGTATTTTAACAATGATAATGGCCATATCGGGGCATGTGTGGTGGTGGTCAGCATTGGCTGATGCCTGGCGCTTGGAGAGGCAGAGGCAGATTGCAGAGAGATTGCTCAGATAAAATTGACAGGAAGGTTCAGTGACTGCTTTGGTTCCCACATCATAATGAGGAAACTGACTTGTTCAGAGCTCTCAGGAGTAGGCAGAAGGCATGGCATCACCCCCAAGGTCGTGTTGGTTTTTACTTTTGCCTGTTTATACCCACACTTCCTTCTTCTGATGCCAGCCCCTCATTTACCTTTGGTGAAACATCCTTCTCCTGCTCTTACTCCATTTGGTCCCAGAGTTCACATGTTACTAGGTCTGGCCAACCATCTGTTGGACAGAGTGACTGGTTTAGCCATGAGGTTGTGATCCTGGCCAGCTCAATGAGAGTCAATCCTAGGAATCTGATTGGAACTTTTGGCAGAAAGAAGTCTTCTTTCTACTGAGACTGCCAAACTGGAGGACCCAAACTTAAAGGGAGCTTGTCTGAGAAAGAAACCCACACAAAGCCAAATAGGGCTGAAAGTCAAGAGTTCCCAATGAAAGAGCTTGAGCTCTTGGATCCAACTGTACCTGAAGCCTACATCTACCTTTAAGTTACTTGAGCCAACAAATTTGGTTTTGTCCTAAAGCCAGTTTGAATGGGGTCTTCTGTTATTTACCAATCAGATTACTCTCCTGAGAATTAGGAATTGAGACAAAGACTGAAAGCCATTTATATTGGCTTAAACTAAAGCCAATGACACCAGGTCAGAGTGGCCATATGCTCACCTAAACAGAAATCCCAGAGAGAGAAGAAAGGAGTAAGAGCAAGAGAGAGATGGAACAGATGGACAGAGAGAGTAAGACAAGAGTCCATGGGGCCTTAGAGAAAAATGAGAAAAACCTTCTCTCTCCTCCTGGGGGTTCTTCATGGTCCCTGCTTCTGAACCGGCAGGGATACTGACTGCATTTCCTGTGCTCAGTTCCTTCCCCAGTCCTTGTTCCTTCCAATAAGTTGGCCTCTTGGACTTTAGTTAGTTTGAGTGGATTTCTTTTCCTTGCCCTGAATGAATTAATAAACAACAGAGCAGCTGATTTGATGGGGCTTGAGAAATTGGGCAGGGAAGAGAAATGGACCAAGGATGATGTCAGGGATGATATCATGGGGAGAGGGGAGAGGAGGCATGAGGCTGGGGCTGGGGGAATGACCCAGAATGAAAGCTGGTTCAGAATAGCCCATTTAGCTTCTTTGTGAGCCTGCTACAAATAATGGAAAGTCCTCCCCCCTGGAAACCCAAGGGTCCAGAAAGCTCAAACAACCAAAATTCCATGATTCTGCCCTGCTTGGACACTCAGAGTGGTGTTGGTAGGCCCCTTCCCACAGCTGTGCTGCTCTTACCCTGGGTTTTAAGCTTCCTTTCTAATGGCTCGTGCCCTCCACCAGCATCTGTGAGGTTGCCCTCCTCCCTTTGCTCCCCTTGCCTCCTCATCACCATCCCCACCCATCATCCCACACTCACCAGCCTCTCCCGGGAGTAATTGGCCTCAATCTTTCGTTCCCTAAGTCCTTGGGTAAAGACCTCACCACAGCTCTGTGGCAGCTCTGCACGGATCCCCTTGGCACTCACTGTTCTCACATACACGGATGGCTTCCTATAGCTCATGCGTGGCACTCTCTGCCCGGGAGCTTTCTTTGGCCAGAGCATTCTTGAGAGCAGGGACGGGGCAAGCCAGAATGCTGGGGAGTTATCCCCCAGAGCAGCAGCCTCGGACCAATGCCAGACAGGGCTTGGGGGGCAAATACCCGCTTCTTTGGTCCTTCGGTGGGACAACTCTGACACCTTCCCACACCATCTCTCATGGTCTGCTCCTGGGAGAGCCCTACCTAAATCAGACTAATACATCCCTACTTCCAGCCATGGTCATTTCTCACCTGGATTCCAGTCTGGCTGCCCTCCAACCCATTCTGTAGCCACGGAGCTTTCCAAAATGCAAAGCTAAGAATTTCCCTTCTGTGCTCCCCATTGACCTTGGGCAAGTTCACACCCCTTGGGTGGATGACGGACCCTGCCAGTCCCTGTGCACTGACCCTTTCAGCTTAGTCTCCCCCATTCCCTATGGCTTCTCTCCCCCCGAACTCCAGCCACATGCAGTTCCTGGAGAGTCTACTGGTGATGTTCATCCTCAGTCTGGACCTTTACCGGAGCTGTTCCCATCTCCTGGAATCTTCTCCCCCTTTCTCTTTTCCTAATACCTTGGCCCGGCCCATACTAACTTGTATTTTTACGTCCTCCTGAGAGCTTTCCCCGCTCCATAGTTCAACCCTTGTATGCACAACCCCCTGCTCCTGCCCTCTTCACCCTGGGGCATAGCTGTTTGCTGTCTGCCCTTCCCTGGGGAGCCCTGGTGCTCAGCCCTGATCATGCGCTGGAAAGAATGCAGACCAATTACATTGGAATCACTGAGGGTGGGGCCCAGCGTCAGCTTTTCTTGAAAGCTCTCTTGGTGATTCCAGTGTGTTGGCTGAGTAGAAAAGCACGTTCTGAGAGCATGATCTCCGTGAAGGAAGGGGCTAGGTCTCATTTATTTGTCTCCAGTTCCTGGCACACAGTAGAAGATCCCTGGTAAATGTTGGCTGTGAATACGAATGACACCTATGGACACGCTGTCTTTGCGTGCCACGCACTGTTCTAAGATGAGAGAATGCATAAAAGGCCCACCACCACATGCATATGGGAACTGGAGGCTCCAAAGAAACGTCTGTCACTAAGACGTCTCATTGTCTAGCAGGCTGCAGCTAGTCTCTTGCCAAAGCTTAGATGAGGTAGTCATCTAGCTCTGGGGCATGCCTGCGGTGGTCACTGCTGAGCGGCCAAGTCACCAGCAGGTCCCCTCCGGTAGCAGCCTCAGAGCTGGAAACGAGCTGGGAGGTAGGGGCTGGGGAGTGGGCCCCTGATTTAGAAGTGAGTTTGGGGGTAGGGGTCTTTCCAATGCATCGTTTTTTTCTGGGGTTGCCACCAAGTTGGGTCCAGCCCTGGCTCCGTGGCATTGGAGTGGGATCACAGCGCGGGGGGAGGGGGGTGTGTGCAAGGCGGGATCTACAGCGCTCCTGGCAGTGAGAATGTGCGGGAGAGAGTACACCAGAGAGCCGCGAAAGTCCTCTCCCTGCTTCGCTGGCAAGAATGAAAATATATGGTTTAATAAAAACGGCTGATTCAATTTCAAACAAGTGGCTCATGCCCACCTCTAAGTAGCTGCTGTTAAAAATCCAGGCTCTGGCCTCGTTTTAAATGAAGCCTGAGAAAGGGAAAAAAAAAAAAAAGGCCGATGGGGGGAGGTCATGGATCTTTGGGTGAAGCCTGTTTTAGCTTGAGTTTTTAAAATGGAGTCAAAGCCGGGGTTTCGTGTTGTTTATTATTTTTCCTCCTGCACAAAGCAGACTCTAAATGGCATTAGCTGTAATGAGGCGGCCCCCTGTGCTGCCAGGTGGGGGGCCTGGTAGGGAAGTAGTTACAAGCAGGGGTCCCTACAGGGCTGGTTGCCCTCCTGGGAGGGGGGGAGCTCTGAAGTGCTGGGGGCGGGGGTCGCTCTCTCCCTTTGTTCCGGCTCCCAGGCCGGACGGAGCCAGGCGGAGCGGGGTGGCATTGGGAGCGCCCCTAGCCCCAGCTGCCAGTTCCCTGGTTATCTGAATTGAAGAGGTCAGAGGTTAAGTGAGAGATCAGAGTCCTCGGGTCAGGGAAAGAAAAACAAATCCCCAGAGCCTTCGGCTGTGCTCTTGAAGCGTGTAAGCCGTGCCCTCCAGTACAGATGGGGGAATGTTTTATCCATGACCCTGTCCTTTTCTGTTACCATGTAAATTGATGGATTTTTTTTTCTTTAATCGAGTTAGGGGAATTTCGTGGAGGAAAAACAAGGATCGGTGGGGCATTTAGATTTTGTTGGAGGCCAAGAGTGCCAAGTCCAGCTCTGGCTCCCACTTCGTGAGGGGCAGCCGTCTGCAGTTGCCTCCCTCAGTTTCCCTGTTTGCAAACGACAGAGTTGAAGAGGTGATAGGACAAAAAAGGATCTGAGAAGCACACGAGCTGATTCAGAAACGGAGAGGTAAAACCCGGCCATTAGGAAGGAAAGAGGCACATTTAAGAGCTTGTTTTTCTTGTTTTCGTGGTTCTAATAAGCTCGTCATCGCTAAGGCTCATCAGTCAGGAAGCAGTTGGGGAATCTCCACTAGGTTCTCAGCCTTGTGCAAAGGACTGGAAGGGGTACTGAAGGATAAGACAAGATAATGCCTCTCAAGGGGCATGGTATGTTGCTTTAGAGCCAGAAAGACTCCAGCAAGTCTTGGTGCTGACAGTTCCTAGCCGTGCACCCTTGGGCCAGCTTCCCCAAGCCTCACTTTCCTTATCTGTAATATGGGAGCAGTAAGCCCACTTCAGTGCACCCCAGTGCTTTGTGTTTCTTTATCTGAGGGCTTTCTCTGGCTGCTCACTCCCATGTCATCTGCCCCTCAGGGGCCAGAAGTGCCCAGGAATTAATGCCGACCCCGCCTTCACACCCAGCTCTCAACCAGTCCATGTCTGATGGGGGCTGGTGAGTGAGGACCCTGACTCCCTGCCCCTGTGGGAATGACGACTCTGAGGTGTGTGCATGCCACACTCTTGCCCAGGGTTTCCCCAGTGGGATTAAGCTCCAGCTTCCCAGGAGGTTAACTTGCTTGATGCCACTCCTTCTACCGCCTGCCTTCCCCGCCACCCTGCCCCTATATTTTTCAGTTCCCAAATAAACTGCCTGTAGCCAGTCCCTGCTGGGGAGCGGCCGCCACAGTGGGGGCAATAGTGAGAAGAAGCAGGGTTATCATGGGGGTCGCTGTAATTAGTGAGCAGTGCTGATGTATGTGGAGACCCCGACACAGACTGAGCCCTCAAATAAATAACTATTCTTACCAAGCCTCTTATAATTGATCTGCAGGGGCTGGTGCTTTGTAGTAAGAACGCTTGGAGGAGGACGCAGAGGAGCCAAAAGGCAGGAATGCTTAGGCAGAGCGCCCCCCAAGAAAGCGGGGTATGAAGACTGAGGGCGGTTGATAGAAGCGGTCCTATCCGTGGCCTTCTGAGAGAGTGGCCGGCTCCTGGAGGGTGCTTCGGACTGCTCTACTGGATGTTTTTTAAGCTCTCAACACACCTTGAGGCTCTCTCTGAGCACTGGGAAAAGTTCTGGCAAATATTTGAAAAATATCTGTGTTTCTTGTTAGAGTCTAAGGCTCCAAAGGGGCAGACAGGCCAGTTCTGGTCAGCACTGTGTCCCCTGCACCTAGCACACAGCCTCACATTATTACTCTGTAGTAAATGAGCAGATGAGTAAGTGAAAGAATGAAGAGCGAACGGAGAGGCATAGTCAGACGGCGAGACAGGGCTGGTCCAGAAGCAGGCCGGGGCAGCCAGGTTAAGGCACGAGCAGAGGGGACCGTTTGGCAGGAGCGAAGAAGGAAGCATTGTGAAAAGGAGACTCGGGGCAAATAGTACAGGGCTGGATGCTGACTTATTCTGACCAAAAGTGGGAGCCATCAGAGGTGTTTAAGCTAAGAGGTGACGTGGCAGAAACAGTTCTTATAGGAAGACTTCTGGCATTTTCCTTGGTGATTAAATGAAGTTTAAATACCACCGAACCATTGGGTTTCTGAGAACTTAAATGGGATCATATATGAGCGGTGGTGAGCACAGTGCAGGCTATGATAGCAAGCACCCAATAAATGTTAGCTGGTGTTCTTGGTTGGTTCTCCTGGGTAGTGATTTACAGAAAGGAGCTTGTGGGGGGGCGCCTGGGTGGCTCAGTCAGTTAAGCGTCTGCCTGAAGGCTCAGGTCATGATCTCGGGGTCCTGGGATTGAGTCCCACGTAGGGCTCCCTGCTTGGCGGGGAGTCTGCTTTTCCCTCTCCCTCTGCCTCTCCCCCTATTCATGCTTGCTTGTTCTCTCCCTTTCTCAAGTGAATAAATAAAATCTTAAAAACAACAACAACAACAACAACAACAAAAGTAGCTTGGCCACAGAGAAGAGCAGGAGACCATAGGTGGAGGCCAGGGTTAAGGGGTCAACCATGACCAGGAAGCAGCAGTCAGAGAGAAGGTAGGTCCAGTGGCAGCTGTCCTGTACCACCCCCACCCCCCACCCATCCTGTTAGGGAAGGCTTGGTTCTCCCCGCTGCTGGGATCGCTGTCAGAATGGCCTCTGGCTAAAGAACACTGCTCACCCAAGCCCTTGCCTGCTGCCAGGGGCCGCCGCCACCCCGTGGTTGATCTACAGAGACTGTAAGGATCTGGCTCTTCTGCTCCAATTTGAGGCTCTGAATGTCTGTGCCAGCAGCTCCCCAGCTCCCTGTGGGACTGGCTGAGGTCTTTGCTGAGACCGAATTGCAGCTTTACTTCTCCCTGGCCTCATCCTGCCTCCCTCCCCTCCCTTCCAGGAGTGCTGCCATGGAATCACCCCTCATCCTCTCCTGAGTCTGGCTTCCCAGGGCCGTGGGTTTGTGGGCATAGAGCTCACAAGAGGGGGACAGGGGCCTGCAGGCCTTGGAAAGAGAGAAAGCCAGGAGGGGATGGGTGGCAGGACCAAATGTGGCCCCAAGACCAGGAGAAAAGGCTATCGGACTGAGCCACTAGCAAGCCAGCCAGGACCCCAGAGCCAGTGATTCCAGTTAATGGGAGAGGCACAGAAAAATGACTGCAGAGTGCAGAGGGTCTGGAAGGTGGGCCAGGAAAGGGGGGAGGGCGGCATGAGAAGAGAGCCTGTCAAGGCGCCTCTTTATTTGGCTTATTTTGTGTTACATCCCATCGTGGGTTCCCATCAGAAAACCCGCCGGCCACATGCTCAAGAGACACCAAATACCTCTTTAACCATGAGATTTAAAAACAGCAATTTGTTTGGCAGAACTGCGAATGCAAGCCTTAGGGATGTCATTTCCCCAGCGTTGAAAAGGCACTGCCATCCCGATTCGAGGCACCCTGTGAAATGACAGTCTGTGGCGGCCCTGCCAACACGTTTCCACTCCTCTCTCTCACGGGCGCTTTGCTTTCTGTCTTCGGAACCCCAGCGCTCTGCCTCTTCCCATTCAGCCTCCCCTGACCCTCATTTATTCATTCCACAAATATTTATTGACGCCAGCAAAATTGCATCGTCAGAGCCTCTCGTTAGAATTCTCGCGCCCCTCCGCTTCCACAGCTGCTTGCAGGCTGGGCTCGCGGGAGCATGGCCTGGACGCAGGGCCCACAGGCTCTCTGAGCAGACGGGCCCTCCCTCTTCCTGTGGACCTCTGCTGGCTCCCCCCTTGTCACTGCATCCCCCGATTCTACCCAGCTCTGCTCTTCAAGATGCTCACATCCAGGGCAGCCCTCTAGGGACTTCTGCCTGGGTTTAAAACGCAGTCGAGGGGCGCCTGGGTGGCACAGCAGTTAAGCGTCTGCCTTCGGCTCAGGGCGTGATCCCGGCGTTGTGGGATCGAGCCCCACATCGGGCTCCTCTGCTATGAGCCTGCTTCTTCCTCTCCCACTCCCCCTGCTTGTGTTCCCTCTCTCGCTGGCTGTCTCTATCTCTGTCAAATAAATAAATAAAATCTTTAAATAAATAAATAAATAAATAAATAAATAAATAAATAAAATTATTTAAAACGCAGTCGAGACCCTCACACCCTGCAGTTTGGAAGTTTCTTCCCAAGTTAAACTTACCACATGATCCGGCCATCCCACTCCTAGATGTTCACCCATGAAAAAGGACAGCATATGTCCATACAGAGTCCCATACGTGAATGTTCATAGCAGCTTTGCTTTTTTTTTTTTTAAGATTTATTGATTTTAGAGAGAGAGAGAGCACGTGCGAGAGAGCGTGCATGCTCCTAAGTGGGGGGAGGGGCAGAGAGAGAATCTCAAGCAGACACCCTGCTAAACGCAGAGCCTGACACAGGGCTCCATCTCACAACCCTGGGATCATGACCTGAGCCGAAAGCAAGAGTCAGATGCTTAACAGACTGAGCCACCCAGGCGCCCCTAGCAGCTTTGCTTCTAATAGCCCCAAACTGGAAGTAATCCAAGTGTCCATCAACCGTTGCATACATGAATGAAATCTGATACTCCCTACAAGGGAATACTACTCAGCAATCAAAAGGAATGAATTGCTGACCCTGGCAACAATATAAAGTTCTAGAGAAAGCAAACTAATCTGTAGTGACAGAAAGCAGATCAGTGGTTGCCTGAAGGGATGGAAAGGAGAGAATAAAAGGGCATGAGGAAACTTTCGGAGGGATGGATATGTTCCTTACCTTGACAGTAGTTATAGTCACACAGGTATACTAAGATACCGAAACGCATCAGATGTGTGGTTGGTTGTATGTCAGTTATACCTCAATAAAGCTGTTCAAAACAGGTTTTTTTAAACCGAAGTCCAGGAGGAGGAGGGCCTCGTGGCTTACTTAAAGAGTAAAATCTCCCTCAGGGAGAAAGCACTTTGTTCCTGGGTTGACATGAGTTGACATGTGCCTTTAAAGCAGTGTAAATACACACGGATTTTGAAAGGAGGAAATGAATCCTTGTAAACATTGAGGAAAGAGTTACAGGTACAAGTAAGCGCAATTTAGTTGAAGCCTCTTCTTCCTCAAGACTTGACTCTTGGTAGGTATACCCTTGGAATCACCCTTACCCTTTTGGTAGTAAGTGGATTTGCTTTCCACTTGATACTTACGTCCTGAAATAGCCAGCCTAATACAAAATATTAGGTTTGATGAACTGAATAAACAGTAGAAACGTGAGTGATTTTTAAAAGAGAGTGTCTATCCCCTTTGGTCCAAGCCCTAGAGTTGTCTACATGGTCAACTAAATGGGGCTTACTCATACCTGTAACTCTTTCCTTAATGTTTACAAGGATTCATTTCCTCCTTTCAAAATCAACGTGTATTTACACTGCTTTAAATGCACACGTGGCACTCACACTGACGAGCCATGATTTATGTAGCTTTCTTGACTAGCCTTGTCGGACATTTTAGGTTATCTCGGATATTTTACCATTACACATCAGAGCAGACAATTTGGTCAGAAGCAATTTGGCCAAAAGTAAATTCATTAAGCTGCCAGTGTGGGTAGGATGTTGAATTCATTGATAATGAAAAGTTTTAGTCATTCTGTTTATGCGAAGAAGAGATTTTTGTGTGCCAAGGGGAAATTTTGCCTGGAATGATTTTGCAGCTTTTTATGCATCTCTCAGCAATTCCTCCCTGTACTTTTTTTTTTAATGTGAAGTTTTTGTTTGCTTCATACTTTTCTACTTTTAAATGTCTCCATTTTTCCAATCATGGATGCTCTGTTTGGGATCAGATTAAGAACGAAACAACGTAAGCTACCATCACCTGCATGCTGGAAACAGTTTAAGCGTTCATCATTGCCTGCCTCTTCTAGAGCCCTCAAAGTTTATAATGTGTGCACCAGTGATCGAAAAATTAGCCTTGGTTCATTTTGCTAAATAAAAACTTTCAGGAAAACATGGTTAAACAAAAAGAGAAAGAATCAGTTGCTAAAAATAAAGCTGGTCTTTTTTAAAAAGTGCAAATAAAGCTCCTACTCTCTTCTCTATCTGGGTTGAGAAAAGAAAACAGCAATGGCTGACATCTGGGAACATTCACAGCTATATTGTTCTCCTTTTGGACAGACACAGTCTCACAGAACACCAACATCAGACAAGGTCACTCTGTGACCATAATAAAGTCGATCAGAACACATGGCCACTATACAACCCATGAAATGCCAAACATCTCCGTCCCTCAGCTGACAGGAGTGACTGCTGATGCTTGGACCGTTACAGCTTTTGTCCACCTTCCATATAGATAGGATTCGTGGTCATGCCCGATCGTAGAATTGCCCCTGCTCTCTGAGTGAGCCTGCTTTCTTCAGCTTCCCCCAAATCACCATCTGAAGCCCAGACCCTACACTAGGTTCTTTCTAACACGCCTGGCGTGCGTTTTTCCTCGCCGCAATGGTAAACCCAGCTTCTTCAATGACAGGCGTATTCGTGGTGGGCTTTGGCTAAAAGGCATTGACAAGATTCTATAATTCGGTGTTTCTTTTATGCGTGTATTGTCCTTCAATGGCAGAGCCTTCTCTTTATAGGCAAAACCAAAAAACCAGACAAGGAAAAAAGAGAGAGACCAACAATTATATCCAACCCTCCCCGAGACAACTGTTGTTAACATATTTGTGTATACCTTTCCTGATTTCTTTTCTATACATATATGTTACTATTTTTATCTTCAAAAATAGGCCTAAATTAATCTGTGTGTAACTTGATTTTTTTCTACTTACACCATGACAATGATGATCACATTTGATATGCTAACTTGGTTAGGCTATGAAGGCCCGGTGTTTGGTCAAACACTAGTCTAGATGCTTCTGTGAAGGTATTTTGTGATTCATATCTACAAGGAGTTGACTTCAAGGAGATTACCCTTGATCATTTGGGAGGGCCTTACCAATCAACTGAAAGGCTTAAGAGCAAAACCTAGGATTTCCTGGAGAAGAAGGAATCCTGCCTTGAGACTGTAACATAGAAGTCTTGCCTCAGTTCTCAGCCTGCCAGCCTGCCCTACAAATTTCGGAATTGGCAGCCCCCTCAAAGTGAACCAGTCCCTTAAAACCCTCTCTCCCTCCCTTACTCCTTTCCCCCTCTTCTGTTTCTCTGGAGAACTTCGACCATCTTTTGATGTGAACAGAGACACACATAGCTACCATATCTGTACCATATTACATATGATGATAAACATTCATTTTATGCTTGTGTAGCCATTTAACGCCTAACTGATAGACACAGAATTTGTTTTCTGCGCCATCTTATTAGCAGCCTAGAAGCATGATTAATTGGCTGAAAGGGAATTAGAAATTTTAAAAGTAGAAAAAAATAAAACCCTAGTATTTCTGAAAAATATTTAAATATTTTGTGTCTAAAGATACAAAAAGGTCATAAAGCTACCTTACTCTGAATCAAACTTATCCATACCCATGATTGGCAATATTATTTCAATCAAATTGTCAGAGATGAAACCGCAATTGCAACCAATGTGTCTTCAACCAAATCAAATGAAGCTGCTGTAAACAAGGCTATGATAGGACATTCTTGTAATTAAATTTTTGCACATATCGGAAAATATTTCCTTAAGTTCTCAGAAGTGGAACTGCTGAGTCAACCAATATGTGCTTTTAAAGTTTGAGGTCTATAATTCTCCCCCTGGGATTTATTCCAAGTCATGTATTTATAAGACAAAGTTTTGAGTACATCTTAGAAGCCAGACTACATTAGGCCCAAGATACAGAGACAAATTAGCTACATTCTTGGTTTCAAAAGGCTCAGGGCTAAAGCTTACTTGCTTTTGTGCCTAGCACAGTGACCCAATAGGAGGCACTCAACAAGTATTTGTTAACTGAACAAATGGGCAAATGAGTGAATGAATGAATGAGTGTGTGTCAGTTAGCTATTGCTACATAACAAAGTACCTCACTGGCTTAAAACAACAAACAGTTGTTATTTTGTATGATTCCGTGAGTCATTTGGGTGGTTCGTCTTGTCTGGGCTCTCTGACTGCTCTCTGCTGGGGCCAGCATGGTCTCACTCACATTTCTGATAGTGCTCAGGCTAGGTGGTCTTGAAAGGCCCTGGCTGGGATGGTTCATCTCTGCTCCCCAAAGCCTCATATCCTCCCATGGGCTAGCCTGGGCTTGTTCACATGAGGCTAGCCTCGGGGTTCCAAAGAGCAGCAGAAGAGAGCAAGTGCCAAGTCACAGGCACTTTTCACATCTTTAGCTGGGTCACACTTGCTCCTGTCCCATTGGTCAAATCAATTCTCATGGCCACACCCATATCAGGACAGACCCGGTGTGGATATAGGATGGGAACGGCAGCCTGCCGGTAATGGGATTGCTTCTGATTCTAAGGTCTTGGTCTGTGTCCATTTACGTAAATGCCTGAGTTGGAAACTCGGTTCGGAGTTTCTGAAATTATACTTTGGGTCCTGAACTTTTCCACTAACATGTGTTTAACCCAATGTGTCTGATTCCGGAGGCCACGGCTAAGAAAAGCGTTTCTGGGGAGACTGAATGTAAGCCTCGAATGCATGATCACTACCTTGCGTTCTGACCTTTTTCTTAACAAGTGTGGAGAATGATAACTCAGTGGTGTTGGGGCCACCAGTGACTCATTCCATCTCTCCTCACGAACACAGATAAAGTTCATCCGTTACCTGGGTCCCCAACCACATAGCCTCTTGGCTCCACGGACATCATTTTTCTACTTGCTCAGCACTTGGAAGGTGATTTAATGTGAAATTCCTTGGCATCAATTAAACGCTGGCCTCCGGATGGCACCGTGAGGGACCACTTGGGGAGCAAAGCGGTGCCTCTCATTACAAAAACTTTGTGCGGATTTTCAAAGAACAGTTACTGAAATGATGCCTTCACTACCACTTCTGTCCTGGAAATCTCTGGCTCCTTCTAAATGCACATGGCATGTTCAAAACAGGAGAAAATAGTTGGTGGAAATCTCCTGCATTCTTTACTTGTGAGGGCACAGAGGTTAATTGGGGAAATAGTTCTCTAATGGAAGCCAGATTTGGAGAAAGTGAGGAAACAAATTTAAAAATCATGTCTGCGGCGTGGGGGAGAGGGACACATTTTGATGGTGTGGGTCCCCTGACATGGGGCTGTCTGGGTCAGTTAGGCAAATAGGATGATCTTAATAGCTCCAATTTATTTTCCCTTTTGGGGCTCTGGGTTCAGCAGACTGTTCTATGAGCTGTTTATTGTCTGAACTGTTGGATTCTGAGAAAGTTTCTTTGATGGCATCATATGGGAAAGCGTTCCCTGCAAACTCATATTCAGTCATCTTTAGCTACTAATCCTTCCCTTTCCTGTTGTTCCTCCTGCCACAACCAACACACACACACACAAACACACACACACACACACACCCCACATTATCTGCCTCCTTCCCTGCTTCCATGTTGTCATCCCAGAAAGGGTGTAGAACAGTGCTTCTCAAACTCTCTGGGTAAAAGACCGTTTTTTAAGATATCTAATCCACTGCAATACCTCCATAAAATAGGAAAAAAAAGTATATAAAAATATACATAACAAAGATATACAAAATACAAGTCCGACATTTTTACTATTCCTTTAGGCAGGCATGAAAGCATTCAGTTAAATTGTTATAAAGGTTTCTGCACACTCACTCTCCATTTCTGTACTTAATTTGTCACACACTGCTAACCAGTGGCCGAGCACACGCCGCACAGCTCTGGTGCAGAGCCCCGTTTCAGCAGCGGACTGGATGCCCAGCGTTCGTTTGTTTATTCACCCATTTATCCTGCGCACAGTTATCGAGCCTGTGTTCCACACCCGGAGTTCTGTGAAACAGCGCCAGTTAAAACTACGACAGAGGGTCTGTCAAGTAGAGGGCGGACATGGGACTAGGCCCGCCCTACTCCTGGGGCAAGGCAGTGACCCGGTTGCAGGTGTTGGTGGGAGGCCATCTCACCCGTGTAAGGGCTCAAGGAGGCTAGCTGGAGGAAGTGAGATCTACTCCAAGTCTCGAAAGAAGAGGAAAAATGGGTTCAGTGGAAAGAGGGGTCTACGTTGGTAAGAGGGACTGTAAGGGAGAAGTCCTCTCCCGGGAGAGGGAAGGGCATTTTCAGATGTCGCAGTGTGTTCAGGGCAGAGCAGGAGTTGGGTTTGCCTTAGTGCAGAGGTGGAGAAAGGGAGAGATGAAGCTGGGAGCTAGAGCACGGGGCTCAGAAGGGGTGCTTTGAGGCTGTGCCAAGCAGTAAGGCCTTCATCCCAAGGAGCACAGGAAATGCCAGAGGCACTGGGCAGGGAAGCTCCCAGCAGCAGATCCGCATTTCAGGAGGCTCCCAAGACTGCTGTGTGCAGAGGTTACAGGGAGGTGAGGGCCAGTTGGGGGCTGCTGCTGACACCCAGCTCCGGGTGACAGGTCCTGGCCCAGCTTTGTCGGGGTGGCCCCGAGAGGAGGGGCCCAGCCTGCACAGATAGATGCAAGGCCCGTAGGACTCAAGGCAAATTGTTTGCAAAAGGAAGGGAAAAGAAGCTTCGGGGAGACCATTGAACCCGAAACACTGTTGGGTGTGGGCTGTGCAGAGCTGGCCCGGTGAAGGGCTTCTCCCACCCCCAGCCCGGCACCAGCAGAGCCTACTGCCTGACCCAGACGGATGGCTTTTCCCAAGATTCTTTTTAAAAACAGCTGGATCCCCCCGCCCCCAGTCCAAATTACAGGAAAGCAATGAAGGCGTGACTGAAAGAAAGGGATTCACTCCACATCATGTTGGGAAAAGACCAACCCAGAATAAGTAGGTTTGCAATCCTCAAAGCTGTACCTTCTGCCTCTTTTTTGTTGCTGTTGTTGTTTTTTTAATAACAGCCCAAAGCCCAGGGTTTGATGTCTGTAATGTGTGCCACGAGGGTATCTGTCTTTGTTTCCTGATGGACAGATGCTATGACCGAAGACCAGTGTTTGATGCTGAGATCACACAACATTCTGCCAACATCAGTTAAATGATGAATCTCGTACAAATAATTCATTTGGTGTTTAGGAGGGCATTGAGCCAGATTGCGGTGATGTCTCCATTTTTTTACATGCTAAGGAGGCAACGTTTCAGAGGTAGCTGGGGAGAAATGGAGGGGGGTGTGATTTCTTTTTTTTTTTTTTTAAAGATTTTATTTATTTGACAGATAGAGACAGCCAGTGAGAGAGGGAACACAAGCAGGGGGAGTGGGAGAGGAAGAAGCAGGCTCCCAGCAGAGGAGCCTGATGTGGGGCTTGATCCCATAACGCGGGGATCACGCCCTGAGCCTAAGGCAGACGCCTAACCGCTGTGCCACCCAGGCGCCCCGGGGGGGTGTGATTTCTGCAGGTGGACCGGGGTACCCTCCTTTCCTGGGGACCATGAAGGCTTTACAGGTGTCATGCCCCCCAGAGAAGCCAGGGTCGCAGCAATGCGGCGAGAGTGCCTCCTTCTGCCGCATTTCTTTCCGGAGCCTGTAATTCGCTGAAGGACATTCCTCAGGGTCGGTTCACAGGCTGAGTTAGTACCCTTGGTTCAGGGAGGGTAAAGGGACAGGGAGGAGAGGGGCTTCTCCATGTAAATGATGGGCCCATTCATTAAGTGTCCCTGCAGCTGGGCTTCAATACCTCATCACCCATCTGGAGCAGTGAGGACTTCTCCTTAATAAAAAAAAATCCTAACAACAACAACAAAAATTAAGAGTTGCTTCAGGGCTCATAATTTTTGCTTCATCCCCATGTTAAGAATTAGGACCACCACATGATAGGTGCTTAATACAAGTTTGAGGATGAATGGACGAATTGTCATTTCCCCAATGTTGTCAATTTCTGTATACTCAGTTTTTGTCTCTCCCACTTTTTATTACCCTGTGGGTGTGGATTATATCTGTCTTAATGAAGATTCTTTCCCCAGCGTCTAGCACAGGGCCTGGCCCCGAGGTTGAATGACTGGGTGGATGGATGGTGGAGGAGGAGAAACCAGGCCTTCCCATGCCCAACCCAAATGCTGACTCCTGGGGGGCCCTTTCTTAGGCTGCTGCAGCCTTCCCTGCCCACATCCATGGGGCAGCCCACAACCTGGGACTGCCTTACTGTAGATAGACTCCAGCACTCTTCTGGTAGGTTCTGCATGGCTCCAGTGTTCCCCAGTAATGTTTGGCTTGGTAACATTCTTTCTATTGGCCTCCTCCCCTCCTCTTGCTTCCCCCACAATTGCCCCCAAATGAACGACTTACACTTGAAGCTTTATCTCAGGATCTACTTCTGGGGAAACCCAAAGTAAGACAGATGGACCACGGCCTGGCTCCCGGTGATGATAACCTCACCAGGATAGACAGCGTGCATCCCCTCCCAACCTTTCATTTAGGAAAAAAGCAAACCAAAGGAAACCTGGACATTTTTAACCATCCTCACCAGTCCATAACATTTTCCCACCATTGCTTTATCTCTTCTTTGCCCTCTTTCTCTCTCTCAATCTTTCTCAATGTATTTGTTTGTATTTTTAGAAACACTATGATTATATAATGTATAATTACATTATACTAGTATTTTATTTATTATATTATACTTTTATTATATTTTATAATATATTAGGGAGAAACATGTGTTCAGACTCCTAACGGGAAGCACTTGTTTGATAGACATGCCTTTTTCTCACAAATCTGATACATTTTATGTCTCTCTCTGTCTCTCTCTCTGTATATATTTTAGAACCATCTGAGAATAAATTTCAGACTTCATGAAGTTTTACCTGCAAATCCTTTAGCATATGTCTACCAGAAAAAAAGGGGCACTTTCCTCTGTAACCAGAAATTCCATGATCACACCCAAGAAACTTAACATGGGTATAATAATACTATCTCGTATATAGTTCATATTCAAATTCTGCCACCTGTTCCAATACCATCCTTTATATCCGTGGGACTGTGTACATACAATCCTACTGGCCCTGACACAATGCCCTGTGGATAGCCATTAAATTCAAGCGGAATGAACAGAATGGAATGGATTCCCTAAACTAAGAGGTGGAGAGGTTTGGGTCATGTGCTTCTGGGAGACGGACAAATATTGCCACCAGAGGGTGGAGCCTTGCAGGGCTTCCTGAACCCTACGTCACATAGTCGAGGGTGCATAGCTGGGTCCCATCACAGCCCCCAACCTCGATCCTCAGACTTCTTCCCCAGAGAGCCCGGGAGCAGGGAGGGGCGATACTTCTCTCTGGGCCCACCATGCTTGCACCTGTCGGTCCAATTACTAATTTGTATTGGTCCTGCTGTTTCCAGAATTTTAATTGGAAGGAAAAGAAAGCATCACCAAAAATTGAGGTCAGGGAACTCCAATGGCTGTCCATGGTTTTCAGGACTGGCTGCACCATTTGCAGGGGCCAGTACAAAATGCAGATATAGGCCGCTTGTTCAGAACTTATTAGGGATTTCAAACAGTGACAGCAGAGCATTAAACCCAGTTGCAGGGCCCTTCTAAGCATGGGGTCCTCACAGGACACACGCACATGAAGGTGAGGGTTGGACTGACTGAAGGTTGACACCAA
Source organism: Ursus arctos (assembly GCF_023065955.2). Taxonomy (NCBI): domain Eukaryota; kingdom Metazoa; phylum Chordata; class Mammalia; order Carnivora; family Ursidae; genus Ursus; species Ursus arctos. The sequence goes on along the minus strand of NW_026622808.1, from coordinate 52,738,114 downwards.
AAGCAGGGAATATTGACCAAAGGTTTAAAAGTCTCGTGGAGTTATCGCTTCTCGGCCTTTTGGCTAAGATCAAGTGTAGTATCTGTTCTTATCAGTTTAAAAGTCTCGTGGAGTTAAAACGAAATGACTTTTGAAATTAAAAAAAAAAAAAAGATTAAATAAGAATTCCACATAGGAAAAAAAACGAAATGACTTAACCCAACGCCCGGCTGGTCAGCAGGGACTCTACCCCGTAGCCTCTATGGTTCTTACAAAGGCGTCTGCGGTTGTCAAGTACTCTGTCACCTTGGAGCACGTGGCAGATTTGAGACTGTTTCCTGCCATAAGCTTGCTGGTTCTTATACTCATCTGTTGCATACCATCGCCCCCCTCTTCCATCAGGGCTGGTTTGACCCAGGCTGTCCCTCCCCACTGTTCCTCGGGCAAGCCGCATCCTGTTCCCTTCCCTGACTTCCCACTCTCCAGCTTTCCGTAGCATGGAATATTGCAGAAGCTCTGTCGGGGAAGAGGAGGGGTTCTGTCTCCCTGGTTCCTTTCTGCACTGACACGATTCCCAGGGAAGGAGACTGCAGAGTCTGTCGGCAGGGTAACACACCCCACGGTTGTGTTAAAGAAGGGCCCGGCTCTCCTTGGAGCTGCTTTCCCTCCAAGGACTCTAAAGGACAGAGCTGCTGTCACTATTTCAGCATGAAGCCAGGAACCTGGGATGGGGAGAGCAGAAAGGGGGAGCAGGGAGGGGGGACCCGGCAGGGCTGGGAGTGGAGCGTTGCGGGAGGAAGGAGATCCAGGGAGTTCAGAGGGAGAAGGGGTTCCAAATGTCCATTTTTATGCACCAGAGGATGGTGTGCTGGGGGAAAGGATGTTCTGCTGTTCCTCCGGACGCTACCCCTGATTTTAAGACTGCCTTTCTTGTGATTGCCTCTATGTAAATCTGGCCCCCTCCCCCAGACTTGCTGGTTATAACCACGAGCATGAAGCCGAGACCCGTGGTAGCAGCCAAAATGAAGGTCATCCCCTGATGGGAACCCGCGGACGCCTGGAGGCCTAGCACCCTCCTGCAGGTGTGTGGTCAAAAAGCAACTGTGAGTTCCTGTCGCCAGTCCCTGTCCTCAGCAGGGAGCCATAGAAAGCCGAGATTTCAACAGAAGTCTGGAAAAAGTAAACATGGCCAGCGGGAGAAACTCGAAACTTCTTCTAGTCAACAGGAAACGTTTCCCTTTTGGTCTGTCAGAAGCAGTCAGGAGCAGTGTGTGGAGCCCTAATTTTTCTTGTCTTGGGATGTAATAAAAATAGCCCCTCTTTGGGTGTAAATAAATGGCTCCTCCCGCTGCATCGTCACCACTATTTAGAGCAATAGCAAGGACTGAATGCTGTTCTGAGCTGGAATTTTGCGAAGTCATGTCGCTGTTTTCGATTGCGGGGAGATTTCTGACGTGGTGTCTTTCTCCCTGGGACTGGAAGGAATTTGTGTCTGGAACAGAGAAGAGGAGGGCTCCAGGGATTCAGGATGAAGAGAGACCTGGGAGACAAACAGATGTTACCATTGGATCCACAGCAAGACCTTCCCAGGACTCTAGACTCTTCCTTTTGGAGCCTCTACCCACTGGGCTGCTGGCAGACCTCCACCACACTTGAGAGTCCCTTTGCCTCTGAAAGCCAGTTGACCTCAGGAAAGGCGGGCCATGAAACCCAGGGGAGCGAGAGAGCAGACAAGTTCATAGCCAAGGTTATGATAGGAGAGACCGTACCACCTCAGCCACTGCGGAAAGATAATTCCGTCCTGTGAAAGGAGAAGCATGCTCCCCACCTGAACTCCAACACTGAGGAAGCCAACAGCCGTCAGAAGACCCAGAGACTGCAAAGGACAAGGGTGCAAGCAGAGAGGAAGTGGGTTGGGGAGGAGGAGGCAGGGAACCCCGAAAGGCTCACACACACAGTCAGTAGCTCCATGATTCCCGCGTACGTAACGGCCATGTTAACCAGAGTCATGTGTTTCTTGAGCACCTAACAGCACTCTAAGGTAGACTTGGAGAAGCAAGGCAGAATCCTTGCCCTCAGGGTTCTTCCACTCTGCGAGGGGGTAGGGAAGCAAACCTCAAATGATAGATACACCCCAACAGTCAGTCTGCTGGTTATCTCAAACTTACTGACACCTACTACGTGCTGTCCTGAGGAGAGTAGGGATGGAGGGTGTGGGAACAGATAATAAAGATTTTAAAACGTTTAAAAATAATAGATATTTTAAATAGTAAATGTTTAAAACAATAAGTATTTAACATTTAAAAAGATGACTGTATCCCAGTCCCGCCTGTATAGAAAGGTGGTGGCCTGTTATCCTGTCAGGGCAGGCGGGCCCGAGCAGTCTGGAAACAGAAGCAGAGCTCATTGTGAGCGGCCTTGCGCAGTAGCCTGTGTCCTGGGAATCTGCTTCGGTTCCCAGGCTGGCCCTGAAGACATGCTCGGTGCCTGGATGCTGGGGATGGGCGGGTACCGGGCTGGGAGAGACTGAGGACAAGGCCTTGCACTTCAGTTAATCACGGTTTTGTTCTGCTTTTACTTTCTGCTATCCTTGCACGTACCGCCAAAGTCTCCTCTGTTCTTCACCTGGTCTTTGCAAGTAACCAAGTAGATGCAGGTTCCGGACAATGACATTTATGCTCATTGAAACCAAGGAATCTGGGGGGCCCAGGGGGCTCAGTCGGTTAAGTGTCCTACTTGTGGTTTCCTCTCAGGTCTTGATCTCAGGGTGGTGAGATGGAGCCCGGCATCCGCTCCTTGCTCAGCAGGGAGTCTGCATGAAGATTCTCTCCCCCTACCCCTCTGCACCTCCCCACCTCCCCCCCACCCCCACTCGCATGCACACTCTCTCTGTGTCTCTCAATCAATCAATCAATCAATCAAATCTGGCTCTGGGGGTTGGGGTGGCATGCAGGTTTAGCCTCATTAATCAAAAGATGGTGCGAAGACCAATAGCCGAGCGCTGCTGTGAGTGTGTCAGAAATGCAGAGTATGGAGCCCCACCCCAGACTTGCAGAATCACAGTCTGCCTTGTAACAAGATCCTTATGTGCTTTAGATACACATTAAACTCCGAGACAGGCAGGTTAGAGCACAGGCTTGCCAATCAAAAAGTCATGCGCTGTATGACTGTGGACAATCCACACAAGCTTTCTGCGCTTCAGTGTCCACATCTGTAAAATGGGCATCGAAGAATAGAATCTGTCCGTGTCCTCAGTGAGATAAATGACCCATGTGCAGTTTTTACCGCAGACCCCCAGGATAAGTGCTTAAAATACTGTCATTATTAACCAGATGACACCCTCTGGCCATGCAACTGACTTTGGGCCGCTTTATCTTTTCCTAGGGTCCAGCTATGGGCACTGTTCGCTGAGTCCTTGTACTAAGTTCCCGCTTCCTCACAGTTTAGCTTCTTCTTAGCGTAATAATTGGTAGAATTACAAAGGACTGGAGCTGGAAAGAAAGGAAGTTTGAGTTTCTAGTGAGTCTGCCCTCTTTCCTTCCCCCCTGAGGAGGCTATGGCCCAAGACTTTGCCTGGAATCATTGGGCGAAGGGCTCGCTGAGCCCAGGGAGCCTGTTCCTGAGTTCCCTGTTCAGAATCTCTCACCAAAATAAAAACAACAGCTTCTGTGCAGACCCCAGACTCAGGGGTTTATCAAAAGAAGCATCTCATTTAATCTACATAACAATCTTCCACTTCAAACACAAGAAACAGAAGCTCTCAGGTTAAGTAATGTGCCCAAGGCCTCAGAACCTCAAAGGGCAAGCAGGGGCAGAATGGATCTGGTTTGCTGACTCCAGGGTTCCCAGTGGACCCGCCCCTTCTACTCCACCCTCCTCAGGAAAGCTCCCTGCAGGAAAGAGGCATGTGTGGGGGCACTTCTGGGTATCAAATGTAGTTTCTTGGCCTGGGTGGTAGATACAGGGGTATTCATTATACTAGTCCTCTGTAAACTGTGCAAATATTTTCACACACACACATACACACACACTGTATACATCAAAATATTGCACACCCATAACATAAAAACAAATAGAAAAGAACAGGGACGCCTGGGTGGCTCAGTTGGTTGTGCCTCTGACTCTTGATTTTGGCTCAGGCCTTGATCTCAGGGTCCTGGGATAGAGCCCTGCATTGGGCTCTATGCTCAGCATGGAGTCTGCTTGGGTTTCTCTCCTTCTCCCTCTGCCCCTCCTCCTGCTCTCCTGTTCGTGCTCTCTCTCTCTCTCAAATAAATAAGTAGATAACATCTGAAAGAAAAAAAAAAAAAGAATAGAAGAGGACTCTCACAGATGTTTGAATACAACCCTGGCACTGGCCTATCTCAAGGTAGGAAGAAGGGGCTTGGGCTTGACAGAAAAGCAGGAAAAAAATACCCTGGGCTTAGCCTAGAAGCCTGGAGTCAGCACCTTGACTAGGGAGCAGATAAGCTAATGCCTGGCAGGGCCTAAAGGGGCATGGTAGGTGGGGCCTAACATTTAGAAATGTCTTGAAAACCAGGCCATGAGAAAAATGATTTGCCTTTTGCTTCGCAGATTCCTGGTTATGACAGGTGTTAGCATATTCTCTTTCGTCGGTTTCCCAGGACGTCAGGAGGAACGATGATTATATGACTGGCAGAGTCATTTATGATCCCGGAAATTAGGAAACCACCTAAAAGTCCACCAGTAGGGACAAATCTAATAATGTATGGTGTCTCCATGTGAAGGAGGGGCACTAGAAGTCATTTAAATACTAGGACATAGTGAACATAACAAGGATTTTACCTATAGCTGTGCTGGGTTGAGGGCCTTCTGTGTGTCAGGCCCAGGTGCCCATTCTGGTAACTCATTCTCACAGCGCATCCCCATTCTCCAGATGAGGAAATGGAGGTTCAGGGCGGTGGAATAATTTGGTCCACATCCCACAGCTGTGACATGCAAAGACGTTCGTGACATCTTAAATTTAAAAAGCAACTTATAACTCAGGGTGTGCGGATCATTTCAGTTTCGTATACGAGGTCCGGTAGCGGGGGGTTGGTGGTAGAGATTATGTCACACGTGAGCCGGCTCACAGACAGCCCTGCCACTGTTGCATGTATTGCTGTGGATTTCTGGCAGTTGATATGGAAGGAGTTCATGGCATAGTCAATTAAAAAAGGAAGAAGAAAAGGCAGAATTTGCAATATGTTGCAGTGTGTGTGTGTGTGTGTGTGTGTGTAGAGTCAGTGATTTTAAACTGAGGGTGATATGCGCCTCAGGGGACATTTGGCAATGTCTGGAGATATGTTTTGTTATCACAAATGTAGAGGCCGGGAACGCTGCTAATAAACACCCTATCATGCACAGCATCGGGCCCACCACAGAATTATCCCACGCAAAGTGCCACACACACACACACACACACACACACACACACACGCAGAGAGAAGGAAAATCTACAAGGACATTTCAGAATAACAATTGTTATCTTTGGGTGTAAGCTGAATTTTTTTCCATATCTCTCTTTTCTAATTTTTTCCTAAGCAAGGAACATGATTAAGAGTGTGCGCGTGCATCGCAGTGTGTGTGTGTGTGGGGGGGTATCATCTATGTACAATTGCCTTAGAAACAGTTCAGTTGAAGATGAGCCCCAGAGGGGAGGGAGATTTGGGGGAAGTTTTCCAGTGGTTCAAGCCCAGGCCTTGTCAAGCCCCGCCTCCAAGGGTTCCTAGATCCGAAGCTTGGGTAAAAACCCAGCCCGAGGGCCCGAGGCCACCTGCGGGGAAACGCGTCCGAGGGCCGGAATCCCTGGGGGGAGGCCACACCCACCCCGGGGAGGTCAGCGCGGGGCGGTGGAGGTGAACTTGCAGGAGGCCCGTGCGAGCGCAAGGGCGCGACTCCCAGGCTTTGTGGCCGTTACTAATGATGGGGCGGCAGTCCCCTCACCTGCTCCTCATGCTGTGTGATGGCTCTGTTTGCTCTTTGCCCTGTTCCGCACTCAGTCGCAGTTCTGTAGCCACCTGGGTCACGGCTCCTTACGGGAAATAAAGAGAGAGACAATAGTGTCCCGGCTTAAAACAGAAAGGCCCTGACAGCTGCTGAGCAGCTCTTGTGTCGGCTCCCTCCCACGGCTGAGGAGCCGACATAAACCATCCCATATAAAGAAGGCAAGAGGGGCCCAGACAATGGCTGGAAACTCAGAGGGGCTCCCGGCAAGTTTCCTGAAAGCCCGGGTGAAGAAGCAGACAGTGGGAAACAAAGGGCCACCCCCGGGGCCACCTCATAAACCCCGCTCCTCATCAAGGGGGAGGCATGTGCCTCTCCCCCGAGCCCCTTACTGAAGTGTTCCAGCCTTTGAATCAGACCGCAGCTTCCCAGGGCTAAGTGCTGGTCAAGTGCCCCTCCCGCCCCCCAGGTCCCATCCCCCCTCCCATCCCATCATCCCCCATCAATGATGGACTAGATAATAGCTCTGCTCAGCGCTTTCTCCCTGCATGCTGGAGAAATCACTCCCTTGCCGAGATTTTCCAAATCAGTGTTCTGCGTCGGAACTAAGCAGATTCCCGGACCTGTGGCCGTAGATCAAGTATGGCAAATAGGCTTCTAGTCTCTGAATGACGGGAGGTGGCTGTCTGCAGTGCTGGGTCAAGAAGCTCCCTGGGACTCCATCCAAGAGAGTGAGGAAGGAGCTGTGACTGCTGAGCTCTGCCTGTCACCGGTGTATGTCTGGGGGGCTGTGCCCGAGTGTGCCTCTGTGCCTGCTTTAGCCCTTGACCAGACCATCCACCTGGTTATTCCCAACCGTAGCAGAATTTCTGATCCTGCCATTCCAGGGGGCAGTTACCAATTCCAACAGCAGGAACATGACAGCTCACCAGCATCCGAATACCTTTGGGGACCTGTCAAATGCAGATCCCTGGACCTCAGTAGGCTGTGTTAGAGCATCCTGGGGGGATGTACCTAAAAATGCCAGTTTCTGGGCCTCACTCAGAGCTCCTAATATGGAATATCTTGAGGTGGACACAGAAATCTTTACTCTTGACAAGCACCCCCAGGTGATCTGTATGCACACCAGAATCTGAGAACCATTTATCTAAAGATATTGTTTCTACCTGGAACAACTAGAAACATTCTTAAAATTGCTGTTGGGTTATGGTGGTTTTAAAATATGTACAATATTCTTTTTCTTAAGATTTATTAATAAATTAATACATCTTTTCTTTAGATTTGTTTGAGATAGAGTGTGCACGCAAGAGTCGGGGGAAGGGCAGAGGGAGAGGGAATCTCCAGCAGACTTCCCGCTAAGGACAGAACCAGACATGGGGTTTGATCCCACGACCCTGAGATCATAATCTGAGCTGAAGTCAAGAGCTGGATACTTAACCAACTGAGCCACCCAGTCTCCCCTAAAATATGTCCAATATTCTTTAATATTAATATTAATTAATAAGGGAGCCTTATTCCCACCCCCTAAGTGTGGGCCAGACTTAGAGACTGACTTATGAATAGAACGTGGAGGATGTGAGAGGACGTGACGTCTAAGATGAGGGCATAGTGGCCTCCTCCTTGCTCTCTTGGCTCACTTCTTTGAAGGAAGCCAGCTGTCAGGTCATAAGAATAGCCCTACCGAGGCTCCCATGGAGAGAAACTGAGGCCTGCTGCCCACAGCCGTGTGAGTGAGCCAGCAGGAGGCCCTGGTCTAGCCCTCAGATGATAGTAGCCCCAGCTGACTTCTAGAATGTGACCTCGTGAGAGACCCTGAGCTGGAGGCACTTAGCTGAGCAGCCCTCAGGTTCCTGACCCACAGAGACTGTGAGGTAACAAGGGCGTCTTGTTTGAATCCTCTAAGTTTGGGGTGATGCAGTAATAGAGAATGATTATGTGAGTAAAAATACAGTTTCCACTGATCTTTCACCGGGCTACACTGTTCACGGAGTAAGCCAACCCTGGACAAGTGAGCTTGACTTCTCTGAGGAGAAGGTGTTGTTTACTTCCAGCTGATTCTCTGGTCAGAGCCAGACAGACTCTGCGGGCAGGCTGTCCCCAAGCCATCTGAGACTCAACAAGGCTGAGGTCCTTGCAGGAGGCCCCTCACGGTGTTTGCCCTGAGGAGTTCTGTTTGATGTCCCACCTGTGTGTACATGGCCTTTGCCCTGCCTCCCTGCAGGGGCTTTAAGCCCTTATCAAGCTCACAAAACCTGTAATGTTCAGCCCCAGCCCTCTCCCCCACTTGCATCTTCCAGCATTTTGCTTCTTTACACACCGAATGTGTCCCCAGCACCCCAAAATCCATGCCTGCATGCCTCTGCTCACACTCCCTCTGCCTGGGATGCCCGTCCACACCCTTGTTTCACCTGCTCTAGAGCTTTTCTCAGCTTCCCCACATCCCTTCCACGAGTGTTGGGGCTTGGTCTCCACTCCCCCAGCCTGAGAACGATGCAAACCTTATTTTACAGTATAAGTTTTGCTTTGGGGTCTAGGTAATAGCTCTTTTAAAGGACAGTCACTTGAGCACCCAAAGGCAGGCATGGGGAATTTCTCTTTGTTTCTACCTCAGGTCTAGCTCTGTGGTTCTCCATGTCTGTGTGCTAAGAATTCCTGTATGTGGTGATATATGCTATCTGAATTTAAATACAACTGTGAACTTTTTATACAATTGAAAAAAATCACCTTCCCTATAATCAGCCCTGGCTCCCTGTGTCCTTAACACCTTGGGGCAATTTTGACTTCTGTGATTTGCACTGTATGCACTTGGCACAGGGCTGTGATCCTTAAAGGGATTCCACTGCAGTAACTCATCTAGAATCCCAGACTGCCAGCGATGGGAAAAAAGCCTTTGAGATAATCTAGGCCTGTAGTTCTTAAATTTGGTGTTATACACTCCTTTGAGTGTATAATGAAAACAATAGAAACCCTCAGGAGAAAACTTTGGCCTCCCTGAAATTCCTACCTAGATTCCAGGTTTAAAATCCATAATCTAGTTTAATCTCATTTTATAGATAAGAAAAAAGAGGCTTAGAGAAGGTAAGCAAACTGGCTGAGATCTCGCCAGCCAGTGGGAGAGCTGGGACTAGACTCCAGATCTCTTTATTCTTCCATCCCTGGTTCGATGCCTAGATGAGGCTGCTTCCCATAAGCACCCCAAGTCTGTGCCAGCCTGGTCTCTGCCTGTGATGTACAGCAAGACAGAACCTCACTTCATGTCTCTGGCCTGTGTGACACTTCACCCAAGTGTGGACAGTCAAGCAGTATCCTCTATCCTGGGGCCATTTCATTGCTCAGAAGTTTCAAACAGGGAGAACATGAGGCCTTCCCATTCCTCCTTTGAGAGATGGGTTGGGCCCAGAGGTTCTGACCACCAATACGTGGGGTCTAGGCAGAGGCTTCAAGCTGAGCCAAGATTGGCCAGTTAGACCAGCTGGGATTCATGATGAAGAAATCCAAGACAAAAATAGACATCGGTGGTGGAACAGAGAGCAAAGACATATGTACTGATATAAAGTAGGAAAATTGTCTCCAAAATGAGCTTGAGCAGGCTCAAACCAGGTTTTAAGGACACGGGGAGCTGGGGTCGATTATAGGGAAGGCGAGAGGTATGAGGACAGAGATGGCCAAGAGCCAAATGATTCCCCCAGGAAGCTAAATTGTATCATTGCTGCTTTTTTGCATAGGTATCTTAGAAATGATGGATTCGTGTCTGTTAGGATAGTTTTGCTTAAAACACAAAAATAAAAACCAGAACTATGTTAAAACCATAAAGGGTGGGGCACCTGGGTGGCTCAGTTGGTTAAGCCTCAACTCTTGATTTCCACTCAGGTCATGACCTCAGGGTTGTGAGATCCAGCCCCCCCAACTTCCACCCGTTGGCTCTGCAATGGGTGTGGAGCCTGCTTAAGATTCTCCCTCTCCCTCTGCCCTCCCCCCTCCCCTTCCTCTCCCTTTCTTAAAAAAATAAACAAAGCGAAACAAAGCAAAACCATAAAGGGAGTTTATCAGGTTTTGTAACTTCAAAGTCCGGAGGTAGGGTAGACTTTAGGAATAGTTTGATCAAAGATCTGGCACAGTTTCTCTGTAACTTTGTCAGCTCTGCCCTTCTTTGGGTGCTGGCTTTGTCCTCAGACTTTGTCCTCTTTGTAGCAAAGTGCATACAGCAATCCCAGGTCTCATACCTATATACCATGCTCTCAAGAACAAATGCCAACAGCTAGCCTTTCTTTCTCCAATCACTGAACAAAAGTCCCGGGTATCAGGCTCATCAGTACTTGAATCAATCACCGTGGCAGGGGAGATGAGATGACACCGAAGGGTTGGGCCAGTCACAGCCCATCCTGCGGCTGGGGCTGGCTCAATTCCTGGCAAGTCCAGAGCTGCCACACAGCAGAACTGGGTGGGTAGGTGGTGTGGAGGCAGCCACTGTGCTCACTCCATGGATTTCAGGGGCTGTGGCACAATCCACTAGCACCGTGACAATCTTGTATTTCTCCAAAGTCCTAGCTTGATACGGTCCACACCGTATTTGCAGAGTTTTCTTCCAGCTCCTTCACCAGGCACGATTGAGCCCCTCTGAGTCCTTCCTACTCCTCTTGTGAGTTGTGAATCTGACACTGAAATACACCAATTCAATGTTTTAAAATCAGAGAAAATCAGAACAGGAAGGGAGTGGTTTGAAGTCAACTCATTTTTAGAGAGGTGCTTCCCATCTGGATTCCATATTCAGTGCTCTTTCTCTGACCCACTGGGATGCTCTACAGGGTAAATTTTGGAAGAACAGGTTTGATGAGTTCTGTGACTTAAGAGCAGGGCAAGTTACTTAACCTGTCCAAGCCTCAGTTCCCTTATCTGTCAAGCGAAAATGGTGACAGTAGAGCTTACTTTATAGGGGATGGTGAGGATTAAATCTGTATGTGTTCCCTAGTTCTGCTGTAACAAACAGGCACACATCAAGCGACTTAAAACAAATACAGACATTTATTGTCTCCGAGATCTGGAGGTATGAAGTCTGAGACCAATGTATCTGCCTGGCTGTGTTCCTTCTGTCAGCTCTAGGGAAGAATCCATCTCCTTGCCTTTTCTAGCTTCTAGAGGCCGCCTGCGTTCCTGGGCTCATGGCCCCTCCTCCATCCCCAGAGTGTTTCATTCCCCCCTCCGGTGGCATAGTCAATCCTTTCTTTGACCTTGACCCTCTTGCCTACCTCAGTCAAGCCCCTTGAGATGACATTGGACTCAGCCAGATAATGCAGAAGTATCTCTCCATCTCAAGATCCTTAACTCAATCATATCTTCAAAGTTTCTCCTGCCATATATGGTCACATATCTACAGGTTCTGGGGATTACAATGTAGACTTTTTTTTTTTTTTTTTGGCAGTGGGAGGGACATTTTCTTTTTATCACAAAATAATATAATCAACATGAAAGCGTGTTGCATAGTGATGGGTACATGATAAGCATTCACTAAATGCCATTATTATCATGTAGGTGCCACCTACTGTGTGCCCAGCACTGTGCTAGACGTGAAGCTACCACAGTGATCAAGACAGACGTGACACCTGCCATTGTGGGGCTTGTCCAGTCTCATCAGTATAACCTTTGAGCTCTCAGATTCTTATGTATAATGATATGTTTAAATCTATTTCAAATATGCTCAGGGACTGTCATCAGTCAGCTTTTGCTGTGTAACAAACTATTCTAGACCTTACCCACTCAAAACTACTTAGTTAGCTCTCAATTTTATAAGTCATGAATTCTTGTTCTTGTTTTCTGGTCTGGCCTGGATGTGGTTGGTTACAAGCGGGCTCAGCCATGGTCAGTGGGGGCTGCTGGTTTATAATGATCTTTGCTGGGATGCATAGGGCCTCTCTCCATGTGGTTTTCATCATCCAGCAGGTTGCCTGGGCTTGTTCACGTGTTGGTGGAAGGAAGCAGCAAGAGTAGAGGTTGCAAAGCCTCTTGAGTTCCGGACTCAGAACTGACACACTGTCACATCTCTTCCTTCCATTGATCCAAGCAGATCACAAGCCCGGATTCAAGGGGTAAGGAAATAGACTTCAGTGCTTCATGGGAGCAGCAGTAAACCACTGTGGCCATTTTGCCACCCACCATACTGACACTGCAGGGAAGAGAAAGGGAGAATGGAGGTTGCGTCCCTGTGGAACAGTTACTGGAGGAGAATGTTCCCCAGGAAAGGAGGCAGCAAGGCCACAACCTGTTCAGGAGTGGCCTTGGGGTGGCTAATTATTCTTGTGCTCTCTGTGAAGCACAATGCATTAGCATATTTCTTTCTCTCTGTGCTAAAATGCCAGGCCCCAAGATCTCTATTATAAATGGCACAATTAAGTCCTTGGCAAGAAAAAGTCAAGTTCACCAACCTTTCTTCTCTTTTTCAGGAAGCTAGTGAGGACAAGCAGAGCAAGTACACCAAAGTGTGCACAAGTGACAAAAGACATATAAATTTGGAGACGTTAAGAGAGGTCATTGGAAAGCTAGGTTTCCTTAAAACAAAGGCCTCTGTTTGTCATTGGCAAATGTGAGTGGAAAAAGCAGGGTATAAAACAGTTGATCCAGCCTTACCTTATCCCAACTTTTTAAAGAGAAAAATATTTCTTTATACATAGGACTACAAAAATAACTGAAAAGACAAATACACCACAATATTAACAGCAGTTGGTCATCTTTGCTGGGATTAGAGGTGATTTTAATTTTTTTCCTACTTCTCTGAACTTTCCAGATTTTCCCTAGTAAATCTGAGTTACTTTAGTATCAGGGGGAAAAAAGTAATTAAAAATATCCAAAATAGGTTGGTTCTAATTACATCGACATTTAAAAACAAAGCTCTAATTTATCTGATTATGTTGTTAAGTATTTGCTGGAATTGGGGCTTCCATATTATTTCCTTTAAAGTGATGGTGGGGCACCAATTTGTACACTAAGGTCATGGACTCTTAATTTCAAGTTTATAAAATAAAATGTATTCGTAATTTCCTTCCATTTGTTACCAGTCTCTCACTTCTCTAAATGCCAGGAACTCAAAGATCTTTAGCAAGTGATATACCCAGAGGACATTACACTGTCTTCACACAAGTAACTCCATACAGCTGTGATTTAATATCTGACTCTTAGGGGTGCCTGGGTGGCTCAGTCAGTTGAGTGTCTGACTCTTGATTTCAGCTCAGGTCATGATCTCAGGGTTGTAAGATCAAGCCCCACGTTGGGTTCCACGCTGGGCTCAGAGCCTGCCTAAGGTTCTCTCCTAGGTGTTCCATGCTCCCCCCCAATAATAATAATGATAATAATATCCAACTCTCGGCTCTTATCAGGGTTGATATATATATACAGAACAGGCCTGCAAAGAATATTTCTGCATCTTTTGTACAGATCTTGTCTGTATTTGGTTTATGGTACTTTCCATGGAGATCCCTTTGGTAGATTCCCCATATATACCTTATGAGGAAGTTTGGTTTCCATGATGCATGGCTGTGCTTCCTGTTAGGAAACAGTGAAATGAGGTTATTTATCTTGGTTTCTCTTTGCCTTTGCTGCTGGGTAGCTTAGAATCAAATTTTGTGCTCAATTAAGGAGACTTCCTTTAGCCAAGTTTTTTCTATCTTGTTAAATAGTATCACCATCTATCTACCCGGCTGTAGCCAGAAATCCCAGACAACATTCTAGAATTTTCTGTCTCCTTGTGGCAGTTACCCATCTGGGAGCTTTTTCCTTTGACATCTCTCTCTCTGATCCGTCCATCTGCCATTTTGTGCCTGTATTGCTCAAATAGCCTAACTGGCTATTTTCCCAAATTTTACCATACACTGCTCCTCCACCCATCCCCTTAGCCAAAACCGAAAGCCCATCTTCTACACTGACGGGTCAGTGGTCTTTCTAACACGTCAGTGGTCTTTCTAACACGCCAGCTGTAACCTCCTGGTTAAGAATCTTCACGTGCGAAGTCGCAGCTCCTTAGCTTCTCTTGCTTAAGTCTCCATCTGTCTCTCTCAACTGCCATCTTCCTTCAGTCCAGCCACACTCAATCAGTACGGCACACCCTGTCTAGTCTCTGGGATTCTGCACATCCTGTTCCCCTGCCTCGAATGCTCCTCTCTCTTCCCCAACCCTTTTTGGCATGGTCCCTGCCATGAATCTTGCCTCAGAGTTTCTTCCCTGAGGCCATCCCTGGTTCCTTCTCCCCACCCCAGACTGGGCAGGTGCCCCCCTTGTGAGTGTCCACGCTTGCCCGCCATTCTCCTGACACAGGTGAATTGAAGGGTCACTGACTGTCTCTATCTGTCTCTCTGTCTCTTGCTGTAACACGTCATCCCTAGAGGGCTGATCCCAGGTCTGTCTCTTGCTGCATTCCCTGCCTGACCTGCCGCAAATGCTCGCTAAATATTTGTGAAAAGAACGAATCAACTAGTTTTCTGGCATCGAATGTCTTCCGCCCGTCCCTTCTCGCTCACCTGCATTATTTATCTATTGCTTGGCCCTATTGCTTTATATACTGCCTTTCAGTTACCCTAAGCCAGCCTGTAGATTGTTTTTTCAAAATGGTCATGGTGTCCCTTGCCTTGCAGCACATTCTACAGAGGACCTATTTTCCCACCCCTTGAGTCTAACATGCAGCTGATGGAATGGGGCTGGCTTTGCTTTAGTTCAGGCAGCCTAGAACGCTTCTCGGAACTGACCCGCTGCCCTGTGCTCTAGCCGGAGCGGGCCCTGCTGGCGGATGGGAGAGCCAGCTCCACAGCCCCTCCGCTGCCAGGCCAGGCCGCCAGACACACGAGAGCGTCACAGACTCAGCCTTGGGCAGGCCCGCACAGCCTGTGTGAATGAGCCCAGGGCAGATCGGCTGACCTTGGCCCAGATCACCGGGCATGCCTAGTTTGGGCAAACAGGCTGAGCAGCAGAAACAAAGGCTTGTTGTCACAAACCCCCACGTGTGGAGGTGGTCGGTTACAGTACGTCTTGGTGTGGTTCCTGCTCGCTGACCTCAAGTGACACTCTCCCTCCAACCACAGGTTCTTACACTGAAGTCTTAGGGTCAGTCTTGTCCTCTTTTGTCTAGCACCTTGGGGTACATAATCCAAATCTGTTTTTAAGGGCAGAATTATAAAGCGTACCCCAACTTTTAGGTCACCAAAACCCTCTTACACCAGTCTTCTTCCAGCATCTCCCACCTCCCCCCCACAAAACCAAAGCAAATTTTAAATTAATTCCTCCTCCCTGGACTCTACTTCAAGTATCCACTGTCGCTTGCACTGCAATCCTTTGACCTCGCCCAGACACTGGCTCTGAAGCCTGTGTGACCTGGTGCTAGTAACTGGGTCCTCCATGACCTCCAGTGAGTCACTTAACTTCTCTGAATTTCAATTTTCCTGTCTGTAAAATGGGCACTAGAATTCTGCCTCCATTCAGGGGCTTTGAAAATTCATCCATCCCATGAATATTTCCTGAGGGCCTCCTGTGTGCCAGACATTGTTCTGGGCACTGGGGACATATCGGTGAGCAAATGCAGGGGAAATAGTCTTTGTCCTATGAAGCTTACCTTCTACCAGAGGGAGACAGACAATAGAGAATGAATAGAAAAAAATTATGTAGTGTGATTGGAAGTAAGTACAATTACAACACAATACTCTGGATAAGGGGGATCGGGAGGGTGGAGAGGGGGCTGGCAGTGGCGTCCTGGTTGCCAATTTACACATAATATTGTTAGGGTAAGTCTGATTGAAATAATATTTGAAGCAAGGCTTTAAAGAGGTGGCAGTTAGCTTCGCAGGTGTCTGAGGGAAGAGCGTGCAGGGCGGGGACAGCCGGGGCAAAGGCCCTGAGACAGGAACGTGCTGTTTGAGAAGATGAGAAGCATGTGTGTCTGGAGAGGAGAACGAGGCAAGAGCAGCAGAAGCAGGCAGAGAGAAAAGGGGCAGGCAGATTGCTTGGGGCCCCAGGTCTTGGGTTTACTTTGAGTAAAATGGGCAGCCAGCGGAGGGCTTAGTTCAGAGAGATCAAGCTTGCAGTGCCTGGCCTGGAAGAGGACTGCCATAGTTTTAGAGCAGGCAGCGCTCTGCCTAGAAGGACGCGGTAGGGCGTCTGTGAGGAATGCAAGGCGGGCGCCATGCCCCTGCTGGGGGTGCCCCAGTGCCTTTGTGTGGCAGGTAACAGCCCTGTCCGCCTCTGCCTCCCAGCGCACACAGCTGCAGGCAGTGGGTAGGCACGTTTGCGTGAGGGTCGGGGAGCCTCTCAGGAGGGCAAGAGAACACCTGTGAGGCTTAGCAGTAGTAAGGCCTGTAGTGATGGCAGTGGTCCCACCTGAGGTCAGCTCCCAGGGCAGATGGCAAAGAGGACATCACCTTGGGGCAAGAGGGAGCATCATCCACTTTCTGAGTTTAGGGTTCAGCTCTATAAACCTGGAACCCCCCCCGGGGGGGCTCTCGGGCCAGGGGTGACTGCATAGAACTGTGACGTTCCCTCTCAAGAATCAGGGAGGCTGGTGCGGGCACCCGGATCACCGCGGGCTCTTTCCCGCGGCAGCCAGAGGCGCAACACATGAGGCGGGACCCATTTTCTAAATCAACCCCACAAGAGAAAACTGTTCCATCTGGGCTCTGCGGAGACCCCCGGTTTCTCCATCTCCCCGCCCGGGGGCTTGGGCCCCGGTTTGATCTCTCTGGAGTGGTAAGGGCTTGGGCTTCTTGAAAACAGGACACAGGGAGAAGGCAAAAGAGAGAGTGAGGTGACGGGCCTGCTGCTAACCAGACGGGAGGAAGCTTGGAAACACTGATGTGAGTATTAGGAACTGACGGGTCCTTATTCGCGGCTTAAGCTGCTGGGGATGGTCAGGTCAGCGGATCACTGATGTTTTGCTGTCACGTGCTTTCTAGGGAGTGAGTTCCCCGTGTTATGCCTTCATTCCCCCTACGTCCCCCTTCCCGCCTCCATCGTGCTTTGTCCAGACTCCAGCCCCCACCGTGAAGCAGGCGGGGAACCACAGGGACCTGCGGAGGTAGCACGGGCCTGGGCGCCGTTGCCCGGCGGAGGCTCCGCGGCCGAGCGCCGCTGGCCGAGTCCTGTAGACGCAGTCCGCGCCAGCGCTCGGTCGGCGGTGCTGCTCAAGCCCAGGGGCTGCTGTGCGGTCGCCGGCTCTGGCGCGGGCAGCGGGGCTTGGGTGGCAGCTGAGCTTCCCCGTGGGACGTCCAGGTGCTGCTGCTGCAGGCTGAGAGCAGCTACTGAGGCTGCAACTTCAGCTGCACGTTGGAACGCCCCAGGGAGCTGGAACCCAGTACAGTTTCAGGCCCCGCCCCGGCAAATATTCTGATTTAATTGGTTTAGGCTGAAGTCTGAGCATCGCAAGTTTAATCTCTCCCAGTGATTCTGTCAAGCAACCAGGATTGAAAACCACTGGTTTGGTCCATGCACCTCACCTTCCAGGGCTTTAGTTAGAGAACTATATATTTTATCTTCCAAGCCGGAACTCATTTTTTAAAAAGATTTATTTATTTGAGAGAGACAGAGACTTCTCTGAGAGAGAGAGCAGGCACATGAGTAGGGGGAGGGGCAGAGGGAGAGAGAGAGTCTTCAGCAGACTCCCCACTGAACATGGAGCCCCATTAGGGGCTCAGTCTCATGACCCTGAGATCATGACCTGAGCCGAAATCAAGAGTCGGAAGCTTAACCCATTGAGCCACCCAGGTACCCCTGGAGCACATTCTAGAGTGCAGACGGTCACAGATGATAATCACACAGGCTCAGCAGGTATAAACTAGGGTTATTCTGAGCAAATCCCCATGTGTAGTCAATTCCACTGTAACCCAATGGGGCCTTAGCCATGCCCAAGGTCACAAAGGTGATTAATGATAGAAGCCAGACTTGGAACTCAAGCTCCTGACTCTTGAGTTGTCATTTCACTTTCTCAGAACCTTAATTACTCAGTCTGTGAAATGGGAATACGAATGCCTATCCTCTCAACTCTAGAGTGACTATAAAAGGGGTCCATAACCCGTGAAAATGTGCTTTAAAGGGTGAGCCACTCTATGGAATGAGAAGAAATTTTTCCTATTGTGAGCCTGTGGCCACCAGAGCCAGGCTGGGATCTGCTTGTCCTGAGTTAGAGCAGCCACAGCTCTTTGAATAATAAATAATAAATAGGGTGTATTAGCTAAAATAACCGTGATGAAGTGGAAAAGTGGGGAGATGGGAATCAGGCATTTAATAGAGAGGAGTGTCATTCCCTGGATCCAGATTGAGCAGAGGCAGTCTGGGTGAGGGAAGATAAGAATCTCAGAGTGGCCCACAAGCTCAATGGGAATCAATAATGCTGTCTCTAAAAATAATGAAGTTAGTATGACACATAAACAGAAGCATGGTTTGTATAAACCATGAGATCATCCTAGCAGGCCTCTCAGACCTGAGGGATGGTGTTGGCGCGAAGAGGGTGGATATGACACTGGCACTAAAATTGTCGAGGTTGGGGTGGTGGAAGGTGGGGGTGCTGCAGAGGAAATCCCTTCCCACCTACACATTTTGCAGATGAAAACACTGAAGCCCAACCACCAGCAGTTTACTGGAGAAGCTCAGATGGGGCTCAAGGTCTTGAAAGAGTCGCTCCAAAGTCTCTCCCTATGTGTTTATGTCAAAAGAAATACCAGTTAGGACTTAATCAGTAATACCAAATGCCATTATAATATCTCCCCAATGGCAATCCTCTATTATCAGCTAATACCCAGTTTCAGTTCAGTTGTCCCCAGTGTCTCAAAAACATAGCTTTATGATTGGCTCCTTCAAATCAAAAACTAAATTCCTCTCTCCATCCCCACACTGCATTTGCTTGAGTCTGCCTTGACAGTTCCCTCTCTCTTTTTTAATGCTATTCATTAGTTGAAAAAAGAAACCCTGGGGAGGGGGTGGGGGGCAGAGAGGCACCTAGCTGGCTCAGTCAGTGGAGCATGGGACTATAGATCTCAGGGTTGTGAGTTCAAGCCCCACATGGAATGCAGAGCCTACTTTAAAAAAATAAAAATAAATACAGAAATAAAAAATACAGAATAAAATAAAATAAAAAATACAGAAATAAAAAAAGAACTCCTGGGTTGATTGTCCTGTAGACTGTGCCACATTATAGTTGTAATTGAGCATATCCTGGTGGTGACTTTGAGCACTCCTCCTATCCCCTGCAGCTCCTATAAACTCCGGAGCTGCTTTTGAGCTCAGTGTCTGTGGCAACACTCCCTTCTAGGTGGTACCCAGTGCTTTCCATTGCATCATCTGTCATATCAGATGTTCGCCATGTAATTGGCGGGGCTGTATCTGTCAGAAATACTGGAGTATTTAAAAGAGAAACAGGGGCCCCTAGGTGGCTCAGTCAGTTAAGCATCTGCCTCCGGCTCAGGTCATGATCCCAGGGTCCTGGGCTCAAGCCCTGTGTGGGGCTCCCTTCACCAAGCGGAGAGCCTGCTTCTCCCTCTCCCTCTGCCCTTCCCCCTCGACTGGTGCTGCACTGTCTCTCTCTCACAAATAAGTAAATAAAATCTTTAAAAAAAAAAAAAACGGAAAGGAAAGAAACAATTACATGGAGTTATACATTTATCCAAACCCATAGAATATAAAAGATCAAGACTGAATCCTGGCCTGAACTCTGGACTCCGGGTGATAATGATGTGACAGTGAAGGCTCAGCGATTGTAACAAGTGTACTGCTGGGGGGGGGGGCGATGTTGGTAGTGGGGGAGGCTGTGTGTATAGGGGCAGGGATTAAATGGGAAATCTCCGTACCTTCCCCTCAATTTTGGTGTGAAACTAAAACTGCTGTAAAAAAAACAAAGTCTGTTAAAAAACACACACACAAAGCAAAGCAGTTCCTTTATCATACTCTAGTGGGGACAGCGAGGAGATGGTGAGCAAGGGAGGACGGTGGAGCAGGAATGGCAGGAGCTGGTGGTTGCAGCTGGGCAACGGGGACACGGGGTTCATTGTACGATTCTCTCTTCTGTTGTTGTGTATTTGAGAATTTCTATGACAAAAATTAAACAAAACAAAATGCTTTTGGAAATGCCCCTAAGAAGATGTGGCAAGCATGGTGGGTCAGCTTCTAACCCGGTATTCATTCCCTGCCACCCCATTCTCTCTCTTTCGCAGAGAATCTCAATTCTGTTCAAGTGAGCGTGCTCTCTCCCTGGCTAGCTCCGGCCCCAGCAGAGAAGGTGGTCTTCAGTGCTGGCTGCTTTATGACATGGCCCACGGGATGCATTCAACAGAGGACATGCTCAAGGAATATCCGGTATGTTCATTACAGTAACAAGAAAACCTATGAGAATATTATTGTCCCCATTTTACAAGTGAACGTGAGGCTTCGAGGAGTCCTGTAGCCGTGGATCACTGGGCAGTGATCTTAGGTCTGTGCAACAACACCAAAGCCCACGTTATTTATTTATTTGAGAGAGTGAGCGAGCGAGATGGTGGGGGTGGGGGTGGTTGTCAGAGGGAGAGGGAGAGAGAGAACTTCAAGCAGACTGTGCACTGAGCGCCGAGCCCGAGACTGAGACCGTGGCCTCAGCCGAAATCAGGAGTCAGACGTAAAGCCCACATTCTTAACCACGCCATGTCCCACTTCGAGGTCTGGCATTGCATGTTGCCACCACGTTTTCTCTCCAGGTTGGGTGAACGTCACAGGAATGTGTAACTGTGGTGAATGTAACTAGGAATGTGTCACAGGAATGTGTAACAGATTAGCCGGGAACAGTGAGTCAGGCTGACAGTGGAAAGACGCTGTGCTCTATGGTTCTATTTCGCACAATTTTCTGTCTGTAAGAATCTCCTTGAGTGTTTGTTAAAATGCAGAGTCTAGAGAAGGGGACTGGTAATCTACGTTTTTATCAAAACACCCTCCTCCCGCATACGATTCTCACAATCAAGCAAGTTTGAAAGACTGTGCCTCATGGTGTTGAATACAGGCCAGATGAGGCAGGTATATTAAATCTAAGCAGAGAAAGGAATCTGAAAGCTCTGTGGACGTCCCATGACTTGCAGCCAGGGCAGTGCGTCCTGATGACACGTGCACAGTGGGAGCATTGACAAGCGGGTGCGCCAGCCTGCACCTGGTAACTAACTGCCTGGTGACTAACACCTGATAACTAACCTTGCCCCTGGGCCCACAGTGGATTGGACACCTGATTTTGCTGACCCAGTCAAAACTTTCCTCCCAAGAATTTTAAATGAAAAATTCTAGACTAGCTGTTGCTGGGACCTGATCTAACAATTCAGTACAAGCTAAGTGACGGGGAAGCACCCAAGAGAAGTCTTATTTTAAAAAGGCAGTGGAGAGGGGCGCCTGGGTGGCACAGTCGGTTAGGAGACCAACTCTTAGGTTTTGGCTTAGGTTGTGATCTCAGGGCTGTGAGATCCAGCCCCACATCAAGCCCCATGCTCAGAAGGGTGTCCGCTTAAGACTCACTCTCTCCGTCCCTTCCCCACCTCTCCCTCAAATAGATAAATAAATCTTTTAAAAATAATTTAAAAAAAAAAGGCGATGGAGAGAGAGAAGAGCTGGGGGAGGGTGGGAGAAAGGGAGGGGGAGGGGGAGGCGAAGGAAGGAAGGGAGGGCAGAGGAGTGGGGAGAGATAAGGTGGGGTGGATATACAAAAATGGGGTTGAAGAAGAAAGGGAGAAAGAGTTTAGTGGCTTAAATAGTGGCCCCAAAAGATGTACAGTCACCCAGGACCTCAGAATAGGACTTTATTTGACAAAAGGGTCTTTGCAGATGTAATTAAGTTAAGTATCTAAAGATGAGGTGACCATGGGTTTTGGGGGACCGGTGTCCTCAGAGGTGAAAGGAGAAGGACTTTGACCCAGAGACGGGGGAGGGGTGTGCATGTGAAGATGGAGGCAGAGGTCTGAGTGACATGTCCACAGGCCAAGGCATAGGGAATGGCCTCTAGAAGCTAGGAGAAAGATGAGGGACCAATTCTCCTTGAGAACCTCCAGAAGGAACCCACCCTGAGGACTCCTTGATTTCAGACTTCTAGCTCCAGAACTGTGAGAAAATCAATTTCTGTTGTTCCAAGCACCAAGTTTGTAGTGAGTGGTTATGGCAGCCCTGAGAATCTACCTCATTCTGGGAGATGTGAATGCCTAGCCTGGAGAGGGAGAAAGGACTGGGAGGGAGAAGGAAGGAAGGGCAAGGGAGAGGGAGGCAGAGTGAAAGCGAGAAGGAAGAAGAAGAGAGCCAGAGCAGTGGGATCGGAGGAGCCAGGGAGCCAGGGAGCGGATGTCCTGATCCCTCCAGCCCCTCCCCTTGCGTCCATGCCCCTTGACCCTGGTTCATCTGAGGACTCTCCTTTAGGTTCCTGAGGAGCCCCCTGCATCCTGACATGACACTACCACCATAAGAATTCCTTGCATGCCTACTGGAATACTCTGGAACAATGGCAGAAGGGCACACACTTGAAGGTTTTAAAAGACCAAGGTCCTCTCTGGCTTTCTGTCTCGTGGGGTGTTATTTTTTTATTTATTACTTTTATTTTATTTATTTATATTTTTAAATTTTATATATTTATATATATTATATTTATTTATATATTTATTTTTATAAATATTATTATTTTTATTTTTATTTCTAGAGAGAGAGACAGCGTTACCACATGCAAGTGGGGGCTGGGAAAGGGGTGAGCAGAAGGAGAGGGGGAGAGAGAATCTTAAGCAAGGCTCCACGCCCAGCACAGAGCCCCGAGTGGGCTCACAACCCTGAGATCAAGACCTGAGCTGAAATCAAGAGTCAGACGCTTAACCCACTGAACAACCCAGGTGCCCCTGGAGTGTTATTTTTTATTAGCGGCAGCAGCTAACCCTTCTGAAACCCTCCCACTTGCCAGGCACGGAGCTAAATGCCCTACAGGCATCATCTCAGTGGGTTTTCCCAGTCACTCCACGAGTAGGTAGTGCTATGATCCCACATTAGAGGGAGCAACTGAGGCAGGTCAGGGAAGTAATGACTCTGCCCAAGGTCATCAGCAGGGGAGGGACATTCTTGGGATTCAAACCCACAGGCTGATGGTTAACCACTGGACTCAGCGGCTTCTCTCTGCGAGCATACTTTGAATGAGGATAACCAGGAATTCCCAATGTGTTTTCATACTCTTTTGTTAGTGAAACCATAACAGAATTTTACTGGTGTTTCAGTTGGGAGAATGAACACCTGAGTGGTTCTGACCTGGGCTTCTAGCCTTGGGAGCCACCTCTCTGTTCCTGGTGTCTGAACTCTGCTACTTACACGGGGAGGGCTGGGAGGGCCAAGGAAAATGAGTGGGAAGAGGGAGGCTGAAGTTTTACTTGACTCTGATGTGAAGGTCTGGAAGGCCAAGCCCAAATATAAGCTCGTTTCTTCACTTGCCCTCTGCTCTTCCCCCAGACTTTGGGGCCCATACTGCCGCTTCCCCCAGTCACCCGGAGTCTTCCTGCCAGTCCGGAACTCTCCCATCCCTGCCTCTCCAGGGCCATTATGGTGTTCCCTGTGGTTTCCTGCATGGGGCGGGGAGGGGGGGCGGTTAGAATGGGGGGAGGGGAGCAGGGACTGGGCTGGAGCCCTGCAGGCAAAACCACCCTCCTGGGTTTGGGACCCTGGAAGAACTAGCCTCCCCTCTCTTGGGCCTCACTGTTCTCATCTGACAAATCGAGACAACAATGCCATCAGCAGAAAAACTGCCCTATAAACCTGTGCCATTTGGTGTATGGCAATTCTGTTTTCATAAAGAGATTTTCAGAAGCACAGTCGTCTCTTGTTTAGGGTTGCATACTCAGGTGGACAGGACATGTTAGGACAAAGAACGACATTGGTCTGGACTGGTTTCTCGGTGTGGAAAGCGGGGCAGCTCCTGCCTTCTCCTGACACCTAAATCTACACTTTCGGTGTGCTTTCCCCTTTTACTGTCTCCTCTCTGAGCCTTCTATGATCTGAGACCTCCGCTGTTGAGCATTTAGTCTTAGGTCTTTCTCCCACCATCCAGCTTTGTTTTCTACTAAATAACACAAATAAGCCTGGTTTCAAAAAATAATGCATGTAAATGGGCATGCGTGAGTTTACGTGTTCCCCCTGCCTGAGTAGGTATTTGCATTTGAACCAGGCTGTTTTCATGACACCGAATCCATTGAATGATGAGAATTTCAGGCATCTTAGCCAATTGTAATGGATGGTAATATTAGGGTGCGTATTTTCCAGTCACCTTCCCGGGTAGACGGTCCATCTCTCTGCTCCCTCGTGCTTTTCTCTGGCACTGCCACCTGATGTTATAATGGTCTATTCAGGTCTGTCTCCCATGCTAGATTATGAGGTCCTTGAGGGCAGAAGCGTTGAGCTCCTCTTTCTGTTCCCTGCATGCAAAAATGTTTGATGAATGAATGCATGTTTGTTGCTTATTATTGCAACCCACTTTGGAAGCATTTGAAAAAATCTGCATATTTTTTTTTTCTCCTATCCTGGCAACTCTTCCTGATTCCTTAGAACTCGCTGGCCACCAAGCATATATGCTACTGAGCCACTGAAATGCAGCTAGCCTGAATTGACATGTAAAACACTAGACATCAAGCACTGGAATTCCCTTGACTTTGTATGAAAAAAATGTAAAATATCTCATTGTATTGAAAATATCTCATTTTTAATTTTATACTGATTTAATTTAAAATGATACTTGGTTATATTTAATAAAAATAGTATTAAAATTAAATTATTATCTAATATTTAATCATTAAGATGATTAAAGTTTATTTCCTCTTATTTTGTTTAATGCAGCTACCAGAAAATTTAAAATTGCATAATGTGGCTTGTGTTATATTTCTACTGGACAGCGCTGCCTTAGTTCCCTAATCACATGTGCAAGTTTTCTTCACTTCCCTAGGGAGTAATTCACAAGAGTCTAGAAGCAGAGACTTATTTCCAGCAGCAGAGGAGCACCCAACAGTAGCTTTTCCTTTCTCGGCCTTTGATTCCCTCCAACAGTTTTTTTTTTTCCCCTTCCAATTTCCCTGGTGGGGAGGATGCCATCAGCCTGTAAATGCCAGCGGCTCAGTCCTGCTTGAGCCAAAGCTTCATTTCTGTCAGCACTGGGTCTGCAGCAGAGGTTCTTTTCGGTCCTGGTTGGCTGAGCAGGTCTTGTTCCTAAGCCTAAAAATCCCTATTCTGGGACAACTAAATAAGTGGGGTTGACAGGCATGAAGAAGTTAGCAGAGGAGGAAAGGGTAGCCCTGCCAGGAGAGAGGGCACCCTTGGGGGTGGGGCTCGCAGTGGCTGCCAGAAGTGCGAGGAGGCTTCCAGAACCAGGAGTGTGCTGATTCTTGATCCACCTGTGGGTTATGTGGGTGCTGTCACTTTATGAAAAGTCTTTTTTTTTTTTTAAGATTTTTATTTTTAAGTAATCTCTATACCCAACGTGGGGCTCAAACCCCCAACCCTGAGATCGAGTCACGCACTACACTGACTGAGCCAGCCAAGTGCCCCTGTGAAAAGTCTTCAAACTGTATACATTTATGATTTGTTCCCTTTCCTGTAGATATGGTTATATTTCATTAAACATTTTACATAGTAACATCAATAGAATATGAGTGAGAATCTCAAAAAACACAATAAGGAAAGAATTAAAGCCCTGTGAAAATAATTGTCTAGGACAGAATATGAAAAATCTTCCATTGTTTCATTTTTTCAAATAAATCAAATACGCTAAGGTTAAATATAGCATTTGTGACAGATGCTTCAGATGGCCCCATGATCCACCTGTGGTCGTGCCCTTCTGGTTCCCCCAAGGCTGGGCAGAACTGTGACTCACTTCTGAACAACAGAACAGATGATTACACGTACATGATTACGTACGATGCTGCTGAGTCTCCGCATCCCTTGCTGGCTTGGAGGAAGCAAGCAGCCATGCTGGGTGATTTCTTGTGGCAAGGACATACCACGTGCTGTTCTATGGCAGCTGAGGGTGGCCTCTGACCAACAGTAAGCAAGAATCCCAAATCTTAGTTCTAAACCACGAGAGACCGATTCCTGCCACAATGTGAAGGAGGTTGAAAGCAGGTTCTTCCCCAGCCGAGCCTCGACTGAGAATGCAGTCCCAGCTGACACCTTGACTGTACCCTGGTGAGACCCTAAACAAAGGACCCAGCTGAGCCATGCCAGGATTCCTGACACACAGGAACTGATAGAAAATAAATGTGTGTTGTTTTAAGCTGCTAATTTTGTGGTAATATTGTTACACAATAATAGAAAACTATTACAGCAGTAAAGAAAAAAAATACAGCTCAGCGCCTGACCTGCACTAGGCTGTCGGCTGAAGCTTGTTGAATGAAAGAATTCTAAGATATGGGTTTTCAAAGACTCAATCTCCCTTTCCATGTCTTTCTTCTCTCTTTCTCCCTCCCTCCCTCACACACACACACACACACACACACACACACACACTACACACACGAGTGAGCCTCAGGCATCCCTTATGGATAGTTTACTGTGTATAGCAAAAATCTATTTGAAAATAACTTTTTAAAAAATGAAATTAATATATATTTATTGTAAAAGTGCTAGAAAGTGCAGATTAGCAAAAAGAACATAAAACCAACAATTTCTTCATCGAGTATGTATTAGTTCTGTAATACCCATAAGTAACCATCACTGACATACATAAAGATGGTGTTTTGTGCATTTATAAAAATAATATATATTCACTGTAACAAAGTTTAGAAAGCATAGGAAAAAAAAATGAAGAAACTGAAAGTCACCAGGAATCCCCCTCAAAGAGATAATCCCTGTGAACGAGGTGACGTGTCATCTATGTACATGTGTGTATTAGCTCAGGCTGCAGAACAAAATATCATAGCCTGGGGGGCTTAAACAACAGAGATTTATTTCTTACAGTTCTGGAGGCTGGAAGTCCAAGAGCAGGGTGATTGGGTTCTGATGAGAGCTCCCTTCCTGGCTTGTAGATGGCCGCCTTCTCCCTGCGTCCTCATGTGGCAGAGAGAGAGAGAGCATGAGCTCTCTGGTGTTTCTTCTTCTTCTTCCTTCTTTTAGGGAGGGAGAGAGAGCAGGGGGAGGGGCACAGAGAGAGGGAAAGAGACAATCCCATGCAGGCTTCAGGCCCAGCATGGAGTCTAATGTGGGGCTTGATCCCATGACCCCAAGATCATGACCTGAGCTGAAATCAAGAGTTGGACACCTAACCAACTGAGCCAGATGTCCCGGTATTTCTTCTTATAAGGAACTAATCCTATTGTATTAAGGCCCCGCTCTATGACCTCACTGAACCTTAATTACCTCCCTGCAGGCTCAGTCTCCAAATACAGTCACATTGGGGTTGGGGCTTCAACTTATGATTTTGAGGGGAGACACAATTCAGTCTATAGCAGTGTGGTTTTTTTTCATTTAAATTTAATTTTTAAAAACCAGTTTTTAAAAATTAAAGCTGGACTTTATTTAGTTTTCACTTAGCAGCATATCCTATTTGCTCACGTCATTTCATATTCTTCTACAGTATTTTTATTGGTTGTATAGTATTCCTTATGAGAGCTGCGTGATGGCGGTCTGAATGCTGTTTAATGTTTCCCGTGTGGTTGGGTATTTAAATAAAGTCTCCAACTCTGTTCCGTTATAAATGATTGAGGAACTAATCTGCTTGTAATTTAATATACTTTGTGTGTATGCGTGATTAACTCCTTCAGGATCTATGGAAGGCATTATCTTGAAGAATTTATCAAAAAGGAGTCCCTGTGTCTTTGCCTTTGTTCTAAGCTGCGTTACAGCAGAAAAGAGAAAGGCAGACATTATTTGGAATTTCGATCTTGGATTTCCCCTGTAGCTTTATAAGCCTTGGGGTGTGTCTCAAGGAAAAAATGTTATCAGGAAGCCAAGGAGTTACCCAGGAGACTGTGAGTAAGGAGGAGCTTCCAGGAGCCCTGGGCAGATGCGTGTGCCTTGTGCCCCGAGGCCATGTGTGGGGGGCAGTCTTCAGCCCCTTTGGAGAGTTATCAGGGAGGTGGGTGTCATTTTACCAACTAGAGATGGAACTGGCAAGGGTATGTTAGAGCCTTAGACTTGTGTTCTAGATTATAGAAAGAAGCAAGGACAGAAGAGAATCCATGCCAGTGAGGACATGGCCAGGCTCACAGGAGCTATTGATGTTGGGTGCTGTTAAGGAGACGGTTTTTGGTCAAGACATCAATCTGTCCAAATCCTGCTTTGGACCACCTTTTCTTGGGAAAGATAAAGGTGGAGAAAACAAAACTAAGGAATATACTGTAGAAGGCATTTGTTGGTTTTGCCTTCCCAGCATTCACTCTCCATTCTTCTGATAACAGGACCCCAGTGCTCCTTTGGGGACCAGCCCTTGCCAACTCTCTGTCCAGAGGTGGGCACAAAACCCAGGCCTGACCAGTCCATCAGCAGATGCAGTCGTAGACTTGTGACCAGGCCCAGCCATTGGAGGCCTGCCAGGCCTCCTGCCTGATCTAAGAGAAAAGAAGGGCTCCATGTATTTCTCTTGGTAGAATATAAGCCTTAAGTTGATGGTAGTGCTTACCAGTCAAGAATGAAGGGAAGTAGAGTTGACAAATGGAGAAATATTGAGTCTTGATGAGAGTGCTGGAGTTCCTGAATGCAGTGGTCGTGGAAACTTCTGAAGTGAGTGTCCCTTCCTCCCTTCCTTTCTCCCCTCCCCTTCTGTGCCTCACCTCAAGCCTGCCCTTTGTTTTTCAGGCCAATTTGAATTGGATTTCTTTTTCACTGGCAACAAAAGCGTTGTGAATAAAATATCTTTATATTTAACTGGGACTCCCCACCCATCCGAGTGCAGAGCTCTGGTGAGCTATGCTATAGAAACTTTTCACCTGAGTTCATGGGGCCCCTGTGACATAGCACCAGAGCGGCTCATACTGCTCTTACCACCACAATGACAGGAGAGAGACAGAGGGAGCGAACATTTGTCCAAAAGTAGAGTGAGGGTAGTTCCACAGAGAACAAACTTGTGAAGAAGCAGAAATGCCTGGGGTTGCCCTTGCTCTTCTTGCTTGCCACATGGAAGGAGGAGACAAAGAGAGAACACACCTATGGGTGCATAACTTTTGGAACTCAGTGCTCTGTTATACCTTTGGGGACTGTGGCCCATCCGAGTCTTTGAATTAGACCCAAACTTCCATCCTTGCTCTGTGGGGTGGGGAGAGAGGAGGTCATTAGCTCTACTAAGCCAACAAACTTTATGGGCAGGAGGCCAGGAGGGCTGAGGACATGGGCAGTACTAGTGACCTAGCCTCACAAGGGCTGCCTGCTCTGAAGACTCTGTCCTCCTGGTAACCCAGGTTCTCAGCCCTCCTCCTGTTTTGTCTCACCTCCTAACCACTGCTGCTGCCTTACCCTCACCCTGTGTGTCCCCCAGAGAGCAGGCTCTAATTCGGACAGCTAGCCACTGCCCACCACAGAGCTTCCCTGTTGGTCAGAGTTCTTGCACCAGGCCTCCTCATTGGCTGCTGGGCTCCCTTAAGTATATAGATGGCAATTTGGGGCTAGTAGGTCCGATTAGACTGTGGTCAGGGTGGCACATAATGCAACGTATGGCTTCCAATAGGACAGTGTCTGTTTTTTCCCTCAGAACAGAAAATCCCAAGAAGTTTCTAGAATGCTCCCCTTGGCACATCTCTCCTAACCCAGGTGGAAAGAATATATAGTATACTATTACGTGTATCTGTGTGAGAGCCTGTACGAGCATTCAAATGTTCAGAACATTTGACACCAGAGCATTTCTATTACATATTTTCATTTCCTTTCCCACCATTACCCCTCTCTTTTTCAAGTCGTCTCTAATCATGTGATCCAGACTGTATTGCTTAGGCTAGAGGTGTTTTCCTTCAGGCTTAGTCTCCTTCAGCCATCAAATGTAGGGCCCTGTCCTGGAAGGTCAGCCACTGGCGAGCCATTTTTAGTCACACCTCCTGGATGGTGCACCTGGTGAAAGGTAGCCTGGACACCAGCCCCTTCCACCTGTCATGGCAGGCCACTGGAAGACCCCCAGCCTGGCCGTTTTACCCAGAAGGATGGAGAAGAGCTCGCCTTTTCGAGTCACCTTCCCTTACTTTGCAGAGCTGGTTCTCAAAGTGGGATCCCCCGACCAGCAGCCTCAGGAAAAGCAGTTTGTCTGAAAGGCACATTCTCAGTTCCCAGCCCAGACCTACTAGGTCAGAAGCTGTGGGCGTGAGACCCAGTGATCTGTTTTAACAAGCCTTCTAGGTGATTCTAATGATCCGTAGAGTCTGAGAACCCGTGGCTGACAGCACGGTGTCACAGGGTTGAGTTTGTGTGGCAAAGGTGTTCACAGCAGCTGGCATTCGCTGTAGCTCCTGTGCGTGTGGCTCTGAGGTAAGCACCTTACGTGTATCATCTAGCGAAGGGGCTCTCACCCTGCGTGAGCGTAGAATCAAGGAGAATCTTTAGAAAAATTGGGTAGTTCCCCCTTACCTGAGGTTTTGCCTTCTGTGGCTTCAGTTACCCCGGACTCAGCTATGGTCTGCAAGCAAGCAATCGTCAGGTCAGTAAGTAGCCTCTCGAAGCCTCCGCCATTCACCTCACTGCATCTCCTCAGCCAGGCGTCTGATCGTCTCACGTCATCACGAGATGAAGGCTGAGGACAGTACAATGAGGGGGTCTGAGAGAGAGACCGCATGCATATGACTTTTATTATAGTGTATTGTTGTAAGTAATTGTTCTATTTTGTCAGTAGTTGTTGTTAATGTATAAATCAGGCACAGTGAGAGATTAAGCTCTATCATAGGTTTGTACACACGGGAAAACGTGGTAGGTACAGGGCTCGCGGTACTGTCTGTGGTTTCGGGCATCCCCTGGGGTGTTGGAACGTAACTCTGAGGATAAGGGGGGTGCTACTGTCCTGACGCTTGGGCCCACAGCAGAGGAACAGAAGCAGATTGCTGGTGGAGATCCAGCCAATGGGTCCTCTTTAAACTCCCAGGTGCAGGGACGCCTGGGTGGCTCATTTGGTTGAGCACCCGCATTTGGCTTGGGTCATGATCCAGGGTCCTGGGATCGAGTCCCGCATGGGGCTCCTTGCTCAGCGGGGAGCCTGCTTCTCCCTCTGCCTGCCTGCCACCGCTTCTGCTGGTTCTCTTGCTCTCTCTGACAAATAAATAAAATCTTTAAAAATAGATAAATAAAAAATAAAATAAACTCCCAGGTGCTTCTGATACGGAGAGGGTTGAGAAGCACACTTCTGGCCCCTCTCTGACACCTTGCAGCTGTGTGACTTTGGGGACATTCCGATGGCCACCTCCCCCATCTTGATTTCTGAGTCTTTAAAAAAGGAGTGATGGGGGGCGCCTGGGTGGCACAGCGGTTAAGCGCCTGCCTTCGGCTCAGGGCGTGATCCCGGCGATCCGGGATCGAGCCCCACATCAGGCTCTTCCGCTATGAGCCTGCTTCTTCCTCTCCCACTCCCCCTGCTTGTGTTCTCTCTCTCGCTGGCTGTCTCTATCTCTGTTGAATAAATAAATAAAATCTTAAAAAAAAAAAAAATTTAAAAAAGGAGTGATGATTCCTAGCCTCTTGCCCCCCAAAACTGTTATGTGTAATAAATGAAATAACAGATGTGAAATCTTGTAACTGCTCTTAAAATTAGAAACAAGGTAAGCTGGAACGCCCAGTACAAGAACAGTGAGAGACCCAGAATTTCTTGCAGGAGGTTGGGGCAGGTGCAGTGTCAGAGGGGAACTCCCCTCCCCTAACCTCCTCTGGCTCTGACTTTCCATTTAGATTTACTT
This sequence comes from Ursus arctos, assembly GCF_023065955.2. NCBI lineage: Eukaryota > Metazoa > Chordata > Mammalia > Carnivora > Ursidae > Ursus > Ursus arctos. Next base: position 52,706,360 of record NW_026622808.1, on the reverse strand, counting down.
CTCCGTCTTTGCCTACCACACATGCTCTGTCCCACCCCAATTCTCCTCTGGCCAAACTTGCACCAATTCAAGCTCAAGGCTACGTGTATGACAGACTCTCCTGAGGGTCAGGGCTACATCAAAGGCCTGTAGCAAACCATAGCAAACACCTTTCAGCTGCTAGTGAGTCTTTATATCATTCTCACTTCCAGGGACTGGTTGCCGTTCTTCTTCTCCATTTGTGCCCCCAATAGCCCGCTGTCTTGCTACCCCTCCCCTCACCTCCCTAGCTCCCTGCCTCCCCAAATTCACTTGTTCAATCTGCGCATCCCACCACCCCAGTGTTTTTTAGCTCTTTGTGTCCTTTCTATCCCATCCCTGCCTAGCCTGGGGGGATAGCTTTCTACAGCCTAAATGTCTCATCAAAGAGTTTTGCTAAATGGAGACACTTGTCTCCTTGAAAAGGAATTCTGCCTCAGTTTTTCTCCTCCCCTTCCTTACTTCCTTTTTCCCCTTCCTTCTTCTCCCTCCTCCCCCTCCTCTCCTTCCTCCTCCTTCTTATTCTTCTTTCTCTTCTTCTTCTTCCTCCTCCTCCTCTTCTCCTCTTTCTCCTTCTCCTCCTCCCCCTCCTCCTTCTTCTCCTTCTTCTTCTTTCCTTCCTCCTCCTGCTCCTCCCCCTCCCCACTATATAAGCGGATCTCCTAAGAGCGCCAGCTTTGGCGGCAGCCATTCAGAGTTCATAGCCAAGATTTGACTTACAGGGGTTACGTCACTCCTTGCAACTCTAAGTATGGTGCACAAGTCAACACCATCAGCATCAGTTGGGAGCTTATTATAAGACGCAGACTCTCAGGCCAGCCCCAGACCTACTACACAAGGATGTGCATTTTAACAAGACCCCCAGGTGAATCATTTGCACATTAAAGTCTTAGAAGACCCATTTTAATTTCTCTGAGCCTCAGTTTCCTCATTTGTGAAGTGGGAATAATGCAGGGGTGGGGGGCTGGGAAAATTACGTGAGATGACGCATGTAAATCTAAAGCATGGTGTCTTGGAGAGCCTTGGATAAATGGTAGCGATTATTATTAGCTCTTGAGCTGTAACATCTCTCTGTCTGCCTTAGTAGTTGTTATTGTAGCCCAGTATACAACCTCTCAGGATGCCAGGACCCTCAGTGTAGTGATCGCTCTGTGCTGGGGCCAGGTGGATGGGACTTGAGGGCAAAGCAAGCCCTGAGGTTTCAGGACTTTGGAGTGAGGGAAGTGAGAGATCAGCCTGGACACGAAGCAAAAGACAAAGGTTGAGGAGTTTGGGCTCTGCAGCTTGCATCTGCATGTTCAGGTGTGCTGCGGGAGATGCATAGCCATGGGTCCATGCCCGGTGTCGTCTTGGCAGGATGTGTTTACTCATGGCACGTAACTGAAAACATCATTTGCATGTTAAAAATGGGTAGAGAGTACACAGCGTGGTTCCATTTCTAGCAAGTTCTAGAACAAACTAGGGTGATAGAAATCAAAATATTGGTTGCTTCTTGAAGGGTAGGGAAAAGGGTTGGAGGGAAATTTCTAGAGGGATAGAACTTTCGAGGGGGATAGATCTTGATTGGGGTAGCAGTAACCTTTGTCACAGTTCATTGAAGTGTGCACTGCAATGAATAAGCCAAACTTTACTTCATTTTAATTCCTTTAAAACAAAAGCAAGGAATAGAAGGGAGAGACCACAGCCGCCCCCTCCCATTTTCTCAGTCTAGGAATTAACCTGACCTCTGATAATAAAGGCCCTCTGTCCTAAGCCCAACCTCAGCCAATTACCTACAAGCTGGGGCCAGTGTAGACAATGTCCAGGGCCAGTGTGGACTGCAGTGAAGGTGAAAATCCTTGGTGAGACTTCCCCCCAAGGGCTTGGGCCAGATTTCCAGTAGCACAGGACTCCAGCCCATACATCTCAGTGAAAAGGAGCTTTAGAGGTCTCTGTATGTCCCACATCATGCAGCCTGTGACTTCTATTTGTCCTGAAATTATTTTTTTGTTTGTGTGTGTGGTTCTTTTTAAAAAAGAATTTATTTGTTTATTTATTTATTTATGAGAGAGCAAGAGTGAGAGAGCACAAGCAGGGAGCAGAGGGAGAGGGACAAGCGGACTCCATACTGAGCAGGGAACCTGATGCAGGGCTTGATATCAGGATCCCGAGATCATGACCTGAGCTGAAGGCAGATGCTTAACCGATGGAGCCACCCAGATGCCCCTGTTCATTTTTTTTTCCTAAGTAAAGTCTACATTCAAATTTATGACCACAAGATCAAGAGCTGCGTGCTCTACCAACTGGGTCAGACAGGCACCCCTGTTTGTCCCTAAGCTATTATGGCACAGCCCACACAGGGTTGATTCTGGGAAATTCGCTCTTCTCAGTGTCTCTGTGGATTGGGAACATTTGCCAAGGTACCACTTTGCACCTCTGAGAATAGTCCTTCACATTTTTCGTCTCTGGGCTGCTGGCCTTGCCCCATCACTCCATAAACTCGGCCTCAAGTGATCACTGCCAGGCTGGGCTGTGTTCCAGTGGACACTTTCTTCAGTAGCCACACCTTGGCCTGGAAAGGGGCACTGAATTCCCTGCCATCCCTCACCTCACTCTGTGTCCTGGGCCAGCTCCTAACACCCTGGGGACCAGACTTTAACCCAACACAGGCCTTTCTTCACCTCGGGAGTTTTGCCCAATAAAGAGAAAGTTTTCTCCTCTAAATCTTCATTTCCTGTCTCAGGATTAACTTCTTCCTGGGTGAACCAACAGCAGGAATTCTATTCCTTTGAAATTCCACTTGCACCTTCAGTTAGGAAAACCTCAGAGATGGGTGGGTTATTCAGACCACACACACGCACACACACACACACACACACACACACACACACACACAAGCACACACACTTGAGCACAGAAACAGGAAATGACTTCTACTTAATGGCTGATGACAGAGTCAGTACCAGAACACAGGTCTCCCGACTTCTAGGACATTCTAGTTTCTTTGATTGGGGCTGAAATTCAGCCTCCACCAGGGAACTTAGGCTGCTTGCGACTCCACTGCACGATTCTGGCAAAGCCACTTAATGTCTCTGCAGCTCAGCTTCTTGACAGTAATTGGGGATGATAATAGTTACCTACTTCACAGGGATATTCAGCAGCTCAATTAGTAAAAGCTTCTAAAGTGCTTGAGTCCCATTATTACTTGTAATGGAGTATGTCTGCCAGGGTTGGCTGGGCTGTTGGCTCTTGGTGGGAAATGCTCTTTCCAAGGAAGAACCATAAAGATACGAGCTCTAGGGAGCTGGGAAAATAGGAGCAGAGCCCAATGCTCCTTGATGTTTCCAAACCCCCCTTGTCTTTTGACTATTAAGAGTTGTTGGTGTGGAGTGCTCAGCGGAGGAATTTCTGCCTCCCAAAGTGATCCTTGCGTTTCTAGCCGTGGACAGACCCGTCATCAAGCTGACTGCATTGCACTGCATCAATTCACAAGCATTGCAACGGGGGAAGAAGGTGATGGGCAGGGGCTGCTTCAGGTTCTTGGAAGTAAAGTTGTGTTTAGAGTTGTTCAAGTAAAATTTGTTCCCAGGGCTTGTAGAGAGCCATCTATATTTGTTAAGATACAGGGTGAGCTGCCAAACAGAGTTCCCAAGGCTTACACAAGATCTAAGTGATCTCTTGTGCTACAGTGCAGAGGTGCCAATCAGGGCTGGTGGGATGGCTCCATTCTCAACACATGGCTTCTGCTTATGAGTCCATTTCTCACCTCCCAATCAGTAAGAGGGGGCAAGGGACCAAGAGGAGTCAACCATTTTTTTCGAAAGATAAGATTCCAAATTGGTACCAGTGTTGCCCTTTCTAGCCCACTGGCTAGAACTTAGTCTGATGGACACGCCAAATTGCGAGGGAGGCTGGGAAATGTAGTCTTTACCTGGGCAGTCTTTATACTGAAAGGACAGGTTGGATGGGGGCGGGGGTGGGAGGCGGGGTAAGGGACAATGAGTAGTCTGCTGCACCATCCTTAAGAGAGACCATGAGACTGCAAGTGTGTAATTGAAGAGTGCCAGAACATCCCAAACCCCAGTGGCCTCATTGAGAATCATCACAGTAGTAGGTCTGGAATGTGCTTATAATTTACTGAGTAAGAATCAAGAGGAAAGGTCAGGTTTCCTGAAAGAAAATGTGAAGATAGAAACAAGGGGCGCCTGAGTGACTCAGTGGGTCAAGCATCTGACTCTTGATCTCAGCTCAGGTCTTGATCTGAGGGTCGTGAGTTCAAGCCCCGTGTTGGGCTCCACACTGGGTGTGGAACCTACATAAAGAAAAGAAAAGGGAAAGGGAAAGGGAAAGAAAGAAACTAGTCCTATGCCACTGAGGCTTAAACCTCTCTGAAAGACTCCTAGAAACAGTGCTCACCTGTGCCCAGGAGTCTGACTTGTGCAAGAAGCCTCCTTCCAGCTGGGGGTTTGAACTTCTAGCTCTTGATCCTGAATCATTATTGGAAGGGGAAGAGGAGGGGCACAAAGAGCTCTCCCAGAGGGTAACATCAGTTATACTTTGAAGAAGGAGTTTCTCCACATTTTGTTAAAAGAGGAGGAAGAGAAAGGGGAAAGAGGAGAAGGGAGAGGAGAGAAGGTGCAGAAGGGTGGGCTGGGAGGGGGAGGAGGTGGAGACACCTCCCCCAGCACTTCAAAACCCCTCTAGGCTGCCCTGCAAATTTCTGGAATAATGTAATTTGCATGTGACCTGCATGACAATCTGGTTGGTGAATTAGAGTACCTGGAGAGAGAGACCACCCCTACCGATAGTGAGGCTTTGTAAGGATGTTGCCATCTGGGGGGAACTTGCTGTTGAGATTTCTAACCTAACAGCCTTCTGATGTGTTCAGAGACTGCTTTTCCCTAAGAACATTTATGCCTAAGCCCCTCCACTTGTCAAAATTAGAACAGAAAAATGCCCTTCTGGAGAATTTATTTTAAAAGATTATAGGATGGAGCTGGGGAAAACAGAGACTGAATCAAAGAGATGAACTTTTTATTAGGAAAAACTTAACACATGTACAATAAATCCAGCTACGGCAATCACCCAACTGCTGGCCAATCTTGTTTGCTCCCCCTCAACTTCCTGTCTTCCCTCTGGATTGAGTAAATCCTAGCATTGTGTCATTTTTATCTGTCTCTAAAAGATAAGAACTCTGTTACAAAAGACATAACCATAATGCATAATCACACTTTAAAAATCAATAATAGTTCCTTAATATAACCAAATATCTCATCATTGTTTAACTCTCTCCAGGTCTCCCTGCCCCCCACTTCCAGGTGTGGGTGCTGGTGCTCACACCTATGCGCAAGAGCTCACTCTCTCTCAATTGATTTGTTTACATCAGAATCCAAACAAGGCCTACTTGTTGCATTTGGTTGTTATGTCAGATGTCTCTTACATTTATTGTAATCTACAGGTTCCTGCCTCATCTATTTTTACCCCTTTACACCACAAAGTTTTCCAAGGTCTGGATTCGCTGGTGTCACTGAACACATTCCTCATCCTCTGCATTTCCTGAGGATTGGCTATAAGATCCTGACGCTTGGTCTTGGGGTCTCATGCAGGTTAGATTTGACTTCATCACGGTGTGTGTTCCTACAGCAAGAGCCCCCTCGTGCCTGGTTTTCTCTCTGTGCTCTTAGCAGACACTGATGATCATTTGCCCCACCCATTATTTCATCAGGGATTTGCAAAACTGGGATATTCTTATTCTTTCATTTGTTCTTTATTTACTAGCTGAAATTGGTTCTATAGACAGCTATTTTTGGTTACCCTGAGGAACAATTCATACAGGAAAGATAGGATAAAGACTTGACTCTTCTCCTTTACTTACCAGTTTTCAAAATAGTAAATTGTTTTCCTGTCATCTTCCAAGAGGACTCAGAGGGGTTTTTGTTTGTTTTTGTTTTGTTCTTTATGAGCTCATGAATTTTTACATATGCAGTGTAATTCAGTCCTTTGTGGTTAATTCTTATCAATCCTCAAATGATTCCATTGTTGGCCCTTGGGATCATCTCTAAATTCACTCCTGAATCCTTTTGACATGACCCCACTAGTCTTTGATAGCTTCCTTGTATTCTGATATGAGTAGATGGCCAAGCTTATCTTAAATATTTCTTGCCCTAGACCTGAAATCAGTCATTTCTCTGAAGAGCTTGGTTTCTCTTAGGGGTAAGTAGCATTTAGAGAGCAGAGTCTGGGCAATTCAAACAGTTTTTAAGACAATGTTTTTATTTAATATGAAAATAAAGTATAAGTGTTGTAAACACAACTTTAATTCAAGGACTAAATGAAAAAGTTGAACAAGGCTTCTCTAGAATATCACTGTTCAATAGAACTTTCCGTAATGATGGACAAATCCTACATCTGAGCTATCCAATACGGTGGACACTAGTGGCATGTGACTATTGAGAGCTTGGAACGTGGCTAGTGCAACTGAGGAACTGATTTTTAATTTTAATTTTAAACTAATTTAATTTTAAATGTAAATAGTCACATGTGGCTAGTTAATACCTTATCAGACAGTGCTAGAAATCTAGAATCCCAGTGATTAAATTCCACAACTATGTTTTTTTTAAAAAGACCATCCCTGTGCAAGATAGAAAACTGAGTAGTATGCTGTTATTCCTGCAAGAATCTTCCAGTATATTATGATAAAGGAAATAAGATAAATCCCCTAATAATTTCAGTGTAACCAAAATGGTAATTGCTAGCCAAGTTGCAATGCAATGACATTTCTCTTCTGAAAAGAGAAATATATGTTAATAATCTGGCTGGGATGGTTAGAAATGGATTCGTGGAGAAGATTACCTCAAAAGATTTTTTTTTATATAGGAACCATGGCCTTTGTTATCTTATTTTTATTTTATTTATTTATTTTTTGGAGTTTTTAAAAAAGGGACTTTATTTACTTTTGGAGACAGGTAACTAAGAGGAAAATTATAGAATTCTCATATACCCACTGCTCCAACACATGCACGACCTCTCCTGTTACCAACATCCCCCACCAGAGTGGTACATTTGTCGCAATCAGTAAACCTGCACTGACACATCATAATCACTGAAAGGCCATAATTTACATTAGGGTTCATTCTTGATGTTCATTCTGTGGTTTTAGACAAATGTATACGGACATGTATCCATCACTCTAGTATCGTACAGGTATTTTCACTGCCCTGAGAATTTGTGCTGTGCCTATCAATCTCCCCACCCCTAACCACCGGGCAACCACTGACCTTTTCACTCTCTCCACAGGTTTGGTTTTTCCAGAATGTCATATAGTTGGAATCATATAGTGTGTAGCCTTTTCAGATTGGCTTCTTTCACTTACTAATGTGCATTTAAGATTCCTCTATGTCTTTTCATTGCTTGCTGGCTCATTTCTTTTTAGTGCTGAATAATGTTCCATCTTCGGGATGTACCACAGGTTATTTCTCCATTCACCCACTCACGGACATCCTGTTTGGTTCCAAGTTCTGTCAGTTATGAATTGCATTAAAAAAGCTGCTCCAAACACCCATGGGTAGGTTTGTGTATGGACGGTTTTCATTTCATATGAGCAGATAAGAAGTATGACAGTTGGATTTTATGGTAAGATTATGTTTAGTTTTGAAAAAACTACCCAACTACCAAAGATGGTTTTAAAACTACAGTCCTAGTAGTAGTAGTAGTAGTAGTAGTAGTAGTAGTGATAATGATGATGATGATGATGATGATGATAATAGTAATAATACCTTTCATTTGTTGAGTGCATGCTCTGGACTAAGAACTTGATATATAAGAACTTATTTAATTTATCCTAATAACCCTATAATGTAGATTTTTTTTTTTACAAATTTATTTATTTATTTCAGAAAGAGAGAGTGTGCACGAGCAGGGGGAGGTACAGAGGGAGAGGGTGGGAAGCAGTCTCCCCACTGAGGGCAGAGCCAGAAGTGGGGTTTAATTGCCCTACTGGGAGATAACGACCAGACCAAAACCAAGAGTCAGATGCTCAACCAACTGAGCCACCCAGGTGCCCCTAATGTAGATGTTTTTAACCCTCCACTTTACAGAGGAGCAAATGGAAGTTTTAAGGGAATAATGACTTGCTCAGGGTCCCCCCACTCCCAAGTAGAACTGGAATTCAAACCCAGGCCTGTCTCACTCCAAAGCCCTTGTCCTTCACTGCTGTGTCTAACTCTCAGAGCCCAAAGGTTGCACAAAAACTTTTAAAATGTACCCAATTGTCTTTGCTTCTTGGAGTCCTCCTGAAAGCAGTAACTTTCCTTTTGCACCTCTGAAAGCCCGCTTCCAAGAGTAGAGGGGTAGCCCAAGGTGAACACGGAGGGAAAGCCCACTGTAAATAGCAGAGCTGAAGGCTCTCAGGGGCCTATGAGTGGCTGTGCACTGTCTGAATGCCTCTGTCTAGCCCCTCAGCACTTCTCTCCCAGCCTCCCTGTTTTTCTAACCCCACGGCTGGCTTGATGCTGGGATCTCTGGTTCCTTTCTAAAGCTTGTACCCAGTTTCTACTTCCCCGCCCAACCCTGTGAGTTGGCCTTGGTGATGCTATCCATACCTCTTCTGGTGCTGCTTTGGGACACTGTCCTTTCCCATCTCCCTTACTGCCAACTTTGCCCCAACCCTGGGCCTCACAAAGGCTTCCTGGAGCCTGGTTTCAGTGGAAAACCTCAGGCTCATTTCCTCATCTGTAAAATGAGGCTATTAACAGTACTTGCTCATAGATTTCTTTTTCAATCTTTTTTTCAATTTCCTTTTTTTTTTTCTTTTTCAAAGCAATCTCTTTGCCCAACATGGGGCTTGAATTCATGACCCCAAGATCAAGAGTTGCATGCCTTACCAACTGAGTCAGCCGGGTGCCCTATCTCAGATTTCTTGATAGGCTGACATGAGATAACACTTGTAAAACTCTTAGCATAGCACCTGGTATGTTGTAGGCATTGAATAAATATTTGCCATTAATAATAATGGTTAGCCAAACAATGATAGATGGCCCTTGCTGTGGGAGAAAGCTGGAACAAGTAACTTTGTTAACTGGGTTCATGTAATTTGGTTACTTGAGTGCTAAGGGCTCTGAAATAACTGATGAGCAACTGCGTTTAAGATCATGGTCTTCTTTTTACCTGTTTTATGGCCTTGGGCAGTTACTTAACTTTCTGGAACCTCAGTGTCCTCATGTGTAGACTGGGAATCATAACTTGCTGCTGCCTCCTGGCCTTTGCACTGCCATTCCCTCTGCCTGGATGTTCCTGCCAGAGCTCTGCATGGCTTACTCCCTTGCCTCATTCAGGTCCCTGCTTACATGCCACCTCCTCAGAGAGCCTCCCCGACCCTGTCACTAAGCCCTGCTCTAACTCTTTTACAGAGCTTATTATGACCTCACATTGGCATACAGGTACCGTGGGCTGTCTTCCTCACGTCCTTCCAAAAGTCCAAGCTCAAAGAGGTTGGGATACATCTAGCTTGCTCACTGCTGAGGTTCCAGCTCCGAAGATGGCACCTAGGACACAGTTCACTCTCAATGAACATTGTTGAGAGAGAAAATTGTGTAAGAAGGTCTTTTCAAAGTATAGAAACCTAGGGCCGGAAGCGTGTGCAGCTAGTTTCTGGGCCATCTGGAGAACAGTGTGAAAGGTCTGCAGATGGAACTCAGCAAGTGGACACATCTAACACGTTCAGCATTGCTGAGAGAGGCAGCTTTTTAGAACCATACCTTATTCTGTTGGTTTGTGATGGGCTTTAAGGAACCCTGCCAGCACCAGAGGGAGACAAGGCCAACGTGATGGAAGTGCTCTAGTCATTTCCTCAGGGTGCTAGCCAGTTCAGTGATGTACTCCTCTCCCTTTCAGACCCTTCCTGCACTGGAGGGCTTCGAGAGCCCTCCTTCCCTTCTTGAAAGAATTTATAAAAATTGTCCAGGGCTGGCCTGGACTTATACCATCATGTGACAATAAAACCCACCACCTCTCCCAGGGAGTTTGCTTTATTTTATTTATTTTTATTTATTATTTTATTTTATTTTTAAGATTTTTTAGAGAGAGAGAAAGCATGAGCAGGTGATCTCTGAGATTGTGACCTGAGGCAAAACCGAGAGTCAGACACTCAACCAAATGACAGAGCCACCCAGGCGCCCCAGGGAGTTTGCTTTTAAAGCTAATCCCTGGGATATAATCTCATGACCTGTAGTCTTATCTGCTGTTAACTATTATTTATGAGTGACTATTTTAATCATTAGTCAGTTATTCCAATAACTCTCCAAAGTTAAATGTATGCCCCCAACTTCAGCAGTGGGGACACTGAGGCTCTCCAGGCTTTGTTGCTTGCCAAGGACCGCAAACTTGGCCATGACTTCAAAGCCAGACTCCTTCCTTCGACTGTCCTTCCTTCTGCAGGCTGGGCAGTGGAAGCTAGGCTTAGAGGGGAGAGGGCTGAGAGCAAACACACAGTCCTCTTTGGCTGCTCTTGCTCACAGTAAGGGGATATGTTTCCAAAGGGCTGCTGGCAAATAATTTCGAGGGTTTGGCTAGCCTGAAATAACCCATCTATTTAGAGGTTTGAAGACCAGGCAGCAGAGGCTAAATAAGGTAAAGTGTCTGTCAAGAGTGGAGGCCCAGGGAAGAGAATAGAATATTAAAAAACTCATGGTTCGTGTCATGTTTTTCTTTACCCAAGGCTCTTTTAAAGGTATGCTACAAATAGAAGTCATTGCTGTCCTCACCTTAGATGAAACACACACACTATAAATGTCAATACAAATATAGATTTAAATATAAATACAAATTTAAATATAAACATAAATATATAGCATATACATATTTTTGGTTTCTGATCTACAACTAAACAACTCCAGAAAAAGTAGGTTGATTATACATAATTTGGGGGAAAATGGAGAATGCTTAGTCAAAATTTCATGTTCAGATTATAGGTACAGAGATTCAGGGATTTCGCCTCTGGAACGTTCAATGTTTAGTAATCATAGTAGCTGTCACTTACATAGCACCTGTTATGTGTCAGGAACTGGGCTGGCCCCTTCCCACACTGTTTACACTTAATCATCACAATCCTAGTTTCCATTTTTTCGTATATTGATGAACAGGTAGAGGCTCAGAGAGATTGAGCAACTCACCCAAGGTCACACAGCCGGTAAGCAGCAGAGCCAGGATTTGAACTAAGACTGCAGAGTATAAGATGCACAAGGGTAGGAGAGCTGTGTTTGCCAGTGTGTTATCTGATGCCCAGAATGGAGCTAGTCAGGACAAGTGCTCAATGAACACTGAAAGGGAAAATGAATGAATGAGTAAATGAATAAGGGAACCACTCTAACTCCTGTATTCTCAGCAACGCTGCTACACTTCCTTCTCACTTTGCACCTGCCAGCATCATGCTCCCTGCATCTGAGTGACAGAAGGCATGAGGATTGAGTCCTCTCTGCCTCTGAGGTAGAATAAATCAGACGTAGCTGTGTTCTCGCCTCCTTTCATCAATCTTCGGTGGGACGCGGTGGAGGGCAGTGAAGGAAGAGCTCAGCTGCGTGCTTGCCTATCCATATAAACTAATATGGGTGGAAAGCGTGGCTAGAAGGCAGGTCCACTGTGGGTATGTCTGTCAGCACGTTCTCACACGTGCTGCCATTGCTGCTCTTGTGGAGAGAACTGAGGGCTCTGGACCTACAATGTCTGCTAACCTCAAGGGAGGGAAAGAGGAAATGACGGGCAGCTTCCACTGCAAGAAAGAAAAGCAGAAATTCAGTAAGAAACAGAAGTTCCCTGGCTGTGCCTTATTTTAGTTCCTCAAACCTGAACTGAAAGTCAGTGGGGCGTCATAGAAATCTCACGGCACTGGAAATCAGGAGATCGGGGTCCACTCCCTGCTTTGTCATTGACTTGAATAAGTCATTTTTCTGCTTTGGATTTTAGTTTCCTATCTCTGAAATAAGCAAGTTAGACTAAAACCCTGCCTTCAGGCATTTAGAACGATGGGTGTGGGGGGGGAGTGCGGTATTTTTGGTGGCCATAATGATTGATGAGTAGCATTGATGTGTGTGTGGTGGGGGGTGGAGCGGGATGCTAAATGTATTCAGTGCTTAAGACCACACAATGAGAAACTGTCCCACTTAGAATCTGGAATGATAATTAAGAACCGCTTCGTTGCTAAAATACTGTGATTCTATTCTAGCTACGCTGATTCGAATCATCCCAGTCACATGATGAAAAGAAATGAGATTCTGTGTAAAAGAAATCAGAAGTAACGGATATTATATATTTCTAAATGCCTGCCAATGTACCTTTGGTGAATGTCAATACAGTTTCTTTACCTGGAGCGCATCTCACCATTATCCCTGGAAGCAGGAGGGAGCTGGCCCCAGACAGGAAATGTTCAAGGCAGTTGCTATCAGACAGGAAGGGTAAACAAAAAGCCCTTCGTGGCACTGCAGGAACGCCCCTCCTCTAGAAGGCTGTGACTGGAGTGGGTGCCCCGTCAGTGGCGTAGAAAGGGCTGAGAGAGGCAGCCAGGGCAATGAGCCTGAGAGCACCACCTTCTCTCCGGGCCTGGGGGTTTCCCACCTGGAGGGGAGGAAGAGGCTGAAATTCTGAGAGCAGTGGTCTGGGGTTGATGAGGGGCTTACGACAGGAAGCTAAGGCACAGACCTCAGCTGTGGGTCTTCTAAGAGAAATGGAACCAAATACTCCTCAGCAGATAGTTGCGAGGGACTCACATAGCACCACCATCTTCTAAAAGGCCAGTGAATTTCCACAGATGAGAGCTTCCTTCCCCACCACCCAGAACTAGTTAAGCTAGGCCTTCTTGGTTGGTCTTGTTTTATTGAGACATAGCATACACCCAAAGAAAGTGTACAGCTTGATGAATGTTTACCCACATAGACACCTAGGTACCCACCACGCAAATTAGGATATAGACCACGTCAGTACCCCAGAGAACTCTCTTGTGCTTCCTCCCAGGCAGTGAGCCCTGCCGAAGATGATCACTTTTTAACTTGACTACCGAAGCGTAGTCTTTGAACTTCACGTCAGTAGAATCATACAGTGTGTGGTGTTTGTTGCCTGGCTTTCTTCATTCAGATGTATCCATGCTGTAAGCATGAGGAGTTCCATTTTTCTCCACTGCTGGGGACTATCCATTGTATGATTATGCCACAATGTATTTGTTCATTCTACTGTGGAAGGACAATTGGGTTGGTGACAGATGCCATCTTGAGAAAGAGTAAGAAGTATGGGAACCTCTCAAGATGAGAAAACAAGCTGTGTAGGGAATTTCAACCTAAAAGATTAAGCTAGAAGAAGCCGAATGCTCTTCAGTTGTCAAGTTTACATGTTGCCTTACTATTAAACACCAACAACTTGGAAGAGATCTATTTGAGAGGTGGTACATTAAAAACAGGTTGAGTTCAGGGGAAACTATTGAGAAGATGTGGAAAATCTGAGTGAACACCTCCACTGGGGAGCAGAACTGGGCTCACAGAGGACTCTGAATAGAATTGAAGTCAGCGGTGCAACAGTTGTCAAGAAAACACCAGCCTAATTCAGAGAGGTGACAATTAGTCACCCTGCAGTGGTCAAGGACTGTTCTAGCTGTTCTGACTAATTTCCACTTGTTTCTCTTAAGAAAAGTGAGAAGCACTTGGTAGGGTCTCAAATCAACCAATCTCAATGATTTAAGAAATGAAAAATGAGCCCAGGGTGAAAAAGTTAATGGAGTTAGGGTTGTTGTTGCCTTAATTAAAGACTTTGCTGTCTGTAGAATGGATATTTCAGTCCAGGAAGGAAAGTGTTGGCATCCTTTTGTAGTAAAGGAGGCATAGCTCTCCCTGGATGCCTTTATACACATGATTGGATGGTAAGAAGATGACACAGGTGAGAGCTGTGTATCTTCCCCTCTGCGGTAGGCATGCAGTGTCCACAAGCACTTCAGCCCTTGCTTTCCTCTGGCACACAGTAGGACTGTCCTCTCCTGCCCACTTGAAGATAAGCACAGTCACGGGACTTCCTTTGGCTGATGGCATGTGAGCAGAAGTGACAGGTTTGAGGCAGAAGCTTTACGAGCCAGTGTGATTTTTTCTCCAGAGACTTGCTCCCCTCTGCCGTGGTTCCAGGTGGTGGGTTCCAGAGGGAGCAAGACCCCCAGCCCACCCTCGAAGACATGTTTATGGATGACAAATACCCTGCTCTGCCTTCAAGCCACGAAGATTATTTGTTATCACAGCATAAGCTAGCCTCTCCTGAACGATGAAGTTGCGTGCCAGAGTCTCTAAAAATGGTCACTTGATGTGCTCTTATGACAGTGGCCTCTTACACCCAGCTGTAAGCTACAGGCCTCTGATCAAAGGCCGGCCATCGATTCTTTCTATCGGCACTCCATAGTAGAAGCTACAGCTAAGAGGATGTGAAGGATAGTCTGGACTGTGGGCCACGTTGGGCCAAGGAGAAGGCAAATGCAAGACAGCCGCCCAGTAATGGGGAGTGGCAAATGGAGGGACTGAGTTGAGAAAAGGAAACTGAAAAGGAGGTACAGCCCCTAAATAGTCTCAGTTTTGACTTTCCAGTTTGTCCCTACAGGGCTGGTTGTGATTTGTTTCTGTTTTTAGTTTCTATGAGATCCCTGTAGACTAACCCTGACTCCCAAACACACACCCCCTTTGCTTGCTTGAACCAGTCCAGGGTGCTTCTGTGCTTTCCAGCAAGAACCCCAAGGAGAACAAAGTAGAAACAGCAGCAGGAAGTTAATAGTAGTTGCTAACGCTGGCTAATGCTTACTGTGCGCCGGGCACTGTTGCGAGCACTTCATGCGTGTTAGTCCATCTCACTCTCGCAGACACGTGGTGGGATACATGCTTTCAGCATTCTCCTTTTTACAGATGAGGAATCTAAGGCATGGTGGGGTTGAGTGCCTGTCCCCATACCACCTTGGACTAGGTGGTGTCTGGTTTTAGATGCCAGACTTTAACCACTAGGCTATAATGAACTTCTAAATGCTGTTGGTGAAGTTTTGTTAGGTAAGATGTTTTTGAAATTCTGCTTCAGCATGTTTCACGTTAAAATAATTGTTATTTTATTTATTTATTTGTTTTTTAAAAGATTTATTTATTTGAGAGAGAGAGAAAGAGAGAGCGAGAACTGGGGGGGGACGGGTAGAGGGAGAGGAAGAGAGACAATCCCAAGCATACTCCTGGCTGAGCATAGAGCCCAAGGCAGGGCTCGATCCCACAGCCCGGAGATCATGACACCAAGAGTCAGGTGCTCAACTGACTGTGCCACTCAGATGCCCCTATTGTTATTTATTTTAGGTGTGACAAGGATACTTTTAAATGAAGTATTGTCTTTAGAAATGCATACTAAAATATTTACGGATAAAATACAATGCCTGGGATTTGCTTCAGGTGATGAGAGGGAGCAGGGAGTGGGTGGGTGGCAGTCCAGATAATCCATGGTTAGACATGAGTTCGTCATTGTTGAAGCTGGAGGTGGATACATGGGGATTATTATGTAATTCTCTCTGCTTTTTTATGTGTCTGAAATTTTCCATAATAAAATATAAAAAAAAAACCAACAAACAAACATACGAGAAGGCCTGGAAAAGACTGCAGTTGGCACAAAATTTTTTGTCTTTTTTGTCTTTTCTATGCTATTTTCCTTCTAGAGCAGGGGTTCTCAAACTATGACCAGTGGTCCAAATGTTTTTATACAGTTTATAAGCTATGAATGGTTTTTATTAATTGAAAAAGTGCTCACTGCATGAAATTCAAAGTTTAGTGTTGATAAAGTTTTATTGGAACGTAGCCCCGCCCATTTGTTTATATCTTATCTGTGGCAGCTTTCACACTACAAAGAGTTGAGCTGCTGTGTTCGAGACCACATGGGCCACAGAATCTAAAATATTTACTGTATGGCCCTTTATAGAAAAAGTTTGCTGACCCTCTTCTAAAAGGGGATTTGTTCATGCATAACTTTGTTTTTAAAAAGCAATAAAAAGAACAAACAATATTTTCTTTTTTTATTAGGAAAGTAATACAAGAACATTGCAGACAATGTGAAACATAAAAAGAAAATGAAAATTGTCCACTGGGTACCCATTTCTAAAATCTTCCCTCTTCCCTCTCATTGATCAACTATTGACAAAATGAGAACTGCTCTAGTTTCAGGAAAAAGTAAGGATTATCTTTCTGGTGCTCGGTTGGACAAGAACTGCAAGCAAACATATGCTGTGACAGGGAGACACCTGAAAGGATCTGAAAGAGGCCACCTGGGGTCTTGTTGGATTTAAATTATACGATAACCTTCCCGTCACATCTGTGAACTCCTGTATAAATAAATCCTAGTGGGAGGGCCTTGTCGTGAACATTCAGCATAGCAGTGAGAACTGATACTCAGGGTGTGAATCTGGTTAACAAGTTCCTGGGGGAAAAATAACAGCCTTTCTTTTTTCTTTTCTTTATTTTTTTAAGATTGTGTTTTTTTATTTTTTTATTTTTTATTTATTTATTTTTTAAAGCTTTCTTTTTTTCTTAAGATTTTATTTATTTATTTGAGAGCCAGAGAGCCAGAGAGAGAGCACGCGCAGAGGAGAGGGGCAGAGGCAGAAGCAGACTCCCCCCTGAGCAAGGAGCCCAATGCGGGCTCGATCCCAGGACCCCAGGATCATGACCTGAGCCAAAGGCAGATGTTTCACCGACTGAGCCACCCAGGCACCCCAAGATTTTATTTTTTTAAGTAATCTCTACACCCAATGTGGGGCTCAAACCCTCAACCCCAAGATCAAGAGTCGCACGCTCTGCTGACTGAGCCAGCCAGACACCCCCAAAATAACCACCTTTAAAACTGACTTAACCCACATCCTAGCAACACACTAGCCGAAAGGTAGAAGCCACCCAAGTGTCCATCAGCGGATGCCTGGCTAACGAAACGTGGTATAAGCATGCGATGGAATACTAAGGCAGCCATAAAATGGAAGGACATTCTGGCACATGCTTCAACTTGGGTGAAACTTGAGGACATGATGCTAAGTGAAAAAGTAAGCCAGTCACCAAAGGGCAAGTACGGTGTGATCCCACTTCTAGGAGATACTACAGTAGTCTGATTCATAGAGACAGCAAGTACAACAGTGCTTCTAGGGCCTGGACGGAGGAGGCGGTAGGAGCCATTGTTGATGGGGACGAAGTTTCAGTGCGGGAAGACGAAAAAGCTTTAGAGCTGGTGGTGGTGGCAGTGGCACAACCATGTGAATGTACTTGATGCCACTGAACTAGCCACTTAAAAATGGTTTAAATGGTAACTTTCATGCTAGGTGTTTTTTACTACAATTCTCAAAAAATGACTTAAATTTCAAGTAGTTGAAAAGTGGTGATAATAGGCAAAGAAGCTAAATTTCAGCAACAAAGAGTTCAATTAACTGAAAAAAAGTCTTAAGGCTGCATGATTAATATAACACTTGAAGGAGGTTACTAACGAGGAGACGATGTGGAGTTTCTGGGCTGGCCTTGAGAGTTTGCTTTCCATGTTGGAAGGTTCAGGAATAGGTCTGCCTGGGAAATCAGAAACTTGATTCTTCCAGTTCAGTGATTTTATAATAATGCCAAGAGGATGGTCGAAAGGAAAAGTCAGGGCTGTCATTAGTGGTATCACCAGTGATCTGACTTTTCATTATTTGCATGCTGCACTTACAAGTCTGATTTCAGTGAAATTTGCTCGGTTTCTAATAACTCACCAGCACTGTGGCCATCGCCCACATCATTTAAGGACTGAGTGTTGGCCCGAGCTGCTGGGCAGTTAGCTCCCCCGAGCCACCAAGCGTGTGCAGTCTCCCCGGCAAATGACTGTACGGTCAGATGAGCTCAGCAGGCACGCCGTGAAGACCGAGCGTCTGGGTCTCCGTGGGAAACCCCGGGAGAATGAAATGGGCTGCTGTCATCCGTGGCATCACAAATGCCAAGTTATACCCCAGTCATCAATTGAGATGGAAAAGATCTTCCCAGATGGCGAAAAGCAGCCGTTTATCATACCTGGTAGGAAGCTGTGGGACCAGACACCAATGATGGTTCGACCAAAAGTGACTCCTGGCTAGTCCTGCCTCCATCCTAGGATAGTTCAGTGTCCGTTCTCATTCATCCATTGGATCATTCTGATTCATGAATGTCCAGCTTGGCCAGTTGTTAAATATTTGTAAAAATCACTCAGCCAAATCATTGTTTGCCGGCAGCCTCCGGTATCTGAGGGACGCCATGCTAGGGTTAAATTTTCTGATAACTTTGCTTTAAAAAAGTGGAGTGACCATTTAACCAACCTCTCATTCCCTTACACTTGGGGCTTTTGAAATGTGTTTTCATTGGATTTTGTCTGAAATATCAAAAGGATAAGATCACTAGGAGTGGATGACCAGAGCCACAAAAGGAGTAAAAACAACAATTTACTGAATTTACTATTTATTGGCCACTTTACCTATGTTATTTCTAATTGCCACATGAAGAGTTAGGTCTGTTTCTTATTTTACTTACGATACGAGCCAAGGCTGAGAGAAACAAAGTGACTTGCGAAAGGTCAAACCCCACATTCCAATATAGCACTACAGTATTTTGTCTCACATTTGGGAAATCCATGCATAAGGCTTCGATGACCTGGTGACCTCTGTGGTTTTTGCCACTCAACACATGCATCCCAATCACCTTTCTTCTGCTAATTGATATTCCTCTGGGGTACTATCTTCTCCCCAGTTCTCATTCCAGGTGTTTGGGGGGGTCATGTGACTCGAACCTGGCCAATCAATGCATGGTATTTCCCTGACTACAGTGACTATTTTTTAAATATTTATTTATTTATTTTAGAGATAGCGAGCGCACGGGCACCCATGTGCAAGTGGGGGGGGAGGGGCAGAGGGAGGAAGAGAGAGAATCTCCAGCAGACCCCCCACTGAGCACGGACCCCGAACTGGGCTCCATTCCAGGACCCTGAGATCATGACCTGAGCCGAACTCAAGAGTCCAACTTCAACAGACTGAGCCAGCCAGGAGCCCCTCATTCGACAAATGTCTGTTGAGAGGGCTTGGGACGTGGAGCAGGGATTAACAAGGTGAGGCTGGTCTCGGAGCCTATTTTCTAGCGGGGGCGGCAGATAGTAAGCAAGTAGCAAATACTCTGTGTAATTTCACTTGGTAATAAGCGTTAAAAAACAACAACAACATAAAGCAAAGTAATGGAAATATAAGAGTAACCAGGAGCAGAGACGGACTCTTTTCAAGAGGGTGGTCAGGGTCAATGAGAGGCAGGGACACTTGTGTTGGGTCACATTTCCACCTGACTTGAACTTGGAAGGCCACGAGGCCCCCAGACTGCTGGCAGCCATCTTCCCTGTCCTTAGAGCCTGAGAATAAAGCCAGTGTGGGGGAAGGATGGAGAAGGGGAGAGAGAGAGAGAGAGAAATAGAGTCCTGAGGATCTCTTGAAGCCTCTGAATCATGCTGTAAGTGAAGTGAGACCTGCTCCCTAAACTTGTGTGGAAGGGGAGCCTATAGATTTTTTTTCTTGAGAGGGTTTGGTCATTTTATGTTTTGTGTTTCTTGCACCAGAAAGAATCTGATGTTGTACAGCTGCGTGTTCAGACTCATCACTGCCTGGCATACGAACCTCCTTCACCACCAGCAGATGTGAGTGAATTTGGATAGATAAGCAGATGGCTAAATAGATAGATGATAGCTAGAGAGCTCACAGGCTGATAGAGAAAAGCTACAAGCTACTGATTGTCCATGCATGGAGAAAAGGACCAGAATGATACACCCTCAGCTCTTCACACAGTTAACACTCTAGGATGAGAGGTAGGGGATTTCACTTTTTAATTATTAACTGCTAGAATGTTTGCATTTAAAAGCAAGCATGCATCACTTTTAATATTTAAAAAACTGCAGCTCTGGAAGGATGTGGACAGAGAAGCCTGTGAAATGGTAGTGAACTGGGCCCTCAACAACATGCCATAGCATGTAAAATGAGGTGTTGGAGGGCTGTTGTTCTGTGTAGCTGCCAAGAGGGCTATTCTTGGGGCTACTCAGCAAAGAAGGGGCTGCCTTGCTTTCTTTCCTACAGAGCTTCCCAACATTTTTCTTGTCCTATAAGGGCAGCTGAAAGATGATGATGTCTGTATGGCTCATAGGATAAAGAAATAAGGTCACATGAATCCAAACAGTTTTTTCCTGGGCACTGTGTTGGCCCTAGACCCTGCCTAGTTCTCCTAAGAGCTGAGGAGATCAATTTCTTTACATGGAACCCATTCACTAAGCAACAGCAGGCCCAGGTTATCGGACAGAGGCTCTTTCTACTGAAAACCCATGATCCCTCAGGGCACCTGGCTGGTTCAACATGTGGTAGAACATGTGACTCTTGATCTCAGGGTTATAAGTTTGAGCCCCATCTTGGGCACAGAGTTTACTTTAAAAGAAAAACAAAACAAAACAGGATTCTTAAATTGTTTCTCCTTCATGCCTCAGGAACTGTATCTATCTCAAAGTTCAGAACCTTGACTAGCATTATTACCGATGTTTATTTTGGTTTTAAAGTTCTCATAGAACTTATGGGTTGCCTGACCAGCTCTGTCGGTGGAATCTGTGACTCTGGATCTTGGGGATGTGGGTTCGAGCCCTGTGCTGGGTGTAGAGATCACGTTAAAAATGAAATCTTTAGGGGCACCTAGGTGGCTCAGTCGGTTAAGCGTCCACCTCTTGATTTGGGCCAAGATCATGGATGGTCTCAGGGTCGTGGGATCAAGCCCTGCGTTGGGCTGCACGCTGGGCATTGAGCCAGCTTAAGATTTTCTATCTCTCCTTTGGCCCCTCTGCCCACCCTACTTGTGTGTTCTCTCGCTCTCTCTCTCAAAAAAAAAAAATAATAAATAAATAAAATAAAATATTTGAAAAATAAAATAAAATATCCATAGAACTTACAGTCTTATTGTGCCTAAATTTTGCTTGCTCTCTCTTTAATAGATTTCTTTTTAGAGAACAACTTTGGCAATCATCTTGGGGTATCATTTCTCTTGGATTCTTCCATTAGATCATGGATTGTTTCTAAATCATAATCGTAGGTGAATACTGTTTCTTAGAAGAGTCTGAAGTTCCACTTAGATTCCAGCTTTGCTGTTTAAAGCAAGGAACAAAATTTTATGGCAATCTTGTCAGAAAACTCTTGAAAATTCTACTATAGAATCAGTCCTCATCATTGTTCCTTTCAACTTAGGAAAAATATAATTACTTCTCTATAGCAGATTCCATTTGGACCCAAATAAATTGTGTGCTAAAGGCTTCCAAAGCTGTAACTACTGAAACATTCCCCTTGCACTCTTTTATTTAATCACTTTGCCCAGAGAAAATGAAAAGGCAAACTCCAAACTAGGGAAGGTTGAATAAGCACAAATTCCAACTTTAAGGAATCTGAATTAATGAGATTTCATGGGATTTTTCTTGCCTAGAAAGAGCTACCACCTTCCTCCCATGGGTCTGTGATGCTTATAACTTTACTTACAGGCTTACAATATCATTCCCTAGAGAAGGAATTATGGTCAGACTTTAATTTGGATCAACAGATAAAATTAGAAAATCTCTTGAGGGAAATGTCATTCATTATTTACAAATGTACATAATTAAAGGAAGAAGATATATACAGAAGAAAGACTGTAGTGTCTGTAGAGCAAAGGCTTAAATATAAGTAGAATTCCCTGGAATCTCACCAGGTGCATGCCTGAAACAGATTAATTTAAAGTCTACAACTTGGGGGCACCTGGCTGGCTCAGTTGGTAGAGCGTGCAACCTGAGCTCAGGGTTGTGAGTCCAGCCTCACACTGAGTATGGAGGCTATGTAAAAAAAAAAAAAAAAGAATAAAAATAAAAATAAATTAAGTCTACAATTTGGAAAAAAAAATAGTTTGAGGTATATACACCAAACTATAGTCTGTGTTTTTCTCTGCAGATCGGGGAGAGAGGTGGTTATTGAGGAATAGTTTAACTTGATAGAAGAGATTGCTTGTGTTTGGTTATGTAGATAATAAATACAGCAGATATTGATTAGGCTTTTTGGCCACCCAGCAACTAGAACACCTTTCCTATGTTTGTAGAATGTCTTATGAGTCTGAATATGCCTAAGCCAGAAACTCATTTTCTGAACTTCCTTTGTAACTAGGTGTAGTAATCAGAGTTTTCCAGAGAAACAGAACCAATGGGATAATATATATTACGTATATATTATATATATGGAGGTGTATCTATAAATATAGATATATGTATAGGTATAACTATCAGTATATCTATCTGTCTATCTACCTATCATCTATCTATTGAGATAGGAAGGAAGGAAGAGAAGGAGGGAGTTTAAGGAATTGGCCTACATGATTATGGATACCCAGGGAAGAGTCAATGTTGCAATTCAAGTCCCAAGGCCATCTGCTGGCAGAGTTGTTTCTTGCTTGAGGGAGGTCAGTCTTTTGGTCTATTCAGACCCTCAACTGATTAGATTAGGCCCACCTCCAAGTTTTGGAGGTCAATCTGATTTAATCAAACACCTCTGATGTAAATGTTTATCTCACCCAAAAACGCTTTCACAGAAAAATCCAAAGTAATGGTTGACCAAATATGTGGGCACTGTGACGCAGCCAAGTTGACACATGAAATTACCCATCACAATAAAATATAGATATTTGACCTAATCCTTACACAGGTTTTCATTTGGAAGTAAGTACATGTAAAATCCATTCTTCATGTGGGGTAGTGGTGAAGACATCCAGCTTATGTAGGCAAGAAAGATGGCAGCAGTCCCAGTGGCAGCACCTTTTTGCTAGAGTATATAGGATCTGTGCTAGCAATGACAGCAGAAGGGTCTCCACAGGAGGGGTCATGGCTTTGTTAAGTCAAGTCTCATTCTTTAGTCCTCCCAGGAATTCAGTGAACTACCTAGTTTCTTAAGTGCATTCCTCTTCTGTTTAAACTAGCTGGGGTGGATTCTGTTGTTTGCAGCTAAGACCTCTGAAATACAATAAGCGTGTTGTATTAATTATTACTGCCTAACAAATTACCCCAGAACTTAATGGCTTAAAACAATAATACACATTTATTATATTGTGCATTATGTGTAGGCCAAGAATTGGGGAGTAGCTTGGCTGGGTGGTTCTGGCCCAGGGTCTCTCATGAGGTTGCAGTCATTTTCTTGGCCAGCACTGTCATCATCTGAAGGCTTGACTGGGGCTGGAGGATCTGCTTTCTAGATGGCTTATTCACATGGCTGGCCAGTTGGTGCTGACTGTTGGCAAGAGGATGCCACTCCTCTTGTGTGGACCTCTCCGTATAGCTGCTTGAGTGTTCTCACAGCATGTAGGCTGTCTTTTCCCAGAAAGAGTGATCCAAAAGAGAAAGATGGATGCCACAAAGCTTTTCATGACCTTGACTATGTGAAATCACATGCTATCAATCCACCCCATTTTATCTGTTACAAGAAAGTCACTAGGTCCAGCTCTATTCAAAAGGAGAAAAATCCGTTTCTACTTTTTGAAGGGGGGAATGCAAAAGAATCTGTAGATGCATTTTTCAGTTTTCTGTGGTAGCCAGGTTTGAGATGGCCCCCCAATGATCTTCACCTCCTGATATTCACACCCTTGTGTATTTTTGTCCTATACTCTATCACAGTTGTTCTCTTTGACCAATGGCCTATGGACAAGTGATGGTGTGTCACTCCTGAAATTAGGCTATGAAAAGCTCCAAACTCTTTTGCTTTCTTTCTTTCTCCCTGCCTCCCTTGCTCCAGAGGAAGCAAGTGACCATGCTGTGAGCAGCCTTATGGAATGGTCCATGAGCTAGAGCTTCTAGTTAACAGCCAGCAAGGAACTGAGGCCAGCCAACATCTGTATGAGCAAACTGGAAACATCCTCCGGCCCTCACTGAGCCTTCATGAGACTTCAGATTCAGGTGACAGTTTGTACCCTCATGAGACTTCTTGAGACCTTGAGCCAGAACCATTTGGCTAAGCTGCTCCTGGATTCCTGACCCGTAGAACCTTAGGGAGATAATGTTTGTTGCTTTATGTTGCTGATGTTTTGGGGTAATTTTTTTATGTAGCACTAGGTAACTAATACATCACTGGCCATGTAGCACTCTTTTCCCCCAGAGGAAATAAAGGTTTGCATGTGTGTGTGTTGGTGAGTGTGAGTGTGTGTGGTGAGTGTGAGTGTGAGTGTGTGTGTGCCTTGAAAAGACAGTGAGAGAATAAAATATAGCTCTACTTAAGTCAGCAAAGGCAGACATGTCTGTCTTTCAGTCCTCAACAGAGTATTTTGATGTTTCCCTAACCACTTGGAAATTCTCAACTAAATCTTAAGTTGAAATTGTTCTTTTTTAGGGCTGGAGGCTGCTGCTTACCAAGCTGTAAATTGCCACCAAGACTGTGTCAAGCAAAGCCTGAGCAGCCCTTCCCTCAAAATGGCGGGTTGGGGCCACATTGGGCTCCAATGTATAGTAACAGGCCCTGTGCTTCAACAATAGCAATGATTGTTCTTGTAACTTCTAGTTAGCCTTACTGCTTTAGAAAGTCTGTAGTTACAGACTATAACAAGTATCTTGTGGGTGATTCAATATTATTTTTAGATGTAATAACAAAAACAAATGTACAATCTACATTTTTTTCAGTTATTAAGATAATACAGCATCCATTTTTTAATGAACATTAGATGAGAACTACCTGGTGCCAACACTGCCCAGGCCTTGGACACGGGCTTTAAATGTCCTCACCCTGCAGGAGGAGAGCATATGCCATCGAGGCTGCACTGACACGATGACCAGAATGCTAACGCCCTCCTCTTCCATTTGGTGATAAAGCCAGCAGTCTGTTTCCAAGGAGCCCTACAGGGTGACTTGTGAATTCACCCAGGTCCATGTTCTGGTCATAGAGCTCTGTAGGCAGCACACTGGGAGCAATCTATGCCCCAGGGAAAATCTATTAACCGCACTCATGAGACACTTGCATAAACCAGAAGGTCAGTTTATTCAATTTACACTGAAAATTCTAACTATCACAGGGACCAGGACACTCCTGTTTGCATGTCAAGCCTTCTTCCCTCCCAGCGTCTCCTCTTCCCTTACTTCCATCCCTGCTCTGATGAATACTTAGTGAGCATGTCTGTGAGCCAGACGCGGGGCTGAGAGCTAGAAGAACAGCGCCAGATGGAACCAACAGAGTTCCTGCCCTCAGTCTGAGAGGTAGAAGGAAACCCTAATGGAAACACACAGATGAATGTTAGGTCCTTTGTGTTTTGCATATTTCGAAGGAGCCCTTTGAGAGTATAATGACCGTGAAAGTTCCCATCCTCCAAACAATGGGCACTCTCAAACACATATAACATGGCGCACACAATTTCAGGGGATTCTCAGTCACCCTGAAATCCATCTGGGCATGTGGGGTGCAAAATATCCCCCTCTGTTGGCAGAACTACATGGGAAGCAGCCAGGTCATACTCAGAAGTTTACTTCGAGATCATGGAGTTGAAACAAGGGTGTCGTTGAGGTGAATTGGATGTTCAAGGGCATTAGGCTAAGATTGCCCACAACGTGTCATAAATGGCTTTGCCACTCGAGATACTCCATCCATTAGAGGTATCCCCGAACCTGGAGCAGTGCCTGAATGGAGTCCTGTCAGTGTTAGCCTCTCTTCTCTAAGTGAACAAAGCTGACTAACCCCACTTGGTTGACTAGTCTCTCTTGATCCACCGAGAGCCAACATACCTCTCCTTGGAGTGATACAGTGGCCTTCAGAGGACTCCACATATCTTGTCTCTGATCCGTCATGAACAGGTTTAAATCTTAACTCCGGTGGAGAGCTGTATCTTTCTGACTTGCAAGTTCTTAGAAGCCATAGTGTTCTGGGCCCCAGCAACTTCCAGCTGGCTTTCCCAAGAGCATCTGAAAGTAAGAAAAGACAGACACCGGGCTCATCAAAAACCTCTCCAGCCTACCTTTCTTCTCTCCACAGATAAAGCAGGAGTTGGCAAACTCTTTCTGTAAAAAGACCCACATAGTAAATATTTTAGGTCTCTTTCGTAACTACTCTGTTGTTGAGGGCAAAAAGCAGCTGTAGATAATGCGTCTATGAATGAGTACAGCTGTGTTCTGGCAAAAAGCAGCGGGCTGGCCAGATCTGGCCTGTGGTCTATAGTTTGCTGACCCCAGTCTAGGAGATGGTCATCCTCCTGACGGCTTTTCCCCAGCTCCCTCTGCTCTCCTTCACTGGTCTTCCTGGAGGATTTGTTTCCACCGTATTTCAGAGGATTTGGCAGAGAAAATAGTCATTCTGTGGAAAGAGCAAATGGAAGATTGCTTTCAGCTAGGCAAGTCTCCCCGTCCTCGGTGCTCAGTCCTTCCTGGTGCGTACGGCGTGCAGAAACGGTGGGGAAGAAACATCTCATGAACGTGGGGAAACGGGAAGAATGTTTAATCCAGAGAACAGAAGGTTCCAGCGAGGCATCAGGAGCGGAGAAGAGCACTTCTTCAGTCAGATAATGACATTAACAGTAACAACAGCACAACACAGATAACATTATTGAACACTGACCCTGTGCCAAACATTTCTCCAAGATGTTTGTGTAAATACCATGTAGTGCTGGGTTTGCCTCCCAGCCATGCTACCCACCCTCCAGCTCTGTGACACCGCCTCAGCCCTCCGAGCCTTAGTTTCCCCATCCTTTAAACGAGGATGTGGAGGAACCTAGCAAAAGCACTCAGCCCAGTACCTGGCTCCCCATAAGTGCTCAGGGAGAATTAAACCTTTGTTATTCCAGTCTGCAGAGGGGCTGGGCTTGTCCTCTGTACCCCAGAGCTTAGCCACGAAGCCGGTTGAAGGAACCACTGGAACTTCAGGAAAGAGAGACTCCAACCCCAGGAGAAAATTGCTGACTCAGCACTTCCAGGATACAGGCTTCTGTGGGAAGTTTGTAGATTGTTGGGCTTTTTAAAAAAATATGTTCTTTATTTATTTGAGAGACAGAGGGAGGGAGAGAGAGAGCGTGCACGAGCAGAGGGAGGAGCAGAGGGAGAAGCAGACTCCCCGCTGAGCAAGGAGCCCCACTTGGGGCTCAATCCCAGGACCCCAGGATCAGGACCTGAGCTTAAGGCAGACGCTTCACCAACTGAGCCACCCAGACGCCCACACCCCCCCGCCAGCCCTCCAGGTTATAGATTCTTGAAGAAAGTGTTCTGTAGTGAAATAGATTTGAGAAATTTTCAATTAAGCAAAATCGAGCAAGTTTCTCAAAAGCTGTATTTCCTAGAGCCGTTGAGTATACTACTGTGGTATAAATCACTAAGCAGGTATTATCACAAACAGCTTTTTCCAGATGTATTTATCCACCAGTCGTTTCTTGCCCCCGGGGAATCCTTGAGGATTGGTTTGTCACAGAAAACCCTTTAAGAAGATACAGCTGAAGATGTGTGGAAATTGATCGGCTAAGCGAGGTAGTGAGCTCCTCATTAAGGGAAGTGTGCGAGCAAAGGCCGGGTGCTCCAAGGGCAGGTGTGTAGACAGGGTCATCCCGTGGTAGATGACAAGAGGACCGAGGGAAGTGAAAGGTGCCTGTCATTCCCTGCAGCTGGTTTTCAGGCTCTGGGGGCTGTGCTGGTTTTCTGTTCCAGCCCTGGTATTGAATTTGACTTTGAATGATACCAAGAAAGGAGACTTTTGGGGTGAAGGGGGTGCTGGAGTGTTCTGGTAGCCGCAGGTAACGAGGCCCTGAGGAACCAGGCTGACCGCCCCTGGCTTTGGGGTCCCCTCAGGTCTGCTGGGGATCAAGGTGTGGGTCACCGAGGGCAGTGAAATCACATTGTCTGGCGTAAGGTGGGACTCGGGAAATGCTCCTCTTTGCGATGCATCCTGAGTGTCCTGAGCTGTCGCTGGCTGAGGGCAGATGACCTGAACAGGAGCCTCCGCTCTGGCTCTGCCACCTGGCAGCGGGGTGGTCCCTGCAGCTGCATTTCTCTAGGCCTCCTGTTGCTCATGTGTGAAATGGGAATAACAGTCACTTCCTCGTCACCCTGTCGTGAGGATCCCTAGGCTGTCTCGGCTGGCTGTCGCGGGGCTCGAAGCCATGCAGCCAGGCTCAGGCTCTCCTCAGGGCTGGGCGTGTACACAGGCCCTTCTTGGAGCTTCAAGCGCCTGCCCCCCAGGAGCAACCTCCAATCAAAGACGGCAGTCACGGGGTGACAGTCGGCCCAGCAGCGCTGGTCCTGGGGGCAGGCAGTTCTGGGAGGGGGCTCAGAGTGGTGACCTCACTAATTCACCTTATAGCAACATTGCTCCGTTCCTGTCTCATTCTTACTGCTCCCTCCCCCGGCTCCTGACATCACCTCTTAAAGAAACTTCCAGTACCTAGATCCTTTTCTCAGGCTTTGCTTTTGGGGGAACCCAAACGAAGACAGGATTGAGTAAGACACTGTTTATAGGGTATCCGGCTATGGTAAGTGCACGATAATTATTCGCTGATTGTTACTGAAAAATCGAGTCTGGCTCATCTTTTGGTCCCTGTCCCACTACCACCCATGGGTACGTGCACTCACATTCGCGCGCGGGCACACACACACACACACACACACACACGTGCGCGCGCGCGCATGCTTACACCAGAGATTCTAAGGCTACTTGAGGTCTTATTCTCTCAATCCTGGTTACTACATGCTAAAATTTCCCCTGTCCACTCAGAGCTGTAGCAGCAATCTGATTACTAAAACCCTTCCAATCCCCTTGTTTTCAACGCAATGTGGACAAACCGTAGGATGTTGTGGGCTAAAACTGGGGTTGTCTCTCTATACTTGACCAGTCCTGTTCTCCCACCAGTCTTGGTCCCTGTTGGAATTTTCCCGCTTGTCAGAAAGGACCAATTCTGAAGCTGACCTTGTTGACAAAGGCTGGAGGCCCTGACTGGACCCAGGAACACTGAACACAAGCAGGGGGTAATTTTCGAGACTGGAGATGGGTGGGTTCATCAAAGAAGGCATTGAATGCTGTCCCAAGGAGTGGCAGAGACATACCCTCTGCTTCTGACCTCTCCTGTGATGGCAACAAGTTCTAGAACTAATGCACAATGAGCAGAGCTTTTCTGCTCATGACACTTATGCCAGCCCCCCCCCCCCATTTAATCATCTCTCAGGTTTGGGGAATGTCTTTGTTAAAAACTCACCGTTCGTTATCACGCTTCTCAACTTCCTGGACAATGGAGTACTTTCTGGAAACCCCAGACCATTATGACTCTGTTGGAAACCCCCTCCCCAGTTCCCTCTCTGTGCTGCCCATCTCTCCTCACAAGCATGTGTCCTTGGCAGTCCCTGCTTAGTGACGGCTCAGCCCCCTATCTGTGCATGCCCCCTCCCAGGCCGTGCTGAGCACATCACCGGTTCATTGGAGGAGTTTTCCAGTAACAGGAGGTGACCTACAAATGAATAAAAGTTATCTCTTGATCTAGTTTAGTAGATAATGATGACAGAGAATGTTCATTTACAGTAAAGCAAAGAAAACGGTTTGGTCTTACGAGGGTAAACAGAGGCACAGTGGAGGAGAGCGGGCCTCAGGGGTAGAAAGATCTGAGATTGAATCTAGCTGTGACAGTTACTTGCTGTGTGTTTTGGGCAACTTGCTGAACTTCTCTGGGTCTCAATTTATTAATCATTATAAATGGGGCAGCTCATACTGTGCAGACATCTTTTCTCCCCTTTTTCTTCTTTTCTTCGGTCTGTCCAAAAGAATGACATCTTCTGGTAATACCCTGTCCTATCTCATGTTGTGGCGGTAGGGGTGCCAGTCAGAGTACTAGCAGGTGCCTGCCACCTCCCTGTTCCTTGAGCGGGGCCCAGGCCTGGTGATAAAACAGGCGGGGTTCCTTCTTAGGATTTTGAAGATTTGATTGATTGATTGATTGATTGATTGATTTGAGAGAAAGAGAGCACACAAGCAGGGGGCGAAGCAGAGGCAGAGGGAAAAGCAGGCTCCCCTCTGAGCAGGGAGCCCAATGCGGGACTGAATCCCAGGACCCTGAGATCATGACAGGAGCTGAAGGCAGACACTCAACGGACTGAGCCTCCCAGGTGTCCCTCTTCTTGGATTTTGTATGTAAATGTTGGAGGAAAGACCTTCTCTCCTTTGCTGAAGTGAAATGATGCAAGTCTGCAGCTCTGGGTAGAAGCCTCCCATCCTGCTAAGGCCCCTTCCCTCCGCCCCCTTCCCCTCCCTACTTTCTCTGAATGTGGGGAGAAAACAAAGCCAGTCCTCAGAAGCCG
The DNA here is from genome assembly GCF_023065955.2 of Ursus arctos. NCBI lineage: Eukaryota > Metazoa > Chordata > Mammalia > Carnivora > Ursidae > Ursus > Ursus arctos. The sequence goes on along the minus strand of NW_026622808.1, from coordinate 52,676,033 downwards.
ATCTGTAAGGAGGGAATCCCAACAGCATTTGTTTACGTTTCTTTTGAATTCTCTTTTGTTATCTGTCACTACTTTTTGATTCTGATTTTGGTTTTGTGACTAAAAACAAGAGGGTCTTTAAAGTTTGTTGCGCTAACTTTTCTTGTTTTCTCAATGAATAAATATGAGGTCAGGGCACCTGGGTGGCTCAGTCAGTTAAGCATCTGCCTTCAGCTCAGGTCCTGATCCTGGAGTTCCCATGTCAGGTTCCCTGCCCAGTGGGGAGTCTGCTTCTCCCTCTGCCCCACCCTACTCCTGCTCCCTCTCTCTCTCTCTCTCAAATAAATAGTATCTTTTAAAAAAAATGAGGTAAGGGAGGTCGTGTCCCCCCTCAAACCTGGCATGGAAGGCTTCAGACTCAAGAATGGAGCTCCTGGGTTCATGGCCCCCGTGATGCCTCAGCTCTCTGTTAGGCCAGTTGGGTAGCTCCCAGACTGTTCAGAAGCATCATTCCCAAGTCCCTAGACGGTGTTTCCCTAAACTTGTGGTCCCTAATCCTTCTTATGTTCCCCTCTAGCCCTCATCAAGCCACCGGTGCCTGGAATACCACTAGGGTACCGATTCCTTCCTGGTCTCCTCTTTATGCTTCTTAGGGAAGTGGCAATGCAGACAACTAATTTAAAATCCTGGATGAATTGTTTTTAAGACCCTCTTTCATCAGAAGGAAAAGGGCTTCAGGTATCTTAGGAGAATGGATTAGAGAAAGGGATAATGTATGGCGAAGATTCCAAAAGAAGGAAAATGGTACACAAGGGCAGCTCAGTGCTCCTGGAGAGAGACTGCATCAGCTTTAGAATGTTTGTCCTCTCTCTGGGCCCATATTCCCTTTCTCAGTGTTCCTACAAAGCATCAACACCACAGCCATTTCCGCCCTTCTCCAAAGTTGCAGAATCTACCTCCTGCCTTGAAGGCTGAAAATGCAACCCACTTTCCCAGTTTGCTTGTAGCTAGAATACGTGACCGATTCCTAACCAGTTAGACATCAAGGGGACTCTGGTGGCATTGCTTCTGGGAGGGTCCTTCCTCCTTGATAAAAAGGAGATGCACTGGGGAAAGTCTCTTTTATTTCTGCCTTCGAATGTGGTAATATGGAGACACGATGGTTGGAGCTGTTGCAGCCATCTTGCCATCATGAGGAGATGTGTCTAAGACAAAGGCCAACAAACTGAGGATTGTGGTATGGAGAGATGCAAAGAGCAGGGTCCTAGATGACACCATTTGTCTACAGAAATAATCCTGGTACAGCCCAACCACTGGATTTCTTGTTATATAAGATGGTAAATAGTTTTTATCGTTTAAACCACATTTTAATTGGGTACTTTTCTTTCTTGCAGCCCCCAGTCATTCTATTACTATGTCTCAGACTTGTTTCCAAGAAGTTTCCTTAATGGAATATACATGTATATGGAATATAATTACATATATATAAAATATAATTTCATCTCTAAAATAAAGGGTTTTTTGATGTTAGTTTGTATTTTTTATTACTAGAAATTCTTGTGTTTATTTTAATTTATTTTTGTTTTAAAGATTTTATTTATTTATTTGACAGAGAGAGAGAGACAGCCAGCGAGAGAGGGAACACAAGCAGGGGGAGTGGGAGAGGAAGAAGCAGACTCCCAGTGGAGGAGCCTGATGTGGGGCTCGATCCCAGAACGCCGGGATCACGCCCTGAGCCGAAGGCAGACGCTTAATGACTGAGCCACCCAGGCGCCCCTAGAAGTTCTTTTATTTTTAAAAAATATTTTATTTATTCATTTGAGAGAGAGAACAAATAGTGAGGAGGGGCAGAGGGAAAGAGAGAGGGAAGCAGACTGGTCAGGAAGCCTGATGCAGGGCTTCTCCCAGGACCCAGAGATCAAGACCTGAGCCAAAGATAGAGGCTTAACTGACTAAGCCACCCAGGTACCCCATTACTGGAGGTTCTATTTTATTTTTTTCAAATCTGCTGGGTGACTGGATAGTTTCTTGTCCCATGTAGATATCTTTGACCTTGTCTTTTATTTTTGTAAACATATTATGCATGCCTAGTTTATGATCTATTCCTGATAATGCTAATATAGAAACACTTCACAGGACTTTTTCTGCTAGCTGCTATTTCTGCTTATTCTTATACATAGTGCCTTATTTCTTTTTATCCCTGGTTATCTTGACTGCATGCTGTTCATTGTACCTGAAGAGTCATTGTAGGAGTAATTTAAGGTCTTGGGTAAAGGTACCTTCCTCCAGAGAGGATGTGTGTCTGCATTTGTCAGGTGCTTGGGGGCCACCTTAAACGAGGTTCAAGGTTTGAGGTTGCCTGGACCACCAGACACTGTATCCTGGTTGCAAATCCACAAGGCCTGGGTTACTTCTGGTTCACCTCTTCTCTGAATATGTAGGGCCATGAGGGTCTCTGTTATTAGAGAGAGGGTCTCTAATTTGACTGCCCTTTTGTTTTCTGCCTCCCTTATCCCACAAGGCCATCAAAACCAGAGGTCATATTGCTGGAATCAGCTAATGCTCTTGGTTCAGAAGGGACTTCCATACTCTGCTTATCTGTTTGGGTTCCTGTTTTCCCTTCAATTTTGTCCTGGTGGTGTCTTACTATATAATTAACTCTTACATGCTTGTAAGGTGCTCAATTTATTCAGCAAGTTTTCTTGTTTCCCAAAGGAGGGTTGGTTCAAATAGCCTAACACACCATGAGCAGAAATGGAAGTTTTTCCTTGTCCTGTGGCCAAGTTCTCTGCCAATGACTAAACTGTGTCTTTAGAGTCCTCACCACTTGGTTTTTTCCTGTCCATGGGTCTGGCATCTACTTGCCTATGTCTCCTGACTGATTTGTCCTGCTCTTGATTTTCCTGCCCTCCTGATTTCTAGCCTTCAACCTGATTACTGCTTGCCCTGATCCCTGACACTTGTTTATTCCAACTTCTACTGGGTTTTCTGGGCTGACTTGGGTGTAATAACGTTCCAGCTACTTACCCACCTCTTGACGCTTCAGCTGAGCCTGGGTCCGGGACCTTATGATATTTGCCAGCAAAGGCCCCTCATGTGCCTCCCTTCCTTTGTAAGCCTCCTGGCTACCCATCTGGCCTTGACTCTTCTGATTAATTTTCCTTTTGTTTCTAGAGTCACCTACTGCTTTGGCATCACCTACCCAGCTCATGGCACCACGGTGGGCTTCCCTTGATTGGTTATTTTAAGTAGATACATTTAAGGCTGAGTCTGTTTAATTATCTTGGTCAGATACAGGACCACACCGTGGGGGAACCTCATGATTGTTTTATACTGATGCGTAAGTCTTAGATTTTAATCTTTCTTTAAAATGTAGAAAGCCAAAGCTTATGATAAAAAAGAAACTGAAAATGGCCCCCAAAAATCCCATCAGACCTGTTTTAAGACTTTTATTTGGGTGTTGAGAGTCTATTTGGCCACCTATAAGAAAAGGCAGTTAAGTATAATGACAGAGGACACAGTCTTATAAACCCAGTGGGCCCAGGCTTAATCCCATTTCCACCCCTTGTTAGCCACATGGATTTGTACAATTCATCCTACTCTTCTTAATGTCTATTTCCTCACCCATAAAATGGTGCTAATATTTCCTTCTTCATGAGGTTGTTATGGGCAAAAAGAGATAAAAGACATGTTTAGCACAGTACCTGCAGTCCATAATCACTCAATTAAAGGCATTATCATTATCAATGTTATTATTAACAGTAGTGAGGCCTGCCTCCCCTCCAAATATTTCACAAACTGGGTTGTCATGCAGCTGCTCATCTTTTATCCCATCCTGTAATCTCCACCACCCGAAGCTTGACTTCCTTAAGCAACAGTGGGGTGGTAATTATTCCCAAATGGCCCTGGCTGAACCACACATGTTCCTCTGGATCTTACGTGGTCAGATTTGTTTAATGAGGTGACTAGTTGAAACAAGTTCTGCTTGATGAGCTTTGGGGTTGTGATATGAGACAAGTTACATTCACAGTTGAAAAACATCTTGGTTTTTCATCTCCAAGAGTTGTTTTTAAGAAGACAGGAGACCCAGCAGAAGACAAAGATAATTAGGCTCCTAGTAGGACATCAATGTACATGGCCTTAATGGTCTTTGGTATAGACACTGCAGGATTTTAAGGCCAAATGGGTCAAATCCAGCCTCCTCATTTGTCAGATGAGAAACCAAGACTTAGAGATATGGAATGACCTTCCCAGGTCCACACGGTCCATTGATGGCAAAGCCAGAACAAGAATCCAGAACCTGGTTCCACAATACCAGCCATGCGATATGCCAAATGTCATGATTTAAAAGACATCTGCAAATACATCTACAAATTCTTTGACATTCCTCCCTTCAAAAGATAAGGTGTAATTCCCTTCCCCTTCAATATGGGCTATACTTAGTGACTCACTTGTAATGCATAGAATGTGAGGAAGTAACACTATGTGATTCCTGAGACTAGGTCATAAAAAGAACATAATTTTTCCCAGTTCTCTCTCTTGGTCCTGCTGCCGTGGTTCGAGGACACTTAAGGGGTAGTCTGCTAGGGAATCACTGAGGCCTATCACCAACAACCAGTACCTAGTCACCAGCCATGTGATTGAGCCACCTTGAAAGTTGATTTTCTAGTCCTAGTCGAGCCTTCAGATGACTGAAGCCCTGACAGACATCCTAACTGCAACCACATGACAGATCGTAGGCAGGAACCACGTAGTCAGGTTCCTTTCCAACTCCTGACTCACAGAAATGGTGGGAGATGCTACATGTTTATTATTATCCTAAACTATTGGATTTGGGGGTAATTGTTAAGCAGTCCTAGATAACTAATATACTAAGATAACTAATACTAATATTTAATTCAATACTAATATTGACTCAGGACTTTCTGAGTTGGAAGTGATAAAAATCCAGCTCACCTATAAAAAAAAAAGAGAGAGAGAGAGAGGGAGGGAGAGAGGGAGAGGGAGAGAGAGAGAATTATTATTGGTCCTGTACTTGGGAAGACCAGAGACTAGCTTTAGGGATGCCATGTTGTCAAATGATGTCATCAGGATTCTTTTCCTCTCTCATCTCTCTGTTGGTTTCTCTTTCATGGCTTCTTTCTGCGGGCTTCATTCTCTCCTTCTACAAAGATGCTTTCTCTATACAGTATGGATTAGCCCGGCTAGAGGCAACCCAGGGTTTCTTCATTCCAATTTAATGGCTCTAAAAGAAACAGAGGGCTTCTCTCCCCCAACAGTCATGGACATTTCTAGGAAAGACTCTAATTGGCCAAGTTCAGTCCCCATACCTGTGCCTAAACCACTCACTGTGGCTAGAGAAATAGGGTACCAGTGACTGGTACCGGTACCTTGGCCACAACTAACTTGTTTTTCACAGTGTGGTTGGTGGACTAGCAGGAAAGCATCATCTCAGGCCTTGTTTGCAATGCCAAATCTTGACCCCTCTCTAGCATCTCTGGATCAGAATCTGTATTTTCTCTTCACAAGATCTCTAGGTAATCTGTAGGCACATTAAAATTTGAGAGTATTCTAGTATAATTTATTTCCCAACAAAAATAATCTTTCCTTCATCTCCTCTGTCAGTTCACACCCCCTGCCCTCTTTATCTTTTAACCCTATTATATATATTTTTGTGCACATCTGCTCTTTTCCACCACACTTGGGTCCTTCAGGACAGAATCTAATGTCTGATGGACAGTGTCGTCTTCTGTAAAATGGAGATAATGTGGAGCACCTGGGTGGCTCAGTTGGTTAAGCATCCACCTTTGATTTTGGCTCAGGTCATGTCTCAGAGTTGTGAGATCCAGCCCCACGTCGGGTTCCACGTTGGCATGGAGGCTGCTTGGGATTCTCTGTCTTCCTCTCCTTCTGCCCCTCCTCTCCTACTCACATGCATGTGTTCTCTCTTTCTAAAAAAATTTAAAAACAAATAAAAATAAAATGGAGGTAATGCTATTCCCCTTAGAAGGGAGCTCATGAGGACTGGATGGAATCACACACGTGGGTGCCCAGCCCAGTGCGTAGTATGTCAGAGACGCACAATCCCGGGAGCTAGTACTCCCCTTCAACTGGCAGCCATTTAGTGCTTACCAAGCACGGAGCTAGGCCCTTTATTACGTCTTCCTGTTGAAGCCTCACAATAAAGCTCACACCTATATCAGGGAAACAGGTGTTTTGAAAATTCCAGTATTTAGACAAGTTCTAAACGTCTTCATAGAAATCAGGACATGAAGCAAGGTCATACAACTAATAAGTGATTAAAGCAGGATTTGAGCCCAGAACTGTTGACTCCATGGTCTAGTTCTTAAGAGCTCTGTTATATTGTGTTGCATAAGGAAGTCTTTCAACCAATATTTGTTAAATTAAAGAATAAAAGCCCTGGGTTCCCTAAAACAAGAATCGAAAGATCAAAACCAACTCGGGCCAAGCTGATGATATAACTGAGACAAAGGTCGAGCTAAGGAAACAGTCTCTTCCCCCTTTACGATAAGTGGGTCAAACAGGTATGATGATAAATGGCAGGTGACCTTCACCTCAGTGTCATGGAGATGGAAGGACAGAGACGGCCCTGGGAGCTGGAGAGCACATGGGTGGTCTGCGAGGGCAGAGCCCCCCATCCCCCCCACCCACGTGCGAGGACACGGCACCTGGATGGCTCGTGCCTGGCGTCTGTTCTGGTAAGATAGCATCGAGCCATGCACAGTGTTAAAGATTTTGAATCTGGCCTCTGAGAAGGTGGACCGAGTGTTGTCAGATCTCATTTGCTCAAATAAAGCCAGAGATCTGGACTTTTATGTGAAATCCTGCACTTTTAAATATTGGCGAATAATTACTTTTTTAAAAAGTGTGTGGGCCACACATGGGGACGGGGATCCTGCGGAGGGGTGGGAAGCATCGGGAGGGTTAGTGGTGACCAGACTGCAGCCTCTGTCCTAAACTCTGCAGGGAAATCTATACTGATTTTCGTTTACTAAACCAGTACAAAAACAGATAGGGAGGGAGAAAAGGAAGGAGGAAAGAAAGAAGGAAGGGCGGAGAATTCTGGCTTACTTGACCTGGGTGTCAAGCGGTGAGGTAGAGGACAGCTTTCAGCTGGGGAGGGAAGGGGGGAAAGAGGAGGGGCTCTCTGTGGCTAATTGTCCCAAGGGCCACGGCTTCCAATGGGGAGTCCCTGCCACCTCTCAGTGCCGCTTTCAGCTGGGGAGGGAAGGGGGGAAAGAGGAGGGGCTCTCTGTGGCTAATTGTCCCAAGGGCCACGGCTTCCAATGGGGAGTCCCTGCCACCTCTCAGTGCCGCCAAAGGCCAACCCAGCTAATCAACTTTTTTTTTTTTTTATCACCTTGGAGGCCCTCTCCGTCTTTGTTCAGCTGTAATCTTTCTTAATTAGATAATTGAAATAATCATCCAATTAAGTTGGCTCGCATGGCCCCCCTTCCTCCAGGACTTGCTGAATCCAGCTGGCTTCTCATCTCCGCTGACTCTGTTTCTCGCCTCATGCAGGGTCTGAAACAGGTCTCAAGCTGTTTTCTTTCCTCCCTTTCAGTCCATCGTTTCAGTTCATAGGAGCTACAACTAAAGTTCATTTCTGGCTTACGTCAGGACAGACTCCCTGAGCAGCTCAAGCCGAAGGTCAGAACTGGCCCCATCACAGTGGTGGACAAGAGTTTCAGGCTCACGAGGATTTGAATGCCTGTCCTGTCATTTACTATCGGGGTAACCTTAAACGTGGGCACCGAGCTTGCCGAGGTGCGGTTTCCTCATCTGGGAAATAGGAGTAAAAACAGACCTTACCCACAGGTAGGATAGCTGTGTTACTTAATTGAGATCATGTAAGTGCGGCCGTCAGCCCCGTGCGTGGCGCATAATGAGCCCCCAGTACGTATGTGGGTTGTTGGTTTTTTTTAATGTGGAAAGGATGTATTCTTTTTCTTTTTTTAAAGATTTTATTTATTTATTTGAGAGAGAGAGAGAGAGAGAGAGCACAAGCAGGGGGAGAGGGAGAAGCAGACTCCCCACTGATCAGGGAGCCCGATGTGGGGCTCGATCCAAGGACCCTGAGATCATGACCTGAGCTGAAGGATCATGACCTGTGCTGAAGGCAGCTTTTTAACTGACTGAGCCACCCAGGTGCCCCTAAAAGGATGTATTCTTAATAGCTCAAAGAGTTGCACCACATCTTTGTAATAGAAATAGAAAAGGGGCACCTGGGAGGCTTAATCAGTTAAGCCTCCAGCTCTTGATTTCTGCTCAGGTGCTGATCTCAGGGTCATGCACTCAGCAGGGAGTCTGCTTCTCTCCTTCTCCCTTTCCCTCTGCCTTCCCCTCCCCCCATTCTCTCTCTCTCTCTCAAATAAATAAATCTTTTAAAAATAAATAAATAAACTATAGAAAAGAAAAAGAAATAGAGGAAAGAAAGAAAGAGGGGAGTCATAGAGAAGGTGTAACCGATGCCAGAGATTCTGTGCTATTTGGTATGCTTTAGGGTGTTTATACGCTAATCTAATATCTCCATCCGGGCTTCCTTCCAGTTACCTCTAAAACCCACCCACGATGCAGAGATAACAGGCTTTCCCTTCAGGCCCATCCTCTGTAAAGGAAATCTCAAGGCAGTATTCCCTTCACTTGCCCACCAGATTGGAGGGTCCCTGTGGGCAGGGTTGCGTCTGCTGTGTGCATCATGGTATCCTGAGGGAATTACCAAGAAATAATCGTTAAATAAATACCTGTTGAGCATGGAGGAGCTGTTCTCTAAAAAGACATCCAAGCCAGTTTCATGTAATAACACCTTAAACCATTTTAAAAACAAGGATATAAGACATGTTACACATTAGCTAAGAATGGAGAAAAATCTAGAAAAGAGCTAGTATTACTAGGATCACAGAGTAAAGCAAAAACCATCTGTGACTCCAAAACCCAAATGCCCAGGCCCTACGTTAACCTGCTTCAAAAGCTGACAAGCCAGAAGCCAGGCAGCCAGGAAGCACGGTGGATTACCCCTTGGCTCAGCCTTAGCGGCCTTCGGTGCAGACTCCTGGAAACTCATTCTCCCTTACTTCGGAAGAGTCAGGAATTGGAAGAGAATGATTGCAGCTCTGTGCAGAGTGTGTTTTTTAATGCTTTTTAATCTTTTAAAAATTACACAAGCAGTACATCATTTTTTTAAATGGGAAAAATGCCCATAAGTAAAAAAGAAAAATGAATTTTCGAAGATTGTTTTTTAATGGTATTTTTTTTTCCAGGAGTGTACTTTTAAGAAGTGGTCATCTTCGACTCCTATACAGGGCCACAATGTGCTTTATAGACAGTGCATTTCTCATGCTTGCAAAACTAATGTTGCTGTAGTGCTTTGCTCTGGAGTTCACCTGTGGATAAAGGGGTTGCAAATTTCCGTTTCTTCAAACACATTGGTAGATCAATACTCTCCAAGGTTGGATTGCTGGACTTTGGCCGGAGAGAACTGTTTGATGTTGAGTATAGTGGGAAGGCAGTAAACGTTCCACACAACTGCCCAGTCACTAATTTTCTGCCTCTGGGACTTAGTGCATACTCGGTGTGGTAGCCATGGTCTGAGAGAGCCCTCAGTGATCCTCCCCTCTTGGTACTCACATGTTTGTATCAGGCTGGCTCATGTCACCAATGAGATATTGTAGAAAGGATGGAGCGTGGCTTCGAAATAAAAGTCATCAAAGTCAGCGCAGTCTCTGCTTTACTCTCTCTTGGAACACTCGCTCTGGGGGAGGCCACGTGGCAGCCATGTTGTGAAGACGCTCAAGCAGCCTCACCTTCCTCACAGTGAGGAACTCCCGCCAGCAGCCGTGCGAGTGAGACCTCATGGAAGCAGATCTTCTGGCACCAGTCAAGCCTTCACGTGACAACATCCCCAGACGGGATCTTGGCTACACCCTCAGCCACAACCACCCAGTTAAGCCCCTTTCAAATTCCGGACCCACAGAGCCGTGCAAACTAAGATTTATTGTTCGTCTGTTCGAAGTGGCTAGGTTTTACAGTAGTTTGTGACGCAGCGATAGGTAATTCATACGTTCACCCGTCTGTGCAGACGGCTTCCTCCTTTCCTTTCCAAATGCACTTTCTTCAGGCTCGGGTCAGATTCTTCCTGCCTGGATGCTCCAGCCCCGTCACCACGCCTGGTCTTCCTCTGTGCCATTAGGTTAGAAGGAAGGACAGCTCCGACAGGCCTGACATCTGTTGTGTCTTTATTAGTGAGTGACCACATAATTTATAGTCTCTACTGAGACACTTTCGAGAGTACTAAGCAATAATGATCATGGGAAGCAGCAAACTCCCACGTAGTCCAGGGCAAACGATAACATCCAGTCCCCTGCTGCTGCAAGAGGTGCCAACACCTCTTCCAGAAATGTAACGAGAGGGAGAATATTGTTTCGTAGGGTTGCAGTTTCGCCAGCCCGATGCTTGGATGGGCCAAGAAAATGTAGCTTCTTTATTTCTCTGTAATAGATTTTTTCCCTTGAATATCTCTACCCAGCTAGAGAGTGAAGGGGGTAGGTAGGATTTTATGCCCGCCTGGTCGTTTACACAGTCTGTGAGATGACTGCTCAGTCATCGCCTGGCTGGGCAGGGGGAGAAGGGCAGCCATCACTGCGAATCCCCCTCCTCAGCCCTGGACATGGAACCTGAGCCCATGCGGGGTGAGTAGGAAGCGGAAGAGGAACCCAGGTCCTCACAGCTTTCCTTTAAGGAATGAGTGGTCGGAGCAACTGCCTGGACTGGGGGACCGTGGAAGGGCTCTTGGTTTTCCTAGCTTTTCCTAGCACAGTTCTGGAACCAGAGCCATCTCTGATGGGTGTGGGATTATGCCTTGCACAAGCGCCTCCACCGGGGGGCTGAAGTCCAGCCATTGCCTTGCTAGCTAAGCCACGAAGCCGCGGGGCTGTGTGTGTAGGAAGAAGGAGGCCCTTTCTATTAGCACAAAGGCATTCTGTGGGCCGGGACAGACCCTGGCCAGCACCCAGAGTCCAGGTTCTTTGCTCTTGGCTTTGCCTTCTTTGCCTGTGGCAGCTTGTTGCTCCCAATTACAGGCCAGCGCTGGTTCTATCTCCCCTGTCCCGCGATGGGCCCATGGGGAATTCTGGGTCCCCTACATGCCCTGAACAGGCTACAGAGGGCCTGGACATCTTCCTCAGCCCCCTGCATACACTGCGGCTATCACCTGCCCACCATGGCTCCTGGGCTGAGGGACCCAGGGCCTTCAGCCAGAGGCTGGCTGGCAGACTTCCTTGCACTCTGCCCTGGGATGTGATCCAATTACCCTGTGTTCTCCCACTTTCCCCCTCATTTTCTAGGTGTTTCTAAATCTCCTCTCCCTAGAGACATCTGTCCTGATGGCTTTTTCAGCTTTTCCTCTTCTTCCCACCATCTTCCCAGGGTGGCATGGCTAGGTCTGGGGCATATCTGGGAAAGACAAAACTCAGTGATCTGAAGTGGTACTTCCCTACCTTTTCCCGCTGGTAGCACACCTAGAAAATAATATGTATATGGCCCACTGGGTGACCTCGAGGGGATCTGGAACCCTGGAGGGCTGCCCTGCGGAACTAAAGGGGGGCCCAACCACCAAGATCCTACCAGGCTGCTCCAAGATGGACACCAACTCCCCTGGGGTGCATGGAGGCACTCTGGTGGGGCAGTTATCCCTCCAGCCTGACTTTGCTAGAGAGGAATTGTGTCGTTGAGAAATACCTTTCCCCCTTCATAAAGCCTTGCTTTCAAGGCCATTGTCTCTCTGCAGAGGTCAAGAACCTCAGCTTGGAGACTAATGCTGATCAATGGGCTCTTTATTCTTTGATCTTTCTTTTTCCCTAGGGCACTAAACTTCCTGGCTCAGCCCTAGAGCTGGGAAGCAGCAAGAAAATAGAGTTTCAAGTGGGAAACTAAAATACACAAGCAAAGCCTTGGTGAAATAAGATCCCCAATACAGCTGTAATGATAGGAACCCCTCTGGCCGTGTGTGTGTGTGTGTGTGTGTGTGTGTGTGTGTGTGTGTGTATGTGTGTATGGGAGGGCACTATGGGTTTGGGGTTCGTGGGTAAGATCTGAAGGCAGCCGCACACTTGAGTTTGAATAAACGGAATTTATCAGCACCCTTGAATAAATTGTGGCTAACCTGCCTTCTAAAAGAGCAGATTCATGTTACTTCCAGGGCTTTTGTTTTGCTGAGTGGCTTATGCAAATGCAGAGCCAGCCCAGTGGCTCCCAGTGATGAAGGGGAGGGAACACCCTATATTCCTTTCTGGCCCTCCTGTGCCCCTTCCCTGTCAATACTCACTCCGTGTGCGTTTCCTATAAATAAGACACTATAGCATCTATTCCTTGTGTTCCGATTTCCTTTGCTTAACATCATGTCTTGCACTCATCCGTGTAGCTGTGGATGGCAGCTGGGTGTTCTTTTTCGTTGCTCTGTAGTATTCTGGTGTGGCAAAATACCCTCCGTGTACCTGGCCTTTCTACACTTCATTTGGACCGTCCCCATTTTGTTATCACACACAAAGCTGCTGTGAACGTTTTTGTTCATGCCTTTTTGTGGGCATCACTCATTTCGCTTTTATGTGGGTTTTTAAAAATCTTGCTAAAGTAATTGTTTATTTCTGATAAAGTCATATATGTTCATTTAGAAAATGGGATATCCCAAAGGACAGGTTTTTGAAAAGTTGTCATCAATGTACATTCAATTTTGTCCTTGGCTTTTCTTTTCTTTTAAGTAGGCTCTGTGCCCAGTAAGGGGCTTGAACTCACGACGCTGAGATCAAGAGTGGCATGCTCTGCTGACTGAGCCAGCCAAGCACTCCTGTACTTGGCTTTTTCACTCCAAACACCCTGAGCGTTTTTTCATTATATTCCATATGGAAGGATCTTACCCTCTTTTTTTTTTTTCTTAACCTCTTTTTAATTCCTTTTGGCCTCATTCCTGGATAGGCCATCAGCTAATATTTGCGATGGTTCTGAGAAGGTTTTACCCAGAAGAGACCTGGAGATAGCTGGAGACCTATCCTATCCCCCACAATCCCCAGACAGATGCAGGCTGTCTAATGTGAGAACGCACTGGGTCAGGAGGGCAGATGCCTCCCTCCATCACCCCCGGACTGAACAATCACAAATGGACCTAACAAGGTGCAAGTACAGGCTGCAAATTGAGAAAAGAATGAGAAGTGCAGCTGTGAAATTGGAAAACAGAGTAATAGTAAATAGGGAGGCAAGCAATGAGTTTGGAAAGCAGTGTCGCTGCCCTCACTGAAAGTGTCTTGGACAGCTCACCCTGCACGTGATCGATTTCGGTGTTTCAGTTCTACAGGATCCCTCGATTCACGTTATCCTGGCAAAGAAAGTCACAGCACAAATGCAAACCTAATGCTTTCCCATCTCCTCCCTCTCTTGGTTCATCTCGAATATTGGCAAACTTTTTTCAATCCCTTGTTTGCATTCATTTTGCCAGTTACATTTGATCATAAACCTAAGTATCTGGAAGTACCTCTCTGTACTTGTTTCCTCATCTGTAAAATGGGGTGAGGGATGATCCCCTAACTCTTACAGCAGGGTTTTTCAACCTCAGCACTGTTGACATTTTGGGCCAGTTGATTCTCAGTCATAGGGCTGTCCTAAGCATCATGGGATGTGTGACCCACTAGGTGCCAGTAACAACACCCTCCCCTCAAGCTGATGAGCAAAAAGGTCTTCAGACATTGCCATATATTCCCAGGGGTTGAGGGGGAGGGCAATATAACTCACATTCGAGAAGAACTGGCTTAGAGTTACTATACGTATCACGTGAGACGATATCAGGAAAGTGCTTAGAAGAGTACCTGGCACTAAGGAAGCGCTCAGTGCTGATGAGGAGGTCCTAGAAATGTGGACCTGCGGCTGGGGCTACTTCACAAACCGATGTGCTCGTTCATGTATTTCATCGCTATTACTTTTTGCATCTTCTGTTGCACCCTTCTTAAAGTGCCATGGTTTAAAGGGCTTTTTTTTTTTTTTTTTTATGAGCGGTTCCTTTCTTTATAGGTACAAGTATCAGAAATAAAACTTAGAAGTACTGGCATTTGCAAGTGGCTTTTGAAACTGGAGAATGTCAAGGAAATGTAAATCATACTCTCTATGAGCAGGAGAGTGCCTTTTTCTGAAGCTTTTGCAACCATTAACTCATTGGACACCACGACAGTGTGTTCTAGCTGAGCCTAAACGCAGTTCCGAGCTTTGCTGTTTGAGGACAGCCTGGGCTGGAGAGAGACCGCAGGGTTGGTGCACACGGGGGGGGGGGGGGGGGGGGGGGGGGGGCATGGGGGTGTTCTTTGGTTTATTTCTTCCTGGTGGAAGGGGCAAGATTATTGTGGACTGGGAGACCTGAAGACAGATGAGGAAGACGGCGGGATGGTGTAGGTCCTTTCATGCAGCCTTAGGGAACTCAGTGACGAGAAGGGGCTTAGGACCGTGTTGCAGAAGAATACTGCCGCCAGATGCAGGGGAAGGGCAACCTTGCGTCAAGCTGTCTGCCACACACCCTGTCAGCTTGGGCTTCTTGAACCCGCATGCCCTCCAGAAAGGAGTCCAAGTGGTTTCAGGTTTCTTGCATGTCACACCCCACTCCCACCAGCAGACACGGAAAACACCAAGGTATGTGACTGGGACCTCTTCTCTGGTCTTTTGCCAGGCCCCTGAGGGCCTGTCCCCGCCCTTGGCGCAGTTCTGCCTTGATTCTGCCTAGAGTTCTACCTGCCCTGGGGGACCAAGGACACAGTTCTTTAAGTCCCTGGGGTCCCTGAGATGAGGCCCGTCAGCAGCAGTCTCCTCGGGTTACCGCTCTGAGACTGACAGCCACGCCCCCAGCCTGTCCCCAGGCTCCAGCCACGCCCGCAGCCACGCCCTTGGCTGTGACCACGCCCACAGCCTGTCCCCGGGCTCCAGCCACACTCACAGCCACGCCCACGGCTGCGGCCGCTCCGCCTGGACATTCCTCCTCACAGCTGCTTTCAGCCAAGTGGCTGCCACCAAGTTCCTGTGAAATGACTCATAGGAGACTGCTAACTTTGGGGGAAATCTCGTGCCTGCTTTATTTGTATGCTGTGGGGGCCAATACGGTGAGAGGCCACATAGCAACTGAACTCTAGAGCTTTCAAACTCTACGCTCAAAACGCCACATTTTAAAGACCCCTGCACACCCCTCTGTGCAATACGTTGGGACCCGCTCTGCGTCCTCTCTCTTTGAGTAGAAGAGAGGCCAGCCATGAGTACCCTGGCACAGTTTTATATCTTAGCGTGGCATTTGGGAGGGCACTCCCGAGTACCGCTGGACCTCCAAATGTGTCTGTGCAGCCCAGTAAAACTTAATTTCCATTCTGTCCCTTTGTCCCCGGGATCCTCACCAGATCGGGCTGTGCCAAAGCCAGCTCAGCCCTGAGAACCGTGCCATGGCCCTTGGAAGCCCTCAATATCCATTTGGACTGCCTGGCCAGCTCCTCCCTCTAGAACAAGAGCGCTCCAAGGTCATGGACTGTGTCTGCTTGGTCGTTGTTTACAGGGCAAAAATGATTGGCATACGAGTGTTCTCATTTCTTTCTCACCGTACCAGAGGCAGCCCTGAAGTTGACAGCCCATCTCCTCCCTCTTGCTGAAGAGACGGGTGAGAAACTGGGTTGATCTATAAAGAAATGGAGAGAGGAGGGCAGAGGAAAGTGTATAAATGAGGGCTTCCAAACTTGACCTGCATCAGAAGAACCACGTGGGGATCTTGCTAACATGCAGACTGTGATTCCGTAAATCTGGGGTGGAGCCTGACACTGCATTTCTAACACACTCCTGGGTGACAGAGATGCTGCTGGTGTTAGAACACACCCGCACAGCAAGGGCATACAGGACTGGATATCCAGGAGGGTTGCACCTAACGGGAGAGAGAAATCCCATAGAGTAGCTTTAGCATGTGAGAGAAATGGATAGAAAAGAAAAGGTTTGGTTTGGTTTGGTTTGGTTTTTATAAGTGTTGTCACAGCCTCTGTACTTGGCCCTCCTCATTCTCAAGAAATGCAAGGACATTGTTTGTCAACTGCCCAGCCTTGAGCCTGTCTTCTTCAGCTAATGGCTCTCCAATTATGTCTGACGGCATGGTTAGCCAGGTGGCCACCCCTCCCTGGCACGTGACTGTCAGTGAGGCCAATGAGGGCTCCTGCTCTGAAATCTGAATCATGGATTCAGGCCCAAAACCGAGAACAGTTGGAGTGTTCTCTTTCCAGCCAAGGCAGCTGGGTGAGATTTTTGAGCATTTTCTGCTGCCAAGAACCTTCTGGAGATGCTGGGTGCCTGATGGCTCCGTGCCTGAGTCTTTAGCCTTCCCTTTGCTCTAGAGTACTCTCCAGTATCCTTCCAAGAATTTCTTTTTTTTGCCTAGACCAGCCAGAGTCAGTTTCTGTTGCTTGCCATCAAAGCACCCTAACAGATATGCTATTTAACCAATATAACATTTTGAGCTATTATGGTGAAATAATGTTTCATTTCCCGACTCTGGTGGGGGGTCATTTTAATACCACTTCACCACTTAGGCTGAACCTATGGTTGCTGGTTTTAAACAGATTGCATTTGGAGTTCATGCCTAGCTCCGTGCCTGAGAGAAACACAGTAGGTGCTTGATGAATAGCCATAGAAAAAATGAGCAGTCACTTGACAGCATGTGCGCTGAGCCCTGGCATCTGTCAGTTGCCCCTGTGCCCAGGGAGATGTTAGATGGCCATCAAATACTAAAATAGCAACAGCTTATAGGAGAGCCTGTGTAAGCTTGTAGCAGCACTAGCTAATAAACTTCTGACATTTTCCCTGGATTTCCTTTCTCCATGTATCTTTTAAGAGCAAAGTGGTGTGGAAGGTCAGCAGGGAGCATGGTCTTTGTTCCATGAATGTATTGTGTTTCCATTAAAATAATCCCAGTTAAATGAGAAGCATGCCAGCATTTTCATTGTGGCCTTCCCAGTTCTAGCAGTCATTGTTAAAAAAGAGATAAACTCTCTATGTACTCTAAGGGCTAATAGCCCAGGCTGTAGAGGCAAAAAAAATCTACCATCCCAAGTGCGCTATGAACAAGCTATCCTTGGGCACGTGGCTTAAGTTTTCTGAGGCTCAGTTCCCTCATCTGTAAAATGGGCGTGGTATTAGCATCTTCCTCAGTGGGGTGTTATGAAGATTCAGTAAAGCAATGCCTATAAAGTACTTATGTGCACTAAGGCGATGCCTCTAAAGTGCCTGGATACTTGATAAGTGCAAGCTATTAATAAAATTCATTTTTCACTAAAGCCAGAACGTATAATTCTTCCCCCTCCTACTTTTAATAGAAGTCTTAAAAAAGGCATTTGATCCAATTATGGTAAAAAAAAAAATGTCGTACCCATGCGGAAAAGACAGAAAGAAAACATACTACAATTTGTAATGTTTGTCTATGGGTGTGACATTATGTATAATTTTTTTCTTCTTTTAGCTTTCTACGCCTTCCAGCTTCTTTTGCAGTGAACATGTACGTTACTTTTATAACCAGAAGAGAAGCCCTGACAAATGCTATCTTTAAAAAAGAAGGAAAATATTGAGGCAAACTGCAACATGATTTTGTAGAAACTGGGTAGGAAAAAAAATTCCCTGTTAGATGGAGAAATAGATGTTTTCTGGTCAAGAGCTTATTGGGAGGGAAATGACATCAATTTGGGTTCTCATCAGTTCGAGTGGCAAATCATAATGCAAAATGAAAGTACGTTCGGGGGAGCCGAACCCACACTGGGATTTTGCTGCCTGAATCATTAAGCTAGAAATGACCTCAGGAGGGCATGTGACCCCACCCCCTTCCCTCTCCTCGGGAAGGCTGACCCTGGGACTTTTCAGGACTCATGAGCAATGGTCCTATTTATAAGCCCTCTAGGAACTAACTCTACATACATTTCCTTCCTCCTAAGCTTCAGGCAGGCCCAATTCAGCTTTTGCAGGTGCCCTCAACTAATGATCTCCAACCTAGTTCTCCTTCTGCCTGGAAGAGGCCTGGGAATTGTCCCAGATCTTTTCTGTTTACCCTGGGTCCTTGCACAAAACCTCATCCCCCTGGAAGTCGGTTTTGTCACCTCTAAAAGAGGGATGAGAAGGGTTCGAAGAGATAGTGCAGAGCTGGGAGTTCGACGGGGCCATCTTGTCCTGCGACACAGCCCACGTGTTTAGCCATGTCCCTACCGCCCTGGGGGGACAGGGTGACACACAGAGGTAGCTTGTCTACAGGAAAGGTGACAGGTTTTTGGAGGTGGTGGTAGCAATCCTGGAAGAAGGAAGTGAGGGGTGGCTGGGAATGGGAGGAAGGGAGATTGGGGGAGGGGGTCCAGAGAAAAATGGAGGCAGCTCAGGAAATCAGTGGTCAGCAAGGGTTCACACAATGCAACAGAAACCCGTCACAGCAACCGCCAGGGAGCTCAAGAACCGAGCTGCTAGAGATTCCATTTTAACCAGCCTGCTGTTCAGGACTGTAATACCCCTCTCATTATCCACGAACTTTTAGGGGCCCAGCCTTGTGTTCATAATGCTTTGAGGCACGGAGGAAGTGAGCTGGTCCAGCAGTAACGGAGGGGGAGACCGGGTACGGCAGCCTCAAGAGCAGAGGATGAGGGTTAAGGACTTGGGAACAGTACGGACCAAAGCTGCAGTCCCCACTGATCAGACAGGGTAGAACTTTCCAGAAATCTGTGGAGTTTTAAAGGAGACTTGTCAAAGCACTGCAGTAGAGGCTGAAACCATTTTCCTGGTGTATTAAAGGGAAGAGTGATTACTGGATTTCGAAGAACTTGGGCTCTTCAAGGGGGAGGGGTCTGGATGACGGGTATTAGCAGTGTTAATATGAGTCGTAGTGAAGAGTATCACTATTATTACTGATATTTGTATTGGTATTGGTATATTCCTTCCCTTCCCTCAAGTCTTGAATTAGCTCTGGCATCCATTCTCCTGGGGCTGAATCAATGAACCACCACAAAGACCCTGCCTCCCTGCGTGTTGATGAGAGTGGCATGTGGTCTCAAATTAAACGCCCTCCTGGGACCAGAGAGATACACTTATTGCCCACACCCCCTCCATCCTCATCCCAGGTCACTTCATCATGAAAGGAAGTTAAATGGGGTTGGAATGAATTGCTCTTCCCGAAGCCGTGCGTGTAGGTCCCTAACCTTCCTAGACGGCTGCTGGCTGAAGGCTGGACCATCTGCTGCTGCCTAGCAGACCTCCAGACAATTTAATAGCTTAAGTAACAGTACGCTTGTATGCTCTCACACAGTTTCTGCCGGTCAGGAAATAGGGAGTGGCTTAGCTGGGCGGTTGTGGCCTGGGGTTGCTCAAGAAGTTACTGTCAAGATGTCACCCAGGGCTGCACTCCTCTGAAGGTTCGGGGACAAAGGCTCGGTTTCCAAGATGGCCCACTCACGTAGCTGGCAAGGTGGCGCTGGTAGTTAGCAGGAGCTTCCATTCCTCGCCCCCAAGGATCTCACTTGATCGTCCTCATGACATGGCAGCTAGTTTCCCCTTTCCCCCAGAATGACTGAGCCAAGAGAGAGTAAGGCAGAATCATAATACCTTTTATGACCTAGACTCAGAAGCACATGCTGTCATTTCTGCAATGTCCTGCCGGTCATAGAGGTCAGCTGTACGCACTGGGGGAGGGCATGAATACTGGGAGGTGAAAATCACAGGGGACCCCATCCAAGGCTGGCTTCCACCCTCCCCATCCCCCCCGACTCCAGTACCAACTGAGACCGACCATGTTACAACTCCCAGAATCACTGGTTTTTTCTTCTTTCTACATGAGTGTGAAATTGGCCAATTTTCAGTTACATGAATAATTGTAATGATAATCCCACTTGACATTACTGCATCATTTTCATCTTCTGGGAGCTATTACTGCTCCATGCTGCAAATGAGGAAATGAAGGCTCAGAGAAGTTCAATGACTTGCCCAGTGTCCCAAAGTTAGAAAGTTCTGGAAGGCTGAGAACTGAACTTGTGTGTTGTAGTTCCCAGCCCAATGTCCTTGTCATCACACTACACCATGCCAACCAGCCTCAAAGACACCACATGCCTCCTTATTTTCCAGGGCAAATGTGGATTAGAAAGCGATGGTAGTGTAGGAGACCTCATCTTTCTTTATTTGGAGAAAGCTATTATACAGGTGATCCATGCTCATTATGAAAAAATTAAGAAATAAAAATAATTTTTTAAAAAAGAAGAAAGGAGGGGCGCCTGGGTGACTCAGTGGGTTAAGCATCTGCCTTTGGCTTGGGTTATGATTCCGAGGTCCTGGGATTGAGCCCCTTGTTGGGGGGGGGGTCCCTGCTCAGCAGAGAGCCTGCTTCTCCCTCTCTCTCTCTGCTCCTCCCCCCACTTGTGCATGCGCACGTGCTCTCTCTTAAATAAATAAAATCTTAAAAAAGAAAAAAAGACATTCCCTCGTCGTTCTACTCACCCGAATCTACCACTGTTAATATCTTCGTATATTCCCCTAAGGACAAAGGAAATGGTTTTAGAGTACATCGCATTAATGGCATCTCCAGGGCAAATTGTGAAGGAAATCCCATCCTCAAGCTTCACCCGAGGAGAGGAAGGATGTGAAATGTGAAAGTCATGAGTGCAGCAGGCTGTGTGTGTGCGTGTGTGTGTGCACACATGTGCATGTGCCGGGTACTTCTCTGCCCAGACCAAGAGAGGGCTTGGCGCGTCAGCAGTTAGCCAAGTTGGCAGGGAATTTACTACAACTTCGTAGAGAGTGTTTCTTCAAATGAGAGGCAGAGCAGCTGTGACTTTAGCTGACAAAAGTGGCCTGCCCTCCAGTTTGGTTCAAGTTCCTGTAGGCAGGCGAAGGTTGATTACGTTTAATTCAATCCATTTGGTCTTCTGCTGAGGGATGGGGTCCTTGTGTGGTCCCCGGGCACTGCAAGATTCCCCTTCACCATTTTTCTTGCACATGAAATGTCTTATTTGTGACTGTCTTCCCAGTCCCTCCTGCAAGCAGAAGGGCAGCCCCAGAGAGGGGGTCTCATCTGCCTTGCTCACCTGCCTTTACCTTCCAGCACCTGTCTCACTGTCTGGCAGGTTGTACTCTCACAGCATGCTTGAATTGACTGCAGAATTTGGGAGTGTGCACAAGATAGTTGCTAGGGGCATCCATACGTGTCCGTAGAAAGAACTAGACCCCACTCAAGGGGGTAGTCAAAGTCCCGGCACCTTCTCTATGTCATCTGTTTGTAGCTCAGGGCCCCTCAAGGAGGTTGCCAGCACCTGGAAACGGAAAGGCTAGGTCCACATCTTCTCTTCCAAGAACTGCAAGAGGCATTCCAATGTATTGTGCACTTGTTTTGTCCCAAACTAGAAAGATCGAAGGACATTGACTCTTCGTCATTCTCACTCAATCTCAGCTTCTCAAGATTTCTCCCTTTAAGTGCAGTGTCAGGAGGCAGTGAGGGATGGGGTTATGAGCACCAGGCTTGGAGTCTCATGAAACAGGAATCCAGTGCCAGGTCATCTACATTTCAGCTGTGTGAGCTGCGGGAGTTTTGGTGACCTCTCTGAACTTCAGTGTCTTCATGGGTGAAATGGGAACAGTGAATGTGCCGTGTTGCACTGCTTAAATGAGATCAACGGGAAAGTTGTGAGTGCAGTGCTTTGGCACATTGTCTGTGTCTTAAGAATATTTGTGTTTCCCTCTGGGAAAATCCCTTTTCACCTTGAAAGTCAAAAAGCAGTGTCAGCCCTGCAGCCCCCAGGGTGTGTGCATGAGGAGTGCATTGAGAAATTCTGCCCATGGACGGCCGCCCACTGAATAGGGTCTCTATTCACTGATACAGAACTCTCTCCCTGTGAGATTGGGAGATGCTGGAGTACAACCGCAGGCGATGAGGCAGAGAGGCCATCGCAGAGTCCCAGGAGCACACTCCCAGCACCAGGCAGGACCCGTCAAGGCTGGAAAGGATACCTAACGTCCTAATGGAGAGTGTGGGCAGGCTCTCCCTAGAGGGGTCTTTTTTCTTCTGTTTGGGATGGGCCGGAGAGGTCCCGTCTCTGCTAAGAGTCCAGGTTTGGGGGCTGAAGTAGAAATCCTAGGAAGACCAAGGTTCCAGATGATAATCCCAGGACAGGGACGTTAGGGAGTGGATTAAGCATGTCCCCTGTGGTTTCTCTGCCAGTCTCCTGCTGGACTCCTTGCCTCCCTTTTGGCATCTTTCTTGTTAGAGGGCAACTTCTCTCCCCATCAAAACTTACCCACACCTGGACCAATTCTCTGAACCTAATTGTTTTGACAGTCAGACTCATATGAAAGAGTTATGGGGGTCACTGTTTGCAATATGTGATGACTTAAATTAACTAGGCGCTTCTTGAAGATACCACCTGCATTTTCTGTGCTGGAGGACTAGAAATCGTGCCCATTCTGCCTCCAGGATCTTCTGTCTTTCCATGGCGTCTGGGAGAGCGGTCATAAGGGTTAAGTGTTTATTATCTCTGATCTAGAGTGATCACTTAGCTCCATTTTATGAATGAGAAATCTAAGATTTTGAAGGCGAAATGACTTCTCCGAAGTCTCATGGTAACTTTGTCACAGAACCTTGGGGACATCTCTCCTGACCTCTTTCCATCTGCCTGTCCCTAATTCTAGAATCTTCCCACTCAAAATGTGATGTGTAGACCAGAGGCACTGGCATCACCTGGGAGCTTGTTAAAAATGCAGAATCTCAAATCCAACCCGAGACCTATTGAAATGAAATCTGCATTTTAACAAGATCCCCAGTTGATTTATATGCCATTTAGAATCTGAAAAGCACTGGTTTAGAACTCACATTTTTCCCCCATTTCCATTCTCATCATTACTTCAACCCCAAGGGTCCGTGAACCTCTGAGGCTGAATTTAGCCCAATCTCAACATATCATGTTCAAGGAGTCTGATGTCATTACACACGGCACAATTTTCCAGTGGAAAAGATTTCTGCCCAGTTTTCTGACATTTTTTTTTCCTTTATCTTATTTAAAATTCTAAAAAGCAAAGCCTCATTAATGGAGAGCTTTTTAGAATGGGCAGGAGAATCCACCACCTTGAACTTCTAGCAGGAAAGGTATGATAGACACTTAATAAATAATCATAACTGGGTGGTGACACGAGTGTGAAAGCACTTAGCAAATTATAAAGCGGTGCACGAATGTTCCTGATTATAATTCCCAGGCTGTAGGATCGCAGAACGAGATCCTTCATGAGCCCATTCAGGGTGAAAATGTTTCTCAAGAATATAATGTGAAACTTAAAGTTTTTTAATTATTCTCATTTTCTAGACATCTAAGGGGCTAAAACAGTGGTTGTGACCCCTGGCTATACATCAGAATCACTTGGGGGGAGCTTCATTTAGGAGCTTTATTTTTAAAATACGTAAGCCTGGGCTTGGCCCTTGACCCTATTTCTGGAGGTCCTGAGGGTCAGGGCTGGGCCATGGTTTATTTTAAAACCCTCCCAGGTGATTCTAATACACAGTGAGACTGGAGAGCCACTGAGCTGGAAAGTTGTTATTCCCAGGTTTATGGTAAATGAATGTGAGTGAGCATTTTCTCCATGTTTATGGTATGGCTCGAGTCCAAATTTTCTAATTTCTAAATCTTAATGATGATTAAACCACCAGGAGATACCCCCCCCCCAGATTTGAATACTAATGGCTGCTGATTCCCAACAGTATTAACTTGGTAACGACAATTTCGTTCATCCTTCCTTCTCTTACCACTTAACAGGGGTCAGCTGACCTTCATGGCGCCGGGGACTGACCTAGTCCCGACAGCCTATTTGTATGCAGGCTTGTACCCCGGTGTCAACACCAAATTCTCAAATTCCATGTGCTTTTTAGTCCAGTGCTGAGACATTTTGACAACACGGGTTTGAAAGAATATTGATGAGGGTCTAAGAGACCTAAGTTCTAGGCAATGTTCTTTCCTGGAGTTGTCTGATGTTGGGTCAGTTTCCTGCTGTGAAAAACGAGGGTGTTGGACCAGTGGTTATTGAATCTGGCTGACTGTCAGAGTCACCTGGAGGGCTTTACAAAACCACAGATTTCAAGGCCCCAGAGCTACCCGTTGAAACTTTTGGAGTGTGTGTGTGTGTGTGTGTGTGTGTGTGTGTGTAGGGAGGGCAGAGTGGGAGGCAGTGTTGGAAAGCAGGATTTTTTTTTTGGAAAGCGGGATTTTTTTAAAAAAGATTTATTTATTTGAGAGAGAGAGAGAGTGGGGGGAGGGGCAGAGGGACAGAATCTTCAAGCAGACTCTGAGCTAAGGGAGGAGCCTGATGCAGAGTACAGAGCCTGAAGGGGGGCTCCATCTCAGGACCCTGAGATCATGCATGACCTGAGCTGAAATCACAAGTCAGACGCTTAACCCACTGAGCCACCCAGGTGCCGCTGGAAAGCAGAATTTTTAAAAGAATCCTAAAATGGACTGGAAAATTAGCTGTTTGTGAGCCCTTGGACGAGATAAACTCCTAAATCCTTCTCTAAGAATCTACGACATTAGATCTAGTTGGTTAAGTTCCTCTATCAGAAGAAGCTGGTCTGGGGGCAGGGCCTGACCAGAGGGCTGGGTCTGCAGAAGGATAAAGCAGAACGGGCACAACAAGAAGTGTCATCTTTGACCACTGCCTGCGTGTGTCTCAAGACTCGCTGTTCTTATGGCTTCTGCTCAGGTCTTTTGGTCAGAGTCATATTGTTAAATGTCTAACGGCTGTCGTACCACATTACCTTTGAAAACCGTTGAAAAGGTGCTTTTTGGGAATGATGTTCTTAGAATAATTGTCCTCACTTATCCTGCTACCCACCTCATGTTGCTGCTGCTCCGAGTTTCACTGTGTAAAAGAATCTGGGATGTTTGTTTAAAATGAGGGCTCCAGGGCGCCTGGCTGGCCCGGTGGCTGGAACATGGGACTCCTGATCTTGGGGTCCTGAGTTCGAGCCCCGCACTGGGTGTAGAGCTTACTTAAACGAACAAACAAACAAACAAACAAAAAACAGGTTCCTGAGCATTTCCTCCGATTCTAATTCAGGAGATTTGGTTTGGGCCCAGAAACCTGCATTTTTATAAGCATTCTAAGGCATCCAAACTGCTCTTACTCTTCCTGAAAAACTTAGTTTGCAGCCTTTCTCAGGCTTCCTTTATGATAAGAGTCTCCTGAGTCCATCAACAAATGAATGGATCAAGTGTGACCCAGCTATAAAATGCAATAATCCTCAGCCAGAAAAAGAAGTGAAGTATGGAGAACGCGCTACGACATGCACGAGCCTTGAAAGCATTATAGTAAGTGGAAGTCAGATACAAAAGGCCACATCGTGTACAATTCCATTCATACGAAATGTCCAGAATAGGGAGAACCCATAGAGACAGGAAGTTGATCAGTGGTTGCCAGGGGCTTGGAGGGAGAGAGGAATGCAGAGTGAGTGCTAATGGATAGGGGTTTCTTTAAGGGTGATGAAATGTTCTCAGAAAGTGGTGATAGTTGCACAACTTTGTGAATATGTTTAAATCATTAAATTGTGTACTTTAAAAAGGTGAATGTTATGGCATGTGAATTCTATCTTTAGGAAGAGAAACAGGGGCACCTGGCAGTCTCAGTCAATAGAGCACGTGAGTCTTGATCTCAGGGTTGTGAGTTCGAGCCCCATGCTGAGTGTAGAGATTACTTAAAAAAACAAAATCTTTAAAAAAATACAAAAACCAACCAAACAAAAAACAACCTGAGCAGTTGTTTAAAAAAGCGGATTCCCAAGCCCTATCCAAGAGCTGCTAGTTAGCACCTCTAGGGAAGAACCTAAGAATCTGATTTTAATAAATGCCTCAAGTGATCCTTACCCTAAGGGAAGTTTAGGAGAAGCTCCTTGGAACACTGAAGGCCCGAGTCGCCCTTCTGCATGGACTCTTGAGCCTCCATCTGTGGTTGGCAGCCTCTCAGATGGTCCCCGTGATCCCTGCCTCCTAGTATTCTGCTCCCCTTGAGTGTAGACTGGGCTTGTTGACTCACTTCTAATGAATAGAGTACAATAGAAGTGATGGATATTACTTTCAATATTAGGTTTTTAAAAGATTAGGGCTTCCATCCAAAGAATATATACAAATGGCCAATAGCATATGAAAAGACACTCAATGCCATTCCTCAGTAGAGAAATGCAAATCAAAACCACAGTGGGATATCACCTCACGGCCATTAGGGTGGCCCCTATAAAACAAAACAACGGAAAATATTGTGTTGGTTAAAAGATGGTTAAAAGAAAAATTGTGGGGGTACCTGGGTGGCTCAGTCAGTTAAGCATCTGATTTTTGATTTTGATTTCCACTCAGATCGTGATCTCAGGGTCATGAGATTGAGCCCCACATTGGGCTCTGCACTGGGCGTGGAGCCTGCTTCAGATTCTCTGTCTCCCTCTCCCTCTGGCCCTCTCCTCCCCACCCCTCCCCTCAGGTGCTCTCTCTCTCTCTCTCTCTCTCAAAAAAAATTGTGGCTTCTATTGCAGGCTCTTGTTCTCTCTTGATAACACCCCCTCTGTTGTCCTCCAGCCCACGCTGTCTTTCAGATCCCCAGCTGTCACGTTGGGAGGACACTCAGGCATCCTATGGAGACCCACAAGGTGAGGAGCAGAGGCCTGCCGGTAACACCTTGGTGAACTTGGACGTGAATGTTCTGAAGCCTGCCAATATGTGAATAAACTTGAAAGTGCATCTTTACCCTCCCCAGTTGAACCTTCAGATAAATTGTAGCCCTTGCAAACAGCTTGACTGCAGCGTCACGAGAGACTCTGGGGTAGGAGCACTCAGCTGAGCTGCATCTGAATTCTGACACACCGAAGTTGTGACATAATGACAATTCATTGTTTTAAACTGCAAACTTTTGGGGTAATTCTCTATGCAGCAGTAGATAACTAATACACCATCAAATGCAGGGCACTGGCTGCAATCCTGTTTTTCAGGATATAAAACTGTGTGTATATTTTGGTAAGCCAAATAATGGGTCCCCCAAAATGTCCACATCCTAATCCCTGGAATGTGTAACTACGGTATGTTCCATGGCAAAAGGGACTGCAGATGTAATTAACATTACAAACTTTAGGGGCACCTGGGTGGCTCAGTTGGTTAAGTGTCTGACTTCGACTCAGGTCATATTCTCAGGATCCTGGGATTGAGCCCCACATCGGGCTCCCCACTCAGCAAGAAGTCTGCTTCTCCTTCTTCCTCTGTCCCTACCCGCCCCCCCCCCACCCTGTGCTCATGCTTTCTCTCTCTCTCTCTCAAAAAAAAAAAAAAAATAGTTACAAACTTTAAAATGATCCAAGTGGACCCAATCTAAGAGCATGAACCCTTGAAAGCAGAGAACTTTCTCTGGCCAGAGGTAGGAGAGATTTGGCAGAAGTAGAAGTTGGAGAGAGTCCAAGTGTGGGAGGGACCCCACCACTGACGGAGGGTGGTGGGCAATGTATAAAGCATGGAAATGAATGTGGGCAGCTTCTAGGAGCAAAGACCAGCACCCAGCTGACAGCCAGCGAGGAAAGAGGGACCTCAACCCCACATCTGTAAGGAGCTGAGTTCAACCAAAACTTGACTGAGCTTGGAAGTGATTCAGCCCGAAGTCTCCAAAAAGGAATGCAGCCCTGCTGACACCTTGATGTTGGCCTTGTGAAACCCAGAGCAGAGAAACCGATCCAGCCAACTGGGATTTCGGATCTACAGAGGTGGGATAATAAATCTCTATTACGTTCAGTCACAAAGTTTGGGGTAATTTGTTCTGGCAGCAATAGAAAACGCACGTATTTATGTGTATATGGTATTTATTGGTTTTCAGTGCCTTCCTACCAGGTAGCGTAGCTATGCAAATGGTGCACAGTGCTATTTATCATTTTCCACTTACCCTGCTGAGGCACTCATTCACTATCTTCGTGCCTCCCTGTACTGCATTGTTTTTCAAGGCTCTCTGGGAAAGACACTCCTTTTTCGGGAGCCTGGCGTCTGGCTGGGGCAAGACGGCATGCGTGCTGCTTGTTTCTGAGGCTACTGATCAATACTTACCATTAGGACAACAGCTCCATGCATCACTAAACTTTGACCTCAGTGCCCCAGAGCAGTCCCAAGATGCCAATTGATGTACAGGCAATATACATATTCCTCAAACGCAATACCCCTTTCATAGACTTCCCTGAATTAAATTTCAGAGGCTTCAGGGATGGCAAAGTAATGTTGCTAATGTACTGGCAGGCCCAGGATATTCGGAACGGATGCTTGGATGAAAGTAATTGTGTTTATGCTTCTTAAAAAGATCTTTCGGATGGACACTGTGTTTGGATTGTTGACCGACTGTTTCTGCCTTCCACACAATGGGTGGTGTGGGCAGAAAGTGTCCCTTAAGCCCGCTAAGTACACACCTAAGAAACCCAAGACCTCAAAACGAGTGGTTGGCTCCCCTTAGAAATCACAAGGTAGGGCTAAAAAGGGCCTAAAATAATGTAAATTGTGCTTTTTTTAAATCCACAACTTTTGGAATTTTATGTCCCCAGAAGTATGTATTTTTCCGGGAATTCTTCATAATGGTGTGCCGTCACATACCATCCTGGTGCACTGAGTAAAAGGAGATGATGCTCCTGTTTTCCTGCATCTGTCCAAAAGAGATCAATTGCCAAACCGTTGTTTGGATTAAAACCAAACGGTTAATTTAATCAAGCTTTCAAGAGGCAGTTATTTTGATTAAAGGAATCATATCTGAGTGGCCTTTGGCAGCTTCTTATCTCCAGTCAGTGGGTCCCACACATTTAGCTCGTCTGTGGAACCAGGGGACATCCATTGCCTGAGTAAAAAAGGGTTTACTGGAAGAGAAGACTCATGAAATCCCATTGAAAAAAAAAAGTATAGTTAAGCCTCATAGGGACTGAAAAGCCATTAGGAACCAAAAAGGCTACTCCCTCCATCTCTTTCTCTCATGTCTTTCTAGAGCTACCTGGCTTCCCATCACTGCTTTCCTCCGAAATTCTCTGCTCACTCACTGGTGTGGCCAAGGCTGAGAATTCTAGCAGCCTTGAGGTTACATCACCTTTGGTATTGGACCCACCACCATGATTAATTTCATCCTGAGGCCGAATTCTAAGCCGCTCAATTTTAAATTCGCAGGAAACAATTTGATTGGCTTGGTCTGGTCCGGTGCCTAGCTCTGGTCCGGTCAGCTGTCCCCAGCATGAGTCAGGTGTCATAAGGCATGCAGGAAGGGCTGGCCCCTCCAGGTGATGGATAGAGCAGGGAAGAGATAAAAAAAATAGATGTCTTCAGAATTTTTTCTCAACTGATAATAGCAGATGCCCCTTTGCCATGTCTTTTCTTACCAATCTGCAAACTTTTTAAGGGTAGAGGATTTTTTTTCATCTTTATCTTCACTACCATAGGCCAATGCCTCATCGATAGATGCTCGATAAGTAAAAAAAAGAAAAAGTTGATCCTGCCCACTCCAGTCGTACATACGTGGTTCTTACCATGTTGGCCACTACCCATGTGGGTGCTGAGGCAAGAAGAAACGGGGTATCACATGGGCTGACCACGCCTAAGTTCTTTCTTCCAGCACTGCTTGGGTTAACAGTAACCATTATGCATTCTCCAATTTCCAAGGGGCAAGCATAATATAAAGTGGTTTATATGTCACTATCCCACTTATGCAGTATGATACCCCTGTGAGAAAATCAGAGTTCAGAGAAGTTAAGTAACTTGCCCGGGGTCACACAGCTCAAAAGAACTGTGGCCAATTCTAAACCGAAATCTATAGCCCCCTCCCCGTCAAAGCCTTGCATTTTCCTCCCACCTCTGTTATGAGGAGTTGGGAAAGAGGCTGAGAGATGAAGCTAAGACAGAGGTGTTGGCCGGGTCAATGCCAATTTTGCGAACTAAACAAAATTGTTCCATACTAACAGTTTTCGAAAGCTTTTTGAACATGGCCTTGGGCCTTTCATGGTTCTGAGGTTTTCCAACAACTCCTCTTAATTGAGTCTTTCCAAGCTGAGCTGCAGGATTTAAGTAATTCAACAAGAAAAGAGTTCTCAGATTCCTTCTTTCCCTTTAAGCTGGGTGAGAATGTGTCTCCCAGCTTCCTGCTTTTAAACACTGGAAAACATTCTGGGAATCTGAGACCAGACCTGGGTCAGTGCTGCCATTTTTTATTGTGCTTTGCAGAGCAAGGGCTGAAATCCAGGCTGCCCTCCCCCACTATGTCTTGTACCCTGACACCAGGTGGTATCGTTCAGAGGAAAAGGTGCCATGTTCTAATTCACATCTTGGGGCACCCTATAGGTGCACTGTGGGCTAGGGGAGGGTCAGATGGGTATAACATTGTTTCAGATTCCCTCTGCTGTAAGTTTTGATTATGACTTGTGATAATGCCATTTCTGGATCATAGCTCTAGTGTCTGGCAATAGGAATCCAAATTCTGTTAGTCATTTTCAAGGGAGAGAGGGGTTGACATTAGTGCCTGAAATTGGGTTCCCACCTGTTGATAGGTGGGTGGGGTCTTCTCCCTGCCACTTCTTGCCACTTCTTAGCTGGTCTCCCAACTCTGTACACACAGCCCCTAACCCAAACCACAGGAGACAATCTTAGCACTCTTGGAAACAATGGGGAAAGAAAGTAGGACTTGGTTAGCAAAAGGACTTGGTCAAGACCCAGTCTAGAGCAGGCCTGTATTAACCCTGAGAAAGGCTGGCTTGCCTTAGGGTTCTCTCTTTCTGAAAGAGCACAAAGCCAACCCTTCACACACCCCCCCAGGGCACGATAGGCCTAGCTAAGGGGTTATATGGTATTTATGGTCTCTTTGCTTTTATTTGTGGTACTGTTAAAATGCCTTTCCAACATGCTGCCGTGATTTAAATTATGTATATGTGCTCATCCTGAAATATATGCATTTTGGAATGTATTTGGAACAGAAATAGGATTTTAAAGAAACAGAAAGATTGTGGGTTCCAAGAACCCTTTCCTCCTGCTGCTACCCTGGGTTCACTCAGTACCTGGAGCTTTGTATTCATGGCGGTACCTGGGGAGTCCCCAGGCAGGAAAGCATAGTGGTTATAGATGATGGGCCTAGAGGAACATATCTGGGTGGGTCCAATCTCATCTCAGGCACTCACTAGCTGTATAACCCTAAGCAAATGGCTTAAATGCTCCAAGCCTCCTTTTCCTCATCTATAAAACAGAGATGATAAAAGTTTCTTCTCCATGACCTCACTGTGAGGCTCAGTGGAATAATGCCCCTGGAATGCTGAGCACAGAGCCGAGAACAGTTAGCCCTGTAAGTGCCACTTCTCTCATCTCAAAACATGAACCTAAATTCCAGTTGAGAACCAGCTGAACACCTGAGTTTCTGTCCTCTTCTACTGGAGGTCCCCCTTTACTCCATATGAATGCCCTCAAAATATAATCCTAGTCCCCCAAACCTCCCCTGCCACACTGCTCCAGAACTTCCAGAGTAGTCCTGGTTCCCATGACGTCACCTAGCGTGTGAGCACGCCTTCGCACGTCGGTCTCCGGGTCCCGCAGGTGCCGGGCAAGCCGGCGAGCTTGTTAACGAGGGTGCGAAGCTGGGAGGAATGGGGTCTCCGCTGCCTGTGCCTTAGTTGCAACGTTGTGTGGAAAAATGAAATGCTGAAATCTCAGGACGCTGGTAAAGAGGAAAAGCTCATGGCAGCACATTTTCCATTCTCACATATAATTGCTTCCGTCTCCGGGGTGTAACAAAACCTCCCAGCGGCTTCTTTTTATCAAAGGCAGCCTAGGGTGTCATCAGCATGTGGGCTGACATGGGGTGAGGCCGTCCTGGGTCGGCTGCTACCAGCTGGGGGACTTCAGGCAAGTCACGGAACCTCCACACACCTCAGTTTTCTCCTCTATGCAATGGACATAATAGTAGCATCTATCCAACACACTTGTGTTTTGAAGATTGAGAGAATGAACATAAAGTGCCTGGCACCTAGGAAGCCCTCAGTAAGTGTACCTCCTTGCCAGCACCGTCCTCAATTATTACCTACATCTTGAGATTGCCGAGTATAGAAGATCTGCAGAGCCATCGGTCTGCCGCCCAAAGTTGGTAGTAGTAAGTGGTAGATAGTATTATAACGTCTCTGCTCTGAATATTAACTATAAAAGCTAATAATTCTTTTCAAAATATCCCAAGGGCTTGTCTCATTCTGTAAGGTCTCTGGTGCGTTCCCCTCACCCTATGAAAAGATGGTTTCCTACAGCAGACACGACCAGTTGTCACCCCAACTGCCAGGGCCCCTTCTTCCTTGTGAACAGAACCCCAATTCTATTCAAGCAGCTATGGGCCTAACCCCAGGGGAAGAGTCATGATTGGTGCAAGTCACTTATGGCAGTCCCATTTACCTTCATCTTAATTGGTCTAAGAGAAGGCATGTGATAAGATGTAAGGAAGGAAATGTCTCCCGATGAAAGGAGAGAGGAGTGTGAGGTGAGCCTCATTTTGGTCCCTGGCATCTTCCTTCCTGCTTTAGATACCGTCATGTCAGGATGTGATGCTTGGAGCTGCAGCTGCCATTTTGTGACCATGTGGTTACCAGCATGAGAGCGACAGAGCAAAAAATGGGAAGAGTCGAGATTCCTAAAGACATTGCTAAGCTGCCAAGTCAACTGAGGCTGCTTGCCTCCACACTTCTTTTTTGGTATATAATATCTTTTCTTATGAATTGGCCTATTAATCTGGTTTTCTGCTTAATCGATTTACTCCTTTTTTGTTTGCCAAGCCTGCAGAATGTCTGCTATTCAAATTCTCCCCGGATATAAAGACATTCAGTTCCCATTTTCTTCCTCTACATTTGGGTAATCGAGTGTTTTTAAATAAATTCCACGCTCACCATTTTAGTGAAACTGCTCTTGAAAAGGTCACTAATGACCTCTTGATTGACATGTCCAATGGCTTCATCTAATTTCCCATCCTGCTTAACCTCCATTGCGTTGGACAGCTTGACCACTTTCTTATTCTCCAAGTGAGGCCCTCCCTTGGTGGATATCACTGCTCTTTCTAGGTCTCTGGTCCATCCTCTGTGGTTCCTTCTTTTTCTGCCTCTCAACTCTGCATGAACCCCGACATTCTGCCCTTTGTCTTCTCATCTCTCACCAGGCACTTGCCCTGAGTGCCTCCTGCACGTCTAAGACTTCGGTTATTACCTGCGGGCTCTTGTGATTCCCATATCTGCATCTCCGGTGCCTGTCTTTCCTCAGCACCGGATCTGCTGTTCTCCCTGTGAACAGGATGTGTCCACTTGGATGTCCCCACAGGACCGTCAGCACCATATTTGTAAACTGAACTATGTCCCCTACAAATTACTTCTCCTCTGTCACACACCTCACCACTCACACTAGCCCTCAGCTAGAAACCTCAGAGTCATCCTAAGCAACGCCTTCTTTCCCAACACCTGATTAATCATCAAGAATAAAAATGTCCCTGTTCTCAGGAGTCTGTTGCAGCTTCCCCATGTTCACTGCCATGGCCTCCAGTCATCGTTTCTGTCTTGCAGAAGTCTCTCACGTGCCTCCAATATCCCTCCCCCGCCCTTCTCCAATCATCTGCATTGCTGTTAGAGTGGATTTTCTAAAAACAAATGGAATCACTTCACTGGATTTAAAATTTTCCAAAGGGGTGGATGTGTGTGAGAGGGAGTGGGGGGAGGGGGGATTGTATTAGCCATCATGCCCTCGAGATCAAGTCCACACTTCATCACATGGCACAGAAGACCTTCTAGTTACTCTGGGAACAGACTGGATTTTGTGTTTTATCTCCTACCAGCTCCCTTCCACCTTCCCCTCCTTCTCCGCTGGAGCTCCTGGGGAGCTTCTCGTTATTTCAAACTCTGATTAGATGCTAGATTCCTATTCCCCAGCATTCTGAACTTCCAGCATCCTCCAGCTCGCAAATCAAACTGCACTTCTTCCCCCAAAGCATTCCCTAAGCCTAGGACTAGGCCAGAGTTTCTCAGCCTTGGCACTGCTGACACTTCAGAGTGGATACTTCTCTGTTGGATAATTCTCGGCCATAGACTGTTGGAGTCTGTTGTCGGACGGGCAATCATAGGACGTCTGGCAGCATCGCTGGCCTCCACCTGCTGGACGCGAGCAGCACCTGCCTCCCCCAGTTTCCACAACCAAAAGTGTGTCCAGATGCTGTGAAATTCTTCCTGGAGGAAAGAATTGCCCCCTCTCCCAGTTGCAAGCCATTGAACGAAACCAGATCTCCTTCTTACCATCCCATAGCCTCCTGTCCTTCTCTGATCATAACACCCATGGCACAGTTTTGAAGTGACTTGCTGATTGTCTCATCTGTTGCAACAGAATGCTATCTCCAAGAGGGCATCTCCCAGGGCCCGGCACCCACTAGGCATGTAGTCTAGCTTCATGAAAGAGTCAGCTCCCTGATGGGAGCGACCTTGTCTGTCCTCTGCATGGTGCTCAGTGCGGTGCTGGCACGCATAGGGCCTAATAAACATTTGTCGAATGAAGAAATGATTCAGTCATTCTATTCAAACGCTTCTTTCTCTGTGAAACTTTTATTAGTATCCCAAAGTTAGAGTCTTTTTTTCTCTTAACCCCATAGTATTTGGTGCATGCCCCTGTCACCCAGCCCCTACTACGTTGGATATTACAATCAATTTGGTAATACATGTTTGTAGAAATGAAATCATACTCTCTGGGGCGCCTGGGTGGCTCAGTTGGTTAAGCGTCTGACTCTTGATTTTGGCTCAGGTCACGATCTCAGGGTTGTGAGATGGAGCCCGCATCAGGCTCTGCGCTCAGCACGGAGTCTGCTTAAGATTCTCTCCCTCTTTGGGGCACCTGGGTGGCTTAGTCGGTTAAGCCTCTGCCTTCAGCTCAGGTCCTGGGATCGAGCCCTGTGTTGGGGTCCCTGCTTAGCGGGGAGTCTGCTTCTCCCTCTGCCTCTGTCCCCCCCCCATGCTCTCGCTCCTGCTCCTACTTTCTCTCTCAAATAAATAAATAAATCTTTAAAAAAAAATCATGTTCTCTGTATCTTCAGGTTTCTCTCTCTTGAAACAGAAAAACTAGGTCCGTTCCTGTGCCCAGGAATGTCATGCGCTACCTTTTCCTTCAACTACTGCACCTGTTCTGCCCCTGGCTGCTCTCAGCCACACCCACCACGCACACACTCATCCATCTTCCTTAGCCGACTTCGAAGAGGAGGAACAGCTCAGAGCTGCAGGGCATTGAAGACCCATGTCTGCTTCACAGCCCCATTTTGCCTCTCTCTTCCCTGACTGTGCTCCCAGCAATGGCAATGAGTTCTGAGAGGTCTTCCTAACATATGGGGCTTGCTCGCAGCCTCTCCCGGGGACGGGAGGCAGCACAGCTCCAGCATGCCCCCCACCTGATGACTTGAAATGCAAGAGGCTGCAGTGAACCCCAGGGCGGAAAGGTGCCGGGATATTCCTGAAGTAAACAAACAGACATTCACGATGGTCCGAAAGGAGAGCAGCCTTCCTTTGAGAGGAGTTCATACTCAGAGAAGAGTAGGGTAGCTTTTGTGCACGGTAGATGGTTAATATGCATCCTTTAGTCACAAAGTCCTGTGGGGAGAAGATGCTGAAGTTAATATTTATATTTGGCATCCAAGCCTCTGCATAAATAACAGCATCGAGCCCGGGTGTTTGGTTTGAGGTCAGCTCCATTTAAACAGCCAGGCCAGGTGCAGACACACATGCTGGACCTTTGAACTCTGTGTGTTGCAATCCAGATGTTCGGCAGAGGTGATGAACTTGGGTCACTGATAGTGAGAGAGTGTGTAGTGCTCTTCTAGCATCTTCCATGGGGAGCCCTGGACAGTAGACTTGGCCCTAAGCCCACTTTCCTCGCCAGAGTCAAGAAACAGTAGCAGCTGCAGTTGTTGCTAGGGATAAGAGACCATCCACTGGGGAGTTGAGATAGCCAGGACAGGGGGTGGGTAGCACGAGGGAGGTCACGAAATTGACCGTGCTTAGCCTCTGCCCACGTCTGAATCACTTGGAGACGTTCTGCAACGGG
This sequence comes from Ursus arctos, assembly GCF_023065955.2. NCBI lineage: Eukaryota > Metazoa > Chordata > Mammalia > Carnivora > Ursidae > Ursus > Ursus arctos. The sequence goes on along the minus strand of NW_026622808.1, from coordinate 52,639,920 downwards.
AAAAATATTAGGCTTTTAATGACAGCCCTGACAAACATGATCCGTATGACCAAACTGGTCTCAAAAGCAACTGCTATCATTTCTTAAAGGAGGATTTGTCAAATGGCACATTGCTCATAGGGTTTTCCTAGTCCCACACTTTGCCTCGAAAACGTGCGCAGAGTGAGGGGTTTGAACTTTCTGAATCTAATGCAAAGCCCATATGTTGTTTGGGTTTTGTTTGTTTTGTTTGTTTGTTTTTATGGTTGCAAAATATGTTATAGAAAAAAGAACCATATAGCAATAAAACGGTAATGTAAACAAAATCCCCCAAAAGCACGCAACATATTTCTAATGAAAGGAAACAACCACCTTCGCTGTATCCACCAAAAATTTTTAAATGATGAAGAGGAGCCGTTTCATTCACAGATTGTGGTATCCTACTGTTTACTGCTCTCCACATGAGTATTTTTGAGGCATGAGTGGAAACGGGAGTTTTGCAAACGCAGCGGCTCCTGGCATTGCGAAAACAACGTTGATGCTGGTTGGCGGCCAGGCAGCTTGAATTCTGGTCTTGACTGCTGACCCCCCGCTTCCTGGCTCCCAACCCCAGCACTCCACTCGGAGTGCTCTTGTCAAGGGTACCAGTGACCTTCTAATTGCTAAATCCAAAGGGCATTTTGCAGTCCACTTTGGACCCGACCTCTCTTCAGCAGATGACATAATTGCCCACTCTTTCCTCCTTGAAATCCTCTCGCTCCGTGCCTTCAATGACACCATCCTGTCCTGGTTATTCTCTGGCTTTCCCTTCACTCCTCAGACGCTCTCTAGGCTGTTCTTCACCAGTGGCTACGAGCAACTGCTGTGGGCTGAGGTCACACGCTGTGTGGGCATTTTCTTATCAACTCCTCACAGCAGCCCCGGGAGGTGGGACTTCCTGGGTCCCTTTTACGGACAAAGAAAGGAAGGCTCGGAGTGATGAAGGGATCTTCACCTTTTTGGTCAATGGCTAATAAGCAGCAGGATCGGACTTCCCATCTAGGTCTGTAGGAATCCAGAGGCAAGTTCTCAACCGTGACACTGCAATTTTTCTTCCTCGGAGAGCCCCTTAAACAGAAGTATTCTCCGGACTTCTGTGTTTGGCTCCTTTTTCTTCTTTCTGCCCTGTCCCCGCAGGGATTCACCCACAGCTTTCCTCATAGCACCTCTGTGCTATCTTCAGCCGAAATCTGTCCTCTGTTCCTCCTCTCCAACTATTTCCAACATATCTCCATTCACATGGGCCACAGTCACCTGGCAGGGCTGGTGGACGACTGCTCAGCTGCCAATCCTTTCCTGACGATCGGCTGACGCCCGCGATCGCTAAAGGAGTGGCCATGTGACCCAGACAGGAGATTTCTGGGAACGTCTAGGAAAAGTTTTCTCTCCCTTAACTTGACACATGAATGATGGTTTCTCTTCTCCTTCTAGATATTGCTGTGCCTTGTAATTATTAGAGTCATGACAACCATCTGTAATCATGAAAAGTAGGTCAAATCTAATGAGAGAAGAATGGCACCTGGGACCTTCATGACCAGCCAATGGAATCTTGTCTGGGACAGGGGCTTCCAACTATGTTATAAACAATACATTTCCTTATTGTTTGTATAAGTTTTTGTTTTGTTTTGTTGCTGTTCCTTGCAGCCAAAAACTTCCTACATGATACATCAAATTCATCATATCTATAGCTCAACTCAATTATCTCCTCCTCCAAACAGCCTCCCCTCCTATAAGTCTAGCTCTGTTAATACCGCCATGGTTGACTCATGAACCCATGTCAGAAACCTGGGCATCATCCTTGACTCCTCCCTGTGCCTCACTCCCAAGGTCCACTCATGAGTTAAGTCCAGGAGATTTATAGGCAGCTGAGGGCCACCGTGGGGTTGAGCTCTGTCAACTGTTCTCCTCTGCCTGTGGAGCCCAGCTCAGGCAGCGCTGGGGGCCCGGCTGTCGCGGCTCCCCAGCAGCCAGGCCGTGCGGACCAACGGCCCAGATCACGCACAAGGGACCAAGGTGTTTGGGCCGCCGTGGCCGAGCTGCGCCACGGCACCATGGTGGCCGTCCCCACCGACACACTGTATGGCCTGACCTGCTCGGCCAGCTGGGCACTGTGTACTGCCTCCAGGGCTGCAGCCACGCCAAGCTGCCGGCCTTCTGCCTGAGCTGTGTGGCTGACGTCTTCAGGTGCTGCCACGTAAGAGTACCCACGGGGCTCCTGAAAGACTTACTACCAAGACCAGTGACCCTGGTATTGGAACACTCCCAGGAGCTCAGTAAGGACCTGAACCCCTTTCTTCCTCTTATAGGCATCTGGATTCCTGACCCTGCCTTCGTGTAGGACTTGGCTCAGGTGTTTGGGGCATCATTTGCTCTCATAAGTGCCAACCTCAGCTCTCAGGCCGGTTCTCAGAATGTCTTTGAATTCCAGAACCTCTGGCCTCAATTATCCCTGGTTATTGATGGGGGACCAACTGAGGATGGTCAGAGTCCTGAGTATCGCCTGGGCTCAACTACGGTTGACTTGTGTGTATCTGGAAAGTTTGGCATCATTCATCCTCCAAAAGAAGTATGGGCTGCTCCCCTCACAGGGATCCTGCTTGTGAATCCCGGTGGAAGGGAGGACCCAAGGATGGATGCTGGCCACTATGTGTCTGTCCACTGGTGACTGGCAAGAGCTTATTTACAGAGGCCACTGGGGCTACAACATCACTAGTCTGACTTTTTAAGGCAACGTGTCTTTCTGAACACTGTAGACCATGCCCCAAGCTGGGGTTTAGTCTCACCCCTGGTGGGGGAGGTCTTACATATTATCTATAATTTCATATATCAGCCAAAAGCTAACTAGAGACTTTATTTGAGAACATTCCTAGGATGCCCTTATTCTTTTTTTCTTTTTTAAGATTTTATTTATTTATCAGAGAGAGAGAGGGAGGGAGAGAGAGTGCACAAGTGGAGGGGAGGGGCAGGGATAGGGACAAGCAGACTCCCAGCTGATCGATCAGGGCTCGATCCCAGATCCTGAGCGGAAGGCAGATGCTTAACCAACGGAGCCATCCAGGTGCCCTGGCCTTGTTGGAATAAGTTTCTTTTTAAAAAATACGTTTGAAAAATAATGTAAAGAACAGACTCAGAGCCGAGTCAGAGCCTCTTCTCTGATGGGTAGTGGCATTTAAGGTCCACATCAGCGAGGGCACCAGCTGTTTAAAAGTCTCCAGTGACTGAAGGCACGTGTTTGTGCACCTGAAGCTGGAACCAGGTTTGGATAAAGACTGTTGAGCCCCAGGCCCAATACTGTTTCCTCTGACTGGGGAGGCTGGTGGTATAGTGTGTTTTAATGCCCGGTGGAGAGACTCATCGGTTTGGACTAATGGTGGGAAGTGAGGTCAGTTGGAAGGGGTGGGAGCAGGGACGTCCAAATTTCAAAATCCTGGGGGGCACCTGGGTGGCTCAGTTGGCTAAGCGTCCAACTCTCGGTTTCAGCTCAGGTCATGATCTCGGGGTAGTGAGATCGAGCCCCGCATCGGGCTCCGCACTGAGCGTGAAGCCTGCTTCGGATTCTTTCCTCCTCCCTCTGCCCCTCCCCTGCTTGCACTCTCTCAAAAAAAAAAAAAAATTGGAAAACAAATCTCTATTATTTTTCTCAAAAAAAGCGGGGGAGGCGCCTGGGTGGCTCTGTCAGTTCAGTGTCTGCCCCTGGCAGGGTCCTCGGATCCAGCCCTGCAAGGGGCTCCTTGCTCAACAGGGAGTCTGCTCTGCTTCTCTCTCTCCCTCTGCCTGCCGCTCCCCCTGCTTGTGCTCTCTCTCTTTCTGCCAAACAAATAAATAAAAATCTTTTTAAAAATGAGAAAAATAAAAAAGCCCAGGAGATTCTGCTGCTGAAGGTCTCTCATTCTTTCCATTAACCCTCTCCTTGTTCTTTTCAGTTCTTTGCCAGTTTACTGTCCTGCACTCTCTCATTTTGAGACGTCACCACCATCTATATTGCTCCCAAAGAGATTTTAAAAACTCGGTGCTAATCCTCCAGCTTCCTTGATTACAATGTGTCGATAGCCTATGCCTATCTTCAAGGTAAACTCCGGCCAGTGCGCACAGTGTGTAAGCTGCATCAAGACTGGGCTTACTTCTCTGGACTGTCACCTCCACTGCTCCACATCAGCTTAGTTCTAACACCCTGATTTCCTTGTGGTCCATGAGCCACTGCCCCTTAGTGTCACTGCATGTGCGGTTCCCTGGGCCTGGGCGCCTCCCTCTCTGAGGCCGCCCTGGACAATCCTAGGGGGCCAGCACATTCTCATGCCCCTTGGTTTGCCGCTCGTACAGCAGAGCAGGCATACGCTTCATTCTCTCCCCTCTCGAGTTGTATTTTGAACCCCATCCCAAGTCAGTCTCCATCAGTATGGTGCTTCCCCTCTCTCCAGCAGTGAATCTTAAGTTCCAGACTCTCTAGTGTTGCAGTGTTAAGGGAGGTGCCTACCTGGTCTTGGGGCATCTGTTCATCACAGGTTGCCATAAAGACATCCCTGGTTTTCACTTCATGGCCTCTTCAAGTTCAGGCGTCACTTAGGCGATGCTCACACCATGCTGGGTCCCTAGAATCTCTGCCAGGAGGCCTTGGCTTCGTCTGCTGGGATACCACCACCGGTGCACCTGTTCTGCAGTCTTGCGGCCTTCCCAGGATCCCCTTCATGGACAGACCCTCCTGCTCTCCGGCCCTCTGCTCTCTCCCCCTAATTAACTCCTTGTCTTCTCTCCCCCTCCCAGCACCTGTGAAAAATTTTCTTGTCTGGAAATAGCAACCCCCTCCACTTCCTTCTTTGGGACATTTACTTATCCCCCTGCCTGCCCTGGGTTGCCCAAGGGGAACTTTGAGAGTTTAGAATTCTGGAACACGAGAGGCAGAGACTGACAGGCCTTTTTTCCTTCTACTCTGTCCGATTTCTTCCTTAAGACGGAGAGCCCAGGCCCAATAAACTGCTTGGGAAAGAAGGAAGATACCGGGAGGCAAGAAAACCCTGATGATTACGATCACCTGGCCACCACGGTCCTCACCACCCTGGAAATGATCTGCACGTGTACCCGTTTCTTGCAGACGGTGTGCTCCCGGAGCCAAGGCCTGCCGCGTCCTTTATCCCGCTGTTGTCAACTTCTGGTATCAGGCCCATAGTGGGTGCCTTGTAAATAGCTATGGAAGCTGAGAATGAAAGAGGGGAGTGGACTTGAGAGTCAAGGACTCCTGAGTGAACCCTGCCAGCTGCCTGCCTCGTTATGTGGTCCCGGGGTGAGTTACTTCACTTCTCTGTCCATGGGCAGTAGCAACAGGGGGGATACGACACATAGAGGGGGTGGGGGACCCCATACTCCTCAAAGGTCTCTGGTTTCTACATTCCCCTTTTCCTAGCCTTCCCAGATTCTGGTTCCATGATATGCTCTTCCCTCACCCTTTAGTTGGCCCAAACCTCTCTATCCCACACCTCCCCCTGCAAGTTCATTTTGTGTGTACATGGATTTTTGCTTCTGCTCTTTCACGTTGGGTCCCTTCCCTTCCTCCAGTGAATGAGTTTCAGGATTCTTGAGTTCCAGGGGTTCCGTTTGTGACAAAATACAAAGAACTTAGAATTTTGGTTCCGTGCCCTGGCTCTGGGATGTTGGACAAGTGTCTGAGTGTCAGTCTCCGCACCTGGACCACGGGAATGATGATAACTAACTCGACTAGATCCTTCGGAACAAGGGCTTGGGAGCCCAGACCGTCTGGATTCGAATCCTAGCCCTGCTGCTTTACAAATGCACCAGGGCAAGTGACTACTTTGTCTTAGTTTCCTTAGTCATAAAAGGGGCACCATCACAGAACCCACCTCACGGGGTTTTTGTTAGCATTCATTTCATGAAAACACCTAACGCTTTCAGACCACACCTGAGTAAACACTCCATATTGGTTGGTTATCCCTACCCCATGGGTGGCCTCTCTTTAGCCACTCACCAACTTATGACATGTGTACTATTCGTGTGCTTGGGCTGCTATGACCAAACACCACAGACTGGGTGACTTAGACGACAGAAATTTGTTGTCTCTCGTCATGGAGGCTGGACGTCCGAGATGACGGTGTCAGCGGGGTTGGTTTCTCCTGAGGCCTCTCCCTGACTTGCAGACAGCCTCCCAGTCACTGGGTGCTCACATGGCCTTTCCTCTGTGTGCACACGTCCCTCATGTCTCCTCCTGTCTTATAAGGAAACCAGTCACATTGTGGACTAGATCCCATTGTAAGGGCCTCGCTTTAACTTAATCACTGCTTTCAAGGCCCTATCTAAAATACAGTCACTTTCTGAGGTGCTGGGGGTCAGGGCTTACTATATGAATTTGAGGAAGAACACAATTCAGTCCATGACAGTGAATAAACAGACCCCGACATTAGATGTCCTGTGGGTGAGCCTCTTCCTTAATCTAATTCTTTTTTTTTTTTTAAAGATTTTATTTATTTATTTGACAGAGAGACAGATGGCCAGCGAGAGAGGGAACACAAGCAGGGGGAGTGGGAGAGGAAGAAGCAGGCTTCCAGCGGAGGAGCCTGATGTGGGGCTCGATCCCAGAACGTTGGGATCACGCCCTGAGCCGAAGGCAGACGCTTAACGACTGTGCCACCCAGGCGCCCCCCTTAATCTAATTCTTAAGGCATCCCAGGATGTTTGGGTTCCGCGGATTCTGTTTGTGGTATAGGAGAGAGAACGCGCCGTCAGAAAAGCAGGTTTTGAAGGTCGGGTTTCAAACCTGCTCGTGGGTCTATGGCCTTAGGCAAGTCTGAGCCTCAGCTGTGCACATCTTCATCCTAAGGAGAGGGATGACGTAACTCTCACCGAGGGGGCAGCGAGGATAAGGGCAGCCAGGTGGGCAAAAGCCCTCTGTGATCTCCATGCCCCCGGCGGTTTTTCCCTTGAACTAAAAGGACACAAGTAAATGGATTGTCTTGGCTCTCCTTTCTACCCTCAAAATTCTGTGACTCTGATTCTACAGGTAGAAAGTATCAAGGTATCAAGGACAAGCTGCTGCGGAAGCAGTTTCTGGACCGAAGGCATCAACAGCTATTGTTGAATCAGTGAAGGAAGTCACACCACCATAGGGAACCCCGCTCGGCATGTTCCTAAGGCCCCAAGTGGAGCCGTGTCAGTGCGTCATTCATTCCCTGGGTTCTGGCACGCCTGTCTCGTCCGACTCGGCAAGAGCTCACTGTAATGTGGGCCCACAAACTAGGTGTACCAGGGCCAGAAAACCTCTCCGTCTTTAAGAAGACCCTGGGGTCTTCTGTCAGAAAGGACTGCTTGAGCTTCCATGTCTGCTCACCTTCCCCAGGCACCCTCCAAAACTGGCTGGTCTTTTGCCGATGAAGCTGTGCTTTCACGAACAGCACGGTGAAGAGAGAAATTAAGAGGTGGAGCTGGGGGGCACCTGGGGGGCTCAGTCAGTTAAGTGTCTGACTCTTGGTTTCAGGCTCAGGTCATGCTCTCGCCATCTTGGGATCCAGCTCCGTGTCGGGCTCTGTGCTCAGCGCAGTCTGCTTCGCATTCTTTCTCCCTCTCCCTCCCACTCCCACTCTCTCCCTCTTTCTCTCTCAAACAAATAAATAAATAAATAAAACTTAAAAAAAAAAAAGAGAGAGAGAGGAGCTGGGAAATCAGGTGCTGAGTTTGAACTCAAACCCTGTCCCGGACTCCAGGCAAATCACTTCCCTGACTCCGATCCTTCCTCTGTCAAGTAGGGCGATAATAATAGTTCTTACCTCACTGGGTCATTTGGGGTTTCAATGGGGTAATAGATGTAAAAGTGCTTCATTCATTCCACAAATAACTTCTGAGTTCCTACTATGTGAAGGAGCGTTTTCTACACTGTTCTAGGCACTAGGGATACAGAAACAAGGCAAAATCATTGTCCCGATAGATAGAAATTAAATTCTAGTGCGAGAGTCAGACAAAAACAAATAATACATCATGAAATGCTAGACATAATAATGATAGAAAGAAAAATAAAGCAAGATGAGGGGAAAACTGACCAGGGGCTATGGTGTGTATGATATCTCAGTCAGGGAGGTCCTCTCTGAAGAGGGGACATTTAGCAGACATCTGGACAATCAGAGAAATGAAGCCATGGTCACGCGTGGGGGAGAACAGATAGAAAGGCCCGAAGAGGTGGTTGGGCTTGGCAGGAAACCACAAGAGGCCAGTGTGCCTGGAGCTGGGTTGGAAGTCGATGAAGTCAGTAAGCCTTGAAGGCCAGGGTCAAGATTCTGCATTTTAACTAAAGTGTCAAGAGCAGTCATTAGAGGATTTTGAGCAGGGGATTGCCTTTGTCGTGGACATCCCTCTGACCACTGTGTGGAGAAGAGACTTTAAAGAGCTGTGGTTTTCACAAAGCTGATGGACACATACTTCCTGCTCTCCACCTCTTGGGCATATGGTGGGCCGCACATCCTGTCACTGAGCGGGCCCAGGAGCTGTGGCCAGTGAGCAGAAGTCAGGAGTGTCACTTACAGGCCAAGCCGTTCATTAGTTGCCGGTGCAAGTCTCTCCAGAACTCCTCACCCCCTGTCTCTGTGACCAGCAGTGCTCAAGTGGAAGCTGCTCCATCGGCCTGGGGTCTAGAGGGAGGAGGTATGGGACAGAGCTGCAGCTCGCCTGCAGCGGGCATGCCGCTTCTGGGCATAACCTAGCACATTCGGACAGGTGGAGGGAGCGAGAGGAGAGGGAGGGAGGCCATTTAGGCGGCTGAAAGGTGATCCTAGCTTGGACCGGAGTGATAGCAATAGACATAATGAGACGTGGTCCGATTCAGGATGTGTGTGAAGGTCAAGTGCAGAAGATTTGCTAATGGGCTGGATGAAGGGCATAGGGGTAAGAGAGGAGTCAAAGATGCTTCTAAGAATCAGGGTCTAATTGTGTGAGTTACTAAGGAGAACACTCAGGAACGCACAGGACCACCCACAGTGCTAGGCACACAGCTAAACTACAAAATGCTAGCTCTTGTGGTTAATATTAACACTGGGGAGGGCAGTATGGAATGTAGAGGCTGGAGGACTTCTCCATTCTAGAATGACAGAATGATCAAAAGTCAGATTTACTAAAATAATTTATACAGAATAAAACTCTTTTGGTGTATAGGTCTGGGTTTTGACGAGTGCATTTTGTCTTGTAACCACCCCCACAGTCAGGATGTGAATGACTTCCATCTCCTCCCCAAACCCCCTTGTGCTGCTCCTCCGTTTGGTCAAACCCTCCTTCCACCCCAGCCCCTGGCAACCACTGATCTATACATTGCCCATCCCTATAGTTTTGTCTTTTCCAGAATGTCATATAAATAGAATCGCACAGTGTGTCACCTTTTGAGACCAGCTTCTGTCCCTTAGGATAATGTATTTGAGATTCATCTGTGTTGCATATGTCGGTAGTTTGCTCCTTTTTCTTGCTGAGTAGTATTCCGTGGTGGGGATGGACCCACTCTTTGTTTTTCATTCACCAGCTGAAGGGCATTTGGGTTGCTTCCAGATTTCGGTGATATGCATAAAGCTGCTATAAATATCTGAGTACAGGTTTTTGTGTGAACATATGTCTTTATTTCTTTTAGTAACTTTCTAGAAGTGGGATTGCTGGCTCATATGGTAAGTGTATGTTTAACTTTATAAGAAACTGCCAAACCGTTTTCCCAGAGGAACTGTACCATATTGCACTCCCACTGGCATTGTGAGGGTCTCTGAACTTCCTCCCCAGCACTGGGGATTGTCAGGATTTTTTGATTTAAGCCATTCTAATGTGCAGTGGTATCTAATTGTGCTTTTAATTTGCATTTTCCTAATGAATAATGATGCCGAGTGTCTTTTCATGTGTTTATTAGCCATTCACATATCCTTCTCAGCAAAATGTCCATTCAGATCTTTTGCTCATGTTTTCATTAGGTTGCTTATCTTTTAGTGTGTAGTAAAAGTTCTATATATATTTTGGATATGATTCCTTTATCAGATATGGACTTTGCAAATATTTTCTCCCAGTCTTTGACTCGTCTTTTCATTTTCTTAACAGTGTCTTTCTAAAAGAGCAGTTTTTAATTTTGATAAGATCTGAACTATCAACTTTTTCTTCTATGGATCATGTTTTTTGTATCACGTCTAAGAAATCTTTGTCTACCCAGGGGCACAAAGGTTTTCTCCTGCATTTTCTTCTGGAAGTTTATAGTTACAGGTTTTACACGCAGGTCTATGATCTATTTGGAATTAATTTTTATAAATGGCATGAGGTCTAACCCAGGATGATTTTGACTGGTGATATTTCCTACTGTGCCGGAAGCCGATCAATAAAACGCCATAGCTCTGATAAGCACGTGCACAGGTGACACAGGGTGGTTGCAAAATCTGGTTAAGGTTCAAACACAGATGGTCAGGGAAGCTCCACCTCTCTCTGACTCCAGGCTGCTTCTCCAGACGTGAATCCTATCCTCAGTATTGCTCTGCAGATGTCCCCAGTGATACCGGCACAAGCCCCAGTCTTTCTGTAAAGTGAGCTAGGTAATCCGCAGTTCCTAAAACACGCCATGTAGTTAGTTGCTTCGAGAAACAATGCTTTCTCCTAAACCACTGAAGGAACATTCAGTGCGAAGTAGGGCATTAAATCTTAGCAATTAGGGTTGGAATCTTAACCTTCCTAGTTTCTGGCCTGCTTGAGGGCTTTTAGTCACCAAATCATACTGTTTTCTTCTTCCTCTTCTCCTCAGTAACACTCCCACTGAAAGTTTCATTAAAATCATTTAGATTTTGGTATGCCTAAAATATCAAGAATAAAATTGGTGAGGAGAGAAGATTAGAAAGTCAGCGTGAGGGCAGCGCTGGCTGGCTCAGTCAGTAGAGCGTGGGCTTTTGATCCCAGGGGTTGTGGGTCTGAGCCCCATATTGGGTGTAGAGATTACTTAAAAAAAAAGACAAGTCAACATAAAATTGTCACCATGTGATGTGGCCAATTGAGAACATTTTAAGAAAGACAACTAACGTCTACTATTGCCTTTATTGAAAAAGGCATTTATTACATCAAGAATGATAAAGCAGAAAAAGCAAGAGTGTTTGAAGGGGTCTGGCACTATTTCTATAAGAGTATTATGTCTTTAACTCAAGATATGAATATCAAATTCTTTTTTTGCATTGGTCTAGTGCACGAATCTGATGTTCTTACTCAACTACAAGCCAGAACATCTTGAAAGCCAAGAAGTTAATAAACCTAGAAATCTGGGGCGGGGGGAAGGAGGTGAGGGGGCATTAAATTATCTAACCTTCCAAGAAAAGAAAAAAGTTGGAAGGACATGATCTCATTATAAAAAATACTCTTTCCCGAGAATCAATTGTTGGCAATTTACTTGGATGTAGGAAAGTATGCATACATTTACCATTAGTTTTATTTCCTCTCACTGCAGACCAGTGAAAACCTCACACCGAATTGCAGTTTGGGACTCAGATCAGAAGGTGAAACATGGGTGGGGTGGCTTAAACCAGGAGGCATTTGGAGAAAGGCTTTTTTTCTCTCACTTGTTTATAATAGCTTTACTGGGTATTCCTAAGGTTCGAAGTCCTACTCTTAGTGAGTATGTAGGTTTTTTGTCTAGGAGTAGCACTTGCAAATTTAAAGGCAGGAGGCGTCAGAGTTGATAACATTCCAGACCCTTCTTTGGCAGGGATCAGTAATTTTTTTTTTAAAGATTTTATTTATTTATTTGACAGAGATAGAGATGGCCAGCGAGAGAGGGAACACAAGCAGGGGGAGTGGGAGAGGAAGAAGCAGGCCTCCAGCGGAGGAGCCTGATGTGGGGCTCGATCCCAGAACACGGGGATCATGCCCTGAGCTGAAGGCAGACGCTTAACAACTGAGCCACCCAGGCACCCCTGGCAGGGATCAGTAATTTTTGCTTCTTTCTTGAGCAAAGGAAGGGGAGCCCACTGGAGCTCCCCTCCTGCTCTATCAGGCCAATTTAAAGGTCCTTCACTACCTCTCCCTCCAGGGGTCTGCTTTCTCCCGGAGTCTCATTTATTAAGGCAGACCACAGTCTCAGGCAGACAAATATTCTTGATCAACTCATCAGTGGCTTCCATGGCACTCAGGATAAAGACCCCACTCCTTCAATGCATGCTTACAAGGCACTCTTCGGGGCACTTACACAGAATAGTGGGAAGGAAAAACAACAGAAAGAGAAAGAAATCCTTGCTGTTATGGAACTTATATTCTGCTTGGCAAAGATCTGCTGAGCAAGATAAGTAATCTAACTACACGTTATGTAGATGGTGGTAAGTGCTAAGGAGAAGAAAGGAAAGTAGTCAAGGGGGGAACCGTAAAGTAGTTGAGGGGGAGAGAAGTAGTTGAAGTATCAGGTTATGGGTTGGTGTGTGATATGTTTAGATACGGTGCCCAGGAAAAACCTCACAGAGAATGTGACTTTTGAACAAAGACCTGAAGGAAGTGAGGCAGCTAAGAATGTGGTTATCTAGGGAAAGAGCATTCCTGGTAGACAGAACAGCAGGTGCAAAGGCCCCGAGATGGGAGCGTGAGTGTTCCCGGAACAGCAAAAGAAGCCAGTGTGACTGAAGTAGAGTGAATGATGGGAAGGGAGGCAGAATGTGGTCTTTCAATCTGTCTTGTGTATCTGCGGAATCATTTACACCAGACACTTCTTGGGAAGTGCTTCTAACCAGCATCTACTCTAAAGAACATGGATTGCAAATAATTTTTAAAGCAGTAGAACCATTCCTTCAAATGAAACTTGAAATGGAAGTTCAAAATAGGAAAAAGAAAAGCAGGGGAGGGGCTGTCAAATCCCGTTCATCCCTACACCCCACAGTGGTTCAAGGCAATGCCATGGAGGAAGATTTGTTTCCCACACAGCTCAGGTGCCAATCACCACTCTGATGTTCTGCCCAGAGCCAGGATATTTTATAGCACACTGCTCCAGAAGTAGTCTTGTCTGTACCTAAAGGAGACTTTCAGTAGATACTTACCTCCAACAAAGGAACGAAATTAGAGCCTCTACAGTTACAACCACATGGTGATATGTGGGTCTGATATGTTCCTAGAAATTAGTTCTCTATTCTGGAACTTCTTTTTTCTTAAAAACATTTTTTAAAACTTTTTTTCTTGAAAAGGTGAAATAGGTCAAAGAATTAAAAAAATGCACTAAGAAAGTCCATCTCTTAGGGATAACTGCATTACCGTGTATTTGCAATGGAATTCCGCATGCTCGAGTAAATAAAAAGGAACTACTGATAATAGGCAACAGGATGGAGGAAAATTACAAATATTATGTTGAGCAGACACATGAATGTATACCATATGACCCATGTATATGACACTCAAACAGGCAAAACTAATCTTTGGTGACAGAAGTTGGAACAGACGTTACCTGTGGGGAGGGGAGTTACTCGGTGGGAGGATGCAAATTTCTGTATCTTAATCTGTATGGTGGATACAAAGGTGCAGTAGATATCTATACAAAATCATGGAGCTGAAAAATGATTTGTGCATTTTATTCCATGGACATAATTCAGTCCATCTCCTTTCCACTATCTGTTGCTCCCAGCTACCCAGTTCCCCTACCCAGAGGCCACTCCTCCAGGGATTTCTTAATGCCCCTTTTCTTTCAGTACCTTCATACCAGGGGTGGAGTCCTGGGAGGAAGCCAGGCAGACACCAGAGGCAAACGCTGTGGGCACTGGGCCGTGGCTTGTGTGCATGCCCCTTGGCTTTTTCTGGCCCCTTTGGCCCTCTGCCTCCCTCCTCTTCCTCCTTTTCTCCCTCCCTTCCTTAGAAGGCAAGGGGGGAAGCCAGGGAGTCCCGAGAGGTTGCTGACCCTTGCTAAATAATGCCGTCCCTCCTGGCTCTCCAGGGTGTGCCTGCCTGCAAAGGACAGCATGTGCTGATCAAGTTTATCGTTGACACATTCATTCCCTCCCTCTTTTATTCTCTCCCTTCTGTTCCTTGGAAAGATCCTAGGACTTCCTGCTCCTTGGGCATTCAGTCTCAGTGAGCTTCCCCTGTCTCGTGCCTTGGTATGTTTCCCTTCCATGGGGCAGTCCTGATAACCCACTGTGTTTGCATATAAACATATCTCAGTAGAGGCTGCAGGCCTGTCTTATCTTCCCTCCACACCGCTATCCCCACCTCCCAACTTCTAGCATCCTTCTTTGACCAATTCCCTACCCCCACCCAGAGCTTCCGCCCAGCCAAGTCTTTTATCTTATCATCTAGGGTCCTGACTCCCTGAGGGCAAGGGGCCTGAGTCACGTTCAAGTCAATTTGGCAAGCATTCTTGAAGCTGGGCAGAAAGTAAAGGGTACTACCTGTTCCTCGCCTTCAAGAATCTTCTAAAGTGGGGGAAATGGTACTCAACCCAGACCCAGTTATAATAGTTCTTAACCCAATACTTTGTATTGGTCCTTCCTCAGTGCCAGGCACTGACCTGCGTGCTTTTCGTGTATGACATCTCTGAATTTTCCAAACAACCCTAGGAGGAGGGTTGTTAGCCTCATCTTGCAGATGAAGGAGCTGAGGCATAAGGTTAGTCTGCTGGCATGTGGCCGCCTGGATTTGAACAGCAACTTCCCTAGGGAAACGCCCTATTTAGGCTCTGGCGGGGGGGGGGGGGCGGAGGGGGTGGTGGGTCTCAAGCGGTAGTTGGTGTCCCGAGTGTCGGGCTTTGGGGTACCTTTAGTTGTGCCACACCCTTTCATCACAGTTCTCTCCTGCATCAGGGGCCTGGGAGGGGGCTTAGGACTGGAGTGTCGGCAGGAGGCCGGGACTTTAGGAGAGGTAGATACAAAGCTCCGCGTGGCAGAGGAGCAGAAGAGAGCGGGGAACCCGGGCCAAAAGAAAGAGGCCCTGCCGGCTCCCGGGATACTACAAGCCTCGAGGCGTTGCAAGCGGCGCGGCAGTTGCAAGCCCCAGTGGCGCGCGCAAACTGTGCGGAACTACTTCCCCGGGGGCAGCTTCGGGGTCCGGATCCCCGCGACAGCCCCTAAAGGCGGGCGCGCGGGATCCGGAGCCCACTGCCGCTTCCCGGGCGCGGCCACGTGCGCCCCGCCGGGATCGCACGCTCCGCCGCGCCGGGCCGCCGGGCCACCGGCAAGCACGCGCGCCCCCAGCGCGCACACACTCCCGGGCACGCACACCGACGGCCCGGCCCACGTCCGCCACGCCCCGCCCTCCCCCGCGCCCCGCCCCCGCCCTCGCGGCGCCGGCCGCAGTCCTCCCATTGGCCGCACGGCGCGTGACGCGCGGCGCCCGGCCCCGCCCCTCGTCAGTCACTCGGCGGAGGCGGCGCTGGCGGGGACTAGTCTCGTCCGGAGACTGGCAGCGGCGGCGGCGGCGGCGGCCGGAGCTCGAGCCCCAGCGGCTGAGGGCGGGCGGGCGCGGGGGAGGGAGGGGGGCCGGTCCGCGACGACTCCCCGGACGGCGTTTCTCCTCCGAGCGGCGCCGGTTTCAGCTTTGGGGGGGGCGGGGGTACAGCCCATCCATGACCATGGGCGACAAGAAGAGCCCGACCAGGTACCTGCTCGGAGCTGAGGGGGCGGAAGGGGAGGGAGGGCTGGGGGCGGGCGGGGGCCGGCGACGACTAGGCCCCGGAGCCACCCGGGGCGGGGGGAGGCGCTGCTAAGATGGAGATCCGGGGGCGGGGGGAGGCGGCGGCGGCGGGCGGTGGCGGCGGCGGCGGGAGGCGGTGTCGCTCCCGCTCGGGGCCGGCGGCCGTGCGCGCCGCAGCCATGGCGGCTCCTCCTCAGCCGCCCTCCGCCGCCGCCGCCGCCGCCGCCACTCCTCCCAGACAAAGGGAGATTTAACCAGGTGGGGAGGGAGGGAGGGCGCGAGCATGGGAGGGGAGAGGGAAGGAGCCGGCCCACTCCCCGCCGCCGGCCTCGGGCTGCCCCTGCGCGCCCCCTCCAGATCCGGCCCGCGGCTCCCCTGCTGGCCCCCCCAGCCCCACGCTCAAGTCCACAAGTCCGCCCGCTTCCTGCGCCCGCCGCGGCCCTTCCCGGGGCGCCGCCGCCGTCGCCGCCTGCTGTGCGAGGCAGCACGGCCCGGGCCCGGAGGTTGCAGGGTGCCGGTGGGGGCGCCCCGTGCCCTCCCCGGTCCGTTTCGGGCCCCGAAAAGGGTGGGTGGGTGGTCGCCCGAGCGAAGTTTCCAGTACTGGATTCCTGCGAAATTGCGACGGCTCACCAGCGCCTGTGTTTTGCTGTTTCTCCCCCTTTTTCCTGCTCCCTGCCTCTTCCCTCCCCTTTCCCCCACTCCTCACTCCTCCGAAGGCCAAAAAGACAAGCGAAACCTGCCGCAGACGAAGGCTTTTGGGATTGTAGCGTCTGCACCTTCAGAAACAGCGCTGAAGCCTTTAAATGCAGCATCTGCGATGTGAGGAAAGGCACCTCCACCAGGTACTTGAAGATCTGTGTTAGCTTTTGTTGAAGGACTTTTTTTTTTTTAAGGTGGGGGAGAGGGTGGAGAGCTGTACTTTTCTGCCCTCTTTCCAACTTGTTGATTATGGCTTTTTTGCATTTGGGGGGTGGGCGATGTGTGATTTTGGTTGTGTGTATTTCGTGTTGGTTGCAAAGCGTCGTATTCACTGAATGATTTATGGGAGGGAATTTTTCCAGATTTTCGTCTTATTTCAAACAGGCTGGATTTATTTGACACTTGTATCCATTGGCTTATTGGTATTGGCTCAAAAAGAGAGGAAGCGGTGCTTTTGGTATGGGTTGTAGGACTTTAGACCTTTTATTTATTTATTTATTGCCTTGTGTAGAATGTTTTTAATTTGCCTGCCCTGAATTATTTTTTTCTTCTCTGAGCGATTTAGTGGTGGATTATGCTGGTTGTTGTGCTTTTCCTGTCTTGAGCTGTCTGTTATTTTCTTGCACTTGAAAATAAATGTTGGGGTTTGATAAAGAAAGTGCATTTTTTGGAAAGCTGAGCTGTCAGTTTGTGTTTTTTTCTGATTAGCTTATGCAGAGTGGTGGTGGAGGGCGATTTTGCAAAATGGTGAAATGAATAGACTGTATTGAAGTTTTTTTGTGTTTAAAGCTTTATTATAATGAAAAGAATGTTGAAAGAATTCATTTTTGTGAAGGTAGTAAATCACATCTGGTACCAAAACGAGTTGAACTCCACATTTAATGTTTAGATATATTTGGATAGAATGTCAAAGCTGATTTTGTAGTCTTCTGGTCATCTTTTAAATTGAATCTGGAATTTGTGTCAGTGATGTTAGAGTTTGAAGTTAAGCTCTTCTTCATGTCATTTCATGGGAAGGCATTGGGGTATATATGTATGTGAAAGCTAGGGAGGAGTGAGTTTCTAGTGGATCCTTGAAGACTTAAGTTGATAGCCAGAAGTCTCATTTCATGTTATTGGTGGTGGTCCAATATGATTGTATAGTAGTACTCCATAGTTCTAACTGGAGTTACTTGATTAAATGTGTCCTGTTAGGTTTCATTGCTTTATTTATGCGCGGGATTACCTAGGATATTGGGTAACCTAGAGAATATAATTCTGGGATGAATTGGTCCAATTACTTGTGGAGCAGTTCTGCGACGTCCACTAACTCTTTAAATAGAGTGCTTTAAATAAAAGTACTCAAGAACTAAAACTATTTCTTGAGAAGTTTTTACAGCAAATTCATGTCAATTTTTGTATTACCATAGAACAGATTTAGTTAAGATAAAAAGCACTTATTGGGAGCTTAATAGATTTGTTCTCTGAAACAGGGAATTCCATCAAATGGCATGAAAGTTGAGAAATGTATTTGTTATTTAAAGCAATAGTGATTGTATTTTATTTATGAGTAATGTTTTTTTACGTGTAGAATCCCTCAGAGGCCAAACCTCTTTATTGTGGTTTTGCTTTGAGTGTTACCGTAGATGATGTTCAAGTAAATGACTAGGAAACTCCTAAGAACTTCAGAACTTTACTGGTGAAGACCAAAACCAAATTCAAGTTTACATCTGATGTATTGCTGGGAATAATTATCTTCTAATGAAATGCATTTCAGTTTCTGTGTGTATTTAAAAAAAAAAATGACTTATCAACTTTTTGGAAGCATGTGGGAGGTTTTGATTTTAAAAGCAATAGAAATGTTCAAAAAGTTTTTTCAGAGTTGCAGATGATGGCAGTGAAATTCAGTTTTTTAACAAATAAATTACTAAAGAAATATTTTAGAGTCTCTTCAGGAACAGGTTACTTACCTCTTATCTTTAAGGGTTTTCATGTAATTTTTTGAGGTCTCTGGTTGAGTAGGATTTGAACACCGATTTCCAAGATCCGAGGACTTAAACTCTTACAAAGTCGTGATACCCTTACATAGCCTGTTTGTTTCATCTTGGTTATTGTCACTGTTTTGATGTTTGAGATCTATTCTGGAAGTCATTAATTGGAAAGCAACCATTTTGACTTTCTTAGGCTATGCATGGGTTTCATATGGAAAGGTGAATTTCACAAGTCTTCATCGGGTGTTATCAGGTGTAGAAACTGTTGGTTAATTTCTCTACCATACTAGCTACTGCTGTGTGATTTTCCTGGGTCTTTTTCTTGTAATGTTTTTGGTACTTGAATGATATAATATTTTCTGCCTTGCATAGTTTTAATCAGATCTGGTATTAATGACAATAGAAAACTTGTTGGGTTTTAGATGCTAAGTAATAGGCAAAAGTTTGTGATTTTAGAATAACTTTTAATAATAATAAAAGGGCTTTGTTAACGTATTGACTGGTATAGAAATTGGGTTTTATTGCTCTGAGCTGGTGTTTAGTATTCGTATTATAACAACAGCCTAGCTGGTGGCCTAGCCAGTGGTCATTTTGGAGTTCGTTCATCATTTTTGTCATTGTTGCCATCATCTACCAAGTCATCCAGGGAAGTCAGGTTTTAATTAGTAGTAGGTCCAGTAGGACACAGAACTGTATTCACCCTTTGAGGATAGAATTGGTGTTACTTAATTTGGTGAGGAGAATAACAACTGTTAACCAAAGAATATTTATTAAATTCCTAGGACGAGAAAGATACTGGTCAAGACATTGGCGAGGGGTGGGGGAGTTGGTTAGACCTGTACAACAAGGATGATCAGAATCCAAGTTATAAAGGCTCTAAGAGCAGTATAAATAAAGTGCTATAAGGGAGATTGGAGCAGTCTTGCTTGGGGAATCAATTAGGATGCCTCCTCCGCCTCCCCGTTTCTTCTGAAAAGGGAATTGATTTCTACAAAATCACCTGCCAACTTTTCATTGTTATTGCCATGTGTACTTGATATGTTGAATTCTGCAGGTGGATTCATGAAAGTGATTCATAAGGTCTTTTTTCTTACTGGAGCACCATAGAGCAGAATGAAAGGGGGTCAGATGCTCCTAAGGAACATGTTAAGGGAAGAAGGAGGAAATACTTAATAGGCTACTTGGGGTTCAGGGGGTAGTTGGGATCTATATTGACTGTGTCACTTATATGGAGGGTCTCTCTGGGTCTTAGATACACTCCTTTTTCTAGCTAACTGTAGCATCCCATTCTCTACCCCTTGCTATTTTATAGTTTTACTGAGGTATGATTTACATACTATAGAATTAACTAATTTTAAGTGAAAGATTTATTGAATTTTAGTTGTTTTAAAGACTTGTGGAGCCATCACCACAAACCAGTTTCAGAAGATTTCCATCACATCATATGGTTTTCTCCTGTCTGTTCTGTGATACAACTTAAGAGCATGGAGGGGTCACCTGCAGTGGGGAAGGTTGCATTCTCACCTTGCTGGGAGAACTCTACCTTAAGACTTTCAACATAGGAAATAAAGGAGTGTGTATATAAGGTGGCTCTGGGTGGGGAGGAAACACTATCCCTTTCCTAGGTGATAAATAGGAGATAAAGTAGGATTTCCCAGCCTAGTTTGCCAGTCTCATGAAAGATGATACTATCAGCTTTTAGAAGGAAAAACCCCTGCAAATTAACAAATTTACTTAACCTTTATTAAGTTGAAGTTCTAGAGTGTTGAGCAGAGTAACTTCCTAGACTCAGTGGTAAATATACTTTGCCTGTCTTGCTGCTTCTCTGAATCCAGTGTCTTTGTTGGAAATAAAGATGGTCAAGGCACTGCTGCAGCTCTAGCCAATTAGTGGTGCTGTGATCATAGTTCTGCATTTTGATCTTCAGCTATTGCTTAAATGACACTCACTTGAAAATTGGTAAATTCTTGCTTTGGGTAATTACCATAGAACTTTTTAGTCTTCAGTGCCAGATTTTATCTTGATGTTGGGTTTAAATCATGTTTATTCGAATACCATCCCTCTGAAAAGTGTACTGTTTTTAGAGCTTTTGCAGACAGTAGAAGTGAGGAATTTATTTAGATATGTAATAAGATTGTGTCACTTAAAAAGAAGTTGGTACTCAGGATATTGAATTAGAAGTTGATACTCGGTTCTGTTTGTGAAACGTTTCCCTTGTTCCAGAGCTCCCTCATTTTTTGAAGTTGTAAATTTGGACATTTTCTCTCAGTAAATTCAGATAGTCTAACAACTCAATATCCCTTGAATAGTCATGAAGTACTTTAGAAATTTGAGGGGGAAAACATACATAATTAGCGATATATGAAAGTTCTGATCTTGCTTCAAAAATGCATTGACCTGAGGTAATTTTCAGATAGGAAAACTCAGAGAAAGCAGGGGTGGGGTGTACCTAACCTGGAGCAGAGCCAGGCCTCTTCCCTATGGTTTCAGATCATCCACCACAGTGGTTTTGCTCCTTAGGTCACGTGGGTTTTACTGTAGTGTTTGTTTTTCATAAAATTTCTCCATAAAGTACATGGAAAAATTACCTGTCTTCTGAACCATCAAACCTTACCGAACCTTCTGGCCTCAAAGCTGGTAGAGTTTTAAAGACCACTCTTACCCAGAAACAGTGATAATTTATTTTGTTTTTGCTATTACATTGGACTTACTGATTTATTGGTAGTGACTTGATCTTATGTATACTTGGTGACCTTAAAGTAAATTACCTGGGTGGTTGTGGTTATTTGACACATTTTTATTGAGCACACAGCCAAATGGGCTCTGGGTATACAGTGGTGGAAAGACAGACAAGGTCCTTGTTCTCGTGGAGTTTGAAATACTATGGAGAAGAAGAGAAAATAAGCAATTAAACAGAAAAATAAAATAATTTTGGCCAGTGGCAAGTGTTTTGAGAAATGAGAGCAGAATATAGAACTATAGAGTGATGAGAACTGGGGGAGTGATGAGAACGGCTTTGTAGACAGTGTTGAGGTACACGTTTGCCTTTATAGGCAGCACACATGCTTCCTTCTTCTGGAGCAGGGGGGTAGTCACTTCTGTAGGTTATTTCTGTAGCCTCTGCCATTTAGCCCATTGGGTTGGGGACAATTTAGAGTTGGAACCTTTGGGTATAGGCTACTCAACTTTTCCTTAGTTGCATGCCATACCCTGAGACCAGGCCAGCTAACTTGTCAGTATATCCTGTTAGTTACTGGGATGGGAGGTTTGAATGGATTATTCATGTGGCATGCTTTTATCCTGTGTTTCTGTCAATGCTGAAGAAATTCCAAGATTAATAAAAACTATTTTGGTAAACTGCAGCTACTCGAGGAAGTTGTCAGCATTAACTCATTCATTAGAACTTAGGTAATAGTGGATCTCTAAATGTCTCCTTTGCAGTTTGAACTAAAACATTCTGCAGTCTCTCTGCCTCTCATTTTCTCTTTGGCTCCCCCATCAGGAATGTTCCCTCTCTCTTTTTTTAGGTAAAGAGTTTTTTTGTTTTGTTTTAAGGTTTATTTATTTATCATTTTAAAGATTTTTATTTATTTGAGAGTGCGCTTATGCACAGGGTTGGCAGAGCAGAGGGAGAGAGAGAATCTCAAGTAGACTCTGCACTAAGCAGGGAGCCAGTCTTGGGGCTCAGTCCCAGAACCCTGAGATCATGACCTGAGCCAAAGTCAAGCGTTGGATGCCTAACCCACTGAGCCACCCAGGCACCCCTTTAAGTAAACTTCTTGAACCGTAGTGTACCTACAGAGAAGTGCACAAATCATAATTAAAAGGCTTGAGGGGGGGCGCCTGGGTGGCACAGCGGTTAAGCGCCTGCCTTCGGCTCAGGGCATGGTCCCGGTGTTATGGGATCGAGCCCCACATCAGGCTCCTCCACTATGAGTCTGCTTCTTCCTCTCCCACTCCCCCTGCTTGTGTTCCCTCTCTCGCTGGCTGTCTCTATCTCTGTCAAATAAATAAATAAAATATTTAAAAAAAAAAAAAAAGGCTTGAGGAACCTTCACAAGGTGAACACAATGTGTAACTTGCACCCAGATTAAGAAACAGAACATCACCAGGACCCCAGAGACCATTGTACACTCTTGACGGTCACTTCAGCCACTGTCCTATCTTCTAACGCTGGGGAGGAGTTCTACATGTTTCTGAACTTGGTATAAGTGGAGTCATGCAGTTATATGCACTCCTGGGTCCGGCTTCTTGAGATTCATCCATGTTAGTGTGTGCGCTTCTTGTTTCTTTAACCAGTGCTGCTGTTTTATCCTAAGTATCCTAGAGCTCAACTCTGCATGTAGACCCTTACACATTCTGAGATAGGATTTCTCCTTGATATCTTTTTATGACCTACATACTTGAACACAGCTGTCTTCTTTCAGCTGTAGTGTAAATTCACACCTCGTTAGGTGTAAGGATAAAACCTGGTGTGGGGAACTTTGTACGGTACCTACGTGGGGTAAACTTTTGTCTCTCATCAGTTGTAGTGTTTATCATTTATATTTCAAGTCATTGGTTAAGTAAACAGAAAATTCCCACTTTCAGGGAACCTAACAAATGTTTGAAAAGGTAAGACAATAAAAAGATCTTCAGTGGTGTGAAGAACCCAGTGATGGTAGGCATGGAATGAATGAGTACATGGTAGAGATAGTTGGTCTGTGTGAGTATATTGGGGAAGGCCTCACTGAATCTGGGATTTGAGTGAGGCCTTTATGATTCTTAGATGTAGAGTTTGTTGTACAGGCTAATACAAGTTAGTGGTTTGCTTCCTCCTACATCCTTTTCAGCTCTTGCCTCACTTCAGATGTCATCCACCCCTTTCCACGTCTCCCCGCAGGCTGGTAATTCCCATTTACTATATTAGTAACCATCCATCACCACCCTTATGCATGCATGCTCATGACCGTCCCATCCAACTCTTGGGGGCCTCTCCACTTGGTCCACTTAAACCCTAGTTCTCATTGCCTTTAAGATAAAGTCCAAATGCTGAGCATCACAAGGGGCTTTGATTAGTCCTTTCATGTTTCTTTAGGATTTCTGGAAGCCGACTGCCGCCGCACCCCATCTGCCCTCCACGTACAGCATGTTTGTGTGTTTCCTGCCAAACTGCTTGTTTCCCAAGCATGGACCATGATATCTCATTTCCATACCTACACACCTTCTCTTTCTCTGGATTTTCTCTGACATGCTTCCCTTCCGTGTCCTGCCTCACTCCTTTTTGTCCTTCTAGAAGTCTCAGGAAGCCTTTTCATCGCCTTCCAATCAGGTGTATCTCATCCTAACACTGGAATTGTATTTTTGATTGCCTCATCCTCCAAATCGTGTATAACACTTGAACAGAATTCTTATTTGGTCATCTGTTATGTTTTACCTTTTTTGAGGGCAGAATCTCTCTCTCTCTCTCTCTCTCTCTCTTTTTAAGCTAATTAATTTTAATTTGAGGGAGGGCAGGGGTGGGGATAGAGGGAGAGACAGAATCTTAAGCAGTCTCCATGCACAGCCTCAGAGCCCTATGTGGGGCTCCATCTGATGACCCTGAGATCATGACCTGAGTGGAAACCAAGATTCTGATGCTTAACTGTCTTGAGCCACCCAGGTGCTCCCTGAGGGCAGGACCTTCCTTTTCACAGCTTTATTTTCCTTAAACATCTAGTACAGTGCCTGGCACTTGACAGGGGTTCAATAAATGTATATAGAATAGATGAAGATTAGGAGTTTTGATTGGAATTCCCTTTAAAACTGTTCCAGTTTAAAAATTTTATCTAATAAATATGCCTTCATATTAGGGCTTGAATCGGATGTGTGTAATGTTACTGGTTTAGGGGAAAGTTGTCTTTATGAAGTGTGTCCTTTAAAGTAGTATTCCTGTTTTTCTGGTTTTGTTTTTCTGAACGCGTGCTGGAAATTAAACACAGAGCTTGAGCCTTGGACGCTGTAGGCAGTGCATTTAAAGTACTTCCTGGAGTGGTTTGGAGCTTCAGAGCATTAGCACATTTACCTAAATAATAACATGATGGTTCCTAATCCTTTTTGCTTGCCCATTTTTATTTAAGCAGCCAAAAGTCATAAAAATCTGATAATAAAGTGGAGGATCAGTCATGTGCAAAATCAATTTTAAGGAACTAGATGGGTGTGCATGTAAGCTGGCATCTAAAGGCAGTTTAAAAATGGGTGCGAAACGTGCTGGGTGGTGTTGGAGATGTTATGCTATCCGTCGTATATGCTCTCTTGTGTTAATATATCTGTAAGTTGGAAGTTGTACCTTGTACATGGAGTATATGCTGTTGAGTAATTTGGATTCTGTTAAATTGAAGTTTTGACTCATTCACTTCATTTATTTAGCTTTAATTTCAATTCCATGCAGTGATTGACAGACTGTTGTGTCAAAGAATTCTCAGTAAAGACAATACAAGTAAACTACAGTGTTAGAAATCATGAATAGTTGAAATCACAGGCTAAATAGGTGAAATTTTAATATTTCAATAGGATTAGATACTACTGCTCTCCTTCCCTCTCTCTGTCAATTTAGAAAAACTATTTAAATGATCCTTTTGTTGAGAAAAGAAACTGGTGAGGGGGATATGTAAAAAAAACAAAAAATCTTACTTAAAATTTTATAATTTAAGATAAGCATTAGCAATACATTTAAAGATGAAGTAGCCTTTGGAGGGACAAGAAATTAAAGGTGATGTCGGATGCCAATTTTATCAGCGTGTATTGGATCTTAAAACCTATTGAATACATGGTGGTTAGTCATGGAGAAAACAAACCTGGTGACTGCTTTTTAAGAAGAGATCAGATTTCATAGGTAGGTTATAAGGTTTATGTACTGCTCATTCTTTTCCAGAACTAAAAGTTGTTTAATATCATAAGTCTGCCAGAATATTCAAGGTTTCAAGAAATAAGAATCCAGCTCAAACTGCCTTCAGTCAAAACAAAACAGTTCTGTTGTCTTGGGGTGCCTGGGTGGCTCAGTTGGTTAAGTGTCTGCCTTCGGTTCAGGTCGTGATCCTGGGGTCCTGGGATAGAGCCTCATGTTGGGCTCCCTGCTCAGAAGGGAGTCTGCTTGTCCCTCTCCTTCTGCTACCCCCTGCCCCTTGCTCTTGCTTTTTTGCACGTTCGCCCGCTCTCTCAAGTAAATCTTAAAAAAAAAATTTTTTTTGCTGTCTTACATAATCAATAATGAGAAAAATACCATTTAAATTCAGAATAAGCTGCAGGATTCCGGACCCCTGTTACTTGCCCAGTTCCTGGGCCATTCTTCCTTTCCTGGAGGTTGGGGCAGGTAGATTGGCCAAGCCTAACTCATCTGCAGAGTCTTTCTTAGAGGGAAATGGGACACTTACCCAGGTGGATAGGAAATAGCTACCATAGTAACACACCTTTGTAACTGGGTTAATACTCATATATTCACTTAGAATTTCCAGCTTTAATAAACATGAAGGCTGGAACTCTGTTTATCTGGTACTACCCCAGCATCTTGTAGATTTTTATCATATAGATAAAGGAAAGAGATTATCAATGCATCTGTAAAATTTAAAAATAACTGATGTGTTGTAGGTTATTTTCCTGTATCATTACATATAGTCACGATTCTCTATTTTGTTGTGAAGGTGGCAATACATGCTTATTATAAGAAGTTTGGGGACAAAACAAAACCATAAACAAAGGTCACTTTTATTCTGCCATGCAGAATTATTTGTATTTGTTGACCGATTTATTTATTTATTCCCTGAATCACAAATATTTGAGTAACTATAGTTTTCCAGGTGCTGTTTAATATGCGAGTTCATTGAATTCTCAAAGTGTTGTAGGTGTTTGTCCCATGTAGGAGCGGGAATATCAGGCAGTGTGTGATACAAAACAAATTGAGTCTCCAGTTTGAAAGACATGCATTCTGACCTGTTGGTTTTATATGGTTCATTTGGGTTTTTCTTCTAAGGGAAATTTTTTGTGAACACTTAATGGTTTTTAGGATTCCTTTTTGTAGGAAGTAAAGCTAACATCTGGTTTCCAGTTTTCTTTTTGGGTTGTTTTAATTTGGGGGAGAATGAAAATATATCTTTGAATTCTTAATATCTGTGACATGATTAACTTTGCTGAAGTCTTTCCTGAACAGACTAAGTGTACAAGGCAATCCAGATTTAATGTTTTTATATTCAATTTGTTTAGAATGGTGGTTCTCAAACTTTAGCATGTGTCAGTATCACCTGGAAAACTTGTTGAAACACATTGCTTGATTTCCTACTCTACCCGCCCCCCACCTTCTGTTTTTTTATTAAGTAGGTCTGGGGTAGGACTGTGAATTTGCGTTCTTTTAAGAGTTACTCGGTGATGTTAGTGCTGCTGGTGCTGGTCTAGGGAGCACACTTTTGAGTGCTATTGGTTGGATGACCTTAAATTCTAAGGAGAAGCCAGCCATGTTTCTTTCCTTTTTTTTTTTTTTTTAAAGATTTTTTAAAATTTATTTATTTGACACAGAGAGACAGCCAGTGAGAGAGGGAACACAAGCAGGGAGAGTGGGAGAGGAAGAAGCAGGCTCCCAGCGGAGGAGCCTGATGTGGGGCTCGATCCCAGAATGCTGGGATCACGCCCTGAGCCTAAGGCAGACGCTTAACGACTGCACCACCCAGGCGCCCCGCCAGCCATGTTTCTTAATGAAGCTGGAGATAATTTTTGATGTTTGTTATGGAAAATTTATGTCTTGGCATTTCACAGTGAATTTAAGAGAAGTGATATACATTCATGTTTTTAACCTAGAGCTGGCATTAGAGGTGATTTCTTAATAAATACATTGTGTGAAATATAAGAATATTTATAAATTGGGAGACCATATCAACTAAACTTGTATCTTTTACATTGTAAAATCACATATTGTCTTGTATTATTAACGTGTGTTGGATTTCAGATATATGTGTTTTTAAAAGCTGTTTCTTTGCAACATATGTTAGAACCAAGTTTTATAGTCAGTAACGTTTCAGTAAAACGTTGCCAAAGAATATGAATAGATAGTTAATAAAAGAACTACAAATTAAGTCAGGAAACATGAGAAATACATAACCTTCCCGTTACTTAAACACAAAACAACATTTTTGGCAAGTCGTATTTTAAAGACTAAAAATTTTTTAGGGAGTCTAGAAAGAAGTGGACATTGTCACAGACCCTTGGTGGCTGGGTAAGTTGCTTTAAATTTTCTGAAGGCCAGTTGGTGTCAGCTCCTTTTAAAAATATTTGTACCTTAGGAATTAGTGTGATCTGTACATAAAAATTTCTGTGTGAGTATATTAGTTACATCATTATTATAACAAAAAAATGACTGGCTGGCTGATGAACTCACAAGTGTTGGTAATGTGCTGCATGAGGGGCAGGTCTTTCGCTACCACCACAAGGGTCTCTGGCCCAGAAAGCGGAGTTCAATAGTAATTCTTGCTGCAAGTTAAAAAAAAAAAAAAAATTACCTACATAGAAATAAAGGAATTGTTAAAAACTATGCAATAGTTACAAATATTTTGCAGCCCTTAAAAATGTTTTGAACTCTTTTATACATTTGTAGTAGGAATGTGAAATGATAAAATCACTCTGGAAAATAGCCTGGCAGTTTCTTGCAAAATTAACCATATACTTAGTATATGACTAGTAGTTGCATTCCTGGGCATTTATCCCAGAGAAATGGAAACTTAAGTTCACACAAAACCTGTTAAGAAATGTTCATAGCATGGGGTCCCTGGGTGGCTCGGTCGTTAAGTGTCTGCCTTCGGCTCAGGTCATAATCTCAGGGTCCTGGGATCATGCCCCACATGGGGCTCGCTGCTCAGCGGGAAGCCTGCTTCTCCCTCTCCTGCTATATCTCTCTCTGTCCGATAAATAAATAAAATCTTAAAAAAAAAAAAGAAATGTTCATGGCAGCTATATTTGTAATACTGTATAACTGAAAATAACCCAAATGTCCTTCAGTAGGTGAGTGGTATAGTCATACCACATGGAATACTACTAAGCAATTAAGAAGGAACAAACTCTTGATACATACAACAACTGGCATGGATTTCAAGGGCATGATGCTGAGTGAAAAAAAGCCAATCTCTAAAGGTCACACACTGCACGCGGCCATTAACATTTTTGTAATAAAATTAGAACAGATTAGCAGTTGCCAAGGATTAGGGCTGATGAGGTATGACTGTAATGGGGTACTGAGAGGGAAAGTTTTTGTGTTGATGAAATCTAATCTTGACTGTGGTGGTGGTTACATGAATCTGCACATGTGATAAGGTGACATAGAACGGGGGGCGCCTGGGTGGCTCAGTAGTTAAGCGTCTGCCTTCGGCTCAGGGAGTGACCCCAGAGTCCTGGGATCGAGCCCCGCATCGGGCTCCCTGCTCCACTGGGAGCCTGCTTCTTCCTCTCCCACTCCTCCTGCTTGTGTTCCAGCTCTCTCTGTCAAATAAATAAAGTCTTTAAAAAAAAAAAAGTTACATAGAACGGTACGCACACATCCCAATGTCAGTTTCTTCGTTTTGATATAATTCAGAGGATGCAACCCTGTTGGGAAAACGGGGTGCAAATTATATGGGACTTTGTACTATTTTTGCAACATCCTGTGAATCTGTAATTATTTGAAATAAAATGTTAAGTTTTAGAAAGAATATGTAATAAAAGGAAATGTTCATAATATTAGAAAAAACAAGTTTCAAAATGATAAAACAATATCCCACTTCAGTATTTCATACCACTTAATTTAATATATATACCTGGAAGTAATGAGTGATCAGAATACTCTGAGCAGTATGGTGGATTCTTTTGTGTGTGTGTTTTTCTGTATTTTCTATCGTGTAGATGAGTTGGTATCACTTCCGTAGTTGGAAAAGCCAATATTCAAAATAAGTTCTAATTCTGGAATATTGAAATTTAAATAACATTTTACATTGAGATTGTAAAGTTTTGTTAATATTGGTTACACTAATTTAGCATTTAAACAGCTATTAGCTGAGATTGGAGAATATATTTATGCTCTAAAACATGTTGTGTTTGAAATTTAAAGCTGTTTTGTGCTCTAGGTATTACAAATGTCCTGTATGATGTTCTAACTCAGTGCTGTCCAGTGTAAGTATATACATTGCAAGCCACATGAAATTTTAAACTTTATTAGCCACAGTGAGAAAGTAAAAAACAGGTGAAATTATTACTGTTATTTTATTTATTTGTTTGTCAGCACAAGCATGGGGAGTGGCAAGCAGAGCAGGCGGAGGAGGCAGAGCAGGGAGAGGGAGAAGCAGGCTCCCTGCTAAGCAAGGAGCCTGATCTGGGACTCAATCCCAGGCCTGAGATCATGACCTGAGCCGAAGGCAGACGTTTAACTGACTGAGCCACCCAGGCATCCCTAGGTGAAATTATTTTTAAAAATGTATTTTGTTTAATCATTATACCCAGAATACTACCATTTTAGTATGTAATTAGTATAAAATTGCAGTGAGATATTTTACATTCTTTTTATCATACTAGTTCTCCACGATCTGGTATGCATTTTACAATTACAGCACAACTAAGTTCAGCCTAGCCACATAGCCACATGTGGCTACCATATTGGAGAGTAGTAGTTGTAGTTGAGAGCCAAGGCTTTGGTGTCAGACCTAAGTGTGAGTAACACCAGCTCTGTCATTTGCTAACCTGGTGACCTTGGGCAGGTTACTTAACCTTGTGCTGTAGTGTTTCATTTGTGAATACTAACTTCTCCGTAGGGGTATTAAAAGGATTAAGTGGGTGAATGTAGCAACTTGGCACAGAACCTAGCACAGGATACATACTGTTAAAAATAATAAAGCTGTTGATGGATTAGACTGTATTGGATTGAATGATCATTCTAAAAGGCACAACTGATTTCTTAATAATATTCCTAGTGAAAAATACATAAGTAGTACATGAGATAGTCTTTGTTTTTCAGAATTGAACTTTTGGGACCTAAGTTTTAAATGATGATGGAATAAAGGGACAAATATTTGAACACTCATGTGCAATGTATTGCACCAGGCACTTGAACATTTAGACTGTAAATCTTAAGATGATATTCTCAAATACTATGTATTTGCATAGCACTTTACATTTACCATACCAGTTTTTTGTCTGTTTTCCCAGTGTAACACTCAGAGCAATTCTAAGATAGAGTTGTTATTCCAGTTTTCACAGTTGAGGAAGTTGAGACTCAGAAAAGTGAAGTAACTTAGTTGATTTCATACCCAGTTGGTAGAATAGAAGAAATAGAAAGGTGACATAAATGGACAAATTAATATGGAATCAAAATGTTTTAACTGCATTCTTTTAATTCCTTCCCTTCCTCCTTTGCAGTCTCAGGGGAGGACACTTTTCCAGGGCCATTTAAATTAGATAAGGGCAATAATATAATGTCCACTTCATTTCTGAGATTATTAGCTTAATCGTATCATCTACGATGTTAAAGGTTAACATAAGCCTATATAGGTTTGGTGATTTATTTTGCTTGTTGTGATGTTTCTCTTTATAACGCTGAGTTTTTCTCACTCTGTCTCTTGATAAAATATACTCATGAAAATGGGCTGAGAGTATGCAGTATATGCTGTCTTAAAATCACCTTTGAAGTACTGTTTATCACTTGACTCAGTCAGAAAATTACACAGTTCTTTGAAAGAACATGGCATGCCACCATTAAAATCAGCAGTCAGAGGCAGCAGTGAGTTTGTGAATGATTGACTCTCCCAAGGCAGTAGCGCCTGGGCAGAGTCTGATGGAGCACATATAATTAGGCGATTGGTCTCTGTGTTCTAATACGTAGATTCTGCTTTCATTGTATGCATTGCTGTGTTTATTTGTGGGTTTTTCCTCCGGTTAAGAAAATTGAGGGAATCACAGGACACCTAATTTGTTGAGTACTCTGGGACAAAATGTATGACAGTGAACTCATCCTGACATGTACTTTTGGGTGTGCATCATTGAAGTATATTTATAAGAGGGGGAGTTGCATTTTGGTGCTCAAGACAGGAATGATAATGGGGGGAGGTGGGTAGGTAGTGTTCTTTGCCTCTTGGTCCCCCCCCCCCCCCGGCTCAGCATAATGTACTTGACAATGCCTCTCCTCTTCTCCACCCAACCTATAAACGTTGTGCAAAGAACTCCTCAGAATTCTATATGAAGAACTCATTTCTGATCTCAGTGAATCTCAGCAACATGAAATTCTGCGGTTAGTGTGTTTTTTTTTTTTCTTTATTGAAGGGCTGTGAGGATTGTGGAATGTGGCTTTCCAGACTGACTGAAATTCGGTGTAATTATGTTTCAAAGATTTTTGTTTTTTCTCAGTGCTTAGGATGTCTTAAAAGTTTTGCTGTACACGGTCTCTGCTTACTGCAATTATATTGTGAATAAAAGCTTTAAAAATACCACATTAGAAGATATTATATATGTACAGATATATATGCCAGGTTGAGATTTTAAACTGTGGTTTGCAGTTAATTGAAGTTCCCTGAAATTCACAGAACTGGATGATTTGTCTCCTCCAGTTATAAAATACTGTGATTTATGTCAGTTTTGGCAGTTTATAATGTAATAATGAAATGACTCTTAAATGTCACGATGCCACATTACTTGTCTAAAGTATATTGAAAATAATTTATTTGTAATGTCTCACTGCTCCACCCCCAAGATATGTCAGTAGATATTTATACATTTCAGAATCTCTGAATAGGAACGCTTTATCTATTAAAACTTTTTGGCAAGAGTATGTGTAGTTGAAATTTCCTATTTAAGTTAGAGTTAATGTCTTTATTTTGAATTCCTTCATTTATGGACTTAAAAATCTTTGTCCCTCTCTTTCCCAGTCTAAGAAATTAAACTCATCGTAGACTGACCAAAACACTAGATTCAGTTACTCTCCTGTTACGTGTATCTTTAAGATAAGGGCTTTATGTCAAAACACCTGGTGTGGAAGGTGTGTTAACTACAGGCAGGTGTACTACAGCCCTATGGGTATTCTTAGTCTTTTGTTATTTAATTAAAAGAAAGAGAGACTCCGGTGCTTCCCTTTTCTTTTTTCTTTTTTTTTTTTTTTGAAAGTTTGTATTACTGAAATAGTTAATACTGTGTCATGCCCCAAGGCAAAGCTTGTTTCTAATAGAACAGGTGTACATTTGCACTTCTTCATGCTTAGCATTTATTGAACAACTGTTATTGAGGGAGTAAGTGGAACACAGACCTAGAAGGAGCTTCATTGGGTAAGAGGAAGAAGAGTGGGACACACCTCATTGAAGCCTTCATCAGTAACCTGCTCCCAGCCCAATAATAATGCTAATAAGGGCCAACATTTAACTGGCATTTAACAAGCAGGCACTATATTAAGCCTATTTCATGCATTTTCTCATTTAATCCTTTTAAGGGTATGATATATATCTCCATTTTACAGATAGCAAATTGAGGTTTTAAGTTTACATTCCCAGCCTGAGTTTATATAGCACAGTTGCACTTGACTCGGATCTTTCCAACTTTACATTCATATTTCTAATAAGTTTTTTCTGAAAATGGTATTACCATCTATACAGCCACCAGTCTGTAGATATCACTTTAGACACCCAACTATAGCAGTCAGATGTCAAATTCTGTTGCTTTATTCCTTCTGTATCCCTATTGCTACCACCTTAATTTAGGTCCTCATTATTTCATTTTTTAGTTAAGTGTGAGCTTCGTTAATTGCAAATCTCTACAATATAGACCTGCACCTGGACTGTTGCAGTAGCTTTGCTCGGCCAGGTGTGTTCAGTGATCTCTCTAGAAAACAGAGATCATGTAGCTTGTCTGCCTAGAATCCTTGGTTGCTGCCTTATTGTCCAAGGAGGTATTGCCTTGTCTCCTTAAATGACCTGCGAGGCCCAGCATGGTCTGGCTCTGTCCTACCTACCAGCTCATCTTTGCCATTTCTTACCATGCACCTTCTGGTCAAACTTGTGTTCCCTCAGCATGTTCTCTCATGTCACCGTGTTGCCTGAAGACTTTTACAAAACTCTTAGCTTTATTGGTAAAAGCCGCCTTTAGGTGTAAGACCCAGCTCTTGTCAGCTATTCTGGGAAACTTCTTGATTCTTTTTTTCTGTGATCATTGAAGAACTTTGTGCATTTCATTTTGTAGTGGAATTTGTTTACATTTTTGCCCCCGAAATAAATTTGAAGCCCACGTGGGTAAAGGTAGTGCCCCTGACACACTGTTAAATCTTCAGATGCAGGGTCTTAATGTGCTGCTGCTTTTGTACACTTAGGTGTAACTTTTAAAATGTAGTCCATTCTCCCAACGTCTGGTTTTAAAGTGTTTCCTTTTAAAAATAATGTCATATATCAGTTAACCTTTTCTGCAAATAGGGTATGTCCATTAAAAATTTAAAAAAACACTTGATGAATGACTTGGAAATACTGCCAGCATTCGTTTACTTCCTCTCTTGAGTTACTAATTTTACTCTTTGCATAGTCTGTTAACATTAGGTCCCTTTATTACCTCCCTTTCAAGTTCATACCTGCTCCTCTGCTCACAGCTGAGACAACAGTTTATTGCAAAATAGAATTCTTATGAACCAGTGTCTGTTTTAAAAAGGTTCACCTTCTCGGAGAACTAAAAAATGCCTTTCTCTTAACATTCCATTTTGTTCTGTGCTTGCTGGCCTAAGGTTTTAGAAACAGCTATCTTGAAAGGTTTGTAGAACAGTGACTAGAGTGGTCTAGATGCAGTATGGCTTAAGGAGAAAAAGTATTAAAATTGACAAGATCATGAAGTCTATTTTTCTTGGAAACTTTACAGCTGAATAGGACTCAGAATGGCTGGAGTTCTCTTAGCAAGGGATTTTCAAGAGGTGGGCTGGAGAATGTTTTGAACTATCAGTAATTTAGCTACTGGTATTTTATCTATTATTTTTCAGGATTGAAATCCTAATGATCTTTCCCGTTCAGTTTTTTGTAAATGAAGCCTCTTAATTGTATATCAGTATTTTCTTTTCTTTCTTTTTTTTGGAGGGGTTGTTTATTTATTTGACAGAGAACGTGCGTGTGCACAGGAGGAATCGAGCGCATA
This sequence comes from Ursus arctos, assembly GCF_023065955.2. NCBI lineage: Eukaryota > Metazoa > Chordata > Mammalia > Carnivora > Ursidae > Ursus > Ursus arctos. The sequence continues at coordinate 52,605,532 of NW_026622808.1, read as the reverse complement.
AGCAGGGGGAGCAGCAGGCAGAGGAAGAGGGAGAAGCAGTCTCCTCACCCAGCAGGGAGCCCAATATGGGGCTGGACTCCAGGACCCTGGGATAATGACCTGAGCCGAAGGCAGACACTTAACTGACAGAGCCACCCAGGCGCCCTGTATATCAATATTTTCAAAACTCATTGATCTGATAATGAATTTCATGAAAGAAGATACATCTGATGAGTTGGAATGTTCTGGTAAATAAGAATTTGTGACATTTTAAATTAATCTGGTAGCTATTAATAAGCATTTAATTAATGGAACCCAAACTTTGAGAATATATAAATTCTCAGTGAAAATAGAGACTAATGCTGAACTGCAAAGTTGGCTTCTAAAGAGATGTTACATGCAAATTTACAAAATCCATACCTAGTTTTAAAAACATTTGCAAACAGGAAATGTCCTATACAAACATGAGTAAGTTTAGTACACAGCAACTATGTTGATCCCTAACTGGGGAACTTCTGCTAAATTTACTGTTGGGCTTAATCCTATTAAACCAGCTAATGGTAACTTGATCAATCATTGTGATCCTCTTGTGGTTTTGAAAGGTGTATTTTCAGAATTAATTTTATTGATAACATACTCAGAAAATTGTTTAAAGATACTGCTTTGTTTTTCTCAGTGACCAGTATAATCGTTTTGCAATCACCAGAAGTTTGTTTCCAGTTCATTGATTTTTGTCAAGTGAATAGGTCTAATTATTTTTTTCTATTCCTCCTTCCTTTATCCAGGCTCTCTAGTTTTATAGGAAATAATGTTTTAGAAATGAGAGTTGTATTTATAACTCTTTTTCAAGCGTCTTATTCATAAGTGAAATTTAAATTTACAGTAGTTTTCTCCAGAGTCTTAGTAGTAGTGTGTTGAAGTGGGAAATCTTTCAAATTCTAACATAGTGACAAATATATCTTGTCTATTTTTGTGTCATTTTACCTTTTCTAACCCTAGTGCAAACAAATCAGATTTTTCAGGAAAGAGGTGTGAGCTAAACTTCTAACTTGGACTTCGTGGTGGTTTCTGCTACTTAGTCTTTCATTGTGAAACTCTTACCTTTATGTAATTGAGCAAATCTATCCAGATTGTAGAAAGTAAGATACAGAATGCGGTTTTCTTGTGTTTTTAAATTTTTTTTTCTTTCCTTTAAATAACAGGCCTTTGGGCTGATTGATTGTAAGAATATTTGTAGTTTGCAAATAAATCAAAACTTTTTCTGGAAGTCCGTTCTGGAGGATTGTAATTTGACCTTCTGTTCAGCAAATATTTGTACTAATTTGTGGAATACTATTTATTGTATATGAGTGAACACATTTTTAAGTCTTGCCACTTCAGAATCATGAAAGCAGTCTTTTTGGCCTCCTCTGCCTCTCTGTTTTGCAGCAAAGAGCAGCATAAGGATGATGAGTGCAGAGCAGTTAGTGCCATATTCACTTGAATTTATATGATTTAGACTTTCTTTATGTAACCTGAAAATTAATTTTAATCATTAGTTTAAACCTATTCATTACCACCCTGCCCCAGCCCCAACAAACAAACCAACCAACCAACCCAAGCCCTGGAATTTAAGAGTTGGTTTACTTTTCTTTCCTTACATCTGGCTTTTTAAGACTCAGGGATTCAAAAGTAGTGAAAGAAGTCCCACCTCTCCCTGTGTCCAGCCCCACAAAAACTTTTAGATGGTATGAAGCAAGAAAGAGCTAACAAGAATATTGACCTGTAAGTAAACTTAGCTTGGCTGTGTTTTTTGCCTTTCACATCTTTTCAAATATTTTGGACATGAAAACATTTGGACCAGATACTGGTGTGGAGATCAGGAAGAAGAATAAGATTTTACTCTGCTATAGGGAATATAAGAGATAGCATAGTGACCCCAAAGTTACATGAAGTTGTAAACGTTAGATTTATGAACTCTTCCAGCCATCAGGAAAACCACTTTATGCCTTGGTGAAACCCCGATGGTACTGATTGTTTCTGAAAAGATGCATGTTATAATTTATGGGGTGTGTTGTGTGTGTGTGTGTGCGCGCATGCGTGCATGTGTAATGGTAATTACGGTATTGATACTAAATTTACAGCTAAAATGTTAGGCTGTATTGCCAATTAAAATTACCAGGAATGAAGATAGAGCATTTTGAAAATACTTAAAAGCTAGTGAGAAAATACTTTGCTCTAACAAAAAATGACGTATTTGTAGCATTTCTAGAATACATTCTTAAATAGAACTAAACAACTATAGATTTGATCTCATTTTTAAAAATGATGAATAGTAAAACACATAGATTAATCATACGGTAATGCACAATTTCTCTATTACTTAATCCTCAGAAAAACTAAAAAGTATTGTACTGTAATCAGGAGAAAAAGCACATCTTGCTTAATTTTAATTGTTTAATCTGGGTTTAATTTTTTTTAGCTTTATTAAAATATAATTGGTCTATAAGATACTTCATGTTGAAAGAATAACCTGGGAAAACTACCACAAATAAGATAATTATCATATCTGTCGCCCCACAGAATTTTCTCTTCCCCTTTGGTAATTCCTCCTACCCTTTTCTGTCCCTAGTCGACCATTAATCTGCTTTCTGTAGCTACACATTAGTTTGCATTTTCTTAAATTTTGTATAAGTCTGATCCTACAGTATGTACTTTTGGATTTTCCTTTGGTTTCTTTCAATCACTGTGCTTATTTTGAGATTCATCCATCTTTATCCCTTTTTACTGCTGAATACTATTCCATTGTATGACTGTTTTGCTATTTATCTTTTCACCTGTTGATGGACGTTTGAGTTTCCAGTTTCTGGCCAGTACAAATAAAGCTGCCTCGTACATTCCTGAACAAGTCTTTGTGTAGACACACACTTTCATTTCACTTGAGTAAAGTAGTGGAGTCACTGGGTATGTTTAATGTTTTAACAAACTGCCAAACTGTTTTTTTACAGTGGTTGTATATTTAAAATTCCCAAAGTAGTGTGTGAGGGTTCCAGTTCCACATTTTTGCCAGCCGTGATGTATAGTCTATTTAATTTTAGGCAAGTGGAGGGTGAGGGTGTCTGATGGTATCTCATTGTGGTTTTGTATTTTCCTAATAACTAACAACGATTGTTATTTTCATGTTCTTATTTGCCATTTTTTTCTTAAAGTTTTTTTTTCATATCTTTTACCCATTTTTAATTTGGTTGACTTATTGAATTGTGAGAGTTCTTTATTCTAGGTTCAGATGTTTGTTTTAAAAGTCTGTTGAACACTAGATTAAATCTAATTTGTTTTTTTTTCTTTTATAATTTTTATGTCATATTTAAGAAATCTTTGCCAAACCCAACATCACCAAGGTTTTCTCAGATTTTTGCTGTAGGAGTTTTATAGTTTTAACTCTTACATTTGGGTCCTTAGTCTATTTTGAAGTGATATTTGTATACAGATTTGTAAGGGTGAGGTAAGTTGGTTTTTTTCTTTTTTCTTTTGTTTTTTTAACATATGGCCATCCTCTTATTCTGGCATCATTTATTGGAAAGATAATTCATTCTTCATTGAATTGCCTTCGCATCTTGGTGAAAGTCAGTGGACTGTATATTTGGTGCTGTTTCTGGACTCTGTCTTGTTCCGTCAATCTGTTTGTCTTTACACTGGTACTATACTGTCTTAATGTTGTTTTTTAAGGTCTTGAAATCAGGGAGTATAAGACTTCTAATATTGTTCATTTTCAAAGTTACTTTGACTCTTCTAGATTCTTCATATTAGCATATAAATTTTAGAATCACCTCGTCAATTTTTTAAAATTTTTAAAAAGATTTTTATTTATTTATTTATTTGTCAGAGAGAGAGAGAGTGGCAGGCAGAGGGAGAAGCAGGCTCCCCACTGAGCAAGGAGCCCAACGTAGGACTCAATCCCAGGACCCACATGCTTAACCAACTGAGCCACCCACGCATCCCCACCATGTCAATTTCTACAAAAAAGCCTGCTGAGATTTTTATTGGAATGCACTGAATTTGTAGAAAACTGATAACTACATTAGATTCAGTGTTCCAATCCCTGAAGGTCTCCTTTAGGTCTTCTCTCAGCAGTGTTTTGTGTGTTTTAGTATACAAATCTTGCATATCTTGTGTCAAAATCATCACAAAGTGTTTCACATTTTTGATGCTTTATAAATATTTCTACTTTAAAGATTTCAAGTTCTGGTTGTTTTTAGTTGATTTAAACAAATAGTTATTTTTGTATGTCATGTACTGCATCTTTGCTAAACTTACCTCTTCTAGTAGCTTCTTGTGGATTTTGCAGTTTTTTTTCCATAGATGATCTTATCTGTGAATTAAGACAGTTTTACTTTTCCAATTTGGATGCCTTTTATTTTTCTCTTGCCTACTAAATGGCTTAACTCTTCAGAACAGTGTTGAATAGAAGTAGTAAAGAGTTGAGATCCTTGCATTGTTCTTGAGTTTTAAGGGAGTAAAGCATTCAGCCTTTTACTGTTAAGTATTAGCTGTAGTTTTTGGTAGGTTGAGGAAGTTCTTTTCTAGTTTGCTAAGAGTTTTTAATTAAGGAATAGATGTTGGATTTGTCAAGTACATTTCCCTGCTCTGCATCTCCTCCAGCTTTTAAAACAGTCATACAGTTTTTCATATTTAATGCCGTGAATTACATTGATTGATTTTTGGAATTCTAAACCATCCTTGCATTCCTGGGAAAAATCCCACTTTGTCATGATGTATTCTCTTGGCAGTAATACGCTTTAAATTATTTTTTTAAAGATATTTGCATCTATACTTATGAAAGACTTTGGTCTAGTTTTCTTACCTTGTAATGTAGTTGGTTTTGTATTTAGACTGATGTGGCTGCCATAGAATAAGTTAGGAACACGTAATTTTTCTTCTCTTCATTTTTCTGGAAGAGTGTGTATAGAATTGGTATTATTTCTTCTTAAATGTTTGTTAGAAGTCACCAGTGAAGCCATCTGGGCCTAGAGTTTTCCTTACAGAGGTTTTAACTATAAATTACATTTCTGTAAGTGTATGAAAATCTTTAGATGATTTGTTTCCTCTTGAATGAGCTTTGACAGTTTGTGCCTTTCAAGGAATGTAGGAATTTCCCATTATTGAAGTAAAGCTGTTGATAATATTCCCATATCATCCTTTATTAATCTATAGCAGCTATTAAGCTATTTCTTATTCCTTATTGGTGATATATGTCTTCTCTTTCTGATTTTATTTATCTCAACAAGATTTGGATTTCATTGCTTTTTATTTGTTTTTCTTGTTTTCTGTTGATTTCAGATCTGGTCTTTATTTTGCTTATTTTGAGTTTCATTTGCTCTTCTATTCCTAGTTTTGTTTAAAGTATCAGTTCAGTCATTGATTTGAGAACTTTTTTTTTTAATGTATAGGCATTTGATGCTATAAATTTCCTTCTCAAGTACCACTTTAGTTACAGTCCATAAAATTTGATAATGTATTTCATTTTCATTTGATTCAAAATATTTTCTGATTTTTTTCCCTTTCTCTTTTGGCTGATGCATTATTTTGAATTTTTGCTTCATTTCCAAATATGTGAGGATTTTCTAGTTATCCTGCTGTTTTTTTACTTCTAATTTAATTTAATTCTTCCACTTTCTTATTAGATGGATAAACATCTAGAATTATGTCTTCTTGAGGAATTGAGCCCTGTGTCATGAAATCACCTTTATCACATAATTCTTTTGCTCTGATACGACTTTGTCATATATTAAGTAGATTCAATAAATGAGTAGAGTTAGCATGATGTACCTTTTCCCATATTTCTGTCTGTATTTGACATGGATTTCTTATAGCCAGTTATAATTGGGTTTCTTTTTTGTAGTTAAATATCATAGTCTTTGCCCTTTTTAAAAGACCATTTACATTTAAAGTGATTTTTGATATGATTGGTTTTAAATCTGTCTTGCTGTTTGTTTTCTATTTTTCCTACTCATCCACTTTCCCCTTCTGGCATCTTTGGCTTAGTTGAGTGTTTCTTTTAAAAATCCAGTTTATATCCTTTCTTTTTAGCTGTAACTGTTTGGTTTTAGTTGTTACTTTAGTATGCATCTTTAACATCACAAATTATCCTCTAGAGATATACGTCTTTACATGTCCGGTTGACCTTTGAACAACTTGGGGGTTGGGGTGCCGATCCTATATGTAGTTGAAATCCACATATAACTTATGAGTCCCCCAGAACTTAAATACTTAGAGCCTGCTGTCTACAGGAAGACTTACCAATAACATAAACAGTCAATTAACATATTTTGTATGCTCTATATATTATACAGTGTATTCTTGTGATGAAGTAAGAGAAAAGAAAATACTAAGAAAATCACAAGGAAGAGAAAATATACTTAAAATACTGTACTGTATTTTTTGGAAAAAAATCCACTTGTAATTGGACCTGTGCAGGTCAAACCATGTTGTTCAAGGGTCGTCTGTAGTATAAGAACCTTAGAGTAGTATGCTGCCACTTTTCTATACCTAGCCTTTCTGTTGTTAGTGCTGTTGTAATCCTCCATAATATAATTTTTATGTGGTTACTTATCTTTTAAAGAGATTGCAAAATGTAATAGAAGAAATCTTTTCTATTTTCCCACATATTTACCATTTGTGGTGCTCTTCATTGCTTTGTGTAGATCCAGATTTCCATGTGGTTGTATTTTCCTTCTGCCTGAAGGACTTCCTGTAACATTCCTTATAGTTCATGTCTGCTGGTGATTGATTCTTTTGTTTTTTATTTCTCGGTTTTTATTTTGCTTTTCTTCTGATAACAGCTTTTTGAAGATACAACACGTATATAATACAGTTCATCTATTTAAAGTGTGCAGTTCATTGGTGTTTAGTATACTCACAGAATTATGAACTGTGGCCTCATTTCATCACCCCCAGAAGGAATCCCCTGCTTTTTAGCTGTCGCTCTCTGGGGTGCTCCCACTCCCAGTGCACACAGCCATCCCTAGTCCTAGGGAACCACTGATAACTCTCTTTCTAAAGATTTGGGGTTCTGGGTATTTTGTATAAATGGAACTAGATGACATGAGGTCTCTTGTGACTGGGTTCTGAAACTACCATAATGTTTCTAAGGCTCACCTTGGAAACTTGTATGTTGTAGCATATATCAGTATCCAGTCCTATTAGTAGCCAAATAATATTCCATTGTATAGGTAAACCACATTTTGTTTATTCAATTGATGGTTATTTGGAATTTTTCCACCTTTTGGCTATTAATGAACAATGCTGCCATGAACATTAGTGTACACATTTTTGTATGGATACATGTTTTAATTTTTCTGGGGTATATACCTAGAATTGGAATTGATGGGACAAATGGTAACTCCAACCTTCTGAAGTTTACCACACTGTTTTCTAAAGTGGCTGCACCATTTTATATTACCAATGTGTATGAGGCTTCCAGTTTCTCCTCCTTGTTTTGAAAGGTGTTTTCAACAGGTATAGAATTCTAGGTTCAGTTATTTCTTTTTGTATCTTAAAGGTGTTGTTCCATTGTTTCCTGGGTTTTATTATTTCTGATGAGTAATCTGCCGTCATTCCCCCCTTTCTTTTTCTTTCTCCACAAAGTGTGTCTTGGGTTGCTTTTAAGATTTCTCTTTATCACTGGCTTTTAGCAGTTTGTGATGGTCCTTGTTTTCTACATGTTTCTTGTGCTTAGGGTTTGTTGAGCAGCATTGTGCTTTCTACTTAAAGCCCGTATGCTATTGGGAAATAAATAACAGTTTTATAAAATGAACTAACGTTAAATCCACATTCATAATGGCTATAGTCATATCTGGCCAAGAAGAGCTAGAATTCTTTGAATTGCCCTGGGCTGCTGTTTTTCCTCCTTCAAAAAATTTCTTTAGGACGGGCTTTATAGATAATTTTATCCAGCTATTCCATCCAGGAAAACTAGAATCCAGTGAGATTAAGTGACTGGCCCCAAGTCTTGAAACAGGTTAGTAGTAGTAGAACCTGGACTAGACTCCGGGACTAATTTTGTCCTTTTCCCACCAAGTTGTATCACCTTTCTGACAAACCAAGCATTAGGAAGACTATTAGAGATATTCTTCTGGACTCTGCAGTATGAATGCTATTATGCCTTAAATTTTAGGGTTTCTTTACATTTAAGATTCAGAACTATGGCAGGTACATGTGTATTTCATAATGAAATAAGAACTGTTTCTTCTCAATTTCCAGCTCTCATTTTTCTCTGTATAAGTACTTCTGTGAAATATTCCCTGTTACAGACTATAAACTGTTATAAATATTTTAGACTTGAAATACTTGTATGTTGTCATAGGAAGTCCTGTGATTTGGTTTGTGTGACAGGGAAATTTGATATGAGGGGATTCAGGGTGTGAATTAGCTTTCTCTTGGTTTATTTCTGTTCTTCTGCCCACCTGATTTCTCCCAGTGGGAGGTATGTATGAGTGTGGGTGGTGATCTGTTGTTGTTGTTGTTGCTGTTACCTTTACCTTCACATGCATAACACTCCCTTTCCCTTTGTAAGATTTCCTTTGTTTTTAGAATCTTTTCATTTGATTATTCCTCTTGATGATTTTCTTCATAGATAATTGTGGAGCTCCTGTAGTACTTTGGCAGAGGTGGGATGCTTTACATGCTTTTATCCTTTTCGAAGCTTATCTGATTAGCTGTACAATACTATGCATTGGAAACAGATTGTCTCGTCATATGGAGCATTTGGTTGTCTTTTGGAGTTGAGGTTTGATCAGGCTGGCTATATGAGGCTTTCAGAAGGCCATTTAGAAGTACATGATGAGAGGAGTTAGAAAAGCTTGAATTGAGTTTGGAAAACTGAAATGTTAAAATATTTTAAATACGTAAGGAAAATAGAATTTTTTTTTAGGTCGGGTGTACTGAGGTATTCATATACAGTAAGATTAATCCTTTTTGGTGTACAAGTCTGTGAATTTTTATGAACTTAGCCTTGTAATAAAAATCAAGAACAATACTTGCATCATCCCCAAAAGTACCATTTTGTTTTTTCATCATCAACAATGTAGAAATCCCTGCCTCTCTGCATCCTCCGTATTTGACATTGCCAGTTGTTTGTTTGTTTTTTATAATACCAGTATAGATTTTAGTGGTATATCATTGTAGTTTTAATTTGCATTGCCTTAATGACTAATGTAAGTCTCTTTTCAGGTGTTTATGTAAGTCACCCACATATCTCTGGGGAGACGACTTCAGAATTTTTTTGCCCATTTTTAGATTGTGTTTATTATTCAGCTTTCATATAAATTTTCATATATTTGGAATAACAGTTTATTAGATATGTGTTTTGTGTATTTTTTCTCCTAGTCTGTGGCTTTTCATTTTCATAATGGTGTCTTTCTCGGGGAGAGGAAATTTGAGGAAAATGGTCAGAAGGCACAAATGCCAAGATAATAAGTACTGAGGATGAAATGTACAGTATGATGATGATAATTCTGTTGTATGGCATATAAGAAAGTTGTTAAGAGTGGATTCTGAGAGTTGTTACCACAAGGAGTACTTTTTTCCCTTTTTAATGTAATTATATGAGATGATAGCTGTAACCAAACTTATAATCATTTTACAATATGTGTAAATCAAACCATCATGCTCTACACCTTGAACTTATACAGTGATGTGTGTCATTTATTTCTCAAAACTGGGGAAATGTCTTTCAGAGAATGGAGATACTTAATTTTTTGAAAAAATATATATATTTTTCTTCTGCAGTTTATGCTTTTTATGTTTTATCCAAGGAATCTTTGCATAGACTAGGGTCTTAAAGATTTTTCTTTATGTTTTCTCAGAAGCTTTATAATAACTTTGAGGTTTTACGATTAGGTGTTTCATCCATTTTGAGTTAATTCTTATATATGGATAAGAGTATGAATTGAGGTTCTTAATTTTTATGTATGGGCATCTCAGGTTTTTCTGTACCATTTATTGAAAGACACTTTCTCTAACGAATTACACTGGTATCTTTTTTTAAAGTCAAATGATCTTATATGTGTGTGTATATGTGTCTGGACTTTGTCCTTTTGCCAGTGCCACACTGTCTTTAAATACTGTAAGCAGTCGTCATAAATCATGAAATCCAGTAACATCAGTCCTTCAGCTTGGTACTTCTTTTTCAGTTTTTTGGGGTTTTTTTTGTTTGTTTGTTTTGAGTACACGAGATCCTCTTTTTCCATCCTCATTTCTCTGAAATTTGGTGGTATTTTGACTGGATTGCATTGAATCTGTAGATCAGCACTGTCCAATGGCAATAAGAACTTTTTGTAATGAGGGTGATGTTTTCCATCTGCACTGTCCAGTATGTGGTAGTGACTAACAGCATGTGACTTGACTACTTGAAAAATGGTTAGTGAGACTGAGGAAATGAACTCTAAATTTTATTTAGAGTTTATTTATATAAACGCAAATGTAAATAGCCATGTTACTAGTGGCTGCTCTATTGGGTATCATAACTGTAGATCATTTTGAGGAAAATTTATTTAACATTGGTGAGTTTTCTCATCTATAAGCATGGTATATCTCCTATTCAGTTAAGTCTTTGATTCTCTCGTCAGTGTTTTCTATATTGTAGCATACAGATCTTGTACATATTTAATTAGATTTATCCCTGAATAGTTCATTTTTTTTGATGCTATTGTTAAGTGGTACTTTATTTTTTAATTTCCAGTTGTCTGTTGCTAATATGTCAATAAATTTTATTGGTTTTAGTAATTTTTTGTATGTTCTTTGCGATTTTCTGCATTGACAGTCATGTAAAACAGAAAACTGGTTTTATTTTGTTCTTTCCTATCTACTTTTTATGTATTTGTGGTCTCTTCCCCACCCCACTCCCCACCCCCCAATTCCATACTCCCGGACCACTACTAGTACAATGTTGACTAGAAGGCTTAGTTTGCTGGCTTGTCAAAAATTACGATTATGAATGGATGTTAAGATGCTTTTTTACTTCATCTATTACTGTGATCATATAGTTTTCCTTTAATACGTTGACATGGTGAGTTATTTTCAATTTTCAGATACTGAAACAATTTTGCACTCATGGTATAAACTCATTTGTTCATCATGTATTATCCTTTTTAGGTATTGCTGGATTCACTTTTCTAATTTCTTTTTTTTTTTTTTTTTAAGATTTTATTTATTTATTTGACAGAGATAGAGACAGCCAGCGAGAGAGGGAACACAAGCAGGGGGAGTGGGAGAGGAAGAAGCACGCTCATAGCAGAGGAGCCTGATGTGGGGCTCGATCCCGTAATGCCAGGATCACGCCCTGAGCCGAAGGCAGACGCTTAACCACTGTGCCACCCAGGCGCCCCCACTTTTCTAATTTCTTAAGGAGTTTTGGTTCCATGTTCTTGAGAGAGATCTATAGTTTTCTTGTGTTGTTTTTATTTTTGGTGTTCTGGTAATGCTGACTTTATAACATTGAGTTGCAAAGTGTTGTTTTTGGATGGAAGAATTTGTATAGAATTCTTTCTTAAATTTTTGGTAGAAAATTCACCAGTGAAGTCTTGGTTGGGAGTATTTTTTGGTGGTGTTAATTATAGAAGTTTTTAAGTACAAATCAGTTTTTTTTAAATGTATGTGGGTCTGTTTACATTAGTTATTCGTATGTAATCTTTGGTAATTGGAAAAATTCTTTGAGACATCCCATCTAAGCTGTCACACGCATAAATTGTTCCTAAGTTTCCCTTATCCTTTTAATATCTGTAAGACTTGTGATGATGTCTCTTCTTGATTCTTGATAGAATTTGTATCTCCTTTTTTCCTTTGACTTAATGTACGTCGCCCTTTTAAAACTTTAGAAAAAATATAGTCTTCTAAACTAGTAGAAAAACACTAATACATACTCATCCCCTAATTTTAATAAATGTTAACATTTTTTTCTACATTTGATTTGGATAGTTTTGATTAAAATGTTCAAACAGTGAACATTTAGCAGGAATTTAAACAGTGATCACCTCTTCTGACATTTTCTCTCTCAGTTCCTTTTCCAACCACTATTACTAAAGGAGATGTGTGTCATTCCTTTGCATATTTGCCTATTTTTTGGTATGTGTTTTTATGAATTCATCATCAGTATAAACCTTTTTTCTTAGTTTGGAAAATCTGTCTAAATGGCGTACTGTTCATATCCGTTTGCACCTTGTTTTTTTTTTTTTTCTCAGCATTGACTGAGATACAACCATGTTGATACTGGGTCTAGCTTGCACATTTTTACTGTTACATACCATTTTCTTGGGTAAAGTACAGCTTATTTATTCTTAGGTAGCTCCTCCTTCTCCTTACTACAAATAACACTGTTGTGAGCATCTTTGTACACATCTTGTGACAAGTACAAGAGATTTTTAAGTGGAATTGCCGGATTATAGGTTAAGTGGAATTGCCGGGTTATAGGATGTGGGCCTTTTCATCATCAAGAAATATAAATTGGTCTCCAGAGTGTTTTTGCTAACAGCAGAATTCCAGTTTTCTTGTATAATACCAACAGTTGGGGTTATCAGATTTCAAATTCAGAAAAGAGAGTGGAAAATGTAGGGTGGGAAATGATATTTCATTCTTTTAATTTACATTTCCCTTATCCAGAGTTTAAACTTTTTTTTTAACGTTTGTTAGCTATTTGAAATCCTTCTCTATTTGTTAACTGTGTTGGAATGTTAAGAAGGTTTAATCTTCTGGATATTGTTCCCTGAGTTATAATTTGAACTTTGGTGTTCCTTTCTTTTGGTTCCTTTATAATCTCTTCTCATGTCTTTAGTCAGGGTGCAAAAGGACTACATACAGACTGCCCATCTTGCTTTTCTTTCTTTTATAACAGGTAATGTTAACAGTTTTCAAATGGCTCCTTTACTGTTGCTTTTTACTTTGAAATGGAAAGGAAGGCTTCCCCACCTTTACTCTCAGCCCTCCTTTATCTGGCAGCTGTCCGGTGCATTTGAAGACTTGCTGGGTGCCATCAGTAGGTCACCAGATGGAAGCGGTATAGCTTTGCACGCTTTATGTGGAGTTGGGAGATGAAGATGGAATTGGGCTCCCAAAAGACTGAAGTATAAGCAGAATGGCAGTTTATTGTGATAATTCTTTCCACTAACTAGGTATCCTATCAGATGGGAGTTGAAGGTGTCAAGGTGCTAAGAACCCAGGTTAGTGATTTGAACTTACTTGGTAAACTTGGAATTAATAATGAAAGGTATGCCTTTTTGTGTGTCCTGTAGTCTTGAAGGCATGGCTTCATCTGTACCACACTGTAGAAAATACCTTTCTGATTGAAGAGATTGTTCCTGGGTTTTTAGTTAAAATTTTAAATCCACCTCTAGAGATTGTTTTTATGCAGATTGGTGTAGAAGTTGTAAGTGCTGAATTCTTTCCTACCTTTGTTCTCTGGTGTTTAAGAATCAGAAGTTAATGATTGATTTTAATCACTTTTCTTTGGTCTACTTCTGTTCAGGAGAAGGTTTATACCCCATAAAAAAGAGTAATATATTGTAAGACCGAAACATAATGCAGCCTCAGAGTATGTGAGGTATTGGTATTCCATGGAGGTAGCAGTACAGATATACTATGTTGATTTTTTTTAACTTTAAAAAAAAATACCTCATCTTAATAATTGTAGATTTGCATGCAGTTGTAAGAAATACTAGAGACATCTCATATAACCTTTATCCTGTTTTCCCAGTGATAACATCCTTAATGACTGTAGGAAACAGTATCACATCCAGAAAATTGATACTGACACAATCCAGACTTTATTTAGATTCCTAAGTTTTACTTGGACCTATCTGTGGTGTTGTGAGGTGGAGGAAGTGAGAGAGAAAGAGAGAGTGTGTGTATGCATATTTAGGTGTAGGTAATGTTGCCTGCCATACGTGTAGTTTGGCCACCATCATAGTAAAGATGCAGAATAAGCCTGTCACAAGAAGCCCTCAATGCTACTCTCTCATAGTCACCGTCCCATCCTCCGCTCTCAACCTCTCTGGCAGCCACTAATCTGGTCTCTCTCAATGATGTTGTCATTTCAAGAAGGTTTTGTAAATGGAATCATATTTATGTTACCCTTTAAGATTGGATTTCTTTTCACTTAATTATCCTTTAGTGTCCATTCAAGTTGTGTGTATCAGTTCATCCCTTTTTATTTTTTTTCCCTTTAAAAAATTTTTTTTCCTTTTTTTTTTTTTCTTTTTCTTTTTTTCCTTTTTATTCTTAAATGGTATTCCATGCTGTGAATGTACCACAGCTATAATATCCACCCATTTGAAGGACATTTGAGTTGTTTTCAGTTTTGGGCTATGATCAAATAAAGCTGCTATAAACATTTATGTACAGGTTTTTGTGTGAACGTAGGTGTTTCTTTCTTTAGAGTAAATGCCCAAGAGTACAATTACTGAACAATGTATTATTGATTGTGTTTTTTTGACCGTATAGATAAGAATGAAATACCTGCTGTTAGATGTTGCTAAACAGTATTCCTTAAATGGAAAACTATCGTCTTGAGTTCCTTTTAATTTTGATATGATTTGTGTTTGAAAATATAATCTTTGTCTTTGGTAAATGTGAGAATATTTTTAAAATTAAATTAGCTTCTATTAAAATTTTTGGAGGGTGGGGTTGTTCTTGTAACAGCTTTTTTTTTTTTTTATGTTATAATATACAATTCACCTGTCAATTCAGTGAGTTTCAGTGAGTTTATACAGTGTACAGCCATCACCATAATCCAGTTTTGGAACACTTACATCACCTCAAAAAGTTCCCTTGTGCCTGTTTGCAGTCAGTTCTTACTCTCCAGGCATGCTTTTAGTCTCTATAGAAATACTGTGTCAGTGGAATAATTCTGTATATAGTCTTTTACGTCTGGCTTCCTTCATTTATCATAATGTTTTTGAGATTTGTCTGTCTCATAGGTGGCTAGTATTTCATTGTATGGATAAACTACATTTTCTTTATTCATCAGTTAATGGATTAGGATTGTTTCCAGTTTGTGGCTGTTAAGAATAGTGCTATTATAAACATTTGCACAGACCTGTGTCTCTTGAGTAGATAACCTAGGTAGACTGTTGACTTGCATGGTAATTTCATGTTTAACCTTTGAAGAAGCTGTTGAACTGTTTTCCAAAGTGGTTGTACTATTTTATATTACATCAGCAACATATGAGGGTTCCGGTTTCTCCGTGTCCTCACCAACACTTCTGATTATAGCCTTTTTAGTGGCTGTGTTGTGGAACCTCATTGTGGTTTTAATTTGCATTTTTCATATGACTGATGATATTGAGCATTTTTTCTTATGCTTATTAGCCATTTGTATATATTCTTTGGTCAAATTCATATACTTTGCCTACTTTTTAAATCGGGTTGTCTAAGAGTTCTTGCTACATCCTGGATATAATATGTCCTTTATTAAGTATATATACCTTTTCATTTTCTTACCTCTATCCTTTTGAAGAGCAGATGTTTTTAATTTTGATGAAGTCCAGTTATATTTTTTTTGTCTTATAGAAGTGCATTTTTTAAGAAGGCAATTTTACTAGTGAAAGAATGATGTATGTACATTGGAGCTTTTATTACTTTTCTAAAATGATACTGGGTTACAGCCTTCTTTTCTTGTTTTTTAGTTTTCTTAACCAACAGTGAAAAACAACTTATTTATATTTTTGCCCCAGAAACTTCTGAATGTATTATAAATCTTGTGTGAACGGTTTTGTTTTCATCCTTCGTTTACAGTGAAAAAACAATAAATACTTTAACCCTAGGTCTGTTCAGGACATTTTCTTGAAGAACAAGTATGAGCTTGATTGAGATGCACAGTATGTATACACTCTGACACGAATGCCAAATGCTAACCCAATTATTAGAAATTGCAGCTAGTGGGGAACCAGTGTCTCCATTTGAACTCTGTTGTCTATCCTCACTCTGTTTAGAACTCATAGCAGAAGAGTCCTGCTATTTCTCTTTCTCTTTTTGAGGCTTTTTAATATAGACTTTATTGTTGCAACAAGCTTTTTAAAAATTGCCATCTGGAAATAAATTGCAGTGTAATTTTGGCTTGAGAGGTGTTAACTTTTTGTCATCTTTTTTCCTCCTTTCATACCTGTGTGTCTCACTTTCGTCTTAGTTTGCCATCATTGGCTTACTAGTAAAATTACCAAAATGCAAGGCAGATTTTGAATAAATATTGTTAAGGAAAATCTGGTAAAGGAAGGAACGCAAACTATACGCCTAATTATGGCATAGGGTTGGACTTCTTACGCACTCATCATCTTCATATGAAAAAGTCAGCACAGGGATGACAATTAAAAGTAAACTTCTCAGGTACATACCAAGTTAGAGAGAGATTTGAGTACTTCTTCATATACTTAGCACTGCCTTGTATCAGCCATCTTTTATGGATTTCCTCTGTAGGGAACAGTCCTGCTTTGGGCAGTGTATAAACATGCACAGAGGCAACACCATTTAAGCGACTCTGAGAATGAACTTGAAACTGGAGGGGCCCGAGATCGCCTCTCAGGACACGATAGTATGAACGGAGGAGGGTGCACTACCAGCCTCACAGGCAGATTTTTACTTGCAAAGTTAGATTTTTCTTTCTAAAGTTAATGAAAAGATGGGGGAGGTTTAGTAGTAATTTAGTTGTTGCTTCACTGAAAAGCTTCTTAAATGAGAGAATTCTGGGAGGGAGCAAGTGTGTGGTGTTTGGAGTGTTGGTGGAGTAACACAGTGAGCTGGTGTGCCAGATCACTCCCATCAGAGAATTAGCTGGGCCTTTTTGGCAGGTGTGTCCTTTGCTGTACATTGTACACAGTTGTGTGGAGGTTCATCTTGTGCAGACATTTAAGTTAACAGGTTTTTTTCCAACATAATTGATGCACAGAAGTGAAAATAGGGGAAAGTGTTTTAATAAGCATGCTCTAATCTTTTAAACATCTACAGTAGTCTTGGAGTTTGCCAGAAACAAATTTCAAATAACAAGTTTTCAAGCCTTCTATGGTGATGGGTCCTGTTGTGTTAACCCCGAGCTTCAGTTAGGCTGCGGCTAGCAAAGCAGCACCTGGTGGTCTAGGCGATCTGATCTTGTCCTCTTGCCACCCATAGCCTAGGAAACTCAGTGGGCAGGGCCCCGCTCCCAGCTGACATGAATGCTTTCTCTCAATTAGAAACCAGAAAGCATGTTTGCAGACTATTGAAGAAAGGTGGGTAGTGAACAAGCAGGTGACTAGAGTTAACCTCCTTGCTTTAATTTTTTCCCCCAAGCACTATGTTTTTGCTCCTTGGCTACATTTTCACTGTATGAGTTACTTAGGTTTTTCTTCACAGCATTTAGTTGGAGTTGATGATGGATTTTGTTTTTCTGTTTTTGCAGAATATTCTCTAGTAACGCTTGTTTGTGTCTTTGGGAGTAGGGAGGGGAGTGTTTGGGGAAGGAATTTGCTTTGACCGGTATACTTGCTCTGATCTCTAGGCTGCTCTTGTACATTTAAGGATAAATGTGCTATAAAAGGTAAATTTGCTAACAAATAATGGAATCCCTTTCGGTGCAGTAAAAAAAAAAGTGTTGTTTCTTGTTCACATCATTAGTATAGCTGCACAAGGATTGATTGGAATCCTTGAGTCTTCTGACAATGATAGGAATGAACCAGCCTCATTTTTGCCTCCCTGTAGATCTTGGCCTTTTAAGTTGCCAAGGTGTATATGTGGTCCTGCTCATCTGTGAAATGGTTTCATGGTACACGGGGGAATCCTCTCTTCACATTAGTTTCTAGAGATACGTGTTAAGAGAGTTTCTCATCAGATTTACGAATTGGCTGAATTATCCTTAATTTTTGCTATTCTATAATTTGTCATCTGTGCTAGAGTTGATTACTCATTTTCCTTATATGTAAGATGTACTTAGGTTTGTGTTCTGAGGTATCTGTGTAGTTCATAATATACTTTAAAGTTTCTAAATACATCACAGCAACCACTAGGTAGGTAACAACCACTATTAAATGGAACAATGAAAATCCTTCAGGCTTGAGTCAAGTCAGTTCAGAATTTGATTATTCATTCTGGTAAAGCAAGGGTTAAATGAGACACAAGATGTTATTACAGTTGAACTTGTGTAAAATATCTTCTTATAGATACCTTAACAATGCAGTTTTTTTTTAATTACAAAATTGTTATCTGTAAGTTAGATGTTCTTAGCACATTAGAAAATACTTTTCCTGGTAGTAATCAGCTTCTCAGTGATTAGAACAATGTCAGTAATAGAGTAAACGCATTTAAAAGTATTTTTAGGTTAAAAAAGCTGATATTGACATACAACGATAGTGCCTGGAAAGTGTGGAGTTCAGTGTGAGGCCTCTGCCAGAGCACCACATGTGACCCTGGGCAAGTCACACACCTTCCCCGGCTTTTGTTTTCTAATCTGTAAAATGAAAGACTTCTATTTAACTAGAGCTCAGCAGTGCTTTCCAGCTCTAAATCCTCCGATTTGCAGTCTCTATTTTTTTTTTTTTTTTTACAAAGCTTTGTTTTAAATAAATACATCGTCTGAAAGGCTTAACAATTGCATTATTTGCAGGTAACTTACGGACTGTGGAAAATAGTGTATCTTACTGCTTTTTTCCCTCTCCCCTCTTGAGAGAAAAACACAACAGCAATGGAAATTCCTCACCGTTTAGTACTAGCTTTCAGATAAGAGAACAAACCTCAGGTTGAGTTATATATCCGTTCTGTGTTCAGTACTAAGATAAGTGCAAACACAGCGTTCTGAAGCCCAACAGCCTTTCTTAATCGGTTCTGAAGAGAATTGGCTCCACGCTCTAAGGCTTCCATTGGATAGTGCATTACCTTCTCTGTGCGTTCAGAATCGTAGTGGTTATATATATCCTTGGGAGAATTGAGGAAATAATCACTGAAGTCATTTTTTTGAGTTGTGTGGTTGAGGCTGAGACAGGCTGTGAAGCTAGAAGAATATACCATGATAGAATCAGTTCTCATGTGAATTTACCACTGCAAAACAAAACTGGCAGCAAAGATGGTCTTTGTACTTGAGACATCACCATCAGGCATATGCTTTTAGTTTTCCAGTAACCTGAGTACTTAGCACCTGCAGTCCTTTGTAATCACCAGTGATAATGTGCTTTAGCTGTCCAAATGATTTGGGAGTTTCCCACACTTAACTTGGCTCTGTCCCCTTATGTAGATTTTTTTTTTCCCCTCCTAGGGATGTTTCCTTTGTTCACCTTGTTCACTGAAGACTCCCTCATCATTTCCTTCACTCCTCTCCCAGGGCAAAGTTGGTATCCCCTCTTTTTTGTGCCACAATCTCTAGCATCCTCACCATCATCTTTCACATTTAAAATTAATGTTTTACAAAATTGGCCACCCCTGTCCCTAACCACCCCCAGAAGCCAGGTACTGTTTGACTTCCAACACCTAATGTGTGTTGGTTGACTTTTGAAATGAAGCATTACACTCTCTGGCTCTGGTATAGGGATGTTTTGCAACAGTAACAGCAGCAGTGTATCCGGGCACCAAACAGCAGAACACCTTGGTCTGTGGAGATAGAAATGCAGTCTTCGCTTCTGTAATACCACACTCAAACTCCTCGAACCCAGAGCTACTGCTACTGCCTGACAGGACCACAAGAACATTAAACCAGGTCCTGCGTGGGTATGTAGTTAGTGGCAGAGAATAAGCCAGCAAGGTCTTTTAAAAGTAAATCAATAAATAAAGCTTCAGGGGAGGAGTATACCCAGAAGACTTAAATAAGGTTACTTGCATTGTCACTAGCTAGGTCTTAAAAGGTCCATACCATGCTGAACCTATTTGTAGTTTTCTCATCTGTGAAATTGTTTTGTGAGAGTTATTTGAATATATGAACAACTGTGTTGAAAGTGAGGAAGCAACAAAGTACAAGTGTGAAGTGTATGTAGCGAAACTGAAAATTCTAGGTTTGAATTGTGGAGAGGTTTCTAGCTATCAGTTCCTTTGTCAGACAGAGGGGTTAATACATAGGGTCTTGCATATAGTGGATATTCAGTAAATATTTGTCAAGTCAATGAAAGAAGTGAGTCTCAAGGTATAATTAACAAGAATGACACCATGGGTTGAATTGGGGAAAGGGAAGAGTAGTCTGGGAGAAGGTATCTCTGGAGAACATCCAGAAGTGCCAGTGCTACTGAGGAATGGGTCGTGAAGTTAATAGCTTAGAGTTAGTGCATATGGGAACTCAGGTTCATGCTTTGGAGTGAGGGAGTGAAATAATCAGTGACAGTGAAAGAGTGAACTCTGAGACTGTGAGAAGCAGAAGAAAGGGGTGTGCTAGAGGTGAGGAGGTTTGTGCTGAAAAGCTCAGGTTAGCTGTAGTTTAATCTACAGCAGGAGGTGGGATAAAAACTATTTAACGGGTGACAGTAAATCTCCAGTAAGTTTCCCAGGCCTGGTCCAAGGCGTTTTTAGGTGACTCTCTACAGCAGCCATGAAGGTGTCTGGTATCATTGTCGTTTTAAAGATGAGGGTAGCCATAACCCATCCTGAGCATAGATAAGAGTCAGTATGATATACTGACTTGAGTTGCAGAGAAAGGAGTTACACTGAGGAGGAAAGTGGGGAGTGGGGGAATCGGTGTGTTGTGTAGGATAGCCCTTAACTGTGGACCCACCCCTTCGGGCTTTTGCCTTTCCAAATTTGGTAGAGAACTAAGGTGAAGCTGGTTTTGATTTCTTTGGAAATGTTACTTGTTTTTCAGATTATTTAGTAATCATTACCTGAATAAGTCAGACCTTTAAGTTTGTTCTGTTACATTGAACATCAGTCTTACTATGAGGAAGGCTCCTTAACCACTTTGAAAATGCATAATAACCATTTTTAAAAGATCATCTGATATGATGGATAATGTATTAAAAATTATAAATTTGGGGAGAAAAATAACAACTGCATACTTTTTGAAAGTAAAACTAAGGTCTCTGTCCATTAATAAACTTCCCACTTTGAGTAACTTACCTATCTACATTAACCGCCCGAAGAAGAAATGAGAATGCAGTTCTTACCAGTCAGGTACTAGACTGAGCACGCTGTATCAGTTGTTTTATATTCCAAAGCCCCCTTTCTGGAACAGGTCACTTTTTTTTACTGTCAGGTTTTACACTTCTTTGCCTTCTGTAGACGGTATAGATTTATACACAGCAATCCATTTCATTTGTTTTTTATTCATGCCTTCTTTTTAACTGCATTTGTTTCTAAAATGTCTTTTCTCAGCTTGTCCCCCCTCTTCCCTTCGGTAACCCCAGAGATTTGAGTCATGTAGATTCCTATAAATATTAGGATGTGTTCAGCTGTTCTGTAGGAAGTCTTAAGGATTTATTGCAGCAAATTGCTATTACTCTTTTGCCTGTGTATTCACCAGTCCACTGAATGAACTATTTAGCTTACACCAAATATTTTTTTTAACTTTGTATGCCCTGAGTATCTTGTATTGTCTATAGGTTTAGATCATAATATCCAAAAGGGAATCAAAATACCTTTCATTTGTTTGGCATTGAGCTTAGTCCAGTGTAAACAGGCTCATTACTTTTAAAAACACTTTTATTATGAAGGGGTGGTTTAGTTTAATGTTTCATGTGGTTTCATCTACAATTGGAAGAAATACTAAAGGTAGAGGAAATGGTTTGGGGAATATTAAATTGCTGAGTTTATAGAAGTAATTTTTAAATACCACATGAAGAGAAATATATTTGAAAACACTGCCTGATGCATGATAAAGTAATTTTGCATTGTTTCTGCCAATCTAAGATTTATATTAAATTAATATTTAATATACAAAGATATACCATTGCCTTAATGGTGACAGTGGGATAGAATGTATTTCCAAGAATGCAGAAAAGAAAGACATGCTGGATGGCATTTTTCAGTCATCCTTTTTTTTTTCCCCCAGAGTGTAATTATGTTTGGGGAAGGAAATAAAAATCTGATCAAAATGTGTTTTAAATTATGTCATTAAAAGGTAACATGGAGTGCTCTTGTTTTGGATTTAAAGAACAAAAACATTTCATGTATGTTTGAAATTTAGAAGTTCGGGGTAGGAGGCATTTGCTGAGCAGACATTGTTTATTTCATTCATACACTCAAGATTCTCCTTAAAACACTATGTTAGGCTGACTAGTCCACATGTGCTATGTAGTTCAGCTGCTTTGCCAAGTGTTCGACCTTTAGCTAACAGGAAGCAAAGGCATTAAGAAGCCCAATAATGCATTCTCACATCAACTCTATATACTCTGGTCATTGGAACGGGAGAGAGATTGTGCGCTTTAAGTGGGATGCATAATGAAAGGCACTTCTGCCATTGATGTGAGACTTCTTAAATGAAAAATGGCTTCAAATAACGGTGCCACAATGGTGTGATTTACGGTTGGTCCAGGTTCATCTTAGAACAGAAAGTTCTTGGAGAGGGCTAATTTTTCTCATTGTGCCGTTTGTAATTGTTCCTAGAATGGGTTTAGTTTTAAAACAGAGAAGGTAAAACTGGATTGTATCTTTTGAGATAAATTTCATCAAACAAATCCTGATTTTATATATATATATATAAAAAACTGCCTACATCTTGATTAAAATCTCCTTTGTGCTTTGCACCTCAACCTGATATTGAAGAACATGGCATGCACAGATAATCCAAAGTAGCCACTGAAATTTAAAATTCTTAATAACATGCATTTAATTTTGAATTATTTTAAATACTACCTTTGTATGTAAGCAGCATTAGGGATAGAATCCTATTATTACAGGTAATATCGATTACCAGTTTTCTTCTATTACGAAACAAAAGCTATAGCAAAAATCTCTGTCCTTAAATTCAGGCAATTTTAGTAGCTTAAGAGTCAACCTACATTTGACTTGTATTTGAGTTCTTGTAACTGTTACATGCCTGCACCTTCAGGAGCAATTTTGAATGTACTCCTCTCCTCCCAGTTTCTTGGGACCCTGCTGTCTACAATGTTCTTTCAGTTTCTCAGAGCCTTTTGCTTGGGAAACAAGCAAACATGAATCAAGTGGTTACCCTTTCCCAGTTCTTTCTCCCTTTTTGATGATGTTTGAGACAGATTGTTTTGTCTTGGACAGAATTCACTCATCTCATTTTGTCTGCCACCTTAGGGATTTTACCCCTGTTGCACAAATGAGAGTTTGACTGGAGTATTCAAGACTGAACTTGGTTACTTTCAGGGTGGTTTTTAAATTCCAGTTCAACACCTCCACCCCCTCTTCACTTTTTATAGCAACTTGCTTGTTTGAAAGGGTGTAAAAAGAATAAATGTGGTTCCTGGATATAGCTACACAGATGTGTTTGGTAACATCAGCAGTTGGGTTAAAGGAGCAGCTAGGAGAAACAAAAGCTATTTCTGAGAAGTTTGTCAGGAGAACTATCCCTAAGACAGAAGGTTCTCTACCCAGACTTCACATTAGAGTCCCCTGGGAACTATTTAAAATACTTCTCAATAACATATGTAGGAATAAATTTTAATCCAGGTGAAAAACCTCATACTCCCCCGAACTGCAAGACATTGAAGACAATATAAACAAACGCGTGGAGAAGTATACCATGCTCATGGATTAGAAGGCTTAGTATTGTCAAAATGTCCGTACTACTCAAAGCAGTCTACAGATTCAGTGCAATGCATATCAAAATACCAATAGCATTTTTTCACAGACCTAAAGCAATTCCAAAATTTGTATGGAAGTCAAAAAGACCTGGACTGGCCAAAGTATTCTTGAGTAAGAATAAAACTAGAGGTATCACAATCCCAGATACGAAGAAATAGTATGAAGCTACAGTAATCAAAACACTATGGTACTGGCACAAAAATAGGCACAGATCAATGGAACAGGGTAGAGAACCCAGAAATAAACCCATTCCTGTATGGTCAGTTAATCTATGACAAAGGAGGCAAGAATATACAGTTGGGGAAAGATAGTTTCTTAGAATGAAACTGGACCACTTTCTTACACCATACACAAAATAAACTCAAAATGGAGTTTTGACCTAAATGTGAGACCTGGCTCCATAAAACTCCTAAAAGAAAACATTGGAGGTAATCTCCTAGACATCGGCCATAGCAGCATTTTTCTAGATATGTCTCCTAAGGCAAGGAATGCAAAAGCGAAAATAAACTACTGGGTCTACACCAAAATAAAAAGCTCTGTACAGTGAAGGAAACAATCAACAAAGTAAAAAAAGGCAACCTACTGAATAGAAGATATTTACAAATGATCCGTCTAATATCCAAAATATATAAAGACTCATCACTAAAAAAATTCCAATTTAAAAATGAACAGAGGACCTAAATAGACATATTTCCAAAGAAGACCTACAGATGGCCGACAGGCATATGAAAAAATGTTCCAACATCACTAATCAGAGAAATGCACATCAAAACCACAATGAGATAGCACCTTATGCCTCTTTGGATGACTAAAATCAAGGACAAGAAATAATAGTTGTTGGCAAGGATATGGAGAAAAGGGAATCCTCATGCGTTGTTGGTGAGAATGTAAATTGGTGCAACCACTGTGGAAAATAATATGGATGTTCCTCAAAAATAAAAAACGGAAATACCATAGGGTCCAGTGACTCTTCTGGGTGTTTACTCAAAGAAACAACAACACTATATCAAAAGGATAAATGCATCCCTATGTTTACTGCAGCATTATTTACAATAGCCAAGATATGAAAGTAAGCCAAGTGTCCATCGACAGATGAATAAAGAAGATATGTTGACAATGGAATATTACCCATAAAAAAAAAGAATGAGGTAGTACCATTTGTGACAACATGGACAGACGTAGTAGGCATTATGCTAAATAAAATAAGTTAGACCAGGAAGACAAATACCATGGGATTTCACTTATGTCCAGAATCTAAAAAACAAAAAGAACAAAACACAGACATGTAATGTAAATAGAATAAATTGGTGGTTGCCAGAGGGAGGTAGATAGGGAAATGGATGAGTAAAATAGATGAAGGGGATTAAGAGGTGCACGCTTCCAGTTATAAAATAAATCGTAAGTAATGGAGATGAAAAGTACACCATAGGGCATATAGTCAGTAATTCTGTAATAACATTGTATGGTGACTACACTTATTGTGAGCATTGAGTGATGTATAGAATTGTCAAATCAATATGTTGTACACCTGAAACTAATATCTTGTAAGCCAGTTGTACTTCAGTTATAAATAAAAACAAAAATATGTACACCAGGAAAAATAATAAAATAAAATGCAGTTGCGTAGGTGGCCCCCATCTTTGACCCATTAAATCAGTATTACTGTTGGTGGGGCCAGAGCATCATTGCTCTTTAAAGGCTCCCCAGTTGATTCTAATGTGCAGTTAGATTTGAGAATTGCAGATCTCTAAGGGTAAGCGTGAGTGGGAATCAATGATATGAATTTGATAGGATTGGTTACCAGGCTCCTTATTTGTTCAGCAACTTGCATATTTTGTTAATATTTCAACACATCTCTATTGATATGTTTAACTTCATTCAGCAAGTAAATTTTAAGTTTTTGACGATAGTAGCAGAATAGGGAATTTATGGTGAGTGGAATTTATGATTCCTAATTAATAATGCCTATCTGGCTCCCCGCCTGCACTTCCGGTCTCGTCTTTTGTTTTGCTGCCTGTCTCTGCAAATCGGCCACTTTGGTCTTGTTTTAGTATTAACCTAACACAGTAAGACTTTCTTTCCTACCAAGTGCCATTTCCCATTTTTCCCCTACCTGAGTCTTCTGTCCTTAACTCTTCCCTCCCCACATCCTTCATTAACTCCTACACCCCAAGACTGCTTTCTTTGAATATGCCCTTGATATTTCTTTGGACCGTTTTCCTCCTTTGTAATTTTCTATTTGTGTGTGATTATTTGCCTGTTTGACTCTGTGTGGACGAAGCTCTTTAAGAGCAGGGATCAGCCTGTTTTTACCCACCGTATTTCTAGCATCTAGGACAGCACTTGAGATACGGCATATGTTGAGTGAATGAATAAATGAAAGTGCAGAGTAACTGGACAAAAATTCCATTAGTTATATGTGTCTACAGAACCAAATAAAGAATAGGAGAACTAATAGGAGCTCGAAGGCTCCTGAGGCTGGAGATAGTGTCGTGAACAGGAACAGTCAGGAAAAGCTTTGGAACGGAGGTAGGAAAGGGAATAGTTGTCATTTTGGGGGGTGAACAGGTTCAGTAGCCAGACATATTTATTTGTTAAGGGTATAGCAGTCATGCTGGGGAAGTGCAGGCTTTAGATTGGCGTTACATTGTGGGCTTTAGGATTGACTTTCCAGGTAGTTGAAAGCAGTGAAAATCTTAGAGGAAGGATCATAGTCCTATTTTAAAAGATGATTTTGGCATTAGTGTAGAGGCTAAAGTGGAAGAAAAAGAAGCAACTGGAAATACTAAGTGTGAGAAAAGAATAGGTTATGGGTTTTATCTTACAGCTTTCTGGAGTGTAGTTTTGAGGATTCTTCTGGAGCCTCATCTGGTCTCTCCCATGTTTGCTCTGGGTTCGGAAGGGAGAGAATTGGTGCTGGCTATTTGTCATTCCTATTTGTGGGGTGGATGGATGGTAAGGAGTCAGTGTGAGAAAACTTGTGGTGGAGAGGGGCAGGGCACCTGGGTGGCTCAGTCATTAAGCATCTGCCTTCGTCTCAAGTCATGATCTCAGGGGCTTGATATATCGAGCCCCTCAGCGGGAAGCCTGCTTCTCTGTCTCCCACTCCCCCTGCTTGTGTTCCCTCTCTTGCTGTTTCTCTGTCAAAAAATAAATTTAAAAAAGAAAAAACTTGTAGTGGAGAAATAATAAAGAGCAGTTATTTTGTAGTGAAACCGTTGTCAGATGGTAGCAAAATTCATTGACTTAAATAAGGTACTTGTGACTTTGCTGGATTGTTTTGGTTTTTTGTGGGTTTTTTTGTTTTGTTTTGTTTTTTTTGAGATGGAGATAATCTAAAGTCCAAAATTGGCAGGGAAACCAATTGTTTGTTAATTTTTTGATGCTTATTGGTAGCAGATGAGTCTTAGGATAAATTTCTAATACTTAGAGGAGTGTATATTCAGGATATTTATATGAAATTTTATAAGGAAGGCAGTGTTATGGAATAAAAAAGGCAAGACCACTGTACCCAGGAGTTAAGGAGAGACAAAATTACAGTAAAACATTTGGAAAATCACTAAGTATCTGCATTTCATTTTTGTCATCTGTAAAACAAAAGAAACTGGAGTATTTTCTAATTGGAAGAACCAATAGAACATGGTTACCTACTATTTTTTGGTCTGGACTTACCTCACAGTTTTTATAAATAAGACACATCCTAATACATAAACTAAGGAAAAAATTATGGTTAACTTTTTTTATTAGTTATTTCTGGTTTTAATTTTTGAGGAAATAAAATGCACAAAGATTTATCAGTGTTCTTTGCTAATGACTGGCCTTGCCAGAAGCTTAGGCTTACTTGGTGGTTAAACTCACCAGAAAGCATTGGCAAAGCCAGAATATCCATGGCAGTATCCTGAAGACCTTTCTGTGATCCTGGTGGGCACCTCTTCTCAGAATTTTCCAGGTGAGAATCACCTTACATGGCCTGTGATGCAGAACTTTAGGGAGGTCAGTTCAGTAACTTGTCCATATGCTGAGATGGGCTCTCCAGATAACAAACAACTGAGACACTGCTTGTAGCTTTCTCTGCTGTTCATCCCACAAGTGGGTAGATGGTCTGGTTTTAAGTGCCTTAATTATTGTTGTACCTTCTGTCCGGTTGCTAGTATCTAGACCCTCATCAGAAAGTTTCTTCTCCAACTGATTCTGTTTACCTTCTTCCCAAAATTGACAAAAACAAAAAATTACTGATACTAAAGGATAATAGATTAGAGAGACTCCTTAGTCCATTTACTCCTAAACTCTCTTCTTTACTGATCAAGTGGCCCCAACCAGAATCTGTTACTCAGTGATTTTTGAATGTACCCAGGAGGAGAGCCCTGGGAAACTCCGAGCCAAAATTTGAAGTTCGACAAACTATAGCAACAGTGTTATATATTCTTTTTCTTAGTCCTCATTTTCTGCTTTTTTCATTTAGTATTGATTTTTTATATATAAATATTTAATCTGTGACTTAAAAAAAATTGTAAGCCATCTCATCCTTTGTAGAGCACAGGAAGGAGAATAATGGTCAGATTTTTTTTTGAAGTTCCAAATCTGCTCATTTAAACATTAGTTTCATTTCCACTCTTTACTTTGAAACATTGAGGTCTTTTCTCTTCCTCTCTTCAACCGTCATTAAAGTAATTTATGGAATTGATTTTATTGGTTAGAAGATGATTAGCCATGGCACAGCACTCACTTTATTAAGAATTTTCTTAAAACATCAAGTTTTCCTGTTTTTCAACTTTTAAAAAAATTTTACTTCAGTATGGACTCTTAAGTACATTTAAAACTTCATGCTGAGTATATCTAAAATATTGAAGATTTTAAACAGTTTCTCAGTACATAGTATGCATGGATTCAGACTGGATTCTTGCTGTCACCATATGCCAAAGATAGGATAATGATGTCTTCCCTAAATGCTTTCAGTCACCAAGCAGGGATACTCTGTAGCCAAGTTGAGTGCAAGACTATGTATAATTTCCCGGTAAGTACCTGGGTATCCATTTGTGACAGATGTAGCTTGATCCTGTTATTTTCCTATAGGGGTTTTCAGGGTCCTTGATTGGCCTGCCAGACTGATTTTAAATTCTGAAGTGATATTTTCCCTTAAGAGAGTACATTTAACAGGAAGTATTTATTGGTTGGGGGAGAATTCTATGGAGAAGATTAATGGGTCTCTGATGTTAGAGACAGGGATAAAACACTGTCTTAAGGCAGATTAACAAGGAGATTGGCATTCCCTATGGAAGATCTTTCATTGGCTTAGCGAATTCTCCTAATATGAGAACCTAAGCAAATGGAGTATTTTCCAGATCTTAATTTCTTTTCATTTTCTTTTTCTCTTTTTAGTATAACACCTGCTCACCACCTAATATCAGTTAAGGAGACAGAATTAACTTATTTCAGGCTGCTTATTTGTTTTAAATATAGATCAGTCATGGATTTTTTCCATTCAGAAGATTCAGGTGTAATAAATTCTAGTTCTGTCATGTGGAATATGAATCCCAGGGAAAACAACAAACAACTGGGCAAAGACTGAGCAGCTAGTCACAGACTGTAAGGAGTAGATGTTGGAAGTCTCCAGACTCTTACATTGTAATGAGGGCTAATTTAATATGATTAACCTCATTCCAGATACCCATTGGTGCATATAAACTGAGTTTACAGAGCTGTGTGCTATAGATAAGTGTAGATATATAGCATACACTATGTGTGTGTGTGTGTGTGTGTGTGTATATGTATATATATATTATAAAATACAAAAAATATCTAATAGATCTGTATCTCAAAACTTTAAAGGAGAAAAGGGTGTGAGCTAATATGTTTAAGTTGTGATTTGGGGGACAGTTTGTTACATAGCCATATGTAACTCAAATACACACACACACACACACACACACCCCTTACATTTCCCAAACATAGAACTAACTTGATGAGTTTTAAAGCCAGAGGGTGTGATAATGGTAATAGTTGAAGGTCAGTAGTAGAATTCCTTGTTGTATTGGCTATAACCAGTATGTCATTTTTGCTACTTAGGCCCCTTGTTTAATGATAAATTTATTTGCTGGGAATATTACCATTTCACTCTCTTGCCCTTAATTTCTTACTGAAATAAATTTGCATTTCTTTTAGTTTGACAGGAATGCTATCTTTGTTCTTCTGACTTTGGGGTTGAGATATTGTTAACTTTGGAATCGCAAGCCTTACTATCCTAGGAAAATGTATCCATTCTAGTTAATAAGATTTGTTGTTTGTTTTTACTAATATTTGCATAATGTGCAACCTATGGGGAAGTCCCATTGCAATACAGACACTGAAAGTTTTGGATTGCTTTAATATGAGAGACCATATACTTTTTGTAGTCTAGGTTCTGAAGCTGACCACCTATATTTATAGGGTCTTGAGAGCTCAGAATGGTCTTTACATTTTTAAATGGTTGTTACGTAAGTGTGTCCATAATCTTTATTTTTGCCTCTTGGTCTCCAGAGCCAAAAATAGGCACTGTCTGGCCTTTTATATCAAAAGTTGGCTGACTCCTGATCTAAGGGAATACAGTAACTATTGACAGCATTTGATTGAATATCTGAAGAGTTGACTATGAGGTCAGAGGGGTTACTTTAATTAATGAAGATTCACTTCTAGCTTCCTCAGATTAACCTTTATTCTCTCTGGAGTGGATCCGATCAGGATGTATAACCTTAAGGGTTTTGTAGAAAATAGTGAATGTTTTATAATCTGGAACGTGTGTCTTTCTTTCTAGGCATTTTTTTTTTTTAAATTAAAAAAATACTGTATAGTTGGGAAATGTGGGAGGGGTGTGTGTGTATGTTTGTATGTATGTATGAGTTATCTATGGCTGTATAACAAATTATCCTCTAAATATCAACTTAAACGTATTATCTCATACCCTTTTTTCTTTAAAGTTTTATTGAGATGTGATTGACATACGCAGCACTATTAAGGCATATAGCATAATGAGTTGACTTACATATATTGTGAAATGATTACCACAGTAAGTTCTGTCACCTCGTAGAGTTTTTAAAAAAAATGGTGAGGGAAGGCTCTTCCCTTGTGATGAGAACTTTTAGGATTTACACTCTTGTGACTTTCAAATATACCGTGAACAGTGTTAATATATTCATCATGTTGTACATTACACCCCCAGGACTTATTTAACCTTTTAAGTGGAAGTTTGTAGCTTTTAACCACCTTTATCTAGGAAATCTAGGAATGGTTCGATTGGGTGGTTCTGGTTCTGGTTCCCTAATAGAGCCTGTAACAGGATGTTGGGTTGGGCTGCAGTCATCCGAAGGCTTGACTGAGGTTGGGGGTCTGCTTCTCTATGACTTACTTAAATGACTTTGCTGAAGACCTCAGTTTCTTGGTGGCTGGAGGTCTTGGTTGCTTACCATATGAACCTCCCCTTAAGGCTTTATAAGTTTCCTCATGACCATGACTGCTGGCTTCTCACACTGGTTCAAGAGTGAGCAAGGAGGAAGCCACAATGTTTGTATTCTAAGCTCAGAAGTCACTTAAGTCATACTCTGTTAGATGCTTGTCACCAAGTGTAGCCCATGGTCAAGAAGAAGAGACAGTTAACACCGGAGTACTGTTTTACCTGGAAGGAAGTCTGATTGGTTGGAAAGAGTAGACTCTTACCAGGGATGTTGATATTTCATTTGGAGGCCTCCAGGAGAGGTCACATCTTTGGTTTTGAAAACTGCCTTTGCTCTGAACTGGCTACACAGGCCTGTGGAACTCATCTTACTCAAGCCACTCCATTTTATTCTACCCCCATCAACTCAAGGATCTGCCTGAGCTATTGCCAAGCTCCCTTAATAGTTACATTTTCAAATTGGGCTCAATGGATTCAGCTGTGAAGGAGATCGAATAAACCTTTTTAAAAAGACTTATTCCCTCATGTTGGAACATATTCTAAAATATCTCTATTCCGAGAGTACTTTAGAGTACTGATTTTGAATTTAGGGCTAATGTTTAAGATGTCATAGGAGAATAGAAACACAACTTCTCTCAGCCCTGTAATATTAGATGTTGGTAATCCTCTTCATCTTCAAGATAATATTTTATAGAGGCTCAGATTTCAAAAAGTAAGTGAACTATTCTTTTTTTTTTTTTAAAGATTTTATTTTTATTTATTAGAGACAGCCAGCGAGAGAGGGAACACAAGCAGGGGGAGTGGGAGAGGAAGAAGCAGGCTCATAGCGGAGGAGCCTGATGTGGGGCTCGATCCCATAACGCTGGGATCACGCCCTGAGCCGAAGGCAGACACGCTGTGCCACCCAGGCGCCCCTAAGTGAACTATTCTTGATCATAAAATAATTAGGGAATTTAAACACACAGGCAGAAACTCAATTTTAGAATAGATAAGTTTAAAAATAAAAAGCTCTGTTAATTTCTCTGTAATAGAAGGCAATGACAGGGCTGGGTGGAGAGGGAAAGATGGAATTGGACGTGGATATTGTACCTTAGTGGAAATAATATAGGTGACTTACAGAAAAAAGGTAGGATGGCAAAAATCAATAAGAGGAGGCATTTGTGGTGTGTGTGGCCATTCTCAATCATTTTAATTTAGCTATGTTTTTGGATACTGTTCAAGGCATGCTCCACCTTAAATGCTGAATTTGTAGTTTTCCTCGTGGGTAAGTTAAGAGAAGAATCAGACAGCTTGAACATTAACATTCTGAGATTTTGCAAGTTCTAGATGGAATCTTGGCCAGTCATCCCTTATTCTTGTTTGTTCTTATGTAAATCGATATTTGTTGGAGCAGTCGTAACTGTGGGATCTACAAATCTGAAATTGCATGCAGATAATTACTTGTGTGTGCACTTTTTTCTGAGTAGGTTAATAACTTTCCCTCATTCACAAAAGCTTCCATGGAAGACCCCACCCATGTTAAGCACTGAAGAATTTATTTGAGATATAGGTAGTGTTCTTTGTTTCTGTTTGCTTAGCAATTGCCACAGTGAATAAATATATCCCAGGAACACAAATCTGGTATTTTTCTGGGAAAATTTATTACTGTAGGTGACCCATAATTCCCTCTACTAACCCATGCTCTTTTCTCTTTGGGCCCTAGAGCAGCATAATAAAATGCAGATCCGTTTTAAGAAGAATATGGATCATTTGGAAAATTTTTTATTTTTTTAAGGTACTTTTTTTAAACAGTAGACAGGGGCACCTGGGTGGCTCAGTAGGTTAAGTGTCTGCCTTCAGCTCAGATTGTGATCCTGGGGTCCTCATTCTCTCACTCGCGCTCTCTCTTCTCTCTCAAATAGATAAATAAAATCTTTAATATATAATAAAAAGCAGTTGACAGACATATGGTAACATCAGCCACTTCCCTGAAGCTTTAGGTTACATATTAATAAAAGCTAACTATTTTGGAAGGAGGGAGTCCAGTCTGACTTCAGAACTAAAAAATCAGAGTATTTTTAAGTTAATTCAGTTTTATTTTTAAACACTGTATCTATTGCAGTGGTAACTGGTCTAGGCAAGTGTTAAGTGATACATAGGAATAAATCAAATCATACCCTGTTTGCCTGTTCTGGTACATCACTTTCCCATTTTTTAATCTTTCTGAAATAGTAACACATATTAAAATTGTTGACATCTCAGTTGGTGTTAGAAAGTGGGAAGTGTAAAAATTTCCCTTTGACACCTGGTAATATTAAGAAAACATGACATCACTTGGGGCTTGGAGTAGATGAATAAGATTTGTTTTAGTTAGGCAGTGACCCTTCTATTGTAAGCTGGGGGAAATGTTTAGGAGTCTTGATTAGGCACTTAACCTGGTTGTTACTGTGTGTTAAATGCAACCCAGGTTCTTGAGAAAATTACTAGTTATCTCTTAAGCCTCTTTATTCATCTGTAAAATAAAGGAAATTATTTATTACTATGAAAAAACAATAGATCTTCCTTGACTTATGATGGAGTTACGTCCCAGTAAACTCACTGTGAGTTGAAAATATCAGGTCTACAGTGCATGTAACCTGTAACCTAACCTGTGGAACCTCACAGCTTGGCCTAACCTTCCTTAAATGTGCTCAAAATACTTAGGTTAGCTGGCA
Source organism: Ursus arctos (assembly GCF_023065955.2). Taxonomy (NCBI): domain Eukaryota; kingdom Metazoa; phylum Chordata; class Mammalia; order Carnivora; family Ursidae; genus Ursus; species Ursus arctos. The sequence goes on along the minus strand of NW_026622808.1, from coordinate 52,571,758 downwards.
GTTGGGCACAGTCATCTAACATATAGCTTTTTTTAATGGGATGTATGTATTTTATAATAATATCTCACATAAGGAGCACCTAGTGGCTCAATTAAATGTCTGACTCTTGGTTTCAGCTCAGATAATGATCTAGGCCCATGAGATGGAGCCCCACATTGGGCTCCGCACTGGGTGTGGAGCCTGCTTAAGATTCTCTCTCTCTCTCTTTCCATCTGCCTCCCCTTCCTCTCCCTCCCAAAATAAAAATTAATTAATTAATTAATTAAATAATACCTCATGTGATTTGTTGAATTCTGTCCTGAAAGTGAATAACAGAATGGTTGTCAGTGTATCGGTGGTTTACCCTTGTGACCACGGACTAACTGGGAGCTGCATGTGCAGCTGCCCAGCATCACAAGAGAGGATCGTACCACGTGTCACTAGTCCTGAAAAAGATCCACATCCAAAATTGGAAGTATGGCCTCTGCTGATTGTGCATCACTTTTGCACCATCGAGTATACCACTGTAAGTTGGGGACCCTCTGCACTTTGTAATTGAACAAAAGAGTATCGAGCTTACTTGAGCAACCTCTGCAGGTATTCTCCTGTCTATTGACATTTTTGGAAGGCATTTGTAATCATGTAACTACAATAAGATTACCCTGAGAATTGTAATTAATAAAATGTTTAAACTCATTACCCTATTATTGGCTACTAACAGCGCTTTTTGGAGTTAACTTTTATTACTAGACAAAAAAGGAAACAAACCATAACTTCCTTTAGGATAACAGAATACCACCCCCCCCCCAAAGGCTCCAGTCCTCACACTTCAGTTCTTTGGTGAGGCAGATGAAACAGAGAGAGAAAATTCTCTGAAAAGTTAGAAATTCAGTGAATATGAACAGGGAAAACAAGCAAAACCAGAGAAGTTTCTGTGATTAAATAAATGTGGACTCTTTGGGTAAAGACAGAGTTAACGTGGATTTAATGTATGATTTTTAGTCTTTGATGGTTAGTGTCTATTGTGAACCTTGAGGAGGATATTGAGACATTTTTCTCAAATGTATTTCTTTGAGAAACCTCTACTTTTACCTCTTGGCAACTGCTCTAGGTTTCTGTGAAGTCACATTTTGACTACAAGCCCAGGCTAGGTCTTCAAAAGTTTGAAAATCCTGTTTATTCCTTACAGTCCACTTGGATCTTGGACTGTAGATTTTAATGGTTAGTCCTGATATGTCCTCACCCATTTCCCTACCAATTAAAAATTTATTTGCTACCTGCCATTTGAAAGGAACAGCTTTGGTCTTGATTTCCTGTATTTGTCATTCCTGTGAGATATCTCCTACTTAATAGGATGAAGATGACTATTGATGTGTTCATGTCTTTTTCAAGTTTTTCTAGATTTTAGGTTTGGGATGTGTACATATATTGAGATAACATGGCTGTGACTTATTACTAAGAACAGTTAAGTATAATTTTTAAATGTATTTTTTATGTTTGATGGATTTATTGCAGTAATAACTCATTTAAAAGAACAAGTTTCTTGAAAAGTCGTTTGGAGAAGATACTGGATGAGTGGTCAGATACTGAGTGCACAATACCCTGCTTCTGAAACAGTTGTATTCTCAATTCTAGCCTGTTATTTTATAAGTGAAGTGCGTTCCAGGCTCCTTTACTGGCCCTTTTATTAGCGGGGAGGAGCAGTGGGCCGGTGCTAAGGTAGCAGAAACAGCACTGCTGTGGCACGGCCTGGAGGGGCTTGGAGCCGCTCTGCCTACTTCTCCAGGGAACCTCATTGTAATCGACTAAAACAATCAGAAAAAGGTGAAATTATTTTCCATGTAGTATTTAATAATGTGAGAAACATAGGATATAATTTTTAAAAGCTACTCTTTTTTTTAAAAACACTGTTTGGCTCTGGGCAGATTTACTTACCTGGAAAATTGACTTATTACCACTGGTACTCAGTAAATGTAGTGTGGCAGTGAAGGCTTGCCTTTTCTTCTTGTTGCAGTATTTATGTAGCAGCAGTCCTCTGAGGCATATATTGATATGAAACTTAGGGAAATATTCTTCCATTTTTACTAAAACCAAAATTTTTAAAACTTGAATCATGTATGCAAAATTGTGTGTGAGTGTGAAAACCAAAATAAGTCTTCTATACTTGTCTCCCCAAGTGTTTTGCTGGTCCAACATTTTATCCTCAACCCTATGAGAGGAATGTAGGACTGGTCTTTTCTTTTTAACCAAGGCTGACAGTTCTTGTTGTAAGTTATTCTGCAAATTAATAAAAGAACCAGAGCTAAAATTCCATTTTCTTAACATCTAGGAATCTTTTCACTACACCAGTTATATTTAGATTAAGAAATAAAAGAAGCAGATTGTCTCCATTAATATTGCTATTTTGTGAAATCTTATTGTCTGATCTCAAATCCATTATTCCAGTTTGTTGAACCTCTTCAGAATTTCATTCTATCACCTAAAGTGGTAGCTCTCTTTTCCAGTCATGTTACCTGTCTACTGTGTCTGTATCTTATCCACTTATTTTTATAAACCTTTATATATAGTATGTACACTCTTACTCATCTGGGTCAATTGGGTAATTTGAAAGAGTTCATAGTAGTTTCTTAAAGCTGTTTAGTTCAGAGTCAGAAATGCTTTATTTCATTACTCTGTGCCAAAATCAGACAAGTAGTCATCTTTACGTCATTCTCTTCTGAGTTCTTATATATTCTATATCAGTTAAAACATTAACACATTCTCTGGGCATGCAACCCAGCAGGCTTCTGGTTTATTTATATTTAATGCAATTTAAACACAAAAGTAGAGACAATAGTCTCCTTTCCCCTCATCACCCAGCTTCAGCGTTACCTCTTGGCAAACCTTTTGATCTTCACTAATATTATAAAATCTTACTCTTTCTTGTAAAGCCACCAACTGCACTTGTATAAAAGTGCATCCTGGGCAAAAAGTTAGCTGAACATCATCAGTCTTTGGGGAATTGCATGTTAAAACCACATTGAGATACTACTGTACACCCACTAGAATGACTCAAATTAAAAAGACTGACAGTACCAAGTGTTACTGAAGATGTGGAGCATCTGGAATGCCCATACTTCGCACAATCCCTTTGAAAAATAGTTTCGCAGTTTCTTATAAAGTTAAATACTTGCCATAAAGTTTAAATATATACCTGCCGTAGAAATTTTAGCCAAGGTGGGCACCTGGGTGGCTCAGTCGTTAAGCGTCTGCCTTCGGCTCAGGGCGTGATCCCGGCGTTATGGGATCGAGCCCCACATCAGGCTCCTCCACTGGGAGCCTGCTTCTTCCTCTCCCACTCCCCCTGCTTGTGTTCCCTCTCTCACTGGCTGTCTCTATATCTGTCAAATAAATAAATAAAATCTTAAAAAAAAAATTTAGCTAAGGGAAATGAGAACATGTCCACACGAAGACTTGTACATGAATGTTCATAGTAACCTTAATCATGATAGTTGAAAATTGGCAACAGCCCAAATGTCCATCATTAGGAGACTGGGTAAACAAATACAGCACCAGGGGTGAATCTCCGAATATTATATTAAAAATAGCTATACACAAGTGAAGAATATATGCCATATAATTTCACATAAATTTATGTGAAACTCAGATTTAGTCCATAGTGACAACGAATTGGTGGCCTCCTGGAGCTCGGAGTGCGGGTTGTCTGGAAGGGGAACACAAAGGAACTGTGATTGGGGATGATTACTGCTGTATACATTTGTCAAAACTTAAACTGTACTCTTAAAACTATGTGCATTTTGTCTTATGTAAATTGTACCTTCTTAAAATGTATCTTAGGCAAAAGTTGTTCCATTTAGCAGACCACAGCACCTATTACTCTTCCTACCTGCCTCCCTTGTTTTTTTTTGGATGGCAGGTGATCAGGCACCTGTAAGCAAGTGGAGAGTCATTTTGGAGGTGCCGCTAGTTATTTCTTCTAAAGCCGTGGACAGAGCTGCACAAAGGGGACAGGAGGGGCTTCTTTGTTTCCTACGCCACGGGCTATTTACTCTTTGGAACATGCGTTCAACTTTGGCTTTTGTACCCTTTTCTATTTCCAGTTTCTTCCAGAGCCTGAAATTTGCCCCCCCCCCATGCCAGAAAAATATGTTTTATGTTTTAGAGAACATTTTCTAAATAACTGGAATCCATCATCATTCCTCCTGGCAGTTTTGCCTCTGGCCACAAAATGTTTTGATGATCAAGTATGTCTTCAGAACGCAGCAGTTTTCTGTTAGTAGAAACATTAGATTAGTGAGTACATTTGGAGAAAATGAACTCTCTAGGGCTCCCACTTGCTTAGACATCACCCAGTTGCTGTTAATAGTTGTGCTGTCTGGAATGTAGCACTGATTGTAATAGGATGTAATGATTTATCACTTTACATGACAAGTGAGTGTTTTATTCCCTTTTTAGCTAGGCTGTAATGGTTTTGGGTCTAGTGCTTAGGAATGTAAAATAGTTCTAGGAACAGTTGATCCCAAAACCTTCTGGACTTCAATGGCTCAGAAAAGGGAGGGCTCTTCAAAAGAACTGAACCTGAAGAAGGAGCTCCTGGTGGCCAAAGCTGGGACAGTTTGAGCAACAAAATAAATAATGGTAGTATTGGGGTTTATTTATTTTTAAAGAGTTTATTTGAGAGAGTGAACCAGAGAAAGAGAGCACATGAGCAGGGGCAGAGGGAGACAGAGAAGCAGGCTCCCTGCTGAGCAGGGAGCCCAGCACCAAGCTCGATCCCAGGACCCTGAGATCATGAGCTGAGCCTAAGGCAGACGCTTAGCCGACGAACCACCCAGGCGCCCTGGTAGTATCAGATTTTAACCTATAGAAAAAAAGTAAGTACTGTGAATTCATACTGATAAATGAGAGAGAAGAGACCACTCTTACCTACGGGGAGAATTCCAGTTAATAAATACAGAAGGAAAGAAGGAACTAGAAAACCACCATTAAGGCAAAAACAAAATAGTAATTTTTGCACAATCCACATTTGGATGCTGAATTTAGTGGGTGAAAGTTTGAGGAGAAACTGCATATTTTTATAGATAGTCTCAAGATATCTCTTTTAAGATGTTGATTTAAAAGACAGTAGCTTTAGAGAAACCTGACAGGCACCACCCTAGCCAGGTGGTTATGGTTAACATCACAAATACTAAGACTTGAAAACACGAACCCTTTGATACAGTGTGTGCAAGAGGACATGCGTCTTGGCTATGGTGTTGTCAAAATGTATTGAACTCATTTTGATCATGAGAAAATATCAGACAAACTGAAAATGAAGGAAATTTCTACAGAATAAGTGACCAGTACTCTGTTCAGAGCTATCAACAGCTGTCAAAGACAGGAAACTGAGGAACTATTGAGAAGTAACAACAATGCAATGTGGGGAGCCCAAACAGGATACTGAAAGAAGAAAGGACATTGGTGAGACAAGGAGTGAGAATTAAAAAAAAAAAAAAAAAGTGTCCAGAGGCACCTGGGTGGCTCAGTGGGTTAAGTGTCCCACTCTTGATTTTGGCTCAGGTCATGATCTCAGGGTTGGGATGGAGCCCTGTGTTAGGCTCCGTGCTGGGTGCGGAGCCTGCTTGAGATTCTCTATCTCCCTCTCCGCCCCCTCCGACCACCCCCAGCTTGTGTGTGCACACTTACTCCCTCTCTAAAAAAAAAAAAAAATGTCCAGTTTAGTTAACAGTATTGTACCCTGGTGTTAATTTTTTGGTTTTGATAGTTATGTTTATGTAAGAAGTAAACATTAGTAGAAGCTGGGTGAGGAGTATATGCTAATAACTTGGTATTATTTTTGCAACTCTAAAATTAGTTAAAAATGAAAAGTAAAACTTATTTTCAGACTTCTGAAACAAAGCATTTGAAAAATCTCTTATCTTTGCAAGTTAGTGAATCATATTTTCAGCGAATCTTTGAAGAAAGTGAAGTTATAGCAGTTTGGCTTAAGAGGGGAAAAAGTCCATTTCAAGCAAAGATATTTAAGAGTCATTTTTGGAAACCTACAGGATCCTTACCTTTACGTTGTTGGCATCTTATTACAAGGTGTGCAGGTTAGCTTACATCGATGCCAAATGCAGGTACTTGATTTGGAGTGGAGTGCCAACTTGAGAAGTTCTTGTATTGGAATAGTGCAGATACTTGCATGTATGCACTATATCATCTCAGTTTATACAAATACCCCTTTATAAGCAAAGGATTTAGATAAATCTGTGTAATTGGAGAGCTTGCGGGTAGTTGGAGAATCCCACTTGATGCCACAGGACTTAGTCTTGTGATAATGTGGTTCCTGTAAGGCTAAGTAAGCAGACTTACTAATTGTGCAATGCTTTGAGAAGTCATTTGTTATTACCCATAGATCTTTTTACTTTGCTAGAGAAACAGAAAAGATCAAGAGCATTCCTTAGGCTTGACTTCCTAAGAATTTGTACCAATTCCTTGGCCCTAGATATTTAAAAATAATAGACATTGTACAACACAATGCCAGAGGCTGCTTTCTTCCTACCTATATAGTTGTGAGTGTAGGTTGGATATGTTGAAATAGTTGGGATATTTGAGGTAGGAAAGGTGAAGGGGCATATATGTAATGTGGTGAAGGGGCATATATGTAATGTAGTGAAGGAATGGAAGAGAAACATTTCTTTTGCAAATGCACCTCCTTGATTAACAGATTCAGAGACCTGTTTTTTTCAGTCCTCATGTGCTGCATCTTTAAATATTATGGCTATTCTTTCCTGGAATCAATCAGTCAGTGTCTCTCTCTCTCTCTCTGTCCCATTCTCTTTTGTTACCCTCACTTTCACTGGCTTTAGTTCACTTTCCTTCCTTCTTGAGGTTTTACTGGGAGGGCAGTGTGGGTTAGTGGAAAGAGCATAAACTTGGGTTACACTCTACCAGGTCTGGCCTTCTGTTTAATGTTGGACCTTCAGGCTTTGGTTCCTTCAGTGACTTCAGAAAGTTGTGAGAATTTGAGATGATACATGCAGGACAGGCAGCACAGTGCCTCTTCTCAGGATGCGTTTCATTGCCGATTACTGTTCTTGCTTCTTTCCTCCCCTCTTTGAAACTGGGAGCTGTTCTGCCCCTGGGGTAGGTATTCATATTCATTGAGAACCTACTGTGTCCTAGGCTTTTGCTGGGGAATGGCAATATAAAAGATGAGTTGGACAAAGTCCCTCAGTTCTGAGGCCCAGAGAGAATGTTAGGTACAGTATTATAATAATAAAGTCTTGTGTTACATGCTGATACAGCATCTGCTGTCTGCACCGCACCGTACAGAGGACATGCATTCCTGCAGCCAGCATTAACGGAGCTACTGGTGGAAACAAGTAATGATTTTGAAGCATTTTAAAATTTAAAATGACAGTATTGCTTCAGAGATGTTCATCATCTAGTAAGAAGAGACAGATAAAGAGTGGTATTATAATGTAGAGTATTAAGCAGCAGAGGTAAATCAGGGCGGTTTGGGAACCCTGAAAATCTGGCCACAAGCTGGTATGAGCCAGGAGAATTTGCAAATGCGGTGGCGTTTGGTCTGGGTCTTCAAGTAGTATGGGTTTTGCACATGAATTATGGGGAAGGACATTTCAGAAGCTAAGGGATCAGTAGATGAGCAAGCACAGCAAGTGGTAAGAGGTCTCTCTGGAAAGAGCTGAGCTGAAGTACGCGTGGCTTGAGCTAGACCTCAGGAGCAACCTGAGGTGGTGAGTGGAGGAACGGTGAGCTTGAGAGGAGTGTTGGAACTGAGTTGTGGGGAGCCCTTCACGTCAAGTTAGGAGTTTTACTTCTGTAAACCACTGGCAGGGGCAGAGCTTTTGGACAGAGAAATAGAAAGTTAAACTTTCTTTTTCAGACCTTGGTCTCAATAGTGTCGTGTGAGATTAACTAGAGGGAAGACTGAAAATTACTGGTAGGTCACTGAGGAGGAAGTTGCTTTAGGTCCTGAAGTAGAATGGGGGAAGACGGTGAAGATGTAGAAGTGAGGTAGGATAGATGAGGCAAGTGGCCTGTGTTCGGAGGTAATGGTAGCATGTGAAGAATGAGGAGGAGGAGAGAATATACCAGAATATTCCCAGGAAGGTGTTCTGAACACAGTAATAACAAATGTTTGACACTGAAAACATTAGGCAGCACCCATTGTGATAGATTTGTATGACACCAGTTTGCCACACTTAACTGCTAGGAAAATTCTGAGAATTTTACTCAAGTTAAAAAAAAAATACTTATGGGTAGGGGCTGTGCACAGAATTAACTTTTTATATAGAAATGTTAATGTAACGTCCTTAACATCACTTTCTTTGGCCCTTCAGAATTAAAGGGATTCATCCTAGAAAGAAGTGGCTATCAATGTTTCCCAGCAAGGGTTTTCTTTATCTAAAGCACGTACTGATACTTGCCTGACTCATTTCTTAGGCACTAAGATAAGGTGCCTACTTAGACCTGCTTGGGTGTGATACCTGGCTGCTGATAGTGCATCTCAACATGTTCTCATCTTTATTTAGGTTTCTGTTCTTATTCAGATACTTCTCATGATTTTCTGGTTATTCCTAGAAATGTCGTTCACGTAGAGCAAATAGGACCGGACAGTGAGTTCAAAGATTCACTGTACTGTCGAAGTTGATGCCTGAAGTCCCGCCTGCACCCTGTGCCATACTGCCCCACACTCCGCTTGCAAAACAAAATCATAGTTATCGAGTTGAAGGAATTCTCCGACTCCAGTGCTGGTTTCTCTAGCTGAGAGCTACTGGTGGTTTCAGAGTCCTCATCTTCATTCACATCTAATTTTTCAACCGTTTGAAGTAGTGAGATACCCTAAAATTTCCCTTCGCTTACTGGAAATAAAAACCGTGATTAACCTGAGGTGCCTGAAAATCTAGATGGCCTTAGTAGTTGAAATTGTGTAGAGACCATCAAATAGTCTTCCTCTGGCATCTCTTTGGCAATGGATCAGACCGGTCTCATGGCTATACAGAAGTTGCTTTACATTGTAGCTTGGGTTTTCCCCTTGGAATAGGTGCTACACATTGAAATGATGTTACGTAGATCTGAACAGCTGGCGCGTTCCTGACCAGATGTGCGAGGCTTGGCTGTGTATGGAATCACCAAAGACCTGTATTTCGTATCAGTGTAAATGATATATTTTATACTGGGTAAATCCTTGTGTTGCTATGCAGTACAGAACTTTAATAAAATCATTGCTCAGTGTTTGAGAAGAGTGATCATGCAACTTTATAAAAAGTAACTGTGAATATATTCAAAGTTCTTCGGATTCTTCTTACTAAATCCCCCTCTCTAATAAATAAATCCCAACAACTCAAATGATGAACACATTACACATATTTTTGGTGGGTATCTTGATAAAATTTTAACAGAAGTGCTGTTGTAATCTGGGCTCTTTTCCCATGTTTGTAAATATTTCTACTTCTCTATATTATATTCTTCTACAACCACTGGTTTTCACCTGGGAATGGTTTTGCCTCCTAGAGAACATTTGGCAGCATCTGGAGAAATTTTTGCCTATCAGAACTTGGGGGTGGGGTGCTGCTGGCACGTGGAGGGTAGAGGCCAGGGATGCTAAGTATTCCTCCGTGCTTAAGCACAGCCCTTACAGCAAACAGTTCTGAGGCCCGAAATACCAACAGTGCTGAGGCTGAGAAAACCCCGCAGTAGACAGCCTTCCAAAGTGATGGGAGGCTTTAAGTTTTGATTACCAGTGATTGAGGAAACCCCTTATAACATGATAGTTTGACCAGTAACTAGCTTGTTTGTTAGAACTGTTATTTTCTAGTGTGTACGTTTTTGTTTTGTTTTTAAGGATTAGATTTGAAGGAATCCTTAAAGATTACCTTAATTAAGCCCAACCCTTTAATTTTACAGGTGAGAAAACCAAGACCTGAAGGAAGGTTACTGACTTGTAAGACCTCATATTCCTTTGAATTATCTAATCATATTTTCCCCTTTGAAGATGTATTTTTTTGTTGCTTTCCAAGTGCCCAGTTTTGTGACGTGAACTGTAATTTCAAAGTGGTTAAATGCATTTTAAATGGGGTCTTTGACCTCTGTAAAGTAATTTGCAGAGTAGATTGGACTGCTTTAGCATAGTGTTTCTTGGAGAGAGAAAGCCTTGGTTCATCATTTGGGTTATTTGCATCTGAAAATGTGGTTTACTTAGAGATCTGTAGTTTCTGTGATTTCCTCTTAAATCACTGACATGATTTATAAGGTAATTTTTTGTGTCTTTTGCAGGAGGAGAGAGAGGTCATATCAGAGTCACTACACCAGCAGTATAGTTTGTACCTCACGATATTTAATCCCGTTTTTAAAAAAGAGGTTAAACGAGTTACTAACAGCATGAACTGAAAACTTGCCTCTACCTTGAGAACAAATACTCTAGTTGTCTTTGTTAAATATTGAATACAGGTGTCTTAGTTAAAGGAGCCTTTAGAGATCACTTACCTCTAATTTCCTTTGCCAGTGAGGAAACGAAAGTTTAGGGAGGGTATGTAACTCATCCAAGGTCACACTGAGTGAGGTTCCAAAATAAATACAGAAAGCAAAAGAGGGGGAGAGCTTAGGCATCTCACTTGTTAAGTCCTATGATCCAGTTTGTGTGACAGAGATCACCCCATAAAACACAAAGGACCCTCACCAGCGATCTGGGCCATTGGAATCTATTGTGTCATATCTTTTCATTTCCTTGGAAAATGAGCATGTATCCACACACATCCCGAGTGCACAGTGCCCTGACTCAGCATATAGTAAGTAAGCACAAGGAAAAAACACGTTCGGTGAATTTGAAAACAAAAGCCAGAATACCAGAGGTGAAACTGGGAGAGGAGACAGCACAAGGCATTCCATGTTTCTGCTCCTTTTCTCAAATGGGGTGTGAGGGGTAGAAGATGCTAGCCCAGAAAGTAGGGATTGGATGCCTGGGTGGGCTTTCTCCTCTAAAAGAGGGGGTGAAGAGAGTTGTGTCTCTGCCGCACCCGCGAGGCTCCCAGACAGCAGCTTCGGATCCTACGCTGCTTCCATCCATTGTGCCGGTGATGCTAAAACACTACTCAGACCAAATCCGCAGCAAGCAAAAGAACCTTTCCAGTCTGACACTGAAGTCTTCTGCTGTAGAATTAAATTTATGTTGAAAATAAGGACTATGGAGGTATCAAAGAGAAATTCAGTTAGCCATCTTCAAAGAAGGTCCAGTTTAAAAACAATTTAGGAAACAGTTTTCCTTACTTAAAGTCAGCTAGTACATTCTTAATCAGTGAGTATGCTTGCTTTTGAGAAATGGCTATGGAAGATCTAAAGGGCATATTTATTATAGGACATTTACTTAAAATATTTGAATGACCATAATAAAAATCCGTTATTTTAGGCACCACAGGGGAGAGGAAATAGAAGGAAGCCAGATTTATAGTCTATGGTTGAAATACTTTAAGCCCACTTCTTGAAAGTTGTTCTGGTGTTTCGTAAGTTTAAATTTTTTCTTTTATTTTCAAACTTTTTAAACCTGCATTTGGAGGTAATGTTGCTTTTCATGTTTCTTTCTTGAAGTTTTGCTGAGGAAGAATTTAAGCTGGAGTTATTTTAGAAGTTGCCTTCTAAAGTGTCTTCTTTCTTTAGCCTATAATAAAATTGCGCAGACTTGCACAGTAAGAAAATTTGGCACAGTTGTAGGATAGCAGTTCTCAAGCTTTTTGGTCAGAAGTTCTGTTGATGAGATTATTATAGATCCCAAGGAGCTTTCCCTCATATTGGTTGTATCTATCTAAAAATATTTTCCATATCAGAAATTAAAACTGAGAAATGTTTAAAACACAAGACTATATACAGTTGACCCTTGAATAACATGGGGGTTACAGGCACCAACTTCCCCTGCCCAACCCCTGCAGTCAAATCTGCATATAACTTTTGACTCCCCCAAAACTTAATTAACTACTAATTGCTTACTGTTATCATTTCTTACTGGTAACATAAACAGTTGTTTAACACGTATTTTGTACATTATATGTTATTACCGTATCCCTACAGTAAAGTAAGGTAGAGAAAACGTTATTAAGAAAATCATAAGGAAAAGAAAATACATTTACAGTACTGTACTATATCAAAAAAGATCTGTGTATAAGCAGTCCCGTATAGTTCAAGCCTGTGTTGTTCAAGGGTCAGCTGTACAAACATACATTTCATTAGATGTCAGAGCAGTGATGTCACATGTCATGTAATCTTTGGAAAGTGAAAAGGCAAGTAACGTTTTCGAATTATTGTGGAAATAATTATTATGGAAAATAAAATTGTTATGGAATTAGTTTTGGCCTTAGTAGGTAGACCCTCCTTGAAAGGGTCTGGAGGAACCCTCCCCCCAGTCTCTGGACCACACTTTGAGAACCATGAGGCTAGATACTCATTGCTAGCAGGTTGTTTTAGAAAATAGGTGTCTTGGGGCACCTAGGTGGCTCAGTTGGTTAAATGTCTGCCTTCAGCTCAGGTCATGATCCCGGGGTCCTGGGTTTTAGCCCTACTTCAGGCTCTCTGCTCAGTGGGGAGTCTCCTTCTCCCTCTCCTCCCTGCTTGTTTTTTCTCTCTCTCTCTCAAATTAAATCTTTATAAGTAAAATCTTTTAAAAAAAATAAAATAGATGTCTTACTTTCAAGACTCCAAACCACCTGTAGCTCCTTTTGCCTATTGAATGTGTTTCTTTCTTCTAGAAAAGTTATATAGTGTCTATACTTAGTGGTTATTTGTAAAGTAAGTGTGTTTTCAGGGCATAAGAGACATTTGAATATTCAAAATGACAATTTCAGTCTATAGAACATTGCTGATTCTGCTTTTTATTAATGATGCTTATGTTAGTTCTGTTGGAGCCAGTTGTTCCTAACCAAGTTGTATTTGGTGAGAGTTTATGTAATACGTAGATACTGTACAGTTGGTCTGGTGGCTTCCCCTAAAGTCATTCTCTTTTAAAAGGAATATCTGCAAAACCAAAATTCTGAAATTCTGATACTGATACGCAGACATATTGGTAGCTATGTTGATGAGGATCCTTAAGGCTGCTGTTGCTGCTGGATAGCGTAGTTAACTTTAGGACGCTAACCCGTGTGAAGGACTTATGTCTCTAGAACCATTTTCTAGGGCAAGGCTTACCAACTTCTTTCATTTGTTAATCTAATCTTGCCGTTTGCTTCCCAGTGTCTGAGGAAGGGTGGTAGACACTGCATCTGGAAAAGTAGTGCTCTGAAATGTGTATATTATTTGAAGGGGTATTATTTTGTTGAGTATCTATGCATTCTGTGTACATGTACTATGATAAGGTGAGTGAACTTCACCTTGTTTAATCTTGACTTCAACTATATTAAATGAGATATGGCCCCATTCCCATTTTGAGTAACTACTACTACTAGCTCTCAGTAGTGGGGCCTACTGTCCACAGGCTGTCCTAACTCCAGAGTCTATGCTCTCCCTGTCAGCTGTGTGTGAAGATGGTGTGTGAAGAAGCTGTATGTGAGACAAAGGGGATGGTTTGGGTTTTTTAAAAACTTGATAGCTGGAGTCAGATTTGAGAGAAAGCTTTAGTTTTCTGGTACAGAGTAGAGTGGTTACCCTGAGTCAAGGAAGAGTACTGTTGGGAAGGAGTAACCTTAGAATGGTAACTAAGACCCCTTGGGTCACTTAATGGCTCATTCTAAAAGATAAGCCAAAGGATTTGAGAAATTTCATGAAGACAAGTATTTACATGAGAGAGGAAAGAACATTTTTTTTACATTTAGGAGAAAGAAGAGATACTGTTTGGGAAGCAGAGAGACATTAATAATGCCATACCATGTATGGTCCTAGCAAAGTTAAGTGATAGTTGACTTCTAAAGTTACCCGTTTTATAATGATGGTTGGCTTCAGTGAAAGGCACAAGGTCATACAGGTTTCTTTTTATCCTGGTGCAGCGTGGCCTGACGTTGTGGCAAGAGCAGCCCTGGGGAAGGCCACGAGTACTGATCTTTCACAGGAAAGCCAGCTAGGTCTAGGAAATGATGACATGGGTCCCAGCTAGCCAGCTGAAAGGGCACCGTGGTCATTGGGACTAACAGTGGGTACAACAGGGTCTTGCGTTTCCTGCATCAGGGAGGAATTGGGTTGGGGATGGTTTCATCTTCCCATAGCTGAGCATATGAGTATTTGTTCAGTGGTCTGTTAAGATAATCAGTCCTTTGAAATAGTGGCAGAGAAAGCAATTACCTAGAAAACTCCCTGGGGATTTACTTTTAAACCAGATTATCTGCTGTATTTCCTCATCTGTTATTCTTCATTGGGCTGGTTGATCATGTTGGTGATTCTTAGTAATTATTCTATTCTATAACACTGCAACAAATACGAAAAGTACGGAAATTTTTAAGAGAGTAAAACCCTTTATTTAAAAAAGTCTCAGCCTCACAATACGTAGCTGAAAGAATACCGCCCTGATCATCTGGAGAGAGTGCTTCTCTTTGTAGTTGTTGACCCTCTCATTTTTTAAAACTGAGAATCTTACTGGCTGTCTAACTTACCTTTTAGAATTGTTGAGGATAAAGTGAGATGATAGTTATTTAAAAAATAAGTATATGCAAAGGGGAAAGAGCCCTAAAAGTGTCCTATTTAACTTTAAATCTGTTCTATACATTTCTAGATTTTAAAAGTTTTCTTTCACCTTTTAAGGTCATGGTCATTGATGTTGGAGCTGGAATTCTAATTTCTGTTTCTGTTCACAGCATTTCTCTTCTGGGTTATTCTTGCTATTAAAAAAAAAATACAGTGGATCAGGAGCTGGTGGGTAAAATGAACAGAAAACAGGTTGTTCTTGTAGGGCCTCTTTTCTGTACTAGTCATCAAAGCCAGGGGCCATTAGTGTGTCTTGGACAGTGTTGTTGACCCAGTGTATACATTGTCTCAGAAGTAAATACAGACATTGCTGTGTTCCCCGCTGGTATGTTTTTGTTTGGGGGCATCATTAATACGAAAGTTCAGTCACTGTTGAGTGGGGTAGAAGCTGTCCTAGCTGGCCCAGGAAATATGTATAGGATGACCTTTTGCACATAGGGACAGGAAAATGGGTCATGTGAAGGTTCCTTTTATATTGCATGTGATCTATCATGACAAATCATGGGCTCTGGATTGGAGTGAGCTAATAGTGGAAAGGCATTCTCAGAACTGTTAAATCCTTGAAGTTGCTAGTTCTTCAACAGATTGCCAAGGCAAGAAAAGGGTTGGGGAATTGTAAACTTCCAGAGAACTTAAGGACAGTATAAGCTGACTTAGTGAAGATGTTTTCTAAGTTTGTAAAGTACCTTTAAGAAAAGAAAAGAAAAAAAGGATGAGTTGATTTTCTGATTCCAGAGCCTTTGGTGAGGGGGTATTTTAATTGGGGAAAGCTGAACATAATCAAGGAAAAGATACAATTTGTTACAGATTCTTCTTGTTCTTTGGGGAGGGGGTATTTTAATTTAGGGAAAGCTGAACATAATCAAGGAAAAGATACAATTTGTTACAGATTCTTCTTGTTTTTTGTTGCCTCAACCACGAGAAAATGGGTTTGTCTTATTGCTTGTTTGGTAGCTGAGATACAGAGAAGTGCATGAGACATGAGTGGTAAGATCTCAGGTTCCCCTGAGTACACAAGCAGACAAGAAAAAGAGTATATGGTGGGAACACTTCTTAAAAATAGGTTTGACTAAAATTAAAAAAAAAAAAAAAAAAAAAGTTTGCCTGTGCTCGCCCAAAGTGGCATGAGTACATATAACAAAAACAATTCAGAAAGATTGTTTTGTGCTGCCATTTCTATTCATTCATTCATGTATGTTCAAATTTTGAAATTTTTCCTAGTCTAAAATGAGGTTGTCCCTACATGAAGATTTGCTTCACTTTTTATGGAATGGACTCTTTTCTGAAATCTCTGGGGGTTTTTTTGTTGTTGTTGTTGTTGTTGTTGTTTGTTTTTTTTTTTTTAAGATTTATTTGTCAGAGGGAGCTAGCGCACAAGCAGGGGGAGCAGCAGAGGGAGAAGCGGACTCCCCACTGAGCAGGGAGCCAAATGCAGACTTCATCCCAGGACCTTGGGATCATGACCTGAGCGAAAGGCACACGCTTAACCCACTGAGCCACCCAGGCCTCCTGAAATATTAGCTATTTTAAATGCAAATACATAGACATGTTTTCCTAATGTCTGTTACTGAAATTTCACAGCAGGTTTTCATTGGTAAATGTTTACTGAAACAGCAACAATAAACCTATAAAATAATTTTAAAACGACTTTTTTCCCATTAAAAGTCTTGAAGAAGATACAGAAAACTTGCTTAGTGTCAACTTTACTCTTTAAGGAAAGGAAACTAGCCCCCCCTGTTTATAACGTTTCTCAGAGTTTTTCATTTGTTTTTTGTTGTTGTTAGTTGTTTGGCTTTAATTTAAGGTTTCAACATCTAAAGCTTAAGCCATGTGCTTTGATCTAATGCTTTCTACTGTATTGTGAAGGCTATTAATTGCTTATTTTAGGTTTGTTAGTTGAGAAACCGGTAATTTTGAAGAACTCAGAGTGGCACCTGCATATTGAAGAATTGACTTTTTGCAACATGTTGAAAGTTGTGTCCGTTAAATGTGCTGTCTGTGTGTTGTATGACACTTAAAAGACACATTAGGCAATGTAAATCTGTGGGAGGTAATGATTTCTTACTGATCCACAGTATCCCATATCATGATAAGGGTTCACTCCTTTTTGAGAATGTTCCACAGGCAGTGGAAAGCATTCTTGCCAGTCCCCCTGCCCTTTTCTCCTCCCTTAAGGACAGTCAAGTAGTCCTTTCAAGAATGAGGCTGGTGATGCTAATGAGGCTACTGGCATTCTTGGGGAGTTGTCTAGGGAAGTTGCAGCCTGGGTTAACCTGGGGTTTTCATCCCTGGTACCCTGGGGCCCGAGTCTCTCACAGACACACACATACACACACAGAAACAAGTCTGGGCTCTTTAGAGGCAGAGAGACTCATTGAGTCTCATTTGCCTTCATAACAGGAGTCCAGAGAGAGTCCAGATAGATCTGGGTGAAAAATCTCAGCTCAGCTACTTCTTAGCCTTAGACAAGTCTCTTTATCTTGCAACTCCTCAGTCTTCTTACTTTGTAAAATGGGGACAGTCCATCTCTCCTGTAGAGACGCTGTGCCCAGTCTCACACATGCTGTGGCCGTCCTGTGATGGCGGCGAAAGGGCTCTGCCTCTGCCTCTGGCACTCCAGCCGCTTCGCAGTATCTCGTCTTGGAGAAGCTGGTGTGGCCTCTGGAGCGGAGTGTGCCGCTCTCCGTGCGGGTTGGACATGCCCATTCTTCCACATGCAATCACAGCACAAGCCTAGGAACAAGGAGGACAGGTGGCAGGAGCTGCGGGAACAGTTCGACAGGGTGGCACTTTGGGGGGTTCACACTTGGTGGGCCTTCTAGTTTTCTGTACTTTCCCCTTCCAAAATGGTTGGCTTTGCTTTTTGAACCAGTAAGTATCGGTATGTACTTTGTTCAGAAACACTGCACCTTTTAAAAATTGGTTAGGTAGGTGTGTGGCACGTGGCCGGCTCAGTCAGAGGAGCATGCGACTCCTGATCTCAGGGCTCTGAGTTTGAGCCCCACGTTGGGTGTAGAGGTTATTTAAAAATAAAATCTTCAAAAAAAAATGGTTAAGTTTATTTCCTACCTCATCCCCTGTACCCTGATTCTAGAAGTTCTATGGGACTTGTTACCGGGGGGGTGGGGGTGTGTGAAAATCTCCTATAGTAATTTAAGTAATAAATGCTTTGTTGTTGTGGAGGGTGCAAGTAATGCCTGAGGAGTTAGGTTGTTACTTTAGGACATATAAGACATAAAACACAGCAATATTTTTGAAACAACACAGATGCTTTTAGCAGACACCCCATATTTCTTGCTTATTTGCTTATTATCAGATCCCAAATAGCCTTGGGTCCTTTTCATTTATGAGGTTGTGGCCTGGTAGGCTATTGGAGGAGAACAGCACTCAACTTCACCATTCTGGTCCAATATTCATTTTCTTAGAAGCAAGTGAGAACAGTCCCATCGCTGTGCACATGTGCTGCGTATAAAGAATTACAGCTGAGTTTTACCTTCTGTACATGTAGATTTTTTTCCTGTAGCTACTGGATCATGGTGCGTGTGCTGAGGAAGAATTCCGACACTGTATTTGTGGAAGTGTTAGGGAATGATCACCAGGGGCGGAACACACACGGGCCCCCTCACCTGTTGTCCATGGTATGCCCAGAGCCTTGGCAGGCCGTCCTTGTTTGCGGGTACTCCGTCCTGGACAAGCGTGATGTCTGGCTGGTTGGGGGCTTCCTTATGGTCCCCACACTCAAGATACAAGTAACATCCTTTTTGATGGAAGCTACACTTGTGGTGAGCGTAGCCTATGGAGTTGTTGAATCACCTGAATGTAACGTAGCACTGTATATCAGCTTTACTCAGATGTAGAAATTAAAGTAAGCAATTTCCTTCTCTCTCTGATCATCACTAGCTCTCTCTTCTGCTCTTATTGCCTGCTGCTCACTGAACCAGACACCACTTATAACGCCCATGGTTTCTGATTCTCTTCTTTGACTTCTAATTTCTGCTCGTAACCCCCCTTTTACCTAGCATCCCTCTTGCGTCTCAGAAGAGAAGTATCCCCATTCTTTTCCCAGGACTGTCTCAATTGTACTTTCTCTCCTTTGCCCCATGAGTTAACCCCTCTGTTTTGCCTGCCTTTGGCCTTTTCTCCTCGTTCAGCATACAACATGATTTTTAAGTCTCCTTTTCCTGTAGAAATCTCAAACGTGGCCTGCTGCTTTCAGTAGTGGCCAGAGCCACCCTCTACCTCAGCACCACGATGCTCTGAGAAGGGTTCCTGTTTCCCACTCTGTACTAGCCCTCACGCAGCCTGTAATCCATCAAGTCTCCGCAGCTCTTGATCCCATGGGGCCTGCTGTCCTAGACGTCAGCATTGACATCCTCCCAGTCACCAAAGCTTGAACCCTCTCGTCCGTTCTCATTTTACTTGGTCTTTCTGTGCTATGTTTGTTTATTCTTTATTCATCCAGTAGATAATTTTATTGAGTAGCTGCCATGGTGCTGAATGACACAGTGACAAGAACGATTAAGATGTGATCTTGCCACTGAGGAGTATACAGTTGATCCGCAATTTCAGTACAGTGTTGCAAGTGACGGAACTTTGTAGGGTGTTCTAGAGTGAGACCCCTCTAACTCAGATTGGCTGGGCCTCTTGATTAGGATGGCGGTTACCTTTGATTCTGTTTCCGTTGAAGGTTCTCTTAGACTGGTGTCCAGGTGTCCCTTGTTTTTGCGTGTCAGAATTCTCTGGAGTAAAGTGCACATACTGGCTTAACTGAAATTCTCCCTCAAGGTGTAGTTTTTCATAAAGTTTTTATGGTTTTTTCACAATATTAACTCTGGTCGAGTTACTCATTTTGGCACCTGAGCGTTGTTTAGCGTATGGCATTTTATTTTAACTGATTTAAACTGCTCCGTAATCCCTTTAGACAACTGATCTGTTTGCGTCCCCGGTGAGTGCTTGTGGTATGTTTGGTGGTGGTGATTACCTTCCTTGTAAGTATTAACACATTCGAACTTACTGTTTGGCGGAGTAGCATGTGTTAGAATGGCTGCTGCTGCCTTCCTCAGGACCTGGGGAAAAAGGAGGTTACCTTCCACATAGGGTCCTGTGTGTGTTTGGGGACGGGGGCTTAGAGTAAGTACATTCCTCCCTTTCCCTAGGGAACCTCACGTCTGTGTTTGAATCTCTTGCCCAGTGACAAGAGACTGTGGTCTAGGCTGAGGTGTACCTGGGACTGGGTTTCACGTGGGCCACCCCATGACCAAGGCCTGTGTTGTCGGAGAACAATAGGAAACTTGCTCTGAGATTGCACCTGTGTTGGTCTGTTTTTAGGCAAAGCCACACTGGCACCAAACAAGTACCAGTGCCTTCCATGCTCAGGCTCACCTCGGTGAGCTCATGGGGGTGAGCCATTTGTCTCCTCGTCCTGCTTTCCTCCTCACCCACACCACACCCGCTCTTGGGAGCTCCAGGAACATAGGGGTTAACTGAGGGTTTCAGCATGTCATGTATCTAGTGGCTGTTAGTTTTGTTTTTCCAAATTTTGGTTTGTTTTACCTCCCCACCCCCGCTCCCCCTGCAATGTTCCACCGATGAGCAGACCTGGGGTGTCCGGCTTTTTTTCCTGTCCCAGTGCTCCATCCTGGGGAATGAGAGGAAGCTGTGGGGTCTGAAGGTGATGGTTACATTGTGGCAGCCAGTCGGTCACCTCATTAATGACCCATCTGGGTATTTGTTCCCTACCTCATTTTTGAAGACTTTATTCTATTATAAATGGCCATCTAGTTGGGAATGTCTTTGAAAATGAATATTGTATAGAAATAATGCATAGGCGCTTCTCTGTCCCTTTCCCATTTGGGTCTGAATGCTCAGGCATTGTGTGGAGTGCTTGGCAGCACTTAGAATTTGTAAACAATAGTGTTAAGAGCTGGTGTCAGTTGGAGATTGGCGGGGACAGAATGGTTGATGACACAGTGAATGTATCACTTGTCTGAGGTTTTTTATAGTGACTCTCAGTCTTTCACCCCCTTGGGAGCGAGTATAAACCACAGTTACCTTTCATTGCTCTGGGTGTGTTGTCCATGCCGGTCACAGAGCTGCAGGGGAGCCGACCAAGTTGGAATAATTAGATTGAGAAGTGAATGTCACACTTCTAATTTCATTCTCCTTTCAAGGGATTACCAGTGTCCATTTAATAAAATGAGATTAACCCTCTGCAGCAGGAGTATTTGAAAGCTGTCAGTCAGTATAATCTTGACAGCTCAAAAGAAGTAGTGTTCTCAGCACTCTTAGAAACAGTGTCATGTTTTATGGGCTGAAAGACTTTTTTACTGCAAAGGGATGCGTATGTTTTGTGAGCACATGTGTACGTGTCGTTAAAGGTAGATATATATATAGGAGGTGGATTTGGAAGAGGAAAAGTTTTACGGACTTACCCATACTGCACAGAAACAATGATGTAGAAATAATAAGTAATTTTGTTTTGAGTTGCCATATACCAATAATAAAATACCCAAGAAAGTATAAAACCAATTTTTTTTAAAAAAAGGAGAGAAATAATTTATAAAGCAAAGAGTAATGTGTCTTTTCTTGAATGTTCTAGAAAACCTCGGATCAATTCTCAGCTGGTGGCACAACAAGTGGCACAACAGTATGCCACCCCACCGCCCCCTAAAAAGGAGAAGAAGGAGAAAGTGGAAAAGCAAGACAAAGAGAAACCTGAGAAAGATAAGGAAATTAGTCCTAGTGTCACCAAGAAAAATACCAACAAAAAAACAAAGTAAGTTCCCAGCTAACTCAGCACACTATATATTATTTTGCGGTTGAATCTTAAGCTGTGTTTTAAATGCCTTTTTTGTGTTCCTACCTTAGACCAAAGTCTGACATTCTGAAAGATCCTCCTAGCGAAGCAAACAGTATACAGTCTGCAAATGCTACAACAAAGACCAGTGAAACGAATCACACCTCAAGGTATTTGAAACTAGAGTGAAATACAGCCTTGATGCTGATTTACTTGGTCCTGAGAAGCCGGGGGCGGTTTTGCGCCTGTGGGTTTGCAGGCTGAGAACGGTGTTGGGGGGTAGGGGGTCTGCTAGGTATGGGCTGTTACCTTGGAAGACACACGTGTGTGTCTTTGTGTGTATGTGGCCTATTTCTGTATCACCGTGGCCACAACAGGAGAAAGATAACACTGATGATAATTTTGCATTGGTCCAAAGCTTTGGACCATTCGTTTTATGGTGGTTTCTATTGCTAAGTAGTAAGCTTTGGTATATGTGGTGGCGATTTAGATTCATTGCCTCAGTGACACAAAGTCTCATGTGTATTGATGAAGAAGTCGCTTTGAACCCATAGCTTATTTAATTGGCTGTTCCCCCGGGGTGTTGCTTGCAGGCCCCGGCTGAAAAACGTGGACAGGAGCACCGCACAGCAGTTGGCAGTGACTGTGGGCAACGTCACCGTCATTATCACAGACTTTAAGGAAAAGACTCGCTCCTCCTCGACATCCTCATCCACAGTGACCTCCAGTGCAGGGTCGGAACAGCAGAACCAGAGCAGCTCGGGGTCGGAGAGCACAGACAAGGGCTCCTCCCGTTCCTCCACGCCAAAGGGCGACATGTCAGCAGTAAATGATGAATCTTTCTGAAATTGCACATGGAATTGTGAAAACTATGAATCAGGGTATGAAATTCAAATCCTCCACCTGCCCATGCTGCTTGCATCCCCTGGAGAATCTTCTGTGGACATCGGCCTCTTAGTGAAGCTGCCAGGATAATTTCTGCTTGCCATGGGCATCTGGCCACCAAGGAATTTCGCACCCTGACGATTACTCTTGACACTTTTATGTATTCCATTGTTTTATATGATTTTCCTAACAATCATTTATAATTGGATGTGCTCCTGAATCTACTTTTTATAAAAAAAAAAAAAATCTGCTGTGCACAATTTTCCATGTACATTACAACTGGTATTTTGTTTTTGTTTTGTTGGGGGGGGCTGGGAGGGGGAGGGATCTTTTATTTATTGTGTTCACAGACTCCATTCTTTCAGCATATCCTTTTAAGTTTAGTTCTTTCTTCCAGTTATACTATGTACTATCAGTTTTGATATAACTATATATATATAAATATAAAATTATATATAAAGGGTTATTTGAAACCAATCCGTGGCAACGCTGGTGCTTGATACACTGTGAAGTGAATACAACATTGAACAGTTACAGATCTGGGACAGTCCCTTCTATGAAAGTGCTGAAATTAAATTAAAATCAGTCTTACATGAAGTATGTTCCAACCCACGTGGGAACTTGACTCTCTCATCTGTCTAAAGAGTACTGGACGATAGAAAAATATATATTTTTTAAACAATGTGATCTCAAATTTAAAGACTGCTCCAGATAGCCTGCATTTGCAATGGAATAACTGACAAATCACAAATGGTTTAGTTGGGAGGGCTTTGATCGTTCAAAAGTAACTAAACTAGCTCCAGAATGCCAAGTATTCGTGTAAGTTCCGGTTACATGTTAACATTGCTGTTCTTACATAAGCACTCATGAAAATATGGTATTCTGTAACTCGAATTCCATCCATTTTCCAGACCTCTACTCATGACTGAGGTAAATATAAATTGTCTCTTAGTTTTAGGATTAAAATCGTCTAAACTGTATTTTTGCTCCATACAAGAAGCAACTCCCTATTTCCACTTTGCACGTGACATTGCAGTCGTGGTTTTCGTAATTGAAATTGGTTTGCCTCGTGTCCCCTCTTTCCCTTACCCTACCAGTTTAGTTATGAGAATTCTTTCTCTTTTTAAAAAATCTACTCTTGTTTGCTTTACTGAACAAAGGTTATCAACTGCACATCCAGTCCCGACATGGAGCTTTTCAGTGTTTGGAGACATTTCTCAATTCCCTGCTGTGGGAAGGAACTCAAGTGGTGAATGGTTTAAGCACTAGCAGCCAGAATTGCAGGGAAAGCTCATACTTCCTGCGAGCCTGTGATCTTTTTCTTTCTCATCATAAAGATAGCTTGAGCAAACTCTTTCAAGGTTTCTTTTCACTCATTTTTTACTTGCAAAAACAAACAAAAAACAAAGACCACTAATAACGATTCCACCCTCTCCTTATTTTTCAAATGTTTTGTTTTGCTTTGTTTGGATTTAGGGTCTCTCTTCCGTTTGACTCTTACATTCTTATCCGCACGGTTTATAGGCTTCAGAGTCATTTCAAGCATGGGAACTTGGTGGTACCTTCCTTTACTTGATCATACTGAAGGGCTCACGGGAGGGCAGCCGGATTTGTGATGAAGCGCCATGTTTTGGTGTGAAAAACCTGGTTTGCTTAAGAACAGAAGTACTTGTCTGTGGAGGCAACGAGTAAAAAAGAAACAATTAACAGCTTGATTTGAGTAGCCAGCAGGAAAGGTTCCTTTCACATTTACATTAAAACTATTCTGTAGTCACTAATGTACCATAATTCAAATTCTGTTCTCAAAGGTATAGATGATAAAGCAGTGCCATTTGTTGCTGTGGTCCTATTCTCAAATGCATGGACAATTGTTCCCCTCTTTTTAAAATAATGCTTGTATCTGGGATGCAAGCTATGCTATCTTTTTAAATACATTTTTAAAGTATTTATTAATGAACCAAAGGAAATCAGATGCTTTCTGTAAGCATCAGAATATATAATACATAGTGATTTGACTATGAATTTTAAATCCACATTTTAATATTAGTGGGATATTGCAAAGACATTCCTTCTAAAGTTTTAATATTCCTTTTATTAAGGGTCTCAGGGAGGGTAAATTAGTCAGCCATATTTATTTTCCAGAGATGTAAGGAATTGCTACGTTTTTTAATTAACTTTTTAAAAAAATTTAAATGCCACCAAACTCATGTGGGTTGCACTGCTTTTTGAACCAATAAGTGTTGGTATGCACTTTGTTCAGAAACACTGTGTACTTTTTCAAAATTAGTTTCATGTAAAGTGATTGGACCCCTAGGTTAGTGGAAAAAGCTGATTAACCAGCTACTCATAGGCTGCTAATTAATTCATTGCCAATGTCTTGGTTTTTCAGTTTTGCCTCCGTGATAAATCAGTACATGACAGAATGGGGAGGGCTGAAGGAAGGGAGGATTGCTATAGAACAGGTGAGGTGAAACCGGCATTTGGATAGAACTGCAGCTAACAGTGGGACTTCCCTCAGCGGATGTTACCGCGCCAGTCCTCGAGCTGCCGTTTTGCCTTCTGGTGAGGTAGTGAGGCGGTAGGTACCTTACACTTCTAATTTCTGAAATTGATAACATCCCTCAGGCATGTATTCTGGAAATGGAATTCCTGTAACTTCCTGCATTTGCAGTTTGCCCTACAATTAGTAGGCAGCGCGTAAAAACACTAGTGTAGATTATAAAGATATACATTAAAAGAGGACCAGAAATACTTGGTATTCAGTGGCACAGTAAGCAGGTTATAAAAACAAAAAAAAACAAAACAAAAACAAAAGCACAGTGTTACGCTTGCAAGTTTCCATTTGTTTTACTACCACACGATCTTTCACACTCGTGCGTGCGCACACACACAGAGCTTACCTGACTTGCTCTGCTTGAGTCATGCAGTTTTAAAAGTAAAGACATCTTGACACCCACAAAATATTTTAATCAAAACCTTTCAGTTTCAATCTGGATCTTTAAAAACATTGGCAGAAGCTTCTGTGAGTTTAGTTCCACTAAGATGTTCCACCTGCCTTATCAAGACCATTCTCAGTCTACTTTTTTAAGCTACCGTATCTTAAATTATTGAAAATTTATTAATTGCTGAATATATAATAACCTTTGCTTGTATGTAACCGAAAATGGTTTAAGAGCCAACATTTAGAGTATGACAATGGAGCTGAACAGTTTTTAATGCGCAAGCAGTTCTGTTCTTGTGTATGACTTGTAACCTTAATTTACTGTGTAAAGATGGTTACATTATTTCCTTAGCTTTGTTTGTTGGAGACAAATAGAGAATGCTTGTTAAGTATGTCAAAACATAATCTTATCTTGTGAATTTTTGTTAATGTATTATACGAGCTATATTTTTCATTTGCCCAGAAAGACAGCTTGTATAACGCTTTTGGAAGTTTCTGCTCTGTAACGTCTTTAGAGCTGACAGTCTGTTAGGTTTGTTTTTTTCTTCATGCTAAAGTGTCAGATGGTGGTTTTGTGAACTGGTCAGAAATTCACAGGTCTTAAATGTTTTGGGAAAATTTATATTGGACACTGCTCTTTGTCTAGCAAATAAAAGATGTTAATATATTCCTGTTACTGGCATGTGCACGACTATGTTATTAGAAGCCACTTTATCATTTTCCTGCTTTAAATAGAAATGTCTATTTATGAATTCTGCTTGTAGTTTTTTCACAAATAAAATAGTAAAATTTACGTGGAAATCTTTATTTTCTTGTGTACAGATTTTAGCCCTTGGTACTCGGATTTTCAGCTTGTGGGGTATTTCCTATGGGAGCAGGAGACTAAGGAGGACTCAAGTTGTTCATCAAAAGCGCAAGTTGATTTGGGTGTCTCGGGACGCGTCTCTGAGCTGTAGCAGCAAGCGTGATTGAACAAAATGTCCACATTGGGGAAGAAAACCAACTAATGTGTCTAAGCTTGTCCTTTGAGATCAGTGGCAGGGATTTAAAGGAGATGATGGCTGATGACAGTTCAGTGGATGACTGAAAACCCTCAGAAGACAACCCGTTGGTGGCCAGGTGCAGTTAGGTACTCTAACTCGGATATCAGCGACACACAGCGTCAGGCCTAAAAGCCATGCAGACAGCTGGGGGACTGCTGCCGAGAGGCCCCGGAAGGTGCTGTACCCTTCCAAAGAATACGGAAACCACTCAAAACACTTAAGGATCCACCCTGATTAACTCTTCTCCGTCCTGAATTTGCACTCGAGCCAACACCGAAAGGAAGACCATGTAAAATGGTGCAGGATGCCGAGCTGTTGAATGAGCCTGTCCTGGCAAAAGGAAACAGCAAACTATGTTCTTTGTCCTTTTCCAGTACCGAGTGCTAACCCAAGCCTGGCTCCTCAGAAGTCTCAGGATCTGGAAGGGTGGAAGGATCAGATGACGTCTCGTGGTTCCCAGGGGCTAGTGTGGGTACAGATGGGCGATGGGCTCTCAGCTTTCTTTGGTACCTAAGGAGTCCTGTATGAGGGTCCCCACTGCTGGTGGCACTGGCTCCACCCTTCGGGGGCGGATAGAAGCTGCCCCTCCCTCTAGATAGAGGCATACAGCAAGAGCTTGGCCCTTTGAGTGAAAGTGCAAGCATGTCTCAGGGAAACAGTATGGATCCTTTCTGGTCATGAGGGCAAGGGGGGGAGGCAAAACCCCAGCATTGACACATGTCCACACCCCCCACTGAGGAACACCGTGGCTGATGTGTGACACCAACATGGTAAGACACATGGTAAATTGGTCTTGGTCAAGGATGGGATGATCTCTGAAGCTGGAAAGTGCCCAGGCTTCTGTTCTGTTTTCAGAGTCCTGTGACCTGGCAATCAGCCAGCCTCTGCTCGGGGCAGCAAAGAGAAGATGAGGGGTATCAGGGAGGCCCTTGGTCTGTCTCGTCCTTGACCCAGCAGTTCTGAAGAGTTACTCTGAAACCTTGAAGTCACAGCAGGGAGAGGTTCAGAACCATCTTTGTATTGGAATTAAAAACTCTTGATCAAGGTGCCGTCAGAGAAGCTAGGGTCTAGCCTGGCTGCTTCTCATGGTCTTATTAGGAAGGCACAATCTTTTCCCCAGCAGTCCAGGCTCTGTTAAGGGCAATAGAAACGGACCACCGAAAACTGCAGGGAGAGCCCCCTGATTTTTCTAGAAAAGATCATGGGACACGTCTGGAAAGATGGAGGTGCTCAGGTCAGGGCAGACCGTAGAGTGAAAGATAATCCAGGTGTTGTTAACGTTCTGTCCCAGAACGTCTCTCCAGGCATTCATCACAAAGCTCACTCTGGGGCATCTGGTGACTAGGTATTTCTGTAGTCCCAATGTTTAACTGCACTAAAACACAGCTAAGGGGGAGGAGCGTGCGGATCCAGACTGAAATTGGCCCACTCCTGCAGGTGCTTTTCACCTAGACTGGGCATACGAGTGACAGCCCCTCCACCTGTTCTCCCCATCTCCAGCCTGTGCCAGAGACCACGAAATCAGCCACAGGACTCGGGTTGGTTAGCTGAACTCAGACTCCGAATCCTCAGCACAGTTCTGCAGGCTTCCTGGCCCCAAGTTCCTGTGTGGTAAAACTCATTTGCCATTCCTGCCCCGGACCAAACCCACCCAAAGCGATCGGAGAGCCCTACAAGGCTGATTTTAATCAACTCTTCAGTCACGGGACCACCCCCTGGGGCTGTAGGAATTCCCACCGGAATGCTGGCTGAGAGGCCTGGAGGAGTGAGGAAAGAGGAAAACGAAACCCAATGCCAACTCTTCAAAAGGCTCAGCTTTCCTGTTCAAGGTGGGACCAGAGGAGAAGGCCAGTGCTAAGCACTGTAGCTTTAAGTGCCAGACCCATAGGCCTGCTGGCAGTGATGGGTGTCGCCTTGTTGGTCTGCCGTGTAGGCCAGACCTCGACCCGCCCAGGCTGTCACACCGGTTCTGCCAACCCCAGGGACTCTCAAATAACAGGGCAAAACACCAAACGGATGTGATTCCTGGAAGCAGCAAGATACACCCTTGGAGTCAGAACTGTAGAAGACTCCCCCCTTTACCTGACTGCGTGACCTTGGGCAAGTCAGCCACCTTAGGCTCCTTTTCCTCCTCTCTGAAACCCTCCTCCTCTGCCCTGTTCTCTGCTCCCAGTGGCAACGGGCCAGTGCCCCCGTGGTTGTCTCTAGTTGTCATGGTTGTAATAATAATAGGGAGCAACCTTCTTTTCAAGAACATTCACTCCGATGCTTCACTGATGTCAACACTGGGCATGAGTGAGAAAGGTTTGTTCTGTTTTGTATTTTTTTTCTTTTTATAGTGTGTGTGTGTGTGTGTGTGTGTGTGTGTATCTGTTGTCCCCTGGCCTGGAGCAGTTGGTTGCAAGCCACATGTAAATCAATCCAGTGGTATTTTTCACAGCTGCTTGGTGTTTCTATATCTACAAACAGTGTTACAATGGATATGGCTTTTCTTCATTAAAAGTTTGATATTTTTAAATGACGTTCCCTGCCCCGTTGCTATCAAAAAAGAAAAAGTTTCCGGGCCGTGGAAGAATTTGAGCGCTCAGAGTGCCTGGCCTCGTGCACAGTAGGAGCTCAGTGGGTTGCACGCGGACCTCCCTGCTTGCACACCCGTGCATGCCCTCTATATACGCACATGCGTCCTCATGGACAAGGGGGTTTTCCACACAGGCATCAGTATCACAAGCTCCTGGCATAGAGAAGTTTGAGCTACAAACCACTAGATCAGCCACAAATACACTCATGGAGAGTGAACTGTAGACAAGAACCATTTTTTCAGCCTGAGTAATTC
This sequence comes from Ursus arctos, assembly GCF_023065955.2. Classification (NCBI taxonomy): domain Eukaryota; kingdom Metazoa; phylum Chordata; class Mammalia; order Carnivora; family Ursidae; genus Ursus; species Ursus arctos. The sequence goes on along the minus strand of NW_026622808.1, from coordinate 52,542,617 downwards.
AGCCATCACAGCAACCCCAGAAGCAGGAGAGCTCCGTGTATGGGAGCAAGGCAGATACATAAATTGTATTCATTGCCTCTTCACATTTAAAGGAATTTGTTCCCGTTTGGAGAAGTCTCCAGTAGAGTTGTCTCATTGGCTGGAATTATAACAATCTGCCAGAGTAGAAAATGTGTGAATGTGAGGCATTCCCAAGAGGCGAGACCCTCTAATAAATTATGCTGTAACGTTCCAAGCGACTCCTGCGTGCAGAGATCATCCTGACAATGCTGACGAAGGCAGCAAACAAATAGGCTAATAAGAGGGAGAATTGCAAGCACCTCCATTCATCAGGGAGCAATCAGCAGCCGCTGGTGGACAGATGGGCCAGCTCGCCTGTGTGGTCGGCAAGCGGTGGGGACCACTCTGGTGGCCGCTGAGCAGAGACGGGGGACCGACAAAGGGCTGGGCTCGCCGCTCTCCGTAGAAGCCCGTAAATCCCGAGCGAGAACGTATGCCTCAGTAGCACTGAGTGAACTGGGACTGGCGGGCATGCGTGGCAGGTCCTGGGAACGACAGTTGCCTAGGACCCTTTTTTCTGTTCCCAGCTCTATGACAAGTCCTCATTTCATCCTGACTCCAAATACATTCTACTCTTCGTGGAGGGGCATCACCTTACCGAAGTTGATTTAAGCAGCAAGAACAGCACACTTTCTGGGTACTAATTTTAGTGCTTTACTAACGCAATCCACACAGACACAGTATGGAATAGAGTCAGGGTGGGCGAATTTCAGCCCATGGGCCAAACCCTTCCCCACTGCCAGTTTCTGTACGGCCCATGAGCTAAGGATGGATTTTACATTTTTAAATGGTTGGAAAAATTTTTTTAAAGAATAATATTTGTGATGTGAAAATTATATGAAACTCAAATTTCAGTGTCTACGGATAAAGTTTTATTGGAACATAAGTTCCATTAATGGCCATTCGTTCCTGTATTGTCTATGGCTGCTCTCCGGCTATGAGGGCAGAGTGGAGCTGGTGCAGTGGAGACCGTGTGGCCCACAGAGCCTATAATATTTATTATCTGGCCCCTTAGAGAAAAAATGTACTGCTCCCTGGAATACACTCCCATCTGTCACATTCTGAGGTAAGCGTTGACATCGCACTCAGAGTCTAGAAGGGTTACTGGCAGAGTCGGATAAATGGTTGTGGAATGAAGGCATCCCTGCCTGCCTCTTTTACAAACGAGGAAACTGGAGCGCAGAGATTTTAAGGAACTTGCCCAAGGCCACCCGGCTAATAAGTGGAAGATTTGGGATTCGAATCAAGGCCATATAATTCAGAGTCCTGGCTTTTAGTGTTCAAGAGGCTGAATGGGCAGCTTCCTCCAAAGTATGTTCCTTGAACGCAAGTTAGGCCAGATGCCTAGCTGTGGCCAAATAAATTTGGTTGAAATCCTGTTTAATATAGAAGCCCTCTTGGAGTTTCGCCGTGATCATTAGCATATCAAAGGCTCTGAGAAGTCCTGCAGGAAAAAAACCCGTTTCACTTTCTTTAATATGGTGTTTTTAAAACTTATTCCACCAACTAATATAACTCTGGGGGGAGCATTTGTGAAAAGATTTGTAGTTAAGACTTACTGGGTACAGTTGGCCTGTGGCCGTGAGAAAATTATTGAGCCTCTCTGAACCCGTTTTATTTTTTCTCTGTAGAATGGTAACAGGGGCATGAAGATTTCCTGAGCTGCTAAGTTCCTGGGTCCTGCCTGGTAGATATCTACAAAATGTCAGTTTCCTGCTCCGCAAGGTAACTCGGGGCTCCTGCACACTGGCCGTTTCCTACCTTTGAGGCCACATGTGGAACCACAAAGGGACATCATGTCACCTCCAGGTGCCTATTAGGAGGATGCGACCACTCAGGGTGTAAAACAGAAGCCCCAGCGCGAGAGGGAAGGTCTGGCATCCTAACTGCGGGCAGGAGAGCCCCCCCCCAGCCACCCCCCCACCGTGTGTGCGTGCCAGCAGCGTGGGCAGCCCGCGCGCTCCTCCTCGTGGGTTTCTCAGCCGTCCCTTTCTGGGGACATCTAACAGTGCGCCCCGGCTGTCAGCTGTGCTCGGCAGTCCCCTCTCATCTTAGTCACTCCTGCTTAAGTGAGTCCTCCTTGACTCCCTGGACGCCGGAAGCCTTTCTTCCTGACAGCAGGTGAGGCATCGGCCGCCTCTGGACGTGACCATCCACTTCAGTGCCTGCGGAAGTCCCCGCCGCCCGCAACCCAGACATCTGAAGAGTTAGCTTAATAGAGTCAGCTGCGCGGAGGAGGGGGGTCCGGGCTCCGGCCCAAAGGGGGCAGGGGGAGGAGGGGGGTGTGCTGCTGCGCCAGGGTCCCAGCCGCCCTTCCCTCACCAGTGTCACATGCGCCGGGCCGGGGCGGGGCGGGGTGGAGTGGGGGGCCGGGGAAGGAGAAGGGGAAGGGGCCCGGAGGCAAGGTGGCAGGCTACCGGGTGGGCAGGAGCGGCTGGACCGCAGTGTCGTTACCAGAAACACGGAAGAAGGAAACCCAAGACCTGGAAGACCTGTCCCGTGCCCTTGTACCCTCTTTTCTGCCTGCCCGTCCCCTGCAAAGTGGGAGGGGCCCTGCAGCCTAGAAGGGGAGGGGCAGGCAGGAGGACGGATGGAGGCCCGTCTGGCAGAGAGGGGGTTCTCTCAGGCACTGCTGAGCGCCTCTGATACCCTCCCTCCCTTCCCGGAGTCCTCCCCCACACGGAAGCTTCTGGTTTGGCCTTGCCAACTGTCTTGGAAAACAGGCTCTCCGGTTGCAGGACCACTGGTGCAGACAGGCATGCACCCCAAGAAGCAGCAGGCCCCGTGGGGAAGCTCAGATGGGGGCCAGCCCTCCACCCCGTTGCCCCGAAGGGCTTAAACTTCTTTTTTTTTTTTACTTTATTTATTTACTTGAGAAAGAGAGAGAGATCGAGAGGATGAGTGGGAGGAGGGCAGAGGGAGAAGCAGACTCCCTGCGGAGCAAGGAGCCTGATGTGGGACTCAATTCCAGGACTCTGGGATCAGGACCTGAGCTGGAGGCAACACTTAACTGACTGAGCCACCCAGGTGCCCAAGGCTTCACCTTTTTTTCCCCCCAGTTTTGTATGCCTCTGCTTGGCTGTTTTCTCTTAATTTGTCAGATGTCAGCATGCTTCCCTTCACTCTGCCCACTCTAAGTCTTTGCCTACAAGGAGTCCACCCTGGAAACGAGAGCGACTGATTTCCCGTTAAACCATCACAGACTGTACACAAACATGACAGTCCTTACACCTTGACAGCCCTTGCCCCGTGTTGCCAAGTGCACAGCCAGACTGAAATCCGTCTGATTAGAAGGGCCATATTTGAATATAAAAACAAGGACATCTTCCAATTATGCGGCAGAGACTCTTAATGTCCTCGAATGATGGAAGGGAGGCAAACATGCTTTAATTTTGCCTGATTCCTCAGGCTTCCGACTTGGAACTTCAAGGTGATGGCTGGAACTCTGTCCGTCACCATGGATCATGAGGTCATCTTAAGGATGGGAACTACATAGTAAGGATTAAAAGAGCTGAAAGATAGAGCCTGGGTCCCGGGTGACTCCATGGAGCTGTCATCCTAGGACGCCCTGCCGAGCGTCCTGCCTGACCCCTCATAGGTGAGACGTAAACTTCTCTTTTATTTAAACCCCTATGTGTTAGTTGGGGCTCTCCAGAGAAGGAGGCCAAGAAGGATCCACTGCAGGCCAAGAAGGATCCAGACCATTTTGGCATGACTCTCACTTCCTACATATGACTTTCTCCCTGAAGAACAAAGGATGTGTATCAGGCAGAAAATAGGGTGGCCACATGAGTTAACGGGCAAGCTGTCGGGTGGCTTCAAGCTGCACGGATCCCCACCCGAATCAGGCAGCTCAGGCTGTGTTCCGCTGCTGTAACAGATCACCTCAAATCTGCAAAGTGCACAACAGCAAAGGTTTCTTTCTCACCCAGGGTATGAGTCTCTCTCAGCTCTGCTTCCTGTCCTCTTGACTCTGGAACCCAGGCTCGCTCTGGGATATTATGGTCTGTCTTGAGGCGGAAAAAAGGATAGCAAAACATGCCTGGCCCCTTCCGGCCTCTACTTAGAGGTGACACACGTCACTTCCACTCACATTTCACTAGCCAAAGAATCACGCGACCACACGGGACAGGGCTGTATAATTGCCCCCCAGGCCCCATGGGGTGGGGCAGCGAGTTTTGAGCATTAGCCAGCCTACCACACCATTTCGCTGGGCCGTAAGAACAGACACGGAAGCTGACCAAGACTTAGGAAACAGCAGCTCCAACTTCATTTCCTCCGTGCCAATCCCTTCACCCTCCCGTCCCCAAGCAGAGACTCTGAGCAGAAAAAAACCGGTTTCCCCTTCTGGCTGCCTTGTTAACAATGGGAGAAAAGTGAAGCCAGGTGGAGGCACGTGGAACTCCAGGAGAGCCAGGCTGAAGGTTAATACCGCCCCACATTCCCAGTCACCTTTTTGCTTCTAGTCTGATTCCTCTAAAGGGAAAACAGGGAAATGTTCCTGAAGTGGGGGAATTCTGTGGTCTGAGGTTTTGGGTTTGGGGAAGAGATGAAATTTCAGTTACACATTTCATTGCTTCTGCTCTGCAAGGTCCCTGTGTGAGTCTGGTCCATCTCTGGTGCCCTTGGTGCTGAGTCTCCTGTGTGATCCAAAGACAGGACTGGTAAGAAGTGTACAAGCTTCGTACTCCACCATTAGCCCATCTCTTCATGCCCTCAATCCTGGCCTTTCTATCAGGACACTTTAACGTACAGTGATGCTCCCTAGAGAAGCCCTACTCCACATGCCCCTCGTCTGCAGAATCTCCTGGATCAACAGGTCATGTTAAGGTTATAGATTGAATTGTGTCCCCCCAAATTCATACACTGAAACTCTAACTCCCAATGTGACCTGTTTGGAGTTAGGGCCTTTAAAGACATATGTAAAGTTAAGAGAGTCATGAGAGTGGGGTTCCTTAAGGAACTGGTGTCCTACTAAGAAGGGGTAGAGACACTGCAGACCTGTCTGTCTCAGCATGCACAGGGAAAGGCCATGTGAGGACACAAGAAGGCAGCTGTCTACAAGTCAAGGAGAGAGGCCTCACCAGAGACCTCCTGATCTTAGACTTCCTGCCTCCAGAACAGTGAAAAAATAAGTGTACTTATTAAAATAAGTGTTCTTTAAGCCACCCTTAAAGTGGTATTTTGTTACACAGCCCTAGCTGACTAATACACTAAGAGTAACAGCAGCCCCAACGTCCAGTCCTGCTTCCCTTCTCTTCCGTTTCCCTGTCTTCAGAGGAAACTCTTTTTTATTCCTTATCACTATTTCTTTGGTACATCTTCCTGTAGGTCATAAGAATCATGCCCAGTGGGCTCCTTTCTGTGTTTTCCATCTTACCTGTTACCTCTTGACTTCTGCTATGGGAGGTAAGATTTTAGCTCTCTTTCCTGCTGCCCATTTTCACTCTACAAATGTAGACTTTCCCCTGCCCCACTGTCTGTATTATTGTATCATATTTGATTAGATCAGTATTGGTATTTATATTATTTTTACTATATACGTGTACATCACAGTGGAGTTTTATGGTAAAACTATGACTACTTTGTCTTTCCTTTCTTTTGGTTTGTTTTCCTGGAGTAATTCTTTTTGTTTGTTTGCTTATTTCTCTATGCATTTATCACCAATTCAAAAACAAACATACACGAGCTTAGTCAGGGCCCTGGTCGGACAGAGCATGTCACTGACACATGGGCTTTCAATCCAAGGGCTATCCATGAAAGGTCTCTTGAGAGAGGTGTGGACGAGGATGGAGAGACACCCCCAGACTTTAGCAACAGGGGGAAGCCATTACCTGAAGGGCAAAGGGAGGAAATAGGGTTACTGGAGCCCAGTGGATCTGAAGCTGTGGAGGAGGGGCAGCTCGCAGGATCTGCGGTCAGGGAGGATAATGTAGCCCCCGCCAAGATGGTGGCATCAAGCAGACAGAGAGGGGCATGAAAGACAGTTGACCTCCCTTGCTTCATCCCTTCTCATCTCCTGCCCGTGTTATTCGCAAACCCAACAGGAAGCCAGGGCGAGGGAGCCCAGAGTTACGATCCACAGGGAGAGCCACCTGGAAGCTGCTGGTCAGGAAAGGGGAGGAAATGCAGAGGGGAGGGTGAAACTAAAGGCAGGGTGGTGCACCCTCACTGGCCTGCCCCCTCATTTTTTGCCCAGATTCATTGGCTTCAGGTGTCCTAGTCTTAGCTTCTTGGAGACATCTCTTCTAGAGTCTCCTGACCTGTCCCCATCCAGGCTCTCACTGCGGGACCTCCCTTGACCATCATCCTGGTCTTTTCTTCTCCATTGTAGCTCCTGTTTCCTGTCATCCCAGTCTTCCTCTTTCTCGCTTTACTCATTTTAGTGGAGCTCATCCTCCACTAGTTTCCTGAGAAAGGATGTGCGTGTGCACGCTTTATTCTTCGAGACCTTGCAAGATCAACAATGTCTTTTCTCTTCCTTCATACCCACCTGCCACCATCCAATCTTGGAAGTCATTTTTCTTCCTCACATATGGTGACACTGATGAGAAGCCTAAAGCCCTCTGGTTCCGGATCCTGTGTGGGGGACATATTTTTCCCCCTCTGGACATTTAAAGAAGCTTATCTGGGGCCTGGCTGGTTCAGTCAGTTGAGCATGTAACTCTTGGTCTCAGGAATGTGAGTTTGAGCCCCACACTGGGTGCAGAGATTACTTAAAAATAAAACCTTTTTTTATTTTTGGGCTCCTGGGTGGCTGAGTTGGTTAAATGTCCAACTCTTGATTTTGGCTCAGGTCATGGTCATAGGGCTGTGGGATTGAGCCCTACGTCAGGCTCAGTGGGGAGTCTGCTTGATATTCTCTCCCTCTTCCTCTGAAGTTCTTCTGTGTCCCCAGTACACAGACACTTCGTGACTGTGCTCTTTGTTTTGGGTCTATTTTCACAACTGTTCCGAATGCCCAGTGGGTGCTTTCAATCCCCAAATTCAAGTCATTCAGTGTTGGGAAACTCCCTTGAACTATTTCACTGATGACTTCATTTTCTCTTTTTCTTTCTGGAACTTCTGTTATCCAGATACTATACCTCCTCTGATTTTCTGGTGATTTCTGTCTTGTGTTCTTTTTATGCTTTTGTTCTTCTTAGAAAGAAATGATCTCATGCTATGGGCTGATGTGTCCCTCAAAAGATGTTGAAGTCCTAACCCCCAATGTCTGTGAATGTGACCTTATTTGGAAATAGGGTCTTCGCAGAGGTAATCAAGTGAAACTGAAGTCACTAATGTAGGTCCTAATCCAGTATGACGGGTGTCATTATTGCATGGGCAGTTTGGACACAGAGATGGACATGCACACAGGGAGAACACGGGGTGAAAACGAAGGCAATGACTGGGCTGATGTTTCTACAAGCTGCAGGACACCAAGAATTGCCAGAAAACCACCAGAAGCGGGGAGAGAGGCAAGTAACAGATTCTCCTTGTAGAGTCCTCACAAAGAACTAACCTCTGCCAATACCTTGATTTGGGATTTCTGGCCTCCGGAACTGTGAGACAATAAATCTCTGTTGCTTTAAGCACCCCAGTCTGCGGAACTTGGTTAGAGCAGCCCCAGGAAACTGACACACCTCATCTTCGCCTTCCATTTCTTCTATTAAGTTCTTCATTTCTTCTGTCATGTTTCTAATTTCCAAGAGCCATTTTTTTGTTGTTGTTCTGTACATTTCCTTTTTGTTATTTCCACCTCTAATTTCATGCCTGCCATATATTTTCTCATCTGAGAAAATTAATGATGATTTAAAGCTTTCTTTTCTCAGACTAGTCTGCTATTGTGAAGTTCCTTGTTTTATGTCCTGGGAAAGACTCTTCTCAGGTGTCTCTAAATCTCCTATTTAATAGAGAAGGGCTAAGAGGCCAAAAACACCAAGACAAGAATAGAGCTTTTTCAATGTAGAGGGACATGGGGGGCCTCTTTTTCGGGGAACTCTGAATGTAAATCTCTTTACGTCCTTCCATTTGGGCTCGTCAGACACTTCCAAATTCCTGGCTGGAGGTAGAGACATACAGGGGGCAATGGAGAGCCTCGGCCTTAATCACTGACAGTCACACATCCTCTGACTCACACTTTCCGGGAAATAAACCTCCTTTCTGGAGGGGACTGGAGAGGGGTGGGCCCCATGCATCCTGGAGTGAGGGGTGAGCCCAGGGAGCAGATGTGAGAAGCCATCTTCTTGGGGTTTTTTTACTGGCTTTTAACTAATCCTCCTTATTCAGTCCTCCCCACCCTTCACCTCCACTTCTAGAATTACATGAGCAATGAATTCCTGACTTTTTGGCGGATTTGGTTGGTTGTTGGTTTTTGCAACTTGGCTTAGATTTGGCTTTCTGCAGGCAGTGGCTACCTACCCGCCTATTTTCCAGCTTAAAATATTTTCTTTTATTGTCTCCTCTTCATTCTTTCAGACCTGTGGTTTTTTTTTTTGCAAAAAACAAAACAAAACAAAACAAAACAACTGTTCCAAGAGGGAACAAAATGATATGTGTGTTCAACACTCTGTCTTTATCTGAAAGTCTCAAGGTCTCTTTTTAAAACGAATTTTCGCCTTTGTGATATAAAAACATTCAACAAACTAGGAATAGAAGAAAACTTCCTCAAACTGATGAAAGGCAGCTGTGAAAAACCCATATCATACTACATGGTAAAAGACTAAATACTTTCCCCCTTAGATCAGGAGCAAGACAAAGATGTCTGCTCTTACCACTTTTATTCAACACTGTATTGGAATTTCTAGCTAGGATAATTAGGCAAAAATATGAGATAAAAGACACCCAACTGGAAATAAATAAGTAAAGTTATCTATTTGCAGATGGCATGATCTTATTTATAGAAAATCCAAAGGAATCCACTAAAAAGCGATTACAGCTAAGCTCAGCAAGATTGCAGGATAAAAGAACAAAAATAAAAAACCAATTGTATTTCTATATACCAACAATGAGCAATTTGAAAATAAAATTAAGAAAATTCCATAGCATTAAAAAGAATAAAATACTTAGAAAGACTACTTTTAACAAAAGAAATGCAAAATCTATACTCTGAAAACTATAGTATATTGTTGAAAGAGACAAAGGAAGACCTAAATAAATGGAAAGACATCCCATGTTCATGGATGAGAAACTGAATATTGTTAAAATGGCAATACTCCCCCACGATCTACAGAGACAATGCAATCCTATCAAAATCCCAGTTGGCTTCTTGCAGAAATTGATAAGCTGATCCTAAAATTCATATCAAAATGGAAAGGATCCAGAATAGTCCAATCTTTAAAAAAAAAAACACAACAAACACAACAAAATTAAAGGACTCACACTTCTTATACTAAAAACTTATTACAAGGCAACAATAATCAAGATGTTGCGATACTGGCATAAAGATAGACATATAGATCAGTGGAATGGAATTGAGAGTCCAGGAACACAGTTAATTAATTTTTGACAAGTGTGCCAAAACAATTGAATAGAGAAAGAATAGTCTTTTTGACAAATGCTGCTGGGATAACTGGATGTCCACATACAAAAGAATGAAGCTGGACACCCGACCTCACACCATATACACAATTAATTCAAAATGGATTAAAGACCTAGATGTAAGAGCTAAACCTATAAAACTCTTAGAAGAAAACACAGGAATAAATCTTCATGACCTTGGATCAGGCAAGGATTTCTTACATACAATGTCAAAAGCACAAGCAATCAAGGAAACAATGATAAATTGTACTCCATAAAAATTAAAACCTTCAGAGAACGCCATCAAAAAAGTTAACAGACAAATCATAGAATGGGAGAAAATATTTGCAAATCATATATTTGATAAGGGACTTCACAGACTATATAAAGATCTCTTACAACTCAATCACAAAAAAACAACATAATTAACAATTGGGCAAAGGTTCTGAACAGATGTTTCTCCAATATTCATATGCAAATGGACAATAAGCACATGAAAAGATGTTCAAGATCATTAACCATCAGAGAAATGCAAATCAAAGCCATGGTGAGATACACCCCCTAGGATGGCTATAATTAAAAAGATGGATAATAAAAAGTGTTGGTGAGGATGTGGAGAAGTTTGAACCCTCAGACATTGTTGATGAGAATGTAAAATGGTATATACAGCCACTTTGGAAAATAGTCTGGAAGTTTTTCAAAAGGTTAAACATAGAGTTACCATACAGCCCAGTAATTCCTGGTATATGCTAAAGAAATGAAAACAGAAAAACATGTACATGGAATTATTTAGAATAGCCAAAAAGTCAAACAAACAAACAGACAAACAAAAAAACCCACCAAATATCCATCAACTGATGACTGGGTAAATAAAATGCAACATATCCATAGAATTTCTAATATTGGTAATAAAAAGAAATAACGTACTGACCCATACTATGACATGGATGAACCTTGAAAACATTATTCTGAGTGAAAGGGGCCAGACACATATTTCATATATTGTGTGATTCTACTGATATGAAATGTCTAGAACGGGCAAATTTATAGGACATGTAAAGTGACTGCTAAGGGGTACAGGGTTTCCTTTGGAGTGATGAAATGTTCTGAAGTTGATTTTGGTGATGCTCGCATAACTCTGTGAATATGGGAAAAATCATTGAGTAGTACATTTTAATGTTTGAATTGTGTAACATGGGAATTATATATAAATAAATTGTTGTTAAACAAATTGAGGGGCGCCTGGCTGGCTCAGTCAGTAGAGCGTGTGACTCTTGATCTCGTGGTCATCAGTTCGAGCCCCACGGTGGGGTAGAGATTACTTAAAAAAAATAACACCACCAATTTTAAAGATCCTGGCATCTGCATCTCTACTATGACCCTTTATGTTAATTTTGGAAGTAGTTGGGCTGTGCATTACAAATCAGCATAATGATGGGGCGCCTGGGTGGCTCAGTCAATTAAGCGTCCAACTGGGTTTCAGCTCAGGTCATGATCAAGCCCTGTAACGAGCTCCCCACTCAGTGTGAGCCTGCTTGAGATTCTCTTCCTCTCCCTCTGCCCCTCCCTGTCCCCGCTCGCATTCTCTGCTCTCTAAAATCCATCCATCAATCAATCTTTAAAAAAACAAAACAGCATAATGACACCATGGGTTTGGATGGAGGTAGTCAGGGTCATGGACAGGGGGTCAGGCAGACCTGAGGGGACTCAGGCACACCTGTTACTTTTTAGCTCTGTAGTCTTGGAGGAGTGACTCAACCTTTTCCAGACTTGTTTCATAGTCTGTGGAATAAGATTAACAATAGAAGCAGAAGAAGAGATTTTATGTTCAGAGTCAGAACCCTGTTAAATACACTATAGGACATTCGTTGAGATGCTTCTTGCCTGTCTCCACCCAGGCAGAATGTATTAGAGGGCTGTATGGAACAGGACTCCTTTGGTTGCAAGAGACAGACAACAAAACACAGTAGCTTAAGCAAACAAAGGGAATGAATTGGTTTGTGATACTGGGAAATCCAGGAGTAGCTTCAGGCATGGCTAGATCCAGGTCCTTAACTGATGACATCTCTCCCTCTTTCCTTTGCTCGCTCTATGGTAGACCTTAAGAGTGAAAACTCTGGAGCCAGATGGCCTGGATTTGAATCTTACTTGTTTGGTGACCTTGGACAAGTTACTTAACCTTCCTATGCCTCAGTTTCCTCATCTGTGATAAGAGTACTGACCTCAGAGGAAAGTTGTGGGGATTCAGGAAGGTAGTATGTGTAACGTGTTTAGAATAGTGCTTGCCAAAGTCAATACTATGTAAGTATTTGACTATTATTAGTAGTATCATTGTGATTTATTTTGTGGTTCGGCTGCAGCTAGGAACCCTCCATCAGGCAAGAACGTTGGTTGCTAGAAGCTTAGGTGTATATCCCTATAGGGCAGAATAAATATTTTTTTTCTTTTAAAGAGGAGGACTATCTTTACGTACTAGCCGTAAGTCCCAGGAAATTTTGGTCAGTGCCCATCTCTGACTGGAACAGAGGGATATAGTCCTTCGATGGGTCCAACCATGATACCCAGGGGCTGGGAACCATAATGATTGCCTGGTGAGACCCCATGGGCACATATGGAGTTGAAGAGACCAGAAGAAGCAAAAAGTGGCCAGGTAGACAAAAACCAGTCTTGCCCACACCTGCTGTAAAGAAGTTTCCAAACATGGCTGGAGAGAACAGAAGCCTTCTGAGAAGGCTGCCATGGGCCCGTGGCAAGCAGGGAAGTTCATGGCGCAGCTAATGGTGGGGAAGGGGCTCAGCCTTGGTGCTGGGGCCCTAGTCTGTGCCATGCCCCTGTAGTTATTGCTAGAAAAACGAGGACTCTCAGGCTTCCTTGAGGCCGAGAAATGCCATGTGGGATGCATTACCCACCAAGTAATAGACCGTTTACCTTCCCCAGAGCTGGGAGCAAACAGACCTAATTGGTGTAGCCACTGGAATATTGTATGTCTCTCATTGTGGTCCCAGAACTTGAGACCCTCTTACTTTTGCAACCAGGACAACATGTTGAAAAGATGGTGGTCTTCGGTCTAAATGGAAAAAGCAACAAAACCACATTTTAGATGGTTTTGGATGGTTTGAAGTGGTTTCTGGTTAGTCCCAGCTTCATCAGACCATCGGAGATGTTCGCTGCCTCTGGGGCCGCTGGAAGGAGGAAGTGACTTCGTGAAGCCAGCTTGAGTCTACATTCCCAAATATGGAGTTCAAGGACTCATCTTGGAGAAAATGAAACAGAAGCTTCCAACAAAGGGTTCTTAGAAGTCGGTTTGTAATTAACCTTTCCGTGTAACATGAGATTTCTGAATTAAATGGAGGGGAAAAAAATAGATTCCATTTTTACAACGAACAGATACTTGTAAATGGCAGCGGCAATGTGCTTGATAGAGCATTGATTACCATACGCTGGGGATCTTAGTCGACAGGCCTCTAAACTAATCCAGCCTACCTCTTCTTTTTAATTCAGGTTTTCTCCTACGCTCGACAAACCGGCCGGGCCTCGCCGGGCTCTGCACCGAGCTGCTGCCCTGCTTGCGTCTCCAGCCCGGGGCACCAGCGCCACGGGGAGGCCCTGGCTTCCTCACCTGCCCTCATTTAATCTGTGACCTCGAGGACACGGCTCCAAACCGTAATTGAATTCCCATTTGATGTGCTTGACCTCAGCTTCCCACAGAGCCGATTCCCGGTGGACAGAGTGTGGCTGGGACCAGGGAAGCCCCCGCGCTGCCCCCTGAGCCCCCTCCCACACCATGCAGCCTCGGGACAAATCTCCTTTGGCCCCCTGGGCTTGAAAAACGTGTTTGAAGGTGAGGCCGCCTTAGTCGGCTAGGGCTGCTCTGTGTAACCAAGTACCCCAGGCTGGGGGGCTTCCAGGACAGAAATGTATGGTTTCACAGTTGGGGGGCTAGAGGTCCAAGATCAGGGTGTTGGCAGGGGTCCTTCTGAGGGCTGTGGGGGAAGGATCTGTCCCAGGCCCCTGCTCCTGGGCCGTTTTCTCTCCGTGAGCCTGCTCCTTGTCTCCACTCTGCATACGTCTGTCTCTGTGACCACATCTCCTCTCTTTATAAGGACACCAGTCACATTGGAGTAGGGCCCCCACTACCACTCTCATCTTAACGTAATCTGCGAAGTCCCTATCTCCTGATAAGATCCCATTCTGAGGTGCCTGGAGTGAGGACTTCAACATAGGAATTTCGAGGGAAGACACCTGGCCCTATAGTAGACGCCACGGGGCTGCATTTTGCCCCGGTCTCTTTCATTCACTCGCACCCGACGCTGCATGTGCTTCACAAATTCTGTGTCCTCCTGGCCCCTGTGTGCTTTTGGATTGTGGCTCTGCCCCTGCTAGTTCATTCCTTCGTTGATTCATTCATGTATTCAATCAACAAACATAATAGTACTTACATTGCAAGATTGCTGAGAAAATGAGATAACGTATTTACATTTCTAACTTAACGTCAGGCATATGATAGGTTTTCAAATGTGTTTATTCAGCCATTCGTCTGCCAATATTGATCAAGCACCACTAAATGCCAGGAACAGGGCCGGGCAGTGCGTGCAAAGCCAGGCAGCGTCTCTGCCCCTGGAGTGTAACGTGAGGGAGAGGAGGCAGACCTGCTCCAGGGGTCCCAGCAGGAGCGTGTGAACAACTGTGGTGAGTACTCTGTTCAGCCGGGGGTAAGGCGTCTGGGGAACACAGGGCTGGAGCAGAAAGAGAGGGACAGGAAGGCACAGGGCAGCCGGCTCCCGGGGGCAGGCCATGCGGAGCTGCAGCCTATAGGAAGGCAGTGAGCTTCCTCTGAGTGTCCAGAGGATGCTAGGAGAGCTTTTCAGTGGAGGGAGACACTATCAGCTGTGCTGCAGGGATGAGGCTGGAGTGCGGTGAGAAGGGGAGCGTCCCTGGGAGGCAGTAACAGGAGCCCTGGGGCTGGGGGCAGAGCCAGTGCTTGGCCTGGAGCGGGGGTGGTGGGGATGGCCAGAAGTGGTTGGTGGTTGGCTTCCGGAGATTAAGGGGAGGTGTTGGTGGGAGGGGGAGGGGAGGTGCCCAGGATGCACTGGCTTACAGACCTGGGGGATGGGTGGCTTCCAGCTGAGAAAAACAAGAGGGTCTGGTTTGCAAGGACGTGCTGCATTTGAGGCAGAGGAATCCAGACTTGATAAAGCATGAAGAATTACTGTCAACCATGTATTCATTCCACAAATATTTATGGAGCACTCGTGCCGGGGAGTAGAGCGTTGGATGTCAGGGATGCCCCAGTGAGCAATCCAGAGGGCTGTACGCAGAGGACTGTCTAATGGGGAAACGAACAGCAAGCACGTGAGCACGCGGGTCATCTCACTGCGAACGTGACTGGGAAACACGGCCGGGGGAGGTGAAAGGGAGCCCTGGGAGCTCCCTAAGTGGGAGCGGAGGGGAAAGGTCTCTCTGAAGAGGTGACAGTGAGCTGAAGCTGAAGGGGAGGGTGAGCCAGATACAGATGGGAAAGAGCTTGGGGATACACACCCCAGGTGGAGCGCATAGCATGTGCAAAGGCCAGGACGAGGGAGAGGCAGGTTCAGGATGAGGGAATGAGAATGAGGGGCAGGTCAGGCAGAGACTGAGAGGCTAGAGGAATGCATTCACATGTTCCCCGAGGCTGCAAAAAGCCATTCAAGGGGGCTTGAAGCAAGGGAGTGCCAAGTTCGAAAAAACAACACTGTAGAATTCTAGGGACTCTGCCCGTATATCCCTCCCTTTTGCTTAACTTGGTTTGAATTGAGTTTTTGTCACTTGGATCCCAAGGGTCTTGATTAACGCATTTGGGAAGAAAAACTTTTCTGGGGGCATGTGTTGCGATCCAAGAATCACACAGAATGTTGGAGCTGGATGGGGCCTCCGGGATGAGCCGGTGTTAGTAGCATTCCCACTATTCCCCGTGAGGCCGGAGGCGCGCCAAGACCCAGGCCTCTCTCATGCGCAACAGCTGCTCATTCATCGTGCTTTCTCCAATGGTGTCCTTGCCTCAACCTGGAAAGCCCTGAGCCAACTGCATGCTACTCCGTTGTAGATGGGGAAACTGAGGCCCAGGCAGATTAGTGAATGTCTGAGGCCATGCGGCTGGGAAGAGGTCGTGCCAAGAGCAGGACGTGGGTCTGGAGCCCTTACAGTGCACTTGGCAGCGGAGAAGCCTGCTTGCCACCAAGGCCCGGACTGGGGAACTTGCTGTGGGGTCAGAAGGTCCAAATTTCAAGATGCCCTTCCCAGGTACGGCCAGTGATGGTTGCAGAGGCAGCAGCTTTGGATCGATCCCTCCCAGGAGAGGGCTAGAGCCATGGCCAGATTCACAGACTGGGGCAGGAAGTACAGAATGAGGAGAAGGAAGGCCCTGACATTGGACTTCTTTCTGGGATTCCATGCAAGATGGCGGTGACTCTCGCTGACCCAGCATCCCCTGGGGCTGGCAGTACCCGGGACTGTGCGGTGCAGCCCAAAATAGGGACTGGGGGTGCAGGCTTTGTAATCAGAGCCGACTTCACGGCCTAGATCTGCCCCTGCTGGACGTGGGGTGTGGGCACATGCCCTGAAATCTCCGAGTCTTCGTTTCTCGTCTGATGTAAGCAAGTAGCGGCCTCACAGTGATGCGGTGAGCGCTCAGGAGGTCCCGACACAGCGTCTAACACAGTGCCTGGCGTCCGGTGAGCACCAGGTTAGCTCTCGCTTTGCTGCAGTCATTGAACTGGGGTCCTTATCTCACTCAGGTCCACACAGCAGGGCTGGGGACAGGAGCCTGCGAGAGGCAGAGCCTGCAGAAGGCTGCACCAGGGGCTGGTTGGCCAACAGGCATTAAAATCCCACCTCACAGTGAATTCCCAATGGGAAGGAAAGGCGGGAGTTCCAGGTCTTCCCAGTGAGCGGAATTGTGACTTTCCCCAGCCGGTTCCTCCCCACGGGTTCAAGTTGTAGCAACTGCGGGGCTGTTCCCATGTCTTTGCTTTATTTTTGTGTGTGCGATGAACCATCAAAGTAAATAAATCGGCTATGTGATTTCAAGTAACTGAAACGAAACAAAACAGAAGAGAAAAACCTGCCTTGCCAAGTTCCAGATCCCTTTCCTCCCAGGTTCAGGCCCCCGGAGCTTCTCTGCTGTGGGATGCAGACAGACTTTCTGCAGGATTTTCCCAAGGCTCAGAGGCACAGACTGGACAGTCCAGCACCTATTTACTCCTCCCGTCCTTTAAAAAGTAAGTAGATAGAAAGCTAACATTTCACTGCACCAGGCACTGTAGCTGTGTTTCATATATATTCTCTCAATTGTTCCCCCCCAAAACCAAGGGTTAGTATTATTCCCTCTTGCAGATGGGGACACTGAGGCTCCGAGTGACTTGCCTAAGGAACACAGCTGGTAAAGATCCTGAAAGACTCCAGACGGAGGATAAGGCAAATTGCAGGACTCCAGAAAAGAAGCTGAAACTCCTTTTGGTCTGTGGAGACTTTCTGGGTAGGAGCTGAGATATGGCTGCATGTTACAGTGTGGGGGGCTCTCTGGGTTCCTGGGGACGCTGGCAGGGTAAGCACTGCCCCAGCTCTGAGTGCTCACTTCCTGAAAGACTGTTGACTTCAAAGGATAGTGGTCTCCCTCAACATAAAATAGGAACTTTCAAAGTGTGACAGTCAGATTTTGCTGTTATAATGCCGCATAACCAGCAACTCACCCCAAATCTTAGGAACTTATCAAAAACAACCATTTATGTGTCTTGCTCTTGGGTCTGGGGGTCATCTGGGGTAGCTCTGCTTTAGGCTGGGTCTGTGATCAGATATGTTCTACGTACTTCTTTGCTCTGCAATCTGTCGTTAGCCAGAGGATGTCTTGTGGTAAATGGTGGAAGCAGAGAAGACCTAACCAAATGAAGCACACACGTCTAAAGCTTGTGTTGCCACACACTCACTCATTCCCCGTTGGCCAAAGGCAGTCAAACGGCCTTGAGTTCAGGGAGACGTACAATCCACTTCCTCAACCATCCAATCTACCACACAAAGGCAGCTCACCCCGAGGCCATCTTGCCTTGCGGCGGCCAGAGAAGGCTTCGCCTCCTCTTTTCAGGAGGATAAAGTTGGGGATTTTCCAAAGGAACTTTACCAAAGACTGAAGGGAGAGCAGGCGGTCCTAGGGGCCAATTGGTTCTGCTTGCCAAAAACCTGTTCCGCTGGTCCATGATTCCTGATTTCTTTTGGGTGATTCACCTCCCCCCATTTTCATTCTTTGTGATTCTGGGGACAGAGGTTGCTGTCCTCACCTACTCACTTCACGGGTGGACACCTGATCCATTTCTGGCCAGTGGGAGGGCTGCAGCCCTTTGACCAAATGATTGGTTCCGGGCCGGTCATGTGACCCAAGCTGGGCCAAAGACAATGCTACCCAGGACTTGTGCTAGAACCCTTAGAACAGAAGGTCCCCTTTCCAGTGAGTTTGTAAAGCCGCGGAGAAACCTGGAGCCTGAGGTAGCTGTCTTTGTAACCTCTGGTACCTTAATGTGATCCTGAGCAGAACAAAGCCAAGGGCTAAGACAGAAACGCGAGAACGTTGTTCGAGCATCGGGATTCAGCTGTGCCTGAAAGCCCTAAACTCTCCAATAAATTCTTTTGGGGGACAGAGGTGGGCTGAAGTTTGGATTGGATAATGGTCCCTTGCCATCCAAAACCCCTTGCTAATTCAGAAACAGAGCTAAAGGTAGTAGAGTGAGGTGGCTAAGACGAGCCTGGTTCAAATCCTGCCCTTGTCACTTAGGACTGTGTCCACTTGTGGCATGCCTGTCTCCTCAGCTGTGAAACTGATGACGGTTATGCTGGTAAACCATATAAAACAGGTCGTCTGGGCTTGACAAATTGTGGGTGCTCAGTGCCTGATGTTTATTACAACCGAAGGATTCAGCAGCAGGCTTCCTGTCCTCCCTGGGCAAGGATCCAGCTCCACGGTTTGTTTGCCCACAGATCCCACAAGTCACACGACACCCCTTCCTGTTGCCCGTGGGAGGACGGGGTTGGCACAGGCTCTGAGCGCTGGCAGGCTGGACCTTCTCTCCCAGAGCCTCTCTCGCCTGCCCTCCCAGCTGGCTTCTGGGCCCAGCGGGCTCAGCACCTGGGAAATGCCGCCGTGCCAACCCCCGCACCACCACGTACCCTGGGGGGGGGAGCCCTCCCTCCCTTTCCCAGGGACACAGGCTCTTGACCACAGCGGACCAGGAGCCCCGGGAACTGGACGCCTTCTGCTTTGGTGGGGGGCAGACTGAGGCTCTCAGGGCCTCGAGCCAGCAAGTGGAGGCCAGAATTCAAACCTTGGTCTCTGCTCCCCACCCTCCACTCCTTCCCTGTGAGGGATGGGTGGGGCTGTGTCAGCACTTCCCCACATGGGGTCACAGACAATTTGAGGGGACACGCCAATGCACCGTTGTGAATTTTAGCAGCTTTGTATTGACCTGGGCAGTTATCCCCCGGCCTGTTCCACAGGACGATGCCGGGATCCCAAGGATGGGGAGTCACGTCTGCGTGGTCCCTGCTGTGTCTCCAGAGGCTTGAACGGCGTCTGGTATGTAGTGAGGGCTTCACAAGTGTTTAGTGGACGGCACACATGGACGGAGGGAGGATGGAGTGAATTGCAAGTGCTGCCTCCCTCCCCCACTCCTAGCTGAAGTTCTTTCTGGAAATACACTCGCGTAGGGAGTGAACTGGGCCCCGTGAGGACAAACACTAGGGGAAGAAGAGCAGAGTGGCGTGTGGAAGTGAAAACAGCAGTCGTGTGGAATTGGGGTGCCTGGAATCAGCAAACGGCAGGTGACTTGGCCTGGGTGTCCCTTCCAGCAGACAATTCTGTGATTCTCAGAAGCATGTCCTTTATGGGCTAAAGCAAGAAGGGAGCCTGCCCCTTGCAGGGGTATTCGTTTCCTGGGGCTGTCCTAACAAATTAGCCACAACCTGGGCAGCCGATAGCTCCAGAAATGTATTCTCGCACTGTTCTGGGGCCTAGGTATCTGAAATCAAGGTGGTGGCAGGGCCACGCTCTCTCTGAGGGCTCTAGGAAAGGCTCCTTCCTTGCCTGTTTCTTCACCTGGGGGCTACAGGTGTCTGCGGCGTGTGGCCGTGTCTCTGCCTCCATGGGCACATGGGCCCTCTCCTGGGTCTGCATCTTCTTCTCTTCTGTCTCTCTCTTGCGCTCTCTCTCTCTTTTTTTAAAGATTTTATTTATTCATTAGAGCGAGAGAGAGCATGAGCAGGGGGCAGGGAGAGGCAGACTCTCTGATGAGCAGGGAGCTTGATGCAGGACTCGATCCCAGGACCCCAAGATCATGACCCGAGGCCAAGGGTCTTAAGCAGACGCTTAACCTGAGCCACCCAGGTGCTGCTCTCTTCTGTCTCTTCAAAGCACACTTGTCATTAGATTTAGAAACTACCCCAGTAAGCCAGGACAATCCCATCCTGAGATTCTTCATTACCTCTGTAAAGACCCTTTTTCAGATACAGTCACATTCACAAGTTCCAGGCGCATATGTGTATATATATATATATATATATATATATATATATATAGACTTGGACAAAACTTTTTGGTGGCCCCCATGCAACCCCCTTACACCTGGGATCTGGATCCTGTGGAAGCCCAGCTGTGTCCCAAAGCCTCTCAGGGGATGAGAATCCTGGGGGACATTTGGTGGGGCCTGAGTGAGGAGCAGACATCGAGAGGGTGTCTCTTGTCTGGCCAGCCATTTCCGAAGAAGGGGAGAGGTTGTGGTGCTAGGATTTGGTCCCTGGGGAATTCATCGAGGGCAGGGCCCTGGCTGGCCATGTCTCAGGGCTTATCTAGTCCTTCCGCAGGCGTTTATGCATCTCGCTTTCTGAGTACTTGTGGGAAGGATGAGGGGGCAGGGGGGCTCGCAGGCCTGGATGCCAACACGTGTGTGCTGCAGTCACTCATATGTTCATAGATATATTCATAGATCATCTCCTCTGGGCCAGCAGGAGGTAAAGCACTCATCAACACAGTGACAGTCCCTGCTCTCATGGGGCTTACAAACTTGGGCAAAAGAGAGATGAAAAGTGAACATATAGATAAAATGACAAACTATCATTACTCTAGAAAGGAAATAGACCGGGTATGGGAACTAAGAGTAATAGCAGGGGAGGCCTTTCAGAGGAAATGGTATTTGAGCTAAGATTTAAAGCCGGGGGGACAGCATTCTAGACAAGGGAACAGCATGTGCAAGGGTCCTGAGGTTAGAAAGAGCACATTAGGTAAATGGAAAAATGTCCCATGTGCTGGAATGTAGTCAACGGGGGTGGGAGTGGGAGAGGTTAGCAGGTAGCTGACCCTGCTGTGGGCTAGCAAATCGTGCAGGCCCTGTGAGCTATGGGAAGAAATTTGGATCTTATTCAAAAGATTTTAAACAGTTTGCACCATGACTTGAGTTAGCTTTACAAAGGATCCCTTTGGGGGACAGGCAGAGAATAGATTATAGGGCAGGGGTTGTGAAAGTCCAGAGAGTTAAGTATCTGTGGCCTGGGGGGCGTGTCGTCCCGGCTGTGAGTAATCAGCCTGGCTGCTGTCGGGCACGGAGCAGCCAGAAGCAACTCGCCAGCAACCACGTGTGGCTGTGTCCCAATAAAACTTTATGAAAATAGCAGCTAGATTGGCCTCTAGGCAGTGGTTTGCTGAGGCCCCTTGCAGGGGAACAAAAGTGGAAATGAGAAGAGCACTGTGGCCCTGAGCCAGTGACCGAACCTTTCCGAGCCTCAGTGTTCTCATCCGTAGAATGGACACACCTTACCTCACAGAAATGTCATGAAATTGCTGAGTCTTCACGGAGGTAAAGTGCTGAGTGCAGAGCCCGGGCTCGTGGTAGGGGCTGGTCATCCGCTCGTGGCGGCTCTATCATGACATCGATCCGGGGTGAGCGTGTTTGTGAAGCGAAGGCTCCAAAACATGGAGCTGGTAGCGCTGGCCGAGGGCCGGTCCCGGGGGCCGTGGTGGCTGAAGTGTCTGTGCGCGGAGTTGGCCGAGCGCTGTGGTGACGCTGCCGGGCCACCTCCTCAGGAAAGCCAACGGGCTCCTGCAGAGCCAGCCCGCTCTTCCTCCGTGTGACCTCACGCACCTCCTGCCACCGCTGGCGCAACGATCCCCGTCTTCCCCTTCCTCCTTTGGGGAGATGCCCTTGCAGCTGCCACGGCCCTGACCCTCTGGGCCGCAGGGGCGGTCAGTGAACCCTTGTTTACACCTTCCCGTTGCTTTCCTCCCTTTCTCCCGGCATGGGGTTTGTGCTCGGCAGTTTCTGGTAGCTTGGGAGGAAGTACAATACAGAGAAGGGCCAACGGTGCGTTTTTCTTGAAAAATCCTGGCTGGGGAAGGGAGAAGTAGGTGCAGAAAAGTGGGAAGGGTCTAAGACAGCACATCTGTCTTCACCTCCTGGCCACTGCGGGAGGTAGAGTCCCGGTGAGAGGCAGGAAGGCTAACGCAGGGCCTTTTCCGCCGTGTTGTTGGGGTGACTGTCATGGGCACCAGCCTGTGAGAGCGGGGACTTCAGGGGAGGGGAGCGGCCTCCTCCCGAGGCCCTGCTGGGTGGGTCATGAAACTCGGAGAGCCAGAAGCCAGAGGGATGCCCAGAGAAGCAGGGAGTGCGGCCAGGACCTCCGGGCAGGAAACTGGAGGTCCAGAGTCCAGAGAGGGAGCGAGAGAGCAGGAGAGAGAGCGAGAGAGCAAGAGAGAGAGCGAGAGAGAGAGAGAGAGCAGGTCTTCGTCAACAGAGATTTCGCGAGCAGCAGCGATGTGCCGGGCGTTTGTGCGGCACGATGACACAGCGCCAAGTGAAATGGCACATGCTGGCTCTCACGGTGCCCTCATGCTGTTGTGAAATCTAATGCCCGGGGCCAACAGAAACTATTTTTATTCTTCTGGTTATTGCCTAGGGTGAGTCACACAGCAGCCCACAATGACCCCATCATCAACCAGGAGCAGCAGAGGGCAGGGCCTGAAGGCCTCGTACCCACGTAAGGAAACTTTAAGAGGCTGACAGGCATCATCGAGCCAAACCCTTCATGTAGGAGGGTCAGACCCACTTGCGTTCAAATCCCTAGCTTTTGTCACTTCCTGGCTGTGCGACCCTGGGCAAGTCACTCTACCTTTCTGAACTTCAACCACGTGTTCGTTTTGTTATTGTAGGTGTTGAGGATACAGCAGTGGATGAGGTAGACAAAAATGCCAGTCTCTGTGCAGTTTATTTGTTTATTTATTTATTTAAGATTTTATTTATTTGTGTGTGGGGGGGGAACAGTAGGCAGAGGGAGAAGCAGGCTCCCAGCTGAGCAGGGAGCCTGATGTGGGACTCGATCCCAAGACCCTGGGATCATGACCTGAGCTGAAGGCAGACGCTTAACCAACTGAGCCACCCGGGAGCCCCTCTTTGTGCAGTTGTGTTGTTGGAGGAGACAGAAGATTAAAAAAAATACCCCACATCTCTACTATACCAGTTGGTGATGAGTGGAATGGAGAAAAATAAAGCAGGATCAGAGAAATGAGGACTACCGGGATATGCGTAAGGGGTTTCATTTGAGCGGACCCTTGAGGGAGATGAAAGAATGATCCATATGGATATCTGGGGGACAAGCTTTGCAAGCAATGAAAAAAGCAAGTGCAAAGGCTCTGAGGCAGGAGGCACTTGGCAGATGTGATTAATTGAAGGATCTTGAGATGGGAAGATTATTCTGGTGAGTCCAATGTAATCACAAAGGTCCTTATTATTAAGAGGGAGGCAGGAGGCTGGAGAGTGAGAAGGCAATGTGAAAATGAAAGCAAGGGTTTGGGGTGATAAGAGGAAGAGACCACAAACCAAGGAACAGAGCTAGCTTCTAGAAACTGGAAAAAGCAAGGAACCAGTTTCTCCACTGAAGACTTCAGGAGTGCAGACCCGCCCCTTATTTTTAGACTTCAGAACTCCAGGACTGCAAGAGAATACATTTGTGTTGTTTTAAGCCATCACGTTTGTGACAATTTCTAACAGCTGCAATAGAAAACCAATACAAGAGTAGCTCCTTTCTCTTTCTCTTCTCTTCTTTCTCTTCTCTTCCTCTTCTCCTTCCTCCCTCCCTCCCTCCCTTCCTTCCTTCCTTCCTTCCTTCCTTCCTTCCTTCCTTCCTTCCTTTCCTTCCTCTTTCTCTTTTAAATGGGACAGTGACTGTCCCTGCCTGAAGCCCTTTAGCATCAGGGGAGGGGGGAGCCCAGCAGCACTGCCCCAGGCAGGGAAACTGCTCAGGGACTGACTGAGAGCCTCGCCAAAGCCTAAAGGATCCTCCACTAATGTTCCTGGGACTCAGGAAGCAGGGTATTCATTCTGCCCCCATCTCACCCCAAGCACGGGCTGAGGGCACCCTCTCCTGCCCTGCCCCCCCCCCGGGACTCTAACTGTAGCCCCACTAGGATCTGGGGTGCCCCCAGATGCCTCACCCTCTCTAGCCTCCAGGCCTCCAGGCCTTTGCATGGGCCTTGCCTCTGCCAGGAGCCCCCCAGCTGGTGCAGTCTGTCCCTCTGCTTAGCACTAGATGTCTCTGACGCCTTCTATTCCTTCCTTCACTTTCTCCATTCCCGGGGGCTCTTTTCCTGCCTCCTCCCGCACCTTCACCTAGCCCTTAGCACACCCTTCATATCTAAATGCTTGTTTCCTTCTTTGGTTACCCAGTAAGACAAATAGGTCCTATTTATGGCGCCCTTACTGTGTGCCAGGCGGGGCGGCTACGAAGACCTGCAGAGGCCGCGACTGATCGATCACCTAGGACGTGGGTCGTGGTCCTGGGAGCTGTGCGAGGTGGCCGCAACTATGCTAAGTGCTTGTTAACTTCCCAGTGACCCTGCGCGGTAGGCCCTTACGTCCATTTTGTGATGAGGAAGCAGTTGTGCAGCCAAAGAGAGAATCTCTCAGCTCTTCGGGCCTTACATTTTTAAAGCATTTACTGAGCATTCTGTCAGATCTTCACCATGATCCTGTGAGATGGGTGCTACAGTCATCCCCATTGTACAGAGGGGAAAACTGAGGCTCAGAGCAGAGAAGTCACCGGCCCAAGGTCACAGATCCAATGACTGGCTGAGCTGGGATTCGCACGCAGTCCTGTTTGAAGTCTTAAGCCTCATGAAGGAATGAATGAGGAAGGAAGGAGTTCAGGAGACCTTCTGTTCTTTGGCTGCGGCCTCGGTGAGGCTTCATGACTTGGTTTTAATTTGCAGCTATGGGTAGCTGTGAAGGTCAGATGAGCTCACATCCTCAGCGGCTCTTTGAGAACAGGGTGACTGTGTTAGTGTGGGAGGGAGTTTTCTGGGCTCATACTTGGGTTCTCAGCCTCCTGGGGAAATTCTGCCCCTCAGCCTGCCCTGGGTCAGAGGAGAGCCTGGCCTTTCCTCCCTGGAGGGCCTGAGACCCTGGGTCTTCCTGGAAGAGGCCCCTGCCCCACCAGGGCCTCCGCATGACAACTGGGTCCTTGGCTCTTCCCAGGGGAACCCCAGAGAATTTCCTCCTGTTTTCACCTCCTTGTCCCTGGGGGCCAGGCCCCAGCAGCTGTGGCGTCAGGAGCAGCCAAAGCCCCCAGAGAGTCTGTGGAATCCTTTGGGGGGACCAGTGGCATTTCAGGGTGGCTGGGGACAGCCTAACCAGGCTCAGGGAGGGGGCTGTTGCCAGGTGCACAGCTGTCTTCCACCACTTTGGGGCTGAGCTCCGTGGTTTCCCAGGTACATCGCGTGGAAGATCTTCGTGAATCCTCTCATGTCCCCGGGAGATGAGAGTTAGTAATCATGAAAGTTCACATGTCTTGGTTGTTTACTAAGGGCCGGGCATTGAGTTGAAGTCTTTGTCTTGATTCTGTTTTCTCCTCTCTCTCGAGAAGCTTGTGGAGTTAAGAGCCATTATTGATATTATTCGCATTTGTGGGTGAGGAAACCACACATAGGGCAGGTGGTAGAGATCTGAGTTCTGCCAAACGCCTTCCTGTTAGAAATATGTTTAACAGGGGCGCCTGGGTAGCGCAGTCGTTAAGCGTCTGCCTTTGGCTCAGGGCGTGATCCCGGCGTTCTGGGATCGAGTCCCACATCGGGCTTCTCCTCTGGGAGTCTGCTTCTTCCTCTCCCACTCCCCTGCTGTGTTCCCTCTCTCGCTGGCTGTCTCTCTGTCACATAAATAAATAAAATCTTAAAAAAAAGAAATATGTTTAACAGATGAGGAGACTGAGGCTCAGGGAGGCCGCACGTCTTGCCCAAGGTCCTCAACTCTGCGCCTGAAAACCGGCTGCCCAGCGCCTGCTGGGGCAGGTGAGAGAGAGCTGGAGTTCACCATTTTCCCGGGTTCTGGTGGGCAGGCGCTGGGAGCGCCAGGGTCGGGGAAATGCCCTGGGCCCTGAGGCTGTGGGCCTCTGTTTCCTCAGCTATAAAATGGAGGAAGTAAGAGAGGTGTGCCTGACAGACACACCACTCCTTCCTAAGGTTTCCCCAGCTCTGCATTACAAGGCCTGAATTTTCCAGGGCAGAGTTTGGCCCCAGTCCAAGCCCCCTAACCAGCCTTCCCACCCCCACCTGGCTTGCCTCCCTCCCCTCCCCCGCACCAGGCTCCTAT
Organism: Ursus arctos; assembly: GCF_023065955.2. Classification (NCBI taxonomy): domain Eukaryota; kingdom Metazoa; phylum Chordata; class Mammalia; order Carnivora; family Ursidae; genus Ursus; species Ursus arctos. Next base: position 52,516,410 of record NW_026622808.1, on the reverse strand, counting down.
AACCCCAGCCCTGTCAGTGAGTTATTGGCTCAGTATTTTTATAGGCTCCCCCAGCTCCCTTCCCCCCCCACCCCGTTCCCCCCAAATAAAGGAGCTATAAGACTAGAGCCAAAAACACAGCTCAGAGAATGTGCGCCAATGACCCAGCCCCTGCAAGGGTGAGGTGGAGAACTTTCCATCTGGGCCCAACCCTGGGCAGGGCCTATTCCCGTTCTCCCTCTGGCGGCTCCTGCCTCCGTCTTCCCACCCCAGCTGCTCCACAGAAGCTGCTCTGTCCCTCAGGCTGGGCTAGCTCCCCGTAGGGCCCCTCATGGTTCTGGGACAGGTAGGGGCTGTGTTTACAGGCCGACCCAGAGGCAGTCGGCCAGGAAAGTCAGTCAGTCAGTCTGTCATGGTCTCACCTGACATGCAGCCAGGGCCACACAGCGAGGCAGGGCCACTCATGACACGAGTCAGCCAGTCGTCCGCCTGGCCTCCACCAGTCAGCTAGTCAGGCAGTCAGCCACTGACTCACAGTTGGACTCTGTTACACCCAGTCACAGCTGTTCACACCAGGGGTCACAGTCACAGCCAGGGCATCAGCCAGCCAGCCCAGCTCAGCCAGTCAATCGGTTGTTCATTGTCTCAGAGTCAGACTCCGTTATACAGTCAGGGCTACATGGTCAGACATGGTCACTCCCAGCGTGAGTCACGGCTGTGGTCAGCCGGTCTCCCCCACCTGGTCAATCTCAATCTGTCGGCCAACCGGCCCATTGGCCAGTGGAGGCAGGGTCAGTCAGCCCCCCTCAAACAGCCAGCCAGTCCCCTAGTGGTTGTCTGTCACCCAACAGCCAATCAAAATCAGACAGCCCGTCAGCAGGTTAAGGTGTGTCGGCTGGTAGGGTGTTGTCTCACAGCTAGACTCGGGAACACTGGTCAGTCAGGCAGGTCATCAGGCGGTCTATGGCAGTCAAAGGAGGCAGACTCTCTATTCTCAAGGACTAAGGCAGATAGTCGGGTCACCCAACCAGACCAGTCAGCTGGGCATAGTCAGCTTCTGCCTGTTGGTCAGTCACCATTAGTCGCTGGCAGCTCCAGTGTGTGGCCTGGTCAGTCACAGCCGCAAAGGAACAGCAGCCGGCCAGCCAGTTGAGAGTCAAGTGTGCAATACAGGCCATCAGTCAAGGCTCTGGGTTCGCTGTCAGACATCCAGTCATCCAGTCAGTCTGAAGGAGACGGCACGCCCCCAGCCAGCTAATGTCATTCAGGCGGCATCATCACTCAAATCTACTGATTCGAAGATCATCGTTAGTCATCCAGTTATCCAGTTGGTTTGCATTAGGCAGCCAACAAGTCAACTACCCGCCAAGCTCATTGTAATTAACCAGTCAGCCAGTCAGACTTGTAGTTGGTGAGTCAGTCTCCTGCTCAACCAGTCACCCAGCCAGTCAAGCTCAATCCATCCACCCAGTTTCAATCAGCCAGTCAGTCAGTCAGTCTCAGGCTCCCACAGTCTGAGGCCTGGTCAATCCCAATGACAACCAGCCAGCTACCACCATCCCTCATCTAACCTCATCAACACCGAGGCAAAGGCTGCCTTCTTATGGGACCAAAGGAATCATTAGCAAATATCAGACAGAAACCCTAAATCGAACCAGAAACATTCCTTAACCCCCTGCAGCAATGTTCAGAATTAGTGGTCCCAAATCAGCCTCTTGCTCCTGATTCATCAGGAAGGATGGGTGTGGGGTGGGAAATACGCTGACATGTGACTCCAATAAAACCCACTTGTCAGCCAGAGAAGCCACAGGCTGATGGCCAGGGACAAGGGAGGAGACCTTGGCCAGCTTGCTACCCCCACCACCTGGATGCTCCATGAGGCTTTCCTCAGAGCAGGGACCCCTGTGCTCTTCTCAGTGGAAAGAGGCAGGGGACAGTGAGAGCATGAGATACCCCTGACATCCCTGGGGTCCTCCTTTTCCTCCCTCTTCTTCCCCTTTCCCTCTCCCCTTTGCTCCCACCATCCTCCATCATTAGCTCCCACCTGCTCTGCTCAGATAAATGCCTAACCCTCTCCCATCTGCTCAGATCCTACCCCTGACATCCCATAGTGCCACTCACCTTCCACACACACACACACACACACACGCACATGCACACACACACGCACACATGCACTCATGCCTTGCTTCTTGGCTTGCCTCCTCATTTCAGAACATCCTGTTCCAAGCAGCCTAGGAGAAAACATTGGGCCCACTCTGTGCCCCGGCCCCTCCCCCCTGCTCTCTGGATCCCGCCTGCCCAGCGCACATGGCCCTGCTGGATCCCTGTCCTGTCCTGGCATGAGCATTAGTGACCTGGACGTGGGCGGGCTTTTCCTGCTGCAACTCCTCCTCCCCCAAGCCGGAGGAGAGGAATGTCCAGGAAACGCCTGGAAGGGAGGTGTCTTGCTCACTGAATTCCTGTGCTTGGGCCTGGGGCTTTCCCTACGGCCAGGCAGGGGTCCCCAGGCATTCTGTTACCTGGTCCAGCTGGGTCAGCCCGGACTTCGAAACCTGAGGGGAGAATGTTCATCTCAGAGAGACCGAGGCTGCTTTCTGCTGAAAGAGAGCGTGCTTTTGGCAGAGAGGACCTCAGGACCCTTCTGGCACCTGAGCTCAAATGCTTATTAGCCTCGTGACAACAGTGGGCATGTTAGGTGCTTAGAGGTGGGGCGCCCTCCTCGTTACAACGGAGATGAGAACAGAGCCCACCTCCTAGGATCTGTGCGAGGATGAAATTAGGAAAGTACGGAAAGGGTTCAGAGCAACATTCCTGTGACCGCCAGCTGGGGCTGAGTCTTTCCAAGCAGGCAAAATGATGGCCCAGGCCAAAGGGGCTCCTCGAGGCTTCTTCCCATGCCCCCCTCTCCACCTGGCTCCACCCACCGCGGCTCTAGCATAGCTTCTAGTCTCCTGTGTGTGCTGTTGACCTTTCAAACCGTACCCTTAGAGTAAGCCGGGAAGTCCGCGCTGCCGCTACACCCATTTTGCAGACGAAGAAACAGAGGTCCCAGGAGTTGAAGTCATTTGCCCAAAGCCACAGGTAATGAGGGACAGAGCCAGGACCTGCTGACTCCTAAGGCCCCGGGGGTGATGTATGGCACCTGCCCCTGTACTGACAGCCGCGTGCACATCCTGCCCCTGCGCCCCCATGCCCTGCCCCCCAACTTCTCGCTCTGGTCTTTCCCCCTCAGAGCCGCCTTCAGCCCCCTTTCTTCCTGGCTTCCCTATCAACATTGACTTCTGGCTGCCTCTCTCTGGGGCCTTGCTGCTCTCTGCTTGATGTCCTTCGATACTCTTTGTTCTTTAGAAATTGAACTTCCAAATGTTAGGTGGGCAAAGACCCCCCCCGCCATAAAGATGACACTCCTTGCTGCCAGGTGTGGACAGAGACCTAAACTGAGGCTGACGGGGCCTCACGTGGGGACGGCTCTTTGCCGTGAGGACGGCCGGTCCCGGAAAAACCTGCCTGCTCTGAGCAGCTGCGGCTCCTTGGTCCAGGGCTGGGTGAGTCCTGTGGGGCCGTGTTAGACAGGGGAGCCCCTGGGGAAGGGTGCAGCCCCACCCCCCGCGCCAGGGCACACGGGGTGAGGGGCAGGGGTGTAGACTGGGGTTTCTGTCCCCACTCACCCCGGCAGAAACCAGTTGGAGCACTGGGGCGGAGTTAGGGGGCTGGGCCCTCGGGGCTGCCAGCTCTCAGGGCTCTGCCCCATACACTGCACTTCCGAGGGTAGTGCGGGGTGCAGCACGGCCCTGAGCTGTGCGGCCTGGGACCCCAAGGCTGCCTGTCCTGAGGCCTGTGACCTTCTCTCTCTTCCTCTGCAACTTGCTTCCCTCCCATCCTCCTCTCCTCCTTTCAGTCTTTCCTCCTCTCCCCTCCCCTCAACTGCCCCCTTCTCTTCTCCCTTCTTCCCCATAGGCCTGTTGCCCTCTCCTCTCCTCCCCCCTCCCCTTCCCCCCAAATCTCCTCGCCCCTCCCCTGCCCTGATATTCTTCTCTCTTCCCCCTCCCCTCCCCCTCCCCTTCCCTACTCTCCTCCTCCTCCCCTTTCCCTCCCTCCCATCCCCTTCTGTCTCCTCCTCTCAGAGTCTCTTTCTCTCTGTAGATCTTTGATCTCCTTCACGTCATCTTTTCCCCCAAGCCTCTCTTTTCCTCTCTCCCTCGTTTAGTCTGTAAGCTTCCTTTTGTCTGTCTGTGTCTCCAACTCTCCTTCGATTTCTTCCTCCTCTGGTGAATCTGCAGCCGTGAATTCAGTTTTGTGAGAGCTGCCCTGTGTCTGCATATTCTCCGAGGTAACCTAAGCCTGACTCCGAGCCCCAGTCCCGAGGGCTGGTGGGACTGGCTGGACCATCTCAGCCCCCTGGAGCCACCCCACCTCTTTGCTACAGGGTTGGCCCACAGAATAGAACTGCCAGGCCCCTCTGGCCTTTCCCCACACTTGAGTCCTTTAGGGCCTCCCAGGGCTGCTCCCTAAGGCACTGTGGGGGAGGGGGGCTGCTGGCCTGGCTTCTGAGGCAGGATCCCCTCCCAGGTGGTGCCCTGTGCATCTTCAGACGGCCGCTGTCCCCTTCCTAGGAAATCATTCCTCTTTATTCCCCCTGGAAACCCAGCCCAATCCAGATTTCACGGCGGCAGCAGAGAGGGGAGAGGCTGTCTGCAAGCCCGTCGGAACCCCAGAGGGCCTGGCTACCTCCTGGGGCCTGCTGGGGACAAGCCACACTTCTGATTCTCTCCCAGCAGCAAAGACAAAACAAACACACGTGAACAGAGGTTTGAGGCCTTCCTTCTTGGCAGACTCTGGACCTGTGTGAAGCAAGACCCCAGGGCCTGGGTGGGGGGCGGCACGGGGCGGGGTGCACAGGACCACTTGGGGAGAACCCAGGCAACCAGGTGGCTCAGCTGGCGCCTGTCAGGTCCACCACTCAGTCTTCTAGGCTCTCAGCACAGCCTCCACCAGGAGCAGCTTAGGGCTTAAAGACCTCTGAAGCTTCTTGGAAAGATGGCTAGGGCCTCGGGCGCAGTGGTTGGGTGCTGGGTTTCCTGGGCCCCAGACACGCCCTGCACCTGGCCCCTGACTCCCAGCCTCTCCATCTCGCAGCTCCCTGATAAGGATCTGTCCATCTAGGAGTGGTGAGCCACTGAGTGGGCACTGGTGGGGGCAGGAGGGGCTCTGGAGACCGGAGCGGGGAGGAGGTGGCGGCAGCCCAGAGACACTTCAGAAATGCTGGTTTGGCTAAGGAATTGGAATCTGAAAGGAATGTTGGGGAAAACTTTGGGAGACACAAAGAAGATGTTGGGGGGCGTGGTGGTGGTAGGAGAAAGGCTTCTGGCATCCAAATGCCACAACCTGTGGGGCCTTGCTGAGAGAATGGGAACATTAATAAGGACTCCACCTGCCTGCTCCCTGGGGTGGGCCGGGAGGTCTTAATCCCGAAACCCTCCCGTTCCCAGGAAGGACTGAAGATTCCACCCAGTGCCTCCTGCCATGGGGCCACCCTGAAGGGGGGGGGGTCAGTCAGCCGCCCTCTGAGGGCCTCCCAAACCACCCCTCTCCCCCCACCCCAGCAGCAGCTCTGCGGAGGCCTTTCTTTATTTGGATTCGCACTTGGCAGTGAGGACACCTTTTGAGGGGCCCACAGGGTGGAAGTCGGCTGCAGTAGACGCCCTTAATTCCCAGACCTGAGGGGGCTCTACAAAGACAGCGCCTCTCCCGCTGAGCACAAACCCACCATTTCCCTCACTTCCAGGCTCCAAGGGGGAGGGCCCGGCCCAGTGTGAAATGCTCTTAGAGGAATCCTGCTGGGGTGACAAGAATCAGAAGAAAAAGGCAGATGGCTCCCCACTGCCCTTGGGATAACATCCAAATGGCCTGCCTGCTGGATTAACAAAGGCCGTCCTCCTGCCTCCGGGCCAGCTTGTGCCCTTGCCACAGCAGCCCATTCCAGCCGGCAGGGCATCTTCTGCCTTTAGAGCAGGTCTTCTGGCACCCCAGCTGCCCCTCGACAGAGAACACCCTTGCTTCCTTTACCTCTTGGCTAACTCCTCCGCATCCTTCAGGACTTAGATGCCACTCCCTTCAGGAAGGCTTCCTGGAATGCCTCAGGGGCGAGGCAATAGAGCCTAATCAGAGTTCAGGCCGGTTTGGGGTGGACTCCCTCTCACGAGCTGTTATCACTTGCCTAGGACTGCAGTAACAAAGCCACAGACTTGGTGTCTCAAACAGATGAAATGTATTGTTGCATAGTTCTGGAAGCTAGAGGTCTGAAATCAAGGTGTCAGCAGAGTTGACTCTGTCTGAGGGCAGTGAGGGAGAATCTGTTCTAGGCTTTTCTCCTAGATTGTGGTGGCCTCAGGCATTTCTTGGCTTGGAGATGACATTCTCCACATGGCCTTTTCTCTGTGTGTGCCTTTCCCGTGGAAACAGTGTTCTCAGTCTGCAAGACCCTCTTCGAGCTACCAGGTCTCATGCTTCCAGCTGGTTCAGAGGTTTCCACCCACCTCACTCCACCACCAGCTGGCCCCTCTTCCATGAGAATAGACTGAGGCCTAAGAGTTTGAATTCACAAGGCCAAGAACACAGGCAAGCCCCCAAGTCAGGGGCCATCCAGTGGGGGTGGAAGGGGAGGGAGGTGGGCAGGAGCTTTGGGACAGCAGAGACTGATGATGTCCCCTTGAGCTGTCAAAGGCCCCAGAGGCAAGGAGAGTCTGACTCCACCACTCTCTAGGGTGGCCTTGGGCAACTCACCTCTCTAGACCTCAATGTTGTCATCTGTGAACTGAGATACTAATCAGCAGTATGGGGTTGTTGTAAGGATTGAGTGAGATACTGTGTACAAGGGCCTCAGTTCACTGTCGGCCTAAGTGGGAGCCCTGGAGGGGCAGGGCACAGCGAAGGTTGGCCAACCGTACTTTTCACACACGACCACAGCAGAATCTCTAGTTTGCATACACTGCTTACAATGTGACTTTGACCCTTCTCCCATCAAGAAGTAGAGTCCAGGGGTGCCTGGCTGGCTCCACTGATGGAGCATGCAACTCTTGATCTCAAGGTTGTAACTTCGAGCCCAACGTTGGGCATAGAGATAACTTTAAAATAAAATCTAAAAAAAAAAAAAAAAAAAAAAAGCAGAGTCCACGTTCTCTCCTCTAGAATCTGGGTAGGCTGTGGCTTCTGTGGAAGTGACATGACAGGACTTCCAAGGCTGGGTCAGAAAAGACAATACACCTGTCCCGGCTCTTTGGGGACACCTGCTCTTTGAACGCAGCCACCATGCTGTGAGGAAGCCCAATCAGCCCCACGGACAGCCTCCCACAGAGAAGAACCAGAGCTTTCAGTCGGCAGCCCTGGCTGTGCTCCCAGCCACCAGGAGGCACGCACTCGCTGGCCACGTGACGGAGCCATCTTGGACGTACACCCTCCAGCCCCGGCCACGCTGCTTCGGCTGTTGTCACATTTTGCCGAGAAAGTCTCTCCCCCCTGAGCCCTGTCCAGACTGCAGTTCTGTGAGCACACTAGACGGTGGTCAGTGTTTAAAGCCACTAAGTTCGGGGGGGCTTTGTGTGCAGCAGAAGAAAACAGATTCAGAGAGGTTAGGGCACTCGCCTGAGGTCACAGCGCTGGTCAATGGAACTAAGCCTGAACCAAGGTCCCCAGTGTCCTGGGGCAATTCTCCCTTTCACACTCCTCATTAAAAAAAAAAAAAAAAAAAAAAAAAGATTTTATTTATCCATTTGAGAGAGAGAGAGAGAAGCAGACTCCCCCCTGAGCAGGGAGCCTGACATGGGGCTTGATTCCAGGACCCTGGGATCCTGACCTCTGACTGAGCCACCCAGGCAACCCCACAATCTTCATTTAATAAATGAAGACATCAGGGCTCAGAGAAATTCAGCAACACACTCCAGGTCACAAATGTTATGGGCTAAAGTGTATCTCCCTGAAACGTAGTTGGAGTGTAACCTCCCCACCCCACACCGCCTGCCCCATACTTCAAAATGTGACCTCATTTGGAGAGAGGGTTTTCATAGAGGTAATCAGGTTAAGATGAGGTCATTAGGGTGGGCACTCATGCAATATGACTGGTGTCCTTACTTTTTTAATAAAAGGAAATTTGGCAGGTCTTTTGTGGCAGGGCTCCCACTTAGGCCGATAGTGAGCTGAGGCCCTTGTACACAGTATCTCACTCAATCCTTACAACAACCCCATTCTGCTGATTAGTATCTCAGTTCACAGATGACAACATTGAGGTCTAGAGAGGTGAGTTGCCCAAGGCCACCCTAGAGAGTGGTGGAGTCAGACTCTCCTTGCCTCTGGGGCCTTTGACAGCTCAGGGGGACATCATCAGTCTCTGCTGTCCCAAAGCTCCTGCCCACCTCCCTCCCCTTCCACCCCCACTGGATGGCCCCTGACTTGGGGGCTTGCCTGTGTTCTTGGCCTTGTGAATTCAAACTCTTAGGCCTCAGTCTATTCTCATGGAAGAGGGGCCAGCTGGTGGTGGAGTGAGGTGGGTGGAAACCTCCGGACCAGCTGGAAGCATGAGACCTGGTGGCTCGAAGAGGGTCTTGCAGACTGAGAACACTGTTTCCACGGGAAAGGCATCTGGGGTTCAGCCCACTGCTTCCCAGACACTTCTGGGAACACAGCTGGAAATGGCTTCCCACCAACACGTTCACCTGTTTCTTTAGATACAGCGACTGGGGCCAGGACGCTTCTGGTAGTCCTAAGGCATCAGTTTATTATCACAGTACAAAGAACTACCCTCACCACCACCCCATTTTAGACACGAGGAGTCTGGGGCTCAGAGAGGTAAACTGACTTGCCTGAGGTCACAGAGCATGTAAAGGGAGGAGTAGAGAATCGATTCTCGGGCCTGAGTCCTTTTGGCCTGAGTCCCTCCTCTTGTAGCTGACTCCATAGTTGTTGGGTGAATGTTAGGGCTCCTTGGCTGGCGGGGGGAGGCTGGGGGACAGTGGGGAGGATAGGCTGTTGTGTAGCATGGCGGTTAGGTCAAGGCTCAGCAGACTCAAGATTCCCACAGACCTTGCTGGGATCCTGGCTTGGCTGCTTCCTTGTCATATCACCTTGGAAAAACACTTGGCCTCCCTGAGGGTTCAATTCCCTGTCTGAGAGAGGAGGCTAAAAATAGCCACTTTACTGGGTCATTGTGGGTAATAGAAGAGACGTCTGTGGAGGGTCTATGCTCAGGGCCTGGCACAGGGGACACTCGGTAAAGGTTTCTGGGTTTATTTGTATCCATTGCCTCCCAGACCCCTGAGGTGGGGCTAGCGTCAGAGGCTGGGCCCATGGAGGTGCTCCATGGATGTTTTCTAACTGAGTGACAATTCCCATTTTCTAGAGGCCTAAAGGAAGTAACTTTTATGCTCATAAAATGACAGACGTTCTATAGCATGAATGACTGACTGACTGAATGAATGAATGAATGTTTTCTGTGGTGAGGCAGACTTCCTCAGAAGCAGACTCTGAGGTCAAGGTTTGAGGGGAGCCCCGGAAACACTGGCAGAGGTGTAGGGAAATGAGACAGGGAAGGGAAAGCAGCCAAGAGAGGACACAGTAATGAGTAGGTTGTTGCCGTGGGCAACTGGCCTCGGTGCCAGCGGGTCCCCTGAGAGACAGTCTGAAACACACCTTCGAATTGTCCCACTTGAGGTGTGAGGCAGCGGGCATTCGATCCCTCCCTCCCCACTGTCCTTGCTTGAGGCTGCCCCTGGGGGGCATGAACCGCACATTCTCTGTGTGGCCAGGCTTGCTCCTGAGCCCAGGGTTCCCCATGGACGGAGGGACGCAAGTGCTTGCCTGAGAAGCCTTTGGATGTCAGCAGAAGGGAGGGCCCAAGGGACAAAGGTGAGGCAGCAGCTAACTCAATTGACTCAGTTTGGGTTCCCTGATCCTGGACGTCCTTCAAAGGCAAACATGATTCTCTGTACCGTCCGGTGTCCGCCCCCGCCCCGCCCCGCCCCCGGTGGTCCTCCTGTCCTCCACTCAGAAGACCACGTCTTTCCCAAAGAAAGATGGGTCTGTATTGAGCGATCCTTCTGCCCCTGGCACCTTCTCCAGCTTTTTCTCCTCAGTGCCTCTGTAGTAGGAATCCTACCTGAGGCTCTGAACAGTTGGGGCTGGCTGGGAAATTGCTGTGCTGGTCTGGGAGGAGCTGGTTTGCATGAGGACGTTTAAAACATGTTTTGGCTGAAAGAACAAGGAGGAGGTTCCCTGCGTGGGTGTCTGGAGGTTGGGCATGAGGCCACTGGCCTGTCGTTTGCCTGTCCTACCTTTCCCCGTGACCCCACATCAGGCTCGGAGTCCTTTGGATGAAGGGGCTGCAGTGGGAACTGAGGTCACCCTTCTGCATGAGATGCAGACGGGATCTGACAGTCACCCTGGACTTGCGGTTAGGCTTGGGTTCTAATCCTGCCAGCGTCGCTCTCTGGCTGTGACCTTGGACAAGTTACTTTCTTCTCCAAGCTCATTCTTCTGCATCTGTAAATGGGGCCAGTTCTTCCTGCCTCCCTCACAGACGACGGAATAGGCCCGGAAAGGAGAAGCGGATTCCCTCGAGCGCACAGCCACTAAGTGGCCCTGCTGGGATTGGAATGCATATCTGGGTGATTCCGGAATCTGGGTCTTCACCATGAACACATTACAAAGAAAGTCCTCCTTTATTCTGCATAGGAGGAAGAAAACTAAATTGAGAAACCCATGTAGCGTGCAGATCAGAGGGGCATGTGAAGAGGGCAGGAGAATTCTCTAGTGGGACAGGCGGTGTAATTTAGACCCTGTGCAAAATGGAAGTACAGGGCCCCTTGTTTTAGAAGGATTGAGAATTTCAAGATGGTAACAGCGGCTTATTAAACTGACGGCGGGACCCTTCTAAGCGCAGGCCCCGTGTGCCCGCGTGGGTGGCACGCCCATGAAACTGGCCCTGTTTCCCTGCCTCCAACAGCTAGGGGGTACGGACAGGGTTCCCTCTGGCAGGATGGGTAAGGTGCAAGCTCCAGCGTCAGGTGACCTGGGTTCCAGTCCGGGAATCCCGGCTTCCTAGCTACTGACCTCGAGCAACTTCTTTAAGGCCTCTGAGCCTCGGTCTGCTCCTCGGCAAAATGGGACGGGGCTCTTCTTTTCTAGGAGCGTTGTCAGGCAGAAATAAAACCATGCAAATAAAATGTGGAGCGCACAGCCTGGCCCACCACACAAACCAGCCACAGCAGGAGCTAGGGTGAGTCCCTCCTCCCACCGACCCCCAGAGCACGACCCCAGGGAAATGCCAGGTCCCGGCTGGCTCTTGTCACCTGTGTGCTGCTCAGCCTGGGCTGGAATCTTGGAGGCTGCAGCCTCCCTGCTCTGGCAGCCCCTCCTCCCCTCCCCATCCCCCAGGCTTTTAATGAGTTTAGTATTTTCATCAAATCATTCTTCCTACAACACAGGGCTGGGGGAGGCTAAAAATAGCTCCCTGAGTCACATGATGGCTCCAAATGCGGAGGCTCCCAGCAAAGGTACAAGTGCGACTCCTTGTTTCCTAGGAAATGAGAGTCACTGTGATGCCTGACGCCAGGCCGCTGCCAACGCAGCCGGGGCGGCTCGCAAAGGCACATTGTTTCCTGTGACACCCCTGCGTGCGTGTGACAGGCAGAGGCTGGGGCATGGAGGGGGGCAGGCAGAGCCCCCAGAACCGGACGAATCCTGGCTTGGTGACCTCAGATCTGAGCCAGAAGCTGTCCCTCACCTTCAGGAGTAGACGGTCCCCAAGGCCAGCCTTCCTCACACCTGGACCCCCGTTCCCTGGGGAGCTGGCAGGGAACTGTTTTGCCAGCAGGAGACCTGGGTTTTCTCTGGTCCCTACATTCCCTGCCCCTCGTTCCCCTTGTCAACAACTTGCAACTAAAGGCATTTTATTGTTTGGGGAGCGCCTTGCTGGTTCAGCCTGAAGAGTATGTCATAAGTTCAAGCCCCACGTTGGGTGTAGAGAGGACTAAAAAAATAAAGAAACTTATAAAAAGGGTATTTTATTGTTTGGTAAGGAAAGCAAGTCTGTGGACACTCATTCCCCAGAGAAGCCTTGCCAGGCTCCTCCCAACCCTCTCCCCAGCTACCAATACAAGATCACCCCTCGCCCCCGAGATCAGGTTCAAGTGCACGGGCACCTGGAGGGCACTGCACGTTGGGCCTCCACCCGGAGTGTCTCATCCCATAGGTCTGGAGTCTGGCCCCCAAAAATCCATTTCTAGTTCCCACATGATGTCGATTCGGTGCTCCAGGGAACGAACTTGGAGAACCCTGTCCTAAATGCTGTGGTCCATATTTTTCCCAGCCCCTCCTCCCCTTTCTCTTCTTCTCTCACCACTTCTTGTAGCAGCCCCAAATCACATTTAGTCCCCAGTGCCCCGGCCCCACACTCAGCAAGACTCCCTGGCTTCTGGGTCTCAGCTTTGGGTCCTGCTGCCCAGAGGCCCTCCCTCCCCCTTCTCGGTGGCTGCCGGACACGCGTGCTTGAAGTACGGATAGCAACCACTTATTGATCGGTAACCGTATCTGCCCCCCTCCCCACCATTCTACGTGGTAAGCGCTGTTATCATTCCACTCACTGCGATTACCTCCATTCTCCGGTGAGCAAGGTGACATTCAGATGGCCAGCCACAACCCCAAGTCACAGAGCTCAGAAACAGCTGGGATTCAAGGTGGCCTGGGTTTCATGCCCACAGGAGGGTCACAGATCCCATGACTCCCTCAGGAAACCTTCTCTAAGTCTTCCAGACTCGATCCTACACACCTCCTTGGAGACTCCGTACCTGTGTGTGTGTGTGTCATTGTGCTAACAACCTCACCACGACGAGTGATGGGTCTGTCTTCTCGCTTAGACTGGTTGTTGCTGAAAGACTTGGGCTTTGTCCTAATCATCACAGGATCTCAAATGATCGGAACAGGCTCTGGCATAAGTGCACAATAAATGCTCGCTTGTTTGCTGACTGACTGAACGATGGTGTGTTCGTTGAGTAAGTGAATAAATGGCTGCTGCCTCATCGCTATTAAGTGAGTATGTAAACAGTAGGTGCTCATTGCTGAATAAATAAATAAATAAATGAGATATTAAGTTCTCTATATGTTGCTTGATGAATGAATGAATGAATGAATAGTACTTGATAATAAACGTTTGCTGGAGAAATTGATGAGTACATAAATGGCGAGTAGATGATAAGAGTCTGTTGCCCGGCTGGATGACTAGATGGGTTGGGTGGAAGGCGGCTGGACGGTAGCACGGGTGAACAGGTAGGTTGGTATATAGACAGATGGATGGATGGGTGAATAAATGAAAGGATGGCTGGATGGACAGGTTGGTGTAAGGATGGATGAATAGATGAGAAAATGGGTTGATGGGAAGATGGATAGATAAGTAGCTTGGCGGTTGCGTGGGTGGGAGGCAAGGCCCAGATTCGGGTATTGTTAGCGTGGGACACTCTCTGTGTAGTGCCACTTCTGCCTGAGAGATGACGAAGAGTGAGGTCTTCAAGGAACCCCAGGGCGCATGAAGCCGGCAGCCAGCAGGGCAGCCCAAGGGTCCTCTGGGCCATGACTTGGAAAGCCAGAAGGATGACGCACCATGAGTGTTGTGAGGGGGCTGTGCAACTGTTTTAAATGTCAGGATGTCGCCCAGCTGTGAGATGGGGGCTTGACGTTTGTCATGTTCCTGAAGCACTCATTTTCATGACTAATTATTTTCCCTCTCCTGACATGGCTCCTTGGGAGGGGAGCAGGGAGCTTGGCTGGAAGCCGGAGACCTGTGCTCCACAATTGAATTCACTAACAGGCCGGAATGAATTAACCCCTACCTGCCGGGTGGGGAGCAGAACCTGGAGGGCCCAAGTCCCAGGCCCAGCCAGGTGCTGCTCAGCGGGGAGCCCCTGCGGGGCTGGCTGGCCCCTGCAAACAGTCCGGGGCATCTAAGGCAAACCCTGGTGGGTGTCTGAAGTTCTGGAAAAAGCCAAGCTGTTGGCTCGAAAGGTATTTGAGTTTAATCTAAATGAAATGATCAATCGTTGTTTAAAAAAACAGTATACACTGGGGCACCTGGGGGGCTCAGTTGGTTAAGCATCCGACTCTTGGTTTCATCTCAAGGCGTGGTCTCAGGGTCCTGAGATTGAGCCCCGCATCAGGCTCCACGCTCAGCATGGAGTCCGCTTGGGAGTCTCTCTCCCTCTACCCCTCCCTCCTGTGCTCTCTCTCTCTCTCTCTCTCTCAAAACAAATAAATCTAAAAACACCCCACAATACTTACTAGGTATGGGGCATTGTTGAAATGCTTTACCTGAATAATTTCATCCTTTGAGGCAGACTGTTATTATCTTAATCTTCCCCATTTTACAGATGGGGAAACTGAGGGACAGAGGTTTTTATAGTGGTTTTAAAATGTGTCTGCAAATTCTTTGCTCCCTTCAAGAGATGGAGTCTAACCTCCTTCCCCTTGAATATAAGCTGGATTAGCAGCTCAGTTCTGAGGAACGGAACAGAATAGAGACGACCGTGTGACTTCTGAGACCAGATCACGATGCCGAAGCAGCTTCCTCCTGGCTCTGGCTCTTTGGAGACATGAACATTTGGAGCCCTGTGCCTCCATTAAAGAAGTTGGGGAGCCTCGAAGCCACCATCCCAGAGAGGTTCCAGAGAACCCCCAACAGCTCCAGCCATTGTCGTCTCGGGAGTGAGCCTCCCCAGCCCTGGCACTGGACACTTGCGCAGGGAAGCCGTGGAGCTGACCGCAGCCCCCACCCCTGCCTGCCTGAGCTGCACCAGCGACTCCAGGGGAGAGGAGACCTGGCCTGCCGCGCCCCGCCAGCCCCCAGAGCAGGCGCAGTAATGCAATGACTGCTGTGAGGTTTGGGGTGGTTTGTGACGCAGTGTAATGGGAGCTATGGTGAAATCAGCTCCCCTACATCCTGTCGCTGGGAGGGTGGCAGACCCGGGATGGGAGCCGGACAGGCTGGCTGAGGAGCCCCAGCTTCAGCGGGGAGGTGCTCCAGCCCTGCCTTTACGGTCTTCCCTGATAGTCGCCCCAGTGCACGGACCGCCAGGGCACTAGTCCCAACCGTGTCGGTTTGCAGGTGGATTCAACTGCACGGTTACGGTAAAGCTTTGGGTTTCACGGTTCGAACAGAAGAAATTCACCATCTTAGTTAATGGCAGCCCTGTCCTTGCAGATACTTAGCGGTATAGACCTTGCCGGTATCTTCAAACGGCTCTTGCTCCCACATCCTGACTCTGACACGTCTGCAGGTATAGTTGGTGTGACTTTCTCTGGGTCCAGAAAGCCACTGCTTCTCTCTCCCTCCCTCCATTCTACTTACCTGTGCCAGCCCGGCATCTCCTGCTTGACTCACTGGGGCAGCCTTGCAACTGGTGTCCCTGAGTCGATCCTGGCCCTTCGGCTTCTGCTGAACAGCACAGCCAGAGACATCGTGATAAAACTTGTCCCATCACTTCTCGCCTCTGCCTTAGACCTTCCGAGAACAGCCCATTTCTCTCAGCACAGAAAACAAAGTCCCTTCAATGGCCTGCCAGGTTCCACACAATTTCCCCATCAAATACCTCCTTGAGCCGTCTCCTGGGGCCCCCACCCGGCCCGATTTCCTCGCTCCAGCCACACGAGCTCCTTGAGGTTCCTAGACCAAGCCACACTGGCACATCTTGCCTCGAGGCTTTGCATCTGCTGTTCCCTCGGCCTGAATTTGCTTGGCCTGCTGATAGCCACGTGGCTCACTTCTTCACCTCTTTCAGGTCCTGGCTGAAATGTCACCTTCTTCCTGAGGCCTCTGCTGAGCACCTATTTAAAATGACAAACCCCCTTCACGACCCTTCTTCCCCTTCTAGTTTTTCTCCATGGCACCTACCACCAATTTACACGAGTATCTTTTCTTACTCTTTTTTTTTTTTTAAACTATTTCTCCCTCCACTGGAATGTAGGCACACAAGGACAGAGATTTTTATCTGTATTCGTCATTGCCGCTGAGATAGTGCCTGGCACACAGTGGCTGCTCAATGCCTACTTGCCCAGGGAATGAATGGATGGCTGCTGGCTGTAATCAGGGAGGCCCAGGAGGAAGCTCCCGCACTATCTAGGTCAGGTCAGACTGTGCCACTGAGGTTGCGGGGCACCGTGCTTAAAGAGGGCTGGGCTGTGGAGTCTGCTGGTGGCCCCCGGTGTTCAGGCCTGTGCGGGGAGCTCCAGCCCCAGCAGACGCGATGGGAGGCCTGCCTGTGGAGGGAGGGGAGATGGCGTATTGGCGCAGGGTAAGGTGGAGGTGTTGCTGGATGGCCAAGTGAGGTCTAGGTTAGTGGTGGAAACGAGGACAGGAAGGGTGGTGGCAAGTCCAGCAGGAGAGAATCTTGGGAACCCCCGGAGCCATGAGAGGAGGGCCCTTGGGGAGTGGACAGCGGGCGCAGAGTCCCTTACTCTAATGCCCATGGGGTCAGGCGGGAGCGCCAGGGAGCCGTGGGGCCTGAGGCAAATGCAGGTGTCCGTGGCGCTGCAGGAAGAAGATGCAGTGTCTCTAGGCTCCCGTTGGCTTAATGCCATGCAGGAAGATGGGCCTGGGCTTGTAAGAGCTTCTGGTTTGTTGAAGGAAGCCAGAAATCTGGGTTTTTATGTGGAATCTCTGGGCTTTTTAAGGCCTTTTATTCAAGCTTTGCCAAATAATCCACATCTGAGAGCTGAACTCAGCCCATGGCAATTTGTTGACAGCCTCTGGGGTAAGACAGTGAGGGGAAGGGCTGGGGGCAGAACGTCTGGGGAGAATGGAATCGCCGGGGGTGCTGTCCGGCCAAAGGCACAGACGGCAGGAGCTCTAAGCAGGCAGCGTGTTGGAGCACTGAACGTCATCGAGAGGACCATGGGTGTGAGACTGGAAACTTGATCTTCAGGGGATTGCATGAGGGTTTTAACAGAGCAAGTTTGTGTAATGACACAGGCAGAAGCCAGACTTCTCTGAGTGTGGCGCCATCCCTCCTGGTCCAAAAGGTGTCCACTTTCCTTCCATGAAATCACGAAGGGGAGACAGATGGAAATTTCTTTGTTTCAGATCCGGGCTGCCCCTAGCAGAGAATGGGGTCTGGACAAAGGAGTCCAGCTGGCCCGGCCCCCTGGGAGGGAGACCGCGCTGCTGACATCCAGCCCGGGCCTCCTGGGGTGGTCCGAACCTGAGACATTTGAAATTGCTGATGATGTCCAGAACAGAGGAGCAAGGTTCACTGCTGCCCCCCCAGCCCCCCGGTACCAGATGCACAGCGTGGGGGGATCTCCTCGGTCCCTGCACCTGCACGTGGCCGGGGACGTCTGGAGCAGCCCTGCCCAGCAGAACTTCCCAGGTCACTGCCGCCGCTCTCCCTCTGGGCCGCTCGAGCTAGTCACCCCCAGCCACATGTGGCTCCTGCCCACGTGCTGTGCGTGGAGTGCGCCTGGGCAGCTGGGTCGTTTATTTAATTTAAAGTCGTTTAGATTTAAGTAGCCTTAAGGGGCTGGCGGCGGCCACACTGGACAGCGCCGGTCTAGAGGTTTGGAGGACACCGTCGTGATTGCAGAGACGGTCCTCTACTCCTCCCTGCCTCCTTTCCCATCCCTCTCCCGAAGGAGGGAACACCAACAGGGAACCGGGGTTCCTGGTGGGCAGGCTCGCTCACGTGGGGGTGGCCTTCTCGTCTCCAGGGCAGGATCGCCGGTGGAGGCTGGGCCTACCTCCTTGGCGCCCGTGTGACTGTCTCGGCTCTTCTCCACTCCTCGTGGGCATCTTTGACACTCCCGTCTTATCAGGCCCAGCAGACAGCAGGACATGAGGCCAGGGCTCGGCAGGCTGGGGGAGCCCACGTGGGTCGCGGGCCTGCACCTCGTGCTTCAGCTCGGTTACTGCCCAAGGCCTCTGGCTGCCTGGGCATGAAGCCCAGCTCATAATAAAAGGGCCACTTTTAGTTTCCTTCCCTGATCGCTCATGTGAGTTCGTCTCCCAGAGGGACTTTGTGGGACAGGAGGGTGTATGGCAGAGGGGACGGAGGGCGACCCTGGTTTGGCAGGATCCAAACATTCCTGAGTTCCTAGAACATTTGCCTCTAATAAGGTCTCAAGCCCCTAACAATGGTTATTTTAACATTTTTCTTCTGGTATTCCAGTTAAAAAAAAAACAACTTCACATAGAATATAGAATCGTATCTCCTTTGTAAAAGATGAAAATAATTTAGAAGTTCTTCCCCAGAGGTAAAACTGACTATGGCCTTCCTCCCAGCCTTCCTTCAGTATGTACGTACGTGCACACACACACATACACACACACACACACATACACACACATACACACACATACACACATATACACACACATACACACACACACAATACACACACACACACACACACACACACACACACACAGTGCGATGTTCGTCCCCTGAAAGGAATTGTCCTGTTCACCATCACTTGTTCTGGGACTTGGGGAGTCTTTGCACATCTGCTAACGGAGATTGGCCCTGTTCCTTGTTTACGGCCGCATAGTGCCGTCTACATGTGTGTAGTGCGGTTTAGTAACCCCTCCCCGTTGATGGGTATTGGGGTTTGTCCTCTAGCTTCCGATAGCATCAATATGTTGCAGTGGACATTCTTGTCCGTACGTCCCTGTGCGCGAGTGTGAGCCTAAGCAGACACACACGGGACGGAGAGGGCGGTGGGCTGGCTTATGGCTCAGCGAGTCTTCCTTCCTCCCCTCCTCCAGACTCCACGGGAGGGGAGTAGGCCTCCGTCCCACTGTCAGGCTTGGCCACGGGGCTTGCTTTGCCTGGTGAGATGGGGGTGGGAGTCATGGTGGCCAGGTCTGAGCTGGGGCCTTATGAGGCCTTGAACGTTTCCGCTTGTCCCTCTTGTGCTTCTGCCATGAGAATCACATTCGCCGGGGAGCTGCTGGCCCCAGGAGGATGGGAGACACAGCGTGGAGCTCTGCCCAGCCATGGCCAGCCCTACCTCCCGGCTGCACTGCCGACAAGGAAGCCAGAAAAGCAATGTTTGTTGTTTCGCGCAGCTGAAATTTCAAGGTTGTTACACAGGAAAAGTTGCCTGACACGGGTGAAAACTGGGAGGGCTTTTAGTATCTATCAAAATGTTTAATGAAATGCCCTTTGATCCAGTGTTGGACTTGCAGGTGTCTAGCCTACCGCAACACTCCCTATCAAGACACAAGAACAATGATATTTCGAGCAACTCCCGCTTTGAAAGGGAGGGTGTCCTCCCTGTCCCGTTTGATGGATGAGCTGTCCAGGCATGGAGCTGTGAAATCACTTAGCGGCTCTCACAGAGTGCCCGGGGAGGGCAGGTGCTGGGAAACCTCTAGTGCTGGACCCCCCTGTCACTCAGAGAGACAGCTCCGGGCGTCACCAGCCCCCACGGCTGCACATGTGTGGGTATCACCTGGCCTGGCTGCGGCGACGGATCACTGACTTGAGAGCCTTCCTGTGTTGTCCTCTCGGGAGCCTTTCCCCAGCAGGACCTGCAGCCCCTGCACAAGCACTTCCAATCCCTAGAGGGCTACGGGGGGTGAGAGATGGGCTGGGAAAACCAAGATAGAATGCCTGGGGAAAGAAGAACTTCCCCTTGGATTGAAGTTGACTGTTTTCCATTCACCCCCCAGACAGCCCATTTCTTTTCACCAAAGAGCTGCATTTTTCAGACTCTTTTTTCCCCTGGTCCTCCTGTGGCCTCTTGGATAGGACTGCGGGAAAGCTTCCCTGGGTACGAAGGCGCTCAGGGCTGCAGCAAGGGGCTCGCTGCCTGGGCTCTTGCCTCCTTCCTCAGCTGCTGGCAAAAGGCCGAGGGGAAGAAAATTCACTCCAACACAAGGGCCCGTGGACACCTCCGCAGAGAAATTCGTCTTTTGTTGGGGGAAGCCCAGATGGAATCTCGGAGCTGGGAAAAAGATCTGTTTGCTTGCTGTCCCCACTCGCCTCTCGGTTCATCTGTCACTGTTAGCTCAGTGCTGATAATTCTGTCGCGCTGGAGCACTCGCCTGGCTTGGCAGCGAATTGAGTCGAGAAGGAGCTTTTCCCCAGCAGAAATGTACTGTGTCTGTGGTTTATTTGTGGGGGATGTTGTGGTAGGAGGGGGGGGGCTTCATCTGGGGGTTGGGGCCATCAGGGTCTTCGTGCCCAGCCAAGATTATAGGCATTAGCCTGCAGTGCCTGCCCACACACGGGGAAGAGGTGAGCCGAGAAAACTGTGCTCATCACTGTCCCTGCATGGCCATTAGCCTGCCCAGAGGGAGCTCCATCTTTCCATGTAAGGTAATGGAGGGGGGCCTCGTTCCTTTTTAAACGGCTGCATACTATTCCATCGTACACGTGTGGCATGGCTGCGGTGATGGGGGGGTAGGTGGCCATTGATTGAATCAGCGTGGGCACAGGGCTGACGGTCCACAGGCTGGTCAGTGACTTAGGAGGTGTGGGGCACAGAGTCCTGCTCGACTGGTACAACAGCATTCACCTGAGGGGCAGGTCGTGGGCAAGAGGGAGTGTGTCAGTTCATCCTCGCAGGTGGGTACTATTATCACAATTTACAAATGAGCAAATTGAGGGCACCTGGGTGGCTCAGTCAGCTGGGCGTCTGCCTTTGGCTCAGGTCATGATCCCGGGGTCCTGGGATGGAGCCCCGTTTTGGTCTCCCTGCTCATCAGGGAGCCTGCTTCTCTCTCTACCCCTCCCCTTGCTTGTGCTCTCTCTCTCTCTCTCTTTCAAATAAATAAAGTCTTAAAAAACAAACGAACAAACAAATGAGCAAATTAAGGCACAGAGAAGTCAAGAATCTTGACCAAGCTCACAGCTACTAAGTGGCAGAGCTGGGAGGCAAACCCAGGCCTGACTGACCCCAGAGGCCACCACCCCAGAAGTACCTCCCCCCTAGATGTCTGGGTACTTGGGAAGTTTGCTGAAATTCTGCTGTTGATCCAGAAGATGAGAGAGGACAACTATTCCTTGGTCCCTGAGTCACTTGGGGTCCCAGGTATGACAGAGACCCTCGCTGTCCACACTTGACCACTTTAAGTAGCCGGGGTGGGTCTCTGCTTTCGGTCAGCAGTCTGATCCAAAGCCCTTGACTTTCAGTTTGCTTCCTTTCCCTTAAAATAATCAGATCACTGCAGCTGACGCCAGACGCTCTGCTCGAGCGGCATGAGTCGGTTGTCTCCTCACCGGACTCGCTGTTCCCAAGGGAAGCCATCACTCTTCTGTCAACTGTCAACCACTCGACAGTGGTCACCGTCAAGGCCAGAACCCGGGACCCCAGGATCGGCTCTTACTCCTCTGCAGTCAGAGACCCCAGGCCTGGTAGGAATTGGCCCTTCCTGGTCACAGGGCACTGGTGGCAATGCCAGTGCTAGCAGCTGAGTTCTCACCGGCCCCCACCTCCCGTAAGCAACCTGGAGCCCTGGAGGGCCGGGCTGGGGCGGTTCTCCCGCCTGGCAGCTCCTGGCAGACGTGCTGCTCCGGGCTCCGGCACACTTGCTCTCCTGCATCCACGCTCCCAGGCTGGGCCAACACTAATATTTACTTTTGCAGGCAAAGCTGTGCTCTGGGCCGTTTCCCTTGCCCGTGGCTCTCCTGGGCCTGGGGGATGGATTTGCAGGGTGGGTGTTGGGACACAGCTTGTGTGGGCTGAGCGGGAGCCACAGGAGATGGCGGGCAGGGAATTAGGTCCAAGGCCTCAGATAACAAAAATAACTGTAAAGGTAACAATAACAATTATTTATAAAGTACTTGCCATATGCCAGATGCTGGGACAAGTCTCTCCCCTGTGTTTTTGTTTCGCTCTGCCCCCGGTGTTCCAAATCAGCTGAATCAGAGTTTTACAGACTGGAAACCAGAGGCAGAGGACGGGAAGGAGCCTGTCCTAGTTCACCCGGCTACTGAGGGATGGACCTTGGTGGCCAGCTAAGCCAACGAGCCTCGCGAATTCTAAAATCAAATGCCCCCAGGGGCCAGGCAGTTTACGCCAATAAGCGAAGCCTGGTAAGTTGGAGGTGACAGGGAGACGTGGGGAATGAGGGGCACTAGAGAGGTGCCCTGGATCTCCGTCACCTGTAGCTACTTGTTGCCCCCAGGACAGGTGGACCCAGTGGGCCCGGCTCGTCTGATTTTCAAGAGAAAATCTTAGCATGTTTGTTTCTTTGATGGGGGTGGGGAATACATATTTACACATCTACAGGTTTTTATTTGAAGTTTTCCAGTTTTTAAATGTTGGCAACACATTCCTTAAAACAACAACAACAACAACAACAAAAACCGCATAACAGGAGCCAAGTCAAACATGGCTTTGGGTGATAACTCTGCTCTCCCTGCAAAGCCCTGCTTGTTCACCCCTGCACTCTGCTTCCTTCACACGGAATGCAAGAAGGAGACTTAGGCTCAAAGGCCCCCAGTCTGAGCCATCACCCCCGGAGCCACTTTTGGGGTGAATGCCTGGGGCCAGTGCCACCCTGGGATCCAGGCCAGCAGGACCCCACCGGGCCCTGCACATCAGAGGGCCGTGCTCCGACTCACCTCCAGCTCCCTCCCCATGAAGAGGAGGCTGTCCTGGCCAAGGGGACATGCCTACCCTGAGCTCACAACCTTGCTTCTCAAGAAGCCTCTGGGAACCTCAGAATTCCCTGCCCCACAGGCCTCGAGCCCACTTTCAGGACCCGTGTGTCAGACTCCCACTGCTGTAGGAACGACGGCCTTGACGTCATGCCGGGAAGCAACCTTCACGCCGCTCCTATGGCCACTTGCGGTGCGCAGGCTGGCTGGGCCCTGCGGTGGCCCCCCGGCTCTCCTGACAGCCAGGCAGACAGACGGCGTCCAGCGGGAGCCCCCCGGGAGGTCACCCACACGTCTGCGGCCCATCTGACCATCGGCCAAGGCCTCGGCGGGGGCAGCCATACAGCACCCTTGCACACAGCCCTCCAGGTGGGCCCCGTGCGTCTTTCCCAGGAGGCGATGGGTCCTCAGGACGAGCGTCCCTTGAGGGAAAAGCAAAAGGAAGCTGAATCGCCTTGATGCCCCAGCCTTGGAGTCACTTCCACCATCCTCTCCTGGGAGAGGCAGAAACAGAAGTCGGCCCGGGGGGCTTCTCCCTCTTGGTGTCAGTGGGGCCAAGTGACACCGTAAGAGGGGCCTCTGGAGTGAGAGAAGTTTCTGTGGCCACTTTGGAGAACATTTTCTGCAACAGCCTGCATGTGTCTCCTCCCCGAGGTCTGGCCGAGGACGGAGTTGCGGTGAGGGAGGCCGAGGGGGGCTGCAGGCTGGCTGTGCACACGCCCGCCGGCCAGGCCCTCTGACCCTGCCGGCGTGAGGGGCAGGCTGCACGAGGGCAGGGCAGGCCCTTCGCATTTGCTTTGAGGAGTCCCCACCGAGAGCCACATGTGGCCAAGGCAGAGGTCAGCTCCTAGGGGGCCTGCGTGACGGCCACCACTGAGCAGGAAGGGCCACGGGGAGGAGAAGAGAGACGGAGATAAATGACTTGCTGCGTGTCCACCAGCCTCCTGGTGAACACATCTTGACCGAGTGTGGAAAGGAGGGTTGGCACCTGCCCGATGCCGTGAAGGATACTTCAGGACGAGACAAACGCACAAGCCAGCCGTCAGAGGATGGAAGCTGCAGGGGAGATTCGGGTCAAAAGGAAGCACTTTGTAGAAGTGAGAGGTTAGAACGCTGGTTCGCATCCTGCCTACAAATCAAAACTGCCCCGGGGGAGCCTGGAGAAACACCAGTGCCTGGCTCCCAGTCCGCTCAGTGCTGACGCGGAGCCTCCCTCGGTGGCCGATGTGCGGGGCTTTACAACATCTCCCCAGTGAGTGTACTATAGAGCCGAGTTTGAGACCCACTGAGCCAAAGGAGGGATAGCTGGAGGGGAGCGACTCCCAGGTCTTACAGAGGCCGTGGCTTGGATACACAGGGAGGCCAAGAGAAGGCCTGCCAGGGGGGCAGGAGACTGGAGCAAAGAGGGGGTGGGAATGTGCGTTGTGGCAGCGGGGAGTAGTATAACGTAAGGCTAGACAGTCCGAGACACGAGTGTCGGTACTAGGAAGAGTAACTGTTGTCATGCATGTAAATCTCTGAGGACAGAGCCATACCGCGGACTAGTCAGCAGGGTCGTAGCTGCTCTTTGTCTGTCTGCCTCCCCCTGGACACGGTAAACTCCCCAGGGACAGAGGCTGGGCCTGGCTGCCACTGGAACCCTGTGCCCGGCATGATGCTTGGCATGACATGGTACTAGGAGGGTCCTCGGGGGCGAACATGAGAGATTCTGGACCTAATCAAGAGCTAACTGGACTCAGGTGTGGTAGAGACGGTTCGATGCTCACTCGGAGACTCCTCTCCCCTCCTCGCAGCAGAAACCCAGTGTTAGGGGCACCTGGGTAGCGCAGTCGTTAAGCGTCTGCCTTCGGCTCAGGGCGTGATCCCGGCGTTCCGGGATCGAGTCCCACATCGGGCTTCTCTGCTGGGAGCCTGCTTCTTCCTCTCCCACTCCTCTGCTGTGTTCCCTCTCTCACTGGCTATCTCTCGATCACATAAATAAATAAAATCTTTAAAAAAAAAAAAAAAAAAGAAACCCAGTGTTAATGGGAGCACAGTCTCCAGTCTTGCAGGCCGAGTAGTTGTGGGATGCAGTCTCACCGACCAGGCTGTCTCAGGCTGGGTTCCCAGAAGCAAAGGTCTAAGAGCCGGTTAATGTGGAAGGTGATTCCAGGAAGGATGTGGAGGGAAGTGAGGAAATGAGACAAGGAAGAAGCCAAATGCAGAGTAGGGAAGGGAGCAGGTTATCGCTGGGGACAACCAGGGATCCATCTCCCTGGGAACCTCTGAGAGATGCTGTAGGACAGGCCCCAGGTGTTCCCACCCAAAGGCAAGAAAGCTCGGCACTTTCCTGGAAGAAAGTTTCCACCAAGTGCTGTCCATCATTGACTGAGACTACCCCTGGGCGTCATTACCTCTGGCACTTGTAGCCTGCTCTGGGAGGGGCAGGCACAGACAGTGTCTGTTATAAAGTGTTGGTTGTTGTAAAGGATGTCCAGAATAGCCCCACAAAAGAAAGCCTGACTCAGCTGATAGGAGCCCTTTTGCTCATGACCTTCCCACTTTCCTCTTGTCTAGAATGTAGATTTAATGGCTGGAGCTGTGGCAGTCATCTCATGTCCATGCGGCAAAGGCCAACAGGACCATCAAGACCTCTCCCTGCTCTGACATTTTTAGTTTCAACAGTTTCCTACTAGACATTGTCATCTAAGAAAAACCAACCTCTCTATAGTTTAAGGCAGCCATTGATACTTGGATTTCATGTTACTTGCAGCCTAACTCAATCTTAGTTCAATAATCATAAATGTTGAAGAATGAATGAGTTGACATCTGGGCAGAGGGTGGGGGTGGGGTGGAGAGCACGTTTGCTTACAGAGATATCCAGCAGGTTTGACTGTATTCCCAGATGGTAAGCTCCTGAGGGCTGCATGATGATTATTTTTGCTTATTATTTTATCCTCAGCCTGTACAGAGGAGCCTGGCAATAATTGTTTCCTGAATAAATGAATGGCCAGTGATCCTGGGGGAGGTGAGGGAGTTGCAGATACTCTAGACACAATCTGAGTTTGTGTTTACGGAGCGTCTTTTCACATACCGAATTGTATTTCTCTTTTGCTAGAGGGAGGGGGGTGAGGCAGGGGAGAGGAGAAAGAGCAAATGAGCTAGGATTCAAGTATTAAAAATTGAGTAGGCCAAACTTCCTCTCTCTGAACTTTAGTTTCCTTATTTGTAAAATGGGGCTAATAACCAGAGCAAACTGGTTGGTTGTAAGGACTAAGTGAGATGACATATGACCAGTGGTTAGCAGAGTTCCTGGCTAGAACCTGGTAGGTTCTCAATTAAGTGTACTATATTATTACTGCTGTCTTTGTACCTGTACCGGGCCCTGTGGGAAGTAAATAAGACATGGTCCTTGTCCCCAGATAGCTGATGATCTGACAGGAGGGACTCATTGTATGACGAGGAAGGGCCAATATGATTCTTCCCATTTTATGGCTGGAGACATAGACTAGGAGGGCTTATAAAATGCACCCAGGATCAGCTGATGGGTTTGTGGTGGGATCTCAGCCAGCACCCACACAGGAACTCCGGAGAAACGCTGGAGGCGTTAAGAACTTTGGGAGAAATTCTGTGGTTTGGTCTTGTACCCAGAGCCAATGTTTGCCAAGGGTCCCAGTAGGCTCTGTGACAGCCACTCCAAGCTCCTTCTTACCTCACCCAGTTCCTTCAGAAACCTCCTCCAAAGGCCCATTCCAGCTCTGAACTTGAAAATGCACTTATTGGAAGGAGCTGATTTGACTAAAAGAGGTGCTATTAAGCAGAGTGACGGGTGGAAATGTCTTCCAAATTAGGATGAAGTGCGTTACTTTGCAGATCCGTCCCTGAGCAAACTTCTTCTCAGGACCGTCTTGGTGCTGCTGACCAGCAGAGTTATTCTCACCAAGATTGGAGACCACGGTGACCACGGTGCCTGGTCCCGCTCTCCGAGGGGATAAGTGAAGGTTTCCCCTCATCACCTGACTGGGAGCCTTCCCCAAGTGCGTGAGCATGTTTCCGAAACTTTTATGGTAATGAATGGCATTTTAAGCTCCATTGGGTAAATAATGCTCCTGTTCAAAGCACATCGAACTCCCCGTCAGTCCTGTCAGGGACAGTGGCTTTCCTAAGGGTGAAGGGGGGTCACCGTCAGAGGGGAGAAGGACAGAGTACGGGGCTGAGAAGGCTTGCTTAGTCTCAGCGTTGAGACACTGGTATCAACCCAGGCGGTGTTGGGCTTTGGGTTTTTCCCAGCACCCCCTTTGATCATTGGATGTCTTAGGACACAAAGCAGGAGTACGACTCCCCCCTCCAGCATCTTGTCACCGAAGAGATGGTTCTGCTATGGTGACAGATACCCACAGGCATAGCTCTCCTTCTTGTGAAACAAACAAACAAAAATCATCATCATAAGTCTTGACATAACCGTGTGAGAGCAGGTGGTGGGATGTGATCTGTTCTTTGCTCCTGGTGTTTCCACCTTGCTCCCTCCTCCGTTCTGCCAGCTGGGAGCTTTGTACTCTTGCCTCGGGGAGAGGATGACTCAGCAGAAGCTCTGAGAGAAAAGAGTGTCAGCTTTTGGCTTTGGAGTTTCAAAAGCCTAGGCCCCCTGGGCGTGACAGAGACTGAGGGCATAAATAATACACGTGGGAGAAGAGTTGGGGAAGAGGGAAGCTTCTGGACCTGGAGATGGAAGGACTCCTAGGCTGGGGGAAGGGAGAGAGGTGGAGGGGCTGTAATACAGGAGAGGGGACTCAGCTTCCAGACCCTGCACTGTCATCCATGAAGGGAGCACTCGGGTCTTCTGCTAGGGATGCCCAATGGGGCTCCGTCAGCACCTCCGTACGGGGCAGTCTCTTCTTGTGGGCACCCTACACCATAGACACCGGAGCTACAGAGCTTGTCCTTCCTGTGGACGGCTGCTGAGGTCCACTTTGGGGTGGTCAGTGCGCTGGCCCAGGGGGGCATCTCCCACAGTGTCCTAAGACCTAGAGTTCTGTGATCCCCTGTGGATGCTCCCATTTCAATGTCCCAGGACATGTGTAAGCTATAGGGGTGGATTGGGACCTTGACACCTGCGGGGATAATAGTGACGGAAGGGACAGAGCCCCCCCTCATCACTCCCACCCCACAGGAACCCGATAACAGGTACCCGCTGAGGTGGCACAGGGTGAACCACGCAGCTCTTAGAGGCTCACCACATGCTGATGGACGGAGAAGAAGGGCTGTGTGTTCACGCACATCCCTTAGGATCAGCTGTAACTCCATCCTTTCTGTGCCTCTTTGGAAAACTGAACAGGGTGCAAATGTGAGAGAGAGAGGCCCTCTCTTCCTTCCTTGCAGAAGCTCTGTGGACCTGGTCTGTTTCCTCGACTCTGCTAACTCGCCCCTGGGGACGCTGCTACTCAGCTGGGGGTGGGGCAGGGGTAGAGTCTCCCAACTGCCCCCTGCCTGGCCCGGCTCCCCATCCCCCACACACGTCCACAGGCCTTTTCATTTAAAGAGTTCATTGCTGCAGGAAACAGATGGGAGTAACATAATAAACAGTGAGAATTTCAAAGGTTCCGGAAACTTCGAGTCATGGTCTCAGGACTGCAGTTAAAGACTTCCTTCTGAGATGGGTTCTGAAAGCGATTGCAGCCACTGTTTATTTGAGCTTCTGGGATGGCCGTGCAGGTATTGGCCGTGTTGCGAATCGTCAGCCCCGGGGTTGGTCTGTAATCCTCACAGCGGTCCTGTGGAGGGAGGGTGTCGTTACTGCCGTTTTACAGATGCGAAAATTGAGTTCAGAGAGCAGGATCGGGCCTCATGATTTATGGGGCCCAGGGCAAAATGAAAGTACGGTGCCCTTGTTCAAAAAGGATTAAGAATTTCAAGACAGCAACAGCGGGCCATTCCCCCAAGCTCGGGGGGCCCCTCGGAGCACGGGCCAGTATGACGGCACAAGACACAGGCCCTGTCAGAGGGAGTAGCCGGCGTGTCCCAGGACGCCGACCTACTGAGACGCAGACCCGCATTTCAGTACAAGGTCTAGAACGGCTGTCGGCTGCATTTGGCTGTCATGAGCTTACCTGCAGGGACCCCAACTCCCTCCTTCCCACTGACCAACGGCTGATGAACTCTTGGCTGTGACCCGTATTTCTATGACTTATAAAGAATAACAAAAAGCAGGGCATGACTTTAAGACCCCAACACTACACAAATCCTCCTGATGTTGGTTCAAGAAGTCCTTTGGCTTTCGCTACAAAGGGAGCTGAAAGCCAATTGGGCCTTGCCCCATACCCTAGCTTTCTCCATTCAATTAACTTGACATATAAACATTTTTGAGACAGATGATTCTCATTTTCAATGCAGTTTGAAAGTCCCTAGGGGCAGCAAGAATACTCAGGCTTACTTAGCTTCAGAAGTGGTGTCTTTACTCCAATTTATGCGGACTTGATTCTAAGGGACCGCAGCAGGCTCAGCCCACACCGAGGAGCTTCCCCAGTGGGACATGCATAATACAGGGCTTTCCATATACATTTGAAGCAGTAGCTGAAAACATGTTTATATGAGTATATATTTGTATTTTATTCTATTATCCTAGCTGTTCTCAGGGGAGGGAGTCACTTTACCCCCACCAGGGGACACGTGGCAATGTCTGGGGACATTTTTGTGGTCTTGGCTGGGTGTGGGGAGCTGCTCGACCTCCTACAATGCATGGGACAGCCCCCCACGCCCCACACCAGCAAAGAATGATCCAGCCCCAAGTATCAGTAGTGCTGAGGCTGAGAAGCCCTGACTGACCACCAATTATAATTTATTTTGGCTTTTTCAAGGACTGAAATAAACCTGCAACACTGGAACCCCACTTAGGAAAAGGCTACCCCTAGGAAATGAAGTTCTGAGAGATGCCGACTAAATTCGTGATCACTGAATAGCTGGGCTTCCAAGCGGGGCTCAGTTGAACCTCAGGTAAGCCTCACAACAACCCCAAGAAGTCTGACTTGTTACCCTCATTTTGCTGATGGGGAAACTGAGGCTCAGAGAGGTAATCAGGGAAGGGCTTCCTGGAGGTGGGATCATCCAAAGATGTCTTAGCAGAGCCAGGCTCAGCCGTGGGGTTTCTTTAGCCCTGAAAGACCCACTTTTGTCTCTTGGCCCCGAAACTGCTCTGGTTACCCCAGCTGGGGGGCACCCTCTTCTGTGCCTCGGGCTCAGGGATGCCCTCCTTGCATTTGCTCACAGTGGCTCCCGGTTTCCTTGTCTTACACCCACCCCATCTCTCTGTCTTGAATGCATGGTATTCACAACACCTGGCCTTTGAGGGAACCATTCTCCTAGGAGCTTGGGATACACTGACCCCAGACTCAGAGTCTAAGGATGGGGCAGGTAAACCAGGTAGTAAGTCCTCTGGCCACAGTGATGGATTTGGGAGAGTCGCATGACCTAATCAGAGCCAGTGAGAAGCTATGAGAGGCTTGCTGTCCATTGCTACCCCAGGGGATGAAGGGGCTGCCAGATAAAATACAGGAGGCCCAGTTAAATTCGAATTTCAGATAAATAATGAATAATACAAAATTATAAAGCATAAGTATGTCTCACCACATATTTGGGATATACTTTTATACTAAAAAATTTAGTGGGGCATATTTACACTATGAAAGTATTTCTTATTTATCTTAAATTCAAATTAACCTGACCCCCTGTGTTTCTGTTTGCTAAATCTGGCAATCCATCAGAGGAAGCTAAAGAGGACAGATGGCTCCTTGGTGACTTCACCTGAGCCCTGAATCAACTGTACCTGAAGCCAAACTACCCTTGCACTTGCAGCTGAAGGACTGCTAAGGAACTTTCTGGACCTTCTCAAAATCTTGGCCATAGGAAGCTTGGAAAGAGAGTCTTCTAAGGGTGTCCTACACTTGCTCCTATCCTTCACAGCACTCAGTGTCCAGGGATACTGAAGGCTTGCTGAATACAAGGCTCAGTGCCTCACTCCATTCTCGTCACTCTCTCTACTGCGTTGAGCACCCGCTGTGTGCCAGATGCCCTGCTGGAGCTTCACCTGCAATTGCTTCCCACCCTTCAGATGTGTTCGAGTCTGGTCACGTCACACCCATTTCACAGGTGAGAAAACAGAGGTCTGGAAAGGTGACATCCTTTACTTTAGAGCACAGGCTGAAAAAGCGAGAAATGGAGAACATGGGACAGGCCCTCATGCCCGCAGAGCCAATGCCCCTTTCTTTCCAGCCCCGGCCCCCATCCCCTGCCTGCCAGTCAGCCCCTCGGAAGAACCCCAGTGTCATCCATGACCCTGCCTTCCTCTCTCAGCCCCCGAAGACCCCCATTAGCTGCCCACCTCCTGCTTGAAATAAGCCGCAGAACATCTGGAAGCTCTAGGAGGCCGTTTCTTTGACAACCTTCGCTTTAAGGGCTCATGGAAATTCTGGCCCCAACTGCTGTGACGCGAGCAGCCCAGGTACACAGGCCTCTGGAGGCCAGACGGCTAGCAACATCTGCTTCCAATTACCCCAGGGAGGGACTTCACCGCTGGCTGCTGGTAACAGGAGCCCCTGGCTCTGATTTATGGCCCATTTGGAATGAAGCCTCGGGAGCAATTATTTGCCGGTTGGAGCCAGGCGAGGGGCAAGAGCTTTGCAGAGCAGAAAGCGGACCTGCTTGGCTGTGCTCCCTCCCCAGGCAGATAAGAATCATCTAGCGAGTCCTATCTTATTTAAATTGCCAAACTCTTCTGGACTTGCCAAGGTGCCAGGGGCCCTCCTAAGAGCTTCATGAATATTCACTCCATGAAGCTTCCTGTGAGGGAGATGCTCTTATCATCCCATCTTACGGGTGAGAAACTGAGAGGACACAGATGACATAACTTGCTGCACTCACACAGCTTGGACCATGGGCTCAGCTGGGATTTGAATCCAGGCACCAGGACCCATGGTGAACATCGGGCTGCCCTGCAAATGAATGATCCTTCAAACCTGGAAACGGGGTGGCCAGATTGGCCACTCAGAAGCCCTGGTGGCCTCCGTTCATGGTATGAAACCCAGATTCAGAACACCTGCCTGGTTTTCTCCTCCTCTCACCCCGCTCCAGCCACCCGCCCCTTCTTGCTTCTTCTGTTTGCTTGTTTCTTGTCTTTTTAACGGCTCTATGGAGATGTGATTAAGATAAAACTCACCCACCGAACGTGCACAGTTCCATGGCGGTGACTTTTTTCACAGAATTGTGCAACCATCACCACGATGTAATTGTAGAGCGTGTTTATCATCGCCCCGAGAAACTGCGTCCTCATTCCCGCCCCGCCCACCCCCTTCTCCCCAGCGCTCGACCATGAATCTGCTTCCTGTCTCCACGGCTTTACCTGCTCTGGGCGCTCCTACACGGCACCCTACAATACATGCATGGTCTTTGGGTCTGGCTTCTTTCACTTAGCGCCATGTTTCCAGAATCACTTAGACTGTATCATCGGTTCTTCATTCCTTTTTGTGGCCAAATAACACTCTGTTGTATGGATACACCGCGTTTCCTGAGTCCATTCATCAGTTGGCGGACACCGGGCTGCTCCCGCTACCTGGCTTATGAATAACGCCGCGGCGCACATACACGTAGTTTGTGCGGACCATTCTAGAACGTACTGAGCATGCATTCCTCGCAGAGCCTTTATCTTTGCTGCTCTCTCTTGCTGGGGCTGGGGGCCCTCCTCCAGATCTTCCTGGAACTTGGCCCCCCTCACTTCACCTCTCTGCTTGCATATAATTCAGAGGTCCTCCTTGACCACCCTCTCTGCTCATCATCCCCCTCTTCCCTTCTTCTGCCTTAGTTCTCTTTATTTGACCTTGTTCCTACCAGAAATCACTTTACGTTCTTATCCGAATATTTGATTTCTCTCTGTCCGTGCCCCTTGCATAGAAGCTCTGTGAGGGCAAGAACCCCTGTGGTCTTGTTCCCTGCTGGGCCTTCAGGGCTGGGCACACTGACAGTGTTCCATCAGGAGACAGTGAGTCCGTCGATGATGACACGGAGCACACTTGACATGCTCCACGCCAGCCCTGGCTTCTAGGTGGTGAGCAGGACAGGCCCAGGGACGCCAGTGACCAGTGCTGCTCTGATCACGGATGGTCTCCTAGCCGCAGCTTGACTCGACCTGTTTCAGTTCCTTGTAAGAAAGCAGGGGACACCGAGGAGCACACCAGTAATCCGCCTGGCGACTGAGTAGAAGGATGGTGTGGCTTTTCCGCGCGGGCACTCAGGCTGGAAACGAATGAGTTGTTACGACTTAGGAACTCTGTGATGCGAGCAGCTCATTGTATTTTCTTTGCCTCGGTGTCCCCAGCTGTCAAGTAGAACATCTCTTTACTGGCTGGTTGTGACGGTTGTGTTAGGGTTCTTCAGAGAAACAGGACCAGTCGAATATATAAGATTTAGGACAAGGAACGTTCCAGTGAGGTGGACACTGGGGAGGGGTCTGCTCTCCGGATCCAGAGACCCAGGAAAGCCCAGGGTGTGTTGGGGGGGTGGCAGTTCTGAGAACTGGAGGGTCGATGGAGTGAGTCTCACATGAGGACAGGAGACTCCTATCTCAGCTCAAGGAGTCACAAACTCCCCCTTCCTTGGCCCTTTTCTTCCATTCCAGCCTTCAAGGGATTGGATAAGGCCCACCTACACTGGGGAGGACAAGCTGCTTTACTCAGTCTGCTGTGTTTAAATGCTAATCTTTTCTGGAAACATCCTCACAGACATGCCCAGAAATAATGTTTCATCTGGACACCCGAAATCCCAATTAAATTGACAAAGAAAATTAATTACCACACGGGTAAAGGGAAGTAATGTGGGTGAGATGTTCAATGTATGTTGGCTATCTGTATGCGGATAAATAGAAACATCAGGAGAAAGGAGGACGTGAGGAAGATGCCAGGAAACTAGCCTGGAAGGCAAGGTGGGAGGGAATCAGAGAGGGTTTTCTGGGGGAGGTGGCATCTAAGCTGGGGCAGGTAGGAGGTTGCCCGGGGAACGTGACATCCCTCCTCCTGCCTCACTTCCAGCTCAGGGCTGCCCACGTGTAAGACGGAGACTCTAGGCAGACATCCCACCACCTTGGCCTCCCTGCTGGCAAGTGGGGCATTTGTGAGAAGATTCCTGGGGGAAGAGGCCACATGACATGGTGGTTAAGCTCAGAGCTCAGGTCAGACCTGAGTACCCGGTGTTCAAATCCCCTGGCTTCCCAACTGCCTATCTGGGTGTCCCTGGGCAACATGCTGAACCTCTCGGAGCCTCCACATCCTCATCCTTAATGGGAATGGTAGATGGCTACCATTAGGCACAGGAGGGTCCTGAGAATATCCAGCGAGGGAAGGCACGCAAGCACGTGGCACATGGGGAGTGTCAGCAGTCAGGCTTGGCTGAAGCCCTCTGGGGCCTCAATTCTGTTGCTTCCAATTCTTCCCAGAGCCTTAGTAAAGGAGGCAACTAGTTTTGAACCTGGGCTTTCCACTTAAAGAGCTGGAGCAGAGACTGGGATGGTGGTGTCTGATTCAGCTCTGAGCCTGCTGTGTGGTCTTGGGAAAGTGAACCACCCCCGCTGAGCCTGGCGTGGGGGGAGACAGGCTGCCCAGGAGGGGAAATGAGATAAAGGTGGTCCAGCCCTTGCTGCTTCCTGTCTCTCTTGGAATCCCTAGGAGCATTCGCCAGGCCCCTCCTCCACCCTCTCCTAGGGCTTAATTGGGCAGCTGCAGGCACTTGGCACTTAACCTTCTCCCCATCTGCCCTCCAGGGAAAGAAAGAACGCTAATCCCCTCCCGAGCTGCTTCCGGAGCTGCTTCCCCAGCCCTTTGCTTCCCGAGCCCTCCGAGCCCTCAGGGAAGTGTGTGAGTGCAGGGAGCTGGGAGCCAGCTCTGCCCCCTGGGGCCTCCCAAGGAGCCCAGCCCTGGCGCAGCCCAGAGTCCTGCAGCTTTTCCTGGAGCCCCGGGGACCAGCACGGCAAGCCAGTGAGTCATCCCCCTTCCACTCCATCCTTGGCCCTCTAGCCCAGCACTGCCTGATGCAAATACAATGGACCCACCTAGGTAACTTTCCATTTTTGAGTAGCCACATTCAAAAAAGAAAAAGAAACAGATGAAATTTGAATAACACGCTCTATTTAACCCAGTATATCCCAACTAGGATCTTTTCAACATAAAACTAATATGCACAGTTATCGGTGAGCTTCTTTACATTCTTCTAAACATACTAAACCTTCCAAATGCAGATGCCTTTTACGCTTTTACAGCGCACTTCAGTTTGGATGCTAAATTTTCATGGGAATACTTGATCTGTATTTAGATTTCATAAAGTTTATAGTTGAAAGTAGATTGACCTACTCAGGTTGCTCCACACTCACAGGAAAGTTTTCCAGTAAGGGAATGGAGTATCTGTTTTTAGGTTTAAATGTGCATTAATTAAAATGACAGAACGTTTACAATCCAGCTCATTGATCACAATCGCCACCCTGCCTGGGACTGCTGGTTATGATACTGGAGGCCCAGCGCTCCTCTCCTCACCTGAGTCCCTGCACAGGCCCGCCCCCTGCCCCCTGGAAGGTGTGTGGCCCCGGAGCACAGGAAGAAGCGGGAGCCCTGCCTCCAGTTTGCTGGGAGACCTTGAGTAAGTCACTGGGCCTCTCAAGGCCTCTCTTCTCCCAGCCGTCACAAGTTCTCATTCAAAGAAACCAAGTGCTTGTCTCTCACCACGGTTTGTTCTAGGCTCTGGGAGTGTCCGGTGAGCGCTGGGAAGAGAAACAAAGCAGGAAAAAGGGAGGAGGGCTGTTATTTTAGACCCGGGGACATCGGCCACTCTGTCTTCCGGGCTGACCAGACACTCCCTCACATCCCTTGCAGCTCTGTCAAGGGCCTGTCCCGGGCTTGGCTCCGGCGGGCGCTGGGAGGCCGCAAGACAGAGGGGAAGAGCCGGAGTCCGTAGGGCGGCGCCTGGCTCGCACCTGCCCATGGCAAGACGAGGCTGGGCGCCCGAGCTGCCAAACACACCCGGGCCCTGCCAGGCAGGTTGTCACGTGCTCTGGCAGCCAGGGAGTCGCAGCTGCTGGGCTGAGCCAGGCCGGTGCCCGCCCGGGTCCGAAGGAGCCGCTGGCCCCCAGCCTGTCCTGAGCGCGCACTTCCTTTCCTCCTGTCTCTCGTCTTTGCCCCTTTTCAGCCTGTCTTTCCCGTCTCTCATTCCTCTCTTTCTCTCTCTCCTCCCTCACTCCCCTCCGTCCACCCAGCCAGTACTGAGGCAGGGCTCGCCGCTATGTGACGGACACTGTGGTAAGCTGTGGGACACTGCAGTGACTTGGATGCCCCTCTCCCCCAGGAACATGAGGGATGACTGGGGTGGCACCGTCAACACAACTGGAGCATCAGCTTGGGAAAGAGATGTGTGCCCTTTGAGAATAACACCAAGACGCACTGGGGGGATTCGATCCTCTTTTACGTAGGCAGATGCTACAGTCAGAATTAAAGGACACACTCGGGGACCTATCTGCACCTTCTGGGTTGCACCGGGAGCCAAGGGCTGTGCACAGGGCACGCTGCCCCCGTCCTGGCCCTGAGCGCCACTCCCTTCACGGCTGAGCCTGCTCTTACTCTGCTTTCTCTTTTTTTGGCTCATCTTCTATTCGACCTAAAATAATAGCGCTCTGTGAGTAGATCACTAACTCCTAACTAACGCACTAACTCCTGACTCCGGCACTAACTTCCTGACTCAATGATTACAACATGCGATCAATAAAGAACAAAGACATCATGGGATCAGTCCATGCCTCCATCCATGGACACTTTATTAAGCACCTAGTACTTTTTACAGGTTGAAACTCTAGCACTGAACAAGACAGAATTCCTGACCTCAGGGATATTGAGTCCAGTGTGGGTGACAGGGCATTAAAAAAAGGCTCTTTGAGGTGATGAGTGCAAACAGGATAGGTGCTGGGGAGACTCATGGAGGTCACCCCAGTGTAGACTACTGGGGACAGGGAGGCACATTGCTAAATGTGGCAGCTAAGGAGAGCCTCGAAGCATGGGGAATGGTTAGCTAGGTGAAAAGGGAGGAGAAATTGTTCCAGGCAGAGAGAGCTGCTTGGAAAAGTTTAGACCTTGATACACCCACACACCCACACACCCACACACCCACACCCACACACACACATCCACAGTGTGGACACAAAGTAGTTCTGTCTTATAGGAGTTTGGATCAGGGAATCCTAAAAGATTGTCTGAAGAGGTAAATGGGTCAGATTACAAAGGACGGAGTAAACTATGCCAGGGATATTGTACCAGAAAGTAACTTTCAAATTTGTGTTTTAGAAAGATTACTTTGGCCAGATCCTGAATAATGGAGGGGGAGAAACCTGGAATCAGAGAGACCAGTTAAGGGGCTGCTGCCAAAATCCAGGGGGAAACTGAGAGTGGCTTAAAATAAAGAAATGGCAGTGGGGATGGAGAGAAACGGATGGAGGTCAAGATCAGGATCAAGGTGAAAGGCCACAGCGACTGCTTATTGGGGGAGGGAGGAAACAAGGATGACCCCAACTTCATGGCTTGAGCAACCGCAGGGCTGATGGGGGATGTTAGGCACTGGGAATGCTGGGTGGGAACTGATGGGGAGGAGGAGGAGGAAGTTTGGGTGTTCAGGTTGGTTGATGAGTTTGGGGCCCTTGTGAACCTCACAGTGGAGGTATTCACGAGGCAGTCTGATGAATCCGAAGCTGAGGTGAAGGATTAGGCTGCTGATCTAGAAATGGGGAGTTCAGGCTGACAGACAAGACTGAAGCCAGGGAGCAACAGCAGAAATTCAGGGAGACTATATCCTATGAGGAAAGAAGGGACCAATCACTGGACACTGGGTTGGTTGGTTGGATTAAGAGTCAGGAGACTCATGGGTTCTTGGGTCTGCCCCTCGTTGGCTGGGTGAATTTTGTCCAGTCACATCTGCTCTCTGGGCCTCAGTTTCCCCATCTGTGAAACACTGGGGCTGGGAGAAGATCCTTGATCTCCTTCTGTCCCACGGGAAGTTCCCTCAGGGTTCCCAGGAAGTCCTTCAGTGGTCAAGGCATCAGCTGAGGTGGCACTGGCTGGCTGTGGCTTGGGACGGTCACCTCCTCCTCGAGCACAGTAGTTCCACTACAATTTGGTCATTTGAACTTCTACTCTGTTGACTTGGAGAAAGAGCTCCATGACTCAGAAGAAGTTGATGAGAAGAAGACCTCTCATCTGCCATCTGGCAGAGGGTAGAGCCACACCCAGCTGAGAGTTTCTCTGATTCTAGAAAGAATGACATCTCCATGAGTTGGAGGGAGTTAACAATAAGACTGACTCTACAGCACCTTTCGGCGTGTGCTCTGGAGTCAGTCATGATCACTACACTCACGGGGTCCCAGTGGACTCGTCTGGAGAGTTAGCATCAGCAGCCCAAGCACTCCAGGGATGACAAATGAGACTCAGCTCTAGTGACACTTGCAATTGATGGGAAGGTGGCTTGGAGCTGCACTGAGCAGGATTCTGAGGCTGCATCTCAGTGAGGATAAAGTGCTATGATTGATTGACAATGTCTGCCCTGGGCAGCAGATAAGCGGTAGTGGTCTATGTGCCATGTATCTGCTAGCTTTGATCTAATCTTTGTTCTTAACAAGGACATGAACTTTTCATCCCCATCATAGTCCCTGGCTGCTCTATTGTGCTTTCTCTTCTTTCTACTCCTCTTGCCATTGAGCACTTCAAAGGTTCATCCTGGCCCACTTCCCAGTGGACCAGTCACTTCAGGAAACAAATGGGCTGCTCTCTGGAGGAAGCCAGATCACTCAATGAGTTCCCATTTCTCCAGAATTAGATGGTTAGTCATGCCGACCACAGGCAGTAGGTAGGCTTGTGGCCAGGGAAGCACAATGCCTCTGCTGAAACCCAGGGTGTGGGCCTGGTTTCTGAAGATCTTCAAGGCTGTGTTCGGTAGGCTCTTGACATCACCCTCGAGTCAGCTCGTTCTAACTGCAACGAAGGCCTGCCAGCACTAATAGTGAGGGTGGGCGCAGGAGAAGCAAAAGGGGCCTCCGCTTCATCTCAGGACATTTAAAAATCTGCCTGTTATCTTTCATGCTTTAAAAAAGTAATTTTTATTACTTAGACAAACCATGTGTCCTGTAGAAAAGTTGGAACTATGGATAAGCAATGAGAAGGATATAAAAAACTATCTACCATTCCAATACCTAGAAAAAAGCACTATTTCTACAAGTTCTTGTGTGTCTTTCTAGATCTCAGCCTCGGGGGCACTAGTCTAACAGAGGACTGGGGTGGGTGGGGGCCCCTTGCTGGGGCAGGCATTAACCCTCTAGCTGTTGGATTGTGGGTTGGGGCTGGGGCAGGTGGGGTGGCATGGGTGGGGTGCAGGAGGTAACTTTTATCAGCCAGGCTGGAAATCCTTGAATATTTAATGACTTGAGCTGGTCCTCTATGGACGATGGTCCGTGTCCACCCCAGTTTCTTTGAGGGTATAACTGGATGTATTGGTTGGATATGGGCCTGGGCTTAGGAATAAGATTGGTGGGTAGAGTTGGGAGGTCTCACTTCAAAGCCAATGTTTCTATCTGCATTTGGAGCTTTGTTGCTTCTGGAGGGTGAACTGGGCCACACCCCTTTATCTTCTTTAACTAGCACTCCCTCCCTCCCCCACCCCAGGGACCAAGGACTTTCCTAGAAGTAAAGAATCTAGGATTCTGGCCTTCACCTTGGGATTCCAAGGTAAAAACAACCTTGCCTTTTGGATTTGGCTGACTTCAGTCAAGGCCAGATAGAAAGGACCCCGGGATTTTAGAGCAGACACTTAGGAGGGAAGGGGCAGCCTGGATAGGACCCAGGACTTGGCACTCATGCCCAGCCCAAGGGGAGTGGAAGGCAAGGGATCCTTCTGCGTATGGTTCAAGGCTGATCCTAGAACCTTCTGATCGTGCCAGCCTAGCTGCGTGGGTACCCACCTCTTCGAAGGCTCTAATGCTTTGTGGCTCAGGTAGCATTGCTGTAGGGCCCGTAACTACAGGAGCCTCAGCACTCCAATCTGAAGGGACAGGGAGGCCTCCCCAGATGGGGATCCAGGCGGCAGTGACAGATCTCACACAGTAGGGCCAGATCAGGGAGGGACATAGAGAGGCCTAAACGCAGCAGCTGCAAAGTCCAGTCACCAGGACCGGAGCTCTCCATCCCTACCAGCTCGCAGAGTTGCTCAGGACTCATTTCATAACCAGTTTAACGTCGTGGTTAAGAGCACAGATTCTAGAACTAGACTACTTGGGTTTGCATCCCATCTCAAGCACTTGTTAGCTGTGTGACTTTAGGCAAGTAATTTAACCTCTCTGGTCCTCAATTTTCTCATCGATAAAGTAGGGGATACATAGTACCTATGTTATAGAGTTGTTATGAGAATTCAATCAATTAACATATATAAATTATATTTAACTGATTGTTATAATTACTTGCTGACACACACATACATCCCTGGGTGGTCTTGAAAAGGTAGCATTTGAGGAGAACCCAGGGAAAAACTGGAAATTCTTGTTAATTGGGAAGGTGGGTCCTTGAGCTACTACTATGCTTTAGGGAAGAGGTTCTCACACTTGAGTCTGCGTCAGAATCACTTGGAAGTGATTCCAAAACAGATTGCTGGGCCCCACCCCCAGGAGGTCTGGACTGGGAGCTGAGAATCTGCATTTCTCAGCAGCTCCCAGATGGGGACTGTGCTGGAGGTCCACACAACCCCCTAGAGCAGCACTGGTTTTGACCTGTTCTAAGTGCACTTCCTTTGTTCCCCCAGGTGTGAAACCCGCCTCATGCTGGTTACACATCTCTTTTTACTGAAGTGGGATCTTACCTGACATTTTGTAACCAGACTGTAAACTTGATGGGAGCTGAGGCCATGACCTTTCTCCCCAGTGTGTATGCAGCATCTGACGCATAGGAGGTGCCCAGGAATTATCTGTTGGAGGAAGGAAAGAAACATGCTTTCTGCACTCAGCAATATTCTTGTGTACATTTTTCCTGTTAATAAATACTCTTCCACAACGTTGTTTGGTTGGCTGCATAGTTTTCCCTTGTATGGACGTAAGGCAGAGAACAACTTCAGCTTGCTGGAACAAAAAGGGGCAATGCATTTGGAGAGGCAGAGTGCCTCAGCCACTGGAACCATGGACTGCGGGAAGCCATGAACCCACGGAATGACCCTTCCTGATGTCTCTCCTCAGCGATGTCACTTGCTGTGACAGCTTTGTTCCCTGTTCTTGGCTTTTGCTATGACTCTGTCCACGTGACATCCAAGATGGCTGCCTACATGTCCCAGTTCTCTTGTTACAGATTCTGCCATAGGACTAGTCAGTCTGCCCACGCTTTCTCCCTCCTAGTAACCCCAGCTGGGACTCTGATCGGCCCTTCTGGGGTCAGATGCTTATTCCTCATCCAATCAGAGAGAAGGGCTACATTGTTTCAATATGGAGGCCAGGGGCCGTACTGTCAAGTGGGTCATGGTGATCCCCAACTGGTCCATTGGAATTGCCTTCTATTCGTCTCTCCATCTCTGTACTTAAACCTGATTTCAATTTCAATCTGGTGACCAGGATTTGGTTTCTGTGGACTTTTCTGGGCTCAGAGCAGGGATTTGACTGACTTAACCCCATCTCCCATCCATTAGCGATAATGGCCCAGGGCAGTGTCATAGGTTTGTCTGATGTCTTTCAACATTTAATCCGCACGACGTGATTTTGAGGGAGGCAGGAGGTTTCACCCAACGATGCCTGTTTAGCACCAGCAAGTCTGTTCATGATCCGAAATGCAGCTGAAAAAATAAATATAATTAAAAAGATAACTCAGGCCCGCGTTGCCGGAGACTGTTTTACATGGGCGCATAATGAATGCTAAGCTCAGTGCAGCAGCGCCAAAAAGCAAAATAAATTCTTGGAGTTGGTCCGTTTCCTGCCTGCAATACATTTGCTTGTTCCAAACAAATATATTTGTCAATACAACACAATTAGGAAGGCTGAGCCAATCAGACCATCAAATATCCAGAGAAGCAGAACGTGGCTTCCATAAGCCCTGCTAGATGGAGCCAAGGTCTGAGCATATTATGACCAAATCAATTATAGCCCAGGCAAGCCTTGCATTCCCCGCCAGGACAAGCTTTCTCATCTCTCCTGGTTACTGAGAGGGTTCAACCTCTTTTTTCTTCTTTCTCAATGTTACTCATAACCCTTGAGGCAGGCCTCCCCCCCCCCAATCTTTGAGGTTAATTTGCTTTCTTTTTTTGCTAACAGCTAGAAACAATTGCTGACATATACAGTTTTTAGAATGAGAGCCTGCCGAAATGGGACTAATAATTAGTTTTGATGAGAATAGCTACCATTTCTTCCACAGATGCCAAGCTTTAGACATTCATGGTTCTTCCTAATCCTTGCGACAACCCTGGGACAGGCATTGCTAGTTCCATTATATATATAAGGAAACTGAGGATCCCAGAGGCCAAATGGCTTGCCAAAGTCCAAAGTGGCTGAGCTGAGATTCAAACTCTAGTCTCTGATGTCAGAGCTTGTATTAGGACTGAAGATGTTAAGAGACACAGCACTCAACTCAACTTGGCTTTAAACAATGATGGTAATTAAACGGTCTTTGTGACTTGATAGCCCTGAGGTGATCTTCAGGCAAGGCTTAATCCAGCCACTCCAGTCAGTCCCCCAAGGACCTAGTTTCTCTGCTCTGGCAACCTTCATTGTCAGGTTCTGTGCTTCTGAATTTGCAGCCCACCCCTCTGGGCTCCTCCCTCGTGAAAGGACATAGCTGCATATCCTTTAAATCCTCAAACCACATCAGCATGGGGAGGGAAAAACTTCCCCTCTGGGGGCTCCCGTGGAAAAGAAACGAACTTCTACTCTCAAAAATCTTGGTATCCCATTTGCTTGGCTTGAGTTAGGAACCCAGTCCTGAACTATCACACCTGGCAGAGGGATACCAGGGGCTGATGGACTTAGGCTGGAGCCAGGGGTAGTGTCCCTATCACACAAGCCACCTGGCTGAGCGGGGGGAGGGGTCTGATCCTAGAGCAAAGCTGGGGACTGTCATCAGAATAGAGGGAATGACCTAAATACCTAACCAACTGTCCTGACGCGCAGGCACTGGCCAATCAGAACTGACACCACCCAAAAGACCCAGTTCACCCTTTGCCACTCAAAGTGGCCCCTGCTGACAGCACCTCTGCTGACAGTAGCATTGGTGGCCTTGGGGAGCCCTTCGGAAAGGCAGAATCTCAGGACCTACCCCTGAGATACTGAATCAGCATCTGCGTTTTAACAAGATCTTTAAACCTGAGTTAGCAGGAAGGACAGTGTTTTGGGGTCAAATAGGTGGGGTTTCATAGCTCACTAGCTGGGTGAGATGGGGCACGGCGTAATACTGGGTAAAGGAAATCACTTTTGTAGACTGCCTGCTATGTGGTGAGTGCTTAATAAACATAGTTTCTTTCTACCCATCTCGAATGTTTATGAATGAGGAAACTGAACCAGAGAGGTCTCTGCTTGCCCAGGACACAGAAGTGGACCTTGGGTGCCTTGAGCCCTAACCTGGGCCTTTGCTTTCCTGAGTACACCAGAGATTCTCAGCCCTGGCTGCACATTAGAATCAACTGGAGAGTGTAAAATATCTCGAGGCCCAGATGTCACCCCAAATCAACTTAGAAACTCTTGGGGGGAGACCCAGGCATCAGTAATATTTAATTCCTACGGGGAGTTCCTATGGGCAGCCAAGGTAGAAAACCAGTGCCTGCCACTTTCCTGCCTCCTGAATTAATTTGGCTGTAAGAAGGCTCCGCTTTGAACGCCCCTGGGTGGCTAGCTGCGGACCCAATGCTGGGTGAGGGTTCTTGCCTGCAGACACTGGGCATGGGCTCTGCCTTGGCCTTATGAGGGAACGTGGAGGAATTTGGTTCTTGCCCGTACCTCTCTGACGTTCCGTGAAGCTTCAGCTTTTGAGCCAGGGAGTCAGTGGGCTTGAACCCACAGCCTTGGTGCCAGGGATTTGGGGGAGCAGGTGGGGAGCAAGAGCTGTCTCTTCACCTGAGTGAGAAGGAATAGACCAGAAATTCTAAACTTCTGTGTTATGGATCCCTTGGCATCTGGCAAAGTGTCTCAGAAAATGTTTTTATTTTACAGAATAGGACTAAGGAAAGCAATTGTTTTGAAATACAATTATCAAAATAGGAAGAAGAAAATTACAATTTGGAATATATGTGCTTCCTTATTAACATTAAATCATCATATCCAGGGGCGCCTGGGTGGCTCAGTCAGTTGGGTGTCTGCCTTTGGCTCAGGTCATGATCTCGGGGTCCTGGGATTGAGCCCTACGTGGGGCTCCTTGCTCAGCGGGGAGCCTGCTTCTCCCTCTCCCTCTGTGCACTCTTGCTCTCTCTCAAGTAAAGAAATAAAATCTTAAAAAATAATAATAATACCTAGCAGTGAGTTTAGTAACTACTGGAAGTTTGAAGTAGTGATGAACACACCAAATATTTTGCCATATCTGCAACAGCTGTCCTGTGATATAGAAGTATTTGTGATTTCTCTCGGTGACGTCACAGACACTGCTAACCCTCCTGGGGCTTCTTGGTTAGAAGGCTGAATTGCGGTTAGAGGTCACTGAAAATAATGATCTGATTTTTTCCCACCCATGTCCGCTGACCCCCGAAATCTATCCACAGACTGCTTGGGTTCTGTGGCCCTG
This sequence comes from Ursus arctos, assembly GCF_023065955.2. NCBI lineage: Eukaryota > Metazoa > Chordata > Mammalia > Carnivora > Ursidae > Ursus > Ursus arctos. The sequence continues at coordinate 52,472,018 of NW_026622808.1, read as the reverse complement.
TGTCAAGGACTCTGGCGACCGAGAAACGGGCTGCGGGCAAGGCACTGGCTGCCATGGTGCCGTGGAAGGTGGGTGCCTGGCCCAGTGCAGCGCCGTGCACCCCCCTCAGAGCACCCAGCCTGTTTGTCCTGTAGTGTCCTGGATGCTGAGGCCCGAGCTGCAGAGGTGTGTGCCCTGGAGTTCGGGGTGGGGAGGACAGAGCTTCAGAGAGAAGCATGCCAAGGTTCTCATCCCAGGGGTCCTCCTCACGGGTGCTGTAACCCATGCCTGCTGCTTCATGTCTTTGGACTTTGTTTTCTTAATCTATGAAATGGGGGTCCTCATACTCACTTCAAGGGCTTCTGTGATAATGAATGAAAATGACACAGCAGCAGGGGCCCTACTAGTTAAGTGTGCTGGCTGTGTGACCTGGGACAGGTCTCTGGCCCTCTCTGGGCCTTGCTTTCCACATCTGTAAAACAGGCTGCTACGAGGTACCTGCCTTAATGTGAGGAGGCCATGCATGGTGGCAGGGGAGCATTTAATGACCTTGACCTTTATGGCCATTAGAGCGGGGCCTGGCACACACACAGCCCCCCCTACACGGTGGCTGTTGAGCTGAGGGCCTCAGACATCCTGTGGGAGGCTAAACACGGCGGCTTTGGAGCCCGCTTCTTCAGACGGCTCCTTGGCTCGTTTTTGTGGCTGGACCACACAGGCGGCTGGCTGCCAGTTGCAGCCTGGAGGAGGCTTGGTGACCTCAACTTCTCAGGCACACCAGCCTGTCCCTGAGGTGGGGAGGAATTTGATGGGAACCTTGAGGGGAGATGGTGAGCCACGGCAGGTGGTCTAGGCTGCCAGCTCTCCCACCATCTGGCCGGGTTCCTCAGGGCCCTGGTGTCTCCCCACAGCTTGTTCCAGACTCAGCGGGGCCCATGGGCACAACCTGGAGCCCTGGGCAGGCCATCCTCAGCCAGCCTGGCCTGGGGCCTGGTTTTCTTGGGAAAGGACTCAGCTGCAGGCCTTTCAGCCAGTCACTCTCTGTCTGGACTCTCTTTTTCTCTTTCTGTTCCTGGGAATGATCCTGTGCCTTGCTTCCATTTCTCTCTCTCTCTCTCTCTCTCTCTCTCTCTCTTGGTCTTTCTACCTATCTCTGTCTCCACCTCTCTACATTTATCTGTTTCTTGAGCCTGCCTACCCTGCTCCCACCTTCCCTCCCTCCCTCTCCTTCTCTCTCTCCCTACATGTCTGGCTCTCTTCATCTTCCTGGCTCTTTCTGTCCCTCTCTTTGTTTCTGTCTCTGCCTCTGTCCCGCTATCAGTGTCTCTGTCTCTGTTCCTTTCTCCCCAGTCCCCGCCCCCCATGCTTGGATCTCCAGCATCTCATAAACCCCATAGCCCTCTGGTGCACCCATGCGGACTCCACTCATTTGCCCCAGTGACCTGTGTGACTGTGGAGGGTACGTGCTTCCTGAAGTTTCCATTCCCTCAGCTCTAGAGCAGAGTCCAGGGAGGAGGAAGTGGCACAGAGCATGGGTGTGCCCGGGGCTTGTGAGTGTGCCATAAATCTTCGTTCTGGGAAGTGGAGGCCCAGGGGAGCCTGGGTGGTTCAGTTAAGCGGCTGCCTTCAGCTCAGGTCGCCATCCCGGGGTCCTGCGATAGAGCCCCGCATTGGACTCCCTGCTCAGCGGGGAGCCTGCTTCTCCCTCTGCCTCTGCCTGTTGCGCCCCTTGCTTGTGCGTGTGCGCTCTCCGTCTCAAATAAATAAAATCTTAAAAAAAAAAAAAAAGTGGAGGACAAGACCATGTCTGCACTACCTTGAAATCACCAGTAACTAGCACTGCTGCGGAGGCGAGCGTCAGTAACGTTATTCACACGCGTAAGTGATAGAATGAGAGAGCATACTCACGGTTATCTTCCAAAAGTACAACTTACGATTTTTTGCCATTGGTACTTTTTGGAGATTTAGATGATGAAATCCATAGGTAATTCTTTAAATAGTTGACTCTTATTTGCTTCTTTAATTCTAATTCTCCCACCACTACCCCGCACCCTCACATTCCAGAATATTCCAGAATGTTTCTTCCTGCTCACTCCTATTCCTTCGTCCCATTTCCTCTTGGACGTTCTATTCTCCGGGAAGCTTCCCCAACTACCAGGCCGGGTTAGGTTTTCTGTGTCCATTCTCCCACAGTAAGCCGTGCTCGTATTTACTGTACTTTGCTCTGTGGACTTGTCCCGTTTCCCCGCTGGACTGCACGTTGCTGGAGAGAAGGGAGGAGGGCTTTCCGTGCCAGGTGCTGCGCCTGGCACCAGGCCTGGTGGGTCCCACATGCTCACCAAATGCCCCCGGTGCGTAGGAGCACCTGAGGGGTGGTTGGGGAGGGCCCAGTAGCCCAGCTGCACGCCCCAGCCCTATCTCTAGGTTTGAGCTGTTAAAAGACAATCCTGTCCAAAAGCGAGAGGACCACACAGAGTGCAGGCAGAGGCCAGTCTGGGGAGGCCACTCCCAGGAACGCCAAGCTGGCTGTTGCCCGCCCAATACTTACCTGGCCTTCAACTCCCACTTTTGACTTGTTGGTTCTCAGCCAGGCTGAGCCCCAGGCAGAGAAGTAACTACCTGTTCAGACCAGTGGTTCCACCCCGCCCCCAACCCTGCAATATTTTTTCAAGAGGAGGAGGTGAAATGAATTAATTATGAGCCATGTGTGCTCACAGGCATGCGTTCTGTCGCCCGAGCTCCCGTTCTTAAGTGTGCAGTCCCAGTTGCAAAGGAAACTCTCCTGTCCTCCCCACCCCCCCAACCCCGTGCTCCAGAGGGTTTTCATAACAGTGCCTTTGTGGGCTCCCTTGAATGTCTGCCATGCCAGGGAGGCCGCACATTCCTCCGGCGGCCTCGCTCGGCTTTGAGGAAATCTGCTGGCGGAGGCCCCACTTTGCAGGAGGTGGGAGAGCATGTCGGAAACGCTGCTCTTAATCTGCCCATCTCCCCTCCAGCCCCCGCAGCCCAGGGAGGGGGGCTGAGATAAAGCCGCATGCAGCAGGCAGGAGATTAAGACCGTTGTGTTGACTGCTGCCCTCACGGAGTCTCCTGTAACAAGGGCGTTAGCCAGCTGTGGGGGGTGTGTGTGTGTGCAGGGACAGCGGAGGAGGGCCGGCGCCACCGCCCAGCAGCCCACCACGTCCCTGCCTGGAAGCGCGCGTGGGCCGCTGTGCACGGAATAAAAGACACAAATGATCCTTGACGGTGGGCTGGAGATGGGAGCTTCATACAGTGGCCCAAGCGTTGACGGCTCGAGGAGTATGAAATGCTACTGCGAGGGTCCCGCGGCAGCTAACACGACCTTCCCGCCACTCAGCCAGATATCTTTCCCTGTTACTCTGATTAGTCCTCGCAGTAGGTCTGCGCTCTAGGTGCGGTTCTGATTCCCATTTTTTCAGAGTACGAAACAGAGCCTCACGGGGCTGGGGGACGCAGGAATGTGCAAAAGGTCTCCCGATGGTCAGCCGTGGAGGTGGGGTTTCAACTCGTGTGATGTGACTCGAGCGCAGGCACCCTTGCCCTCTGTTCCTCGAGGGAGCATAGGTGACCACAGAGTCTGCTGTTCAGAGGAAAGCACGGGAGTGTCTTCAGTCTGACGTAGCACCTGCTTTTCCCTTCGAGCTCTGCAGCTTCCTAGCTGGGTATCCGCAGCGGGGTCCCTTCACCCCTCGGGGTCTCCATGTCCTCACCCGTGACACTGAGACCATCACCCCTGCCCTGCAGGTGGCGTCAGGATGAGAGGATACAACCTGCAGAAGGGGTCTGTTGTGGGCTGAATTGTGTGCCCCCCAAAAGGTATGTGGAAGCGCTAACCCCGCCTAGTTCCTCAGAACGTGACCTTGTTTGGAAACAGTTGTTGCAGATGGAATTGGTTGAGGTCAGCTGGAGTCGCTGGGTCCTTAATCCACTATGACCGGTGTCCTTAATAAAGGAGGTCGTTTAGACACAGAGGCGGACACACGGCACAGACACAGGAAGACGGCCCTGTGCAGACGGAGAGAAAATCATGCTGCCCCAGGCCAAGGAAGGCCAGGGATTGCCGAGAGCTGCCAGAGCAGGGAGAGGCAAGGAAGGGCCCTTCCCTGGAGCCTGCGGAGGGAGCCGGGCTCCGCCGACACCTCCATTTGGGATTCCTAGTTTCCAGAGTTGCGAGAGAATACACTTCCATTGTTTTAAGCCAGCCGGGTTTTGGTACTTTGTCACGGCAGTGACAGAAAGGAATACAGCACCTCATCACAGCAGATGCCTTCTCCAGGCTACCCGGGAAATCAGCTGCAGCCCGGTGCGCACAGTGCGGCTCTTACGTCAAGCACCCGCAGACTTTTCCTGAACGCAGGAGCGCACCCAGCTGGGCACGGAGCCAGCTGAGAGCACCCAAGGGTGAACGCCCCTCGAAGCAGCCTGTAGCCAATGAGGGGCGGGAGCTGATGGATAAACACCCCGCTTCCTCCCCCCTGGATGGGATGGTTACGAGGCATGCGCCATTCAGTGTCTCCCAGGTCTCCAGGTCACCCCTTCCCTTCCTTATTCTCTTCCTGGTGCTTCCTGGGACCAGCTCCTAAATAGATTCCTTGTGACCAAAGCCTCATCTCAAGTCTGCTTTTGGGGAGACCCAAGAGAAGGACAGGCATGAAATGATAGTCAAATGGCAACTGCTTTCTCTTCCGGATCATGGACTGAAGGTCAGGTGTTGGCATTAAGTGAAATGGACCAGTAGCTAGTCCTCTACCTGATGGGGAACTTCGCAGGACCTTAAAGACTGAGCCAGTATCTCAGACTCCTCTTCAGGTCTTCCCTCAAATTATTAAACCGTGAAATCCATGCATGTGACAGGATTTCTTGAGTAATGAGAGGCAGGACCAGGGTCTGAGTATAATCCAAACTGAGCTGGCACAGTAGACTCAGGAGTGCAGAAATGAGAGGGTCAAGCTGCCAGGATTGTGGAGAGGGGCCTGGAGCTACGCAGGCTGGGATGTGGGGATCTAAGCCAAGTTCGCCCAAATCCCAAGAGACGGAGTAGCATGGAGCAGACTTGGTCATGTGTGGCTGCCCATCCCCCCAAGGACCCGCTCCTTACATTTCAGGTAATTTCACCCACTTTCAGTCCCGCTTTAAAGACCAAGTACACACTGCTAGATTCCCTTGCCTTCCGGAACATAACCTGCAAAGTTCTGCAAATTCGAGGCATCCCCAGGAGCCTACCATTCAGAAGTGAGTGCCCCGAGGAGCTCACAAAGGGAGTGCCCCAAAAGGGAAGCTGATCTTCTGGCAAGATGGTGGCCCAGGAATTCTGCCCTCCAGGGACAGAGGCACGGCGCTCCCGGCTCTGGGAGGAGCCTCCAGCAATGACAAGAGAGACTTGTTTTCTCTAGGGAAGTCCCCACGGTGTGTGGCCAGTGTGTGTTCTCCCTGCAGAGTTTCAGAGTGGCCTTCCACAGCCCTCCCAGGGATTATGCAAACTGTCTGAATTTCTTGAATGAATTCTGTCCTGCTCACCCAAGTGGATTCTGTTATTGCCCCAGAAAAGCCCTGAGCGATATGGGCCTGAGTGACTTCTGGGTTTCAAAGATACCAGCCGACCTTTCCTGGGGGCTTATTATGAAGCTGGCGGCGCCCAGTGCACCTGACACGCATTAGTTCAATAAATCAGGCCAACAGCTGCGCGGGACAGAGCTGGTAGGAAGCTGAGCGGCAGGCTCAGGTCTGGACGGACCCACACTTAAGTTTTTTTTTCACCTTCTCTTGGACCCATCAGACCTAGGACAGCATTCTTCAGGGGCCATGTGGAGTGGCGACCGCCTACCTTATTTTGCGTCCGAGAGCCCAGATGAAAACTACCTTCCCTGCCCTCAGGACCGACCCCTACTGCTCCAAGAGAAAGCAGCTTAGTGCTTGTTACTGCAGGGAGCCAGATGGAAGTCCGCAGGGGGTCGTTCCTCCAAAATCTTCTTGTTTCCTACATTTAGCCGCGTGGAAATGATATAAAATTAAGTCCTGCTCTCCAACGTGAATCTCCTCTACCCGCTACACCAGAAATAGGCCCTCATCAATACTCCCGGTGGTCGCCTAGAGTGAGCTCAGAAGTAATTGTATTTGAGCTCTTTCCGAAGCCGACAGTACTGCGGACACATTGAAGGTGATGTCAACTTTTCGAGAGACCAGTGATGTAATAACAACCTGTAGAGAATAAACAAAAAGAAATAATAGCTACCAGTTGTTGAGAGCTTACTACCTGCCAGGCGGTACCCTCCTGCTCTCTTTCGTTTATTAACAAGTGGGTACTGTTATTAATCGGTTCAGTTTACAGAGGAGGCAACTAAGGCCTACAGAGGGGGTGCGGTTTGCCTGGGGCCTCCCGGGTGGGAGACCACAGAGCCGGGAGTGGGAGTCCAGAGCCTTGCTCTTGACCGTCGTTCTGGAACACCTCCCAAGAAATACCACCTTAAATCCTCCGATTGATTTTAAGTCACGTCTTGATTTTCGAAATGTTACAAATTGAAGAAGCACGTGTCTTAGAGGTGAGGAAATATGGAAGGACTCAGCGGGCAGAAGGGCCCTGGGAAGGTCTCCATGATTCAGTGCTGCCTCCCCTCCCCCGCCTCCTTCCCTGGAGGAAGAACGCAAAGATGCAGCGGGGGTCGGGGCTGATGGCTCAGCAGGGCCCAATCTGTCTCTGCCTCCATTTCCCCCTGAGGCTACTATTAATTTGGACGAAGGTGACTCTGGTGATGCTGGCCAGCATTTGACTCTTCACTGGGCTGGACCCTGCCACTCAGTGAGGAACTTTTCCTTGGGTGACACCATCCCTGGTTCTGTGCTGCGTCTAAAGCCCCAGAAAGCCTCGTCAAGGGGCTGAATCACGCTCCCCTTCTCTTTTAATTATTCAGGAACTGACGCGCTGACTGGGAATACATCACTCTGAGTACATGGCTGGTAAGATTAAATATTAGAGGAAACTCTTTTAATTAATTTTTAATGTGTTCTTTAGAACAATTCTTCATACCTAACCACACACTGAAACTGAGTACTTAAAAGAGAAATTAACCTTCAGGATTTCAGGGGCTGGTAAGTCTGGACAGCCCCTCTATTTTGGTTATCTCTGAGCTACACATCAGGTGTATGAGGGAGACATTCATGGCGTGGAAGTAGGGGGACCACATGTCCTGCTTTTATTGGATAGTCTCAGTGTTTGCCTGTTGTCTCAATGTACTCATTAATAGTGCCCCCTTTTACTTTCCAAAGTGTTCCAGTGTGGATGCTAAATTATATGACCATTCCACCTAAAGGCCACCACCCTCCCTTCCCTTGCCAGTGACAGACATCACTAGTTGATCACAGCATTCTTTCTGTGCTGATTTCATGTGCATTCTCCAAGGCATTCTCAATACAGTTCTCCAGGCAACCACTCTAAGTGATTAAAGTTGGCATCAAGATGAACCCTATTTTTTTTCTTTTTTGGCTGAGAAAGCAGTATATCAAATCCTTACATTTTAATTTCATCTTTATCTTTAAAAAAGAAAGATTTTATTTATTTATTTGAGAGAGGGAGAGGGCACAAGCAGGGGGGAGGCGTAGAGGAAGAGGGAGAAGCAGACTCCACTGAGCAGGGAGCCTGATGCTGGACTCAATCCCAGGACCCTGGGATCATGACCTGAGCAGAAGGCAGATGCTTAACTGGCTGAGCCACCCAATCACCCCTAATTTCATCTTTATCTTCAAACCACTTTTCCATTCAGCCCCTTAGTTTTGTGACTTACTATTTTTCAATGGGAGCACTAATTGTCATTTTGTGTGAGGTGATTCACTGGGGATGACTGTCTCAAACACTATAGGATATTTAATACATTCGATATCCTTGGTCCCATAGCATTAAACTCTACTAACACAATGTCTTCCACTCCCCAAGCCTGGAAACTGGGACGAACAACGTTATGCCCCTCCCCCCCAACATTTCCACAACACCCTCAGGGAAGCACCACTTGCCCTGAGTTGGCAAAAGTGCAAGCATTAAGAACGCTGCTAGTTAACTCTACTAGTTAACGCTGCTAGTTAACTCTACTAGATAACTCTACTAGTTATCTATTGCTGTGTACTAATGCCCTTCGGTGGGTTAAAACGACACTTGTGTTTTTTAAACGTTTGCTCACAGTTTTGCAATTTCGACGGGACTGGATGGGCAACTTACTTGGTTCTCGGCAGCTAGTTCGCTCAGAGAGCAGACACATCGTAGGCTGTCACCTGCAGGACCAGCTGGGGCTCGAGTGCCAGCTCAGGTCTCTTTCCTGCAGCCTCCCTACGTGGCTGCTTGGGCTTCCTCATAGCATGGTGGCGAGGCTTCGCAAGCTGCTGGTCCTCTTAAAGATTCTGCCCGGAACTGGCATGTCCTCACTTCTTCCACATTGTACTGGTGAAAGCTGTCACAGGCCCAGCTGGGATTCAGGGCCTGAAGGAAATAGACCCCACTTCTTGATGAGGTGGAATGACAAAGAATTTTAATTCAGCACATGTTCCTTCACATGATCTCATTTTTAGAATCACGATAATCTTGAGACGTATCGTGGGCAGATCTCCTGAGTTTTCTCACTTGGCATGTGGTGAAACTGAGTCTCAGAGGGCTGGTGTGGCTGTCCCAGCGCATGAAGCTAGTCAGTCAGCTGTGGACTGGGAGCAGAAGGAAGGGTGGTGGCAAGCCCTGTAAAGTTCCTGTGGTTTCCTTGGCAGCAGCGTAGTGAGAACCAGACCGGACAGAGTCAGAGAATGTCCCTCGGATGAGGACACATTTCCTGGTGGCTCCACCCTGTGCTGTGTTAGACATATGAATTGTGCCAGGTTCGTGCATGGCCCCAGAGCCTCTGTCACTTCCTCAGTCATCAAATATTTATTGAGCATCGCCAGGGACCAGACGCTGTCCTCGACCCGGGGGAAGGCAAGGTGAATGAGACAGCAGTGGCCCTGCGGGCCTCACAGGAGAGACAGCAGGGATTAACTGCGTACACCGGGGACAGCTGCCGCTGTGAGGAGAGAGTTACGGGGTGCCGTGGGCGTGTGTAAGAGGGCATCTGTGGAGGGGTCCCTGAGGAGGTGACACTTCGGCTAAGGTCTGAAGCACAGGGAACAAATAAGGAGGCAAAGGGAGAGGTGCAGGAAGAATGTTCCAGCTAGCGCAACACCGTATGTCATGGTGGGGGTTCTGCAAGCAACTCGAGGAAGCCGGGTGGTGGGATCTCAGAGACAGGGTTATGGGGGAGGAAGGGACGAGAGGGGGCAGGAGCCAGTGGGCCAATGAAAAACACTTCTCTGCTTGTTATTCTTGTGTGTTATTCTGAGAACAATGGGAAAACATCTTGTTTTGGAGAGATCGTTCCAGCTGTATCTTGGAGAATGGATTAGGAGGCGGGAGTGATTGTGGGGAGAGCAGGCCCTCAGCCCCTGCTGAGAAAGCAGCCCCACACAGTGCAAGCCGTGTCCATCCCAAGGACCAAGCTGGTCCTTCCAGCTGCCCCCCACCCACCCAATGGCAAGCACCCACCCCCTCCTCGGCCCACTGTTTGAGTTGCAGTGATTGAGACAGAGGCTCTGTTCCATGATGTTAGCAGGGGCTCCCTATTCCTAGCCTGGTGCCCTTGTCCACAGGGACAGAGATGCAGGCTGGGACCAGGGCGAGGGGAGTGGGAGCGCTGGGAGTGACATTGAATGTGGTATTTGTTCTTGGTCTGCCGGGTGCAACCCCAAGCCTTGAGTGCCTGCTTACATTTCGCACCCTAGATCCCTCCCTTGCCTCCCTCCTGTCCTGGTTTTTCTCCAGACTCACACAGTATGGGCAGGAAGAGGAGAAGGGGAAGGAGGAGGCAGGCCCCTTCCTTGTAAGGCCATGGCCAGTGGTGGGCCATAACACTTCTCCGTACCCCCCATGGGCCAGAACTGAGTCCCTGCCTTGCGGAGCTGCCAGGGATCCCATGCACGTCTCCTGGATCCGATCTGTCACCCGGATCCGGGGCTGCCCTGCGCCCTCTCGCATTTTGGAGTGCCGTAACTGCAGGAGGTGGATTGGCCCTGGAGTGCAGGGCCGATGAGAGAGGCTTTACTGCGTGGGGCCTAGAAGGAGGGGAGCTTCAAGGCTGCACGGGCTGGATTCCAATCCCAGTTCTGCCAGCTCCTGGCTGCGTGGCCTTGGGCAAGCTATTTAAGTTCTAAGCCTCCCCTCGTCGCCCGTGACATGAGGATTCTGAGTCCTTACTGCACAGAGCAGTACGAGAAGCTGATTCTGGTTATTGGATGGTGATCATGGGCTGAGAGCGAGCCTGGAGGTCAGTCAGTGGCTGATGTCACTGTAAGCGTGAGAACACTAGGCTTCGAGAGAGATGGGGTTTGCCAAGATGACATGCACAGAGGGTGGGGGGCTGGATCCCAGCTCCAGGGGAACCCCACTTTCCTGAAAGCTCATTTTCCTAGCAGCCCCTGTGCAGAGTAGCTCTGACAACCTCCTCCTGAGGGATGAGATGCCCTGGCAGGTGCCATTCCCACGGGAGATGAGTGGGCTTCCCATCCTGCTCCTAGTGGGTGGGGACAGACTGGGGAGGGGCTGGAAGGCACACTTGGAGACTTCTAGTCTCTGGCTGAATTCAGAAGTAGCTCCTCCTCCTACCCTCCCACACCCCTCCCTTCTTTCTCACCTCTTCCTCCCTTCCCCTGTTTGTCCTCCTCCCCTCCTCCTCCCTACCCCCCCTTCCCACTTCAGGATTCTCTCATTCTGCTGCATTCCCCCCCACCACCCATTTGCCCTTTGTCCCTCCCTGTCATTGTTGACATCTCACTATGGAAAGTCCCCAGTTTATGCTTTAGGCAAAAAAAGCCCCATGACTCCTATACTTTGGCTCTCTCCTGGCCTGTTCGGAGGCCTGTCAAGTGAGTGAGTGCTCCTACCTCCCCAGAGCACCATCCTACGCCACATGGCCTGACTCACGTTCAGAAAGGCTCTTTCTCCAGGCAACCCTCGCCTCCTTTTCCTCGACACCCCTCCTCCCCTCCCCTCCCCTCTCATGCCATTTCCTCCGTCCACCCTTTACTGCACTTCCAGAGCCTTGCTGGTGAGAAGTTCCTGCAGGGAAACTCAGGATGTTGGAGAACTGGGGAATTTCAAACAGAGCGGCATCAGGCTCTATCCTGGACCTGCTTCATGTTCTTTGTGTGAGCGAATATCGCACATTCTCCTTAGATTTTGCTCGGCAGACAGTCTCTAGGGGAGCAAACCTGGTTTCAGTGGGAAGATCTCTCTCCCTCCTTCCCTTCCTTTCTCTCCCTTCCACTCCCTGCCACCCACCCCTCCATTCTCTTCTTACTTCTTCCCAGATCTGCTTACTTGTCTTTAGTTTTCTTTTTTCCCTTCCTTTTAAAAAATAATAAAATAGTAGCAAACATTGTGCCTCATGCACTGTGCTAAGCACCTTGAATGTATTAACACATCTAACCTTCCTAAGAATCCTAGAAAGTGGGTACTATTAATATGCCCATTTTATGGATGAAGAAACTGAGGCCCAGGAAGCTTAGGTCACTTGCCAGGAGTCACACAGCGAATAACTGACAGCTGGCATTTGAGCCCAGGCTGGCTATCTTTCCTCCACCCCCCTGCCCGCGCTGCTGTCTTCCATCCACAATCAGGAAGCAGAACATACCCTTCTGCCTTTCCTCCTCATCGCCTCCCCCCCTTCAGTGTCTCCCTGTGGCATCTTCGCCTGGTAACGATCTGTGGCCCCACTTCCTTAAGCTGCCTCTGCCTGACTGGATGCTCTTTATGGGCCAGGCAGGGCCACCTGCTTTGCATCAGCTCTCAGTGCTTTGGGCAGAGCAAGTGGTGCGTCTGGAACCTGAGAAAAGAGCCAAGGGAGCCCAGCCCTCACCGAGGCCTTGAGTGATAGAGATTTCAGGTCAGAGTCAATCCCAATGTGCTCCATGGAAGGATAAACAGAGGAATAAAGCACTGGAGAAAAGTGGCACAGGGTAGCACTGAGGGCAGGTGGAGATTAAGCATTTGAAATGTGGCTTGTCCAAACTGAGATGCAAGTTGGGAATACACACTGGTTTCAAAGTCTTGGTAAGAAAAAGAATGTAAAATAACTCAATGTCATTAATAACTTTTTGTATTGATTATACGTCGAAGAACATTTTGGATATACTGGGTTAAATATATGAAAAGGAATTCCAGTTGTTTTTTTACTTTTTATTTATGGCTACTAGAAAATTAAAAATTCATGCATGGCTTGCATCTGTGGCTTGTTTTATTTCCATGGGATGACATGGGCCTAGGGTGTTTTGGGCTGCAAAAAACAAAAAGCTTGACTCAAGTGCTTTAGATAATAAGGAATCAGTTATTTCACAAAAGCAGAAGTCTGGAGGTAGGGTGGTGTTGAGTTGGTTAATTTAGCAGCAAGACCCTGGTTCTTTCCATCTTTCTGCTTTGCCTGTTGATTTCCTATTCCCCATGGTCACAAAGTGGATGCCATAGCTCCAGGAAGCTTACATAGATGTGACAACAGCCTGTGGAAGAGAGAGAGGGGCTCTTCCTGTGTATTTCTTTCTGTTTATCTGACACCCATCAGCGGACTTACCCTGTCACATCTCATCGGCCTGAATTGAATCAAAGGCTCATGGTTAAAGTGATCCCTGGCAAGGGGATGGAACCACCAATGAGTAGTTTATAGAAGTCATCCTCTACTCCTGCCTGCTGGGACTCCAGATCTGTGTTAGTGAACTCTTGCCCTTTGGGAGGAAGGGAAAGACCTGAATATGGCGCCTGTGAACTCGGGAAAGGAGGGGCTGGGATTGGTATAGCCATCAACAATACCTTCTCCACCAGAGATGTGTCAGGCATTTGGGAGAAGCCTTTCATTGCCTCTGCCAGGCCGAATGTCTCTTTTGGAAGGCAGCAATGGATGCTCTTACATTATATGGTGTTGATATGATGACCCTAGGGCACTGGGGATGTAAGAAATACATATTTGGTCTTTGTCCCTGGTTTCTGGAACACAGCTCCTAAAATCCTTGGAATTTCCAGGGTGATGAGTATCTTTTGTATGCTGATGAGATGATGGTGGTTGGGACCCTGAAGTAGCTGCAGGGAGGGGGCTGGTCTCAGAAAGACCAAGGCCTGAGTAGAGGATTAGAACTCTCAGCCACACCCCCAACCTCCAGGGAGGGAAATGGGCTGGAGATTGTGTTCAGTCGCCAACAGTTTAATCAACCATGCCTACAGAACCGAACTTCCCTGAAAGTCCCTAAATGATAGGGTTTGACGAGCTCCCCTATTGGTGAACACGTCGAGATGACAGGTTGGTGGCACCTGGAGAGGGCGTGGAAGGTCTGGACACACCCCACACCGCCATACCTTGCTCTGTGTTCCTGGGCCGTCCGGCTGTCCCTGAATTGTATCCTTTTTGATAAGCCAGTATTAGTCAGTAAAGCACTTTCCTGAGCTCTTAAAGTCATTCTAGTGAGTTATCAAACTGAGGAGGGGGTTAGGAGAACCCCTTGAATTTGCAGCCGGCCAGTGAGAAACCCCAGTGACAACCTGGGCCTTGGGAGTGGCATCTGAAGGGGGGCTGCAGTCTGTGGGACCCTGCCTTAACTTGCGGGATCGGACACTAACTCCAGGTGCTTGGATCGTGGGACACCCAGCTGGTCCTGGAGAGGAGGGGGAATGGTAGTGGAAAAGACACCGCACATTTGGTGACAGAATATTGTGAGTAAAAACAGCACAGAGCACTTCTCTTATCTTTGTTTGTCCAGCATCTTTTCCTTTTTGAAAAGGAAGAAGTCCTTGTTGCTCCTGGCAGGGCTGTCAGTGACAGAGTCTCTGAGATGGGGAACTGACCCCACATTGCCAGTAAGAGTTGGGGTCAGCCAAAAGAGCTTGCTTATTTCCTCAGGGGGCCAGCCAGAGTCTCAGAGAGGCTGGGAGAGCCTGACATGAGTTGATGGGGGAGAGCCTGGGTCGGACCTGTTTCCACATCTCCTCATGGGAAGCTGTATTTAGGGATAATCCAGAAAGCTGCCCAGTATCCAGACTAGCTCCTCCCATATAGTCACTTCTCAATAAATCTGGGACTACTGAGTGTCTTTCTATTGTCCATCCTGGCAGGAGCTGAAGGCCTGGGCTAGAAACTTCACCTGATGACCTCCCACGCCACCCCCACCCCCTTGGCATCCTTGCAAGTCATAGAGTTTTCTAAGACCCACTCAACCAAAAATAAAAATAGAGCCTGGATTTTGAGACGTTTGACAGATGTTTTCTTCTCTGTGGTGAAGTGTTTGAGCTTCCGTGTTTGTGTTTCTGCTCAGGACCAGCTAGTCTGGGGAGACCAAGGCAGACTTAAGCTCTGGGAGGCAGGTGGGTATGCGGCTTACACACTCCATCTCTGGAACCTGATGGCTCAGGTTCAAATCCGCATTTTGCCACTTGCTAGCTGGGGGGCCCTCTGGGCAGTTTGCTTAGCCTCCTCCTGCCTTAGTTTCTTCTGTAAAATGCGGATGATGGCACAGGTGCTTGTCTCACAAGGAGCTGGGGAGAATCCAACGAGTCCCTAAACATCCTGGGCTGAGCCCGTTGTCTGGGCACTCTGAGGCTCTGTGTTAGATCTGCGCCCCAGACCTTCGCCACGTGGCTGGGGATCTGGACTCAGGGACGGCGATAAGGGTTTGGTGAGGTCGTGTGAGAAAAGCCAGTGGCACGGAGCGTGCGCTGGGACAAAGGTGGGAGAGGGGGGACATCACTGATGCGGGCACGCCGGGGTCCCAGGGCGGCAGACCCACTTCCCTGCACTCTTACTGGAGCACAGCAGCCGGGACCCTCATCCCACTCACTTCCGGTTCCTCCCCGACACCGAGCCGCTGGCTTCCAGGGCCCTGGCTCCGCGGTCACGGTCATGTGCCGGCGTTCCACGAAAACTGTGCGTCGCGACCACGCAGTGAGACACGATTGCGCGCTAGGTGCGGGGGGCGGGGAGGCCCTGATTTTTTGAAAGGAAAAGGAAACAAAGTGCTTTTATTCCCCGTTGGATGAAAAAAATACTTCCAAGTTCTCGGATGTCAAATCGTTGCCTCACTTTCTCCCTCCGCAGATTGCCGGAGACCCTGGCAATGAACCTCTCTCCCCCGCTAATTGTTCTCCTACTTGACTTGCGTTTCAGCGGCGGCTCCCTTCCAGAGGAAGCGCATTGATCTGGGAGGCTTTGTGCTTTTCTGGCTTAGAGCATCCGCTTTGGGAGAAGAGAGCAGAGTTGCATGCAGTCAAGGGTCCCCTTGGAGACTCAGAGGCAGGGAAGGAAATTCCCTGTGGACGGGCCCTTGGGGGGAAGTGGGAGGAGCTGCTCCCCTGGAGACTTTGCAGCTTCCACCTTGACCCTCAGCCTCAGTAGGAGAGATGGGTACTGTTTCTGCTGCCAGAGATCCAGGAGATGGGAGATTGTGACTTGAAGCCAGCGCCAGCTGTGTTCCCTTGGCCAAACTGCTTTCCCTCTCTGGTTTCCACATCTGTTAGAAAAAGTTACGAAAAAGCACCCAAAACTTGGAAAGAAAGCAAAAGGATGACTCTGTGTCCCTTGAATGCCACACCAGAGCTCTGGCGGACAGGCCCGCCCTCTGTTATCTAATTCTTCAGGGCACAGGCCAAATCTGGCTGCTGCCTGTTTTTGTAAATAAAGTTCTATCAGAACACAGCCACGCCCGTGCGTTTGCCTATCGTCTCTGTGGCTCCCACTTTACAACCAGGCAGAGTCCAGGAGTTGCAACAGAGACCAGATGGCCCACAAAGCTGAAAATTATTTACTGTCTGTCCCTTTATAGAGGTTTACTGACCCCTGCTCTAGGGGAATGGAGCGTTCTTTGATTTACTATTTACTACTGATTCGGGCCCAGACTCTGGAAAGTGTGATGTTAATTTGTGGAAGATTGATAACTTGCAAATGATTTTGGTCCAGTAGTCCTGAAAATGATTTCTGTCCAGTATAAAAGACACCCCCAAAAGTATACGATTTTATAGACCTGTAGGATATTCATCATTTCTGTGTCTAACTTGGCAGTCTCATTCTAGCATTCTTTCTGTCCTTTGCTGTATTGACTTGGGTCTCTCTCATAAGCCTTTGAGCCGGCTTTCCCAGCCTGCTGGCCCTCCTATTAATAAATTAATAAATCCTTTTTTAAAAAAGGTTAAAGAAATCCCTGCCATGTGCTTGTTTTCTATTTGTGTGAGAGTCATGTTCTTAACTTTTTGAAAATTGTTCTTGGACACACACCTTGAGTCCTCATTGGACCAGACTGGTGCTTAATAAACGATGCTCTAGGAGACCTCGGGTGCCTTCGGAAGTCCCTTAGGTGGACGCTAACGAGATAAAGAGGAGAGGAGTCAGGGTCCCTTTGCTTCTTTACCAACCAGAGAAGTTCCATTTATAAACCTGCCTTGTCTTGTGAGATAGCAAACATAAAATTCCTTGAGAAAAAACCAAAACGGTTTGTTGCAAAAAAAGAAATATTGCAAGCTCCAGATCAGGTGACGGGCACGTTTTCAAGTTCCTGGGAACTCCCGCGGGGAGCAGACAGGGCCTGGTGGCTGCTAGGGGCTGTGCATTCCTGGGCTGGGTCTGTAACAGGCTCCTGGTCGGCCTGTGGCTGGCTGGAATGCCGTGTATTTATGTCCTTCAGAGGAGAGAGAGGCCTCCAGAGAGCTGGCTTGAATACCAACAATTCCCCCAGGTCTTAACAAGGGAAAAAAAAGTGTGGCTTTCCTTCCTAATTGTGTTTCTTAAGAAAACCTATCTGGAATCACACAAAGCATGGTTTGTGACGCCCAGTTATTGACAACTTCTCATGAGAACATTCTGGAAACCGGCAGAACTTCAAGCCTGCCAGAGAGCTGTGGGGCTCACCAAGTACTGGGAGGGTGTCTAGGACCCTGTGGGCCTGCTGGAGGCAAGGTGGGGGTGGGAGGAGAGGAAACGCAGAGCTCTGTGTGTGTGTGTTTCCCCTTTTATTTTGGGGCTTATTTATGAATTGCAGCTTTAGGGGAGGTGAGACATGCCCTTCTGGGAGCAGGCCTGCCTTCTCCCTGCCTGGCGCTTCCTGAGAGTGGGGCCTGGATGGGACAAATTAGAGCAGCTCTTGGAATCCGAGCCACGTTTGTTGGTATTAGCTTAGATGAGCCTGTCATATGGGTCTTTCCATTATTACCGGATTGATCTTTTTTTTTTTAATCGACGTAAAATTCACATAACAGAAAATGAATGATTTTAAATGCAGCTCTGTGGCAACGCATCCACAATGTTATGAAACCACCACCTCTATCTAGTTCCAGAACATTCCCATGACCCTAAAAGTAAATACCCATGAAGCAGTCATACCCCGTTCCCCGCACCCCCAGCCCCTGGTGTGTAACTGCTTCCCCTGTCTACAGATTTATCTCCTCTGGATTATTTCACGGCAATGGACTCCTGCAACACGCAGGCTTTCCAGTCTGGTTTACTTCGGAAAAGATGTTTTGGAGGTTCCTAGACGCTGGAGCAGGAATCAGTACCTCATTCCTTTTGGTGACTGAGAAATGTGGCATTGTAGGGTTAAGACCCCATTTTATCCATGCATCTGAAGATGGGCCTTTACTTTGTTTCTACCTGTTGGCCATTGTGAAGAGAGCTGCCGTTAACTCCCTGAGTCCCTCAGCTGCCTGACTACTCACACCGTGACAACCCCCAGCGCAGAGTCTCCCCCAGGTATTTCTGGGTGTCCCCGGGGGCGTTTCGCATGACTGATGTTCTGTTGCAGGTGCCCTCTGTGGGCCCACGGCACCACCCGAAGCCCTGA
Source organism: Ursus arctos (assembly GCF_023065955.2). Classification (NCBI taxonomy): domain Eukaryota; kingdom Metazoa; phylum Chordata; class Mammalia; order Carnivora; family Ursidae; genus Ursus; species Ursus arctos. Next base: position 52,454,153 of record NW_026622808.1, on the reverse strand, counting down.
GCCCCAGCCCAGCAAGCTCATCCTACGAGGTGCTGTGTGCGAGGCTTGTGTGGGGGGCAGGACCTGGTGACCGCTGCTTTCAGGACAAGATGGGGGCCTTACTGGCTCATAAGGGCATTTCCTTCCTCCCTCTTAGCCTGCGGGTCTTTTTTCCTGGGCTGGTCCCTTTCCCCAGAAAGGAATCTTCTGGTCTTGGAGTGCTAGACACAGGGCAACAGCTCATCCTGGTTTACCTATGACTTTCTTGGTCTTAACACTGAAAGTCCGTCTTCCTGGGGCAGCCCTTTCATCCCAGGCAAAGGGAGGCCGTTGGTCACCCAGATTTCAGCCTGGTTGGGGAGAGTCTCGTCATTCAATGTGTTGAGTTTCACCTAATCCTCCTGTTTTGAATCTGATGGCTGAGCTTGGCCCTCCATTGTGCCCCTAAGCCCCAAATCCCGAGCCTCTTTGCCCAAAGCTGGCTAGAGGCTAAGCCTCTTTTCTCCTACCCGACTGGTTGGTTATCTTGCTGCCTGAGGTTAAGGAAGGAACCTAGAGATTGAAACTCTCTCTTTAAACTTTTTTTTTAGCTGCTCCTTTTATGTTCAGCCCCACTTGCTTTCAGGGCTCCCTAATGCCTCAAATTCTTGATGCTTTCTGGGATTCCGGGGCCACAGATCACCTTGCTTCATGTGGTTTTCTCTTCGGCTCGGCTTCAGATTTCTTGGCTCTGATGCGGTTACTTAGCACCCAGCCACCTGCTTTTCAGTACCCCCACCCCCCATTAAAAAAAATCTTTTTTGGACATGCCTTGCTTGCTCTTCCTCTCTTCTCCCTTTTCCTTGCTGCCTTATTTATGACTTAAAATTTTTTCCTTTATTCTCATGTTAGTGATTTTCAGAAGGCAGAGTAAAACATGGTTTTTTTCTGACGTTTTTAACAGGAAGTCTCATTTCCTCAATATGTGAGGCCAGCTTGGGTTTCCATCTTGGCTCAGCCTCTTAGCTAAGTGGCCTTGGACAAGTACATTGACCTCTCTGAGCTCCATTTCCTTTAAAGCCTGGGTCTCCTTCAGAATAAGAAGAGTGGAGAGGGAGAATAATAGCAAGTCGGAGACCACGGGGGCAGCGCTGAACGTGGGCTAAGGGCAGGCGGCCAGCACCAGGACAGTGTCTGCGGAAGAACCCTCTGGCCCCACGGCTCCCAGGGTCTTAGACACATGTCCTTGGCCCCTTGTCTCCTCTCCCCACCTCCGCCCCATAGGAGCTCAGAGCCCAATGACAGTCTGAAGGGAACGTACTCATCCTGCCCCCATCTTCCAAATTCATTTTTTCTAGTTCTTCAAAGCAAAAACCTTCCTCCTTCCTCTGCCAAGGGGGTCGCCAGCCTACCCTTTCCTCCAGAATTCTGGATGGGACTCAGCATGGACACCTGTCCTCAGCTTTCCAGCCTTACCTCTGCCCCACACACGTGTTATTGACCCCTCATGGCCAAAGTCAAAGCCATTGTCCCCTCAGCAAGCCTTTCCTCCACAGAGACCGCCTCCCACACTTACAAGGCAGGGGTCACAGGGCTAAGTGTTCATGTTCTCGAGTTGTCCCCCCAACCCCGGGTTTGAGTCTCAGCTCTGCACTTAGTATCTGGGCTGCCCCAGGCAAGTCACCACACTGCTCTGAGCCTCAGTTTCCCCTGAGTCTGCTGGGGGTTAATAATAGCACATGACGATCACACGGAGGATTGCTTATTCCTGAGATGGAATGATGTGGGTAAGTAAAGAACATACGGTGGCCAGTGTGGATGTGTAAATACTCAGTGGAAGTTTGTTAGGATTTCTGCTTCTGCCACATTTTGACTTTGATTTAGCTTAACTGTCAGGCTGTCTCTAGAGGTGGGGACTTTTCTTCCTCTTTCTACACTTTGCGGGCCGGCTGCAGTGACCCGGGAGGTAGCAGAGTCCTGCACCAAGACTCTGAAGTCCTGTTTGCCTTCCATCATGGGCAGAGTAACCTTGGGCAGGTCATATCACTTCTCTGAGTCATTGTTTTTGGAGGCAGCTGAGAGAGAAAGTCCTGCTGAGGCATGCAGAAAAGAAAGTGAAAAAGAGACTGTGGCTTTTAATATGTGTTTCTCCCTCTTTTCTTGAGTTCATTCCCACCAGTTCAGCGAAAGAGTCTTGTTATCTCAGAGTTGGATGAATTTTGGGGTCCCTGAATCTCTGGCTCTCAGTCTTGGCTTTACGTGAGAATAAACTGGAGAGTTTTCAAAAGAATTAATGCCAGGGCCTGACCTTGGATGAAGGACACTGGAATTTTGGAGGATGGGGTCCAAGTAAAGTTTTTCAAAGCTCTTAGATGGTGCTGATGCTTCTGGACTGTGGTCCAAACTGAGTATGGAGGCTCTACCAACCCCCCTGTTGCTCCAGGAAGCATCTAGGAGGCACCTTTGTGCTGGGCAGAAGGGGCTCTCTCCCTTTACAGAGCTCGTCCTTTGAGCTTTGGCTTGAGTTCCTCTATGGAAGCAGAACCCCTTCTCATCCAAGGCCCCTTGTATTGCTGGACAGCAGCTCTGATGATTAGCAAGTTCCTCCTTTTATTGACCTGAAGCCGGTGACCATGAAAGCCCATCCCTTCGTCCTGGTGGAGTGTGGCTCAGCCCAGCCCAGGGAAGCCACCGTGCTCTGAGTTGCCCCTCCTCTGAATGGCTCTGGCAGGGGTCAAACACCAGGGGCACTCGGAGAGTGGACTCCGAAGGCAACCTCGTGGGTTTCAAATGGCCTTTGGATCCAGAAGAGAGGCCTTCTTCCTCTCTTATCTAGCCATTCATCTAATGCTTTCCAAATATGCCTCCACTAGAATTTTCTGGGCAACAAGTTCCAGATATAACTCACTGAATCAGAATCTGCAGGGGAGGGTCCAAGGAAGCTGTTTATTGAATAGTTGTCCCAGGTGAGGGTCTGATCAGGCAGCATGAGAAATACCTTCTAAGTTGATCTGATGAGCTAGTTCAGGCTATAGAAGGTTCTAGGGGACAGACTCTGAGATGGAAAAGGGCCTGGAGCTGGGGAGGGGGTTGGGGTGAGGAAGTAGAAGGGGTGGGGATGAGTAGGCAGAGGCAGAGGGAATCTATGCGTGGAGGGGCTCCCACCTAGGCCTGGGCCTCAGGCAGGCAGTCTCCGTGGGACCATGTTGGTCTCCAGTGGTTGTACCAGAATCCTTCGTTCCTTCTTTGCCTGAAGGGGTCCTTCCCTTTCATCCTCAGTTCTCAGGAAGATGAAGGAAGCAGCAAAGACCGTTTATGTCTCACTCATGCCTACAGAGTTCTGTCTCTGAGAAAAGATTCACTATTTTAGGGGTCAGTTCCCTATTTTTGTTTTTTGGTTTTTTCTCAATTCTTGGAACAAGAACATAAGTTTTAATTAAACAATCCGGGTTTTTTTGCCGTGGCTGCCATAACAGAATACTGCAGACTGGGCAGCTTATAGAAACTTAGTTCTCACAGCGTGGAGGCTCAAAGTCCGTGGTGAGGGAGTCGGCAGGGTTGGTTTCTCCTGAGGCCTCCCTCCCGCCGCATCTTCATGTGGCCTTTCCTTGGTGCTCCTGTGTCCCTCGTTTCTCTCTGTGTGTCAGAATTTCTTCCTCTTTTTTTTTTTTTAAGGACTTATTCATTGATTTGGGAGAGAGAGCACACGCGGAAGGGGCAGAGGGAGAGGGAGAGAGAATCTCAGGCAGACTCCATGCTGAGCGTGGAACCTGACGTGGGGCTCAATCTCACCACCCTGAGATCATGACCTGAGCGGAAACCAAGAGTCAGAAACTCAACTGACTGAACACCCAGGCGCCCCCCGATTTTCCCCTTTGTATAGGACACCAGTCATCTTGGATTAGGGCCACCCTAAGGGCCTCATTTTAGCTTAATCATCCCCTTTAAGGCCTGACCTTGAAATATGTCACATTTTGAGGTACTGGAGGGCTAGGGCTCCCCCGTATCAGTTTGTGGGGACTCAGCTCAGCCCATCTCATTCTTCTCGGGCTGTTTAGGTGAGGGGCTGACTACAGTGTGCAAAGGAGGCCTGCAGGGAGCACTTGTTCAACAGGAGGGGGAGGAAGCCCAGAAACCGGGGCTAGAAAACACGACCGCATCAGGTGTGCCACTGTGGTTACCCACCCCTTCTGCCATCTTGTTTCCAGTTCCCACAGACCCTTATTTTCTATACGTTGCTGAGAGTATCCCATTCTCGCTTCAATGGTATGTTACCTTCTCATTTTTCGGCTGTTTTTAAGAACATTCGTCTGCTCCTTGCGTCCTCTCAGTCTGAATTTCCCCCCTTCATCTGTTTTGGCTTCTGAGCATCAAGGTAGAAGTCCAGTGTATGCAGCCGTCTAATTGGAAAACCTGTGGGTGGACTTTTTTTTTTCCCTAAGGGCCTCAGATATTGAATCTTCTAGGTCTTTGCTTTTGGCTTGGTCAGCTTCCCTGGAGAAGAAACTTTCTCATCTGCATAGGGTTGTGTGTGTGTGTGTGTGTGTGTGTGCGTGTGTGTGTGTGTGCACGTGCGTGCGTGCGTGCGTTGGGGGTGGGTGCAGTATGGTGATGAGCTAGACAGCAGTCATTCTGGAACTGAGTTGGTGAAAAAGGACTGAGCCTCAGCCTTCAGTGGGCAGACATTCGCTGACTCCCTGTTTTCAGTACAGCTCCTCATTCTTACTCTAAGTGGGGTCTGGGGGCCACCACGCCAGAGTCTCCGGCATAACTTCTCTTAAGAATGGACTTCCCATTGGCAGGAACAGATGTAGGCACTTGCCTGGTACCGTGGGCCTGGGAAGGGGGCTGGGGCTCTAAGCTTGCACCTAATTTCAACCCACCCTCCTGTTTCAGCGCCATCCCACCTGCCTGCCTCCAGAGGTACCTGGCACTTCCCATTCTTGAACCTTCCAAGATTCTGCAGGGCATCATCTCTGCTTCTTATTGGCTTCCCTCCTGCGGGCACTTAGCAGAGAGGAGAAAGCTGAGATCCACAGCCATTGTCACTTTTCTGTCCATTCTCTGTCTTCCCATCTTCCTACACTGGGTTGGAGTTTCCCATTTGCTGGTGTTCCCTTCCCTTTTTACTTTTTTCTTGTTTATAGCTTTGCCCTTCCTTCATCCTACCTCTGGTGAGTTTTGGGGCCTGAGCAAAGACCAACATCTGCATGATTAACTGGAAGTCAACCTCCCCTCTAAGCCTTAGGCTCCTCATCTGTAAAATGGCGCTAGTAATAGTTTCTACCTCAAAGTTGGTGGGAATTAAGTAAGGCAGTGCCTATAGAATGCTGAGCATGGGCGCTGACAACAATATCCAATAAATACTAGGAAAATAACTAAATAAAGTTATTGCTCTTACCCAAGGGCCTTTGGAAACCCCTGGAAACAATGAGGTAGTTAGAACTATACCAAAGAGCATCTACTTCACATTCTGTCCGCTAGCCTTTGGTGCTTTCCTTTTCCTCCCATTACTGAAAAAAGGAGCAACACTTGACACTGACCCACAAAAAGAGGTCAACTAGAGCGATGCTCCTGAAACTTTGCTGTGGACACAAGTCCCCAGGGCTCTTATTAAAATGCTGATCCTGACTCCGATGCTCTGGGGCGGCCTGGGAATATGCACTGTTGTTGGTCCTGCTGGTCTGCGGACCACACTTTGTGTAGCAAGACCCTGGATGGTAGAAGTGGACCCAGTTGGCCAATGAGGAGGCCCTCCTGGGGCTCCTTTGGGTGGTGACCTTTAAGTGGGGCTTTGTCTCCTTCAGGATGGAAACCCAGGGGGTATAGTGTGGGTTCCTCTGAATGGCCACAAGATGTCATAATGTCATTATACGAATTCTCCCAGAAAGGTTCAAGTCTGGGTGTCAAATTACATCCCTTAAAGCAGGAAATGGAAAGTGGCAGTTATCCAATCAGTGCTGCTCAGGGACCAGCCCCAGTTAACCTCTCCTCTGGGTCCAGGACAGATGTTAGGCAGATAGCAGAATCTCTGTCTTACCCACCTTCTTCCACTCATCTGGTTCTTAGTGTCACAGGAGAGTCACATGGGCACTAGGAAGGAGATCTGTCTGGAGGGGACACTGGTCTTCTTAGAAACATAAAGCATAGTATTTCCACAGGATAGTTCCCAGAGCCACAGTTTGGGGGGATGCTTGGCACCTACAAAGATCTTCCTGAACAAATCGTATTGCATCCCCATCAGGAGACTTCAAGAAGCCCATTAGCCTGTCAAAGGCTATGATAAGATCTGCAGGGACCTGTCTCCTTAACAACAGTTACTCCTATGCTTCTCAAACATCCTTGAAGGAGTCAGTCCTGCCCCTTCAGTGAATGCTAGTAAAACCCGTAAGGCCCTAACCCCAGGGTTGCACATTTCCTATTGGAAATGGAGGTTGACTTAGCACGTTTCGGGTGCTAGGTAGGGTAGTGAAGAGTGATGGGTGTGGGCTCACCTGGCTAGAAGATGGTTTCAGGAGAACCATCAGGGAAACTAAGTCAGCTCTACCATGATTGTGGCCTTTTGTACTTTCTTCTTCGTATGAGAGCCGGCTGTGTGTATTTAATCTCCCCAGCCATTAGATGGAACCACATGAGCTTGCCAACAATTTCATGTGGTTTCACCTAGACCCGGGGTCTGCACCCTGCGGCCTGTGGGCCCGATGGGCCCCACCTCTGTTTTTGTGAATCAAGTCGTACTGGGATCCAGACGCCCTCATTCATTCGTGTGCTATGATTGCTTCCACGCTATCACGGTGGAGTTGTGAAGTGGCCCCATAGGCCCTCTGGCCTGTAAAGGCAGAGTATTTACTCTGTAGCCTTTCACAGAGAAAGTTGTTGACCCCCGTGGAAGTGGTAGCTTCTGGAAGGAACCCAGAGATGAGTCATGTTTGCAGCTTCCCTGCTCCCCACCCCCAGTGCTGCACCCTGTAGATAGTAGGTGCTTAATAAATGCTGGATATGGAAAAGAGCAGTGAGCCTCCTTTCTGGAAAAGGGTGACACCTGAGCCTTCATCTTCTTCTCCAGACCCTCGGCTTCTGTACTGTGACTCCCTCGCAGACATCTGGCAGGCCAGCTCCTGCTGCTGCCAGCGATGGCAACTTCCTCTTTTTTGAGGGGGGAAAAATCCTTCAGAAAGTCTTGAGGGCCTTTAGACATCAATCAGCTAACTCTCAGAGCTTGTGGACGAGGATGTATAAATGAAGCAAACATATGGATTATATTTCCATCAAAATACACAGAGGCTCCGAAATTAAGTGGGAAAGGGCTTTACAGGGTCACTCCATTGCTTGGTCGTCTCCACAACTGTTTGGGAAAAGTTTGATATGTTTGATAAACCTCAAGTACGGTGTGGAATTAACCTTTCTCTCCCCAGACTCTGCAGTGGGCTCAGAGGGGGTGGGCTGAGGTCTACCAAATGGACCTACTCATTTGAAAGGCTTTTTGGGTCTGTCTCGACAAAAAGGTTGGCAGCTGCGTATGGGGTCATATCTTGGGGGTTATATTTTTTCAGTCCCTCTTAGAGGAGCAAAATGGAAGCAAAGGTATAATTTGCCAAGAGGGCATTTTCATTTTCCTTCTGATGTATGCCTGGTGTCATTAAAAAAAAAAACAACTAACAACAAAATATGATTACCCTCCATACATGTTCATTGCCAGGAAAATGAGAAGAGACAGAGGAGCGTAAAGGAGAAAGTAACAACTGGTCTGGTGTCATTTTACGGTGATATGATGGCCAAATGGTCCTGTGCTTAGATATCTGAGCAGAATGCCAAGGGAAGGCAGGGTTGCAGGAAAAATCGGGAAGAAGCATGATCTGGCTTATACTACGGTTGAAGGTTGAAGGTCGAGAAGACACGAGAGCATTCTCATGGCGGTGAGGAGCTAGAAGGGTGGGACCCTCTCTTTGATCCCATGTTTCAGTCTCTCGAATTGGTAATCCAGAAGATTCTGCCCTTAGCCCCAAACCTCTGTGCCATACAACCATGGGGGAAACCTGGAATTTGACTCTGAGTACCAGGAAAACATGAATTACTCTAACTTTTTTGTGGGCCTATTAGACTTTCAAAGTACTTGGGGATTTTGGCAGCGTTCTTGAAGGGACAGGGTTGCTGGCTGAATAGGGCCATTTATTGCCTCAACCAGCAAAAGTCTCACCTGCTCCCGGAAACACAGGAAATGGGAGGTCGTAGAGGCTGGCTTGACCCTCAGTTGTGCTCCTCATTGCAAGTTGTACGGCTGTTATTTTTTTGGTGCACCCAGAGACCCCACTGAATATTTACCTCCGCTTAGTCTCTAATCTGTTTTCCCTTTGCTCTCTCCTCATGTGGAAGATAGAATCCCAGCTAATTCCTTTCTTTGCCTCCTTGGCTGCTATGGAGGTTGGCTACAGAGGTCCAGCCTGTGAGTGAGAATATGCTGGGTGGGGCCGTGGGGAAATCGTCCCCTTTCCCGCACAGAGGTGACTGACGATGACTTTTTCCGATTGCCAACTTGTTCCTGGTGGGGCGTGGCTGAGTCACCTGGAGCTGAAGCAGCCATCTTGTGTCACAAGACAGAGGCCGGGAGAATGACAGAGGTTGGCCCTGCAATCATTAAAATCCATGTCAGCAGCTGTCTACCTCCAGCCTTTCTGTTATGTGAGAAAATAACCCCTTCTCTGTTGAAGCCAGTGTGAATCCAGTTTTCTATTATTTGCAGCCAAACGGCCTTTCAGCAGATGCTGCGCGTGGCCCGCTCAGCTGGGCGTTGAGACAGGCGCACGTCTCGGCCACAGTGTGGAAGCTTTGTTGTGGCAAAAATAAACTTTGCACCATGTTACAAATTTGGTGGCTGTGTCTGGGTCTCAGCAGGGAACTGATGAGACACTCAAACAGGTTAATTGAAGAGAGTTTAATAAAGGGACCGTTTACAAAGGTGTCTAGAGGGTGTAGGGAGACATCAAGAGCTTGGTCAGTGCCCCAGGGCCACCAGGCAGGAGCGGGCACACTGGGCTACAAGGACAAGGGAGTAAGTGGTCACCTGCAGCCAGGGAGAGCTGCCAGACGGAAGAGGGCCTGACGGCGGTGTAGCCTGGCGTCGAAGGCACTGCTAACTTGTGGAGACCCAGCACGAGGATACGTTCCCCAGCCTTTTCCTCCTTCCACCCTCCAGTGTCTTGACAGCACTCACAGGAAGCCAGAGGGCCAAGGAGCCTGTGGATACACTCTGTATGGGGTAGCCTCCCAGGACACGGAGTGGAGTGGGTGGGTCTGGAGGGGAAAATGGGAGGTCTCCAGCTCAGGGGCCCGCTAATGAAGGGTCTGAGGCATTCCAAGGAGCCAGGCTCCACCCGTGAAGAACCAGTGCTCAGCTATCCAAAAGCTCCCCTTAACCTTCGAGGTCTCTTTGATCTGTCTTCTTTCTAAGAAGAAGCTGTCTCTAGGTTTCTGGGCAGCGGCCCACAGCTGGGCCTCCAGTTATGACTGGCCTCCGGGCTTGGGAGGCCCTTTGTAGAAGCTGGGCATTTCTGGAGCCCCCGTGGGGCTGGCTCGCAGCACAATTCAGAATGTTAATTGGACGCAGGGAGTCTCCATAGAATGTTCTGGAATCGGATTGGTTTTTAAACTGCTGTGTCTATTTAAATGTCCTAAGTGGCTCAGATCAACCTAGTTACACACAAAGTTTTAGAAGACAAGAAAGGAAGGAGAACTCCTGACCCTGAATCAGGACCCCTGGCCGGCACCCGGCCTTCCTGTTCTGGTTCCATCCATGTGACGAGACACACCCCAACTGCACCCAAGTGGGAGGGGCGAGTGGCAGACTGACACTGGTTTCCACAGCTACCACATGCTCTCCTCTTGCTCACCGGGCGGAGACTTCGCGTCTCCACCTGACCAGGTAGCCGCTGCAGCCACCCTTTACCTAGGAGACTTGGAGAAGTCCGGGGACTTGCCCATGGAACCCCTCCATGGCTCCTCCAGGAGGAAAACCCAGGTCTCCTGATGCCAAAGCCTGTCTTCTTAACCAGTCAGGCCCAGATCCAGTCTCCTCAGGAGACTCCAGACCTGCGTGCCAGAAGCAGCCTTCCATGGGGTGCATCCTTTGGGTTTTTCCTGGCCTGAACTGACGTTAACTTGGCTCCCAAAGGATTCAGCAAAAATCACAGTAGAGAATAGTCCTTCAGAGCACTTTGAGTCAGGCAGGCCCAGGTGGGCTCTTTAGAGCGTTCACCCTCAGTTTTCTCGCCTGTAAAGTGAAGCTATGACCCTCTAACATTGGATTCCCGCCGGAGCAAACCTTGGGGAAAGGATCGGAGTGCAAGTAGTTCATTTGGACAGGCAATCCCAGGAAACGCTAGGCGGGGAGGGGGAGGCGACACGGGGAGGGAGGGCAGGCACACCGAGTGTGTTATCTGACCAATGGCCACCGCCACAGCGTAATCCTAGTGCGACTTAGCCCACCTGGGAGCTCAGGAAGACCGCTCACAGGGAGTGAGCCCACTGAAGGGGCAGAGCGGCTGGGGACGGACGCCGCCACTTCCTTCCCGCACTGGCGGGCTTGCTCGGAGGCGGGCTCGTTCGTCCCCCGCACTTCCAGCCTGCGGGTGAGTAGTCAGGCTCCTTCGGCACGGCGCCCGGGGAGCTGGTGGTCGGGCCTCGCTGCAGGGGAGGTGGGGGGGAGGGCACCGCCGTCGTCTCCCATGCCCAGCCCTGCCAGCCGTTGGGAGGAGGCCGTGACACAACGCCTGGCACCTAGTACGTGCTCATTAAACGGTGCCCGGGATTCTTAGCAGGATCAGCCCTGCCGTCACCACCGCTCTGACTGCTCCTGACTCACGGCAAACTGAGCAGCCATTTAGCGCTTGTTCTTTGTCTCCTGCCAACGATTTTTGACATCAAAGCGTTTTGTGTCAGCCAAGCGTTTTATTTCCCCCAGGGACCATCCACTGGGCAGAAAGCTCTGCGCTCCTGGCCCAGGGCATGAGAATTCCAGCCAGGTGTGTTTCCCAAGCGCAGGAAAGAATTCGCCTTGTGGGAGGAAATCGGGCCTGGCCAGGTTCACGGGGCTGGGCTCCGTTCTCTCCAGCTCTTCAGAGACAAGCAGAGAGCCCCGGCCCTCTCCCTTCCATAGCCAGGCCCGCCTGTTTCCCCTCCAGCTGGCAGACCCTGCTGCCAGCGCGCCCAGCCAGCACCTGCGTGTAGCCGGCTCCAGCCAGGGCCGCCTGCCCTCCTGTCGTTGCCCCGAAGGCCCAGAGACAGAGGAAGGCCTGCTTTGAAGTGACCAGAGGGTGGAGTTCTTCCTCCGATTGCCCTCCTTCCTTCCTTTGTATTTTTGGTCCCTTCCTCTTGCTACCCTCCACCCCCAACCATCCTGTTTCCTTGTCATCCTTTCTCCCCTCTGGGGTCCTTGGGGAGGGGTGGCCTTTCAATCAGGATTATTACCACAAGGACCCCTTAGAAGCCCCGGCCAGGTTTGGAGTGGGTGTGAGGGGGTGCTTTCCCCTCCTTCTTCCTTTTGGGTCTGCTCCATCTTGCGTCGGCTTTGATCTCTGACTGATGCGGACAAGTGGACAGGCCCACCCACTGATCCCATTCAGTGTGGCTGAAAAGAAATGTTTTCATGTTCTTGGGGCCACTGCCTTTGCTGCTTGCAGGAGAGAGGGAGGCCGGCTGGCATGGGAGCCACTTGAGCCTTGCAAATTGAGAGCTAGCGTGCCAGCTGGCTCATTACTGGTAGTTGGTATGTGGCTTTGCTGCCCACTGAGGGTTGGAGGCAAGGCTGGGTGGTGAGGTGGGGTGGCAGCAGGTGACATAGGACATATCACCAAGAAAACGTAGCAGGCTCTCTCAGGAGGGATTTCTAAGGGCCGCTGTCCAGAAGCTTCGTAAGCATTTACCACTCTGAAGGAAAAGCAAATGGGAAAATAAACCAGCGGGATACCTGGGTTCAAATTCTCAATCTATTACTACCTGGCCTTGTGGTCTTGAATAAAACATCGAGTCCTGGGCCACACTTCTTGATTTCTACACTGGCTAGAATGATACCTGCCCCACCAGGGGAGCTCAGGGTCTCAGCCCTTGGCTGCATAGAAAGACCCTCCCTAACCTAGTGACTCGTAACCACAATGGCTTAGGAAGCCCGCGATTCTGTGAATCAGCCTTTCGGGCTGGGTTCAGCGAGGCTGTTCTTCAGTTTTGGCTAGACTTGCTCACAGCTGGCCCCGGGGTCTGTGGAATACAAGACAGGAAGCCGAAGTAGGCAGCCTCTTGAGACGTAGACTTACGCCCGTCCTGTCGTTGCTGTGGCTGCATTCTTTTGGTCAAAGCAGGTGACAAGGCTCACCCCAATTCAAGGGGTAGAGAAACAGAAGTCACATTGCAAAGGATGTGATTACAGGGAGGGGGATGATGGTTTGGGCCCTTTTTGCCGACAATCAGCTACACCCACAAAATAGTAGATTCGAAGTCACTTGGAAGGGCGTAAAGTACCTCACAGTGCAAAGAAGTGGGCCCAAAGCAGAAAGTCAGTTTAATGCCACCTCCCAGAGGGGTGCGTTGCTGATCCGTTGGTCTGTCTGCATAATCCCGTCACGTTCGAAGCTCACGTAATGGTGTTTTGGCTGAGTAGGAACCAGACTTTGAATGACCAGGTGAACAGAATTAGATGAGAATTCTTTTTCTGGTTGTCTGTCTGCAGCCTCTGAAAAGTCTACGTCTCCTGGCTTGTCCACCTTTGGGCTTGTCATACACTGATAGGACTAATGAATTTAGACAGCTCGCATGGTGGTCTGGCTTCAGGGACCCTCCTCACAGGCGATTGAGTATGGTGTGCTAACCCAGATGTCTCCCGTATTGTCAGAGAGAAGGGGTTCTGGGTACTGCGTATGCAATGCCAGCACCTATCCCAGCTCGTGGTGGCAGGTGCCCTTTCTGTAGGAAAGGGACCATCGCTGTCACCTGAAGAAGAGTTTTCTCTAATGCTTTGGGGGCTTAAGTCACCTTGTGGTGTGACCTTTCCAAGTGAGCCTAACACAGAGAACATTCCATTTATTTCTCCCAGGTGATGGTGCACCAGCAGTGAGAATGAATTTTCATGACAAAGAGTGCATCTGAGTCTGCAAAATCCCGGACTTTCTAGCCCCATGGGGACTGCGTCTCGTGCGTGGACACAGGGAGCCCGCACGGCCTCCCGTATTGTCCGCCCATTGTCACCCTCTCGAGCAATCTCCTAGAGTGTGTATTTCTCCTCTGCTTTTGCCAGCTCTGAACATTTTCATTAAAAACACAACAACAAAAACCAAACCCTGCATGGTTTTAAGTGAGATCTTGTTATGCACATATACATGGAAGCGGAAGTGTCCAGAAGCCATTCAGACTGGGTAACAATTTAGAAGACAAATGATAGCGGCCACACGGTGGGACATTGCCAGCCGACTGCCGTCCTGCTCACAAGGGTCATTTGATCCGCACACGTTTTACTGCTCACTTGGGAGAGTCCTTCTCTCTTTCTCTCCAATTACCCCACATGGGTACCCGGCTTCTCTCGCTCGCCTCGGCCTGTCCAAGCCAGGGCTCGTTAAGGACCCCATGTGGCACTTGTACCAGCAGGAGGTGTCCCTTGGCAGTGCGGTCTCCACGTGTGGACGGCCCGGATGGGTGGCCCGGCCCCGCCCTCACCGGCTGCCACGGTCTGCTTTGTTTTTGTTTATGTTGGCTGTGTTTCAAGGCAGCCCACAGATGTGGTCCAACTGGAGAGGGATGGGGGGAGAAAGGAGCCCGTCAGTTCTGATCTAATTCTAGCTCACTAGAACTTTCTAAGGGGGGCAGTGAGAAAAGCCAGGCTCAGTCTGGGCTCCTGCTGGCCTCTCTTCTGGGTCTTTCTCCAACCCACCCAGACAGCGGGGAGTGCGGGGCCCTTGGGAGCCCTGGAGGAGCTCACCTAAGGAGCCCTGGCAAGCCCGGTGGCCGTGGCTCTAATTTCCAGGCCACAGGGGGGATGGCTTGGCTCATTTGCCTCCTCCCCTCTTGGGGCTCTGTGGGAAGGGCTCAGCTCTAATGAGAGGAGACAGATGAGAGAAGAAGCTGGTTTGACAGAGAGCGGACTCCCTGTGGCTCGCTCAGACTTCTCACCTGTCAGGTGAAAAGGATCCCAATTAACTGCCTCAGCGATGCGGAGCCCCGCAGCCACAGAGACCGTCCTGTCACCGGCCTCCCAAGGTGGTGGAAGCAGGACCAAGACCCTGGGCGCTGCAGGGGGTATGTGGGAGGAGTCAGTCCCCGCTTGCCCCTCGCTGGGGTCTCCTGGCCTTTGGTACATCACCCTCCATGCACAAAGCCTGGGGCACCCGACTGGCATTCACCACTGTGCTTCTTTGGCCGCAGCGGGCTTTGGGGAGGGGCCGTGGAAGCATTAAGAGCTCCCCTCCATCACTTATCTACCTCCCACCCTGTTCGGCTGGCCCCCATTCCTTCTGCGGTTTTCCTCCCTACCGGGTCTATTCCATAGGGAGGTACGCAGGGCCCTGCCCCTGGTTGCGTCTGCCAAATGTAAATAGTTGCTGAAGTTATTTCGTGTGTCCTCGCATCTCCTTGATGTCACAGTGTTCCCTAGGCAACCACGGCTGGAGTGCAGTCAACGTGGGGAGGATCTGTGCACACGGGAGCATGAAATGCCTCTGGCTCACTTCTTGTCTGGGGGCATCTCGGAGTGGGCGTCTCCCACTGGGAGTTACCATGCTCGTTTCTTATTTGAAAAGAAGGCAGCAGAAGAAATCTACCCGAACTGGCCCTGGAAATCGAAGAGGTGGAAACTCAGGGTCCTTTTGCTGAATTCTCTGGACGGCATGAAAAGGGTGACAGGGAGGACCCCTCTAACTCATCGATGCCCACCCACCAAAGCCCTCCCAGAGGAGGGGCCGCAGTCGTAGTGAAAGGCAGGGTGCTGTCATTTCTTTCTAAAGATGGTATGTACATATGGACACTGAACCATTAGGTGGTACACCTGCAACTAATATAACATCATATGTCAGTTATATCTCAGCAACAACAAAACTATATGGACTAGCTAACTTTCTTTTCCATTATTGAAGTATAATCGACATACAATGTTACATTAGTTGCAGGTGTACAACATATCGATTCAACAATTCTGTACATTACTCAATGTATATAATGAGTAGTCACCATCTGTCACTATACGATGGTATTACATTATTGACATATTCCCTATGCTGTTACTTTTCATCTCCATGACTTATGTATTTTACAACTGTAGGTGTGTATCTCTTGATCCTCTCTCTCTTTCTAAGATTTTATTTATTTATTTGACAGAGAGAGAGAACATAAGTAGGGGGAGTGGGAGAGGGAGAAGCCAGCTCCCTGCTGAGCAGGGAGTCCAAGGGGCTCTGACCCAGGATGCTGGTATCATGACCTGAGCAGAAGGCAGATACTTAACTGACTGAAGCACTCGGGCACTCCCTCCCCCCTTTATCTCTTTCATCCAACCCCCAGCCCCTCCCCTCTGGGAACCACGAGTTTGTTTTCTATATTTAAGAGTCTGGGGCTCTTTTGTTTGTTCAAATGTTTTGTTTTTAAAGCTGTTTTTTTCTTACATAAGCCAGAAATTTCTTACAAAAAAATGAGAAAATATGTATGATTATAGAAAAGATGATCTCTATTAACATTTTGGTTATATTTTCGCATGAATGTTTTCAAATAAGAGAGGCACGTCGCAGTATTTCCAAAGATCCTATGGTACAAACCCCACTCTATGTTGCTCACATGCGTCTCCCTCGTACCAGATATGTACTCCTGCATAATAACTGAGCCCCAAACCCCGTGATTTCACACAGTGGTTCTCACATGCTTTTGGTTTCAGGACATTTCTACACTTCTAAAATCATTAAATACCTCAAAGAACTTCTGCTTATGCCAGCTGTATCTATCAACATATGCTATATTGGAAATGAAAACAGAAAATTTTAAAATCAAGAGTATGCAAGCACACGTTCCACTAGGCATCATGGTGTTGATGCCATTACATGCCACGTGGCCTCTGGAAAATTCCATCGTACACTCACGAGAATGAGAGCAAAAAGGCAAATAACGTCTTCGCAGTATCACAAAAGGAGTTCTGACCTTGTAGAGCCTCTAATAGGGTCAGGGACCTTTTGTAGTCACCAGACCACACCTTGAGAACTGTTGGATTTTAAAAATTAGTGTTTGCTATGGCTTGTGAGTCATCAGACCAGCAGGATGGTTCTTCAGGTCTTGGCTGGGTGCACTGATGTGTCTGCCATCAGCTAGGGCTGGTGGGGGGTTGTGCGGGTGTTGGCCAGCCTCGCGCATGTTGTCAGGGTCAGCTGGTTGGGGGCTGGTTTAGGAAGGCCTCAATTGAGACCCCTGGGCTCCCCCCACCGGGTCACTCATCCTCCAACAGCTAGCTTGGGCTTGTGCACAGGGTGGTGGCGGGATTCTGAGCGATGGAGAGAACCCTGAGCAGCCATAAACCCCCAGTAAGGATTCTGACCTTGTAGAGGATGGCAAAGGTCACAAAAATGCCAACCACCAGAAGAGAGCACAGGCCTGGCCCCCGCACTTCTAGAGGCTCAGAGTCACAAGGGAGGACTCAACACAAGGTGCTGGTTAGAACAACGCTGTAGTTCGCGTATAGACGAGAAGCAGCAGGATCCGTTTCTGTAGCGTGTGTCAGTCTGCACGGTCACGGGACCCTCCCGAGAGCCAGTGCAGGGTGATGGACTGCGTGCACCCCTCTCGTGCCGTAGGCAACGACCCCGTTCCATTCCCACGTTGCAGGGAGGGCAGATGTGCTGGTGAGCTGGCCAAATGCCATAGGTGTGCATGCTTCGCAGGTCCCATGATGGCTGCTTTCCCAACAGAGTGGGGGGGAGTGAGGGAGAGAGAGACAGAGAGAGAGAAAGAGCAAGAGGGCAGAAGAGCTCAGGGTCTCTTAAGACTTAAGCTCAGAACAAGCACATTGTCGCTTTCTCTGTATCCTGTGGACCAGAGTGAGTCACTTGGCCAGGGGGGGTACAAAATGGACCTTATCGCTGGGGTGGGAGTTGCTGCAAAGTCACGTTGCAAACGGTTTGCAGAGAGAAAGGAGAATAATTGTGGATATTTTTGCAATCAATCTACCACATACTTCATATTTGTTCAATGACTACATTATTTTCTACTGAATGGACATGTTATAATTTACTCTCGCCCCAACTGCTGGACACTGAGGTTGATTTTCATTTTGTCCTCACACAAACGAGGCTGGAACAAGCATCCTGCTGCATTTGTCTGTCTCTTTACTTGGGACAAATTCCCAGAAGGGGCATAGCAGCAATGAAAGGTATAAGCGTTGCTAAGGCCCTTGCCGTCGTCCTTGTTGTGTTTTGTTTGTTTGTTTGTTGTTGTTGTTGTTGCTGTTGTTAAGGTTCTTGATCCACGTGGCCAACTCTCCCTTCAGAGAGCTCCCACTGGTCTGTGCTGCCCTGGCAAGGAAAGAAGGGAGGGGGAGCCCGCCCGCTGAGAGACTGCTTTCTGCTGGGGTGTCTGTGAGAGCGTGGGCCTGTGCAGTCAGTTGCTAAATATGGTTCTTGGGGCGCCTGGGTGGCTCCGTTGGTTAAGCATCTGCCTTTGGCTCAGGTCATGATCTCAGGGTCTTGGGATCGTGCCCGTCATCGTTGTCATGTCGTCAGCCTGCTTCTCCTCCCTCTGCATCTCCCCCCGCCCCCTGGGCTCTCTGGCTCTATTTTTTTTTTTAATGTTTTTTTATTATATTATGTTAGTCACCATACAGTACATCCCTGGTTTCTGATGTAAAGTTCAATGATTCGTTAGCTGCGTATAACACCCAGTGCACCATGCAATACGTGCCCTCCTTACTACCCATCGCTGGTCTATCCCATTCCCCCACCCCCTCCCCTCTGATGTCTGGCTCTCTCTATTAAGTAAATAAATAAAAATTTTAAAAATAGATAAATAGACACGGTTCTTTATACCCAGTGTCGACAAGGCCCAAGGCCTTCAGGGGTTAACTCGGCCGAGGACAACAGCTTCCTCCACAGAAGGGACCACAGCTTGGAGAAGAGACTGAGGAGGGCGGAGGTAGCCTCCTCCCAGCCTGCTGTTTCTGGGTTTATCTAAGTGTGCTCCATTCTTTTCTAGCCCCTCATTGGCCTTAATTAGTTACTCATTAGAGATTCAAGATGCGCCTCTTCCCAAGAGAAAAAGAACAGGTTTTTTCCCTTTGTTTGTGTTTTAGACAATCGAGAGCTATGCAAGGGGCAGCTCAATCAGGAACAGAGCCCCAAGCCCCCAGGGAAACAAGCCGTCCCGGGAGCCAGGCCGTGAGGCTCTGCGGACAACCCTGCAGAGCTGAGGTTCTCTCCAGCAAGCCTGACCTCCTCTCCCCGCACCCCCACCCCATGGCCTCCGGTGCTCATCAGCCAACCGTCCCAAACGCTCAGTCCACAAGGCCTGCGTGATTTGTTTGTGTGATTCTCGCTAGTGCCCCACATGCCTCCTTGGCCTTGTGTTTCTGCCAAGCCACATTCCCTACAGAAGAAACCTGACAAATGGCCCCCGCCTCTGGGCCTCTGCTCCGGCTGAGCCTTCCGTCAGAAATTCTGTCCCCACCCCCCATCCGGCCCATTCTTCATCTAGCTAATTCATAAATGTTCTTCAAGATCCAGCCTAAGGGAATTCAAAGGGCTTCCCTTTGGGGCGCCTGGGTGGCACAGCGGTTGAGCGTCTGCCTTCGGCTCAGGGCGTGATCCTGGCGTTGCGGGATCGAGCCCCACATCAGGCTCCTCTGCTAGAAGACTGCTTCTTCCTCTCCCACTCCCCCTGCTTGTGTTCCCTCTCTCGCTGGCTGTCTCTCTCTCTCTCTGTCAAATAAATAAATAAAATCTTTAAAAAAAAACAAAAACAAAAAACAAAGGGCTTCCCTTTGAGTCTGGGGGGAGGCTCTCAGGCCCTAAGCAGAAGCCTCTAGTGACAGCAATTCTGGCTGAGAAATGGGAGACTTTGTCCTTGCTCTTCCTGGCTGTGTGCCTTTCAGCAAGTCAACCAACCTCTCTGAGCTCATTTTCCTCTTTTCTAAAATGAGGTTGATGGCAGGCTTATCTATCGTACCTGGCTGCTCTGATGGTCAAAGGAATTATTAGAAGTACCTAACTATTTCAATTGTTACAAATGCAAAACAATATTGTTATTAGAAAAAAGAAAACCCCTACCATGGGTTCCCCTAAAAAGCAGAGGATGAGACAAGAGTTATGTGCAATTTATTTTGAAGAAGTGATTCTTGTGGAAGGATGTGGGGGCACTGGGGAGACCAACAGGCAAGGCAGGTAGCTGGGTCCAGAATGCATTACTGCTGTGGGATGGGACCCTCCGAGGAGCACCGTGGAGCACGGTGCAGCACCGTCCACTCAAGACACAGAGGAGGGGGCGCCCGGGTGGGTCAGTCGGTTAAGTGTCTGCCTTCAGCTCAGGTCATGATCTCAGGGTCCTGGGATTGAGCCCCACGTAGGGCTCCCAGCTCAGTGGGGAGTCTGCTTCTCCCTCTCCCTCTGCCCCTCCCTGCACCCCGCTCATGCGCGCGCTCTCTCTCTCTCTCTCTCTCGCTCTCTCAAAATCTTAAAAAAAAAAAAAAAAGACACAGAAGAGGGGAGTATTTGTTTCCAGGTGGCTTATGGCTGCTCTTAAACGCTTACATGTTTGCATTTAAATGTTTGCCAGGGGTCACATGGCTGAGCAGGACCCTGGGGGCACCTATCCCACAGCAGGGAAGCCCCACAGACACCAAGAGACACCCAGTGCAGCCGAAGCAAGGCACCCCTGGTGGCCACAGCTCGGTACAGGACAAGAGATGGGTGGCCAGAGTGGGAGACGGCGCGTGAACAGTGGGGAGCACCAGTGAGGAAGCCGCACCTGTCACAGCTGAGTGTGCCCAGAGCCAACAATAAACCAAAGGTGAGTGAGGAGTGGAGTCCTGGCTCTCCACCTCTCATCGCCGTCGCCGGAGGTTCTCATTCCACGGGGCTTTGATGCCTCTCAGGGGCCAGGATGGAGACGGTGCCTGCCTCCCGCGTGAAGCTGATTGAGCAAACCTCAGTGCAAGTGTGGGGTTGCACGAGGGTTTTCCAGTTACGTCCTCCAGGGACCGAGGTGGGTGGGGTGAGCTGGGGTGTGTCAGGAAACATTCCTTCCACCTCTCCCATCCTTCTGTCCACGCTGTGCTGTTTCATCGGAACCTAATTCCTGCCAGTCATCTGGAACAGCGTTTGCCAGAATGTGTTCCATGGATTCCAGCCCCAGCCCCACCTCATCTTCAACCAGAGCAGCTCCACGTTTACTCCTTTGATACACTGAGATTGCCTGTGGCTCAGCTGGGACTTGGATGCAAGCAGAAGAAACCAACTTCTCTCACTAAAGAGAAAAGGAGTGTATTGGAAGCGGAGGCAAACCAGAGATCTGTGGGCAGAGAAGTTCAGGGAACGGGGAGCTGAACAAAGTGAAGGAGGGTTATTGCAGGACTTACCAGAATCTTTAGTACACCAGTGAACATCTCCGGTACATAACTTACAAAGTGTGCCAAACGTATTTCTTCAATGCCAGGATGTGCTGATTGTAAGATATATCAGCAGTGCAATAACAGCTTTTCCAGGATTCGAAACAAAAAAGGAAAACTGTCACATGGGCTCCCACATTGATTTTCAGAAGCACCCTGGTTCCATAACCTTCTTTGTTGGTCTTAAGGCATTCGTACAGAGTGCTTACTACGTGCCGGGCACTATTTTAAGAGCTTTTATCTAAATTGACTGTCCTACCTTTGGAGGTTGGTGTGGGGCTGGGAGGGGCTGGAGAATTCCAGTAGGAGTTCTCTGGCGAGGTGACTGGCTGCGGGCCTCAGCTGAATGCTCTGAACACACCTCGGCCTTGGGCAGAGGCCAGTGATGGAACATGTCAGGGACACTGAGGCAGGCCCCTTCCTGGGAGACTCAGGAATCTTCTGACAATTGATTTTAACTCAAGAACTCAAAATTTTGCCAAAACTTTCTTAGAACTGCATGGCAATCTAAGGCTTTTTCTTCCTCCCTTCTCTTTTGTGGCAGCAAGGCATCTGCCCCCAGGCCTTATTTTCTGCGGGGCATCTGTAGGGCTAGGAATCAGGGAGGTGCCCCGTGGGAAGGCTGGCAGAGAGCCTTTGTGATGTGTGTCTGTCATGATGACTTGCGGGTGTCAGAGCTAGGGGTGTCTGCGGGGACCAGCTGGCAGTGCTGGACAGGAAGGGCAGAACGAGCCAAGAGCCGGTGGCCGGGTGGAGCCCTCTGAGGCTATCCTGTTGTGGCCGGTTCCTGTGACTGCAGACATGGAGGAGAGACCACGCCATGCGCCTGGTCTCCCCACGGCCCCTTAGCTGACTTCTGTTGCCTCCTTGCCTCTCAGAGTCTGGCCGGCCTGCCGCTATGGTGTGGCCGAGAGGGCCTGCCCTGGGGAGACAGGAGGCCTGAGTGTCACAGCATCACGTGGCAAGCCAGGGGACTCCGCTTGCCTTGCTCTCCTTATTTGTACAAAAGGGATAGGGTGAGATCAGGAGTTTCCAGCCAAGCTCTCTGGGGCTCCAGGGGCATGTCCGGGGGGATAACAAAGAAGCCACCGATAGGAGGGGTATGAGAAGGAGGAGCCCTGCCCATTCTTCTGCATTGCAACACAACATTTGCACTTTTATTCACCTTATTTTTTAAATTTTTTAAAAAAAGATAGTATTTATTTGAGAGACAGATAGAGAGCGATTGTGCGTGCGAGCACAAGCGGGGGAGAGGCAGAGGGAGAGGAAACAGATTCTCTGCTGAGCAGGGAGCCCAGCACGGGGCTTGATCCCAGGACCCCGAGATCATGACCTGAGCCGAAGGCTGACAACTTTACTGACTGAGCCACCCAGACGCCCCTTATTCACTTTCGATATTGGGTTTCTGTGACTGTCTGTAAGCATTAGCGGTTGCAAGCTACGGAAACTGACTCTCCTAGTAGAAGAGAAAGGAAATTTTTAGAGGATATTAGAGCCAGGGACTGCATTCAAAGATTCATTCAGTGGCTGGAGGACCTGGCCGGGGGTTGGGGGAATAATACCAAGAGAGCTCCAAAAGGCTGCATTGTGAACACGCCGCCATCAGGAGGACTGCTGTCCAACCAGTCCCCTGGCCTTTGGTTTCTGGGTCAAGATTGAGTCCAGGAAGAAGGCATTCAGTTGTGGCCAAGCTTGCCTCTGGGGCAGGAAGGAGGACATGGCTCTTGGAATTCCAAAGTGGGCAGTGGTCAAAAGAAGTTCAAAAGCCCTTCCACCCAAGACCTCACAAGAAGGCACAAGGTATTCACTAAGAAGGAGACCAAATTCTCTAGGAGTGGGTGTTTGCTCAAATAACAAATGCCCACTTCATGCATTAACTGGGTTTGCAGGGAGTTCCACTGTTCACCTGTTTGAATAGCACTGGACGAAGGGTCCTTCCTGTATCAGACTTGCATCCCACCCAGCTGCGTATATTCTAGCCGGGAGGCGAGAGAGCAGAAAGTCTCTGGTTTCTTAACCACAGAACTGCCTCATGTGCCCCTGGAAGCCCCACTTCTCATGACAACCGGTGGGGAGAGGGCAGGAAGGCAACTGTCTTGGTTTGCGTTCCCCAAAAAAGCAGAGCTGCAGAAGGAAGGCTTGCACGCAAGCAGTTTACTCTGGGGAATGTGACAAGTGGGGTGCAGTGGAGGCCAGGAGCTGTCAGGCCCCCCAGGTGCATATAGTTACTGCAGCATCCGCTGGAGGCAAAGGTGGGTGAAGAGGAAGCAGGGCAGGCACCAGAGGTGTCCCATACAATGACCCCTCAGTCCCTCCCCCCTGCCCCGTCCCTCCTTGTATGCGCACATGTGACTGATGCCAGGGAAGAGGAGGCCCAGTGGGGTTTGCACATTTGTTGGTGGGGGCCCCAGCCCATAAGGAAGGTCCCATCTTTGACTATCTGCACAGCACTGTTTGATGAACGATGTTCCATCGGGGACCTCACACTGCTTTCCCAACATCTTTTTCTTCTAGTCTTTGTCCTGCTCAGAAGGTGCTAGTTCTGCAGAATTCTCTCCGAGGAGGAACCTTGCATCCTGCTCTCCCTCAAGCAGGCTCCGGCTCAGGGGTGAGAGTCGATGCTCTGTCGCCAGGGCCTGCAGTCCACGCGGACGGCGAGGGAGCCTTTGCCGGTCCGGTCCGTGGGGGCTTGAGCAGGCGGGGTGCCTGGCTTGTGCTCAGCATGCCCAGAGAAAGGGGGAGAAAGCTTAGGTTTGAACCTGGTTTGGAGTGCGGCCAAGGTCATGGGACAGGAGGGTCTCAGGAGCTCTGTAGCTTGAACTCTGAAGTATCTGGGCCTCCCAGTGGGCATCACCAGAGGCCTGAGATATTTTTATGAAGTTTTTTTTTAAGTTTTAATTTAAATTCCAGTTCGTTAACATACAGTGTAATCTTAGTTTCAGGTGTGCAATTCAGTTATTCAACACTTCTATGCAACACCTGCTCTTATCACAACAGGTGCACTCCTTAATCCCCATCACCTGTTTAATCCACCCCCACCTCCCTTCTAGTAACCATTCATTTCTTCTCTATAGTTAAGTGTCTGTTTCTTGCTTTGCCTACCCTGCCTCTTTTTTCTCCTTTGCTCGCTTGTGTTGTTTCTTAAATTCCACCTATTATAACAGCATTATCTACAATAGCCTAATTATGGAGGCAGCCCAAGTGTCCATCAATTGATGAATGCATAAAGATGTGGTATAGATACACAATGGACTATTACTCAGCCATCAAAAAGAATGAAATCTTGCCATTTGCAATAGCGTGGATGGAGCGAAAGAGTATTAAGCTAAGTGAAATAAGTCAGTCAGAGAAAGACAAATACCATAGGAGTTTTTCGAGTCCACTGGCCTCCGGCTCTCCTCTAAGTGGAGGAGAGAGGTCAGACTCTCGCTTAGGGCATGACCTCTCAAGGGTCCTGAGGTCTGAAGCCCTGTGCTCTGACCCTGTGCTGGAGAGACTGCTGTTGACGCAATTTTATTTCCAGTAAGTAGTTATTAATCATCAGCTCCACTTGCCAGGTTTATCAGGTCCCAGGCACCGCGCTAAATGCTTAACCTGCCTTCTCTCATTTTTCCCCATTTAATTCCCCGCTCACTGTTTAGATCTTCACTGTCCCTCCTTGGGGACATCTTCCTCGACTTGGGTGCCTCTGCTCCCCCAGCCCTTAATTACACGGTCTAATTGGACCACAAACTTTCCCTTTGAGGCAGTTACCTCAGTTGACATTTTGGTTTATTTGTGCCATTTGTAAATTAATGTCTGTCTCCCGCAAGAGAACTGGATGCGACACGCTCACTGCGTGTCCCACACCAGGCGCAGCGCTTGACGTAAATAGCATGTCAGTAAAATACTTACCGAATGAAAGCCTGATTGAATAGCCTTATCAGAGTCCTGCAAGGTGGGTTTAATTAACACTGAGGCCCAGAGAGGTTAAATGCTGGCTCGGGGTCACACAGCCAGTAAAGGAAGAGGTGGGGTTTAAGCGTGGGTCCATCTGGCTCCAAGACCAGGTCTCCACCATTGTGCCCCACTGCCTTCTGGTGTCCAAGGACATTTTCTAGCTTCTCCTACTCTGTCCGACCTGTGAAAGGCAGAGGGGTCCTGCCCCTTTCTGTGGTCCTCTTGTTTGACTTCTGCCCCTCTCCCCTCAGGTCCTGGCATTCAATCCTGTGACCCTTCCAGCTGTGAATCTTGCCCTTTGCAAATGCCTGCCGTACCATTCGGCGGTCTCTTGGCTGCCAGCACTGGCCTCCATCTGCTGAGATGGCGTGGTGCCCGCTGACAAGATGGCATGCTATTTTTACCCGGCTTAGGTGCCAAGCCAGCCAGATGTTTTTTAGCAGTGCAGGGAAGCTGAGCATGGCTGGGGTGTGGAGGGAAGCTTCCAAATGTCAGCTCCTTGGGGGGCTCTGGGACAAGCAAAAGAAAGGCTCTGCCTGGAAGTGGACATCCCCAAGAAGTTTCCGGGTGCTGGCACAGGTCTGGGACTCCCGCCTGCACTGTGCACCGGCTGCTGGTAATGGGCACACGCCAGGGCTGTGATGGGCCCGCTCCAGGCAGCAAAGGCCCTGGGGCAGCACCCGGAGGGCCTGTGCTTCATCCCCGTGCTGAGGCCCAGGTAGTGACGCCTGGGGACCTCCCCTTCTGAGGCTTAACTGAATGTTTGGAAAATTCCAGGTTTGGCGGGCTGCATGAGGAGCCGGCCAGAACAGGCTGAGTCCAGGCCACTGCTGGGATCTGCTTTCCCTCGGGACAGGCGGAGCCGGAGCCGGAGGTCTGGTGGTCTTAATCTCTGCTCTCTCCTTCCTGGGAGGGGGTGACCCCCGACTGAGGCCTACTTCCCCATAACAGCCAATTAGAAACAGCAGAGTGTGGAGCCTAGCCCTGCTGGCCCTAGCTCCCTGTTCTCCAAACTTCTCCTCTTCTCACCTGGGTGACCTTGAGCAGATCGCAGCCTGAGCCCGTTATCTCATCTGTGAAACCGGCAAGGCCCCTCCCCTCTTGTAGTGGTTCCTAATTGTGGAGAGTCACCATTGCTGCCATGCTCTGCTGACCTTTCCCCGTGGCTGGCCATTCTTGGGACCTGTAGAGGAGGGCGAGCAAACTGCCTTCCTTGGTGCATGCAAGTCTCTGCCCGTAAATGAATCCCATTTCCTCACCCTTGGGGAACTTCTCAGAATACGCAATCACCTACAAGAGGTTGTCTTCAAGCCCAGACCTCTGGACCAAAGGCCCCATTCTCCATGAAGGGCTAGGGCTTGTGTGGAGAGAGAGGGAATGTTTGCAGCTGTGGCCACTGAGCCAAGAAGAATGGACGTCAGGAGGGGTCTCCCGGCCTGATCGAACACGCTCGTCTGGCAGGCCTGTGCCTGCTCTGAGAGGTGTCTGCCCTGGCAGGGCCACCAGGCCAGGGAACCAGAGCTCGAATAGGCACCTGAGCCACCGGCTGGCTTTTGAAATGCGGATCCTGCTTCAGTCTGGAGTGGTCCCCTAGCCTTGATGCGGTAGGCAGGAGAGGGGCCCCCAGAACGTCCACATCCTAATCCCCGGATCCTGTGACATGCAGAGGAGGATGAGGGCTATGATCAGCTGACCTGAAGCTGGGAGAATATTCTGGGCTATCCAGGTGTGCCCAGTGGAGGTCCGAGGGACGCCGTGTGAGAAGGAATCAGCTGCTTCTGCCAGCCTTGGGAAGGGAGCTAGGGAGATTCAAGCCAAAGAATGCAAGCTGGGGCAAGCAAGAAGGAGGCTCCCCTAGAGCCTCCCAGGGCACAAAGCCCTACCAACCCCTTGCATCTACCCCCCGGGACATGTGCTTCAGACGTCTGACCTCTGGAGCTGGGAGGTAATACTTTGTGCTGTTTCGAGCCACTAAGTTCATGGTAGAGTGTTACAGCAGCAGTAGGGAACCCATCGGGCTGCATTTCTCACAAGCTCCCCGGCAATGCGGAGGCTTGAGACTGTCCAAGTGTGGCACGTATATCTGGGTGACCCGGGGGACAACTTGAAGGTGGGAGAGAGAGTTTGTTTAGTGGCTTCCGTGGCAGCTTCTCATTATCCTGTTTTGTCTGTGTCTCCTCGTTCCTCCCTATGCAGAGATTATCTGAGACCCCCCGGTTGTCTCTTGATTTGGTCCAAGTCAGGGGTTTCCCGGTTTGTGAGTTCCAGCCCCTGAGAGAGCTGAGATTACTATAAGGGCCCGTCTACTCTTCTGAGTTCTGTTACCCAAATAAGTGAGGCCTCATGCACATGCACTCCCTTATTGCTCTGGTGTGTTTCCTTTTAGTGTTTATTATAGTTTGTAGCTGCATACTTATTTGAAGGGTTTGCTTGTTTATCACCTATCTTTCCCTCCGGATTGAGTTCAGCAGGGGCAGAGCCAGGGGCGTTTTGTGTCCGTCTGTGCCAGATACACTCAGCACAGGCTATATATTTAATACACATTTGACCAGGGACCGAATGAACAAATGAATGGGTGTGCATCTCAGACCCCATACAATTCCAGACTGTGTCCACTTGCCTTCACGCTCTAAGCCTCCAGCTCAGGGTTTACCACTGTCTCGCAGAGCACTGGTCTCCGAATCCCTCTTGTAAAATAGAAGCCCCATGGCTGACAAGATTGGTCCTTGTTTTCTTTCACATATCTTTCTGCTTTTCATCTCCCTTCCCCATCTGCACGGTTTATCTCTGTCACGAGGAGAATGAGCTTTACGGCTCTCCTTTCAGTGTGATTGGCTGTCTGCTAATGGGAAAAAAAAAAAAAAGATGCATGCTTGGTGCCTGGGCATGCTTTCTTCCATTGTCCTCTCAGGTCAGTAGGGCTTTTGTATGGCATGAAGCTGAATACTAGTATCTGCTTTTGTTTTATCCCTGGAGCTTGTCTGGTTCATGTGAGTCCTGGCAGCTGCCAGAAACATTCTGTTTCTGGTATTCCAGCTCCTCTTGGTGGAAGAAGCATAGGCTGAGAACACAGGAGCTGACTCCAAATGTAAGGGGCAGGGCCACAGGCTAGACCACAAGGAACAGCTAGCTCCCTGTTGACAGAGTGGTGAGATGGGGACACGTTTCCCCAAGCTGCCAGGGAGCAGTTGCTTCTGAAGAAATCTGGGGGAGAGAGGACCCTGTCATTAGGGGCTGATTGGAACTCTGTGGGGTCTGGAGGGGGGCAACGGATGAGATCCAGCCACAGGGAGCTGGGATGATAGCTGCCTTTCATTTGTTCTCTAGATTTTATTATAGACGTTTCCCACCATGAGTATGGATTGTTAACAAACTCAAATCCTTACAGATGAGAAAACTGAAATTCAGGGAGGTTAAGTAATTCATTCAAGGTCTTACCTCCAGACTGCGAATTCAAGTCTATCTGACTTCACATCTTTTGTATTCCTACTGCTTCCTTTTGGGAACCTGAAAAGTTCCTACTATGTTCCACAGCTATTAGCATATGTCAATTCCTTAAGAGGGTTGCTTAGTTCTGGCTTGGGGAATTTAGGACCACTTCCTAGAGGACATTCAGTGTTTGGATGTGTGTATGAAGGGCTGGGTACTACACATTTGAGCATTGTTTTCTCGGCATCCATCCTTCCTACTTGCAGCAATAATGCCTGAGTTTTTGGCAGGGAGCAGGGAGACACACTGTCACCAATTCTCCATCCTTATCATCTGTCTGGGTAGAGTCTATGCTAGCTCTAAAAGTGGAATATCAGTCTCCAGTGCATCTTATCCTTCTGGCCACAGTTCAAGGATAGTCACATATTCTAAGCAGGTCCAATTAGAGAAGAGCTACAGATTTTTGAGGGGGCTGTCGGTAAAGGTTTTGGTTCTATCTAGCTGTATTTGAATGTGAGAAGAGGTGAGGCTGGTGCTGTGGGAGCTATATTGTCATGAAGGCTGAACTGGAAAATGGATAGAATTGAATCCTAACGTTCATGGCTCATGACTCTTGATCCAGCCATGCCTGAAGCTGCCAACCTTAAAACTTTTCAGCTTATATGTACTAGTAAATTCTCTTTTTTCTTGCTTAAACCTATGTGAGTCTGTTTTTCTGTCACTCATAATGGAGAGAGCTATAGCTGACATCGGTAAAGTGGGGGTGGTGGACTAGCACGAGTTGGCGAGTGTGGTAGAGAGAGAAACACACATTAGCCTGAAAGTGTGGCCATGAGGATGTCTCAGTATCTTCGCAAGTTCATGATGTGTCTCCAGCTGGAAAGATGGAGAGGATAAACTTTTCTTAGATATCCCCTGCCCTGCCCTGCCCCACAAGAGGATGAAGACTATGAAACTGTTTGCCCAGAACATTAGCGTCCTGGAGTATTAATACGTGTTTCATTGGGGAAGGGGCTGTGTGGTCCAACAAATAGGAGAAACACAGGAGCAAATAAAGAGATAAAGAATGTGCTACCAGATTGAAGCCTTTAAAATGCTAACATGTATTGTGAGCTCCAAGGAAAGAGAGAGGGAGGGAGTGTGTGTTTCCAGAACTTATTTTTCTTGGAGCATCTCATGGGACCAGTGTTGCAAAGAATACGCTTTTGAAAACATTGGCTTAGAGGACAGTTACTGTGCAGGCTTCAGAGAAGCCACTTTCCAGAATGAGAAACTTGGCGAAGGCGTGAGTGTTTGTCTACATGTGGGCAGGACAGGGCTCTGTGCAGGAAAGGGAGGTTGCTCTTGAATCAAGGACCTCAGAGATACTGTCTGTCCTTAAATGGCCCTCTGGCCAGCCAACAACGGGACTGAAATTCCTATGAGTAGAGGCAAGATTTGGGTTTGGAGCAAATCTTCAAGAAATTCCTATTGAACTCTGATGGCAGAACGGGCAGCAGCATCTCGTCTGCCTGCCTGCCTTCATCCCACTCCTGCTTGCCGAGCACCTACTGTGTGCCACACCCTGTTCCAGGTACTAGGGAGCCGTCAGTCAGACAAACTCCCGCTCCTGTGGATCTTAAATTATAGCAGGATGAAGGCAGACAGTCAAGTAAACATACATGTAGCTAGTACATTATGTGATTCAGGGCTGGAATAAATAGAGCTGGCTGAGGGGGACTCGGAGTTCCAGAGAGCGGGTGTTTGATAGGGCTGACGGGGCGGGCGTCACTGAGAAAGACACTGGAACAGACACTTGAAGGAGGTGAGAGATGAGCTGTGAGGAATGTTCCAGACCGTGAGAACAGCAGCGTGAGGGCCCCGCTTGGGGGGCATGCCCGGCCTGTTGGAGGCACGGAAAGGTATTCCATGCGGCTGGAGAGGGTGGGCAAGGGAGCGCGGAGGTGATGCTGTGGAGGTAGCTGTGGGACCACGTTGTGTAGAGCCTCGAGGATTTGGCTTTCAGTGTGAGTGTAATGAGCCGAGGTGGCACGTGGCCTGCCTTACGTTTGTAAAGGGTTGCTCTGGCTGCTTCATTGAAACTCAAATGCAGGGGCCAAAGTTGGGGGCCAGGGAAGGGGCTGTGCATTCACCTGCGTGAGACGCTGGTGGCTCAGCCCGGGGTGGCAGGTGAGTGAAGGCAGGGAGCAGCAGCTGGATGCTGGATGGAGAGAGAGAGCATGCGCACAAGCGGGGGGGGAGGGGCAGAGGCAGAGGGAGAAACAGGCTTCCTGCTGAGCAAGGAGACTGATGTGGAACTCCATCCCAGGACCCTGGGATCATGACCTGAGCCCAAGGCAGATGCTTAACCAACTGAGCCACCCAGGCACCCCTGCTGGCTGCATTTGAGGGTTCATTCAGCGCGATGGTCTGATAGATGGGAGGTGGGGAAGGAAAGAGGGGAAGCTGAATCAAGGCAAACGTTTGGTCCAAGCAACTGGAAGGACGAAGATGTCATCAATGGGGATGGGGAGCCCTGCATTATGTCTAGAAAAAAATGAAGCCAATGTTTAAAAATGGGGAGATTTCACATTAAAAAGAAAAATCCACATTTCCAGCCACTCTTGAAAAATAGAAAGATCTGGCAAAATCGAGCCCAACTTCTAGCTGGCATCCATCAGTTAGCGCTAGCTGGCAGCTCCTCCCTTCGCTGGCCGGTGCACGTGAGTTTCCTAGCTGGCTCCTTCGGGATTGGAGTGGGAGAACTTGGGGATAGGTGATAAGTAGCAGAGCAGTTCTA
Organism: Ursus arctos; assembly: GCF_023065955.2. Taxonomy (NCBI): domain Eukaryota; kingdom Metazoa; phylum Chordata; class Mammalia; order Carnivora; family Ursidae; genus Ursus; species Ursus arctos. Next base: position 52,423,443 of record NW_026622808.1, on the reverse strand, counting down.
AACCAGAGGGCTTGTTACAATGGCTCCCTGGGCGCACCAGCAGAGCTTCAGATTCTGGAGTTCTGGGATGTGGCTGAGAACCTGCCATCCTTCCACGCTCCCAGCAGATGCCGATGCTGCTGGTCTGCGGACCACACTTTGAGAAGCGCCGAAGGAGCACGTTCTCCCCGTAGCACCCCTCCTCATGTGATTGCAGATGGGGTTCTCCGAGGACCTGGGAATGGTCTGTGAGACTGGTACTTTTGCTAGTGTCGGGGACAGGAGTGGTGGCTCTGGTGGGGGAGGTCTTGTCAGCCAGGGGGTACTCTGAGGACTGGGGCATTCGGGGTTTGTCAGAGTTGCTGAAGGCACACTTGGCTTGCTTTCTTGCTTTCGGCAAACGCTGCCTCTTCTGGGTCGGGGTCACCAGCAATCGTGGCAGGGAGTCTGAGGCCTGGAGGAGGACTAGGGAGGCCCGAGCAGGAGCCAGGGTCTCCCAAGAGTCCGAGGGACAGATGAATTCCCTGCAGCCCGCCCAAACTGCTTGCATAAGCTTTCTTCTCCTTTATTTCAATTAGGCTCTGGGCTCATTATGCAGCCCCAGAGCTCATGCTTCTCCAGCAAGAAGCAGAAATCAGATTTCCATCTGCTTCTCCAGCTTGGAGAGACCCCAGGGAGAGAGCTGCGGCCACCACAGCACTGGCCTCCCAGTTACCCCAAGCACATGAGGCTGGAGAAGGTTCTGCAGTTTCCTCGAGCTGTTCAAGGTAAAGTTTGGGAATCTGGCCTGCACTGGAGGGGCAGCAGTGTGAAAGCAGGATAAGCAACTTTTTCTTTTCTTCCTGACAAAGAAAATATTTCTCTGTACATCTGGTTTGCATTTTTCTTTAGGGTTCTGCCAGAAACAATTGTGAAAACAGAATGCAGCCCAAGATCGAAAGAATCTATCCATTCCTCTGGAATTCTCCATCTGTCCGCCTGGGCCCCATATTAAAATTTGAGTAATTCCTTAATGTAAAGTCGCCAGGCTTTAAAAATACTGCAGGCAGGCTTTCGTTTGCTAGTGGTTTCTCACCTTCAAATGTTGGCCTCAGGCCCTCTGTCCCCCTAGAACATTCTCCATACCCCTGCCTGCCATAATTCAACACATTCATTTGTAGGTCCAGCGGTTATCACACCCCTTCCCCGTGTTGGGCATTCGTAGGTCCTGGGGTCGGTGGTGAGCAGAACAGTAGCCACCATCATGAAACTCAGTCTGTGGAGAGACAGGCCAATTAAAATCGGGTTATTTGTGATGGTTTCTATGAAGCAATTCTTCTCTACTATCTGTTGGAGAGGACCTGTTATTTTTCATTTCCCATCAACCATAGATTGACACATGGTCCTACTTTGCATGATCTGTGTGTAGTTTGTACCATGTGAGTTGGGTAATATGTGAGACTGTCTAATCCCTGTTCAGTGACATGAGTCCACCCATCACTTGTTTGGACATCCTACAATAAAAGTTTCTAAACCCTCCAATTCTGGAGGTCTGTATGGGTGCATAACGACCTGTTGGTGGCCCATCACTGGTCCACACTTTGAGTGATGTCCTATCGAGGACAAGTGAGTGGTTAGAAGAGACAAAAATAAATGCCTTATTTAGGTGGGGTGACGAATGAAGGACTCTTGAAGATGTGGGACCTGAAAGATGAATGGAAACAACCAATCTGGGTCCGGAAGGGGAGTGAAGGAATCAGTGTTAATGAGTAAGGAACAGTGTGCGCCAGAGCCCAGAGGAGGTGAAGAGTTGACTTGTCAAGAGATGGAAAGACTGCCTGTGTGTGTGTGTGTGTGTGTGTGTGTGTGTGTGTGTGTACAAGGTATATTAAGAATCGGGTTGATTAGAAATGGAATGCAGAGTGATGGGAAAGGTGAGGCTGAGGGAGGGATGTGCTCCCATGTTCACTTCGAGAAACTCAGTCTGGTTGTGATGGAAGCATCCTTTGTAGGGCAGGGTTTTGTGGTGAGAGATGGCACTAGTGGGAAGAGGGAAGAGATGTTGGGAGCTATATGGTGGCTGCATATGTCCTCATTTGCTAGGGCTGCTCTTCCTCAAACTGGCAGCTTAAAACCAAAGAGATGTATTCTGTGATCATTCTGGAGGCTCGAAATCCAACATCAGCAAGTCCATGGGGTGGGGCCTTCTGAGGCCGTGAGGGTGAACTTGTTCCACGCCTCTCCTAGTCCCTGGTGCTTTGCCGGCCAGCTTTGATGCTACCCGGCTTGTGCTGCCACACCTCGTCCCTGCCCTCACCTCCACGTAGCGCTCTTCCTGGCTGGGTCTCTGTGCCACAATTTCCCCCTTTATAACACCTGTGCTATTGGACTGGGACCCACCCTAATAACCCCATCCTAACCTGAGCCTCTACAAAGACCCTGTTTCCACATAAGGTCACACTCGTGGGGCCTAGGGCGTTGGTACTTCGACACCCTTTGGGGGGACACAGTTCAACCCAGCACCGGGTGGGCGTGGGGTTGTTTGCCCCAGAGCCGCGTCAGGGCCAGGGAGCAAATGCGATGTATCCGGGAGATATTTCAAAGTTGAACTGGACGGACTGGGTGGTGGATGGATTGGATGCGTGGAGGGAGGGAGGAGAACGAGGCTGAGATCCCTTCATCTGAAATTCTGACCTGAGGCCAGAGGGGTTCGGGTGAAAGTGCGGGTGTTGCTGCAGGTCTGGGGCGGGGTCTCCGGCGACACCAGCGCAGCGAACACACTTTGGGTCGTGCACGTCCCATGAAGCAAGAACTTAGGGCTTCCCTGTCCCGTGCGGTAGGCACGGACCTCCGTGACTCGTAAGCACTTGGAATGTGGCTGAAATGTGCTGCCAGGGTCGCGTGCACGCCGGGTTTGGAAGACATCAAACTAATTTCATTATTGTTGAATTAATGTTTTGAATTGTGTAGCAAAGAACAGGATTAAAAGTAATTCCACTTGGCTCCTTTTTACCCTTTTCAGTGCCGCTACTAAAACTGTAAAGGTATATATGTGGCTTGCATTATAGTTCACGTTATGGGTCTGTGGGACAGCACTGGCTTAGGCTTAAATATTTCCCCCTTCCAGAAGCTTCTTGACCGCTCCAGCTGAAGGAGGTATTTCCCGCAGGCATTCTTGTTCAAAAACCGTTTCCGTCATTTATCATCATTTGTTCTGTATTCCACGGGTCTGCGCCTGTTTGCCAACCACACTGCCGTTCCTCAAGGAGACGCGCCGTCTGGCTAGCTCTCTCCCACAGCTCGTCATTCTCTCGATAAGGCAACAATTGCCGACCGAGGAAATTCGGGTGAGGCAGGCTTCTCTGTTGGCCACACTGTTGCTTCTTAAGTGCATTTGGGTGAGTATTGCCAAGCTCAGGGCAGAATTTGGTTCTCTGGACCCCAGTTCATGGGGCTGGCAGAGCCTCAGAGCTGCTCGTAGGTGGGAAGAACAGTGCTTGGGACAAAGGAAGGCAGGGGAACCGGTGGCCTCTGAGGGAGGCATCTCCCTGTGCCTCTCCCCCTCTGTATTCACCCTCGGGGCAGGCACTGGGCCGGTGCTGCCCAGGTGGTGGGGTTATTGCACTAAAAGGCAGGACGGGGCACCTGCCTGGCTCAGTCGGAAGAGCACACGACTCCTGATCTCAGAGTTATACATTCAAGCCCCATGTTGGGTGTAGAGATTACTAAAAAAACAATAATAAAAAAAACTTAAAAGAAAAAATAGGCAAGACAAGTAGGCAGTGTCCTCTTTCTCGGGCTTCTCCCTTCTCTGTGGCCAGAGAGCTAGGGGACCAGAGTGCGACCTCATGGAAAGAGGCCCACCATCTCGCTCTCCTCTTATCCTATTTTCTGCCCTACTCCCACCCGGCAGTTAGACAGGGTATGGGGCTCAGGCCAGCTCAGTCCTGAACCCTGGGAAATACCCCACTTTCGCATTCTCTGTCTCTATTTCTCTTTGTCTCTCTCTACTCCATCTGTCTCTCTCTCTGTCTCTGTCTGTGCTGTCTTAATGGCTGAGAAGTTGCATTGGCCGCTACTGTCCCCTCTTCCCTGCTCACATCTTGGGGGTGAGATCTGACACACATTTGCCTGTGGAGAGTGTTGCGGGTGGGGCTCTCTGAAAGTGCACTCTAAGATGGGGTTTGGGGTACAAGATGATTGTTAGGGGTCAAGGCCTGGGAGAGGAAGGGGGAGGGAGCCAGACAGGGCAGAGGAAGAAGGTGGCTACATACAAGTAGGCCTGCCAAGGCCTCAGCTTCTGCGAAGCCAGTGGGGAGCTTTGCAGCAAGTGTCACCTGTCCCATGGCTGAGATGTCCTGGCCTAGGGGACACCCAGCCTCTCTGCATTGAAGGTGCTGCTGATCACACTCCCTAAGTCCCTTCACCGAGGGGTGATCTCTGGCTCTTCTATAGACCCTGAGACAAGGATTTGGGTGCAGGGAATTGACTGGGGAGGTGATCCCAAGGGCAGGACAGGGGAGCAGGAAGTGAGACAGGGAAGGGTGGAACGCCAGTCCATACAGATGAGCTCATGAGCAGATGACTACTGGGGGCAACCTGGGCTCAGTCCCCCTGGGGACTTCCGGGACACTACATAGGATGCAGCTTGGGGCGAGGAAGCTGAGGGACATGTTCTAACTCCACTCCCACCTAGCTATTCGGAGGCATCACTCCCTGCACCAGAGAAGGCCTGTGGCAGAGATGGGGCAGGCTTAGGGCTTCTGTCTCCAGGGGACCTTTGGGTGGGGCACTGCTCTAGCCCTCAAGACAGCGAGGCCCAACCACTTAGGAATAACCAGTTCTGCGTGTGCTATAGCCCCATTTATCAGCATTCTGTGCTTTGAGAGGCGGCCAACGATTCCCTGTTGCCACTGGTCCTTGAGAATAACAGATACTCTGAGCATCATGACACAGGAACTTGGGAGAGCCTGGAGGGCAGGCATGGATTCCTGTGAGGTCTGGGGTCCTCAGCTCCGAGCACATAGCGTGTTCAATCAGTGTTTGTGGCTGTTAGCAATTCTAAAGAAGGAGCAAAAAGGAAGGCAAAAGGGGGCATCTTGTAGGGAGGGACCTGAGCGTATCCCTCAGTACCACATCCAGTTCCTTCAGCTAAGCTCCTGGCGTACCCGAGTCCAAAGTGAAGCCATTTCACTCCGCCCTAATAAAGTAGTCTCTGTATCAACTGCTTAGCATCGATGTCAGACAAGCTGTTCTCTCACATAATCTGATCACCCTAGGACATCAGTGTCGTTGGCACCATCATGCCTGCTTTCAAGATGGGGCAAATAAGACCCAGAGAGGAGGAAGTGCTTGCCCAAGCCTGGACAGCGAGGGGGCGGCAGAGGTGGGACTTAAATTCAGGTCTACCTAGCCTCAAAGCCAGGGTCCACCCCCAGGCTGTATTTGGGGCAGAGGCAGGTGGGAGAAGAGAAAGTGGTTGCAGGTGGGGTGGGAGGTAGGGGTGGAGGGAGAAGAGCGTGTTTGTGGAGGGGCCACAGAGGGGCTCCCATCGGAAGCTCCACAGTGCCACCTCTCAGTTCAGGTTTCCCAGTCAAGCTGTCAGCTCCTCTCATTCAGGCATCGGTAGCCCAGGCCGGTCCGCGGCAGGTCACAGGACCTACTGTTGGTGAGGAACCCACACTTCACGAGCCTGGCAGACTCACCAGTGCTTCTGGCTTTTCAGTACCGTCCCTGAGAAGAGCTCTTGGACTCTGGGGAGGAGATGAAGGTCCTTGATATCCTCAGAATCCCCATGCTCTGTCCCACATCCTCCTCAACTCCTGCCCCTTGCCCTGCCATCCCCCCTATGGGGTACAAAACTCCTTCTAACTCCTCACAACCACAGGCGGGAACTTGAGACTGGTTTGTCAGTCCCCTCCTCCCAAAGCTTCCAGTGATGGAGCCAACCTCATTAAAAGGAGGGGAACTAGGGTAAAGTGAAAGAAAGCCCTTCCCATAAATGTTTCATTTTTATGGGGCCATTAGCACACTAATCTTCTGTGGGGCTCCGCCAGGCCCTCAGATGCCCGAGAGTCTCAGCCAGATCCCAGGACACGCGCCAAGATGGAGGAATTAATAGCTCTTCCCCTCCCCTAGTTTCTGTAATTTGTGAGAGTGTGTGATTGGGGAACCGCAAGACAGTGAGGAGAGTGAAGGAGACAAGGTGACCCACCCAGACGGTGTTGTTGCACGGAGAGTTAGGTGACAGGAAGCCTCTGGGGAGAGAAGGTCCAGGGAGCTGGCCCCAGGAGTCCAGTCTGGATTCCGTGTAGGAGAACTCGCTGCGTTTCACTCTCCTTCCAGAAGAACTGCCAGGTCTGGCCAGTGCTCAAGGCTGTGCTGTGGCGGAGGGGCAGGGCCTGGGCAAAGGGGTGGAGGAGAAGGGAGCAAAAGCGGCATTTATTGGGCCTTTACGATGGCCAGAACTTTCCCATTTATAGCTCATTTAGTCCTCACAACAGTGCTGTGAAGTGTTAGCAGCCGTGTGGTGGTGGTGGTAGTCATGGTGGTGGAGCAGTGGCAGCTGCAGTAGCAGGACTGGCAGGAGTAGCGGTAATGGCGGGAGTAGTGGTAATGGCGAGAGTAGCGATAATGGCAGGATCAGCAGCAATGGTGGTGGTGGTAGTAATAGTAGTTGTAGTAGAAATAATGGTAGCAATAGAAATAGCTCTCACACTTGCAACAGTAATAATTAAGAGGTCTTGAGTACTTACCACATTCCCAGTACCGTGCTCTTGGCCTTTATATGCATTATCTGTTGAATCTTCGCAAAGACCCCATGAGAGGATGCTCTGGACTTTCTGTGTAAACTCAGAACAACCAACCAAGGTAAGTACACTCTGCTTTCCTGTGACAGCTCCAATGTCATAAAATTTTAGAGGGGAGGAAACTGGGGTACTAAGAGGTTCATTGACTTGTCTAGTGTTTCATGGTGGAACCAGGACTTAAACTTGGAAGCCTGACTGCATGCGAAGTACTCCCCAAAACCACTGTGTTTGCAGTTCGTCATTGCCGCCATGGGACAGGCAGCGGTAACAGCACCGGCTTGTGTGGGCCACGTGGTCTGTTACAAATACTCGGCCCAGCCTTGCATAGTGGAAGCGGACTCAGTGTGAAGAGTGAACAGGTGAAACTATGTGAAGTAAAACTTCATCTACAAAAGCACGTGGCAGGTGGGTAGGGTTGCCAGATAAAATCTAAACCTGCAACCTTAGGCGAGCCAGATTTGACCACAAGCCGTAGTTTCCCAACTTCTTATCTAGTGAGTGCCTAACTTTTGCACTTTATAAGCATTCCCTTAATTCCTGGAAAACATCAGTAAGGAAGGAGTTACCGTTGGCCTTCGACAGATAAGGAAACTAAAGCTCAGAGGGAGTAAGTGACTTGCCCAACATTATATGGATGGCAAGTGCAGAGCTGGGTTTAGAATCCAGGTCTCTTTGATGCCTTAGCCTCACTGTACCCCCAAAGACCCAAGGCTCAGGGAATGAAGAGCCAATGCCCCTGGCAACCTCATGAAATTTAGGCAAAAGGGAAAGACCTTTGCTTCCCCACCCACTCCTCTATGCCTGAAGCCAGGCTGTTGTTTTGTCTCTGATTTCACCTGGATTGGTGGGGGAAGAGAAGCAAGGGGTGAGGAGCACGGCAGGGAGGTTCGTCGGAATGCCATGCTTCCCGGTGACAGCTGTGAGCTTTCGGCTTAGCCCCGACTTCTTTCTGAGAGCAGGTGGGAGTAACTACTTATTCTTTATCTAAGCTGACTTCTCTGGCTTCGCCCAAGCTAATGCAGCAGAAAAATAGCTATAGGTCCCCTGAACTCTGCCACTGAGTCTAGGTCAGTGATTCTCAATTGAGGGGAGGGGGTCGTTTTGCCCCCCGCCCCCCGGGCCAGGAAATCATGGGCAATGTCTGAAGATCTTCTGGGTTGTCCTAACTCTGGGAAAGTGCTACTGGCATCTGGTGGATAAAGAGCAGGAATGCTGCTCAACCCCTACAATGTACAGGACAGCCCCCACCACGCAGGCTCAGCAACCCCAAAATGTAGGTAGTGTGAAGTCCAGAAACTCTGGTGTGTGGTAAAGGGGCCAATGGAATGGGTCTGCTTTGGACCTATGTGCTCTTCTCCTTGGGCTCCAACCCCTTGCTATCCTATCCCGTCACCATTTTCTTATAGGTAGGAGGTAGAGGGTTGACCAGTCAAGGCCCTTTGGGGTGAGAATTGCTGGTCGTTCTCTCCTCGTCCCTGTTCTCTGCAAAGTGTGCCTTTCCCTGCCCATCATAAACTTTGTTCTTATTTGCCAGGCTGCTATATTAATCAGGGCCTAACCAGAAAGACGGAAACCCCTTCAATTATTTGCAACAGACGGAATTGAATGGGGAGAACTGGAGGAGCTGAGAAGACAAGGGGATGGGCCACCACCACCCTGTGCCTGGGGAGGAAAGGGAGGAGAAGGGATTGCAAGATCCCTGTGGCAGGGGCCATCTAGAAAGTGAGCACCTGGTGGGCCTGTCCAGTGGGAACTGGAGCAGGGGGAGTTGTTGCTGCTGGGAGGGACAGGATGGAGAGGGAGAAATATCCCTACTACCTCCAACTGGGCAAAATAGTTCAGCTGACCCATAAACCTGGGAAATGCAGAATTAGCTCCTTTGACATCCAAAGCAGAATTGGGAAAGAGTAGGAAATGGATATAAGAACAGGTCCAGGAAAGGCCTCCTTACTTCTCTTGCTAGAAGGAAGGCCCAGGGGAACTCTGGTTGTACACAACTGCCCACCCCCCCAAGACGTTCCTGAGAAAGGTAGCTTGAATTAAGTACGGAAGTTACCTAAGCATTACTAAAAGCTTCTCGAGGAGGCCCTGGTGTATAAATCTTCTGTATATTTGTATTTAGAAAAATCCTGGAAGGTGCTACAGATGCTTGAGTCAGCTTCCAATGGAGTTTTTTCTCCTAGTAGCAAGATCACGTATGTCAGAATACCCTGGGGGAATTTAATCATGACGATTCCAGAGTCCCACCCAGAGACCTAGAATCAGAATCTCCAAGGGAGGAAGAGGAGACCAGCAATCAGCATTTTTTTTAATGAAATTCTCCAGTGGTTCCTCTATACCCTGCAGTTGGAGAACCAGTGCTGGAAAGTCCTGGTCATGTTAGCACTGGTTAGGATAACCTCTCCTCTCCAAATTTCCCATTGTGTTGATAATTTATGGGTATAAATCAATCATTGCCATTCCCTGCTTTGAAAGTTTCTCTGGAATGTGGCCCAACCTGTTATATTGATACACCAGATTCTTAAAAAAGAGAGAAATTGGTCAGCTATTGTTTTTCTCTTTGTTCCAATGAATTGTATAGTGTGTGTGTATGTGTGTGTGTGTGTGTGTGTGTGTGTGTGTGTGTAGAGGCATAGGGGATGGGACCATGGCCCAATCCCAAGACAGGGTTGATCTGTGAATCTGTGATCAAAGAACAATTGTGAGTTGGAGCAACTGTTAGGTGTTCTTGATTCTAGATCCATTTCTTCAACAGGCTAATTTGCTGTCTGAGCTCACTCTAACAATAAGAAAATAAGTTCATTGTCCTGAACCCCTACTGTGTGTTAAACACTTTGAATATGTTATTTGAATTCCTCACAATAGCTCTGCCGTGTAGGGATCAAATTTCCTCATCACAGTAGATGAGGAAACAGGGACATGAAAAGGTAAAAGAATTTGCCTGAAATCACAGAGCCCCTGGAAAAAGGATATGTGATATGTTTTCAAATAAGGTTCAGAATAAATCTCCTTTTCTCACTCTTCCAGGAAGATTACAAGTCAAATTAATATTTAAATATTCAGCTGGCTTCCACTTTGAGCAATAACAGTGTTCGGGCCCTTGCTGACCTAGCCCCAGTGAGACTGGTGAAAACTGAAAACAAAACAAAACAAAACAAAACAAAACAAAACAAAACCCAACTCTGGAAATGATTCCAAGGGCACATGGCAAATGAAGAAACATTTATTGAAGAAAATATAGTAATATTCATTAAGAACAGGGAGAGTCTGTGATGTGTGAACCAAGACCTGCTCTCTTGGAGCTTAGTGAAACAGAAACTCCATTTGAGGCTGATACAGCCAAGAATACAGGGCTCTCTTTCCCCCCAGCTCCCAGTCAGAGGGCCATCTTCCCAAGAGGGACAGGATGCCAGCTGTTTCTATCCCGCCTCCTACTACATGTTGCTAGGGCTAAGTTTTGGACAAGTGTAGCTGAGAAGTGGGAACTCCTTTTTTTTTTTTTTTTTTTTTTTTTTGCCAAACCCCCATTCATAGAAACGAAATTCTATCTTGGACACGGGGCCATGGAGAATACTGGGGACCAAATAGTTCTTAGTCTGTCTCGTGGGGTGGTGGTCCATGCTGAGACACAAGCTAAGGTGACTTGGTACGGCTGCCCCTCCCTCCACTGAGTGTCGGTTAAGATGTGAGCACACAGTTGTCCTGTCCCCAGCATGAGAGCCTTGTCTTAGAAATTGTATCTGGGGGCCAAGCAGGACATAGAATAAGGATCTCCAAATACCTCCCCAAAGGAACTGACTTCATTTGCAACAAGATATGGGGAAGTTCAAGCCAAAGGGGCCTTGCAAACACAGAGGTGGTGTGGTAAAAAAACAATTTGGAGATTGAGAGATTCATTGGAAGTATATGTTAAACTACAGGCAACTAGTTTGCTGCAGAGAAACAGGGAAAAAGATAGCTGGGAAGAACCCTCATGGCACCAGAAAAAAATCTCTATCATTGACCTCAGCAATTATCCCCTGAAAGCAAGCAGAAGTGATTGGATCAGTCTGTAAGCAACTGAGACTCCGGAGCAGCACTGATAGCAATAGCGTGCCCAGTAGGTAAGTAAAGGCACTTAACAGCCGGGTGTGGTCAGGGAAAAAGAAAGTCAAAGACAGTCTGCCAAAACCATTGTCATCCCAGGGTGACTGGCTATACCCCAGACTGTGATCCCCGAGGAGAAATACAAGAAGTTTCACACTACAGAGTGACTTCACTGAGATAATGTAACCAGCCATTAAACACGTAACAAGCAAACAACAATAACAGTCCTCAAAAGAAGGTGGACTAATATCCAGAGTTGCCGTAGTATGTAATCTAAAAATGTCCAGTTTCCAGCAAAAAATTACAAAACACGCAGAGAAGCAGGAAAGCATGGCCCTTAAACTGGAAAATAAATAGCAAAAACACTGCTTTTGAGAGTGACTGGATATCAGGTTTAACAAAAACTTTTATGTAGCCATTATAAATATGCTCACAGAACTAAAGGAAACTGTAATTACAGAAGTTAAAGAAGGTATGATGAAATATCGCATCAAATAGAGACTATCAATAAAGAGAAATTACAAAAAAAGGGGTGCCTGGGTGGCGCAGTCGTTAAGCGTCTGCCTTCGGCTCAGGGCGTGATCCCAGCGTTCTGGGATCGAGCCCCACATCAGGCTTCTCTGCTATGAGCCTGCTTCTTCCTCTCCCACTCCCCCTGCTTGTGTTCCCTCTCTCGCTGGCTGTCTCTATCTCTGTCGAATAAATAAATAAAATCTTTAAAAAAAAAAAAGAAATTACAAAAAAAGAACAAAATGCAAATTCTGGACTTAAAAAGTGTAATAACATAAATGACAGTTTTACAAAATGGATTCACAGTGGATTCGAGCTGACAGAAGAAAGAATAAGTGAATTCAGATTCATAGGGATTTTGCAATCCAAGGTTAGAAGAAAAAAAGGAAAGAGAGAAACAGGCTCAAGAAATGTGGGACACTATTAAACTCACCAACATACATGTAATGGGAGTAGAAAAAGGAGGAGAGAGAGAAGCAGAAAAAAATAATGAAACAATGACTGAAACATCCCAACTGTGAAGAAAACTTTATCCATTCAAGAGGCTCAATGAACTCATAGTGCAATAAATCTAAAGAAATCCGCAAACGGACACATCATAGTGCAAATGCTGAAAGCTGAAAGCAAGGAGAAAATCTTGACGGCAGCAAGAGAAAAAGGACTCATCACTTACAAGGAACCCCAATCAGATTAACAGCTAACTTTTCATCAGAAGCCATGGAGGCCAGAGGCAGTGAGATGACATATTTAAAGTGCTCAAAGAAAAACAACCGTGAACCAAGAACTCTTTATCCGGCAAAGCTCTCTTTCAAAAATGGAGGCAAAATAGAGACATTTCCTGATGAACAAGAATTGAGAGAATTTATTGCTAGCAACCTCATTTTACAGATACTAAAGGAAGTTGTTCAGATAAAAACAAGTAACCCAAGATAATAATTTGAATCCAGGGGCGCCTGGGTGGCTCAGTCGTTAAGCGTCTGCCTTCGGCTCAGGGCGTGATCCCGGCGTTCTGGGATCGAGCCCCACATCAGGCTCTTCCGCTGGGAGCCTGCTTCTTCCTCTCCCACTCCCCTGCTGTGTTCCCTCTCTCGCTGGCTGTCTCTCTGTCAAAATAAATAAATAAAATCTTAAAAATAAAATTTGAATCCGTAAGAAAAAGCAAAACAAACTACCGGTAAAGGTAATTAATTGTAAAAGACAGTATGCATGCATATTCTTTCCTTCTTCTCTTAATTGATTAAAAAAGCAATTGTGTAAGACAGTATGTATGTAATATATTGTTGGAACTGTAACACATAGAAATGTCATGTATTTGCCAATAGCAGCACAAAAGAGCCGGGTTGGAACAAAACTGTATTGGACTAAGGAAAGACTCCAGATGGTAACCCAAATCTACAGGAACGAATGAAGAGAACCAGGGGAAAAAAAGGCTAATATAACCAAAGCTCTAAATATATACTTATCCTCAGTTCTTCTCTTAGCTTCCTTAAGAGACATAGAACTATAAAAACTCATAGTTATAACAATGCATTGTTTTGCTGTTTAACATTTATGGATGTAATTTGTATAAGATAATATAACCCAAGAAAGGGAAAAGGGAAATGGAGTGATAGGCGAAGAACATTTCCGTATCTTACTGGAATTAAGTTCTTATAAATCTGAAGCTGATTCTGAGAAATTAAGATGTATTTAGTAAGCTCGAGAGCAACCACCAAGGAAATCGTTGTTAAGATACATTGAAAAAAATCACTAATAAAGTTAAAACACTTCCTTTATGTAAGAAGAGTTTTATTGAGAAGAGTCTGTGCGTGTGATTGTGGCAGCGAGGCTTGTGGTGGGTCTGAAATCCATAAGTCAGGGAGAACAGGATGGAAATTCTTGGGCTGAAGCTGGCATTGTAGTCCACAGGTAGAATTTCTTCTTCCTCACGCAACCTCAGTTCTGCTTTTTCCAGCCTTTTCACTGATTAGACCAGGCCCACCTGATTATGGCGGACAGTGTCCTTTACTTAAAATCAATTGACTATGGATGTTAATCACATCTACGAAATACCTTCACATCAACACTTAGATGAGTGTTGAATCAAATACCCGGGGACTACGGCCTATAGCCAAGTTGATACATGAAACTGACCGTCACGCTTCCCACATAAACTCCTCCTGCCTGAATTTTTGCTTTCGAGTCAGCTTTTGGAGTAACCCAAACTAAGCTCCCCCCTATACCGCTCTCTTCCTTGGTTCAGCATGGCATGCTCTTCCCCACCCCAAGGGAGCAGAGTTCATTTTGAACACCAGGAATTCCCGTGACAGCCCATGCTCTCAAAACCCTGTGGCTTGTTGGGTTTTCTCATCCAGAATGTTATACGTTTGGAGATTGTGTCAGCTCTCTCTTGGATGGTGTTTGCTCATGCAAGGCCAAGTTTGACACATTATTTTGGCTGCCACAACCCCCTGTATCCATAAGCCAGTGTTTTCTGTCGTCACCTTTGCTAAGCGTCCCAGGACCCAAATAAATACCGCATCCCCTGAGTAGTATTTAAAGCTGTCTTAAGAAGGTATTCATAGGAAGGTTCCTGATTTAAAATTTTTTTCCCATTTCCCCTGAGTCCAGCTTTGAATATTTTCACTACAAAGCCTAACTCAGGACAGAAAAATAGCAGATAAACATTGCCATATGTTTTTTAAGCCATGTACAATTTTTTTTTTTTTTGGAGTGAACTGATACTACTCTAAAAGCTTCAGATGGGGATCTCTTATCATTTATAGTTATTAAAAACAGAAGGAAGCAATTGGGCTAGGGAGGCTCCATCCTTTCCTCTAAGACTTTTATAATTTCTACTGGAAAAACGCAGCCGGAACCTAAGGACTCTGGGAAGTGCATGCAGGGCAGGAGCCAGGAAAACACTGATTATCTCTATTTAGAATAACAAGAGCTGAGACTTATTATCGGCTTCTGCTTGCTAGACACTGTGTAAGTGCTTTGCATGCTGAATCTCATTTGATTTTCTAAACCACCCTGTGAGATGGGTGCTGTTTTTGCCCCAGTTTCAAGATGAGGAGATGGAGACCCAAAAAAGCCAAAACGTTTGTGAACAGTCCGATGGGTCTAAGTGGCAAAGCTGGACTTGAACTCTTTCCTTGTCCGGTAAGAGTGTGCACATGGAACCACTGTCCTGTGTTGTTACTTCTGATTAGTTCCTAATGCCACCCGTGAAAATGACATGGGCCATTCCTAACTCCCTGCGGGTCCTGGGGCTGGTCTTGTTTGCATGTTTGTGTCTCAGTGCTGGTGTTTAAAGTCAAGTTGCCAGGCTGTCATGGAAGAGGAGTAAGATTTGGAGGGAATGGTGAAAATGCGAAGCTGTATTCCCGCAGGGGAAAAAAAGAACACCTCGATTTCCCGATCACTTGCACCATGTCGTTAAAGGGAAATAACCTTTGTGACATGGAAACAATGTTGCTTAAGACATGGACTTGTCCTCCTACATTTAGTTAAATGATTAATTTTCTTCGTATTAACTTAAAATGAGCCCATTTAAAAGAGTACTTTTTTCCTTGAAAGCATTGCTCATTATGCTATCATTTTAAGTAATTAAATCAGAATAAATGGCTCTGTGAAGCTATTTTAATGTAACATCTAATTATATCTGACCTAGACTGTGAACTATAATCATTAAGTACATGAACTGTGTAATGTTCTGCACGTTCTTTAATAATTTATACGGCAGGATTCAGCTGCATGGAGCCGTAAGCGGGAACTGCATCGTTCATGACACCTGTTATCTGCCTGGGATGGCAGAGGTGGCCAGTCTGCTGCTGTCCCCAGCTCAGTGAACTTCTCTCTCTCTCTGAATGCTCAACTCCCAGTGGGGGGAAATCGTGTTTATATTTTGGGTGCACATTAATTATTTTGACAAGAAACTCACAACAAATCGATGAAGCGGATAGCATTTACACACGTTTGGCAGTCGAAATGTTTTCTGAGCCTGACAAAGGTGGCCTTGCCAGGGAAATCACCTCACCCAAAGAGTTGATTCTGTAGCTCAGAAGAGGTCTGGCCCACCAGAGTCATGCTCTGGTTGTTACTGGAAGGGCCTCTCTGTGTTTGCATTTGCGACTTTAAGTCTCGAACTTGGACAGGGGAATGTGTTCTTGGCTTCAGTTCAAGAGAAGACCTCTCCAAAACCAGGAGGGATGTTTCAACCAAATTTGGAAAGACACGTCAGTGTGACAGTTTTTGTTTTTAAATTTGTGAGCGAGGAAAAATTTTTTCTGAATCCATGGCTGTTACTAAAATTAGTTTCAAGTTTGGATCCTTTGTTTTCTCCTTCTTCTTTTTTGCATGTATCATTCTTATCCAGATATTGTAATATTTTTTTTCTTTTTTAAAATACGCAAGTATGTCATGTTTTGGGAAACAAAGATGTTTATTTCCATTGCCTCTTCTTAGGGGAGAGTGGAAAACAAAAGATTTGGGTTTCTAAAGCGGAATACAAACCCACTATTTCTTCTCTGCAAGTCTGAAAAGTTTTGGAAACCGAAAGGTCTTTCATTACTCATTTGATGTTCAAACCTGCCCTGACCTCCAATCATTTTGGCTAAAGCTGATCTGTACTGACCAATGTTGTTGGTTAATCTATGTGGTTGACCCCCGCCCCTGTTGATATTCACACGTCCCACCGGGGAGGTGTTGATTTGGTTGATAATCACCTGCTGCTGTAGACCCACTCGGGGTATCACATAGTACACTGCATACCTGAGAAGTTCTGATTCTTTAAACACTTCTGGATTCCAGGGTTTTAGAGAGGAGCTATAAGCTTGGAATAATGATGGTAGTAATAACTATCATTTGTTAAACCTCACTATGTCCCAGACCCTTTGCATGTGCTGTCCCTTTTAATCTTAATGGTCACTCATTTTATAGATTATTTCCTCTTAGCAAGTTAGAAAACTGAAATTCAGAGAAGTGACTTGCGCAGGGACCCACGGCTACTTGTTTGTCAACTGAATATTCTTCTGCGTAGATGAAGCATTATTGTAACATTCTGTTTTTCTGGCTGGATACACAGAGTTTGGGGATTATTCAGAGTGTGTAGCAGAGAGGAGACCAAGGACTCCAAACTGTTAGTTATTTGTACTTTATCTTGTGTCACCCCCAGAGCATTACAAACAGTGCTCACAGCTAGTGGTCGAGGAGTGTTTTCAACACACAGAGTGTGAACTGTGGGTTTTTACTCATTTTATCCTCACAACAATTCTATAAGATAGGAACTATGATCTTCCCCCTCCCACCCCATTTTACAGCTGGAAAACTGAGCCTGAGAAAGGTTATTTAATGCTTGGAGGTCACACAACCCTGAAGTGGCCAGGCTGAGATTGGAGGCTGTTCTTCATGATATCTGGACCAGACAACCAACCACCTCTCTGCCAGCTCACTCTCAAGCTTCGAAGTGTTATTATTCACCAAGATACGGGGAGAGAATTAAATCACAGCCAATGTAACACACAGCGAAAACACTTTCCAACGGCAGGCCCATAAATCTGAAAATCTCCCAACTCAGTTGTGGAGCCAGCCCCCCAAGAGGGGCCTCATTCCTTTCTGGGCTGGTGACTGAAGATCAACCCCCGAGAATCTGGCCGTCTAGCTAGCATGAGAGTCATGGCGGGTGGAATGGACGCATCGCAGACCATTCCTGGTCTTCTCCCTTGTCTCAGAATCTCAGGTCACTTTCACGAAGGTAGCCTCTGGTTGCTATATGAAATCAACAGATGGTTCCTTGAGTTACTGCCAGGTACCGGGTCCTTTCTGAGGGGACAGAGACAGACCTGCGAACAAATCAAAGTCTCTGCTCTCAGCAAGCTTAAGTTCTAGTAGCAGGAGGGACAGTCCTTAAGAAAATAAAGTAAAATATAGTATGCGAAGTGACTGCTCATGGGTATGGGCTTCTTTCTGCGGTGATGGAAATATTCTGGAGCTGGGCAGTGGGGACAGTTATACAACCTCAGGAATATACTAAAACCAGCTGAATTGCACATGTGAAGTGGGTGAATTTTATAGCATGTGATTTATAGCTCAATAAAAGCAGTATCTTAAGACGCAATATATTGAGAGATAAGATGAGAAATAAAGCAAGATGAAGAGCCAGAAAGTGATGGAGAGGTTCTGTGTAGAGGGCAGAATGGTCAGGGAAGCGGTAGAAGATGCTGTGTGTGATACCCTCTCACCTCCTGTCCGTCTGTCTCGGATTCACTGGGGCAGCTGTTGTCCCTGCTGGCAGCTCCCTACCTCTAGCACCTGCATCACTGATTCGGTGCCCAAACGCCTTCTGTCCTATCATGGACTATGCCTGTGTGAGCAGGTGCAGTTGCGATGACTAAGCAGCAGGGCAATATTATGGGCTGAATTGTGTCCTTCTCATCCCCAAATTCATATTTTGAAACCCTAACTCCCAGTACCTTAGAATATGACTGTATAGGGGGACCTGGGTGGCTCAGTCGGTTAAGTGTCTGCCTTCAGCTTGGGTCGTGATCCCAGGGTCCTGGGATCGAGTCTTGCATCAGGCTCCCTGCTCAGCGGGGAGCCTGTGTCTCCCTCTCCCTCTGCCTGCCTCTCCCCCTGCTTGTGCTCTCTCTCTCTCTCTCTGTCAAATGAATAAATAAAATCTTAAAAAAAAGAATATGGCTGTATTTGGAGACAGGGTCCTTTAAGAAGTGAGTAAGTTAAAATCAGCCTGTTAGGCAATCTGTTTGACATCCTTAGAAGAAGAGGACATGAGGACACACAGAGAGGCACCAGGGTGGGTGTTCACAGAGGAAACCCCATGTGAGCTCGCAGGGAGAAGGAGGCCATCTGCAAACCAAGGAGAGGGACCTCTGGAGAAACCAACCCCGCCGACAGCTTAGTTGCAGACTTGTGGCATCCACAATAGTGAGAAGTAAATTCCTGTCGTTAAAGACTCTCAGTCTATGGTATTTTTGCTACAGCAGCCTGAACTGACTACGACCATCGCCAAACCCACAACCCTCACTCGTGGTGTCAAGAGTAATACACCGTGAGGAAGGCACAACTAGCCGTTGGCAGCTTGAGACGGAAAGGGGGCCACGAGGTGGGGCATGACTGCACCCTTTGAAGAAGCCAGAAAATACAAGGAAACAGATTCTCCCGTGGAGCCTCAAGAAGGAACGTGGCTCTGACGTCACCCAGATTTTAGCCCAGAGAGGCCCATTTTAGATCGCTGACTCCTAGAAATGTAAGATAATAATGCTGAGCTGGTTTGTTGTGGTGGTTGGCTTAAAGCAACACCAATCATTTTGTTCTCTCTCATGGTTGCTGTGGGTGCGGAACTCAGGAAGGGTTTGGCTGGGTGGTTCTGGGTCAGGAAACTTAGACAGTGGCAAACAAATGATGATTGGAGCAGAGCAGCCAGGGCTGGCTAGGCATCTCTCTGTCCTCGAGCAGACTCAGGGTCTCTCCACGCATTCTAGTTTGGGCTTCCTTCCAACATGGCGGCCTTGGGGCTGTTGGATTGCTTACATGGTAGCAGGAGGTGTCAAGACTAAGCGTTCTAGCAAGAAAGGAACTGCATTGTATTCTTGAATCCTATGGTGTCACCTCTACACCGTTGGTTCCAAGCTTACCCAGAATTCAAGGGGAAGGGATTCAGACACTGTGTCTTAATAGTAAAGTAGTAAGATTCTCACATATGAGTTGTTTTCAGCAGCGAAGTTACAGTGACTTGTTACAGCAGCAGTCAGAAGCTCATACATGTGGTTTGTGCTGCGACTGCTCAGCACTGCTGCGGGAGCATGCAAACAGTCTCAGACAATATGTAAATGAATGGGCTTGGCTGTGTTCCAATAAAACTTTATTTATAGACACAGGTGGTGGGCTGAATTTGGCCTGCTGCCTATAGTTTGCCGCTACGGGCATTATAAGCTCGCTACAAGAGAGTACTAAAGGAAGAGCTGGATCTTTACATATTAGCATGGACCTATCTCCAAGATACCGTTAAGGAGAAAAGGAATGGTGCAGGAGACTCTGTTTATTCCCATTTGTAAAGAAAACAGAGAAACAGACACAGACTCACAGAAATGCATATATGCACAGGCACATGCATATGTAAGTTCATTTCCAGTGGCTCTTCCGAAGAACAGGACCGCGGGTCTGGCTGGGAGAAAGGTTTATGTTTATTATATACTTTTGTACTATTTGAATCTTGGAGTTTGAACCATATGTATACATCTTTTTTCTATTAAATAATTTTTTTAAATGTTTACAAAGCACTTATTCAAAAGCAGCATAAGCACTGTGCCAAACGTCCGTTGTGATTTCACTTGGACAGCACTTACGAAAGCTTTTACTTGAAGTCTAGTCGAGGTACTGGAAGTCACACATATTCTAAGTGTGCAAGTTGAGGAATTTTTATAAAGTAAACACACCTGTGCCCCCAGTGCTCCATGGGAGAAGCAGAACATGCTGGCGTGCTAGCAGTCCCTCCTGCTCTCAGATTAACAGTACCTGGGAATAACCCCCCTCAAAGGCCAGCAGGAGAAATGAGCTTTGCTGGTTTTCATACTTGACCTAAATGGAATCCTATAGTATCTACACTTGTTTTGTGTCTTGTTTTTTCACACAATTTTATGTTTGTGAGCCTAAGTCTTATTGTGCGTGTGCATGTGTGTGTGTGTGTGCATGTGTGTGCACAGTTACAGATGGTCATTCTCACCTCTGTAGCATTCTGTTGTGTGAATACACCACACTGTATTTATCTTTTTCCCTCTGATAGACATGAGGTAGTTCCCACAGCAGGACTGTAATGAACGGTGCTACGTGCCATTTTTATTGTCTTGCCCCTGTTTGATCCCCCTTTAAGAATTCTTCGCCTCCTCCATCGTTCCAACGATGCTCCACTTTCTCTTCTGAGATCTTTATCTTTTATCTTTTGTATTTAGGTCTGTCATCCATTTGGAATTAAGGAAAGGATAAGATATTTTTTCCCCCATAGAAATAGCCAGTTGACCCAACGGTCTCTACTGAAAAGACCATTCTTTCCTGACTGCATTGCAGTGTCCTGGACATGATTTTTAAATTATTTCAGAAAGTAACAAAAAAATCTAGGATATCTGGCTGGTAGTGTGCTAGGGGCAGGGACACCAATACTCCCTCTTAAACAAAAATGTGTGTGTGGGTGTGTGTGTGGGTGTACGTATCTGTTAGGTATATGTGTGTTTATGCAGGGATGTGTGCGTGTGTTAGGTGCGTGTGTGGTATGTGTGTGCACAATTGTGTGCACGTATTAGATACGTGTGTATAATAGGTGTGTGTATGCATTAGGGGTGTATGTGTGTTTCGTATGTGTGTGCATGTATAGGTGTGTGTGTATCAGGAGTGTGTGTGTGGGGATGTGCACATGCAGTTAAGGGCTCCTATGTGGCAGTTCTGCTCGGGTCACCAGTAGAGAGTTTCAGGCCTGGGGGAGGAAGGGGATTGGAATCCAGTGATAACAATAAGTGGGGCAAAGGGCAAGGGACTGGTGTTTGGAATGAGGATTTAAGCTTAAGAGCCTAGCTGGCTACACAAGAGAATTGACGCTGAGGAGCCAAAGTTAGGTTTTGGGGTTCTCAAAAATGGGGGTTCCTCTCAGAGAGACTTGAGGTGGCTGCTCCATTGGGGGCTGGAGTGCCAGCGGGGAGTGAGAGGGCAGACAGAGCTGAGGAATCCTGTGGTTCTGGTCGACCAGTCCTCCAGAGGGAAAGAAAGACCATGGATTGTCTCCCTGTTCAGCAGGCTAGCATGTGGGTAATCTTGTCACTAAACTAGAAGCCCGCTTTTAGCTCCAAAAAATATATTTTTTAGTTTCAATGGGTGAATTTTCTCCACATCTACTTAAATAATACAAATTCTGCCACCCAATTTTTCTAAATGTCTGTCTTCTGTGTAATTTTTATGTCATGCCATCGAGACTGCTGCTTGAGATACTTCAGCGGATAAATTATTCTCTACTCCACTTCTGCAAAAAATTACACTCTTTGATGTGAAAATTATATGCACTTAGAGATATGCTAATACGAAAATGATTTGAGAAGTGTAGAAGAAGGGGTAGCAGCTGACTCGGAGGCCGCTATAGTCGTTTGCACCTGCACCGGGCGATTCCTGAAGGCGAGTGAGATCTTGCCAGCTCTTCTCGGCCCAAAGTGGCTTTTAGTTTCAAAAGCCATTGATTTCTTGAAATCTGATGGGGGGATTTTTATGCAAAATATGACCATTTTTAAATATTAAGCGGCTGGGAGTTACTAGTGGAGATTAGCATGGTATTAGGGAAACTTTCATTCATCCATTCGTGCACGAATTCAACGACTATTTATGGAACACCCCGTGCTAGATATTCAGCAGAGAATAAAACAGATGGTGTATCTGCCCTCTTGGAGTTGTCGGAATTTAAGACAGGGAAGGTCTGTGGGCAAGGAACACTTGAAGCCTACTCTAGACGAGACCGTTGCTACTCGAGCTGCGGTCAGGGGTGCGTCCTTGGCAAGATGGTCAGAAATGCAGCATCTCAGGCACCTGCCCCTCCAGGTTTAGTGAATGAGAATTTGCATTTTAATAAAACCTCAGGTGACTCATAGTCACGTTCACCCTTGGCTACTCATTAGAATCATCTGGGGAGCTCAAAAAAGTTCTGCAGCCCAGAATGGCCTCCAAGCCAGTCAAACCAGAACCTCTGGGGATGGGACTCAGGCGTCTGTAGAAAACCAGTGCTCCTGGGGTCCCTAGTCAGTTCCTGGGGGCAGGATCCAGGAATCTATTCATGACAAGCCACGCAGACAAAAGCCAGTGGGTAAGCGCTCAGTGAGAACCCCTTGAGAGAGGAGGCCTTGAAGAGTTTTGGCGTGGTAGAAGGAGAAAGTGGGAGATGGAGCGGAAAGGGGGGCTCAGTTTGGGAAGATGGGGGGAGTCCTGAATCTCATAGCTTTATAACTTTTCTTTTCTTTTCTTTCTTTCTTTCTTTCTTTCTTTCTTTCTTTCTTTTTTTTAAAGATTTTATTTATTTGAGAGAGAGAGAGCGAGCGAGTACACACGAGTGGGCAGGGGGAGGGTCAGAGACAGAGGGAGAAGCAGGCTCCTCTCTGAGCAGGAAGTCTGATGCCAAGCTCCATCCCAGGACCCCAAGATCATGACCTGAGCCAAAAGCAGATGCTTAACTGACTGAGGCACTCAGGCGCCCCTATAGCTTTCCTTTTCGTTTTTTAAACTTTTAATACTGACATTCAGACTTACAGAAAAGTTGCAAGAACACTAGGAAGAGCTACCTCATACTTTCCACTTCCCAACCTCAATGTTTACATAGTATCACAGTTGTGCTGAGTGTACGCTCTCTAAGTGTGTGTGCTCCTTCGCTCTCTCTCCCTGTACACACACACACACACACACACACGCGCGCATACATTTCCCCACGTCCCAAACCATTGAGTGTAAGTTGCAAACATGATTCACTTTTATTTTAGTATGAATTTCTAAAAACAAAGACATTCTCTTATATAATCACCATACAATGATCAAAACCAGGCAATGAATGCTGAAATAATACTGTTATCTAATCTACAGACTATATGCAGATTTTATCAATTGTCTCAATGCTGCAAAAGGAACCCCAAATCATATGTTGCATTCGGCTCTTGTGCCTCTTTCTCAGGTCTTCTTTAATCTGAAGAGTTCCTCACTCTTCTCTGTTTCATGACACTGGCATCTCTGAAGTGTACGAGGCAGTTTTTTTTATAAAGTCTGCCTCAAGTTGGGTTTGTCTGATGTGTCCTCGTGAATGAACTCAGGTTACGCACGTTTGGCGGGACACCGCCGAGGAGAGGCTATATCCTTGGCACATCACATCCAGATGTCCTTGGCATTGCCCTGTCGCATTACTGGTGATGTTAACCTTGATGATGTAAAATGCTCTCTGCCAGGTTTCACCACTGCGCAGTTTCCTTTTACCCTTTGCAGTTAATTATATTGTCATGAGATACATTGGGATTGTGTAAATACTGTTACTCCTCAAACTTTTACCCACTGGTGTTAGCATCCCTTGATTCTTGACGGAATCCGTTATCATAATGTTGGTTGTCAAATGGTCGTTTTCTAATTTCATCATTCCTTTGCTGTTTTTACTAGTTGGCTTTATTCACAATAAGGAAAAGCTTTTGCTTCTCCCCTCTTATTTATTTATTTATTTATTTATTTATTTATTTATTTATTTACATAAGGTCACAGATTCTTAGTGTATTTCACGTGTTAACACTTGTTTGCTATTTAATGTTCAAATTGTCCCAGATTTGGCCAGTGGGAGCCCAGCCACCTGACTCCTGTGTTCTGTGGACATGTCCCCATGAGTCTTGAGGACTTCCTTACTCTCCAAGACAGTAAGATCTTCCAGGCTTGGGTCTTTCTTTATTCCCATCGAAATAAGTTGCAGCCAACATCTCCTAGGAGGGTTATCACAGTTTAACACTGACCTGAAGGAAGGAAGAGAATTTTCATGAACCATATTTGTAGGATGATCCCCACTGGGATTTTAGAATATATAAGAGTGCCACACTTGACTCTCAGTAATGGATGTTTTCCTGGAATGGTGTGCGAAAGAGGAGTTTGAGAGGGATCCAATTCTGTTTAGAATAATACAGTTGTCTACACCTAACTCTAACATTTTTTAGAAAAGATTTTATTTATTTATTTGAGAGAGAGAGAGAGAGCGAGAGCATACTTGTGCACACACGCCAGTGAAGGGGGTGGTGCAAAAGCGAGCAGGACAGAAGGGAAGAGGAAAAGGGAAAGAATCCGGAGCAGACTCTGTGTTGAGTGTAGAGCCCGGCCTGGAGCCCCACATGGGGCTTGATCTCATGACCCTGAGATCATGACCTGAGTGGAAACCAGGAGTTGGACACTCAACCGACTGAGCCACCAAGGTACCCCTAACTCTAACATTTTTAAAGCAAGTTTTGTTTACGTCCGTAAGTTTCCATAAAATTTTAACTTAGTTCTCATGGCAACAGCAACTTTTATTGTCATTTCAGTGTTTGAAATGAGTCCTCACCAGTAATACTCTCTTAACAAATAATGTGGTGTTCAAATGGGCTCTTAAAAATAGATTTAGTATTCATCCCCTGAGAGAGAGTGTTCTCTTGAATAGTAACTGTGTATTTTCTTGATTCCAGAACTTTCCCTAGAGCAGAAGTGGTCATCTGAGGGTGATTTTTGCCCCCAGGGGACCTCTGATAGGGTTTGGGGACATTTTTGGTTGTCACAACAGGAAGGGGAGAGGTTGCTATTGGCAACAGGGGAGGGGAGGGTTGCTAATGGGCAGAGACCAGGGATGCTGCTGAGCACCCTACAGTGAACAGGACAGCCCCCCCAAACCAAGACTTTTGTCCCCTGAAAATGTCAGTAGTGCTGATTTGCTGAACCCTCCTCCGGAGGAATGCACCCATGCCTGCCAAGGTGTGCTTTATAAAACGCTAATCCCCAGTAGCGCACACTCAGAAAGGATCTGAGCTTCTTTGGAAAGTGTTGCGTCGTGTGGCTCAATCTTGGGGATTCACAAATACACCCGAATGTATGAAAGGCCCCGAGAAGACCTGAAGTCAAACAATGAAAACATGAAGGAACTTTGTTATTTGAATCAACTAAGTCATTCCTAATGAGCTGGCCTCTGGGACCCGTTATTTGTGGAAGGCGTTGTGAAATCCTGAACGAGTCTCTCCTCTAGAAAGATGCACATGTCTGCTTTTTACTGAGTTTAATGAATCTGGCCTGTGGCCTCAGATAGCAGGGAGAAACGAGGGGTGGGGAACATCCCTAAATTCTCTATTCCCAGTAGATCTGGTGGTCAGTGATTGAACTGCTTTCTATCTCTCTCATGCAGATTGAGAGGAGATCTCAGTAGCACCATTGAGATGTTTTTAAGAGCAATGGTGTTCTCTTCTCCCATTACCCACAGGTTTTAGTTACAAATTGTTATGGGCTAAGTTGTGTCTCCCCTGTCCCCTCCCGCCTCCCCCCACCTCCAGTTCCTATGTAGAAGCCCTAACCCCCACTGTGACTATATTTGGACATAGAGCTCTAAGGAGGTAATTAAGGTTCAAGGAGGTCCTAGGGTGGGGCCCTAATCCCATAGGATTGGTGTCCTTCTGAGACGGAGAAGAGACACCAGAGATGTCTCTCTTTCTGCACGTGGGTATGGAGGAAAGGCCACGCGAGGACGCGGTGAGAAGGTGGTCACCTCCCGAAAACAGCCCTGCTGGCGCTTTGACCTTAGACTCCCAGCCTCCAGAACTATGAGAAAAGAAACACCTGTTGTGGGAGTCACCCTGTCTGTGGTTTTCGCTGTGGCAGCCTGAGCAGACTGAGACACGAATAAATAGTGAGGAAACTCTGTTGTAAGTTTAAATCCACAAAGGCGTGCATTTTTTAAGATGGGTGATTATTTTCATATTTGCATTTCAACTTTTGAATCTGTCTAATCAGGTTACAGATAGACACAAAGAAACATGATTAATTTGAACCGGCCCATGGCCCATCTCTGTTCTAGACCTTATTGGACACATTGAATAACTTGTTCAAGTTTACTTTTAGTTTTCTATGTGTGACAGAGGCTGCTGGTTGCCGTCCAATATCCATTCTCCCCTTCTGAGTAACGAAACCCCAGTTCTAGTTGAGGTGGCAATGTACCCAAAAAAGGGCATCATTTCAGTTTTACTTATAGTTAGGGGGTAGAGATGACGGTGACATGTTTGGGACTTTGGGGGAAGACTATCAAAAAGGTTGATACACTTGGAAGGTACACTCCTTGGTCTTTCTTTTCATCATGCACTGCTGGTCTGGAATACTCTGGTGGAAGCTGGGGCTCCAAGAGCCATCCTGGGCCCTAACATGACTCCAAGGACAGAAGCGACTCACTGTGAGTTTGGCAAAACCGAAAGATAGGAGCCTGCATGCCTGATAATAGCTTGGAGACACCATGGTAACACTAAATTATCTGAACCCGATTTCTCTTATTGATAAGTGAGAAAAAAAAATTCTACTTGTTTCTACTGTGATTTTGGGCACATATGCGTTTTCAGTTTTTAACATATACGGTTAATGATTTTCCCACTTTGCATTTAATACATATGTGTACACGCTCAATACAGATAGCCCTTGAATTAGAACATCTGTAGAGAACAATGTTCCCCTTTAGAAAAGCATGTACTTTCCCCTGAAGAGAATTTATTTGCAATGAATACCTTCCCACAAGAGGTATTTTGCTGCTGGCAGAGGGAATGAGTTCCTTCGAAAACGGTACAGGTTTTCTTCTGCTTACCTCATATACATTCCAAAATAAATGAGTATTTGAAAATTTAGTGCATGCCAAAGGATCGGTACCATATGCCCCTGTCCAGAATAAAGGGGTTCAGTGCCTTTCCTTATCTGAGTGTTGAATTGGGCTCCTCACCTCCTGGCCAGCCTCCTCCATTTAGGGGACCACCTGACCAGGACAAATCAGGTCTACGCGTAGCTGGCCTCTGGCCCATCACAGCAGAGCCTTACAAGCATCTGCACTCACAGAGACACATTTCCCCTCTTCTAGAAGATTTAAGTTATGGGGACTCCAAAGCTAAATGAAGGGTTAGGAGAAGGAAGGCAATGTGTCCTGCTAAATGAGAGCTTTGTCCTGCGCTCCCTTGGGACATAATCGATGAATTCAGGGTAAAGATGAGTATTACCTCGCTTTTAAGAGTTCTCCCTCCCTCCCTCCCTCCCTTCTGCTCATGTAGAATGACAGGGGTCAACATTTACTGTGCATTTATTCTAGTGTATGTGGTCCATATCCTCTACTCATTTTATCTGTAGGTGCCATTATTAATATCCCCAATTTGTAAAGGGGCAAAACAAGGCTTATTTTTCAAACATTATGGAAAGTGACATCTCTGAAGACCCTATTTCCAGACAAGGTCATATTCCTAAGCCCTGGGTGGACATGAGTTTGTAGGGGACACTCTTCAACTCACCCGAGTGCTCACATGTTTAAATATTGGGGCATGCTGTCTTCTATCAAAGCCATGCCCATGCAGTGTTTAGTTCTGATTATGAGTGTGTGTGTGTGTGTGTGTGCATGTGTGTGTATTCCCCGGGAGAAAAAGTTCATGTAGAATGTTTAATGTTTCTCTAAGCACAAATTCTCTCTTAAGAGACTAAGATGTATTCTCGTTAACAGGCGTGAGGACAAGCCCAGCCCATCTGGCTTTTACTGGGTGTCCCTGCTCCATCTATCAGAGCTGCCTGTGTCCAGAAGGCTGTTTTCATGCATTTTTATGGCTGCTGGAGACTCCATTAAAGGCACGTTCAATCAGCAACCTGACAGTGACAGAGCCCAGTTGCTCACCAATTCTCTCTCTTGAAATTTATAGAGATCATAAAAGACTCGTAGGAAATCCTTTGGCCTCGGCATTTGGGTTGCAAAGTGTCTCCTTTAGACGTCCAAGTGCCACGGAAGACCACTTAGACACTTGTTTTTTGTGTTTCCTGGGGTTAGGTTCCTACAGCCAGCCTTCCCACCCAGCCCCTGGGCCTCAGGCTTGAGAATGAGGGAGCCTCATTAGAAGGAACAAAAATTGTGCTTCTTCGCCTATTTTTTTCCCTTTTCTACTTTCCCACAGACTGTGAGCTCTAGCAGCAAGGCCCTGACTTTGCTGCAGTTTACATCATAGCCATCCCCCTATTTTACTGCATGGAAATAACCTGAGTTGGGCCATTTGCAATTGTGGCCCCCAAGCCAGGGGTGGGTCTGACACTCCTGGACAAATCGGATGGCTTTCTGGCACTTGTGTTGGAACTATTAAAAAGCTCCCTTTCCAGGGGACTGTGCTGGGCATTTTGCCTTCCTTAACTTTCCTCTCCTCTTGTCTGTATTCCAGGGGGCTGGCCCCTGCAGGCGACATTTCTCAGGCACCCTGGCCACCCTTCCCGCTGGGTCAGGCCAATTGAAGGCACTGGGGAAGACTCCCTAAAAGTAGGGAGAGGCCAGAGTAGTTCTCCCTCTCTCTCCCTGTCCTGGGCAGTGTGTCCAGCAGCAGCTGCAGCTCCTCTGTGCCTCTGGTCCCCATCAGGCTGGTCCCCAGCTCCTGGGCTCCAGTTATATCATCCTGGTCTCTTTGTCTCTCTGATAGAAGGGAGGCGGGGACTTCCTACTGTGGCTAAGGTCCAGATTTGTCAACATCCCTGGGTTGTCTTCTCAGCAACTCCATCACCACTGTAACCAATTCCCTGCATTAAATTTTCTCCAATATAAATATCCAAAATGGTTTCTGTTTTTAAGTGTGATGTAAGAGAGAAGTAATCTGAAACTGCAGCAGGCCACCACATGGGAAGAGTTAGACTGAGAATGACACTAATAGGGAGAAAAGCAGGGTTCAGAGGAGAAAAATAGAGGAAGAAAGACTGAGTCCTAATGATGTGTGAGCTCCTGGATACAGCTGTGCCTGAAGCCCTTGGGCTTTCATTTATGTTAACCAATAAATTTTACTTTTTTCCCACTTTTTTTCCTTGATCCACTTTTAGTTGGGTTTATGTCACTGCAGTTGGGGGTCCTGTCATAGCAATATTGAATGTAGTGACATGCCCATTAAACATTGTTTTTTGTTTTATTTTGGTTTTGTTTTCAGCAAAAGGACTGCTTTTCAAAGCTTATTTGTTGGCAACAGATACCTCATGACAGATATGTTTTTTGGAAAATTTTCCAAGATTCTCTTGTTAGCCAAATGTGAGGTTAATATTCACTCAGAATTCCCAAAGACTTGAACAAATGAATTGTTTAATCATTCTGAGCTGTACTGTTTTTCTTTAAAACATCTGATTTAGAAAAATCTATGTGTACATCATTGATATATACATGATACAACTAGTCAAATTGAATATTTAATGTACTGAGTCCATGTTAATGGTTCTTTAATCAAGTTGGAAAATGCGAAAGAAAAAAACCCACATATAAAAGGTAGACAGGAATAGTATTCAGCAATCAAAAGGAATGAACTGCTGTCATGCTGGATACCTTCGATTTGACTCTGCAGATGAATCTCAGACCCATTTCACCGAGTGAAAGAAGCCAGACACAAAAGCAGACATGTGGTGTCATTCTATGTCTATGAAACTCTAAACAACACAAATCTAGTCTGTAATGACAGAAAGCAGATCAGCGGTTACCTTCAGACAGGAGTAGGGGAAATTATATGAGACACAAAAGAACTTTTGGGGATACATAAATGTTCCATGTCTTAATCGTGGTCATGGTGACACAGGGGTATAAATAGTCATACTCATTAAAATATACAACTACAATAGGTGCATTTTATAGTATGTAAACTACACCTCAATAAACTTGATATTGTAAAAAAAAAATTAACGTGGACATTCAATATAATAGTACTACTCCTGAATGAAACACTAGTATTAAATCCACAGTATTTCCATGTATTAAATTTCCAGTATTAAATTCATGTATTTCCATGATTGGTGCATTAGAACAGAGGGAATAAGCCACGTAAAACAAAGCCACTATGGCCCAGAGGGTGAGTGTTGCATTCAATGGGGAGAAGGCATGGTCAGGCCAAGGAAGGCAGGGGCCCTGAGAGTTCTTTTTGGGGCTTTCTCAGCTGGTACTTCCATTCCATTTCAAAAGCCTCTTCAAAACCAGGCGGGAGCCTCTGATAATACCTCTAGGGTCCATGGGTTTAAAGTGGAATTGTGCAAAAGCCAGGCAAGGACAGGGGTGTATGTGTGGGGAAAATCCACATTCCCAGAAGGCGGCTGGTGGATGGGGCCCTGTGAGCTTGAGTGAGGACAGGGGACCAAGGCAACTGACCACATCCATATGATTTTCTGGACCAGATGTCCTCACCGCCAAAAGTCCTGGAAATTCTTTGGTAGTCAAGTGCATGACAACACAGTGGACTTTGTGCCGTTCACTGGATGGGCTGGGAGTCACTACAAGAGCATTAAAAGAACACTAACCAACGTTGACCTCTGTCCTGATGGAGAGAGGCATTTGGTTACAGTACAATTTTGGCACGAGTCACTGAGCCTGATGTAACCACCGGAGGAAAATTCAAATAGTCCCTAAGGCATGCGCCAGGATAAGCAAGGTTGTGCAGCTGTTATTGGTGTTGAGGGGGATGAGAAAGAGTCTAGAGTATGAGATTGAGGTGTTGAGGAGGGACCCCTAGATTATGGCCTGAGGGGAGACAGGGCCAGAGGGCTCTGCACTCTGCCCCTTTGTACCTTCTCTGCCTCCCACCTTTCTCCTCTTTCTCCTTGACTCGGCTAGGTAATGTTGGTTATCTATTCCTGCATACCAAACTGCCCCAAATTTAGCAGCTTACAAACAACGCATGTTTATTTTGTCGTAGTTTCTGTGAGTTAGGGGTCTGGGCATGGTTTAGCTGGACCTTCCAGCTCAGGGTCTCACTATAATAAAGGAGTTGGCTCAGGGTCTGTGATCCTATCTGAAGGCTCACCTGGGGCAGGACCCACCTCTAAGTCACTCAGTGGTTTTTGGTAAGATCCCTTGTGGGCTATTGTACTGAGGGCCTCAGCTCCTCACTGGCTGTCGGCCAGAGGCTGCCCTGGGTTCCCTGCCAGGCGGTCCTCTCCAGCAGGGCAGGCATGTCAGAAGAGTTAGACTGTGCCAGACAGAAATGACAGCCTTTTATCACCTTTCAGAAATGACATCCCATCACATCTGGTGTGTTCTATTTGTTAGAAGCAGTCCCTAGGGTCACACTCAAGAGGCAGAGATGACACAAGGGCGTGTATAACCAGAAGTCATCAGGAGCCATTGTGGAAGGCTTCGTACCACGGGCGACAAACATTTATGAGTCCCTATTCTGTGCCAGGTTTTGGATCAAATGATAAGATTTGCAAGAGAGTTTCTGGCCTCAGGGTTGTTCCATTCTAGGTAAAGAACTGAGCAAGCGAACCAGCACCTGAGACACAGGGTAAGTTTACTGATACAAGTGTGCAGCAGAGCACGGCAGAGAGAGCTCTGGCTCTGGACCGGGATTATACCCTTCATCACCACGGGACACTGGCCAGCACATCTCTTGTTGAGGCCTCAAGCACTGCTGATAATACCATTTGTTTATTGCCTAGAGTCAAAATAGAAGGCAATACTAAATTTCAGGCAAATGTTGATGGAAAGGAAGATGCAATTTTTATTCCCATCCAGCTTCACGGACCTGAATCCTGTCCACAGAGCATGGGCACCATCCAGAGCGGTATGAACTTTCCACTCCACTGGACGGATGGGTGGCTCTTCTCCCTCGACTCCTCTCTGGACTGTCCTCAGTGACCTTCACAGAGAGGGGAAGAGTAGGCCAGAGGGTCAGAGAGGTATGGACTGACTCATGGTTCAACTGTTTTGTGGCTCTGTGACCTTGGGTAAGTCACTTTACCTCTCTGCGCTTTGGGTTCCTCAGATGTGTTCAGGGTGGATATGTGGACATAGAGGCTTTGAAGGACTAGAACGCCTTGTGTCAAGACCCTAGTACACAGGGAATGGTGAGTTACAATTTTTTTTTTATTATTACTCATCATCTGAATTCTTTTAAAAAAATTCTATTTATTTATTTGAGAGAGAGTGAGAGAGAGAGAGTAGAGAGAGTACGTAGACGGAGAGGGAGAAGCAGACTCCCCGCTGAGCTGAGAGCCTGAGGTGGGGTTCGATCCCAGGACCCCGATATCATGACCTGAGCCAAAGACAGACGCTTAACCGACTGAGCCACCCAGGCGCCCCCACCATCTGAATTCTTTGTATCCAATTTTCAAGAACTGAATTAATTCATATTTCCTCTGTGAGAGCATCCCAGACCAATCCAACACACAGCTCAGCTCCTTCCTTTTAGAATCCCTCTTTGTAAATCTAGATTGGCACTGGATGCCAACTTGCGAGTGTAATTATATGTTTATTTTAATGTGCTGGCAAAAACAAAATAGTTGCCACCATTTTCTGAGAGCTTAAAAATATCCAGAGAAGGTACCAGGAGTTTTGCATACTTTACCCCATTTAAACTTGCTTTCTTTTTTTCCTTAC
Source organism: Ursus arctos (assembly GCF_023065955.2). Classification (NCBI taxonomy): domain Eukaryota; kingdom Metazoa; phylum Chordata; class Mammalia; order Carnivora; family Ursidae; genus Ursus; species Ursus arctos. The sequence continues at coordinate 52,390,968 of NW_026622808.1, read as the reverse complement.
AGTAACTGTATAAAGCAGGTACTGACATTATCTCATTTTGTAAGCAAGGAAACCGCGGCCCAGATAGGTAAAGTGACCTGCCCAAGTTTGCAAAACTAGTTGGTGGCAAAGTCAGGAAAGTGTGACTGTGGGGTTGCTGACAACAGGAGCCATGAATTCTTTCTAATTTATTTTTGTTGTATTGTTGTTGTTTCTCGTCAGCATATAGCACAGTTCCTGACACATAGGAGGCCAACAGTCTGTGCCCAGACACTGGGAAACATATAGGAGAGAGAGAATAGGACAGTGTGGCATGGTGGAGAAGGTTCTAGAATGAGGAGAGAGCCCTGGTTATCATTCCCAATCTAAGATTATCTATGGGGTCGTCCTGGGGGCAAAGTGGTGTGTTGCTTTGTTCCTTTGGAAAAAGGTCCACAGCTTCTGTGAGTATGAAGTTAAGCACCTGGGCCCTGGAGTTAGCAGCCTGGATTCCAGTCCCCAGCTCTTTCACCTTCTTACGTGACATTGGACAGACTCAAGTTAAACCTCAGTTTCCTATGGTGTCAAATGGGTAGAACACTCTCCCTACGTCCAGAGATGCTGGGAGAATAAAATGAGATCACGCATGGCCAGTGGTCGCCCAGTACTGAATATTCTACGGCGCTCTATAGCCTGGCACAAACGATGTGCCATAAAGTGGCCTGTTGTGAGCCTGCCAGGGTGGCTTGCGATGACTGGGAGGACTATTATAATGGAGGCAGTGATTCTGTCCTGGCCGTTTGGTGGCGAGCCAGACGTGAGAGACGTCATCAGGGATGATTAGTGCACTTGGCACAGAGGGCGGAGGTGAGGCTCTGTGGCCCGGCTCCTCCGAGCTGGACATCACAGCCCCTGGGGCCTCTTCAAACCAGTGGGTCGCCGGCTCCACGGCTGAGATTACTTCCTCTAAAACCACAAGAGTAGGCTGGAAAATAAGAGTTGCAGTCAATTAGCTTTTTGTTATGTCTACGTGGTATGTGGCAGCCAGTGTGATTTTTTTTCTCATAGATTTGACCACATAAAATAATTTAGGGGAGGAAGGTATCTTGGAGGCATAGGCCACAAGGACGGGAGAGCATAGCTGATGTGCGCGCGTGCGTGCGTGCGTGTGTGTGTGTGTGTGTGTGTGGCAGACTTCCGTATTAGACCAATGTGACTCCACCAGTACCAGCTGGGGGTTTGGGGGCGTTACTTACCAATGCTGGACTTCAGTTTCTTCATTTGGAAAATATGGGATGCTGGTTCTTACTTCCCTGGCTTGAGAGATTGTGTATACAACTGAGTCATACTGAACTATCAATAAATGAGAGCTCTTAATATTGTAGGTAACAATAGTACTAAATGACAGAGTTTCCTCTTGGGGATATATTGCGCATTGTGGAAAGGAATTCACCTCCCAGTTCACCAATGTCATAGGCACAGTCCAACAGCAGGAACGGAAGATACTTTCACGATGTAGCACGTTCTGCTGTAAAAGATAGATCTTGGCTCTTCATCTGACCAGCATTGTTATTAAAATTATAAGGTTGGTGATGCAAACCACCTGATTAATCTCTTGCTATGAAAAGGTTCAAATAATATAATCCGTGCATGAAGATGTTTGAAATGGTATCATTTTATCATCCAAATTAGCCTTGCATGAGTTCCTTGCAGAAACCCAAAGAAAAAAGATCCATTTATTCATGCCAGAGAGGCCGGCAGGAACATTAGCAATGTGTCTAAATGTCGAACAAAGCTCCATTGTGAATGGGACACAGTATGGACGATAAATAAACGTTATCCAAATCTCATAAAAACCATAAAGGTAACTGGCAGAAATACTGAAATGGCCATTCACTCATAAATAAATATACGGCCGTCTTAAACATCCTGGCATATCCTGTTTAGTTGATTCATGGCCATTCACCGAAGACAAGGATTCCTGCCTTGGAAGATTTAACACCCTGCGCTGTATGTCACTGTCTTGTTAACAGTTCTTGAGGTGGGATGAGCTCTGGTTAACTGGCCTTGCTGACACCGTGCTTCGTTAGAGGATGGCCTAACGATGCCTGGACCATTTGAAAACGAGCCCCCTCTCTGTGTGCTCGCTCATTCTCCTGAGAAAACCTCCTTGCCATCGGGAAGAAAATGCCCAGCAAAGCAATACCTAGAAAGTGCAGAAATCATGCTTTGGAAACGGCCCTTCAATCCTGGATGCCATAGCTAATTGCATTGCTTCATCCAGATTTTGTGAGCACTTGGCAACTCAACGATCCATCTTGGTTTCCTCCTTACTGTGTCTCTCTGGCTGCTTGTTCACCCTCCACAGCTAGGCCACTCCAGAGGGCAAATGTTTATGGTTTGGTAAATAGGTTCCCATTTGCATGACATCTCTGATGGATTGGTGGTATCTGCTGGAGAGCTGTGCGGGGAAGGATTCTGCTGCCTTGTCTCGGCTTAGTGGGGAAGAGTGATGTGATTGATTAATGATGTCTGCCACAGGTGTAGAACTGGAGAGTAGTGGGGTGCCTGCCATCTATTCACAATCTGGGCCAGTGAGGTAATCTGGCAATGCATTTCAGATATGACGGGAGAGTATGGCCTGATCTGCCAGCCAACCTCGGGTTTTTTGTTTGTTTGTTTCCTATTCCCGTAGTCCAGTATGCAGGGTAGAGATTGAGGTGGTTGCGGGATTTGCGGTTATGTAAGTGTCCTCATAAGCATTAGATGGCGGTGTGATCCCCTCTTCTCGCCTGTGGTACAACACAGCTTCAGCTACCAGGTCCACAGTGGCTCCTACTCTGAAATCTCAGGCTTGCTTTCCTAGCTTGTTTCCAGTGCAAATTTATACAATGGCCGGTGAGGAGCAGGAGATGGTGAGGTCAATTTCAGGAATTTAAACAGAGCACTGACTTTGAAGATACCCAAAGGTATGGTTCCAGATATGGAAGAGCAGTGGGGGATGAGTGGGGAAGGAGCTACTGTGATGCCAGGCACTTTACTCATTATTTCATTTGCCCTCTTTAAGGACTCTGTGACATAATGAGGTTTCATCAGTCCCCATTTTCCAGGCATAGAAACAGTAGCTCAGAGAGGTTGAGTGACTTCTCTGCATCACACAGCAGGTAGCATTTGCTGGAGCTGGGAGTCACACCGAGGTCTGTGGGTCTCTCCTTTCGGAGTTACCCAGTGCTAAAAGAACCTTCAGGATTCCAGTCTCTAGGGAATGGTGGCCAAGGACATCCAAAGCCCTGAAGCTAGAGAATTCAGTAGTGGGTAACTTCTTGCCCTACCCAGCCCCTTCATCTCCCCAACCCTGGCCCTGCACAGACACTGGTCCATCCTGCCTCTCTCAGGAGTGTACATCCGTCTCCCTTGCTGCTTTCTGGAGGGACTGCTTTCCAGGGTATGGTACCATGTTATGGAAAAGGCACCATTTTAGAACTCTAATAAATAGCTATTCCATTCAGTCAGCCAAATTGGGGAAGAATCACTCCAAGAATATCTGCTCCCTGCTGAGCTGATTTGAGTTCGACCGACTCTCTTGCCTCGTGGAAACCAGGCTGAGGGAAGGGAGGAGTTGCCGAGCAAGCAGAGAAGTCTCCGTCTAAAGAGGCCTCAGGGATTAAATTAGTCACTTCTGAGGTCTGCTGTCGGACGAGTGATAGAATTTCATCTGCTTGTCACTGGCGCTAGCAGAACATGATGTGCTAGATATCTTCCTGCTGTTCCCCTGCAGAGAGAAGAAGAGAATAGAAGATTCCTCGTTCATACCCTTAGGAGACTGGGGAGGGCAGGGGCAGCCCTCGAGCGGCTCTTTCCTTTCTTCTGGAGTTGTGGCATGCCGTCTAAGTGCTGTCAGTAAGTTCTCCAACAAAGGCGTTGGGACTCCCCAGCTTGCTGTCCTTGGAGAAAGGAGAATGACACCGACTGCTCCCACCCCATACCTTTGTGTGAGGGAAGAAAGGCTCTCTACTACAACAAATAACCCCCGTCTCAGTACCTTTGATGTAAAAAAGCCTTACTTCTCGCCCAGCTCCCAGTCCAGTGCTAGTCAGCATGGTGCTGGGAAGTGGGGCTCTGCTCCACTCAGTCACTCAGGGACCCAGCCTTCTTCTACCCTTGCTTCTACCACCCCTTAGGGTCTCAGAGTCTTTCTATGAACTCTCTAGAACAATGGAAGAAAGCATGAAGAATCACACGGGGGAATCTATCAGGGGCTAGGCCTAGAGGCGGTGTCCATCACTGCTACCCATGTCCCACAGACTAGATGTCAGTCACATGGTCCCATCTCTCTGCAGGAGATACTGGGCAATGGGGTCTAGCTGTGACCCAAGAGGAAAAGGAAATGGAATTTGGCAAAGTCCTAATATTGCTGTTCAATTTCCCTTGAAAATGGCCAAATCCCTATGTCAAAGGTACAAACAAATCAACAACAAAAGGAATAACACCAACACCGATATATTTCTTATATTTATTATTTATATACAGTTTCATTTTTGAATAGGGGAATTTTCCAACTCTAGAAGGTAAGTCATTGCTTCTCGAAGTAAGGTATGCATTCAGTCTCCTGAAGGTATGTGGGGGGTGCCTTGGGGCACATTTACCCCCCCAGGCAACGCAAGGTGTCGTGTGGGTGTAGCACTTTTACCTGGAATTTCAAGGGGATTAAAGTTGTTGAATTTTGGCTTTCTTCAAAGGTTCAGGCACACGTGTACCCAAGGGAGGGCAGGAGTTTCTACTGTTCCTCAGGTTAGCAGTGTTACATGTTGAGGTCTCCCCTTGTGGCCCCGGGGGTTGTTCCTGCTCTGTTCTTACACTTAGAGGAGGTCTAGGACACCACTTGTGAAACATTTGACTCCAGATGTGTTTTTACCATCTCTTCCTCCATTGTAAGCCACAGGCATTCCAAACCCAATGGGGGAGGGGAGCTGGGAGTTTACCCAGATCTGATGATGCTAGCAATGTTTCCTGAACCAACTATGAGTCAGACACAGTGCTAAGGACTTGCATGTATTCTGTTTCTCTGTTGCTGAACTGCAAACTACCCTAAACCTTTGTGGCTAAAGCAACCATTTTATCACCTTGTGATTTCGTGGGCCAGAAATTCAGGTGGGGCTCAGCTAGACAATTGTTATGCTCTTTCAACCAAGGTCACTTGGTGGCATTGAGCTGATAGGCTAGTCTGATGGCTTCATGATGGTTTTACTCAAATGTCTGTCACTTTGGCACAGACGGCTGCAAGACTGGGCTCAGCCAAACCCTTCTCTGGCTTAAGTGGGAGCTCAAGGCTCCAAGAGCAAGTGCCCTAAGGCGGTTGGGCAGAGCCGCAAGGCTTCCTATCATCTAGCCTCAGAAGTCCTGAAACATTACTTCAGCCACATTTTATTGGTCAAATAGGTCACTAAAGCCACCCAGATTCAAGGGAAGGGAATTAGACTCGTTCTCAGAGAATTCGTGTAAAGAATTTGCGGTCATCTTTCATCTGCCACTCTATGGATCGTCTCATTTGCTCTTCACAGCATGACTTTTATTTCCACTTTGCAGTTCAATAAACTTGATTTACTTGGTCACTGATGCACAGTGCCTAATAACCCACATACTATCTAAATAGAGTTACTACTTTCAAAAGCTTAATCTAAATGACCACTGAATAGAAGGGCCCACTTATAGAAAAAAGTTCCTTAATCTGCTAAGCAACTTAGAATTTAAGATGATGGTACTAGCACTTAGGAAAGCCAACTTCTTGAATACTGGGTGTGTGCCGCTTAGCTTTAATCCTCATAGCAGTATTATGTTAGTGTGGTAACTTGTATTATTATTCAAACCAGTGGCCCCTCCTCCATGTGGGAGGATTATGTCTCTCGCCCTATGGTGTCAGTCTTGGCCGGGTGACAAGTTTGGGGCTCTGAAGCATGAACAGAAGTGATGTGGGCCACTTCCAAGCAAAAGCATTCGCAAACATGATGTGGTTCTGCCAGGATCTCTTTCCCTCCACCACAAGGTCGGCTGTACCCTAAATACAGGCTGCTGGGTCAGCCTGCATCATGGAATGAAGATCACATGGAACCAGGCCACAGCCAGCCCACAGTGGACATGGGACTCAAGCAAGCAATTAACTTTTGTTGTGACAAGACACTGAGATTTAGGGATTGTTACTGTAGCATAGCTTAGCCTAAGCTGACTAGTACATTAGTTTTCCCATTTTATAGATGTTAAGTATGGAATATGTAAATAACTTGCCCAAAGTCAAGTACTTAACTAACCTTAGACTCTATATTTTTTTCTATTTGTTTTGTTTTAAAGATTTTATTTATTTGAGTGAGAGCACAAGTGGGGGGGGGGTGCAGAGAGAGAGGGAGACGGAGAGGGAGAAGCAGGCTCCCCGCCAAATAGGAAGCCCAGCATGGGGCTTGATCCCAGGTCCCCGGGACCATGACCTCAGCTGAGGGAGACACTTAACTGAGCCACCCAGGTGCCCCAACCCTAGGCTGTTTGATTCAAGAGTCCTTGATCTTAGGGCTCTTGGGTAGCTCAGTTGGTCAAGCATCTGCCTTCAGCTCAGGTCATGATCCCAGAGTCCTGGGATCCAGCCCCACATCAGGCTCCCTGCTCAGCAGGGAGTCTGCTTCTCTATCTCCCTCTGCCCCTCTCCTCCTTGGTCTTTCTCTCTCTCTTTCTCTCTAATCAATCAATAAAATATTTAAAAAAGAGTCCTTGATCTTAGCTCCTAATATTTGTGTAATGGTGAAAATAGATGAGTGAGGCCATGTGCTTGATCTGTGTATTGGCTACCAAGTCAGTTTGGGCTGCTAAAACAAAAATACCGTAGACCAGATGCCTTACCAATAAACATTTATTTCTCACAGTTTGGGAGGCTAGGAAGTCCAAGATCAAGGTGCCTACAAATGTGGTGTCTGTTGAGGGAACACCTCCTGGCTTGTAGATAGTTGCCCTTACATGGATAAGAGAGAGGGATGGAGAGAGAGAGAGGAAAAAAGCAAGCTCTTTCACGTCGCTTTTTTAAGGGCACGAATCCTATCAGGAGGGCTCCACCCTACGATCTAATTACTTCCCCAGGGCCCAACTGCCAAATACCATCACCTTGGGAGTTCAGGCTTCAACACAGGAATTTGGGGTGGGCAGAAACATGCAGCCTGTAACAGCTATTAATGCACAGATTGTCTGATGTTTAGCTCACTCAACAGCTTGTGTCCTAAAGGCACCTGTGACGATCAGGAGAGAGCTCCTGAGATGTTGCATGGCCTGGGCATGCAGCTGAATGGTTCCTTTCATCCCAAGAGGGCCAAACTGTATACATATATTTCAAGCATCTTATCGTATCTCACAGTCCTTGTGAGATAGACATCACTTGGGATGATTTAGCCTTTTGAGCCTGACTGCTTTTCTTCTAAGTAACCAGAAAAGAAGGAGAAAGTGAAACAGAAGCAGAGCTGGTTCGTGAGTTATAAGGCGTCGAGGGGTTATCTGGAGATCCCTTCTTTCTTACCGCTCTGCAAAGAACCACGACTTCTTCGTCGTTCCTGGTTTCCCTGGGCCACGCTGCCATGAAAGGAAGAGGGCGAGCACACCACGGTCAGGATGAGGGCCTTCATCTGGGTTTGGAGGGGCATCCTCGCTTGTCATCTATGCATTGGGTTTCTGGACCCTGCGCTGTTCTGGGCAGCATCTCTTCTTTGCCTTGGAGTATTTCCCTTTGCCTCCTACTGGTATGTAGTATCTGATTTTAAATGATTTTGGCTGCAAGTAACATAAACCCAATCAAAAGAGGCTTTATGACAAGAAGCATTTATTAGCTGGCATAACCAGAAGCCTGGAAGTAGGGGAGTTCTCGAGCTGCTTTATCTAGTGGCTCAGTGACAGTAAAGACCCAGGTCTTTCCACCTTTTTGAATGATCGTCCTTGGACCATTGGCTTATCTTCTTTGGTTGGTTCCCTTCGTGGTCCCCTGCTATAGTTCCATGTGCAGAAAGTACTGTCTTCGACTGAAAAACGAAACTTGCTCCGCATAGGTCGACTTAGAGCATTTCCCCAGGATAGAAAGTTGCACACAGGGGGGTTATTGGCAAAGGCCTCTCAGGAACAGTGACTACTGGGGAGTGACAGGCAGGATTGGCCAGAGGGAGGAATCAGCCAACACGGAGTTGCAGCAGGGGCCTCGACTGACCCTCACAGGGAACTCTGTTCCCAAGTTGAGGCAAGGGTCTAGGCCTTGGTGCCTCTGCATTGACCAGTCACTGGATGTGGGCTGACCCAGATGAGAGGGCATAACCTTAGATATGACCCTCTTGGAAGCTGTGGGAATGAGTTCCTCTGTCCTGAAGAGGATTCTGGGTGCTACACCCAACATCCACTGTGCATGTGTCTTTTTATGAGTACATGCATGTTTCCCATTTGCTCCCTTGTATCCCCCTGGCCAGCATTGTTTTCTCATATCCATTTCTAATCCACTTATTGGTCAAGACAATGGAGTTACCATGGTTGGTTTTGACTGAAAAAGAGTCACACTCTGGGGATAGCTTGGGTTTCTCTGGAAGGATACAGCTGCTCTGAACAAGGTGAATAAAATCCTGTTCTGTCAGCAAGCAAGATTGAGGGTGGAATGGCCATTCAGTGGCAACAGAAGCTGGTCCATGTAATTCTGAATATTTCTCTGATCTATTAATGTTGAACACAGTGAAGGGAATCCCAGATAAAAGGTGTCTAGAAATGTCTGCCTCTCTCAGTGCTCACAGGCAGAGCACAGGAAGAAGATAAAGGGCTGCCTCCCATGGTAAGCATCACGCTGTGGTTGCAGTGGCAACATGGGAGGAAAGCTTCTTCTCTTCTCCATATAGGCTTTATTCAAAATGGTTCTCGTGGAGGTTGGCTGGTGGCCCCATTGTCCTGGTTCCCATGGAATCCAGATGGCCCTTAGAACATCAGTCAAATCTCTGCTGTGTACAGACATGTTTTGTTCCTCATTATGTCATGCTACGCCATAGTTTGAGGTCCCCCCAGGACAGACTTTGAGACAAAGATTCAAGTACAAGCCATTTATATGGGAGATGGAGATGGGGAGAGGGGGATATGACACAGGAAAGGGATGGCAGAAGGATCACCAGTTAAAATACAGACGCCAGGTGAATTTGCCATTCAGATTAACAATGAATAATTTTTAAATACAAGCGTGTCCTATGCCATGTTTTTCAGATAAATAAGGAAAATTTTTTAGTATATATCCCAAATACTGCCTGGGGTATACTTATGCTAAATGTGTGTATATTTATATATATCAGTTTTATCTGAAATTCAAATTTAACTGGGGGTCTTGTAATTTTTCTTTGTTAAACCTGACAAGCTAGAGTTCACAGCCCACATTGGGTGCATGACCAAATCAGCTGCTACTGGGGGTGACTGGAACTTTCTCCTCCTGGGGCCTCTGGGAACCAGTGTAGAACACACCCCCCATGAGGCAAGGGAGCTGCGGTATTTGTACACCCACTCCAGCAGTCTGTGTGTGGGAGCTAGGGGCGGGGTGGCTGCTGGTCCTGTGGTGCTCTCCTGGCTCCGCTGACTTCCATGACCACAGAGCAGCCTCTCTTGAGTGGCTTCCCAGAAAGCCCCCAGGCAGAGATGTAGGTCCTGACAGCTGGCAGTTGGCTGATGCCCATTGAGGTGGTAAGGCCCAAATGGTATGAGTAGGGCACCTGTTACAGAATGGATGTCCTAGTACCAGAAATCACTAGAAGCATAGGCTTTGGAATCGATAGATCTGGGTTGGAATTTTAGTTCTATCCCTGAATGTGTGACTTTGAACATATTAACTTCTTGGCCCCTTCTTATTAGCAAATTGGGGCTAATGATACCGATTTCATAGGATTATTTTGAGGATTAAACACACACACACACGAACAAATATATATATATATATATACACAATGTCTGACACCCAGTAAGTATTCAAAAAACATCTGGTTGTGATGGTGTTACAATGTATAAGGTGTTGGGCACGTGGGTGGCTCAGTCGGTTAAGCATCTGCCTTGGGCTCAGGACATGATCCCAGGGTCCTGGGATCACATCCGGCATCAGGCTCCCTGCTCAGTGGACAGTCTGCTTTTCCCTCTACTCCTCCCCCCTGCATGTTAAGATCAGACAGACCTAATTCAATCATCTACCAGCTGGTAGTCTGAGACTCTTTCTGTCTCAGTTTCCTTCTCTGGAACTAGACAATACCCTTCCCTTAGGACTCTTGTGAGAGAGGAAAGGTCTGAGGTGTGTTCGGTGCTCAGTACTTAGCACAGAAGAGACAGTGGGATCCGTTGGTGTTTGTACCATCTGTTACTCTATCCAGGAGCCATGAGGAGGAGGTTAAGTTCACTACTACACGGTCCATGCCTGACCTGGGATCCAAGTCTGCTCAGGTCTCTTCAAATACTTGATGGAATTCATAGAGAGGATGTGTTAAACACAGGGCTGGGATTTCTGCGGAGGAGGGATCTGGGTAGTCGTTAGGAATTGCCACCCTCCTGGGCACACATCCCTGCCCTTGCGGTCAGGTGTGAGTACATGACTTGCTTTGGCCAATACAATGTAAGAGAGGTGGGCAACACCACCAGGTGGAAGCTTTAGGAGCCCCCATGTGCCTGCTGGTGCCCCACGTGTGCAACTCACGCCATGTGTGTTCCTCTTCGTGCTGATCAGCGAAGGCTATGATAGTGGAGGTTGAGACCCTGGGATGAGCTCTCGGCCAACCCAGAATGGATGTGCTGTGTGTGAGAAATGACTCTTTTATTTTGGGGGTTGTTTTCATAGCATGACCTCACCCAGGGGTGGCCAAGTAACACCAGCTAAATGATTGGAGCATCACCACACCCAGTCCTTTACACGTGGAGTGTACCTGCTTTCACACTACACAGGCCTAGCTGAGTAGTTGTGTCCTTGAAACCTGCTCTGTTTACTGTGTAGCCCTTTACATAAAGAGTTTGCTGACCCGGGGCGCCTGGGTGGCACAGCGGTTAAGCGTCTGCCTTCGGCTCAGGGCGTGATCCCGGCATTATGGAATCGAGCCCCACATCAGGCTCCTCCGCTATGAGCCTGCTTCTTCCTCTCCCACTCCCCCTGCTTATGTTCCCTCTCTCGCTGGCTGTCTCTATCTCTGTCAAATAAATAAATAAAATCTTAAAAAAAAAAAAAAAGAGTTTGCTGACCCTACACCAGCCCATGCTGAATGACATGGGGGTGATTCATCTTCTACTGAGTCTCAGTGTGGGGTCTATGTGGGGCCAGAGATCCCACATTTCTAATTAGTCCCAAGGGATGTCAATGTTCCTGGTCCACAGACCACCCTTTGAGTAGCAAAGCTCTAAGGCAGGGGTTCTCAGCCTCGGCACTATTGATATTTTAGGCTGGATAATTCCGGGTTGTCGGATATTTAGTGTCATCCCTGGCCCACATTCATAGAGGCCAGTAGTTCCCCTTAAGATGTGACATACGAAAATGTCTCCAGACGTGGCCAAATGTCCCCTGGGGGACAAATCACTCCTAGCTGGGGACCACTGTTCTAGGATGTCTAGGGGGTGTCCAGCAGGCTCACAGTTATCTGGGGGTCCTGATAACCAGCTCTTGGGCAACAGAGTTGGTATCTCTCTTGCCTGTTTGGTCCCAAGAATGATGGCAATGATGCAGAAGATGAGGACATCTTCAGGCGGGACAGGCCAGGTACTAGGAAATACAGAAGACGCCAGGCAGGAAGAGTAAAATTAGACTTTTCTGCTCTGCTTAGAAAAATGGGGATTTTTAAAATGTTTTGCTGAAAAACCTGGATAAGACAGGTAGATAAACATGACTGGTGTAGAATTGAAAACAAGTCTAATTTGTGGGTTATTCACTGAGGGCTAAAAGCCTTGTCCGATGTCTTCGCCAGACAAGACATTTGAAGTTTGGTCATTCTGGCCCCTGCTGCCCCCCTTCTCTGACCTGCCCCTTCTCTTTCCCCACCACATGTGCACAGCAGGGCTGACTGTCCTCCTCACCTGACCCTCCAGTTTAGGGAGAGAAAGGGAGCAACACCATTCTGCCCCCTTGCTGCCTGTCCCCGGGGAATGCCGATTTACATCTGCGAGAGCAAACCTCAAACCAGATCAATCAGAGGTGGGTGGCCACAGTGCATTTTCAGAGAAAAACAACACAAGCCAGGGTGCTTTGAATTCAGGGGGCAAGAATCACCAACAGGTCTCAATTTTCACTATTTGCATCTGACCGCAAGAGGAACCCCCTGACGATCTGTTTTGTTTTAATATTTTCTGCAGGCCCTTTGATATATAATACGGTTTATTATTCTATTTATTTTTCTGGCTTGTCTAAAATGACTAAAGCCATACACTTGGAAACTTCCAGCAGTCCAGAAGTAGGTGGAGTTCCCAGGGAAGGTCTTCTCACGTCCCTGCAATTCCACTCCTCAGGAGAAACCACAGTAACAGTGTGGGCGTGATCCTGCCAGATCTTTCTATATAGTTGGCACACACGTTAGTGTGCGTGCACACACATATAGTGTGCTAACACATGAGATCATATCCTAAGTGTGCAGGATGGTCCTGTTTCATTGTCTTCGTGTAATATCCAGGCCAGGATAGGGTGAGGTGAATGAGGCAGCCAGGGAGCAAAATTTAAGGAGGCACTCACCCTGAGGTGCGTGCTGGTGCAGGGTCGGTACTTGGACAACTTCAAGAATGAGTGCCTCCTTAAATTTTGCAGCCCAGACACCTCCCTTAAATACTCAGTCCCAGGGTCCTGCAAGCACGCCTAAGGCTGGCCTCCTCTATGCTTATTATAGCTTAAAGATCTTTCTGTGTCTGTTTAAATGGCTCTACCTCATCTTTCTTCATAGTACAATTTAAGTGTAAATGGTAACTAGTTCCTTTTATTTCTACTTACCCAGTAAGTGTATGACAGGAACAAAACTACTTGGATACAACTTTTGGAGACGGTGTGTCTCCATCACCTTCTAGAAACTTCTATGTTGGTATTACTTGGCTCTTGACCCCCTTCTCTGAGCTGCCCAGGTTAATGGGTGGGAGGAGAATGTTGAGAAGCTCAGAGAGACAAAGTAAATGTATATCAGAAAAGACTCAAAGCTCCTTGGAAAGAAGGCACAGAAGAGGTAAGAGAAAAGGGCAGAGAGAGTCTTTAGGAAGAAGCAGAAAAGGGGGAGTTGGGGCAGACAGCTGTCTCTGTTGAACATTCAGGAAGAGGAAATTTAGCATATGTGACGTAGTGATTCAGTCTCTATGACGCTTTCAAGTCCTCTTAGAAGAGCTTTCCATTACTCCTTCAGGTTTTCTGGAGGTGAGTTTGTGTTGTTCGGGGTGCATTGTGCCCTAGAACCCAGCTCTAAGGCCAACTGGCCATAACTTGGTTACATGTATCTCTTTGGTCAAGTTGATGTGAGGTCATTGGAGTCTGGAAGGTTACTTATTTTTCAAAGAATCAGCACTCTTACTAATAGGGAGTCATAGACTGGGTCATAGACCACTTTGGGAAGCTGTGAACCAACTCAGAACAATGTAGGTGACAGACAAATGGAAAATTTTGCCAGTGGCATTCAGGGGATCCTTGAACCCCAGAGGCCCATCCTGGGATTCTCTGTCAAGCACAGTGGGGAAACTTCTGCCTAATGGCACAATCCTGGCCAGCTGTAGATCAAATTACGTTGAAAATTTGCCTAATCAGTGAGCTTCAGGGTCTCCAAAAGGACCTAGTGGAGGCAGATAGGAACTTGAAACCTGAGTCTTTTGGACTCTCCCGCCTGACAGGAGGAATACTCAGGAGTTTGGCAGAAATTTCTGACCCAGAAATCTTACAATGGGAGTTTGTCTTTGAAATCCCAGTGGAGACCATTAGTGGAGCAATTGGCAGGCCGTTGCTTTGCTAGGTGTGCCAAGAGCTGTTCTGTTTTCAGGAGGCAGTCATCCAGGACTGGGAAGGGCAGGCTAGAATATTCTTAGCCCCACGGAGGGGTCCCTGGTGGAAGATGAAGAAAATTGAAGATGTAAATCCTTGGTGTCAGGGAAAAGCCTGAAAGACTGGAGGTTAGGACCAGTCTTGAAAAGATATAACAGGACACTGTAAGGGAGAGGGGTTCCCTCATTGTCGCAGAGTAGCTGACAATGGCCCAAAGCTAGGGAGAAAAGGCATTATATATTTCCTGCTTTCTGATGTCTATCCTGCATGAGACTGGGGAGGCAGCAATCTGTCCTCTATCCTCACTGAGCTTCCAGAACTGACCTTTGTACATCATTACTGCCTTTCTACACTCCAAGAGTTGCTAAGAACAATATGAGAGAGAAGAATGCTGACGTTTTATAGGGACTGTAGTTCTTTTTCTTCCTCCCCCCCTCCCCATCCCCTCTCTCCTCCTGTGCTCTCCCAAGACCTCCTCCTCCTTCTCCAGGTCTTCCTCCTCCTCCTCCTTCTTCCTTGCTTCCTTCTTTAAAAGCTATGTCCTCCTCACTGTAGAGAGGAAGGGACTTACTACCTTTCTAAAGCCAAGTGAGGGGGGTTACAAGAGAATCATGGTTTGTCTTAGTTTGAGTTCCTCTAGAAACAGGTCCTAAGACAAGAATCTTCCTGCAGGTCGTTTATTTGGGAGGGGACCCCAGGAAACACTGACAGGGGAAAGGGGCAGTGAGTCCAGGAAGGAAAGGCAGCCTCTAAAAGGGTGTGTTATAGAGTGAGATGTTACTGCAGGCAACGAGACCTTAATTCTCCTAGAGGTCTCTGAGTATCAGTAGAGCATGCCCTCAGAGAGATTCCACATAAATACCATATTGGTATTTATTCACCAACTCTGGAGAGCTATTGATTGAGGGCTGGTCCCGGAGGGTGTTAATTCCGTGGCAATTTCAGCTGCGTGTTGGGCAGGTCAGAAAAAGCCTTCAGGTGAAGAGATTCAGGTGCTTGTCACTGAAAGTCAGGCTCGTGCATACTAAAGTAGTAACAGCTGAAGAGATCCACAGGGCGCCACAGCTTCCACTCTGTTCGTGAATGTCCGCAGTGCATACAAGCAGCAGAGACGGGCCTCACGTTCCCCACTTGCTTGTCTGCTGAGCTGCCGAAGAAGCTAACAGGCACCTCTGCTGTCACCAATGGGACAGGAGGGTGCCGAGAGAGCTGTTGGAAGAGCTCAGAAGTTGGGGGTGAACTTTAACAACCTCATGGCTACTTCTGGAAGGTGGATGGCCCTTGACAGCAGGGCTGGGAGGGGCCACGGTGTATTGCAGATGGAGGAAGATGGGGCAATTCCAGGACAAGTCCGTGGAAATTAATAAAGGGAAGCCTCACTAGAATGGAATTGGGAGGTTGGGCAGGGGAGCTCTCGTGCCCTGCTATCGTGGTCAATTGCAGACCCAACAGAAAGGAGGGAATTTGTGGGTGGATACTACTTTACAACCTCAGCCCAAGGAGGAAAGGCTTTCCTCCATCCCCGGCAACAGCCCAGCCAATGAGAAGCGATAATACTACCATCTCCCACTTGACTCCAATGGGCTTCTTGTTTACAACAGCCTTCCTCGCTCACCACCGCCCCCATTCCTGTATAAAAGAACCTCCTCGCCTTTGTTCCACAGACTTGCCTATGGTTTTTGCCACAGTCTTGTCGTGCTTGATTACAATTCGCTGCTGTTCTTGAATAGACCCATCTTTTGCTGGTAAAATAACTGGCAGTTTTATTTTTCATGTTAACAAGCCCTCCACTGCAGTTGGAGGGTGCAGTCAAGGACCCCAGCAGTTTCTGGAGCTCTGCCTGAAGAAGTGTGGAGGTCAGAGTCTGCCTGAAGAAGCGTGGAGGTCAGAGTCTGGGAAGGAGCTGTGGGGCTCACCCACCTGGCCACTGGACTGACCCCACGATGGGATGTCTGACGTGGAAAAGTGGTTTCAGCTGCAATTGCTCTTGGTGCCAAAAGGAGAGAAGGCTGCCCCTGAGGGAGAAATCATCGTCACTGGGGCGGGAACGGGAAAAAAATCAACTCAACCCCATGTCGTGTTGACTTACGGCAACAAGGACTGTCAGCATCACAGGGAGCCCCAGGAAACCAGCGATGTCACAGACAGCCCAGCAGCACTGGAACGTGGACGCTTAGGTAAGGAGACCCCTCGCTCTCCTCTCCCTTCTGTCTTCTCCGTTTGCTCAGGTCCCAGGAGAAGCTCACACCTATGGGGGCAGGCAGGAGGTCGTCTTTTTTTCTTTTTTTCTTTCAGGTTTTATTTAGATATGGTTAACATATAACATTGCATAAATTTAAGGTGTACAATGTAACAATCTGATACATGTGTATATTGTGAAATGATCACCAGGATAAATTTAATTAATGTCCTCATCACCGTACATAGTTACAGAATGTTTTCTCCCTTAGGATCCGAACTTTTAAGATTACCTGCCTTAGCAACTGTCATATGTACAAAACAGTATTGTTAGCTACAGTGATCTGGTTGTACGTTAGGTCCTCGGGATCTATTTATCTTGTAACTGTAAGTTTGACCACCTGACCCAATCCCCCCACCACACTCCCCTCTTCTGGCAAGCGCAAATCTGATCTCTGTTTATGTGAGTTTGGTTTTTTAGATTCCACGTATAAATGAGTTATGCAGTATTTTCTTTTTCTCACTTATTTCACTTAGCATAATGCCCTCAAGATCCATTCGTGTTGTCGCAAATGGCAGGATTTCCATATATATATATATATATATATATATATATAGTTTGTTTGTTTAGTGACTGAATAGTATTACATTGTGTGTGTTCTTTACCCATTCATTCCTTGATAGACACTTAGGTTATTTCCATGTCTTGGCTATTGTAAATGATGCTGCAGTGAACATGGGGTTGCAGAAGTCTCTTCAGAATAGTGATATCATTTCCTTTGGATATATACCTGGAAGTGGCATCGCTGGATCATATGGTAGTCCTATTTTTAATTTTTTTGAAGAACCTTCCTATTGTTTTCCATAGTGGCTGCACCAATTTACATCTCCACGAACACAAGGGTTCCCTTTTCTCCGTGTCCTTGTCAGCCAGCACTTGTCTCTTGTCCTTTTGACGATAGCCATCCTAACAGGTGTGAAGTGATACCTCATTGTGTTTTTGATTTGCATCTACTTGACGATTAGTGATGTTGAGCACCTTTTCAATTACCTGTTGACAATTTGAATATCTTCTTTAAGAAAAATGTCTTTTCAAGTCCTTTGCCCATTTTAAAATTGGATTATTTGCATTTCTACTATTAAGCTGTATGAGTTCCTTATGTATTTTTTATTAACCCTTTATCAACTGTGTGGTTTGCAAATATTTTTTCCCATTCTGTAGGTTGTCTTCATTTTGTCAATGGGTTCCTTTGCTGCGCAGAAGCTTTTTAGTTTGATGTTGTCCAGCTTATTTTTGATTTTGTTGTTTGTTCTTTGGGTGTTATAGTCAAAAAAACATTATCAAGACCTGTGACAAGAGAATTTTTCCCTATGTTTTCTTCTAGGAGTTTTATGGTTTCAGGTCATACATTTTAATGTTTAATCCATTTTGAGTTAATTTTGGGGACTGGTATAAAATAGGGGTCCAGTTTCAGTCTTTGACACGTGAATGGCCAGTTTTCCCAACAGCATTTCTTGAAGAGACTGTTTTGTCTCTACTGAGTGTTCTTGGCTCCCTTGTCAGATATGAGTTGACTACCTACGTGAGGGTTTGTTTGTGGGCCCTCTGTTCTGTTTCGTTAATCCACGTGTCTGTTTTTATGCCAGTACCCGACTGTATTGGTTATTAGAGCTTTGTGATAGCGTTTGAAATCAGAAACTGTGATGCCTCCAGATTTGTTCTTTGTCAGGATTGCTTTGGCTATTTGCGGTCTTTTGTTCCATACAAATTTAAGGATTGTTTTTTCTATTTCTGTTAAAAATGCCATGGGAATCTTGATAGGGATTGCATTGACTCATGGCTTTGGGTAGTATGGACATTTTAACAATACTAATTCTTCCAACTCATGAACAGGGGTATCATTCCATTTATTTGAATTACCTTCAGTATCTTTCATCAGTGTTGTATAGTTTTTGGTGTACAGCTCTTTGATCTCCTTCATTAAATTTATTCCTCAGTACTTTATTGTTTTTGATGCTATTGTAAATGGGATTGAGGTCTTCTCAAAGTAGGCCAGCCTTCCCTCCCCTCCCCTGGGAAAAGTCCTGGGATTGGCCCAAGACGTCACCAAGGGAGCCATTCACCCAAAAGAAAGTGGGAATTCAGCAAGTAGAGATGGGGGCAGCAACATCCAGACATGACACATGACCTTTTGCTTCAACAAAACCTTTGAAGAATCCAACACAAAGAAAGGAAATGGATAAGAAGTCTATTCTGAGATTATACCTCCCAACAGCCTTCGATTTTTTTTTCTTCCCATAGCCAGTTGCGAGTGTTTGGCCACAGCTTTGCCAAGACTGTCCTATGACAAAAGACCCCAGATGAGTAGGACATTTTCCAATCACTCGCTAGTCTCCAGGCTCTGGGGAGACTTGGCAGTGGCTGGCAGCTATGCAGCCCAATACGTATGAGACCCATCAGCTTCTTCAACTTTCCTGCAAAATGTTGTGACTCACCACACTGTGGCTGCAATGAGATCAAATAAAAGCAATATGTTAAAAGAAATAGCAGTGGGAGGTAATGTGCCTATTGTGAATGAACAAGTTACAGATGCAAGTCTTTCGGTGGGCCTGATGAAGTAGTGTCACGTGGAATTGAGATGAATGCAGAGTCTGCTGGTATATGATATCACCCTGAGTTTGTGTGGCATTGGAGAAGGGGCATTAGAATGGCAATACCAATGAAGGGGGTTGTATCAGTCCCATTTTATACTGAAGAAACTGAGGTTCTAAGCAGTTGAGGAGAATTGATAAAGGTTAAACAGTTAACTAGTGCCTGGGTCTGCCTCAGTCCACAGTTCAGCTGCTATATAATTTTTATTTTTTAAAATTAAAGTACAAGTGGGACGCCTGGGTGGCTCAGTTGGTTAAGTGTCTGCCTTTGGCTCAGGTCATGATCCCAGGCTTCTGAGATCAAGGCCTGCATTGGGCTCCTTGCTCAGCAGGGAGCCTGCTTCTCAGTCTGCCTCCCGCTCCCCCTGCTTTTGTTCTTTCTCTCTCTCTGACAAATAAATAAATAAAAATCTTTAAAATTAAAGTACCATTTACATACAGGAAATCATTCACATCTTAAGTGTGCTTGATGAATTATTACATATATGTACACCTATGCAAATACCACCCAGATGAAGATAGGGAGCATTCCCCTCATTCCAGAATGTTCCTTTGTGCCCCTTCCCAGTCACTATCACCCCCAACAAAAGTACCGTTCTGATTCCTATCACAATGGATTAGTTTTGTCTATTCTTGAACTTCGCAAATGGCATCATGTAATGTGTGCTGTTTTGGATCGAGCTTTTTTGACTCATAGTTTTCTGAGCTCGACCCATGTGTGTACTGTTTGAATCAGTAGTTCCTTTATTTTTTATTGCTCAGTAGTATTTCATCGTATGAATATACTGCACATTGTTGATTCATTCTTTTGATAGATACTTGGCTTGTTGCCAGTTTTTAAGGCCAAGTGCTTTTAACACAAATATTTCACTGCAGATGCCTCAAGACAGCTGAGTTACTTGTCATAGCAGGGAGGACAATTACATCAAAAAAGAACAGGGTTTCAGAGGTCGAGACTGTGAGCACTCAAGCTAAGAAAAAATGGAAGCTGAACTGGACCCTCTTACCCTTGGATTTCTGCAGGGCTCATGCTCTGGCTTCCTTCATTCAGCCCTCTGCTCAGATGGCACATCCACAGAGAGACCACCCCACTTAGAAGGGCACCTCGCCATAGGCTAGGTGACAACACAGGGGTACAATCAGCAAAATCCAGACTGCGGGAAATTCTGTGGACACATGACCTGGTCATTGCAACAGAAATCTGCAAGAAACAGAAACAAAGAAAAGAAATGGCGGGGGAACCTATAGACCGAAAGATGTGTTTGAATCAGAATTGAAATAAGGTTTACACCACATAAGCAAGCAAAATATGCAAGACAGTGAGGACGTGTGAGTACTCACGGACTGTGAGAGCATCTTAGGAAATCCTTGTTCGTGTGTTAGTAAGTGTGATCATGGTGTTGGGGTTATGTCTTGTAAAAAACTCTATTTTAGGGTTACAGTAAGTGCACCCCTCCACTCTTACACTCTTGCTCATTCTGCTTAATGATATGTAGCAGCACATCCCTCCCCTGACATTATTCCTTTTTTCGATTTTTCGAGTAGACGCTTCATAAAGGCAGGGACTTTGTCTTGTTCATAGCAGTTTATACCAGCACCTCCAACAGCACCTGGCATACTGAAGTACTCAGGAAATATGCATTAAATGAGTGCATGAAGTGCTCGAGCAAATAAAATGTCAGGGAATTGAGAAACAGAGGGGAATGCTGAGGCCGAGGGACATGGTTTCTGCAAGCAGAGCGTCTTGCAGTAAGAATGGCTGGCTGCAAAGGGCAGGTTTGTTGCGGGGATTGATGAAACTCTCACCTGTGCCTGACCAGAGAGGTGACAAACATCACTCTCCCCAAAGGATCCGTGCCTTGGAGTTGGGGGCTGGGTTTTTGTTTTCAGCAGCTGGGATCCACCGGGTGAGTGAGAAGGGCAGGGGCTGCGGCATTTGATGACATGCTCTGTGAATACGTAACTAAGTCATCCTGGGCATGTCCTGTCACTTTCCTGAGCCTGCTTTTTCTGCCCTTAGGAGGGGTTCGATTGTACAGCTACCACACAGGGCTTCTGAGAGAAGCAAACAGGGATATTCATGTGTGGTGGGTCCTAAGACATGCATTGGATGAGCCCCCTTCTTCCTGTCCCCCAGTAACTGGGGCAGGTGTCCCTGGGGCCACGCTTTGAGAAATGACACAGATCCAATTCACTTGATACACAGGGGAAGTTCTAATGTTTGCCTAAAACAAACTGCAAAGAGGAAAAATTGCCTTTGAAAATTCTTTGGGAAGGGGATTTATTGGTGGGGAGGCACAGATTTCCATGTCCTAAATGAGCTCTCGATGAAGGAGGTAGACACCAGGCTAACCATCCGTCTCACTGAGGAAGGCACAGAGAAACCAGCCCTGGCTGGGGAGCACCTGCTCCTGGCCTGGGCAGGATCTGAACCCAGGCCACTCGGCCCTGGAGGCTGGGTCCTTAACCCCCATGCCATGTAGCCTCTAGCATCCTCTCTTGGCACAGCAGTGTGTGGCATAAAGTGGTGTCAGGAACATCAGTCTGGATTCAGCGCGCAAGCTGACTGAGGATGGGGAGCGGAGAGGTGTGGACACAGCAGTGAGGACCACAGAAATCCAGGTGATGGGGACACGTGTGGCCGTGGCCCAGCTTGCACTTGTCATTGGTCCCGAAGGGCAGGAGTAGCACAGGTCGGTCTTGTTTAGAAATGGGTTCAGCCACCAGCCCTTGGTCTGAGCTGCTCACAAATCAGAGGGGCTGGCTGCTCTGTTTCTCCTTGTTTGTTGCTTTTCTTTTCCTTCTTTTCCTTCCTCCAACAGGACCCCGGGATGAACTGTCCCGACCTGAAAATCGACAGGGGGCCGACTGCCTGCCCTGGGTCAGCAGGGACTTGCCCGGGCATGTCTGGAGATCCCCTGGGGGCTTGGGAGGAGGCTGCAGGATTCCTGGTTCTCCTCCAGACCCTGCAACTGCTTCCCCTCCTCCCTTTCCTGCTAGTAAATTTCGGTCTCTTTCCAGCCACTCTGTGTTTGGAAAGGCAGCAGCACTCTGTTTCTGCTTTGGCTATTACCTCAGAGAAGCAGCAGCGAACTGCCAAATAGCTGCTGGTGGCTGGGAGCCTGGACTCAGGCCTGCCCCTTGGATGAGTCATCTCCACTAGGAAGAGCGCTCCCTCCTAGGACCCCAGAGCTGCTTCAGGACAGCCATAAAAGCTTGTATCAGCGTCGCTGTTGCCTTTCTCCCTCTTACCCTGACCATCCCGCTCCTCATCCTGCTGTCCTCTGTCTGCACCTTTGCCTGGATTCCTGTTCATTCAATCATGCAGCCTCTGCCGCAGACACGGACGGTGCTCTGCTTGTGTCCACCTGCCCTCCTGCCTGGGCAGGCAGAGCTGGCTGAAGGCCTTCCTGGTGCCATCATGGCCTGAAGGCTTTCTCTGGCTCCCCAGGGCAGCTCAGCCCTGGGTCAGGACAGGCCAGAAGCTGCGGGGTGTGGATGGCTCCCAGCAGCCTTCAGCTGGTGCGTGGTGAGGGTTAGCGGATGCATGCCCAGCCCCCTTGCCCTCTATCGGGGCAACTTAAGGTGTGATCTGTACCATGTGCCGGGTCGTGCACAGCAGTTGTGGACACATGCTGTGTGGCTCCCTCCCTTGCCTGCTTTACTTGCCCTCCCTCTTAAGTCATGTCCCAAGGTAATTCCTTGCACTGGCATCCTTGTCACTGACAACTCAACCTAGGTCAGCGTTTCCGATGATTTGCCCACAGTGGAATACCCCGTACCGGCTTGGCCCTGTCTTAGGCAGTGGAGGTATGACAGCAAATGAACAGGCCTGACTCCAGACCTCATGGAGAGGATACTCTTAACAGATACGAGAGTCGCTGAACCAGTTACCAGACTTGCTAATTCATTAAAAAAATTTGAGTTCCCACCATGTGGCAAGCCCTGTGCCATGCTCTGGGGATGGGGGAATGGGCAAGGGAAACAAGGACCGTTCCTTTATTGGGGCGTACTTTTTTTTTTTTTTTAAGATTTTATTTATTTGTCAGAGAGAGAGAGAAAGAGCGTGTGCACACAAGCAGGGGTAGATGGAGAAGCAGGCTCCCTGCTGAGCGAGGAGCCCGATGTGGGGCTTGATCCCAGGACCCTGAGATCATGACCTGAGCTGAAGGCAGACTGACTGAGCCACCCAGGTGCCTCTAGGGTGTACATGTTAGCATAACAATTGAACAACTGTGAAAACACGTGGATTCTAGGTGTTAGGCTGAATGTAATGTCGCTACTTTAAATTGGGTGCTCAGGGAAAGTGGTGGGGAGGCTGAGGTATGAATTATGACAGGAGGCAGGTGGATAAAGATAAGACAGAAGGAGGTCACAGCTAAAGGGGGGAAAACAAGCAAAAATAAAAGAGATGTCCAAGTGTTAATTAAGTAGTTGCCTGTTAGCAGGGCAGTGACTACGGGTAGTGGCTGGTGCGGAGTCCAGGCTT
Source organism: Ursus arctos (assembly GCF_023065955.2). NCBI lineage: Eukaryota > Metazoa > Chordata > Mammalia > Carnivora > Ursidae > Ursus > Ursus arctos. Next base: position 52,367,689 of record NW_026622808.1, on the reverse strand, counting down.
AGCCAAGGAAGTCAACCTGGTCTGTGAACTTTCTCTGAGAAAGTACAAAGGAAACTTAAATCTGAGCAATCAGAAGGAGTGATAGAGGATTGGGAAAAGAAGGAGCCTTCTAAACCGAGAGAGCATTATGTGCAAAGGGCCTGAGGCTGGAGACAGCATGAGACATTCAGCATGGCTGAGTAGGAAATCAAGGGTAGAGGGCTCAAGATGAGGCTGGAGGGGTGGCATGGTGGTGTTGTAGCTGAGCAAATATTCACTCTCCTCCCTGCCCCTTCAGGGATGAGCATACTTGCCCCTTGACTTGAGGTTTAGCTTCGTAGCTTTCTTTCATCAATGGAATGTGAGCATTCATGACATAAGCAGAGCCGTTAAATGTGTTTGAGCAGTTGGACATGGCCTCTAGCAGTCCTCGATGTGGGAGACCATCAGGAGCTTATGTAGGATATCCTCTTACCTGCTCAGGTTGGTCCGTTGACTTGGGAGGCCACTTCTGTGTAGTCTTCTTACAAAGATGATATGGTAAAGATGGATGGATAATTGGTGGGAAGCTGAAAAGTCGCTTTTTTGGCAAGAGAGAGGGACGAAGCTGCTGGGAATATGCCTTCATCGGGCACAAATCCTGAGCTTGTCCCTAGTCATCAGTCCCTGGGGATCCCCACGTAAAGAGTCTGTGTGCACGGTCTAGGATGTTTATTTGTGGGAAGCCACTTCCAGACTCTTGTTTCCACAGTGGACAACTTGTGGGAAAAGACTTAAGGATGGGCAGAAGTGAAGGTACATGTCCTGGCGAATGAAGAGAAAAGCAGCCAAGCAGAGGCATACAAAACTCAGGAAATAAAATGTTAAGCCTTTAAAAAAAAACAAGCACAAAACAAGTTAAGCCTTTCAGCTCAATAGAAGGCTGGCCCCTATCTCGTTTCCCCCGCAAAGAGCCTGCTGCCTCTTGGATTACACGCCCCAGCCAGATCTGCGGCTCTGCGATGGGAGAGCCTGTTCTCGAAGAACAGGAATCTTTGGTGTGGAAGAGAGTGGATAGCTTAGGAATAACCAGATAGTAAACTGTCTGGAAGAAGCTGTTTAAGACCAAGGTCAACAAATCCAATCTTGGTATGGGTTGGAGGCCAGGTCAGAATGGGGGAGGGCCCGTAGGAGGACATTTCAGCAAAAGTTCCAGCCTTTTCTCATCAGCTCGTGGAAGAGCTAGATTTCCCTCATCCTCTTAGAAAAATGCTTCTAGAGTCAACTAATAGCAGCTGGAACAGTGCAGCTGTCTAGTTTTTGCTGAAATCCTGCTTTCCTTGCGGCCCTAAGCGACTCCATGGAGTGCAGGGATCCTGTGAAGTCACAGCTGGTCCTTTGCAGCCAGGACAGAGGAGGGAGAGGGGAGGGGTGAAGTGGGTGGAGGCTACAACGTCTCACCTTGCTGAGGATGGAAAAGCTCTTTCTCTTGCTAACATGTGCAGGCACAGAAGCCCTCCCAAGGAGGGTATTGAAGCCTGACTCCCATTTCAAAAAGGTTCCTCTGATTCTTCTCCTGTGGCCATTTAGGATCAGAGAGTGTTTTCATCTCCAAAGACTGGACCCCCCATTTTATGTCTCCACGGCAGCCTGCAACTCACTTTGCTAACCTTAGTATTCCACTCTTCTCTGTCTTGATTGTAGAATTAGAGAATACTGCGGCACAGATGCTCAGTGGCCCAGGTGTGTTGTGTGGTCTCATGTCCTCAGCTTGGCAGAGGTTCAAAGCATGAATCAGTTACTCCTTTTATTCATGTGACAAATATTTCTTGATAATCTACTATGTGCCAGTCACTGGAGTTACAGAAGTTAATGCACAGTCTGGTAGGTGAGAACAATGCTTTTCAAGTTTTTGATGCCAAGGCACATAGTAAAAATGGTAATTTTATGTGACGTACTCTGAGATGCTCTCAGGCTAGTACGGTCTCTTTCCCTTTTTGGCTTTTCAAAACCCCCTCTTCTGTTATCTTTGTTTGGTTCAGACCGTGGTCCCCAAAGAGCCTATTAGTATGCTAAAATCTGTAAAGGTGGTCACCATGTAAATAGTAGAAACTTTGAAATAATCTGAATGCCCGTTTTAAGAGAAACAGATTCGGAGACAGATATTTGAGTGCATTTTTCGAAGGGGATATGGTGATAATCCTGGAAGGGAATGGAGAAGTGATACAGGGAAGAGCAGGCCACTAATGAAAGATGTGTTACTAAGGCAGGTACCACTGTGATGGGCACCTGAAGCTGGTTTCCGTGGGGAAAGCTCTGGGACCTAGTGTAGAATGCACACCTCAGAGCTGCCCCACCCAATGGGCAAGGGAGCTGGAGTATTTGTATACATCCTCCCACACACACACCGTGATTGGCCAAGAGCTGTACCTGGTGGATGTTAATTCTCAGTACTTATCCCTGCTGCATTCTGTAGTTCTGGAATAAGACTTCCAGTCCAGAAATGCATATGCCCATGGTGGCATTTGGCTGAAGCACACAGAAATGTTAGAGACATGGCTGAGACACTGGCAGAGATCACTGGACCCATTAGGAAGGGGTTGGGAAAAAATTTTATAACACATGATTTCCAGCAATGGGTAATATAGAACTATATTCCTCAACACAAATGCTCGGGAACATACTGTCAAGTGAACAAAAGCAGCCTACAGAACATCAAGTAGAATTAGACCCCCATGTGACCCACGTACAGGAAGGCAAGGCCAGGTCTAGCCTGAGGCAAAGAGGTACTTGCAGATTCCATGGAGGCATCAAAAAAATCAGAATCAAGATAAATAATATTTCCATGCCGTATTTTAAAAATACTAAAATTAATGCAAAAATGTTATGATGAACACAATATCAACATTTTAAAAAAAGCCAGGATCTGGCCCTCTATTTGCACAACTCGTCATCATTCATTTTATCTTTAACCCTGCCCTTGTTGGAGTTTGGCTCCTTAAAATTTGGATCACTTGAGGTGGAGAGACAGTTAGGGAGATGCCCTGGTCACTTTCTCCTTCCAGCCCTCCAACCTCTTGAAAATGCCTCCCTTGGCCAATCACAGCCACTGCTGACCTCTGATCCTGAGAAACCCAACCTGTAGGGGGATGTCTTTCCTCCTCTGTCCTCCCCTTTCCCTGCTGCCTTCTCAGCCCTGCACACAGAGTAGGGAAGCTAAAGGGCAAGGAATATATATGAGGATTTGAAGGCCCAGGACCAGTACAGTTCCCTCTGGAACTACAATAATTTGCCAACCACAAAAGAACTGGTTCCAGAGCCGGCCAACAAAAGCCCTAGCAACTGAGACTTTTGTCTTCCAGGCCTGGTCATTGGTGGCCAGTTCCTGATGCCAGTTATCTGACAGTCCTCTGGGGTGACAACCTGGGGTCAGGCTGACCTGGCCAGGCTCCGGTTCGAGAACTGAGAGCACACAGCCAAACGCCAAGTAATCAAAGCCAACTTGTTAAAACCACGCCATCCTGACCTCTTGCTCCCAGACAGTCAGTCCACTGCCAAGAGCTTTGTGATCCCGGCTCCTCGGGGAGTCTGCGGACGGCACGCTTGTGCAGCCAGCCCCTTCCCGAGCGGGGATCTCAGGCAGTCAGGGATCAAGGGACCGATGTATGCAACTTCTCGCCTGTGGCTCAATGTGGTGCTGCCCACTTACCCTTGTGGGAGAAGAAAGAACCATGAGTTCTGCCAGGTCTTTCCAGCGCAGTGAACAGAAAGACCAAAGTAGCTTTGAGAAGTGTAAACTGAAGGACAGAACAGAATTCTATTTCATTCGAACATTCCATTGATCCTCAGTAGTGTTCTTTTTGGGGGAATGTTGGCCTGCACCAGTGTGAACAAAATAATGTTTCCGTCTTGACTGAGTCATTTGGCCAAAGTATCAATTTCATAGCCAGCATTCAGACTGATGCACATGACCTTTAATTTTCTTCCACAGAAGACTGAAGCACAATGACTTGTTGTCAGGGCAGTGGTGGGCTTTCTTTGTTTTGTTGGACACAGTAGCTTCCATTCCCCTCTACCTGATGGACTGTAATGAATGTGTGTAGGGAGGTCTCAAAGGCAGAAAAGTAGAGAAAGGAAGTTGGGGGGGGGTTGCAATATTCCCCAACCAGTATGAGTATGTTGTTGAAAACGGAACAAATCAGAGGAATGCTGTTTCCCAGGATAACTGAGCAACGACCCTGTGTTCAGGGGGTCGGAGAGGAAGAATGTGATCTGTAAGTCCTCATCACACTTCAGAGCCCAGTGTGTTGGCAGCCATGGCTCAGGGGCATGGGCTCTGAGTTCCAGTCCTGGCAACACCACTTTCCTCTACAGGTGACTTCTCTGAGACTCTGTTTCTTCATCCATAAAATGAAATATAATAGTACCCACCACATAGTGTTGTGGCAACTGAATCAACCATGCCTTTGATCACAGTATCTGAAAAACAGGAAGAGCTTAATAAATGCTATCTTTTATTATTACTACCGGAAAAGGCCCATCTGGAAGTTCCTTATTAAATGTCGGCTCCATGTTCTCCAGCGAGCCCATAACTCTAGGTCAGACGCTTGCAGTCAGCATTTACAAGTTTGATGTATGTATTGCGTGTCACAACCCAAGAAGGATGGAGGGAGAGCGGAAGATGAATAACCGCTTATCTGAAATCCCAGCCTGCTTTGCCATTCTTCACCCTGCTCAGTTCTCCTTACACTTACCCATCCCACCATCTGTGTAATGCCAGTCCACAGGGAAACACCAGATACTGCCTGGCCCATAGTAGCTGTTGAATAATTGGATTCATTTGTCTTTGGTTGGATATCCCCCCACCCCCCCGACCCCTGCCACCCCAACCCTGAGACAAAGCATTGTGTGTCAGTACTCTCTTTGGAGGTTGAACCCAGGAAGCACTGGTAAGAAGCCAAAACGATGGAGGGAGGGAAGGAGGAAGGGAAGGGAACGTACGTAAATAAGCGGGTCACTGCTGTGGGTCAGCTGCTCTGGGATACTGTGGACAACTGCTGTATAGGCTCAGTCCCACTGGTAACTTGTATGGGGCACTGGGGAACACGCCTTAGAGTTGCCCCACCCCAGTGGGGAGGAAGCTGGAGATTTAGCCACCCATTCCTATCAGTCACTGGCTGAGCGCTGCTTCCAGGGGCAGGCTCCTATGGCCAGAGCCGCAGGTGGCCATGGGAAAGCCATCAGGAGTACGGAAGCCAGTCCCAAAGAGTCGTGAGCAGGGGACTGGCAGCTTCAACTGCACCATTCTAGGAGTGCTGACCTTTCAGATGACCTTTTGCATTTGACTCAGGATACGTAGTGCCTGATAAAAAATCGCCAGATCCGATGGGATGATTTCATGTCACTGTAATGCCCCTGGAAGTGTGGGCCTATTAGGGCAATGGGATTGCTGCTATGTGGGCACAGCTACCTGCTAGTAAATCTGCCTTGAACGGATTGCCTTTCCTTGAAGGGAGCTACAGAGGCCAAGAGCCAGTGCTCACTCTCTGAGTTACCCATAGAATAAGCCAGCATCTGGAGCCTGGGGTTTCCATGTGATAAGCACTGAGCTGAGCAATTCATCTCCTTAAGAGTTCATCAAGAACCATAGCTTTTGGTCAAGGTGACCTTATAGGCCTGGGCTGACAGCTAAAGAGTAAACCATTGAGGTGAAGGCTGCTGACGTGGGGATACCATGACTGTAGTCTCCAAGACCATGTTTGGGGCCTTTCTACATTCCTTGGTTCTTCTAACTTAATAATAACTATCATTCATTGAGCTATTTTAATATGCCAGGCTCTGAGCTAAGTACTTCTCACATTTATTATGTCAAGAGGCAAAAAAAAAAAAAAAAAAAAAAGTTATTCCTGTTTCACGGATGAGGAAATAGAGACAAAAAGAAATTATGTAGCTTGTCTAACGTCATAGAATCAATAAGGGACAGTACAGTTGAATCCAGGTCTCTCTGACTTCACAACCCATTGTGTTAACCCCACTACACTATAATTTGTGTATAGGTTTTACCATCTTAACCCTGAAATGTTATTCCCAGTAGTATAGTAGTAAACTGGTCCCAGGAAGTAGGGTTAAGGGAGTAAGGGGTGGGGAGGTGGGGTAGAAGGTGCAGAGACCAGCCCTGGTTTGTAGTGTATGCCAATTTCTGTGGTGTAAATACTCCCACCATGGCCGATTTCAAGCTACCAAGGGTTTAACAACCAATTTATAAAATTCCTGAATATTTAACAGTTGGCTTGCACAAGCCAGTACGAACCAGTTATAGCACACCACTGTTGGTACCACATTCCCAAAGGTCTTAATTACCAAGATTTCTAGAGAACATAGTTGCAGTAGCTTCTTTCCTTAACCATTTCACTCCTTGCCCTGGGGCTCTAGGATTATAAATAAGATGCCAGTATTCATTCATTCAACAAATAAAATGAAGTGTTGAAGAGGCATAAGGGGTTTGGGGGGGGGGTTAAGGGCCCCAGTCTACCTTGGGTTGAGTTCCCCAGAAGCAGACCTGGAGGCAAGGATTTGAGTGATGAATTAGAAAGTGTCTCAGGGGTAAACTGGTAGGATGGTGGGGAAGTGGTGTGGTACGAAGCCAAGTCCTATAGAGGGTGCGTTTGATTCAGACTTGTTGGGGGAGCTCTGGAAAGAGAGCAGGGTACACTCAAAGTGTATTGATGGGGAAGGGACAGGGCTAAAGTATTAAAACTTGCTACCCTCACCTGATAGCCATTGGTTAAGGGCTGTCCCCAGAAGGACATATGTTTTCAGGCACTTCTAGCTCTGTACTGGTACAGACAAAGCTGGCTCTAGCACCGCCAGCAAAAAAGGCACGGGTGTGGGTTGATGGGGGCCACAGCACATCTGGAACTCATGCACCTGATCGTGGTAAAGGGATCTGAGGGTTTAGGTGTAGAGTTCTGAGAGTGTCTGCTTTCTAGTCATTCATTTAAATGGTGTTTACTGAGCAGCTACTACGTGCCAGGCACTGTCCTGGGCTCGGGGGATAGAAGGAGGAGTGCAAAGAGCCAGGGTTCCTGTTCTCCTGGAGAACCTGCAAATCATTATAAATTGGGATAAATGCCGTAAGGAGAAGTATGGGGTCTTGGGAAAGTGTATAAGACAGACACTGGATTAGTGAGGGTTGAGGTTGGGGAAGGCACCGTTCCTGGTTTGACAAGGAAACTCTTAGCTTTCACCCAGGGTCTTGAAATAGTGTGCAGGGCAACAGTGAATTCTCCCTTGTCTTTGAGCTCTTTCAGGTACTGGCAACCTTGTACGGGAAACAACAGGTACACCAGAACCATAATTTACTTATGGTACTTGGTGATTCACGGTACCTAAATCAACTACTCCATCTTACATTGAAATTATTCCCAACTAAAGCCCTATACATTACTCTATGACTATTCAGTGTGCATTTATTCATAGAGATCTTGAGACTTCCATACTTTTGACCACCATAAAGCCTGTAGACTCTAGAATCAGTGCCTGCGTTCAAACTTGCTGGATCACCTAATTAGCTATATATCCTTGGGTAAGTAGCTTGCCCTCTCTGTGTCTGTTTCTTCATATGTAGAATAGGAGAAATAGTATGTACCTGAGACAAGTTCTTTTGTGAAGTGTAAAAAGAAATGAGTTGATGTATGCAAACTGCTTAGCACAATGTCTGAGCACGTTCTAAGCATTTAATAAAACATGGGTATTAGTTATATTATTGGATATTGGCTTTGACATGAAAGGATATCCTTGATACATTTTTTTAAAAGATTTTATTTATTTTAGAGAGGGAGAGAGAGTGAGCTGGGAGAACAGAAAAGGAGGGTGCGGGAGAGAGAGAGAGAATCTGAAGCAGACTCCGTGCTGAGCATGGAGCCCCACATGGGGCTTGATCCCATGACTGAGAGATAATGACCTGAGCTGAAACCAAGAGTCGGACACTTAACTGACAGAGCCACCCAGGCACCTCTATCCTTGATACTTTTTAAGTGAAAAAGTAATGTATGCATAAAATAATTTGAATAGATGTTCTCAAACTTTGATGTCAGAACTCTATACCTTTAAAATAACAGGACTCCAAAAACCTTTTTTTAAATGTGGGTTTAAAATATTTATTAATTCATTAATATAACAAAAATAAACCCATTACATGTTCACACATTGTCTTAGTTTGGGCTGGTATAACAAAGCATCATAGATGAGGTGGCTTATAGATAACGAAAATTTACTCTCACAGCTATGAAGTTTGGAAGTCCTAGGTCAGGGTGCCATGTTCTTGGAGTTCTGTGAGGACCCTTTTCCAGGCTGAAGACTACGGATTTGTCATTGTCCTCACACGTGGAAGAAAGAGGGTGAGCTCTCTGGGGTCTCATATATAAGGGCACCGATAACATTTGTGAGGGCTCCCCAGTCATGACCTAATCACCTCCCAAAGGCCCTACCCTGTAATACCATCACACTGGGGATTAGGATTTTAACTTACGAATTTGGGGAGGACACAAACATTTAGTCCATAACACATATAAATTACATTTTTATGAAAAATAACTATATTTTTAAGGCAAAATCTAATTTAAAAATTTGATTATTTTACACCTTTGCAAGTCTTTTCAGTGCCTGTATTATTTGAAAATAGCCAGATTCTCATATCTATTTTGCATTCCATCTGTTGTGATGTGTTTTTTTGGTTGAAATATATGAGAAAAACTAGATTCACACCGTTGGAAAAGGAAGGAAAATTTTAATAGCCTTTTCAGATAATCGTGATAATTTGGTATTACATGAAAACTCACCAAGTGGTAGTTTTTTAAAGGTTAGTTGCAATATGAAATCTAAAACCAGATCAGTAAGCTTTTTATACCATATTGTATTAAAATCATTTGGTCTGTATTAAAATCATTTGGTTTATGTTGTATTTTAAATGGATCTTTTAACCATGCATGATTTTGTGACATCATTTGGAAAATACTGGTTCACTGAGTTGTGGAGATCTTTCAAATGTTGACACATTTCATTATACAATATCAAAATGTCACATTTGTTAATATCAACACTGATCTCATCAGAAAAGTCTTTAAACACAGGAAATCTGTCAAGCACATAGTAGAGGATCCAAGTTTTTCAAAATTCCAATTTTTGCTTGAAAGCTTAAATTTTTCATTGGCAACACATACTGTCAGTTGCTTTCCTTGAAATGACAGGCCACTTTGTAAATTTTGTAAAAATTTTCTGCCAGATTTCCAAGAATGCAATAGCCAAAGCTTGTCTGACAGTCTTACTTTCAAGTAAAAATGGCGTTCCATGAAAAATGTGGCTAGTTGAGCTGGCAACACAAATATCCCGCAAGTGCTTTTCTTTGAGACAACCGTCATACACAATATGTAGCAGGAGCGCTTTGTGCGTTCTTCCTGTTTCATCACCAAGATTATTGAAAAAAGTGCGTTCTCAAAAAAAAAAATGCTCTCAAGGGTAGAGATTTAATAAAAATAATAGTTTGTAATGCTTCCTCAAGGACAATTTTTAGAAAAATCCAGTTTCACTTAACTGCAAATGTGGAAGTGATGAACCCAATGACTGACAATGACAATGATTTCTTGGTGCTGTGCCTTGATTTGTGCTAAGGTGCTAGTTTGAACCCCCACTGCTTTTGTACCATCAATGCAAATCTCACAGTGAAAAAGGCAAATAATGTCCTAGTACTATTATGAAAATAACTTTGACCTGAGGACTTTCTGAACAGGCTGTGGGACCTTCAGGGTGTGCAAGTCACATTATGAGAAATGCTGGCTTAGAAAAATGTACACCAAACTGTTGAAGCATTTATTTTGAGGAAGAGGCAAATGACACTAGGGGCCTTGGAGTGGGTGGTAGATTTTTACTTCTGTAGTCATTGCAGTATTTACATTGATCATATGTTGTCGGAAATAAAACAGAAGATATTCCCATTTTAGAAAAAGTATTAAAGAGACTTTGATTCTGGTCTTAGGTCTTTTTTTCTGCCTGAGAAATAGGCATCTTTCCATCCTCCTTCAAGGAGCCGTGAGAACCTAGGTTCCCAGTATTGGAAGGAGTGCTAGATTTAATTGTCTCTTCCAGGCAGAGTGGTGGGGAAGGTCAGTGGAGGTGATGAGGACCCAACACTAATGCACTCCCCAGGTCCTTTGATTACCCTCTGTGGAAGACTTCCTAGACTCATTATTCCAGCTCCAGCCTTTCCTAGCTGTGACCTTGGGAAAGTTACCTAACCTTTCCATCCATCAGTTCTTTCTTGGCAAAAGAGCAATGATATTACCTTTATCTTGTAAGGTGGTGAGGATTAACTGAGTACCTAAAGAAGGTCTGACACACAATCAATGCTTAATAAATGTCAGCCTTTATGAGGATGATCACTCTAACAGCCAAGGTGGTTTTTCTTGCTGGAAGTATCCAACATGGCAGCCATTCCAGTGTCTTCCCTGCTGGTATCCATGGAAAAAGTCTCTGTAGAGATGAGTTCTGGCCATTGAGCATGAGCTCCCTTGTGGCTGTATATGGAAGTGTCTCCTCTGACCCTTAGGGTCTAAAGGGGTTGAGCAGAAGTGTGGTCTGTCTTCTCCTTGCCTCTGGAACCAGGCCCCAAGGACACCCCAGAGAACTGGGCCCTGGTTCAGACCACCTGGCCTCTTTTGACAGTTGAGATCTGTGAGGGCAAAATCTTGAGATTTCTACCCAGCCTTGATATCACATAAGCTCAAAGCTTCCCTCCTGTGACCTCTGTTCTTCATTTTCCCTACTATGTATCGGAGGTCATTGTTCTCACTAGGGTTCAGCAGGGACTTTTTGCAAGTAAGTTGACATTGTGTTAGCTCTTGTGAATCAGTATTTTTTAACTTCTCTCCATAGAGCGTGGGCAAGGCCAACCCCTTCTAGTTTCAAATGACATGCTTCTCTTCTCTATGGAATGATATGTTCGTTCCCATGAACAGTTAGAGACAGGATAGGGAACAGCATGAGGTCATCTACTGAATAGCTCTTGATTCAGTCTGTTTCTCTTCCTCTGGTCTCCCACAACTTAGCTAGAAGTCACTATTTCCTTTGCTGGGTTTTTGGCAAAAGCCTGGCAGTGGGTCTGCAAGCCTCCCTTAAGAGACTCCCCTCACCAGCCAACAAGCAAATCTGCAATAGCCCTGCTCCTGATATTTGCTGGGGCCTGGGAGAAAGGTGTAAATGGAGGCCCAGTCCTGGGATATTCCCACCTCTAGCTCCACATGTGTGTGGACACCCCAAATCTGCAGGTCCAAGTACTGCCCCCTGTACACACACAGCTGCCTCTCAGAGCAGTCATCTGTCCCAGGGCTGTGGACCAGACCATGGCGGCCTCCCTGGGGAAGGAAGAGAGCAGAGACAGAGGCTTGCAGAGGCCCTAGAGGTAGGTTCAGGGCATCTGGAGCGTGAAATTTTGAGGTCTGGGTACTAAGACTGTAGTGTAGAAGGGAGCACAGGCTCTAGGACATGTGTCCTCTGCCACCGCAGACTCCTTGACCCATGAGGAGGGGACGGCCAGGGGTGGGTTCTTGTAAAGCACATTCTGAGCAAGGATGTGGGGTGCCCATGTGTGAGGGTGGGACAGTCTGGAAATCTAACACACGCCTCTACTAAAGCCCTTCAGCAGCTCTTCTCCAGCCACAAGATCCAGCCCGTCCTTCTTGGTCTCCCAGCCCTCTCCCAGTCTGGCTCCTGCCTACTTCTCAGCCTTGCCCATGACCATTTCTAGCTCTAGCCTTACCCTTCCCTTGGCAGTCCCTAAGTCCCATGCTCTCTCACTGGCAGGGACTTTGCAGGATGTTGTGTCCTCTGGATCTTCCCTCATGTGATATCTCATCTTTGCTGCTTCCTCTACAGGAATGATTCTTGCCTGATGTCCTACACCCTCAGCCTCCCAGTCTAAGTCAGGTCTGATTCTTCAGCCTCCATAGCTTTCGTCTCTTTGTTCTCTGTCCTCTACGAAGAATCAGGGCATGACAGTTAACATTAGGCAACGCTTACTGTGTTTATGCCCATTTCACAGGCGAGAGAACTGAGGCCAAGAGGGGGAGCTAATCTGGTCAGTTGACCAAGTAATAACAGAGCCAGACTCTGAGTTTAGACACCATGCTTTTAACCACCGTGCTGGGGATTTTTTGTTATTGTTGTTTAAAACAAAACACATAGTTCTAGAGGTCATGAATCCTGTGCAGGCCTCTTAGGGCTAAAGGCAAGGGCTGTATTCCTTTCTGGCAGCTCCAGGGGAGAATCTACATCCTTGCCTTTTCTGACTTCTAGAGGCCACCTGTGTTCCTTGGCTTGTGATTCCTTCTTCCCTCTTCAAAACTGGCAGCAGCTGGTTGAGTATGACATCAGTCTAATACTAACTCTTCTACCTCCTTTCCTATGAAAGGATCCCTGTGATGACGCTGGCTTACCTGAATAATCCAGGGTAATCTCCTTATCTTAAGGTCAGATGATAAGCCAGTAATTCTTGATTCTTAGGCTTTTGAGTACAACAAAATCTCTGGTGGTAGTGGGGGTAAGGGGAGGAAACATGTGAAAAATGCAGATTCCTGGGCCTTACCACTCCAGTGATTCTGAATCTATAGATCACGGGTAGGGCCCGGAAATCTGTATTGTGATACGCTTTCCAGGAGCTTCTGATGCAGGTGCAATAATGGTGAATCACATGATTTACTGCAACCACAGGGCCTAAAACTGCAATGTGCAAAATATGATTAGATCTGGGCTCAGTGAGGCCCAGAGGAGGAGGAGAAAGGCAGTAAGATTTGCATTTCCCTTTCCAATTCCCATTGCCTGCACCCGGCAGGCTGGGCTGGAATGGGGTGCCCTCCTCTGGGTGGAAGATGCAAGCCCTAGTTCTACCATACACCAGAGCCGTGGCCTGGGCTGTCCGGAAGCCATTGGACCTCCTCTCAGGTTATGTCTCCTCCAGGAGGGGAGGAAGAACCACGTTTTGGGGACAGTATTCAGCTCCGGCTTAGCTTTAATTTCCTGGAACCTGCTCTGTCTGGTCTCCCTGCCCCAACCCAAGCCCACCAACTCTGCTGTTAATTGGAAGCCAGTGGTCAGATGGAGAATGTGGGTTGAGAATATAATTTTGGAGTGGTCAGCCTGTGGCTATTGGAGCCCATTCCAGACGGGCTGTTTTGTACCTTTTCCACTTCCTCATCTCTTCTCTGAGACTTGTAGACACTTAAGCAACAGAGCAGCAGCTGCCACTTAAGTGCCATAAAGAGGGCATGCGCGTGTGTGCGTGTGTGCATGCAGAGGGGGAGGCGAAAGCAATTAAGGCACTGTGTGATGGGGCCTCATCAGGTGGGCTCTGCTCAGACTTGGCATAGGCCTTTCCTTCAAGAACAGCTCTGCCAGCAAGAATGGAGTGACAGGGCCACTCTTTGCAGAGGAGCCAAGACCTGTCCCCAGGGGATCCCCAGGACAGTCGGGGAGATATCAGGCTCTTTTTCTCTCTGATCATTTCCTCCACCATGCATGTTCCCTGCCCTTCGATGCCTTCATCAGTCATAGATCATCCTCCCAGCCCACATCAGCTTCTGAGAGATCTTGTTCCCAGAGCTCCTGCTGAGGGGGTCTATAGTCCTTGACTCCTGCCCCCTCATCTATAGGCTGTTGACCATGTGGCCCAAGCAGGGCCAATCAGATTTATCCCCTGGTTACCTGTCATTAAGACTCAGATTTGAAGTAAGCAGCCCCACAGAGTAAACCTTTAAGGTACGTAGACTTGGACCGGGCCTGCCCCCGTTGGTACAGCCATGGCTATGGTCTGAATGTTTTTGTCTCCCCCACCCCAATCAAATTTGTATGTGGAAACCTAATCCAGGGTCATGGTATTAGGAGGTGGGGTCTTTGGGAAGTGATTAGGTCATGAGGGCAGACCCCTCAGACTCCTCACCACTTCTGCCTGTGAAGACCTAGTGACAAGCTGGCTGTCTACAATTAGGAAGCGGACCTTTACCAGAGCCCAACCCTGCTGGCACCTTGGTCTTGCACTTCCTGACTCCAGAATTGTGAGAGAGAACTTTCTGTTGTCTCTCAGCTCCCAGGCTGTGGTATTTGGTTACAGCAGCCAGAGCAGACGAGGACAGCTATGCTGGGCAGCCATGTTGGGGCCCCAAGTTCTGACGAATGAGCAGAGAGAGCTGGAAGGCTGCTCTGAAGCATAAGGCAGGAGAATGAAGCAGAGGAAGAAGAAAGTGCTCCCCAGGGAGCCAAGGAGAAAGAGGATAAAGAGCCTATTTGATTCCTGCCAGCTTTCCAATTCCCAGTACCGGTCTCTTGTGCAGCATTTCTCGTCTTAAATGAGTGGGTACCCAAATGAATTCTTGCCCTTGGGGCCCACGAGATAACCTAACTCCTCATAATTGCTTTCCTTTTATTTAAGTTAGCTCAAGTGAGTTTGTTTTTGCCGAGCAAATGATCCCTGATTAAGACAGCCCTTCCGGGAGAGGTGAGGCCTGGCCTGACGCTCTCGGAAGTTAACAAACGCTGGCTGAGCCCGCATGTGTGCCAGGCAGTAGGATACACACACGGGCCCCATTCTCCCCCGCAGTGGGCAGGCGTCCGTGGGGCAGGGGAGCCGGGAAGGGTGTTGGGGGGTGTGCAGCACAGGAAGGGAACAGAGCGAGGGGGACGCATTTGAGAAGCAGCTCGTTCGGTTTGTTCTATTGTGTACTCGCCAGAACATAAAGCAGAAAGTTCCTGGGTCGGGGTCAGAGTGCCAGGATTTAAGCCCAGTGTTCTGGACACTGGTGGCCCTGGACACATTTCTTGGACCCTAGAGACCTTAGTTCTCTGAGCTGTGACATAGGGATGGTAACTCTGCAAGGCGCTTGACTTAGAACGGTGCCTGGTGTGTAGGAAGTGCTCAGTTATTTGTCTGCTGTGATTTTTTTTTTCTTTTTTACTGGGGTGGGGAAGGGACTGACAAGAGGCAAAATTTGAGCAGGGCCATGTCTCTGAAGGTTTGATAGACCCAGCAAAGGAGTTTGCATTTTGTCCAGAGAAATGATGGGGAACTTGAAGAATTTTGAGCATGTAAGTGGTCTGATCTAATTTTGTACCCTAAATTACACACCCCCAGGGGAGATTTGGCAATGTGGTTGCTAACACCGGGGTGGAGGTGCTGTTGGCTGTCAGTGGGTAGGGGTCAGGGACGCTTTCAACACCCTCCAATGCACAGAACAATCCCCCACAGCGTGCATGGAGCGATCCCCGGCATTATCTGCCCCAAATGTCAACAGTGCCAAGGTTGAAAAAGCCTGGATTCATGTAGTATGAAGAAGAGAAATCAGTCATGTCCCATCTTGGAGACTTAGTTTCCCATCTGTCAAAAGGTGGACTTGGAAGGACTTGGAAGGATCAACTGATTTGTTCCTTCTGCAGCGATCTGTGTATTTTTCCATCACGATTGACCCGGTGGTCTAGACCTCTCTTACAGCAGCTCTGGTGCTTTAAGCCTCTCCTTTCAGATAATCCTGGCAGAGCCAGAGAGTTTGTGAAGAATATGGGCTCAGGATCCCGCCACTCATGGGATCAAATCCTGGCTGCACCCTTGCCAGCTTGCGAGACCTGGAGCAATTGTCTTTGCTTCTCTGAACTTCAGTTGTTCTGTCCATAGACAGGGAGTGATCATAACCCCTTGCTTGTAGCAGAGTTGAGAGGCTTTGGGGAGCCTTTAGCTCAACACCTAGCCCATAACAGGTGTCCCATCAACCTCAGCCACAGGGGCACAGCCCCACCTCTAAGGGTGTAAGATTGGTAAACACAGGAAATGTCTGAGAAAGTGAGCCGGGGCGCTCTCTGGATGCCTGTGATAAGCCCCATCAGTCAGCGGGAACTAAAGGCACACACACTCCTTTGAATATTTGCTGCACTGATCACCAAACGGGAGCAGGAAAGGAAAAAGGAAACCGCCGTGGGGTGTAAGGTGCACAAACCCAGTGCCTCAGGGGCTGGGAAGGTAATGGCAGACTGCACAGTTCATCAGTCCATTCATTACTTGACTGAATGGTACCAGGAACATGGAAACAAGAAATGATTCTCTCAGAGATGCTAAATGGCAGACCTGGGAGCCTGAGTGGTGGGTTCCAATCCCATTTGTGCCTGGAACTAGCTGCGGGAACTTAAGCAAGTTACTTTACCACTCCATGCCTCAGTTTCCCCATCTGTAGAAATAGAGATCTAGAAGTGATAATAATACCTATCTCAAAGGGCTCTGAGAATTCAATATATAATACACATGAAAGCACAAATATCTGTGCCTGGCACAGTGGGAGTGCTAGGGACGTCCTAGCTTCTCACTTCTGCTACCATTCTTACACGGAAAGCAAACACTCTCAACCACCCCGGGAGTGAAGTGATGTGGTCTGCAGGCCCGCAGCCTCAGGATCACTTGGGAGCTTGTTAGAAGTGGGAATCCTCAGACTGCACCCCAGAAGTACCCAATCAGAAACTCTGCTCTCAGCTCTGTCGTGTGACACCAGTATTCTGTCTGTTTCTAGACTGTGCCAAGCTCTCTTCGGCCCCAGGGCCTTTGCAAGTGCTGTTCCTTCAACTTAGAATGCCCGTTCCTTGGCTTTCCCCATGGCTGACCCTAATTGTGTATCAGGCTTCAGCTTAAATGTCACCTTGTCAGAGAGGTTTTCCCTTACCACCCCTCCTTCCCATGCTCTGTCACTTTGTGTCTCAACACATTACATACTTCTTTCCTGGTGCTAATCCCAGTCTACAGTAACCTTGTGTCTGAGTCTGAGTATTTGCTTCTTGTCGTCTTCCCTCTCAGTACGTAAGCCCCAAGAGGGCAGGGACTGGGTCTCTGGCTCAGTATCCGGTACAGGGGAGTACTCCACTGACATTCATAGAAGCGACGGATGTGTCATATAGTGAACGGACAGTGTTCATCACACTGCAGCACACATGGTGAAGATCTCATTATAAAAATAGTATTACAATATTTTTAGAACAAAACAGACTTCCATGCAGACCTGGGCTGCTTGTGATTGTGGACTATGGCCTTTGCAAACGGCACCCCGAGCAGTGCAGAGGCTAACAGAGGCCTTTCCATCGCTCATCCAGCCCCTGGCTGTCCCTCCTGCCCAGTCATGTAACGGGGCCACACCGAAGATGCTATCTCATTAAAATCGGAAGTGGCTGACTTTTGCTATCACCTAGCCCAAGCCATCAAGCACTCCAAATTGGTTTTCACCATTTTACACAGCACAACATACATTTGTTAACTTCTCAAACAGTAAACACCACCTGCAAAGTGCTTTTAATATTTAATATAACTATAAATTGTTTTGAAAATAAATCCAGCCATGTGGAAAAGCAGCAGAAGGGACAGGAAGCAAATCCAGGCACCTGCGCCGTGTGGGGCAGAGCTGGTGAAGCCAACACTAACCTCAGCCCCGGTGAGCTCTTTTGGCCAAACCAGCTTTTATCCGCCTGACCAGCCATGCGGGCCATTATCCTGGGGAGTGTGCTGTGCCTAGTGGCCTGTGTGTTTCATTTGCTCACCACGTACTGTGTTTTCTCCTCCGAGTCTCTTTCTGTCCCTGCTCACACGTGGGTCTAGGGCCTCAGAAAAGTTACTTACCCCTTTTTGTTTTACTCGCCTTGTATGTAAAATTGGGATGCTAATATCCACCTTGCTGCATTGCTGTAGATCTGAATGGGGGAGTCCAAGTACAGATGTTAGAACAGCGCCTGGCAGACAGGACAACTTAGGAATGTTTGCTGCGGGTTTGCTGCTGGGTCTGACGGGCATCATGCAACCCACTCCTTTCCTCCCATTCCAGCTGCACCCACCTCTCTGTGCCTGGTGTGTTCCCTGCTCCCTCCCACCGCCGGCCCTTTGTACCAGCTGTGTCTTCGGCTGAGAGCACCTTTCCTTCCTTATTTGCCTGGCTAACGCTTGTTTATCTCTTCAACTGTCAGTTCAGTCAACTGAAATGTTGAACTTTTGGGGAAAGACAAGCTCACTCCTCCTGGTGGCACGGGTGCTAAGTGAATCTCTGGGCTGGAAGGGTGGGAGCTCTTGGCTTGGCCTACACGGGGTCCTCTGCCCACTTGTCACTGGGGCCAGAGGACCAGGATCAGCAGCCACATCAAAAGCCCTATGCTGGGTCCGAGGGATTTGGCAGTGCCCCCCGATGAAGGGAGCTGCTGTTCTTGGCAGACCAAACTGTCATTGTCCATCACAATGAGATGCGTGTCCCAGGACAGTCCCCCTGGGGACCACATGAGGAGGAGTTAGGCAACTTTTGCTTTGGTCAAGGCTGGAAGGATGAGGGCTGATGATTTGGAAGACATTTTGGAGAAACGAATGAATGAGAGGGAGGGAGAGGAGAATTCTGGGGTTTCTGATTTGGGTAAGAGAGTGGATAGCGGTACCTGGAAAGGGAATGACCACATCCATGTCTTACCGTTGACCTTATGTGATGTAGCCCAAACAAGAAGGCAATGTTGTAGGGGTCTGAGACAGTGGTACCCTGCTCAGACAGGAGGGCCGCTGTGGGAATAAACAGGGAGCCCACAGTGACTCATCTTGCATTATTTAAGCAGATAGATGAATGAATGCTGGTAATAACTCTGCTAATTAGTAAAGGAGAATTAATGTCACCCCAGTCAATGCTTGGCCCTTCTGGCCGAATTCAAGCTAAGACTCATTACGTCTTCTCGCTTGCTTCTTGTTCTTTCCGAGAATAGTGAGGGCTCTTGTGTAAGGATAGCTGATCGTCAGTCCCCTGGGTTCTTGACTCTCCCAGTGACTGTGCTCCTTTGTATGAGAAGGCTGGGTCCCTTACTGAGCAATTTGCTACTAGCCGCTGAGTTATCTAAATGGCATACGGATCCAGATGGACCCATGGATGGGACGACGTTCTCGGCCCTGCTCGTCAGTGGGCCATCAGGCATCTCAAAACAGCATGCCCAGAGAAGACTTTTTGGCTTTCCTTCCCAGACGTGACCTTCTTGTCTCAGTACATGGCATCACTGTCCACCAAATTCTCAAGCCAAAAGCCTGGAACTTGCATGCCATCTCTCCCTTTCCTCCTATCCAATCTACTAATAAATGCTGTTGGCTCTCCCTCTAAAATATACCTCAGTGTCTCCCCATCACTCCCACTTCTTCTTAGTCCAGGGGTTGGCCAACTTTTTCTGTAAAGGGTCAGATAGCGAATATTTTGAGCCTTAAGAGCCAGATGATGATCTCTGTTACAATCACTCAACATACCTCTAGTGCAAAAGCAGCCCTAGACAATAGTAAGCACAAGCATGACTGCATTCCAATAAAACTTTATTTACAAGGACAGCGGCCCACAGGCCCTAGTTTGCCGGAGGCTGCTCAACCATAAGTCCCCACCGTGCCCGGACCAATACCAAACGTCCAGACTGGTCTTCCTGATTCCACGCCTGCCACCTCGCCCATGCATGATCCCCATGGCAGCCAAGGCGCTCTTTACAAAGTAGTCAGATGGTGTCTCTCCCTGGCTTAAAACCATCCAGAAGCTCCCCACTGCCCTTCAGTGACAATCCAAAGTCCTTTCCAATTTTCTCTTCACCCTCCACACTCCTGCCTTCTCTCCGACCTCCCCTCGTGCCCCCATCCTTGTCCACGTTGACACTCTTTCACTAATTCCCTTTCTGCTCCGCTTCCTTCTGTCTTCCATTGGAACATTCTTCCCCTACTCTTCTCCTCATTCATCTCCTGACTCAAATACCTCTTCCCCAAAGAGAGCCCCTCTGATGCTTCCTTGACGCTGCCCGCCCCTTCCTCATGACCCCATGTGAGACGGTCTTATTTGTGGATGTGTAGACCATCTGTCTTCCCACTCTGGTGCATAAACTTTGTGAAAGCAGGGACCTGCTCTCTCTCTCCTCAGCACCAAAAGCAGCTCACGGCAATATAGGAAGTCCTCAAATATTTGCTCACTGAATCCAGAGAGGCACCCGTGCTCTTTCCGGGCCAGGCCTGTTCCACTGTCTCTTCACCTTCAATTTCTCCACCTTTGACCTGGCCCTTCTTATGCTGGTTCAGGAAAGGCTTGCTTATTCAGTGCATGCAATAAAGCTGGAAGAAACCCTGCCCACCGGAGCCATTGTGCTTGTCCAGGGACCTCTGTGCAAACTTCTGTGTCATCCCAAGGCCACGTCAGGAGAAGGGCTGTTCCACCGACAGCTGGGCTCCACGTGGGGGCCTGTTTACCAACAGCCCTCATGCCCTGGAAGGGCAGTGGGGATGCTCGGTCCTCCGGAGGCTCTGGTTCAGGAATCCGCCTTCTGTTCCTGGCGCTCCCTGATGTGTGCTACAGGCTTATGCAAGCTGATTTCCTTGTTTCTGGAGTGTTCTCTCTCAGGTGTTCCCATGTCTCTCCCATCTCCTGCCACCTACTCTGCTTTATTGATGCTGGGGACAATGGACTGCTAGTTGCCACCAAATATCCTTTCTTCCCTCTTCCTTGGTCATAGAACCTCAGTTTTATTGGAAGTGGCAATGAACCCAGCAAAAAGACTCCATTTTTCTCTTTTGCAGTTAGGCATGGCTGTGTGGCTATGTCTGGCTAATGGGTTAGAAGCAGAGCTTTGATGAATTTCTGGGAAGGGTGGTAAGAGGATGCTGACTCAGCTGTGTCTTAGTCTTCTCAGGCTGCCATAACAAATATCGTAGACTGGGGGGGTGCAAACAACAGACAGACGTTTTCTCACAGTTCTGAAGGCTGGGAGTGTAAGGTGAAGGCCAACTGATTCAGTTCTCTGGTGATGATGTCTCTTCCTGGCTTGCAGCTGGCTGCCTTCCCAATGTGAAGAGAGAGAAAAGACATTTCTCTTTTTCTTCTTTTCTCATAAGGCCACCAATGCTATCAGATTAGGACCCCACCTTGATGACCTCATTTAATCTTAATTACCTCCTAAAAGCCTTATATCCACATACAGTCACAATGGAAATGAGGGCTTCAACATATAAACTTGGGAGGGACACAACTCAGTCCATAGCAGCTAGGTACGACATCAGTTGGTTTTCCTCTTCCTTCCTTCCTCCTTTGTCCCACTTAGAATGCAGATATGATGGCTGGAGCTTCAGCAGCTATCTTGGGCCATGTGGTGACATTGAGAATAAGTGCCAGGTGCTGAGGATGAAAAGTGTAGAAAGATAGAGAGGATCTGGGTTGACTTTGTGGAGCTACCATCTTATCACTGGAATGATGTTGGGATTTGCCTTGTGATCAAGGCCTGGTTTTCAGCTGCAGCTGTACAGTGGAATAACCTGAGGAGATTTGAAAGATCCTGGTGCTGAGGTGTCACCCCCAGAAATGCTGACATAATTGGCCTTTTAGGGTGCAGCCTAGGCATCCTAATTTTCTTAAAGCTTCTCTGGCGATCCTGATGTGTTAAGGTTGAGAGAACACTGTGTTAAAGAATAAACCCTTGCATAAGAGAATAAACTATATTTTAAACTATGGTATTTTGGTTTTGTTGTATGAGACTAACACAACTCCTAACAATCAGAAATCTGATTTTGGGAGATGAATCACTTCCATCTTCTGAGATTTTCAGAGCAGGAACTAGCCAGAGCCAGCAGAAGCCCTGGTCACATCCTACCGCGTTCGAGAACATGGACTGGTAAATCTCAGTTCAAGCCGAATGGTGACAGAGCTGTGACATATTAACTACCATTTTCTGTCCCTCCACCCACATGAATAAAACAGTGTGTATAACTAAAAATAAACTTCAGGATTAAAATAAGCACTCGAATTAAAAATAGTCCAATGTGGCACTTTTGTCAATACATCCCCCCCCCCCCAGCAAGTGAAATCCATTGGTAAGGATGATTAGAGGCCAGTGAACTCTTCCTCTCTGTGACCCACATTCTTCTCTGTGTCCCTGCCCCAAGTGAGAACAGATGAAGGATAGGAGCTTTGCCAGCTGTGAGAGAGCTGGTTTAAAATAAGCAGGTGCCCGAGTTCGAATCCCAGCCCTACCACTTAGAAGCTGAGCGCTCCAAGGCATGTCATTTAACCTCTGTGTGGTTCAGACGCCCTCTACGCAAAATGGGGTTATGGTTCTACCCAGGACCCGGGATCGTGGCGAGGACGACAGCACAGCATGCAGAAAAAGTCCTCAGCGTTGTGCCTGACATGCAGTCACTGTTGAGGAAGTGTCAGCTGTCACTCTTAGGGATGGCCAGGCGCTCTTCCTCAACGCTGTGTCCTTCCCGTGCCTGGGGACGCTCTTCCCCTTCATTTCTGGGAAAGGCGGCCAAAATGGGGCTGCTGTTATGAATAGGGTGCTAAATGAGCAAACACATGTCTGGAAAGAAAGGTAATTCATCCCTGGGGAGATACCATCTCCCAGGTTAAGGGGTTAATGGGCTCAGAGGATCCCGCGCACACGGGCTGAGACAAATTGGCGGAGCCGCTATTGTTCATCAGACAGCTCTTCAGCCGGGTCCTATTGATTAGCATGGCAGCCCGAGAAACAAATGAAAAGGCAGGCCCCCTCGAAGATAACAGAAATCGAGCGCGAGGGGCCAGACGCCCTGCGAGTGTGAGCCCGGGCCAGAGAGGCCAGCTTCCCTGCCGCTGCCGGCCTCGCAGCGCTGGGCTCCGCAGGGGGCTGGACGGCAGCCAGCTGCTGGCGGCGTGGGCGCTCCTGGGTCAGTCTGGGAGCTGCCAAGAGCCGAGCCGCGGAAAAGCACTTACAGATGAGAGGGGAGCACATGGCAGGCACGGCGCTCCGTAATCATAAAGTGCAGCACGGAGGAAGATGAGAGGAAACAAACCATTCTCTCCGGGACGGTCCATCTGGAAGTGTGCGGCCAGGAGTGGTATTACAGATAAATGTGTCCAGCCTGGCAACGGCTGGGAGTAATTGGATGTGTTCATCCTCCTGGAGCATGTGGAGGAGCTCCTTACACAAACACAGGCCTGGAAAGACACAACAGACACCCCCACCCGCCCCCTCCCACCCTGCTGCACTCCCCTCCTTCCCCCCATTGCAGGCACACGGCTTCTGCTCTTCACAGCCTGTGGATTGGTTCAGCCCATTTTCTAGGGAAGAACAGGGAGTGGTGAGGGCTGAAGATTGTAGAAGCTTTTGAGTGGGAGTGTGCGAGTCTGGGAGAGAGACAGGAGTCCTTGCAGACTCGTGGGAAATGGGGCCAGATGGAGGGCCGGTCTCTGTGGGGAATTGGCTTCTTTAGAGATCCTCAAAGTTGGGCCCTGGACCATTCTTATCCTGGAGTACTGGCTAATCGGCTGCATCCCTGGGTCCTACTCCAGCTCTCCAGGATGCGACCCTTCCGAGCGAGTGCAGGAATCCTGCATCGTATTACATCTTCTTGAGCCATTCCTCTGTGTACTAAAGGCGTCTTTCCCCAGCTTGAGTGTGCATCACAATCACCCACAGAGCTTGTAAAACAGGCGGCTGAGCCCCACCTCAGCAAGCATTCCTGATTCAGTAGGTCTGAAGGGGCACCTGCAGCCTTGCATTTCCAGCAAGCTCCCCCTCATGCTGCTGCCCGTGGTCCGGGGACCACACTTTGAGAAGCACAGCACTAAAGGTTGCAAACCACCGGACCACAGGCTTTGCCTTCAGGCTGAGCAGAGTCCCATTTGTCAACAAATGAGTGCTATACCTCCCTGTCTTTGGGCATCAGACTCTGGGGGCCAGAGCTTCACTCCTAGGCCATCCAAGGTGCCTGAAGATGTCCCTCAAATTAATAATGACCCCAGGAGGACTTCGTGCTATAGCTTCCTTTGCAGGAACAAAGGGCCTGCCAAGACAGTGGTTCTCAGCTGAGTGAGGGTTTAAAGACACTCCAGCACCTGATGAGAACACTAGACCAATTCATTTAGACTCTCTGGGGGTGGGACCCAGGCATCATGGGGGTTTTTAACGCTGCTCTGGGGAGTCCAATGTGTAGCCAGGGCAGAAAACCATGTGCAAATGTTATTACCCCTGACTCCTGTTAAAACCACCCAGGGAGTGATGAAAGACCCTACCACTGGCCCCCACCCTTCCCCCGAAATTCTGATGTCCTGATTTGGGGTGGAGCCTGGACACTGGCATTAAAACAAAGCCTGCACATGATTCCCAGTGCAACCAGAGGGCAGGGGTGCACACCTGCTGGCCTAGTGGAAAGAGGCTTGGGAGCAGCAGCTCTTGGGAAGGATAACGGGGTGGGATGAGCCAGGGATTGGGCCCGATTCCTTGGGGTCACCACACTCAGTGACGTTGGTAAAGCAGACCACAAGAGCATAAAGCAGGTTTGTGAAGGGTGATCAAAACAAATTTCTTGCCCTTATACCAGGAACAACTGCAAACTCTTACCTTCCTCCCTGGCCAGGGCAGGCATTTGCGTGCAGGGTGGGGAAGACAGGACAGGACCTTCCTCTGCAGCTTTGACCTGCCTCCCCTGGGATGCACAGAGAGGGCTGTGTCCCTGCCAGACATCAAGCCAGGGGAACGTGGATTTCTACAGCTTGGCAGGGGCCAAGGAGGAAGTTCTGCTAGAATTACTACCTCACCTATATTCTCTTTTATTAAAATGCTGATTCCCTGGGTTCCATTTCAGCCTTCTGAACCTGGGGGTAGGGCACTGAAACTTGCATTTTAAACAGACATCCTGGGTGATTCTTACGTGTATTATAACAGAGAATCACTTGCGAGAAGGTTCTAGCTCTCTGAGGAAAGGGGAATTTTAGAGAGGTAGGGCAGAGAACACAGAAGGGGTAGTTCTTTGCCATTTTTGGGTTACCCGAGGTCTCTGCTGGGCCCAGGATCTCTCAGAAAAAACGTTTCCCCCAAAGATAAGAGCCTGACCTTTTAACGCAGTTTACATCTGGGTCCAATAAATGGAGCTGACTTTACCCATGTGAGCCTGGGTGTCATAGTCAGCTGTCTTTGTTTTGATGTGTTTTTAAGGCCTAATAGAATGAGCTAGATTTCTGGCAAAGAAATGGATTTCTCTTCTCTCTGGAGAATTCTAAATCTCCTCACTAGAGATTTAGGCTGCCCTTCCCAACAATGACGAATATTTAATGGCCCGGCTTTGGCCAGTGGTCCTGGCCTGCTGTGTCTGCCCATGACAAATGTTCCTTTGTGATCTGCTCACTCTGGGGTTACCAAGGATTTCACATGGGGAGAGGGGAAGAGAGGGAAAGGGGAGGGCGGTGGGGGAACTATTTGAAGTCCTTGACCCTGGAGTTCACAAACCAACTGAAGGACCCAAAGGTCTGTGACCCACAGCCATTTGCTATATTGATAGGCACAAATTTGGACAGTGTGTGTCTTGGGGCTGCCGAAGGTGAGTAGCTGGGGCAGGGGCAGAGATGACCACCAGCAGCTTCGCTTTGTGGGACTCACGACACACTGGTGGATATGGGCCATAGGGTTGGAGAGAAAATTTCAGAGCATAGAAAGAATTATCAAGCTGTGGTAGGAGTACGGCACAGGTGCTCACTCCCCTTTGAAAGACAGGTGATGAGGACAAAGCCAGGGATCTGTGTCATCATCTCCAGCGCTCTCAATCCAGGATTCCTGGAGGTCTCAGAATTAGTCCTCCCAAATATCTGTGGTCTCCGGTGCACAGGGTCATGGGGGGAAGGAACAGTAAACAACTCAGATTTGAGCCCTTGTTATGTGCCTGGAAAAGTGCTGAGAGCTTAGCACACATCATCTCTTTTAGTCCTCATGCAACCCTAGAGAAGCGCTTTTGGGATCACCATTTTCTAGATGAGGTACGGAGAGGTTATCCAGTTCCAATAAGGCCTCACAGTGGACAGTGGCAGAGCCGGGATTTGAATGGACAGACTCTCTCCTTGGCCAGCTTCTTGGACCTGTCCAGCCCAGTCTTAGCAAAGAATCCTTCTGCGTCATTGAGACAGAATCCCCCCATCCTTGATATCTGATCACCCTTAGTACCTGGTTAATGTAGTCTGTCTTTGACATGTAAGTCTTTGACCTGCCATTCACAAGAATCCTGCGAGGTCAGTTTACCAAAAGTCCTTCCTACTCTTGACATCCCCTCTTAGTAATTTTCCAACCAACCAACCCCCTGTCTCTGGCTATAAATCCCTACGGGTCCTGCCATCTTCCACATTGAGCCTGATCTCTCTCCCGTCACACTTGTCTTGAATAAAGTCTTTCTTACTATCTTAGCAAGTGTCCAGTAATTTTTTCTTTAACAGAATATAGGCAGTTGGACTCTGGTCCCTACATTCTTAATCTTTACACTGTCCCGGCGGACCAGTGGTGTCAGAACTATCATGCCAGCCACATTTATCACTGAAAATTTTCTGGTGCCACATTAAAAAAGGAAAAAGAAACAGGGGAAATTAATTTGTAAAATGTTTTTCTTCCTGAATATAGCTGAAATATTTCAATATGGAATTGATACTCAAAAAATATTTTACATTCTCTTTTTCTCATCTTTTTTAAGTCTTTGAAACCCAGTGTGTATTTTGCATGCAGCGCATCTCACTTCAGATGAGCACGCTTCAGGTGCTCGGTCATCACAGGTGGTGAGTGGTCGCAGTACCGGGCAGCACAGGAGACTTGAGCGGTAGGGTTTGTATGTGCAAGTGCCCGGGACAGGTGGAGTGCTGAGGGAGGGGGAGGGGGAAGAATGAAGAGACAAGGAAGCACACTGAGCAAAGAAAGGCACTGCTGACACCCCCTGACCAGAGGAAGTTGGACCTAGCTGGGAAGTATGCCTGGGATGGAGGTTAAAAAAAAAAAAAAAAAAAAAAAAAGACCCAGATTAGGACGTGAGAACAGGGGGTGGTGAGCAGCCTGGGGGAAGTGGCTCCAAGGCTGGGGCAGAGAAGTCCTTGTGTGGAAGGGCAGGCTGGTGACCCAGGAGGACAGTGTGTCTTCAGTTGTAACGTGGGCTCATCTCACCCAGGATCCTGTTCACATGCAGATTCTGACTTGGGTGATCTGGAATGAAGCCTGAGAGTCTGCATTCGTAAGGAACACTAAGCTATGGTGATGTTGCTGGTGTACGGACCGCACTTTGAGTGGCAAGGGCTAGAACACATATTCATGCTTTGAATGGTCAACAAGCAACATGGAAGGGGATGACATTGAAACTTTCTTAAGCCACAGAGAGCTTTTGGCTTGAATTCCTTCTAAGCCGTGGCAATAATTACAGCTCCCAGCTATTGAGTATCTTCTCTGTTCTGTACTTTATACCAGCGGTTGGCAAACTGTGGGCGGCCGGCCAGATCTGGTCACTTCCTGTTTTGGTGAATAAAGTATTATTGGAATCCAGGCACACCCATATGTTTACATATTGTCACAGCTGCCTTCATGGTACAATGGCAGAGCTGGATGGCTGCAACAGAGACCATATGGTGTGCAAAGCCTAAAATATTTACCATCTGGGCCTTTCTAGAAACATTTTGCCATCCCTTCATATATTGTCTCTTCACTTCTCATCACATTGCACAGTGAGGTAAGCACTATTATTGTCCCTTTTTTACAGATGAACAAACAAAGGCTTGGAGGCATCAAGGCACTTGCCCAGCGCCTCACAGCTAGGAAGGGAAGCAGAGCTGGTCCTCATGCCCGGGCTGACCTGTGCCAAAGAAGCCAAAGCCCAGGCTCTCCGCTCTGCTAGTGTCTGGGAATAGGAGTGGCTTCTACAAAGTAAAAAGGTCTGTGTGGAGCAGCAGAAGCCAGAGTGGAAACACGTTGCCATTTTGGGGAATGGACACAGACCCGTGGATTCCTTGAGCACCACTCCTGTGGCCACACAGGCTGGGTCCTCTCCGTTCTAGCTCTTACCCTACCCATCCTCCCCCCTTGCCCACCTCTGCCTTTACCCACAGCAGCCATGGCTCCCACCTCAAACTGGCATCTCTCTCCCGGATGTGGGATGGCACGTGTTAGATAAACACCCCAAATTTGCGTCCCTCGGTGGGACAAATCCGAGGCACGGTCTGCACACATTTTGAAGGTGTGCATGGTGGTGACCTCCTCCCTCTTGGCTTTCTCCCTTCTGGTCTCCCACATCACCTACCTAGTCCCCAATTTGTGCTTCTGGGGCTTAGCCCCCAAACAAACTACCTGCACCCACACCCCATGTCAAGCCGGGCTCTTAGGGAAACCCAAACTAAGACACATAGCTGGTCAGTTAAATGCCACAATACCTGGGAAAGTTTACAGGTGAGGAAACTGGGAGCTCAGGAGGATAGTAGCTTATCTCACTTTCAGGGGTTCATAGCCAGATCTGTCTGACACATTCCTTGGTGAGTCACACCGCCTGCTCTTTGGTGATGGTGATGATGGCGGCCATGATGGCAAGCTGAATGCTTACTGTGAACACATGAGGACTCAGTGGCTCAGGGCAGTGAGGCATCTTGCCCAAGTTTTGCCCATGTGGGGGGGAGATTTGACCCAAGGAAGCCTGGAGTAGCAGGGGTGGGGACCCACACACGCGAGGCTGCTGTGGGCGTGGCATTGGCATCTCAGCCCTGCCCACTTGGGATGAACATCTTCAATGACTGCTCCTGGGGCCGGTTGCCATGGTTACCGCCGGGTAACCCTCTGAATCATGGAGGTCGGTGATGGTAACTGCAGCCACATCACCCCCTCTGTGTGACATCCCCCCCCCCCAATTCCTAGTGCAACTGAAGCTGGGGAGTGGGCAGGGAGCGGCCTGGTTGCCATGGGAACCAAAGGGAGCAGCTCTCATGATCTCATCTCTAGACACCCATGAACTTCACCACAGCTCCTGGGAGTTACTGTTGCTCTCCCCTACCCCCCTTTAATCTTTCCCCTACCCGGACATAGGCAGGAGCCTGCCTGCCAACTGTGGTGCTGCTCCTGCTCCCGCCCTTGCCGCTCTTGTTGCTGAACCCCTGATCTTGCCTGTCTCTCCCTTCCTCCTCCTCTTCCTTCCACCCTCGCAGAAACGCAGTCTTACGAAGGCCATGAACCCCTTGCTGCGTTAGGAGAGAGGCCTGCCTGTGTCCTCGATGCCCCCTTCCGAGGCTCAGAGCATTTTGGTGATTATCCCAGTCTTGTCATCTGTGAAATGGGGACACCGGCTGCTGTGAGGATCAAATGCAAGGACAACAGCAGGGCAGTTAAGAGCCTGATCTTTGAGTTGGATCCTGGCTCCACTGCTGTGTGCGACCGTGGGCCTGTTCATTTTCTGAGCCTCTGCTTCCTCTTCTGTGCACCCAGGATCACAGGTGTAGCCATCTTCCCTGGATTGGTTGTGCTGTGGGTTCTAAAGCACACAGCACAGTACCTCTTTGTCTTTGTTCCTGTGCCCCTGCCTGCCCGTGACCCTGTAAGGCTTTGAGTCTGCTAAGAGCAGTGGCTTTCTTGTTCTAAACCAGGCACAGTGACACAAGACAGTGCCTTTTATTGAGAGGGAGCAGCTCGCCTTCCAGCTGGATGCGGGAAAGGGAGATAAGACACCTCTGTTTCCTCCTTTGACTCGCGGTGCCTGTCGCCCGAATCTGAAACGTGGGCCCCAATAGCACCAGAGGGAGATTCAGAGCTTGGAGCTGACCGGGACACGGAACTTCTCGAAGCCTGTGGTGGTGACATCCCTCATCACTGTCAGGCATGGGACAAGGGCAGGGGAGGTGGGGATGGGGAAAGGGGAAAGATCTGTACAATTCCTTTCCTCAAACTAGATTGATTCTTCCTTCTGTCCTTCCCACCAGCCCTGAAGATGCTCTGATAGCCCAGGACGAAATAAGGGGGACAGAGGTCTCTCCAAAATCCATGATGGGTTTTGGGATGTCTTTAGAGTCTCTAGGAGTTTTGGGAAAATTTTGCAAGGATGCGCATTTTGTCAGGGAACAGAGTATTCATGCAGATCTTATCAATGGGGTTCTTCAACTCTGGTTTCTGTGGCAGTGCGTGACAGCCACGCTCCAAGAGCTGGTTGTTACATTTTCAGGGATTTTGAGAGCTGGTTGTGAAACACAAACGCTAAATAGTAAATGACAGAAACTTACAATGAAATAAGTATATTGAAAACAAAGGTAATCAACACTTCCGATGAGTATACTTCTTGCTACCATTGTCTGGCTCTGGGAGCCGGGTACACCCATTGTATTTGTAGTGCTGTGTAAGGGTGTGTTGCTGGGCATCTCCCAGCTCTGCCTCAGTGACGTCACATGGGTAGCCGGATGCTGGCCATCGTGGCAGTATTCTTAGCAAATGCTACAAGCCAGCCCTTCCCCACACGCCCACGCTCTTAATAACTAGTGCGTCACAGTGCCCGCAGCACCCGCAGCAGAATTATCTGAGGTTGTCTGTTACAAACGCAGATCCTGGAGCTCCTCCGGACCCACTGAATCCCTGGGGGGGGGAGGTCCCCAGAATCTGTGTTTTTAGTGAGCTCCACAGAGGATTCATGAACACCTTGTAAACCCTGAGAACTTGAAGGGGGAATTAGGGAGGGAAGGAGATGTATAGGGAAAGTGAACATGAGGGAAAAGAAAGGGGTCTCAGGAGAATTTGTCCCAGGATTAGACATGGAATCATTGTAACATGGGTGACGACTGAATTCCAGGATCTCCCACCTTTTCTTCTTCTTATTGTATAAGAGAGACATCTCTTGAGTGCTCATTGTGGTTCAGACATAGTGCTAAGTGTCTCAATGTGTGTTTCCTTTCTGTCTCATCTTAATGGAAAAGGCATTTATTGTACCCATTTTACATGAGCAAACTGAGGCCCAGGGTCCAAACTAGTAAGAGTTAGAGACAAAATGCAAACAACAGGAATGACAACAGAGCTGGTGATTTGATTCCAAACTCAGCGGCCGGCATATAGAAGGGCCTTGGTAAATCTCAATGGATGGACTTATCTAGAAGTCACCACCCGGCCAGAGCAGCATTTCCTCTGGAGTGGATCTTCTGATTCAGGGTAATTTCTTGAATGCCCTTAACTATCTCACATGAGGAAGGAGAAACACACCTCCTCCTGAGACACGAACAGTCAAGGTGGAGCATTGCCGTGCAGGGGTCAGGCATGGGGGAGATGCCTCATGTCATGTTTCCTGAAGCACAGGGCTCCTCACAGCTCATCCTTCTCAGTTCCGTGGCTGGGCCAAAGAGCTTCATGCCGGTGAGGGCGAAGATGAAGATGGCAGTGAGTGTGGAGCTCCCAACCTGATCTGGCCATTGACTTCAAGCGAAGTCAAGCAAAAAATTAAAAACACGGCAGGAGTCCAGCAAGAAACCAAATCACTACCTGTTGTAACGAGTTCAGTTTACAAGCACCTTAAGTTCGGGAGCTAGCAGGCAAGTCTCGGGGGGGGCATAGGAGGCTCAATGTGAAGCATCGAGGGATGGAGATGGGGAGTCTGGTTGCTGTCACGTGTGAAAGGTGGGTCAGGAGTGCTCTGGAAGTCAGGGACAGATGTGGTGGTTTCCAAGAGTGGAAAGAAGCTTGAAAGGGCTGTGCTTGGAAGGCCCCCGGGGGCCCTGGAGTTCTGCAGGCACTCTGCAGTGAGCATGGGGGGGGGGTCAGGAGGCCGTGGTGGGTGGGGAGCGCCCTAGGGGCCTGGAGCCCAGGCTGGCTGGCTTCCCAGGAGGTTTCAGAGTACTTCAGGACAGCACTCAGTTGAGGCTGAAAAAGAAACCCTTTCCTGCTCTCCTCTCCCACCTCACACACTCCTAAGAGGGCTACTTCCCCCAAACTGTGATCTGTAGGAATTCTGGAAAAAAAGAGCCTCATAGACAGGTTCAGGAACTGCTATATATCATATCCTTTCCCCTAGAGCTGATAATGATCACATTAAAGGTTCTGAGAAGTTCTGCACACAAGAGACATTTTTAGCTTTGTGGGTCATGTCGAATTGCAGGTAGCAGACCCTGGCAGGCTCTGTCCAGATCCCTCAGAGCTGGGGTTCTTGTGTGTGTGTGCCCTCCCCACCGCCCTGTTTGATCTTGCTGTCACTTCTAATGGCACCCCTGGCTCTTCTTCAGAGAACTCTCCTCTGGCTGTAAGACCTAATGATGCCTTGGAATTTACTTCCCCCCCGGGGCAGCCCTTAACCAATAGCCAATATGCTGTCCTAGTTGGGGCAGCTCTGAGGCTAATTTAGAGCCCAGAGCTTGAGCCCCTGTGGGACTGGCCCGAAGCTGCCCCTGTGGGACTTTGCTTTACAGGTCGTCCCGGGAGTGTGCCCTTCATGGCTCTCTCCGCTCAGGGGCGGCCTCTGGGGAGCTGGACCAGCAAGACCTCATTTCTCCCGCATCAGGACTGTTTGTTCCTGAAACACCGATCAGTGTGGTTCGGATCTCCTGTTCTTTTCTGGCATATGCTTTGATAAACTCCGCCCTGGAGAATAGCCTCCCTACCACAGAATTGATTTTCTGGAGAGGTAGAGCCCTGATATGATGAGAAAAGAAGGCATCCACTGGGGCCTGCCTGTTTCTTGCTCAGTTCCTTCTTTCTGAAGCCTTCCTTTGCTGTCGTCAGACCCCGGCAACATTTCTGCAAGGGCTCTGTAAAGACAGTTCCTGTTTCAGCATCCAGCCTGGTCAGGGTCTCAGGAGCATAACCTGGGCAAGTCAGCAGATTGGGCCACGCAGACTAGATTTTCGAGGTGAGCATAATTCGTCTCTGCTACAGTGCATGATTTTTGGAGAATAGATCCCCATCAATGACACCTTTCTTGCCATCTTGAATCCATGTCTCCCTCTGTGCCATGAGCTTTGCCTGGATAAGAAGTCATATGCCTGCCCGGGCCAGACAGGTCATGGAGGGTGAGTTGGTCATGGTGCGAGGTGACTGGGAATGACGGGCTGGGGCAGAATGGGGAGTGTGCATCCCATTTGAGGGGGCAGCTGCCAGCGACTTCAAGCCAGTTGTTGCCATGTAGGAATTGGACTTACAGGCCAGGAATTTTTTGAGAAGCCAGAGATCCAGATGTTGCTCGAAATCCCTTCCCTTCCCAATATTAGTAAATAGTTCCAAGGTTTTGAAACGTGGTGGCACCGAGTAGTACAGCTTTGCAGGCTTGATGAGAGGTGCCAGGTATGAGCTTGATCTTAATTATCTGCAAAAGAGCAAAGGTAGTTGGGGGAGAGACACAGCCCCGGGATTAAGAGGTCTCTGAAGCTTTATCCCCCTCACACATGCTGTCCACTCACTTTGCACATGCTGATCCCTCTGCCTGAAACACTTGTCCTCCAACTCTTTGCCTGGTTAGTTCCTTCTCATCCTTAAAATCCCTGCTTCCTCCTCACCCCTGAGATGGTCTCATCTTTCTGTGAGAGCTCCCATTGCCTCTCAGCGGCTCCTTCTGTAAGACTCCTCCCATTTATAACTACCCGTTCGAAGTCCGTCTTCCCTGCCACTCTGCAGGATTCATGGAGGCTAGAGCTGTGTCTGCCTTGTTCTCTGTTACATTCCCAGCACTGGACATAAGCCTGACACACAGCAGGTGCTCAGAAGGTTTCTTTTCAATGAATGAATGAGTAGAGCATCCGAGAAGTTTACCTAAGGGGTAAGGAAGATCCCACACTCAGCACGGAGGATTTTGCATGCCGTTAAGAACCACTCCACCTGGATGGTGTTGGTAGGCATTCGCTGCAATTATTCTTGTTTTTCCAAGTTGAGGCCCTAAGGGTGTACACTGTTGAGCAGAGCCACAGCTTAGGGCTGTGCATGTTGAGCTTTGTGAATAGAATCTCCTAGAGTGAGGGGTGACACACTGTAGCCTTGAACCAAATGCACTCACTGTTTGTTTTGGTAAGTAAAGTTTTATTGAAACGAAGCTATACCCATTCATTTATATATTGTTTGTGGCTGTGTTTGTGCTACAGCAGCAGAGCTGTGTAGTTGAGACAGAATCCATGTGGTCTTCAAAGGTTACAGTATTTACTATTACAGTAAAAATGTATAGACCTCTGCCCTAGAGTGGTACAGTGCCCAACCTGTACAGCCACACATGGCAGCCGTGGTGCTAAGTGCACCTCAACCCAGATTTGAGAGCCGCTAGCTCCTGAGACCAGGCACTTCCCTGCAGGGCTTGTGAGTAGTCCTGTTTCGGCAGAATCCTCACTGTCATCAGCACCGTTTCTCCATTACCATCCACGGATTGAAAAGAAGAGAGTGGGCAGTAGTAATTTGAGAGACACAGATGTATATGGAATAGCAACTGCCTTTCCCCTTTGCCCCCTCCACCTCTTACAAGATGGAAAGTGTGGGACAAGTCAGAGGCAGGCGATGGCCCTTTTGGCTCAGAGTTGTCAAACTACGGGCCAGGGGCTCCTGAGTGTGAGAAGGGGCAGGAGGGAGCTGGAAGACATGGGATAGCCTGCAGGCCCACGTTTCAGCCTCCGAAGGATAAGTCAGTCTCCCATGGTACTATGGGCTGAGTGTTGGCATCACCTCCCCCTCCCCAGTTCACAGGTTGAAATCACAAGGTGATGGTCTTGCCAGGCGAGGCCTCAGGGAGGTGATTAGGTTAGGAAGGTGGAGCTCTCATGAACGGGATTTAGGTTCTTAGAACCACATCTTCCAGCACCTTGATCTTGGAATTCCCAGCCTCCAAACAGCATGAGAAATAAATTTGTCGTGGATAAGCCACTTGGTCTGTGGTGCTTCGTTGTAGCAGCGGGCCCAGACTGAGACACATGGGTCAGTGGGTAGCAGAAAGGTAGCTGGCTGTTCCCACCAGGAGGGCTGCCCTCTCGGCACAGGGATCTCAGCAACAAGCAGCTCTGAGACAGATGGCCCAAAGCAGAACCTGGGGGTGGGGCGGCAGGACGTGGCGCCTGAGCCAGATCTCCTGCATGTTGATCTCTGTCGTCCCCACCGGGCTTCCCAGAGGCCCAGGATTGCTGCTCTAGCTATCTAATGCTATAAATAAATAAGCCACCCCATCACTGAAGAGCTGAACAAAGCAGCAGGATTTAGTTTGCTATGAATATGTGGTTTGGGCGCTTCTCAGCAAGGATGGCTTGTCTCTGATCTACTCATGCTCGGCAAGGGGGCCTCCCAGGCTGGGGCTGGAATCACCTGAGGGCTTCTTTGCTGGCCTGTGTGGTGGCAGGCGCCAGCTGCTGGCTGGAACCTTCCCTGGGGCTGCCAGCTGGTCCACCTTCATAGGGCCCCCCCATCAGTTGCCGGCTTTCCTCACAGTGGTGGCGGGTCCCAGGGCGCGTGCCCCTGAGGCAGAGCTGGATGGAATTTGGATCGCATTTTCTACCATGGCCCAGAAGTTCCGTGGCATAATTTCTGCAGCATTCTGTTCCTTAGAAGTAAGTCATGAAGGCCGGCCTGTAAGGAGAGCACATTTGGAGACACTGTGGGCACGTTTTAAAACCTCCACCGATACACTTCACCAAGAATGAGTCTTTGGAATGGCGCTACAGAGAGTCCAGAAGCATCGAAGCAAGAGAAGGCTGCCACCTCAGCTCAGGCTGCAGAATTAAAGGAAGCCAGTTTTCCTTCTCTCACTCCATCCCTGGGGGGCTTGTGTGGGAGGCGGGAGCAACCTCTCTGGTCAGTGCAGACCCCCGATACCACGCTCCGTCCATCCTGGGGAAGAGTAGGGAAGTCTTTCAATCAAATGTTAGAGTCAGGCTTTCAAATGGATAGGGCTACGCCTTAAGATCCAAAGTGAGACAGCTTTCATGATCAGAAGGGACGGCAAAGTTAGGGAATGAGATGAAAAGTCAGTTAAGGAATCTTATCGCTTGGGGCAGCAGGGATGGAGTCGGGGTTGGAGGGACAGGTGTCTGTAGGGCCCTGTAGGTAGCAGCAAGTACAAAAGTGAAAGTGGGCCGTATTTCCACCCCAGTGTTGACAGGCTGAGACTCCTCTCCTAATGGTTTCCTTGCAAAAGCCTTCCTCAGTAGTCTGGTCCCCTGAAGTTTGCTTTTCAGGCCTTGTATTTGGGGGAAAATTGGATAAATTGATCTCTGGGGGCCCTTCCAGGACTAACATTCCCTGATTCTCTTGCTAACAGAGGCTGGGTGCTGACAGTTTAGTCAGGAAATGGTGACTAAGAATGTATTTATTTCATTAAAGCATCTCTCAGTACAGGAATCGTAAGAGTAGCTGGAGGAATTAGCTTTGTTCTCTGATTTCACTGCAAGTTACATAGGGTCTTTCCCAGTGTCTCTGTCTCTCTCTGGTCTCTCTGGAGATGGCGGTCTCACACACCCCCGGAGTGTGATTTGACAAGAGCCTTTAACACACTTCTACCAGTGGAACCAAAATTTGGAGCCAGACTTCTTGACTACTGGGAGTCACTTTTACAACCCCTGGTCTTTAGAGCTTTACAACTCAGAATGCAGTCAGGGAACCATCAGCATCACCTGAGAGCTTGTTAGAGATGCAGGCTCCCCGGCTGTGTCCCAGACTGCCACCCCCATCAGAATGTGCATTTTAACAAGATCCCTGGGGTGGGGTGGGGAGCGGATTCAAATCTACATGAAAGTAGGAGAAGTGCTGTTTTAAGGGTCCCAATCCCTGGCTTGTTACTATTCTAGCTTTTTTTTTTTTTTTTTTTTTTTTAAGACATCTGGAAATAGAAGGTTTTCAGAGGTGAATTTCTTCCAATTTTGACCCCGGGAGTCCCTGGCAACCCCCTGTCTAGCTGGCTCTTCAGTGATGGCTGGAGAAGCTAGGGTAGCTTGCTGTCAATCACAAGCTAACGAGAATCATGCAACACAAGCAGAGCTTGAATTTAAAATGCTCTTCTATACTGTGGATCTGGAGAATGCTAGGCAGAAATACATACTGCAAATGATTTCTATTCAAATGGCTGTGTTGTGGAAAACCAATGTCTTTTTTTTTTTTTTAATCCAGTCTGATTCTGGAGCTACTGTAGCAAGCTTTCCTAACACCCAGAGCCACTTCCAGAGTCATTTCCAACTGTGTATTTCAGTCTTCAGTTAATGTCAAATGGCTTGTCCTGTTGCAAATCTCAGAAACATTTCTGTTACAAGGCGCCTTGCCTATAGCTATTTGTATACGAAGCAAAATGAGCATTGGAATAAAATAAAAATCCTCTCTGTACTAGAAATACCACACCGTTGTGTTGGGCTGTTGTGCGTACTTCTCTTTTACCATTGCCCCCTTAGGCCGTGAACAGAAACCCAACAGGGGGAGGTTTATTTTAGACACCCACGGCTCTCTACATGTAGGAGGGTACAATGCTCTCATCTGACCTGATGAAGTACTTCAAGCATTTCCATTTTCATTTCCAGGCATTTCCATTTTGAACAAATTTTGGCTTCATCAGTTTGCCTCAGTCTGCAGGTGAACTTAGTCCATTTTTAGGCCTAAAGTGGTATCTTACCAAAAGCATATCAAGGCTCTTGGGCACGAGCTAAGTCTCTGAGATCGCCCACCTCAGAAGCAAGGTTTCCCAGTGCCCATGAACTAGAGACACCAGGTGAATAGTGGTAACAGTGGGCATTTTAATGTCCTGTTTGACATTTGCTGAGCTTGCTTGTGACTTTTAATCTTTGTAAGTCTGGGTTTCCCTGAACGCGGAGCCCCAAAGCGAGTGTTTGTGTGCAGGGATTGACTTGAGAGGTCATCCCAGGAAGCAGGAGTGAGGGTAGGGAATGGGGAGGGTGACCTGGAGGAGACCAGGCCATCACAAGGGGGCTTTTCAAGTGTCCTGTAGTTTGCCCGGGGCCACATTGCAATGGGGCCTCCGAGAGAAGCATAGAAAAAGAACACCTCGCAGAAGGGTGCCTGAGGTTCGGGGAGTGTGGAGAGCATGCAGTGCTCTCAAGTCTAGTTGGTAGAAGGTGAAGCCTCCACTGTCCTGGCCTGTGCATTAGCCCTGCAGCATAGAAGCTGGGGAGCCTCCTGCAGAGCGATGCTGGGCTTCACGCAGGGGAGATGTGGGCCTTGTGGGTGAGCGTGAGGTCAGACAGAACTGCCCTGAGGCTCCTGCCCCATCTCGAGATATCTGTATGAGGCAGCACTCGCTGTCTCCCTGGTAGTGCTGAGGAAGGTGAAGCCCAGAGAGGGTAAGTGGTGTGCCCTGCTTTCACATGGGCCTCGGCTCTCAGACCCCAGAGCCTCTTCTCAGAGCACGCTGCGTGGTCCCGCAGAGGACCCGAGGGAGACCGCCCGTCCTATTTGCCCAGGACTGTCCCAAGGGTAGCCCCTCAAGTGGCCCATCTGGGAACCCCTGAAGCCCAGGCCGCTGGAGAGGGCTGGAGCCCTTGTAGCGTGTCGCTACCCTGCCGCTCCCGGCTCCTCCCTGGGCTGCCTGCCAAGCAACAGCGCACGCACGGCTTCCAGACGGTTCCAGACGGTTCCAGACGGTCTCTCTCCGCTCTTGCTCCACTTCTGCATCCCGGTGAGGCTGTTTCCAAGTAAAACCCGGATAAATTTGGATTTCATATGGTCGTTTCTCCTGAGCGAACCTTTTCTGTAGAAAGTGGGAGACCAGAAAGTTTTGGGGTTTTTTGTTGTTGTTGTTTGTTTTGTTTTGTTTTTTTACTTCTTTTAAATGAGGCCCATTTATTCTAATGGTTGTTGGGAGGGTATGATGAGTGTAAATGAAATTTGATTTACCTGCCAAGTGTCCATTATTACTTCATTGTTTTACTAGGGTTTTTTTTATTTTAATGAAAAAGTGTGTGTGTGTGTGTGAGCGTGCGTGCGTGTGAGTGTGTGTGTAGACATACATCATAAGTCTTCGTATATAGTTTCCTAGGGTTGGTGTATCAAAGTACCACAGACGGGGTGGCTTACATGATAGAAATGTATTGTCTTGTGGTTCTGGGGCTGGAATTTCGAGATCATGGTATTGTCAGGGTGAGCTGTGAGGGAGAGTCTGGTGCAGGCCTCTCCCCTTAGCTTACACTTGTCTCTCTTCCCCTTGTGTCTCCACAGCATATTTCCTTATGGAAGTTTCTGTGTCCATACTTCTCCCTTTAAAAAGGACAATGGTCATATTGGATTAAGGCCCACCCTAATGACCTCCTTTTGCCTTATCTCTGTAGAGAACCTCTCTCCAAATATGGTCACGTTCTGTGATGCTGGGGCTAGGACTTCAGCATATAAATATGGGGGGGGACACAGTTCAATCCATAACACTGTTGTCCAGAATACGAGGGTCTCAGCAAAACGGAGACCCAGTCATTATTCCCTTCCCCTCATCTCTGCCCATCCCCTTTGTGGATCCCACTGACTCAGCTCTGCCTCCTGTCAGAATATCTCAGGTAGAGAACCATCAGGTGTGACATTCCTCCATTCACTGACTCACACCTTCAACCGTTGAGCACCGTCTGGGAGGCTAGCAGCGGGCTAGAGGCCGGAGGACATAACAGAGAGAACGAGACTTAAGCCCTGCCCTTACGAAGCTCACACAGGGTAGTGGGAAGACTCTAGTCCTTAGAGCCTAATGACCTTTGGCTCAAATTCTGCTTTTTTTTTACCCAAATTTTGTTGGCCTTGGCTTGCCACATGAAGTCTTTGAGCCTCACTTCTTCTGTCCTTGGTGGTCGTCGGTAGGGCGGGTGATGAAAGTGCTCAGCCTGCAGTGTTGCTGTGAGGAGTAAGACCGAGTCCGGGTGGGTGCCCGGCACAGTTCTGGGCACGCAGTAGCCAATTAGTTAATGCTGTTCCATGAATGAAAAGCATGTGCTCAAGTGATAGAATCAAAGTAATTATTAGTAAGAGCTAATTGTATAAACAGACAAAGGAAAATACAAAGTGGTAGGTCCTACCCCAGGCTGCGGGGGTCTGTCACAGTGTGATTTGGTTCTGTTCGGCATGTTTCTTTGGGCATCCCCTCCTCATGCTGTGGGTCCCACGGAAGCGGATTGAAAGTGCCCTGCATCCCCAGGGCAAAGTTAGGCCCGTGACCTCAGGTGGCCAATGACTGAAAAGCCTATCTTCCCTGGCCGAAATATTGGGTTCATTGATGGGCAGGGGAACAATGGGGCCAATGACACCTCCCTGGGAGCACCATCTATGTGTTGAGGGGGTCTTGTTTTCCACCTGGCTTGCTCAACTGGGATTGCATGTAGATGGCCATCATGGTCCCACGCTGCATACAAGAGGACATTTGGGAAAGGACAGAACTAAGAAATGAAGATGAGGGAGGAGAGAGGAGACTGACGAAGTCGATGGTATTGTCTGAGACCCTGGATCCAGCCATGCTTGAAGCCAGACCTGTTCCCGAACATCCACTGCTTGAGTCTGGAAATTCTCTATACCCACCTAATTTGAGCTGAGCTGAAGGATCCCTGCCTTAACAGTGGGTATGAACAAAGTCATTGGGAACCTGGAGGCTGGTCCAACTAATCCTGATGAGGGGAATCAACTTAGTTTTCTTGAAACGCATAACATGTGGGCCCTCTTCAAAGATTAGTCCGTTCCCACCCAGCAGAGGAGCCCAGGGGCATTGGAAGGAGCGGTGTGTGTACAAAGGGAGTGAAATGTGGAAAGGGAGGGTGTATTCTGGGCTGGAGAGGAGCTGGCTGTGATTGGAGCTGGGCCGTGTTGTTGGGGATGGAGCATACATTTGGACCACAAAGAGCCTTGTATGCCAAGGCAAAGTGTCTTTCTGTACTCAAGTCAGGATCCTCCTTGGGAGGAAGACATGGCGGTGAGGGGAGCTGTTTGAAAGGGGGAGCAATCTTGTCTCATTTGACATTGTCAAATGTCAGGGGAGACATGCATTTCCCCCACATCTCTCCAGTGTCTGGAGACACTGAAAACAATAACTGAATGGGAGAGTCCAGTTCATCAGAAGGCAAGGGACCCCATTCTGTTGATAGCCCATGGTTCCTGTGGTAAAAATACTGATGGATACAGGTGGGCAAAGGCCCAGAAAGAGGACCGGACACTGATGAAGAACTTGAAATGCTTTAGCATGATTTCCTCTTCAAAGAAAGAGCAGGTAGGCAGGTACTGTAGGCAGCATAATGGCTCCCAGAGGTGTCCACATGGAATTCCCAAGACCTGTGCATATGTTACCCTATGTGGCATAGGGACTTTATAGGTGTGGTGAAGGGAAGGATCTTGAGGTGGGAATGTTATCTCAATTATCCCAGTGGGCCAGTGTAATCACAAGATAAAAGGGAGGTGGAGGGTCAGAGCCAGAGATCATGGAAGTGTGATCATGGAAGCAGATGCTACACTGATTTCATTATTGGAAAGGGCAACGAACTGAAGAATAGTGATTCAATCTCATGGAAAGGTCCAGGTTGGAAGTGGGTATTGGGATTATTTCCCCCACATCTGACATACCAAACCAAACTCGTGAATCTGGGTGTGTACTATTCCAGTGAAGGCCGTTGAATCAGTCAGGGGCCATCTTGAAAGCAAGAAGACATACTATTTTAACAGAGGGAATATAATGTTCCGCATTATATTTAAGGTTCTTTAAGCAGAGTCCCCTGCCCAGCAACGT
Source organism: Ursus arctos (assembly GCF_023065955.2). Taxonomy (NCBI): domain Eukaryota; kingdom Metazoa; phylum Chordata; class Mammalia; order Carnivora; family Ursidae; genus Ursus; species Ursus arctos. The sequence goes on along the minus strand of NW_026622808.1, from coordinate 52,326,261 downwards.
CTGCATCCCCTGGGAACTTGATAGAAAAGCAAATTCTCAGGCCTCACCCCAAACCCCCTGAATCAAAAACTCTGTAAGGCAGTGCAAACAGGAATAGATTCTCCCCTAGAGCCTCCGGAAGGAACCCAGCTCTGTAGACATGTTAATTTTAGTCCCCAGGATCTATTTTTGGACTTTGAACTACAGAACTGTAAAATCAAAAGTTAGCATTGTTTTAAATCCCTCAGTTTGTGTTAATTTGTTACAGTAATAGCAGGAAACAAAGGAAGCAGCATAGGTCATAGTTCTGAAACCGTAGAATATAAGGTGAGCCCATGGGCTCCAGGGCCACCCTAAGCTGGGTGGACAGACCAGCTCTCCCCCCGTCCAGCCTACAAGATAACTCAAGCTCTCTGGGCCTCAGTTTCTTCCATGTAACGTGCATTTACTCCTACCCACTGCTTACGAGACTTGGAGAAAAATCAAATGAGGTAGTGTACACAATAATAATCACGTACAATGACACAGTATGTAGCAGGTGCTTGAGGATATTAGCCATTTTTCCTTTCATTTTTTTTATCGTGATATACAGAAAAATGTAAAAAAGTAAGATGAGTTAGTATTCAATGTTAAAAAAAGATTTTTTCTCTTCTTTTAAATGTTTATCTTCCAAATCCTTTTCCGTGGGAGTGTTTAGGGATGTCATTTGTAACATAAAACAAGAGAACTATGAAGGAGCTTTTATGAACACTTTTAATAACAATTTTTGCATTTATATGGTGTTTCATGGGCTCTGCCTAAACACATAAACTAATATGAAGAAAGAAAGCAAGCTCAGAACAGAGTTATATTAAGCACAATCAGACCACAACTTGTTTTTCTAACAGTTGGTTATAAAACATTTCAGTTAACTGGATAAAGGTAATCGGTTGTTTCAAATTATTTACCTTTCGATGCAGAAATAAGGGCTGTTTCCATTTTTAAAGCACTGCCTGTTGTCCCACGCACTTTCCCAGACATGTTCCCATTTTGCACAGCAGGGAACTGAATCCTTCCAGGATCCATGTGCTTGGTCCCAGAGTTGGTACATGTTGGAGCTCATGAAGGCTTTGTCCTCAGCTCCCTCTTCCTCCCCTCCCTGGTTCTTCTTTCATCTATACCCTCCACAGGTGATCTTACCCAGCTCAGTTATTTTAAATATCATCATGTGCTCATGAATCTGAAAACACAACTCTAGCCATGACCCTGTGCTTGCACACCAGACTCATGTATTGACTGCCTATGTGGCATCCCCATTTGGATGCCTGCTAGGCACTGCTGACTCATCCTGAAAAGAACTTCTGATTTTTTCCTCCGTGGGCTTGCTCCTCCCCCAGCCAGTCCCCTCTCAGTGAGTGGTTTCCCCATTCAAAATCCTGGGGCCTTTACGACAGCTAGTATTGTTGGCTGTGTACCCACAATATGACCCAAGTTTGTCCCTCTCTCACATCTCTTTGCTGTCATCTGTACTTAGATGCCTTCACCTGTCCCTTGCCAGCAATTTTCTCGCATATAGTCTCCCTGCTTGGTGCTTGCTTTACTAGGTCTGTCCTGCACAGTAGCCAAGGGGAACTTTGAAAACCACCACTTTGATCTTGTCACCCTCGTGTTCAAAACTCCATAGTGGCTTCTCGTTGTACAACCAAACTAAACTCTACCATGGCCTGTGGGGCCTCCAGGAGTAAGTCTTCAAAGGACATATAAGGTGAATTTTCTGGCTGAGATTATGTGGAAGGGAAGGAGCACAAATTGTCTCAGGGTCTGTTTTAGGGGAACCCAAACTAAGACATCTTAACCAGGCTCTCTGCATAAGGGGAGAATCAAGTCCCCAATGGGAAATTGCCAACATGCTCTTCCTAATTACTACTCTATTCTTTTTCCTTAGTAATAACAGCCCTGGCATAAAGACTAAATTTCCCAGTCTCCTTTGCCACCAAGTATGGTTATGTGAGTAAGTTATGGACAATGCAATGTAAGGTTTGTGTGTGCCATTCTGGGCAGTATCCTTTAAAGAAGAGGGCATGTTCTTCAACCCTTTCCTTATTCCTGCTGGTTGCAATGTAGCTGTGTTGGCTGGAACTCTGGCAGCCATTTTTAACCATGAGGTGACCTTGGAACAGAAGCCGCACCATAGAACACAAGAATAAAGGCTGGGTCTCTGGCAATTTGAGGAATGTCATACCACCCCTGAATTGCTAATCTCCACACTCCTCTACCCTTTTATTATAAGTTTGTCTGTTACAGTGGAAACAAATGCTAACTACTGTGGAGGAGGGGCATGACCAGACTAGAAGCGGGGAGAAGAGTTTCAAGATGTCTGCAGCTCACAAAGCAAAAGGCCTGAGTGGGCTGGTGGAGATGGAGAGATGCGGAAAACATTAAGAAAGTGTAGGATGCAGAAACCTTGATAATAAATTAGAAGTGGAGCCTGAGCACCTGAAGGACAAATGTCAAGGATGCCTCCCGGTTTTCTGGCCTGAGCAACCACATGGTTGCTAGTGCTAGTTACTGAGTGAGGGACCCAGAGAGCACAGAATTAGCATTTCTGTGAAAGAGCTTTGTAATGCTGTTTATCTCTGGCATTTTGTCATCTGAATTACTGTATTTATGTCACAAATTTGTGGTAAAATGACCGACTATTTAAATCAATGTGTATGATAGTGCTATTGTATAAATTTCAATTCTTTTCCAAATATCTGTAATTTCCATTTCTCATGAAGAGAAATGCCCTTGTTAGGGTCTATTTTTAGGGATTGGTTCTTAGGGAACAATGTTTTTCTCCCTGTGAGCTCTGGGTCAGTACGATCTACAACAATCATAGACTGAACCCTGGGCTCTTGGTGAGTAAGAGAAATTCCATGAAAGATAATCTCCCAGGCCCTTATCCACAGGCCTTCCTTACATTAGATTTATGATTTGGTTGGGGGGTGGGGAGGGTAGTTCTAAAATGTGCTTGGCACTTTAACTCATGTGGCCTTCCCACTTATTTGGGTTGGCAGAGTCACTCATCTTCTTTATAAAGGCTTGGCTCATTGAGGATGGTATTTTATATTTTTTATGTTAAGCTGGAATTTCCGGATTGGGTTCTGCAGCATATGGCTCTGTTTTTACTAAGTTCTGGTGGGCTGACAAAGGAATTTTCTCTCTTTTGTTTATTTCTTGCTGAAGTTGAGGATCTGATCCCCATGGAGGAGCAAGGGAAGCATTGGCAGGGGAGAGATGGTCTATCCAAACACAGGTGTGTCCAGCACAAGTCACATTTTGGTTCCAACTCTGGAGATCTGGTTATCCTCAGACTCCAGGCCAGAATCGTAAGCACAAGTGAAATGAACTGTGCTGAGGTCCTTCTTTTCACAAAACAATTGGGCTACATATGAAACTGTTACCCTAAGACATCTAGTTGTGGACCCCCTAGTTGTAGGACGGGCGTCCCTGACTCCACTATGTAGAATGATCAGTCAGTCACTTTCTTAAAGACTTCCAGAAGAGTTGGCTGCTTTAGAAGAAAGGGCTACTGCATAGCCAGCCTCGAAAATGGCCCCCGGTATTCTCTACCTCCTGATATTCACACACCAGTATGTGTAAATCATTATCGACACATCATTATGTCAGCTGCTTCCACTTTGAATCCTTGTGTATCCAGTAGAATTCTACAAAAATGAATGATATGACTTCCAAAGCTGGCCCCTAAAAGACACCACAGCGTCAACTGTCATGCTTTTCTTGGATCACTCATTCAGGGCAGTCAGCTGCCATGTCTAGAGAACACTCAGGCAATGCTATAGGGGAGTCTGTGTGGTGAGGAGCTGCGGCCTCCTGCCAATGGCCACAGGAAAGAGCCATCCTAGAGGCCTCGGTCGAGCCTTCAGATGACAGCAGCCCCCCACTGACATCTTGACTGCAACCTCATGAGACCCTAAGCCAGAACCACCCAACAAAGCTGCTCCCAAATTCCTGACCCACAGTAACTATGAGATAGTAAATGTTTATTGTTTTAAGCCACTGAGTTTTGGGAATAGCAATTGATGACTAATACAGGTATACTTCTAAAAACATGATGGTGCAACTTGAGAATCTTACTTTATTCATCTTGAAATAAAATAGCAAAATAAAAACTTCTCATAGGAAATATTTTCTGTAATTTTTTCCCTTCTTAAAAATCTTTTTTTTTTTTTTTTGGTATTTTTGTGAATGGATGTGGCAGTTGTTTGTCATTTGTGGTTACTCCTCTTCAATTCGCTTCACCTCATAGCAGTTGGAATTCCTATCAGGGATGTGATTCTCCCGTGATTTAGAAAGTCTGGTTGTTTCTTCCTTTGGGTTCCTGTAAGGCAGACCTTGAGACAGGGATTTGAGTGCAAGCAGTTATTTGGGAAAAGGTTCCAGGAAACCCTGAGAGAGTGTGGAAGTGGGACATGGAAAGGAGGAAGCCACTGTCTCTTATTTGCATTAAAACTCCAGTTATCACGGTGGGCACCTGGGCTCAATCACACTGAGGACCTTCTGAGAAGGAACAGACTTCAGAATTTCTTTCTGAAGGGCAAGGAAGCTAGATTGTGGATTTTCCAGACCCTGTCCTTCCTTGATTGAGGGTAGCCCACTGGCCAGGGAGAAGAACAATCTGTATGTAGGTAAACCTGTAGGTAACTTCTGGTGTAGGACAAGGGGATAAAGATGGGCATTGACCACAGCTTATGCAAAGGGCAATTCCTGGTGACCACTTCCCACAGGGAAAGCCAGTTGGTGGAGAGGGTGGGATAGAAGTGGAAGAGAGAGTATAAGACCTCAACTGAGTTCCCCCAGGCATTTTCTCTACATACTTTGGGTCCCAAGCAGTACAAGAGAAAGGACAGCTTAGAAGTATCTCATGGAGTTAAAAGCATTTGGATCAGACTGTTCTAGGTTCTGGACTGCAGCTGTCCTCCCTGCTTTCTTGGTTCCTGTCTGTCCTAAACCCAGTCCCAATAAATCATGGAGGTCTCCTGTAAATTCCGCAAGCCCTGGACATCCTTTGGAAGAGTTCCTCTTTGCCTAGGTTGGCCAGAGTTGGGTTCTGTTGCCTGCAACAAAGAAGCCTAACTGAGACAACAATGGGTCTTACTGAGATTAATAGTAAAGTTCACACTTTTCCAACCCAAATCCCAGTGGGATAGGATAGATTTAAGAACTTGCTAAATGGAGTCTAAAGGTCATCTGTACGTGCAAGATATTCAAGAAGGCTTTGAAAAAGAAATGTGAGGCTGCAAAGATCTATGGCGGCATTAAGTGGGGACTGCAGTTTATAGAACCACTGGTTTAAAGATAAAGGGCCTCTGGCGGGTCTAATTTGGCAGACAAAAATTTCATTATCCAGAGCACATAAGCCTCTCCCTCTGTCGGACAAGAGATGAGATCCTGTCTGTAAAAGCTTGCTCTCCATTTCAAAGGTCAACACTCAAAGCGTGTGCATCTGCCACCTTCTTACTGAAGACCAAAGACTGGGTAGGAATGACTTGATATTTAAGCATGACCTGCCTATCTAGACCTTTTCATTCTCTCGCGCTCTCTTTCTCTTGCTACCACTTACACGCCAGTACCTGCATACCTCCCGGCTTCAAAATTTTCATTAGCCCATCAGCAAAGGATGAGGAAGGGGTGTTTGCAGTGAGGACCTCTGCAGGTCATGAGCAGTAATGCTGCTCATTTTCATATGGTGTAGACCAGCTACTCATCCCTGGTGCTGAGGGGCGGGAACCAGTTTCTGAAAATATTGGCCTGCTGAGGTCGTGCACATGGTGAGGTCGGACAGTCATCGTGGCGTATAGCGTAGTGGCTCAGTCACAGTTGGTCCTTCAACAGCCTGGGTTCAGGTCCTGGCTTGTTATTTTCGAGCGGGGGATGCGGAATTTCTCTAGGTCTGAGAGTCGTTGTCTGCAAGGTGGAATAACACCCACCTCATGGAGTTCTTGGGAAGGAGGATTAAATGAAACCGCTTCCGGCAAGTGTTTAATACTGCCCATATCATGTATATGAGTGAGGGTCACAGCAGGAAGCAAACAGTAGACTCCGACTGGGCACCTCGGGGAGAATTTAAGAAATGGACTGCTTACAAAGTGTAGGCAAGCTTTAGGGACATCAAAATGCTCAAGAGTGCAGTTACCTAGGGCTGTTACCACCCCTGCTCAGGGACGCGGGGAGTGGGGAGAGGCTCACTGGAACCCTGACACCAAGAGAGTTTTGTAGAGAGGGCCATCTGACAAAGCTGTAATGAGGGAAGCTGCCACCATGGCGGGCCTGGAGGAGGAGGGTGGGGAAATCACCCTCCTGACCTCCTTCTCTTCCTCCCTCTAGTGTCCTCTTGTTGGCACTCCCTGTTGGTTGACCCAACTGGGGGAAGATACGAACAAGGCACAGAGCAAGATGGGAAAGGGCACAGCATGGATCTGGAAGGACCTATAGGAAATGTCCAGGCTACAATTACTGCCGGCGTTTCTGGGATACCTAAAAGAAACTTAGAGGAATGCCAGGGGCTTCTAGTCAATGTGTCCGTGGAATGGCCATGGAATTTTTTTCTTCTGAAAAGTCTCTGTTGTCTGAAGTTTTTCCGTGTTAAGCTGTCTTGATTTGAAATTACTAGGGTTCCTCTTTTTCCAAACTCCCCACCTAGTTTTGGAAGAAGACTGGATTGGTTGAGGCACCTTCTCCCCTCCTTTACTCATCTCTTTCTAGAAGTCTCTCAATTCTGGTAAATTTCCCATCACCAGCTTCCCACTGCGCATGTGGTTGCAAGTTCAATTATAATGGCTAGAAGTTCAATACAGTCCCCAGGCTAAAGCTATAGGAAGCGTGGTAGCTAGATTGAGGACACACAGTTAGACACCACGGTTGGGCCATGAGCATCCAGCTTTGCCTTTGAGGGTTAGCTGAAGTTTGTAGGAGTGGCTTACCCAATTGATAGGATTTGATCGTTCCCCCCTTCCTTTTTTATATCCTCATGTTTTTATCATTTGATAGGATTCTCATGTTATTTCAATAACCTCCTGTGTGAAAATACATTGGCTTATTCATAATAATTTAAAATACTTATATGTTGAATTTATATAATTAGCAAACTATTCCTCATAAAAAAATTTACTGTAATCTTCAGCTCCACCTAAATTTTGGAAGACTATGTATGTCTTATGACTTTAGCAAACTATTCTGAAATGCCCACATTGACTCCCCAATTTAAAAAGTTTATAGAGAAATGTTTGCTGACAATTAGAAATTCTGAGTTTCAGCTCTTTGAAAATGGCCAGGCGTTTATACTCCCACCCCATGTCAATCAGGCATAGTCAATCACCTCCTACCTCAAGGGCTCTCTGCAGCTGCGACAATCCCTCGGGGCGGATGGGTTTTCAGCTGAACTACCCACAGCCCTTCTGATCCCTTGGGCACCAAGGCCTTCCTTGAAGGGGGATTTAGGAAAAGCGTCACCATGCCCTTCACAAAGACCTTGAGGGAAGATGTGACTTTATACCCATCTTATAGGTGGGGAACCTGAGATTTAAGGAGCTGAAAGATCTGATTCAAGATCATACAACCATAAATCCACAAGCCAGTGCCTGATACTCTTAGGACAAGAGTTTTATTTTCAGAATTCTCTGTTTCAGAAAGGAAATTTAGTACATACACCACATATCACACTGTATCTCTGTATTAGTTTCTGTTGCTGCTGTAACCAATAAGCACGAACGTGACGGCCTACAACCACACAGACTTCTTATTTCACAGCTCTGGAGGTCAGAAAGCCTGAAATCAAAGTGTTGGCAGGGATGCGTTCCTTCTGGAGGCTCTAGAGGAAATCTGTCTCCTCGCCTTCTCCAGCTTTAGAGCCACCCGCATTCCTTGGTTTGAGCTCCTTCCTCTGGCTTCAAAGCCAGCCCCATAACCTATTCCAGTCTCCTCGCTCTCTTTGACCTCTGCTGCCGCCTTCTTGGCTCATGTGTCTCTGAGCCCTCTGCCTCCCTCCTGGAAGGACCCCTGGCATCACAGTGGGCCCACATGGATAACACAGCTCCCCTTGCTATCTCAAGGTCCTTCATTCAATTAGATCCACACAGTCTGTTTTGCCATGGAAGGTGACATTTTTTCAGGTTTCAGGAATTAAGACACAGACAGAGGCCGTTATTCTATCTATCACAACCCCAGAGGTGTTCAGGAGAGCCATTGTAATCAGAATCATTCGTACTTCTGCAGCAAAATGTGTATACCTTCATGCCAAATCATATACATCAGTGGTTAGCAAACTATAGCTCATAGGCCAAATCCCACATGTTTTGTAAATCTGTTTTATTAGAATACAGCCCCTCCCATTTGTTACCGCTGTTTTCATGCTATAGTGGCAGACCTGAGCACTTGAGACCCGCAAAACTTAAAATACTTCCTGTCTGGCCCTTTACAGAAAAGAAAAAAAAAATGTGCTGACCCCTGGCATATTATCTCTAAATCGTTAGATCAGCTTTGCTGCCAAGTGAATTTTCCACAAACCTAAAGAAAATCTTTGGTTTGCAAAACCACTGAATTTCAGAAGTACAAAAAGACTCCTTGCTAGTGACTGAGCAGAGGTCTTGAGCCCAGACGGCCGCGAAGCCCACCCTTTTAACGCAAACAGTCCTTGACCCCATTTCCTTCGTATTTAAGGCAAGAGTGTGATGTGTGTCTTTACTGGGCCCATTTTAGGATCTCAGAGGCCAGAGTCTTGACGTGGGATGTGGCCCTGGGTACCACCCGGTCCTTGGGTCTGAAGATAATAGTCCAAAGGCCACTTGGGACCAGAGGTGTGGTAGCTGTAGCAGTGATTTCATAGCCACGCACCTGAGAGCCTTCAGTCAGAAGCGTGCACTCCCATCAGCGAGGTCACCAACAGACCCGGCCTCCCTGTGGCCTCCCCCGAGCTCCTTCACACATTGACATTACCAGCTTGGTCCCTGAAAGGCATTTGAGATTTAACTGCTGACCTCATCTCCTCCCTCCCATCTTATAGAGGGAGAAAACAAGGTCCGAAGAAGCCCCTAGCGTCAGGACACATAGAAAAGAGGCGGCAGAGCTGGGACCAGAACCTGGTTCCTCTGCTCTCTCGGCCAGTTTCCCTTCACTTCGCTATAGGTACTTGGTCTTGGCGCAGGGCCAGCTGTGATTCATGCACACAGCCTTTACTGGCTTGCTCCCCCTGCCACGTCAGTCCCCTCCTCTGCTTGACTTTGTTTTCCCCACAGGTCACCAGTAAATCACTTGCCTAAACAGTCATCACCTTCAGATGTGCAGCAGTGGTCCCAGATGTTGTAATCTCTCTTGGCTTCCTTCGGTACTCTGGAGAGAAATTTCCTTGGAGGTCTTCCAAATTTGGGGCTGAGAACTTGTTACCACATGAGTTTCAGACTATGCCAGACCTGGGCTTTCAAAACCATCACAGCTCACCTTTCTCCTAAGTCAGGGTTGAGTTGTGGCCTGAGACAAAGGCGCCCAAGTCTGGGTGGGTCAGTTCTAGATGGGGTTCTCGGGTCTTGTTGTTAGAAGGAAGAACTTTTGGCCCTGGGATGATGATCCACTGACATCATTCTCCCTGAGGTCATTCCTGAAGGGATTCCAGAAAGAAAGAAAGAAAAAAATCTACCTTAATGAGAAAGGATATAAAATCTCTTCCAGCTGTTGGACTTTTGTGAGGACGATAAAGTTCCCTTACGGAGCACTCCTCCTCTGGTTTGAACTTAGCCAAACCTCCTCCATAAAGTATCTACCATAGGGAAACAAATCACTTTTTAATTAGAATCCTTAACGATAAGTTCAGGGATAAGGCCAAGAACACCCTGGTGTGCTCCATTACATTTTCCTCTTGAGAGACCTTGCAGAGAGCTTGATGTTTCTAGAAGCTGAGTATCTGTTTTCTCTGTGTTTGAATGTAGGTATTATTTTCATTACTATTTAATTCCTTCAAGTATATGGTCATTGATGTAGACTGCAAGTTGAACCTGGAAGAGGTCTGGTACAGGGAGGAAATTTAAATTCCCCCATAATTTCTATCCACTAATCCTCCTCCAGCCATTCAAAACGAACATACAATCTGAGTAAAAATAAGGAGCTTCTCTGCAGATGCACTTCCACGCCAAGACCTCAAGCCATTCCCTTCTCTTCTGCCATATTGTCCACAAGCATCTCTAGAGGGAAATGGTTCAGAGCCACTGTTTGGAAGTCGGACAATCTTACTGAAACTCTGTTTGCAACTTGGATAATTACCGTTATGATCACCACCATTCAATACAATAGTATTTTTCTGGGATATATGCATAGATGTTTTTCCAAAGGTCCAAGCTGAGGGAATCCTGTAATGTCCAGTAGCCCCTTGATAGTTCATGCGGGCTGTCCATGTTGGTGGGCATTCCATCATATCAGCCCTTCATCTGGGTGAGCCCAGAGTCTCTGTGAGGCTCTCGTGCACAGAATTTGAAGTCTTCATTTATTCTCCGACTGTGCTTGTGTATGCCTACTGAGTATGCTAGGCTCTGGCAGGAATAGTCTGCTCCCTCTACTGTAACTCTTATGAGTATATAAAACTGACGCTGGATTTCTTCCTTCACACTGGGCACTGTTTTAAGTACTTTATATGTATTAACACGTTTAACCTTCATGAGAATCCTATAAAGCAGGTACTACAGTGTTATTATTCACATCTTACGGAAGAGGAAACCGCATCAAGGAAAGGTTAAGTAACTTGCCAAAAATCACACCGGTAATAAGCGGCAGCATGAAGCAGGACCCTCACTGGTTTGGGTCCCAAGTCCGTGCTTTTAACCATCACACTCTATGAAGGTTAAGAAGGGATGCTTTCTGCCCCCAGTGTTGTTACAGCAGGGCTGCAAACACAAATGCTGACAGGGAGCAGGCAGGAAAAGGAAAGGAGAGAAATAGGCTGGGTGGGTGATGGGAGGAATGGACAGCTCCATCCCCTTGTAGGGGACAGCTGCTGCACAGACCCAGCCCATCATAGCCCTATAAGCCCAGCATGGCCCTGCTCACCCATGCTTCAAGAGAAGCCAGAAACACAGAGGTTTGAAATCTGAACTCCCTTGCTAAGAAAAAAATTTCAGGTTTAGCAAGTATCTGCAAGCCGAGTTGAGTCTGTGGGTTGTCAGCTTGCAAATCCAGGTGATCTAACACATGTATGCTGGTACCTGTCATGTGATGGGGGCAGTGCTATGCTCGAACAGGGGCACATTAAGGAAATGCTAGGGGAATTCAGAATAATAGAGAAAGGTGCCGTCTATAAGGCATATGTAGAAAACATGGCAGTTAAGGTGGTCTGTGAAAAGGGGCCAGATTTGTAAATGCAGAGAGGCATGTGAAGGGCATGTAAGGGGAATGGTAAGTTCTGTTTGTCCCCAGGGAAGTCTGAGAGTCATCAAGTGTTGAACTGTGCTGTACTGGTTGGTAGGCGGCCATTGCTCCCCTAAGGTGTCCTCCACCAAACCTTTCCCGGAACCAGAAACTAAAGGGTTAATTCAGGGCACCGCTGACTTCTTCTCTGCTTGGTGAGTGCCTGTGGCTCCTGGCCAGATATTTCAACACTGCTGCCCCTGACTGTAGTAAGGGTCATGGAGTTCAGGCTGGCCAGGGAAGCCAGGCCGGTCATACTGACCCTGGGTGCCAAGCCCGGGTGTGGGGACCTTAGCTCTGGAGAGTTGCGGAAGGTTTTCGTGCAGGCCCTGACTTGGCCAGCTTTGGGCCTTTCAGTTCTGGGTCAGGTTATTGGAGAGGCAGGAGTGGAGTTAGAAAGTGGAGGAGGGGAGCCCTGGTGACAAGAATTGGGGCAGAGGCAGTGGGAATGAAGTGGGAGGGCACAGGCAGTGGAGAGGCAGGGCTGGTGAGGAGGTGACCATGGTGTGGCTTCCAGAGTGAAGCCCAGGTGCGTGCTGGCCTTCCTAGGTACCTGGGCGTGGGGGAACAGGGGGTGGGGAGGAATATGAATCATCTTCGGGACATTTTGGTTTTGAGAAACTGCTGGAACTTTCAGGCCGTGTATATTATTGAATGTCTTTCCCAGGAGGTTAGCATGCCTTCAGAAACAGAAACTATACATCCACCCCCTGCCCTTACTCCCCGGAAGAAATTCCTTTAAAACATGTCAGCGCTTTGAGGGAGGGGTGCCTGGGTGGCTCAGTCCGTTAAGCTCGGCCTTTGACTCAGATCGTGATCCCAGGGTCCTGGAATCGAGTCCCATGTCAGACTCTCTGCTCAGCAGGGAGCCTGCTTCTCCCCCTCCCCTCTGCTCATGCATTCATGCCCATGCGTGTTCTCTCTCTCTGTCAAATAAATAAATAAAATCTTTAAAAAAGAAACCAACAAAGCTTTGAGGCAATGGAGCACAGGACTGGTAGGTTTTATTTCAGAAGATGAAACAGTAGATTTGGGGACTTTGTGAGAAAAAGTCCACGTAGACATTGCCGGAGGCAGCTCAGCAGCCAAGGAGGTAACTTTTATTGCACACCTGCTCTGTCCCAGGCACAAGGCAAGACTTCATGTAGATTATCTCGTGTGATAATCAGAGCAGAGCGGCCCTATGAGCTAGGTACTCCAAATAGTCCCATTTTGTTTATTTTTGCTCTTTATTATTCCCATTTTAAAGATGAGGCAGCGAAGGCCCAGAGATGTTACATCATTTGTGGGAACTGTCCAAAGGAAAGACGAGGACTTGTGAGGCAGACTGGCTTCACTTTAGGATGTGTTTCAGAGGTGGCCGTGGCTCTGGGGACATTATTGTCATCAGCTGCAATTGCAAGGTTTCTACGTGTGTCTCAAGAACGGTGGCTTTTGTTGAGCCCACACCGCTGGTGGACTTGTCTTTGAGTCTTACTGATGCAGCAAGCACTCAGCTTTTCTTAGAGTTTAAGGCGCCTTCCTGTAAATGTTGTGTAATATTCAGAGAACTTTCATAGGAGGGAATATTTTTATTTGTTGTGTGAAATCATGTTGGGGTCACCTCTTGATGACACAGTGGCTTCTGTGTGTGGGGTCAGGTTGAAGAGCATGGACTTTGTTTTGTTTTTGAAAAGCATGGACTTTGGAGTCAGAGAGACCTGAGTGCCCATCCTGGGTCCATTATTTACCGACCCTATGACCTTGATCCAGGCATTTAAGCCCTCTGTGCCTCAGTTTCCTCATATTTCATGCCAGCCTCACTGGATTGCTAGGAGGGTGATGCAATTTTTTGAATATATGCTTTTATCAGGCCACCTGTGTGGCACAGTTGATTAAGCGTCTGACTCTTGGTTTCGGCTCAGGTCATAATCTCAGGGTCATGAGATTGAGCCCCGTGTCAGGCTCCAGGCTCAGCGCCTGCGCTGATGGGTCATGGGAGCTGGATGAATGTCAAAGCTTTATAATAACTCATGTTGGCATATTTCTATTTGGAGGTAGAAAACTTGAGGAGAGATTTAGTCAGAGGCTATGGTCTGCTTGTCCTCTCTCTCTGCTTCTCTGCCCCCACCCGCCGCTCACTTGCTCACTCTCTCTCTAAAATAAAGAAAGAAAATCTTTAAAAAAAATTAAAATAAATATATAGTTTTCCCCTTCTATTCTCTCCTATAATTTTCTTACGTTTTTCTCCTATTTTCTCCTATATTCTCTCTTTTTTTTCCACTCCTCTTCCCTTTTGGATGTAATCTAGACCAGAATCAGCAAACTTTTTCTGAAATGACCAGATAAGAAACATCTTAGGCTTTGGGGGCCCTTACAGTCTCTGTTACAACTACTCCACTCACTTTTGCAGAAGAAAAGCAGTCACAGAGGGGGTGTGGATTCACAGGGGGGTGTGGCTGTGTTCCAATAAAACTTTATTCATAAAACCAAGCAGCATCTGATTTGGTCCATGGGCTGTGGTTTGACAACCCCTGGTCTAGACTGAGTGGTTATGGGGACCACCCTGGCAGGTTCGGGGGTGAAAAGTGCTCTGCTGGCAGGAAGCACAGACTTCCAGATTGGGGGGAGGATTCCAAAGAGCAAAGAGCAGCTTTCTCTAACATCCCTCACAAACCTGATGCGAACTCTGTTTCTAAGGAAATGCACAAAAAGGCCTTAGGGATTTCTTTTTTTTTTTTTTTAAAGATTTTATTTATTTATTCGACAGAGAGAGACAGCCAGCAAGAGAGGGAACACAAGCAGGGGGAGTGGGAGAGGAAGAAGCAGGCTCATAGCGGAAGAGCCTGATGTGGGACTCGATCCCGTAACGCCGGGATCACGCCCTGAGCCAAAGGCAGACGATTAACCGCTGTGCCACCCAGTCGCCCCAGGGATTTCTGAAACAGCTTCTAGAAGATGAGATTTTAATCACTTTTAATGGTTCTGAGATTAAACTGATCAGATTTACTTTCAAAGAGGTACTTGTTAAAACAAACAACAAAACCGTTGGGCATCGGGATTTCTTCAACACTGAGAATGTGCTCTGCTTTATGGCTTACAGAGGACAGGGGGCCATTGCATCCAAATGGGGCCTTGCTCACTGTCTGCTTTTCTCCCACAACTCTGTTGCGGGACCATTAATGCCATCAAGGTCCATGGTCACTGGGGTCTGATTCCACTGGCTCTTGTGCACTTTTTTTTTTTTTTTGAATAGGAGCCCCAAATAGGCCTTCTGAGGCTTAGACTCAAAAAGGTGTGGCAGAGCATCTCAATTCTCTGAATGTGTGGGGTTTCTTTACTAGTATATGTGGTGGCATTGGGTGTGAGCCATGGGAACAGGCCAGTGACCCCAGCTCCTGGGCTCTGAGATCCATTCACACCGAAGCCATGCTTCCCATAGGTTGCTCCCAGCCAGTGAGTGAGCGGGGATACTGGAGCCAACTTATCCCTGGGACATACGGACTCTGTTGATGCTGACTTTGGCTCTAAACCTTCTTGAATTTTCCTTAGTCTTCACACATCCTAGGGTGTTTTTCTCTATACTTCCATCCTCTTCTTTAGGCTGAGTCAGATGGGTGTTGTTGTCTGAAGACTCTCCCTGCTTCTTCCTTTTCTCTTTTTTCATAATAAAAATCTTGCATATCTAATCCCATCTTGGTCTCTGTTCCTCAAAGCACCTGGACTGACACAATATATACTTTTAAAAATATACGAACCCCTAACACTAGGGTACGAAGGCCCCTCTCTGTGATAGCAGCAACCTCTTACAGAGAGAGCGTTTTGAATCCCCAGCAGTATTCCTGCCTTCGTTTGGGTCCCCCCAGCAGATCGTTAAGACTGGAAGACAGCTGTAGGAGTCAGCAGCAGGAGAGGGGGCAAGTGAAACAGGGAGAACCCAGAAGCCGATAGAGGGCATGTTAAAGTTGCCACTGGGGGCAACTAAAACTGAGTCCTTGGGGGACCCCTGGGAGACCTCTGAGTTGGACCACTGAGGGAGGGGTGGGCAAGGAAGCTGGGGTATATTTTCCATCCATTCCTGTGTGCCATTGGTTGGGGCTGCTCCTGGGGGTCTTAATTCTCTGACGTGTCTGCCCACTCTGACCATGGGTGGATCATGTTCCCCTCTCCAGTGGAAGCTCACAGGTAATCCCAGTCATAGCTTCCATAGGAAGCCGGGAATTACGGTTGGGGCCCACCAGTGCTTGCCCAACCCCCATTTTCCAGTTATGAGGTTCAAGTGGTACCGACCCAAGAAATGCTTGCATGATTTAGGTACTGTTGCCTCCCAGCCACAGTGATGGGTTTGGGGCCCCAACTCAAGCTGGACCGATCACAGCCCTCCCTGGAACCTTTGCTGGCACAATCTGGAAGGAGGTGCTTGCCTCTGAGATCAAGAAGACTACACACCAGCAGGCCGCAGCAGCTGGCAGCCATCTTGCCCCAACTGTGGAACAACTGCCCGGAGAATGAATGAAGCCAGTGTAGAAGAAAGTAAAGTGAAGGGATGGAGAGAGGCAGAGAGGGGCTGGTACCTATTGATGACATTACTAAAATGTCTGGATCCAGCTGTGCCTGAAGCCAAAGTGTTTCTGGGCTTTCTGATGTCAGGGTGATGAATTCTGTTTCTTGCCAAAGGAAATTTGTATGGGGGTGCCATCATTTGAAAATAAGATTCTGACTGATGTGAGTAGACGCCCCCCCCCCCCCCCGCCCAGGTATTAATGCAGGATGTTGACAGATGGATTTGAGAAAAAGAAAAGAATTACTTCTTAGTGTAGAATCTTAGATTTTATTCAGAACACTTGCTCACAAGATACGATGGTCTACCAGGAAGATAGAAATGGTCCTACAGTGAGGCATAGCGTGAGCCTTCAGAAGACATCACAGGCCACAGATTTTGGAAGGACCCCTTCCCAGGCCCTATTCTTCTCCAAAGAAAACTTCATGGAATGACGTAATGGAAGCTCTTACATTTATCATTTAAAGGTTTTCAATAGTCATAAAGTAAATGAGCACCTCAGGGCTAGATTTCCAGGTAGCCATGCCACAGGTGTGTGCTGGAAAACTATTGGAATTTTCACCAATATTTCATTCCATGTACTGTTGAAGAATTCTCTGAGCTTGCTTTTCTTTTCTTTTCTTTTCTTTTCTTTTCTTTTTTTTTTTTTTTTTTTTTTGCTACTAGGGCACGTGTCCTAAAATCACTTCTGTGGCTGAGGCCCATAGTTACATTCTCTTTAGCCTGAGCTCTTGACTTCGCATGAAAAGAGTAATTTGCCCTTTCTGCGAGGTTCAAATAGTCATGGAGGAAGACCTCCCAGGGAGGAAGTTTGCCACCCCCATTCACATGTTCAACCCCTAACCCTCAGGGTGATGGGATGTGGAGGGGGGTCCTTTGGGTGGCAATTAGATTTAGAAGGAGTCATGGGAGTGGAACCTCATGATAGGATTAGTGCCCTTATAAGAAGACCCGCAGCTTGCTTGCCCTCTCTCTGCACATGCATGCACAAAGAAGAGGTCACAGGAGCCCACAGAGAGATGACGGCACTCTGCGAGCCAGGAAGAGAGCCTTCGCCAGGAACCAAATCAGGCAAAACCTTGACCTTGGACTTTCCAGATTCCAGAACTATGAGAAAACAAATTTCTTTTGTTTAAGCCACTGAGTCTGTAGTGATTTGACATGACAGCGCGAGCAGACTAAGAGGGAAAGCTGACCTCCCTGTAAGTGGGAAATGAACCCGGATGTAGGTGGCTCTCTGTCACCATCTCCAGCTCTGTAGTCAGAGGTAGGTGCTGCTCAGCACAGCCACATGGCCACGGTTAGTGGCTACGGAAGGTTTGGGACCTGGAGATATGTCCCGTGGTTTCTCACCAGGATTGATAAGGATATTTGGGGGATTCTTGGAGAGGGGTTGTCGCATGCATTACAGGATGTTTAGCAAGCCTGGCCCTTGCTCACCAAATGCCAAGGGGGCCTCCCAGCCACTGGGATAACCAGAATCACCTCCACACATTTCTAAATTCACCCCAGGGGGAAGGCAGTCTTCCTTCTAATTGCAACCCACAGGAGCCCCCAGGTTCTAAGTTTATAATCACCTTGCTTTATTACCAGTCTAAGAGTTGGCATGTTAAAGCTTGCCCTGTGCTTGGAGCTGCCCACTGAGTTGTAGGGGAGAGCATTCCATTCCTTTGGTATTTGGTGAGAAGGTATCCTTGTGCTGTAAGGTTTCAGGGGCTAATCAGAGGTAGTGACATTGGAACTCCAGGCCCTGGAGAGGCAGAATGGTGTGTGTCCAGTGGGCATGCAGTCAGTATTGTACCTTGAGAAATTATTTCATTTTTTTCTTGCTTCCAGATAGGAACATTAAACTTAGGAGAGTGTCACCTTTTTCCCCTGGTTGACCCTCTCCCATATGTCTTAGTCTCTGCTCTCAGAAATACCTTCCTTAATTAGTCTTGCTCCAATTTATTCCACCTTCTCCTTGCCTGGGCATCCATATCTTACTACCCCCAGAGACATTAGAACACACGGTGGTCTAGAGATTGATCTCTGCAGTTAGATAATAGAGTCAAATCCTACCTCTGTCCTTATTAATTGTGTAATTATTAGTTGTGTAACTAAGAGCAATATATATATATTTTTTTTCCATCTATAGAGCAGGGGTGGCAATAACAGCTCCTACCTCCTTGGGTTGCTGGGAGGATAAAGTGAAATTCCTGGCATTTGGGGGACAAAGAAGCAATAGTTGCCCAGAAGTCTCCTTGCACAGAACATTCTGTGGCTTTACTAAGGTGCAAGAAATTCTCAAAGTTCTCTGCCATTTGGGGGTTAAATTATTTAAAGGTCCAATTTAAAATGCAAATATTGGGAAACTCCCAATATTTGCATGGAGGTTGTGTGTTGTTTATCTTTGTGTCCTTGGCAGGAACCCATAGACCCATAGAAGGTGGGCACTGAATGACTGTCCAAGTGAGCAGTGTCCAAAGGCTTTCTTCGGCCATTGTGATGGTAATGATCACAGCAGTCCACCTTAACCAAGTCCTTACTGTCACACTAAGCTCCCGGGGTTTTACATATATTGAGCTATTTAATCCTTATAATAAGGTAGACCATTTTATCACTTCCATTTTTTCAGGGAGGAAACTGAAGCTACAGAGGAGAGGCTGATTTGCCCAAGTTCACGCAGTTGGTAAATGTGACCTTGGAAGAAGACAAAGCAGCTTTTGGGAGGGAGGCTAAGCTCTGCTCCAGGAACCGTCGCCTGATAGCAGCTCCCCGGGCCTGGGTGGGTGGATGCTGAATGGCAGGGTGGATGGTGGTGGTGGTGGGTGGTGGCTTTTCTCCAAAGAGTGATCACACAGGATGTCATCTGTTCTCAATTTCCACTCTGGTTGTCCTCCATGGCAGTCCTCCAGCCCCACACACGTGCTCAGGCTGTTGGCCAGGAGCTAAATTTATTTGCAAGCTCTGGGTTCAAACAGGTACATAAATTACACGTATACACCCTTATTCCTCAGTTTAGCTTGACACAGCCGAATACCCCTAAGTTTTTCACAGGCTGCGTCCTCCCGGGCCTAAGCCATCAGCCCTTGTCAGACTGCTTCCTGCTGTCCCCCGCCGCCCCCGCGCGCCCCCCACGCACACAGCAGGCACCTTTATAGCCGACAACTCTGGCACAGTTCCAACCTGTCCACAGTCTTCGGGCTGAACTCTGCCCGGCACAGTCCCTGTGTTCTGTTCCGTCATGTCCTTACCTCTTCCGACCTCGTGAATCATTCACCTCAGCTCCTTCTTGCTTTTCCATTGCTCCCAAATCAAAACCTACCCCATTCAAGGGATTTCTCAATCTCTTCACCCTACGGTTCTCGCCCACCTCTGCAGGCTACCCACAGCCCACCCTTGCCTCCCTGTACCTCCCTGACCTTCCTTAGTGTCTTACGAATGAGCAAGATATCTCGTCATCTCGAAGATGGCAGAGTCACTTTTCCTTGACTATTCGGGAACAGTCTTCCAGGGATGGAAGAGTCCGTGTCCACCAATACGCTCCTTATTTTGCTGGGACTGGAGGAATCCCAGCAAACCGC
Source organism: Ursus arctos (assembly GCF_023065955.2). Taxonomy (NCBI): domain Eukaryota; kingdom Metazoa; phylum Chordata; class Mammalia; order Carnivora; family Ursidae; genus Ursus; species Ursus arctos. Next base: position 52,306,746 of record NW_026622808.1, on the reverse strand, counting down.
TCATGGTGTAAATCGCCTTCTTAGAAGTCTCATCAGCCATGGAGTCGGTCCCCGCGTCTATGTTTCCTTCAGTCACATCATGTGTATGGCTTCCAGCGGCCATTGCAGGGAAGCCCACACGACAGAAATTTCAGCCGCTCCTTACACATTTGAGAGAACACCTCGTTTCCCCCAACGACAGGGGTTTGGTTTTTGTGTTTTCTCGGGAGGTTAAAGAGTCCAGTAGCTGAACGGCCTTGAGAATAGGGCTTTAGTTTTGTGTCTTCTGCAGAATTTGGCTTTTGCTGAACTGAGTGGAAAGGGGTGCAGTCTGGTTAGGACATTGAGATGGAGTCTGGTTAGGACATTTAGTTAGCATAGCTAGCTAACATTCGTGGCAGCCCTAACCTGCAGCAAGTGCTTTCTTTACATTATACAACACCTGTTAATCCTCAGAACAATTCTCTGAGTGTCTATTATTATCCCCATGGCGTGAAGAAGAAAGCAGGCCCAGAGAGGGTGAGCACATTGCCTAGGGCTACACAGCTGGTCATAGGCAGTGGCAGTGTCATAACTCAGGCCTTACTTTCCTTCTATGGTACTGAATTCCTGATTAAAGTCACTTAAACCATCATTGAGCTTCAGCTTAGATCCATTTGCTTTTCCCTGTTCCCATAAGACCCTGTTTTCCAAACCTCTAGTGAGGGTCTCTTGATATCCCAAGAACCTACAACCCAGTCCAGCTTCAAGTGTTGTCAGAATTCAGAAGTTTTGGAAGGCTGGCAGATAGGCAGATTTTTTTAAAATGGAATTCTGGTAGTAAGTAGTCCTTGCTTGGAATCCACTATCTGAACATTCAGGAGAGTGTCAGAAACCTAGCTGAATAATTTACTCAAGTTTCGTTCAAATGTGTTTGCATTATGAAATTACAGTCTTTCTGCTTTTTCAATTATGGGAAATATTTGGGGTCGAGCTGTTTCTACAGGGGACATTTATTTATGTATTCAGAGGCGCTTAATTTTGGTTAAATACTGAAATGTGTTTGGGGGGCCTTAATCGTTGCAGATACGGAAATAGGACCACTTGGGTTATATGTTACCAGTTGCCAATCTCGCACACGCTTCCACAATCTGTCTCCTTTCAAAGTATGACAGTTGGCAGAAATTCTCCGGCATATGAGACTGTGATTGTTTCCCGACATTAAAAATCAGCCTTCAGATCATTGTTCCCTCATTCTCGCTCTATCCGCCGCTTGCCTTTTCCGCACAGCTGTAGCGCACGGGCGTCCTCTGGCCCCGAGGAGACCCCCCGGGTGTGCGCACGGGGTGGGGAGGCATCGGGTTGGATGCTCTCTACCTTTGCTCTGGGGTGGCTAACGGCTGCCATCCCCTCATGTAGAGAATCCATCAGCTGCCTGGAGAAGGCAATGAAGCATGTGAGACCCAGGAACTCTATTTCCTAGCAACCAGGGAAAACCATTTCTCCTCTGTCAGCAGGAATGCTCAGATTTATGTAAGCTACAAACGCCCGTTATCACTATAATAAACCATATATTTGCGGGCGGTATTTACAACCAGCTAATCGTGGCACTCCATCCTGGCAGCCCCCAAGCTTGAGGGTTTCCCATTTGGAGCCCCCCAAAATACGATTAGGTGGTTGCTGAGTACTAATTTAGTTAACAGCAGTGCCTGACAAAGCTACTAACCACCTAATTATGAAGGAAGATTACTGATACCATTAATTGAATGGTTGTAAAACTCTGGTAAAGTCAGATGGTAGTAAAGTCCATTTTCAATTTACTAGGCTATTAAAAGTATTTCCGGCTATAAAATAAACAGACACAAAGCATACTAAACAGGCTAATAGGGAAACATAAAAAGAGAAGGGAGAAGCTTGTCGTAGCAATTAGTCGTTGTGATTATCTGCGCCACAGACCCGGTGGTGGAAATTAAAGATTAATTTATGACAGTGCTGTGGTGAAGGAGATCTGCTGGTGACTGTTCGGCCTGCAGGTGGGCTGGGCACTTGTCATTTCAGTTGCCAAAAGAGTCATCTCTGGCTTAGGCAGTGCTTCGGGCTTCCATGGGACTGTTGGGTTTGTTACCTGTAACTGAAAGCCACTTCGTCGATACAGTTCCCCGTTTGGAGCCTCAGTTTCCCTGCAGGAGTGAGCTGGGCTAAGGGCATGGCGACTAGAGGAGACCCTAAGATGACCGGTTCCGACATCACATCCTCCCAGCCTGGATCCTTACTGACCCTTAAATACAGCTCCTGTGTTCAAGGTGTTCCTACCTGGATACTCCTCTCCACCCACTCTTGGGGCAACTCTTCCTGGTTTCCGCATTTTGGAGAGTTCTTTTAGAGAACCTGGTCTCACTTGCTGTTCGCCCTCACTGCCTCTTCCTGTCTCTATTTTCAGTTCACCCAGCTGGCAAGTTCCTGGGGGGCTCAATAAAAGTGTGTGGATTCACTGAAGGGAAAGCATTCCAGGGCCATGAAGCGTGTCCCATCTTGGTCTGTGTCACGTAGAAGGTGTGGGAAAGTTGAGAAGAGGTTACATAAGAACCTGTTAGTATGCAGAAATAACAGGAATGATGTTTGGGGAGGAATTTTGCTATCAAAACATCTTTCACGTTCTCGTGTCCAGAAGCAGCGATAAAAGAGGCTGTAATAACAATGGGTATTACGCCACTCTTGCTACTGAGAAGATCGAAGCTCAGATAGGAGTGTTGACCCCTTCCCAGGTCTCAAAGTCAGCAAACGGCAGAGTCAGGAATGGAAGCCATGTCTCTGGCTCAGGCTGTGATAGGTCGAGGAACTCCTCTGGGGTTCATATTGGCCTCTTAAATCCTACGAATGCAGTGAGGCCCTTATTTGCAGTATGAGGGGAGCACCGTGAGGGGAACTTCTTAGACTCCATTTTGAGAATGCTGTATCACGTAGAGAAGGGTCATTACCTTCTTCCCAACTTCTTGGGCTGGACAATTGGGGATGACATCACCAAAATTTTAGCCACCCCATCACTTTCTTGTTTCTCCAGCCTAGATCGGGGCTATTCAAAGTGTGGTTCCTGGGTCAGCGGCATCAGCATTCCCTGGGAGCAAGGGAGAAATGTAAATTCCAGACCACCTGAATCAGAATCTGTTCCCTAACAAGATCCCAGGTGTCCCCTGGGGGTGTTTAATGCACATTAAAGCTTGAGGAATGCCACTCCAAATGTTTTTTCCTACATTGTCCCAGGGTAAGAATCATCTGAGGTGTCTATTGAACACACAGCCTCCGTGGCCCCTTTCTGGAGATTCCCTACTGCATTGGGTCTAGGTGGGTCCTGGGGCTGTATGGGTAATGCCTTCAGGGGTTCCTTTTCCTGAGTGGAAGTCAGGATTCTCTGTTGTAACTTGGTCCCAGCTGTCCATTAAGATTACCTGGCAAGCTTTTCAAAAATACTGAAGCCAGGAATGTGCTCAGAACAATTCCATGCCACTGGGTGAAGATGGAGACCAGGCACTTTCCTGGTGATTCTCATGTAAAAACAGTGTTCACAATCACTGTCTCAATCATTGGTTCTCAAAATGTGGTCCATAGACCAGTAGTACAAACATGACCTGGGAACTTGTTAGAAATGCAAATTTGGGGGCTCACCTCCCAAAACTACTGAATCAGAAACTCTGGAGGTTGGCCCAGTTTTCTGTGTTTTAATAAGCTCTCCAGACAAGACTAGCTACAGAATTTGTGGGGCCTGATGCCAAAGGAAAACACAGGGACCCTTGTTCAGAAATTAAGAATTTCAAGGAGGTGACAGCAAAGCATTGAACAAAACGTGGAATCCTCTAAACACCCATGAAGTCAGCACTGCTTCCAATTGATTCTGGTACATACTAACGTTTCAGAACCACTAGTCCAGATTCTTCTCCACGTTACAGCTTGTGTCCAGGGGTGACTCTCGGGACTCACCAGCCATTGTCCCTGGAGTGATGATAATAACAGTACTATTCATTGATCACTTGTGAGGTACCAGGCTTGTCACTCCCCACACGTTATTTCATCCAGATCTCACCACACCCCTGAGAAGCAGGTTCTGTTATCTTCATCCCCATTATAGAGATAGGAAAACTGAGCTCCAAGGGCAAGGCCAAAGGCCACTGGTTGGTTGACTGTGTTGAATATCAACTGCCTTCTCCCTCTCCTTCGTCCTGCTATAGTAATCATCAGCCCTGAGACCATCTTTACTCCTAACTCCATGGGTGAGGACAGATTGGAATAGGAGGGCCCGAAAAGCTTTGTTCTGGTAGGATAGAAGTATTTATAATCACAAGTTTTCTACTTAACATTTTACCAAGAGGGAGCTCAACCAGGAGACAGAGCTAGTAAGTGACAGTCAGGATTTGAATCCAGAGCCTTCTGATCTCAAGTTCAAGGCTGCCACTGTTCCTCCCACTGTTCGAGGCTGCCAGAGTACTAAACACTCATTTCCAGGACAGATAACTTTTCTCCTCCTGTAGTCCTGAAAGGGAGAGGAGGAGTAGCAAATCAAGGGAAGAAATTAAGTCTCCAGAGGGCTAGAAAAAGAGCAGGGAACAGCAAATTATACTAGGGAAGAGAGAGAACTCCAAAATGAAATTGTCCTGTCATTGTCAGCTGGGCATCCCTGAGCAAATGACTTCACCTGAATCTGATTGCTCTCCTATAATATGGGTATGATAACAATACCCACCTTTATGGGTTATTGTGACAATTCAATGAGATTATGGTTTAAAAGAACCTAAGTGCTTAATATAGTATGTGCTCCATAAAAGGTGGCTACTTGTGTTATAATTGAGGTGGCCTTTGCTCTAGGCTATGGGATTGTGAGTGGAAGTCCTTGCTCTATCCCTCTCTCCCCGTCCTTCCCACCCCCCATTTCTGCCTTCCTCGCAGTGGAGTTAAGTAAATGAGAAAATTCTGGACAGAGCTGGAAGATTGCGGGTTCTGTCCCAATGCCACCACTTTGGACTTTGGACTTTTCTCTCCCCCATTCTGGCCTTGGTTTCCTCGGCTGACAGTAACAGGCTTGGACCGATGACCTGTACGGCTCTATGATGCCCTGCTTGCCTCTGAGCATCACAGAATCCATTTGCACTTGAAGTCATTCCTGAGCAATTGGTTTCTTGAAAAACATTCGAAAAGAAAGCTGGGAAGGGAGAGACTCCAGAGGCAGGTGGGCTTGAGGTTTGAATCTGGTCTCTCCCAGCTATTTACTGGAAAAAGCATGGGGAAGTGGAAGTCCCTGCTTCTACCTGCTGACCTTTGGGGGCTCGGCTTCGGGGGGTTTTTCCTGGCATTTCCATGAAGACCATCAGGGTCCCTGACTCTCCATGAGCGCCAGATCTGAATTCTGAATACCAGAAATTGTGGTGCTGCCCAGTTTTTCTCCCCGTTTCCCTTGTGCGCGTTGGGTTCCCCTGGAAGCCAGCTCTGAGGTGGGGATTGGTGAGCAGGAGACAGCATCTGTGGGAGGGAAGGGGAAAGGATGGTGGTGGGAGAGGGGAGGGGAATCGGGCAGAGGGAGAAGTGGAGCTGCGAGGACACAGTCACAAAGATGGCCTCAGCCACCTCTCCAGGGAATTCTCCCCAGGCAATGACCTTCAGAGTCATCTGAGTTGGAGCTGGAGTGAGGGTGGGGTTCTTGACGCCCCCATGTCAGTATTAGACATAGACCCCATGGAAGGGAGCAAGGCTTTGGAGAGGAGGCAGCTCTCTCTGGCCAAGACCATCCCCTTAGCTTACTGACAGCTCAGGGCCGTCTACAGGCAGCTCTCCCCGCAGCTGGGGGCCCGAGTGCCTCCTTAAGGGGGATTTGGACAGCTCATTGCCATACCCCCCACTCCTAATTCCTAATAGTGCGCCTTAGAAATACAGACCTCCTGACGTTAGCGTTTGCAAGTGCTAATTGGATGGAGGTTCTACAGTCTCTTGGTTTTTCACCAATTTGGCCTTTTCCTCCTGAAAATAGATCACATGGGGAGTTGAAGCTGGCTAAGAGGTCGAGCAGAGGTACTGATGTAGGGTGATCCTGTCCCAGTCCTGATATTCAGAGCTATTCGTTGCTGTCAGTTACTGAATGCTAACTATATTCCAGGCTTAGGATGTCTCTCATTTTCTTGAAAGTCCTTTCCGCAGACTAGTGTGATATTGTGAGGGCTGAATCCCTACCCAGTGGTGCTGAGAGCAGCCCAGTCAAGATCGCGTGGTCCAGGGAAGGCCGGAGAGGCTCGTTCTAGAGAGGGCTGCTACAAGCCCTTTTGTCTCCCAAATCTTGTGTAACAACCAGAGCTTTGCTCCTTCGCATCCGTAATGTGGAAAATGAGGTGGTGTGTGTGTAAATATCAACCTTTGACCAGCCTCAAGAATATTAGAAGTGTGCTCTCTTTGGTGAAACTAAAAAGCATTCACGATACATGCATTGCCTTAAATCCCTTGGAGGCATCCATGTGTTTTCATGAAGTGGGTAGAAGAATTCAGGGAGGTCTGTAAACCTGGCCCTAAGAAAAACACTAGGCCCAATCAGTACACGCCTCTGTAAACGTTCACGCGGAGGGGTGGTCACAACGAAATAGGTCGCGTGAACTGTTTTGTGCTCGCTTGTTAATAAAATAATAGCTAACTGTTCTTACGTGTGGTAGAGAGTCCGTCCTTTCAAACAACACAGAAACAAAGTGGTACTGGGCATGGCTCACCCTCGTCACCTCCAGCTTCATCAGCAGCTGCTCCGTATAAATACCGTGAAAGAGCGTGGCGGTTGTCCCTCACCCACATTGTCTCGGGTCCGTTGGCACCTGGGCACTGGGCCAGCGGCTGGCTGCGTGTACGTCACTGAATTCCCACCGCAACACGAGGAGGGGCCGCCGTCGTTTAGATCCACTTGCTTAGTGCAGACACCAGAGCTCTGAGCGATGCGCGACCCCGTCCGAGGTCCTCAAGGCTGACCCAAGCAGGATGTGGGTCCCTGCCTGTCTGCGTCCCAAGCCTGTGTTCTTCACGTCTGGCCCGTGCCGCCTGCCAGAGGGTTCTCTGGGGGAGGCAAGAGGGAAAATGAAGTGGGCCTTGTGCCGTTTGGCTAGTCGCTGTCTTCCCCTGTCACTGCGTGCTAGGATAATACTAGGGAAGTGGCCATTCCTGCACGTCTGGGTGAGGCGCTTCTAAAGGATTTCAGCCAGCCCGTGTGTCTTGAATTTCACCTCCGCCACCAGAGCCTGTTTCTAATATTTATCAGGCTGGTCAAAAGGCCAATATTTTCACCTGAATGAATGAATGAATTTTAAAACCCTCATTTCTGACCCTGAGAAGCGAAGTCCTGCACCTGCCTACTCCCCACTAGGAGCCATCCATGTGACCTTGAGCCAGCTCCTTTAACCTTTCCAAGTTTGTTTACTTCTTCCAAAACGGAAATTGTCCCTCCTGAAGATTTATGTTTGGGATACGCGTGTGCACATTTTGAGAAGTATAAAGTAGGACCCCGAGGTGATGGAACGAATCATGGGGAGACTCAAACCAGGCAGAAATACCTATAGAGGGCGCATCTGCGGCCTAAAGACGAGTGTCAGGGTGCCTGGGGTTTCTGCGCCTTTCCATGAGCAGCACTGGCCTGTGGCCCGAGGGAAAGAGGAGCGGCTCTGGAATCAGCCTGTCCTGGTGTCAAAGATGGTGGCAGCCCCTTGCCCCATCCACCACCCGTTGGCACTCACCTCTGCCTTGTGCAAACACCTATCTGAGGCTCTCTCTGGCCACAGGAGTCTGCTCAGCTTACAGATGGGCATGGCTAGATGTGCCCAGGGATGATGCCCCTGACCGCAGCCGCAACCAAAGATGGATGGGAGTTGGTGAATACCCCCCCCCCCCCGCCGCAGCTTCCTTGTCCCTAAAGCATGTTTTACGTAGTCTTCTGTGGTCCCCAGCAGGACTGAGCCCCGATTGCCCACGGAGGCATCCTACGTACTCATGCATTCCGTTGGCTTCCTTCCCTGTTTCACTTCCCCATTCCCTTCCAGTGCTCCCTGGGATCACCTCCCAGATGAACTCTTTGCTCTCAGATATCAGTTTCAGGGGCTGCTTCCATGGGAACCAAGATAGCTGGTTCAAACCCCTTTTCTGCCACTGACCAGTTGTTGGACTTTGGGCAGGTTAGCCCAGCAGCCTCACCAGCATCCTCTCCTAGAATAGGGAGGTGCCACAAGTAGAGCAGATCGCACAAGATGGTTGTGAGGATTCCAGAAGATATCCTGTATAAATGGTTTAGAACAGCATCGGGCATATGGCAGGCGCTCAGGAAATGCTGCCATTGTTGTTTTTTATTATTGTTATTATTCTTATTATAATTGATAACTCCTGAAATTCCCTTGGCTGAATCTAAATCCATTCTGAGCGCTCTAAGCCCTCAAACCTCAGACTGACTCCGGCTGAATCTCCCTGGTTATTTCAGGGAATCTAATTCATGTATTCATTTACCATATCTTTAGCAAATATTGACTTAACACCTATTATGTTGAAGACACAGGGCTATGGTGGATATAAAGAATAAGATGAGGTCACTGTCTCCAGGGAGATAAGACGTCTCCACACACAGCTCCGATCTAAGATAAACTGTGATAAGTGCTCTAGTCTACCTGCCAATAAAGTAGAAAGTGAGTTGAGAGGCAGGTGAAGATCACTCTGTCTGGTGTGGAGGAGGAAGTGGTATTAGAGGTGGGTTTTGAAAGCTGGGCGGAATTTCAACAGAGGAGAGGGAGGGAAGAGAATGTGGTAAAAGGTAGGAGGAGTCTGGCATTCTGAAGAGAGCTCATCGGTCTGTGTCTTACGGGAGAACCAATAGACAGATGACCCTCCTTCTCTCAGTTGAGGGGACAACAGATTCTCCCAATAATAATAATAATAATAATAATAACAACAACAACAACAACAACAACAACAATACCTCCCACTTACCCAGTACTTACTATGTGCCAGGAACTACTGTAGATGTCTCATATATGTTAACTCAATTCATTCGCACCTTCAAGGTCCATTCAGTTATCAGTTCCATTGTACAGATAAGGAAACTGAGGCCCAGAGGAGTCTAGTGTCTTGCCCAAGCGCATGCAGATATTAAGTGGAAGGCTGACTTACAGACCCAGGTGGTTGGGCTCCAGGAATCACACTGTGCACTGCATCTCAAGAATGGCACCTTTTCAGAAATTTAAGGGACTCTGTTGCAGGGATGTTGACAATGGAGTACAGCCTGTGAAAGAAAGCCCCTGAGCAACAAAGACGAGGTCTCCAAGGAATGGAGATGGTTCTGAAAGTTGCAGTTACCCTGACAACGCTGCTCTCAAGCCGGCCCCACCCCCAGGCTCACTCTCACTGGTTCCCAGTCCTGGCTTTGTCCCGGCACCGAATCCCCTTTCCCGAGGGGCCTGCTGGGGAAGTATCCATGGCTTGTGGTGGGTGGCTGTGGTTTGGCACTTGGGACCCGTATGTAAGAGGAGCTCCCGGGGGGCCGAGGCCTGCGTTTGTCTCCGGAACTCAAGCCCCAGACTGCCGCAAATAGGTGGTAACATCGCTGGCTTGATCCAAATCAAAACAGGGTAGGATGTTCCTGTTTGTTTGTTTGTTTTTCCTCCAGCGGGGAGAGGAAGGAATGTACCCTGGCTGCTAATTGGATAGTGAAGTGACCGATTTATTATTTTCTTATCCCTGCTGAGCAGAGCTGTAGGAAATCTCTGGGGCAAGGAAGGACGCAGTGGGGAGTCTATGGGTCTCCCTGAGACGGAGTGCACAGTTGGGACCAAAGCTGCCAGCCGACATGTTTTATTTGGCCTGCCCAGTGTTTAAAAAATGGTTTTAAATAGATGCTGACATTTTCAAACAGGGGAAGATTATATGTGAAATTCTGCATTCCTGGCTTGTATTGAGAAAGGGGAAGATCTGGGCCCAAATGCCCCAAGTCAACAGTCTGGGCTGCTGAGCTGGGAAGGCCCCTTTAGACAGATGGCCAGAGTCCCCCACCACCAGCTTCACTTACCTGCAGTACCTCTCCGGCCCCCTCAGCATTGGAGTCTGTGACCCAGGAAAAAGAAAGCCCTTCCTTCTAGGACACCGACCAATCTGAGGACAGGCGCTGCCATGCAGCTGTGATTCAGCGAGCAGACCAATGGCCAAGGCATCCTGCGAGAGGAGTCAGTTTAATGGCAGATTAAGTCGCCCATTACGATGCCATTAGAACACAGCGTGATGCATCACTGGGTAAACGAGAGGGGCTGAAGTCAGAGACAGGTTCCTGGAGCTCTCCTTCCAATTTAATCCTGGTCCCCCCCAACCCTAGGCAGATGAGAGTAGAGACTGTAAATCACTCTCTACGCAATGGCTCATCATAAAGGATATGGCGAGAAATTAGAGGAGGCAAGAGAAGGAAAAGCGGTGATGAACAAGGCAGGGTTGTTACAGCGTGATTGAAGATAGGCAGAGGGTGCATGTGAAGCTGCTGGAAATCCAGCCTGGGCTCCCGGCCTGATTGTGGCCATCCTGAACTAACTGGCAAACGCACCATCCGGCTACTGCTTTGCCTCAGCAGGTGTGACGGGGGGAATACGGGGCCCGAGAGCTTCCGGAGACACCACCTGATGGTGCCAACTGCATGGACTGCGAAGTCACTCAGGAGGTCTCTTAATCCTGCTTCTGTCGCTTTGGGCTGTGTGGCTTGGGCTAAGTGACGTAACCTCTCTGAGTCACCTTCTCCTCATCTCTTAAAGGAAGTGAGCATCCTGGCTGCACGGGGCGGAGCCAGAAGTCGTTGCAGGCACTCACTAGGTGATGCTTTCTTCAATGTCATGTAAGAGCTGTAAATGGGGTGATCCCTAAATGAAGGTAGCATTCATGACCCCCTAGCTCCCGTGGCAATCGGTTGAACAGGTTCTGTGGAGCTGTGGAAAGGCTTTCCCTTGCAGGGTCCTCGGAGTGTCCCGAGTGGCCAGACAGGTGTGCCATGACACTCAGGTAGGCAGTGTTTGCTGGGAGAGCTCAGTCACAGAGGAAGGTGGCCCTTGGCTCATTGCGCTTCTCCAGGACTCCCCAGCACTGGGCGTGAGCCATGCTTGCGTGGGCCTGCTGGTCCCCCCCATCCAAGGGTGTTCTCTCTCCTCTCCCCTCCGCTCAGTGCCCTGGGATGCTGACTTGAGCAGTGCCTCACCCTTCGTCTTTGTTTGGGCTCCCCCCACAGCAGAGCCTCAGATGAGGACGTGAGGACTTGATGGCTAGCTTCTCAGAGGTCAGGTGAACAGGGAGGGCTGCTCACATCCCCCTTCGAAGAAGGACTGATGGCTGGGGCAGTCAGCTCCTTCGGATCTGTCTCCACTGCAGAGACAGCCGCTGCATCGCCTGAAGTCAGGCCCTCCCTTCGGGGGCTGCTGGCATCCTCTTGTGCACCCACACCCACAGACTGAGTGAGGGGGGCGTGGAGAGGCCTGGCCCTTCACCCCGGGGGGGCTCGCTCCAAACCCCCTGCCCAGCTGCCCGAAGCTTTGTGGATGCTGCAGCAATCTCAGCCTTTCCCTCTCCCCAAGCCGGCTTCCTTCCCTCATGTGGTTGGTCTCCTAATAAACATCTTGCCCCCTAAATTCCACCTGAGAGTCCACCTCCAGAGAACGCAGGCCGCGGTGGAGCTGGTCTCAGCGCCCAGGAGATGGGGAGCAGGGAGGGCGGGAAAGGCAACATAAGAGTGTGTTGTCAAAGCCAAAGGTGCTGCTAGGACCTCTGAGAAGGGCCCAAGACCTCCTGGCATTTGCCATTGCAGGGGGCATTTGCCCATGAGCTGCCCACGGGGCCTCTCACGGCCTCGCCTTCCTAGGCGTCATTGTGTACTGGCTGAGAGGGTTCCCCACCTTCGGGGAGGACCCCGAGCAGAAAGTGGGTGCCCTGGAAATGGGAAACTGTCAGCATGAGTCTGAGCTCTATGATGCATCTCACCGTGGCTATGGCTGAAGTCAGCAGAGGGTGCAGGGGGCATGGTATGGGATACCCCCAAAACATGTTAGGCATAGGGGCTGGGACCCAGTGGAAGCACCAGCCAGGAGTTCAGAGGGTGAGAGGAAAGGGGGGGCAGTTATTTCTCCCCTGCTCCTTGTTGCCTCCATGGCAGCACTCAGGCCAGCTCTCCCTGGGCTCGGAAACCCCAGCCCGCTCACCCCTTCTGGCTGAGGAACAAGGGCTTCTCTGGATCGCTGATCTCCAGGTGCCTCCACCCCCTTCCTGGTTCCTTTTGTCTTGCCGTCACCTCTGTCAGTGATCTCCTCAGGCAAGGGTCTTCAGTGGGACACTCTGTGGGGACCCTGATTGACATGATGGACCAGGCCACCTCTCAAGGACAAAAGCCTTGTCTCTGAGTGACCCTCCCAGCCCTGTGAGCCCCCCCAACCCCAGCCCCTCCATCTGTCCTCCCTCCCTGTCAGCGTGGGTCTCCCCACGGCATCTGCTCACTTCTGAATCTACTTCTTGTAGATAAATGTATGCCCTCCTCCTTCACACTTTGCCTTTTTATTCAGAGGAGGAAAAAACCCATTTCTATAAAGCTATTAAATGTTTTCCTTTCACAGACACCAGTTTTGTACATCAGAAGCGCGTCGGCTTTCATGACTATTGAATTCTCGGAAATGGGCTTCAAGTGCCTATTTCAGGAGTTAAAATCTGAACATCAGCTCTTTTTCCCTCTGTGCATTCCTGCCACGCAATCCTCATCCTCTCCGTGATGGATCCCTCTGGCTGGGTAGAAGCAGGACCATTTAAAGGAAATGTGAGAAGGAAAAGAGGAGTACTCCATTTCAAGAAATTTTTCTCCCCGCCGTTATTTTCCACAGATGAGAGGCAGTGAGAGTGGCCCCAGATTTTTTGGTGAATACATAACCACTCCGCCAGTCCCGGTCCTCAACACACGCATTCTCCGGAAACGCTGGGATACCCTGTGAGTGCATTCATTCAACACATATTGAGTGCCTACCGCATGCCCAGTAGCCAAGTACTGAAAACGAAGCATGTGATTCTTTTCCCCTGCCATGGAGTCTGTAATCTAGGTTGCGTGTTCAGAGTGATTCACAAAATGTCACCTTGCAGTTTTGTCTCTGCCCTTGCCCTTCCCTCTGCCTGGAATGCTTTCCCCTCGGATATTCACACGGCTTGCTCCACATTTCCAGAGCTCTTCTGCAGTCTTCAGTCTTCATGGAGGACCTCCGGGGCACCCAGCATCCTTGCTCTCTTTCCTCTTTTGTTTCCTCGTTGATGGTCAGTCTGTGCCAGAGTGCAAGCTTTGTTAGAGTAGAGATTTTCTCTCTCTCTCTGTCTCTCTTTTAAAGTCTCTTTGTTCTCTTCAGTGTTCTCAGAGCTGAGAACAGTACATGGCACACGGTAGGTACTCAAGCAGTGCTTACTGAATGAATGAACTGTACCAAGTACTGACAAGTATGGGGCTTACAAGGACTAGAAAAGAAGGGCTTCTCGGGGGAAGTGCCAGTCGGGCTGATGTCAGAAGCATTGGGAGTCGTAACCATGCCTCACGGGGAAGGGACTGGCTGCATGCAGGAAGCCCAAGCAAGGGCAGAGGCGCTGGTCTGAATAGGAGCTCAAGGGCTTCAGGAACTAAAGGAGTTCAGTGAGGTCAAGTGCACAGGATGGGCTAGAGGTGTGATGGAGTCATAGTAACAGCTGGCACAGAGCGGCTCTCTTAGTGCTGGGCACTTCCTCACATGCTGGGGAGGAAGGTGTGATACGTATCCCCATATTAGAGGTAAGACAATCAAGGCCCAGGTAGTTTAGGTGACTTTTGCGAATCACAGTCCTAATGGGCAACAGAGTTCGCATTCAGACCCAGGCACTCTGACTCCAGAGGGTGGTCTTCTTCCCTCTGGCCGTCGGTCCCTCTAGAAGGAGTAGAAGCAGCCAGCACCTGCGGCACTGTGGAGTGACACAGAATCCAGGGTGCGGGCTGTGGAGGAGCGGACGGCTGCAGGTTGAGTGCCCCCCCCCTTCCTGGGGGGATTCCTCACAGCCCTCCCAGCTCTGCGTGCCTCAGCCCTGCCCCCCTGGCTCTCCCAAACCACATCTGCTCTAATTGGATTGACTATCAAAAACCTGTTCCCCATTTCCAGTCTGGATGGACAAAATCAGCCTAAACTCCCTAAAGGTTTGGCTGTGTACCAATAAGATCCCTTCAGAGATTATTATAAAGCCAGTGCTCTGTTCTGGGGAATGATGAGTTATTTTAAAAAGCATTAACTAGGCCATTTGCAGTGCCGTGTGGGTGGTTCTCAACCTTGGCTGTCCACTAAAATCACCTGGGGAGCTTTTTAAGCATGTCTGTGTCCAGGCCACACCCTGACCCTTTGTATCAGAATTGCTAGGGGTAGGACCCAGGCGGCAGTATTTTTAAAGCTCTCTGGGGAAGCCTCGTGTGCAATCAAGTCTGAGAATCACAGCTTCTCGCTCCTCAAACGGTGGACCATTAGCCAGTATCATCAGCATCCCTGGGAGCTTGTAAGAAATAGAGAGGGGTGCCTGGCTGGCTCGGTTGGTAGAACATATGACTCTTGATCTCAGGGTTGTAAGTTCGAGCCCCATTGTAGAGATTCCTTAAAAAAAAATAAAACCTTAAAAAGAAATGCAGAATCTCAGGCTCCCCTCCAGACCTACTAATTCAAAATCTGTATTTTATTTTTATTTTTTAATTTGTTTTGTGCTTTTCAAAATCTGCATTTTAAGAAGGTGATTCCTGTCCCCACTGAAAGTTGAAAAAGCACTGCTCTGGAACCACACTGTCCAGGACTGTAGCCGCTAACCACATTTGGCTACTTAGATTTAAATTAAATAAAAAATTCAGCTCCTCAGTCACACTAGCCACATGTCACATGCTCAGTTGCCATGTGTGGCTAGTGGCTACCATATTGGGCAGGGCAGATAGAGACTCTTTTGATGATTGCAGAATGTTCCATTGGAGAGCATTGTTCTAGAACATTCTGGAAAGGGGTGGTAATTAGCCACCATCTGTTTCTTTGGCTGCTCCAGGCATACAGACAGCAGACAATGCTACTCACTTGGATGGGACAAAATTGAGATACATTCAATTTGGCACATGGCGGGATAGATCTAGATTATTTTCCATTCACTCGAAGTCCAGAGCACAGCCATATCTTCCCTAGCCCTGGATAAGTGCAGTTTGTGTGTAGGGTGGGGACAGGAGGAACAGATGGCTGGGGGAGAGAGGGGCAACGTGAGAAGCAAGATGAATTTCAAGTGCAGGAACGAACGCAAGACTGTTACCCTGGTCGCCACCCTCCCCGTCAGTCCCAGGCCAAGGCAGCAGGAACACACTCCCCAGTAATCACAATGCAGAAAAGCACTCGGCAACCAGATGTGACTGATGGGTGACTCCAGGAGCAAATATGAAAAGCTGGCGTTTTGTCAGCCGAATACTATCCAGGCTCCAGTGTGATGAGGCTGGGGGCTTAGGTGGTTTTTCTCTGCAGGGGAGGGTTTTTCTTTTTGGGAGGGAGTTCAGTCCCTTCAGCAAAACCCATCCTTGTTTTGAGAAAGGCCAGGCGCGGTTTCTCCTGGAGACCTTTGGTTGCTGACAGCAGGCTGCATAATGCAGTGGGAGCCGAACAGTATGATAATGACAGCCCACACCAGCAGCGGCAAGTGACGTGCGTTTTCCTGAGAGAAAGCTGCTCTCCATGGAGAGGGCCACTTTGCCAGCTGACAGGAGGAGAGGGGCAGCGCCCAGCAAGCAGATCGTTTATTTGCTTACACAGTCCTTGGGGCGCTCATCCCCCGAAGTACTGTGGGGCAGGAGATGGTTAAAAGGGTGAAACAGCAAAATGAGAGAATGGGCCAGCAAAATGCATCCCTCTGTGTAGCAACACGTGCCATGGGGCGCCGTGTAAATCTTTACACAACGTCTACCTCACGACTCGGTTGATACTGTTAAATCGTACTGCTTTGCATTTTGAAGTTGTTTGTGGTGGTTTTATGAGGTTGGTCCTCACGACTACCTCAGGAGGAAGTCACAGCGGGTCTCACCCTCCCCTTTCAAATGGAATAAAGCCCAGAGTGGTCAAGTGATCATTCTAAGGCCGCACAGCTACTCGTGCATTGCAAACTTAAAGCAATCATTTGTTTATTCATAACTATTTATTGAGAATCCTACTAAGTGCCTAACTCAGGATATTTCTGTATAGTTTGTATTTTCATGGAGCTTGGGTTCTGAAGAGGCTGATAGAAAAAAAGGTGGGGGAGGGGAGTAGGTTAGCAAATGATTACAAATCATGGTAAATGCTGTGAAGGAAACAAACAAACAAACAAAAAACAAATCCAAATGGCTGAGGATGGAAGAATGGGGAGAGTGCTGACCTACATGGATAAGCGGCCTTGCAAAGTCTTCTCAGAAGGGGAGACATATGTGTCCAGGCTTAAGGGATGGGGGGCAACCGGCCAAGGCAGGAGAGGGGGGACCCTGCAGGCAGACGGGACTATGGAACTGAAGGCTGTAGGGTAGGCTGCCTGAGGACGGCCTTGAGGCAGAGAGTATGGTGTGAGGCAGGGCACCTCGCTCCCTCCCCCTGCCCCTCACTCACTCCACATACCTGTAGTGGGGCGGGGAGGGGGGGGGTTGTCTCTCGCCTCAGTTCCTCCTCCTTGAGGTCCTCTCCTGAGAGTCAGATCTGTGGCCATTCCAAGATTTGGTGCTATAGCTTCAGGGAATGGCGGAGAGAGATGGGTCTGGAAAGTTGGATGGAAGGGCAGTAGGGCTTCAGAGGCCCTGGAGCCTGGGTGCCCGTGGACGTGGGAGAGGAAAGTTGAGAAGGAAGACTGGAGAGAGGCAGAGGGCAGAGGTCCCAGAGCAGCTGCCAGCTCTGGGGAGATCAGCGGAGAAGCGACAGCAGGCCGTGAGCGGAAGCTCTTCAGTCTTATCCGAGAGCTTACCTTTGGCTGTGTCTCTCTGTTTCTTTGGACAACCTATTGCCTAGCGACTGGATTGTGTGGGCTTATGGGGGTTCTTCTAAAATATGATAAATCAAGGCTTGACTCCCAACTGAGAGCCCTGCAACGTTTCTCAAAAGGCAGTCCTGAAGATGGGCTCCTGCACAGAGAGATTTGAGCCAGAGCCATTCAGCAAATAACAGAGCTCTTGTCTTCACTCTGCCTACTCCAGTTGGCCCAGCGCAGTATCTCCGGTGACTGCTGCACGTGGGAATCCTAGCTTACCGGCTGGAGCTATATGCATCGTGAGGTTGGCCCTTGTTCGCTCAGATTAGGAGGAGAGGAAGGGCTGGTAAATATTGTGATAGTCATTTCTCCAGCCCTCAGTAATGTCACCATTCTAAGCCTATTACACGCATGAATCTATTTTAATCCACATAACAACCTTGCAGAATTGAGATGCATATAATCTACATCCCCATTTTACAGAAGAGGAAAGTGAGGTACAAACTCTTTTTTTTAAAAAAGATTTATTTATTTATTTTAGGGAGAAAGAGAGAGCATGAGGCAGGGAGAGGAAGAGAGAAACTAGCATGCTCTGCACACAGCATGGAGTCCAACGTGGGGCTTGATCTCATGACCCCGAGATCAGGACCCGAGATCAGGACCTACGCTGGAACCAAGAGTGGGATGCTTAACCAGTTGTGCCACCCAGCACCCCCTGAGGTAGAAACCTTAAGAGTCAGTAGGTGGCATAGCCAGAGCTGGAACTCACTGCGACACCGGAGCTCCCACCCCTTAGCATGGTAGAGGTGATGTAGGAGACCCCTAAGGTCTCATCTGACCACAAATACTACCCCCTTAGGCCACAGAACCTGACCACCTTATAGAACACTTATTAGGGGCAACATTCTGTAACTAATATATTAGTGTAAGCTCTCTTCTCCCTCACAAATAGGACACATACAGGACTTATCAGTAAGGGCGGTTGGTGGGGAGAGGGTAGCTTACAGGTATGGAATGACAAACAACCAAAGGTTTAGAAAACTTGAGTTTCTGCCAATAGATTGCAAAGTACATGGCCATGCAAGAAACATAAAATAGTTTCTAAAAGAACTGTGAGGGAAATAAGTCACCACCCTGTGAATTCCACAAGCCATTGTCGGTTACCTACTCTGTGTAAGGCATTGTGTGAGACCCTGAGTGTATTCCTTGGGGTTGCTGTGACAAAATACCAGAAACTGGGGGGCTTAAAGTAACAGAAACTCTATTCTCACACAGCTCTAGAGGCTTCAAGTCTGAAATCAAGGTGTTGTCAGGGTTGTGCTCCCTCTGAGGGTCCTAGGGGAGACTCTGTTCCAGGCCTGTCTTCTAGCTTCCAGGATTGCCAACAATCCTTGCTCTTCCTTGGCTTGGAGAGGCACCATTCCAATCTCTCCTCTGTGCTAACATGTTGTTCTGCCTGTGTGTCCTCACGTTGACTTCCTTTGGTGCCTGCGTGCCTCTGTGTCTCTACTTCTCACAAGGACACCGGTCACACTGGATTAGGGCCCACCCTAATGACCGCACCTTAACTTGATTATATCTGCAAAGACCCACATATCCAAGTAAGGTCAAAGTCACAGGTACTGAGGGTTAGGACCTCAACAGCTTTTAGTGGGACACGATTCAACCATAGCACTTAGAGATAGCAAAGATGAATCAGATTCTTTCTGGACCATGGTAACTAGAGACCCATGCATATCAAACACTAACCCATATGGTAAGCTAGCAAGCATAATTTGGGAATGCCTCGTGGGCAAAGGGGCAATGTCATTGGCCTTCAGAGGATGAGTAGAATTTTGGCATTTGGAAGAGAGGTGGCATTTCAGGCAGAAGAACCAGAGGGAGCAGAGACAAGAAGGCCAGAAAGCAGAGGAAACGCTGAGCGCTGAGGGAGGGCTCTGTGGCTGAGTAGGAGGAAGATTTGTAGCCAGGTTAGAGAGATATTGATTGCTAGTCTAAGAATCTGTCCCAGATTCTTGGAACCGAATCTTTAAGTGCCTGCCCATATCCCTCACCTTCCCTTTACCGTTTCCACGCCTGAGGTCAGGTGAAGGTGGAGGTAGGGGATCTGGCAGGAACCCCTGGGTGAGGCAGCTCTGTCTTGGCCTCAGGGCAACCCTCTGGAGAGGGTTATGGGCAGCAGCTGGGAAATGGGAAGCAGAAGGCCCCTGCAGGGTTTGGGTGGGCCTCCCAGCCTCTGCTATACCCTAGGGAGAACCCAGGTGCCAAGATCCTGGCAGCAGGGGCAACTAAGGCCATGGAGATTGGGAACTGAGTCAGGGCCAAAGATGTGAGCTTGGGATTCATCCATAGAAAGGGGATATGAACACCTGGGAGTGGGTGACGTCACCTAGACAGAGCATGAAAGGTTCAAAGGAAGGGGGCCAGAAGGCAGAGATGGAGAGGGACCTGAATTAAGGAGCTCAGTGGGCCTGCAGCTGTTTAATTAGGCAGCTCCACGCACCTGATAACTGCCACCCAGCGTGAAAGCCAGTGCCTTGGAAAGTCTCAGTAAACTTCATCCCGAACATTCTTTAGGAACTAAAAACAAGGTCATGCTTCTACATGGCTGAGGTTCATTTTAATGAAGGACCTTGGAGAGACACACAGGTCTTTACTCCAAAAACAGTGGCCCGTGTTAGTTCCGAGCTCAGGCTCTGGGGTCTGGCTCTTGGATTTGGATTTTTGACTCTGTCACTTATTTAACTGAGAGACCCTGTGGAAATGACTTTCTCGAGTTCCCTGTCTGTGCAGTGGGAAGAGTAACAGTACTGACCTGAGAGAGCTGTCAGGGAGATCGTGAGATACTGCCTGTACCGTGTGTGGCACGATGCACGCCCGCGACAGGGGCTCTGTGAGTGACTGTCCCATTCAGTCAGCTGCTGCGGCCGTGCACCTCTGAGGACAGTTGCGAGTCCGGGTGGTCACCCATGCTTCTGGCCTCCCTGCTCGAGACTGGAGGCACCAACGACCCTCTCCTTGGGTTCAGTGAATTTGTAGGGCGGCTCACAGAACTCAGACAAACATTTTACTTGCTAGATTACCAGTTTATTATAAAAGGATATAACTCAGAAACTGCTGGATGGAAGAACTGTGTAGGGAAGATACACGAAAGGGTGCAGAACTTCCATGCCTTCCTGAGCAAGCGTGACACTTCCCCCACGTCTCCACATGCTCACTGACCTGGAAGCTTTCCAGATCCTTGCTTTTGGGTTTTTATGGAGGCTTCAGCACAGAGGCCTGACTGATGACATCGCGGGGCCGCGGCTGAAGGGACTCTCTCTCCTGCCCCTCTTCCCTCCCCAGAGGGGGAGGCGTGGGGTGGGACTCAAAGTTCCAAGCCTCTAATCACCACGGTTTGTTCTCCTGGCAACCAGCCTGCTACCCTTAGGTGCTGTCCAAAAGTCACCTCATTAAAACCAACAGAAGACACCTTTAACACACTCATCACTTAGGAAATTCCAAGGATTTTAGGAGCTCTGTGCCAGAAATGGGAAGCTGACCTAATACACATTTCTGATTATATATCACGGTATCACACCATCCCTGGAGGGAGAGGGGAGAGGTGGTGCTGCGTAACTGCTGAACCACAGAAAAGCTGGGTTGATATCAGAAGCAGGAGGAAAGATCCCCAAAATAACAGATGTCTGTTTGGGGGATTGTGAAATACTGCCCAGTCCTAACAAGCCTGGATTAGACACCAGTGTAGTGTGGGTACTAAGACTCCTGGGTATGTGGACAGAGGAAAAAAGGACAAAGACCTTCAGCCATTTTACTCTGCTGTTTGGGGAAAACCCTGTTTCTCTTGATAATGTAGATAGTAGGAAAGACAGGGCTTTGTAACCTGATGGATGTGAATTCAGCACCATGCTCTACCAATTACTAGCTCTGAACCTCGCAGACCTTCCATTTTTTTCACCTGTAAAACTGCAGTAGGCATACTCACCCCCATAGGATTCTCACTGAGATTAGATGAGGTTGTGTATATAAAGTGTCCAACAGAACATTGGCATATGTAGCTAATAGATGAGAAGAGGAGGAGAATGATAAGGACTGAGGGATACTTAAATTCTGTCTTTCTGGAGAGGGAGGACACCTGCCCACTCTAAACGTGTTCTATTCTTCTGTCACTATATGCAAAATTAAAATTCCCAGGAGAGACAAGATCAGTCCAGCTTGGATGATGGGGAAGGCCAGGTGGGGCCAGCACACTTTGCTTGACCAACCAGCCCATCAAGACTGTCCAGAATGGGGGTGGCGTGGTTCCTAGAGGAAACTGGGATGCTGCTGATAGAAGAGAGGGCTTGGATGTTGGGTAGGAGAAGCACAGATGTGCACTGCAGACGGTCCCCAAGGCAGCGTTCCAGGAAGCCCTGCCATATTTGGGCCCCCACCCACCTCCTCATGTCCGTTTTTTCCATGGGTGGGTGCACTGAGGAGGTGGAGTGGGTGATTGTGGCCGACACAGTCATTTCCCTCCCTAGGGACCTTACCCCGCCTTCCTCAGAGTTGGCAGAGCCTTGTTTAAGTTCAGGAGTTTAAGCCCATGTTATGAGGGGGATGTTGCTTTTTCTGATTTGTTTGTGGGAGTTTCACTACCCTTGCCAACAAGGGAGGGCGTGTGGCTCTCATAGTCAGTGGGTTTTCAATGGGATATCAGCTGGGGAGCTCTTGGAGAGACAGTCCCCCTGAATAAAAAGAGACACATGGACGTAAGCCCTGCTCTTCTTCAGGCAGATGTTACTGAGTTCCCATGTGATACCTGGGACTGTGGCAGCCACCTTGTAATCATGAAGTGGTAAACCCAAGAGCGAAGTGAACGTGAGGGCAATGGTAGGAGAGAAAGATAGAAAGAGGCTGCTCCTTCATCACATCATCATCTGCTGATGTACTTCTTGTAACGCCTGTCAACCGAACTACATTCAGATAGGTTTTCTGTTACTTGTTGACAAAGCATCTGAATAATACATGCCCATCCACCTCTGTATCTCCAACAACAAGGAAGACTTTTGGATCAGTGCTTCTCCAAGTGTGACGGTCCTGGACCGGCAGCTGCAGCATCACCTGGAAACTTACTAGAAATGCCAACTCTCGGGCCCCATCGTGCCTTCCTGGACCACAAAGGAAGAGCGAAGGCAGCAGTAACCTGTGTTTAAACAGCCCTCCAGGTGATCGTGATCCTGGATGGACTTTGCTGATCCCTGCTTTGTATACATGTCATACTCACATCAGAACTAACCCCTGCCAGTGGTCACACATTATTCCTTCTAATGCACCCTGTCCGGTTACTGCTTCATTTGATTCCGCTATCCCTCAAATTTAAGTTAAAAAAAAGGAGAAGAAAAGAATATTTGAAAACTATTGGCCGAATACACTTTGTACCCATCGTTTCAGTTGCTTACTTGAGGTCATGTCCTCCTTCCAGACAGTATGTTGGATTTCCTACAAAGCCTATAATAGCTAGAATGTGGCAGCTAGTTCCAAAATGTTTTGAAGTGCTAATAATCTTTATTAATAATGGTCTATGGGAGTATCCCCTGAGCTTTTGGAAGTGAAATTAATAAGAAATTTTGAGGATTTGGACACTGCTAAGGCTAAGCAAATAGCGATGGGAAGAGCAAGGGAACTCTGAGAGTTAGAAGAGGGAAAGAATAAAGGAAGTCACTGCAACAGATAGATAGATAGATAGATAGATAGATAGATAGATAGATAGTAGAACAAAAGAAAATAAAAAGAAAATCATTCTGGTTGGGACAGTAGTGAAGATGGACTCCGTGCTTTTAAACAGAGGGGATATCTGGGGAGGCGGTTCCGGCCGGGGGTGCCATGAACAAGGTATCAAGGAAGGAGGGCATGAGATGTGTCTGGAAAAGTGGGCAGCCATGGATAGAATGGTCCACAGGCCTCCCTGTGTGGGACTGAGGTCCACAGCAAGACTGAACTCTGGCACCACTACCTACTAAGTGGGGTCTTGGGCAGCTTCCCTAGCTTCTCTAAGCCTTAGTTTTCTCAACAGTCCCTGGGCTCAATAACATGGGCTTGATGGGCGATATCCATGAACCCACATGCTATGGACTGAATTGTGTGCTCCCCCTCCCCATTCACACAGTGAAGCCCTGTGTGATGGCATTTGGGAGAGGGGCCAGTGGGAGGTGATTAGGGTTAGATGGGGTCATAAGGGTGGTTTTATAAGAGAGGGAAGAGAGCAAGATCCTGCTCTGTCTGTCTGCCATGCGAGGGCACAGCAAGACGGCAGTGGTCTGCAAGCCAGGAAGAGCAGTCTCACCAGAAACCAAAGCAGCTTGCCCCTTGCTCTTGGACTTCCAGCCTCTAGAACTATGAGAACATACATGTCTGTTGCTTAAGCCACCCAGTTGATGGTATTTTGCTATGGCAGCCTGAGTAGACTAATACACAGCATATGTTAGAGACCTTGTAGGGTGCTTGGCTCATGCTAAATGTTCAATAAATAAGATTCATAACAATAAACACATTAATAGGCAGTAAGTTTGGAGGATGAAATGGCTAAGGTCTTTGAATGGCTAAGCTGGGTATATAATTTATTCTGTAGACAATGGGAAGTTTGTGAGCAGGAAACCAAAAGAAGTATATGTGTGCCAAGCCTGAGGTCACTATGACAATAGAGCATTATATAAAGCAGGACTGGGCCATCATCAGCATCGGAATCACCTCCAGGGCCTCTTTAAACACCGGTCCATGCCACCCCTGCTCTCCTTTTCACAGACTTAGTGGGTCTGGGATGCAGTCCAAGCATTTGCATTTTAGATAAGTTTCTAGGTGATGCGGATGCCGCTCGCCCAGGGACCCCACTTCCAGGGAGGGAGGAAGAGAAAGGAATAAAGACGAGTGTGACCTCTGGCTGGTGACTTGCCATCTGGAATGGCAGCAGAATGCTTGCTCTGCAAATGTTCGATCCACCCTGTGGTAGATGATGGATAATGTAGGTGGTACATGGAGCTGCGGGGAGAAATTGCTACAAGAACGGCAAGCAATTATGGCATTGGGTTTCTGTTTCTGTTCTAAGGGTAAACCGCTATAATTATAAAATGTGCAAAACCCTGACTTACGAAGTGAGTAGATAGTGGAATCGGAGAAGCACTGCTTTCCTGCCTTCTCCCAACTTGTAGATTTCTGTTCAGGGGGGACTACTCGAGGCCATCTGCTAAAATGACACAGGCTAGTTGGAGGGTAATGTCATAAATAATGGTGAAGTTAGCTGAACGGCAGGGTCATTAAGATGTTGGGGTGCATGTGAGAGGGTAGGCATGAGACAGGCTTTCGTGTCATTTTTTGTATGACCTTGAGGTGAAGGTTTTTTCCTCAGCGTTCCTTTATATTATACCTGCACTGTCCCCTCATCTGTCTTAGGGAAATTGCTTGTCACCATGAGCTCCATACGGTGCCTGTCAGGCTGCCAAACTCCTTGGTCCTCTGTTCTGGCCGCAGGGTGGGCACCAGATCGAAGTCTGGCCAATCACAGAGCCGCACCCCTCCTGCCCTAGTGATGGGGCTGAGGAGTCACCTGACCCAGCACAGCCTATCAGAATCCTTCTGTGGGGTTCTTCTGTGAGTGTCAGAAGAGAGAACCTCTTTCCTCTGAAAACACTAAGCAGAGATGGTGTGAGTAAAGCATGCCACTCACCGAACCCCTAAACATGATGCAGTCAGCTTGTCACAGGAAGGAATGAAGCCAACCCCTTGAGAAATGAGAACTTGACACTTGGAGAGATCTTTATCATTCGTATAACTAGAATCCCAAGGCTGATTCGTCAGGCAGATTTTCATTTGCATGAGTCAAAAATTTTTACCTCTTTTCCTTAAGCTTTGAGTTGGTTCCTGGCACTTTTAATTAAAAGGGTCTGAACATCCTTATGTTCCTGATCTTAAGGGGAAGGCTCTCAGCTTTTCCCCACTGAGAATGATATTCACCGTGGGCTTTTCATAGATGGTTTTTATGAAATTGAGGAATGTTCCCTCTATCCCTACACTCTGAAGAATTTTAATCAAGAAAGGATGCTGTATTTTGTCAAATGCTTTTTTGGCAACAATTGAGAGGATCATGTGGTTCTTGTCTTTAATGTTATCTATCACGTTGATTGATTTGCGAATATTGAGCCACCCTTACATCTCAGGAATAAATCCCACCTGGTTGTGATGGATAATCCTTTTAATGTACTGTTGGATCCTATTAGCTAGGATCTTGTTGAGAATTTTGGCGTCCATATTCATCAGGGATATTGGTCTGTAATTCTCCTTTTCCATGGGGTCTTTACCTGGTTTTGGGATCAAGGTAATGCTGGCCTCATAGAATGAGTTTGGAAGTTTTTCTTCTGTTTCTATTTTTTGAAACAGCTTCAGGAGCATAGGTATTATTTCTTCTTTGAATGTTTGGTAGAATTCCCCCTGGGAATCCGTCAGGCCCTGGACTCTTGTTTTTTGGGAAGGTTTTGATCACTGCTTTAATTTCATTGCTAGTTATTGGTCTATTCAGATTGTCAGTTTCTTCCTGTTTTAGTCTTGGTAGTTTATAAGTTTCCAGGAAGGCATCCATTTCTTCCAGGTTGCTTAATTTATTGGCATATAGTTGTGATAATAGTGTCTAATAATTGTTCCTATTTCCTTGGTGTTAGTCGTGATCTCTCTCTCATTCATTCATAATTTTTTAAATTTGGGTGCTTTCTCTTTTCTTTTGGATAAGTCTTGCCAGTGGCTTATCGATCTTATTAATTCTTTCAAAGAACAAGCTTCTAGTTTCATTGATCTGTTCTACTGTATTTCTGGTTTCTAATTCATTGATCTCTGCTCTAATCTTAATTATTTCTCTTCTCCTGCGTGGCTTAGGGTATATTTGTTGTTCTTTATCCAATTCTTTAAGGTGTAAAGTTCATTTATGTATTCGGGATTTTTCTTTCTCTCTCTCTCTCTCTCTCTTTTTTTTTTTTTTTTTTTTTTTTGAGTTAGGCTTGGATGGCTATGTATTTCCCCCTTAGGACTGCCTTTGCAGTATCCCATAGGTTTTAGACCGATGTGTTCTTGTTCTCATTGGTTTCCATGAATTGTTTAAGTTCTTCTTTGATTTCCTGGTTGACTCAAACATTCTTAAGCAGGATGGTCTTTAGCTTCCAAGTGTTTGAATTTCTTCCAAGTTTTCTCTTGTGATTGAGTTCAAGTTTCAAAGCATTGTGGTCTGAGAATATGCAGGGAATAATCTCAATCTTTTGGTATCAGTTGAGACCTGATTTGTGACCCAATATGTGGTCTACTCTGGAGGAAGTTCCATGTGCATTCGAGAAGAATGAGTATTCTGTTGTTTTAGGGTGGAATGTTCTGTATATATCTATGAGGTCCATCTGGTCCAGTGTGTTATTCAAAGCACTTGTTTTTTTGTTGATTTTCTGCTTAGATGATCTGTCTATTGCTGAGAGTGGAGGGTTGAGGTCTCTTACTATTAACATATTATTATCAATATGTCTCTTTATTTTGGTTAACAGTTGGCTTATGTAGTTGGCTGCTCCTCTGTTGGGGGCAAAGATACTTACAGTTGTTAGATCCTCTTGTTGGATAGACCCTATAAGAATGATATAATGTCCTTCTGTATCTCTTCCTACAGTCTTTAGCTTAAAATCTAGTTTGTCTGGTATGAGAATTGCTACCCCATGACAAGGATGCCCACTCTCACCACTGTTGTTCAGCATAGCACTAGAAGTCCTAGCAACAGCAATCAGACAACAAAAAGAAATAACAGGTATTCAAATTGGCAAAGAAGGAGTCAAACTCTCTCTCTTCACAGATGGCATGATACTTTATGTAGAAAATCAAAAGACTCCACCCCCAAATTACTAGAACTCATACAGCAATTCAGTAATGTGGCAGGATACAAAAATCAATGCACAGAAATCAGTTGCTTTCCTATATACAAAAAATGTAACTGTAGAAAGAGAAATTAGGGGATCGATTCCATTTATAATAGCACCAAAAACCATAAGATACCTTGGAGTAAACCTAACCAAAGAGGTAAAGGATCTACACTCTAGAAACTACAGAACAGTTATGAAAGAAATTGAAGAAGACACGAAAAGGTGGAAAACCATTCCATGCTTATGGATTGGAAGAATAAACATTGTTAAAATGTCTATGCTGCCCAGAGCAATCTATACTTTCAACACCATCCCGATCAAAATACCAATGGCATTTTTCAAAGTGCTGGAACAAACAATCCTAAAATTTGTATGGAACCAGAAAAGACCCCGAATCACCAAAGAAATGTTGAAAAAGAAAAACAAAGCTAGGGTCATGTCGTTGCCTAATTTTAAGCTATATTACAAAGCTGTGATCCCCAAGACAGCATGGTACTGGCACAAAAACAGACACATAGATCAATGGAACAGAATAGAGAGCCCAGAAATGGACCCTCAACTCTATGGTCAACTAATCTTCTACAAAACAGGAAAAAATATGCAATGGAAAAAAGATAGTCTCTTCAATAAATGGAGCTGGGAAAATTGGACAGCTATATACAGAAGAATGAAACTTGGTCATTCTCTTACCCCATACACAAAGATAAACTCTAAATGGATGAAAGACCTCAATGTGAGATAGGAATCCATCCAAATCCTAGAGGAGAACACAGGCAGTAACCTCTTTGATATTGGCCACAGCAACTTCTTTCAAGACACATCTCCAAAGGCAAGGGGAACAAAAGCAAAAATGAACTTTTGGGACTTTATCAAGATAAAAACTTTCTGCACAGCAAAGGGAACAGTCAACAAAACAAAGAGGCAATCCAAGGAATGGGAGAAGATATTTGCAAATGACATTACATTTAAAGGACTTGTATCCAAGATCCATAAAGAACTTCTCAAACTCAACACCCAAAAAACAAATAATCAAGTCAAAAAATGGGCAGAAGACATGAACAGACACTTCACCAAAGAAGACATATAAACGGCTAACAGACACACGAAAACATGTTCAACATCATTAGCCATCACAGAAATTCAAATCAAAACCACATTGAGATACTGCCTTATACCAGTTAGAATGGCAAAAATTGACAAGGCAGGAAACAGTGAATGTCAGAGAGGATGTGGGGAATTGGTGGGAGTGCAAGCTGATACAGCCACTTTGCAAAACCGTATGGAGGTTCCTCAAAAAGTTAAAAATAGAGCTTCCCTATGACCCAGCAATTGCACGACTGGGTATTTACCCCAAAGATACAGATGTAGTGAAAAGAAGGGGCGCATGCACCCCAATGTTCATAGCAGCAATGTCCACAATTACCAAACTGTGGTAGGAGCTGAGATGCCCTTCAACAGACAAATGGATAGAGAAGATGTGGTCCATATATACAATGGAATATTACTCAGCCATCAGAAAGGATGAATACCCACCATTTACAACAACATGGTTGAAACTGAAGGGGATTATGCTGAGTGAAATAAGTCAAGCAGAGAAAGACAATTATCATATGGTTTCACTTATATGTGGAACATAAGGAATAGCATGGAGGACATTAGGAGAAGGGAGGGAAAAATGAAGGGGGGGGAATCAGAGGGGGAGATGAACCATGGGAGACTGTGGACTACAGGAAACAAACTGAGGTTTCCATAGGGGAGAGGGGTGGGGGGATGGGATAGCCCAGTGATGGGTATTAAGGAGGACACGTATTGCATGGAGCACTGAGTGTTATACGCAAACAGTGAATCATGGAACAGTATATCAGAAACATGATGTACTATATGGTGACTAACATAACATAATACAATTGAAAAAAATAAAAAAAAATGAAAGGATCTGAACAAAAATTCGTATATCCACCTGTTACTTTCTAACTTCCAGAAATCAGGTTGTGCTTGAGAATTTGAGTATTCCATACTCAAATGCCCACATCATCGTACGAAGGAGTCCCTTGGAGGTGTCTGAAATTTTAGGGCATTGTCTCCATAGGAAGCGTTGAATATTACATCTGGGAATGCTAATGAGAGAGAGGGAAAAAAAAAAAAGAACAAAAGCCTACCAATCTTCACGTCCCTGAGTTGGTCTGTTTAGGAGAGAAAAAGAAACAAAAAGTGGTGGAGTACACTGTTAGTATTTTTAGTTGAGGAGAAAACGGAGGCTTGTCATCATCAACTAGTGGAAGATCTGGTGGTGAGGCACTGTTCCCACAAGAAGCACCCTAGCACTTTTCATGGTGGTGGTGGGGACTAACACTCCTGCGGTTGTCCATCAGGCGGAAGTTACATAACCTACAAATTTGAGTAAAGTGAATTCACCGCCATGTCCTCAACAAAGAGAGCAAGCAAAGGGCGTGACGATTCAGCAGGGCAGCCAGCCCTTCCTCCCATCCCACTCAATGGATGCTTGGACGGTGACTTCCAGACTCTCACAGTTGAGAGTCTTGCTGGACTTGTGGGCATTTGAGGGCATTTTCCAAGAGCTAACTGTAGCTAATTTTCATCTCTGTGAAAACTTAGAGCCTGACTCCCTCAATAAGAAGAGGTACCCCTACAGGACACCCTGTGTTTCAGGTTTTTACTGAAGCATGTTCAGAGGGCTTGAGGGGTGAGTAGTGTGTGTGTGTGTGTGTGTGTGTGTGTTTCTCAAAATATATCTGGTGATTATTTGAGGCTCAGTATTAATAAGCCATGTAATTACTGGGTTCTGTAGTATTTGAAATCAAAATCACTTTTAGATTCCTCTCCTTCTCTGGGCCGTTGTAAATGATAAGCACATCAAAATGCTTTGTGACGGCTGTGTAGGAAAAAAGTCCTCTCAGCGCAAATTACCAGGCAACTTTTATCCCGTTGAATAAACTCGAGGCAGTGACTCTGCCATCAACAACACATATGAAAGGCTGCTGAACTCTGTGGTTGATCTGTTTTGTGTGAGGTGGGCACTTGCTGTTCTATTTGCCCAGTGGCGCTTTTTAATTGGAATGATTTTTATTTGGTCTGATTTCCTGAAATAGAATACATTGCCTGCTAACCCCAGAAAGTCTATCAGTATAGAGAGCAAACTGTCCTGGGCTCTTGGCTTAGCTGTTTGGGGAGGAGACATGGCCATGGGGGTGGGGGAGTTGCAGCGTATTCAAATCTGACATTGAAACAGTTTGTGTGTGTTAAGGGAGTAACCACAAAATTTGACATGCCATCTCCACCCAAACCCCAAAACCCAAACCGGTTCCATTCCAAGAGCCAAGCCTGCTCCACGCCGTGCTCTCAAAGCCTCTTTTGAGTAGTTCATTTCTTCCTATTTACAACTCCCAAAGTGAGCTGTTTTTTAAGGGAAAATCAGTTTCTATTAATGTCTAGGACCCCGAGCGGGTCTTTGCCTCTCATTTGTCCCGCTTTGTTTAGGCCAAAGCACCCTCCAAACTGGTACCCAGGCGAGCAGGGGCCTGTGACAGGCACAATCACCTCAAGTTGATTTATGCGCAGGGATTCAAGGAGCAATCATATTTTAAATAAGGCTAATCAAGCTGTCTTTTTGTGAAAGCCCCCAAAACCGCACACAGACCTCACCCTCAGCGTGCTCTCATTTCCACTGAGTAAAAGCAAAGCCGAGAGGCTTTTTAGGAGCTGATGCTGGCACGTAGAATCAAGCGAATGCTGCCCAACATGTCCGCACAGCAGAATTCCGCTCGGAGGGAGGATGGCGAGGAGGCAGCGTGGTTCCTGCCAATGGAGGGACTTGATGCTCCACTCCAGGTGTGATTTTTCTGTTTCAGTTGAGTGCACTTCGGGTTTCTTGCCTTACTTTCTTCTGGTTGACTCTTTTCCTTCCTTGTGTTTTTACTGCTTCCGAGGCTTCCGAGGCAGCGTAACCAAGAACGTCAAGTTTACTTTTCAAGTCTGTCCCGTCCTCTTGGTTCATTCCTCACTTCCTCTCACTTTCCTCCTCACAGCTTCCACAACCACCTCTGAAACACTAACCACCTCCATGTGGCACTGGTTTTGTAACCCACCCAAGCCTGTCATTTTTTTTTTTTTTTGGTAAGCTACTACTTATTGAGTCTCTACTCTGTTCCCAGGATCAGCAAACATTTTCTGTTAAGGGCTACAGTAAATAGCTTCAGCTTTGCAGGTCATATTGTATCTGTTGCCACTACTCCACTCCATTACTGGATAATGAAAGTAACCCGGCTGTCAACAATACATAAACAAATCAGGTGTGCCTGTGTTTCAGTAAAACTTTATTTACACATAGAGGCAATGGGCCGGATTTGGCCTGAGGGCCAAATGTAGTGAATTCCTGTAACATCCATAGGAGACCTACCAGACTTTTGAGAGTGTTCTATTAGCAGAAATTCTGCCAGCTCAGACTGAAAGGGGCAGAGAGAAAAGTGCAAGAAGATTGTCAGACCCTCCAAATTCTACAAGCAGGAAACAGGCTGATAAAACTACTCCACTGCAAACAAATGCTACCCATGGTGAAAGAGGAAGGAGAGGGTGGGGGTCAGTGAAGTGTGTGTCATCTGCTCAGGTCATGATCCCAGGGTCCTGGAATCGAGTCCCACATTGGGCTCCCTGCTCAGCGGGGAGTCTGCTTCTCCCTCTGCCCCTCCCCCCTGCTCATGCTCGCTCTCTCAGATAAATAAGTGAAATCTTAAAAATAAAAATGTTAAAGAAAAAAGAAAGAAAAAGGAAGGAGAGAGCAGAGCTGTGGGCTCAGGGCAGAGCTGAGGACCAGGCCTCAAAACCCTAATGGAGTTTGCCCAGTTGGAGTTAGAAATTGCTTGGGACCAGTGGCTCCTTTTTTCCTTTCCTTTTTCCCCCTTTTTGAATAGGAATGTCTGTAATGGATCCTGGGGGCTTCTGTTCCACCAGGGATAGATAACTTGTTTGCTAGCTTCACAGGTCCATAAATAGAGAGGAATTACACCCCTAGATGGATGATACCGAGAGTCTCACCCACACCTCATTTAGAGGGGGTGAGATCTGAGACTTCTGAGCTAATGAGACCTAGATGAATTTCTGGACTTGAGCTATGCTGTTACAGGATGAGAGTTTTGGAGAACTTGGAATGGGATAAATGCATGTGAGGCACACATGAAACTCTGGGGACAGATAGCAGATTGCTCTAGGTTGAATAATGTCCCCCTCCAAAGATATCCACATCCTGATCCCTAGAACCTGAGAGTATGTTACCTTACATGGTAAAAGGGACTTCGTAGATGTGGTTAAGTTAAGGATCGTGAGATGAGGCGATCATTCTGGCAGACCCAGTATAATCACAGCGGTCCTTGACAGACGGGCACCGAACACCAGACTCTTACTGCAGTGATTCTTAACAATGGGTGATTTTGTCCCCCAGGGGATATTTGGAGGTGTTTTTGGTTGTCACAACTGGCGGAGGAGGCTACTGGCCCCCTCTAGTAGGTGGAGGTCAGAGATGTTGCTCAACATCCTGCAATGCACAGGACGGCCCCTACAAGGAAGAATTATCAGACAAAAATGTGAATAGTGCTGTGGTTGAGAAATCATGTCTTATCAATCCTGTGAATGTGGGTGTAGTTATCATGCACGGTTCATAAGTGAGAAAACAAAGTGTAAGAGAGGCTGAATTACAGAAGCGGGTAGAAGATAGAACAGGTGGTACGTAGCAGAGCTGGAGCAGAAGTCCTTGTGTTTAGGCCTCCGACGCACTGCTTTCTCTCCACCCCCAGTTAACCTACCAAGCCTGGCTGGAGGTACATTGATTTCAGCCTAGAGTCAGTAGATAAGATGCTTCAGCCCATAGGCGGGATCAGAATGGTAGAGATTTCAGGCACTGGAGCAGGCAGGACAGAATTCTTTCAGGAACAGGTATTTTCAGTCTCTGTTGGTAGACAGGAATAGGGCTGATAGCCCCATTCCACCAGAATCCAGAGACATTCTTGTCTAAATACAAACCTGAGTTGTATATTCTCTTCCAACTTGTGTGAAGATTTCGGGCCAACACAGACACTCATTCAGCCAACATTTCCGATCCTTGTTTCTGCTGCAATCTCTATCGTTTAAGACCTCTCGGTACTGTATCAGCATCCCTTTTTGACAGAAGAGGAAACTGTGTCTCCAAGAGGCTTGCAGTGACTTGTCAAAGGGCATGTGGCTTCCAAAGGGCAGAGCTGGGATTCGAACCCAGACCTTTCAACTTTAAGTGCAGATTGATTTCCACCATGGAACTGAGCCCCCTGTACACAACAAGGCTCTGTGTGTAGATGGTGCGGGTTGAAAAACATTCCCTACTTTTAAGGAATCTGCTCTCTCGAAAAGGAGGGGGAGTCATAAGCAGGTAACTAAAATACAAGTGAAAGTGAGAACGCGTGTTTCAAATGGTTGCAGACCCTATACTTACACAGGGAAGAGAAAGAGAGAAAGGTTCTTGGGCGTGGGTTGATGGACACCTGGAAAGTCTACAGGGAAGAGGTGCCACTTGAACAGAGGCTTGAATTACAGGCAGAACAAAAGGCCAATGCCCCACACCAAACAATAGATTCACTTCTTCAAAGTGGTTTCTGCCTCCAGATGCTAAAAGAAAAACTTCCTCATTTGACTTTCAGCCACTCCTCAGTGATGAGCTTTGGGACTCCATGCATGTTCTGATTATTGCTCTTTTTTCTCCATTCATAATTGAGCAGCCAAGCAGTCTGAGCTCTGTAAGCTTCTGATCGGGGCTGAAGATTTGCTGTATTTGGCATGCCTTGCGATTTCCATCGTCATCATGATTATACTAAGTTTATGAGACAAGCCTCTTATCACTGCTTTCAGCACTTTTGTTTTCCCATTTTCTGCTCATTTTTCCAAAATAATAAGAGCCAAGTGCTCTTAAAACAGTCAGATAATCCCACTAACTAGTACTCTCCTGGGCAATCACAGCAGCAAGGTGGAAAGGAAGACCACACGCTCTGATACCATCCATTCAGTTGCTCATGAGCTGAAACCTGATTTCCGCGAGTGAAGGATGATCTGGGGCTCTCAAAGCGGAAAGCATGAATGTGCAGATACTACAAATTCATTCATTTATCCATTCCTCTCTACAGATTTATTAAATACCCACTCTGTGCCAGGCACCATTTCAGGAACTAAGGATAACGGCCACGAGCTCTCCATGTAGGTCCCCTGCCCGAGTTTCCAGACTAGATGGGGGAGACCTACAATAAGCGTACAAGCAAATCCATAAACAGGGGAAGCTCAAATTGTGACAAGTAGAGTTGTCAGATTACTCGCCCTCCTGGCTTGCCCAGGGCTGAGTCAGCTGACTTAAAGTTCCAAGCTCCAACTTCCACTGGTTATGCAAAGTCAAGGAAATCAGGCCCTCTGGTTTGCAAAGCCAGATGTTATGGGGATTCATTTCCCCCCCAGTGGGCTCCCTGGTGCTTTCCTCTCTCTGTGCCCGCAGCTCCCTCCCTCCAGCCTTCCTAACCTCTCAGATGCTGCTGCTTCTCTACATTTTAGTTGTGGAGTATGTTCTGCCCGTCTTCAGATCACTCTCCAGGTTATTTACATGGATGTGAGTGGTGTCTACTTGTAAATGTGGGACAGGGTGAGCCTAGGGTCCTCTTATTCGGCCATCTTCTGCTCTTCTCCAAGATTGCGAGATCAAATACAGGATGTCCAACTAAATTTAGGTATCAGATTTTTAAATACCACTCTTTTTAGATGTGTTTACCAAAATTACCTCCGCATTTTTATTTCCTAAGTCAGGCAATGCTAGTAAGTAAGAGTAAGTAAGTAAGTGAAGTAACTGGGATGGTATGTCATTCAGGGCTCCACCAGAGGAAGAGAACTAGCAGGATATCCGTGTTTGGAGATTTCCTGCAAATGTCTGTATTTGGAGATTTCCTGCAATATCCAGCTCTCTTACAGGAGCTGGATAGGCAGGTCCAAAACCTGTAGGGCAGTCCATCAGGAAGGGTAGCCTGGAGCTTGGGCACACCCTGATTCTGCTTTCCACTGGCAGAATTTCTCCTTCTTCAGGGAAACCTCAGCCCTGCTCTTAACACCTTTCAACTAACTGGATCAGGCACACCCAGATTATGGAAGACAACCTTTATTACTTAAAGGAAACTGATCACAGCCTTAATCATATCTACAAAATACCTTCCCTGCAACAGTTAGGCTAGTGTTTCATCGACCCGCTGGGGACTTTACCCAAATTGACCATTGCAGATAGAAAGGGGAGGGGTGTCCGCAGTCATCAGGGAAGGCTTCTCTGAGGTGGGGACATTTGAATTGAGACTTAAACTTTGCGACATTGAACATTGAACTGCATCTAAGAGCCAGGAGATCAGAACATTTCAGATGACAAGAATAACAGGTGCAAAGGCCCTGAGGTAGGAAAGAACCCATTTTGTTTTAGAAACTACCAAAAAAGTCAGTATGGTTGGGAAGGCGTGATCAAGGGGAGAGTGGTGCCTGGTCGGGTGGGAGAGGAGGGCAGGGTCTGGGTCACACAGAATTGTGTATGAAAGTCACGTTTCTAAAACTCCAGGACTATTACTATTTATAAAAAGATGTTGCAGGGTAGAGAAAAGAGAGCATGCCTTTGAAAAAGGTTTCTTTCTGAAGTATTTCTGGGTATCTGGTGGGTACTAAAGCTGTCTGCTTTGCTTAAAAAAAATTCCTGTGGGTCATTTAGGCAGGGACTTAACCCACCTGACATTATCTGGGACTCCACAAAGTAAGACCAACACTTATTATTGCTTCTGAAAAGGAATCTTTTCAAGAGCTGGAGAAAAAGCCCAATAGGTAGGCAGCCACTGGGGGTATCTCTAGTTTATAAGTTTTTCCTCAACCAGTCTTCCTTTTGAAGCCTAGAGTAGTCAGATGGTGAGCCAGTTGTTTGTAAGAAGCAGCTGGATATGAGTCAACACTTAATTTTCTGTCTGTGTCTCAGGACTTATGGTTTAAGGAAAGAGTCTAACAATTTTCCTTAAAGAGAAAACAAATCAGTTTTACAGATTGATCCTCTATTGGAATTCCACAGGCAGCTTTATCTCTTGGAGATTGTAAATATATCTGTGAACTCTCAGTGCTGGTGCAGGAAGAATGACTACGTGGACTTCTGGAGTTTCCTGGAATCCATAACTTCCCGGAATTTGCCAGACACAGATCCTTCCAAAATGGATATGATATCTTTGGGGAAATCACCTATTTTCTCTTGATCTAGGTTTCTCTAGCTATTCTCTTGTAATGAAGATTTTTCTACTCTGTGAATTTTTGCTCAGCCCCCCAATTCTGGTTCATGAGAATTCTCTATATAGTAAATTATCCCTGGTGTGACACCTTGATTTGGTAGAGAATAAGGCAAGAAATATTGATTTCTCTTGTGTTCTAAATAAGGTCACAATCTGAGGAGCTGGGGGTTAGGATGTCGGGGGTGGGTCACAATGAACCTCACAACACCCTGTGTATTCAGAGCTGGTGTCAATTGTTGGGAGCAAGAAGATGTATCCAGTAGATATCCTGTCTCAGGATCTTTGGGATTGGCTTCTAGACCTGGGGCTTTCTGGTTACTTTTAGAAGAGCCCAAGGGTCAAGTGCAGCTAGGTACAGCATAGGAGACAGAAGGCCCCAGCTGCATGAATCTTTACTGTCTAGGTGCTCAAGCTACAAATCTGTGAGTCATTCCTGATCCTCTTTTCATTTACTTACTACTTCCAGGCCACAGCAGATAGACCAGTTCTGCACAAACCTTCGTATCTAGAATCTATCCTGTGCTGTCCATCAGCCCTGACATTATCCTGCTCTGGGCCATCCTCATCTCTCACATGAGCTATGGCTGCAGCCTCCTGCCTGGTCGCCCAGCATCTGCTTGGACCTGCCTGGGAATCCAGGATCCTCTTAGAAGCTATAATGGGCTGGGGGCGCATGGCTGGCTCAGTGTGGAGAGCACGTGACTCTTGATCTTGGGGTCGTGAGTTGGAGCCCTAAGTTGGGTATAGAGATTACTTGAATAAATAAATAATTTTAAAAAAAGAAGAAGTTATGGGCTGAACTCTAGCCTCCCCCCCCCAAAGTTATATGTTGAAGCCCTGCTTTGTTCTGTTTCTAACAGGATGCACCAAATTTGCTTTTCAATCTTCAATTCAGTTTTACCTCCTTTTCCCTTATCTTTCCCTACTCCTCCCCTTCTCTCTTCCCCACACCCCTGTCTCTCATTTCCTCAGAATGCATAATAGCACTCTGAAAAGATTGAAATGTCAGAGGTATGGAGTGTATCCACAGAGTAATGTTAATATAAATATTCTAGAGAGAAAACTGACTCAAACACAGACCCATCTAACATTGATTTCAGCAAAATGAGGTCCCAACCTTCCAGACTAACATTCCCTCTCTTGCTGGGTTTTTGCATTACCGCCAAGAGACATTTTCTCCTGTCCTTGACTTTGCCCCACAATGTCCCTTCCAAAACTATAACTATATAACTATATATAAAAATATATATAGAAATATATGTATAATCATATATCTCTTTTCCTGGGATAGATGATTTTCCCCTAAAGTCATATCTGTCCCCAGAACAGAGATAGCAAGCAAGTGACTGAAGCATTTGAAACAGGTGTTTTGAGCTGCAGTGTGTCTGTTTGTGCCCAGCCAGGCTTGGCCTGTCAAGCTGGACAACATGAGATAGGAGATGGATAGTATCCCAACATTCCCGCAGAGCCTGACTGTACAGCTGAGCCTCCCAGCCACCACCAGAAACCACCTGAACCCATCAGGGAGGGATGTGGGGCCATGCCTTTCCAGGGATCCGCCCAAAGGCATCTGTGGGTCAGGGTCTGGAACAAGTCACCAGGTGGGTCAACCGCCCATGCCTTAGCTCATTCCAGTTTTTTAATGTGAGTGATACCTGGTTAAAAATGAATACCAGAGATGACTTTAGAAGAATTTGAGAGCTAGACATTAAAGGGTAAGATGGAGTTCATCTGCTCTTGACTTGGTAATGGTGAGGAGGTCATGATCTAGTGTGCCGGGTCAGACACTGCCTGCCCTCACCTTTACCCCACTCCCTTACCAGTTCAGTACATACCGATCTGACTTCCAACTGCCAGCACCTTTATTTCTTCGCCTGGGCACTTTCTCTTGCTGCTGGAATCTCCTTTGATTACTGATGGGAGTTGCGATATAAATAAAACATAAAATCCCAGCTCCCTCACCCCTGGGGCAGCGTAGCTCAGAGACCCAGCTCTGCACTGGCTCCTAGAGTACCAGATACAGGAGACAAAGCCCATGTCTTAAGGATTTTAAGGGAGCAAGGTTTTAAACCAGTGATACGTGTTAGGAGCCCTATCAGCCAGCCCCTTTGTTAGAGAGAGAGAGATCAAGTCCAGTCTCCTCAGCTAGAGCCCCATGGCAGGGAATAACTGTGTGTATCACCTCCTCTTCATCTTTGTACATTCAGATCTCTCTGGGGGACGTGCATCCTGAGTCAACTCAGCTCAGAGAGTGACTCACATTAACCGAGTCTCCAAGAGTCAGTATAGACCAGAATGCCAAGTTGTGAACTAAGAGTAAGTGAATTTTTGCCAATTGCCAGGCAGATTCAGGAACACTACTGTAGGCTCCTCCCACCCAAGAAGATTCCCAGCTGAGGCCAACTCACAATCATGGGGTCTTCTGGGGAGCCATGAGACTGAGCCAAAGTCAAGGCTTAGCAAAGATGCACCGAGATTTTAAACCTGAGACGAGAGAACCTGAAGTCATTCATGTGTGATGGTTTTGAACTCCCCATAGAAAGGGGAGGAAGGAGGAGGCGTTTTCAGAAGGTGTGGTTGGTGAGGCTGAGGTTCAAGAACAGCCAAGTGTAGAGTAGCCATTGTGAACAAGACCATGGAGAATGAACAAACCACAGTGACAAGATTTTTGAGCAAGACTAAGTGCCCCCGGGGCACCTGGGTGGTGCAATTAAGTGTCTGACTCTTGGTTTTGGCTGAGGTCATAATGTCAGGGTCATGAGATCAAGCCCCGCGTTGGGCTCTGCGCTCAGCTTGGAGTCTGCTCGGGATGCTCTCTCTCCCTCTACTCCTCCCACTCATGCTCGCATGTGCTCTCTCTCTCTCTCAAATAAATAAATAAATAAACCTTAAAAAAAAAAAAAGGAGAAAGAGTAAATGCTCCCTCCAGCCACCACACATACATTAAAACAATTGAATTTGAACATAGCCAGAATATGAGCTTTCTAATCGGGTTAGACCCAGGATTTAATTCTCGCTCCACCAGAAATGGGCTGTGTGTGGACAGCAGTCTCTCATCCTCACCTGTAAAATGGGTAGAGTAACGCATCAGATTCCTTAAGTAGCTGAAGATTCAGTGAAATGATGCATGAGAAGGGCTGAGCACGGGGCCTGGCTCACAGTAGGTGCTCAGGGACCGGCAGCCAGGTTAAAGGTTTCATTTGTTGTTGTTCAGTTTCCCCTCACCTGGCTTTCTGCAGCCTGGGGACAGTAGCAGGTAATGAAGGTGTCGTCTACGCACAGCAACAGCCAAAGGGTCCGTTGTTGGGCAAAGGAATCTAGGCACCAAAGGAGCCCAGACTGAAGTGAAAGTCAAGTGCAATCCTGACAGGGAGGGAAGGAGAGAGAGGGGTCTAGGACAGCGCTTCTCCACAGATCACTTGGGGGAACTTGTCGAAACGCAGATTCTGATCCAAAAGGTCGGGGCTAGAGCCTGGGATTCTGCATTTCCAACAAGCTCCCTGGTGGCATCAGTGCTGTTGGCCCTCAGCCCACACACAGACTTATAGGATCTAATGTCAAGCCCAGAAGAAAAGGATTGGAAGCTGGAGTACAGAACTCAGATGTGGTCAAGGAAAGTCAAGGGTGTGCTCGGAGTTCTGTTTTCTTTTCTTTCTTTTTCTTAAAGATTTAATTTATTTAAGAGAGAACATGAGAGAGCAAGCACGAATAGGGGGAAGGGCAGAGGGAGAGGGAGAGGGAGAGAGAGAGAGAAGCGGCACACCACTGAGCAGGAAGCCCGAGGTGGGGCGCGATCCCAGGACCCTGAGATCACGACCTGACCAAAAGGCAGATGCTTCACTGACTGAGCCACCCAGGCGCCCCTGGAATTATATTTTCGGTCACTCCTCTGGAGCTGTGCTGTCCAGTACGGTAGCCACTAGTCCCATGAGGCTCTTGGCACTTAACCCTGACTGAGATGTGCTGGATGTGTAAAATAGACTAGATTTTGAAGACTGGGTGCAAAGAAAATATCCCAATACTCGTTTATGTTGATTATCATTTATGTTGAAATGATAATGTTTTGGATAGCATATTAAATAGAACATATTAAATTAATTTCACCTGTTCCTTTTTACTTTTTTTTTTTTTTAATGTGGCTGCTAGACATTTTAAAATTACATTTGTGGCTTACGTTAAATTGCTATTGGACAGCACTGGTCCAGAAGGAGCCTCTTGCTCCCGCCCCCTCTGAGCTCCTGCCCAAAAATCCCTCCTCGGCAATTGTCTTGGTACCTTGGGGAGAGCCTGAGACTAGAGAGGTTCGTTGCTCTGAAGGGGAGACAGGCAGGCCCGCACAAGGGAGCTGTTTGGGAGGAACAAGACAGGAACATGCCAAGTCATTCTCCGCAACAGCAGAGCTATTGCCATGGGGCCGGCTGGGCGGCCTGGATCCTGGAGATGCCAACCTGCCACGCTCCAGTGCCTTCTGTCTGGGCCTCTTCAGTTCTCTCTCACGCTCCCTCCCCATCCTGGGCGACAGGTAATTAGCGGGGCCAGCTGGCAGCCTGCACCGGGCACCGCCGCCAGAGAGCCGGCAGCCGGCCTGCAATTACTGTCATCCTGGCGTGGCCTTGCAAAGAGCGCTCTGTTCGGCTCTCGCTCGGCAGCGGGGCTCTCGGGTGCCAGGGCTCGTAACCTCGACATTCTCAGGGTGTCTCTTGGCAATGCAAGCCCCGCAGAAGAAAGTCCCCAGTGTGCGTACCTGCCGCAGACTTCCCTCGGTAAATAACGGGGCAGTCCGCCTACATCGTTGCCTGCCGGCCGGATTGCAAACGTCTCGGCCGAGCCACAGATGCCACAGACAGTTTGTTTGACGTGTTCCCAGTAGCCCCTCTTTCAGGAAAGAGTTTCCCAGGCCCGGCAGCTGGGCCTCTCCACTCCAGAAAGCCTGCCCAGGGCAGATCCCAGGCACCTCAGAAATGCATTCCGAATGATGTTTGAAAGTCCACGAAGCTTTGGTTCTGTGAAACTAGAAGGGAATGAGAAGGAAGGATTGTATCAAGTAGGGATCTCTGGGTCAAGCGGGGTCTGCACAGGCGACAGATCCTCGCAGTCACGAGCTAACTCGTTAGCTTCTCAAGCCTCGGTCCCCTTCTCCAGTAAAAGGGATACAGTAATACCATGTAGCCGGTGGGGCTGTTGTGGGGATTAAGTGAAACAGTCCTTGTAAACACTCAAAGGTGATCATGCAGAACTAAGGAAAATAAGAGGGAATGAGGGGGCGCCTCGGTGGCACAGCGGTTAAGTGCCTGCCTTTGGCTCAGGGCGTGATCCCGGCGTTCCGGGATCGAGCCCCACATCAGGCTCCTCTGCTATGAGCCTGCTTCTTCCTCTCCCACTCCCCCTGCTTGGGTTCCCTCTCTTGCTGGCTGTCTCTATCTGTGTTAAATAAATAAATAAAATCTTAAAAAAAAAAATAAGAGGGAATGAACTTGAAGAAGCTGGACAGATGGAAGGCGTGGAGACCTAAGCCGTCCGAATGTTCCAGGTTGGAGCCCAGAGATTTAAATGGGGAATTCCTTTTAAAGGAGTGGTCTCTCCCTCCGGGTAGGGAATAAGAAAAGGTTCTCTTGGAGACACAGTGAGTATAGGAGCCCTCTCCACCCCATCAACAGAAAAGTTCACACTAAATCATTTGTGAGGTTTGACACAAGATGAAAATGCAAGGTCTCTTGTTCAAAAATCAAGAAAAAGGGACACCAAAGGTACCGAAATAGAAAAGTTTTTCCATTCTTCCACTGTTCCATCTGTCTCTCTCTGGCTCTCTCCCTCTGTGTGTCTATTTGCTACTCGATCGATGTCCCACTGCCTCGGGCACGGGGCTTCTCAGCTGGCTGATGCAGAGCAAGCTTCACAGGCACCTGGGACTCTCCAACTCATCCCATGCAAGCACTTAGCACCCCATCCCTCCCCACCAGCAGCTTTCCCCCCTTCCACAAGCCACCAGGCAGCAGCCTCACTGTCCCAACCAGGGCTGGAGA
This sequence comes from Ursus arctos, assembly GCF_023065955.2. Taxonomy (NCBI): domain Eukaryota; kingdom Metazoa; phylum Chordata; class Mammalia; order Carnivora; family Ursidae; genus Ursus; species Ursus arctos. Next base: position 52,264,527 of record NW_026622808.1, on the reverse strand, counting down.
AGTCAACCCCCAGCCTACAGAGGACAGGCAATGTCTGGCTGGGACACATCTGCTATGGATCAGGATGTGTAAAAGACTCACTCCTGCCCAGCTGTCTATCAGACATGTCATGGCTCTCTTGGGTCTCGCTCTGCCCTGAGATGCCACCTGATCCTGACTGGGTGCTGACCCCTAGGCCGGTCAGCAGAGAGGGTGAAATACCTTGTCGGACAGGGCCTGGGGGCCAGGTGGTGGGGGTGGTGGCAGTCGCTGGGCAGAGGCAGGGAGGGGGAGGCCAAGGAGGGTTCTGGGGTATCAGAGGGAAGAGGAGCAGGCAGCAGAGAACTCATCCTGGGGAGACAGAGGTGCAGATGAGTAGGAGGCAGGACAACACATGCTCCATCATCCCATCAGAAGTGACCCGCAAAACCCCCAATCAAGCCTACGATTATTGGGAATTTCAAGATGGCACCCATAGAGCATTAGCACTGCAGGTGCAGGGCCCCTCTGAGCGTGGGCCCTGGCTGATGGCACCACTTCGACTCCCATAAGCAGGCCCTGGATGGAGATAACTGTTGTGTTGTAATTCCACACCTTGTTTCCCATCCCAGGTAGAGCCTGCGATCCAGATCCCAGCTCTGCCACTCACTAGTTCTGTGACTTCAGGCAAATTGTTTAACCTCCCCAAGCCCCAGTGTCTGCATCTATAAAATGGCAAACATGATAGAACCCGACTCCAAGAGTTGTTGCAAGGATTGAAGGCGATCGTGCAAGTACGGTTTGGCTTAGACATAAAGCAAAATTGTGACAACTGTCAGCTGTTACTAGCAAAGCAACTTTTAAAAGGACCCATCCTCCCAGTTTATCTCTTGGAGAAGCAGTCCTTCACGCTTTTCTGAAGCTCAGGGATCCTGTGTTTCCCTCCTTCACAGTACCTGATGAGTAGCTGAAGGAAACAAACCAATGGGCAGGGTTCCATTACCATAAATAAGAAAGCGGACCTACTTCGTCACACTGGACCTTACTTGCTGGCAAGTGCTGCTCTCATCCCAGATTCAACCTGGTCCCGTTTGCTAAGAGAAAAGCTGAGAGGCAATCACATGGCTTCTGTCTAACCTTACCTGTTCCTTCCTAAAAGCGGATTTCACTACCCCTTTTCCTAAGAAGTCCTGCTTTAAACCGCATATGAGAATTTACACTCTGTCGCTACCTGCATGACCTTGAGTGAACCACATGTTGTAGCTCCTCTCATGGTTAGTGACAGTCTCTTTACTAGAAGGTAAGCTACCCGAGGACATGGTCTAGATTTGATTTTGCCTAGGAATGAGTATGCTGGTACCGAGCGTGATCCCTGACTTGTGGGAGACACTCAATAAATGTTTGTCAAAGTAAGGGATTACTAGATGAAAGAATAAATGGATGGATGGATGGATGGATGGATGGAAGGAAGGAAGGAAGGAAGGAAGGAAGGAAGGAAGGAAGGAAGGAAATAGAAGAAGTTACATTTTAGTTATATTTTATGACCTCTGAGGTAATTCCCAGCTCTGACAGTCTATTATGCTTTAAGTCTACTGCATTATCTCAACTTTTTCCTTGAAGGATGAAATTGAAAGCTTCAGAGCCTTCTCTTCACAGGAGGGGCCATGCAAGGAGGAAACCAAATCAAAAGCATAGGTTGGGTTGGTGGGATATCCCTGACTTGGAGAGGGATTGAGAGCCAGATACATGAGTGCCATCTTGGTCCTAGCGGAGCTTTTTGTCCAGGCCACATTATCTCTTGAGGTACCTAGGGCCCTTACTATGTTCCCTGGGGGCTGGGCTTACAAGAGTGGTGGGTAGTCAGATGGGGACTGAGGCAAATTCTCTGAGCACAGAAGAGCTGCAGGCCTCCCCTGTGGTTGGCTGGCAATGTGTCTGTGAGTGTTCCCCAGCAGATGGCCGTGAGGAGGGCAACTGAGCACTGACTGGGCTGCCATGTGGCCTCCTGGCACTGGAACGGATGGCTTCACTCCCAGAGACCTGGAGTCTCTTGATCTCACTTAGCTCCCGCCTCCATGGTCCCTCTTCTCCATCTCTCTCCCAGGGGTGGAATCTTTTAATTTATCTGGCAGTGAGGGGAATACGTGTTCTGTAAGTATGCTTGTAAATATTTCTGCCTTGAATTTTAAATAGTGGGTTCTTTTAACTCAAGAATCAGCAATTTGCATCCCCCCTTCCTTATTTACCTTTTTTTTTCTTCTTTAAATATATATTCCATGGTAACTGCATTCCCACAAAGCAGGGGGTGACTCAGTCTACCTGTCTGGGCTAAGGAGAAAGACCTGTAGGCTAGGGATTGCTTCTCAAACTTTAATGTGCCTATGAATCCCCAGGGGATCTTGTTGAGTTGCAGTGTCCGATTCTAGAGGTCTGAAACAGACTGCACAGTTCCAACAAACTCTCAGGTGATGCCAGTGTTGATGGCCCAACAGCTCACTTTGAGGAGCAAGGCTCTATGGAAAAAAAAATTCTAGGATGAAAGAACAGAGAACAGGCACATCATCTTATATTTCAAAATGTTCTTGTACCACAGAAACTTGAGTTCTAGGAACAAGACTGAGAAAGGGAGGGAGAGAGAAGGAGGGAGGGAGAGAGAGAGAGAGGTTGAGAGAGATGATTGTAGCCAACTGGTCTACTCTGTTTTGCTCCAAATTGAGGCTGAAACCAGATGGTGAAGAATTTGTTGTCACCAGTCCCATTTTCACAGGCTGGGGAGGTCATAGAGTCCCAGAGGGGAAACTGAGGTACTATAGTAGGGAAGCATTTTCTCCTGGCCTCCAGAGACTACCCTTCCAAGACAGGATGGGAGCTGCCTGTGTTCGCCACCCTGGGCCCTCCTTTGGATTGAAAACAAATGCTGGCCCTCTTCCCGTCCATCTGCCCGCCGGCTGGAAGGTACTTTGCTTGCCCTGCTGCTGGTCTCTCACACACACAGCTCCACAAATGCTCTGGGCTAATTGGAGCTAGACAGAAAGATGGCTTCAGGCTTGAAGTGGCATTTTCCTCCTGCTTCTTGGCAAGGCTCCAAGGCCATGGGATCATTTAGGACCATAGAAGAGGGGGGCATGAGGGCCCTTGAGCAGCCAGCACTCACAGTTCTGAGCGTCTAGTGGGCTGGGACTCTGAGAACACCGGGGGGATGGATGGCAACTTTCATAGGTTTCGTGTTGTCCTTTATTTTATCAAGCAGGGAGGCAATGACAGCCCCAAATGGATTAGATGTTCAAGGGCCCTTACGGGCCACTTCTCCTACGTCCATTGGGATCTTCAGTTCACAGACCCATAAGAGTCCTTGCACATTTCCTTTCAAGCCAAACTCCAGCCAGCCCTCTAAATCTTTCCAAAGAAAAACGCAGTAGGGCTTAGGAGAAAACCGTGCCCACTCAGCTAATGAATGAGGATCTTGGCTTGCCTTCATAGGTGAAGGTCAGAATTGAGGTTTTGCCTGACTCTCCAGCTCATCAATCTAGGATTTGGGATTGCAAGCCCAAAAGCCTACAGGGGCCGGGCAGGAAATACACATGAGCAAAGATGGCTGGACAGGAGAAAATCAGGAGTGGTGGGGTAGAGGGCAGCTTCAGATGATGGTTGCCATATGGTTCTGTGGGCCCAGCTCCCCCCAGGTCCTGCGCTTTGTGGGAAGATTCTAGCAATATTTTTTTAAAACAATAACAAAAGGACTTATAAAGCATGTACAACATGCCAGGCACTGCTCTTAGCACTCCAGATATTTTACCTTATTGGATTGTCACTATAACTTTATGAAGAAGGTACTATTATTACCATCATTTCGCAAATGAAGAAACCGAGGCCCAGGGGCATTAAATAACTTGCCCAAAATCTTCCAGCTTGGAAAGTGGCAGAACTGGGAAGCGAATCTAGGAAGTGTGGCTCCAAGTCCCTAACCACCAAGCTCTACTGTCAGCCAGAAAAGAAACTTCTAGATTCTTATGTTCACACTCGTATGAGTTTTCTATTGCTGGGTAACAAATTACCATGAACTTTGCAGCTTAAAACAACACCCATTTATTAGCCCACAGTTCTCTAGGTCTGAAGTCAGAATGGGCTCAATTGGGATCTCGGCTTAGGATCTTACAAGGCCAAAATTAAGGTGTTAGCTGGGTTGGGCCCTTATCTGGAAGCACTGTGGATGAATCAGCTTCCAAGCTCATTCGTGGTGTTGGCAGAATTCAGTTCCTTGTGGGCGTGTGACTGGGTGCCCATTTTCCTGCTGGCGGTAGGCCCAAGGTTGATGTCAGCCTCTAGAGGCTGTTCTGGGTCCTTCTCCACCATTACTCCATTCCGAAAGCCAGCTTCCTGTGTTGTCAGTTTCTCTGACTTCCCTTCTGCTACTTGTGTGTGCGTTGGGGGAGGGGGAGGGTGGTGACAACTTTCCACTTTTAAAGGACTTGCCTGATTGGGTCAGACCCACCCAGATAATCTCAATTAGGTTGATTGACTTGGGACTTCAATCCCATTTGCAAAATCACTTCACAGCAGGGCCCAGATTCCTGTTTGATTGAATAACAGGGGATGGGAATCTTGGGGGACCATGTTTAGCATTCTGCTTACCATAGCACTTAACTTTAATAGGTATTAAAATCTTGTTTATGACAAACAAAACATCTACAGGAAAGGGGTTGGGGGCTTCTGACATTTGGTCTTCCATTTATTCAGCAAATCTTTATTGAGCTCCCACTGGGTGTCAGCACCATTCGAGGCCCTGAGAATATAGCTGCAACAAGAGCCGCCACCCTGGCCTTGATCTTCCACGTCCCATGTTACTACGGCATCCGTGGGAGTCCACTTGGTCAGGTGGCCACCATGATCCCTGAGCTCCGTTCCCGTGACTCTGCTGGAGTATTTATTTGTCTTCAGTTACACGCCCCACAAACCCTGTTTGTTTTTCTCTCTTTCTGAATATTCATAACCACGCACGGCTCAGATTCCCTAATCAGTCTCCCCTGTGAGCTCCATTCAAGCAGGGACCACCTCTAACACCTCTGTTCTGATGTTTTGGCCAAAGCAAATAGAATTAGGAAGGAACAGGAGCCCGCTCGATTCCTGGTCCCGTGAGGCAGCTGCTAGCAACGGGACAACTGCACGGCCCAGGAGCGGGGCAGCAGGTCCTGGCTGGCGCTGGGAGGGCGGGAAGAGCACGGTCACTTCCCCACTGCCAGTGTTTGTGAGTCCCGTGGGTTGAGATCTCAGTAGCCTCCTGAAAGGAGAGAATTTCTCCCTCTGTTCTCGGCTTGCTATTTTTGAGCTTGAGCTGTTAGCCTTCTAAAGAAGGGAATTTCGCCCTCCATTTTGGGCTTAATATTCCTGAGAGCTTGAGCTGCTACCTGCTGCTAAAATATGATTATGCACAGCCAAATGGTCTGATCCAGTATGCACAGCCTTATGTTTTAATATTCTCATTAGTTCGATTTCATTAGTATTTACTGAGCCCCTTGCCTGAGAGGCTTTAGAAATGTAAGTAGTTTCCTCACCCCCACCCCCTCCACCCTTCTCTGCACACATTCCTTCCACACGCCTGGCAGTTGATCTGTGTATCTCGAAAGTATTTCCACGTGCCGGTGCCCCTCAGAATGTGACATCCAGGAAGGAATAGAATGATGCAGATGTGGTTGGAAGCATGAGCCCTCCTTCCTCCACACTCCTCTTTACTCTGACTCATGAATGCTGGGGTCATGGTGGGATGAACCCGGACTCTCAGGGGCAGTTGCACTTGATGGAGCATTATCTCCCTCCTCTCGATTCCTGGGAAAATGTGCCACGCTCCCGGCAAGGTCCCCCCTGGGGGCTCCAGCATGTGGAGGAATCACAGGCAGGCCACAGGGGGCTTTTTTTGCATAAAGGTTTCATAACCCATTGAAAGAGTCAATCACCAATATTGAGTGAGACTCAGTGCACCAAAACTGTAAGAAGGGAAAGAGTGGGGGGGCTGAAGCCCGCCACTCTACCCCCAGGATGGGACTCAGTGTGTGCCTTTATGATCTCAATTAATCCTCACAAGAACCCCTAGAGGTGGGTCCTGTTATTACCAGGGAGTTTCAGGGAATTGGGCATCTGGGCAAGGTTAACACAGGCGGCAAGCTGCAGTGCTCAGGGCAAGAGAATCAGGACACTCCCAAGATGGTCTGGGGACCTTGGTTTCTATCAGCTGGGGGAGATTATCTGCAGAGAACACTGCTGAATGTTCGTCCCCTTCCCCAGCCCAGCCTGCGAATCTAATGAGAGAGGGATGGAGATCTGTGCTACTGGGGGGGACAAGGGGGGAGGGGCTTTTTAAAACACATTTCAATATTAGCGTTGAGGGGGCTGGCTGGGAACAGACAGAGAAATGAGTTTTGGGCTTCTCTTGGGAGAGAGTGCTCATGGTTTTACTTTGTTTTAATTTTCTCTCCTGATGAAAAATTTGCCATGGTTAGAGAGGCATCGAATAAACAGAACTGTGACTGATGTTTTCCAAGTTCCTTAGCGGATTCCACATTTTTTTTAGAGTTCCATCAATATTTCAACAGTTTCAACATGGTTCCCCTCTGGGAGGCTGGGGTGGAGGGAGGGGCCCCTGACGTCTCCTTTCCCTCCTACCACGGCCAATGCCGGGCTTGTGTTTAGGGCCCTGAGGTTTGGGAAGTTTCGGGAAATGGGAGCAGACATTATTGGGGACCCACTGTATGCCCTCGACACTCATCTCTACCCGTGAAGGCAGCCACTGCCTGCCACTGGGACTCTGCTTATGGGCCTTCTCCTCCTAGGACAGCTGTCCTAGGCAGGGCAGAGAATGAACACTCCGGAAGCGGCCTGTTATAGACGGAATGCCTGTGTTCCCCAGATTCATAATGTTGCAGTCCCACCCCTCAAGGTGATGGTATTAGAAGGTGAGGCCTCTGGGAAATACAGCACCCAAGAATGGGTGTGGTGCTCTTATAAAAGAGACCCCCAGAGAGCTCCCTTGCCCCTCCCACCACGGGAGAACACGTGAGCCAGGAAGCAGGCTCTCGCCAGACACTGCATCCTCTAGTACCTTGATCCTGAACTTCCCCACCTCCAGAACCATGAGAAGTAACTTTCTGCTGTTTATAAGCTTCTTGTTCTATGCATTTTTGATATGACAGCCCAACTGGGTGAAGATATACCCTCAGCCAGTATGATGGATGGACAAGACCCAGTCCTGCACCTCCATGTGGGATAACTCTGAGGCTTCGTCCACACGGTCTCCCAGGGCTCCCCAGAGGGAATGAGCCCCAACTGTCCCCAGCAGGACCTTGCTTAACAATGCCCTCTACTGGCTTCTTTCCCTTCCTGGCTCACCTCCTCATCCCCTCACTTGTGCTTCCTCCAAAATAAACTACTTGCACTCAAATCTTTGCCTACAAGATAGGGGAGAGAGTTCTATACCAGAGAGGGCCACCTGGGAGATTTGAATTAAAGAGCAAGAACCAGAAACCTAGAGAAGTGTCGTCGGTTAGCACAAACGTCTCTACTCTCATACTGTCAGAGGCTTGAGGGCACTGTTCTCCGAGGCGCACCTGCCATCTGCCTTTGTCTTCCTTGGCCTCTTTTAGTGGATGGGCAAGACTGCCAGGAAGCTGGGCGGGCTGAAGTGGAGATACCCATGGCTGGTGTGTGTGTGTGCGTGTGTGCACATGTGCGTGCATCGCGCAGGGGTGGGGGCTGACCTGACACAGGAGAAACCCCAGGAATTAGCCTCAGCCTCCCAGGTACAGCCCCAATGGAGTGACGCGGGCAAGGAGCCCATCCTGGCGGCAAAGATAGATGCAGAGTTTGAGAAGAGTTACTGGCAAATTCTTGCACTCGATCACGCTTGGCATAGCACACGCAAAGTCTTATTATTCCTTGCCTTCTGAGTCAGAATGTCCCAGAATCATTCCTATGAGCTGGGCCTTCTTCTCCCCTCCACTGGCACTTTCAGGCTCCCCATCCCTTCACCTCCATTCTCTCTCAACCCTGGCTTTGTCCTCTTCTCGTTGAAGATCCCTCCGGGATGGAGCAATGCGCAGAAAGTGTGTCAGTGAGCAGTCACTGTGTGGCGGACCCCATGTTACGTGCTTTAAAAGAACGGATTAAATTCTGTGAAAAACCTTGTTTAGTTCTAGTTCGCAAGTGAGCACACTGACGCACAGAAAGGTCGAATAATGCGCCCGATGTCGCACAGCCAGTGTGGCCCGTCTAGGGTGGGACAGCAGGGTCGGTTGCCTCTGAAACCTGTGTTCTTAAGCACTTTGCTATTTTGCCGCCTGGAGGTTTGTTCGGTTGTAGGTATAAATATCTGAAGCAGGTGGTAATTCTAATTAGACCTTGGATTTTACAGCTTTTGCAGTTTGCAAAGCCCTTACATTCACATTATCTAATGTCACGCTCACCGCGATTCTTTGAGTTGTATAGAGCAGGAATCATTAGATGTGGCCCTTAGAACAGTATCAAATGGCAGCCCTAGTAATGACAGCATCGCTCTCGTCTTACAAGCCAGGGAACAGGCTCAGTGCAAGTGACTGGGCAGAGACACCCGGAGGATGAAGAGCCATGTCTTGTGAACTTGCCCACACCTCCTCCTGGCCCTCGTTCTCTTTGCACACCCCGTGGTGGGCCTGGTACCTCCTACCTGTGAGTCCTCGGATCCCGCTCTCTGCTTCAGAGCCTGCTGACTGATTTTCTCTGGAATGCCCAAGGCTTTCAAAGAGGTGTTTATTCCCGACGGGAAGCCTAGCCCAGGAATCAGAAACGGATGTCAGAAACACAAAGGGCTCAGGTTGCTGTGCTGCTGGAATGCAAAGCCAAGGAACTTTCCTTTCTTCTCTTGAGAGGTGGTGGCAGGATGGCTGGAAATTAACTTGGACTTTTCTGGGGCATGGGAAGGAGGAGAGAGATGCGGAGTTTATCCAGACCTGCTCTGATTGGAAAGCTGGGACGCCACTCATTCTGGGAGGACGCGGGTGAGGAGGGAGAAGAGGGAAGGTCTGGCGATGTTATGGTCCCTGTTTCCCATCTCTACAATGAAATGCCTTGAGTAGACGCAAGGCACTGGCTCTCACCTGAGGGTAATTTTGCCCCCCAGGGGACATATTTGGTTGTCCCAAGTAGGGGGAGGAGGTGGGCAGAATAGTTCTGGCATCTAGTGGGTAGCAGCCAGGGATACTGCGAAACACCCTACTATGCACAAGACAAGTTCTCTGAGCAAACATCTATAGTGCTCAGGTTGAGATGGCCGGCACGAAGACATCTGGAACATTCCTCCTGAATCAACCCTGTCTCAGAGCAGTGGAAAGAGAAAAGGCATGCCCTAAGTGCACAAGGGTGCTAAAGGGGACATTTCTTTGAAGTGTTTTATCTGGAAGTTTCCAAATATTACCGTGGTACTGTGATTTAGAAAAAAAAAAAATAGATTGGTCTTCGTCCCATTTCTGGCACCAAACTCCTAATACTCTAGGAATTGCCTGTGATGAGAGCCATAAAGATGTCTCATGTTATGGTAATGAGGGGGCTCTGGGGCCACACCTAGGGATGGGGGCTGGTTGCTGGGAGAACAGACCTTGTGATGAAAATGTGGGAGCTTTCAGTCCCATGCCCTGGTCTTCTGGGAGAAAAGAGGGGCTGGAGATGGAGTTCAGTCAGAAGAAGCCAGTGCTTTCATCGGGTATGCCTGTGAATGAAGCGTCCACAAAAACCCAAAAGGAGGGGATTTGGAGAGCTTCCGGGTTGGTGAGCATATGAAGATTTGGGGAGATTGGCATGCTAGGAGAGGATGTGGACACTCCTTTAATAATCAACCAGTGATCTACATGTTTCTCTGAGGTCTGTGAGCCGCTTTAGCAAATGAATCAAACCCCAGGAGGGATCATGAGAACCTCTGATCTATAGCCTGTCGTTCAGAAGCAGAAGTGACAATCTGGACTTTTGACTAATTCTAAAAGGGGGCAGGAGGGCAGTCTTGCAGGACCAAGCCCTTAACCTGTGGGATAGGATGCTATTATCAGGTAGATAGTGTCAGAACAGAGTTAAATTGTAGGTCAGCCAGCTGGCATCTCAGAGAATTGCTTGGTGGTGTTGGAAGAGACCCATAAATCAGAATTGTCACAATCTTAATTACATTATACTCCAACCACAGCTCATTCACCACCTGCTTATTCTCAGCCTCTTGGGTGATTTTGGCTTAGCAGTTGCACAGTTTGTGATTATTTTAGTTAGCTGTCTCTCATCTCTGTGGTGGGTCATTTCTGTGGAGACAGGGGCCATGCTTGTCCAGTTGCAGCCCAGTGCCTTGCTCCGGGCTAAGTGTTTTAAATGCACGATCTTATCATCCCATTTTACAGGTGAGAAAGCTGAGGCACAGTTTATTCATTTGTTTGGTAAATGAATGAACAAAACTGGGTTCCCTCCCCTAAAAAATGCTGTGGTTACACTGCAGCTTAGTATATACATGCTGAGCTCGTGTTCCCGGAAGACACAACCTCGAATGAGATGTTTAGAGAAAGGAACACACTGAGGATCTGGAATAGGACTGCAGCCCCCTGTTTGCTCTTCGGTAAGTCAGGTCCTCATTCTGAGCTGTGGTGCATTTATGTGCCAAAGAACCCAAAACAGGATTGGATTAGGTCTGTTTTCTTAAAGCATACTGCTTAGAACATTGACTCCAGGAAATGTTACTCAATTTTCATCTAAAAAAACCAAGAATACACTCATTGAGTAAACGAGGGGAATGTTTTAACTAAAGAAAGATTTTCGAAATGCAGGACTTACCAGAGCCTTTCATATACCACTGTATGGTATGAATGCCCAAGAGGAATGTCTTTTTCATGGTTTCCCAAACATACCTGTTCAAGGAAACCAGTTTCTCAGAAGCACGTTGCAGGACTTGAATTCCATGACATACACCTTGGGCAATGTTGGATGGCACAAAAGCTAGGAACCCCCTTACTCTTACATGTAGGAGCTGAACAGTGAATATAGGGAGGTGAGGGTCTGTTATCATCAGCTGGGCCCAGTGTTTGTGTTGGAGCCTCTTGCTCTCTCCGATACCCGAGGTCCCCTCTGCTGCCCTGGCCCCTTGTTAGCAAGCTTTTCTCACCCACCCCCTTACCTCTGGGGGCGGAGTCTGTGCCTTGTCTTGATCAATGGGATGAGCGCAGAAGACCTGGCCTCTGGAAACTGCCCCCCTCCCCCACTCAGGTCTTCCATACTGTCCCCGTCAACTCTGAGCCAGATATGAGGATCCAGTGAGGTGTCTCAAAGCATCAGGAAATGGAGCCAGCAGATGGAGAGGATCTGGGCCTCTGAAGACTGCCCAACCCCCCTGATTGGACCCAAACGGGAGTGGGAAGTCAACCTGCTGTTGTCTGAAACATCTGGGATCTGAGACTCATTTGCTGCGGAAGTAGCTGAGGCTGCCTAACAGAGGGCATTTGGGGGAACATTCCTGCATAACTTGTGCCACTCCTATTGAAAGGGAGTGGAAGGGTATACAGAAGACCTTGCCTTTTTCACAGCTTGTGTCTCTGACCATAAGGCCACTGCTGACAGTAACAGGTGCCTTGTATTCATTTCCTCCTGTCAGTCACCAGAGGCACGGCAAGACACCTGAGGAGGATATCGCGATGTGTCTCGGGTGGTAGACCCTTTACTGATGATGACCAGTACTCACAGGGGCCCTCTCCTACCTTTCTTCCTTTCATTTGGAACCAAAAACAGGAAAAAAAAAAAAGAAATCCCCAGAAATCTGTGAGCTGCTGTCAAGCACAGCCCAAGCTTCTGTGTGCCGTCATCAGTTTCCTGAGGACAGAGAGCCTCTTGACACCCCTCAAGACCCTGACACTTCCCACCTGCCTGTGGTTAGATGGGAGGGCCCTGCAGGGGTGAAGGCTTCACTGGCTGCCTGGCCCTGGGATGCCCGGGGCTGCTGGGGGCTGCCGAATGCCCTGCTTGGCACCTGTAAGCTTAGAGCCCGGCCACAGGAAGCCTCTCCCGGCAGCCTGTGTGTCTGGGATTTGGCTCCAGGGAGTCTCAGGGAGCAGGACGCAGACCAGGCCAGGCTGGGTTCAGTTCCATCTGTCTCTGGCTTCTGTTTGGCATCTTGGCTCTGCTGCTAGGAGCCCTCTGCAGTGCCCTGCCTCTCTCAGCAGCTGCTCGACAGGAGACAGGAAAATTGCTCTCCTTCCAGAGGACCAGTCTAGGGAGGAGCCTTCCCCAGGAATCCGCAGGCCAGAAGCTGACCCGGGGAGCTGAGAGCCACAGGACAGACCACGTGGGCATTTGAATCTTCAGACTGAGTTGTGTCTTTATTGCTTCCCCATCCAGCATGGCTGTTCCAGGCTGAGATATTAGCTCTGATAAACTCAACGTGGAAATCATAATCCAGCAAGCCATGGCCATTCTTGTCAATTCTCTTAAAGGTTAATCTGCTTTTCTCCTTATTAATGAAGGGCCTCGGAAATGCAGCCAGGCCTCTCCCGTGTTTTGGTAGATTTGGGCTAATAGGCTGTTTTATTTCCATGGTAACAGCTTCCAGTGTTACAGGAAGATAATTTTCCAGACAAAAGATTTGTGGGTCTTATTATTCTGCAGAGATCTGACTGTGAAGGCTAAGAAAGTGGGTTCAAGGGCTGCCTGGGACGGCAAGGTTGACCCATTCTGGAACACCTGTTTGCCTCCGGCTTCTGGGTCTCAAGGCTTATTAGGGGGATGCATTGTAGGAAATTGGCAGGGACTGAATTGGAAATTGGCAGGGACTGAATAAAGATATTCTTTGAAAGACAATGCTCTAAATTCATTCTCTTATCAGCCAATGGGATTTGAGTGAGAACTGGCTAGAATTATAGTAATCGCTGGCACAACAGGCGCCTCTGCCCTGTGGAGTGAGCTAGGAGCCAGCCTTCTAACAGTAGAGGTGCCGCATAGGGGTCCTCAACTCCCCCTCACCTCCCAGTCCAGGGCAGACTGGCAGAATTCGCTCGAGTGCTCAGCACAGACTCTGAAATGACCGTACACCAGCCAAGTCACATCGAGACAAAGGATGAACAAAACAGGCATGGCTCCTGCTCTGAAGGAGCTTAGAGTTTCCTAGCGTGTTCGAGAATGGGTGGGTTGAAACAGAGACAAGAAACCAGCCAATGGCAATACTTTGCGATGCATGTGATGACAGGGACAGCCGGGTGCTTTGGGGGTTCACAGCAGGTCAGAAAAGGCACCTGGAAAGAGCTCTTCTTTTAGGGGGACTGGAGAGCTATGTGGGAGCAAAAGCTGCTCAGACATTCACCAAATGACTATTACGAGCCAAGCACTACCATAGGTCCTGGGGGCTTGAACATGAACAAAACCAGACAGATTCCCTATTTACTCCCTGGTAAAGAGGTATTAATCGGCATTGTTGTTTACAATTGCAACTGTGATCAGTGCTACCAAGGGGAAGTCTTTAATGTACTGAGAAGTAGTGAGATGGGATTCTGACCAAGACAAATATCAAGACTCTTGTGTATAGTTGGGTAGGCTGTGCACTGCACAACTCTAGGGAGAACCATTCATCATAGATATGAAAATTTATTATGATAGTTTTCTGGAAGATGATATCTAAAATGTCTTAAGAATGGGGTACCGTTTCTTAAATTGCACAAAATTAATTTCTGTGGCCTCATGAAACTTCTGCCAGGGAAGGAAGGAGAGTCTTCCCCCAGTGAGTGGTATCGTCTAGGGAACTGGACAGTGGGTAGGAGCTCAAAGGGTGAAGAGAGGGAAGGAAGGGTGTCCCGGTACAGGAAACAACAGGCACTTGCTGGAGTAGTTGCCTCCCAGAGACTGAAAAGAGGCCAGGGAGCTAGAGCAGTAGAGTGAGGACAGCATGGTACCTGCTGAGGTTGGAGAGGGGGGGTGGGAGAGAGGGCCAGGTCACAGTCTCACTCCCCTTCCTAGAGTTTCCGGTGATGCTGGACATTCAGCACCCCAGGCCTGTAGATGGGAATAAGTGGGCAAAGTATATGCATGGGTGGGAAGGGGCCATTTGTGAGTTCAGGGAACAAGGCAGCCTTGGTAGCCTGTAGGAACACCAGTGACTCTGAGACTCTGGTCCGTGGATCCCACGGACATCAGAATCACCAGAATCACCAGAAATACACGTGCATATACAGCCACGGAAGTCCCACCCAAGACCTAGCAAAGCAGAATCTCTGGGGCAAGGCCCAGGAATCTGCGTTTTATCCAGCAGGGCATGTAACTTTGTTGCCATGTAGGTTTGAATGTGGCTTTGTGCCCGGGGTGGCTACACTCTGCTCGTTATTCTGCCGTGACTGGTTTTCAGGCTTTATTTTTTATTTTTTTTAAAGATTTTATTTATTTATTTATTTGACAGAGAGAGAGAGAGACAGCCAGTGAGAGAGGGAACACAAGCAGGGGGAGTGGGAGAGGAAGAAGCAGGCTCCCAGCAGAGGAGCCTGATGTGGGGCTCGATCCCAGAACTCCAGGATCACGCCCTGAGCCGAAGGCAGACGCTTAACGACTGAGCCACCCTGGCGCCCCCTGGTTTTCAGGCTTCAGACAAGTGCAAGGCCTCCTTTGGATCTATTTCTTTATTGATCCAATGAGTTCCATAATATCTGTCCTTTCTTCCTAGAGGACGGTGTGTTCCCTGAAGGACTACCCCGTCTAGTCGGCAAGACAGTTTCATTTCGAGCGTTCTCTCCAGTTCCTTAAGGAGTGGGGGCAGGGAGAAGAGGGTGGAGAAGGATTCTGAAGCTGTGTGCAGATGGAGGAAGGACGTCTCACGGGCACTGGATGGGAGATGGTGGCACTTGGGTTCTCAAGCTAGTGCTGTCTTAGGTGAGCTGCCCATCCTCAGAGCAGCCTTCCGCGACCACCTCACCTAGCGCCGCGCACCTCCCTCGTGTCACCGACTCACGGGGCCCCGCGTGATTTCCATCGGAGCCTTCATGACAATACGTATCTCTCTAGTTTACTTAATCGCTCCATTTATTTATTTTTTTCTCTCTGATCCTTTTCACTTCATTGACTCTGAGCCCCAACAAGGCAGGATTGTGTCTTTGTATCTGTTTGGTTTGCCACTGTCCCCCTCGCTCTTGGCACAAAGTAGCTGCTAATTGAGCACGTGTTGCCTGGATGAATAAAGGCATCAGGGACTCGTCATCCCGGAACTCAGCGTGTGGCAGTGCAGAAAGCACAGAAGACACAGGGACACTTGGCAGGGACCAATTCAGACGGGGAGCAAGACCCGCTGGGAAGGAAGATAGAACTTGAGACGAATAAAGGAAGCAAAAGGGTGTTGTGGGACTACAGGGGGAAAAAAAAAAGACCAGCGATGTACTGTATGGTGACTAACATAATAAAAAAATATTATTATAAAAAAGAGGTACAAATCTCCAGTTATAATAAATAAGTCATATAGATGAAAAATACAGCAATAGGGAATATAGTCAATAATATTGTAATAATAATGTCTGGTGACAGACAGTGACTATACTTATCATGGTAAGCATCGAGTAATGTACAGTTGAATCACTATGTTGTACACCTGAAACTAATATAATTGTATTATAATTATACTTCCATAATAAAAAACATATATAAAAAAAAAGAAAGAAAACACTTAAAAACACAAGGCCATACCCCTTGTGATATGTTGTGAAATATAAAATGAGTGATCCGTGCCAGCTTGCTCTGAATGGTTAAGAATGCTTTCTGAACACCTGCACTGGTCCGCATCAGTGAGGTCTTCGCGGGGAGGTGGTCGTACATGAGGGCACAGACACGGACAAGCTGCAGTGCAAAGTGAACCACAGTTTCAGGGCATCTCTCCTGGAGAAGGGAACACTTACATTCACACACGAACCCCTAATCACAAGTGTTCGTAGCAGCTTTACTGGAAAGAAGCCTGACGTCCTTCCCTCGTGGTGCAACCATCCCCTTGAACACTGCTCACTAATAAGAGGAAACAAACGCCAAACAGGCAATGACTGGATGAATCCCCGGGTAATTACGCTGAGCGAACAAAAGCCAATTCAGAAAGTGGCATTGCATTCTTGAAATGACAGAATTATAGAAATGGAGAACAAATGAGTGGTTGCCAGGGGTTAGGGAGGAGTTCCTCGGGAGGGAGGTGGGTGGGGTTATAATGAAGCCACCGGCTGAGTCCTTGTGGGAGTGGAATCGTTCCATAGCTCCCCTGTGGTGCTGGATATGCTAACTTACACATGCGATAAAACTGCATCGAACTAAATACACAGGTGCACTTTCAAATGAATCCTGGTAAAACCGGGGCAATCAGAACACAGTGTGTGGATGGCATCCATGGCAGAAACCTGGTCCTCGTATTCTGCTGGTTTTGCAAAGTATTATCATTGGGAGAGACGGGGGAACTGTGCACATGGGATCTCTCTGTATTACTGCCTGCGATTTCATGCAAAACTCATTATCTGAACATAAAAAAGTTTAATCGGAAAAAATCAAATTTTTTGTCTTCCAACCTCGTTGAAAGTTGGAAGTTTTCCCAGAGCGCATTTTAGCCCAGCCAGCTCTGTTCCATGCCCCCTGCCCCCCTCCCGCCACAATGGGACCAAATTGTTTACAGTCCATTCTCCCAGACACCCTTGGCACTGCATGTAAGCTGCACAATCCATTATAGACTATGGTTCCAGCAAAGCTTTCTGGAAGACATCACTGAAACTCTGAGTGCCCAGTGTGGACACAGAGCTGGTTTCCTGGTATCCAGGCTGGCCAAATCTGAGGATATTCGGGTATTGGAATGGAAACTTATGAAGAACATTTAGGGAGATTGCTCTTCTTGCAACCTGTACTTCTGCTGTGATGAGATTTACGTCTTTGATTCTCAGTGCTTGCTCCCGCCAGGCTTCCTTGCTAGAGTGCAAGCATCTTGAGGACAGAGAGTTTGTGGAATGTTCCCTATTACCCCTGGTCCACAGGGCCTGTCACATAGATATCTCTATAGTGACCATTTGTCATTTCTGCTTGTCTAGCATCCATTTGTCCTTCTCACAGTAGCTCCTTGCTTTCCTTTGGGGAACCACCCCTCCCCCATTGCGGACACTCTTGGGGAGAGTATGAATCAAAGCGCCCTCATTCCTTCTCTGGCTAAGGAGAGGCAGGAGACCCAGGCCAGAACTATCAGAGTTGGTGAGTGATGAGCCCTAGATTTTCACCAAAAGTATTTAAAAAGACAAGTGCTCTCCTTCCCCTGTGATTATTGTTCTGATAGGATGTCAGCTGGGAGCTAAGGGAAACCTTCTCACTACCCTCCCTTGGAAGAGTTTATCTGCAACGAAATCAACACAGTGGAAAGCAGAGCTGGCAACCCCTGATGCATCATTTGAGCACCTGGATCTAGCCATGCCTGAAGCTAATATATTCTTAGACTTTTCAGTCACGTGGGTTACTATGATGCCTTTTGGCTTGAATCAGTTTGATTTGGTTTCCTGTCACTTGCAACCAAGACTCTTAAAACATCCAAGTACTTACTTAGTATTCAACAAATGAATGAATGAGCAAATGCCATTCTGCAAGTATTTACTGAGCATCTCTGGTTTGGGAGGCGTTGTTTTAAGTCCTGACAAAAGAAGCAGAGGAGCAGCAGAAATGACGGCCTTCCTTGGAAGCCAAGTATGTGGCCTGACAACCTAGAATTTGGGTCAAACCATCCAATTATGGTGGCGGCTTAGAAATTTCCCTTTCCTCCCAGCCTCTCCCTTTCTTCTCCCACCAACATCACTATGGCTTTCAGTTCTAAGGCAAGGCCCACGAATCCACTAAGACCAACACTCACGTTCACGCCTGCGGCCAAGTGACTTGGTTCTGTTTGGTATCAGATGCAAACTTTGTCACAGCAGGGACTTAGATAAGACATTAGGGGAATATTGTGGTACCAGATGGTGTTTCTGAAGAAGGTTGTCCTATTTTTGCAGTTCTAGGATTTGACAATAAATCTGCCTGGCAGGCCTCAGATGTGATTTGGCCTCAAAATGGTCTCTGTTAATCCTTGATGCTGTGTGTATCTGTCCCGGTCCAACCAGGAAAACAGAACCCACACGAAGTATTTGAACAAAAGCAATGTAATACCAAAAATTGTTTACTCAGATGAAGGAAGGGGGCTGAGAAGCAAGGGACAGGAACTGAGAGGCAACCCAGGGATTTGCACCACCAGGAAGAGGCTATCGCTACCAGTCTAGAGAGAGCAAGGGAGCAGGTGGTGTTACCTGGGTCCAGGAGGTAGAGCCACCCGCCAGAGGCTGAAGCTGGCCAGGTCTGTGTGGTGGAAGCTGATGCCAAGAAAAACATACGGTCACTGTAAGAGACACAGAGAATCGGAGAAAGATTCTGCCTTCTCCCTTCCTCCCACCTTCCAAACTCACAACAGCTTCCTTCCAGTGGCCACACCCAACCCAGCACCTTCTAGTGGCCACACCCAACCAGGAGCCTTGAGGCAGGGAGCCTCGAGCAGACCTGGGCAAGAATGGATGGGGGGGCGGGGGCAAGAGACCTAGGGCTGCACACTTCTGTCACCCCAAAGCTGCCATTGCTGAGTTTCCATGTGTATCATTCCCCTTCTCACCTGGGAAGAAATGGACCTTTGGGAAACAAAGACGTCACCAGCCTCTGTTAGAAACAGGGATCCAATTCCAAGACTCTCATATGCTGCTGGGAGTATAAAATGGCACAACCACTTTTAGAGAACTTCTTAACAGTTTCTGATAAATGCAACATACATCCACCCTAATGACCCAGCAATTCCACTCTTAGGTATCTGCTCGAGAGCAATGAAAATACTGCACAAAACAAATTATACAAGAATGTTTATTGCATTATTTTCATAATAGCCCAAAATTGGAAACCATGTAAAGGTCTATCTGTGGGAGAATGGATAAATAAAATTATCCTATGGTCATAGGGTGGAATACTACTGAGCAATACAGAGGAACACACTATTGCTACACACAGCAATGTGAATGGATCTCAAAAAACGTTGTAAGAGGCCAGACACACAATCTCGTTCCATTTGTGTAGACTCTAAGAAGAGACAAAAGCCTAAAGCACGGCGATAGAAATCAGAGAGGGGTTTGGAGTAGAGGTCTGGGATTGACTTGCAAGGGGAAGTGAGGAAACTTTCTAGTGTGCTGAAAATGTCCCATATCTTGTTTTGAGTAGTGGTTACCCAGGCATATATAATTATCAGAACATTAAACTGAAAACCTAAGATTTGTGCAGCTCCTTGTACATTATTTATAGGTCATATTAGCCATAAAAAAAAAAAACAACCCACCAGAGGATCCCTTTTTAAGGTACAGGACAAAATTCTTGCTTCTCTCCGTGGTCTGTAGTCTGAAGAAGGACATTATTATTATATCCTGGCAGATTTCTCATCCACGTTTCCATTCCGTGCGCTGTCACCCAGGAGGAGGTCGAGAGCACTCTGTTTCTTAAACCAACTAATATGACAGACCAGGAGTTGGATGCAGCCCTAATGCCTCCACCATCCACAGGACTCAGAAGCATCAGGCTGATGCGTATTTTACATTAAACTAAATGATCATAAAGATTTAATCACGGGGCCACTGCTTTTAAAGACATCATTTACGACTGTGCATTTCTTTTAGAAATAGTACTCCTCTGGCTTCATCCAGATACCCAGGAAGGATCACTGGGAAAAGATACTAAGGCAAGAAATGTAATAACCACCCTGTACGTTTTGCTTCCCCCGCAGTCATTTCCTGGTTTCCTACTCCCACTGCCAGTTTGAATTAATGGGTCCACGTGGTTCCGGGGAGGCTGATTCTCCCCGCCCACCTCTGATCCCGCCAGGCCTAGGTTTGTAGCACGTGACCTAGACTGAGCCAATCACTGCATGCCAACTCTACCCCCCAACCACCACCACAGAGATTGGGTGAAGGTGGACACGTGACCTAAACCGGTCCAGTCATGTTGAATCTCAGTCCTTTGGTTTACAAAGACGCTGTCTTCCTCAAGACAGCTGTAGTTTGGAGGTGTGAAGTCTGGTATTGCTGTAGATATTTCTACTTCCAAGCGGAGAGCCATGATAGGGGCATCGCAGAAAGAGATAAGAGAAAAATTGGAGCTTAGCCTTGCTGACATCATGATAATATGTCTGAAGTCTACCCTCTATCTCAACATTTTGGTTACATGATGGTTTAGGCCAGTTCGAGTTGTGTTATTCTACTGTTTGCAGCCCGTGGCATCGTATTGTGTGATAACCAGAATAATAGGATCATTTGGGCAGCAGGCCAGGATCTGTGAAAAGTGGTAGGATGAGGAATCAGTAGACCTGAATTCTGGAGCTGGTTGGGTTACACCTGAGCTGTATGACCCTGGCTGTGTCATTTAACCTGGCAGGATCATGGTTCAGTCCTCTGCATAATGAGGCAACTAGAAAATGGGGTCTCCAAGTCCTTTTGCATTAATAGGAGTGAGAACATTGATAATAATTATAGATTAGTTACTAAGTTCTTGGCATGTGCCTAGTGCTGTGCTAATTACTTTGGGTTCATCGTTTCATTTGATTCTTGTATTGCTTGGGGTTTCATTCAGAAAGCAGAACCACTGTGAATAGTTTGGAATAAAGGATTTATTTGAAGAAGCCCTCACACAGTTGTGGCAGAAGTTGAAAACTATGGGCCCAAAAGGAAGAGTTGGAGGATCAGAGTAAACTGAGCAAGAACCAGTTCTCGAACCAGTCCCCCTGGAGAGCTGGTACAGGTGGAAAATAGGGAGGAGTTTGCAAGGGAATACAGGTCAGGCATATCCCTCAGCCATAGTGGGGGCAGCAAAGGAGAAACAGGTATGAAGTCTTCATAAGACTGTTATCATGGAGTCTGGCAGGAGGTGTGGGGTCATTGTTGGTACATAGGACCAGCGGACAGAAAGAAGAGGTGGGGATACCTGGGTGGCTCAGTCGGTGAAGCGTCTGCCTTCGGCTCAGATCATGATCTCAGGGTCCTGGGATCGAGCCCCGCATTGGGCTCCCTGCTCAGCGGGGAGTCTGCTTCTCCCTCTCCCTCTGCCCTTCCCCCTCTCATGCTCTCTCTCCCACCCCCTCAAATGAATAAACAAAATCTTAAAAAAAAAAATAGGGAGGAAGAGGTGGAAGTCAGGTAGTAGAAAGTGAAGCCAGGCTAGAACTACTGGTACCTCATCATCGGTCTCTTAATGCATCGAGCTTAACAACCCAAGAGTCATGGCTGCTGCTTCACATCTCTCTTCCAAATTCATGCTTTCAAAAAATTAATTTATTAATTTGCCAACAGCAACCCAGACACACACAGGGAAGAGGATTCTAGGAAATGTCATTCCAGCTTAGCCAAATCGATAGTGCAGACCCACAAACCCTCTAAAGAAAGATGGATAAGCATTCCCCTCCAAAGTTTAGAGAAGCTCAACAATTTGTCCAAAGTTACCCATCTGCCTAGTACTAGAACCAAGACTAAGACCCAGGACTTTTTTCTTCTACTTTCCCTTTGGCCTATTGTACTTGATCACTTGTTCCCCAAATTCAGCTTTGTAAAGTTTAGCTATGAAATTCATTACTCTTTTCTCTTGTCATTTTCTACCTCCCTGATTCATTTCATCAGTGACTCTGGCTCTTGCTTCTTTCACTTCACTGTCCTTAGCTCATTGATTCCTGAGCCCCACGGCCTCAGGGCCACAAGATGGCTGCCACAGTGCCAGGCAATGTGGGACATGACAGCAACCAGCTGAAGGAGAGATAGGGCTGTTCTCTTGAGACTCTTTTTATTGGTTAAGAGCCTCTTTTCTAGAAACCCCCATTGCTAGAGCCTGGGTCATATGCTTATGCTCACGTGCAAAGAAGGCTGAGAAAACAAGTATCCAGTTTTCAGCCTCCATCTTGGGAGGCCACTTTGCCAGAACAAATGTGGGGGGTGGGGGGATACTGTCAGGCAGGCACCCACCTGTGTCTGCCATACCCTCACCAGTTCTTTGTTTTTTTAACCTTACCCTTCAGTCAGCAAGACTAAATGGTTTTGTCTGTGTTTGTTTTACACAAAGAGTAGAAAGATTCCTTTTCTACTTGGGAATCCCCAAATTGTCCACATTAGCATCACTATGCAAAGGATTTGAAAACAAAGTTCCCAAAGCGCAGTGCCTTCCAAGAAAGGAGTATTAACACCCCACCAAACATATAAGTCAGTGTTTCTCAACCATTTTTCATCAGCATCCTCTCCAAATAGCTTTTGTAGGCGTTTTTTTCTGATGAGCCTCCCATGGAATTTTTAAACAAGTAGTTTAGGTCCGTCTGTGTGCTGTATGTATATGTGTGATTTATACATAGAGGAAGATGTTTTTTTGTCTGAGATTCAATTTTCTTCTTCTTGGCTGCCATACGATCCCCATTGAGAAGGCGTGATCTAGAGGCCACCTAAGCTCTTTCAGACAGCGAGTTCCTATTTTCTGAGAATGTGGATATTATTAGTATTTGTCCAGCCACAGTATTCAGATGTGTCACCCAGCCCTGAGGAGAGGATGAATATTTGCCTCCGTTTCTGACTTGCTTTTTTCCCCCCCAAGACTTTAACTCATTCACCTCTGTTTATGAGCCTTTACACGTGGAGCTGGTACTAAAATATAATTAAAAGTTCCACAAAGGGGCCTGAGGAAAATGAAGGAGGCTAATCCCACCGTAGGGAAAAGCACGCTCCTGAGCGGAGACGCTTGGTTGGCAAGTCCGGGGAAGAGTACAGTTGGCGGGGGTGGGGGATGTCACTGACGGGGGACGCATCGGTCTGCTCCGGCTGCCGCCCACAGAGGCGGGCGACTGGGGGCTCGAACAGCAGGAATTACCTGTCTCAGGTCTGGAGACTAGACGTCTGAAGTCAAGGTGTGGGTAAGGCCTACTTCTTCTGAGGTCTCCCCGCTTAGCGGGAGGGTTGGCCACCTTCTTGCCGTGTCCTCACATGGCCTTTTCTCTGTGCTCGTCCCTGCTCTTACTGCTCCTGTAAGAGCACAGATTGGATTAGGGCCCACCCTAATTACTTGATACAACCTTAATTACCTCTTAAGGGCCCTATCTCTAAATACAGTCACCTTCTGAGGTACTGGGAGTTAGGACTTCAACCTATGAATCTGGTCGGTGGGGCAGAGTGGGGGGGTGGCGGAGGGGAGGCACAATTCAGCCCCTAACAGATCCAGGATCTTTCCCGGACTCCATCAATAAGTTAAGCAAACAGGCTGCAACAGAGCAGATGCAGGGCTGCTCCTCCCGCTTTCTGAGACCTTTGGTTCTCCAACCCAAATGCTTCCCAGTGCTAGGAGGTAGGATAAATGAGGGGGGCAGTAATAAAATGGTGTGGACAACGGGAGAGCAGATGCCCCGTCTGAAGGGGGTGCTACGAAGCTCCAGCTGGTCTCCGCCCTGTAGGCTCACAGGTCCAGTGTGGCCAGATCGTCCAGTTTTCTAAGAGAAACGGAAAATCTGGTTTTTTGTGTGTGACGTTTCCAATTTTTTAAAAAACTGCAGACCAAAGAGAACCTCTGCCAGCTGGATCTGCCCTGCTTGTCGTTTCTTCTTGAGTGCTTTGCCGGGACGTGACCCAGCTGCCTTCCGTAGGGCTCCGTTCTGTGGGGGTAGGTTCAGATTGGCCGAGCTGGTGCCAGATGTCCCTGGGAAGGAGAACTCAGCCAAATTATGGCTACCGGGTGGGCAGAGTGAAGACAGGGTGGGACCTGAGGAGCGGGAGGTGGGGGGGGGGCTTCAAGGTAGAACTGGTTACAGCTTCTCGGTGTCAGTGGGAGTTAAATCATCATCAGTTGGAATCAACTTTCCACAGCTTCCAGAAAAGCAAGATCGAGGTGAAGTAGGCTGGTACTGGAACACAAGGAATTTAACTCAGGCTTTTGGGAAAACTTGTAAAGGAATTATAAGGCTCTCAGAATCTACCATGGGGTCTCGGGTCTTGTCAGATGGTGTCCAAGCAGGTCTGTCTGGGCTGATGTCCAGGAAGACCTTATCTGTCTTTGTCTCTACTTGCTCTCCCCTGCCCCAAATCCCATTCACTGCCATCGCCCACAACAGCGTGGGCCATTTCTTGTCTCATCAACTTTTAGATCAAAGTGTGATTTGGGCCCCGAAGGCCAGTGCCACCCCCCCCTTTTTTTTTTGCCTTCCCATCTATCGAACCACCAAAATGCCAAGCAAACCCTTTGGTGTTGCTGATTCTGTATTTAGGTGATGTCTTCATTTAAGGGGGGAAAAAAAGAGAAAGAAAGAGAAACCTCGCTGTGATGGGCTGACGCCAGTGGGAAAACTGGCATTGTCAACTGTTATTAAGGAAGAGGATGTGTGGAGGGTGATGATAAATTCCATGCATAATTAGTTATTAAGAAACAGGTTGGCACCCCTATTCATCTACTCTGACATGTCTTACCCCATCTATTAACTCGTGCCTATTTGAAGGTTTCAGATGCAAACAGAGCCAGAGATATCAGTGGGGGGCACAGCTGTTTGGGGGAAACAAATTAAATCACGTCCACTGAACTATTTTGCTGTTTAAATCCATTCTAAAGATATCCTAAGACCAATGAGGGTTCTTTCTTTCTTAGTCAATCAAACCCAGCTCAGGCTCCAGAACATTCATTCTGATGGTAGTTCTGTCCAACATTCAGAGGACAGCAGCTGCAGAAGGGGAAATTATAGCATCAGAAACTTCCCAGCTGCTAGATTCTGTGTGGATCTGTTTCTGATGACTTTTCTCTTTTTTATTACTTTTATAATAAATTCGCATAATGCTGTACAGTCAACACAGTTGACAAGATGCTTTCCAACCTTCATTTGTCAGAATCAGTTTCTCGGGTGTCTGTCTCATGCACCAGGTTCCATGGTGGTAGTGACAGGGAGAGGCAGAAAACAAGTAAAGAAAGAAACGAGCAAGGTCATGGATCGCAGAGGTGGGGAGTAAATGATAAGAAGGAGGTATGTCCAGGAAGATCTAGGGAATGCATGTGCTAGACCAGTGGTACTCAATCAGGGATGATTCTGCTCCCCAGGGCACATTTTGTCATGTCTGGAGGCATTTTTGGTTGCCGCAACTGGGGACAGGGAAGGGTTACTGGTCTCTACTGGTAATCCAAGATGCTGCTTAACATCCTACAACACACAGCACAGTCCCCACAACCAATATCCAGCCCCAAGTGTCAATAGTGCCAGGTTGAAAAATTCGGTTCCAGATAAGAAGCGCTTCAAACAGAACAGCACGGACATGGCAGGAATCAAAAAGAAAACTGAGGTTCTGAGTCTGTCCATCAGCTCTTGTTGCAATAATGCTACAATGTTACCACAAAACTCAGTGGCTTATAACTGCAAGCACGTCCTTTCCTTTTGTTGCTCTGGGGTCTCTCGGGATTTTTCTGCCTCAGGCACTATTTATCTAGGCTTGGCTCCAGACTATAGGGTGGACTCAAATGGGCTGTACTCCTTCCGTCTTTGTCCTTGGACAAGTAGCTACCTGGGGCACATTCTTCTGGCAGATCACAGACGCACGAGAGGCTGTGCCAAACAGCGTGCTCTAATTGCAGGGCTCTGCCCACATCATAACTACTAACATGTTACTGGCCAGAGCAAATGTCATGTCCAAGCTCCAAGTTCAGGGACCAGGAAGTCTACTCTATCATGTAAAGACATGGCAGGGCTCTCGTGGAACGTTAAGAATGGAATGCAAGATCCATCTCTATCTCACTGGGGATGGCAGAGAGGGGGGTAGGACTGGAGAAACAGGCTGGGGCAAGAATCGAGAGGTGGCCTGTGGATTTCACTCTAAATGCGTTGCGAAGCCATTGGATGGATATAATCTAAGGAGTTACACATAATTACACTAACAATTACAAATGGCTGCTTTGTGAAGAGCAGACTGTAGGAAGCAAGAGGAAGACGGGGAGACCAGGTAGGACGCCACTGCAGTGGACCAGGGAAGATAGAGTAGTGTCTGAGCCTAGGATCCGGGCAATGGAGAGAAGCCACAGTGCACACTAACAGAATCTTCTGGGCTTATTGATAGATACGGGTTTCGAAGAAAGGAAACCAATCAGGGATGACTAAGCATTTAGTCTTGAGCCACTACACTGGATGGGAGATAGTACCATTTTATGGAGCTGGGAAACTCAGGAATGAGCAGCTCTGGGGAAAATCAGTCTTCACGCCATTTAATTTAATTGTCTCAACAACTCTATCTAGAGATACTTTTATTATCTCCTCTTCCTAGAAGAGGAAACAGGAACTCAGAAGAGTAAAGTGACTTGTCCCAGACTGCAGCCCTGGTCAGTGGCAGAGCCAGAACTTGACAGTAGTTAGTGTGTACTCACACTGCACAACCGTACGTGGTTGTTTCAGTCCTTCTTTGCACCTGTAGGAGGCTCCGTGGTTTGAGGCTGCTGAGAAGCTTGCCTGCTTCTGAATCTATTTTTTTTCCGACCGTACGTTCCAGAATTAGTCATCTGTGTGTCAGGGCTGTAGGAAGTAGGCATGAGATTGGAGCAGGGCCGCCTGGCCTCGTGTCTCAGCTCATCTGTATTCAAGCTTGTGTATAAAGAATGCGGTTCTTAGAGGAAGCATGTGGACCAGACTACCTTCCATGACCCTGAGCCCTCTGACCCTGCTTCCTCTATGGTCACCTCCATCCCATCCTCCCTCTCTCACCTGCCCCAGCCGCAGGGACTCCTCGCAGTCCCCGGGACAGGCTGAGTTCTTTCTTACCTGGTGGCTTGGTGGTGCCTGCAGTCCCCTCCATCAGGGTCCTCATTCCTGGCTCTTCCACGGTCACTCTACCCCTCCATAGTGCTTGGCACTGTAAGCTTTTTTTTTTTTTTTTTTTTTTAAGATTTTTTATTTATTTATTTGACAGAGAGAGAGACAGCCAGCAAGAGAGGGAACACAAGCAGGGGGAGTGGGAGAGCAAGAAGCAGACTCCCATCGGAGGAGCCTGATGTGGGACTCGATCCCAGACCGCCAGGATCACGCTCTGAGCAGAAGGCAGACGCTTAACGACTGCGCCACCCAGGCGCCCCTATAAGCTTTTCAAAATGGTTCCTTTCCCCCTTTGCCATGCCAGAAGCATGAGGGTATTTTTTCCCTACTTTCACTGTGCCCCTGGGGGTCCGTTGGAATTTCTAACTCTCTGGCTGGTCACGTGGAGCCCCCAGCAGCTCATCAGCTAGAGTTCAGCATGCTCCTACTTATCGTTGCAGTCCTGAGCCTTCTGCTCTCGGTCAGCTGTGATACTCTGTGTCCATCTGTCTGTCTCTCCGGTCTTGGGGGCAGCAGTTTTCCCTGTGATC
Organism: Ursus arctos; assembly: GCF_023065955.2. NCBI lineage: Eukaryota > Metazoa > Chordata > Mammalia > Carnivora > Ursidae > Ursus > Ursus arctos. The sequence continues at coordinate 52,237,173 of NW_026622808.1, read as the reverse complement.
TCAGTTCTCCCTTGGATCTCAGATTTGCTTACTTTCATTTTGTTTAACCTTTTTTCTTTGTAGTAAGGGTAAAAGTGACAGCATCTGCTCTTTACATGTTGGACCAGAAACCTGTGATGTTTTTTATTACTATGTTTTGTCTGCCTCTCCACTTGACAGAGACCTTCTCCATTTCATTCACTTAGTTTCCTTGAGATCCTCGAGTATAGGTTTGCACATAATAGGGGCTCGAAATTCCAGGCTTGTGGATGGATGTGAGAACCTGGATACATTATTACTTCATGTCAGATTTTTTTAACCAAGAGTTGAAATACATAATCTGTGAGAAATCTCTTCTAATATATAAATGGTATGATAATGAAGCATGGGGAATTTCCTTGCAAAATGTGACCTGAAGGATAATTTACCAAGCCATGAAGCTTACTAATATAAATGTAATTGTCCAATTTGCTAGCCAGTCTCCTTTTGAAATTTCGTATGTGCAGGAGGACCTCAACCACCAAATGAGGGGGGTCTCCCCAGCTCCTAGGGACTAAAAAGAATGGGGGTGCCAGGCTGGCTCAGTCTGTAGAGCATTCAACTCTTGATCTCAGGGTTGTTAGTTTGAGCCCCACATTGGATGTAGAAATTACTGAAAAACAAAAATCTTAAAAGAAAAAAAATAACAAAAGGGACTAGAAGCTCTTTTCTGTATTTCTGAGAACCACTAGAAAGGGTATATTTCTCTATTATGAAGAACATAAACTCAGTAATGCCATTTATTAATTTTTAAAGTGCGAGAAAGACTTAATTATGTCTGATGCTGTTTTGTTTGAATGACACAATATTTCAAAACACAAAGGGTTATCATGAGGAAGAAAATTATCGAGCTTCTTGCTGATTTAAAAAGGGTTCGGTCTGAGAAACTCAGAAAGTGGAATTTCAGCATTAAACTCCTGTGATTCCCCCCCCCCCCCACCAAGCCAAAACCTACACCATGCTCTTCTGAGCTGTGTTTGTCCCTGTTTGGGGGTCAACACGCTGTGAACACCTGGTGATTTGACCTGCTAATGATCCTTACAGCAAAGATGTGGTAAAGGCATCCTGATTATTCATAAGGAGTCCATCCTTCCTCCTTCCCCAGACCGTGGCAATTGAACAAAAGTAGCTCCAGCTTTCTTGGCTCCTGGTGAGTAGGCGGCCAGACATGGTCAACAGGTGTATTTCAACCCAGGGATGGAAATGTGGCCAGCCTGAACCATGGGAGTCAGACCCAGGATTTTCAATGGAAGTGTTTGCAAGAAAGTTGTTTCTGTCCTGAATCAGAAACTGGAAGGTTGTAGCCCTACAGCTGTTTGCAGCCATTTTGCCGCTATATAACTAAGGGTGTCTTAGGCTGGGCCCCCCAGGAAGACGACTTGGGCAAAGGTTTATGTGCAAAAAGTTTATTTTGCAGGTGTTCCTGAAAGGCATGGGTAGAAGAATAGGGAAGTGAGACAGTGAAAGGGAAGTAAGCCCAAGCAAAGTGCATTAGTGAGTGGGATACTGCTGTGGGCCACTGGGGCTTAGTCCTATTGGAGACATCTGGAGAAAAGTAGAGACAATGACCCAGAGTTGTCCCCTCCAAAGATAATCATGTTTGAATCTACGAATTCTGCCCTTCTTTGGTCGAGGACTGCTCCCAGGACTGTCCCTGGCCAACAGCCTGAACCTGCCCCCTTGCCAGGGAAAGCTCCCGGGCTGAGACTCACAGGAGCTGTCCCTGGGTGCCATGCTAAGTGTGGAAGGGCTGTGTACAGGGACCCGTAGGATCTGCTGCAGAGACCTTCCCTGAGATCAAAGCCAGCCGGGATCACGCAGAGGACTGAGTCCTGACCTCGCCATCTGGCGCCTGCGTCTGGCATGTGTCAGCTAGCACTGGGCCCCTGGACTTCCCTTTATCTGGATCAGTTTCTCCTCCTTTCTGAACGTGGTTTGAGACTGGTTTCTGTTCCACGTAATGAAAAGATCCTGATGGGTCTGCAGCCTTTCATCCCATCTTACAAATACTTGAACACTTACTCCCTGTATCTCCCTTAGGAGTAGAATCTATGATGATTTTACTTTTGAGCCCTCCATAATATCTGTTACAAGGTTTGTATAGTTTTTAAGATATACTTGTTAAATGAACGAATGAGTACCTGAAAGGACCCACCAAAATGCATGCAAATCTGTATATAACTAGCCCATTTTAGGGCACATGGCAGAAGGTGACATTGGGAGAAAGGGTCTCGGGCAGGTTTATCCAGACACTGGCACCCTCTTAAGACAGAGGTAGGGGTGCTGGGGATGGCAGGTACCATCGTGACTCCAAGTGAAAATGTCCAAGTGTTCCTGCTACCCAGGAACATAGAGCTTCCTTGGTTCTATTTTTTCCAGAAGCCCCATTTCCAGCTTTTCATCCATTCCTGAGAGCTATACCTTAGCTTCCAATCAATTCTTTATTTTTCTTTAATTTGGCCTGATTGTGCAATTCAGTCTCTGTCACTTGCCACCCCAGAACCCTAACCAGCACAGAAAATACAAAGCCCCACCATCCCTGCACACACCAGGGTCCCCATGTCTCAGTCCCAGATGCTGTCTCCTAGTGGTGGCAACACGGGGGATTGTGTCATCAAGCCTGCTTCCCTGCAAGATGCTGACTTTAACAGATTAGAAATGTTCCCGGCACATCCCACGCTTCCGCTAATAAATGATTCCATATCTATCATGAATGAATTTTTCAAGCCTTCCATTACTGGGCTGTGTACCTACTCACGAAGTACATTTCCAGGCGATTTTGTCTGAATTACATGGTTAATTGCCTCATATTTCCAGCTCGTGTTATAGGCCCCCTGAGTTAGAACGAGGGGGAGAAGTACCATGTATCATTTCCTATACAGAGGACAAATTCATGGATAGAGTAAGGCATGTACTAATGCTGAATGCTAATTTGTTTCTAGCTTCCAAGTGTAACTAAGTCTTTTCAAAAAACCCAAAAGATAGAGAGGTAGAAAATTCAGTCAGTTATCTAGATTGATGTTTCAGCTTCCAAATTGTATATTCTTTCATTCGTCAATTTTTTTTTTTCATCAAAACATGCTCATGTGCAAGGCCGTGGGCTGGGAAAAATAGAGAGTAAACGCAGAGAAGTGCTGTCACATCCACTCTAACTGAGGCTGTGAGATGTGTACCCATTAAAAACCAGAAAAAAGGATAAGAGCCAAATAATAAAGTTATAATACAAAGCAAGATAAGATAAATGGCTTGCAGAAGTTGTGGCAGTAAACCCTACGGGAGCTCCTAGGAAGGGAAGTTTAGCCACCGAAGCTGAGATTCATGATCAGAGCTGTCTCCAAAGGCAGGATCTGGATGGATTGTAGAGCGGTGGGCATCCATTGGGTGAAGCAGAGGGTGACATCACGCCAGGATTATGAAATTTCCGGGCACGAGGAAAGTGTCACTTGTAAGTGGAGCTCCTTGGCACGAAAGCCCCCAGCTGTCTCAAGTGTATTTAGAGCAGAGCTGAGGCTTGTGTCTCTCCCCTGCTGCAGTGGGCTTGACAGGTCTCACAATCGTTCCAAATCACGATCTGCCGTCTCACATTGGTTGTACGATACTCCCCACCCTCTGCAGGCGAGCCCCAGGTGACCCCGGTCAAGGCTGCAGCGGGTAGCAGAGGGCACGCTCAAAGCCGTAGCTCCAGGGGAGTTTAATAAGGGGACTGGCTGCAGAGGTGCGCCGGAGGGACCCAACCATGCCTGGCACGGCACACGGTGGCAAGGGCAGAGATGGGGAGTGAGCTGGTAACTCAACAGCTGTCACCACTATGAGGCTGAAGGGGTGAGGCAGATTCCAGGCCCTAGAGGCAGAAGGGGCTGCCTCCCGTGGGGGCCGGTGTGACCACACCTTCCAGATCTCATTCAGTGACAATCTCCCCGCCCGCCTGCTGGCAGTAATGTCCCACCAAGATCACACCTTTTCCTGCTGCTGCGCATGCCCAACGACCAACACACATGGCAGCACCTTGGCCCAGGGCTGCCGGATTCTGAAGAGCAGGTCTAGCTCCAGATCCCCCGGGGGACTGGCCGACACTGTCACTGGGCCTGTGTCAGCAGGGGCCGCACTCGGTCACAGGGGCCTGGGGCAGCTCTGCCTGACCTCAGCTCTCATGACATCCTTCTTGAGCAGCTGAGTTAACATGAGTCCTGTCTCAAGCCCCCCTCTCTGAATCAAGGGGTTCAAAGGTGGCCCAGCCCTTGGTTATGGAGAGCGGCCACTCCGCCTCCTTCAGTCCTCCTCCCGGTTCTAGGTTATTGTGTAAATCCATGTGGAGGGTCTCTTGTGGGCCCCAGGTGGGTGAGCAAAGGCAGGCACAGCGTCTTCCCTTCTAGAGCCCTCAGTGCATTTTCCAAGCACTCAGGTCAGTCGTGCACATGGCACCTGGGATGGGTGCTCCGCTGGAGCATTACCTGGCGCTCTGGAACCTCATCCTCTCGGGGTGCGTCCTAGTCAGAGATGCTGGTGTAGCACCCCCGCCCAGGGAGGAAACCCACACAGGTGCAGGGAGAGGTCCAGAGGGCGATTCAGAGTTAAATAGAAGACAGAGTTCTAGGCAGAGCCAGCTGCCAGTGCAGACACCTCAGGGGAAGGGGGAGGCCAGGGACAAGGGACAAGGCACGAAGAGGAGGCCAGGGGAAGTGCAGCTGGTCCCGTGGCCCCATACGTGGGAGGTCCGGCGTAGAACAAGAGCAATTCGGGAGAGTGAAACGAAGCTGCAGGGGAGAAGAACAACTCAGAACTCGATGTGGGTAAAAACGCAGTAGTTCTGTCTTTCCGTGGTTTCGCTTTCCTGTTACCTGTGGTGTGAGCAGATGACTCTCCTGACGAATGTCACACGCTCAGCAGCAGTCTCACGCTCTGTCACAATGCCTGCGTCACTCCCTGCACCGCGTCTCCGCCCATGGGCATTTTCCCGTCTCACATCATCACAAGAAGGAGAGGGGTGAGGTCAGTACAGTAAGATATGGTGAGAGAGCACAGTCACATAACTTTTATTACAGTATATTGTTAGAATCTTTCCATTTCATTATTAGTTATTGTTGTTAACCTCTCACCGTGTCTCATTCATAAATTAAACTTGGTGATAGGTGTGTAGGTATAGGAAAAAGTTCAGTACTATCCACGGTTTCAGACAGCCACTGGGGATCTTGGAACATATCCCCCATGCATAATGGGAAACAACTGTAATCCCACAGTATTCACTCACCTTTTCTGAAGACTCCCCATTTACACCTAATCTGGCTACCATTGGCAAAGGCTCTTCTAAGCCCTCTTTTCAACTATGCCTCATCCTTAGGTCTTGTCTTTGGACCACTGAATTTGATTTTAGCAAGAAACCTGCTAAGTCAGTTTAAAGAGAATTCCGTACCCCCCAAACCCCTTGATAATTGATTACCCTGGCCTGCCTTCAGCAAGACTCCTATTAAATCAGATTAGCAAGAATTCATGTACCCTTGATGTTTTCTCTTAGTAATATTCTATCCACCAACTGCTCCCCTCCCCCTCCGCTTCTTGGTTATAAATCCCCAGCCATCGTTACTGTATATAGAGTGAAGTTAAGGCCAATCTCTCTCCCTTATTGCAATAGTCTTGACACCTATCACAATCGTCTGAAGTCTTCCTGCCATTTTAATAAGTGTCAGAATAAATTTTTCTTCCACACATCCAAGGCTGTGATTTAACTTTCATCAGATCCGTGTCAAATTAATCTTGTCATAAGTTTCATTTGATTGCAACACTGAATTGCACACATTGAGGCATTCTTTGTCTCTGTCATTCATTGGTCATGTTGAATGGATATCTACTCACAACTTGAAAAAATTAGACCAGGTACCACTTGGTACTCATCAGCTTAGAAGTGAATTTTGAAGTAATAGAAATGGGTGGATTATTCAAAGGTGGCTGGAGGAAGATCAAATGAGAAGACCAAAACCCAAGCCTTGGAGAATGCTGATGGTTAAGTTCAGCATAGGATACTCAGGGTTAGGAGGAGGAAGCATTTCAGGAGGAACAGACTGTATCCCAATGCCAAATATACCGGGTCAGTGACTGAGATGGCTATATTGATTGCCATTTTTTTGGTTGCAAGTAACAGGGACTCAAGTATAAAAGACTTCAGCAAAAACATTAACTTACCAAATAAAAGATTTCAGTGGGATTTCTTCAGAAATGGTGGACCTAGTGTCTCAACATATGACATGAGGACTCGAGCTCTCTACGCTGCTTAGCTCTACTTTGCTAAAATGGCAGAGTGAGGGAATGCTTGTTATATCAGAAACCAACAAGTTACTGAAACTAGGAAACCCTCCTGCTTTGAGGTAGCCTCTCTTCACATCATGGCACCCAGCCACTCTAGACTTGTATCCTCTCAACCCCAAGTCAAGTCTCTTCAGAGAACAGAGCCTCTATCTTTGCTACCATTCTGAGAAAAACCATATAACGGGTCACACTGGATAACTTGGGTTCTACCAGTTATGAACAGCTGTGCTGGACAAGAGAATATACTGTTGCACTTGCCAGTCTGAGTAACCTGTCTACTGTAAAGACAAAGGCAGTGTTAGGTTCCGTGTGGACCAAGCTTCCACGAGGGCTGGTTTTCCGAGGGAAATTCTGTCACCAAAATTTGAGGAGTGAAATGTTAGAGAAAAATAATAAATGCCTTCTGTAAAAATGGAATAGCCAGATATTTAAATCTGGAGCATTCTTCGTGAAACCCCATGATACACCATATTTAGATATGTAGGAAAACATCAGCATAGTCGAGTCAGTTGTGCCTTTTCTTGTAGGGGTCTTGTCGTCATGGAATCACAGCATCTATTATCCCAGTAATTCTGTTCCTTCTGAGCTCTAGAAATAATGTCAACAGATCCACAATTGTGGAGCTTTGGGAGATAAAGATCTCCCCCCGCCCCCACCCTGCCACACACATATGCAGTGCTATTCTTGGAAGAAGGGTTGTGAGAACTAAAAATGAATCATTTTGGCAAACGAGGGTGGATTAGTACAATACAAATGACTTTCAGGATAATGGCACCTCCTCCCCCAAGCGGATGTGATAGAGGTGCAATGTTCTGTGCTCTGAGTCTTACGAGTGATTCAGGCCCTCGCTGAACACAGTCACGTGACCGACTCGTGAGTAAGGCGATGGCCTGCTGCATGCTTTATGGACTTTATTCTACAGGAGCAAGCAGAGAATGTGGGAGGAAGCGGTGGTACATTGAAAAGGCCAAAAGGAATATCTGCTTTTTATTTATTTATTTGCCTTCTTTTTAAAGCTGGGTGCACTCATCTCTATTGATGGGTAACCTAGTGAGGAGTGATAGGAGTTTACTAGTGTCAGGAACCTGTTTATTCCTACTCAGCACTCCTTCCCCATCTTGCCATGTTAGCAGCTCCCTGATTTTGTACAGGTATGAGGCAGCCATAGCTTTAGGAAGGCTAGGTCCTCCCCAGTCCTATGATGGATTCATGGTGCGGCATAGACTATGGGTGGCCAGTATCCATGCTTCCCACCACCCCATCATTTTCTGTAGTAATAGAAATCCCAGATTTTAGCTGGGCCCATAGCTGTGCCGAGTAAAGACATTTCTCAGCTTCTGTTACAGCTAAGTAAGTCTGTGTGACTAAGTTACACCCACTGGGAGTAAACAGATGTGGTGCCTACAATTTCTGGAAGTGTTGTTCGTGGAAGGGATTTTGTCTTTCTGCTGCCTTTTTTCCTTCCTCCATGCTGGCGTGAGGACTAGAGGACTGGAGCTGGAGCAGCCATGTTGGGCTGTGAAGCAACGTGGGACAGAACCATGGAGGAGATTAGGAAGAGAGATTCCTGGGCAGCCCGGTCAGACTTCCAGATGTGAAAGTCAGCTCCTGCCTTTCTTATGTGATATGAGGTTTCCATTTCTTTCAAGCAAATGTAACTCTTAGTTATATACTTGCTAATTCTTTGCTTCCATGCTTAATTCAGCCTTGGGCATGTGAATTTATTCTCAACAAGGAGATATAATGCGACATCTAATGGGAGTCTAGGAATTTTTTCTTACTCTTAAAGAGTGAGACAAAAAGAAGCTCCCTTTTCCTTTCTTGTCTTGCTTTTGTTTGATGTGATGCTGAAACTGCAAAAGTGACCTGGGCATACTGAGCGGACCCAGCCCAAGGTGGAGCAAAGGCTGGCAGAGCAGCCAGTGGGAAAGAACCTGAATCCTTGGTGTCATCATCAAGCCATTTGATGAATGTCCCCACGCCCCCAACGCCCAGGGACCCATCTTACATCTAGACTTCCTATTAAGGAAGATGATATCTTTCCTTTACCTAGAAAAGTACTTTCCCTTGCATTTTCTCTCTCTCGAAGCCGGGAGCACACTAACAGCTACATTAGTCTGTTTCCTCCTTTGTAAATCCAGGCCAGTGAGTCAACATAATTAATAACAATAGTAGAATAGTTAGAGTCTTGGTGGTAACGGTGACTGAGCATTTAGTGGGTGTGTCTTATGCTACGTTCTGGGCTGAGACTTTATCTCAGTCTCCTCCCCAAGGAGCCTCCCAATCCTTTCATTTGTCTGATGAGAAAACTGGGGGCTAGAAAGGGTAAGTAGCTCACCCAATCTCTACTAGGTGGTGGGGCTTGAATTCAGAGGTGGGGAGTCAGGGGGATGTAGGAGTTAAGGCATTGGCTCCGGGTCCAGCAGACCTAACTTGCTCTAGGGTCTTAGCACCTTGGAAGGAAAAGAAGTGGGTCAGGCTTCGTGCTCATTAAGGCCCCTTTTAGGGCTAGCCCTTGGCCTGTAGGAGGCGCTCAGGGCTCCTCCCTTCCCTAGTCCACGTGTTCCTGGAATCATTGTGGAGTAGGGGCTGGGAGGGTAACTTTTTATTTTGAAATACATTCAGATTAAAAGAAAAAAGAAAAAGAAAGAAATACATTCAGGTTTGCAGAAAACTCACAGGAAGAATGCCAAACGTAACTTCCCTATGCACCGCACCCAGATTCCCCACTGACGAACATTTTACCACATCGGCTTTACAGGAGGAAGGAAGGGAAGTAGGAGGAAGGATGGGAAGAGGGGAAGATGAGAGAGAGACAGAGAAAGAGAGAGAAACAGTGTAGGCTCCTTTATCCCTAAATATTTTAGTGTTTATTTCTTGGGAGCAAGTCCTTTTATATACAAATAACACAGTTACCAAAATCAGAAGATTAACACTGAGACAAATACCACCATCCGATCCAGGCTCCCTTTCAAATGGGGCTGCTTGCCTCAATATTGTCCTTTACAAATATCCTTTCCTCTCTGGTCTAGGCTCAAACCCAGGGCCAAACATTGCTTTGGGTCGTGGTGACTACTCAGCCCCTTTTGGTTGGGAACAGCTCCTCATTCGTTCCTTATAGCCTTCATGACCCTGACACTTTTCAAGAGAATGGGCCAGTTATGTGGGAGAACGTCACTCAGTTTGGCTTTGGCTGATGCTTCCCTACGATTTGATTCAAGTCGCACGTTTTTGGCAACAGTGTCACGGAAAGCGCTGTGTTTTCCTCAGTGCATGGTATCAGAGGGCACACAGTGTCCACTGGCCCCCCCACAGGTGACATGAAGCTTGCTAACATTGATGGAGGAGGAGTCTGCCAGGCTTCCCCGCCGTCACGTGACCATTTTCCTCTTTATGCGTAACATCCACACGGTGGGGTCTCTGAGACTGTGTGAGTAGCTCAGTTCCTCATCAGACTTTCACGCATTCGTTTCGGCACCCATTGATGATTCTGAGGAAACATCAGTTACTCCGACATGGGCCACAGGCTGATGCCTTCAGTCTTGTCAACAGCAAGCTATTTAAGAACTGAGTGCTACCTTCCTGAGCAGGCCATGTTCCCCAGATGAGTCCCTCTGCCTGGCTCGAGGGTCTAGAAAACCTGGCTGTGACCCCATTGTTCAAGGGCCCAGGTCCCTTCTTGTCCCTGGGCATCCTCAGAAGTGGGGTCCTTTCCCACCACTGAAGGTGGGGGAGCGTGAGACCAGCCTCCTCTCTTGCAGAGTGGTGAGGCCTCTGCTGTGGGCTTAGACATGGAGGGGAAAGAGGCACAACTACAGGACCCCCGTCCTTGGGCTTCTTTGCTAAGCTGTGAATCACAGTGTGCTCTTTACTACATGTCCGCTGTCGTTGCCAACACAGACTTGTGATGCCTGTGACACTGACGCTCTTTGGCTCCTCTCCGGGTCTCTCTTCTCCTTCTCAAGCTGGTAGGAGAATCTGAGATATAAGCGGATGTTGTGGCTCGCCAGTGTTTCCTACGATGGCCAACCCTTCCCCCACTCTGAACAGCTGGGCCCCCTGCCTAGCTCAGGGAAAGGGTGTGCGGACGACAAGGCGGATAATTCAGAGGATTTTGTGTTTCAACCTTTTATCTATTTTTTAAAATTTAGAATAATATAAAATGAAAGAGGTTATCTTGTTCCATGTACCCCCCCTCCCCTTATAAAGTTCCTGCAGCCTGGGCTGCAGTGTAAGGAAGTATGGGAACTGGAGGGGAAGAGCCGGCCTAGATTCTGGGCGTTCCTGGCCCCACAAAATAGCCGAGTGCTATTGGAGAAGGGACAGCAGGACCCCCCCACTGAGACAGGTCATCTGAAAACACAGGCTTGCATCCTCATCCTGGGGAGAACACAGGCATGTGCCAAGGACCCAGCCAGTGTCCCAGCGTCCCTGAGTGATTCAGGGAAGGGGCGCAGCTGGAGCACGGAGAGCTGGCCATCCTGAAAGGCACTGTGGTTAGACATGGGGGAGGACATACAGCACCCAGCCAGACGCGCCGTCCAAGGCCAGACAGAACAGGCACATCAGCAGACACCCAGGTGCAGCTGGAGAGAGGACAGCATTGCATCCTGCCCGTCGATCTCACCCCGGGGAACTTCGAGGCAATTCTGCAGCAAGAAGAGACAGGGCTCTGAAGTGACAGAAATGAAGTTCCTGCCACCCTGTGGGATGGGGGCCTGGCATAAAGTTGAAGTTGTTAATCACACATAAAGAAGGTTACATTTCTTACAACCGGAGTTTGTAGTTTGAGACACACACTCACTCCATAGGTTTTATCTTCCTCTTCCCTTCTACTCTCCCATCTCTGGAGTCCCCTCGTTCATTTTCACCTCCCATATCAGTTAGGTTTAGGTTCGCTGCATGTAACAGCAAAGCTCAAGTTACCAGTGGCTGACACAAGAAAGAAGTCTGTCTCTCTCTCACCCAGAGACCTTGAGGTAACAATCAAAGGCTGGCAACATTGTCCTCAGGAGCCCCAGTTCCTCCTGTCTTTGTGCTCCTTCATCGTCAGCACTGGCTTCATCCTCCAGGTCAAGCCATCACCCAAGGTGGCTGCTGGAGCTCCTGCTGTCACAACCAAATCCCAGGCTGGTGTAAAGAGGAAGCAGGGGAGGACAAAACAGCATGATGAGTCAGATGAGCCAGCATCCTTTTAGGGGCCTTCCTGAAAGTCCCACACTCAACTTGCACTCTTTAGCTCATTGACTAGAATGAGGGCTACACCGTACTACAAGGGAAGTTGGGTCATGTGGTCCTTTGCTGAGCACTGAATTAAAAATTTGGTCTGTTACTAAGTAGGAAGGAAAGCTGGATATTGGGCGGCACCCAGCAGTTTCTACAAGCCACCCCTTTTCCGTCCCTACATTTCCTTTCTTCCTCTCCTTTGTATCTCTCTGGGCCTCGTCTCTTGCTGTCCTGCTCTGAGTTCCAACCTCAGTGCACGGCACCTTGAAGAACACCAACCTCCCAGCCCTGCTGTATGCCCCTAGCTCCGCTCAAAGGCACATTGTCTGCATCGTATTTGCCAGAGCTGGCCGAACTCACGGTGCTGTCATGCTTGCCTTGCCCACGTGTTTTCAGTTTCATGAGGTTGCAATGGACACACTTCCTTCCTGACACCGATTAAAGTTTCAGCCCATCTCTTACTGCCCATTGTATGGGGTAGTCTGGGCGTGGACGCGTGCCAAGGCAGTCATTCCAGAACCTCCAGGAAAGTGACCACACAGCTCAGGGAGCTGGAGCTGGCCTTGATTCAGAAAGCCTGCAGGGCAGGTGTCCTGGAAAAAGCTGGAGTCTCCCCTTTGCTAAAGGAAAGGGAGGAGAGGGGAAGGAACTAACAATTTTAAGGGACTGTCTCATACCAAGTCTGTGGTAGTAATTCTCAAATGTGATCTGATGTGTTTTTCTCTTACACTGAAACTATGCGGTAGGTAGGTACGTCTCTTAGCTTGGCTTCTACCTAAAGCCGACCTGAGACGAGGGCAGGGCTGTAGGTATTTGTTCCAGCAGAGAGGCCAGGAAGGAAGCGTGAGGAAGTGGTGTGTGGTCAATGTGTATCCACTGGTTCTCCACCAACACCGACCTGCTCTGTAGTGCTTGGTGCCCCCCATGGTGTAAATACGCCATCATAACATCACTAAACAGAGCTGGGAAGAGATGCACACTTGGCTCTCACAACCCAGGGCAGGTGGCACCAGCGAGTCAAAAGTGAGATGAAGGGATAAAGCCAGTGAAAGATGCCACAAATGAGCAGGTCCCCGCTGTGGGCTAGGGGGACACGTTGCAATGGTGTGCTGTGTGGACCAGTGTGAAGCACACCTTGGCATCCATCCACAGGTTCTTTGGGACACTCGTCAGACTCCCTTCTCTGTGGGCTGTGGTTGCCCTTGAGTTCTTAACCCTCCCCACCTCCAGTTAGGCCTTCAAGCCCTTGAGCAACTTGAGCCTATAGACAGAGAAGGGAGAGCACAGGTCGGTGGGGCGGGAAGTCATCCGTGGGCTGGAAAAAGCCTGTGCCCACAGCTGCAGGTGAACTCAGACGGGCCACGAGCATAGGCGATGGGGCAGCGATGGCAAACCATGTGCGACAGAAGGAGCCGGCACACTTCGGGGAAGGACCAAGTAGTGAAGATTTTACTGTCTGGCTTTGCCTGCGACATGTGGGCTCTGTTGCATATTCTTCTTTGTTGTGTTTGTTTGTGTTACCATCCCTTAAAAATGTGAAAACCATTGTTGGCTTGTGGGGCTGAATAAACTTGGGCTGAAAGCTACAGATTGCCGACCCTGCTCTGCAGAGCTTCGCAGCAGGACCCAGAGCTGGTCAGACATGCGGACTCTCGGGCTCTATCCCAGTGCCAGCGTCACAGTCTGTGCGCAAGAAAGGTTTGAGAACCCCTCTGCCACTACACTACTATGCTTGTTATACTGTGACGGAAACCTAACCCTCAGAGAGGTTGGGTCACTTAGTAAAAGTCACACAGAGCCAGGACTCAAGCCCAGGTCTGATGGATCCCAAGGCCATTCTTTTTACAGATCTAAGTGTAATTATAAACAAAACATAAACTAATCATTTTTAAATTACCATGTTTAAAGTAAGCTGGCTAGTTCAGAACAATAGGACAGAGATTTAGCGCTGATGTCATTGAGGAGCCCAGGATGTGGGGAAATGAGTCTTCTCAGCCTCTGGTTTGCAGGAAGACAAGCATGGTAGAGATCCAGAGGGGAACTTGCATGTCTGTGACGACCATATTTCTTACACAGGTTCTCAGATCTCTTAGGAGTGTTCTGCCTCCCTCAGTAGATCGGAACCTCTTTGAGAGTGGGAACACGGTATTTGTTTCTCTTGATGACCTCACAGAGGGTTAGTAGATTGATCTACGATGGAATACAGACAAAAAGAGGTTTACAGACTCCCACTGCGGGATTGACCTCAACGATACCCTTTTGGCAGGATAGAGATCAATTTAAGAGAATCAGCCTCAGGACTAATTCTTCACAAGGCACCTGCCGACGGTGTCCATTCTTCTACTAGTGAGTCATGGTGTGGGGGTGAGAGCATAGGTCAGGCCCTCAAGTTGACTTCCAGATAGTCTGATCTGTTCTTTCCACCTAGGGGTTCTATTTTATGTGTGTTAGATCTTATGGACTTATCATGTTTAGTTCTCTTTACCTCTTTAATCTTTTTTGCAGAATGATTAAAGAAGTTCATAAACATGTTTATCTGATCTTGGTTTTCTGTAGTATCCCAGGAAAGACATCACTTCTAGGGTGAGTGAGTGTGTGTGTGTGTGTGTGTGTGTGTGTGTGTAACAGCTTAATTGTGAAATTTCTTTGATGTATAAAATCTCTTGTGTTTTTTAAATGTGACATCCATCTTTGGGTTGCCTGGGTGGCTCAGTCCATTAACCATCTGACTTTGGCTCAGGTCATGATCTCAGCGTCCTGGGATGGAGCCTTATGTTGGGCTCCCTGCTCAGCAGGGGAGTCTGCTTCTCCCTCTCCCTCTGCCCCTGCTTGATGTTGAATTATGTTTTTAGTTCACGACTATCTGCCCTCATTTCATAGATATGATATCCCTTTGAGTCACGTTGAAAATACTAATGATAGGGGTGCCTGGGTGGCTCAGTCGGTTAAGCATCTGCCTTCAGCTCAGGTCATGATCCCCAGGGTCCTGGGATCAAGTCCTGAATCCAGCTCCTTGCTCAGCGGGGAGTCTGCTTCTCCCTCAGCCTGCCACTGCCCCTGCTTGTGCACTCTCTGTCTCTCTCTCTCTCTCTCAAATAAATAAAAGTAAAAGCTTTAAAAAAAAAAGGAAAAGATTAATGATAAATCATCTAGTGTTTAACTTTTTATCTTTCATAAGAAAACATTTGCTTATTGTTTCAAATTGGTCCTCTTCTCACTGCCACAAATAGTCATCTCTGTTTCTTTGTCTTCTTATTCTCCTACAGAGTAGTCTCCCTTTGTGAATTATTGGGAGCCAGGATGGGTTCTTTCAGAGACTTTGTTTATCCATGTCTGAGTCACTGATACTCAGATGAAGGGAAGAGGAAATGTGAGGTGGAAGCGGCAGTGTTAGCAGGCTGGGCTCTCATGCTAGATGGCCCGGGGTCAAGTCCCAGCACTGCCACCCCTGACTTGTGTTTTTGAGTCATTTGCTTAATTGTTCCAGATCTCAGTTTCTTCATCTGTTAAATGGGGATATTATTAGTACTGACCTCCTGGGTATGTCATTAAGATGAAATGGGCCCAGCACATGGTGCTTAGAAGAGTGCTTAGAACGTAGTAAGTTCTGAGAAATTGTTGGCTATGGTGCTGCTGCTGGTGGTGGTGGTGGTGGTGAGGATCGTGGTGAGGATGGTGGTGATGGTGATGATGACCTCAGTGCTCATGGTTATACTTCATGCAGACTCTTCGACTTTCTTTCCAAGTTCATTGTTTCTTTTTGCACTCTGGTCAAGCCGGTCCTTATAGCATCTCTCATATATTCATTGCATTTTGTAGAAGTATTTTAAGGTCTCAGGCATGTGGATCTGGGCTCACTCCCTAGTGTAATAATGTGGTAAATTTATTATTTTATTCAGAGCCAAATCTACCCTGCTAAGAAGGACCTATTTTTCTTGGGAGGTATTTTAGTCCACGTTCCATAAGAAATAGATCCCAAGGCATTGGTTCTTTGGCAATGCTTTGGAGGAGGATGTAATCCCAGGTCACAAGAATGAGGGAGAAGAGAAAGGAAGCAGAGAAGGAAGGAAAGCAAGTGCAGATCTGCATTGCTGAGCCAGCCCCAGCGGCACAGTGAAGCCCAGCAGGTAGATCATGGGGGTGTATGTCCGCAGAGGGGTCGGCAGGTGGATCGGGGGGGTGTATGTCCGCAGAGGGGTGAGCAGGTGGATCGGGGGGGTGTATGTCCGCAGAGGGGTCGGCAGGTGGATCGGGGGGGTGTATGTCCGCAGAGGGGTGAGCAGGTGGATCGGGGGGGTGTATGTCCATAGAGGGGTGAGCAGGTAGATCATGGGGGTGTATGTCCGCAGAGGGGTGAGCAGGTGGATCATGGGGGCGTATGTCCGCAGAGGGGTCGGCAGGTGGATCGGGGGGTTGTATGTCCGCAGAGGGGTCGGCAGGTGGATCGGGGGGTTGTATGTCCGCAGAGGGGTGAGCAGGTGGATCGGGGGGGTGTATGTCCGAAGAGAGGTGAGCAGGTGGACCGGGGGGGGGTGTATGTCCATAGAGGGGTGAGCAGGTGGATCATGGGGGTGTATGTCCGCAGGGGGGTCAGCAGGTGGATCATGGGGGGGTGTATGTCCGCAGAGGGGTCAGCAGGTGGATCGGGGGGGGTATATCTGCAGAGGGGTGAGCACGTGGATCATGGAGGGGTGTATGTCTGCAGAGGGGTCAGCAGGTGGATCATGGGGGGGTGTATGTCTGCAGAGGGGTCAGCAGGTGGATCGGGGGGGTATGTCCGCAGAGGGGTGAGCACGTGGATCATGGAGGGGTGTATGTCCACAGAGGGGTGAGCAGGTGGATCGGGGGGGGGTATGTCCGCAGAGGGGTGAGCACGTGGATCATGGAGGGGTGTATGTCCGCATGGGGGTCAGCAGGTGGATCATGGGGGGGTGTATGTCTGCAGGGGGGTCAGCAGGTGGATCATGGGGGCTGTATGTCCGCAGGGGGGTGAGCAGGTGGATCGGGGGGGTGTATGTCCGCAGAGGGGTGAACAGGTGGATCATGGAGGGGGTGTCTGCAGAGGGGTGATGTAGCATAGTCCAGCAGGAGAACAAGGTACAAGGAATTTGTCAGCTGGCTCCTTCACTCCCCAGTGTCTGATGGGTTGGCGTCAGCCCCGCAGGGCACTGATTGGTTGTGTTATCCGCACCCAAGCGGCTGCCGAAGAAGTTGGATTCCACACCCCAGAGTGTGTGCTTCCCCTGAGCCTGGAAGGGGTGGGGTAGCCAGAGCCTCAGTGGGGCAGGCCAGTCCTGGACCCCAGAGCGGTGTGATGGAAGCCAAGCTACAGCTTTGCCTTCCCTCCGGGGAGACCGGGTCACTGTAGGGGTTGAAAGAAGGGAGCCCGGCATATGGATGTGGGCCCTTCACTGATAGAATCATGAGAGGAAAATTGTATCTTCTCCCGTACAGCACCTGCCCAGCCATTCAGAAAATATCTGCTTTCATCGGGAGGTGTTTTAGCTTAGGTTGCCTGAAGACTGAAGCTTTAGAATCGTGGAGCTGAGTGAATATAGGGGGGGGCCTATAAACTGGATCCCACACCATCCAAGTACCCAAGATTGTTCACATGTGTTTATTGAACTTTTTTTTTTTTAAGGATTAAATTCAGGGCTGTGTTTTCTGTGGAGTAGGGACTGTGAACTGAAGGCCAGAGTGGAATTGCCCAGAGCAGTGGGAGTCGGGGGGGGGGGGGGAGCTGCCATCTCCCTAAGACAGGCCCCGGGAAGGACAAAGAGGCTTTTCCAGGAGTTTCATGATGCTCTGTCTGTTTTGTGCTGTAAGTGTTCTTTCTCATTTTCCTTGAGTTCATGGGCAACCTCTGCATTATCTGCAGTATGTTTCAAAGCGGATTTATTTGGGGCAAGGGCATTAGTGAAAGGGCTGAGTTCAGCCTCCAAGTGGGCACCGGGCAAGCTGAGATGTGGGCTTTCCTGGCTTTTACCAGGTGCCGGGTTCCCCCTGCCTCCCCTCGCAGAGTGGTCCGGTTCTTGATTTTATTTTATTTATTTTTTAAAAGATTTTATTTATTTGTTTGACAGAGAGAGAGAGGGAGGGGGAAAGAGAGGGCACAAGCAGGGGTTGCTGCAAAGGGAGAGGGAGACGCAGGTTCCCCGCTGAGCAGAGAGCCTGATGTGGGGCTCGATCCCAGGACCCTGGGATCACGAGCCCAAGGTAGATACTTAACCAGCTGAGCCACCCTGGTGCCCCAGGTTCTTGATTTTAGACAACAGAAATTAACTCTTAATTACTTCCATGGAAAGGAGCCTGGAAGATACTGGGGACTGCATGTTAGAACAGGGACAGGAACCAAGGTAGTGCCCACAGATCGATCAACAGGAAGACCCGCAGTGGGTTTTAACGGGAAGCACCTGTCTGGGATGCCACCATTACCACTGCCAGGAGTGAATCAGTCACCCCGTGGCTTTGCCTTGCTGCCTGCAGAGGGAGAGTCCACTGGCTGCGACCGGTCCCACAGGTACACATCCTACTTACAAAGGGACAGCAGGGAAGCGATCTAGTCCAGCTAATGCTGCATGGGTAGAGAGGGGGAGTTTCTTCTTGTGATTCCTCATGGAGAGGCAGAGGCTGTGTTGGAGAACATGGTCGTTAAAGAAGCAGACCCTAAGATCAGAGGGCCTGGATGTGAAGCCAACATCTGCCATTTGCTTGCTAAGTGGGCTTGGTAAAGTCACTTGAACTCTCTGTTTCTCCATTTCCTTGCTCATGAAATGGGGGCAAAATTAATCCTTAGCTTCAAGTATCCTTATGAAGTGAAATGGTTAGAGCCCTCATTTATAGGGCCAAATTTTTAGGGCCAAAAGTTGTTTAGCAACTTTTATTAGTGTCCTGCGGCTGCCATGACTGATTGCCACAAACCGGGTGGCTTAAAATAACAGCATTTATTTAGAAATTTCGGCTATACGTCTGACATCAACGTGTCAGCAGGGCTGCTCTCCCTCTGGACAATTCTGTCCCTTGCCTCTCCCAGCCTCTGGTTGATCCTGGCATTCCTTGGGCTGTGGCCACATCTGTCCAATATCTCCTTTTTTCCCCCACAGGACCTTCTCCTCTATTGTCTTTTGTCTGTAATGAGGTCACTTGTTATTCAATTGGGGGCTCACCCAGATAATCCAGGATGATCTCATTTTGAGATCCCAGTCTCATTACATCTGCAAATACCCTTTCTCCAAAAACAAGGTCACATTCACAGGTTCTGGGTGGACATATTTCTAGGAGGCCACCATTTGACCCACGACATGACTCTTTTTGCTTTTTCTCAAAAATTGCAAGAGGGGTTGGCTTCTAGAAAGGGATTTATTTATGTGCGGATAATCCCAGAGTGGGTGGCCGTTGGGAAGGGAGGGGGTTGCGTAACCCGAGTCCGTCCCCTGAATCTGTGCCATCAATAGAGTTTTGAGGAGAGTCCAGAAGGGAGTTTTTGGAGCTCATGTAAGAAAGGAATGAACACACAGAAATGACAGATCATTCCCAAAACATACTGTTTCCTGCCTTAAGACCTGAGCTGTCACCTGGTTAAGTAGCTGGGTGATTGAGAGCTTTTCAACCTTTGCTGAGATGACTGAAAGGCTTAAGGCTGGAACTTCGAAGATAAACTCCATGGTAAGACATCAGTGACCACAAGCCCTCCCGTGCTGCAGTAAACGTCACCTTCTTGCAAAGCCAGCCCTGTGTTCTGGAAAAATAGGACTCCCCTGGAAGAACTTGAAAGGGGGGAAGGAACAGTCCAAAGACCCCAACTGGTGGCAGAAGAGAGAGAATCTGAGATTTTTCAGCAAAAAGGCAGGGAGAGTGAGATGTGGCTGCCCTTGCTTTGTACCATCAAGGCCCCTTCTTCTTCTTGAAGGAGTCCAGAATATACCACTGTGATATAACAATTATTTTGAGCAGAAACCATTTGAGTACCTGAGATTTCTTATTGTCTAAAAGCAGAGCCTCCCAAAAGAACTCATTTGTTGCAAATCCCCTCCCCAGGAGTTCCCAGAGAATATTGACTCATCACCAGAGATTCGAAGTCTCCATCCCACACCAAACAGACATTGTCACAAAACCATCACATCTCCTGTCTGTTCTCCTAATAGCCCACTTACCGTTTCCAAAAGTCATTTGTTTTTCAGTAGGTGCCCTGAAACCCCAAATTCTAGCCACACCTTTGAGTCATTTTTCTATGAACTTCTGTGTATACGTGATGAATTCTGTCTTTTCTCTTGCAGATCTGTTTATTGTTAGTTTAATTTGCAAGTCCCCAGTCACTAACCTAAGAAGGTAGAGTAAAAGTTTTTCCTCCCGGTCACTTTCATACATAGTGCAACACAGTTCTGTCTTCAGGAGATGCTCTTGGTTGTTTCTCTCAGTGTCCGAGTGTGTGTGTGTGTGTGTGTGTGTGTTTTCTTTAAGACTATTATAAATTCTTACGGAATAATGAATCACATCTCTCACTGGGGCTGTCTCTTACACACACACACACACACACACACACACACACACACCCCACCCCACCCCCAAACAGACTCTGAGACAAGGATTTAAGTACAGGTTGTTTATTCGGGAGCCAATCCCACTAGGGAGGGGGGAATGAGACAGGGAAGAGAAGGAGGCCAGTTATGTATACTGCTGAACATCCTGTCACCAGGGACAACTGGGTCTCAATCCTGCTGGGACTTTCAGAAAACTGGGTAGGACATCCCTCAGATTAAGCCGCCCAGGGGATGAGGAAGCTGGGAGTTCATCCTCCGGCTCACGTTCATTGTTGGCTGAGGGCTGTTCTTGCCTGGATCCGCTTCCCAGCACTTAGAGACCCGCATGTGTGCCAGGAGAGAAAGCTCTCTGGCAGAGCCCAGGGGCTTGCAGAAGACCCCCCCAGACATATAGGGACCGTAAGAGCCTGCAGGCTGTGGGTGGGGCACCATGCTCATGACTGCGCGCTTTGCAGTTAGAAAGTCCTGGATCGAAATCCTGGTCAGCTAACTATGAGATTCTAGCAAGTTCCTTATCAATCTGAACCTCATTTTCTTCCTTTGTGAATTGAGGATAATAATATCTACCTCACAAGGCTTTGATTCAACATGAAACACGTATATGAAATGTTTGGCCTATGTCTGGGGTGAGGGAAGCACCCGTGGCCAGGAACTCCTTTGTGCCATCATAAGATGAACGCAGCTTATACTGACACTGTAGATCTCATTTGAATGCACCCTGAAATTCCAGAGAACCCTGGCGGAAGACATTATGTGGTGCGCACATGTTGGTACGTCATCATTTACACACGAGTCCTGGAATAACTACATTCTTGGGCATTAGTTTGGGGGTCAGTACGAACATGGTGTTCTGCAGTTCAGCTCAATTCAGATGTTATCCCCCTGGAGTTAGCATCAAACCCCACAGGTGAAGAGGTCAGTCCCACAAGCCTGTCGCCCACTTGAGATGCCAAGTTGCAAGTAGTGGGTCCCCAGGGTACCCACATTTCTGTCGAACTGGGCTACACATTCGGAGGGTCCATGATCCTCTCCTCAGATTCAATAATTTGCTATAATGGCTCACAGAACTCAGGGAAACACTTACCTTCATTTATCAGTTTGTTATAAAGAAAGGATATGGTAAAGATACAGAGGAACAGCTACATGAAAAGTTAGAAAGGGTGAGGTCTGCAAGGGTCCTGAGTGCGGGAGCCTCTGTCACCATGGAGGGAGGGTGTGCCTTCTGGCATGGGGATGTGTTCACCACCCGCAAGCTCTCCAGCTCCATACCTCAGGAATATGTGGAGGCTTCATCATGGGAGCATGACCAATTGTTAATTCAGTCTCTAGCCCCTCTCCCCTCCTTAGAGGATGGGGGATGAAGCTGAAAGTTCTAAGCTTCTAATCATGGCTTGGACTTTCTGGTGACCAGCCCCCAATCTAGGAGCCCACCAAGAGTTGTCTCATTATAATAAAAGACACTCCTATCACTTCTGAAATTCCAAGGAATTCAGGAGCTCTGTGGCAAGAATTGGAGCTAGAGACCAAATACAAGAACAAAACACGCTTCTAGCACCTTTATCATCTAGGAAATTACAAACTTTTGAGGCGCTCTGGCCAGGAGCCAAGGATGAAGACCAAAATATGTATCTTTTATGTATCGGAGTATCACAGGGAGTATGGCACGTACATAGCCCCTTCCCTTTCTGGGTCCTGGTCTGCAACAAGTTAAGACAAAGCAAGGAGGTATTCAGCTATTCAGAGGGTTTAAAAGGCCAAGGAGAATGAAAGAGGAACCACAGAGGGGACCGTCTGTGTGGCCATCTGAGGCTGCCCCTCAGTGTGGACTGACGGTTACCATGGAGGCAGAGCCTGAATCATCCTGTGGCTGCTCTGAGTGTTTGTGCTGCTCTAAGTCAGGCTGTTTGGGAAAAGGATTGTATCTTCCCACCCTTCTAAATCTTAAAAGCCAAAGAGAAGGGCTACTTGCAAAAGCCTTCCTAAACAGGGCTAGCCTCAAGCATGGATATAGGTTTTAATCCTAACTTAATCCTGCATCACTAAGGTTTCTGCTGGCCGTGAAGGTCTTCAAATATATTATTCTTGGAATCCCAGTCTCCTTCAGGAGTCCTGATACTAGTTGTTTTAGCCCAGATTTTTTAGAAAACAGAGCCTGAGGCAGATGATTATATGCTGATCTTTCATGGGGAAGTGCAATCCCAGGGCAGCTGGGGAGGGGGGGGGGGCACGGTAAGGAACAAATGGCAGCAGATAGGAGAAGGTGTGTGCCTAGGTGGCTAGAGGGGAAACCAATTGCTCTGTCTCCGGTCATCATCCTCAGATAGACCGTGTGAACATCTCAGGTCAGTGTGCTCGTGGGGAAGGACAGGGAAGAACTTACTCTTCAGCTCCTGTCTCCCACTGGTCAAAGGGTTGCTCCATGGAGTGTTAATCCCCCCAACATACACACTTCCTGGGGTTGCACATGTGGGGGTGTGGGGGCATGGCATCTCAGCCACAACAGCAATACCCCAGGGCAGGAGGGCAGAAGAGGGCCCTGTGAGCATGAGGAGGGAGCTTATCTAGGTCATGCTGCATTGGTGGTGAAGACTGTCCTTGAACAGGCTCTGATCCTCTGAACGTTTTTTTGACGAGGCTCTGTCCTTGGGCATGTCCTCAAATGCCCAATTTTAGCAAGAATCCTGCTAAGTCAGTTTTGCCAGAATCCATCATCCGTTCCCCACTCCAGGTGATACCTGATCACTGCCTACCTTCAGCCAGAATCTTGTTAGGTCAGTTTACCAAAGAATTACCTTGCCCTCTTAGTAATTTTCCATCCTCTGGTGCCCCCCTTACCCTGCTCCTTGGCTATAAATCCCCATTTTTCTTGATGTATTTGAAGGTAGCCCACCCTCCCTTACTGCAAAGCCCCAGTGTAGCAGTACCTTTGGATAAAGTCTTTCTTAGCACCTTTAACAAGTGATGGAATAAGTTATTCTTTAACAGTAGCCAACCGCACAGAAGTGGTTGTCAAAGTCCAAGCGAAGTGCCCGATGGACTAGCTTAGGATCCATTGCTGTAGGAAAGAACAGGCTCTGGGTAAGAAATTAAAACCAATATTTGTTGAGCATCTTTCAGAAAGGAGATCTGAACGCCAAGAGTTCTAATTAGAGAAGTCTAGATCACTCAGCTGGTAACTACCAGAGCCCGACTCTGAACCCAGTTAGACTAGTTCCACACCCTGCCATCTTACCTGTTGCATTTAACAGACACAAAAGAACATTATAGCATGCAGAAGTATACACGGGCTCCATCTCTTATCAACCATGTGATCTAGGGCATCTCTGTGGCCTTGGTTTGTTCATCTGTACCATGAAGGGGGCATTCATTGAGATTTTATGGGAATAAATATTTTGAAAGAAATCACTGAAAGCGTTCTCTCCATGCCCAGCTCCACACAGACACACACTCAATTGTCTGTGTTATTATTATCAAATAACTTTGGAGTGCTTTTTACCTGAAATGGTGCTTACTGAACACAATATACTTTTTTTTTTTTTGGTACAAAGAATCACAATTAGCTGCTTTCAAGTTTTAATTTTGGCCACCTTTACGTCCCCAAAGTATGTAGCACATGCATAGAATATGGTGTGTTGGAAGGATTAGTGATTGAGCGTGCGGTGACCCCATCTACTTTCTGTGAAATCCAAATTGAGTGAGCTGACACACCACGGGGACAGAAGAGAGCTGTTTGGATAATTGCTGATCATTCATGAGGATAAAATAAACCTTTGCAGGAGACCTCATCCTCGTATGAGATTATTATAATGCTTAAGCAAAATCTCTGCCTTTAAAAATGTCTTATAAATTTAGTTTGAACGCTTGTATTAGGTTTAATATCATCTTATTTTTCTGTTTTATGAATCATGTCAGTTTTTCTCTGGAGCTTGAAAGAAACGCTATCCATTAACAGAAGGGAAAGTCATTAAATGACTCATCCTGTCACACCAGCGGGAGATGTTCACCCCAGGTTTGTTTTATGTGCTCATTTGGGTGTGGGATACAGAGATACTAATCCCACAGCTGACCCTCAGCCCTGCTCCTTTTGAAACCCTCCTGAGGCTATTTCCACAGTGTTCCTTGTCGTCACACACATCACACTCCTTCGGCTTTGGTAGGTGATTTTTGCATGGCCACACATCAATGGTTCATTGATCGACTGAGTAGGGAAAGGAAGAGTTCCCCAAAAGTAAATTGTTCAACTAAATGGGGCTTATCCTTAGCAAACAACACATTTAAAAATTTTAATCATATTTGAAAGAAATGCTTCTAGGAGGTATGTGTCCCAGTCAGAAATTATTTGGTAGTAAGTCACCAAAACCTGCTCAGACTAGGTTAAGCAGAATGGGGGAGTTATGGAACAGATACAGGGGCCTCTCATGGAATTCAGGGCAAAAATGGCCAAGGTTTCCTGAGGGGCAGGTAAATTAACACTGCCTCACTGGTCCAACTCAGACTCTTGGGGACCACTTAACTGCTGATCTCTGATTCTCAATTAACAAACTCTAATGGACATGTCCTGATCAAGGAGGTGGGGGGCTGGGTTTGGGGACCAGCTCTGGCTCCAAACCACACTGTCACATTAAACATTTGTTAGTATCTCTTAGCCAAAGAAAAGCATCACTCCCCTCTACCCCTGAGAAGTATTAGAAAATAGATTAGAGCATTATTGATTGTCACAGAGACTTGGAGAAGAGATACGATGGACATTCAGTGAGCAGGAGTCAGGGGTGCTTGACGTCCTCCAGAGTATGCACCGGCCCTTCAAGTGAAGAATTGTTCTCACTTTGCACCACTCCCTCCCTCAAGCCGCCAGATGCCAGTGGTATCCTGAGAGACAAGGGATTCCTGTGAATGTTGATTTTGTTTCCTCAAAATGAATGGCTTTAGCTCGTGTGTCCATTACAGTTTTTTAATTCTGTGACCTAACCACAGCAGTATGACACGTTAGTACAGAGAGTCCCTCTGGTAATGATTTGTGCTGTTAGACACACATTCCGATCATCCCCATTCTGAGCACACAGAAAGGGGAGTGCCTGTGACCAGTGCTGGCCCATGAGCTGTGAGCCAGAATGTATGTCACTTCCAAGGTGAACAATTAGTTGTCGACGAATTATCCATGAAGGTGCTCTTTTCCCTTTGCCGTGGCAGCAGACTTTGTAATCGATGGTGGCTGCTCTATGAGCCAAGGGTCCCAAAGTGAAGATAGTCCTGATTCAGCATAAATTCACCTGCCTACTGATGATGGACAGGAGTATGAGTGAAAAATAGACCTCATTATTTCAAGTCATTGAGATTTGGGGAAATGTTTGTTACTGCAGCAAACGCAGCCAATCCTGACTGATATAGGCTCTCAGAATTGCTATGTGCCAGGAATTCTTCTTAAGTACTTTACAAATATTAACTCACTTGATGCTTACAATAACCCTGTAAGTAGCTGCTGCCATTATCCTCATTTCATAGATGAGAAAAGTGAGTTGCAGGTTGAATAACGTTTGCAGGTGGCAGTAGGTGACAGTGCTGGTATTCAAACCCAGGCAGCTGGGCTCCAGAGTCCTATCTTAACTACAGTGCTATACTGCCTCTCATGTCTTATGTAGCAGTTGCCCCTACCCTAAATGACGTTAAACTAAAGTGTTTCAGCTATCTGACGTCCGCTTTCAATATTTTTAAAATTATATTCTTTATTCCTGTTATCTGTCACTTTTTTGCCATTGCCAACGTACGTGCCTCTAGCAATAGCCAGTCCCCCCCTTCTAATATGCTGTTTCTAATCCATTATGGACTAGGAAACCAGATAATTAAGCTCGTAACATATGTTATAATTGTGACTAATTGAGTCTGGCCACCTTGAGAGTCAGCATCGCTCTGTTCCGCACCTACTTGCCTTGCTCACTCTCTTGTAATTGTGTGATTGGTGGCTCTTGTGTCTGTCCCCCCTCTGAACAGCATGCTTTTTCGAGGGAAGTTAATGAGCTTAATTCACCTTTGTGTCTTTCTGTTCCCCTTCCCCCAGCACCTAACACAATGCTTTGCATATGTTAGGTAACTAATAAATACCTGCTAAGACTATTAAGTAATTAGGTTCTGAGTAATGGCCTAAGAGCTTGCCTATAAGTTAATTAGATGAGCTTTGCTACTAGCCTTTGGGACATCCATTTTAGCTGTCCAGAGGCCTTTGGGACTTTTTTGTGTCTTGGATACTTAAGATTATGGGACAGAGAGATCAATGAATTCCTTCATTTAGTCCCCCAGTAGATATTTGTTGAGTTTATACCACAATATTAAAAATACCAGCAGCTTATACTTCCTGAATATTTACCATGTGCCAGGGAAATGTTTGAAACACCTTATAAGTATTAATTCATTCAGACGCACAACAGCCCAGTAAGGTAGGCGCTATTATCATCATCCCATTTGCTAGCTGAGGAAACTGAGGCACAAAGAGCAATTTTCTCATGGCCGCATAGCCAGTAGGAAGTGGAATTAGCCTGGTTGGGTGCTAGGTAGATACAGATGGACAAAACAGGGAAGGTGCCTGTCCTTACCAGGTTGGCATTCTAGTGGGAAAGCCAGGAAATAAATAAATAAATAAATAAATCCATAAAATATTTGCAGGTTGTAATAAGTGTTCTAAAAGGCATAAACAGAGTGCCATAATTGCAAACAAAGCGGTGACATAGGACTGTGATCCAGGAGGGCTTCTGTGATGAAAGATATTAGTTTGTCTATTACTGCATAAAAGAGTACCCCAGACTTCATGCTTAAAGTAATAAACATGTATTATCCCACACTTTCCTTGGGTCAGGAATTTGCGAATGGCTTAGTTGGGTGGTTCCAGCTCAGTTTCTCACGAGGTTATAGTCAAGATGGCAGCTGGGCTGCAATCATCCAAAGCCTTGACGGGGTCTGATGGACGTGCTTCTGAGACAGGGCACCATGTGAGACACAGCTCCCTCAGACAAGCAGGAGAGAAGTCAGTGAGGGAGTTGTGGTCGCTGGTTACAAGGCTCTCCCCATGTCTGATGCGAGAACTTGAAATCCAAAGAGCAGCATCCAGATTGGAAGATCACAAACAGGCTAAAATCCCACGAGCACAAGCCAGACCCTCACAAGCACAGGCTGAAACCTGTGTTCATTCCCGGTGATGACGGAACCCTCCAGTAGCCAGGGCCCTTCAAGACAGGTCTGAGCACACACACCCGGCCTGGCTCCTGCTTCACGCCAACAAGATGAGCCAGAAGACAGGCAACAAAATGTATATGGTACAAAATTGCTGCTGCCTACCTTCCACCCCCCTAAGTCTCTTAAGAATCCCTATTTGGAAATACACAGGAAAGGGAATGCATTAGTTCACCAGAGCAAGTTGACACATTGCAAAGCTGTCCCACCATCCTGCTCTCTCCCGTGGCTGTTAGAGGGTCTCTTGACAGGAGGTCTCTGTCCCTCACTGCAAAGGCCTCTCATTAGAGATGCTTGAGTGTCCTCGCATCATGGCAGCTGGCTGTCCCCAAAGCGAGTGATCCAGAGAAAGAGCAAGGAGAAACCTGCAACATCATCTATGCCCTGGTCTTGGAAGTCCCATGTCACTTCTGCCATATTCTATTCATAGGTGGGTAACTTATGGGATCAGGACACACTCAAAGGAGGGATAATGAGGCTTCACCTTCTGCAGAAAGCAGTGTCAAAGAATTTGTGGGCATATTTTAAAAGGTAGCAGCTCAACCAGCACAGAGTGTTTTGGGCAGAGATGACAGCCAGAAGCCCTGAAGAGCTTGACGTGAGCACGACCCCTCCTGAAGGTCACTGTGGCCAAAGCTTCAAGGGCAAGCCCTAGGGAAGAGCTGCCTAACCTGTGACCAGGCCTTCTCAATCATGAGGCAGAGTTAATATTTTATACTAAGTGCCATGACTGGAAGTCATGGTGAGGTCTTAAGAAAGGTGTCTGATTTACCTTTTTGAAGTACTGCTGGGTCCACTCTGTGAGGAGGACGCTGAGTCAAAGCAGGAGCCCTCAGGAGCATTGAAACACCAGGTCTGTTCTTGTCCTGGCTCTGCCATTGATTGGATTGGTTCACTTCGTAAGCTTTCTGGACCTCACTTTCCTCCTCTGTAAAACGAAGTGACAATTCCCTGTCCTTCTCCCAGCACGAGGGCAGGACACATGGAGAGAATGTGCATGGAGACGCCTCATAACCGCGAAGTACTCTGCGTCGGGGGGATGGTGGCCATCTGCTCTGGGTCACCGCCACTGCCAGGTGCAGGGATTTTAACTCCAGAAGAACACAATGGTCATGAGGAGACTATGTTAGCTTCACCATTTGTACAATTGCTACTCAGTATTTTAACAGAGTTGATACCCACTGTGATGGTTAATTTTATGTGTCAGTTTGGCTGGGTGATGAGCGCCCAGATATCTGGTTAAACATGACTCTGGGTGTGTCCGTGGAGGTGTTTCTGGGTCAGATGTGGTAAACTGAGTAAAGCAGATGGCCCTCCCCAGTGTGAGTGGCCCTCATCCAATCTGTAGAGGGTCTGAACCAAACAAAAGGGGAGAATTCTCTCTCTACCTGACTGCTGAGCTGTGATGTCAATCATTTCCTGTCCTCAGACTGACACTAACCCCATCGGATTCAGTCTAGAACAGTACCACCGGTTTTCCCGTGTCCCCAGCGTGCAGATGGCAGATGACGGGACATCTGAGCCTCTGTAGTCATGGGAGCCAATTCTGTTTCCCTGGAGAACCTTGCCTAGTCCACCCAGCCAAGTAGTGAACTAACTAAAGACCATTACATTGTGTGCAGTGGTTCCGAGGTCATGGCACCATCTCTGCAACCAGGACTCCCACCACCCTGGCCACATGGCATCCGCTGTCTTTGTTCAGTGTCCTAGAAGCAGAACCTAAGATGGGGGAGTTTGGTGCAAGTGACACAGAGAGGGGGTACTCTCAAAAGACCCCGTGGGGAAGCGAGAGAAGATGATAAAGCAGGAGAAGGAACAGACACACGTGGGTTCAGAAGCCTGGGCTGTGCATGGTCCCACGGGCAGCTCCGGAGCAGGAACTGTACCTTGTTGGCCTGCCCAGAGGTGCACAGGCCTGGCTGGTATACAGCATCCTTGCCACTCAAGGAACAAGTCACCCAAGACATAGTGTTTTCAATCAGTGGTAATCTGTCTGAACACCCATGTTCACAGCAGCATTATTTGCCCCAGCCAGAAGGTGGAAGCCACCCAAGTGTCCATTGATGGGTGAATGGATGAGCAAAATGTGGTCTGCATGTACCGTGGAATATTTTTCAGCCTTAAAAAAGAAGTTCCTCACAACATGGAGGAATTTTGAAGATGTTATGCTAAGGAAAGGAAGTCAGACACACAAAAAAAACAAGTACTGCCTGACTCTACCCGGAGTAATGGAATTCATAGAGACAGAAATTTAGAATGGTGGTTGCCAGGGCTGGGGGAGGGGAGAATGGAGAGTTGTTTCCTGGGTACAAAGTCTAAGTTTTGCAAGATGAAAAAGTCCCGAAGATTTGTTGCATAGCAAAGTGGATTATACTTAACTCTACTGAACCGTATACTTAAAAATGGTTAAAATGGTAAATTTTATATTATGTGTTCTTTACCATGATTAAAAATAAATTCTAAAATAACAGTGAGCATTTATTAACGGTCACTGTGTCTCTAGGTCACACATGTGGGAGTGGCTTGGCTGGGTTGGGCTGTTCTGACTTAGGGGCTGTCATGAGGTTTCGGGGAGAGGGCAGCTGGGGCTTAGGTCCTATAGAAGCTTCCTTCCTCACATGTCTGGTCCTTTGTCAGAGAACACTTGAAGGGCCAAAGCTCCTTCGCAGTGGTCTCTCCAGACAGACTGTCCGGTGTGGTGGCTTCAGGGTTGCTGGACCTCTTACATGAAGCCTCAAGACTACAGTGGTGCACATTCTAAGACAGAGAGACAGAAACAGGGGCCCAGACCCGAGCTATGTCTTTTCTTATCTAACATCGAAGGGTGCACATCTTCGGGCTTCCATAACAAAGTACCACAAACTGGGTCACTGAAAATGACAGAAATTGGTTCTGTCACAGTTCTAGAGGCTAGAAGTCCAGAATCAAGGTGTTGGGCCATGCTTCTTTGGAAGGCACTAGAAAAGATTCCTTTCTAGCCTCTTCCTTCCTAGCTTCTGGTGTTGCCCACAGTCTATGGTGTTCCTTAATTTGTAGACACATCACACCAATCTCTGCCTTAATCATTCATGGCACTCTCCCTGTGTGTGTCTCTGTGTGGCTGAGTCTCTGTCTCTCCTTGTAAGGACACCAGTCATTGGACTTAAGGCTCACCCTAATCAAGTATGACCTCATCATACCTTGATTACATCTGCAAGGACCCTAATTCCAAATAACGTCATACTGGGGACTACTAAGGTTGGGACTTAGACATAGATTTTTGGGGAATACAGTTGAACCCAGAGCAGAAGGCACACAGCATCACTTCCGCCTCATCCTGCTTCCTAGAAGTAAGTCATTAAAGACATCTTCAGTGGGGAGAAGAATTTGGAATCTCCATTTGGATAGGAGGAATGGCAAAGAACTTGTGGGAAATGTGTCATCTGCCAGGAATCTCTGGGTCTGTGTCTCTGCCATGGGCCAGGCTTTAGGGTGGGTGCAGGTCTGTACCAGCTGCCTGGTGGGCACTCTGGTCTGGAAATGTGGGCCTGGGAGCAGCACCAAGAGCACCTGCTACAGAGACGTGACCACCAGCCCTTTGCAGACTGCACCTCCCCTTAAATGATGTGCTACGGCAAACTCTTCTTCCATTATAAAAGTGGGACAGCCGTTGAAGTGAAAGAACGTTTTCAAATTCTATTCAGACACTCAAATAATAATACTCTCCCTAGGAAAGCATTTTGAATGGGTTGGATACTATTTCGAGGACTTTTTAGATATTAGCAGATTTAATCCTTACCACCATGGGAGGTCAGTGCCACTATTATTCTCGTTTTACAGATGGGGAGACTGAGGTCCAAAGAGGCTAAATAGCTCATCCAAGTTCACATGGTTGTTAAGTGGTGGACTGAACTTGGGAGTTCAGCATCTGGATCCGTAACCTCTGCTCTTAGCCACACTACCATACCACTGTTCTTTAATAGAATCCAGTGAAAACGCAATAGAGCAAAACAAACGATCTTCTAAACATAATCATTTGGATTTATAATTGAGTTTAAGCATAATTCCAAGATATCAAAGACCAAACAGGTCTACGACTCCCCTTCCCGAGAAACTCCACGCACTCAGGCATGATCCCAGCATAAGCACTTCTTCCAGAAGAAAGAACCCCGATCGGTCAATCCCAAGGCCGTGCAGGCTGAGGCAGAGGTGTTTTGGAAGAGCACATCTGATTGAGGCTCCAAATTCCAGCATTAGGAAGCCCCTCAGCTGTAACTAATCTGCAACGGAGATGTGATGTGGGAGGTGGGTATTTTGCAAGCAGACCCTGTCTCCTGGTAGTCAGATGAGGTAAATCAACTGATTTCCCCAATGAGATATGTTTTCTGTTGGGCTTGTGCTTTCAATTATCCAGATGAAGAAAAATTCCATTTTTTTGGCTCTTTACCAGATCTTGATATTCTTGCTCATTTCCTAGCTCCCGGACACTTCCTCTTCCCGAGCTACTTGGAACTAGAGATTCTGATATTTCTGCTTAGTGGACTCTGTGTGTGTGTGTGTGTGTGTGTGTGTGTGTGTCTATGTCTATGGAGTGGGGCAGGCAGGGCTGGTACAGCACTCGAAGCAGTCATGGACTACCAGATAAAATGCCCTTGCTCTGATAGGTTTGCTTCATACCATCAAACTGCATCTCTCAACAATCCAGCAGCCTCCAGCTGATGGATTTGCAGAAGTGCTCAAGGATAATTGGCACTTTAATGGGAAAATGCCATGTTCCCAAGTGTCAGAAGAGCAGTAAGATACCCCAAGGGCCATTAACAAAGTTCTTGGGTAATTAAAGTTGCTCACCCATCAGTCTTGGTCTCGGAACTGATCCCATGCTTGCAGCAGGGCTTCTGGGGGCGCCCCATTCTCACAGACAACTAAATTGGAACGCTAATGATCCAATGGCTCTACCCGTCCAAACACACGCGTGCGGGAGGCACCGAGGAGCAGCTGTAGCCCTGTCTGTCGCTGCCTTTCTTCTGTCTTGTCTTTGGCCAGGGTTGAGCTCAGGTGAGAACTTTGAGAGCTGCGGGTGATAGAAGGAGTACTCCTCTCTAAGCCTTCTTGAATCAACTTACTGAAGCCACATTTCAAAAGGGAATTTGGGTCTAAAGCAGCCTCCATTTTCTGAGGCTTTCCAGATGCCAGGTACAGTGCGTATGGTGGGCCTTGGCTTGGTGAGGAGAGCTGAGGCAACAGTTGCATCTCCATTCATGCCCTTGGCTGGGCACTCTGGTGTCCACGCCATTGCATATGCTGCTCCTTGATAATGCTGAATGATCATTTGTTACGCATGCAAGCATTACCTCACTCCACCACCCATACAGCGGTCATCACCCATATGGATGAGGAAGTGAAAGTTGAGACGGGGAAAGTGGCTTGTCCAAGGCCACACAGGAGTTGGAAATCAGGTTCAAGCTGATTTCAAGAGCCCAAGGTTTTCACCACCACACTATCCTTCTCTCATTCACTTTTCAAAATCTGCAGGTGACTCATGTCTGTTCTTGTTGTAGAAGTATACCCTCCTAGGAAAGGATTTTTAATTCTCACTTTGCCCAGAGGTTCTTCCCACCACTCTCTTGGGAGTGCGGAATAGGGTTCAGGTTAAAGCATGAAGATAGACTGAGGGCTTTGAGAAGAGGCTCATGTCTTAGTCCAGTCAGGCGGCTAAAACAATAACACCATAGACCAGACATTCATTTCTCACAGTTCCAGAGACTGGGCAGTCCAAGATCAGGGCGCTGGCAGATTGACTGTCTGGCGAGGGCCTGTTTCCTGAGTGATGCCTGGCTTCTCACGGGGTCCTCACATGGCGGAAGGGGTGAGGGAACTCCCTGAGGTCTTTTTTACAAGGGCACTAGTCCCATTCACGAGGGTTCCATCTTCATGTCCTAATCACATCCCACAGGCCCCACTTCCTGGTCCCATCATATTGGGGGTTAGCATTTCAACATGTGAATTTGGGCTGGGGGAGACACAAAAGCTCAGTCCATAACAGCCAGCAGGGACAGTCTCCAGTAAGAGAGATGTCACTGTGAGAGTTCTGACAGGAAGCACATGACTCTCTCCAACAGGGTAGGATGTGGGCTGTTTCATAAAGGAACTCTATAAAGCTGAAGGAATGGAGGGTTGAAGTGGATCAGGAAGGGGTGGGAGAAAATTCCAAGTCTGGCCGAAGTCAAAGCTATTACCTCCTGTAGATATGAAGGGAAATGGGACCATCGTTTCAGATCTCCAGGGAAGGTGGTGCATGGAGATGGCTGCCTGATAGGAGCTACCGCCTTCAGCAGAGGGACAGAGCCAAGACCCTGTGAACTGGCAAAGAGAACAAGGGATAAACCCCAACCTCATCCCCTTTGCATCTTGTGTTCTACTGCCAGTGCCTGCCATTGACCAAACCCAACCCAAATCCAAAGGGCACAGGAGCCCCATTCACAGGGGTGTTCTACATGGGGACAGCCCCCCCCACCCCCGCCAGGCACACAGCTGGTGGGCCAAGATGGAGCTGGAGTGGGAAACAAAGAGACCCAACAGAACAGAGGGACAAAACGGAGGCATGTAACAGGACACAGAATGGGATGAACTTGATTCCTCAGAGCTTACTGCTGGGGAAAATTCTTATTCCCCTACTTGTGTTTTGGTTGGTTGGTTGGCTGTTTGTTTGTTGTTATTGTTTTCAATGAGAAGAACCTTGGCTTCCTTCTCTCGCTTCATTTATTCATTAGAAGAGAAAGAATTAATTGAATGGCCAGCTTACAACAGACCAGGCATGATAGCCCAGCCCCTTCCCTATCTATCCCCCGTGGGACCTGCCTGCGTACAGAAAGTATGTATTCAGGTCTGCTGTCAGGCAGGTGGTTATCTTAGCAAGAAATCCCTCCCCCTAAGGAGAAAGGCCAATGATTTTCCAGTGTTACCTGAGACTGGCTGGGTAGATACATCAGATTCTAGGATGCAGTATTAGTGAGTCATTTGGCCAGATCTAAATACATCTCTGATCTGGCTTTATCAGAAATAAAACTGGTATTTTAATCTTTACTTGCCTTATATGTTTGTCATTACTCAGTTTCCAACCTAAAGTGGAAAAGAAAAAGCTATATTTATCTAACCTCAAAATTAGCAACTGGAGGGATGCCTGGGTGGCTCAGTCAGATGAACATCTGCCTTCAGCTCCTATCATGATCCCAGAGTCCTAGGATCAGGCCCGGATTCAGGCTCCCTGCTCAGCAGGGAGCTTGCTTCTCCCTCTGCCACTCCCCTTGCTTGTGCTTTCTCTCTCTCTCTCTTTCTCAAATAAATAAAGATAAAATCTTTTTTAAAAAGTTAGCAACTGGGGCTCAAAGTTGAAGACAAAGAAGTGTCAAGAGGTACCAAACAGACACATCTCCGGGGTTCGTTAAGAAGCAGATGACCTGGTCTGCCACCCGGCAGCAGTGCCCGTCCTGTGCCTCCTCCCCCTGCATCCGCCTGAGGTCTTTGGAGGTGTCCCTTACTGGTGGGTACCTAGAAGGTAGCGTTGCTGCATCTCCCATCCCTCCCCGTGGAGGACGGAAGGGTGTGCTTCATCCCTGAAGCCAAGTCAGGGGAGTTACAAAAGGATCGCCACAGAATTGGGCAGGTGGTGAAGAATCAGAGAGAGATGGGAACGAGGAAAGTCCACAGTGCAGCCGTGGGTCATGTAGATGCCAAAAATTGTGGCTCCACCTGGGCCATTTTGCCACTAACCTACCCAAGGAACGACTCCAGCACCACGGACAGGCGTCAGAGGGGGAGGGGCTGGCGGTGTTCTGGTTATGACCTATTGCTCTGAAATAAACCACCCCAAAACTTTGGGCTTCACACAGCAACCACTTTATTCTCTGTCATGATTTTGTGGGTCAGGAATTCAGGCGGGACTCCGCTGAGACTTCGTCTGCTCCATGTGGCACTGACTGTGGTCTCTCGGTGGCACGCAGTAGGTGAACGGGCTGGTCCGCTGACTTGTTGGGACAGCTGGATAACCGGACTCTGACCACTGCTCTAAGCATCTCTCTGTTGCCTGGCCAGGCAATCTCAGAGTAGACTTCTCACGTGGCAGCTGTGGGCTCCCAGAGAATGTTCCAAGAGACCCTGGTGGCAGCTGCGAGGTTTCTTATGACTGAGCATGAGAAGTCCCAGCATGTCCCTTCTATTATGTTCTATCAGCCCAGGTTGAAGGGGAGAGGAAAGAGATCCCTCCTCTGCAGGGAAGTTGTAGCGAAGACTCGGCAGCCATCTTTATGTACCCTGGAGGCGTTTGCACATGTCTAGCCAGAAGGCCTGTCTCAGGTCAGGGAAATGCGGGTGGGGAGGCTGCTCTCTCAGGGCCTCCTGTATAACTCAGTTATCTGCCTCAGGAGAAAGCCTGTATTGGCTGCCAGCCCAGGAGAAGGCACTGCCAAAGAAGTCGAGAGAGCCTTAAAGAGAAATGAGAGCACCAGTTTAGAGACGTTCGTCCCTTCTTCCCCCGTATGCCTCCCAACCCTTGCCACGCCAGAGGAGGGAGGCTAAGAGATGGGGGGAGCGAGCCAAAGGAGAGACCATGCCCCCGGCCCTCGTAGGACCCCCTGGGTCAAAGCGACGGGTGCCTGGGGCTGGGAAGGGAGAGTTCGCTTGGAGAGGAGGTGGGAACGTGAAGCTAGCCTGGGCTGGACTTTCAAAACCTGAAAATGCCTAGACATGGAAGGGAAGTGTTGAACTTTCATTAAGTGAGATTAGACATCGCACAGTTGAAGGTGGCAACTGGAGAAAAGAACACAATTGTTTGTCCCCTTACCGGATCCAGACTGTTCTGGGGAACTGCTAACATTTGCTTCATACCACATGGGCATTAGGCAGCTAGCCAGAGATGGGTTTGTAAGACCGGACGGGGCTTTCTGAAAAGAGTACAGGACTTACAGCTCTCCCACAGGAGCCACGGTGGGGACACCACCTCTGCTGAGAGGGAGCAGGGACACGGGGGAGGTGAGCTTAGACCCAGAGCAAGGAAGAGGGGCTGGGGAGGGAGAGACGCTGCGGGCCAGGGGACAGCACAGACAGAGGAAGGACTCCTCTGGAGACGATGCCTGCGGCTGGCTGCTTGGCGGGGAGAAGGGAAGGGCATCATATTCTGCATCGTCTCCTGGACTTTGGGCGTGCTTCAGATGGGCCGTGAGCAGAATGTGGCCTTCTGGGGAGGGACTTGGCTGCCCCTTCCTGCGCTGCTGGCATTGCTGGGCACTTACGTGTAACACCAAACGAGCATAGATACCGGCTGTGGGTTTCCGGGCGGCTCAGGGGAGCAGCCCTCACTTAAGAAAAGAGATGAGTGCGGAGAATGAGTACTAAGGGTGCTAATAACTGGGTCGGTCAGGGTTGTGACAGGACACAGATGGCGCGCTCCTTGTGGATCATTTGAGGGGTATTTAGTCAAGGGACTATTTATAAAGCGGTGGGTGGGCGTAGGAACTCCGCAGGGGATAATGCGCCCTCCAGGGGGCAGTAACAGGGAACTAGGACCTCGCAGAACATTGGAGCCAGGTGCAGTCGCGCCGCCCTGGAGGTGGCAAGGGCTTCCTGGCATGAGCTGGGAGCTTTAAAAGATGCTACCAACCGAAGACAACTCCAGAGAGGGGAAGGGGGGAATGAATTAATAACACCCACCCGGAAGCTGGAGGACAAGGAAG
The DNA here is from genome assembly GCF_023065955.2 of Ursus arctos. Classification (NCBI taxonomy): domain Eukaryota; kingdom Metazoa; phylum Chordata; class Mammalia; order Carnivora; family Ursidae; genus Ursus; species Ursus arctos. The sequence continues at coordinate 52,200,161 of NW_026622808.1, read as the reverse complement.
TCAGTCTCCGGGGGCACAGAGCAGGGGAGGGTACTTGGTGGACAGTAGATTGAGGGCAGAAAATGGAAAATATCCAGCACAGTGACAATAAAATACAGTATCAATGATAGTGGCCAGATACTCATTAAATTCCAAATCTAGGACTGATTTAATCCTCATGATGTTATCGGGACAAGTTTCTATGAATATGGCCCAGAGCACAGATGATGAAAACAGGTCTCAGAGAGATTGAATAAGCTGCTCAGTGTCACACAGCTACAGGGGGGTAGAATTGGACCCAAACCAAAGCCTGTGCCCCGGACCCTGAGCCATACTGCTTCTTCTATGTAGGGAAGCAGGGATTCCCAGGCTTTAGGATGTAGCATAAGCCCCAGGACTCCTCTCTAGGATCTAACATCAGATCCTAAGAGGAGAAGAAGTGGAAGTGGAAGCAGTTGCCTCTCCCCAAATTCCCTGGACTCCCAAAGAGTCAGTCAATGAAAGGGTAGGATACACAGGGTGTGAGTGTGCGGAAGTGGCTGGTGTGAAAGGGAAATACTTTTTAAAAGTCAAAATCATGACTCTTATGCTTGTAAGTAATGAGCACAAGTCAAAGATTTTATTTAACTCATTCATTAATGAAAAAAATAGTTAAGTATTTCAACCAATACAAAGAAGAATGAAAAAAAGCAAATATGTAGGTAGTCAGAAATGCTGACATGGGTTTTTGTTAATAGATGCAACACCATCCTCTTCTAAGTGGGAGACGGGGGCAGGAGGGGGGATCAATTGCATCTCCACTGGACAAAATTTATTTACATTATAGCCATATAATTAATTTCCTACAACGTCCAGATTTTGAAATAGCTCATTAAAGACAACGGAAGGGACAGACCCAACGGAATCTGATAACCCACCCAGAAAAGTGCATCTTATATTCCATTGAAGGAACATCAAATGATCTTTTTTCCCCCCCTTTTAACCTGTATCAAAGACTTTCCCAGCCATTCTTGAAAATTATGATGGTGGTCCTCTGTGAGTCTGTGAGCCAGTCATCTCTGTGCTTACCCAGATTTGGGGGTGAGTGCCTCACGGGGGAAGCAAGAAACCGGCAGAGGGGAACTTCACTGCCCCTTGGACCACTCCTAGACTTCTCTTCTCCCTCATTGCTAGGGAAAAATCCTACCCTCTCTTTCCTTTCTCTGGCTTCTTCTCCCCTCTTATCTTGTAACAATGTACCCTGATGTCCAATTCATTCCCAAACCAAAAAACTTTTCTCCAGGACAGCTTAATCTTCAAACTTTCTGGGGAGAGTGGAATTCTTTGCATTCCATCCTTCAGAGCTGCCTAAGAAAAAGAAAAGAAACAACAACAAAAAATGTAAATTTCCATAGGAAATTAGAAAGTAAACTAATGGGTAAAATTGAAGTTGAAATTCCACTCTGAAGCGCTCCTCCTTGTCCAAGTCTTAAATCAATGTCAAGGCGATCTTCCCTGACTCCTGTTTTGGCTGTGACCCTACCATGCTCACCCATCCTGCACTCCCAGATCAACTCTAGTTTTTATCATCTACGAACTCAGGACTTACTTATTTTTGAAGGGACTCAGAATATGCCACCTCAAGATCTATCAATTTGGCATAAGGATTATTTTGAGCCAAAGGCAATTAAGAAACAAGACACAGGAAGAGTTCTCGGTGCTGCTGCCATCTGCCTAAAAGTAGGGCGCTGATTTCTCTTTTGTAGAGGGAAGTTTCCATTTGCAAAGGTACCCCCGTCTCTTGTACCAGGAAGAGGAAGAGAACTCTTATCACTGGAGATGGGACCTCGATGAGTGTCCATAAGCAGCCCTTATCTACCATCGTCTCCCCCAAGCATTTCTTAGTCACCTGCCCACATTTACCACCCCCACCAGCCCAAAACCCCTCTTCTTTTGTCTAGTCACTTCTCCACAATTCCGCCCCTTGTTAAAATGATGTGTAAGTCCATAGGTGTAACCGCCTCTTTGGGCCTTTTCTCTTCTTTTCTGTGAAGCCTCCATGCCTGTAATAATATTAACATCTGTATGCCTTATGTCACTTAAATTTGCAGGCCCCAGTGAAATCACCTAAGAGGATAGAGTAAAAATTTTCCTCCCCTATGTTGTCTATCTCCCTTTTCTAGAATATCACTTCCTTGAAGGTAGTGATTTTTGTCTCTTTTGGGCAGTACCTTACCCTCAGCACCTAGAACAATGCCTGCCACACAGTAGACGCTCCATGAAGATTTGCTGAATGAACGAATGAGTGAAAATAGTCTGAACATTCAGATCCTTTCATACCTGTTTCAATGGCTTGAGTGCCCAGGTTCTCACTGTCTCTTATGTAACCACTGTAGCCCTTTCCTCAGTGTCTCCCTTCCTCCTCCGTTTCACTTGGGCTCTAACTTTGAAAGCTCCCTGAGATCGTGGAGCAGGACACAGAAACTAGAAGTTCCAGAATTCCTGTTACACAAATCAAGCTGCATGGGGCCAAGATTCTCAGAGCAAGATTCTAGCCCTCTCAAACACTCGCAGGGAAGATCCAAGTTTTGTCAGACCCGAGGCTTACATGTTGGTAGGGGAGGCTGGCGGGAGGATCCTTGAAGACAAAAATAAAAAACTAGATATGAAAGTTTATATAAATGAAAAAGCGTCATGTGGCATTATGAGCACCTCGGAGAGGCAGATGTCCTTCTGAGATCTCATTGGGCAATTTCCTAGGAATGCTTACACAGAAGCACTTATACAGAAGTTCTTCCTGGTTGCGGCTTGGCCACTGTTCTGCTCTGGGTTCAGTGAACCAGCAGCAGGGGCATCACCCGGGACCGTATTAGAGAGGCGGAGCCAGGGGCGCCTGCCGGCTCAGTCGGTGGAGCATACGACTCTTTTTTTTTTTTCTTTTTTTTTTAAGATTTTATTTATTTATTCGACAGAGACAGCCAGCGAGAGAGGGAACACAAGCAGGAGGAGTGGGAGAGGAAGAAGCAGGCTCATAGCAGAGGAGCCTGATGTGGGGCTCAATCCCAGAACGCCGGGATCACGCCCTGAGCCAAAGGCAGACGCTTAACCGCTGTGCCACCCAGGCGCCCCGGAGCATACGACTCTTGATCTTGAGGTTTTGAGTTCGAGCCCCATGTTGGGTGTAGAGATTACTTTAAAAAATTAAATTAAAAAAAAAAGAAAGAAAGCAACACAGAACCAAGAAAAAAAGACAGAAACACAGAACCTGAAGCCTCTCCTTAGACCCACTCAATCAGAAGCTGCCTTTTCCCAAGGCCCTGGGGGTTTGGTTCAAATGGGTTGACCCTGACTCAGAACCCTATAGTGTCCCATCAACTGACAGTACCTCACAGGGCCCACGCATGCCTGGGAGCCCTGGAACATTCCATCAGCTTTGGGTAAATCCTCCTCTGTGCCCCAGGCTCTGTGGTCATGCTTGCTAATGCTGTCTCGTCAGTCTGAGGGACCAAGACACTGGAGTTCTGACTGCGACACTGACAGTGTCCACTTGTCCTTCATTAAGGCACCATGGTACATGCCATGGGAGCGAGGGTCCTCGAATAGATGATGAGCAGCCCCTCATAGGATTTCGGACACTTGTTGGGGTCTGGGGCGGCGGGGAGGGGCAGGAAGGTAGCAGATGTGGACTGTCCTGTGTAGCACACTGGCCACCACTACGCATCTCTCCCTGGAGACCTTCTGCGGCAGCTGGAGGCCCTCTGCACACAAGGCAGGCTGCAGTGCCAGCGGAAGAACGCCCCAGCATCCCCCCTCCTCAGCAGCTTTCAGCCAATGACCGATGAGACTGGGAGCGCAGGGGCCCCACTCCCTCACTTCCACAGGGTGACTCTGGAGTGCATGGCTCCTGCTGCCCCCGGTGGTAACTTAGCTGAGATCACAGCTCACCCTGGCACCCTTCCCTTCCCTGGCTGTCTTCCCCCCCTCCCCTAAAGTGTGTCCTGGGGCTTCTTTCTAAATCAGCTACTTGTGCTTCAGCCCTTGTCTGGGGGTCTACTCCTGGGGAAACGCAACCTAGGAGAGGGAAGAAGGGGGTTGCAGTGAAAATCCCGGGCTGATTCTTCTTCCTCTGTTGACTGTGACAGCATTTGGAAAACCAGACCACTTCCTGGGGCACAATTCAATTCCACATAGAATAGAAGCTATGGAAAAAAGTAGAACGCGGCACTCCCGCACACTGAACAGGCAGGCCTTAGAATCCCTCTTGGGTTAACCCAGAGCCTCCCAACCCAGGCATTTCAGACTAGATACTTGTTTGCCAGGGGCAGGGGCCGTTCTGTGCCTCGTAGGGTGTGTATCACCATCCTGGCCTCTACTCGCTAGCTGCAAGTAACGCCACTCTCTCCCCACCCCCCTTCGACAATGCAGTATGTCTCCGGACATTACCAAATGCCCCCCACGCCCCACACACTCCCAGGGAGGGGAAACAAAAATCGCCCCCACTGAGAACCACTGGGTTAACTGAACCCTTTTTCTTCTGAGCAACGGCAAGCAAAAGTCAGGCTCACCATTTTCCACCTGCAGTACGACTTAAAGCCCTTTGGTTCCCCTCTGCCGCTCCTGCCCTCTGGCCCGCCTTGCCCCAAGCCCTCATTATAAAACCCATTTGTCACTGCTCCTTTCTGAGGATGGATTTCCAGATTGTCTGCTGATGGTTAACCGGCTCCCGTTTCCGGTAAAAAGGCCCAACAAATCAGCTCCCTCCTTGTCTCAGGGTTCCAGAGTGCCCTCCAGTGGCAAGAGGTCGCCATTACCTCTGGCTCCCCTTCAAATTCCAGGCCACTCTGGAAAGAACTGGGGGCGGGGGGGAGGGACAGAGACCTCTTTGCGATGTCTTCTGGAAAATCTACTTCCTCACCGTTTTGATTTGAAAATTTAGCTGCGTCTTCTCCCAGCTGCTTTGACCTGGAGCTTGTTTTTGAGTGTCTCCGTGGAACGTTTATCCTGTGAGATGTGTGTGTTCATGGGCGTGGGCATTTTGAAAGTCTGGTCAAGTAAGGGAGGAGTGCAAATGAGGTTAAGTCCTGAGAGAAGAGCCTGCAGGCCACGCTGGATTGACCTGGGCGTGTGTAAGTCAGCCCCGGGTGCAGGCAGAGGGCGGCCAGGCCTCCGTCAAACTGTCAGGACCAGGTGGGCTGCCAGAGAGAGCTGGCCTGCAGCCCTTCTTCCAATGCCCACGGTTGGGTGCTGCCAGATCCCACGGACCCTGTGTTCTCTCTCGATTTGCCAGTTTTAGCACACGGCAGCTGTGAAAAAGTGGCATATCAGTTCTAGAATTTTCCAGGCCTGCCTCAAGTTCATGAGAATACCTCTCCAGGAGGGAAGCTTCAGGGGATGGGGGACGGGGGAGGGGGCATGCCCAGTGGTGAAGCACACACCTTCTAGTTTGTAAGGAGCAGGCGTGTGCAAGCTGAATGAACATTCAGAGCTAAGGAGCGCGTCAGGCTGGGAGGAGGGAAGGCTTTGGGCACAGCATGGCATCCCCACTTGCCACGCACTCCTTCCAGCACTAGGTGAGGCTCACTCTGCTCTACGGAACCTATTTTAAAACTGCTACAGCTTGGACTACTCAGGACAAGCTTTTCACCTACATGACGTCCCCGCAATGCCAGTACATGTGGGCAGTCAGCTTCCCCCGTCGTCCCTTTCCAGTGTGCGCGCACGGTCAGCTGCCCTGAGACTCGGGGGAAACCTCACAACACGGGTGTCATGTGTCACCGTCCCCGGAGCCCCGGTACACACACAAGGAACGGCCCATAGAGGCGCTCCGTCTCTGCGTGTTGAATGAATGTGTAAGTCAGGCATGAGTCGCATTTTGAAATGCAGAGGGGAAAGGAGAGGGAATTCAGGGTAAGGATCCAGCATAAGGCAGAGGCAGCGTGTGCGGAGAACAGTAAGACTCCTTTTGACTACAGGTGAGCGCTCCTGACGTGAGGCAGCAGGGAATAGTATTAGAAGCTTCCCCTGGGGAGCCAGGGTCAGGAGAACAGGTGATCTGCATTCCCTAAGTCAGTAAAATGTTCTCTAGTTGTTGGCCAAAAGTTTCGCCTTTTTCTTAAAAAATAGTTTGTAATGCCCCTTCATCACCCTGAAATTAAATTCTTTTTTAAAATATAACCTGCTTACATCATTGAAAAGGGTACGATGGCCCAGCTCTAACACGAAGAAATAAAAGAAAAGCTATTTATAATATCGTATCATTTCAATATGGAAACGTCAGACATGGATTCATTAAGAGACATAAGGAAGTAGTCAGAAGCTTGCCGCTTATAGAAAAGTTGGGATGTAAGAAATGTAGGACAATATTCAGCCGAATATTCAAATTCCTGAGGAATCACTGTGGGTGGGGCATCTGCAAGTATAGACTGTTACGGGTGTTTGCTTTGCTGACTCGGATACCCTGAGAGGTCTTCTGTGGGTGATTATTTTTCGGTGGAAAACAACTTTTGATAAAGGTTCAAACAAAACGAAGTGCAACTATCCCCTGATTGACACGGTAGTTGGATTTCTAGAAATCCAGCTATAAACAATCATCTAGAAACATCCATATATATTAAAACCATGCAAAAAAAATCTGTGCTGGTATGTAGGTGGAATTAAATCATTTGCTCATGCATTAGTTATCTCCTGCTCTGCGACATTAATGCCCACAACACAAATAACCACGTATCCTCTTTCACAGTTTCTGAGGGCCAGGAATTCAGACACGGCACAGAAGGGACAGCTTGTCTCGGCTCCGGGACACCTGGGGCCTCAGCTGTAACACTGGAGGGTGAGGGCTAGAATCATCTGGGGCTGGGGCATCCACTTCCTCGGTGGCTCACTCCCATGACTGACGCGTTGGTGGTGGCTGTTGGCAGGAGGTCTCTGTTCTTCCTTGTGCAACTTTCCCTGCAGAGCTGTCTATGTGTCCTCCCCAGCTTTGCCCAGAGCGAGTGCTCCAAGAGTCATAGGGACAGACAGAAGCCATCCTTTTGATAACCCTGCCTCAGAATTCACATAGCAGCACTCCTGCCATATTCGTCTCCTAAGCAGAGTCACGAAGCTTGATCCCCATTCAAGGGGAGGGGCATTGGGCTCCATGCTTTGAAGGGAGACATGCCGACCAGTATTCAGACATCTAGTACAACCACTGTGCTCTGATAACACTGGTTTTTCACCTCCATGAGCCCCCCTCAGAGATTGTGTGGAATGGGGCACAGAATCCTACGTATTTCAGAATGTCTGAGACCCTGTCATCCACCCCCAACTCCACCAAAGGCCAGTGGCGCTTTTCTGTTCCTGGGACAATCAAACACATCCCCTGTATCTCCATAATCTCCTCACCTTCCGAACCACCTCATGGGATCACTGAGCGCAACAGACAGCGGGGGGCAGGGAGGCAGCAAAATCAGACCTAGGCCTTAGGATGGTGATTCTAACAAAAGTGCACAGGAAGATCTCCCAACTGCTGATCCGACGCAGGAATCACCCTGGGCCACTGCTGCAGCCTCGCTGCTCTGCCGCCCTTCCCCTGGCGCTCTGCTCTCTGCGCCCACCAGCCTCTTCCAGGGCCGTCCCTGCCTGCTAAGCTCCCTCATGGCTCAGGGCCTTTGCACCTGCTGCCCTCTTCTCTAGAACTTCATTCTCTTCCTCCCTTTCCCTTGCCCCTCTGCACCTCATTCTCAGCATTGATTTGAGTCTACCTTCCTTTTTCCCTCCAAAGACCTCAGATTCCCCCTCAGGCACAGCTTGCTCAATTCGAGCACTCCTTGCCACTTTTCGTTACGGATTTGTGTGCTTATTTGTTCCGTTTCTGTCTCCCGTGCACACACGCAAGCTCAAGGATGGCAGTGGCAGGTGCGGAGCAGGGGAAGGAAGGAGGTGAACCTTTTGCGTTAGCCGTGGAGCTGGGCAGCTGCGGGTAAGAGAGAAAAGTTGACTATTCCTTTGGGGCTCCCTGAATGAGCAGCCCCACATATCACGTGGTGAAAGGGAAGAGACGGGAGGGTCCAGTCCCTATTGAAATATTGGTGAAGATACCTATCTGACTGTGCGGTGCACACATAACGAGGCATATTATCTCCCCAGTCTGCAGTGAAAACCCACAGCTGCTAATGGTGGTATTCTGGGCGGTTCTGTCGAGCATGATTTTCTGTTTCAATTACTGCGGTGTGGTGATTTAGCTGCCAGATGGCTGGAGAGGTGCTCCTAGAGCTTAGTAACTGCCAGCAGGGAAGACATGGCCTGGGTTCCATACCCTCTCTGTCTGTCTCTGTCTCTTTCTGTGTGTCTGTCTTTCTCTTGCAGTCTCTCTCTCTCTCTTTCTCTCTCTCCATCTGTGTGTCTGTCTCTCTGCCTCTCACAGTATAACAGGAGCCTTTGCTGCCCACCCGGACAGACCCTCCAGTTCAGGCTTGGTCAGACCATCGCTGTGGGTGAGCTGGGGCTTGTTGGAGGGGCGTGTGGTGGTCTAGGTACACTGGCATTCACCGCTACCCCAGAGCAGTGCTGGTTGGTCTACAAGAGACCTCAGACTAGCGCCAGCACAGAGAGAGAATTTACCGTGCGGCGGGCGCCAGTACGCGGTGTGCTTCCTGCTGCTTGCCCGGGATGTGGGCTCATTCCAGCCTCACGGCAGCCCCAGCAGCTGCGGGCTTGGGTAAGTTCCAAGGTGGAGTGTTCGGAGGGCACTGCCGTGCTAAGTGGAGGTAGGACGCCGCTCTTGCACTCCCTGGAGAGGCCTTCAGGTGGGCGTGCAGGTACACTCTCCATTTCAACGCCTCACCCTTGAGACTCCTGTGCAAGGCTGTTCTGGCATCCTGTCCTAGGAGGAGAGACCCCCGCCCCCCCAGAGGAGAGAACTTTCATACGGATCTGCCCAGGAATTGAGGCTACTGATCCCAGCCTCTTCCCTCATTAGAGCCTCACATAGTGCTTCCGTGGGTAGTACTTGCTCACGGATTGACTGTTCTGAGCCTAGTCTCCAGCTTCCCGGGGCATGCGTGGCCACTGCGGTGGCACCAGAGGCGGCCGTTACTGAGGCTCCCTGAGCCCTGGACCACACCCTTGGTAATGCCTTTGACTCTGGTGTCCAGTTGTGCCCCTGACCTTGCTCCTCCAGCCCTGCCACTCCCGCTGCAAGCTCCCAGGGCCTGCATTCAGTTTTTTGCTGCTCCAGATACCTGCTGGAGTACTGCTGGTTTCCCGAACCCTGACTTAGAAACTCCATTTCGAGCCCAAGACCGTGGCCCTGCAGCAATTCCTTCCTTTCTGAGACTTTCTGTGCCATCTCCCACCACATACACCAAACGTTTCTCTTTCTCTCGTTTCTTTTACGGTTTGAGTTTCTTTCCCTTGTAACTAAAGAATCACGATTAATCACTTATATTATCTCATTTAATTCTCTTAAAGTAGGCATTATTAGCCCTGTTTTGTAAATAAAGAAATTGAGGCTCAGAGAGTTTGAGCAGAGGGCTCTGTTAGCTCTTATGGTACCTTGCATGAATCAGGAAAGGGAGCCTCTTCTTGGAGAATCACTTGCAAAATGGCACCCATTCATCAAATGACTTACAAGAGGGCACTCCTTCTTCCAGGAAGATGGGGACTGGGAGCCAAATGGCTCAGCTTGGTCAGCAGCACATGGGCTGATCTCAGCGCCTCCACACCTTCTAGGCCAGGCACAAATGACAGGACAAAACCCACCCAGATGTGCTTGGCAGGCCTCATTAATTGTGTCACCCAAGGTTACATGGCTCTGAATGGTAGGGCTGGGCTCCGGACCCAGTCCTCTTTCTCTTAACTGCTGTGCTGTGTTGCTGGATGATGACCAGCTTGTCACTTGGCATTTGCACATTGGTGTGTTGCTGCTTACTGAATGCTTAATGTCTGTATGTGTATATTTATGGATGTCTCTTCTTAGTGCCTACCTGGTGCTGTGTTTACACTTGGTAGATACTCAGTGGTTACGGAATGAATGAATGAACAAATGTGATGTTTCCTCAAACAGATTGTAAACACATGACGGGTAGGAACTATGGCTTATACCACTTTGACACTTCTGCACCTAGCACTGTGCATTTTTTAAAAAGATTTTTATTTATTTATTTGAGAGAGAGTGTGTGTGAGTGAGAGGGAGAGAGAATCTGAAGCAGGCTCCACGCTGAGTGTGGAGCCCGATGCGGGGCTTGATCCCACAACCACAAGATCAGGAACCAGGCTGAAACCAAGAGTCGGACGCCCAACCATCTGAGCCACTCAGGTGCCCCTGTGCATTTTATTTATTTATTTATTTATTTATTTATTTATTTATTTATTTTTATAATATTTTTTTATTATATTATGTTAGTCACCATACAGTACATCCCTGGTTTTTGATGTAAAGTTCGATGATTCATTAGTTGCGTATAACACCCAGTGCATCATGTAATACGTGCCCTCCTTACGACCCATCACCAGACTATCCCATTCCCCCACCCCCCTCCCCTCTGAAGCCCTCAGTTTGTTTCTCAGAGTCCATAGTGTCTCATGCTTCATTCCCCCTTCTGATTACCGCCCTTTCTTTATCCCTTTCTTCTCCTACTGATCTTCCTAGTTCTTATGTTCCATAGATGAGAGAAACCATATGATAATTGTCTTTCTCTGCTTGAATTATTTCACTTAGCATTATCTCCTCCAGTGCCGTCCATGTTGCAGCAAATGTTGAGAAATTGTTCCTTTTGAGAGCTGAGTAATATTCCATTGTATATATGGACCACATCTTCTTAATCCAGTCATCTGTTGAAGGGCATCTCGGCTCCTTCCAGCTATTGTTGACAATGCTGCTATGAACATTGGGGTGCATATGGCCCTTCTCTTCACTACATCTGTATCTTTGGGGTAAATACCTAGTAGTGCAATGGGTGGGTCATAGGGTAGCTCAATTTTTAACCTGTGCATTTTAGATATTAGTCACTCAATAAAGATACTTTGTTAATGATGAAGATGATTGTACACTACAAGTGCTAGCCGAATTTGTGCTGTTGTGTCATAGAATTAACTTGAGAAAGTTCTGTGGAGGATGTGGATCCTGATCAAGGGTTACAGAATAAGATTTCCAGAGAAAAATGGGAAGGTATCCCAGGTTGGAGGAATGGCCGAGACAAAAGTGAAAAAGAAGGTTGGGTATGATGGGTTTAGAAGTAATTGTAAGACTGGCCCAAGTAGGAGTGAGGGTGTATGTTGGGGGAGTGGTTGGAAGTAAGATTGGCTGAAATTAATCCCAATCCCACATCCAGCTCCACCATATGCAATTAACCCAGACCTCTGTTTACAGAGAGGAATTTGAAGCAAAGGCCACAAAACCAATATATCACAGTTCCCCAGGGACTTCAACCACAACTGATGACATGAACAACCATCAGTGTTCTTCAGCTTTAACTTGGAGAGACCAATATCCATAAAAGACATCCTGTAATTAAAACTGTCAACCACTACCCATCTAATATTTCGGGCTCTGTGGGAGAGCATGGGGGCGGGGAGGGGATGTATGCCATGTGTTTGTGTGACTCATTTTACAAATCCTAACCAGCCTCTGGCTATCCATTATACCCCCGAACTAACAGACTTGTTCTTCATCGTACATATGTCACGATATAAATATGCAAGATAAGATCAGATAAATTGGTTGGGACCCTACCTGCCAAAATAAAATACGTTTGGAGACCAGATTAGGTCCCAGAGGAAACAAACTGCCATTAAAACCAAGGAACTCCTCTTCCCAGTGAGTAACTTCTGTGGTTTGGTGCCCAAAAGGGCATGCCTAAATGTTGCCCATGATTGTCCTCAATTCATCTGTCTGTGAAAAAGGGAAAAACTAAGCCTTATTCTAAATGAGGTAGAGATTGCAAGGGTCCTAAAACAGTTCCTATCATACAATTCCGAAGTGACCATAGTGGCTGTTCTTTTCTTACTTTCCATTCACTAGCATGGCAACCTGGCCATCTTCCAGCTAAGAACCTATCTATAAATGATAGGCAAGGTCGGGGAACAGCTAGGACGAGGAAGGAGCTCCAGAAAGGTCAGGAGTCCAGCATCACACATCCTTGCTTTGGGAACGTCTGTGTTCTCTACCTTCTTTGGGACTTCTGCCCATCTTCACTCTATCTGCCTCAGCTCCATTCCTTGCCCTTCCTGGGCTCCGTTCTGTATCTCAGGGAGGCTGACGTGCAGGGACCATGTTTCCCAGGCTCCCCTTTCAGGTGATTTCACCTAAAAGTCATAGGGAGACACAGGTGGGATACCGTGTGGAAGCAGAAGGAAGGGAGAAGGCAAGGTACCTCACTCTGCTCCCTGACTCAGGCTCTCTCTCCTGACTCTGCCCATGGCTGCTTCTCCCACCAGCACACCTGCCATGGTTGTGGCTTCTGCTAAGGGGTCCTGGTGCTTGGGCCCCACTAGCACCTCTCCTTGTGTGTCCCTCTAGTGCGACAGCAGTGGTGCCTTCCTGCACCTGCTTATCCCTGGGCTGCTTCACCAAGTCCTGATTGCCTCTTTGTCCTCTTCCACGTCCTGCGGATCATGTCCTCCTACTAAACTGCCTCTGTTTTAAATACCTGGAGTGGAGGGGTGACTGCGCAGTGGGTTAAGTGTCCGACTCTTGGTTTCAGCTCAGGCGGTGATCTCAGAGTCCTGAGATTCAGCCCTGCATAGGGCTCCGCATTCAGCAGGGAGTCTGCTTGGGTTTCTCTCTTCTTCTGCCCCTCCCTCCACTCCTGTGCTCTTCCTCTTCCTCTCTCTCTCTCTCTCTTCCTCCCTCCCTCTCAAATAAATAAATAAATCTTTCAAAAAATATATCTAGAGTGGAACCCCGCCTGATCCAGCCCCAATGGGGAGGGTTTATTGCAGCATCTTCATCAGGACCTCTGGTTATAAGCATAGCTAATAAGGTTTTGTGCCCCAGTCCTCAGGTTAAGGGGTGTCATGTTTCTTTACACTTGAATTAATTGGCTTTAAACTGGCTCAACCCCCACCTGCATGGCTGGAGGTCCCTTATCAGACATCCCTGGGATTTATCTCCATTCTATGTATAAGAATCTCAGCCTCACTCTGTCTTTAGGGAGTGGGTGAGGATCTGGTCCTTGACCCACCAGGCCCCCTACTGTTACCATCACTCCTTCTGCTTCATGACCACGCTGTCAAGTCCAAATTCTCCATCACTTATCAGACTGCTTTTCTGGGTCAGCCAAAGAAATGCCCCTCTCAATAGTCTCTGCCCACAACAGCCTCAGCGACAGGGGACCCATGACAGAACATTCAAGACCATCGTGTTTAGGGCCCCCCTCCCCAGCACCCCCTTCAGAGTAGCACCCCTTTCAGGTTGCTGCATAGGACCACCCCAGCTTTCATGGAAGCCAGCATCCTCCATCCCATCAATTTCCTTAGGTCAGGCCACACCTGGCCTGAGTCCCTCCACCTGACACACTGCACACTGTCCTGGCGCCATCATCTAGGGGCCTAGGACACAGGCCGGAGGGCTACAGGCAGGACAGTGCCCAGAGATGTGCTGTCTTTGGTGCTCAGGGTGTTTAAAACATTTTAACAATTATCTGTAACATTTTCAAATTGGTAAATTTTACACAGAAGTTCCAGCTTCCCTCCTCTCCTGAAAAATCAGGAAAATCCAGCCCCAGTGATCCCACCCTGATGCCTAGAATCATGCAGAGCTGGGTAGCCGGTGTCCCTTCAGAAGGGCACTCGCTCCTGGCTCACTGCTCTCTTGGAGCATGGCCTGCCTGCTCCTAGGCTCAGGCGCACCAGCTCCAGCAGAGCCCTTCAGAGAAAAGGCCTGTTCCTTCTTTCCTGGCCCATGCTCCAGGACCCGAGAGCTTGGACGGTCCTGGGGAGACGAGGACAAGCCCCTCTCATTTTGTCTGTGTGTCTGTATGATTTTTTTACGAGTCTTTAAAATGAAGTCATGATAACTTATCAAACTAGTTCGTTTATTATGGAAGTAACAGTAAACCCAGGTCATAGTAGTTTGGCAGAAAATGGAAATTTATGGGGATATACAGGTGTCTCTAAGAACTCAGAGGTGAAAATGCACATGGGTCCCACGAAGGGACTAGAACTGGCCTTTAGAAAAGCTGGATTATCTTCCCATCTCTCATCTCTGTTCCTACATTTCTGCTACGTCCTTTCCTTCTCTCACGGGAAGATTCTCTTCTACTTGTCCATGAAAGATGGCCTGCTCACAGCTATCAGGCATCCCAAGAGAAGAACTCTGTCCCAGGGCTCTACTTCAGCAGTGCCAGAGAAGGGACTTCGACGGGACTCCCAGCCCAGTGCGAGGCAAGAGCCCATTGCAAACCAGTCCCGCCAGCCCGAGGAGGGGCTGCGTTATCACATGTTACCAAATGGCTTTGAACTAAGGGGCGGTGCCTCAGGGGAGTTGCCGTGAGTGGGGCAGACACTTGGAAGGTGTCCACTGTGGGTGACGCCGAAGCAAGTGGAGAGTAACACCGTGGTCCCACCCTCCACTCCAGCTCGTCTCTCGCAGTGCATTGCCAAAGGTGAGGAACACTTGCTGTTGAAGCCTTGTGGTCTCCGAATCTGGCACAGAGAATGGCACCATGAGCTAGCCATGAAAAATTCATTAAATGCCTGCCTCTCTGTGAGGGAAGCGATGCCAACCCTCATTCATGCTCATCATTAATTCAGACTCAGGCTGGACTCTTTGGCTCAGCGCTTTCCGTTGAAAACGAATGAGCTTGGATGTACAGTCGGCCCATGGTTATCTGCAGGTGATCTATGCCCACGCCGGCTTCTCACTGGCAAACCCTCCTTTCAAAGTTATTGCCAGTTAACAGATTCCACACAGCCCTAACTACCCCTTGGAGGACATTTGGGGCTCCGGATTTGCAGTTAGCACCTTTCTCTGCTTAATTACAGCATTATGGATCTCTCTACCCCCTCTGTTTATTTTGCCTGCTGAGATGCTTGCTGAAAGCCAGGCGCCACCTGCCTGGCTCGAGGGAAGGTTGGAGATGAGAGCTTTCATCAAGCAGAGAATCAACTGTCTACCCCCAGGGGGAAGTGGCTGGGGGGAGTGGGGCCAACGCCAGGTGGGAAAATTGGCTCTTGGTTCTCTGCCTCTCCAGAGTCAAGTCTTTACTGAGGGTTTTTTTCTTTTGTTTTGAGAGTATAAATAGTAGCTCAAACAGAGCTCTCATAGCTCTTACTCACTTAGCTCTTACTATGTGCCTGTCAGTTTGTTTGGTGGCCAAGTCTCCAAGATGGCCCCCAAAGGTCCTTGCTTCCTGGTACCCATGCCCTGGGGTAGTCCCTTCACATAATGAACCAGAGCTGATCTGCATGACCAATAGAGTCACATGGAAGGGACCATATGTGACTTCTGAGGTTAGGCCATGAAAGACAGTGAAGCTTCTGCCTTGGCCTCTTGGAGAGCTTGCTCTGGGGGAAGCAAGCCGCCATGTTGTGAGAACACTCAAGCAGTCCTCTGGAAAGGCCCATGTGCAGAGAAACTGAGGCCTTCTACCAACCCCCAGCACCAACTTGTAAGCTATGTGTGTAAACCATCTTAGAAATGGATGCTCCGGCCCTGGCCCAGCCTTCAAAAGACTCTAACTCCTAGGCTTCAGGTCCTCTGACTGAGGCCCCACACATCATGGAGGGGAGAGAAGCTGTCCCAAGTGTGCTCCATCTGAATTATCCACTCAGACTGTGAGATGCAATAAATGATTATTGCCATTTTAAACCATTAAGTTTTGGGGTGGTTTGCCACATAGAAATAGACCACCAGTGGGTTCTATGTGTACACTCCAGCATGATTTCATTTAATCATCACAACGTTCCATGAGATAGACAGATGCTATTGTCAATCATTTCACAAGGAGGGAACTTGAGGCAGAGAGAGTCCACGTAGCTAAATACCAGGTGGGTTGGCAGCCCATCCATGTCCCCTCAGTACTCATCCTTGTAGCCCTTGCCATGTCCTCCTGCAAGGACCTGCAACTCTCCATCTGGAAGTTTTCTCTCCACCCCCACACGGGGCAGGCTAGAATTGCCAGGAGGTAATGCTTCTTGGAGCAGCCCTCAACTGGTGAAGGATATAACTAAGAGGATCAAACACCCCAGCTTCCTTGCTTTTTTGGGTAGCATCACTCTGAGTTGTGTTTTACACGGTCTCCCAGATTCCCTAATGGGATGGAGCCCCAGTTGCCCATAGTGGGAATTTGATCAATAACACAGCCTTTATTAGCCACCTTCCCTTCCCTGTTTTACTCCCCACCATCCCACAGTTCTCTTGGGATCACCTGCCAAATTAACTACTTGGAAGCAAATCTTTATCTCAGGGTTGGCTTCTGGGGGGACCCAATCCAAGACAGCTAGGTAGTGGCAGTACTGACTTCCAAGCCAGCTCTCTGAACCATGACTCATACAAGTCCAACTCCTTAGCATCAGAGATTCCAATTTTCAAATGCAAATAGACCCAAAACCTAAAAAGACTTTGGAATTATCTGCCATTTGGGATTAGCCACATTTTTTATTTCTCCATTCACGTAAGTCATTGAAGATTCACTAAGTAAATATGAGGAAGGGGAGATTTTATTCAACGCATGTTTTTGTTTTCCTCCCTAGCATCGGTCAGGCTTGTACTTGAACTCTGGCTTCATGTTTTCAGGGCCAAAGGGATGAATTAGCCCAGAGAGCAGAGCCGGTTCCTCTGAGTTTCAGCCAGGGATTCCTCCTGTCTTAGACGGTTGTGAGCTGGAGCAGCCCGAAGCCCTGGAGAGCAGCGATGAGCGGTTGCCATATCAGTCAGCTGGAACAGAACTGCCCAGGCTCATTTTTCTCCTTCTCATTTGCTCTTTTGAAAGCATCAGTGCCCCCTCATGGGGGTTGACCAGGAAGCCACAGGCTCTGAAAAAATCCACCTGGCTCTGGAGAAAGCCCCAAGCTTTTCATCCTCCTCTCCCCAGAGCCCTCTGCCCCCTGTGCTCCTGCCTACCTGCTTCCCCTCTCCCCCACTGAGCTCCGGCCTCACCTCCCTAACTCAGGACCCCCGTCACAAATGTCACCCCCGTCTGCCTGCACCTCTCCCTGCCAGTGGGGCTCAGAGGCACGAAGCCTCCCCGTCTAACACCTGTCTCTTAATGCCACTTCGAGAGCCTACTCAGGAATACCTTTCCCTTTTTCCCCAAAATGGGAAGAAGTAAGTAGAAAGTAATAGTGGAAGAGGTATCTGTCTAGTGGACCCGTCCTCTAAGTGAGCATTTCCACAGGCCCCCAGTGCCTGTAGAGATGGTAATAGATGCTTTATAGTCAAGTTTCTTTGGGAAATACCGCACATAAAACCTCTTTTTGAAGATTAACAATGCACATTGGCACATTAAAGGCTCAGATATGTCCTGCACTCGAGTTTTAACCTAGCATTTTAAAAAAATATAGGACTGCACATCACTCCCACTTTTTGAAACAGAACACCTATTAACATCTGGTGGAGCACTCATGTTTCGTGAAACAGCTTGGCAGTCGTTACCCTAAATCCTATAATTATTGCCTACAAGAGGATGTTTCTGATACCTGTTCATGCTGGGCATCTTATGTTTGCAAGATAATAAAACAGATAAGGCCATTGTTCTTTGAGTACCTGCCAACCTTTCCAGATTGCTGAGAAGATTAAGTGAACCTCTGCGTCTTGGGCAAAGTATAAAGCCTCACAGATGTCTCTTATTATTACTGCTTCTAAACTCCCAATTGTAGTTCTGTTTCTAAGGATCAATAATAAGGGAACTTCTAACAACTGTGGCAGGTTGAGTACCAAAAAGTAGACTCTGAGATGCCTCGCGTGCCAGGTGTGTATGAGGAAGTGCTCTTGGTACCAACACCTGAGGAAAAGAGAAGGCGACAGGATTGGGCAGAGGGAGAAGGCAGGCCATGGTGCTTCCCGGTGATAATTGAAGCCAACCCCAAGGGGCACAGTGGAGCTGGGCTGGCCTTAGTTGGGGTTGGGGAGTCAGGCCTTTACAGCCGCACATTGATCCGTCACTGGGTACAGCCATCTCTGGAAAGCAACATGGCCTTGGGTTAGATGGCTCTAGTCATCAGAGGCAATCTGCATTGGACCTCCAGCAGTTGGGAGAATAAAGTCTTCATTCCTGAGGGACGACATGGGTGGCACATAATTGTGTCCACTCAATAACGTTCCAGGAGACTCAAGGAGATTAGTGTTCCATGTCTTGACCCTTTTCAGAATACCAACTGGCAATCCCATCACTGCCCCTTTATTGATTGGGGGAGTGGATTAATGTCTTGCCTTTTGGAACTGACCTTTCAATATTGAACAGGCGAATTTGTAGAGAGACTCCAAATCAAAACCTCCCCTTGATGTATGGTCATCAGGGAATGCCAGATTGCCCCTGTCAATGGAGCCATTTCCCCCTCAACTAGCTAAAGGCCTCTTGGTATCTTTCTTCCCTCCAGATGGCTTTCTGTCCCCTCCTCTTTGTAGGTAGTTGTGCTGGGTATTCTCCAACCTTTCTCACCCTGTTCTGTGCCTTGGGAGGGGCTGACCTCCCTGGGCTGCATCAGTGGGCTCCCTTCCTTGCCTTCTAGCTTCTGTTTGGATTCAGCTAATGGGAAGCACCAATAGGAGAATGGAAGCAGGGGGGAGCAGACAGAGGTTGAGATGTCCCCCCACCCCCACCCATCCATAGCCAAGAGCAGTGGCTACATTCCTGTTTCCAAGGCCACAGCTCCTACCAGCCTTCTCTCGCCTGCTGTTTGCAGCCATTCCTTCCTCTCCTTCCCCTGACAGGCCTGGGTGTGGGTGAAGGGAAGTGACTTCCTTCTGTTGTTAGCCTGAAGGGTGCTTCCTTGTTCCTTCCTGCCTTTCCTAACACTGCCATTGGTAAACTGAACCTTCAAGAAAGTCTCTCTAGCCACCCCTTTTGGGTTTTTTTCTGCCAGAATCCTGACTCTAAATAACCCATTGATTTTTCTTGTACATCACAACCTGTTGTCCAGAGATAAGGTGGCTTTGCCCAGATCCTCCCAAGGCTCCTTAAAGTCCAGGAACCAGAGAGGATCCTGATGTCGTGGTCTTGGAACCCCACACTGAGTTCACCGCAACTCATTACATTTCTCCGCTCTCTCTCTGCTTTATCTTTAATCGTCAGCACAGTGTTTCTCAACGCTTTTAAAAAGGCCTGCTGCCCATTAATAATCATTACAAGGTCTCCTTTACATGGCCTTCTTCCTTGTCCTCCGGTCATGTCATTCTGGATAAATGTTTGTGGGAAGAATGAATGAATGTCTTGAGCCTCAGTGTCCTCATTTGCAAAATGAGGGTAATAACCTTCATACAAAACCTTATAAAGTAGGTGTCATGACTATCCCAATTTTGCAAGGGGGAAAGTTAAGGATCAGAGAGTTTGAGGAACTTGCCCAGGGTCACACAGCTAGGAAAGCACAAGACTGGAAGAGTCTGTGGCTCTTGATATTGCCCCCAGCCCGCTACCCTTCCAGAGTAATGCAGTTGAACCAGTGCACCCTTGAACAGTAGGAAATTGAGATTTCTGAGACCGGAAAAGTATCTACCTTTTTCTCTTTTTAATTATCCTTTGAAAAACCACAGCAGAAGTCTGCCCTGAAGCTCCCCGAGGATCTGGGTGGAAACATTCCTCTTCCCATTCCCCTCATGGCCCCAGAAATCCATTATCCATTATACCCTGTGCCTGTCCTCGCAATGTGCCAAGACCTTACCTTACCTCCCTGCAGCTGTGATTAAAAGGGGGAGTCACGGAGCCGTGGAGAGGTGACAGAACATCCGTGGGTTGCAGTTCGAGCTGCACGGCTTGCAAAAGGACATGTTCTTAAACCTCACAGAGCTTCAGTTTCTTCACTGGAAAACGGGTAAAACTATTTCCCGAGGTGATGGTAAGAGTCACGAAGCGCAGATACCTAGTACAGCGCCTGGTGCCGAGTCGCCAATGCCTGAGTATGACGTCCCAGCCTGCCCGCTCCCTGGGGTGAGCAGAGTATGCCCGTGTTGGGGAGGGCTCCGGAGGGGAAGCAGGACCTGCTTTGGACGATTTACTACCTGGCTTTGACGTGGCTTACAAATCAGCCAGGGCGTGGCAAGAAGTGATGTCAGGCCATGTCATGTGCTGCGGCGTGTTCTGTGAGGTCAGCTCGCCGCGAGCAGAGCTTCGGAAATCCCGGGGAGCCGCTCTCCGGCGCCTTGTCAAACCTGACATCCACCACCTGATGTCAATTACCTCGAGCCCCCGAGAACGAAACCACTGCGAGGGAGTCAGGAATGGAAAGGAGAAAAGCAGAGCCTTTGGGGGATTTCATAGGATGAATGCCAAGCATTTCCTAGTCCACAGGCCCTTCGGGCTCCGTGGGTGGAGGCAGAAGGGTCTCGAAATTGTTTGGTTGTAAATGACCTGCTCACCTTGGCTCCTTGGGTGCAATTTAAGGAAAATGCTAAATCACCAGGCTTACCATGAGGTGGGAACCAGGCACCTCTCAGAAACGAAAGTTGAGAGAGCCTTAAAGTTGTGCCATTAAAGTAAACTTCCAACTCTCTCACCTCCGTGTCTTGTTGCTAAGAGAGAGAAATATTTGAATGGCAAGAAGCCAGCCAGTGTCCCTCTTCCCTCCTCCTGGCCCGTTAGCTCTAGCGAAGGGGGGTGGGTTTGTGGAGGTTCCGGATAGCTTCAGGGGGCCTTCCCCAGGCCAAAGGAAGCCAGTTCTCAGAGACTAATGTGGACAGATTGGCCAGAATCCCAAGATTTGTCTGCAGCGATGAGCGAACTCGTGGGCTTTCCCACTTACACCTGGCTTCTTTTCTGTTTAAAGTGTGTGAAGTACTTCACCACTTGCTAAGAGTGTTCTAGAACATCTTTTCCTTTCCTGATGGTGCCCGGCTCAATTCTGCCTTCGGGGTTTTGGACACTGTCCCCCCTCTGCGTGGAGAGTCATGTCTCACCTTTGACCTTTTTCTCTGATGGATTTCCTTCATCTTCCGACCTCCCATGCCATAGAACCAGGGAAGTCCTCATGCTCAGCGTCACCCTCCAGTCACAGTCTATGCTTTTTTACCCTTGCTGAGTTTATTGCAAATAGAATGGCCTGTTCATTTGTATAATATACATTACAAGTCTGCCCCTTTGACTAAACCAGAAGCTCTCAGTGGGTAAGGATTGAGCCTTATTCAACACTTTATCCCCGTTTTTTGTCAGATTGCCTGGAACAGGCAGGTGCTTGCTGTGGGTTCTTCTGCCATTATCTGACTGAACTCATAAATCCTCCAAATAACCTTTATCTTTGTTATCTTCATCTGATATGGACACAGGCTCAGAGAGGGCGTGTGACTTGCCCGAAACCACACAGCTGGGAATGTCAGACCCAGAAGCCTTGTGCTCTCTGTTCTTCGACCATTCCATGCTACCTCTTTTTTTTTTTTTAAGATTTTATTTATTTATTTGAGAGAGAGAGAGAGAGAGAGAATGAGCAGGGGGAGGGGCAGAGAGCAAAGCAGACAAGCAGGGAGCCCAAGGCAGGGCTCGATCCCAGGACCCTGGGATTCTGACCAGAGCCAAAGGCAGATGCTAACCGACAGAGCCACCCAGGCACCCCCCCCCCATGCTGCCTCTTGGATCCAGATCTCTGCGGGTGCTCAGGACGTCCACACAAATATACCATTTTGCTTTTGATTCCCCTGACCTGCGGAAGGAGGTTCTCAGAGCTAGTCTGCAGATTGGCTTCAGGCACTACAAAAGCCGGGCACCCGGGGAGCACGGTAAAAGCCCCAAGGCCCAGCCCCACTTGCAAGGCTTTGTCTCAGAAGGGCGGGGAGATGCTCCGCCACCTGTTACTTTAACAAGC
This sequence comes from Ursus arctos, assembly GCF_023065955.2. Taxonomy (NCBI): domain Eukaryota; kingdom Metazoa; phylum Chordata; class Mammalia; order Carnivora; family Ursidae; genus Ursus; species Ursus arctos. The sequence continues at coordinate 52,178,273 of NW_026622808.1, read as the reverse complement.
ACCCTCGGTTGACTCAGATAAGCAGCCCAGATGCGAAACCAGGATGCCTTAGGTTATCTAGTGCCTGTCTGTATTGTTCTGTTTTGACTGTGATTACCTGGAGGGGATTGGTGGAGCGAGGGCTCAAGTTTGCAGGGAAGAAAAACTAAACCAACTTTTTGTTGAAAAGGAAATTCATCCTGCCCGGGAGAGACAGCAGGAGTAGTCCTTTGAATTGCTGGGCTGAGGACTGGTTCTTTCCTGCTCGCCTTGGCGGCTTCACTTGCGCTCGCAGGTACCTAGGAACAGGTGGACCTCACAAGGAGGCTTATGGGCTCTAGAATCAGCTTGTAAATAAGTCATACAGCACAGCTGGGTCTCTGGCCTCATAACTATTGACCAGCTGTGATTAAACTGTCCACTCACGTCACAGTATCTGGTGGGAACGCTCCTTTATTAGGGTACTAAATAACGAAGCCGTGCCTGGTCCCTACGACAGCTTTTCCCTACGACAGCTTTTCCCTGTGAGGTACAACATTCTGGCCAGATGACGTGTAACCTGGCAGGAAGGCAGCCATCATTTCCATTAAGTATGTTACTAATTGAGTCCTTACAACATGCCAGGCTTTCAGCTAGGTGTTGGCGTATTACGGTGAATGAGATATTTTAATTAGTCGGAAAATACATTGAAAATAGGTTCACCTCCCTAAAACAACCTGAAATGATGTCACAAAGGATGTGGAAGAGAGGGAACCGGAGCGCTGTTAGCATAAGCCTTTATTCGAAGATGCTGGGTGTATTCATTTCCGCTCCAGTGAGAGCTGGCTATATAGCACGGCCATCAGTCCCCGTCGCTTGCACTTGCCAGGCTCAAAGAGGAGAAGGAAAGCTTTGCGGTGGAAAATAGGGAAGCCTTCAGGTGCACCCTGATCGGAGCTTGGTGGCATAGAGAAGTGCTAGGCTTCTGGAAAGCTCATGGGAAGTCGGGCGTCCTATGAAATTGGTTAGAGGCGCATGTTTGGCGTTCTCTGGTTGGTCCTAAGTTGGAAGCAGGGGCAAAATGGAGGGAAGGTATGAGTAATCACATCCTGGACTTTTAGGGCAGACAGTCCCAGGGGTTACTCTTTGGCGTCTTGGGCTGCTTGCTTCAGGTTGTGGGTCAGAGTTCCACGTGTATATAGAGTCTGGCCACTGTCCATTTGTATTCGCGGCCTCTCATGGGGCTGTCATAACAACATTCCATGGACTGGGAGACTTGAACAGACATGTATTCTCTCACAGTTCTGAAGACGAGGGGTCCAAAGTCACGGTATCTGCAAGCCCGGCTCTCCCAACCAGCCCCTGGTTGTTAAGCAATCCTTGCCATTTCTTGGTTTGCAGCTGCTGGCTCCAGGGTCTGGCTCCGTGGTCACATGGCCATCTTCCCTCTGAGTCTGTGTCTCCACGTGGCATTCTCCTGTGTGTGTGTGTGTGTGTGTGTGTGTGTGTGTGTGTGTGTCTGTGTGTCTGTCTGTCTCTGCATCTTCTCCTCTTACAGGCACACTGGTCATACCAGATTAAGGACCCACCCTAACGTAGTATGACCGCATCTTAACTTGATTACATCTACAAAGATGTTATTTCCAAATCAGGTTACATTTACAGGAAAAGGAGGTTAGGACCTCAGCATAGAGTTTGGGGGTGGGGGGTGGGACACCGTTCAACCCATATCAAAGGGGGTATAGGAAATAATACAGCATTCCAGAGTCTATGATAGGTGTGTTAAGGAAGACCTTGGGAGCACCCCGGAGAAGGGGCTGACCTGGGCTGAAAGGGATCATCAAGCCTTCCTGCAGAAGCTGACATCCAAGTGGAGACCCCGTGGATAAACAGGCTGAGTAAGATGAGCTCCAAGTAGAGGAACAGCATGTACCCAGACCAGGAGACAGGAGAGAGCATGGTATCTTTAGGAAATTATAAGTAGTTCAGCCTGGCTGGAGCATAAAGAATGAGAAAGCAATGCCAAGAGAGGAGCTTGATGGCAGAGAGATGGGACCATGCAAGTTGAGACTTTTCGTGAACAGTAGATACTAGGGGGAAATGGGGTATACCAAAGAATCAATAGTTGTAGGAATTTTTTTTTCTTTAGCTCAAGGGTCTGAGTGTCATTTCTATGCATAGTGCCTAGGGCTGAGCCTGGAGATCTAAAAAGAAGGACCTAGTGGCAAGCTTCCTGAGCTGATACCAAATGAGAGCGTATTTGTTCCAGTACTTAGCGAGTACACACTGGTCATGTGGCAGTAAGCAAAAATCCACATTGCATCTGCCCTATAGGCTATTATAACCCAGCACAGAAGAGAGACATTAATCAAATCACCCCTCAAATAGATGTTTAATTACAAATTCAGATAAGACTATATGAGTAAGATTAGATATTCAGGATTTTTCCCCTTTAAAAAATCACAGTGGTTTAAACATATTAGCAGTTATTTTTCTCTGTCGTAAAGTCCAGAGATACCTGGTATGATCTCTGTACAGTTAACCAGGGCCCCTTCTGTTCTTCTGTCCTTCTGGTCTATAACCCTTAGCCTATTATCTCACAGTCCAAGGTGGCTGCAGGAACCTAGCCATCAGGTTCACATTCCAAGGATGAAGCACAGAAGAACATACCTCTTTAGAGAGCTTACCTGGAAGTACAACCACATCATGTTTACATATCCCCCATCAGAACCCAGTTGCATGGCTGTACTAGCTGCAAGAAAGACTGGGAAATACCTTTAGATGGGCTCATTGTCACCCCAGAATAAAATCATGGTTCTCAAATCATGGAAAAGGGGGAGAATGGATATTGGGTGGACAGCCAGCTGCCTCTGACACAACAGGCTATGAAGCAAAGAGAGGCAGGATTACGTAGGGTTGACTAGTGAAGGGGAAGGGAGTCTGGGGCCCCCCATAAACTAATCAAAGCCTGAGTGGCTGGACCACTGATGGGAGGACCAAGTGCTGGGAGACAGGGCAAGGAAGGTGGAGGCTTAGTGACCTCGGGCCTTGTTAGGATTTGGGGCTTTGTTCTAAGGCCAGTTGGAGTTGCCAAAGGGTTGTCAGCAAGGAATGGGGTGGCCAGATCGTATACGTGGGGTTTGAGTTCTACAATGTACTTGGTGATGGACGCTGGTGATATAGAGGTGTGCATCTCCTTACTGGTGGAGCCTGGATTTTCAAGGGGGCAGCCACATCCTGGGTTAGCAGTCACAGACACAGACCTGTGTCCAGACCCTGTGTGCAGGGAAGTGCAGGTGTCAAGAAAGGGTTAACAGCAGAAATGACTCCTGAGGGCTGAGATTCCAAAGTTGGAACAAAGGCTCGAAATGTCTAGTGTGGAGGTTTTGCTGGTAAGGGTTCTACGGCTGGGGTAGGGGTTCGTTCACTGAAGGCCTTGTGTATCAGGCTGAGGAGCTGAATGTTGGGAGTCATGGAGGGGTGTTCGGAGAAGGACATGATGAAAGCTAAGGTTTGAGAGCATCATTTCTGGCAGTGGAACGCAAGAATGCAGGAGGAGGCAGAATTACATGGTTGATGAAAGAGGAGGCTCCTTTTCATGCACTTGAACTTCTGTGTATTGGGATCCTGATTCCCATTATCATTGCTGGCAGGCACCTACTCTATCCCTCCTCCTCTCTGTGAAATACACAAGTTCATGTCTACAATCCCCTAACCACCATTTCAAAATTCAGAAAGCTCTGAAAGCTGAACTTTGTTTTTCGTAACTCATTTGACAGCCAGACTTGAACCCCCATCTAAGCGCCGTGAGCAGCAAAACCTTGAACTCATCTTGCATGAGGCGATTAATGGTCTGCTGAGCCCATTTAGTGTGAATATTTATGTTTTGCTTCTCAGAAATATTAATGGGTTGGGTGACAGGTATTAAATAATAGATGGTGTATATATAATACCATCTTTCTAATAGCCAGAAAATCCTGAATTTCATAATATGTCCTTTTAGATAAAGGATTGTCATCTCTGCCCATAAGCAAGAAGGTCTGAATACTGCCGGAGAGTTTGCTCTAGGTGAAGGGTTGTACTTTTTAGGGATGAAAGGAAAATCCATCGCATGTTTCAACGGATCATAGAGATTATAGAGTTTTCCTACCTTTGTGGATGAGGCATCAATGAGAACTTGGCTCCGCCCAGGACACATCTGTTAATTATATGAAGTTAATATCATAGAGAACAAACAGCATCTACTCTCACAAGACCAGTGATACTATTGTTACTAATTGTTGTTAATAATAATAATTTGCATGTATGTAATGCTTTTGAGTGTATCAGATGCTTTTGGAAACACTTTCTCCTTTAACTCTCGTAACAACCGTGATGGACAGATAGGTTGGTATTGCCAGTCTACAGCCAAGGAACCCAGGCTCAGAGAAGGCAGGCGGCTCATTCATGGTTATTCAGACAACCCAGGGCCCAGACTAGGTCCTTCTGATTCTGAGATCTGTGGTCTTATTTTCAACAAACAATAACATTCTTGGCCGAAGAGTGGCAAACTTTTAAAAACATGTATCTACTGCCAAGGGCCAGCATGATACATTTCATCTCACGAGCCCACTCTAGCTCATTGGCTGTGGCGGAATGACATGCTCAGTTGTGGATTTTGAGGCTGTCTCCAGAATTCACAAGGACTGTGGTGATCCATCAGCCATGACTACCAAGGCGGAAGGCGGAAGCCTGGCAGGTGGGTGTATTACCATCCATTTCTAACAGCTGACTTTTCCTTTCTCCGTTTAGTCATCAAAAACATACAGATTAGCTGCCCGCGGAGCGCCAGAGCCTGTAGGATGGTGAGGCTAGCTCCATGCAGGCTCCCCTGCTGTCCTCGGGGAACTCGGAAGTCCCAATGCTGCCCCAGTTGCATGCTAGGAGTGATGGGTGATACGTCGAGGCTACAGACCCACAACCCCGAAGAGTGATTTGGAGAAGCACACTGAAAATCAGGTGGCCCACAGAGCCCAGACTGTAGAAGACAGTGTGGTTTGCAAGTAAGGGGATGATGGTTAAGGGTTTAGGCTTCAGAATCATTTAGGCCTATGTCCAAAGCCCTCCTATCCAGGTAACACTGGGGGCGGGGCTTAGCCTACCTAAGCTTTAGTTTCCTCTCTACCCAAGAAAGGAAAAAAAAAATAATAATTGTTATCGCAGGGGCTCCTGGGTGGCTCAGTTGGTTAAGCGTCGGCCTTTGGCTCAGGTCGTGATCCAAGGGTCCTGGGATGGAGCCCCGTGTCAGGCTCCCTGCTCAGCAGGGAGCCTGCATCAACCTTGCTCCCTGCCTGCCACTGCCCTTGCTTGTGTTCTTTCTCTTTCTCTCTCACTTGCTGTGAAATGAATAAACAAAATCTTAAAAAAATAATTGTCATTGCAGAAGATTGTCATGATACTTAAAAGAAACTGAGGGTATTACTAGCTACTATTTGTCGAGGCTTTTTATGTGCCAGACATGTTTTAAAGCCGTTATATGTGTTAACTCCCTGCATCTCCACTGCAGCCCAATGAGATAGTGCACGGAAAGACCCACGCCTGGCAGATACTGAGCACTCAGAATGAGGTTGTAATGGCCCCAGTGTTCTTGCTGCTGCCTCTCATGCTGTTTTTAGAAACCGACCTGGGACTGGTGACTTGAATTTTGGTCCAGTCTTGACCACTGGTTCTTTGTGATTTTGAACAAGCCACTCAACTTGTTTCTAGTTTCCTCTGTAAAAACAACAGCTTGGATTAGATGAGCGGTTAGAACCTGGGGATCTTTTTCAGAAACATAGATAGCTGGGCTTTATTCCCTAAGAAGTCTGATTTGATAGGTCTGAAGCCAGGCCTCCGACCCTGTGCTGTTTTGAACTTAATAATGAAAATGTCCAAACAGACGCAAGTACCCATCACCAGTTTGAACAGCTTTCAACACTGGGTCATAGTTGTTTGATCTCTCCCATGTGAGGTATTCGCTAACTGCCCCTCCGGGTGCACTGCACCCTCCTCTGGGCCTCAGGTGCATGGGCTCCAGGCTGCATTCGCCAGCTTCCCAAGCCCTCTGGCTCCCAGTAGTTTCCAGCAGGGACCGGGAGATTGGGGGAGAGCAAGCCTGGTCCATGTATTTCCCTGGCTCCTTCCCTCCTGGCAGGTTGGCAGTGACTGTGTGTTCCTCCCCTCCAGTTACAACTCATGGCAGCCTGACTTCTCTGTCACTACCCCTGCATCTACAGGTCCTTGTCCACTCCCTCCCCTTGCCACTGTGCCCAGAACTTCCCTGCCATTGCTTCCTCCCTTGCTTACTGGCTTCCCTAGATCTTCGCCACATCCTTATACACAGTAAATGCTCCCCAATTACCTTCTTTGCTTGTGCCATTATTTTCTTGGTGGGGGTGGGGGAGCTGCCTGAAACACACCAACTCCTCTTTTTATTTATGCCTGAATATTTGAAAGCAAATCACCACGCATCTCCAACAATGCTACCACACTCAGCGGCACAATAACTCCTTAACTTCTTCTATGAGCAGGCAGCTGTGTATTTCAAATGCCCCTTGGGTATCTCAGGTTTGAGAATCCCTGGAGTAGCTCCCCCTGGAGGGTCTTTCCAACTCAAATAATCTGCCTCTTGAATATGCAAGAAGGATCCCAGTTTATAGATTTGAGTCAGTCTCCACCTGGTGGCAGTAAAGCTCATCGGGACTGTGGAACCTGGTCCTGTCGGGGAGGCGACGTTGCCATGGACACTGCCCTGGAACACTTAGGAAGTAGTCTATACACCTAGATGTGGCCATACCAATAGGCCGAACGGTCAGACGGGCACCGAACGACGTTCTACCCACGTATGTGTCTTCCTCCGGGACCAGATGGCTGCCCATAGGACCAAAAAGACAAGTCTTTATTGCACCCCCACCATGGGAGCAGGCCTCCCCTCATGCTCTCAAAAAATCTCTCCTAATACTTATCCTAGGGAGTCATTTCCCTTTTTTTTTTTTGAATCTCACCTTAGATCAAACTTGTTATTACACATATTTTAGCCTTTGAACATTTGATTAGCTTTTTCAGGTTTAAGATCAAAAAAACATCCATTAACCACACTCCTTGGGCCTCTCCCAGAAAGAGGCACGCGGTGGCATCTCGCCAGTTGGAAAGGCATCGGGTTGGCGCGATGGGATGGCCAGGCTCAGATCTGCAGCTGAGCGCCTGGGTCTGTGAGCAGGCCCCTGTGGGCTCTGGGGCACGGCGGCACCTCTACCCGATGCTTGGGAATTCGGAGTCTCCGTGAGTTTCAAGATACCATTTCAGCCTCACCGTACTAAACTATAATCCCAGATGAAGAGCTGGGCCAGGAAAACTCCATTCTGAGTTCGAGCAGCGTAAGCTGGCTGTGGATCACAGTGCCTCATGTCTTACAGACCGTCGCCAGGGGCATCCAACCGGGTATTTGGTGGGTGGGTTCCAGACAGTGTTTTCCATGATCGTTTCTACACAAATGCGTTTTCCACTGAGACAGGTGATCCGTATTACTCTAGTTTTCAAAGCAGACTCTTCAGGGACTCGGCTGTGACAGCCTAGCTGACCCTCAGAACCCTGCCTGGCCACCCAGTCCTCCTGCCTTGCAATTACCCCCAGAGGACAATCTAGTAGGGTGATACAGATTTTTGCATGTAGGTTTTCAAACAAGGAGCTCAGGGCGGACTCAAGCTGCAGAGAGCCTTTTTGGTGGGAGGAGAAAGGATCACGCATCACCTAAGAGCCAGTGTGGCTGTTACCTCCACCCCTCCCCTTACTTCTTCATCCATAGCTTGGCAATTCACATTTCTGCTCCCTGGGCTACAGGTTACTGGATCTGTTGGATAGTAGCAGACACGGGAGACAGGAAGGCTCCGTGCCAAGAGCTGCAGTGTCGCCGGCCGCTAAGGGAGACCTCACACTTCAGACCTGCGCAAGCAGGATCCTTGAGCTTTAAGAGGTTGTGCAGAAAGAAGGAGAAGCAAAAATTACTTCACGAAAACCCCTCCTGGCAAGCCAGGCCCTGAGCCAGCTGCCTGCTCCAGGCTGATTGTAGTCAAGGGGAAGCTGTACGAGGTGCGGATTCCAGAAGGCTACACCTCAAGACCCTGATTCAGGAGGCCTGGCTGAGCCTGGGGGATTGCATTTTTAATAAGACCTCTCCCCTGTGGCCAGGAGTTGGGGGAAAGCAGCTCAAGGCCTTCCATTGTGTCCTGGTGGTCGGCTTGGAGTTTAGAAGTTGACTTTTAAAAAGCCCTTGAATTTGCTGTGCAAGTCAGGGTGATTTACAGGGGGCGAGTTGGTTTTATACCCTGAGATCGTGCCACTGGGGCATCGGACAGCTGGATCAATTTGGAAAAGTGATTGCTTTCCTTTAAGGAAACAGAAGGCCCCCATTAAAATGCAAACATTAGCTGAGTGATCCGTGATGCCAACAGCCCCCAGGATGCCTTCAGAGGCAGGGAGGGGCAAACACTTCGGATTAGCCGTTGGAGTCTAGGCTCAGCCACTTAGGTAGCTGCGCGATCCTCACGTGAGTTGACTTGGGTTGTTCATCTGTAAAATGGGGGTGACAATTACCACGTAGGATGACGTCAGGATTTTTTTTAAAGGATAGTGCACGTAAAGTGCTTAGCTCTGTACGAGTCCCAGGCAGGGCCCTGGTATCTGTTGTCGTTTCTGGGTATTTGCAGAGGAGATGAGATGCCCGAAGGATCTGTTAAGAATTATGCCAGTAGCTTCTCCATGGCGCAGCCCCTGACCCACCCTGGCAATCCATCCTCCACCAAGATGCCTCCAGAACGCTATCTCCTCCTGCTCCATCACGCCCGACAATTCGGGAGTGGTCCCTGTTGCCTTCGTACTAAAACCCTACACTGCCCTACAGGCTTTTGGCCCCACTCACCTCCTTCGCTCGCCACTCCGAACCTCTCAACTTTGATATTTAGTGTGGTTTCCATCCCCCTCACTCTGTCCCACCGTTTTCCCTCTTCCGTCTGCCTGTCTTCCCTGTCCATTTCAGTTCTGGCTTACTCGACCTACTCCCACTCATCCTTTAAAACAGCCCAGAGGCCACCTCCTCCAAGAAGACTCCCTTGCCCTTGCCCTCCCCCTTCACCCAGGCCAGGGAAGGGCCCTCCGCAGGGCCCCTGGCATAGCTCTCTCCCATATTCTATTGTTACTGCCCATTAATTTGACCTCTCCCTCAGTGGGACTCACTTTTCTGTTCATTCCCTGGAATTACCTGGAATCTCTCTAAGGTCTTATAGTGCCCTGGCCTCAACTCAAGTTAGTTAAATTACTCTTTGGGGGTAGGACTCGGGCATCAGGAGTCCTTAAAATTCTCTGGGAGATTCTATGATGTATCTAAGGTTGAAAACCAATGCTCCTAATGGTGAGTACCTTGAGGGCCTCAAACTTATGTGCAGAAATGTCTCCTTCTGACCCTTAGCACAGTGACTGCACCATTGGTCTCTCGTAGAGATCTGGATGCATGTAGGAAGGTGGATTATTGTATTCAGGGACGTCCAGAGCTGTGTCACCATCTGGGAGAACAGGCCGTGCAGAGATGTTGGGGAGGGTAGCTCTTGGACACTTAGGGGGGCCCCAAGCAGGCAAGGAAATCAGAGTAGGAGGCTGGGGTGTGAGGGCTGAGAACAAACTCCAGCCACTCTGAGGTCTGCCTGGGGCTACCCTGGGGACGGCAGGGCAGGGAGTATCCAGTCAACTGGGCTGTGACCACATCCAGCTCATTCAGTCATCTTTGAACCTCCCCAGCTTGGGGTGCTTACGAAGGAAGTGTGTCATAAATGATCAGTAGCTCTAACAGGCTTTTATTTTATTTTTAAGATTTTATTTATTTGTTTGTCTCAGAGAGAGATGGAGAGAGCACAAGCAGGGAGAGTGGCAGGCAGAGGGAGAAGCAGACTCCTTGCTGAGCAAGGAACCCGATGCGGGACTCGATCCCAGGACCCTGGGATCATGACCTGAGCTGAAGGCAGACGTTTAACCGACTGAGCCACCCAGGCATCCCTCTAACAGGCTTTTAAACAACTCTTCTACCCTCGAAAAGACAGCAACAGGGTCTTGAAGGCCTGACAGATGGAAAATATGTTCACAGCTCACTGTCCTGGCCACACACTCTAGACTTTCTTCAGGACAGTGGGAGTTGACAAGTGAGTTTTGTCCCAGAAAGAACATGTAGGGCCTCCCAAGAGCCCTTTTTATTTCTTCTTTTAATAAGAAGTAAATTTTATATATTTTAAAATTTAAATTCATTTAATTAACATGTAATGTATGATTGGTTTCAGAGGTAGAGGTCAGTGATTCATCAGTCTTATATAACACCCAGTGCTTGCCACATCACATGCCCTCCTTAATGTCCATCACCCAGCTACCCCACTCTTTCACCTCCCTCCCCTCCAGCAACCCTCAGTTTCTCTATGAGTAAGAGTCTCTTATGGTTTGTCTCCCTCTCTGATTTTGTCTTGTTTTATTTTTTCCTCTCTTCCCCTATGGTCCTCTGTTTTGTTTCTTAAATTCCACATGTAAATGAGATCATATGATTGTCTTTCTCTGATTGACTTAATTCATTTAGCATAATACCGTCTAGTTCCATCCTTGTCAAACGGCAAGATTTCTTTCTTTTTTTTTTTTTTTTTGGATCCCTTTCCGATCAATCCTCTTCAAACCTGCTTTCCTCCTGAGCCCTCAATAGTTGAATCTTCTTTCTTGGCAAGAAAATTTGAAAATTAACTTAGAAATTAACCAGCTTATTTTCCTGTAGGCCTATGCCTCAAAAACAAGCTGTTTTTTCCCTTACCTTCTCTGAAGAGGACAAGCTTGTCTTTGTGACATGAAACCTCAGGTTGCCCTTGTCCCAGAGGACTGGTTAAAAAACAAAGAAACAGGGGCGCCTGGGTGGCACAGCGGTTAAGCGTCTGCCTTCGGCTCAGGGCGTGATCCCAGTGTTATGGGATCGAGCCCCACATCAGGCTCCTCTGCTATGAGCCTGCTTCTTCCTCTCCCACTCCCCCTGCTTGTGTTCCCTCTCTCGCTGGCTGTCTCTCTCTGTCAAATAAATAAATAAAATCTTTAAAAAAAAAAAAAACAAAGAAACAAATCCTTCGGAAGTACAGAGTCAGGCTCTAGTTGGCAAAGGGCTGGACTGTCTACACTGGGAGGCACCTGACAGGTGCGGAGTTTGCATTTTCTGAGGCAAGGGCAACTGAGGGTTTGGGTTCAGTGAGCTGTAGGCACCTCCTCTGGCCGCCGCTGGAGCCCTGGGAGTGGCAGGACCCATGCTGGATGCAGTTGGGGAGGGGGTGCTCTCCCCATCCCTACCCTGAGCACTTTCTTCACAGATGGTGTCTTCTGAACCTTTTGAATCATTTTAGACTTTCTTTTTTAAAGTAATCTCTACATCCAATGCGGGGCTTGAACTCACAACCCTAAGATCATGACCTTAGCTGAGATCAAGAGTCAGACGCTTAATTGAGCCACCCACGTGCCCCTGAATCATTTTAGGACCCTGCAGGGAAAGGTGGGGTGGGGTGGGATGGGGTAGGGAGATCTAAATTCTATTTTGGCATCTCTGTAAGATACTGTGGTGGAGGGATGCGGTGACTACAATTAGTAACCTTTGCTGCATGTTTACAGGTTACAGACTTTTTAAAAAATATATTTACTTATTTATTCAAGAGAGAGAGCATGAGTGAGAGGGGCAGAGGGAGAGGGAGGAAGAGAATCTCAAGCAGACTCTGTGCTGAGCATGGAGCCAGACGTGGGGCTTGATCCTAGGACCCTGAGATCATGACCTGAGTCAAAACCAAGAATCCGGTGCTCAACCAGCTGAGCCACCCAGGTGCTCCCAGGTTAGGGACTACATATACACAAGTCATTTCATCCTCCCTACAGCCCTAGGAAGTTGGTGCTTATAGCTCTTTTTTCAGATTGAAGGAGCCTGAAGCAGAGAGAGGTTACATGAGGGTTCAAGATAACATAGTAATAAAGGCAAGTAGTCATTTGGTTGTATAATCCTGGAACTTTTTCTTTCTTTTCTCATCCTTCTTTCCTTCTTTCCTTCCTTCCTTCCTTCCTTCCTTCCTTCCTTCCTTCCTTCCTCCCTCCCTCCCTCCCTCCCTCCCCTCTTCCTCCCTTCCTCCCTTCCTCCCTTCCTCCCTTCCTCCCTTCCTTCCTTCCTTCCTTGACTGTGGTGGACGTAGAGGCTGGGTGGGAGGGAGGGATGCTATTTAGAGCCATTGGTCCAAATACTGTTCCCTGGGGAAAGGATGTAAGTTGAGGAAAGGAGAGGTTCTAGACTAATCAGCCCTGGGGGCTCCCAAGTGTAGAGATGACAATATAGGATAGCAGGATGGAGACCTGAGGCAGGCAGCCAGTGGAGCAGGAAACTGAGGCCACGGGTGTTGTGGAAGTGAAGAAAAGGAAGTGTTGTTAGGATGAGGGGCAGGCTACTTTGCGTGAAGCTTCTGGACCGCCAAGTAAGATGAGGTCTGGGGAGTGATTGCCTGGCATGGAAGGAGGGCATGGTGTCCTTGACAAGAGCAGCTTCTCTGGAGAAGAGAGGATGGAACCCACTTGTCGGGAATAGGAGGTGAGGTGTCAGGGAGGTGATGAGCTGCGAGGGTCTCCCGGTCGCCTGGCGTTCTCTCGAAACCTTTCCCTCAACAACTTAATTTTATTCCCATGGACTCTGTAGCACATTTTCTTTGGCCCACAACAGGGTCATGTCCCATTTGGTCAACAACCAAGATACACCTGCAAAAAAGGACCGAGGAGGGAAAAGCAGGAGGCAAAATACTAAAAAATAATAATAATATTAAGATGACAAGAACAGGATTGGCACACGGCAAAGATCCATGAAGCCAAAACTGTCTGAGAAAACATATCTCCCGATGAACCTCAGCCTCCAAGAAATCGATCAGCAGCTCTTGAAAAAAGGTATCTCCTGTATAAGCGTCACTGGAACTTTCGGTGTCACAACGTAGGTGCTGATGGCTGGGCACAGAATAGATGGCCCATTAATACCCACGGATGGGTTTATTGATTGGTGTGTCTGGTGTACTTAGCCCCAGAGATCTTCAGTCAATGCAGCACAGGGAGGTGATGGAGCCTTTGCCTCCTTGACAGGGAAAGGAGGGCCGGGCTCCATGGCTGGCTCGCTGTGCCGCCTGGACGCAGCCCTGGACTCCTCCGAGGCTCAGTTTCCTCACCTGTAAAATGGGAAGAGAGCAGTTCTGTTTTTCCCAAAGTGATTTCCAACTAACTTTAGTTCTGTGGAATGGTAGTGGGTATATTTTTTCCCCATCAAAAATGTTACATGGTTCCATTTGGGCAACCAGATGTCAAACAACTTAAGCGAGATTTCTCAGAGCCTTTGGTATGCCGGACATTGTGAATCTCTCCGAAACAGAAGAGAGTAAGTGTTTATTTATCCATTTGATCTGCATTATGGAGCACGGAGCATATGCCAAGCACTCTTCCAGGTGCTGGGGACACAGCAGTGAGCAAGATTCAAGTCCCCCTGTCGGAGTGTTTGCACTGCAGTGGTGGGACACAAAGAGACAGTCAAGAGAGCTAACGTGACAGATGGTGCTCAGTCCAGTGCAAAGACACAAGACTGCTGCCGTGTGGGGGTGCAAGGTGGTGCTGTTGTGTAGAGAGGGGAGGGGAGACTTTTCCTTTCCGTGCAGGGGCCGTTTGAGCAGAGACTGGTAGGTAGTCCAAGAGCGAGCTACGCAGCTGTCCGGAGTGAACTGCGCGTGCACGGGCCCTGCAGTGGGAGCGCGTTTGTCCTCGTCGTGGAAAATGAATATGGCTGGGGCAGGGACATGGGCAAGTCAACAAAAGCAGACTTTCCTCTTCCTCTCTGCATAGCCCCCGAGTTTGGATAAGCAGAATTCATATGCCAAGGGCTGTGAGAGGTATAGTGCGTTTCCCCACCTCACGTCATCAAGCAGGCGACTTTGTGTGTGTGTGTGTGTGTGTGTGTGTGTGTGTGTGTGTGTGATTCTCAGGCTTAGCATCCCACTGGAATAGATTATTTCGGAGGGCAGCACTAATGATAGGACATGGGATAACCTGCAATGTTTGGTACTGGCCAGTGGGGAAAAGTGAATACTATGAATGATAAAATCCTTTTAGAGAAATGTTATTTCACTGGTTTTTTTTTTATTATTTCCCGAAGACCAGATTGTGATTTATTTAGGAATGAGGTCTCTAAATCAGAAAGCGAGGGGCCGCGGTCAACCCCACAAGTGACTCCCTGTGTAACCTGGAGGGGTTAGTTGGCTTTTCTATGCCTCAGCTCCCTCATCTGCAAAATAAGAGTTCGATTACTTCCTACTCCAATGACCAGAGTGAAGATTAATTGGTATAATAGAAATAAAGTACTTAGTACAGTGTTGGGCATACAGTAAGTTCTCAGTAAATGCTACCTGCTATGAGAAATAACTAGTATTTCTCAATAAATAATATCTCCTAGCTGGTGCCCACCAAATACCCCCTTTATACATGGAGAAGGACGACACTGAGATAATGTCGATGCTGGGGTGCCCTGCACGCTTACGAAGGGCTCCGTGGTGAGCTTCACGACTGTATTGCGTTCGCTACGTGCTGTGGCTGCCACCCCAGCTGCTCCCAGAGCATCTGTCCCTCTGCTTTCACAGAGGGTAGCAGCCCTTGCCGTGTTCCATGCCCGTTCCCTGGACTTGGGGCTGGGCATCCAGGCAGAGTGAGGCTGGGCACTCCGCTGGGTAGCTGGGAGAGAGGAAGCTGTCCTGTCCTCCATGGGGTGCAGGAGGAGCCATGCATCCCAGGGACCTGCCCACAGTTCTCTGTCAACCACGCAGGCAGCCAGCCTGGGTGCGAAGCCAACACACAGAGGAAGTGGGAGCCAAGACAATGTCTGAGAAACGAAGCCTCGTGCTGGCTCCCCACTGACCTCTAGATCAGCTCAATCCCGAAATCCCTCTACTGTGGACTTTCCTGGTCCAGGAGCTGATAAATTGCTTTATTTTAAAGCCATGGTAAATTGGATTTTTCTTTGACTTTACAGCCCAAGGCATCTTAACTGATACCCACAATTTATCTCATCAGATCTCCATGACAACCCTGTTAGAAGATGCTTTGATTCCCATTTTACAAACTCAGAATGGCTGACCTGCTGTTGACTAGTTAGAGACAGAAGTCTGGTAGAGTGGATTTGGGGTTCAAACAGCGGGGTTCCGGTCCTAGGGCCATTATGTCCAGGCTGTTTCCTCATCTGTAAAATGAATATAGTTCTTTAAAAAAAAAAAAAAAAACCCAAAACCCTTTTCTCCCAAGGTTGATATGAGGAGCTGAATCAAGTAAGATTCCTCCGGAGGGAGATTTGACGACTGTGAAGTGCTGTGTCCGTGTTCACCATCCCTATAGCTGAAGCCCACTGCTCCAGCCTCAAAGTTCAGGGGCTTTGCCTTATGTGTGTGTTTGCCTTAACCAGGTCTTGACTCCCGCTTATTCTCTGAGGCAGCTGAATACTCGGATTTCTTGTTTATACTGACAGTTAGCTTAGCAAATTCTCCCTTCATGACTAGTAAAGATCTAACATCCAACCTAACCCCTTACCCCACATGTTGCAAATGGGGACTCGGTTATATGCCACCATAGGCTTTATTTATCCATTGGTAGGCTTGGAGCACTCATCCCTGCACGCACACCCCTCAGTCACCCATTTCTTGGATGCACAGGCCTCTACCATTTTCCATGATTGTTTGGTAGGTTTTCCGTGACTTGATAGCCTCCCAAATGTGTATTTTGTATCCTCTGCCTTCAGAGATTAAAAGGATAAACACATGTCATTGTGCAATGTTCTCTGGTTAGGAATAAGTTGGAGGTGAAAGTCCCTATAGTTATTTAGGGTAATGGAAGTGAAAAACTGTTTATAATTCAGATAAGAGGGTAAAAATTTGTCCTTACCATGAATATACTGGACTACTTTGCCCAAATGATTCAGAGTTGATTTCCCAAATATATTAATCATGAGTTAGAAGAATCGTGCTCATCTTTGTGCTGTTTATATTAGAATAAAGTGCTTGTCAAGGAAGGCCCTAGTTGATAAGCACAGTAGACAAGGGAAAAAATGAAATAGATTTATTCTTGTTATTCAGGGAGTGTGCGGTTTACTATACACACTTAGCTTTTGGCTATGGAGAAAATAATTTATCTGCAAGTCTTTTCCTTTCATTTGCCTTGAATATAAAGATTAACCGATGGTTTAACGATCTTGTTCAGGCCGTATTTATGTAGGGTAGCCATTCTCACTCAAATAACTCCCAGTATTTAAGTTGTAGCATTATTCATAAAGATATGATGGTGAGACCTTCAGCCATAGAAGTGAGATATTATCTCCTATTAACAACTTGAAAGGAATGTGAGCAGGAATTTCTTCTTCCTGTATTAATTTACACGGAAGGGGAAAGTGACAACCGCCACAAATTGGAAAAATGCATTTTAGCAATCACATTGACTTCATTTGAACCTGTCGGATGCCCACGTGTATGTGGGTATGTTTAGAGCGATCATCTGTGGCTCACTGTGGTTACTCCCCAGGGCAAAACTAAGCAGTGGGGGTGACTTGCCCACTTCCCTTTGATCAAAGACCCTTAAAATATATTCAAGGTCGGTAGCAATGTCCTTGCAGTAGAGGGCAACCTGTTTATATTTTCTTCATCAGTGTCAACCGTGGGTTCCAAGGAAGAAGAAATATAATCCAGGTTCAAGGACAGCAACCATTTAGAAATGCCTTCATCTCTGAAAGAAAACCAGTGTCTCTCAGTTTTGTTTACAAAATGCTTAAGTAATTTTTCTCTGCTGCTGGGGGGAGAAAAAAACAGCCCACAGCTGGAACCACTTACAACATAGGTTTGATTGTTTTTTTGCAAATTGAACGATTAATTCAGGCAAACAACCAAAGATTTAATTTAATTTTAAATTGAAAGGGTCGAACAGTCATGCTGGCTGAATTCCTCACTTGGCAGGACTTTGGGACCATGGCAATTAGTTTAGACAATATTGTGACTCTACCAACTCCATACTGGGAGGCGAATCAAGTTTTTCAAAAACGTTTTGGTACCACTGGCCTGACTCTCTTTTTATTAATGTTTTCCTTGCTTTAAAATAGAAGACTTGGGATCATCTTAATCCTATTTCTCTATCCAAGGGCTTTATGACTTTGTCATTACATTTCACTCCCACCCCAAGCGACAAGCGAAGTGATCAAAAAACGCTGGTAACCAAGAACAGGAATTCTTAGGATTTGGGTTAAACCTCCTTCAGTTGGGCCCACATAGATACGCAGCAGGCTTGGTTAACTCTTCCGAGTTCAGACATTTCCATGGCAAAGCTGGACATTGCATGATCCGTGGAAGGACAGACTTACTACAAATGTGAGCCTGGACCACCCAATGGGTCAAGCTAAGGATGACCCAGGTAGTGAAGTCAAATAAGTGCTTCCATCTTTTTTCAGTAGCTCTTTGTAAAGGAAGCCAGGATCCCAGCTGCAGGCACTTTTGAGATATACTTGCACCTGACTGCAAAGTCTGGTTGGACAGTGAGGCAGAGAACAGTTAGCAAGGAAAAAGATAACACTATTATGGCTGCTTTGGAAGTTTTCTTCTCTCAGGGAAAAGAACTCAATTACATTGAATGCATGGGATTCTAGAACTTTCAATGATGTCTTTCCATTAGTCTTAACACATCTGGCTGCTTAAAATGGTACTGGGATTTCACCTCCTGGCTTTGGTCTTTGTTGCCTCTGTCCTTCCTTCTCCCTGAGCAACCCCCCCCCCCCACTCACCACCTTCTTCCTTTCCTTCCTTCATAAAATAAATCTTCGCGAATACTGACATCTGTCATTTCCTCACAGGAATGGATCCAAAGGAATACATGTTGCTTAATGAACATATTTCTAAAAACTGAGACCTAGGCAGTGCTGGACATGTTACAATGTTACCCCTTTCTCTTGAATTCCCACGTCCTCTCCTTGCCTGGGCAAGTCGCATCCAACCTTCCAGTTCCAAATAAGTAAACTTTCCATGAACTTTCTGCTCCATTTTGTCACTATGTGATAGTGACTCCCTCCTCTGAAAATCTACACCACCTGCAGACCATTCCTTATACACTGCCAGTCGGCAAATTTTTTCTCCAAAACTTTGCTTCCTTACACAAGTAATATGGGATAACGTGCTTGTGGAGTAATGAAACCATGCAGAAGCAAACAAACCAAAATGGCCAAAGACCCCTTTATCCCCAGAAGAAATAACTTCAGAGCTCTGGAGATACCTTCTAGCTACATACACCCAAATTCATGCCTATCTACATGATGGGTTGTTTCATATACACACATGTGAGATCATATGAGATATAACGCATGTGACATCCTCTTCGTTTTTAACCATATAAGGGTAATCCCCGTCTTCACCAACACTTGTTACTATGTCTTCTGGAGGATAGCCATTTCAGTGGCTGTGAAGCTGCGTCTTCGTGGTTTGATCTACATGTTCCCAGAGGCTAATGAAATACTGGGCCTTCTCGCATGGGCTTCTTGGCCATGGATGCCTTTTCGTTGGATCCTTTGTCCATTTTTTTTTTTTTTGATTGGGTTGTCTTTTTATTATTAAGCTCTAAGAGCTCCTTATATATTCTGGATACAAGTCCCTTATAGCAAATATTTTCTTCAATTTTATGAGTTATCTTTTTACTTTCCCGAAGGTGTCCTTGGAAGCATGCAAGTTTTTAGTTGTAATGAAGTCCACTCCATCTTTTTCCTTTTGTCACCTGCTTTTGGTGTCCTTTCTAAGGAGGCTTTCGTTGCCTGACCTAAGGTGACGCAAGTTTCCTTCATTATTTTCTTCATGTTTTATAGCTTTGGCTCTTCCATTTAGGCCTATAATTCCATTTGTGCTGAATTTTTGTGTATGGCATAATGAGAAGGTTCACCTCCATTCTTTCTCATGCAGGTATCTAGTTGTTCCAATATTTGTTGTAAAGACTATTTTTTTCCTCTTTAATTTTCCTCTTCAATTATCTCGGCACCCTTGTCCAAAATCACTTAACCACAGATGTAAGGGTTTGTTTCTGGACTTTACTGTATTCCATTGGCCTGTATGTCTTTGCTTATGCCAGTACCAAGCTATCCTGATTACTATAATTTTGTAGTAAGTTTTGAAATTAACTGTGAGTCCTTTTTCAAAAGTGTTTTGACTATTCTGAGTGTCTTGCATTTCCCTTATGAATGTTGGAATCAGCTTGTCATTTTCTGCAGAAAAGACAGCTGGGATTTTGAGAGGGATCTACACATTCGTCATCACTTGCTTTTCACTCTGCTTGATGAACCGCGTTTACATATGTAAAAAAAAAACACATCCTTGCATACATGCAGAAAGTCAACATGTGAGAATGCGACTCTATGGCCATCACTCGGCTCAAGACACAGACTATTCGCAGCACCTTCGAAGGCTCGCTAATGCCCCTTTCCAGTCCCTACTGTTTCTATGAAAGTAGCCGCTGTGCTGACATCTGTCACCATTGATCAGTTTCCCCGCCCTTAAACTTCCTATAAACGGAATCATTTAGTATGTACTCCGTAGTGAGTGACTTCTTTTACTCTAATATCCATGTTGTTGTTTGTATCCTTAGGGTTTTTTTGCTTTTATTGCTGAATAGTATTCCATTACTTATCCATTCTTCAACTGGAAGACATTTCGTGTGTTTCCATTTGGAGGCTATTATGAATAAAGCTGCTATGAACATGCATGTCACTGGGTGTGGACATATTTCTGTTTGAGGCACTCATTTCTGTTAGGTATGTATTTGGGAGAGGAGTTGCTGGATCGTATGGGAGATAAATGTTTTGCCTTGGAACATGCTATCCAACAGTTTTTTGAAGTGACTGCACCAGCTGACCTTCCCACCGGCAGTGAATGAACCTTCCAGTTGTTGACATCCTCATCAGCACTTAGTATTAATTGGTGGCATTCTGGTTCATGGGTGGTGACAGTTTATATTTCCCTGATGACGAGACATGTTTAGCATGTTTTCATAAGTTGTGGCCATTTGTGTAATCATTTTTGGGAAGTGCCGATTAAAGTTTTTTGGCAATTGTCTTACGTTGGGTTATCTGTCTTTTTCTTTTTGGTTTGTAGGAACTCTTTATATATTCTTGATTCCAGTCCTTTGACAGATATACATATTGTAACTATTTTCTCACAGTCTGTGGTTTGCCTTTTTGCTCTCTCTTATTATTGTCTTTTTTAATGCAGTTTTTGAAAGCGAGATATAATTAACATACCATAAAATTCATCTGTTCAAAGTATATAATTCAGTGTTTTTCACCACACTGACAAAGTTTTGCAACCCTCACCACTATTTAAATCCAGATGATTTTCATCACTCCAAGAGGAAATCCTATATCCATCATTCCCTCCTTCCCCCAGACCCTGGAGCTACTGATCTACTCTCAGTCTTTATGGATTTGCCTATTCGAGGTGTTTCATATAAATGGAATCATATACTATGTGGTCTTTTGTGACTGCCTTCTTTCACTTAGCATATGGTTTTGAGGTTCATCCATGTTGTAGCATGTATTTGAGTTTCATTCTTTATTACTAAGTAATATTCCATTTTATGGATGTACCATCTGTGATTTATCCATTCATCAGCCGCTAGACTTGGAGGTTCTTTTAATGTTGTCTTTTGATGAATGAAGTTCTTGATTTTAATGAAGTCCTGTTGCTCAATCTTATCTTTTATGGAGTGTGCTTTATTGAGATCTATTTAAGAAATATTTGTCTACTTCTGTGACTTACTATTTAAACACTGCCAGTGTCCTGGAAGTCTTCCCATACGGAGGTTTATGTCATTCCTTCTACTGACTGTTTGTAGCAGCTTCTCCGTTGCTGGATATTTGGGTGGTTTTCAGGGTGTTGCTGTTGAAGCAATGCTGCAATAAAAATTCTCACATGTCGACTTTGTGCACGTACACAAGTGCATCTTCAGGTAACTTCCTAGAAGAGGAATTGCTGGATCAAAAGTTGGGCCATTTTCAGGGTTTTTTTTTTCTTTTTTTAATCTTTTTTCTTCTTTTTTTTTTAAGATTTTACTTATTAGAGAGAGAGAGAGAGAGAGCACAAGCAGGGGGAGCGGGAGAGGGAGCAGCAGGCTCCCTGCTGGAAGGCTCGATCCCAGGACCCTGGGGTCATAACTTGAGCTGAAGGCAGACACTTAACTAAACTGAGCCACCCAGGCGCCCCCCTTTTCAGTTTTGTTAAAGCTTATTGAATTGCCTTCCAAAAAGTCTCCACCAAATTTACATGCCCACCAGCAGCTGGAAAAGTGCCCACCCACTGTGTCACATCCATGCTATCACTTGACATCATCATTGGTTTTTAAGAATGTTTGCCATTCTATGAAAATTTGAAAAAGGAAAAAAATGTTTGCCATTCTTCTAAACATACCAATTTGTTCTATAGAACTTTCTTGATTTCACAATAGCTGATGAGTAGGGACTCCTTTACCTTTATCCCTTTAAGTAAGTAAGCACCCCTGAGGTTTGAGGTTAGTACTATGTCACTGTTGGGGAGGAAAAAGTTTCATTCTACCCTCTTAGGTTTAGTGCCTGGGAGCCAATGAATTAAACTAACCAAGACAGATTAACAGGAGAATAGACATACAATTTTTATTAGTATTTCTGTGCACAGGAGTTCACCAAAATGAAGCTCAAAGAAGTAATTAGGTTTAGAGGGCTCATATGCATTTTTACAAAGGAAAGGGGGGGTTGGACTTCAAGGGATGATAATTGTGGGCCAGCGCTGGGAAATATATGGGAGAACTAATGGAAGGTACTGGTTAGTTTAGTAAGGTCTTTTTATGCAAAGTCATCCAGTGTCGACTCCCCATCTGCTGGGAATGGCCAGCAATCCCTGTACCGATGGATGAAAGATTGCTCCAAACTTCGCCATGAAACAGGAGAAGGCAAGGGGGTCAACGCTCAGAGGCAAAGACTCTTGGCTCTTCTTTGTTCCCGCTTTTATTGGTGCTGCAGGATAATCACAAATCCTTATCACTGTTTCTCAAGCAGGTGATATGTGACAAGGGGTCCTACTGAAACTGGGAGGATCTGTTTACAGGAAAGATATGATATGCTAATTTGGGTGTATTCTACCAGAGTTCTGCTAAGCATAGCCTAAGGGACAATGCGTACATCTCTCAGATCACAGGGCAGCTGTTGGGCTAGGAAAGCTTCGGGAAGGCAACTCCCCGCGGCATTCCAATGGCAGAGTGGTCACTCAGGCCTCAGGCCTCAGCATTCCAAAGGCTAGCCCTTCTCTGAAACCCTCCCTGCCCTCCAAGGTCTCTGTGTTACATTGTAGCAAACCAGGTATTATGGCTGATTTCATGTTCTACATTAACCCCAACACCCATATCCGGTGATGAGCCGCTCTTTTCTTTTCTGGTACTGGGGAGGCACTTTCCAAAGGGAAGTTTATGCCCTGCCTTGTAGGCAGACAAGGGGAGTGCAGAGAAAACCTTGCCCTACATCGGTTGATTCTCGCTTGCCTTCAACTCAAAATAAGTGGCATATTTTGGAGTGGCATATTCTGGATCCCTTTAACAGAGAAATGAATATTTATTGTTTGACTGTTAATTTAACAGATGAGGGTAATTCAGATGCAACTTGACTTAAATCTTTAGGTTTGAGAGAAATATGTATGTTTTGGGAGGCTGCTTAGCTCTTCTCTGCTGGGGACAGGGTTTCTAGAGTCTTCTGTCACGGGCTGCTGAGCCTTGGTCAGGGCCTCAGTGTCCATCTATTCAAGTGAAGCCTCTACAGACCTCCCTGTTTATATCCGGGAGAAGGTTGCACTAGGCCTGAGCTCACACCTCTCCAGCCGCTAAATTGTGGACATTGCCTGGATCACAAGGCAACCATTCACGTGGGTTTCATTTAGCGAATCCAAACTGGACAAAAGGATGCATTGGCCACCTGCTGTCTTCTCACCCTACACAGCTTAGAGAAAAAGTTTTTAATCCCAGGGGACTCATTCATTTGGAAGCCCCAAATCCCTTCTGATTTCTGAGCATTTTTCCTATCTTTCTACCATTCTCAATGGTCCAGGTATATTGTATTGGGTTTTGGTTTTAATCTGCACTTCCGCCATTTGTCTTTGAAAAAGAGGCAATGGTGGGACATGATGAAATATAGTTATCTGATGGCTCTGGACTGAATGGGAAGCTAAGATGACCAATTGGTGACTTCATGAATCAAGGTTCAATTGGCACTTCACTTGTAAAGGAAGCAGTTTGTTAGTTTCAGCCTTATGAGTTAATTGCTGGCTTCAGTTCTTCAAAGCATGGGCTGAATGTGAGTGTTTTTACTCTAAAGAGTTAGATCATGAAATTAACACCCTTAACTTACATGTGGCTTTAATTCACCAAGCACCTCAGTTGAAATAAATGATTAGCCTTGGCAACAAAAATGGAAACAAGATGCTCATTCATCTGCTTGCTAATTATTCTCTCCTTTCCCCATTTCCCTCTTGTCCCAAAACATATACATTAACTGACACAGCAAGCACTCAGCTCACTGAGGTGCTCACATGAAGCAAAGTTCAGGGACGGGCAGGGTCATGTCTCCCATGACACACTCAAGCCAGGGCTTACACACACGCATGTGACACCAGCCACAATGATTGAATTGTTATTTCTCTCTGTCTCTTCTTTGGTT
This sequence comes from Ursus arctos, assembly GCF_023065955.2. NCBI lineage: Eukaryota > Metazoa > Chordata > Mammalia > Carnivora > Ursidae > Ursus > Ursus arctos. Next base: position 52,154,500 of record NW_026622808.1, on the reverse strand, counting down.
TGGCTGAGACAGTACGGTTGGATTTGTGTGAGTCAGTCTTGCCTTCCCAGATCACTCCAAGAGTCTAGTTAGACTCTTTGTGTTGTTCAGAACAGAAAACCACCCCACCAATTCCAGTAAAGGTTACCCATTCTAACTGATGGAAACTTATGGAAATTCAAAGACGAAAACCAAATATAGCCATGCCCCAAGGGAACAGGACTCTAGAACCAGTCTAAAGCTTTCACATTAAGATAGGTCTGTCCTTCTGCGTGTGTGTGTGTATGTCTGTCTCTTTCTCACTCATATATTCTCTCAGCCTTTCTCCTTCACTCTGAACCTTTCTTCTCTTTCTTTCTTCAGCTTTCATGACCCATTAGAGGTTTCATTCCCACACTGACTACTAAAGATTCTTAAAATAGTCCGATTGGCCCACTTTCCTCTTAAACACACGTCATGACGGCAGCTGCCCGGAGTCCAGTGCCATCGTGTCCTTCAAACACGCATGGGCAGGCGAGAGTTGGCACTCTGCAGTGGCTTCTGCTCTCCCACCCCAATCTCCATCCCAGGTGGTCGTGGTGCCCACACGCTCTGCGGGCCTCACAACGCCACTGCTGCACCTGGCACACTGGATGCTAAGTATTTGCTAATCTATTTGTCTCCCTCACCCATCATGAGCTCGTAATGAACAGAAACTTCTTTTCCTGACTGTCCTATTTCACTTAGTCCCTGGAACATCAGAGTAGAGACAGGTGGCGTGGGGGGAGGGGAGCTCAAGAAATGTTTGCACAGATAATTGAATCTGAATAGTCCCTTATCTGAGAAATACTGTGAATGTCTCTGTATGTCTTACTAGGTTCAGGCCGCTATAACAAAATGTCATCCACCAGATGGCTTCAATGACAAATGTTTATTTCTCAGAGTTCTGGTGTCAGGGAGATCCAGGATTAAGGTGCTGGTTGATGCAGGTCCTGATGAAAGCTTTCTTTGTGGTTTGCAAATGACCACCTTCTTGCTGTGTCTTCACACGGCCAAGACAGAGCTACAGTCTCTTCCCCCTTTGTATAAGGGCCCCCCTCATGACCTCATCTAAACTCAGTTACCTCCCAAAGTCCCCACCTCCTAACACCATCACATTGGAGGTCACGGTCTCAGCATATGAATTTGGAGGGGGACACAAACATTTAGTCCAATAACAATGTACTGCATTGTCTGTCCATGTTTTTAAAATGCAGCTGAAAGTTAATGCTGGAAAATGTGATTTCCCAGGCTCTGGCTGCACTCCTCCCAAGGTCGGATAAATAGAACAGCACTGTGTTGGGGGTCCAGGTCTTATTCCTTTGACAACCTCATTTTCCCTGTGTGCAGCCCGTATCTATGGGACAGCGCCAGACCAGGAGGCAGGACCTCTGCCAAATTATAGGCTCTGAGGCTCCTTCACCTGCACCCTCAGCATGCTGCTGTTCCGAGGATTGCTGCCCAGGCTGTCTGCCTGCTCCCAGCACGGAGACACTTCACTCCTGGCCTCTGGCCCCGCCATTGGTTTGCTGTCGGCTTCCCCATTGATTTTAAATTTTATTATTGGCTTTTAGAGCACTTGAGGACCCGAGGCTTTCCTTCACCATCGATTTGCTTGTTCCCAGTGGAGGGGATGAGCTTTACCATCTTCATCCACTGGCTGGTGCCCAGCCCCTCTGCTTGCACTTGGAGATATCCTTGGCTTGCTCTGGGTCAAGTCTGGGAGACTGGGCTCGTGTCCTCAGACATCTGTGTTACCGAGACACTTTGCTCCTAGCCAAGTTGCAAGTTCTGTCTGTTCACCGTGACCAAGTGAGAAGAGCTATCTTGCGTTGAGTGCACACTCTTTGTCAGCTCCTATGCTAAACGCTTGACACATACTACCTCATTGACTCTTCCAGGAGTCCCTAGGACGTAGGTAATTTATCACTAATTTACAAACAGTGAAACTGAGGCTTAGGGAGGCACGGCAAGTTTGTGACCGTAGAGGTAAATTATTAATCTCTTCCGTAATGCTTGTCAAACTCACAGCCCAGGATGTGGGGTGACTTTGCATGAGTAATACACAGCTGAGGCCATGGGCAGCTCGCCCTACAAGTTCATGGTCATCAGTACCCGAAGTGGTCTATGTCCACATCTGTGAGACAAGCTCAATGATCACACAGAGAGATGTCTCGACAGCATTAGATCATGATAAACATTTATAATCATGTTCTGTCAGTTCTTTACTTACGTTATCAGCAGCTGGTCACCAAGACTTCTCAGACCAGCTCCAGCCAGCAGCCCCCACTGGCATGGCACTGCCCCTATGGGCCTAGAGTACCACTTCCTGTAGAGAGGTAGCCGTACAGGAAATGTTCCTTTAGCCAAAGGTGAGAAGGAGAGGGTCAGCCTTGCTATGCAGAATTCTGACTTTCCTGAAGTAGTGTCTCCACGTTCTTTGCCTCATCACAGCTCCTGCAGGAGTGAGCTCTGTCTTCAAGCTCACTGCCCTCCTTTGACCAAAGATGTCCACTCTGAAACTGTGAGTTATAATACTCCGGCTCCACTCAGCGGTTCCTGCTTTTAAAGGCACCAGAATGGGGCAGAACCTTTCACAGCCTCTCCCTATGATGTGCCCCTGCCTCTCCCCCTCCCTGCCCCATCTCTCCTTCTCCCTTTTGGTCTCTCCTCCTTCTTCCTGCCCTTCCTCCTTCTCTCTTCTCTCCTTCCCCATTGTGTAGTGGCCTGTGTTTTTCTCCATGAAACACGTGTCTGTCCGAGTAAGATCCCAGGGCGGTTTGGGAAGTTGACACCCCTCAGGCACAAGGCATCCTATGACTGATCCCTAGGCAGGTGGTGTGAGCCGGCAGCCTAGAGCTGAAAACACAGCCGGCACTAGCAGGGGGGTGGGTTCTTTCCGTGGCCTTGCCAGCATCCCCAACGGGCTGGGGAGCCCTGCTAGCAGGCCTCTGTGCGCGTGCTAACGGAATGGGAAGGGAGGAAACCCTTTTGAAGGCTAACATTCTTCCCCGTGCAGTAATCACAGGGAAGTTGTCATTCCCCCAGGCAGGAGGTGCATGTTTCATTTATACACCCTGGACGTCGGGTTTTGTGGTCCGCCCTGGCTCTCTGTGTGCCTTCTGGAGCTCAGTGCAAGGAACAGGCAGGGAGGGGAAGGGGCGCACCCCCCCAGGGGGCGTGGTCAGAGGGCCCAGAGCCACTCTCCTACAGTGCATAGGTGTCGTCAGCTGTCACTCACCACCCGCTCTCACTTTTGCTAGTAAGTAATGTGACCTCCTAAACCTAGCTTCCATCCATGTCAAATGGGGATGATAAAGTAAGCACTTCCCGGGGGGCTTGGTGCACGTGAGCATAGGTTATGGACACGCAAGAGCCCGGGACCCAGACCTTAGTAAGGACACGGTAAATGTGAGCTGTTCTTCCTGTTGTCCTCATCATGGGTAACTGACACAGGAGGCCTAGAGAAATCCATCAGACTGCCCACAGTCACATGTGGGCACAGGAAGAGGTGGGGCCCACCTTTAAACCCTGGCAGTCTGATTCCCAAGCCCAGACTGTTAACCACTGTGCTTTACTACCATGTAAGACATGAACTGTGTTATAGAACAGCCGATGGATTTCTGGAACCCTCAGGGACCAGATCATGTCATTTTCAAAAGTCTTTGCATTGCGTTGCCTGTCACGGCATCTGGCACATGGGAGGAGCTCAGTAAATGTCAATTCACTGAATGATTAGATCAGGAAAAGCTTGGGTTTCGGAGGAATGAATTGGGTTCAGTACATCAGGGAGGGGTCTGGAAGGGTAGGGGCTATAGAGCCTGTTACTTAGTAAGGTAGGTATTAGCACTAATACACGATCAACTCAGAAACCAGTCACATGAATAACCTAAACCAACCACATTTTGGATCTAGGGACCCCCGTGCTTCTTAGGCTAGGGATTATCACTTGCCCCATCCTTACATAAAGCTGAGGTTGAGAGGTGAGGGTTAGGGGCACCTGGGTGGCTCAGTCAGTTAAGCATCTGACTTTGGCTCAGGTTCTGATCTCAGGGTCCTGGGATTGAGCCTACTTCCTTTTGGGCTCCCTGCTCAGCAGGGAGTCTGCTTCTCTCTCTCTGCCCCTTCCCCGACTCGTGCATGTAGTCACTCTCTCAAATAAAATCTTAAAAAAAAAAAAAGTGAGGGTGAATGAACTGGAGATGATATAGGGGCCAAAAGTCAGACATAGAATTTCAATACATAGATTCAGAAGTTCCTTAAATTCTAAAACCACTAGCTTTATCTTTAACTTGATTGCCAGCCAGGACCAGCCAGCCAGCAAAGGCACACTGCTTCTGCTTGAGAAGGATACCTGGTTCAGATGTGCATTGAGATTTTTTTTCTTCTAAGGAAGAATGTTGCTTTATGTTTTGTTTTCAAGCATGTCCTTGATCATTATAGGAAATTTGGAAAACATAGCAAAGACTAATTCAAGTCCCTGTATTCCAAAAGAAATAGCCCAAACATATTTGACTGTACTTCTTTCTAGAAAAGGTCCCTTTTTAATTAGAGCTCATTGAGTAGTTAACACTTTTTAGTTTCTACAGATCTAGTGGAGTCTTCAAGGTTTCTTTCGGAAGAAAAAAAATTCTAGGCTTCTAAAAATGATATGATGGAGTAATGGGAAGGACTCTCCATAGAAAGTCAGGTGACCTTGAGTCTATTCTGCTATCATCTCAATGTCAGACCTCTACCAAGACATTCCCCTCGCAGATTTCAGTTTATCCTTGCTTTCCCCACTTCGTGCCCACCTTTCCTTCTGAACGACCTGCCCTGCAGACTTTAGGTTCCTGTACCAGCCAGAAACAGCAGCCTCACATACACTGTTTAGACAGCTTTTCCAATTGTAAAAGGCCAAATTTCTATAATAAATCCCTGTTAATATGTATCTTTCTAAAGGTCCTGCTTTTCTGAGGAAACCCTGATCAGTATAGCTGGCAAGGGGACCCCCATATGCATGAAGTCCTCCCCCCTACAAACTTAGCACTGAAAACGTCTTTTGTGACTCGTATGGTCCCCATAGAGTCTCATGCCCTATGAGGATCATAGAGAGAAGGGATCGTTGCCTTCTCTCTCTCTCCAAGAATGTAGGTTCCCTGAGGGCAGGGGTGCATTAGTTTGCCAGGACTGCCCAACAAAATACCACAAACTAAGTAGTTAAAGCAACAGAAATCTATTCTCTCACAGTTTGGGAGGCCAGAAGTCTGAAGTTAGGTGTTGGAGAACCCTTCCTGGCATCTTCTAGTTTCTGGAAGCCTCTGATGCTCCTTGATTTGTCCGCAGACTCTGCCTCTGTCTCCACATGCATTCTCCCTGTGTCTGTGTGTCTTCACATGGACATTTTATCTCTGTGTTCCTCCCTCCTGTTATGAGGACACCAGCCATATTGGATTAAGAGCCCACCCTACTTGAGTAGGATCTCATCTTAACTGGTTACATCTTCAATGACCCGTATCCAAATAGGGTTACATTCTTAGTTCTGGGGGTTAGGACTTTACTATATCTTTTGGGGAGGACACACTTGAATCCATGGCCGTGGCTGTGATGGTTAGTATTTTATGTCATCTGGGCTGGCCCATAGTGCTCAGACACTGGGATACACATTATGTGGGGTACTTCTGTGAAAATTGTTTTTGGATGAGATTCACATTTAAATTGGTGACCTTTGAGCAAAACCATTTGCCCTCCACACATGCGTGGGTCTCATCCAATCATTTGAAGGCCTGAATAGAACAAAGGCTGACCTCCCTCAAGCAAGAAGGAATTCTGCCAGCAGACTGTGTTTGGGTGTGAACTACAACTCTTCCCTGGCACAATCACATGAGCCAATTCCTTAAAACCAATGTTTCTCTCTCTGTGTGTATATGTATGGATGTATATATCCTGTTGATTCTGTTTATCCGGAGAATCCTAACAAATACAGTGGTTAAGAATGTGAACCCTGGAATCCTCCTGTTGAGGGTCAAATCTCTCTTCTCCCATTTACTGGCTCTGTAACCTTGAACTTCATAGAGACTTCGTTTCCTCGTCTTTAGATGGGAGATGATATTAGAACCCACTTCACAGCATGCTGTAGGGATTAAGTGGCATTCATAGATAGGAAAAGTCAGAAGCATGCATGGCCCATAACAAGCACTGTGTAAAGCTTTAGCTGTATGGGCGGGGCTCTGTCTCTGGCATCTGAAACCAGAAGTGCCTGTAATAGGAAATGAATAGACGTTTGTTGACTCTACTCCCTCTAAAGCTCTTCTTTAAGTTTCAGGCTGAATATGTTTAGATCTAAAAGCCTTAAGCATCTCTAACTCCTCAGGCCTACAACACAGATAGCTCCCAACATTAGCAGGTGATCTTGGAACGATATGTGATTTTAGGCACACTTAATAGGGTTACATAGACAACCCAAGCACCCATCTAATGCCGCTTCAGATATATGCGATATACGCTGTTTCCCTCCTCTCTCCTCCCCTCGCTTCCCTCTCTCTGGATCTGTACCACATTCTCTCCTTCTCTCCTCTCCCCTCTGTCCTGCAGGAGTTAACAGGATATCCAAAATGGCGGCCTCACCCAGCACAGGGGGGCACAGACAGTTTTAGAGAGATCTTGTATCTAAAAACGAAAGGAGGCATGGTAGACTCCCTTTCCCTATAATACAATTAACTGTGGTGGCCAGACGGGCTCAGAAGCACCACGCTACCCAGAGCTGAGTACCTATAATTCCACTCTGTTAATATGCAACAGTGAAAACGACCAGTAAACCATTACCAAACCTTCTCATATCAACCTGAAGGTGAAAAGTTAGCCCTCCCAGGCCATGTTTCCATAGAACCCGCCCCACGTGGTGCTTCATAGCTAATGAGAGCTTCAGAAGAAACCTGGAACTAGGAGGCCGTCAGACAATACGGTGGCCCCATCTGCGTAAGGGCTCTCCGTGGGTGGCTTGCTTAGGAAGCCACATATGAGTTTCTAATTAAAGGAATATTAGAAGAATACATCCATAAATTTCAGAGCCAGGCTTAATTTTCTTGTTTGAAAACTGCCAGGGAGGAGAGTGGATTGCAAATATATGAAATATGAGAAAATGAGACTTAATGAATTCTAAGTTTATTCACTGAAGTATTTAACTATCCAAGCCATCAAGTGGGGATAATAAATTTGACTATGTCATAAGACTGGCCCACTTTAATTCACATTTGTAAAAATGAGCTATAAATAAAGGGCCTGATTCAGTGCTTAATTTTTAGAGATACATTAACTCATGATGCCTGTGCCTACAAGATGCTAAGCCCTGGAGGGAAGCAGAAAAGCCTTCACTGTTCAGGAGGGCGGTGGCGGCCCTCTGTGCCTGCACCAAAGGGCAGAGGACTGGCCTTTGACAGAGGTCGAGTTAAAATCTGAGTCAAGCACCTGCTAGGAAAGAGACGGTCCATTTGCAGGCGTAATTAAGGAAAAAGATAATTTAGAAACATGAGGGCAGGGCTAAAGGAAATCAACAAAGCATGGTGAAGCACCTGGGGCCCTTGACCCCCCCACACACACACCCCCACCCCCATGTCCAAAGGAAGCTAATAGACCCACTCTGCTCTGGGGCCTCTCAACAACGCGCCCTCAGGGAATCAGCATTCTTGGGGGTAGGAGGTGCAATCAATAAACTCAGAAACAAGCAATGTATTTTCAAAGAGCTTCGTAAGTCCAAAGATGGAAAATAAAGTAGAAAAGGAGGTATAAACCATGGGAAAGAGATGGGGAGGGAGGCCTTCCTGGAAGTGGTGACGTTTGGTGACTTTCTAGCTGTGATGGACAATAATTGGGGACTCTAAGCAAGGAAGTAGAGCGATCTGATTTCATGTTAAGTGACACGCTGGCTGCTGTGAAGGGGACACACAAAGGGAGAAGCAGAAAGACCTGTTACAGAGCAACTGTAGCCGCTGGTGAGAGGTGCATGGGGTCTCCCCCAGGGTGGGAGAAATGGGGACAAAGGGCAGTGACGGGTCTAAGATCCATCCCATCTGTCCCACTTGCTCGCTCTTCCTGCAGTTAGTGACAAAGGGCCTCCAGGTCCTTGAGAAAGTCACTGCCTGAGAATAAAAGTAGTTTAAAAAAATGGGGGGGGCATAGTATCCTAAATATTCTGCATGCTGCATTTATTATTTTTGAAGTTGGAAGAAACTAAAAATTTGTAAGACATCCACTGAAGGAAAGAATTAGTGGAGGGGGCAGTTGGCTTACTACAGAGAGAGAAGAAGAAGATATAGAGGGCTTCGGAAGGTAATAGGCTCACTGTGGAGTGGGAGAAGGCTTTCCCAGAAAGTCATGGAATTTTTGGTTGTGCAATTAGAAAAATGGTATCTAGAATGTGGAGTTTGATTTTTTGAGCTTTAAGGGAATGACCGTATCTTAAACATTTATTTATTTGCCTCCCCCCCCCCCATTCATAGGTACACACTGCCTGGTACCTAAAAGCCTTGGAAGGTGTAATATTATGCATGATCTCCAGGTCCTGAGATCACGCCCCACATCGGGCTCCCTGCTCAGCAAGGAGTCTGCTTCTCTCTCTCCCTCTTCCTCTGTCCCTTCCCCCCAGCTCGCGTGTGCTTTCTCTCTCTCTCAAATAAATAAATAAAATCTTAAAAAAAAAAAAAAAGGAAGTATATATTTGCCCTTTGTCCCTGGTTCTTGATACAGAGCCCCTAAATCCCTTGGAATTTCGTACGTGATAGGAGTGGTTTTTGTTCTAATGATGTGACTCTTGGGCTCCTGGTTGGGGTCTGTTCACCAGAATGTCCAAGCCATGATTAGAAGCTTGGAGCTTTCATCCCTGCCTTCCATCCTCAGGGAAGAAGAGAGGGGTTGGAGATGGAATTAATAATCCGTCATGCCTACATGACGAAGCCTCTGTAAAAATCCCTGAACTCGGTAGGGGCTTCAGAGAGCTTCCAGGTTGGTGAACACATTCACATGTTAGAAGGGCAGGCGCCCCAGCTCCATGGGGACAGAAGCTCCTGTGACTAGGACCCTTCCAGACCTCACCCTACGTACCCCTCATCTTGCAGTTCATTTGTATCCTTTATAATGAACCAGTAAGTATAAGGAAAGTATTTCCCTGACTTCTATGAGCCACTATAGCGAATTTTTTAACTTAAGGAGGTGATTGTGGGAATCCCTGATTCGTATACCCGAATCAGACAGTAGTGTGGGTAACCTGAGGACCCACTACTTGTGATGGGTGTCGGAAGTGGGGGCAGTCTTGTGGGACTGAGTCAGTAACCTATGAGGTCTGTGCTAATTCCAAGTAGTTAGCTTCAGGTTTGAACTAACTCATAGGACAGCCAGTTGGTGTCTGCTGAGAATAGAAGGATTATTTAGTATGGAAAATCCACACATTTAGTGTCAGAAGTGGTGTGAGTAGAGAAACAGCTTTCCTAGAGAAGAGGGAGAAGGAAAGGATTTTTTTTTTCAAAACCTAGTTTTTTAGGGGCGCCTGGGTGGCTCAGTCAGTGAAGAGTCTGCCTTCGGCGCAGGTCATGGTCCCAGGGTCCTGGGATTGAGCCCATCGGGTTCCCTGCTCATCGGGGAGTCTCCTTCTCCCTCTCCCTCTGCCCCTCCCCCTGCTCCTGTTTTCTCTCTCTCTCTCTCTCTCTCTCTCTCTCAAATAAATAAATGAAATCTTAAAAAAAAAACTAGTTTTTTAAAAGCCTGTTCTTAATAATGAGGTTGAACATCTGTATATGATACCTTAAGAGGTAATCTATAATTGGGACAGTACATGATTTTGGAAATACTCAAGAGGCTGATCACGAAAATCAGAGTTTTCATGAATAGAACAAGTATTTTATCCACTTTTGGAGAATAAGGAAAGTCATTTACCAGACAGACCCCACACTGGGGTGAGATCTCCCTCAAACTATTTTGTGTTCTCCAAAAAAAATTTTAATCTTCATTCATTGTCTTAGGTGAATTGTCTCTGGGAGAGATGTATCCTAGGTGAAGAGTACAAGAATTCCAGTTGCTGGAAAAATATATCCCCCCTTGTAAATTAATTTTCATGGGTTTATTTAGCAATCTCTTGAAGATATAGTAAGGAGGTCAGACCTTCCCCCCTTGCAAAGATGGCCTATTATATGCACACTGACCACATGAAGTATCTTGACCTGCAAAATAAGAATGAAAATTTGAAGTATGGGTCCTGGGGGCCCCCACCTGTGAGGCACTGTCTAGGTGTCCCTTTGGCTTCTCACTGTCTGCCCCCTCACCTCCTGCAAAGGTTACATCTGAGGCTTGGTAGTGTGCTCACAGCAGGTATTAACAGTGCTTTATACATAACCTTCTTTCCATTTCTTAGCAAATTCTTTACCCATCAAAACTCAAAGTGCTGTGTACTAGTCATTCCCTATCATCCAAGGCTTCGTTCCTAATTGTGGTGCCAAAGTTAGAGTCTTTACTGGAATTCTGATACAACTGGTAAACCAAATTACTATTGGAACAGTTGCTGAGCTAGGTACTTCTATTGGTCGGGCCACTTTCACTTTCCAGAGACAGAAACCCAATTCAAAACTAGCATCAGCCAAATGGTTTACATCACTGGAAATACTGGGGTAGTTACAGCTTCAGACCCAGCTGGATCCAGAGGCTGAAATGCTATCATCAGGGCTCTTGTTCTCTCCCTGTCTCCCGCATGGGTTCTCGTCAGAGAGCCAGTACTGCTGATTTGTTCTGTCTACTTGGTGACGCTGGAACTACCTTTCCCCCAATTTACTTGTCTGCCGAGTCCCGGGTTAATATGAGCCACAGAGACATTTTGTATGAGATTTGGAAGCAGAGCTGGTGTAACAATCCGATTGCTTTTTGTGCTGGGAAGGCCACTGCCGGTCAGAAGGTGCTGTTGTGCCTTGCTCATCTGGTCCCTTTTCTGCTCCCTCACGTGTGGGCGTGGGCTCACAGCATCGCCAGATCTTCTGCCAGATCCTCCTTCAGCCTCTCTGACTCGGGCCAAGGGCATGGCCAGATCCATGCTGAAGAAGGCCAGTGTCGCTTCCAGCTGAATTCCATCATCCGATGACTGGGTGGCTTAGAGGTGGCAAGAGAGGAATGTGGGTCCTCATCCCTCCACATGAACTCCTGCCCATCCTCAGAGACTTCAGTGTATCCTCGCTTCCCCCACTTCCTGTCCATCTTCCTTCTCGACAGGCCACCCTGCAGGCGTCAGGTTCCTGTACCAGACACAGAAAGAACAGCCTCACAGAGTGTCGAACCATTCTCACAACTGCAGGAGGCCACATCCCTTCAATAAATCCCCAGTGATATCTATCTTCTCCCGGTTCTGCCTCTCTGAGCAAACCCTCACAGATCTGGCAGGAAAGGTAGCTGTGAGGTGCATAAAATTCATACCTTGCAAGCTCAGCACGGAATAGATCTCTGAGGAGATCTCCAACCAGAAAAAAGTTCCAGGGAGGACTCAGGAGAGAGGCAGCCTGACACATGGGTCCATTCCTGCACCTCCCGCAGCGGCTGGGGCAGGCCAGAGGTCCGGTGAAGCCTGAGACGCATTCCCACCTGGCTGGAGAGAAGAAAGGCAGTAGGCCTCGCTCAACACGTATAAAAACGGTTAGTGTTGGAGAAAAAGGAAATGGGTCCCTGGAAGGAGGAGTGAAAGGCAGGCGAAAGCAAAGGTCCACAGTCACCTTCCTGCTCTCTTGCTTTGGGTGATGCCGCATTTACTTAACAAGATGAAATGAGATATAATCCATTTACAGGAAGCGGTGACGTTTGCCCCGGCCCTGAACTTCGCGCTTCTGATGTGTATCATCTCCTTTGAATCCCTCTGGTGACGGTATGAGGAAATCAGAGCTCAGGGAGGGGCAGTAACTTGCCAGGGGTCCGTCAGCTGGGGAACCTCCGGTTCAGCTGGAACTTGAACTCAGGCTGCCTGCCTGCGCTCTTGGCTTTTCCCCCTTCTGCCCACGCCTCCGGACATTGTTTTGAGTTTAACAGTAAACAGATTCTCACTCTGTTGGATTTGCCTCACCTTGGTAATTTTGTACGAATTGATCAAAAAACTTCTTTCTCCCTCGTGGCAGAAGTCAACCACGCTGCCGGTGGGAAGTGGATGGATAGTCACAGTGTAAGTCTCGTTAGTGCTGGCGAGACAACTCCTGTTTTAGAAACCTTGAGGGGGTGGGCAGGTGGAAGAGTTTCCATTTGAACAATCTAGAAAGGTTGGGACATTTTTAGAGTGCTGGCAAAGAAAGTTGCGGCTCTCTGAGTGCACCTGTAACATCACTGTATTATCAAATGTCTACTGTAGGCAGCTTTTTGTGACAATGGAGGAAACCTTTCATATGGTTAGCTCAGGAACAGATTTTTGAAATGAACTGGAGAAGAACAAAGGTTTCGGTTCTAACACTGTATATATTCTATAGCATAGACTTGAGCGAGGGTTTAGGGGGAAAGTGGACAATTTGTGTGTTTGAGGAGGGGTGGAGGGTGGCTCCTGCTTCTATGCGCCAGTGATGGTTCCAGAAGACTCAGTCGCTCCCAGCGGACTGTAAGATCCTTTGCATAATGGAGTTGCAGAGCAGGGTTTATAACCTCAAGTTCTTTTCTACATAACAAGGAATGTTAGTTAGTTGAGCACCTGAAAGGTGTTCAGGATTATTTCATGCATCAAATAGATGTCTGATTATGATATGTCTCAGCTGGGATTTGCAGCTCTTTAAACAAGAAGCAATTGAACTGGAGAGGTCCAGATCGAAGATACTAGGTTCGGAGGGCTTTCTTTACTCAGTTCTCCTCTGCACGTTTAGCTGGAATGGCCCGGTGAGCCCAGGCTGGAGCTGAGCTGCAGCGATTCCAGTGGTAAACTGGATATGATCCGCTTGCAGGTGTTGCTCTGATCCAGAGCAAAGTCTGCACCACTGCGGTCTTTCTCTCCAGCAGTCACGCCCTTCTCTAGGAATAGGAGCTCCGAGTTATATTGCAAGCACTCTTCCCAGGGTTCTGGAGCCACTCACATCTTTTCACATTTCCTGGAGGGCAAGTTGCATTCAGAACACACAGCAATTTGAGTTGAGGCGAATCCAATCTGTACTACACTTGGCAAAAACGAGAGGGAGAGCTTGGGACGTCCCATTTTACAGGCTACCGTTTAACGCGTGAGGGTCGGACAGTAGAGCGGGTGGGAAGTAGGGCTGCAGCTCCCGCTCGCCCACCCTCTCACTCTCTTCATAACGTGACTGTCTGGTTTAGGTTGCCCTAGGAGCAGGCTTGGTGTCGGGATCTGAATGCAAGGAGTTTATTTGGGGGATGATCCCAGGAAGGACTGTCAGGGGAGTACAGAAGTAAACCAGAGAAAGGAAGGAAGCCAATAAAGACTGTGTTGGCGAGCAACCATGTGAGTGGATGGAACCGAATCCTCCAGGGATGCAGGGGGCCCGTGGAGAGTACCCTTGGAGAAATTTCCCTCCATCACTCATGGTTGAGGGCTGCTCTGTCTTGCTTTCTCTCTCTTTCTCTCCCCATGTATATACTTCTAGTATGCCGTGGGCAAACAGGAGAGCTCTGGCTGCCAGGGAGAGTTCTCAGGCAAGAAAATGCAAATAGTGATTGCAGGTGGCATGGTCTCCCACAATGGTCAGGTGTGGGGGTCGTGGGTTAGCAATGTCAGGACTCCTCCTGGCTCTGTCTTGGAGGTAGGAGGGAAGTCTCCATCCTGCACACCCACCTCTTACTTGGCTGTCTTCAGGCCCTCACTCCCTTTCTGCTGTGGACAGAGGCAGACTTTGCCCACACCCTATTTAGACACCCTGAGAAGGAAGTTCTCTCCAACCTCACTGAGAAGAGACAATTAATTATTCACTAACAGCTTAGTTCTGCTGATAACTGTCTCCTTGGCAACCTAAGGCCCAGTGTAACAGAAATGAAATACGTTTAAAAAATATACATATATAGTTACGAAAAATGCATAAAGGCTCTTCTTACTTTTTCATAGAAATGCCTTTAAGTATGGCTTTTGAACAGTGATTAAACATAATGGATTTTTCAGCACTGTATCAAGGAGTTCTTATCAAATCAGCCCCTTGTTGTTCTAGATCCATCTCTGGGATGTGTGTTTCTAGGAGACAGCCACAGATGCTTCATTCCAACTGAGGTGCCTGTGTCCTTATATAGCAAATGACGCATTGCTTCATGATAGCCCCCTAACAGCACTGCATTGCCAATGACGAGCCTGGACTGTCTACAGTAACAGTACTCACTTGCCGTGTGACCTTGGGCAGGTCCCCTACCCTCTCTGCTCCTCAGTGGTGTCATTCTCCAAAGCCATAAGCTGGACAGATGCTCTTACGGGTGTCTCTCTAACCTCAAACGAATTCTGCCTGGCTGTGTTGTCTTTCTGCCTCGCATTCTACCTTTGGGAATATAAACTCTGGCTTCTATTTCAAGGACTCTAGATGTTTTACACTCTCACAAGGGTTTTGGAGGCTTCCACATCTTTTCGTGTTTACTGGAGGGAAATCATTCTTCTGCCTTCCCCTGAAGAGCTCAGTGATAGCTAAGAAATAAAGCCCCTGCCCACGCTTCCTTTTGCTGCAGTGCAAAGAGCAGGGTTCCTATCGCAGCTCCCCCACTTTGCAGGCTGTGCGACTGGGACAAGTCAGTTAACCTCACCGAACCTCTGCTTCCTCGTCAGAGAGATGGAATAAATAGTTGTGCTAACTTCTGAGAGTTGCGGAAAAGAGTGAACGGAGGTGATCTATGTAAAGCTACCCAGAAAATATTTCCTTCAGAAGAAAGAGAAGGATTGTAGTGTCTCAGGGTCCTGTCTTCCCCACCTGTCCTCGGCGTCCCTGCACCAGCTCTTGGGAGTTGCTCTCCTAGGATTCTGGGAGTTTTTCTTTTTATCTCCTCCAGTGATCCTGAGATCTCTACAGTTCAGTTTTGTTGAGGACAATATTACGGTTTTGCTTGTTTGTGTCTCATTACAAAAGGAAGATGTACTCACTGGAGAAGAGAAAGTAAAACAAACAAAAACAAGAAAAAGCATAAAGGAATAAAGAGGTGGAGGGGACATAATATCCCAACCTGAGGGCAGCCATGGTTAACGGGCATATTTTTCTGTTTACCTTTTTTTGAGGGGTGTTAAGTATATGGTAGATATTTGTCCTGCCTCTTACCTTCACTATTACTGTTTTACTCAGTCGTTAAAACTTCTTGATGGTGGTCTATTATGGGTATGTGACTTAGTTTACTTAACCCTGTTGTTGGATATTTAAGATAGTTTTATGTTTTCCCCTTTAAAAATAACACACAGGACTCAGTCGTAAATCCCCCGGCTCACCCTCTTTTTAAGCCCTCTGGGCGGTCATGCCATGGGCACTTTTTTTTTTTTTAAGATTTTATTTACTCATTTGAGAATTAGTGAGCATGAACAGAGGGAGGAGGTGAGGGAGAGGGACAAGCAGACTCTGCACTGAGCGCAGAGCCCAATGCAGGGCTCGATCCCACAACCCCAAGATCAGACCCCCGCGGAAACCAGAATCCAACGCTCAACCTACTGAGCCACCCAGGTGCCCACCATGAGCACTTCTATGAAGAAATCTTCCCAAAGTTACCACAGCTGTAGGGGCAAGGTCACTGTGTCTACTCTCAGCCACCGCCTCTCGCTGTGCCCTGAGGCAGGTTACTTGGTTTTGGGTAACCTCTTGCCACCGTCATGGATGGTCATAGCTTTTGCTGCTTTTACCAGTCCCTCAAGTATTAGCACTGACCTTTTTTTTTTTTTTTTTTTTTTTGGAAGATTCCCTATTGTTCTACCTGGGCCGGAAATGGGCCTGTGAGTCAGGCCTGGTCCATCTTTGTATTCCACCCAGCCAGCAATGCTGATTGGTCCAAGCAGAGTGGTAGAAACTGGGAGGAACCAATCAGAGTCCCCCCTGGAGATCAACTCTAGATTCTGTGAGATAAAGGATGACAAGGGTGGGAGGACTGTGTCAGTGGGGAGCTGCATGTCCTCTTTCCACAGTGTGGAGGAAGCCTTTTGAAATGGCAGCCTGAGAGAATGAAATAAGCAGAGATAGCCAGTAAGGACAAGGAAGGGGCTTGGGCTTGGGCTTGGGAACAGGGAACACCAGCTCTAATCCTGAGGTCCTGCCTTAAATTTTGAGGACTACCCCCAGACCCTTCCCAGCTACCTAAGTCAATGACTTCTCTTTTACCTGTACCAACCAGTTTAAGTTATGACTGGGCTCCTTACTCAGATCCATCCCTCAAAATGGCCTCCCTAAATATTGTCCAAGAGACTGTGATGTCTCCCAGAAGCATTCAAGCTCAGGCGTCCATGGGACTTGACAACAGCTGCCAATTGTTCTTTCTGGGCTTTCCCCCTGGGGGAGAAACCTGTGCAAATAAACCCAGGAACCCCAGAATTCCCCTGAATAACCCAAATGCCCCTGTCAACAGTGTCTCATGGTGACATGACCCTTCAGTCATGACGAAGGTAAACTCCCCAGCCCAAGATAAGATGGGCCCAGGAAATGTGAGCTTGACTTCTACTCATCCCCATTTTTAAAGTGTGAGTTTCTCAACTCTTTGCTTTTAGACTGCTGTTAACCTTTCTCGTCATTGGATAAGAAGAAAATAAAGGGCTATTTTTGGTGGCATGATGCATAGGAAAATTCTCTGTAACTGTTTTCTAAGCTTCTCCATTCAAAACGAGGCAGGGTGCCTCTGAAAGGTTACTGAGGGTGTGAGAAACCAGCCTTGCACGGGTTGGGCTGACATCAAGAAATGTCTCACATGTGTGAAAAACTTCTGGGAAGTCATTTTTGTTTTTGTTTTACCAAATGGATTCCTGAAGCACAGGCTCATTTAAACAGAAATCCCCTCAGCAGGACCTGTCTTACGTCGAGGAAGGGTAGGGGACCTCCTCAGACGTACTGTACATCGGAATCCCTACAGGGGGGAGAATAAAATTCAGCCTCTCTGCCGTACCCACTCACCCAGGGAGGAGGCTCTGTGGGTGATTCTGAAACAGGCTGTCCAGTCTGCACACCAGCTGCGTGGTGGGATTTGAAGGCCTCCAGAGGGCGCCCTTCTTCCAATAAGACCCCCATTTACTGGCCAAATGCAGAAGTACCAAGTTTTTTCTTATATTGCCTCAAAGACCCAACCTACAGAGCTCTCTTGAGTGAACTCTTAGTTTCTTTCTAAAATGCAAATGTTTTAGAGCTGGAAAAGCATATTTTGATTAGTTGTAAAATCCTGAGATTAAATCCAAACTACCTTTGAACCCCACCCATGATGTTTTTCATACCTTACAGGGTTATGATAAGATTGTCCTCACTTGGAGGGGGGTGGGGGAATGGGATAGACCGGTGATGAGTAGTAAGGAGGGCACGTATTGCATGGTGCACTGGGTGTTATACACAACTAATGAATCATTGAGCCTTACATCGGAAACCGGGGATGTACTGTATGGTGACTAACATAATATAATAAAAAATCATTAAACTCGCAAAAAAAAAAAAAAGATTCTCCTCACTTGGCAGAGTAGGAAACTAGTACTCATTGAGGGTAAATGACTTGCCTAAAGTCTCAGAGCTTAGTGGGTGACCTTGCTCTGATCTGAGTACAGGAACACCTGACTCCAAACCTTTTCTTTCCAGATTGACAGCTGTTCGCTGCAGTAAGAAGCACAGAATGGGTAGCTTCGGCTGTGCGGGAGATGGTGGAGGGAGGCTCTGCGTAGAAGGTGCTGCCTTTACGCAGGCTTGGGTGGGTGGGCAGGCTTGGGAGGGTGCCAGAGGGAGGTGGCCAGGAGAGCTGGGTGTGTCTTGAGTCACACAGAGCGAGGGGCAGATGGAGAACAGTGAGAGCCAGGCCCCCTGTCTTCAGTCCTTGGCCCAGGGCCACGGACACCACTGTGGCTTGGCCAAAGCTACAAGCCTGGCTATTGCATCCAGAGCCATAACAGCGCTGGTACCCGTGGGTGCCCAGCGATTGCCCGCTGCTGTTGGCAACAGAATAGCAGTGTTTTACCATTTTATTGCCCTTCCTCCATTGGCACTCACACTAGACTCCCTTTGTCTATTCTCTTAATCAAAGAGAGGTCCTGTTCATTAAACCCTCTGCCTGAGGCACCCTGATAGCTAGAATATTGCTCTCTTGGCTTGCATTGGCAATGACCCAAGAATGGCATATTTCTGGTTGAGTAGAGCGACATTAGTATGTTTCTACGTTAGTATGGCCATGCTACCCTCTGTTGGGTTCCCGAAAGGGTCTCTACCAGTCCATGTAGAGGGCTCACAGTTCCAGGATTCTTCCCACTGGGACATCTGCCATTTCTGTTTCTTGCTGCCAGTTCAGCTGTCCAACGGGCAGGTAGGATGAATGAGTAAGGACAAGGCTCCTAACTCTATGAGAGGGAGACACTCTTATTCAGTTCTTCCAGCGGCAGCAGGTAAGAATCATCCGGAGGGAGCTTCTAGATAAGGAAACACAAAAAGTCTGGGCCCCTCCCTCGAGGATTCCTGTTCCCTCACGCTGGTGGGGAGTCCAGGGAATTGTAGCTTTTGAAATCTCCCCAGGTGATTCTAATGTGCAGCGGGAGTTGAGAATCACTACCCTAATTAATGAAACCTAATCTGCAGCCATTGGCACAGGACCCTGGCACAGGACCAACAATGTTGGACTCAGTGGCCTCAAACTCCCAAGTTCGAGTTCAGGGCTACTGCTCAGTAGCCAGGCAACCTACCACCTTCCCCAGCATCACTCTGAATGGAGACTGCTGAGTATGGGGGATGGGTGTACACTAAAGCTGGTCACCAAAGGTACCCCCCCAAATCATTTTTATCACCTATTTTTCTTTTTTTTTTAAGATTTTATTTATTTGTTTGACAGAGAGAGACACAGCCAACGAGAGAGGGAACACAAGCAGGGGGAGTGGGAGAGGAAGAAGCAGGCTCCCAGCGGAGCAGGGAGCTTGGTGCGGGGCTCAATCGCAGGACTCTGGGATCACGCCCTGAGCCGAGGGCAGACGCTTAATGACTGAGCCACACAGGCGCCCCATCACCTATTTTTCTACATAACAGGTACAGGTCATAGAGTACAGGTCCACAGTGTAATGCCTACCGAGTCATTTACTCAAAAGAAGTGAGTCAACTAGTGAAAAGAGAGTGTACTCAATGTGTGCATCTTACCTCATGCTGTTTGTTACTCAAGGGTTCAAAGTGGAAATAGATTGGGAGTTACTCAGGACCTAAATAGTTCCTGAACACGAATTTCCCTGCCATGCCTGTAACCATCCCTCAGCAATACCCTGGAATGAGATAGGTGCCCAGTGTGCTATGTGAGGTATGGTAGGTAGCTGTAGGAATGGCTATGCTGTATTCATGCCCTCCTGTGGACCCATCCCCCCACTGGCTCTGGGCTTGGTCCAGTGACCTGCTTTGGCCAAGGGGACAATAACTAATCTGACACAAGTAGCCCTTGGGCATTAGGTCTTGCTCTCTCTTGCTATTCTTTGGAACACTGAAACCACCATGTGAAGAAACCCAAGACAATCTACTGAAGGGTGGAAGGCCACATGGTGGCTCTCCTTCCCCAGCAGAGAGTCACCAGTCTTGTAAGTAACGCTATCCTAGACCGACCAACCCCAGCCCAGCTACCTGCTAACCTCTGAAGTCAGCCAACACAGCCTAGACCAGAAGAGCCACCCAACGGACCCACAGAACTGTGAGAAATAAGACATGTTTTGTCATGTTAAGTTACTATGTTTGAGGATGGTTGTTATGCAGTGACAGCTAACTGATACACCAGGCAAAGGCATAAACTGAGACTGCTTACTTCTTGCTAAGTACGACCCTTAGCTCCAGCGTGGTTTCCCAGTGAGCTAGTGCTGGCCAAGGAACCATGAATGAAAGTGCTATGTGCCAATTTCAGTTCATACCCTTAAAGAAATGTGTAGGTGCTCCTGTGTCCTTTACCTTTTCTGTTGTCTGGTGAGATGGCAACAACTGGGTGACCCTCTGGGATCCAAGATGGAAGCCATGTATTAAAAGAATGAATTCACTGCCAGCCTGCGCTGCCTCGTTCAGGACTGATTGGTGAGAGAGGAGAAAACCTCTGTCTCATTGAAGCCAGTGTGCTTTGGGGTCTTTTTGTTACAGCACCTTAGCCTACCCTAACTAATATACCCTCTTGCTAGCTATGAAAGCAACTTGTAAACACTTCTCTGCTTCATATACCTCGAGGAACAGAGCTAATTATAACTCCTTCATAGTGATGTTGCCCGGGTGAAATAAGGGCGCACTTAGAAAGCGTTTAATGCTGCCTCACACAGTGGGCTCGCTCGGGTGGCGCATGTACTCAATCGTTTGTGGATACTTGGTTGAACCACTTTTTCATTCCTACCTCTGGACAGTGCCTGGAAGATCAGTAAGGTGGATGGATAAGATTTTCTTTTACTAATTCTCTTATTCTATTGGGCATCCTTTGCCATGCATAGAGCATGCCAAATTCTAGCCCTGGTAAATCCGCAGGTCTGCTTATCTACTGCTGTGTAACTCATCACCCCAAAACTTACGGACTTTAAGTACCAGTTATTTTATTATCTCATGTTTCGGGGGGTTGCCTGGACTCTGGAACTGGCTCTCCCACGCAGTAGTAGTCTGGTGGTAGCTGGGCCTGGTGTCATCCTTAAGATTCCCCCTCTCACATGTCTGGGGTCGGATTCTGGCCAATTGCTAAGACCTGAGTGGGACTGCGGATTGTATTACCTACATATGGGCTCTCCCTGTGGCTTAGACTTCCTCATAACATGGGGGCTGAAAGCGAGGGTACCTAAGAATGAGGCAGAATCTCTCCTGCCTTTGGTGGCTTAGTATCAGAAATCCCATGAGCATTACATTTGTCATAGAGGCCTTCCAGATTCGAAGGAGGAAACAGACACCCAGGTCTACCCAAGAAGTTGATAAAGGAAGGCCACAAGGCATAGAGGAGACAAAGTGACAGAATACAAAAGAGTCACTAATAGCCTAGATTCTGGAGTCCAGCTACCTGGGTATATATACTAGCTTTCCTGATTTCTGGCTGGGTAACCTTGGTCGAGTTATCTCACTTGCATGCTTTTCAATGAACTATTCTTAAAAGTCAGGGTAATAACAGTACCATCCTCATAATGTTGGATTGTGAGGATTGAATACAGCTCACAAGCCTGATGCGTAGTGTGAGTTCAATGAATATTAGCTGCTCTGAAGAGATTGATCTTTTTGGCAACCAAAAATGCATTTTCTAGTGGACTTCTGGTTTATCCCCAATCAACCGAGAAGAAAACTCCACCTCAGTTAAAGTAGTTCCCCTCCAGTGGCTGGCATTCCAGGATTCTAGAAAGTATAGCTGTGTTTTTTTTAAGTCATTGGTACTATAACGATAGAAAAAAATCACACCGACTTTTGAAATCTCAGGGCCCCCTCTGCAACCGTCTTCGTTTCCCAAGAGCATATTTTCTCTTCATTCACTTGACTTTTCCTTCTTGCTTCAACCCACTTTTCCCAAATGGTTGTAGACTGTGGCATGGAGTGTGATGACAAAACTCGCCGTGAACCAGAAATACAGCTCACTCACAAATGTTTCACCAGGGGAAGGGGAGCCTGTGGAAGCCTCTTCAAATCATTCTGGAGGCAAACATTCATCCCCAGCTGCAGCGCACAGCAACCGAAAGCCGGCTGCCTCTCCCAAGGAAAGCCACAACTTAGAACATCTTGTTTTATTAATTTTTAATTAGACCACCAACCCATGAATGTGTTCTCCCAGTAAATAAAACTGAAACTGTACAAATAAAGCTAATATCTCTTTGACCACTCCTTGTAACAATTAGACCCATACCACCCCTGAGGTGACCACCATCATTTTTGTCTGTATCTTTTCTATGCCCCCTATTTACAAATATTTAGAATCATTTAAGATATGTAGATCCGTGTGTCTGTGTGTGTGTTAGTTAGTTATTGCTATGCAAAAAATATTTCTATAACCCAAACTTAGTAGTTAAGACAGCAAACATTATCTCCCAGTGTCTAGGTCAAGAATATGGGGAGGAGCTCAGTTGATTACCTTAAGCCTGGGGTCTCCTATCCAGTGACAGTTAAGCTTCGTTCATCTGAAGGCTGGACTTGGGGATGAGACCTACATCCAAGCCCAGCAATATGGTTGTTGGCAGGCTCCATTCCCTTGTCATCAGCCCTTCTCCCCCGCCACACACACACACACACACACACACACACACACACACACACACCTGCCTCCTGACGAACTTGGATTCCCCAGGGCCAGAAATCCAAGAGAATGAGAGAGAGCACTCCAGATGGAAACTATAGTCTTTTGTAACCTATCAAAAATGGTGTCCTATCATTTCTCCCATGTTTTGTTAAGCAAGCCCCCTAGTATTTATGGGGTCCCAGGCAAGAATTCAAATGGAAGCCTACTTACCAGTTACAAATCAAGCTAATAATCTGTTAAGCAAGGTTCTGTCTTCCTACCTCAAAACCAGAAGACTTTCCAGACTGCTCAGAATTCTGCACCCAGACATGGCAGGACATGCAGAGTGGGCCCATGCCCACAGCCCTCTCCCCTTCTCTTCCCATCCAAAGCACCACAGAAGGGCCCTTTGTGGCTAGAGGCATACACAGCGCCCAGCATGAACCCGAGGAGGGGGCCTCACCTGGGCTCGGGTGTGGACTCCAAGGTCCGGGATACCCGGAGTGTGATCCCCAGGGCTTGCCGGCTCCATGTGCGCGCCACTCCTTGCTCTGCTGAGTCCTCACTCCGTGGCCAGGAACACAGCCAGAGGAGGCCAGGGCGGGGTGCTCTCAAGCAGTGCTCCCCAGTGTAGTCCCGGAACTCGTGCCAGTGCAAAAACCGTCTGTTTCCCCTCGACAAGGAGGTGTGAGAGGAATTGAGAGTAAACACAGAGAAACTGGCATAGCACTTTGACTTGCTGTGACACCCAAGTGTTTGTGGGCACTGGAATTTGAGTTTCATAGAATTGTCACATGTCACAGATAGTCTTCTTTTTAAAAAGTTTTGTTCCCGAACCATTTAAAAATGTCAAAGCCGTTCTTAGCTTGCAGACAATAGAAAAACGGGGGCCAGCTAGATTTGACCCAGAGGCCATGGTTGGCCTAACTCTGGTCTAGAAGATAGTGCAGAGGGCTGCTGGAGCCATGTCCTTGAAGGCAAGAGGACATGAAGCCCATTGTAGGTGTAAGAGGACCGGCTTTGTACTGGAGTGTGAGCTGTTCATTTGTGATAGCAGGAAAAAAGAGTGGAAACAATTAGGACTTCAGTCACTGAAATATTTTGGCTTAAATCCCCTTTTGAACTTTTAAAGATATTTGCTTTCAGAGAAGCACATACGCTCTCCAAGCTGAAATGATTTCCATAAAATAGGTGCCTATTTACCTCAGAGACCGTGGGACGGAAAATATATACTCAGTATGTTCATTCTTCTTCTCTCAGCTTCAGTGATTAAATGATCAAATTAAATGATGAAATATTTATTATTGCCTCTTAATTTTTGAAAGGGAAATGCATCTTTTGCCACCATGGATTTTACTCTTTTTTTTGGACCTTATTCTCCCCCTGCTCCCACAATAAATCTGAGGACCGTCTTCTTGGGGAAAAGAAAGCATGAATATATTCTCCAAACCATTTCAGGCAATTCGCCGATGATGCGATGCTCCGGCAGCCAAGGTTGGCCTCAAACCCCTAGTTAAGGAATCCTGATTTACAAGCTGACCAAGGTTCTGAGAGTTGTGTTTTTCTTTCAACACTGCCCTTGAGTTTTTCGGAAGAAAAGAGCTACATGCATGCAAAATGATTATTAGAATTACCCACACTATTATGCTGATTCCAAACAGCCTACCATGGAGTTCTATTCAGAAGACTAGAGAAAAGGGCGGAGAAGCTTCGAGGAAGAAGAGAGAGGGTGGGTGTCACTAAACTCCATGCCTTTCAGAGCCATTCTACTAGGGATCCACCCCATTCCTAGTCCTCTCTGTGACCCGGCTAATCTTTCCTCCCTGGAAAAGGAGAGGTAGATAATGCTTTGTGGAAATAACATCAGTTCTGTGATTATATGCACTCTGGGGGGGGGGGGGGGGTTACACCATGAATAGAAACTTTCCCCAGTAATAGATTTTATCCTTTCTACCATCAAGAAGGCTTGGTTTCCATTTGCCCAGCAATATCAGTATTTCATGCCCCAAGTGTAATTCTCTTAAATCTACCGCACAGCACTTAGGAAATGTGTAGAATGAATATCAAGACCTAAGTCAGAAGAGAAAATGTAAAAGGTGTTGCCTCAAACAGACATGGAAAGTGAAGGAAAAGTCATATTCTAAAAACCTCTCGTTTTCTTTCAAGTATTTACATTAGCAGGCAAGACACTTTGTCAATTCTAATCCTTTCATAAAATGTAAGTTGGAATATTTCTTAATGGAATGTCACCACAGGAGGCCAGCTAAGGTCTTGGCTGGAAGACTTTCCTGGAATATTTTGTTTCCCTTGGAATTTACAGTACTGTCTGGTTGAATCTAATTTGACATTCTAACAATTGGAGCATTGTATTAGGCACAGTGAAGCAGAAAATTTACCCTATCCTACTCCCCATTCATCCTTCCTTTGCCCTTGTGAAAATTGCCTACTGTTTTATCCCACTGAATCAGAGTGTTTGGGAGAAGACAAATGTCACATCTAATTCAGTCAACAGTTCCATAAAAGTAAGTTTTTAATACCTAGAATAAATCTTTCATTTATTCAACAAATAGTTATTTAGTGGTAGCTCTAGGGTTTAAAAT
This sequence comes from Ursus arctos, assembly GCF_023065955.2. Taxonomy (NCBI): domain Eukaryota; kingdom Metazoa; phylum Chordata; class Mammalia; order Carnivora; family Ursidae; genus Ursus; species Ursus arctos. The sequence continues at coordinate 52,129,616 of NW_026622808.1, read as the reverse complement.
ATGCATTGTTGACTCCCAACAGTCTACCTTCAAATAACATTACACCACTTCACATGTAGGGTAAGAAATTTAAAACAATATCCCTGTTTCCCCCTCCTATCCTTTGTGCTATTGTCATCAGATATTTTGTTCACACACGTTATAACATCCATGATATGTTGCTGTTATTTTTACTTTAAATGGTCAATTACGGGGCGCCTGGGTAGCGCAGTGGTTAAGCAACTGCCTTCGGCTCAGGGCGTGATCCCAGCGTTCTGGGTTCGAGCCCCACATCAGGCTCCTCCACTAAGAGCCTGCTTCTTCCTCTCCCACTCCCCCTGCTTGTGTTCCCTCTCTCGCTGGCTGTCTCTCTCTGTCAAATAAATAAATAAAATCTTAAAAAATAAATAAATAAATGGTCAATTACTTTAAATGTAAAGAAGTTAGAAATTATTTAGAAGTTAGAAATTTATTTAATGGTGCCAATCATTTCAAGTGTTCTTCATTTCTTTGTGTAGATTTCAGTTTTCATTTGTTACCAATTTCCTTCTCCTAAAGAACTTCCATTTTTGTGAGGTTCTGCTGGTGATGAATTTGTTTAGTTTTTGTTAGTCGGGAGTTTATTTCTCCCATTCTGAAGGGTATTTTCACTAGACATAGAACTCTAGATAGACAGGATTTTTTCTTTCAGTACTTAAAAACACTATCCCACTGTTTTTTGGCTCATGTTTGTTTTTTTGTTTTGTTTTTTTCTTTTTTTAATGAGAAGTCAGCCACAATTTCTATTTTTCTTCTGTATGTAATGTGTCCTTTTGCTTTGCTTCTAAAATTTTATTTCCATCACTGGTTCCCAGCAAATTTCTTATGACGTGTCTTAGTGTAGATTTATTTTCATTCATCCCACCTCAGGGTTTGTTGTGCTTCCTGGATTTCTGGGTTTATATTTTTCATCTAATTTGTAAAGATTTTGGCAACATTTCATAAAAATACTTTTTTCTGCCCATCTTTCACTCTCCTCTCCTTCAAGAACTTGAAGATATATATGTTAGGCTTTATGTTATCCCACAGGCCATTAAAGCTCTGATCAGTTACCCTTTTTTCAGCTTTTTTTTTTTCCCTCTGTATGCTTTAATTTTATTAGTTTGAGCCCCTGATATTTTCTTCTGTAGTATCTCACCTTCTATTAATGCCATCCAGTGAACTTTTCATGGTGAATACTGTGTTTTTTAGTTCTTAGATTTCAGTTTGGTTCCTTTTTGTAGTTTCCATTTCTCTTTTGAGATCCACAATCTAGTCTCATAAAGTTTATATTTTCCTTTAATATCCTTGGAAACATTTATAATAGTAGCTTAAAAAGCCTTGTTCCCTAATTCTACTACCTCTGTCTTTTTGGTCTCTCTCAATTATTGACTAATTTTTCTTCATTCGCGTTTTCCTGTTTCTCATGTGTCTAATCATATGCTATTATGTGCTAGGCATTGTGGATGATACATTGTTGAACATCTGGATTATGTTGTCTTCCTTTAAATAATGTTGGGCTTTGTCTGGAAGGCAGTTAACTTCCTTATGGATCAACTTGATCCTTTGAAGCTTTTTAAAATATTTGTTAGGTTAGGTCTAGTATATTCTTTTTTTTTTTCTTTAAGATTTTATTTATTTATTCGACAGAGATAGAGACAGCCAGCGAGAGAAGGAACACAAGCAGGGGGAGTGGGAGAGGAAGAAGCAGGCTCCCAGCAGAGGAGCCTGATGTGGGGCTCCATCCCATAATGCCGGGATCACGCCCTGAGCTGAAGGCAGACGCCCAACCGCTGTGCCACCCAGGTGCCCCAGGTCTAGTATATTCTTAACTCCAGGATGATAATAATACTTCCCCTAATACACAGTCTTTCTTGGATCAACTGAGTGCCTAGAATTATCAAAGTGGTCTCTCCAATTACACATAAAACAATATCTCCCAGTTTTATTTAAGCTCCAGAATCTCAATTAAGCTCATAGCTCCACAGTATTTATTCTTTACCTAACTTTGTGGATTCTGGTCCTGTGCACATGCCACTTGGTATTCAGTCGAAGATTCTGGGAGATTCTTATACAGATATCTGAAGCTCCTCTGTATGACTTCCCTTCTCTAGAACTCTACCCTGTAAGTTACAGCCATGCTATCAGCCCTAACTCCAATCTCATCAAATCTGCTCAGTGAAATTGCCATTCTCTGCTTCAGTTTTCCCTTCCTGTGCCATGATCTGGAAAAAGCTTCAAAGTAAAAACAAAAACAACAAAACAAAACAAAACAAAACCCCAGGGCTATCAATGGATTCAACTCATGCATTTGAAGGCCAGGTTATAATGTAAGCAAGTCTCCAACCATGCTGTGTCAAACACATTAGACACATTATTTAAACATATTTATTAATAAGCAGGCATAGAATGTTTGTACAAAATGTTTTTGCAAGCTGCATAAGTGGTAGATCTCTGCCCTTTTAACTCCAGCTATCGTGGAAGGTTCACATGAGGCAGGTGGGATGCGAATCTAGAAACAACATCAGGAAATCGGATCTCTAGGATTATTCTAAGAGTACATGCTCCAGGCTTCATTAGACTTTACATTCTTTTCATATAAGGACAGAGGACTGTCTCTACAAGGCTCTGGCTAAGCCATATATCTTGAATCCCACTCATTTACCCAACGAGATCCCATTTATAGCATCTAATGTGTTCATTTAAAACCCGTTATTTTGCCAGTAAAAACACATTTCTGATGTTTGTTTTGTTAATGATCAAAGACTCTTCACTTAAGGATTGTCAGTGCTTCTGGAATTGGGCCTTTATGATTCCAAGCAAGTGCCTCTGGTATAGACACTTCTCCCTGGGGCAGACATCTTCACCTAGAGTGTAGCTGAAACTAGCACGTGCAAGCTAGCAGTGTCTGTGCTACAGTCTTTAAACTTCCTATAAGCTTGTCTATAACAAAGAAGTGGCATCAGAAAAATCTAAAATCTGTACTCCTCTAGGATCATGAACTAGGGACCAAAGGGGAATGGAAGAATCTCTGAAATCTTCTCTCACAAGATAATCTGGCTTTGAGGGCTATTTCTCCCTTCGTAATCTGATTTTTGATGTTAGGCCAGCATGACCTCTGTCTTTCTCTCTCCTGTGCTGATGAGCATAAAGGTCTCAGGGCTACGTGGGGGGAGGGGGGCATGGGGAAAGGCTTCCACGTCCTATGGGTCAGAGCAGGTTACAGTGGCCAGCTCCAATTCAAGGGGTGTGGAAGTGGATTTGATGGGAAAAGCTTCGAAGGCTTCATGGCCACATTTCAGCTACCACACGATAAGTGCCCTGAAGACAAAGAGCAGTGTTCTTTAGAAATGTCAGAGGGATCAGCAGACTCGCATTGACTGAAGGCTTAGCTCTACCCCCAAAAAGTGAGGTAGGTCAAGATGTATGTCAGGGATGAGGAGATGTTAACGGGAAGGAAGGTAGTGTTTAGACAGCGGGACCATCACATGCAAAGGTTTGTGGCAGGCCATACATTTGATAAACCTGAAAAATGCAAGGAAGCCTTCATTTGCCAAGGACACCAGTCTGGAAATCTTATGAGACTGTGGAAGGGTACTTCTTTGTCAGCAAGTATGGTGAAGTGAACACTGAACTGAGCCTTCAGGCGACAGGGGTCCCTCCCAGCTCAGTAACTCAGTAGTTGCATCCTCTAATGGGAAAATGGTAGAATAAAAGGGCCATGGAATGATCTAGTGCTACATTTCCCAAAAGGTTTTCTGAGCACTGTCATTGAAGTGGTCCGATGGTTTGAGATGTTTGGGAAACACCAGTTCAATGAGTTTATTGTTGAACTTCTCAGAGACATGAATAAGCTAACATGTATTCGGACCAATGGTGTGCTGGTAAATGCTGATCAACAAGCTGAGAAAAATGTAGCCCCAGTTCATTAGTCAATGTCTGGAGTATAAATAGTCCCACCATGACTAATTTGAAGCTACCAGGATGACATCACTGAGTACACAGTTGGTTCAGAGAAGTCCTGAACACTTCATCACCAGCTCCAGCACGCTGCTGGTGGGACTCTTAGACATGGAGGGAATGGAGCTTTGCCCAAAACTTCATGGCCATGGCACCCTTCTTATGGGACATCTAAAGGGATGAATACTTCACAGAGACACTTTAGGAAATCCTTGTTCGATTATCCTATAAACGATGAAACTGAGAAGCTAAGTATCTTACCCAAGAACTCAGAGCCAAATACAAATTAAGCTCTTGTGAGCTTCCATCCTCCAGCAAAAATGTTAGTGTTCCTCCCTTGTTCAAGTGTCCTCGATTCACAACTGCCATTTCCTTGCCACGAGCCACATCTCGTACTCTGCTAAACACTTCTAGCTCACTGTGAGATGCGTAACATTATTGTCCCCGTTTTACAGATGAGAAAACTCAAGTACAGAGGTATGAGATGACTCCACAAAATGAAGGGAAGGCGTGGTTTGTGACGAGATACCCTGCTCTCTGTAAGAGACCATGGTACCATATTGTCCCATACCATCGCCAGATACGGTAGCGCAAGAATATGGCTTGTCATATTCCTTTCTCAGCAAGAGGAGTATCAGCCTGGGTCTGCCCCCTTTCTTGCTCTGATTCTTAAGCCGGAACGTGTCCACCGGCCAGCTTTGGGCAGTGTACATACTAGCAGCCCAATTACCCCACCAGCATTTACTAGTGGGTGATGTTAGGGACTGAATGTTTATATGCTGAAGCCCTAACCCTCAGTGTAATGGTGTTTGGAGATGAGTCTTTGGGAAGTAATTAGGTAGACATGAGATCATGGGGTGGGGCCCTCATGATGGGCTTCGTGCCCTTATAAGAAAAGTCACCAGAGAGCTCATCGCTCTTTCTGTGCACACATAAAGAGGAGGTCAGGTGAGCACATGGTGAAATGGTAGTTGCCTACAAGTTAAGAGAAGAGGTATCAGAATGAAGCTACCTTGCCAGTACCTTGCTCTTGTGATCTCCAGAAGTGTGAGAAATAACATTTCTGTTGCTTACATCACCCGGTCTATGGTATTCTGCTTTAGGGGCCCAAGCAGACTTAGCATCAGCTTGTGAAATGTTGAGTTTGAGGGCTGGAGCAGGCAGGGGGGAGAAAATAAGTTCAACGGCCATAGCATTCATGACCATACTTCTAGAAGGCCATGTAGTAGTGGTAGTGATAATAGCTTTCTACTTAAACTCTTTTACATCTATGATGCTGTTTGATCCTCAAAGGACTCTGTGAATGTGTTCTGTTTCAGAGATGTCTGACTTTGTCCAGGGTCACATAGCTCCAAGGTCAGCAGCACTGAATCATCTTCTGCCCCTGTGTCCTTCCCAGTACATCAAGCTGATTTATGCTTAACTCTTAGAATATAGCTAAGCTGTTAGTTCTCCTGGAATCCAAATGTGAATGGTGTTAGAGAGGCCTTCAAGACGGCAAAAAATGCGGCGTGCATATCTTCAAAAGCAAGTTTAAACAGAAGGAATAGCATTCACTAACATGTCACAATTGCAAGAACTCAGAATGAAGGCCGACCTGGTCATCAACACAGTGAATAGTGCTTACTAGATGTCGGGCACTGTGGAAGAGTTTGACATGTTTTAACTCTCCCAGTGATGACCCTAAAACATAGCTATGCTGCTGCTGCTGATGATGTCATTTTACATATTAGCAAATGAAAGGAGAGAGAGAAAAAGCTTAGCTCTGACTCAAGGTGTCTGTAACTGTATGTGACTGGGGAGGGGTGTGCGTGCGGAGAGGTGGAGGTGAGACGGGGTGATTCCCAGTTTCAGTGCGTCATGTTCTGCTCCCTGCTTTCCCTCAGCATCAGAGCCATCCTGCCTCCCAGCTGCACATTTATACCAGCAGCCCGATTTCTTCTTGAAACCCCCTCCGTTCCTCACTCTTTTAACTTAAGGCATTGAAAAATTCTGTTAAAATGCAAATCTTACCCCGGAGGGGAAACACATTAAGCCACTATTTTCCATTTAAATTTTTTTTGTGTGAATTCATTTTCTTGATTGGTTTTTGATTCATTGAGAGGGCCCACCCAGAGTGCTGAACCAAGGGATTTTTATTTCTGTGGTTGTTCCCGGGGAATGGAAAGATCAAGACAGAAGACTGTCCTGAGAAAGCCTAACGTAACTGAGTCTATTGAGTATCACCACCATGCTGGGCACTGGACTATTCTCTCGAATATTCACAGCAGCTTTGCCCTATAAGGTCAATATCATTCACCCATGTTATAGATGAGAAAACTGAGGCTAGGGGAGGTCAAAGGATTACTTAAGGAATAAACTGGTAAATGCTGAGGAGGGTTAGCCCAGCTGTAGCACTGTAACTCTGAGGGCTCTGGCCAGCTGGAAACCCCCAGAAAAGTGCTGAACGTTCAGGGTGTCTCTGAGTGAGAAGCAAGAGGGATGGAAGCCAGTTATTGTAAGAAGGGGGACATTCAAAGAAGTATAAACAAAGAGGGAAGGGAAGGGGCTCTGGCCACCCTTTCCCTCCTGCTCCACTTCCACTCTCCAGTCTGCAGTGGGCTCGTGGGAGTGGCGAGCACCCACCCCTCTTCTGGTAGGTTCTGCAGCTGCCCTGGAGACCCTGTTTCTGCGGATCCCCCAGGGCTCACGGAGGGTCAGGCCCTGCTAGGAGGCCAGAGCTGATTTCTCAGTCTGCTTGCCACAGTTTTCCCCGTCTAGGCCTATCTCTGTTTCCTGTGTCATTATGTCACCTTCCCCACAAAGGCACCTGAGCATGCACACAGGTGTGAGGCCTGCAGGCTATACAGGGAGGGGACGATCTCTCAGAACCCCAGCAGGCTTGGGTCCTGGCTCCCCACCCTCTCGGGAGACCAGCTCTCCGGCCTCCTCCCCGGGGTAGAGCATGGGAGCCGTCTTTTGATTGCCTGCCTTCTCGAAGCAAAGGAAGGATTGAGGTTCTGCTGCTTCCAGCTTAGCGACCCTGAGCAGATGGCTTAGTGCCCTTGATTTCCGCAGGTGTAAAATGGGTATGGTGATACAATTTGCCTGGCCGGTGTGGCTGGACGGATTAAGTGCGTGAATCCACAGAGCGCTTAGCCCGGGCCTGGCATGTGGTAAATGCCCATCCGTGCCCTCTGCTTCTGCTGCTGTCGTCATCTGTAACTGATGACTTACACCAGGCGCAGTAATCTTGGGCCGCGCTCCCTTTTTTAACATATTTTTTGCTTTTCCTCACATACATGTGCGCACACACGCACACCCCACTTTGTGGCTATGGGTGTAGCTGCGCAGGCAGAGCCAGCAGATGGAAACTCCATTCCACGCTGGGCTGGGCCCAACTCACTAGGCGGCCTTGGGCGAGCTACCCCCGGCTCTGGCCGGTGCAGCCGTGCAGAGGAGGAAACTCTGCGGTGAGCCGTCGGGCATCACAGGCTGGAAGGCTCAGGCCAATCCGGGTGACAGGTTCTTGCAGTGCCACGGTGCTCTGAAAACGTGGTAGTGTCACACTGAAGTCCAGCTTCCTGGCCTCTCCCAGCACTTGCCACGACTGTACCCCCCACCTCTTGGAGCCAGGGAGAGCTTTGCAAGGTGTTCATTACTGCCTGGCCCCAGGAGGCACTGGACTTTGCAAACCTCTGAACCTAGGACTAATTCTCAAGTCTTTTCCAGCCGGAGAATTCAGCCGTGGAGAGCTCAGGTTTGTCTTGCAGGGCCGAGAAGGATCCCTGCTGCAGAGGGTTAAGTGGCTGCTTTCGAAAGGACAAAGCAAGAGATGACGATAAGATAAGGAGCTCCGTTTTCACCAGACACTCCTCAGAAAGAACAGGCTTTTGTTGTGATCCAGAGGATAAGAGCCTGAGCCTCACATTCATCAGGCCGTCCCTCCTCCCCTTAGCCACGGCTCAGGGCCGCCGGATGCGTCTGCAGCTGCTGCCACCTGCTGGAGCCCAGAGCCTCTGCAGCCCGCCTACGGTGCTCGCACTGACATTTCCTCCAAGCCCCGAATTCAAACTCTTGTCCCCACGGATGCCGTGGCCTTCCCCTTGGCAGTTGCTGGTATTTTTTGAGCACTTACCGTGGGTCAAACACTATGCTTAGAACTTCCTTGGGTTGTCTCATTGAATCCATTCACTGCAGCGGAAGCCCACCCAGGCAGGAACTTTGTCTCTTTTTCCTGGCAGTATCCCAAGGGCCTAGAACAGCGTGTGGCCCAGAGGAAGAACTCGGTAAGTATGGATTGCATGAGAATGGCTGTAAAGATAGACTGTGTTATTACTCTGGCTTTATGGAAGAGGAAGTTGTTGCTTGGTGACACAAGGGCCCAAGGCATTTGTGGCTCAAGCGATGAGGAAAGCCAGAAAGAGTCTGGCCATAGGCAGAGTTTGTCTTTGACCTGGGGTGATTTCGAGGTGGCAAAGCCAGGCAGCGCTAGGAATGAACATCTCAGGCAGGCAGCCAGGGTCCTCTGGAGCTCAGAAAAGTCAGGACATCCAATCATCAGGGAAGCAAGCCAAATCAAAATGTTGCAATGGGGCCCATTGAGTAGACTTGAGGAGCACCCAGGGCTCTGGCCAGGACAAGAGACCCCCCGACAGATGTTTTGCACTTTTTTTTTTAAAAGCAATTTTAGGTTTATGGAACAATTGATTGGAAAGTACAGAGAGCTCCCATCTATCTTCTCACACCCAAACCCCCTTCATCCAGTTATAATTAACACCCCCCATTATTAACATTTTGCATTGGTGTGGTACACTTGCTATGGTTAAGGGGCCGATACTGATACATTAATATTAGCCGAAGTCCATAGTTTATATTAGGGTTCACTCTGGGTGTCTTACGTGCTGAGGGCTTCAACAAATGTATAATGGCATGTTTCCATGCGTGCAGTATCATCCAGAGACGTTTCACTGTGCTAAAAATCCCCCGTGCCCCCCACCTCCCTCTGTTCCCTGCACCCCTGACAACCCCTAATCTTTTTACTGTCTCCGTAAATTTTGCCTTCCTCCGGAGTGTTATGTAGTTAGGAGCTTCCAGTGTGTAGCTTTCTTCAAATTGACTTTTTTCACCTAGGATTATGCGTTTAACATTCCTCTGTGTGTTTTCAAGACATGAGAGCTCTTGTTATTATTGCATAATATTCCTTTGAATGGATGTACCACAGTTTGTCTATCCATTCATAGAGTAATGGGCATTTTTGGTGCTTCCAAGTTTTGGCACTTATGACTAACGCCGCTGTAAACATCAGTGTGCATGTTTTGTGTGAATGTAAGTTTTCAACAAATTGGGTAAATACCAAGGAGTGCAATTGCTGACTCATATGGCAAGTTTTGTAAGAAATTGCCAAACTGTCTTTCGAAGTGGCTGTCCCTGTTATGTACTTCTGAGCATTGCTCTTAGTGACAGGCCTGCCGGCCCGCACTTTCCCGTCTCTGGGCTGGCAAGACTGAGAGAAGACGGGCCTACGTCTCCTCCCTTCCTGTCTGCATCTACCGCCCTTGCTGAGCCAAACCCACTTCCTCTGCTGAAAGGTGAAGAAGACAGAGGATCTTCTTTTTCATCCTACAAAGAGGGACACATTTCAGACAAGGTGTGAAACTGTAGCAAGTCTGGTCCCTTGAAATCCCCAAGCCCTGCCCTTGGGCTGGGGGCAGGTGGAATGGGCCTACCTCTCCGGAAGGTCAACAAGTGGCTTTTGGTTCACAGTTCTTGGCTTGAGCACGGCCATGTGAGCTGGAGACAACAGTTGCTGTTTTGCTGTGTAGAGCTTTTGGGGCCTATGTCCATGAAACGCTCATGAAACTGGGGCTCTTGGAATCAGAACACCTAGGTCCTGCTCACTTCCCACTCTTTCTAAAATGTTGGCAAATGGGATAGCAGTTTAATTTACATCATCTCAGACTAAAGGTAATTGGAATGTTTTGGAAATAATGGAACTCTATGCAAGCTAGGCATTTATTTCACTTTTCCTCTGTCTTTTTTTAAAAAGTCATGAAAAATTAGATAGGGCCTTTCAAAGTTATTTCAAAAACAAATTTAAGGTTACGCTAACATCAAACCTCAACCATAGGAAAGAGGGGGGCCTTTTTTAGTCATGTTTTTGACATTATTCCCCAGAATTCAAAACTCCATGTTCGGTTCCTTCTATGCCATTGCCTCTCTTTTCCCTGCCCAAACGAAACCAACAAACAACAACAAAATTCTTCATGTTCCACCAGTAACTTGGAGCAAGTCATGTCATCATGGATTCACTTTTTAAGGCTCATGTTCTTTGGTGACTGCCTAGGAAAACTCAAAGAATCTCATTTGAACCTCCTCAATCTGTAAAGAGGAAAAAAAAAACTTTAGTTCTACTGGTAGAAGGAGGGTTTATTTATGTGTCTCAATTTACAAGCCTCAGCACTGCAAATGTAAACTCTCTGAAGGAAAATTTTGTCCTAATTACTTAACTGAATCCAGAAGCATCTGCTTTGATTTATGCCAAGTCCAGTTGGGTCTTCATCTGGCGTTTTAAAGCACGCTGAGGTAACTTAACAACTAGTACCTTTTCTGCTCCAGCCAAGTATTTCTCGAAGCGTAGGGATAGGGTGAGGTCCGGAATAAATAATGTTAACAAATTCTCCAGACGATTCTCATGAAGACTGAAGTTTGAGAATCACTCACCGCTTGAGACAGTACTTCTTCTTTTTAATTTTTTTTTTTTTTTTCCTTTTCAGCTTTACCTACAAAATATCACATTCTGGAGAAGTTACTTCTTCGTGGTAAGTTTGATTGTCTCACTGAAAACATTTCCACTCTTCTAATTTCTTAACATTTTACTTTCTAAATGAATTTAGGTAGAATCAGTTTTTGTGTGTGAATTTGAACACCTGTATCGATTCATGGAACTACCACACCCCAATCAGGACACCAAACAGTTCCATCGCCCAACCCCAGTCCCTGGCAACCACTGATCTGTTATCCATCACCAAAGTTCTGTTTTTTTTCCAGAAAGTTATATAAATGGAATCATACAGTATATAATCTTTTGAGACTGGCTTCTTTCACTCGGCATGTCTTTGAGGTTTATCCAAGTTGTTGCTTGTATCCATAGTCCACTTCTTTCTATTGCTGAGCACAATTCCATTGTATGAATGTAACCCAGTGTGTTTGTTTTGTCCCCCCATTGGAGTGCATTTGTCTGTTTCCAGTTTTGGGCAATCATGAGTAGAACTTTGGGTACGGGTTTTTGTGTAAAGATAAGTTTTCGTGTATCTAAGGTGATACTTGGGGACAATCAAGAACTCAACTAGTAGGCATATCTTTCACTTTATGAGAAACTACCATGCTGTTTGCTAGAAGGCTTGTACCATATTATACTCCCCCGCAAGCAAGTGTGAGAGTTCTAATTGCTTTATATCCTTGCCAATACTGGAGGGTGTCAGTCTTTTCTTTTTTTTTATTTCAACTTTTCTAATAGGTGCGTAGTGGTATCTCATGATGTTTTTAATTTCCATTCCCCAGTGGTTAAGAATATTGAATATTATGTGCTTTTTTGCCATGCACACTTCCTCTGCTCAAGTCTTTTGCTCATTTAAAATACTGGATTGTTTGTTCTCTTATGGTTGAGTTTTGTGAGTGCTTAATATATTCTGGAAACAAGTCTTTGGTTGAATATATGGTATGTGAATATTTTTTTCCTACTCTGTAGCTTGTCTTTTCTTTATTATTTTAACAGTGTCTTTCCTGGAACACATGATCGATTCTGATGAAGCCCAGCTTACCAATTCTTTTTCTGTGATGCATCATGAGGATTTTTCCTTGTTTTCTTCTGAAAGTTCTATAATTTTCTATTTTACATTTAAATATGTGATTCTATTTGAGTTAATTTTGGTATAAGATATGAGATTAATATCAGGGTTCATTTTCTTGCATATGAAGTCTAAATGTTTCAATACCATTTATTGATAAAAGAATCTTTTCTCTATTGATTTGCCTCTGCACTTTTAGCAAAAACTCATTTGGTAAATTGAGAGCAGGGAAATTTTCTAGAGTAATGGAAATGAAAATATGTTTTATTGGGTGTGTGTTACGTGAGTATACACCTTTGTCAGAATCTTCAATCTTCACACTTCAGGAGTATCATTTTACTGTATATGAATTACCCTTCAGTTAAAATGGCATCAGTCAGCTATAGCATCAGGTCTATTTCCAGAGTCTCTTCTGTTCCATTGATCTACATCTTTTTGCCAATAACATGTATCTTGATCCCAATTACTGGAGCATTATAGAAGACTAAAACTTGAAAAGTGTGTTTCCTCCAACTCTGTTCTCCTTTTTCAAAATTATTTTGGCTGTTTTTGTTTCTCTGCATTTCCATATTCATTTAGAATCAACTTGTATCTGCCTACAAAAAAAATCCTGTTGAGATTTTGATTGGGATTGTGTTAAATCTGGGAGAATCTGGGGAGAATTGACATCTTTACAGTGTTATCTTCCAGTCTATGAACATGGTATGTCTCTGCATTTCTTGAGATCCTCTTTGACTTTTTCCATCAACATTTTGTAGTTTTCAACACACAGATCCTCTTTGCGTGTTTTATCTGATTTATATCTAAGTATTTCCATTTTTTGAGATATTTTAAATAACATTTAAAAATATTTGATTTCCAATTCCTTTTTTGCTATTGTATAGAAATAGAATCGTTTTTAGCTTGTATCCTACAACATTGCTAAATTCACTTAGTTCTAAGATGTGTATGTATGTATGTGTGTATACCATGAAATTTTTCATGTAGAGAGTCATTTCATCTGTGGATAGAAGCAGTTTATTTCTTCTTTTCCAAATTTTTATTTTCTTATTTAGCAATGGCTAGGAATTCCAGTATGGTTTCAAACAGGAATGGAGATAGAGGAAGTCTGCCTTGTTCCCATTCTTAGGAGGAAAGTATTTGATCTTTCATCATTAAGTGTAATGTTCCCTGTAGATTTTTCAATGATATCCCTTATTGGGTTGACACAAGTCCCTTCTTTTCATAGTTTGCTGAGAGTATTTAATCATGAATGGCTATTGAATATTGTGAAATGCTTTTACTGTTTTAATTGATATGATCCTGCACTTTTTCTTTCTTTGACTTTTAATAATACATTGACTGATTTTCAAATGTTGAACTAATCTGGCATAACTCAAGATAAATCCATTATGGTCTGAGAGCATACTTTAGATGTATATATTCTGTTTTTATGACCATATCTCTTTGTAACTATTTTTAGTGATTGCTGTAGAGTTTGCAACATACATAACTTTTCACTTTTAAATATTTTAGCATTTCAAGTTGAATATAGAAACTTTACCAGTAGATAGGTTCTTTGCTATAGTTATTTTACATACATCTACATACAGTGAAAACTCCATCAGATAATGTTACAATTTGTGCTTTCAGCTATCAATCATACTTTAAGAAACTCATGGGAGAAAAGTAGTTTGCTATATTTTCTCAGAAATGTACTATTTCCATTTCTCTTTCCTCATTCTTGATGTTCCAAGTTTCCTTCAGATATCATTTCCCTCTGCCTGAAGAATTTGCTTGGAAATTCCTTTAGAGCAGGTCTGCTGGAAATGAATTCTCTTAGTTTTCGTTCACCTGAGAATGTCCTCATTTCAACTCGTTCCTGAGGCTGTTTTCACCAGATTAGAATTCTGGCTTGACATTTGTTTTCCTTCTGCACTTTACGTATTATACTTCATCCCGGACTCTGGTTTCTCCTGAGCAATCTGCAGTCACTTCAAGTGTTGTTTTTCTATAGGTAGTGTGTCCAGTGTTCTCTGGTTGCTTTCAAGATTTTTTTCTTTTTCTTTCATTTTCAGAATTTTTATTATTATGCGTGGGGGCATGAATTTCTTTAGGTTTATATTATTTGAGATTTGCCGAGCTTCCTGACTCTGCAGGTTTCCGCCTTTTGCCAAATTCAGGATGTTTTCAAGTTGTTATTCTTCAAATATGTTTTCTGTGCTCTATCCTTTCCCTCTTCTCAGACTGTAATGATAAGAATGTTAGGCCCTCTGGTATTGTCCACGGGTCCCTCAGGATCTGTTTATTTTTTAATCTTTCTTCTCTTTGTTGTTCAGATTGTATACTTTCTTTTCTCTCTTGTTCAGCTTGTGTACTTCCTATAAATCTATCTTCACGTTCGCTGACTCCTCCATCGTTTCCTTTCTGCTGATGATCCCATCCAGTGAGTTTGTTCTGGTTGCTGTATTTTTCAGTTCTAAAACTTTTGTTTGGTTCTTTATATATTCTTTTTTCTTTCTGAGACTTTCTACTTTTCCATTTATTTCAAGACTGTCCAGGATTCCTTGGGGGAGCCTTTCTTTCATAGCCGCTTTAAAGCCTTTTCTTTTTTTTTCCTTAAAGATTTTATTTATTTATTTCACACACACACACACACACACACACACCACGCATGCACACATGCGTGCAAGACAAATGGGCGGAAGGGCAGAGGGAGAGGGAGAGAGAATCTCATGCAGACTCTACACCGGGTGTGGAGCCCGACGCAGGACTGGATCCCACGACCCTGACATCATGACCTGAGCCAAAATCAAGAGTCGGACACTTAACCCACTGAGCCACCCAGGTGCCTAAGGCCTTTTTCAAATAATTCTAACCTCTGTGTTATCTCAGCATTGGCATCTTTTCCCATGTGAGCTGAGATTTCCCTCATTCTTTGCATGCTGAGTAATTTTGGTTTATATCCTGGACATTTTAAATATTATATTATGAGACTCTGAGTCTTACCCCAATCCTCTGGAGAGTGTTGATACTTTTGCTTTAGCAGTTCATCAACCCAGTTGGGTTCAGTCCTCAATTTCCAACCAGTTTTCTGTGGGTTGTGGTTTCAAGGCCAGTTCAGTTTTCAAATCCTCCACAGTGCTGTTTAGATCCGTTCCAGATGTTCACCACCCAGGACCCAGCCTGGGACTTGGGCGTACTCTACTTCATAACTCAGCTCGAAATTCTCTGTATGTCGTTTAGGGTCACATCCAGGAAAGAGCAGCTCAGAGGTTAGCCGAGGAGTCTGTGAGTAACTCTCTCTTCTCTCCTGGCTGTCCCTGACACTTTTCAGCTCCCTGAACTCCTCTTTTTGGTCATTTGGACAGAAAACTGGGGTTTTCTTTACCCCACTCTGGCACAAAGATCCCATAGCTATGCTCCTATGTGGAGCCAGGTTTTAGGACAGAGAGGGTACGAAAGCAACAGGAATTTGCCTTGCCCTCTGGGGACCGCAGCTTCTCCTGTTGGAGCGGAAGCTCCCTTGCTCAGAGTCTTCGGCTCCCGTGGGCCTCCACTGCACTTCTGACACCACCACCATTGTACATGAAGACGGCCTATGGGCCGAGGCACAAGACAATGGAAAAAAAGACAAGAAGGAATGAAAAAAGGAAAACAAGGTGTTTCCTCCCCCTCTCTCAGTGCCAGGAAATATCTTTTCCTGTCCATGAGCCAGAACTAGAGGGCTTCTCTGGATTTCCCTCCACGCACTTCCAGGTTTCAGCACTGAGTTCAGGCCCTTGGACACCAGAGAGGGAAAAAGAGTAAACTCTGGTTTGATGGTACTTCAAATTCTGGTCTTCTTTTCCAACCCCCTTGCTACTACTTACTTTTCAGAGTCCTCAAATGGCTGATCGATGCAATCTCTCCAGGCTGTAGAGCTGCATTCAGTGAGGGAGTATATGCGCTATTTTTTCGTATTTTTTCGTATTTTCTGCATTCTTGATGTTCTGACATCTAGGTCTTGCTAACCTGGAAGCAAGCTGATCATCCCCAGAGATTGTAAAGAACTCACCTGGGAGCAGGCTTTTCATATGCAAATTGACTAATCCAAAACTCATACTAAGTACCTCTTCTATGGAAGTTTTACACTCTGGGTTACCAGATCCAGATCCACGTGCTGTGATCACCCCAGGGCCAGACACCTGACGCCCTGGAGCCTGCTGAAATTGTTCAAACTAGCCAATCCCATGACTGCTTATTACCTGCCTCTCCTGCTCCTTCCCACAGAAACGACAGCGAAGTCTCCGGCTAAGAGTTCCCCGCTGCCTCTGCCTCTGTCTCCTGACCATCCCAGGCGCTTCCCTGTGTGGGCCCCATGGAACGGCACGCCCCGCCCCTTGGAAACTGTGAGTCACAATCTCTCAGGTCAATGACAGTCATCTCCTAATCTTTCGGCCTCACCACAACTAAATAATAATGAAATGTACATTTTAAAACAGAGGGAAGGTTGAAATGTGCTTATTTCATCTCACTTGAAAATATATATATATATATATAACGTACATTTGTCAGCCACAACTGTTTTTAGTCATAAAGCAGAGAAATTGGCTTTCCGAAAAGATGGAATTTTTATGCCTTGAGTAACTGAAAATTTCAGTGTATTTGTTTTCGCTTGTCTTTCCTTTCTCATTTTTTTAGGGTTTGTTTGTTTAAGTCCTCTCTACCACCCAGCATGGGGCTCAAACTCATGACCCCAAGATCAAGAGTGGCATCTTTTTCTGACTGAGCCAGCCAGGCACCCCTGTACTTTCTCTTTTTTATATAACAAGTCTGTTGTGGGAGGTCATGTGTCTCTATGGAGGATCCTTCCCCTTCCAGCCCTGAATTTCCTTTAAGGAACCACTCCTGAGCCACTGCCAGGCTGTTCAGTTTGGGTGGGAATCATCACTACCCTCATCCCCTGCTGCAGAGGGGTCACACGTCCAGCCTGCCCAGTGGCATATTCCAGTGCCCTGACCGCAGCTGTCCACTCAGGAATGAAAGCCAGACCCAAGACTTTGCATGGAACTCTTGAGAAAAAGCATCTCTGTTTCTGCTGGTGTTACTTAGGGAATGGAATGTAAATCTGAAGTTGCTTTTTGAGGAGTGGGAATGGTACCAAATGGTAAAACAACCAAGAGGAAAGCTGAGGTGCACGATCGCAGTAAACAGATTTTTGGTAAGATTGATATGGGCCCGCCCCTGCTGAAGATCTTCCTCTTCCACGGCACTGCGGTTACACAAGCTCGTGAATTCCTGTTTTGCTGGAGCCGGTATACGTTTGTTTTCTGTCACTTGCAGCCCAGAGGGTCCTGACTAATGCAGAAATGAGCCCTTTGTCTATTATGGTTTATTGTGGCCTGAATCTTGAGTTGATTTTCTTTAATCCATAGCACATGGACATTTTTACTGGAGTCATTTGTTGAAAGCCCCTGGAAGGGATTGTAACTTGCCTGGTGAATTTTATCTGTCCCTACCCTCTTCTTGCCGTTTTTGTCAATGAGACTTGGACTGTGTCGCTTAGAGTGCTGCTCAGTGTGAGTTTTCCCCAGAAGCAGACTCTGGGTAGAGCATTTGAAAGCCAATGGTCTATTTCAGAGGTGATCCCGAGAGTATCAGTGAGGAATTGAGGGATTAAAGTGGAGAGAGAAGAATGCGTTATTGAGAAGTTTCCTCCAGAGTGCCACGGGGGCTCATCCCTGCCTGGGAATTCTGGGGGACAGTGTAGAAAAAGCCCTAGAAATACCCACTCAGGGGCATTTATCCCCCAACTCACATCTGTCATCGGCTGAGGGCTGTTTCCAGGGCTTTCATTCCCTGAGCCCATCTGGCCTGTCCTGCTCGGGAGCTGAGAGCAAGCCTGTGGGTAAGAGTTGTAGGGACCTGTGATAGTATGTGACAGGCATGTGCTTGGGGGCCCACAAGAATTCAAAGGGACATGGGAGGAGCACAGGCAGCATCTGCCACCAGGAGTGTGAGTGCTCTTGTTTCCAATTCCTAGGCTTCTAGCTTAGCCTCTTCTCATAATAGGAAGGTGGCTCGATTGCATGTGTATTGATTTGAAAGTAATGACTCTTCACAAACACAGTAGCTTTAAAACTTACCAAGCCTTCTCTCTGGGACGATGAGATTGAAGTCAAAAGTGTGACGTTCTCTGGGCTATTTCAGTCAGTCATTCATTCATTCCTACAACAGATGCTTTGGGGGAACAGAAATCAATAAGCAAATTCTCTGTCCTTGAAAAGCTTAGCAGCTGATGTCAGGCAGACAGAAATGTAATTACTCATCAAAGAAAATCATACTTGCTTTGGTAAAAGTGGATAAAAACTGCTCTTAGAGAACAGGGTAGGGACACAAAGAAGGCAGTGTGTGTACCTTTAAAGACGAGGAAGGAATGGAGGAAGGGCATTTCTTGTCCTTGCACTTACCTCAGAGCAGCAAACCACCCCAAACTTGTGGCACGAAATAGCACCCATATTATTAGGCTCATGCTTTTGTGGGTCAGGAGTTTGAAAGGGAGGGCCGAGGAGTCGGCGAGTCCCTACGCCGTAATGTCTGCAGCCTGGCGAGGAAGACTGCAAAGCTGGAGGCAACCCAACGGCTGGGCTGTGGAACCATCTGAAAGCTCCTGGCTGTTGATGCTGGTGTTTGCAGAGACTACAGAGGGCTTGCCAACGGGTACGACACTTGGCCTCTCCATGCGGCCACGTGGGCGTCCTCATGGCCTGTGGCCAGATCCAAAAGCCAAGTGCTCCAAGACAACCTGCAGGAGCTCCACGGCCTTTTAGGGCCACGCTGCAGAAGTCACGTAGTGTCGCCTCCACTGTCATCACAAGCCTGTCCGAACTCAGTGGGAGGAATCACAGACCCATGTCTCAGTCGGTGGACTCTCAGAGTCCTCGGACACAACGAGCAGCATTTGGGAAGAGAGAGATGGGTGCATTCACTTTGCGAAAATACTGTCTCCCACGGTATTGAAAGGAAAGATCATTCTGTCTCTCTGGTATTTTTTTTTTTTATAGACTTTATTTTTATTTTTTTAAAGATTTTATTTATTTATTTGACAGAGAGAGAGACAGCCAGCGAGAGAGGGAACACAAGCAGGGGGAGTGGGAGAGGAAGAAGCAGGCTCATAGCTGAGGAGCCTGATGTGGGGCTCGATCCCAGAATGCCGGGATCACGCCCTGAGCCGAAGGCAGACGCTTAACCGCTGTGCCACCCAGGCGCCCCTGTCTCTCTGGTATTCAGCAATATCTTGCCTGGGCTGCATTCTTTTCTGAAAAGTACCTTTTTAAATAACTTAAATTGCTTCAGTCAGATTGTCTCATAAAGATATGAAGAGAGGGATTTATTATTTGATGCATTTGTCACCCCCCCTTTGCCCACAAAGACTTCCTCCCCGGCCCGCACTTAGAGACACAACGCCATCGAGCCTGGTCAGAGTGGGGAAGAGGGCCACAGAGTTAGCCAACCAGGCTCTTTTTAGAGGTCAGGCAAGGGCAAAGACTGCGAATATTCTTTTTTTTTTTTTAAAGATTTTATTTATTTATTGGACAGAGAGAAACACAGCGAGAGAGGGAACACAAGCAGGGGGAGTGGGAGAGGGAGAAGCAGGCTTCCCACTGATCAGGGAGCCTGATGCGGGTCTCGATCCCAGGACCCTGGGATCATAACCTGAGCCAAAGGCAGACGCTTAATGACTGAGCCACCCAGGCACCCCAAGACTGTGAATATTCTTATCTTAATATTAAAGTTGGTTGAAAACATAGACACCCATATACATGCTAAGTTCATTTCTTTTCTTATTGAATCTAATTCTCAGAACTATTTTTAAAAACTTGAATTTATTTAGCATGTGGCATTATTAGCCCACAGAATAACATTCTCATTCATGTTACTTTTTGGAGAATTGTGTGCTGAGTGTCCTGGTTGAGACTATCTTGTCCATTACTTGGACTGTTTTTTAAAGCTGAAATGTAACAGTTTTCATTTTTTAAAGCCATATTTTACAAACCTTCACAACAGACATCCTGTAATGAAGTTAGGCAGCTCGTGGAGACAGTGCGACACTCGGCTGAAAGAAGTAGCCAGGAGGCAGTCTTGCACTGTGGTCTGACAGTTGGTGGCTGGAATCCCAAACCTGCTACTTGCTGTTCTGTGATTTGGAGCAAGTTCTCGACTTCTCAGAGTCTTGGTTTCTTAATCTGTAAAATGGGGGACGTGATACCTACTTTTTGAGTATTGCAGTGCAGGGGAAGTAAGACAATGCAAGCGCCCAGCACCCGGGAGAGAATAGATTGCGTAGTGGGGGGGTCCTGAGCCATGCAGCCACTGTGGGTGCTCATTCCGTTCTCCCCGTAGTTAGAGAGCAGGGCCGCATCCACATCGTCCACCTTCGGATTTTTACCTCCGTTTCCTGCCCGCCCGGGGTTAAAGAAGGCAGAGGAGGAGCTGAAGCCGAGGCCTTCTTACTTGTGGGTGCGTGTGTGCGTAGGTGTGGGTGTGGCTGCCGGAGCTAAGCTGGCAGAACGGCTTCCTTTATCAGCCGTTTCCTCCCCCTCCCCTTGTCTCCTCTCGGCTCCCATTTCATGAGACCACAGGCTTCGCAGGCAGACGTTTCTTGGTTATTTCTCAGGGACGCGTATTCACTGGAGGAGGCCAAGCCTTGGAGGGGGAAGGCAGCTGGGGTCTGAAGCGCTCCCTTGGCGAGGCCCCCAGCCGTCTGAGCGGCCTCACTCCCGGCCAGAAAGTCAAGGCCTGGTGCTCCACCCTCTCCCCCGTCATGTTGTGCGGAGACAGCAGGTTCCCTTGGTCCTGCTGCAAACGGCAGGAAAATCAATGTCTTGCTCGTTCTTCTCCTGCTTGCTTTTCTTTCCATTTCTTTCATTTTTAAGGTAGAAAGCCAGGAAGTCACCGTGAAATCACTGAACATGTCAACCAAAGAACTGCCCATTTCATTTGGCCCCTGTGTGTGTGTGGTTTTTTTTTTTATCTTAATTATTATATCGATGACATTCCACCTTTCAAATTAAATCCCTTCCCTCATTATCTGGGTTTGCCGTTATTATTGCGTGAGTTGAAATGGATTTCATGACAACTCTGAAAAACCAGGGTTGGCTAAATTTAGCTTTAATTAGGCATCATCGTAGCCCCGTGATTATTCCCTCATTTCGTTCAGATTCTAACTGGAATGCTGAGCGAGGGTTTGGCATGGCTTTTGTGCAATTTTCACAGAATTATCCCCCACATTTCTTGCGATCATGGTAATTGTTTTGTGCCACAAATGGTTTTTGCAGATAGAGCTTTAATCCCCTTTTATAACCCAGGGTTCATTAGGGATAGTCAAGCTATGTGCCACAGCTGGCTACTTCTGGAAGGAAAACCCCAAACAAGCTATCAGGGGATCTCTGCCAAATACTGACCCTCCCGTATCTCCCCCAGTGGAAACTGAACACTGGCCGCTCCAGTGCGGGTGTGCCCAGCACCTCCGAGTAGAGGGATTGCCACGAATAATGCACAAAGTGGAATTTTTCCAGACCTTGGCTGATCCCTCCCTGGCCTGGAGACAGTCAAGTGTCTGGGTTAAGAGCCAAAATGCCAAGTTCAAAGCTCCACTTGACTTTTTACCAGCCCTTCGACTTGAGGGGGTTTCCCTTCTTTGAACCTTGACTTCCTCCCGTGTCCAGGGGAAATGTGGTGCCACTGCTTCTTGTGTCATTGGGAGTACTCAGTGAGCTCCCGGACGGCGAGCAGTTAGAACAGCGCTTGGTACAGGACACAGAATGTATCTGCTTCTTGCTTCTGCTGCTTCGGTTACTGCGGGCCTCTGGAAAACAGCACCCCTATGTCAGCGAGTTGCAGTAAGGCGGGCACAGGCTGGGATTAAGGGGCACAATTTCATTCCCTGGCGGAGAAACTCACAGGAACTAGACAGAATGTAATCTGTTGTGGACGTCTATTGATTTTGCCTGCCAGACCTACTTACCCTCTCCTGGATTTTCCTCTAGGGAACTGGATGAGTCAGGATGGCAAAATAGAAACCATTCCAGGTATGTCAGAGAGAGTGAACTGTATTCTGGAAACTAGCTCTGCAGTTGCTGGGAGGGGTGGAAGGCCAAATGGGATGGTAAGGCTGCCCCATGGTTAGCAACAGCAGGGTCTCTCTCCCCCACACACGTAGGCCTGGGAGACCGAGGGAGGAGGCAGAGTCCAGGACCATGTGGAGGAAGCTAGAACTATGGTGGGTCTGCTCAGCAGGAGCTGACCGTGAAGAGAGGGGCTCCAAGGGGAGACAGCCATTGTCTGTGACACCCCCTGAAACAGAGGGCAAGGGGAATAAATACCTTGGCTTCTGTCTCTTCCTATCCTCTCGTCTTCAGTCAGTGCCTCCAATTAGTGGAATCTGCCCGAGCGCCAGAGACAAGGCCATCAAGCAGGTAAGAGTTCTCTGCGCTGCTGAGTGAGATCTGACAGCCACTAGGCTAACGTCTGGCCCAGAAATGAGCTCTCCTCCCACCACCCAATCATATGGTTCTGGTGCAGCCTGACCTTTGGCTGCAAGGGTGCTTGTGTGACCTAGTCTTTACCAATCAGCATTTGCACCTCCTCGACCTAGAGGGACCCAAGTTGGTCCAATAAGAGTCACCTCCAGGATTTTTTGGGACAAAGGAAGCTGCTTTCTGATAGGGTTTCCAGCCATATGGGATGTAAACACAGAGTTGCTCATGGCCACGTTGCTGTGATGGAGAAAGGAATGGCTTAGAATGAAGCCAGCATAAGGGTTAGAGAACAGTGAGAATGGAGAGATTACCAGCAACCATGTCCGAATACCTGAATCCTGCCATCGCTGTGCCTGGACCTCTCGCTGTGTGAACAATCATTTCTATGCTTCTCTCTCTCTCTCTTTTTTTTTTTTTTTTGGTAAGTCAGTTTCTGCTACTTTCAGCCAAATGCATTCTAACCCATACACAATAGACCTGAGACAGATCTGGGGTACTCAGAGACAGCTACAATAAAAGCTGGTGAACACTCAGAGGGATGTCTGTCTGTGGGGTCAGTCATGGGGTTGGACATTTTTGTATAAGTCAGAAACCCAGAGATCAGAAGAAGGGCCCTCCTCAGGATCAGACGCCCTACTTCTCATGCAGAATCTAGCTATAATAAACTTCTTACAAATCCCTCAGCTGCATTTTTTTCTCTCCCTTATCTCCAGCTGTCACACTTGCTATTCCTTCAAAATTGAGAACTCTGTCTTACTTTCATCCTTAAAAATTATTTTTCTGATGAAGCCTTCTTATATGTCAGATACTGTGATAATGAGCTTATGTATATAGGAACTTATATAAATATAGGATCTAGATGTGAATGTACATAAGTATAATCATATACATATACGTATACATCCATTTTTTTTTAAGATTTTACTTATTTATTTTTTTGGAGAGAGAGTGTGAGCGGGGGCAGGGGCAGAGGGAGAGAGAATCTAAAGCAGACTCTGGGCTGAGCATGGAGCCTGATGCGGGACTCACTATGGGGCTTGACCTCATGACCTTGGGATCATGACTTGAGCCAAAACCAAGAGTCCGACGCTTAACCGACCATGTCACCCAGCCACCCCACATCCCCTATTTAATCTTTACCTTTGCAGACGGTAACTACAGAGGTAGGAATTGCTGTTATTCCTAACCACATTCTCAAAATGTGGAAACTGAGCCTGAAATGGGTTGATGACTTTGCCTAGGACTTGAACCTGGACCATCAGGTCCCACATCCTACCATTCTAACCATGAAGCCTCCCTCTTCTCCGAGAATCCTTATCTATCCATCTGGTCTCAGCTCACGTCTGTGCTTCAGTTAGGTTTAGTCCCGTTGCTGTGTAATTCCTGAGCCCCTGCTCTTCCTCCTCGTAGTTGTCAACAGTATTGCACACCAG
Source organism: Ursus arctos (assembly GCF_023065955.2). Lineage (NCBI taxonomy): Eukaryota > Metazoa > Chordata > Mammalia > Carnivora > Ursidae > Ursus > Ursus arctos. Next base: position 52,105,895 of record NW_026622808.1, on the reverse strand, counting down.
ACCATGGGCCCTGATGGGTGTGTCTTGGTCTGCCTTGGGCTCTGCACAGTCCTCCATGTCTAGCATGTCACAGACGTTCAGTGACCATTTCCGTAACTAAAGGAATAATGACTGTTGAACCACAGGTGTTGATTTGAAGGAGTTCTTTCGTTCAGGATAGATCTGAAAATGGAGTGAGAAGTAACCATTCTCACGTAAGGATCAAGGAGTTGGGCTGTGAAGGAGGCAAGGACTGCCGTAGGAAGGAATCAGATACAGTTTGATCCAGTTCCAGAGTTTGAGGAATGAGGATCCCAGGCCTGCTAGCCAGATAAGAAGAGACTGTTGGGCAAGGGGAGTCTTGCCATACTCCCAAATGATACCATGTGTATCTGCCCTGCTTACCCCAAACAAAGATTCTCTCTTCACCTGCCTTCTCCGGCAGGCTGTAAGCTTTCAAGAGCAGGAATTCTGTCTTTCAGCTCTCTTTCCTGGCCCTCAGCCTGAGGCCTGGCACCCTGTGGGCCCTTCCTGGATGCTGCTTGGTTAGTTGTTGATGGAACGTTCACTCCCAAGTCTACCTTCGTCACTGTCCCGGGCTGAGGGATGATGGGCAAGGCCCATGCTATAACCTGAGTGGCTATCTGTTCTAGGCAAGCCTTCCTGGGAGTGCCAGCTGTTCAAGGGACCAGCTCATTGGCATTTCACAAATTCAAATTCTTCATGCTTCCTTATTATTTCTGCTAGTATTATCTGCTGGAAGATACTACTTTTCGTTACTCAAAGTGTATGATGATTGGCTTAAATGTATTCCTGTAGGCATTGTAGGCATAGTCACTCCTTTATTCATGCATTCATCATTCAGCAAATATTTGCTGAACCTGTAAATGTATCAAGTACAAGGAGACACATGGTAGATTCATGGCTATTGGCAGTGGGGTAAGGGGGTGGATAAAACAAACATGAATCTTGCTCTCAAAGAGCTGATTTGGAAATACAGTAGCTACTATTTCTTAGGGACCTACTTTATGCCAGGCAGGTGCTAAATATTTTCCATATATTATTTGATTTATTCTTTACCGTCAGCATAAAATGTAGGTAGTGAAGCAACTAAGGATTTGTATGTTAAAACTACTTAAGATCACATAGCTGGTAAGAAGCAGAATGGGGATTCCTTTCCCCATCTCTGAGAAACCAAAGCCTCACTCCTCCCACTATGCTGTATTGTCTCCAAAATAAGGATGAGGTAGAAGGCGGGCTGTGACCTTTGGAGTTCAGAGTGCCTAGAAGATCAGGGAGGCCACTTTCCGCCATGGGATTCCTGACCACTTCTGGAAGCCATCCATGTGGGTGTCTGTAATGGCCATCCCCTAATCTGGATGGAAACTGAAAAGTCATTGGAACCGCAGGTACTCGTGAACCCCAACGTGAAATCCCAGGATTTGGAATCAACTTTCCATTTCTATAAGATGGTCCATCTGTGGCACACACAGCCTTTGGGGTTTTTCCATTTTGCCTTGCTTGGCTCCAAGCTTCTGTGTAGCTGTGCTCCATATGGAATGGGGTTCTGGAAGCAGGCAGAGGTTAATCCTTTTTGCCTGTTTGTTTCAAAGTTAGAAACTGTAACTTTTAAGATGTCCAATGTATGCTGTCTAAGGTAGAGATTATCTTGGGAGCAAAGCCCCCTTGGTTCTAGGGGGTCCCGTCTGGTGAGCAGTGGTAGTTAAGACTAGTGAGCCCATCCCTAAGTCTGGGAAGCACCCAAAGGCAGACTATCCAGCCTGTCTGTGTTCTGTTGAGTCCTGTAAAGTGAGAGCACATCAGAGCTGTGTAAGAGAATTTCTTTCTTCCTAAAACTAGATTGAAAAAACTTATCTGAGCTCTTTATATGTTCCTCATAAAGATTGTGAGTTTTGGCCAAAACAAGTTTCCTTCACATCAGCTTAGAAGAAAATATGGATTGGGCTTAGTAGAGAGCTGCCCACTGGGTGATGCTTTCACACACAGAGTGAGCAGCCCTGGCTGGAGAACCTAGACCAGGCCACTTCAGTGGTCCAGTCCTGGCCATGTGAGTAGGACCATAGTGTGTGCTGGCCAGTAGGTGGTGAGTGGTGGTAGGGTTCCTTTCAAATAGCTGGATGTTACCACTGTCGACCATCTGGGACTTTAACAGGCACCCCGGGAACTCTAGTAGGCTCAAGCATCCTTTAAGTGAGACCTTGACTCGTCAGTGGGTGGCTTCAGTCGATCCCTGACCTGTGGAGGTTCCTAGGAAGCTGTTAAAATCCCTGAGGATGAATTCAGGACCACGGGCTCGAAGTAATGAATCTTGGAGCAGATGTGAGTTATCCTCTGTGGAGTATTTCTGTGATTTCGAAGTCTTTAGTAAATTCTTGCTAGAAAAGAAAAAGTAGAAATTCCAGGTGTAAATGTTGGCATCATCCCGGTTTTACATTCTTTCATTTACTAGCTGTGTGCTTGTCAGCTTACTTCACGTCTCTAAGCCTGTGATTCTTTATTTCTAAGATGGATAACAGTCACACCTAATCCATGGTATTACTGCATACTAGCTGAAAATGTTAGAAGTAAATCAGAATCTCACTACAATTTTGATGTCTCTATGACTAATTTCCCAGAGGCAGGTTGGCTATAAACTGAAGAGAATTATCATTAGACATTCAAAGCAACATACTTATACTTTCTGTTAAAAAATAAAGAAAAAAGAAAAAAGAAAAAAAAAAACCTTTCCCCAGAGAAGTTCAAATTAGATGTTGATAGGGTAGAGTATTTTCGTTTTTTTTCTTTTTTCAGCAAGGATTTTGAAAAGCGTTAATTCTTCTTAATGAGATCATTATGACAAAGGTGCTATAAAGAAATGGGGGGAAGTGAACCCACAAGGATAACATCGCTTTGGTTAAACTTGTTTATTATTAAGCATATTTAAAAAGAAAAATGGATAGTAATTGAATTCAATTTATAACACTTTAATGGAATCATTTTCATTAAATGGAAAGGAATGCATATTTTGAAACATGCTGTTCATATGCATCTGCGAAGAGGAAATTCCATTGCTTCGGGAGCCAGAGAAAGCTGAACAGCGTTTCCCCTCAACAAACAGGGCATTGTCCTGGAAATCTGGTCTTCCTTACCTCACCAGTTTCAATTGTTCGGCTCCTCTGCTAATTGTTTCTACTGGCAGTTTTCAAAGGAATCAACAGGAAGAGTTCTGCAAAATGAAATTGGGCATTCAGTTATAAAATCTGGTGTGAAGTCATTCTGGTGCACTATTGGGAAAAGATCAGAGCAGCTCGTAACTTCATGAGCCATTAACGAAGTTTAGATTCCAAACACACAGGCATATTTCTTGACTAAGCACAATGTTACAGGTGATTTTCTAGCTGCTTTCTGTTCTGTGCCTATGCTCTTTTTTGTTTTTTGAAAAAAAATGTATTATGCTTTCTGCATTTCTCCATCACTTCATTAACGCTCTAAGAAACATCTAAGACACATGAATTCGTATTTTGAAGAAAGAAAAGTGTATAAAACTGTATATTAATTTAACTTTTTGCTTTGCTTTGCTTTGGGGTTTTTTTAAATTCAATTTATTTAAACTAAAAAAAAAAGAAAAGAAAAGAAAAAAATTCACTCATTTCCTCTCCCTCCCCCTCACCTCTGGAAATCACCAATCTATTCTCTATATCCATGAACTTAGTTATTATATATATATATATATAATTTTAGACTCCACATATAAGAGAGGTCATACAGTATTTGTCTTTCTCTGAGTTATTTCACTTGGCATCATGCCGTTGAGTCCATCCATGTTATCGCAAATGGCAAGATTTCATTCTTTTTATTGGCTGAATAATATTCCATTGTATATGCCATGTCTTCTTTATCCATTCATCCATTCCTGAATACTTAGGTTGTTTCCATATTTAGGCTATTGTAAATAATGCCTCAGTGAATATATATCCTTTTGAATTAATGTTTTCATTTTCTTCAGATAAATACCCAGAAGTGGAATTGCTGGATCATATGATAGTTCTGTGTTTTCCAGGAACCTCCATACTCTTTTCCACAGTAGTGTCACCCATTGACATTCCCACCAACAGGGCACAAAGGTTCCCTTTTCTCTACATCCTCACCAACACTTGTTATTTCTTATCTTTTTGATGACAGCCATTCTAACAATATGAATTGATATCTCATTGTGGTTTTGATTTGCATTTCTCTGATGATGAGTGGTGTTGAACATCTTTTCATGTACCTGTTTGCTATCCGTATGTCTTCATTGGGAAAATGTCTATTTAGACCTGCCCAATTTTTAATCAAGTTGTTTGTTGTTTCGCTATTGAGCTGTGTGATTTTTTTATAAATTTTGGATATTAGCATGTTATCAGCTATATGATTTGCAAATATTTACTTTCATTCAGTAGGTTGTCTTTTCATTTTGTTGATGGTTTCCTTTGCTGTGCAGAAGATTTTTAGTTTGATGTGGTCCCCCTTGTTTAGTGTTGTGGTTGTTGCCTTTGCTTTTGGTGTCAGGATCAAAAAAATTATCACCAAGATCTGTGTTAAGGAGCTTATCACCTAAGAGTTTTATGGTTTCAGGTCTATGTTCAAGTCTTTAATCCACTTTGAGTTAATTTTTGTATATGATGTAAGGTACTGGTCCAGTTTCATTCTTTTGCATATGGCTGTCCAATTTTCCCAGCACTATTTATTAAAGAGACTATTCTTTCCTAAGTGTATACTCTTGCCTCTTTTGTCATAAATTCATTGATCATATATGCATGGATTTATTTCTTGGCTCTGTATTCATTTCATTTCTCTGTATGTGTATTTTAATGCCAATATCCTACTGTTTTAGTTACTGTATCTTTGTAATATAGTTTGAAATCAGGGAGCATGGTGCCTCCAGCTTTGTTCTTCTCTCTCAAAATTGCTTTGGCTACTCAGGGTCTTTTGATGATTACATAAATATTTTTAAATTTTTTGTTCTATTTCTGTGAAAAATGCCTGAGGAACTTTGATAGAAATTTTGCTGACTCTGTATATTGATTTAGGTAATATGGACAATTTAACAATATTAATTCTTCCGGTTCATGATCATGGAATATCTTCCCATTTATTTGTGTCTTCTTCAGTTTCTTTCATTAATGCCTCATAGTTTTCAATATATGTGTTTTACCTTTTTAGTTAAATTTATTCCTGGGTAATTAAATGTGAGACTTGAAACCATAAAAATCCTAGAAGAGAGCAACCTCTTTGACACCGGCCATAGCAACTTCTTTCTAGATATGTCTCCTGAGGCAAGGGAGACAAAAACAAAAACAAAAACAAAACAAAACAAAACAAAAAACTATTGGGACTACATCAAAATAAAAACCTTCTACACAGCAAAGGAAACCATCAACAAAACCACAAGGCAACCTATAGAAGGGGAGAAGATATTTGCAAATGACATATCCGATAAAGGGTTAGTATCAAAAATATAAAGAACTTATAATACTCAACACACCCAAAATGAATAATCCAATTAAAAAATGGGCAGAAGACATAAATAGATACTTTTCCAAAGAAGACATCCAGATGGCCCACAGACACATGACAAGATGCTCAACATCACTTACCACCAGGGAAATGCAAATCAAAACTACAATGAGATATCATACTCACACCTGTCAGAATGGCTAATATCAACAACACAAGAAACAAAAGGTGTTGATGAGAATGTGGAAAAAGGGGAACCCTCCTGCATAGTTTGTGGGAATGCAAACTGGTGCAGCCACTCTGGAAGACAGTATGGAGGTTCCTCATTAAGTTAAAAATAGAGCTACCCTATAATGTAGCAATTGCACTACTAGGTATTTACCTGAAGAGTACAAAAATACTAATTCGAAGGGATACATGCACCCTGTTGTTTATACCAGTATTATCTACAATAGCCAAATTATGGAAACAGCCCAAGTGTCCATCAACTGATGAGTGGATAAAGAAGATGTGGTATAGATAGATAGATAGATAGATAGATAGATAGATAGATATAGATATAGATATCTCAACCACAAAAAAGAATGAAATCTCGCCATTTCCAATGATATGGTTAGAGCTAGAGAGTTTTATGCTAATGAAATAAGTCAGAGAGACAAATACCGTATTATTTCAATCATTTGGAATTTAAAAAAACAAATGAGCAAAGAGGAAGGTTTTTGATCACTGATTTAATCTCCTCACTGGTAATCCATCTGTTCAGATTTTCTGTTTCATCATGAGTCAGCTTTGGGAGGTTGTAGGTTTATAGTAATTCCTCCATTTCTTTCTTGCTCAGTTTGTTAGCATATACTTGCTCATAGGAGTCTCTAGTGATCCTTTGTATTTCTGTGGTATCAACTGTAACATCACCTCTTCCATTTCTGATTTTATTTATAAAAGGAAAGTCCACTCTCTTTTTTTCTTGATCAGTCTACCTAAAGGTTTGTCAGTTTTATCTCTTCAAAGAGCAGTTCTTGGTTTCATTGATCTTATATTGTCTGTTTAGTCCCTATTTCATTTATTTCTGCTTCAATCTTTATTTCCTTTCTTCTACTAGCTTTTGGCTTCATTTGTTCTTGTTTTTAGTTCCTTGAGGTGTAAAGTTAGGTTGTTTACTTGAGACTTTTCTTGTTTCTTTCTCTTTTTTTAAAGTAGTTTCCACGCCCAGTGTGGAGCCCAATGTAGGGCTTAAACTCATGACCCTGAGGTCAAGACCTCTGATCTGAAGAGTCAGACACTTAACCAACTAAGCCACTCAGGCGCCCCGAGACTTTTCTTGTTTCTTGATGTAGGCGTTTATTGCTATGAACTTCCCTCTTAAAACTGCTTTTGCTGCATCCTATAATTTTGGATTATAACATTTCCATTTTCATTTATCTCAAGGTATTTTTTTTATTTCTCTTTTGATTTCTTCTTTGACCTCTTGGTTCTTCAGTGGCATGCTGCTTAATTTCCTAAGTGCCTATACTTTTAATTATTTCTAAATCACAAACAATATGTAAGCCATTTGGAGCTTGGATTCGGGACTCAAACTGCTAAGGTCGAAATCCCAGATCTACCACTTACTATGTGACCAGCTCCTTTAACGTTCTTGAGACCGCAACTCATTTTTAAGTCCTTAAAATGGGAATAAGGAAACTTATCTCATGGCTTAAAGTGAGGACTTAGTGAAAGAACACATAAAGTGCCTAGCACAATTCCCAAAAACCATTGGTATTATTTTCTTTGTTTTTATTATTATACTTGGAAATGACAGAAACCTAATTCAAATTAGTTTTCAAAAACAATAATGATAGCATATACTGGGACACACTATGTGCCATTCAGTAGGATAAGCATTTCATCTTAATTGTTTTATTTAATTAAAAGGACTTTTCAAAACTGCATTAGTGAGAAACCTAGGTTTGGTTTGGATCTGGGTAAGGCCACCCGGGCATTCGAATGAGGTCCTCAGAAATCTGTCTCTCTCTACCTCTCAATTGTCTCTTCTCTGTTAGCTTTGACCTCAGCCGGATTCTGCCTATGACAGAGCCAGATACTACCAGTACTTCCAGGTGTTCCTTCATTCAGGTCCTCTAGCCCCTGCTTCCGGCGATAGTTTTAGTTTAGATAGATTTGGGTCAGTGCCCTTACCTGATCATAACCTTGATGAACCTTCTGATTAACCTGAGCTGGGTCAATGTGTAATCTTTCTACTCTAGTTTCTGGAATGCCAGGTGACCATCAAAGGCAACAGAAGTCAACAACATCTTCAAAATGTGGTAGGAGACTGAAAAAAAAAAACAAACCAACAACCCAAAGGTCAGAACCGGACTGAAATCAACAATGGTGCAACAGGAAGGAAGGGGGATTCTGAAATGTCCTGCATGCTGCAAATCCCCCAAATGGCCAAACGCAAGAGAGGGTTGCATCCTGAGTGAGAACTGCTGTGAGCAGATTTGAGAGCAAAGAATAAAACTAGGGAGCTGAGAAAGGGAGAAGTGCTTGTACACTGCAAATTACGTCTCTATAAATGGAATGGCCTGCAAGCAACGTCATCTCTGGATCGATTTAAGCACCCAGATTGTGTACTTCAATACATCCCCAGGGCTCCTTAGAGAAATGGCTGATTCTAGGCCTGGGGCAGGGAGGAGGCAGGGTGAACTTGAGATAGCTTGTTTGTCAGAAAGGAAGGAAAAGATCCGAGATTAATAGATTTTCGTCAAAATGACATAGAAGGTGGTCTGAAGGGGCTCCCAGTGGCCAAAGTTGGGAAAATTTGGACATAAAAAAGAATAGTGCTTGTAGACAAAATGTGTTTGATGTACAAAATTCATGACTTCATAAAGATACTCAAAAAAGAGAACACCAGAAAAGCATCATATGAGATGGTCATTAAACAACTCCTTACTTTTTAAATTTGTAATTAAAGGAAAAATGAAATATTCGTTCTACCTTTCCAGTAGGATCCATATGACAGAATAACCAACTAGCTCATTTGATAAAGAACTCTACTTCACAAAGGAATGCCAGTTAATAAATGTAGAAGGAAGGACAAAAGTGGAAAACATCATTTTGCAAAACGTGAAACCTAAGAGAAGTGTGGATTTAAGCAAGATTTCTATGTTAGGTGAGTGTTTGACGGAGGGCAAGACATCGCATAGGGCCAGAGCAACACTATACCTATTCCTTTCTGATCGTGTATCAGTCATTTATTGCCAAGTAACAAATCACTCAAAAAGTCTAGTGGCTAAGAGCAGGAATCGTTTATGATTCTTCATCCCTCTGTGGGTCAACTTTGCTGGGCTCTGTGTTCACCTGGTGACTCACCTGGCATTGATTAATCTCAGAGGGCCTCACTCACATGTCTGGCAGTGGACAGGGATGGCTGGATGGCTGAGGCCCTTCTCTACAGACTTTCTCAAGATGACGTAGGCTGGCTTTAGTCTCATGTCTGGGACCTCAGCTGGAAGAGCTGGGGAACTCTCCATGCAGGGTCTCATGTTCTAGTAGGCTAGTCTGAGCTTCCTGACAAGACGGTCTCTGGGTTTCAGCCGCAGAGCAGGGAAACCCATGGTGCATATTTTCCAGGCCTCTGTTTGCATCATGTTTACTGGTATCCAGTTCACCAAAGAAAGTCACATAGCCACGCCCAGACTCAAGGGGTGGAGAAATGGAACCAATCTCTAAGTAGCAATCTAGTATAACTTTCTGCAGTGAGGGAAGTGTTCCATATCTGCACCATCCGAATGATAGCCACTAGCCACATGTGGCTGTCGAGCAGTTGAAATGTGGCTGGTGCAACTGAGGAACTTAATTTTCAATTTTAACTCATTTAAGCGTAAAATAGCCACATCTCCACATTGGAGAGTGCAGCTCTTGATACAGAATCACCTAGGGTATATTTTAGCCAAAAATGCTTAGCGTGAATCCATCAGTCCTTTAGATCTAACTTCAAGTTCATAAGAGACAGAAGTGTATAGGAATCAGCTACATGGTACAACAAGGAAGCAACCAGATAAATCTAGAAGGTGAGACATTCCACAGGGAAACTGGCTCTGTGTCTTCAGCAAGCCAACGTCACAAAGAGAGGATCGTGACAGATTGAAGAGACATAAGGGATATACAAGCCAGATAATGTTTCTTGATAGGATCCCTGCATAGGACCAAACAGTTGTAAGAAGTTTTTTTAGCTTAATTGAGGAAATTTGAATAGGGTTTAGCTAGTCAATGACATAAGAAAATGTACTGAAATGGAAAGGTAAAGATTACTGACTAAAAAAAGGTTAATCTTTAGAACAGTGTGGAGTCTAATCTCATGTTAGCAAAGAAAAATACATGCAAATAGGTGTGTGTATAAATGCAAATATATATACAAACATACTATCCAGAAGCACATGCACTAACATGTAAGACATGGTAATTCTGGGTGATGGGAAGGTAGAGTTTGGTTTACTTGTTTGCCTGAGTTTATGAATTTTTTTTGTAAATGTAAAATGTCCTACCCCTAGAATAATAAAGGGGTCATTTTTTTTAAAGGTAAAGACACTACTAAGTGCCTAGGCGGTACCAAGATAAGCAGCCATTGTACAGTGCGTGTGTGTGTGTGTGTGTGTGTGTGTGTGTGTGTGTGTGTTGAGGAAATGCTTCATCATGATAACATTGCAAATATTTCCTGCAGACACGGGAAGACTGTAGCGTTCTGCAGCTGCTAGAAGTGGCTTAGCTAATCTCAAGGATCTGGTAAATGGATCACTTCCTCCTGGCACCACAGAAGCTTCAGCCATCAAGTTAGATTAGTCATTCGGCATAACCCATTGACTAGCGTGTTCTAGAGTGTTCTAGTATGAATCATTCATGTGGCTTCTAATTATGTTGCTTGGTTTCCCTCAGAAATAATAGCCCCAGGGACTGAATTCTGTGTAACAGAGAAAGTGAATAAATTGGTGCAGGCCCTGCCAGGTGTCAAACAAATAGGAATATACCACAGCAAAAGTGCTCCATCCATAATTAAAGACAACATTTTAAAGTTTTACCAGAAATTGATACTACTGTGCTTTCTTTTAATGTGATTTTCCCTTTAGTGATAGGTAATATTTTAAAGTAGGTCCAATATTAGGTATACATTAGACTTTTCTTATTGAAAATGTAATTGCTGAATAGAAAAATATTATATTTATAAATGTTTCATTGTCACCTTTCATGCAATTATTCACTCCAGGTGTTCAATGTAGAAGTTTCAAATGCGTGATGTTTTTCACAGAAAGCATATTCAGGACTACTAAGTAAAAAGTGAACTGATGCCTGCCGATTTTTTTTTTTACAGCTTTTTACATAATTGTCAAATTGTCACTGCCATGATAAAAGTCTAGATTGACACTAGTTTGTTTTGGAATTACATGGCTATGTTTTAAAATAAACACATAATATCATTTCTGAGTTACAAGCCCATTTGGGTAGCTAAATATTTCTAGCAGTCAACTGAATAATTAAATAGCAAGGCAAGAGCTTTTATTATCCCCCAAATCTGCAACTGAACATTTGCGATGGAACAAATGGATACATTTCTCTTTGGGACCCATTAAGGGGGAAGGAGAATTTTTAAACTCTTACAGTCTAGCAAACAGCAGTTGTTCAAGTGTTGAGTTCTATCAAATAAAATTAAGTGAAATCAAATTCTCTTCCCATTTGTATACTTTGTGTCTTTGTTGAAATTACTTATCCTGAGACACAGTAGGCTGTCACACCTGTCCCCTAAATTTCCAAAGCATTAAGTCATTGCTCTACTGTCTAACTTCTCTTAGTGCCATACGCAGTTTCCCTTAAATTTGGGAGTAAACACAAGCTTTAACAAGTTCACAGAATTACCGCCTTTTCTACCAAGCGTCCTACTCCCAGCATTGCTGTCAAGTCCTTGAGAATGTTACTATTTCATTATAGTTAATTTGCAAATGATACACAATATGATGCTTTGGTTATAGATAAAGAATGATAATGATTTTGTTGCATTTTGCCCTTCACCTTTCTATTTACACAGAGCCCGTGCAAATTGCTTGTCCAGGGATCTATCCACAATGTTTATTGAGCATGGTTGTTTCCATAGTATTTCATCTAAACGAGGAGAGTGAAGGATATCACAGGAGGAGAAATGCTAAGCATTTGGAGTGTAGGTTGTTTATATTTATTTTTTATATGTGTTGAGTGCTTGCAGTATGCTAAGCATCATGCTAGGTGTTAGGGTTACGTGGGTGAACAATATAGGCTCTCGTGTACTTGACACCCTACTGGGAGTAGCAGATATTAAAAATGTAATTAATCAATTAATTAACTGTAAGCATGGGAAGTGGTACGAAGGAGAAAAACAGATGCAACAGGGCACTGACCTTGAGGGTTTAGGGATTGAAGCCTAGGTAAAGGGAAATCAGTTAGAAAAAGCTTGACTAAATGCCATTCAAAGTGAAGGAAGGAGGAGGTGTTACTACGTGAAGAGAAGTATTACAGACAAGAGGAAATAGCATGTGTAAAGGCCCTGAGGTAGAAGGGCATGACAAATTTGTTCACACACATAATTCAGCTGGGTAAATTTGAAGATCTCATTAGCTTTATTAAATAATTCATGAGCTGGGTTGCATCCTGTCTAGCAGGTAGAGAGATGCTAGGAGGAGGTCTATCAAATGGAAGGTTTTTATAGGCAGGAGGGTGAGACAAGGAAGTTATTAGCAAAAGGAAAAAAAGGGGGGCTTGTTTCAGGGAAGGTCACCTTCTCTTAAGGGGAAAGGCAGGGGGACTTATTAGGTGGATTACCTAATCTTCCTTTGTCCGGGATGAGAGGGCCCATGTGATATCTTACTGCATTGGTTCTGACCAGAAGATTCCTGACTAATGGTTAAGACTACATTTATGGGGGAGATTGAAACTATGATGAGGTTAGGTATTAAGCCCCTATTTGGTGATTTGGCCTAGCGTAAATGAGTCCATTTTGGGCCTGTGGTGTGTGTGGTCGGTTGTTGTTTTTAACAGATTTAAGGATTGAAAGAAGACAAATAAGGCTGACATAACAGAGAACAAAGGGAGAATGGCATGGTCCGGCCGGAAAGGGGCAGAGGCCAGGGAGATGATACAGATCACACAAAAGGCATCAGGTAGATTTGATTACCTGGGTTAAACTTGGGTAAAAAGGAAAGATCGTGCCAAGTCGCTTGGCTTTAATGTAACAAGCAACAGTGTACCATATGAGCAAGAGGAAAAAAACAAAACCATTCTGTTACTGGTGTTGGAACAGTAGTGCATGGCCAAGGGGGCATCAGTGTGGAACTAGAGACAGGGCTTCCACTCAGACGACGCACAGAACTCTGCCCAAGGGGCTCTGGAGGGGAAAAAGGAAGTGTGGAGCTGAGCTAGAGTAGAGGGATAAGAACCTATCTGCTGTGATGAGACAGTAGATGAGAAGAGTGAGAGAGAGCTGAAAATAAGGCTAAGAATATGAGCCTCATGCCAATGGCATCAGCTCTCTGTTCCCTGATGGCAGTGTGAGCACGTCCTCCAACTCCTTGGGGCATGTTCTGCCCTGGCCCCCCCGGGGTCCCCAGTAGGGTTGAGCCCCAGTCGCCCACCTTTCTCACCTGCTTGATAACACATCTTTTATTGGCTTCCTTTCCTTCTCCATCTCACTTCCGGGGTCCCTTACTTCCTGAAAATATATCCCGGATGAGCCATTTGATCTTACACTCCCGGTTCAGGAAACAAACACTTAAGGCAGTATGAGTGGAAAGAAGAAGATGGAACACACACACGTTTTCAGTTTCAAAGTTTCCGCAGAGTGAGAGCTTGGGATACAGCTCTGGATGTCATTTCCATGCATATGATTCCCAGCACAAGAGGCTGAGTTTCTTAAAAAGAAACAGGAGTCTCAGACACTGTTGGAGGGTATGGAAGATAAGCTTACTGTGGCAGAGAGGGTGTTGTTATAACTAGGAATGACAAAGAAGTTTGTCTTTGTCGTCGTTAACACAGAAAGCTTTAAGAATGGCTGCTTAGAAATTTGGAAGAGAATTTACACCTCTGAGAAGATTGTGTAAGTACAGCACATGTGATATATGAAAAACTTCTGGGTTTGTGTGTAGATTTTTTGGTTATTAGTTTGTGGAATAATAGGTTACTTCAGGAGGAGGTCACGCAATTTAGTTAACACAATAGGTTTAAAAAAGACTCTAGGGGCGCCTGGGTGGCACAGCGGTTAAGCATCTGCCTTCGGCTCAGGGCGTGATCCCGGCATTCTGGGATCGAGCCCCACATCAGGCTCCTCCGCCATGAGCCTGCTTCTTCCTCTCCCACTCCCCCTGCTTGTGTTCCCTCTCTCGCTGGCTGTCTCTCTGTCAAATAAATAAATAAAAATCTTTTTAAAAAAAAGACTCTAATTAATGTGTGCTTTATAAGATTCTTTTGAGAGTACTTCTTCGTGTTATTTCCAAAGTTTTTTTCTCCAAAGTGTTGGCTTAGAAATTAACCCAATAAGAAAAATGCTACATGTCATACTGCCTTCGACTCATCTAGTCCATTGTTATTCCAAATATTTCACAACTATTTGCATCACTTTAGTCACTTACCAAATATTACTTAGGAAATGCATTATTATCCTCATTGTCTGGAGGAGGAAATTGACACAGAGAAGAAATGTGACTCACCTAGTTACTAGTTACTTCCACAATTAATGATGAAGCTGAGACCACAACCCAGAGCGCTTCACTTCTGGCATTTCTGTAGCTTGAATTTAATTAGAAATTAATATAATTTAATAGGCTTTTTCTGTGGTTGGATATTTGATGATGGATTATGAAGGAAGTGTTCCTGGAGCAAACATTTTGAAATGAAAGGGCATATTAACATGGGCATGTTCACCGAATGAAGGCACAGGAGCTATTCAGACAATGTAGTCCAGTATGTCTGTATTATAGATTTGTCTTTTCTTACATTTCCCGTGGTCCAGTAATAGGGAAAGGCCCCACAAGGTGAAGGACTTACCTAACCACAGGATCAGAGAGTTCAGTGGGAGACACCATTCTAAACAATTTAGTCTAACGGAGTTCATGCTTATTTTTAAAGATCTTATTGTCAGTAAATTCATGTGACTTCGCTCCTTGGTAAGTTACAGATAGAGACTACATCAGGTGGGATTGTCTCACAAAGGAAACTTTATTTGCAGCAAAAAAGGGAGATCAAGGAGGATAATTCCGAAAGCTGGGACTCCCCAAGCAGGGGTGAGTGGGTCCCTTTATTTTGGGGTAGGGTGAATATAAAGAGAGGAGTTTTATCATCACCCGGAGAGGTGGGCATAAGGTCGCATGTCCGTACCTCGGAAATATTCCTTCACATGCATCATACGTTATGTTAATGAGATGAGGTCTGTGCTCCCCCTTGGGCAGAGTTTCACATTACAATGAGTTGGAGGTAACTGTCAGACACTCCATGGTCCATCTGCTCAGGTTGGAGTCAGTGGTCAAGCTCAACCTGGTCTAGGCTGGCTGGAGCTCCTCCTGTGATTTGCCTCTAAGAGATAAGGTTAGGGGCACCTGGATGTCACAGTGGATCAAACATCGGACTCTTGGTTCTGGTTCAGGCCATGTTCTCATGGCTGTGGAATCAAACCAATGTCAGGCTGCATGCTTAGTGGGGACTCTGCTTGAGATTCTCTCTCTCTCTTCCCCCTTGGCCCCTCCCCCTGCTCCTGTGCATGCTCACTCTCTCAAATAAATAAATAAATCTTTAAATAAATAAATAAATAAATAAATAAATAAATAAATAAATAAACAATGAAGTTAACATTCCTGTGAAGAAGGGAGTTTGTCAGTGGGGGTCTTGCTGGTGACATTATTCAACCTAAATTAACCTGCAAACAGAATATTTTCCAGTTTTTTTTTTCTCTTTCTCATTTTTTGTTGGACAGAAGCAGCGTTTTCACTTGGGCTCTTGAGCCATCAGACATGATCTTGGGCAAGGAATTTTCACACTGTCAGCCTCAGTTTTCCCATCTGGGAAATGAGAATCAGAAGAGGCCCTACCATTAAGGTTTCTGATAAGGATTAAAGCAGACAATGCAAGCAAAGGACTCAGTTTATAGTTGGAACCCAATAGACGTTAACACTTATCATCCTTAGTAATCATCCAAGTCCGTGCCTGAAACCGATAGACTAAGGGATGCAAAGCTTGATGTCTGCTTCTGCTCAGTTGACATCCTTTCTAAATCCCTTCATTGCCAGGCCTAGCTTTTCGTTTGTCTGAAATCTGAGGGAGAACAAGAGCCTGGAGATGCACCTTGAAGGCGTGACATGTATCTGAGAGGCTTCTACAGGTGCGATCCAGCTGACTTTGTCTAAAGGAAAGCTTATAGCAAAGGAACCGAAAGGAAAAGTGTTCCTATTTCTCCTTACTTTACCGATGATGGTAATTACAGTTGACGAGTAGCACCCACGGAGGCGCTTGGCAAGGGTTACAGCTCATTTAAAAACGAATAAGAACTCAAATTCAAACATTAATGGGATGATTTTGACTTGGTATTCTTTCAAACATGTAACCACTTTTCTCTTTTTAAATTCAAGGCCGGTCGCGTTATTCCCTTAGGCCTTCATTTAGAAATGAGTGGCTCATTAATTATCTTCTTGACTGCAGAATAGATGTTTCATTTCATTTCACATCGGATGAGTCAACTAGAAGGGGTCTCATTGCTAAAAACCATGGATCACAATTTCTTCTTTGTTTCTCCTCTGTTTGGTATAGCTCAGGCCTACCCCCTGCAAAGAAACATACTGATTCTTCCCAATAGCATTTAGCGTGTTTGTTAATTCTCATAAATTTGGAACCCTGAGATGTTGGGATATAATTTCGTCAGAAGGCTCGTCTACCTCCCTTGCCATAACAGCATGCCAGGATAATCAGACGTTGGAGACCCACCAAAGAAAATGGTCTATGAAAAGTATTGATTCCAATCTTTTTTCCACACAGATATTTACAATTGGAAACAACTTCCCAAAGAAAAGGAATATGAAATCTGCCTTTATTCTTGGGTATCAGAAGAAAGCAGTTTGTAAATATTCTCGGGATGAACAAAGTTTCAGGCACATTTGCTTGACATGCATATTACACAGAACTGAGCTTGCTTTCTTTTTATTTAGTTTCCAGACTTTCAAAACTGATTCATAGCATTGTTTTTTTTAAAACCATAGCTAATTAACAGGATGGCCTCTATGAACACTGCAAAAGACAGGAAAGAAGTCCAACCTCTCCTCTGCTTCTTACAGCCAACAGCAGTTTTTCTGACTTCCAGCATCCTCTTTTAAATGAGGAAATGACGCATTCTCTATGTTGGAGGCATGATTGTTTACCATTTATTTTATTTCTCCCTAAAATGCTTTTGCTCCCTTTTGTATAATCGCTATGGGTTTTTAAAGGTCTTTTCTAAACAGAATTGGCGTACTTTTTCTCCTCGCTTGAACAAAAACTGTGTCTTCAGCTGTCTTTTGCTTTCTTTTCTTTCCTTTCAATAGAACCAGTTAAACATTAGCAGTGAAAGGAAAATAGTTTATTTATAGGGTATACACCTTTGAATGAATTACCCCCAAATCCCACACAATTGTAAAACAGAAGCACTTAAATGAGTTCAATACAATAAAAGAGAGTGAGCCAATCAAAAAGAATACCTAGACAATGGTTCTAGTTTGTTTAAAGTGTGGACCAGGAAACCCATTTCTAAACGGCTTCTGAATATTCGATTAGACAAATAAATGGTGGTCCAGGGAAGCTTCCCATTACGGGGGCAGGTAATTTTTCAATGGATGATAGATTCGAGGATATTTTTGCATTTGTAAGGAAGCACTCTTTAAATAAACACAAAATCCCCCCAGTGATGAACAAAGAGCTCTGAGAAAACAGAATCTGATTGGGTATGACCTGGAAACAGGGAGTAAATTGAGGACTGTTGGAATGAACAAAGAATGGGAATGAAAATAGCAAGACACACCCACGTCCCAACTGTTATCCCCTAAACGTTCACTCTCCCCGCCGGAGGTCTCACTTCCATCTCTGGGCCATCTGCGAATATCGGGCAAAATTTGCTTGGGTAGGGACAGATCCCTCCGTAGGGCCTCGGAGAAGAAAGGAAGAGGTAGCACAGAAGACTGTAGGTCTAGAATTCTCCTCTGGCACTTATTCATTTTTTAAAAAACATTTATTTGTTTGAGAAAGAGAGACATCGATAGCGGCAAAGAGCATGAGTGGGGAGGAGAGGGAGAAACAGACTCCCTGCTAAACAGAGAGCCCAAGGCCAGTCTCCATCCCAGGACCCTGGGACCATGACTGGAGCAGAAGGCAGATGCTTAATTGACTGAGCCACCCGGGCACCTCTCTCCTCTGGGATTTAAAGACTGGTTCTGCCATTACTGGCACACCACCACGCAGGGTGAACCCACTCTCCAGTCTGGGTCTTAGCTTTCCCACTTGTGAGATGGAAATCTTAGTACCCCATAGAATGGTGCAGGTAAAGCACTCTACAAACCCAGAACAAACATGTTACCTCCGATTAAGTCATCTTAGCCACTCGACTGGCAGAAAGCCTGTGGGTGACTTGGATTTACAAGGTTAAGCAAAAGGAAGTTTGCTAATGTGCGAATACAAGAAATCCTCTTTAGTAATCACCGGAAGATGGTAGCGATATGACAGAGTGGATAAAGTCAATGAGCTCCATTAATTAGCTTTGCTGTATTGTAATAGTTCACATCAAGGTTTTACATTTTCAAGAACAGAATATATAGATCAGTGGGAATTTTTCTTACTCCCTGCCCCAAGCAACCAACTAGACCAAGTTTTTTTGGTCATTTTCATTATAAAGAGTCTCAGTTCAACCTTTGTTAAATGTTTGCGTTGATACTAGAAGAAATTTCTTACGACTCTGGAAGGTCTGTTTCATGTTGTTTTCAGTCATTGAGTTTTGCTTTAGGACTGGTTTTTGGTTTCCCAGCCGCTGCCAGAATGACAATGCCATCACCTCAATATGGCCCCTCCAGCAAGGGTATGCAGGTTTTTCTAAAACATTTAAATACAAGATGCCCAGTTTAATTTAAATTTCAGATCAAGCAATGAATAATCTTTTAGCATAGGTATATCCCAAAGGCTTTGTGGACCACACTTACACTAAAAGATTATGGGTCGTTGATCTAAAATTCAAATTTGGGGGATCCTGGGTGGCTCAGTCAGTTGGGCTTCCGACTCTTGATTTTAGCTCAGGTCGTGATCTCAGGGTAATGGGATTGAGCCCCATATTGGGCTCCATGCTCAGCAGAGCATCTGCTTCTTTCCCTCCCTATTCCTCTTCTTCTACCCCTCCCCCCGCTCCTCATGCTTGCTTGCTCTCTCTCTCGCTCTCAAATAAATAGTTTTATAAAATAAAATTAAGTTCAAATTTAACTGGGTGACCTAGATTTAGTCTGGTAGTCCTCCCTCAAGAGCTGGGCACAGCCTAGAGGGCACTTCTGCACCCTCAGAAAGTTTTGTTCCCACCAGAGGCCAAAGCTGAGGGAAAGGGAGAGACCTCATGTATTCTTGGAATGGGGACAGAACGTGTCCCAAGGCATGGAATGGGGTTGGTCATGTGGGACTCTGAACCCTGCCACCTCTGCAAGGGATCACCCAAGCAGGACTCTCTCCTCGCTTGAGGACTTACTGTGATTTAGTGCCAATCACAGATCTGGTTAGAGGAAGCTATCTACACGTTAATGTTGCATACACTTAAACATTTAAAATTGATAAGCTGCAAATAGTAGTCAAACACAGACTCTTCTTTGATGAGGTCTGTGTGTGACCACCTGAAAGGAAAATTTTCCTTTCAGGGAATAACCTGAGATTGGTTTATTTTATCCCAAACTCTTTGCTATCTAATAAAGCTGATTTTTTAGTTGGGTAAATATGTTCTCTTTTTCTTTCATATTTTTCCTGCTTTTTCTGGCTGCACTAGTCTCTAATTTTAGTTCTTCGTTATTTTTAGGATTAGAAGTAATAAGTACCACGTAGCTCATGAATGTGTTTTTCTAATCATTTTTCAGGTAATTCCTATCAAAATCCTTGACAAAATAATAGTTGTTATTTTTGTTATGATTTGTATCTGATACATTTTGATTTGGCTTCCATATAATTTGAACATTTGGTTGCAAATTGAGGCCGTAATGTTATAAACAATGTCATTTCAAAGATGAATTATTAAATGTTATATAGAAAAATGTTTTCAGTGAATTATCAGTTTATTCCATTTGCCAAATATCAATTTAGGATCATAAACATGATTATGCAGAGGAAAGAATTTCAAGAACTCCTCTCAGTGATTCTGATTATCTTACAACAAAGCCACCACGATAGCACATTTGTAAAGAAAATTACAAAAATTATTGGTTATTAATTAGGAATAATTTCATTTTTTATAAAATTTTAGTATAACGATGATATCATTTTATTGTCAAAGATACCATGTGATTTTATTAACAAAATAGAGCTCCTACTATTAAAAAAAAAAAAGATACCATGTGAAAGTACTCCTCTAACATTATGTTGAAGTAATTGAGTGGGTATGTGATCCCATTTCAGAGCTATTTCAAGTTCTAGATGTTTTAAGTAAAAATGAATAGATATTTAATATTATAAACATCCTACGTAGGAACATATGGTATAATGTAATCTCAACAGCACTTTGCCTAGTGTTCTAATTCTCTTGGCAAGGTTGCAAGATAGTTATTATTGTTTCATTTTATTCATGAAGAAACTGAGGTTCAGACAGGTTGAATATTGTCCAAGAGCCCAGTGCTAGTAAGGAGCAGAGCTAAGATTTGAATCCTGGTCTGGCTGACACCAAACTCATGTACTTTCCCTGTACCATTCTGTTGGTGGAAGGAGCACTGGACCAAGATGACTAATGGCATAAGTCTTATAAACTTCCTCCTTTTAAAAAAGGAATAGTGGCAATATAATAGAATATAAAAATAAGACAATTAAAAATGAAAACAGAAGAGGGGCACCTGCGTGACTCAGTCGGTTGGGCATTGGACTCTTGGTTTTGGCTCAGATCATGATCTCAGGGTCATGAGATCGAGCCCCCTGCCAGTGTGGTGTCTGCTTGTCCCTCTCCCTCTGCTCCCTGCCCCCACCCTGTCCCGCTCTTGAGCATATGCTCTCTTGTGCTGTCTCTCTGTCAAATAAGTGAATAAATAAAAATCTTTAAAAAAAAAGAAAACAGAACAAATGATAGTTTAGGAGAACTGATGTTCCATAAATGTGAGAAATTACTTTAGGTGAGTCCTAAGTTTAGCTATGAGTGTACTACTAGTAGTCAGTTTCAAGAGGAAGTCAAAGCATTTAGTTCTTTTTGTCTTAAAAAGTCAATGAAAGAGTTCATTTGCAAAGACAACCTTTTTTCTTTCATGATCTGATGGAAGAATTTGTGACCTGAATTCTGTATTAAGCAAGGCTAGGTAATCGAACGGATGTTGTCTTCGTCTTTGGTTTTGTAGAAGTCCAATTAGTTTCATGCAATCCTTGAAGCTGAACTGCATTTGAAGTTGTAAATTATTGTCATTTTTAATTTATTTTTAATTTATTTTTAAAAAGACATTTATTTAGTGTCATGATCAGACTATTACATTTAGCAATCAACAGCAAGTGTGCCAAAAAAAAAAAAAAAAAACTACATTAAAGAACTTTGTTAGAATGCTTTACCCTTTCCACAGAACAGAAATGAAAATAACCTGTTATACAATTAGTCACAAAACCAGTCCTCAAGATTTTTGCCCAAACACATGAGTATTGTCCAGAACATGTCTTCTTTGTGGCAGTGAAGCCCTGCCCCTTCTGGGCTTGGCTGAGTTCACAAATCTGTTGTAACCTGTAGCTTCCCTGTCACTTCTCTGGCTCTCCTCTCCTGTTAAGTTTTGTTTCCTGGCAGTAATGAAAACCTTCTGCCACAGCCATGGCCACGTTGACATCATGGTTTGGCACAGTATTATCCACCACCACCATAGAGGCCAGAGCCTCTGCCTCCAAAATTTCCTCCTTTCATGGGTCCAAAATTCGAAGATGCTCCCATCATTACCAAATCCGTGATAGCCATCCTCCCTCCCACCATATCCACCACCACCTTGACTGTCACCAAAGCCACCTCACCCACTGAAGTGTCCTCCACAACCAAAGTCATCATTCCTACCAAAACCACCTCCACAGCCACCACCAAAGTTCGCAGAACCACTTCGACCTCTTTGGCGGGTTGCAGCACTAGCCATCTCTTGCTTAGATAGGACTGTCCTTACTTCAGAGTCGTGGCCATTCACAGTACGGTATTTTTGAATGACAATCAAATGTTACAAAAGCAAAGCCTCTCTTCTTGCCACTGCCTCACTCAGTCATGATAGCAGTCATTTCAATTTTCCCATACTGTTCCAAATAATCTCTTAGATGATGTCCCTCAGTGTCTTCTTTCATGCCGCCAACAAAAATCTTTTTCACAGTGAAGTGGGCACCAGACCAGGTGTTTGAGAATCTTCTGAGACAGCCCTCCTTGGCTCCACAACTCTTCCATCCACCTTGTGTGGCCTTGCGTCAATGGCTGCACCCACCCCCTCCACAGTGGCATGCGTGACAAACCCAGAGCCTCTGGGGCACTTGGTGTTGGTGTCCCTCATTACCACACAGTCCGTGAGCCTTCCCCATTGCTCAAGATGGCTCCTCAGACTCTCATCGGTTGTTTCAAAGCTCACAGCTCCGATGAAGAGCTTCTGCAGTTGTTCAGGCTCTTGGGGAGATTCTAACTTAGACATGCCGCCGGTGAGTACTTTCAGGAGGCTTCTCGGTGGCATCCATGGGCAGAAAGGCTAAAGTATCATCATTTGAAAAGACAGCTTTTCATATATAGAAATATGATTAACGTGGGTCTTTATTACATAAGCCATTTTTATATGCTGAGGGATTAACATTAAAGTGTAAGTCCTTAAAGACATTCGGGCAAAGGCCGACAGTATGATGGAGATAGGGCCATTTGGTGATCTAATACTGGGGTTGGCAAACCTTTCCTCTAAAGGTTCAGGTAATAAATATTTTAAGCTTTGTGAGCTCTGCAGTCTCTCTTATAACTCCACGACTGTGCTGTTGTGGAGGGAAACCAGCCATAGACAGTAGTGAGTGAGCACGGGTATGTTCCAGTAAAACTGTATTTGCAAAAACCCGTGACAGACCAGATGTGGTTTATGGGCCCTTGTTTGCTGATCCTCACTGTCACATAATACAAGATTGAGCTTTCAGATTAAGGCCCTTTAGGGGCGCCTGGGTGGCTCAGTCGTTAAGCATCTGCCTTCGGCTCAGGGCGTGATCCCGGTGTTCTGGGATCGAGCCCCACATCACGCTTCTTTGATAGGAGCCTGCTTCTTCCTCTCCCACTCCCCCTGCTTGTGTTCCCTCTCTCGCTGGCTGTCTCTCTGTCAAAATAAATAAAATCTTTAAAAAAAAAAAAAAGATTAAGGCCCTTTAGCATTCTGTCTCACACTACCTGTCCAAATGAGCCTTCTGTCGCGAGTAAGTCAAGGAGGAACTCCACAACATGTGTGCATATTCTCCATTATGGCTTCATTCAAGTTTGATTCTGTGACCAGACAGCAAGAACCAGAGTTTATGTTGTGAAGATGTGCAGCTATAGAACACAGCTGGCCGGGCTGTACCCCTCCCGAAAGGCTTTCAGCCATGGGAGCTAAGAGACGTGGAAATCCAGCCAATGCTCTGCTGCCCCCGCCCAGTGAAAGGGGTGTCTTTTTCTAATTCTTCCATCTCGAGAAGGAGTCTTTTTCTAATTTGTCCGCTGAGAGGGATGTCTTTTTCTAATTCCTATAATGGCGTATGGAGTGTGTACTAACAGAGGCTCTGCGAAAACCTAAGAACCTGACTCATATCCTTCCCATTTTTGTGGGCTGCCACTTAAAAAGCAATCTTTGCATGGTCCTTTAATAAGAATTAATTTGAAGCCATAGGGTTTGGCGCCATGATCCAGGAATAAGACACATCAGGCCTGAAAAATATTAAGGGTAGCTGTTAACAATTGACTGTTACAACCAGAACATCGTGAGATTGTGTTTACTCTCTCTGATTTTGGTTTTGTTTTTTTTTTTTTTTAAGATTTTATTTATTTGACAGAGATAGAGATAGCCAGCGAGAGAGGGAACACAAGCAGGGGGAGTGGGAGAGGAAGAAGCAGGCTCATAGCGGAAGAGCCTGATGTGGGGCTCGAACCCAGATCGCCGGGATCACGCCCTGAGCTGAAGGCAGACGCTTAACCACTGTGCCACCCAGGCGCCTCTGATTTTGGTTTTAATAAACTGTCACGGACTTTTTAAAATCCTAGCCCCCTGGAACATCTAGGGAAATGATGTAGTTTGCATAATCAGCCATTACTGTCAAGGGGATCAAATGCTGACTTTGGATAACAGTCGGTGCGAAGAGTCTCAGATTGTCTATACTTGTTTTCGGATGAGATATGCCATTAAACTGTGATCAGTTGTGTAATCATTGTGTTTCAAATTTGTTCCTTCTTCATATAACATCAATGAAAACCTGTGTTGCAATTTGTTAAGAAAAATGCTGGCATCGACTTGTTTTGTTTACTTAATGGGGTTAGTTTTATTATTTTTATTATTAAAAAATCCTCATAGAAATTAAAACAATAGTGAAATATAGGAAAAAACCTGAAGTCCCCCATGTTTTCTGGCCTTTGTATAATGCTGAGAAAGAAGTGTCCCAAGTCAGGGTTATAAGAAAATACATTCTTCTACATTTTCTTCTAGTGTCGTTTTGTTTTATTTTTGTATTTAAATCTTCAGTGGGCAGGGGCGCCTGGGTGGCTCAGTCGGTTAAGCGTCTTTGGCAGCACAGGTCATGATCCCAGGGTCCTGGGATCGAGCCCCACATCAAGCTCCCTGCTCAGCAGGGAGCATGCTTCTCCCTCTCCCTCTGCCTGCCACTCCCCCAGCTTGTGTTCTCTCTCTCTGTGTCAAATAAATAAAATCTTTAGAAAGAGCTTTAAAAAACAAGAATTAAAAATAAATCTTCAGTGGGATTGGATTCTGTTTTGGGGTATGTTGTGAGGTAGGGATTTGACTTTTCGATCTAAATGAGTAACCAGTTTCAGTCATTGATTGACCACTCCAACATACATTAGTACGCAGGAGAATTGCTTTATGTGTACTTCCATGGTGTCATACAGATTATGAAAAAGGTATTCATCTCAAGGGTGGAGCTTTAATTGAATCAATAAGTTTTCCTGCTTCATCAAGAACATTCATAAATAAATTTTTTTTTAAATGAAAGTGCCTAATGGCGGTGAATACAGTGACCATGTCCACAGCTTGATATATGTCAGGGTACCAGCAGTTGTACCCACCATTGTTTTTGTATCATCAATGCAAATGTCAAGATGGTGTCAAAGGAGAAAAAGCAGATAGTGTTTTAGTATTATTATGAAAATAATTTTGACCTTGCAGACCCTCCCAAAAGGGTCTCAAGGACCACTGCCATGGTCTACAAGTTCTATGAGAATAAGAATTCTGTCCATCTTGCTAGTTATTGCATCCCCGGTGCCTAGCACCTAGTAGGACAGTTAGTATTTATTGAATGAGTACTTATTACCGCCTGTATCAATTAGCTTTTATTGTACTAGTTATGTATAACAAATAACCACAAAATCTTAGTGGCACTGTAACAGTAAGCATTTTCTACTCCTGCATGTGCTGGTTGCCTGGGGTCCTGCTGATCTCGGGGGGGTTCATCTGGCCAGCTCTGCTTCTCACTTCTGGTCTGTGTGTCTGCTGGACTGGCTCTATGCTTTATGTCTCTCATCCTCCTTGGGCCAGTGAGCTAGTTAGAGCCTACTGCAGAGACACAGAGAAAAACCTGAAATGCAGTGGGCCTCTGAAACCTTGGAAGAGGCACACTGTCCTGTACCCCATATATTTTTGCCTAGACAAGTCACATGGCCAAGCCCAGAGCCAAGGGACAAGGAGGTAGGCTTTGCGCACAGTAAAGTCCTGGCAAAAATGTGGATGCAGAGAAATGGGGATGAAGAACTGAGACCAAACTAGTAATAGGGAGACCAACTCATCCCAATTTGCCTGGGATTTTTCTGGATTTACCACTAAAAGTCCCACATCCCAAGAACCCCCTCAGTCCCTGAAAAACTGGGACAGTTGGAAACCCTAACCATTCCCCAGTATATTTCAAGTTGTAAACAAGTTGAAATTCATATGATATGGGAGCTGGTCCCATTTAAAATTTTTCCCCTTTCTCAAGCACTGTAACTTTAGATGAGAATATTTAATAGAAAGCACCTGTTTATAATTAGTGGGGGGAGATAAATCTTTCATAATCATTTTAACCCTCAGCTAAAAAAGACATACTTTATGTGTAAAGAACCATCAGGTCACATGTTAATATAGCACATTTTGCTCGAACACATTTTTAAACCATGTACTAAGAAAATTCAATTTTAAATGTATACATACTATATCGTTTACATGTGATAAACCATGGTAGCAATCTCTTATATTTTGCAAATATCTTTTAACATTTTCTTCAATTCAGTTCATTTTTATACCCTTAATCATAAAACTATAAAAACAAGATGATATTGTTACTGGCACCATGTAATTATGTAACAGCTCATTGGGCAAGAAAGAGCGCATTTAAAGGAGTGATGTAAGCAAAGGATATTTTGGGGGGTATTAATGACCTTGGGTACCGAAGCTGAAAGACTGAAACAAATTTATGGGGTTACATTGCATCTTTAGCAGTTAATACGCAAGAGGGAAATAATAAATCAGCTGAATCGTTGTAAGAAAATTGAATATTGTGTAGAGAGATTAACAGAACTACACAGGAATTGAGAGACATATATGCCTGTTGCTGGGAATGGTAATGAGAATATCGGAAATGAATGGTTCTGCGTCGTCCTTGAAATATCATTACCTGTTATTCATAAAGGCCCGTTACCATTTGTATTTTTCCTTAATGTAATACATGTGTTTGCATCCTTGTTTGGTGAAATTGAAATATGTCAGAAATGTTCTTTCATTCCAGTTGAAAATAACAATGTTCCAGGAGCTCAAAAGAGACTTTAAAAAATCACTGGTGCTTAAAAATATGCCCTTTTAAAAATATAATATTGGAAACCAATGAATCCACTCCTGCTCTCAAATGAAGATGAATATTTGTTAAAAGGATTGACTACCACTACAAAAAGACATCGATGGAAATGTATCAAAAATGAAATAACAATTAAATACACATTATATGTTGGGAGTATTTTCATTTGCTATCATTCTTAGCACAAGCAAATAAATATTTAATATGAAAGAATAAAGCCTTATACCCTAGTGCAGCAAAGATCTCAGTATAACGAAGTCAGCTGCCAATGTCCCATTTATTTGGAACAACTTGAATTCAGCAAAATCTGAGGTCAACAAAAATATGTGGATGGCTATAACATCTATCGTTGCCACAGCCCTAGAAAGTTGAGAGAACCGTCCCGATTTGACAGATGAAGAAACAGGCTCAGAATAGCTAGCGGTTAGGCAATCACACAGCTTGTAGGTAGCAGTGTTGAAATTCACACCGTAATCTCCTAGATCCAAATCCATTGTTCCTGCATCTGTACCTCACTGGGCTCCAGATGAGGCCAAAAATGTACCTCTCTTAGAGGCTTCCGCTAGGGTCTCTCTGTCATGTACATCCCTTGCTTTTGTCTGTTCAGTATTTGCCTGATGAGAGGCCCCTCCCCATTCCATGTAGTTCGGCTGGGGCTGGGAATAAGAGTGCCTGCCTCCCCAAGCATGCATGCACCCATACCCCTCTTCTCCCTCATGCAAGGTTGTACTATTGCTGGATTGGGCCACTCTTAGTACCTATTATTTTTCCATGAATTCATCCTTTCCATGGATTTTCCAAACTGGGATAAGACAGCTTAATCAACCAATCTCTCTGTCACTCTGTCTCAATCTCCTTTCTCTCTGTCTCTGTCAATAAACTATAAGCAGTTGGTCCTTGTAATATCAACTGTCATTTTTCCACTCCACCCCTCAAACTCCCAGCAAGGCACTAGAGAGAGCATGTTTGCATCAAAAGAACCAGCCCAACAAAGAGAAGCAAAGACAAGAGGTGAATGGAGAGAGAGAATACAGAGGGCTCTGTGTGAGCCGAGGATCCAGCCGTGCTGTACCTTCAGTTGACAGGAGCTAATAAATCTTCTCCTTAGTTAAGCTAGTTTGAGTTGGGGTTCTATAATTTTCAACTAAAAGGCTCTTGACACCTGCACCTCTCTCTTCTGCAGTCCTATAGAACCCAAAGCTTGTCTTTATTATATATGTGTGTGTGTGTGTGTATATATATTATATATGTATATATATATATAGACACTATATATTATATAGAGAGCGACACTGCCTCATTGATTTTGTATTCGTAGCCCCTTGCATAGTGTCTAAACAAAGTGCTCATTCATTATTAAAACCTGGTCAAACAAATGAACAAGAAACAGATAAACTCTCCAATAAAATATGGTCAATGACATGTTCAGATACATCATAGAAGAGGAGTCCTGAAAAAATGCTCAACCTCACTGGTATCCAAGAAGTACAACTTAAAACCACAGAAATACCATTTCACAGCCATTAAGATAGGTAAAATGTTCAATCCTAACAGTAATAAATATTGGTGAAGGTGTGGGGAAACATACCCACGGTTCTTTATGTTGAGTGTAATTTGGTAAAACCATTTGGAAAGCAATTGGGCAAAACCTAGTAAAATTCAAAGCATGCATATCATTTAATTCTGTGATTCCACTTCTAAAAATAACCCTTGTACCTGTGCGTAAGGAAACGTGAACAAGGATCCTCACTGTAGGCTTGTTGGAAAAGTGGGAAAGCGCCTTAAATTCCACATTCAGAAGAATAATTTGTAGCCATGCGTATAACGGAATACTCCAGAGCAGTTAGAATGAATGGAATGGATCTACATGTATCAACCGGGATCCGCTTCAGAAATAAAATGATGGGTGTAAATCAAATTGCAAGAGTCTATGTGAAAGATGATCCCACTCACCTGGATGTTTACAAAAACCCAAATAGGGTTCATATATGATTCCCTCTAATTTTATGTTTAAAATATCCCTTAATAAAGTTCAAAAATACTTTATATTGCTTACTGTTACACAGAATGCAGTAAAAGATAAAAACAGATGCGTCTCTAAGAAAAGAGTACAAAAGATGCTTCCATTGACTCTATAATGTTTTATTTCTTTGGGAAAAAATTCATCTGAAGCAAATAGAGCAAAATATTAAGAGTTACCAGTTCTAGGAGGCAGGTAGATACTTGCCTGTGTGTTAGGAAAAAACCTTTTTGAAGAATGAGGATTAGAAAAATCAAACATTGAAAATTCAAAAAATATTTTAAAAATCATTAATCAGTGTTCAATTAATTAATTGGTTGTTGAGGGATAGCTCACCCCAGAGCCCTTCTGCTACCAGGGAGGAAATGGCTTTTTTTCTGCAAGCACCGCGACTCCAGCAGAGAGAGAGGAAGATATGAAAGTCCTTCAATCTTTTACAACGCATAGCAACCTCAAGTTGCATTGTGGCAATTTAATATAACACAAAAGGGCATCTGAATTTCTGCACTGCAGAAATTTGTGAAAGCCGTGAGAGCTTAATTTTTATTTATTTATTTTTTAGCCTTCCCCATTACATCTACAAAATCCCATTCATTGGAACTAGGATTCCATACTGGCCACCTCCTGGGGAACTCTGATAATCTGTTGACCTGAAAGGTCCAGGTATCTGAAAGTAGCAGGTTAGTGAGGTTTTACAAAGGCCTCTCTGAGGACAGGATACAACTTACCCTTTTCCAAGGTAAGAAAGTTAATTCGCTATTTATAGGTACCAACATTTATGGTCAGAACACTTCCCATTTTGCGAGCAATTGATTTAATTGTAATAACTTCTCTAACCCAGTGGTCTGGACCTGGGCCAGCCACCAATGTTCCCTGACAATGTGCTTATGCTCTGGGAGGCTGAGACCCCATGCTGCGTGGTTGGGGTGGAAGAGAGGACAGTCCCCATGCTGCTAGAAGGTCAGAATGTCGGGAGAACCGGAGCAGAAGCACATATTTCAGAGTCAAAGTAAAGCCAACAGAGTGACTGCCCTTGGAATAATTTGGGTCTGACGACACCCTCTTCCTCCAGCAGCGGAGGAGGGGTGCTGCATTTGGGGTGTTTGTCTGGGCACTCTGCCCCACCAACCCATGTAACAGGGCACAGTACCAAGGGGCCCGTGATAGAGCAGTAGAAAGACTGTGACCCCCGCACAGCCTACAGAGGTCGTGCAGGGGAGTACTACTGAGTGCTTGGGGGTGGTTTTTCTTGTCCTTCCTGCCAAGGGGATAGGCAGACAAAGGGAACCTTACCTCCCCCAGAAGGAGCAGCAGCAGAAACCGTGGTATGGCAGAGGCACAACGGGCCCGTGAGTTCACAGCAGAACAACATGGTGTTGGCTGCTGGGTTGACCATTGACAGTCCAGCAAGAGGGACCTCGTGTTCCTTGGTCACAGGACCTGAAGCCTACCTTCAGAAAATGAGCAAACAAAGACAGGAACACACTGCAGAGAGCATGAGTGGGAGGGAAGGAGGGGCTGTTGATGCCAAACACAGTTCATGGAAGGAGATCCTCCGAATCCAGCTTCCCCACAGGGGAACGTGGTCTGATCCTCTGTCTACACTAATTAGCTGGCCGCCAAGGACCCCCAACTTCCTGTATCTGGGTCGGTTCATCACTAAGTTGACAGGAGATGGGAACAGTGGACCTTGATTTGTTATCTACCTGCACAATTTCCTCCTGCTTCAGTGGTTTCACATACATCTGTATTGCTCTGTATTACCCCAGTTACACCTGCACTTATGGAAGAGCACATAGGTACTGTCCAGGGCACAGTAGCCAGAGGGACCCTTTTAAAATATAAGTGTCATCACGTCACCTTCTGCTCAACATCCTGCTGTGAATTCTCATCTTGTTTGGAGCAAAACCCAAAGTCCCCACCATGGTCCTTGGGCTCCATGCAATACACACCCCTACCACCACCTGCCATGTACCTCTAACCTCACCTCCTACCTCAGTCACCCAGGCTAGCTGCATCCCTCCAGCACACACCAGGCACATGCCTGCCTGGAATGTTCTTCTGACACTTGCTTCCACATTTTCTTCAAGCCTTAGGTCTCCTGTCGCTTTCTCTTCCCAGCCTACTCTCTATAAAAGTGCAACCTTCAGCTCCAGCCACCACACCACACACACATATCCCCTTTCTTCATTTTGTCCATGGTCTACACCACCATCTGACATTCTGCATGCTCTAGTCATTTGTTTAATATCTGTCTCTCCTCCCACATGCTCCTAGATGTTCATTTCACAAGTGCAGGGACTTTTGCCTGTCTTGATCACTGCTGTATTCTCAGAGAGAAGAACCTGTCACATAGAAAGTGCTCAAATATTTATTGAATCCAGGAAGTACCAGAAAGAAAGATTTTCAGTAAACCCAGAAGGTGGAGAAAAATACAACCATATCCATTAAATCACTTTCTAAGGGACATTTGTCTTCCACCTGTTTTTCTCGACACCCTGCCCTTTTTCCAGGGTTCCTACCCAACTTGGATGAACAAGATGAGGTCTTTCAGCCCATACTCAATTCTTAAGAACAAAGCCTTCTCAAAGCAAACGAATTTTTCTCTTGCCAATGTTGACTACCTCTTGAGGTTTAATATCAACATGTGGTTATGCTATTTACTCTGTCAAATTAAAGACCATGTTCCAAGAAGAGAGGATGGGAGGAAGGGAAGAAGGAGAAGGCAGAAGAAAGTCCCATCAGGTCACATCTTTATAGCTTACAGAGGCAGCTATACCAGACAACAAATACCAGTCACTGTCCATGGATCTCATGCACGAAGTATCACCAGACTAGGGACTTTGAAATGTTTTTGATAACTACCCACAGTAGGAAAAAACATTTAACATGCATAAAGCCCATTAATATTTCTGAAACAAAGATTTGTGAAACAGTATTATTATTTGGAGCGTTGCACTCTAATATTCTGCATTCTAATCTATTTCATTTAAAAATACCAATCTTGATCTCTGACTTCATTTCATAACCCAGTGGATCATAGACCATAGTTTAAAGACTTCCGGTCTAGCCCCTGAGCCCTTGCACTAGAATGTCATGGGCACTTTTGCAGCCTCTCAGTGGAACATACAGGCATTGCACGTCGACATTTTCCTGCTTCATGAGCACAAGTGTGGTGTAGTAAAATACAATATAAATGTGGATGTATTTTTTAAAACTTTTAATGTCCAAGAGAGATGTTACATTGCACATCATGAGATATTTTAGTAGAATAATTTAAAATGATTATAGTACCAGGGAAAATGTTAAATGTATAGAATATTCCTTCATCATATGAGCAGTTTCCAAAGCCTGCACTCTTGTGAAGGTTACCAGATGACTGTCATTTGACATTAAGTGAATTTACTGAGTGCTCTCCGTCCTTCTCTCTCTCTGCCTGTCTCTCTCTCACACACACATACTCACATGCGCACACTTTAGCCTAGCTCTCAGAACTCAGGCACCCCTGGAGTAGCACTTCCTATGGCACTTTGTAAACTAAATACCAACCCTGAAAGGGTGAATTATCTATTGAAAAGTGGTTATACCTACTGAAAAAAATGTTCAAGAGGTGGGGAGCATGTGACAAGTGTACAAATTTTATATTAGATCATGCAAACAGACAAAAGCAGGTGGCTTTGAGAGGCTGCAGCTTGGCTTGAGTGGGATTTTTGTATGGAGGGCCCTCCTAATTCTAGTACCACCACGTCATCTTCCTATGCTGACTCAGACCATCCTTGTATCAGTGTGTAAAGGAAGTAGACAGGTGTTGTGATTTTCAATATGCAGTTGTGGAAACTGGGCCTCCAAGGAGTTAGTCACATTGGGAGAAAAGCCTGTTTCCCAGTTTCAGTTGCAGGCAGGAAACCAGCCTCAGTGACAATGATCACATCATGGTTAGTAGTGCCAAAGGATGGGAACGAGGGGGGATCAATCTGGAGGGAAATGGTTGGACAAACATTAGTATCTATTCTATAAAATGTTATGCAGTTGTTGTAGGTCTAAGCAATAGTTAGGTCTGAGATCACTCGGAAAAGCAAGTTAGAGAAAAAGAAAAATCTGGAGAGTTTGATCCCTTTTTTTTATTTAAAAAGAAAGGAACAGGGGCACCTGGGTGACTCAGTTGGTTGGGTGTCTGACTCTTGATTATGTCGCAGGTCATGATCTCAGGGTGGTGAGACTGAGCCCTACATTGGGTTTTATGCTTAGTGGGAAGTCTGCTTGAGATTCTCTCTCTTCCTCTGCCCCTACCTCTGCTCGAGCACACTAAATAAATAAATAAGTAAATAAAATCTTGAAAAAGGGAAAAAGAAAGGAAAAACACTACACTGTGTTTGGGTAGAATTACTTGTAGGTATTCCTAGGAGGTTGCTGAAAAGTATGGACAGATATATACTAAATGATTACCATTAGTTATTTGAAGAGAGCTAGACCGTGAGCCTGGACAAAGGAGATGAAGGGGTGTATAATTGGCTTTTTTGTTGTGTAATTGAATTTCTTTCAAAAAGCAATGTTTGGGGAATTAAAAAATTCTGACAAAAATGTTTAAAACAACTGAAGAAAATTATCTGTCTTGTATGGCTCAAGGTAGGGTAAACTTCTCAGGGTCTCCTGGGTTGAAAGGGGCAGCATTAGGACTGTCATTAGGACTGTGTTTCTGACCCCAAGGCCACACCATTTCCTCAAAACTACAGCTGCCTGTCGTGTATCAAGTCCATGGAAAACTTGGTACCCTTAACAGTAGTGTTGGGTTGAACACACAGGGGGAAGAACCGAATAATACCACATAAGAAAATGGCCAAATGATTATTGTTATTGTACAATGTTTAATGCAAATTTAAGCATGCGAGTCAGGTATCACAATAGCTGTTGAAGAAATGTAATGCTGACAGTATTTGGCAATAAAATAATAATCACTGTGTGTATCTCTGATGAAATGAGATTTAATCCATTTGAGCTCCTAATTGTCTGCCACACTACATTAAAGATGGATACTACTATTGTCTTCACTGCTCAGAAATATGAAATTCAAAGCAATATGCACAATGTCTTGAAATAAGCTAGCTTAATGAACCAGCAAATTAGACCTTTCTATCTCTTTATTTAACATCCAGTTCCATGAATTTATCAGAGTTCATTACAAAGGTGCAAAATTTAAAGAAATGCTGCTAAATTCATTTATGATTAGAACTAATGACTTTGAAAAAGACTTCTCATATTTTTAGAGAGAGCCATTATTTATTATTGAATTTATATGGCTTCGGGTAATAAATGTGCAATCTTTTCTCCCTTCCTTCTGTTATTTATAGTTTGAATTGTGTAATACAGCTGCCAAAAAACTCGCATGTAAAGAAGTAAACTTTTACCCCCAAACACAGCCATGACATTCAGGGAAGCAAAGGCAGAGCTTTCTTCTTGACCTGTGGCAGGTTTTCAATGAGTGGATGAAGGGGGACTCTGTCTCTAGGATACATCTGGCAATGTCTGGAGATGTTTTTGGTTGTCACAACTGGGGAAGGGTGTTACTTGCGTGTAGTGGATGGAGATCACTGATACTGCTGAACGTCTTCCAATGCCCAAGACAGCTCCTTCAACAAAGAATTCTCCAGCCCACAATGTCAGCAGTCCCAGACCTGAGGAACCCTGACCTCTAGATATAGGTCTCATTCAAAGAATACTCCATTTCATTCCACGTTTTCTTAAATGAGATCACTTTTCATCTTGTCACATAGATTCAGAGCAAGACCAACTAAAAAGTGTGGATCTGGATCAAATGATTTTTTTTCCCTCTAATAGTTACAGTAATAATGACTTTAGCATCTGTAGTAAAGACAACAGTGCTGAGTGCTAGAACGGAACCCTTAAATATAGATTAGAGAAATGACTTTCACTTGTCCAAACATTTATATATTTTCAAAGGCATAGCTTTCCCATTTTAAACCAAAAGCATCTGACTATCTAATAGGTTTTAAGATGTTAGCATTTTAGTTCAGAATGCTTAAAAGAAACCTGCTTGGAATTCCAATTTAGATGAAGAAGGGTCTATTTTCAGAGTCAAGAATGATGGCAAACATGGGAAGATCACAAGGTCAAATTCATTGTAACTTGTTATTTACTTAGAACATTGTTTATGGCCAATTCAAGGTCGCAGTTCCACACTTTTGATAGAGGTAGGTTTGATGTCAGTATTACTGAATTTCTCTTTTAAAGTTCTGGTCTTAGCTCTTAACTTTAATCTGTCTCTGTGGCATGCATCAGGAATGTAGATAATTTGATAGAATTTAACCGGGTACTTTTAGTATCCCTGTGATAACAGTGATCAATGTTTTTATAGGCCCTAGGTATTTAAAGGGAAATATAATCATTATGAGTGGCCCAATGAAGAAGAAGGAAGAAATGTAAATTCTTCTCATCCAAAAGAAAGTAACAATCGAGAATCCAAAAATAAAAAGATCAGAATCCCAATTTCTTAAACTTCTTCAGAACTAGGATGTTTTGAAGGAAACTTGGTTCAATATCTAACATATGTTGGTATTCTGTGATGTCATGAAGTGACTATAATTAAGGCATCCATAATTTAAGGATTGTGTAATACAGCATTTCATACAGCAAAGGAAATGGTTATGTGCTTATTGTCATGTATTTTCAGAAAAATGAATGATAGTCGCACATCAAATCCATGATTTTACTATTACTGTTCCCCAAACTAATGAAGTAGGTCTTGGCATTAGACCCAACTCTATTTAGAGACAAATATTAAGTAAATAATGATACAGGTGGTACACAGGAAGGGCAAAAATTGTGACTGGTACGCAAATGAATGAAATCCTGGGGCAGTGTTTCAAAGTCATCGTTCTGAACATTTTCATCGTATAGCATTTTGGGTGAACCAAGTAATAGGGATAGAGATATAATGGCCTCAGCATACATCATTACATTGGTTTTTACAACTGATAGCAATTAATGTTTACTGGGCCCTTGTGATGATGCTCAGTGACATTTATTTAGTGCTTACTACATGCCAGGGATTCGTAAGAATGTTACTTATTTGTTTTTTGTTTCTTTTTTTGTTTGTTTTTTAAACTCATTTAATCCACAAAACAACCCTGCCTAACCAGTCACAGTTGGTACTTGGTGAAGCTGGGATTGCAACCAAGCATCTGCCTCTGGAGTCTGTACTTTTAACAACTATGCGATACCAGGTCTCTTGTGATAAAAACAGGTGCCATGCACTGTGTCAAAGACTTTCATATATCATCTCATTTAACTCTCACGGTACTCTCCTACTGAGCCTTATTATCTCCTTGAATGCATGAGGTTGATTGGGTGAATCAATTCATTTCTCACTAAGTTGTGTAGAGGGATAAACTTCCATTTACTCAAGACTCTAAGTCAATGGAAATCAAAATGGGGAGAACACAGGAAGAGCCATAGAGATGTGAAAAGGAAAAAAATTTTTTGATTAACATTTATTCCCTATCTCACCCTTAATTTTTTAAGATTTTATTTATTTGAGAGA
Organism: Ursus arctos; assembly: GCF_023065955.2. Classification (NCBI taxonomy): domain Eukaryota; kingdom Metazoa; phylum Chordata; class Mammalia; order Carnivora; family Ursidae; genus Ursus; species Ursus arctos. The sequence continues at coordinate 52,069,614 of NW_026622808.1, read as the reverse complement.
GAGAGCACGCATGCATGCACAAGTGGGGAATGGGCAGAGGAAGAGAGAGAAGCAGACTCCCCGCTGAGCAGGAAGCCCAATCTAGGACCCTGATAACATGACCTGAGCCAAAGGCAAACAGTTAACTAACTGAGCCACCAGGCGTCCCTATCTCACCCTTTTTAAAGTTCATTCTTTCTGTATGGTTATAATGTACTTAGATAGTCAAACAATAGCATGTGATGTAACTTACAAATGAATATTTAAATCTTATTATATTATTTTTATATTATATTATATTATATTATATTATATTATATTATATTATATTAGGAGTGTCTGAGCAGAAATTTTATACCAATGGACGCATATTTTATAGTAACTCCAGATTTTCTCCCTGCCTGGGCCATTCCCTTGGCATACACAAGTCAACTTGGAAACTTACGTTGTCTTCTTACAGCCTGTGTATATGGACAACTTCATATGCTATGTACATTTAAATCCTTTCACACAGGACATTGTCACATTGCTGGAGAGTTTCTTAGATATAAAAGAATATGTCATTTTAAGGATTCCTCCACAAGATGAAACCAAAAACAAACAGCTAGTCAATTCAGAGAAAAGATGCCATTGCTTAGAGGAATCCAAGAGGTTACCTGAGTGAGCCATTTGGGTGTCCACTTAACAGGTGTTCATACGGCTTTACGCCAGCCACAGCAGGTGCCACCCCCTTGCGGCTCCGCCCTCAGGTTGCTGACAGTCTAGCCCAGTGGTTAGGAGCACAAATCCCTGGCTGCGTGACCTTGGGCCGGTTATTTAGCCCCTCTGTGCTCAAGGTTTCTCATTTGCACAGCAGAAAACAGTCCCTACCTCAAAGAGTTATGGTGAAGGAGTAGATACACTCATAAATGTAAAGTGCTTAGCACAGTGGCACCCACAAAGCACTGAATTCTCATTACTGTTTGTACTGGTACATTTTATGTGTCAATTCGACTAGGCCATGGTACCCAGATACTTGGGTAAAACATTATTTTATATGTCTCTGAGAAGGTATTCTTTAGATGAGATTAACACTGACAAATTGGTAGACCTTGAGTAAAGCAGATTATCGGTAATGTGGATGGGTCTCGTCTGATCAGTTGAAGGCCTTGACAGAAGGCTGACCTCCCCCAAGGAGGCCATAGACTGCCTTAGGATTGGAACTGCAATTCTCGCCTGGATCTCCAGCCCACCAGCCTACTCTGCAGATATTGGGTGATAGATAGATAGACAGACAGACACACAGACATAGTGTTGGCTCTGTTTTTCTGAGGAAACTGATACACTGCAGGATAATGGTAACTAGTATTTATCAAGCCCTTCATACATACTACTTAACATTTCAAATATGATCTCTCTTATTCTTCATAAAAGCCCTATTACCCCCATTTTACAAAGAAGCAAACTGAGCCTAAGAAAGGCAACTGACTTGCCTAAGGTCCATCCAGCTAGTATATGACAGAGACAGGTGTCTCCCCCGAACTCCCCCTCCTCCAGTAAATGCTGTCATTGTTTAATTTAGGGTTAAAAAGTTAGGACTTCCAGTTCTGGGTGGAGTGATTTGTCTTCAGCTTACCCACAATGCTGGGTGACAGAAATATTTATGTAGCTATTTTAAAACCCGTTTCAAGCTATTGAGAGGTACTAAATGCCAAATAATAAATGCCTAATGAATTTTGCTCACCTTTGATTGTAATTCTTGCCTGAGTTGAACTGCTTAAGTGCTTCAGTGAAGCTATTCACAATATTGTAGACAGAAGCCAACTAGACAGGAAAGAGTGTGGAGCCCACCAAGTCCCCTTATTATACGGGCTGTCTGACAGAGGGGAGGAAGTGTTAACACCTTGAGTGAAATTAGCCAAGGTTCTGAGAAGACCAACTGCGGTTTTGAGGGGAACAAATGTATTTTGAGTTAGATGGGAGGTTCAACTGACTTTCAACTCCTCTCCTCCTCCATCAAGGGAGCACATTAGGGAATTGGCAAATCCAATCAGGCCTCTTCCAGTAAATAACTCTGATTCTTGAATGAAACTTATCTGAGGGTTCACCAATAGCATTTAAACCAGTCCTAGAACCATCAGGCAAAACCAAATTAGCTAGCATTCAGAAACAATTTCCTTTTATGTGCAAAGCTGTTCTAAAAAAAAAAAAAAAAAAAAACCAAAAAATGAAACAAAACAAAAAAAAAAAACCCCTACAGAGTTCAAAAGAGCTGTAAGAAACCATTTTTACAATCTGTTCCACTGGGTAACAGATTGAATTTAGCCTCAGCTGGTGATTTTTGTCTCCTTAATTATGGGCAATAACAACACTTTAAATTGATATGGTACTTTTAATTTTGCAAAAGATGGTCAAGTTCATTTATCAACTGATCCACTTTGTTTCACTGTGCTATAATTTTCAACTGTTAGTCCAAGACAGCAGGCTAGCACATTATACAGAAAGGCATGCTAAGAAAAGTTGTCAATATATCTTTTTTTCTTCTAAACAGGATTCAGGTGATGATGACATGATTTAAAGAAAAGTATCTGATACAATTCAGTCCCCAGAGACAAAATATCTACATTTAGGTAAATGAATAGAGAAAACTTGATAATATGAAAAAACTTTTTTTTTTAAATTTCACTTGCATGTTGTAAGTATAAAAATGCAAACCAAAGCCAACTAAGAATGACTGGGGAATGAACTTTGCTCTGTGTTTCTCTCTGTGAGTGTAGGCTTTGAGAGTTTACTGTGCTCTAAGGGTTCCAGAAGATACTGGAACAGGATTAAGTACAAGGGGCTTAGAACTGATTTTTGAAAGATACATGCTGTGCTTGGCTATAGAAGCGTCTTTATCTGGTTTATAAAAAAAAAAAAAATTCAGATACTCACCATAATAAGGAAGTGATAGTTACGTCGGCAAACCCTTCAACTGTAAGACTTGCTAAATGGTGTTTAAAACAGCAGGAGAGCCTTTGTCTGTACATTTTGTATTTCTGTTTTGAATTGTATGAGATAAGATTATATGGCATATTTTTAAATTATGTGACAAAGGAACGCAAAACTCTTAAAATATATGAGGCTCTAAACTTATAATTAGATATTTCACTATATAAAGAGACAAGTTTGTAAAATCAAATTAATGGAGACGTGCTTACCCAATTTTGGAAGGTAAATCAAAGAACTAAGGCTACAGGATATGGAATTTCCACCCAGGAATAAAATATGAAGATAAATTAGTCAATGAGAGGCGTGTGTATACCCAAAATATGTACTGAGTGATATTTTTTCATGTTTGAAAAGAAGAAAGCATTATCAAATAACTACAAATGGCTCTTCTAGCAAGGATTTTTGCACCAAACTTGCAAAAAAAATGCAGCCTGTGATTAGTCACAGTTCACACTTCGTTTGGTCTCCATGCATTGTGTTCCATAACACTAGCCATTTCTCTTCCAAATTTGATGCTGCACAGATCGAAGCACCAAACTGGAGGTTTGTTCTCTTTCAATATGCTCAACAAAATTACTGTGGTCATTGCCTATTGCCCCAAGATTGAGGTCTGTGGGTCTTCCTTTCTGTAACTTCCATGAGCTTTCTATCTGTAATGGCAGAAGAAAAGAAGAAACCCAGGTCTGCAGTCTTGTATAACTCCAGGGGCAACATTCACATTTTAGTCCAAGTGAATCTCTAGCACTGTTTATATAGACCACAGTGTGAGTGGTGCTTTAGGAATGATGCAAATGCCCTCAAGTTAGGTTAAGCTCTAGAAATTAACAAAAGTAGGTAAGGTTATATCAAGAACTTAGAGCATTTTTCTGCTGTTTGGTGTTCTCTCTCCACCTTTACAAGAGTCGGACACTTCCATCTCATCTTCCTGGCTTTGCTTGGCCCCACAGTTCAAGGAGCTAATAGGACAGACCAGATTGGAAAATCCAAATGACCTAACATGGACCAGGGTGTGGCTACCTGGCCCGTGCTGCAAACAGCTACGGCCATAGAAGTGGTTTCATGTGGTTTACTTAGCAAGAGACAGAATCTCTGAGAAAAATTTATGGATCAGGCAGGCAAGTTGGTTACTGAGCTTTCTGTGGTTACATAGATAATGCTAGATTTTTTTCAGGAGAGTCTATAATCTCTAAGAATATTCCCATTATGCAGGAATCATTCACCCTGAGATAGTTACTCTTCCATGATAGTAAACTACTTCTCTTCATGAGTAGATTTTATTATTTATCTTAAAATATTTGTTTCCTCTCCCTGTGAGTGAATTATAGTTTCCTGCTCCATTGAAATCAGGCTTGGCCATGTGACTTGCCTTAGCCTGTGAAATGCTTGTGAAAAAGGTGGCTGTCATTTATGAGCAGAAGCTGTAAGAACCATCACGCATTTTCCTCACTCCTCCTTTCCTTCTGCTATAATAGAAACAACATGTTAGAAAGTCCTCCCTGTAGCTTAGATCAGAGTGATGAGCCAGATGTGATGATTTCTGCCTTTTGATGGAAATGTTTATCCATTAATATTTAATGCAATTATCAATATGATTTCATTTAGATATTTCATTCTATTGTTTTTTTTCTCTTTTCCTCACTGCCTTTCGTTTGTCTATTTCCCCTTTCCTGCCTTCTTTCTGGTAATAATACAGAAACTCTTGCTTCTGTTATAGACCTACAGAGTGTTGATGATTTTGTTTTAGCAGGCAATTAGCTTGGACAGACTCAGATGGTGAACTCTGTGTTGCCTACGGAAGGTAGCAGCTCACATCTCAGTGCACTTGTCTTAGCTTTCCTCCAAGCTGCTTTAAGTCTGCCACACAAATTGTTCGGGGGTCAGAGACTTGGGGCAACTTTTAGGCACAGAATTGGTGGCCCTTCTGTTCTGGCTTGCTCGTTTCTAGAATTCCTTTCTCACTTTCCAGCAGCAATGACTGGCTCAGAATCTATGGTTCTTCAGGTCAGAAAGACAGCAGATTTTCTAGTAGAATTTTAGCTCATCCAGGCTGCAACTTCAGCCTGATCTCATGCTGAAATGGGAAACTCAAGTCATCATCACCTCTGATGATGATTCTTCCAAGTTTTGACTCCCTTCCAAAATCTGCCTGCTTTTGCTCACTCTCCATAGACTCTGGGTAGTTTTTGTTGTTGTTTTGTTTTTAATGTATTTTGTTCAGAGTTCAGAGTCATTTTCTGCAGGAAGAGCAATCTATTTGGAACCTACTATGCCATACTTGAAGTAGGACTCTCTAAAGCCAGTTCTGAGATAGGTACATAATGAGAATCAGAAATAAGCTTTTATGATTGAAAGTCTTTGAGATTTGAGGGTATATATGTTCTTACAGCCTGATTTACCGTAAACTGAAATTAGCCAGCTAGGGCAATCTGGGGTATTACTGTTTAACTATTTCACACCTGTACTTGTAAAATCCACTCAAAAGCAAATGAGTTTTCCCCAATCATTCTGATTTTATGAATTTTGCTTTTCTACTGACACTGTTAACATCCTCTAAGTGGTACTCTTTCCTTCTTAATTTCCACTATGATCATGAAGAATAATGCTCCTTAAATTGAGAAGATTTTCTTTCCACGTCTCCACATTTCATCCTTATCACTGAAATCACAAGGTTTGAAGACCAGGATTCACAAACTAAATTGAATGCATGTCTATCATACTGAGTCACTAACAGAATTGGACCTGGTAAATTATGAAATACTTCATTTAAAAGCAAATAATTAATTGATTTTGGTTAAAACGTGGTAACATGCAGAAGGGTAGAAAATAGAAATAAACAGAAATTAGGCAAAAGAAAGCATTTTTCTTGGGATTGCCATTTCAATGTTTACTTCCCCTAAAATTGATTGAGTAGAAAATAGGTCTTTCTACTGTGATACAGTTAAGCAGATCTTTGACACGGTTGTTGCATATTATATATGTTATTGCCTTTAATAGGAATGCAAGATGATGGATATGAAAGCTTCAAAATTCAAGTACATAGTTTTCTCTCTTAGTTGATTAAAATCAGGAAACATACACTCACACACAAACATAAATACACACAAACACACACATTTATTTATTTATTCCCTAAGATAGTTACTTTGCAGTTTAGGGTCTAACTGGTAATAAAATTTCTTCATAAAAGTCTATAGGAGAGTTGTAGATTAGAAAAGTCTTTTGGGGTGCCTGTCAGTTAAGCTCAGTCAGTTAAGCAGCTGACTCTTGATTTTGGCTCAGGTCAATGATAGGGTCCTGGGATTGAGTTTGGCATTGGGCTCCCTGCTCAGGGGAGAATCTACTTAAGGATTCTCTCCCTCTGTCCCTCCCCCAACTTGCTCACTCTCTCTAAAATAAATAAATAAAATCTTAAAAAAACAAAAGAAAAATCTTTTGGAAGTGAATCACAGCCTTTGAATATTGTTAATTTGCACTTAAATTAGGAGTAAAGTCTGGGAGGCTGACCCCAGGGGATATCCTATAGGCATCCTCCCAACTTGCTTTTTCTTATTTGAACACTCATCTGTAACTCCTTTTAAAGAGTCTGAACATATGTCCATAAAACTAAACTCATTGTGTTTATTTTTGTCCTTTATATATTTTCATCAGATTCAGCCAACTCTTTATTCAACAGATATTTTTTTTCAACAAGTATTTATTAAATGGCTACTTTGTGCCAAGCACTGAGGATACAAGAATGAATGAGACAAAATTTCAACCTTTCATGGTGCTTCCATTCTAGAGGAGAGAGAGACAATACATTTGTTTGGTCATTTCACATTGTAAAAGATGCTGTGAAAAAACATAAAGCAGGTTAAGGAGCTAGAATCCACTGGAACCCTCTTTTGCTCTGTAATTTCTTCACCTGTGCATCATCACTAATCACAGTGACCGTTCTGAACTGTAAGTAAGCCCTGCAGGAGAGATGGATGGTTTACCCACATTCTGCTTCTATACACCCAAATCCAACCCACGTCATCGACACTGCTCTCAGCAAGGACACCAATAACCTCCTCGTTTCTAAATCCATTGAACACGTCTCGCTCTTTTTCTGAGTTCAGTCCTCTGAGGCAGCTGACATCGTTCCCCATTTCCTTGACGAGCTCTCCTGAGCTGGACATCTCTGGTCACGTTTTCTTGGCTTCCTCTGGAGTCTCCTCTTGATCCGGCTGTCCAGGCATTGTATTCTGGCATTGTGGAGCCTGAGAGGGCTGGGCCCTCGACCCTCTGTTCTTCTTCTCTGACATGCTCTCCTTGACACATCTCATGCACCCCCACACCTGCTTTATTACTCACCTCCAGTGGTTCAAAAGTATGTCTCTTCTGCTGAGCTATTATTCCCGAACTCCAGACTTGTGTCACCAACAGCCTTAAAGCACATCTGGATGTGTCCCAGGTTTCTCAACTTCAGTATGTTCAAAACTGAATTCACCATCCCTACTTCCTCCCCACCGTCCCCTACCTCCTGCCTTCTCCTTCCTATCCATTCCCCATCTCAGGAAATGGCAGCACACTCTAATCCTCAGCTGCCCAAGCCAGACAGCTGGGAGCCATCTTTCTCCCTCACCCTCCACATCCACTTTGGTACAATGTACAGTCAACCGCTTTGATATTGGTCAAACCTGTCCCCCTGGCTTCATTCCCACTCCCACTCCCTTAGACCAGGCTGCAGTGTGGTCTACACATTCTCAGATCTGCCCTTTCATATCCCCCCCTTCACAATGCAGCCTGGATAGCTTTCTAAGCTCTAACCTGATTATGGTTGCCCGAGGCTTAAAGCCCCTCAGAGCTTCCTTCAGGAAAAAGACTATTGCACACAAACCTCCCCACCTTTATAGATTCTTTTAACTTCCTCCTTTCTGGAGGAGCTCAGCTCTGCTGGCTGGGCCCAAGTTGAAGGGGTGGGCCTGCATGGCCTTCCAGTCTTACACACCAACCTCCACTTCTAGAATTCCATGAAATGCCGCACAATGGGGCATAAGGTCTGGCTTCCCAGGCAGTGCCAGGTGATGCAGACAGAAAGATGGAGAAGTTAACTCCCAAAGGATATCCCTCGAATAAAGTAAAGTGGAAGATGGAGGGTTGCTGAGCAGAGAAGTTTCCCCTTCTTGCTACTTTTGTGGACTGTGATAAAGAGGGGCTTCTTGCAACAATTGAAGCAAAGTCCCTTGTCCCAAGCAGATTCACTTGCTTGAGTTAGTTACCTGCTGTGTCTGATTTGGGCTCATTATAACATGGTGGCCGCCAAGACCATGTGTTACAGTTCCCTCACATGGCTCTGCTTCTGCATTTGCCTTACCTCCCTTTCTAACTTACCCCACTGCCTTGGGCTTGTATCTCCCACATTAAGTGTCAATGGTTTCTTTCTTGCCTCAGGCTGCACTTTCTAGAGGCCCTGTGCTTAGACCAGACCAAACTTCCTGGCCACTGTTTAGCTCCCTGGCTCTAGAGTCTGCTTTCCTCGCTCTGTGAACATTTGCCCAGCTCCCACCCTCGGCAGCATGATGACCATGGCATATTCTCTCTTTCCTCCTGCAGGCCTCTGTAGGGTGCTCTCGTGTCTCCCCGAGGGAAGCCTCATGTCTCATCCGGAAGCATTCCTTGACACCACTGTTGCACCAACTGGTTTAGGCACCATGTTTCAATGCTCCCATGGTGCGGGCACTGTTTTTTCACCTGTTAAGTGCTCCTCACCCGGCCTGATGATCGCTGTTTGGCTGGTCTGTCTTTCCTCCTAGACAGGACGTTTTTCACTTGTGTCCTTCCAGCACCTGGCACAACAGTTGACCCATAAGGGCCTGATGATATTTAATGAATGACTGAATGGACAAACACATGTTTTCAAAAACGGATAAATTTTATGTAAAAGACTACACCAGCAATAAAGTTGAGCTAGTGTTTGATTATTTCCTGAGAAAGATTTAGTATACTTTTTTTTCCTAAAAAAGGGAAGCATATTCCATTCTTGTTTTATTGTGGTGGTGGTAGTAGTGGTGGTGTATATATGTGTCATTGTGAACCTTCATACTATTAAATACTGAATGTTCAATGGTAGGGTTTAGTGCTAGGTGTAAGTTTGGCTCCAGAGCCAGGCAGCCGGTATTGAAATCCCAGCTCTCTCGCTGACCTATTTTGGGTGTGTGTGTGTGTGTCCTTGACATACACCTGCACAAAGATTTCCTCATCTGAAAATGAGGCTAATAACAATCTGTACCTCATAGGATTGTTTAGAAGTGTAAATAAGTAAAATAGCCAAAGACTTTTGTACAAGGTTTGACACAGTGATGAGTGTTGGCTATCATTACTATTATTATTTGAAGAAGGCACTTTTATTATCACCCCCTAAATAATTTTAAAGTCCATTAGGTAGAATGTTTCTGGTTGCAAGGTACTAAAAAGCCCATCCTAATGACTTATGCAAAAAGGCAATATATTATCTGACGTAACTAGAAAGAATGGAACTAGCAAAGATACTATCAAATAGCTGGCTTACTCCATCTCTCTGCTCCATTTTCTCGCGATGATCGAAATGTATTCTGGAGTACCACGTGATTGCACCCTGCCTTCAGGAGCAATTGGATCTATATGCTTCTTTGTTCTCAACCATCTGATGGTAGAGGGAAAAACCACACCCAACGCATGAAATATAAATCTTTCCTTCATTCTGATTGGGCCAGCCTTAGTTATGTAACCAATCAGAAACACAGAATCGGAGCTAAGGAAGGGATGGTGTGTGATTGGCTGAGACTGCTTAAGATCCACTCCTAGAACCTAGTCTTGGGTTCCGTTCTCCTGAGTGGTGAGACATGTGGACTCGTGCATACTTGGCCAGAATCTGGGATCTGTTAAGAAGAAAGAAACGGGTGAATGGAGGCCGACTGGACAATCAACAGTATTGACTACATGTGCTATTGTTGTCAGAAAATAGGGAGATGCTTCTATTCATCAAAAAGCATGAATTCTAACCCATTGCATTAGGCTTAGAAACTATGTTACCAGGTGTAAAAAATAAAACTACATATTTAAATAGATATATATATCCATTTAAATGTGTATAGCTAATATTTACTGAGAGGTTGCTTTGTGCGAGACACTGTGAGTCCTTTACATTCACTGTTCCCTTCAATCTTCACAAACACCCCCTTCAGTGATAAGGCAATACTTACGGAGCGCATACCATATTTCAGGCACTGCCTAGTCACTAGGAAGATAGTAAGGGTCAATAAAGATCAAAACCTCTTTCTCTCATGTGCCCTCCATTCTATAAATAGGGAACTGCAGCCCAGAGGGATTGAATGAGTTGCGCCATATCACAGAGCTTGAATGTGACAGAGTTGGGATTTGAACTTGAGGAGTCCAACTCCAACGCCAAGAGTGAGTTGTAACAGGAAAATGTTTGGCTCCAAGCGAAGTCATGTAAATGTGAAGTAAGGTATTAACTGAAATTCAGTCACAGTACCTGCCAGTCTCAGACTCCCTTCTTTCAAGCTTCTGCTCTCTGTGGTTGGGAAGAGGCGTTGCTCCAGGGCTCAGGCGCCATGACCTGCAGCGGAGCACCCAGGACCATGAAAGGTAGACAGCACTAGAAAGAGCATAACAAACAGAAACTATGAGCACTGAGGACCCAGGAAATTTCTGCATAGATTTAAACTCCCCATAGGAATTCACCCTTCTTCCCCAACCTCCACTCTCATCGATAGTAACTTCGTTTAATGTCACCTGTAGCTTTGCTTCTGGGATGCCATTGTAGCCCGCCTGCTTACCAAAAGGAAGGTTTTGTGGCATCTAGTAGGGTGAGACTCCTATGCTTGTCAGTGGGCACCTGACGCTAATTGAGGAATGAGACGCATTTTAAAATCTTAGTCCATCTCATATAATATGGATCCATCATCTCAAATTTAAGTGAAAATTTAATATCCAACTTTGACTAGGTTACTTTGAATTTGAGCTCCACTAAGTAGAATCAAACCTATATAGAGAATTAGTAAATAATTGTCACTGAAACATATGAACTTGACTGAACTCAAATGTCTCTTTTCACTAGAACTGATTGTTTGGTCAAGTTTAGCATTGTTTTGTCTGTTTTCTAAAGAATCTTGCAGAGGTTTTCAAGCACCCACTATGTGTCAGTCACCGTACTAGGCACTGGTGAATAGAAATAAGATGGTTTGTTTTCTGGAAGCAGACTATGAGACAAAAATTCTGGTGAAAATGATTTAAGGCAGTGTTCCCAGGAGACCCTCATAAAGCAGAGGGAGGGTTTGGGAGGACAGAGCAAGCAAAGGAAGAAGGCAAGCCAGGTGGTGCTCTCAGGCAAAACCCTAGCCTCTGTCCATTCCTGCAGGGGGCTGTGGAGAGTAACTACAGCTCTGAGTTGTCTCCAACAACTAGCACATTACTAGCACTCACGGGCTTCAGGCCATCCCTGTGAATGGAAATGCTTACGCGTTATCTGGCTCCCCGCACAGGCAGAGTGAAGCCTGGGAGCAGTCCTGCCCCCGGGTCTACTGTTAGCAGCAAAGGTATAAGGCATCTAGGGCAGGAAAGCACAGAAACCAGAAGAAGGATGGGAGGCCAGCTGGGCAGAGCACAGACCGGGCTGCTGCCTGCTCCTTACAAAGTTTAGCATTTACTGGGTTGGGGAGAGGGACCAGTAGCAAGAAAATAGATGTCATTATCAAATATGGTAAGTGCACATGGGGAAGGAACGGAGTGTGATTTTTAGAGACTAACGGGTGAGGATCTAGTTGGTATGATCACCAGAGGTGGACATTCTCAGCCTGCAGGCACCCTTTACCCTTTGCCCTTCTCCCTTCTTCCCCAGGGCTGTCGATGGGGCAGCCATCTTACCACCCTGAGGGGACATGCATGGGGACAAAAGTTCTAAGAAGGGCTGGGTGGAAGGGTGGAACAATCCCTTGTCTCTGATGGCATCATGGAACCAGTGTACCATCCTGGATAGTCACCTCCAGACTTCTATTCTGTGAGGAAAACAAGACTCCTATTTGTTGAAGCCAGAGGAAATTGGATTTTTCTGTTACATGCAGCCAAATGTATTTATTTTTTTAAAGATTTCATTTATTTATTTTAGAGTCAGAGAGAGAGAGAGCACGAGCAGGGGGAGGATTGGGGGGGACAAGCAGACTCCCCGCTGAGCTCAATGCCTGATTTGGGGCTCGATCCCAGGACCCTGAGATCATCACCTGAGCTGAAATTAAGAGTTGGACATTTAACCGACTCAGTCACCCAGGTTCTCCTGCCGAATTTAATCTTAAGCATCTCCCAAGCTTTGGAGGAGGGGTTGACCTTCTAGAAGAGAAGATCAGTTTCATAGGAAGGAAGAAGCAGAGGGTAAATACAGAAGTAGGTTGGAAGGTTTCTCACATTAGCTTCTCTACAGAGATACAGGGTCATTATGACACTTCAACAGAATAGCACTCAACAGACCAAGTACAAGAACGTGGTTTATTATCTCTGTGGGAATCTTCACCTGCAGCAATGAGTTCGTTCAACCCAGGCTTTCTCAACATCAGCACTAGTAACATTTGGGGCCGGATCATTCCTTTCTGTAGAGGCTGCCCTATGCCTTGTAGGATGTTTCCCAGCATCCCTGGCCTCTACCCACTAGTGGCCGAATAGCACCCCCTCCCCCTAGTTGCCTAGTTGTGACAAATAAAAATGTCTCCAGAGATTACTAATGTCCCCTGGGGGCCAAATTCACACCCAGTTGAATGCCACTGGTTTAACCTGTGATCTTTTTCTTTCAAAATGCTATTTAAAACCTCTAAGTTCTATCTACAAACTTTACAATTAATGATAAATTATAGGGGCACCGGGGTGGCTCAGTCCGTTAAAAATCTACCATCAGCTCAGGTTGTGTTCCTGGAGTCCTAGAATGGAGTCCCGCATCAGGCTCCTTGCTCAGCGGGGGCCCTGCTTCTCCCTCTCCCTCTGCCTGCTGCTCCCCCTGCTTGTGCGCTCTCTCTCTGTGTCAAATAAATAAATAAATAAATAAATAAATAAATAAATAAATAAAATCTTTTTTAAAAATGATAAATTATATTTAAACTACAAGAGGGCTATGAAGAAAACAATCTTCTTTTGTTCCTTTGGCCTACCTTCTTTTAAACTTCTCGAAAACAAAATCTTCCTTTATCAAAAAAATAATAATAATAATACAAATCACAGAAGAAACTCACTTTAAGTGTACCTTAGGTAAGTCGTTCTTCACCATGTATCTCAGTTTCCAAAACTGCAAATGGAGAAACTTACATAGGATAGCTCAGAAGTATTTTTTTTTCCTTTAAAGTTAAAATTATTCCATGATTCACTGAAAATTTTTTTCGTGTTACCCTGGACCTGAAATGATGATTCAGTTTACAAAAATGTGATTTACATGCAAATTTGGGGAAAATAGATCTATAGAAAGAGGCATACTGTTTTTCCTTCCAAAAGTCTTGTTGAGGAATATAGGAATATAATTATTTTCAAGAAGGAAAATAGTCATTGAGATATATATATATATATATATATATATATATATATATATATATATACATATACATACACACACACACACACACACACACACACACACACATTAGAATTCTACAAAGCAATTGTCTATCATTGATTCAAGGTCAGGTTTGACATTGTTATCTTCTGAAAGCATTCCTTATCAGGTTTTCTGCATTCTTTTACCACTGACATGGCCACAGTCAAAAAGAGAATAGGCCAAGGAAAGGTCAGTAAACGCTGAGGTGAGTCAATTTGCATAGGGGAGAAAGGGAGGGGGCTGTTTCCATGGCTTCTAATAGAAGCAGAAAGAGAAATGTGAAAAATGAAAACTAGTTTGCAGTGGCAAACAAAATGAACCGGTCTATAAATATTTCATCATTTTAGCCCCATAAAGTCTCATTGTTTGGTGGTAATCTTTATTATGACTAATCATAGGTTGCTTTTGTGTTTGTTTCTGGCTTGTTCTGCTGATCTCTGTGCCATACATCTCTGAAATAGCACCCACTAATTTCTTTTTAATTTACCTCGCTGTGGTATAGAGAGAATATATGTAGTCATCAAGTAGGAAGTTAGAGACGTAACTATCCAATTTAAATGAATACAGTGCATTTTTAGAGTCAAAGAGTATTGCATGGAAAAATGAAGACCCAAAGATAAAGTCCTCGGTCATGTTTTCCTTTTGGAATAGAATAATTTTTTTAAATATCCTAAGAGGTGAAGAAGGTCAGCCATACACAGGAGCAGTGATCTTGTTTCTTGTGTCTTGGGAGGGTGTACATGGCTCATCAGTAGCTGAGATGTGTACAGAGTAACCCTCTTTGCTCAGAAGCAGGGCACACATCTCTTGCTTTGCCTGGCCATGTCCCCCCTCTCTTCCTTTGTTAACAGCACCTTTATTTGCCTAAGGAAAACCAGCTCCTCTTACCCTAAGTACAAGCAGTCTGGTGGGGCTACCCTTGTACGTGTATCAGCATCACACCCCCAAATCAGAGGCATGTCCAACAGCACTTGCCATCCCTGTGTCTACAGGGATTGGATCAGAGATGAATGCCTACCCCAGAATGGTCCACGGAGACTCAGTCCTGGGATTTCTGCTGGAATTGTTGGGGCAGAAGCAGGTGTAGAGCCCCACTTTTGGTAAATAAGAAACAGTGGGAGTGTCATTCTGGAAATGCTAGTTCATCCTAGTTCATTCAAGAGAACCTGGCAGAGGAGAAGACAGACCCAACCCAAAACAGGGTTGAAGACCAGCCTGGACTCACGCCTGGTCCTCTGTTTCTCAAGTGTGTAAATTCTTTCTTTGCCTAAACCGGTTTGCATTGGATTTCATTACTTGCCATTGGAAGATTCCTGAGGAATTCAGAAAGTCAAGTTCTGCAGAACCTAGAGAGGACTAAGAGCTCAGAGATGCCTGTGGGATGGAGTTAGAAGCAGAAAAAATCCACCTTTTTTTTTTTTAAGATTTTATTTATTCATTTGACAGAGAGAGAGACAGCCAGCGAGAGAGGGAACACAAGCGGGAGGAGTGGGAGAGGAAGAAGCAGGCTCCCAGGGGTGGAGCCTGATGTGGGGCTCGATCCCAGAACGCCAGGATCACACCCTGAGCCGAAGGCAGACGCTTAACGACTGAGCCACCCAGGCGCCCCAGAAAGAATACACCTTTATTTAGGGAACTGAACATAGTTGGCAAAACGACAGAACACAATCGAGGAAATGGTTAACAGACAAAAATTGGAGGCTTTGTATTTGGGGAAGCACCCAGAGGGTTTCGGGAGCACAGCCGTGTTCAAATGCCGCAGCTGGCTGTTGGCTACAGAGACACTTCATTTATTCTTATTTTTTTTATTTTATACTTTTATGTATAGGTTATATATTTCTGTTTTTCTGAGGTTAAGAAATTTGCACGAAATCTCTGGGCTTGTAAATGGGGCAATATTCGTCCTTAGCTCATAGGTGTGTACGGATTAAATGAGGTAAAGCATGTAAGGTTTTAAGATCACGCCTGACACGTGGGAAGTGCTCAGTACACGTTACATGTGAGTCTAATAATAACTGTTTGGGGATGTGGGGAGGATTATAGGAGATAATGCAAATTAAATACTTCGCACTGTTTCTGACATCTAGTAAGTGCTTATTTGAATGTTCGCTCTTATCATTTTTATCAGAACTGGTTAATCTGTCTTTCTGGCCAGTGTATCATCCAGAGAAGCAGGTCACCCTCAGTGTTTGTGGGCCGAGCACTTTTCTCCTACCGCTCAGGCTGGAGAAGACGTTTTGTACAAAAACGATACGAGTACAGATATTGGTACATCTTTTGTATTCTTTTCCAGCCTTACGTGTGAGGAATCTTTGCAGCGCTGTAGCAGAATTTTAACTTGCACCTGTACTGTACCATACAGCAGTCACTAGCTACATGTGGCTACTTAAATTTAAATTTAATTGAAAAATGTATTCCTCAGTTACACCAGCCTCATTTCAAGCGCTCCGCAGGCGTATGAGGCAAACTGTGTTGTCGTGAACTGCGAGGATATGGAAGATTTCCATCATTGTGGAAAATTCTTTGGGATCACACTGTGCTATTCTGGGAGTGACTGAAACCAGAACTGGGAAAGTTGTAAAACCCTCCACGTGTGGAGCTTGGAGAAAATGCACTTTTAGGGGAAGTTTTTCTAGCTGTGTCCCGAAAGGGGTCACAGGTGACTGCTCACCTTGACCCAGTGACAGTAGTCCAGTGTCTCCCTGGCCTGTCTGCACCTCCAGAGAGGGAGCAGGACACTTAGGATAACCAGGCCTCTGCAGTCTGGCTCATGAAATCAGAATGCCCATCTGTTGCTTTAGGATGAAAACCCTCACTGCCCAAGGACTGGCACTCAGGCCCTCTGGTTCCCAGGGCCTCTCCCTGCATGTATAAGCAGAGGGCTGTAGTGAGCCGGAGTCAGGGCAAGGGCAGCGGTTTGTGTGGTCTGACTGTGCTGTTCGCCAAGTTCAAGGGAGACCTGCCTGTCCCTGGAGCTGGACGGGCAGATTCTCAGGCCAGAAGCCTCTAGGCCCGATGATGGTCAGCTTTGCTGAATTTGTATTTAGAGACTCCCATTTTTCTTTTTCTTTCTCTTTCTTTCTTTTTCTTTCTCTTTCTTTCTTTTTCTTTCTCTTTCTCTTTCTCTTTCTCTTTCTTTCTCTTTCTTTCTTTCTCTCTTTTCTTTCTCTTTCCTTTTCTTCCTTCCTTCTTTCCTTCCTCCCTCCCCCCCTCCCTTCTTTCCTTTCTTCCTTCCTCTCTTTCTTCTTTTCACTCTTTATTTGGAACTAATCTTATACTCAGAGACATAGCAAAAATAATACAGAACTCCTGGGTACCCTCCCCCCATGCCCCCACAGCAGTAGCACGGTGCATGACCACAGCACCTTGTCAGGACCACAACATTGACGTTGACACAATACCCTTTTCCTTTGATAAGAGCAAATGTCTCATTGGGTCGTTTGACTGCATCGGGCACATTGTCTTCTGTTTCTCATAACAGCCCCGTACTGCAGGTATTTAGCTCCGTGTTCTTGATAAGGGAACTGACGCTCTTAGCCTAAGTGTCTTCCCCAGGAGTGGTCAGGCTGTCCGTGGCGGAGCTAAGACTGGTTGCCATCAGATCTAACCCCACAGCGGCACTCTCCCAATACGACTGGCATAAAAACCCTAACAAGCAGGCCTCAGAGGCCAGACTGGAAGGCCTTTCTGCCTGTTCGCTTTTACATCCTCTATGTCTGAGTGGATTCCGTGTCTGCTAAATCTGCACGTGCCACAGGAGGGGGAAAGGGAGAGCAGTTGACCGTAGGCCCCAAATTGTGACAACATGTGGTTAAACTCCAAATTTGCTAGAACTTTCGGTAAATTTATTGTGATATTTAAGAAAGGTAAATAATAGCATTCCAAATATAGAGTATATTGTAGACGACTTGTATACTTTTCGAGTTCAGGAGCTCATCACTTGATATCATGGCTCCTTATAATTTGGACAAATATTCAATAATGAAAACATACCCACCAGAGGCCTAATATTGGGGAAAACCAGAAAAATTGTAGCTAGGCTTCCTCTGAGGAAATATAATAATACAAAAGAATATGCAGTGATAATAGCTCACATTTTTCAAATGCTTATATGTCAGGCACTGTGCTAAGCACTTTAAATATTTAGATAGGTCACTTCCTTTATTCCCTACTCCACAGCTCCATGATCTGGAAAATGTGTTTATAGCTGGATTATAGATGGGTATTCATCCCTCAGAAAGGCGCATGCAGAGTCAAAAAAACAAGATCTCATCACCATCACGGTAATGTAATAGGTATCAAGCGAAGTATGCCATGCAGTCTGCTTTCTCATTTAATCTCATTTTAATACTCTCAGTCCTTTTGTTCTTGCCTACCTATCATCCCCTACCTATTAGGGAGGCGGAGGATACTGATAGCTTACAGTTACTGCGCTCTTATGATGATGCATTGATGGATCATAGTTAGTCATTATTTCGTTTAGTTCCCATAACAGCCCCCTGAGCACAGAGCCATCATTATCCCCATTTTACAGATGAAGCTCAGAGACGTGAAGGAACCGAGCAGGTAAAGGAGCCCGGACTCAGATCAAGATGTATCTTACGAGTGGTTGAGGGGTGCACTCCAAATGCTCTCAAGTTTTAGGAAAGAAAGTTAAATGCGGATTGCAGTCACGTGGATAAGAGCAGGTGCAACGCTTTGGCCTTCAGGAGCGAGTAGCTAGTAAGACAGGACAGGGGCGGTCCTGCAGGAGCGATAGCAGGAGCGGGGATGCTCATGGCTTGTGTGATGTCAGGAAGCAAATCTGCCTGCTTGGAATTCTAAGGGGAGACTGCAAGCCAGGGAGCTGGATTCCAAGCACAGAGAACCTGGAGTGCTTTTCAGGGGGGTGTAGATTTAATGAGGTGAGCTATGAGTTTAGAAAATCAGCTTAGTATCCTCGTCCTGATGAGCGCCGTGTGTTGTATGGAACTGTAGGATCGCTATATTGTACAAATGAAATTAATTCAACACTGTGGGTTCACTATACTGGAATTTAAAATGAAAATCAGTTTAGGACTTTGAACATGGTTGAGATGGTTGCTCTAAAAAGAATGGTCTGGTACCAGCATGTGGTGTAGACTGGTTTTCAGGGCACTTTTCTCAGGGTGCCTACAGACCCAGTGTGTCTCTAGTGGATAAAATTGCCTCTGCTCTCTCCTCGAAGCTCCCGCTGCCCTATCTGCATATAAAAGCACTAGAAAAGAAAGGCAATCAGGGAGAATTTTATCTGACAGCGTTCTTACCAAAACCTGAGTGTTCCGCTAAGGGGGGAAAAAAGTTTGAAATCCACTATTTTACACAAACTGAATATAGAAGAGATCAATTTGCAAATCAGACTAGCTGTTAATTAATGTAAGAATAACTGAATGACTGCAAGCAACTTGTGCTGGGATGAGATTTGGGGTTTTTTATCAGCTTTAAGAAAGACTATGAGCACCTCAGTCAAGGCGGGGTTCTGCAGCCCCACCTGCTCTATGAGGAAAACACTTTGAAGCACCCCAGTAAACCCATCTTCTGACCTCACTCCCTCTCCTCCACCTCCAGCTATTATGATGGGGGTCTATTCAATAGACAAACACAGAGGAAGCGGAGGGGAGAATGTGTAATAAGATCATAAAAGCACAATTACTACGGATCATTGGCTAGGGCTTGGAAATACTTTCATTATGGAGAATTGCATCTATCAGTTCAAAGACATTTTAGAAGTAAACAAATGAGTTAGCAGTTTACCACTTAGGATTCTCCAAGTGAGGGTTTGTCCCACCAAAAGTCATTTTCCAAAACCCTCCACCCCCCAAGCCTTTGCTATCCTGTTAGCTAATTGACAGACCAAATGTTAATAATACTTATCTATACATTTAACAAACCCAAATTCTGCCAGACCATGTGAAGGGCAAATGACAGCAGTGGATAGAGACCAAGGGTGCTTTCACATTGAATGCACAGTCTGACGGTCATCTCTCACTGTAGGGACAGTGGAACCAGCAGCTATAATGGCTCAACATATAGGGCAGGAATCTCCACCAAGTAGTCTTCTTTTTTTGGAAAATGTGTTTATTTTGCACTAAAAGAGGTGCATGTATAGTTGGGAAAAATTTGAATTAGGAAGCAGGAGAACCATGATCTGCTCCCAGCTCTGTCTCTCAGTTCCTAGGAGATGCTATCTTCTGGATTCTCAGTTTCCTTGTCTGTAAAGCAAGTTAGATGAATCAGAATATCTCAGCATTCCTTGTATTTGATTGACGAGTTCATCTAAAACTACATTTTCAAAGCCCTTCTTCTAAATTTAGTGGGTTTTTTGTTAAGGCTAGCATATGGTCAAGTTAGGGGATTTAGATTTACCTAAAATTTTATCCCTGACACATGCAGAAAGTGCTCTATTGGGGCGCCTGGGTAGCGCAGTCGTTAAAAGCGTCTGCCTTCGGCTCAGGGCGTGATCCTGGCGTTCCGGGATCGAGTCCCACATCAGGCTCCTCCGCTGTGAGCCTGCTTCTTCCTCTCCCACTCCCTCTGCTGTGTTCCCTCTCTCGCTGGCTGTCTCTCTGTCACATAAATAAATAAAATCTTTAAAAAAAAAAAAAAAAAAGAAAGTGCTCTATTAACAAACAGTTTGGAAATGCTGGGTTGCAGCAAGGTGGGCTGGTTTCTTTTTTGCAGGACTTCTCAGGGCCTCTAATGTGTTGATAGACGTCTTAAGAGGTCTCTTCCTGCCTCCTAAAGCAAGCAGGATGCCTTTGACAAGGCAGTTACCTTACGAGCAGAGGTACCAGTCTTCTCTTCGAACTCTGACAAATGCAGCTGAAGAACAGAACTATTGCTCACCTGTTTACTTACAAAAATAAAAAATAAAAATAAAAGATAGTAGCTCTTCTGAACCTGCCCTGTCGTTGAGGGAATCCCTCTGGACAAAGCCTCAAACAAAAAATCTAGAATCGTACCTGCTCTCTGACATTTTGTTCTTGAGTTTGATCTCTGAGTTGAAAGAGAGAGAGAAGGAAGGCTTTGCCATGAGTGTGAGGAAAATTCACACCATCGTGATAGTTTCTTGCTTCTGGTTATTGGCTACCTAATTTTTGGATGGCAATGTTTATGTCAACCGTAAAAATAGGAGGCAAAGCCATAAAACTCAAGTATTTGGCATTAGACTGACCGCATGGAAACCCAGCTCTACTACTTAGAAACCATGATTCTGTGCAACACAGTTCATCTCTCTGAATCACGCTTCTCTTGTCTGTAAAAGGAGGGTTGTGCTAGTAGCTACCCCATAGAGTAACTGGGGGTCTTATACAAGCTGTATTGACGTTTATTTACCATATGCAAGAGCTAGAAATAGTCAGCCTTTACATTTAGAAATAGAGGCTCTGTGAACTGGTTTGTGCCCTAAGTTCCTATGCCCAGATGCCGTATTGTTCCAAGTCATTTCCCTCCGTAGAAAAATATGATCCAAATTTAGGGGAGAAAAACAAATTGCTAAGTGAAATTTACTTGCGTGGGATAGCTAATAAATGTTGATCTAAAATAATAAAGAAGGAATTACCTAGCCCTGGTTGTTATCTTAAAACTCTTTACTATAGGAGCTTTTTCTCTTTCTCTGGGGAAAGTTACTAAATATACTACAGATTTGCATAACAATCTCTTCCTTTTAGTGAAGTGCATGATATATAAACCTTAGCCTTAAGGCCCATCTTCAGTGCTAAAAATGAATATTAAATACGTTCAGCATTATAATGAATAAAACCTAAATCTTTTAGAAACAACTATTCATCCTGACCCCTCCTATTCTTTCAGATGCATTTTATACTAATTGTTTTAAGAAAACTCTTTCTCCTGGGTTATATTTCAACTATTTAAAAATAGGTAAACTTTATCGTACATTATCACTTGAATAGACTAAATAATTTCAGTGCCTCCATAGACAATTGGCTTTCAAATCGAAGCACGGTGATTTATTTTTAAAAATAAAGAGAAATCATCAGCATTGAAATAGATTAAAATAGATGTCTTATTTAGAATTATAAAAGCAGTTCATTTTTCATATGTCACATTTAAAGCCTGGTTCTTATTTTTTTTTAAAGGTTTTATTTATTTATTCATTCGACAGAGATAGAGACAGCCAGCGAGAGAGGGAACACAAGCAGGGGGAGTGGGAGAGGAAGAAGCAGGCTCCTAGCGGAGGAGCCTGATGTGGGGCTCGATCCCACAACGCTGGGATCACGCCCTGAGCCCAAGGCAGACGCTTAACCGCTGTGCCACCCAGGCACCCCTGGTTCTTATTTTTAAAAAATATTTCAGACTGATAAAATGGGTTTGTTAACAAGAAAAGCCACTGTGTAATAGTATGGTGATAAAAGATTAAAAGTGAAAAAACAAGCAGAATATCTGTTTTCCTTTATTTAGTCATGTTAGAGAGAACACGCACAAGCAGGAGGGGCAGAGGGAGAAGGAGACTAAAATCTTAAGCAGACTGTGTGCCCAGCACAGAGCCCGACGTGGGGCTCCCTCTCACGACCCTGAGATCATGACCTGAGCAGAAGCCGAAAGTCGGAGGCTTAACTGACTGCACCAGCCAGGTACTCCAATTTTACTTTTTTTTTTTTTTAACCCGTCTAAATGAAGATCATTTACTAAGACAAATGGGAACCAGCTTTGAAGTTAACAGTCCCACCTCTTACGCTATAACAATCAGAAGTCATATGAAGAAGACATAAGAAAGTAAGTCTCCAAGCAAGGTGAAATCACTTTGAAAACTAGAGTTTCATATGCAAGAGTAATAAAAGTTTTCTTGATGCATACGGTCGAAAAAATGTTTCAGGATTCTAGTTGAACATGGCAGACCAAACAGATTTATTGTCCTTCTTCCTCCAGCTCTACCAGAAACACTCACTGAGCACCTACTAAGTAGCAAGCAGTCACAGTAGGAGTACATATAACAAGGTCAATGTGCTAGGGGTCTATCAGGACGCCAGCATTTGGGGTAACTTCCCAAACGCGGTAAGCTGATGGATTAAACTGATAAACCAACAGAATATCTAAAGTGAGCCCATATGAGGCCCAGGAAAATCTCATGGTAACAAATTTGCCCCGAGGAACAGTAGAAAAACCCCAGATTCCTCCTCATTTTCTAAAGCAGGAGTCAGCAAACTTTTGATAAAAAATTTTCTATAAAAGGCCAGATAGGGGCGCCTGGGTGGCACAGCGGTTAAGCGTCTGCCTTCTGCTCAGGGTGTGATCCCGGTGTTCTGGGATCGAGCCCCACATCAGGCTCTTCTGCTATGAGCCTGCTTCTTCCTCTCCCACTTCCCCTGCTTGTGTTCCCTCTCTCACTGTCTGTCTCTATCTCTGTCGAATAAATAAATAAAATTAAAAAAAAAGGCCAGTTAATATATGTTTTTAGCTTTGTGGGCCACATAATCTCTCTCTCAAAAATACTCCACTCTGCTGTCGTAGTGTAAAAACAGAGACAATACATAAACAAGTGTGGCTGTGTTCTCACAAAACTTGATTTATAAAAACAGGTAGTAGGTCACAGTTTACCAACCCCCAACCTAAATTTTTACCGTGAGGCTGTTATATTATATAGACAAAAGAAAAGACTATAAAGGTAACAGGCCAGAATTTTATCCTCAACCCAGGCTCTTCTCTGTGCCCCAGGCCTGTCTGACTGCCTCTCCCCACACCTGGGTACATTTCCTACATCCCGAGCATTGCTGGTGTTGATACAAGGTGAATCCTGGGGATAAATCTGATTTTTTTTCTTCTCCACTCTTTATCTAACCAACAGTAAACTCCATCTGTTTCACTTCTTAAGTGAATCAATTGACTTTTGTCCCTCTTTACTGACAGGGATGTTAGCCGAAGCCCCCTGGACCCCTCCAGTAACCTGCCATCCGATCCATCCTCGTCCATCCTACCCCCGCCCCCTGCAATCTTTTTCTCCACACGCCCAGTAATTTGTTTAGCAAGTATTTGTTGAGTACGTACTATGTGCCAGGCACTCTTCCAGGCACTGGAGATAAATTGGTAAACAAAAGACGTTAAAAAAAAAAAGTCTTGACCTCACAGATCTTATATTCTGATCTATGTGTAGGGTAGGTGGGACAAAGCAATAAACGTATAAGTAAATAACAGAATATGCTAGATGATGTTCAGTGCTATAGGAGAAAGCCAAATATGCTAAGTAGAATAAGGGACTCTGGGGTGTTGCAAATTGGAGTCAGTTGCATTCATGGACTCTGGAGTCAGTTGCATTCCTGTCTATTTGGTGGAAGAGCAGTCCTGACAAAGGAAGTTTCAGGACAAAGTTCCCATGGTGGGAGCGTGCTTGTGTGTTTAAGGAACTCCAGGAGGCCAATATGGCTGAGGTGGCAGGAAGACAAGTGGTAAGTCAGAGTAGATGAAGCCGAAGATCTCAAGTCTCTGTGAGGGAAATGGGAAACCACTGCATGGTTTTGAGGAAAGGTCTGACTTACAATTTTTTTTTTAAGATTTTTCTATTTATTCCAGAGACAGAGTATGTGAGCTGGGGGAGGGGCAAAGGGAGAGGGAGAGAGAGAATCCCAAGCCGACTCCTTGCTGAGCACAGAGCCACTCATGGGGCTCAGTCCCTGGACTCTGACATGATGATCTGAACCGAAATCAAGAGTCAGCTGCTTAACCGACTGAGCCACCCAGGTGTCCCCTGACATATTTTAAAAGAAGAGCTTAGGCAGCTGGGGCAGTGATGGGCTGTAGAGGGCAGGGGTGAAACCAGGCACCAGACAGGAGCTGATGGCCGCAGTCTAGGCTGGAGATGATGTTCTGCTCAGAACAAGAAGGGTGGCCATAAGAGAGGACAAAGCAGTCAGATTCTAGATATATTTCGAGGGCGAGGTCAACATGATTCCGGATAGATTGGACATGAGGTGTGAGAGAAAGAAAGGGTGAAAGATGACTCCAAGGTCATCCTCGGAAGGACAGAGTTGCCTTCAACAAGACAGGTTTGGGTGGGGGACACAAGGAGTTTGGCTGTGGACACGTTGCATCACACTGCAGTGAGGGTCTTCTTTTCAAAAGCTGTTTTCATTGTGCCTGGTTCACCCTTACGCTTTCCATCTTCCCTGGCCGTATAAAGATGGCGATCTTCAAGGCGTTTACCTTACATTGGATCCCTACCACCTCTCTGGCCCCAGATGCGTATCAAATTTCTCTAGGCTCATTCTTCCAGCCACACTGGTCTCTCTTCAGCTTCTTGAACACAGATGCTCCTTCCAGTCTCCAGCCCAAGCTGATTCCCCTGCCTGGAGTGCCCAGCACCCTCCAGTCCTGCTGCTCCCACTCTTCATCCCAGCTAAATCCTGCTCAAGCTTCAGATCTCAGCTTAGCCTTCTTTAAGGAAATCTTCAGGTCTCCCCCTATGCCATGTCCTAATGCACTACATTTGTTTCCTGTAATTATGTAATTGTATGATTATTTGATTCACAGCCTTCCCACTAGACTGTAAGCTCCCAGGGGGCTGGATTCACATCTGTTTTGCTCACCATGGTACCTCCAGTGCCTCACACAATATCTGGCATATAGTATTTCGTAAATGTCTGCTGAATGAATGAATGATGGCTTATTACCCACCCAAAAGAAAATATTAGCTTACACATTTACTCTCTTGCAGAGTCTTTGTATAATTCTAGCATAAGGAATACTGAACTAGAAAGAAACGCAAAGGAAATAACACATTATCATTTATAATCAGAGTTCAATATGCTCATTCAGGAGTCCAAACTCCTTCCCTGTAACATGTGGCCTTGCTCACCAGACTTCTGGTTCCCCGCAGATTTACACTGTCCATCCCTTTGAAGACAGGCTAAGTCATGTGACTTGGTTTGGCCATTTAAATGAGAGCAAAAGTGATAGGCGTCAACTTGAGGCAGAGGCATTTGAAAGCTGGCAGGCAACTCTCCAATTCCACCAGCCTGTATCAGCTTCCGGTGGCTGCCGGAAGAATGTAGCACAACCGAGTGGCTTAAAACAACAGAAATTTATTCTCTCACAGTTTGGGAGGCTAACAGTCCAAAATCAAGGTGTCAACAAGGCCATGATTCCTCTTTCTTTGGGTTTTCCAGGCTCTGGGGCTTGCTGGCAATCCATGGCATTCCTCGTCTTGTAGAGCCATCACTCCCATCTCTGCCCCCATCTGCACATGGCGGTCTACCCATGTGTCTCCCCCGTGTCTCTGTGTCAAGATCTCCCTCACCGTTCCCTTATAGGGATACTAGTTATTAGATTTGGGGCCCACCCAAGTGCAGGATGACCTCATCTTAAATTGGTTACATCTGCAAAGACCCTACTTACAAACAAGGTCACACTGACAGGTACTGAGGGTTAGAACGTGAACATAGCTTTTGGGGGAGACGCGATGGAACCCGTTCTCCCCATGCAGCACATGCTGAGGTGGAGACGTCATCAACCTGGTTCCCTGGGTCACTGCAGTGAGACAGGTTTGCGTCTCCCCGTTCACCTCAGTTCAGTTCCATGATGTCCCCCAAGTTAGAGCAGTGTACTGAATCACCTGCCCTGGGACAAGTATTTATCCCTATGGCTATTTGATGACGACATTTCACTGATTCATGCAGATTAAATGTGCCTGTGCTGTATATCTTTTTCCTGTGATTTGTCTCCAGACTATCTTCCATAGAATATATTCCTGTTGATCATTAGTCACTGAGGGCCTGCTATATGCCTGTCATTGCACTATGTGCCAAGAGGGATGTGTGGGAAATTAGACACAAGGAGCCCAATTATAAGGAGCATAATCTAATCTGGTGGACGAAACAGAAAAAAACTGTTTATCAGTGTTGGCTGAAATTATCAGAGGACACCAAATAATATGACTTAATAAGAGGTAATGCTAACAGGACTTCTGGTTTGTTCTAGGTACTATGGTAAGCACTTTACAGGTGTTTTACTCTGCCAACCCCATGGAGGTTGTACCCCACCTGGGCTGGTATTTTGTGTCTGTTTTACAGGTGAGGAAACAAGCTTAGAAAGGCTTAAGCAGCTTGCCCAATGGTCAGTCAGGATTCAGATCCAGGTTGGTCTGATTCACAAATTTGGGGTCCTGTGGACTTTATTGACCCTTCAATTCAATTCAGTTCAGTTGACAGCCTGCTAGTATATGGTAGTCTAACTCTGAGCTACACCAAATTTGGTTCTCCTTCTGCAGTTATCCCTGAGCTGAACTTACCGTGTGGCAATATCAACAGTCTGCAGTAATAAATAGAATAAAATAGTTAAGCTACTCTTCAATTTCTTTTTTTTTTTTAAAGACTTTATTTATTTATTCAACAGAGATAGAGACAGCCAGCGAGAGAGGGAACACAATCAGGGGGAGTGGGAGAGGAAGAAGCAGGCTCCTAGCGGAGGAGCCTGATGTGGGGCTCGATCCCATAACGCCGGGATCACGCCCTGAGCCGAAGGCAGACGCTTAACCGCTGTGCCACCCAGGCGCCCCTACTCTTCAATTTCTATCTCAGCATTAAGTTGACCTACCCACCTGATTTTTATGAACTAATCCAAACTCAACCTTTCATCTTTCCTTTGTAAGATGGAACTAATGTTCAGGCTTTAATTCTCTAAGCTGGCCATAGATGCAAAGGTTTGTCATATCAGGGGCCATCATTTCTCCTCTAAAGCATTAAAAACAATTAAAAGAAACAACATGATCAAAAGAAACAACATGAAACCAACCAACCCTATTTTTAAGTGTTTCCAACCTTGTTTCAAAACAGCTTTAATGAGGATTGTTTTCCCAACAGCCATGTATGAAGCCATCCACTTTTGAAATCTGATTTTCCTGTGTACACATATCCTGTTTTCTATGCTTGGAGAAGCAGGGAATACCCAAGCTGGCACTCAATCGTAGCAAATATGAAATAGACCATTTTTTAAAAATTGTAGGAATGTTAAAATCCATGTTGACTGGTTTTTACATTTACCCGGCAGCATTCCCATGCTAGCGTTGGCATGGAGACTGGAAAAGGAAACTTTCCACCAATCTGTCACTTGCTACTGTTTCCACGTACTTTACTTCGAGTCCAATTTTAACAATTTTTTAAAGTTAAAACAAGTTTAATTCTTTTTTGTTTTGTTTCAGGATGTTTCTCAAACATAAAAACACAGGCAAAAAGCAAGATTTTAAAACTCAGTCAAAAATTTGGTTTTCCAAATATTCAGCTGTTTAACATTCAGATAATTGCCTTCCCCCCCTTTTTTTTCCACATTTAGTCTGAATGCTTTGGCATGGGGAACCCCACAGTCTGAAAGTAACTTTGTCTCAACTCTCCTCACTGCGTTTATTAAAGAGGCTGAAAGACGCATCTGCTTTTCAATACTTTCTGGTCCCTAAGGGACCAGGGAAGCCCAGAGGTTCTGACAATTCAGGAACAAAGTTGGGCTTCCCAAAACTTTGGCGCAAGCAAGGCTGGCAATGGTCACAGCTAGGTATTCTTGAAATCGTTTTCATTGAAGAAAAACAGGCTGAGATTCTTGGAACTAGGCTTGGGTCAGAGATGGAAGGCAAATGTGTCGCTCTTTCTCTCATGGGTAGCCTAGAACCCAGCAGGCACTCAAGTCCTGTTTACGGGAATGAATCCATCACAGTGCTGCTGTATAGCATCTTCCAGGGCCGAAGGGTGATTTTCCTGGGCTAGAAAGTGAAAGAAGAGAGAGCTGCCTACCTACAGTTCTGGGGGCCTCAGCCTGGCGGCCCCGAAGCCAGGCGTTCTCATTTCCCCTTGGCATCATCCTGAACTGCTCTGTCTGGAGCTGGCGCGATGTTAGAGAAGGGAGGAATGCATGTGAGGAAAATCAGAGAGGAGAGGGTCGGGAACAGATGTGAGCATAAAGGGAAAGCATTAGAAATGAAAGAAAGAAATTGGACTCCCACAGCTGGAAGGACAAACCCCACAATGTCGTCAGGGATGTGGGATTAGGGGTGATTTTGCTTGCCCTTTGTTCTTTTTTCCTGTCTTCCACGTTTCCCGGTTTATTTGTTTGATGTGTGTCTTTTCTGTGCGGTTATTGGACCATGAGGCCAGACCGCAGTGGCCAGTACCTGGCAGGCAGCAGGCGCCCTGTGAAGACCTGCTGAGCAAATGAATGGGTTCGGAGGCTCCCTTCCCTCCCCTCCCCGCGCCCCCGGGTGTCTAACCGCCTGGCACGTAGTAGGCGCTCCCTGAACATCTGCACAGCAAATGAGCTGCAAGTTTTCGGCGCCGGCGCCGAGCACGTGGAGCTTTGGAAACCAGGACATTGAACTAGCGTGTCTCAGACCACAAAGCGGCTGGGGCGCGTGCGAGAGGCGGCGGCGGGCGGAGGCGAGAGCCGGGAGGCGGGAGGCGAGGCGCGGGCCGGGAGCGGGGCGCCCCGCGGGGGGCGCTGCCTGCGTGGCGCCCGGGGCGGGGGCGCGGGGAGCCGCGCGCCGGCACGTGCTCGTCTCGGGGCCGCCGGGCCGGGGTGGGCGCGCGTGTGCGCGTGGGGGCGTGGGGTGTGTGCCCGCGCCGTGCCCCTCGCGCGTGCTGCCGGGCGGGCGCCGGCGTGAGTCACGGCGGGGCTCGCCTTTATAACGGCCCGGAGGCTCGCGCCAGCCGCCCGCCAGTCCGCCCTCCCGCCGCTCCGCGCTCCAGCGAGCGCTCCCCGGCCCCGCGCCCCCAACGGCCCCCAACCGCCGCGCAGTCCCGAGGGCGCCATGAGGGGCCCGCGCTGCGCCCCGCTGCTGCTCCTGCTGCTGCTGCCGCCGCTGCTGCTCACGCCCCCCGCCGGGGACGCCGCCGTCATCACCGGGGTAAGCGGCCCCGGGCGCACCTGTCCGCCGGGGATGCGCGCCCGCGCTGCGCCCCGGGGACTCGGGAGGGGAGCGGCTCGGGGAGGGTCACCCCGGGCGGGGACATCTGCCCCAGTCGCCCTTTGGCGCTCTGGGAGAGGTGCCGTGCTCCAAAAGCAGCGGACGGCCCGGGACCTTGGGCGCGCCGTGGAAGAAAAAGTGACCGAAGTGTCACCATCTCCCTTATTACCACCTTCTCCCCCTTGCTTCCCTTTTAGACCCCTGCTAGCTCTCTCCTCGAGTTTGGCCTGTTTTTCTGTTAACCTCAAAGAAGTTTGCTTTCAGAGTCTTCTCTAGCACTTCTTCGAGGCGTTCCAACCTCGAACCTTAAAATTTGGGAGGTCGTTTCTGAAATGCACAGGGGCAAGACGAATATCCCCCAATCCTGAGATTTAATCCCTGGTCAAGGAGTTTGCTTCCCTTGCACCCTCCGCAGAAACCCCTTGAAATACCTTGGTCCGAGGCCCTGTGTGCGCTTTGAAAAGCAATGTGGACGCTTCCTTCTGATTTCCAGGGCGCTTCCCACCCCCCCGCCCCCCGCCAGCTTCTTGAGGTTTTTCCTTGTAAAAGTTTTCCATTTTCAATTCCTGATAAAACACCTCCAGTGCTCGGGCATAATTATGGAGTAGGTTACAACGTAGATGTTTGTTTCTCCTTAGAGAAGTTGTCCTCATTTTTGAAAGTGGGAACTGAGTCAGTTCTACTCCCACCAACAATTTTGTGTGTGCGGATCTGGAGGATGAGTTTACAGTAGTCTACTTTACATCAACAATGCAAAATAGCTACCATTTTCTGGTTGCTCAACTGCTCTACGCTTTTAGCTTTTTTTAAGTCTGAAATTATTTTACACCTCCACTAAATTACTTCAGTTATCTAAGTGCACATTATGGGATTTTAAATCAAACTTCTATGTTTGAACTGATGATACATAATGAAATACTGAAATTTGAGGGAAATGTGTCCTTGTCTTGAGAAAATAAAGCTCTATAGTCACCCAGGTTAGTTTATAGCATCTTGAAAGCCTTTGTACAATAACAGTATTTGGTTATATCCAAGTTATTATAAGCATTGTGGTATTTATTAAAATAGAGGTTTTTAAAAAGTCTATTTGAATAGCTTTGTCAGGCAGTCAGTGTGGTTGAAAAAAAAACTTTTTACAGGTCTAATATATGAGTTGGAACATGATTGGGTTTTTTCCCCCTCTTCCCCTGCTGGCTCATTTTAAATTTCTCCTAATCCTCTGAGCCCAGAATTCCTTTGCAATATAAGTATCTTTTTGTTCCATTCACAGGACAACACTATTTGAATAGATCTGCAATGGGTTAAGAATGAAGGGCATTAGGAAACAGCGGTCTAATTAAAAATATATCAACCTATGCATTTCTTTGCAAATATTTCCAAGAAGTGAAGCTTTTTGTTACAAAAATGAAATTTTATCACATGGGATGTTCATCTGTTAGAGAGGCTGAGAGTGGACTTCTATGTGCTGTTTTTGTTGTTTTAACTCAGTATTACCAAAAGAGAATTTTTAAAAATTTCTCTAAGCAATGTGGCAATAAAGAAATGTAGTTATGTCTTCATGACAGGAACCATCTGGAGCCAGATGAAAAACTTGGTAACTTATCGTCTTCAGGATGTTAAACATCCAAATGCTTGATTGAATTTTTGGAAGATTCTGGCTGGATTTTGATTGTCTTATAGAGTTAGTGAGGCTTCAGAATTCTAGGTCTGGAGCATTTGTTGACGGAAAATACTGCCTGAAACCTCCACCTTAAATATTTACTTTTTTTAGTAATAAGTGTAGTTATTTTGAAATTGATATATGTTCCACAGACTTGTTAAAGCCATATTGGAAAAGATCACGTACTGAGCCTCTCATTTATGAAGTATAATGGCCGCGTATACATGATTTCTGGCATAAGGCTAAAAATTGGAAAGTGGAAATATTTGGATGTTTTCCTGTGAATGTCCTAACTCCCCAAGGTGAAAATTGTAGTTTTTGTCCATAGAGTTGTTTTAAATAGACTGAGAAAAAAATTCTAAAGAGGGAAATAAACCAACCCTAGAGCAGGATAGCTGGTAATTTTTAACAAAAAACAGTGAATAAGGGTATGCTCATATATTTATGTTTTGAGAACTTGTGGCTGGCCCCAAAACTTTGAAGGAGAAAAACCTTGAAGGAATGTTTTAGTTGTTTCCAATAAACGTAAAAAAACCAAATTTTTGTCTAAATTATGGACTTTTTAGTTTCTTACATATATATAGTACAGCATGTTTTTACCTTATCGCTAGCAAAACAGATTATTACACTCCATTCAAACAAAACATCCTATTTTTTGTTGGTTCTAGGAAGGAACAATTGTTCTTCAGATCTATTTTCATGCAAATAAATTTAGACTGCATTACTTATTTCTATTTAATAGAGTATAAAAGCTCTTCCATAGTTGATTCTTTAATTATTTGTATTTACAATTTTCGTATTGGGAACGGATGCCTTGAGTAATCATTGTTGATAATTCTATTTGTCATTTGTGTTTCTAAATCTGATTTATCTTAAAAAATAGTTCAACTGATTTTGTAATACACACATGTGTATACCCTAAGCCAATAATTTCTTTTTGCAGGTTACTCATCCCCAAAAAAGAGTAACCTAAGACAAAAGTCTTGGTTTGTCCATTCCCAACCTATGAAATTTCTTTCTTTAAAGAGGAAATGTGAAAATCAAGCCGGTGGTTTGAGAAACATCAGGTCTCATGAACCAAAAAGCAAATATTTGAAAGGGAAAATGAACACTTTTAAATTTACATCAGTGCTTTATGGGTCTGGAGCATTTCATGCCAGATTTAGAGACCGTTTAAATCCCTTTTTAAAATTGGGCCCAATGTATTCTGAGGTTAATAGTCATAAAATCTTGTGATTCAATTTATGTACTTCCTAATGGCCATGTATGGTATAAGACTAATGCAGACTTGTTTTTCAAATTCAAAGCCAATTCAGCCACAAAACACTAGAAAAAGAGAGGTGATTTTCTGTGCGTGTTTATTTAAGATTTTCTTAATGTGTGGGCCATTCTTCAGACCATTTTTTTTTAAACTAGGAAAATCTCTTCTGTTCAGATTTTATGGTAAATACGTGCAAGCAAATGAAGATTACAGCTCTTTTTTATAGGTGTGAGTATTAAAATCCTAGTGGTTGGAGATGTAAAGAGCGTTTTTCACTGCTAGTTTTAGATTTCCTCAGCCAGAGTCTTCCCCGCCATCTATGTTTACCTGTCTGTTTGTTACATTTCAGGCCTGCGACAAGGACCCCCAGTGTGGTGGAGGCATGTGCTGCGCTGTTAGTATCTGGGTTAAGAGCATAAGGATTTGCACACCTATGGGCAAAGTGGGAGACAGCTGCCATCCGCTGACTCGTAAAGTTAGTATATATATTTGTATTCATGGTGGTTCTCTTACGTTGTGATAACTCAACTCCCAGCAAGACCTGTATGACATGAAACCCAGGGTAATGTACTTGAAATTCTAAGTTAGAGAAGATAACAGTGGAAAACCACCTCCTCTCCCCTCGCCCCTCCCATTTTGAAGAACTGGCTTGTCTACCATCCTTACTATAGTGAATCATTTTCATATCCTTGCTCTCGTGACATTAGAAACATTTCAGAAAAATAATTTCACACACATGAATTTGCCTAAAAATGATTTAGGACAAAAAATATATGTGCGTAATACAGTGTATGCTTCTTTGGAGAAATCAGAGTACAGAAGTTCTTGAAAAGATTTTTAACATCAGACCCACTGATAAGGCAGAAGTAAATAACTTTGTGTTTTGTTTCTTGCAGAAAATCATCAATGATAACAGTTATCCTTGTATCTTAATTTAAAAGTCCTTTATTTTCATTCAATCTACGCCATACACTGTTCATAATCCTAGAGGTTAATGATATTTAATTTTCCAATTTATTCTGTTATCTAACAGCTCAGTGTCCCGATGACCTGAACAATGCTTTTTTTTTTTTTTTTTTTTTTGAGATTTTATTTATTTGACACAGAGAGAGACAGCCAGAGAGAGAGGGAACACAGGCAGGGGCAGTGGGAGAGGAAGAAGCAGCCTCTAGCGGAGGAGCCTGATGTGGGGCTCGATCTCAGGACTGTGGGATCACGCCCTGAGCCGAAGGCAGATGCTTAACAACTGAGCCACCCAGGTGCACCCTGAACAATGCTTTTGAACGGTTTTGGCCATAAGTGACATGACCATATGGTGGCAGGATTGGATGGAGCTTTCGAGGTCACGTGGCAGACGCTCCTGTCTACAAGGGCTAGTCAGTGACATTACTTCAGGAGCGGGGTGGGTTAGAGATAGGAGGGAAGAGAAAACTGTGTGGAGCTTGGAGAGTCTCGGCCCTTCTCAATCAAAACTTAAAGTAGTGGGATCTCAGTAAGATCCCCCAGGGACGCCAGGTGGCAGTGCCTTGCTCCCTAGCGCCACCTCCTGGTTTTTCCCAGCGGTGAAGAGAAGTCCTGAGCTGTGGAAGCGTGTGTCCCAGGCCAGGTGGCTTGTTGGAGGCGGAGCTCAGTCCGTCTGCAGCCTTCTCTCTACACCTTATATACTCCTGTTTTAAAATAGAGGGAATGTTTTCCAAGTAGTCTACCTTCTGGACTCTGCCTCCTACCTGTTTTTTTTTTCCACATGTGGTTTAGGGTTGAAAGCTGCTGTCGAGCCCAGCCTCTTCCCTGTCCTCGACAGTTGCAGATGACAGTTACTGTTTTGACTTTCTCAGAGGGAAGGTAATGAAATAAATGGGCTTATGTTTAGCTCTGTGAGCTGTAATAAGGACTCCACTTGCTTGGGTGGCTCTGAAGACCGAGTTTGGCTTTCCTGTGGTTTCCTTGAGAAACACTTCCTGTTCTGTTGAGACCGTCCCTCCCCTTCACTGTCCTTGTCACACATGACACGCACCTTTTATTCTTGGCCGCGGCAAGACAGGAAAGGTTGACAACCGTTAGTGGTCTGTCTCAACGCCAAGCTCCTGGTGAGGAGTTGACACCAGCGCAGCCACCTTGGGCCCTGATGTCACTTTTGTCATCACCCTTTATCAAGTGCAAGCCAACTTTTGTATATTTGAGCCACTGTCCTTGAAAAGTTCGCTCGTAACCTTTTAAGAACGTTGTTGTTTTTGCGCAGGGTTAGCATACCCTTACACTCCCTGCACACCAGAGTCGTGCAGCCTGCTTGCTACAACCAGTGAAGCGTGACACGTTCTGCACCACCGTTCTTTGTCATCATAGCAAAGCGCTGTTGCTCCTTGTTGAGGGCTGTGACGTCCCAGACACCCTGTGCTAAATGTCGAATATGCATTTCTCATGTCACACACCAAGCCCGGGAAACGCATTTGTTTCCGGCACATTCTGCATACAACCACAGTAAGCCTCGGAGGGACTCAGTGACTGGCCGAGGTCACCAGGCGAGAGGGGGCACAGCAGCAGCAGCACCGGACTTCATGTCTGTCTGACGCTCCGTTGGCTGTGTGGTGTCAATCACCGTCCTCTTCTGCTACCGTGAAGGCCGGTTCCTCTGAACACTTTGAGCTCCGGTGAACCAAAACTGGTTTGTGCGGGATGAGAGATAACGGTCCCTCGTGGGAATTTGTCACATCCTGTAGTTGTGATGAGTTTTCCAAGTCCGAGGTATTTTAATAAGAGAACCAAATTCTCCCCCGCCCCCACCCTGGGTGCCTGGATAACTTCCAGTGTTCAGGTGTACGTAGTGCAAGGTCATTTCTGAGAGCGAACAAAATCATTCTTCTCCTGGAAACCCAGGTACATCTCTACGCCTTTGTTCTTAGCCACAGTTTTAATAATGAAGTCTTTAATAACAAGGTATGGTTTTTCATAGTAGAATTAAGTGATAAGAGAACTGAGGGACTTAAAAAAAAAGGTTTTATGTCAGATCTTAACTTTTCCCCCATTCAGATGCCCACTTGAAAAGTGTTTCTAGAACTCCGTTTTACAACTTCCCCAACTGGATACTTTTCTGTGTTGAAAATACATTTTCATACATTATTTCTTTTTTTAAAGTAGGTCCCGGAGTTGTTACTTGTTCTGGGTGAAATTAACTTATCCTGGTAAAAATCTAGTTACTTCCAGATTATCTCTCTACTATATTCTATTTCAAAACAACTTGAGAAAAAAATTTTATATAAATGCACCCTGGTGAATGTAGTATACAGTATTCAACTGCAGACTACAGTTTAATGGCTCATCAGTAAATGCTACAAGTATAGACACTGCATAGAAAATTCTAGTTTAATATGATGTGTTCATTCTTTTCTTTCTTCTTCCTTTTTTTTTTTTTTAAAGGAGGATTAACTGGTTGTGGTACAGGGATTGGTGTTTGAAAAACACAAGACTATGAATAAGTGAAGACTACACCTGTTTAAATTTTAAACTTTCCATTGTGGCTTCGCTTAGTCATAGCCACAAATGTCTGTTTATTTGGATAAAGTGAGTAATATTTGATGAATGAGATTGCAAACTCTAGGTAGGAATAGATAGTCACAGAGTTCAGTTATTTCAGATACAGCAACTAATTTGTGGAGTTTACAGTGACTGCTAGGATGTAATTTTATAATTGTACAGTTTTTAACTTTACATTTGGTAATTGAAAAGTAGGATAAAAGATCAGTTTACCTACGAAAAGGATATACGTTTAGTCAGATAAAAGTTTTAACATGTATTCATTTTTAACAATTTTTTAACAGTTAGGGATGAATTACTGAATCGTATGTCTACAAGGAATGTTTTGCTGCTTAAAAAAACCCACTATTTTACTATTTCTATTAATACCTACACTTTTCAGAGTTTACAAAGATTAGCCATTTCCATCCCATTCTCATTGCCGCTTGGCTTTGGACATTTACAATTATGTGGGCAATACTTTTATTTTTGTTGCGTATCATTTGATAATTTTTTTCAATTTAAACAACTATGTCTCCTCTCCCAAAATTGTTTTTGCTTCACTTTTTAGGTTAACATTTTTAGTACCAGGCTCACTTTTTGTTTTCTGGTGGGTTTTTTGTTTGTTTGTTTGCTACACTTTAAAACTTGGCCAATACATTTTCCTTTTCTGAAAAAAAAAAATTTCAAATTAAAACCTGGGACTTGTCTGTGTTAAAAAAAAAAAAAGAAAGAAGAAGAAGAAGAAGAAAAGGAAGATTTAAAAAATCATTAGCAGTTTCTGTTCTAGAACCAACCTACGACGAAACATTGTAAACATACTTTCAGGGTAGAGTATAACTTTAAAAAATATTAACTAAAATATGAGTAATGTAACTACAGAATTTAGTGGAAGATGGGTGGGTGAAAGCTGAATGCATTCACTCCCCCATCTTTCCTATCACAGATGTCAAGAGCCACTATCTACATTTTCTCTCCCAGGGCAGTAGCATCGCTGTGAATACAGGCTCGTTGCCAGAGCGACTCAGGGCACATGCATACACAGTAGTCGAACACAGAGTTTCTCAGCCGGGGCACGGTGGCCAGTGTGGGCCCGAGGGCCACCCTACGCAGTATGGGATGGTTGGCTGCAGCATCCCTGGCCTCTCCCCCCGAGATGCCAGTAGTCTCCCTTTCTCGGTTATGACAACCAGCTACGTCCCCAGACTATGACAGGATGCCCCCTGTGACAGTTTGGGGGATGGACCTTGCCCTGGTCGAGCACCCCTGGCCGAACACTAAGTCTACTTCGCCTCACAGGGCAGGAATAGGACACATAGCAGCAGCATCGCATTGGGAGCTCAGCAGCTACCCAAACACACAGCTTCGCTTGCCCTCTCTTCCACGTGGGGTGCTCGTAGCTGCCCCAGAAGAGAGCCAAACTGTGTGTGGGGGGGTCCCCTTGGCTCCCAGAAGCTACCACACTTGCAGTATTCTTGCAGATATTTTGCACCCCTCTAGACGCAGAGGCCCAGGCTTGCATCCCCACAGCTTCCCCAACCCAACTCAAGTTCCACACAAGCCAAAGGCTAAGCCCCCTATTCCCTGTTTTCCTTTACTCTTTCCAAGGACACAGCAGTGGAAGGCCAGATCCCGTGTTAACCCTCTACTCACAAGAAGACAAATCATTGCATTATTTGGGGTTGTATGAATATATACTCCTTCCAAAAAAAATTGAAGAAACATTTTAAGACTTGACCGAATGAAAATACATTGGAGATCTTCTGAATTATTAAAGCCGGAAACTGTGAGAGGCGGACAGGAGCTGTGAGATTTTTAGTTTCTATTTTATGTGCTATTACCTTATTTGA
Source organism: Ursus arctos (assembly GCF_023065955.2). Lineage (NCBI taxonomy): Eukaryota > Metazoa > Chordata > Mammalia > Carnivora > Ursidae > Ursus > Ursus arctos. The sequence continues at coordinate 52,031,874 of NW_026622808.1, read as the reverse complement.
AATTTTTTGAACTGTGTACTTTTATAGACAAAAGTTACGGTAACAAAACTGGCTTTCTTAAAAATAAAATTGTCATTTTTTTATTAAGGTAAAATTGGTATATAAATTATGTAAGTTTATATAATTATATAAATTACATAAGTTTCAGTAATATATAATGTACGACATTGCAGTTTGACATCTGTCTGAAGTACAAACTGATCAGTTGCCCCCCTTCCACTCATTCTGCCTACCCCAAACCTCCTTCCCACATGAGACCAGTGCTTTTTATGTGACATGACCAGGGTTTTCCTCGTGTATCCTCCTTCATATTTCTTTCTTTAGCAAAAGCGACTCTGTTTTGAGAGAAATCACAAACGGTACCTGAGTTTTGTATCAGTGCTATTTTCTCTATAAAAGTGCTGCAAATGGATCAGAATCATGCCTTGTGGAAAGTGCTATAGGTCCTAACTTGATTACTTCTAGAATCTGCTGTTTGGAATTCTGGGCTTTTGGAAATGTTGGATTGAGTTGATTCTAAAATAAACCATCAAGTTGGGACTGAATGGTTAGCTGCTGGGCTCTCCTTGTGCCTCTAAAGATGCGTCTTCTGTGTACTTTCTCCTGTCTCTGTGGCTATTAGACACCTATTAACTTTGTCACACAGTATGTGTAGAGCTAGGGGGCGCCTGGGGGGCTCAGTCTGTGTAGCGTCTGCCTTCAGCTCAGGGCATGACCCCAGGGTCCCCGGATCAAGCCCCACGTCAGGCTCCCCTGCTCCGCGGGTAGCCCGCTTCTCCCTCTCCTCCCTGCTTGTGCTCTTTCTCGCACTACCTCTGTTGCTCTCTGTCTCTCTCAAATACATAAATAAATAAAACCTTTTAAAAAATATATATGTAGAGCTAGAAGTGAAGGGGCCAGTGGAGAGATTGCCAAGTATCCATTAAGTGCAAAACACCAGAAATGGTCTTCTTTGTCATCAGGAGCTCGCAGACGGAAGGGGAGGAGGAAGACGTCTTTGAGTGGGCGCGGATAAAAAAGGCTTGGCAGGCGGAGAAGCACAGACCAGATCTTGGAAAAGGGGAGTGGGCTTGAGAAGAATGAGAAAAGGGCATGCAGGGATAAAGAGCCCTGCAGGACAGTGTAATCATGATGTGAAGGTTGTCGGGGCCGGTCTGGGCTGAGGCCGATACTGCCTTGGCACCCTCAATAAGAAAAAGGATAATTTGCAGTATTTTTTGAAAGATTCACAGGAACAGGTGACCTTGTGAGCGCATTGCCAGGGCGCTACCTAGGCCCCGGAGGGAACCGTACCCGGGAAGGCCCTCTGCGTTTTGGGCTTCCCAGCAAGTCCATCTCTGTGAGTTTGGTGGCGTGAGTCACTTTGGGCCTGCTCAGTGCCGGGCAGGGGTGTGTGGAATGAGGAGAAGCCACCGGACCTGGGAAGGCCACCTCCCGGCCTTCAGGCAGAGCACGTCCTGGGGGAGGGGGGAGCACTGGCAGGAGATAGGCTTTTAACAAGTATTTGCTTAAGTGTCTCCTGTGTCCCAGGCTAAGTGCTATGTGTTCACAAATAAGATGTCCTTTCTTCAAAGAGCTTGGAGCTGGGGGAATGGCGGTGTTTGAGAAAAGAGCAAAATCTGGAAGGAAGCGGGACTGGGTTTGGTTATGACAGATTCCCGTTTAGCTGGGCGACCGCAGTCAGCCGTGTTACTTCACCTCAAGAGGAAGCCGCTTAGCTTGTGGCAAAACCAGGCGAAAATCTGGCATTCACGTTTGGTGTGACGTTCACAGGCCAGGCCTTCGGGAGCCTGGGCAAGGCGGGCCGCCGCTGTCGTTTTTCTCTGCTCCTGTTTTCAAGGCACTAAGGACGCGCGTGACAGGCCAGAGAGCGCCCATGGTGTCTGGATGCACATGTCACAGGACCGCCAGCACCTTCTTGACTGAGGGCGCTTTTTCAGAGCTCTAACCATCCTACCGGTTATCTGTCTTCCGTCATGAAAATTCACGCTCCGTGATGGGCCCAGGCCTTTCCTGTTTTGTTCACCGCGGCTGACATGTCGGTGACGGCAAATACCTGCTGAAGGAGCGAATAAGGGAAACGTGCTTGGTGGCGTCCGCGTGTCACGGTCGTGATAGTTACAGTTCACTTAGTTCAGGCTCCTTTACCTTGACGATCGCTGCCTCTGTTCGTTCTTCTCAACATCAGCACTGTTGGCACTTCGGACCAGAGAGCCCTTGTTGTTGGGGGGCCGTCCTGTGCCTTGGAGGCCGTCTAGCTGCACCCCTGGCCTCCACCCACTACTCAACACCCCTTCCCCCAAGTTGTGACAAACAAAATTGTCTCTGGATACTGCCAGCCATCCCCTTGGGGGCAGAGTCCCCCCAGCTGAGGACCACTGGCCCATGTGGTAGTATAGGAGTGATGAAATGAACCTCTCAAACTCTCAGGGCTAGAGAAGATCCCAGAGGTCAGGGGTTAGAACGTCTCATGCTGTCCGCTTGTAATGGTCCGAGCCAGTGCGGCTGGACCCATCTCCTCTGACGTATTCTCAGCGCCAACGAACGAGCTAGCCCTCCGTGTGCCCTTTGACGCACACAGTGACAGAACCATTCTGAGCACAAGCGTGCGTGGAGCTGACGGCCGTGGCACATGCGGGCAGGCACTGTCGTGACAGCCCTGAACATCAGGCCCTTGCAAAAGGCAGAGGAACCCGGGGTGACTCTGCCTGTTCGCCACCTGCCCATCAATGCCCACCTGTTGCTTCCCTCTCTTCCTTTTGTATTTATTGATCTCAATCATTTCCCTGGCCCTTCCAGAACCATTTTGGAAATGGAAGGCAGGAAAGAAGAAAGAGGAAGAGAAGAAAAAGGAAAAAGGAGGTAAGAAGCACATGAGCATGGTACCCCCCCAAAGATACTGCCCAGCATAGTGAGCCCTGACCACTGTTTGGACTTCCATACAGTTGGGTCTGTCCTATTAGTTCAACCCCAAAATAAGGTTAGAATGGTTCTGTCACTGTCTGCAGGGGAAAAAAAATTTTATGTACAGAAAAATTATTTAGAAGGCATCAGGAAGAAGCATCTCAGACTTTCTCATTAGGACAGATCATTGGTATGGGGCGGCCTCTTTTGGTGGCATAGAATAGGAAATAGACTAGAATGATAGCGAACAAAGCATCTGAGAAACAAGATGCATTTTTCTGCCCTGTATAAGCTGTGGAAGGATCCCTGAAGCTTCCGTCTCTCACATGACCCTGGACCAGAGTAATTGGCCATCCCCTTTCATTGGTTATCAGTCATCTCCAGGCCTGGGGTTAAACTTTCTCCCTATAACTTGCCAAGGAGGCAGATTCTCAAGAGGGCACCATTCCCAGGGGAGAGAGAATGAATTTTGTTCTTGCCTCTGGAAACGTATACATACTTTGAGGGACTCCGCTGCCCCTTGAGACAGAGGGCCACCATGCCAGTTGCTGGTTGACCCTCCTGGACTCAGCTTCATTGATGGCACGGGCAAGACTCAGAAATACCACTTGGATGACTCTTGGAATGAAGCCGACCTTTCTCTGCTGGCTCTCCCTAGGCCAGGTTTAGTTTGTTCCTTTTCTGCCACTCAAGCTTGCCTCCTTCCCTAATTTCCTTTTTGTTCCCTCCCTACCCACACTCCCCAGAATTTGACCCCTCCTACCATCTGTGTGCAAACACGTGAGTTTACATATTGCTCAGTGTCAGTGACTTCATATTTACTCGTTATATCAGTGTGGTCATACCCTTCGTGTCGTGCCCTCCTCAAGGAGCTTCGTTAGTAGGATGCTGTAAAAAGAATTAAAAAGAAGAAGTAAAAGGCAGTATAGCTTGGTGCTTAAAAGCTGGTGCTCTCTGGTCCTGCTGCCAGCGCAGCTTCAAGTTCTCGGTCTGTGAGCCTGGGCGAGTTGCTGATCTCTCTGTCTCAATCTCTCACCTGTGAAATGGGTATAATGAAAGCATTTGCCATCTTCACAGGGTGGTTATAGGATGGAAAAGGATAAATACATAAAGTGCCGAGCGTATTGCTTGATGGAGAGTTAACACTATAACACTAGATGTTCTTATTCAAAGGGATTTCTCAAGAATAGTATTTTGTTTTTGTTTTTTAACGTTTCCCGCTCTGACTCCGTTTTCCTCTTTTATCTTAGGTTCCATTTTTTGGGCGGAGAATGCATCACACGTGTCCATGTATGCCGGGCTTAGCCTGTTTACGGACTTCATTTAATCGATTTATTTGTTTAGCCCGAAAGTAATCACTTGAGAGTAGGAACTTTAAATGTGAGCAGCCACATGATGTCTGTAAAGTCTGTTTACTTGTGATTGTGCCAAACAAATAATATGCCAGAAAGAAACGCTGTTGCTTCCTCAACTCTCCAAGTAACATTTCTATCTTTGATGTTTAAATGACTTTTTTTTTTCCCAACTGAGAGAGGATTTTGATTTTGGATTTGAATGTAAAATTCAGGGCATTATGGAACCGGTTCCATTTTCCTGTTTATGTTTTGGTTTGGCTTGGCTCTTTTAATGCCAATAATTCACCCATTTTCACAGAAATGAGAATAAGAATTTGATATTTCGTCACAGAAACTTTTTTTTTCTTAAGCCCCCTCCCCCCAGCCCTGTACACACACACACACACACACACACACACACACACTCACACACACACACACCCCCTCAGGTCTCTTTTCTCTCCTCAAAAAATTTTAAGGCTCTCACTTAATTTTTCGCCATTTCCCTCACCAGCCCTCTAGCATTTTAAAGTGGGGAACAGGGTTGTTCTATATCCTCTAATTTGCTGGCAGAATCACTGTTGAGGCTTTTTGCCTGATACTTAAACAGTGAAGGATGTGTAGCTGACTAGACACTCCAGACTTCCTCTAGACAGAGTAGAGGTTGGGGTGCTTCCAAACTTTCATGGAACCTGTCCATGCGACAGGACTTCAGGTCCACTGTGTGACAGGTGTGAGTGAGTCCAGAGGGAACAGAAGGTCAATTTAGTCCATATTTCTAGATTTGGGTTGGTTTAAAAAAAAAAGAAAAAAGAAAAACACTTCTCCAATTCATTACATCTATTTCTCTTTCTTTTTATGAAGTTTATTTTTTTTTTAAGTCTCACAGAGATGTTCCAGAAAATGTCACTTGAAGAGGAAGTATTGATTTTAATCTGGCATAACCCTCATTACCATTTAAAACTCGGTATTAAGTTGTAACTTAAACTTCATTTGTAACCAGAAGTTCTCTTATAATGGATTACCTGACATCGTGCCATGTGTACCTATCTCAATATTGCTGTGTAAAAATTCTGTATCAGAATAATGACAGTATTGTATATCATTTGATTTATTTTAATATTATATCCTTATTTTTGTCACAGTTGTTGTCAGTTTTTATTACAAGCAGATTTCTATTAGCTCCCATTCTAAAATGGGCAAAGACCCCAACATTGGTCAGATAGCACTCACCAGATGTGCTTGTGTTCACTTTACACACAGGAAAGTTCTGTTTGCATGAATTTTAAGGCCGTACCAAAAAACCAAATAATGTGTAAATCAGTGAGGTTTTGGAACACGAAGGAAGATTGTGACGTGCAAAACTGTCTGTAATCAGGAATGGACTCCTGGGATGTCACTGTATTGATTCCACAGATCGTGATCCCGTGTTTATCACGAGTGGGTAGGCAGACGGCTAGATCCTAGCTGAACGGTGATGAAAAACCTCGAAAAACCCCACCAAGTGTTGTAAATGGAATCAGCGTCGCAAATAAACAACTTATGAAATGTGTCTGACTAAACTTGACCATGCCAACCCACTAACCGTTTCAAAAAGAAAGAAAGAAAAATTTGTCCATTTTGTAGTTATTTATTCAGCCAAGGCTTACAGTTGCACGTTGTATGTCACTTTACCCTAGGGGCTAACGTGTCCCGTAAATATATGGGATTTTGCTGTACTCATTACCATACCCGGGCATAGAAGTATTATTTTTGGTTCAATTTAGTTTGTGTGCAAGAAGCATTCCTCAGTGAGTCTGTTGGAAAAAACATAGACTTCAGCAAGTGGAATTATGGGTAACGAAATGCACCTCAACGCAGTTTTGCTAAATGTCGCTTTCATATCATGGTTGAGACACCCTTTTCCAGGAGTCGTAAACACTTGATTGGGTCAATCATCCATTTTCCCCCAAGTTAAAAAACAGCTAGCAAACTTTTATAAAATTTTAGTTTTACATATACCAACTTGATTTAAAAAAAAAAGACTACAAAGAGGTAGACCGTAGTTCATAGGCAAGAGAAGGAAGTAAATTGTGTGTGGGACACTCAGAACTGTGTCTTCTGACCTGCTCACTGCCGTTCAAAGAAAACCAGAACTTTATCATTTGGTACCTCTCCACTGGGTTATTATTTTTATTGGGGAATAACTCCTTTCTTTTTAGTGTGCAGCCTTATTTGGTTAGTATTTTTTTTTTTTTTTAGCTTGTCTCCAAAGTTAGCATCTTTCAAATAATTGTTTCAAAAGACTTGTAATCGTGTTCCATGGAGATTCTTTAAGATAATTGCATGCAGATCACACAAAGTCTTGCACTATAAAGACTGTGGACTGTTTCTTCCCATCCCCAGCATGCTCTCTCACTGAAGTTGGCCAGGCTTCATAGGCCGGAATGCCTGCAAGGTAACGCGAAGTGAGAATTTACACAGGAAGAAGTTCAAGTCAGCGATCTACTTTGGTGTAAATATGGTGGGTGGATTCTATCCATCCTAAGATAGAAATAGACCTTACGCCAGCACCTACTGGCCAGACTCAAGTGGACCTTTGGATTCCTTTGCAAATATTGACTTTGATGAAAACTATCATTTCTGACTTCAACCTCTTTTTTTTTTTCTTTTAAGCATCGCGCTTTTTTTTTTTTAAACCGTGGAAAAGGTTGTGCCAAAACTATTTCCTTACAAACCCTCTTATCTGACTGAAGACCTTTACCCTTCCCAGCGTTTCAGTGTTGTTCTGTGGTCGGCGCCCTGCACAGTCAGTCCAGGGACAGATCACACACGTAAGCCAATTTTCTTCTTCATTGGTTTTAATATCAGAAATTTCACTCCACGCAGAATTTCCTAACTTCAACTTTGGAGAAGATTTAAGTTGGGGACCATTTTAATTTTAAAAACAGCACATTTTCTTGGTAGTGAGGATCCCTGTTTAAAAATTCACTGACAGCTTTTTCTGATGTTTTAACACGTGCCCGTGTATTTCAGGTAATATCCTCAGAATTAATATTTCTTTGGTTCTTCCACATCTTGCCCCTGGTTTGTTAATGGTCAGTGATCCCTTCTGCACAAAGGAGAACTGTATTTCTTCAAGTATCTTTAACTATGCAATCCTTAGGTAAATGTATTACTTCCCCACCCCCCACCCCCCACCCCAAATCAGGGCAGTTTCAGAGCACACATCTCCCAAAACTAGAGGTGCCATTAATATGCTGTTCTTGAAGTACTACTCCTGTTTTTTCCATCATCCATCGCCCTCGGAAATTCTGGTGTAGCTCGTCTGGGGTGAGGCCGGGGTGTTGGATTTTTTTTTTTTTTTTTTTTTTTTTTTGGTAGCTATTTACTTGATTCTAAGGTGCACCCATGGTTGAGAGCCACTGAGAAAGAATAAAGAAATATGCTTCTATAGGAAAGCTGCTGCTTCCCTGGGACACCCCTTGGGGAGACACCTTTCTAGTTAGATTAGAAGTGGGGAGAGGAGCTAAATGTCTGCCTTTTCTTGCCACCCTCAGAAGTTCTATGATCCTAGGCATAAATGAATCTGTTCTTTGTTTTATTCCCCCCCCCCCGCCACGACTTCTAGAAGGGTGGTCACAGAAGGGTCCCGTGTGAGAATTTTAGCTGCAGTTCCGTAGCTCATTTGAGTCTATTCAAAGTTCCTTGGAATTCGATTAGGGAAGCAGGCCTGGATGCAGTCAGAGCTGGCCCCCAGGCTCTCACACTCGTCCTGAGGCAGGGCGTGGAGCCATGGCTCTCTCCCTACAGGCCAACCCTCCCAGGCGACAGCTTTCCGAACTGCCCCCTCTGCCAGTCCCGCTTTCCCACATACCACCTCCCACATACATTCCGTTTTACCGGGCCCATAAATCATCAAAAGGCTCTAGGAAGTCCACTGTTGCAGCAAATTATAACTGAATAACTCACGCTAGTAAGCGTTTGAATAAAACCTGGATGTGCCACAAGAGAGTAAAAGCCAGAAAGTGGAAAAGCACAGTGTGAGCATGATTTCTGACGATAGAAGGCGCGGTCTAATCCATACCGTCTACATAGACAGCATCCACCCTCGTGTCTACGGCGGATTCATCCTTCCGAAGGCGCCTGGGGCCCCTACTCGTGAGTTGTGCCAGCCAGGCAAAAGCAGGGCCTGCCCCCGGCATGGCAGCTGTGGGGGTGTTTCCAGGCATTCACTCCCTTTAGTGGAGGATTTCTCAACAGCGACACCACGAACATTCTGGGCCAGGCCATTTTTCGTTGTGAGGGACGGTCCCGTGTTTTCTAGGCAGTCGAGCAGCACCCTGTCCCCTCCCCACTCGATGCCAGTAGATCCCCTGAGCTGTCACACCCAAAAAAACGTCTCTAGACGTTACCAAGTGAATGGGTAGGGGTAGATTGTCCCCCTGCGAGAGCCACTGGTTTAGTCTGAAGATATTTTCCGTCTGCCTGTATAAATTCTGTTTCAGGATCTAACAAAATTTGAGATGACAGGATTAAAAGTAAAACCTGCAAACCGGGCTCTACAAAATCGGTATTCTGGAAATAAGGTAAATAAGAAACTACCATTTGTATTCAAAGTTGTCAAAAGGTAAACATTGGGTCCATCTTAAGAGCCGACCCAGGAACTATCAGTCGTACGTCAGCTCTGTAGTTTACTGTTTCAAGGAAGCCATTTTTTATAAGCCACCTTCTGAAAGCTGAAGGCAAAGGGCTCAGATAAAATAACCTCGGTTGGAAGTGAAAGATCTCACATCTTTAGAGTGCACTGCGGAGCACATTTCCCCATTGTTGAAATCCAGATTTTCACCAGCTCGATTAAAATGTGATATAATTTATGAAAAACATTTTTGTTGCAGAAACTCAAAAGCTTTACAAGAAAAAGTTGGAGGAGATGGTGTTTTTGTATTAAGTTAGATCTGAATAGCTGCTGAGAAGCTTCACAAATTGAATTTTCTCAGCGCGCCTGGGAATGGACCTGTTCCCCATCGGCAGGGCTGAGGCTGGTCTGAGTGTATGTGGCTCATCCGAGCAAAGCAAGAACTTTTTATGATGGACATTTTTAAACATAAAAGTAAACAAAATTGTAGAAGACAGCCTCATATATTCATCTCCAGTATCTTATCCACGGTTCCCATCTCAATGCTAGCTCTACTCTACCGCCCCTTCCGCCAGGGCCTCCGACTCTCCTGTACTGTCTTGAAGCACATAAGTTTGGTTCCTGTTAGATAAAGACAGCCACGGTCTTGTATGTTACCAAGGATAGCAATCCTTTTTCTTTTCATGACCCCTTTCTGCTTGGATCTTGCTAAGGTTCTTTCGCTGACCAGCCTGTGCCCCGAAATATTTACTCTTGAGATGCATTTTTGAAATCCCCAGTTGGAGTTCAAAATGGAGGAGCAAAATATTTCAGGGCCAGTAATGTGAATATGTGAAAGAATATTTGCTCCTGTATAAAATTTTAAAAGAAAATACTTGCTGCTCAAAGTAAAAGATTCACAGAAGAATGTTGTGAACTATGGTGTTGTGATTGGGTTCTGGGGAGTCGAATGTTGTCTGCAACCAATAGTTGGTTGGACAGCAAATGTTCTCTGTTAATTTTCCTGGATTTGGTTAGGAGGGGGGAAATCCTTGAATGGAAGATTTGGCTGGCGGACTCTGTCTCTCTGTCTTCCATAATTCAGTCCTTCATTCTCACGGTCTCTCTCTCTTCTTTCTTTTCCTCCTTCCCTTCCTTCCTTTCTCTCTTTCTCTTTCTTTTTCTCTTTCTCTGTCTCTCTCTCTCCCCCACTCTTCTCTTCTTCCTCCTCATCCCCAAAAGTTTTAGCTAGGCACATGGCCACTCATCTAGACATCTAGAGATTCATTTACCAGTAGCCCTTGGCCAGGTGTAACCATATGACTGAGTTTAGCAATGGAATGTGAGCAGAAGTCCTCTGCCTCACTTTCTTAAAAGAATATTGCCTTCCACTTCCTCCCCAATAGGGAAATGCAACAATGAATCTGACTACTTTGGGCCCAAAGAGTGGAAGGCATTTGGGGAAGAGAGTAGAGCTGGCCCACTAGCCGGGTCACTGGATGATGTCCTGAAACAGTCATCCAGAGCCCCAGAGGCACAATTCAGCCACTCTCATTTTGGGTCTCTGTAAAACACCTCTGCCCTAACCAATATGAATAGAGTCATTCTTTTTAAAAATGCATTGTTCTGTTGTACTTTATACTTGATTCTGTGATCTTAAAAACATTGTTCCTGTGTTTTCCTTTAGTGACTGTCCTGCAGAGAGTGGGATAAAGCCCCTACCCAAAACCGATTTGATGGCACACACCTGAAGGATATGGCAAGATTTATTACTCATATCATGGGATTTTCTGGCAAGAGTAGAGCAGGTCCAAGTCAGTCCAGGTGGCAATAGGCAGGCCATTTGGTTGGTTTTAGCTTTTATTGTGGCCAAGAGGCAGGGCCAACATGAGAATTCCTACCTGCTGGGCTGGCTAGTCTAGCTGCGGGGCAAAAAATAAAGGGGAATGTGAGGCTTGAGAGTGGTCAGTGTTCAAACATCCAAACTGGGGTTTTCCTCTTCATCACAGTCCTGAAATAATATCTTAATGAGAACATGATAACCAAATGGAGGAGGAATTCCCAAATCAGAAATGGTTAAAGTTACTTAGATACTTTGGTCATGAGAATATTAATATTCCAAACCCAAGAAAACATGTAAATCCATTTCCTGCTGTCGCTGTTTTAAACTCAAATATGTTGTCTATTCATGGATTAAGAAATTTTGGAGACAGGGAATGTCACTGAGGTCCATTACAACTATAAATTTTCTTAGGATGTTTAAGTGAATTTTAATCTCACCAAGAGGTGCAAGGTAAAAACTTTAAATGACAAACTTTCAGTGAACAAAGCTGTTTTTTCAAGTAGCAAAAAGTAAAGTAATATGCCATTAGTGGAAGACTAATTATGCCTTTGTATAATTGTGTTCCTTTCAATAGAGGCAGGTTATTAAATATATATCTAATGGTGTTTAATTCTAATATCTTTATAAAACTTATAAGGTAACTTAGAAATTAAAAAAAATCTTTTGTCAGACCACATGTCACCATACTCATAAAGGATTAGAACAATTATGCAAATCAAATTCTAGAAATAGCTCTGGGTATCCCATAATTCCTCAAGATAGATATGCTAATTAAATGGCTCGTGACTGGGGGTTGAAAGAATTACACACTGTACAGTTTCACTCTTGATGTCACTTTGCCGAATGAATACCTGTGACAGGGGTTCCTCCCAGCTCCTCTCCTTCTTCCTCTCCTACCAAGCACACTGCCATGCAAATTGGTCAGTGCTCAGGAAACACATGGGGGAACTATATGGAGAAATAAAAGGGGAAAAAAATAAATACGTTATGTGAAAAAGATAAGGAAAATTTTTGCTTCATGCATTTTTCATTTCATGATCTCTAGAGAATATTCTAATAAGGCATGCATTAAGTCAGCATTGAAACTTTAATAATTTTTCAAAGCCTTTTGAAACTGCAGCACATCTGTATTTCCAGAAAATGCAACCATTTATTGCACTCTCCAGATTCCAACCCAGGTCCTAACCGAAAAACAGTGTGTGCTTCTCATAGCCTGGCAGAAAATAAGCTTTCCCATCCTAGAAAGCTACACAGACTGGCATAATTCAGGTAATAGAAATGAATCAGGGAAATTTTAAAACATACACTTAACCAACAGTTTACATGTTCTCTACCTAGTGTAGACTGGCCACTTAAATCTTAATTTATAAATGACTAAATTATTCCTCCTAGAAGCCAAATAATAATAGCTTTAATGTACCTGTCTCCCTAATGTAAGAGAATTGCATTTATGCCTTGACATTGCAACTTAAAATAGTTTTGCTTGTTTTCACTGTAATTTGAAGTGACTTCAAGACTTGGGACTTGTAGATATACATTTGAGGCTGTTTCCTAATCTGACATGACTGCAACCAGGACACAGAGTGAGTTAAATACCTACTAAGTCTCTCTCCCTCACTTTTCCTTTACCAAAAGCACAAAATAACCCTTTCTGGTAGGGCAAACCTGCTTCTCGTTCTTCTTTGGGGGGGTAAGTAGAATGGTCTTCTTAAAGACTACCTGTTTGATTTCTATTAAGTTCTGACTCTTCTAATCAATATTATGTCTTTGCTGGCTCTCCTTGAGGCAAGATTTTGTGTAACGAACTTCGTCCATTAAAATGACCACATTCTTTACTGGCACTTGAATATTCAGAGAGAAGTGGAACAGAAAATGCTGAGGAGAGATTTAGGTAGTTTTTTTTTACTTAGAGGGATTTCCTTTAATTTTTTATTTTTTAAAAGATTTTATTTATTTATTTGAGACACACAGAGAGAGAGCACAAGCAAGGAGGAAGATCAGAGGGAGTGGGAGAGGGAGAAGCAAACTCCCCGCTGAGCAGGGAGCCTGGCTTGGGGCTCAATTCCAGGACCAGGGCTTGATCCCAGGACCCTGAGATCTTGACCTGAGCTGAAGGCAGACACTTAACGAGGCAAGTGCTTAACCGACTGAGCCACCCAGGCGCCCCTAGAGGGATTTATTTTAAAAATGGACACCAGAGTGGGGAGGATGTGGGACTCAGAAGGTAACTTAAGAACCTGGGCGGAGGGGAAGATGGAAACTGGACAATTTTTGCTTCAGTCTTCTGTTTTTTCCTGCTTTCCTCACTTGGGTAACCAGAGATAGAATGTCTATGGCCTGTCTCAGACAATTGATCATGATGTCTGAGCTCCTTATTATCCCCAAGCTCTCTATCTAGATCGCGCTTTTGGCATATATTATGTTCTGACTTGATTTGTGGTTTGGGGCACGTTTGCCAGGCTTCTCCACTTGGCGTGCTAACTCATTAGCAAGAGAACTGGACCTTCCGTACACCCTGTGTCCTCCTGCACTGCCCACCACAGAAACTGGCTTCTTACTAGCTTACGATACCTATTGATTATTGAAGATGGATTCGTTCAAGTGCTTTTCCATTTTCTTGTAACTAGATTTATGAAATCAAAATCTAAAACACACACTGATCAAAGCCAGCCTAGTAATAAGTATCTTTTTAATCTTCCAGATTTATCGAATTCTAAGAAATCAAGTCAAATCTACTTTTTCCGGAGGCAGGTTAATTTAACAGTTAACAGCAGGCTGAATGACCTCATAGTTGGAAAGAGTGAATTAAATAAGTCTAATTTTTTTCTAACTTTGTAAATACAGCTCCAGGATATCTAGCATACCTGTCAAAGGAGTGGAGGGAATTGAATATTTTAAGTATTGGTGCAGTTAATTGTTACTTCAGAAAGCAACAATGTTAGCACCTGAAGCATAGTAGCTTCTATTTCAAGACCAGAGGTCTACAGACATGAGGGTGCCTGTTTGGTAAAGCACTCAACAGTGGTAAAATAGATGCCTGCTCTTTTTATCTTTCTGGTCTGCTACCTTCACTGTGTTGACAGTATCTTTTCTCATGGTTGCAGGATGGCTGCTGTGGCTCCAAGCATCTAATCCTCACCAAAAGCATCCCAAAAGAAAGGAAGTGGTGGGGATGGGGGAAAACAAGAGAGCTCTATTCATGGTCTGGGTTGGACCCCAAAAGTCTTGCCAAAGTTGGACAAAAGGCATAAAGAACCCCTTGGACTCAGATCAAGTTTGCTTTAACTTCCATTTACTCCAGAATCAGCTAAATAATAGCGCAAGAGTGGTCTAGAATGTGGGTGGGTAGAAAAGGTTTCCCATTACCTCCTTTACCCCTCATGGGGGGGATCCTGAAACTCAGCGGTCTTGGCAGGTGACAAAGAATGACACATCTGCTAGAGAATGGTATTTTGCATCCGCTACATTTTATAACGTCAGCCACCTCGGTGCGAAGACAACTTGAAATGCCAGTAAGACAATATGTTTGGTACTCAACCCACCATGACACTTGGATCTGATGTGTGGGTTTGGAGACTTGAAACTTTTGCAGGGTCTGCCCTAGAATGATCTCCTCCTCTCTGTGGAGGCTAGTTCACCCCTTATGTCTAGGAATTCACCCCTTACATCTGAAGGCTTAGTAGCAATTGAGTTGGCAACGAGGGAGTGAGGACTTTGGACACAAGGAACAATACATGTAAAGCCATGTTGGTATGACACAGTACGATCTGTTCAGGGCACTGGCACTGATGAAGTGGCTGGAAGACAGGGCTTGGGAAAGGAATGGGAAAAGGTGAGACCTAAGGAGGCTGGGAGCCATGGGCACGCAGGAGGATTCATGCAGGTAAACACAGTGTGCCAGGACAGCCCAGAGGAGGGGTGGCTGGGCCAAGAAGGGCAGCAGAAATCTTAGATCTGGGGCCAACACAAACGTGATGGTCAGCCAGGACCCAGGGGTGTGGATGTACAGGCCAGCTATAAATATTGTGAATATTGCCTCTACTCTGGAGGGGTTGGTGAAGGATTCCTGGACAGAGTTGGGGACATGGGCTTTCTAAGGAGAGCTTATACAAAGGTCATCAGAAAAGGAAGAGATGGAAATGCACAGAGAGGATGAGGCCAGGGGCATGGAGGGGCCAGACGATGAAAGGCCTTCTGTGGCAGGCAAAGAAGTTTGCACGCCATTCTGTCGTCCTTAGAAAGACCAGAAAGGGTAGACCTGATCCTGCCCATCCAATCATCTCCCTGCAAAAGGAACCCCTAACTCAGCCCTAGGACCGAGGATCCTTTTATCTCTTAGCAGGCAGGCATTTGAGAAGGTAGGGGGTGGTGGTGAGACCAAAGCCTTGGCAAAACTAATTGTGTCATGTTTTATTTCTCTTAAAAAGAGAGAGAAAGAAAGGAAAGGGAGGGAGGGGAGGATGGAGAAAGGATAAAAGAGAAGAGGAACAAAGGAAGAAAGAAAAGAAAAAGAGTCAAGGAAAGAAAAGGGCAGTGGAAACCAATATGGCAAAACTGACAAGATTTGTCAAGGCTGGATAATGGATATAGGGGTTATTGTCATTATGGTTATTGATTTGTGACATGCTTTCCCACTTGAGGTATTTCATTTTCTTAAAAAGAAACAGATGGAAATGTAAATCGATAATCCTTTTTCTGCAAAGCTTTTAGACATATATCAAAAACACCTAAAAAATCTTATTTTTGACCCATAGTTCCATGCCAGCCCGTGCTGATGAAGATTTATATACAAGAAATCTATTTTCTATTGCTTCAAGTGCAGTGACAACTTGTTTACCTCACTGGGGGACAGGGGGCAGGGTGGAGATGTGCTAAATTAACTTACCAAATAAGCAAAGGAGCTATTTTAATGGAAGTCTTCCCCAAAGACCTAGTACCTGTCCTGGTACAGTGAGTAGAGTATTCTGAAACACAACTACACTTTTTCTTGATGATGTTTTATTAATATAATTAGCAATCAAAGTACATGTTAATAGATTCATTCATCCAAAAAGCCGTTGAGGTGTGAGGGGCTTTTTGCCTCTACACACTATTCCCATAGACAGCTCGTTTCTCTGCCTCTCTTTGTTCTGCTGTTCCCTTTACAGTTGGCTGTCATTTCTCATTACTCTTCACCTGAACTCTCATTAGAAATCATCCGTCTAATCAGAATGAAACACAACAAAACCAAAACCAGATAACCGAGTTTGTAGACATGGCATCTACAGTAAATCTGTCTGAACGCAAAGGCCATTGGTCTGTCTCCAGCCAACTGGTGCACTTCTTAGAGATGTGCTTTCTTGGGTCCAACCTCAGCCCCTCCTAATAAGAATCTCTGGACTCTGCAAGCACTTCATTTAATTCTAATGAACATTAAAATTTGAGAATCACCGGCTTATCAATTCTCTTATGAAAAAAAATCCATGAACGCAAAGCCATATATACAGGGCCAACAGGTTGTTTCCACAGTCGGGCTGCTGTGTAAGACTAGATGTGTTCAGGAGTCAGATGACTCGGTCCCTGAGCCAAGCCAGGTGCTAAATATTCTGAAAATCACATGGGCTTCGTGACTGCTATTTATTTTTTTTAACTTGGATCACTAGGGTGGGTGGGGGGTTAGATGAGGTTTACTTCCTGGGCCTCTCTGTCTTTGGGTTTGCTAAGATTTCTGACAAGCGGCCCTTGGATAATTAGCATCTGTCTGGTCTCATGACCTGGGGAGAAATAGGGTAATATTTACTCATATTTTCCAAATATGAGACCATCTTCACAGACTGTCTTCTATAGACAAAATAATGCATTTGTCAGAGATAAATTGGCCACACCCTCTTGTTATGACTTAAGCCTCTGGAACTGAACACTTAATAGTTCATATTATGCTCAACTATAGGAAATTTCAATATTTTTACGGCACCCTTATTTAGTTTTATCAAAATGCTCACACTCATGTTTTGTATGTTCATAAAAACAAGTTATAAAACAATATATACATCTACTGTCTCTTTCCTTTAAAGAGAAGATTTGCAGATTTTTATCTTGCATTTTAAGTTAACAAGACTCCAAATGTCTTAAATATGATGATGGTCAACTAAACAGGCATGCACTAAAAGGATAATGAAACATGAATACCATATTTAGAAGTGTCTTAGAAGTCACAGCCTCAAACCACAGCAACAAAAAAACACTCCAGAATGAAAATACTGGTATATTTGTATAATGCAAAGAGAAATACAGATATAAATCCTCAAAACAGAAGGTACATTAATAAAAATGTAGCATTATAAGCAAAAAATATTATACAGTACTTGCAGAATTTAGTCTTTCCATTTAAGATTACAATGTGTCTAACAAGTATTTAACATTATGGTTGTCATTAGTAATTTAAAATATCCATCCGATGAACAGCACAGCTTAACCTAGCAAACATTGTAAGGAAATGCTTTGTCTTGTAGAAGTACAGTGTCATTATACTCCATTCATTTATACCATGAACAAAAGAACAATTTTCAAAGTGGAAATTAGTTTCGTAAGACGGAATAAAACTGGGCTTCTCAAAGCACAAGCTGCTTCCATAAACGTATTTTAATTTTTATTGGCACAAAATACCTAAGCAATTCCGATTTCATACTCTGCTTCTCAGAGCCTTCCCAATCCGTGAACCACAGTCAGTACAATAACATGCAATACTGTATTTTCTCCACACCACCACTAACCAAAACACTTTCACTCTTTCAAAAGTTACAATTTTACAGAAATGTTTCCACTCGAGATTGGTATAATACAGAGAGCAGTTGTTGCTGATGAGCATTTTCTAGTAATAGAAAGTAAGGTAGGAAACAAATCTTATTACTTGTTACTGCTTTAAAAACACTGCCTTGCCACTTTACCCTCCCATTTCTGCTCTTTGAATTCATTATCAATACCGAACAAAGTTTTCAACACTTTCAACAAACCAGGGCAGCACAACTGACCCCACGGCCGGCAATTCAGAGGGAACTGAAGGCAACTGCCCCCCTTTCTCCTGCTTCCAACAGAAGACCCTCAAGATATCAAACTTGTGAAGTCCCCCTAGGTTCCTCTACTTCACTGCAAAATGTAATGCCACTTGAGGTTGTCAAAAATAGCTTCTGTAGAAAACTGGCCATGGTCTTTAGGAAACGTTGCATGAAGAAAATTAGCCTTTATTTAAAAAAAAGAAGGAAAAGGAACACATGGGATAAAAGACGTCAGTACCAGTACAAAGACTCCAAGGCCTATTGTCAGGATGAAAATATACTTAGTAGGACAAATGCACGGAGCCGGGGTGGGGCTGGAACATCGAAACCCATCCCTCCCCCCCGAAAAAAGTAGTCTGTCTGTACAATCCAAGTGCTTATCCACTTTGAGAGTCATGTCGAAGGCAGCTTAGAAAATTAACACGGGGGCAGAAAGGGGAGAGACGACGTCACTGTCCGAGCCGAAGGGAAAGGCTGGGTGGGGCGTACGTGGCTGGAGAGCCCCTCATAAGCCAATGCCTTTCAAGTCGCAGGGGAGGGAGGCCTGGGTGGTCTGGGGGCTCTGGCAGCAGGGGAACTGGGCCCTGAAGCAGTCCCTCAGCTCCCTGTTGAAGAGGAAGCACACGACAGGGTTGATGCCAGCCTGGGCGAAGGTCAGCCACACGGAGGCCGTCAGGTAGGCCTGGGGGACGGCGCCGGGCCGCACCAAGACCCGCAGGTAACTGGCCACGACGTAGGGCCCCCAGAGCAGCAGGAAGAGCAGGGTGACGGCGTAGAACATCTTGCACAGCCTCTTCTCCGTCTTGAACTCCTCGAGCACGAGGAGGCGGCGCGCGCCGCGGCCGGGCCCCGCGGGCCGGATGCCCACCAGCGCTGGCGGCGTGGGCCCGCGGCCGAAGCCCGCCGTCCAGTTGGCGGCCGCCTGGCCGGTGGCGCCGGGGCCGTGGAAGGTCCAGTCGTGGCTGACGGCGGGCACGAGGCGCGCGGGCCGCATCTTGCGGCGGTCGTGGATGAAGAAGAGCAGGCGGAGGTAGACGAGGTGCGTGGCGCCCACCACCACGGCCAGCAGCAGCAAGAAGCCGAGCGCCCCGGGGGCGCCGTCGGGCCGCTGCTCCAGGGCGCACGGTGCGTCCTCGTCGTCGCCGCCGCCGCCGTCCAGCACGGGCGGGAAGGCCGCGGCCAGCGCCAGCGCCCAGGCGGCGCACACCAGCATGGCGGCGCACGGCCAGCCGGCCAGGCGCTCGGCGTAGAAGCGGTGGTGCGCGATGGCCAGGTAGCGGGTGACGCCCACGCCGAGCAGCAGGAAGGCGGCGTGGAAGCAGAAGAGCGCGGCCAGGAAGGCGAGCAGCTTGCAGCCCAGCGCGCCCGGCGGCGCCCCCGCCGCGGCCGCCGCACGCCGCGCCGCCAGCATGACGGCCGGGAGGCAGGCGAGCGCGCGCAGCCCGTCGGCCAGGCACAGGTCGAGCAGCAGGTAGTACGGGGCGCGGTGCAGGCTGCGCTCCCGCACGATGAGCAGCGCGAACAGCACGTTGCCCGCCAGGCTCACGCACAGCAGCAGGCTGAGCGTGGCCAGCTTGAGGCCCAGGGCGGCCGCCTCGCCGCCGCCGCCCGGCTCGCTAGCGTTCGCCATCGCGGCCTCCCCAGGCCGTGCGCTCCTCTCCGGGGCCGCTCTCGGCCTCGCCTCTTCTCCGGCCGCCCCGCCCGGGCTCCGCCGCCGCGCGGGCCCTCGGGCGAGCTCCCGGTCGGCGGGGCTCAGCCCGCGCCCGGCTGGCCCCTCCCGGGCTCTCCGAGCCGCCGCCGCGCCGCCGCCATCTCAGGAATGATGCGCGCAGGAGGCGACGGCCACTCCCTGCACCTTGGGCGCCGCGGGCTTCACTGCGGACAGGGCCGCGCCGCCGCCCGCAGCCCCCCGCATCCTCCTCCTTCTCCTCCTCCTCCTCCGCCGCCGCGCCTCTTGGCTCTGCCCCCCGCCGGGCCCGCCGCCGCTGCCGCCGCCGCCGCTGCCGCCGCCGCTGCGGAGCCCCCTCCCCTTCGCCGGAGCGCGCAGCGTGGCCGCCGCCGCCAGCCCCGCCGAGGCAGCCCGCGCCGCTCGGGCCGGGCTGGGCTGCGGGCGCCGGCGCGGCAGCCGCGGGGCCGGGAGGCGGCCGGGAGGCGGCCGGGAGGGAGGCAGGGCCCAGGACGCAAGGTGGCGACAAGTCGCGTTTGGCCCCAGGTAACGGGGGTCCGGCGGCGGCGTCCGGCGCCCGCGCTGGGGTCACGGTGGCCGTGCGCAGGGGGAGGTGGCTAGGGATGGCAGGGTCGGGAGGCCTGGGGAGGAGGGTCGGACGGCAATCTGTGGGTTGAGCCTTCTGCCCGCAAGCTAATGATTAACGGTAGTGAGCGTCACCATCGTAATCCTGTAACCGCTGATGTTCAGGTGAGCACTGATGTGGGTGGCAGTCTTCGGGGGAGCTTTCCAAGCATTATCTCCCTAAGGTTCACAGTAACTACAAAGTTGGTTCTATTCTTAACATCACTTTATACCTAAGGGAGCAGAAGCTTGGGGCTCAAGGGAGTTGAGAGCCAGTAAGTGGCCAAGCTGGGATTCAAATGTCACTGGGTCTGATTTCCAGGGCTGGACTCCTATCGACTGTGCAGCGTGCCCTGCTCCCAGCCTCACCTGTGATCCCGGTGAAGACTTATGTCAGGGAACAGAAATTCAGCATTTTCTCTCAAGTGCGCCCCATGACACCTTTCTCCCAGGGAGTCTGTTTTCTGGGTGAGCCTGAAAGGGCAGTGCCTGTTCCGATCCTGAAACACACCAGATTCTCTCAAGGCTTTGCACATGCCTTTCCCTCTGCCGGGTCCAGCTCCAGAGCAGGCTTCCCACCCTGTGGGCCATCCTTCTGACTAGTCCGCCTTGTTCTGTCACTGCCTGCTCATTTTCTTCATAGCACTTATCATTTATCGTTTCATGGTTTTATTTATTTTTTGAAAGTCTTTCCTTCAAGCCAGTCTGTAAGCCCCATGAAGGCAAGTGACCATGTCTGGCTTTTTTTTTTTTTTTCTTTTTGGTACTACTGTAGCCCAAATGCCTAGCATAGTAAAACCAGAATTGAGGAATATGTTGCTTCTCAGGTACACTCATTTTTTTTCCCTTTTACTCAGAACATTATCTATTGCTCACCTACCGTGTGCATGGCAGGCACTTTGATGGGCATTTCCAGGACAACATAAGGTCGTAGAAGGCCTTGACCATCAGGCTAAGGAGTCTAAACTTTAGTCTGTAGGCAGTGAGGTGACCCGAGGAGAGTGGCATTGGAAGAGCTGTGCTTCAGGAAGATTCTTTTGGCAGCAGTGCTAAATTAAGAGGAAGGACAGAGTTGAGCCTGGAAGTCTAGTCCAGAGCCTCAGACTTTAATGTGCACTGAAATCACTGGGATCCTTCTAAAATGCAGATTATGACTCAGTAGGTCTGGGATGGAGCCAGAGATTTTGCATTTCTGACAGGTTCCTAGGTGACATTAACGCTACTGGTCCTCACACCACACTGAGTAACAAGGACCTCGAGGACAGTTTGGACCTTTTGTAATTAAGTGATGGCCAACGACAGTCTGTCTTAGGACCCCCTAAAGGGGCCAGGGACAAATAGGTGGCTGAACACTTAGGTCTGCAAATATTTGTTGACAGAAAAGAAAAATAGATTTTGGAGGATATTTTGGGTAGAAATTGCATTTTGGTAATGGTAGCGTAAATGTGAACCTGCGTTTATTTTCCTCATGAAACAAGAAGTCCAGAGGTCAGTGGTTGCTGGCGTTGAATTATTGGCTCAAGGACCAATCTCTGAAAGCCTTTTAGCCCTTCCCTTACTATCAATAAGCTGCTAAAACTCCAGCCCTTGCTTCTGCATACCAGGCAGAAACAAAGGAAAAGAAGGGAAGTGCAAAAGTGTTCCTGCCATCTGGGAAGGCCCCCTCGAAGAGCTTTTTGGAAGTCCTCTGTTAAAACAAACACATCATTGGCTACCACTAACAGGAAGGGAGATTGGGCAATTGTTGTTGTTGTTGCTGTTTTGTTTTGGAAAGCCAGACACATAGCCAAGAATGAGATCCTACCTTGATATGGACCTTAGCACTTGGGCCCCTTCTGCCCTGAGGAAGGGATGCCTTCTTAGAACCCACACAAAGTCATCAAATCTGGTTCCTTTACGGTGATATTAACGGCACCCTCTGTTTACTGAGTATTTGCTCTGTGCCATGCACTATGCTGAATACCTGACATGCGTTACTTCATTTAGTCCTTGTAAGGGCCGTAGGTAGTAGGTGCTGTGACAGCCTTCACTTTGCAGATGAGGCGGACAGGCTAAGTAATTTGTTTAGGCTTTCCCTACACATACATGTGAGGGCTGGGGTTGGGAGGCAGAGTCTGACTCTCAGAGCCCAAAGTCATAACTTCTATCCCTATTGCCTCTTTACCGTAACTGCGAAGAAAGTTATTGAGTTTCTAGAAAGAAAAACAAACAAGAACTACTGAGGTTCATGTTCACAAAATTATAGCCCCTTCAGAGAGTGAAGGATTTTTCAAAGCCATCTAATCTGACCCTTTTATTTTATAAAGAGAGTCTCATTAATGGCTGAGTGCAAAGGAGAATCCAGGTCTTTTCACTCCTAGGTCAGGACCCTTCCCACTTAGTTGAAATAATAATATTATTTGTCCTAATGAACGCTTGACATTGGACAAGTCACCTCACCTGATGGAATGTCAAATGCTGCCATTTATAAGACAGGACAGTGGACCAACTGATTTCTGAGAGTCATCAGTGATGACGTTCAGTGCGTCTATGAGAAAATGAAAGTCAAATGGTTATATAATCCCAAATGGGGAGAGTTTATTCTTCAGAAAAGCACACAAAAGAAGGGACATTCATCTCTTATAATTTAGATTTCTGTGTGTTTTCTACTTCTCTGTATGGTTCAATATGCTTCTCTTTGGGATTTGAGTTTTGGTTTAGTCTTTTGCCCACGATCAAATAGCAGAAGCAGCAAAAGAAAATACGTAAATCATGGCTCTCACAGCATTTATATGACTGCTGCTTTCATTCTCAACATTTGTTCAGTAGATTAATACTTAAGGAAAAACTATTAACATTTTATTGCCAGAACCAACTTATTTTCCTTTTATTGTTTCTAGGAAGCATCAGACAAGAATTTAAAGTAGTTTCTTAGGCACAAACTTAAGTTGCTTCATCTCAAAGCAAAACAGCTCTATGAGATTTTTCTCTATAAGCAAAATGTCTGTATTGCCTATAACCAAATTCTTCCTTTTGCACATAGATAGAAAAGTTTGGATTTCACCCCCAAATCAATTATGTCACATCTTCTGCTAAACACACAGACAGTGTCAATGGTAGTGGAAATTCAGACAGCTTGGAGGAATTGGTTGACACATCTTGACAGATACAGTCAAAGCCATGGGTCCCATGGTCATGGGAGCCAATTTGGCTGTTATCTCTTGTCCAGCCTCAGGCCCCTGGCCAGTCATCTGACAATGAGTGCATTGAACACCAAGTTAGAGAAGGTTGGTTTGACTTAACCCCATCCTAACTCTTAGAAAACATGAGCCAGAGTCTACATCCAGTGGATGTTGTGTTATCAAAGGATAGCACTCACATTAGCTTCTCCATGTGAGGGAGTCATAACTGTAGGAATGGAAATGGACTGGCAGTTAGTGTACCTCGGTTCACATCCGAGCCCCCACATTACTAGTGAGCATCCTTAGCCAAGTCCCTTGCCTTCTTTATTTTTTATTTTTTTATTTTTTTTAAGATTTTATTTATTTATTCGACAGAGAGAGAGACAGCCAGCGAGAGAGGGAACACAAGCAGGGGGAGTGGGAGAGGAAGAAGCAGGCTCATAGCGGAAGAGCCTGACGTGGGGCTCGATCCCAGAACTCCGGGATCACGCCCTGAGCCGAAGGCAAACGCTTAACCGCTGTGCCACCCAGGCGCCCCCCCTTGCCTTCTTTAAACCCCTGAACCTCAAAGGCCTGTTGTGAGGAAGATTCCATTAAATGTGAACCATTTACAAAGAGTATAGCACATGGTGTGCACACAGGTGGTGTGTAATAAGTGATTACTACAGTTACTTTTGTTTGCTCTTATCAGACTATAAATGCCTTGGCTAACCATGGCTTGATTAACTTTTATATTTTCTGCTCCAACTTAGACCAGCAGGGTGCCCTGTCCATAGTGGGTTCTCAGTATTTGTGTGGCAGGTATGAAGGTCAGTCTGTAAAATCAAGGGCACAAGGAATATAACTGCTTCTTAGAAATGTAATTTCTGACTCTGCATTACCATGTTGCCTTGCTGGTGGGGAGAGAAAACGTAACCTTCTCAGTGCTTCTTGGGTTTCATCATGGTCCCTGCTTCTTCAGGATGTGCCATAGTTCCCAGGTAACGCCCAGACTGCACGGTACGCAGTCATTAAGGAGAGTGTGTGCGTGTGTAGGTGGGGCGTTCCGTGTGATTGGTGTTTGGTCAGTTGTTGCCATTTTGTTCCCGTCCTTACAAACCGTTCTGGTTTTGTGATTCTTAACTGCCTCATGCCAGACTTAGGGTTGAGAGTCTGAGCTGAGGTGCCTATGACATAGACGTACCCGCGCCTCCCCCTGGCAGTAGGTCTGGGAAACCAAGCGCAGCTGCCCTGTCTCTCAGAACCCCCCTCTCCTCCCTTCTGCTTCATCCCTGGAGACTCCCTCTCTACTCTGGCAGAGGGAAAAACCAGTCCTTCCTTGTTTTTCTGGGATTGGGTCAATTCCCCTAGGAATCTGTGCTTCCAGAATTTAGGTGTTTGGAAAAATAAAAGCCGGGAGGCTCCCTTGACATATACCTGTCCTAGGCAAGGAAGCCTGCCTGCTATGTACTTGAATGTTGGGAAGGAATAGGGAAAATAGGGGAAGAAAATTGTCAGTCCATATCTTGAAATATTGTTCGTGCTGCATGTGTTTGTTGAATGACTATCTTCATGTGTATACACATGGTGTATTGTAACACTGTAGTGAAAACTCTTTTAATGGTTGGTGTTCTGCACATGCAAAAGAATGAAGTTGAACCCCTGCTTTAAACCATATACAAAAATCAACTCAAAATGGATCATAGTCCTAGATGCAAGAGCTAAAACTATGAAACTCTTAGAAGAAAACATAGGAGTAAATATTCATGACTTCAGATTAGGCAGTGATTTCTTTGACATACCAGCAAAGAGATAAATGACAAAATGAAAAATAGATAAATTGGATTTTATTAAAAACTTTTAAAGTTTGTACTTCAAAGAATACCTTCAAGAAAGTGAAAAGACAACCTATAGAATTGGAGAAAATAGTTTCAGTTACGTATCTGGTGAGGGACTTGTGTACAGGATATATAAAGAACTCTTATAACTCAACAGTAAAAAGAGAAATAACCCAATTTAAAAAGTGGGCCAAGGAGTTGAGTAGGCATTTTCCCAGAAAGATACACAAATGGCCAATAAAGTCAAGGAAAAAGGCTTAACATCTTTAGTCTTGAGGAAAGTGCAAATTGAAACCATAGTGAGATACCACGTCACACCAACTAGGATGGCTCTTATCAAAAAGGCAGACAGTAACAAATGTTGGGGATGACGTGGAGAAATTGGAACCCTCCTGCAATCCTGGCGGGAATGCAACTTGATGTCAGTGTTTCGGAAGATAGCTTGGCAGTTCCTCAAAAGGTTAAAGGTAGAGTTACCATATGACCCAGTTAGACTCCTAGATCTATACTCAAGAGAAAAGAAGGAATGTCCACATAAAAATTTGTACACTGCTGTTTATAGAAGCATTTTTTCAGAAGAGCCAGGAGGAGGAAGCAATCCAAATGTCCATCAGTGGCTGAATGGATAAACAAAATATTGCAGATCCACACAATGGAATAGCCACTCATAGCAAGGTGAAGGACTGATCCCTGTGGCAATATGGATGACCTTGAAAACATTATGCTAAAAGAAAGAAACCAAATACACAAGACTACATATTATACGATTCTGTGTCTACGAAGTGCTGAATAGGCAACTCCATGTAGACAGACAGTAGGTGGGCAGTTGCCGGGGGCTGAGGGTAGAAGAGATTGGAGGGCGACCGCTAATGGGGTCCTGGGTTGTTTTGGGGGATGCTTCTAAAATCAGCAGTGATAGTTGCACAATTCTGTGAATGTCCTAAGAAAATACAGAATCGTGAAAAAGTTCATAATAAAGTCAGGTCACCTCTGTGTCCTTTGGCAGTGTCCTTATCAAAAGGTGGATGGGGGAGCACTTTGGTGGCTCAGTCAGTTACGCGTCCAACTCTTGATCTCAGCTCAAGTCTTGATCTCAGGGTTGGGAGTTCAAGCCCCACATTGGGCTCCACACTGGGTGTGGCGCCTACTTAAAAATGAATGAATGAGTGAATGAATGAATGAATGAATGGTGGATAGGGCCCTGGAAAACAATGGGAACTTCTTGTTAGTGTTTTCTGAGTGAATGTAGGCCTGTATGAATGTGAATTCATATGTCCTTTCCTGGGATTGGCCACAGAAATAAGTCATGCCTCGCCCTGTGGTCACATGTTACCTCTTTGGTCTGCTTCAGTATTTTCATGCTTTGATGCAGAAGTGAACTTAGAAGGAGGGGTTTAAATTCTTATTTAGTCGCTTTATATTGCGCTGTCTGTCCACTAGAAAACTATTCTTTTCTAGAGCCACTAATGCTCTGAGGTGTTTTGCATATACATTATGTAGTTTACTCCTACAAAACCCTGTTGCCCCCATTTTACAGAAGAGGAACCCTGAGTCTCATGTTAATTAGAACAGTTGATCGCGCAGTCTGTGGTCACACAGCACAAAGTGGCGAAGCACGGTTACAGTCGCCACTGTCTGGCCTGAAAGCCTGAATGCTTAATACATACAGGGCTGTGTTGATGCATACATAATGAAGGAAAACCTATCGATATCATATAAATATTAATCTGGAGGTTGTACCACCTGAGACAGAGTTGAAAAAAATCATTATGTTCTAGGCAGTATTTCGATCACCTGAAAATGAGCACTTGCAATATCGAAAAGAAACAAAACTCTACGCTAACATGTTATCACCATTTCAACTCTCATTTTTTAACTATTTCTGTCATAGGTTTTTTTCTAAGAGTTACAGCCACGGCTCCAAGTGAGAAAAAAGCCGCCTTTTATGTGACCCCTCTTTTCCCCCACTGTGTTTAATAGCTGTTTAAACTCCCTCTAGTGGTTAAGTCATGATGTGACCCTAAATTTTTCTCTTCAGAGATTGAATGTGACCCCCTGGACAAGGGTGCTACTGTGAATGCAGATTGTAGGGTCACACCTGCTCCTTGAATGTCCTCCTCCTGTGTATGGACTAAGGGAATGAATAGCACGTGTCAGAGCCCTGCGGCTATAATCCTCTCTCCCACCTCTGTCTTATTTACTCGAAAGTCAAATCGTGCATTGATTATTGTTACTTTCTCCTGGAGAATTACAGAGACGGTAGTTTGTAAGGTAACAGATCTGTGGGGCACATGCTTATAAAATGCTCTGAGCTGTGGAACTGAGACCCACAAGACACATCTCTAGAGATGTACCTACTGTTTCTTGATTTGCTATCTTACCTATTATGCAACAACTTTCTTGTAATGAAAAAGAAAAGTAACTACTTAAAATACCCACCCTCTGTACCCGTACACATCCCACACGTGTACAAATTCTTTCTCTCCCCCTTACCACCAGCCTTTGCACTGGGTTTTGTTTTAGATGAGGTAGAGACAGACTCTTTCTTTGGCCAGAATTATTACTGTTGTTTGGGGAGAGCATCTGCAAAAATAAGATCCAGGCTTACCGTAGAGGCAAGGCAGACAGATTTGGACAGTGAAACAAGTCACACAGAAGGTATGACTTTGGCACATTTCTTGTTTGACATTATGGTTAGACGGCTACATTTCTCTGAACCCCCACCCTGCCACTCTTATATCGCTTTCTAACCTGCATAGAGCTCACTTAATGAGTACAAGTTCAAGTCCGCTTAGCATTAGTGAAGTGTGGGATCATGAAATTCCACGTGGTATAGAGTAGTTCACAGCTGAATTACGTAATTGCATTTTGTCAATTGTACCACCTGTTTAGTTTTCCTTCAAGCAGATAACTATCTTTCCTCCCCCCGCCCTTAATGTGATATGTGCCACTTTGACCTCGGACTTTCTGGCAGGATCTTGCTGTTTCTCATCATTTGGTCGGTTGGTAGTGTTTTCATCCTTGCAGACCTCTCTCCTGGAACCTTCTTCCTCTTCTTTCTGGTCTGGATAGCTCTCTGCACAGCTGTTGCCCTCACACTTTCCATCAAAATCATGCTGGCCTCTTCACCCCCCTGCTATGTCACACCTCCCCTTTCCCGAAGCCCACATCTTTCTCTCTTGTTTTGTTCTTTCATTTCATTTTTAGGTGGTTGTATGTACATCAGGAACTTCCTGAGAAAGGCGATTTGGAGGTAACTGTTTTAAGATTTTACACATCTGAAAATGCCCTTATTTTGCCGTATTTCTGCAATAGTTCGGCTGGGAATAGAATTCTACCCAGTTGGAAATAAAGACTAATGACGTGGGGCATCTTCCCGCATGCTTATCTGCCATCCATACATCTTCTTTTCTGATAAGTCTGTTCAAATTTTTGCCTATATTTTTTTCCCTTAAATCACTTATTTTTATCGACTTGTGGAGTTCTTTATGTATTCTGGAAACAAGTTCTTTTTCAGACACATGATTCACAAGTATTTTCTCTTGGTCTGTGGCTTGTCTTTTTATTCTTCTGTGTCTTTTGATGAGCAGAAGGTTTTAATTTTCACCAAGTCCCCTGTACCATTTTGGATTATTTTATGGGTATGTTTTTGGTGGTTTTTCTAGGAAGTCCCTGCATAAACCAGAGTCACAAAGATTTTCCTATATGTTTGCTTCATGAAGTTTTATTTTTTTAAGTTTTACATTTAGTTTATGTTCTGTATTAAGCTAATTCTTGTAAATGGTGTGAGATATGGCCTGAAGTTTTTGTTTTATTTTTTGCACATGGATATCCACTTATTCCAACACTTTTTGTGGGAAGACCGTTATTGTTCACACAATTGCCTTTGCATCTTCGCCAAAGAAATCAACTGTTCATATATGTCTCTGTCTATTTCTGGACTCTCTATTCTGTTCACTTTCTCTATCTTGATGCCCATACCACACTTTATTGATTATTGTGGCTTTTTAATAAGCTTTAAAATCAGGGAGTGTTATTTTTCTAGATTTGTTCTTCTTTTTCAAATTGCTTTGACTGTCCTAAGTCATTAGCATTCATGTATGGATCTTAGAATCAAGTTATCGAATTCTACAAAAAGGCCTTTTGGGATTTTAACAGGGATTGGGTATAGATCAATTTGGGGAGAATTGACATTTTAACAATACTACAGCTTCCTGTACGTGAGCTAGGCATATCTGTCCATTTATTTAAGTCTGCTTTAATTTCTCTCAGTAATCTTCTGTAGTTAGCCCAGAGTTCTTTACATCTTTTGTCAGATGTTTCCATAAGCATTTCATATTTATCATACTACTTCAAATGGCATTTTGAAAAACTTCAGTTTCTAATTGTTCAATGCCAGTATGTAAATACATAATTTATTTTTGTATATTTATCTTGTATCCTGAAATTTTGCTAAGCTCACTGATTCTAGTAGCTTTCGTGGGTAAGTTCCATGAGGTTTTTTTACATAGATGATTGTGTTATCACCAAATAAAGACATTTTTGTTTTTTCTTTTCCAATCCAGATGCTTTTTATTTCTTTTTCTTGCCTTATTGTCCTGGTTGGAACCTGCAGTACCATGTTGAATAGAAGTGGTGAAAGTAGGCTTTATTGGTCTCTTTCCCATATCAAAGAGAAGGCGTTCTGATGTTCCCCAGTAAGTTTGATATTAGCTGTAGGTTTTTGTACATGCCTGTAGATGAGAAAGTTCCCTTCTATCCTTCTTTGCTCAGTTTTTTTTTTAAATAAAAAAAAATGATTGTCAGGTTTTGACAAATGCTTTTTCTGCATCTATTTAGATGACCACATGGATTTACTAGTATAGTTTCTTAAATGATGAGTTGTATTGATTGACTTTCAAATGTTAAGCCAACCCGTATTCCTGAGAGAAATCCCAGTTGGTCATAATGTATTATCCTTTTCATATATTCTTATGTTCTACTTGCTAAAATTTTGTTTGGAATTTTTGCATCTGTATTCACAAAGGTTATTGATACTTTACTTTTTTTTTAATTGATACTTTTCTGGTACTGGTTTGGTCTGTTTGTTTTTTTGTTTGTCTGTTTTCAGGGTGAGGCGGCTTAATAGAGTGCGTTGGGAATTATCCCTCCTTTAAAACTTTTTTTTAAGATTTATTTATTTATTTTAGTGGGGGAGGGGCAGAGGGAGAGGGAGAGAGAGTCCTAAACAGACTCTGCGCTGAATGCAGAGCCCAGTGCGAGGCTTTAGAGTGGGCCCCTCAACTGACTGCACACCCAGGTGTCACTACAATTTTCTTGAAGAGTTTTTGTGCTTGGTATTATTTTTTCCTTAAGTGTTTGGAAGAATTCACCGGTGAAACCATTTGAGCAAGTTTTCTTTGTGGGATGGTTTTTAACTACACGTTCCATTTCTTATATAGATGAATGGCAGTTTATCTGTTTCTTCAGTGAACTCTGGTAGTTTGTGTCTTTCAAGTTATTTGTCCAGCTCATCAGTGTTATCAGTTCATTGTCATAAAGTTAATAATCTTCCCTCGTTATCCTTAGAATTCCCTTGTTATCTATAGACTCTGTGTTGATATCACCTCTTTCCTGATTTTGCTAATTTTTTTTCTTCTCAGTTTTTTTCTTGAACAGTCTAAGGGTTTATCAATTTTTTTTTATCTCAAAGAAATATATTTTTGTTCCATTTATTTCTACATTTTCTACTTACTGGGCTCTACTCTGATCTTCATTATTTCCTTTCTTAACTTGAGTCCAATATGCTCTTCATTTTTAGTTTCTTAGCATGATTGAGTGATCGAGTTCATTGAGTCAAGGCCATTACTCAAGCATTTGTATTATAAATTTTCCCTTAAATCCTATAAATCCACTGCTTTAGCAGTATCCCACAAATTTGATCTATGTGTTTTCATATTCATTCACTTCAAAATACTTTATTTTTAAGATTTTATTTATTTGAGAGAGAGAGCAAGAGCGGGGGGAGGGTCAGTGGGAAAAACAGGCTCCCCACTAAGCAGGCAGCCCCACATGGGGCTCGATCCCAGGACTCTGGGGTCATGACCTGAGCCGAAGGCAGACACTTAACTGACCGAGTCACCCAGATGCCTCTCATTTCCAAATACTTTCTAATTTCTTCTTTGATGTCTTTTTTTAAACCATAGGTTATATGAAAGTATTTTTTTTAGTTTATAAATATTTGGGGATTCCCAGAGATATTGCTGTTCCTAATTTTGTGTTTAATTCCATTGTATCAGAGAACATACTTGTATGACTTCAATTCTTTTAAATTTATTGAGAGTTGTTTTATGGCCCAGAGTATGGTTTGTCTTGCTAAACATTCCATGTGCCCCTGTAAAGAATATATATTGTGTGGTTTGGGGGTAGAATATTCTGTAAATGACAGGTTAATTTGAATATTTTTGTATTCAATAAAGTTAAAATATTTTATATTCTTACTGATTTTCTGTCTACCCATTCTATCAATAACTGAGAGAGGAGTGTTAACATCTTGGACTATAAGTATGGATTCATATAGTTCTTGTGCTGTCACAGTTTTTTCTTCATGTATTTTAGACTTGTGATGTCAGGAGTAAAAATGTTTAGAATTATTATGTCATCTTGGTGAATTGACTCTTTTATATAATTAATTGACCTTCCTCATAATATTCTTTGGTCTAAATTTTCTTAGTGTGATATTAGTATAGCATTTCCAGCTTTCTTTTGATTAGAATAGTATATCTTTTCTACTCTTATTTTTTTATTTTAAAAATTATTTTATGGTAGGATATGTTCATAAAATCAAGTGAAGGATCAAGGTAACTTACAGATTGCTTACTGTCTAACCCCGGAATTTAGGGTGTGCACCTGTGTTTGCACATGTCCTCAGGTGTGTGGTTTTGAAGGAATTCTTACAATTGTTCTCTTATATATTCAATTTTTCTCATATATTCTTGGTTCATAGTAGGTGCTCAGTAAATACTTGTTAAATTGAAAGTTTTTGTATACTACCTGCAGAAAGGAAAACATTCTAATCCTTTTACTTTTCACCTATTTCTGTCTCTATATTTAAAGTATATTTCTGGGGGCGCCTGGGTGGCACAGCGGTTAAGCGTCTGCCTTTGGCTCAGGGCGTGATCCCGGAGTTCTGGGATCAAGCCCCACATCAGGCTCTTCCGCTGTGAGCCTGCTTCTTCCTCTCCCACTCCCCCTGCTTGTGTTCCCTCTCTCACTGGCTGTCTCTGTCTCTGTCGAATAAATAAATAAAAAATCTTAAAAAAAAAAAAGTATATTTCTGGTAGGGAGTATTATTGGTAGGTCTTGCTATTTTATCCAGTCTGACAATCCCTAACTTTTAATTAGGGTATTTAGACTGTTCACATTTAATGTGAATCTTAATGTGTTAGGATTAAAATCTATCATCTTGCTATTTGTTTTTTACTTGTCTTACTTGCTCTTTGTTCCCTTTTCCCAGTTTTTATACCTACTTTTGGATTAATTAGATGTTTCTTATGATTTCTCGCTTGTCTCTTTTGTTGGATTATTAGCTATAATCTTTTACTTTGTTATTTCGGTGCTTTATTTAGGGTTTATGGTGTAATCTTTGACTCACCATGGTCTATCTTCAGGTGATACTGTGCCTCTTCACATGTAGCCTACAAATGTACAAATAGTGTACTTTCATTTCTCCCAAACTTTGTGCTATGGTCACATATCTTTCTCTAATTTGTGTTTGAAACCTCATACCACCTTGTTATTATTTTTGTTTAGACAGTCCATTGTCTTTTAAAGAGACTTTAAGTGTAAGGAAAATTTTCATATATTTACCCATGTGATTACCAGTTCCAGTACTCTTCACTCCTTTCTGTAGATATAATTTCCCTCTGGTATCATTTTTCTTTTTCCTGAACAGCTTCACGTGACATTGTTCTTAGCACGGGTCTGCCGGTGATGAATACTTTCAGTTTTTGGATGTCTGTAAACATCTTTATTTTTTTTTTTCATTTTTTTTGATTTTCACTATTTTTTCCCCTTTCTTCTTGATTTGGTTTACTTTGCTCTTCTCCTTTTAGTTTATTAATATAGGAATTTATGTTATTGATGTCAGACTTTTCTTCTTTTGTAAAGCAAGCATTTCACACTGTAAAATTCCCTCTCAGCAGTCTGTTAGCTTCATCTGACGTATTTTAATTTGTTGTATTTTCATTTTCATTCAGTTGTATGTATATTTAAATTTTCTTTGAGATTTCTCTTTAGCTGATGGATTATTTATATGTATACTGTTAATTTTCACGTGTTTGGAGATTTTCCTGTTGTCTTTCTATTAGTGGTTTCTTTTAAATTTGCTGAGGTTTGTTTTATATTCAGGATGTAATCTACATTGGTGAATGTTCCAGGAGCATTTAAAAAAAAAAAATGTGTTTTCCACTAAAGTGCAGTATATGTCAGTTACCTACTGGTAGCTAAACTTTGTTGCTCATTTCTTCTGGAACCTTCTGGAATCTTTCTTTCTTGCTGATTTTCTGCCTAGTATTTCTATCAATTGCTGATAGTGGGGTGTTTAAGTTCTGAACTGTAATTGCCCATCTCCTTTCCACTCTTTCAGGGTTTGCTATGTTGTATTTTGAGGCTCTGTTTGGTGCACACATATTTGGGGTCATATGTCTTCTTGAGTTGATTTGTTCATCATCATGTAATATCTTTGTCTCTAGTAAACTTTGCTTTGAAGTCCACTTTAATGGATATTAACATAACCACTACTAACTTTTTTAGATTAATGTTTACTTAATATATCTTTTTCCATCCTTTTCCTTTCATCCTATCCATATTGTATATTTGAAGTGAGTTTTTTTTAATAGATAGCATATTATTGGATCATGAGGGGTTTTTTTGTTCTTGTCACTGTTTCTTTGTTTAATCTACTCCCCACTAAGATGGTAGATGCCTGCACTCCCATATTGGCCTTGATGACTTGGGTAGGAGATGGGGTCATAGTTGTTCTGTGGTGTTTGGCTGGTGTACAGCAATTCTTGTCTAAAAGTTTTCTTTCTTGGTAGACTGCTGCTTTCCTTGTCCTTTGGCTAGAGAGAAAGCCGATTTTTCTTGGGCTTTTTCTGCCTCTGCTCATTGGCATTTTGAGGCTGCCAGCTTGTCCAGCGCCAAGTCTGGGATATATGAGGCACAAAGAAGACCCACGGCACTCACCACCATGTTGTTCCTTGGGTGCCAAGGTTCCTAGCTGGTGTGCCACCTTCTTGCCACCTTTCACAGTTCTCTTCTGTTTAGTTTATGTGTAGTGTTCAGGACTTTTCCCTGTACCAAGTACAAGGAATTGGGAAAAGCATGTTGACTCCATCTTTCTGGAGGCAGAATTCTTTTCCATTGTTTCAGAAGAGATATTTCACTGCATCTAGAATTCTAGGTTGACATTTTTTTTCTCTCAGTACTTTGAGGAGATTGCTCCCCTAGCGTCTTACTTTTATTATTTCCTATGAAAACTCTTCTCGAATCTTTGTTTTTGTTTCTCTGTTCATAATGTGTCTTTTTTTTTTCTGGTATTGGGCAATTTGATTATGCCGTGCCTCAGTGTAATTTTCCTTATGATTTTGTGCCTGGAGTTCACAAATCTGTGGGTTTACATCTCTTAAACAGCCCATCTCCAAAAGCAGATGACTCACCCAACCTTCTGGCAAATGCTAAACTGCTGTTAATTCATAGTCCAACTCCATTGTTTACCAGATTCCATATTGTTATTTAATAGGTGT
Source organism: Ursus arctos (assembly GCF_023065955.2). Lineage (NCBI taxonomy): Eukaryota > Metazoa > Chordata > Mammalia > Carnivora > Ursidae > Ursus > Ursus arctos. Next base: position 51,997,109 of record NW_026622808.1, on the reverse strand, counting down.
ACGTGTGTTTTGTACACCAGACACACAGGCCCTTTTCCACAGTCTTCTAGTTCTAAACATTTGGGGGCATAATTTGAAAACTTCCCTGAGTCAAAGGCCCGTTTTGTTTCTTAAATGTTAGAGCGATAACTGCAGGGAGGTGAACCTTGTTCTCTAGAGGGGAGTTTGCAAATGTAGGAGCACAGACTTGGAACCAGGCTGACGTGGGTTTGAACTCCATACCTCTTGCTGTCTAATTATGGGAATGTTATTCAACCCTTTTGAACCTCCAATGCGTAAACTAGGGATGATAATCATACCTACGTGTAGGGCTGATATGTGGAATAAAGAAGTAAATGTGAAATATAGTTAAGCACTCATGGAAGGGTACCTATTGTCACTGTCGGTAGGTTTTTAAATGGACTTTATTTTTCAGGCGCTTTAGGTTCACGGCAAAATCGAGCAGAAAGTACAGAGATTTCCCTTAAACATGCACATGCAACTTCTACCACTATCAAAATCCCCCGCTAGATTTGTACATTCGTTATAATCAATGAATCTACATTGAGACACCATTATCACCCAAAATTCATAGTTTACACTAGGGTTCACTCTTGGTCTTGTACATTCTGTGGGTTTCGACAGGTGTGTGATGACATGTATCCCCCATGGTAGTATCATACAAAAGAGTTTCAGTGCCCTAAAAAATCCCCTTTGCCTTGTCTGTTCATCCTCCCTTCCCCTAACCCTTGGCAACCACTCGTCCTTTTACTATCGCCATAGTTTTGCCATTTCCAGAGTATCATATATTTTGACTGATACAGGCCTTTTTAGATTGACTTCTTTCACTTAATATTCATTTAAGCTTCCTCATGTCTTTTCGTGGCTTGATAATCCATCTCTTTTTTTATGACTAAATACCATTCCATTTAATGGAGGTACCATTTCCATTTATCCACTCACCTACTGAAGGACATCTTGGTCGCTTCCATATTTTGGCAATTGTGAATAAAGCTGCCATAAACGTCTGGGTGCAGATTTTTGTATGAACACATTTTCAACTACTTCAAGTAAATACCAAGTAGCCGTATTGCTGGACTGCATGGTAAGAGTATGTTTAGTTTTATAGGAAACTACCAAACTGTCCTCCAAAGTGGCTGCACCATTTTGCATTCCCACCAGTAATTAGAGTTTCTGTTGCTCCACGCCCTCATCAGCATTTGGTGTTACCAGTGTGTTGGATTTTGGTCATTCTAATAGGTGTGTAGTAGAATCTCGTTGTTTTAATTTTCAGTTTCCTAATGACAGATGATGTGAAGCATCTTCTCCTATGCTTACTTGCCATCTGTATATTTTCTTTAGTGAGCTGTCTGTTCAGATCTTTGCCCATTTTAAAATTAGGCTGCTCATTTTCTTGTTGAGTTTGAGAGTTCTTTGTTTATTTTGGAGCTGTTGGCATTTTAATTTGAATTATTATTGTCTTCAGTGCTATAAGGGTTTTCTTGATACCTCAGCATCCTAGCCTGCAAAAATAAAAAAATCTGTTTTCTCTTTTTTGAGGGAAGAAGAGAAATTATCTTCGCCTGAAAAAAATTAAAGGAGGTTCCCCCAGGATTACCTTGATCCAAAAAGAATTTCAGGCTGCCTGTTGGGTACAACTGTGGCCTCATGGGGCTTCCATGCTGTAAATCCCTCCCTACAAAATTAGCTTATTCCCTGTGTTTCTTGATAATTGTTTTATTAAATAGTGGGAAGTACCGGCTCAGCACAACATTGCCTTTCTTCTGTGTCTTCCGTAGGCATGTGTAGATCAACAGAGGCCTCTGCTCGAATCAGCGGCAGTGACGATACACCTAGTAGCAAACCACCCTAACTTCTAGAGAACTGTTCTGGCCTAGATCATTCTATAAAAAATAGTCACTAATGCTACTGAAGAAAAATATGCCCCATTGCAGGTGAAGGATGTATTATATTTTCTGATTTCTATTCTCGCACCCCTTCACTATGCGTCAGTAGATTTGTACCATGGGATTCATTTTCATTTTATGTCTTTTTATTTACGCACCAGTTCCTTTGCAAGTAATTTTAATTCTCCCTTTTATGAGAGTGAGGTTTTGTGTCTGTGTATTCCTATATAAAGTAAAGGAAATGATTGTTTTTAATGCAGATTTGAAAGAAATATAATGGATTTCAGCTACAACAATTTCTCCCCATTTAGAGGAGATGAACACCTAGTTAGATGAAGAACGTCATTTCTCGTATAATTTGAATACATCCTGTTTCCATGACAACTTGTACTCACCAGCCTGGCTGGTAAAAGAAGTGTTTGAATTCTTTCTTTGATAAAAGATTTGACCAAACACTGGGATTCCAGTTTTTTAATTCCAATCATTTAATTCCAGTTTGGGGGTATTTCTCTTTTTAACATGGGCTGCTTTCAAAGGAAAGAAACCTCTAAAGATCATTTGAGAGGTAACTCCACCTTCAGAACAAAAGGAGAGGACTCCCAGGCCAAATGCTAATGAGCCCAGGAAATGACATTGTTGCAGGTTGTACTTATTTTCTGATATCTTCCAGTTAAATTCAATCAACAGGATGATGTAACAACTTATTAAGATGCTATTTGATTTGACAGAGAATGATTCAGTTACGCATTTCCATCTGGACACTATAATCATTAGGCTTGTTTCCTCACTGCGAACTTATGTCTTGCCTTTATGGGTGGTCTGTGCCCTCTTAGTGCTAAATTTCAATTCTTGTAAGGAGTATGGTTTTATTAATGATTCTCCCTCAGAATGAAAGATAGGAAATTATTTGCATCATTAACTATGCTTGTGCAAAACATGAGAAAGATGCTACTGTATTTTATGGACAAGATGATGTTTTATGTCATATGAAATATTTTAGTCCATAAGGCAAGAAAGTATGACCCTTGGGCGTTTTAGGAATGATGGAAAGTTAACTCCAAGTTAGGATAATTCAGAGTTTAGTTCTGAGGGACCTGGAAGGGTTTGAAAGGGCAAAAGTGATTCTTAGCTATCTCCAAGATCATGCTCAATGATGATAAATATTTGTGACTCAAAACACGTGTGCACAGTGGGGTACCAGGTTTATCATAACTCCCATTAGAAACCGTATTTTTTAAATATTTTATTTATTTTATTTTACTTTAGAGAGAGAGAACAGAGCAAGCCAGAGAGAACAAGAGTGGTGGGGAGAGGGGCAGACGCCAAACAGACTGAGCCACCCAGGTGCCCCTATTTCTTTATTTTTGTATTTATTTAAGCAATCTCTATGCCCAACATGGGGCTTGAACCCACGACTCTAAGATCAAGAGTCTCATGTTCTTCCAACTGAACCAGCCTGGTGCCCCAAAACTAAGGAACTTTTAAAGATATACCGTAACATGCAACTTAGTATTATATGCATAATATGTAAAAAATGAAAGCCAACAGGAAAGAAGGGGGGAAAATGATGCTATCTTTCTGTATCGGGAGTATGCAATTCTAGCACTTGGTAAAAGGAAGGAGATTAAGTAACCACAGAGATTTCTTTGGCCTAAATTTCTGTTTGCAAGCATCTTCGTGATTCCTAATGTAGCACTTTGCTCAGTAGCTGCAGTTCTGGAAATTTTATGCAGTTATAATTCTTTTCTGGAAAACAAATAACATGGCTTTATTCCAAACTTGCTTTATTTTCCTTTTCTAATTGCCTATCAATTGATAATGGCTTCTTAAATTTTAGAGGACTCAGCTCTTAAGAAGTAAAAGACTTACAAAATATTTTAATATCCACTTTAATGAATGTTTTAATCATAGAGGGATTCATTATCCAGATATTTATTGAATATTCACTACATGAGCAATCTTTAAAATACCCTGTGAGGAACACAGAGGCGACCTCCCACCTTGTACTTGTTCACCTTAGAAATAAAACTGCCAGTTATTTATTCAGGAATAGCAGAAAATTGGAATCCAGGGCAAGCAAGCTATGGCCAAACCATTGGCAAGTCCAGAGAACAAAGGAGAGGAACGCTTTCTTATAGAGGAAAGGGGGAGGTTGGAAGGCTGTTACAAACAAAAGATCCACTGGAGTTAACTGGAAGTTCTGAGTATGGAGACTTTCCACTGGCTGAGTTGTGACCGCATCTCACTGGCTGGGTCCTTGCTGGAGGAGAGGGAAAGCCTTCCTCCTGCTGGGGTAGTAGTGAAGGTGTATTGACTTGCAATGTACCTCTCTTCCTGCTGGGTAAGCAGTTACCCTCAGTGGTAGTGCTGAGAGCTTCCCCTCTGGCCTCCTGACTCCATTTTAAATGAGATTTCCTTTATTAATTTTCACAGTTATATGAATCATTGTTCTTCCAATCAGTGAAATACTGAGCAGTTCCAACAAAGGTCCCTTAATCTGAATTCTTAGGCCACAGAACCAATGTTTCTGAAGTCATTGGGACTTTTTTCTTAACCAAGGAAAAACATGCCCTGGTAAGTGGTTTGGGCACCTGCTTAGTCATGGCTCCAGACCTCTAGATATCTTGCCCCTTTCTAGAGTGTGTTTGGTCACTGATCTCCTGTGACAGAACTTACCCTGGCCCCTGCAGGGTGGAGAATTTGGGTGGGCAGAGAGGAGAAGAAAAGGCTCAGGAAAAAGTGGGGAGATGAGGGTGTGCAGAGTATGTTTATGAGGGGGAGTACACGGATCGTAGTTTCAGTGCAGTTGAAGCCCCCACGTGCCAGATGCTGCACTAGGAACTGGGGAGACAGTGGTGGAGGAGGGGCTCGCAGGCCTGCCTTCCGGAGTTCATGCTGGGGCAGTGCTGAAGGGGCACCAAGGGGAAGAGGGTGCATCCAAATATATATTCTTATATATATATTTCTTTTTTTTTTTAAGATTTTATTTATTCATTTGACAGAGAGAGAGACAGCCAGTGAGAGAGGGAACACAAGCAGGGGGAGTGGGAGAGGAAGAAGCAGGCTCATAGCGGAGGAGCCTGACGTGGGGCTCGATCCCAGAACGCCGGGATCACACCCTGAGCCGAAGGCAGACGCTTAACCACTGTGCCACCCAGGTGCCCCCTTATATATATATTTCAAAATACATATACTGGGTAAATATTTATATATATACATACACATACATACACACACACACACTTGATACATATTAACATATGCCCAAGTATATGCAAGTGTAGGTATATATATAATCTAACGTATGTGGAAATAAACTTGCAACTATATTTGGAAAGGTGGGTTGAGTGGGAAGATTGCAAATGCTAGACCGGGGATTTCAGACTTCAGGCTGTGAGAGACAGGAAGCCATATAGGTTGAGCAAAGAAGTAGCAGCAAAAAGGTGCTTTTTAGGAAGAGTAATATACCATCCTCAGAAAGGATAAACTGGCAGAGGAGAAAGACTAGAAATTGGGAAACAACTTCACTGACTGTTCCTTTCAATCAACAGCTGTTGTATACCCAGTTATTTTCCTTCACAAATCTTGGTGGTGTGCCATCCATGTGGCCAGACCTAGGCTGGGTACTAGGGGCACAGAGGGTCCTGGTCCTCTTGGACCAGATGTTCTGGGGTGGGAGACGGGCGGTAGATCCGTGCAGCTATGACAAGCGTTAGGGAAATCAGTGGGGATGAGGACCTGCTCTGGAGCCGGATGGTGGGGAAGCTCTTGCCCAGGAGGCCTGAGTGGGAGAAGGAGCTAGTCGTGCAGAGCAGAGACTGGTGGTTCAGCAGAGGAAACAGCTTGTGTAGATGCCTCGAGGCTGCAGAGAAGCTGTAAAAGGCACGGGGAGTGCAGCCATGTGGTTGGAAAGGCAGGAAGCGTGCAGAAGATACTGAGCCCTGTTTGCAACCAGAAAGAGATCGTGAGCGCAATAGGAAGCGGTGAAGCACGTTAGGCATGATTGAACTGGTGTTTGGAGGCAACTGCTGAGACTACTGTCTGGCACTGGGTTGGAGGGGCAAGTGCTGGAAGCAGGGAGACTGGTCAGAAACATGTTGTGGTTGGCCGAAACTCAGGAGGTGACTGGGAGCGGGTGTTATTGGTGGGAATAAAGGGGGAAGCCCAATGCAGGGGCTGCAGGAGGAGCAAAACCAGGACTCTGTGGCTGATATGTGGATATAGATGTGGAGGGTGGGTCCACTGAACCTTGATGTCACATTTTCCGGGCTCAGTGGTTGGGAGGACTTCAGTCTCGTTGTTGCAAATACTCAACAAATGCTATTTCGTTTACCCCTTTCCCTTGCACTTGCAGCTCTGAACCAGACCCTCAGGGGTCTTTGAGATTCTAGACAAGTAACATGGGTCGAGCTTTTCCTGTGTGCGGCTTGCAAGGTGCATAAACATGTTTCCTCATACGTGCCTCCAAGCAGCCTATGGAGGGAGCTCTTGATATCTCCATGTTCCGAGTGTGGAATCTGGCATTCAGCAAGGTTAATAACTTACCAAGGTCACACAGTTTACCCCTGGCAGGATCTTGGTTAAAAGCAGGCTTCGGTCTCCCTAAAGCAATAATAACTCTTAAACCGCGTTATAGCCTCCCCCGACACCCTCAGAGCCCCAGAGGTGTGTCAAGCCTCCCTCTGTCCCCCAGGCCCCTCCTGGGACTGACCAAATGTGACACCTGCCTTTGCTGGAAGCTCCAGCAGGGCCTGGGCCTCACTGTCCCCTGAATCTAAAGAGACTGAGGTCTGCCATCTAGCGGCCACTACTTTCCTTTTTATTCTGAGCTTTTAAAAGAAAGGAAACCGGGAGTTCCCACATACAAGACAGGCCTGCATATTTATAGCATCACACCCTGTAAACAGGAAACTTCTCAGTCTTAGAGAAGGAGCCTGGTAACATAAACATAGCATATTGGCAATGAGTTCCTCCGCCCATTCAACAAACATTTAAATATATATGTAATGCATATATATGTATATACATATATATTTAAGTGTTTGTGTTTATATACATATATATTCATTCATATATACACACACACACATATATATATTCATTCCACTGGAAAGTAAGCTCACTGAGATGGGGATTTCTTTTGTCCGTATTGCTCACTAATGAATTTTAAGAGCCTAGAACAGTGGCATTTGCATAGCAGACATGCAATAAATATTTATTGAATGTAGAATAAATGAGTACCTAACATGTAGTGCACCTGTACTGTACACCAGGCATTTGACATGGGTGTTTTCTCATTTACTCCTAATGATGACCCAAGACACAGGGAATGTCAAGATGCCCTTTTCTCAGATGTAGAGACTGAGCCATAGAGGAACAAGAAGCTTACCAGGTCTGGGGAGAGCTACTGGGTTTTGACTCGGGTTTTCTGACTTGAGAGAGACTGCATTTAACTACCGTGCATGGTACCTCTTGTCTGCTCTGTGTTCAGGCCTGGTGTGCAGCACTGCCACCATTTAGACAGGTGGTAGAAGTGCCTCTAGGGGACCACCAGCCATTCCCCTGCTGTGTTTTGACTTTACAGAGTGAAGTTTGCCGTTCCACAGTGCTATGACAGAGGCAGCAAATGGAGGGAATTCAAGAAAAGCTGGCTGGCCAACAATGAGTCCCTGTCACTAGCTAGCTGTGGCTGTGTGACCTTGCACAGTACCCCCCACACCTCAGCTTCCTCATTAGTCAAAGGAGGAGACAGAGTTAGGATCCCTGCCTTTCCTTCCAGCTCCAGTATTCTACTATTCCTGTGACTCCCAGGGAGCTGGATGAGAGTGAAGAGAGAGGACCAGTGGTTCCTAGGCAACCAGTACCCGCCTCACCCATGTTGCCATGGTGATGATGGAAGTTGGGCTGATGGGATTACCAGCTCCTGCTAATTGCATGTGAGAGCTCAAGGTCTCTGTCTCTTGCTTGCTGGCTGGCTCGCCCTTACTTTCTCATTCTTCTAGGAACCATGGAAAGATCTCCTCTCCTCCATCTGCAACATCCCCAAGGGAGCCCTAGTGCAATGGAAAGCAACTGGAAATGGAGCCTAGCTGTGCCTCTGAGTAGCTGTGTGATCTTGGGCAGGTTCCTCGGCTTCTCTGAGCCTCCATTTCCCCATATGGAAAATGAAGGTGTTGGAATAGGGACCCCTGTCTAAGGCTCTTCCCAGCTCTCAAATCCTTTGATGCCTAGGGAGCATGTCAAGGGAGCAGACCACATTGTTACTAGGCAACCAGCAGGCACCCTGCCCAAGTTGCCTTGGTGACTGGATACTAGAGGGGAGGGGAGTAGCTGCTGCAGCTAATTGCTTAATTATTTATGAGTGCCTCAAGTCTTTTTTGTTGTTTTCGTTGCTAGGGGCTGTGGGGTCACCTTCTCTTCCTCCCTCCTGCTACCCCAAGTCGTCTGAGGTGTGCGTTACGCAGTGGGAGAGCACGTTGGCCTGGATCTCAAGCTACTCACGTTCTAGTCCTGTCTCTGTCATTTCCCAGAGCTGTGGCCTCAGGTAAGTCACCTCACCTCTCTAGGCCTCAGTTTCCTCATTTGTAAAATGGGGGGTTTGCTTGGATAATCTCCACATTTCCTTTTTACCCTGCATTTCTAATTCCTGCTCTCCAGTGGCAAAGTAGGGAAGAGGAGGGGAATTTTCCTAATATTTTTTTATCTTCTAAAGATAAGTCTGAAAAGCAGTAACGATGGTTAAGTCTCTTACACATTTCAAACAGGAAGGGGATGAAATTAGGCCCATTGTTCTCTGCTTGCCTCTCATCCTGGCCATCTTGCCTGACCTGTTTTATTAATCTTAACATCATTTAACTTTTATGTTTTTGTACATCACCTCTTTCCAAAATAGATCTGAGGGGTTCACAGTATAAGATGCAAATGTGCAATTAGGCCATTAAAATAAAAATGGGAATAAGTTAATATAAAAATAGTGATGCTGCTTCATTGGTTATTACCAATATTCTGATTAAGCATCAGATGTAATTCTGAGCATCCTGGAAGCCAAAGCGAAAAGAGAGGAAGGTACATAATTGTTATTCAATAAAGAAAAATTGCCAGACTCTTCCTTGTTCTAAATTCTGGAAGCAATTTATCATGTGGTGCTTACTCTCTTTTAGAAACTGCAGATAAAACTTTTAAAATAACCCTTTGTTGTTGACAGTATCGTTGAAGGACAGAAGGAAGAAGCTAGACTAGACAGTTTGACGAGTTCTAATCTAATTAGAAAGCAAAAGTCCCTTCCTACCTTAGACTTTTATGAAGGTAAATATCACTTAATAAACATAACTTCAGAATCAACCATTATTTCTTAATCAGTTATATATAAATTCATGTAACTGCTTTGCACAGTAATTTAGCAATATGTGTCGAATTTTTTAATGCAGACCAAAATTCTGTTTCTCCAAACTTATTCTGAAATAAACTTGTGCTGCTGAAGAAAGACACTGAATATAAAAATGCTTATGGTAGCATTATTTATAAAAGAAAATGACTAAGCAACGTAAGTCGTGAGGGCTAGTGAATTAAATTATAGAATTTCTTTACAATGGGTTATTTTGCAGCCTTGAAGTAGAGGTATATGTTTTGATACAGAAAAAAAATCTTCAAGTATATAATGTTAAGCAGAAAAGAGGTGCAGCAATGGTATAAAATGCTTCTATTTCTCTTATAAAAGATATAGATAGGTATACAATTTCTGTATCTAGATATACGCTTTTATGTGCCTACTTGCATTTTTCCGGAAGGAAACTGTTAACAGTGGTTTCCTCTGGGCAGGAAGATTGATAGCCTTGAGAGGGAGGAAGACTTTCTATTCACTGCCTTATTTTTACTTCTTAGACCTGTTCATTCTCCAGTTAGAGAGGCAGTAGAGCCTGGCAGTTAAAAACCTAGACTCTGGAGTCTGAATCCCTATGTTCAAATCCCGGCTCTATCAATTATTAGCTGTGTGACCTTAGGATTAATTTAACTTCTGCATGCCTCATCTATAAAATGGATAAATCCATAAAATAGTACGTTCCTCATTGGATTGTTGTGAGAATGAAATGAATTAATACACTCAGAACAGCCTAAACAATACCGTATATACCTTTTCTTGAAAAAATAAAAGGAAAAATTAACCCTGCATCTAACCAAAAGGAGCCCCAGGATCTGAGAGCTGGAAGGACTTTATACATATGTCACAGCTTTCAGAGTCATGTTGCATACAAATTATGTTCGAAGCAGGGATCAAAAGCACTGGTCTCATTTAGCTTGTCATTTTGTCTGAACTTGAATACCTTTAGCAAAGGCACCTATCTTGGGATTCACAATAGGCATTTACAATCCCTGAACCCATCTGGTCTTACAGCTCCTGTTCTAGTCCATCCCAGTGAATGCTCAAGCTAAGAGCAGAACATATGCTAGGCCAGGTAGAAAATCTATGAGAAGATGGAACTCTACACCCACAGCTGTTAAAGGCAGGGAGGGACTGACCAAAATTCAAACATCAAGACGGCATCCATGCCCATGCCAGTTATGACATGCATTCACAGCCGCCATGCCTCTCCTTTTCTTTTGAAAGAGAGTGACAGAAGCCTGACAAGGAGCAGTGCCAGGAGGATTCCTCTTACTTTGGACCCAGGAATCTTATGGCCACAGGGATTTCCTCTGTCTTCAGAAGTTCAGAAAGCAGAGGGTTCTGTGTTCAAGAGTGTCTGGATTCCTTCTTCTTTGCAGGTGCTTTGGGGCAAGTCTGGGGACTTAGGCTGACTTTGGGAACCTTCCTTTGAACTTGGCCACACTTTGGGCCAGACTTAGTCCTTTACTATAAACCTATGGTGGCCCTGGAAAGGGTGCGATGGGAGCTCTGTTCCCTTAAAATTAGCTGAGTTAGGAAATGCGCTCACTGTGAGGAATGCAAAGCTGACCTATCACAGCCTCATGCCCAAGTCAGTGGTTCCTGGCTTGTGTCTGTCTGGCCCTCTCTTCAGGCACTCTTGGGCATTCCAGTCTCTTCATGCATTTGGCCAGCGGTTCCCCTTGCCATCTATCTGTCACATCCAACTGTGCTTCCATCTGCCCTTCCATCCCTCCATCCTCCTCCAACCATCTGCCAGCTTTCCCACCCATCTTTCAGACTGCTGGTATTTCTATGCACCCGTCCTCCCCTCCCACCATGTGCGTCTGAAACTCCATCCACTGGTCCATCCGTCCATCCCTCCATCTTTCGGGAACCCGCCCGTCCATCTCACCGGCCTCGGGTCTGGCCGCAGAACCAGCCCTCTCTCTGTCCGGTCCTCTGTTCCCCGACCCCCAGAGCCTGCTAATTCGTGCCCGGCCGCAGCTCTGCCCTCCCCCCCGGCCGGCCGGCCGTCGGTCCCCCGCCCTCCGGGTCCGTGCTGGTGCCAAATGGGCCCCGCCGCCCGCAGCGGATCGGCCGGCTTCGGTCTGGCGGCCCGGCCGGACCGTGCCCCCGGCGGCCCGCGGTGCGGCTCCCAGGCCGGGCGGGCGGCGGGCCTGGGGCGGGGCGGGGCGCGCGCGGGGCGGGGCGGGGCGGCCGCGCCGGGGCGGGCGGGGGCCGGGGTGACTCAGCCGCCGCTCGCCCCGCGGTCCGCGCGTCCGCCGGCCTCGCAGGCGGGGCGGAGAAAATGGCGATGCCCCCGGCCGCCGTGCCCCCCGCCCGGGCCCGGGAGCCGCCGGGGCCCCGCGCCGCCGCCGCCGCCGCGCCGCCGCTCGGCCTGCAGCAGCTGTCGGCTCTGCGGCCCGAGCCGGGAGAGGTCCCGCTGCACTCGCCCTGGACCTTCTGGCTCGACAGGTGAGGGGGCACGGGGGCCGCCGCGTCCGGCCCCGGCCCCGCCGCCGCCGCCGCCGCCGTGCGCCCGCCCGGCCGGCGCCGCCGCTTTGTCTCGGCGCGGCCCGGGACCCGGGCCCCAGCCCCGCTCCGCGGCCGCCCGCGCGCCCAGCACTCGCGCAGAGCCGGGTCGGGAGCCCGGGGCCGGGGCGAGCGAGTGTTTGGCGGCCTCGCCTCAGGCTGGGAGGACACAGGCGCAGCCCCAAAAGTTTCGGCAGCACTTTCCCCCCTTTATTTCCGTCAAAAGAAGCGTGCCCGAGGGCGGCCGTCCTGGCCGGGCGCTGGGAGACGGGCCAGCCGGGGGTCGTCGGGTCCTCGCTGTAAAGTGGGGAGAGCGGTGTTGTCCTGGTGGCCTCGCGGGGCTCCTGGGGGAGCTCAGGACCCGACCTGCGCGGTGACAGCGCTCGGGAAAGTGGGCCGGCCCCCAGGGAAGTGTGCAGGGGTGGCCGGATCGTGGCCCAGCGGGGGCCTCCACTCGGTGCCCCACCGAAACTGCCGCGGACACCTCTTGGCGTTCTTTCTCAAACAGTGGGCAGGTATTTTCTTGACCATTTACCGTGCAGCCACACGCCTTCTGGGCGCTGGGAATTCAACCGTGAGCAATACTTCGCTTTGTCAATAAAGTGGGGACAATTATAGCTTTCTCAGGGGACGGCTCAGGTGCCATCTCCTCAGAAACGCCTCCCAGACTACCGTATCTAAATTAGCACACCCCCATCTTGCAGTCATTCTGTATTCGCCTGCTCTGTCTTGTTCTCTGTAATGCTTAATGCTGCCACATAGTATTATGTATGAATCTGCTTATTTTCAGTCTGTCTCAATCCCTCAATACTTTTCCGTTCTGTTGAAAGCCAATGAGCAGGGACTTAGTTTTTGACACTTGCTATATCCAGGCACCGGGAACTGTACCTGGCACATAGTAGGAACATAAGAAAAATTTGACAAATGCATGAATGCAAAGCCCTTCTTAATATCTGTTACCCTGTGGGTGCCCAAAGATGACACCTCAAGATTGTCCCAAAAGCTTATGGAAATTTTGATGATGCTGTAGCTGTGGTTAAATGTTTGGAAGAGAGGTATATGACTGTTTTCTATGAAATGCACTTAGTAGACTCAAATCTGGTCTTTAAAAGCCTTGCATAAAATGCCTGCAAGGTTTTTTAAAAGTGATAATCATCCTTTTAAGGAAGATAAGTTCATTCCTTTCTTGGAATTAGCAAGAATCTATAAGAATCTATAAGAACTGACACTGGAGCCACTGTCTTTTTCGGGGACCCATAGAAGTTGGGGCTGGGGTAGATAGAACGAGTCTCATTTTCTAAAACATTTTCACTTTCATTATGGGATGCTAAGAAAGCATTTTACTGTCATAACAGGAGTGGTTTTGGCTAACATTAGCAGAGTGAAATCATGTGTCTTTGTTTTCAGAGGTGTGCTGTAACTATTGATACCGGGTATCATTTTTTCAAGGTGTTAATAAACCTTTTTACCTCTGGTCTAATGGTCTAACAGGTGGAGGTTGTTGCTGGTGGAAACAGTATCAAGAGAGTTTCTTTTTAAATGGCTCACAAATTAGTCTACTTAAAGGCACATCATTTTAAGAATGGTCCAAGATTTTAATACTACATAACAACAAATAACTTTTTAAGAATATCTGGTATCTTTCAGGATAAGAATACAGTAACTTTAATGAAGACACAAACTGTAGCTTTCCTAGTATGCGTTTGGGTATTTTTGTTCTCTGAAAGCCAGCAATCAAATGAAATGTTATTGCCACATTGTCCAAATTTGTAATAGAAATAATTACATTAATCTAGAAATTATAATTACTTCCAGCATTGCTCATTTGAATTCATTTTGCCTGATCAGTCGTCCCATAGTTTTTATTGGACTGTCTCCACTTCGCTGGGAGTCCATTACATTTATGTCAGCTGGCCCCCTTCCCCTCAGGGTTATGAACACACTGTGTTCCAGAAGTTTTGTTTGTAACTTTTCCCCCCTAGGGAAACAAGATTCTAGAAAGAGTAGTAAGTCTCTCAGGAGAGCCCTCCAAAGCAATCTTCACCCCAGCAGAGCTGATGTTTGCTACCGAGGGCATCAGTTTTGAGTTCCACAGCATCCAGAGGTCTTCTGATCCCTAAAACTTTCCTTTGGCACTTACCACCTGTCCTGTGCTCCCTTTCAGCCTACTTTGTGACCAAAGACAAGCGATGTAGCCCTGCTAAGCCTCAGTTTCATTGTTTGTAAAATGAGGATATTCATAAGCTGTCTCTCATAGGGGTTGTTCTGAGGATTAATGGATGAATATAAAACACTAACATGGATCCCCAGCATAGAATGAGTGCTTAATAAATATCGATAACTAACATTGTTATCCAAAGCTCCCAAATTACCACCACCACCACCCACCCCCAACACACACATACAGATCTGGACTGGAGCAGCTGAACTTAGTGTTAGGAAGCCAGCAACCTGAACTCACTTCCCCCGCTGGATGAATTAGAGAGTCCCTTAAGTAGAATTATTTGCATTTTCAATAGCAAATTCCAGTAAGTCCATGTGTGTGTGTGTGTGTGTGTGTATGTGTGTGTGTGTTTTAGTTAGACTATATGGCTAAGAATGCAAGCATTTGGGGTATGATTTTGATTGGGGTATAGAATGAAGAGTTTTCCTCCCCTTTTCTGGATATCCCAAACCCGATCCTGTCTCGATCTTGGAGGCTGCTCTTGTTTGCATGTCTCTGAGTGGTGACCCCCTTTCCTCTGAGTTTTATCTGCAGCACTCAATCCTCAGGCCTCTTTTCCCCATCCACACCAGTGACAGTATGCAGTTACGAAGTATTCAGCTCCCCTGGTGCACGGGTGACTCCCGCACTTGTACAACTGTGCATGCAGCCCCTCCTCTCTGTCTCCATATGGATGTCTAATACACACCCAAACTCAACACATGTCAAACCACCTCTTCAGCTTCGCTCCCGGATTTGCCTTCTTCCATCTGTCCCATCTCAGATCAGAGCAGTTCACAGTAACTCCTTCCTTCCGGTTGCCCAGCCCCCAGATCTTGGTAACCTCTGTGACTCTCCTTTTCCTCTCCTTCCCCATTCCTTCTCCCTCCCCTGCCACTATGCACAGAAGCTGTTGATTCTACCATGTGAGCGTATCCGGAATCCAACACATTCTCCCCACCTGCATCGTAGACCTTGAGCCACACGGCCTCTCCCACCTGGAACACCGCAGGAGCGTGCCAACTGCTCTCCCTGCTTCTACCCTTGCCCCTGTCATCCCTTCCCACCACAGCAGCTGAAGTAATATCCAAATTAAGGCCTGTCACTTCTCTCTTGTCCTTTTCATTCAGAGCAGAAGCCAAAGTACTTACAAGAGCCTGTGAGACTCTGCAGCATTTCCTGTCCCCGCCCAATATGCTTTTCTCCCCCCACTCCTGTCTCCCTCTCCCTCTCCCTTCTGCCCTTCTAGCTCTTCCTCTGTCATCCCAAGCATGAGCCTTGGCCACCAACAGTCCCTCCTGCCTGGAATGCTCTTCCCTCAGTCATCTGCTAGGGCTGTGCTTTCCTCCCCTTCTGGTCTCTGCCCAGATGTCATCTTCTCAGCAAGGCCTTCCCTAACCACTGCTACAAAATGGCACGCACATCCTGACACACACTCCCCATGCCCCTGGCCCCGCTTTATTTCCTCCATAGGATTCTGCGTTTGTATGTCTTCTCTCACTGGAACATCAGCTTCACTGGGTTCTTTCCGTGTCATTCCGCCCTCAGCTCCTTGATCAGCCCCTGGGCCAAGTCACCCCACACTGAATAGTTCAGGGTTATGGAATTCTACTCCTAGTAACTTCCTCATCTCCTGTGGTGGTTCATGTTACTCTGAGTATCATATGTAAATCTGCATCCCTAGCCCTGACTGCCCTCCCGAGTTCTGGACACCCTGTCCACCACGTGCTGGCCAGCCATGCCACCATCTAACACATTTCTCAGTGTTGGAATTTCCTTTGACTCCTCTTCTCTCTCAAGCCCACTGCTCCATCTAGTTCTGTGCTTCACATGTTTGACCTCTTGTTGGAAAACTTGCTCCAAGCCTAAGCCACCCCCTCCTCTCCTGTGCCTGCCTTCCTAGGCCCCAGTACTCTCCAGCCCCAGGTACATGCTGGCTCTGCCTGCTCCCCAGCTCTTCCCTCCTGGCATCCCCCACCTGGGCTGCCAGGCTTAGCCCTCTAACCTGCATCTGGTCTTGCCATTCCAAAACTCCCTGCCTTTCTCTTCTGCCACAACAATGGATTGTGATCTGTCTCTTGCCATCTAAGCGTGCCTCTCTTGTGGGCTTGTGTGCTCCAGGCAGGTGGGATTCCGGATCTCCACCCCTACTTTTACTAGAGTGGCTCCCATTGGTTTTGTTGTGGTGGTTTGTTTTGGATATGGGCCGCTCTAATTTGAAAAGAGTATTCCCCAGCTTAGACACAAAAACAAAACCTAAAACCTACAGCCTTCAGATTATGGTACAAATATCTATATTGCTATTTTTTAACACGAAACTCACCTTTTCTTAGCCTATCCCCTATGTCTCCCCTACTCCAAAATACCACTCAGTGTGTCAGGCTCTCTGGTAACAGTGGACTTGTGGCCCCTTTCCTGCATCAGCCATGGACTTGCCAGCCTCTAAGATTTGTCTCCTATGTTTCTTCTGCTTGGGATGCCCTTCTCCCCTTTGTCTACCTGAAGAGCTATCACGCATCCTTCAAGGCCTTGCAGAGATGCTAACTCTGTAATTGTCCTTAAATAGCCCTTGGCTCAGGCAGGATTGAGCCCACCTCCTTTGCGCTCCTGCAGCACTTTTATAGGCCAGTATTTGTATTAAGGATAATTGATTGCTCCTCTTTCCCTCCGTCTTGACGGTGAGACTCGGATGGCCTCATGTCTGACTCCTCAGAGTGGACACTACAGTGCACATAGTAAGTGCTTAGAGAGTATTTGTGTTCTTGTGTCTTTAGTCTCAGAGGTAGGCTGGTCACGTATGTCTCCCACCAACCCACCCCATCGGGGCTCACCTCGACCCAACCAGTGTTTCTCAAAATGTCATCCCTCGCCACTTACGTCTGAATCACCAGGGGCTGTGCGTCTCAAGTACAAGCTCCCAACCCTGCCCAGAACCTGCTGTCTTAGACTTCTGGGGTGGAATGCACATTTGTAGCAAATGTCCTGTGCATCACAGCGGGAGAATTACTGCTCTGCTTATTGATCAGGTCAATGGAGCATATTACCTGTCCTTCGCTGTTCTCAGTGCTAAGAACACAAACACAAGGACAGCATGGTCCCGGGCCTCCCAGGAGGGGTGTCTCACGTACCACATGCTTCCATAGCATCAGTGGAGTGTTCTGGGAGGTACCAAGTTCCAGAGGGACCCTCCCCCCTTCACAGTGTGATGCTTTCACATGCATTGCAATGTTGTGCTCCATAATAACAAATCCGATACAGGGCAGTGGGCCAGGCTTGATAGAGAGGGTTCCAAAACCATCCTTATTCACAGAGTGGCCTTTTGGGACCAGGTGAGGGTAGAAGGCTGCGTGGAAGGACGTAGTTGACACGGAGACAGGGACTGCCATCTGCACCTGTTTCCCTCATTTTTGCCTTTTTGAACCCATGGGCTCTCTTAATGGCCCAGGATTTGACTTTCTGGAAGGGGGAAATGGTGTCCAGGTAGCTCGGGCTGGGAAAGGCTCTGACCCAGGGTCTCACAGCCTCTCCACCTGTGCGCGTCAGTGGTTGCTTCCTGCAGCTGGGCCTGGAGGCCTTAAACATCCTCTCTCAGAAAATTACCAGTCCTTCCCTGGTACTAGCTGCTCAAAAATATCTATTTTCCTTCTTTTAATATTACAGATGCCATTTCCTTATTTCCAAACCTAAGAGAGCTGGCGAGACTTTAGTGGTCTGGCACGGTGACAGTCCAAAACCTGGCTTTCGTTTGCTGTCACCTCTCGCACTAGTATAGTTTTCTTCCACCCAACCCCTATGTACTGAGGGATTAATTATATGGCAAGAGGAAAAGAGTCTCAGCTGCTCGTGTCACAGAGCTTATAGGCAAGAATGAAAATAGAAGGAAGCCTGGAAAAAGAAAAATAAGCTAAACATGCAAAAAAAATAAAGCATTTAGATTATAAAGGGTGTTTCACTAGATGCACTATTAAATGTTAATGATAGGCCCTGGACCATTTTTTGTGTGTGACTCTCAAACAGGAAGCGGCTATAGCCACAAGCCACAGATCTATCTAAAGCGATTAAAATGAAATCAGCTTTAATGGAGTGAATGATATACGAGGGGTGCTCTTCATCACAGAGCTGAGCCTGTACAGATTTTTCCCTCTGACAGCTGAGCCTGATGGGTGCAAATTCACCAAGACTGGCTTTTGGGAGACCTATCCCTGTCTTTAAAGTTTACCTCTCTAAGGCTGTTCTCTTGGCTCAAATGAAGTGGTCACTCATTTGAGGTAGAGTATTGTCAGTATTCATTTCTTCCACTAACATCTGTTGTGTGCATGTACACTGGGCATGCGTATCTGTTACTGGGCTATATTGTGCCTGCTAGGTGTTACACTGGCTGCTGGACATAATTACCCACGAAGTCCTCACAGTTTTGAAGTAGGACATATCAGCAACATTTTACAGATGAGAACATTGAGGCCCGGAGAAGCCACTTGACCAAGGTCACACAGCTAATACAGAGTGGAAACAGAGTTTGAGCTAAGGACTGTGTGACCCCAAGCACTGGTGTCCCTACCCCTGCCGAACACCACTTCCCTATGAATATGAACAAGGAACGCAATACCGTTCTCCCATATTTCATATTCTGAAATAAGGAAGCTAGATGGGACTTGAGAGGGAATCTACCACTGAATTTCACCAGTGAGGAAACCAAGCTCCTGTTTCATGGGAAAAAAGTTAAGCCAAGGACTCTCTTCTTCAAAATTTGCAAAGAAGAGACCCTTGCCTAAAACCCATATTTAAGAGCCTGGGACTTCACATTCAATGATGGCCTCATCTTGATAATCTCTTTGGGAGATGACAAAAAAATACATCTGTGAGAAAAGTGATTTTTATGTGTTTTTGATGATGCTAGCTATAGTTCATTAGCTTTTATTTGCCAAGCTGTTAGCATTTCTTATGGTGACTTGATTTAGATGACACAGGCCAGCACATCTCAAACTTCAGTATATATACAAATCACATTGGATTCAGCAGGTGTCTAACGGGCCTAGAGATGCTGTAGCTCTCCCACCAGGTGATGCTGCCGGGTGACCGACCACACTTTGGCAAGGATGCAGGCAGGATTTGGGGGAAACCTTTCCAGCTTCTTCTCTTTGTAAGAAGCATTTCCAGGTATCCAGGTCACTGGTAAGTGGTGCTGTGGCCTGCTAAGAGCTAGCCAGGTAATGGTGAAGATCATTTCCTTGGGTATTTACTTCTGTCCCCATGAATTATCCACGAGCCTCATTCACCTGTAGCAGACATATCTTTAAGGGTGAGGTTGAGGGGAGAAGGCACATTTGTACTGCAGGGAGATACACTGAGGACTGCAAGTTGCAGGAGAGTCGAGATTGCTTGGTGCTGAGTTGTGTTCCCGGCACCAAGCAGAGGATGGGTCATGGAATAAGTGATCAGTCGAGGCTGCTGACTAAGGGCAAGGTTGCCAGCCACCCATGGTTCAAGTCCCAGGTCTGTCCCTAGCCAACTCTGTCTTTGGCAGGTCACCACCCTCAGATTTCATTTGGTTATCTGCAGAACGGAAATGCAACCATTATTTACGTCATGATGTCTGAATGAGGATGAAATGAGATCATGTGTGCATGTAACATATGATACATAGTTTTTTTTTCAGTTATTGGGGGCTCAGTAAGTATTTCTGGAATAAGAGAGGATAAAACGCTTTGAAGCACTGCAGACTTAAATTGCGCTAAAAGAGTTCTGTCTTGTGAGATTCTCAGGGACCTGCTTTAATGAATACATAAAGATGATTTGTACATAACACATTAACTGTTTGCATATAGATGGTGCTTAGGTGCCTAGAAACCATTTAAGCGGAACAGTTGGTCCAAACTTATGGGACTCTCTGCTTTCTCCTAACTCCCCAAATGAAAAGAAATTTTAACCAATTTTACATAAAGAGTCTTAAGATGCATTTCCTGTGATTCTGTTATGCAGCTGAAGACACACAGGAGTAATATAAAGCTGGATTGGGGAGTTTGGGTCATAAATAACATTAAGAGTTCCCCTCTCATCTTTACACTAATCGTCTACTTGGCAGACCTCGAAGGATCCCTTCCCACTTCTGCCCTAACCATCACAGCTTCTGGGTGAGCCAAGTCCAAGTGGAAACAGCCCTCAGGGTAGCTATGGCCTTAAGCCCAGAGACACCGGCACCTTTTGGGCTTTTTTTGCCGAGGAAGGAATCTAGGAGTTTCTCAGCTCTGTGAGTAACTCTTACAGGTTTCTTGGGATTCTTACTGGCTGCCCCACAGATTAGAAAATGTGCTCAGTGTCTCTTAGTTCTAATTGTGCTCTTATCTGTTCCTGTTTTTCTGCCTCGGATGGTGATGATGACGATGGTGATGTTAGCAACAATTGCTTATTAGATGCCAGATATTGGGTAAATGCTTTGTAGAGCATCCACTCATGTCATCTAATCAGCAAAGCAACGGGTGGCGTAGAGACCGTGTTCTCAGAAAGGGGAAGTGGGGGTCAGAGAGGGTCAGGCTTGCCACACAGCTGGGAGGTGGCAGAGCTGGGACTTGAACTCAAATCCGTCGATTCCAAGGACCATCCTCTTAACCCCTCTGCTTTCCTGCCCTCCTGCTATAGCCCATTTGTGGCTTTTGTTTGGTAAAGTATCTTCTTCCCACGTCTAGCCCCAGAATATGATAACCTGTATGTATGTTCTTCCTGAATTGTGTTCCTTGTATAACTTTTTAGGATATCGTTATTGCCAGGGATTCTGGTAGGCTCCACCTCAGCCCTGCATCTCTGCGTCTGCCCCCTTCCAATATCCAATAGTGTGGCCAGCTGGATGGTGTTGGATGAATGGCAGGCCAGAATGGGTCCAAGGAGAGAGGAGATAACCTAGAAAGGGATTTGCCCTAAGATGCCATGTGTGACCCTCCCATGATGACAGTGACTGCTTGGTTTTTACTGGGAGCCATCCTTGTCTAAGAGGAAGATCATGGGCATCAGAGCTAGACCAACCAGGGAAAGAACTCAGATCTGCTACTTAAAGAGCCTCACTGAGCCTCAGTTTCCTAATTAGTAAAGTGGGAATGATAATAGCACCTTGACAGGGTTGCTGTAAGGATTAGAGTCAGCATGAGCAAAACCCTCAATAAAAGGAGGCCATTATTACATTACTATCATTACATCAGAGGAAAGACTCCTGGTGAACACTTCAGACTCCTTAACCTGATCCAGCCAGGGAGCATTTATTGTCCCGCTGGTATGTCCACAGCTGCAGCTCGTATTGGGAGAAGGCAGCATAGAATTCGGAGAATGTGAAAACAGGTCTGAGTCCTTGGTTTTGGGATTTTCCACAACTCCAGCTGCGTGTCCTTCTAGGAAGGGTCATCATCAATATGTAAGCACCCTCTCACCGCCTTCTCTTCCACCTCCTCCCTCCCGGGCCAAGAAGAGAGGATCTGATCAGAGTTGCTTTGCCTTCAGGAGTCTGGGGAATTCAGAAAGCAGGGGTGCTAGTTCTAGAACTCCATGAGGACAAGGACTTTGTCTAGAATGACCACCGATGTATCCCCATCAGCTCAAAGAGGTGTGCACTGAATCTTTATTGATTAAATAAGTTATAAATCCTCTGAGACTCTTTGTTACGTGTCTATGTCAGGGGTTCTCGGCATTGACTGTGGTGACATTTTGGACTGGGTATTCCTTGTTGTAGGGCTATCCTGTGCCCGCTAGGATATCCTGGGCCCTCTACCAGCTAGATGCCGGTGGCATCCCCCTCAGGTGTGACCCCTGGAACTGTCTCCAAATATTGCCATACGTGTCCGCCTGGGGGACAAGATCACGCCCAGATGAGCACCTTTGATCTGCAGAGTGAGGGTTTGGTTGCGGTTCTGTTGGGAAGTTTAGGTTTATAACATGAATGGAGTAAAAAGACTTTTAAAAGATAGGAGAATATACTGTATATGTGCGATGAGTGAAAATATTTCTTTCCTTGAAGTCCATGGCAGACATTTACCTTCCCGTTGGTACAGCTCTCTGACAGTAACAGGGAGGAGGGGCCGTGGGGCTGGCCGCCCCGCACCGCAGCTTTGCCGGGAGCAGCCTGCATTGCTACTTTAAGAAACAGTAACAGTAGACGCTACAGCTTCAGTTCGGCTTTGAACCAGCAAGTCCAGTACAGACTGACCTGTTTACAAGACAGATGATTAAAAATCTCAGCCTGTTTACCCTGTTAAAATGGATTCCGTGACTATGGCCCAGTTTTGCTTGTTAAAGAGGTCCCAGGGCAGGCAGGAGGTTTAGGCATGGTGGGATTTTTCAGGGACTGTCGGGATCGGACTTGGCTCGCAGGAGAATGCCGTTCCTCACTCTGGCCAAGCCAACCACTTACTACGATCAGAAGTTCCAGCACCATTGTTTCATTACTTTGAAACCTGAATAGCCATAAAACTGTCGGGCAGCTAGAAGAAACCCTTAAGATCCCAGAATCCAACCTGCCCCATTAAGAACTTAGGAAACCAGAGTCCATAGGAGCTAACATACTTCCTTCAAACGCCAATACATCCGCATCACGACCTATGAATCAGAACAGACCTATAGTGGAGGGTGATCCTGTCGGTTTTAGTGAGAACCTTCTCTCCTTGGCTGTCCTGGAAAGTCCATTCTCAGAAAGCTGGTTGGCCGGGATTCAGTGCTGTAGAGGATGTGGAGTGCTGAGCACACTAGCTCCTGGTACCGTCTCACGCAGACAGCACTGCCTTATGGTCTTATTCGAGAGCCTTTTCTTGGACTCAGGAAACTACATTTTTTAAAAAAGATTTTATTTATTTATTTGACAGAGAGATAGCCAGCGAGAGAGGGAATACAACCAGGGGGAGTGGGAGAGGAAGAAGCAGGCTCCCAGCAGAGAAGCCTGATGCGGGGCTCGATCCCAGAACGCTGGGATCACGCCCTGAGCTGAAGGCAGACGCTTAACGACTGTGCCACTCAGGCGCCCCAGGAAACTACATTTCTTAAAAACAAAACAAAACTCGGATAGTGAAACCGAGGGGCCCTAAATGATTTTGTATGATTGTCTCCTACACTGGAATAGAATTAAAAGACCACAATGTAAGAGGCACTTAAAAAGAGGCATAGAAAGCAATGTCCATCAGAAACTTTGTCCAGGTTAAATGGTATTATGCTCGCATTGTACTAAGTTGACATAATGCTGTCTGAGGTGAACATTCAAATACTTGTGCTACACAGTTACGCATCGAAGTGTGACTTTAAAAGATAGTAAAGCTTTGAAATACACAGTTTTAGAAATGAAAGAAAGGCAAAGTACATTTCCTTCTTTTGGACCCTAGCAAATCCCCATCCTGTAAGTAAAGGATCCACATATATGCTTTCCTACGTACTTTGGGTGATCCAGGGATATCTTGCTGGGCATATTTGGTGGAGAGGTCAGCTAAACTTTTCAAAGGAAAAAAAAATTGGCATTGGAATAAATGCCAGTAGATTTTCATATAAAAGCAAAAGATTTTTCATGTGAAAATCTATCCAGAAAAAAAGTTCAGGGTCGGTTTTAGTGGGCTTTTTTTTTTTCAATCTTTTTATAATTGAAGCCAAAAATGGTATAAAACCCTGCATTAAATAGTAAGTTAATATTTATTCATGTCAAGGCAGTCTCTGGACTGATGGATTCATCTGGGGCCCAGGCATTGTCAGAGCTAGGTGCTGATTGAATACCTCACTGTTCACCTCTCTCTTCAACATGGTTATTTTAAGCTTTAGGTCTGGCAAGAAAATGCAGTCATGCTGGTTATTGTGGATTTGCTTTTTTTAAAAAAAAAATGCCCAGCATATTTATAAACAACTAGAAAAGAGTTGTAAACCCAACACATTAGGGTATTTATCCGACATCGCCAACTTAACACGGTCCTTTGTTTGCCCTCAAACTTGTCCACAATTATACTTCCTTAGTGCCTTTCAAGCAAGGGAACTGTATTCAGAAGTGCATTGTTTCTATTCCGGTTAGGCACCAGGGAACATTTATTGGTCCATAGTTCCAGGAGTTTGGTCTGTAGAGCCCTGTCACTCATGTGTCATGCGCACCCCACACCTGGGCATGACCCTTTTCTTTGCTGTCCTCTCTGCCTCTGAGCTCTGTGGGTTTTGTGCATATCTCCGGTGTGCAGTGGTTTTATGACTCTCCGGAAAGTGCAACGTCTTGAGGTTCTGTGGGCTTGGTGTCTCTGAGGGTCAGTGACTGCTCAAGATCATTCTCTATAGATTCCAGATCCTACTGGGTTGACTGTGAGCCAGCATGTTCTCTCAGCAAGCCTCATTTCCCACCTCACAACCACACGCGGGGCTTTCAAGCATTTTTTGAGTGGTGATTTTTCATCTTTGGACTGACATTCCTGGATCCCGACAGTCTTGAGCAAGAACTGCTAGTTCAGTATAGGGGAGAGGAAAAGGTGGCAGGAATTGAGAATCTTAACTTCTAAGGACTGATGAGACCTTATCATATTGCTCCTAATCCCAAGAAATGGGGTGGGAGAAAGCCTGTCCCTAGTGCCTGATTTTTCTGGTGAGTAAACCTGTAGTATGTTGCCATCTAGTGGACCATATGGCAAACTAAAGATTAATGTATTCTGACCACAGCGCTCCCCAGAGCTAATTAAATCAGCCCGAGAAAATAACTGAAAGAATTTTTCTAAAAGCAAGTGTTGGGGAAATATATGCAAATTTCAGGGGAAACTAAAGTTGACTTTTAGTAATCATGTTTTCTTAAAGTTGGCAAAAGGTTACTCTGTTTCTTAAGAGTTCCTGAATATTTACCACCAAGAACTAACAAGTTTTTCAAACATGTCATCGGGCCAGGAGACCGTGATTTCACTGTCACCTGTACAGCGGGCACAGTTTCATATCCAAAATCCTAGCAGAAGGCTTGGTTATTACAAGGTTATTTTAGTATTTTTTAAAATGTGATTTTTTAAAGTTTAGTCTTTTTTAAAATGTGATTTTTAAAAGTTTCCAATATCTTTCTTACGTACATTTCCCTTTTTTCTTTTTAATTAAATTTCCGCAGAATACATATGCTTACTTTTAGGGGAGGCAGACTCATGACTTCACAAAGTAGGAATTTCACATTTTAAATTCTAAATCACATTCCAGAAATGTCTGATGCCGTGGTTTGAGACCTAATTTGTATGAAAACCTGTGACCTGACTTCAAGAACACTGACTACTTGTTTGGCTTCTGTCTTTGCTCTTTTGTTTATGTTTGCTTAGATCCCTCCCTGGTGCTACAGCAGCTGAGTGTGCCTCGAACCTGAAGAAAATCTACACAGTACAAACCGTACAGGTAAGATCCAGAAATGGACGTGCCAGCTGAACACGGCATATGTCGGACATTTAACCCTCCAGCCGGAAAGCAGCGGCTATGCTGGCAGCTCCCACCCGGGTTCTGTCCCCATGTCAGCTCTCAGGTCTTTCGGTGGAGCTGGACTTAACTAAGTGTAACCCAGAGGCTGGCTGAGCACACATCCAAGTGGCCTGCTCCTCTCCTGGGGACCTGCTAAAACTTATTTACTACCGAAATATTTCACCAGTCCTCGGAGCAGCAGACTGTGGTGTGTCCCCGCGTGGGTCTGTGTCCCTATTCAAATACGAGCTCGGCCACTCCCTCTGTGAGCTCTGAGCTCGGTTTCCCTTCTCTGAGAGGCAATAGCATTGCCCTGCACGGTTACCTAAGGTTACAGGTCACATAGGAAGAGCAGGTGGGTGTTGAGCGTGAAAGTGGAAGGTCTCAAGCCTGTTTCCTACTTCATGTTCAGCTTCCATCATCCTACATTAGGCAAGTATCAGTGCCTTTAATTTCTTTAAAGTGGGTATAACGAGAGTACCTGTCTCTGGAGTGGTTGGGAAGAGTAAGTAAGATAATGTGCATACTATGCTTAGCAGGATACCTGATACATTGTAGGTTCTCAACACACGTAAGCTCTTAGTTCTATCCATTCTTTCTTCAACCGACCCTTGTGAAGAAAATTTCTGAAAAACCTGATTTATTTAGCTGATCACATTTCCTTTTTCTTCAAAAGCAAAGTCTGTCAAGTGTATCCCTCTTTTTGAGGATAATACACTGTTATAGACGGAATAAAGATTTAAGGCTGCTGTCTGCCTGCAATGGCTGTATGTTTAGAATGTTCTAGAAGGGCCAGATTTAAAATGTCCCTGTTGTGCCTCTAAATCTTTTAATGTCTTAGCAATTTCATTAGATGGGCATCTAGATTGTGTCCCTTAGGCAGTTTCTCACATTTAGAACTAGCACAAAGATCCTTTTTTCAGAACTTCTCCCACTATCTCGTTCAGAAAATTTAGTATTCTCAGTTTTGCAGTCCTGGGAATCTGATGGGAAGGTGCCATGCATGGCCACTGAGCCAGGTGTAAAGACACAGTCCAGACCATAGTCCAGTTCTGATCTAGTTGGAAAAATGGCATAAGCATGTGGAAAGCAAAATAACAGTGCTGCTGTAAATAATCCCACGGTGCCAAGTACAAGCGATGTCACAAGGCAGCACGTGGGCCACTGTCCAGAGGGATGACTGCTCTCACATTCCAGGAAAGGCTTCCCCTCGCTTCTTCCCTGCGGTGACGTTGTGGACTTTTGTTACCTCTTCTCCAGCAGTCGTTGTAGAAAGCTCAGAGCACTTGACTTTGAAGCCTGTCTTCACATGGAAGTTCTTAGATCCCTTTGACTTTCAGAGGTACTCTTTAGACTTTTTCCACTCCATTATGACATTGGGTCCTCAGAGCTCTGCCTGGGATTCCAGGACAGACCCTGGTTGAGTCAGATCAAGGGGTCCGTTTGTTTCTCTGACCCTGTGTGACCACAGAGCGTTTTGTTGAGCCTTGGCGTCCAGCAGCAAGTTAGGGGCTCCAGGGACCAATTGTTAAAGTACCCAGGTTGGCACGTACTAGGAAATACCTTCTTGAAAACTCTATTGGGAGATAATTTATATTCAGTAAATGTAGATTTCGTTAAGTGTGCAGTTTGATAAGTTTTGACAAAGGTATGCAGACATGTAACCATAACCCAGATCAAGATAAAAAGATTTGCATCATGTCAGAAAGTTCCTGCGTGCCCTTCCAGTCATCCTTCTCTTCCAGAAGCAGCCACTATTCACATTTCTATCACCACATATCCTTTTGTTTTTTATTGAACATCCTATAAATGGAATCACACAGTACCATACTCTATTGTGTCTGTTATTCCTTCCCCTCAATAAATACTGGGGGATCGGGGCGCCTGGGTGGCTCAGTTGGTTAAGCGGCCAACTCCTGTTTTTGGCTCAGATCTTGCTCTCAGGGTCCTGGGTCAAGCCCCCTGTCAGGCTTTCCACTGAGCAGGGAGTCTGCTTGAGGCTTCTCTCTCCCCCTCTCCTTCTGCCTCTCCCCACTGTGAGCTCTCTCTTTCTCTAATAAAGAATAAAATCTTTTAAATAAATAAATACGTACATATTACATGCCGAAGGACTGAAGGGATGAATGAGAAGTTAATAAATGAACCGCTTTCCTGGACCACAGCAGAACTACCTGCATAAGGATCCTTTAAGCGATAAGCCCCATTCTCAAAAACTGATCCTTGGTGGGGTGAAAAATCCTCCTGTTTTTATACATAAAGCACAGATATGTATCCAGTACTTAAAGAAAGAAACAGCTTTGCTGTGGTATTAACATTTCACAAGGGAGCAGTTAGAACAAAGGGTTCTTTGGGGTGGGCTGGAGGGATGTGTTAATGAAACACTGCCCTAAGTGGTCAGGAAGTCCTTTCATATCTGATGTGCCTCTGTCCTCCTCGGTTTCCTTATCTGTCAGACTGAGGTAATAACGCTGCCTACTCCCTAAGGTTGAGCGAGGGTTAAACGAGATTGCATGTGCTTCTTTGTCGTGCTTGGCACTTTGTACTCAGCCGTTAGCAGCTTTTACCGAAGTGGTGTTGGATGCTACCCCTTGGCGTCATCAGTTGACTGGCGAGGATGTGGGTGAGGGTGTAGCGTAGTCACATTGCCTGCGTTTCTATCTCGTATCTGCCACTTACTCGCTCGGGCAAGTGGCTTAACTTCTCTGTATCTGCTTACTCATCTCCGAGATGGGAATGCTCTTGATACTGATTGTAGCATGAGGCCCTGAGAATGAAATGGCACAAGGAGGTAAAAAGCACATAGGAGGGTCCAGTAATAATAACAGGTGCATCTGCTATTCCTCACCGACTCCTTCTGGAGCCTCGTTTTGTGTTGTCCTCGGGCCCGTTGTCTTTCAGACAGCTGTGCACTGCTACTTCTCGGTGATATATTTCAAGCAGTTATTCCCCAGATGATGGCACTGCTGCCACCCCTACTCATGAGAACACATTTAACTTACCAGTAACTTCTGGGATTCCAACCTGTCAGTGTCCCGAACATTTGGGAACGGTCCCGAGTATTTAACAAACTGCCTTGGTGCTAGTTTTTAAGTCATTTGAGGACATGCTTTGGTTTCCCTGTGTTTTTATTCTGTGATTATTTAGTAATTCTTGGACCCTCACTCTTTCAGCACTAAAAAAACACATCCCTAATTGTGTCTGTGATTTTCCCCCCATCTCTGTTTGGGCAAAATGTGAGAATCCTGTGTTATTGATGACTGCTTTATAGAGAAGGAGATAATATGTCTTTTTGTACTTTGAGGCCCTTCAGCAAATCAGAGATGTTGATGGGGGTGGGGGAGGAATTATGATTCCCATTTAGTGGCTGCAGAGACTGAGGCTGAGAGGTAAGAGCTCTAAAACACCCAGTGGGAACAGCCAGTCTTGCCATGCCTCAGGGACTGGAGCTCCCACCCCTTCTAGTTCACTTCTTTTCCTTTCCCTCTGCCCTGACTTGAGGGGGGGCAGGGAGGCACGTGCCTCCAGGCGGCCCACTGACCCCTGCTGAGGACACTCTCTCTGTAGCCAACAATAATTCTCTTTGCTTGGACTTAAATTTATTTCTTACTTTCCTGCCTTCTTGGAAAATTCCATTTTTCATCTAGTTGTGTTTTCCAGATGCTTATTGATTCCTTTTACTCTTTTGTAAACATTTCCAAATTTTCCACATTTCTCCTGTGTTTTGATGTCCTAAGTGGATGCAGTACAGAACAGAACATAGCTTCTGAGCAAGGCTGATTCTACCTGTGGGAGAACGAAGAGCTACCTACCAAACATGATTTGCAAGGGAGGGCTGCCTCGTCCCCACTCTCTTTCAGCATGGCTACCACAAAACCAGCAATTCCAGCCCTGAAAACTCATTCCTCTACACCATTCTATTCCACCTCGGTCATGTGTGTTATCCCCTTCAAGATTTTGCCACGCCGTGTCCCACTTGTGCTGTGTTCTACCCAGTAGGTTGCATAAATTGGCTGACTTTTTACTTAAATTTACATAATACAGAAACTTCATGTTTCTTCTGTAAATGGATATCCGGCATCATGTCTCATAAACAGAGAGTCTCCATCAAAAATACATACAATCTGTTAAAATTAAGAGAATGTTCCTTCTGTACCTGTGTACTGCCGGCGATGTCAAGACATCATCCTTCATCAGAAGGTGTGAAGTTGTTGTGCCTTTGCAGATCATAAGTTAGGACGACAGATTGCCTTCCAAATCACTGGGGAGTGAGGGCTGTCGTCAGGCTTATAGGTCAGTACTGGTAATGAAGGATGATGTGAAGATTGATTCAAATTTTGAACACAGACGGGCAGCCCACAGTGGGTGGCATCCTGCAATAGAATGACCTGGAATGAACCATTTGGGTGAAGGGAGGGGACTGAGGCAAGAAAGAGAGACACACCGTATTGAAGAGACAGACAGAAGGACCTACAGCCTGGTCTACCAATAGGTCTGTCGAACACAGACTTAATTTCGAGTAGGACAGGGTTCTTTATCATTTAATTAATTCATCATGTGTATAATGAGATCAGCATTTATAGTCACAGCCCATTTGTGCGGAAATAGAACTGCAGTCAGGT
This sequence comes from Ursus arctos, assembly GCF_023065955.2. NCBI lineage: Eukaryota > Metazoa > Chordata > Mammalia > Carnivora > Ursidae > Ursus > Ursus arctos. The sequence continues at coordinate 51,967,094 of NW_026622808.1, read as the reverse complement.
TACCCATGATCCTCTGTCTCTGGTGGCTTGCTGGCGCCGGGGGCCACTGTGTGGGTGGGGGCTAAAGGGGGAAATGAAATCTTGCACAGTAAAAGTACTTTAGTCATTTCAAATGTAAAACTTGGTCTCTGAAGGGGATCAGAATACGCCTGCCACCCCCAAAAATGCCACGTTAGCATAAGAATTCTGTGAAACTGAAGGCAGTTGAGAAACAGCAGACAAGGGAGGAGCCCTCTGCTCTCCTGTCTGCCTAACGTCAGGCATAAATTTCCCATTTAAGGGTGGCATAAACTTCCATTTGTAAAGGTAGCCTTCTTTCTTGTCGCTTGGGTCTGCATAGCAAACCTTACTCCACAATCGTTTCTACTATATATGTCCCAGTCACCTCCCCCCAATGGACCACCTGTAAGGGGCGCCAACCCCCTTTTCCTTTATCCATTCACGTTTCACAGTTTATCAGTCTTTGTTATAACGGTATATTAGTTTCTGAGTCCAGCCACTTTCTTGGGCTTTCACTGCCATTTTCTGAAGCCCCTGTGCACTTCAAAGTATTCACATTAATAAAGAAACATATACCAGTGGGCCTTTTGCATGAAGCGGGGTGCACACTGCTGTGATGTGTTTCCCCAGGCTTTTCTGTGGGCTCTCTCCACTCAGAGTACGAATCCCACTTAGCTCCCCAATCCAGACTTTGTGATTTATTCGGTGACTTCCTGTGTGGTGAGACACTGCCCAAATACCCTGTCCTTTATTTTATCTGTGATGACCAGTCCTCCAAACTTTGGTTCTCTCTTTAAGTCAGGCCCTTTTGGAATTCAAAACAAACCCATTGCTCTCTCAAGTGCCCAGCTCTTGCAGATCAGAAGCACTTTGCTTTCAGCCTACTGTGTCTGCTCTCTGTTAAAAACATCCTGTAAGTTCTTTCCTTGTTGCCTTGTTTGTTCTGGGTTCTTTCTGTCCTCCGCACAAAAATCATTGATTCCGTTGGTGGGAAGCAAGCTCCAGACAACCAGAAATCCATTCCTACTGAATGGAAATATTTAGTTATTATTTCAAAAATACTCTCTTGCTTCATATGCCATGACCCTCAGAAGAAATTCTGGATTTTGGTGGGGGGAGGGGGATGTTTGCTGGGTTTTTTTGTTTTATTTTACGCTTGCCCGTCCTGCACAACACAGCATTTTTTTTCTTTGCTCGTAATTTCAAGTATGTTCTCTTTCTCATTTCTTCAGAACATTCCAGTAGAAAATTGAGAAGCAAATTTGTCAGTTTTTCTGGTAATGAATGATTATCTATTTGGCAGATAGATGATAGATGGGGCATAATTGCTCCAATCAAAACTAGTAGATTAGGGATTTATCAAATGGTCACACTGTCTAGTGAGTCTAATCACACCTCGCTTCCTTACTTGAGGCATATCAAAACTCTCACCTCACCTTTAATCATTAAATTATCCAATGCAAAAGCTGTATCTACTTGATATGTAGAGGAGGAAATTAGGTTGCAAGGGCTCCATGAGCTGTGAAGGTGATCCTGAGAACCTTGGTCCTAAATCCAGGTAGACTTGGTTGGACTTACGACTCCACTGGACAACCATCCTCCCTGCCTCCATTCTTCAGGGAGGGTGCCAGAATGATGCTTGAGAACTTACCCACCAAGGCGTGGACTCCATGGGCAAGGCTGGCCCTCATACATGCAGTGCCGTTCCCCCAAGAGCTCATCACAGTGCATGCTCATAACTGGTGCCTGCAAATGTTGCCCAAATGAATGATGCCCGACTTTTATACCTTTCCTCGTCCGAGGGGGATCATTCAGGCTTTTGAAAAAAGCACTTAGCCATGATTTATCAACGTTGTGCTTATTTTTACTCCAATCCACTGTTTGCAGGCCACTTTGAATTAATTATAAGAATTCTAAGAAGTAATTACAAAAGCCATTAGGCTTTTGAAATCTATTTGCAAGTTCCTATCTATAGTAAAATTTAGGTATTTAACAAAAATAACAATGTGTTACAGAAAATATGACCATGAGTTTTCAAGCTTCCGGTGAAATAGCCGTTTTACTTTCGCAGAGTAAGAGGAGGGTCTCAGGAGCTGTGTGATGCTGGATTCCTTCCTCAGGCTGTTTCACCATCACGTATATAGTCATCCCCCCGTATCCAGCAGGGGTGCATTCCAAGACTGCCCGTGGATGCCTGACACACTGCGTAGTACTGAAGCCCATACATAGCAGGGTTTTTTCCTGCACACACAGACTTAGGATAAAGTTTAATTTATAAACTAGGCACAGTAAGAGATTAACAACAATAAGTAATAATAAAATAAAACAATTATGACTACGTACTGTAATAAAAGTTAGGTGAATGTGGTCTCTCTCTCTCTCTCTCTCTCGCTCTCAGAATACCTTATTGTACTGTACTCACCCTTCTTATGATGATGGGAGATAATAGAATTCCTACACGGTGAGGAGAATGACATAGGCATGTGACAGCATTAAGCTACTATATAGGCCTTCTTTTTTTTCTTTTTAAGATTTTATTTATTTATTTGAGAGAGAGCAAGAGAGAGCACGAAAGCGGGGAGGGTCAGAGGGAGAAGCAGACTCCCCGCGAGGCAGGGAGCCTGATGTGGGACTCGATCCCGAGGCTCTGGGATCATAACCTGAGCGGAAGGCAGACGCTTAACCGACTGAGCCCCCCAGGGGCCCTATATAGACCTTCTGATGTTCTGTCACAAGGAGGATTCTCTGCTTCTGGACTGTAGGTTACCACGGATAACCAATTTAACAAATATTCCACATATTGGATGAGGTTTGCAACAAGGGAACAGACTGCTTTAGGGCTGCATACTTTTTAAATGGGGTTCTTTTCAGTGGTGTCCCCAGATATTTCGCTCCTGTTTTGTGTTCATGCACCAATGTGTAAAGATGTGCTTCACTAAGTACTTAAGTCAGAACTCAGTCTCTTGCTGTATCTTCTTGGGCTGCGTTCTCCTCCTGTCAGATTTGCCAAGACTGAAAAAGTCAGTTGTCTGTTTATTTTCAAGAGAAGCCGTTAAGGCTACAAACCTTAGCACAATCATCCTTAGAGTGTTTTCTTTTTGGACAAGGAGAAGCATTGTGTCGTTCTTTTTAAGGTGCTTCAGACGCTCGGTGAAATGCCAGGATCCGAGAACTTTGGCAGGGAGGGGGAGCGAGGGCAGGTGCTCTGTTTTGGGTGCCCCATTGGAAGGCTTGACGTTTAACAGCACCACAGTCCTTTTAGTTAAAGCTAGCATAGCTTTATCTGTAAATCCTACACAGGTCACTGCCACGTTGTCACGGAAGTCCCAGACTGGAGCTAAGCACCATATTCAATGTGGTGAAGAGCATCTCCTGGCAGGAAGACATCTTCAGCAGGCATCCCTCATTCTGTGACTTCTTGACCCGGTCCATGGCTTCTGAATTGGAGAAAGACGGGCCTAAAACATACAGTAATATTTTCAAAGGAAATAGCATAGTGGTTAGGAGCACACATTTTGGAATCCAACTGTTCGGCTTCAAATTCCACCTCTGTCTGTTCACACTTACACCACAGACCAATGCTGGAGTCATGTTATCATTTGCACTGATGGCAAACCGTTTATCGGGTAAATACCTCCATAAGGACAGATACACCTCTTTGAGGACCTGCTGTTACTACTAACCTATTTTCAGCTATTCCATATGTGGTGCCACTTTACTATAAGGGATCAAGGTATTCTTGATCAGTCTACTGTCAGGTGGTTTTCTGATTTCAGTTTTATCTTACATTTCATTGTTGCTTTCCTGGCAATTAATCAGGCTTTAATTTTTATACCACACAGTCTCAGACAACTGCCAAGGATTACCATTCAGCGTACATTGAAATTTCATTCCACTGATGTTACTCCCTTACGGAGGCCCTAGGATTTATTTTTCTAGTTGTTCTGCTGCTTGTGCTGTTTTCCTCAGATCTACTAGTAGACCCAGCCAGACACCCTCTACTTACCCTACCGCACAGAGTGATATTTCTTGCTTGTGTAGTAATTCTGTGCACGGAGTTCACAATATAGTGGTATGATGGCCCATTCCAAACACTCTGGGAAGGGCTTTCTTATTTGTAAAGCCAAACCTCGTCCTACTCCTAGTAGTCATACCAAACACTGACTCTTCGACAGATTAGTGTCTGTGACTGCATTCCTTATGTATAACATAAGCATAATGACTGTCCCCCCAGTGAGTTGTCGGTGAGATAGATGGCATGCACGTGTGAAAGTTCGTAGACCAAAGCCACTGTTATTAACCACTGTTATTAACCACTCTTCTTCTCTTATTTTTATATAATCTGGTTTTGTCCACCAGCCACCCTGTGTCTGAGTTAGCTCCAGTTGCTCTACGAGAATGCTGTAGACGGGGCAGGGGCTTAAACGATAGATATTGATTTCTTGCAGTTCTGGAGGCTAGAAGTCCAAGATCAGGGTGCTTGCATGGTTGGACTCTGGTACAGGTCATCTTCCTGGTTTATAGACAGAGAGCTATGTTCTTGTTGTCTCCTCACATCAGAGAGGGAAAGAGGGCTTATTCTCTTTCTTTTCTTGTTGGGACACTAATCTCATCGTGGGGGCTCTATCCTTATGACCTGATTACCTCCCAAAGATCACACCTCCTCATACCACCGTGTTGGACGTTAGGGTTTCAGTATATGAATTTGGGGAGGACACACACATGCAGACCTACACTTTGGGCCACTTGTTGCTTTAGTAACTGAGCTGTTGCGTGTTCCTTCTAGGAGGGGAAAGGAAAGGAGAGAGTGCATAAGGGGATCTCTCTTTGCCTCCTCCTCCGTAAGCCATCCCCTAATCCAAAGTGGAACAGTCTCCTTCTGAGGTTAGAAAGAAGGCAGTCTGTGTCATAAGGAAACAAGGTTCATTACATATATTCAGCTCTCAGGTCTGTATTAGATGCCCTCCACCTGCCGGAAAAGTCAATAGCAAGGTCCTCGCCCGGTTTTACACAGAGAAACGTTGCCTAGGGAGGTTTGCTTCATAACCATAGCTTCCTGTGAAGGATAGAACTTGGCCCAACATCAGCAGGGAGCGTTCTTGAGTGCTATGTGACATTTTCTTGCAGAAAACTGGAAAGATCACTGAAAAGAAAATCTATTTCAAATGGATAGGACTTAATGAGAACTGATTTTTTTTAATGCATTAATTTTATAATCTAGCAGCATAGTAAATCAATACTGGGTATTAAACAAAGTGTTTTTCTTTTGAAGATATTCTGGAGTGTGTACAATAACATCCCTCCTGTGACTAGCCTGCCTCTGAGATGTAGTTATCATTTAATGAGAGGAGAGAGGCGACCACTTTGGTAAGTGTCTCACTTGTAATTTGAGGTTAAGGTGGGAGGCAAATGGTTGTGAACCTCATAAAATATTTACGTCCTGCCAAATTGGAATGCCAAAGTCATTTTCTCCTGGTAACGATGGAAAGTAATTTTAGCTCTTACTTAATTATGAAGGAAGCCGCTGCCCACTTTCCCCTTCACCCCGGGCTCCACGGTGATGAGTAGGTTTCTCAGTGTTCCCCACTGAACACCCCATTGTGGTCTCACCAAAAATGGGTCGTTGTTTGCACGCCAAAGTTATGATGCAGCTCTTCGTATGGGGTGGTGCTGCATTTGGTTTGTTCTTTCATTTGCACGATGATGACCTAGACAGTGGAGTGTAGAAGCATCTAGGCTGGTGGGAGATGAGAGGAACAGAGGGGGTATCCACGTCTGCTGGACCGTTGAACCTCAGACACATCTCTCCCCTGGACCCCATAGAAAGTGTGGGAGACAGGTCACAGCACGGCCCGGGGTCTAGAGGAAGGGATCCTTCTTTAAATAGCTTGGTGTAGTGATCAGCATGGCGGGCAATGAGTCTGTTTGCTTAGGCTGGAGTCCCAATTAGTAATAAATTCTTATATCGTGTCCCTCAACTGTGCTAAGTAACTGCGCTGTCCACTGCTGGGGCTGATCTCTGCCATACCTGAGCGCTCAGATGTTATTAGGAATCTGATGCTGTCTATCAGATTAGATTTGCTTGCCTCTGAGTTGGTGTAGTTTTTCAGACAGGTTCTCCCGTTCGTGGTGGCAGAATGGCTCTCGTGAGCTGCAGTGTTACACCCTACAAGTGTATCACTGTCAACCTTCACCAGACCTCATGAGATGCCAGGGCTGGCTGTCATTGGCCCACCATGGGCCCTTTACATCTCTGGCCACTCACAAGGACTAGAAAGAGACAGTATTTTCATAGGCAAACCTGGGTCATAAGCCCATCTTTGAGGCTAGGATGCGGAGTCAACCCTGTTGGAATGGGTCCAACATAAAAGTAGGGGACAAATAGCTCCTTAAAGGGAAATTGGGTTACTTTTACCAGACGAGCAAGCATATACTAAACAGGAAAACACGGCGGATGCCCACCACAGGGGCCGAGTCTCTTATTAGGCATACAGTGCGTGGTTGATACAGGAATCAGACAAGGCAATGCCATGAATGTGGTACTGCAACATAAAGACCTTCACACATATAAAGTACTTGTATTAATTTGTCCATCCCCAGATAGCACAGGGAACCTCTCATCACCTCCTTCAGGGTGAGAAGCTGGTCGCCCATTGCCACCCCTGCCATTGTGGCCACTGAATCCCACTTTCTTCCCTCCCCATCTCCACCCCATTTCTTTTTCTTTCGTCTGCTTCCTTTTCCAGTAAAAGGCTGAGGGAGAGTTTATTGAAGAATGCTCCATTGTTTGTTGTTTTTAATGCCATCTGTGGTTAAACTAAATGCATGTAGAATTACTTAATCCTTGAGTATAATTTTAAACCTCGGTCTCTATCCAGGGAAGAGGAGAGTAATGCAAAGGGAGGCGTATGGAAGATGAAAGTCCCCAAGGACAGCACGGTAGGCTTGTTCTGGTCCTCTTCTAGAGCTGGCTAAGGTTGGGGCTGTTGGTGACCATCTCATGCTTTTTAGGCAGTCCACTTGGTCGTCTCAGAACAGGACTGGGGGTGAGAGCATCTGTTCTGACCTTCGTGATTTTCCAGCTCATAGTGTCACCTTGAAAATGTGGTATGGTGTTTCTCTATAGAAATGATGCAGCAGTGGGACTGTATCGTAAATTCTGAAGAGCTACGCACTTCTAAACTTTACAGAAAGGCTGGTGATGGCAGTCATTTCCTCACCAGCCATGACTAACTTGTGGAAATTGGTATACATAGTGAGAAGCAGATTCCTGCCCACCAAAGGCTTGCCCTTACTCCACTGAACTTGGTGCGGGGACAGGGGATGCGTGGGAGGCCATGCATCTTACCAGTTGGGGGCGTTTCGTGTGAGGCCCTGCCCAGACTCCCTGTGGGACTGGCGAGAGCCTGTTTGGTAGGGTGACCTGCTGAGACAACTGGTTTCTAGTGGCCAAGCCTCAGGAACCAAGATTTTCTGGAATAGGCTCGAATTTATCATACTGACTAAAAGTGAACATTCAAACCCATTCTTAAGCTTTGGGAAACCAAAACGCTTCTTTGAAAATGGATGAAAGGGCAGAAGCTACCCGAGTCACCTTTTCATGGTTTCTTTCATGTGGATAAGCTCAAAGAATTACAGTGTCTCCAGAGACCCATAGGTTTGAGTCATTTCCCCATAAATACAAAACCTAAAGATGTGACCAGATTTATTTGTTAATGATGCAGACTGTCATCAAGATGCAGAGCTCCAGGATTTGCCTGTTATTTGGCTTTCATAAAAAATGTCAGGGGGGCCAACAACCAGGCAAGGCCCGCGAAGCTCCTCCTGGCCCCCCTTTAAAAGGAGAGAACGTACGTTGTTTTTAATTTCAATGAGAGGACGATTTCCTTTTCATGTGCTTTACTGACTCACACCAGACTTTGAGTTCTGGTTTAGAAACAGTTGTGATGTCAGCTTTTGGGGAGCAGTAGCTGGCGGGCACATTTGCCCTTTCTCTCCTTGGCCATCTGCAGTCACAAATAATAGCACATTCACGTCTGTCCAAGTGTCCTCTTCACGCACTGTCAGTTGTGGAGGAGTGGGAGTCTGGTGGGCCAAGCTCGTCTGATGTCACAAGGGGGGAGGGAACTTGCCCTTTCCCTCACTTCCTTGCAACGCCCTCAGCTTCATCATGAACAGTGTAAGGCACCGCAGGTGGGACATAGAGAATGGGGAGGGCGATTTCCAGAAGGGAGACCAGCAGAGCCAAAGGGAGCATCTAGAAAAGGGAAAATAAAATCCTCCTCGAGAGTGAAGGGTCACAGTGCTTAACTGCTATCATCTTGGTTAAAAATTCAGCTAGGCTGCTTTCAGTTTATTAGAACATAGTAATAAACCCAATTATTAATAGTTAATATGTAGTGAGCACCTGGCATAGAGCAAACATGCAAGCTATTTATGGAACGGATCTTAAATGTTAGCATTTTTTGCTGCAGTCACAATGCTAAGCCCTTTGAATGCCCTTGTTGACTAATTTCATGGTGACAACAACCCTGGGAGGTCAGCCCCTTGTTATTCCCTGCTCGCCTGAGGAAACTGATACACGCCCAGGGGTTGATAACCTGTCTGCTCACAGACTAAGCAGCCTGGCAGGATTCACACCCAGTTCTGGGAGAGTTCAGGGCCTGTGAACTCTGGCAAAGAAGATAAATGGGACTAAGAACTTTTCGAGGGGGAATAACTGGAAGAACTTTTAGGCCTCCAGCTACCCGTGAGTGCATGCTGGCTGTGGACTGGATGGCCTTCGTAGGTCTCGGGTAGAAGGGACTCCAGGTTTCTCACTTGCAGAAGGTGGATGGGAACATGTACCGATTTTTCCAGAGAGACGCATGCATGCATACACACAGCACGTTCTCCCCCTTAACATAAACAGTCTGTCTCTGGCGGATGGAAATTTGCAAGTCTCTAGCATTCACTAAACCAGAAAGTTCCTTAAGTGCTCATCACTGTGGTAACCTTTTAAGTACCTCATAAACTGCAAGAAAAACAGGGCAGGGAGGGTTTGGGAGAGAAGAATTTTACTAATAGCATTCAACTATAAAATGTTGATACATTTTGAATCAGTGAAAGCTAAAGGAATTGGAACATTATAAGTCATTTGAAAGCATTACCCACCCATATGTTTTCAACTTCATCAGGGTTTCACTAGAGATCGGCTCTGCGGCTTTGGACACAAAGTTTTATAGACACAAAGTTTATGACTTTGAATCCCTCGTATCTATCTGTGTAAAGTTACCTGTAAAACAATACAGTATATGCCACTATTGTGAGTGTTGACACCTGTGATCTGGGGATGTCTGTGGGCTCCAAATAACGGGCATGAACAGTGCATGTGAAGCTGAAGAAAATGTGACCTGTTTAGCTCCTGAAGATACTTGTCTAAAAATATATGTGTTGTTTTTGGGTTTTTTTTTTTTTTTTTTGCTTTTTTTGTTTTTTTTTGTTTGTTTCTTTGTTTGATTTATTTTTTTTGGTTTTGTTTGCTGTTTTTTATTCTTTTCCCATGCCAGTCCACAGTTTGGAAAGAGTTGTTGTTAGCGACAATCGGGGAACAGTTCACAGACTGTGCCGCTGCAGGTAAAGAAGCCCATGCCGTCGGTCACCTGCTCGTGTGTGCTTGGCTTGTGCTTGTCACTTGGACACGTTTGTTTCTGTGTGTTTGACTTTTGACATGTTTCAAAGTTCTTTACTCGGTAACTGTGAAGTTATAGGGTTTTTTTCATGTGGTTATGGCATTTCGTGTCATATGCGTATGTACAGGTACATATTTATGTGTGTTATATGTACGTACATATGTATATGTACATATATTTTTCCCCACGTACCTCATCTTAATAGTATCCACAAACATCTGTCCAAAATCATTAGGCAAAAAGAAAAGAAAAGAAAATTTGGTATCGGTTGGTTCTTAATACAATTTGGGGTAGGTTGCTCATTCCAATTCTTCCAGAGGGGTACGTGGTGTCTAGTGGAGTGTGGAGTTAGGACAGCACAGTCCCTTCTGTACCCCTTGTTTTTCTCCCTTACTCCTGTCCCGCTGTTGGGCCCCTGCTCAAAGACACTTAAAGAGGCTCGGCGGGGAGGTACTCCCCATTAGGACTTGGAACCCCACAACTGAAGCTCAAACAGAAGGTCCTCAGGCATTTTCAAATACTGAGTGAATTTCTCAGAGCCTCCGGAAGTCCATTTTTATTTTGCTTTGTTTCTATCATGAAACCACTCAAAGAGGAGAAGAATTGATTTGCTTATTTAATGTTTTGTTTTCTTCCCGGCTAGTTCCTGCAGAAGGCTTCTGGCGTAACATTTAGAATAACACTTTACCTGTTCAGCTTTCAGTTAAACATTTTTCTCCTTAGCTAATTAGTACTATTAATGAGTCCCCAGATGTCTTAGATGGTGCTATCTTGCCCCTCCCCCCAGGCCGAGTCACTGCCGTGGCAAGCTTCAAATTCACCTACTAGTGTTTCCATAATTCTCCTTTTGTTTTGCTTCCTTATTACACCAGCTTTCGTTCCCTTAAGACAAAACCTGGGTTAAGATGAAATTGTCTAAAAAGTACAGATTCCTTCTGTTTTAACAGGGAATAGTCAGCAACTTCACAATATGGAGCCAAAAATGTGTCGTAGATATAATTCTAAACACATAAATCCCTGGGAGAGGAAGTTTCCTGTGCGAATTATTCCTGTTTCCAGAACCAGGGAAAATAGTCTAAGTAATAATAAACAGGCACGATTGAGTAAAGAAGGCCTGTTGTTCCGTGGTTGAGTTAGGAAACCAGTGCACCATTAACTGTCTGTTAAGCATTAGCTCTTCCATTGCCCCCGCTCTGCCACCTGAAGCAAGTCAGCCAGTCTCTCTGGGCCTCACTTCCCCCTTCCCTAAACAGTGGCTCCTCCTAGCTCTTATGCTGCCAGCACCCTAAAATAATTAGGGTTTTGCTGGTCGATTCTACTTATGAATATTACATGATTGCTGACGGATCTGCCTTTGCATAAGAGTTGCAGCCTTTTACCACACTGCTTCTGAAAGTGCTATGCTAGTAGGAGCCACCTAGTTACCAAAAGCCAAGCCAAACTGAAATCCTGATGGCTCAGCACATCCAGCAGCCATCAATTACAGCACCCTCTGGCCAATAGTGGAGAAATGGGCCATCCCCAAAGACTGGAGAATGCTGATGTTTTTCCCTAAAAGGCTGACCTAGTGTCTTCATGGCCATTCTTGAAAATGGTAATGAAAATGGAATGTGCGGTGCTTCCCTCTTCACTCGCTGATTTTCCACTCACATAGAAGTTCTGGTAGTGAGCTAGAGCAAGTGCCATTGAAGGCGTAAATTCAAAAATAAGAAACCTGAACTAAAACAAAATTTTTGACGCAACAAAGTTTTTCTCTTGGCTAAGGGATGGCCGGGACCAGGTCCTATTTATTTTTTGGAAATTTTGATTTAAATGTGACATATATACTGAAAAGTACACAAATTGTCATGACGTGTACAGCTTGATAAATAGAGTCAACAGATCCCCATAATTACATCCAGATCAGGGAGCAAGCAGAACGTTACTCACCCCCCAGAATCCCTCCTTGCCCTCCCTTCCTCCAAAGGTGGCCACCAATCTGGCTTCTGATGCCATAAGCCGATTTTGCCTGTTTTCAAACGTTGATGTAAACGGCATCATTTAGTGTCAAGTCATACACATTTAGAAGGAAAGAAGGGAGGGAGGGTGGGAATGAAGGAGGGGAAGGGAGGAAGGAGGAAACAAAGGAATTATTTTACTAAAGATGAATTCCTTTAGTAAATTAGATGTGCCCTTTTTTAGATTGTATCAGAATACTAGAATGTTTTAGGGGCGCTTGGGTGGCTCAGTCGTTAAGCGTCTGCCTTCGGCTCAGGCGTGACCCTGTGTTATGGGATCGAGCCCCGCATCAGGTTCCTCCGCTGGGAGCCTGCTTCTTCCTCTCCCACTCCCCCTGCTTGTGTTCCCTCTCTCATTGGCGGTCTCTCTCTCTGTCAAATAAGTAAATAAAATCTTGAAAAAAAAAAAAAAAAGAATACTAGAATGTTTTAACCCCCAGAAGACAATTGGAAAAATTGATGGTATAAATATTCAGATGTACAGATTTAGAGCAAATTAGGCAAATTAGACAAAGCATATTAACTAAAGCAAAATTCCCTAATTTTGATAATGCTCTTCTTTCGCATTTTACTTATAAATGCTGAGCATGCAAATACAGAGAGCTGACCCTGTCTCATTAATATGACATGAGCACATAAACCAGGAGTCAGAACCCTTTATTCCTGTCATTTTGCCACAAATTAACATACACAAAGTGGGTGCAAGGAAGCATATGACGGTACAGAACCTTCCTTATCTAGCCACCATTCTCAAATATCTACAGAGTGGCCCCCAACTCAGAATTTAGTTAAAAATAAATAAAAGACCTACATTCATCGGTATCAATGAATGCTTTAATGTCCATTCACAGAAGTCCTAGAATAGCAGAGCCACACTCAGAAGATATTTACTCTCCCTTTATATACGGTGCTCACAGATGGTCACCGGTTCTCTAGCCCAAAGTTCGAAATGCCAAAACCTGGAGGGGAATGGCCAGAGAGAAGCACTGGAGAGCAGAAAGAATGAAAAGGGAAGGAGCAGACAAGCAAACCACACAAAAACGGAATGAGCTGCTTGGAGCACACAGTCTGGGTCCAGTTAGTATTGGGGCAAATAGCACTAACCACCCCACGATCCCTGAACACTTGGCAGGAAGTCAGGAGAAATACTTGCTGTTCTTAACAAAGACAGTCAAGCATCGAGGAAAAGTTCATTTGAGTTCACTTGGCTTTCAGAGGACAGAGCATTATGCAACCCATTTTAGAAGAAGTCTCATCAAAACAGACTAAGTCAGAAAGCTTTGGTAACATGTTAAAAAGGATAAATTACTTATCTGGAAAATTCGTTTGGCTGGAACATGATGTTTATCTAAGTCCCTGGGTAAATGTGATGTGCCTGTTGCAGCTTTTGTCCACTAACTTGCTTTTTGTCCAGCGGTTCCCCTTAGAAACGGTATTTATTACATGTTCTCTTGTGCCACTTTCTTTTTATTATCTTATCCATAATTTACAGCTAAGACGATAAGTGCTTAAAAAGCAATGCAGACAGACTTGGAAGTATCACTCATTTCTCTCTTCCCTGCCTTCCCCTCAGATGACGAAGTCATAGGAGTCAGTGTCAGCGTTCGGGACCGGGAAGATGTCGTCCAAGTCTGGAATGTAAACGCCTCTTTAGTGGGTGAAGCGACCGTGTTAGAAAAGATCTATGAACTTCTGCCCCACATATCTTTTAAAGCAGTATTTTATAAACGTAAGTGCTTTATTTTCGGTTATTACTTTCTAGCTTATTCTATCATTACTTTTAAAGATAGAGACTATGTTGCAAATGGGGTGAAGGCAGAATCACTCAAAATTCTATATAATCCAGAAAGTAATTCACTAAAATACACATAAGTGTTTAAAAAAAAAAAGGTCAGTTTCAAGAAATTAAAATGAGATTTTATTGTCACCTAAACACATGGATCAGAAAAGGTGATATGTATTGTGCTTGTTATTTCAAAAATTTGAATCTGATCTTAAATTTGTCATCCTCAGAAAAAAAAATACCTTCTATTTGAAGCAACAATAACAAAAATGTTATTATATGAGCTGGCAGGTAGATATTCAATCATCCCTTCATAAACAGGAATTTATAATGTATAACATCTGTATTTGTGGAGGAACTTGTTCTGAGCATAGGGGTGATTGAATGTTCTACTGAAATGCTAATACTTCCTCATTACGGAAGACCGTGACACAGAGCGAAAGAGAATTCACGCACAGTGGTGAAATGTTAACAGTATGAATAGGTGTGTGGACCCATTGTTTCCATCATGATTCATGTTCATTGCTTTTGTGTGCTCTTTTGAAAAAGTCATCTTTTTCATAATGAAAACAGCTTAGTGCTATTAAACCAATGTTTGGTAAGTCAAACTGCAGGTTACGCTTTCAACAGTGAGTTCAAGAAAAGTATTGACAGCCCCACATACACATCTGATAAATTCCTATTTCCCAAACCATTCCAAGAGTCAATACCCAATTTCTTTTAACTGTGTAGTATTTCATTGACTCTAAGATGCCTTTGATGATAAGTATTATTTTACAATTACAAAGAAAGAAAAATAAAAGGTTCCCAATTAAGCTATGATGTATTATTGATTCCAGGGGTCTTCCCAGGTGGGGAGGGGAGTGCATCTTAGTCTTGTTGAAATACGCTCCATTCTTGTTTCACTTTTCCCAGCCCCTTGCTGAAAAGGAGGAAAAAAAATCAAATGTTCTTGTGGGATTGTCTTGCTATGATAGAGGTTATTAAAACAAAGGCCTCCCTCGAAGGAATCATAAAATCACAGGCCAAATGATTTAGATTTTAAGCAATGAGACTGATATGTTCTCTGCAGATATTCAGCAGGTGCTTAGCTTCTGAATCTTAAATGAGAGTTTAAATACAAGAGACAGAAAGATGGCCCTGCAGAAGTTGATTCTTGGCTGTGCAGTGTGGAAATTGCACATTTGTAGATGCAATTTTCAGTCCTTGGGGAACATTAATTGTATTTTCAACCCAGATATTAATTGAAAGGTCACCCAGGGCCTTTTTTGTTTTTCTACTTCACAAGACTAACTCTCTGGAGGGAAGAGTGTTTCATGGCCATTTATGAATGGGGCTACAGCATTCTTTACCACCTTTGAGCCAGCTCCACGTTTGACTCCAAAGAGGAGAGAAGCAATTTGGAATCATCAAGTCAGGCACTCTGAATTTTTGTTGCCCTTCCACTGTGTGACCTCGAGCAGGTCACACCTTCTCCTCCTTTTACTTTCTCATCAAAATATTGAGGAGGTTGGTCTTAAATGATCTCCAAGGTTCCTTCTACTTCAAAATTCTCTGATTAAATTTCCAAGTAACACGGTTAGCAGCAGGTCCAAGATGATAGGAGTATTTCACTAGAAAATTAAGCCACAGAGTGGTTAGGCTCGTTGTTAGGGCGGTGGTAATAATCAGGTAAGACTGAACAAGGATGAGTCACTGCTTAGTTGTTGTGATGGCTTGGGGGGGATGGGGGAGGGCACGCCAAATAAGGGGCAGAAGTTGCAACCTGGCCGGTTGAATCAAGCTGAATAGATGCCCTAAAGATAGATGCCATTGTGAAGTTTGTGAGTAATGCAGAACTGGCTAGGGTCTCCGTAGAAATCCATATTTTAATGGCATAAATTAACATTTAAAGACTCAAAGATTATTCAAATAAAAATTTGAATTGGAAAAAACAAGCAATTCTCTTTATTTTATATAAAGCAGGCAGTCCTTTACTCAGTAGGATTATTATACACCACGTGCTGCAGAATCGATTTGGGAAAATGAGGTTCGGGCAGAAATCTTACTCACAGCATGATGAAGAACAGTCGTAGGGTGAGCTAAGTTAGAAATGGCCAACTCCATGCTTTTATTCTGTCTTGTTAATAGGATCCTGGTGTAAGTATTCACAAGGGTGCAGAAGCCAGGTGACACGGTGGATTTTCCACGTAGAAAGAGCCCAAGCATATTCGGTCAAGGCCCCCAGCAGGGGACAGGAGGCGTGGGCTGTTGTTAAGTTATACAGGATTTGGAAGATTAATTATTTGACAGAGACACTCACAATGTACAGAGACCCTTCCCCCCACCCCAGTGCTACCCTTCCCCCCACACCCATTCCTTACGTTCTTCAGAGCAGCTGAATGACATCTTTTCTGATGGGAGAATTACTCAGAGCAGAGGTTGGCACACTCTGAACCTTTTGCCAAATCTGCCCCCTCCTTGCCTTCTTTGGTAGGGCTGCCGCTAAGAAAGGTTTTCACATTTTTAAGTGGTTGGAAAAAATCAAGGGAGGAACGACATTTTGTAACACATGAAAATTGTATGAAATTCAGATTTCCGTGTCCATATATAGATAAAGTGTATCGGCACCAGTGGCGCCCGTTTGTGCACATACCGTGTGTGGCTGCGTTCGTGCTAACGGTGGCAGCGTTCATCATTGGGACAGAGACCGTGTGGCCTGCAGAGCGTAAAATATCTACTCTCTGCCCCTTTCGGGAGCAAGTCCTCTGGACTCCTGGTTTCGAGAATCCTATATTCTCTTTCCATCAAGGCTCACCCAAGGCTGGAAGAACTTCTGTCTCACAGGACTCCCCCAGTTCTGAGTGTTCTATTTTGCTAGCTCCATAGCCCCTCAGGGACAGGACTTCAGGATCTCAGCCATGACCGCCTCAGCCTGTCCCTTACATTCAGAGTAATGACAATTTCCGGACAGTCCCTATCTCTTGATTTATCCCGTGGAGCCCAGTGTCGCTAAGACGTCTGGGCCTCCTTCACTTGACCCCGCAGCACTGTGTATTTTACTGCAGAACAGAGCATGCTGGCTTCGGTACCAGCCCTAAAAATCTGTTTTAAAGAGAAAAAAAAAAAAGGTGAAGTATTTGTAAAGTTCTACATGTGAGAAGCATTCAGTTAAATCATTTTGGATTGTAGGCTCTCCTTAGGAATTGGGCCAACTCACGGTAACCCTGGGAGCTGTCGGTGTACTTCCCCCAGGATTTTATCCACGTGAAGAACAGGTTGGGGCAAACATCCAGGATGAAGGGGAAATGGTCCCTTTGCCCACCGAAGTCACCCCTTCAGACACTAGTCTGAAGAATTTAGTGTCTATTAAAAACAGAGAAATGGGAGGGGCTTGACAGGTGAAATGAGCCAGCCCATCCGTGCCTTCCTGGGACATCATTCACTGCCCATGGGGGGAGGATATAGGAAGTTCTGAGTTGCCTTCAGCTTTATCAGACCCAAGCCCCAGCGACTTTTCCCCTTGAGAGAAGAGGATCTGCCCTAGCGTCGCGATGATGGTTAGTCAGATTCCAGGAAGTGGACTTTCACCCTTGACCTTTTTTGCCTTGGAGAAAATGTTATATATATTATGAATCTCTCATTTCCCACTTCTACTTTATAAAATTTTAAGTCTTTGAAAGATATTTTTGATAGCGCAATTTTTTTATTCTAGGGTCCCTAACTGTAACTCATGGTTTTGCAAGCCAGACAACAGGACCAGAAAAAAAAATTTTTTAAACATGATGAAAAAATAAAAGAGCCATCCGTTTTATGAAATTTCATTTCCCACAGAGGGTGCTCAGAGGTGGGGGGTGTGATAGGATTGCTTACCCCCTTGTGTTGTTCTTTGCTTTGTTTTTGTTTGATTTTATTTCTAAAGATAGGTCCCTGCATGGTCCTGGCATGGGTAACATTGGGTCCCCCCACCCCATGCATCCCGCGGGGCACAATCCCCCGCCCATAGCATTGGAGGCCCCGCATAGTCTCTTCATCTCGTGGGGATTACTCATCCTCCCGGCACAGCGAGAAGAAACAGGCAGCATGCCCATTGCTTGTTTATTCCTTGTTTTAATTTTCATGATTACGTTTCTCAGGAAATGCACGCCTTAGCTAACAGTTACTGGCACAAAAAGGTATTTGCGTTCTTGCCAGCCTTTGGGGAAACTGAATGAGATGCCTTAGAGAAGGGTTGCCCCATCCTTTGCTTAAAGTTTTCTTTCCTTTTTTTCTTTTTTGTTTTTTTCTGTCCTTTAGCCCATGAAGAGCATCATGCTTTTGAAGGTGGACGTGGAAAACACTAATTGCACACTGTGTAAAGAATTCTTTGTCCTTTGCTGATTGGTTTTGGAAACGGTCTTAACAGGAGGGAGAGTGAAGAGAAGACTTGCCGAAGCCCGATGCTGGTCCATTTAGAGTGGGTTTCTGTCCTTGCAGATGGGGCAATTAGGGCTCAAAGTGGCAGGTGGGGTGGGGGGGAACTGTGTGGGTTTCTACGGTCACATTACTTGCTTTTTTTTTTTTTTTTTTTTGCTTTCTAAATTCTCTGTTCTTTTCACTCTGGGGTTTTTTTGGGGGGGTCCTTTTAAATTTCCTTATTCAGTCTAATTATTGTTTTCTACACTCCCCTTTCATTGAGGCATAAGAAATCGGTTTCCCTTTAAGTAGCTCTGCTGTACCTAGTTAATGAGAATATGCCTAATCGTGACAATACTGCTTTTGAAAACCACACTGTACTTGGAGGAATACTAGCTTGGTGAAACCTGTCTTGATTATTTGTTGTGACACATTCCTACACACTGTGCACTGGGCATTGTTTTTTTCTGTCCCAGGGAAAAGAAAAACCATACTTAATCTGATTTTGCACTGACAGCGCACACATCTTTTATTTTTCCTTTTTAAACTTTTTTTTTTTTTTTTTTTTTTAGTGATAAAAGGAAAATAATAGTTGGGTTGCCTAACATGAAAACTATAATCATAGTTGAGTATTTCAGGATATAAATCCAACTCTAGGTCTTCACGCCCTCTGTGGAAGTATTTCTAACCAGAATTTCAATTTGGCCTTCTCAAAGGATAGGCATAGAGTGCTAGCAATGGATTTCTCCTGGTAGGAGACCTTGTATTTCTGATTTGAAGAGGTGGTGATATTTTAACTGTTTGCATTAAAGCTGCTTCTGAATTTTGGGTGTGTGTGCCCACTTAGGGCTTTCCAAATCCATTCGAACACACTTTGTTAGATTATCCCTTTTTCCTGCTCACACTATATGTCATTTCCAATAATCAGTAGTCCTCCTGCCTGGGCAGCTCTCCCCTGCCTTTTTCATTTAGGAGCAGCAAGATAAATCTCATTTCCAGGATGAATGTGAACATTGGCAAAGTGGAACGTTGAGTGCATTCTGTTGATATTAATTTTTGGAATTGTTGATATGTATTGTATTATGTTACCAAAGAAATAACCGGTTTTAGTAGAAGGAAATGGCCACCCTCTGGAACACTGAGACTCTTTCAAAAATGTGCCAATTTCCCTCTCTTGACTCTGCCAAGCCTCCTACTGCTTTTACCTGAAAAAGGCAGGGCCATTTGAAGACACTTCCTCCTGCTGGCTTTTTCTGAGTCCAGGGAGCTCGTGCACACTTAAACATTTCACAGAAAGGGCCCAGTGCGCAGAACTTTGTTGTACCCAGGATTTTTAATCCCTCTTGCAGTATTGACCAGCAGAGAGAGGTGGGGCCGCTTCCAGCCTCCAGCCTGTGTTTGTAAATAAAATTCTCCGTTCGAACATTTTAAAGGACTTTCAACGATATCTATTTATAAAAGCTGTACCCTTCACTTGCGTTAGTAATCACATCAACCATAATCTCAATGATCGTGGTTGAAAAAACTCCTTTGTTTCTAAACTGAGTTTCTTCAGTGATTTCAGAATGAGGTATAAGGATGTCAGACCCCTTTTTCAAAAGCCTGGAATTTGCTTCTCTAAACATTGTACTAACACCCAACTTATTTTTAAATTATTGATCAAGGATTTTTAAAAAATTATTCTGAACATGAACTTAAATTCTTTTTTATAATATAAGTATTTTTCTGATAGATTAGAAAAAAAAAGGATGATTGACCGACCTTCATTTTAATTGTCATATATATTTCCATAAGTAAATGGATTTTGAAGTATTTTTATTTTTATTGAACTTTATTTAAAGCATTGTGATGACATGTTCAGCTTCTGCATGTGTGTAGCCTTTGAAGAAAAAAAAAATAAATAGGAATGCTAGGCTTACATTAATGTTCTCGAGTTTCTGTTGTTTATGATTGTGGCACATGGCTTAATGCACAAAGTAGATTTTTGTCCCAGAGAACTTCTGCACCTATTTCTGACCCCGCGGAAAATACCAACTGTGAGAAGGATTTAATTTGCCAAATGTTAAGAACCTATTATCTAAATTACTTTAAGAGTGGATTTGGTCAGATTTTGCTTTGGAAATTGTTTTAATTGAATATTTAGTTCCTAATAGACTTTGTATGAATTAAGCTGATTTAATCAGTCTAAAAACCTCTCATTACCTTCTTGGATTAAAGAAGCTAATACTCTTTTGAGATACAAGGAAATATCTTTTGGGGCATGTGACTTTTGTTTAGGGCATTGTACCCATGCTGGGGGGTGGGGGTGGGGTGGGTGGCAACTTGCAGGGGAATCCTGATTTTTCAGTCCGGACCTTGCAGGTGCAGCCTGTCCTCTCTACAGAGAGCCGTATAGAAGTCACAGAGCTGACTTGCTCGCTTTTGTCCTTCCTTAGGTCTGGATGCAGAGCCAGGGTCACTGATGGGAGCCAGTATGCATTTTCTCCTCCCATTGTCCCATACTAGGTCATTAGACCACAGGCACTTGCTTACATTGGGGAAGTTAGACCCATTTAAAAAGGATGGATAGTACTCACTTAAAATAACTTGTCTCTGTATTCACTTTTCTTCTGTAAGCACTTCCTAAAGTGTTGACTTACTCCACTTAAAGATTCCCTGCCCAACTTTTCCACATTTCTGAAATGAGGGGATAGTTTACAGTGAACACATACATTCAATGTAATGTGGCTATTAAATTCATGGTAAAATTGACAGCAAAAAAAAAAAAAAAGCAAAAGGAAAAACACAACTCTCGTAAAACCTTAAATAGTTGAACTTGACTCCTTCTCAACTCTCTTCTTGACTTCAGCTCACGTCTACACCATACACACAGTTTTAAGACCTTATAGATGAACTAAACTTTGGGTATCATTGAGTAGTAGACACACTGTACAGGCTACTAGCAGAGCCTTGACCAAACCCGTCCCTTGTGAAAGGACATGGGGTAGCACACAACGGAGCTGGGCATTAAAGTCTGCAGACTACATACCCAGTCCAGGTTCCTCAAACTGCGAACTCTCAGAAGTCTGCCAACCTAACCCCCAAACAGCTCAGCCCAATGAAGCACTACATACCTGTTCCCGTCTGGCCACTGATACGCCCGTCCATGATCAGATA
This sequence comes from Ursus arctos, assembly GCF_023065955.2. NCBI lineage: Eukaryota > Metazoa > Chordata > Mammalia > Carnivora > Ursidae > Ursus > Ursus arctos. Next base: position 51,946,113 of record NW_026622808.1, on the reverse strand, counting down.
TCCTCTCATTTTCTCCCTCTGGCTCTCAGTGACTAAAGCTATGCTCCAGATTGGTGTTTGAAAATAACCTGACTGGGACAGGAGGTGGGCCTTTGCAGCGAGAAGCCCAGCTCCTAGAAGGTCCCATCTTTTGTTACTTAAACAAAAGTGACAACATTTGGAGCGATCACATGGTGGCGCTGCCTTCCAGCCAACGGGTCTGGCCCAGCAGCATCATTTATCCAGCTATGTTTGTGTAATTATTTTAAGATTCGAGTGCATTTTGCTCTTCCGGTTTTATAAAAATGTGGTTAGACACTACCAATAGAAGTTTAGCTCTCCTATACCTAATAAAAACGTGTGAAAGATAGAACTCTCTGGATGTGCTTTAAAAATCTCAAATCTTAGGCTTTTGGTGAGCCTCTAAGCAGTTAGGAAGAGAAAGAACGAAATAAACTAACGTATAGGAAATACCAGAAATATTTCATCAAATATTGTGCCCAAAGGGAGAAGTAAAATTAGGGTTTGGTTTTTGGGTTTTTAAGGGCTTTCTAAATATGGAGCTCCCCTTTAAAAATGCAAGTCTGCTGTCCACTTTTCCTAGACTGTATGTTTCTGTGCGATTTCACTCCCGACAGTTGAAAGTAGAGGACTGCCTGTAGGTAGTTTATTTCTTAAAAGGATATGTGCAGACCAATTAAAAATTACTTAAGAGTTTGGCGACTTGGGATTGTAAGAGCCTGGGTAATTACCTCAACAACTGAGAGGGGTCCGAAGGTGGAGAGAGAAAAGAAGGGAACGGAGGTGTGGTGAAGAGCCCTTTGAACCTGCGCTTCTGCGTAGCTATGAGAGTGGGTTCTCCCACTCGTCCTGTCACAAGGAAGAAAGCTCAGATAGGTTCTTTACACATCTGATTATGCTGTTCTGTTTCTCTTTTCTATTTTTACATATACATCCAAATCTGTGAGCACTTCTCACTTAGGTTAGCGCGTTCAGGCTAAAAGTCACCATCTTGTGTTGTAGAGATACTCTCATCTTGCTGACACTACTCCATTTCTAAAAGAAAACGAACCGAGTCTTTGAATTTTAGAGTGGAAGGGACCTTCGAGATCATCGACCAGTGCTTCTCACCCCTTAGTGTGCAGAAGAATCATCGGGGTGCTTAATCAGTATGCACATTTTTCAGCCCCAACCCTAGAGGTTCTGATTCACCAGGTCTGGGAGGCCTAGATATCTGCCTTTTTTTAGCAAGAGCCCCAGTGATTGTAATGTGAATGTGCCTCAGACCCCATTTTGAGAACCCCTGCTCATATCCAACCCCCGCCTATGACAAATGAGGAGAGCCTCCCACCCCCCCAAGCTCTCAGGTGACCTGATTGGAATTATAATACCAACAACCCTAGGAAGGCTGGAGAAAGCCATTATCACTAAGACTTGAGAAGATGATGCTTGTAGATAAGAACTTTAAGGCTAGGACCACAGCTGTAATGAGCAGCCCATCTCTGGAAGTCCATGATATAAAAGCTTTAACACCGAGTGGCAGCTTTTCTCTTTTCTAAATACCATTTCAGCGTGTTAAGAGAAAAGAAATTAATGTTCAGAAAAATAGTTACTCCATATGTGCAGTAACTACTTTTCTATAATATCTTATGGCATCTGGGGTTCAGCATCATTGAACAAGATTAAATGAACGTTATAGAGCTATAAAATTGCATGTAAAATAACGCAAAACTGTTCAAATGACTATCAGAGTAGCCTGGGAATGAGTTTCCACTAAAATTGTCGCTCCTAGACGTAGCTTAGCAAAGCCATTACTAAAGTGGAGGGATTCTTTAATACAAAGAAGTGTCCCAAAAATCAAGTAAGTATTCCCTAAAACCATGTAATTGATAATCAGAAGTCATCGTGAAGTCAATATTTTTTTGTCCATCATTGCTGCTAAAATTTAGAGTCCCATTGTATATATGTGTGTTGAATGTACTAATTAGAATATCCAATAAAATAGCCTTTTGGATATTCTATGCTTTTGTGTCCTTCAGAAATCATGAGGTTGAAGAAATCTGTGTTAAATGTTTGCTTGGGTTGCTGCCTCAAAAGAGCCATCAACTCACTTAATGAAATGCAAGATTCCTTTGTGAAAATTTCAACTCCTGATGTTGAAGTGAGAGAATTTTCCTGAAACTTTTATTTTGGAACAAGTGTTCGAGATTTATACAACTGTCAACTTTGTGTTAGAGAAACAAGCAGGAAGTAAATATGAGCGTTTCTGAGTTTTCCGTAGAAAACCAATGGTACCTTTTGTCTTTTTGCTGAAGAAAGTTTAAAGAGGTGAAAATTTTAATTTTAGCACTTTACCTTATATGATGATGGGGACTTTGAACATTTTAATAACACTTGTAAGGTTTCTGTTTTCAAATAGAGCTATTAATTTTGTGAGCATGCCTTAACCCCCCCCCCCCCCAATTTCTCAGACCTTAATCCGGTAATATGGCTCAGAACCGCAGCGTGGTGTGTTTGCTTGCTTTTAAATCTGAACAACTCAGTTATCATTTAATAACACGTTACCATACCCTTTGCGTGTCTCCTCCCTGAGATTTTAGTTTCATTTAAATTACTACACAAAGGATTTCAGAGCTTAGACCGGTGAGCACACTCTAGGTCGGGACATCTAGCACCAGTTATCCCGAATTGAAAATCTTATCAGTCGCCTTCCGAATGATTCATTCTTCCAAACTGTCTTACCTGGGTGTAAGCCGAAGCAGGTTTATTTGCCTTATGTTTCGGATCTACTCGTGCCCCCCCCTCCCCATTGTATACCATCTGTGCCCTGAGCAGTCGGGGCCCTTCCACATATGGCTACAAGCTGGTGTAATGCCCTTCCTTTTGATCTGACTTCATCTAGTGATTTGCTCAGTATTTTTAAGGTCAGACTGAAAACTTTTCTGTTCTAGTTATTTTTGATTTTATATTGTGTGTTGTGTTTGATGTTCAGATACATGTGAAAGTTGCTTCTATGAGTCAGTAATTTTGATTCCAGCCTTTTGCAGCAATAAGGTAAGACGAGACCGTACTTTCCTTCCTTGAAAATGTAGTGATTTATGTGTTTAGGGTGAATGTTTAGGCTTTTCATGTAAAAGTTCTTGCACTTTTCTCGTTTGGAACTATGCTGCTATGAATCTGTGCTCCATTTTTCAAGTTATAACTTTGTGGGGTTTAAGGGGCCGTTAGGTTGTAGAACTTTCTATTGAGATGTTTTTTTCTCATCTGTTGCCACTCATTTTCACTCTGTACTGGGATTCTGTAGAACAGGAATGTCATTCTCCTTCCTCAGGTTTAACATTTCGTGCCCTTTTGTTAGCCACATTGCTTCATGTTCACTAGGGTCCGAGCATATGCGTGGCGGTGGTCATAACGTTGTTCATTCCAGCTCCTCCTGAGCCTTTCCGTGCTGCTAGCGTAGTGTGCGTGGTGTGTGTAAAGCTCCCAGCATGGCGTGTGTGACACGTAGTAGGTTGTCCTGAGACTCTGACAGGAAGCAGCCGTTGCTTTTATACTCTCCTATTGAACGTATTTGGTGGCAGGGCTCATCTTTGGCTCTTAGAAAACACATTTCACTTATTTTCATTCCTTTTCTCTACTTCTTGCTAAGAATGGTCTCATTTTAGAATAAGTCAGTTACTCTTATTTCTCTCTTGTCCTCCAATTTGTCCCTAAGAGTCAACTGTCCCCTATTTCGCCAAGCGAACTTACTCTTCCTTTCTGGTTGTCCAATATATCCCTTTAAAAACAAAAAGAAACCAGCAAACACTTACTTCTCCCATTTATCTGCAGACTTTCCCATCTCTCACTGCAGAAGCAAGCAAGTCAAGATTATGTGTATGATGCCCAGTTACCATGAACACAGATTTTCATGAAATCCTTGAGGGGCAGGGCATAACACCCCTGAAGTGTTAAGATTTCACAAGATCGCCTTCTTGTCTTTGAGTCTCATTACTGCCGCCATGTATCCTGTGTGTGCTGAATCACGTGGTGGTTATCGAGGCACGTTTGGGGGACATGTTCTGGGTTGTAGACTCTGCCTTCCCACTGAAGATACAGTTTTTCAGAGGCCAACCCCAGTGATTATTTTGCTTGTAGTAACCGTTGTTACAGAACTTTTAACTGCTTTCCCTAATGAATGTATTTTTAAAAACCTCTGGAATCCTGCAGGAAGATAGGTCTTTTGTTATAGGAAGAAAAGAAAACAGTAGCATTTACTGGGCTCAGCAAGTTAAAATGTGTACCATTGAAATATGTATCTATTTCCCATCATCTGGCTAAGCTGTGGGGCTGACTAGGTTATTTCTTGCCAGAGAAAATAATTTTAAATCATAAGCATATTTAACTAGCAAGCATAAATCATAAGCCCTTCTAATCATAAGCATGTTGAACTCTGGTACCATTTGTACAGATGGTATGGTTAAATGTGTGGGCTCCTCCCAGCCTCAGAGATGTGGACAAGCTCTTACTCCCCAATTTCCTCTTTCACTTGGGGAACTTAAATCATTCGTTGTTTGCACATACAGAATTCTAGAAAGCACGGACCTAGAGGAAGGTTTCAGGTCTTAGGAAAGTTCGGGGTTTTGTGACTCACCCTGCCTGGAGAATGCTGGAAATGAAGGGTAAATACGAATGCTGCATTCCCTTTTTGAGGCCAAAATAATTGGTGTTTCATGAAGATAGTCAAATTATGAAGGACAAGACTTTGATTTTCAGAATGTGTCTTTTTTTAAGAAAACAAACGTCATGGAATCATAAATAACATTTTAACAGAAGCCTGTTGGCTTTCAAAAAGTGTTCTCCAGGTGGTTGGTTCTACAGAAATACTTTTAGATACAGCAAACAAAGCTCCTATTATACAGTATATTTTTTAAAGTATTTTTACAAGTGTAGTAACACAATAACACGTTCATACTGACATGCGTTGCAAGGCAAATTGTTACCATTTTGGAAGCCAGTAGCATAATTTACATACTCATTGATTTTGTTTTATGAAACACCACTTTTTAGAAACTTTTTATTGTAAAAATAAAACAAAGATGCAGAAAACCACCCAAAACAAGCGTGTAACTTAGCGAATCGTTAGATGGAGAACACTCCTAGAGCAGCACCCAGGGTGAGAAGTAGAACTTTGCCAGCCACCCCAGGAGCCCCCTTCGTTAGTTTCCTCGCAATCCCAGCCCCTGCCTTCCCCGGTAAAATAACCCTGAGGCTGACTTCCAGTAAGCTCTTCCTTGCGTTTCTTTATGGTTTTATCACTCAGGTGATAAACATCACCTTTATCTTTTTATATAGAAGCTCCTCTATTGAAAGTTGGATTCAGAAAAGTTATTTAGAAGCTCTTTAAATGCTAAGTGCAGAATGACACCCTAAGCCCTTGCTGCCCCCATAAGTCAGGGAGCGGATGGCGTTTGGCAGGCTGTGCCGCATGGCTCTGGTCCCAGCTGTGACTCAGTAGTAGCTACTGGCGTATGGAGCTCCACGCCATCGAAGCACAGACACTCACTAACTTATTTCTCCCCAAGACACCGTTGCCCCCATTTTCTGTATGTGGAAGCTAAGGCTCACGGGGGTGCAATGACTTGCCCACGCTCACGCAGGTAGTCCATCACGGAGCAACAGATGTCTAAGGTACTGTGGCTCTAGCCTGTTCTCCCGATGGTAGGCTTGATGGAAGATTCCAACATACAAGGGCTTTGAGACTGCTTAGAAGAGTTTGTTTGTAAAGGAAAGGACCTACAGCTTTAAGAAAAAGATTGAAAGCTTGCTGGTCTAGTTCCACCTTTTCATTTTACAGATGAAGAAATGACCCAGAAAGCATAAAGAATTTGCTTAAGGTCACACAAGCAGTCGGTGGCAAAGTTGCAGCCAGCTCCCCGAATCTCCGGGCTGTTAAAATCAACGATCTTTCCTTCATTCCATACCTTATGTGGAAAACATACACATTTCCTAAGCCGCTTCTTTGCCTCAGTCCCACAAGAGCAGATTTGTCTCGAAACCAGTGTACGTCTAGGATACACCAGCTACTTGCTTACTTTTTCAAGGTTTTAGCTGGGAATTAAAAAATTTATATTTGAAGTTTGCTTTTCTGTCTCACTTATTGAGTGCCCAATCTGTGGATGCACATGCCTAACACTCCCCTCCAAAGAACGTACAAGAATAACACATTTGACTGGTGTGGATGGCAGGTGGAAAAGAATTACTGGTGTAGTGTAGGCCCTTCAACATATTCACGGCCAATTCTGGATTATCCCAGCACAGATGGATCATGCAAAATCCCTCTTCTACTTCTTACTAGTGACCTTTAACTATTTGTGTTTGCAAATGCTTCTACCGGAGATTGGAAAGGAGAAGAGCAGAGAAGATGGGATTTGGTTTCTTGACCAGAGTGTTAGGTGTCCTGGTTAATGGTATGGTGGTTTTCATTGGAGACTGTGGGATTCTCTCTGGGTTGAACCACTCTGGGATTTCCAAACCTTAGCCTTGGATGTCAACAATCGGAAGGGAGGCAGACTGGCATGATGCAAAGAGCTTAGCGTGGAATTTGTTTTATTGGGTTGAAATCCCATTAGCTTGTGCCTCAAGCAAGTTACTCATTCTCTCATAGCCCCAATTTCCTAATCTACAGAAGAGGAAGAAGACAGAGCTTCTTCAAAGCCAATGACATATTTAAGCACCCCGCTCAGCACTTTGCTCACGTAGAAAGCTATTCAATGGTACTGCTATTAGTTGACTTTGTTCATACTTCCACACGGTAAAGAGAATGAACTGATCCAGTGAAACTTTGGCACTTTCCTCTTGACATATTGGTCCAGCTTAAGTTGTTTGAGGTTCTGCAAGTTGACGACAACACTGGCCAAAACCCACCAGTCTCATGACTGCTCGTTGACCGATCTTTCTACCTCCTCACGCCATAGCGGCACAAACAAATCTGCCTTCTTCCCTGGAGCTCTGTGTACCTGACTTCTGGGTCATTTGCTGTGAACCAATTAAAAACCTGAATGAATCTTCCAGTTAATTATTTTCTAAGGACATTATTGCCATTGTTACTCAAGAATACACGAAGGAAATTCAGCTGATGAAAATGTTTTCCAGGCTGAACAAATTATCATTGAAACATAAGTCCCATGTTACGCTCTGTGGATTGTAGGCACTCCAACTTATCATTGGAGGAGGACCTTAGGAGGCTCCCGAGAGTTCCTTGTATTCCACGCATATTCTTTTAATGCTGGATGCCTTAAGGAAAGTCGATAGGCATCAGTATAGCTGAGATAAGGATTATATGGGATATTGACTCATTCACTCAGAAAGTATTTATTGAACAACTATCATGTGCTGCTAGGCAGTGGGGATACAAAAATAAACAAGATAAGACATCATCCCTTCTTCATGGAGCTTACTGTTGAGCAGATTGGCAAATATCATTAAAACTTAGGAACTACTAGGCCATAAGAAAGGCAGGAAGTATATTTTGAACATGTTTGAGCTCCACATACCTACACATACTATGAACTCAGTGCATGCTGGAATGAAGGAATGTTTCAGTGTTGTCGTAAGCAGAGGCTTTTTTGTTTTTTTTTTTTAAGTTAAGGTATCCTTCGATTTCTAAGGCTGAGTGTTTTTACTAATTTCATTATTGTTTTAAAATGCTCTAATAATAGTTTTGACATGGAATTCAGTAACCACATGTTGGTGCTTTTCAAACACCTTTAAAAGCCGAGCGAGCCCTGGACTTTCACTTGGTAATTCACTGTGTCTTTATGTATATACCTGAAGGGTAACCATCGTAAAAAGGCCTGTGCACCAACATGTTCAATATGGGGATTCTTACACTGTGGAATGTCTAAAGATTGCTTACTCTGTAATTTTTAAAAGCCCTATAATTCCTTATAAAGCATATACAGCATCTGAACAAGAAATATGACACTAAGTCTTGGATTAAATAATATCTTGGGGCCACTACCTTATGCATTTTCAGCAACTCAGGAACTCCACTAAGTGCAGGTTAACAAGACCAGAGCATCGTAAATGAGCATCTGTCCCATGACCCAGTGGGAGACCCCTTCCGATTATTCATTCCAGAAGCACGTGCTGACACCGAGTTCAGCCCTCTAGGATCTCCCACTCGAAGTGGCCTTTTAAGATTGGCAGGAGGTCAAAGCCTTCCACCCCAGTGCTTTGTGGTGTGGCTCAGTGTTTTCTGGGTCTTACTTGCTTTGCAGCCCGGATAACTGTTTTCAAAATGAAAGTAAACAAAACGAGACTTTGGACGGGGAGCAGTCCAACTCGGAGCACTTGTGTGGAAAAGGGTTTTGTTGTTGTTATTTATTTATTTTTTTTAGAGCATTTTAAATGAGAACAGGCAGCTCTGCACAGAAGAACTGGTCCGATTGGGCACCATCACCGTTTATCCCGCTGACCTGGGTTTTTGCAGTCCTAGTTCAGCCTTCCACTTCAAAGGCCTGGCTCCGAGGGGATCACACATTTGCCTTGATGACAAATTAATCAAACTTGATTTCTTGGATGAGATGGATACAAAAGACTACCGCTCCCCAAGGCCTGAAAATCACTACGGCCCTTCTGGCTCTGATTAGAGCAACAAAAGGATGTCTGAGAGCCATCTTCCTCCCCGCGTGGGCTGTGGGACAGAGCTGAAAGCCGCCGGCTTGTAAAGGAGAAAGGCCTTATTAAAACACATTTCAGCTGCGACCAAGTGCTCGGGGAGCCCTTCTGACAGAGAAAATTACTTTTTAGGAGATGCTCACCTTTTCTCAAGAGCAAAGTTTCCACTTAGAAGAATGAGCAGAGGTAGTATATTAGTGATCTGAAGTGTTTATAGAGCTCCCCTTTTATGTTTCTGTTGAGAAGGCGAAGTTAAAAAAAAGAGAGAGAAAGAAGGAAAGCAAAAGAAAGAAATTGGCCGGTGGTATCTGGCAAGCGTTAGGGATAGGCGGAGTTTGACCAAGGAAATTCACTTGTACCTGGTTAAAAAGCAAATTCCCCCAGCCGGGAGATTTATGTACCTTTAAGGCAGGCCTAGGACAAGGCAAAGAATGGGATTCAAAATGCGACTGCTGTGGGTCTGCGGCGGCAACCCACTCATGCGCGAGAGCGAAATAAGCCTTCTGCTAAATCGGGGAGCGCAGGATTTCGATGCAAACCCTCTTAGCAGCTTTGTCATCCGCCTGTTCTGCGGAGCATCCAAGGACACTGCTCGCATCCCTCTTGTGATCGCTGTGCGTCTATATTTAGAAGAATTGCTGTTGCACAAAATATGGTCCCCTGACTGTCCTGGGCGTGCTTTACGCCTTTCCCAAAAAGACTTCAAAAAACGAAAGGCGCATACCTTTATATCACAGTTTTGGAAAGAAGAACCGAAAGGGTGGTTTTTCCCCCCCTTTAATACGGAGGCAAAACACACAAATCCACATACTGTGAGTTCCTATTTTATTTGTAGGAACTCCTTCCACGCAGCCGCACCACCGCCATCCGGTGACTGATGGCTGATAAACATGTGCGCGGTGAAGTGGGGTCACACGGGCTCATCTCTCATTTCTGACACTTGGTTTGAAGAGCCTTCCTCCAAGTATCTTTGTGATCCTGACAGGCAGTTTGCAGAAGTTTGTGGCATTCCAGGATCCTTAATAATTTAAAGCTGTATTTTAGATTCCAGCCCTGAGCTAAGAACCGCGGGTTCTCCCTCCCCGGCCCGAGAGCTGGTGGCAGCGCTGACCCCACCGCTCTCTGACACGTGTGCTCCCAGCCGCGGCCAGCCAGGCCCCTTGTGTCCCCAGCCCTCTGCCTCCATCCCTGCCCGCTCACCCCTTACCAGCCTCTGAGCGTGAGCCAAGGCCCCCTCCTCCAGGAAGCCAGTTCTGAGCTTTCAAGCTGGAGAGGAGCCCTCCTTCTGGCAACATAGGAGGTCTTTAAATTTTCTGTTAGCTCCCCTGTGGCACTAGGTGCATTCTCGTGTGTGTTCATTTGTAAGTGTGGCCCTAACGCAAGAGTCCCCAGGCCTTTCACACCCCCTTCATAAGGGGTCTTTTACACAGAGGCACCGCTGTGTGCTGAATGGAGGAGCGACATTGCCAGAAGCCCAACAGAGATGACTTGTAGGATCCTGGAGAATTGGTTTTGTGCTTGGAAAGAGCACTGCCGTGTGAGTGAGGGGACTAGCCCCTACCTCCCGACACCCCAGCCTCGGAGCTTTTGTGACCTGAGCTTCACTTCCTTTCCTCTGGGTGACAGGCAGAATGAATGCTCCCATCACTGGGTGGGAGGATGAAATGAGAAAATCCGCGGTGAGACCCTTTCCAGTGGCCAGTGCCTTCACGTGTAGGTCTTGATGGTCCTGCTTGATGGCTCTACAGTGTTCTGCTCAAGATAGGCCTGTTGTTTTTAGATATACGCCAGGTGTTTTAAAGTCACATTCTAATGTAGAGTCCAAGGGCACCTGTGTGGCTCAGTCAGTTAAGTGCCCGACTCTTGATTGGGGCTCAGGTCGTGATCTCAGGGTTGTGAGATTGAGCCCTACGTCTGGCTCCGTGCTGAGCGTGCCGCCTATTTAAAAGTCTCTCTCTCCCTCTGCCTCTGTCCCTCCCCCCTCCTCAAAAAAGAGAGAGAGAGAGAGAAAAAAAAAGTCCAAGACACTTTTTATGTTTATGAAAATCCTCTTTTTAGGATAAAAGTAAGATGTTCATTTTAACAAATGCAAACAATTAAAGCAAACCCCACCCCCCGACCAAATACTTCTTTTTTTTCTGAAATGTTACCCGTGGGAAATAACAGTGTTTATGGATATCTGAAGATAGGCAAGAAAGTGGGGCTGCTTAGGGCGAGGGCAAGGCTGCGAGGAATGCCACAACGGAGATGTCAAGGAAGTAAGGAGACACTAAACAGGAAAAAGGAGAGACCAAAGAACAGTGAGCCTTGCAAAGTGGCCTGACCTACTCAGGTGATACTGGAGAAGTCATTCATCAGCTTCTCCTGTCTCCTCCCCACGTTTGCAGGATCCTTTAAAGGAAACATAGCCGTTATGCTTCATTCGTGTGGGTCCAACGCCTGTAGGACTTTCTTCACTCTGCACCTGGAGGTGAGGTCTGAGGGCAGATGAAACCCGCCGAGCCCCCACTGACTTTCTAGAGTTCAGACATGCCCCTCTAGGTAATTAAGTCGGCACTCACCTTGATCAACAAATGTGTATTATCTTCACACCAAGACACACAGACTGTTGGTCCTGGAGAAACTTCAGTGGAGGTTTGTGGTTTTAAATTTAATTATTTTTCTTGTCAGTGCTGTATCTTGTTCTCAAGAATGGCTTATGCCTCTTGTGTTTAGGTAGCTGAACGATAGTCACCGTGACGAGAGCTGGGCACTGTTAAGAGTTTTCTACTGTTAGACGTGTTGCTGGTGTTTCAGTATGTGTCAAATTCTAAGAGCATGAAAGTGGGAGTTATTCTGGTCTTCTTCCTTATTCTGCTAAAAAGTCTGTTATGGCTCTTGGGCTACATGGAACCCCTGATAGGGTAGCCCTTGGAAGTCATTCAAATAAGATGGGAGAGGTTGAAGTTGTGTTAGGACTTCTCCAGGGTTTACAGGGAGCGTGTTCCCTGGTGTTATCCGGGCAGAGGCGATAACTCTGCCCTGCAAGAGGGGTCAGTGACTTCCGAGTAGAACACGACCTTGTTCTTACCAATCTTGAGAGCCATGTCCGCACCCAGTTGTATATTTCGTTTTTTACAACACAGAACTTAAAATCTCACACGTTGCTGGCAAAAACACCTAATTAGTTCATAGATGGAATCGTTGGAGAATGCAGTGTGTTTTATCTATAACAGAATACAGCTTTTAAAAGACTCATTTCAAAGTCGGTTATAGTGACAGGCGTCTTAACTCCAGTCCTTATAGATGCTTTCTTCATTGTATGAAGTTCAAAGTAGGTGAAAAGTGTCTATTTCTAAAAGTTGTAGAAATTCTAAAGTTATTTTAGCAGAATAGCTAAATAAAGCACCCAGCCCATCAGATTCTTTGAAAGTCACTACCCAATTGCAACCTGCCAGGATCAGCCTTTATAAACAACCAGTGTGGTTTTACGGGTCCCTGTGGGCCGCCTTCCGGGTCACTGGCTGGCGTCATCAAAAGATGAGACCGGCTGCACTTGGGGACTTGCTGGAAGGGTTTGTAGAGCGAGGCTCTGGATGGCTGAGAGCAACCTGGGCAAGTCCTCTCTTGTGATTGGCAGGGTGGTGGGATATTCATGTGTCTTGAGCACGACAACACTCGAGCCAGGCTGGAGACCCTCTCTCAGGGGTTGCCATTTGAGATTGCCAAGATCCACGCCAAGTTAGGTTCTCGGGGGTTTGTCAGTTACGTAATTCCACTTCCCTGAACACAAGCCCAATGATGAGCCTTTCTTGGCTGCACCTGCCAGATACAACCAGGTGTGAACTTTCTTGAAGATAAACCTCCATCTATGTTTAGATATGATGGGCCTCCTCAATCTGTGTTAGTCGACTTTTGATGACTCAAAAGCAGCCTGGGTCGCAGTCACCAACCTGAGTTGGGGTCTCATCGAGTGACGCTCCCTTAGTCCATAGCTTTGATGCTGAGAGAGCAAGGGTGCCTTGCCCGAGGTCACAGAGCTGGCGAGCCGCAGAGCGGGATCTGCACTTCTGTACCTCAGTTCCCCTCGCTCTACATCCAGTCTCCTTTTCCTGTGCAACTATAATTTTACAGTTGTTTAAATAATGCATTCCTGTACTCTGCCTTTATTTTCATAGCTCAGTTTATTCCATGCTCAAAATTTTCACTAAGATAATTTTTTTAAATGTGAGAAATTAGCAAAACACCAAAGCAATTTCAGCTGCGTGTAACGTTAGGGGTACAGGAAGAGAGGGTCACCATGAGCTCCGTTGCGTTAGGGCTACTTCATTGCAAGAGACAGAGAAGCCAATTAAGAATATGGTAAAGAACCTAACTGAGAAGTTGTGCCGTGTTGTGGCTTCAAGCAGAGTTTGATCCAGGAGACCTAATCTCGTGGTTCTCTTGGTGCTGTCTTCATTCCCCAGCTCTAAACCTATATCCTCCCACTTTTAAGAGACCTTGCTCTCTCCCACTCTCCCTCTCTCTCTCAAGATTCCCAGGAAGTCCCAATGTTGTGTGCCATTCTTACTCCTGAGCCAGTGATTGTGACCAGAGGATGGCAGTGCTCTGCCAGGCCAGGCGTAAATCATACACCCATGCCTACAGCTCCAGGGAAATCATGGAGATGGGGTCCCAGAAAAGGAGGTTTGATTCTGGGTGATGAACTCAGAAACCTTGACTACAGCGTCAAGTCCCGGGAGCTGGGTGACCCAAGGGGAGGAACCTCTGCCGCGCCTGCATTCTTTCAACCGCAGGACGGAGAATATTGGTGCTTCTCTCAGTTTGTATAGCACCCTAAGCTCTATACGTGGTTGGGTTCAGCAAATCTTTGCCTTAGCCGAAGCTGAGAAGCCAGTGGTGGTGCTGTGGTTCCCAGTTGGCCTGTGGATGACGTCCGGACTCCTTGACTAGCCCACATGGAGCTAAGTCTCCAGTCTTTCCTCCTTCCACTCCCATTATCCTTCCTCCCTGCTCGTCCCTGGAGGCGAGGGACCCCCCCAGGGTGCCATTACAGTACCCTTCTTCATCCCTCACCCCACCTCAGAGCACCCCTCCTGTGTTCTCTCTTGGAGCCTGCACCTGTCCCCGGAGAGCAGGAGCACACTGTATTGTGACAGCCCGTGTGTCTGTCCTTCCCCTTAGACTGGGCGAGGACAGACACCAGGATTGTCACTCAGGGGGCCAGCATGCCTGGCTGGTGGGCGTGCGATAATCTTTGGTGTAGAAAATCAACCAGGGATGAATGATAGGCAGCGTGTCTCCCAGGTGAGGGCCTGGTTGGCCCTGTGTGTTCGGTGCCCCAGGGAATGAGGGGGCTTCACTCTGACCTATAGCCACAGCCATCACCCCCCTAGCTAGGCTGTTGCCTTGCAGAGCATCGTACCCAGTGCACTGGGCACGCAGTGGATGCCCCCCACCCCAGGCACCATCCCCACCACTGGGAAACCCGCAAGGTCCTGCTGGATAGTGCAGGAGCAGTCACTTCGCTTTACTGCGTAGACGCTTAACGCTCCTTGTTTAGATTGTAGACAACGTTGTACTTTTGTAACACATTCTTACTTTTAAAAAGATGGGGGGCTTCTTGATTCAAAAAGCAGATTTTAATCCACAAAAGAACTTGGTGGTATGTAAAGATGGACTTTGTGGGTTAGAGTGGTAGAGCTCCTCGAAGTAAAAAGGTCCCTGACTGCATGTTAAGGGAAACCTGCTTTGGGAGGAGACTCAAACATGCAAAAGAAACAGAAACCTGGAAATGACACAAGGGGCGATTAGACCCACCCCCTGCCTGCTGTCCCCATCTTTCTCAGATCCGAGAGGCCACTGTACTTATCTTCCCATGGGGGTGGTAGCATGCTGGGGGGCTCTTGGCAATGGTGACATATTTAATATAATTTCTTCTAGTCAAGTTTGGTGTTGACGTTTCATGGGTTAGTACCTAAGAAATGCACACTTGCTGTAAGTGTTGGGCTGAGCTGAAGGAATAGACCCCAGCTGCAAATGCAGGCTGTCCATCTGAGCAATGAGGTTCCGGCGACCCAGCTCTTTGCGCTCAGCTTGCAAGCCGTCTTCTCTCTTTCTGGCCCCAAATTTTCTTTTGTGGAGCTGGTCTCTCTCTTATTGAAGTATTTCCCATGTGTTTGCTAAAGGGAAATCACCACCAAGACATCTGCAAAGTCTCTAGGCTTTGAAGTACCCACAGGAACTCAGCAAAGAGAAATGCAGTTACTTTGAGTCTCCTGGGTGGGTGGAAAGATGGCGTGTCTGGTGTTAGAGCAGCTGGTGGTGAATCCAGGGTGCTGGCACCACCGGAAATGAAGGGATCTTCATTCTTTTCCCACCTGAGACGAGGACTTTTTCATTTTTTCCCCCCAAAGGGGTGAAAACTGGAAGCAAATATACAAAAAAATTCTGATGTGAGTGTGCTTTTAAAGTGTAAGTGTGTTTCTGAATTCATAACCCTTTAAATCTCGGTAGTAGTTACGAATCCACAAAGCCCGGTTGTGTATATTAGCTCAAGTCCCCTGCTGAGCTTGTTGTTCGCCTTGTTACCATTATTCTCCAGATGAGTTGACTGAGCGAAAGATGGCGGAATTACCCAGCATCACTTAGCCGGTGAGGGGCACACCGAAGGCCTATCCAATTCCAGAGGGACTGTTTGCCAGCTTAGAGATGATTCTTCCAATTTACCGGGGGTTAGCGACCTGACACAAACTATTTTCCCTTCACACCACCCCCAAATTGTGGAGTAATCTCTATGTGCGCGGGGGGCCAGTGTTCATGGTTCCACACACAAAATAGAAACAAGAAATGAAGCCATAACCATAGTGCAATGAATAATAACATTGATCAAGCACAGACTATGCCAGTTCTGTTATAAATTATGTGTATGAACTTAGTCCTCATGGGAAACTACCTTCTCCCGTGAAATGAGGTGACTTGCCCGAGGTGTCTGAGCTGGAGAGTGGGGGGCCAGGATTCAAATGCAGACAGTGTGACAGCAGAGTCCCCCTCTACACTACCGTATGAATGCTTCCTGGGCACTTGCTTACGCTAGACCCTTGATATGCAGTATCGTATTGAATCATCGCTGTCCCTGTTTGACAGGGAAGGACACCCATGCAGTGTGGTTAACTGACCTGCCCGAAGTCAAAGGATTTAGCAAGTGTTGGAGCCAAGATATGAGCCAGGCTGTCTATCTCCCAAGTCCGATCTTGGACCCTCTTGCTTCATTGCATGCCTAAGTATGCCATTTACGCTGCCACGCACAAAACCGCCTTGTGTGTAAACTGCCAACAAGGGGCACCGAGATGGTGTGGTTGGTTGGGTGTGTCCCACTCTTGGTTTCGGCTCCAGTTGTGATCTCAGGGTCGTGAGATCGAGTCCCGCCTTGGGCTCCGTGCTTAGCTCAGAGTCTGCTTGGAACTCTCTCTGCCCCTCCTCCCAGCATTTGCACACACGCGCTCTCTCTCTCCCTCTCAAATAAGTAAATAAATCTTAAAAAAAAACAAAAACAACAACAACTGTCAACAAGTCCACTGAGGTTAGATTCCAGAGGCTGTGCTACTAGGAGCCCTGTCCTAAGCGGCCAAACAGTCTATCTCATTGAGGCACCTGACAGATGGGGAAACTGAGGCCCGGAGAGGCTAAAGGACTTGCACAAAGTCTTACGTCTTACGGAGCCGTAGCACCAGGATCTGAATACAAGTGCTCTACTTAGGGCCCTGGCCTCGGCAGTTGTGCTCTTCAGAGGACATGAACTTGGCAGCGGAGGACTACCTGCAGGAACGAGGTTGGGAGCCCAGTCCCAGTCTGCATTTCTGCGCCGTCCCCAAATTGCTCCAGGCCCTTTAACCTCTCTCTGCTTGTCCCTCTCCCCAAGAAGTGTAGGGAATTTGCCACCCACCTTCTTCACAGGAATTTTGCAAAGATTAATTAGATAATTTCAGAATAGTTCTTTGAGCTGTTTGAAGGAAAGATGCCATCGAGAAGACCAAAGTAAAATAACAATAATAATTATTTTATTTAAATGTATTTATGAAGATCTCTGTGGGGGCAATTACGAGGAGACCAGCTTGGACTTGTGGGAAATTCACCAGGTGATGGAATGCCTGTGTCCCTGCCCGTCGCCCCCGGCCCCCCGGCGCGCTGGTGGGGTGACAGTGCGGTTGGTACCGGGCCTGAAGGGTGGGCACGGGAGGGTGGGGGCTTCCGAGCCAGAGCCAGCCGTGCTTCAGTCCCAAACGAACTTGCCCGCCCCTCTCAGGCCTTCAGGAGGCCGTGTCTGTCATGACCCCAGACCGGTGACCTCGAAGCGCTCACACAGCTCTTTCCAAAAACTCCCCTCCCTTGTCATCGGGGTGGAGAACTTAGTCTTCAGGCCTCCACGTCTGTCCTGTAATTAATTGCTGCCCGTTTACCACAGGGACAGCAGATTCCTACTGCCTTAGCCGGGTGCCTCGGAGGACCCCTCTCGCATCTGCTGTGGAACCTGTGTTTGTCTTTAGCGGTGGGGCTGGCAGATAATGAGGTTTTGATGCCACAGAGCTATTTAAGCAAGTTTATTCTAGGCTCTCAGGATCCCTCGGCTGCTAACATCTGGTCTATTCAGACATCACCCTCTCTCCATTCGGAGGGCCTGGTTTTGGTGGGCAAGATGTTCTCTTTTACAATCGACTTGCCTTTGATCTTTAAGACTGGCTTTCCTGCCTAAACACCTGGCCATGCTTAGCCTCTGTAGCGATGCTGCGCTCCTGCACAGTGTTGCTTTTCTTTTTATACACAGATGGCCGTCATGCTGTGTGCAACTGCAGCCACGGCCTGCTCCTCAGCCAAGAACAGATTTCTCCCCCTGCAGCCGAGTCAGACGGTAACTTCCCAACTCCTACAACTTCATTTTCTGCTCTGCACCAACCCCCGCCCCCCCAGCTCCTCTGCACCTCGTGTGAGCAGAGGCTGGGCCCCCAGGAGCAGAGCGTCTCCAACAGTGGTGTGCATACGAATCGTCTTGGCATCCGATTAAAATACAGAGTGTGATCCGGCAGACAGGGTGGGTCTCAGACTCTGATTTCTGATGGGCTCCCAGGGTATGCGGATGTTGTTGGCCCATGAACCACATGTTGAGCAGGAAAATCTCAGATTACTTCTGGAATAATCTCCACACTGGCCTCCCCCTAAAATACTCCTATTTCTTTCTCGTGCTCTTAACCAAATGTGACCACCTTGTGTTCTCTTCCCATAAAGCATTCTCCTGTCCACACACAGGTGACTATTTCATACTCAAGTGCTAATAGCTGATCGAGAAGCCGGTTAAATAATTAGAGTATAGGATCCATGTTCTGACCACAATATGAGGATCACATTTCCAGTTGCTGAGCCATCATTGTTTTTAATCTATCCTGACAATATTCTACCTTGATGAGAGTTTTTAAAGTAATTTTATTGACTATATGAAATCATGTATAGAACCTTTTTAGACCCATTCTCCCCCTACCCTCCAAGAACACAGAGAATCACAAAGGTACAACTTAGTACTTACTCAGAGCACCCAGACATAAGGATAGCATCATCCACTTGTGGTCGAGAAGACGAGCTGTGTGCCTGTCAAACTCCATTCTGCAGCTGAGACCAGTTTCTTCCATTCAGTCTTGAGCAAAGCAGTTGCCATGTAATAAGTCTGATAACATAATTAAAACATTGTCATCACAACTGAATCTATGCTCTCCTTTTAACGAATCCTTGGGGTGACATTCAAGAAGACAATGGGCATCTGAGATTGAGCTGATGGAATGGCTCTCTCTAGGAGGGACACTCTTTTATGCCATCATTAAATGAGCTGTTATGATTCTCCTGTTGCTACATCATGGTTGACAGGGAGATGAGAATCTGTGATAGGATACCATATGACCCTAGGTTCATAGCCTGGTTCCATAGCATGGTTATTTAACCTTGTTAACCTAGTTGTCCTCATCTGTATAATGGGCATAACTATCATCATTAATCTGGGGCTTTTCATGTGATAGGCTCTGTAGAATCCATCCCTGTCCCTAGGACAGCCTTATAAAGCTATCTAACAACTGGTGTGACATGGGTCCCAGTCACTGGGTACAAACCAGCCATTACTACTGGACAGGCCCTAGAGGCTGTGCTGTACCCGCATCTCCCTTTAGCTCAGGATTGCAAAGTAGCCCACGAGGGGTGGGGTGGTACCCAGGGACGGGCTGGTTCGGCCAGGATCCTGAGAGGGTGTGTGCTCCGGGAACTCAAGGCAACTGCCCCAGATTGTCTGGTGTGAAGGGGTTTCAGTACTGTAACTGGTCCATCCCCACTTGGCCAATGAGAATATGGAGAATCAGATGAAGCAAGCTCCCCAAGACTACACATGCAGTGAGCGGCAGCCCCGGGATGTCTGTCCCCAGCACCCACAGTCACACCCACAGATCAGCCCTCCCGGGTCTGACATGCGGTGACGGAGGTAAAGGTGTGTGCTACAGTGTCGGGCGTTCGGTCCGTTGGCACTCAGGAAATCTTGATCTTCTTTGTCCTTGTCCACACTCAACTCCTGCCTGTTTCTCCACCAAATTCAATGCTGTCGTCTTCCTGGGGACTCGGGTGGAGTGGCTGAAGCCTAAACCTTTGACCTCCTCCTTACCCAGCAGGGCCTGCCTGCTGCCATGACTCACGGTTTCCAGTTCTCCCGGCTGCACCTCTGTGCACGGGGGTTTTCTAGCTACAGGTTGGTGAAGTCTTCCAAGGCAGGATGTTTACCTCCCCTAGAGGAATGGCACGGAATCAAGCCAGCCCTTGCTTGGCAACCCCTGGCTGTTCTTTCCAGCCTAAGGCGCCCTGCCAAACCCACTCAGGAGAAGGAAAACATAACAAGTGCTGATGTGCTTCCATTTTACATAGAACATAATAAAAGTTTTCAGGATGATTTATTTTCCTAAACAAGAAAATACAATGGACGCCATCCATTATTCAACATGCTAATGATAACCTTTACTCCCTTGTCAAGGATGATCTAAGGTGGTGTTCAGCTGAAGTACAAAGAACACACAGAGAAAACACACACATACACTCACACACACATAATCACACGATCCCACGACACTCCGTGCCATGACAGTGGGGAAATTAATTGTGGAACAAGGGGATTTGAAACTAAGGGGAAAAACGTGTTTCCACATTTGCAATTTTCCAGACAACATAAGAACAGGGGCTGCTTTAATTTTAGGCGATCCACTTGGAAGTGTCCCCCATCCAAAGTGAATATGGATAACTCAATGCATGCTTGATTGTAATTTTTATGAAATATAGTTCTTCCAGCTGACATTATTGAAGCCACATGGAGCAAAGGGCACGGAGTTGTATCATTTCTCAAGATCCTTGCTCTTGGCCCAGTTAACACAGGCGTGGGAGGTGGGGGCGGGGTGGCCTGGAATAGCACGGCTCCCTTTTCACCTGAGAAAACATCAGAGGGCTTTTTCCCTGAGAGTTACAGTTAACCAGGAAAACGTGGAAGGCTGTTTTGATTCTGAGCAAGTTTGATAGAGTGGGAGAATCTCCACTTTCTGATGAATGATGACCTTTTCCAAGTAGAAAGTAAATGGTAATTAAAGTTGTTAATTTTCAAAGTGTTGAGTGATATTACATATGTTCAAATGAATATCAATAAAAATTAAATCAGTCCAAATGACCTGTTTGAGAATTCACACCGTATCTCAAACATTGGTGTCACCAGACACCAGCGAGTTCATTTCTTAAGTTTCCTGTATATTTTAAGCTTTTTAGGTAGTTTGTACACCAAAGGAGTGTGCTAATAGGAGAGCTTAGCGAGTAGTTTGGAGCGAGTCATGTGACCCTTGTTCACGTCTTCCAGGAGACTATTTATTAAAGAAATAGTTGGGGGGGGGGGGAGGGAAAGCTAAAGCTTTTGCCGATTCCCTAAATGGTTTGTTGGCTGTGAAAATGTAAGCATCCCTAAAAAATGTTAATGGCCTTAGCCATTCTCCAGAAATTCCTCCATTTTGAGTTTTAGATTTATGAGTAAAAACAGAAGGCGGCATTTCTCAATTCTGAATCACCGCAGAACAGGCCATGTTTGGGAGAAGTTGGGGCTTGGGCTGTGGAGTTGGTTGGCTACATGACCCTGGACAAGCTGGCTAACCTCAGGCAAGTTATTATTCCATTATAAGATGCAAAAGATTATAGGTTGTTGTGAGGTGGAAATAAAGCAACACAGGTAAAGTATTTAAGACAGTACCTAGCACAAAAGGATCCTTCAAGACATGTTGCCCTTCCCACCCTCCCCCCAAAAAGAAAAAAAAAATCTTATATATGCCAAAGTTAACATAATAAAATGGAGAACTGAAGGAAACTTTCTGAAATAATGCATCGTCATATTCTTAGTACTAATCAAAGACGTTTTGTTTTTATTCTCTGATCCTTCCCGATAAATGTTGATTGAGTGCCTATCACGTGGACGGTGTTAGGAAGAGTTTCCCTCTACTCCAAAGCTGGGGGGCACCTGGCTATGCCAGCTGCCATGTCTAATTTTAGAGGTTTTCTCAGCAGGAAGAAATGGCCAGGGGCAATGCTGCTAAAACCAACAGGAGATAGAGTTGAACTGCCAGGTTTCATTCTAGAGATTGCCAAAAGGTAGTCCTAAAACTATGTTCTTCTTTATGAAGGGGCTCCTAAAATTCTTCAGGCTTAACTCCACCATTCCCTACTTGCAATATCATGTTTAGGATTATTCTAAATGTTTCTGAGACTTTCCACAACTATGTCTATTTCAAGTGTGTTCTCGGAAAATGGAACTCCACAGAAGGCAGTTCACGTGATTTTTAGTCCGAATCTATAAATAATTGGTGTATCCATTTTAGCCCCCAAAACTCCCATCTGGTTCTCTGTTCACACGAGACATTAGGCCGAAAGCTTGGAAGGGTAACAATATCCCGTGATGCCTGAACATCGTAGGGTAATTGTGATCATAGTAGATGGTCCTCACTTCCGGTTTTTTGAGGACTACAGCTTGGGCTTCCCCAAGGTAATTTGCACAGGATCAGCAGGCTGGATGTGGGGAGAAAAACACCCGTAGGAAGGCATTTATTCCACCTTCCCTGTTCACTTATCCTGCGTGTCTGCAGGCATTAAGACTCTTCATGGTTCAGGATCAAGCAGGCCTGACCTCGCCCCTGCTCCGACTGCAGACTTTTTATAATTCATGTCTGTGAGAGGCAGAAGAACACAGCTTGTTTGGGGGATCCCAGATGGAGTTTGCAGGATGGATATTAGAAAAATCATCTCTTTGACTGGTAAACTGAGAAATTTAAATTGGAACAGCCATGAAAAACCATACGTGTTGGGAGGTGGGGTGGGGGAGAGGCGGGTCAGGATGTCGCTTTTGCATCTGTAAGAGTCCTATTTTGTAGAGTCGGTCTGCACTTTAAGAATTCCTAATGGGTACAGTCCGTTCAGAATCTCAGCTGAATGTGTTGGAGTCTCTGATCGTGTACTTTTGATTAAAGAGGGGAGGGGAAAAAAAAAACAATGACACACAAACACACCCTTAACAAAAGATGGGGAAAATGTGGGCACCAGGCGTGTCCCTGCTGATCTGAGGATGACAGTTGAAAAGGGAACATTTCAAGTGCAGGGACTGAAGCAAGAGCAGCCCCCAGACAGGAGAGGGGAGAAGGGTCAGCAAAGGTAAGCTCATAAGCAAAACAGGCTGGGGGGCGGGGGCGGAGGAAAGATGAGTTGATGTCAAAATAAGGGGAAGCAGAAACCAAGTAAATGAAACCCACTATGACTTATTAGGAATGTTTAATTTGAAATTGTGATCCCTACAATTATTGAAAATGGTGCAGTTAAAAGGAAAACAGTTTCATTGTGACAGGGCAGGAAGAACCCTGGAAATGTTTGACATTCAAATGCCTTTAAAAAAAAAAAAAACGGCCTTTGTTCCAAAGTTCTTGTTTTGCATCTGGTGAAATGCATATTAATTTTTCTTCTTTCATCATGAATCGCTGTGTGTTCTGTATCTTCTTTATGGAGACAAGAGGGGGGTATCCATAGATGGAAAACGGAAGTATACCCTCCCCGCCTTGCACCATCCACTCCAACTTTTCATCTTGGCCCTAGAGCATGGATGAGAAAACAATGGGGCAGTCTGGAAAGGAGATGGAGAGTGAACAAAAGAATTCTTGAATGTGGGAGTTAGAAGTAGATCACTCTGCTAGCGTTAGACCGTTCTGTCGTTAAATAGGGCCGGGCATGTGCTTTAGCAAAAGCCTCGCTACCACCCCAGGTCCCCCGGGATCCCCATCTCATGACCTCATTGATCCATAACCCCCCAAACAAACCTGGAACTGAAACCGTGTTTTTCCTTGTGCCTTTCGGAGAGTGACTGGTGGTGCAGCCGGGGAACTGGCAGGTTCCGATCAGGAATCAAATTCAGGCCCATTCACGATGTACGTTAACTTTGTGGGTGGAAAGAAACCTGGAGAAGAGAGAGGAAACAAGCCTTAGAGCCTCCAAAAATTGGCAGGCAGACTTCCGGAATGAGGCTTCTCCAAGGAATCTTCTCGAATTAAACCTGGGACTGAAATACATTTGCAAATGATCAGGCTTCAAAGTGAGGTTGAGTTTCCTTGTGTCATGCTGATATGGGCCCGGAGAGTTTTGTGGGTTTTTTTGGAGATGAGAAGGGAGAAATGCACCCTGAGAACGCAGAGCTGAAAATTCTGGGCCGCAAATCACTTACTTAGACCAGGCCCTCCCTCTGATATTCTTCCCAAATACGTCATGGCGTTCATGAAGAACGCTTGCTGCTTAAATGTCGGATTATGCAGTAATAGTCCCCGAATGAGAACCTAAATGCCTTTAAAAAAAAAAATTCATCAGTTGTCTTTAAGGTTTGTGTGGCTGCTCAAATATTCTCTGTTGTGTTTGGCCTTTAGCAGGCCGCCCGGAAACAGGTTTCTTTTTTACAGACCATCCTTTCTGACACATTTATCTGGTGTGATTAATTAAAGATGATTTTTTAAATCCATATTTTTCTTTAAAACGCTGAGGAGACAGCCCTGCGTTTCTCCGTACGCGAATGGTGGTCCCAACCTACCATAAGATGGCACTCTAACATAAATTATGGCAGGAGTCAGCTATACGCTATAAGGACTGAAAAAATTAAAAGTGGATGGCCAGATTTGCAGGTGAGCATACGGGAATGATTCCCACGGAGCTGCATTGACTAGGAAATGTGCTAAGAGCATGTTATATTCGTATTGGACTTTCATCAGTGAGACGCTCTCCAGGAATTCAATGCAGACGGGCCCTTTTACATTTTCAGAGAAAATGAATTTAAATATAGCCTGAAAGAAAAGATTTAAAAAATAATAAGAAGAGAGGAAAAATCAGACCAAACCGCCAAGTGCAAAAATGGAAAGGTGTTTTCCACTCTTGGTTCCGTCTCAGGAATATAATCACTAAGGTCAAAATGAAAACCTTGTTTAACCATTTTCCCATTCTTTGCCTCCCTGTCATTAGGGGAGAGGGGGGCCGTAGCCAAGCTCGGTAAAGTGGCCAACCCCGCAGGGCCTGGCTGTGGAGCCTGAACGGCGGTGCCAGCACATTTATCCCCTTGTTTTGCACAAAGTGAGCATTGCCTTTTACAGATGGGCATTGGGGAATAAAAAGTATTCTGGGATACTGATGCAGCAGGCCTTTTTTTTTTTTTTTTTTTTTTTTTGCCATGCTGTTTGAGAAGGGCTCAGTCAGGGCTGCCTCTGCCCAAGTGGCCTCGGTTTAGTGGCAATCCCTTAGAGATTAAAAGGAAAGGGGGGAGGAAAACCTCATTCAGATTCCTTTGTAGGGGTTCCATAGCTTCAGGTGCAGTGGAAAACAGCAGCATCGCCGGCATATTCTGTGGCTTCCTAGAAAAGCTTAAAAAAAAAAAAAAATCCCCGTTTCTTGGCTATCTTAGGCTATTGTGATACCAAGTGGGTAAGCTCTTGGGGTTGGCATAAAACCAGGTGCACGCTTCTCTGTGCTTAGCAAGCAGGTATCCAGGCCCTGTTCAGTACAGTCCGCTCCAGGGAGAGGGGCTGCGTGCTGCTGGAACATTCGTGAGCTGCTTCTCTGAAGCGTGTGGCATCCCTGCGAACAGCATGGCTACACTTGGCGAAGAGGAGGTCGTTGGGGAACCTGGCTTTATGTGGAAACATCAGGCTCCTTTCCTTAATGATTTTCCTCCCCACCACTCCAGTCGAGAAAATACGGGCGCCTGACAATGCTGGTCGTTGTCCAATCAGAAATGCCTCGGGGGGCATGTTGTAGTCTAGAAGGCCCACGCTCGGTCATGTGGGCTCAGAAGCCAGCAGAGCCCAACTTCTAGCTGGTGCAAAACCCAATGGGCTTTTCTCTCAGGTGGCTGAAGCCTCTGTTTTGAGGAAGACTGGCTTGGCTAGTCTCTCTGGCCAACAAGCCACGTGCCAGAGAGATTGTGGAACAGAAATGGAGTAACGACCCCTCTTACCCTAGTATCTGGTGCCGCCTCTCACCTCCCTTTGTAAAATCGCTGTCGTATTGAGATGTCGGTTTTAGAGCGTGAAGAACGTGAAATGGAGGTTCGTCTGGGGATGGAGGCAAGAGAAATGACTTGCCTCTTAATAAACTTGTGTCCTCTGGCTTCTGCTGGCAAAGATTTGTTGTGAAATTTCCAGTGTGCTTTGTTCCTCTGATGACCTGCTTATTTGCAAATACTGGATTACCCCTCCCACCTCTTGCTAGTTGTCTGCATGAATGTTATTTTCAATGTACTGTTTTAGATATCGTCTTTTTTTTTCTAACAGCATTCTTATTTTCTCAAATGGAGAAAATTGTATCTCAGTTGATAGGTGCATGAAAGTCGACGTATATCCCGATCCCTTACCTGAAACCCTGGGTGCCAGAATATAGAATTTGGGTGATCTTAGCAAAGTATTATTATGCAAGGACCATACATTTCGTACCCCGCAATGATACATTAATATTTCTGCAGGGAAATGTATGAATGTTGCTATTAAGGGTATAAGTAAACTCTATAAAGATCCCAGATCAGGTCAGGTCTTGCCAACGTTGAGTTAATTAAGTAAATAAAACCTTGAATTTCAAAATTGCGAATAAGGGAACGTGGATCTGTATTTGTATTGTATATGTGTGTTTTTATTTTAGTAGAAATATAATATACAAGTTACGTTCAAAATCTACAGATTGTAGAAGAAAAGGATAGCCTTTGAGATCTGGCTCTGGAATTGCTTTTAATCATAACCCCTTACGTATTCATAACCTTCTAGTTTTGACTCCTCACTGACTAATTAGAATCCTGGCCCGGGGGTTGAAAACTCAGGTGTTTCAGGAGACGAGAGAGATAACATAAACTGGGTGGGTTGAGGTAGGCAACAGGGAATGGTGAGGACCACGGCAGAGGAGAGCCCCTACAGCATCCCACAGAGGAACCTACCACTAAGCAGTTCTGATAATTGCTGCCAAGTGGGAGAGTGCCTAGTGCCTTGGCACCTAATTTGCTTTTTAAAAATTCCGTGTAAAACATATCACTCATGATGTTTTTGCTCCCCTCAAAACCACATATACATCAAAAGAAGACAAAACAAAACAAAAACCATGTGTATCTGTCTATCTTCTCCTTGCTCAGTCCCCATATGGTTTCTCCCTGGTTTTTAGTGGTTGCTATCATTTCCATTCTGGCTTTGATGGCCTCCCTATCCAACCTTGGCCTCCTTACTTGACCTTGACCCCCATGGCCCGGTATTTAAACTATGCCTTAGATACAATAAAAGCACCCCACTTTGTGTAGACCTTGCATTAGTCCTCTTATTTTGCTAGTTAGCTGTTGAAGGCCTCAGTCCCAGGATTCCGTCTTGCTCCCCTACTTTCTTCTCCTTTCCTTCACCTGTCCATGTCTCCAAAGAACCACATGGATTATGCCTCTGGATCTTGTCCCCTCTCCTCATTTACATTTTTTAAGTGAAGCATAATCGGCATATAATATTATAATACTTTTAGGTGTACAACTTCATGATCCGATATTCGTATATATAATACAAAATGATCACGACAGTAGGTCTATTTAACATCATCCCCATACATGGTTAGTTTTTTTTTCTTGCAATGAGAACTTCTAAGATGTACTCAGCAACTTTCAAATGCACAATATAGTATTATGAACTCTAATCACCATGCTGTGTTTTATATCCCCATGACTTATTTATCTTATAACTAAAAATTTGTACCTTTTGACCCCCTTTACCCATTTCACTCACCCCCTACTCCCCATCTTTGGCAACCACTAGTCTGTTCTCTGTATCTGTGAGCTCAGTTTTGTTTTAAGAGTCCGTGTTGAAGTGAAATCATGCAGTATTTGTCTTTCTCTGTCCGACTTATTTCACTGAGCATAATTTCCTCAAGGTCCATCCATGTTGTTGCAAATGGCAAGATTTTCTTTTTTTCTTTTTATGGCTGAATAATATGCCATTGCATATGTGTATATTTCCCCTATCTTGGTAATTATAAATAATGCTGTGATGTTGGGGCAGCTGGCTAGCTCAGTTGGTTGAGTGTCCAACTCTTGATTTTGGCTCGGGTCATGAGACTGAGCCCTGCCTCTGGCTCCTCACTGGGTGCAGAGTCTGCTTTAGATTCTCTCCCTGTCCCTCTTCCTTTGACCCCCCCCCCTTAAAAAATGCTGCAATGAACGTGGGATGCTTATATCTTTTCAATTTGGTGTTTTTGGTTTCTTCAGATAAATAACCAGTAATGGAACTGCTGGATCCTATGATAGTCCTATTTTTAATTTTTTAAGTTACCTTCATGCTATATGCTATAATGGCCATATCAATTTACATTCCCACCAACAGCGTGCGAGGGTCCCATTTCCTCCGCCTCCTTGCCAACTCAATATCTCTTGTCTTTTTGATGATAGCCACTCTAACAGGCGTAAAATGATATTTGATTGTGGTTTTTATTTGCATTTCCCTGATGATTAGTGAATTTGAGCACCTTTTCTTATATTCGTTGGTCATCTTTGTGTCTTCTTTGGGAAAATGTCTATTTAGAACCTCTGACCATTTTTTATTGCTGTTGAGTTGTAGGAGTTCTTTATATATTTTGGTTATTAGTCCTTTATCAGATATATGATTTGCAAATATTTTTTACCATTCAGTAGGTTGCCTTTCATTTTGTTGAAGGTTTCCTTTGCTGTACAGAATCCTCATTCACTTTTAATCTGATCTAACAGATATAAACCAAGCCCCTAGTTAACAACCCCAGGGGAGTTTTATTGTGTTCTTCTTGAACTAATTCACATCATTTGCAACATTTGAAATTCTCTCCTCCCTGGTGTCGATGTCACTATGTGCATCAGATTTCCCTCCTTTTCCCCTATATTTTCACTCCACACACTCTAGTTTCCTCCAGCCAGGTTCTAGCTTTAGCGTTCCACTCCAGCTTTTTTGTTCTCTAAATATTACCTCTATCTTGGCCATTCCACAATCCAGACTTTTAGGTGTTCCTTTTCTTCTTAGAGAAAGGAACTGACCTTCCAGGTGGATATTCCACAGGCTACTCAAACTCAGTCTGCCCAAAATAGAACCTCATGTGTTCCTCTCTAATCAACACCAGCTCCTTTTACTCAGCTCTGTTTTCCTGCCCATGAATTAAAACCAGTCATCTGTGACCTGCACACTTTCCATCCCAGCAGTCATTGAAGCCAGTAGGGTCCATCTCCCTTATGATTCTTTTTTCATGTCCACTGATAGTGCCTTTTACCCCTCTCTTTTATTACTACTGTACCCACTCTCAGGCTCTCATCCCTCCAGTCTATCCTGTGAGATTGGAGATGATAGTTCCTAAAACCCAACAACAATCATGCCATTCACCTGGTTGTCCGCTGGCTCATTGCCTTCACATTAAGTTGATTCTCATTACCAACCTGTTAAGACTTCAGTAACCATAACCTACCTTATTTTCAATCTTATTGACTATGATTCCCATTTGTGTACACTATAAATTTGATAAACTGGACTACTTGTTGAAACCATCTCATTTTTCTGGAAGGAAATAGGCTCATCCTTCTCTATAGTGAAGGCTTGCTTGAATGCCCGGAGGCTGAGGTGCAGTTGATATAGTTTGACCAATTCATAGATCGTGTCACACAATGTAGATATTTCACTGTCTCCATTTAGACTTCCTAGAACATGTGGTGTCTTAAATGTACTCCCAATGATAAAGTGGAAGAAGAGGAGTTCATGGCCTCTGCATATATTTAAAACCTTCCTTATTGCATTTATTATTCCCTAAGCAAGTGCTAAAAAGCTGTGAAACTTAGATAAATAAAAATAATCGGTATGACTGAGAGTTAGCAGATTAGTAATGAATTATGACATGTACTGAACCACGGTAGTAGTAAAAGTCAAGGTCAAATTTTCTGCTAATAGTGGTCATCAGCAGCATATCTAATAGGGCCATGATATCTTCAAAATAGTTAAAAATGGGACACGTTACTGAAAAAAAGTTTTTATATCAAATATATGGTTCATTCAAAATCCTCAAGGCAAGTGAACTTATTCTGTCTGTTGGAAAAGATTTCCGACTCTCAGCTTTGCGGTGGAATTTGTTAGAAAATGCTATTGGTGCATCACCAGAAACATACTCGTTTTTTTCATGGGTTATCATTAGAAGTGCAAGTCCTTTGTATTTTGTCAGATTTGGGAATTTAAGCATTTAACCATCCATTATTTCTTTTCATGATACAGTAGTGATGAAAATGCTTTTTTTCTATCATCACTAAAGACAGGTGGAAACCCATGTACCCCAAGAAAATTCGTATCTGGAAGAAGGTGGTGACCCAACATAGCACCAGGTTAAGAAAGCATTTGTAATCCATCCTGAATGTATTTTTCCACTCTGAAGAAAGAATATGGAGAAATACTGGTCTCTTCCTCCTCTGAATTTGTAAGGAAGTTCCAAGCCCAATGATGAAATTTGGGGAAGGAGGTAAATTCATCTTTCCCCACAAAATTGGATTTGGATAACCAGCCTTTTAAACTGAACAGGCTCTCTTTTTTCAAAGTTAACAAATCAATCCTAGCTTTCAAAGTTTAACTTCCAACTCAAATAATTGGAAATTCTCACATATCTTCCAGAAATTGTTTGCTTTCTTGAAATATTATTAATGCCAAATGCAGATACTTCAGTTATGATTTGAGAAGATATGGTGCTTGAGAGAAAACACTAGTGAGTTTAGTGTAAACAGGTCTCGTTTCCCAATAAAACCTTGACGCTAGAGTAGATGAGCACTTGGCCATCTCGTCCTTCTCTACTTCAAGTTCCAGAGCCTCGACTTACACTGAAGAGGCCATTCCAATTCAACTTCAAGGCTGTAGCCATAGCACCAGTGGATTAATAACCTATGGTTCACTCTACAGTGTTAGGAAGAAAGTGTAAAGAGAATGTAATACACAGCTGAGGCTTTTGAAGTCTTCTCAAATCGAATTATATCCCCAAATTTCTGCACTTGTGGCTTTCTTGCTGGAGAAGATAATTGCCATGTTATTACCCAAAGATAAATTCCAATATCTCCCACACCCCAATTATCTATTGCACATGTTGATACGCCAAAGGGCTGCTGCACACTTAGGATCAGCAGAGCCTAGATACCTGCATGTAACTGAGATTATCAAGATCTGGCACTTGCAGGTTCTTCTGTGTAGATAACATTTGTCAGCTGAAGATAAATCGCTGTCTGAATCTCATCTTGGGAGTCATGATCTTACCTTCTTGCGCAACCACGTTTTTCTTCAGACATCACCAGGATCATTTGAATGGAGGTGGGTGATTTTGAAACACACTTCGAATGCCTGGTTTGAGACCAAACCGCGGCTCCTGCTTTTCAAGCTCATTGATCCTCGCTGTGACACACCACATCTGGTTTTGTCACTCCCGTTCTGTTGCTGTAACATAGCGTGGTATCAAGTGGTACTGGATTTGGCACCATCGTCAGCCAAAGAGATCACAAATCAGACATTATTTCTGAAAACTGCAATAGAAGTGCCAGTGTATTTTAAAATTTGTTCAGACTTCTTTTTTTTTCCTTCTTCAAGAAATAGAGCTATTTATTTTAAAGGGTGGAACTTCTAAAAATTCTTGTTCAAAGAATCGCTGTTCCCACAAACTCGAGGGCAAAGAGTTTCGTTACTCACTTGAACAAATATTTATTGAAGGGTTACTATATGCCAGGCACTGTGTCTGGCACCATATTCATTTTCTGGGCTGCGCAGCAGTGAAAGCAACGAAGTCAAACATTCATTTCGATAAATGGGAATTGTGTGCCAACTCTTCCATATGCTGATGACTCCCAAATTTATGTCTCTAGTTCTCTTCTCTCCCTTTCACCCCAGAATCAGTGTGTCTAAGGGCTTTTCATATCTTAAATACACATATCCACTAGAAAGGAGGCGGAACAGGGATGACCAGGGCCTGGGGAGAGGGGGGCGGGAGGTAGTGTCGAATGGGTGCAAAGCTTCTGTTTGGGATCATAGAAGAGTTCCAGCAATGGATGATGGTGATGGTCACAGCAATGTACATGTACTTCATGCCACTGAATTGTACAATTTAAAATGATTCCATGATAAATCGTATATATATTTTGCGACAATGAAAGAACAAGCGCATGTCCAAAACCAAGCTCTTGCTTTCCATTCCCCAGACCAGTTACTCTTCCATCCTTCTTAGCCCCCAGGAAATGACACTTCCACTCACCCTTAGGCTCATGTTCAAAACTTGATGTCATCATTCTTGACTCTTCTTTTTCTCACATCCAACGTGTGCAATCCCTTCCTAGACCTCAGTGGCTTTACCCTGACAGTACATTCAGAATCCAGCCATTTCTCGTCGCCTCCACCTTGACCTCTCAGTCCCAGTCCTCTCTTGCATGGTCCACAGTAGCCTCCTAACTGGTGTCCCTGCTTCTGCTCTTGCCCTTCTTTAGCTCATTCTCCCCACGGACCTAGAGTGATCCTTTCAGCATATGTATTTGACCCTGCCAGTCTTCTGTCCCCCCACACACACCAGTGCTCTCCTGTCACAGCAAAATCCAACCCACAGTCCGTCTGGGCCTGGAAGGCCCCAGGTCATCCAGCCTCTGGCTACCTTGCTGAAGTCATGGCCTGTCACTGTCCCCCTGGCTTACTTTGTCCCAGCTGGCCTCCTTGGTGTTCCTGGAACATGCCAGTGCATGCCTGCGGTAGGGCCCCTAACTAGCTGTTTCCTCTGCCTGTGACACCCTAGCATTGCTTCCAATGTCACCTCCTCAGAGAGCTTCCTGGCCATCTGCCTACAATAGCATCACCTCAGGGGCGCCTGGGTGGCTCAGTCAGTTAATGGTCTGACTCTTGGTTTTAGCTCAGGTCATGATCTCAGGGTCCTGAGATGGAGTCCAGCACTGGACTCTGTGCTCAGCGTGGAGTCTGCTTGTCCCTCTCCCTCTGTTCCTCCCCCTGCTCTCCCACTCTTTCTCTCTCTCTCTCTGGAATAAATAAATAAATAAAATCTTTAAAATAGCATCACCTCCTGTGCCATTTTCTTTCACTTTGTCCTGCTTTGTTCATTTATATGTTTGGTTTTTGTCTATTTCTCTTCACTAGGACATAAGTTCCATGATGGCAGGATTATTTTTCTGGTTTTGTTTAGTGCTTTATCCTCAAAAGCCTGGAACGAGGTAGGTTTACAATAAATATTATATAATATGCAAGTCACATAACTGTTTTTTTCCTAAATATTCTTAGTGCATTAGTTGGGCTTATTACAGAGAATTGTGTTATCTGATAAATTCCCACTTGGGAATAAAAGGGAGTTTTTCCTCTTAAGTTAAAATACTGAACTTCTAGGCAAAAGAATTTTTTTTTTTTAATATGCTCCATGCCCAGTGTGAAGCCTAATACAGGACTCAAACTCACGACCCTGAGTTCAAGATCTGAGCTGAGATCAAGAGTCAGACACTTAACCAATGAGCTATCCAGCTGCCTCTGAGCAAAAGAATTTTAAGGCATGAAGTTAAAAAAAAATGAAATTTAAAAATCTGTAAATCTTAGGCAATTTGATAAAGATTTAGGAAAGCGTAGGAGAAATTCAGGGCAGGTAAATGTAATTTCAGAATGCATGGTTGAGTCAATGGTGGTACTCCTGGCTTTTATGATAGGAAATTCACAGTCCCAACTCAATTTGCTTAAGAATGCAAGGAAACTTTTGCCTTCCTTTGTAACTATAAGGTGCAAGGTACAGACTTCAGGTGAGGCTGCATCCAGGTGCTTGAATAATGCAGTGAGTCTTCATTTGCCTCTCTATTTCTAGGCAGCTTGGCCACCTTCAGTGTTGGCTTTATTCACAAACAGCTCTAGGATTGTATTCCCCCCCCCATTTTAAAGATTTTATTTATTCATTTGAAAGAGAGAGAGCGAGCAGGAGAGAGAGAGCATGAGCAGGAGAGAGAGGAAGAAGCAGACTCTGCTGAGCAGGGAACCCGATTCGGGGCTCAATCCCAGGACCCTGGGATTATGCCCTGAGCTAAAAGCAGACACTTAACCAACGCCATGGATTATATCCTTTGTAGCTGATTATCCCAAGGGAAGGAGAGCTTCTTCATATCATTAGTCCAGCAAAAGCTCCTGGACTTGAGTCACACGAGACCATTGGGGTGACCAATTATGAACCTAATGTTGTAGGTAGAGGGATAGAAAGCATTTCTTTGGCAGAACTTAATCATATGCCCATTCTGCACCTAAGAAGAAAGGAAGAATTAAGGTCAATCAACCTCAGCCACATGGACCAAGCCCCAAGAAGGGTTTATTCAATGGGAAATCAAAACAAGTGAAATGGATGAGATGGGGGCAGAACCTCTGCTGTTCACTAGATCAAGTAGAGACAACGGTTCTACTTGGCTCTGTCATGTCACGCATTGCTCTTTGACTTAAATATTTTCAACTGGTCTTCACAAGTTGTAGTGGGTTTTAAGTTGATTGTGAATAGATTCGGATGGATTGCAGAATGTGAGAGTGCTGTCTTTTGGACAGAAGAGGTTGTATGTGCATGTTAGACCATAGCGGCAGGAGACTGGAGGGGCTTGGTGCATGGAAGCAAGGGGGAGGGGGAAGATTGAGGACTCAGTCTTTATTGACTCAGACAAAGCTTCTCCTTACATGAGGCCATTTCTACTTAATTGAAAAGTCATCGAATAGCGCAGTGGATAATGGTTTATGTGGCTGTTGTCCCTGTCCCTGAACTAGTTTAGCACACGTTGAGCTCAGCTTCTATTCAGTTCTCCTGTTTCCTTTTGCGTGGGCTCTAGCAACCTGGTTTCTTGGCCCTGCTGGTGAGCCAAGCCCTCAGTCCTTTGGAGACTGTGCAGTTCAAGGAGAGCATTTGCTTTGGCCTCAGGAAGACATGTTTTTCAGTCCGGACTGTGCCACTCATATATTTATGTTCTTCAGCAGCTACTTAACCTCCTTGAGCCTTACTTTTCTCATCTGCAAAGTGGGCATGATACTCTCGACATCAGTGTACTGTTGATGGTTGAAGAGAAAAATCTAGGGAAAAGACA
Source organism: Ursus arctos (assembly GCF_023065955.2). Taxonomy (NCBI): domain Eukaryota; kingdom Metazoa; phylum Chordata; class Mammalia; order Carnivora; family Ursidae; genus Ursus; species Ursus arctos. Next base: position 51,911,801 of record NW_026622808.1, on the reverse strand, counting down.
TATTACAGCTCCAGGCTCACAGAAGCGCCCAGTGAATGTGGTTGAATACACGAATGCTCCTTGCCAGTGGCTATGCTGAGCTTTACATCCTGGGCTTTCAGCACTGCCCTGGGTCCCTGTAGTTAGATTTTCTGGGCCTAGCCCTGTCATGAATTGTGCAAACATACCCGTTAGAATGCGGAGTGATTTGGTTGCAGGCAATACAAACCAGCTCTGGTACAGTTAAGCGAAAAAAGAGAATTTATTCATGGGATGGGAAGGAGTATCTCAGAGAAATGAAGGAAAATCTGAACATCTGGGCCTGGAAAGTATAAGAACAGGGGTCAGGCCTAGGATAAATTTGGCTGCCCCTCGAGGGCACCACAGTCAGGCTGAATGAGCTCTAGAAAGCTTCTCTCCATGTGTCGTTCCATTCACATGGCCAGGAGATGCCTGATGGGGCTAGGGTAAGCACACAGCTCAGGCCTGCGCAATCAGGGCACTTCCTAACCACACAGCTGCTGTAGAAACCGTCACATTGATGTAATACACACTGCATGCTGTGTTCATTTGTTTGTCCTGGAAACATTGATTAAGCACCTAAACTGTGCCTTGTGCTAGTCTTGAGCTGCGGAAGGCCAGTGCCTACCCTTGTGTCGTTCCCAGTCCAACAGTGACTGAGTTAGATAGGAGCTTCTGGTTCCAGAGTGTCCCACCAAAACAATATGCAGAAGGGGAGAGTGGTTTTCCAACGGAAAACCAAGGCTTTATTTAGAAAAAGAGGGAGACCGGCTGCTGGCAGGAAAAAACAACGGCTGTTCCATTACCCCTAACTAGCATGTGAACCCATCTTTCTGAGCCTTACTTTCCTCCTCTGTAAAATGGGCATGATAATGATGCCCACCACATAAGGTTATTTTGAGGAGTAAATGATTGACACATGTAAAGTATTGAGAGTGGTGCCTAGGACGTAAAATGTGCTTCTATAAATGTTAGCTGCCATCATCACCATCATCATCATCGTCATCACCATCACCATCATCGCGCCAAGCTTGTGATCTACTGTTCCTTCTTACATGTTGTTTTCATAATAGAGCCCCGAGAAGTGGTGAACTCCTGGCCATGCCCCAAGCCCCCGGGCAATAGGACTCTTTGAGCAGTAATAAGAAGAGGGAGAAATTTGGCAACTTCTTCTGCAATCACATATCCCGTGCCTTCTCGGGCTTCCTCTTTGACTGGGGATCTGCAGCCTGTAAGTGTTAATTTAAAGTGAACTCTCTAAATGGCAGCTTGGGCAGGCCTCCGGCTGTGCAGACAGAGAGCCCTTCTGCAGAAGGTTCCAGGCCGGTGGCTTTGGTCCAGCCCTAACCCTGCACATACTCATAACCCAGAACTCACCGAAAGTGATTGAAATGCAAGTTTGTGTTGAGCTGAGATGCTAAATTCAGGATTGGGAGCATATGGATCGCCCCATATTTGTTTTCTGCATATCTGATGTTAGCAATTTAGAACATCACTGGGACGTTCCCTGGAGAATTTCAGTTCTGTAAATGAAACAATTATTTTGGCAGTTTGGGAAAGAAATATTCATAACTTTCATGGTATTTAAAGGGGAAATACACCTTCCCCAAGTCCCTTTTTCCCTTGCCAGATAGGAAGAATGAAATTAGCGTGCCGAGGGAATAGATGGCATAAATAGAAAAATTGACAGCGTGTTACATTCGCAATTGGATTTCTAGGATTGACAGGGAGACAGGAAGTAAAAGGGTTTCTCCAAATCTGGGCACAGAGAAGTTGTAGAGAACGCCATGCCTGGGGCATGATGTTCATTCATTCAATCATAAGGTATCTGGCAGCACCTCTTGCTAAGGTCTCAGAAGAAAAGGACCCATGCTTGTCCTCAGTGACTGCTGAGCATCCACAGAGCCATATAACAGGATTCTTGGGTTGCGTGTAACTGCAAACAACTTAGAACAATCTTAGGTAGGAAAGAGAAAATTATTCAAATGATGAAGGTGTGTCTCGTGGAACTCAAGTGAGGGGAATCCTGCAGGTGAGAATAGAATCTGGACCCAGGGACTGAAAGTGTCAGGACTCAGGAGGCCCCCTCTGTGTCTCTCATCTTGCATACTCACTCAATTCTTCTGAGCTTCGTGCTTTTCCCTTTTTCTTGGTTCACATAGCAGAAAACAGCCAGCCCATAGCTTCTGAGTTCTTGGATCCGTCCACATTTGACATACCATCCAGAGAGAAGAGAATCTCTTTGTTTCAAGTCTCAATGTCTGGGAGAGAAGCTGATTGGCTCAGTTTGGTCAGGCATTTACACCAGGTCCAATCAGCTATGGCCAGGGGTGGATTTATATACAACCTGTCACCCAAAGTGTGGTCCCCGGATCAGCCACATCAGTCTCCCTGGGGGTTTGTTCAAAATGGGGCCTGTTGGGCCTCCCCAAACCTACTGGATCTGAATCTACATGTTTGCAAACTCCCCAGGTCATTGGTATGCACAGCAAGGTTCGAGAAACTCTGTTGTAGGAGCTCTTTGGCTCCCTGGCTGTCACTTTGAGCAGGAGGTGGGCAGGGCTGCTTTGAGCTGAACAAGATGGCCAGGAACCTTTCTACATCGGTGGCAAAAATGCTCAGTTCTGGAAGCTTCTTCTGGTGAGAAACATTAGTTCGGAAGAGTATCTATAGAGGAGAATGACTTATGCGTCGATCATGATATAGAAGAAATGTTCCTATCAGTGTGATATTTCTCAGTAATTGTCTGATTCTCTCTTCTCTCCCTTTTGGATGTGGTAGGCTTCTAATAGGGGTTTTCTGATCTCAGACTAGGTTTGGCAGTGCATGCACCCCAGGCTAGCCATGGAGTTGGTGGATGAATCTAGCCATGACACGATAGTCCAAAAGTGGGAATCATGTCACATATGGTGGCTCGCTAACTACTACTGATCGTGGTCTTATAGGACATGCCCTTGGACATAGACCAGGAAGTCGTGGAGTCCTGGCCTGGAATTTCCACAGTGGGTTTCAGGGCAGGAGGGAAAGGTGATGGTTTACTATGAGTCTTAACAGTGCTAGTGTAAAAGATGGCTATGCCTGTCTTCATGAGAGTCTTTGTTTCCCTGGGGCCATTTGCATTCTAAGCAGGGAACTTCTGTTAGGGATCCTCCAGCGTGAGCCTTGTGGCCAGGTTTTTAGGATGAACTTACCTCACTGTGTCTGAGTTGTTTTTTAGGAAGTAGACCTCATCTTGTATTTTTTTCCTGCCCCTACTCCCATACACTAATTAGGCTGCTCCTTTGAACCAAATCTTACAGAAAGCAAAATGCACAAAACAGAAATAAGCAAGCAAAGTGATTCTTGTTTATATGGAGTGAAGAGCATCTTGGCTTGCCCTTCAAGCCCTCTCTTCCTTCTCTCCTCAGCCCTTTCCCCCCTTTCTCCAACACACAAAGGACTCCAGGGAATCTATTTGGAAACATCAGCCTAATCCAACCTGTTCATTTCATGAATGGGGACCCACCTCTCCAGTGGTGAAGTGGTGCTGTTTGTTTTACCATAGGTCATGGGTGATTCAGGGGTCTTTCTACCTCCTCAAAGAAGATATGTGGGGGATGAGTAAAGGATGCCTTTCTCCAGAGTCTGGACCTTTAGGAAAAGCTCCCCTCCCACCAGCAACTTTTTCAAGCATACTTAGAATGCATGGGTATCCTTCCCGGGGGCTATGGTTCTTCCCTTCTTTATCCTTGCTGAATTTTGCATGATTTACCTTCCAGATCCTTCTTTTTGCTCAATTAATTGATTGCACCAGGTTTCAGACTTGAGATGATTGCAGGCAGCTCTGTTTTGAAGAGGCAGAGTGGGCTATAATGAGTCACAATTGTGATGTTAAACATCCGCTCACTCGCTGGGGCTGAACTGACGTTGGGCAGCTGCTCATGCCAAAGTGACCACTCTGGGAACGCCACAGCTCATACCCGTCCCATTGCCCATGCGCAAGTGCAGGGGACAGCTCAGGACCTGTTGGACCTGCCTGTACACGCTGTGACAGCCCACTTAAAAAATTATTTGTGATTTGCGCTCTGCTATCAATCGAGATTGAGAGTATTGATCCCAACTGATTGCCGAGGACCAAAATAAAGTGAAAGGGTAATTGACTGCCGTGTCCCCCATCGATCGAGTGCCACAGTTCATCGCCACTGAAATTATTTTCAAGTACTTTGGTTTATCATTCCTAATAAATATAGAAATTGAGTAATCAGAATGACTTACATTCACATCGAACCAAAAGCTTTTAAGGAAGTGTCTATGTTTAAGTGAGTCCATATTCTATGCTGGTTTTGCAATCAAGCCCCCCGGGTCCATTCCGACAGCACTGGGATTCAGCCTGGCTTAAGAAAAAAGCGTCATCATCACAGAAGCAGGAATCCCAGGTACCAGCACTTTTCCAGTGATGTCATGGTAATGGCGGCCCCTGGGATTTCAAGGAAGAGCCCTCCTCAACAGCCACACTGCCCATCTCATCCATAAAACATTTTCCTCAAAGCAGCAAGACTTCTTTATTTCACTCCCTTAGCACTGCTCATAAAAACACAACAGTTGTTTGGAAGTTTACAGCGATGTTAGCAGTAATGTTATTAAATCAAAGTCCTCATTAGCCACCGATCTAGGTTGCACCGTGTTTAGTCCTATAATACTTTAGAATCCTATTGCTGTGCATTTTTTATGGAAAGGTTGTTGTAGAGGAAAACTGAGCATCCTATTAAGCAGGTGTTGAAGAGCAGGACAGAGGGACATAATTTGCTTTGGGAAACCAAGCTCAGCAGCACAGCACCGTCCAACTGAAATATAGTTGTGGGCGTTTCTGAAAAATACCATGATACTCACACTGCCACAAGAAAAACTCCAGGACGTAAGAAGAAAGTGGGGTTAGGGCATGACACCCAAAAACGTTGTCAGTGACATGTTAAAAGAAAGACAGGACCCTCGTAAAGATAGCCCAGTTTTGCGTATGTTAAGTGATCGAAAATACACACTCTACCCTCTATTGCGCTTTTCCTTACCAAAGACCTGGCGTTTGCTTGTGGAGTTGGTGTCCGCAAGCAGTAGGCTGCTGCTTCTGAGTTACTATGAAGTGGTGGAAGGAGGTGTACCTGAAATTGGACGGAAAATTGTAGCACCAGACACGGATCCATGTGGCGCGTAATACATGTCATGGACTGAAGTAGCTGATAGGTATTTGAGGTCTGTACGCTTGTGAGCTTTTTATGTGTTCACAAACAGCTCATTTCAGCGGGGGGCAGTTTTCCGGGTTCACCTAGTATTCCCTGCGAGCCTAGGCAGACACAATATCTGTGGGATGCTCAGATCATTCCTTGTTAATACAGCAATCATGGTGGAACAAATTTACATCAAAATAAGCATTACAGTAGAACTGACTATATAACATGAACCACGCATGGGAGTCATGTATGTAATTGTAAGTTTCCCAATAGCCACATTTAAAAAGTACATAGAAATATGTGAATTTAACAGGATATTTTCTTTAACCCGGAAGAGTCAACATATTATGTCAACATGTAATCAATATAACAAATTACTGAGATAATGTTATGTTGTATGTGTAAGTCTCTGAAATCATGTATGTATCTTACAGGACTTCTCAATTCAGACTAGTAAAATTTCGAGGCCTCCATAACCGTATATGGCTCATAGCTACCATATTGGACAGCAAGGGTAGAGGGGATAAAATTTTTGGGTGGTGAGTCTGTAGAGAATACGAAGAATCTACGGTGGGAAGTAGAAATCTGTCGTAGGATATAGAATCCCTTTGTGTTGTCCAAAGCTATAGGTTAGGCCCATACTCCAGATCTTTAAAAATATATGTGTGTGTGTGTGTACCTATAATATATATTTTTATATAAGTATATATAATATATAAAATTCTATAATATAAATATTTGATATATATTTATTATGTATATATATTTCGGGAAGACTGAGGCTATGTTCAGGAAATAGATTCCTATGCTTAATACACATTTCAAATCTACTTTGTGTCTCACTTTTTCTTTTTAAAGATTTAGTCATTTATTTGAGAGAGAGAGAGAACACTGGGGGATTAGGGGCAGAGGGAGAGGGAGAGAGAAACTCAGCTGAGCACAGGGCTCAATCCCATGACCCTAAGATCATGGCCTGAGCCAAAACCACGAGTCGGACACTTAACTGACTAAGCCTCTGTGCCTCACTTTTGGTAACAGTCACTTAAGTGTCAAAGCACAGGGTCTGGTAGTCATACAAATGTCAGTTGCCTTCTTGAGTTTCTCTAGGACAAGAGGCAGATGCACAGATCGATTATGAATGTTTAACACATGCTTGGCATGTAGTAAGTGCTCAATAAATGTTTCCTGAGTTGAGTTTAATTCATTTGTCAAGTTGTACTCTGCTGTATGGCTTCAGTTCTTGAATGGCAATATTAAAGAACTAGAAACATTGGATTAGAATTTTCTTATTTTTGACTCATATCCCTCACCACCCATTTATTCCCCCATTTATTTACTAACCGTTAACTGACCACTTGAGCCTTGTCTCTTACCCACTCTGTTTTCATACTCCATGCTCTGGCCACACCCAACTTTCAGTTCCCCAAACACACCATGCTCTTTCTTCTTTGGCCTGTGCACGTGAACTTCTGTATCTGGATGACCCCTAGGCCCCCTACACCTTGCTTCCCTTAGAGAGTGGTCCCAACCTCTTCTCTGAGAGAATTCCGAATCTCTCTGCTGCACCAGTGACACCCTCTACCAACAATGTCGTGTTATCATTACCACTTACTTTTCTGTCTCTGGATTAGCTTATGAGCTCTGTGAGGGCGCAGATCGTATTTGTTGTGTTTTGCTTGTGGCCTGCACACCTTCGAGGGGGCGTATTGGATACTCTTATAGTATCATAGGCAAGAGATAATGAGAGTTGGAATGAACACCGAGCACAAAAAGCTTCCGCTCCTGAAGGTTCCAAACTAGTCCTCAAACAGAGTAAATTTTTAAAAACCCAAATCCTACCGTGTCACGTCCTTGCTTAAATCCTTTCACTGGCTTCTCACGGGTCTTTGAATAAAATCCAAACCCCTCATCCTAGCACAGAAGGCTGCCTGTGGTCTGGCCCTTGCTTGCCTCTCCCCCTTCATCCTACACACACTCTTCATTGTCCCCGGTACTTCACCTACTCTGACTTCCTTTCTTGTCCTTGGACTTACAAGCTCTTTCTTGCAGCTAGACTTTTGCCTTTGCTGTTCCCTCTGCCTGTAATACTCTTCCTCCACCCCTAAACACTCATAGATTTGGCTTATGCCCCACGTCACAGCTCGCATGTCCTCTCCTCCCCTGACCCCCCTCACCTATGGTGACCTTTCCCTATCTCATCCTCCTGTTTGATTTCCCTTATCAAACTCATAGGGAATGATATTGTTCATGTATTTATCTACCTTTTTGTCTCTCTTTCCCATTACAGCATAAGCTCTTGAGGTCTAGGAACTTGCCTATCTTGTTCACAGCTGCAACCCTAGCACCTAACATATTAGGTTCTTGATCATATTTTTGAATGAATGAATAAGGTACTATTGTGTGTGTGCACGCACCTGCATGTGTGTGTGTAATCAATTAGACATGGGTGTAAAAAATAGGGAGTTAAAGATTTCCAGCTCAGACTGGGTATTCATTACGTCTCTGTTCGAGTTCCTCCATAAGTAGCCCTGATAGAAGGATTTCAGTACAAGTGGGTTACTTGGGAGGTGAGACCAGGAAATGCTGGCAAGGTAGTGGAAGAGTGAGTCAGGCTGGGGAAGTGAGCCAGTTACCAAGCTCACAGCCGCTGTAGAGAACTGGAGCTATTGCTGGGGAACTCTGGGAATCAGAGTAGAACTTTGCTTCAGGGTGATCTCTCAGAAGGGTGAGGGAGCCAAGCTACAAAATCTTCTATAGCCATTGGTTGAAGGCTGTGCCTCGCGGGGAGGTAATTCTCGGGCTCTGCTGGTCTGTGGGCAGAGTGGGCTTCAGCACCCACACCAAGCGTGTGCATCACTGCAAGTAGACAGAGTAAACTGCACTGTGTAAAGTGTAAGGAGGTATAGACAAGATAACACCAGCATCTATTACACGTGTTGTTCCCACAAACAAGCAACGTCCCCCACACACACCAAAAGAGAGAATCTGAATTGCAGATCATGAATCCAGCTTGGGGAAGTTGAGCAGGAATCAGCCGCGGCTGTCCAGGTGAAGGTAGCCAATGGGCAGTTGCAAATGTGGGTGCAGAGCTAGGAGACGGTTCTGCAGCGTATTTGTCAGCTGTTGACAGAGGAGGGCTTGCTAAAGCCACCGGCTTGGATGAGGTGGCTCTTGTTTACTGAGCCACATGACTGCATTTTGCCAAAGTTGACCATTCTGTACTTCTCAAAGCAGCCTTTTCATGGGTCCTTCATGATCTTGCCACGTCGTTCCTTCTCTTCCGCCTTTCCAGCCTTTGACACACATACTTAGCGAGCAGATACGAAGTGATTCAGGATATAGGTGAGAGTGAAGGAAGCTGACGTCAGTGCTGCAAGTAAAGGAGAAAAATGGTGGATCAAAGTCTGGGGTGAAGTCGAGAACTTGGGTTCAGGGTTTCTCTTTAGTCCGTAGATAAATATTTTTGGTTGTGTTTCCAAGTGCTCTAAAGGCCTTGAAAAGGACAAGGAACATGTCTTTCTCTAAGAGCGGGGGAAGCGGGATGGGCACTGTCAAAGGTGAATTGCATCAGTAGCTACTGCCAAATAGCAAGCTGCAACAAAATTTTGGGGACATTTTTAGAAAGGCATCTATTTAGGCCACGCATGTGCAGAATGGCCAGGGGTAAAGTGGCCAAGCCTGGGGCTGGCTGGGTGGGTCACCTCCACTTGTCTCCTGTTCTCCTTCTGGGACCATTGGGCTAGCCTGGGCAATGTCCGGAGCACAAGAGAACATGCCCAATCTCACCAATGCCTTTTGACATTGTACACAGAGTACAATTGACATGCCTGGTCACCTCGTATGGGTTAATATCCCATTGGCCACAGCAAGTTCCATGGCCAAGGCCAAAATCTAGAGGCCCAACTCCATCCATGGACTCGTTGAGGGTAGGAAGTGAGTATTTCTGAACAATAACCAGCACATGAGAATAGGGGTCAGAAAGCAAAGAGATCAAGGGAGTTCCCATGTGACTTCTTTCCCGAGCTATACAGTATTATTTTTCTCTTATTCTTTGAATTTTCCAAGCCCTAGAAAGGGTGCCATCAGCTTGGTTAGGGGTCGTAGGTATGAGTGGATTAGACAGAACTGCTAACAAAGCTTGGTTGCTTCCTCTTCAGAAGAATCCAGACAGAGACTTGAGGGAGTTGCAGGGGGACCCACTTCATGGGGGACATTAGCTTTGAGCCCTGTGTCCTCTCAGGCCAGCCTCATGGGTGTAATGGGAGGAGGCCTTGCGACTTCTGCCTGTGGGCTCACCCTCCACGTGGCTAAGTTGCTGAAAGAGAAGGTATCAGAAGGTGGAGAAATATGGAGAACCGATGGCTTTGACCAGTTGTATCTCTTCTTTTATCACCGAGGTTCACAATTTTGTATCTTCTGAATCTTAAGTTCATTAATCAGCATGAGACAGGAAGATAAAAACACACCGCTAGGATTACAAGGGGCGAGCCAGTAATTACCATAGAAGAGTACAATTGAAAACACATTTTATTTAAATATTTATCTTAGAGAACTGCGGTTTGCAAGTTTACAGTGCTTCTGGTGAGCGCAGCGGCTTGGGAGCCAGTGACCTCTCGTTCTGGCTCTTTCGCTGAGTGTCAGAGCCTGGAAGCCTGCTCCCTGGACTCCATCTTGCCCAGCACTGCCAGGTACATGGTAATGACGTGATAGGTTTTCATGGAATGAATAAACTGTAAAATTGGAACAGAGTGGCCCATGGAGATATGAAGGATATGAATGAAATGACATTTAAAAGAATCTTCAGTCTTAGAGGTAAAAAATGCTGGATTCTCCCCACTTCGAGTGGAGTCTAAATTCAGGAGTATGTGATTTTGTGCAATGCAGGGATTGTAACTATCCCCAAATTACATAAATATGCTTTTTTCCCCCCTACAACCTCAGATACAGAATTTTGTGGGCTCTTCAAAATAGAGGATGTTCTATGCACAAAGGGCTTTGTTCTTTGTATTATCTTTTTTTTTTATTGACAGCTGGGGTGATGCAGGGCCGATTCTTGTGTTAAGAGAGTGTCAATTGCTTAGCTAATTGCATTTATCACCTAGGATTCTTTATCTGTTGATAGCAACTGCGGTAGTCGGAGTTTTTGTGTGCTCTGCCTGTATTTCCCTAGCTGCAGTGAATATGGTTTTTATATTTATGTGAAACTGCTAATGTGTTGCTCGCTAGATCACGAGCAATGGGCTTCTGACAGCTCTGTTCATTAGTCAGCTTGAGGAAAAAAATAAAAGAAAACACATTGATATAGAAACAGAGTGTGAGCCAGCAATTACCATCAGAGAGCACAATTGAAACCACATTTTATTTAAATATTTATCTTGTGAATTGATTCATACAAAACAAGAAGCTGGGGGTTTTTTGGTGGTGTTTTGTTTTGTTTTGTTTTGTTTTAATGAATAACTTCGCCACCGAAATTTGAAGCGTGAGATCACTATTTGAGTTGGGTTCGATGTAGTCCATGGCTCGGAGTACGGAGAGTTAAATAACCTCAAATTATTCACGGCGATGTATCATTGGGATTGCCATGTGTGAACGTGTAGAAAGATGGTAGCACCATGCAGCTGCTCCCTTCAGAATCCCAAGTTCACAGAGTAAGAGGAAGAAGGGGGATCAAGCTGATGGATAACTTTTGGTCCCACTAATCATAATGCCAGAGGCTTAGAACGCTAACCAAGGACCGATGGCACTTGTCGCTGCATTATGTGTGTTAAAACCATGAGCGGAGTACTGTTCTTGCTCCCACTTGACAGATGAGCCACCAGGGCCACAATGAGGTTAAAGGATTAAGCCAAGTTCACAACAGAGTGAGCATCTGCAATTTATAAGAGGGGACATCTGGGGCTGCAATGGAAAGACCCGACTCCTCGCTACTTCCCGTTAGGCCTCTCTTGATGGAGATTGGCTAGCATGGCTTCAGTATCAACGGAGACCAATCTGGGTCCTCCCTGGGTCTTGCCGGGACTTCCAATGATGGCAGTTCAGGGAATCTTCCAACTTGATGGCATCCATCTCACTAGCCTATCTGGGAAGTTTGGGCTACGAGGACACAGGGACCTCCTCTATCTCTCTCCTTCCTAAACAGGGCTGTTTGATGTTTGGCTCTCTGACCTCCATTCCCTCCAACCCCACCTCAACATACAGGAAGAGAATTTGAGCCTGTCTCTGTTTGACAACCAGATTCTGGACCAGAGTTCCTTCACCAGTTGCATAATATAGGGGTTTGTGTTATTATAGATATTTACTGGATTGTACATTTTTTTAAATTTATTTATTTTTTTTAAGATTTTATTTATTTATGTGACAGAGAGACAGCCAGCGAGAGAGGGAACACAGCAGGGGAGTGGGAGAGGAAGAAGCAGGCTCCCAACGGAGGAGCCCGATGTGGGACTCGATCCTAGAACGCCAGGATCACGCCCTGAGCCAAAGGCAGACACTTAACGACTGCGCCACCCAGGCGCCCCGTACATTTTTTTTTATTGATCCTCTGTCATTGGACCTTGAAGTTAATACAGTTTGCCAGCATTATACACATTGCAAGCATCTTTGACCAGACAACTTTGCATACTTATCTTACAGCTGTTTGAGGACAAATCCATGGATATGCCATTGTTGGGTAAATGTTTTTTGTGCGCATTGTGTTTGCCCTCCAAAAAGTTCGAGCTTGTTTAAATTCCAACCAGCAGGGAATGTGAGGGCCACTTGTGTTGTGGCTCCATGTAATGCAGTGATGGAACGAAGTCGGCACACCATGAAATGTACGCATCCAGGAATAAACACCTAGGTAAGCATGTTGTTCAGGCCATGGGTGTTCATGGTTGTCATTAATTTGAAGAAAACGGAGAACTTCAGAAAGAGATGGCATCAATTCGGCAAGTCGTATGTAGAGAGAGATGCAGTGGACCAGCAGATGAAGGGGCTCCAAGCACCATTTTGTGGGAATTCTTAAGACCAGAAACGTGAAGCAAAATCTTACCAAGAAATACGAGCTTAGGAGAGTGACCATGAAAACAGAGCACTGACGATAGATATCGTATAGGTCAAAGGAGGTAGAGGAAAAGGGACAAAAAGAGATAAGCTTGGTGTAAACTAACGAAGTTATAAGTAAGAAAGGGAAAGGAAAAGTTTGCCTTTCTATTGCTTATGTTGGAAGGATTTCTACAGACCAGCTGGGTTTAACCACTCTTGCTATTTAAAGAAGTCCTGCCCGAAAATAGTGGGGTGCGAGTGTGGCATCACTTCATTGCAGGATCTGGTTTGGATATTCAGTTTGCTAAGTATACCCAGATGTGTTAAAGCCTGGATACTGACTCATGGGAACCAAACTCATAAGTCACTGATGTATAAAGCCAGAATATAATTCATTTACTATGCTATCCATAGCTACAAAAGGTACCACCTTCTCATGCTCACTGAGCTCTATATTGTCTCCCTGTGGACAGAGCATCATGGAAAGCCGTCTTAGGATTAGAGGCTTGCTTCATCAGCATGGTCGTAAGAAAATAAGTCTTGTAACCTAAGAGGGTGGCATATTGGTTGAGACTGTCTCATAGATGAATGACTGGAAATCAAACTTAAATTGTTGTCAGCCAAGGCAGATTTTATTTGCTTATGTGACTTGGAAGTCAAAGGACTCAGACACCGTAGGATCCAGGAGTTCCAACAATAGCATTGGACTCTGCTTCTCTACTCTTTAGGGCGGTACCCAGCACGGATAGGCGGTAAGCTCTATGCCGGGAAAGAAGCACGTCTCGTGTAGCCGCTGGTCTCTTGGCCAGTGCTCAGTGAGGATTTGTTGAGTATTCAGAGAGCGTGAGCCAAGACACTCTCTCTAGGCAGTTCTAGAAAGTAACTGCTAAATTTCTTCCCTCTGGAGAAACACTTTAGAGTTTCCTGAACCTTCTTGATCATAAGACTCCCTTTAAAATATCAATTCCCAGATCTTTCTCCTGGAAAGTCCATAAAGCAGGTTGGGTGGGACCCAATAACCTGTGTTTTTAACCCGAGGGGTAGGGATTCCTGTGCTTAAGAGAACAGGGAAGAACCACTGAGGTGCATCGACGCTTATCAAATTTTAATGTGCGTCGGAACCACGTGAGGATCTTGCGAAAATACAAGTTCGGATTCAGTAGATCCAGGACCGGGCCCTCATTCTCTATTGCTGCCTTGCTCCACGGCGATGCTGACGCTGCTGGCCTGGGGAACACGTGCTGGCGACCAGTGCCGTGCCGCCACTTCTGCACACCAGAGGAGAGGAGGTGGTGTCTGCAGGCAGCTTTTATTATCGGAACCGAGGGAGGCATACTACTGGCGTCTACTAGGTAGATGCCAACAGTGCTGCTAAACATCCTTCTGTGTGCAGCCCAGCGCCCCCAACACAGTATCATCCAGCCCCGAATGTAGCACTTCGACTGTTGAGAGCCCCAGCCGTGTGTGTGCGGCACACACCATGGTGTGCAAGCCTGGTGAGCTGCCGCCACGAGCCGGTCTGGCCTCCTTGGCGTGCCGCTCATGATTCCTGGTTTGGATTTTAACCGTCATCGAAACACTTAAATCCCATGCTGGCCATAAAAACAAGAGCCCGTGTCAAGCACTGTTCTAGGTGCATCGTGCCGTGGGTGTGAAACAGTTATGTCATCATCCCCATTTTCTGGATGTGAAGTCTGAGGCTCCAAGAGGTTAAGCAACTCTGTCGGGCCATTTCTGCAGCTGACTCAAGCTGTAAGATATTTATCTATTTACATATATCTCTCAGAATAATTGTGAAACTGTTGATTTTTGAATAAATAGCATGTGAATACAGTACAAATGTCAAAAAGTACAAAAGTATGCAGTGAAAAAGAAATCCGTTTCTCCCCGTCGCTCCCAGCCACCCCTTTCTTTATTCCAGACCCCATGTTCGTCTTCAGTTTCTTGGGTATCATTTCAGAAAGAGTCTCTGTATTAAAAGAGAGAGAGAAAGAGATCATTTCCACGAAACGATAGGCTACCGTGTGAGTTCGCTCAGGCTGCCATAACAGATCACCACGAACTGGGTGGCTTGAAACAACAGAAGTTTCTCTCTCACAGTCTGGAGGCTAGAAGTCCAAAATCCAGTTGTTGGCAGGGTTGGTTCTTCCTGGAGGTCTGAGGTAGCATCTGTTCCATGCTTCTCCTAGCTTCTGTGGTTGCCAGCAATCCTTGGCATTCTTTAGCTTGTAGATGTATCGCTCCAATCTTCACCTGACGTTCTGTGTCTGTGTCAAAATTTCCCTCATCCTATAAAGACACCAGTCACTGGATCAGAGCCGACTCTAATCGAGCAGGGCCACGTCTTAACTTATTACTTCGGCAAATAAGATCACATTCCAAGGGACCAGGGGTAAGGACTTCAACATATCTTTGGGGGAACAGAGTTCCACCCACAGCAGACACCAAAGTTTGCTTTGTGCCTTATTTTTGCACTTATCAATATGTCTCGGGTATTGGTCCATAGCCGTGCAAAGACAGCTGCTCCGTCAGTGACTGTATGTCATTACAATACATGCACCATCATTTTCTCACCGTCCTCTGTTGGTAGGTGTTTAGGTTTAACAAACCTTCTGCTCTTTCATACGCATTTTGATTTGTTCCCCTTTCTTCATTTTTAGAGAAGAACTAAACAACATGGGAAAATAAATTACTCCCCATATATTTGTGTCTCGATTCCTCAGAGTCAGGAACGACCTGTAAGAACCTCTTCTAGATTAACCAGAAATCCCTTGTTCCCCAGCATGGATGAGCACAGTCTCCTGAGCGTTTACGGAAGGAGGGCTGCCATGGTTCTCAGCCCTCCCTGCACATGAGCACCACTTGGCGGGCTGCTTAAGAGAAGACTGTGCTCCACCCCAAACCATCTCCCAAGGCAGTGCGACCCTGGGAGGCGTATGCCCAGTGGTTCTAGTCAATAGTTAGGGTTGAGAGCCCCCAAACTGTGTGCCTTGGACTGGGCCAAGTATTGGGAAGATGGTGATCAATATAGTTTAGTCCTTGCCCTTGAGAGGCTCGTGGTTTATTGAGGAAAACAGACCCCTGAACAGATGATTGCAGTATAAATCCGCATGAGGAACCATCAACACAGCCAGGTGGGGGAGTTGGATGCGATGCTGGGGAGGGAGGTAATGCCTCAGTTGAAAATTAGAACGTGAGCAGCAAGTAGCTGAGCCAAGAAGTAGGAGAGGAGCAGTCTACGCAGACCACACGGCATAAGCAAAGCCACAGAGCCGATCCCCGTGTGGTGTCTGTGGGAGAGCCTCCAGGCTTCAGGCATGGTGGAAACGCAGCCGTGGAGATGGGAAGGGAAGGAGTGAGTCTAGGGAAGGCGGCCAGTGTTACAGCACAGCGGTCTTTGATTTATCCCTCCCAGTCTTCGAATGCCTAAAATTCAGTTGCATGGTGATGAATGTTTTGTCCCCAAGGTCCCCTCAGGCAAACTTACTCACCCAGCAAGGCAAACCTTGAGGTCTGAAGAGACTGGTGAGGTGTCTCTCCACCTTTCTCCTGGCAACCTGAGAGCTGGGACCAAGATGGTGACCAAGGAAGCCAATGCATGTTAGTGCAGAAACAACTTGGTTGCCACTGAGAAGAGAAGAGGAATGAACGTGGGAACAGCGTCCCTTACAATCCCATCCTTGTATTTTAAGAAAACTGATGATGCAAAACTCGGGAAGAGGCTGGGGGAAGGTGAGAAGAAATCTGAACCATGGCTATATGGAGGCTGGCCATCTGGAGCCGAATCTGCCTCATCAAACAATCCCTAATTGTTTTTAATAAGGTGCATAAGTTATGTTTGGCTTCCTCCGCTCCGTGCAGTCTCCCTGTTGAGACTGTTTTTTATTTTCTTATGAAACAATAAGGCCAATATAATTAAAAAGCAGTGAACATATTCACCTCCCAGTGACTGGGGCCGGTAATTACGAGCTCCTTCTTGGAGGAAGGGTTGTTGTTTTTCTTTTTTATGTTGCAATTTTAATAAAGAAGGAGCCAGTACGGGAAGAAGAGCACTAGTGACGTTCCAGTCTTGGTTTTCCCTTCCGTTTGCAGAAAGGAGACTTTTGCAGCCTGGGAGAGGGTGAGCGCAGAAACACAGGTCTGTGTGGTTCACCTCAGAGCCCCATGGGCAGCACAGTACTTCAAGGGCACTCGATAAATAATTGTTGACTGACCTGCAAGAGGTTGGAAATATTCTTGGATCACCAACTCAGCCCCAAGCAGCATGGGAGGATTCTCACAAATGTTGTCCCACTGAACTTTCTCCCAAAGCCTGTACGGTTGGATACATTCGTGAATTGACCAAGATTGGCAAATGGGGAATAAAAAGAGGACACTTGGATGCCCTGACACAGCATGGTCAGGGGGAGCAGGATAGGGTAAAGACAAGAAAGGGAAAGAATAGAGGAAATTTTAAGGGAGCAATATAGCTTACCTGAGATGGAAAACTGGCATGTCTAGACCCAGGAAGAGATGAGAAGCAAATAAGTACCTGGGTATAGGATCCTCCTGACTGAGAGGACCAGTGAAGTGGAAAGGGCAAGAGGGAATCATCTTGCACAGAACACGGGACCTCACATGGTCTCCTTGGGCTGCTCCTTCCTCAACACATGCTACATGTCATGGAAGGAGTGGAATGCTTTGTGTGTGCTACGGTATTTATACCTCCTGGGCACCCTGTGAACTGTATTCTAGAATCCGCACGCTACCAGTGAGGAAATAGATTTGGGGAGTTGAGAAAATTGGCCCAAGATCCTACAATAGTGGCAAAGCCAGGTTCTGAACCCAAACGGGTTGTCTCCGAAGTCAGGGCCTTGCTCTCTGCCCTGGATTTATAGCCCATTGATCCCAAATTTCCCACTTCTCCGATGCAGGCAGAGTGGCTCCTTGTAACTGGTTCTGTGCTTCTGTCTCATGGGTTCCCTATCAGCAGTGTAAATCTGACCCTGTTTTTAATAAGGTAATTGCAGAATATCCATACAAGTACTTACTCATTCAACGACGTATCTTTTTAGTGCTATAAGGGAAATAAGGATGGATCGGATATGCATCCTCAAGAGACATGGTTTTGTAGCCAGACTAAGGAGATAGGCAAAAAGAACTAAGTCGTGTGTCACTATGCTTATAGTAATAGCATGTTCTCGGATGTCTACCTTGGGCCACCATGGTATGCCACACTTCCCTGTGCAGAGAGCTGTCTATGCAGCAAGGTACAAGAGTTCTGATGAGGGAACCATGGCTTCGAGCCAGTGATATCACAGGACACTTGATGGAAGGGGTAACACTTGAGCAGAAACTGGGAGACTAGTGAGGCCCACAGACGGAGGAGTGGATGGCGCGGCCAGGAAGGGGTGAGGTGGGAGGGATTCTGCAGAGGGCACAGGCAAGAGTCAAATACCAGAAGGGAGGGATTGGGAAAATGTTGGCCAAGGTGACTCAGGTCAGGTTACAGTAAGCTTGAAATGTCAGGCTGAGGAGATTTGGACAAAGTGGGTGACAAGAATCTGGAAACCTTCAGCCATCTTTTTTAGGAGTCCAGAGAAAAGGATGCTTAGAGATAAGCAATGAAAATTGGTGAAATGAAAGTGGTAGATTATCAGAGGAAGCCCCCATCTCGGGACTATTTCAACTGCCAGTGACAGGAGCTTACCTTAAATTGGTTTAAGCATAAAGGGATTAACTAGTTACAGGAAATCAAGTGTCAGGAATAAGGTTGATGACTTAAGACAGGACCATACTAGAAGCTCCAACCAAGCTTCTAGTATGTACCCTTTCAAACCAAGCTATAGGGTCTAGGCCACTCACTGTCCCCCTCTTGGTTCCCCTCTTTCTTCTGCAGGATTCTTAGGAGGCTCCCCTAGCCCAGCCTGAGCCCTACCCTCTTAGGACTATCTGTGGTAGGATAGTCCAGTGAGGACTTTCAGCAAAAAATGGTAACCCTCCTGGAATCCAGCCTCTTGGCCCTGATAGGCTCATTTGCTCCTGATAGGCTTATTTGCCTATTTTGAACCACTCTCTATGGCCAGCCAGTTGGAGGGCTCTACTGAGCCGGGCCTGAGTTCTAATTCCACACCTTGGGTTTGAGGCTGGAACAACCCCACCTGGACCTTGAGGACTGAGAGTGGGGAGGAGTGGCTCCTTAGGAAAAAAGCAAAAAACCAGGGTGTTGTTACCAGAAGGAGGAGGAACGTGGGCCCGGCAGACAAAAACAACAGATGTCCACTACAACACCTTGGAGAAACCAGGCAGAAGGACCGCTGGGAACGCATGGTGATGGTGTAAGTCCTCTGGGGCTCAGGATCTGAAGAGTTGTCCATGACATTGTGCTTGCTGTACTCAGGTGGCAGGGCCCACGGTGGGATTCGTGGTTGCTAAGAGGGGTCCTCAGAAAGAGGGAATGCAGGTTGCTGAGTGGGCTGGGGAAACGAGAAGCGGATTGTAGGAAGTAGGAGTTTGGGTTTCTCTCAGGGTTTAGGAGCTGGAAGCCAGGGGAAGCAGCTGATATATTCATTTCTGCAGAGTTAGGCCTGCAGTTGCCAAATCGGGGTTAAATTTGCATGCCCAGTTTTCCATGCAGAGTGTTATTCTCATGCAAATAGAGTTGCTGCAAACACACATCTGCCCAACATGAATAAACCCTATAGATCAGCCGATCTGCTGTGATTAGGTGCCTAGAAACGCCCAGGCCTAGTGAGGGCTGCGCCGACGAGGGAGGGTTGGCGGTTCTTGGCTTGACCCAAGGTATCTTTGAGAGCCGGGGACTGGGTTTGTGATAATGAGCTTGCCTCTGAGGGAAAAGAAGTGGCCCTTGTTGGTCACAGAGAGATCCTGGTGAGCAGTTCTTCCTGAAGGTAGTCTAGAAGTCATCCCCCTGGGCTCTGGAACTGGGCTTGAGTCTTGTCTTTGATAAATCTTCTCTAGTGATCGTGATTGAGAGCTACAGGTCTCACTGGACTTGGTGTGTTTTTTTCCTCCCGAGCCATATTTCAACACAACTGGGCTTCATACAGTTACTTGTTCCCTCCTCCGTCTGTCCCCGCTTTTCCTCCCCTTACCTCACACAGCACCCTTTCTTCGGCTGCCATTACATCAAACACTTTAGTGAGACAGTCCCTTTGTCTTGGGCCTCAGTTTCCTGATTTATAAACGTGTCATTCATGAGCCACACGATTCCTCCTGGTCCTTTTGAAGAGTAAGTTTCTGGAGACTTGAATTTCTAAAATGTAGCCAACCCATCCGCAGGATCCCCAAGAGCTCATTAGGTCGAACTGATGGAACCTTCACCTGAGCATCATTTATCATCACAACTCATGCCTTAGGTCTGAAGTTCTCACCTGGGAGCGACTCTGCTCCCAGAGGACGCTTGACAATGCTTGGAGACATTTTCGGTTACTCCAAATACAGTGCTACAGGTGTCTAGTGGGTGCTGAACATGCTACAACATTGAGTACAAAGAATGATCGAGTTTGGAATGTCAGTGCTGTTGAGGTTGAGAAATCTCACCTTTGGGTATTCAAGCTTGATCCCCACAGTCAACACCCCAGCCAGTTTGACATGTTCTCCTCAGTGTAATCGTCTGAGGTACACACCTCTTCGGTTCAGCTGAGAAGCTGCTAGAAGCTGTTTTTCATGATGCTCATGAACTAGCTATACATTTTCTGATTTTTCATTTTGACTTTCCCTTAATATATGAACCACTTTGTATACTGTGACACATGGTTACCAAAGCTTTTTTTTTTTTCCCTCTCTCTTGTGTTTCTTCATGCCACACCAGTTTGAAGTGGGGGCGAGAGGGACATCTGTTTGGGCCTAAGCCTCTGGAGGAGGCCCTAAAAATGTCTTGAGAAGAGCTGAGTTGGAAACCAAAGAGGCGGCTATGTGTGAAGGCCCTGGGCAGCCCTCTCAGCTCCAGAAAGATGATGATAGAAGAAGCGTTAAGTGCTCCCATCTTGTGTTTATACTATTCCTATTTCATAAAAGGAGAAAAATTAAATTAAGAGGTGCTTACCAGCATTTAAGAGTAGGAGATTTATATGTAATTTTTCAGAGCCAATTGGCCAACTAACTGGAGGGTTGTACCATTTATGAGATGAACAGAGTGTGCATGTGGAATGATGGGGTTTGGATTACCAAACTATTTGTTTGCCTGGAGTTTTCCCCATTTCCCCCAGATGATGAAATGTTCATGCATCACTTATCTTGAGTTTGGTTTGACAAAGTCCATGAGCTGCTGGACAAAAAACAAAGCAGAAAGGCAAGTGATGACACAGAGGGCTGGGTCTCCAAATGAGCCGTTTCCCAGCCTGTGATTTCAGGAGCGTTGCGTCCGTAAAAAGAGGTGTGGATGTTGTGACTTGGGTTTAAATACACTTTGCAGAGATGGTATGAAGTAAAGAGATTTTTTTTTTTTCCTAATAGACAACTAGAAGCATCTTGGAATTTCAGCCTCTGTGACTATTCAAGAAAAAAAATTAAGCATTCAAACAAATGTGTATGCTAAATCAAGTTCTCTGTGGAAAACTTGTTAGATAAAATAACTATAAAAATTTGTAGAACTCCCAAAGGAGTAGAATTGCTATGAACCATTTTGAAATAAAAACATACAAGTGAGGATTCGTTTTATGGTTTTTCAGGATAATGTACAATTTCTGCATTGAAAGATACCTTAGTGTAACTTTGCCTTCTCGTGGAGGAGGGAAGGAGGGAGTTTGGCCGGCAACAGCAAAGCCCCTAGATGCCGAGGTTGTTCAAGATGAATGAGTGGTGGTTCTAACTTATTCTTTTGTCTGAAATAGCCAACCCTCCAAGACCTCTCTGCTCTCCTCCCTGACAAAGCACAAAGGCAACAAGCCCAGTTAGCCCATCTCAAGGGGCACTGGCTCTTTATTAATAAATTTCTTTGTCTGAGCTCTCTTAAACAGCATTTTCTGATAAAAGCCCAACTTTGAATGTATCTGGTCCAACAACCACATAATTTCCAAGTCAAATGTTTTATACGTGATATCTCTCCCCATCACTGTGTATAAACGAATGACTCGTCCCAGAATGGCGACAGTATCCACTTAAATATCTGGGAGGGCTTTTTCCAGAAGAAATCTTATTGGAAGTAGAAATATTTCTCTTAAATAGAGATGAGAAGAAAAAATGAAAGAAGCAAAAAAAATGAAGTGAGGGGATAAGTGAAATGTGTCCAGTCAGTGTGTGAGCTGAACATCTATCAATTAAAGTGCGGGGGGGTGTGGAGATGCAGAAAGGTACTTATGACTTCCGGAGGTAGGAAAAGAGTTGGGAGGGACTGAAGTTGACCTTCAGGATCAGATTGGCCTGGATTCAAGTCCCCACTTTGGGAAATAGCACAACCTCTCTGAACTGCAGTGTCCTCATCTACAGAATAGGAATGATCAAAGAATGAGCCCCGCGGTGGTATGAGGGTTGTGGGGAAAATGCGCAGAAACCCCTAGCGTGTGCTTGCCATATTGTAGACACTCAGGGAATGGTAGCTGTTGCCGCTGCAGTTATTTTAATATACACTAGCTCTGCTTACAATATCATGGTAATTATTAATAATGTTTGTGATAGGAAGAAGAATGCCCCACCCCAAAGCTATCCACACCCTAATCCTAGAACCTGTGACTGTATCAGCCTTGCCCTGCAAAAAGCATTTTGTAGATGCAAATAGGCCTGTGGACCTTGAGGAGATGGTTCTGGATTATCCATATGGGCCCAGTCCAATCACGCGGGTCCTTAAGAGCAGACCTCTTGTGTAGATAACAGGAGAGAGAGCTGCGACAACAGAGGAGAGATGAGAGAGATTCAAGGTTGCTGGCTCTGAAAACGGAAAAGGGGGTTATGAACCACGGAAGGCAGGTGGCCCCCAGAAACAAAGAAAGGGGCTCTCTCTAGCACCTCCAGGTGTTGACACCACGATTTCAGCCTAGTGAGATCTCTGTTGAACTTCCAACATATAAAACTATTAAGATAAAGGTTCATGTTGTTTAAATCACTAAGTTTGTGGAACTGGTTTCAGCAGCAATAATAAACTAATAAGCTGAAACTCATACTATTAGTAATAATACGTTTTTCTTAAAGTACGGTCTACGCCCAATGTGGGGCTCGAACTCACAGCCCCACGATCAAGAGTGACATGTTCTACTGACTAAGTCAGGTAGGCACCAGTATTTACACATTTTTTTTTATTATTTATTGCTAAAATGCTCCGAGTTCAAGGACAGGATGACTTTACTGTTCTTGAGGATGAAAGGTCAACCCAGCCCTGGAAACAATCTCCAAATACAATAAATATAACCCAGCATCCTTAAGAACTCAGGAAAGAGATCACTTTTTTTGATTTTTTTATATTATATCATGCAAAATTATAAAATTACAAACATCAGAAATGGAGAGAGACAAGTACATCCATCACTTAGACTTAACAGTTGTTAACTTTTTCCTGCATCCGTTACTTTTCTGTTTATTTGTTCTAAATCTTTGGCTGAAGTTTTTGAAAAGAAACTGCAGTCATTATTACAGCTTAGCCCTAAGTACTTCATTGTGTAACCCTAAAAATGACATAACCACACTATTGTTATCAAACTAACAGAATTGTTGACAATTCTCTAATATTATCTAATACCCAGTATATACTTCAATTTTTCAAATGTCCCCAGAAGTTCTTTTACAGCTGATGTGTTCAAACCAGAATCCAGTCAAGGACTGCGCATTGCATGAGGTCATTATGTTTCTTGAGTCTCTTTTAGTCAAGGACATCCACCCACCATACCCCACCCCCCTGCTAGATTGCCTGGTAGTCACTGTTACAGAGTGTATTTCCTTGTAGATGGTCTCACAGTTAGGATTTGTCTAATTTAATTCTACTTGGTGACAATATCTTTAGAAAGAGTGCAAAGGAAAAAATGCCACACTCCAACTTAAGATTTTGTTCTGACTGTACACAATTTTTGATCCTTTCAACCATACATTCATTCATCAACACAAATCAACCCCCATTTATTAAACACTCTCACTCTGCACATTTGCAGATCACCTACATTAAAGAGACTCTCTGTCTAGTCTCTGTAATAAGTAACTGTGTCTTAAAGGAGGGAATTTTCTATTTCCCCTGAACCTTCCTTTGAAACATCAAAGATCCTAGAATCATTTTTTTAATGATTTTATTTATTCATTTGAGAGAGAGAGAGAGGAGCAGGGGGAAGGGCAGAGGGAGAAGGAGAAACAGACTCCCCGCTGAGCAGGGAGCCTGATGGGGGACTCGATCCTTGGACTCCGGGATCATGACCTGTGCTGAAGGTAGACACTTAAATGACTGAGCTACCCAGGCGCCCCTAGAATCATTTTTTTTTTTTATTAAAGAGAATCCAAGAGAGAGAGAGAAAATGTACCCGGCAGCAAAGGTACTATTACTATTCTCAGCAAGGTACTGTTACTATTATCACCAGTAAGACTACTGGCTACATCTTTATGCAGCTTCTATTAGGTGCCAGATGCTGGGCATACATTACTTCCAAGACTCAGTATAAAATCTGCAGGGTAGGTATTATTATTAACTTAATAATGTTACCACTTTATAGATGATGCAACTGCCACTCATAATAGTCAAGTGTTCAGCCTCACGCCTCACAGCTAGTGGTGGCAGAGGTGGGATTCTGACACAGGTGTGTTGGCTTCAGATGCCCAGAGTCTCCACAAAACCACTATTCAGTTATTTCATGGCTTGTTTAGTATTCAAGGTGATTATTCAATTGTGAAGGCAAAGCAACCAATTCTCTCTTTCTCTTTTTTTTAACTGGCACGTGTGTGTCTGTCTGTGGTACAAACAGGCCAATGAAAGCTGTTAAAGCTCTTCCTTCTTCATTCATTTAATTAATGAAGCTGATCTGTTGGAGAAGATCGGAGATCTTGGGCAGGTCCATCAATTTCAAGACCCTAAACCAAGGAATCAATAAACCTTTTCTCTAAAGGTATCTGTATATTTGCAAATATTTTAGGCTTTGTGAACCAAATGGTCTTGGACACAGTTACACTCAACCCTGCTGGTATTAGCATGAAAGCAGTAGTAGACAATACATAAATGAATGGGAGTGGTTATGTTCCAATAAAACTTTATTTACAAAAATGGACATGGGTTGGACTTGACCTGAGGGCTATAGTTTGCCAAACCCTGCCTTAAAGCAGAGATAGCAACATGGCTGCC
Source organism: Ursus arctos (assembly GCF_023065955.2). Classification (NCBI taxonomy): domain Eukaryota; kingdom Metazoa; phylum Chordata; class Mammalia; order Carnivora; family Ursidae; genus Ursus; species Ursus arctos. The sequence goes on along the minus strand of NW_026622808.1, from coordinate 51,887,324 downwards.
AGTAAGCCAAACTTGGCCGAAGATGGCTATGATCAGCTGGCACAATGTTTAGCTTTTTAAAAAGTTCAGCGTCAACTTTAAAAATCAGATGTTTCCTGCAAGAAGCTTGAAAAATTGGAAGGCCTGGTGTTTAGGCCTTCGATCTCATGACGGGAACGAGTTGAGCAGCTGCTCCCTTGAAATGCTCCTGGTCTGTCCAGCGTGCCCCAGTCCACACCTTTTTCTATTGTTTTCCTGATGCCCAGTGTTTGTTGTCTTGATCTTTAACCTGGCCTTATTTTGCCCTTCTCATTTGCCTGGTCCCTGTAGACACCTCCATTTTCAACTACCATCACGACGGGAAAAGATAAGGGAAGGGGTCTGATGGTAAGAGGGTCTTTTCATAAATGGTTTTGGAAAGTAAAGGATGAATGAGAATGGCTGTAATTTATGCTTACTTTTTAAAGTACAATGACTTGTTTATTGGACAATGAAGGATAATGTGTATCTAGCATAGCTTTCTTTGGAAGATGCAAATCGCTTAGCAATTTGACACTGAAATGATATGAACAAGAATGGCTCCAGGCAGAAGGGCAGAGTGTGCCAAGGTGGCCTTGCACTGGTTCCAGTCAACATTTTCCTAGTGTCCCCACCCCGCCACATTATAGTTGCATGTCCTTAAATGCTTAATCCTCATCCGCCCACCTTGGGTGTAACTGTTTTTTTTTTTTTTTTAATATCTTTTTCTAAATTTAAATGACACCATTAAGAAAGACATTTTACTGGACAGTATCTAATAATATTATTCATACTAAGAGAGACCACACTTAAATCATTTCCTGTTGCCTCCTCCAAGGATATGAACATTTTAATTCAAAAAGAGTCTCAAAGAAGAGAAACTTAAAGCTTATTGAATGTGTAATTGTGGAAACTGGGGATTGGAGAGAGGTGAAGGGCCCTTTGGCAGGGGTGTTAAAGACTTTCAAGTATGTGGAACCATACTGGTAACCACCTATTCCTAAAGTTGGCCCTAAGTGTTGACTGAGTCAAAACCTGGAGCTGTGCTTGACCGGCGTGGATTAATCACGCTGTGTCTGAGCGTGGGTCTTTGTCATTTCCCTTAACCGGTGGGGATAGTGAAAGCTGTGGTTTTATGATCTGCAGAGTGGAGGGGTTGGGTGAGAATCAGCAGGACAGACTTGCGGTACATGGGCTGCTCAGCTCCAGTCCCTTGCTCATCTACCAGGTTCCCTTGCAAATGCCACCAGCTTTTCACCACAGATTTCCAGGCAGCCCGTACCAGTCCATCAGAGTTGGCAGTTGTGGTGAAGCCAATATTGCATGCCCATGAGATAAACATAAAGGTCCCTGTCTGCTCTTACATTCCATGAGTTCAAGGACCATATGTGGGTCATGTTGAATATTCAGTAGGCAAAAAACATACTCCATAGACATGGGGCGCCTTTTGGAGACTGCAAAAATTTAAGCAGTGCTTTTCCCTGAATGCACAAGTGGGTTTTCTCATCTCAGGCAGGCTCACACCCCAGAATGAAGTAGTCATGTCCTCTGGACGGGGTTTGCTTGTAGGTCAGGCACCTTTAAGATTAGATCTTTCTGACATCACAACCCAACAAAATTGAATTGGGCAGAACTAGCCCCCCAGAGCTGGTTTATATTTGGGGTTCTTTTGATGGCTAATGTGAATTGTTTAGGACAAAAATTGCCTCAAGAGACCACAGAGAGGCAAACTTTTTGGGTGTTGGGGGTGGTTGATGTGTAGAGCCCTGTCAGCTGTGGATTTTAGAGTGAATAGTGGGGTTAGGGGAGCCTGGGTCAGAGCAGATGTCAGCAGCGACTGAGCTGAAATCTGACACCCTGTAGCCTTGTGTTACTGGTGCAGATGTTTCTCCTCAGCATCAGGGAATGGCCCTGCACAAACAGGCTTTTCAGACCTGGGAAGCACTACTGGGTCCTCCTGAGAGCATTTGGAGATTGATGTTCCCAGTTCTATCCGTATTTTTCATATAATGCATTTGCAGAAATCTAGACCATGTCACTTCTGTTGCTCACAACCCTGTAGAAGTTTCCATCGCACACAAAGTAAAGAAGGCCTCTAGTGGCCTACAAGGTGCTGTACAATCTGGTTCTGTTAACTTTCTGTCTTGCTACCCTTTTTCCTGTTCCTTCTGCTCCAGCTATACTAGCCTCTTGGCTGTACCTGTAACATAGCAGGCCTGCCTCAGGGCATTTGCACTTGCTGTTCACTATGCCTAGAACATTGTTTCCCTAGGTATTTTTATGGCTTGTTCTGTTGACTGTTTCAATGAGGCCTTCTTTGGCCACCCCAGCCAAATACATTCAGTTTCCCTCCTACCTATATTTCTTTTTCTTTATTACTTTGTACCATAATACAGATTTTTTTCGTCTTATTCATTCTCTGTCTCCCCTACTACAATATAAGCTTCATCATTGCAGTTTTGTTGTGTTTTTTGTTTATTTGTTTTTTATGATTCATTGCTCTATTTCTAGCAGCTGGAACAGTAACTGACACAGAGTAGGAGGCCAATAAATATTTTTAGAATGAATAAATGATTTCTAATCCCTCAGGATCTTTATCACTGATTTTTGGAAACATTTTTGTTGTTGTTGCAAGCAACAGAAACCCACTTTATACTAGTTTTAAGCACGAGTGGGAATAATTCGTTCCAAAACCAAGCCACGATCAAGGCATATTGCTTTGATTTTTCTACTACTGTGGATGACCATTTTCCATTGAGTATGGAGTACATTTGCCAGCAACTCTAGGCTTGTACCTTTAGGGTTTTTATAAGGAGCTCATCTTCTAACTAAAAATCAATGATAGAAGGACTTCTACAGGTGGCCTTGGCCAAGATCCTGTGCATCCTTGGACTCATCACTGAGAGCCAATGAAGTACCAAGGACGTTGATGAGCTCAGCCCAGGCTTATAGGCTATAGGCCCCCCTTGTAGCCTGGAGGTTAGCACTGGTTAACAGGGGACGAAAGGACGTGGTGGCAGGGGCATGGGGGCTGGGAGCTGGGTACCTCTCCCATCGGCGTCCGCCGTCCTCGGTCTCTTTGTGACTCGTTCTCATTCGTCTACCTCCCTCCTAAACAACCCAACAGCTTCCCAAGAATGGGCTGAAGGATACATTGTCAACATGCATGGTCTTCAAAGTATGGTGGATACACCCTCCTGGGCATACAGTATAATTTATTGGGGTATAGAAAGAAAATATTAGAACTTCTCTTATTTATATTTGATCTCATTCGTTAAATATTCATTTTTATGCATGGTTTATAATGCTCACATCAGCATAGTTGTACATATACAAACTAGTACATTAGTACAGTTTATATGTATCTATATACATATATAATTTATAAACAAGTAAAAGTACATACATTTGAGCAAGCTCCAAATACTTCAGTGTTGGGTGTCAAAAGCTTTGGCTACTGTTCAATATGATGCATTTTTTTTTAGATGGAGCCCAAGATTGTAGTATCTTTCTTAAAAACTATAATTTACTACTGGCCTTAAAAATAAAACTCCATGTTTTAAAAAAGACCAGGCAATTTTATCTCCACACACGTGTTAAATGCTGCTAAATCCTTGCATTAATGTGCTGCCCAAACACCTGACGAAGGGTGGGGGTGGGGTGGGGAGCAGAGGTTGTCTCTTTCATTTAGGAGCTCAGGGATAATACTTGCCTTTTATGATTTTTCTCTAAGTTTGAATGACAATATTACACAGTCTTTCCAGATTAAAGCAGCGTATCTCTGATACTGGAAATCCAAAAATATTTTTAAACAAGAGAAATAGAATAATATAGTGAAAGAAAAATTGTGGGTGAGAACAAGAACTGATTGAATAGGGAAAAAAGACAACTAATGAAGGCCCAAAGCAGAAAGCAAGAAATTATTCCAGGACAGCAAATGTGGTTAGAGAACTAACCCATATGCAAGTCAGGAATATATTCTGAATTATTGAAATCTGAATGACTCTCATATTCTATTAAAGAGGAAAAATGGTATTAGAATAAATATTAAAAGGAGTCAAGATCTAGGGGGCATTAATCTTGCCTGAATATTATTAGCTTCTTTCAGTGTATGTATCCATCCTTTTCCCATAAACTCTCATATTACTCTCCCGCCTCTCACCCAAGCTTTGCACAGAGTAAACTCCCCATAAGGATTCTTAACAAACTGGGGAAACAATCTGCTCATGACTGGAGCTCAGTCTATAGCACACCAGTACTGTGGAGTGAAAAGAAAAAGTTCAGCTGATATTTTATTAAGTTGATATCATTTATTCTAATGTCTTTTCAACAAATGGCATTTGTCACTACTCTGTGTCAGGCAGTGTTTGGCACTGGAAACAGATGAGACCCATCCCTGTCCTCAAGCAGCTGACCAATTTGGAGGGAAGTGGGTGGGAATATAATAGATGCATCACTTGCTGAGTATTCCCCCCGGGAAGGTTGGAAAAGTGCCAGGCAACCCTGGGGAAGGAGTGGGGCAGTGAGTTCCCTGCCTGGGAACATTAGGGAGGATGACATTTGAACAAGGCCTTAGAGGAGATAGGCGCCGTTTTCAAAGGAAAAAGAAGAGTTAAGAGGAGGGAAAAGGAGGAATTAAAGGCAGGGAATCAAGGAAGGACAGGGCTAATTTGAGGAGTCAAGAGGTCAGGGTAGGAGGAAAATGGAGGAAGAGTTTGGACTGTATCTTGGAGATGATGCTAGATCTTTGTAGGATATTTAAAGATGTTTTCAAATAAAAGATTGGCTTGTGTAGGTCTGGTACCATTTCAGAGGACAAATGGAAAGTGGGAGCAGGGAAACCATGTAAGAGGCTACAAAAATAATCCAGACCGTCACTCTTAAAGTATGGAACTGGGGAAGTCATAGTGGGTTCAGCAAGGAGGGAACTAATTCAAATGACCTTTCAGATTCTGAAATCAATAGAACTTGATGCCTTCATACAGAGATGGTAGGAAAGAACAGAGACTCAAAATTGTCAGTTTGGACCATATTAATCATAATAGAATGCAGGGAGGGAATGATGGCTTGTCTTTTGGTTTGGTTTCTTTTTGGGGGTGGAGGTGGCTATTGTCAAGGAGATGATGGGTTTGATTTATTTCTATTTTATTATTTCTATATTCATATACCATAAATTTGACTCATTGGCAGTATACCGTTCTATGAGTTTTAGCGCGTGTATAGAATCATGGAATGACCACATAGGACACTGAACAGCTTCATTCCCCCAAAACACTTTCTCGTGCCACCCCTCTGTAGTCATACCTTCCCCCACTCCTAACTCCTGACAACTAATGACCTATCCCTATAATTTTGCCATTTCCAAATTGTCACATAAATAAAGTCATATACATCATAACATTTTGAAACTGACTTCCTTCATTCAGCATAATGTCTATAATATTCATCCCAATTGTTGCGTGTCTCAGTAATTTTTTTATTTTTTAATTTTTTTTTTTAAAGATTTTATTTATTTATTCGACAGAGATAGAGACAGCCAGTGAGAGAGGGAACACAGCAGGGGGAGTGGGAGAGGAAGAAGCAGGCTCATAGCGGAGGAGCCCGATGTGGGGCTCGATCCCACAACGCCGGGATCACACCCTGAGCCGAAGGCAGACGCTTAACCGCTGTGCCACCCAGGCGCCCCTCAGTAATTTTTTTAAATGGTTGAGTAGTAGTCTTTGGTATGGATGTATTGTAGGTAATTTATTCATTTACTGTTAAAGGACAGTGGGTTTTTTCAGTGTTTGGCACTTATGAAGAGAGCTGTTATAAACATTTTTTCCTCTCAGAAAACAGAGGTACAATATACATAACATAAACAATATACATAACATAACAATATACATATACATATTAAAGAGGAAAAATGGTATTAGAATAAGTATTAGAAGGAGTCAAGATCTAGGGGGCATTAATCTTGCCTGAATATTATTAGCTTCTTTTCATTTTTTTGAGGTACAATATACATGACATAAAATTAAGCCATTTTTTAAAAACATTTACTTATTTATTTTAGAGACAAAGCACGTGAGAGCAGGGGGAAGGGCAGAGGGAGAGGGAGAGAGAATCTCAAACAGACTCCCGCTGAGCTCAGAGCCTGATGCAGGGCTTGAACTCAGGACCCTGAGATCATGACCTGAGCCGAAACCAAGAGTCGGAAGCTTACCTGACTGTCCCACTGAGGCACCCCTAAAGTATTTTTAAATGTGCGTTTAATGGTATTAAATTATAAATGTTTTTGTACAGGTTTTATGTCTAAACATATGTTTTCATTTATCTAGGGTAAATACATATGAGTGACATCACTGAGTCATTTGAATAATTATGTCTTTAAATTTATAAGAAACTGCTAAACTGTTTCCCACGGTGGCTACACCAGTTTGCATTCCCATCATCAGTGCATGAGATTTCCAGTTGCTCCGTATCTTTGCCAGCACATGGTACTGACAGTTCACCCACTTCTAATGTGTGTAGTGGTATCTCATTTTGGTTTTAGTTTGCCTCTCCCTGGTTGTCAATGATGTGGAATATCTTTTCATGCCGGGTTTTTGCTTTTTGTTTTTTGGTTTTTTGCCATTAGTGTATCTTCTTTGTGAAGTGTCTGTCCAAATTTTTTGCCTGTTTTAGAATTGGATTGTTTGTTTTCCTTCTGTTGAGTTTCAGAGTTGTTTATATATTTTGTATACAAGTCCCTCACTGGATATGAGATTTCCAAATATTTTTTCCCAGTTAGTAGCCTGACTTTTCATGTCTTTTGCAAAGCAAAAGTTTTTAATTTTGATGAAGTATGATTTATCGATCTTTCTTATATAGATTGGCCTTTTCATGTCATAGCTAAGAACTCATTATGTAACACAAAGCCAAAAAGGTTTTCTCCTCTTTATTTTTCTAAAAGTTTTATAATTTTACATTTATTACTTATTATCCATTTTGTTTATTAATTTATTTTAAAGATTTTATTTATTTATTTGACAGAGAGCACAACTAGGGGGAGCTGCAGGCAGAGGGAGAGGGTGAAGCAGACTCCTTGCCGAGCAGGGAGCCCGATGTGAGTCTTGATCCCAGGACCCCAGGATCATGACCTGAAGCCAAAAGGCAGAAGCTTAACTGACTGAGCCATCCAGGCACCCCACTTCTTATCCATTTTAAATGAATTTTTGTAGAAGGTGTGAGGTTTAAGTGAAGGTTGACTTCTTTGAACATATATACATCTATTTGTTGCAATGTCAATTGTTGAAAAGGCCATCTTTTCTCCAATCATTTGCCTTTCTAACTTTGTCAGAAAGGAATTGGCCATGCTTATTTCTAAACTATATTCTGTTCTACTGACCTATGTGTCTGTCCCTCTGCCAATATAACATTGTCTCAAATGTCTCAAGTAGTATTGTAATAATTCTTAAAATAAGTAGTATGAGGGGCACCTGGGTGGCTCAGATCATGATCCCCGGGTGCTGGGATCAAGCCCCACATCAGGCTCCCTGCTCATCAGGGACTCTGCTTCTCCCTCTTCCTTGCCCCTCCCCCTGCACTCATGCTCTCACTTTTTCTCTCTGAAGGAAATAAATAAGATCCTTAAAAAAAAATAAGTAGTGTGAACTCTCCAGCTTTATTTTTTCACATTTTCTTTTGTTATTATAAATTTTAGAATTATCTGATCTATCAACAACAACAAAAATCCTGCTGGGATTTGTGTTGAAATTTCACTAAATTTATAGATCAATTTGTGAAGAATTTATATTTTAATTATTTTTAGTAGTTCAATCCATGAACATGATATGTTTCTATTTATTTAGGTTTTCTATAACTACTTTGAGCAGAATTTTGTGATTATTACCATATATATCTCGTACATGTTTTACTCGATTTATAACTAAACATTTTTGAGCTATTATAAGTGGGATTTTTTAAAAAATTGGGTTCTAATTGTTCATTATTAGTTTATAGAAATATAATTGATTTTTTTACTAACCGTATTTGTGTAGAGAATCAGTGAATTAAAATCAGCAAGATATACAGTACTATATGTATTCAGTTCTGTAGCCAACAGTTATATTAGGGATAATATAACTAATATTTTGGCCTTGCTTATCTTTCTCTACTGAGGCATAATTGACATATAACATTATAGTTGTTTGGAATATACCACATAATGATTTGATATTTATATATATTATGAAATGATCACCACAGTAAGTCTAGTTAATACCTGTCACCATACATAGTTATAACATTTTTCTGTGTGTATGACGAAAACTTTTAAGATTTTCTCTCTCAGCAACTTTCAACTATGCAATATACAGTAGAGTCACCACGCTGTACGTTACATCCCTATGACTTATTTTTCTTATAACTAGAAGTTTGTACCTTTTGACCCCCTTCACCATTTTGTGCCTCACCTTCCCCAGCCTCTGGCAACCACCAATCTGTTTTCTATATTCTGTGAGCTTGGGTTTATTGTTTTGTTTGGTTTTGCTTGTTTTAGATTCCACATATAAGTGAGATCATACAGTATTTGTCTTTCTCTGTCTGACCAGTGCCCTCAAGGTCCATCCATGTTTTTGTAAATGGTAAGATTTCATTCCTTTTTATGGCTGAAAAATACTGTGTGTGTGTGTGTGTGTGTGTGTGTGTGTGTGTGTGTGTGACATTTTCTTTATCCATTCATCTATCAATGAACATTTAGGTATGTGTTGGCTCTTGTAAATAATGCAGCAATGAACATGGGGGTACATAGATCTTTTTGAGTTAGTGTTTTCATTCTCTCTAATAAATATCAAGAAGTAGATTGCTGGGTCATATGGCAGTTCTATTTATAATTTTTTGAAGAAGCTCCACACTGTTTTCCATAATGGCTACACCATTTCACATTCCCACCAACAGTGCATGTAGGCTCCCTTTTCTCTACATCCTCACCAACACTTGAGCTCCCTCGTCTTTTTGATAACAGCCATTCTAATAGGTGTGAGGTGATATTTCATTGTGGATTTGATTTATGTTTCCCTGATGATTAGTGACTTGTAACATCTTTTCATGTACCCATTGCCCATCTGTATGTCTTCTTTGGAAAAATGTCTGTTCAGATCCTCTGATTGCCCATCTTTTTTCAAAGATTTTATTTATTTATTTGAGAGAGAGAGAAAGCACAAGCAGGGGGAGGGGGAGGGAGAAGCAGACTCCTTGCTAAGCCCAGAGGCTGTTGCAGATCCATCCCAGGACCCTGAGATTCTGACCTGAGCCTGAGCTGAAGTCAGACGCTTAACCACTTAACCAAATGAGCCACCCAGGTGCCCCATCCACTGCTCATTTTTCAATTGGATAGTCTGTATTTTTTGCACAGTTGATGTTTTAATGCTCACCCTGAATCCAACAACCATACTAAGCTCACTTGTTAGTTCTAAGATGGGTGGGATTTTTTTTTTTTTTTAGATTTCTTAAAATTTTTCTACATAGATAATTATATCACTTGTGAATAGGGACAATTTTATTTCTTCCTTTCTAAGCTAGATGTATTTTACTACTTCTTGCTTCTTGACACTCTCTAGAACTTCTAATATGATGTTGGGTAGGAATGATAAAAGTAGACATCCTTGCTTTGTTTTCAGGTTAGGAGGAAAGCATCAGTCTTTTACTGTTAAGCATGATACCCTTTGTCAAGCTGATGTAGTTCCTTTCTATTCTAGTTTGTTGAGTTTTCTAATCATGAGTAAATATTGAATTTTATTAAATTTTTTTGTATTAAGTACATGATGATGTGGTATTTCCTCTATAGACCTTTGATATAATAGATTACATTGATTATTTTTGAATCTTAAATGGGCTTACATTCCTGGGATAAACCCCATTTGGTTGTGATATATTTTTCTTTTTATACATTGCTGGATTTGATTTCCTGATATTTTGTTGAGAATTTCTGCAGTTACATTCATAAAGCATTTTGGTCTGTTTTTTTTCCTGTACTTTTTCTGGTTTTGAGATCAGGGTAATGGCCTTATATCATGAGTTGGGAAGTGTTTTCACCTCCTCTTTTTTTTGGAAAGATTGTTTAAAATTACTATTATTGTCTCTTTAAGTGTTCAGAGACACTTGCCAGTTTAATTACTTGACTGGAAACTGGAAGAGATTTGGTTTGTTCGTTTTGGAGGGGCAGATTTTTAACTATGAATTTGATTTCTAAGTAAGTATAAGATTATTCAGGTTCTTTCTTCTGAACTTTGAGTTTGTTGCTTTAAAGAAGTTGGTTCATTACTGCTGAATTTTTAAGTGTATGTGTATAGAATTTTCATTGTTTTCTTTATTATCATTTCAATGTGTGCAGAGTCTGTAGTGATAGCTCCTTTTTCATCTTTGATGTGACCATTTTGGTCTTTTTTCTGCTTTTCTTTGTAAGCCCGGCTAGTAGTTTATCTATTTTGTTGATCTTCTTGAAGAATCACCTTTTCATTTTATTGATTTTTTCTATTATTTTTGTTTTCAGTTTATTGTTGCATTTATTAGGCCTTCCTTCTGCTTGCTATGGAATTATTTGCTCTTACTTTTGTTGTTTCTTAAGGAAGAGGCTTAAATTGTTGATTTGAGATCTTTGTTTCCAATAAGCATTTAGTGCTAAAATTTCCATCTGAACACTGCTTAAGTTGTATCCTACACATTTTGGTGTATCAGATTTTTTTTTATTCAATTCAAAATATTTTCTAATTTTCCTTGGGACAACTTTTAATGTCTTTGCCTGTTAATTTTAACATTAGTGTCTGTTTGGGGTTGGTTTCGATTGATTTTTTTTCTCCTCATTATGGGTCCTATTTTCACCTTTCCATGCCTGGTAATTTGTGATGGGACGCTAGATATTTTGGATTTTGCCTTGTTGAATGCTAGATACTTTTGTATTCCTGTAAACATTCTTGCACTTTGTTCTGGGACAGGGTTAAGTTACTTGGAAATAGTTTGTTCTTTGTGGGACTTGCTTTTAAGCTTTGTTGGGTGGGGCCAGATCAGAATTTGGTTAGGATTTGTTATTCCCATTCTCACGGAAAAACCCTTCCGAGTAATGCCCTGTGAATTAGGTTTTTCTTCACTCTGACTATGGAGATCATCTGCTATTTCCAGTAGCACATGAGCTCTAGAAAGTGTTTCTTCCAGTCCTGTTGAGTGCTTCCCCCCACCCCAGGCTTCAGGTAGTTTTTCCACATGGATTAAGATAAGTTCTCTGGTCAGTAATCAAGGGGACTCCGCAAATCTCTGGTCAATAATCAAGGGGACTCTCCGCCAATCTCTGGAGTGTCCTGCCTATGTAGTTCTCTCCTCTGGTACTCTGCTGAGTGAACCTTAGCTACTTTTGTCCTCTTGACTGAACTTCAACCTCTGTGCTCTCCACTGAAGGAGTCTGCCATGCTCTGCCTCGGTTCCCTCTTCCTACGTCAGTGGCCTGGCATATTTCTCCAGACTGTAAACTGAGGCGACCGTAGGCTCATCCTGATTCTTTGGGTAATGATAAAAATACATGTGATTGCCCCCGGGGTGGTCACAAAAGTGTTTGGGAGGGAAGGTCAGTGGAGTGCAGGAGAACAAAGGACACACCAGGTTAGTTCACCAGTGAGGATCGCGGAGCCTTGGCGCATGATGGCAGCACGTGAGCAGATTCCATATGAGTCAGGTTCCAAGAACCTCAGTAAAATGGGGAGAGTGATGTTGCCATAATCACCACAGTTGTCGTCATCTTCACCACTGCTATTTTATAAAGCCCATACTCTGAGGTAGGGCTAGAAACTTCATTCGTGTGCGTTACTAAATGAACCCTGGTGGTGGACAACAGAAGCCCTCCTCAGATCATAGCATGATTGACTAGTGGTCCCACCCGCCGGCCTCTGAATTCAGCATTGTGCTCCCTGCGCTTCCCACCGCCTCCTCCGCCCCCGTCCCCACCAGCGACCAAGTGCAGCAGGGATCAGAGATACTAAGAGACCCGATACTGTTAGACACGAATGATTTTGGTTCCAGGACTTTGGTTTTGCTGAAACTTCCTTAGAAGTGTACTGTAATCTAAGGCTTTCCTTACACAAACTTCTTTCTTTGCCTTCCGCCCCCCATAGCATCATTCAGAGCCGCTTTGTGACCTGATCGCTCTCTCAGCCTCCCTCACTTCCACACTTTCCCTCCCCAGCGTTTCCCCCAAAAGCCTCTCGCGTGTGTGATCTGTCTTGTGTCTGTTCTTGACCTAGCGTGTTCCTCACATAACTCTGAGAGGCACGAATACTATTTGTTACAGACTGACCTGTGTCCCTCTAAAATTCATGGGTTGACATCCTAACCCCCCACGTGACTATATTTGGAGATACAGCCTACCAGGAGGTAATTAAGATGACATGAGGTCGTAAGGGTCGGGCCCTCACCTGGTGGGAAGAGGAAGAGACCCCAGAGATCTCCCCCTCACTGTGTGCACAGAGGAAAGGCCATCTATAAGCCAGGAAGGGAGTCTCTCCAGAAACCATTCCTGCCGGCACCTTGATCTTGGACTTCTGGCCTTCAAAACTGTGAGAAAATAAATGTCTTTTGTTTAAGCCACGCTGTGTGTGGTATTTTGTTGTGCCAGCCCAAGCAGATGAATACTCCATCGTTGTGTCCATTGTACAGAGGTGCAAACTGAGGACTGGGAGGAGCGGTAACTACCCAAAGACACACAAGTCCTAATTGGCTGCACTCGTATTAGATCCAAGGGCAGGGTGACTATAAATGGCTTGTCGTAACCATGCCATCCTGGCGCTCCCTGGGCCACGGAGGATGGGGAGATGCCGGCTTCAGCTCGGGAGGAAGCCCGGATGAGGACGAACTATGGAAGGAAGGCCTGGGGGGAGGTGCGAGGGAGTGTGGAGAATTCCCACCCAGCCTCCTGTCCGTCTAAGACGTGGGGCTCAGCCAGAGGCGCCCGCGGGGCCGGTGGAGCAAGCGCGTGTCCTCGCGGCGGAGGTCGTGGAGGCTTCCTGCCAGGTGTGGGTTCCCATCCTTCAGTCCCGGGCGGCAGCGACAACCGCTTGGGGGTGCGGCGGTCACTCCGCAGGCTGCGGGGTGGCAGAGGCCGAGGGCGAGGCCGGGAGGCTCGCGCAAAGGCGAGAGCGAGGACCTCTGGGAAGTGTGGTTTTATTCGGAGAGTTCTGCGTCCCTGTGAAGATGACATAAGTAAGGTGCCTTACTGCTCCAGTGTATTTAGAGAACGAAGGACAAATGGGTAAAGTAGATGAACTCTTTGGACAACTCAGAGAGGTTTTTATTTTTCAGTTAAATTGTCAGGAAATATGAAGGCATCTTCCTTTTTAAAAAACTGCCGAAGTGGGGCACCTGGGTGACTCAGCCGGTTAAGCGCCTGCCTTTGGCGCGGGTCATGATCTCTGGGTCCTGGGATCGAGCCCCGCATCCGGCTCCCTGCTCAGTGGGGAGCCTGCTTCTCCCTCTGCCTGCCCTCCTGCTCGTGCTTGCTCTCTCTCTGTGTCTCTTTGTCTCAAATGAAGAAATAAAATCTTAAAAAAAAATAAAAATTAAAAAACTGCAGAGCTTTTGACCTCGACCTCCAGGTGTGAAGGATCTCCAAGAGGCGGTGGCAGGGGAAGTGGTACAGGAGGGAGAGGAAGAGGTGACAGAGGTGGCAGAAGCAGGAGGTTTTAGGGGAGGTGGAGGTGGGGGCTTCAGAGGAGGAATGGGGGCGGGGGGTGGTTTCAGAGGGCGAGGACATGAAGTATAACAGTTGGCAGAGGAACTTCCAGCATCATCTACTTCTATGGATCAGAAGCTTGTTTCATGAGCCAGTCTTGAAGACCTGGTCATTTCATGCCAGTGGCACTAAAATGTCAACGCCATGCGGAAGTGAGTGCAACAGAATAGGCAATGTTGCTCTGGAAGAAAATCAACAAGTGTTTTAATGTTTTGTACAACGCTTGGAACTCTCTGGGTGCTTGCGAGATGAACAGTGTTCATCCGGAAAACAAAACAAAACAAAAAGACGTGGGGCTTGAGAAAGGCTTCACTAACAGGAGCAACCATTTCTCTAGGTCAACGTTGGAGAGAATTTGGAGGAAAAGGGAAGACAGCCAGGTGATTTTTCTTCCTCAACTCTTAGAATTATGGTGGAAGAGTCAAAGTCTTTGAACAGAAAAAAAAAAAATTGTAATTAAGAAAATTCCCAGCGACAAGAATCGGGTTCTCTCCAAGTGCCCCGTTAGCTGTCAACAGGGAAGGCCCAGCGGAAGGAAGTGAGCAGATGGGGCCGTGTGGAGGCCTCCAAGGAGCACAGCAAGGAGCTCCTGGGGGCCCGGGGAGTGGGAGGTGACAGACAGAAGCGGTGGGAAAAGCCCGCTCAGCGAACTTTGAAAAATACTCAGGGAGAGAGACAGAGAGAAAGCCAATACTGAGAAAATTCCAGCTGCTGGTGACTAGACATAATATCTGAGCAATTACTGATTTTTTCTTTTCATCACGATGTTTTGGTGCCTTGTAGACACAGCTAAGATGTCACGAATGTAAATAATTTAGTACAGTGTTGTCATCTCTCGCTGAGTTGCCTTAAGCTTGACATTAGTAAAATGCATCTTACTTAACTAGAGTTTTCAATACTTATTTGCTTTTGGGTTACGGAGATGGATTATTTTGCTTGTAAGACGATTTGATAAAAAATAGCTTATTTCATAAGAAAAAATTATGTATTACATATTGTGTAATTTCCATATGCCTTGGAATCTTTCAGTCAGACAGAAATGTGATACCTAAGAATCAATTTTCCACTCCCGCAATAAAAGCGGCACCAGTTCATCCATCAAAAATTGAGGTGGTTTAGGAAGAAATTACTTTGCTTTTATGAAAGAAGTCCAAATGTTGTTTTATTTAAATATCTGACTTCCTGGAAAACTGGATGTGGGTGGTGTGTGTGTGTGTGTGTGTGTGTGTGTGTGTGTTGTTGTTGTTGTTGTTCTTTTGGTTAGTAAACAGGAAGCCCTTGAAATGATACCCTACAAGGATATAAATTCAGATTTTCTCGTGTTTCCTCTCCAGATGGGTTTTATGTTGTTAATTTTCTTTCCCCCTTCATTACAGAGCCCTATATTAATTACCCAGCTCGCTCTCTCTCTTTTTTTTTTTCTGGAAGATATTCTGAAGTGGTACCCACAGACATAATGTTATGACAATGGAATTTCAGAGTTTTGGTTGACTGCTTGCAAAGAGGTTTTATTTGGACAGGAATGCAGGACATTGGCTTTTTTAACAGAGAGTATAGCTTTTCTTTCTATTTTTTTAAAAGAAGTTACTTGTGGGAAAATAGTTCAGAGTATCTTATTAATGATTTTCCCCTTGGATTTTTGTTTATTTCCCACCCCATCCCTCAGATCTTTGTAACTAAAAACAAGCTTCAGTTCCTCATCTTGGTTACAGTGGTTTAAATGTTTGTTGGTATGTGACTTTGTTTAGCAAAGTTTGTGTGATTCTTTTTCTTTTTTTTCCCCCAATGATCTCAGTTTGCTAAACATTGCATAATTTTAAAAAAATGTAGTAGATGCTTATTTGGCCTCCCTAAACTTCATAGCCATCGCTGTTTTTTCATTTCAGTCACTCAGATTATTTTATGAAATCAGTCCAATCCCAAAGTTGTTTGTTCTTGGCTTTGACTCTGGGTGGAGGTGTGCTGTGATTTTCATGAACTTTGATGTTTTCTGTCTTATGTAGGCGAGGACCTGAGAGTCCTCAGCAGTTTTCCTGCAACCAGGGAAAACTGTGTAGTGAATAAAGCCCCTGCAATAGGCTGCTTAGTCCTTGATTCCTTTAGATGTGCACAGTTCTGCTTATGGCTTCTGGCCAAGAGCTCTTGTGCTGTTCATGGTGGAGAAAAGAAAACATAGGAACGTAGGTGGTTGGCTCTAGGAAAGACCTAGGTAAGATCGTCTAGTCCACAGATAAATATGTGGCACCAATACCACTACTCTTCCCTTCTCTGCTACAGCAGACATCAGTAATTGATCACGTTTCTTGGTTTTTGGTGTTTTTCTGTTGAGCCATTGCCGGCCATGCGATCTTTACTGGCATGGTATCGCACGCTCCTGCTAAAATGCCAGTGGAGTTGGCATATGGGATGGAATCTCTACAGTAGATCATAATATATCTCGATACACATCTGGAGACATGGGCAAGTTCAGGGTGAGGCCGAGGGATATTGGGGTTGAGAGCAGAGGCTCAAGAGTGAAATGACATGAGCTTGACCTAGAGTTCTCCCACTTGCTAGTAGTGTGATTTAGGGCCACGTTCTTCATCCTCTTGGGCTTGTCCTCACCCATACAGTGTGTGAAAACAGAGGCTACATCCTAGGACCGTGGGTGGGTAAAACCGGAATAACCTACATGAAACATTTAGCCTAGTGCTTGGCAGCAACGCTCAATCAATGGGAGCTGTCATCATCATCACCCTCATTATTAGGGGAAGGGACTTGTTTGAGATAATACAGCTCGTTAGGACTAGACAGGGTTTCTCAGTTTCAGCACTACTGACATTTAAATGGCCAGAGACTTCTTTGCCATAGTAATTGTCCTGGGTACTGCAGGGTGTTTAACCACATTTTGGGCTTCTACCCACCAGATGCCAGTAACCCTGCTCCCCAAATTGTGACATATGTCTCCAGACACTTATAAATGTCCCTTGGGGGGCATAATTTCCCCCAGTTAAGAATCACTGGAAAAGACCGAACTTCACCTATAGATTTTTTTTTTTTTTGGTACGGTTAACATATTGTGCCTGAACCCACTGTCAGGGATGCTAACTCTGTTGGTTTTGTCATTGCTTTCCAAGGAATCTTTTTTTTTTTTAATATCAGCTACAGGTGGCTTGGACATCTCTACCTTCATAGCAGGTTACAAGTTTTTCTATTTACCAACCCATGGATAGTTTTGAGTAACAGATTAATAGCTCCAAGTTTTAATTAGGCTTTTGTAATACAGTTTAAAATAATGTCAAGGAAAATGCTCCTAATATCATTTTCAGTGATAATAGCTACAATCCAAATTGTATAATAATAAAAATGAGAGTACAGAGTGCTCATTATATGTTAGACACTAGGCTATGAGCTTAATGTTCCGATATCCTCTAATTGTTATGATGCATAAGGCTAGCATTATTATTCCCATTTTACAGATGAGGGAACAGAGGCACAGAGTACCTTGCCCAAGAACCCACAGCTACTAAGTGGCAGAATAGGCCATCCAGCCTAAGCAATTTGATTATAGGGTACACAAACACATACACACTAGAGAAAGGTGGGAAAGATATGTGCCCAGATATCTCCTTTGATTATTGATAGATGATGGGATTACTGGTGTTTGTTTCTTATTATTTATACTTACTGTTTTCCATATTTTCAGCTTTGATCATTATTTTTTAAAAGCATCAAAAAATTATAATTATGCAGTCCTGTGACTTTTATAAAACAAGTGACTACGTTTACAACAGTCTGCCTCCTATTCATTTGATCTTACTTATGATTGATTGGAAAGCAGCAGGAATTTTATTTTTAATTTCTCATGTTAGATACCAGAATCAAAACAAACGGCTCCTAACATAGCACGTGGCTATTTAGAAGCGGGGGTTGTACACATTTGTAAGCTACTTTTTCCATATAAGGTTGTTCTGTAAGTCATCATACGGAATTTTTAAATAAACATATTACATGTTATAGATACGAAAGAATGTCGTCCTTCAAGATTTCCTACCTTGGAAGTTATAGGCTTGTTTCAGTGATGAAACCAGTGAAACATCTTTTGAATTTCACTTTTAATTATTGTCTTTAGAGCTTCTTTTTGAACCAGACAAGAAACCCAGGCTTCATTATTTCAGAAAAACACCAGAAATTACCCACTTGGTTGCCCCCCTCCCAGTCCCAAGGCATGCTCTGAATTTCTGTTTGGTCATTCTCAAAAATCAAACAGAGCCACGTGGATAAAATTTACCATAAGAGGCAATGTTTTAACCAGTGTCTTCATTTTCTCAAGGAAATTCCAAAAAGGGAGAACCAAACATGGTGTGATGAATGGAATCACTGTTGGAATAAGTGCAGAGATCTTCAAGGTGAATACTTAAGGGGACTGCACATCTCTGGAATCATAAATTCAGATCTGTGTGTGTGTGTGTTCATTTGCATTATTTTATATTTGTGAATTATGTGCTTCAATTCTGAATCTGACACTTGCCTGGCTTTATTCCCCATGGCAGACATTTCTAGTTTTAAATAACTTTGAAAGATCTCCTGTGTCTCTGCTCATACCATGAAAAGGTCTTGGTGATTCTGGAATCCAGGTGTAACTTGCAGTCTAAAAGAACACGTGTAAATACATATGTGGAACGAGGAGACAACAAGGTCACGAGAGGCGCAAGTTTCTCTTTGTCTGTTAGAGCTCACACAGAGGGCTTGCTTCTGGCTGCCTCTCAGGTGAGCGGAGATCCCAGTGGGGGCTCCCGAGGCCCTAGCCGGCTGGTTCACTTCCTTGGGCTCCCTCCCAGTGCCCTCGATGACCTCCAGAATCTCCAGCTCGGCACAGCCACTCTCCTCTTTGGGGGCCCTGGAAAGGGAACCTTCATTTTCATTTCAATCTCTCATTCCTGAGTTGGGTGTTATTACTATTATGTTATCATGGAGGAAGGAAAGGCCAAAAGAGATGGAGTCTCCTGATGGCAGAGTGCTCCTGTCACTTGCTAATTCATTCATTTGTTCATTCATTTGTTCATTCATTCATTCACTCAAGGATTTAAGGCCCCAGTATATGCCACTGACGAATTTGTAGTGAGTAACACAGAGAGGTCTGTGGCCTCATGGAGCTTATTTCTAGGGACAGAGCCACACGATAAGTAAGTAAACACACCAGGAAACCTGACAGAATTTTAGATAATTTTGGAGGAGGAAAGGGTTGTATCTAGAAGAGGCCAGGGAAGTTTTCTCCAAAAAGATGCCCTTTTAATTGAGACCCGAATGCTAGAAAGATCTAGCCATGCAAGGAGCTTAAGAAGAGCATGCCGGGTAGAGGGAACAGCGAGGGGAAGGCTTCAATCCCCTTGTACAGTATGAAAGGCATTGAATAACTGTATCATCAATACATAAAATAGACATAAAATAATATTTTCCTAAAGACTGCAGTCCTGACACAGGTGAATTTTAGAAGACAAAATGTAAGGATGCTAGACAGAATGGCATTGTAAACTATATTTTCACTCATTATAAACCAGAAAAGCCAATTCTAACATTGCCATGTAACCAAAGAGCTGCTGTAATTTGTGGGGTTTTTTTGCAGATATAATTCAGTTCTCAACCTGACCTGAAACTGTGAGAAGAGCTAGGGTCTTCCTCTTTAAGAGTTTCCTTGCCCTAGAAAAATCTGACTCCAGTGGATACTGGAGCAGAGCATTTTTGAGAGAGCGTGTATGTGTGTGTGTGTGTTTTCTCTGTTCACATTATTTCTTTTCCCCAGAAGGAGACCAAACTGTTTATAGGGAAGACAGAAACAAACAAACAACTGGGTAATACACTTCCCTTCCAAGCATTCAGAGACATGTGACTTTTCAGCCAGCACAGAGGTCCAGGAGGCTAACAGGCTAACCATGCTTGATTCTTCTGGAGCACACATGCCGCCTCTTCCTTGGGGATGACACTATAAATTATACCGACCGTTGTCATCTCTTCTCCAGAATTCTAACTCCTGAATTCTGACCCAGCAAATGCACACTTTGTTCCCCTGGAGCATAAAATTCATGCTTCCCCCAGCACCTGCTGGAAAAACCAAACAAGACTTGATTGGCCTCCTCTACCTTCTGCTGTTCTGTGTCCTAAGACGAGCATCCAGAAGAAGCTATTTTCTGTTGCCTGGAGGAAAGACTGGTTTTGTTGTGCCAGTTGGAGTCTTGTGAGGGTGCCAGAATCTAATCTTCATTCCGCCATGTCTCTCTGGGCCCCGAACACTTTTCAGTAGAACACCACAGCTCACTTGCCACTAAGTGATGTGTTCTCCCTCTCTCCCTTCCTCCCCAAAACACGTATTTTGGCATCGTATGGTTTTCTGAATCTTTCTAGGACCTATATCCTTTTCCTAGCCAAGCTGGGGCCTCAGATAGGTTTCCAGAGTGGCCTCATCTTTCCACTCTTGGTAAATCAATCTTTAAACTTCTTTGTGGTAGGTTCTTGATGACCACCCTACCTTTGTTATTCATTTATTTCTCTTTTTATTCACTGCCTCAAAATCTACAAAAGTTTTATTTGGTATTTTCTTATAGTTTAAGTGACAGCTCTCACAGAATGCATCCTTTTCGTGGACTTGGTCAGTTTACATTACTGGTTACCCCCTCTGGTTTCTTCTAAAAAAAATTCAGTTGAAAAATTACAGGTAACCCACCAAGAAATTCACTAGAATGTAAGTTTCATGAGGGCAAGTTTTGGTTGTTTTTTTTTTAATCTTTTGCTTACTACGCTTCCCTAATGCCTAAAATAGTGCTTGGTCCACAGTGGCGCACAAGGAATAATTGTGGAATGAATGATTGAATGAAATGGAAATCAGACTTGATCGTGTGAGAGGCCCTGGCGGATGCCCGCTTCTGCTTCTCCTAAGACAATTCCTCCAAAATTGATCTGCATCCTTAGACTCGTGTTAGATGTAATACCACCAAAATGCCAAGGTTAGCAAGTCTTGGAAACAAATACTTGTTTTTTCCTGATTGTTCTATCAATCTAGTAATCATCCCGATATTTACATCATTGATCCATCAAACAGCTGGGCTACATGAATTGTTCAGAAGCCACTCGGAATGTCTACATTAGCATGGAGAAGGTGGGGCTGGTGACAGGCACTGACCCCTCCTCGTAATAAACTTCCTGGCTCCCTACACCTGAGATGCATATGCCCTTGGACTTCCCAGAAGAAGGGGAATTTTAATTAGAACATCCAGATGAAGTTTCTGCCTAATTTAAATCCCATGCGTCATCTTATGAGATGCAGTATCCTCAAGTTCTCATTCTATTCATCGCCACTTCCTTTATTGCGTTTTGTTTTTAGACTGAGAGCCATGAGACTGACAACACATCTGACGTTGTTTATGGAGTCGTGGACTCTAATAAAGTCTGCTTAATCATGATGGAGTGAGCAAGCTTGGCTGCCAAGAGCTTTGTCAGAACTGGAAAGGGGTTGGTGGCGACTGACCCCGGCTGTGGAGCCCACTTTGAGCTCTGTTCGAGTTACAAGTGGCCTCATCTTAAGCCATTCTGTTTTGAAAGGAAAATGATTTGGTTACTCAGTTACAGATGGAAATGAAACGGATTTCTGCTTTTCCTTATTTATCAGATAAATACCAGTGGCAGGGGCAGGAATGTCGGTAGCCCAGAGAGAGTCCTGCCTGCCTGCCCTGGGGGACACGCAGAGTAGTCATTTTCACCTGAGGGCAGTTTTGTCTCCCAGGGGACATTTGGCAAACGTTGGAGATGTTTTTTGTTGTCATGACTGTGGGACAGTGTCACTGGCATCTAGTAGGGAGAGGCCAGGAGTGCTCCTAGAATGTATAAAACAGCCCCCACCCCCACCCCACAGCAATGAAATTATTTGGCTCCAAAAGTCATCAGGGCTCAGGTGAGAAACTGATCTGTAGGAGCCTTGTTCAGTTTCGTGAGATTTTCCCTGCCTGGGAAGGAACTCTTCCGTTGCTGTTTTTCAGTTCTGACTTAAAAAAAAAAAAAAAAATTGTTCCCATCTTATTCTTACGTCAAGAATTAGTAACTTAGAGGCAGATCTGGTTTCAGAAGTGGGTGCGGCAGACAGCCTAAATGGAATGATTTGAAATCCAGACTTTTAAATGTTTCTCTCCTTCCAAGTTCTGAGGTCTAGAACTCCTTTAGTTGAAACCTGGAGAAGCCTGGAGCAGGAAGTCAGGATTTCTGGGTCTTTTTTTTTTTTTTTTTAAGATTTTATTTATTTATTTGACAGAGAGAGAGAGGCGGTGAAAGAGGGAGATGCAGGCTTCCCGCTGAGTGGGGAGCCTGACGCGGGGCTTGATCCCAGAACGCTGGGATCACGACCTGATCCGAAGGCAGATGCTTAACGATTGAGCCACCCAGGCACCTGGGATTCCTGGGTCTTGAATCAAGCTCTGCTACTTCCCAAGGCACTAAGATCTGTAGAGCATTGACCCTGCACCCAGCCCTGGGCTAAGCACTGCCCAAGTATCCTCCTGTCTCTTCCTCCCAGCAACTCTGTAAGATGTGTGCAGTTACTTCTGCTGTTTTACCGAGGACCAAACGGGGGCTGGGAAAGGTTCAGGAACTTGTCCAAAGCAACACAGGGATAAGCATGGTGCTGTGATTTTCAAACAGGATGCCCAAGACTCTGCCAGGAACCAAGATCTTACCCTGCTTAGCTCTAGGCATCTGTGGAAAAGGCAGAAAGTTAAACCCCATGACTTCTAGGAACTTTTGTCAATGCTATGATGTTCTTATTGGTTCCTTTGTTTTACAACCTGCACTTCTTCAAGATTTCCCTTTGAAATGGAGACAGTCCCAGGATAGGTAACAATTGTAAATCCCCATGAAGGATTCCAAACCTTAAAGTGTATCATAACCAGCTGGTAAGCTTCTAAAAATGCTTATTTCCGTGGCTGCTCACCAACACTCTGCTTTAGCACGTTTGGAATGGGCCCCTGGAATCCTGATACTCACCGCCCCCTCTATCCAGGTGATTCTAGTGCATGGGGTCTGAAGACCGCACTGAAGTAGGCTATTCTAGCCCCTTTCAGGGAATTAGTTTAATCGATTGGATGCTGGCCACCGTGGAAGTTCAGAGTGTTCGGGGTGAATTATGGTCCCTAGATCCCTTAGCCTGGCAGAGCTGGCTGGGCCTCCCGTCCTCCAGCTCAGCTCAGGTCAACAGTTCCCAAACACTGCACATTAGTATTACCTGGGAAGCTTTTAAAACTCACCATGCCGGGATCATACTCCAGGTCAATTAAATCCCAATGTCTGGGAGTGGGAACAGCTTCAGTAATTTTTTAAAAGATTTCCAGATGATTCTCACTCACAGCAGTGTGGGGACCACCATCATGGGTGTTGTAGATTCCACACCTGGAGTAAGACAACTCCACTGTCTCAGTCCTACTTATCTCATAAGACGTATCTGCAAGCCACCCTTTGCTCTGTTGGCTTTCCAGATGCCCCTGCTCACTCCTCTGCCTTTTATGTTGCTTTTAAGGTATTCCTCTCATTGCCTGGTTTGCGCTCGCTACAGCTCTTCCTCCTGAGGGAAGGGCCTTTACCGTGTGTGGCTCTCAGCTGATGTGAGTAGCAAGAGCAGGTGAGGGTGGACTCAGGAGAGAGAAGACAAAAGCCAACTGGACTGTCTGCCATGGCTTTCTTCGTGACAGACCAGATGGAGAGTCATAATAATGGCTATTATAAGGAGGTTGCCCTGGCGCCGGACTCCTTGAATAAAATACCCTAGTAAAACTTTGGAACTCCCTCTTCTGGGCAGGAACAAAGAATCCTGCTAAAAACAGCGCCTTCTAAATAATGACGTTATGGCTGATATTTTGAAATTGGGAGTCTGCTGACAAATGATTCAGAATGTAGGAACAATTGAGAACGGAGACCAGCTTTCCTTACCAGGATGTTCGAGGTGACTCGTGAATGCTTGGGAAGGAATTTAAGAATAAGTCAGAGTCCTCTCCAAGTTTCCCTTTTTCTCTTCTGGTTGTTTTTACCTTGCTCACTTAAGAAACAAACCCTGTCACCCTGAACTGACATGGTGACTCAGTTTCCCCAAAGACAGGGGCTGCCTGTGACTTTGATGCCCCTGCATTCGGCTGTGATCAGCCTACCTAGGGTTTTAAAACTGAGGACTATTGGGATAAAAATCTGGATTTCTTGCCTCTCTTGAAAATTCAAAAACTCTTGCTTTCTTGGCGATACTCAGCATCTGCCCCTTTGTATGGAAGCCTGTGTGTTCCAATTTGCCGTGGTCTCCACTCCTTCTAATTCCATGCAAGCCCCTTTAATGTAAGTTGCCTGCTTGAGTTCTCTGGGCTGTGGCATCAGCATCACCTGTTAAAACTTGTTAAAACACCAATTGCTGGGCCCCACCAATCTTCTGTAAGGGAGGGTCGTCAGGTCCCGATGTATGCATGTATGTATGTGAGTGTGTGTGCGTGTGTGTGTATGAGTGTGTATACATCAGCATGGACTTACATGTATTTATTTCATTCTTTGGGTTATAATCCAATAGTACTGTGATTTCTTTTCTTGCTTGAGATGTCTCAACTCAGGGCATTGGGAGCTCTTTCAGGTTGGCTTCAATGCCTTTTCAGTAAATCTCTCCCCACCTCGCCTCAGCCTTTTTTTTTTTTTTTTTTTTTTTTTTTGAAGCACTTCCTTTAGCACTTTTTGGTACCAGAAGATGCCCCAGGTTTATCTTATATTTTCTGTACCCTGACCTGGAATTAACTAGTTCTCTAAGGTTCCCTGATTTCTTTTATTGGAGAAAGGTATTTAGAAACCAAGGTCTGGGTGCTAGGTGTGCTCATTGCTAGTGAAGTATCAATACCTCTAGCCCGTCTCAATGGACAGACCTAGGAAATACCTGTTGGGATGCTAACTCATGCATATACTCACATGGATTTATTTCTGTATCGTGAAAAAAAAAATATATATATAGTCCATATGGATCAACTCCAACCCATTGAGCACAGGATTCATCCTAGCCTTGCGGATATCAGATTTTTAATCTTTGTATGGCTTTTCAATGTTAACAGTGGCTCAAGAACATCCTGGGGGAAAAGGAGTATTTTATAGATATTACTAAACAACAACAACAACAACAATAAAAAACTAACCCCAAGCTTAGCATAACAAAAATGTCAGCATATCCCCATGCTTAATATTCTTCAGCCGTTTCTGCAATCTATA
Organism: Ursus arctos; assembly: GCF_023065955.2. Lineage (NCBI taxonomy): Eukaryota > Metazoa > Chordata > Mammalia > Carnivora > Ursidae > Ursus > Ursus arctos. The sequence goes on along the minus strand of NW_026622808.1, from coordinate 51,862,345 downwards.
ATTTGGAACGTACGACCTTACTGTTCCTGAAGGTGGATAGACGTGCCTCACTTCCCTCCTTATACAAACACAGTTGGTCTCCAGCCCTACGGAACAATGGCTATTGTAACGCTAAGCTGGCACTTGCGGATTCTAAATATAAGCCAAGATACTTCTCAAAGATTAGAATCAGAACTTTGCTTTACATGTGAAATCTTATTTTGAATTCAGGTACACAATTACTCACTCAGAGACTTAATTATACTGCCTTAGGATAGTATTACAATAGTTTTAATTATTTTTGGGGGGGTTACAAAAGTAACCTTTTGTCTGGTTAGGAAGGTGAAGTGACTATAGTCTTTTTGCGAACTTCAAATACAAATTAACCATCAGCTGTGAGGTTTATCTGTGGTTCCTTCATGTTTATTCAAGAAGCAACCATACTTGGATGGGCTCCTCCTTCCTCTCATTATACTTAATGTAAATCTAGTGCTGGTTGGATGTGTCTTTATAAACTGTGTAGAGAACTGGAAAGAGAATCTAACCAAGATGGTTCATGGGCCGCTGGAGGTGTGGCTCAGTGGTTTGGAAAACATTCTGGGTTTTAAACAGCAACACCTATAATTATGGAGGCGTCATCCCTTCCATAAAAAAGAAAGCAAAACAAAGAAAGCAAAGCCCTTCTACTAACAAGGTGTAGTCATAGCATGTGTTCAGCCTTCCCCAAACCTGTCTGGCATTTGTCTCTGGCCTGGTGGGGGAATATCTTCCATCTTTCTCTGAGCACTCATCAAACAATACAAAGGTAAACAATTGGAGGGCAATTAGCAGTCTCTTTGGGGTAACAGGAGGGAGAAGTCACCCTGCTATTAATTTCAAAGGAATTAATCATGGTTTACATATGTGATTTAGTGGCTTAACTTTGCAAGTGGTTGAAAAACAAGGCATCAACAAAGTTTACAAAAGACACTAGTTTGGAGAACCAGGTATGGTAGACAACTGAAAGAACTATCCGTTGAGTATTCTACGGCTGTAAAGATTGAGATGGTGCCTTGTATGAGATCTGCTCTGTGCACACAGATCTGTTTCTCAAATTTGCATGTGTGTGAGACTCAGCTGGGCAGTGTTGTTAAGATGCAGATTTTGATCCAGTAGGTGTAGGGAGGGGGCTGAGATTCTGCATTTTTTTTTAAAAGATTTTATTTATTTATTTATTTGACAGAGAGAGAGAGACAGCCAGTGAGAGAGAGAACACAAGCAGGGGGAGTGGGAGAGGAAGAAGCAGGCTCCCAGAAGAGCAGGGAGCCCGATGAGGGGCTGGATCCCAGGACCCTGGGATCACACCCTGAGCCGAAGGCAAATGCTTAACCATGTGAGCCACGTGGGCGCCCCCGAGATTCTGCATTTTTAATATGCTGTCAGGTGGCGCTACTGTTAGAGATCTGCACATCTCATTTTGCATAGCAAGGCTGTAGACTGTTTCAGTGCCTGTGGTAAGGTAGGATTGAGCCACTCATACTCCCTTTACGTATCTTGAAATTACCAACATGTTGCACAGTGAATGTCCAGGGGTTAGGGGACTAGAATAGCCTTTTGGAGTAGAGGTACTTGGGCCAAATACTTTATGCTGCATTTTAGTTTCTAGGGATTACAATCCATTGGGACCCAAAGGGCAAAGAGCTATACTATATAGTATAGTTAACAGCAATCTCTTTTCGCAAGAACTTAGAAAAACCTAAAAATATTTGCAGGCCCTGTTTATTCATGTTTATAGAACTGTGCCCTTGAAAGAAAAGTCGGAAATGCAGTCTCTTTAAGTCCCCTCTCTGTGATTAAAACCTCAGAAAACACAATTTTCTGAGGTTTTGCAGAGGGGGTCTCTAGTTTCGATGCCTAGCCTCTGAACAAATTTTGTTGTTGGGGAGACCCCCTTTAAACAGAGGTCTTCACCATTCCTTGACTACCTTTTAAAGCCATGCAATTATTAAATGAAGTTGGTCTCAGAGTGCCTGGTCAGACTGTATACTTTAATACAAGAGATCCTCTGTTGATCTCTGGTGTGGACGTTTAGTGACATCAGAACAGAGGATGCCTCTTACTGTGAAACACCCCATTTTCATTTGCCATACTTCTCTTCTAGGAAGGAAACTTGGAGTGTAAGCATTCATTTTAAGAGACTGACCACTTTTATTAACCTTTCCCTTCCCCCTAACTCCCCATCTCTCCCACCAACCCTCCCCTCCTTTCTTCACTGTGGTTACCCCTACCTGGATGTCTGCCATACCTGGGGGACAGGAGTGGTGAGTAGGCGGTTGAACTTGATCTCCACCTTCCATGGCCTCGGGTTCTCCTCTGTCTGTGGAGGGGTGTGTAGGTTGGCTGTTTCTGAGAAGCTAGGCAGGCTGCATACTGTCTGAGGATGGGTGGCATGCCACTATTGTGAAGTAGAAAGTGTCAGATGAGAAATACACAAGGGCGTCGAGTCAGGACACCTGGACTCTAATCCTTGTCCAGCTACTAACCAATTATTTGGTCTTGGAGAATGATTTAACCTCTGTAGACCTCAGTTTCCTAATCTGTAATTTGAAATACTTGGTTATGCCTGTTTCTCAAAGTTTAGGGGACTTGCCACTGGAATGGCAATAGATAACGTTGAATCACATAGAGGGAACTATACTCCTTCTGCAATCAATTTCAATCCTTTCAGCTTTTCAAAAAAACAAAGAGAAGACAAAATTCTCCTCTGACCCTCATGTCGTTAATGCTTTCGGCATTTGCAACTCTCCGTTAATAAAATTATTTGTAATGGGTAATTTTTTTTTTTTTTGCCACTTTCTCTTTCTAACAAAAGAGTTGATGACTGTTCTCACTGTGATTGTTTTTAATTTGTGGAGGACGATCCTGATTTCCCATTTAAAGTAGTAATAGAGAAAGAAAAAAGTAGGTTAACGTAAAGGAAGATATTTAATAGACTTACCATAATAGTTGTAGTCCAATGAGAGTACTACATTAATTATTCCATAACTATCATGGTACAGCAAAAAATGAGGAAGATGGTAACTGTTTAAGAAACACTGAATTAGGTGAATTTGAAGTTTCTGTTTAACTCTAAACTTACAAAAGCATTCATGTATCATGTTAAGGAGTAAATGTCCACCCCATTTCTGTTCCCCCAAATGCACATATATTTATTGACAAAGTATCTGCAGAACAAAGTTGGTGTCTGATGTATAGCTAATAGTACGTGGCAGGGCACTAACGTGGTCTGATACCTTTGAGGAAATTCTGGCTGCAGTTAAGTATAGTTTGCTAATTTTCCTTTACAGTGTTTTGTTTTTTCCTGTTACTTCAAATATAATGAAATGGGGACAAGCACCTTTGCCTTGGTGTAATTAAAATGAAATTATGTCAGGAACATCTGTTGAAAAGGGGATTTCTATTTGTTTTACCACCAAAAGGTGGCGTCCTACCCCCATGCCCTTTATTTAAAAACCCTTCTTGCTTTAATTTAACAAAAAGAAACTTCCAGTTGATTACAGATAAAGAAATTAAAATGTGCTCCCTATGAATGTAACGTGACAGTGTTGAAAATGAACAATATGTTAAGCTGCAGTTAAGTTTCCCCCTAATGTAAGCCAAATGGACACGGAGTTCTTTAATAAGGTGGCACATTAGACAGTATTATATACAAAATTGAGTACAATATATCATGGGATTTACAACCAGGATTTCCTTTTGTCTGCGAAACTTGTTGCCAATCTGACTTTGGCCCCCTCTTTCAAGTGAATGTAGAGTTTAAGGCATTAAAATGCAGAATAAAATCAGCAGCAACCTAAAGATCTTTTTAGTATGGCAATACTAATAATTTTTTTAAAGCTTACCATGCAATCTGGAAAACAGGATCAGAGCATGAATTGTTCTTTATCGACTATGAATAAATTTGTTGCATTTAAATAAATTGCTATTTTTCTGAGTTATAATTCTGCAACCCAACACATACCATACACATGTTATATCTGGCATAAACATTTTAGAAATGGAAAACAATTTTCTCCCCCATAGACTACTTTGTAGATTTCCACTTAATTTCATGTGAATTCAGCATATGGAATTTCCAGTGATGTTAAAGGATTGTTGCAACTACGAATTGACTTGACATAAAGCTTTTCATCAGTGCCTAGGCCATAGTAAGCATTCAATAAATATTAGATGTTATTACTGACAGTTGTAGACTGTGAGCTCCTCAAGGGCAGGGATTTTATTTTTGCAGTCTTCAGTGCCTACTATAGGGGTCTAGAGCATAGAAGGTATGTCAAAATGTCTTAATGTCTTGAATTAAAGATTAACAGGAACTCTAGTCTCTAGAAAGCTAGGAAGTTCTACACAAACAAAAATGCATTTTCTTCATCTAGACTCTAGTCTAAAAGATCCAATAGATGGTCTTGTCTGGATAGCACAGAATCTTGCACAGCATGCATTCAACATGAATTTTATGCTGGAATTACCTTAGCACAGTTTCCCTTTCTCTGGTCTTATTCTATAGCACTGGTGAATGGCTTTGTTATTTTTTTGCTTGCAAAACAGATACATTTTTAAAGTGATAGTCTTACACTATTACTGCAATAGAGATTAAGAATTCTGTAAATGAACGTTTAACAATATTTGTGAAAAGACATTATCCATAAGAATTTAAAATAACCTTTTCCGGATGCTTATTATCTACTACTGTGCTGGTCTCAAGGAATGGAACAGTACTTGTCTCCGCCCCCCCGCCCCAAGGTACTTTGTAGGAATCCACAGGAGTGGCTTTCAATACATTCTCATTAAGAGTTGGCCTGATACACCATCCAGCCAGTAGCTGGAAATGCTGGCTTAGGAGTTTGGCAGCATCTGGGGTGATGGGTCAGAAAAAAATTATTTCTGTTAACAACAAGCCATAGAACCCTATATCTCTTTCTAAGTCACATTTTGAAAACAAAAGTCTTCCTTCTCAATTTGTGTTGATAAAGAGGAAAGAAATACCAATGTCTTTTGTTTTATACAAGTGCATGTATATTTTAAAACATTTCATTCAGGCTTCTAATTTACTCCTTCAAATTTCTAAATTCCACCAAACTTCAGAACAGCAAAAAGAGAGAAAAAAAAAATCTCACCTTTTCAAAGAATTGGACAGAGCTTTTTGCATGTGACTGATCTCCGGGAGAGCAGGTAATTTGTGTTAAACAACTGATTGACATGCTAGCCCTGGGCGTTTTCCTAAGAGAAACCGGGGCAAGAGCACAGCTCCTGAGGCGGCAGCCACTTTCCCCCTAAAGTGGATCAAACTACACATTCCAGCAGTGAGTCTGACAAGGAAGGGGGGAAGCTCGTCCCACATTACACTCTCCTGATTCAGGAATACAGGGGAAAACCCCTCGCTGGCGGGTTTCTGTTTCCCTGCAAACAGGGGTTTGTCCTTCTGTTGAACTTTCACCTCCCGAACTCGCCTTCTTTCATTGGACAAAGTGCGGAAAGAAAGAGGAGAGACCGAGGGAGGACGGGAGAGAGGGAGAAAGGGGGCTGAAAACACCACCCCCACCTCCCCCTCCTTCAACTGTCACTGATGGCAAAACACTTTCACTTTTAACTGGAGGAAACTCACATCCTTGCCTACCCTCTCTCTTTCCTTCTGTATTTTTAGCTCAGAAACCAAGCAAATAGCCATCGCATTCCTATCTTCGTCCCTAGTTGTTAACACTCTCCCTCTCGTTTTTTTTCCGGTGGCTGAATGGGCCCCCCATTTCCCCATCTTCTGAGGAATCCTCCCCTCCCCCATGCCCCTTATTTTTCCAGGTCTTTCTTGCCAGATTCCTCTTTTGCCAGGGACTGCTCTGGCGTTCCCTTCCTCTCTCTAGTCTGTGGGGCTCTGCCTCCCTCTCCTCTTCCCCATCCAGTCTGGACGCCCCTCACTCCCATCTCCCGGGAACCCCCCCTCCCTCCAGGCTGTGCCCCTCTCCCCCCCAGCTTTGGCAATTGCGATTTTTTTTTCTTTTCTTTCTTTCTTTTTTTTTTTTTTGCTGCGAGCCTTGTTGTTTACCCAGCAGGTGGATGTGACGTCAGGGACGCACAACAGCAAAAAATAACAACATCTCCCTCCGCGACGTGTTGGCCTCTCTCGCGCGCCTTATTTATTTATTTGTTCCGGGAGGCCGGGGGGAGCCGGGTGGGCGCCAGTGCCCGTGTGGCCCAGGGAGGGGGCGCGGCGGCTCGCGCTCTGGGGGTGCCGGGGGGCCTTGGGGACGCGTGAGGCGGAGGGGGGGGCCCTGGCAGGAGGCCGGGAGGCGGGCTGGGGAGCGCCCCCAGGCCGGCGCTCCCCGCGCCTCTGCCGCCGCCGCCGCCGCCGCCGCCGCCACTGGCGCTGGCTGGGCTCCGGGAAGCTAGTCCGGAGCGGAGGAATCTATTGTTATTTATTGTGTGGCGGTTGCATGCTGTACTCGCGGCGGCCCGGCCCTCGTCCGGGAGTGCGTGTGTGCGCGCGTGTGTGCGCGAGTGAGTGTGTGCGCGGGGGTGCGCGCGCGGGCGGGAGTGGGCGCGCGCGGGGAAAGGCCCGAAAACACCTTAGTTTGCACCGAGAGACCATTTGCAGCGGGTGAGTTTGTATTTTTCCATTTCTGCTCCACTTTTTCCCAAGCTGCCTCCTGCCTTGTTTCCGCCACTTTAAACAACAACAACAACCAGCACAAAAAAAAAAAAAAAAAAAAAAAGAAAGAAAGAAAGAAAAAAGGAAAAAAAACTACTTTCCACCTTCAGGCTCCACGTGCATCTCCCCCCGCCCTCCCCTCTCAGCCTCTCTCCCCCCCGGCCCGGGCCCAGGCTCTAGGGTGGGGGGGGGTTGGGGCCGGCGCGGGGGTTGGGGGGGCCTCCGGCGGCTGCGCCCGCACGCTTGGGTCTATTTCCATAAGTCAAATGAGGGTGGGGGGGGGGGAGGCGGCGGCGGCGAGGCGAAATCGTCTTCCCCTCGGCCCCTTCACGGCCGGCTCTGCGCTCTGGGCGATCGCCGCGGGGAGAGAAATCAATAAGCCCAGGCCGCCTGGCGCAACTTTCGGTGTCGGGCGTCGGGGTGCCAGCCGAGAAGCCGGGCCGGCGCGGGGCCGGGGTCGACTCTGTGGCGGGAGGGGGCGCGCGCCGGGAGCCTCTGGAGCCTGAAGTTGGGACTTGGAGCAAACTTTTTCCCTTCGCTCTCCGCGAGTGTGTGCCCCTCGGTGCCCCCGGATTGTAATGACGGGATGCCCGCACCCTGGGCCCCGCGCCTCGGGACATCCCCGGTGCCACACGCGCCTGGCCCCGAACCTAACGGCGGGGACACTCCGCCGCCGACCCCCGGAGCACCGAAAACTCGGACACACACTCGCGCACCCCGAGCTAGACACGCACCCTCACGCGCACTCGACCCCAAGAACCCAGCCTTGCCGCGGACCGGCCCGCGACAGACTGGCCAGCTCCGCGGGTGGGAGTGGGAACCGGGGTGCGCTGCGGGGAGTCGCCGCGTCGGGTCTCCTCCCCTCCACCACACACACTTTCGGGGTTTACTCTCCTTTGAAGCTTGGGGTACCGGGGGGTTTCCCAAGCCTGGATCTGTCCTGAGACGCGCGGGAGCCGCCGCGTCCTTCTGGCCCTGTCCCGGCGGCCGATGGCTCTCCATCCCTCGGCAGCACGCCGCCTTCCTCCCGAGCTCCCCGCGCTCCATCCCCATCCCGCAGAGGACTCAGCTGAGCCGGCAGCCCGGACTGCGTGCGCTTCGGGTGGGGACGGCGGCCGCGGCGGCGCCGGGAGCAGAGTTTGCCAGTTGCCTCGGGGTCGCGGTCATTCGCTGCCTCCGCCTCCCCTCGCCCCCGCCTCCCGCCCCCCTCCTCTCCAGATACCGCCGCTCGGAAACTTTGATTCCTTCTCCTTTTTTGCCCTCGGCGAGTCCCCCTCCCCACCTGTTGTGAGCTCCGCCTCGGTCCCCGGAGACTGGCGGTGACACAGGCGGGCGCCGGGGAGCTCCGCGCCCAGAAACAAAGTCGCATGCCCCCTCCCCAGTGTTTGCTTCGAAATCGCAGCCTGCAGCCCCCCCCTTTCCCGCGCAGCTCCCGCCCCTGTGAGAATAAGGACTAAATAAACAGTTGTAACTTCAAACCTTGCGCCTGCGATCGTATCCCTTTCCCACCCCCTTCCCCCTTCCTCCCCCCTCCTTTTTTGTTGTTGCAACTTTGTAAGATCCTGGGGAAGGTGCTGAGACTTTGCCTCGGGCCGATTTCCCGGTCTCGGGATCCTTGCAGGGATTCCCTAAGCCACATCCTCCTTTCCGTCCACCCGCACTCGCGGGTCCTCCTAGTCCGCCGCCCTCTCTGTCTTGGCCCCCCAGCCTAATCACTTATCCCACCCCCCTCAGTTCCCCCCAACCTGCGTCGGGAAGACTTGCTGAGGGTCGCCCTGGTTTCTTGTCGACCGCAGAACCCGAAAGTTTGCAAGAGGAAGAGAGCGCGCGGCGAGCAAGCGGGCAAGGGGCAGCGGCAGCGGCGCCGGGGACCATGGTGCTGCCGGCGCCTCCTCCGCGGGCGTGAAGGCGGCGCTCCCACTCCCTCCCCGGACTCTGCGGGTAAGTTGAGGCGGCCGCGGGCGCCGGGGCGAGAACGCGGGCGGGGGCAACGGATACCCTAGAGCCCCCGGGGGCTCTCTGCTCAAAGCGCCAGCATGGGCGGCGCGAGCGTAGGGATGAGGCGCCCGGAGCCAGGAATGTGCCCATCCTCAAGCTGGTAGGTGCTTCGAAATACTGGACTTTCTCCTCTTTTTTCCCCCCTTTCCTAAATCCGAGAATCTGGAGATCAAAGTTTAGCGTGGAGTGTAAAGTGCTCCGATAAAATATGGTGACATCTCTCGCCCCCCCTTTCTCACCCCACTCCCCTCTTATAACTATTAATTATTTCCAAGTCATTGTGTCCAAATACCCTTGCCGGGCTGATTACAAAGTGTATTGATTTAGCCTGGGCTCATCCTACGCATTCGTTTTAATTCATTTTCCTTTTGCTTGACCAGAAAACCCGAAATGAAACTTATTTCTTCCTCTTACCAACACCCCGCCCCCCGCCCCCCCTCCCCAGCCCTCTTCTCTGAGGCTTGGGCAGAATAATGAAATTAATATAAACATTTCATTTGGTTGCATTTAAGCTTCTCCAGCCCACCTAGAAGGGGCTGGTGTTGCTCTCCTGTCCGGTCACAGGTATTTTGTAAGTTCGGATTTCCTTTTCTGTTACTGCTTTTTAAACAGGAATGCTGGAAGGGCATTCTGTATTCCTTTTAAAAGGAGTCTATACCTTGAAACCGTCTACACTTTACCTTTGGTTGTCCGCAGGCTTTAGGATTTAGGGCTTGCACAATAGCTGAATTGAAAAAACCTGAAGGATATTTAAGGGATTTTTTTCTACAGCTGAAAATATATTGAAGAATCTCTGCAAATTTTTACCTTCTATCTCCTTTCCTTCGTTTTCCCATAGTGATAATCAGTTTGGGGGAAGAAGATGTCTTAACTAGAATTTGAAGAGAAATGGTGAGAGTTCAGGTGTTTTCTACTCAGGGTTAGCCTGCATAATTGAGACAGACGAGTTGCTGTTATTTTCAGTTCCAGAGAGAAATGTATCAAATCTTTTTTAGAATTCCACTGGAGTTTTGACTCTCAAAGTGGAAATACCCATCTTTTTGAGTCCAGGAAAAGAAAATTGGGCTTACAGTTTCAGAGATTTGGAATGTTTTTTTTTTCCTCCCTGACTTTTCTACTTGAAACATCTCATAATTAAAGAGCATTAAAAATATAAAAAGGAACTCAACTAGTTATCATTCAAAAGATGTCAGCTAAAATCTCACTGCAAAGGGGGGGGGGAGGTTTAGCATCTTACCACTGGCTGCCTTTTCCCCCCTTAGACTTTGGATTAGTCATTGTATGAGAGAGAGAGAAAAAGAAATCAGTTTTTTTTTTTTTTTTTTTTGGAAAAGTAAACAGCCTCCAACTGCTGAACCTTGACACCCCAAATTAAGGAAGCAGGAGAGATCAAACAGAACTGCTGCTGGGTTGTTGTCAGGAGCTCTACATGGAGAACCCTGGACTATTCGATCAAGCAGCAGAGCTATATATATTCAGTAATGCAGAAATGGACCATTGCAAATGCTGATCTTTGTTGTGCAAGCTAAGGCTCACTTGGAAGGAAATACTCGGCCCTCTCTAGGCAGCATTTGAGTTCCTTATAGATGTCGAGTTGCTAAATAAGTTATTTTTCTAATACAGTCTTGTTTATGAAAAGCATGCACGCAAAAAGGTATGGAACGAATATTAAGTCTTCCAGAGGCTGCCTTGCTACCCAGAACTGTGGAGTGGAATTCTTTTTACCAACATTAGACTCCTACACTAGAGTTAGGTAACATTTTCTCACATCAAGTTTAGAAGATCTGCCTTGTCAGGAAAGCCAAGGTTTTGTATGTGAGGGTTTAAATCTGATGTGAAGCTTAAAAAAAAAAAAAAAAAAAAATCCCTGGTGATGAAGTTTTGTGTCAGCCCACTCTTGGAATTTAAAAAGGCGAGAGGGAGCATTCTCCAGATTAGACATAACCTCTTTTTTTAGATTGACATTCAATATGACCACGTTGCTACTTTTATTCAAGTTCTCTGTAACTTGTCCTTGCTTGTTGTCTAGGAAAATTTAACTGCTTTACATTTTTAAAGGGAGTAGTAACAGCAATTACTTTAGCATTTTGTTTTCACAGGTTTATCAAAGTATAATGAAAGCAACATCAACTATTCAAATTAACTATCTCAAATTAAAAGGGTTATATTGCTGGAGATGTCTGTAAGATTTTGTATTTATATTTAAATGCTGGAGTAAAAACTGTAACACTTTTTTTTTTTTGCTATAAACTATCCCCAAATTAAATGTCATTTTTAATTACGTAGAACAAAGTAGGAAATAGGACAAGTAAACACATAAAGAAGAATAAAAATGATTGTCATTTAAGGATTGCATTTTTAATTAACGTGTCGATCACACAGTAAGCACTTTATGTTTTTTTATGTCAGAGTTTCATAACCATAGTGCCCAACATGTTTCAAAGTGTGTAGCTTTTATTGGATATATCTTTTATTGTATAATTAAACAATGTGAGTTAAACATACACATGGATGCTATTGGGCAATTCTGTGCAATATGTAATGTTTTTTAAAAAGCTGTAAATATTTTCTAGTTAAATCATTTGAACCAACAATAACAAAAGTTGACTGGGTTAATATTGAGCCGAGGTATGGTTTTCTGTTACTAAGTTTTTCCTTGGCTTCTCTTAAGACTCTACCCCTGGCCTTGTATATTTGCATTCTCAGGCTCTATTGAAGGATATGTCTGGTTTCAGGAGTTGTTTAAGTTAACAAAAGAATTGTGATATTTCCTAAAGGAATATATTTATACCACAGCACGTCCAATGCCCACGTTAAGAAAGTGAAGGGAGAATACAGCAGATGTGACAACTTCTTTTGAACCCAGCTTCCTCTTTGCAGGCAATCTTATTGTGCTGTTTATTTAGTTTTCATGTTTTACTTAAGACTCAAACTCAATTTTGAAATGTTATCTTGTAAGACGCCGCATCACAAAAAAGTATGTGTATTCAGACAATGTTAGTTGTTATCATACCGATTACATTTCAGTGAGTATGCCAAGAATATTTACAGGGCATTGCAGGAGTTCTGTCTTTTAAAAATAATTTTAGGCACACGTTAATAAAATTTAAATAGATTGCAGGCTGTCAGAAAATAGTATAAATTTTGTTTATGATTCAGTTACTTTAAGGTACTTACATTAAAGAAACTCATTTAACCCCTGACTGAAGAGCATTAAGAAGGGAGGGAAGCCCTCCAAAGAGCTCCCACTGCCCTTTGCTCTCCTGATAATCTTAAATTACTACAATTTAATTGCAACTTCAAGGCATTGAGCATGAGCTGTTTCTGTGGGGCTGAGAAAGGGTTTTGAGAGCATAGCTAGATTTGCACAGGTGGTATTTTTGTTTTTCAAAAAAATGTTTTTGCTAAGGGCTCTTTCTTTTCCTTTCTTATCCTGTTAGGTGTCCTACTCCTTTTATAGAATTCAGTCATATTAAATGCCATTTTTGCTAAGCCAGCTTTTTTTTTTTCTATGTTTTTTGGACCTAGAGTGTATAAAGGTCTCAAGCAAGTAGAGGTTTGTTTTCTAAAGAAAATAACCTTATGAGAGGCATCTGCTGAATAGACATGAGCCAACATATACTTTTACTATTTGCAGGGGATTTTTTTTTTTTCTTCAGTTGATGGTAGTAATCCCACCAGGTGATCAAACACTGAATTTGTGAATCAAGCCAGCAAGCCAAGTAAGTTTGCATTTGGGCCTGTGTATTTCCTAAATGATCTTTCTTGTGACTACTTGCATTGGTCTTTAGGTCACTTTGCCATAACGCATGCTGTCCAAGGAGCCATCTTAAACTGATTTTTTAAAAACATTTCTCTTCCATGGTACTCACATGAATTAAGGTTAGAGGTGCCAAAAGCTGGAAGATCGGCAGGCCATGAGATGAGACGAATTCCTGAAACAGGGGAAAACCTGGCCAAATATGGGGTATCTTATGCATGACAGTTGTTTCCCCCCCCCCCCCCCCGGGACATACGTAGTTTATTTCAGTGTGCATGTGACGATGTGGTTAATGGAAATTAAGCATATTTGGCTTGTGTCGCCAACCTAAAAATAAATGTTGTAAGGAATGTTTGATTTCAAGAAGTGCTTTGGTTTTTCATCCTATAGATAATGTTCTTGCAATTATGGCTACAAGGCTGGTATTCTGGAAAGAGGAAGTACAGTGGGGTAAAGTGCATGGCAGTCAGGGGAGACAGTGTTCTTTGTTTCTTTAGTAAATTATTCTTATTAATTACAGTCAGTTTGTGCTAAGGCATTTTTCGGGTTGTATTTAGAAGCCAGCTCCCATTCAGGAGAAGGTTGTGCCAGAAGCTGTATCCTTTCCCTCGTGGTCTTGTACCCAGTCATGAGATCTATTGACCAAATTAGCTGTGGATGTCTCTGCAAGGCTTGTTTTTCTTTTTGAAATCCCTTGATGGCAGTTTTTAATATAAGCCCTGCCTTGTGCACAACAGGTGTTTGTTTGGTAGTTATTTTATGGGATTTAAAGTGAGAAAAACATTTCCTACTTAGCCAGCCCCTGGGAGAGTGAACTGCCTAAGAGAAAGACCCTGGTACCTGAGGAAGTGTAGATGGGTGTTTCCTGAAAGCTCTGCACCAGCTGTGTTGTTTAAAAAAAGGTGGGGGAGGGGGCTCAATTTAGTGGCTTGATATTTGCAATTAAGTTGTAGTAATTCAAGATTACCGGAATAGTGCAAAGGGCAGTGGGGACTTTTTAGTGGTCTTCTCTTGACGCTTAAAGCTGCTCAGTCATGGGGTTAAATTAGTTTCTTCAGTCTGAGTACTTAAAGTAACTAAATCGTAAACAAAATTTATATTAGATCCTGACAACTAATAATCTATTTAAATTACATTAAAGTATCTAGGCAAAAATTTAATTAAAGACAGAAGTACTGTCAAGCCCTGTAAATATCTTGACAGGTCTACTCGAATGGAACTGATATCACGAAATATTTACATATGTCTGGTGTGTTCGGGAACATCTCGGCAGTGCCTGTGCAAAGCTAATTGCACTTTCTTTCCAAATCACATTTTTAATAAAATAGTTTTTTTTTTTTTTTTAAAGAAAAGGAACATGAATACATACAGAATTGTGTTCAAGTGTTCTGTGTACTATTTAGTCCTCTCTCCTTAGGAGCACTCTGATGGGTGTATTTCCTCTAACTGCTGCTGATTCAGACAAGCAGCTGAAATGGAGGGATCACTGACTACAAAACTCATGTCGTTCTGTTTTATTTCAACAGTTTGTAGCTATCAGAGGTTAGTGTGTTATGGGACAGTTTACTGAGGGAAAAAAAAGGGTATGAGCGTGGCTTTATTAGGTTCCTGTTTAAATTAATTAAATAGAATAGATTCACTTAGGATGGGACAAAGGTTTTTCTCCTGATTTGTTTATTTGGAAATATTTATTTCTCAGTAGTAAGTCAGGTAGACATCTCCATTTTGCTAGATTATTTGATTTTAACTGATATTGTGATCAGCTTTATTTACTAGGGCCTGAATAATATTTCTAGCATCAGGCTCAAAAACTGAATTCCTGAGGTTTCTTTTTTTCCTCCCTTCCAGCTCTGCATTTGAGTCATAATGTGATTTTTTCTCTGCTCCAGGTTTCCTGTCTGTGAATTAAGGGTAGTATTTGAAGGTATGTTCTTCGAGCTTAGTGATCTCATGGCACAGGTGCTGTGTTATTACTCAAATTCTTTAAGACGTTCTTCTTGCTCTCCGGACATTGACCACAGCTCTTGCGGGGGAGGATGCGGTATGTGTTCTGCCTGTGTTTCTCCTGTCCCAGAGCCCTGAGTTGGTGATGTCTGATCAGAGGTGTTGGCAGCCTCCTCTCCTGGGGACAGGTGAGCACAGAGATGGAACACAGATGCTCGTGTGAAGTGGAAGGAAGTTGCAGTTGGTCCTAATTCAACATGTTTCAAAGGGGCACTTTGCTCACCCGTTTGCGGGTCATTGTGTGTGTTTGTGTATGTGTCGGGGAGTTTTATTAAAATACAGATTCTTGGATCGGAATTTTTGCTGACTGATGAGAGAGAATGCAATTTAAACGAACTTCCCCTGGTAATTCTGAAGCATGCTGAACAGAGGACCGTGTGGACCAAGTGATTTATCCTGCTAGAGATTCTGGAACTGAAATCTTTATCTTCTTTTGGATTTTACCGATGCATTTTTTGTTCTATCTCGATGCCTGTATTATTTTTAATGAGTTCGGATTTCCATTAAGAATCAAAACTGGTGGTTTTTTTTAAGCATGTACGAATATTGGAATCACGGCGGAGCTCTGGTTCCAGACATAGACGTAGTTGCGCTGCTCCTGGATGTGCCATATCTGGGGTGGGGCCAGCATTTGCATTTTGAAAAAGCTCCCCACATGATTCTCATACCCACCAAAGTGGGAGAACTGGACTCCTCAATTGTCAGAGTTGGACGGAAGCCTACAACTCTTCCGAAGGGTTTAACTTTACTGTTTGGACCTCATGAAATCTGAGAGGCATACGGGCTCCCTTTTGAGTCAGGCACCAAGAGAAACCTAGATACGTAGAGAAATAGAGGCAGAACACGAGCATCGCCGTTCCACAAAGCGGTAGGAAGAACCTGGAACATCAGTAGCTTTCACCTGTACCTGACGTTTCCTTTCACATTATGCCCTTTTTGCATCCATGTTTCCAGTGGGTGTTGTCATGTTGTAGCTGCCAATTAGTGTCAGATGGCTTTTCTGAAGTTTTTTTTTTTTCTTAGTATTTCATCTTAATTTTTAAAATCTGAACTGTTTACTTATGAGAGTAACCCTGCTGGCACAAGTATTTCGATTTCCCTACGCCTCTTGGGACATTCCCTACCATTGTGTGTGATGGGGTCTGCAGGAATATTGATGGCAATAGCTTAGCCAATGATGCCACACAAATAAAGCAGAATTCTAAGGAGAATGCATCCTACAAGATTAGGAGATAAAGGAAGATAAAATGCTAAGAAGGCTTGTTTAAGTATTCAGGGCTTCAGCTAAAGATCTAACCACTAAGATCAAAAGAGTTATTTAAATAAAAGTTGTACAGACATTTTTTGGGTCTGTATTAGTAACAGTGCCTTTTGAAGTTACCCAGTAAAGTGTTTATCTAAAATGCCCTCACCTAAATTAAAAAAAAAAAAAAATTTCCATTTGGCTTTGGGTGTGGTTTGATTTTAATAGATACCAAAAAGTTGGCAATTGTGTTTATGTTTAGAACTTCTCAGTTGCTTTGGCTCTCGATTCCGGGTGGTATTTGGAATATTCCTATAATACAGAGTGCCTTTATTGTTGTTTGGGCCCTGAAGTACTTTTATAAAAAAATTGCTAATGGGTCAAGTTTTAAAACTAGCTGTCTCTACCCTTGAGTAAAGGGTTTCCATGAAAGATAAATGGAACTGATTGAAAAAATAGAAGGTGCTGTGGAAAAGGACGCGTGGTATTAGCACTGTCCCTGGTTGATGAAATCTACAGTGTGATGTTAAATCACTCCTCCTTGTTTGTGGAGAGGATGTTAATCATTTCATTAAGAAAGGTTAAGTAATTAACTGATTTATCATTAGGGAATCAATGGCAGACCCTTTTTAGTGATGTATTATAGAAATTTTCTAATAGAAAGTTTGCGGCATTTAATTGCTTGGAAAGAAGCGAGCTGGACCTTGAGAAGGTGGGGGTGGGGCATCTCTTACGTGCAACTGTAAATAATTTTGGAGAAGCTAGTCTATTAAAATAGAAAATTGTTCAGTTTCTGGTTTTCTTTTATGGCCTGCATCAGGCATGTTGTTGCAGACCTGCCGTTTTGCATGCCTTCTCTGGGTTTAGGAAGGGTTCAGCCGCTTAAATGTGTTCATGTTATTTTCTAAATAATGGCTTTTGTTGCAGTATGATGCGTGTTGACAGTAAATGTGCAGTCGTCACTTGGGTAAGCTTACAACAAATTCTTATACTTGTAGGAGCAAGCCGTCCTCCTCGACGCTGACTGGGGTGCTTCTCCCTTTTGTCTCACTGTCCTTATGGCGACTGCTGCTCAAGGTTTAAATATGCCAAGAAGGGGATGGGGATGGGATGTGGGGGGAATAAACTCCCCATCTGGCAAAGATTTACCTTTCCCTTATACCCTTATGTCCCCCAACCGTATACAAGGTGTGCTTCTAGCATATTCTTCGTGTGCACATATCCACTTCAACTCAAAATTAAAAAGACAATGTAAAGAGAGATCTGATTTCTGTGTTCGTTTTTGTTCGTTTCTCAGGACAGTCCCTTTTACTAACTAGAGAGATCCTCTCTGCCTCAGAGACGACTTGCCCGTCGCAGAGTACTGAGGTAGAAGAATTCTTTAAGGTAGTAATAAAGCACTTTTGAGAACACTGGACATGGGTTTTATATTGGGATGCAGTGCTTAGTATTGTAGCAAGTGCCCCAGTTGTTGAATAACATGTGATGTCTTGGCCTCAAGCACTTTGATCTTGAGTTGAGAATAACTTCTGATGAGAGAAAGCTGGCGGTTGTTTACAAAGCCATTTCTATTAAGACTGCGTACGACACCAAAAAGTGTAATTCAAAGAATAATTCGGTGATCACCCATGTACCTGCAGCTCAGCTTCAGGGAAGACACATTTCTGATCCAGGTTGAAGAGGCCCTTGGCATATCACCCCTCATCTTAACCTCTATCCCTGTCCCCTTGCAGGTGACCTCTGCTCTTGGCTGGCTGTTTTTCATCCGCTGGATTTCTTTACACTTTTAATACATATGCGTGTATTCCCCAAAATATAGGCTTTTCTTGTGTATGTTCCTGCTTCATATTGATGGTATCCTCCTGTACGCAATCTTTAATAACTTGCTTTTTTGTTGTTCCGTAGAGTTCGTAAAATTCATCCATGTGGGTACATGTAGCTGTATTTGATTCATTTTCCCACTTGAACCTTTTGAAGTGCTGAATAGTATTTGACACTAGTTCTTTATATTTAAACCCAGCCGCATTCTGCAATATTATACATGGAAAATTGAGGATTAATGTGAAACTATCAGTCCTGACTCAAACTGGATAATTTGTTCATTTGCCTGTGTTTTTGTTTTTTTTTTTGGAGGGGTGGGGGGGGAGAAGGGAGCACTTTAAAATCAAACATTTACCAGGGAACTTGATTTAAAAAAAATAATATATCAAGTGGTTGATCTCTTACATTTAAGGGGGAAAAAAAAAACAGACTAGGCATTCATCTGAAGGAGCCTAGCCATTTTCTCATTCTTATTTAAAGACTTGGCTTAGAACTTAGCAGTTACATATGCAGGGTAGCAAGTTAAAAAGCGATGTTTAATTAACAGGCGCTTTATACTTCTGTATCCTTGTTATGATATAGCACCTTGTTCTTCAGTGTAGAAAGTGATTTCTGCATATTTTAAAGGACTGGCATCTTTATGGTAAGAAAGCCATATAAATAAAGATATACTCAGATGAAAATCGGAACATGTTTTTAAAATAGTGTGTGTCTACTTTCAGCTCTGTTATCAAACTTGCTGCATAAGCCGGAGTTGATGCTCTGTGATTATGCTAATGACCAAAGGAATCGATGAGGCGCGACTAGATGAAATCAGTGGTGTAACCAGAGAGAGTTATCAGTTTTTTTGTCATTAAATATTAGTGATAAATAATACACTGTTCATTTTGAGTAGATAGAACATATTTAATTCTGATGTACAGAGTTTCGATTTAGGCAGGCTTATTGCTGAGTAAAATGATAATCTTTTGTAATTTAAGGGGAAAGATAAAAGGCGTTTGTGTTTGTGTCAGTGTGGCTAACTGACTTGGGCCATAGGAATGTTTACCTTGCCTGGCCAGGAAAGGCTGGAAAAAGTTTTTCTTTCCTCCTAAACAACCTGAATATTTGTACTGACGTTTTATTAGGAATATCAGGTACTCAATAAATAGCATAAATGACCAAAGATGTTAAACAAAATGTGTCTAAAGGTAGATAGTGTTTCCCCGAAGAATGGAGGAAAAATATAACAAAGGGGGAATGTTTGCACAACGCTCTTTTTAGCAGACTGGTGTGTTAAACAGGGACCATTAGAGTCCGTGTTACCATTAAACAATGGCTTTAATTAAAAAAAAATTCCGAGTTTCTCATAACAAAGTTGTACTTGGCGATGGTTTATTTAAAGAGAAAGAATACTTGGAACTGAGCATCTTTTTCTAGGTCCCCGAAACCTTGTGAGAAAACATTGCCACTGCCTTCTTTGTTGCAAAGGGGTTTCTAAAGCATTTCTCCCTCAAAGACGTGCCTCCGCTGGACAGAGTTCAGCAGGTGCTTACTACCGTACAACAGTACCAAGTGACAGGAGAGAAAATCAAGGAATAATTAGCTGTGGTTTATAGGACATAGAGAGAGAGTGATTGAAGTCAATAAAAGCCGGAAATCAGATCGAAGGCTGCTGTGATGTTGCTGTTTAAAAATGCGTTGACGAAATGACTCTCTTGAAAGCAGACTCCCACCCTGGCTCGCGCCGTCCGACTGTGTTCTGCCATTTTCCTGTCCGCCGTCCTGTCCGTCCGTGTTGGCTCTTCCCAGCAATACCTCTGCTCTTCCAGCAGCGGCCTTCTCTGTGGTGAGGCAGGCCAATTGGGTCAACTTTTGTGATCTGGCAGATGTCCACTGGGAGCTCAGATCAGGCCAGGCTCATTTTTATGTGTGTCCAAAGCCAAGATTTCAACTTGGTGAAAGGCTGTGGAATTTATTTCCCAAAGTGCTGCCCAAACTCTGTTCTTCTTTTCTTCAACTGCCTCCTTGGGCTGAGATGATTGCTTAATGCTCTTAATTATGCTGGATCCCTCTGTATTTTTGAACACCTGTGCGTAATTCAGATCATGGGTGGTCACAGAGCCTGGCTCACCAAACAGCTTCTCTTTCGGAATGGGAAAATCCCAAGGAGCCTGACCATGCACTGTGTGTGAGGAGGCTGAGGAGAGATTTAAAGAGGATGAAACATTTCCCTTGAATTTCCATGGTGCCTTAGTTCTCTCACTGGGGAGAGTCTTACCATGAATACCTCAGAAATAGTGTTTTAAAAAAAACAAAACCAAAGTCTTAATACATTGCTGGTGGGAATGCGTAATTGTCATAGCCACTTTGGAAGATGGTTTGGTGGTTTCTTATAGAACTAAACATACTCTTTCCATACGATCCAGCAATTGCCCTACTTGGTATTTACCCAAAGGAGTTGAAAACTTGTGTCCAATAAAAACCTGCACACGAATGTTTGTAGCTCTTTATTCCTGGTCGCCAGAACTAGGAAGCAACCTAGATGTCCTTCAGCGTGTGAATGGATAAATAACAATCATGGTACATCTAGACAATGGAATATTCAGCACCAAGAAGAAATGAGGACACCTGGGCTGGCTCAGTGGAGCCTGTGACTCTTGACCTTGCGGTCCTGAGTTTGAGGCCCTCCCACCCCATTGGGCATAGAGATTACTTAGGGAAAAAAAAAAGAAGAAATGAGCTGTCAAGCTATGAAAAGACATGGAGGAATTTTCAGGGCATATCATGGTGTGCAAGACGCCCATCTGAAGAGGCTACTTACTGTATGACTCCGGCTGTATGGTATTCGGCAAAAGGTGAAACCGGGGGGATAGTAAATATATCAGTGGTTGCCCAGGGCTGGGAGAGACGGGTAAATAGAGCACAGGGCATTTGTAGGGTAGCAAATATATTCTGTCTGATATGATAATGGTGGATGCATCTTATGATACATTTGTCCAAACTTCTCAAATGTACAACACCAGGAGTCAACCGTAATGTTGTAAACTGTGGCTTTGGGGGATCGTGACCTGTAATTGCAGGTTCATCAGTAGTAAGAGTTGTACCACTCTGGTGTGGGATGTTGATAACAGGAGGGGCTGGGTATGAGTGGGGCCAGGGGATATGGGAAATCTCTGTACCTTCCCTTTGATTTCCCTCTGCGCCTTAAACTGCACTGAAAAAGTAAGTCTTAAAAAAAAATTCGTGGGTTTTAAGATATCCATATCTTAAAATATATATACAGTCGTTTGTCCACTTAACCCATGCCGAATGAACATTACACGTTTCATGTGAGAACAATGAAGTAAGCAGGGGCCAGTTTGCTTTTGAGATGGGGTTTTAGTGTGGGAACTTTTTCAGCTGCTTTGATCCCCAGAGTGTGATCCTGTGAGAACTATGGAGTCCTCGGTGATGACCTAATCCAGGCCACCCCATGTCCATCAGGCTGTGGTTCAGAGAGGGGAACCGACTCTTCCCGAGCGTGGTAGCCACAGGGATCAAATCCAGCCTTGCTACCTGAGATAATATCCATATCTGTGTGGACACATTTATGCATATGTGTTTGGCTATATCTGAGCATGTGTGTGCCTGTATATCTATGCTTTAAAAAACAAAATTGAGGATAATACCCCATATTTCTATGCATTTATTCTGCTGTGTATCATAGTCTCTATACAATTGTTAGTAACTACTTGCTCTTCAAGTATATGCACATATATTTTCTTCCCCTGCCAAGAAACCCTTTTCCAGGGTAGCACCATAAGGACCAAATTGTCTCTTTGATGTTTGTAACGTCCATGGGACCAAAGAGTCACAAGGTTTTTCTTTGGAAACGTGTGCTACACCTGGGTGCTTATATACTGCTGCGTGTCTGTATGTTTGGGAGGTTTATGTTTTATTGTGAATAAAAGAGGATAGGTCAAGGATCGGGAACTGAGTTTTAGGTGAGTGGTCTAGATTTTTACAACCCCTTGAGGTCAGAATGCACCGTGCCCCGCCATCCCTTCATTAAACCCACTAGTGACACCTGTGTCTTTTCCATGGGTTCTGACAACCATACTGAGCATATTTTGCCTTGCCGGTTGGGTCGTGTATTAAGCGTGACATGAAGAAATGCTTGATCTGTGCATTAAATATCAATTTTTGAGAATCTACGACATCCCAGCCAGAAGGTCACATACAGTGTAAATAGCCCATGAAGCAAGTTATCTATAAAAAAAAAAAATTCGAAGTAAACTCTGTCTTATGAGACTTTTGCAAATTCAAAGAAAAAACAAAAAAGTGGGGGTGTACCAGCTGTCCGATTTGTGGGGCCCAGTACAGAATTAAAATGTGGGGTTCCTTGTTAAATATTAAGAGTTTTTGGAGGGTGATAGCAGAACATTAAACCAAATTCAGGGCCCTCCTGAGTACGGAGCCCTGTATGGCAGCACTTGTCACACACCCGTGAGGCTGGCCCTGCTTGGGGTTTATAAACTGTCTTGCAGGGCTTTGCTTCTTGCACCAAGATTTCCTCCTGTGCAAAACAGGAAGACCAGGCTGGGACAGGCATGGCTGGCTGAGGCCCTCCTTTGCCACCCGCACTCGGCGATCTTGACTTCCTCTCCATTACTGAATCCAGATTGGGCTCCGGTTTTTGTTTTTGTTTAGTTTCAAGTTTTTATTTAAATTCCAGTTAGTTAACATATAGTGTAATATTCATTTCAGGGGGCTCAGTTTTGAAAGCATATTCCTCTCCTTGGGCTGTAAGAGCCGCTGAGTGTAAAATACTGGCCATCTTCTGGAGTCGGTGTTCTCGGCAGGCTTTTTTGCAGGGTCCCGTGAGGGAAGCTAAGATCCTGTTCATGCTAGCTCTTTCTTTTATCCTTCTGAGTCTTTTCCCCAGGATCTTGCCACTTTGCCTCTACCTTCTGTCTTTGTTACCTTCCCTGTTCTTCACTGTCACCTGCCCTTGGCTTCATTCTGTCAGGGGCCTGTCGGACCCAGAACCTGAAGATAGCCTCAGAAAAGAGCTGCTGCTGTTTTCTTCCTTTTATCCCAAACTCTTAATTATTAAACAAGCAGTTTTATCTTGAGGGACTCTGGTTAGTTTCTTACCTTCAGGCATTACAAGCTCACGAGGCCCTGTGTCATAGAGATATGGTTGTCCCAAGCTGCACGAAATGCAAAAATTATCTTCTGGGGTATTCTCCCTCCGTACTGGGCAGTCAGGACACCCTCGCCGATGAAGGTGAGCTTCTGTAAGGTGGTTCAAGTCCAACAGTGTTCGAAGAAAATAATGGATTTGTTTTCCTTTGTGATAGTAGTACCAAGTTTTAGAATGGTAATGTAATTGGATGCTTCTGGAGTATTTCCCCTTGAACCAGGTAGTTTTTGGTCTCTGCAGAAGTACGCACTGATTCTCTGCCCTTTGGTAGCTTTGTCCCCCCAAGCAAGTGGCTGAGTCTTTGAGGCAGTTCGTCTTAGTGGCAGTGACAGTGCCTGCCGTTCAGATTGATGGGAGGCGTAAGTGACAAATGTATGCAAAGCTCTTAACACAGAGCTTCTGGCTTGTCATAGACACTTGGTTTTTGGTGACTGTTTATTATTAACAGGAATGAGTCCTCTTACTGGATTTGTGTGTTATGAGAACAAGCTCTTGGAAGTTCAAACCCTTCTTTCTCTTTAGATTGTGTGATGGTGAAGTTGGGAGGACCCAGCAACCTCCCTCCCGTGCTTTCTTGCTTCGTCCACCTCTCCCCACGTGTTCCTCCCCACATCCTCTTCTCTCCCTCCTTCTTCATCCAGCAGGGTGGTTCTTCCTGACCTGATGGCATGCCACACTTTTGGAGGCAGTCTGAGTGTTGGACAGTGGAGTTGTGGCCTGACAGGCCATCTCTGGGAGCCCAGAGAGAAGGCGTGTGCGTGCTTTCTGGGGAGGGGTGCGAGGAGTCTATTAGGAGCATCCCTCAGGCAAGACTGGAGGAAGTACTTTTCGTGTCTCCCCGGGCTTTTCAGGAAGCTCGAGATTGCTGGAAGCAGGTTGGCACCGGGGTCAGCCCACCTCCTTCAAGAAGAGACTGTTTCAGAATCAGTTGAGGACTGGTGCTTTTTCCACAGAGAAGAGCATCAACTTACCCCCCCCCCCCGCCCCCCACCGGTCTGCTACTGAATGAGGAAAGGAGGGAAGATAAGTTCCCGTCAGTGCGTGATCCCCTGTCAGGCTGCGCTCCCTCAAACAGTCTCAGGCTGTGAACACCAGAGCGTTCCTATCCAGCTATTTACCAGATTGCCCATTGAAATTGGTTTTTCACAACCACCTTAATCTTCCACTACTGGGACTGGAAATGATACTGTAGTTGGGTCAAACGTTAGACTACACAAGGGTTTTATATAGTCAGGTTTGGGATTTGAGTGTGTTTACGTAGTCTGTCTGTATTATTTTTCCCGGGCTGGGTGTCTGGTGTTTCGTTCCTAGGGGAACAAGAGAGCTGCTCAGGATGGCTCACCATTTGCAAACCAGTTATTAACTTGTGATGCATGCACGGTTTTCAATGTCTCTCTTTCCCTACCCTGGCAGGGCAGCTGGAGAATGAACTGGCTGCGCACTCAGCAGGTTGGGAAGAGAGACCGCACATTTGCTAACGGGAATTGCCCACGCTGGTCAGGGCCCATGTTAGGTGCGCTGTTCCCCATCCACTTAGCAACATCGGGGCGGAGCGTATGTGGAACGAATTGATCAGTTTATAACTGTCTCCATCGTGGCTACGGGGGGTATTCATGTACCTGCGTATTTGTTAGCAATTATATAAAATAGGTAGAGAATTTAGTGACTTCAGTGACCATCATGGAAGTAACGCACGGCTGCATGTACTGACGTGTTCACTCATTCACTTGTTTATCTATTCCTCATTTGTTTACCTCTTTGCTCCTTTGTTCACTTACTGACCCAATGTTACTGCTAGGCCAGGAGCTGTTACTGCCTGATGGCCTTATCCCCCCCCCGCCCCGGTTATTTTTGGGCGTTCTCAGTTAGGTGTTCCAATACAACAGCACTTAGACGTCCAAATGTCGTTACTCACCGAGATCTTTGTCAACAAACCTATGAGATTCATCTAGTTCCACCTTTTGTTTACCAAATATATGGCCGCCCAGAAGCAAATGACTCATCTGTACACATAGTTACCATTTCTGTAGCAAATACGGCTTTCAGTTACATTTTGACTACCAGCACTACACTAGGTAGTATACCAAGTATAAGCAGGCGCCTTTTCTTTCTAGCCTGAGTACTTAATTAAGACCTGACAGATTGATTTTTCCATTAGGCCAGAAGGCAGGTGTCGTCTTGAGCAATTCTTGATTTGAATTTCTTATTAAGAGTCTGTTTAGCTTCCCCCTCCCCCACCAAATATGTGACTTTGATGAAGACTCTCTTTTACACAGTGAATTGTAGGCCGTGAATTGATAGCAACCAAAGTAAAATATTGTAATCTTTTCCTTTTAAAAAAGGTACTGATATGGAATTGCTTTGATGCCTGGGATCTTCTTGGCGTCTCCAGGGAAAGCTGCCCTTTAAGTAATGTGGAGTGGCAGTGAAAAGTTCATAAAGCTGTCATTTCTCGTCCTTTTTTTTTTTTTTACCCCTGATGCTCTGTCAGGGACAGAGCTACAGAGACCTTGGTGTCCGCAGCCCCTAGCTCCTTGCTGGATCATTTGACTTCTTTTCTTCCCTCTTTTCAATGTTCATCCTTCCTAAATGGCACGCAACTAACATCCCAAAAGGACTGTTTACCTATTTATGGAAATATAAATTCCCACATATAAATGAAAACTCCACAAAAGCCAGTTAACTCTAGTGATAAAGAGTTTCATTAATGCCGAGACCACCGTCCAGGTGTGTGGCACCCAGGTTCTGATCCGGGGCAGCCATGGGTATCCGTCACATGGTGGCTTGGTTAAGAGCAGGGACTCTGGCGTTCTGCAAACTTGGCTATAAAGAGGCTTTTTAACACTCTTTGAGCAACTTAAAGCCTATTAACCTTTCTAATTTACCTTCATTTTTCTTAAGAGTGTATGTGTGCATGTATGTATGTGTGTGTATGTGTGCATGTATGTATGTGTGTAAAAGGGCATAATGATAGAACTTTCTTCATTTGTTATGTGGTTTAAATGCGAGAATCCCCGCAGAATGTGATGCATGGTCCCCGGCCAATATAGGAAGGACCTTTATACATGTTAGTTCTTATGTAATCTTATGATTATGATTATTCCATCAGTATTGGTTAAAAGTCATATTAAATAGCTAAGATGGATAAAAAGTGCGAACTTGGCAAAGATCACTAAAAAACCGGAAGGAGGTGTACCTCCCAGACGTGGAGTGAGTTGGAAGGTCAGGTTAATTACCTTGTTGTGTTTTGGGGTTTGTGTTGATGGCTTTGGTTTTGTCTCTTGACTTTTGAATAAGCTCCTAAAATATGGTTTTGTGGGGTGTTTTTATTTGCTTCTGAAATTGGTGCAGGTGCAGATAACAGGAAATGAAACCCTAGGCGGCCCGAGGGAGCCTCATTCAAATCGTGCCAAGCCGGTATAATATACAAGTGTTATCACCTTACTGATAATCTGGCATGCTGTGGGTATTCCACGTGCCGTGCGGATTACAGAGAGTGAAGTCATACAGCAGCTTGGCACCAACTTGCCCGCCTCCCGAGGAAGGAAGAGAGAGAGGAGAGCCCTCATTCTTAGAGACAGTGTTAAAGCACAGCTTCCCTTTTCCAGAAGCACGGGATTGCCGGTGCTGTTTTGTCTGTTGGCATTTCACATTATCTTTAAGACTGCACCTTTTGTGTGCAGGGAAGGTATCTTTAAGATTTTATTTACTTATTTTATTTTGAGAGAGAGAGCGACCTCGAGAGGAGGGGAGGAGCAGAGGAAGAGGGACAAGCAGAGTCTGGGCTGAGCACAGAGCTGGACGCGGGGCTCGATCTCCTGATCCCCAAGATCACAACCTGAGCCCAAACCAGGAGCTGGATGCTCGACTGACTGAGCCATGCAGGTGCCCCTGGAAGGTATCTTTAATATGTGAGTGGGTACCATGTCTCTGGAGTTAAAAGAGCCTACTCCGGGTTTGAGACTGCATTACATACTGCTGCACATTCTCACGTGTGGAACAATATGAAAACTGAACACCCGTGGCTAGAATACTAAGTTTCCAAATGTTCAAATATTTGGATAGCCCATTGGTTATACGTAAAGCAAGTTGTCTTTAAGGCTTAATTTGGTTCTTTGTCCTGGAGGGTTTAGGGAGAGACCATGATTGTCTTGCCAGTGTAGCAGGGAAACTCTCTCTGTCCTTGGCTGAAGCCTTGTTTTTGCGTGTACTGAGCCCACAAACGTGCATGAGATTGGATAAAGCTTTCCCAGCAAGCCCTGTCATCCTGCAGGAGCCACTGTATATGTACTTCTTTGTTGAACCTGGAAGTAGGCCATGTAGTTACGTGTAAGATGCCCGTCAATTTCCTGCTTTCGGTAAGGGAGCATCTCAAATAATTTGTCTAGCCCCGTGGAGCAGCCAGAGCCTTTATAGTCTCCCTGGGTCCTCACTTGGCTGGAAATCTGTTTTTTTCTTGGTTAGGTTGATTGTTCTCAACCATTCTGAGGATGGACACAGTCACACAGAGACACACATGCCCTCCTTCCTGGTTTGTTCCCACATCGTTTTGCATGGCCAGCCTGGCTTCTTCTCCCCCCTTCCCCTCTCTCTTCCTCTCCCCCTCCTCCTAGTCCTCCTCCTCCTCCTCCTTTTTAAGTAGGCTCCACACCCTATGTGGGGCTTGAACTCACGACCTTGAGATCAGGAGTTAAATGCTCTACCCAACCAAGCTACCCAGATGCCCCAACCCTGGCTCCATCATCAATCTCCCCAACTTCACTCCACTCACATCCCATATTTTCCAGAAAAAGTCACTTGCCAGAGGCACAATTCTTCTTTCCCCATTGCTCCTACAGGGAGGGATGTGATTTGGGGGTGGGGTAATGACTTGGGTGGAGGCAATACCAGATAAAAGAAGGAGAAATAAAAGACAAAGGAGTGTGTCCCGAAGGTCCAGATTGCATGTCTTGGAGCCCGTAAGCCATTCTTCTCCTTCCTATTTGAAACCGAAGACCCAACTCTAGCAATAGAAAAACCAAATTATTCTTTTACTGACATGCATGGTCTCTGAACCAGAAAGAGCAAGATCAAGTCTTAGTGTGGTCTCTTAGTGTTTGGGTTATCTTGGGTATGGATTTCTTGGTCTCAGTTTGCTCTTCTGTAAAATGGTTTGGTGATGGAATATGAACCCATCAGGGTGTTTTTGATGATAATTCATGTAACGCCCAATATCTGGCATATCTTAAACCTTCAATAAAAGGTAGATGATATCAGTCCCTATTATTCTGATGCCTGGAGGCAGCTGTTTCGTGGTGCCTCGTCAAGAATTTAACACATAGTGTAGTAGGTACTGATTCAGACAGTTTGGTTCAAATCCACAGCGTAGCCACTTATGAGCCATTATTAACATTTGTGTGGTTCAGTTTTCTTACCCATAAAATGGTATAGTAGTACCTATCATAGAAAGCTGATGGTGAGAATTAGATAAGTTAATGCATGTAATTAACTTAGAACAGGGCAGAGAGTCTAGAACATGGGGAGCCCTCAATAAATCATAGGAGCTACTGTGGTTGCCCTGATCGTGCCCATAATGATTATTGTTACCCCTTCCCCATCCAGGCAGAAACAACCATTGAGAGGACTCACAAAGAAGTCTTTCACATCCTTCCATTTCCTGGCAGCCTGGGGGGAAGACACCCAAAACTGAGACTTGGTTGGAGAGTCTTGGTTTGAAACCCAAGCTTCCATCATCAGGCCTGAACATTTGGCCCCTTTTCCTCTTTGTCTAGAACCAAGACACATGGAAGTAGTTTGTAGCAGTTGGGTATCAGCCCTTGGCTTTGCCAGTGGAAGATGAAAAACATTTACTTGCTACTTGCCCTGGCTTATTTATATTTTCATTATTTCTTTCTCCATACCCCCAGGAGAAAGAAAAAATGAAACTGAAATGGAATACATCTTTTGAGTGCCGAAGTTAGTGGGATGGTAGATGGAAATACTTCACAAGGCATATACGGGTGCTGGAAGGTGATGACTTGCGCGGAATAGAATTTGATTTGCAGTGAATGTATATGGAACCACATGGAAGGGGCTAGTTAGCAACACTCCCTAGAGCACTGTTGTTAATGCTTTCTACGCATAATTCATTCCATCCTCACAACCATCATATGAAGAAGGTACTTTCATCTCCATTTTATAGATGAGAAAACTGAGCAACAGAGAGATTAAGAACCTGCCCAGAATCACATAGCTAGACCTTCCCTATTTTATATGAAATACTGGAGAGAATCCAAGCAGGTCATGGTGGCAAGGGTCCTCGGCTGCCATCTGGTTCATCTGGCTTGTTTTTTTGGTAACAGCTTTCTTGAAATAGAATTCATACACATAAATTCACCAATTTATAGTATACTCACTTGTGATTTTTAGTATAGTCACAGAGTTGTAGAACCATGACCCGACGATCAATTTTAGAACATTTTCACCACCCACAAAAGAAATGGGATGCTCTTTAACATTAACCCACCCCCCCACCCATTTCCTCCTAACCCCCTATGAACCAGCAACTACTAATCTATACTTTTTCCTGTAGATTTGTCTGTTCTGGATTTTTCATATCACTAGAGTTATGCAATATGTGGCCTTTTGTGTCTGGCTTCTTTTCTTCAGCATAATTTTTCTTGAGATTTATCCATGTTGTGGCATGAATCAGTGTGTAATACTTTTTATGGCCAAGTAATATTCCATTGTACAAATGTACCACATTTTGTTTATTCGTTCATCCATTGATGAACACTTGTTTGACTTTTTGCTTTATTTTTAATTTATTTTATTATTTTATTTTTTTACTCCTAAGTGAACTCTAACTCAGCGTGGGGCTTGAACTTATGACCCCGAGATCAGTGCACATGCTTTACCAGCCGAGCCAGCCGGGTATCCCTAACTTTTTGTTTTGATGATTAAGATTACTATAAGCATTCACATACTAGTTACCGTGTTGACGTATGTTTTCCGTTCTCTTGAGTATAGACCTAGGTTTGAAATTGCTGTGTGATATGGTGCCTTCTTTGTTTAACCTTTTGAGGAACTGCCAAACTGTTTTTCAAAGTCGCTATGCCATTTTACATTCCCACTGGCAAGGTATGAGGGTTGTAATTTCTCCACATCTTCCCTATCATTTGTTATTATCTGTCTTTGTTTTTAACTGTCTTGTTTTTAAAATTAGGAAACTCAGCCTTGGTGAGTTTTAATGACTTGGTTCAAGTACCATACCTGCTGTTATGGGTCCGGTTCTTCTCTAGGTATGGAAGTTATAAGGATGAAAAACATGGTCTTTATTGTACAAGCTCACTTTCTGGTGGGGAGCTGGACACGTAGTCACAATGTACAGTGAATGTGGCCATGTGGTGACAAGGTTTAGTGGGAGTACTTAGAGTAGAAACCTATCTCCAACTTCAAGATGCAGAAGATTACTTAGTGGCTCATTTAACTGAAAAGTCTGGTGCTGGTCACCTTCAGGTAAAGATGGATCCAGGGGTTAAACCAGTGTTTTCAGAGGGCTCACGGCCTCTTTCTTTCTCTTGTCCTTGCTCTTTCATTGACTCCTTCATTCTTCACCATCTCATTTGTTTTTGTGAGAGGATGGCTACTGGCAGAATAGGCTTATACTCAATCGTGTAAGCATCTCCAACAGAACGGGAGTTTTTCTTTGACTGTAGTTGTAGCAGGAGGCTTTCATAGCGTTCTCATTGGCTCAGTAGGTTAATGTAATAGCCTTTCAGCCATTTAGAACCAGTGTTCTAATTGGTTATCCTTGCTTCATTTCCTTCCCTGGAGGTTAGAGTGGGTAGGAGTCAGTCCCAGTGAGACTGCAGGAACTGGGAATGGGCAAGAGAATGGGCAAGGCATGATACCCAAAGGGAAAATCAAAGTTCTGTTTATAGAAGAATAAGAAATGATGTTTGCCAGGTAAAACCAGCAGTTGTTCATTCTACTAGCCAGGAAGGTCTTATTCACCTATTACAGAAATCTTTAAACAGTATGGGAATGCTTGAACTGATTTAATTGGAAGTTCAGCCATAGGGTGGACTTTGGGCATAACTTGAATCCATTGATTGGGTTCTCAGTTATTCCCCATCCTTGCCTTGGAGGCAAGATGACAGCAGCAATTCTTGACTGCCACAATATCCAGAGGAGGAGACGCCGTCTGGTCCAATTGCCATCCCTTAAGAGTGAGAAACTGCCTTGTCAGGAGCTCCCCTGCACACTTGGCAGGGCTGTGCTCTCATAGCCTGAACTGCCCATGCCCATGATCAGATACGTGTCATTCCTTGATTGGCTTAGCCTGGATTTCTAAACCAATCAGGATCTGCAGGCCAGCCCAGCTGTTGGGGTAGGGGTGGGGCCAGCTTCCCTGAGGCTCCTGGGTCCTGTGGGAGAAAGGTGTGTGTCTGGGTCAGATGAAGCTTCCCTTCAGGAGGAATATGGGAATGGAGGTTGGGGATTCATTTGGCAACACCAAGCTTGCTTTGCCTTAAAGAAGTAGAGGTTTCCAAGGAGACACTGGGTGTGGGAAGCAGACATTTCAGGCTAAGGGAATAGCATGGGCAAAGCCATTCTTTGCCAACATGGCATATAAAATTGAAGGGATCTTGATTATCTGTACCTTTTGTTGTATGAATAAAGAACTTAAGCAGAAAGAAGGAGGCAGGATCGGCACTTCCTTTCCTTCTCCCTCTTCTGTGGAGGTGGGCTGGCTGTTGAATGTGACTGGTCAGCCTCAGAGCTGCCTCCCTATTGTGTGCCTCACAAGCAAAAGCATTTCTTTTATTTTTTATAGCTTTGGGCTCCTAACTCTATAAAAATAGCTTTAAGAACCATGGGAGCAGGGTCAATATTTTGTGCTGTGTGCAATGATTTGGGGACATAGCAGACTTTTTACTTTCTTAAAATAATTAGATATTTTTTCAGGGAAAGTTTTAAGTTGACCGTTGGAGATGTGGAAGATCATATAAAGGCAAGCTAACATTTAGCTTTTTTGTGTTTTTTTTTCCAAACACACCTTATACTGTTTTCAATTTTTCTACCCTCGTCTACGTAATAAGCTAGTAATTGCCCCATTATGTGTTCAGAAAGGTACTTTTGTGATATGCTCAACTTTAAGAATGATTTTCTAAATCATTAGTTGATAAAATCATAGCGATTTCCTAAAACATCTAGTATATTTATTTGTTTTAGAAAGAGAGAGTGCATACACAAGTGGGGAGGGCAGAGGGAGGGAGGGAGAGAGAGAGAATCCTCAAGCAGACTCCCTGCTGAGCTCGGAGCCCGACACAGGGCTCCATCCCAAGCCCCTGAGATCATGATCTGAGCTGAAATCAAGAGATGGCTGCTTAACTGACTGAGCCACCGATACCCCAAGAGTTACATTAATGTTTTTAGTGTGTTTAAATTTCATTTTTTCCCCATTTATAGGCAGGTGAGATGAAACAGTTTCATTTCCTGCTGGTTTTCATTTAGCATTATATCATGAATGCTTTTTGTATCATTATTCTCTGTAAGCATGATTTTTAAAGATCGCTACAGTCTGTTCTATTTATAGTGTACCATCATTTCCTCAACCACTCTCTTGTTGTTGGGTATTCACATTGTTTCCAGTCTTTTGGTACTATACATAACGGTGC
The DNA here is from genome assembly GCF_023065955.2 of Ursus arctos. Lineage (NCBI taxonomy): Eukaryota > Metazoa > Chordata > Mammalia > Carnivora > Ursidae > Ursus > Ursus arctos. Next base: position 51,830,032 of record NW_026622808.1, on the reverse strand, counting down.
AGTGACCATTCTAACGTATGAATTTATTTGCATCTCTCGTTATTTCCTTAGGATAAATTCTGGTAAGTGGATTTTTTGGAACAAAGAATGCCGAACACTGACGATCTCTTGGCTAGGTCACCGATTGGTTTTCTGTAAGAGGCTGCGGCAGTTTCCACTTCATTGCACCAAGGCCAACACTGAATAAACTAACCCTCTTCTCTTTTCATTACTGATGGTTTTCTAGGTGAAAGATGGAATAGAATTCTGGTAATATGCTGTTCTTTCATAACTAATGAAATTGCATTTTCTACACCGTCTGGTTTTTGGCTGTTTGTAGCACTTTTGTGATTTTCCTGTTTGTACTATATGCAGTTAAAAAATAGGTTTTATGTGTCAATATATTGGCTTATAAGGGATCTTTTTATGATGTGGATTTCCATATTTTTCCATATTTTTCTTTTTCCTTTAAATGTTGTATCTAAAGTAGTTTTTTGGGGGGGAGTAATTACCCTCATCTCTGTGTTCTCCATATTTTCATTATGCCTTTTCAGTATTTCTGAGACTTAGATTTTTCTACCCAAAACATTTTTTTTCCTTACAGTTACTTTACAGTGTCTTCATTCTCTCCCTCCTCCTCTTCTGTTTCCTATTTCTCTTCCTTAAAAAAAAAAAAGTCTCAATCTGTCTTAATTTTGTTTCAGTGTGTGGGGTGAGGCAAGGATTTGACTTGACTGTTAAAAATATAAGTAACTTATGATTCCTGGATTATTTATTGAATAGTACTTACACATTATTGATTTAAAAGGTATCAGTGCGCACTCAATCATTATGTAAGTTAAGGCTTGTTTCTTTGCTGTCTGTTGTTTCACAGTGAAGCAATATTATATAGCAGTTATGTGTTGGGCTGCATAGCTTGGACTCTGGCATTAGGTCTCACTGATGTTGTAAAGGCGTGTGGCCTTGGACAAGTCACTGTACAGCTGCAAACCATCATGTTCTCATCTGAAGACGCTGATGATCATGGAACCATCTAGTGGAGATGCTCTGGGGAGTAACAGGGTGGCTGTTAATCTTAGTTTGTCTGCGACAGTCCTGTCAAGCCTGCCTCGTTCAACATTTGTCTCAGATTTTTCATGTTATAACAAAATATTATTTTAAGTAGACCTTTCCTTTCTGTGCTCTTTCTGCCTCTTGTCATGTGTGAGATGTGTAGTGGAGTGACCTCTGAAAGATGGTGAACAACAGTGCCTTTCTTTTCTCCTAATCCTTGGCAGGCACACCAGCATTAGCACCTCTGTTTGAAGGAACGTGTGCTCTGGGCTGAGTGGCTAGGAGTCGATACTGCCATCTGGTTGGTGGTGGTCAGGGGAAAGATGGGACATTTCAGGTTAGTTGACCTACCATAGATGGGAAATAGAGTCTGGTCAGTCATGCTGCACAGTGTAGGGAAGCAGACTGGATGTCCTTGCTGTGGTAGGTTTTATGTTTGTGGTTTTTTTCTTTTTTTTTTTTTTAATTTATTAGAAGATATAAATCTATATTTATTTTTAGCATTTGGCAAAATTTAAAAAAGTATTTTATAATAAATACTGTTGGCAACAATGAGCTTTAAAAAACAAGAAGTTCTTCAATGAAATATTACATAACTTTTTTCCCCCTATCTTGAAGAACGTGAACCAGGAGCATTACTTTCATAATTGTTTTTTGACATTTACAATCCACGGGGTGGGGGGGGTCAGAGTAAAAACATTGAACTTTGAAAAATCAGGGAATCCATTTGCTGAAGAAGTGCTGCATCTTTTTCAAAGTTAGTACTTATTTTAAGAAGCTTTGCCCAGGGGCGCCTGGGTGGCTCACTTGGTTGAGCGTCTGCCTTTAGCTCGGGTCATGATCTTGGGGTCCTGGGATCCAGCCCTGTAATGAGCTCCCTGCTTAGCAGGGAGTCTGCTTCTTCCTCTCCCTCTGCCCCTCCTCCTGCCTTGCTCTCAATCTCTCTCTTTCAAATAAATAAAATCTTAAAAAAAAAAAAAGAAAAAAAAGTTTTGTCCATACACAGCTGCAGAATGTGTATTTATATTTTACTCTGTGAAGCATGACTTTTCATTTAGATCAAAATGCTGTTTTTCAACATTACCATCGCTCATGCTGGAGTCCAGGTTTTCTTTAGCACATATAAAAAGTGAATTGAGAACCATTCATGTCGTTGTGCTGCTAACAGAACTCCTTTATGGATAGTAGATGGTACCAGTTTCACATCCGTGTCACTGGGAAAATCAGTTAAGCTCATTCCAGTGTTTGATTTTTTCCCTCCTCCAACTGATTGAATCAAAACAGAGCTCTCGGAATTTCATTCTGTTGAAGGTAAAACATCTAACATCATTATAGATGACATTACAAATTCTGTGAGAAGTTTAATCTTAAAGATAAACTTGCTTTCACAGTGATAAATATGGATTCTGCCGGAGAACTTATTGGGGTTAAAAACTGTTTTTACTAGATAAGGAAACCTGTGGAACCAATATGATCTTGGAAGTGATTGTGGTAAACATATATTTCATAATTGTGTCCAAATTGAAATGTATGTCTCTTGAATAGAAACCATAGACACACTGTGTATAAATACTTTGCATATACACAGATAACCGAATTATAGAAATTCTGTGCTGAGGCTCATATTGGATACAAATAAACACATAAGCTGTCAATTAGATTTTAGAATTTGTTTGAGACTTTGAGAAACTATTTTGTAAATCAGTGTAAGTGTTCCGTTGTGGTATTACACTTTTGTAAATGAGTGCTCTAATTTTTGGTTGCATTTTGTTTAAAATCATTTTGTTTGGGAATACTAATAACTCAAAGAATGAAGTAAACACACATACATGTTTTGGAGACAATTAGCAAATTACAGATATGGGGGGGAAGGATGGCACATAGAACAACATTGTAATTTTTATCCCTGCAAAGGCCAGGGAATAACTGAACAGATTAAATAACGATGCTCAAAAAGTGAGTAAGTTTTAATTTTGAAATTCTTTAAGTGTGCTTTATAGTATTTTGCCAGTAGGAGAAGGAACTTTTAATTTAAATCCAATAATGTGAGTTCTGTATAGAAATAAAATGAAATTGATATGGCTGCAATTTTGCAGTATCTCTATTTGACCAAACAGTGCAAGGAATCATAAAGCAAATTTGTTTATTTAATGAGTTTTGTTTTGTAGAAACATTTGTCAAAGAAGGGTACTCAGAATGGAGCTAAAAAGATCTGAGAAGATATTTGGGCTAAAGTATTTACACAGTTCAGTACAAAATAAGAAAATTAAGAATATCCTCAACTTAGTGGAATTTGTTGTAGCTGATAGGTGCGTTAGCACCTGTAGGGAGTATATTTTCTAATATTATGGTCCAGAGATAACTGCTGTTTGAAGATGTCAGAAATTCATACTTAATTTCATAAAGCGTAACTTTGAAGAGTATTACATGCAATTTTATGAAAATAATAAAAATATTAAGACCAACATTTTTCCTAAAATGCTTCTAGAAAGTTACTGGTGATGTGGTAAAAAAGACAGTTACAGCCAAGGAACTGATTAAAGTACAGGAACATCTAAGAAAATTATTCAGTTTATGTTATGGTTACTGTTAATTACAAAAGAATCGAAGTTGGGATGAGAAATTAGTTGGTAACTCTATAAAACACTTGGCGTATAGTAAGTACTCACATTTTAGCTGTCTTTTATTTTTTTTATTTTTTAAAGATTTTATTTATTTATTCGACAGGATAGAGACAGCCAGCGAGAGAGGGAACACAAGCAGGGGGAGTGGGAGAGGAAGAAGCAGGCTCATAGTGGAGGAGCCTGATGTGGGGCTCGATCCCATAATGCCGGGATCATGCCCTGAGCCGAAGGCAGATGCTTAACCACTGTGCCACCCAGGCGCCCCTTTTAGCTGTCTTTTAAACTGTCATCAATATTCTTAAATTTTCATTGGTTTTTCTGCCTCCTTCTTTGCCAGTGTCATGGTGTTTTAATTATTCTGCTTTATACAATATTTAATATTGACTATTTCATAATCCTTATTATGCTTTAAAATTTTTATTTCCTTTATTTTCTTTTAAAATTTTTCTAAACCACCTTTTGAATATTTTGTTAACAAAAATTTCTTTTTGCATTTTGTTTGAAATTCATAATAACTAAGTTCTCAGAAGGATTGATATCTTTTCTTTACATCCAGAGAAGTAGTTTAATAATCCTTTTATTCAAGTATTTTTCTTTTGTATGAAAATTTTGTAGTTCTATGTCTATGCCTACAAAAGAAAGACTTATGTCATTAATATATCTTGCTGATTATTTTTGGTATGTAGGCAGCTCCATATTTTTGTGTATTTTGTATTTGATTACCTTGCTGAACTCTCACTAGGGTTTATGTTTTTATTTTTCTATTTCAAAAAAGAAAGTATATTTGACATCTCATGACATCAATATCATCTCCTTTTCCCATATATTTTTTTCCTGCTTTATTGCATTGGTTTTGCCTTACAGAACAGTGATCAGTAAGAGTGATGGAATAAATTAGTTATTTCTATGGCTGTCTTTCAGGCTAGACTTAATTCTCTCTAGGGCAGGACTTTTGTCTTTTTTTCCTCTGTATCTCCATGGGTTCCACACACAAAAGTAGGCATTTAGTAAAGGATGAATACATGTATTGTAGAATATAGTTGCAGAAAGTTAGAATAAAATAAAGGTGTTAAATGCTGAGTATTTAAAACACTTCCCAAATGGGATGGTTGGACGGAAAACTTTAGGGGATTTGATTTAATTGCATATTCCATCTTTTAAGTCTGTCTGAATTATACTAGGAGCCTCGTCATGGATGGTAGAGATCAAAAGGTTTCAAGGTTTTGTGGCTGAGGCATTTTCGTTGCATCACAGAGTATAGTCAGCTTTACATTTGTAGCAGTGATTCCTTCTCTATTTTTCCGTGTCCTTTCTCTCCCCCCCAAAAAAATTACCATAATTTTTAATTTTTGAGAGGAACTCAAAATTCCTTTTATGTCTTTATTTTCATTTATTTAGAGAGAGAGCATGCCCCTGGGGAAGGGGCAGAGGGAGAAGGAGAGAGAGGGAATCCCAAGCAGACTCCACACTGAGCACAGAGCCAAATGCAGGGCTCGATCTCACAACTGTGAGATCATGACCCAAGCCAAAACCAAGAGGCCAACGGACTGAGCCACCCAGTCACCCCACTTTTATTTATTTGAACAAATAACTAGAGATAGAATGTTTGTTTGTTATGTCAGAATTGTATGGATTAGCCATAAACTATAACTTGACGAACCTGGGAACCTGGGGACACCATGCATGAGAATCGTGGTTGCAACCTTTATCATCTGTCATCTGTCTGTCCAGGCCATTGCCACATTTGTTACTTTGGTTTCTGTTATTATGCTTCTAAGTTTTTCTTTTGACCAGGGAAATACCACTCACTAAAGAGGAAAATAATTCCCCATGCCCTACCCTTGTATTTGAGTAATCCCAGAAGTATTTTGGGGGAAAGATAGTTACATGTTGTGTTCGGAATCAACAAATAAAAATATCCTATAATTTATGTCATTTTGTTTTATCGCACACTTTACTCTTATAAATGTCTTGACATTTTATAGAATGTTTTTGTGGATAGAGCACGATGGTTTTATGCTGTACCAGTTGTTTCCTTTGGAAAAATTTATATTTATTCCTTTGAGACTTTGAGCTATAACATGCACGCCAAGCTCAAGCTATCCATTTCAGGCATTATTCCTCTCAGAATCTCATTGTGAAGTGCATAAATATTAGAGAAAACAGCTTTCTCAATGTGTGTTGGTAATATTTTTTAAGTGAGCATGAGTTTTTGTCTCTCTAGTTGTATAATTTGTCTCTTGAGAAAAATACAATGCTCTGAAGTCTGGGAGGAAACACAGCGACAATGGCGGCTCATCACGTCTGTTCAGGAGCCGCAGACAGAGTGTGTTCTGTTTGAAGGAGGTCTGGAAGCAATAGTTGTGTAGCAAGCCTGTTGCTTTTACCTCAGCTGTATGCTATAGAGTGGTAAAAGTAGAGCGAATATGTGCACAAAAATGTACTTCTTTACCCAGTCCCCGAACGTATGAGCTGTTGTCTGGGGCCGATCATTATAGTCTGATCCAAAACTCCAAGATGGATTAATAAAAACAGAGTGTTTGTTCCCGTAAGTGGGATACTTAAGGGTTTATAGAAACAGAATCTATTTGCCTCTCTTCCTGATAGTTTTCTTTCTTTCTTTCTTTCTTTCTTTCTTTCTTTCTTTCTTTCTTTCTTTCTTTCTTTTTTTTCTCTTCTCTTCTCTTCTCTTCCCTTTTTTTTACAAATTAAGTTGCCTGAGCACTTTTAGGCATAGGCTTCCATGGTTTTGCTTTTTATTCACCAGATACTAATTTATTGAAAAAATATATTCAGTGGTCACCTAAATAGAACTTCTGTTCCTGGCATTGTTCTAATCCTTTAATTAATACTAGCTTACCTAGTTTATTTACCCTTCTACCATGACTCAGTAAGGGAAGTACTGCTGTTATTCTCACTTTACAGTTGTGGAAACTGAGGCACAGAGAAGTTAAGTGATTTATTAGCTCAACGTTAAAAAGCTAATAAGTGAAGTGGACAGGGTTCAAATCCATACAGTCTTGCTCAAGGGATTGTGCTCTTAACTAGCATGGTATGTGATTTAATCATTTTGCTGCTTTGAGACGGGGGTTGCGTGGGGGAGTAGCTAATGGAGGATTAGAGTTAAGGGTCCACAAAGCCCCCCCGCCCCCTTGGTACCATCACTGACACTAAGGATGTGGCTACTTGTGAAGAATGAGCTGTGTTAAGGGCTGCAGGCAGGGGAATGACAGCAGAGCACTCTTGCTTTTAATTTTTTTTGTGCTATATTATTTGAAATCCTTTTATACAATGAACTTGTATTACATTTGTCGTATAGTTTTAAAATAAAGTTGCCTTTGGAAAAAATCTTTTAATATACACTTAGCTTCAAACTTGGGAGCAAAAGATGTTCTAAAGACAAAGAAGCATAAAAAAAAATGAAGAGTTTACCAGGAAGCATTTGGAGGGCTGGGGAAGCAACTTCCAGCAGGAGAGTATTCTTTAATTCTAATCTGTTTCTTCAGTAGGGCTTCTTAACAGTCCTTCTAGCAAGTTTCAGTTCGTTGTAGGATTGGAAGTTATTGTCAAAGCTGAGAAGGAACTTCATTCCCATTGTTACGTATAACCTACAAAATAAAATATTCTGGGTATGCGTGATTAAAGTGTGTTTGTTTTAGAGTTTGAAAAATCCATTTTTAGTTAGCACAGAAATTAGAGATGGGACAAAAGACCAGGGACTGTGTTGTTGCCCCGGAAGAAACACCAGGTAGGAGAGAAGACGATTTGTCCTTGTGTTGGTGGTTAGAGCTAGAAGTCGTAGAAGCTGGGGACGTCGCTAAGAGTTCAGTTGCATCATAGCTGAAGTCAGTGCATACATCTCATGAAGTTAAGCTTCACCTTGAAAATCAAATGTATAACTAATTTGTGGACCCTTAGCAACTCAAAAGTCACAAATTAACATCTTTGGTTAATACATCTCTGGGGCAATACAGCCTAGTGGTTAACTTGCCTGGCTTCTAATTCTGGCCCTGCCTCTAAATAGCTGTGTGACCTGGGGTAAGTTACTTAAACACGCTGCCTTAGTTTTTAAATCTGTAAAATGGGATGATTTGCCTCATTAGGTTCTTGTTTTGATTAAATGAGTCAACATAATACAAGTTAGACAGTGTTTTTGTATAACAAATGCTGATTAAATATTAGTGATTAGTCCTAGTACTTGCTTTTGTTTTGACTTTAATTTCATTTCTTTGCAGAGCATTAGAGGCCATGTCTAGTTGAAGGTGTGTAGGGAATAGAGAGGGGGAAGAATGAATAAAAGAATTAGAGGAAAGAATCACGTACATAGGATTGAATTATTATCACATATGATTTATTATAGCCTGTTACTTTCATGATGATATTTGGGAGAAAAATAATTTTATATCTCAAAATGAAAACTTACAGGGGTGTGTTATATGTACGTTTTTAGTTTTAAATTAGAGGTGGGATCTTGCACTCACTGCTTAATCAACCTGCACTCACATTAACCTTGAACAGGGTCAATTTTTTTAAAAAAGATTTATTTATTTATTTCAGAGAGGGAGAGCAAAAGCCAGCATGAGCAGGAGGCGCAGGGAAAAAGGGGGAGAGAGAGAGAGAGAGAGAGAGAGAGAGAGAGAGAGAGAGATAATCCCAAGCGGAGTCCAAGAGGAGTGCAGAGCCCGATGCGGGGCTCGGTCTTTTAACCATGAGGTCAGGACCTGAGCTGAAACCACGATTCAGACACTTAACCAACTGAGCCACCCAGGCATCCTAGTCCATTTTTTCTTTTCTTAAACGTCCACACTAATGGTGGTGATCCGTGGTTTAAAATAATCTGCAGGTCACCCGCATTTTCAAATGTGTATTTACACATGGGTGTGCCCTCCATGCTGGAATTTCTGTCCCTTCAAAACAAAGAATGAAGCCCCATCAAGAGGCCCCAGCAGAAGAGGAACTACAGGGTTGCCTCATCCTCTCTCCCTGTTCACTTTTCCAAGCTGCCCTTTGGCCTCTTATGAAACGGGCTGCTGTCGTACTGGCCCCTCCCCTGGGACTGGATAAGTCAGTTTGGTTTAAGAGGCCTTTTCTGATTTGATGGGGAAACCTTACATCTTTTCTTCCAGCTAATCGATTATAGGGGCTCAAGCCTGTATTGCCAAGATACCTCATAAATGTTAGAGGTGATGATGACCACCAAAGGGTTAAAAGGCCAGTGGCTGTCCTTTCTCTCTGGCCCTTGCCAGGATGTGCTGGAATGCTTAATATGAGTTGGTCCTGAGAAGCAGCCCACCAGGTGTTTGGTGGAAGAAGGTGCTGGGTCATTGTGTCAGAAATAATTCTCCACAAGAACGTCTTATGTCTTGAGCTCACGCTCATCCCTGCCTCTTACCCCAGAGGGGCAACTGGCCTTTTGATGTCACATATATGTGTTGCCGTTTTTTTTTTTTTTTAATTTAAATTCAGGTTAGTTAACATATAGTATATTATTAGTGCCAGGGGTAGAATTTAGTGATTCATCAGTTGTACCTAACGTATTCTTTCCTCATGGCTCTGAGTGGCTCTTGCTGGAGAACCGGACTTTGTTGGTGGCATTCAGAGCCATTGGAAAGGACGTTAACTTGGGTGCCCAGGAACACAACGGCTCAGGGAGCCCATCTGCCTCTCACCCTCGCCACACACCTGGATAAGGCCTAAAATGTCTACCTGCCAGGCGCTCCTGTCCTCACAGAGCGTGTTCTTCGGGCTTCCACACACCTGCTCTCCAACCTTGCGCTGTGTGGGTTTTGAGCTGGTTGTTGGAAGCTGCTCTGGTTACATTTCGATAGAAGGGTTTGGAATCCTCGCAGTGTCAAATGCAGGTAATAATCCTAAACTGCCTGACCTGGGGGGGGGGGGGTTGTGTGTGCCTAATCTCAGCTGTTTTAGAAACCTGTGATATTTAGTGTATGTAAAGCCCAGATATATTGAATTTCCCTCGAACCCTTTTGCCTTTGATGAGAGCTTTATTTCCCAAAACGGACAGAAAAGACGAGTGGTGTTGGAATTCAGCCGAGTATTTATTTCTAGATTTCGCAGTTTGTTTTGTTTTCATAGCAAGCAATTTCCTCCCTCCCTCCACCCCCTCTCTGTTTCTCTTCCACCTCTCTGCCTGTTCATCTCTCCTTTCTTCGCTTCCTTCCTCCCTCCCTTATTTCCTTGCTTTTCTGAACTCAATGAAAATGGACACTGAAATTTTAATTTCAGCTGAGAGCTGAAAGAACGAGCCAGCGTGGGGTTCCATGAGTGCCTGGGGGCCCTTGCAGGATGAATGCCCATCCCTGAATCCTTGCCCATGTAGAGAGTGAGCTGCAGACGCTTGGCAGCTCCCCTCTGCTGTTGTCCATGAGCCCCTTCGAGATGGGCCCGGGAGCTTCTGTTCCCTGGGTGTTCCTGGGAGCGGCGGTGGTGTTGCTGGTGAGGGTTGATCGGAAGGGAAGGCATTGGGGGCGTGTGTTTCCCTGCCTCGGGGTGTCTGGTCACCGATATGTGGGCGGTCAGGTAACTTTGATTATGCTGGATGGACTGTTTTACCCTGGAAGTCATGTGTGTGTCCATATGTGACTGAGGGGCAAAAGGCCCAACTGTCCAACATCAAAAGTCTCTTGAAAAGGACTTTATGAAGAACCACATGGAATTTGTAACTTGATCACAAAATTAGTACCATTAAGGACCTGAAAATAGCTCTTTGGGTTTGGAGGTCACACCTTCCGAAGCTCAGTTAATGAGCAAATTTTGATTCTTTACAAGATTCACCAGGTGTATTTGGCTAATGTTAACTTTTTTCTTGGCTGCCCAGCCCTCTTGCTAATGAGGCCAAAGTGGAAATTCCTGAGTCTCGTGGTGGACCAGTTAGTTCCTTCGCTCTCTTTCCTGGCCACTGACTGCTAACCCTGGCCAGCTGGCTTGTGGATGTCTGTACTTGGATGTTGGAGTGGGGGAGGGTATCGTGCAAGGTGCTGTGTGGATTTGCACAGATCCGGTAACTGCTCCTGGGGAAAATCCTTACACATACTCCCCCAGCCAACGGTCAATTGCATTGTCTCCACTTCTGAAAGACAATAGAGTTGATTAAGGTTAACTGGAAAATGCTGATGTTGGCTGGAATTTTGGACTTTTGCCAGAACATATACAGCATTTAAAGCCATTTAGGGAAAAACATGCCATGGTTCATTGGTAGAAGAGCTTAGGGGGAATAAAACAGTGGAAACCAACAAGGAGAGAATGATTACTTTCAAATACACAGAAGTGAAAATGGACAGGGCAGTAAAATATGTTTTCTTAAATATGTTTTCTAGGAACGCACTATTTTCCAAAATCTCAGAATGGACCACATCATGTTTGGGTTGTAGGTTTTTTAGATTTTTAACTCTTGGTTCCTACGTATTGCTGAAATGATGGACTATATAAGTTAATTTTGTATTATAGTTATTTATTAAGGAATTACATATTTAAATAGAAATCTTGCCATTACTGGAAACTTTTTGGATTTTAAACAAACACTGAAGAACATATAATGTTCTGGAAGATAAATATTTGCATAAAGCAGTTCAGTTCTTCAACATGTGTATTTTTTAAGACAAACAAAAACTCCAGCAATATTTACCCTAAGAATAACTTGCAAAGTAAAATGAGAGTAATTTTGAAATCCTGTGTTACCCTGATTCATTGATTTTCCAAAAGAAGGGTTGAGTTTGCAATGATAAATGTGCAATAAGCTGTTAGAAAAACCATTATTTTGCTTATATTTGGGGAATTCTATCACTGCCTTTGTCGTACATCCCTATTTCCCAAGAAAAGAAAATCTGGCGTGGGGAAATGGTGACTTGCCCAAGGTCACGCAGCTAGAAAGCAGCAGAATTTCGGTGAACACTGGTACTCCTTACCCTCAGGCCAGTGGTATTTTCCATGATTGCATGCTGATTTTATTGGGTGTGAGTGGGGGTGTGTGTGTATGTTTCAATGTGCACACATGTATGTGTGAATAAAATAACTCTTTTGCTTCCTTTTAACAAGTTGATTATAAGCTCAGCGACTTGCAACTATTTTTCCTCATCCTTTCAAGGAGCAACTTCACCCCCTCGCTTTATACTCTTAACATCTTTTGATATCTGTGGATATAGAAGGGATAGTCTTTGCCTTGCCTCGTAAGCTGTTCAGAGCAAGGTAAGATTACCATCATAAGCTGAATCTGGGGGGGAAAAGAACTCTTATTATATCTATCTTTCTTGTCTACTGCCGTTCCCTTGAAAATAACTATTACCGGAGTTTCACTTAAACATGTGGTGACTTACAAATGTTGTGGTTTATAAAATACATAACAATTTGGTTTGCCTCTTTTTTCTCTCCTCTTTCTTCATGATCGTCTTTTGCCTATGTTAACGTACAAACAGCTGAGTGAGTTATTTTTAGAGAGACCACCCTGTTTATAAAAATTGAGTGCTCTTTAATTTGTGTTGGACTTTTAAAAATTGTCTGGCCTATTTTTCCTCAATGCAGAAGTAAGGAGAGTTTCAGGTTTGGATTTTGTAAACATATATTTTTGCCGTTAACATCACTGCAGAGGCTCTCATTTTCCTTTTTTTATTTGATCAAACTGTGCTCACTTGTACTTCATGTTTTTTCCCCCTGCTTTTTTATTTCTTTCCTTTCCTTTTCTTTTCTTTCTTTCTTTCTTTCTTTCTTTCTTTTTTTTTTTTGCTGTTCCAGTTTTTCCTTTTGCTTCTTTCCATTTCTTTACTATTTTTTTTTCTGTGTCTTTTAGGAGAGTGAAGACTGAAATATTTGCAAATGGCCAATGCCATAGCAGTTAAAAAAGATATAAATAATTATACTTTCCTGGGGTCTCTGAGACCAGGCATCTGACCCTTCTGTACATTTGGTAATGGAGCCCAAGTTTGTTTTATCTTCCCAACTAGACAGATAGCAAAGACTAGGTGTCAGCCTCTTTGAATCCACTATAATCCCCTTCTCCTGAGGCTACACCCCAATTAAGTGCTCAGGAAATCCAGATTAAAATCCAGTTGATGAGCAGCGGATGCAGTGCAAGCCAGTGGAGCAGCTGGCCACTTCGATGGAGCTAATATATTCTTGTTGCGATCGCATACAAGAAAAAACAAAAAGAAATAAAATATATTTATATTTTTTTGAAAATTGCAATGGCATTGGTCACTTCTATGTATTTCAGGCCTGAGTTTCCTAAAGGACAGAGACATAGAAAGGAAAGTAATATATGTGTGTATGTGTACACACACACACACTCATGTGCACACACACGCACACACGCACAGTATATAGTAAATAAGAAGATAATCTCATGTCTTTACATAATACTTCCAGAAAAGAACCACTTCAAACACATGGATTTTTACCGAAGATCACTTCTACCTTTATGTGGTGGTCTAAGGTTTCTGGCACTTTCTTTGTTAGTCAGGTTGGAAGCAGTTGAGTAAACCAGAGAGAAATGATGTAGTCTGACTGCCCCGGGTGCAGAATTAGGGGGATGCGGGCAGGTCGTGCTCAGGTTTCTGGTGCGAGTGTTTGCCCAGTTGGTTTGAGGCAGAGGCTAGGAGATGTGCAGTCTAGGGCAAGGCTTGCCTGGCCACATCTGCCCCCACGTATATGTCACTGGCCACACACACACCCCTGAACCTGAGCTCCTTAGGGCCATCACCGCACAGCAGAGCTTGGCACTGTGGTACCGTGTGGCCCGGTGTCTTCCCAGGGCGGTGCCGACCGCATTCGGGCTGATGAGGACACTTGGAGGCCACGGGGACACCACGCAGCAGAAGTCGTCAGTGCTCCCAAGCAGGGAGTGGTGCCCATTTCGCCCCGATTCTCCTCGATGATCCCTTTTCAAGTGGAAATTTTGCAAGTCGACTTCTGCAGCATGCGTAGTACAATTTGGCTGACAGCAGTTTCTGGCAAAAGAAATAACCAAATTATTATTCAGTCATGGGTTTTTAACAGCCGCAAAGCAAGTGGATGTTAACTAAATGATGCAATTTATTCCCTTCCCTCTTATTGCCAGCTTGCCTATTACAGAGCGACTGCCAGTTTTCAATAAGTGGTACCCAGATGGTATTCGCATGCCGCCCACTTGGTTACAGAGCCGAAGCGGGGAATAACTCGGCAGACACTACAAGCTGTGGGTCAATTGAGGGGGAATGCCTGTTGCTTCACAGTTTTGCATATGTAAATCTGTTAATGTTATGTCAGTATTGTGCGGGCTAAACACAAGCATTGCCTTTCTCTGGGGGCCCAGCTGAACTTGGACCACAGCCCAGTTATACCGAGGCTCGGAGAGCCGAGCTGCACTTGGAGGGTGCTGCACAGCCTGCTTCCCACCACTCCTGCCTCGACGCGCTCGCGTTATCCGCAGCCCAGGTTGGATGCAGGAAGCGTCTGCCATAGGCTGACTCCATCATAGGACAGGCAGGCCCGGTTTTACGAGGTTGGATGCGGAGGGTGGAGGAGTGTGAGCGTGTGTCTATTTTTAGGCCAGCCTTCAAGACGGCTCCTTTGGCCCAGCCTGCGCCTGCCTCGCTCACGCTCTCCTCTGTGTGTCTGCCACACTTCTGCTCTCCGTGTCATCAGCTGCAGATGCGGACACCGCCGTCTCAGAAAAGTCATGAACTGTGTCATCTGCGCGGCTTAACAGCCAACATCTGCTGTGGCAGGCTGAAGGGAGAGGCCGGGAAATCATTTTCGGGAATGCGTTCAAGTGCCTCAGCTTAGCCTCTTCTTTGGCCTGTGCAGACAATTATTTTACACTAATTGCATCAAGATAGCAGCTATAAAAACGAGATTTGAATCGCTCCCCCCCCCACCCCTCTCGTGAAAGTTGCAGTTACAAAGGGTAGTCCTTTTTTCTTTTTATTGTGGTTTGTTTCTTGTTCTCAAAAGCTTATTACATTGGGTGCAAACAACAACAAAAATGCTATAAAAAGGCAAGAATTGTAATATGCTTAAGAGCTAAAAAGACCTATGGTGTTGGTTTAACCAATGAAAATAGTCCTGCAGGTATTGTTAAATTTATGTGCCATATGAAAAACATTAAGGGTGTTGTTTTTTCAGGGAGGAAAATGTTCATTGTTGAGCCATTTTGTAAATTATTTTAATGCTGCCTTTCTGCTTAAACCTCATGATTTTGATATATAAACCGGTTTAATGTTTTCTGCACAGACCCTGGCTTTTCTTAAATTTTATATATTGGAAAGCCTGTGTTTGTATTGGACCTTCTGGTTTCTTTCATATTGAAAATACGTCTTGCGTGGCCCGGTGCCATGTGGCGAAGGAAAAGTTTGACGAGAGTCAAACCTCGGGTGTTGACTTTTGAGTTCTAAAAACTAGGCAGGACCATGTTAATAAATATATAGAAGGTTTCTTTTTTTTTTTTTTTTTGATTGTTTGTTTTTTAAATAGGAGTCATTTGATGATAAGAAGAGCATCTCTGCACTATGGGCTTTCTAATACCTCGGGCTGGTCTCAACTTTTCATGCACTTGGAATAGAGGCAACATTGTGTTTACTGGCCAGGTCTCCCCCCCCCCCCCCCCCCCCGCAACGCTCTCAGAGTAAATTTTGGTTAATTACGCATTCCAGCATCTCTGATTCTCTTGAAAGATTCGTTTCTGTGACATTTTGCGGTATCTGTTGTGCAGCTAGAGTAGCATGCTTCCCTCCTCACATTTCAAGTCTCTAGACTTTGTTCTGAAGAACCAGATGGAAGTATGCAGATTGTTTTTATCTTTTGTCCTTCACACTGTAACCTGATCTCCAGCATATCTAGACATCTAGCAGAAAATTTACTATGTGAAAGCAAGGAAATGATTTAGGATATGGACCAGCCAGGGGAGGAGGGGCTCAAGATGCACGTTATCAAAGCAAATCTCCCCACCCAACCCCCACACCCTTCTTTCTTCTTTAGTGAAGAAATGGTTTTTTGATCAAGGGTCCTTCCAAATATGCCCAGATATTCTCTTCCCTTTTAACCTGGGCTGAGAACTGTAATTGGCCATTTGGTTTGATAAAGGTACAAATGAAAGTTGATGACTCAATAATTGAAAGCTTACAAGGAGAGTGAATTGGTAGAATCATAGAATCGGCAGTGGTTTTGCAGACTAGGGCAGTGCAATTTACTAAGACGGGATGCAGGTTTGTGACAGATCCAGGACTCAAACCCAACCTTGACTTGATGGCTGCAGGAAACAATATAATTTCAAGATTTCCATTATGTGTGGTTTTAGTGCCAAAATATTAGCAACCTTTGTGTTAGGAACTTCAGACCCCTTCAGCTTGTCGAGTTAAAACGAGTAAGGACAGTTGTCTCTTTACAAACTCTCTTATGTGTGGAATCAAATTACTCACTAGTGTGAGGGTATTAGAATTAGTAACTCTATCAGGGTATTAGGTATTTGCTATACTTGTAAGTGTGTACGATAGGTGCTTATATCTGTGTTTCTGCACATTTTGCGTAGTGTGTGCATTTTGGAGTTAGGTGATTTAAATACCAGCTGTGCTGGTTGGGATGATAGACCCAGTTTCGTTAATTCCTCTGGGTCTCTGTTCCCTCTGTTCTGAAATGGTGACAATCGTAGTAGTTGCCTCAGGATGGTGACAAGAAGCAGTTTTTATCAAAATCCCAAGTGTACGTGAGACACTGCGTGGTACCGGCACAACACATAGTATACTTCTCCTTAGTGAAAGTTTATGATTTTAATTGATAATACATTATCCTTGACATCAGAGGAAAGGTACAGTAGTGATAAATACCATATATGGCCTTGAGTTGCAACTTTCCCTTTTGCAGAGTAGGTTGGTTGCTGCTGCTTGCCCCCTCTCTCCCCCCCTCCCTCCTTTATTGGTCTGGCACCTTCTGTAGCATTGCTTGTTTTACCTTTGGGTGTCATTATCCATTGTTTACGTCATTGTCAAGAGGACCAGGGCTGTTGCAAGATGTGTGCTTCCTCTGCTACTTAGCCTTACTGTCTTCCTTGTCTACTGACATTTTCTTCAACGTTTTGGCTGGAAAAACTAAAGAGGCACTTGTCAGCTGGTGGGGATTCTTCACCAAACTTGTTTTCTTGCATGTGAAAATCTTGCCTCAATATATCCGTGATCTCTGCAATCCACGCCATTATAACCAACCTGTGACTTGAAGAAACTAATATTTGTGAGCATATGTATTGCCTAAGGTGGAAAATACTGATTAAATACTTGCTGCTAGTGTTGAGAACTATATCCGTTCAGCAGGTGTTTCTTGAGAATGTCCTATGTGCTAGATGTACAGGATACCCAAGACGGACCCTGTGCCTGCCCTCAAGGAACTTGAAGTCTGGCATGAATGTTGTATCTCCTTGAAATCCAGCTTTAGTTTTTCCTTTGCTATCTCTTCGGCTTTGGTTCTTGGTTCTTGCACCCTCACCCATTGATTTTCTACTATTCCATGCTAAAATTTATATTAATAAAATAATGCGAAACAACCCATTTATAGTTGCATCAAAAATTATTTAGGAATAAATTTAATAAAAAGTATAATGTTTGCATGCTGAAGCTACAAAACATTCTTTCGTAAAAAAAAATTATTTATTTATTAGAAAGAGAGAGCATACAGAAGGAGAGGGAGAGGGAGAAGCAGACTCCCTGCTGAGCAGGGAGCCTGATGCAGGACTCGATCCCAGGACCCTGAGCTCATGACCTGAGCCGAAGGCACACACTTAACAGAACTAAGCCACCCAGGTCCCCTGCTACAAAACATTCCTGAAAGAAATTCAAAACAACCTAAATAAATGCAAAGCTATCCTGTATTTATAGACTGGAAGACTTCATATTGTTAGGATGGCAGTACTTCCCAAATTGGTTTACAGAGTCAAAGCAATTTTTATCAAAATTCCAAGTGTCTTTTTTGTTTTGTAGAAATTGACATTTTGATCCTAAGAGTCCTATGGAAATGCAAATTATCTAGAATAGCCAGGACATTTTTGAAAAAGAACAGAGTTCAAGGACTTGCAGGTCCTACTTACTGCAATAATCAAGAAGTTGTGGCCCTAGAATAAGGATAGACATATAGATTGGTGGAATAGAATGGGAGTCCAGAAATAAACATTTATGGTAAATGATTTTCAGCAAGGGTGCCAAGCCAATTCACTGGGGGAAAGAAGAGTCTTTTTAACAAATGGTACAGGGACAATAGCATATCCAAGTGTAAAAGAATGAAGTTGGACACCTGTTTCACAGCATATACATCAAAGACCTCAATATAAGAGCTAAACCCATAAAACTCTTAGAAGAAGTCTTTTAAGCATAAATATTCATGACTTTGAGTTGGGCGATGATTTCTAAGATATGACACCAAAAGCACAAACAAAAAAGAAAAAAATAGATATACTGGACTCAAGTTTAAAAAAATATTAAAAATTTATCTTTTGTGCAAGCAAAAACTTTTGCACTTCAAAGGATTCTATCAAGAAAATGAAAAGACAGGGTGCCTAGGTGGCTCAGTCAGTTAAGCGTCTGTCTTTGGCTCAGGTCATGAGCTCAGGGTCCTGGGATTGCAAGCCCCATGTCAGGCTCCCTGTTCAGTGGGCAGTCTCCTTCTCCCTCTTCCTCTGCCCCTCCCCCTGCTCACTCTTTCTGTCTCTCTCTCTTAATTAAAAATTAAAAAAAAAAAAATCTTTGAAAAGAAGAGGAAGTGAGAAGACAGCCCGCAGAAAGGAATACTTGCAAATCCCATAAAGGTCTACTATGTAGTATATATAAAGAACTCTCACAACTCAACAAAGACAAGACCACCCAATCAAAAGATGGGCAATATATCTGTGTAGACATTTCTCCAAAGAAGAGACACAAATGGCTAATGAATATGTGAAAAGATTGTCAATGTCATTTGTCATTAGGCAAAGAAAACCAAAATCTCATTGAGATATTACGTCACACCCACTGGAATGGCTACAGTCAAAAACATGGACAATAGCAAGTATTGGTGAAAATGTAGAGCTGTTATGGAACCCTTGTATGTTGTTGGTAGGAATGTAAAATGGTTCACCTGCTTTGGAAATCAGTTTGGAAGTTCCCCAGAAGGTTAAACAAAGAGTTAACCATCTGACCTAACAATTCTACTCCTAGGTATATACCCCAGAGAAATGAAATCACACCTCAGTAAAAATGTGTACCTTAATGTTAACTCGCAAAGTACTCAGCCAAAAAGTCGATATAACCAAAATGTCCATGAACCAATGAATAGATGAACAAGACATGCTATGGACATACCATGGAATAGTATTTGGTCATAAAAAGGATTGAAGTAACGCTGAGACCGGGAAGAAACTTGAAAACATTATGCTAACTGAGAGAAACCTGGCACAGAAAGCCACATATTGTATAATTCCTTTTATATGAAATGTCCACATACAGTAAATCCAGAGAAACAGAAAGTAGACTAGCGGGTACTGGCAGTTGGGGAAATAGGGGACTGGGTTTCTCTTTGGGGTGGTAAGAATGTTCTAAACTTAGATTGTGGTGATGGTTTCACAACTCTGAATATACTAAAAACCATTCAGTTGTACAATTTAAAAGGGTGACTTTTATGATATGTCAATTATATCTCAAAAAAAAAAAAGATCTCAATGTCTCTCTGAGTTTTCTTGCTTATGAAGTGAGGCTCAGCTGACAGGTATTGAATGCTTTCTCTCAGCTAGTACAGGGGTTGGCAGATGTTTCTGTAAAGGGCCAGAGAGTAAATATTTTAGCCTTTGCAGACTATACAACGTCCAGCACTCTCAGTTTTACTCTTGTACGTGAAAGTAGCCATAGGTAATATGTAAATGCCCGGGTGTGGCTGTGTTCCAATAAAACTTTATTTGTGGACACTAAACGTCACTTTCATATCATTTTCACATGACACCAAATATTATTATTTTTATTTTTTTGCCAACCATGTCAGGATGAAAAAATTATTTCTAGCTTGCAGGTTATAAAAAGCAGATCGTTGGAGGGATCTGGCCCTTGAGCTGCTCGTCTGCCAACCCCTCTGCTGCCTCCATACTTAAAGCTTTAAATAAGTTCTAACAGAGTTGAGAGGGAGGTAGTTCCCAGGTGTCCCCATTTCACAGATGAGGTAGTTGAGAGGGTCAGAGGCTCAAGCAAGTCACCTGGGTAGCGGTTGCCAGGGTTGGGCTTTGTACGGTCTGGTTCCAGAACTCAGGCTCTCCCCCTCACGTGCGCCATCTTCCTGCCTGACCTACCCAGATCAAGGAGGCGCTGCGACCTGTGCAGCTGTGCCGTCACACTGTGCTGCCCTGACTTGGCCTTCGGTGCCCTCGGGTATCTTGTATCCTCTGGTCATTCTAGAAAGACCACGTCCTTCGTTCGCGTCTAATGCTCCCTTCCGTATTGCTAAGCTAGTACCCACACTGGGCCCTGGAAAAAGCAAACCCACCACCTTGCCTCCTTTCAGACTTTCCTCGTGACTCACTTCTTCTGGGAAGGCAATGCCTCAGCCACCTTTTGACCCCGAATCCAGCTGGACCCGAGGCCGCCTTGCTGGCTGCCGCGCTGCTCTCCTCTTATCATCTGTCTTCGGCAGCCTCGTTGGCTGTGCACCATTGAAACTCTCTGCAGTGAGGGTGTTTAGAGCCTCTTTGTTTCATTTAGTGCCCAGAATTTGGTGAGAACCTTCAGGGAAGTTAAGACACCAGTGGCGCCTTCCATCTCGAGGTCCCTCGCTCACCCGGGCTGTGCTGGCCTTTCCCGCTCGCGCATCCTTGGGCCCTTGCCAGACCGCCCCTCCATGGCACAGGCGGACGAGTGGCAGAGGCCGAGGGGAGGTAAGTGACTTCTCCCTGCATGACCATCATCCTCGCCGTTCGGTGCATGCGCTGCAGTCGGGGACGTGGTACGCTGTACGTAGGACATCTTCTACTCCATCCGTGGCTCCCGCAGACAAATCACTATCGTGATGGGTGTGCATCGTGGCACAGAATAAATATGTTCAATGGGACCTTTCTCATAGGGTGGAGAAAGCTTCGTTATGCCTCTGCTAGCATTCTGTTCATTTCTCAAACACCCAGGCTTTACGTTCAGGCATTGTCCCCCGGAAGCTGTTTCTTCTGTGCACCTCTAAGATGAAGCAACAACCTCCCCCAATTAATTAATTAATTAATTAATTAAAGGAAGAAGAAAGAAGAGGAATAGTTTAGCAGTGCTGAAGTGATTAACGTAAGCTCCTTATTTATGACTCATAATGTGGTTGAGAAAAGAGTCCTCCGACTTTAGTACTGTCTCCTTTCCAAGTAGTTCGGAGTGTGTTAGGTCCTAAATTCAGAGTGTATCCAAAGAAGCCTCTGCCAGTGGCAGACTAGGGTGACCGGTGTTGAAGTGAGGACACTGACCATCTCAGCAGTTGGTTAGGGATGATAAGAGTGGGTGAATTCTGCAGCTCCTGGGTCGCAAGTAAATTAGTTAGTGAGAGTCCACAAACTCTCCTTCTTTGGCTCAAAATATTTTAAAAATAATATTTAGAGGGATTGTGTGGTTATAGGAAACAGAAGGGAATTGGTTGCAATGATTTGGAATCGTTTCATGGAATCCATAGAGAAAAGTGGGAACTGGAGTTCTCCAGAAACAAGGCACCTTCTCTCTTGATGTCACTTTTCTTGTGTTTCATTGTGTTGTGGCTCTGAGTGATTTTTCTCTCTCCCTGCAGGCTGCTTTGACAGTGTGCAAATGGCCCCTTGTGACTGCTCCCAAAGGTCGCTTTTGGTCCCTGAGACTTTGAGCATGAGGATTCTGTCTTATTTCTGTCTGTACACTTAGTGTTGTTGCTAGGAGTTTTGGTGTCGCAGATAGCTAACAGACGAACCAAGGAGAGAGGGGAAGAGTAGGTATGGCAGTTATTACAAAGCTGCTAGGAAAGCCTGGCATGCAGACCCAGGCAGTAGAACAATCAGGAACTTGGGCAGCGTCCTGTCATTGCTCAGCCCTGTTTCTCACTGTGCACCCGCTTTGCACTCTTCTCTCTGCAGACTCGCTCTCTGCTCTCGGGCCGCAACCTGCTGGCCCTGCGTTCTTAGTGGACCTACTATGTTTTTGTCTGATGAAATTGCATCTTACCTGAAGGTTTGGTTCTGCAGTCCTCATGTCAGGTAGAAATGGCCTAGAGTTAAAATTACCTTTGAAAGCCCTGGAAATCACTGGCAAAGTGAGGCAGGATGGTCACAGTATGTGGGGCGTGTAGGAACAGAGACCCAATAAGGGAACAGCAGACGAGCAGCTGCTTTTGCTCCAGGGCGTTTGCTTAGAATTTGCACTATTAGTAAAGATGCTTTCTTTCCTGCCCCCTGCTTCTCCTCCAAGCCCCAGAAGTTGCCTTGGTATTAGTGAAGTGTGAAGGCAGCGTGATTTTACCATAGCTCATTGGAGGAGAATTTAAACCATCTGATTGGCCCTGCTCCGGCCATGTGGTGTCCCCAGCCCTGTCAGCCGTGGTTTGGAGTTGTTGGCTACATTCAGGGAGTATTCATACTTCTCAGGTAGGGTCTCTGCCTCCCTCTCCCCCAGCAGGAAAAAAAGAAAAAGAAAGAAAGAAAAGAAAGAAAGAAAGGAGGGAGGGATGGAGGAAAGGAGGGAGGGAGGGAAAAAGGGAGGAAGAGAATAAGACAAAAGTACAGACTAGAGAAGTGCCAATTGGAGTCTGGTCCCTAGCTGTGGTGGGACCTTGAACACACTCTATTTTCCGGGTTCTGCATCTGAACCACTTGTGTGCCTCTGTTCAGATGCAGCTCTCCTGACCCTATCCCAGACCTGCTATATTGGATTCTCTAGAAATAAAGCCATAAAGCCTAGAATCTGCATGATTAATTAGGCAAACCAGGTGATGGATCTTGTCCCCGTGAAATGAGCATTACTGCCTTCAAGAGAAAGCTATTGGGTGGATTCAGGTACCTTTATGGTACAGCTTTCTAACTCTAGAGACAAATAATTGTGTCCTTCTCCTTTAGAACACTTGGCCGTCATGTAACACTGAGGCTTAGGGCTTTTTTTCTACTCGTTATGGGTTACAACCGCCTTCAATCTCTTTTGAGCAAGGTGGGTTCTAAAAAAGGAATTTGGGGTTTTGTTATTCTCATATTTGAGTCTGAATGACCGCTTCTTACTAGCTGAAGACTTCATTCATCAAAAACAAAAAATAAGACTGAGCTTAAAGTTAGTCTGAAAGATGTGTTGCATATCTTCTCAACCCATGCTATTGTCCCTTAAAAAATGTCAAAAGACCATACTCCTGAATTACAGAGCTGGGAAGGGGTGGGTTTGAAAGTCTGTATAGAATCTATAATTGACCCTTGAACAACGTGGGTTTGAGCTGCACAGTGCACTTATGTGGATTTTTTTTTACAGTATTGTAAATTATTTTTCTCGCGATTTTCTTAATAGTATTTTCTTTCCTCCAGCTTACTTGATTGTAAGAATGCACTGTGTAAGACGTACGACATACCAAATATGTGTTAATCGGCTGTTTTTGTTATCAGTAAGGCTTCCTGTCAAAAACAGCCTATTAGTAGTCAAGTTTTGGGGGAGTCAAAAGTTCTATGTGAATTGTCGACTGTGCAGGGGGTCAGCAGTGCCCCTGACCCCCACCCCACTCCTCTCCCCTGCCTTGTTCAACAGTCAACCGCACATACCTTTAGAATACATCTTGCCTAATTAATGGTTGTGAAATACTGAAACAGTGTGGTATTTTTATTTCATATTATGAAAATCAAAAATACTTTTAGAGCAATTGAGTTTTCACTGACTGCTCTAAGAGTATTTCTTAAAGCTGGTGGGATAACCTTAACTCATGGTAGATTCGAAAGTCTTTATTTCTGGTTATATAAGCAAAGGTATAGCCAGGGTCCTGTGCTTTGATTTGAATTATTTAGATATGACTCATTTTTGTTTTCTTTCAATGACGAAGTGTGTATACCTCAGTACATCCTATTCTCTCTCCCCAAAACTTTATGCTCAAAAACACATCATGAAGTTATTGCTAGATATGCAGTTGGAGTGGCCAGAGTAAACTTCGCTGTTGCTTAAGGCACTTTCTGTTCTCTGTGTGGAAGGGGAGGGCGGGGCAGGTGGGGAACTGGGAGAAGAAGCTTCCCTTTACTTTTCCTGCCAAATTCAGGATGAAAAAAAAAGTGCCCCACCCTCTTTTCATCTCAAGGCACAGCAGGGCCTGGATTGGGAGGAGGTTTTGGCACCATTGAGAGTTTTAATAAGCGAGTTATTTTTGTAGATGTAGTTTTAGATTTCCTACCTTAAGGAAACTCAGGCTGACAAAAGTTAATTTCTTTCTTTTTTAAAATTATTTATTTATTTTAGAGAGAGCAGAGCGAGTGGGGGGGGTAGGGCAGAGGGAGAAGGAGGGGTCTCAAGCATGCTCTGTATTGGGTAGGAGGCCAACCTGGGGCTTGATCTCAGGACTCTGCGATCGTGACCTGAGCTGAAATCCAGAGTCAGCTACTACAGAGCCACCCAGGCACCCCCTAAATTAACTTTTTAAAAAGTTGTTCAGGTATGACTTGTCTTGCCAACAGTTTTGGATAAAAAATGACTGTAAGATGATAAACATCCAGGAAGTGGATTTGGTTGTGACACCATCCATTTTTTGGTGTTTGAGTGACTGTATTCATAGTTTCTTTACTGTATTGGGTGGGAGAGGGGAACAGGTTTTGCAAGACAGGGGAAAATAGGGCTGCCTGTACATTCTGTGGAAACCGGTAGGACTTGGGACTTCAAAAAAGTAAACAAAAGGGAACTAGAATTGAGCACGTGGAAGTCACATAAATGACCATCTCTTGCTCTATAATATTCTGAAATGCTAGAGGACGCAAAAGCCATCATTGGGGCTGTTAATTTCATGTGTCTTGCATTTCCCTACGTAATAGAGTCACATAAAATAATGGGTCTAGAGGACACCATGGTTGAAAGATCTGTCCACTCACACATACACATTCCCAGTCCAGCACTTTCCATGTGGGTTTCACCTTGTTGGCCCATCTCAAGCATCTTTGGCTTGAAGACTGTTCACTTTACCTCCATCAGAACTGATAACATCAGTTCCCTCCCGAATGATCACACTAGAGATAATTGTGCCATTAGGGAAATACAAGGAAAAGGGATTGTCCTGAGAACACTGGTATTAGTGTTCTAATACCTTTCTAATACGCACCCCTTTTCTTTTCTTTCTTCCTCCCTCTCTCTGTCTTTCTCCTGTTTTGTTTTTGGCCAGATAGTTCTTCAGGCAGACCTCCCTGTTTACTCCAGGGTGGACTGGAAATGTATTGCTCTGAGCCCTTTTCCTTTTGAGGGTTCCAGTTTCTTCCTTAGAACAATAGTACTTCTCCATTGTAGCCAGGCAGGTAGCTGAGTGGCTTCTTGCTGAGAAGCTGCCCGGGCTGGTGGGTAAGCAGCAGGCCCTTCCCAGGTGACCTTGGGAAGCGACAGCTTTGTAAATCCCATCTCATCAGGGCCCAAGAATTGAATCCTAAGCCTCGATTTGAACTGCTCTCTCTCGTGCTTTGCCTGAGTATTGCGCTGAGCTCTGGGCCCGGAAGAAATTATATTTATTTATGTCTGTCCCTCCTCAGAGGTGGAGATAGTGGAAATAAAGAACAAAGGTGTTATTCACACCTGGACTCTGAGTTAAACATGAGGAAGTGAACAAGTTCTGGCTGTGCGGTTTAAATTGGGCCGTAGAACATCTTGATTAGAAAGCCACCAGTTCTTTTCATTTCCACACTGGGGCTCCAGTTCAGGGGCAGAATGACAAGATGAGTGCAAGTGCCCTCCGCCCCTCTGCCTTCTCCCTTTCTGGGCGGGGGGCTTTTCTGGAGGGTCTGAGCCACTACATTCAGAGTGGATCCCATGACGCTGGGTTCAAATGCTAATACTGCTAACGTGCAGCACATTTTAGCTAAATTGCTTCGTCTTCGTTTTCTGGTTGTAAAACTGGAATAATTAACACACACTTTGTACGGCTGCCGCGATACCTGAGATAGTGCTTATAAAGGGCTCCGCACACTGTGTGCGGCATGGTAAGTACCGATGTTCTGAGGAATTACCTGGTAAATAATGGCTTCTGGTCTTACAGTTTCCCTTCACCCAGGGAGTTTGCTGGTGTTCCAGAGGACAGAAGGGGCTTGGGTAAGTCAGCATCCACAGCGGTCCTGTCTTTCGGTCTTTGATTTGATTTAAATATATACAGGAAGAGAATATGGTTTTGGCTAATGTAGGCATGAGGTGTGGACACATACTAAGAGGCCTAGTAAATTAAGGATGAAAACGTTAATTTGGGGCCCTCTGGGGTCGGTTAGGCGTCTGCCTTCAGCTCACGTTGTGATCCTGGTGTCCTGGGATCGAGCCCCCGCATCGGGCTCTCTGCTCAGCGGGGAGCCTACTTCTCCCTCTCCCAGCAACCCCGCTCGTGCTCTCTCTCTCTCTCTCTTGTTATGTCTCTCTCTCTCAAATAAATAAACTCGTAAAAAGAAAAAAAAAAAGAAAACATTAATTGGATTCTCAAACTAAAAATTTTCTGTGAAGTCCTGTCAGAACACAACCCAGACCCTTGGGTGGGGGGTCCTCCGTTCCCAGCCTGGCTGAGTTGTGGAATCTAATGTTGGACGGTTTGGGTTTTTTGGTTTGCTTTTTTATCAGCCGCAGAAAAACCTCCTGTATTAAGATCTAAGTTATATCTTATCATTATACTCGGGGCGAAATTTCCCCTAATATGTTGGTCTCTGAAAACCAGGAGTGTTTCTTCAGCTTAGCTCTGCTCCTAGTTAAGCCGTTTGTACTTAGCATGTGGTCAAGATCCTTAAGGCTTGAAGACTTTTGTAGAAAACAGCTTGTCAAGAGCACCCCTCTATCTTCCTTCTTCCACACCTAATCCCCCACCGTCAGGCCACAAGTTTGACTTTTTTTAAGTTCCGTGAAATTGTCCCCTCTTACTTCTTTTCGGCAAACCAGTCATAAATACCACACAGTTTGTGCGTCTGCGTACCATAGTCCTTTTTCTCTCCTACTCAGGTTGTCATCCCCTTTATAATTTTGTTTGTTCAATTTAAGTGCTTCTTCAAATTGTACTCTCTACGTAAATCAAGGTAAATGAGTCCGAGTCACTAACTTCAAATTAATTTGTGACCTCTGTTCCCAGACAATATTGGAATGGAATGCTAGTGCCCCACATACTTTGATATTGTGAATAATATTTAAGGACATTAGAAGGTCAAACATTATTTATTATTTCTGTGAGTTTGCTTGATGGCAATCATAGCTCTGTGGAAGTCAATCAAATCTCTTGATAATTCTGTTTAGGCGGTATATAATTAGGTGTTTAAAATTAGTTAAGTGTCTGTTTTGCTATGCATTTCACATTCTCTTTGGGAAGGCATGTTTACCAGATGACTTTGGGGACATCTTTTACTTCAGCTTGTTCTTTTCCCCTGAGCTGAGAATTTGAAAGTTAGGGAATTCTTTCTTACTTGTATTACCTGTTTGTCAGCAATTTACTGGAGTTGTTTTTGTTTAACACTGAGTGCCGGGAGGTGTAAGCACAAACATGTTTTTATAAAGAGAACAAAAAAGCAACCACAATAGTGCCTGCATTGTTGGGGATCTGCATTTTTACTGTGGGAGTCTTTAAGAAAAAATCCATCCACAAAGTCCTTTTCCTTTTTTCTTTTTTTCTGGCATCTCAGTGTCCTGAAAGCGCCATGGTCTTTCCTTTTGAGTGACCTAAACTTTGTAATCATTATGGCAGACTTGCCTTGGGTAAATTAAGAAAAAGATGGTGAGTGAATAATTACGGCAAGCTGTCATTTAAAAGAAAACAAATTTATTTGAAATCGAAGCGTAGACAGCATAGGATGAACTGTATAAGCGTCAGGATCATTTTGGAGTCCTACACAACGGGTTTCCCCTTGGCGTTCCATTTTGGATCCTTTGTTAAAGAATGACCTGACACAACACAAACATTTTTTTTTCCTGTTTGTTTTCTAATCCCCCCTCCCCCGCAATCCTGTTGCCCAGATTGTCCTCTCATGAAAACAGAACAATCTTATATTTAATTATACTGTGGTAAGGCTTTTTTTTTTTTTTTTTTTTTTTTTGCCTTGAAGAAGAGCACAGTGACCTGGATTCTGGTGATTGTCTACCATTTCCATATTAGTCATGGATGGCAGTTGACGGGTTTGGACTTGAAACCATGTATATATAGAGTTTGAGCTGTTATGTTTTGTTTATAGCTCGTAGCATAATCTGTGTGTTCCCTCTCTATATGTACATATGTACATACACACACACACACACACACACACACACATCTGGTTGAAACCTACACCTTGGATCAGAGCACTGAAGGTTTCATTGGTTAAGCACTTGAGGTGGGTCAACCTAGCTTGGGAGCTGGTCTTCCCAACAGTATTCTTTCCAGTTTGCTGGGTGAGAGTGAGGTTCTGGAAGGCAGGGACTGTGCCTTAATTTTGAATTAGTTGGTCTTCTAGTGATACTTGAGAGAATCATTAGCCATTGTTAATTTAATAAATTGTTGCTGGTGTCCAGTGGTCCTCAGTCACCTGTTACTGTTCTGTTGACTGCTCGGGTGTGAAATTGGGGTGGTTCACTGTGCAAGTGTGCCTGGCTCAGGGAATGAGTAGGGGCTGAAAGTCTGCCTTTGCTTCTCTTGTCAGGCCCTGGCCCCTGTCTGCATCAGCCTAGGAAAAGAAGATCCTTTACAGAATGTTTGCATATAGTCTCTTCTGCCTGCGAAACCTAGCAGGGTGACCTCCCCCAGGAGGGGAGCTCTCCCAGTTCACTCAGGTGCATGGGTTGGGACGGCTGAGGCATGGGAGGGGATGTGGTACGATACCACGATGCCATATTCAGGGCTTTTTAACAAATACTGATGAAAACGTAAGACCCTAAAATGATTCATTTGCTACTTGGAGTCCCATTTCTCCTTTGGGTGGAATTCCCTTCCTGCATTGATATCTCCCGCCGATGTTTATTCCTTGAGGCCCCTATAAGAGGTTGTTTGTGTTTAGAAGGTGACTGGCTGCATATTTCAGCAGGAGTCATTTGTATCTGTTGACCTAGTTTTTAAGAGCTCCCTGGCTGAGAGTGTGCACCTTGTAGGCTGAGGGAAGATTGGGGCCTGACCTCTGGATTCTAACTGTATGTGTGCACGTGTGGGACCTGGACGGGACCCCAGCAAGAAGGGGCTGGCCCTGAAGTTCTTCGATCATCACGCATCCCTGCCTGCCTAAATTTGGTCCCATTGTGTTGACTGACATTCTCTCCTTTTTTTAAAAAAACTAATAATTTCTTTGTATTACCCAATTTTTTAAAAAGGTAAATAATTTCCCATCAAAGAGACACTACATTTATTATTGCAAGGGACGATCACTTGCCATAAGTAGCAGGTGACAGTAAATATAAATACAGGGCGCTCAGTAAGATTATGGGAGGGGAGGACCAAAAGGAGGGGAGATGATAGGGTCTTTCTCATCCCCCCTCCATTTCACAGCCTTGTCCATGGTGTGAGACTTTGTCCATGGTCTCTGCCAGGGCTCTCGTAAATGGGTGCGTATGAGAATCATCCGAGAACTTTAAAATAATATGGCTTCCTAGAGCCACACATCCGGTTGATTTAGAATGAGGATCTGTTTTTTTTTTTTTTTTTTTTTTTAAGTTCCCTCAGTGATTGAACAGTTTGTTTTTATCTGACATTAGCGAAAATTAGGGCTTTTCTTAAAATAGGTTGCCATTGTTTTGTAGCGGCCCGTGTTCTCTGTTGCTCTTTCTAGCCATGGAAGAATAGGCATTTCATTCAACATTGATGTTTCCTTTTATTCCTAAAGCTAATTTTTTTTTCCGCCCCAGTTTTGGCGAAATTATGTATCACTTGTGATAATTCATTTTAAAAATTCCTGAGCTGTGTGGCGCACTTTCATGAAAATTCATTTAGATAAAATTAGATATTATTGTTTAATGAGGTGGCATTTCAATTTAGACCTTGCATCAGGCATATACCAAGAGTTTTTTATGGAAGAGTTAGGTTCATTTGAGTAATAAAGGCTGAATCATGGGGGCTTTAATTCTTAATCGCTGTGAGGATTGTTATCCGTGGGATGTGAGCTGTCTTAGTGGTATTCAATCAAGTGTCCACTTAGCCATGACTGGAAGTAATTGCTCCCAAGTGGGCCGCACGGTGACCTGTTAATACTCGCTTTGACCCTGTGACCTTGTCTGCCCCATTGTTTAGGATTTTATAGCAGGCGAGTCTGCATTTCTGTGGGGTCAAGTAGATATCTTGAGGTCAAACATTTTCTGATTACCGCCTCGTCCACACTGTAAGTCGGCCAGGAGCTGTTGCATTGCTAATAGTCATTGCTTTGTAGTGGAACACGAACAGTTTGAAAATTGTCTTCCCAGCCTGCATGTAAACAGTTTAATATTTTACGGAAAGAAGTTCATCTTGTAAATTAGGTATGAATAATACATTTGTAATTACTCCTTGTGTCTTTAAACACTTGTGTCTTAATTGGCTTGCTTTTTTTTTTTTTTTTTTTAAATGTATTTGCATTTGCCAGCAAGTTAAAATTAACTCCCGTGGAAACCCAGCAAAGTCAGGACAGAGCATGCCAGGCTTCCGGTCCTGCTGAGACCTACAGCTAGATGTGTCTTTTAATGCACCTGGGAGCTGCACTCATTCTCTCTTTTCAATGTTTGTTTCTGGTTGGACACTGAGTTGCGATTGTTTCCAGTCTTCATTTTTTTACCTTTTGTTATTTCACGTCACAGTGTTGCTGTTGGTGGATCGGTAACTTAATAGTTTTTCCCCCAGGAGTTACATGGACTCCTGCCTCCCCATCTTCAAGGAGTTAAGTAACCCAGGGTGGCTGAAGCTTCCTGGGTGCGCGGTGCGGCTGTGTTCTCTCCCGACTTAGCGGAGTCATTGAATGAGGTTGTGAAGGGAGGAGATTGGCTGGAAAGATAATCTGGTCCAGTTTGGAGTCACAATGCTGTCATGTCTGAGTATCTGTAGTCGCCATCAGACTGTATCCATGCCTTGTCCCTTTATCTCACTCTAGAACCAGTCATGCCATCGATTTTCCAGAAGTGCTTATGTGGGAAGGTACAGCTGGACAAAACAAAACCAAAGGAAGATACACAGTTAGAAAAGTTGACAAATAGTGAATTTCGAAAGGCACCTAAAGTCAGTCTGGGTGTCACCCCCAAAGAAAGTACTGTTAGGAAGAAAAATACAGTGACCCTTCTTACTGTTTGGAATATTACTCAAAATAATATATTGACATCTTGGCTGCTTGTAATTAACCTAAGGTTAAAATATGTAGAGTTTGGCTTAAGAGAGAAACCTATAATGGGTAAAAGTTAAGGGCTCTCATTTATCTTATAGATGGATAAGTTGTTTCTCTTGAGTTCCAGTTATCTGTGCTATTATTGTGTTTGAACTTTAGTTTTGGGGCTTTTTTTTTTTTTTTTTTTTTTAAATTAAGGGTAGTATCCTTCAACACCAGACAAATAGGATGGATCATTTGTCACAAAACTTGTACCCTCCTATTATTATTAATTATTATTATTTTTAGCAGGGTTCAAACTCATGACCCTGAGATCAAGACCTGAGCTGAGATCAAGAGTCGCCACTTAGGGGCGCCTGGGTGGCACAGCGGTTAAGCGCCTGCCTTCGGCTCAGGGCGTGATCCCGGCGTTATGGGATCGAGCCCCACATCAGGCTCTTCAGCTATGAGCCTGCTTCTTCCTCTCCCGCTCCCCCTGCTTGTGTTCCCTCTCTCTCTGGCTGTCTCTATCTCTGTCAAATAAATAAAATCTTTAAAAAAAAAAAAAAAGAGTTGCCACTTAATTAGCTGAGCCACCCATACGCCCCCAAATTTGTGCCTTCCTTGGCATACTAGGAAAAAATTCATTTTGCTACTGTGGAAAGGGTTCGTGAAGTCCTAATGGTAGTGTACGTGCAGATACCTGCGTAATTGTACAGAGAGTCGGTTCCCACACTGTGTGCCGAGGTTCCTGGGCTGCAGACTCAGAGAGGCTACTGGAGGGAGATACAGTGGTATGTGGCATCTGTTGGACACTGTGCAAACTACTAGGTTGTTCAAAGTTTTATTGGTAGATTGTGTTATATTCCTATTGATAGTGTCCTATTTACAGAGCTGGTTTTGAGCAATTGCCATGATGAAAAGCACACGTTCCATTTGAAAAATCAACCTGGAACAGAAAGTGAGGGTGGCGGCAACCAATCTGATTTCAGGTTTTTTGAGCTGTGTCGTACGTAGCAGGCTCCTATGTCCTATTAGTAAGGCTTGTGGTAAGAATGAAATAAAAGCATTTTTCCTTTACATTTATTTTTTCCCCCCAAATAACTACTGCGTTGTTTTGGGCTGATAAAAGTTGTTTGGAGCTAACTTCTTAATAGATAAAATTGTTGGGTGTTTCTTTGGCTTGGGGAGGGTTGGGGTGAGTGGGGGAGGGGTGCCATGAAAAAAACTGCTATAAACTGAAAGAGTTTGTAAACTTCTGGCATATTTGCAAGAAACATATCTGTATTAAAGAAGAAAAGGTGGTCATGGTAGGCAATTTAGAAAACGTGAATAAGCTAAATGGAGAAAATAGGTACTGCCCTCGATGCTGCTCCCAGAGATACACACTTGTAATGTCTTGGTGAAATAAAATTGTTTTGGCTTGCAGATAGCAGAAACCAGAATGAACTAGTTTAAGAAAAAAAAAAAAACACCAAACATTTGTTTTAAGAATAAAGGGGTGTCCCGTGGAACCCGAATGTAGAAAGAATGACAACCAACATCTAGAACATTTGTCCCCTTTAATTCCTCTGGTCTTTTTCCTTTCTGCAAATGTTATATTTTTAAATGAAACTTGATTTTGGTGGGAAATAGCATCTAGTTTGGAATATTCTCATTAGTTCCTCTCTTACATCTACTCCATTTGTAGTCCCCAAACTTGAGCTTTTCTTGGTCTCTCTTTCAGCTGTGCCTTGCCATAGTAGATATACCCATGGTCCATATTCTCTGTCCCCTTTACCGTCAGCTGGCTCTAGTCTCCATCAGTCAAGGCAGAGGATGAAGGATGCTGGTCGTCCTCCTTGGTACACCTCTTCTTTCCCTGGAAGAGACAGGGAAAAGGGGGGACATGGTCAGCAATGGAATCATGCCACTGAGGACAACATGGCTTGATTGGTGTGGCATGGCACCCATTCTGAACTCACTGCCTCCATTTTAACCTCTCCCCATTACCTCCCTCCTTCCTTCCCAGCCTCCTCCTCTTCCACAACAGAAATTTATTGTCTTACGGTCCTGGAGGCCAAATGTCCTGGAGGCCAGAAATCCTGGATCAAGGTGTTGGCAGGGTTATTAGTTCCTTCTGAGGCTGTGAGGGAGAATCTGTTTGATGTCTCCTCTTGTAGTTTCTGGTGGTTAGCTGGTAGCCATTGGCATTCCTTGGCTTATAGAAGCATCTCCCTGATCGTTTCCTTCATCTTCTCATGGTGTTTTCCCTGTGTGCATGCCTGTTTATAAGAACACCAGTCCTATTGGAGTAGGGGCCCGCCCTCCTCCAGTATGACCTCACCTTTACTAATTATATCTGCAAAGACCCTATTTCCAAGTCAGGTTCCATTTTGACCCACCTTCTCTTTCAACTTTCAGCTCATGTAGTTGAATTTAAGAAAGTTAAACGTGCAAATGCTATGACTCCTCAGAATAGTATGCAGCAGAATGCAAAACCCATGCAGATTTGAAAGGAACACCATGGGGAAGAGATAGGCCAGAATCTCTCTTCGCCTACTGTAGGCCCGTTGCACCTTTTGACCACCACATCTTCCCTTTGTGCAAATGTGAGACACTGATGTATACGGTAGATGGGCGCAAGTCACACGTCCTGTCCTATGTCTTTCTTCCCATATGACATCATTGCATGGTGTTTTGATGAATATGTGTCGGTCCATGGGATCATTGACAGGGGATGGCATTGGCCCCGAAAGATCCTGGGTTATGGCAGCAGTCTTAAAGCTGCTGAGTGCCCCCTGCTATGTTTGAGGTATTTCATATAAATTGCATTGTACCTTCGTTTCCAGTCTGGGCAGTGCATGGTGCCTTTTCCATGTTGGGGACGAGGACACCAAGGATCAGAAAAGTCCATTCTCTTGCTCAGGGTCACAGAGCTAATTCAGGATGGAAATGCAAGCCGTTCTGAATCCAGAGCCTGTTTTCTTTCTGTCTCTCTGTCTCTGACTTATTAAGTACCCCAATTTCCTAGCCTCTCTTGGAAAACATCATCGCAGGAAAAGCAGTCTGGTGGTATTTCCTGTCTTTTGGGTCTGTCTGTCTCTCTTTAAACAGAGTGGAGTTTACCCTGAGAAATATGAATATTATGAAAGAAGAAGTTTCTCTAGATTGGATGTGCCAACATGGACAGACGAGCCTGGGGGACCCTTGCCTCTGTCATTGGACAGCTGCCTGCGGGGAGCTCGGTGTTTCTGCTGCCAGTGTCTCTGGGAATTCTTGCCAGGCCCAAGGGTTTGCTTGCAATTGCTGGTGCGTGGTGTTTGGGATGTTTGTGGGTGGCTGTTTTTTATTTTGGTTTCGTTATCTGCCCTTTGTAGTAGTAACTCTGGCATCATTTCTTGCTGCTCAGATGTTCTGTGGCTTTCAAGCAAAGAGACTTGAAAATGTACCAAGTCAGAGGGCTTTATAAAAAGTGGTATCTTGGAGCCAAGGCCGAGCTTTTTGGGACCGTCGGTGACATGTTACAATGTCCCATGGGTCTTTGTGTGTGCCGTCGCCTCTGCCTAGAAGGGGGGTTACAAACGTGGGAGTTGACAGGAGCAAGCAGGCAACTGAAATGCATCAGTTGGGATGCTCAGCCTTCACCCCGTTGTTGCCACGGGAGAAATGCTAGTTGGATGTGGCCAGGTCTCTCCTTGTATTTTCCAAAGAAACAAAACTTAAATAAAAAAAAAAATGTTTAGTCTTAATTATTAAATATTGAAAACTAAATAAAAATGAAGTCCGTCAAGTCTGTGCAAAGCAAAACACATTTTTGGACCACGCTGGGCTCCCAGGTCATGGTTCTGCAGTTTTAGGCCTATAACAGAACCCCAGGCCCCCAACCACCTTCTTTCCATTTCAGACTACAGTTTCAGGGAAGTACCCTGTCTGTCCCCTTCAGTGTAAATTAGGAGTATTCCTCTGCTGCTGTCCCTCCACAGTCCCCACCTAGCATTTATTTTCCTGCATTTGAAGGGTCCTCGTACTTCCCTCTGTCATCCCCTGGACTGTGGCTTCTTCCCCCTTATGTCTATCCTGTTGGCATGCAGTGGATACACCCTGAGTGATTGCCGAGGGGGGACCTTGGTGCAAGTTGGGGTAGGGGTGGGGGTGGGAGATGGTCCTCAGTTCTCACCTGGTGTGTTTTCCTTCCTCTTCTCATTTGCATGCATTCTGCTTGGTGTAGGTGGTAGAGTCAGGTCATCTCTGCTCTCAGATGGCAACTGTCATGGTTGATTATGCCTTGTGACTTTACCTGAGTTGCTTTAGAGAGAAAAATCATAAATGTCATAGAAATTTCAATTGACTTGTCAGTGCCAACCTGTTTTGGTTCCTAGAGGCTAAGTGGAGACACAAGACCGACAGGTTTCTGATACACACTGTTCTCAGCGTTTTGGGGATGCCTGACTTACTCATTCCTTTCTAGAACATTTTAGATTTGAAGCCATTTTCTTGAGGGCAGTCACACACTGACATTTTTAGGCCAACTGGAATAGCATTTTGTTGGCTGTTCTGGGAAATGTGGGGGAAAGGCCCCCTTCTATCCTTGTAAAGATGTCCTCAAATCTAACCCGAGTGACAGACGGGGACTATTTCTAATGAGCCGCCAAGAGGTTTGCATCTGATATAATCCTGCAAGGATTCCTGTGGAGTTACATAAGATGGGCTTTCCCTCCTATTTGGAATGAGAACATTTAAAGGGGTCAGCCAGTTTCATGCTGGGAAGTCACTCTGCACATATGCTAAGAAAATGGATATATGTTTTTGAAAAATGTGAGCTCTTTTCCATCATTGAAAAGGAATGTAAAATGATCTATTTTTCAAAAAGGTGTAGAAATTGATGAGGCAAACAGAAGTCTATGAGTGGTTCATTTATGGGTTAGCAGAGAACATGTTCTGTGTTTCAGACACTCGTAATAAGATGAAGAAATGTCCCAAGATAATTGCAGGGATGTATGAAGTTAATAGGGAATGGTCTGTGGGGGTGCATGCACGTGTGTTTTCTCTCCTGCTCTCTTCCTGGCTGTCTTTGTGTGTGTGTGTGTGTGTGTGTGTGTGTGTGTGTGTGTGTGTGTGTGATTTTGTTTTTTGTTTTTGTTTTTGCTTTTCTGTACTTGTTAGTAGATGTTTATCGCATTTTAATGTTAAATCGAAAGATGGTGTGGTCACCTACCTGGCTCTTTGTTGGAAAGACATACCCAGGAATGTTTGGACATGTGTTTGTTGCATTTAACACAGGCTCCTTTGAGAAAGATATTGTCTTCGGCAGGGCCTGGCCACTGCATTTAGGAGAAAGTATTTCGGCCGCTGGAGAGAACAAAGCATTTGCTGCTGTCCTGGTGGAGCTGGTCAGCATCTTCCAGAGATTCAGTCTCAGATGCACATTTCATCATGCAGAACGCCATGCCGTAGTACCGTTCTTGGTTTTACCGGTTGGGCAAGAATTGGGCTTTTGACTCATTTCTTTGAGGCATCTCAAAGATTATGTCTTTAATATTTTAAGCCAAAGAGTCGAATTAAATTTACCCAAATTCAGTAAGTATAAGGATCTGTTGCATGAAACCAGAGAAACCGTGGGAATGTGTGGATGGATAACCCAGGACGGAGGAGTGAATGAGGAGAGACGGGGTCCTGTGAAAAGGCCCATGACTTTTCAAGAGGATTCAAACTTCAGTTATCAGAAAGTTAGGAGGCTCTGGGCCTCGGTGTCAGACATAGGAGGAGATTTATAGTGGTAGGGGCACTTGATCTGCCTAGAGAGAGTACGACCCGGAATATGACATCTAAGCTACAAGGCTTTTCTGTGATGCTGTTCTATAGACGGTCTCTTCAAGAGCGACTTCTTTTTTTTTTAAGATTTTTTATTTATTTATTTGACAGAGATAGAGACAGCCAGCGAGAGAGGGAACACAAGCAGGGGGAGTGGGAGAGGAAGAAGCAGGCTCATAGCAGAGCAGCCTGATGTGGGGCTCGATCCCATAACGCCGGGATCACGCCCTGAGCCGAAGGCAGACGCTTAACCGCTGTGCCACCCAGGCGCCCCTCAAGAGCGACTTCTACCTCTCTTTGTCTCCCCAGCCTCTGCACAGCTCACACATCTCTCTTCCCTCACTCTTTTATCCCCAGTTCTATGGCTATTTTCATATGCACAGCCACTCTATCAGCTCTTTCTCCTTGTTGTTTCCCCCATGCTTGCATAACGCCCGGCATTTAATAGGAGCTCAATAAATGGTATCATTCACTGTCAGGTCACAGAGGGAAGGAGGGGGTATTAGCTAAGGTCATGGCAGCGGCTGTAACAAGTATACCCACACATAGTTAATGATTCAAGCTCAACAGATGTTTTTCTACTGATTGCCAGGGCCTCTCTTCCAAGCGTTGACTCAGGCGCCCTCTCTCCTTCCAACCTAAGGACTCTGTGCTCTTCTGCCTTGGGCTTAAAATTTTGGAAGTTTGAAAAAAGAGCAGGAGGACCGCAGAGGTGAAATTTTTACAGGCCAGCCCTGAGCGTAATGCATATCACTTCCGTAGATACTCCACTTAGGAGAAAAATATTTGGTAAAGTAAAGAGAGAGAAAAGAGCCCAGGCGTCATTTATGACTTTATGTTCTCTTGTGGGACTAGATTTTAATTGCCAGGAGGGCAGGGATAGTGTTTTCTACATATTCTTATCTTTTATGACTTTTCTAAGCAAGTGACAAGAGTGGGAAGGTTCTTGGTTGACTGACCTTGAGCTTGAGTTTTCCCAACTGTGGAAGAATTCTGTTTGCCTAACAAGGGAGAAATTTGGAGTTAGGGAATCTTACTGCTACCCCTGAACTGATGAGATCATCGGGTCCAGCCGGCTGTATTAAGTTTCTTAGAGTCCTTAGAGAGATGCATGTACTTAGATAAAATGGAAAACAACAACAACAACAACAATAAACAAACCAAAAAAACACCAAAAACCAAAACCAAAAAAACCCAAAACCCAGAAAGGTAAAACCACTGTAAATTCTCTAGCAAGATTCTCTCTGATTTCCCCAAGTAGGTCTCTGTTAGGAGAATAAGTTGGGAGTTTTTTTCCGGGGAGGGTTCATGATTCTACTCTGACTGTACCATTTCTTAAAAAGCTAGCTACTCAGTGGATTTGAAATTTTGAGGTACCATTCGGTGCATCTAGTGGATTTCCAGGGGAGAGCCAGTACTGTCCTTTATGTACCAGAGGACAACCATGTGGGTAAGATGAAACCGTCGTTCCGTGCAAGTAACAGCAACTCCAAACACTACCCAGTAACTTCTTTTTATCTTTGCGGTAATCCACTGAGGTGGTTTTCCCATTTTACAGTTGAGGAAACTGAGGCCTACAGAGGTTAAGTAGTTTGTTCAAGATAATGTGGCTGACTAAGTGGAGGAGCTGGAATTTGAACCAGGCAGCCTGGGGCAAGTACTCCGTGAGAGAGAATGCCTTGTCTTCTCTCTGATACAAGCAACATTAGACTTGAGGGAAAGGCGAAGCGATACCATCAACTTGCATGGAACGCCGGCCATTGTCTGGGAATGATTGGACGAAAAATCTCCATTTGATTGGGCAAGTTGTTCCAGTGGCAGTAAAATAAACACCATTTCCCTGACAATTATTATAATGGACATTTCCCTGACAGTTAATAAAGTGGGATAGATACTACTTGATAATATAATCCCTGCTGCCAGTTGGGCTGCTAAACCCAAGAAACCCCTGGGCAGTGGTAGACAAATACGTTCTCGCATTGTTACTTATTTAACTCATGTCACACGTGACTAGACAGCGCTTTCATCATTGAAAGTGTTTGGTTATTGCCCTCTCTTTGACGCCCTGAGTCTCTGTGGGCTTGGACTTGCAGATGTGTTGTGATTGTCGTCTGTATTTTGCAGTGCCGTGTCTAATTGTGTGTGTGTGTGTGTGAGAGAGAGAGAGAGAGAGAGAGTGTAGTTTGCTATACCACTTTCAGGGTAAGTTAATATTTTTAGCCAAAGTAAAACATAGTATTTTAATTCTCCTTTCTGACTACTTAAAGCTCTGTATTAAAAAATGGGTTATTTTCCCAGCACTAACTAGCATTGCTGACCTCATTTCCAAATTGGGATGCCATGTTTTTCTCATGCCAATAATGCAGCTATTTGAAATCCACAGAGGGTGAAACAGAAAGCACACAGTCGGCTCTGACCAGTGAGCCGCACTTGGCCCTGGGTAGGCACTTCGCAAATGCTTGTGAAGACACTAAAAGAATGCATGAACGGATAAATGCATCTTATTCTGTTAATTTCTTTCATTTTTCTAGATAATAACCAAGGTACTAATATATTTCAGGAGGGGCACCTGGGTGGCTCAGGACAGTGAAGCATCCGACTCGTGGTTTCGACTGAGGTCCTGATCTCAGGGTGGTGAAATCGAGCCCCACATTGGGCTCCATGCTGAGCGTGGAGCCTGCCTAAGATTTCTCTCTCTTCCTCTCCCTCTGCCCCCACCCTGCTTACGCATGCGCTCAATCGCTCTCTCTCAAAATATATATGTATATATATTTCTCAGGAGTGAGATTAAGATGCAAAGTATGAGAAACTATGGACTCTGAGAAACAAACTGAGGGCCTCAGAGGGGAGGGGGGTGGGGGAATGGGATAGGCTGGTGATGGGTGGTGGGGAGGGCACGTATTGCATGGTGCACTGGGTGTTATACGCAACTAATGAACCATCGAACTTTACATAAAAAACCAGGGTTGTACTGTATGGTGACTAACATAATATAATTAAAAAAATATTTTAAAAAAAAGCCCTTATAAATATAAGCATAAGTAAAGACTGAGAAACTATCAGAGGGGACTTAAGAGACAAAATACTTAAATGGAATGTGATATCTTAGAGTGGATCCTGTGACATAAAAAGGATAAGGAAAAACTGGTAAAATCTAAATAAAACTTGGAATTTAGTTAACAATAATATACCAGTTCGGTTTCTCCCTTTTGAAAGTGTACAGGGCAATAAAATATGATAATATTTGGGGAAACCAAGACTGGAAGAGGAGAATATGAGAACTCTCTTTACTATCTTTAAAACTTTTCTGTAAAACTAATATTATCCTAAAATAAACATTTTATTTAAAAGAAAAAAAAAGATGCAAAGTATGAGCTCCTTTTGATTTTG
Source organism: Ursus arctos (assembly GCF_023065955.2). Lineage (NCBI taxonomy): Eukaryota > Metazoa > Chordata > Mammalia > Carnivora > Ursidae > Ursus > Ursus arctos. Next base: position 51,789,817 of record NW_026622808.1, on the reverse strand, counting down.
ATGTAATTTCTAACTTGCACACAAGTTGCAAGAACTATACAAGGAATTTCCATACACCCTTGGCTAGATTCACTAACTAGTGAATCTAAACTTGGTTCCATTTGTTGATTCTTCTCTTCCTACCTCTCTCGTTTTCTTCCTCTCAAATGGATTCTCTCTCCATCTCACACACACACACACACACACACACACACACACACACACAATTTGTATGCTTGTACCTCCTTTTCCCAAATCGTGTGTGAGCAAGTTTGAAACCTCACACACCTTTAGCGTGACGTACTTCAGTGAGTGTTGATTCCTACGGGGCTGTTCCCTTAGGCGACCACGGAACACCTGTCAAATCAGGGGGGTGGACGTTGATACAAGACTGCCCTCTCCTTTTGTGAGTGTGGCATTCAGGTCTTCTACAGTCGTTGTTTTACCTGTTCCAAGATCTCCATTGCGCTTAGTCGTCCTGTCTGTGTTATGCGTTTGTATTGAATGAACACGTGACTAAACAACATCTCTGATGGCATTTCCAGTGAACTACACTGGCCATCCTTCCAGTCCTTTCTCCTGGCGGCGGCAGACAAAATAGTCACTAAGCATGGGAGACGCGGGGTATCCTGACTCCTTGTTCCTTCCTTGAAAAGACGAGCACTGTTTTTAGTGGTGGTGGTGGTTGTGGTGGTTTTTCTGGCAATTTTCCTTAGTAATCAGTCCCGGGGTCTCACTGCCCTAGCAGCAGAAATACTTGCCTGACGTTAAGTGAGCAGAGGGGAGCGAGGTGGCACTTAGCGGAAGCGCCGTTGGTGTTCCGTGTTTCATGCGGAGTGACTTGTTTCTCTCTGCTGTGGCCTCCCAGTGCAGAAGTCGCATTTTCTGCTGCACTCCTCTCCTTCCTCCTCCCTACACTTCTTTAATTTCACAATGGGAATTTGCAGTGATGTTAGATTGGCTCTGGCAACGGCATTTTGATGACCCCTGTCTCGGATCATTATAGTAACCAATAAAAGCTTGAAAGTGACTGTCACTCTGCGAGCATGATTCCAATGACTTGTGGCGAGCTCAGCTGTATAAATACGCAGGGTTTGGTTTTGGTTTTTTTTCTGTGTAAATTTTGATCAAAGGGAAATGCGTATACCATTTAGTTGAATGTTTCTTTTGATTTTAATCACGTCTGAGTGTAAAACAATAAGCAGAAATAAAATGGCGTTGGAAATGGGAGCTTAAGCTTTGGAAAGACTGGGCGTGTTGGTCTGCATGGAAGCTTTCCAGACCCTGGTGAGATGCGGAAGGTCAGGGATAGGTGGCAGGGGCACGAAGGTCGTGGTCGTGTCTTCAACCAAAAGGCAGGATCCCAGGCCTGATGTTACAAGAGGGTCTAGAGTCTCCAGCTTTTACCAAGCGGGATGATGCTTTGTTCTCAGATTCACAAACTGAACTTTTTGAGTTAAAAGAAAACTTCAGTGTATTTAGCATGGTTATCTTTATGCTGTTGAATTAAAATTTTGACTTCTAGAAAAAAATAGTAATTTTTACATTTTCTTTTGAAGTCGCCTGCTGTGGATCTAATTAATTTTTATTCAATTACAGTTTTGCATGGTTGAACTGTGTTTTTCTCGTCTTAGGGCTGGGCATCTTGTTGGCGAGTGGAATGGGGTAGCCCCCTCGTGGGAGCAGAGTGAGTGAAGTGAATTCAGGGGCTGTGTCTGTGCCCCAGGTGCGAGAGTGGAGCCCCTCGCCTGGGTGCCCTCCATGTGCAGGGCTTAGGGCCGTGGTCTCTCTGCCATGTCTTTGGTGAGTGTAGACATGTTTGTTTTTCTTTCTTGCATCTGGGAGGCAGAGACAACACACCCTGACCTTCAGGGAAGACTGTCTGCTTGGAGTATCTCCTCTGAAGTCCTTCCCCATCCAGTTGTTCATTCAGCAGATACTTAGTAAGTGCCTGTTTTGTGCCTGCCACTGTTCTAGGGATGCGGAATACATCAGTGGACGAAACAAATGCTCACCCCTTCGGGTGCTCGTATTCTGGAGAGAGACAGAGGATGGAGACAGAGAGACGTTAGAAGTACATCATGGAGCATGTTAGAAAGTGCATGCGGGGGAATAAGAAGCAGGGGTTCACAATAGGAGTGTGTTGTGTTGTACTTTTAAATTGTGTGGCCAGGTAGGTGGCTTTGAAGATGCTATTTGAGCAAAGACTTGAAAGGACATAAGGGAGTTAGTCCTGTAGAATATTGCAGGCAGAGGGAACCTTTGATGCAAAGGCCCTTTGGTGTACAGGGTATGCCCTGCAGGACTGGGGGACAGTCAGGAGGCTGATATGACTGGGGGAGTGAACCGGGAGGAGTCACCTGGGGGGCGGTGACTCTCGAGAGCTAACTGGGTCCTCCCTAGTAGCTCAGTGTGCTGGTGGTACTGGAGGTATTGACCCCCGACCAGATAGTAACAAGATCCTTGCTGCCGTGTTGAGAGTAGACTGTGGGTGGGGGTGAGGGTAAAGAGAGAAACAGGGAGAACTGTGAGGAAGGTTGTATAATCCAGGAGAGAGGCGCTGGTGGCCATGGCCAGGAAGTTGGTAGCAAAGGTAGGGAGCAGTGTTTGGATTTTAGATCTATTTTGAAGGCGGGTTCCACGGGCTTTCCTAACGGAATCGGTGCAGGATTTGAAAGATAGGAGACGAAACTGACTTAGAGATCATTGGCCTGAGCAAGGTTAGAAGGGTCATAGTTGCCATCAGTTGTGATGGGGAAGGATCAGTATGTGTATGAAGGCTCTTTCCAGAAAGACTGAGTTCTAGATGTGTGGCCTCTGGGGTATCCAGACATCCCAGAGGATGTGTCATAGAGACAGATAGGTAACCAAGACAGGAATTGAGGGAGAAAAATGTAAGTTGGGCTGGGAGCCTGGGGAAGCTGGGAATGCCTGGTAACTTCTGCGCACGCGGATTGTTTTCATGCCACCCTAAAACTCACCTACTGGTTCCTCAGGGATCCTCCTTTGCCCTGCTAATCCCGTGTGGTCCCTGTCACGGAGATGCTCAGTTTAGCTCTTGAAGGTGACGTTTTCTGGGGTTAGGGGTTAGCTCTTGAGCTTTTTAGGGCTGGGGGGCTGGTTGCACACACTTGGAGGAAGCCGTCAGAGTCCGAGAAAGCCTGAGATGAACGCAGACTTGGAGATTGTCTCTCTCACCCCTCACTGTGGGAGGAGATGAGGGTACCCGGATGTGGGGCAGAGTGGAAACTGGAATGCGACTTGGCTGACTCCCCGTCCCGTTCTCTTTCTGCTCTACTGAGCAGGGAGCAGCTCCTGTTTGAAGAGGCGTTCAGAAAATGGGTAATGTGGTGCTTTTGCCTGCTTCATCCATTTACCCATCTTTTATCACCCAGGAAAAGCTGGATTGCATTTTGGAAAGAAGACTGCTATTGCTTCTCTGTCTTAAATATGTGCTCCTTGAGTGTTTATCAACAGGGGCAAAGGAGACTCTCCACGAACACTGTATGAGGCTTTTGGTAACAAAGTAAACACCGAGGTAATAGTTGGGGGAGTTAAGGATTCATTTTCTGGTGGGGATTTCTTCCTCTCTGGGCCTCTGGTAGAGGCAGGATGTAGCTCTTTTGGCTTTCTGCTTTGCTTGTAGGGTGTGTCTTCTCTTGGTTCTTTTCTTGAGAGCGGGCCTAGACTGTGCTGTCCATCCTGAGCCAAGATAAGAGGCCACTTAGGGGCCAGGTATGTGAGTCTACCTTTAGCCAGGACCTATATCCTGTCTCTAAGGCACCACTGGGAGGCAATATAGCACAGTCTGAACTAGATTCAAATCCTGCTTCTTTACTTAATTAGTATGTGACCTTGAGCATATTACTGAACATCTCTGAGCCACAGTTGCCTTACTCGTAAAAGATACGTTCCTGCGTTGGAGATTTGTTGTGAGAAGCCAAATGAGAAAAATGTGTGTCAAGGGCCAGACACTGCACTTGGCACATAGTAAGTGTTGAATTAATGAAGCTATTATTATCACCATCATGGCTGGCATTTCCTCCGAGTCCTACCTGCGGCTTAGGCCAGTTTCGTTCAGATTAATTTAGATTCCAAAAAAGATGTGCTAATTGGATTATTACATTTTCATGCGTTTATATTTATATATACACGCAGAGCTTTGAAATCTACACATGTATATATTTATCCATTCAAGTCTCTCTTTTAAAAATCTGTAAGAATTATATTTTTGAGTCATTGAACCATGATGAAATTGTTTTTCAAAAAAAGCTTTGCTCTAAGTGATCATTATGTAGGCCATCAAGATGGAGAATATTGTACAAATGGAAGTTATAAGAAACAACCAGAAAGAAGCCTGATGTTAATGCAGGGCCACTAGTAGTACATATTTTTATAATCTGGGGATTTAAAAACATTGGCACTCGCCTGCATTGTTTAGGGCTGGACGGCACAGACAAGGCTGTTTTGGGGTTGGGGTAAATATTTTTTTGATTAGTGCTACAACTTGTAGACTTGTAATCACGAGTGACTTATCAGCAGCTTTTCAAAATCTGACATTCCACACGGAATGCCCCAGTGAAGGAAAGTTAGCACTCTGTGAATGCTTTTACAGTTGAATTCCACACACATGAATTATGACAAGTGAGGCGACTACTCTGTGGTTTGTTGTGTCTGGTCTGGTTCCTACTTTTAAAGTTGCAGTGGCGTTTGGTCATTTGAAGCTTATTTTCACAGTCTGGCCAAGCCAGCAGGGTCCCGGGGCTCTGTAGGAGACATAAACCGCCAGCCTTTAAGTTAGAATGCTCAGTAGATAAGCATTTCAAGACTGTATTGCATCATACAAAGGGACTTATGGGCTTATTTAATGTACACTATTTGACTTAATTTAGATATTTAATGGAAAGAAAAGCCTTTTATTATCACCGGAGGAAAGAACTGCCAAACATTGTGAGGCTCAGTTGAAATATTATAACGGATGAACAGGGTGCAAATATATTTCACGGCCTTACATAATGGGGTGTTTAATAATAGTTGTTTCTTTAAATTTAGCGCATGTACCTTAGATATTTGCACTCTGTAAATTGTATGCTGTGGTTCAAGAAACTCCCATTTTTGTGTGTGTGTTTTAAAAATTTGTTTTAATGAAGTATGTACTGATTTTTAAAAAATGAATTTCAACTGTGATTTATGTTTATTTCATGAGGCCAGATTGGGGAGTCCATGCCAGGAGTGAACAGTTTCCATCCTGTCTTTCGAGAAGCATAAGTGTGAGCAGTAGCTGGGTCTGCTGAACTGATGGGCCACAGCGCTCTGTGGAGCGGTTCGCTCGGCAGGCACTGGCCTGCTGTGTAGATCTGGCCGCCCCGAGGAGTAGGGTGGTGACCTATAACCCTGCGGAGAAGGCACGCAGGGGTGTCTGGGAGGGCACTCTGCCACATTGCTGCACCTGTATGCCTGTGTCTTCCACAGGAATTGTACCCACTCAGATCGCCGAGGCATGAGGTCAGCTGAGTGCCAATTTGATGTCCACTTCTGTCTTTCCAGGACGTGGGGAGCTGTTATGGGCTGAATTAGCACCCCCCCATTCATATGTTGACATCCTAACCCCCAGTATCTCAGAATGTGACCCTATCTGGAGATGGGGTGTTTATGGGGTTAAAGTAAAGTGAGATGATTAAGGTGGGCCGTAATCCCATATGAGTGGTGTCCGCAGAAAGAAAAAGACTAGGACACAGATGCACAAAGGAAGGCCTTGCGAAGACACAGGGAGAAGATGGCCATCTATAAGCTGAAGAGAGGCGCCTCAGAAGAAATCAGCCCTGCTGATGCCCTGATCTGAGACTTCCAGCCTCTAGAAGTAAGAGAAAACAGAGGTCTGTCCTTTAAACCACTGAATCTGTGATACTCGGTGATGGCAGCCTGAGTAGACTTAATTCCCAAGCCAATCAGAATCTACAGGAAGGTGTATGTCATTTGGAAAAGTCTTTTCCGTATAATAATTCAATGTTTAAATACGGAAAACAATGGTCAGAAAACCTTTACTGGGAAGAAAAGCCGTAAGACTGACCAGATTATCGGATGCCGAAGCCATAACACTGCGAACGTTTGTTGCCCTAGGCTGGTCACAGGGCAAGGGTCTGGGCATCATCTCTTTCAGTTCCTACCCCAATCCTATGAGGAAGGATTGTTATCACCACCTTTAAGGAAACTGAGGCAAGAAGACATCTGTGGGATTTCATAGTCAGCAGGGTAGGAGCTGGGGCTCAAAGCCAGATAGTCCTGCTCCAGGCCTTTCCACGTTGTTGTTTTGTCGGCTTTGGGAGATTGGGGGCCAAGGAGGGGTATTTGTCGGATCCATTATGATTATTAATTAAAAGATACTAGGGCACGCTACCCTAGGGCATGGTTTGGTCGCACCTCCAGAGAGAGGCGGTAAAGTGCATTGAGTGTGGTGAAGATATCACTAGTAATAATAATACTAATCAGGACTATTACAGGGTACTTGGTGTGTGTGAGTCCTGATTTCAGTAAGCCCTGTGCCTACTGCCTGTTTCTTCTTGAAGCAGCCTGGAGCCGTTTTCCCAGAGCTTTGGGGCCACACCCAGCGGATCTGACCCCAGCCCCTGAACCCCTCACCACTGCCTCCCCAGCAAGCCTGGTACCTGCCCAGCGTGGCATCTGTCACAAGGAAGGGCAAGGGGTTGGCTAACGTTTGGGTTTTGAAAACAGGAAACATTTTCTCCTTTTTTCCCCTTATTACAAAAGTGATTTATGAGAAATATAAAACATTTTAAAACCAATCCAAAGCAAAAATAAATAAAACTTATCTATAGTCCCATTTGCTAATGAGAATTACTGCTAGTGCTTTTCTGTCTGCCTTTGTAGTCTTTTTACTTGGAAATATATTCCCTGTGACTGTACATTTATTAATGTTTTCACGAGCAGCAACGTTAGTTAGAAAAAAGCAAGGACTTTGGAATAAGACTTGGGTTTAAATCATAGCATTCACTTACTAGCTACGTGACTTTGAACAAGTTATTTGATTTCTTTTTGTCCTAAAATGGGATAAACAGATAAACTTACTTCATTGGGGTTCACAGTAACCCAGCGTATGTAATGTACTCTTTTGTAGCAACTGGTGCACAATAAATATACAAACCATAACTTTAAAAAGAATCCGTTTCTGAAACAAGTCTTTGTTACTTAGCAACATATCATTCCACAAACATTTGGTGAGCAGGTATGACGGAGGGTCATGTTTCCTTCGATGCCCTTGTCTATTTTTACAACCCTTCTTAGTGTCTGCATAGTATTTCATCAGTATGAATCCCTATTGTGCTTAAGTTTCACTGGACATTTATCTTCCCCAGCTTTTTTGCGCCCTCGGCAATGCCGTGTTTCTTTGCAACCTCGTCACTGAATTTTCCCCAGCGATGACTGTTTCATTAGTATCAATTCCAAAGACCAGGGGATGGACAGGAATGGCATGGTTTTCAGGTTGTTGAAGCAAAACCAAATCATCCCCTTCGAAGGTTGTGATAGCTTACCCTGAACCCAGCTGTGCATGAGGGTGCCCGTTTCTGTTTCTTTTTTTTAAAATTCCCTGTGCTGTACTTTTCACCTCCTTGACTTATTTCTGTTTGTGAGTTTTTAATGTAATATTAGATTGATGGACACAAAAGAAGAATGGGCGTAATTATGCCTGTGGGTCACTGACTCGAATCTGGCATCATATAGGATGAGCAGCAGCTCTAAGAACTGAAAGAGGAGAGGCCGTTGGGCACTAGTGTTCAATTAATTGTGTGGTCCAAGCAAAGGTGAGAACAGCAGCTGTCACATATGGAACCCTCACCATGGGCCAAGTGTGGGTGCCAGCTTTCAACCTGCGTAATTTAATCTTGACAGCAGAGCTTTGGGGTGGGGACACCTGGCGAGTCTTTTTCGCTCCATTTTATAGATGTAGAAACAGAGGTTTAAGGAACTTATGTGATTTGTCCAAAATCACAAATTAGGTTACTCTGGCAGAGCTGGGAGTTGAACCCAGGTGCTCAGATTCTCAGGTTGCTGTTCTTGTCCGGGGGCATTAGAAATGGAGATGGACACAAGAGCCAGCATGGCAAACGTGGCAGCTGGCTGGTGTTGGGGGAAGGGCAGAGTCTCTGGAACCCCACAGCTTTTCTTGCTCTTTGGAATAGAAGGCGGGGCTTTGACAGACACAGGGAAGCGGGGACGGAGAGCCAGTGTGGAGAATGTGAATATTCAGATGGTACCTATTGGGCCATGGAAACTTGGGCTGGAGACCTGCCAAGCGATGTAATAACACCACTTACCCTGTTTTAAGGCTTATATTCATTATTCCACTTAATCCTCAAACCACCCCATGACGTAGGAACTGTCATTACCTCCAGTTTCCTGCTGAGGAAACTGAGGCCCGGAGAGCTTGAATAACTCGGTGCATGAGTGTCACAGCCAGAATTGGACCCCAGGCAGCCAGATTTTTGCTGCCGTGGGCCAAAGCAGATCAGGAGCTAGAACTCCATGGGCAGTTTGCAACCTGGGATGTATTTGTTGGAAGTGATTTCTCTCAGCTTTTGAACTTTGTAGCGATTATTGCCTGTAGAATTCTAGCAATTAATTATGTACTTGCCGTGACACAACTTTCATTTAAATCCTGTATTGTTACTTAACTTCTTATGCTGGGAAGATAACTGTGCCTGGATAGCCCTCCTCCCTACCTCCAAACATGTGTAGCACAGTTAAGCAGAGTGGGGCTCAGTGACTGTTGGAATTTCACTTGAGTAGTCTCATCCCATAGACTTCAGACAGGTGCCTTCTCTGGAAGGGGAGGGCTAGGGAAGAAAGGGTGGAGACAGTGAGTCAGAAGGAAACGAGAGAACAGACAGGAGACCGGGAGAGTGCTAGAAAGAGTCCCTTTTGCACGGGCAGTGGAAGGTCCAGATGGATACCTCGACGGCTCACCTAAACCCCTCTGCTCTCCATCTCCTTTCTCAGTGGGGGCATGCCACGCAGCTTCTAGAACTCACTTGGTCCATGCTCTCCTCCTTCCTTGGATTTGTTTGACTACAGGCAGGAAGTCAAGGGGCTTAGTGTGTAGGTAATCCCCATAGGATCCTAATCCTTGTATTCCGTTTGGGCTTTATCTCGGGAGCTGTGTCAGGTGTGCTCACGTTTCCCATTTGAGCTGGTGGAAGAGTGGTACTCTAGTATTGGGTGCCATTAGGGGAGGAGACGTGGCTTTGAGAGACACACGGCTCTGTCACTTACTCACTGTGACTTTGGGGAATGGATACAGCTTCTCTGAGCCTCAGTGTCCTCATCTGTAAGATGATAGCACTTCCGTGTGCCGCTTTTGTAAGGCTTATGAGAGATTGGGCACAGATGCTCAGTACAGAGCACTGGGTGCGCAGTCAGGGCTCCGTACGCGTTGGCTGGTCCTAGAACTGGGCGTCCTCAGGAGAATATCCAAGGGCCTCCCAGTCTGTCGAGCCACGAGGGTGGAAGGCCAGCGTGTTCCTTCTTTTCTTGTATTTATAACAGACATTTCACCACTTTGACGCTCTGACACTTTTCCTTGATGATTTGGTCCTAATCATCAGCTCTTCTGCTCTCCTGAGGCTTTTCCAAACCACGTCATACCACGCCCTGGAATGTGCACTTCTTTCTCAAAAGGAAATGTGGCCATCGGATGTTGGACAGCTCTGAGTCTGGTTGTTTTCTTCTTATATACTTACTGTCCTGATTAGTTGTGTGTGTGTGTGTGTGTGTGTGTGTGTGTGTGTTTCGAAACTGTGAGAATTGTCTGGAAGTTCTTCAGTCATTTCATTAGTCATTTAACTTTTTTGGTTTTTAAGATTGAAGACAAATTTCTTTGAGGCAGTGGGTCAGATGGACGTGGCTGGCTGGGTAACCGTATCCCCGCTGAGTCAGCCGTCTGCTCAGACAACTAAAAGCTGAAGTATGCTTGATGACTAGTCGCTGGCCAACGTCACATTAACTCAACATTTCATTTCTGCTCCCAAGTTGTGGGAACTTGGATGCCTTTGTGGGTTGTTCGAAAGCCGTCCAAGTATTGTATGGATTGGATTTTTGAAGCCTGGAGTTGTCAGTTATCCCCTGATGAGGTGTTTTCGATCTGAGACGGAGGCATAAAATTGCGACATGCTATCGTTCAAAAGGGAAGGATTCCCTGCCATTAATTTACAGGAAGGGAAACCCAGGCTCTGAGAAACTCACTGATTTGCAAAAGGTCTCCAGCAGTTGGGTGGCCAAGCTGGGACAAGTTTTGCTCTTCTTCCTAATTCATCAGGCAGAAGCCACCCTCCTGGGCCTTGTTGTCCTTCTGCTAAAACTACCTGAGAAGCTGTTTATTTTGATTGCCTGACCTGGATTGGAGAGATGATCTGAATGTCAGGGGTGGTCGTTGCCTCACCACGCCCTCCTGACCCTCTCCTCCTAACTGCCTGTCTGACGTATCCCTGAAGCACGTTATAACCTCGGGAGAGGTCTGTTCAGCGTGCGTGTTCTCTGTTGTCTCTGTTGTGTACGTCACACGTCCTGGATGCCATATGGGATCTCTGTGTGTTCTAACGTCATCCTCTCCCTACAGCACCATACGTGATGAAATAATCATGCTTGGTAAATGAGGATGTTTATCTTATTATGGTACCACAATCTTGACGGTTTTGTCATTGTTTTTTAACTTCTTTAACTTGGGCATGAATTTAGAAGACGATTTGAGGGTATGTGGGGGATATTATTTGTTTTAACAAAGAATTTGGCCTCTTTGTTTTTATTCCTTTAAGTAATTTGTAATTAACCTCAAAGGCCTGTGGTAAGATGGCTTTTGTTTCTAGTTGGAATATGGGGACATAGAATTCTCTAGAAGAGAGATTTGGCTCAACTGCAGTGGAACTTGATGTTTCATCCCAGAGTCACTATTGTAAACAGCACTTTAAAATCCTTCTTCAAGACCGTTGGTTTTCTCAAAAAATGTTTTCTTTTTTCTTCCCTTAACACTTGTTATTTTTTTCCCTTTTCCAATAATGGAAGACTTTTCCTCTTTATAGTTGAAACTGCTACCATTTTCTTAATTGTGAAGGAGGCAGAAGTCATCCCAGAGAACAAGTCTCAGAAGTATTGCAGTTGATCCTGTGACCTAGTTGGTTTCTTCATTCTTTGAAAAGTTGTTTTATGCCCCCCTCCCCAAATCAGTTATGTATGCTGATTATTTAACCTTAACTTTTCACAGGAAATATAGATCCTGTTAGCAAGACAAGCTCTGGTGTCCTCACGGGTAGCTTCCCATGGAAGGTTACCGCTGGGGAAACCGAGGCTGGAGTTCATGGCTTCCTCCTTACATGGGACCTGCCACTGTAGTTTTTTCTTGTTAGTAACATCATCCCTATGAATGTGACTTTTATTCTCATCCATTAGAGAGGCTTTGCTTACCCACAATGCATCCCAAGCTTTTGAACAGATACATGGGGATTGTGTCTCTGGTGAAGGTGAAATAATATAATTTGTTTATCACCTTGAGTTGTTTACCATGGATTGTCAAAAATATGTTTTGAATTTAAAAGTGTGAAAAACAAGGTGCTAGCTATCAAAAAAGCTCTCCCCTCAAAGTAAACATATTTATAGAGCAAGACTCAAAACAAAATACTTGATCGTGATAAGCCCAGCCAATGAAAAGAAAGTAAACATGTTTACCACAAAAGCCTTATAAAGAGCCCAGATGGCACCCAGCTCTCTGTTCACTTGACTGTTCTTCCAGGGAGCTACTGAGGCTCCCCTGGGCCTCAGGGACAGAGATGCCATTTGCCCTACCAGCAGAAGATGTACCTTGTACAAGCCCTGCCCACTTAGCTTAGCCTGACTTGCCAGTGGGAATAGAACATTAGTCTTTTGAGCCATTGAACTGAACCGTGAATGGAAGGTGTTGGTGAAATTGAACCTGTAGTTCCCATGGTTCTTAAATAGACTGGGTGTTACACCCTGTTACAGACTGGGTGCCAGCTAGGCTGATGGGGAATCTTCCTGGCTCCCTGAAAGGACCCCACCTTAACACCGCATGTCCCAACCTTCTGACACTGTAGTGTAGGCATTGAGGATATCAGACACCAATCACAGCCAGCTCCTGCTTCACCCTGCTTATTCTGGTGAAGGAACCAAATAGCTTGAATAAGAAGTTGGTGGAAAAGATAAGGGTATCCTGAGCAATGCAGGGCATTTTGGGTACTGAGTGCTATGGAGTGAGCCTTAGATAATGTAACAGAGAGGAACTTCGGAAAGGGGGTGTTGGATGGTGAGGAGTTTTAGACTTGAGGTGGTGGCGGCTTGCCTCAGTACAGTCCAGGCGTAAGTTTAGGAGAAATAACCCAGTGAAAGGTGGCTCAATGGGCGACTTTTAGTGAATTTCAGCATTGAAGTTCTTAGAGCAGTTTCTAAAGGATGGTGAGATCCAAGTTTTGGCCATGCCCTCAGGTATAGAGAAAGTGGTAGTGGTTCATTAGCACTTAATTAGCCCTTACTGAATATGGGCAAATAATATCCCAATTTTCAGGTATAACTGGCCCAGAGTTGCTGCTGGTAAGTGGCATAGCTAGGATGTGACATTCACAGTCTGTTCCACAACCCATGGTTTAAGCTACTGCACTGTACTGTTTCTCAAAGGGCTTGGAAGCTTTCGGGGTAAGGAAGTTAAGATAACCAGATGTGTATTCACTCATTCGAAAGTTGGTTGTTTTTTGTTTTTTGTTTTTTTTTTTTTTTAAGTGCCTTGTTTATATCAGGCCTTAGGTAAGCAGTGGCCAGGCTGTTAGAAAGACCATCTTCATGGCCACTGAGTTTTATAGAAGTGGCCACATTGGAAGGATCTAGACAGTAATTGTGAACCAGATACTAAAGTATCTGAAAAGATGTGGAAGACTGTCCTTGACACTTAGAATTAAAGGCCATATGGCTGGGCTGGGAACAATGGTTCCCTCTTATGTGGTCATCAGAAGAAGGGTTTTGGGGCGGCTGGGTGGCTCAGTTTGTTAAGTACCTAACTCCTGGTTTCAGCTCAGTTCATGATCTCAGGGTCGTGAGATCCAGCCTCGCATTGGGCTCCACACTAGGTGTGGAGCCTGCTTAAGATTCTCTCTGTCTCCCTCTGCACCCCCTCCTCCACTGGCATGCGTGCTTTCACATGCTCTCTCTCTCTCTCTAATTTAAAAAAAAAAAAAGGTTTTTGAAGGATGAAGGAATCATAGTGGAGAGGGACGATGGTTTTTTTCTTTGGAGATAAATGATGGGCAAAGTGGGCTGTTAGCAGAGCAATACCTTGGTTCTAAGAAAGGGAATTAGTTGCCTGAAGTCATGGGATGTTGAGTGGATGGCTTCTGGAAAAGAAGAAAAGGGCATCTTTAAGCAAAAAGGAAAGTTTCTAGATTTTTCATGATGTTGGTAATGGAGGGCGGTGGGAAGAGGTGAGCATTGGAGCCAAGGTGAAGGATGAGTGGAGTTTCTCCAGTACAGAAATGGGATTCTGGGGTTGCCAGAAGGTAACAGGATACTTGAGGTGCCTCTCATCCTTGAAGAGGGGGTTCCAGAAGTCACACATCTTCCATGGAAGGGTTCAGACATAAGCTAGGCTGCTTATTGGGGAGGACAGAAGGGACAGACAGAAGCCACAGGAAGACAATCCTTCAGGTTTTAAATGGATCGTTAAGATTTTTAGTGAAGAAAGAACAATAAACAAGCAAACACAGAAGGTTTCTGGCTGAGCCTCAGTGAACTAGAAAAGTAATTACATGGAAACCATATTCCCTATGCGTTCTAATTAATCTAATGGGTTTACTTAAAAACTTGTTTTTGAGCATAGATACCAACAAGTCCTCTGATGAGTTGAAACAAATCTTGCTAGTTAAATTTAAGCAAGAGAATAGTAGTTAGCTCCAGAGAATTTAATTAAAGTGAAGTCAGGGGGGCTCGCTGAAGCCAAGAATGCTGGGATAGTTGACCCATTTGGTTAAATCTGGTTGACCATTTTTGCTAGAACTTTAGAACTTAGCTCTTGTGACAGAAGCTTCTTTAGGGTACATTTGAGGTGATTATGATTTTAAAAACAGAAGTATTATTTGTTCTTATCTGAGCCTTATTAATTGAGGCAGATTGGCATTTTATTTGTGAGCTGACAACACACACCTTTTTTTTTTTTTTTTTTTCCAGCCGGTGTGCTTTTTGAACTGGGTTCAGCATTGTCAGAAAGTTATTCATGGGAGTTGATGATGGAGCCTGCTCCACCCACTTCTGTTCTCTTTCTATTTTGGTGCCATTTGCAACAAAAGAAACTAAGTTAATAAATTAGAGAAGGATTGAAGCTCTCACAAATGCTCTCCTTCCGATCAGGTTGTGTAACTGATGAGACAAAGTGGGCCCGCTCTTCCTGTAGCACGTGAGACCTGAAGGAACATCCGTGTGAACCTCCCAAGTTGGCCTTGGCCTTGGGGTCCCCGGGTCTTCTGACCCATCTGATAGAACTGCATTAAAAAGTTTATAAATACATACAATTATGGGCGTGTACATTCATATGTACATTTGTGTATGTGTGTACATTCATAGGTACATATATTTTTGTGTCCATGTGTCTATATTTATATACGTGCATGTTTATGTTACGTGGCTATTTAAAATTCCAGATTTAGCTTTCTAAAGCCGGGGGGGGGGGGGGTCCAGTGTTGAATTTGAGTTTTGTGTCAGGGTCCTTGTAGGGAAAAAAGTGGCTTTTACCTCTTCTGGGCCTGGAAGGGCTAGGGAAGGGCAGGTAGTGGTTACTGGAACATGGAGATTATATCTTTATGGAAAGGGCTGCCTGGCAGGAGCTGTGACCTTTCATAGAGGGACTCAGTCAACCTGCATTTCCCTGGAGGAAAGGAAGCCTGGCTGTAAATTCCCCATCTTCTCCGTCCTCCAAAGATGAGACCTGCATTGGTGGTAATCAGCTGGAAGCCAGAAGGCAAGTGTACCTGTTGATGTCGTCCACACAGGGCACTCAGCAGGGTGGGGGGATGTTGGGCAAAGGATCTGGAGAAGCCCATGGAAAACCATGCACTGCATTTTGTTCTGTGAACGTCTTTGGGCTCGACACCGCCATATTCACTCAGATAACCCATGGGAGAGGTCGGGGTGGCAAATCAGTCCCCAGGTCTTCAGGCTGGCCAGGAGGCATCGGACTTTGGAGCAGGGCTGCTCAAAGTGTGGTGCCGACACCAACAGCACCAGCTTCACTTGGGAGCTTTCTAGAAATTCTCAGGCCCTACCGTGGGCCTGCTGAATTAGGCACTCCTGTGGAAGGACCCAGCCCTCTGTGTTTTATTAGCCCTGCTGGGGATTCCAGTTGTTGTTCAAGAAGGGGAACGACTGCTGGATGTCTGGTGGTGCTAGATGGCCGGTAAACTACGACTGTTCACTGAGATGGCCAGTGTGAGCTTGCTTGGAAATGCCAGGCAGGAGCCTATTGTCTGTATCAACCCACTTCTTTGCACTCCCCAGACTTCCAGTCCTCCTTTTTTAGGATGTTTCTTAGGATTCCAGAGAAATGGAATAAGGCAGTACAGTTAGGCCACGGGTGCTAATACCTAATGCAGTTCATGCCTTTAATTTCCAAGTTGCCCTCAGCCATACAAGGAAGTACCAGGCCAGGCCCTAGACTTTTGGAGGTTGTTTTTGAAAAGCAGATGCAAATGCAGCCTGCGAGCTTGTTGTTTTCCCGGTGCCTGGCAGTGTTTGGTAAACAACTTGATTGCTAGGTCTTGGCCTCAGGGAACCACAGCTGCTCTCTCCAGCTCCCTGCAGACTTTTGTACCGAGCAAGGATTGCTTCAGGGAAAAATAAACAGGGGAGAACAAAACAAGTAAACATCACGGTTGTTTTGCGGCTGTCTCTACCTGTTTTCCTGGAGCTGTTTTGCAACCACAGGCCCTGGCTTTGGTTCCTCTATTTGAAGAAAAAAACAAAACGAGGCAGGACCCTGTGGCATCCCAGGCTGCTTTCTTCGCGGTTAGACTGTGGAGTGGCCAGGGGACCTGGGAAGTGTGGGTCACAGCGATTGCAAGCATATGTGCATTTTTAAATATGTAAATGGAAAGGGAGCCAGCTTCATTCTTTCTAATGACCCCCAGGATGGTAATCTGGTTTTCTCAATCTCTAAGAAAACAGATTGAATATGGCACAATTAATGTTTCAGCACTTCTAGGCTTTTCTCTAAAATAATTTAATGGGCTTTTAATTTATTACAGCTCCTGATTAGTAGGATTGAGGCAGGATTGCTACTGATCCCCGGGGCCAAGGTGCTCCTCTGGGGCTGCAGTGAAGGGGAAGACAACAGAGTCCTGCTGTGTGTCAGCTTTGACCTCCTGGAGCTGAGCCCTGGCTCCCTGAATTCTTGGCCCTAAGGAGGTGGAGAGCTTGGCAAGGACCCAGCTTCATCCGGATGACCTGGGGTATCTGGCTGAAATGCAGATTCCTGGGCCCTGACTCTCTGGACTGGACGTGGGGCGGGACTGTGCCGTTCAAGCCGGTGCCCCGGTGGCACAGTCAGGCTTGCCAAGCAAGGCCCTGGCGATCGAGAGTGCCCCCGTGTAAGTAAGTGAGCTGAGCTAGGGGGCATGTGATGTGTTGCCAGATTTTCAAGTTTAGTTTTATGTAAGAAATGTTATTTTTATTTTTGAGACATGCACGTCATTTTGGTGCATTTACTTTTCATTGACTCGTGAGTTCAGTATTTTGACTCCCCCTTGCTTCTTAAGTCAGAGAAAATCATTTACTTTTGGCTCGAAATACATCTTGCTGAATGTCCCTGTAGAGAGGTGATGAACTTATGTTTGTCTGAAAAGATCTTTATTTCATCCTCATTTTTGAAAGATTTTTTTTTTTTTTTCTGGGTATACAGTTCTAGGTAGACCGTTTTTGCCTCTGGGTGGTTTTCTGGGTAATTTATCTGGATATCTGTCTTCTCTTCTGTTTTTTTTTTTTTTTTTTTTTTTAATTTTTTAATTTTTTTTATTTTAGTGGCTGTATTTTTTTAATTTCTGGAGTTCAGAGTTTGGTTAGAGTTATAGAGCTTGTATCATATATGTATGGACTATAGTGTGTACGAGTGTGTAGAGTATACTGTATACATAGTATATAAAACTACAGTGTATATTTACATAGTATTTTGGTTAGACTTACAGAGCTCATATTTTATAGTATATAAATGTGTATATATATGTATTACATATATGTATGAATTATAGCATATGTGTATTTATATATTATGTATTTTATAGGATATATACTCCAAATACATATAAAAACTACAGTATGTAGTTTTATCAAGAGTCGGATGCCCAACCGACTGAGCCACCCAGCAGCCCCATGGTTTTTTATTCTCATATATGCCTACTAACTTTCATGCTTTTAGGAAATCAAGCAAGTCAGCATTAATGATCATCCCCTTAGAGCGTTGTTTGCCCAGCCTGTGTCTTAGCTGGAAACCTGCAGCTACTGCAGGCATGAATGAAAGGAACAGCTACCTGAACTCTCCCTCAGCCCTCCCTCCTCACTGCTGCTTCTGGGGGTGACTTGCCTTCTCCTCCCACCTCCAGGCCTCTGAATACAACGTTCTGCTTTTGTGAAATGCCTTTTCCACCACACCTTCCAGTTCCTTCTAAAACTTGCTCTGGATAATTCCTCTAGAAAGCCCTTATCCATTCAGATGCCTACTCTGTTTTTCTATGGTCGGTTGTACAACTTCTCTGTGCGTCTGAATCCCTCTAGAATCCCAGACTTCAGTAGTCGTCTGGCGTAGGGTTTGCAGGTTTGTTCTTTTCTTTTCTTCTTTTCTTTTTTCTTTTCTTTTCTTTTCTTCTCTTCTCTTCTCTTCTCTTCTCTTCTCTTCTCTTTTCTTTTCTCTTTCTCTTTCTTTTCATCCCCTTCCTTCCTTCCTTCCTTCCTTCCTTCCTTCCTTCCTTCCTTCCTTCCTTCCTTCCTTCTCATGGGTGGTGTTAAAGATTAGCTGCTATCTTTGAAAAATTACGAAATTTCACAAAATAGTCACCTAGATTACTGCCTTCATTCATACAATTGAAAGCTCTCGAAACCCTGGGCTTGTGTTCCCCTCTGGCAATGATTGGCTTGTGGAGGGCACTGGCTGCCCTCTTTAGCTGAGAGACTGCTGGTCTTTAGTCTGCGACCTTGCGCCTTGCTCCCTGTTCCTTACTACACCTGGCCTGGTTTGCTCACCTGCATCGTCTGCCTGGTCATTGTGGGACGCCTTAACTTTCCCTGTGTGAAGCAGGAAGCTCACGGTCAGAAAGGCTGAGTATCCTTTGCAAGACCTTGCAGCGAGCTTGAGTCAGAAGGGTGTCTAGTACAAGGTAGGCACTCAAAATGTTTGTGTTACTGTATTGACTGGAAAAATACAGAGTTAATGAGCGCCCACTTTGTAGAGTCAAGGGCCCTGCCACTGTGTGATCTTGGGCAAGTTCCTAAGACTCTGCTTCCGTTTTCTTATTTGCTTATTAAGGTTATAACAGTGTCTACCAGGAACTTTGTCGTAAGAATAGAAGTAAATGAAATAACTGTTGTAAAATACTTTAAACAATATCTAGCACATAGTGGGTTTTCAGTCACTAGCAATTATATTTTTGTAGGATGCTGAAGAGCGAATTCTTTTGATTGTTGAATCATTTGTTGATCCAGTAAATCTGTCTAGAGTGCCTGCTATGAGCCAGGCATTTTTCTGAAGTTCTGGAGTATAGTGATAAATCAAACAGAGAAGTTCCCTTATCTTCCGGAGCTTAGATTCAAGTGGGGAAGACCAGTGAATAAACGAGAAAAAAAGTTTATAGATTACAACAAAAGCTCTGGAGAAAGCAAATAGGATGATATCACTGAGAGTCACTGGGGATCTAGCCTAAGTGGGTAGGCAGGACAGCCTTCTTGAAGTGGCCTTTGCCCCTAAGACCCAGTGATGAGAAAGAGCCATTTGTGTAAGGAGTAGGCTCAGGGCACTCCAGGTAGTGGGAAAAGGCACGCGCTCCAGCCCTGAGACAGAAAAACACAGCTTGCTCAAAGTGGAAGGAAGACCGCTGTCTCTGCGTTGTAGCTGGGGATTGGGTTGGTGGCTGGAGGTGGCAGAGAAGTAGAAAGTGACCGCTTTCCAGGGCCTTGTAGGCCACAGAGAGAAGTTTGGTTTTGATCCTAAAGTTGGGCAACAACCTCAGCCCATTTCCTTTTTCTGTGTGACTCCAAGTTGTGCTTATACGGACACAAGTTTGAGAAACACTCACGTGCGATACATTTGGGCAGATGGCCATAACAGTTGGAGCTGTCCTCTGTGGAGAGAAATGGAAGCTTTCCATGGGCACCCAGGGGATGCTGTCAGCCACCGAGGGGTGTGGCTCACCAAGGTTGGGCACTAGTGCCAGGGTGAGAATTCTTCTATGCATGTGCAAAACCCTCTGCCTGTAGCACACCTTCAGTGTGGATGGCAGATCGACGTAAGAATGGTACGTGATAAAAATCTTTTTAATCAGGAATCTTAAAGGAGAAGTTGATAGTTGAGCTCATTTGGAATAAGTATACTTTATCGAAAAAACGCAACAAAGCAAAGCGGTGGAAGGGACTTAGGGAACATCAGTTACTGCCCTGACCTCGTTCATGAAGTAGCCAGAATCCTGAGATATTATACAGCTTTCCTGGGTCCACACCGCTGGTGACAGTATCAGGTCCAGAATTCAAGCTTCTCCACTCTGACACCTGCACATTACACAGTATGGTCCCTCTTGATGGACATAAGTCCCTGAGTCTTGCTCCTTAAGTAACTCGTAGACATTTTTAGAATTATTTTGGAGGAGAAATGAGGTTCGTTATTTAAAGATAATTTTAAATTAGTATTATTTAAATTTTCATGTTTTTCATTCTCTGGAAAAGATAATTGCTTAATAGGAAATGGTATCCTTATCCATCTAATATTTGAGTTAAAACACCTTCTCGTGACCTGAGCCCTCTGTAATGGAGCCTGATATTTTTTTAATGCCAAAATAAGTAAAATACTTTGCACAAAATCTGCAATAAACAACAAACTTTGGTGCATGTGTTGAAGTCATCGGTAAACGTATCTTTCAAAACCGTATTTCCGGTTCATGTTTTACAGGATCACATTTGATATATTGACATACCCTCATTGTAAAGGTGTTTTCCCCTACCTCTAGATTCGATGTCTGCCTTGCTGTTTTCAAGTTTAAGGAAGTGGTGGTTTTAGAAGCTACATCTTAGTTATGTGTAAAAAATATTTTTGTATTGCAGTGTCCCAGGACCTTTTGCTGACAATTCCAGTTTCCAAAAGAAACATTTGGGCGATGGTGAGGGCTTCGACCCCTTCTCTGATTTGCTGTCAACCATGAACGGGTGGATGTGATGATTGCTGGCCAGAAGGGTAAGTGAATGTTTATGAGTATTTGTCTGAAAATTCACAAGACAAAAACGTGGCTGCAGGGGTCACACACAGTGCAGGAAACCGATAGAAGTCCCAAGATCATCAGAACAATTGCACACTGAGGGTGAGATTCTCATCTTGAAAGAAGAAAGCAACTCTGCTATTGTTTTCTGCTGTAACCCTCTCAAATAACTCTTGCAATGACCTGAGGATTTATAAAAGGCACCATAGGACACAAAGGAGAACGTTTTTTTGTTTGCGTGGTTTTTTTAATTCATACAGTGAAGGGTGGGCTATCTAAGTTATGAGCCACGTGCATAACTGAAAGAATAATTGCTTTTTTGGTCCCCGTAATCACTCAGCAAACAATAAACCAGCATGGACTAAAAGTATAATGATCTCATCTTGAGTTTCAGAGGGCACTGAGCTCTAATTTGTTCACGAGGTAGGTCTCATCCCCAGCTTTCCACAGGATGAGGGCTCTTGAGGAAACTACTGTGGATTCTCAAAGATTTTCAGAAAGACTTACAAGCATTTTACTCAATCATTGTTCACCTCACCACGTTATTCATTATAATTGTTAGGGGAGGTCAGAAGGAGCATGATGACCCTTTTCTTATATGCGTGTTCTGTATTTGATGGCATCTGCCATGTTCCTCAGCAATCAGCCACTCTCGTACAGTAACAAATGAGCAATTGTGACTTACCTTTGTCAGAGAAAATAATTGGTTGAGGCCAGGTGTTCTGGATCAAAAGTCTGACATCATTCAGTGGTAGCTTTGTCTAGGGTGAGGTCACCTTTATGGGGAGCCGTTTCGTTTCAGATTTTGTATTTAGCGACAATGATAAGAGAACCATTGGCATAAACCCCATCTTGTTTGTCTTAGTATAATTGTATTTGAAACAGATTCTTTTTAATGGAGAGAAGGGTAGGGAAGGAGAAAGAGCATTATATTGGTATTGGGAGGCCTAATAATTACCTGACATGGGACAGGTTAGTCTCTGTTGTGATTTCCTGTATTTAAAAGAAAGCAGGTAGGGTAGAGTATCCTATTTGTCAGTGCTGACAAGGCCCTAGAAGCTGTCAGTTTAAATGCCCTCATTTAATGGATGGAGCAGCGGAAGCCCATAGAGTCTAATTGAGATGTCTAAGTCCTTGGCCTGGTTGGAACTGGAGCCTACTTCTTTTGTCCTTAGTGATCTTTTTCCTAGTTTATCTCAGTTATAGAGGTTGAGACATCCAGCCCATGCAGTTGAGTAAAACTTCTTTGATAAGTGTCTTCTGAAGACATTGTTACGTGTTTAGGTATTGGGATGGATTTGAAAAGATTTTATTTTATTTATTTATTTTTTAAAGTAGGCTCCACGCTGGGCTCCAGTGTGGGGCAACTCAGAACCATGAGATCAAGACCTGAGCTGAGATCAAGAGTTGGATGCTTAACCAACTGAGCCATGCAGGTGCCCCAAAGATTTTATAGTTAGAGACCAATCTGACCTTCCCATTTCATAGATTAAAAAAAAAAAAAAAAAAAAGGAGCCCAGTGAAGCAATTAAAACAGTTATTATTGACTAGATGATCTTCAAAGAGCCTATGAGTTCTAAAATTCACTTTCACTTGGGCTATTTTGTTATTGCATTCTGCTGAAGCTTCAGATAGAGGAAAATCAAAGTCTTCTATCTTCCTGATATTATTCCTTCTCTAAGTGGCAAGAAATAAGGCAAATAGTAAATAGTGACATATGAGACAAGGATGTCCACAGTGAAAAGAAACGGTTGACGGAGTCATGGAATTTAGCTGATAAGGATCCTCCATCTTCTTCCTTGGGTGGTCTTGGTAAGTCCTTTGATTTCTCACCTTTGAAGTTCCTCTGAGGGTCTTCCAGTGCTATATAGCTATGATAGACTTTTGTGG
This sequence comes from Ursus arctos, assembly GCF_023065955.2. NCBI lineage: Eukaryota > Metazoa > Chordata > Mammalia > Carnivora > Ursidae > Ursus > Ursus arctos. The sequence continues at coordinate 51,767,438 of NW_026622808.1, read as the reverse complement.
ATGGTCTGTAGATCAGTGAGCAGATAGCCTGCATTATGAAACATGGTATCTTTGTGGATCCAGGTCGAGTTGAGAACAAAGCCTGGGCCTGTCTCATATACATAGGAGAATTCATAGAAGTGGTTGGAATTCTGAAGTTATTCAAATAGTAACAAACTCAGATTTGAGATTACCTGTCATCTCTGTCTCCAGTATTGAGAAAGTCTGACTCAATCTCAGGATCATAAAATTGATGTATGAAGTTTAACAAAACCACATGAATGGATTTATTGAAGACAGGGTTCATTTTATTCATTAATTTCATGGGTGAGGCCTGCTATTTGAAAAATCAGTCTCAAGAACTATAATGAAAACAATCTCTCTTTTGAATTGATAAAATGGCCTAGTCGAATACCAGTTTTTTTATGTTAAGGGAGAGCTTTGTATTCATCAGATGGTGATAAACTTCCCTTTGCTATGTTTTTAGTAGGAAGTGGAAGTCCCTGAAATCTGATGAGCTGGAGCATGTGTTCTGATTTTCTAGCCTCTTCTTCCTCAAAGCACACCTCCAGGGTTTGCTCAAAGGACTAATTCTCTTCCTCCATGATGCAATAACCCAGCTTTCCGTGTATTATGTCTCTGATATCTAGTTAGTCCTTTCATTGTCAGAAATGTATTCACAGTCCTGTGGCTTTTAGAACTTTACAGTTTATTGGGTAACCAAAAGAAGCGCCAATTAGTTGTTACTGCTGATAATTGGAAGTCTTTAAGCTTGGAATAAACTCTGATACAGTGTTTCATGCTGAGTGCCCTCATGGTAGACCAGGGTCATAGTCACGGGGGTGGGCAGCCAAAACAGTAAATTGCTGCACTCACATTCAAGGCAAGTGAAATCATACGAGAAAAGGTTTGCACAGATAGATCATTATGGCAAATTCTTAAGGTCAGAAAATGGGTAATGTACTCAATCTATGTTGGTGATCACCATGCCTGCATTGTAAATTACTCTAGGTGCAAGATAACAGAGAAAGACGGGCTGAGCGCTTGAGGTCTCTCTTTGGGATGGTGCTTTCATGCCACCATTCGCCAGCAGGGAATCAGAGCTGGCTCCTGTTTCCCTGCCGTGAAGCTGAAGTTGGTATGGATACCTATCTGATGCACATCACGAGACTCCCAGAGTGAAGAGCGGCTAAGTCTGCTGCATATTTAATAGGCAGTTAGCCACAGTGTTATTAATAAATGTGATAATAACAGTCTGGATTTGCATAGAGTTTTCCTGAGAAGACTGGGGTAGAGATGGCGAGTTGCTGGCTTGTTATTCAGTCTGTGCCTTGGCATTGCCCGCTCCCTATCAGTAAATTGTCTTTTGCTGGAGGATCTGGTGTAAGAATGTAGCACCGTGCGACATTGTTTTGAAACCGATTGTTTTTCCTTCTTTGCCCACAGTTACTTGTTTGATCTCTCTCGTAATGAAATTCCTAGCTTTTAACCTACTTGGACGAGGGAAAATGATAGGAAATATTTCTTCCCACTTAAGGCTTGAGAATGGGCTACATATTGGCTGGGAGTTCCTTGCTTTTGTATAAAACTTGAGTGTGTACTCTTTTTTTTTTTTTTTTTTTTTGTCATCGGTTTTGGGGTGCGGTGGTGGTGGTGGTGCAGCTTCCAGGAAGAGGTGGCAGGTAGCAGGTGTTTTGGGACAGGAAAGATGTCTGATGGGCTCCCCTCCTGAGCTGTCTTGTGCTGGAACCTGTCAGTGGGCAAAGCCACTTTGTTGTGCTTAAACTTCCAGTCCCTGAAATTTTGAGTTTGAAAAGTAATTTTAACAATTTAATAAACTACATAATGTGTTTTATAAGCTGGAGCGAATGATCTTAAGTATTTTGGTCTCTTTCATAACACAATGAACCTAATATTGGTAAAAATACAGATCTTCACTCACGCCATAAAGAGAGGCTAGATTTAATAAGCAGTTATGAGTGCTGGCAGCTGCCTATCAGATTGTATAACTTGGACTCCAGCTTGCGAAGACAGTGTCAACTTACATTTTATCTCCGAAGTATTTTCAAGGCGTTTATTTTGCCTTTCTCTCCAGTCCCTAACCTAATAGAAGTAATGTAATTGGCTGAATATTTTCCACACAGCTAATTGGCCAGGGGCCAAGGTGGAAACCATTGTCTGGCTTGATGAAGATCAGAAATTAACATGACATTTACGTGGCGGTAATGGAATATATTAGTAATGTAGTCATTTGGGATGGTGAGAGTGAGAGTGTCCATCGTTTTCCTGCCCGTAAGCAGCACGAGGAGTTCTGAGGATGATGAAGGAACCTCCAGTCCCAGCTCCCCCGAACCCCGTGTACTTCACAGCAGTGGCCTGCCAACACCTAGGTCAAATTTACTTTCTAATTCTTCAGATAGACCCGTAAGACAAACTAATGAATTATTCCGTTTGTCAATTAAAAAAGAAAATCCACTACTATTGTAAGATTAAATTCCAATTAGAAGGTTGCATTTAATTCCGAAGCTATAACATTGTTTTAATGAATTCTGTTGGAGATGACAGTTTATGTGAGATAAATTTATATGGTGTAGGTAGATATAAATTCATTGGATAATGTTAAACATGTTACTTCATATATATTAGCTGTGAAATTTATTTCTTCTCTAGTTATGTCCCTAAGGAGGTAGAGTCAGAGGGAAAAACATATCTTCAAAGAAAGAGCCCTTTCGGTCCTTTCAGATACTTGCTCGAAAACAGCCTTTTCTCACTTTTATTAAAAAAAAAATCTGTTAAATTTCTGCATTAACTGAATTTATGATTCTTGGTGTATGCTATTTATAAAATTGAATATAGGTTTTATGATATAGGAAATTAGTCTAGGAATGAGAATATGATCCAATTTTGTAATAAAGGTAATCTGCATTTATATTGCAGATATGTTCCATTCCCCTCTAAGCCCCTTATGGGATTATACACACATTTTTCTGGACATACAGATTTCACTGTCGAGTAAACTTTTAATGTATGGGACAGGCTTTTGTTCACATGACATTTACAAAAGCGTCACACCCGTTTGCCTAAATCAAGGGTGGCGAACATTCCTAACATACTTTGGATCTTACATTTTCCCCACTCCTGCCCATTCCTGTGTCCTTGACAGACATCACGAATTGATCACAATCTCTCTTCTGCTGAGTGCTGATGTGACCTCAGAATTATCCCACTTAAGTTCCCGTAGGCAAGCTTACACATTCACCATTGGCATGAGAACGAGCACGATGATGGCCAAGCGAGTGACTTGACCGGTCTTCGTAGTTTCTCTTTTTATACCCAGTACTTACCTGAGTATCTGGCATCCAGTGGTTAAACAGTATATGTTTGTTCTCTTAATGAGAGACTCTCACACACATACAATTTTATCAGTTATCTGGTTGTGTAACAGTAGGGTTTTTAACACGTGTCTGCCATAATTGTATGATGTGAAGTAGTTTATTTTCTACCTTTCATCTGGTTTTGGTGTTATGTATGTGAAGCATTATAGTTTTGTAGGGTGTTTCTTTGTTTTTGTTTTTTTTTTTTCAATTCTGTAGCTTTGGAAAAGATAAAAAAGAAACCATTCTAACCCTCTTGTTACCTGTGCATCAACTGAGGCTAAAACCTAGCAAGGAAGTGGTGGGGCGAGAATGAAACCCAGACTCTCACTCTCCAAGTGCAGTTTCTTTCTCAAAGGGAGGGGCAGCCACATGTACCAGGTGCTGACCGGTGCAGGGCAAGTTCCTTGCAATTTCCTTTTGCATATTAATCTTGGTTTTTATCAATACACTGAAGCAAGCTGTACCAGGGAGGAAGGCATTCAACTATTACATTTCAAATGATATCTTCCGTGATGTAAAATTCTAGGAACTTAAGTTACATTGCGTGTTGTTTTTGAAAATAATCTGTTTTCTGTTAACTTGGTTCAAGTAGTACACAGAGACTAAGAGAAGGAAATTTCCACTTAGTCTGTACGCAGGCTGGTGGGGTACCCTGTTGAGAATTGCCATCATTTTAATTCCTTCTTAAAGAAAAATGAGCAATTAGTGCATTTAAGCACCATTAGTTAATTTACATTTTAATCTCATTTCAATGTATTGTTTGATTATTTGTGTTGTGTTGGTCATGGAACCAGAGTTCTGGAAAGTGATTGCAGGTGAACACATGAATTGTTAACCTCTTGGCGTGTGTTTATAGAATGATATGGTTGGCCTTAGGTCAAGGATGGCAAAATCAGTGGGACCCATCGTGGTCTGTTCTGATGGTGACTCTTGGATTTTCTGTACGTACTGTTCCCTGCAGCTCTAGCCGGTTGATTGGAATGGCTCATGAGATGAAATCTTTTTCTTCCCTCTTTGTGTCCCACAAGATTTAGTGATGTTTGTAATAAATAATTGTAGCAGCCGTTCATGAGGCATTAAGTTTTCCTAGAGTGGTTTGGATATCACAGTAGTTATCTCTTTTGAGTCTAACAGTGTTTCTGTGTTCTGGATATTATTATTTTGGTTTTACTGTTTTTTTTTTTTTAAGATTTTATTTATTTGAGAGAGAGAGAGAGAATGCAGGACTGGAGGGGAGGGGCAGAGGAGGAGGGAGAGAGAATCTCAGGCAGACTCTGAGCTGAGTGCAGAACCCTCTGTGGGGCTCGATCCCAGGACCCTGAGATCATGACCTGAGCCAAAATCAAGAGTCAGATGCTGAAGTGACTGAGCCATCCAGGTGCCCCCGGTTTTATTGTTGAGAAAACAGAAGCTCTCAGTGGCTTGGTCACCTGCTCGGGGTCACATAGCAAGTTTTATAAGTAGGGTTTACCTTAAGTTGGGCCGGTTTCAGAGCTTGTGTCTTAACCACGAGGCCATGCTGCCTCCTCATCTTCAATAGATTCTGTGGTTCTTTAAGGCCCTTTTATTTCATTTAGGCAGGGAAGATTTTGTAGCTTATAGTTGTCTTTATGGAAGAAATTGGAATCCAACTCATTTGAAACTGCAGCTTAATACACAAACAGGATTTTTATAGAACCGGTGATATAAAAGGAAATAACTTCTTCCAAAAATTTTTTCAAAAATATTCCTTACCTACTGGCCTTTTCCTCAGTCTGAAATCTCCCAGAATCATGCGGGTGGGCTCAGTGTTGTGTGCTTCCTTGGGTTCTCTTCTCGAGTAAAGGTGCTCCTGGTAGTGGCAGCTCATGGGGTCCCTCACATTTGAGCAGATGAGTTTTTTCCCTTGATACGGTATGAACAGACTACATAGAACTAGCAGTCCAGCCGCTCCAGAGAATGGGGGCGGGAAGGGAGACCCTTGGCCGCTGGAATTTTGTGCCCACGGCTCTAGCATTGGAAAGGTCAAGTGCTGCCACTTTGTCAGGTTATTTAGACCCCTTGTCTATGGCCTACGGGGACAACTGCCCTTCCAGGATAGACGTTCAGGCTAGATGGCCAGAAGGCTAGTCTCAGGGATGCTCTTTGGAATTGGTTTTTTATGACATGTGTGTTCAGTTATTATTGAGGGGGTTTTTCTCTCCATATTTTTTTTTTAAAGATATATTTATTTATTTGACAGAGAGAGAGAGACAGCCAGTGAGAGAGGGAACACAAGCAGGGGGAGTGGGAGAGGAAGAAGCAGGCTCCCAGCGGAGGAGCCTGATGCGGGGCTCGATCCCAGAACGCCCAGAATCACGCCCTGAGCCGAAGGCAGACGCTTAACTACTGAGCTACCCAGGCGCCCCTCCATATTTTTTTAAGAGTTGCGTATTGGGTGGTGTAAGGGTGTAAGGCCTGTCACTTGTGATATCCTTTACAAGTCTTCAGGAAAGAGCAAATGGAGCAGAAGCTTGGTATTCTGGAATCTGGGTGATGGGTTTATGGGGCTCATTATACTATTTTCTCCAATTCTTTATGTATTTGACCACTTTTGTAATAAAACAAATTGCATGTGGGTGGGGGTGAGGGGTATGTCCAGCTCATTATCTAGTCTAGTGGTTGATAAACCAGTCACTGGGTACGACCACATCCCTGCTCCCCTGTGTTCTACCCCACCTTAGCCAGATCTCAGCTGCTGGTGTAATTTAGTTGATGTCGTCTTAGGGCAAGAAGATGCTAACCTAATCGGCCAAGAGTTGAAGCGATTTTCTGGACAATATAGATAAAGCGACTTTACCTGAAAGACAAGCATTCCGTGACCTATAAGAAATGATAGTCGTTCAGTAGCTGTTGGAGGTGAGCCTATGTGGCATGCCAGGGGCTACGATTCATCTGTTCCAGGTCTTCTCTCTCATTCTTCCGTAGTCAGTGTTTGGAGGGCAGTCGATGGGCCTTGAACCGAGGACTCATTGGACTTTATTCTCCTCTTCCCCCAAGTCCTTGGGGCCATGTTTTTCAAAGGGCGATCTCTAAGGGCTGCCTGAGGAATCTGTTAAATACGGGTTTCCGCAGCCTGCTCTGGGTTATGGGGAGCATGATGTCGGACGTGAGAGTAGAGAGCCTCAGGTCCTAGTGTCACGAATAGTATGACCACGGCCAAGTCATGTATCCTCCTCAAGGCTCAGTTTCCTCAGCTGTCAGAAGGGGGCAATGGTAGCATCTACCTTGTTGGCCGCACAGCGCTTGGCATCTTGTAAGCACTGGAAATAGGTTACTTGCAACCGTATTTTAACCTTTTTTAAAGACATTTGCAAATACACTGATGTAACTGGGAGCGTTAAAGATGCTGCAGCTAATGCTCCAGGTGGCACTCTTCGGCGGATATAATTTAAACCTTATACATCCTAGACGTGTTTTTTTATAATTATTAAAACATTTTAAAAATCAGTATTAGAATTTTTTTACATGGGTGTTTGAAAAAGAAGTCTGTCACCAAAGTGTATGAGAGTTGACAAGTGTAAATATGCAGTTAGACAGTTTCAAAAAACGTGTATTATTTACTGATCAATGTAGTGTCTCCTTTGGAGCCATGACACTCAGCTTTTCCTGTCAATCTCTCCGCGCTGGTATAATCAGACCATGGATATGCATATTAAAGTACAAGAAAGTTATTGTGTATGTGTGGTGGCAGCCTTTTAATTGTTAATAATGTTGCAGCTTTAAAAAGGCATCAGGATCGTTTACTCTTAGGACGGTTAATAGTCCTCAGAATCGCATGAGAAATGAGGCGGTGGAGCACGCAGCCCCACACGGTGCCGACGGGCGGGTGTCCGTTCTTGCAGTCAGTGCACAGGTCCGAACAGAAGCTTTTGATCTGATCTTGGTGCTGGATACATGGACATTCCTTAGGCTTTTCCGTCTGACTCCTGTTTTTTTGTTTTTTTGTTTTTGTTTTTTTAATTTATTTTTATTTTTTTTGTGGGGGTGGGGCGGGGGGGTGGGGAGCTTTTATAACTAAAAAGAAAAATGCTCATGTATGTGTGTGATGGCAGAAGGCTCATAGAACTTCTTTGTCCATACCAGGGATCAGCAAACTTTTTCTGAGCCGGGCAGTCAGTATTTCAGCCTTTGGGCGCTAGACTCTGTCACAGTGACTGTAGTGTGAAGGCTGTCAGAGACGACCCGTACACCAATGGGCACGGCTGTGTTCCCAATAAAATGTATGGACAGACAGTGAAATGTAAATTTTGTATAATTTCCCCTTGACACGAAGTTGTAGTCTTAATTTTTTCCCAACCCCGAAAGAATGTCAACACTATTTTAGCTCATGGGTGACAGGTTCAGTTTGGCCCCCGGGGGCCTGTGGTTTGCTGAGCCCTAGACTAAAGAAGATAGAGCACGAAGCCATGCCAAGGATTCACTTCTTTGTTCTCGTTCTCTGCTGTATCAGCTCGATCATCTGCTCTTCAGCTTCTGATGAAATAATAATGTCTTCACTTTTGTTTAAATCTCATCTTGAGATAAGCTGTTCTGTGTGATTGGATTATTTATTGATTTAATGGGAAATGTAGTAGGGGTCCCCCTCTCCCTTCCTGTATTTCAAACAAGGGAACTATAAACTAGAAGTAAAAGTGAGGCTAGCGGTAAAAGATGAAGTGAAAGGGAAGACAAGTCAAGGAAGAAAGTAGACTTTGAAAGTGGCGTGAGATCTGTACTCTCCTCAATACCAGCATTTTCTGAAGTGTGTTCTATATCTCACCGGTGGAATTTGAGATGAGTTAGCTAGGAGATTCAGATGAACATTTTTGAAAATCCAAGAGTTATTACTTTTAATATGTGTTCTATGTTCAGTATGTAGGAAAAATATTATTTGCACATCAGGTCTGGTGTCTCAGCTAATACTCCTGCAATGCAACGTTTAATAAAATTGGGACATTTAAAGAAAAATAGAAAAATTATTATACAAGTGGTTCTTGGGGACAGCAAAACTCTGAGAGGTGGTATTGAATGATTAAAGTAGGAAATTTTCTTCTAAGTGTCCCTGACTTCGTCATGAGGGAAGTGGAGACCAGGAGACCTATTATACTGTGTGTCATTTGATTTTCTTTATAAATCTCTGGGGGACAAGAATGGTTAAAAAAAAAATGAGTGTGAGCATTCTGGAAAGAAGATGTCTTCGATTAGAGTTCTCTACTTTCTGTTGAAGATTTTAATCTTTTATCATGTCAACAGGTGAGGGAAGTCAAGGCAGAGGTAAATGCGGGCAAAAGTGAATTCAGGGGATGGGGCATTTTAATAAAATGGAGGCCAAGTTGTAACAGAGCATTGAGTAAGGAAAAAAATGTATGACCAGGGAAGAGAAATGAAAAGGATGTTTTTCAAGAAAGGTACAGGAGAATAATCTAGGGGAATATTTTGCTGTCAAATATCATGATAAAATTGGCTGGGATACGAAGGGAAAAGAGTTTCTGATTTTCAGCACACCATAATTTGTGAACCAAGGTATTGTTACTACAGCTGGGGAATAACATCTAGAAAAGATGAACCCCCAAGAAGCCAGTATGTTTTCACAGAAATGTCCATTGTGATTAAAAAAAATGTAGGAAGTGGCAGAGAGAACAAAGCAAAGGTAGAATTACGTTGAAAATCCTTGCAAAGGGTTATTTTATTTTATTTTTTTTATTAAATGAAAAATAAACGTATTCCGTGATCCAGAGCCAAGATGTGGAACCTTTAATGTGTAATAAACAGCTAAACGCGGTGATTAAGAACACAGGATGTTGGCCAGACTACTTGGGTTTGAATCCTGGCTCTGCCGCTTACTAACAGTAGAATCTTGGGTAAGTTACGACGCGGTTCTGTACCTCAGTTTCCTTGCCTTTAAAATGTGAATGATAGGAGTACTTAACTCGTAGGTGATTGTAGGATTAAATGAGTTAATACACAAAAAGCATTACGAAAGGGTTGGCTTGTAGTAAATTTTCAGCGAATGGTATAGGGAGCTATGAGCCCTAACCTATGCCCTAAATACAAAATGTACTTTTGGATTATTACAGCCCATTTGCCATTATCTGTCTGCTGTGTCCCAGGATGTGAATTGCATGTGTCTGTGTGTATGTACCTTTGTGTCCTCGTGATCTATCTTATATATATTCAAAGACTCCTGGGTATCTAGTGTTCAAAGGAGTACTAAAGCCGACTGCTGTCCCCGTGCATCTGGTGCCTAAACCTTCGAGACTGTGGTGCTGCTCCATGAACATCCAGACCATCTGAGTCACTCTGGGATGCTGAACTTAACATCTTTCAGGAAGTTCATTTTTATCTCCGACCAAATCTTAGGGCTAGAAAGTTCTTTCTTAAATTGGACTAAAATCTGCCACCCATGGTCTTGCCACTTAGTTGTTTGGCTTGGTACTGGGATATTCTACAAAACCTATCTCTCCTACATGACAATCCATCAGTTATTTTCGGATCTGCCATGGGTCCTTCTTCAGTCTTCCCCATGCTACAGGTCCCTTGCTCCTTCAGGTGTTTCTCCTGTTGGGTTTGAGGTGTCCTGTAACTATCTTGGTTGTTTCTCACAGCACAGAGGCGTATTTTTTCTATGTGTCTACCTTTCTATATAATTCACTTAACGGTCCCTCTTTTTGACAAAACTGTCTTTATCATTTGGAAAGGAAACATTTTGACTTTTCTTAACCCACTTCTTAAGTTCCAAATTTGGGAAGCGGGCACATAAACTGTTGCTGATGGATCATAGGTCTCTCCTTGAAGTCCGTATGCTGGAACAGGCTTCTCTTTGTGCCAAGCCAGGCGGCTATAGAGAAGTGGTAGTCATAGCCCTGGTTCTAGACCCTGCAGTAGCAGCTTCCCATGTGACCCCCATGCGCCAGATCCTCTGTTCAGTCCATAAGTGGATTCTTCAGTCCTCACGGTGGAGCGTCTCTTACAGTTGTTACTCATGCTTTCAGGTGATAAAAGCAGTGCTAGGGTAAGATGGGAGACTCTGGTAAGAAAAGCCCAAGGGGAGGATTTTTTGGTAAACGTGACAAGGGTGATTCATCCGTAGCTCTTCAATCCATATGATATTTCTGTTCTTCTCCAGAAATTGTGGAGTTTTTGGTGTCTTTAGTCTTATCCCTTGTTTCAACGCATGGAAACGATACAAGTAACATAAAAATGACATCCCTTTTTGGGGCTAGCCTACTTTTATCCCATCGAAAGAATTGACTGATTATTTTTAAGGATACTGCTCTTCTGGCTGTGTTGGAGCCCCCCCCCCCAGACACTGGGGATGCTATACTTGATTTTCTTTCAGCTTTCCCCAAGTGACTTTCTTCCCCTCTGCTTCCAACAAGACTCCCAGCGAGGAAGCCAATCACAATGTTATCGGCAGTAGAAAGATTTCAAAATGCATTCACGAGCATGGGTACGTTGGGGGATGGCTGGGTGCCTTCTATGAGACTTAACACATTTCCCGAACATGGATCCTCACCATGGCAACAGCCATGTCACATGACACATTGGTGACACACGTAAGGTGCTGCCACAACTCATCCCAGGTTGCACGTCTGTGATTCATTGTTTCCACTGACACAGTGACTGCAACTCGCAGTTGGAAGGTTCTCTGGTGTTCAGTGCCATTAACGCACACTGACTCCCATGGCACATGGAGGGCTCAGGGAAGGGAAGCATAAATAAATAAGTATGCACTGTAAACATTGCCTTCATTAGCTTTACAGAGAAGTACGTGTTCATCAGTCAACCTCCTTGCCACTTGCATTCTTCTTTTTGTAGGCATATTTTGTTGGTAACACCTTGGAAGCTCAAAGATTTTATTTTTAATCATAGTTATACCCATTTCCACTTGGCAAACTTCAGAAGAGAGAGTTCACGGTGGCCCCTTTTTAGTATTTATTTATATTCTTCTCATGTAGCAGATTTATTGATGAAGGCACGATTCTGGGAATATTTTTTTTTCTCATTGTGAAATTTATGGAATACTTTACATAAATCATTTGGTGGCATTACGGGTCCATTGCGCATGTGGAAGGGCCCGAAGGTTGTACGATCCCAGAGGACTTTTCTAGAGGTCCAAGATGAGTGGTATTTTAACATATTTTGATTTCTGAGTGATTCAGTGAGTGATTAAAAAAAAAAGGAGATGTGGAATCTGGAAGACATTAAAGAGATGTCAAGGACAGACGGATTTTGATTTGTAGCCTAATGAAATGTTTTGCCAACTTTTAAAGATTTTTTTGAGAGTAGAACTTTAATCATTTGCTTGTGTTTCTGGCATGGTAAGGTTATTCCTGTTTCTGTTACATGATGAATCCAAAGTGAAAATGGGATAATTTTTAATTAGCAAAATTATAAAACCATTTGCAGCCAAATGTTTCTTGTCTTGTATAAACTGTGAGGTTTCACATTTTACTTTAATCGTTTTAGGAAATTTCATTCTGAAGATCTATTTCAGTTGGTATCTTATGTATGGATACAAATCCTCAATATTAGAAATTACCTTGTAATATTCTTTTCCCAGTGTCACTTGAATAATCTGACAGGAGTTTGGTCATGTTTATTGCTTGTGTCTAGTTTGGAGGTGTCATGGTTACCTGACTTGGATGTAGCACTGATATGCAAATCAGCACTATGAATGCCAGGCTGAATGTTACAGGAGAAATAGTATTAGGGGGTTAGAAATGTGACTTTAATTTTATGTTGTGTGATGATGTACATTTACAGAATTGCTTTTGCTGGGGTTACCTATGTAATGATTTGAATCAAAATGCTATAGTTTTACTTGGTACTATAAACACATAAATGGAGAGTTATTTTAAAATATATTTTTATTAAGGAAATGAGAATAATGAGCCAAGTCATGGCAGCCTACACAGAGTTCCCGACTTTTCATTTTATGGTGCTTCGATCAACTGCTTAGCTGGAGATTATGAGTTTTACATTTTTTGGGGGGCTCATTAGAAATGGATTTGGAAACACAAGAATTTTGTGGAAATAAGGGATTTAGTGTTCAGAATTTGAGGATCTGGCTAGATTGAGAAGTTCCAGCTCCTTGAACTTTTGTACTTGCTTGTTGGTTGATATGGGGGCGGGGGTGGAGAAGGAATGCATTTTGTGCTGTTTCTGTGGAATCCTCTGGAGGGCGCTGTGTCACACCTCACAGTGCACCCATTGCTGCAGGAAGAAAGATCGTGGAAACCAGCTGGTGGAAGCTGTAGGTGCAGCACAAGCTTGAGGCCCTGGTGATATAGAAAGGCCCTCATCTTTAGCCATTTGTCTTTGAAAATCACAGGTGTCGCCTACCAAGAACAGGAGGGAAAATGAGATAAGTGTCAATAAATTTCCGTCAGACTGAGTAATTCCTTAATGAAACAGATTCTTAAAGCAATAGAGTTCCCAGGGAATATCATGGGCCTAATAATTTATTATTCAACTGTGATTCAGACTGAAGGACACGAACCTTAAATTAAAAACAAACAAAAAACCCGATTAATGAGTGTTATTTTTGTCCAGAATTTAAGGAGGTAATTCTAGTTTTGGGAGGTTGAAAGGCATGTACATTATGTAGGAATTATTTAGAGTCCGTCCCAGGTTAAAGGCCTTCCATTTAAGAGTAAATACAGTCAACTCAAACAATAATGATAATTTTCTAAAATAGAATCAGGTTAGAGTTTCTTTAGGAGATCTCTCTTTCACAGGACATGACAATATGATCTTCGAGAACTGTACTTTTCAATACCTGTGCTAGCCATCTGTGGCTGCTGGTCACACAAAGTGTGTCTGTGGCTAGTGTGAATTGAGATGGGCAAGGTGCCACGTACACACTGGATTTCAAAGACACTTGATTACATACCGAAGTGATAGGATTTTAGATATATTGTGTTAAATAAAATGTATCTCTACAATTAATTTTATGTGTTCCTTATCTTTCTAATGTGGCTACTAGAAAATTAAAAATTACATATGCGTCTCACTTTATATTTCTCTCAGGCAGCATTGTTACGGAATGTACCACTTCCATATTTCTAACGTCAGAAATCTTCAAGAAATTCTTTTCCTTAGAAAGGGGAGCAAACATTGCCGACATTGAAAAAGGCTTAACTAATTTATTTTATTAAAAAAAGAGCTAGAATGCTGTTTAAATGAATTCATTTCATCTGCTGTAAATGTAGCCCAGCAGTAAATATTCCCTCATGGATTATAATCTATGAGAAAACCACATTAAGCCATTTCCAGTCTGTGTATACCACACTGACGTGTCCAGTTAAAGAGTCGGTTAATGAACTTGTGAGTTTGCTATTAAATGCCAGCAGATAATCTTTTTTTTTTTTTTTAAATTGTCTTTGGTTTGGTCCTGTAGACCTGTAAATCTCAAATGGTCACATGCGTACCATTAGGTCCATGCATCAGAGAAGTCTGGATCCTCATTAAATCACAAAATAATTTACTCTACTTTATCTCCATGAAGAGGCACTTTTTCTTTGAAGATTTCAGTGGGAAAAGGCATCATTTTTACATTTTAATGGACACATTTAGGCTGACATACAACACAAGATTTTGAATCTTGACCATGACTTTCCTGCTTACTTAGGTCCTCTTTGATTAGTGCTTCCAGACTCTTCCTGCCTCATGAGTGGACATGAACTATCCTTCCCTTCCCCCTTCCTCCATTGCCATTAAGGTGTTTTTGTTTTTTGTTTTTGTTTTTTAAGTAATCTCCACACGCATCATAGGGCTCAAACTCATGACCCTGAGGTCAGAAGTTGCACGCTCTCCCGACCGAGGCAGCCAGGTGCCCTGCCATTAAGGTGTATTTTGGTAGAAATTTTTGAGACCAAACTTAGTCTCTAACTAATCATTACTTTAAAAAAAAATTGCAGCTGCTACTTCCATTGAGAATTTAATAGGGGCGTTTGATAGTCTTAGCTTACTAAAAATGCTGGGCGTTGCTTGCACATGATAGCAAAGTGACTATCCTTTAGCAGGGCAGGAGGGCATGGTGACAGCTTCCAGGGGAGAGGAAAGAGCTTGAGTTAGAGTGCTGATAGTGGGCATAGAAGGCAGGTTTAGACAGACAGTACAGAAGTTGAAGCGAAGACTGGATGGAGAGGGGAATGCCTACAGCAGGGGAGGCATGGGATGGAGGAGGGGGAAAAAAAAAATAATGACTTTGAACTTTGACCTTGCCTGACAGTGGATGGCAGTGTGCTTATCAGAAGTGGGAAACTGGGATGAAGACGACTTTGGTAGGCAGGGGACTGTAAATTCTTGCCTTCAGTTTGGAGTACTCTGGATTTGGAAGTGAGGGTGGAAAATCTGTCTAGAAATACAAGGTGATGGTCATAATTTATCTTTTTTAGAAACTGTTTCGCACTCTCCTTTTGGCCACATTTATTCAGGGTTGCTTGTACTCCAGTGTTTTTTTTTTGTTTTTTTGTTTTTTAAGATTTATTTGTATTAGGGGGAGAGAGAGAGAGTGTGTGCACATGCGCTTATAAGTGGCGGGAGGGGCAGAGGAAGGCAGTCTTCAAGCAGACTTCCCGCGGGGCGTAGAGCCCGACTGGGCTCCATCTCATAATCCATGAGATCATGGCCTGAGCTGAAACCAAGAGTCAGACGCTTAACCACTGAGCTACCCAGGTACCCCTACTCCAGTTTTTCTTTTTTTTTTTTTCCTCCACTATTTTTCTATTCTAGACCTCTTTTGGGCAATTAAATATGATTTAAGAGTTTTACTTTCGGGGCGCCTGGGTGGCACAGCGGTTAAGCGTCTGCCTTCGGCTCAGGGCGTGATCCTGGCGTTATGGGATCGAGCCCCACATCAGGCTCCTCCGCTATGAGCCTGCTTCTTCCTCTCCCACTCCCCCTGCTTGTGTTCCCTCTCTCGCTGGCTGTCTCTATCTCTGTCGAATAAATAAATAAAATCTTTAAAAAAAAAAAAAAAAGAGTTTTACTTTCATCATAAATGATTATCATACTTATGCAATAGGGGGAAATAATTAATTCATTGTTCTGTAACAAGAATTGAATATTTTAGTCCATTTCCTAGTCTTTTCTGGATACGGTATTTAAATAAGTATTGCAATCACTTGTGGGAAAACCAGTTTCTCACCCGTGTGGGGCTTATTGATTACTATTTTTCAGGGAGTGCCGTTCCTATTTGAGACATAGCAGTTCTTTTCATATGTGCCATGCCTTCAGCAGGGTGTTTAGCTTTCTTGGGTGTCCCCCAGTTGTGACGGCCAGCAGTGCTCCCACATGTTCCAGATACGCTGCTCCTTGGCTGTCCATTTGAGGGTCAGGGTCTTAAACCATAATTTGGTTTACTATTTTCCCGCTGGACAGTACATTAAATGTTGGAACCGAAGGTAGACTACCATTTACATTTTCTTTCTTTCATTTGGTGGTTAGGTGGTCACACATCAGTTGTATCTGTGATTGCCACTTCACTATAGAAAGAGGCCTTGAGTGTTGGGTGAGTCTCCATGCTCCTTTGTTACCTTAGAGTTTTGCTACTCACAATTTTGGGACACAGTTTTGATAATCTGGGAGGAAAGGCCTATGTCATCATCTCAACTAAGATCTCAAGTGGGAAACCTATGTTTCTCTCTCCTAGTTGCTTCTGCCACCCTGAAAGGTCAGGTGAAGTACACTTTTGGGGAATACGTCTTGGAGAGTATTTAAAGGCTCATAGTTTAGAACCTTATTTCAAATCCTGGTTCTGACACTTATTAGCTGCCTGTCCTTGGTTAAGTTACTTAACCCAATTATACCTCTTTTTATCTTCTTCTATTATATAATAGTACATACCTCAGAAAACTCTTGTGAAATGAAATGGGCTGCGGGTGTGAGAGGTTGGTCTGTTCACTCAAATGGAGACCAGTATCGGTCTGTGGATGTGTAGTGATCGTAAGCATGGGCTCTGGTTCCAGGCTCCGGCTTCAAATCTTGACTCACTTACTTAGTAACTCTCTGAGCCTTTCATCGGTTCCTTTACTGCTCTGAGCCTTGCTTTTCCCATCTGTGGAATGGGAATGCAAAGACAACCCCTCTCACTGAATCACCGTGAAGACTCAGCAAGGGTGTGCTTTGGTGCAGTGCCTGCATGCGATAGCAGGACTCTGTAAATGGCAGCTAGGGATCTAGTCATAGCTTAGGGAGTCGGAATAAGTGGGTCTATATATAGACAAGTGCTCTTCTTTCTCTTCTCACTTTCAGGGGGGGAAAACTGTGTCCAGCTACCTGCTTTTTTTTTTTACTTATTGACATTATATGTTAAAATTAATAAAATACCTTGGTGTGGGTAAAACTGTGAACTTGTGTGTCCT
The DNA here is from genome assembly GCF_023065955.2 of Ursus arctos. Classification (NCBI taxonomy): domain Eukaryota; kingdom Metazoa; phylum Chordata; class Mammalia; order Carnivora; family Ursidae; genus Ursus; species Ursus arctos. The sequence continues at coordinate 51,750,712 of NW_026622808.1, read as the reverse complement.
TCTTTTTTCTTCTCTGGTCTTGGGCTTCCAGTTGGAGTTCTGGGCTGGTTTCAAAGTCCTGAATGGTGGGTGGAAGATGGAGCAGTTCTGCATCAAGTTTGGCATCTGTTTTTATGTCACTGGGTCCAAACATCATATATTAAACCCAGTGGAACCAACACCCAAAATATCTGGTTGAAGAATGTAATTTTAAGTGATGCATAGAGAAAAACGGGAAGGCATTTGATTTGAATTCACATAGAAGAAAAGATGGGAAGACATTTTCAAACTTCTGCTGAATTCTCTTGGGCCTCCTTGATCCCCTCCCCTTCTTTTTGGGTCAGTCACTTTGATATATTTTGTATTGGGTGTGAGCAGTTCTGCATACCCTATCTCGAAAGTCCAAATCCGTCTTCCCCGTGAAGAATAGTACGCCACACGTAAATGGCAGAGTTCCAGTAATCCGGAGTCGGGGTGGCTCTGTGGTGTTAAAAACAAACACCCTGACAAGAAAAGTATGTCGTCCACAAAATAAGTATTCCGTACTTATAACTCCTCCCCCGACAACAATACAACCCTAAAGGCAATGAAGCACACGATACATAATGAAAAACAATAAAATGTAAGTTCTAGCATGTACTCTGAGTGACTCACTGACTTCATAATAAAATGTAAATGTAATTACATTTGTGCGTCTTCTACCATTAGGCAAACTGGAGGAAGAAGGAAAAGTGTCCTAATAGGGTTGTAGAACACTTTCAGATAAATCCTTAAATTCGGGAGTCACCTGGTGTCACGCTGTGGAGTCTCTCTTGGCCTGGTCAGATGGAACCACTATGAGTCATCAGGACGTGCTTCTTTCATTTTGTGCATCCAGCAACTTTGCAGAGCTGCATGCGTATGCTGGGTTCTTACGATATTTATGATATCAGTGATTCACCAAGTAGCTCAGGAACAAAACACGTTGAGACTTCGACAGTGTGGCTTTAAGGTGGCCTGTCTGATTTTTACCTCCCCCCCACCCCCCCAATCACTTTCGTATTAACTTGCGTGACTGCTATAAACATCAGCCTCGCCTGTTGTTCACCCGGGGAGAAAAGAATGGAAACATTGCTATGGTTTTGGCTTAAAGTAAAGCCCTACAGTAGTACTGAGTCCTTTCTGGAAAAGGCTAGTATACTGCAAGCTTTTATACTAGGGGACTGGGCGATCTTTGATGGGATATAGCATCTTTGGGTCATTTTTGGGTACTGGAGAAAAATATTTAAAATGTGACATACCTTTGTCATTGATAAACCTTAGTCACTTGCCCCTACTCTGTTCCTTCATAGCACTCATCAGAGTTTGTAATTACATATATTTTGGGTCTGTGTTTTCCATATCAGTATTCCCACGTGGGCTGTAAACTCTGTGAGAGCACAGACCATGTCAAGTGTTTTGATCACACACTGGCTTGCACACACATCGATAAATAGTTGTTGAATCAGTGTTATGTGTGAGCAGCTCAATGTAAGAATAAAAGTCGACACATACTTAATGTTGGCTTGTCACGGATCCCGGGACTAATGCTGCCTGGGAATTCTCCCACTCGATCATTGCCACAGGTAACCAAAAGGTGGTTACTCTGATTGCCCCCTTGGAGAGGTCGGAAGCTGAGGCTTAGGCACGGTGAGGGATCTGCTCATGGTCACATGGCCGTGACCCATGTTTCAAACCCAGTTCTGTCTGCTTTGGCCATGGAAGCCACGCAGGACGAGCTGATGGGCGGTGTGATTGCAGTTTTCGAGACCTCCTCGTGAAATTGTTCCCAAGGTTTTTGCTCACTGTATTTGTCTCTGCCACACCGAGAGGTCTTTTCTAAGGAAACCCCATCTGAATGTGACTGTGCTCATTAACAAAGCAGAATTACTTACGAAGAATAATAATAATAATGATAATGCTCATACTAGTTCTCTCTTCTTGTGTATTGGGTCTTTTGCTGAGCTTTTTCTATGTGTTGATCCATTTCATCTTTATAACATCCCTATAAGGTAGATGCTTTTATTATTCCTGTTCTACAGATTGAGGAAACCGAGGGGCAGGAAGGTCAATGAAAGGTTAAATAACTTACCCAGGGTTGCACAGCTAGAATGTGGAGATCCCATTGCTCCACCACTATAGGACTTCTTCCCGAAGGATGGGAGGAGCCGGGGACACAAAGTGCCCATTTGTCCCTCCTACGAATATTTTGTTTTTATTAGTCCGTAATATTTTGAAATCAGGTGGCAGTATAGGAAAGAGAGCGAGAGGGAGAGATTGCCAGGACTGTGGATTTTCAGAGTTCACAGAAGACTCCGCATGAGGCCCTTCCTATCCGGCACATAGGGTGCTGCCTACAGAGGTTACTTTGGGTTTTGCAGGTTTAAGACCCACAGAACTTGCAGGAATGTGGATAAACTAGTCCATATCATCTCTGTGCAAAATTCACTGGGGGGAACTGGTATTCGAGAAAGTTCCAGTGAAAAAACCTGGCTGTCAGCTGGTGATGGTCTGTAGCTTTTCTGGTCGTTAGCTCTCTGGCTTTGATTTTTGGCTTTTACTTCTTTTTCCCCTCATTACATTCTCAGAAAGAGAATAGATACCTTAATAGGACGATCAAAGCCCAGTTAAGGTTTCATAATTACCAATTGGTAATTAATCTGAGTTTCAGTGCATGCTAAGTCAGCCAGTAGACGTTATTTTCTTCATCATACTCCCATTTGAATCCCAGGAATGACTCAAGAAATGTACTTCTTTCCTCAATTAAAATGGAGACAATTTTGCTTTTTTTTTTTTTTTTTTTTGGTGGGAGGACCAGCTTTACAAGAAGGTGACTTTGAAGGAGCTGGTGTTCTGGGAAAGAGATTAAACTATAGAATGGTCCTAAATGTGTGTTTTAAATAATGCTGACATATTTTGTTGATGCTGGCTATTTTATTTGATTGCTATCCGTTCTGAAGTCTTCCCTTCCTTTTTCCTCCTTTGAAATCTGTTGGTTACTATGGAAACGGTGTTGTTTTGGGTTTGGGTGGAGCTGTATCCACAAATGCAGTATAAAGTCATTTATAAAATGGGTTAATATTTATTCTGGCTGGGCATATATGGGCCTGATGTATGATAATCATGATCACACATGCAGAATTAATTTGCACTTTTATTGTTATTTTCTTAGTCTGTCTAAATGTGTGCAGTTTTGCTTGGAATGCACTGTCATTTCCTCTCTGATTTGGATATTGCCATTTAAAAGCCAACACCCAGCACTGGTGGAATTGCTCGGAGTTATAAGTGCTCTGCAGGCCACAGACATCCCTGCCACCAAGTTTTCATTCAGGACAGGTGGCTCCCGGGATATCTTTTTGAGTCTTGCTCCAGTCCCCACTTGCCATCTTGGTCCTACTCCTTTTTCTCTTCAAGTAAGTCTTCTCGATAGCTTTGCCTTTAGTAACGTGGATATGTCCGGTCCCTCCCCTTTCCCGTTTACTCTTGTGTCAGCACCGCGTGGCCAGTATTAAAGACCTCGTGTGACTCAGGATGTATTAATGAAAGTATGGTGAAAGATGAAAGGACCAATGACTTGTCCAGCCCCAGGTGGAAGACAAGAAAAGGGTAGGGATTTTGGAAAGTTTCCAGAGATGATCAGCGAACACGATGAAAGGGTGAGAGAACAGGATCTCTGCGGGAAGGTTAAAGGAGCTGGAACCACTTAACATAGAGAGGAGAAGCCCAAGGGTATGTGTATATGTGAGGGGGTGTTCAGTGCAGTCTTTGTACACAGGAACAGTAATTATAAGGAAAGGGGTGTTCACCCTTTGGCCTTCTGAAGACCTGCCATTAGGAGGGCATTAACTGTGGAGGAGCCGTTGAGATGACTGTGTGACGTGATAACATGCCAAGAGTCTTTTAAAGATGGCCGGACTCTGGAGCGGGATGCCACCAAAGAGAAATGTCGGGGCCCCTCACCTTGATGTCAGTTAGGCATATTTGAGGTAGGTGATCTGGTTACTAGTTAGCAGATCCTATTGGAAGCCAAACAGTGACTTAGAGGACCCTACAGAAGCTTATTACAGGCTCCTGAATTCATGTTTATATTGTCTTATTGTGACTGAATTTTTGAAATTCATTTTTTCAAATGTTTTGACAGACATTTTTAACTCTCCAAAAAAGAACATAGTAATATAAAAAATTGCTTCTCTGAGGATTAAAAATCCCACATAGTGAGGACTGTTGGATTGGTATCCTGATGTTAAATTTAGCGATGCTGCCTACCTTTATGCTACCTCAAATAGTGTTGGGTCTACTTTTCAAAATTCATTCCACTCAGAAGAGTAGGGGTAGCTCCTGAATAGACTTGCGGGCTACTACATTTGGGAGGGACCTTAGGGATTGTCTGGAGCAGTGGTCTGCTGTTCGTGGTATGAGCATCCGTATCACCTGGAAACTTGTTAGAGAAAAGAATTCTTGGGTCTTATCCCAGACCTACAGCATCAGAAACTCTGAGCGGGAGAGATCCAGCAGTCTTTGTTTTAGCAAGCCTTCTGGAATGAGCACAACTGGTCTTGACCATCCCTCATTCACTTAGAACGTTAACGTAGTAAACATTGGCTAATTGGCAATCTGTGTCATTGTTGTCGTGGTGACCAATTAACCTGGCCTAGGAAAAAGAAAGCTTCTTAGCCACAGGCTGCCCCCAACTGTCTTGAAAGACTTCTTTTTTTCCCTTTAATAGAAAAGCTGCCTTAACACAGCACAGGCCCACCTTTCACAAGAGCAGGGAGGACAGAGTTCCTGGGGTAATGGGCCACCATCTGTCAGCATAATGTATGAGAATCTTTTGTATCAGTCATTTCTCTTTTTGTGGGAGATCTTTCCGTCCGTCCGTCTACCCACTCGCCTACCCGTGTGTCCTTCTGTCCCTTCATGCAGCAGTTCTTTGTTGATATCCCACTGGGTTCCAGGTGCTGTGTAATGAATGGAGCAGAAGGAAGAGAGCGGCCATCCTCTGAATGTTACTGGTGTCTTTTCTTTCCCTCAAATTCGTACCATCTGTGGTGCCCAAAGCCCAAGTACCCAGTTCGCTCCTTAACATATTTTTTTTTTTCCTTTTGTATTTTTGGCCTTGGGCTGTTTAGCTCTATGGCTCACTGAATTCTTTTGCAGTGATATGTGTTTTCTCATTGAAGCTAAGTGTTTATTAAATTGTAAAGGCAAACAGAATATATCCACGGAGAAGTATCCCTTGAGAAACACAGAAGTCCTCATTCCTTACATTGTGTATTGTGTTTGGGTTGGTACCTCTCTAGTGAGGAATTATATGGTGCGGAAAAGGAAGACACAACCTCTTGCCCTAGCAAACCCTTTTATGGCCCTCCAGATGGTGGGATGTATCTTTTTACGTTCTCCCAACAGACCCAAGGGTGGGGCTCCAGTACCCACACACACCGCTGACTCAGCATCCCTTCAAGTCCATTGTCTTGTGTCACTTTCTGCACCCACCCCCCAAGCTATTTTCTCAATGGAAGAGGAAGGGGAAAAAAATCCGCTGAAAACAATCCAATCCTGATCAGATTCGCCTAGCATAATAAACGCTTGTTTGGACATTGCTTGGACTGTCATTTTAGCAAGAATCTTCTGTTTGATTAAATAGCTTCTCTGTTATGTATTGAACAAAATGAAATGTATGTCATAACAGATATAACTAGATGATGACAACTTTTCTTGACTGTGAATTTCATTAGAGATATACATTTGTGTTGTATCCCTTTGAATGACAGAAGTTGACAAATAGCTGAGCAAAGTTGTTTTCTAGAGAAAAGTTAGCAGCTCGCCCCTGATCAGATTTCCGCAGCCCTACGACAAGAATAAGGGCTGGCTAGAAAAGCAGGAGAGGTTGGGGGGGGTCGATGAGTGGGGTGAGGGGTGGGGAGAATGTGTTGTAGCCACTCCGGGAAGGTCTGGGGGAGGCTGATGGTGAGCTGGCGTCTCTGGGCTACAGGTTACTGTGCAAACTTGTTCATGGTTGTCAGCCTCATAAACGTTTATTTTTACCAGCCCAACATGTTTCTGGGATGGTTTGTTCATTTACTGATCCAATGTGTCCCCACGATGTGCTGAGTCCTAGACAGTAGGAGTGAAACAGGGCATAGTCCTTGCCCTCATGGAACATTCTGTGAATAAATGTAAGAGTTCGGACAAAGCCCTAAGCACGCTCTGTCTCAATTTACCCATCTGCCAAGTGGAGAGAATATTAGTATCCACTTCATAGCATTATTATGAGGCAGATGTGACAATTCTAGACAGACTTTTTCCCAGGAACTTATGCAAAATTACTCATTTGATTAGAATATGATGGGAAAAAACCCTATGCTGTAGGTACTCTTACCTCCATGTTATAGATAAGGAGATGGGGGTGGGGTCAGATGGAAAACAACTCACATGAGGTTATATAAGGAGAAAGGGGCAGAGTGGAGATCGGACATCAGGCACTCTGGCTGTCAGAGTCCCCGCTGAGCCTCCTGCTTGGCGCAAAGTTAGTCCTTTAGAAATGCCACTGTATAACACACAGTCAGGAGTCTGGATCCCCCAAGGGAATGACCGTTGAGCTGAGATCGGAGAGACCACTTGATAGCTCGTTCATTCTCACACTCTGGGGGTGAGAAGGGTAAAGCAGAAGCAAAATTGATTCCTGGCACTACCTATGGAGAAGGGCTATCTTGGAAGAGCCAGGTGGGGAGGGCATAGCATTGTTTGGTGTCTTGATTTTCCAGTTCCCAAGAGCCCAAGGCATCCTGGCTCTGTTCAGTTCCCTGAGGAGGACAAGATGGAACAGTAGTAAGTTGGCCTCTGCTTCACCTCCCCCCTCCCAGGAGAACCCTCGGAGGAGACTTTCAGGGCCCTCTCCTCTTTAGGGTTGCTAACCTTGACAGTTGGCCATGAGCTGCATGCTGGGGTGAGCAGGGCATCCCGGGAGGTGCAGATTACCTGCTCCTGATGCAGACTGCCTGAGTCCTGCGGGCAGTCACCTTGTTTTCTTAAATAATGTACCCATTGACGGATTGGTAAGCTGGCCTCCCCAACCTTTCAGAAATGTATGCTTGATGCCATTGCTAAGTACTGCTCAGGCGAGATCCCCTTCTGCCAGGTCCTTCCTCCTTCTCATCATCAATACTTTTCTTATTACAAAGTATATGCCTCTGTAGGACATGTTCTTCGTTCTAGACTTTTCCCATCCATGTCAGGCGTAGTCAGACAAAGCTTCAAGAAGATGATTAATTAAATAGAGTTGTAGTCAGGGGTCAAGACACCCTTGTGACCGCTTTTGTGCTTTCATCTGACAATGCTTTAATCTAGGCATCACAAAACATTTTACAGACTGTAATTGAAATTACAGCACCCCCGTGAGGTAGGCATTATTATCCTCATTTCTCATGGGGACAGAGCCCAGCCTGGGGAAGTTCAGTGTCACCAGTCACATGGTGCCACTGGAAGAGCCTGTCACATGTGGCCCGGAGTGAAGGATGCGTTCCCAGGCCAGCCTTGACTGAGCAGGCCTGAAACATCCTGAACCCACAGCCACCTGTTAGGTGTGAGCTAGCTTTTGTACCCGTGACCTGCTGGTGGAAGCTCGCCCAGCCCTGTAGTCAATGGCGAGGTCTGAGAGTGGCAGGCAGAGAGGTTTTCTATCAAAGGGGCACAGAGACCAGGATCCTGGGATTCAGTAAAGCACTGGACTTCGAGGCAGGCACCTCTCAGGTGAAAATGCAATTATTGGATTTATTTGGAGGGTGGTAGGAGGTGGGTTTATATGTGCTGCTGGGGGTGCCAGAGCATTGGAGAACATTTGTGCAGGAAGGCAGCTTGCTGGGTCACCTTGAGCCATAAATACAAGTCACCTGTATATATTTGGAGGTCCTTAATTTGGACCAGATGGAGCCACATCACCTGGAGATTTAAAACATTGTAGGGCACCTGGGTGGCTCCATCGGTTAAGCGTCTGCCTTTGGCTCAGGTCAGCATTCCAGATTCCTGAGATGGAGCCCTATGTTGGGCTCCCTGCTCAGCGGGGAGTCTGCTTCTCCCTCTGCCCCTCCCCCTGCTCATGCTTTTTCTCTCTCTCTCTCAAATAAATTCTTGAAAAAAAATAAATAAAAGCACATTGTAGGTGGTGGCTGGCTTGAATTTTCCATCATTGGAGGACTGTGGAATACAGTGAAACTAAATGGAACTTATTCTGAGTGAAGTCCAGATTCCCAACACAGATGAAATGATTTCCCTCTCACATCTTAACAGGTTTTTAAATATGATGCAGAATTTGGTGGAAGACACTGAAATTCCAACTGTACATGAATGGGCTCTCACCTATTATATTTTGTGTTAGCCAGTCAAACGGACACTGGAGCTTACCAACAGGAACCCTTGCCCACGGAATCGGCCTGGCGTGAAGACATGATTGTATGAGGCCCTGTGTGACCCCGAAAAGCCTAGAGCACTCCTGAAGGCAGGTGGAAAGTGTTGTTTGAAGTGAACCATGTTTTATTTTTCTCGAGAAATTCCTAAGCTGATTCCGTGACAGGGACATCTAAACAGAGTAACCGGATTCCACTGCATGACTGACATAGGTTTACACATTCTTCATTTTTGCCCCCATTTCAAACAAAGTGGTAAATAATTTCATTTCCAGGCAACTAACAATCCCATTTTTCTACCCTGGTGGGTCTGATTTTCATGAGCCATTGGCTCTCTCCAGTAGTACATTAGCAAAGTGTTTCCTGATCTGGTGCAGCAAGTGTTGACGTACCCGTCCTGTAGGGTCTTGACAACTTTCTCTCCCTGACGAGGACATTATTTAAGGCACACACTGCTAAGGGAGGGCCTTCTTGGCACTCTGGTGTCTTGATATCTCCTTCCGTCTGAAGGGAGGGTCAGGTATTTTGCAGAGGGCCGAGAGCCCGTTCTTAGACGCTCTTCAGGAGACCACCACGCTCCGCGAAGCCCCTGAGGAAGGCGTATCGGGAGGTGGTAACGCCGTCAGTGGTCATCCCTGTGTAATTGGTCGACCTGGGTTTTTTAGACGTCAGGATGAGAATAAGTTCATCAGCCCACCTCATTCTAATACGAAGCAGAAGCCATTGTGACTGAAACAGAGAGCTCAGGGTGACTCACTGCACCATAAAATAGGCTTGATACATGGAGTCCCGAAGAGATTGGTAACTCTTGGGCACCATTTTATTTTAGCCAGCACGGATTAGAGTCAAGAGTGGACCAGGTCTCTTGGAGCCCCACAAATTAAAAGTAAGACCTCCCTGCCCCCCCAAAAAGCAAGGTCTGAGCATAGATGTTTGAAGTCACAGATTGCTAGATGAAGCTGTTTCGTGCATCTCTTTGTTGTCATTGTACCGGCTGTTTCTCCCGCCTTTAGCTTGTCAGCACTACTCCCACCAGTCCAAGGCAGCGCCATCAGACGATTGTATGAAAGGAATTTGATTTAATTCCCCGTACCGTTCTTTTAACTAGAGACGGCGTAAAATCAAATTTGGCTAAGCTTACAAGGGTGCCATTTAGAATGATGGATTCTCCCGACTACCAGCATGCAGTGTAAAACTTTTATTTTCCCCTTTCTTTATTTTAAGTTAAACGTGTCTCTCGGAATGACTGTACTGTTGACAATGTATATTTCAAACAGGCTAGCAATGCCCTCTGCTGCAATTGAAACTTCCAAAAATGAGCTGTACTCCAACTTTTAAAATTTTATTTATGACCTGAAAACCCTCACTTCTCTAGACTAGGTAAATGGCTTGCTAATATCAAGAAGATTGGACCTGATTTATTATTTTAGGATCCACTCACACATTACCTTGCTTCCTAAGTTCTAATGGCCAGGAGTGTTATAATAATGAAGCACGTCAGCTTTCATTTCTTATGAAAATTGAAATCAGCTTACCTCCCAGATTAATTATCTAATTCCTCTGAAATCATACATGTTTCTCTGTGTGTGTGTTTGCTTTTCTTAAGAACATTGGAAAGAGAACGTTCCATTCTAGCAGTGCTTGAATTTTGGGGGCTTAAAATAATTTCATTTTGAGTGGGGTACTTATTGGCAATGATGAGATTTTTAAAAAAATCTGTATTACATGAGGGACAGAGATGAAGAGGGAGATTGTCTTTTGGCATTATGTTTGTGATGATTATAAAAATCTTTATTAATTGGCAATAGAAGAAAGCTCTGTTAGGAAAAGAAATGGAGAGATCCCTTCACGTGTTCCCCTGTAGGAGTAATTTTTACACCTTGTCCAGTATTTAAATACCTCTTAACTGCTAGATGTCCATCTGCATACCCTTCCTGGGTCTCTAAACTAGTGTATGAAGCATGACCTTGTAACTTGCTTTGTTTATACATCTGTCAGGACAATATGTTATCTTTCCTTAAAAATGCAAATGTGCTCCTTGCAATACAGAGCTCTTCAGTCAACAAATAAATTGAGGTAAAGACTGTACCTAATACCCATTTAATTTAAATTCATTTTATAAACATAAAGACGCCTTTTAAGAGAAGCTTTAATTCCTACTAGCACCTTGATTTGTGGTTGCCATGGAGAATCAAATCTGTCATTTGACAAGAAAAGTCACCCATTTATGACAGCACTTTATCTTGTCTCTCCAGGGGAAGAAAATGTCAAAAGTGAGAGCAGAAAAAAAATAAAGCCTTGAAACACCAGAATTTCTTGATTTCATTTTTATTATTCAGCTATCATATCCTTTCTGATAATAGCAACTTGGTGAAAATAAATAATGTTCCTACAGTAAAATCAAATATTTCCTATTGGAATGGACAAGGTTCTTTGTGACTGTCAGTGCTGTGAAGTCTGGCAAGAAATAGTGTTATTAGATAAACCTACGGTGCCCAAATCCCATTTTCTTTTCATTATAGTGTCAAAATAATTATACCTGTGTAATTTGGGTAAGAAATTGCAGAATAAGTAAAATGGTCCATTGCAAGAGATTGCTTTACGCTTGTGTTCCTTACGGGGTGGGGTTTCTACCAGCTGAAGAAATAAATGCTGGGCGAAAAGTATTTTCATTTGAATAAAGATATAGAGTAGGTCTTCCATATTATTTGCTAAATGAGTCGGTAAATGCTGTATTCTGTTACTTTTCCCACGTACCTGTTTTGCAAATCAGAGTAAAAATGGTGGAATATTTCATCTGGTCATGAGCTGGGATTTTTTTATATTTTCCCAAAGATTTAAAAAAAATTTTTTTTCTCTGATCTCATGCTTGTCTGAGCTTTTGAAAATGGAGTTGCCCTTTAAGAGATTGAAAATGTTTAAGGTTCTGATCCAGATCTGATCCATTTATTCCTTACAGCTTGCATGTGCCCGTGTAACGTGTGTGTAAGTACTATGTGTATGGACACATGTATGTTGGAAGGATGTTTTCCTGCCTGCAGCATTCATAGTTAAACTCTGACTCTTTTTTGAGATTTGCATTGCATTAAACAAAAATGTTGGCGTTCCGCTTTGATGAGCACATGAAAATAATCTGGGCTGCATCTTTCTCGAGGGGCAATGTTTTTTATTGTTGGAGTATTATACAGCTTGATGTGGTTCAGAAATGAAGTAATCTTGTATCGATGAGATAGCATTGTAATAGCAAGCCCTTCAGTGAAGATTTAGTGTAAATATCTGACTGGTAGGGGAGCTGGTTTCTGGAACAGTTGTGCTTCTAGGAGATTACAAAAATGGAGAGGAAAGAAAGGGCTGAACTCTCATTTTCCTGAAATTGGCGCGTGGTGCTGGAGTTGTAGCCAACGCTGGTTGGGATCTGCTGTGCGGAAGCCTCCAGCCCCATAGCTCCTGTTCTGTGCGCCCATGCTGGGGATGGGAAGCAGGGCGTGTTTGCTGAAAAGAGGAAAGTGGGGAGATGGAATGACTATGACTTGTGGCAAACAGTCCTACCAATAGATATCAATAAAAATGTAATTCACACACATATCTTTTGATTGCCTCAGTCGTGCATATTGGACCAACAACGTATTTTTACCCAGTGGTCGAGCGATTTCCCTTACTGTTTGTGTGCATGGGAGTTCTCAGTTGTCTCAACGTGAGACGTAATACACTGAAGTATGCTTTAAAGGGATACGCTCTAAATACGAATCTGTAGATGCACTATAGTTCTGAATTAAATGCTCTCTTGTTAATTAACACTCAGTTCTCTGTTTGCTCATCTCCTTTGATACAGTCATTACTTTAATTTCATGGAGATGCAAATGAAGATGTGAATAGTACCCCCATCAGGACTCGGATCTCTCCTGTGATCACTGAGTGTATTTGACGTGTGTACCTGGCAGAATGTGTCCACACGAACTGATAATAAAATGACAGTATAGCACTACGATCATAATTTACATAGATGTTCTAGGATTGTTTGTATAGCAATGATGAGGCTTGCTTGAATCCAGTGTGCCTACACATATTAGGTGGGAGTTTTGGGGGGGCTTTTATTTTATGAGATTTTTAATTTTTAAGATTATACTTTTATTAATACAACTTTCTGTGATTTCTGATTTCTATGAATTTGTGAATGCTTTTATCTTTTTTTTTTTTTTTTTTGTAAGTTTCCTAGTGAGGATTAGCAAAGACATTTAAGAACATGGTAAAGATGTGTGAATGATAAACTCTGCCTTCAGCAGCCTGGAATTCTGTTAGCTCTCTCAAATACCCATCTTTATATTCTAGTATGAGAATCCGTGTTTGTGTGTTCTGCTTCCTTTGAGGGTAAATGACACATGTCTGAGATAAGTTGCCAGGGCACTCTTTTTCATATTTTCTTTAGCAGTAACCTACAAACACCCTTTCTTTAAAAATAAAGCTACTGATATTAGTTGACATAGTTGGGTTTTTTTTTTCCCCCCAGAAACAAACAAACCCCGACTTGCTCGTATTCCATGGGTTGATTTTAAGAGGCTTTGCCCAGACTCTCGTTAATAATAAAAATACTTAGCATACTTAGCCCTTGCTATGTAGTTGAGTCACTGTGTAATTTAGGTGTCTCACAATATCTCTGTGAAGTAGGAACTGCTATAATCCCCAGCTTCCAGGGAAGAAAGTTATGTTAAGGAAGATACATACAGTGTCCTGAGTCCCATGTGTGTGGAGGAGCTGGGATTCGAACAGCCTGCTTTCACGGCCCCCAAGGGAAAAAAAAAAAGAGAGGGCCGAGGGTCAAAGGAACACTTAAAATAAATTTTGGTCACTATTGTGATGCTATCAACGTGTATGTAACATATCAGTTCAGTACACTATAAACTCAAGTCTCATGTCTGAAAAATTAAGAGTTTACAGGAAAACCCGGCACTTTTCTTTGAATGTAGCTTCTTTGCTTCTGCCATAATGAAAGTAACAGAAAACCTTATTTACATTTCAGAAATAGTTTCCTCAAATTTCCTGTTTTGCCAGACTTTTGTGTGTCCCCCTTTCTTTCTCTTTCTTTGTTGTTCCTGCTGCCCACAAGTAAAAGCCAGAATAGCTAGTTTGTCGATTTCATCAAGAAGTATGGACACTACCGCCCTGCTGGGGAAGGGCTATTGCTCCCTCCCAAATACTGCAGTCATCAAAGCAAGGGCAACTCTTGTTCTTTTCTCGGACGGGCATTAACGCCTTTCCCTCAGCTGGCCATGACTTTAGGGCCGTGCTGTTTGGAAGTGCTTTGTCCAAATTACTGTACCTGAAGGCTTGCTTTCTTGTTTTATTAAGGTAGTCAAATTATAGTCATGTTTTAATAACTTAATTGAATGAAAAAGAACACTTTGGACTGAAAAGTAAAACGGTAGTGTTTATTGCACTGTTCTTGCATATCCCTGCAGATCTGCAGTGGTAGATAAAGCATAAAAGTGTAGGGACTCCCCCCACATACCCGCCTGTAACTATTACTAATGGTGCTTTTCTTTTTTAGGTAAACTGCAGCAGGGAAATTGAAACTGTTGGAAGTATAACCCTTTACAATATTTTGACTTTTCAAATTAATGAAGAACATTTGGGTTTTCCTCCCAACTTCAAAACTTGGGGCTCTGAAAGCATGAAGTGAGGGAGGGACTCGAAAGCCAATGCGTCTTGCTTTTTCACAGTGCAATTAGTTAATTCTTTGAAATCCTAACCCATTCAACACTGAAGAGTTTTCATCATTCGTTTCATCCAGTTTGTATCAAAAGCAGTGTTTTCTTAAACATTTAAGGGGTTTTTATTTAGGACCCCTTTGAGAGCTGGTTTTCAAGTTTTCTTTCATTAAAAGGGAAGGGTGTTTAATGACTAAAAGCTAACATGTAGTGGGTTATTTATTGCTACTTGTTAAAGTCAGTTGGCTTGGTTCTAGATAAAAAGTGAATATTAGATTTAAGGACAGTGCTTTTGCTCTGTAGCTCGTCTGTTTATTTCACAGGGGTGTGTACATAGAGACGTACCCTGGGTTGTGTGTGCCTCTGTATTGCAGATGAGGGTGGGGTGGGGTGGGGTGGGACATGTGCTTGTGCAGACATTTCCCCATCTGCCTGTCATTTTCTAAGAAGAGTTTAGCACTAAAGGCATGTATGTTACTGCGAATGCACACGTTTCCTTTAAGAAATCGACTATTTGTAAAGAGATGTATATCGTTCATAAGAATTCCACAACAGTGTCCCTGCCCCATTTACTCTGGGGCATATACAGAGCTGTGACATGCTTTTTGAAGTTTCTGCAGATAACACAGTTGCAGTATGTTGATCACTTTAGCAATAGATTGAAACCAGCCCATAAATACAGCCCAGAACAAGACGCACGATTTGAAGTTGTGCAGGGGTTCTTAAGCTGTGGACCCCACAGCTACCTTAGTGCCAGTGATTCTAGGATTCAGTGGATCTGAGAGGGGACCTAGAAATCTGTGTTTTTTGTTTGTTTGATTTTTAATTTTTTAATAAGCTCCTCTGGCGATTCGAATCCAGGTATTCCGTAGACTTTTACGTAGGTTCTAGAAGTCCAAGAATCATCCTTACGATCCCACCGTGAAGAGCAACTGCATCAAAATTCTTCTACAGCAGGATTCCTCATTCCTTTCTATGTATAGGGATCAGCTGCAGATTTTGTTAAAAATGCAGGTTTGGAGTCTTTAGGTCCGGGGTGGGGCCGGGGACCCTACATCTCGAATAAACTTCTAGGTCACGTCCATGCTGTTTGTTTGGGCCACACCCAGGACACCAAGATGCAATCACTTATATCGCAGAGGTTTTGAAAAGGAAGGAAAAAATTCGAAGCGACTCTTTGGGTACTTTTGTCTGTGCGGTTTTCTGCCGAACACCTGTCTGTCTCTGCTTCATCTCCTGCTTTAGTGTCTAACCACGCCTGTGAACAGTAAGGAGGATTTTCACAAGAAGTGAAAATACAGGTGATGTTCCTCATGTATGTGGAGGCACAGAGGATCTAAATTAGCTCCAACGACCCAGGCTCTGATCATCCGGTAGGAGTACAGTCCCCTCGGTTGGATGAAGGGGCAGTTAGGGTTCTTCGGAGACGCTTTCTCTTACCTCTTCTCTTGCTGTTGTTATGTAACAAAGCAGAGCAAAGGCGGTTCTAAACTGCAGGGTCACTGGATTGGGGCATCTTGCAAAATGGAGGTGAGAGAAGAAGCAGCCTAGCTCAGGGTTTTGCTGCTACAGTAGAAATATTTGCTTTGTAAAGGATTTGACGGCCGAAGAGGTGGTTTGGTGGAGATAACTCAACGTCACACCACCTCAGCCTCAGAGTTGCAGCCCCTTCGTTGTCTTAAGCACACATATGGTTCGTGAAGAGCTTTGGGGACTTTATCTTTTACATGAAAAGGGATGGGGGAGTCTTTACTTGATGACTTTTTTTGGCTATGGAAGATGGAAGCTACTGAGCTTGGCATGAATTTGTGAATTCCCTTTATTCCAGGGCACTTGGGAAGAGGAGTGTGACCATTGGGTTCAGCTCGAAATTTCAGCCACATTTTGGGCATGCTATTTCTCCCATGAGAATAGGATTCTAGATCCTGAAGGTGATTGGATCATCTCAGTAACTTTGGACAAGGTCTCTGGGTTGAAGGGTGGGGGAGGTTGGTTTCCTTTGTTAAAAAGCAAGAGTTAGACTTTGAAGTGAGCTTTATGAGTCTGTCGGTATCAGGCCTTCTTTGCTCCTTGTGTTGAAATCCTATTACAACCTACCCTTTGATTCAGCTTACGGGGTTGCCTGGATCACACTGTGAATCTGCTTTAGCTGTTAGGATAACCAAGGTAACCAGTTCTCAGAATATCCATTTGCATGTGTCATTCAGCCTGAAGAATGTATCTGATAATTCATGTTTTGAACCAATAACTCCCTTGCCTGGTAGGCATATAGGAAACTGGAGGTTGGTAGGGATGAGATTGGGGGAGGGATTCTGCTTTATTCTTGTTGTCTATGTTTAGCTAGATGTTACTGACATTTATCTCAAAGCTATATATGTATTCTTATTCTTCTTTTTCTCCTTTCTTAGGAAATGAGGAAGTAGGCAGTGTGGGAACATTGACTGAGAACTGGCTTCAACATCACTGAATATAATAGGGTCGTAGAATTTGGGTACCGGAAGTAACTTGAGGTAGTCTGCAGTCCAGGGTGTCAGACTCAATTTGTTATGGGGCCCACACAGGTGACTTGAAAGAAGTGAGCCGGCTGGTTGGAGAGAGTGGAGAACCAGACAACATCACTCTTTCATTCCATCTAATCCAGGTGTTTCCAGGACTTTGGGCCACGTTGATGCCAGAAGACAGAGTAGAGTCTTATTACCAAGAGTGGTCTTTGAGTGCATCGGAGATTTGTTCATTTATCCATGGGACTCCAGCGAGTGAGGCAGGAAGGGAGGGAGGGAGGGAGGAAGGGAGGGAGACCAGTGTGTGGAATTCATTTCCATTTTCCGGAAACACCAGCTGATTTTCTTAGCAGTGGAAAGCTATTGCACAATAACATTTCATTGCAGTTGCCTTGGGAGGGAAGCAGGTGCTCCTGGCTCTGTGACCATCAAAGAATGACAGGTCTTGACCAAGGCTGTGTCCACATTCAAAAATGTATGCCTATCCCTCAAAGATCAGCCCTTTCAGATATTACAATATAGTAAGAGCCTCCTTTGGGTTGGTAAGCCTGACCCTCATCATTTATCCCGGAGAGAATAAAATTATACCTAGAAACTCACCACTGCTGCGCCAACTCTGAATTTTCCCTGTCCGGCTTGCTGGTTCTGTGGATCTGCCCATGTCATTAAAAAATGAGATATCATGATATGTGAATCAGTCGGTTTTCCAAATGGCTACCTGTAAACATAACTGCAACCGAATGGATACATTTACATTTGCCCCGTCGTCGGCTTGGGGATTAACTCAATACTTAAACTCCTAACTATTTAGTTTTGAGACTAATTTGCATGGTGTGTAAGGAATTTCTGTATAGGAGAGCTTTTCACATTCCCTTTAGAGTTTGCTTTGATGGCAGTATTTCAAAAGATACATGGTGGTAGGTATTAGAAATGGATATAAATTCAACGTTTGGAGGCTCCAAGGGTGTTTAATTTTAGCGACCTCGCAGATAAGATTTTTGCAATTGCACATACATCTTTACCTTATTGGCACTGGCTTTAGCCACAGAGAGGTGTGTGACCACCTGCCCAGGAGATGCACGCCTTCATAAATGAGAGAGGTGTAATTCTCTTTTCTTGGAAAGCTGCACCCTAGGAATCCATTGTTTTACTTGTGAATTACCAACCCGAAGGTAGCATGGAGTTAGCCCATACATTTTTATTTGGGGTTTTGGCAGTTCCTCTTCTAGCTAGAACATTTTTCTTTTTCCCATTTGACAATGGCTTGGTGATTCAACACTTAGACAAATGAGACTCGGTTTGTCTTCCTTTTTGGTTCTAGTATGTTCTCCTCATTTTCTGTTTGCCTTTAAAATAGGGGAAGGCCACTCACTTGACGTGTTTGTCCCTGTGTCGAAAAGAAGACGGTCCGGCCCTAATGCCATTTCACCATCCCTCTGCCTCCCACCTGCTCATCCCGAGCATTTCCAAACTACTGGCGCTTTAATTACTGTATTGTTCATCAGGTTAAATTGTATTTAATTGGCTTTGTGTTTTGTCTTTTTGTTTCGATGAAAGGAATAGTGGGGGTATTTTAAAAAGCCCATTGAAATGAAGCTCTATCATTTAAAACACATATAAAAATTCTTTAAGATGGCTTTTATCCTGGATCCCTTTATCTTCCTTCACAAGCTTTCTGAGAATAAGTAGTGCATGTTGGGGTTTATCTTTGCTTTTATGTGCCCTAGCCACATGCTTAACATTGAGCACATTTGAGTTGCATTTCATTGGGCTCTCACAATCCTTTTATAAAGGGACTGATCTGTTAACATCACCCTCTTTAGATCTAGCAGACGGGATGTTCCTCCATACAAAGAAGTGCTCCCAGTCTTTCTGGCCGGCTAGTAAGTGAATGATTTCAGGCCTGGTGGGCAATACTTGTGTCCATGCGTCACACAGCCCGGCCACAGTGGTAGGCAGCTGCATGCAATTTTGAACTCCACTCATTGAACTGTAATAAAACAATATAAGCACTGCTTGGGGGGAAGATTGGATGCAGTTATCCTTACACAAGGCTCGGGCATATGAAAGCAGTGCTGGCTGACAAGAGGATTTTGAGATTTGATTTTGATTGAATTGCAGAATTGAACAGGCCAGGAATGTCAGTGGAAGGCTAAACGCCTGTAGTGCCATAAAGTTTTATTCATGTGAGGCTTTCCAATATCAAGTAGATGGATTATTGGAAAAGGTGTCAAGGGACATGAAATGGAAGTGCCCAAAACATAAAATGTAGGCAGGAGGGAAAAATTACTTCTTGCTTAGTATATAATTAGGTCTAAAAAAAAAAAAAATTCCATGAAATTGTTTATTCTCCCGACCCCTCCCCCCCTTACAGAAAAAAAAAATGGCCAACTCATCACATCACTTCTTTTATTCCTTCAGGAGAAATGGAATTCAGTGGTATTTAGACAGGAGCTTCTCTTATGCTGTTCTTTACTTTTGTTCCACATTAATATAGTGATAGCGAGGGGACGGTGAGCCAAGAGGTTCACCACGCGCTGGACACCATGAACTGTTATGTTCAGCAACAAGAGAGAGGCACGTGCTCACACACCCTGACACCCTGACTTATTTCATAGCTACACAACGCATATGGCATCGTGCCTGCAATTTGCATGCAAGGGTTGATACCAATATTCGCGGGGCATTCGACAGCGGCGTTCATTGGTGATGAGTGAGCAGTTCTACGGAGAAGTTACAGAGAAGGGTGGATGGGGGAGAGCCAAGTTTATTACATTTGTCCTGGTTCTTTATCCGCGTGCAGTGTTTCTGCTCCCATCATTAGTGAAGCGCGTCCTAAAATTTCCAGCATGGAGGTAAAGAAGCACTTGTAATTTTTTAGTTTTGAGTCTATTTGTTTAAGCCTTTCTAACCAAAGTGGTTTCAGTGAAATAATCAAAATAAGGAATATATCCATTTTGACGCTGGTATGCAGGTGTGATTTTTCTTTGTCCTCCTCCTACCCCTTGTTCTAATGTATTATGTATTTAGAAACATGTTTATTTGTAAATGAGGCTTTGTGAGGTTAAAACGGAAAACCGGAAAGGAAATTTTGAACACTGCGGGCCTTATGTTTTTAAAGCCCCTTTTCCCTTTAATGCTCAATTCAAAAGAAATGGCATGCCTTAAGTTACTTTTCTGTTTGTAAAACTTTTATTTACCCCATGTTCCATAAGATCTGTGTTAGAATGCATTTAGTTCTACTTTATTATTATTTAGTTTTTCTAAAAATAAAGTCTATGAATATTTATCTAATCAAACAATGACTCATTTACAAGCAGCCCGTGAAAAGAAAAAGGAGTCCTCAATTTGAGTGGTCAGATTGCATGATCAGTAAGTGGCCCCTTTTGCTTTTACATTGCATTTCCTCCTCCTTTAGGGTTTTGGCAAAAATAACTGGGATTTTCTGCTGCTTATGGAGTTCATCCTAATTTGTGTGGGACAAGAGAAGAGGTCGTGTAGGAAATGCTCACAAAGTTGTGCAGGGCTGCCTTTGAACTTGGTAAGATTCCAGAAGACTGTCACTTGCCTGGGCTGCTCCCAGCAGGGAAATTCTGGCCTTTAAGGGAGAGATGTGTTATAATGTTACCCATGTGTTTACATCTTGGTACCTCCTTGCAAGTTACTGCCACACATAGGAATGCATGAAAGTCACATGGGGCTTCCATGTCCCTTAACCCTGGACCAGGGTGAGGCAGGCGATGGACAAACTTTAAGGAGGCACTTAACCTCAGGTGCAGACCTTGAGCTTGGCCTGATTTTGAGAGTGAGCGCCTCTTTAGAGTTTGTACCCCGGGTACCTTGCTTGCTTCCCCTAGTTCTTGGCCATGCCATAATCCTTTTGGAAGACTCCTTTTGGGCTGCATGTTTGCCATAGAAAAAAATCTTTGGCCCAGGTGAAGCACATCCACTTTTTTGCTATTTCTGTAATTTACCCTGTGTTTCTTATCAGAATTAAGAAAATGTGATTATACAGTATTGTTCAATCACTGTTTCCATGCAGCTTTTCTGAGCTGGCAGGCATTCTGTTTCTGAACTGAAAAGCAATTTTGCATTAGGTCTGGTCATAACATGTATTTTTTTTTCTTTGATCCCATGGGAGCTAGGGTTTGACATTGGCTAACAAACTTTGCATGCCACACACCTTATTAAGTCGTACAGTTGCGAATGGCCTCCGTTAAAAAGACATGTGCTGGCATCGCCACATTGAAGTTTGCAAAGCAGGTTTGGAAGGATTAATACTTGGCAATTATTTGGCTCGAAATTGTGGAAATGATAATTTGGTGTTCAAAGAGGAGAAGTTAAGTTTATAATGGGCATCTTAACTCAGGACAGTAAAACAGTTGGTAAGAATGGTTTTTGCCTCTAACACTACAACCACCACCTACTAGGTACGGATATCCTGTTAGGTGCTCTCTTTGAATTCCTTCCATTTCATTCTCGGGGACACCTGGTTTAGTAGGTTCCATTATTGCCTACTGGTTTACAGATGAGGGAATCACTGCTTGGAGAAATGAAATCGTTTGCCCAAGTTCACAGCTCGAAAACAACAGAGCCTAACCCTTGAGCTCTTAATACCAATTCTCTTAACCACTGCCTAACCTTTCCATTTATTGTCTAGGGACATTATTATAGGTACAGTGTGCCTTTTGGAAGAGGTACCAGGATTTCCCTCTTAAGTCTTGCTTCTGTCTTACAAGTCCACAGCCTTACATTTGCAGGACCAGCAAAGCACGAAGTGCCCATACCATGCGTTTATAGACTCACTGTAGCAGGATTTTGTACATTTCTTTATGGAAGCCATTCAGAGAGGAGTGTGTAGGGAAGGAGAGGCAGCAGGAATGCTGAACTCTGGTCAGGGGAGAATGATCTCCTGCTAGAGCAGGGGGGAACTGTCAGTCACTAAGACCAAAGTCTTAGAAGGAGCCCGCTTCTGCACTGGGGTTCCCTCCCCAAGGCTGGCAATGTTCACGTTCCTTAGCAGGGAAGCGTTTGCATCCATCAGCCCATGAGGGGTTCTGTGGGGTCTGGCACTGACTGATGCGTGGTGTGTATGAATGAAGCCTCTTTCGTAAAGCTGAAATTGGTTTGAGAAAACTGGAAGAATGAGTCATTTCACGTTCTTCTCTCAGAACATGCCTACACTTGTCTCTGGTTGATTGTAAAGCGTTGAAATTTCTCTGATCCTGAGTAGGACAAAAGGGAAAGAAACGGATATCCACCTTCTCGCATCCTGGTGAGTATGCAAGTTTAATAAAAATGTATTAAAAAGGCTAGATTCTTTTGGAAGAACTCTTCTTAGATCTGTTATAACCTGCATCTTAGCAGGTAAAGCACTCTTAGCATGGATGGCCTTCCTTTTAATAACTTGGCTGTTAATATGAGGCCTCATCCACATTTATTTTTTATTTTTATTTATTTATTTATTTATTTATTTATTTATTTATTTAGTTCCTCTCGATTGGTGTGTGGTAGCTGGACTATAGGCCTTGATGCTTTCACGTCCCTGGGAGTGAGATGTGTAGAGGACAGTTGAGCACATGGGCGTTCTAAATGCCATGGAACGAGGCCCCCCACCTCTTTCCTTTCAACTGCAGTGATTTCCATTTGGATTTGACTCTAACCGCATGGCATCTGGTTGCCAGTCACTGCCCAGGTACCTGCCTGCCTCAGTTTGTTCATCTCTAACATGGGCATTATTCTTTGTAAGCTCTTCGGGGAACCCTGTGAACTAACACGGTAATGTTGGCTGCGGAGCGCCTGGTCATCCGGTGGCTGGATATAAGCAGCGGTCGTTCCTGGTGTATGTGTAGACGTGTGTGTGGCAGAGGTGGTCAGGTCACAAATAGGTTTTGTTTGACTTGCACGTTGTTCTAAATAGGATATTTGAGTTTATCACTTACAGTCACTGGGCTTTCCTAAGTCAGGCCCGGATTTCTGGTTTCTTCTGACAAATCAAAAGGTGGGGGAACACCAGCCTTTCTCCCATGCTGGGGCCAAGGTGCCCCTTTAGATGGCACTTGTCAAGCTGTTCTGTTAGGGATGCCTTCCACCACTCCCTCGTGTTTGATTCCCTGCCTAACTGCATTTTCCCTGGCCCCTGTGGGCCTTTGAGTTTGCAACCCTGATAGCGAGTGTGTCCTGAAATGTACGTACCAGTCTACATGAGTTTGTGGACATAATCAGTATTGACAGTTGCTCCCGCTGAGAAATGTGCAGTTAGATTTCTGGAAAGTGCCAGTTTTTTTAATCCCTTAAATGATTTAAACTTTCTGGAAGCTGTGCATCCCATATAAACAATGGGATCCATAGAAAAACATACTCATTGGAGAATTACAAGGCATATAATTTTGTCTTTAAATTCTTACGAGTGAATTGTAAGAACATGACTTCATAGGAACCTCTGAGACATTACAGCGTTTTAATAACACTTCACGGCTACATGTGATGCTTCGTTTTTA
The DNA here is from genome assembly GCF_023065955.2 of Ursus arctos. Taxonomy (NCBI): domain Eukaryota; kingdom Metazoa; phylum Chordata; class Mammalia; order Carnivora; family Ursidae; genus Ursus; species Ursus arctos. The sequence goes on along the minus strand of NW_026622808.1, from coordinate 51,727,607 downwards.
CTTTTATTAATTTAATTTTTTTTCCTGTGTGTGGCAGTAGGTGCCCTGGGCACCTCAGCTCTGTCTCCAGCCACCTTCTCTGCCTCAGGCAAACCTCCTGGTTCCCTCCCTCCCCAGGGCAGAGGCTCCAGGGGCATGTCCTGTCTGCGAAGGGTTTACGAGGTTCACCCACTCCTTCATTCTTGAACATGCTTTTTTCCTGCTCATTACCTTCCCTGTTTCCTCTTGGGCTGCCAACAACACATTATATTATCACCATCTACAACCCGGGCTGCTGCCACCACTGCATGAGCCTGCATTTCCACAGTTACATTAAAAAAAAAAAAGAAAAATTAGCAGTGCCCAAGAGTGGCAGTAGTTTCCTTGGAAGCCAGTCTCAGCCCCATTGCTCCATGGGGCTCAGGCTTCTTGGAGAAGAGCAAGAGCTTCTTCTGTTCATCCATTTATTCATTCACCTGTTCTTTTCAATAGGTATTTATCGAATGCCCATTATGTGCCAGGCATTGGTGCTATCAGTACTTTGTGAAAACAGACATGTGGCCTGGTCCCATTATATAGACCCAAATGAGAAATGAAAACTGTCAGGAATGCAACAAAGAAGGGCCCTTATACAAGGACAAATTGGCTCTTTTTTTTTTTAATGTCATGGAGTTCAGACAACCTTAGAATCTCAGAACTTGAGAAGTTCTCCGAATGGAGTTCATTTTTATATTTCAGAGACTTTGGGAGGCAGTGTATTATGTGGTTGAACTGTAGCAAGCAGGACACCGGGGCTGCCATTTACATTGCCAACAATATGGGTGGCACCTGTTGAGTTGTTCAGTGCACACCCTTCTCAGCTGCTCGTGGCAGCCCTGATTCAGACAGAACTGAGTTAGAGTTCTGCTTTTACCACTTACTGTTAGTGAATCAGCATGTGTTTCTTTGGCTGTCCCAAATTTGGTTTTGTCATCTGTAAAATGGAGGTTATTGTAGCTGCCTCACAGGTACCTGAGGACTAAGGGGAGGAGGCGTATTAACACCCTTTGTGTCGTATCTGCTGCACAGTCGAGAAATAGTCATCATTGCTGTAAATGAAAGGAATCATCTCCTTTTGCGTATCGCTCCCAACCTAGCCACATGATGCACTTTGAAAAGGATATCCTTCACATTCGTTTTCTAGAAAATTGAGGTCACCGACTTGTTTCCTTCTTGAACCCTCTGCCCTGCTGTCCCCACGGCCACCTCCCCTCCGCCCCCATCCCTTGGGCAGAGTTACAGCAGAGGCATGTACAGAGCATCCCTTGCAAGCGTCAGTTGCCTTCTGTCTGCAGCAAGCCTGTTCGATTCGGGCTGCTTATCTGATCCAGGGAAGAAGCCGCACTCCCCAGCCTTGGGGAGGCCAGTTGTGGGCTGGCCCGTAATAATACAATTATGAAGGTTAACAGGAAAAAGTGGGGTCCAGGAGCAATTCCAGGCAGCTGGCAGTCGTGCTGAATTGGAAGCGCCCCACCAATGAAAACTGCAGCAAGAAGCAAATTAAACCTCCTATCTGCCATCTCCCTCTCTTTTCCCCCTTTCCTGTTTGGACTTGAAAGGCGATTGGAGCCAGGGCCCTGACAGTTGACGGAAGTGCTGCAAGGAGAGAGTATTTATTTACAGTGAGTCGTGGCGATGCTTGTTCAGGATGCGGTTTCTTGCAGGAAGTTCTGTCCCCACCCCCGGGTTTGATCATTTCTCCAAAAAAAAAAAAAAAAAAAAAAAAATCCTTGATTGTTTGAGGCCTCCGCTCTGACATGGAGCAACACTGTGTAACCTGTCTGTACTTGGAGGGTTTGCCGAGTGCGCCCTCGTAGGAGGGCCTACGGTGGGGCAAGAGGCAACCAGCAGGCCCAGCTCCCTCCAGATGTGTTTGGGCACAGCAATAACCATTAGGCATTTAAAATAGGGAAGTGGGCTGAGTCCCATGTACTGTAAGCTGTGGTTGACGCGGGCCGTTCCGATCGTTAACAACCATGTGCCAGCTGAGGTGGTCGTACCGGGTGCTTCAGAGAGGAGTCCCTTGGAGGTGAAGGCAGACGCTGCGATGTTGGGTAGCCAGTGTTGGAGTTGTAAACCAGTCCGGGCCGGGCTGGGGAAGCCCCTCGCCAGGAGGCTGGGTGCTGGACCTCTGGCCCAAAGTTTGGGGTGCCTTTGGCCTTGGGGGGTCTTGTAGAAGGTTGGGAGAGAAGGGCGCCAGGGAAGCAGTATTCAGTTGAAGAGTTTATTCTGGTATTTTCTTAAGTTATCGTACTATAATACCAGATGATTTTCTCCTAAACTGAGGAATATTCTCTGTTCTCTGTATGAAAACATACCCACAAGATGAGGAGGAATCACAGAAGGATATAAAATGGAAATTAAATCTCCCCTCTCCAGGTTCTCAGCTCACTTCTCTAGTCAGTAAGTCACCAGGGACCAGCAGCATCAGCATCACCTGGGAACCTGTTAGATACAAGTTCTGGGGCCCCAGGAGGTACCTGCAGAATCAGAGAACCTGGGATGTGGCCTGGAAATCGGTGTTTCATCTCATCTTCCAGGTGATTCTGATGCTTGCTAAAAATCGAGAACAGCAGACGTAGGGGAGCGGTGTGCACCTCAGAATCACCACGTGGGCTGGCTTGTTAAAGCTTTGTGCTTGGGCCCCACCCCTGGAGATTCTGACTCAGTAGGCTGCTCATGGGGTCTGAGAATCTCCTTCGATAGTTTCTCCCATCATCATTGTCACCATCATCTTCTTCATCATCATCATCATTATTACTGTTATTATTATTTGCCAAGCTTCCTCACTCACCATTCCCTTCCCTTCAGGAATTTTCTGAGGTAGTGATCTAGGATTCGGTAAATCCTGACTTTGGGAGTGGCTATGATTGTTGTTAAAAGCAAATTCAAAACACAGAACCAAAACCATGGAATGGAGGAAGCCTCTCTTACTTGTTGAGGCCATGGCTAATTTGGTGCATGACGATACCAATACAGAGGACCTTGGTACCCGTGTCACTTTGCCCAGATGTCCCAAGTGCTCAACTCATTGCAGGAGATTTGTGACTGATTTAAGCAACTAAGGAATTCATCCCTGCTTTTCAGAAACTCTTGTAAGTCTGCCAAAATTACTTGGACTTTCTCAAGATTCAGAGGAAATTGCAAATGTCCTCATATAGGTGTCTCCCCCAATGTGTTACTTGATATCTTATTTTTTTTTGGCTCCTAAAGATCTTTAACCATCTGCAAAAGGTGCTAGTTGGACATAATTTTAAGCCAATTGTCTTTATTTGTAAAATATGGCAGACAAATAAAGTATATACAAAGGCACAGAAGATGTATGCAGTCCTCTTGTCAAGGAGGTTGCATTCTGGTTGGCTAATGGTTAAGATAGAGAAGTACGTGTAGACTAGGGCTTACCACGTAGCACTGGTGCAGAAGGAAGGTCAAACTGGACTGTATGGAAGAGCTTCACGGAAGCGGTGCGCCAAGCTTGAGCGGGTTCTTGAGGAAGAAGATGAGTCACCCCGGGTGGTTCGGGAGGAATCATAATCATCTTACAGGCAGACCCGGTAGCTAGAGATGTATCAGGCTCTGCCTCCTGAGATGCTTCATGTTTGGGAATTCTTCTAAGAGGTTTGGGAGTGACTTCCTTTTTAAGATCATACTTTTAAAAAATTAATGGAAGTACAATTAACAGACAACATTATATCAGTGTCAGGTGTGTACATAGTGAACCAACAATTATATACATTACGAAATGCTTACAATAAGTGTGGTCTCCGTCTGTCGCCATACAAAGTTACTGCAGTATTATCGACTTTATTCCCAGTGTTCTACTTTCCATCGCCATGACTTAACGAATTTTAAAACTGGAAGTTTGTTCCTCTTGATCACTCCTTCACTGGCTTCACCCATCCCCCCGACCTAGGAGTGACTTCTGAATTAGAAGATTCTGGTGAAGATACTAGTAGGAACTTAATTGTTAAGAGGCCCTCTGGATGCAAATAACATTGGGCAGAGTGGACCAACCTTTATAACATATAGAAAAATGGGTTTTTTGAAACTTTCCCCCTGAATCTTAAAGTTCTCTCATAGCTCGTGTGGGGTTGACAGGCTGCTCTGATGCTGACGGGGCTTGGGTGGGAATTGCCCGGTTTAACTGTTCCCTGGGACAGCCTTCTCCACAGTGTGTCTTGTTGAACTTCGGTCTCTTGATGTGCCTCTCACAGAGTCCTAGAACACTCGGGTCTAGGAAGTAGAGGTAAGAATGCCACTCTGGAGGTCTGCTGCGCAGTGGCCTTGACTTTGGACTGCTCTTTGACCTCTCCAAACGTGTTTCCCCAGGAGGGCTAGGACTGTAGCAGTATCTCTCCTAATATAACAGAATGAAGTAATGGGCAGAGAGCATTTAGCATCACACCTAGCAGACTAGTAACTGCTCGCCCTACAGACTCGCTCTATGTGCAGAAGGAAGAACAAAACTCGCCACAAACCTGGCGTCTGAATTCCAAGGCCAGTCTAGTGCAGAATTTTTCAGCCTTGACACTGTTGACACCGGGGGCCAGAAAGTTCTTTGTTGTGGGGGTTGTGCTGTGCATTGTGGGATGTGCAGAGTCACCCCTGCCCCCACCCACTAGATGCCAGTAACATTCCCTCCTGTCCCCTGTGTGATAGCCACACTGTCTTTAGACATTTGCCACACATCCCCGGGGGGGGGGGGGGAGTTCGGGGATTAGGGGCACAAAATCATCCCTGCCGAGAACCAGGGATCCTGACGGCACTGTGTCAGGGGCTGTGCCATGATACGCAAATTTATTTACCCTCATGGAGGTACAGCTACGCCAGGTCTCTAACTGAGAACACGGGGAAAGAAAACAGGAGGGGTACCTTACAGAATGGTTTCATGCTGTTGGCCGCAGAGAATGCAGTTTGTTTTTGAAACAACTAGTACTTACTCAAGTCCTGTCATCTCACGAGAAAGAGGGATTCCTGAAGTACACATGGTCATTTTCAAGGCTATTTATTCATTTAGTATCAGTTTCACTTCAAAATCCAAGGAGCAGGGTCTTTGGTTTTTTTCAAGATTTGTTTTCTTCTTCTTTTAAAAAAGTTTTAATCATGTTAAAATACATAAAACGTGAAACTCACCATCTTAAACCATTGTAAGGTACACAGCTCAGTAGTATTCACAGTATTGTGCAACCAGTCTCCACAACTTTTCCATCTTGCAAAATTGAAACACTCTACCCCTGGAACTGTGACTCCCCACCCTTCCCTCCCGGCCCCTGGCGACCACCATTCCGCTGTCTGTCTCTATGAATCTGACTGCTCTAGGTACTGATGATGTGTGGAATCACACAGTATTGATCTTTTTCGTAACCGGCTCATTTCATTTAACATAATGTCCGCAAGGTTCACCTATGTTGTAGCATGTGTCACAATTTCCTTCCTTCTAAGGCTGAATAATATTCCATCGTATGTATAGATGACATGTCCGTAGGTGGACACTTGGGTTTCTTCTACCTTTTGGCTCTTAGGAATAATGCTCCTACGAATATGGGTGTACAAATACCTCTTCAGTCCCTGCTTTCAGTTCTTTTGGTTATATACTCAGAAGTGGAATCGCCCCGTTGTGTGGTAATTCTACAGCCAAGGGGAACGGAATCCACTGTTCTTCGATCCCACTCATATCTTTTCTTGAAGCGTTTCATTACCTCACCTGCTGCCCTTGATGCTTTTTCTCACCCCTTCTTTGTGCACACGTGGACACACACTAAGACGTCCGGGACCGGTACAAGGCAATCATTTGTATCTGTGCGCCCATGGTTGCGTGAGCCGCACTCAGGCAACTAGAAATAACCACACCTTGATCACTTTGTCGCCAGGATCCATGCTGCTTGACTGGGCTCTGTGTCTGTGGAAGCATGTGGCCTGGCCCCCTCTTTGCCTATCTGACACCTACGTGGACGGTCACATCCCTGTGCAATTGAATGAAGCAGCGAAGAGGAAGATGTGTTGTGAGAAGGGCCATACCATCTCTTTTTTCCCCACAGCGCTTTGGCTAGCATGGCGTAGCTTCTACCTGAGGCTCCCTTCATTGCTTTCCTTTGCAGAGCCCTGTCTCCCAGCTACCTTCCATGCAGATCTGTGGTCTTCGGAATTTCCAGCTGGGTGTCACCAGTCAGGGTGTGGAGGGATGGGCGGAACGTGTAATTTACTTATAAATATTCCGGTTCTGCCTTGACATTCTCAGTGTAAGAAAACAGGAGAGCAGAAAAGCAATATGTTGAAAAGCTTGTATCTATGGAGACTGCTTTTTTCCGCCCATTTTTTTTTTCCCAATTAGACAGAAACCTCCCTAAATCTACGTAATTCTGTTCACACAATGGGCCTACCAAGCCTTGTGCCTGAGGACGAGATCTTGGCCATCAATACCCAGGGTGTAAAAGTGAGTCCAAAAAGCCCAAGGGAGGGACAGTCCCAATATTTGGAGACGTAAGTGGAGGGGAGCCTGAAGAAGGTGGCCAGAAGTCGCAGTCTCTGCTGTGCTATGATGTTCAATCCTTTTGTGAGCCAAGGGTTCCTCGCTGATGGCCGGGAAGATGGAGAGTCAGCAGAGATAATGGAATGCACAGGGACTGATGCCACAGCAGGTGACTCTTTAAAGGTAGATAAATAAAGTGGAAATAGGACTAGTCTTGCTGTTTCACATTTTTAAAAGTAATCCAAAGACACCAGTTCTTTCAGGCCATTGTAGCTCGTATGAAACTAGGTTGCCAGAAAATGAAGACTATGGGGCAACACTCCTCCCTCCCTCCCTCCCTTCTTCCCTTCCTCCTTTAATTCAGAAATCCATTTTTTAATAGCCAACAATCCAGGGCTGAGCCAAGCCAGGCATGCTGTCCCGAAAGAGTCTTCCTGTTACTGCATCCCTTCTAGTTCCTGTGAGGGACTCAATTTGTTAGATGTGTACATTTTCCTGAAGGTAATACGTATTTCTCTTATTTTACTTTTATTCCATTATTTTCGTAGAAATCCTAGAGGTAGATTTTAGTGCTGAATCATGCAAAAATACGTGACTTCTGAAAATAATTCTTTGTCATTTTCCTTTTTTCCTCCTCCCTTCAGAGGATCTTGGAAGCTTTCCTCGGGTTCCCTTCCACTCGGTCTCATTGACAGAGCTTTTCACCTGTCAGGAACAGGCTTTTCTTTTTGTCTGCAGGGGGATCCTATCCCTTTGGGACAGCTCTTTTTTTCTCTGACTTTTTGTGGGTTTTTTTTGGTTTGGGTCTCCTGTGTCCCATCCAGAGGAGTCAGCTCTGATTCCTGGTCTGTTGGGGCTTCTCTTGCTCTTTCTTCCTTTTCGTTTTTTCTTTCTCTTTTCTTTTTCTTTTTCTCTTTTTCTTTTTCTCTTTTCTTTTCTTTCTCCCTCTTCCTCTCTTTCCCTCTGTCTCTCCTCTCCTCTTCTCTTTCTTCTTTACATCCAACCTGGGGCTTGAACTCATGACCCCGAGAGATCAAGAGTTGCATGATCTACAACTGAGCCAGCCAGGTGCCCTGGGGCTCCTTTCTTTTTATGCCAGAGGTATCACAGCACTTCTTCTTTGAGCAAAGGATAATCTCAGACTTGGAAGCACATGCCCCTCCATAGCCGGGCCTGAGTTTTCTGCTGGGTTGAGAGAGACGATGGCAGGCTGCTGCGGAGTTGTGTGATGGCCTCTGCCTCGGGGACACTCAGAGCCCTGCTGCATTTGTGTGCTGACAGCCCACCTTGCTGCCCCCTTAGATGCCTCTGCTGTGCCTGGTGGATTGAGAGAGCCCAGTGAAGAACTGCTCTAGGCTTTTGGTATGCCTGAACTCTATGTGATTTGTTTTCATGTATTCGTAGAATTTTTGCACCAAAGAGACAGCAAAATTTTAGTAGTGAATCCATCTTGTTTTCAGAATGATAATACCAAGTTTGTTTTCCTATCAGCTTTGTATGTGAAGGCCCATTTCCCCAGATGCCACTAATATGGGATATTCTATGTGAAAATATTTCCAAATTTGATAGGTGAAAAAAACAATATTGCCTTAATTGGCATTGTTTTGATGGGTAGTGGGGCTGCAGTTTTTGTTTTCTGTGTTGTAGATAGGTACCGAAGTTACCCCATGAGATTGTTACAGTAGACATTTTGCATTATTCCTGCACGCACGTCTCCACTCAGGCTCATCGAGACTCAGAAAGAGAAGCTGGTTTCAAGATACTTCTGGTGCATTCTTGTTATCTATCACTCTTTGAGGACGGGGTCTGGGTTTGGTTTATGACTGCAGTTGGTTTAACACTATGGGGCTGATGAAGTTAATCCCTGAAATTTTTCTATCCTACTCTTTTTAGTATTACAAGAGGTGATGTGAATTGATTCATAAGGGTTTTATGGAAATGCATGGCATTGTAATAGGGACCATATTTTATGAATCTAAAACTAGGATTTCCGATTTTATGAGAATGAGTCATATTTATGGGGACAATGGATGGGATATTTGAAATGTGGACGGTAGTGTAAAATCCAGAAGATATTATCATCATAAGAGCCAGCATGTCCTACCCTGTGATCCTCAGACCATGAGTTCCTCAACATATTAATTTGTTCCATGCAGAAACTATTCTCTGGTTAAAATAAGCTGGGAAGCACTGGTCTGTACCAGGCTGAATCTCTTTTATTTTAACTCTAGGGCTTTTCAGACTTTAGTATAGTAATATGCATTATTGATCTCAGAGGGAACTCTGAACATAGGTAGAGTTTTCCAATTGAAACCTTTTTGATGGGAATGAGGAAAGGGTTGGGGGACAATGGCTTTTGACATATTGAAGAACCCATACCAGAAATTTAGTTTGGGAAGTGTTTCATTGGAATAATTATACATTTTTGCAGGGCATGAACGCATACTCTTGGGGGGTGAAAATCCAGAAATGTGTACGTTGTGGAATAAAAGAGCGCTAATGTGTGTGGAGGGTTCTTTCTTTTCCTTTCTGTTTTCTTTTTCTTTTGGCCTTAAAGTCTATTACTTTAAGCTCTTAAGAGAGAAAGACTGGCAAAACTGAGAAATCATTGTGTGCGTGTGTGTACGCGTACACCCAGGAGATAAACCCTTGCTGTGGAAATGAATATTTACTGCTTCGGAGAATAGCTTTTTTTTCCCCCCCAGAAAAGTAGCCAAACCAGTCTCATTGCTACATTTTGTTTGATGTTTCTTAGTCTTACATATCATTTAGTAACATTGATTTATTGACTATTTTGTGGGAGACTGAGTTGAGGAAGCAGGGCAGGTAGAAGTTTCTTAAATTCAAAAAAACTTCAGTTGAAGAGGAGAGAGAAAAACTGACAAATGAAAAAACATGGAGGTATTTAATTGTCAATTTAAAAATGGGAGAAATGTCATGAAGCTCAACAGGATGGGTTGTGAATTTGTCACCTCCTGCCTGGCTATAGGAGATCAAAGGAGAGAGATACACAGAGGCCACAGGGGTCTGGAAGTCAAGGGGTTTAAACTCTTTTGGGTCATGAGCCCCTATGTGAAACTGAAAAGTTCCTCTCTGTGTTTGTGTAAAACAAAAGCCCACTTTTCTGCCCCTCAGAATTAGTAACTTTGACGTTTGGTCAGATTCACCTCTCCTCTGTTACCTTTAAGCAATAGAACATTCACGATGAAAGACGTGTCTTCTTGTCCCACAGCTCAGGTCTGCTCCCTCCTCCTCTCGCGAGGTTCCGCCGTGTCCTCTTTCTGGGGTTGCTGTTTTATGCACGCGGTGTCCAGAAGGGATATACGGGGCTTTGCGTACATTTCTTTGTTTTGCGTAATTGGCATCGCGACGTGCCAGCGCACTCACAGTTTTCACGCTGGGGCCTCAGGCACTTCCTGGACCTGGAAGCCCATTCCTAGACGTGCATTGTAGAGGAAGGTAGGACTTGCACGGAGCCGGGTCCAGAGAGTGCAGTGTGAAGTGCAGTGTGCAGGGGTCTCACTAGGGCAGAAGGGGGGACCGGTGAGCCTGCCTGGGGCGGGGCGGCGGCGTGGGGGCTTTAGGCCCCCTGGGGCCTTTAGAATCTAGGTCTCAGCCCTCACTCTTTCCTGTACCTTCCATTTGGCATTTAAGTCATAGTTCCTCAGGGTAGCTTATCTTTTTAGATATATATGGCCTGCTTCTTCGCCTGGACAGTAAACTTACCAGTCAAAACTCTGATTCTTGATGTCTTTGCTTCTCCTCTTGGGTGCCTTACCTAAGAAACGTAATACTTTGTGATTTTCTTTTTTTTTTAAGTCGTTTGTAGCAGAAATGTTCATTATGGTGTTAGGCCTTTAAATAATTTTCAGACACTGAACTTGAGGCATATGAAGATAAACGATGGCAATTGAAGCCAGCCAGGAAGCTGTAATGTGGCTTGGGCTTTCATTTGGCATGGCTACGTGGCCGGTGATAAGTGAGCTTCCCCCGGCCATCGGGGATGGCCCACAGTGCAGGTGAGAGCAGGCAGGCTCTGGTTACCTGCAGACCAGAGACGTTCACATCCGCCAGCCAACCTGTCAGGAAAGAGAAAGCTTGCATGGCACCTTGGAGCTGCTCTTCTGAGGAAGGGAGAGAAGGATTCTCAGGGATTCAGACGACACAGCAAGCTGGGAGAAGCTTGTCTCACCAGGGAGGAAACTAAAGCCCCAGTCAACGTGTTTTATATTCTGTTTGTACAACATGCACGTTTTTAATGTATGTTTTTATTTTAGTTTACAGGCCTTTTTTCCCCTGCACAAGCCGGGATTATTCCAGGTCTCCATTGCCTGCCCTCTCTCGGATGTGTGATGTCAGAGACTGGATGTGTTGGGAAGCCCGGAACATTTTTATTTCTCGTGGTTGACCCCATAAAGTTTCCCTGATTGACCGTGTGTGTGCATGACGGTAACAAACATGAGACATTGTTCTCTTCGGACGGACACGTTGTAGAGTGTTTGTGTGTTTAGAGAAAAAGAGATAAATCAAAAGTCTGGCATCTGCTATTTGATTTTATAGTTTTAAAAACAATGCCTAAAGTAGTTGAGCTAGTTGAGCTAGTTAGGCTGACGTTGATAGATTGTCTTCAGGGTCCTTGTACACCAGCAGTTTATGATTTGACTTTCACCATTCGATGGGTGAATGCTGACATACACATCTACTCCCATCATCCCTGATCTGCTCTGGATTTGTCACAGGGCGGGGGATTAAGGACAAAAACACGTCATTCATGTCACCAATTTTGTCGTTGTTTTTTAAATACCTAAGGATCCCAAAATACCAATGCAGGTACAAGATGCTCACGATACTCTGACCATTAGAATCATTCAAACCCACTGTCATTTTACCCATCTTAAAGCTCAGATGCTGGTTCATCCTTGGAAACATTGCAAAGAATAGCTCCTCAGCCAAATCATGTTAAAAAAAAATTTTTTTTTTTTTTACATGTTCACATTTCCTGTCAGAGTTGAGCGCTGAATTGCTTTGAAGGCTAGACTTAGGAGTGCCACACTAAAGCCTGAAAATGAATATAAATGCTGAGAGTTCTGGTGTTTCAGTGGTGGTGGTGGGGGAGACAGTGCTTAAGGACGGGGGTGAGTTTGTGATGAGGAACTCCGTGCTGCGGGCACTGGGCGAGCCATACTTCAAGCCACTTTAAACCAGAGCTGGGATGCCAGAGACAGATTGGGCCCTGCCCTGCTCGCTGCAGCGTCAGCCCAGGGGGACCCAGTGGAATAGGAGCAGATTATTAGACAGGGAGGGACAGGAAAAGGAAGCTTCCAAAGGGAGAGAAGAATGGGGGTCATTGGGCCAGGGCCCGGGAGGGGTGCGCCAATTGTGCTCTGAGAGCAGGGAGGGGCGCAAGGTCAGAAGCTGGCTCAGGGCTGGCAAGGCAGGGAGCAGGCAGGGGAATATGCTGAGTGCCGAGCTCGGGAGGAGACGGAAAAACCAACGAGCTGGATGCAGGAAAGGAGTGAGGCGATACAGGGTCTGGGCTGGGCTGCTGTTGTGCGCTGAGCACAGAGGTCGAGGGTTGACCCTCTGCGTATCGTGATGGGCCCTACTCGCTGCCCTGTAGGAGCTGAAGTTCCTTGAGCAGAGTGGACCAGGAGTCCCTCCTTCTGAGCAGTCCCTCTCACACAGAGCTCAGCCCTCAAGAAATCCGCTACAAGTCGGTTTTCTACAACCGGTGGCCGTCAGGGACCCTCTGACTCTGCTGGAGGTTCTCTCAGCTTCTCAGGTGGCTCTGGAGATGCTCCCTGGGTGCCAGTGAGGGACCAGGAGTTGCAAGATGGTGGGGTTTAAGTGTAGTCTTTATTTTTTACTTTATGGCTTTGCTTTCCCATGTCACTTACACAGCAAAGTCAGAATAAACATGTAGAAAGAAAAATATGGTCTGGAAGAGGCCGGGTGGGTTGTGACTAGGGTGGCTTTGTGGAAAAATTGGCCTTCTTTCCTCTATGGGTATGTTTATCACCTATAAAATGAGGACTTGGGACTAAGGAGCTCTTTAAGTTTCTAGTAACTTTAGCAAACACCTGCGGAAAATGTGTTTGGTTGAACTAACTAAGCATCCGAACCAGATAGTAGGGCCACCTGGGACCCAGTGGACAGGGCTCAAGTCCCTCCTTCACCACTTACTAGCTTGGCGAAGCCAGCAAGTTACCTTATCCCTCTAAGCTTTAGTTTTTCTGTCTTTAAAATGGGCAAGAGTCAACGCGTGGATTGACTGCACCAAGGCCGTAGCTTAGCGCCAGGCCTAGCACTGTGTGAGCCCCGGGACGCGGCAGCTCGGATCCGCGAGCTGGAGTGAAGCTGAGGTCACCGAGAACATTCACCACACAGGTACTTCCTGGCTAGCGCGCACGTGCTGGCTCTGCTTCTTACTCGTCACGGACTTTGTTTTTCTTGAAACCTTCCTTGATTTCCTACTCAGCCACCAGAGAAAGGACCCTGAGCTCTTTGCTGCCTGGGGGATTCGCGTGGCTCCTCGGGCAGCTGGCTCGTTTTTTGTCTGTATTCTCTCTCCGGGGCTTATTTGCATGTCCGTCTTCCTTCCCCGGACACCCGAGAGTTACCTGCAGTCCAGGGATGTGTCTCCTGGTTCCTCCTCTAGGGTCCCCTCCCTGCATGCTTCTTCCCACCAGGCACCTTCCAAATGTTTTTTTGCAATGAGACTAAAGCACTGGGGGAGAGAGTCTGGGAAGGTGTTTCATGGAAATGGGGGGGGGGGTGGGGGCTCTTGGCATCGTTTCCGTGTTCCCTGGTGGTTGTGGCTGCTGCCTTGCTCCCCAGGCAGCTGGGCCTGTGACCCGTAAGGCATTCCCCTGTGGACATTCTCGCCCCAGAAACGTGTGGCTACCTCCCCCGCAGCCTAGGGAGCTTGGGTGACAGACAGACACCATAAGGCAGAGTTTTGAGCCTCTCTTCCAAAGTGGCAGAATGCAGTACTTTCTCTTGGTTTCCCTGCAATCTGAGCAGGTAGGTTTATCTTTTAGACCGAAGTCTGAGAGCTGCAAGTACAGAAGACACCCAAGATTAAAAGTTAAAATTAAATATTTCATGTCGCTTTAAGGAAAAGTGAATTAAATAAGGAATTGAATCATTTCTAGGGTAAAGAGCAGAGGCTAGATCCTGCGTGAAGTACTATGCAGATAACTACTCCTTTTTTGTGTGTTTTTTCCCCTTGAACTTGGGATCCCTGTGTATCACAGACAAGCATCAAAACCCAAGATTCAAATCTGTTACTGAATCCATTCCAGAAAAGCGGGGAAAAGCTACCAATTTGTCATCTGTTATAAAATTTCATAACCTTTCTTTTTTTGATATTTTTGTACTATTATTCACTCGGCTTGAAATACTGCGCCAGATTTGCGCCTGCTCATTTTACTATGTGTGCATGGCTGTGGTCTTTATTTTATAAGTAAGGACTGTCGGGTTGAGTTAGCCATGCTCAGATCGTTCACGCTGCAAGTCCTTGAGTCAGGCTCTCCGTGGTTTGAGGCTGGCTATTTTTGGGTATGGTCAGGAGGGAGCCAGTTAAAAACCTGAACTGCCTCGTTCCCAGGGTGGTCTTTCTCTGCCGGGATTGTGGTCAGCGGAGCGGGAGGGCCGTTCGAGCAAAGCTCTCGTGTCACATCCTGGGTGAGATTGGTTGGATGAGAAAGAGGAATCTTCATCTGTCCAAGTTGCCAGTTTTTATAGCTTCCCAGTAGAGCAGAAGCAGCTTGGAAAGATGGTGAATTTTGTTTTTCACTGGATATGCAAATATGTATTGAGGAATGCTGGTAATGGGCTTGTCTTGTGGGTTTGGAATGGGGAGTACACGGCATATAATGTTGTGCTTTCTCGAATAAAGTGACTGGGAAGGCCGTCCGCCAGGTGAGTCAGATAGGGCACTGCGGAGGTGTTTATCTGACTTGAGGTGACAACGATTTTTGAAGACAGCGACTTCCTTGGAAAGTCTTATTTTGAGGGTTTCACCAAATTTCAGCTCAATATTTAGTTAACACAGACGAATCATTACGGAACATGTTAATTCTGTTTTTCCATTTTTATACAATCAGTCTAACATTCCCTTTCAAATACAATACTCTTTCAGGTTTTGCTCCTAAGCAGTTTTCTGACTTTCTATTTCTATTTCAATATTTTCTGCCACCCAGACATCAACAGATGGACAGGGACATTTCAGTACCCCCCTCCCACCCCACCCCCCAAGTTCTCACGAGCCACACACACACAAGTGCCGAGTTCCGCCTGGCTGCTTGCTTCTTGGCACAGGCCTTTGATTCCTGAAATGCTCAGAGCAGACCAAAAAAAAAAAAAAAAAGTCTTTCTCAGGTGAGCCTGTCCAAGAATGTCTTTTTTTTTTTTTTCCTTAAAAAAATAGTCTCCCGCTGCTCCCGCCCACCCCACCGAAGTGGGGAAGGCAGAGCCGATCCAGACTGGTCTGTACTTTTTCCTTGGGGTCCCCTTGGTGCGGTGGTCCCCGCCACGGGCTAGCTTGCTGGGGAGTGCGTGGACCACAGAGCACAGGGGCAGCCCGCGGGCAGCTGGACCTCATGGCCACCTCCTGGCCCAGCCCGTTGCTGGAGCTCTGGTGCCTTCTCGTCAGGTTTGCCGGCTATAATAACGGAAATAGCAAAAAAAAAAAAAAAAAAAAAAAAAAAGTCAGCCGACTCCTGTCTGCGTGTCGGCACTAGTCCAGGGAGTTTCAAAGGGATGCTTTATTGATTCTGTAATTGCACAGTAGAATGGACAAGCTGAGCTGAACCTCAGGGCCAGGAAAGCCCCTGCTCCACCAGCAGCTCCAGATGAGCCCGGGTTTGGGAAGAGCTCACAGAGCGGTTGCAACTCAAGGTGAAGTGTACTTAACCCTTTCTCTAATGTGCCCCTTCCAGTTTCTTTTGTGTGGTTGTGTGTCCAGGCCACATCTCTCTGTAGGGATTTCAAATGTTTTAATTTCCTTTGAATCTCTTGACTTGCCCTGTTACTGTTTTATGAGTCTGCCTCTTGAAGGGCTGTTGTCGAACCTTGCTCATGAAAGACAGTTCAGCCAGGAGCCTCTTTGGAACAATGACCTCTCGATAGCAGCTTTGCACAAACTAAAGACCATAAAGCAGGTTTCTGAACCAGACTCATCAAGATACAGTAGCCCATTCTCTGCTAAGAAGCTGATTGCTTTCCAGACCTGAAGGAGTGGACCAAGCTGTTTTGCCAAAACAATTGAAAATTAGCTCTGTAAACTTTTCCTGCTGCCATATCTTTCCACGGCATTTGTATCTGTACTGTTCCCTTAATTTGGTTAGAGCAGGAAACAGTTGGAACATGGGCAGTTTTAAAACCAAAAAGGAAATGCTGAGGACTTTACAGAGCGTCTCACTCAGAGGCAGGCTAGAGACACCTGACAATTTTCAAAATTGCTTCCTCAGATCTCCCTGATAGCCACGGTGCCGTGGGAGAGATTGCTCGCTCTTTTGCTGCCACGTTCGTCTTTCTGAGAGTTCAGGGGCTTGGAATGCAGACGGACGGTCTCACTTTCCTACCAGAGAAGAGAGGCTAAGCCGCCATCACACGTATTCATCCACTTGATGGAAAGCCATGATACTGATGCCTCAAGGTCGGACTTTTCTCTGATTTGAACTCTAGACAGTCTCCCTCTCCCTTGTGGTTCTGCTCTTCACCTCAGTGTGGAAAATTGCGAGATATTCCTATTTTGAGCTAATGCTTTTCCTGGATTCCAGTCACTCGTTTTCAGGTTCCTGGAAGATCTCTTCACAAAGATTCCCCCCCGCCGGCCTTACTCCCAGATCTCTTAATAGGCATTTCTGGAATGGAATTTGTCATCTTTTCCCTTGTACCTGCTCATTCTTGTGTTTCCTATATCTGTTAATTCCAGTACCACCTTTCCAGTCGCTCAGCCTGAAGCCTAGGAGTCCTCTTCATTTTTGCAGCCCCTCACTCGTCATATTCCCTTAGTTGCTAAAGTCTGTGACTGGCATCTCTGCTTCTCATCCTGTCTATTCTCTTTGCTGGGTTTTTCCTCTCATTCAAGCCTTTGATATGTTTTCTGCATATTATTGTGGTAGCCTGCGGCTGAAAATGCTGCCTCCATACGTTTCTGTTGGAACAGTCTGAATCATGTCACATATGTTTGTTCTGAACCTTCAGTAGCTCCTTTTATTGACAAAAGAGCCAAGGCTCCTTAGCCAGGCATTCCAGGCCTTCTGTGATTTCCGTGCACACTCCCTCTGCAGCACGGCTTCTGCTTCTCCTTAATCCCCTCTCCACAGCCCCCCCACTTCCACCTAGCTCCCCTCCATCATGGACACTTTCCTGTTAGAGTGTTGCTTCTCCTCTCACTCTGTGTGAAACCTTTCTCCATTCTCTATTTTGTATTCATTTATTAGTTCATGTATTCTGCAGCCCCTGACTGACTTCTGTCTTTGTGCCAGACCCTGGGCTCCATATTAGATCCAGGGAGACCATGCAAACAGCTGTGCTTCCTCCCTTTATGGTCTTTTAGGGGGAGAGTCAAATAATACGTAAGTCAAGAAATATATGTTTATGAGTGGGGTGATTATGTGAAAAAACAAGTGCTTCTGATGTTTTAAGAGACAGAGAAGGAGGCTATTTTAGCTTGTGTGGTCAGAGAAGGACTTTCCAAGGAGGTGCTATTCAGGTGAAAGTTTGCAGGATGAGATAGAGACCACTGTACATAGAGCTGGGAAAGAACCTTTTTGGCAGGTGGGACAGCATGTGCAAAGGCGCTGAGGTAGCGTCCACATAAGTCTTAAATGAACTGAGAGATTCTGGTCCTTCTTCTGTTGAAGTTTTCATTTTTCTTTTTCTTTTTCTTTCATGTGCCCACTATATTCCTCCTCTCACCAGAAGCTACTTTGGTTTTCCTTCGTAGTACTTGTCTATCTTGCCTCATAGTGAATGTACTGAATGAGTTTCCTCTGAATTCTTTGAGGATGATGACTGTATACTGCACATTTCCATTTTTCTTACTCATATCTTCCAGAGGAGAGAAGTCCATCTGACGGGACTTACAGATTACTTGCTGAATTGTTTATTGATGTTGCAAATATAATTTGGCAAATGGCTCCATTTAACCAACAGTGGAACTTATATGCCTCACTTTGTCCCCTGACTTTTTTACTCAACCCCTTGGACTTCATAGAATCTTTTCAATCCTTAGATCTACCTGCTTTTCCAGAGTACCTTGTTTCTCAGCTCATAGGTCAAGACGAGTTGGTGTTAGTTGTTACTATCCTCTTTCAACTCCCCATGGGATCAGAGAGCTGGCATGATCTGAGGCTCATGCATTGAGTTTGGGGTTAATGCTGGGTGTTTTTTCTAGTTCTAGGCAGAAACGTGGATGAGCTGGCGTGTAGGTCAAACCCAGCTAGCCTCCAGGCTATGGTCTTGAACAGGCCACATTATTGATTGATGTGGTTCAGCAATATGTGGATGGCTGAATGTGGTTGTGATCCTGGAAATTTGTTAAAAGTTTGAAGAAGCCCAATTTAGTGGGCTTTTGTGTTAGATGAATGTCATGGTAGAGTAAGAAATGGAGGCAAATGTAGAGGTACTCATAAATCTCATGTCTTTTTTTTGGTTCCTTTTTTTTAAGTGGTTTAGCTGCCTTGCCCAAAAGAAATCTTACATGGACCCAACCGCCCCCCCCCACATTTAAAATAAACAAAAGTTGAATTCTAATGGTTGACTAGGGGCACGAGTTCAAAGCTCCTTCTTCTTGTTTTTTCATTCAGTAGATACTTAGTAAGCACTTATTTTGCCAGGGACTCTGCCTGCAGCCGAGTAGACAGTTATACACCAGGAAGTTGAGTGACTTACAACGCAGAGCAGCTTGTCTCCCCCGCACCCCACACCTTTCATACTATAGTGGCCCCTTGGAACAGAGTTGGAAAACCACAGTCTGTCCTAACAGTAAAAGGAGCACACTTTGTAGGTGATTATCTGACATCTACAAGTTAGCATAATCCTAGTCTGTTTAAAAATTCAAATTAGTGCTTTTTATGTTTTCCTCAGTCAACACTTGGAGTGTAGCAGCCGCCATATGCATTGCTCTCTGCCCAGGGAAGCATCCTATTTTTTTTCTCAGCCACTCCTTACCTCTTATGTTTGACTTGTACCTTCCCCCGCTCCCTGCCTCCAGCCTGGCGGTTTTCTCGTGGAAGTGTTTTGTTTTTCTGGTTGGACCTTTGGTTTTTTGAAGGCAAAGGATGGGTTTTCTGCTTTCGTCTTATAATAGTGAGCACAGTGTAAGTACCGGTTGCTCAGTGAATCCCGATGGTCGGTTCTCCAGCTCAGCAGTGACATCACGCTCAAGGTGTGGTTCTCCTAGGATGTATAGGAAATGAGTGGAAAAATTGGATTGTGAGTTTTTGTGTGATTTGAAAAACCCTGCTGTTTTTAGATTCCTATTAAGTGATCACTGGAACTTAGCAGTCATGTATGATTTTTTTTTTTTTTTAAGATTTTTTGTTTATTTATTCGACAGAGATGGAGACAGCCAGCGAGAGAGGGAACACAAGCAGGGGGAGTGGGAGAGGAAGAAGCAGGCTCATAGCGGAGGAGCCTGATGTGGGGCTCGATCCCATAACGCTGGGATCACGCCCTGAGCCGAAGGCAGACGCTTAACCGCTGTGCCACCCAGGCGCCCCAGTCATGTATGATTCTTAAGCATGATGGTCCCCACTGCTTTGATAGCCCCCTAGCACCCGTGTTATGGGGTGGTTGAAATATCATGACCTCAGAGTCAAGAGAAACAGACATTGAATCCTCTTGTGCTTGGCTGCGGGGCATTGGGCAAGGGGCTTGTCTTGGTTTCTTTCCTCCTTGGTAACATGGGCAAGTCGCTGGTGTGGACTGTGAGTGAGATTAGGAAGGTACCCCACCCAGTACCTACGACATAGCCAGAGGTTATATAACGTGGGCATTTTCCTTTATTATGCTCTGAAAGCCTGAGAGGACGTTTAGGGTCTTCCCAGTTAGAGCAGAGGAGGTGTTTCTCTGTGCGTGTTTTCCAAGATGATGGTCCCTTCTTTACTACCGTAGGTCAGACTGTTATTAAAGCATCTCTCAGTCCTGCTCATCATTACTCATTTTAAAAGGTACATGTTCTGGCAGAGAAGTTAACATCTGGTTTTGTGGGTACATTTTCATAGTCTGCAGGTATATTTAGGGCCACACATGAAATCCTGTGACCCAGGACAAACTGATTGAATGCATCTGAAGACACATGTACAATGGGGAGACGTAATCCTACTTTTCTGCCAGACTACAGCAGCCTTCCATGAGGGAGGAGAGAAGAAGGGCTCTGGCTCTCAGGAAATGTCTGTGACGTACACACAGGCCAGGCTGGGATGCCCTTGAGTTGGCCCTGTGGGCAGCTACCCCTCCAGTCCTGGATCCCGTCCTCTTGGTGCCCGTTTCAGAAACATGTCTGTGCATGCCAGCCAGTGGGAGATGCTCCTCGTGTTAGCAGAAGCTGGTCTGATCCCAGATGTCCTATAAAGCTGAGCAGTTTGTGAGTAAGGGCAAAGGGCACACCTTTAGGGCTAATGTGTTTTTCCTTGGCAGAATTCCAGGATGAGTCTCTGTCCTTGCCAAAGGAACACCACCTCCGGGCCTGTGATGAGGATGTTCCGAGTGGCTGGGTTGGTCTGGGGAGTGGGAGCCAGGGGCCTCCTCCTCACGATTGGATGCGCGCTTGGACTTGCCAATACTCTTTGTGTTTCTCCACTTCCTTGTCTGTAAAATGGGGTTAATAAGACCTGGGGAAGGAGAACTCAGAGGAGTTGTGTGGATTCGTAAACTTACCCTCAGAAAGTGCTTTGAAGATGTGAAGCTGTCCAGAGGCTTGGAGGTATTGTACATGGGCACGACAGAGGTGCAGCCATCTTGCGTCTTTGGCTTGTCTGGTGCCCCCAGGAAGTCGAAGGCCTCAGACTCTGGGGCTGGGTGTTGGGGTTCAGGTTGTACTCGCCTGGCTGTTGATCCACTTTTAATTTTTTTCTGAGAAAATCATGGCTTATTTTCTTAGGTGAGACACCAGTTCTTTTACTGGAGTAAAAGAACTTTTTTCCTTGTGTGAAAGGAAGGAGAGAGAGAGAGAGAGAGAGAGGGAGAGAAATGAGAATATCTGCCTGTAATCTGTATGTATGTAGCTTTTGTGGAAAGGGAGATGACAAAATTTCATGTCTTACGTGGCCGAGAGGGAGGACAGTTGCCTTCTTGTCTGTAAGAGTCAAATCTGGCCACTATGTCCTTCCCAGAAGTGTGGGAGCCCAACGGCCTTATCAATGAATGACTTCCACATCTAATGGAAGGACTTGTTGCAACTTGGACAATTATCAATTTTGCTTTTCTTTTCGATTATTTTTCCACACTTCGGATTCGTTTGAAACGCGTTTTCAGCCTGGCTTTGGTGGAAACTTGTTTTCAATTGTGGGCTCTCCTGACCTCACTGGGATGGTGGGAAGAAAAGGTGGAGATGAGGGGGAAGGTCCCTACATCCTTGTGGCTCACATTGTGGTCCTGGACCAGCAGCTTCCGCATCACCTGAGTGCTGGTTATTAATGCAGAATGCTTCCTCCCCCCACGCCCCCCGCCCCGACACACACCCTGAATCTTTGACCAAGGTCACCAGGCGGTTCATATCTACCTGAAGTTTGAGAAGCACTAGGACATTTTACATTCTATGTATTTTTTCGAATAGCAGTGAAAAGTGGCGGGTGTTGGTGGTTCTTGGTTGAGAAGTTCATGTTTACGCTGAGGCCGTTACATGCCCCTTTCTTCGGAAGGGTCTACATTATCACTCCTCTAGATTTCCGACTTCCTTTATGTGTTGTCCTTGACTTGTGTTAGAAAGCTGTGAAGTGTGACTGAAACTAGCGGGTGAGTTCATGTTTCCTGTTCCACATCACACCATGAAGATGTCGAAATGTCTGAAAGGAGAAGACGCTCAGTACCCAGGTCGCTCGGTGCCTGCACACCGCCTTAAGGACTCGGGCCGGGTTGCTTGAGAAGTGCAGGAGGAAGTGTCTCGTGAAATGATGAAATAGAAAACCGAGGCCATGTCGGGAGGGGTCAGATTATGACTTGTGCCCCTGAGCTGCTCGGATGGCCGTGCTCCATCAGCAGTGCAGACGCAGCTGGGATGCTAATCATAGTCGGGTGAACCCTGGTCTGGCTTGATTGAAGAGGATCGTGGTGTTTGGTGATGGTTTTAAGAGTAAGCCTGCCATTTCAGGAGAGGCCTTTGGGCCGTGGCTTGGTAACGTCATACCCTGGGATGAAAGAAGAGTCAGGCCAGCCTCTCTTTGGGCAGGAGGTCCTGAGACCCACAGCCTCTCTATTTCTAGGGTGAACCATTCATTATGCAGGTGTCTCTGTCCTGAGTCTGGCTGGTGACTGATGTTTGCATATCGTGGTTATCCTAAAATAGGACGGGCTGCAATTTATTGTCATGCATTGGGGAGATGGCCCTCAGACGATTTATGCTTCTTTGAAAAAAATGTCAAATTGTATAAATTCAAAATTATTTAGGAAACACGTGCAATTTTGGTTGCCTTATTGAATAGAAAGATAACTAGATTGCCGTAGCATAGCGAAAATATTGAAACCATGTGTAGCTTTATTCTTTTCTCTGAAATTATGAACAGGGCATAAATTTACCTGAGGGTAGAGGATGGCATTGCCTAGCTAAACTCACCTGTAATTTGTTTAATTTTTTTATCCTGATGTCAGAATTGCGGAAAATGATATTCATTCACTTTCTGCTGCAGTTTCGTTCTTCCTTTGCTTACTCTTATGTGGTTTTCCCCCTAAGAATGTGTTGTTCAGAGCTCTTCTTTAGGAAACATCTCACTTTGGTAGTGATGGTGGTAAGTTTCCTTTGGAATGTCTGTCCCTTGCAGATTGGTAGCCTCCTTTGTGATAGGAATATTTCTAGTCTCATCTCAAGGGCCGTCCTAGGGTGAAGCTTCAGGGAATATTGACAGGAATGTGAAGACCCTCGGGGTCCCATGATTTGATTCGGTGGGCCTGGGACTCACCAGATGCTGGTTGGGACAGGAGGTAGAAACTCAGATGCGTAGCACCAGGCAGGGAAAGCTTCTTTGTTTTAAACTGCCTTCGATCCCTATCTACTCTCCTGATCCACCTCCACCTTGGATACGGTCTGGTTTTTCATACACGTAATTGTAAGTCAATCTATGTACATACACAAGTCCATAACTGTGTATATATCTGTATCTGTGTGTATATGTTTATATATCTGACCTTACGGACATACACAGACGTATACCTTTATAGACATGTGTGTATATGCCCCTATGTCTATATGTATGCATTTTTAAAAATCATTTTAGGGAATATCATGATAGAAACGTTTGGGATGCACATATTTAATCCACTACACAGATGAGGACACTGAAGCTCATAGCAGTGCAGTGACCTCAGTAGCGTCCTGGTAGAATTAGATCCCACGCCTCTGCTTTCCTGCCATGTGCTCTAAGATGGGTCGACAGCTTCTCTGTCCCTCTTCGTGTAGCTACGCGATGGCTTGTCAAACTGCACACCCTGGTTTTTGCCATATCTTTATATATTTGGTATACACTTTACCTACTATTGCTTTAAATTGCTTTTTAAAGATTTATTCATTTGTTTATTTATTTTTAATTCATATTTTTCATAAAAGGACACTTTAGAATTTGTTCGTTATTGGAAAACTAGTATGACGGTGAATCATAAAGGAAAGAAAACTGTCAAAATAAACAGCTAGGTATTAAATGTGTGTGTGTGTGTGCGCACATGTGTGTGTGAGTATGTGCATGCATACATACGTATCTCCATTTGCCAACTAAAACCACCCCAGGTACCACCCGTGGTATTTGCACTGTACTTTTGGGAAACACTGAGGTAGACCAGAAACCTCCAAATTAGTTTGCAAATGATGTGGCATATTGAGACTGGTCTCTAAAGGTCATTGCCCTTAATGCACTGCTGGTGGGAACTAAAAATGTTGGTGGAGATCCAGTTTCTTTCTTACCTTCTGATAGCAGGTGTTAGGTACAACCTTGAATAAGATCAGTCCGGTCTCACTCAGGACCTATAATGTTTGGAAACCTTTGATTAATCTTTTTCTTCACAGCTCTGCTGCAAGGGTAGAAGCTGTTAATTTGGGATATTGTTTTCCCTTTCATTCCCCTTTCCCTTATGTGTTGTTAACTTCTGATTCTTAAATTCTTACATTAACCTTTTAAAATATATATATAACTGGTTTAGTAGATGCTTTCTTAATGTTTCGCAGTGATATTAGCCTCGAGTGAGTAACTGGAATAAAATATTAAGATTGTGGTTGCCCCAAATTAATCTTTTGGTTTTGAGTTTATATCCTATCTTTGGATTTTGGGATCTCAGGTGGACATGATAAAATATTGTAGTTCTGACAGTTAATAATTTTTTCTATTAGCTTTTTTGGGTGGAGGAGGAAATTGAACTCTTTTATCACTTCAAAATAAGAATAAAGAAGAACCAGTATCAAATTAGTGTATTATGTAAAATGGAAGAAGGGAAAAAAAAAATCTGTCATTTTCTGTCTCTGCCATTTGAACCCAAAGCCCTGAAAGGAATGGTGTATTTAAGTTAGAGAGCCCATGTGGGAAAATTCAAGAAAAATGCTGCTTAGCCCCTGCTTTGCTGTGTTTCCTTTTCCTGTGCAGGAGAATATGCAAATTGCCTTTCTGTGGATGCCCTGTCACATCCTTGTAAAGGTTCTGTGGGGATCCATGCATCTTGCTGAGTTGAGCCTTGTGCCAGCTTGGAGAGTTTGATTGTTTTTGCTAATAGAGACAGATTTTGTCATTAGAGATACCCAAGTGTGGTGCTGCCTACGTTCTTCTTGGGTCTCTGGTCACAGCAATCCCTTTGGCTTTAGGTGCAATTCAGCGAAAGCACACACACATACACACACGCACTCGCGCGCATACGCGCGCGCACACACACACACACACACACCCCTCAGGCACACAGAATTTGACTGTGGAATTGGCAAGGAATAAGTGAGCCAAATTTGGCCTGTAGAAATTAACACTGGCAACTTCGTGAGTAAAAATTACATGAAAAGCACTCATGGGGGAAGGAGGAAGGAAAAAAATCTAGGATAGCAGTGCAGCAGACCACGTTTCCTCTCCAGTCTGTCTTCTCAGGGCTGTTTGTCTAAACAGCATTGCCATTTTTTCTAAACAGTACTGCTGGTGTCCTCGATCTGTAACATGAAGTGAATCAACTACACAGACCAAATGCTCGTTGAGTTGAGAGTTCCTTTATTTGGCCAAATTAAACCCAACAACCTCAGCTCTGTCCAAACTTGTGCTAGTCTGGGGCCAGCTAAGACGCCTGTCCCCATTTGTAGATCTGCAGAGAAAAATGAAATGATACAGTAGCTGTTTCCTGTTCTTTGGATGAGAAGGAATTTAGCTCCCTGTAAAACTAATCAATTTTTTGTCTCTGAAAAGCTGGAAACATAATACTTAGAGATGGTCTCAGACATGGAAAAAAAAAATCGTAAGAGATTCCATGTGGGTTTTTGAAAGGTAAGTAGGGAGGTTACAGTCTTGTGTGGATGGTCCCTGACTTCCCTCTGCCACCTGAGCGTCTGCTGCAGGGGACGGTCCAGAAGCACAGTGCTTATTTTTAGGACAGTTTGGAATGGTTTACAGTTTTGGTTTTGGTGCAGGGTCTTACACGTCTTAGTCCACAAGCGCAGATACAGAGATAATTGGAAGTCTAAAATCAATAATGATGGAGCGTAGCCAGTGGGAAACAGATGCCGGACTAAACCATCTGTAAATTCCATGGTGGGCGGAGCTGGGGCTCAAAATGTTTATTTGCATCCTGTGGACCCCTGGAATAGCCCCGAGGATGCTGCGGGGCTATACCATTTGCCTTCCCAGCTCTCTCCCTTCCAACCGCACCTCTACCTGCTTTCTTATGTGTATTGGAACGATTGCTTTGGGCATTTCGTAAGGACCTTCTCTCATTTTTGCATATATCGGGAATCCACTGAATAAGGTTGGACATTTTTTCTCATAAACTGGTTCCATTCCAGTCGGCTCGCCGTTCAGCAGCCTGAGAAATCTCTTCAAAATGTAGGTATAATCATGTCCCCTTCACCTGTTCAACACCAAACTGAGGTCCCTTCAATGGCCTCCCAGTACCCTTAGGATAAAGACAGAATTCTGTCACAGGATCTGTACAACGTTTATAGTGTGAATTCTGGTTTCTTCTCATTCTGTGCTACCCCCACCTTTATTTTCTCTTGCAGCCGCCCTGGTTATGTCTTGTTCTGCTCTTTGGTGCCACAGAGCCTTTGCATGTGTTCCCTCTGCCTGGAGTATGCTGCCATCTCTTCTTTACCTGGTTACTTCTTACCTGCCCTTCAGCTCACAGCTTAATTGTAACCTCATCAGGGAGTTCTTCCTTGATCTCTCTATACTGCCAACATCACTCTTAAACTTTGTTCTGACGCCGTATAACTTTGTGGCATTTATCCCAATATAGTTTATATGTATCTTTGTTTCTATATTGATTAATGCCAGTCTTCTCACCATCTGCAGCAGGCAAGAACATAACTTTTCCGGGTCCAGTTGTATACTAATCTCTAAGCACAATGCCTGGCACAAAGTAGGTATTTTGTAAATATTTCTTCAGCAAATGGCTGTAGTAGTTGGTCTGTTGTTCCTGTTTGGACAGATACTGGAGTCTCAACTTTCTATGATTTTGAGTCCTTTTGAAGTCCTATTTAAAAACCAAACCAAGTAGTTTACTTATCAACCATGTGGTTACTCTCTAAGTGGTTCACTGTATTTTTTTTTTTTTTTTAATTGCCTTTATGTTACAGGGCTGAAGTTCCTTTTGGGGGGGGTGATTGTGTGTTTTGTGGGGTGAAGGGCAGTTTGTGGTCATGACTGTTTTATAATCAAAGACTCAAACGTTGTATACTAAAGCCTGTAATGAAAGCAACAACAACAACTAATTGTTGTTTTGTTCTGCTTAACTTGTGATCCCTGATAATGCTCCCACCCTTAATTTGGTGTTAGGGCGTCATATATGTCCCCATAACCATCTATAAGCCATTTACCATCTCTCAACTTTTTCTGTGTGTACCTATGAAATGAGAGAGTCGGGTTACATGATATCTAAGTTCCCTTCTGGCTCTGATAGTCTAGGTTTTATTTGTATAAATATTGGCTCTCACATCAAAGACCCAGGTTCAAAAACGTTTCTATGTCTATATCTTATAAAGCTTACATGATTTCATGGAGGATTTAGACATTTTTTGTTATCAATATGAGTGAAAGTTATACTCATAGATTGAAAAATTATTATCATACTTAAGGATATTAACTTTTTTTAATTGCTGGGATCCTCATTGCCCCATTTTTTAATGAGCCTTTAAATAGGTGGTCCATGAGAAATTAAAAAATTTTCTCGACAAATCAGTTTTGGCTGCACTTGGTTTCTTCTTTCTCAGATTTTCTGATACACACATGTGCCTTATGAATTTCCAAGAGGTGGGGCGTTGTGTTCTTACTGGAATACAGATTCCATGGAGAGGAATGCTATTCTTTGGCATAAATGTATGTATGTGTGTATTGGGGGTGGAGGGAAAGATTCTGGTACAGATGACCTTAAGATATGAATGAGAACTTAATGTTGTGTTTCCAAATACCTGGATTTCTCATGGGGTGTGATTATAGTATACTTTGAGTGTGCCTTTTAATTTTTTAAAATGAACAATAACAAAAATAGTAAGAAAGTGCCAGGAGAATATAGTGTTCTCAATGAGAGCATGGTATTGGCTTATTAACGTGAAGGCACGTGCAGGATTTGAAAAGTAAACCACCAGTCTATTAGATGGTGCTGATCCATCAATGATTGCCCTTACAAACTTCCGGGGGCTGATCTTAATTATCCTTTTTTTGTTGTTGTTAAGAGGGGGATGGGGCAGAGGGAGAGGGAGAGAGAGAATCGTAAGCAGACTCCATGCCCAGCACAGAGGCGTGGGCTGTGACACGGGGCTTTCTCTCACAACCCTGAGATCATGACCTGAGCTGAAATCAAGAGTCAGATGCTTAACCAACTGAGCCACCCAGGCCCCCCTTAATTATGTTTTTTATTTCACATGCTTTGTGATTGTCGTCTTATTCCTTACCCATGGCATTATCGTTATCATGGGCATATCCAGTCTTGACAGGCAAGGCTACGAAGAAGTACCTTTGAGATCCCGGCCTGCAGGTTCTCCTCGTGATCTGCTTCGTCTTCTTTTGTCCTCCACTTTCGGCCCCCATCAGAGGGCTGGAGCAGGTCCAGAAGGCTCCATGAGTTGCTGTTAGCATAGTCCTCAAGTCAGAGGAAATTCCCCCTCGTTTGTTCCCCTTTTAGTAATTGGAAATGAGACCTAAATCTTAACCAGTAAGTCCTTAAGTGCGTTGACGGATGCGTTGGTGGAAAGTGGAACGACTGGAGGCTACCTAATGTCATGTGTGGACGCAGAGGGTCCTGCAGAGCTGGCCATTCCCTCCATTCTGGGAAGCTCCTAGCCTTCCAGAGCCAGAGGCCAGCCCCCAGGTGGATGCTGACCAAGTGCTTGCTGATGAAATGGCCCCGAGCTGGTCGCGTAGGCGAACGATGGCGGCCTGCGTAACTTGGGCACTGGCAACTCGAGGCAACGGATTGTTTCTGACAGCTGGTGCAGATATGAGCCTGGGATCAGGAGATCCCCATCACTTCCCACCGACACTCAGGGAGGTGATTGGAAATGGTTTTAGCACTCTCTCTGAAAAACAGTTCATCTGTCAGGAAACGATCTGGAAGGCCAGCAGGACTGGCGTTTGGTTTCTTCTCAGTCACCTTTCTCTGCCCTTGGTGGCCAGCGTTCCCATGGCTGGTTGAACATGGAGCTTCTCTCCGAGCTGCCGCTGCTTAGGGAGGGAAGCCTTGATGGCTCCGGGTGTTTCTGTTCTGTGCTGCATTCTTTCCAGTTGCATGCCTTGCATTCCTCTTCTTGTCTTTGTCTCCTCACCTTCATCACGGATCTGTTTATTTCACAAGGAATAAATGCTTATTGCTAAACAAAACAAAACAAAAACAAAAAAGAGAGAGGGGGGAAAAAACAAGGAAAAAATGCCTATAGGTAACAAGGAAAAAAATACCAAAATTGTTACTGGTAACATTTTGTGGAATTTCCTTCCATTGTTTTTTCCAGGCATGTGAGTGCACACACCCATATATAGTTTCAAAAATATGAGCTCATACCGTACATGTGGTTTGGTAGTTTGTCTTTTCTATTTAAAATTTATCTTGGGACTTGGTCTGATATGTGTCAGAAAACAAGCTAGATGGATAGAGATCCGTGATAAACCAAGAGAAGCAGCATGTTAATATGTAGCATCTAGGAGGCAGGTACATAAGGTTTACTAAAGAGTTAGTAAAAGTGCAATATATAAAGAGTAGACATCTTGCTATACATTCATACAGATGTATGTCGTATATTTTAATGGCTGCACAACATTGTCTCATAGGGACGTATTATCATTTACTTAGTTCCTTACTGGTTGGACATATGTATGTGTGCCTATGGGTTGATATGGGGGTGGGGACATGTGTGCGTGTGTTTCAATGAGCTGAAAGGCTAGTTGACTCTCCCCTCACCCAGCCCAAGCTCCCTGTGTTTTCAAGCGAATGGAACTGTGTGTAGGAGTTTGGAGAGCCACTCCTATATATCAAGAGACAAAGCACCTTTGAAATTCCTACTTCTCGTCTTACTCTTGGTGAGTAGACAGGTGGTACATTAATTCTCTAGTTGGTTTGCCTATATTAAGCAGAACAATATTTTTAATTAGACAAACATATTTAACCCAAAATGTGTTTATTCTCCAGTCTATTTTTTTAAATTTAATTTATGTACACTGTGAGTCGGTCGCTGTGCTGCCCAGGTGCCCACACTGAGGGTGGAGGAGGGGTGGGATCCACATACGGAGAAGTTGACAAGGTGGGAAGGAATGAGCCCCGTCTCACTGGGGATCACAACCCCTGTTTTCTTCCCGCATCCTTTCTTTCTGTTCCTTACCCCGGGAGAAGATTCGGGTGTGTCGTTTTGAAGTATTCGGAATGGCGCCTGCCTCTTGGCTAGCACTCACCCCCAGGCGTGGCGGGGCTCTCTTCTGCGGTTACCTTTTGTGTTATATCCTAGTTCTTGGTCTGGCCCACGTAGACTGCCGTGCCGTGGTGTTTTCCTTGCTTCACGGAGGTGGAGTATTGAGCGCACAGCAGAAAAAGCTTCGGGGCCCCCTTTGATCAATCAGAATGTGAAGCATGGCAGGCACTTCAACCACATAAACCTGTCCTCACCCCACTCTGTAAATCTCACCATCTTTTTTGCACAAGAGAGTTTGGGAGATACTTAGTTCGAGCACTTGAGGAGTTTCAGGCAAGGCACGTGAGACTCAAAGACATTAAGGAACTTTCCCAAGGGTACCCGTGCAAGGGCCAAGGCTAGGTTTCTCCACATCCCGCAGGCCGCGTTGCCTGTTCCTCTCTTGTGAGCGTCCTAAGGATTATGAATAGATTGCCAAACAAGAAAAGAAAAGAGCCGTTTGTCTGGAACACACAGGTCATTTTGAAGAGTGTAGGAGGAGACAGATGCCGCCGGGGTCAGACACTGCTCTGTTTGGAAGCACTCAGACCTTCAGTAGCGCTAACGACATTCATGATCGTTATTGGGAATTTTGGTCTTTACACATCATTGCAGTGTTGGGCCTTCTGGTGAATGTTTTCTCACCTCTTAGTCAGTGAGACGGATAGTGTAGTCTCCGCTGCCCCCTCCATCAGATCCACTTCTCCACGAAAAGTGGGAGCTTAGGGAGATGAAGTGACTTGCTCAGGCTCCTAGCTCATAGTCCTGGTGGCAGTACTGGACCTGAGGTTTCCTTCGCTCGAAAGCTGCTGCTCGTTTGTGCTGCCACACTGGAGGAGGAACCAAAGTGTTGAGCGCTGCTTTTTATGGGTCATTCTGTCTGTCAGAGGCTTGGCCTGCCACCTGCCAGCAGCAGATAGTCAGAAACGACAGTAAGATGGCCATTCAGCTTCTGTAATCCCACGACGGGTTAGGGTTAGTCTTCTCTGGAGGGAGACCTGGAGCAGATACATAAAATGCAAATACATGTAGAAGTCCTTCTATTGTGTTGTGTCAAATGTAACCACTAAAACTCAGTATATGTGAACTTAAAAATTATTTGGCATTATCTGGTACCCCTCAGACAGTGTATGGATTCTGTTCTGCATCTTTGCACACGTTGAACAATGGAGCCCCTAAAACATGCCCTAGAACCCCGACATCGCTTGTAGTACAAGGCTTGTCTCTTTGCCCTGTCTGCTACATGGATGGAGCCACATGGGATAAGGGTCAGCATAACTCTAGGAGCCTTTCAACATTAGCAGTCGGTGAGAAAATAGACAAATGCCAACCCTTCTTAAGAAAAGCCATATCAGGGGCGCCTGGGTGGCACAGCTGTTAAACATCTGCCTTCGGCTCAGGGCGTGATCCCGGTGTTCTGGGATCGAGCCCCACATCAGGCTGCTCTGCTGGGAGCCTGCTTCTTCCTCTCCCACTCCCCCTGCTTGTGTTCCCTCTCTCGCTGGCTGTCTCTCTGTCTCTGTCAGATAAATAAATAAAATCTTAAAAAAAAAAAAAAAAAAAAGAAAAGCCATATCAAAAATGTTTGCTCTGGGAAAAAGGCATGTATTACTTTTTTTATGCAAAGGACAAAAATGTGATGTGTATTTCAATTTTGAAAAAATAAGGTATCAGGTAACAAAGCATATTCCGGTTGAAATCCTGCATTTTTCCATGAGATGTTTCTCTAAGACCCCAGAAGCACAAAGGTCTACGTTAGAGAAATTTTAAAAAAATGTATTACAGTAGTGTTTGAGATTCATTTCCTAATTCCTTTGAGAATATATATGAAACATGGATTAGATGTGTGTAGACAATTTTAAAAACACACAAATGTATTTTTGGGTACACAACCACACGGGTGCATCTTTTGGTGAATGAAGAAAGCGCAGTGTCTCTTCTGAGTCAGGTAACATCAGGAAATATAATCTACAGTTGGAAGCACACCATAATTTCTTGGCATATAACAAAATTTTGAAACAAAAATAGTAATCCACCTGAAATTTAAAAATGCTGTAAGTGTCTCAAGATATGGAAACCACCTTTTTAAAAACATTGCGGACAGTTAAGTAGGGTAAAAATATCAAAAGATCAACGGTATCTCAAAATCTCCTTTCTAGTCTTAATGATTTGTCCTTTGTTTTTTTAAAATGGAAAATAACTTCTAGGTGCAATTAGTGAACATGTTATGTGCCAGACACTGTATTTAAGTCCGTTATTTGTATCGTCCCTGAAGGTCCGTGTGGTAAGACCTGTATTTTATAGCCAGAGGGGCCGGGGCTCAGAGAGGCGCACTTCCTTGCTGGAGCTCCACAACTTTTAAAAGGCACCTTGAAGAGGTACTGAGTGAGACTTGAACCCGGGCAGTCTGACCCCAAAGTTAAAGCACCTAACTATTAGGATAAATTACTAGAGGGGTTTGTTTTAATTCTTTTTCCTGTACACTTCAGAAGAGCCTGAGATGTCTTTGTTGTGAAGGCCTCTCTTCATGCAAATGACTTGGGAGCCTTAGCGCATTCCTACTACTGTAGACAGTCACATGCTTCTGGCATGGTGCCTACGGAAGAGGACGTAAAGGCTGTCGTATTGGCACATTCATTCATTCACTTGCTTGTTCATTTGTTCACTCAGTAAATAGTTCAGTGGCAGTTACATTCCAGCTACTGTTTCATGCACTGGGCATAGAGCAGTGGGGACAGCCACTCCCTGATTCGTGGTGCTTACATCCTAGTCAGGAAGGCAGAAATCAAATACATATATGCCATGTCTCATGGTAGTAAGTGGTATGGAAAAAATAAGTCAGGATGGGGAAGTGGAGAATGTGAGTGAGGAGTGTGCTGTTTTTACCCAGGAACTTCAAGGAGGGAAAGGACAGTGAGACATGAGGGGGCCTTGAGGATATCTGAGGGAAGAGCATTCAGGAAGAACAGCAAGTGCAAAGGCCCTGTGGTGAGAGTCTGCTTGTTAAAAAAAAAACCAAAAATACCTATTATTCAAATTAATCTGCCCTTGCGTATACCTTCCTGATCAGATAATCGTATTTTTCTCTGGGGATCTGTATTGAATGGTGAGGTGCCAAACATCCTAAACATGGCATTTCTGGTTCCAGAGATTTGGTAAATATGGAATATAGCCCAAAGGTTTATACCTCTGAGACACATCCTTTCCTAGCCTACTGAGTGATTTATTTTTAGTGGACTGTGTGTAGCCTTATCCTAGGGATTGGAAACCAAGATCTCTATGTTCTATGGGGCAGTGGTTCCAACAGGATGAGAATCTGGTCCCCCTACTTATGGTTACACCCCGAGCGCAAATAAAAGGATTGCCTGTATGGTCTGGAAATGAGTAACTGTTGCATTATGGCAGAGTAAAACATCTTTGAACCATTTTGATCTCAAACCTAAAAGGTTTCACATTAGTCAGTAAAATGTTATGAGATGCTGTGTTCTTAAAATGTACTTGGTAACTCCTTTGCAAATTGTTAATATCGATCCTTTGGAATTCCTATTTTCTTGATGAAAAGTCTCCTGAAATCCACAATTTCCTGCTGGACATTCATAGCAAAATGTATATTTAAACCCTTGTGAGTGCGCGCATGGTAACAGCTCTGTGGAAGCCCGATTAGCTGGTTTCCAATTGGCCAGATTTCCTTTTATTTATTTTTTTTTAAACTATTCTTTCTTGTTGGGGAGAGTATAAAGGCATCAGAAACCCACTCACAGCATTTCATTTCTGATATCCCTCAATATGGAATAAACAATTAAACTGATTTCAGCGTGAATTGTCTCCGAAATATCCCCTTTATGCTTGGCAGCCCTATGCAAAAATTTCCGCCTGTTGCAAATTGAAAGTCTTCAAGTTGCAAACCCCCCTGAAGAACGGTTTTGATAATAGGGCCGTTGTCAGACCCTTAACTCCACGGCACGCTGCTGGGAGCCTCCGGAATAACGTTTAATGTAGTTGTCGGGTAAGGAGTCGTTGGCAGCCATGAGGATCCCTGCTTGAGTGCTCCCTTTCCTGACGGGGAATCTAGGGCAGTGATCAAGCAGGGGGTCTCAAAGGAGGTCTTCAGTCACCGGGTAACACGAAGAATGGGATATACGCAGGCTGCCGGGGAAGCGGGCACAAAGCTCCTGAATTGTAGAGAGACAGGTAATTCCTGTATGAACACCCAGATGACTGGGAACCTATTCCTTACGGAGTCAACAGTACCCGAGGGCACTAAGGCTAATAGGAAATGCTGAAATGGAGATTTTTTTTTTTTTTTTTTGGTCTCTAGTTTTGTACTGTTTATGATCTGCCAGCAGGAATATTTCACGGCATTAAAGGCATGGCCGGAAAGCAAGAAGATGTATATGTATATACACACTCATACACACACACACACACACACACACACACACACACACACACAGTCCCTCTGTATCTTCACAACCCTGATACCACATATGGCCCTTGCGGACGGAGTATTGTGTGTTGTTTAGTCTTGGAACTTCTTTTAAAGATAGGATGTCATTTACAATCTTCAGGCCATATGTTTACTCAGACTTAAGAAACACGGGCTAATCTTTTTCTATTTTGAGGAGTAATAAATTGAAAAGATAATTACATAATATGGTGCATAATGTAACTCTGGCTTGAGCCATATGTGTTTAATTTTAGAGAAACATGCGTGATGACAGGTTATGAAGGATGAAACTATTTTAGTCTTTTTAGGGATTAGAAGCATGATTTTTAAAAAAAAAAAAATAAGTGTCCCTTATTCCCTCCCCCCCCCCCCCCGCCCCCGACTTCCCCTGAAAAACAACCCAATACACAAACCCAGTGTGAAACACCCTCCTAAAAGCAGTGTGTTTTTCTGGTAGCCACTGGCAAAGACAATTCAAGTTAGAGGGCATATGATTTTGAAGCCCTTGTAAAATGAGATGCAGGCTTCTTTGTGCTGGAGGGGGAGGGGCAGGGGTGGGTGGGGGCGGGGGTGGGGGTGGGGGTAGGGGTGGGAGTGAGGGGGCGGGGATGGGTGGCCATGTAGTTCCTAATGCGAGAGTGTGGAGCTGGTGAGTTCAGAGTCTAGCAGAAATTTGTCATCTGTGTATCCAATTAGATATAGCACCGGTTCTCTCTCTCCTAAGTGAACGTGATAGCGTATCCGATATAAAATGTTGTGGCGGGAGAGGTGGGAGAATTTTTCTTTCCTTCCTTCTGCAGACAGCTATGGAGCACCTTTTATAGAGCTCCACCCACCGCACGTGGTACCTGAGATGCAGAGTCAGCTCAAATACTCTGCATGAAACTCTTAAGCAAGCAGGAGGCTCATACACTAAGACCCACCTTCAGGTCACCTTCCCAGTGTGTCACTTTGCCCCGATCCTGGCAGGGTTGTCAGGTGTGGTGGGCAGAGTAATGCCCCCTGAACACGTCTACATCCTGATCTTTGGAACCTGGAAATGTGATAGGTCATGTGGAAAAAGGGAATTAGATTTGCAGATGGAGGTGAGTTGGGTAATCCCCTGACCTTGCATGGGGGAGATAATCCTGGGTTATCCCAGTGGGCCCAATGTACTCACAGGGTTTTTAAAAGTGAAAGAGAGAGACTAAAGAGATAAACCCAAAGAGACCCAGAGCCGAACTCTGCCCAGCGTTGCTGGCTTTGAACATGGAGGAAGGGGCCTCGTGCCAAGGAATGTAGTCTGCCTCTAGAAGCTGAGAAGGGCAGGCACGGAAACACATTCTCTCCTAGAGCCTCCAGAAGGAACACAGCCCGCCAACACCTGGACTTTAGCCCCGTGAGGCCCATTTTGGCCTTCTGACCTCCAGAACCTAGAAGACAATAGATGTCTATGTTTTAAGCCACTGAGTTTGTGGTGATTTGTTTTAGTGGCCGTCGGGATCTAATATATGGGAGGAGGGCCACATGCCTGGTGTACGGTTGTTAGCAAACACGGCTGCGTATGAGAATCTCCTGGAGGGGTTTAACAGTGCTGATATCTGGATCCTGGAACCCCGAAATTCCGACTTCATTAGTCTAGGGGTGGCCTCCAGGTGACTCAGGAACGCGGGTTTAGGGCATAAGCTTTGTCAGATAAACCTGGCTTGCAGTCGAGCTCCTGTGTTGGGCCAGCTGGGTGTGCGAGCACGTTATTCTCAGCTTCAGTTTCCCTATCTGTTTACTTGGGG
Organism: Ursus arctos; assembly: GCF_023065955.2. Taxonomy (NCBI): domain Eukaryota; kingdom Metazoa; phylum Chordata; class Mammalia; order Carnivora; family Ursidae; genus Ursus; species Ursus arctos. The sequence goes on along the minus strand of NW_026622808.1, from coordinate 51,691,629 downwards.
ACACCGTGGACTTCTCCCTAGGGTTGTATGATCCTGACATATTAAAGGGCATGTGTCTTTCTCATGGTGGTTGCTCAGTAAAGGGCCGCTGCTGTTTTGAGCCTTCTAATGATGGGGATGCACAGAGGTAATATTAGGATGACATAAAATGAGGCACCGAGCCTGGCTGATTTCTATAGCTTGGTTGCACAACTGCTTTCTGACGTAACTTCTATTATTAAACCTTTTCCATGGAAGGTAGAGAGGATCGGGAAAGGTAAGCAGCTCTTCCAGTTGTACAGGTCATAAGCCAGGAGTCGGGACCCGAACCTGGGTCTCACTCCGCGTTTGGGGCCGTGCCTGCTTGCCCCGTGTAAGGCTTGCAAGGCGGATGTGTAGGGACATGGAAGCTGGCAGCTGCACGCTCTTGAGCCCCCTTTGGTGGCATTTCACAAACCATTGCCAGTGTCAGTCCCCGGGCCGGGGGTGGCATTTTGTGCCGGATGCGGTCTCTGCACGATAAAGCATATTGCCCTGTTGCCTGCCGTCATGGAAAAGGAGGTTGAAAGCCACGGGAATGATGATTCTTAACAGTTACAGGCTGTTTGCCTCTGTCTGCCGTTTAATCTAATCTCAGGTTCAGTTCATACTATTGATTAGGTTCTTTTCAAAACCGTATGCGGCGTATGGGGCTTCTCTGTGTGGGGTAAGACGTTATTCTTCTCCTCCGTGAGTTGAGAAGAAAAGGTGAAAGTATACAATTAATTTGCCTGCACTTTCTCGCAAATTGTATGCTGGATTTCTGTGAAATGCTGTATGGAACAATATCCCAAGCAAATTATTGTTATTTACTGTGACTTTTGCCTGCATATTTAAAGTCAACAATTATGTTTCCTTTCTGTACTTAATGGCCTTTGTACAACATTTTTAGAAACTTGGTCAGGTGTCACTAAGGGAGCCTGCGCTTCGACCCTGTGATTCTTGGGAAACAAGTTAACAATATCAGAAGTAACAACCAAGCCCTGTTTCCAAAGGAGAGAACCAGCCCATTGGGGTACACTCACCTCTCCCTTCCTTTAAGGTAATTAATTATCTGTAGGCCATTGCCCTGAATCTGATTTGTTTTAGGCAGTATGTAATCTTTTGTCGTCCTTGCTGTCGGTATCACTGAGAGTGAATAATAAAATTGACTTTGATCATCTTAAATTCTTTTTTCTTCACATGGCATGCGTTTCGATGGCGGTTTTGGCACCTTTGGAATTCTGTCACTCCTTGGGTCCTTTAGAAAAGAAATTCTTTGAAAATGGACGTAGAGTTGATGCAGAATGGTACATTAGTTTCAGGTGTACCACATAGAAATTCGGCAATTATATACATCGTACAATGCTCACCAGGGTCAGTGTAGTCACCATCTGTCACCATACAATACAGTGTTATTACAGTATTACTGACTCTGTTTACTTTGCTGTACTTTTCATCCTGTGACTTATTTTGTAACTGAAAGTTTGTACCTCTTTCTCCCCTTACAGACCGATTTCGTCTATCCCCCACCACTCTCCCCTCTGGCAACTACCAGTTTATTCTGTACTTATGAGTATTTCTGTTTCTTTGGGATTTTTTTGTTAGCTCATTTGTTTCACGTTTTAGGTTCCACATATAAGTTAACTTATATGGTATTTGTCTGTTTTCCGTCTGACTTATTTCACTTAGCACAGTTACCCTCTAGGTCCGTCCGTGTTGTCGTGAATGGCAAGATTTCGTTCTTTTTTCCGTCTGGGTAATATTCCATTGTGCATGTGTGTATACACACCACCTCTTCTTTATCCTTTTATCTATCAGTGGACCTTGGGCTGCTTCCACAGCTTGGCTGCTGTAAATAATGCTACAGTCAGCATAGGGGTGCGTAGATCTTTTTGAATTAGCGTTTCTGTCTTCTTCAGGTAAATAACCGGAAGTGGAATTACTGGGCTACGTGGTATTTCTACTTTTACTCTCTCGAGGAACCTCCATACTGTTTTCCCCAGCGGCTGCACCAGCTTGCATTCCCACCAACCGTGCATGAGCGTTCCCTTTACTCCACGTCCTTGCCAGCACTTGCTGTTTCTCATCGTTTTCATACTAGCCATTTTGACAGGTGTGAGGCAATATCTCACTGTGGTTCTGATGTGCATTTCCTTCCTGATGAGTGATGTCCAGTATTTTTACATGTGCCTCTTGGCCATCTGGGTGTCTTCTTTGGAGACATGTCTATTCGGGTCCTCTGCCGATTTTTTTTTTTTTTTTTTAAATTAGAGCATTTGTTTCCTTGGCATTGAGAGGAAACTCTTTCTCCTGGCGGTGGGGCATCCATGTATCGCATCAATCATTGTTCTCTAATTCCAGCCCAGATCCTGAAATCATGCCCTCCTTTTTGTGTTCCTCTTACTTTCATTGCCATGTGGCAGCCCGAAGGTTTTTAGTGGGGAGCTGTGGGTTTATTTTTTGTTTGTTTTGTTTTGTTTTGTTTTGTTTTAAAGCTGTCTCTGGTTTGGAGGTCCAAGCAGGTTTTCTGTTCTATCAGGGGCTCATAGTCCATGCCTCGAATGGAACTGCCAGAAGCAGCTTGTAGCCAGCCGCATGTGCCTGTGCTAGGGGTTTGTGAATTTGAAGAGATCCAAGTTCATTATTCCCAGTTTCCAGGAGCTTTGGGTTATGACATTTCCACCCAATAAACAGAAGCAAAGAGCCATCAAGCCCCCAAAACTAGACTTTCTCTTTTGAGAAAAAATCTGCCCTTGCTTATCCAGTGTCTTATCTAATGAAGAGTGGGCTTGGCCAACTGTACGTAAAAAGATGACCTGATAGATTGAATGCTCTTCAAACCGTCTTGGGAGTAAATGTTATTTATTCGGGGGTTAGAAGAGGCACGCGCCTAAGATATGCAAAAGTTAGAGGAAGGTACGAAGACGAGCCATCATCTCCTGTGTTCTCTCCACCTTGAAGGACAGTTGCTAACATTTTGTCCCCTTTGCTTGTGGTTGTATTTAAGAGAAATACAACGTTTCAGTTAGAGCCAGGATCACCTTGTATGAATGTTCTTCCCATCCTCAGAAGCAAATGCCATCAGGAGTTGGGGCTACCTCATTCCATTCCATTTTTATACACTTGGTTAGTGTTTAGTTTATAAGTTTATAAGCATCAAACTATATTGTATCCTTACTACTTTGTGCTTTTTTATTCAGCCTTGATGTTGAGAACCATTAGTGTGTATAGCTCTAACTTGGCTTTTGCCAAAAGTCTGCGTGATATTCTGTCATTGAACCGTGCCTTGTGCTTATTCATTCCAGTGTCGGTGGGCATTTATAATTTTGTTTCTTCCTCCTTCCAGACAAGGAAGTAGAATTATTGAGACAATTAATTATACTTACTAAGCGGTACTGGTCCTCACTTCAGAGCTTGCCGCCATAGAAAGTTGAGGAAGATATTCGTCCGTCCTGTCTTCCCTCAAAGAGTCTAGTCTGGTGAGGAAGTGGAGGAGGACCGCTCTGTCTGTCCAAGAACTGCTTATTGGAACTGGACGGCGTTGGTGCCCTCAAGAGGAAGGAAGGAAGGAAGTTAGGTCTCTAGGATCTTGTAGCAGACAATTCACAACGCATTGTGTCCATTGATTTCATCTGTTTGAATAGAGAGATCTCAGTACATTGTTTGAATGGCAAGAGCTTCATGGTCTGTGCGAGGTAGTGACATGGTTTAGAGAAAGAAGGCTTCCACCAATTAATCCAGCAAGAGAGCCCAGCCAAGGTTGTCCCACACACAGGCTGGTTTTGAGCTTTCTCCACCATTCCTTTTGGGGGGCTAAGAGAGCCCCAGAGAGAAATGTTTGAAGCAATAGCACACAAAAATAGAGCGAAAGAAAACAAAAATGTAAGAATAAAAGGGAGGAAGAATTTCTGAGTGAATGAGGCCTCCGCTGCTCCTTCTTATCCTGAGGTGTGATATGTAGATCTGTCCCGTGCTTAGGCCTGACAGCTTGTGGGGACCAGATGAATTTTTCAGTCAGCATGAGAAATGCCATCCACACCAACTGATACCCTCCCCTGGCAGCTGCCTCACTATCTTTTATCATTCCTCTTGATCCATCATCCAGAGAATGCTAGAAGGCACGAGAATGTAAGTTCCAAATAGGAATTGGTGCCTGTTTTCTATCTTGGTTTATTTTCAAAAACCTTTTTGAACTTTTGAACTGCTGGTACCCATGGGGCACTGTGCAGGGGAGTTGATAAATAAAGATAATGTTGATGTGAGTACAATTTCTTTCATATGTAACTAGAGAAGCATGTGACTTCCAGATAAGCTTTTCTTAGAAAAAATAAAATTCTAAATGTCAAAGTTTTTTGAGTGGGGGTAGCAAGGACTCCAGGACTAAAAGATGTCCTCGGACCTGAGCCCAATGAAGGGAGAATCAAGCAGATAGCGTGTAGGTCAATTTGGCTGAAGCCCCTCAGTTTTCATTGAATTTAGACTTCCCTCCCACTTATGTGTTCTCTTAAAGCCTCTGCTTATTCTAAGTTTCCTTTCTGTCCTTGTCTGTCATGGTCACTTTCTAATTCCTCCCCAGTATATTGAAAAACGGGGGAGTCAGCCTCTTAGACAATGTGTGTCGTGGATATGGAGTTTGTTCTTTTCTTCACAAAACTTCTGGAAAAACAATCCACTTCTGTTCACTCACAAGCATCTTTTGAAATTGGAGGCTTTATATTCAGATAAAAGGAAATGTGAAGCATTGATTCTATGTAAATAAATGAAACAGAAAAGACCTGTGTTATAAACACCTGATCCAATTAAGTCCCTGATTTTTAGATTGTTTATTAAAATTTTGAAATAAATGGTTTCAGTGCATTTGTGTCTATCCTGGGTTTAATTAGCCAGTGGAGGATTTCAACAAGATTTACCCCGATATTGAAGATAGAAGTGTAATATTTCACCTGCTTGCTAAGTTTTTTTTTTAATTTTTAATTTTTGAAAATTTTTATTAATTCAGCCTCAGACCCTCCCAGGAAAGCAATGCAGTGCCAAACTCAAGGTGAAAACTAAAAGCTTGTCATTTAGAAAACATGTCCATGTGTGGAAATAATGGTCGCACTTGCTAACATTGAATTAATTAGATTTGGCATCAGTAGTTCCCCTTTTAACTTTTTATCACTATTGTCTACATCTTAATTATTTTGGGATGAACAGGTCGATGGGGAACATAGTAGGCATTTACTAGATGTATTAACAAAGGGACATTTTTAAATGACTTGATTCAAAGCTCATCTCGTGTAGAGATTTCATGATAAAATGAGGGTTTGTAAGATGTGGGGAGGTCCACGTGGCTGGTTGAGGTCACACGTGACATGATTTTGCTCTTGCTAACGTTTGAGCACGTTGCCTTCCGGTTTTTTTTACTTACATGTTTTAGGTTTATGCATTTCAAAGGTGGAGATACGGGAAGAGAGGACATTTCTTTATGTTTCACCTCAGTAGGCTACAGGTTATCGTGTTTTACCTCCCAAACCTCCACCCCTCTCTTCTCTCCCAGATGCCACTAGTCTGGGTGGATTGTAGAGCTCTGGTCTGTGCAGAATCAGGCATTTGATTTTTATTGACTTCAGAGGAATGTGTCGGATTTTTAGAACTTTAGCAATACCCAAGTAGTTACTTAATTTGAAACCTGCTGGAATTTCTTATTCCCAGCTACATGGTGGGAGGTGGTGGGATACAGGATAAATGGCCCATTGAAAGAAAGCTCTCTTGCATAGTTTTTTCTTCAGTACTCAGGGTCCTTCGTGAATGTATGACCTCATGGGTTGACTCCTGTGGGAATGTGTGTATGTACACACGCACACATCTCTGTATATGCACCCATCCTTGTACACCGAAGTGTATTCACACATCTGCGTGCACACACACGCACATAGATGGTCGTGACATTTCCTAAACCCGAGTAACTCGAGTTTCCCTCCTACCACAAAAAGTTACTTCTACGAAAAGTTGAAAAATAAACATTATAATCAGCGCGGCATCGCAAATAACTTTTATGTCTAAATCAAGCTATTAAATGCTTTTTTATTTTTAAGTAGATAGGGGAATAAAATAGCTACATAGTTCATAAAATGGTATGCCATTACTGCCTGCTGTGCCCAAGAATTATGCCAGCTTTTTACACTCATGAAGTAAAAGCGGATTAGAACTGTGATCAATGTATTACCCTGTATTTCTTATTGTGCGTTACAGTTCCTTTTTGAGCACCTTTGTCGACTAAATGGCTACTAATGACATAATTACAATTGTTTGTCACCACCGTAATGCGTGATTTCCTATCTCATCATGAAGATGTAAGTTAGATAAAAGAGGAGTTTTGGCAGGAAGACAAAGTGCAGTGATTTATTAAAGGCCAGATGTGGTTGTTAAAAGCTTTTCTGCAGAAGGCTCAATTGAGTGATGTGAAGTAGCAATGAAATCGTCCTGCACACCCAGCCTGTGCCTCGTGGTGTGAGTGACACAGTTGCTCATGGAGGCATGACAAATGAGCCACATGTTTTATTGTTGGGTACAGATTTTACGTTGGAATTTAAACAGGGTGAGAAAGGTTCACATTAGCTTACACCAGCAAAGTAGGTGTTTAAAAGAAACTCGTGAGACTCAAGTGCTGACGAGATCCTTCCATTGGTTTCGTGCCTCGTAGCGAGAGCCGAACTCTTACACTTCTGTCCAGCACTGTTCAAAAAGAGCGAGGGAGTGAGAGGGAGAGGCTCATTTGAGAATTCAAAGAGATCAGAAGTGAGTGGAGACAAGATATTACTTACACGCTGTTGACATACATATCGCACACGTAGACTTGACATATATGCACTCAGATTCGATAGATGCTTCTAGGGAAGAGGCACTGTTTCTGGTTTTAGTATTATTTGCACATGCAAAGCTCTGTTAAAATAATGTTAAGACCCTGGAGTGATAGAAGCTCTGAGTGGTTTGAAGAGTGTTCTCGAGCTTTTGGAGGAGGAAAGGGGGGAGGGGAAGTAGAAAATGGTTATTTCTTAAAGTCATGCTCTGGTCAGAAGGTACTGGTCTGTTTCTCTGTCCTTCCTCTCCTCTCTTCCCCCAGTCCCCTTCTCTCCCTCCTCTCCCTCCTCTCCCTCTCTTCCTTACCTCCTCCCTCCCTTTTCTCCTCCTTCTTCCTTCATTTCCCTGTAAAATTTTGTATGGAAGAGAGTTATACCGTAGGAGATGGGGTCTGTGTAGTGTGGAACCCGGCACTGTGCTGGACATAGGAATTTTCCTGTCTCTTCCGGGGCAGACAGAAAAGTGACTTTAAATGGTATAAATGGAAGACCTAGACTTTTTTTCCGATTAACTCGGGGGCCAGTGAGAGGTTTGGTGGGGTGTTTCAAACACTGTGACCTGCCCTGTTCTCTCAGTGGAAAGTACAACGTCCTCCTCGTGTTCTCTGTCATGGTAGTATAGACCTGATAGCTCTTGTCCATTTACCGTACTTGGTGGTTACAGTTTGTAGTATTTGTCATATTACCTAATGTTTATTCCCCCGTGTCCGGTCTGTAAGTTCCACGCAGGCAGGAATTGTCCTGTCACATTACCTGACACATCGTGTACATTTGGGAAGTATTTATAGAATGAATCACAAGAACCACTTGGATGGCAGCCTGCATTCAGCATATCACTTGGAGATCAGCAGCAAATCCATCCAGATAAAACTTTCCCAAACTGCAAGTACTTGTCCACATAAATAATGGAGCAATTTAGATGGCTTCTTGCCATCCCCTTAATTTAAAGTTTGGAGCCTGAGAATCCAGTTAGATCCAGTCCCTTCCACATTGGTTTTTGTCTCCCAGGCACCCATCATGTAATTCCAGAGACTGCCACTTGATGGCTCGTACCCAACCCTTTGACAATTGAGAGAATCAAGTCAGAAAAATATGCACGTGTTCTCTACCCCCTTGACTGTCTCTTTCATTTAGAGTACACGTGTTCTTTATGACTCATGTATTGACCCTTATAAAGAGAGGACTGAAATGGAAATACCAGGAGTTAAGTTTCAGAGACATAAAGTACTTAGAACCAGGGCTGCCTTTGCGGGCCTGAGACCCACACAGCCAACCCAGGCCCTGTAATCAAAAGGGCCCTACCCTTGGCTGAATGTGCTGCTGTCAACATTTTGAAAGTCTTTTTTTTTTTTTTTTAAAGATTTATTTATTTATTTGAGAGAGGGAGCACGAGTGTGGGGGAGGAGCAGAGGGAGAGAGAGAAGCAGACTCCCCGCTGTGCGCAGAGCCTGACGCAGGTCTCCATCCCATGACCCTGAGATAATCACCTGAGCCAAAATCAAGTCAGACGCTTAACCGACTGAGCCACCCACGCACCCCACCATCTTGAGATTCTCAATAATTTCGCACAAGGGGTCCACATTTTCATTTTACGCTGGACCCCACAGCTTATGTCGGTGGCCCTGCCTGTACATGTATGTTCTTTCGTTGTCACCACACGTGACTTTTCAAGTTGCTGACTTTCCTTACTCTGCCAGAGCCTCTGTGACTTGAAGCCAGGTTGCTCAGGTCTGATCTTACCTGACCAGGGCTCCTAAAGGCTTTATCAAGCACTTATTGGGAAGCCTGCCTCCCTGGATTCAAATCAATGGGATAAGAGCTTTGGCTTTGACTCAGACTTCTGGGTTCAGATCCTGGCCCTGCAAGGAGCAGATTACTGAAACTTTCCAGGCTCACGTCCCTCATTTGCAAAAATGACATGATAATAGTGTGCCTACCTCCCAAGCTTGAGGTGAGGGCTCAATGAGGTAGTGTGTAGAACGAGCTTGCCAGGTGCCTGGCTCAGGGAGAGCACTCAGTCACGGCTAGGTATTGTTGCCGTCACCGGGCAGCACGTTTCTGGTGACACCCGCCCCTCGTGGAGGGTCCTGCTCTCTGTGGTCAGTGCTCCATGAGGTTGCAGGATTGTCACTGGGCTTTGGTGCTGTCCTGGGCCGCACTCACGGGTTCTTGAAGTCTGGCGCCAGAGCTCAAGGGAGGCCTTGACTCAACTCTGCTGACTGCTTCCCTGTCACTGAGACCCTGGCTGCTCCTTCTCTGTGCTTCCTCCCGTATGTGGAATGATTAACATGGAAAGGATTTGTATCACCAAACTCAGCATTCTGAGTTTCTGTTTCCCCGTGGTTCAAAGAGGTCTCTTACGCAGTGTGTTTTTTTTACAGGGCATTGAAAACACATTTTGAAGCAGACAAGTAATTTGGAAATAGAATCCCCTCCCCCATTCATACAGAAAATTTGCGAAACATTGACCATATCAGAGGGTCTTGGGTTCTTGGAGAGGGAGGATATGCTATTGGGGACTGCTGTGATGTGGGATATGATCCATTCATTTATCTGACAGGTATCTATTAAAGACTTTGTATGCCCGGTGTTGTTGTAAGCCCCGGGAGTGTAATTGTTCACAACACCACATGAACCTTGCTGTTGTGTGGCTGGCATTCTAGTAGGGAACAGATACTAAGCGCAACAAAGAACAGTATCAGAGAAAGTGCTATGCAGAGAAATAAGACAGGACGATGGAATAAGACTGCCTCTGAGCCACTTTAGACAAGGTGGCCAGGGAAGTCTTCTCAGAGGAGGTGACATTTGAGCTGAGATCTGAGTGGCAAGAGGGAGGCAAACAGGAGAAGGGTGGAAGAAAAGCCTTCCAGGCTTAGGAATAACCAGTGCTCAGACCCTAAGGTGCCACAAGCTTGTTGGATTTGAGGAACAGAAAGAAGACCAGTGTGGCCAGAATGAGGTGTACAAGATGGAGAGGGGAAATTAGTGGGCAAGAAAATTAGTTGGGTGTGATCTTGGAGTCTACAGACCATGATCATGTCATCCCTGAGCCTTGTTGCTCCATTATTTTCAAGCTAAAAGAGAACCAGGAATCTGTTTAGTCATAAGCTGAATAGTTGAATTAATAAAGCATTCTCCATGTATTAACTAGAAAGGAAATGGAAGATTTTACCTGGATTTATCCACTTCAGTTCTCTAAATAAGAAACATTATCCAAATGGAACACTGGAGTTGGAGTTCCAAGACAAGTCTTAGCTCTACTGGGACAAGCTATTTAGTTTCCCCAACTAACCATATCATCATAGATTGATAATGTCTTTGACAGAAGGTTGGTATAATGTTGAAATGACTTAGGGCTCAAGGTGTCTACTTGGTAAATGCAAAATCATATGCAGATATTACATAGCTGTTGTGACTGATAATCCTCAGTTGACAACCTTACCTGCTGGAAATACCTAATTTTTTAAATTATAAAAATGTGTTTTTCTATTCATTAAGGAGTTTTTCTATTGTATATGGAGAGACCTAGCAGATAAATCCATGATGTATATAGTTACTTATTCAGTAAGTGGTTCCTAGATGCTGGCTCACATTCATAGATAACTGACCTTCTTTTTTAAGGTCTGGAATGTAAGAACACATGGCCCCACCTATGGGATTCTGTCTCCTAGATTACTTATCTCTTAGCTGGACTGACTTTGAAATATGGGAAAGTCCAAAAGGAAGGTTTACTGTTAGTTTTAAAGGCTTATCTTTAAAGAGGATCACAGTGGTTTTTATAAGACAAAAATTCCATGCCTGCAAAGATAACTCCTGGTCACCTTGGATTTGGGCTTGTGGAGATGAGTAGTTTACATGCTGTTCTTTGGGAGAAGGTAATTGTGGAAATTGGGTCTAGGTAGTTGACATTTTTGATGCAGAAGTCGACTTTTGTCTCCACCGACCTCTCAGAAGCTCTCACTCTGCTCAGCAGGACATCTGTGTGTGTCAAGGAATCAGCCAGGATACGGCGCCTGGGTGGCTGAGTCAGTTTAGGGCGCCTGGGTGGCTGAGTCAGGTAAGCATCTGCCTTTGGCTTGGGTCGTGATCCTGGGGTCCTGGGATCAAGCCCCACATTGGGCTCCCTGCTCAGCAGAGAGCCTGCTTCTCCCTCTTCTCCTCGCTCGTGCTCTATCTCTGTCTTTCTCTCTAAAAGAAGTAAATCAAATCTTTAAAAAAAAAAAAAAAAGGAATCAGATGCCTTTCGTCTGGTTTTCCAAGATTAGTTTCAGGAGCCATGTAAATGGCCCCAGGGAATCTGAATTTTAAGATCTTATACTCTTTTGATTTCATAGACATCCCTTGAAAAGATGATCTCAGATTACTGGAAGACTTTATTGTTAAGTTTTAGAGAATTTTGCATTCTGCTTAGAAAGTCATTTTCAAGTTTTATTAGAACATTTACTCGCAATGGTGCTAATTATTTTAAATATGACCCTGGAAATGGGCTATGTCAGCTTGAAAAGACTATTTTTAACAGAATTTGGTTTTAAAGGCAGGTTTTATAGACATTATAGTAATACCATTGTTATCTAATTAGCATCCACTGTGCAAATGTACGTGATATTAGAGAGGCAAGTATACATAAAATTATAAATTGTGAGATTTTATGAGTTTTTTTAATCATGAGTCTTACATAGTCATCATTACTTAACAGTGTGAAATGTGGCCTTAGACATTACATCATGTGAAGACCAGGAGACAAAAAAAAAAAAAAAAAAAGAAAAAAGAAAAGAAAAAACCCGAGGATCAATTTTTGATTATAATAAAGTTTTAGGATGAGGCATTTCTGAATATGTGTCATGAACATGAGTCATGATTTTCACACCAAACCTGACCTATTATGATTATGTTTCGACTTCAAGGGGTTTTCAGTATTTAAATTCTAAACCTAATTCTAAGGTTTCAAAATGATTCACATTCAAATCTACTTTTATGTTTTATAATTAAATAAGAAAATATTGCTTATACCTACATTTTTACTATTCTTGGACATATTATAATTATTTCTTTAATTTCACCAATAAAATAGCCCATTTCTTCATTAGTAAATTACAAGGCTATCTCAGTAAAAGAAAAAAAAACTAGTGTAAATGTGGCTTGCTATCTCAAATCGTCACTCAGTGTGGAATTTCCTTTCGTTAGTTCTTTTTGTAAAATGTGAAAGATACTTTCTAGGTAAATTAATCCCTTCCAAGCGGTAAAATCACTTCCTTTTTGGAAAGAGTTATTAGAGTCTTCTTCTTTATAATCTTAAATACCACTTATGTTAGAGTGAACAATACATGGGAAAATTACACCAGTTAAAAAAAGAATGATCGCGACCCAGGCCAAGTACATTGCAATTATGTGTTCATGGAAAAGTGAGCTTTCTACCGGGAGAAGTGTGATAGAGATGCCCATGAAATTTCCAAAGTTTAAGTATTTTTGTAAATTAGGTTGTTCCTAGTTAAACAGGTGGCTTTAAAGGCTGGTTTCACTGTTGTTTTAATCATAGTTTAGTTACCATGGAGAAATATGCAAGTTAGCATTTATACACAGAAGTGAAATTTATGCTGCATAGATAATAGCCTAAATTTAGCTTGACTTAAGTTTACCACTTCCTTTTTTTTTTTCAGCAAAAAAGAATAATAATATATCACATATATCCATTAACAAGTTAATTTCTTTAAACGCTACTGTTATATTTTTAGAGAATTTCTCTTCTCAGGCATCAACGGACCACTTCTGTCAATGTGGCTTCTTCCAGTGCCGAACATAATAGAACATATTACATGTGATCTGCTCGAACTGTGTCATCCTTAGGGTTAATAAAAGACTTAGCTAACTTTGAAATGCATCATGAGGTGCACAACTAATATTTGGACACGTTGCATCTTGTTGGGTTTTGTCAAGGACTATTATTTTGTACTGAAAATCTTCAAAATATGTCCGGTGGTTAACGGGGCCAATCGGATCTCAGGCTCCAGCCGTAGTTTCGATGACCATTTGGATATATTTTCTCTAAGGGAAATTCTGAGACAGGTCTTCGTCATGTACCGTTTCGATCTTACTGTCCTCTCAGCTGGGTAATAGATTTTTCACCCTGAATTAGGAGATTCGTTTGTGTGGAATCCAGCAACCGGGAGCTGCCTTTCCTGCCATTTGCTTTGCCCTGTACCTCAGAGCGAAGGCTAAGTTTTCAAGGACAAATGTAGTAAAAGTGTCTTGATCCAACATGAGGTCCCCCAGCACAGAGAGAGAGCAGCAGATCCCTTTCAACACCAGCTGTTCTCACAGATATAGATTGCTGCAGTGAAATTTTCTTAATATAATTCAGGAAGCTCTAGAGAATTCTCCAAAACAACTGTGCCAACAAGGAAAATGTTGAATTTTTCATCAGCTGCCCAATGCTGAGAGTTAGTGGGCAATCCGTTCATTCATGACCAGATGTTCAGTGTGGTAACGCTCTGCAGTTAACTTGAACCCTGTGGCCTGTTTACCATTGGCTGCAAGGACATTGGCAGCAGCCTGGCATTGGAGAATTGAGGCCCGCACAAGCAAAAGACCGAAGTGTGTTGTCTGTGGCTTCCTGGTTTTCACCAGCGACCAGACAAGGTAGGGAGTGTTGACAGAGGGGAAGGACATCACATCAATCATTCTGGAGGCAAGAAGAATTTGCTATAGGATTGTGTCTTGGGGGAACAGTTGGCAAATTCTTACACTCTTTTTTATTTGAGAAGAAAGGCAGTCTTTGTTTAGTTGGACAGATTTTTTTTTTTTTTTTAACCTGTGTCTAAACCATCAAACTTTTCGTGGTGGGGGCAGTAGGTGTGGGTGGTTAAGACGGTAAGAAAAAGGTTTCTAATTTTAAACTAGGGGAAGTCAATGAAGTTGACTCTTAATACTGACTCCTTACTGGGTCCAATCTGGAATTGGGAATATGTGATATTTTTGCCCTAGGTAAACTTTCTTATTACAGGCGGTGAATATTTAGATCTTCCATTCATACAGAGTCACCATTTCCTCCATATACATGTGTTGCACCCAGGACTTTTTTGTGAGCTGTTTTAAATAACAGTGTTTAGGGAAAAGAGGGAGTAGATGGAGTAGGGGTTTTCAAAGAAACACTGTGATTTTCTACCTTGGAAAGGATTCTTCCTTAAAATGATTAGCTGTGTTTGATTCTGGAATTGTATCATGCCAGGCACGGGGAGGCAGAATTTCATAACAGATAGCTCAGACGGAGGGCTCTTTTCTTTTCAACACCATGGCATTGCACAATACTTTTTTTTTTTTTATTGTGGTGAAATATACATGACATGAAATTGACCAATTTAACCAACTGCATGATAATTGTAACTATTATTTCAAAGCACTATGGGCAAAGGAAAGAAAAAAAAAATCTTTGTTATTTGACCATTTTACATTTGTGGCTTCAACGGTACTATCCCAACAAGAAGTTGGCCTTTGTTTACTTGAAACTAGAACAGAAAGTCACATCATGGTGGAAGCGTCTTTTTTTGGAGACTTGGGTGGTTTTCTCTTCCTTACAGAATCCTTGACTCCCTCTGGCACATCTCTAGTGACAGCCATTCGTGGGGGCACACAGGTAACTTGGAGGGTCTTTGGAGCAGAAAACCCTTGGACTAATAATACTTGCGTTGGCAGAACTTTCTGCCCTTCGTGTACAAGTTGCAGTGAACACTTCCTTCGCATTTCCTGCTTACAGAGAAAGCAGGTTGCATGTCGCCCTGAGATAGGGAAATTTCGCATTACTCCCATTTAAACCTGAACCTTGTCAGCCCTTAGAAGCACAGCGAAGGAGTGTGTGTTTCATTTGTCTGGGTGATTCCTTTGAAAAGTCCCTTGGCTTGGGCACTTGGAAAAAGGAGGTTTTGAATTACGGCAGGCAGGTACTGACTGAGGGCTGCTGAGACGCATGGAGAAGGCACCGTGTTGTTTTCTGGGATGCTAACTTGCTGATAGAAACGCGAGAACCAGTTTATAGTGGCTCTGACACCACTGTTACCTTTCTGCAGTCCCCTCCAGCTGCTCCCAGCCCTTCGGATGCCTCCGCCATGCACACAGTTTGTTCTTGGGTGTGAAAGCAAACAGTATTTGAGTTGGCAGCGACTTCTCTTTCAGTAGAGTTTGCTGCCTCGGCAAGAAACCGCAGCAGGAGCTCTCTGCTGCTGAAGATTTCCACTGGCAGGATGGCCTTTTCCCACATTTCCTTGGTTTAAGGAAACAGATTTTTGAACTTTTTTTTTTTTAAAGACAAAATGCCAACATTTAACAGCTGGAGTTAGTATATAATTTATGGTTTTCACTTTATGTTCTTGTGGATGTATAAAAATTAAAAATCCGCAATTATTGTTACATTATGCAAGTTTTTGCAAAAAGGGTGATTAAAAATAGACCCTCTGTTATGGGGAATTCAAGAAAGTCATTGTTACCCAAACAGGTATTCTCAATTATTCTATCTTTAATGGTTTTTAATTGTTATAATTTACTCATATTCTTTTACATCTCTCAGAGGAGATGTTTCTGAAAGCTCTTTGTTTTTCCTTTAAGGAACAAGTAGGAGTTTGTTCATTTGAACCTCTTCAGCTTTTTTTAAAAAAAAAATCGTATTTTTTATTTTTTTACACGTCAGCGTGTTAATCCTCACTCTAGGTAACCCTTCTTGTCACAGAGGATCTGCCTGGAGAATCTTAACTCTAAGAAACATTCTCAGACCTGCTACCTGTCAAGGTGGCAGTCTTTGTCATGGAAGTCATCCAAGCCTTTGTTACGCCACAAAACCTACCTCTTGGGCAAGCTGCAGTTCTCCTGTATTTCCTTCCCGTGAAGTTCATCTCCACACCTTACAGATTTAGCATATATATTCCTCATTGGCTGGAGGCCTTGGCTGAATTGGTAACTTATCAGAATCAGGAAAGAATGCAGCCAGCCAATAAAAAGTGACTGAATGCTACCTCGAGACAGGTAGTATTTTTGTATTCTTGTCCTGTCAATATACAGAGACTAGGGGGGTTTTCTGTTGTCATCCTTACTTCTTTTCCTATTGATAAAGACTCTGAGAACCTTTATTAACACCCCCAAAAGCCACACCTTTAATGAAAAAGTGGCACTAACATTTGTGCTTTGTTGGTTTCTCAGAAAATAAAATAGGAAGTGAAAAGGCCATTCTCCTTGGTACAGTGTGTTACTATAAAGATCATTCGATCTACATGTTAGATTTAGGGTCAGAACATTAGCTGTGATGAATAACAAGGGACAAAATTTTTCTTTTCTTTTCAAGGGTAGTGGCAGTTAATCATTTTTATCTGCCCGCCTTGTAGACTTGATTAGATTTATGACGTATGCCGCATGTTTATGGCATTTTTATTATATGTTGTTAATTTGTTGTAACTGCCACTGCATTTTTTTCTTCTTCCTTTTTCTCCCCAGAGGACTCTTGAAAGCAACTAAGTGTCAACTGTTACCTTGTGCTTTGGGAAACTTTACTTAATTTTTAATTTTAATAAAAGGCATAATAGCCTCCTGGTTGGAAAAGAATTGCCCACTGTTACAATGTATATCTTACTTCACACGAGAAGAAAATTTGCAGTGTGTTCTGTAAAATACTTGTGTTTTTCGTTGTCGATGAAGTGTTGCACACTCAGTCTGGGTTGAGAGAACGCACACTGATCAGTCATCTCACCTGAAACCTAGGTGTTGAATGTGCACTAAACTGTGATTTTCTTTATTACTGGAAAGTCATAGATGTAGTTTTCCAATCACGGCTAGGTAAGACAATTGGACGTTGAACATTTAAGCTGCTTCAAGAGTCAGGCAGTTGAATGATGCATTTCAGAACAACACACTCTTTTTTAGCTTACTAGCTCTCAGAATGGATATGGAATCTGTTAAATATAGAGGCAATTCTTTAAATAAGGCCGACAGTTAAAATTGGGAAGCAGGAGAATTAGATTGGAAATGATTTATGATGAGTCTACAGGACATTCAAAAAATAAAGTTAGAAAAGGAAATCCACTGGCTGTATTGGCTACATGACAGCAAAAGATTTTTACTTTTCATCCCTTTTGAATTGGCTGGATATATAGGCAATGCATAGAAACAGACTTGCAGGCGGAGAAATTGACGGAATTTTTTTTTTGTTGTTAGTGTATGTTCTGGCTTTGCTTTGGTATTGGCGTTATAAGCCTCTGACTATAACCAAGTCAGTTTCTTGTTTTGACAGTTACAAACTTTTTCAATAACAGAGAACCACCCATTCTCTTAAGAGCATTAGACGTTGAAGTAAATAGAAGCTGAACTGAACAGCAGCTTTGTTTTTGTCATGCAGCAGGAACATATGGGTCCTTAATAAATACCATTTGAAGATGACATGGGTGTGGTTATTGAGCTGATAATGTGTAATAATCACAGATGCATATGTCACTTCCGAGAATTGGTATACGTTTGTTCACACTCCACTGTAAGGAGTTTATATATATTCTGTGGAATAAACAATACAAATTCAAGGAGGCAGATTACAGGCAATAGTAAGTCATTTAGGTATGAGGTGGTTTCACTGACAGCCAAAACTTGTTCTCCCAATGGCTTACTAAAGCATCTAAAAGGCTTATTTATAATGGGCAAAGAAAAGAAGTATGTTTTTAGGTATTTTAGGTATAAAATCCTTGATCGTTCCAATTGTATTGACATTAACTTAACCAAGACAAGGTGATACGTTCTCTAACTAGTAGGTGATCAAGTTATTAAGCCGGTGTTTGATTTCAGTCTTGCAAAAGATGCTTGACGCCCAGGAGTGTGCAGGGGATGATCTTTTGATTCCTTCACTTGTACCCCATTCCTTGCTTATGGATCTATAGCTCGGGGTATGTCTGAATTTGCTGTAGGCGATTTTGAGAAGACATAAGTTCATACTCAGATGCTGTCTTTAGAAACTGAGTGTTTAGAGAAGTGAGATATTTCTTTACCCCCATGGAGAGTTTAAGCTACAGCCTCCTGAAGAGGTAAGCTTGAGGTATTTGGGTTAGGGGAAGAAATGTGGTTTTCTGGTTCTTGGGAACAGAATGAATAAGCAGCAGAGACCAAAAAGCATGATACCTGAGGAGAACAATGAATAATTCCCTTTGGCTGGACATGGTGTTCATAAAGAGGAAGAGAGAAAGTGAGTTGGAAAGGTAGCTGACATACTACCATGGAGAACTTCAAACAATTCACAAGCAAGTGATTTATTTGGTACCATTAATTAATAATAGCAGATAACATTTGCCATGGACAAGGCATCAAGCATAGTGATTTCCAGCTCATTATATTTTACTCTTTATATGAACCCAACAAAGGGGTTACTATTACTATACATAGATTACCATACGGGTGAGGAAATTGAGTCGTGGAAAGGGTATGTGATCTTTCCAGAGGCACAAAGCAGTGAGATGGAGCCATGATTTCCGGTTGGCTCTGTGACTCAAGGACCAACCTTTGAAGATTCTGATTACACAGCCAGTGGGCGTGACCAGGGTTTTTATGAGCACAGATCTCTCTTGGTCAGAGTGGGACTCCATGATAGTTCATTTGTCATCATTTCATAGAATATAGTGGGGAGCCCAAATTAGAGGAAATTGTGATGTTTCTGGAGAGCCAAAATCTGAGTCTTTATGATAGTTCAACTCTGGATAGTTGAAAAGGTTGGAAAGACAGTGATGGGGGGATGTGTATAAAAACCTGTGAAGTTTTATCCGCTGGACTTGATGTGAAGGTGACGGACGAGTGGGAGAATCAGTGTTTCCAGCACTTGTTCCCATAAGAGGAGAGGGACAGGTTGGGAAGAGATGAGCGGAGGTTTGGAGACCATGTTAGGTGCAAGAGTTAATTTCAGGCAGAATCTTTCTGGAAGATGATGAAATACACATTGAACATAACCTTGGGAAGGTCGTTGGGCTGGAGATGCAGATTGGAAGCCAAGGAAATAAGTATATATATATAGAGAGAGACTGGTACATTTAGTGAGGGGGGAGAAGAAAGACTGGCTGGAGAAGGAGATCAGGAAGTAAGTCAGCCTTACGAGATAAAGAAAAATCTTTCTGCACATTGGAGATGACAGATTTGTAGGCCACGCTTCAGACACATACCTATGCATATTCATGTTTGTATACATATGCATGTACATATTTACATATGTATTCCTATATACATTCATATGTATCACTGTGTATTTGTATATGTATCATGAGCATGCACTGTTCCCTTAAGCACACATATGTATACTTGGGAGCCTTTCCACCTCAGTTAGCAAGTGGGGAGAGGCTAGGTATCAGTCTGTCCCAGGAGTGGCCGACTCGGGAGGATTCTGCTCCGTGGTGCTACAACTTGAGGGCAGTAGAGGAAAGATGGAGTTCCCTTCTAGAGTGTGTGAGGTTCAGTCCAACACATAGAATTTATCCCCCCCCCCCACAAATGCATTCCAACACAGAAGCCTGGCTGCTTTAAATGCTATAGTAAATGCTAAATGATCTATAATAGGATTTTACAGAATTCAGCAAGATTACCATTATGTTGTGAAATATGGGCTAAGAGTGTGGTCAATAAATGTGTTAACTTTTCATTTGGGGTGATATTTTTCTTCTTTGAAAATCCATTCATCTGCTAAAATGCATATGGGAAGCTCATTGCTTTCATTGCTTTTGCCAATGATCGTGGTTAAGAATTTTTTTTTCTTCCCTATACCTCTTCTTAATTACTAATAACGGTAACAGTTAAGACTTCCAGGTCTTTAATTTTTTTTTTTTTCCGACGACCAAAGAAATGTTATTGCTAAAGTCTGTTTGGTAATATTGATTGGAGAACGAGATAATGCCCCCCCCCCCCTTTTCAAGTTGCCACAAAGTGATTTCCTTTCAGGGTTCTATAAAATGTCACCCTGGCAAAACTTGCCTCCCACGTTGGTAGACTTCAGTTTCTGCTTCTTGTCTTGATTCCTTACGTTGGACATTTACTCAAGGGTTAGAATGGTTTGTAACACCTTAAAAAGCTTCGGGGCCACCCACTACTCATACTGCCAGTACTGTGAAATTCATGTGAATCCTTTACAGGTGGTGACACTCATTTTAAGAAAATAGATTTAGCAAAACTGTGCAGGTCTTCACACCAGTGTCAACTTTGGGATAGCGTTCACGTGTCTCCTGGGAGTCTATAGTTGGCCATGTTACTGAGGGCTTTGTCATAATGATTTGAGAAGTCATTAATCAACTGAGGTCACCCTGACTTTTGAGATTCTAATAAAATTGGCTTGAGCCTTTATCTTATGCCCTGTGGGAATTCCAATGAGAATTCCTGGAGACTTCATTTTCATGATTGATTTTGGTTAAAGAACTCTCGAAACTCTCTCTTTTCACTACTGTTCTCTTTTCTCCTCTTGGAGTTGGAAGTTAGCTCTTGTTCATAATTGGAGTTGGAAGTTAGCTCTTGTTCATAATTTCCTTCCACACAACTTACAGAGGACATTGGAGTTTAGGAAGTTCCAGGACGTTTGCATCACAGAAGTTGAGAATCAAATGTTCAACAGCACTGTTCTTAAAATATGTATTTGCCCCGGCTAAATTTGACCTTGGACCACTTTCTGCATAGATGATGAAGCCTAACTTGTCCCTTCTCCTGTTCTCCTCTCTTCCCTCCTGTTTTTTTCTTTGTTCTCACCTCTCTGTTTTCTGTTGTAACCTGCTCATATTTCTTAAAAACAGCAGTTTAGCTTTCTCTTTCTGGTCAGCATTTTCTTCCAGGCTGGTTCCTGTGGGCCCTGTCTCCCACATTTCAGGCAATGTATCAGGAAGGCACTGCTCACTGGTGGAATGATCACCTTTCACCTATCTACTTGTGTACACACTACCTCATTTTCTTCTCCTTCAAATGGAGCAAAAACTAAGAGACTACTTTGCATAGAGAGACATGTTAGGGTTTTATTCCAATTTTGGCCTTGTCCATAAAGCTCCATTCTTTTCAACTTCTGAATCCTTAAATCAGCCAAATAGGTTGTGTCTTGATTTGCACAGAGGACTTCAGAGTGCAAGCCCTAGGGGCGCCTGCGTGGCTCAGTTGTTAAGCATCTGCCTTCGGCTCAGGGCGTGATCCCAGAGTCCTGGGATTGAGCCCCACATCAGGCTCCTCCGCTGGGAGCCTGCTTCTTCCTCTCCCACTCCCCCTGCCTGTGTTTCCTCTCTCACTGGCTGTCTCTCTCTCTGTTAAATGAATAAATAAAATATTTAAAACAAAACAAAACAAACAAAAACAAAGTGCAAGCCCTAAATACCAGCCTCTTTTTTTCCCCATTGATTTTATTTTCTTCTACTAGGCCAATAGTCTGTCTCCTCCAGATCCTGGGGCAAAAACCCAAAATCTCAGCCTCACAGACTCCCTAGTTTATAGGAATATTTAACAGTATTTTATTTTATTATTATTTTTTAATCATCTGTTAAAGTTTCCCACTTCACATGGCATGCTTAAGCAAGTCTTCTGTGGTCATGAATTCTCTCCCTTCTTTGGAAATTAAGGATGTTAATGAAAGTGGTGCCTTTTGATGCAGAGCTAGCTGAAAGCATTTTCAGTGAGTGAGCCACCTGGAGCCAATTCATCTCCTCATGTTGCTCTATGATATCGTGTGAGCCGGCCTGGCCATCTTACAATTAGAGGAGGGACATCAGACAATTTCCTGATGTTGTTATCTTTTACAGTTTTCCCAGTGACGTGCCTGACCTGGAGTTACAAACACTCTGAAAACTATCCATCAAGCTTGAAATGAACACAAATTGGTTACTTTACACATTCTGATACCCCCATGTAAATGTATAAAATCTACTCATCACCAGAGGAGTGTTTCCCAGTGCCTGGGGTCCCAGAATCCCAGGCCTTTGGGAAATATAAGGCTCAAGTATTTCAGGATTTACGTTAGGACGGAGTTGGTTGTAAGCAACAGAAAGTCCAGATGAGGCAGACTTATCCAGACTTAATAAAGTCCTTATTAGTAGGTAGACCGCAGGAGACTTGATCCAGCCCTCTCTGCTGCTTTCCACAGTGTTGGTCTATCAGACTGGCCTTATTTGCACTTGTAAGATCATGTCTGGCAACTGTTAGGTTATAGATTTCCTTGAACATGGCAAGAAGGACAGAGAAATAGGGAATCTTTTGTTTAAAATTTCAGGAAAATTCTGGAA
This sequence comes from Ursus arctos, assembly GCF_023065955.2. Taxonomy (NCBI): domain Eukaryota; kingdom Metazoa; phylum Chordata; class Mammalia; order Carnivora; family Ursidae; genus Ursus; species Ursus arctos. The sequence continues at coordinate 51,669,545 of NW_026622808.1, read as the reverse complement.
ACTCGAATTGGAGCACTTTCCAGCCTGTTAGGCCCACCCCATGGCCAGGGAGGTAGAGGATGTTAATTAGCATAACCAAGTTAATTTTTTTTTTTTCCACCACTGAAGCCAGGGTAGAGTCCACTTCCTCAAAATGGCCTGACTCTCCAATCGTCAGTTGGTCCCATTTGGGAGGGGAGTTTGGAGGAAAAGGATGTTACGTACCAGCTTCAAGTGTATATACTTTATTGAGCTGTTTTTTAGGTTTCAGAAGACCCAAAGTTAATTCAATCATTTGCATGAGATAAGACTTGTGGGGTTAACCAAACCGTCAAGTTTTTTGGCTTTTGGCCATAAATATTTCAATCTGTGAGCTCTGATCGGCAATTTGGTAGATACTCTGTATGAACTAATACTTAACAAATAAGCATGAAAACTTAGTGTCTGTGCGGGTGGGAGTGCTTGGAATTTAATAAAAATAGTTCATCGTGGTTTAAAAAAAATCGGGAACCTCTTGTCTCAGCCTTCTGAGTCAGTAGCAGATAAAACTAATTGTAATTCACCTGAGAAGTGATGACCAGTTGAAATACCGTGCTGGAAAAGACGACCTTCGGTTGTACGCGTCTTATTTCCGAAGTTTAAAATTCAGCATTTCAAGTTTTTTTTTTTTTTTTTCAGATACAGTAGGTTTGAAGTTTTACTAGCTTGTTTTAAAAACATTAATCATATGGAAAGAAAAAGATGATGAATTTTTAACACTGCTATGATGGTATCTATGACTCAACAACAGAAATTGTTGTTCGTGGAAGACCACAACACAATTCTGTCTTGGGGGAAATGTTTAGTTGAAAGACGGCAGAAGAGCTGTATATTCAGGAGTAATGAGAGACGAGTATGGTAACGGAAGATTGTTGTGCAAGAAGACGTTTTTTAAAACGACGATAGCCAAACTGTTGACGAAGCCTTATTGTGAAAGAATAAACATTGTGCATATCAAACATTGAAGAGGATGGAGTGTCATCCAGAGTAACGTGCACTTATTCTAAAATGCAGGAAGTCTCTCGTGCTCAGTGCACTTTGGAAACATTTCCATCAGAGTGAAGGAAGCCCAGGGAATCTTCTTCCAGTCATACTGGAGACATTATCAGTGCAAAGAGATACTTGCTCTGAAGCATTTGGCCTGGACTCATGCTGAGCCTCTTGGACTTGTGCTATTGTTTTACCTGACTTGCAGCCTTGGTTGTTTTGGACTGACTGTCTCGCCAGTTGCCAGGCTAGGAATTCTTGGCCGGTGCAGAAGGGTCTTACGTAAAATAAGAACCCGCTGCTTCCCCTGAGGAAGCTGGCCAACCTGATGTTCTTGGGTAGCCTGCCTGACCTTCTGTCCACTAGGGGTCCACATTTCAGACTCCTCTGCCACTCAGAAGACCGATCGCTGCATCTGGATGTCTTATTTACATAGTCTTCAGTTTTATATCCCAGCCTCTCCCTGCCTGCACCCGTCTCCTTGGTTGATTATTTTTCCAACATGGCCATTTCCACGTATTCTTCACGTTTTTCTGATTTTGGTCTAAATACCACCTATACTTTATTTGCTTTTATCCCCCTTGAAGTCCCCATTTTTGTTAGAATATGTCTATTTAAAAAGGAAATATTCGACATCATCTCTTAAAAGGATAAAAAAAAGCCAACAAAAAACAACAGTATCAGTTACCAGAGCCTGATGGTAACCGAAAATAAATGCTATGCAGACCAGAATGATGGTATACTCAGGAGCTGGCATCATTTTTCTCTAAAGGGCCAGGTAGTAAATATTTTTGGCTTGCAGACCATATGGTTTCTGGTGCAACTGCTCACCTCCTGCATTGTAATCCCAAATCAGTAAGAACAATACGTAGATAAATGGGCGTGGCTGTGTCCCAGGAAAACAATGGTCACAGAAATTTGATTTTCATGTAAATTTTTCATGTGAAATATTACTCTTTGATTTATTTTTCTCATAATCATTTAAAAATATAAAATCCATCCTTAACTTACAGGTATTACAAAAATCAACAGCAGGCCAGGTTTGCCTACGGACTGTAATTTGCTGACCCATGGCAAAAATTCTCTCTATGCTCTTGCCTACTTCTCCCTCGGGTTTCGGGCCGGAGAGGTTTGTTCTTTGTTAACAATACACATTAGCATGTATTAGGTGTCACACCAGGGCCCAGATGAGGCTTTGTCCTTGACATCATGAGAACGGGTGAGAGGGAATTGGAAAGAGAACTTCCAAGTATGCAGTGCAGTGCAATTTGCTGTCATGTCTGTACCATGTGAAATCAACAGAATGGTTTAAATCTAGAACTTTAAGAACTATTGCCTTTGTCCATTTGTTCTACTCAGTTGTCCTAAACCTCACACAGATGATATGAAGATCGAGATTCAAATAGCACGTAAATGGAGTGGTAGAGAAAGGAAGAGTTTTCAACCTCACCGCTAGAAATAGCCAAGATCAGTGATGGGAGAGGAGGGGGTGAAAAAATGGCTGTTTTTGATAAAAGAGCAAATACCCCAAAGAAGAACTTCTGAGACCAGAAGTTGGCAAAAACTTGAATATTTTGCATCAATCCATTGCCGTCTCTCCTTTTTCTGTAGTCTCAAAGTGTATGATACTGCATAGTATCCATCCCTCTCCCTGTATTACCTTCTTTGGTATTCGGGTGCCTTCCCTTCCAGAAGTTTCTAATGTTCGTATTCCTTCTCCCCTGGCAAGAAGAACAAGGGAAGTAAGTGATCAGTGATAGTGTCTCTTTATCCAACCTCCTCTGTCCATTTGTGCTGATTCATTTAGTGCTTATCCTCCAATATAGGCTTTTTTTGGGGGGGGGTGGTTCTTGATTATACTTTATGTACAGTTTGGGTAGGATTCCTTGAGTTATTTCTTGGGAAGATTCTTTATTAGAAAACCAGGACCAGTGTGGCTTCATCTTATAACTTGAGATAGAGGTCAGGAGGATACAAGAATTTCACTGTTAGGAACCTCTGGATATCTTCTATGCTTTGTATTATGATAGACAAAAACATCAGTTTCTGAGGAAGCGCTTATGTGGAGCATTCGTAAGGTAATAACTATTACTATAACCTAAAAAGTAATCAGTCTTCATGTTACCAGCACACACACACACACACACACACACACACACAAAATGACTTTTAATTCAAAACAAGCTTCTTAAAACAAAGTTGTTTTTTCAAGTTGCTTTACTTTCCAGTATCAACATGAATCAGGAAATCTTATACCAGGAGTATTAGCTGATATGTTCTCAAGTGTGGTAGTGTAGTTGTTAAGTAATTACCCAAGTTGGGGAAAGGGATCTGGTTTCAAATTCTGGCTAAGCTACTTAGTAACTTTGTGACCTTGGGAAAGTTTTTTAATCTTTGTAAGCCTTCGTTTTCCCATTGAAGATGGAAGTAAAGAAGCACCTACCTACTGTAGGAATGGTAGGTATCCTAGTTTATCAGATCCTTTTGGGTTAAATGGGATTTTGCAAGTATAGTTTTGAGCACAGTGCATGGTATATCAAAAGTAATGTTCTCTTTATGTGCTATTTATTTACCTAATTAAATAGAAGTATTTCAGATTTTTATTATTTTGCTGGGTGCCCAAGCTAGAGTTAGACACAAGGGGATATTTAACTCTCGGAGTCACCAGGGCTGTAAACAGCCATCTCACCTTTCCGCACTGTAGATGTCTTGGTTTGAGATCATTTTCTCTTATGTAGAAAGGAGGTGTGCATGGAGTTCACACAAGACGAGAATTTGGGTGACTTCACATCAGTGAGTCTCTTAAAGTTACTTAAACCCAGGAAACACTGACTCACATGTTTTAACGCCTTAACATCAGTTCACTTGCACCTGCTCACCCATTCGCCATTTTGTTTTTTTCTGCAGTTTTTATTAATTTCAAAAATGAAAAAGGAAGAAGAATCTCTTCTGCATTTCACTCACTTTTAAGTTTCTTTTGGTAAAAGATGAATAAATATGATGGTTATCATTGTCCTTCCTTCTTTCCGTCCCAGTCACTTTTTTCTGTTTCTTACATCAGCTTCCACATCTGGAGAATGTCTGTGACCTGTAGAAGTCCTCCTCCAGTCGCATGGTTCTTAGATTCGGTCTGTGAATTGAGAGAGGGCCACAGCATAAGCCCATCAAAGGGGCAAGAGGAAAAGGTTAAAAGAAAGTAAACCAAGAACTGATTTACGTGAAGTTGGAAGTTAAAGATGGTGGTGGTATTTTTCTTGGGCCTTCTTTTGGGGGAGAACAAATTCTAAGCATAATTGACTATTTAAGCTCAGTTGGGTTCATAGGTTCACAGATTTTTGGTTGATATATTTTATGAAATGGCTAAACCAGAATTTGGAACCAGGTTTGTGTTTCCCCAACTTGGGTGATTACTTAACTTAAACTACCATTGTTTTGGAACATATTAACCAGTATGCCTGGTAATTTTAAGGCACAGATTTTAAGACATGAGTCACCACTGTAAGGACTTAAGGTGAAAATACTCAAATATTCTCCGGAAATTGATGTAGTGGGGCCAAGAGCCATATTTATCCCATTCCAGGGAGAACCAGTGGTTTTAGTATAGTAGCTTTTGGGAACTCAGCCATACCAGTTAGCTGCTCCTGGCCTTAGTTTACTTGTCTGTACAATGGAATCAATGTTTGTAAGGATCCCGTGAAGAATCAATGTGAAATAGTTTTCTGACGTTTTGTCATAGTACACAGCCCATTGGATATCATCCGATGTAATCTTTGAAATAAGTGCCCCTGGAGATTTCACCCAGTGAGCAAGGACACTGGACTTTCTTTTGTTCCTTGGATGACTCACACAGCATTTGAGAATTGGAGATTTTAGTTTGCAGTCAGTGAATCTGGCGTCAGATCCCCAATTCATGTCCCCTTCCCTTCTTTTTCCCCTGTCCCTAGCATAATCAGATTCAGCATCCTTTCAAACTAGGAGAGTGAAAAAAGAAGGAAAAAATGCTCATTAAAAAAAAAAAAGATTTTATTTATTTATTTGACAGAGGGAGAGAGAGAAAGAGAAAGCACCAGTGGGGGTCGGGGGGGAGGGGCAGAGGGAGAGGGAGAGGGAGAAACAGACTCCCTGTTAAGCAGGGAGCCAGACATGGGGCTCCATGGGGCTTGATCCCAGGACCCTGGGATCAAGAGCTGAGCTGAAGGCAGATGCTTCATGGACTGAGCCCTCCAAGCGCCCCCAAAATGCTCATTTTTGAGAGTTGATGCTTTAGTACCACCAGGTGCTGTAAGTTCTATGACTGCTTTTACAAAATCCTCTTTGCTGTGAGGACCTTCTAGCCTTGTTTTTATCAATAGCCCGTGGAAGCGATTTCTTCATCTTGGTCCTTTTAATGACAATATTATTTCCAAGTGTGGAATCCGAGTATTTTAGTTGGAGAAATGGTTTAATTTCCTCACCGTGTTGCAGTCTAGAATGTCTCCTTGTACTTTTTATTCTTTACTTGGGGATACATCCAAGTTCTCAGATATTAGGACTTAAATTTACTGTGATAAGCTGAGAATTCACCCGAACATGCCTTTGAGTTGCTTCTCTCTAGATTTTTAAGTCTCCCAAGGTAAGATATGCATACAAAAATGTGAAAGCAAACCCCCAAACAAGTGTATATATCAGAAGGGACACTGAAATCATATACCATTTCTTCCCCATATCACACTGTTTAGTCTGCCTGAATTCCAGCTGTTTCTTTACTCAGGCCACCTTGTTGTGTCTTCCTCCAAATTTATCTAAGTGGAAGAATTAAGAGAAAAAGCCCTTGGGATTTCCTCCTTGGAGCAAGCTGGGAGCACTCCTCCCTCATTCCCTACTTCTGCTATCCTGCGTAGATATCAGTGAGCTTTGCTTTTTCTGCCCCCTGTGAACACATTTGGAGGTAACTGCTTTCCCCTGATCTGGTCACTGTTGGATTCTTTTTCTCTCAGTCTTAATGGCGGGTCTGGTTTAATTTTGGGGGGTGTTTCACTGGACGTGGCTAGAGTTTTTCAAAAGCACATTAGCAAGGAGGTAAATTTTGCTTTAAGTGAAGGACCAAGTAGCCTTCTTGTTCAACATATTAATCTTTGGGTCTGAAGATGACTGGTAGACACGGGAGAAACCAGAGAAAAGCAGAACATAGCTAACTTTGATGCCACTGTCTCTCTGTTCAAGGAGTACCAGGGGCTTTGCAGTTATTTCAGTTGTCTTTGGCGTGTTTAGTGCCTTCCTTCAGCTCTGTAAAATCGGCAAGTAGATGATGCTACTTTCGAACGATGATACTCGAGAACAACCCTTGTTACTCGGATAGTTGAACAATCCTAATTTTGCATCTTTTTTTTGCTACTTGCTGTAGTTTTACGGTTCTGATACTCCTTGAGCTCATTTTCTGACAGGTTTTGTGGAACAAGAATCCTAAATAGATACTTACAGGAGAGGGTCTTGTCTTAATAGTGTATGTACAGAAATACTTCTGTGTTTTAGTGGCAGTTACCCCATTATAACCCTTTATGGAGGCTCCCTGCTGAGAAGGCATTCTAGAAATGGATGTCAACCAAGGGAGATTCATTCATTCCATACGTTTTCTAATTTCAAAAAATGTACACCATCAATATTTTTTCTTAATTGAACAGTTTGTTGAGCAGACGGGTGCTTTAATTATGGTGGTCTAAATTTACACACATTGCAGTGGTATTTTGCTACATTAATTACCTTACTTGTCAAGAGTAACAGGTAATTACTACATCAACTCACCCTCCTGCAGTACATGGAAACATAACTTTATTTGAACAGATACAATAAGCCAGAGTAGAGCCACCCTGCACCTTAGTTTTCGATAAAGGATGGCAGTTCCCACGTGTTTGTTTTATAATGAGCCAGGTAGAGGTAAGCTCCCCCTTTTCTTTGTGTCCGTCCCACTGAAGATGCAAGCCCAGAAACATTCACAGACTCAGAGAGTATGTGGACTGGAATGGAAGGACCCTTTGGAATAATCAAATGCATCAGATATATCCTTAGTATTTCGGAGAGGGGGAGTGACTTTCCTAAGACCACACAGTCAGTAAATTAGCGTCAGAAGCAGCATTGGCACGGATTTTACCCCACCAGGCTGCTACGAAGTTTAGTGCATGTTAATGAATTTTTAAAAATAATTATAGAAAAATCATTTGGGATGGTGTACTTTGAATATTCATTCACTGCATCTCCCTTGTTTGAACTTTTAACCAGGGCTTTGGCTGCATTCAGAAGAGTATTTATCCTGTATTCTGTTGAACTGCCAGGTACAACTCCTGTCATTTGATTTCCTCTCGAGTGTACTAGTGTCAGCTTTTATGACAAGTTATGTTAAAATTCGACTTTACCATGTTTTTTTGTAAAGGCGTGAACATTTTGGAGCATATAGGGTGCCCCTAGCAAAATTATGCAGCGTTACCTCTTCTGGTTGCCATGGCGTAGAAAGAAAGGATTTTGTTAGCTTTTAGGTGTGGTGCGGAATATACACAATGACATAATAGAGGCGGACTCTCTTAAAAGGCTTTGTCCTCTTTTTAGTCAAACACCTGTGACAGAATGACGAACTGTGGTTAACATATACTACTTACAAGTGGTTTTTCGGAGTCATCCAGGGTAGAGGAGCTCAGCTTGCAAAAAACTTCAGTACCTACGCTCCCCTTGCACCTGGCAGCAGGAGTGGGGTGACATTAAAAAGAAGTTCAAGACAGCGAGGGTTATGGATACAGCTCGCAGAAATGATATGAAATGGCTTGTCCGAGAGGGTGGGCGACTCGAGCGGTGATTTGAGCTGTGTGAGGATCTCCTTCCCCTCTCCGTCCACCTCACCTCGTGATGCCAGCAGTGCTGACATAGATGCCTTACTCCTGCAACTTCAGTATGTCTTGTGTATTTCAAATCACTCTGGGCTCTGCAGCTCATTATATTACTGCTCAGAGTTACTGGGTTTTACTTTCTCCTTAGTTTTTGTTTTTTGTTTTTTCTGTAAGTGGAGGATAGCATAGGCTAATTTGATTTAGTCCTTTATGCATCCCCCAAATCTCCTTGAGCACCTACTGTGGGACATTCATTGGCGAGGGGGATGGGTGCCTCGTGAGGAAGGACACAGAGCAGATCCCTGCTTTCGTGGAATTTGCCTTCAAGTAGAGGGAGGCAGAGGGAGTAGACAGTGGGAGGAAGGAGCAGTATCCTTCCCTATGAGGGACATGCATGAAGAAAATCATATGCAGCTCATATCTTGGGGAACGCCACATAATTCGATCAGGAAAGACTTCAGATGTAAGATCTAGGGGTTGAGAATGATCTCCACATACAAAGAGCTGGGGGTGGGGGCTGTCCACGTAGAAGCAATGATGAGGACCAAGCCTGAGAGCTGGAAATATAGAGTGAACGTGGTATGGGAGAGAAAGAGCAGTGTGGCTAGCTGCGGCCGTGGGGATGGAGCTGGGTGGGAGGGTACGGGAGAGGCTGGAGACAAACTGAGGAGAGTGCCAAAGGGCTGAGTCTTATTCTCAGACTGATGGCAGAGCACCGGAAGATAGTCACTTCTGAGTCAGGTGTCAGAATGAGCCACATGGGCAGCTGCTGGAGGACAGAGGGCAGAGCTCCCAGTGTTTCCTGGAGAGTAGACTTCCTTGGAAGAGAGGATAAAGTACTGGTCCCCTGAGGTTGAGCAAGGAACCTTGGTAGAGGCCACACCAGAGACATACTCAGCTGGTCCTGGCCTCAGTGAATCAGAAACTCTGGGGTTAGGACCCAGAAGTCCTGATAGAACAAGCCTTCTGGGTGATTCTGATAAGGACTGGAGTTTGGATACTAGTGCCGGAAAGGACTTTCCAGTTCTCCAAACCCACTGTTGACATTCTACAGAAGACGGGACCCAGTAAAGGGGTATAGCTAAGTGGTCATCCGGGGCTAACAAGAACCTGGGTCCTTTGAGCCTATTATAGTGCTCTTTCCTCAAGGGTTTTGGAGCTAAAGAATAAACAAAACCCACTCTGTTTTTTCTGAGAGCTAATTATGATATTTATAATGGAGGAGGTGGTTGGATTTTTAAGAAGGAGTAGCGCTGTGGTCTCTGAACTGAGGCTGCCTCGTTTCTCTTGTTTCTATTTTCTCAGACCATTTAGAAAAGCAATTTCAGTGTGAATAACCCCTCTCCTTTCTCCCTGTCAGTGGTAGAAAAACAAGTGTTTTGTATTAAGTTACACCATTGAGACACCTAGCAAAGGGTAATAATATTCTTTTATTTCTGAATTACTCAATATATTTGGCCTCGTTTTTGGTTTGGAAGCCCTGTTACTCCCAGGTTGTGTTTTTAAAGTCATTGGAGAAACAGAGGATTACTCCAGGGCCCAGTGTTCATGCTTGCTCATGTGTATTTTGACCAAGAGTGCCATTGGAGAATATTCCTTTGGAGAATCTCTTTACCCTCCACCCAGTCCCATCTACCTGGCTAAGTCCTGCTTACCTTCAGTGTCTTCAGCTTACAGATTATTTTTGCTCTGAAGTCTTTTCTGACCTCTTATGCTTAGGTCAAACTTGTATGATAAGTTATTCCCATGCATTTATGTTGGTTCCTAGTAGACTGTGGGCCTCATGGAAACGGAGACCTTCCTTATCTCTGTTCCAAGCTATGTTCAGCTTCAAACACAGTGTTTGGCCCACCATTAAGTCCTGAAAAAGTAACTGTCAAGTGAACGCTTTCCCTCTTCATTGAGAATTATCTGTGACGCTATTTATCAACAACAGATTTTTGGGAGACATTTTTGGGGTCTTTTCTAAAAGAAGTTTACACAGAATAATAAGGCATGGTCCCCTGGGGTCAAGACGGGAGACGTGTAGACAAAGCCAACATGGAGTATTTATTTACGGTAACTCCTGATGAAGGCTACGAGGTGTAAACTGTGTTAGGAGGTGTTATGCTAGCTCCTGTGTCTGACAACACACAGATTTCAGTGGCTTAAACGTCATAAAGGTATATGTTGTACTCCTTTCCTGTCAGTGCCTGTCCCCTGAACCTCCTCCATCTTGTGCTTGCCGCAAGAAACAAGGGGTCTCCACAGTCTTGGGGGAAGAGGAACAGGGAGCAAGGTGATTATTCGGCATGCCTGTGAGTGGTAATGCCTTGCTTCTGCTCGCATCCCTTTGACCAGAAATCAGATGGGCCAGGGAAATGGGGCAGTGTGATCTGCCTGTGTCCCCAGGAAGAAGAAAATGAAATGGAGTTAGTGATCATGTGATAGGCCCAAACAACATGTTACTTTGGTGTTAGCCACTGGGGCTTGATCCAAAGGAAGCGTAGCACCTTTGGTCTTGTAACCTGCTCGTCAATAAACACCCTTGTTCTCCCAGAGATCAAGACGAGCGGTAGCCCTCAGAGGCCCTTGATTTTTGCATGTCACGAGGAGAATGTCTTTCATTTAAATCCCAACTAAGAGCCCATCTTCCTCTGGGGTAGGGCAGGGCGATTTGTTGATGAGCCAGGCTGTAGCGTGCATTCCCTCCACTATCTGATGAAATCTTCTACCCCAAGTGGCAAATTAGTCTGACGACACATAGGTTGGCTTTCATGTGGCAAGGCCTGTCTGCGTACTGTAATTGACCCTATTTTTCTCTTCTCCTCCTGAAGGTGACAGGTTTGGAGAGAAGAGTTCACCTGTGGTAAGGACTAACTAAATTTTCCCACTTGCCATTTTTAAGGGCTTGCAGAGGACCCACGGGCAAAATGTTAGGTCTTAAGAAGAAAACTACAGTTGCCTTTTATGACTTTAGTTTTGTGTGTGTGTGTGTGCTAATCTTGGTTTATTTTTGTCCAGAAGATGATAGGGGAAATTTTTCATGATACGTTAAGTGAAGGAAAAATATAATGAAGTGTTTACTTTATGATGCCTTATTATTATTATTTTTTAAGAAAGATATGTTTTTTTCTCCCATTGTCTTGCTGACCGTGTTGGTTCTCAGAGAAGGAGCTGAATTCTTTACAGTCCTCAGTCTCCCGTCCTGCCATCCTTCCCATTCAGTGAGAAGCTTGGCTGGACCAGTGGAGAGATCTGCCACGGCTGGATTTTGAGGCCCTTGTAAGGGCCAAGGGAAGGGTTTTGATCTTTACTCTGAGAGTACCGGGGAGCCATTGGAAGTATGCAAGCAGAGAGTGCGTGCCAGGTAGATATACACGTGTGTGGGGTGTGTGTGTGTGTGTGTGTGTGTGTGTGTGTGTGTGTGTGTGTGTGTCTTTCTGTCTGAGAGCAAGATGGATGGAGAGAAGGAAAACAATAAATGATGATCCCATTTGCCGTGTGTTTTTTGGCTGTTGGGAAAGAGCCTCCACAGGAGAGTGAGTGTGAAGACAGCATGGCGCCCTTCTCCCAGCTGACACGAGAGAGAGGTCTCCTCCCTCTTTGTGCACAGAAGTTACTTGTCAATCAGGAGCTTACCATCCCAGCTTCAAAGCAGGCAGCGCTTTGGGGGTAAATATTTATGAAATGCCAAGCTTTGTGATCAAGATGTATTTTGTTTTTAATGAGCAAATGACTCAGAATTATTTTAAGTTATTAAAAGACAAATTATTGTGTGCCATCATGGAAAAAAGGAGAGGGTGAAAGTATAATTTTGTAGCAAGCAATTTATTGGCAGCTGTAATCCTGAAGCACTCAACCTCTTTAAACAAAATTATTTATATTTTTTAAAGGCTTGAAGTATACAAATTTAATTTATTTGTGGAATCCCATTGGAAAGACTGGTAAAAAAGTAAGGTGGTCTATTCATTTGCTTCAGAGAATGTTAATTGTCTGTGTAAGTGCTGTAAACACTGTGCTTGGGACATGAGAGAGAGCACTCATCTCTCAAGATACTTCTGGTCTGAAAACAAGGTGATCAAAAGCCATCAATAAATGAGTATAAATGTACAACAAACTTCTTTTTCTTTTTGAAGTTCAGATAACTCTTTCAGATTCTATAACCAATATTTTAGATATTGCTTGTTTTAAAATATTGAACATACAAGAATTCTGAAGAAAAATATCACCTAGTCACATTTCCTCCAGGGCAAAACTGCTTGTTTTACTGTTTTTTCCTGTTCGCTATTGACACATACTTTTATGCAGTTGGGGGTCTAGTGGAGATAGAATTTTTCTATCTTGCTTATTTCATGTAACATGATAACAACCGTGTGCACATATTCTCCTGTTCCCACTGTTGTTTTTAATGACTCTGAAATAGTCCTTGGTCAGACGCCTGTCATTCACCTGCTCTTGTTCTCTTGTGATTGACATTTAGGTAAAACAGATTAATAACATTTATCCATTTTATGTCCGAAACCATCTCGTACACTTAACTGTTACAATAATATTGAGGAACCGAGATTTTTTAAAAAAGCATCTCTGTGTGTGTGTCTCTGAATTTTGTCATCCAAAAACCAAAAAAAAAAAAAAAAAGTGAACTAAAACCTTGTTACAACTTTACATTCTTAAGAATAATGAGGGAATGCACTTGATACATTGTCTCTGGCATTTTCTATTATTGGACACATCGCTCCTGAAATTGGTTAACAAAAAGCACATCCTCCAAAACCAGGAAACCTGTTTGATTCTAATTTGGGGAGTCTTCATGCCTAATTTGGAAACTTTGAGAGGTTGTCATTTCTTGCTCCTAGCACTCATTCCTCTAGTGACATTAGAGCCTACATATTATTTATTTTGCTTTCTTTTATTATTTTTAGGAAGTCCTTAATGTAAGGTCACTTTCAGGTAACTTGCCTACATTACCTTAATGCAGAGACTTGACTGTACTGGCTGAGCAAAGCCATCAGCTTTTTCTTCTTGTTAAAAAAGTACTTGGATTTTGGGGCGCCTGGGTGGCACAGCGGTTAAGCGTCTGCCTTCGGCTCAGGGCGTGATCCCAGCGATCTGGGATCGAGCCCCACATCAGGCTCTTCTGCTATGAGCCTGCTTCTTCCTCTCCCACTCCCCCTGCTTGTGTTCCCTCTCTTGCTGGCTGTCTCTATCTCTGTCGAATAAATAAATAAAATCTTTAAAAAAAAAAAAAAGTACTTGGATTTTGTCCAAAAGGCATGGGATGCCTGTAAGTGCTTCGTATGGGCAATGAGCCCATGAGTCAGGCAAAGGTACGTGACATAGGGCAAAGAATGGGACAGTGGGGTTAGAACTCATATGGAAACTGAGTGCTGCTATATATCCATCTCTTGAACCTTGGGCAAAGGAAGGCTACTCTGTCTCCTGAACATCAGTAATCAGCTCCTGGCCATCAGATATCCCGGGTGAAAAAGCTAACCAAAGACTATTTCCCATTATTTTACATAGGAAAAAAATTATAATATTATGTGTCAGTATGCAACCCCCCAACCCAATCAATTTTCTAGAACAGAAGTTGGCAAAATATGGCCGTTAGGCCTACTACGTGCTTTTGTAAATAAAGTTTTATCGGAACACAATACCCATTAGTTTACTTTATTGCCTGTGGTTACTTTCTTACTACAACGGCATTGTTGAGTTGTTGGAATAGACCACTTACAGCAACATACTCTAAAATATTCATTGTCTGGCCCTTTACCGAAAAAGTTGGTCTGTCCTTATTCTAAAATATGACTAAAGTATAGCAAAATGCCTTACAGGTATAATTAATTACTATCATAGTAAGAATGTAAAAATACATAAAACATTGATTACTAAACAATTAATATGATCTCAGCATAGCAAATATATTTTATTGAAATATGGCTTTTTTTTTTTTTTTTTAATTCACCAAGAACATCTGAGACACATCCCCTTTGTTGCTGGCTTTTCAAAACCTCTACAGAAGTTTCTGACATTTTGCCAATTGTATTGTAACTTGACACTTTCCCCTCACACATTTTATTAAAAATGTTCTATTTAATTTTGGAGAATGTCATAGAATTTTTTTCTTTTATTATAAGCTAGAGCCAAAAATGTTTGCTTTAGAAATAAGAATTTCCCGTAAAATTTAGAAATTAGAAGGTAAGAGGCATTCAATTAGGAAAATGTCAAGTGGATATACTGTTTGCTTATATTACATTTCTTACAGGCTTAGTATTCTCATCCGTAAAATGGGACTCAGACCTCCCTGCAGGGTTGTGAACATTAAGTAAGGAAAGCTACATCTGATGCATTTTCTATCCGTAGCTTAATTAGAGGAGCAAATAATCACAGCTGGGATTTTTCCAGATTTACAGTGCCTCTGTTTAGTTATGCTGGCCTGGAGATTCAAGTGTAACTTTGGAGCCAGGGAGAAATGAGAAAGGTCTCTTTACTTGGGTAAGAGATACTGGAGATAACAGCAAACACTCCTGAATTTCAGAGCCTTTGTTTGGTGCAGTTTTATTTCTTTGGAAGCTCAGTCTGGTGCTGGCTGGTGAGGACCAGGGGTGGTGGCTCTCTTAGTCATTGTGTTTCGGGGACCCTGGCGTATTCCATTCCGAGACTCCGCTATCTGCAGGAACAGAGAGTTCTCCATTGGACCTCTAGGTGTACAGTCAGGGGAAGAGAGGACATTAGTGGTGTTCAGGAAGCTTCAGCGTCGGAAGGAATGTAACATACCCACTTCGATCTATTTCCCCAGAACTCGGGCACAAGGCCCCACCTAACGGCAAGGGAAGCTAGGAAATAATATCCCATCTGTGCATCTAGAAAGGAGAAAGGCATTTGATGGGCATCTGGCTGGTCTCTGCCACACACCGGCCATATGTTTTTTGGTTATTATAGAGGATGAATGCTTACCATAAATAAAGTGCTCAGGTACCAAGAATCTGAGAACCTATAACCGGTGTTCATGGAAAGAGCATCATTTGGAAACGGTGATGCTCATTTGGAGAATTAATCTGTATACTTGTTGAAAATACTTCAAAAATTTAGCCTGGGATCTGGATCTGCTTCTTACCTGTTACATGCCATTTATGTATCTTGGCATTCTAAAATTGCAGATCTATTGTAAGTTTAGAAATACATACGTAAGAAATGTTACATGTGATGGCTTTTTCATTCCCAGAGTGATCTACAGTGGACTCATACGTACGTCGCTGTTCTGTAAAATCAGAAGTGATACATAGTATTGAGTAGAATTCCTTATCACGATGCTGGAGAGAACCTTTGTTGAAATACTGCCACTGTTACTTAATTCAAAGTGTACATTTTACAATGAACCGCATCAGGCGTGTTTTCCATTTTTCAGTACCTCTAGTAGATCTAAGCGTACCTTTTTTTTTAAGTTACTCATTTTAAATTATGATTATATGAATATTTTAGGATTATAATCACCATAAAATGAAGGACAGAATTTATCATACCAAAATAGAAATTTAATTTAAAGTAGAAAGAACTTGATTGCAGGGTTTAGTAGACTAGAAATATGATGTATAAGAGGATATTGAAGAACACTTTTGACAAAAACCCTTAGTAGTAGGTTTTTACAATAGATTTAGGAAAAAAAGAACAAAACCTCAGGTTGCATTTAGTGATGTTTGTAAAGATCACGTTTGAGGTAGTTTCACAAAGATCAAACTTTTCTTATGTTGAAAAAGCACATTAAAGCAAAGGAACTTTTTGGTCATTCCATGGAGAAATAACTTCAAAAAAAAAATCTATTCCGTATCCTAAAGTTAGTGAAACTTCTTTGGGTAGAAGTTTCTCTTGACCATACTGTGATCCAGTGGCCTCAGTCACAAGTCAAGATTGCACATGGACGTATGTGGTTAAAAATATTTCTTTTAGTTTTCTCGGTACTCCTGGCATTTCCTGTTACCTGTCACTTTGTCCTTGACGATATTTGAGGCAGAAAACAAGTTGAGTAGACAAGGATAGTTTTCTAATCAGCTGTTCCTTCTTTTTCCCCAGTGCTTCCTTGTTATATCAGAGTTCAGATTTACTATTCATGAAACACATTTTATCAGTGACCATATCAGATAAATGGAAGCTAAGCGCTGGTTAGTATGTTGAAAATAAACACGAGGGTTCTCATTAATGTCGCTGTCTGAATAATTAGCTGAGCATCGTGTACCGAGCAGCAGCGAAAGCAAGCTGCTTCTCACTGGAACGACAGGCTGACAGCCACGTCTTGGAGTATGGTCATTAGTGTGCCCCACCATCAATGTCATGTTACTGTGTCAAATTAGTTAGTGTCCCCTTAGGAGAGAAGCCGGACCTACAAATTACCCTCCCGCATCCCTGGAAACGGTGTTTGCGAAACCTGCGATCAAGTGTGAGCAAATTATTAACACGGCTCATAAATTAACTAGTTTACAGGCTTATAACATTTTACAAGTAGATAATAAAGGGTAGAAAAGTTTTCCAATTGCTTTGCCCTGATGTTAGGGCTGTGATCTGCCGACTTTTCCTTGAGGAGCCCACAGCTGATGGGTTGGTTTTTTTTGTTTTTTTTTTTTTTTAAAGAGGAGCAAACACATGGAGTGTCAGAACAAATGTTTGGAAAATGTAGACTTTAAAAGGAAGCAAGTGTAAACCCATTGAAAACAATATAATTAACTTCGTTATCTCATTGCTCTGAAAAGTCGATGACAATGGCCCCCTTTCTTGTGGTGGCAGTTGCTCACTAATGAGTTCACCAATTAAGTTTGAACGATTACAGCCTTTGCCAACTGAAATTATCTTTAAAAATATTTTTGATTCATTCTTAGCCTACTCTTAAGCTGCCTTGTCACAGAGGGATGATGCTACGTGGCATGTTCGATTCGTGTAAGAACGAAGATTCTTAAGCCATAATATGTTCGGCAAACGGTTTACACTTCGCGTAGACGACTCATACCTAGAAAACATAATGTGGACCCATCTGGCCTGAGTTTATCTCTGATCGAGAAGAGGCACTCACTGGGAGCACCACCCCTTCACTCTCTTCTGAGCTCTGGTAGACAGGCAACCCACATAGTTTCCGGAGATACGATGTGACTATTCAAATCATAAAACTTCATACATCTCCTTTTCAGTTTCAACTTCTCTGATTAGATTCAGAAGACGTGTTGTTCGTGGATTTTTGTCTGAGTTCTCTGTTGAGGGAGACCGGCACACGTGCGCCCCGGAGGGCTCAGGCTTTGTACTCATTCTGGAGTTCCGTTGCCCCGTGTGACAGAGCCCCTCCTGTCATCTGCAGGCCTGCATAGGTGGCATTATCATCCCCAGGATCTAGGCAGAAAGGGCCTGGCCTGCAAAACCTCGCTACTGACTGCTATTCACAAAATCTTGCTGAAACTGCTCGAGGATGAGTTGACTTAGCTGTCAGCAATTCCATCTTACTTGGAATTGGACTTGGTCAGTATTCTACTAAGACCCCAGCCACGCCGCGGAAGCGCACAGCTCGAGCACGTGCGCACATCCGCGGCTGCCTGCTTCCCTAAGAGGCGGCCTCCCAGCCTCCTCCCGCGTTCGACGTGCCACTGGAAAGAGAGCTGTGAACAGTGCCAAGTGAGATTTTGGGGTTTGGCTGTACTTAAAACAAAACAAAACAAACCCCCAAACAGGGTGCTTGTGTGCGTGTGTGCGCGTTTGTCGTTTCTTTCTTTTTTTTTTTTTTTTAAGATTTTATTTATTTATTCGACAGAGATAGAGACAGCCAGCGAGAGAGGGAACACAAGCAGGGGGAGTGGGAGAGGAAGAAGGCAGGCTCCCAGCAGAGGAGCCTGATGTGGGGCTCGATCCCATAACGCCGGGATCACGCCCTGAGCCGAAGGCAGACGCTTAACCGCTGTGCCACCCAGGCGCCCCAGCGTTTGTCGTTTCTGCTTAGATGTGCCGGGAGAGACCAAAAGACTAAAACCCAAAGCGAAATCCTCACTGACACTCAGGGATCGTCTTGCCCTGACTTTTCATACCACGTTGTCTAATGCAGAGTGTGAGCTAATGAAATGCTGATTCTATAAGGAAAGAGGCAAAAGAGAGGCTTAGATACGTGGCAGCATATTGGATGTAAAAGTCGTGTCCACAAGGAATACCCGGGACTCATGTGAATGCCTCCCTTCTGAAGCGTCGCCATTGGCCTCTCCCATTAACCTCTTCTCTTCTCTCTGCTTTCAGTGTCTCTCCGTGTGTTGCAGTCCTCTGGCATCATGCATGCCCCCAACCAGTGACCCCCAGGCTTTTTATGGCTGTGAGACACGTTAAAAGTTCAGGGTAAGTGGCAAACAACACGAATACCGTGTCCCACTTGAAAACCGCGACCCACCTTTGCAGGTGAGCCTGTAGCAGATACGTAGTTTCTCGGAAGACAGTGGAATGGCTCATTATGAAGCAAAGCTTCCAAAGCCAGCAGGAGTAAGTGTGTCGTCCTCTAAGCTAGCTCTGTGGCTTTCAAGAATAGCATCTGTAACTTGGATCGGATTTGTGGAAAGGTCATCAAATGCAGGGTCTGGAGATTTTGTCTCTGAAACAGCCCAATGTTACCTCTTGTCAGCTTCCTGGGCCATAGAGTCGAGGTTGCGATTTTGTGGTCAACTCTGCTGCTGAACACAGAATCAACCGGGGACAGTATGCAAACAGATGGGTGTGACTGGTCCAACAGGACTACAAAAAACAGTCCGTGGGCCATATTTGACCTGAAGGCCATAGTTTGCTGGCCCCTCAGCTAAGCATCAAAGAGGGTAAAGAGGATAAAGAAGGTACCTCACTGGGTAGCAGTCTCTCTGATCTCGAGCAAACCATTTTTCAAGAAGAAACGAGAATAAAAAAAAAAAAATACCTGCCCTGACTACCACGCAGGGTGTAGTTTTAAGGATGAAACAGGATATAATGTATACGAAAGCACTTTGAAAATTTCGAAACTCCTTACAAATATAATAGATGGCTCTCTACACTCATTCTGTTTCACCCAGTGGAGTCTGCCTTCTTCACCCTTTTAATCATATTGGGCTTTCATGAGCTAAATGAGTGTGGGGGAAAGCTCTTTTATTTTCTAAGTAATGTGGTTTTTCTGTATGTTCCTTCCACTTCGCAGTTGATGGACAAGCTGTTGAAATGTCTCTTCAGTATCAAATATGGATGAAGGGATATATGGGTAGATTATGGCAGGCTAACGATCAAATGCCAATGAAGAATGATTAAATTTCCTTTAATCATCAGATTCTGAAAGTGTTTTAAGATCTTCCACCTTTAATATAGTCCTTAATAAATAATAATGCTTTGGATGTCTACAAGTATGTTTGAATTTCACAAGTGTTGCATGTCAAAACAGAGAGACAGGTTCAGCAAATATGCTTCCTGGGCTAGTGGTAGTAATTAAGAAGGAAAGTCATAGTTAAACAAACAGCTTGGTGAATAGAGGAGTAATCAGAATCCCAATTCATGAGTTTCCTCGATTTTTTTTCCCTCTCAGAAAAAATAGGGTAGTCTTCAGACATGTTTTCATATCATTATATCATATAAGAATTGTTTTCTAGTAACAGAGATGCAACTATATAAGTTTTTAAAAACGAGTTGCATATTCTCTCTCATAAAGGGTGTTTGGGGAAGAGCAGTTTGTGCTTTCTGTCTTTGTTCAAGTGTTGTTCTGTTTTCAAGGTCACATTATAGCTGCTGGCTCTCCAGCCATTGCCTCTACATCCTGAAGAAAGAGGCAGAAGTACAAGGGTCAGAAAGAGTAGTCCTTTCAGTTGGGGCAGGCCTCTTTAAATTTTCTTTTAAATTTTCCCTGCAGTTTTAATGACTTCTATCTACTTACATCCTTTTAGTAACCCTTAACATAAGAGCATCTCGGAAGTGTCTGTCCAGATAAATTCCACATTCTAGTAGTAAGGAAGAAGAGGTAAATGGCTCCCGAGCCACAGTTGTAATTCCTTATATAAAATTATGATATGAATTTTTCTTACACGTTTTCAGTGAATGTCTTCTGTCTTCCATTGACTTGTATGTAATCTCTAATTTGAATTTCACATGTTTAAATTTCAGTTTCTTTGATTTTCAGTGGAGATACATAGCTCAGTAAATATTTTAGGACCATAGTATTCTTACTGAAAGTGCCATGGCAAATCTGAGGAATCAGTTTCTTTCCCAAGAGAGCTATCCACCAAAATTTAAGCTTGAGAATTTTCTAATGCATTTCCTCTCCTTTGGATACAAGCTTTTGTCAAAGCTTGAGTACCTGCCTGAGGTCCTAGCGACATGCGGCCTTATACCGAATTCTGTTCACACCAATATTCGCAGGGGACATTGCTGATGGCTTTGACAGGAGAACGCTGTGCGCCCCGCATCTCTGTGATTTGCTGGCTCCCACATCTCTGCTGAAAACTTAACTTTGGGTAATGGGGAGCACAAGACCCCTGTCCCATTTTTCTAACTCAGACTGGCCTTACGTTACTCTTGTGAAAATTTCCATCTCATGGAATGAGTAGAATGAGACTTCTCAATGCTTCATTATATAGTGTCTGCCCGTACCGGCCTTCGCTACGCTCATGACTCACAGTAGTTGATGCATCCACAAACATTCCCGAGTGCCTGCTGTGGACATGGGGCAGCCGTGTGCCGAAGAGTGTCTGCTTTGAAGATAGATCAGCCGAGAATCAGATTCCACCTTTTCTACTTACTGCCTGAGTGACATGGGGCAAGTTACTTAACTTCTCTGGGCCACTGCCACCTCATCTGGGAGATGGGGCTAAAAACAGGAGCTAGCTCCCTGTGAGAAGTCAGTGAGGTGATGTTCATAAAGCGCTTAGCACAGCTCCCGGTGGGGGGTAGATGGCCGCACGGTGCTACACAGCCCGGATGATGTGGAGGAAATCCCGGTCTCTGAGGAGTTTTTACTGTCCTGCGGCTGGTTCGTTGGTCACTGTCTCACTGTAGATAATGTATATTTCACAATCCATTGCTTCCATCCCAGAATTCTCTTACAAGTTCAAGTAGAGCCTTGGGGGCCGGCTTTGATGCCCGTCTTCAAGGACTCTGCGGCCACGTGTTCTCCTGGACAGCCCTTCTAACAGAACTTAGATCTCTGGGTTCCTTTTTGACCATTTCCCCTGAGAGGTGTGCCGTTCTTTTTCTTTTCTTTCTTTCTTTTTTTTTTTTTATTCCGTTTTTTTACTTACTCAGGCAGTGGGCCTGCCCCGCAAGCAGAATTCACTAACTGCTTTCACGCTGGTATTGCTGATGATAATCTGAAACTCCGTAGGGTTTCACTCCTGCGGGGTGATGCCCCATGATGTTGATCTCGCCCTGCCTCATCCAGGGCCCTGCCTCTGTGCTGAGTCTGCACAGCAGGCCCCGGTCCCCACAGATCTTCTCGGTAGCAGCCCTCTGAGAACAGTGTCGTCTGCTCACAGAAACTGTGGCGCGAGTGTGTCAGAGATGGTGGCCGTGTCCACGGACGGCCCCATCGGCCGTGTGTCCCGAAGATTGACAAGTGGTGGCGCTTTCTGGATGGTGGCTGGTGGTGGAAGGGCAGTTGACTCTCTGGAAATCGTGTCTTGAAGATGTTGCCTGTTCAAGAGACTCTTAGAAGCTTTGGGCTTTTGCTGTATGGTTCCCAATCTTTTATTTAGACACCACTGCCGTGCTCAGATGCCATAAAAGCCCAGTTGCCTCTGAGCCATGGTGTTCTCTTCCTGGAACCATTTCTCTGGTTCACAGGCTCCCTCCCTCATTCCTTATTGCTCAGTTCAAATATCAGCTTCATGGGGGAGGTCTTCCCTGAACACCCACACTAAAGATTTCCCTCCTCCTCCCCTCCCCTCCCCTTCTCACTGTCCTCCATCCAAGCCTCTTGATTGTTCTGAATGTACCTGTTTGCCAGGTACTGTGCCCAGGGCAGGTCTGCGTGATTCAGTGTGTCTCCTCTCCGCTGACGGTGGCCAGTGGCTGATACGTGCGCTCCCAGTTAGTAGTGGTGGAAATAGAGTCCATTTGGGGATTTCCCTGTGAATTTCTGTGTTTTCATGATACCTAAGAGGACTGCATCTGGGTGAGAGGGGAAGAGAAGAAATAAAACCACACACATCACCTTTATTATAGGAATAGAATACTGCCCCTGGGTTTTCTCTGGAAAGTTTCCACTCTATACTAAACAAGTCTTTGATACTCTGTGTGTCCCATCCAGAAAGGGTTATATATCATCTTTGCCGTGAAGACAGAATCATTTGTCGTTTGGGCCGTAAGTGTACTGTGGGTGGTACAGGTTAATTAAGGACATTGGATTCGGAGATCAAATCCCAGCACTCTCGTTCACTGGCTCTTTGTCCTTGGACAAATCGCTTTCTCTTCCTCTTTCCAGGCTCTTACCTGAGCCATGGGTATAGCATCACCTCACTCGTAGTATTATTGCAAGGATTAAATGAGATGAGACTCATGCAGTACTTTGCACAGAGTCTGGAACAAGATAATGATGCTGTCGGTTTAGAAAGAACAGCAAAGGGTTTGGGAGGTATGCTGACAAACTCATTGCACTGTCCTGCAGTATTTTTGAAAAAGACGGGTAAAGATGGTGAAGAGCCTTGATTCCCGATTAATGTGCTCCTGTTTCTTGCACTGAATTCACTTTAAAAAGTGCAAAATGAACACAAGTAGGTTGATCTGTTTTATATTCATTGTTGATGTGTTGACTCTTGGATGTTTATAACCAGTTTTGGATAATACAGATTATAAACCTAAAATGCTGGGAAGGTTGTTGTTTGGTGCCTGACCCACATCCAGAAAACCTTAGAAATTCAGAGTTCGGGGGCACCTGAGTGGCTCAGTCAGTTAAGCTTCTGATCCTTGATTTCGGCTCAGGTCATGATCTCAGAGTCATGAGATGGAGCCCCACGTTGGGCTCCATGCTGGATGTGGAGCCTGCTTAAGATTCTCTCTTTCCTTCTCCCTCTCCCCGCCTCCCCTGTCCTTCTCTTTTTAAAAAAAAAGAAAGAAAGAAATTTGGAGTTCAGGATGCTCCACTGTCCTAAAGATACCAGGTTGGGGATGTGTTTTGTCTGTAAGTTAATCAGAGCTGGTTTGATCTGCCTCATGAGAGACTGTGTCTTAAATTTCCTGTAAATCCTCATTTTTAAAAAAGTATACACTTGGTGCATCTCTCCTGAAAATTCGCATGCTTCTTTTTTGCATGAAACTCAAGTCTGCATAGGTTGAAGGGAGTTGGATGTAAATATCTTTCATTGTGAACTCTGGTTTCTTCCACCTGCTTAAGGAGGCTTGCCTGTTGTTGCTCTTTTGTTTTTTCAGTGCGTGTGTTCTTTGTGCATTTATTGTGTGGAAGCTGGAGCAAGTCTCTGTATCCCATAACATTTTGGTGGCAAAAGATGAAGTATATCCCATCACATACTCTTATTTACATGATTTATGGAATGGCCAGGGTTATCGAAGAAATGAAGAGAGCCATTAATTTTATTAACTCCTATTGTATACCCTCTCAACTTCTAAAACATAAAAGAACCCGATTAAAATACAGTGTAAAGCATCCCCTTTGGTTCCTGATAGTCTTTTTAGTAAAGAAAAAGCTAAAATTCAGTTTCAGTCGAGGCTAAGGATTCAGGAGAAACTTTGATCAGGCACATGACAGCCTTCAGAGTGGCTTTCTCACATCTCCAAAAACATGGAACACCCCTGTCTCCAAATATCATTTCGGAAACTAAAACAATAATCACGAAAGGGGAAACCGATCTGTGTAAGGCGAGACTTGATTTGCGCCGTTGACATGGGAGGCTTGGCAGTGTGACTCAGCTCTTGTGCTGCTCTCTTCTTAATACCCGGGTGCCTGAGTATCAGCGGGAGAGATTAGGAGCTTTCTGAGGGCTTTTTCTCTGCTGTTTTGAACTGTTGCTGCCTGTCTGGGTGCGGTTTGGTGGGGCAGTCTCTCCGTGCCAGGTGGGTCTGCTTACGGTGTCGGGAGTTGAATGTCTCACTGCTAACTCTTACCATCAATAAACCCTTCTCGGGGTACGTTCTCATCCAGAGAGACCATGCCTCGCTTTTGTCCGTATCTGTCCTAAATCATTCATTAGCAGTGACACAAATCCATTCTTCCAGTCCCTGCCTGCTTCTCAAACGCGGCAGTTTCCTGAAATTCTACTCCTAGCATAAGCCGGGCAGAGGACTTCTCGGCTTTACAGAGATACACACGCCTGGAAGAACTTACACTTGGTGTGATCGCCTGTCTCCGCTTGCAGAGTTTCCTCTTTCTCCCTTAAAAAGGAAGGAGAGGTAGAAGGAGGGTTTTCAAAACTCAAGAAGAAGCTCGTCTTGAGAAATCCCGACGAACAGCAGTTGTTTGAGAGAATGACGCTAGTGTGTGAGAAGTCGACTCTCTATCAGCTACTGTCAGACTTTACTCTGTGCCACCCGTGGTTCCAAGCACGTACGTATTGATGCACAAAAACTCTACGAGAGCGTTTCAGTTCTAAAAATCTGTTCCGTAGATCGGACAACAGAGGCATGGTGAGGTTAAGTGACTCGTGGCTCACGCATCTTTGCTTATCAGAGGGAGAGCCAGGACTGGAACCCAGGCCCTGTCCGTCTGGTGCCGGGGCTCTTCACCACCGTGCCGTATGGTCCCCCTCATGGAGATGTTTCTCACGGGCGTTGGGGTGCGGGCATTGTTTTATTTCAGCGTGAATTTTCCACTCGGGGATTGCTCGTACGCTGCACGTTGAGCCTTTACACTTCAGTGCCACCTCACAGGCCCTGTTTGATCTTACTAGACTTTTCCAAATGCTTTAATTCTTTTTTGCTGGTACAAGAGCTATGGGAAATAAAAGTATGTCCCAATACGATTAGGAACAGGGACAACCACTTAATTGGCATCCTTCTAGCTCCAGTTGGATGTGTTTGTTAAGACATTTTCTCTAGATCTTTGAGTCATTTTTCTCTGGTACATTATTCTAATTAACCTCATCTCTGTAGCCCTCGTTTTATTTCTTATTAGCCTCTGACCACCCAACAATTGATTTGTTCCGCTCAATCACCTGTGTGAAAAAGTGTGGCAAGTGAAAGGGTCTCCTTCCCAAAGCAGCAGGCCTGGAACCTGGGGTGTTTTCCCAGCAAGCGGTTCAGAATGTCCCTTTCGTTCTTGGGATACACTCACCTGGAAGGCTTTTTATTTATGAGGGTGAAGCTCTGGGATCCTTAGAGGGAACACTGGCTAACAAAGTTAGAAGGTCTTCAGTTACTTGGTAGAATTACAGGTTTGTAGGCTGTATGCCAAGGACTTAGACCTTCAAAAATAAAAATTAACTTAGAGTTTTAAAAACATAGAGTAAAATATTAGGCTTGTAGAAATATCTAAAAGCCAGTTGCAAGGGACCACAAATAAAAACATTTTTACTTAAGGAGTTGGAGGTATCGGTGTATCCTTTTTAACACAAGCAGCAGGTCATTTTCAACATGTCTGTGTCTTAAAATACTGAGTCTCCTGTTTGTTAGGTCTCCCTGGTTACTTGTGAGGAGTATAGGGACAAGGGATTTAATTGACTCATGATGCTGAAAAGTCAGATGGTGGAACTAGCTTCTGGAACATCTGGACCAAGGAGTTCAGATCTTGCTAGTAAGTCTCCTCTCAGTCTCTTGGCTGTGCTATGTTCTGTGTTGGATTCATTCGTGTAGGCGTTTACCAACTTGTGGTATGATAACCATTCATGAGTCTGTTTTCATAGCAGCTCCAACAGAAAGAAATCTCTTCTCATGAGTCGTAGTAGCTCTCATAGAATTTAGATCTTCCTGGTGCTGTGATTGGTCCAGTGTGTGCCATGCGCCTGTCACTGCAGCAGTCTCTGGGGCTGGAGCAGGAGTGGGTGGGGAGAGGTGTGAAGGTGTACTTGGCCTTGAGTGGGTCACATGCTTCTCTTAAGAGTGATGGATGGCATTCAGCCTACACAAGGCAATGGAAAGTGGGTGAAGAGGGTGTTGGTTTCCGAACAAGGGGGCAGAATTCTGGGATGATAGACTGTGCATATGTGTCCTATAAGGAAGGCACAGTGCTCAAGGCACCATAAATACATAGGATTATAGGGTTGGAAGGAACCTTTAAATATCACCTAGCCCAGCTATGCGTGATTGAATATCATGTGAAATTTTCCCCTTGAAGCTGTCTGCCCAATTAACTGGCCATCTCTAATGGCGTTCACTACCTTGCAGGTAAGCACTGGCTCAGAAATATTACTATGTCTGTGTCCCTCTAGGAGCCTGGAGTTCATTCATTGCTGTGTTCTTCCTGTCTATCCTTCTGGTCAACCATCCATGTACCATCGGTCACTATTCTAGGTCCTAAAGCAAGATCCTTGATTTCAACATATTTATATCTGCAAGGTGGATGAAAAGGTCCATTATAATCCAGTGATATAGGGGCTGCAAGAATACTTCTGGACTGGTGGATTTACCATCTCTTCTAGGATTAAACCATATACATGGACTTAGATTTCAGTTATCTAGGGACATCTATTGGCTTATACAGTATCGAAGCCCAGTTAAACTACACATCTTTTAGGACATACTAATATGTTAGTGATAGGGATGGCAAGTTGGTGACGCAGAAGGTTTTTGTACGGGCCACCCCCATGGCATGTTAGAAGTTACCCCGATGTCCTGTCTCCTCCTGAGTATATAATAAATGAATAGATAAAGCTTCTGTGGGTAAAAATTTGGGTCAATATAATTATAGAATTCTTAATAACACTTCCCTAAGACTTTTGAAAGGACTGGATATTGTTTGTTTATTCATGCACTCTGCTGAGCAAAAAATATTCTGAACCTCAGTTCTCCTATCTGATACCTCAAGATAAAAATAGTACCTTCCAAAGAATTAGGGTTCATGTAGAGAATAAACATCCTGATCTCTATAAAGCACTGAAAATGGTGCTGGCACCTTGTAGGCACTCACCGGATGTCACTGGATGTTATTATCAGAAGACATCTATGATTTTCACCTCATAGGTTGTCAAATGCTTTGAAAGTAATTATATCACTAACTAATAACCAGTTGATTTAAAAATGTTTTTCTGAAAAAATAAATAAAAATGTTTTTCTGTGTATCTTGTAATTTTTATTTGCACGCTACTTATATTATAAAAATTAAGGATATTAAAGATGGTGAGATTTAGCAAAGAACTTTAACTCCACATGCTTTGAATGCTTCCCTGAATTAATAATTTTCATGTCCATCATATTTTCTCCTTGGCCCACAATTCATCCCATATTTGGATCTTGGCAAATGATGACTTGGTTAATTAGGCAGTCTGTTAACTCTGATTACTAAGTTATAACAGATCAGTGTAGAAGCATCACTGTGCAATTTGGATTAAAAGGCTCTTCATTTTATCAAAACAAATTTACATTTATGGATAAGTATGTGGAAATGCATTAGGTTAAAATGATGCACTTCGTAAGGAAAATTTAAAAGGGGTAAAGAATCATTTCCTTCTACGAAGTTATTTTTTTATTATGACACTCATCACATTATCTTTCACCAGGAATATACTTAAAAGCTTGGAATTTTCTTTTAAAGCTTCAAAATGATAGCTGATTTCATCCCTCTATGATACAGATATGGGTACAACACATTTTTGTTTATGCATCCATTAGTGTGGGGGTACATGCTAACCTTCCAATTTGGGCCACAGGGGCCTCTGATACTGGGCTTGATTGTACACACGAATTCTTTTTTTTTTTTTTAAAGATTTATTTATTTACTTGACACAGAGAGACAGCCAGCGAGGGAGGGAACACAAGCAGGGGGAGTGGGAGAGGAAGAAGCAGGCTCCCAGCGGGGGAGCCCGATGTGGGGCTCGATCCCAGAACGCCGGGATCACGCCCTGAGCTGAAGGCAGACGCTTGACGGCTGAGCCACCCAGACGCCCGTACACACGAATTCGACTGTGTTGGGGGGAATTAGTGGATTACGTTAAGGCTCGCTCCCTTTCACAGCCGAAGGCGTTGACAGTTACTAAATAGGATTGGGCCTTTGCAGTCCCTTTCCTTCCTTGTCTTCGGCTTCATCGTCACGAGGGCAGTTGGGGTATCAAACCCTTGCTTGCTTTCTCCAGCTCTGCCTCCCTTCTTTCCTTTCTTAGCACATAACACTCAGCCTTGTGGAAAATGAGAAAACGAACACCCTAATTTTCTAAATTCGGCCGGCTCTGAAGTTTGTGTTAATTACCCTTCAGATTCTATCAGATACCAGTAGCATTCGGAAGATAACACCTCACCCTTCACTCCCCCCCTGCTCTACACACGGACCCTTGTGTGCGCATGCACACTCATACACACGCACACACAGCACTCAGTACCCGGCACCCAGGAGGTGTTTAATAGTTAGGTGTTCAAGACCGATGGTGGGCAAAGTTGAAACACTGACGACCTCCCACCCCCCTTGGCTCCTAAGCTGCTCTTAGAATGGCTCTAACAGCCGGCACCTTGCCGATGATTATAATCACGAGAAAAAATAGAGTTGATAAATTTAATATTTATTTTTTCAGTAAGCTTGCTGAAGTCTGACCTTTATGAATTTCTGTGCTCTGGTTCCATGGGAAGAAGAGAAAGCAAAGAGAGAAAATATTTTTGAGGTTCAGTGAACTTAGTATTTTGTTGATCGATCATACTGACATGACCAGAGGGTTAGAAACAGGAAACCTTATTAGTTCTTTAGCTTTATTCATTCCATGGTGGTGGTTTATGCAAAACTGCCTTTTCTAAATCTAGAAAACCTTGCTGATGTTGTAGGTAGAGAGGTTCGCTTAGCTCAGAAGGGAAGTTGGTGTTTTATGAATTTGATTATGTTCTCCTAATTGGGAACATTTAATAATAACCGTAGATGACTCTCCTTTTGTGGAGGGGCTCATGGCTGGCTGTTCAGAGGTAAAGTGATGTTTTGAGCTCTAATTTGACAGATTTGAGCGACAGTCAGCCTGAATAATTCAGTTTTCCACTGGTTTCCCTACCTCCCCATTCCTTCCAAAAGAACGAACCAAATAAGGAATTTTTAAAAACCGAAACCATTTTGGAGTATATGAATTCTTATACTCACTTTCAAAAGAGATAGCTTGACAGAGAGATGTACTCTGGGACTTCTTCGTGTGAAGTAAATCCATTAGAACATTAATTTGTGTGTTTTTTTTTTTAAATGGGGTTTTACTTACCTCCATGATATGTGTATGATAATAAAGTCTCGCCAGTAGACCAAGAGAACCCTCTGGGAAACCACGGCGTAAGGGATGCGTTAAGGAGTGACATTCATGTGTATTTTCAAGCATGCTGCGAGATAGAGGTTACTTTCCCCCCACCAGTGGTCCCCAAGAAGTAGCAATGGCAACGTCGAGAAACTTTCTCGATGGCTTGTTTTAATAAATAGGCCTGTGGGTAGAAGTGAGCAGACGCTTTGGACGGTTGGATACTCTTACTGTGTGGTTTTATTAATTACATTTAGTCCTTTAAAATGACCTTGGATGAAAACAACCACCTTCTGTGGTCACGGTGAGCAGATGTTTACCGTAATTCTTTGCTCAGTGAAAAAAACGCCTCTTCCACCCAACAAAAACAGCCACGTTCGCTTGGCTAAATCAAAACTTTGGCGCTTGGGTCTTACTTTATATATCATGGCTCCAGGCACACAACCTTTCCAAGTGTGAGGCTTAGCTCACTCCCTCCGACATCTGCGGGAGAGCTCTGCTCACAGTGATCTATTCTGTGAGCGCTTACTTCTTACACTGATTTTGGCGGTCGTCCTTCCTCATCGAAACCCATATTCTCTCTGCAAGCCCCTCTTTGTTTTCCTTCTACAAGCACGTCAGTCCCTTCGCTTTCAAAGCTTTCACCTCGGCTTGATGGCCGTTTTAGCGAGGACTTCCTTCTAGAAATAAAGTCAAGGTTCGCTTCTTGATGGGAGAGTTTGGTTTGGGCTGCACTACCTCTGAAAGAGAAGGCATAGCCTTTCTTCCTATTTCGTGTTTGAAAAGTGCCTTTTCTGATGGCATATTAGGCCCGCTTGCAGGCCTCACTGTCTGTGTGTCTGTTTCTATTGCCAGTTCCTGTGTTTTACAAGCACTGAGTGATCATGAACGTTTAGGCAGCCCCTGCCTGCACTTGCCATTCATGGTTTAATAGGTGTCTCAGGAGCAGCTCCCTCATCTGGACTGAATTTCCACGCCGAAGAATACCGCTTGCTCTTTCGCCGTGCTGAAAGGAAATGCAACAGCAAAGCTTTGCTTTTCTTGGGAAGCTCCTCCCTTTGGAATGGAGAACTCTGGGTGGCTCTTCTTATTTTGTTTCCAATGCCAAAATAAGCAGGGATCTTGCATAACACCAGGGTAGGAAAAAAGAAGTAATTTTAAGGAAAACATATGTTCATGTTGAAAAAGAGGGAGCTAGATCCGGACAGGGGCCAGGGGCCCACAGAGTTAAAGACATCTTGTTCATTCAGGTGGGAGAGTAGGTTTTGGTCCTTGTGGTATATCTTATGAAACAAGTTGCCTTCCCCACTTCCCCAAGTCTTGGATCCAGTTAAAAATAAATCTTGGGAGTGGGAAACCAAGTTCGGTAGGCTAGCTAATTGATACATGTGGTGATTGGAATGGATCCAGTCCTGTATTTGTTAAATTATTTTCCTATGATCTTAGTTAACACTAAGTGATTTCCTTGGAGATGGCTTGGTTTGAGATGCCTGCCCTGATCTGAAATCAGAGCTCCAACTATCAAAATGCGATTCTCATTTGGTCTGACTTTAGGAGATTGGAAGAGACGTTTGTGTATTAAAATGAACCAAAGAATAAAGAATAAAATAAAATGAACCAAAGATGCCTACTCTCGCTGTTTGGTTGATTCACGGACATATTATCTGTCCTTGGAATGGATTCTAAATAATGTCTGTTGAGAGAAACAGAGCAGACACTTTTAGTGTTGCACACTATTTGTGGGTGGCACGTTTTGAAAATGCAGCTAATTTCCTAAAAAGAAAAGAGAATAGAAAAAAAAGAAAAAGAACCAAAAAAAAAAAAAATCCTTGATGTTTCTGATTCATCTATTCTCAAGGTTTAGAAATGTCAAAGCTGGGGGGAAATTCAGCAAAGTTCTTCTTTCCCATTGTAAATTGAACACTTGTGTCCTGAAAACGTTGCTGTGAAGGAGATAGGGCCCAGAGCATTCTGGGTACTGGCATATGTCTGCAGTGCCAAAGCCAGAGGCATCTTGGATGGGCTCACATAGATAGTTGACGCGAGTGTGTGATAGCCCCCAGATTGGAGAATCCTGATTGTGCCTTGAACGGACTGTTTGTATGTGCAGTTCTTTCTCAGCTGCACAAAAAGGACATCTACATAGAGGTCTGGCTGGCTAAGACCTATTAGAGAGCATGCCTCTTAAAGAGTGTTGCTTCCCTTGAGCGCTGATACAAGTAGGTTTGGAAAGTGTAGCAGGGTGGATCCAGGCTTGTGTTCAATCTGTGTGATTAAAAATAATCTAATTAATATTTAAAAACTTATATTAGAAAAAGTGTGACATATATCATATATATTTTAAAAAATACATATATTATATATATATATATATATATATATATATATATATATATACACTTATATATACACTCAAAAACCTACCCCACCCTTCCAAAGAAAAGGGGAAGCAAAGCCATTTCAAGTATCAGATTATTCTTGGATGTCGGTTTCAGGTTCAGTTATTTTAGTGCACTCCTTTTTCCTCCAAAGACCTCAGAAGGCATTGTTGGTAGTAACTGAGTCATTTTGCTGTTGGATAAATGAAGTTAAAAAACAAAAGAAAGAAAGAAAATCAAGATATGTCCACAAGAAAATGGAATTTTGAGTTGGATTTTCTTTCGATCCTTGTTGTAGGCTACATTTTTGGTTTTTTAGTGTTTTTGTCCTCTGAGCTCAAACTGTAAATGGTGGCAGATGCCATCTCATTATTAGTGGGTAGTAGGAAAGGCCCCAAGGAAAGAGCGAGAGTAGACCTAGAAATCCCCAAAGCCTCATTTGATAATTATAATGTGACCGTTTATCGGGCTCTTGCTGTGTATCAGCTACTGTTGCAAGCAGTATGCTAGCCCTGTTTCATGGAATCCTTTTAAATACTGTGAAGTGTAGACACTCTTATCACCATGTTTTGGACGAGTGAACTGAGGATCAGAGGGGTTAGCTGTGTTAAATTGCCTGGGATTGCAGAAAAAGCAGACAAAACCGATTAAGGTCTATAGTCTAGTTAATGGTAACATACCCATGCCAGTTTCCTGGTCCTGTATTATTTTTACAACTTCTGATAAGTCTACAGTTCTTTCAAAATTAAACTTAAAAAATGGCAGATTTTACACTTGAATTGAGGTCTGTTTGCTTTTGAAATCCAGATTATTCACCTCTTTGCTCTTTCAGATCACTTGACTAGCAAGAAGATGATCTCTGCTCCATTATCTTTCTAGAGGCAGTCTCAGTTCACCCAGGTGGTAATGTGTGGCCTCCCATAGCTTGATGTAGTTTTAGGAACCAAAATGCATCCTTGCTTCTCCTGTTTTCTCTTCCTTATCATGATCCACACCATCCTCCCTCCCCCCTCACCTGTTCAGTTCTTGATAGATTGGTGATTATTTATCTTGGACGGCATTGGTCTGACAGTTGGGAGCAGTTTCATAATGGGATTTTGTCATTCCTGGTATGTACATGGAGATGTGTGTGGATATGTATTAAGAAAGATGATAATAGTAAGCTAAGCATTTACTGGTTGGCAGCATGTAAATATGATAAGCCACGAAAAGTTTACATTCACAAGGCTAGTTATTTGTGTATCAGAAAAACTACCAGATACAAATACAGAAATCTAAGTTTTAAAGCTGTGTCTTCTAATTTGTCTGTTTCCTCATTTAGGAAATTATTAAGAAGAGAATCTACTCAAAGCTTCCATGGACAAATAACATGGTGTTCTCTATAACAAAACTTCAAACTTCTGTCTTTACTGAGTAAAGATGATTGTTGCAGAAGTTGCTCAGTATTATGGCTGGAAAAACCAAGCTCTGAGATATATCAATGGAATCGTGAATGGGGCTGGATTAACTCAAACTAAGACTTTGTGTATTTGAACGCGTTCTTCTTTTTTAGTAAGGGTGTTTACAGTTACACCTTTCCCTTTGAACATGGCTTTACCTGTATCTTGTAAGTTTTGACATGTTATTTCTTTTTTTTTTTCATTCGTCTCAAAATATTTGCTAATTTCTTTTTGGCCCACTGGTTATTTAGGGGTGTGTTTGATTTCCACATATTTGTGAATTTTCCAACTTCTTTCTGTTATTGGTTCCTAATTCCATTTCTTTGTAATTGGAGAACATACTTTGTATTGTTTCCATCGTTTAAGCTTATTGAGGTCTGTTTTATGGCTTATCTTATGGTCACAAGCCATAATCCTGGAGAATATCCCATGTGCACTTGAGAAGAGTCTGTATTCTGTCGCTGGGTGGGATTCTCTGTAGACGTCTGCTAGGTTTATTGGGTTCTTTGTGTCATTCATGTCTTCTGTTCCCTAGCTGTTCTTCCGATAGTTCCATCCATTACTGTTATGGGGTATTGAATTCTCCAGCTGTTTTGTTGAATTGTCTGTTCCTCCCTTCCTTCCTGTTAGTTTTTGCGTCATGTTTTCTGGGGCTCTGTTTTTAAGTAAAGACTTTCTTGAGGAGACCAAAAAAGAGTACTCTTGTTGTGTCACCTACTTTCAGGACTTCATTGAGTTTTAGAGTTTAAAAAGAATACCACGCTGATGAAAAAGCTTAGCATTATAATAGGGCAGCTCTCTGACATTGATGGAGGCGTTAGGCCACATTTACACATGTAAAGAGAAATGGAGGATTGATGGCTTATTCATCGCATGTATTTTATTATTGTAAGTGACCAGTAGGGTCCAGCTGAGGCCAAACCAACATTATCTTCAGTAGCAAGTGACTGGGGGCTTTGACTGACCCAGATGAAATTCAGCTTTTCATATCTACTCTTCACTTACCTGTGTAGACATGGACTAACTGAATGCAAACGTGTTCCATGGGGGAAAATATGCTTTTTGGTTTTTTTTTTTTTAGCAAATAAGCATCAAATGCAATTTTCTCGTTGTTTCTAAATCTATGACTCTACAGCCCTTTCTGTGTGTAGGCCGCGTGGCAAACTCCAGGTGCATCTGTCGTACAGAAATTGCTTTTCCCCCCAAATGCAGAAATGTGAAATAAACCAATTTGGGCTCAAGTAGTGTATGCTAGATTTACTTAGTATCTATCGAACATCTCCCTACACTCATTGTATCAGGACTAATCATAGCGTTAGAACTGCTTAGTTTCTGCACAAATGCATATATAGCTTCTACTTCAGCCATGATACTGCCCTCTGATTGTCTTTGCTAACACTGTTAGGGCCAAACATTTATTTTTTTTCTTTTCAACAGTATTGTAAATTTGTTCTAGACATATGTCAGTTGGAAAAGCAGGGGTGCGGTCACACACACACACACACACACACACACACACACACGCCACACAACACCCCCCCCCCAGGCTTATGTACTTATACCTAAAAGATCATTCCTCGCTGAGTACCTTTGTAAAAGGCACTTATCTCTGATTTCTCTGTTTCTTTTGCTATTTTATTATCCTTTACCACGTTTTCGCGTTCATCAGTGAGTGATGTCATAGTTAAGCCATTGCTTTTGAATTCACTAGGAGTGAAATGCAGTGTGGTTGAAGAGATTTTACATGTATGTTAAAGGCATTTTCTTTTCTTGTCATCTCTCTGAATAGTCCATAGAGTTGATGACTAGTGGAGGAAGCCGTGCGGTTCTGTATCTTAACTTTCTCTGAGAAAGGAATTACTGTCTTTTGTCATTTTTTTATTTTTTTCCCCAACGTGTGACCTCCCTACCTGCTGGGTTTCCCAACAGCTGTCAGCTAACTACTCCAGCACCATACTGCTACCAGCCTTCCTGGTTCACAAATAGGAAGTAAACAGAAAATCTTGCTAATTTGAGCCCAGTAGGAACCTTAACACTGTAATGAGGGACTAATTTTGAAAGCACAGACATAGCTCACAAAATTAGAGCCAAATTTTTAAATGATCTTAAATAACTAATTGAGAGTAAGAATGGTACTTCAGGAAGAGTGAGCTACTGCCACGTTGAGGACTTACAAATGCCAGAGAAGGATCCTGATGGAGTCTTCGTAATTATGCAGTCTGACTTGGGCTGCCACCGAGGCTAATCTAAGCGTGGGAATGATAATGTACCTTAGAGGACAGGTCTGTGGTTGAAATGCTCTTGATAGATTTTGACAAATTAAACAGTGGTGAAGATGTTGGAAGTTGTCCAGGTCCTTACCATTATTTATGTCCGGGAACTAGAAATCAGTGGTTCATTTGCAGTTCTTATAATTTTTATGATACTCCTGTTGTTGTAAATTTAGCCATGTACGGCATCAGCTCAGTGGGATACATTTTATGTTGTCAGCTACCTTTTGACATCATAATAGATTTCAGTTGCCAAATCTTTCTTGATAGAATAAAATGTAAGAGAGAGCTTGTACAGACCCTTTGGATCAGATCCAGACACACGCAAGCATACGATGGACTTTGTGAGATTGAAAGGCTCAGATTGGAATAAGAGGGGGAAGGTAGGTCCTGTTGATTTTTGGTTTTCCTCTTTTTCTGATCATGTGCTAACCCATTCTGGCATCATTTTCTAGATGGGCTTCTCTTAGCTTGACTCAAAGCTGGCCTGCCTTTTGGTGTGTGGTACCTTGTGTGACTACCAAAGTGTAACTTGGGATTATGGATTTTCCACACCTTTTAATGGTGAATGCACGTCTGTGTCCTTTTTATTACACTGGGTCACAGGCTCCTTAGTCTTGTATTTTTCCTCATTGTGTTTTACCACCCATTACATGATTTTAAGGAAAATATTGATATTCCCCCTGGATAATTAAAGACCCAGTTGGAAGGGTGCTTTGTAGTTAAGATGTTTCTTTCCTCCCTTTTCTCTCGTTTATTCCAAATGCCTCCTTTATAATTATCCTCTTCCATAGCCCTGACCCTTGACCTGCTAACAACTGGAGAGGATTAGTGGACACCCTGCCTTTTTTATACATTGCTTCTCTGCGATTCTCTATTTTGACCTCTAAATTATTTCTTTTCAGGCCCTCGCTCTATTATGTAACATATTTTGTAGCTCTCCCTTTGATCTGTGTGAACGTCTAGCCTTCCATTTCTCTTAAGTCATTTGCTCTGCTTGAAAACATTTTATGACTCCATTGGCCAACCTTTTATTTTTTGCTTTCATATCCCTCCTTCGAATCTCTTCAAAGGAACTTCCTCCTTCATCCTCACTGTGAGCTCAGCAATAGTACTGAGGTATGATGTGTTTGACCTAAGGATCTCCAGCTCGGGGGAAGGAGCGCTTCCCTCGTCCTCCTTTTGTAATTGGGTTACATATCTTAAGTGCCTTGTTTGGAGTGTCCATTTGGCAGGGACTCTGCTGCCCTATTTTGCCATAGCCCTGTCTGCTCCCAATGTCTAATAAATGTTTAATGATAATTGGAATGATCGGTTATCAATCCATAGTGAAGAAGAGCTTATTAACCTTTTCTAGGCATGAGTACATTGCCCTTGAGATGAAAGTTTCTCATTCCAGTAACTTTAAATCAGATCCATTGGACTCATTGAGTCCCTGCTACATAATGCCATAAATTGGTTTCATCTCTTTTCTGGAAGGTGTGTGCCCTTAGCCATTGCTTCAAAGATGAGCCAATATTCATTATTTGAAATAAATTCAAATAAATGCACTTGGGTAATGTATTTTGAGGGCATGTTCTTTAAAATTTTTATTATAAGTAAAATACAATTATAGAAAACCACCCACACACACACACACACACACACACACACACACACACACACACACACAACTGGTTCTGTACAATGTGTCCTATTTCTGCACTGCCTAAAAGGTAGCCACTATCTACTGAGCTCTTGAAAGTTGTCTAGGATGGCCGAGAAACTAAATTGTATTTAGTTCTAATTAATTTACACCCTAATAGGCACAAGAGGCTAGTGATCATTGTATTGGACAACATTCATATACACGTATATATTTATAGGTCACTTGTTTTAAGGCGGCTATCTTTGTAACATCTGTTCGAGTCAAGATATGGAAGTTTCCCAGCCACCCAACCATCTCACATGCCTTACCCCCTAATAGCCGCTTCCAAAAGTAACCAGTACTTTTATTAGTTTTTTTTTTTAAAGTAAGGTCCACGCCCAAAGTGGGACTTGAACTCGCGACCCTGAGATCAAGGGTTGAGTGCTCTCCTGACTGAGCCAGCCAGGCACCCCGATAACCAGTACATTTAGGAATCACTTCCTTTTGTTTTTGTTTGTTTGTTTTATTACCTACATGTGCATCCTTAGACACCAGAGTTATTATTGCCCCCTCCTTTTTTTAAATCGATACATCTTTTAAGTTTCTTAGTTTATAAGTTTTCCCTCTGTTCTTTTCTCTGCACTTTACGTTTTGGAGGACCCTGATCATTTGAGCTGTAGAGTTTCTAAGAGTCTGATTTTGCTGATTGCATCCTCAGTTCACGCATTCCTCTGCCCTCTATATTTCCTACAGGTTGGCGGCTGGACCCAGAGGCTTATGTGTGATCCTTTGGCAAGACTCTAAGTCGTGTTATGTTCTTTCGTTCAGGAGTGACAATGATATCTTATTGTCTTTCTTTTTGTGATGATAACAGTCATTAGTGCTCACTGCCCAGATCCATTAATTCACTGGGAGCTGCAAAATGGTGATATTCTAATTCTGTTTACTAGCTGGAATACGTTTGTAATTTTACTCTTTGGGTAGCCAGTGGAAATGTTCGTATAGGAAATAGGGGATAAATGCTTGCTTCCTTCCCCTCTGTTTGCCAGTTTTCAAAATAATGAATTGGTTCCACGTTACTCTCTGAAAGCCACCAGTAAATTTTAATATCTTTCTAAACGATGAGTTTAAATGTTAGTTTTGATCCATAACATTTCTTATTTTTGTTGAAGAGCGTCCGCCTTTGATCATGGAACTTCTTTACATTAGCTCCTTGGTCTTCCCGAGAAGATCCTGCTAGTCTTTGGGAGTTTCTTTGCTCACTGCTATGACAATAGCAGATTCACTTTGTAAATTTCTTGCCTGAGAACTGAAATAGGCCATCTGTCTAAGAAAACTTACTTTCTTTAGTGGAGATTTATGTTTCAAGACCGTTTGCTTAGTGCTAACACTCATTGTTGCTGATTTGGTCATTGTGTCTTGATCATTGTGTCTAGGTCTCATGAATTCACATTGATATTTCTGTTTCACATTCAGGATTAGAGGGCTTTTATTTTTTTTTTATTTTTATTTTTTTTTAAAGATTTTATTTATTTATGTGACAGAGAGACAGCCAGCGAGAGAGGGAACACAGCAGGGGGAGTGGGAGAGGAAGAAGCAGGCTCATAGCGGAAGAGCCTGATGTGGGACTCGATCCCGGATCGCCAGGATCACGCCCTGAGCCGAAGGCAGACGCTTTAACGACTGCGCTACCCAGGCGCCCCTAGAGGGCTTTTAATTAGCTTCTTATCTGTTACATATTTATAGCCTTTCTTCCATGCTGAGAATCCAGGTTTTCAGGAATATGGAGTGGTGAGCATTAAGTAATGTATAGAATTATTGAATCAATATGTTGTACTAAAACTAATATAACATTGTATGTCAATTACAGTTCAGTTAAAAAAAGAATATGGAGGATGGTAGAATTAGAATATCCCATAATTACTAATTTGCTTATTTATCCATCTTACACATATTAGTCTCAGAATAACAATACCAGTACTACAACCTCCAATAATAATTGACAAAAAGAGTTAAACATTTTCTATATACTATTCCAAATGTCTCTGTTTTTTTTTTTTAATGGTTTTCTGTGCTTGTCTTTTCAGAGCATATAGCTATTTTTACTATACTTGCCCCTTTTAACTCAATTTTAGTCTTAGTTCTGTAAGTATATTCATTGATCAACAGTAGTCCTTATGTTGACGTCTCTGTCATTTTGTCTAAAGCTCATTTACTATTAGATTCTTTAGAAAGGACTCAGGGGAACTATATTCTCTGAATTCTTGAATTTTGACAACAGTTTACTGTGCCCTTTATACTTAAAAGGCAGTTTTTGCTGGGTGTAAAATTGTTGGTTCACAATTTTTAAGTATCTTGACTGTCTTACTCCATTTTCTTCTGGCTCGAGTCCTTTTTTTTTTTTTTTTTTTTTTTTTGGATTTATTCA
The DNA here is from genome assembly GCF_023065955.2 of Ursus arctos. Taxonomy (NCBI): domain Eukaryota; kingdom Metazoa; phylum Chordata; class Mammalia; order Carnivora; family Ursidae; genus Ursus; species Ursus arctos. The sequence continues at coordinate 51,630,245 of NW_026622808.1, read as the reverse complement.
TTTGAGAGAAAGAAAGCTTGTGTGAGCAGGCGGAGGGGCAGAGGGAGAGGGAGTGGGATAGGGGAAGCAGACTCCCTGCTGAGCACGGAGCCTGATGCAGGGCTCGATATGAGGACCCTGAGCTCATGACCTGAGCCGAAATCAAAAGTCAGATGCTTAATCAACAGAGCGACCCAGGAGCCCCTGGCTTAAGTCTTAGGTACAGTGATTTTACTGCAGTATGTTTTGGTGTTTGTCATTTGGGGTCAAAGTGCTCTAGTATCCAGTATCCTCTTTTGACATAGAGTCTCAGATTTTTTTTTTTTAATGTCAAGAACGTTCGTATTATGGTTTTAAGTATGTGGACTTCCTTTGATTTTCTTTTTAGGGATTCCTATTTTCTATGTGTTGGATCTTCTTTACCTGTGTTCAGCATTTGACACTGTCCCTTAACTCCTTTTTATCGTCATTTCTTTTTGATTTTTAGAAATTTCCTCCCTTTTTCTAACTTTTAAACCATTATTTATCATATTTTTTTGTTCTTGTGTCTTGTATGCCCCCTTTTTAAAATGATTTTTTTCAGATTCATTCTTCCCTCATTTCTCAGTGTTTCTAATTCTGATTTATGTTATTTTTTCATGCCTTCTTATCATTTGCCTAATGTCTTTTAGCTCATTTTAAAATAGGAGGTTACAGTTTTGATCTGCTCTAGGGCATTTCTTTCTGGCATGTGCTTTCATTTTTATTCTTTTCCTTTTTCTTATAACTTTGTGTAGTGTTTGATCTCAGATTTTTTTATTGCTCATTTCTATGTGTAAGCAGTTTTTCTGAACTTTTACTAGGGACTTGATTTAGATAGTTCTTCTGGCTTCATAGAGCTCCCTCTTCTGGTCTAGTTTCTACTACTGGGTTACTGGCCTGCTTTCTAAAGTATCTTGACTCTGTTCCCCTTGCCCACAGTTTCTGGACCTTGTCTTTCTTTCCTTTTGATTTTCTCTGTCTTTTTCATTTTTGATTCTATTTCCAGAGTTTTTCCTGGGTGTGAGGGCCGGTGCTAAAATGAAGTCCCACCAGCTCCATTTTAAGAGGTTGTATGTACCGGACTACTCCAGACTTTTCAGTCTTTTCATGTAAGCCCTATGTACTGACTCCTTATTAGAATGGGAGAAATTCCTCCCAGGTTCAGCTGCTGTTTTAATTCTGCTCATTACACTTTCCATTTAGTACTTTACAATTTTGGGGGTTCTCTTTCTCAAGTCCTTCAGTTGCCCTGTTGTTTCCCTTTATTTCTTTCCACACAGATGTAGCTAATCTCCAGGACTTGTGGTTAGTGTTGGCTTTTCCACAACTGTTTGTACTTTTGTGTTTGAGGAAATACCTAGTCACCTAATTTTGTTGTAAATTTATCCATGCGTTTTTGATTTTGCTCTTCGATTGTTCTGTTTTTGTGTGGGGAATTGAGATGATTCAAAAACTATGCTTTTGCCTCTGCCTCTAACTTTTGAAACTGTGTTCAATTTATTCAAATTAAAAAACAAAAACCAGTTCACCCATTTCTCCCACCCTCCACCCATGTCCACTCCCACCCTGTTTTTTGATAAGTACAGTACTGTAGGGGGTGCCTGGGTGGCTCAGTCAGTTAAGCATCTAACTCTTAGTTTTGGCTCAGGTCATGATGTCAGGGTCGTGGGATCCAGCCCCACATCAGGCTCCATGCTCAGTGGGGAGTCTGCTTGGGATTCTCTGTCTCTCCCTCTCTCCACCCCTCCCCCATTCGTGTTCTCCCTCCCTCTCTCTCTCTCTCTGTCAAAGAAATCTTTAAAAAATATATAGTACTGTAAATGTATTTTCTCTTTCTTATGATTTTCTCAATAACATTTTTTCTCTAGCTTACTTTATTATAAGAATACAGCATACAGTACATATACAAAATACATGTCAGTCAACAGTTTTTGTTCCTGGTAAGGCTTCAGTCAACAGTAGGCTATTAGTAGTTAGGTTTTTAGGAAGCAAAGAGCAATATGTGTATTTTTGAGGGTGTGGGGCTTTAGCATCCCCAGCACTAGCATTGTTCAAGGGTCAATTGTGTGTGTATGTATAAAATGTATTTATTTTTAGCTTCCATATATAAGAGAGATCATATGGTATTTGTCTTTCTCTGACTTACTTTGCTTAGTATAATGCCCTCAAGGTCTATTCATGTTGTCACAAATGACACGAATTCATTCTTCGTTATGGCTGAATAATATTCCATTGTGTATATGTACCACAGATTCTTTATCCACTTAACCATTGATGGACACTTAAGTTGTTTTCATTTTCTTTAGATGAATAGCCAGAAGTGGAATTACTGGGTGATATGGTCGGTCTGTTTTTAATTTATGGAGGAACCTCCCTGCTGCTTCAATGTACATTCCCATTAACAGTGCACAAGAGTTCCCTTTTTCCCACGTCCTTAACACTTTTTAATTCTAATCGTTTTGATAGTTCTCATTTTAACAGATGTGAGGTAATATCTCATTGTCGTTTGATTTGCATTTCCCTGATGCTTAATGATGTAGGGCATCTTCTTATGTACCTGTTGGCCATCTATATATCTTCTTTGGAAAAATGTCTATTCAGATATTATGCCCATTTTTAATTTTTTTTTTTTTTGAAAGGGAGAGAGACAGACAATTTCAAGCAGGCTCCACACTCAGCGTAGAGTCAGACATGGGGCTCGATCTCACAACCCTGAGATGGTGACCTGAGCCGAAATCAAGAGTCAGATGCTTAACCGACTGAGCCATCTAGGTGTCCCATGCCCATTTTTTAATTGGATTGTTTGCTTTTTTGCTGTTGACTTTAGGAGTTGTTTATATATTTTGGATATTAGCTCCTATGAAATACATGATTTGCCAATACTTTCTTCCATTAAGTTACCTTTTCATTTTGTTGGTTTTCTTTGCCAAGCAGAAGCTTTTCAGTTTGATGTAGTCCCATTTAGTTATTTTTGCTTTTGCTAGTTCTGCTTTTGCTGTCAGATTAAAAAAAAATTATTGCCAAGACCTATGTCAAGGAGCTTAGTGCCTGGGCTTTCTCCTGGGAGTTCTGTGCTTTCAGGTCTTAACGTTCAAGTCTTTAACCCATTGGAGTTAATTTTTGTGTAAGATAGTGCTCCAGTTTCATTCTTTTGTATGTAGCTGTCCAGTTTTCCCAACACCATTTATTGAAGATACTGTCCTTTTCCCATTGTGTAGTCTTGGATCCTTTGTCATAAATTAACTGACCATCTATTTGTGTGATTATTCTGGGCTCTTTGTTCCACTGATCTTATGCCAATACTATATACTGGTTTTTTTTTTTTTTTTAATTATTATTTTTAGTGGAAACATTTATTTATTTATTTATTTATTTATTTATTTATTTATTTATTATAATTTTGGCAGCGTTTATTTTAATTGAACTATAGCTGACATACCATGTTATATTAATTTTAGGTGGACAACATAGTGATTCAACAAAACTTTGTGTTGTGTTGTGCTCGTCACAGGTATAGATCTCTCTGTCACCATGCAACCAACTACAATACTATTGTCTGCATTCCCTATGATGTACCTTTTATTCCTGTGTTTTATTCATTCCATAACTGGAAGCCTGTATTTCTCACTTCCCTTCACCCATTTTACCCATTCTCTCACCTCTCCTCTTTGGCAACCATCAGTTCATTCTCTGTATTTATGAGTCTGTTTCTGCCTTTTGTTTGTTTGTTTGTTTGTTCATTTCTTTTAATACCATGCTGTTTTATTTACTATAATTTTGTAATGTAGTTTTAAATCAGGGGGCATTTTGCCTCCAGCTTTGTTCTTCTTATTCAAGATTGCTTTGGCTTTTTAGAGTCTTACAGGGTTCCATACAAAGTTTATGATTGTTTGAATATTGCTTTGGGTAGTATGAGCATTTCCACAATATTAATTCTTCCAATCCATGACATGGAATATTTTTGCAATTATTTGTGTATTCCTTCTTTTCTTCAATTTCTTCCTTAATATCTTGTAGTTTTTAATATATGGGTCTGTCACTTCCTTGGATAAATTTATTCCTAGGTATTTTTTTATATATATAATTATAAGTGGGATTGTTCTCTTAATTTCTCTTTCTGGGAGTTCACTATTAGTGTATAGAAACACAACATATTTTTGTGTATTGGTTTTGTGTATTACAGCTTTACTTAATTTGTTTCTTAGGTCTAACAGTTGTTTGGTGGAGTCTTTAGCATTTTCTCTATATCATATCATGTTATTTGCAAATACTGACAGTGTTCCCTCTTCCTTTCTAATTTGGATATTCCTTCCTTTCCTTCTTTTTATTTCTTTTTCTTGCCCAATTGCTCTGGTCGGGACTTCAAATACTATGTTGAATTATCATGGCTAGAGTGAGCCATGATAATTTTTTGTCTTGTTTCTGATCATAGAAGAGAAACTTTCAGCTTTTCACCATTGACTATGATGTTAGCTGTGGGCTTGCCATATGTGGCTTTTATTATGTTAAGTCTATTACTTTTCAACCTGCTTTTTGAGAATTTTTATTGTAAATAGATGTTGAATTTTTTCAGATGCTTTCTCTGCCTCTATTGAGATGATCATATGTTGTTTGATCCTTCATTTTGTTAATGTGGTGTATCACATTATTTGATTTCCAGATGTTGAACCATCCTTGCATCCCTAGAATAAATCCCACGTGATCATGTTGTGTGATCCTTTTAATGTATTGTCGAATGAAGTTTGCTAATATTTTATTAAGGACTTTTACATCTGTGTTCATCAGGGATTTTGGCCTGTAATCTTCTTTTCTTGTGGCATCCCTGTCTGGTTTTGGTATGAGGGTAATTATTCTTGTAATACAACTTTGGAAGAGTTCCCTTCTCTTATATTTTTTGGATGAGTTTTAGAACGATTGGTATTAATTCCTTGAATGTTTGGTTGTATTCACCAGTGAACCTTTCTGGTCCTAGACTTTTGCTGGGAGCGTTTTGATGATTGATTCATGCTCCTTACTAGTAATCCGTCTGTTTGGATTTTCAGTTTCATCATGTCTCAGTCTAGTAGCTTGTGTGCTTCTAGGAATTTATCCATTTCTTCTGTCCAATTTGTTGGCATACTCTTGTTCACAGTAGTCTTTTATGATCTTTTTGTGTTTCTGTGTTATCACTTATAACATCTCTTCTTTCATTTCTGATTTTGAGTTGTCTTTTTATCTTGGTGAGTCTATCTAAAGTTTCGCCAAATTTGTTTTTCTTTTCAAAGAATCAGCTCTTGGTTTCATTGATTTTTTTTTTTCTATTGTTTTAAAATCTCTATTTCTTTATTTCTGCTTTAATCTTTGTTATTTCCTCCCTTCTATTAACTTTGGGCTAGTTGTTTCTTCTCTAGTTCCTTGAGGTATAAAGTTAGCCTGTTTGAGACTTTTCTTTTTTCTTGAGATAGGCATCTGTTGCTATGAACTGCTCTCTTAGAACTGCTTTTGCTGCATCCCATACATTTTGGTAGGTTATATTTTCATTCTCATTTATCTGAGGGTATTTTTTTTTTTTTATTTTGACTTCTTTGACCCATTGGTTGTTCAGTAGCGTGTTGTTTAATATCCTTGGTTGATAGGTATGTGCTTGTAACCATTTTGTTAATCGTTTCTAGCTGTTTTTGTAGTTCCTGATCTCTGATCCTCTGGGGCAGCCCTGGACTTTGACATGTAATAGGTCTAGACTTTGTGAATGGAGATCTCCGTGTTTAGCTGGGTCATCATTCCAGCTGTCTAAACCATCGCAGCCAGGTGGATTGATGAGTTCATATTCCAGCTTATCAGATGGCCCCAGGCTGGTTGCTCAGGTCCAGGAAGCCCAGCCAGCCTCAGTACTGAGATCTGAGCTGATCAGTGTAACCATTCCAAATCTGTCAGAGTCTTTTGGTCACTATGGTAGGTGCCATAATTAGGAATAGACGGGGTTATGCATTTCCTCCTCTCGCAACCTCAATGTCATTTTGGCAAGTTGCATTGAAGGCAAGTCTCAGCTATAATTCTGCCAAATGGGCAGAGATGTGTCAGGAAGTAAGGCTAGAAAAGTCATACAGCTTGCTCCCTGGAGTCCCTCTTTGTCACCCTCAGGTACTCCAGCAGGCATCATGTAAAAAGTGTACTATGAGGAGCAAGTGATGATATTTTGATGGCAGAATTGATGTTTCTAATTGAAAGGGAACAGTGTTTTCTTGTAGTATCAAATGAGAGCTGGGTCTCCAGGGCAGTTTTGAAAGTATGAGGCTCCTAGGTGTTGCCACTCATGATCTTTTCAGCTAATCCTACATCTTGAACACAACTATTGCACCAGTGAAAATGATTTCAGGTGTGTGTAATGCTCATGAACAGACTTTCTGGTGTAGTTTTAGATAACTGTATTTGAGGTACTTGTGTGGCCTTCTCTCGTGTACGGAAGGTTGAGGGAATGTCCTGGGGGCAGGGATCTCTGATTCAGAAAAATATGTCTGTGTCTCACTCAAATAAACATGTATGTGCACCTCATTTGGAATGAGCTAATTAGCAAAAGAGAGATTAGAGGTATTTTAAGATTCAGACACACTTTATGATCAGTAAACACACACAGCATGTATACATACTTACAGAATTGAACTACCCTTTATATCAGGTCATTTGCTCTGTTTATAACTTCATCTAGAAATTGATTGTTGGTCAGATTTCATGGTTGGTGAGTATATATTTAATCACAGTTCAATTCTGTTGCAGCTGGCCAACTGAGAAGAAAGCGGGTGACCTTTATGTTGTGGCTGGGAAACCTTTTTCAGTACAGTGAGTCTGCCTCGCTTCTGTCTTTGGAGTGATAGCAAGGCTGTCACCTCCTCCCTTTCAGCTGTCCCTCCCCATCGATCCATCAACGATAGGCCTTCACAACCATTTCTGAAGGCATCTTTTCTCTTCTCACCTCTTGTTTGGTCCTTACCTGCTTTTGTTCCATCTTGCCCTGTGGTTTCCAATTTGGGGAGACAGCATAGCATGGTGGTTGAGGTACTGAACTCTACAATGGACAGCAGAATTCAGATCCACACTGTGCTGTTTGTTAGTGGTGTAACTTGAGCCTTAGTTTCCTCATCTGTTAAATGGGATTAAGAACAGCCTCATGCTGTACCTGGTCCACAGTAAGTGTTGCTTTCTCATGATTGCTTCACTTCCTAGCGCTGCTATACTTGGTTTGGTTTACCATCTCTTTCTACCCCTTCCCGTAAGTCCCTCCAGACTGAGAGTTCATCAGACCCTGTTGTAGCAGACAGCTTAGCACGCGCCATCTTTCCCAACCCCTACATTCTTTTTCTTCCTTCTTCCCAGCTGCTAGTGGAGTTGAGGGATTTGCTTAAAACTTACCCTAATATTTACCCACCTAAGACATACAACTAGTGAGCATGACAGGAATGCTTTTCTCAAGGCAGATACGTTTGTGACGATGCTTTTGTTGAATTTTACTTCGTTTAAAAACACATTCTCCCCTCTTGAGGAACCGTTACAGGTTTTGTGTTGGGAGCCAGAAGGCCATCAGCTCTGCCATCACGGTCATCAAAGAAGGAACTCAAAACCCAGTTGCTACCAGGTGTTTTTTTTAAGCGTCATTGGGAGCTTTATTATACTTATTATCGGGTGGTGGTTTTTCATCTTCGCCTCTTGTAATGCTTTGCCCCTGGATTTCCCACCGTTGAGTCCAAGGTACGGCACCATCCACGTGAATACAAACCCCTCCTATTAGCAGTGCCCCCCCTCTGCACTGAAGGTGACCTAGCAGCAGAAGATCACATTTCATTGGGCTTTGAAGAAGAGAGTAATGGCATATTCTTTCTACAATTGGCCTCTTCCTGCTAATGTACGCCAGATCGCTTCATTAAAAAAAAAAACAACATCAAGGTATAATGATAAGAGAAGGGACCCCCCCCGTTTGAACACAAGAAATAGAGTGATATTGCTGCTAAATAAAGTATTTTTCTATTTAGAATACACTGAGGAAGCTATGATTGCTATCAGTAGAATATAAATCATCACATTTGTATCTCTAAGTGTTAAAGTCCACCTGATATCTAGTACACAGAGAACTCATTTATCAGGTATTCTCCTCTCCATTCAAACTGCACACAGATGTTTTATAAGAATTAATGGATTTTGTGGGAGTTTTCTTTTTTTATAGGCACTCCGTGTGAAGGGAGCTTCAGGTCCTTACTGGTGTTGCTGGTCGGACTTGCTTAGGGTAACACCAGTCGTCAGGACTTTCCCAGACACTTAAGAGAGCTTCTTGTGTTGTGCGTGTTCTAGGTTTTTCAGGGTTAAAAGCCGCAGCAGAATGGCATGCTTTGTGGGAGGGCGTAGTCTGGCAACTTCAGGCTCGTTGTGTTTGGTCTACATGTTTTAGACTAACTTGTGTCGGCTGCCGGCATTTAAATATCAAGGGATTGCACCTAAAACAACCCTGGATCTCTGGGTCTTGTGAAAAAGGGCAACAACACTGGGTGCACATTCTCAGATGGCCACTGGGGCCCAGAGCTGAAGGGGGCTGCTTGCTTTAGCTGGGGGATGGCCTAAAATTTGTCTTTTCCTCCAGCCTGTTTTACTTATCAGTGTGATCCTCTGCTCCGGTCGGCATTGGAGTTTGCAACCTTTTTAAAATTGAAAAGAGAAACAAAACAAAATTGGTATTCAGGATTAAACAATATGTTGAGTGTGTCTTTTTGATGGCTAACTTTAAGATGAAAGAGAAATATATATAAATATAGATATATATATATACATATAACTTTTTTGAAATTGTAACTTATGAAATGTATGTATATAATCTCAGGAGTATATAATATTACTGGAATATAAGTAAATGTGATTTAATGTAAATGAGTACATAAATATGATAGAAATTAGTATAGATTAGATGTATAATTTCTGCTCTTCGGAATGGATTATGTCATAGACTCTTCAAACTGGAGGGACCTCTTGGTAGCATCTAGGTCTAGGTCAGCACACTCCTTTGATTCTTTAGAAATTAAAGGCCAGACCCAGACAGTCCAGATTTGTTCAAGGCCATACAGTTAATAAATGGTAATGCTGGGACAAGGTACCTGTGGCCTGTAGGTGATGCCAGGCAGACGTGGGCATTGGTGTGTGCTGGCGAGTGGATGGGGCTAGAGAACTTTGAAAGTGCATTTGTATCTTTTCTGTTGTTTTGACAGGTTGAAGTTTAAAGGAAAGTGTTTTACTCTGTACAGATTCTGCAGGCACTCTTCACAAATCCTCTGTACCCCAGGCTCTGGCCTACTTCTGTAGCAGAATCCAGGCAAATATTTCCTCTGGCCCCCTGGACCTTTCTACCAGATGCTCTGAGGAATGTGGCAAGCAGTGCCTGCAAAATTGAGCTAATTGTCATTCCTGCCTTCCCTAACCTGCTCAGTCTTCTCTATGCTTGATCTTGGTCATTATTGCCATGTGATGGAAGTTGTCATGTTGTGTTCTGTGTTTTCTTCTCTGATTGCTCATATTCTTCATTTCCAGGCCCTATTCTGTCTTAGAAATGTCTACCCAAATCAGCATTTTCTTCTCATCCTCCCTGTTCCTGTATTAGGTGAACTATAACCTTTTTTTTTTTTTATTATTAATAATGATTTTTTATTATATTATGTTAGTCACCATACAGTACATCCCCGGTTTTTGATGTAAGGCTCGATGATTCATTAGTTGTGTATAACACCCAGTGCACCATGCAATATGTGCCCTCCTTACTACCCATCACCGGTCTATCCCATTCCCCCACCCCCCTCCCCTCTGTAGCCCTCAGTTTGTTTCTCATAGTCCATAGTCTCTCATGTTTCATTCCCCCTTCTGATTACCCCCCCTTTCTTTATCCCTTTCTTCCCCTACTGATCATTCTAGTTCTTATGTTCCATAGATGAGAGAAATCATATGATAGTTGTCTTTCTCTGCTTGACTTATTTCACTAAGCATTATCTCCTCCAGTGCCGTCCATGTTGTAGCAAATGATGAGAACTCATTCTTTCTGATTGCTGAGTAATATTCCATTGTATATATGGACCACAACTTCTTAATCCAGTCATCTGTTGCAGGGCATCTCGGCTCCTTCCACGATTTAGCTATTGTGGACATTGCTGCTATGAACATTGGGGTGCATATGGCCCTTCTCTTCACTACGTCTGTATCTTTGGGGTAAACACCCAGTAGTGCAATGGCTGGATCATAGGGTAGCTCAATTTTTAACTTTTTAAGGGACCTCCACACGGTTTTCCAGAGTGGCTGTACCAACTTGCATTCCCTAGGTGAACTATAACCTTTTGTTAGGATTATTGCAGTAGACTGTTATACTTCTTCATTCTAGCTTAATCACACTCCTAGTCCTTTGTCATCTCCACTGGTTTTCAACCCTGGCTGCACTCTAGTCACTTTGGGATTTTAAGACTTAGGTCTGGGCCTGATGCCCAGAAATGGATTTAATTTAGTTAGGGTAAAGGCTCTGGCATCAGCATTTTCAAAAGCTTTCCAGAGGAGTTCTCATGTGCATCTCCAGAGCTGACAACCACTGCATGGTTGTTTTTCTATAAAACACATCCCATGGGTCACTCTACTGCTTCAGTATCTCTGTTTTGTGAATTAAGTCCTGACTCCTACTTTGGCCTTCGTAGTTGGATCCTAACTATTCCTCCAGCCTCATCTCTGGCCACGGCTTCCCTATGCATTCATATGCCAGTCACCAAGAATAGTTTACACTCACTCTGGAACTCAGGATGTTTCTTGATGATTCTATGCCTTTGCACATGTGATTTGCTCCATCTAGCTCTCCCTCTTTGCTCTAGAAAAATAAAACTCCCTATCCTTCAAGATCAGTTCCATTATCAAATCTTTTCTGCTACCAAATTATCATTTATCACAATATGTTAAAATTTACCATGTACTCCACTCTCTTGCCCCTCTAGACCAGAGCTGTTCAGTAAGACTTTGTGCAATGATGAAGACTTTCTACACTTTCGAAAATGGTAGCCTGTATGGAACAAGTTAGCCACATGTGGCTCTTGAGCAGTGGAAATGTGACTAGTGCAGCTGAGGAAGTGTGTTTTTAGTTTTCACTAAATTGTGATTAGAATATCCACCTGTGACTAATGACTGCTGTTGGGGACAGCACAGATCTTGACTGTGAGCTCCTTGAGGGCAGGGGCTAAGTCTTATTCTTTGTTTCATTCCATGTGACCCACAGTAGTATTCACTCCTGTTTGCTCCATGACCAAATGCATGATGGTAGGAGTTGTAGCAAAACTCACGACCTTCTCTGACTCACATACTATTATCCACGTAATAGACAACTGAAGGTTCTCCAGTGAGTGTAACACATAAAATCACGTTTGACTGTCATGCAAGTCTCATTACCCAGTTTCACAGATGAAGAAATGGAGGATCAGAGTAGTTAAATGACTCTGCCTAGTCATGATTATGAAAAATAAATCTGAATGTGTCTTCTAGTTATTTTTAATTGCATTATAAACAGCACATTTCTTCTGATATTTTTAGTTCTGGGTCTCTGAAAATATGAACCCCAGAGAGAATGTTCTGTGGCCTTATTTGTTGTTTAGAGCCCATCTGGTCTTTTCACATTTCACAGGTTGGCTTTTATCCTTCGGTCACTTATGTGTTGCCATTTCTTGAATCTGGGGCCGTTGTTGGCTGCTACCATGTTTCTTGTTTTTATGCCATTACCAAATCTGCCAAAGATTGGACGGTCATGAGTTTGACCAATGACAGTCCTTTCTTGTGTGTGGTTTTGAAGACTGCAAAGTTAGAGTTTCTGGAGTTGGGATGCATGATCATATTATTAAAGCTGAAGTTTAGCAGACCACAGGTCTAGGAAAGGGAATGGCATTAAGGTTCATCTAAGACCTTAATGTAAAATTGTCTTATAACCTGAAAGCTTTTTTTGTGCGGAGTCTAAATTAAAGCGCTGTTAGTGGGGGGAGGGTAATTGCATTTTTGGTGGGTAGTGAATCTCAATTCTTACTTCTAAGAAGTCTATTTGATTAAATCCTTATAGCTTCCTTGCTCATTCTATTTCCTTTTCACTGTATTATCAACAATAAGGTGATTTTACTTTGAGGGAACGTAAGATTTTTTTTTTTGTTGTTCAAATTATATCCCACCCATTCCCATAAATATCAGCTATGATAACCTTTCTTATATCTTTACAGTTGTGAACAAATACTGTACAGATGCAATGTGCTTGACCTAACCTTGCTGAATGGTTTTACTGGGGGCAGGAATGAAGACTGAGGAGAGTTGATTTCATGAAGGAACCAAAGAGCCGTTGTCATTAATTTTATTTACTAGAATTCGACAACTTTATCCATTCAGGAAGATATATTAGTTGTACATCTGAATCTAATATAATATGGTATATCATTTACATCTCATCCAAAAATAAATAAATAAATGAGGAAAGGAGGAGGAAGAAAAGAGATCTATTAAGTGGCTTTAATAGAATGGGCGTACAGGTCACCAGGAGAAACCAGTGGTTAGACAGAGCCGTGTAATAAAATGGAATCATTGCTGTATTCGGGCAAGCATTATGTGCACATGGAACAAATTACAAGGGCATACATCTCGAGAGAGATTCGTTTCTTCTTAGAGAAAGTGGCGTTTATGCCTGAGTTATGTGGGACAGGTGAGAATTGCCTAGGACAGAAGGGGCAGAGGGAGGTGGTAGGCTTGGAGATGAGAGAGTACAGGACGTGCACTAGTGTCTGTTGGTGGTTGAACGGAAGCCGGGACGCAGCAGGAGGTGTGGCCGGAAGGGCAGACAGCAGCCCACATGAAGAAGGACCCTCAGAGTACCTTCGGACATTTTAGCTTGGCTTTCTGGGCCTTAGGAAGCTAAGGACTTTGTGAGTGGGGGTGGGATATGCACCTGGGGAGTAGGCGACATGACGCATCCATGTCAACTTGGGGATGCCTCCCAGTAGCAAAAATACGAAGAGGTGTTGAGAAAAGCTGTCCAGGAATTGAAAAAACTTTGCCACTTGCATTTTTCAAGATGACTTAGTCTTCCCTATAGGTGGGTTTGAGGAGAGCAAGTGCAAAGGCGGGAAGGAGCTTTGAGATGGCAATTAGCAGGGGTCCATGGGAGGCTCTCTTGTGCAGGCTCGTGGGTCTCTGTTGGGATGAAGAAAAGAGAATGGGAGGGATGTGGCTGTTAGACGTGGTGATGGAGGCCTCAGAGCTGCCTCCAGAGTCTTTGGCCTCATTTACTGGATGGAGGGTGGCGATATTTACTGAGGGAAGGACCATGGCAGAAGTAGACGGAGGAAAGGAGGATGCTGCAGAAGTTGGTGGATAATGGAGAGCCAGAGTCACATGGGAGACTCTTCATGTGGGAAGTATTGGAGAAGAGGAGACGGTCAGCCCTGCCAAATGGAGCCAACAGACTAAATCAGAAGAGACTCAACACTGAATGACCTTAGTGACAGGTTTCCGTGCGTCAGCGAGGACGAAAAGAGACGTGGGAGGTGAATAAATGGAGACCAAGAGGGTGGATGGCTCTTTCCAGAAGTTTGTGGAAAGGAAGAGAGAGAAGGAGACCTGGGACTAAGAGAAGAAGTTGCTTATTGTGTTTCATAACAGAGATTTCAAGGCCTCACTAGAACCTTACTCAGAAATTTTAAATTGCACAACTTTAGATAACTCTCTCACTAGCAGTTAGTTAGCAGTGAGTTAGCTTTTTGGAGGTAAGCAGAGCGGGCCCGTGGAAACACAGCAGGCTGGATAGTACGTGACAGAAATTAAGGAGAAGACCCCCATGCCCAAATTACAAGTTTGTCATGGTGGTCGGGAGACTTTGGGTGTCAGGAGTTAGCCCCACGCAGCTGGAAAATCTCTGGGGCCGTCGTGGGTACAAAGCATGTGATGATTATTGGAAGTGTATGTGTTTGACAAAGGTTTCCATCAAAACGTGAGGGCGGAACAAGTTGTGCCAAAGCGGTCAAATGGTTTTCTAGAAAATTCACTTAATGGCAATATCACGGCCCCCGATCCAACCGTAAGAAATACAGTCACGTTGAAAGGTTTCTGCCGCCTTTGTGGATACCATGTAATTCTATCCTTTTTATGAATGTCCTCCTCACCCCTAAATTTGTGTGTGCGTTCCTAATGGAACACATCTCTACATTCAGTAACCATGTTAATTTATGGTGGATTTTGGAATTGTAAGAAGTGAAAAATGGGGAGGTAATACGACTTCTCTTTGTTTTCCTCTAAAGAGGTTTTTACTACTGGGTTCTTGACATCTTCCACCTTAGTTTATCTTTAATTTATCTTTAACTGGAACCATTTTGCCCATTAGCTCTATTCTAATGACCTCTCGAAATGGTCAGATTTACAGGCAACACATGACAGAGAAAATGCAGAAAATCAGCCAGCCTCTCCTGACATTCAACAGCAGCCTACGTCTAAATAGTGGAAAAGTTTATTTGCTTTTTCTGAGGATGTGCTAAGTGATTTTGCAGTTAGAGTGGTATGGCCTTCTAGCACTTAGGCCTGCATTTATTAAATAAATTTGTTCTCTAACTCATGTGTTAAGTGTGTATTATGAAACCTCAAAGCCAATTTCGGTGATTGCAATGTGCAAATATTTTTTAAATTATGTAATTAAATAGGACTTGGCCTGCAAGGTCCACCGAAGTAATTTATTAATTGAAGAGTCTGATTTAATTGTATGTTATTTTCGTTTATTCAGGGAAGTGTCTGCATCTGTTGCCGAGATAGGAGGAGCCTCTTCTGCTCCTGTCACTGGGGGTGCAGAGGTCTCTCCAAGAAATCTTTAGCACCCAATTAAATATTAACCAAGAGGAGGGGATTTGTTCTTTCTCTCCTCAAAACTCTGTTCTGATCATCTGAGTCTGGTGATTTTAAAGGGAAAAGGAAAAAAAAAATCTTGCTGGGGAGAACTATTTGTAACTCACCGTGTTTATCACTGTATTATTTAAAAACAAGTCACTCTTCTCTCCGTAAGCGTGGCCATGTGTAGGTTACGTTAGGTATGTGCATACAAAGAGAAGCCCCTTTAATTCGGTGTTAGCTGCGTCTAGCTATGGCTAAAGCCATGCGTATCTGTTTCCTTAAAATGTCATTTTAAAGGTATTGTGGTTTCAGAGCAGCAGCTGTGACTGAAAAGTATGTAAACTAAGCTGTTCTTGCTCATATCATTTTTATATTCTTATGTCAGACCAGAAGGCTGCTTTAAATTTATTTTTCATTGTGTATTAGTTCTAGAGCCTGTTTTTTTTTTTTCTTTCCTTGGGAACATATGTTCTTTGGGACGTGTGATACTCATGCGCTTAAGAAAATAACAATGGGGCGGGGAGGAAGGTACCAAAACAGTTTCTTATTTGGGTATTGTATCTGGGGAGAAGATGAATTAAAAAAATTAACTCTCGCGAAGTAGAATTTTGGGGCCTAGCATCTGTGTTTTAGGAAATGAAAGAATTCAGCCATACTGTACCAAAGTCACGTGAAAGGCAGTAACTTTTAGAAGCCCAAATTGCTTTCCCAAAAGGAAAATATTTTTTGTTGCTATTAAATATAGTTTATATTGCTACTTCAGAACTTTTTTTTTTCCAGTGGGGCCATTTACTTAAATTCTTAGTTAATATTTCTATATAGAAACGTCTTTGTCTCCAGAGCTCGCCTTTGCGAATTCCCATTTAATATGCGGTAGTGGATAAGTATTTATTCATACCATGTGGTACCCCACACCTGATCAAGTGACTGCATGGCGTCATGTCAGCCAGCAAAATGTTTGAGTGACTTTTGAGTAATGGTGGCATGGAAGGTACAGAGGGTTGAAGGAAACAATAATGGGAAATTTTTTTCCTTTCCTATATATTTCAGCATGCATACTGCCTCAACTCTGCTGTGGAAATTTGGAATGTTGGATAGAGAAATATTCCTTTTCCTAAAGAGTTGTAAAAGCAGAGTAGAAAGTATGAGCTATTAGAAATTTCCATGGTAAATATAATTTGATTACATGTGTTGGTAATTTCCCTCAAGCTCAGGATTTCACCCGGAGTGTTGTTTCACAGTGATATATTTCTTTCCAGCTTTTGAAAACCAATTTAGCCCAAGAATTTGCCTAAGATCCCACTGATTTGCCTCATGACTCCAGGCCTACATCCAGGTGCCCCAAGTGAGGGAAGTCACGTGGTAGAAAAGGTGCGTCTCTCCTGGGTCCGCTGTTCAGCTTGTCCCAGCCCTTCCGTCTGGTGTTGGACCCCAGGTTTGGCTTCCTCCAGGCATAGGCTGGCCCTGGTAGTCCTTGCATCATAGCCTTGGAAAAGGTCTCAGAACATCTGGCGGAATGGTCCAAGTAGTCATCAGATAGAGCGGGGGTACTGGCCTTTTGGGAGGGACAGTAGGCGTAGCATTGGAACAGGGCACTATGGAATCCCTGCTGTCCCTGGAAGAGCCTGGGAAGCGTGGTCATGGCCAAGGGCTTGGGGGTAAAGGCTCTTTTCCAGCCCATACACCGGTATTTCGGTATTTTGACAGCACGTGGAGGCGACGACGGTATCGCGGGTGAGCACCATCCCTGAGTGCTGCTCCTTTCCCAGCAAGGAGACTGAGGTCTGGAGAAGCCGAGGGGCTTTCCAAATTCCTGGTGTGCTGCTAGTGGATCCAGGGGTAGAAGCACACTCTCTTGCCTTCTAGTGACCTGTCCTTTCCACTTCACTTCGCTCCGTCTTAACTGGGGTGTAGAAATAATCTTCTTTTTCACTTATTTCAAACCGGAGTTGATGGAAAGAAATTTTCTTAGGGATAAAAGCAAGGAAAAAACAAGATGTTGGAGGCCTGAAGTGGATGACTTCATAGAAGAAATCTAGCTTGTTTGGATACGGGCTTCAGATACAATGCGCTGGCACAATTTATGGGACATTGGTGACTCCTTCCACTCTCTTCCGTGTCTCTTTGCTGGTCCCAGGACCCTGCTCCAAAATGTCCTTTTGACATACATGATGGATGTTTCCAGAGGCCACATTCTTTTGCCGCTGCTTTTCCATGTTTGTGGGGAGTCGGAGGCTCCCATTCTTGCTCCGTCTATACCACCTGTGTGGCCTCAGTCACACACTGAGTCTGCTCCCCAGGAGGATGGCGCTTGACCAGACCCCCTCATTAGGTGCCTTTCAGCTCTGAAATGTGTTCATTCTTCTCTCTCACCTGAGATTTTTCCTCATTGAAGCCTCCATCTTTCCACTTCGAAGTCTGGGTCACACAGTGCAAGAGAAAACTGATTTTTGGTCACAAAGACATACAGATGTCTCACTGAATGTCCATTTCGGGGTGACCCTCTTGTCTTTTGTCATTGGTAAAACTTGGTTAAGGCATTTCTGATAAAATAAATCTACTTCCTGTTCTGCTTGGAATGGTGAGGTTCTCTCCTCCACCCCCTCATTGTCACTGATAAATCTGTGTAGTATGACCGGGTGGTGTTTCTGTAGCCTTTCCCCCACCCCACTGAAGAAGCTCATGAAAGATTGTATGGTGTGGAAAGTGCCTTACCAATTAAATAAAAGCCTGGTTCATATAAAGAGACTTGTTTCTATATGGAAAATATGAGCCTTTTTTTTTTTTTTTTTACATGGACCAGGTGTGGATTAGTTCACTGAACCTTTCACCCAGCCATATTCCCGCTTGTAATTCTTCTGAGGCATAGTTCAGCCAAGTCAAAGAAACATGTTATTAAAGGTGAGCTGAAAGGCATTTAAAAAATAAACAAACTGTTTAAGATCCTAAATCAGTAACAGAATCTATAGGCACAGGCTTGAAAAGTACAAGAAAATGTGTTTCAATACCTTTCGCTTCCAGGCCGGATTCTCCTCCTGCCTTCTTTGAACATGCCCCCCCCCCCCCAATTCTTTTTGGTCATTGGTGGGACAAGCAGGTGACTCTGAGCTTGGATTGTTGCTCTTTAATGACTTACCCTCTATTGAGATAGGTGACACTCCACTCTTACCTCTCTGATTCTCCACCCAGAATGGAAGGGCAACATCAGTACTTCGGTTTTATTTTAGCACTGTGTTTTTAAGAAGTTTAAAATCTGATACACATTCTCTCCTTTTTTCTACCTTTGAGCATGGCAGATCACCAGATCCTATTAACAGCTTGTAGAGATGGCAGAAATGAGGCGTAGGAAGTTTGAGATTTACGTGCGTTGTCTTATCCCCGCTTGTGATAACAGTGGCTATCATTTCTATGGCGCTCGCTGTGTGCCAGTCACTTGTGTAAGCACTTTTCCCATTAATGCATTTCTTCCTCAAAAGCGCATTATGCACTATAATTAAGCCTGTTTTATGGATGAGGACACTGAGGGACAGAGAACTTCAGTAACTTGCCTGAAATCACGAGGCCACTAAACAGCAGAGCTGAGTTTTGAACTCAGGTGCTCGCGTCTGTGCTCGTAAGGACGGAACTATCCCAGATTGAACTAGACTGTGCGGTACGATTTCACATAGTACTTAGTATTAATTGAGGCAGCTCAAGGAAGCATTAAGAAATAAAGATATTCATGGTCAGCCCTGGTGCTCTCCCCCCAACCCCTGACGTTTTTCCCTCATTCAAAAAAAATTTTTTTTTTCTGTTTTCTTTTGGTGGTTTTTACATTCTGGCCTGTTCCCAGGGAAGGACTAGGCATCAAGTGTTTGCATCCTGTTGTCCCGCTTCTCCCTTGATTATCTTAAACTTTCATTGTGATGGTGGAGTTCTGGAAAGCCGTTCTCCCATTTTTAAAGTAATTGGAGAAAATAGGAACAAAGGAGGAGAGGAATTTTCAGGGGTGGGTCTTCCTGGCCCACCCTTTATGAGGCACTCAGCTCCTTCCGAGGGGAGCTGGAAACCCCAGTTCTCCGTAGTGGACACAATGCGCCTCTCAGAACCTTAAACACTTAGCTGATCGGAATTACCCCCACCCCCACCCCTGCTGCTTTACACGACAGAAAAGGGAGCGAGTTCAGGCAACAGCTTCATCTAGTGCACTTCTGAGTAGCTTTGCTTCGTTGAAGACCATATGCTGAACTTGTCAAAGTCATCTGCCCGTTTCAGCCATTCTTGTTTTAGGAACGTTAACTTGCTGTATTGGGGAAGCAGCATCTTATGTGAACAGCCATGCCAGGCTTCTGCCAAATGTCCCTGGTCCTCTGTCAAGTTCTGGGGGCATTCAGTGGAGCTTTATTGTCCTCAGGATCAAAGACCCCCTAGCATCAGGATTATTCACATAGCATCCTAAAAGTACGAGAAACCTTTCTTGCTAAGGAGCCAGGAGGGCAGGTCCCACCTGGTTTGAGATTACGTTGGCGCTGGCGAGTGTGTTTCTAGTGGGACCTGGAGAGGCGGTGAGGTGTGGAAAAGCCCAGAGATGGGTCAGAGTTGAGTGGAAAAAAGGGAACTAGGATCTGCCAATGTCAGAGAATTCAGGAAGAGAGGCATGGGAAAGGAAATGGGATGAAAAGGTGCCAGGAAAAGTTGCCTCATTATCTGGCATTTTTCTGGTGGCCAAAAGTGAAGTTTCTACTTTCGAGTCACTTGCAAGCATTGTGGGCACAGAGCTGCCAAGTTTTGCAGTTTAAGGCCCAATAAAGCGGGGATATGGGCATTACTGGGAGACTGTTATTTTCAGGGAAGGATTTTTGGGAGGTTTTCCCACCTGACTGTGTGAGTGGGTTCGTTCTTGTGTGTCTTTCTCCATGGGTCAACACGCCCACAATGGAGCCCACGACGTTTAACTACGGAGCCACTGGGGGGGCGGGGTCTTTTCTGTATATACCCAGGTGTAAGCCGTGGTGCCTATAACAACAGGAATAGAGGAGCTAGAATGAGATACAGGGATGTTTTTATTCGACTTCTATGCTGATTAGTGTGATTCATTCCATATGCATTTATTGAACCACGATAGGCAGCTACTGTTCGGTACTGGCATACAGCGTGCCAGACAGGTGAAGTGCTTGCCTTCATGGAGTTTATATTCTGATCATTTACCCCACACCGAAGTGCACACAGTCCAGATTAACATGACTGGTTTTATCTGCTGCCTAAACGTTCCCAGAAAAACCAAATGAAATCTGTTTAGCTGCAGATTGGAGCCGCCAAGAGCCAGATGTGGCCATGGGAAGACTCTCCGAGAGCTTGTCATCTGGCTCCAGCTGCACTAACCTAGGTCTGGTAGGCAGCCACGAGTTGTGTCTGCCGACTGGTGGCCACACACTAGCGCAGGCTTAAACAATTAGCGGAATCCCTTGCCCGGTGGCGAGATCCGCTGTGTGTGTCCTGAGATTACCACTGCTGCCCAGACCAGGAGCCTCTGTGGTCTGGGGCAGAAACACCCAGAAGGGAATCGAAAATCAGCTCCTTGAGAAACTAGGCACGGCTTTCTTATCCTGGAGCATAGAGAGGGATGCAGGGGAGGTACAAAACCCATGTCAGCAAGAAAACAGAAGTAAACCAGACGTGGCCCCCCACCAAGAGGGCTTGCCTGATACGGACCACCTGCCCCTAACATGCCCATGCAGAAAAGCCAAGAGTTGGCCTACAAAAACCTCTCACTCCCAGTTACTATTTTTTGATTGTTGCCCTTTGTGAGACCGATGTATGATGACCTGTGTTGATTTTTCCCAGAGATTTCCATTAAAAGTCTTAATTCCCACCTTTGAAAGCAGCAGAATACCTACAGATGTGCCATAACTTTTCAAATATCTGCCTTCCCAATAAGTACAGAAATAAATAAAATGCTTCAGGCTACCTACATGTGATAGATTTCTATCTGTCTGTCTATCTATCTATCTACCTACCTACCTACCTACCTACCTACCAACGTTTCTGGTTTAATGTACTAGGCCAGTTCTGCCCTTCGCTGGGAAAATAATGATTTCGGTTATCCACTGTCCAGCAAGCTCCTGACAACACAGTAGTTGCTCAGTTAATGTTTGTAGAATGAGCCAAATGAGGAAGATCTATAGTCAGCATGCTGACTTTCAAGGCTGGTGCTAAAAAAAATGAGTGAAGTTCTTTCAAATAATAAGGAGGGGAAACAACCCACAATTTAGAGCAAAAAGAACCAAAAAAGTAAATGTTTAATTGGAATAATTGCAGAATTCATCTTTCAGATGTCCACATGTAGTGTCTGATTAGAACAGAAAACACAAGAGGGTAGAGATCGACGTTTTCAAGGGGATTCTCTTGAGGCTAAGCGTATCTGTACCTGTGGGGACATGTTTATCGCAGTGAGGTTCAACAACCCAGTTGAAGTGGGGGAGAATTTTAAGATACTAGTTTATGTGTAAAAATCAACTTTTGCCTCCTCAGTGCATTGTGTAAATTTGCTGTGCAGGAAGCATAAGTGAAGCCATTTGGTTTTGTGGCATTGGTGTGGGCTGGCTCAGGGGGTGGGGGATAAAGTTGAGGCATTGATACAGTATGAGGAGAGCCAGATGGTTGTATTACACATCTTTTGTGTTCTTGTTTGCTTCTTAAAGCAGTTGCAGAATTTTGCCCTTGGCGATATTTTCTTCGTGCTTGTATGTTCTGCTATGAATTTACTTTTTTGTCAGAGCACTTTGAAAGAAAAGCCTTGCTCTTAAAAAAAATTTTTTTTTAACTTACGTTATAAACTTGTGAAGTCAACAGTGTGTTCATAAAAATATTTTTTAAATGGTAAGTATGTTAGTAAACAGTGGGAGGAGCAGCTTTTCTTTTTTCTTTAGCTCACTGATTTCAATGACATGTCAATTCAGAGAACAATTTTTGCAGAATTATAAATGTAGAATTAACGATGAATGGATGGATGGAGGCAGAATAGATACGTTGTTTTTCCAATAGTGATGAGTCTTATCTGATTAGAAATTTTAACTTTTTCTATTACTTACGGCAGCTTCTCAGGCTGCGGTTTACCTATTGTGTTTTCTAGCAAGTCTGACTTTAAGTGAAGTGAAAATGCTTTGGGATAGGTCTGTGGCTTTAGCCTGGGTGTTGGGTTGGCATTCAGTACAACTGTTTATCATACCACCATTGAAATTTATATTTATTTCCTACTAAAAGCAAATTATATTTTGCGATCACCAGTGGCAAGGGATAGTTAAGATGTTCTAACTGCATGTAAGAGAGGATATTTTATCACTGAATGCTTTTAATAAGGAATTGCTTTGGAGCTTTTTTTTTCCCCCCGTTGTGATAGACTGGTTCAGAATAATTTAATGCCCTTTTCGCAGTCCCAGTTTATCTCTTTTTTTCTTCGCTCAAACGAGAGAAGAGCACAAGCGTAAGCTCTTTGGACGCCGGTTTATTCTCTGTTGTGCACAGATTTCCAGACCTGAAGTCCCTGATGAGAAAACAGGAAACGTACAGTCCTAACCTTATTGAAATCTCTGCCCGCTTTAGTCACAAGTCTGAAGCAACTCCTTCCAATAATGAAGCCATTGTATGCATCATATCTGATCAGTTCTCGAAATGTTTTAGTAAGTCTATCTTACAACATTATAAGAAGATAATCAGCAGCCTTAGAAGGTCCCCATCTGGACTGTAGAGTTCTTTTACTGAAAGATGTTTTGCCTTTTTGAGATAGCTCTCGCGTTTCATCATCTGTTCCGCTGAGATGAAGTGCATATGAAAAGTCAGTGACTCTGAATCCATCTGTTGTTATTATTTTCCACTGATAATTGGCTTGAACAATGAAATGTCTGTGTCTGCAGCCTTTGAAACTGTACACCCTGTTTATTTTCTGGAGGTCTCGCTGCAACTCCCCCCGCCCCCACTTTTTCCTCCTTCGTTCTCTCTCAAGCTTCCAGCCAGTGGCGCTGGCGTGAGGATGACATCTTTGACTCTGTGTATCAGTATGTGTCACTCAGCATCTAAAGCTTGCATACGGATTTTTGTCACAATCCCTGTGTCTGTGCTGTTTGCGGCAGGATCCAGCCCTCTTGCCACCAGAAGCTTAGCTGGGCCACAATGCATGGATCCCTTACCTGGCTTCATCGTCTTTATTTCACTTTCCTCATTAAAATATTAATTTCGAGTACAGTATCTAATACCTATGGAATTAGATACCACCTCTAATTGTATAATATATTCGGTTGCAGTCAGGTTTGCACGATACAGAGCATTAATATTGGATTCCACTAACAGCACTTCCATTAGCTTGCTCAACCAGTATGAGATATAGATGAGCTAGGAAGCATAACTACCCGCCCGAACTGCCAAAACAGTCATTAGAAGCTCCATTGGGATGGACAGAGGCTTTTTCACAGTGATATACTGATTAAATTTTGTTCTATGGTTTATTTGCATCAAGGTTAGATCACTATCGCTTGTGGAAGGAGGTTATCTAACACCTTATTTGGAAGGTCATTTCAAGACAAAATAGTGAATAGAATAGGCATCTTTAGTGTCTTTGGGAACCCCTCTTAGGGAGAACCTGTATTTTATTCTTTGGGAGGGGGGTTTGGGAATCTTCAATTTTTTTTTTCTCTTTTCTCCAAGTTACGCTGTAATATATGTTTGAGATGGGGTTTTTCTGCTTGTTAGTAATTTTTTTAAAACTTCTCAGTTATATTCATTTGCTTTTGCAGTAGAATGATCTAGCCAGAGAGCAGTGTTGTGTTAATAAAACAGAACTTGCTTTTGAAATAGAAAGCTGCCTTATTTCCCTTGGCCAGCATAATTGCACTACATTCTCTGAGGCTGTGAAGGATCTGTGACCTCCCCTTTTTGGTCCAAGTAATAATGTAGACACATCCTATGGAACAGCAGGGCTGGACTTGCCCCCATTGTACTAGGTGGCATTAGAAGGAAGTAGATGAACATAATCATATTTGTGTTTCAATCGAAATCATTTAATACTGCAAAAGTTATTAAAAAATAATTAAGTTACTAAGACCAACATGTAGCTGGAGCATATAGTAAGAGGTTAGAGGTGAGCGCGTTGACCCCCTGGGCTGAGGAAAGTGGTAGTGAATTCCTTGTGCCTGCATGTTTTTCCTTTTGCTTAAATTCCTCGGTTCTAAGGACAAATTATGTTGAGGTATGGCATATTTTCTGCCGAAATGGAGAAATTTGTTGACTGTAATTATGTTATTTAATTGAAATTATAAGTGGTTGAGGCGACTCAGTTAAAAGCATCCTTTCTAATATATGGGTAATGTTTTTAAATGAGTGGCCATGGATTGATGACATTTGAAAGGCAGGCATTTGGGATGTATTTTTGGAAGACTCAAATTATGTTCCTTAAATCATTAGTGAACTAAAGAGTGTAAAGTGGCATGGGTTTTTTTGTTTGTTTGTTTATCTTCCTAAATTAAGTATGTGTCAGTGTTACACGCGTGACTATATAAACACATGTATATGCGTGCACATGTATGTGTATGGATGCGTGTGTATACTTTGTGTAAATTTTTGTACATATATAAGATAGACCTTTCATAGGTGCCGGTCACAAGGACTGGTTTATAATGTGGCAAAGCACAAAAAAGGTATATTGTGGCTGAAAAATGTGATTGTTTATAACTCGCGTTGTATAACTGTTAGAGATTTGAAAGCAAGCTAAGGTAAAACTCCAGTGATGTGTCTTATGCCAACTTTTGTTTGGAGTAGCTGGAGATAAAACAATAGCACTATATTCTCTCCCCCATTATTCCCCCCCCCCCCACTCCAGGAGTGAGTTCTTAATTACTAATGAATGCAATTCATTTTAATTGTTATTATAGCAACATAACATTTAACTGTCTCCTGTTTAGTCCTCGTGCCCTGAACAGGCGGTGTCTCCTGTCAGAGAGAGGACAGGTAGAAGGCACAGCAGGCGTCTGATTGAGCCAGTTATTCATTTGCTGAGTGTTTGTGTTTATGCAAAGGGGCCTCTTCCTGCATATTTAATCTAGAGTAAGGCAGTGGCTTTTGTTGTGTTTAGCCCACATACCTTCAGTCCTTCCTCACACTGCCGCCAGCTTGGGAGCCCTGAGAGCCCCGCAGGCTTCCCAGCGCCTCTAGTTTCTCCCTTACAAACTCTCAACTTTCTTCCGTTGTGTGAAAATTGCCTCTCCAGCCCCAAAGCTTTCCTTCCTCACCATGAGCGGGTAAGTGTGTGCGAAGCCAAGGCTGATACTTTGTTTCATTTTACAAATGTTGAGAGGCTACTTTCCTGCTCTTCTGGGCGCCTTCTGCCAGCGTCCTGGGTCCTAGTTCCTGGGCCGTTGTCAGTTGCCGGCTGCCTTGAAATAGACGAGTACAGGTGCCTCTTAGGAACCGGGTCTGAATTTTGGACTGGCAGAGAGAGCCTCTTGGAACCGGGGCCGGGGGGGGGGCGGGTGTGGAGAGGGGAGAGAAAGAGAGAGAGAGAGAGTAACAGCTTTATTATTCTTTGTCCTAACAAATCCTGTTTTGTAACTATCCTGGAGATAATGCTGCCATTGTTTGCTAAAAGCCTTCAAACAGTGTGTAAGACCGAACTGTAAGAAAGCAGTGAAACTCTGCTGCTGTATTGTCTATACCCGGGCCAGGGTCCTCCCCGAAGGTCTGTGCCGGAATAGGAAGGGTTTTCTTTAGTGGAAATCGAATCGTCTCTTCATTGATATTAATAGCACACTAGAGAGGTTGGCCATGATGCTCAGAGAGGCGGTCGGGAGGGAAGGAAATCTGATCTTGTGGGGGGGGGGGGATGACAGCCTCTTGGCCCCATGGTGGAGGAGACATCCATCCAGGCTCAGCCTGCATAATGGCATCCTGGCTTAACTGTTTGCTCTAGGAATTTTAATCTTGAGCTGTTTGTTTTACTATCTGGGGTCTTGCTATTTTTTGTTCCCGTACTGTCTTTAGAAAGCACCATATTCAGGGTCTAATCCAGTCTTTTAAAAAAGTGGATTAAAAAAAAAAGACTCAGAGAAATTGATGTACTGTGACTTAGATCATTCTGGGCTATGATGGTAGAATTCGGCTTTCTTTTAGACTGTTATAATTTCAAAAATGAATTACCACAACGAAGAAGGACGAGCCACCCAAGGAAGATATGTCCTATGTAAAGATATTTCAGGGACTAGGAATTGTGTCCAGGGTCTAAAAGAAGGAGTTTGCATTACCAGTTAACTGTTGCCTCTGCTTGAGTAACTCTTTTCAACAGAAGAGTGTGCTGTTCCCCCGCAGGTTGGAAACTGAGAATTTAAATAAAATTTCATCAACCTTATTAAAATATGTAGGGAGTTGGGTCTTCTTGGGTACAAATCAGTCTAGAGACTTTGAAGCATTTATTAACAGTGAGGCTGCTGTAGGTTTTTAATAATAAAATTACAAATACCCTATCTAATTGTAAGTATATGACTTTTATGCTCGGTTTTTAAGGGGAAAAATACTTTTTTTTTATGAGGAAAAGTAACTCCGTCAGAGCACCTTCTGTGATTAGCGCTATTGTATTCTTAAATTTTGATTGATAGAGATAATAGTTTTCACTTAAAAATACAGACAGGTACTTTAACTTTCCATGACAATAGCTATTTGCATTTCTTTTATCTTTTTGTTTAACATTTGTGGGGGTTGGGATGGATTTGATTATTAACTCTTATTGCACACTAAAGGTAAATCTAAAACAAAGGCTTTGTTAGAGCTTCAAAGAGAAAACAGCAAATATTGTTTTTAGGTTTCAACATTTTAAAGGCTGTTAAAGGATACCTATAAAATATTTTCACATGACCATGACCAGGGTTTTACTTTTCTGTAAGGTAAGCGAGAGGAGTTTCTCCAAAAGAGATGGACCAGTGTGGAGCTGCTGGGGGGGCGGGGGTGGGGGCTGCCAGCCTGGCGCAGTTTCCCCAGGGCAGGCCTCGCCTGGGGTTGCCTGCACCATGTGGCTTACCTTCTAGTATTTTCGGTTTTTCTTAGGAGAATGGACCCCAAAGTTAGGTTCCACGCTTTGGTGAGAGTCCCAGAGGATGAGGAGAAAGGAAGTTAAAATGTTCCTCGCAGCCACAGGAGGGGACATTAGGGAATGATGGTGGATTTCTTTGGTAGACAGAAGTAACAGAAATGTAGTGATTGTAAAGCAGCGAGCCTGGCTGGTGTCCCAAAGGCCTGAACTGTACAGCTGTTCCTTTTCCTTTCCGTTTCCCTTCGTTCTTTTCCTTTTCCCCCCTCTTTAGCGCTGCCAGTTTGTTTCCCTCTTATTTCTTTTCTCTCTTCCTTCCTGCCCTCTTTGCTTTTTCGTTCTGTAAGCCTGGCTCAATATTGAAGTTATTAGAGCAGAGAAAAAACTCTCTGCGGTTGATTTCTGAGTGGATTTTCTTGTGTCGAGTGCAGAAAATGAAGTGACCCTTGTACTATCATTTTTCAGCTAGGCAAATTTGTGTTGATATGCTCCTGTTTTCCTAAGAAATCTTTGAAAAACAAGACGTGAAAATCCACATGAGTTAGGAGTCTCTAGTTAAAGAGACAGCCGTCTCTTGGAAATTGGCCCATTTAGACCTTCTGTTTTCTTAGATGAAGTACATGTCCTTCGATTGCAATATTTGGGGTATGAGAACCTTGAACTCTGTTCCTGGGCTTTCAGAGAAGGTATTCTCTAGCTAGAGACAAATGACTAAATCGCCACCTTCCTTGCAGGCCAGGAGCTGGTCGTGAGTGACGTCCTTGCATTCCCAGTGACACTGGTGCATGGTAGCCTCCCGGCCTCGTTTGGTGTACTGAAGGTTAAGGTGAAAGACGTTGGTCGTCTTTCCCAGTCCCTTTTGTATGATCCTATAAAATGAAACATCATGCAGGAATCCTGATGCAAATCGTTTCCTTCAGCTGCCATGGAAGAAAGGGGGGACATACTCTTAGTGGGAAAAGTAGTGTGTATTGTTCATTTTCAGTCTTGTGAAATGAAGTCAAACCCCCATGTTTACCTGCAACTTGGTTCTTTTTTTTTTTTTTTAAGATTTAATTTATTTATTTGACAGAGAGAGAGACAGCCAGTGAGAGAGGGAACACAAGCAGGGGGAGTGGGAGAGGAAGAAGCAGGCTCCCAGCAGAGAAGGGAGCCCAATACGGGGCTCGATCCCAGGACCCTGGGATCAGACTCTGAGCCAAAGGCAGACACTTAACGACTGAGCCACCCAGGCGCCCCTACCTGCAACTTGGTTCTGACTACACCATCCCCATTGGCATTATGGATTATTTATCGCATAGATGAAATTGGGGGCAAAATACACCCCTACGAAGTGTGACATTGAAGCACTGTGGTGACCTAGAGGTCGGCAGACAGTGGGAAATTCTTAAGGCTGGGGGTTAGGAAGGGGTAGAGGAAGAGGGGAGTACCTTAAGTTTTCTAATGAATGGGTTGCCTGCTGAAGATTGGTGTCTTACTCAAGGTCTTAAAGTCAATGCATCGATTCAGGTGGACAACACTCTCGCAAACAGTAGTGAGGGGCCACATCAGGAACAATTCTGGTGTCCACGGGATCTGAACTGTACAGAGAATGACACAAAGGAAAATAAGTCATTTCTCTTTACCGTATTCCTGGCTCACTTTTAAAACCTAAAACCAATAGGAAACTTCAGAAAGAGGAAAAAAAAAGACAATGCAATTCAGATGGTAACAGCATTTTAGAAGAAGACGAGTGGGCTGGAGGGGAATATTTTTCTTTCTATATTAAAAAAAAAACTTAAAAGCTTTACATAACCATTTAATTTTAGTTTTGATGCTTGTGCGGTGAGTAAGCATTCAGGTAATTAGTTGATATATTTGATAAGTAAAAGTGATTGTTTAAAAAAATAGCGAGCCGCTTTGGAAACGGAAGTTTTACATTTTGGAAAAAAAAAATGAAATGCAGCTTGTTTTGCTAGTTGTTGATTTCTGATTCTTCCAGGCTCGTCATGATGCAGACTCAGGCCCCAGTACTACTCCCTAATTTTCTTGTCTGTTATATTGACACATTTCATTTAATTTAGCATGATGGCAAACAGCTGTTGAACTATTAATCTTTTCTCTGCAAAGCTAGAAAAATATCTTTTAGATTACTTGGCTAATGTATACTAAAAACTAAAATCAACAGAAAGAAATTAATGAGTGGTCAAATGTGCATATGCATTAAAATTTATGGAACTTCACAATGGAGGAACATATGATTTGTATCCCACGGCCAGTTTTGGGTTTTTGTGGGGTTTTTTGTATTTTTGTATAAGTAAAAATTAAATGTAGCCAATTTTGTATTGCTTTAGTAATTATAAGTTGGAGGGTCAGTTATATAATTTTGTTTCCCTAGGGGAAAATTATCCTTGTAAAATCTCTGAGGGTAAATCGGCTTATATTTTTGTTCTGTTCACTTAAACTATACGATGTAGACAGGTGCATAGAGAAATAG
This sequence comes from Ursus arctos, assembly GCF_023065955.2. Taxonomy (NCBI): domain Eukaryota; kingdom Metazoa; phylum Chordata; class Mammalia; order Carnivora; family Ursidae; genus Ursus; species Ursus arctos. The sequence continues at coordinate 51,600,843 of NW_026622808.1, read as the reverse complement.
GCCCCGTTCTTCCCTGAAATTCTTCTATAGGTTTGAATACAGGGCTCAAGATAACTTTATTCAAAGTAGGCATTTTCAGCAGGTTTTTTTTTTTTAATGAAATTTTAATAAGGTCCAGTTTTTTGCAGGCCTATATGATAGCAATCTCATCTGCATTGCAAAGTCTAATACTATAGATCTGACGGCCAAACATGCAAAAATAAACACAACTCCATAGATGAACATTAGTTTAGAGCACACACGTTGGAGGATCTCTCAGGTAAAAAGGAGGGAGAATGGCCGTTCTTGCCTTGAATTCAATAGCATCTGCCAGAGTTCACTTCCTTTCCATTTAAGATTGCATGTGTGGTGAGTGGAGATTTCTCGTGTATAAGATTATTGCTGTGCCTTGTATCTAAGGAGCTCCTCTTACTTGGGAGGAGCGGAGCTGCTTTGCAGATTTTGCCATTACCCTGAGGACCCCAACATCATTGCTCCCTGTTTTCTTAGCACCCTTTGCCCCGTGACAGAGTTCTCACCAGTAGAGAAACCAATCCTGAGGACACACATGAGCAGTGTGTCTCAAAATTTTCATTTCATTTTCAATTTGAATTGTTTTGTGTAAAAACAAAAAGGTTTGGGGCAGGTTGCAAAATAGTAATTTTAAGTCCCAGAGCTAGGGTTTTCCCCCACCCAAATGGTGAACATTTATGGTGAAAACCTCCAATTTCCTCTTACAGTAAACATGAAAATTATGATTTCACTCAGAGCCTGCATTTTTCCCCAATCTTTATGGCAAGAATCTGCATATACTTGCTTGTGGAAATGTCATAAATTGGCCTCCGATCAATTCCTGAAAGATAGTACTCACCAAAGTGCCACTTTCAAATTTTAGCCCTTGTGAAATAAGATTTAACTCTTCTCAATAATGTTTGCCTTTCCACATTCAGGGCTGACAGCAGAGGGATAAGCAGGGATATATTCTGTATAAAATTAAAACCACTTCATTACATATTGTTCTGAAGAGTGAGCAAAAGGATATTAACATTTTAGTAAAATGATGGTACGATCTTAGCATCTTACCAAAAATTACATGAGCATTTGGTCAGCTGATGTGGAATGAATCCTGTACCCTGTCGGTAACTTGATCTAAATTAATAAACAAATGTTTTTCTTTTCACTTGTGCCATATGTTGATCCCAGTTACATGGGCAGAAAGAGGCAGCTTGTAATGTTTCTTAGAGGATTACACACTGTTTTGCATAAGAGAGTGTGCAGATGCAGGAGTAGATGTGGGATAAAACATGTTCCAGGCTTTCTTTGTGTTTTAGGGAGCTCAGTTTCAATTGTTTATTTCATCTGACACAAACCATTTTTATTTAACTTGGTAGATCTGGTAGATAAATGCGAAGTGGAAAACATAGTGTGAACAGCTTTCACCAACCGATTAACCCCTTACCCCTCCCCAAACTTGAAGATCGTGGCGCTTGTATTCATTTTGAAAGGTCCCAGGGTGGCATAAAGCATCTCATCTATAAGAACTCGCTCTCGTCTTCCTAAGGGGGGGGGGGGGGAGAAAAAAACAAGCCTGTGCTTTAATGAAATCAGAGATGTTGTGAATGTGAACCAAACAGACACGTTCAGGGAGCAGTCCGGTTTGCAAAAACAAAGGCCTATGAGTCCCATATTATTGCACCAGAAAATAAATTGATAGATGACAAGATGAGAAAAAGTTCGTATGCAGAATTCGCAGTGTTTCACCTTTACTTTTTCCACCCACATTGTTTTTGTTGTCTGGAGGAGCTCACAGGCCCGTGCGCCAGATCAGTGGTCTTGCGCCTAGTCCTTATTAACTGTGAAAGTCATTTGCCATGCAACGTAACGGAGTCCTTTTGTTGTTCTTGCATCTATCCCAGGCAGATAGGTGGTTGCTGCTGTCTCTTGACATTCAGATTTTGACGTTCTCTTTTGTTTTCAGGGTAAGAAGTGACCTTTTGAGGTGACTATACCTGAAGATTGCTTTCCAGAAGCCAAAAAAGGTAAATGCAAATATGAATAGTGGAATTCTATCTTGGCCCATATCTCCCTCCTTCTAGGTATATCTTAATTCAACTCTTTTCCGATCTATGTAGCTACCAAATATATGTGTTTGCATTTGTGTGGAAGAGTCCTTATGTAGTAGAATCTTTGGGGAGAACTTTCAAGAAAAGACTGCTTGTAAGAAATGGTCTGCAGAGTGACCCTTCCCCCCCTAAAGGTTATCAAACTTTCTCCTTTTTATTGAAGCTGAACTTTTTTTTTTTTTTTTTGGTTATTGACTTGGTGGGCTTAAAGTTAGAAAGCCATATTCACATCACAAGAGTGGTGATTCATAAAAACGAACTTGCTGCAAATGTGAGTAGCGCATGTCAGTGTTCTGTGCCCAAGTGGTGTCATCCGATTGATGTTCATCTGGCGGCTTTATAATCACCTTCTTTCAGAAATTAATAGTCAAGCACCATAGCAACACAGCACATTGATGTGACTGCTGAGCGGCGTGGGGCATATCCCTGTGATGTCAGCGCTAGGCTGCCTTGTTCTCTTGACCTTGCTTGAAAATCAAATGAGTATTTGATTTTAAAATTAGAAGTTTTCAGAGAGACTAATGTAGCTTGATGAATTAAAGCTAAATTAAATTTTCTCAAACTCACTTTTGGGGAGGGGGAACAAAAAAGCACTCTGTTTAAACTGGTTGCAGATACTCCATATTTTCTTGACTTCCAAAGCTCGCTCTCGGGTGGGGCCGTGGTCATCTGACCCAAGTTAACCTTGCAGGTCATTTTCACGGCTGAGGTTTCTCAAGTGGCATCTTCATTTTGTTTTTGAATTTTGGCCAATAACAGCTCCGTTTGCTTTAGTAGATTTGTGTCTGTTGTAAAACAGGTTCCTTGCTGACCTGGTTCCACCGAGTCTCCACTCAGGTATTACTAAGTTGAGTTTATGAATTTGTAAGACAGAGACTTCCTACTCTTTAGTTGAACATGTTTGGGGTTTTTTTGAACCTTTATAACGCAAAGATTCTTTGATCACTGTTGTTTTTAATCTTAGCATTTGGGGACTCTAGAATGCCTCTGAAAGGTATGGATTTGTTTTTAGAGTTGCATTCTGGCACATTGGATTGGAGGCAAAAAAATCCAATTTGCTGCATTTCACCATCGTTGTTGTTTACATGAAACCTTTGCGGGAAGCACTTGCTTGCCCGCCACGGGGGACAGGTTCACTTATCCACTACAGCACGGAAAGGGTGGATCCCAACTACTATTTGGGGTGATCAAGTCAAAACACTTCCCTTTGCTAAGACTCAGTTGCCCGGTCTTAAAAAGGAAGGCTTAGTTAATTTCAGGAATCTGCAAACTTTTTCTGTAAAGGGCCACACAGGAAATATTTTCTGTTTTGTGGGCCATTCCTCCTCTGCCACAGCGACTCAGCTCGACTGTACGTTGTGTCTCCTGGTCTCCATGAGTCCTGCGAGATCTCAGTCCAAGACGTTCCTTATGCAAAGCTGTGCCAGGTGTTTAACTCATCTCGCGCCGTTAGCTAGCAAAGATTTCCAGCAGAGCTCAAAACTGTGATTAAACAAAGCTGAAAGCGTGGTTGAAAAGATGAAATATTCACCTTGAGAGTTGTGTTACCCCGACAGCTTCAAATAGGGGCGTCCTGAGTAGTTTTCATTATTTTCTTTGGAGTCACCTGTAAGCATGAATTATTTTTCTTCTGACTTGATGTCTTTATAATGCCTACGCTAACACCCATGACCTGAAAATGGGCACGCTTGAATGTGTGCGATGTGATTTGTTTCCAATTCTGTGATAACGGTCAAAGTTTAAAATATCGTGAGACAGGGGCAAGTTCGGGGGGGGAAAAAAAACCAAGAAGGAAAGAAAAGGTTCCAGGAAATTTTCATTAGTGTTGACTAAGAGAGGCAGTCCATGGGGAGAGAAAAAATTCTTTCTTTATAATTAATGTCAAGGACATGGTGTATTAAAGGATACGATATACTGCAAATGAGGAACTCCTTGTCAAATTTCAGGAACAGTGAAACATTTTGTCCTTCTGATGGCTCCTGTCATGACACAAAGGAAGCTGAGCAATAAATTCATATAATTTTTGTTTTAAACTTGACTGCTAGGAAGCTTGGAGTAAGAGTTTTCAATCTCTGTATAGTTTCTTTCCCACTCCAACTTTTTGTGATTGAGATCTTTTTATATAAACTTCATTTTTCCTACCCCCAATTAACATTGGGTTATTTATTTTTATCCTTCTACAATCTCAATTCCATTTTGTTTAACCCTCATTTCAAATTTTATTTTACTTTTTTTAGAAATTAGTGAAGGTATAGAGACTTAAATAACAAATCACATGTAATTTTTTTTAACCTTTTAACAAGCTCAAAGAGCCTTCAAAAACGAATCCTTATTTATTTTGAGCTCATATATAAATGAAAAAAAGTTTTGTTGAAAAGGTTAAAAAAAAAAGTCTGTAAAATGGCTGGAATGGTTACTGTTTCTTTCTGAGGGATAATCCTTAAACAGAGAAGAGCGTGGGGTGCCTGGGTGGCTCAGTCAGTTAAGTGTCCCACTCTTGATTTCAGCTCAGGTCATTATCTCAGGGTTGTGGGATCGAGGCCCGTGATGGGCTCAGCAGTGAGTGTGGAGTCTGCTTAGGATTATCTTTCTCTCCCTCTGCCCCTCCCTGCACCTCTTGCGTGTGCATGCACGGGCACACTGTCTCTCAAAAGCAAACAAAAACCACAAAACCCCGAGAAGATCATGCTATCCAGTGATGATGGAGAAACCAGCACCATCTCTACGCCATCAAAAACAGGTAGATTTCAGATGACGGGTGCTTCTTAGTAAATGTCATACCGCATTTGAAACTTGGGAATCATAAGTAGCATAGATGCAAGTAAATATGTCTACATTGGCACTATGGGCAAAACTGCTTATGTGCATAAAGGGGCCAGGCACATTCAGAAAAACAGATGAAGCCATTTTTCAGATTTAGATTCAAAGGTCTGAAGAGTCATAAATAACAGTCATGTAACAGTTTTTTTCCAAGTAGATCTGAACACGTTACAAAATGGGTTTGGTGCCAGCATTCTTGAGAGATAGGCAGCAATGATTATAATCCCCACTCTACAGACTGGGAAGGTGGTCCCAGAAGTGATCAGTAACTTACCCACGGTTACCCAGAATGTCAAGACTGGACCTAAAAAGACGTCTTGTTCGGGTCACAGTTATATTGATGTCATTTTATCATGGCTGCCTTAGTTTGTGATTCACTAAAGGTTTAGACATCATTTCCCCTCTGCTTTCCCCCGACGTTGGCATTGCACCTACATGCATTTTTGCTTGAGATTCAAATTCAATTTGTAAAACTCATATTCTTGTATCAGTTCTGAGTGGCATTGGGAGTGGATGATAATCATCAAGCGCATATAGATGACAATTAAATGGTTATTTTAAAACATTTTAGGCATCTTCAAGCTTCACATCTTATGTGCTGTTGATTTCTTTTTTTTTAATTTCTTTTTATGGTCAACTTATTTGTGAGAAAGTCAAGAGACAATATAAAAGACAGCGTAATCATTGCAATATTCTCCTACCCCCGATTTGAGCTCTTTTTTGTTGGATCCAGGAGTATAAAGCATCCTTATAGACTCTACTCATTGTGTCTTTCATATCGCAGATTGTATCTTGGTTATAAATAAAGGTAAAATGGCTATTCAGCTATTTAAAATATATCCACTGGTTCTTTTGAAAGTGTATATTTATTTGGTTTAAATATTTAATGCCAATAACATTCAAAGTTAAATCCATTTCAAAATGACTGCTTTGTAGCATTCCACATTTGAATTGTGTGACATAATTTATCAAGTTGTTGTGTAGACATTAACAGTGTCTTCATTGAGCCATCAGATGACCACGCTAGCTGAATCACTAGTCTGTTCAGTTAAGCATTGGAGTCCTTCTCTCTCCCTTTCTCCCCGCACACCCATGCCTGGGCTTAACGATCAGGGTAAAGATTAGGCTGGTATTATAGCATAGAGACCCCAACATATAATGTCTTAGATAATGGAAGTTTAGTTTTCTCTTATGTAACAGTCTAACCAGTCTAGCTTACCTGGCAGGTTCTTTCTCTTTTGCTCTCCTACCTTGGGACTTTGTCATTATTTACATGGTTGAAGCATAGTGGAGAAATCCAAGGCAAGCAGTTTTCTTTGATGCAAATGAGTTAAAAATTGCACATATCCCATCCATTGACCTTTATTTGGTAGGATTATGGTAGCCTGGTTGCAAGAATCTGCAGTGGCTGCTGGGAAATGTGTCTACCAGGATGGCCAGGAGCATGGGCGAATTGAAGAACAGGCTTAAGGGGACAATTTGAACACAGCAACTTGATTGGTTGAATTGCCCCAATCCGGTGATTTCGTTTGTTCATTCATTCATTCATTCATACAAAAGTACATACTGCATACATACATAAATTCCTACTGCAGGTATTTACTGATGATTGTGTGCTAGTTGTTAAGATCGTAGCACTACATAAGAAGGACATGGTCTCTGTCCTCATAGAGTTTATATTAGAGAGGGGAAGACCCACATTATGAACGAGGTTGATGACCAGTATCAGGAAGGGCAAATACTGGTTGCTGGGAGAAAGTGATGTATAATGGGTACACCAAGGTATCAGGGATTTATGTATTTTAGCCTTCTATGGAAGCTGTGTTAGCTTAACTTGATTTTATTGTATTTTTCATGACAATGCTGTTATGAACATTATCAGGCATATTAATTTTGTTAATAGCTTTATTGAGATATAATTCACATCACAATACAGTTCACCCACCTAAAGTGTACCATTCAATGGCTTTGAGTATGTTCCCAGAGTTTGCAACCAGCATCACAGTCTGGTTTCAGAACATTTTCAGCACCCCAGAAAGAGACCCCATAACCATTAGTAGTCATTCCCCTCAACTGAGCACTTGACAACAACTAATCTACTTTCTGTCTGCATAGATTGACCTATTTGGGACATTTCCCATAACTGGAATCCTACAATATGTGGTCTTTGGTGAGTGACTTCCTTCACTTAGCATGATGTTTTCAGGGTTCATCCCAAGCACTTAAATCTGTAACTACCAAAAAATAAATAAATAAATTTGTAACTCTCATACAACCTCAGAGTTGTTTGAGTTCTTACTCCGAAACCCAACAAAATGGTGACCTGAAATATTCTTACAGGGGATGGCAATTGGGGGAAACATGACTGTCCTCATGTTGTTTATATTTTCATAGAACTGACTTGGCCTCCCAACAGTTAAACTTCAAAATTTAAATGTTTGCATTTTAAGTTAGCTGTTTTTAAACATTGTTAACCATAATGCTAAACTAAGTTACTCTGTAAACAAGAGCTGTTTCTCTTGAATGTTAGTTTCAAAGAAAAAAAATTTTAAATATTGATTTCCAGAGAAATATGCTCAATAGAGTTCGTTTTCAAGCAGAAGTCACTTGTTGAAACGTACATACAGGCGTCTTTAGTAGTAAAGGCAGTCTTTGCAGCGATTATCAGCTAGCCGTGTTTTGCACTGTGAACAATCAGAAATACAAAACCGAATAACAAATGGTTTATTCGTCTTTTTAAAATGATGTTTTGTTCTTCCATCTGCCAAGGGCACAAATATCCCAGTTGCTCACCTTGAGCATCTTAGAAAGAGATTCTCAGTTTAGGTGACAACGTAACAGCTTAACAGAGATGTAGGAAGTATTGCCTTTACTTTGGCAATTCACAAACCTCAGGAAGAAATGTGAAGCTGAACTGAACAAAAACAAAACCCTGTTTAAGGTAGCAGATCTGTGCCAACCTTGACTGCATTACCCCCTCGTGTCTAGTAACACCCAGAACCTTAAAGGAGCAAATGTCCTCTTGGTGGTAGAATCCTTATTTTGAGTCCGTTTTGAAAAGTGACCTTCTGTCCAGGGTTGAGTTCGGATTTGAAGTTGACAGTACCTTTTAAAAAGACTACTGGTGAGTGGGAGTTCGCAATTGAAAAATGAAGATTAATCATTTAAGTTTGTACTTCTCTGTCCTTGATCTGAACTCTTGGACTTCTGTAGCCTTTGCATGGTGGGGTAGGGAGGGGAGAAGAATGAAAAAGCTTGAAGTCTTTATGCTCTGTTCAAATGTACTCTTTTTGAAGTGTGAAAATCATGCACATTTTCCCTTGAATTTTGTATATTAGCATGCATGTAGTATATAATTATAAGTAATTAGATGTTTTGTTAATTATCTGACAGTGCGATGAGTTATTTAAAATTACCTTTTAATTAAAAAAACAGTCTTGCCTCATCGGATGGACGGTGATGACTTCAGTCTGTGGATTGGCATGGTACTTTAATTCCTCGGCTTATCCCTCCAGGCCTCTTTTTTCTGGAAGCCTGTTTCCCTTTCACAGGGTCCTGAGCTGTCCCTAGAGGTCAGAGGAAGTGCCCTAAAATCTGTTCAGTACGGATGACATACCTTAAAGTTTATTTAGAACAATGATTTTCAGAGTGGGCATTGGGACCCATTTGTGGGTTAGGAAATCTGTTTAGTGGATTGTGCCCCAGGATTCCTAAGAAATGGAAGAAGCATAAAGTAGAGTAGAATAAATTGAGTAAACCTACACTGTCTAATATGGAGACCACTAGCCGCATGTTTGCAGGGCGATCAGCTCAAACTTATATGTGCTGTAAGTGTAAATTCCACAAAGTAATTTAAAAGACTTTGTGTGGAAAAAGACCCATGTGAAATATTTGGATTATTGTTCCTTATTGCTTATACATTGAAATGATCGTATTTTTGTTAGGTTTAATAATAGAAATTATTTACCTGAATTTTCACTGCTTCAGTGTGGTTACAATTACACATGTGGCAGGCCTCGTATTTCTAATGGACAGCTTTGCTCAAGTTGATGGGGAATCTCTCAGTGAGCGACACTGCTGTCAAGCCCTCTGCTTGGTGTTCTAGGGGATGGGGACAGCCAGGGATAAATATAAATACACAGCGATAGAGGCGCTGGGGAGGAAGTGTAGGAGGGTGAGGGAGATCAGATTGCCCGAGGAAGGGGTCCAACTATAAATAATCAGGGTAAGGCTGACTGTGAAGCACGGGAGCGTTGGAGCAAAGATTTAGCGTGTTCTAAAGAGAGCAAGTTGGCTCGTGTGACTGAAGTCAAGTCATCAAGGGGGAGAGTAGTCTGAGGCATGGTCAAGAAGAAACAGGGCCAGGGGTGCCTGGCTGGCACAATCAGAAGAGCAAGGGGCTCCCATCTTGGGGTCATGAGTTTGAGCCCCAGGTTGGGTGCAAAGATTACTTAAAAAAAAAAAGTTAAATAAATTTTGAAAAACAAACAAAAAAGGAAGTAACAGGGCCAGACTGAGTAGGGCATGAAGACTCACTGGACTCAGTCTTTTAGTAAACTAGGGAACCACTGATGGGCTTTGAGGTGGGTCAGGATCTGACTCATGCTTTAAATGGATCACTCTGGAAGCCGTTTTGAAATTTGCCTGTGGGTGAACAAAGCAAGATGATAGGGAGGGCGACTTGGTAGGAGGCCACTGTAATCATCCCAATGAGATAGGAGGATGGCAGGATCAGGATGGTGAGAAGTAGTTAGATTTGCTTTTGATTTGAAGGAAGAGCCAAAGGGTTTCCTGGTGGAATAGATGTAGAATGTTTTAAAAAGTGGCATCAGGGCTGACTCCAGGATTTTTGTGCTGAATGACGGGGTAATGTCATCTGCGGGATTGCTTGTTCATAGAAAAGAAAGAGTTACAAGATGGAGGCTTTGGGCCCAAGCAACAGCTGGGAGGATGGAGCTGCCATGAACTGAAATAGGGACCCCTGTAGGGGCATCGGTTTGAGGGTATTAAAGGAAAAAAACAAATTCATCTCCCTGGTTAAAGATGGTAAGGCACACTTTATTCAGGACCATCACAATAGGTGTTGGGAACACTCCAGTGAGATTTTCTACAGGAGAGACATTGGCTCAACTCTGCATACAGCCCAGGCAAGTAGGAATTTATAGCCAGGGAGGAGAGTGGGCGTCCGCGGATGGAAAATTACCAAGAGAAAACATCGTGGGTAAGCAGAGGGTCTGAGCTACACAGATCTCACAGGACTCTTGCTGAAGACAGGCCAGTGTGATCAGACACTACCTGGGGGGTGATGGAGGAGGAGGAAACCAGTCAGCTATCAGCAGTGATCAGATACTGAAGGTGGTAGAGGGGGTGCTTGTGGTTAAACTGACTTAGCAGGATTCTTGCTAAAACTGGATTTTATAAGGAGGTGCCCAGGTGGGTTCAGGAGCCTGACTAAAGTTTGGTCAAGCCAGGAGTGTTGTCAAGGGTGGACGAGGGAAGCAGGGGAAAGCAGGAGTGTAACTGTAGACACGTGGGCTTTGAGCAGTGTAGTATTCTCCCAGATTGAGCTGGCAAATGGGCATTTGGGTATGTGGATCTAGAAATGTCCTAGCTGAGGCTGTAAATTAAGGATCTGTAACGTAAGTGACGCATAAAGGCATGAACCTGAGTGAGCTCACCAAGACAGCCGTGGTGTAAGTAGAGAAGAGTAGGGCTCCAAGATGGGGGTTCTGAAGCCAACACCATGTTAAGTGATTCGATCACAGGATATAGAGATGAAAGAGGCAAAGCTGGCAGGAAATTTGGGAGATTTGGGTGAACTGGGAGCCCACTGAGGACATTGTTTAAAGGAGGAGAGCATTTGGGCACCTGGGTGGCTCAGTTGGTTCAGCATCCGACTCTTGGTTTCCGCTCAGGTCATGATCTGGGGTCATGAGATCGAGCCCCACGTCTGGCTCCATGCTCAGTGCAGAGTCTGCTTGGGTTTGTTTCTCTCTTGCTCTTCCTCGTACTTTCTCTCTCTCTCTCTCTCTCTCTCTCTCAAATAAATATTTAAAAAAAAAAGAGGAAAGCATGTCAGCTGCATCAGAGATGGCTAAGAGGTCAGAGGAAATGATGACAAAGAACGGACTATTGTGTTTGTCAACATGAAAGTCATCGATAACCTTAACCAATGAGAGTCAAAAATGTTGGACTCTCACACCCATAATATATACTGGCTTTGTAGGACCACCAGTGTGCTTATGGTAGGCACTGTGAATGATTTTTTCCGGGCATGGTGCCCGTTCGGCACTGTTATCTGTTAAGGTCGTCACATGTACCCCCACCCCTTGCAGGCCCACGTAGACAGGGGGCTAACTCTGTGATACTTGGGTCACAGCACAGCCTGTCGAAAGTGATCACAGAAAAATTCACTGCTACACAAAGGAACTCTGCACATTTTGCCCCTTTCAATTCATTCTCTACTCCAGTGGTTGAGATAGTACTCTTTAAAGAAAAGGCAAATGGGGCACCTGGGTGGCTCAGTCGGTGAAGCGTCCAACTCTTGATCTCAGCTCAGGTCTTGATCTCAGGGTGGTGAGTTCAAGCCCCACACTGGGCTCAAAAAAAGAAAGAAAGAAAGAAAAGAAAGAAAAAGCAGGGGAAAAGGGGGATGCATAACATATGTTGTTTTAATCATCTGAAGTATACCACAGCTTGGTGTGGTTAACATGGTCTCCAGATTAGTAAAGTATTAGTTTGTGCATGAGCCCCACGCCAGTCTGTCACCTTCACCTTATACTAATCTAGGTAGTCTTTGATGGGCTTATCTGCCTTTCAACTCAACTAAGAGCATCAAAGATTCTGGCTTATTCAAAAATTCTGAAACACAGTGAACATTCTTGAGATTTCTAGGCTGGTCCCCAAATCTTCAAGCATCTAGAAAACTGTAGGTAAAGTAAGAACAAATATGCTTGCTCTCTTTAGGTACTAAATTCCATTAAGGTAGTGTTGGGTGAAGTAAGAATATTCCCGTTTTGTGGAAGCTAATAACCGTTCTTCTTAGAGGAAGAAAATGTAGGAAGAACAATTCCACTGGTGACCTCCCCTAACCAGTTCAACATTTTATCAGTATCCTGCCGGGATTTTGTATATATAGATTTGTTTATATGTGCTCGTCCTGCGCACATTAGTGTGTTTCCTATTTTTACCCTTACACTATGGCAAATATTTTTCCGAGTCATTACATGTTATATCTAAATCTTATTTTAGGATACTTTGGCGACTTCTCTTGTTGTGTTGTCCATCCCTGCAATGGTGGGGTTTCCGATTTGTTCTATTTAAGGCATGATGGCCAGGATATCTATGTTGGACCTCTCAAGATAGCTCAGTCTTGAATTCATTTTATAAATGATGTTGAGATTTTAGATTATCATCTAGTTTCTCCCTCGACTTCTAGATAATATTAAAGCTAAGCTGGGCCACACAGAATCACCCCTTGGGGTCAACTGTATGCATTTTCCACAATTACGTGAAGTACAATTTATTTTGATTTCAAAATGTCTAGACTTTAAGTTGCTAGGCATTTTTTCCCCCCTGATCTGAATTGTTTTTGGTATTTTCCCACTCCCCCAACTTGATTTTCAGCCTGTGAGCTAGGGACTTTGTGTTCTTTCAAGGGTGCGCCGTTCTTCCTCTCCCTGTTTCATTAGCCCGACATCACTCCTTCTCTTTCCCCCATGCAGACCATTGCTTTACGTTTGCCTTTGCGTCTCCAGAATTTGCTTTGGTTGGGGTTCCCTCAGTTTATGCAGAAAAATTAAGAGGTACTTACAGCTTTTAGAGTGTAAAATTTTAAATTCTCTTCTTTTGTGCTCCATACCCCAGCAGTATCGGCATTAACGGTGTAGGCAACAAATGTTTGCGTTCCAGCGAGCTTTGCTGTGTGTTGAAAATTGGGCAGGTACTCCGCTCTGCTCTGTGGAGAAGTAGTCTCCGAACTTCAGAGAGGACCAAAGAATGTGGGACTTGTCTGGTCTCTTCCTTGTAGTGGACTGAAGATGACACAGACATCCAGGAAAGGGACATGGCAGACCCCAGGCCATTGCCCAATCGTGACCCTCTGTGTTGGGAATCCCCTGCTCTTCTCCTACACCTCTTCCTTCCTTTTATGATAGGATACCCCAAATATGTAGAATTATTAGAATATGACTATTAAAAAGTTGACTATTAAAAAAAAACAGACCTGAGAAAAGTCAAAATATGTGTGCGTGTTGTGTGTGTGTGTGTGTGTGTGTGTGTGTGTGTGTGTGTGTAATGTAGCTGGCCCTTATCTTGGATTTCATTTCCAGCACGCTCTCCTTTTTCCAGCAATGTTAAGGGAAATGACGCCATTTACAAGTGTTTCAGCATATTCACTATGAGAAATGTCCCCTAAATACCTTCATCTCAAGCAAACAAAAATAAGTAAAAATAAAAATATTCGTTTCAGAAGATGCCTACTTTTCCCTCGCCTTCCCACCTTCATGTCCTCCCTCCCTCATCTTCCAGTTTCTGGAGGTGCCCTTCCTCCTGCTCCTCCTTCTCCTTTCTCCTGCTTCTGCTCTCGCCCGTCTCTCCCTCTCTGTCTCCTGCCTCCGAAGGCTGATCTTTTTTTTTTTTTAAACAAGACCATTTGATGAAGTTGTATATAAAAGTAGAATGTTCCTGCCAGTTTACAACTGTGCATTTAAAAAATTGTTGAATGTGATGTGTAGCCTGAGAATTTCAGTGTCCACTGCCCTTGCCTGACTGACTGGTACAGATGAACACCTCCCAGGTACCATGTGCTTTGCCGCAGGCTGGGGCACAGGGAAGGGTAATTGTGTTTTGCTTACATTCTTTGAGGTGCACACTGTGTATTCGATTGCAGCTACTCATGCTCCAAGGTCTTGTTCCTCTAGCTCTGGAATGGGGTTGACATCCTCTCTTTATTTCCTTATGTGGGATAAAAATACATGAAGACCGATATAGAATTGTCACTGGGAACTTCACTAGCTAAGTTCTTATTATGTTATTGGTAATAGAAACAGAGGAGGAAATTCCCACAAACTTCGTTTGGTTTTCTGATGACACATGTTAAACCAGCTCATTATAGGGAATTTGAAATTACAGAAAAGCAGACCAAGTGAAAAAGTAAAAATAATCTAGAGTCCTGACCCTGAGAATAACATAAATTTTCTGCCATTCTTTTTTCTTTGAGTGTATACATATTTAACAAATTGCTGCCATCCGGTATATAGAATTGTCTGTTTTTAAAATTTAATATTACACAGTATTTTTGCATGTCATGAAGTATTGTTAAAGATATCTTAAACGATTACATGCTGTGTCATCCTTTTGCATGTAATACAATTTAATTATCTGTTCCTTAATACTGGGTGTGGAGATGGTTCCAGTTTTTCTGTAATATACTCATTGCAGTGGGCGTATCTGTGCATAGGTGTTTGTCAATTGTTTTTATTTCTTTAGATATATTCTAGAGGGGGAGATTACTCAAAGAGAGTTTATGGAATTCTTACAGGTTTTCCATGCATCTTGTCATACTGTTTTTCCAAATGCACCGATTTACACTCCTGTTAACCCTGAATGAGCGTGTTTATTTCACTGCCACTTTGCCAACAACGAGTATCAACATTTTTTTTGTTATCATTTGATTCACAGGATCTCATTTTTTTTTTTTTTCTTGTTCAATTCTTTGGTTATAAATGAAGTTTGGAAATTTTGTTTCTTTAGTCTGTTTGCATTTTTTCTTTTAATTGTTCATAATTTTTGGAGAAGCCGGCAGTTGAAGGAGTAGGAATGAGGAAGCCAGAATGCTGAGAGCATAGGGAAGGGATCCTGTCATTGAGAGGGTCCTTGACCAGTGGCTCTTATGGCTGAATTTACAGAGTGAATTCACAGAGTACTACAGTGCAGCTTTGGTCTAAGTGCTAAAATTAGAAAAGGCCAGACCACTGGCACTCAGATGTTCCTGAAACCAGATGGAGAGATCTGGGCTCATAAGCTTTCCAAAAACTTGGATGCTTTAAATTTATTCCTTTATTCGCCAAATAATTATTGAATGCTTACTTGTTTCAAGCACTCTTCTAGGCACCAGGGATATACTGGTAAACAACAAAAGAGAGGCTCTTTAAATGTGGTGAGTCTCCCTCATTGCTTTATAATGAGGACAAATGGAAAGTTCTCCATAAAGCACTTAGCACAGCGAGAGTCATGCTTTCTCCTCTTCTTATTGCTTCTCCTGCTTCTTTGTTAGAAGCAGCAGCTCAAATAAAAAACTACGTCCAGCCAGGTCCCTTCTGTGGTCTCCTTGTCACACTTCGGAAAGGCATGCTGTCACAGGCCCGGTGTCCCCCAACCCGAGAAGTTTCTCTCCATTTCTCTTCTAGCCCCTTTCTTTACCCACTGAGCTAGTGTCCTCCAGCCATGTGGTTCGGGAAGCCTGTAGAGAAGCAGGGCCCTGTGCAGTTGAGCGGTAAGACCCTGGGGACAGACCTACGGACTTCAGGGGAGCCCCTCCCATTTGCATCCTGTTTGTAGGGGTATTGCTGAAGGCTGAGAGGTGCTCCCTGGGCATTGGCTCATTGTCTGTAAGCTCAACCAGCTGACTCTCATCAACCCCTGAATGAAGGAATCCAAAATAGAAAAGGAAAGTGTTCTTCCTCTGGATTTCTCAGTGTTCTCTGGGATTCCGGAACTCTGCACTGAGTGGGGGAAGACAGGCCCCCTCGGCCCTGGGACCACACTCGCTTGCTCTCTGGCTTGTCCCACTCCTGGGAATGCACTTGGCAACCATCCCCCTGTCTGTGTACTTGCCTGGTTCCTGTCACCACTGTTTCAAAACACAACTGATTTGTAATCGAGATAAACATTCCCAATGCTGAAATGATGAAGGGGTGGCTCAGGGTTGCAGTCCTCGTGCCCCGCTCCGAGGCATGGATTGGTGTGGGCCTCATCTGAGTTTACACCTGTCAGTTCTTGGGCAGCTCCCGACATGCTCCGCCACTTGTCCCCATCTGAGACATGGGGAGAATGAAAAGCCCTGTCACGTCGATGTGCTGTGAGGATTATACGCAGAAGTTTGCTGAGAGGTCTGCTTTGCAGGTCCAGCCGTGCTACTTTCTGACTTTGTCATCTGGAGGAAGCAACCAGATTCTCTAAGCCTTTTTTCCCTTATCTGAAAAAATAGGGACTTGGAAGTCGTTGGAAGATTAACTGAGTCATTCCAAGTCAAAAGTGCTTAGAGCAGAGCTTCATATCCAGGAAAGGCTCGGTGGTGTTGGCTCAGTAATGTCTGTTTTTGTTATTAGTGCAGTGCATGGAACGTAGTAAGTTCTCAAGGATGGCAATACATTTTATTATTAACTTTAAAGGGAATGGAAATGGTTTTAAGTGGCTCTTTTTATGGGGGAGACTCCAATTATGGAAATAGAAATGAAGGAGGCAGCCTGATACTTTCCCCTGGCCCCAAATAGAAAACACAACCCGAAGTTTTAAGATCCTAAGAAGACAGAAGCGGTCTCTGAGGTTTTCAGGATAACGTTGTATTTCTGTACCATCTTCTTCTCGCCTCCCATCTGCCGTCACCAGGTAAAGGGTGGGGCCATCCAGTGGGATCCCGCCTGCCCATTTGTAGGAATTTGAATCTGCCTGTTAGCTACGCTGCAGCTTAAATCTGACTGCTAAAATTTAGGCCAGGCCGTTGACACCCAGATGCTCCTGAGTTCAGGTGGAGAGATCTGGGTCTCGCAAGCTTTTTAAAACCAAAACTGTGTGACAGAAATAGTGTGAAAAGGTTTTCCAGGGTTGTTCATGAGACTCATTGGCTCTAACGTAATCTTATTATAGAACTTACACATAGAGACAACGTAAGAGCATTAGGCTTGTGTCCTCAGCACTTCACCTTGAGAGGAATGTGGGTAGAAATTTCATTGAGTATTCATTGTGTCCAAGGCTAGAGAAGGAGAGAGACAGAGACTGAACTGGAGGGAGGGAAGGAGGTCCCCAGGGCAAGAAGCAGGAATTCCTGTCTATCTGGGAGAAAGTAAAGTCTCTTTTCCACTACTCAGTTGTGTTTTTGGGGTGCACTTGGCAGAAGTGACCTTGACCCCACTGTTGGGCAAAGGATTGCATTTCTGCGCACATGTGCATGCATGTGCCTACCCCCCCGCCCCCACCCCCACCCCACCAAGCCCTTTCTCCGAAAGCTCCAGAATGTATCATTTCCAACAAGGGTGTGAGGAATGATCACGAGGGATACATCATACATGGTTATGAAGCCCAACAAGCAATTTTCTCTCTCTGTTTCTTCCAATGCCTTGTTTGATTTTTCTTACCCATGATATTTGTCATTGTGAGAATAAACAGGAAAGCATCAGTAAGAAAGTAAACATGATTGCAGAGTTATCCTCCAGGATCACAACCTGGGCCACTTCGGAATCCGTTCTTCTAAATATCACTCTCTCTGCCTCTGTGTTATTGAGCTGGCCTGGGCTGTCCAGCGTGGTACCAGGTGCCAGACAGCTCTTGAGCAGTGGAAACATGGCTCACGTGAATCGACCTGTGCTGTGCCTGCCAAATGCCCACCAGATTTTGAAAAACAAAAACCAAAACCAAAAAACGGGACTGTAAAATAGATATTAAGTTTAGATCTTGACTACAGGTTGAAATTATAATACTTTAGATACATGGGATTAAGTAAAATGTACAGTTAAATGCAATTCCATTTGTGGCTTACATTGTACTTTTTTCTTGAAGATCTGAAGTCATCTCTACACCTAATGTGGGGCTCAGACTTCCACCCCGAGACCCAGAGTCGCGTGTTCCCCCGACGGAGCCAGCCAGCTGCCCCTCACGTTATATTTTTGTATTCCGCGGTTGGGTGTCGATGCATCGCAGCTTTAACAGGGTCATGCTTCGTTTTTCTTACTTTTCGAAAATTTGGGGCACCTTTTTTTTTTTTTAATTTAAAAATAGGTTGCCAGTATCCTTCTGTCACGATTAGTGTATGGCAACATCGTTATTACCTTCTAGATGCGAGTAGCTATATCACGTTTATTGCACCAGTCCCCCGTGGTTGGATATGCAAAGATGTACATCATAATGCTGGGAACAAGCTTGTGTTTTCAGCCTTAAAAGACTGTCTGATTATGTCCTTAGGGTAGGGTTTCTCAGCTGGAGCATGACGGACATTTCGGGCTGCACAATCTTCTGTTGTGGAATTGTGGAATGTTCAGCAGTGTCCCTGGCTTCGACCCACTGGATTCCAGTGGTGCATCCTCCCCAGTCTCACCCCCAGGACAGGAAAACAGACAACATCCCCAGACATGGCCATGCGTCCCCTGCAAAATTGCCCTGGTTGAGAAGTACTGACTTAAGGAAGATGATCAGACTGGGACTTGTTGGGTGAAAAGGTGTACGTATTTAAAATTTACATAGATCGGTAGCTCGCTTGCCAGCGAGGGATTGATATACATGGAAAATTTTATATCTATTTCCAAACTGCTTTCTGGGAAAATGGTACCAATTCATGTATCTATTGAGAACAGCAAAGATCCTCATTACATGTCCACAAGACGCTTAGGAAGGTAGGGTTGGGTATTGGTGATTTGGTTTTGGGGGAATTTGTTTAATCACGCTGCTTCCTGAGATTAGGGCTTTAAGGACTGTGATGGAGGCAGTACAGGTCATTTCTTCTGGGAAAACGTCCAGGCTGGCAAGGACGTGCAAGGGGCCATCTTTACTTAGCATCATGTACAGGGCTTCTAGGCTTATTTAATAAAAAAAAAAAAAAAAAAAAAAAGAGGGTACAACATCAGAGAAAACCTATTACCTCACAACTGTAGACTTTTCTCACAGTGAGAAAAAGGAGTACTAGTGAATGATGGTAATGATATTTCATTTTTGAATGTTTGCTCTCTGTCAGGCACTGGGCTAAGCGCTGTTACGTATAATTTCACTTGAACTTCAGGAGCACCTGGTTGTTTCCCCAGGTAAAGGAAGACACCACCAGCCGTTCATTCAGAATGTCAGGGGTCACATCTACAGTGTGCGGTGTGGCCAGGATTTGAAGCGGACAGTCCAAGTGAGCATACTGCTCATTTCCTCTTCCAACAAATACTTGAGCTTTGCCCGTGTGCCAGCCACAGGAATCGTTGCTGAGTATAGTAGTGAGTTAGAAAAGACATGGTCAGGGCGTCATGCAGCTCGCAGACCCCTGGGGGCTGAGAAAGGCTGATCTAATGAGGACTAAGACATGGAGGTGCGTGGGACTTTTTAGACCTGCAGTTGGGGGGTTTGCTCTCGTCTGAGATGTCGGGGAGAGCTTCCAGGAGAAGCGATGGGTCAAAGGAGATCTGGAGGAAGAGAAGGGGGAGGTGAGGTTGGAGCCACAGAGAAGGCTGGGATGGGTCAGGACGTGTTGAAGAATGGACTCGTGGAGAGGGTGCCCGGGTGCCCGGCTGAGTTGAAGGAAGCAGGTTGTGGGCAGAATGTGCGTGGATTTGGATATGTGCTTCCGAAACAGGTTGTTTTGTTTGTTCTTGTGGTGAGGGATGGGGGAGGGCTGGAGGAGGGAGAACAGGATCAGATTTGCACTTGGGGAGGATCACTCTGTGAAGTGTTAAAGATGCCTGGGGGCAGTTGGGGGTAGATACGAAACCCTAATAGGGGGCGGTCATTGATTCTCAATAAGAAATGCCCACTTTGGCTTCACTTATTTGTGGCTGCTTCACAAACTGCACCGAAACTTAGCTGCTTAAAACAATAATCACTGGTTCCAGAGTCTTCCCTTTGGCTAGGGCTTAGCAGAGGTCATGACCTAGTTCTCTCCTTGGCCTTTCCATGCTGATAGGCTTGGGTGTAAGACAGCCCTTCCAGGTTTCCTAAGGCCTAGGCCTGGAACTGGCCCAGCACGCCCTCACTGCTTTGTAATTGTCCAGCCCACACTCAAGGGAGCAGGAAAACAGCCCCCCTCTCGATGGGCTCCTGCATACGAGAATGGGAGGAATAATTGGCAGACAGCTTTGGAGGCAATCCGTGCGAGCCGTGGCACCTAGAATAGAGCATTGATGATATGGGCTAAATTCCCACTCTTCTGACCGTGTGGAGGGAGACAAAAAGCAAATAAATATGAGAACAGTGTCAGGTGTCCTTTGCTTGGCAGTTAGACTCAATTCGTGCATAACCGAGTGGCTGAGGGGGTGAGTGGCCACATCAGACGGTTGGACTGTCAGGGGAGGTGCCAGTGAAGAGGGAACATTGAAGTTTCCATGAAAAGAAGGAACCAGGCGTGGACTAGGGAGCGAGTAGGCACACCAGCTAGTGCGGAATCTATGGGTGAGTGAGTGAGGGTGGGACAGGGGAATGTGGCCAGCTCTTGCAGAAGACCAAGCTAGAGAAGACTATAATTTAGACTATGAAGTTGATGGTGAACAGCAAGGGAAGAAGGGCTTTAAGAGAGCTTGAGGAGTGAAAATTAGGCGGCTTCTCACTGATGGACTGAGGAAATGATAGGATAGAGGGCGTTGTTCAAGATGACACCTTGACTGCCAATGTTCACATTTCTCGATGGAGGTGATGTTGGCTGAGTCAGTGGAATGTTAGGAAAGCCCAAGTGTGGAATAGGAAGATAATGAGATTGGGTTGGACACATTTTGGGTTTTTCAGGATGCCACCACTTTTTATATGCTACAATGTTTGGGTTCACTCCAAGTTCATAGGTTGAATCCTAACACCCAGCCTCATGGTGTTTGCAGAGGGGGCCTTTGGGAGGGGACTGGGTCCTGAGGGTAGAGCCCTCTTGAATGGGATTAGTGCTCTTTAAAACAGGTGCCAAATTCCTCACCTGCTTCTGCCATGTGAGGACACAGAAAAAGATGACCCTGTCTGAGCCAGAAGATGGGTCTCCACCAGACACCTCATCTGCTGGCTCCTTGACCTTGGACTTCCCAGCCTCCAGAACTGTGAGAAAGAAGTTTCTGTTTGTAAGCCGCCTAGTCTATTGCATTCTCTTACGGTAGCCCCAGTGCACTATGACAACATGTTTGTGTCTTCCTTGTAACCAGACAGCCCAGAAGCTCTTAGAGCAGCAAAACTGAGCTTATAGACTTGCCTTTTAAACCTTCATAGTTACTCAGAAAGACTTCGTCTTCCCATGCGCTCTGATATTTTGTTCAAAAAACATCATCACTGGAGGCCATGGAAAGGAGGCCACCCTGTAGCTTAGAAAAGAATATTCGAAAGCAGCCAAGTGTCCGTACTTGCTCGTGAGCCTGCGGAATTTGCTTGTAAGAATAAATGTGTATTTCATAATGCTGCAGTTTGATTTCTTTTTAATCATTGGCTTTTTTTGTGTTTGCTGAATTTTCAGGCTTTTTAATTTGTGCTGTGTCTACCCATCATTTGTGGAAATTAGCAGGGTTTAACTATAAATGAAAATGTCAAAGTTATTACATTATTTAAAATTAAAGAATAATTAGACTGGAGGAAAACAGGCTGAAAGAATGCTCCAGGATATGTTCAAGGTGGGAAGGAACAGGAAAAACGTGCAGAAAGGATACACAGGAGAGAGTGAGGAAGCTCTCCAACTTCCAGGAACACAGATCTGTGACTACCGTACCACTTGTAACCCCCAGAATGTGAGACAGACCCGGAAGCCTCGTGTGTGCCATTGGGTGTAGGCACGTCAGATTTTTTTCTTTTTTTCTTTCTTTCTTTCTTTCTTTCTTTCTTTCTTTCTTTCTTTCTTTCTTTTTTTTTTTTTAAGATTTTATTTATTTAGCTGACAGAGGGAGAGCATAAGCAGGGAGAGCAGGAGAGGTAGAAGCAGGCTCCCCACTGAGCAGGGAGCCCGATGTGGGGCTCGATCCCAGGACCCTGGGATCATGATCTGAGCTGAAGGCAGTCACTTAACCGACCGAGCCACCCGGGCACCCCGTGCGTTTCCTAATAGGACTATACAATGTTTTAATTTTACAAAGGGTGTTATGGGGGAATATTTCACCAGGCTGTTGGGGTCCACTGTAGTGGATATCACCTGATATTCCAGAATTGTGCCTCCTCTCTTGGTGGTGTTTTTAGTATCTGTCAAGGGCACCTGGTCTTCTGATCCTATCAGAAAAATGCCAGTTAAAGGGAAGCCCAAGGATAGGGTAGGTGAGAAGGTAGTGGGGATTTATGTTCCCAGCTGGCAAGGTTGTTGACTCTCAGTTCACAAATGCAGCAGCAAAAATCAACTGTTGTTTCTAGGGATTTATAGTCACCCAGCCGGAAAAAGGCCAGTGTACAGAGATCTAACTTGCAGCAGTGCTCGTGGGAGCAAAAGCAATGATATTCCCTAAATGTCTGCCAGGAGGGAATGGCTAAATTAAGCCTTATCCCTAGGGTGGGGCACACATGGGGACACTGCCACGCGGCAATTAATAAAGCATGTATAGACCCATAGGTGCTGATGCGGGGATCTCTACAAGATGGCTTAAATGACCACGTGAGTAATTATACTGCTGTGCGAGTTGAAGGGGGAAGAAAGGAAATATACGTACAAAGCACATATGATCGTATATATGTAGAATATTTTTGGAAGCTAGAGACAAGACACTGGTAACAAATGGTCACCTTTGGAAAGGAAAACTGGTGGTTGGAGGTATGGCATTTCTCTTCCCTGTGTACCCCATTTGTGCCCGTTGCTTATGTACGTACGAGTTTAATGCCTCTTTGAACACAGCTGTCCTGGGACGCCGGAGAGCCAAGTGTGCTGCCTAAAGGGCAGCGAGCCCTGCTGGAAAAGAGCAGATACTGGGTTTTGATGATCTCTCTTTTAAATCCTTGCTTTTAGTACATGTGAAGATCAGGTGAGATTGCTGATTGATCTCCAAACCCAGTGATAACAAACAGTTGATTGAGCGCTGATCAATTACGTCCTCACTCGGACTCCGGACTCTGTAGGGCTTGTCTCCTGTGTAATGCTAATTCATTCTATCGACGTTCATTATCTGTGTATCATCTAGAACTTTTTTTTAGTTGCATCTCATTGAGACTCAACCCATACGGACTTAAGCAAAAAGAGACTATACTTGATTATGTAATGCAATCAGTCGGGTCTAGGCCTGGCTAGACCCGATCTAAGCCCTGAAGACCCTATCGTTAACTTTCTCCCCTCCTTTATGCTATGCTGACCCCATTTCTAGTGGGTCTCTCTTCCTGGTAGTGAGTAACCCCAGCAGCTCCATCTTTGCAACTCCTTGGTTCCAAGGGCAGCAAGGAGGGTCTCGCTGCTTTTGTTCTCAGGTTTGCCTTGTGTTCCATGCTTTTTGGGGGACGTGGAACGTCACCTGTCACTTAAGCTCTTCTGTTTCCTGTTCACAAAACAATTAAATTCAATAAACCTCAAATGTCTATATTCTGGGTTTTTGGGGAATCACCAAGATAAATAAAATAATTCTGCAGATCGTGGGGAGCTCCTGGCATGGTAGAGAAGACGTGGAAGCTAATATGGAAATCATTTTTGATGTGAAATACTAGATGTGCAGGAATTCTAGAAAGGGCTCACCTCCACCTGGGAATATTAGCAGGAGACGCGGGAGCAAAGTGATACCGGGATAAGGCTTCTGTGAGCGGTACGTCCACTTCATGCAGACCGGGCAGAGGAATAAGGGGGAGGCATTTGAGGATGCAAAGAGCATGAGCAGACAATTTTAATTTTCATCAAGTTCTGTTTATCGGGCTTCAAAAAGTCCCAGGCACCATCTTCTCGTCGGGCAGCCACCCACCGTGACCAGACCGTCCAACGCAGTCACTCAGTCCTCAGAATATAAGTGCATTTCATTTCTTCGCACTCCTTGGTAGAGGCATTTATTACTTTGTATTGTTATTTACTTCTCTCCCTTCCCTGTTCCTTTTTTGGCGCATTGTCTGGGCTATGCAATTAGTGCCCTATTATCATGCTGTAGTCCCCCCCCCCCCCCATTAGCAAAGGGGTTGTGTTCCAAGGACACACTTTGTCATCAGAAACTTCGTTCCCAGCTACTGAAATAATGGAAGCAGCCTAGGGCTGCATTCAAGGAAGACTGAAGAGAGGTAGGTACTGCATGAAAATATCAGCCAACTTTTGTACGAGAAAACACAATAGAGTAGGCTTCAACCTGACAAAGCCAGGAGGTTGGGGAGGAAAGCGGCTTGATTTATGGCTAAGGTGGTAAGGAGGAGGGCAGGGCTTGTATTTGAATTTGGAGTCACACTTTGTTACAATGGTATTAGGGTCAGGTGACACTGCTTCTTCATACAAGCCAGAGGTGTTTGAAGGAGGACAGAGGCAAGTGGAAAGCAAATCATCGATTGTTTGTTAGTCGGACTGGTCTCTTCCCAGCATCTCGTTGCAGGTAATTCCTGAAATCTGAGCTTGAGTACTTGGTTCAGTCCTGGACCTAAGGGGCTCCTTTCTTACCCTCTCATCAACCTGACTCAGTCTGTTCTGAGGTGGGCCATGGAGGCCACATGAGACCAGGAGGAGATATACACCTGACCCCCTCTGCTCATTGTGCAACACAAGAGATTGAAGAGGAGGCAGGGAGGGGACTTTGCTCCCCTGGACGTGAGCGCTCTTGTTAGTTCTTACTTGCATTTAGTGAGAAGGCAGAGGCTCTGCTATGGGGAGTGCAGAGCGATTTCCTTTCTGCAGGTCCCGTATCCAGCAAACCAAGGAAGACCATGGCCACGAGACCATTGTCTCCACGTCTGGAAATAAGACAGAACGGAGCTCTTCCCTAGCAGCTCTGGAAGACGTTACCCTTGAAAGGATATCAGCAAGAAGTGCCCTCCTCTGATCCCAAACTCTAGTCAAAGAGCACACCAAAGTGCCCCTTAAACAAAGGGCAGAGCTCTTCATCCCGACTAGGTATCAGAAGCTGACAATATAAATGTCTGTTCTTTGGCATAACACTTTAGTGGAGCTCACTGACATTAAAGGGTTGTCGGTCAGTGAGAATGAAGGACAGAGCCGGGGGATTTCTCTTTTTGAAGAGAACAAGGCCCGAGCGACCTGTGTGAGAAGAGTAGAGGAGGGTGGAGGGGGGGTAAGTGTGGGACACAGGATGGAAGCTTCCAAGTCTTCTTTACTGTTTTTGAGGTCACCTTCTGGTCCTTGCCCCACCCTGACTTACAGTGATGCCCCTGGGGGCAAGAACCATGTTGGTTTTGCTCACGGCCGTTGGATGCAGTCCCACACACAGCCTAGTGTGGACATTTCAATTGACCCACCCGTGATGCTGAGGGTACTGCCCAGAGCAAAGTACACATATTATTTTTCATTTTCATTGTTATATAAATTTCTCCCAGTGTTGTGTTTATCAGGGTTTTACTTTTCACTGTCTGGTATTTGAAGGCTGTTGCTTGCATGTGTGCATACACACACACACACACACACACACACACACCAGGATTGTGTGTGTATAGAATGTTGATAGATATAATACTGCCTTGTCCAGGGGTTATTTTTTGGGTGTATGCCTTATCTTAAAGTCACTCTAAAATCCCAATGGGTAGAGAAACCTATCTTTTAAGAATCTTTGAATCCTGATTTGGAATATATAATAGGTGCTTTATAATTGATTATTTCCCTAGTGAGACTCTAAAGCTTTCCTAAGTGTAAGAAGAATGTCTTAGAGTTACTCCTGTCCCCTGCCAGCGTTCCACACATAGTATGTCTTGTCTTAGTGGCAGACCGTGCTGAACAGCAGTGCTAACAATTCAGATGCCCCGTACGATGCTGCTCCTATGACGATGTGTGCTTTTGGACGTAAGCCCGGTGAAAGCATATTAATGAATATGATTTTCTGTCTGTAAGGTTTTTCCTCTTTGTCTCCTTTCTATTTTTTGGTACGTGAGCAGGCTCTGTCTCTGTGGGGAAGCAGCAGACAGCTTCAGTGAGTACAAATGTCCTATGCACATGTGGAACACAGCCCCAGAGATGATCATATGTACCAGTGATCTGTCAGTAGACTCTATTACGCGTGTGATTCTTTTATCAAAGGAATTAAGTTTTTCTTGATATGTTAGAAAATAGTACTTTTTTGGCCGACTCTGGAATGGATGAATAGATGTTTTGGATATTTGTCTAGATTGATCCCTTTGGATTACTTTTTTTTCCCCTGAATTTCAGTAATTCTCGAGTATATTTTCTCTTAAATTGTGTCTTCAAGTGATCACACTGCATTTGTTGACAGTATTTCTTTCTTTTTTAAAAAAAGTGAAATATATCCTCATTCTTTTTTTTTTAAGTCTTTACGAGGCACTCAGTAATATTTTTTCTTTCTCTCTTACATTTGTATTTGCCTAGCAAAGATCCTGAGATGCATTTCTGTTGGAACAAAGTATTCTTTAAATAGATGGGTGCAATAGAATTACTACTTTGTGTCTTGCACTTGGGAGGATATCACTCGCCTAATGGCATAATAATTGATTTTTTTCTTACCCCTTGTCACTTTAGAATAACACTTTATAAACCCCCAGAAAGAGCTGAATATGAAACGTGACAATCCGAGGAAATTTATTGGCCATTTTGCCAGTGCACCCAGCCCCACTTGGTAACTTTTTTGGGGCCCGATCTGGGGTTTTGTGCTCTGTAGGAAAACCAAGATCGACCCAGTCACAACACGCTGAGCCCCATCCCTGCTAAGACAAGGTTACAAGATAAAATTCTCATCCCCGTTAGTTGTTAAGATGAAAATTCCATTCACTGAAAGCATAAATCCTTGGCATAATATTTTTACTCTTGTTTTCCTTCTGTGTGTAACCCTTTATTTGGTGCCGTGTGTCTTCTGTGGTGGGATTGACTTCTCAGGGCAGATGAGAATTTTGGAGATAATTACTCTCCACCTCCATTCCTGTGGCTATAACAACTGCCAAGTCCCAGTGCCACTTTGATAAAAAAAAAAAAAAAAGAGAGAGAGAGAGAAAAGAAAAAAAAATGCAGAGCTGTTCGGCTGTGCTGCCTCGGTCTGCCTTGTCTTAGAGGCACATCATTTTTGCACATCAGTATTAACAATTCAAACACCCTGAAATGCTAATAGCACTAGTAAGCTTTTAATTCCATGGAATTTATTGCTTGCTGTATTTCCATGAATTTATAACGCTTTGATTCTTAAGAGCCCCATTTAATCAGTTTTGCCTGGCACGGAACATAATAAACAACTTGCCGGTGAAAAAGTGCCACTTGGGGGAGGCTGCTAACAAGGAAGTTAAATGCTTCTGCCACTAGCAGTTTCTTCGCTGTATTTTTCATGAGCTGTAATGTACTTTGCTGGCTTCAGAACGGTGGTTAAACACAGGGACACACTGAGCCCCACTCCAGCCCTCAGAAGCTCCAACTTTGCTGGGCGTCTTTGCAAAAAGCACAGAAGAAATCAGCACTTTTAGCCTTACTTTCTCCTCTTCTAGCGTAATGGCTTCTTCTACTTTTTCATTATCTTTACCTTAATCTCGTAGCATATGATTTATGGACTGGAATGGTGAGCGATATCAGTGGGCAAAAACAATCATTAGAGGCTGTTAAGGAACATTTATTGTTTATTTTGCTGCCTGTCTATAAAAGTACACATGATGGCCCTAATAGCAAAATATCAAATTATCAAGTGCTTTAAAGCAGAAAATGTCATTTGTTTCTCAAAACTGCACCAACTTTATATAATTGCCCTTTTAATTATCCCTAGTGGCCCATGAAATTTGCAAAATAGAGCATCAAAGGTTTGATTTACTTACATGTTGCACTTTGGCGGGATTCTTAATGAATATTGTTTAGTACTAATGCTGTGATGAAATTTGTAAATGTTTATAGTGAGGGACTTAGAAGCAGGGGGAGTCTAGTAATAAAAGTGAATCAGCCGGGTTCCTCAGGGTGAAATAGTACGGCCAGAGTCTCGGACCTCACGTTTTTGAAAAATCTTCTTTGTAGTGGAATTTTATTTTTAATTTAGGTCTAGATGAACGCACATTAAGTTCAGTTTTATGGTCTCTTTTTTTCTGCGTCATTAAGTGGTCTTACCATTGCTTTCCCATGGCCTTTGCAGGGTAATGTTTGCTTCCTGTGGCACTTTTGGGTTCAGGTCAGCTGCTTCTTCGAAAATCACAGTCTACAGGTGGACAAGCAGGGCTGGATCTCTAAAAGCTAATATTTTGGAGAGAAATCCTGCAGTGGGAGGCCTGTGGGCTGCTTAGCCTCCCCGGAGTCCACTCTGAGTTGGAGGCCTCCTGGGACTGCTCTGTGTCACCTTCCTGGAAATGTCTGTGCACGGTCATGTGCCATCGAGTGAAAACCAAAAGCCATTCGAAGTCGCGCTGAGCTCGGGAGGGGTCTGCGTGGATAGGGCCGCTGCAGAGTGACTTCTCTCTCTGCGCTTGGGTACTTTGGCAGATTTTTGTCTTCACTCTGCAGAGATGAAGCACGGGGGCTGCATCTCGGGTAATAAGAGCAGTAGCGATACAGAATGGCGATAGGGAGACCCTGGGATTTGATTGCAGGCTGGTCCGCTGGGCACAGGAAGCGCTACCGGTGCTCTTTGATAGAGATATTAAATAATGCTGGTGGGAAGGTGGACACCTGTGGAACATCACTTGTTAGCCATCCCCAGGTTGACAGCACACCCGCGATAGCCGCCCGATGGGTGTGGCCTGCCTCCTCGCATCTTCCTCGCCCGTTGATGAGAATGTCACAGGGGACAGAATCGGGAGACTAACAGAAGTCTCCAAGATTACATCTCTTATTTTCCCTTTATCTACCTGACTTGTCACTCGGTCGGTGGGGCTGGCCGCCGTTGTCTCCAGAAAGCCCGTGTTGGTTGTTGCCTGGTAACTTGGGCTTCTCGCACTGACAGCAAAAAGATTGCTTCCTCTCGGGATCTCCCCTGGCGTGGAAGGGAAGAAGATGTGTCTTAATTACTCTGCTCATCATTTTGTGAGGGGTGCTTTGTTCCCCTCTCCACCTTTCCCCAGTCTTCTGGGGGCTTTCGTGCCGCTCGGAATCTCTGAAATCACACCTGTCACTTCTCAAGCACCTCGGGAGACTTAGTCTCACGTCCTTGTGCTACGACCGTGTGTGACTTGTACAGTTATTCTCTGCCTTCTTCAGCTAACCGATGGCGATTTAGAAGCTGACCTCATTTCGAAATTATTAAATGGCAAGGCTTTCTGAAGCCGTCTGTCGGCCCTCCCTCCCCGAAGGAGTCACATTGGCCTGGTGTGACGTCTTGGGTCTTCCGCAGGTGCGTCCTCCCCCCTGACCCGTTGTCTCTTGCAAATTGTATCTCAGTTTTTGCTTTTGTCCTTCCTACTACAATAACCGTTATTTTCGGGGCTTCCCGTCAACAAAGTGACTTCCAGCTGTCTGGTGTTGCCATTTGCGTGACAGGTCGGTGCTCAGTCACCTCTTGGTCCTCTTGGTCACGACTCTTGTGTCTTTCCCTGGCCTTTCTTTGAGAGCATCTGGACATGGGTCTTGTCTGTTTGGTATTCCTTTTGGATTCTCCCCATGTGGACCTACTGTAATTTCTACAAACTTTCCCAATATTGAGCGTCTTTCTCACATACAGTTATGAAAGGGGAAGGACTCTCAGAAGCCGAGAGAGACCTGAGCCACTTGATGACGTCAGGGCTCATAATGTTCTAATATGTCATGTAAACAAAAAACTGCTTGAGGAAACTCGTAGTATCTTCTTAACATCTACCTTAAATAAGTTAATCCCCCCCCCACATATTTAATGCAGTGTAATGGCGAGACTTCATGATTTATCCAAAATACTACTTGTGATGTGTTTAGGTGATGTGACCCATTAACAGAGCTGTAGGTTAAAGATGAAGGATCGTGCACAGTCACTGTACGTCTGTGACTGGAGGTTAAATCTGGTTTGGAAAGAGCACACCAAGTCCAAATCCGTGCTGCTCTGTGGATGTGAGTCATGGGCTCGGTGACTTTCTTACCTGCCCCCATGATTGCCACGTTTCCAGGTACCGTAAGCACTATTTGCTTCCCTCCCTTGCTTCCTCCCTCCCTCCCTCCTTCCTTCCCTCCTCCCTTGCTTATTTTCTGGGCTCTGCATCTATCCTTACCACCCTAATGAAGAATCGAACCCACCGCTTGTGGGCTTCAGGACTAGCCTTGTTCCTGCCTCGTGTCTCGTTGTCGGTGCAGACGATTACCTAGGCCACTCCTTCTCCACAAGCTCTTGCACTTTGGAGCCTTGTGTTCAGCTTTGGGAGCTCTCCCCTGTTTCCTGAGCTGTGAAATGAGCTCCTACCTTTTGATGGCCAAAAGGTGACCTTTACTTTTCCCTCCCTTCCCTCCGTGTGATGCTGATGAGGTTTATCTTCGCGTGTCCGTCGCTTTGTTCTCGGTTTCCTTCGTACTTGATCAGTTGTTTTGGAGTAGTGCAGCGGTTCCTGTGCTCACGCACACTACTGTAAATCGCCATTGTGCCCCTAACAGGCTCACAGGGTACTGGGGACAGTAGCTAGCCTGGGAAGCCTGAATCTGCTCCTTTTCTGCAGTGTTCTGTTTTCTTTTCTATGCCTCCTTGAGAGAGAGACAGAGATAGACAGACACTTGTCCAGTAAGCTAGTTGCATAGGTGTCTGGTCACATGGGACTGTTTCTTCCTGGGGCAAAGCCTTCTACTTGGCTGACAAGCACTGGACGTGAGCTAATGGTTGAGTGAATGTTAGCAGGGGGTGCTGCCCGTCCGGTCATGGGTTTGCCTTGGGGTTTACTACCAAAAGATTTCTGGAACTCAGAGTCATCCTTTGGTTCAGGTCTTGGGTCTTCTTTGGTATCAGGGACGCAAAATGATCCCTTCTCTTTTCTTTCTTATATCCTATGCTTTGTCTCCCAACTGATTGCTCACTGGGGCAACTAGGACAGTGCTAACATAGTTCTTGATACATTGGGCTGATAGTATTGCTTTTGGCCAAATTGCGGTGGTGGTGGTGGTGGTGGTGGTTAAACCAAAGAGAAGTAGTCTAGCAACTTCTTGAGAGAGAAAAGAAATCGGAATTTGTTGTTTTCTTATTTTCTGTTTCCTTGCCTACAACCTCTAGGTTGCTGGAGTTACAGCTAGTACCTCACAGAGTAGAGCCAGTCTTGCCCCGAAGCTTAGAGAAGGAGCTTCTGTTATGTAAGTGGTAAGGAGGGCAGCTTCTAGAATCAGATCCGCTGGGTCTTGCATCCCAGCTCACCAGCTTGCTTGCTCTTTGATCCTGTGCACACCTCTCTGAGCTTCTCTTTCCTCCTATGTAGAATAGGGGAAATTGTATCCAGTTTAAAAAGGTTGCTCTGAGGATTAAATGCAGTAATGAATATAAAAGCAATAGAGCAGAGCCTGGTGCATAGCGAGCCCTCAGATGTTACAGTTACTTTTCATATTGTTCAGTGTACCTAGTCAAGATCTATTACCAGTGGCATAATTCTCTATCTGCAGCCGTATTGCAGTGAGATAGCTGTTAAACGCACAGTTTTGTGCTTGGAAATCCAGAGTGGGAGGCTCACGACGAGAACCGCAGGGAGTGCCTTACCCCTCTAGTACAGCATTCAGCAAACCAGTGGCAGAATGGGAGACAGGTGACAAAGCCGTTAGGGAATCCAGTCAGATCCCTTCTAAAGGACACTGTTTTCACATGTGCTAGGACATAAGGATTGAGCTCATTTCGCTCAAAGGCCATTCATGGCTTTCTGTTCCTGATGTCACGATTTTATGGATCTTGCATTTCTCATCCTCATTTGTTTACCTTCTGGAATTACAGGTTTTATACAGATTTTATTTGTTGGCGCTTTACCATCGCTGCTCCGTGGGTCTTCGAGGTGATGTGTTTTGGAAAACATCACTTTTGTTCAGCTTTCCCGTCAGAGTACAATGCCCTCTTCCCTCTGGAGATCACTCCGGGGCAGGTCTCCAGGCCTGGCTGGCGTCTGTGATAAGGTGGTGGGCAGAGGTGGGTTGATCTTGGGGACAGCAAGGCCGAAATGACCTTGAGGATTAAATTATCCATTGGGTATAGATACGCATATGTTTTCCCCCCTTAAAACGTTCTTTGGATATAGAACTCATAATTACATAGATGTGTTAAATCACTGAATGAGATTGTTCTAGACAAATAGCTTCCAAAGTCTGGGTTTTCCTTGAGTGTGCTCTAGCTGGTATTAAACAGTTGGGCAGTGGAGCTTTGAAAATGAGCCAAGTCTCCACCCAGGAGTAGCTTATGGATGGCTAGCAGCTGGGTAGATGGGGCGGGTTCATGTAGAAACAGGTAACTGTCACTTTTTCAGAGACGATTTCCCTCTTTTAGATTAGGTTAGGTTCCCCGAGTGTGTGTTTATATAGCATCCCTGTATTTTTCCCTAGCACTTAAAATTACGAATGATTTTTTCTGAAGCTAGTCTTTAAGCATTATGGCGGTCTACAAAGATTGCAAGCTCTTGAAGCGTCAGGAACGTATTCACTTCTTCAGATCTCGCGTATCACAAAGGATCTGGGACATAGTAGGACTTGATAGACATAGGTACTGAATAGGGATTGAGTAGGTAGAGCAAGCATTTTTATTCTTCACTTATTGGGAATTTTCCATGACTGGCTATGTTTCAATGAGGATTGCATTTGGGTGCACTGAGCAGAAATCTGACTACAGCGACTTAATCCAGAGGTTGGCAAACTTTCACTGAAAAGAGCCTTTGGGGCTTTTGCAGGCTGTACAGTCTCTGTCGTAAATACCCAGCTCTGCTGTGGTAGCGTGAGCGCAGCCATCAACAATGCTTAAATCAACAGGCACGGCTATGTTGCAATAAAACTTTATGCACACGGCCTCCAGGTTTGGCCTGGGGAGCACAGTTTGTATCTTCTGGCTTAATCAAATGGGGATACAGGATAATTCTGTTTGATAAAGTCTAGGAGTAGGCCTTCTAGAGCTAGGGCACCTGGTCAAGGGAATCCTCCAAGAATGAGCTCCTTCCTGCTTATCTACCATCTTTAGCTTTGGACTTTTGTTCTGCTCTCATGGTCACACAATGGCCCCTGTACCTTTAGACATGAGCAGGGTGTTTCCAGGCTTAGGAAGGAGGTGAAGGAGCAGAGGACAAAGAGGTTGCTTCTCTTCAGATTTTGCTTCTTCATAAAATGGAATGTATCTTCCTGGATTTGCCTTCTTACTTGAGAAGGAATGTTCTTCCTTTGGATATCTGTCTCATTGGCCAGGTCTGTGTTTTAGAGCTACTTGCAGTGACAAGAGGGCCTGAAATTGCAAATATATTAATTGAGCACCTGGAGTCCAAACAAAATGGGACGCTGGTGCTCAGGAAGGAGGGCCCCCAGAGACTGTATAAGCGACTAGCAAGGTCTGCTATGCGGGGGGTTTGAGGGTGTCCCCGCCCTGTGTTTCCCCTGCTCCCTGACTACTTTGTGTTCCTGGTTAGTTCTGTTATGTATTAAGCATGAGAAGCCGTGCTTAAGCATCTGTTGGGCAGGTTCAGCTATAAGCTCTTTTGCTGGAATCCCGATGACCTGGACCTCAGTCTTCTTGACTTTTAAATGGGGAGCATTTAATTCCTGCTCTGGAATTGAGAGGCGTGCGTTTGAGAAGGCAGAAGAAGCATTCAGCACCTTGCCAGCACGTGTGAGCCCTCAATGAGGATGCACACCGTCATTATCACTACTGTAAATGTACACATGGTGTTTTTATCCCCTCTTGGTCTTTCCATCACAGATGTATTTATATATATTAAAACACATGCACAGAAGAAAATGGAGGAGAAATGAATGTAAGCTTCCTAACTAATAACACTGTCATTAGGGAGGGTTGGTGGGGGGTCGGGGGGTGGTTCTCTGTAGCTATAGGCAGTCCAGAGGATTGTGAGCTTTTCAGAACAGGCCACAGCCTAATTGGACAGCAAGGTTTGCGATAAACAATGGAACAATAAAATCCCAGTTCCCTAACTATGGTTACACCCTCCCAGCAGCTATTGAAATTCCCAGCTTTCATGGTCTTGCATAGACTCGGTTGTGTTGTTTTATTTTAGGTTTTAAATATATTTAAATCCCTCTGGGCTGGCATTCCATGGACGGGAAGTCTGGCTCTGTCAAAGGCTGAGTTCCTTCTGTGCTGTGCTTCATCTCCCCATTCCTTGACCTGCTCTAACCACTGCGGATGTGGATAGAGGCATTGTGGAGAGGAGAGGGGCAGGGGTCACTGACCCTGAGTGCTCCTTGCCCAGATAGACCTGATTCTTCGAGGGGTTTCCCTAACCCTTCCAGCCACTGTGTGAGAGGCCATTTCTCCAGTGCTTGGGGCATGCTTTACGTTTGCTTTACCAGGGCTGGCCGTTCTGCAGATGGCCACCCAAAGAACCAGGCCTGTGGCTCATTAACAGAGCACCTTTGCAGCGGCTCCAGGTTTATTAGGTCACATCACAAAAGCGAGAACCTTATTGAGAGAAACCTTGGAAGGTTTATTTCTAAAACCAGTCACAATAACTAGAGTAACCACCCAAGTGTCATTTTTAAAAAGCAAAAGCCAAGCCTCAAATTAGCAGAGCTCCAGCGGAAATCTCTTCTCCAAATCCATTATGCAGGAGATGAGCTGGGTAAATAGCGAGGACTCTCCCATTTAGACTCTGACCCTCGCTCAGCAAGGGGAGTGATTTGTTTCCCACGTTGGTTCCATGCCCACCTTTTTGCGAACCTTTTAATTTAAAAGAGGCAGTGATTAATGATGCTTTTGATCCGCTGACTTTTTTTTTTTCTTTTAAAGGGCAGCCTCTTTCTTTTCTACGTAAATTTGATGTTGGAAGTAAACCATGAGTATAAAAATTATACTGCTTATTTATTTCTGGGTGTGTGAGGCATCTACTAACCCTCTCTCCCCCACCCTAAAACTTTGATACTCACGGTGCAGGCTGGGTTCATGTCTCTTTTGTAGTCTTAGCATGCAGGGTCTGGTGTGTAGTAGGGATTTGGCAAATATTTACTGAGTGAACAAACAGATGAGTGAATTAATAAATGGTACCTAATAATCAGGACTAATGTAGTGGGCAGTTCCGCAAGTATGTTTCCGGATAACTTGCGTGCCTTCTCATTGAGAAGTGATGAATGATCGACATTCTCTGTAGTTGGGCTTTCTTTTGAACTTGGGATGATCCAAATTGAGGTAGTTCACAATCGAAAATCTGCCCAGGTCCCCTTAATGGTAGCATTGGTGTCCCTTGCCTGGGCAGGAGCTCAGACCACCAAAGATAAAGTCATGTTGAAGTCTGTGGGTATTTTTACAGTTATCCTAGACTACCTCCTAGCAACCCAGCTTTAGTCTACAGAGCCTGATAACCTGGCTTGCTATCCTGTGCTGTTTTTATTGTGGAGATGTAGATGTGGGTAACTAAGGGGAAAAAATACCGTGTTAATCATAGCATTACATCGGATCTTAGCAAATGTAGGTTGTTACAACACTTGGACCCAGCTTTTTCAGAAAGAAAGGTCTTTTTCTCTGGGCTTTCCCATTCTGCTCAATTTTATGTTTTCCTACCTAAGTATGTGAAAGTACAAGAATTGGTCTTATTTCCAGATTGCAGAACTGGAAACTAAAGTTTAAAGAAAATGAAGATTTTAAAAATAATGTGTTTTTATATTGTGTGGAAAACTTTCTGGTAATTTAAAAAGGGTGGCATTATTTATACAGACTTCTTAAATATGGACTACAGTCTGAAACTTAATGTGCTGTAAGGTAGTTACTTTGACTCCAGGGCAGCTTCGCAAGGGACCTATATTACTGTAAAAAGGTATAAATGATAGGTTGTGTACTCTTCTACCTTCTTTCTTATCTTGAACTGTATTATCAGGGGCTCTTTCCGTTTCACCTTAATGTGCCTGGGAACTCCTACTGCGCTTAAAAGAACACCCAAAAGAAGAAAATGTGATTAATGGTTTAACAAATTCCAAATTTTATTAGCAGTTTGCACTTAAGAGCAAGGCAGGTGGTGTATGGTGGGAAGTTCATGGGCCTGAGAGTTGATGTGCCTAGATTCTAATGCAGGTTTGCCTCTACCTTCTGGTCCCTTCTGTTGTTTAATAAATAGGAAGGCGGAGGCCTGTCGCACCGGATCCTCTTAAGGACCCTTTACCACCTCTGGCAGGTCCGTGGCCACATGAAAATGGGAACGCCGCCGCACCTCCAGGGCCGCACAGCCGCCCACGTCACTCCTTCTCTATGATGCGTTATTGCCCCAAGACAGACAATTTCATTGCAAATTTAGGGTGACCCAGAGAAGCTACTCGGCGTCAGGTTCCGATGTAAAGGCGCATTCTGGCTTATATTTCCAACATGGAAATAAAGGCCATCGACTGAATTTTTCAATTTTGATTTTCAAGAATTTTTTTTCATCCTTTGTAACCACCCATGTAGGTCACAGCCAAATCCTGTGTCAACTTTTCGTTATTTTTGCCTCGCGTTGGTGCTCTTATACTATTCATTGTCCTTGGAGTTCCAGTCTTGTTAAGACAACCCAAATCGCGGGTTAAAAACTAGTCTAAATAAACCAGGTAGCATTGCGTACAGTCTTTAAGAACGTACGAATGCTCACCAGGCTTCACCAGAAGTGTAAAGCACAGGCATGTACAGTCATGACAAAAAATGAACCATCGCAGAAATTCTCTGATGGGGGCGCCTGGGTGGCTCAGTCGGTTAAGCGTCTGTCTTTGGCTCAGGTCATGATCCCAGAGTCCCAGGATTGAGCCCTGCATTGGGCTCCCTGCTCCTCGGGGACTCTGCTTCTCCCTCTCCTTCTGCCCCTCCCCCGCTCATGTGCACGCACCTGCCTGCACACTCTCTCTCTCTGTCAAATCAATCAATCAATCAAATCTTTTTTAAAAGATTATAAAGGGAAAAATTATTTGATGAAACATGGCCAAAAGGTCCCTCTGTTTAAAACAGCAACAACGACAAAAAGCATGGTGTGCCAATGTCTTCTCTGCATCCCTCCCCCTTTTCCCTACATTTTAACAAGTGCCCCTCATTGTTTCTTGCTGCCCTTTTCTCACCTTGTCCTTCACCTTTCCTACCTAGTGGGCTGGCGTCTGGAGCCTCCAGCAGGACTGTCCTTATTAACCCCCTTAATGGACTTCACTCGCAAGGCTGAGTCCACATAAGGAAGCAGTCCCCATGGCGTCTGTTGGTTAATGTGTAGTTCACAGTGATCGACGCCATCTTGAATAGAGACCTTTTATTAATTTGTCAGCATTTTTGTTGCATCTCAAACCTCTGTTAATTTTTCTTCTTACTGTTATTCACCCACAAACCCCCTAGTCTCTCTGTAGGAAATTGGCACTTGACTGGAGTCAGCCCCTCTTACCTGATGGCATGGGGTTCACTTTCTTCCAACATAAGCATCATAGACTTGGGTTATTTGGACCCGGAGACTCAGTCTTCACCATCCTGGGCAGATAAGAGAGAAACAATGGGAATAATAGCCGTTTATGGAGCATTTAGTAGGTACCGGGAGGCATTCCGAATCCTTTGTGTAGATCTTCTCTTTTAGTCCTCTAACAGCCTTATGAAGATGTACTGCTATTGACTCCATTTTATAGGTAATAAAATTAAGACACAAAGAGGTGATGAAGTAACCCCTGCAAGGTCACGCAGTGTGTTTGGCTTGAAACCTGGTATCTTCTTGTGTCTGATGGAAGGCTTTGAAAGACGCGCTCACTCCCTCATGGGGCAGCTCGTTCCATTCTCAGGACTGTGGACGGAGAGGTCTCCCTGTGGTTAGAATCCAGTTTGTGGCTAGTATCCTTGATAGTTCTGTACACAGAAACATTTCAGTTAAAAAAAAAAAAAATTAGTTCCCAGACTTAAAGCCTATTTACAGATCTTCCATCTTCTGCAGTCCCCTCCCCCATCCTTCCAAGTGCCAAGCCCGGTTTATTTCACCTCTAAAGTCCCCTCCTGCTTTCTGTTCTTCTTATCATTGCCTTCCCAACTAGACAATGAAGACTTGGCTCCTTAAGAGCATGGCCTCCCAGGCTCTTCCTAGCCTAGCCTCATGCTGTCTGCCTCTTGTTCTTGTAGCCCAGCCTTCCGCAGAATAACCAGGTGCCTCCACTAGGCGTTAAAGATAGTCATAGGAATGACAGATTCCAACGTGGTGCCTGGCCTTGTGGGGCTGGCATCCGACTGCTTATTCTACCCTTTGTTTTTGCCCTGCCCTTGAACTTCTGCCACTCATGTTATTGCTTCAACTTTGGGTGCCAATCTTCCTCTTTTTTTTTTTTTTTCCCTTCCTCCCTTACCTATTAACATCCTACTCATCCTTCAAGGCTTGGCTCGGATATCACCTCTGTGGAGCCTTTCAACTGAACCCAGCCTGGGTGACTCACTCCTTTGTCTGGACTCCCACAAGTGTGTGTTTGTATTTCATTATAACCTTTGTTCAAGTCTGCTCTGTATTTTAGTGTGTTCTGTTCAGATTTGAAAGCTGCGCGTTCTTGCCTGAAGGTAAGAACCTAAATAACTTATTTTCGTGTGCCCCGGAGCCCACGAGGTGGCTAGTAGCTGCTCCGCGGATGTTAAAAAACACAGTAACAATGAATGCCATTTCGTTGAGGCCTGCTCTGCGTCAGGACTGCTCGAGAGTGCCTCTTTTTCACATTTGCTCCTGCCAGCTAGGTTATGAGTTACAGAGGTGGTTCCTGTCCATTTTACAGATGAGAAAACTGAAGTCCAGAAAGATGATATGACTTGCTCAGAGTCAGCTGCTAAGGAAGGACAGACAATTTCACTCAGGGCTGCCTGATTGTGAAGGCCATGTGATTGTCCCCATGATACCTGAGGAATGCATCATAGTGGTTGCTGTGGTTCCCAGACGTCCCGGATTAAGAATCCACAGCCCTTCAGTAAATGCTCATAGGGCTAGATTTCTTCGTTTTTCCACATCCTGCAGACTTCTTATCGCTCACCTCCTCTTTGTACCCATTCTGTACTTCTTGATTATTTCTAACACTGTGCTGCAAAAAATAGGAAAGAAGATATCTGATCTGCAGATTTGAACACCGGTCTTTAATGACTTTAATGACTGTTGGCTGGAGTTTTATGTTGAATTCCGTAGCAGCCATGTATAACCTAGGAGCACAATATCACATACGGTGAATTATACTGAGCATGGGTTCAGCGAGCTCACTTCCCTCCCTGTGAGCCAGTGTCAAGCCAGGCTCTTCCCATCACAGTGGTTGATTCTTTGGTTGCAAGCAGCAGAGATTACCTCTGGCCAACTTTAAAGAATTTATTGGAGGAATAAGCCAGTAGCTTACAGAACAGATAGAAATTTGGGAAAGGATAGGAAGCAGGACAATTGCGGCATACAGGCAGCTTGAATGACTTGACCAGCTCATCACTGTCACTGCTGAAGCCAGTGCTCCCTACGTGTTTTTCTGTCCTCACATCAGCCTGCTTCGATGAATCAGATGGGCCCAGTTGGCATCATGTAGCTACCTGATGGCTCTGG
This sequence comes from Ursus arctos, assembly GCF_023065955.2. NCBI lineage: Eukaryota > Metazoa > Chordata > Mammalia > Carnivora > Ursidae > Ursus > Ursus arctos. Next base: position 51,561,385 of record NW_026622808.1, on the reverse strand, counting down.
GAGGGCAGGGGACTTTGAGGATTCCCACCCTGCGTGGAACAGTGAGGGAGGGTGGTAATTCCCCAAAAAGAAATTGAACTAAGAATGGATTCTGGATAGCCCCCAAAATTCAACAAATACCAGCTGTCTCTGAATCCTGAATTTTACATGAATAGTAGAGTTTATTGAAGAGAGGTGCACAGTTTTTCTCTATAAATAAAGCCCTGTCTACTGTAGCTTTAAATCTCCTTTCCAATGAGGATCTTGATTTGGTCATCAGTGGTTCTCAGGAAACTTTTTAGTTTTGCATCACAGTGAGCTTGGCGAGGGTACCTCTACCTTGTATGGCTTCATCTAGTATTTAAGAGGTAATGACATAGCCAGACCTGTAGTTAGCTTACTACTGAAGACCTTCCTCCCGCAAGTCCTAATAAAATCCAAGCTCTAAAAACCCATCATCAAATAATAAAAGAGAAATAGAGTAAACGCACAATTCATGAGATTAATATAGAGGAGGAAGACAATTTTTTTTCTAATAATCTTTACTTTTATATTCTACTTTATGGGGGTGCTGTTTAATTTCATGTTCATTTATTTTAATTACTTCTTGCATGTAGTTTGCAGGCAAGTTTGCCATTTTCCAACATCTAAAAGATGGCTTACTTGAGTTTCGTTTCAGACCCTGTTAGAATTAATATATAATAAAACCCAGTGTGTATATTTCTCATTTTTCACCTCAAAGGATTATTCATCATAATAGAATCAGTTTTTCCAGGGAGATTTTATCAGACTTACAAGTCAAATTAGTTGAATGCGTTTCTTCTGCTAATAAACAGAGAACCTTTACCCTGGAAGCATCTCTACACTGAATTCCAATAATTCAGTGTTTCTTTGCCTCAAGAGATCAACCTATAAACGACCTACGAATAAAAACATAAATTTATTAGCCTAAAAGGAGATTGTTAAGATGGGAGAATTTAAGAGGATAAAAGTGAAGAAAGGTCACAAAATCAAAATATAAACATTAAGTATATGTTAGATTTTAAAAAATATTTTTAGAGGGATAGGCTTAGTTTTTCTGTACCCCAAGCCGAGCATTTTTGGGGACACGTTTTTATGTGTTTGGTTGCATCGATGTGTGTGTCGCAGAGGAGGGCGATGCGGGCTGCGTAAGGGGCTACCGTATCGGTACCTAAAGGTCTTGGGTTTCTCACTTAGAGGGTAATTGGAGTTGCGGTAGAATCAAGCCAAGTTGCATGGCGACTGGTTTGATCCCTGCCTCCATTTCGATTTGCCTTGTGGTCTATAGGTCCAAGGCCAATTGTGGGAAGATTTTGGCCCTGAAAGTATGACAAGCCCTTACATGAATGGAAGGGAGGTGTGGTCTCTTTCAAGTGCATTTATGAGAGGCCGCTGTGATCACTGCTTATGGCTTGACAGTGGTGGGCTCGGGTTCTTGGTGCAAGTTCGTGCCAAATATAGGTTTGAGTCATCCTGACCCTCTTGCTCACAAATGTTTCAAGTGTTGAGATGCCAGGCATTTTGTCTAGTTCATAACTGAGACATGCTTTCTTCTCTCTGTAAGATAAGGAAGATTTGACCCTGTAGAAGAGATATGAACATGGATTTCCTTTTCCGCTGTAGATAAGATCTGCGGTAGTGAAAGGTGCAGGTGAACAGATTGAGTCGGCAGGGACTCTGGGAATCCAGTGTGTAAATGACAAGAGAGAAATTTTTGAGGGCTAATAGGAAAGCCCTCTTCGGTATGTAGTTGAAATTCACCTTCTCTAGTATTTTGCACAAGATTGAGAATAAAAATGGTTATGATTGATGAAGCATTCAGTGTATATCTAACTGTAAGTCGGACTAGAGGGACTTTTAAATCACCCAAATGAAAGATTGCATTATCATGAACATTAATATGTAACAGTTAAGTGTGTCGTTGCTTATCATAAGTCCTGGCATTCACAGGGCTCTATGCGGCCAGTCAACCAAAAAGGAAAAACTTTTTAGCAAACGCCAGTCCATGAAATCTCCATGAATGAGGCCAGCCCAGTGGTCATGACTCTTAATAAGTTATTTATTTTTGTGTTCCCAACCCATCTGTAGGTTTTAGTTCACACCATGAGTGGAGTGGGGGGAGGTTAAAGATGTCCCCTGAGATATTTTTGGAAAGAAAAAGGTAGGGTTGCAACTGGGGGAAGAATTTATTCCTGGTGAGAAGAGGAAGTTAGGGAAGAGGAAAAATAGCAAACAGTAACTTATTAAGGGCATGGAGGTTAGGTTAGTTAAATGTTTAGAAAATTATTTATTTCTTATTGATTTGTTGCCATTTATGTGGCTGACAAATTAGCAACTGTTAGAAAACCAATTCAAGAGGGTAGAAATTGGATCAGTCTTATCTTTTTTATCTTTTGAAAAGTAATGTCTTCCTCCAAATTAATATAAGCAGTACACTTTTATAGCAGAAAATTTGAACTGTTAAGAAACATTTGAAAAATTAAAATTAACTCTGTCCTCAGCACGCAGAGACTTTAGTGAATGGAAGGGGTATCCTTACGTGTATAACATATGAAAATATGTTAATTTACATATATTTAATTGCATAGTGTTCTCTTTTTTATTTATCATATTTATCATGGAAGCATGTGGCCATAGGTACTTTGTTGATCTTTGAATTTACCATAGCATCAAACCCAGAACCATGTTAGTGGGGTAAATTCATTAATATTTTTAAAAATTGCAGTAGGCACCTCACATCAGAATTAAATCTTTGAGTTATTTGTGGAGGAAACAGAGATGGGAAAACCTAGGAATGAGCATTTATTGAGCACCTAGTGCATGCCGAGTACTATGCTAGGTGCTTTACAATAATGTTGCAATTTATTATCATTCAGTACTGTGAGGAGGGGAATAGTTAACAGTTAGTGAACACTTAGTGTGTAGTGGGTGAGAACTTTGACATGTATCATTTTATTTGATTTTCACCGCAACCCAAAAGGTTAGATACTTGTATTATTTCCACATATGGATGGGAAACCTAAGGTTCAGAGAAGTCAAGCTAGTTACTCAAGGTCACACAGCTTGTAAGTGTAAAGCCAGTCTGGCTGATGATTCTTAACTACCCTCAGCTGCGTTACCTTGCTGTGCCCTCCTGCCCATACCAGCGTATATGCTGCATGTATCCACTTTCCTAACTTGCCTTCCAGTAGTTCCACACTATTTTTTTCCTAACCTATGCATCCTTCTTTATAACTTCGCTGAAAGCTTATTTGTACCTCTTTTGTTCCTTTGGTGTTAAAACACTGGGGGAACCAGCAGTCACGATGTGTTATGTTATAGGCTTTGCCCCATCCCATCCAGGGCGTAGTGACAGGCAACATTGAAGGGGCACCTTTGCCTGCCTGTGATGGTGACTTCAGGGTGGATATTGCTGTCAACTCTTGGAGAGTGTCCACAGCTCTTGTAGGATGAGCCGAAGAATCCTTTCTCTAGTCACCACTAGAGTGACTGAACCCCAGGCACAGCTCATATGACTGTGAGTCCTGTGCTCTGAGACCAGGCCTTTGCCACTATGTCTTAGAGCAAGAAATGTTTATCCCTCGGTTGGAGTTTCCCACGTTTTGTATCTGGGGCCATGGGTATAACCATTTCCCTATGGTGCGACGAGGTTTTCTGTAACAGCGGTTGGCCTAGGACATTCTGTTTCACTTCTCTCTGCTTCTCTTCCTTCTCCTCAGAAACTTGGATGATTGTAGTACCTACCCCATAGAGTTGTTGGAAGACTGGATGATGTAGTGTAAGCAAGTCACTTTAGTAAAAGCCTTACACAGAATTGACACACAGTAGGTATGAAGTGGTGGTGTTTTTCTTCAGGGAGCTTCTGAAGACTAAGAATCATTTTCTTCAGTGATAAGCTCTCAAGTGACAAGGGAACCATCTTAGATACCAGGAGAATTGGCTAATTACACTCTGATTAGTCAAGTTCCCTCAAGGAAGTGATTTTTCTCTAGGATTTAGGATCTATCCATTAGCATGCATTCACCGGTTAATAACAGAAAACCTCATTAACAGTGGCTGAAAACATAAGGATATTTATCATTTACTTGCCCAGAAGTCTAAAGGTAGGCAGTTTCAAGACCGGTTCAGCACCTGAGTAGTATCTGACTGCTGGGTTGGCTTCTCTGTGCTTCTTTTAGCTTTTTCCTCATGGCTACAAGATGGCTGCTACAACTCCAGGCATTATCTGCTTACATAGTTGCATTTAAAGGCACAAAGTGGGAGAAGGGGGCAAGGCAGAGAGAGAGCATAAGAGAAAGAAATCTTTGTATGACTTTCCTTCAACCAAGGAGGAAAAATATCGTATACCCCTTGTCTCTTTTGGCTAGAACTTCATTAAATGTCTGTCCCTAATTGCAGAGAAAGTTGGGTAGGGGACAATGTCTCTTTCCACCCTCCCCCCCCACCCCAGCTTGAGGAGTAGGAGGAGGGAGTAAAGGAGTTGGGAATGGCTGTTGAAAAGCCGTCCAGCACTGTCCACATACGGAGTAACATTTCACATTTGACCAGCTAAGATCAACTTAAAATCTAGGTTGTGCCTGGCAAAGGATATGAAGTTATTATTTTGGGTATTTTTAATTTTTTAACTTTTGATACTGTTTAGAATGACAGTGCCGTTTTGGATTCCCACATTACTGCTGAAGCTGAAATTTCTTGGTATCCAGAGAGGAGGGGTGAGCCAAACACTGTGTTTACTTTATTCCTCATTAGGTTTTATCCCATCTCCAGCTCCCTGCGTATCACCCAAGAAATACTCTGTAGATGGCTCAGCTCCTGCCCAAAGGCGTCCTTCTGGGTGGTTCACACCCTGCACACGGTGTTGGATAGGATTACCCTCCCCCACCCCGAAAATGTTCTTTGCTTCTGTATTTGCCCATCGCGAAAGAAACATCCTGACAGCTGTGATGTATTTATAATGTTGTGCGGCTGGCTTTACAGTCACTTTGTTACATCAATACTAATCTTTCTCCCTAAGCTGAAAAATTCATCACACTTTGAGCTACAGGGAAAAGTTCCACCTGAATGTGTGTAGTTTGGAGTTGGGGAGAGACGGAGTGGAGGGATCTTACTGTGTAAGAAATCTTCCAGAATGTCATTCTTGTTCCAAATGGCTTGGGTGATTTGAACTGGTACAACAGAGTACTTCCTCCTGGATAGCTCACATCCCTGAAGACCCAGTTTACAGGCCATGTGTCCTAAAAAGAGTATCAAGAATGTTTTCCCAACAGTGAAAAAGATTGCCTTGTTACGGGCTTCTTAAAGAATGTGCTTGGTTTTAATCCACGAGTATGTGTCTCTTGCACGAATTAGTCAACTAAATAAGTCTACTATTCTACTCAAAACTGTGATTAGAATTTATATAAAAAGTAGGTGAAAATTTTTAGAAAAATCAGGAGATTTAGAATAAGAATGGGATTTTTAAAAAGTCATGACCAAAACCATTTCCACTGAGAATAAAATAAAAATTTTAATTAATATATAGAATCTCAAACTGGGAACCAGATATCCATCCATCTGCTGAGGATCAGATTCTCATGAATATGGAAAATTTGCCATACTTCTCAAACTGCACACAGTCCAAGATATAGTAGCCCTTAGATGTATGTGGCTATTTAAATTTAAATTAATTAAAATTACATACATTTAAGAATTTAGTTCCCTAGCGTACTTAGCCATGTTTCAAGTGCTCAGTAGCCTCAAGTGGTGGCGTCTAGATTTGAACCCAGCTCGGAATGGAACACCGGATCCAGGGACATGATAATGGCCTTCCCCTGCTGCCAAGAATGATGGTGACTCTGAGCCCTAGTTGCTCACACTGATGTCCTGGCTACGGATGCAGGCCTGGAGTGGAACGTCGATCCACCCCACCCAAGACATTTATGACGTAGATGGTTGGCTGCACTCAGTTTGCAGGGAGAAGGGACAGTGGGGAAGGAGAAAGCAAAGGAAAGAGTTGAACCAACAACATGGCCCCTTTATTTCTCCCGACTCATCTTTGTTTGTGTCAGTGTAGCTCTCTGGATCCTTCCCTGCCTGTAATTAATACTATGGGACTTGGGACAAGTCTTTTCTAGACTTAGCCTTAAATTTTAACCCTATTCCACATCAGTATTATATCCACACGTAGGCTATCTGCAATCTGGGTAGCATGTTGGTAGGGTTGGTAAAACTCTTGCTGAGGAGCTATGGACCACGAGGGTCCACCCGCCCGGGAGGGTAGACCTTCTCAACCTCAGCACCACTGACGTGTTGGGCCAGTAACTCTCCGCTCTGGGAACTGTCCTGTGCATGGCTGGGGGTTTACCAGTGCTCCTAGTTAGCATCACCAGCACTCCAGTTGTAACAGTTAAAAATGTCTCCAGATACTGCCACATATTTTCTGGTGGGGAAAACAGCTCCTGGATGAGAACCACACATCTACAGAAACCCTGCCCAATAGAACTTTCTGTGGACGACCTCCACTGTCCAATGGAGTAGCCGCCAGGCACTTGAGGCTCTACCACTTATCTGCTCTATGGCTAAGAGCAGGCTCCTTAACTTCTCTGAGCTTTCCTCTACTGATTTATAAAATGAAGGTAGTAACACTGTGCGTCTTATAGGGTTATTTTAAAGATTAAATGAGAAACACATATAAAGTGCTTAGTGTGGTCTCTGGCATATTAAGAATAAAATCGTTGGTAGTGTCTCAATTACTGTGTGTTGTTGGTTTTTTTTTTTTAATTTTTTTTAAAGATTTTATTTATTTATTTGACAGAGACAGCGAGAGAGGGAACACAAGCAAGGGGGGAGTGTGAGAGGGAGAAGCAGGCTTCCTGCTGAGCAGGGAGCCCGATGCAGGGCTCGACCCCAGGACCCTGGGATCATGCCCTGAGCAGAAGGCAGACGCTTAACGGCTGAGCCATCCAGAAGCCCCGATGTGGTGGTGGTGTTGTTTTTAATTGTTTGTGTTACTATGGTTACTACTCCCAAGAAAGCCTGGCTCTATTGACTTGGGGTCCTCTCCTGCTCATGGAGGAAATCAGGGCCCTGGTTTGCCAATCTAGTTGGGCTGGAGCCAGGGCTAAACGCCAGGCAGGCCGGCAGGACCTCGCTGTCCCACCTCCGCACCACAGTACAACTTTTATGAGAATGAAAGAACCACATCTTCATCCCTTGTCCGCGAGTCCATCAGAAGACACAAGGCCTGTTGTGTGAGCCAGCTGGCTGTTTACCTAAACTGATGGGCTTGTCCATCCCTGACCTGAACCACTGCTACGAGGAGCCTAGAGAAGAGAGTTTATCAAGTCTGTATTAGACCTCACACTGGATTTATTTTAGATTTTCAGTTTAGTTTGCTTTGAGATCATCTTGAGTTCTTCTTGACTGTGGGTCCTTATTCGTTCTTCTAGCTCTTTCTTTCCAGGGACAGCAGAGAAGTGGACGTGGCTGATGCTGGGGTGATACAGCATATGTGAGGTCTGCAGATTTTGAGTATTAGCTTTGCGAGTTTGTTGATTGGTGTGTTATTATTTGGTTTGCTTTCTCATCGAGGCTAACTTTGCGGAGTCAGAGAACTACAGATAGAACACCTGTTTAGTTTGACTTCCTGGATTGCACCTCTTGGTTACAAATAACACAGCACCCGTGAGCTGGCTAAGCACGTACCTAGGGGAAGTTTATTGGCTTACAGAATGGAAAAGTCCAGGAGTAGGATGGCCCTCTGTGGGCACTGTTAGGAATCGGTCCTGCTCTTGGGCTCACCTCTGACTTGCTGTGTCCTGGCCTCTTTCAGCCAGTCCTGGCCTCTTTCTTTTTCGTGGGGGCAAGCCCAGTCCATGTTCTCCAAGCTCTCAAAGCTCTCCAAAGAAAAGGACAGTCTCTCCCAATTCTGATTTGGGACACGTCTATCCATCAGCCAATCGGGGCTGCCAGGAGAGCAGACGGCTGTGATTGGTCAGACCTGGTTTATGGCTCCACCCTCTGGAGCGGACAGACGCATCCACGCGTTCACGGTACACCTACTGTGGCTCACCAGCTGGAGATTGAGGAATGGGGCATTTCCCCAAGAAAAATAGGGCCGGTGTTATCAGAGGAAGGGGAGCTTGGATATTGGGCAGGCATAAACAACAGATATCCATTCCCTTGTTCTCCTTTGATTTCAGTGCCCTGGTGACCCAGGGAAAAAATTGCATGCTCCCCTCCAGAGCCGGCTAGCAGGCCCGTGGCCTGAGCTTTTTTACAGCATCAGTACACCTCTCTCTTCTTTCTTGCAATCATGATACCCTAGTCTTTCCCCCAGAGGATGGAGTAAATGGCCTTCTCTGAGCCACAATCAATGGCGATCCGTAAGGTGTGACAGAAGAGGCCATCTGGCACTTGTCCCACTGTCGTTTCTCCTTGTCCGGGGAAGAGGCGCGTCCGAGGCATAAGGTCGCAGCTCAGCGAGGGGCTGCTGTCTCTCTCAGAAGCCTCACCCCTAGACTCCGCTCTGTAGCACAGCAATGCCCCAAGAGTCAAACACCTGGCAGGACTCCCCCTTTCCCTTTGTGAACTTCCCCATCAGAGTTGAGCTGTGGAGTAATAATTATCATGAAGATGATTTTTGAATACAATTCTAAGTTTGAGTGCTCTGCGCAGTACTTTCCCAAATATTGGATAGATTTTTTTTAAGATGCTAGTGCTGAGATCACTGGCCCATTTCAATTTTTATTGAAACAAATAAACCCAATAAAAACACTTATGCTGAGAGCTATAGCGCCACAGTAAAAGAATCACCCTGTATTGAATTTATTGATTTATTTATTTACTCCAACTGGAAAATCGAGTATTGTGTTAATGTATTTTATAAGAATCACACTGCTCGATGAAATGGCTAATTTATTTTAGCGTATACATAAATAGCTAGCAATTTTCCATGAGACAGGCTAATGAAAATGATGCCATGAAATTGTCTATACTGTGAGGAGTGACGGAGACCAGTTATTATTGGGTGAGCGCTAAGACGTACTGAACTGGCCATCATATCTTTGAACTTTTGAACTGCTACTTGTTTCGTGTGATTTATTGATTTTGCTATCTCTCTGTTTAGCTCAACTTTAGTTTTTGCCCGGCAGTGCAGATAAGTGGCATAGGAGATTTAATTTCATGGGTATTTGGGGTTAAAACCTATCTTTAAGAAGAATGCTAAACATGTTTTAATAAAACATGAGTTGCAGGGGTTTTAGGTTTCTGTGCGATAGGGATCTGATAAGAACCAAGGCAGTTTAGAGGCCCGCCCAGGGGTTCGAGGCAGGGGAGGCGCTCTTACGTTCTGAGCTGTGGGTTTCACCAGGGTCACGTGTGTTTTATTCCGTCAGTCAGCCCGGCTTCATTGTTAATTGCATGTATCATTTCTTCCCCTGCCCGTGCCCCTTCACTCCTGCCACGTGTTTTGCCTCGATGTCTGGGGCAGGGGTGATTCCTGGGGTCCTCACAGGCAGCAGGGCTGTGCCTCTCCTTCCCTCCTTGCACACTGAGCGCTGGCTGCTACTTACACACCCTCGTGTGGGCCGATCTGTCTGGGAAAGCACTCTCAGGAGCAGCCCTGGCTCTCACCTAGGAGACTAAGACCTGGAAACTGGCTCCACTACGGGGCCGGGGCTGGCTCCCAGCGGTCCTGCTCCCTCCACACCCACTGTCTGTGGTCCTTATCCCAGCTGCTGTCCTCCTCTGCCAGCCCTGACCTTGAGTTGGGGATGTTTCCCTCGCTCCTTGGGCGGGGATCTCCTACTGAGTGACAGTGGCCAGAAAGCAGCCTTACTTTGTATTGTTGTCTTTGGACCGGCAGAACTTTTCCTAAATATGTAACGTCTTAAGAACTCATTCTTAGTGTTTTGTTTGTTTGTTTGGTTGGTTAGCTGATTTCTAGAGGCTGGCGTGACAACAGTATTTTATGCTTACTTTTTTCTTGGGGCGGGGTTTGGAGGAGGTGAGAAAGAGCTTTATCACGTAAAAGTAACCATCCTAGAAATTTCAGGTAATAAATTTTCAGGCGCATGAACGGTTAAGACTCTTCACTCAGTGACACAGTATGTGAATGTGGAATTTTTATGAAGGTAACGGTCTCTTTCTTTAAAAATCTGATTTATTTAGAAGGTACTTTTAAATGACCAAGTAATTTTAACCTTCAGGGAGAGATTGAGGTGGGGGTGGACAGAAGAAAGTAGGGGAGAGTGGGATCTTTGCAAGGGTTTGAAAATTCACATCCCCTTTAATGATTAAACTGGCAGGATCTTTATTTGGATGTTAAAAGCTTTTTCTTACATTGCAAACATTCTCAGCAAATTTACAGTCAGATATTTGGAAACAGCTAACACTTAAAAAAAAAAAAAAAGGAGGAGGAGGAGGGCCTGTTTGAACTAGGAAACAAAATTAGTGGGAATGGCTAAAAAGGCAGACTGACCCCAACACCATTAGCTTGGAAAAAAAAATTCCATTTCACTGCAACTATGTTATTGTTTACTTTACCATACACATCCTAATATGGTTACCTCCCTGTCAGAGGCAGCCAAGCCCAGGGGTTGAGAGGCCCCCTCCGGGAGAAAGCTCCTAACTGCCTCTCAGACAATAAGAAACAAACGGTACAACTCCACAAAAGGCTTCCCGGAAAATAAGTGTCAAATAAATCCTACAGAACTCTCGCTTCTGCCACTGAGCTCTGTCTATGCAAACCTGTTCTTATGCCATCGCTGCCCGGGCTGAGCTGCGTTTGTTTGGAAATAAGCCATTGCTTTTTCTTTTTTCTTTTTTCCTTTTTTAAAAAGAAATCCCCCCCCCCCCCACCAACCTCAGCTGAGGGCTCTGGATTAATTCCTTGAGACATATCTTTGCATACATGTCTTATGAGTTATGTTTCCTGGAGCCTTTTACTAGGAACATTAAGGTAAGAATGTTGATTTAGCCCGGGACCTTTGTCACTCAAACTAATGCTCATCAGTGATATAGACATTGTAAAGAAATATTGCAGAGGTCTTTTGTGGTCCCCCTCCCAAACGGAGAGGTGCAATTGCTTTTAATTGTCATGCATGGATTCGGGGGGGAAAAATGCCACCAGTTGTGATGAGATGGAGCAGAGGTATACTCACTGGTGTAAACACTGGTGAAGACACCCCGACCCTGTGGCAGCCACTACAGTTCATTAGAAGGCTTTTCCTGTTGTTTCTTCCAATTCTTCTCTACTTGCAGTATTTCTTTTTTCTTTTTTTTTTTCTTCTTTTTTTTTTTTCTCCAACTCTCCTGATCTTTTCCAAATCCTCATGGTCTTGAGGCTTGCCTGTTATTATCTGCAACTCCAGAACAAAGGTAGGCTGCTCAACTCTGTGCTTCGGGGGAGGGCCAAGTTATTTTGGGAGGGATGTCTTCCTAATGCATGAGTGGCTGACCTAAAAGGCAGGGTGGGGGGTGGGGGGAGATCACGCCTGGAGCCGAGGGATGAGAGAGCGCGCACTGTGGCAGCTTTTATGGAGTGGAGTTTATTTTTATGCAACTTAAAAAGCAGCGGCATCTCTAGTAGAATGGACTCCTTAGCTCCTGAAATTCTACACTTGATGTCACACTGGTGTGTACATTGTATTACCAAACTGGGGTTCAGGATTGGGGGACACTTGAATGGACAGCAGCAGCTAAGATTTCCTGGTTGGATTCTCTATTCAGTTTATCAAAATTAAATAAGGGACCTAGGATTCTTTCTCTCTTTCTTTCTTTCTTTCTTTCTTTCTTTCTTTCTTTCTTTCTTCTTTCTTTCTTTTTTGAATTTTAATGCAAAGGTGTGAGTGAGTGGCTGACTGGCATATGTACTTTTCCTTTTTCCTTTGGTCTAATTGCTTTAATTCCCTGGACACCTTCACTTATTTCTCACTGATTTGGTTCTCTAATTTTGCGTAATCTGGTGCTCTGTGAGAGTCAAGGTGGAGATTTGCTGTTTTTAACTAATTGTGCTTTGCTGGGTGGCGATACAATACAAAGAGTAAAGACCACAAGAAATTCATCTCTACCTGCAAAAGGGACTGGAATAGAGTAGTGCAGATTCATAATTGAAAACAAGAGCAAATTAAGCCTTAGCGAGGGATATTACAGGCTATTAATCATAATAAATATGTTTGGCAACGTTGGGTTTGCATTCTATACTTTTCAGTTAAAAAAAAAAATCAAAGTCAGTGATTACAAGAGGGAATAGTTCTTTGGCTTGTGACACGCTGGGCTGTACTTGTTCATTAGTTCAAACCGCATTAAAAGTGAGCAGTTTTGTTCCAGAATCAAGTGTGTCGTTCCCAAGCAGATTTGAATACATCCCCATCCAAAGTGTAATCTCGGGTTCATGCCACACAATGCTTGGTTTTTTCTGAACATCTCAGCTTTAGCATGGAACTCAAGTGTAAGAATTTTATTTTACGTTATTATGATGCTCACGCATTCCTGTTGGTTTCTTGGCCGTGGGTCATCTCTGTGCATGCACTGTAGCCCCATCAAGGTGAAGCTCTCTGAAAAATAGAAATCAGTGTATTTAACCAAAAGGAGCTTGAACAGCCTCAAAGTTTGTATCTTAGAAAGCTGCTAATTATGCTTGTCGTAAAACATATCTGAGTGGAAGGTTCTGAGTCCAAACAGAATCGAGTGCTGCTTTAGAAATATAACTGTAGTCTGTGCTTTTAAAGAGGTTTATTTTTACTTTGGGGCCATGGAGGGGGTGATTGGAATTAGTAGCCTTTAATTAGACGGGGAGATATTCAAATTTTACAGGGATTTATGTTAGAACATGGAATGGCGGGTGGCTCTTTCCTCATTATGAATCCTCCCTGCACATAATGAGGTTCATCATTAGTTGATGGAGTGAATTTGCCCTAGCTCTACCTTGAAAGGCACATGATTTACATACTACTTCAGAGCCGAAGCTTTAATGGATTCCTGGATGAATAAAATGAAAAGCTACTTTCTTTAAATTTTTGAACACTGTTTAGATAATACGATTTTAATAAGACATTCAATTTGCTTGTTAAGTATATTTGAAAGTGCTTTTTTTTTTTTCTTTTTGGGAAAAATATATTTTGGCTTGCCTTGCTGTATATCACAGTGGATGGTTACCCTCACAGATATAGCAGAGAACATATGGGGTACGTTTGGGAGGAAATGGGGAGAATCTTAGGCAGAGAGCTTTTTTGTTGCACGTGAGCCTCGAGATTATTGATTTTTGTGTAGAAACTCTTCAGACATTAAATGATTCTAACAAAAAGGTTTGAAAACAAGCTTATTATCCATCTACGGTTTTGCATGTCTAAAACGTGTGTGCATGCTGGCTCCAGCCAACATTGACAAAACAGCTAGTTGCGCCTCCTGATTTATCTTAAGGGTGGAAGAGCAGAAACTTCCCCGGTGAGCTGCACGTTTGGAACTGCTGTGTAGGTATGCTCTGATTCCAGGAGGGGAGATCGAATTGGAGGCGTCGAACATGTTATCAGGTCATCAACTTAGGAGCATTCTGGTCTACCCCATAAATTCCGCAAGTTCTCTGCCTGTGTCACTCTTTCCTCTTTTGGCTGGAATGCAGAGAAAATCAGCTTTGAGTCGGTGTGATTTGAGTGTGGATGTCTTTTCAATAAGTATGGAGGTTTAGTAATAGCATGTTATTGAACATGCCCTTTTGCTTGTTCGAGACAGGTCACCCCTGCGTTGTTATCATTGCGGCAAGTGGAAACAGGGTTCTGGTGGTTTGTCACATTCGGGAGCAGGGAAGGTGTCTAAATATAAGTGAAGCCTTGTTTTGATAGAATGCTTTATTACCTGAAAATGATCAGCATATATTAACATTAATAGAATAGTCCATGTCATTCTTTTTTAGGTAATTTACCTCTGCTACAGACCTGTCTGCTTAAAAAAAAAATCTTCCTCCCTTCTAAAACATATATTTGTTTAGAGAGTTTTCACTGAAGTGTACATGACAATTACAGCTGTTCATTAACAAAATTGGGTATTTGTTTTAAACTTTAACCAATCACTTTGATATGCTAATTATGGTGTAATTTAATTTGAGCCCTGTAATGATGATGCCGTTATTATGGACATAAATGATGCAGTTAAGCTGAGAGTAATCTCATTTGCATACTGTACATGCCAGTAAATTAAGCCCTTTCTTCGACTGCTTCAGCTTTAATTTTCCACTTCTTTTCACACAGCTCCTTTTCAGCCCCTCTCTTATAAGCCCACTTTGTAATAGTCCTGATGACTGTTTGATGTGAAGAGTTTCTGCACCACAATAATGCAAGACAGAAGATGTAACATTTAAAGGATTCATTATCTTGCTGAGTGTTCCTTTAAGAAGGGAGGATTAGAGACGGTGGAGGGGGGACAAAGTGTCCTTTCCATGGGATATGAAGGCCCCCAGTTAAAGTAATTTGAGAGGCGAAATGCTCTCCACTCACCCCCAAGTCAGACTTGGGACCTATTATTTATAAATGATGCTTCCCCCCCCCCCCCCGCCCCCCGGTACTGTACTTGATGGTCACAAATCGTGTTGTATTCAGCAGCAGTGAACTTCATGTGATCCCGTCTTGTAATTACCCCATGCTAGTCGGAGGCGAAAGTTTAATTTAGCCCACATAATACAATTCTTCAAATCGGGGTTTTTCTAGATGAGATTATAATTTTAAACAATTCCAAGATAGACTGACTGCCATTCTCAAAAGGATGTTCTTTTCCCCCTCCTCTGCCTGGATTGTCAAATAAACACGAGTTTTATCCAGTTGCGTGGCAGAGATGTCCTTGGAACGTAAGACCCTGCCTTTTGCCCTGCTGGAGCCAGGAGACCCGCTGGGTGGCTTTGCGTGGCCAGCCGTGGCCAGTACACTGTCATTCCATGTGGAGAAAAGAACGCAGAGGCATAACGAAGCTTTTCTGCCTCAGGAGCGGGTTCTCCCTGTGGCTCCCTGAAGCCAGTGGGAGTTGAGTGGGTGTAACTGAGGACTGAATTTAGCTCTGTGTTTTTAAAAGGGTCACGGGCCTAAAAATAGTTCAAGCTTCTTGACTCTCCTGCAGGCTACTTCCTCGGCAAATGGGAGCATATTAAAGCCGAGTAATTGGCTGTGTCCGTCCTCATTTCTTGGAGCTAAAAGTCTTGCCCTTCCTTTGTAAGCGTTCCCCAGTTTTATGCCTCTTGACCCAAACTTTTGCCCGTTGATTTCCATCCCTTCCCCTCAGCGGCTGGGTCAGGAGGCTGCTGTCTCTCGCCTCGTGGCAGGCAGGGATTTCCTGCTGTTGCCGGGATAAAGCGCACACGGGCTTACTCAGCCCGGTAGCAGTGACAACTGAAACAGGGAGTTTTTGCCGAACCGCGGAAAAATTGTTGTACATTTAAAAAAATTTTTAAAATAGGCTCCACGTCCAACATGAGGCTTGAACTCACGACCCTGCGATTGAGTCTCATGCCTCACTGACCGAGCCAGCCAGGCTCCCCTGATTCTGGAAATCTTAACGGAGGTGAACATCTCCTCTCCCAGCTGTTTTTGAATGAAGCAGATGCCACCACGCTGGTCACGTGATGTCAAGCTATTCCGCAGTTTGAACTTACCGCAAAGTATGCACCGTAATGGGCTTTTTTTTCTCTCTATCATTTCAGAAGTACCACAGAATGCAGAGATGTGCAAAAAAAGCTTGTCAATGTCTGCGCGTGGCCATAATGTCGTGTCCAGTATTATGTTTTTCAAAGATGTGGAAGTCTTTTGTTTTCCACATCATTGAGGGAGATGGGAAAGGAGAAAGGTTTTTATGTAATAGTATAGAACATTCTTATTTTTATTAAATAATTTAGACCAGACTTTCTCAGTTCAGACCAAGCCACTAATTGAGCAAATAGTCCCACTGTGACATCTCCTCCTTCTGGGAAGGCGAATAAACAAAGGGATGAAATGCCACCAGACCGTAAATTCCCTGAAGGCAAGGAGTATTGATCTCAATTCCTGATACTTGGAATCACACCTTGCACATAATAGGTGTTCAAGAAATAGTTCCTGGTTGAAATCATCATACTTATTCCTGTAGGCTTGTGGGCATCAAATAAGAAAATGAGGGGGACGCCTGACTGACTCAGTTGGTGGAGCACGCGACTCTTGATCTCGGGGTTGTGAGTTCAAGCCCCACATGGGTCTGTAAGAATTACTTAAAAATAAAATCTTAAAAAAAAAGAAAAGAAAGAAAATGCAGAAGGAAACGCTTTTTCAAGTGTAAGGCCTTAAAATATGCATGATGGTATTTGGGTTGTAGACCCCATCAATCCATTCCTCCTCCCCGCCCCCGCCTCGTGTGGGGGCCACTGGTAAGTCTTTGCAGTTGGGTGGGGGCGATCCTCGCTGGAAGCCCTGTAACCCAGATTATCAACGAATGCCTATAATAGTAACAACTGGGAGCTCATAAGTAATAGCCACATACTAAGTGAATGTCATAGATGATGCCACTGAACCCTCCCAACAAGCGGTCAAGGTAGTCGTTGCTTCACCCTGACATGTGATGCCATGCAGCTCTAGGTCACACAGGTGATGTGCTGGAACCAAGACTTGTACCCAGTCCTCACCCCTGGACACTACACTACAATCCTGCCCGTCACTGTAGAGACAGACAGACACACACACACAGACACACACACACACACACAGACACACACACACACACACACACTGTATTCCTGCATACTGTGTGTAACCACATAGATATATGATACATACATATTTATGTAACGTATTTCTATAACTGCATCTCGTGTGTGCGTCGCATGTAACATTCATTGAAGAGCAGCTGCTGAGCACTTGACATCTTTCACTGTCATAGACGATAGAGGCCTGGCAGGGGAACTGTTACTTGTCCCTGCTTACGGAGGAGGGACCCGGCATCCACTGAGATTGAATAACTTGCTGACACAGGTAGAAAGTGACCGAACGCGGCTTCGAACCCCAGCCTATCTGTCCAAAAGCACGTGCTCATTTAAATCACCACTCATGCTCCTCCCCACGAACCTGTCAGTCGCTTGGGAACATTTTGTGCTTCTCAGATGCTTATTTTATGAGTACCTGTGGTATTTAAGAGCTTTCATATTTATCGTATATTTTGGGGATTTAGACTTTAAATGTGTGCTCTAAATAACTGAGACATCTCCTAATTTCTCAGTCTTCAGTGTGATGTAAATTCCTGGCAGGAAGCTACCTTCTCTTCACTGCCCCTCCCCCCCCAACGAGACTGTTGATAAATTCTTTTTTCTTGGGGGGGGGGAGGAAAATGCTGTGCTTCCTCCTTCCCTTTGATTGAAGTCTGTTCTACTTTTATCTTGGCAGGTGACAGAATGAATATCAGCCGTAGAATTTATAGATGTATGGATCTGTAGCTGTTTCCATGCGTCCCCGTGGCCGTGTGCAGACTCGTGGCTTGTACTGTTACACGTGGTGCAGGCCACGCATAGAGAGAGAAGTGGGAACATTTCAAGGAAACTCTAGCTTCCTTTCCCAGCCCTGTCCCTCTGCTCCCTCAGGCGTGTGAAGTGATGGCACTGTGGATGGCCTCCCTTCCCCTTACATTTAGAAACTCTTCCAGTCCAGAATCTTGGAATGTTTTTAGATCTGCGTTAGCTAGCATGGGAGCCATCACCCAGATGTGGCTACCGAGCTCTCTTGAAGGACGGCTGGCCTGAATCGGGGCTGTGCCATTTGAACAAAACACACACTTCATGTATACGTATGGGTTCAGTGACTTAGTAGGAAAAAGAAGAATGTGAAATATCTTGTGAATAACTTTGTTGATTACCTGTTGAAATTGAAATATTTGGGATATATTAAGTTAGATGAAATAAACATTTTTTAAAGTAATTTCCAGGGTGCCTGGGTGGCTCAGTCGATTAAGCGTCTGACTTTGGCTCAGGTCATGATCTCAGGGTGTTGGGATCCAGCCCTGCCTAGGCTTCCTGCTCAGTGGGGAGCCTGCTTCTCCCGCTCCCTTTGCCCCTGCTCGTGCATGCTTTCTCACTCTCTCTGTCTCTCACTCAAGTAAATAAATAAATAAATAAATAAATAAATAAACAAAATAGTTAAAAATAAAAGTAATTTCCCCTTTTTCTTTTTGCTTTTAAAAATGTGGCTGGTAGATATTTTCAAATTGTGGATGTGGCTTGCATTTGTGGCCCTCAGTATATTTCTGTGAGGCAGTACAGCTCGAGGATGTACCTCCTACCTGTCTGCACGTGATAACTGGTAGACCAGGTGGAGTGGCCCAAAGATTGATCCCCCAGATGGATAGAGAGCTGCAGTGAGTATGTTCCACCAAGGACTTGGCCCACAGTAGAGGCTTGGAAAGTATTTGGGGATGCAGACCCAGACAACACGTATTTCTACACAGGAGACACTAAGGAGCTATTCCCCTTGTTTGTTTCCACACCTTGTCCTTCCTAACCAGGTTGGGGATCTAGCACTGTTTTGAAGAACTTGGACTTGCAAAGTGTTTCTATACCCAGCCAGCATCCTTGATGCCAGTAAATCTTGACTCATCTCCTATAATGATTCCATTAGCATAGGTCGTCAGGGAGAAAACAGTGTTTCCAGGTGATTCTCTCTGCTGGACTCTGATCGCCTATAGGAATTGGTACCTGGGGCCCTGGGGCCGCAGGCTCCTATGGGGCCTTTCTGTTAGGTAAATAGATGCATTTGTTTCTTTGATACTTTCCTGATACATATTCTTTACCTAGTACAGGTGTACCCTACCTCTTAAGCTCTACATGTAGATGTTATTTTTAAAGTTTATTATTTTTTTTAGTAATCTTTACATTTGATGTGGGGCTCGAACTCACCATCCTGAGATCAAGAGTCACACACTCTTCCAATTGAGCCATCCAGGCGCCCCTCTTTGTTTTTTTGTTTGTTTTTAGAGAGAGAGAGAGACAACATTATATGAATGTACATTATTCAACAAATATTAGGTATCTGTCTCATTAGGCGTAGTGGGCTCCCTGCCTTCAGAAAGCTTGTTAACTATCTGGACAAGTAAGAAATATCACACATAGCTTCAGCCCAAGATGTGAAAATTCAGTTTTGCTAGATTGGAGCTGTTGTTGGCCTTATAAGAAGATTCTTTGATTTTTCAAGAGACTTCACAATCAGTCTCCATTAACAATTCACGTGTTCTTCACATTCTATTTATTGTACTGATGATTTAGGGGAAACATGATTTTAACTGTAAATTGTCAATAACCCCAACCCCGTGGAAAGGTGTGTTACACGCCTACAAGTTTTTTTTTTTTCCCTAAGCATCTATGTCAGTCCTTAGAAACCCAGGGAAGTTTGATATGCAGTCTTTTCTAAGATTTTTTTTTCCCCCATCAGAATAGATGGAAGCCTTCACTGGAATGAACACATGGAAATTATAGCTGTCACCTCATCCATTAAAAGCAGGCATTCAAGTGGGATATTATCCCACTTTACTTTTTGGTCCTTAAGAAGTCAAGGGACAGGGTATTAGATGTGAGATGGCCATAGGAATACTGGGTCCTGGCAAAGATCAGTACCCAGCACGAAATGTGCCCACTTACTTGTTAAGTGCTGAAAATGCTCACCCCTCCCTCTGCCCTAGTCTGCCTTGAAGCTGCGGCTTCATTAGTATCAATTGGTTTTCAGGGTGTTTATATCTCTGGGCCACTGGCTCCTGGCTATGATTATTGCTTGAAAGTTTCCATACACTGCTTCCATTTTCAATCATCTTACCCCTAGCTGGCCTATCGTCGACTCTTTGAACTTCACAGGGGAATCGTGTTAATGGTAGCTTTTGTCCTATGCATAACTGGGGAAGAAAATGCCTTCATCTCATCTGCACAAAACATTTCTTTGCAGACACCTCAGAGAGGAGAGCCTCCACCCCTGCACCACCCTTGCCCACCAGAAAATCATCTCTGAACAGAAGGGAACAGCTGTTCCTGGGAATGTCCTTGGAGCTGCAAAACTTTCTATAAGGCAGGGCGACTGGCAGCTCTGAGCCCCCCACCCCACAGCGCTATTGCTGTCAATTCTACAGGGACAGGTTCTGGAAGGGCAGCCTGTGGTGTTCCTGGGTTGTCTGTTTTATCAGGTGGTCTCGGATACAGGAGGTGAAGTATGCTGGATTAATTTGGAGCTGGGATGGAATGAATGGTCAGTCTCCTTTTACTGCGTACTGTTTTGAGGTGTCTGCCCCTAATCACCATTTGGCAAATACTCTGGTTGTGCAAAAAGATTTGTTAGTTTATTGGTTTAATGGTTCAGCCTTTTGTTTTGTCCTTCGCCTGTCATGAGTGTGAAAGGTACCTCAGTTTCTCATAGCTGGAGGCGTGCCCTTCTATCCCCGTCTCTCCAAACTGACACGCAGGAAACAGCAATTGTGAACATTGTGTGCAAATGCGCTTGTGCCTCCCAAGGTCAGTAATGGTTGTGGAAGAGCAAAGGCCAGTAGCGACTCCAACACCCAAGTTAGTGACACAGTCATGCGGAACGTTGAGGATACCAACCCCCCAAAAAAGAGCAAAAATTCTGTCACCGAATGAGGTTTGATTTGAGCTAAAAGCACCTTGGGTATAGCAAGTCCTCAAGTTCCGTTTCTGATCGCGTTTTCATGTGTTCTAGAAGTTTTCTTAGCTGTCTTCCTTGTTGTATTTCAAAGGTGGGCCCATCCTCACCCTCCCCTGCCCTTCACGGTGGCTGCAGGACTCAGTTAAGGGCTACAGTCTGCGAAGCTACACCACTAGCTGTGATCTCCATTCCGGTTTTAGTTAGCCATGCACGTCTGCACCCCTGGGCCCCTCTCCTTCAGAGGCCCATTAGAGGGCCCCCGCCCTTTTTTTTTCATGCTAATTCAAAACCATTTTTCTTTCTGGAATTCTGTTTTCTATTTTCATTTTTTTCAGATCTGTGGACAGGGACATGCTTCCTGCCTTAGAGAAAGCCTATTTATTTATTTTAGCTTGTATTTACTACCATGGGGCGTCAGTAGAGCTGTAGGCAGCAGGTGGCTGGAGAACTTCCTCCTTCCTTCTGCCGGTGCTCACAGCAGACATTGCTAATCGATCACAGGGTGGTTCCTCAGCTAGCCTGACTGTGGCCTATGACTCTTTCCCTTCAACAGTGTGGTCTTCTTGCTAATCGATAGTGCTTGCCATGGAATCTATTTCGCTCCCTGCTCTAACTGTGAAGATTTACTAAATGTGAATTCAGCTAACTGAATGCTATTAATGAATGGTGGCACATCTTTTATCTTAATTCTCTTAAATTCTCCGTATATTATCTCAGTTTCCTAAGTCACCCAGCCTCTTCAGAGTTAATGTTTTGGACACATGATCTTTTTCAGATGTGACCTAGGGTAGACTAGACAGCCCCCTGAAATTCCTTTCAAGGTGATGATCCCACAACAGGCCAAGTACCGATTCCCCTTTGAACTGCACAGCTAACAATTCCTCAGGTACAGAATTCTTTCCACATGCAATCGAAGGCTCACGCAGAAAATGGATGTGGCCTTCATATAGGAGATAACATGGAGGTATGAACGCTTTGCCTTTTGGCAAATTGCCTGTTACTCTCATTCTGAATTTCTAGGATTCTAGGTCCTGACACCCCACATTCTCTGACATCTCCCTAAACCACAGTCTAGTTAGAATCTATCAAAATTATTTATGTGCCACAATGAAAAAAAAAGAGAATTTTCCTACCTACTTACTGTTTGTCATTATTTCACCTGTTGAACTTCTTCCTGAGTTTTTTTTCTTTTTCTCAAGTCCTTATTTTGTTTTATTGTATTGTATCTTATTTTATTTTATTATTATTTTTTTAGAGAGAGAGTGCATGGGCGAGCAGGGGGAAGGGGCAGAAGAAGAGCGGGAGAGAGAGAGAATTTTAAGCCAGCTCCATGTCCAGTGTGGAGCCTGACATGGGGCTTGATCCCAAACCTGAGATCATGATGTGAGCTGAAACCAAGAGTCGGACGCTTAACCGACTGAGACACCCAGGCGCCCCTCAATAACATATTTTAAGAACTTTGCCTGGTAAATAATGCTTATCAACCATGATTTTTTCCCCCTAATGCACAAGGAGGAATGCACAGAGTGTATACTTTCTTCGGCATAACCTCTAGGTCAGTGAGTTGGGGTTGTCTTTCGTCACCACCCCCTACCCCAAGCACACTCCCTGTGGATGTTTGTAATAAATTAAATCTCTTTGCAAAGATTAGAAAGCTCTCCTAGTTTTTCTTATAATATAGATGTAGGTAGATTGCTTCTTTCCTCCTTAAGTATTTGTAGTTGCAGAAGTCTTGCTTTTGGATTCACGGTACTTATAATGTGAAAACGAGAATTCGTTCATTTTGTTTCTCTTGAGCATAAAAAAAGAAGGAAGTGTGTTTGCAGGTGTTATTATGCCTAAACAGCACTGTGCTTATGTTTCATTATTTGTTTTTAGTTTTACAGCCTATCTCTTCATTTTTCCCGGTCAGAATGAGTAACGTTGTGATATGGTTCATTTAAGTAAAGGAGCCATTTTAAACCAAATTGTCCCCACTGAAAGAAAAGGGGGACTTCTCTGTCAGCTACAGAGATGCGGTTTTTCACCAGAATGACCCGTTACTGAATGAAAGTGGATTTGAAAACTCACTTTTTTTTCTCATGTGATTAAAGAAGACAGCAAAAAAACCCGAGTATCTGGGTAGTCAAAGTGTACTGGAATCTTTTCCCTCACTCTGGCAAACCCACCATCCTTGTAGGTGTATCTCAAATGGAACAGAATGTGTGAAAGCCATTTAAATGATTATTTGATAATTTAATAAAGGAAAACTCTTCAAGCCACCACACCCCTCCTACGGTTGATAAGTGATGCCACCTACTGTGAAAATATTTTACAAAACACTTTCGTTTGGAATCAGTATCAAATAATGATTTTAAAATAAAACATGTGTAGAGTTTTCTCTTGGCTCTTCCGAGTTTTGGGAGCAGACTGTCAGCTGCCCACCCTTGAGTTGATGTACCAACCTTTTTTTTCCTCCCCCAGAGTTGCTTCTCTACCCACAGGTTTGGCTTAGCAAGTTTTATATACTGGTTTTCAGCCCTGGAATGACTCTTAATATATTTGCATTTAATTTTTTTTTTGGATGGTAGTTGCACTTAGCATTTTGAAATATTATCTGTTCACTGTCATAGGTAAAGGGGGTGCATTTTCCCGCCTCTTGTTTCTTCGTTTTAAAGGGGAGGATTTTAAAGGTTTGAACATCTGTGTGTACCAGATGCACGTTGCGACGTCTGAGGGCAGTTTTGTGTGCCCAAGGCTTTCTGCTGTGCAGATAGGAGTTTCTTGGTACCAGAGCAGGTCAGAAGCACCACACGCCCTTATAATGTCACTGGCCAGTTTGGTGCATTTGCTCTCTGAGACATTGGCTTAAAGAACAGTAAAAACGATCCATTTAAAAGCTGCACAGTGTACTTGACATCTCTGAACTTCTGAACACTCAGTTTCCACAGGGCGACATGCTTGTAAGGATCCAGGCTTTGTGAGGACGTTGCATTTGCCTTTTTCTTCCTTTCCCTCCCCCACCCATGCCCCACCCGTGCCCCTCCCGAGCGATGTCTGCTCTGGCTCCTGCTATCGTTTCCGCAGCCCTGCTGTCTGGAGCACCTTGTGCAGCTCCGGGCGGCCTGAGGAGCTCTAATTGTGAGCAGCAAGTTTGCGGGGAGTCCTGAAGGTTGCAGCGCCTCAGACATCATCTGAGCTTGACAGAAGTGGCGCAATTATCCAGAAGCCCTTGATGAAGCGGCACCTCTTAAGGAGGATCCTCGAGTGGTCCTGGAGCATTCCAGAACTGAAAAGAACAGGCTGCCCCGTGGAGCCGATTGCATCTTGTCGTTCCTGTTTATTACGCCCTGGCTAGCTTAATGAGATGGTACAGAGAACCCAATGCGGCTGATCCAACTTTCTTTCTTTCTTTCTTTCTTTTTTTTTTTAATTTCCAAACTCTCTTGGTGACATTGACTAGAAAACAAGGGAAAGAAAGAAAGAGACGAGGCTGATTTGCATATTGTACAAGGATATCGTGAAGCCCAGATGATGAAATCTGAATAAATACGTGGATTTTGAGAACCTCTTTTTTTTTTTTCCTGACAGTATTCAACATTAAGTATATACTTAAGCAGTAATGACTCTGAAGCTATGCTTTGCATTCATGAACACACACCGTAGGGTGACGCTTCAAGCTCTAGGTGAAGCCAAGATTTTCTGAATTATGTTTCATTGGGGAATTTTTACCTTTTTCCCCCTGTTTATGACAGTCATTTCATCTGGTTTTATAATGAGGTCAGGAACAGGTGAATGTAAAATAATACTAGTAAGTGGAGTGATTTCTGTGTTAATGATTAGGCTATTTTTTAAATTAAAAAGTTCTGGTATTTGAAACACGCTCTGTACTTTAAGTACACTTACCAGTAATTAATCAGAATGAAAGATTTTAGCGCTCCCTGATTATGTACAAATGATCATGGCTACCTGTCTATAGAAGTCAGAGAAACTGGCGTAATGGCTAACACTGGGGGAATAATGGGTTGTCTGCTTGCTTTTCCCCATCATGCCAGTAAATACAAAGAATTAGCACTCGTGTCCTATAGGGGTATACATAACTTCCCTCAAAAGGCCAACTTTTCCCTTTTATAAAATACAGGTCCGCATATTAAACCAATAACCTTTAAAAAAATGAGACATCAAAAAAAAAAAAAAAAACGAAGAAGAAAACCCACAGTAAAAGCATTTTACTAGGGAACCTCTTACAGCACATTTTAAACATCTTTTGTGTTTCCACATATCAAGCTACTTTATGGACTTTTGCTGTGGCATTGCCCTTCAACGAGAAAGCTTTTTCCATTTTGTACCATAAAGAATATTATTTTTCTGCCAGCCAATTTTCTCTGTTAGTCACTAATTGGCTACATAAATCTCGGGTGTTGAGAATGAGGAATGTTTCAGTGTCATAGAGTGTAATCTTCACCCTTATTTACCAATTCATTAAGATTCATTGATGCAGGATCGGTGAGAGGAAATGACAACATAAATCAGACCTCCAACATAATGACCCTAATCAGTTGGGAATTGCTGGAAATGTCATGATGAACTATGTCCTTGTGTTCGTGCCACTGTACATTGTCATTGCGCTGCTTTATGAGTGGGACGCATCTTCCTGACACTGACTGTATTTAACGAAAAAAGAGTTGTTAAAAACCTGATTCCATTAAAGCCATGAGATCCATACAAGGTCCTGTGGTATTTAGCCTTGCGCCCTTTACCTTCATTGTAACTGCTTAATGGAGCTGCAGTTTAATGCACATTTAGAGCACACCTGAGTAAAAACTCCCCAGGAAAAAAAAAAAAAAGCAAGTTGATTTATAGCTTGTCATGTCTTTATTTAACCCAATAATTTCGGCGTATATAGAGAATTGGAAACAGTAAGTTCTCCACTTAGGTACCAAATCTCTTGTCACTAAGCTGAGGAAGCATCCCACTGACCTAGAACTCCCTAAATATCCTCCCCTTCAGTGACGTGTGGGATGAAAACCTCTGTCTCCACAGGTTTGCTGCTGGTAACCGCTGGTCATTCCTAGAATAATGTGTCAATTCAAAATTAGCAATAGAATTTGACAGGGGCTCCTGTAAAGAGGCTTCTGGATCCCCTCCCACCCCCGAATGTATTGATTTTATTCCACCACATTCTTGGAATTGGTTACTGGAAGGGGGGTTACGTAGCTCACGTGCATTTTTCGATTTAATACAGGTTATTCATTTAGCTGTAATGAATTAATCAGGCGACAGTGTGGGACCAGCCCGGCAGGCAATCCTCCTTCCCTTTTACTTACTGCTTATTAAAATCTTGCCAGTGAGCAGCAAGTAAACACCTTTCAAGGATGTGAAGATTGAAAACTGTCACTTTATACTCCTTTAGTTATTTTTTTTTAAGTATTAAGCATGATGGTAACCATTTTTTTTATCTTAAAAAAGATCTTTAATCTATGGTATAAGGCTGAGAAAGACCTATAAGAGAACAAGACAAGTTTACCTAATCTTGACAGTCCTGGGTGTAATCTCACTCTGCTTGTGACAAGTCAGACTCTAAGATTTATAACTCCTTAATCAAATGTCTAGAAGTCTCAGGAAATGTTATCATAGGACTTCCTTTCACATGACTTACTGAGAACTCAATAGACCGTTAGATAAGCTCTAGACTAAGCCGGACCTTAGAATAATTCAAATTGACTAACAGTTCTTTTGAGTTGGGTTTTTTTTTTGTTTTTTTGTTTTTTGTTTTGGTTGGGGGCGGAATGAGCATTTTCAGTCTGTTTTGACGAGGGTGTGCGTACAGTCTTGGTGTATTGGGGGGCTCCGTGGCTCCCAGGAGAAAGACAGGGTCTGTTTTTGTGCTCTGTGGGCTTCAGGTAACCACGCTTCGTGTCCTGAATCTCAGATCTGCATCATAAGGGGCCCCTGAGGAGCCACGAGTATGGTAAAAGCTACCGTGGCTGGGGCGGAGACAGTGATGTGCTCCCGGGCATCCCGCGAAGGCAGCCTCCGGAGAGGGCCTGGGTCCTGGCTCAGCAGAGAGGAGGGGACTGCCGTGGGTCCTGAGCTACCCGTGCGTCAGGGGAAGGCTGACTAAGAGCGTGAGAACCACTGCAGCTCTGGAACCACACCGGCCTTCTCATGTGGTCCGGGGGGCCCCGGCACCGCCAATACCACGAAGACCAGAATGACTCTCCCCACCCACAGCCAAACCAGAAACGTCCTGCTCACCCTGCCCTGTCATCAGAGGGGACTGTCAGCTGCTGTCTGACATCCTGCGTGCTTTGGCTCCTACCCCAGTCTGACCAACCCAACTGTGCATAGGCCCTCTTACTGGTTGGTGACAGCTCACTTAGTGCGCACGCCCAGAGACTGAGAGTGGGCCAGGTGCTGAGATGCGGAGAGGGCGGGGAGAGAGATGGACAGAGAGATGGGGGGGGCGGCGGACTCAGTGTGAGAGGAGAGGGAGAAAGGGGAAAGATGTGTGGAGGGAAGGAGGAAGAGAGAGAGGGAATCCCAGGAAGGGAAAGGGAACCCCAGGGTAGACCCTGACATCACCTGTGCCCGGCAGAGGCCTCTGCCCCGGGGCTAGTATTTCTAAGGCAACAGCTAGAATGGGGCACCGAGGCTGGCAGGAGTCGAGTCTGGGCCTGCTGAGCGAAGCCAAAAGCGGAAAGGCGATGCTCTGATGTCAGCATTATCCATCAGACTTAGAACAGGAATCCGCACTTTGAAGAATCCAGCCTCGCCTACGAAAAAGATCGCGAGATTGTTACCCATTCAGACCTTGCGAGACAAAGTGCGACACCCAGGGTTCTAACCAGAGGGACTTTAGTTAGCTCGAGTAAATGGGAAGATGAAAATCAGTGTAATTTAAACTTCATCTCCCCAGAGGAGTCCAGTATCACAGGCTGCCAAAAAAGTACCCATGCCCTTGACGTGTCAAGTGAAGTTACCTGTAAAAATAGGACCATTGACGGAAGTTTTTTCTCCACCCCTTTCTCTCCGGCTGGTTTTTGAAAACTTGGAATCATTCAGGTTTAATCTGTGAAACCATCATTTGTTTCTCTAAGGTCACAGTGTTTTTTATGAGCTTCAAGTAAATGTTGCCTAAATATCTGAAGACACGATTTTTCTTCGCCCGCTCTGAGCCACTGTGGTTGGCACCGCTTCCTGTGTCCGTTCTTGCTCTGTACCAAAATCTTTTCACATCCCCTTGCTCTCTGTAGATGTAGTGGGGTTTCTGTACACAACCCCATGGTGCACAAGCTCTCCTCCAGCATTACTGTTTGTGGAAGAAATCCCAGAATGCTGGATAGGGGAAGCAAGTGGGCAGAGAATTGGAAATGAGTGGTGAAAATAGCTAGCTACTCCTGGTAAAGAAAAATTCTTTACAGTAACAGGAATGTTTAACAGACAAAATACCTTCCAAATATGCAAATCTGTGTTTATCTCCGTGAATTCTACAGGGAACAAATCCGTAGCATTAGCAATTATGACTTCGCTCAGAAGTTTCTTCCCCCACCCCGTAATGCTTATAAACATCAGTATAGCTTAGAGCTTTATGTTAAACTGTTTTCCTCCTCTTTCTTTTAAGAGTTATTTGTCTAACATGCTTTTATTATCCTAGATGATGTGATTTGGAAAGAAAGCATTAATTCTCTTATCAGCTCTGTTGCCTTCGCAGTTGTTCAGAGAATTGAGCTGCACTCGTGGTAGTTTATGAAGTAAGCCGCATTAAATGGAGAGCTCATTGCTGATCAGATCGAGCCACTTCTGAGCTGCGGCTGCCCGGGCGAAGGGGATTGACAGCTAGCATTTATGCGGCAAGTGTATTGTAAGAGCGTGGCAGGCAGCAGAAATCAGGCACCTTCACACACTGCCACCTCCCAGTAGTGCCTTTGTGTCATCTCAATTTTTTTGAGGCACAAGGCGCCTTAACTCTTCATTCCATGTTGCTGGTTGAGTCTGAGTTCAGTGAACAGTGTTCCCTGGGTGAGGAGTTTGAAGGGAGCTGGTGTTTCTTAGCGATGTTATAAGTAATAGATGTTCTATCTGCCGCTCTTACACGGATGTGTCTGTATCCGTTCGTTCATTCAAGAGGGACGGACGGACTGACTGCAGCGTGCCGGGTCCTGGCAGGTTTGGGCACCTTTGGAGCTATTTCTACCTCTTAAACGTATCGCCTACATTATCGTGTTAGAATAATGTCAAATATAACCTTGTCAAAACAACTAGTCTGTGGGGTGTCCTTGGCATACACTGTTAATGTGTGATTATTTTCTAATGAGCTTGATGATAAATTAGATGCTGGCAGCTCATGTGGGATCGCTGGGTGAGGGGATGCTTCTGTCCCGTACGGTCACGGACTCATTTATTCAGCACGCGTCTACTGAACACCTACTGTGTGTCACTGTGTGAGGTGCCAGTCCTCTCCCTTTTACCTCCTGAGTGATTTTAGAAGCTCGTCTAAACCTCACTGCTTTTTGTTATATGTGTTTGGCCCCGGTGCTTCACGCCCTCCCTTTGCTCCTACTCTTCCCCTGACTTGACTTGATTGTACTTTATCTTCTCCATCCCGTGTATACTTTTCTTCCCCAGCCAGCAGAGAATCCATAACTAACCAATTCCACAGTACGCTCTCTCCTGTCTCTCTCTCTCCCTTATCCGCTCTTCCTCCACTGCTTTGGCCTTGGCGGCTCTCCAGCGTCCCCTGCTCCTCCGGAACTGATGCCCACCCCTGGTGGCGCTCTCAGAACCACGCCTCATAGGCAGCTCTGCGTTCTGGACTCCACGAAGCAAGTCCTCGGGGGCTCACCAACCCCCGTGTTTGTGCTTTCTGATTTCTCTCGTTCACCACACCGACTATACACTGCAGATGAATTAATTCCTCTTTCACTATAAAGATGGTGGTCACATGACTCGTGAAGCTTCCCTTCTCTAGACTCAGAATCTGCAGCATTTTTTCCTCTCTGCTCATCTCCTGAGTCTGCAAAATGGAAGGACTTCTCACTTTATTGAGCAGCTGCCATATACCTGGCGTGATTGATTGCTCATGCCTAGACTCTACATCCTTCCATTGCTCATGGTCCCAGTCATTCATTCAGCAAGCTTTTGGATGGTTGGTATCCAGTACTATTAGGCTTTAGTCAAGCAGTGACAGGATATTCTTGACCTAGAGGGAGGAGAGGTTAAGTCATAATCATAATGAAATGTGCCTGATCTTTGGCCAACATAAAAATAAAGTTCATCTGGAGTACTTAGGAAGAAGTATATCTCCTCTCTAAAAATAACATTTGAGCTGGGTTTCAAAGCATTCGTAGGAGTTTATTGACCAACATAGTAGAAAAGGGGCTTCCAGCAGGAAGGGAACAGCATATGTAGAAGGAAGGGAACAGCATATGTAGAAGTATGAAAGAGCAAAGCATGTTTGGAAAACAGCAAGTATTGGGGAGTAGTGCTGGGTTAGTGGAGAAGGATGGCAGGAGAGAAGTGTGGGAAGTTATACAGGGGGCCTCTTACTCCAAGCAAAGGAGTTGAGATTATCCTCTGAGAACAGGGAAGTTTGGGAGGTTTGCAAGCCGGGGAGTGACTGATCAGATTGGCTTTTGTTTTGAAGTGATCTGTACGGTAGTGGCAGAAGGTCCCTGGGTATTGCAGGTGAGAGGTGATGGCAGCTGATGGCCATGGGGATGAGGAAAAGAAAGGGGGTAAATCTGACACGGAAGACTAAGAATTACCAAGTCCTTGTGATCAACTCAAGATCAAAAGAGATGACAGTGAATTTTCCTGATCAAGGAAAGTAGCAGTTTTCAGGAAAGATTGTTTACTTTTGGACATGTTGAGTTTTAAGAAATCTAACGAACTTTGAGCGGTGGGAAGAACTAATAAAGAGAGAAGTAGTTGTCAGGTATCCGATCTAGAGTAATTAGGGAATGAGTGGGGGTAAAGCAAATATACAGGGCACAGGGGATTCTTACAGAACACCAGTATTGAATGGGTGCATGGTGATAGTGAAGTTACACATGCCATGGCCTGCCTGTTGTAAATGCTGCCTCCAGGGTTTTTCCCCAGGCTTCTTGCACTGGACCTGGGTGAAGCCCTTGATTCTAATTGGCTTCAGAGCTTAGGAACTACTGTCCTAGCCTGGAAAATTGAGAATCTACAATACAGAGAGTTGAAAGTAGGAGCTCAAAACTTGGGAGACCAAACCCTTTCAAGATGCTTACCTGAATAGGAGAAAGAGGTTGAAGGGTGGGCACAGGTACCCCAGAAATGATTATTTAGGGTCAGAGTACCTTGAATATATGTAGAGGCTAAAGCGAGGGAGCCAGTAGAGAGGGGGTTGGCGTTGGCCAGATGGTAGGTGATGGATGATGGCATGGGTTTAAGTGTGAAGGTAGAAGGTGGACACCCTCTTAATCTCAGAAGGAAAAGAGAAAAGGGAAGAAGGATGAAGATACTTGATGTTGGGTGGGGGAATTCCCTCTTGCCTTCTCTGTCATCTTATCAAACTCAAGCTCTCTAAACCACTTGAAACCACCAACCACCCCTTCCTTCTTGAAACTCCCTTCTACCTTCTATGTCACTCTTGAGGGCTCTACCCCTGACTGTGCCTCTGTAGTGTAATGGACAGAGATTGGATGACTTTGATGTTCAAATGCTTGCCCACTGGCTTTGTGTGTGTATGTGTATTAATATTTTACAATCTTTAGTGTTTTCTTCTTTAAAAATGGAGGTTATATGGACCCCACAAGGTAGTTGTGAAGACTAGAACTTAGTACTCAGGAAATGTCACTCTTCCTGTTTCCTAAATATAGGAATTGACGATGATTATTCCAGGGACCCTTCCCCTCCCCTCTCAGTCTTACCCACTCCCTTTGAACTGTAGCCTCTGTACTGATGGCTCCCCACCAGCCTGTGTTTTCACTTCTGCTTCTCTCCTGAGAGCAACCTCTTCCCCTCACTTGGCTGCTCTCACAAGAGCATCATTATTCTCCCAATTACGTGGGCTAGAAACCTGAGAACCTTCACTGATGCCGGCTAAGCCCTTATAATCAACTCCCAGCTTATCAGTTCTAGTGGCACAGTATCTCATTCATTCATTCATCTGGCATTGAATTATTTATCAAACTGCATGGTACCCCTGTTGGGTATAAAACATGATCCTTGGCTTACAGTTAAGCATTCAGAAAATTAGAATGCGGTGTACTGATTGCTCTGCAAAAGTTTAGTACAAAACTTGATGAGACCCTGTGGGAGAATGCTTATCCTACACTTGGTGGTGAGGGTAGTCTGTAAAAGCTTCTTAGCTTGAGCTGAATTTTGAGATTCAATAGGATTTAGCTCCATAAAGATTCATGGCAGGGTTAGAGGGAGAGGGAGCCTGTGACTACAGGTACAGAGGTGTTAGAGTCTGTCACTGAGGGTGGCCGCAGTTTGGATAGGGAGGGAGAAGCGAGACGGAGGGTAGTGGTACAGCTCGATCATGCAGAGCTGAGTGCCTAGGCCAGTGCTGTGCAACAGAAATAAAAGAGCCATAGAAGGATTTTACGTTTTCTGTTAGCCACGTTAAAAAAAAGTGAAAAGAATCTGGTATAAGGTATAATAGTACTTTATTTAATCCAGTCTATCCAAAATATCATTTCAACATGTAATGAGTATTAAAAATTTATGAAAGACACATTCTGCATTCTTTTCTTGCATACTAAGTGTAAAAAGTCATCTCAGTTTAGATGTTAAAATTTCATCAGAAATACTTGATCTGTATTTAAATTTCATAAAACTCATCGTTGAATAAATAGATTAGTAGATTCACATACCCAAGTTGTTCAACATATACTTAAAAGTTTTCCAGTAGCCGAACCGAGTATCATTTTTAAAATTTGAATTTAAGCTAATTTGCATTAAAATTGCACATGTATTAAAAATCCAGTTCTGTCGTGCCGGACAGATTCTAAGTGCTGAATATGCCTCAGGTGGCCAGTGACTTTCATACTGCCCGGAGCAGGCCTTCAGGTGTGGGACTCCACACTTGAGGCAGTAGGGAGCCATTAAAGCAAGAGAGGTGACAGGATCAGATGTGCGGTGGTGTGGCCAGCCCAGGAGATGGGCCAGTTCACATTCAGAGTTACAAAGGGATGGGAGCATGCTCCAAAGCACAGGTATGGAGAAGCAGATATTACTGAAATAGAAGGGACAGTGAGTGGGAATTGTTAGTATGGAAAGTCAAAGAGAAGAAAGACTGCCCGATAATTCCCGATTTGGAATGTGAACCCCCTTCCCTAAAGACCCCTGGCGTAGGTTTGGATGGAGGAAGAAGTAGGTGGTCTCAGTTTGAGATGAGCTCAAGGTTGTTTTGGGACGTCAAGGTAGAAATATCCAGAAGGTTGTGGGAGTAGGGGTCTGCAACCCTGGAAAAATATTTTGGTTGACAAAAATGATTCAGGAGTCACGGGATAGAGGGAGACATGAAACGAGGGCATGGGAAGGATAAGGTCTTCCAGGGCGCAGGGGTCAGCAAACAACAGCCCCGTGCGCCAAATCCAGCTGCCACCTGTCTTATTGGAACTCAGCCATACTCATTTGTTCATGTACTGTTCCTGGCTGCATTTGTGCCCCAGCGGAACTACTGCTCCGAGGAGTTGGGACAGAGACCTTGTGGTCTACAAAGTCGCAAATAGTGGCTTTCTGGCACTTCCCAGAAAAAGTTTGCTGCCCCTTGCTTTAGAGTTTGGGAGCGCCTCAGATGGTACTCTAGGCAAGGTGAAACATTTAAGAATGAGCAGAGGAAGTTAAAGCTCATTAAAAAGTGAGAAGGAGCCACCAGATATGTAGGCAGAGAACCACTCTGAGCAGCAAAACCTGGAGGCAGAGAGAAGAGAATTTTTTTTTTTCTAGAGCGACAATATGAATGACAGTGTCATGTGTTGTGAGAGGTCAAGTGAGGTAAGGATTGAAAAGTGTCAATTGAATTGAGCAACTCCAAGCTCATTAGCAATTGTGGTAGGAAGATTTTCGGCTGCGAGGTGGGGCAGAAGCCGGCTCGCAGGGGGCTGAGGAACCAGTGGGTGGCAGGAAGTGGAGACAGTGAGGTGTAGGTCTTTCCATCAGCTGGCAGTAGAAGGAAGGAGAGAGCAGGAGGGAGCTGACAGACACTTGAGGTCCAGGAGGATTGTGTTCAGCTGGGCAAGGGAAAGTTGAGAGGGACCAGTGGGAGAGGAAGAAGACTCGAGACAGCGACGGAGCAGGTGCTCAGGAGGCAGGGGGAGGCGGGAGCGAGGTCCAGCCCTCTTTTTATTTCCACCTTTACCACCTGTGTCAGCACTGAATTCAGGCTCAGGAATTGGTCCCTCAGTCCTCCTGCTTGAGCTCCGTCCTGGGCCCTTCTGTCAGTATCCTAGAAGGCTCGCCCTCCCCAGCCCTACCCGCTTCCTGCTCAGTTAAGGTTCTGCCTCCACTCTGCATTTTTAGGCTTAGCCACTTCCCTTTGCAGGCCCCTCCCATCCTCTTTGCTGGGAGCACACCCTGCCTCAGCCCCTCTCCCCCCTCCTCATGCCTAACCTCTTCAAATACAGCACTCCATTCAAATGTCAGGGCGTCACCTGCCCCATAATAGGTGCTCAGTGCAGGAGTATTTATGAAGTAGAAATGCAAGCAAAAAATCACGAGTCATTAAAATTTTAAGGCACATTATAAATTTATTATTGAACAAGAAATAGGACGCATTGCTTTGATCCCATAATAAAAACAGTACAAATTCACATAGAACATTTTTCTCAACCATGACGCTTTTGGCACAGGGGACTGGATGGACTTTGTTGCGGGAGCTGTCTTGTGCATTGTAGGGTGCTTAGCAGCACCTCTGGTTTCTCACCAGCACCTCTTCCCCTGACTTGGGGCAACTGCTGTGTCTCCAGATATTGCCAAAGGTCCTCTAGGGGCTATCCTTCTCCCTCCTACCTACTTTGCATTTTTAGTAGTTGGACCCAACAGAAATTATCCTGAAGGTATATCCTTTTTAAAATTTTTATTTATTTTTTATTGAAATTCAATTTAGTTAACTAGTGTATTATTAGTTTCGAGGGTAGATTTCAGTGATTCATCGGTTGCATGTAACACCCAGTGCCCATTGCATCAAGTGCCCTTCCCCATCACCCAGGTACCCCATCCCCCACCCACCACCCCTCCAGCAACCCTTCCTTTGTTCCCTGTATACAGTGTGTTTTATGGTTTGCCTAAAGATCTGTCTTATTCCAGGCAGTAATAAACGGAAACCACCCATTTTTGACCAGTAAGCAAGCTGCCAGAGGCTCTGTTCTATTCCATCTAAGAATGCTTCCAGTTATAAAAATTAAAACAAGTGCTCTGATGTGTGATACGATGGTTGTATCACTCAGCTACTGTAGGTTAAGACCGTCTAGTCTGAACAGGAACCACATTTCACATGCACATACCTCTCTGTCTTTTTCAAATCAGTTGTTGTTTTCTATTCTTTGATCAGGGGCATTCTGATACAAATGAAGTCAGAATTCTCCCATCACAAATATCCACCTGTTGGAAGGAAGCCAGCTTTTTGAAAAAGACCCCATAACTTGTACAAACATGGAGAGCTATTACATCGTATTTCAAATTTTTATTTAAAGTTCATGAATTCATGGGAAATGAGCAAAGGAAAGACCTGGTAGACTTTGGAGGGCTGTTTTCAGGAACACTTGAACACCCCCAGCTCTAATGTATGAAAGCTTCCTATTCAGTGCCTAGACTCCAGTCGCTCTGCTCCTGGGGCGGGCATCCTCAGTGGTGTGGCTTTGGTTATGGACATTCTTCAATTCCTGTTCAGTCCAGTTTTCCCACTGTATAGACATGTGCTAAGTGCACTAATAATTAACCACTGGTGTCCACAGTATAAGGTACAGCTTGCTAATTCTACCTGCAATTATTAGCATGGACTTTCTGGACTTGAGCAAACTGCATTTACAAAGAAATGCTGCTGAAAAGCCAATTAAAGGTTTGTCTTTAGGTATCCAGGCTTTCGAATGATAATCAGAAGACTGCTTAGAACAGAGCTGATCTGCAGTATTACCCTCTGCCCTGCTCTGCATTTTGCCTTTTAACTACAACTTGGTAAACAAGAGCTAATTCTTAACAATAAGCTGGAAAGTGAATGTCGTTTTTTAAGCTGTCATTAGAAAAAATGTTGGTTTTAGGGGTGCCGTATTCCTCATATAGCCAGGTAAAAGCAGGAAAACATGTTAAAAAATAATTTAACTGAGAACACAGTCCTACTTCAGGCTCATTTTATGATGGGGAGAAGAGTATTCTGCACTTGGGAGTTTTTTAGTGGCTTCCCAAAGGTCTGGGTTTTATGGGCTACTCATAATCACTGTGATTTATTGAACACCTACTACATACAAGGCACTTTACATATATTAACTTTGTGCGCTCTCAGAGCACTGTGCATTTTTCATAGTAGCACTTACCACAGTTCTAATCTCCACTTATTTATATGACTAATTGATTAATGTGTGTCTTCCCCATAAGACAGTCACCTCCATGTTGATGGGTCTTTATCAGTTTTTGTTCCCTATTGTTGCCCCAACACGTCGTACAGGGTCTGATACATGTTAGGTACTAAATTAATATTGCCCAGAAGGATCAGTAAACCCAAATGCAGAATGGTATGGTTTTAGGGAAGGGGACATGGAAAGATAGAGTGGTTGGGTGGCTTGTTGAAGCCTTCAAGTTGGCAGAGTGGGAAATCACGTTCGAGTATGTCCGGTCTGGTAGCTTCTCCCTTCCCAACACACTTGCCTTCTCAAGCTTTAATGTGCTTGGGAATCACCTGGGGGCCCCAACCATCAGTTGATTGTCCATGGGCTGTGAGAATCTTAACTCAGGTATTGATGATGCTAACAGGCGCCATTGTCTCCATTAGAAATCTCATACCTTTGTACCTGGTGTTGTTCCTGCTCTGAAGATGTCCAGTCCCCCCACTGCTCACATGAAGCTCAGAGAAGCCACGGAGTAGCAGCACCTTTTGAAAGTTTCTTTGGGTGTTTAGTTGATGAGTGAGTCCTTTGGAGAATCTGAGGTCACCAGACATCAGATGGTCCCACCATTAACTCTGTAGCCATCCAGTGGCCGGACCACCCAGTGTGGGAAGGGAGGCTGCCATCAACCCCCTGCTGTTGGCGCCCGCTCTACCTATTCTGGGCACCCCAGGCTCTATCCTTCTTATTGGCATGTCTATGAGAGTTTCTTCCTAAATATCCTGTCTAGGTCAGCACTTCCTACAGAAGTTGGCCTTCTCACTACTCAGAGTAGGGGGTTCAAGGACTAGGTGCTTATGGTAACCATCTGACACCACATGGGGGAACATATCTCTGTTAGAAGGGGCCTCTCAATCAGAGTTGTGATTCCTTATCACCGAGCAGTCTCTGATACCGGCCCCACCTATACTGGGTCACCAGCCTCTGGCTGTTTCACAGTTTCGGAGTTGACCCTTGCTAACTGTAGGAGGATACCTGAATTCTTCCCTTAAGGCTGACTGATTGTCTATTCTTTGTAGCCATTCACACCAAATCTGTTCACAATCTTTGTGCCTGATTGGAGCCCACCCTTCTTCGTTCATCATGTAACATGATGTCGCCATTTTTGTGTGTATGCAAGATTTGAAGATTTGTGTATGTTGTGTTCTGATTGTGTAGTGGTAAAAATTGAAGGGGCACTTTTAAGAAGATTTATTTTAGATCTGTATTTTGAAAAACTCTTTCAAATACGCTTTCCTATATAGTATTCGGCTGTGCTAAATGTTCATGAAGGGTGGTTTAATGAGATGAGGACTTCCAAGCCAAGGGCATCATTATATTATTGAAATAATACTGAAAGTAAATTGGCGGATACCTGTAGTTTGTCCTGAAGTCACTTATTTGAAGAGCTTGCTTTAGTTCTCTTTGCATGGACAGACAAGGCCCAGGAATTACAGATGATGAATAAGGAATATACCACTGACGGAACTTCCTTCAAGCACACGATGTGTTTTCACATCTTTTCTATCTTTGTGCATTAGGTTTTCTCCCTTTCGTTGATATTTTTCATTTGTTTGGGGATGTTATTTTGCTTTTAACTCTGTAAACGATACGTATGCCTATGTCTTTGGATTAATCAGCCTCCCAAAGGTAATGATTAAAGTGTAGATGTGGGAAGCCACAAATACAAAAGATAGCTTACATCTCATTTTTCTTTTATATATAAATTATTCCCATTTTGCAATACCGTAGCATCATGGTCATTGTTCCAATAAAAAATACTGTATTTTGTGAAATGATACAATTATGAGGCATTTCCCATTATGTAGACACCATGTCTTTAAATTATAGCAATTTCTTAAGATTTTAAGGCAAAATGAGCTCTTAGAAGTGTGATTAATAGCAGGGAATGAGGCTAATGCTGGGTCATCAGTGGCACTCCATTACAAAAAAGGTTGGACTAATAAAAGCATCCATCTTTTTGACCAATAAAGCATTTGAATGATATGCTTATAGTTTTTCTCCTGTAGTAGTTACTTGGTACTGAGTAAACTCTGCACTTAATGTTGTAGAAAGGGAGCTGTATGTAAGTGGCCGCTGATCTGTTCCTTGATGGTGTGAGAAAAGGCAGGCCTGGGGGGGAGGCTGATGTTGGAGCTGCCGGTCTGATTTTTATGCTGTCTTCTACAGGCTTAATAGCCATGACACGGGAGCCCTCTTGCTTTGGGGGCCAAGAACAGAGAGTCTAGTCTGTTGATTACTTATTTCTCTACCAGCATGTCTGTACACAGTAGGCTCTCATCATTAGGAATACCACACTCTGGAGTCAGGGATATAACCTGGTCCTCGGAGAGGTCTCTTAAAGTCTCCTCTTGCCCAGTTCCCCAGTACGGAAGCTTGTACCACTCACTGGTGTGTTGGAAGAGGATTTTTAGGTGGTTCATAAATCATTCACCAGTTCTCATTATTGCGATTTGATGTTGAAGCAATTCCATTTTCAGTCTGTTTTAATCCTTCCGATAAAGCCAAGGAGAAAGTTTCCATTTGGTACTAGTATGTCTTTAATCTCTCTCTTCCAGTTGTAAGCTCATTATTTAACAAAGAAAGAACATGGCTCCCGCTCAGAGCCTTTGTGGACAGCAGGATCTAGCTAGAATTTAATAACATTGGTTGGGTTGTATTACATTTATTATAAAGTCTTTCTCTTCTATAAAAGGATACACACTGGCTTTCCATTTGACGAAATGATACAAAGTTTCCTCTGCAATAGATTTATATGTTTGTCAAAAGCGAATACATTTTAAAAATAGCATTGGTGGAGGTATAGAGAGAGAGATGGCAGAAATCACGAACATGAAAGTCGAAATGAATGCTCGAGCCTCGGAAGCTGCCTCGAGTGTCCACTCAGGTGCCATGACCGCTCTGAGAATCTCAGAACTTGTAAGATTTTCATCCCAGAGAAGATGCATGGCAAGAACAAATCAGTCCTTGCCACTCTTGGGTCTACCCAGAGCTTCCTTGGGATTGTTTTCAGTTTTTGAAAGAGTTGATCAAACGGGTTATTTAAAAGACTTCTTAGTAAATGGATCCTTTCACCTACAATTATTTTATTTTATTTTGCAAATAAGGCTTATAACGTGGGGTCTTTGGGGAACAAAATAAGTAACCTGGGCACATGCATGTAAAACTGAAGGTGGATTAGGATATTTACCACCTCAACTGGGGCAGAGGAAAAAGGCACATTATTTATCCCGTTCGTGGTAAGGAATCAGTGGAACCATTTTTGAATACAAACAGGGCCTCATTGTGCCTAGGCTTAGCTTGACTTTCGAAACTCCAGGGTTCAGTTATGATTGGCTTTTATCGAGGGAAATGGTTTCAACTCTTTGGATTCCCTTTTAGAATTGTAAACTCTCTTGATAATCCTTCACTGGCAGTCTAGTTCATCTAGGCTTTAGGAAAAGAAAATAAGAATGCAAGTCAGGAGAACGCCCAGAAAAGACTGGAAGGACGGATAGTGGGTAAGGAAGACGGGGCATAAGGATGGCGGGTCACAGCATTCTGCTTTTACTTCTACATTTCTTTCTCTCTGGAGTTTCACTGGACAGTCACGAACTTCACTTTTCTTTGTCTTCTGTTCATCTCGGCCATATGCATACGCGTGGAATTTGAGAACTTGAGAACGTTCGGTTCCCAAAGCATCTGAGGAAGAGTCTCAATGTTAGCTGTTTCT
The DNA here is from genome assembly GCF_023065955.2 of Ursus arctos. Lineage (NCBI taxonomy): Eukaryota > Metazoa > Chordata > Mammalia > Carnivora > Ursidae > Ursus > Ursus arctos. Next base: position 51,521,498 of record NW_026622808.1, on the reverse strand, counting down.
GCAGCCCCAATCTGCATCATCATTCAGAGTGGAGCAAGGCTGGGTTTCCTTCTCTAGTGCAGTGGAACAGCTCTAGCCCTTGAGGGCTTTCTAGGGCAGAAAAGGGAGAGGTCCCAGGGTCCCTTCCTCCCGGCCCTGTGGTGGTAACATGTCCATGAGCCTGAGAAAGTCTCTCCTGCTAGGGCTTGGAGCGTTCCCTCGACATTTCTTCTCCAGTCTTTGTTGAGGTTTAGGGGCTGTGTTGATTTGGAGAAAGGAGACTGTCAGCTGAGAGGGACTTGGGAAACAAACCACAGCACAACAAAACAAAAACACAAAAGAAAATACTCCTGTTACTTTGTGATGTTAGGATTGCAGAGCAAAGATTACATTATTGGAGGAGGAGATGGGAACAAGAGCAGCTAGAGAAGGTTAAGAAGTTTATAGTGGAACTGGGGGTGGGCATCAGTGGTGCATGAGGGGACCACTAAAATTTTGTCACATTGTTAGACAGTAATCCAAAGGTTACTAATGTAATTGCCACAATCCTCTGAGATGTATCTTTAGTTGCTTTTTTTTTTTTATTTCATTTTCTCATTTTCAAATTTGGCTTTGGATATCCAGCAGTGTTTTACTGTACTTTGGACTAACATAATACAGAATTTTAAAAAATTAATTAACTGATAATAAATGTAAGATACAAATTACCAAGCTGGTTTTCACTGTGTTTTGCTTATTAAATATTAAGTAATAGAGAGATGTCATTCACACGTATCACAATTAAGTAGTTTAGTAATATTAGGCAGTCTGTAAAATAGATTAAAAATAATGCTTTAATTGCCAATTGTACACCTAAATATAGTATCTCCAATAAAGCATGATAGCTTTCTTATAATATACAGCAAGCTGTTTTACACATTTTTACGCATGAAGCGAATTTGAAGATGAAACATTTCTTTATGACACTTTTGTTAGTGGAGACATTGAGCTTATTCACTCTTCGAAGACCTCAGATTTCTTTGATAAGCTGACACACTGAACTCCTGAGTGGCTCTATGTAGCACCAACTGATTAATTTATTTATATCATGTTTTTTAAGGGCAAAATCATACCCAGATATAGTGTGATTTTTGCAGCATACTTGAGAAACACATCTATTTCCGTGTGGACCCAGTGCTCTTAAAGGTATCTTGGAGCAAGAAACTGAGAAGGAACATTAGGGCTCTCCTTCTAGATAAAACATTCAAGATCTGAATCGGTGTTTGACCCATATATTTCATTGATAAAAGAAGAGCCCAGGAGATGAATGTATAGTTACTCAAGCATGAAAACATTCCAGTCTTTTAAAGCTGTGACCAAATCCAATCGTTAGTAGTTTAAACCATGTGGATGCTTTATTTTTATCTACAAGGCAGGAAGTAAAAAGGCGTTGACTGAGCTCTGTTTGCTTCATCTGGGGGTGACCTCTTTTTTCTTAAAGGGGGCCACCTTTTTTTTAATTATTATTATTTCCGAGTAACATTGCCAGTAAAGAGTTAACCGGATTTCACTTGATTCGCTCTGGCTTATATGATGATGAGTAATGCGAGGTTGGTAACAGCAAATTGTTGTTTATAAGCAAACATGGCATTGTGCAAACAAGCAGGCCTGGTCTCCAACTGGTTTGATTTCATGGTGGTCAGCAGCTGATCTGTGTAACATACAACCTTTCTGCCTCTCTAAATGTCAGAAGAATGACTGTTTGTTTATCTTGCCTTCTTTGCAGCTGTTTACTCTGTAATGCATTTACCTCGACCTTGATTCCCGAAGAGTGGCCCCTTTCTCCTCCCTAGCCCTGTTTACACTAGTCCTGCCCCTGGTGTCACCTATGAAATCTGTTGATTATTCCACCTGGTTAATGTTAAATTGCTCTTGTAAGATGATGTGTTTGTTCATAAACACAAATGCTGGGCCCCTTGTTTACTGTACCCATGGCAGCAATCGTTATTAAACAAATATTGCTTTGTTTGCGGGGTGCGAGCTGCAGTTTATCCTGCAAGGTCTGTTTAAAAAACACACACACGTTTAAAAAAAAAAAACTTAAATACTAGAATTTTGATAAAGAAAGAAAAAGGGGAACTTGTCCCTGGAATGTGGTTGAAACAGACTTAGGTTTGCTTTTCTTATCTTTTGCTTGGATGAAGGGGCTGGAGAGATTAGCAAGTTGTTTGGTTTTTCTAAGAGATTTCCTTAGTGTAATGATATCTATGCAGTTGTTTGCTCTTTTCAGAAGGGAGAGAGCTCTCCTGAAAGGCCACTAGCTTAGTAATAGAACATCAGATGGCTAGAAAACTCTTTGTGGAGCAAACAAGGACTTAGAAGGTGTAGGAGAAAAAGTCTAGTGCTATGAACAAGGCAGTCACCTTCAAAAGGTACAATCCTTGGATTTTATATTATTGTGTGTGTGTCTTGTGTGTTGTGTGGGTGTATATGAGCCTGTGTGATGGGTGTACTCGCTCAAGTTTGAAGGGAAGATTAACTTTGAGTTTAATGTGTTGTGAATAAATTCTCCGTGATATAAACAGAGACATCCTAACTGGGAAGAAACCATACAGTTAATATACGTGCTAGGTTTTTAAAACTAGTGTTTTAATTCTTACCTGTTATTCTCACCTGTTTCATTTTAAAATGAGTTTTGTGTATTGTATTCTTTCTAGTTAAATAAAGGAGACATTGTGTCTCTTTGTTCAGCTTGATGTGTGTGACTCTTGTCCCTTGGTCCCTGGGAGTCACATTAGATAAGACCAAACATTAGCCTGTCCTTTGTCATGTTTTGCAAACAGCAGAGAAAACAGTTTACATCATCTTTGTTTTTTGTTTTTTTTTTAATTATTGTTTGTTGCTGTTTCTGAATTTGTGTTGTGTTTCAATACTAGGCAGGGCCTGCTAGCATTTGCTGTAAATTACAAGGATCAAATACAGACTCGGGTGAGGGTGGAAGCTAGGGGTCATGACCTTCTACAAATTGTGGTCTTTTATATCACGAGAAAGCTGGTTAATCTATCTGGAAGAGCAACTTTCGGGGGGGGGGGCGGGAATACATATATGCATACCGAAGTTTTTGAAGGATAAAATTAAATAATTGTCGCTTTCACGCAATGGAGACATGCCAGCACTGACTTCTGACGGCCCTCATTCGATGAGCTGCCCTGATGCTCTGAACATATTGTTCGCTTTGGCCACTAGAGCGGTTCGGGGTTGGAGGCAAAAGCAGGAGGTACGTGAAGTGTGTCATCGTGCACGCCAGCCACTAATTGATGTTAGGAACCTGGCCCCATGTATATGGAACTACATAATATATGGAAATGGAAAAAAAAACTATTCTGACCTGGTTGTTGGTCGCTTTATTCCACCGGGCTATTTGTGACAGTTCAGTTGTTTGAATGTTCAAATGATTCAAGTTTGGCAGGCCTTGTTAGTTCTCAAACTTAAACTCTTGTTGTGTGCTGTAAAAATGCATTTTAATTAAGCTCCCTAGAACACCTGGCCCCATCATACCCTGAGCTGCAGAGGCTTCCTTGTAGCAGAGCAAACAGCCTAGCACAGGGTTGGCAAAGCTCCTTCCTGGTCTCTGTTTAATTATTTGAGCTCGTCTGGATTAACATGCCAGGGAGTGGGTATGCATTCTCCTTTGTACCTCTGTTTCCTAGAGCAGTTTCTCTCTAGCTTCCATAGTTTGCACACAGTTGCTATGATGACAGCGCTTAAACTCTTGTCCACTGGGAGAGAAGGAAAACAAGACCAACAGTAGCTGAAATTCTGAAAATATAGCCATTTGTAGCTTTTAAGGGGGTGGGTGTTTTTATCTGTGCTTACTGATGACTTAACGAAGACCATGGAAGTTTGATTAAGACAGGCTGTTAGCGTGAGACAGGCACGTTTCCTCTGAACAACCTGGCTGCCTTGGTGTTGGAATTCGGGAATTCTTTTTCTTTGGAAATGTAAAATCTCTTGTCTTTACAATGAAAGCCTTATTCCTCTAACTCTGTTGTGAGTCATGCATTACAGGGAAAATTAAACATCCTGCCCTCGACCTTTTTCCATTCCAGCTGAACTGAATATTAACTGTTGACCATGGATTTTGGTAGAGTTTTTCACTGATTGATTATTTTTAAATTTTCAATGATTGGGACAATCCTACTTCTGTTATGACTTAAAACAATTTAATGGCTTACGTTAGTTTCTCAGTTTCAGAAATCCAAAACGATTAGTCCTCACAAAGGAAGTACAGGATATAGAGTATTTTAGAAGTAGGAACATCAAGATGGTGACCCCCACAAGCCCTTGATCTCATTTGAATGAGAGGTTGGACTTGGACTTTTCTGTCATTTCATCAGTTAGCTAAAAATTCAGCAATTATATATGAAGTCCCTACTACAGGAGTCCCCCTGGAGCCACGGTTTGGCTTCGTGGATTCAGTTACCCTCGGTCTACCGGGCTTGGGAAGCAAAGGATCCTCTTTCCAAGGTATTGTCAGAAGGCCGTGTCACAACACCTATGTCATTCACCTCCCTTAAGCTCATCACGTAGACATTTTATCATCTCATGTCATCACAAGAAGAAGGGTGAGTACAGTACGGTAATATACTGTGAGAGAGGGAGAGAGGTCACATTCACATAACTTTTATTACACTAGATTATAATAATGATTCTGGTTTATCATTATTGTTGTGAATCTCTGGCTGGGCCTAATTTAGGAGTTCAATTTTATCATAGGTATGTGTGTATGTATAGAAAAGAACATAGTGGGGACGCCTGGGTGGCTCAGTCGGTTAAGCATCTGCCTTTGGCTCAGGTCATGATCCCTGGGCCCTGGGATGCAGTCCCCGCATCAAGCTCCTTGCTCAGCAGGGAGCCTGCTTCTCCCTCTGCCTGCTGCTCTCCCTGCTTGTGCACGTACTCTCTCTCCCTCTCTCTCAAATAAATAAATAAAATCTTAAAAAAAAAAGAAAAGAAAAGAACAGTATGTAGGGTTCAGTACTATCTGCAATTTCAGGCATCCACTGGGGGTCTCAGAGCATATTCCCCATGGATAAGGGGAGCCTACTATATGTGTAAGGTGTGCCTGAAGGTAAAGTTCAAAGTAAAGGTGTTTTTTTGTTTTGTTTCGTTTTATTTTTTTTTAACTGTTACTAAAGAAATGGAGCTGGAGAGGCCAGGAAGGAGATCATTTTACTCTGACTGCCTCTTTATCCGTTTACTTGATAGGCAGAGAGTACTTCTAGGTTGATTGATAAATACAAACTAGTTCCCAGTTCTTTTTTTCTCCTCCTTTGAACTATGAAGGTAAGAGAGCTACCATATTACATTATGAACAACGAACCTAATTATCCTCCCAGACTTCTCTCCAACTGAGGATTCTTTGCTTCACTGAGCACCCATAGCTGTAGGTTCTCCCCCTCTGGCTGTCTGAGGTACGTCCAGGATATCCTCGCCTGGACCCATTCCTTTCCAGCCCCAAGCTGCATTTCCTGCAGGAGTAGCTCCCTGAGGACACATGTACCAAGGCTTTCCGGGAGGGGTCTCCTAGACCTGGTTCTTTCTCTGTTGAGAGGCCCAGCCCGACGCTTCCATGAAATCCTCAACCTCTGCTGACCTAAGATTTGGGAAGATTCCAGTTTTGCCGTTCTCTCCTGTATGGCTTATGTAAGTAGTCTTAAACAAAAGCAAAAGAAAACCCCATATTTTTGACTATTTCGTTGCTCCTGAACTTTTTCTTCCTAAGTGCTAAGTGAAATTCTAGATTTTTAAAGATAGATCTAGATATCTACAGTGCACGATAAAGTTGATAATACATAAATCATTTTTAACAACAGGTAATATGCATAATTTATGGTGTTACAGTGCTATCTTTCTGATATTTATGATGGATAATGCTCAGTTTTTGCCCTCATATTACTGCTTTAAATTATACCACAAGAAAATTAATGAGAAAGTAGATTTATGGGTTTCATTTGTTTGTCAATTCGGAAATTAATTGGGTGTTAATTTTAGCCGTCCCTCATCAGACCAGGACTTCAGTATGTGTGCATTACTTTGCATTCATTGTAGCTTACCTCCCATTTACTGTGGGTCACTAGCTTTGCATACATTAAAATAGCCCTCCGGCTCATTCCCTTGATTACTTTTTGAACTGCCATGCATTAGAAAATTTACGCCTTTCTGTTATAATTATGAAAATTTGGTATTGGAAGATGGTGCCTTCATAACACAGTCACCACATCGACTTCTCTTCCTAAACTTGGCCTCTGGATGGTCTTTCCGTGGCATGGGACCCCTGCCATTGGGGGCGGTGGATAGGCAGGCAGTGGTGTCTGGAGGGTTCATTCACAACTTGTGGGAGTATCTCAGATGTGAAAATAATCAGCCGGTGTTACTTTGTTTTTCTTGTTGTAGTCTTCCTCCTCCCTTCCCCCCCCCCTTTTTCCTTTGAAAGTATGCTATAAAATCCCCACTTAGGTGGCATGATTCTGCATCTTGGGGCCACTTGGGGCTCTTCCATCCTGCCCTTTTTTCACCTGTTTCCTGAACCCCTCAGTTTCACTTGTAATCCCTCCACCAGCCCTTCCTCTGTCTCAGCCACCTGCTGTAGTGCATCTGGCCAGATGAAGGGTGAACACTTGCAAAGCACGTGCCATGTGCTAGGAAATGCGAAGTCTCCATTGTCAAAGCTAGACTTTCTTCAGGATGCTTTCTGTTCTTGAGTCCCTGTTTTGACTGAGAGGAACTCCTGCAAGAAGATGGAGAGTAAGGCTCTGGGTTAGTGTCCTGTGCCAACCTGCTGTTTCCGGGCCGGCAGGGAAGACTCCCCTTAGCTGCACTTTGCTCCTTAGAACTCCTTTATATGTATTTTGTTGCCAGGTAGACCTTTTGCACATTTAAAGGGAAGCCGTTCATTTATCTGATGAACCCAGAAGTAAGTGTATGCTTTGTATCTTAATACACACAAGTTTTTCTTCTTTCCCAAATCTCATGAACATGATCGATGTGGACTTTGAATCATCACGATGCGACGTGAGTCCTTCTTTTAGAACTAGAGATAGCCTCCCACCTTTATTCTAGTCCCGTCTACAAACTCTGCGCGGAGTCTGACAGATGATGGAGTAAGCGTGCCTCTTGTTCAGTAGTTCCAAAATACGGACATTCACAGGGTCTCTCCATTCTTAGAGTTGCTGTCTTCTTCTTTCCCTCCTCATCCCTCTGTCCTTCCCTCCCTCCCTTTCTTCTTCCCCTTCTCTGTCCCTCCCTTCTCTACCTCCTTTTCTTCTTTCCTTTCCCCCTCCCTCCTTTGCTCCCTCTCTTCCTTCCCCCCCCCCCCCCAAGAGCTTCTGTTATCTCTTCAAAATGCCTTCCATTTTCCTTCTTTTCTGGCACTGGATGAACAATGAGAAAGAGGATCTTTGCTTTGGGATGGGGGAGGACTGTGTCATCACTATCATCATTTTCCTACAAGTGGTTTCACCATTAACTTCTCCTCTTCTCCCCATAGAAGTAGGAATATATTTTACAAAACTATGTTTAGTTTAATTTACACATTCTTTCGTGAACAGACCAAGTTCTTTAAGGGCATTTATTCTGCTTCATATAAATAATTGATCAGCCAAGTTAATTTACTTCTGCCTGACTTGGTCAACCTTAATTAACTGCCCTGGAATCAAGACTGAACTTTCTGTTAGCTTAAAATCTTTCACAAGCATGATAACAAGGGCTTTATTTTCCTTAAATTTTCAGCATCAACACTGTAACCAAGGAAATAATCATAATAATAAAGCATTGCTTTAATTTACTATAAATACATTGGCCTGGACATTATGAATTTTCCAGAATACTTCCAGAGTATGCTCTGTTGGCAGCGACAATAAATAAGCACGCTAAACTCAGTTCTTATCCTTTTCTACAAGTTCCTTCAGCACAAAAATCGATCTTTTGAAATCAGTAGCTCTGTCATGTTTCCAAGCAAGACGAGATGTGGGCCATTTTGGCTTCCTTTAGCTTTCTGACGTCCATGTGATTACAGCCTCAGCCTTTGCAGGGTTGTGTTGAATGGATCATATGTGACTTAAACAGGCCCAGCTCATTCGGAGAAGCCATGCAAGAAGCCAGAGGAAGATTTGTTTTTGTTTCCAGAGGGCTTGTTAGTGGGGAGGGCTGGTCATGTCCTCCAGGTGCCATGCCTCCATATTCGCGTGCTCGGGGTGATTGTGTATCGTTTCTTGCTCTCGGTTTGCCGTGGAGCAGAGTAGTTCATTGGTTATAAGGAGTCCCAGAGGGAAACGGAGGTTATACAAACTGAGTGTCTATGACAAGCTTCCTCTAAGAAAAGAAGGTACACTGTTCGATGTCAGAAAGCTCACGTGCCTCTTGTATACATTGACCTCCTTTCAGATGATTCCCAAATTGTAAAACTCAATAGAAAAAGACAAATAGAGGTGTTTGCTAAAGAATGCTGACACTTTCATCATTGTATTTTAGATGCTTTTATTTGCCTACCTGCCACCTTGATACCGTCTTTCCTGGAATTACTTAGTTTTCTTTTCATTCATTTACGAATGTACCACCTTGCCCAGGACTTTGCAAATGGGAAATTCGCTGTCATTCATTGAATGGACAAGTTCACATCTGAAATAGGAAATGGTTATGGATGTATCTATTCCTTAACCTACTGGGCTTTTGTTTTCTTATCTGTAAAATGGGGATAAATTTCACCTGCTTCTTCTCCCTGATGGACTTGTTATGAGTTTGAAAAGTACCTCAGAGAGCCTTGTAGCTTGTGAAGTGTTGTACAGACATAAAGCCTTATTAAATGGCTTGGAACATTCCATAGAAAGAAATATTGCCAGCCCAGATATTGTTAGAAATGTTCTTAGACATCGACACTCCTAATTTTTCACATGTGCTTTTCAAAAAGCTGTTTTCTCCTGATTGGTGTGGGAGATTATGGGAAATTTTAAATCTTGCAACCTACATACTACTGTTAGCACTTGACTAATTAAGGACATCCTCAGACCAAAATAATCCTTTATGCAATTTCGGTCCCAATGCCTGCACTCTCACAGACCCGATTCGCAAGCCAAGCTGCTTGGCGAGATGCCTGCAAAACTTCTCCTGGAGGACTTGGCAGTCTTCTTGGAACTGTGTAGAGCAAAACCTTCTCATCAAATTGTGGATTGGAGACTGTTCGTACTCCACCCACGACCACGGTGTCAAACCCAGGAAACAGAAGCGGGGCCAGTCTCTTAGACACCTGTTCTGAGGCCAGGCATCCCGATGGTCACAGGGTGTGGAAAGAAGCATTCTTTCCTATAGCTCTGAGGACAGAATATTTGGCTAGCTATGCCCCCTTCTCAGGGCAGGTATGGATTTCATGTGTAAGCCATGTTTTTATCTTTTGGGGGTCCATTCGCTGATATGAGCAGGCTTTCTAGAAAGTTAAAAAAATGTTTTTGTTTTTTCTTGAGGTGTGCTTGTGACATACCTAAAGAATTGAGCGAGTTTCCTTGTTACCTACTCTAGGACAACCATCCTCGCCTTCAGACGCCTAAACGCCATCCTTTCCTTCATTTCTGTACAAATGGGCATGTTTGTGAAACAGAAACTGAAACATTGGGGGGAAAACCCCTCAATTTCACAAATTAATGCCTTTTTTGGCAACAAATGAGGTACTTGTATTGCCTGGTTCTTCTTAGAGAAAGTTTTAGTCGTATTTTTGATAGATTCTATATTCTGCAGACTGTAAAGATATAAAGGCGGTTTTTAAAGGACTCTAATTACTGGAAAGTCTGATCTGAAGAGAAGAGAGTGAATCAGCTGTTGCTTCTGAGTTTGTTTCCCACCTGTCAACAAAAAATGCCATTCTTAATCCCCTTCAGAATTGGATTAACTTTAAAAAATAAGTCTTCTGGGTTTATAAAGTTTGTACTCAAGTTGGATCATACAGTACACTGAAAGGAAATGAAGAAAGATGTGAATTTTTCTGCTTTTAATTTTCCATCACACGTTTGGGGAGGTCGGTAGAAAAGGGACTTAAACCAGCTTCTAGCAAGAGGGCGGCCTCCTCTAAAGATGTCCCAAGTGTTTCAGTTTCCCTGTTGTGACATATTTCATGGGTGGGGAGAAATCCATGGTGTTGTGCATGTCTTTCCACAATGCAAAATTATTTAAGTTTTCAGCCCTTTTATCCGAGATTGGTGTTTCACGTTAAAGTTCTAACATGCAGACACTTCTCAGCTTCGATATTGGAACCGTCAGGTCCTTTAGTGACTATGTTTTTCCTGTTGAAAGTCCTCGTCTTTGAATTTGGAGTATGACCCTGCCATTTCATTGTTTGCTCCCTACTGCATCTCACCTGTAAGAAAACACATGGTTAAGAACTTTGACATCAGAATGAACTTGTTCAAATCCGGATTGCACCATTACTAGTGATTTATGCTGGGCAAATTAAATCTAGGCTCCTCGTGGAGCCCTAGTGTTCTCATCTGCATCCTGGAGAGACCAGTGGCATTCAGAACTAAACTGGTGAATATACATAAATCACCTGCAAGTGGCTTGGCACAGCACTGGTGATCAATAGATGGTAACATTTGGTATGAGTAAATATTATCTATCTTTTGTCATCATCAGACGCCTTTACTGAGAGCTGAATTGGCTCCGGAGGATAATGGTTTTGTACCTAGAGAGTAGCCGGGCCGAATGTGAAATATATTTACATGTATGTAGGTGATATCCTCCAGCTACTCATCATGCACTATACATACGGACTTACATACCATATACACACACACACACACACACACATATACATACACACATACATATATATACACACATATAAATACATACACACACATATATATACATATACACATACATATATGTATATACACATACATATATACATACACGCATACATATACACACATATATACATACACGCATACATATATGTATATACACATACATATATACATACACGCATACATATATACACATATATACATGCACATACATATATACATACATGCATACATATATATACACACATATATACATACACATATATATACACACATACATGTGTGTGAATATTTTTTATTAGACATTTCATACTTTCACACTCAGACCTTTTCTTTGGTGTGCCTAAGGCCAGATTTTTCTCCAAAATAAATATAAGCTGTCCCAGACCTTTCAGGCCTTAAACCAAACTAGAGGTTAGTAATCCAGCAGGAAAAAAAACCCTAACTTTGAATAGGATTTCTTAGGACAGTTTTAACCCTAGGACAAAGATCAGAGTCTGAATTTTTTCAGCTCCCGAAAAGCGGTGATTTTTTTTTCCTCTCTAAATGTGGCCGATCTTACTGGAATGGCCAATTAGGAATACTTTCCAGTACCTGAATGGTTCTGGGGAGTACGAATCCTCAAATGCTCTTGGCTTTTTGACTATAAGGGTGCTCAGCTCCAGTGACCTCAGGGGCCCTCCCGGTGGTGTGTGTCACGTCTTGATGGAGGAGTCGGAGACTCTCTCTAGGAGTGTACCACCCCCACGCAGAGCCCGCACGCACTAACGTTTAATGTTACCCGTAATGTGCTGCTCGCAATGACTTACTGGTTTTTGAGCAAAACATCCAGATACAATCCACAGAAACTGAACCATACGTCCTGAGTTCCCCCGAAAGTACTTTTTTTCCAAGGCGAAACAGTCTATTGCAAGGCCCACTACTAAACCTTGAAGCTGGACCGACCCCCGCCCTCCGTCCTCAGACCCTAAGGGACTAGCCCACGACCCAGGGCCAAAAGTGAGTGAAAGAAAAGGACAACTGTTTACAGAGTTTGGCCAACACGGAAGGCAGGGCCCTTCTCCTTCTGTCCAACAACTGTTTTAACAGCTGCTTTTTTCTCTCTCCCCCGCTCCCTCCTGAAAATCCCTCTATCAGGTTTTTGAGTCATGATGCAAGAATCTGGGACTGAGACAAAAAGTAACGGTTCAGCCATCCAGAACGGGTCGAGCGGCGGCAACCACTTGCTCCAGTGCGCCAGCCTTCGCGAAGGGCGGTCCAACGGGGAGACGCCGGCCGCGGACGCGGGGGCCGCTGAGCTCGTGCACGTGCAGCAGCAGCAGGTACTGTGGCCCGGGGGCCGCCGGGCTGCGCGGGCGCGGGGGGCTGGGGAGGGGCCGGGGCGGGGGGCGGCTCTCCAGCTCGCCGCTCGCACTCGCCGCCCGGGAGTGTTGGAGGCTCGCCTGGCGGGCAGGCCGGCCGTCAGCGGCATCTGGCGCCCCGGTGGTGGCCTTCAGAGACTAGTGCTCCGGTCCTTGGGAGCTGAGAGCCTTGGGCCCCCCCCCCATCCCCCCCCATCTTGGAGAGCAGTTGTTAAAGATGAGCTTGAGCGCGCCTCGGGGCGCCCTTCCCAGGCCCCACCGTGGCAGCCTGAAGCTGAACTATTTGGACTAAAATGAATCTTTGGAGAAATGGTTCCCGATGCTTGAGTTGAAAAGTAATAATAATAAGCAGGCTTATTGAGCCTGGTGAAGAAAGACACAAAATGAGGGGTAATGGATAAAAAGAATAGGGGATAGAAGAGGGAGTAGGTGAACCAGGAGAGAAGCAGAACAGTAGAAACAAACGGGCAGGGGTGTGTATACAGCAGGCAGAGCGACAGCAGCACAGGCTGAAGTGTAAGAAATGGCCTCCAGCTACCTGTGGGAACTTCGGGGTGTGGGCCACTGACCTATGTGTCTTGTGTACATATGGTGGCTGGTGTGGGGCTAAGTCCTCTTAATGTTTTAAATTAGCTCTTATTGGTGGCTCCCCCAAATGCATGTAAATTGGGACATACTCATTCTCCTTACGTTCTCCATAGGCGTGTCAGGGGGTACCTGTGAGTGACTAAATATTTCCAAATGGTAAAGGTGACCCAGAAAATGGTGTTGTGTGGCCCACGTGTTGAGGGAAATTCAAAGAAGAAAATAGCACCCGCTTGAAGACAGCACTGTTTTTCCAGCCTCTCTTGGAATCAGAAAATAGGATTTGTTTTTGTTAATGATAATGGGCGGATTTTGTTCCGTTTTAGTCCTTGATTCATTTACTCAATACATAGTTATGGTGCCATCGCAGAAGGGTGAAAAAAGAATGACGCGTCTTTGGGCCTTACTGAAAGCAACTGAAATCGTTTCTGGGGGATGAAGAGGAGGAAGGCGAACCTGTTCTCAAACCATTTTCTTGAAAACCGTATCAGAGAAGTAGAGGGAATCCCTTTTTGTATGAGGGTTATGGCCTTTGCCAGGCTCTGAGCACGTTTTATTTTCTTCTTGCTAAGAAGTTTTTAAAATACGAAGAATCGTTACATTGTCAGTCTGTGAGAAGTTAGTGGAACCTGGTGGGGGCAAGCTGCAACAGAAAGAAACGGAAACTAGCAGACGTGCTTCACCTAAGGGATGTGGTCTCTCTCCCTGGCCGCCCAGACCCTTCTGTGCCTGCACCTCGGGCATCACATCAGCTGGAATTTATGATGTATGTTGTGTGGAAGGTTGTGCGCTTAAATGAGTGCAAATGGCTGAATTCTCACCGCTGACCTGGTTAGCAGAACAGATCCTCAGATGGTAGGAAGGTGTCCGTGCGTGCGCATGTGTTGTTCACGCGGTGTTGTTAGGTACTTACGCTTACATTGAGAACGAGCAGTAGTTTGGTGTTTTGGAGTGCTGTATTCTGTGTCTTTACCCTACAGAGGCCAAGGTCCGCTGGTTCTTCATGGAGCAGTTGAGGTGTGGTGCTCTCGTGGGGTGTGAACCCCACATACTTAGTATTTAGGGGTACATTAATTAAATAAATTGGAAATTAACTTCTTCAGTGTTTTATATGAAGGACTGAAAATCATTTACCATCGTAAAGTAGTAAGTCATCCAAAGTCTTCACATGTATACCATCAGCACACACCCCCCCACACACACACCAATAACAGCAACAATACATTAGCCTCATAGAAGACAGTTAAGAAAGTACATTTTAACAGCATCTTCCTTAAAAAGCGTGAGTAACAAAATTAGGTATTCGCATCTCCCCTCTCTATCTTGGCTGCGACCACTTTGGAAAACACGCTGTTATGTGTTATAGATGTCAATACCTTTTGATTGTACTTTGAAACTCTTTTTAAATACTTTTCATACCAATTTTATTTTTATTTGCTATCGATGTGATTTAGGAAGAGAGTGAGTAGCTGGATTTATCATTGTGGCTAAAACCCCACATACTGTGCTTGGCAGGCCCTTTCAGTGTTTTAAAATAAAATACTGACAGCTGTTTGCCCCTCGAAGTGTATGATGAGGCTCTTCACAGGTTGTTGGAGGACAAGAAAATCTGTAGATGAATTGAGAAAAAAAACTAAAGGATTGAAAAAGTTTTGCAGGACTACGAGTGATCCTAGTTTCCTTCCAGACCGAAAACTGCAACAATTAAGCGCTTTGGAGAAATGCGAGGGTCCACGCGATGGACTTGGTTGTTTTCGTCATTTTTAGTCTACAGGTTTTTCCTTGAAGTGAGAATACCAGCAGTGAGAAAATCACAGCCATGCTGAATTCATTACTGCGGTAGTCACACAAAACCACGGATAAAATTTCAATAACTGCAGGCCACAGTTGAGTAAACAGTTGCACTGAAATTTAATTCCTGTTGACTTTTCCCCCATTCCTCGCCAGGGGCACATTCTGATTCTGTAGTACAAAGACAACAGGGGTTACAGCTTTGATTAATGTAGGACAGTGGAAGAGAATTAGAACTGTAAAATATGTTAGAAGTCCATGGAACAAAAAGATGTGGCTTAAAAGGGCTTGGTATAAAAATGAGTTAATTACGCTGTGTGTAACACTGAACGTTATAGGATTTTCCAGTTGCACCAGTGCAATCGTTGACGATATAGGGAGAATTTTTGCCTAGTGCCAGGACTTTTAAAATAAATGCAAGCCTTTCCATGTTTGATTCTTATTACTAAAGATAATTACAAATGATAGCAAGTGCCCTTTCAGAATGGAGAGCTTTCACAAAGATTAGCTGTGGAATGAGTGACTTCTATGCTGGGACTCGTCTATAGGTTGGCTAAATTAGGTCTAAGAAGAATTGTTAAAAACAAAAAAGAAAAAAAAAAAGAATTACTTAGGTGCCAACCTAGAAAAGTAGGGGGAATCTGGCTTTTCCATCTTCTCTTGAAAAATCAGAAGATCTGGTAACCCTAGACCCATATTCCTACAGGGCAACAGTTGTTAGGGGATGGATTGCTCGTGAAGTCAGGGAGCCTGCCACCCTCCAGGCTGCTCCAGCTCCCACCCAGCAGCGTCGCTCACTGGTGGCCCTCTCGGCAGGGGGGTTGGTAGTTCTGCAAGATGCCATCATCACTCAGAAGCCATCGCCCAAGGAGAGGTGCTGCCAGTAGCTGGAGGAGCCCGCCAACACACTCCCCAACTGTCTTCCTTCCTCAAGATGAAATGTATTATCTCCGTAATGTTTCAAGTCTACTTAGATCTGGGCCATGAAACTATTATAACAATACTTTCCTAATAATATAATTTGATAGAGTTTCTGAACATTTCTTTTAGCCACTGGGTAATTCTTTACCCGATACCATAACTGCTTTTTATTTCCTATTATGCCTGCCCCATTTCTGGGTCTGTAAAAGTTCTGTGTTGGATATGCACTACTCCATTATGAAACTCAGCAACAAATACTATTACCAATTACTGAAGTTTTTTTTCCTAAAGAAAGGATTTTAAAATGTCCAGAGCAATTTCATAAACTGTGTGGATTAATGCATTTTAAAAGTCTTGAATTTTAGAAAGCAGAATTTTATTTCCATATTGCTGCAAATGAGAGCTTTTTCAGATAAGCATATTACATAGAGCATAATGTTTAGAAGTTTCTCCATATACAGCATATGCTGTCAGGTCAATTAACAGAATGCATACTAGAAAATGTTTATTCAATAAAAATGAATAGCTGTTAAATAAAACAGCTATTTCTTAACAACATTCCATTTAATGATGGGGTTTTTTTTTTGGGTACCACCTGGCAGTTTTATTGTCTGCAAATCAGTATAGAGAGAGCTTTGGTTGCTGTGGTTTTGAGGTGTGGCTATTGTTTTATATGAGGAGGGCAGTATAGAGGTAGTCTATGAGAAAGACATTAAAAAAAAAGATACAGTATGTATGGGATTTGAATATGGATTATTTAGAGAGTGTGGATAAGTGAAGTATTTGTTTCATTCATTGACATTGGTTCTTTGACATTTGGTTTAAAGTGTTGGACTTTCTGGCCCAAAAGGTACACCTCCACCATCAACGTGTGTCTGTGTACATGTTTCCTGTTAATAACGTAAAAGAAAGAGAAGAAAGCATTGAATGAATCCTGAGGCATTAAGAGAGGAAGGAAGGACAAGTAGCTTCTGAAACATCATGAGCGGGAAGAAGAGGGATTCATTGGGTTGCATTTTGCCAATGAGCTATTAAAGCAGGTGAGAGATGAGTCACTGCCCAGGACCAGAGAAGCTCAGAGAGACAGGAGGAGTAGGAGAGGTCTCAGGAAGGAGATGAGGCTGTGTATATTCACAAGGATATAGAAAATATACTATCAGAGGGGCCTGGGAGAATCACGGGTCTATATCCTGGGGTCTCCTGAATGTGAGTAACCAAATGATAATGACCAGAGTGTGAACATGTTAGCATAAACCAAGCCACAAAAATTAAAGATTCTTCTCTTCATTTTCAAAATGGCGGAATGAATAGCCTCATTTTGTTCTTGTTACGAAAATGACTAGTGGATATCGAGCAAAAGAGGGAGGTTGTCCTGCCAACATTTCCAGCTCGAAGTGCCCCTGTGAAAAACGACACCTGGAAGAAATCACTGTGTGTGTTTGGATGGGCAGAAAGCTCCAATGAAAGAGACCGTCCCCATGCGCTTCTCGTTCGTACTCCTGTTCCCTTGTGGGAACCGTGTTACCATTATTGCGGCCATCCTTTGCCTCGTTCCTCACTCTACCTAGGGAGGCCCAAATGATTAGGTGTGGATTAGTATAAAGACGAGGTAGCAATGGCCAGTTCGGCCTTACCATTCTTCTCTTTGCAAAAGGTTGCTTTAGTAACTTTGTTAGGAATGCCCTCAAGTGGCCTTTTGCCTTGTCGCTGCCAGGGACTGTGTCTGAAAGGTGGGTCTTTCGATGTCACTGGAAGGAAAAAAACATAGTCAGCATCTCTGTGTCTGATAAGGGAAGCTTCTGGAAGGCAGGGTAGAAGAAGATCTTAATTTATTGAGTTCTCTCATTGAGGCAGGCACTGTGATAGGGGCTAGCACCTTCCTTCACTGGTGGGTGAAGACTCAAACTATAATTTTAAAGGACTCACTCTACCTTTTGATATATTCTTTTTGAACACAAGGTAGAGTTCAAATATAGAAAATATTGATGATCAAAAATTTGTAGTAGGAATTGGTGCCACCAAAATGTTAGCAAAAAGCACACAAACAATTTGAAATAAAAGTGAGGCAGAAATTGGGATAACTGTGACAAATAAAGAAAAACAGCCACAATGATAACAGACTTCCACTTTTTCTCAATTCCTTTGGTGGCTCTTTCTGGAAAAGGTATACTCCACCCTGACTGCTGAAGTTAGTTCTTTGCTCTGTGAGTTTTTACCTCCCTGTCATCAAAATATTGTCAGAGATTTAGGTAACTTCTGATGGGAGCCTTATATGAAATCCTTTCAAGTTTTGATAACTGAATAGTTGTGTGTCATTAATTTCTCTGTTGAAGGGTAAGATGGCATGAGAAACAACAAAAAAAGAGCCAAGTACATAGAAAGCTAGATGCCACATTTCACCAGGAGTGAAGTGTACCCTCAACTTTAAACAAAAGCATCCCTACTTTGAGAAGGTAATTTTAAGCTCTGACCCGTGAGCTAGTAGTAGTAGTAGTAATAAATACCCCCCTCTCTCTTGTCTAATCAGACATCTCTTTTTGAACTTTCAGGAGGTATGACTTTAATGGTAATTTGTTGACAGATTAGCTTCCCTGATTGCAGAGAGTTTGTTTTGCAAAACTGGCCGACTCCTATCTGTTCTCCGAAGGCAAGGAACCTACTTTGCTGTTTTGCAACTGCTGGCGTTTATTGACAAGTAGTGCTGAGCACGCAGAATTGGTATGTTTGTGTAATGTAAACCTCTATAGCTCGACTGATGGAGTCGAGTGTACTTTTAGGTAGTGCATAGATTACTTGATAAAAAGGGTTACAAGGTGACTGCTTTTATGACAAAGTAGAATGGCAATATAAATGCAAGTGGTAGATGGAGCAACAAAAGGGAAGTTTATATAGGGAATTGAACCCCGTATTAGAAAGTTTCTTTTCATCACTTGGTCTTTGAACTCCAATCTATTGTAATTATGAAGTGTTACTTGTAACATTCCAGAGGCCCTTCGCTAAATACTGTGTTTGATTTGGTTCAGAGAAATACAACCACATTTTTTTTTCTTTTTCCTCTCACAAGAAAATGTGGCGAAGAGGGTTGCACATACTGGCCTGGCCTCAGCTTTGTTCCAAGTGAGCTAATAAATGTGCTACACTGGAAACTATGTATTAACTTTGTTTCTTCACTTTGGAGTTCTTGAAATGCATTTATTCGTTTGTTGCGTATTCTTTCATGTAGCTAATCCCTGCACCACCTGTGTGAGGAAATGTGCATGGTAGAGTAATTAATTTGGAGTTTATTTGACTAGAGCCTGAAGAGCCTGAAGAGCAAGGGTGGGGACAGGGGGAAGGTGGTTCGAAGGTTACCTGGGTTCAGCTTGTTGGAGGCTTGGGTTTCTAAGCCAGGGGAGGTTTCTAGGCGGAGAAGAAAGGCCATTCAGGACGAGGGGTACTAAACGTAAATTAGAAGGTTGAACCTGGCCTGGCTTGGAAGGAAAGAGATGTTTGAGAGGTTAATAGCAGCGACAGGGCTCTTGAGGTAAGTCCTGAATTTAGTAATGGGCCACTAACTCTCCCTTCATTTAACTGAGGACTCGCTTTCATTGACCACCTTTACCGCCTTGCTCTCTGCATTTCTCCTCCTACACTTGAATACCTTGGTGAACTGTAGGACCCGTATGGGCTGGGATGGCCCTTTCTTACTCCCTGATGTTCCCCAGCACACAGCACAGCCCCTGACATAGAGCGGTTCTTTGACAGACTCTGCGAATGAATGAAATAGGAAGAGAAAGGAGGGCCATGGTCACAAGAGAGTGTTGAGGGGAGTGCTGGAAAATCAGCAGAGCCTTTTGAAGTAGGACATGTGAAAACATCAAGGAGTGGGAGTGATGAAGGATGATGAGTCAGCATTTCCCATCTGAATGACTGGCAAAATGGTGGCACCATGGAACAGAAGAGAAGGGCATCAGGAGGACAACCCACGCTCCTTTCTCACGTGCCACGGGTCGGTTATCGGACAAACACAACTTGTGCACCAGCACAAACGTAACTTGTAAATAAGGAACGGACTTAGTTTGGAAAAGTCCTTTTTTTTTTTTTTTTTAAAGGCTGTTTAAAAAACGACATCCTCTTACATCACGAAAACTCACTCTTTTGATTGTATATGTTTATTCAGATTAAAATTATCAAGTATTTTCCCTTTAGCCTTTGCCAGTTACTAATGAGTATATCTTCCACAAGTCACATGGGAAATGCTGATAAACTGCCTTGTGTTCCTATTGATCACGGAATGGACTTAATCTCTTTTAGAGAACAAAACTACCAAGTTAGATCTTTGATAAAGTCTGTTTCATATTGACACAAGCTTCTTAGAATGAATTTGTTTTTTAGGGTGAAAGGGGGTGCGTGTTATGTTTCTTTTGTTGGAAAAATACGACGTGTAATTATTAAACACTGGTGCTATTGGCAGACTCATTGACGAGGTATGGATTAAACTGCTTAGGGATGTCAGGGCCTTGTTTGTGTGTTTAAGTCGAGCCCTGCATAGAGGCAGATGGAGGGAAAGCAGCTCAGAGAGAACATTTTCCAGTATCTTCTGCCAGTAGAGGGGTAAGATTTTTTTTAAGGTGGTAACCCTAAGGTTCTCCTTGAATTAACTCTTTCATCCTTATTTTTAGACTGCTCCTTTTCGACTGTACTCCAAATAAAATTACCTTCCTGATGCAGTTTCGTCTTCAGCAAAGTTTCTGAAAGTAAACCGTTTGTCACACAGTTTATCATCCAGACAAGCACAGGGAAGCGTCAGTATCACGGTCACTTGTCAAAAGAGGGAAGGTGTCGGCTGATCCGAAATCCGTGTTTTTATCACTGTACCTTCTCTCATCCTGAACTCCCCTGTCTCCACATTGAAGGGAAGGTGACATGATGTCTTTTTAGTCATTCAAATCCAATAACTTTTAATCTGAAGGTTAAGTAGTGAGATATAAACTAAGAGATGATAATATCAATTTTATGTTCACTGAAGGGCACAATATACCTCTTTCGAGTAGAGGGAAAATTGTGCGTAAAATGTCTTTTGCTTTTCAACAGCAGAGCCATGTGTCTCAGAGCCAAAGGAAGAAAGAGTTTTGGGAAAATTTAATAAAATAATATGTAACATCCTAAAACGGCACAGAAATGGCCTTTTATTATTATAATTATTAAGTATTAATTTTTCAAGGTTGCGTGGTAAGACATAGTTCCATTTTTAATAGCCTCTTGTATTGACTCTTGTTATCTTCCCTACGAACTCAACAACCTTTTACAAGGTTAAAGACTGGGAGAGAATGACACAATGCTCATTCTTTCCTGACTATTTTTGATCCTAATGTGTATGATAAATAATACTGTGATAATATTGCTTACCTTGCCTCATTTTTTTCGTCCTACTCATGATATTTCCATTTCAACTCAATAGGCATTCACCATCCAAAAGTAGTAAGTGAAAATGCCTTTACGTGCATTTTTATTATGATACTCCGATTAGCTCATTGCATATGCACTTGTCTTCCCAACTGCAAGTTTGTGCTGTGGATTAGATGCGTACGCTGTGCACATTTATGGAAAGACTGTGTCATTCATGTGTTTACAGAGGGAAAGGCATCATGCATAAGCTGAAATGTGATATTCACAATTAGAATTGTCATGGTTATAGTCCAGAAATATTTTAAACTTGTCTCAGCCATTTGTTCAGTCCCTTGACTGGGCAGGTTCTAGGTACAAAGTGCTGTGTTAAATGTGCAGACTACACGAGGGGTTGGTGAACTAAGCCACAGGGCCCATCTGGCTAAATCTGGCCTGCCCCCTATTTTTTTTCTTAAAGAAAGGTTTTATTGACATTATTGAGTACTGTGGTATTTTATTTCTTTGCAATGTGTTATCTCATTTAATTCTCATAATGACCCAACGAGGTAGGTGTAATCATTTAAGGATCTCATGTAAGAAGGAAGAAAAAGCTAGAAAGAGTCAAGAGCAGGGGAAGACTCGACAGCCCTGGAGTTACCTGATCCGCTTGTTCTTGCCATTTGGTTCTTACCTACCTTTTTCGTGATGTGTTTCCTCAACCCTTCCTTGAATTCTGTGAGTTAATAGATTTCCTTCTATTAAAAAAAAAAAAGGAAAAAGAAAAAGGTTTTATTGAAACACCACCATCCCATCCCCCTTGTTTGCTGTTGTCTAGACTTGCCTTCCTCCTACCACAGTAGAGGTGCATTCTTGCAGCAAAGAACATATAATTCACGAAGCCTAAAATACTTCTTTTTTTTTTTTATAAATTTCTTTTTTATTTATTTATGTGACAGAGAGACAGCCAGCGAGAGAGGGAACACAAGCAGGGGGAGTGGGAGAGGAAGAAGCAGGCTTCTAGCCCAGGGGCCCGATGTGGGACTCGATCCTGGAACGCCGGGATCACGCCCTGAGCTGAAGGCAGATGCTTAACGACTGCGCTACCCAGGCGCCCCCCTAAAATACTTCTTATCTGGGCCTTTCCAGAACAACTTTGCTGACCCCTGAATTCGTAAATGGCAGATGTGGCAAGGTTTGCTTTCTAGAAACTTCTACACTTTATAGAAAGTGACAAAACTGAGGGATCATGCCTTATTTTTTTTTTTCTAAATTATCTCTCAAGAAATACATATATCACAGTTTAAGGCTTTGTCTTACATTTTCCGGAGCGGTAAGGTCACTTGTTGGTTTCATCCTACCTGCAGAGTTCCTTTCTAATCATTTAACTGAATACATTTTACAAATTAAATGTTTTGGCATTATTGTTGGCTAGAGGAATAATCAGTCAGCCTACTAAGGAAATGGAGGTTGGACACTGAGTCACTCAAAGAGCAGATGTTCTTCCCCATAGTTCTCTTACCAAAGAAAATTAACATAAAAACGAGCATATCTTAGGTTCACAGTCCCATGGTTGGCTAGAAGATATGAAGAAATACCCTTAACATCTCCCTGAATTCATAAAACTTATAATCTAATCGTAATGGAACAAAACATAAATATATGCATTAAATATCAATAAAAATCTCAAAGCAAAATGAAAACAAGCTGTAGAAGATATACGTATGACTAATTAACAGATGAATGACTTAAGCAATACGTCTTCAGTAACCCAGAGAGGAAGAGTTTATTTGTGTCTATGTTGGTGGGATTTTTGAAGACATTGGTACAACTTGGGAACCAGTAACTCAGCACATGCACACCAGCTGATTTAATTTAACCCTTTCAATCAGGAGAGAGTGGATGGAAGGTATATACTGAGCTGTATGGGTGTGGTTTATGACCTAAGTGCCCAAGAAGTGTATCTTTGCCACTCTGCCATTTTTAAGTTTGGGATAAGCAAGGGGGATTTCCATGTGGAACAACAAGTAGAAGTCTTTCTATGCCGGACGCCAGCATCTGAGTGTACTGGTCTCCAGGAAATGGTGTGGGGCCTATCTGTTTACACAGACCATTGCCTGAGTCAAGTGTTCGTGTTCGATCTCCAGAGATTAGATGGGGCCTGACAAGGCTGGTCATTTGGTCGGTGGTGTCCATATTTCATATACTTTTATATTGAGTTTTAGCTTATTCACTTCTATTTGTCATAGAGCTGGAACAACTGAAATCCTAATGGCTAATTTTAAAATAGTTGTCAAATTTGAAGGTATTTGTTCAATCCAGCTATTTATGAACTCTCTTTCCTAGAAGCGCATGTCCTTTTATTTTCTCTCTTCTGCCTTTTTTCTTTGTTTTCTTACATTCTTACTTGTTTCTGGTTTTAAGCTTGTTACCGGATGACTTATCATGACATCTCACAATTAGTGAGCCTCTCTTTAGCCTTCCTGCTGGGAGGGTTTCCCTGGCACAGGCCGTGTCTTTAATTCCAACAAGCGTACATTTTGCAGGCTTACAGTTCCTCTTGTGTGAATCTGGTGAAACCCCAGCACCTTTTGCTCTGAGAAGTGTGCATTTATGTGTGTGTTTGTGTCATTTTGCGAATAGTTTCATGTGCATCATGTCCCAACCCCCCACCCCCCAATTAAAACACTATACAGTCCATACTGCATGTTAATTAGATTTGCTTGCTGGTTCAGTGTTTTGACAAATGTTCCTAGATTTTTCTGTGTTTAATTAATGTTAAGTATATTAGTAACCTATCTTTAATTTGGAAAAGGTTTCCTCTTCTGGCTCTAAATGCTTACCAATGTGTCCCTGGAATTCATTCTTGGATATCTTAGATGTAGCACTATAAATGCCAGCTCTGAAGAAAACTCTGGAAAGTAAGGTCATATAAAGCACTTTGCACAGGTTCGAAGAGCCTTTTTATATGTATTCGAACAGTCACCAGCTTCACACACTACTTGAGAGACCTTTGACTAAGTCAGCAAAGGTTACAGTAAATGATACATATACCACTGGCACTCCCTTTTGTGGCTGATGGGAGGTTAAGTTTGTGCAGCCCATTGGGGGGGGCAGTGTGGCATTGGGTGTCAAGAGGCTTAAGACCATCGTACCCTTTGATTCAGGGGTACACTTTTACTGAGAGGGTGTAGGGCATTCAGCAGTGGTTCTAGACTTATACGTGTATTGGAATCATCTAGAGGTCATCTTAAATCATACTGCTAACCACCCCCCCCCCCAGGACTTTATTCTGTAGATCTGGGGTGGAGTCCAAGAATTTGCATTTCCGATGCTTTTAACTCATTCTCTGCTGCTGGTGAGAGACTCACACTTTGATAACCACTCACAAGGGCAGATCACCCGAAAGCATCATCAGCGGAGCCAGCCTGTTTCCTTGTCTGGTAGATGTCATCCAGTATTATACTGACAGTCATATACGGAAGTACTCGGTTGCTTACCCATTGCATGCCATTTTCCCTGGAGACTTAATCTCACTGCCTCAGGGACTCAAAAATGCAGGAGAAACGTTTCATTCGAGACATTTTGGAATCCTACTGACGAGGGTTCAAAACCCACCTCTTGTACTTACTGAGTGGAGGAACTTAAGTGAGGTTTGCCAGTCTCTCTGAGCCTTACTTTTTGTCTGCAAAATGGGGCAATAGAGGTAACTTCTAGAGCAGAGTTATATATTCGTTACATAATTGAATAATAGACCTTAGGACTTAGCACACTAGTCAAGCCTTTAAAATAATAGTGTTCTAGACAGTATTATTTTGTTTGCTCAGCACCTTTGAAGGCAGGAAAAGGCAGGGCTGCAATCTTAGGGACCCAAAGGCGGAGGCCAGGAGGGAACCAACTTGTTTCTCAGAGCTGTTCCATTCTTTAGCATACTGCACCCAATTTATATTCAAATATGATCACCTTAGAGCAGTGTAGAAATTCATGTTAGAGACCTCCAAGGAGAGCCCTCATCCGTGAATTCCAGAGTTCCTGTGTCTTTCCTCATTGAGATAATTAATTGCAATAAGGGTACAGTCCTATTTGACAATCACACTCTTCATTTAGAAACTGACCTCTATAGGAAGACTGCAGAGAACCAGTTCTTGTAGGCAATTAGTGCCCCAATTTACCATTTTAGAAAAGAAAACATATATCTTAATAAATACAGAATTTCTCCTCCATACCTACTAGCAACATTACTGAAGGGGCCCCACCACAAATGTTTTAAATTTAGAGGCAGAGCTAAGGACACAGTTTGCCTCTAGAATCTGAATTGAATCAGGGTTTTATTTCAGATAAAATCTTTGGGGCTCATAACTTAAAAAACACAACTTTTACTGGCATTACGCAATTTGCCACGGGTCATTTAGCGAAATGTTTGTATATGTAAGCCCAGGTTCTTCTTTTAAGAAAAAGGAGCGGTGGAGGGCGGGGATTGGATTTTGCTAAAATCCAGGTGGCGTTTCAGTTTATATTTAATTTTAATTGGAAATCAAATACAGGCAAGGAAGAAAAAACCTACCATGTTTTCTTTACTAAGAGTATCCATTGGGGAGGGGAAGGACACTGCCAGCCAAATTTTAAGAAGCAGCTTTTTTATTGGCATGTCTGTTTTTTTTTTTTTTTTTCTGGCTAAATTCTTGTGCCTGCATTTTCTTTTTTAACATCTAAGTTTTTACACATGGCAATGATTTTTATGTCTTAGGGCTCCTTGCTGCCCTCCTTCTGTAATTTCTATGGGATTAGTACCTAGAACCAGGATAACAAATCATTACACACTGCGTCTAACCAATAGCTTCCCTAGGCTGTTGTCTGGCGAGCCCCCTTTTTAGGTTCCAGTCTGAGATAATGTTTGATTCCCGTGGCCCGTCCTATTTCTGGAAGGCTGGGGAAGTTTCTGAAGAATTAAGAACGGGGGGGGGGGGAGTTTTTTTGTTTTTTAAGCCAGAATTTTAGGAGGTCCTCTCATTTTTGAGTCTAGCTATAGGTGCATTTTGTGAAACTCCCATAAAATATTGGCAGAGTGACTGTGGCACAATTAGGGAATGGCTGCTGAATGTGCTGGAAGAGGTGCCGAGACAGTCACTTAACTCTTGCCAGTGCCTACAAAATATCCCATGTGCCAGAGCCGACAGTGAAATCCTCAGTGTTGGCTCTGTGGAACGCTTGGGTGTAATTCAGATGTTTTCAATTGAAAATGGAATACCAAATAATTTCGAATTTTCTACTGCACAATTAATTACACGTTCATTGTAGAAAAATTAGAAGATGCATCTAAGAAGGCAGAGAAAGAAGAAACTACATTGCCCACAGTCTCCGTTTACAGGGGTACCAGCTGTGGACGTTTTGGTGACTGACTAGCCTTTCGCTATTTTTTTTTTTGAGTCATTCCTTCACATTTTTACATATCCCTGTTCCCATTTCCACTGTGGAACTTTATAGTTAAAAGAAATAGCTAGCAGTAATGTTATCAGTGGGAATTGTTAGGACTAAGTTTCAGATGTGATGGTTCACTTTTTCATCTTAATTTTATATTTAGTGTTTATAGCTTTAGGGGAAAATTCACGTTCTTAGTTTCACGTTTCAGAGTTTATGGTCTAATTAATGCTATTTTCCCAACTTTCGCCCTTTTACCTTCTCCCAGATTTGCCAGCTAATTCAGGATTTGGGCACATTGCTTAAAAATTATTTTTAGGAGGAAACTTTCAACATGGTATGATGATAGCCTGCCTATTTTCAATAAATAAGTATATTTCTTCTTTTTATCAAAAATCCTAAACATCCCTACTGTCCCACGTTTTTCTTAGTTTCAAATTATAGTTGATCCTTGAACAATGTGGGGGTTAGGGGCACCCACACCTTGCACAGTTGCAAATCTACCTATAACTTTTGACTCCCCCCCCCCCAAAAAAAAACTACTTTATAGCCAACTGTTGACCAGAAGCCTTACTGGTAACATAAATAGTTGATTAACACATATTTTACATGTTCTATGTATCATATACTGAATTCTCACAATCAAGTTAGCTAGAGAAAAGAAAATGTTATTAAGAAACTCACAAGGAAGAGAAAATTTATAGGACTTCACTGTATTTTATTGGGAAAAAAAAAAAAAACCCAGTGGAAGTAGATCGGTGCAGTTCAAATTTGTGCTGTTCAAGGGTCAGGTGTATTCCTATCAGGAATAGTAATGGTAGGAAAAGTAGTGGGAGTATCAATAGCAGAATTTATTGAAAGCTCCTTTCTTCCAGCTTTGGGCTTTGTACCTATGTTAGTGCGATTTGTTCTCACAAGCACACGGTGAGCTAAGTACTCTTAAAATTCCTACCCTTCACAGGAAGAAACTTCATTAGCTGCCCATGTTCACACAGCTTATTGCTGGACAAGCCCAGCTTCTAAGCCACACCTGCCCAGTCCTGCAAGATGAGCTCCTCATGCCAGGCTCTCTCCTTCTGTTCATTGTGCTGGGGATCAGGCGAATCGGGTCGTGCTACAAGGATTGCTCCCATTGCCCTTGGCCTCCTGCCCCATTGGGAACACCCTAAAATGTTGTCTCATTCAGATCTCGCTCATTTCAACCCATCTTTTCTTGCTGAGTCCCATAAGAAAATGCCGAATATTCCTCTAGACAGAGCTCTTCCATTTTCACCCTCTCCTATTTTCATAGTGAGCGAGCCCTTCCTTACTGCCCGTGCCCCCACTCTTCCTACTAAGCAGCTATGCCTCGAGGCTTGCTTGTTTCTTTTCACTTCCGAAGGAGGGTCCCGCCTCACACCTGTTGCCTGCATCCTTCTCCTGAACACGCCAGCCTGGCCCACGCAGGCAGAGGTTAGCATCACTCCTTCTGTTTCTGAAACACTTTGAGTGGAAAGCCTTTGGGTCACTCCAGAAATGACAGACGTTGAGTGGTGCTTGTGGTGAGGTTTACGGGGTGCATGGGCACTACAGGCCGCATGTAGGGTTCCAGCACATCTGAACGCTGCCTCCGGCGTGGACCGCTTCTCATGCTGCTGTCTCCTTCACGAGTCAGGGGCATGGAAGGGTTGGCTTTCAAGACATGGGAAGTCCGGGTGTATTAATAAGTCAGTGCATAGTCAGCTGCGGGCTGTGATGGTCACAGTAGATGTTTTATAGAAAACTTAAAAGCAGCCATTTTGGGTCGGACACGTTTTCTCTTTATGGCTCTTGTGTTTGGATACATGCGGCTGGGAGACCTAAAACTTGCAAACTTTCTCCAGGTGCCCCAAACAGCTGTCAGAGACTGACGGGCTGGGGAAATACCTTCTGTGTTTTCTTAGTATTACATGACAGGCTCGACCCTTTTCCCAACCTACAAAAATGTATTTGGATAAAATATTTCTGGTGCCTTGTGTTTCTTGAGGAAATTATTCACTCAGCTTCACTGATTAATGAGTTAGTCCTTTTGAAGTCACCACAGTTGTTTTCGTTGTTTTAATATCTAAAAGAGTGGATTATTTTGCTTTAAGAGTGATTAGCTCTGTTGACAAAATGTCCTCTGCTCCCTGAGTGGTATTTTGTGTTAATGTTTCTGTGGCTCACCTGCTTTGTTCACATCCAACGCCGCTCCAGTCAACAAAGAACAATCGCTTAGCACGATAAATAAAAGATAGTACTCACGAAGGATGTGCGATAGGACTTGTGGTAGGAGTTTTAAAGATTCATAACCTACAAGTCAAACTATGTACATTTCCCCAGCTGCGAAGTATATGTTTATTTCCAGTTTGGGCGGTCGTTGTAACTTGCATGGCTTATTTTGTGAAGATGGCCAATAATGCCCAGTCCTTACTTTAACAAACATTATTAAATCAGCTAATCTGCTTGTTGGTCATGGTTCTGGATCGATACAAATGCCCAGATACCACGCTGTCGTGGATCTCTGTCATGGATCGTCTGTCTTTATCTCTCTCTCACCTTTAAAAACAAACTGCCAGGTCTGCTTTGGGCAAGAACGGTGGAGTAGGCTGAAGCAGGTTTATTGAAAGAAAAGTCGTAATTTGAAAATCTCCCACTTTGGAGTTGCCGTTTGAGAGGGAAGGGATGTCATTTCTTCGAAGGTGTCACCATGGCCACATCTGTGTTGTCATTTCAAGAAAGAAACACACGGGCTGGGAAGAAAATCGGGTTCTATCACTTCCCAGTGTGAGGAGCAGAAATGTATGCATATCTCTGGGTGGCTCGGATGTTTGCACCTCAAACTAGTTTGTAAATCCAGAGTAGGTCCCATTCTGCCCCATCTCCTTGTAGACTCTCACTTCCTCTCCGGAAGGATTCATAGAACCTTGATCTCTCTATTAATTCATTATAATATGTAAGTAGAGCATGCCTTCTACCGCTCACTGTAGGTGCTAAACTCTTTCAGAATCTATACCTCCTGTAGGAATGATAAAAGTGACTTCATTTTGTCCCTCTAACGCATATTTATCTGTTCTCCCTTGATCGTACCTGTTCTCACTCCTGTGTCCTCCATTCTCCTTCATCCTCCACTCCCTTACCCCAAATATATAATGTGAGGGTTCACTTTTCTTTTTCTTTCTCTCTATAGTCATAGAATTTTTAAATTCCTTAGACGAATCCAGCCTCACATTTTATGGATGAAGAAACTAAGCTCAGACAAAATAAAGGCTTTGTCCTTTGATTCACTTTTGCATGGACGCCCCTGATGTGTTTAGAAACAATCTTGTGTAGTATGATGTGGGCCCTTCCATGATCTGTCAGGATGGATGAAATCAGAAACTTCATTCCCGTGGTTACCAACATCATCAAGAACTGTGTTCAGTATATAGGGTACAGCTGCGTGACTGTGTGTGTGTGTGTGTGTGTGTGTGTACATCCATTTTCAAATTCCTTTTATTGATTGTTGGGAAGTGGTTTTTTTCCTTCACTGTTTCCTTTTGGAGGAGGGATCAGCCAACTTGACATTTAGATTTACTTGAAATATTAAATTTTGTTGGCTTTGAAGGCTATTCTGTCTCTCGCAAATGCTCTGCATGAAAGCAGCTGTAGATAATACATAAATGGACATGGCTGGGTTCCAATAAAACTTTATTTACAGAAGCAGGTAGTGGACTGGATTTGGTCCACCAGCAGTAGTCTGCTGTCCTAGAGAAGTTACAGAGATGGTGGCTCAGGGAAATTGTAATGCGTAGCAGGTGGTAAAGTTCCTCTGCTAGTCATACCGTGCCTTAAGATTGACGACTATATTTTCACTTCCTTCTTAAGAAGAAAAAACGGTCTCATCCTTCCTACCATGATTTGTTTCCCAATTCCCATGATTTGTTTCCCAATTCCCATTCCTTAAAGCCGCATTCACTGTGGTTGTCCCGTAAGCCCACAATTTCTTGAATGCTGTTAAGAAAGAAGCTGAGACTTCCCAAAATACGCCCGCAGTCCCTCATAAGATGACCTCAGAGCTCATCTTCACATCTCGTTGTTACTACACTTGCCAGAGGTCACCTCTGTAAATCCCTCCTGAACATCAGTTGTCATCATGAACCGGCCTGTTCTCACCTGCATCCCCACAGTCAGTTTCTCCCTGGAAGGTATAGCATCTTGACTTTGTGTCAGGCTTTGTGTCCACTCCTGGGTGGAAGGTACTAATGAGATAACAGCTAGTGTTAAGTCGAAAGATCTTCTATGCTTGCACTGTTTAATAAGTCAGGTTGTGTAGGTGGTGGGGGTGAAGAAAAGGCAGGATGGAGACTTTGGGGTTGAGAGAGTGACATTGAAGGGCTTTCCTGGCTGATTATTCCTTTCAAACTGTGTTAAGTTTTGGGAAATCTTTAGGGATAGTGACTCATGTTCTTAGGCAATGGAGGAGAAACTCCTTCCATGGTAGAAAAAAAGGCTGACCCCTGGATCAAAAGGAAGAAAGAAGTGACCTCTCAAGTTTGGAAAATGCAAGGGCTCTGCAGATACGATACTTGAACACTGTTGAGGGTTATCAGCCAGGCTGGGCTGGAGTCTTGCTGGGATTTGCAACAAGTCCCTGACTCTTTGAGCCTCTGGAACCTAGTTCATTTCAAAGGTCCCTTCTGCTTCTAAAATTGCATGCTGTTTCTTTTCTCATTAATTTCTGATTAAATTAGAAATTCTCCTCTGTTTTACATATTCAGTGCTTTGGTGATTTGGGGGAAGTGTAGTCCCTAACAATCACCAATAGGCACTCCAGATCTTTAAAACATGAAATTCCAAGCAAGCATGTCTTTTAAAACACCAACAGTGGGTCAAAAAGGAAGAAGGAAGTTAGAGGAAATCCTGGTTTTGAAAACAGAACCAGTGAATGAATTGGGGTGCAGAACTCCTTGAAGCTTCCCCGTGCCCTGCCACCTGGTAGCTCTGTGACCTTAGGCAGTCCCTCAGTCTCAGTTTCTTTATCGGTAAGATCAAGTTAATAATGACTGTCCTGCATACCTGAGAGGGGCGTTAGGGGAAGCAAATGAGGTATTAAAGGTCAGAATGCTTTGTAAGCAGCAAAACATTATATAAGTGGAAGGTGTCTTCCTTACTGAGATGTGGTTTTCGTTTGCATTACATTCTTGTAGACCCTCACGTGTTCTCAGACATCCTGGGTTCCCTTGGGGACACTCACGCTCCTTGACTGTGGGGTTTGGGGCCCTGGGGTTTTCCATTTAGTAATTCTACGCATAACCAACAGGGATTTAAAAAGCAGGCATACATGTATTTTCCCACTGTTTTAATTTTAATTTTTTTCCTAATGTATCAGAAACTTTCAGGTTTAAAACCAAAGGCCCTGTATGTGAGTTTTCTTTTATTTAAAAAAAAAAGAATGGAGGACTAAGAGCTTCCTGGAAACAAAGGCCGGGTTGTCCATGATTAAGCAGAGGTGACTACATGAGATTTGGCAGGAAGAATAACGGGTTGGGTTGTTACTTATCAAAGGAATATTTGCTGTTGGCCTTAGTATAATAATGTTAATGAGATTATTAGGTGGGGGAGATTTTCAATAAATAATTGATAAGGATTAGAAAGTGCCTTTTCTGCAAATAAACTTCAGAATAATTAATATTCATGGACTCTGTTTGTCAACAGAAAAATGTAAATGAAGAGCCAGTCCTATCACCAGCCAGTCGTCCTGAAGGACATCTGTGAGATCAGGGTTAAGGGGGGAGAAAGCCGGATTCAGAGCCGTGGCCCAGACCCCGGCCCCGTGCGTGTCAGTACAACTTTCCACATCGCAGCTAACACATTGTCCGGGCCCGGTCTCCCTCTGAAAGCAGCCCTGAAATGCAGGTTTCTAATAGATTGTGGGTTGTAAGGTATGAAGGACAGAAGGAGGTAAGAGAGAAGGCAACTTGCTAATGCAAAAGCAGTGTACTGAAAGTCACTTTTATCTCTTATTTATAATCGCCACGCACACTCTGGGTAATAGACGATGCCGTTCATTCAGTCCTTTAACTTCAAAGCAGAGAGAAGGCATGGCTGACAGAGCCGGGAGCGGGGATACAAAGGTACTCACAACAAGAGGAAAAATGCCTGTTTACAGGATAGCATTTGTTAGCACGCTCTCTTCAGATATTGCTCCCCCAGGAATAGCGAGAATATGTGCAGCGCGAACAATGATTTAACATCTGAAAATGGTACTTAAAGAGTTTCTGTCTGGTAGTAATGTGATGAAGGCTTCTGAAGGGAACCTGGGGACTTCATTTCTTCTATTTATCTATATGTCTCTCTGGTTTTAGTCAGAGGTAATTGCATATTTAACCCCTCAAATAGCTTTAACCCTCGAGGTGCCAAGATTTTACCCTGGAAGAAATGTGCTTCTATCCCAGCAAAGGCAGACTTAGAATTCCCTTGAAAAGAATTATTTAAATTTTAAAAGTAAGTGTGTGAGTATGTGTGTACGTGCACGCGAGCCCACGTGTGTGTGTGCGTGCTTGTGTCTGTGTGTGTATGGATGGATGGATGGATGGAAAGAAATAGCAGCATTTAGGGATTAGATGGAGGGAAAGAAGCATGCCCTACCTCCCTTGTTTGGAAGAAAAGCAGTTAAAATACAAATATTAAGAAGAATGAAAACTTCAAAGGAATAAAAGAAGAGAAAGAATGACAGAACGATGTTTTTATTTCTGTTTCATCGTGGCTTGAGCTTCGAGAGAAAAGAGAAGGCACCACAGGCCCAGGAGAAGTTGTAGATGGCCCCTAAATCAAGAGTATAAATTTGTCGCTTGCCTCAGCAATATGGTTTTCTCAATTAGTGGTCGTTCTGGGAGGCCTGCTTAACAGCTTATGTGAAACAAATATTAACACAAATTGTATAATTACATCAAAATCCCAAATTCCTCAAAGATGCAAAATGGTTTTCAGCTAAGAACACGCCAGCAATAAAACATCCTATAGTCAAAGGAAGCGCGCTCTCAGGCAACCATGAGACTGGATCAGAGCGACTTTCACAGTTTATTTTCATGGTATTTAAATTATGATACCAGTGGGTATTTTTAATTAGTGTGCACTTGTCTACATAAGCCATGTTGGCAAATTTGACTCATTCATACAGTAGTTGCTGTAAAAGAGGCCAGCACAGCCTGCAGGAATTAAAATTAAAAGTTTCTGCAAGCTGTCGTCGACATGACCATATCTCATTAACTTTAAAAATGGAGATTATTTGCCTGAAAGCTTGATTTGACTAGCAGTAATCAAATATTAGGCTCAAACGAAAGGAAGGGTAGGGGGGAGTGTCATTGTTGTGATATATATTGCTACGTGTCTTACAGTTCCCTTTAAATAGCAATATAAGATTTCTGTTTTGACAAAAGGGATAGGAAAGAGAAACACAGACATATGGCCTCAAAAGTATTATTAGGATAGTTTTATTTTAGATTAAGACTCATTATTTACTAAGTTTGCCGAAGACAAATATGATTGTGCTGATTACCAGTTCTTCCCTCATTAAGGAGGCAGCTTAATTATCCGGAGTGGCTTCCCCTGCTTGATTCAAGTTTTAAGTATTGGAAACGGGGCCTATCTCGTGATTATCTTTCCTTTTTTCAACTGGTAAATTGGCATGAGCCTTAAATTTGTACGTTGGACTCTTTGCATTGTTTTAACTAAGTATGATGAAGAAGGTTGCAAAATTGTGCATAAAATGAACGAAGATAGAAGAGCCCTCATCTTATCTACTTTCTCAATAGCTTGTTATTTGAATTAGGTATCTGAGCAAAAAATCTCTTTCTGCCAGTGATGAAGGAGTCTCATGTTGAAAACCTGAAGTTATTGAAATATGGTAGACGTGGTCTCGTTTTAGATCTTGTTTTATATTTTCGCACGCACAAAGGATCATTTGTAATGCATAAGTGTAAACTGTAAAATGAAGATGCTTTTTGGGGGGAGAAAAGAGAAGAAAAAAGGTGCAGTTAAACAAGAGACCGAAGATAAAGTCTTACGCCTTTCTATGTCTTTGAACTGAGAACATGTTCTGCATTTATGAGGCTAGAATGTAAGTAACTGGTTTTTGCATTAGGCTCTCCCTGGAGGTAGCAGAAAAATATCACGTCCCTGCATGAAATGCGAATGTGAAATCTACCAGAAAGAAATATTTATGACCATTTTATGCTTGATTAGGCTTGGATGACATCTGTTAGAAGACAGGGACTGGACAAAGAGAGAGACGCTCGGGGGCAAATGTTAACGGAGTTGTTTAGACGACGCTAGGGCAGAGGCGTCCATTTACTGCCAGGCAAAACACAGGAATTGTGTTAGCAAGAGAGCAGCTGACAAGAATCCCCCGTGATAGAGACACTGCGAACTGACTCGATGGGATCGTCAGATACAGCTGTTGGTAGTCACAGCCCTGCCTCAGTTTATGAGCAGCCCTGATCCGGTGACTTCCAGGGAGCCAGCACCTTTAATAAAGTTACACACATGTGCCTCAGCTATAAAAGGAGATCATCTTCACTTTTTCAAGTGAGTTTTACATCCTCCTGCCAGGCGGACTTAGCAGGACCAGGAAACACTTCTGTATTTCTCAGTGAAAGGAGAACCAATGAAATGACACACTTGCCTCTGTATGTTTCTACAACCTAAGTTGTTTTTTTTTTCTTTCTTAACATAGGTCTCCCCCCGCTTAAAAAAAAAAAAAAAAAAAGTAGCCCCCTCGGTTCTATAGATGCACTTCATCACTTTAAACAGTGCAAATGTTTGCCCGAAAAAGGGGGGGGGGAAGTCTTCTAACGCTGGCAAACATTTTATCAATTGTTAAACATTTCAGTGTTAAAGTAAGTGCTGTTTGTCTGAAGAAATGGCTCTACCAAGAGTGGAGGTATGAGCAGTTATTTCATTCTGGTTCTTTTCCCAGCTTCTTTTCCTGTAAATTTTCTCTGTCTGGAATGCTGATGGGAAATGTTATTTTGTTTTTGTTTGCAGCAGTTCTGTTGTTTTGATTTTGTCTGAGTGGTATGGAAAACAGTACGTCACTTAGAGTGGGTGTTTTGTCTACCGGCCATTTGGCCATTGCACATATATTTCTCATACTTATTACATGATGACAAGGGAACCGAAAAGGCACAATTTTCCAGTTGAATTTTTCTTTCCAGTTTAATAATAGTGAAAAAAAGAAAACAAAGTTAATAGATTTAGCAGTGTGATGGTACTCGCGATGTGATAGCTGACTTTAGGTGGTTTTCTGTTTTTTTGTTTTTTGGGGTTTTTTTGTTGGTTTTTTTTTCCTCATTCCTGTGGTTAAGGAGCTGTATGGGGGGAGGTCAGATTAATGCATATATCAGTTTCTATAATAAACGGCATGTGGATAGCATTTCGCATTTTGCATAGAGTTGTGAAATGCTGTAATTTAAGTAGGAAAATTCATAAAAGGATAGTAAACAGTCTTAACATCATTCCTGTGATTAGCTTGGGTACTCTCGTCCTGGTTTTAGGCCGCATGTAACCTAACCTCTACCAATAAATGTATTTTAATTAAAATGAATCGAAATGAAATTTGGACGAAAACCCAGAATACAAATCTCAAAGAATAACTTAAGGCTGTTTACTGGCTCAGTTTGGACATGCTTTATCTGAAATCATTCTCCACATTTGCAATGTTAAGGAACATATTGCAAGAGTGTAGAAGTTAGCTCTACAAGTAAGTAATTTTTGGTGTAGTACAAAAATATAAAATGGAAACGATGATTAATTTTTCAATTTCTCTCTGCAGATATCTAATCATTGTACCCATGGACCGCCAAAGGCTTCCATTAAAGATTTAAAATGCAAGAGGAAGGTAGAATCCAAAAGATGGGATTTGGGATTAAATAATGTAAAAGTACCGCAGGGCAGTAGTGAAGTAAAAGCTATTGGCACAATAAGAGATTCTTGCAGACTTTTTTTTTTTTGAAATCCACTTAAAATATTGACACCTCCTTACACACCATGTCATGGATGTGGTATTAATCGAATTATTTATAATTCACCGGTTGAATTAGGAGAGCATGTTTTTGTTTTAGCTTACACCAATTAACAGGCACAGCAAGAATCCAAGAGCTCTGTGCGAATGCACACGGACGTTCTCTATGCTTTAAATATCGTCCTCTTTATTAAAGGATTTTGCCTGCAGTGTTACACTAAATATATGTTGCTTCTTCCCTGAGGATTTTAGTTTGAGATGGGGAAATGCAGTGTTTGGGGGGGGGGGGTCACCAGTGTATGGACAGCGTGATTTTCTTCAAATCAAGGGAACTTTTATAATTCTGGAAGAAGGGGACATCGCCGCCTCGGTATATAAAAGCTGTCAGTAAGGTCCAGCCGGGCTTCTCTGAGCTCCGCTCTACTGTCTTTATCACTTTGCTCAGTTCCACATAATAACATCTTCATCTGAGATTGCTGTGGCACAGGGGAACTGCATTTGTTGATCAAATTTGGCTGGATACCACTGTGATCTCGTATCCTGAAGTGCGGAGATGTGCCTGGAATATGGAAGACCTGAGCTGGCCCCTTGATTGATTGATTCTGCCTGTCACAGAACAAGATAACCGGATCAGTAAATACTCTGTACAGCTCACATCATCTCCACAATCAAAAGTGAGGGCATCACGGGGCTGGAAAACACTGGGTCATGATGGGAATGCACACATTTCAGAGTGATCACTGGGAAGAGAGAGAGAGAGACTCACACACATACACACATTCGCACGCAAACGCACAAAACATTCTTTGTGTGTGGTTTCTTAGAAGGGAATAGTGTAAAAAAAAAAAGCATTTTCTGTATGTTTAGAACGCTTTCTGGTTATAAAAGTCGAGTTTATTTTGCAGCTGTCATCTTAGAGGTGTACAACATTTATCATAAAAAGTTGTTATTCGAGTTTTGTTTACAGAAGAGATTTAGAATGCAGATTAGGGAAACGGAGCTGGATAAGAGGTCAGTAGTGGTCTCCAGCACAAAAGGAGCTTGCACCCAAGATTTGCTCCTCTTAAAATAAACTTTTTGTTTAAACAGATGGGCCAAACACATGTAAACAAGTTGTTTAAACTTTTACTAAATTCCCAGGGAGTGCCTTTCAAAATTAGCACGGGTTGCCAAATTTGTTTAATTGCACAGGGTTCAAGAAAAGTTTAAAGAACGCAACTGTGAGAGTCTCTGGGAGATGGGGCGATCACATGTCACCAGGTGGCATGCATTATTCATGGTGCCCTGATGCCCCCCTCCGCCCCCCAGCACTTGTCACCCTGTCTCTTGCATGCTTGTCTTGTCCTCCCGTAAAACTCGAAGTTTCTTGAAGGCAAGGGCTGCCTTTGATTCCCATGTCTGCGCCCTCGGGTCCCCGGAAGACTGCCCTCTGCGGGCTCTGTGCCACGTGGCACAGGAGCACAGGAGGACCTGAGTGTTGGGCTCTCTTTCTAAAGGTTTCTCAGATGACTACTTCTGAGATTTTGCTGGTCTCCGGACTGCGGGGAGTGTTCTAACTCAGAGCCCTCCTTCTGGGGGAACTTCACTGTGCACGTCAAGCAGGCTCACCGGTCTGTTGTCCTGGGTTTTCATGCTGTTCCGTGGGAGATTGACTTCAGTGGCTCACGCGGGGTATTTCTGTTACCAGCTGCATACAGTTCCTTGAAGATAATGCTGCTTCTCATTTCATACGTGGAAAATGCAAATTGTTGCGAGCAAGTGCCCCAGGCCAGTGACTGCAGGCGCCTTGGTGCCCACCTGACCTCTGAGTTTTGCAGAGACCTCCAAGTGGCTCAGGACTTTCTGTGTGGCCTGCTGGGTGTCTCACATGCCTCTGAGCCGGGTGAGCTATAGATGCTCGAGCCAAGGTGCTTTGGGATTTTGTTTTTTTTTTTTTTTTTTTCTGTTTTGTTTGTGGCTGAATCGGTATATACCCTCTTCCTCTGCCTGAGTTTGCCCCCAGGGAGCACATGGCTTGTGAACGGCAAGGTGGGCGTAAGACCTGTCATGAAGTCAGGAACCTTGTCTCTGAAGAAATTTCTCCCAAGGAGGGTGTACACCAGTTACAACAAACATCTCAGTGGAGATTTTTGTAGAATTAAACCAGTCCTTCTACCTAAGAAAAAAATGACCACTTTTGACATGTGTGGTTAGTCTTTTGTGACTTAGTTATTTTTTTTATTTGAAATGATTAAAAAGGCCTTTTGGCAGAATTGGCCTCCTTTCTTAATTTTTTGACTATTAAAGAAAGCTTAATTGAGTTTAATGTTCTCGAAATAAAAAAAAAATTGTGAGGTGCTGATGATTTTAGAGAAGTCATTTTGGGAAACAGGTTTTGATTTTTTTACAAAAAAAAAAAAAGAGTGGCGCTCCCTTCAAGTTGGGTGAAAGCTATTCCTAGTAACGTTTTATAAAATCATTTTCTTTTCAGGGTGTGTTTTATTTCCTTTCCATCTCTTTCAGGAAAGAGAAAGTGTTTTATTGGATATTTTTGTTTCAGTCCTTGTTTCCATTATTTTTGCCAAAATTCATGGGAGTTCACTTTCCGTTTAAATGCCTGAAATATTCCTTGAAGAATCTGCATTTTGGGACAACTAGGAAAAAGGCTATGTAAATTGGTTTAAGGAAGAAAAACAGTTTTTACTCTAGTCATCTCAACCACTTACTTTTTCCTTTACTTAATGATTCTGGAGGCAAATAGTTTCAAGTATAATGGGCCAGGGTGGGTGGGGGGCATGAATTTAAAGTTCAAAGGCAGTTTGGTGTTTGTAGTAAGATGAAGCGTATCTGAGTTTTCAAGTGAAGGGAGAAAGTACGCTGTCCTCACTTAAAGAAAGAAAGGGGCAGTCGATCTGTTTGCAGGAAACACAGGACAGGTCCCTAAAAAAGTACGTCCTCTCTTGCGAAGTAGTCTTGGCCAAAAGATTTTGATGAAAGCGATTTCCCAGTTGGTGAACACACTTTCTATATAAAATGGGCTAGTCTTTGGAGATGAGTATTAGACAGTTTCTGTTCAAGTGACATGCGCTGTTTCTAGCAAAGTGTGTTTTTTTCCTGCTTTGGAGTCCGCTATCCCTTCACTGTTTAAATCTGGCACTCTCCGTTTGGGATACGTCCATGCGTATTTCCAGTCCCGGCCTATATATTTCTTTATTTTGGGGCTGGGCTGATGGGATGGGATTGAGCTCTCTTCCGTGCGGAATTTTACAGACTCGTGTTTGGCTGGGCAGCCATTCGGCCCTTGATCCTCCCCCAGTCGCCATGGTGAAGAGGCGAGAGCTCTTTCTCACTCCTATCCGTGGGTTGCTTTCTAACATTTCTGTTGTCTTGGGAGAAAATTTGAAAAACTGATTAAAAACGGGCAAGTGCATGGCTTCTATGAAAATTCTGCAGCTTCACACCGTGGGACTTGTTTGTTCTGGCTGGCCTCTGCAGCAAGACTGACATATTTATGTAGAAAGCTCATATTTAGTATTTAACTTGGAATTTTACACATCTGAATGATAAACTGAACAGACGCAAGATTTTGCTGGTGGTGGTTTTCCCTGCTTCTCCTGAAATGGGAGGAAACAGAGAGTAGCCACGTTTTAACGTGGTCACCCCTTGCTCGGCCACCAGAACTCGTCAACAGTCAGATTCCTCGATAATGCTGTGGAGATTGGGCACTAAGCATTCGCCCCGTTTGCTACGCAGGAGAGTTAATAAAAATTTTCATTGCTGGAGGAAAGCTTATATACAGTAGTCTGTTTGTCCTGTGTTTCAACCACCTGAGTCACAGCCAAAAAAGCAATTGTCTACTCCATATTTCAAACAGATGCTGAGGGGTAGAAGGGGTGAATAGAATTCACAGCAATAAAAGCCCGCTCTCCAAGTTCCCTTGAAGGAAGTGAACTCATAAAATTTTTGCTGCCGACCTATTTGTCCAGTTCTTTGAAGTATTTAACATTAATTTAGCCTGCAAATCATTGGCACCTCAGTTTTTCATTGAAGTACCCAGGATCTGTTAAAGACATACCGTGGGTCTGCCTGGAAAAAAAGATTCTGGAAACAGTCTCCTAATTTAACTGTTATTCATGTACAGTGTTTTTATTAAGGCCAATATTATATACATTCAGAGTTCTCTAACCCAGGGACTGTTTCTTCTAAGTTGATGTTTGCTCGTGTGTATGAGTACGGAGAACTCAATTAGGTGGACTACCCACTTTTTTTTTTTTTCCTTTCTGTGGCATCGATACATTTTCTAACGTGCTGACGGTGCTTGGGAGGGTGCTGGCAGGAGCAACTGGAGTGATCAACGCTTCCAGGAAGATTTTTTTCCAAATGCGAAAAATAAAAACGGAGGGGTCGACCCTTAAGCTGAAGGACCCTGTAGCTAGAATATTAGTAGACAAGGTCTCCTGCTTCATTCATCTAATTAATTAGCAGTGTATTCCTCGGGAAGCTTTTTAGGTTCTTTGCCATTTATTGTTTAGTAGCCGTGGATGGCTTAGGAAATACTTATTTCCTGAGCTTCTCAAACAGCTGTACGCTCGCGCCCTACTCCCTCTCTCCTCCCTGGTTCCTTGTAGCTTCCAAACTCTGAAATGACCTTTTCACAGCGCTCAAAAGGGACCTCAAAGAGGAAGGGAATTTAGAAGCTAATGGATCAGGTAAAACTTGCAGGTGCCTAGAGTACGTGGCCCTTCAGTTTCTATCCGACAGTTTAGGGGTCACGGTTCTGTCTAAAGGAGTTCCTGCAGGAACACATCACCATCTCAACTCCCCCTTTTTGATTTGATGGGACACGTTTCATTCGCTGAAATTAGCCTACATGGATTTGCTTCTAATTCAACTTTTGCCACTGAAAATCTGTTTCGGCGAGATGAGGACTCTGTCCCGTGCTCTGCTTTACGTCTGGCATTCAGCGCGCAGTAGGAGCTCAGTACGTAGCCAGGTAGAGTGGGCATTTATTCCCCAGATCTCAACTGTCTTAACGTTAGACATCTTAAAGCTTCTGGCTCTTCCTTCAGTGAGACTAGACCTTCTGAAAGGATCATATTGATAATGCCTATTTTGAAAGAGATGTAAAAACAAAGACTGTGGGAAGCGATGGTTAATTAGAATTCCAAGCTAGTATTTAGTTACATTTGTCCTACTATTTTGGCCGGGTTTCAGTTAGCTAAGTATCTCTTATACCCTGTAATTTAGAATACAGTTTCAGCTTTCCAAATAATGGCTTGCTAATGGTAAATGTTGTTTAACTTTCTAATTCAGGGGAGCTACCTGTTCAGCAGAATTTTAAAAATTGTAAGTGATGATTGAAACCAGGTTAAAAAGCACTTAAGGTACATTTGACTGCATGTTTGGCGTCTGTTTGGATGGGCCTGTGGCTGTCGTTACTCTTTTTGAATCTGAACGTAAACTGCAGGCAGGGGTTTTTCTAAATTGGTCCAGAACTAAAACTTACCTTTACTTAGCAAGCTTCTCTAGTCTGGGTGAATAATGCCCCATTTTTGCCTGAAACGCTGACTGTTTCTGTCCAGTGCTTTCAGTGATGGGTGCTCCTAACTGGAGATTGTTACCTCGTTTTCATTCCACTTGTCCCAGTTGGGTTTTTTTCTCCCTGAGACACAATTCTGATCACTCTCTTCTCTTGTTTCCTGTTTTCTGCCGAATTCCTTAGTATTCCTTAGCTTGGTATGGGGGGGATGTGGTAGCTGGAGAATGGCCACGTGTTCTTTCCCATTCCCTTTTTTCAGAAGCTAGAGTCTGTGTCTCTGCCCACATTGACTTTGGGCAGCCCGTGCACTTGCCTTAGGTCCTAGAACGCAGCAGAAGGTACATCAGCCCCTTCCAGGCTTGGCAGCTTTCTCCTTAGCTCTCCTGGCAGACGCTGGCTATGCAGGGAAGTTGAGCCTCGACTTCCGGGTGGCGGGAGGCCACATTTGGGACAGGGAGATACACATACAGGGAAAAGAACAGAGACACCCTCATCTTGGAGGGCCAGGGGAGCTTCCGGCTGAATGCAACTGCATAATTGACCCCCAGCTGAAGAAGAACCACGCAGCTGAGCCCAGCCAATCCCCAGAATTTTAGAAAACAATTGTTCTTATAAGCCTCTTGTAGGGTGGTTTGTTACAAAGCAGTGGAGAACAGAAACAGGAGCCTTGAAAATCAAGCCTCCGTTTCCTCTTCCATTTTTACTGTTTATTTTCTTAGACCAGAGGTCGACCATGTTTGACCCTTTAGTCCACAGAACGATCTGTTTTCCTTTGCTTGTGCTTCATCTCCCCCCCCCCCCCCCCCCCCGGATGGTCTCTGCACCCTCTACTTCTGCTCCTGTCAGATTCCTTCAGGTTAATCGGCTCCCTCTCTAGTCTTTCCCAAGGCCCTCATGACTCATTATACGTAACCTCTCTTACACCTCTGTAGTTCAGGCTGCCTTGGTTTGGGGGTTCTGCGAGGCACTGACCCTTAGCTATTGGGGCAGATAACCTCAGTGTGGGCCTTAGTTTCCACATCTGTAAAATTATTCAGCTGACTTCTCAAGTGTCTTTCAGCCTTTAATATTGCAGAACAGAGGTACCCAGGGGCGCCTGGGTGGCACAGCGGTTAAGCGTCTGCCTTCGGCTCAGGGCATGATCCCGGCGTTCCAGGATCGAGCCCCACATCAGGCTCTTCCGCTGTGAGCCTGCTTCTTCCTCTCCCACTCCCCCTGCTGTGTTTCCTCTCCCGCTGGCTGTCTCTATCTCTGTCAAATAAATAAACAAAATCTTAAAAAAAAAAAAAAAAGAACAGAGGTACCCAGTAGAATGTTCCACAGAGATGAAAATGTTCATTTATCTGTGCTGTCCTATGCGGAAGCCACTAATCAGTGCGGCACCCGAGCCCTTGAAATGTGGTTAGTGCAGTGGGAGGAACAGAATTTTTAATTTACTGAATCTTAATGAATTGAAATCGAAATAGCCACATGTGGCTGGTGGCTACCATTTGGAGCAGCGGAGTTCTAGAATTTCGTAGAATTGAGGGGAAAATATCTGTTTTCACCTAAGGCCAACCCAGGTTTAGCACTCGATTTTCAATCAGAACTTACTCATCGGTATTTCTTTTAAGAATTACACATACAGAAGACCCAGTAGCTGAATAACTCCCCAGTTTCTGACCTCCTCCTTAAATTGTACTTGGCTTTTCGAATCCTCCCCTGTGCCTAGAGCCAGTGCTGAGCCCACTTTTCTCTAGGAGTGTAAATCATCCCCTACTTTGGATCACAGCCCAAGCAGAGACCATCAGGCTGGTGTGGACTGGCAATTTTTGATAAAACCTCAATAGGCCAAGCTTGAGGGGAAAAAAAAAAGTACATGGTAGTGTCAATCGAAAACCAGTCTGGTGACAAGCGTAGTGCAGTGTAGTGGGAACGGAGCTGCCTTCGGCCCTTTGGATGATTAGGGACATAGCAGCGATATTGTGAAATTACCTTTTTATTGGTTCTTGAGCCTTCTGCCATAAATGCCTCTTCTTGAAGGAAGTGAAGAGAATCCCAGAGTTCAGCTTGAACTTAGGACATGCGCACAGCAGCTGTACATTCATTCTGTAATTTAGCAGAAGTGGGACCCTAGGGCCTCTTACATTTGGCCTAATTTTTCTTCTAAGCATAATTACATTAATTTGGGCTTCTTTTCTCTTGCTTACGTTTACCATCATTTTAAAAAGATCAGATGAAACATGGCATCCTTTTTATTGCATGATAAAACAGTGTCATTGGTAAACCCCTGCTTGGATGAGATCTTGCTAGATCTTGATTTTTTACTCCCTGCCGCCTAGGGTAGGACATGGAATATTGGTAAAACCTTATTTCCAATTTATGAACCAAAAGTTGAAATATCATAGAAAGGATGATTAAAGACCACTTTGTCTCAGCTTTACCTCAGTGTACCTAAAAAGGGCTATTTATAGTCAAGGAGAATGGGTTGTTTGTGTAAAAAGCTCTCCAAGGCAAGGACTTCTACAGTGTCCATCAGTGTAATCAAGTCCAGTCAAGAACTCACTGCTGCGGCTCCCCAATTCACTTGCCCACTCTTCTGCTGCACTTTGAGACCATCTCCTCTGTTCTGTCTGCTTATAAAGGTAGCTTGTTGGCATCTCCTTGGTAATACCCTGTCGTGTCCTTGAAGACAGTTACTAAGTCACCCTGTGGCCTTCTCCTTTTCAGGCTA
This sequence comes from Ursus arctos, assembly GCF_023065955.2. Classification (NCBI taxonomy): domain Eukaryota; kingdom Metazoa; phylum Chordata; class Mammalia; order Carnivora; family Ursidae; genus Ursus; species Ursus arctos. The sequence continues at coordinate 51,477,016 of NW_026622808.1, read as the reverse complement.
AACCATCCTGACCCTTGTAACCTTTCCTCAGAGATTCCACTCTCCCTCCTCTTAATCATCCTTGTCCTTCTTTGGATTCTCTACATCCTTTTAGAGTTTTCTGAAAATATGGAATGAGAAAAGAGATCCTTCAGACTTCTCTGGGTTTCTGAGGACACTTGTGATACATCCAATAGACTTTTTTTTTTTTTTTAAGATTTCTTTATTTTGGAGAGAAAGAGAGCGTGCGTATAGGTGGGAGGGGCAGAGGGAGAGAGAATCTCAAGCAGACTCCCTGCTGAGTACAGAGCCCAGCTGAGAGCTGATCTCATGAGATCACGACCCGAGCCAAAACCAAAAGTTGGATGCTTAACCAACTGTGCCAGACAGGTGCCCCGCATCCAGTAGACTTCTAAAAATAATTTTTTTAAGCAGTCTTCGACTGTTCGTTTCCACAAACAGTGAAAGCCTACCTTTCCCGACTCAACATGTTAGGGTTTGTGATAACCCTTTACATTTTTTGGAGTGTGGTCTGTGAGCTGAAAGAGAAATCCAGAGGTCAGATGACTTTTAATTTTCAATCCTGCGTTTATCTATATTCTAATTTGGGGACCCTTTTCATATTCTCTTACATTATTCATTTTTAATCTTTTTTGAGATACAACTGGCACCTAACACTGTATTAGTTTCAAGTGTACAACACGATACAGTATTTGTATGTGTTGCAGAATGATTGCCATAGCAGGTGGGTCTAGTTCTCATGTAACACCATGCATACTTCCACATTGTTTTTTCTTGTGATGAGAACTTCTAAGATCTACTCCTAGCAACTTTCAACCATACAATACAGTATTATTATTATTATTTTAAAGATTTTATTTATTTATTCGACAGAGATAGAGACAGCCAGCGAGAGAGGGAACACAAGCAGGGGGAGTGGGAGAGGAAGAAGCAGGCTCATAGCAGAGGAGCCTGATGTGGGGCTCGATCCCTTAACGCCGGGATCACGCCCTGAGCCTAAGGCAGACGCTTAACCGCTGTGCCACCCAGGCGCCCCACAACACAGTATTATTAACAATAGTCACCATGTTGTACTTATGTATTTATAAGTGAAAGTTTGTACCTGTTAACCCCCTTTACCCATTTCACTTACCCCCAAACCTTGACTTCTGGTAACCACCAATCTGTTCTCTGTATTTATGAGGGTTTTTTTGTTTGGTTTTGGGAGTTTTCTCTTTGCCTTACGCTGTTTATATATTATCTTATAGAAGGACTGTTTCTGCATTGTCTGTACTGCATATGAAGAGCTGTGGCTCAGAGTATGTGGGGTGGGGGGCAGTGAAAGGAGCAGGTGTATTGATTACTAAGCTGACGGAGCCCTCAGGGCCCCCCCCCCACCTTAGTGTCTCTTGTCTGCACTGTTCAGCCACACCTTACCGTTTGTGCCTCGGAGGGAGTAGTTCAAAGAACCTCCTGACTTTATCTGAACTTGGCCTCTCCGGTCACTCTCTACCACTTTTATTTGTTTCCAGCACGCTCAACAGTGTACTCACCACTGTTGTTTGTGTATGTGTTACCTGATTCTGTCTCCCCCCCCCCCTTTTTTTTGTCTTGCCCACTTTTGAATGCAAGCCTCATGAGGACAGGAGCTTGTATGCCTTTTTCAGCTGCCTTTGCATAATTAGCATGCAGGTGGCAATGACCTCTTGATGGAAGCAGGAGTGAAAGAACAACTTGATATCAGAAGATTTACATTCTTATCTTAATAACACTACTGGTTCACTCTGTGACATTGGGCAATATGCTGAGTATTGCTGGCTGCCATTTCTTCTCCTGTTTAATGAATAGCTTAAAGGCATTTGTCCAAAAGGTTCCATAAGTCTTCTCAGCTCTGCCCCTTAACTGTTGTATTCAGGTTCAATGATTCAACCTGACTTCTACCTTCTTGGGGTGCTAGTGAGTGGAGTGGGTGATATTTCTATGTGTATTTAAGAACCACCCATTTCAGGGATGAACTTTTACATGCTGCCTTATCTTTTTAATATTTTGGGAGGATTTTGTACCTGGGCCCAGAGGACTATTTTTTAAAAGGCACTCAGAATTTGGGGCATTCCGAATTTTCAAGTCCTTTCTGTGTTAGGCTGTTTCCTATCCCTGTCTTCTCCCCAACCTTCTCAGCTCTGTGTTCCAACACTTCAAAACTCGTTTGAAAATCTGTAGCTATTTAGTCCATTTTCTAACATTGTTCTAGGTGCTCTGTAACGAAGGTGGGATCCAGACGTGAAGCCACTGGGTCTAATTATCCAAAGATGGCGTCCTCTCCTTTGTTCCTCTGCGCTGGAGAGGGTTTTCCTTAGTCATCTCTGGGTTTTCCCTAGTCATCTGACGATCAAGACATCCACTTGTTTCCCTCCTTTTCAGTCTGGATTGGCCAGTACCTCTCCGTGGCCCAGGGTGGTATACAAGGCCAGTCATTGCCCACATGCGCTGACCTGAGCAGCCCGGGAGGCCCACCATCCTTTCCTCTTCTTCCAGGCCTTGCTGTGTAGAGAAGCATGTCAGGATCATACAGACTCTGCCTTCTCCCTCGCCCATTTCATAAATTCTGGATGTTAAACTAACCTGTAAGCACTAAAATCAAATTTCCTTGAATAGTATTAAATTACCAGTTATGCTTTGGCCTCTGCTCATTACATAAGAGCTTATCCTGCATTTTCCACTCCGCGACGACAAGACCAAATTCCCAGCAGCTCCCTGAAGATGCCATGCCCTTGCACACACTGGTCTCATTCCCCAAATACCCATCTCTTCTTTCCTTCCTCTTTTCTTGTCCCTCCCGCTCCCCCCCCCCCCGCCCCCCAGGGTCAGTTCAGTTCTCCTCTTCCTAAAAAGCCTTTCGCCTTTTGTGCCCTCAGTGTGCCCCTTCACTGAAGCACAGACCCCACCGGGTGGTGGTGGATGGTGGGTTTTCCACTCTCAGGCCTTGGAGGCTGGCCACAGTTTCTTTACCTTTCTGCGTCTGCTCGGTGCTGGATGCCGAGTAGGTGTTGAATGAACGAAGAAAGAGAGGGATGGAGAAAGGGAAGGTAGGAGACCCATTCCTCACTTCTAGACTTGGATAGCAGGATCCCCAGGTTATACATTCAGCCCTTTCTTGAAAACTCTTTTTCCTTGAGCTGGTTCCCTTTTTCCTTTGGTTCTTTTGCTCTCAGTGGTCACTCAGTCATTCAGCAATCGTCCCGATTCCTCTTGCAATTAAATGTTCATCTCTGGCCTGTGTCCACCCTGCAGGAGAGATTGCTACCTGCCAGGGAATCAGTGAGCACCCCAACCGAGCCAAGCCTCCCCTAAGAAGCTCACGGCCAAGCTATTTTTATTTAGCAAATAAGGGCTTGTTTTTGTTGATTGTCCACAAGCACAAGGGGAAAAAAAATCATCCATTTGCTTCGCGGTTACCTGTTCCCCAGGGCTGGCTTACCTGCTCCACTTCTGTTTGTCATGTGGCATTTTCCCTAACTTCAAGAAAGTACACGTATATGGAGTTGTGCAGGCTACCCCACCCTGCACAAGCCTGAATGTCCGTTCTGCATTGGAGGTGAGGATATCATTGAGTCTTTGTGGCTAAGAATGTGGGTGTTAGATGGTCACTGAGAAAGGAAGGCAAATGGCCTGAGTCCTCCCCAAATCACAGGTCTGCCAGGTGAAAACTTAGATGTTAGCTGTCAAGTGGCACAAACGATTTTGTTCGGGAGTGTTTAACCTGAGCTGTCATGGTGAACAGCTGCTAGTACCGTGCTGGCCAGCATGGTCTAGCCCCTGGTCCCATGTGGCTTCGGAGCCCTAAGAAAAGGGCTAGTGTGAGTTGAGATGCTCTGTAGGTGGAAAATACACACCAGGGTTTAAAGACTTCGTATGCTTCGTATCTTAACAATGTAGACTATCTCATTGAACATTCTATGTTGATTTCATGTGGAAGTGATAGTGTTTTAGAAATACGGGTTAAGTAAAATGTACTTAACATAAATTCCACCCATTTCATGTAACCTTTTTTTTTTTTTTTTAAGCGTGGCTACTAGAAAATTTAAAATTAGCTATGTGGCTCACGTGGTATGTCTCCTAGCTCTAAACTGGAAGAGTGAGTGTAAGATTGTAGTGCAGACCGAACCCAAGCACCGCATACTTAATGTACATTTCCAGGAGTATGTCCTTTTTATGCCACGGGTGATCTTTGAGATACATGTCACAATAAGGACATAGACTTTGGGCTGGCACAAACCTGAGTTTCTTTCCCATCTCTTTATTTCTGGCCAGTATATCAGCACCGTGAACCCTCTGAATCTCAGGTTCCTTAACTGAATAGAGGGAGTAATACCCACCTGAACATCCTGTGGTTAAGCATGGCAGTCATTTTTCTAGTAATATTAGGAGACATTTTGTTATCAGAATCGAATAATGGTATTTTTTCCCAAGTTAACAAATTAAAAATCTCTGTTTTGAAATTTTATTGCAAACGAACAAACAAAAAAGCCCCCAAACCCCCCACTCCTTGGCGCCTGTTACGGTATGTCCGCCAGCTACTGGGAATCGTGGGAGCCAGGGTTCCCCAGGAGCGACATGCCGGCCAGCGTACTTTGCAGGAGTTCTCTCGTCGGCTCTTCAGAACAACCGCAGAAGGCATGGCCTCTTACCGTCTCCACTTGATAGATGCCGCACTGAGGCACAGTGAGGTGAGCCGCCTTGCCCAAGGTCACGCAGCTCACGGTGGTCAACTGGGCATTGAGCCCAAGTGGTGTGACTACATTTTTTTGTCTCTCTTTGTGACTGTCCACCTGTGAATAGAGAACGGAACAAAAGAACCAATAGCAGATGAATGCTCACGAAGAGCATGCCTCTCCTGAGCACCTGTTCGCATGATTTTTAGCATAGACCTAAGGTATTCTCCCTCAGCATGTTTCTCCCAGTTCGTACAGTGGAGTTAAATATATCCTGGCTTTAGAGCTTTCCTCAAAGAATACCTTGATTCCCATTACAGTCTGAATCAGGCTCAGGCAATTTCAAGATAGAATTCTATGGAAAAAGAGAGCATTGCGCAATAACCGGACCCTGACAGATCTTTTGTTTCTTGAGAGCCTTGTCTCTTTTGTACACAGTTACTATAGTATTTAGTATGCTGCTCCCGATATGCATATAGTAGGAGCTCAATAAATGTTATTTATTCATGTTTATTGCAGTGCTTCTGGAAACACACATTTAGAAAGTAAAGCATACCATATTTTAAAACTATGGTCATTCATTTTGTTAAATTGTCTAACTTGTGACGTAGAAGTGTGCTCTCATCCTGTGCGATCGTCTCGTAGAATAATTACCTTTGACTAGAGTTGAGCTTTGAGTGGTTTACTTCTCTTACGCTGGAATCCTCCTCCTTACCTTGACATGACACACCCATACCCCAGCAGACACTGCCCGGGTCATTCCATGATGCCTGTCTTTCCTTATCGTTCCATGTTTAACCAAGAGGATTAGAAGACGTTGATGCAGTATTTTTTTTTTCAACTAAGACACTAACACCTAGATGGGGTGGGGAGGATGGTGGGGAGTGATCAAAGTTCATCACCTCCAAACTCATTTGGAGAGTTGAAATGTAAGTATGTGCTTGGTTGAGACGGGGGTTGAATCATTAGGAGAAAATATTTGCAGACTTGGAAAACTCCCTGGAGAATATGCAATTCAAGGTAAAGGTTTGGATTGACGGGAGCTGGAAGAAAGCTTTGCCATGCCAGCCTGCTGCTAACTCTTAGCTCCCTCTCTCTGCCACTCCCCCCAGCACCCCCGCCCACACACACTGAGCTCTGGTCTGGAGTGGCCTGAGGGAGCTGGGCGGGTTGGGATACACAGGTGTGCAGGAGGCACCTTCGTCTCCTGCCGCACAATTGCCAGGTACGCCTCTGTGCCTTTAACAGGTTGTTAAACAGAAAGCAGGATGTGCTTATCAGAGCCGTGACAACAACTGTAAACACTCAGTCCCAAAGTTCAGCATTCTGGTTTCAGGTGGGCCCAGTGGAGCCTGGTGGGTGGTTACTTGGGAATGCAGGCTGTGTGCCTGGGTGGGGAAGGGAGAGGGGCGGAATAAACCTTACCCAGAGGCTCTGAAAGCACCTCAGAACAGGAAGAAAGCTCAGCGCCTTTCCACCCCACCCTTCTTTCTTGTCCAGATAGTTACACTGAGGCCCGGAGAGCAGGAATGCATATTTAAATAATCACAAAAGCTAATGTCTGTCACTATCAGTAATAATCCAGGCCCTTGGTTAAATACTTGCTGGGATTATTTAATGTCTATGACAGCTCTTCGAGGTAGGGACTAGTACCCTACCTGTTTTTCAGACAGGGAAACAGAGTCTCAAAGAATTAAATTATTTTCTCAAGGCTCTGGGCCTGGGAAGTTCCAGAGCTGGGGTTTAGGAGCAGGTTTGCCTGTCAGAGCTCCTGCTGTTCCCCATGGCACACCGGGACCTCCTCAACAAAGCAGGCTGAGGCATTTCTCAGCCTGCCTCTTGTGGAATCCAGTAATATACCATGAGACATTGGTGTGTGTGTGTGTGTGTGTGTGTGTGTGTGTTCTATTGCTGTGGAACAAAACACCATGAACTTCCTACCTTACAACACACATTTATCTTCTCACAGTTTCCATGGCATCCAGACCTGCCTTAACTGGGTCTTCTGCCGAGGGCTCAGGCTCTCACAAGGCTGCGATGAAGGTATCCGCAGGTTCTGATCTCTTGGGAGGCTTGCAGTCCTCTTCTGAGCTCATGAATTATCCAGAATTCAGAGAACTTAGTGCCCTGGAGTTGCAGGACTGAGGTCTTGAGCTTTTAAAGATCACCTGGTGTTCCTGCCTTGTGGCTTTCTCTACAAATGGCAGCCTGCTCCTTCAGGGCCAACAGAAGAGTGTCTTTGTCCTCAAGTGAGAGCCTTAGCCCTCCTTTTAAAAGGCTCACCTGGTTAGGCCAGGCCCACCACGGGATATCTCTTTTGATTGACTCCTAGTTAACTGATGAGGAGCATTAATTATACCTGCAAAATCCCTTTTGCCATGCGGCATGATCAAAGGAGTGATATTCCATCGAATCCACAGGTCCTGCTCGTACTTACAGGGAGGGCATAGTGCAAGGATATATGGGTCACTGGGGTCATCGTAGCATTCTGCATGCCATAGACACTGTAGCTAATGCCTGTTGTTCAACTTCCTGGAGGGAAGGGGGGCAGGGGAAAGGAAAGTGAACTCTGGGATTGCTGTGGTATAAGGATTGTGGGCAGAACAAGAGATAACACTGAAGCAATATTTCCATGTGCATGGGCTCTGCAGCCCTGTAATCAGAACCTGTCCCTTCGATTTCCTAGGTGTGGGATCGTAAAGAGGTTGTTTGGCCACTCTGTGCCTCAGTTTCCCCATAAGTAAGTTGCAATTAATGCTATTCCCTTGTATTTCATGATGATAAATAAAAATAATTAGCATTAGGTAGAGCTTGGCATAGGCCGCCCATTAGTGTTGAGTTCTCCTGTTTGAAGGACACAGGGAAACAGAAACAGGAGTATAGATTTGTTTCCATGGGATTGGTGGAAGCATGTGACTTCCAGGCAGCATTTGGGTGAGTTCACACCACGAAGGCAGCACAGTAGACCAAAGCATGGACGATAGCATGACTTGTTGGGAAGCAGCCTGCCAACCTGCAGAAAGACGGCGTGATCTATTAGAAAGAATATCCTGGGAGATTCGGGGACCCTACTCTAGGACTGCTTTTGCCAGTAGTTCTCTTCTTGGTTATCACTCAGGTCTGTGGGCCTCAAGTTTCTTGTCTATAAAAGAAGCCAGTGGCAAAAGGTGGGTCCTTGGAGTGGCAGGCTGTCTAGGGTGCCTGCCAGCCCTGAGTGTTGTCATTCTTCTGACCGGCTTGCTGTGTAAGGTGTGACCGAGATAATTAAACCTATTTCATGAGCTCTGTATGAAACAAAACGACTTTATAGACACGCACACCCTATTGGAAATTAAGTGAAGGAAATTCATTTTGCCAAATTACTGGACTAGATTGGACTTTCTGTCTTGCTGTACCACGGAGAGGTTGTTGTATCCCTTGCCCCCGTAATTTTCCTTCGTGTGTTCTTTCCAAGTGGGAACTTTATAGCCCCCTTAATATACATGTGAGAGGGGACAGACTTAGTAGCCTCCGGGACTTGGAGTATGGGTGGACAGGGATGAGAACCTCCTTGTCCTGTTTCCCACACTCACAGATCCTCCCTCCACCCAGCCTTCCTCCCACCTTGAACTAGGCAGCCTTCCCAGGATGTTAGGAGTTCCCATGCATATGTACTAGTAGCTGCCAGTTGAATTTGTATGGGTTAGAGTCCAGGTCTTGACAACAAAAGTCAGTCAAATACAGCATTAACAACAGCCACTTACGGCTCGTACTTTGCAAGGACTTGGGTATATTACTTAATCCCCCAACAAGTTTGCACCCTAAGTAGTCATATTCAGATGTGGCACTTGAGGAGACTGAGACTGGAATAAGTTATATAACTTGCTGTACACAGTAACAAGCGGCTGAGCAGGGATTTGAACCCACGTATGCTACGTGCCAAAGTCTATGCTCTTAGCGAGCAGGGTACACCGCCGGAACATTGTGAGGTATTTTAAACCGTGGAGCCAACTCTTGACCTCCATCAGGCCTTCGTTTTCTGTCTCCAGATCCCAAATAGTTCGGAATCCAGGGTCATTCCCAAAAGCCGACATTGAAAAGAAGGAAGCGGTGCAGCTACCTTCAGAGGGCAGATATCCCAGCATATACAAAAAGAGGTAAAAAAAAGCCGTATCAGAGTCAATAACACCATGTCAAATTCTCAACACTGAGCTAGAAGAAAACTATATTACAAAAGAGACTTCTGATGTGCTTGTGGTAAAGAGTCATCACTAGAAAATATACATATGACAGTTCTTCATTTGAGTGTAAACTGAACTCATTAAATTACAGTGCTTTTTTAACAAAGAAGAGAAACTATGATAGTAACAAGTAATGGTCTTTGTAAAGAATGTACAAAGATGTTAGAAATTGGTGCTTTGGGAAGTTGGAGAATGTCCTTATAGTTCAGGATTAATTTTCAGTCACAGATCACAAAGGTCTCGATGAGTAAGATCAGTATCAAGTTTCAGGGTTGTTGTATTTTTTTTCTTCTTCTGCCAGACTGTCTGAAACTTATCTCAAGTATCATGGTAAAAAGAGAAGTGGCGGGTAGACACAAAAATGTAATAGATATATTTTAGGGATAGAATATGAACTGCCTTTCTAAATGCATATCAGAAGGAGAATTTATTCCAGTTGAGTAGGTTTAATGATATAATTTTACCATATTAAATCATAATTGCTCTTTAAAAGAAAGTAGAGATGCATGCATTGGCCACGGCCGGGCTATCCCACTCCATCCAATAGCAGCCTCCCTGGTACTTGTTGATTTCACCCGCTCTCACACACACCAGAACCCACTTGTAGCTTTCCTTTGGAAATCTGGGTGGGGGCGGGGAGGAGGGTAGAATAGTCTGAGAAATCAAGCGCTTGCCATGGCTTTGGCAAAACCATTTCCTGCTACTAGGCTGCCAAGCTAAAGCTTATGAAAAGATGACACCTCTGACTGTCTGGAACCAAATTATTTTTAAAAATTAAATCATGTTTTCAAGATGATGGGGATAGCTGCATTACTTAGGGACTAAGTAATTTCCGGTGTTATGGATATTGGTAATCATTTTAGTAGATACTAATGATTGCTTTTGTAGTTAAATGATTTTCAGTCCCATTGCATTCCCTTCTTCCCACTAGAAAAAGAAGAGGGGTGGGACTCAGAACAGGGAATTGATAGTATATTTGGATAAAAGTTAGAGTCAGAGACAGAGTTAGAGTCTCAGTAATAGTTTTAACAGGATCTGATTTTGTATCATGAACTGAATTCAATGGAGGCCTATTTTATCTATGTATTTATCACCCGTACCTGAGAGTATGAACTTACATGTCTTTATCTGTATTACTTTTTTTAAGTAAGCTCTGCACCCAGTGTGGAGCTCAAGGTCACAACCCTGAGATCAAGAGTCACATGCCCTACAGACTGAGCCAACCAGACACCCCTTTCACATCTTTATTTTATTTTCTTTATTTTATTTTAAAGATTTTATTTATTTATTTATTTATTTATTTATTTATTTATTTATTTATTTAAGAGAGGGGGAGGGAGGATCAGAGGGGGAAGGACAGGCTGAGTCCTCTCAGAGCCCGACGCAGGGCTCGATTCCACAACCCCAAGATCATGCATGACCTGAGCCGAAAACAAGAGTCAAACACTTAACTGACTGAGCCACCCAGGCACCCCTCATGTCTTTATTTTAAACACCACACAAAATAATACTCAGCCTGTCTAGCTGATAAAAGGCATAATGTCATTTTAAAAAACATTTTTATATGTTTTAAAAACATAATATCTAATACATAAAAAAGCATGTACCATATTTCATCGAATCTTTTAAATCTTTATATTAGATACCAAGAGTAAAGTGAAAATGCAGCCAGGTCAACAAATCCATAATGCTTTCTTTTTTCATCTCTCTTACGAGGCATCCCAGTGTTGGAGATGTTAACATAAAAACAACAGTGTACCTTAGGAGCCATTAAGTAAGTACACAGCATCCTTAGTAAGTTATAAAACAAGACATAATAAGCATTCGTAAACAGCCTCAGACCCAATCAATCCAAGAACTGGCCCAATACTTACAATTTGCACTTCCTCCCGTAGCCTAGACAGGTGGGCAGTCCTCCTGAATTTTGGGTTCATTATTGTTTTGCTTTTTAAACAGATTTCAATTCTCCTTCCTGTTAAACTCTGAATTCTGCAAGGGTAGGGTCAGTTTCTGTTCTCCACCACTGTTGTCTTCAGAGCTTGACAAGGAGCCTGGCCCAATAAATTTTGGTTAACTCTTATTGACACACTGTATAAGCAGATTTGTCTGAGGCACATCCAGATTGTCTCTCCCCTTCAAGGTGTGGTTTACATAACATTTCCTCCGGGAAATCTCTGACAGCCTGAACTGGAAATGATCTTGCCTCCCTTTTGAACTCTCTCAGGGGCTTATCTTTATCCTCCGTACTGTGGACATACCCCTTCTCCTTTCAGTTATGGCTGTTTACACACCCCAGTCTTCCTGTTACACTGGCCATAGCAGACTCCTAAGAGTGAAGTTAGCAACCTTTTTTTAAAAAAAAGAAAAGAAAAAATGTATTTAAGAGGGGCTCCTGGGTGGCTCAGTCAGTTGGGTGGCTGACTCTTGATTTCAGCTCATGTCATGGTGTCCGGGTCATGGGGGTGGGCCCGGTGTTGGGCTCCGCTTTCCACTTGGCGGGGAGTCTGCTTGGGATTCTCTCGCTCTCTCTCCCTCTGCCCCTCCTTCCTGTACGTGTGTGTGCGTGTGTGTGTGTGTGTGTGCGCGTGTGTGTGTGTGCATACACGCTTTCTCTCTCATAAATAAATGAATCTTTTAAAAAGAAAAAGTATTTAAGACACATCTGTATTTTCTTCCGCATTATTTCCCTAATTTTCTATTGGATTTACGTATTCCCTTATTGATTTATAAGAGCTCCTTATAAACATTAGACATTTTTCTTAGGTTGATGATATGCAAATATTTGCCCGGTATTTCAGTGATATTTTGAATTTGCTCTATTCTTTTAGCCATATTCAATTTTAATATAGTTTTAGTTATCAATTATTTCTTTATAGTTATTGAGCTTTTTGTTATTATACTCAGGTAACGCACTTCTACCTCTGAGATGACAAGAACGTTTTGGTTTTTCCTTTTTAAGATATTTTAAATGCAGATAAGGCTGGAATCTTAAAGGAACCTCCCTACTTTGGCACAATCATTTATTCATTCTTGTGTTTAACCGACACATTTATTTGGTCCCTATGGTATACAAAGGTGAATAAGACTAGAAAATATTCCTGTGAAGAGCCATGAGAAACCAGCGCAGTGGCGTGACCTGAAGTGCATTTCCAGGAGATCCCTCCAGCTGATCTGCAGAGAAGAGATTCTTGGGGGCAAGAAGGGAAGCAAAGAGAGAGAAAAACCATGGCTGCTTGGAGCTGACCCAGAATTTGGTCAGCTGATCCATGGTTCAAATTTCCAAGTTAGAGCTTGGAACGTGACTTCGCCAAATCAGAAGTAGAGCACGTTTGCTGCTGCTGAAATCCTGGAGAATTCAGGCTTCCAGATTAAATGCTAGTTTGAACCTAGAGCAGAGAGAGGGACTTTGTGTGGGGACTGTTCAGAGGAAAGCTGGACAGGTGGCAACCTTGCTTGCTTGGCGCCAGCAAGTACAGCCATGCTCACTGGTGATGGATGGCTTCACATTGTTCCCACCGGCTCTCCGAGGTGGGGATGGCGGGTGGTGCGGCCCCTGGGGAGCTCGGAGAAGTCTCTGGGCTTTTCTTGCACTTTGTCTTCCCCTTAGTATTCCAGCCAAAGTATTAACTCTGTTCAAGCCATCTTTCCGCCTAGAAATCTCACTATTGTTACGTATGCTGTTGTTCACACTCCTAGTATTTATATTTTTACACATTTTAAGCTCAAAGTATCTGAGTTTTCAGTGAAAATGAGACAATTAGAGTAGTTTGCAAAGCCCAGTAAAGGTATTTTTTAAGAACTGAAAGAATTTGACTACATGCAGTTTATTATTGTAATTCTCCCTTTCTCGAGAGTCCATGAATATTTTTTTTTGTTCCATTGATGCTTTATTTTTTTGCTCTTTACTTTATAAATGATTCTTCCTCCTGACTTTCCAATCTCAGGAGACAACAGTATTTCCCTTGAAAATACAGAGGGTGAATCCACGCCATGTGTGTGTTTTCCAAGTGTTGGTTTTCCATGAAAAGGACTAGTATTGCCAAGTCATTTTTTAATATAAGGAGGTCCATGTTTGGGCATTGAAATTAATTTCCCTTATCTCGCCATACAAATAGCCACCCTGGCTTCTTTGATTTATTACCTGGGATGGTTCAGCGACACTAAAAACAGAGGACGGGAAGACATCACCTTTACGTGGCATCATTAGTCACGGCATTAAAAGCATCGCCCCGAATGGACTGCTTCACACAAGCTCCTGCCCGTACCATGAGAACACCCTGTTCTCGTCCTGTGCGCTCAAGACATCGGGCCCATCCATGGCTTCTGATTCTTCGTTTCTTAGTAAGCTGCCCCCACCCACAAAGCCTTCCTATGTTTCCTCCCTAACAGTATAAGGGAACTTTCTAAATTGCAAATATAATCCCTGTTTGAAGGCAAGGTACTGGCTAGGAGAAAATATGTTAAAACCACACCTCCAACCAAGGACTCTTATACAGAATATGAAAAGAGTTCTCAAAACTCTACAGTTAGAAAAAAACAGTTAAAAAATGGGCAAAGGGTGAAGAGAAATTTCACGAAAAAAGATACACAGAAGGCGTGAAAAATTGTTCGACATCATTAGACGTTAGGGAGATGCAGATTCTAACCACCTGTCACAATGGCTAAAATGAAAAACTACAATAGTAAGTGCCGACAAGGATGTGGAACAAGCAAGCTCGCATGCTTTGCTGATGGGGATGCAGGATGGGCTAGCCGTCTGAAACACGGCTGGGTCGGCTGCTTAAAAAAATACACACGTACACATACACACACGCAGCTACTATGGGACCCAGCGCTCACACCCCTGGGCATTCATCCTAGGGAAAAGGAGACCTATGTTTATAGAAAAACCTATTCGTGAAGATTCATAGAAGCTTTATGTACGGTAGCCCCGCGCTGAGGAAAATCCAAATATTTTTCAGTGGGTGAATGGATAAACCGAGTATGGTGACTCCATGCGGTAGACCGATATCAGCAACGGTAAGCGTGAGCTCTTGATGCACCCAGCAGCTTGGAATCATCTCTGAGATCCTCTGTTGCGTAAAAGAAGCCAGTCTCAAAGGTTACCTACTCTATGATTTCATTTGTATGGCATTCTTGAAAATGTAGACCTGCAGTGATGGAGACCAGGTCCACGTTTGCCAGGAATCGGAGATGGAGGAGGAGGGTCGGACTCTGAAGGAATACCGCAAGGGAGTTTGGGGGTCATGGAGCTGCTCCATATCCTGATCGTGGTGGTGGTTACGTGAATTCATGCATTTGTTAAAATTCACAGTACTTCATACCCAGCGTACCTGAAGAGTCGATTTTATTGTTCGGTAAATTTAAAAGATGATAATAATTAACCTAAGTCCAAACTTCTGCACAGGTCTACAAATGACAGCCTCTCTCTTGTGGTTCGTCCAGCTCCTTCTTGGCATTCTGGCCCCTCCTGTGAGGTTCCAAGCAAATATTCCATGATCACATTTGTGTTTCTACCTGTAGGCACGCTCATCGCTCTGCCCAGAACCCACCCCTCCCCCCACGTGTCTGTGCACCCCCTCCCCCAACTGATAGGCATCCTTCGCTGCTCCGGTGTTGGGACACTGGCACCTGCCCTAGGTTAGCTGCCTCTGCACCCCAGCCGTGCACGTTGGTAGCCCCTACGCTGGCGCTCACTGCGCTGCTCTCGATGTCTGCTTCTTGATCTGCCTGCACGCTCCATCGTGAGGTCAGGGAGAGCTGACTTCACCACTCACTTCCCAGCCCTGCTGGAAAGGCCAGGAGGAGTTCAGTAAGGGAACCAGGGAGGGTAAGAAGGAAGTGTACGCACTGGGCTTGGAGTCAGCCTTTGTTTTGTTGTACCGTTGCCTTCTTTTCCTGGCTGCTCTTGTCTCTGACCCCCTCGCTGAAATTCCTTACCTCCCCTTGCCCTTTCAGCAGGGGAATCCTCTTTTCTGGCTTCCCCAAAACTGCTTGTTAAAAAGCAATAAATCATGGTTTTAAAGTCCTTTATAGTCTTTTTTTCCTTTGAGCAAACATAAAATTATGCGGCAAAATCATGACTGTGGAGGGGTTTTCTCGCTTTTTCTTCAGAGATTAGGTGGGTTTTGTAGTGTACCATGAAAAGTCATTAGTGGTAAAATCCTTATTATGGATACATTTTTACGTATTTACTGAGCCCCATCTTCCAAATTCTTCCAAATTCCCTTGGGGAGAAAACAGACTTTCTGAAAAAAAAAAAAAAAAAAAAGGGAATCAGCTTCTATTCTGGAATCCATAGTGAGAGTAATAATAATAATAGCTCTTATATAGTGCTTACTAAAGGGCAGACTCTGTCTTAAAAGCACTTTCTGCCTGGGCACCTGGATGGCGCTGTCGGTTAAGCATCTGACTCTTGATCTTGGCTCAGGTCGTGATCTTGGTGTCCTGAGATTGAGCCCCGCGTGGGGCTCCATTCTCCGAGCAGAGTCAGCTTGAGATTCTCTCTGCCCCTCCTCCTCCAGCTCATTCTCTCTCTCTCTCTTTCTCTCTCAAATAATCTTTTTTTTTTTTTTTAAAGCACTCTCTATGTAATTCGTGTCCCACAACGTCACTAGGAGGTGGTGCTGCCGTTACTTCTACTTCACAGCTGAGAAAACAGCAGAGTGCTTAGATCAAGGTCAGGAGTGAAGTTAGGATTTGAACTCAAGCCGTCTGTCTCCACCTTCCAAATGGCCATGGATCGGGAGCCGTGGCTTTCCTCATCCAGGACACATACTGACCTCTTGGGCCTCTCCTCTGGAAGCCGTCGCGTCCTTTACCTTGAGTGCCGAGAAGCTCCAGGGTGGTTTAGGTCCACCTTTGCTTTGCTAGCCAAGGCTGACTCCAAATTTGTGTCTCGATCGGCATTTGCACAGATAATGGGAGTAATTGGAAAAAAAGGAAGCAGAAAATCAGAATCCAAAATATCCCAGCCAAGAAGCAGTAGGAACAATGAATACACAGATTGTATTTTACGACTTCCAGAATGTTTGTGCCCCTGTGTTCTCCTGAGCTGCCCCTCACCCTCACCACTCCCCAGGGCTTTCATCTGCTCTTTACAGGTGAGCCAAGTGAGTCCAAAAAGAGCTGAGTGGCCCCGTAGGAGTTCACATTTGGTTTCTCTGGGGCCAGAATGCACGCTCCGTCTTTCCCTTCCCTTCCCCTCGGCTCCCCTCCCTTCCAGGAGGTTCTTCCATGAATTTTAGACACAGGCGATGTGATTCTGTCTCTTTCCCACTTGTATTAGTTTTTTGTTTTTGCCTAACAAATGGCCATAAACTTAGCAGCTTAAAGCACCTGTTTGTCAGCTCCCAGTCCTGTGGGTCACAAGTCCAGGCACAGAGCTGCTGGCTTCTCTGCTCAAAGTTCCAGAAGGGTCCGAGGGTAGAAGGTGCTACCTGGACAGAATTCTTGTCTGGAGGCTCTGGAGGAAGAATCTGCTTGCAGGCTCATGCGGGTTGTTGGTGGAATGCAGTTCATTGTGGTTGTAGGACTGAGGTCCCCATTTCCTCGCTGGCTGTCAGCCAGTGGCCGTTCTGGGCTTCTCGAGGCTGCCCATATTTCTTGCCAGGTGGCCTCCTCTCCCTGATGCCAGCAGTGGTGCATCAAAACTTTCTCAGGCTTGGAAACTCAGACTTTCTCTCTGACTGCTAAATGCTCGTATAAACTCCCAAATATAAACCCCCTGTGATTTTTTTTTTTCCAGGACTGTTTAGATTATCTCCCTGTTTTGGGACCTTAAATTACAGCTGCAAAACCTTGCAAATCAACATCTTGACCACCAGTTGATGAACTATCTGGGACAGGGGGTAGGAAGGTAGGAGATCGCCTTAGCATTCTGCCTACCACCAGTGCCCTGTAACATTACAAAATGTAAAGACAGAAACAGGGGCCAAGTCGAAGGTATTTATTTTTCTGTCGACATTACATAAACTCCTTTATGCCTTTAGAGTTTTTTGCCACCACAATGCATTTTATATTTCAGTCCATTTGATTGAAAGCATATTTGCAATCTGTATACATCTTTTGCCTTAAAAGGATTGAAAAAGAAAAGGAATCTTTTTCAAAAGGACTGAAGAGACAGTATCATTGGAACAAAACAGTTGTGTATCACCAGCTACTCATAAGTTCATCTTTGAGCGTGTTGTTTCCACCTGTAATTTTTCAGCCCCAGTGGTCTATCTCCTTGAACTTCCTCTCTCTCTTCCTTGGCTCTTTGATTCCTTCTCCACTTGGCGGTCTCATCTTAAATATCACCTCCTCACAGACAATGTCAATGGCCTTATCTAGAGTAGGCTGGAAAAAACAAGACGTGAAGTTGTTCTTTTATTAAGGATTCCTCTGTAGTGGCTTTCTATTTCTGGATCTGTGTGTTGTCAGTATCTTATCTCTAATTTCTATTCGACTATAAGCCTTTGGAAGGGGCACCTTCATAGGCCCGATGCCTAGATTGTGCTTGGTACAAAGTATGCATCCAAAGTTGTGTTTATTTGGCGTGTCAATAGAAGGTATGGTCTGGTACTTGTGGAAAGGTAACTTTAACTTTCATATTGAAAGGTTGCTAGAATCGTGAACCAAGTTAATCATGAGGTCACTGGTAAAACATTTATTGTTTGAAAAGCACCCAGTTGGCAGTCACAAAGCTCTTGAAAGAGAGAGGAGACTCTGCAAATGGTAGAGTCAAAGAGGAGCAATTCCCATATTCTCCTTTGAAATGTGCAGTGCCACGGGGTCATCGGTGGGTGATGAGTCTCCAGGTCACGGGCCGTCTGATGTTTGGATCATGGTTTCCTGCAAATTTTCATGGCCTCAAGATAGGAGCCTCTTTCCTCCCAGGCCTCTTCTGAACACCTCCTCTCTCTGACTTCCCCTCAGCTTCACCTCCACTCCCAAGCAGTCACACAACCACTTTAGAAGGTGGTTCTCCTTGGGCAAGTTAGTCAACCTCCCTGACCTTGTTTTCCTCCTCCGTAAGATGGGTATGGTCACTCCCACTTTGCAAGGTCCTTAGAAGGACAGAAGGGCAGTGAATGCCAGTGCCATCCACCAGAGAGGATGAATGCTGTTTCATTCATTATTGGACTGTACCGTGGCTCTGCAGATCTGACATGGGATTGAAATGCTCGTCTGAACAACAGCTGGTTTTTGGAAGTAATTCAAGAAGAAGGTTACAGTACATTATAGGATTACCAGCGATAATATGCTAATTGATTTTTATCATCACTGTACCAAATAAAGACTAGCTAGTTTCAAATCGGTAGGTTGCAGTAAACGCATTTCACATACAACTCTCCAGAACACAGTTTTATCTTTTTCTTTTTTTCTTTTTCTTTCCTGATGATTCAGAAGGCACTTCAGAGCCCTGTAGTGCCTCTGGGTTTTCATTATGAACTCCAGTTAGCATTTTATTATAGCTCTTGAGAAGTGTTGGTTGCTCTCAAGTTCTAGAAAGCAACTTCCGCCTGTTCACCTTTTTCCATTCCTTAATACACGGTATAAAAACTGTCCCTTTCCATAAACACAGACCCTTCCCCAGGTGCTTGCATTCTTGGTGGTGAGGACTGTCCCGTGCTGGCTTGTGCTGGGAAGTCATACAACCAGGGCAGTCCCATCCCCGGAGCCGAGAACAACGGTCAGTGGGCTTCAAGGAGCTCATTTGCCGATAAGGTACCATAAGTTGTTCAGAACCGGTCAAGCTGTTACCACATTTCCGATGAGACCATTTTAGAGAGCAGCAAGGCCAGAGTAGATCAATTTACATTTCTTTTACATCTGTCACTGGAAAAGGACATATTTGATGCATTCTCAAGACAGGTTAAATAGTAACAGCGAATGTGGTGAGGGCAGAATTGAGGCCGCTTCTGTTGTATTTATTACGGGCATCATTTCTACCCTCAGAGCTGCAGTCCCATCTTTGCATCTATTTTGCCTGCCTTTCCTTCCCTGAGTGTGATTTAGAGAAGTCTGCACGTTGCATGACAGGAACATTAGAAGAGTGTATTTCTGAATTAATTCCTGCGGTGTGGATCCAGAACCCAGGGCCAGGAGACCCTGCCCCCTCAATCAGCTGGGAGAGTTTGGACAGTGGGCACTGTGTCTCTGCCTACGTTCCCTGTGTCTTCTCCTGTAAAATGGGGCTATTTACTTCTTATCAGAGGCTTGGGATAACGAAAGGACATGTCCTGTAGACATGAAAAAAAAAATTTCGACACCATGCAAATGTTTTCGGTTTTATTTTAACTCAAATCAGTATGCAAAATGAAGATGCTGTCGTTGCCAAAGTTGTTGGCGCCCGTTCATCATATTTCTAGGTGAAGTACGTGAAAGTGATTATAGGTAATAAATATCTTTTTTTTTTTTAACTTATTGCAGAGGCAGTTTTTCCACTGTTAATGAGGGTAATTTGACTTGGTTGAAGGATTGCAGTTCTTAAGAATTAATGCAGTAATCCAATTCAAAGATTTAAAGAGATCTAAGATTTTTCACAGGTCGCGTGCTAGTGAATGTGCTCCTATCACATAGCAGCTAATGGACTTGAACGCCAGTCTGTCATTTAGTCTGTTCGCTCACGGCATAGCAGCTTTGCCCTTGGTAGTGAGTCTACTTTCCAAGCATTGCAGGTTATTTAGAAGTGCGGTATATTTGTAACACTTTTGAGAGATAGGATCCTATTTCCCACAGCCCCTAATCACTATAAAAACTGGGGTTATCTTTCTTAATTACACGTTTGAACCCTAATCTGCTAAGGTCGGAGGAGTATCAGGCTCACAGGAGCTGCCTTCTCGCCTTTGCCTTTCTTTCTTTCATTATTTTTTTTTAGGAGGGCTTTTTCTTTTTTTAATGTATTTTTAAAAACGAATTCAGGTATCATTGTATTCATACATATAGGTTAATTCACATGAATACAAAGATTATGTGCATGGTATTCATAACTTTCCATTTTTGATAATGATGTATTATTAACAGCTAACAATATTTTGTAAAGCCTTATTTGTAAAGGATGTTGGAAATGCTCTTATTTCCCGATCCCATTATGTTCCTAAATATTAAAAATCCCATTTTGAAGCAATTAGAAGCATTCACTTCTCTTTCCACGTGTGTTCTGTAGACAGCGTCACCATACTGTGCACACAGGAACCTTTGTTCCTTAATTAGAAAAAGGACTAGAGCTCATTAATTGTGGTTCCAAGTGGTGTCTGCTTGAACATTGAGGCAACAATACATGAGGAGGAGAGACCCAGCCTAAGTCTGGGAGGCTCTCGGCAGTTCTCAGAACGTGAAAAGGTAGATAAACAGCAAAGGGTCCTGGTAGGGCTGTCCTCACATCCGGGGCTGTCCTTGAGGCCTGGCTAGCTGCACATCAGTTTTAAAGCCAAAGAGATTTCTGTTCTCGCAGAAGGAGGGAAGGGGAGATGCGACAACTGGTAGAGAAACGTAGACCTTTGCCTCTGTCGAAAGCCTATCCATATGAAGACAAAAACAGGTCAGGAATCTCTTGGGTATTTTTGAGAAGTGAGTGGACCCCATCTAGATGCATTTAGATGTTATTGAAAGTGAGTGAATTGCTGGCAGACAGGACAGAAGACAGATAGGGTTTTAGAGGCTGATTTTCACTGCTGGCTGGCCACATGGACCATCAGAGGAATCGCAAGAGTTTCGAAAGCTAAAACTCCCAAACCGAATTGGCAAAAGCCTTAGGCCCACATCAGTCATCCCCAAAGAGCCCTAATTTCCACAACAAGAACAGGCATTTCTCCAGCCTCCAGGAAACTTCAAGCATCTAAATGTTCCCAGAACATCTTAATAGTGCAAATGGTGGACTCCTCTCGCTGGTCAAGATGGAGGTTGCAGAAGCAGGGAAGCGAACAACTTAAGCGAAGGATCTCACACCACACGGGCGACGTCTTCTTGTGGCTTGTCTGCACTTGCGCGGGGAACGCCGAAGTAAAGGATGGGAGGGGTGAGGCAGAACGTCAGTTTGAAAGCCAGATGATGGAAAATAAAGCAGTTAATTTGAGGGTCAGTTCACTCTTCCTTGGGAAGGTTCTGTTCGCTCAGATCCACTCTCTGGAAGAAAAAGAACTCAGGAGCCACGAGGCAAGGCTATGGTCCTCTCCTGCCACACCTGTCAACTCCTTCCTCCTTCTCGCTTTCTCCTTCCATCCCTGCCACAGGATAAATGCTAATGGAAGACATTATTAGCAAAAGGGAGCGCTTTATAAAGGTAGCAGAGATCTGGCAGGGGGAGGCATGGCTCCCTTCCCCCCTGGGCAGATCATCAGTGGTACAGGTCAGAACAGGTGAACGTGGAAACAAATATTTTCCCCTAAATGTTCTGCCATTTAAAAAAGAGATGTGTCTAGCTAGCAATATATATATATTTTTCCCCCACCAGTATTTTTTTATGTTGTATTTCTCAGAGAAAGAAAAAAAAATAGATTTTAAAATGTAAAAACCTGTTCTTCAATTGAGTATGCAAAAATCTCATTGCAGTATTTATTCCAAACCTGCTCTCATAATGTTCAGTCA
Source organism: Ursus arctos (assembly GCF_023065955.2). NCBI lineage: Eukaryota > Metazoa > Chordata > Mammalia > Carnivora > Ursidae > Ursus > Ursus arctos. The sequence goes on along the minus strand of NW_026622808.1, from coordinate 51,455,535 downwards.
AGGAGAAAACAGCAAAAAACAGTTGTTGATGGACTTAGCACAGAACTGGATTAAATAAGCATTAGTCTACTGGAGCTGATTACAGGAATATGAAAATGCGGTATCTTAATGGTACATATTTTTATGTGGCAGCTCAGTTGCCTTTCATTCTGCAGCTAATATGTCTATTCTTATGAGTCATTTACTTCTTTAATTACCTTTTGCAGGCAAGGCACCATGGTATATTAATGTGAATGATTTTTACTGCCAGTTTATCATACAATGCCCCAGAAGTTGAAAGGCGTAATTGACTTGGAAGAACAGCTCATGAAGGAAACAATATTTAGTTGACAGCTTTCCTTGTACTCTCTGTTGACGTTTATGAGTTTACACTATGCTAAAGGAGTAATAAACACAATTTTCTTTCAATAACAGGAAAGGGTAGCTTCTAAAATACATTTGTGGAAAGCACATTTGTTCATTTCTTGAATAATATGAAAATAACACATTTCTAGTGATAAGACCTCTCAGATTGCCAATTGAATTAAACCTTTGAAGGTGCATTTATAACCTGTCTTGGAGCATTAGGAGATATTAGGGTTCATGTGATTGAATCGATTTAATGAATATTTAAATTATATACAGATTTGGATAAATCATATTTAAATCTAGGTGTTAGAGTGAGACTGTTGGGTCTTGTCCTCCCAATTTCCAGAGGGAGGCAAGACAGGAAGGGAGCTTGAGAATTGTCTGGAGGCAGATTTTCTTTCTCCAACGGGAAGGGAAGTCTGACAGTGTATTTTGGGAAAATCAAAAAGAAGGCGCAGTCAGTACAACTCCTTATAAGGTCTGGCCTTCGAACAGTTAAAATCAAGACCAAGGAGGGTCACTGCTCTTCTGGGATCTGGATGGCACGTTGAGTTGACTTGGGCCTTTGGCAAGTGCGGATTTGTCTTACCCGTTACCCATCGCTTCCACGGTCCCCTGGGCCCCCCTGGCTCCCTGGCTCTGGGCAGGCCCTGATTTGGCTCATCGGTTTAGAGGGAGTTAAACTTTTCACAGTTTTCTGGATTGTTTGCAGTTCAGTCCTGTGCAGCATAATGAAAGTTTTCTAGCCATCTGCTGTTAAGCTGGCGGTGAGCAAGGCCAGTATATCCAAACAAAGTTCTGGCCTGCCGTAAACTGAACCTGTCAGTTTAGCATAGCTTTGCTGACCCCTCCAACAAATAGGGCAGCCCTTGGTACCAGGCACTCACTGCATAGAGCTTTCAAAGGGGAACTATTTGGGGGGTGGGGGGGGGGGCGGGGGCCTGTTTACTTTTCCCTCAGTGTGCCTCTCCCTGGCTTGGACTAGTTTATACTTCATCTTTATGTGGATAAATGGACTCGTTCCCCGCCCCCCTCCTTTCTGGGAGCGGGAGGCATTACTTCTTCCTAGAGGATTCTAACTTGTAGAACAAGGTATGAGTGTCCCTAAAAGCCCATGAGATGGCTGTGATTGGGAAGGGTGTTCTGTGCAGTTACATTTGTTAAATTGTTTTGTCTTTCCGTGTTTGGGGACAAATAGTCCAGGCACTGCAAGCTCCTATATTTATGACTCACCTTATGTAACTAAGAGCGTTTCATAGCTTTAAAGGGACTTTTTTGGCCCCTTTTCTCCTGCACGTTGTGTTTTACCCTCAGAAGTTAATACACAGCCGAACTTAGCGGAGCTGCCATTTGACGGTGCTCCCGGCTGTCTGGGATGCTACCTGCTTCTCTGTTCTCGTTGGCAAGTGCAGCTATTGCTTTTAATTGCCTAGCTTAACCATAAAATAATTTCATTGTTTCGTGGTATTTTTTTTCTGTAGTAAATGTTTAATTCCTGTTTTCTCCTTAGCAGTGTTTACTTGACTATGTAGTAAATAGCCCTATACGTTCAGATTCTTGATATGTGTGTGTGTGTATACACACATACATATATATATACACATATATAAAGATACACACACACACATATATATATATCTCAACACCTGTCTAAGCCTGCCCCTAACCCTTGTTGGTTTCCTTTTGTTAATGACACCTTGTAGGTGCTGTTGTATTTTTATCTTGGTCTTGCTGTAGTGTATTTCCTGTCCAGCATTGGTTACATTTGTGTTCTGTTAAGAGGGGGCTCTGGGGAGCCATTGTCAAACCTCTGTATCCATCTCAATTCATTAAAATATCCAGGGAGAATGGCCACTGTCATTGAATAACTATGTCAGCCACTCCCCTGGCTGCCTTAGCCCCTAGATGAGAAGCAGACCACAGTCCCACACGGTAACAAAGGAAAAAAGGCACCAAAAGGATGCACGTTTGTCTTAAGCACCAACGTGAAAGGGCCTGGGTTCAACTTTAACTGCAATCAAGGAATCTACAAGGGTCAGGAATTCTGTAAGTGGTGGGGTGGAGGAGCAGAAGAAGCAAAGGAATAAACAAGGCGATACAGGCTTCCCCTTTAAGGGACAGGGAGTATTGCAGTAGTGAAAAATATTCAATTTAAAATTTAAATGAGTGCACTTACTTGGAAATACCATACAGTCATAATCTGTTTGTAAGGTGACTGACATATAAAGTGCTTTTTTGTTTTAAGGTAAAAAAATGTATTCGGGGTAGAGTTTCGGGTGTAAATGTCAGGTGCAACGTAACGTGTACTCACTGCGAGAGTCAAGCAAATAACCTTGGCATTTAGGACATTGCCTTTTAGAACATGAAATTGTATTTTGTTGTGTGTCTTTTTTTTTTTTAAGGAGGACTACATTAAGGGGTCACCTATTAGCTGTGTTTTTGCTGTCTTAAACTCAGCCCTTCTGTCTATTAAAATCAAACCACTGTGTAAACATTCCAGTGTTGTTCTTGGTCTCTACAATGGCCACGGGGATCAGGTTTCACCTGCCTGCACATCTTCAAGCAATTAGAGCAATTAGCGTGAAGCCATTTCACATTCAAGGATTCAAGGTCTATGGTGACATTCAAGTCCAGAAGTCTGAAAGGGAGAGGAAGCGGCCTGGAGCACGGCTACTATTCCATGGCCCTGAGCAGACAATTTCTCATTTAAAAATGGGAGCTCTTTAATGATATTATTATGAGGTTTTTAAATGACATATCAAAAGTTGTTTATATAAAAAAAAAAGCCCCAACAGTCATTTAATTATACTAATGAAGGTCTTTATACATGGCAGGTTTTTAAAAAAGACCTTCAGCAGCCCTGAGAAATGGAGGGTTCCTCCTTGCCCCATGGTGGTAGTGACAACATTCTTTGTATAGGAAGACTGTGTCTTAGAAGGTGTAAGGGAATGGAATTAGCATTCTCTTTTTCATGGTAGACCTCCCTGTTTTGCGTAAACATAATAACTATGGCAACATGGGATACTTAGGAGATTTTTGAAGTGTAAGTATTAAAAGTAACTTTTTTTTTCTTTTTAGGTTAGGGAGGAATAGTAGCGACTGTAAGACCCGGAACTAGGGCAGTTCAGAGATCAGTAATCAGCTTTAGCAAATCAGCTGTGTAGGCAGGAGAGAAGGTAACTTTGAAGAACAGTCTTAGAATCCAGTAGGGTTTTTGTTTTGTTTGCTTGTTTGTGTTTTTTACGTGTGTAACTAAGTTACGCAGGGATCTTGTTTGCATGAGGCGAGCCCTTAAACTGATTACATCTTTTTAAATAGGTTAGTACATTTTTTAAATCTACATTGTACTGTTGATTTATTATGCAAAAGGAGGGGGAGGGGCATTTTTAAAAAATCCTAGGATGCTGCAGAAGAGCTGGCTCTGTAGTCCCAGAAGGGTGTGCAGAATCAGGAGGAACCGCAGGCTAAGTTAAGATGTACAATTCTATTTCCCTTTAACTTAATGCTGCCCATTCGTGCCGTGTTTGTTAACAAACAGCTCTGAGGCTGGAATTGCTGGGAGAGTTACCTTTTCTTTATATGTACTGACTTTGATTAGAATAAGAGGCTTATTTTTTAAAGAAAAAAAAATTTAAAAGAAAGATCTTGTGAGAATTCCTTTACGGAATCGTTCTAGTGGGCTTCAAAGCTGCTAGGTGTTGAGCCCTTCTCTGTCTGTAGGACTGAATGCATCTATCTATTTTTGTGACTGAGGCTAGAGCGTTTATGCTCATTTGGTAACTAGCCATGTCAGGGAACCAGAGTCCCTTAGAGCTCTCTAGCCCCATCTCGAACTACTTAGAGCCCTTCTGTGGAGAGACGCTCTTCCTGACCGCCCACTTGCATGGCGTCCAGGCTATGTGTCTTTTGAAACTGCATTGCAGAGCAGATGCAGGGGGTGCTAATAAAATGCAGCATGCCGGACCCTGAGCAAGGTAAGGGTCTGCTTTTCCCCCCTGCCTTTTGGAAGTAGATTGCTAGGAAACCATTTACAGTGTCTGCAACTGGACCAGCTGAGTTAGACAGGAACATTTGAATTGGATACTCCACCCCTCCTAAAAGTGGAGAGGCAGGCATGGATGCGCTGTGCAGCTCAGAGGGGAGGTGAGGCAGTAAACCAGATCTTTCCCATTTTTTTTTTCCTCCTAGCCTAGTCCTCTGTTTCTATGATCTGCCTTTTGAACTGTTTTTGTGGCTGATCAGTTCCACCTAATATGTCTCTTGATTTCTGCTATTGTAATACTCAGGCGACATGCTGTTCTCTTCATTTTTATAAGCTTTAGATGCTTCTGCCTGTCATATTCTGGCGGTTTATCTTCAGCGTCTGGATTTGCTTTCAGACTTGAATGTCTATCAAGCTGCCGTTGCTTTGAATGTGAGATCAAAAGAAGATGAATTCCAGTAAAAAATTTCCTTCCATGAAGAAAAGATTGGGGCCTATGTAAACATCCCACTGACAGTTCACAATGAGTTATTTTAGCCGAGTATTAGCACCTGGATGACAGACAGTCCAGCATTCCATGCTAAATAACAAATCAGTGGCTTCCGTGGCAGAAGAGCATTGCTGCAACAGCAATACATTTTCAGAAGGAATCCTTTTCTTCCTCCTCCCCTTCCCCCTGTTTCTTTCTTTTTTTTTTTTTATTGAATATGGCTGTTCAGCTCCTCATCTTATTTTTCAAGCTGATTTGTTCTGCCTTTAGCAGTTTACTTTTCTTTACAGTATCTGTCAAGTTACTCGGGTGACGGAAGACAGGACTTTAATAATTAGTTTGGGGCGGGTTAAGGAGTGTTCGAGTAGACAAGCTAGGCATCTGGAGATAAACAGGTAGTTCGGTTGATTGCAGAGAAGGAAAATGTAAAGGAAAAGCAGCAAAAGCAAGATCAAGGGCATATCCCGGGAATGCAGGACGATATGTTCTTTAAAAATACATGTGACAAATTCTTCTAAAGTCTGCAGAATCTGGATTTTCTTTCTTTCTTCCCTGGTTTTTTTTTTTTTTTTTTTTTGAAAAGCATCCTGCCTATGTAAATGTCACCACAAAAATATCTCAAGAGCAGGTTTCCCGAAACCCTGTCGGTGTGTATTTGTCTGCGAGAATGAGCTGTTTGGCTAGGGCTCGGTCTGGCCAGGGCACGGTTCTGATGCTGTGTTGCTGCTTGCGGACCTGGAGTGATTTAGATATGTGTAGCATTAATAGATTTCTTCAAGGGCTAAATGCAACTTTGAAAATTACCTGCAAGCTCCAACTGATCTTTCAACTTTGAAAGTGAAGAATTACTTGAGGAATTCTTGTGGTTTCTTTGTCATTTAGTGAGAGCCCAGCAGCTACTGTGGAGGCAAGCGTCCCTGAGGTTGCCTACAAAGGGCAATGTTCCAGTGTGTTTTCTCCTCGAGTGTGCTTCAGCCGCACAGCACTTCCTGTTTATTCAAACATCTTTTTTACCACTCGGCAACCCCCGCTTCACAGAAACAGCCAGAACCCATCTACAGCAAGAAGACGGAAATCCAAAGGCAGACAGTGCGAGCTCACTCCGTCAAACTCTTCATTTTCTCTGTAAGTGTCCAGAGAAAAAAAAAAAAAGGAACATTTTTGCGGGCTTAAACTTTTAAACTAGGGATCTGCTCCTGCGCAGACATTCTCTGGAGGGCAAAATGAGATGATCCAACTTGTTTACTGCTTCCTCTCCCCCCCCTCCACCTCCCTCCTCTCTCCATCAAAGGCGGTTTTCTTTTTAGAGATTCGAGAAGACCGGTTGGTTCTAAGTCCTTGTTAATTCACTCTTGCTTTCAAATGGGTCTTGGGATACAATCAGCTAAGTCAGCAGCCGAGTGTCGTCAGGACGGTTGTATAAATAAGCTTGAATGTAGTTTCGAGCCCTCTCGGCTTATTTGTGACTTTGTTTTTTGTTGCCTTCTTTTTCTTCCTGTTATCACAAGTGGTGAGAGGGTGCAGGGATGGTGGCTTTTGTAATTCTGCCTCTGCAGAATTGTCCTCGGATGTTTGCATCATGACACCGTCATCACTTGTGAATCGGTCTTGATAATATTTGTACCAATTTCATGCCAATAAAAGTCAGACTGCTGAAACAAGCACGGTCATTATCTCATTCATATTACTATTGTTTAAACGGAGTGGGCTGCGAAAGGAAAGAGAAAGCCCGCCTCACTTTCCGCGATGGTTGTTAACTTTGATGTTGGAAAGCTCTTTTCAAAATTCTCATTGTGGGTAATTAGTATGGCAGGGAAAGCCCTTGGACCTGGGCTGCTGCTTCGCTCTGTGTCGAAGAGCGGATGGGATTGCTCTCTGAGTCCTTTCTGGTGAAATGAGTTTCTTAACACAGGGTTTGACATTTTTTTTTTCAAGGGTTCCACCTTTTCCTGTCTAATGTCGTTGCCCCTTGTGCCTCCCCCCACCTCCCTCCGCACCCCTCCCCCAACCCTGACCCCCAACTTCACTATAATTGGTAAGCCAGGTGCTAATTTTTTTTTTTAACTATGTACTGGTCAGGGAATAGACAGGAAATGGAAAATTAGCTCTTTTGATCTTAAGGGAATTGTTATTGCTCTGAACCTTGTTTGTTAGTCCCCAGACTAAATATCCTTAAATTTTATTGTCTAAAACAGCATCTGTTAGAATAGAGAAAGAAATAAGCTCTGTAGCTGTCTGAACCTCTCATGGAAGAAATACCTAAATAAATTAAATAAATAAGTGTGCGTGTGTTGCTATTGCTATGCTGGCTTTTTTAATGTTCAGAAGTTGTTCTACTTTGCAGGGGAAAAAAATTATGTTTGCGACTGCCTTAAGGACAATTTGTTTAACAGTAGGAGTAATTGCAGGGAAAATGGAAAGAGTGACTGGAGGTATTTACTCAGATGTTAGTGTAGGTGTGGGGGCCGAAAACTCAGTGTGGGAACAGTGGGCTGCTTTTCTTGGTATCTCAGTCTATTTGATGACCATCAAATTTCCCAGCTCGCTGGTTTTGTTTTTTCTGGATGGCATGTTTGATTATTTATCAGAAGGGGAAGGGAGTAGCTGAAGCAAATAAACATGTGACCAAGTTCTGTTTTGTTTTCCACTCAGAAAGCCATGCCCTTTAACAGATATACAGAAAATAATAAATGCATTGTTTTATGATAAAAGGAAATTATATGTGTCTTTTTTTTTTAAAGGCAAGTGAGTGAGTTAACCCTTGAGACTCAGGAGACATTTTGGCTTCTGAGAATTTGCCAGGCTTTTTACTGAGAATTAATCTATTGTGTTGTATGGATTTACGGTGCCGGATTTCCCAGGATTAGTTGTTCAGCAGTTAGGCTTTTCTAGATGCTCCGCTTCGTTATGCCTGCCTCAGTAGCTCTACTTCTTCGAAGCACCTGTGTGTGTGTGTGTGTGTGTGTGTGTGTGTGTGGACAGATCAGTAGCCCCAGCAGAAGGCTCTGTTCTGACTTTATATCTAAACGTGAACAGTTGAGTTAAAGGAAAATATACTGGAGTTTCTGTGACTAGTGTGCAGTGTAATGTATTCGAGGCCAACTTCTGCTCCTCTCTTAAAGGTGCCAGGCAGATGCTATAATGCCAGATAATGACGTGTGCCTCATTGTCCTTCAAAAACACCTTCCAGACTTCAGTATTATGTAACGCATGTGATGATCTTCGGGATTGTTATCTCAGATCGAGGCCTCCAGAGACAGAGGGAAAGGCCCGAATCTATATTAAGTGTAGATTTTTAAAGCAAGCCCGCCAAAAATATAAGTTTGTCGTTGTCGTTTTAATTCTCAGGTGGGGTTTGCCTAACTGTACGCAGATGTTCTCTATACTTACGCTCTCGCTGACATATGTGTGCCCACCAGCACCTTTTTAATAATTTCGAGGATGGTTTTCTATGGAGGCTTCCTCTTTCATCCACACCCTGACACATCCTGAAAAAGTGATGGCCATGATCCTAGCACAGTGCCTGGCCCTGTCGTATCAAGCCCTATAAGTCACAGTTGAAAATCTGCTTCCTTGCCTATACTGTTTTGGAATGTGGATTGGAAACGTGCACACAGAGGGATTCCCTCTTCATTGACTATATAAGGGAACAGTGCAGCCGACAGTCAAACACAGCACAGCCCCCACCGGTCTGGCCCAGCATGTATGTCCCTGGGATGTGGCTTTGCTCCGGAGAGGGTAGCGATGGAAGCAGGAGCCTCTCTCCCTCCTCTGTTGTCATCTTGGGTGACTCTCCAAAAGGCAGTTGGGTTGGATAATCATACTTTGTACTTACAGAGCCTTTGTCTGTGAAATCAAAGTGCCTGACTAATGCTAACTTGTTAATACTCAGAACACCCTTGGGACATAGGTAGGCTGCAAAGATTATCCCACTTTTGAGGTGGGAAAATGTCCTGTTGTTAAAATAGTTTACAATTTCCGGGTGTGTCTGTACTTAATGGTCAGGCTAGACCTGGAATGGGTATGATCTGGATGCCATGAGAAGCATTTTTCCAGTGCCATATTCAGCCTGACCACAGGCAGTCTCATGAGAAAGTGTTTTACCGTGAAGAAACTGGACTGGAAAATATAGCGAGTGCGCGGTGTTGATGGTGGGGAGGGAGGAGTCAGGGAAGAGTATTGAAGCTTCATTTTCATCTATTTAGGGTCGAAGTTAGGATTTTGTTGTTGTTGTTGTTGTTAAGATGCAGTATGGGCTGGGATTTTTGATTTTTGTTTTATTTCACATTAACTCAATATGATGTTGGCAATTTAACTTCCACAAAAATCAAGTTCATTTGTTCTCTGCTAAGAAACAGACAGTGCTTATTGGCTGTGCAAAGTTGAGTCAGAAGTTACTCTGTCGTTGGGTGCTTTGGGGGCAAAAGAACTGAAACATTCTGTTAACTCTAGATGTTACTATGTGATTCTTCAATTCTGGTGCGTCTTAAGCCTCCCTGCTGTGGTTACTAAGCCAGTGAAAAAATTAGTCATGTGCCATTTGCTGTCTAAAGTCTTTTGTTGAAAGCTTTTTCAGAAGTCTCTAGAGTAAGGTGGTAGTATTTAGGTTTTTTGGTCTTCGGTACTGTTTATTTGAACCTGAGTATAGAAATTAGATTTGAAAACTCTCTCTTAAAAAATGTGCTTTTAATTTTAAAAACTAATTTTCAAAAGACCATCAATAATATGATTCCAGTTTTGCTTAAGGAAATTACTTCCCTTAAGCATACTCCCAAATGCTGACAGTGGTACCAATATGTAGGTGATGATAGGACACTTTATTTTTTCTTTTCCTAATTAATGTAGGCATCCTCCATATCTTCTACCAGGAGCTTATCACTTTCATAATCAGTGATTGTGTGTGAAGTGCTTTTAGAAGCCACTGAAGAATCACTTACTGAATGTCAGACCCTAGCCTGTGTACTTTACATGTATTGATTGTGATGTAGGAACTGTTACCTCCTCCCATTCTTACAGATGAAGGAACCGAGGCACAGAGAGGTTAAGTAACTTACCCAAGGTCACACAGCTAGCAGGTGGTGGAGCTGGGGTTCAAATCAGGTAGAATGGGTTCACATCCAGATAGAATGACGGGTGTTAGCTCTGCCACCACTCCGGCTGCTTCTGGGTAAATGCATTAATATTTCTGAAAGCTAATTTCTTTTTCTTTGGAATTGCTGTGATTCTCTCAAGGTCAGTAATTCCCCCAAGTTCCCAGAGAATCCCTATTTCTTCATACGTGAGGACTCAAGTTCCACCTTATGCTAAACAGGGGTTACTGGAAGTTCCAAAAATCATTGTCACACTATGAGCACAACTCAGTGAACACGGCTGCCCATCTGATGAACCAAGTTTTGTTTTTCATCTCCTTTTTAAGGAAGTGTTCTTAATTCCTTGACCAGAGCAATCAAACCTATTTTTCTTTTACCCTAGTCCCTATCTGTAGCATATGCATTTATATTTATATAAGAGATAAAATCATCAGGAAGTTTCCTATAAGATTACCTTTGTGGCTTCAATTCTTCCAAACATTTCTAAATTTTTGTTTCCTTAAAGATCCGTTCTGTTTAGCAAGTAGTTCTAGTTCTCTGCGAATGGAAGAACTCCAAATCCATGGATCTGTGGATTAGTGGCCGTTTTGGCTTGTGTCATTCCTGAAGTACAGTGAAGGGATTCGAATCCAAACTGTGTGACCTTTGGCATATTATGTAAACGTTCTGTTTACGTAAAGCACGTTAGAAGCAAGCCAGATCCACAGTTGGCATTCAGTGTTAGCGATCATCTTGTTGTTCACCAGCAGGAGCAGCGTGAGTACCATCCTCCCGGCTAGCTCACTGTTTGGCCTCGAGGCAGCCATGCCTGCCGTATTGATCCAAGAGTCAAGGCAAGGCTTGGTTAGGGTTTGGTGAGGGTCAGAAAGAGCCAGGCTTGCTCAAGTGCCTTTGCCAGCAGAAGGAGCCAGGACTCCTGGCTACAAGTCATCTGTGTGACCCTGGGCAAATCACAGATCCCTCTTGGCCTCAGCTTGCTTTTGATACAACGAACGGTGTCTGCCTTTGATTCCTTTTGGTTCAACAGAGGATGCTGTGGTTTTCTCATTGCCTCTGTAAAGAGGACAATGACTGGTTTGAGATTACTGGGAAATAGGAATGTTTGCTTCCCACAAAATATATTTTCATAGGTATGGGATAATGTATTGTAGTGATACGTTATATTTAATAAGTAGTTATCATGTACAGATACTGTGCTAAGAACTTTCTGTGCACACTTCACTCCTACTGCTTGTAATTAACCTCTCTGTTCCTGTGTTTCTGTATGTGTTAACTGGGTGTAATAATTGATTTTTTTAAGACTTATTTTTTTAGAGAAAGAGAGAGAACGTGAACGGGGGGGGGGGAAGGGTCAGGGACAGGAGAGAGAATTCTCAAGCAGACTCCCCACTGTGGGGCTGCACAGAACCCAAAGTGGGGCTCGATCCCACGATCCTGAGATCACGACCTGAGCCGAAATCAAGAGTCAGATGCCTAACTGACTGAAACCACCCAGGCGTCCCTTAACTGGGAGTAATAATCCCTTGAAGAATTGTGAAAATTAAATGAGATAATGTGTGTGTACTCTTCAGTACCTGTCTGGTAATAAATAGTCAAAAAATAACAGCTTTTATTATTATCTTCCTCATCCCCATTAACCAGGAACCACAGTCATTTTAAGAATACGGTTATTTGGAAATGCAAATCAAAACTACAGGAAGATAGTGCCTTGCAGCTGTTAGGATGGCTATTGTCAAAAAGACAAGAAATAGCAAGGGTTGGCGAGGCTGTGGATAAAAGGAACCCTTACGCACTGTTGGTAGGAATGTACATTGGTGCGGCCACTGTGGAAACAGTATGGAGGTTCCATAAAAAATTAAAAATAGCATTATTATATGATCCAGCAATTCCACTTCTGGATATATATCCGGAGGAAATGAAATCACTACCTCAAAGAGATGCCTGCACTGCCACATTCATAGCAGCAGTATTTACAGGAGCCAAGACAAGGAAATAACCTAAATGGCCATTGGTGGATGAACAGATAAAGAAAATGTGGCATGTACGGACTATTATTCACCCATAAAAAAGAAGGGAATCCTGCCATTTGCAACAACATATTTGGACCTTAGGGGCACTGTGCTGAGTAAAATAAGTCAAACAGAGAGGGGGGAATACTGCGTGATCTCACTCGTATGTGAATCTACCTTAAGTAAACCTACAGAAACAGAACAGACTGGTGATTGCCAGAGGCCGGCGCGGGGGCAGGTGGGAGGTGGGCAGGGGAGCGAAGGTTGTCCAAAGCTACAAACTTAAAGTTATAAGATAAATAAGTTCTTGGGAATATAATGTGCAGAATGGTGACTAAAGTTAACCATATTGTATCATATATTTGAAAGTTGCTAAGAGAGTAGATCTTAAAAGTTCTCGTTAGAAGGAAAAATATTGTAACGATGTGAGGCGATAGATGTTAAGTAAACTTACTCTGGTAGTCATTTCGAGATCTCTGTCTATCTTTATATCATATAGATATCACAACATACCAATAAATATGTCTAATCCATCACCCTGCTGTACACCAAAAAGTATGGTATTGTATGTTAGGCATATCTCAATAAAACTAAGAGGAAAAAAGCCTCCAGAGAAAATGTTTTTTAATAAAAGGTTATAGTGGGGAGCTCCTGGATGGCTCAGGCATTTGAACGCCTTGGTTTTCTGCTCAGGTCACGATCTTGCAATCGTGGGATCAAGCCCTTCATCAGGTTCCATGTTCAGCACGGAGTTGGCTTCAGATTTTCTCTCCTTCTCCCTCCTGCTCTCCCTCCACCTCTCTCTCTCTCTCTCTCTCTCAAATAAATAAATGAAAATAAAATCTTAAAAAAGAGATTATAGTGATTTAATGCCCCCCCCCAACAAAAAAGCGAGTGGTTATAGCAGAGTGTGGGAATCCGCAGTGGGTTAAAAAAAACATGGGCCAGCAATCATACCGGGTAGGTGGGAGAGGTGGGTCTAACTTAGATGAAGGCAGAGCAAAGACCCAGGTGTCTAACGCTGAGGTGGGCTGGACTTGTGTTAATTTATGAGAAGAAATCTGTGCTCTCTCAGTTCAGCCTCTCCGTTGTTGGCATCATGAAATGCTTCTTTTGAAAAATTCCACCCTTGGCCCAGCTGAACCAAAGAACGGGGCTTGTCCCTCCTAGGGCTTGGGGAAGGAATGAGCATCAAGGGATAACGGCAACAGCATTGGTATCACGAGAGAAGCTGGATGAACTCGGATAGGTAATGAGGTGAAGCCCAGTGTGAGGGAGAACAGGTGTAGCTGCGTGCATTCATTCCTTCCGGGCCGCCTTCTTGGGGGTGGCCGTCACAGCCATAGAAGCTCAGGCACTACAGGGATTCATGACTAGCATCGGTCCCTTGAGTCAGAGGACATCCGGGAACACTGCTGCTGGAAGGAATTAGATTACAAGCAGAGTTTTTAGGAAAAGTAGAATGTATTAATATTTTCCATTTATTTTTTTTTTATTTTTTAACAACTCTATGGAGATATCTTCGACATAAATAAATTGTATATGAATACAACTTGATGTTTTTATACATATGTATACATTGTGAAAAGGTCACCACACTCAGACTAACTTATCCGTCACCTCTACACTGTTACCCTTTTGTATGTGGAATGAGTTTTAACTTAAGAACTATTCTCTTAGTGGGGTGCCTGGGTGGCTCAGTTAGTTGAGTATCTGACTCTTGATTTTTGGCTCAGGTCCTGATCTCAGGGTTGGGAGATGGGGCCCCACGTTGGGTTCCACACTAAGCACAAAGTCTGCTTGTTCCCTCTCCCTCTGCTCCTCCCCCTGCTCTCTCCCTCCCTCTCTCTCTGTCTCAAATAAACAAATACATCTTTAAAAAAAAATCCTCTTAGCAAATTTCAAAAACACAATACGGTATTATTAAGTATAGGCACCATGCTGTGCATAAGAATTCTAGTACATATTCATCCTGCATAACTAACTAAACCTTTGTACCCTTTGACTAACATCTCCCCATTTCCTACCCCCCCCCCAATGTCTGGCAGCCACCTTTCTACTCTCCTTCTAGGAGTTCGACCTTCTTAGATTGCATATATATAAGTGAGATCATGCAGTATTTGTCTGGAAAAAGTAGAATTTAAATGGAGAAGACACGTAGATGCCTTGTAAATGTGGGCAGAGGAGGGGAGGGCAAATTTGCAGATGTGGCCATAGCACCAAGAATCCTGGGAATGGAAGGATCTGGTTGAAGAAAGCGAGTCTTTTGTGTGGGGAAGTTACATTAAAAGGTGTGATACTGGGAAGACAGACGCCTTTCCCTTCATCCTGAAAACAAAGGACCTGCATTCATTCATGCATGTTTGGCTCTGTAGGACTGCATATCCCTTTGCCAGAATTAACCTGCAGCCATATTTGGTCTAACCAGGGACCTTGGTAGAATGTGAGTGTCAAGTTTGCATGAGACAGTGTTTGTTTGTTTTTGTTTTTCTGTCCTAGCCATTTACTAGACTTGTGACCTTGGACAAGTCACTGAACCTCTCCATCTCATGATTTTTCCACTTTAAATTGGTAATCATAAAACTTTGCCTTGCTTCCCTTCGAGATGTTGGGAACAAGAAGTAAGATAATAAGTCTAAAGGAACTAACTGGTGGAGTGCCTGGCCCATGGTAAGCAATTCAATACATTGTTTTTATTTTAGTACCCTAAATGCAGGGTGTTACTACACTCGCTCCTCTGTTTCTAGATGGTCCTTATTTCTCAAATTGTTATACTAGTGTAATCTTCGCTATTTGCAGTAACTGCTCTGAGAAATGTAAATTATTGGAGATGATGATGATTATAATTTTTGTTCTGGTTAACTTTGGCCAAGAGTGAGTAGTTCCAAATTTTAGATTATTGGTCTGGTTTGGGTCTTTCCTCTCTTTCCACTTCTATTTCTTTTTTCTTTTCTTTCTTTCTTTTTTTTTTTTTTTGTCTTTCATCTCAGCTGGAATGTTGCCTCTAAATTGGCTTTCACTTTTGTTTCTTTCCCCAACGTTCAGGTACGAGAAGGAAGGTATTTTGCAAAGCAAGGCATTCATAGGACATCCCAAGTATGTGTGACTTACATTACAAGGAGCAAAGGAATACAGCACTGTATTTGAGTAGAAACTAGGTTCAGTGTTAGTAGTAAAATCATAGAAACCTCTCCTTTATTTTGAACATGATTCTAGCCAGATTCTTCTGCAAGCTTCAAAATTAGCAGGTCTCATCCCAAGGTTTGAAAAGATATGAATCTGGATTATTCATAATGAGAGTGGCTGGGCTGCATCCTCATAAAAGACAATTGCAGAAAACAACAGGTTCGTACAGCAAGTTAATAGAGCCCTTTGATTCATTTATCCTTGCATTTGACCCCCATATTTTTTACTTTGGGAACTTGGAGAAGAAATGGGCCAATGTATTTCTTTCTTTCTGGGCACAATCTGGTCCTTCCTTAACAAGGAGAAACGGGTTTGATGCAGCACCTAACTTAACATTTTAGACATTTGCTAATAAACTTGACTTCTGTTTTACTTCATTGCAATGCTAGTGTTGCCCACGGTCATGGTGCCCCAGGCTGTGGTCTTGCCGACTCGTTCAAGCTAGACAGGCTCAGGCTTGGGCAGTGCTTGGATGGAATCCCTCCAAAGACAACTCAGGTGCCGGAGACTCGGTGGTGGTGATTCAGCGTCTGGCACCGGCTCCAGCAAGGAGCAGCCAACCAGTGCCTCCACAAGGCGGTTATAGGGCCCTGTGTTAATAGGTATATGGAGTAGGAGTATGATGGTGGGGTTTTTGTCTCCTCTTATAAGAGACTTCAAACAGACTTCCTGACTGTTTATAGCCATTAAACTTATTTCAGCTGATTTTGCAAGAGGATCATAGATATCCTTTTTCTTTTTGTCTCATGAAAATTCCTAACCTTTACCTTCTTTGGCGGCAAGTATCCTCTATGCGGATACTTAAATAATAGAAATTACTCATAACTGCAAGTAAATATAGGGTTTTCTGACCCCTTTCTGCCCCTAGGTTTCCTTTGGGGGTGGGACTTGTAGCAGAATGCCTCCTCCTGTTTAGGATTTCTGATATTTCTGTGTCCGTATCTCCTGTACTTGGGGCAGGGGATCGTGTCTGAGCCCTAGGGCATGAATGCTGGCAGATCATGGCATGGCACAAGAACACAGTGACCCAGTTCTGTTCTCTTTCATCCCAGTTCTTCTTTAAAAAAAAAAAAAAGGAGAAAGAAAAAGAAAGGAAAAAAAGGAAGGAAGAAAGAAGGAAAGAAAATACTGTCTGTCATCTTTTCTTCTAGGAAAACACACTCTAATTGATTGCCAACATTAAAAAACTCCTAACTCCCAACATACCCCTGTCAGGTCTTTACCTTATTTGTTACATTTTAAAGTAAAGCTGAAGTGCAGAACTCAAGTGTTAAGTGTCATAGCAGTGATAACCGTCCTGTGTGAAGAACAGAAAGTCATGTCGGTAAGGATTTGGGAAACCCGGCTTGAGTAGATCTGGAAGGTGGAGGTCCTGGTTGGTATGGGATGATAAAGAAATTGCAGTGGTCCAGGTGGTGGAGGGATGCTGTGTCCTGGCCCCATCCCTTCCCACCCCCACACCCATGGATGACACTGCCCGCAACCATACCTCCTTGTGCAGGTGGGACCATGTCAGAGGTATCTTTGACCTTTTCATTTCCTGTCCTTTTGGATTTCAACTCAAACACATAATGTTCCAGTTCTGTAGACATGGGGTTGTCTCTACTCCAGGTTTTCATCATGTCTGTCTAGATATTGTCTCATAAACTCATTTGCAAAGACTGGAACATTCTGAGAAATCCATCTCTATCTAAATATCAGCTATTATGGAATGCTCTTGGAGTATACAATACTTTCTCCAGCTGCTAGAACTCTGAGGATGGGTGGAGCAAAAGGGAACCTCTCCCTTTTAGGTCACTGACTCAAGTCCAGTATCCCAGCTGATCTAAGGCTTTGCTGCCTGCCCCACCTGCTCTGAGCAGGGCTGGGTGGGGATGGGGGTCAAGTCAAGTGAATCAACTACCGATGAATGTTCAGAGTGTGCACCCTTATTTGCATTCTCACCAAGTAGACCAAACAGTGACTGGTGCAAAGAGATTGTTAAAGGCTCTCTGATGATTTTTTGATGGTTGTTACCCCCATATATTAAAATTTTAATGGGGGAAGTGGGTTTTCTTTTTGTTTTTTACTTAGGACGCTGGTAACATGACTCGATGGTCTGTTGTAGTGTTTTCTTTCTTTTGGCATGTAATATTTACACAATCACTAGAATCAGAATCTTTCCTGGGGCAAATCCCTCTATGAGATTAGCTTCCTTTTCCATTTTCCTGTGATAAGCAAGTGCTCCATTTGTAAATCATTTTTTTCCTCCCTTTGGCGTTCCTGTTGGAGAACCACTGCTTTGGAGTGCTGTTGATTCTGTATGAATGCATCTACACATCTAGTCCCATCAACCACTGTTCGTTCTTTTTTTAAGTGACCCACAAACGTGCTTTCCTTCCTGCCTTGGAGTGTTTACTGTGTCTAAAGGAAGGAGGTGATGGAGTTTCTCTGTATACTCAGTCCCAGGTCTGGCTACAGAGTGATCCTTAGATTGTGTTAAGTGATGAGCACTCTTATTAAGGTGGTAGTTAGTTGCTGGGTTGCACCAAGATAGCAGATTATTTTATGGGGGGAGAGAAGCTCTCTAGAGGCACTCGAGGCGCATCAAGAGGTTGAGAAATATGGACGAGAACATAACTTCTTCCCTCCTAAGCTTCCCATGCTGCTTTTATTGCTATCTCTTCCCCCCACCCCCATACGCACAGTGACTGTTGATTAGCCTGGGAAATTATCTGAGAAACAGGTTTGATCTTGAGGGGTGGGGAGAGTCTAGGAAAAGAAATTAGAGGAAGGGTGGTTGACTCAGAGCAGCCTTTGAAGCTGGAAGTGGGACAACTTGTCAGGGCAGACAGGAAATTACCGACTTCTCTCCGCTGGCCAATAGCACATGCTGTCTTCATTCTGATGGGGTTCGGGACCTCACACCCAATTGAGGAGATTCACTCTGAACTGGTGTAAATGATCTGCGAGAAGAAACACATAGTCAAAGTTTGCAACTCGTTTTAAATAGTTTCAGAAAGAGGAGCACACGGATATATTTTGTGTTCACGTCCCAGTTCTTTCTGGAAAATCAAATAGGACTTTTAGCTTTAAGAACAGCAAATTAGTAAGGTCCATGCATGTCAGCTAACTCCTAAGCTTATTTTGGGCAACCGATTGCAAGCTTTGTTTTTATAAAATTGTGTCCAGTGGAATCTTCGGGGAATCTCAGAATACAGATAGCAACCCAAGGCACGGCTTGGCACACTTTTCCTGTACAGGGCCAGATAGGAAATATTTTAGGCTCTGCGGACCATACGGTCTGTGTTGAAAGTACTTAACTCTGCTTTGTGGTACAAAAGCAGGCATAGACAGTATGTAATGAAACAAACATGACTGTGTTCCAATAAAACTTTATTTGTGGATACTGAAAATTGAATTCCATGTAATTTTCACATGTCACAAAATATTCTTCCTTTTATTATTTCCCCAACTATTTAAATAAGTAAAAACTGTTCTCATCTCATGGGCAGAACACAAACAGCTGATCAGAGGGATTTGGTCCATGGGCTGTAGGTTGCTGACCCAAGACCTAAGACATTGCAGTTAGTCATATTTTTGAGGGACCAAGCATCGGTGCTTATCTCAGGCCTCGTCACCAAGAGATGTGTAAAAACTGGTATGAAAGTTTTCTCCTTCTTCTAGTTTACTTTATGTATATGTGTATGCTTATTCAAATCACATTTTATATAAACTTACTGCCGTTTCTTAAAATATGGTAAACATGTTTTTGAACATTGGCTACCTTAATAAGCATGCTAAACAGGGGGATACCTGGCCCCTTAAGTATAAACACCTGCTCTGAACTCCAGCTATAAATAGCTCAAAAGTTGTAAAGATGCTTATGTGAAGCATAATTTGTAAATGACAGATGGCACTTGCTAAGAAGGTGAAGGCCTTCAAGAGAAGGACATAATTTTGAACCAGTAGCATTGAAGGTGTGTCAGAAATGCCCAGGCCCCAGTTAGCATAAAAGCGTGGCCTGCCAAACTGGCAACCAAGCACCCACTCCCTGACTCTGAGTACTCTGAGGTGGTTGTGGCCCATAGGGCGTTGATCCTAAGGCAGTTTTGACCCCTTGTGCCGATCGGGGCATAGGTAGTGAAGGCAGAGGGCGCGGCTGGCCAGTCCACAGATGAAGACAGTACGTGCACACCTTCCAACCCTTTCCTCTGTTAGCTCACCGAGCCATTTATTTTATCTGTTCAAGGAAAATAGCTGTGAGTGCCTGCATCTGGGCTTTAAGTGCCTGGTTTTATCGGTCACCCCCTTACTATGACATCTTCCAACTACGTCTTTCTTATAACCAGAGCCCAGCACTCAATACAGCACCAAGTTGTCCAGTGCCAAGCAATTGTCACATCTGTTGTAAAGGAAGTGTTGACTCCACCCAGCCCAGGCACCGCCATCAACAGTAAAAGGTCTCCAGAGATGGGATGGGACCTTTTAAGTTATTTACATTAGCATTTGGCCTGGAACTTGAGTCAGACTTGATCCTTGATTCTTAAAAGATAAGTTCTTTCATTTATTCATATCCTTTCTCTTTCTCTCCCCACCCCTCACCAACCCTCTTTTCTTCTCCTGCATACACACACAAACACATAGCCATGCATCTGTGTATTCTGTATCCAAAGGATTTCATTTATCTTCAAACAGGATATTGTAACTTCTCTCCATATGTGATTGAGATATGGTTATAAAAATAAGAAAAGTCCATCCTCACTCTTCAGTTGTCTTGGAACATATCTCTGAGACTGACTATCAAATAAGCATGTGTGGGTAACTAGTGGTCTCTGGTGTGGTTTCCAAAGGGCATCCCATCAGTCATTCCAGATTTTCTACTGACCAACCATGAATGCAACAATAAACATTTTTGACTCTCTACAAGCAGTAATACCAGAGATTCATATTATAAATTATGGAATACGGCTCATATTATAATGATAATGCTCAAATGTGTAGTCTTGTACACAAGGATTTATTTCTCTTCTTTTTTATGACAGTTTAAAATCTAGATCCAGTGATTTATATACACTGGAAATCGGAAAAGCAAATGCCCTTTGGTGGTTGATTTCACAGCACTTTATAAGTTCTAATAAATTATCTTTTAATATGCTTGTTGAGACCTCAGTTGATCTGGGAGTGGGAGGAGGACAGGTTTAACACTTTGCTCCAACTTTGTTCCCATAATCAGGATAAGGCCAGGGAATTATTGTGGAACAATCCATAACATTTCAGATCAAGGTGAATAATTTATACTAGTGTTGCCTCTCCATCCCAGACATTTGAAGTTATTTTGCGTGTTTGCGTTCATTTTGAGAATAAAAGTTGGAAGCCAGTTTGCACCTATCTCCATCTTGTATTCTTCTCTCTTTGGTAGTTTGACTGAAATATCACTTGTGTTCCTACAAGTTCCCAAAGCCTTTTCTGCCCTGGGCTGCTGTCTTTGATTATCTTCTTTAGCGGGGCTCGGTATGAAATGCTGTAAGGTAGCTGGAGTTCATTACATGATTATTTAAGTTCATGTGCTCCAGTTGGGTCTAAAAAACGACGTTGTACACCCAAATAGCGTCTTTTCTTAAAAACCAGTAAAATAATCACAAGGATTTCACTAGCGAATTTGGGAATGTATACCGCCAGCTCAGTAAACATTCCCTGAAAACTTAGGTTTGAGTCCTATACTTTCTTTGGTTCAAGTGCACTTATGAGAGCATAAGAATAGTTGTGTGGTGTGTGCGTGTGGTGTGTGTGTGTGTGTGTGTGTGTGTGTGTGTGTGTTTAAAAAAAAAACATGAAATACCATCCCTTTTGCCAAAATGAGGATTTCACTGTACAGATTCTCTGAGACTTGGTTATTTAAAAACTGAATAGCTGTTCTCCAAATACTTGGTGAAACATGGTAAATAATTTTAACAAAGATTTGCGACCGTGGTGTTTGCGTCATTTTGCTTTGCTTTGCTTGCCCTGTTTTAGCGACAAATGTCTCTAACCTTTCTCCTCTTCCTCACCATGTCTTTCTCTGCACTCTCTCTTCCTTGCCATCTACAGTTCCTCCACCTGCTTTTCCAGCCAGCAGCCAGACCCTTCTTCGCTGATCTGTTCATTACTCTGGGAACTCTGAAGCAAGCACTTAGAATACGTGGCGGTTCCCTTTCCTACATTAAAAAGCTGTAAAACCCTCCTGTGAAATAGTTAAGAGAACATATATAGTAGGAGGAGAGGCTTTTGCTCCTGCAGGCACCTTGCAAAGGGGACTATTTTTCTTATATGATATAAATGAAATCCTCACTCTGCCCACTTTTACACCTACGCATGTACTGAGCGTCTCCAAGGAGACAAGGAAACCCGGAGTCCAGTGATGGTGAATCCTCCTCAAAGACAGCAGGCTGGAGTCTCGGGCAGCTCTCCCAGGCGTCTTGGCTTCCAGATGCCCCTCTCAGACAGCCTCTCTTCTGGAGGCTCTTCCAGGCAGGCTTTCTCGAACATGTCTCTCCCTTCACAGACGAAATAGCCTGTACATTGCATCTGAAGGGTTGGTGGTGGTGAGTTCTGTAGGCAGAAGGCCTCCCTGGGACAAGGGGGTGGGTGTCATAGGGAGGTGGGACAGGAAGGTTCCGTCTTTCCCAAGATCTTTTCTTGGTCATCTGTTTATCTGTGCGTCTGTTTCATTGCCTCCCTTTGCGCCTTTTAGACACAAAGGCACCGCTCAACCTTACAAAATGTCTAAAAAATACTCTTTGTTACAGTAGTACCGTTAGGAGCTCAGTTGAGTGAAATGGTCCTTTTAGAAGTGCTTCTCTTGCTGATTCAACACTTTCAGGTGTCTGTTCATGAACAGTCATCTTGACCACTCTCTTTTCCCTTCCCCCCTGAGTTCAGTGCCCAGGGCCCTCCAGGACATCCTACCTCTCCCTCATTCCATGGTGTCACTGTAACATTTTGGGGAACTTATAGACATTATTTTCTTACACAGATGAAGTCTTTGTTTCTCCTTGAGGAACACTCTACCATCATAAGTCCATCGTGCACGCTTTCAAAGATTTCTAGTATCAGACCCTTTTGCTCTGGCGACCACATCTCCCTGTTCATCTTCTTTTAGGCACAAATAATCAGTTACCATATAGAAATTATTTTTGATGTAATCCCCAAGAAATCTCATTCTGTCTCTAAACTCTAAGCACATCATTTGATGAACATTCTTGACATCTCTGGCACATGAACATTCTTGGTTCTCAGCCAAATTAACTCAAATAGCCTAACTTCTCATGTGATTTTTTAGCACATTGTCTGCAAACTTCAGTCTTCTGTTGCTGATCCTGCTGCCCTCTTTGGAAAGGTGTGGCTATGATTTCTGTTAAATTCTTTGACAGTAAATGTTCTCTTGAGGGTTTCTTGATGACACTTTTTTTTTTCTTTTTTATTTTGAACTTTTAACAAAGTTTGGTCAGCCTGTATTCCGCACTCGGGAGGACTCTCCTATTTACCTTTGCTTTATCCCCAGTTCAAATGACTGCTCGTTTCTGCCTTTACATAAAGACCACCTATGTTATGAGCTTAAAAGAGGTGTTTTGTATTAGGCATGATCAATTTTGTTTACAGACATAATGTACCTTTCGAGTTGACCTAGAGGTCACGTTTGCTACATTTTTTTTTCTTACATAATCTCTCCAGGTCACCCTGGGTATATCTTACCTGTTTCGATCTTCCTTCCCACATACCTTTATCCATAGCGTGTTTCACCATTTAACGTCTCCTCTTTATTTGGGCTCAGAAGAGGTCAAAATCTTACTTTTGCCTTCAGCTCTCAAGTTCCCCCAAGAAAAACTGGAGGATGAAGGTGCCTCCAAAAAGAGCCCCTTTGTTGTCTCCTAAATTTGTGTCTGTGGTCCAGGTCTTTCCTTCCTCCGGGTCGCAGTCATTCATGCTCCAACTGACATCAACATCGATGGTAGGACTAGAGCATCTGCTTGGATAGATTGCGAGGCCTAAAGAACCGGCTACGCCATTGACTCCATCTAAGAAAATGTAAACCAAATGTGGAAAGTTTCCCGACTTAGACTGGTGGGAAGTTTTGTTTGCTGTTTCATTTGCCTGGAAATGCAAAAGCCAGGATCCCATCCTAACATGTACTTCCTGGAATCTTTGATGTGAAGGAAGCCCCGAACATGGGTACTCACACAAACATGTTTCTTCCATTTTTCCTTCCAGGCACTTCAAGTGGCCAGACAGCTTCTCCTCCAGCAGCAACAACAGCAGCAAGTTAGTGGATTAAAATCTCCCAAGAGGAATGACAAGCAGCCAGCCCTTCAGGTGATCATTCTTTTTTGAAAAAATTGACATTATACATTTTGGGAGAGCTGATAAGCCATTCGGAAGTGGATTGTGTTGGGAGTTGCAAATCGTGTATGAAAATCTTCTGCAGAAGGTGCATTTTTTAGTTGAACCAGCAGAGGATGACATTTTGGGGGGAAAAAAAGGTCTATTCAACCAGGAGTGTGGTCGTTGGGAGGAAGATCTCCTAATGAGTTGATATAATAGGAGGATGAGTAGTTGCAGGTGTGGGTTGCTTAAGAGGCACCATGTAGCACCAAGGAGACAAAGGTCCTAGTACTCAAGATAGGTCACCCCGTTCTCTCATGATGGGGCTGGAAACATGATACCCCCCCACACAGTAACTTTAGTACAGTAGTTTTCAACTGGGGGTGATTTTACCTCCCCCCCCCCCCCCCCGCCAAGGGACAAAGGCCAGTATCTAGACAATTTTTGGTTATCCCGGGGGCAGGGCATGGTGCTCCTGACAACTAATAGGTAGGGGTCAGGGAAGCTACTTAACTGATTCTACACGGCACAGGAAGACCCCCCCACAGCACAGAATCATCCGTCCCAAAGCGTCAATAGTGTCAAGAACTCTTAGGAGGATGGAGGAAGATACCGTACTTTTCATATACCCAGTCATCAATGTCATACATACTTTGCTCTTTAGTGGATATGTTCAGAATATTCCTGGATCATTAATGAAAAATGGCAGGTGATTTTTGTGTAAAGGTATCAAAGAAGACTGTTTTAGCAACTTCTGATTTCAGGCCTCTTAAGGGCAGGGGCTGATGGAGTAGGAAAAGTGTGTTCATAAAAATGTAATTTGGATTTTTGACTTGGAGTCGAAATTGTAGTAGACATTTTGAAGAGACTTGACGGGGGTGTTTTTGCTCACATCTGAGCCGGGGCACTTGCAGGGACTACGTGATTCCGCTGCTCGCATAGCTCAGAGTGGGCAGCCTCCAAACAGAAAGGGAAGATGAGTTGGGGACAGAACTTGTATTTGGCAGCTGTTGGGCATAACTTGGCGCCGGTGACTTTGACCATGAGGTCAACCCAAATTCCAGCTTGTGTTGACTTAGATCAGAGTGAACCAACATCAGTTGCCAGATTATCCTGCAAAGACCTAACTGACCTTTGGGGAACAGGTCCTGGTTCTTGTACATCAACTCGGGAAGCCGTCACTGTCTAGGGCAAGTCTGGCACTAAAGTAACGCTTCATGGGAACAGTTGGGTGACCACGTGCGTTGTGGACTCACACTTTCAAAACCGGTTAGTTATTTGGTAAATCATCATCGCCAATCCATAGGCCTTTTCATGTGCGTGAATGCTGGGGACATTTTTAATGAGGTACGATGCCATTGAGGTCCCATGTCAGGTGCTATAAGAAGTGCTTTGTTGGGCAGATGTCTTAAGAACAGCTCTGGAGGATGAAATATGACTGGGTTGACCTTTCAGCTGTGAGCTTATTTGTCAGGATTCAAATAAGTTGAAAGGATCAAACTGAACAGTTTCCGTAGTCAGACTGGGAATTGTGTTTCAGAGGTCAGCTGCGGAGGCCACATTGCAGATTCCAGAACATAGCCAATTGTTGGTACATATTAAAGTGCTGGGGCATCTCCTGCAGACAGAGACACAATTAAAATTCTAATTTATTAATGTATACAGGAAACTAGCCCAGCCTGTCACTCAGTGATTCAAATGACTGTCCATTCTTTTTACCTCCCTCTTGGAGCTCTAACAGCCTTAAAAATACTGTGAGTCCCCTTGAATTTATCAGGCCTCAAGTGCATTGGAAAAATGACAATATATTATTGGGGGGAGGTGGGAATCTTACACGTAGTAGAGCTTTGGTTAGGGATAATTTTAAAAAGTACACACATACACAATCTGTCTGATGCACTGCTCTTCAGTATTGAATATCATATGTAATTTTTTTATACTAGACTTATATTCCCTCATACTTGCTTTTTAAAGACATATGGCATTTTTAGGTAACTTCTTTTCCAAGAGGAACGAAGTTGCTCGAGGGCTAAATATATGAAGTAAAGTTTCAGGGGATTTCCTTTTGAGGGCTCTTTTTCTTGCCCGTTATAAGGTTTTTAGCCACCAGAAGAGTATGATACAGAGAGCTTCATTTTTCTTGGCAAAGACAGTGTCAAAACCAACCTAACACATTCTGCTGAGCACTTCAGTCTGTATAAAAAGTGCGGGGCGAGGGGGCCATCTTGAATGCTGGTTTTGCTAAATAAGATGTTTTGAGTCCCTTCCTACCCCTCCGTGGGAGAGTTGACAAGCATAGAATTTAGACCAGCTTTAAGAGTTGATTGGGGGGGAAAAAATAAAGAGTTGGTTGACTGGTGGGGTGTGCGTGTGTGTGCGTGTGTGTGCGCATGCGCGTGCCATCATAGACTGCGTCTTGTCGTCTGCCTGGTAGGGTCATGCAAATTCACCAGGCTTTATTAGGTTGGCTGGCCTTCCACCAACAGAGAGGAGAAATTACTAACCTAGGTCCCGTGGTATACTCCCTCCTTATAAACATACGTATATAGATTCGGTGGTTCACGGAAGGAATAACCTTCACGTTTAAGGAGATCTTGCCGTTCCATGTCCTCGCTGGGGCCTCTCAGCCAGTGTGGCTCTGAAATGAAAGGGAACTCCTATAACAGACCTTAACCGTGTTCATTTCTGTTCTTCGTACCCTTCATAACCACACCGAGAGACCTATTTTAGCAAATTTCAGATCTTCCGCATAGAGGAAGGCTTGACAGGGAAGAAGAATTTGATCTGCTGATTGCTTGAGGGAAAAAAAAAAAGAAGGGAAGAAAGAAAGAAACCCAAATCCTCAAATATACTGTGACTTATATTTTAGGCATATCTCACACTTCCCTGCTTTATGTTTGGCAGCGTTCTCCGGTTTCACAGGCTGATGATAACAAACAAAAGAGAATGGAAAGTTAGAGGAGGCTCTAAGTGGTTACTCGATAGAGATCACAAAATGTAGTCAAACATCAGCAATTTGGACTAATTTCAGGAAGATGAGAGTAAATAAGAGAGAGAAACACTCTCTCCAGATACACATGCAGAACTCAATCTGAGCTGGCCGCGTTCTTGGGCGACGTGTGGTTCACGTAATGCAGGCATTAATTGGGTATAGATACTGCTTTTGAAGTTCTTAAAAAACATTCTACTTAGTAACCTAAATCGCCCCTTATTTAGTCTCTTGAGTTGCCTTGCAAATTTTTTATGAATGATACAAATGAAAACTGAAAATTGGCCCCCTTGTAAATTCAGAATCGGGAGGATCTGAATTTATTAAATGCGACTGGGTGACCGTTTCTGGATCAGCCTCGATGCACGGGACATCGTGCTGATGCTTACCCACGCCAAACTGCCAAGGGTACAGACCCTGCCTTCAGGAGGCTTATGAGTTGTAAAAGAATTAACAAGGTTTTGCTGCAGAAAAAGAAAATTATATGTGGGTAAAAATAGTAGGCTTGCTTTTATAAATATTTATATGCTTCTGAAGATTGCTTAAACAAGTGAAAGAAATGCTTAACGGTGCAGGTGTGCTCATAACCTCGAAAATGTGTAACTTTACTGGCTGAAGATTAATTTGTGAGTAGATGAGCAATTTTATTGATCGAATTTTGGAACTTTGACCACCGTTTCTGGGTAGTAATTCATTTTGGTTCTTTAAGCATTTTAGTTGTTGGCACGAGTACATAAACTGGAAAGAAATCAAATGACACATTTTCTCCTAAGAAAGTAAAAGTACATGTGTATTCTGGCAGCATGAAAGTTAGGAAAGAAAGTAAACCTTGTGTGTTGCTTACAGCGGAAAGCTGACCACAGTTTCGGGCCGTCTATAAAGAATTTGAACTTGAAACCAGTCATCGGAGATTTTCCCCTCCTCCCTTCCCCTCCCCCTTCCAAGGTTACATCATGTGGGAGCCCCTCATCCAGGAGGCCACTTCACTGGAAGGAAGGGTAGTGAAATCTGGAAGGGCAACCCTGTCGTCCAGTTGGAAGCTCGGGATTATAATAAGGACTCCTGCTTAAAGCGGAGGAGGTTAAAGTCCAAGATCCAGCAGGTGTTTTTTTAGCATTTTTATTTGCAGTTATATAAAACATGCTTTAGGCCACATTTTTGCTTTGCATTAATGCCACATATAATCTTAGTACCTCATATCATTTCTACGTTATTCACTAAGGAATAAATTGGTAAGAGGAAAACCTTTAAAGGAAACTACGATTTTATGTTGTAGATAGTGAAATGGAATGGTTTTGAAATACTGACCCTTAAAAAATATCCCTATGCACGGAATTAGTAAAGCGGATAATTTAGGAGAAGGAGGCAGGTTTTTTGGGTTTTTTTTTTTTCTTGTTGTTGTTTTTTCCTTTAATGTCTGGAGTTAGCATCGTCTAGAATTGGCATCCCTGACCTTCAATTGATACGAAGTGTTGAAATTTTGGTACCTTTTTAAGATGTCATTGTTACCACATGACTTTGGAGAGTCCCCAAACCCTAAAAAATAAATCTTGATAAGAAACAATAAAATAGAAATGATGCTTTAAAAATGGTTATTAAGTCTTACAGATTACACACACCATTAAAAGTATGATAGAAACAGTGACCCCGCCCCCTCAGGAAAAAAAACACAGCTGCACACAGAATTTTGTATCCAGTTATAAGGGTTTCCTGAACCTCAAGAAATCCGTCCTGTGACCCAGGTCAAATACTCTTGCTTTCAGATTTTTTTTTTTCTAAAATAGTATGTTTTGTCCTTGCCTCCAGATTTCTGATCTGAGTTGTAATGAATTAGCTCACTTTTGCTATTTTAGCTTCAGCAGTATCTAGAATGAACCTGTGTCCCAGTCCTTCTAGGCTATTCCTGGTCTATGGCTGGTGCCGGAGTGTAGTTATTGACATTTCTCATTCTTCTAAAGCATCCCAGTTTGGACATTTAATTATATGCTCACCTTACCTACAATGCATCAAAGCATTACAATTCAAGTGTGATGCTAATATTTTAAATGTAAGCATGTCTTTGTCACCATTTGCATATGTCACGTAGGCAAAGAATTAATGTTGAGTTAGTGCTGAGTGTGGGCCATCCCCATAGCTGCCCTGTGATATAGGAAGTGTCCTTAAACTGCGCTGTGGATGAGGAAAAGTAACTTACAGAGGTCCCCTGGCTTGCTGCAGAGCACACGGGCAGGTCCAGCACCAGGATGGGAAGCCCGGTATTTTAGGACCACAGACAACCAGTATACCATCAGGAAGTTCACCGTCGCTGCCCCTTCCACGTACATTTCCTCGGCATCCACGGAGCGCCCTGTTTGCCACAAATAAGCAAATTCTTATATTTTCCATAGCGTAAGCAAAAATAAAACCAAACCGCCAAAATCCCATTCCACTGTGAGTATCAGGATTTCAATTAAGAAGACTAAGATCTGTGTCATTATCCTAATTGTCGCCGTGTCTGTGTGTGTGTGTCTCAGCGGTGAGCAACAGCAAAGAAAAGTTATTTGTCATTCTCAGGTCTGAAGTGCTCTTATGAGCTTCCATGTGTTGGAACATGGAATGGTATGTTATAATCATTGTTGGGGCTAGGAGGTGGGGAGGGACAGGGAAAAAAACATACTTGACTGGTCAAAAATGTGTAAATTGCTGACAAAATGACACATGTAATTAAGAGTGCTCCTACCATTTTACCTTGTGGTTTACACCTCCAGTGTTGAAAAAGAGAGCGACTCCCACCTCGCTAATTACCATTATCACTGAAATGCTAGGGTTGGAGTCATTAGTTCCATGTGCATTTAATTAGAGGAAGGCTGAAATTGGATTTAACTTATTACTTTTTCATGGATCACTTTCTTGTCATCACTTCAAATTGGATTGCAGCCCCAGGTAACTAATTATGAGAGCCACAGGATCAAGAGTGAAAAAAAAGGTAATTAGGAATAACACTGTCGGACCCTTGCTGGTCGTCCACTTGTGCTTTGGAAAAAAGGAAGGAAAAAAAAAACCCCGAGCCGTATTTTGTAGTGTTACAGATTAGGGAGTTAGAGGTAGGCATGGTTCCTGGGCATCATGGGAGTCTGTCACCACCCATAGTGGCTTCTATGATATACAACTGAGTTGAAGATGTCGAATCGACATGGTTCCACAATCAGCTCCTTAATACCTAGATTAGACTTGTAAAAGCAACAGATCGGTTGTAGGTATGAGGCATCTCAACAACTGTGTAGTCTGGGGGCCTCACATATATGATTACAACAAAGCTGTCAAGAAGCCTCTGAGCCAAAGTACAGAATATTTTAAGTACAGGGAGTTAGCATTTAATGAACGTATTAATGTTCCAGAAACATCATTCATATCTGACAGGAAGACATATCAGTCAGCACAACAGTAAGGTTTAGGGTTTGTACATTGGGAATTTTTGTCAAAGTTTCCAGCAGACCGTAATAGTCAGACCATTTACTGTGCTTCTGGTGTGTTCCCTACCCCACCCCGATGTTGGGGATAGGCTTTCTGGGGTTCTGTTTCTCCTTCCGCCCCCATCGAAAATACTTTAAAACAAATTATATTGTTTCCATGTGCAGAGCAGAATTCAGAACTGCAAGCAATCAATTTTATTGACATCGTCTGAAAAAATGCTGGTGACAGTTCGAGGATGTGAAAGGGTTGGATTTTTAAAGTCGCCAGTACTCAGTGTGGCCAAAAAAAAAAAAAAAAAAAAAAAAAAAAAAAAAAAAAAAGTTGGTTGGGTTTTTTTGTTTGCGTTTTTTTTTTGTTTTGTTTTGTTTTGTTTTTTTGAAACGTTATCTCGTTACTCAAAAGAAGTCCTGTGAGTTAGGCTCTTCCCAAGAAGGGATTCTTCTTTGATAGACTGTGATAGCATAATGAGAAGACTTGTTATCAAGCCTCCTGGTTTCCTTGAAGGGAGAGAAAGCTTCCCAGAGAAGTGAATCACCAAGGAAAGATGGCTAGAGTTTCTGAAGTTGTTTAAAATTGGTTTTAATGTTCTGTTAATGTAAGCAAATAATCATGATTCAGTCTTGGGTGACTTTCAAACCTGGGTAAGTGGGACTTGCTCGTTATTTTCCCAGGAGTATAGGGAAGTAGAAACCACGCTGTGCCTACCTGACAGACGCCACCACGTTATTCTTCCCCAGGTGATAAAATGCTCTCCCTGGGATTATGAGTCCTTTTCCTTTGTGAGCCTTCAGAGCAAAATCTCAAGAACCAAAATAGTAATCGTCAAGTCTAATGCAGAAAATTAAAGCTTTTTTTTTATTTTGAACATCTTAAGTTGATTTAGAATTTTTGTACACAATATTCGTCTGTGGTTGAAAGGGGGCACACTGAGGTCAAGTGATGTAGTGTTTTCCATTTTTCCATATGAGTCTCACAGTGTGTGATAAAAGCAAACTCCTTTATTTTGTAAGTCTGCAGGAATTTCTGATGAAGTGCAGAGGTCACGTTCCCTGTCAATTTGAGTAGCCAGCATTTTTTAACTACTGTTTTTTCTTCCCTTTTCTGTGTGTCTTTTCTTCCCTGCCCCCACCCCACCATAAACCGTGGCACTTTTCTGACACATGCACAGTGAAGTCTTCCAATCTGAAACTCATTAGCACACAGCATTGGACCCTGTCCAGTGGTTAGAAAATTTCCTGAAGCCTAGAATAACAGCATTTGGTGTAAGCACCACGGACCAGCAGTGACAATGGGGGTAGTCGCGCTCCCCTGGCGCCCTGCCCGGTCGGGAGAGCCAACTGACCGTGCAACGCAGTGAGACAGAGGTCGTGCATTTGGGGTGGGCTCGAAAAGTTTGGTCCTTGGAGAACTAGGCTTCTGAAATCACAAGGCAATATCTTTTTCCCCTATGCTTATTATTTCAATTGGTTTGGAGGTATTTATCAACATTAGCTGCGGGTTTGAAAGCAAACCATTAGAGAAATAAGATGAAAACCAATTTCTACAAAATAATATTGTCACTTCTGTAGCTATTGGGTATTCCAGAACCTATGGATTTATTGAATTCATTCAAACTTTATTCATTGCACCTCACTCTCTCCAGGTAACATGACCAAGATGAAATGCTCATCCTCACATTAGAAAAATTACCCAATTCACCATGGGTCAGGATAATTTGAGCCGAGTTTTCAAGCAGGAAACGGAGTCCCAGAAATGCAGTAGTAATAATACTAAATAACACGCACATAAGCTGTACATTCCAGCAGCCAACAGCTATGCAGAAACCATCTGGGGATGGATTCCGTTACTATTCCCATTTTACAGATGAGGAAAGGAGAGCACAGAGAAGTTAACTTGCCCGGGGCCAAGCAGCCGATGAGTGGCCGAGCTGGGCTTGGAGCCCAGATAGTCTGGCTTGAGGATCTGTGCTCTTACCCGTCCCGTTCTACCGACTCTCCCTGAACTACTGCCTGGGCCTAGCAAGCAGGGACAGCGAAAGGAGCAGAATCAGAGTTGCTGATGCCTATGGCTTGTCACTAACCACTAGACCACACTGTCTCCTAATTTGGACATATGTTTATGGGCATATTTGAAAAATAGTGCTTGTAATTGAAATATGCACTTTCTAAAGGGAAATGACGCTTGGGAAAGAGAAAAAAGGCGGGTATTACTCAAAGTCTGCAGACAACTCTGCAAGTAATTGTCTAAAGGCAGCCGTTGAAATTGAGAAGCAGTTTGGAAAATGTACAGTTTGGGAAATTTGTGTACCGATGTAATTACGGTAGTTGTGAGTTGATGTCATGCCTAGTAACTGTTTTTGTATTGCTTGGGCCTTTGTTACCGAGCTGTGATATCATGAGCAAACTATTATAAACATAGCATGGATATAGCATGCTTGTGTAACAAAAGATCGGGAACTTTTATTAAGTTTGTTTTCCTTGTCATATTGTAAAAATTTATTATGTGTACTGTGTATATTAGAAACAGATTCGGGTAATTCTGTCTAAATGAAGTCATCCCGGCTATTTCCAGACTGTCTGTTTTTGGTTGTGAATAATTTTCATACATCAGATGGTTGTCATATTTAGTCGCTCTCAAAATTTTAAAGAGAACATATCCCATTTTGAACTTGGGGTGGACTTCAGCCGCCCTGCTGTTGCGAGTGTTTGAGTTTGAAGTTACTGCCCAGTGACTTATGGAGACTGAGTACTAGTCATTTCTAAAGGGTCTAGGCCTGCTCCCTTCTATTCATAACTTTTCCCCCTTCATCAAAAGAACAGATTTTTAACTACTTAAGTAGTAGAATTTAAAGCAGCCAGCGCACAATTGGGCAAAGACTGCCAGCCCTTGTCCTTTTATGTTACATCCCATTGAGGAAATTTGGTAAACATTCAAGCAGACAGAGCCCAGCATTTATCGGTGTCGAATGGTAGAATGTGGATTTTAAATGGGTCGTTCAGAAACTTCGGATGACTCAATCCTTCCCAGTTACTCTCCCTAGCTCCTTTTGCTTACCAGGCTTTTACAACCTGAATGTTCTGCCTGCTGCTTCAACTTTTTTTTTTTTTTTAAACAGCCATTTTCCTTCCTAACCTCCCCCGTATCTGGCTTTTTTTCCTCGTCATTTTCTTGAAGTTTATTGTCACTAAATTCAGTGGCCAGGTCTCCATCCTCCCCTCAACCTGTCTGGCTTCCTCGTAGCTAAGTCATGCTTTGGCTAACTCAGCTTTCTGGAAATGGCTTTCTTTCAAAGTTCTTCAAGTCCGTGCCCACCCTACCCCACCCCCCCAACCCCCCAGTCCCCAGGCTGTTCTCCTTTTGTTTCCCAGTTCTTTTCCAGAAGACAAGTTCATTCCTTTCCCAAAGTTCCCTTCCTTTGCTCTTCTCCAATGGTGTGTATCCGTTGGCATTGCCCGTCCTGTTACCTCTGCGCCCATGAGGCCACGCCTGTTTGTACCCCTTCCTAACCGCCTGTTTGTGGCTCTCTGCTCAGCATGACAGCAATTGCAATTATCTCTAATTCAATTGATCACTTTTGTCACCAGGCTCTATTAGTCAGAGTCATGAGTCATCATTGACTTATTAATTCCCTTCATCCCCACCACATTATCCATCATCAGATCTGCCATTTTTCCTTCCACTGGGTATCTTCTGTCCATTCCTTTCTCCGTGTTTCCCCTGCTGCTGCCCTGTTCCAGAGTTCAGACCTTTGGTTGGCACGTGCCTGGTCTTGGCAAAGAATGATAGTCTGTCCTCCTCTGGCCCCCGAGAGCATCTCCTGTCGTTCATGCATATCTCCTACCCTCGTTACTACTTTCAGCTTTCCCTAAATGCTATTCAGAATCCTATTCAAAAACTTTCAGTGGCCCTCTCTTATCTACCACACCAGGTTTTCTTAGAGTCTAGTTTTGGATTAAATCAGATGTCCTGAGAAGGTTGTAGTCTTCTTACTGGGGAGGGGGAAGAGAGAAATTCAGAGTCATGACTGCTTCTGTCAGGAGGGGAATATAAGCACAGTCCATGTGATAACATTTCAGAGTCCCCCAAATCCAGGTTTGTAAATATTGCTTATTCTATCGCCTACCATTTAGACAGAAGGTCCTAGTGATTAAATTGTGTTTTGAGTTTAATTCCAAGAGAACTGTATCTCTGTTTTCTTCAAAAGGAAACTACAAGCCCTGTGATGTGCTATGCTCTCCCAGATCTAAATTCTCTGCTATGTTGTCCCATGCTTCTTTTCCATTGCGATCTACTTTTGCAGCCTAGTGGGTTCCTTCTCGTCTTCTCTGGACATAGGATCCACAGCCAAGACATTGCTTTGTCTGCATGCGGAGGGGCTGCCTAATCAGACCTAATGAAGCCCCTTTTAATAAGACGTTGGTGAAATTATGTCTAGGTTGTTCTTTTTTTGGTAGCATGAAAGAATTGTTATATATTCTAGAAACAGAATTAAGAATCGGAGCCACATAGATGAAGAGGTTTCGTTTGATCTCGGTGCCAGGTGGTCCTGCCTGGAGTGCTGTTTGAAGGGTTCTAGGATTAGGATGCAATCGATTGCCATGATTGATTAGCCATGTCTGTCATGGGCACTGCAGTTGGGAGTGGCGATACGTGCACCTTCTACTTGCCAGGCTTGATGTAGACTTAACTGACATAGCCTCTACTGATCATATAGCAAAGTAGAGAGGTACTTGGGATTTTTTTTTTTTTTTTTCTGGGAAGCTTGGTAGATCCAGTGGTAAGTATTGAAATTAAACATGTACTTCATGGTCGTCCCTATATACTTACGTAAGACTGAACAAATTGTATTCTTACCCTGAAACGGTACCTAGTCACAGTCAAAAGTGAGGTGTGATGTGCCTTTAAAGGCAAAGGATCTTGCACACTGGCTCACCATGATCAGCAAGGTGGTTGAGAGTTTCAGAGATTTGTGTTTCAGAACACTGTTCGAGAGGGGGGAACGTCGTGATTAATAGCATGATCTCTGATGTGAGGCTGCCGGGTTTAAGTCCCAGCACTACCCTTAAACTGCTGTGTGACCTTGGAGAAGTAGCTTAACCTCTCTGTTTCCGTTTTCTCATCTAGAGAGTAGAGCTGATTACCTCACCTACCTGAAGGTGATTGTGAGGATGGAGTGATTAATGCATGAGAAGTGCTTGCACAGTGCCTGGCACATAGTAAATTCTCAGAAAAGTGAGCTCTTCTCATAAGTATGTAAACTCTTTTTAAAGGGAAAATGAATACCTATTAAAGTCGACATTGTATTTTAATTGACTTGATACTAGTCCCTATTCAAGCGTATGTTGTAGCCGACTAACAGTGACTGTCTTCTTGCTCGTGGTCAACTTGCCATTAACCAGACTTGATGGGAAGATGTCAGGCTCCTAATCTCTAAAACAGGGATAATCAGAGTGTCTATCCTATGAAGTTGTTAAGAAGATTAGCCGAGTTACTGCGCAGGTGTAGGTGCCTGGCACACAACAGGCACTTAATAAATGTTAGCTGCTGCCATTATCCCTGCTACTACTGTTGTCGGCATTTTCCTCATGGAGCCTGGTTTTCCTCAGTGTGTCAACGTTGGCATAAATGAGGGTCATGTTCTCCTGAAACTCCTATCCTGGTCTTTCTTCTGTCCTTGTCTTTCCAGAATTTTATATGAACGAATGCTAGGTCATCTTAACAGCCGAGGAATTAGTTCCTCGTCTGAAATGTGGAAGCTGCGCTGTTCTGCACCCTGCCTGGCATGGGGTCGGCAACCTGTAGTACTCTCTTTCATTCATGAATTAGTGAATGCGGTGTGATAAATGAATGAATGAGATAATGAAATGTCTAAGCCAAGAAGGAAGAAAAATTGATGCTGCTTTAGGGGATGAGACTGTAGGCTCGTTCCAGATTCACAAATCTTGAGAAACCTTTCAAGACCAGAAACACAGCATTAAAAGAATCCAGTGTCATTCCTGCCCAAATCTTTTGCTGGGTTGACGACCCGAATCCTGCCAAGTTTGGAGTGAAAATCAGAAGGGTCCTGCAGTGCTGTTTGGCCGCCCTGATGCTCTGTGCCTGCCTTTGTACATTGGCTAATCTGTTTAAGGTATAATATTAATGACATAGAACTTTAATTCATAAGTATAGACAATTAAAGGAGACCAAAGGCAAAGTACAGAAACGTATTTGGTGTCAAGATTAAGTTCAGTAAAGCATAGCAAAGATGGAAGAGATTATTACAAGAACTTGGAGGGGAGATAGAAAATCTCCCGAAATCTCTCATTTTGAAAGGAATTGGTTTACTTGACTATTTGCAACACTATCACACTCAGCAAAATCGAAGACAAATGAAAGCAAAACACAATTTAATTGAGCTATTATTTTGCAGACTTTGGCTTGGTTTCAGACAGTCTAATCAAATTGCGCTTTGCTCAAACAACTAATGTTAAATGCAGCCTACCAACAGATGTTTAAAAAGAGTCTAATTGGAAAATCTACATCCTGGATTTAGTCTGTCTCATTGGAAAAAATAGCTGCAAATTTATATTTTCGAGGATGACACCCAGTGACAAGCATTTCCAGAAAAGATAAAGTTTTCTTCAAGGATGCGTGGTGTTTGGGTGGAATTATCTTGAATAGTCAAAGGTGGCACTCTGGAAATTAAATTTCTTGGAAATTCTCCAGCTCTGTGCCATATAGAGCTGTACAGAGAAATCTCCTTTATCACATTACGTCACCAGAGTCCTGTTACAATCCCTGGATCGTGTCAGGGGCCCGTGTGCTATAATTTATAATGAGCCCTTGCAAGTCATGCGAGGCACATACTGATTGATGACATTTAAAAGTACTGTCAAGGTGGCTAGGTAATGAAGTTGACCTTCCTCTGTCGTCTCAGTTTCAAGTTTGTACATATAAAGAAACTATTTCACCTGCCACATTTGCTTGGAACTTTTCATTAAATCTACAAAAGGAATTTGGCTTAATAGTTAACTCTTTTCTTCCTTTAGACCAGGGGTCAGCAAACTTCTCCTGTAAGGCCCATATACTGAATACTTTGGGTTCTGTGGGTCATACTGTTCCTTCGGCAATATTTACTCTGCAAAAGCAGCCATAGACAATATGTAAATGATGGGCATGCTATATTCCTATAGAAATGTATGTGTGGACACTGAAATTTGAATTTCGTGTAATTTTCACCTGTCGTGAAACATTTTTCTTTTGATTTTTTTTTTCAACTCTTTAGGAATACAAAAACAATTCTTAGCTCAAGGGCTATACAGACACAGGTGGTGGACCAGATTTGGGCTGTCAATTTATGATGACCAGATAGGATCTTGCAGTTTGTTCATTGAACAAAGTTGCCTGAAATGACGGGGCCAGCAAGGATTGCAATATAGCAATCATTTATCAAGCTTTGCACCTTTGGGGACTGGACCTGCGTCTACTTGGATTAAGGGGCATTCTTTCCTAACTTGCACAGTGGTGCCATCCAGCACCCAACTTTTCTTCTTTTCTGTCTTCTTAGGCTGACATCTGTCCACACAGTGCAATCAATGGGTGTGAGGGTGAGACATGTAATTTTTTGAGGTTAGGGAAATGGATTTAGCTGGCAGGGCCTTTTTAGTCCAGACCACAAACTTGTGTGAAATTAAAGGAAGCATGCTTTCAAGACACCTTGCTGCTACCCATCAGGGTATTTTCGTGATATATCTGACTTTCTTACATTGAAGCAGTTCACCACCATCTGCCAGAAGAACATCTTACAGTTCTATGGATACTTTATCAATCGTTACATGGATCTGAGATGTCTACAGTGTGAATGGCTCCCCTCGAATCTACGATGTAATGGCACTCCTCCCCCACGGAGCCCTGCTGCCGTGCTCAGTCATGTGGCAGTGCGGATTTTCTCCATTGTTTGCATTCTGAATCCAAGCATGTCTGATTTTGACAAAGTGACTTACCTCTATTAAGTCTCGGTTTCCTATCTACAAAAGATTAGTCAGTGGTTCTCAACCCTGGAGGCACATCAGAATTAATATAATTTTTATCACCATCAAGATCTAGGGCTCAAAGCTTTTTCATATCCTAGGTAGATTCCCGAATTCTACCGAGTAAGAATCTTGGGATAGGGCCCAAGCATGGGTATGTTTAAAAGCCTTCGTAAGTGCTTTTTATGCACTCCCGTGGTTGAAGACTACTTGTCAGGGTGGCAGCGAAGCTTCTTGCCGATTCAAAATCTCATTGTCTCTTTTCATTCTGTTTTTCCCTCATTTGCTCCCCAGGCTCCTCCGAGGGTAGTTGAAATGAACTCTCTGACTTCATCTCACCAGTGGGAACAGTTTGGGGTCAATCAGAAGATGTTAGTGAATCCTTGGTCAGGAGTCTTGGCTTTTGCCTTTGGGTAATTTTGCCCAGGATATAGCAGTGGACTGACCAGAGGCTGAACGGTCTATGTAACAATTAGGGTTGGCCACCCTCCTGACCTTGGAGTTCACTTCATCTCTCAAGTTGGTATCATATTGAAGGCCTTTCTGGGGATTTAAAATGCACAGCTCATCTCCTTTTCTCTATACAGTTGTATATTTCTGCTTTGCAATGGACCCATAGACTACATCTTTACGATATGTGCCCATTTTTATGACATTTCCAGGCCAGCCCAAATTGGGAAATATTATAAGTCTCACAAGATCACTAACTTGATTTCCTACCAGTCATTTGGATACCTTTCAGGTAAGTGTTGAAATTGGCCTACATGTCAGAGCCACTCCTGGTTTCTAGGAGTTTAGGGCATACCTCATTCAGGAACTTGAATGTTATTTAAAATGTAGAGTCTGTGTTTATCCAGGACCTTTCTTCCTCCACTGTTTTATAAACAAATACCTGCTCTGCTCCTTTTGCAAAATACAGAAAGAAAAACCTAACAACATAGAACCAAAAAGACAAACTGGGCTCCTTGTACCTCTTTACCTGTCTATATTACCATATTCGTGTTTGATTTTACTTTTTACAAATAGAAGCCTCTTCAGTCTGCCACTGTTTGGAAATCTGGGGACTGTTCAGTGATGAAGGCAAAATGGCCTGACAGCAGCCTGGTCAGTGAGGTCCACAGGGCATTCGGGGCAATTTTTTTTTAACGTAATACTAGCTGTTTGAGGCCTGAATACCCACCATCTAACAGCAAGTAGCCAATCTGACTTTTTTTTTTTTTTTAAACACAATTTACCAATTGGAGTCCCACAAAAGAGAGATTATATTTTTTTGACTTATGAACAGCAGGTCAGACATTTCAAAGAAAATTTAGAGAGCAGTAATTTTGAAAATGTACACAGATGAATTTGAAAATAATATTTCACTGCCTACACAGCTCTGTTTAGAATACTGGCTTTGGAAATGTATTCCAGAAGCCTTACCGTTTTGCATGACACGGTGTCAGTTCATGCACAATATATTAATGCTTAATTGAAGATAATGTAACTCAGATCAAAGGCATAATTAACAGGATTGCAGAAACTCTTATGGAGATCAGGATTTTGACTAATAGAAGTCTGGACAGAACTGGTTTTTGAAAGGATCTTGAGGCCAGCTGAGCCTTCATCTTTGTGCTCAGCTGATGGTGACAGGACTGGAGCTGCTACCAGGCTCGGTGAGCAAGGATGACCCTCATTTCCACCATTTATCATCACCCCCTTTGAAACCAACATTTCCCTGGTTTGGCTCCCAGTTGGCCTCTGGAGCTGCTAGATTGTAGGGCTCTTGACTATCTCCTTGCCTACAGTGAGGGGTTGATTTCCATCTGTGTCACGATATCTCTGTGACTCCAGGACCTTTAACTTGAATATGAAGCGTGTGAGCTCTGAGCAGGCCTTAGAACAGAGGTTGGGAAACATAGGCCTGTGAGCCAAATCCTGCAGCTTGTTTTTGCAGGACCTACAAGCCATTTACGTTTTTAAATGGTTGAAAAACCCGAAAAAGAATAACATTTCATGAAACATGAAAATTACCCAAATTCAGATCTCCGTGCCCACAAGTAAAGTTTTTTCGAAATAGAACCACACTCATTAATTTTGCTAACTGTGGCTGCTTCCAGTAGATTTAAGTAGTTACATATCCCAAAAAGCTTGAAATACTTACTACCTGGCCTTTTACAGAAAACATTTGATTTGACTCTGGAGTTAGAAGGTTGGGTTTGATCTTCAGGATATCTTTGGAAGGAAGAGCTTGGATATCTAGCTACTTACTTGTTTTACAGAGAAAGATGGATAAAGACAAGAAAACATGTTTTTTTTCACCTGATGTTGGAAAAAAGCAGGGCAAGGCTTCAAGGGAAAGAGAGAGAGAACAAAGTTATTGGGAGCCAACACCATAGCATTTTGATGAGAAGATTATTGATTTTTATTATAATCATCACCACCACCAAGATCTAAGTCTCCTTTTGATCTTTATTAATATAATTGTTATCTTCATCAAGATCTAGAACTCATTTGGTATTAAAATTTGGTGGAAACGATATAGCGGTTCTATCTGACAGCAAGGCCCCAGGGGGTAAATGTGAACATAGAGGATCGA
Organism: Ursus arctos; assembly: GCF_023065955.2. Classification (NCBI taxonomy): domain Eukaryota; kingdom Metazoa; phylum Chordata; class Mammalia; order Carnivora; family Ursidae; genus Ursus; species Ursus arctos. Next base: position 51,415,058 of record NW_026622808.1, on the reverse strand, counting down.
GTCATTCACTTATCCATCTATTTATTCATCCATATTAACATTTCTTGTGTACCTATTGCGACCTGGACCCTGCTTAGCACTGGAGTGCAGAATTGACTATTCCTTAGTCCTTATGTCAGAGTTGAAACTGCACAGAGGGAATTAATACAATATAATAAATGCACTAATAGATGTAAATATAGGGAACTTTGGGAACACAAGGGAACAGAGCACTTGAAATGTGACTAATACACCTAAAGAACTGAATTTTAAAATTGTATTTACTTTAAATTTAAATAGCCACATGAGACTAGAGGCTACCATTTTGGACAATGCAAAAAGAGAACATTTCCGTCATTACAGAAAATTCTGGACAATGCTATTCGAGAATTTTCTTTGGCTTTTGAAACATTTTGGTAAATTTATTCTCCTGATGAAAGATCAAAAAGTCGCCTCTTTTAATGTGGCTTCTTCATAAATCCCCAAAGTGTATCTCTCTGAGTCCTTGCCACATATTAGATTTTCTCCATCCTTCTTTTACTGTATGGCTGTCAGGTCAGGATAGCGCTTCAGTAATCGCTGGGAACATCTACTGCCTCCATTTTCTCCCTCAGGGCTTAAGTTTTTCCTCCAAATAGGAAAAAAAAAATCCAAAGACCTGGAAGCGTCACTAGAGGAAACCAAGCCAAACTCCCTCCCCCACAGTGAACCACAAGACCCTTTGAAAACTGATGATTATTTTTATTTGTGTCGACTTAAGATGGAAATAAGAACTTCAAAAAGGCATTTGAAAAATACCCTTCTCACCAAAAAAGCTTAAATCATTTCCTCTGAAAGTTTCCTTCTATCGAAGGTTGGCTTTGGTCCCACAGACCAGCCTCCTCCTTTCCTCAATCTGAGGGGGAGGAATGTGACCTTGAGTTTCCATTGATACTGCTCTTAGGGTCCTACAAGGGTCCTTGTTCTTTCCGTTTCTCTTCGGGGGCAAGGACTGGCACACCCTGATTTCCTGTTGGTTTCTGTAAAAGCCAAATCCTTGAACTTTGTTTCGGGCCTCCAAATCCTGTTCATACATGTGTCTCATACCTGCCTCCCAGGTGTGGGCTTTATTGGTCTTTGTTATTGGTCAACAATGAAAAAACATAATTGTATTTCCATTTAGATTAATAACAGTGATAATAAGAGCATTAAGTTCATTGGTTGAATATGTTGGCTGGTTAGGGAAAGGCTTGGGGTTGCCCTTCATCTGTCGCTTAAGGTATTGATAAGGTAGCCAACAAAGCTTAGCTGTCAAGACTTTGGACAAAGACAGACCCAAAAGTAAAGACTATTATCTTCCAGTATCCAAGTTAGCTCACTTCTAAACTTTGTCTATAAAGTAGAAATATCTACCCATCAGATTATATTGGAAGATTGGGTTAAATATAGTTAGATCCATTAATTATATGTCTACGTCAGATATATAATCTGACACATCGCACTTAGAATATTGCTTATTCTTGCACTGCTGTTCTGCTCATCCACATTATGATGTTGGTTGTAGCTTATCACTTGTGAGATCCTAGGCTGACCTGCCCAAAAAGAATCGAAATTTTATGTAATATTGAGACTTTTTCAGTGGCACCAGATGGGCAGAGAATGGCAGTTATCACCTCCTATCTGCATTTCCGAGCAAATTGCATTTAGAATGGTGGTCGTAGCTGTATTGTCATCTCTTGATCTCTCACACACGCCAGATGAATTGTAGGCTGTACAGCCAAAGAACTGATGTGTTGATGTCGCATCTGCAGGCCCGCTGTACTGGGGTCTCCCTCTCTTGGGATGGCAGTTAGCTGTGCCTGCTGAGAAGACCAGACAGGGTGTGTGAGAATTACTCTGACCCCCTCCTAGTTCCACTCTCCATGCTAAGGAGGAACTTGTACAGTTATTTTCTCTTTGACTTCGTAGTTATATATGGACAACGAGGACCAGGGAGTACTCTAATTTCCTTGTAATTGCTACTTTTCTTGGGCCTTGATGTGTTGTTGGGAAGAGAGGAATGCATTTTAAAGTCTTCTTTTGACGAAGGCTTCTGGTCAGAGTTGAAATACCTCTCTTGGGGACTAAGTAATTTGTTACTCTTCATTGCCCTGTTCCTTTTTCCCCCAGGGGTGGTTCTCTTCACACCTGCAGAAGACTCGTTCTTTCACTTCTGTATTATCACATTATTTACTGCATTTATGAAAAAAGGGACAAATGTTTTCTAACAGCCATCATGACAATGTTGGTACAAACAGGGCAGTGATGTTTTGTTAAAAAGCATGGAATTGTCCGACGAAAAATGTGAAAGACACTTAGGAAATGAAAGGCATTGAAAATAGGAATTTTGAGATTTATGTTATATTGGGAAAAGAACGAGGGAAGCACAAATTGATTCTCCATTAGAGACTGGAAACTAATGGTCCCCAGGCTAGACCCTATTTCATTTGCAGACACGATGTTTAACATTTTGGGGAGTTATTTGCCAAAGGTGAAACAGTCTGGAATTTTTCCATCAAAATATCATTTTCCAGCTTCTCGAAAGAAAGGAAGAAAGAAAGAAAGAAAGAAAGAAAGAAAGAAAGAAAGAAAGAAAGAAAGAAAGAAAAAAAATCCAGAGCTCCAGCCACATTCCTGCATAGCACCAGTTGTGTAGAGCTGAGAATGCTGCCCCCTTCTACCTTGCCATGATCTTCCGATGGCCTGCCGGTTATAACTTGTTTCGGTTATCAACCTGTCCGCTGTAGATCTTTCTACTCAGTGACCAAAAGCTTCACTAACAGATCCAACATAGAGAGCTTCACTGCTCTGTAACAGGCAACTATAGCCTAGGGATTTGGGGATTCTGGGTTCTTTGTATCTGTGCACTCTGACGATAGATTGGATGTCTTGCTGTAACTGGCTGCCAGTGTGAAAATGGGAACTCTGCTTTTTTCTTAACTAGGACTCTGTGTGGTGAGGATTTCCATATGGGAAAGATGATACACATTTTCCCTTGTGAGGTCTGGATACTCTATTACCCCAGAGCTTAGTGTCCTAAACCAACAATGTTTACATTTATTATTTCACATATTTTCTGTGGGCTTGAACTGTGGGAGTGACTTAGCAAGGTAGTCTGGCTCCTCGTCTCCTAAGAGATTGCAGATCAAATGTGAGACAGGAGCGTGATTGGGGCTGGAGGATCCATTTCCAAGATGGCTCACTCATGTGGCTTTTAGCAGAAGGCCTCAGTTCCCCATGATGAAGACCTGTCCATAGGGTTGCTTGAGTGTGTCATAGCATGGCAGCTGGCTTCCCCAGAGTGATCCAGGTCTTCTGGGATCTAGCTTTGGATATCACATATTATTACATATGCCGTATTTATTGGTCACACAGACCAGTCCTGACACGATGTTGGAAGACACCACACAAAACATGAACACCAAGTGGTGGGAGGGGCTGTCTTGGAGGCTGGGTACCACCAATACTAACTTTCCCAATAGCCCCATTTAGAGTTATTGAATGAGTGAGCCAGTGTAACAGGTAGTAATGTGACACATCCCTCAGCTGTGTTGGACAGACAAAATGTTAAAGGCTAGCATGTGGCCTGAGCACTGGTATGCTGTTGGTTCAAGGCCATTGGTGAAATTGTTGTTTACCTCATTTAAAGATTTTCTAGGAACAATAAGAAAGATTGACAAAAGAAGAGACAAATTGCATCATGATATTTGAGGAATTAGACTTCTTTCTCACCTTCTACAAATTTCCTCAAGTCTTTCCCCCGTGAACATTGAGAGGCTGCATATTCTCGAAGCTGTGAGACCTGAGAAAATAATCTGAAAATGGGGGCGCCTGGGTGGCTCAGTCGTTAAGCATCTGCCTTTGGCTCAGGGCATGATCCCAGAGTCCTGGGATCGAGCCCCGCATTAGGCTCCTCTGCTGGGAGCCTGCTTCTTCCTCTCCCACTCCCCCTGCTTGTGTTCCCTCTCTCGCTGGCTATCTCTCTCTCTCTGTCAAATATATAAATAAATTCTTTAAAATGATTTTAGGGCAAAATAAGTAGTTTGTTAATTCTATGCACCTGCCTCTCCAGTGTCTCAGAGGTCATTGGCATTATTGGAATGATTTCGTTTGTGCCATGGCCAGTTAAGTAGTTAGGTCATCAGGTGGAAAGAAGAACACGTCTTTTCAAAGACCTGAATAGATGTTCACGAATTCCTTGTTCAATATCTGACAAATGATTGGGGGGCTGCATTGGCCTAGGAGCCTCGGGTAAACCAGGAGCCTAGGGTAAACAAGGCAGACGGAGCCCCTGAACTCACAGAGATTATATTCTTATGGGACGTTAAACCAGTAAGCAAAAGAGAAAGTAATCAGCAGGTGTCAAGCGATGATGAAAACTAATGAGGAAGCAAAGCTGGTTAATATGTAGACAGTGGTCATGAGATTCCCATGTTCAGTTGGTTGGCTAGGGAAGACCTCTTTGAGAAAGGGACCAATGAAGTAGACACCTCAACTGAATGAGGCCATTGAGCCTTGCAAGTATCTGGAAGAAGAATATTTCAGATGGAGGGAACAGCAAGTGGAAATGCCCCCAGACAGAAACACGTTTGGCTGTGCTTTGCAAGATTCATGGAGGCTCCATTGTTCACCAGGGCACGGTTTCTAGTTGACGGCTTTGCTCTCTTGACCATAGTCTTGCAGTCCTGGCTTAGCCACCTTCTTTAAAGAAACACTCTGGCATGCTGAACAAGATTCACTTGGGAAGCACATTATGCTGTGGTGAGTTGTTGTGTATTTCCCCTTTTTCTCCCCACAGAGATTTTTACAAAATTTATGTATGCAAACAGGTATTTTTGTTTGTTTCCCTTGAGTTGCTTTTGCATCATGTAACAAGCCCATGATTTCACATGTACAGTAATTCATAGAAAGTGATAGTCATCGTGCTTAGACACCTTAGTTCTCAAAACTAGCTTGCTAAATATAGTACCTTCTCAGACCCATATAAGGTGCCATAAAAAAAAGAAAAAATAAAGGTCAAAGTTTCCCCACCCACGAATTTGGTTATAAAAACAGCAAAGCAGGGTTTTTCTGAACTTGAATCAGTAAATTTTTAATTTAAATAGTATCCTGTTTTGACAATGTGCTAAACCACAGCAGTCTCAGAGAGATACTGTTAAGCTTTTGTCAATACCTGCTAGCATCTCTCAACAGGAAACTTGGGATGGCTTTGTTGTCATTTTGTAATACCCTAACAAGGAATGTGTGCCCTTATTTGTGGCATCCGGGAAATGGACGGAATCGCTGTGGGGAGGTCAGAGCCTGTTGACGTTCACTTTACTATGTTGCGTAACCTTTTGCCGTATAAAACCTGGTCTGTTTCTTTTGTTCACTTAACCAACATTAGATTTCTGCCTTTACAAAGCAGGCTTCCAGAGCGAGACACCACGTGATGTCACACAGGCTCTCTTCCCCGACCCACCCAGCAAAGAACTAAGCCTGCTGCCTTTTCCAATCTTGGTCTTATGATCTGATCAGTGCTAGAGTTCGGCCGGGAGGGTGGCAGGGGGGCTGCACCGTTCTGGAATGGCCTGGACCCTCCCGAAGAAAGCTGAGGTGTTATGAGAGCTCTCTGTTGGCGTTCGTTCCCAGCTGTCTTTGCTCTCAGTTTGTTGCATGTTGGCTAGTAAGTTGCATTTTACTGTAAAGGTGACTGCATTTTTCTTATGGGGCCTTCAGGGTAAACAGCCGTTAGTTTCCATCTGTGAACACACATGTAGCTTGTGTTTGGGTAGGGTGCCCACTTCCCAAGTCATTATTTTTCTGTAATGTTTATGCTCCATGGTTATGCGTAGATAGATTCTATGCCCCAGTGCCGGACTGAGAGGTAGCCTGTAATTCCAGCTGAATGTGTCACAGTTGAAAGTAGACCAGAGTGGAAGCAAGTGATGGATCAAGCAAATAGCTTTTAATTCTACGTAAATTGGTTTTCTGTTTTGCTCTGGGGCAGAAGTTTGCAGCCCAGGGTCACGTTAGATGTCACTCGTGCTCTGGAAGAGGGGCCTTCTTGGCGAGTGTCTGGCAAGATAAAACGCAGGATTTCAGTGCCTTCCTCTCAGTGACTGAGAAGATGGCTTGTCTAGACTGGGATCGCAGCCCTATTTCTCTACCACCCAGAGAAACTGAAGATCAGAAGAGGCAACAACTCTTCGAAATTCTCCCAAGGATAAAATCAGCATGACATTTTTTAAATGTGCCTTCCACACACACACACTCGCTTTCTCCTTAATAAATTGCATGATAATGACATTGGTATGTTACGTTGTCACATAAGGGTGAATTAGAACATACTCTTTCAGGCAAGGCTCACAGACTTCTGTAATGTCAAATTAACTACCAGTCCTCGATGGGAAAGCTAGAACGACTAGGGCACAATCAGAGAGGGAAGAACCTTCTTTCTGCCTCTTCCTCAAAGCCAAAGAGTTCCGAGAGGCCAATTGCCAACACAAGGCACGACTTTCAGTTTTAAGAAGACAATCGTGAAGGATTTCAACCTGATATTTTTAGTTCAAATTTTAGAATTGTTGGCCAGCGCTGTCAAAAATATTAACCCAGGCTTTAGAGGCAAAGGGAATTATGTCTGAATCCTAACCTGCCCCGTGACTTTCGGCAACATATTTAACCTTTTCACTTTTGTTCTTGTGTCTATGAAATGGCCGTAAATGATACCCACCTCACAAGCTTAAGCTAAGGACCAGATGAAGACTGCCACATAAAGCATCCAGCAGAGGCACCCAACCTGGGACACATACTAACAAAAGATGCTAATGATATTATCAGAACTCGATGGAATTGTTTCTGATGACTTTAAAGCATCAGGTTAATATTTATATTCATTATTAGAAAAAATCCTAAGCCATAGGACCCCACTAATCTTTGGCTAGAATTTCATAGTAACAAGTCAGTAAATGAGATTTTGGAATGCTGAATATTAATCAGTTGAAGTGAAAAAGCTCAATGGGAGAAAAAAAAAAAAAGACTCACTCCAAGCCATTGATTAGCTGGACAGAAAATACAATAGCCTAGAAATGAGTGGATTTGAGAAGATCATTGAATTAAATAAACAAGCCAGTATTGGAAAACAACTTATTTTATGCCCAAATCCATATATTTAAACAATGATTATAAATTTAAAAAAAAAACAATTTTATAAAGGAGAAAGCAAAACCTTGTAAAAAATTAACATTATTGAATGAGAAGTTAATCCATTAAAAATCTATCCTCTTAAAATGGCCTGGTCTCGGTGAGCAATTTCAGACATCATGGATACACAGCGCACATTTTGAAACGGGCCACCATGAAGACAGAGTGCATTTTCCTAGAAGATATGGATTACAGCACAACGGTTACTAGCTTATTTTGTAAATCATTTACTGCTGCCCTCCATGAATGAATGATTGTCCTAGTTTGGCAAGTGGGCCCTATGAAGATAGGGAGACTTTAATGTCAAATTTAGAAAGAAGGAAGAAACAGACCCGTGAGTGAGGAATCAGTGCAGGGTTTGGGTGAAAGGAAGGAAAAACGGTAAAAGAATTTTGAGTGAAATCCCATTAGACCAAAAAAGTCTTCATTTTACTTTCATCATGAGACCATGGGGGTATTTCCTTATATATTTTTTTTTTCTTTTAAGATAGTGAAAATGTCTTGAAGAAATTCCCAGGGCTTGTGCTTAGAAGACACTTTACTTAATTGTATAGTGGTGTTTCAGGCCCACCCTGATAAGAAACTTGTAAATATGGGTGACTGAAAGAAAGATGCCCATGTGTTGAATTGAAACCTAGTGATTGATGCGTGGCTGGGACAGTTTGAGCATAATTAGGCTTGACTTGGGGAATCCCTTCCAGAATGGCAGCACATGAACCAACATTTGCAGCTGCCATCATGTGCTTTGTAATATGGTGTTTCTCTCTTGCTGTGCTTTTCAAGGTTGAATGGAAGTACTAATATAACTACTTCCTAATCTCCTTCTGGAAAGAGGTACCTGTATTAGTCAGAACCTTTCCACACGTAAATGTCAAATCTCAACTCAGACTGGCTAATGATGGGTCATGGGGGTGTCTATAGGCTTGAAAGTTCCACAGTTAGCCTGGCCTCACCACAGCTGGGACCGGGCGCTCATATAATGTCACCAGGACTTGGTCTGGCTCCATTTGTTTTCTCTTCTGCTTTCTTTTTATGTTGGTTTTATTCTTCGTCAGATTCCCCCTTTGCTGAGGCAAGGTGGCTTCTGAGAGCCCCACATTCACATATGTCCAGCTAAGCCACCCCTGCAGAAAAAAGGAATATCGCTTGCTCAGTGATTCTAACAAAAGCCTCTGAACTGAATGAATGACTTGAGTCATCCACACTTGGTGCAGTCACTGTGGACAAGGGATAGGTTGATTGGCCGGGACCGGGCCATGTGCCCACCTCCAGATTCCCCCGGGTAGAGTTGGCTCCATTAAAATCACATAGATCCAGAATAAACAAGGGGCAAATTGTTGTATCTCAGTTCTTGTTTTAGAAGATAGAAAAATGGGTGCTTACCCCACATCATCTCAAAGAGAGTATAGCATGCCATGTCATTAGTGTTCAGCCGGTCAGCCAGTTTAGTGGAGAAATCACTTCCCTAAGAGTTGGGAAACTTGACATTCAATCCAAACTCTGTGTCTTACTCCTTGTAAAGCTTGGGAGAGCAATATAATACATTTCCTAGGACTTAGTGTGCTCATCAGAAACCAGAGACAGTTGGCCTAAAATATTTCTGCAAGTCCCTTGTTGCTGGAAAAAAGTCCATGCTTCACATTTATAATTCATCTTTGTAGTGATTTTCGTATTGTGTCCATGTCGTGGACTGGTATGTTCTACGTGTTCCATACTGTCTGATGGAATTTTCTACAGCAGTGGAACTCTTCTATGCGTACGGTAGCTATTGACCACATGGACTTTGGACAGTTCAAATATGGCTAGTATGGCTGAGAAACTGAATTTTAAATTTTATTTTATTATAATTAATTCAAACACAAATAGTTAACGTATGACTAGTGTGTACCCTATTGGACAACTCAGCTCTAGGTTAATGGCCAAATAGAGTCACATGGATTTTAGACAAGCAACAGCAGAAGATGAGTTAAATCTTGATGTCCCATGCCCTGGGTGAATAGTGATTAAGTTCATAATTTGCAGTTAAAATAAAAAGCACTGCTCATTCCATCAAATACAGAAAGACTATTGTCTCCTTACATATCCCCCTACCAAAAAAAATGTTTAGTGGTGATGGTTGATTATTTTAGTTTTTGTGGTTCCTCTTGTCTCTGCCCTGCCAGGTGGTGTGAAGCAATGGAAAGAATGCTTACTTAGTGAGGAGTCAGAAGTTTTGGGTTCCAGTGTTGGTTCCACCAGTAACTGCTTAGATGTCTGACATTTGGCTAGTCATTTTTCCTTCTTGGGTATGAGTTTTCTCATCTGGAAAATGAGGGGGTGGGATTAAAATGATCTCTCAATCTATTCCAGAGAAAAGTTTCTGTGATTCTAAGGTTTTTTTTTTTTCTTCGTTCTCATGGCGAGGACGGTGGCTGAGAGTTCTCCTTGTGTAGTCACTCTCAGTACAGTGGATTTCAAGAACCGGGAGCTACCTTGGACCATTTCTACATAGGAATTGTAGAGTGTTGTAACACTTCGCAAGTTCCCACTGGACCTGAAAGTACCCTGAAAAAAGTGCATTTTCGCTGCAGTGTTATGGACTGTTCTCATCCAAGCTAAATCGAGAAGAAAATGAAAAACAGGTAGCATGAAACAGTGCACACCTGATTTAATAGTTCGTTTTGTTGGAGGTGGCCTGGTTGTGCTATTCCCTGAGCCGAAAATGCTTCAGAGAAGGTATTGGGAGATGGGCCAAAGTGAAGAAGACTGAGTGAGGGACGAAGAGCCAGGTGGTTATCCCAAGTGAGCTTCAGAAAGTGGTTCATCACGTAAATTAATAACTACTCCTATTTGGCCAGCCCAAAAAAGGAAATTCAGAAATCCTAAGACTTTCTTTCGTACCAGGGAAGTTAGAGTTAAAGAAGGAGGTTCGGAGTGACTTCATCTGGGGAAGGTTGGATTTTGAAGGAGGAGATGAATCACAAATGAAGAGAAAGAGGAAGGAAAGAACATTGGCCAGATTTGCAAGAGCAGGTAGGAGGATCTGAAGTGTTCCAAAGGACAGTGTGGTAGGATGTGTCAAACCAGTACAGAGGGAGAGAGGCATCAGCTGGGGCTGGATAGAAACACGATGTTTATTTGGTGATTTAATTTTGATGTTGGTAATGACATGAGCTAATTGTGTTGTTATCATGTGATAAGACAGCAGAGTTAAAACATGTACTGATGTGGTCATGCTCCTGAATTCCCATTATGACTAGAAGCTCCCGTGCCCTGTCTCCGTGGGATCATTCAGACACGGTTGCATCTTGTAGTTTTATTTTTATTTTTTAACTGGCTATCTTTATGTATGGGAACAGTCATCTCCAGAGATTCATTTTCATTTCAAAAAACTTCCAAAGGTGTTAATTGCATTTTTCAAAACTCTTATGTAATTATTTAAAATTATTCTACCGGCACCATAAATCAGAACTTTTCCCATTATATCGCCAAGGAACATTTATGACCTGTTTAGACAGTTTTGATTTATAGGTTTAGGAAACAAGAATATAGAAACCATTGCCAGGTTTTAATTTGGAAATTTCTTCAGCCTCGTCTGTTTCTGTGGAAAGGAGAAAAAGAAAGCTGGTGGGAGACATGTTTGGGGAGGTGTGGCCCCCACTAGTCAGACGAGGAAGAGGCACCTGACCCGACCTGGAGTCCTGCTTTGAAGTGAGCAATCAGCGTGTATTTCACGTTGTATAGTTTTTGTAGGCATTGTTTTTAAATTCTGGTTCCATATAACACGGTAGCTCATTCTGAGTGAGTTATTGAACGTTCTAGACATCAGTTTCCTTGCCTATAAAGAGTAGACTGATACTTCACTGGGTTGTGGTAAAGATTAAGTAAGTTCATTCACTGATGCATCAAAAACATCTGTTTGTGAAGTACCTCCTGAGAGCCGGGCAGTATTAGGTGCCAAGTGAGGGTGGCGGGAGGCACCTGACCTTTCTGAGTGCTTTCGCTTTGGAACAGGTGATACACGTGAATAATCCCTAGCATGTAACTGGTGTCGGTAATTGTCAAATAGTAACTGGAGCCCTCTACTTCAGATGTCCTGAAACACGAGAATGCACAAATTTAGCAAACTGATCATAACACATCTCAGCTTACGCGATTCGAGGAATTTAGGGATGACAGAAGTTGTGTGCGTCCAGGAAGGATGAGGAAGAGTTAATGTTTTGAAGAATCACGATTTAAAAAAAAAAAAAAGGTCTCAGCAGGCTGAAATTCTGGATCCAAATGAGAAAAGATCTTTAATGGGAATGAATGCAAAGCACAGACCAGGGTGTAAGTGTGGAGTAAGAGCTCCAATTTAGCAGTAGTTCACGTGACAGTTAGTTAGGGGACGACTGTAAAATCAGTAGGAGCCGATTGTGACCTGGTGGGGGCCAGGGACACCAACGACTCGAAGTTGCGTTAATACAATAATGAGGAATTGAGTGTCTGTCTTCCTCTGGACTGGACAGAAGGCACCTGGCCTGTCATGCATCAAATGCCAGCTACGTGTTTGAAACAAAACCAGAACCTTGGTAGCTTTAAAGGGAAGGGGCGAGACCAAGGCTGTGAGGCTGTGGCAGGAAGGGGCAGAGTGACTCTGGCGCAGGGCTAAGTAGCATCAGCTGTTGGGATTAATTTGGCGCCCAAGTCTGCAATTCCCAGGACTCAGGGGACGAAAGAGAAGCAGAGGTCGTGCCAGCCATAGGTCTTCTGCTTCTGAAGAAGAGGATTAAAGTTGCCACTGTTGATGACTAGTCAGTGGCTCTTATGAAGTGTGAGCTGTGGCCTTTCTGTAGGTTTTCCCTGATCTTTCTCTTTCTTCATCGTCTCAGGCAAGAGGCGTCAGAGGCAGAGCACAATGGAGTGGGGACACCTTGAGCAATGAAAATCCAGCTTCAGGCTGTTCTGGTGTTGACAGCCCCTTGGGAAAGGCTTACCTCCAGTCTTATCTCCATTCAGGATTCTTTTCATGTGACCAAATTAGCAAGACAAATGGAAGATAGATGACATTTTAAAAATCTAGATATCTGGGACACCTGGGTGGCTCAGTTGGTTGGGCATCTGCCTTTGGCTCTGGTGGTGGTCCAGGGGTCGTGGGATTGAGTCAGGCGTGGGGCTCCTTGCTCAGCAGGAAGCCTGCTTCTCCCTCTGGCTGATGCTCCCCCTGCTTGTGCTCTCTCTCTCTCCCTCTGACAAATGAATAAATAGAATCTTAAAAAAAAAATCTGGATATCTATCTATCTATCTATCTATCTATCTATCTATCTATCTATCTATCTTACCCACCTACCTACCTACCTACCTACCTTTAGTATAGTGGGTACAGTTGTGCTGTCCTTAGGGACTTGAGTTTATTCACAGCTATAAAATCTAAAGTGATATGTGTGATTCTTGAATCATACTTTGTAGTTAATTTATTTTTTTCAAAACTTTCAAAGAATCTGATTGATCCTTCTTTGCTATAGATGGAGTGCATTTTTTGGCATGTGAGGTCACTCAGTCATAAAATTGTCATCAATAAGATTTTAGCCCCTGCGTTGGCAATGTAGAAATGCTTCCTTTTGTGGAAGGTGCATGTGACATAGAGGTGTGTTAAAGGAAAAACTGAGGCATGTTGTAATTTTTAAGAGTTTATTTGAAAAAAATCAACTTGAATTGGGCAGCACCCCCAGATATGTAGGAAATAGGAGCTCCAAGGACCGGTACAAAGGGAAAGACTTATACAGGCAGATGGGATGGGAACACAGAAAAAGTGGAGTAGTTATTGCAGGCGACCTTCCTTTAGGGGACGGCAGGAGTCTGTTAGACAGATGACCTAACTAGTGCTGATCAGGTGACTCCTGGATTGCCTGGTTTAAACTCCGTTTCTGGGAGAGCGAAACTGTAATTAAGTTAAGTCTGTCTCATGTTGGTGACATGGAGCTTAGCGAAAGTGAGTCCGTTTGAGGCCTGCTTTGTTTTTATGTTTTTTTGTTTTTTTTCTTTTAACAGCCCCCCTTTTCGATCAGATTCTCAGTCTAAGAGATGTGATCAAAATTTAAGGCATTGGTGATACTCCCAGCTCTGGAGTTCTTACAGTGTTTTGTTTTGTGTGTTTCTTTTTCTTTTTTCTCCCCTTTTCTTTGTCTTTTCCTCCCTCCTCCCCCCAACCTCAAATCTCTGTGTGGTATTCACAGGTCTTGATGCCTTTTGTGGACTCTCTTTGTAGTATTCACAGGTCATGACATTAGGTTCACATCCTTTTAAGTTGGCCATTCTCTTCACTCCTTGTCTGATGTTCTGGTCTTAGGGAGACCATTTGCTGGGTAGTCAGTGGCTGTGAACATGCACGGAAAGCTTTTGAGAGAATACAGCGTATCAGGGAGACTGCTGTGATGATTATAAGCAGGAAAATTCCCAATGTCTACAATGTACTTCGGAGCCCATGGCCTCCCAAGACCTAAACCAGTCAGAACCAAGTAAGTAAAATAAAGACCCTGTTGAAGGAGTCACTTTGTTAAGCCAACTACCTTGTTCGGTGATCTCACACAGCTGAGTCTCAACTTCCCCCAAGCATTAATCCGAGTGCAGCAGTTGGCCACAGCATGGCTCTCTCCTTGCTCAGCTGAAAGATAGCCCAGGGCTATCCTATTCTCAAGAACAACTTGGGCCTGAAAGTCTAGGGATTTTGTTGGGCAGGTATTCTGTTAGCAGTAGATTCAGGAATGGTTGCCAGAGGTAAGGAGCATTGTCTTCCCACGCAGTAACAGAAATTAAAAGAAAAAAGACAAGTAACAAAAAGGCAAAGGGGATTTAAGGAATAAAGTTTTCATATTGGAGATGAAGATCTTGCTCTATGACCGTGAAAGGACTGTCCATCTCAAGATGCCATCTGCTTCTGAGAAGGAACCTTCCGAGTCAGTAAATTTAGATCTCCAGCTGGTGTGCCATTCCAAGAGTCTGGAGGAACTCTTTTAATTGGGAGATGGAGGGCCCAAGTTTCAAGTCGGTGAAGTTTGACTGCCATCCAGGTTGTGAGACAGACCTGGTGTAGTCTCTTCGAAGGAGATTTAAGGGCAGTCTTTGTTTTTCATGATTCCAAATCAGGAAGGTGGGAAAAAATTGGAAATATTAGTTTGGAGAGTTGGAGACAAATATTTGAGGACACTAAAAGAATTCAGTACCCAATCCAGCTTATTGGTATAAAACAAAAATTCAAAGACAATGAACAAGGCTAGAATCTCATATACACAAGATTGTGTTGTGATTTTCTACTGAAGCATAATTTTTTTCTCTACAATCATCTTCATTTCTACCAAAGCTAATTACAGTAAAACTAATTTGTTTATAAAGTAAGTCTAGTCTCATTAAACTGGTCCTGATTATTTACACAGTGCAGCAAGGATAGTATTGACCATGTAGGCTCTTTTGAAATCTGCTTTGCTGTACTTTTTCATAGGGAATCTTAGATTGGATGTTATAAGCCTCTCCAGGATAAGAAGCCAAGCCAAAGACTCACCATCAGACTTCACCTGGAATACCTATAGATGTGGGTAAATTCCTCTCTTCCTGACGTCCTCAGGTTATCCCGAAGTTCTCGGGCCTGCTGTGAGGTGATCTTCCTTAGGAACCAGGTTAGGCTGCCAGGAACCCTATATTCAGGGGGCTTTATTGGCTTTTATAAAGTCAACCTTAGTTCCTTAAAGCTGTCTGGTCATATTTGATTCTATGCACGTTCTCAAATCTGACATTCCAGTTAAAACCTCGGTAATATAACCAGTGTTTCTAGTTGTGTCCAAGGAGCACATATTCTCTCTCTTTTTTTTTTTCCAAAAGACTTTATTTATTTGTCAGAGAAAGAGAGAGAGAGGCAGGCAGAGGGAGATGCAGGCTTCCCGCCGAGCAGGGAGGCTGATGCGGGACTCAATCCCAGGACCCTGGGATCATGACATGAGCCGAAGGCAGACGCTTAACCAACTGAGCCACCCAGGCGTCCCAAAGAGCACATATTCTTAATGAACTTATGCAGATAACTCTATTGCCATGAAAATAAGAATATTCAGTAAATTTCCAAGTTCTGGAGGGACCGAGTAGGGAGAAAAGGTAAATGTTTACATTCTGTCTACAGAAGTATACTTGACAGAATCACTGGAAGTCACAGATGGCTTAAGAGAAAAGAGAAAAAGATTTCTTTAAATTGGGGGTAGGCGGGGGGGGGAAGCCTTCAGGAACTAGCAACACTTTAAAGAAAAAGTTGTAAGAAAAAATACATATACATATATAATAATCATCCTTATCACTTTCATTTGATCCCAGATTATTAGTTCTTATTCTCTTTGAATCCAGTTTTTCATTAGTTCTGGAAATTCTTACCCAGTTCGGTTTTATGATCTTGAAGTTATCAGAAGCCTATATTCTAGAGTACTTTTCACAGTCTTTTCTGTGAATCTTTCAGAAGATAAAGCACTTTTGCAAAAGCATTAGAGTAAAACCATAACTGTCTGGAAATGAAAAAGACTTAAAAATTCCCCCGGTTAAAGATCTGAGGAGAGTTCATTATAATAGAATTGACAAAGAAATTTGGTTATTTCGTGACACACAACATTTTAAGATAACTGCAATTACCACTGATAACATTATACAGGACATATCAGATTTCTAGGAATGTCACACAATTTCTAGAACACTTACATTAATAACATACATCCATACAAATATAAGCTAAGAAGGTGTAATATCACTTCTCATTTGATAATGCTACCCATGTGATTTGATATATTAAATAAACCTAATTAGTTCAATATCTCTCTTTCTATATGGAAAGGGAACAAATCTTTTGAGATGTTCCAGGAACCTGCTGTAAAATACCAAAATTAGTTTGAGGCCGGAAGACTTCATGTAGAATTTGATTCTGGGGATTCTGTCGGAACATCAAAAGGTTTGAACATTTGACTAAATAGGATCACAGATCATTATGAAATAATACAAAATTATCTATTTAACAAAAGTAACAGTAGGGGGCATCTGGGTGGCTCAGTTGGTTAAGTGTCTGCCTTCAGCTCAGGTCATGACCTCAGGATCCTGGGATCAAGCCCCATGTCAGGCTCCCTGCTCAGCTCAGCAGGGAGCCTGCTTCTCTCTCTTCCTCTGCCCCTTACCCCCACTGGTGTGCATGCTCTCTCTCTCAAATAAAATCTTTTTTTTTTAAAAAGTAACAGTAGAACGGGTTAACATAAATACAGAGAGTCACATACTTGGGAGCAAAACTGAGCTCTCTTGAGAAGACTGGGTTTTTCTAAGTTATCAAAGACCTAATAAAGACAATATGAAGCATATTAAATCATTTTGTAAGACACAGAATCTTTACTTTTCAGGTAGATGACTTAAAAAGTAAAGAAAAACCTTTCTTAGTCTCTTATCAAAAGCAGACCAACAGTGCAAGAAAACTGTATTTTTAGCATAAGAAAGACAATTTTTGGTTTTACATAAGTACACTTTTGGTATTATAGTGTGTTTTTAAACCTTTATTATTTCTAGTTTTAATTACATATATTAATTAGAAATCTTTTTTTTTAAAGATTTATTTATTTGAGAGAGAGAGAAAGAGAGAGAGCACTTGAGCAGGGGAGGGGGCAGAAGGAAAAAATATCCAAGCAGACTCCCGCTGAGCGTGGAGCCTGATGTGGGGCTCGAGCCCACAATCCCTGAGATCAGGACCTGAGCTGAAATCAAGAGTCAGATGCTTAACTGACTGAGCCACCCAGGCACCCCTAGAATTCTTAACATGTAGAATTCTTAATTGCCATTGAAAACTGAGAGTTGTGGATTGGCAAATGTATAAATTTTTCATACTTTGGAGAAGTATATTCTTCCTAATAGTAAATCTTCCAATGTGGCAGCAGGCATGTTTACGAAGAGACCAACTATCTTTAGTTTTTCTGTAAAAGGAAGCGAAAATACATAAACCTGTGTTCGGTAATTAATGTTCAGTATTTTATCTTATTTGAAAATGATCTAAGTAGTCAGTGAGTATCCCTTATTTAACTCAGTACAACTTTAAAGTTTCAAGTTACCAAGAAGGTTTTGGAAACTGTTTTTAAGTAGACATAGCATAAAGCATAATTATTGTTGAAAAGTTCCTTTTTAAGTTTCATCTTACTTACATGTATATTTAATTCACTTGTTCTTAACAGTTATGTTTAGATTAATCGTGAAAATTTCATGAGACATTAAACAGCTAACCATCATCTTAAGTTCTTTCTCACTGACAAATTCTCTGAGATAACATGAGCTTCTTTGAGTCTTAGTGAGCCTAGGTAGAATAAAAGTATTATATTTAATGCTGGTAACTCTAAAAACTTGCCTGTTTTAATCAAACTGACGAAGTTACACTAGCTTCCCCCCCGCCCCGAAGATCATCCTAGATCACATGAACTTGAAAAACATTTGGCTTAGTTGCCATACTTCTGAGAATACACTTGGTTTATGTAAACACTTTTTTGCCTTTAAGCCAAGTAAATAGAGCTCTTTACAAGTTAATTTGGCATTATGATCTGGAGGTAGAAAAAATATCATACATTTATAAGTACATACCTAGACGTACGTAAACAGGCACAGAGATCCTATAGCTTACATTTTAGCTTAGGGGAGAAGGCTGAATTCAGCCTCTGAATATCAGCTTCCAATGTGGCCAAATTCTAACCATGAAGTTACTTAAACAAAACAAAAAACCCTCAAATACTTTGTGAGGTTTCAGCTGGGACAAACTGTGTTCCTGGCTGTACTGAACACTCCCTTGGACACAAAAGGTATCCCAAAGAGGGTCCAGAAGTTACTACCCTCTCAAGATCCAGAACCAGTTTTGAAGACAACGAGAAGAAAGATTTAGACCATCTCCCTGAGAGCCAGCAACAGTTGGTGGGACCCTGAAAATGGAGTGCAACCCACATTTCTGCAGCCAGATTTTTGGGGGAGTCCTCCAACCCAATGGCCGCGAAGCCAAGTTCTCAGAACACAAAGCGAGAGAAACCAGAAGGCAGTAGCTGTCCCTAGGAGAGAAAGGATCATAACCAGTGGATACTTGAAAGCAAATTCATAAGTCACAGTTCAAAAATCTAATTCTTACATGTTTTTTGCCCTGCCAATATGAATTTTCAAAGGAAGGGACAGTGTGAAATTTTACTTTCCTCTCTCAACCAGGCATCCCAGAGGTATGGGAAAGCTGACCCTGGTAAGAATTCTCACCCTTCGTCGGCTTTTGCCAGTTTTCCCAGAATCCCGTCTGCAGGCTCTGGAGGGAGTAGGGTGTTTTAGTAGGTCTCGTCCTTGTCACCAGAAACTGTAGAGTAAGAGAAGTGATTTTTCCCTTTACTTCTTACACTGAGTACTTGGCTAAGATACCTTTTTCTCTAGGACACCTTCATAAAGGAATAAGGTTCAAAGTTCTCCACTGTGGCCTTTGTGACTCAGGATTATCTTTGGTGAGGTTAATTCGCTTGTGAAGCCCTAGAGTGAAATTGTATTCACCCGAGGTCTCACATTGGACCTAGTCCAGCTGAAGTCATACCCAGTCTGTCCCCAGACCCACTCTCATTTCCAAGTTGGTCCCAGTCTGGCCTCAGAACCCGTCTGGTTTCTAAGTCAGACCCAGTCTGACTCTGGCTAGTTTCTGGACCTAGTCTAGAAAAAGAAATGTTAAAAGAAAGTCTGAAATTTATAACATAAAAACTGCAGAGCTAAGATCCAGGATGAACTTACCCACCACCTCCAGAGGCAGCGAGAACGTAGCAAGCCCAGGGAGCTCAACAGGTACCTATGTCTAGTTGCTTGTTGCTTCCGGGGATCCTGGGGGGTGGAGGGAGATCTCCTTCAGATCCCCCCTCTGATAGCAGAACTGTTAAAAGACAAAACGAGGCATATTAAAAATTGTAAGAGTTTATTTAAGCAAAAATCAATTCGAATTGGTTGACATCCAATCTAGCAGATAGCAAGGAGCTCCGAGGGACTGCACAAAATGGAAGACTTTTGTAGGCAGAAGGGAGCAGGAGCAAGGAACTCAGACAAGGCAAGAAGCGAGGTGCTTATTGCCAAGTTTCTTTCCTTTGGGGGATGGCAGGGGTCTGTCAGGCAGATGACTTAATTAGTGCCGACCAGGTGATTCCTGATAGACTGGTTTAAGATTCCATTTCTGGGAGAGCTGAAACCACAGTTAAATCTCAGTATAGTGATGTGGAGCTTAGCAGAAGTAACTCCATTTTGGGCCTGTTGTCTTGTTTTTTTGGGTGTTGTTGTTGTTGTTTTTTACCAGATGCTATTATTTAGCATGGACCTAGTTACTTTTTCCTTAGCACTATTTGTCTCTTGGAGCTTATAGTTTGGAGATAGTACAACGTGTGAAACATAAATGAAATGCAAAAGAAGGAGAGAAAAAAGAAACCGTTAACTCCTTCATTTGTTTATTAGTTTGCTTATAAATTAATCAAATATTTGTTAAGGGGCCCTGATGTACAGGGCACTTTTTTGGATATTTGATGAGCTCATTCACCATTTGACAGAATCCAGAAATTACTGGCATAGACTGTAGACCCTGTGTATAGTTCATCAGAATAGTGGTACTACCCCAGATTGACTTCCTGTAGTGGTGACATTGCTAAGTTAAGTGCAGTAGCCTGTTCCACTCTCTTGCGTGTGTGTGTGTGTGTGTGTGTGTGTGTGTGTGTGTGTGTGTTTCTGTTGAGGAGGACAGTTTGCCTGATGGAGGAATGGTTCTTGTGTAGATTTGGCTCCTTTCTTCTCTAGCATTCAGTTTCGTGGAAATAGACAGGACTTCAGTTGTCCTTCCTGCCCCCCTCTTACTTGAAAGGGAACAAGTGAATAGAAATGAACGGCCGCACAGCTAGGCTGCCTTCAGAAAAAGTGCACCAAAACTAGACCTCATGGTCCAGTGATTGGAGCCTTGCTGCGAAGAGGGAGTGATGAGTGAAAGACCAGTGGAGGTCTTGACGGTGCTGGTTTTGTTACAGTTCCTCTTCTCAGGGATTAGCATAAATCCTTAATGCTTTCTACATTTGTCCCTGTTTGGATGTGAAGTCTCTTCATACTTTTGTTCTAACTAATTGCATAATAAGATATCCATATCTGACACAATGTTATTTAAATGCCTTCATGACCGAAATAGCTAATCCTCGAGTCCATGCTTCTTAACATGATGCTCGTGGTTCCTGCACCCTGGTTGTAGGGCGGACTCCCCCTCCAGAAAACTGCAGAGACGTATCACAGGTCCACTCAGTCAAAATCTCCGGGTCAGAAACTTCAGAATCGCACGGTGAGAGCATGCCAGGATAGGAATAAAGAACCTCAAACTCTGCAAACTTGAGGGGTGTGTGTGTGTGTGTGTGTGTGTGTGTGTGTGTGTGTGTGTTTGAGCCAGCTGGAGTCAAGGCTAAGAGAGATCCTGTTAAATATTGGACATGATAGGGATGCAGAACTGAGGCCACCCCCAAAACACAAAGAATGGGAGAGGAAGAATTGAGTAAATTCTTGAGATAGGAAGAACAGGTTACATTGGGAAAGAAGGAAAACTCTGGTCTCAAAGGAAAGGAGTTACGGCAGGAATTATAACTGCCCCAGCCCCTGTAAGGACTTCACAGGTCTCTAGTGTGATGGCTCATGTTCTGTCCCTCGCGAAGGGTTGCACATACTGTTCCCAGTAGCTGAAAATGCCTTTCCCATACTGCCTGCCCTACTACCCAGGACAGAGCTTTATCCTTATTAAATATTCAGCCCAGTCTTTGTCTTAATTTAAAAGTCCCCTTACCCCTGTGCCCAGGAAGGAGCCCCTCTTCTTTGTTCCCTGCCCATGTATCTTTTTTCAAATTCAGCGAATGGTGAAATGATGGCTGGTGGTATGCCTTGTGCTCTGGGAGCTCTAACAGGGTTCCACTCCTTGCTTTGGATAGTGTAAATGTTGGCAACTTTGAAAAGAATCTTAAAATCAGCTTCTAGGTCATTATAATTGAGAGCAAGCTGAGTTATCTCTGGAGCGTGGAATGCAAAGGCTTTCCTTCCCAGAGACAATAGTAGCAAAATATTGTAAAATCATAGGGTGAGGGTTCCATGAATTAGGTGTCCTGTTGGCCAACCCTCCATGTTCTTAGCACTCAGGGCAGACCCCTCCTTAGATTATTCTAGTGGGTCCTTAAGAACTCATTTAAAAACCACCAGCCCCCTTCCCACATCCAGGTGATGAACTGGCTGGTGGATGTGGCATACCCAATAACCTGGAGGTTGATGCGGGGCTGCCATTTTGCCTGCTGGGGAAGATTCTTGGTCCAGGACCTTGTTACCCGGGTTGAAAAAAACAGTGCCCAGCAAATATCTTCTTCCATTGTTAAGATTAATTGGATGTAAGAGTCCCTGCTTAAATTCTGGAGTTAGAATCTGTGCACCCTCCCAGAAAAATGAGTCTGAGATAGTAAAGAAATATTCTGCCTTTGGGTACTTCATTGTAGCAGAAGGAGAAATTGAAGGAAATGCGGTATATAGCCACAATAATGATGATAAGGGGAAACAGTAGCATGCTCACAGTTTGCAGGGCGCTGACCCATCCTATGTCATTTAGTCCTTGTTACAGCCCTCTGGGAGAAGAACTACAATTAGGTTGTGTTTGTTTGTTTGTTTGTTTGTTTGTTTTATGGAGGAGGAAACCGAGGCGCACGGAGACTGGTAATTTACCAAAAGCATACTCAGGCAATGGTGCAGTCGGGATCAGAACCCACGGCAGACTTTCTCCAGAGCGACCAGACTAAACTGTCGAGCTGCCTTTTATAATCAGGCACAAAATAAGCCCTAGTACCAGGGTGTTTTATCTTTACATCTGAGATGCCAGGAGAGCTCGGGCATCATCCAAGCCAGGGTCCCGGGCTACTGCTTAGTGCCCACTAATGTGTTTGAAGGAGATGAGGGGAAAGTCTGTGTGTGAGTGTCTCATCTCTCATCTCAGCAGTGGAAGCTCTTCACTGAAGGAGAAGTTAGGCGAGTGCATGAGCCCCTGGTCCCTCATCCTACCAGATTAGGGGCATTTTCACCTGGATGTGGTCTGCCAGGCTTGTCCCTCTGGACTCATGTAAGAAGCAAAGGAGGATATCAGAATTTTACCTTTATTATTTCAGGTTCCATTCATGCTGACCAATCAGTGACCCTTGGGCACATTTGTTTTCCAAGGGAGTAAAAGTGAAGCAGCCTCTTTGTTCTTCCAGGTTTAGTTCAGTCCCCAGCCCCGTCTGCAGCTTGGCAGATGGGGCAAAAGCCGGGCTTGAGAGCTATGCAACTCCCACCTCTCCCCGTACTGGCTGTGAGACGTTGGTTAAGTCGTTGCAACTCTCAGAGCCTCTGGTTCTTCATCTGTGAAGTGGGTACAATAATACTTCCTTCATGGGGTCTCACAGGGTTTATGACCTCCAGGCGTTCAGAATTCGGGCTTTTGAGTTGTTTGCCAGACATTTTTTTTTTTCCTTTTCTTCGTTCCCTGATTTACCATAGACATGGTAGTGTCCGGGATTCCTGAACTCTAAAATCCTATTTATATTTTTAAACTAGTTTTATATGTGTTTTATAGATGACCTTAATTTTAAGCCATAAAATACCTAAAGCTTAGTCCTCAGCAAGTGTAAAATGTGTACCTGATACAGAACAAGCAATCAATAACGATAGTTGTTACTGTTACTGTTCAAGAAGCCGCGGAGAGTATCTCATAGGTTTTCCTCTTTGTGTAGGTGAGGTGTGTAGGCTCGGACAGGTGAAGTGACTTGCGCACAATCGCACTGTGAATTCATGACAAAGTCGTTAACAGAACCCTATCTCAGATCCCAGTGCCCCTGCATCATCTCAGGGTTACACATACTGCTTGAGGGCATTTAGGAGTAGAAAAAAAATCTGCCTACCTCCTTCTGGGCCTGTTGGGTAAGTCCCAATACTCGGAACCGTTTGGAAACTGCATGAGCCTCCAACGAGCGGGAAGTGGAGACGGACAATCGCGCGTACCTTGATGCATGCTTCAGATTCTGCTCCAGCGTGTTTACACATAGCCCCTCTTCCCAGCCTCCCCGGGGGACCCCCTGCTCCCACGAACCAGCCTCATCACTTTTCTCTAGAAAAGAAGACAAACCTTTGGATTTGTATAGGGTCTCTCGGAAAGATAGGGGTGTGTGTGTGTGTAACATCAGTGCCTGTTAGGGAAGGAGAATCCACGGAGAGCTCTAGGGCTCCGGAAAATGTTTTCCGTGTTGCAGTTTCTATGCCACACAGTGTGGAAGGCAATTATCTTTGGAGGGGATTCCACAGCCCCGCGCGGGCTTCCCCGGCGTAAGATTTATTGTCGGCTGGATTGGGTGTCCTTTATAAGAGCATTTACTCGGCATCTAAAGCGCTGTCAAGAGTGCTGCTTCCTGAATGCTTTTGAGGGTGCAACTGCTAAGCTTCATTTTCCCGTCTTGGAGATATATTTTTGAAATGGTATGCAGGGATTTGTAAGGCCTCGTGCTTTCCATTGACACTGACAGGAGCCGCACCGTTAAACCCCTGCACAGAGCTGCGGAAATTTACCCCTAACGCCCGGAGCCGTCCTACAGGCTCGTCTGGCCCGCACGTGCAGAGGGTCCCCTGGAGTGGGGAGAGGGCATGGGAGCGCGTCCCGTTGTTTTGTGTAAGTCATGCCAGTTAATCAGTCTCAAAGTTAACTGTTTGCTTATTTAAACAAAGGATAGGCGGAAGCTCTTCTTTGGCTTTCCCCCCTCTCCTTTATGTGGATCTTATGAATGCCAGAGGAAAACTTGAGCTGCGAGTCAGCTAAATATACTGTATCATGAAACCTTAGGGACCACTGAATTGGGAACAGTGGCCCTTTACTGCTAAGAAGGTGTTTTATTGAAAATGCGCCGACATGCTCTCCCTGGAGAGTGAGCAAAAGAGAAGGCAAGATGCCCGACAGTAATACAGGTTGTTCTCTTAGGCAAGCTAAAATGTAGAGTTTGGCACTTCTGGGCTGTGATCCGGCCGGCAATAGAATAGACGAATGTGCATTTTTACATTAAAAGTGCCATATTTCACCAGCGCTGCCCCCCCCCCCCGTTTTTTAAGTGTCTTAATTTATATATTCCAGTTAACAGTTCATTACATGTCCTTTCTCTCTCCAGCTTTTAAAAGTTGTCTTTTGAATACATTGAGGTAGTCAAAATTTCCTAATCCTGGCAGGCTTACCAGCAGAGGGCAGGCGTAAAGAAGGTTTTGATAGGAGGGTGTGTCAGCCTAGGGTCACAGGAGGGTGGCGTTGCAATGGGAGGGAGACCTGTGAGCATTGTTCACAGGGCAAGATGCAACACGCTCCCTCTGCCTCTTTCCAGGCCTGCTGCACAGCCCAGGTCCTCTGGAAAAGCTGACTTTACTAAATAAAGGTGGCCAGTTGCCTTTATCAGATATTCAGCGATTTCTACATAATTAAACGTTAAAAAAATATTCAAATGTCATTTCATCCCCCAAAAGCCATCTATTCTTTCCCGTTCGCTGACCCAGTTCTTGTTACGCTTAAAACGGAGGGTTTGCATGGGGGTGGGCCAGAAACGCTGTGACTCTTTGGAGAGGAAATACGGACTCCCACTTGATGGTGGGAATGATGCGATCTTCCTGATACCTGAAGGACAAAGCTCTTTGGGAAATGCTCTCCTGCCCCCAAACATGTACCTTTTTGAGAACTTTGCACACTTCGTTGTAATCTGTTCTCACCTTATGGCAGAAGCCGTCCACTAATACATTTTACATTATATGAAAACAAGGGATTACAGTTTTATCGTAAATGAGAGAAAATAATTTGTTACAGTCCATCAGATGCAGATGTAGGGCAGGATGTGGCCATTTTTCTTTCTGCATAAGATTTTGTTTACTGGTGACTACATATGATTTTGTTTTCTGAGTGTCTTTACATTTAGAGCGAGGAGGGGTTGGGGGGCAAGCGTTTTCCATAGTTTATTTCCCCATCATGTTCTTAAGTCCCCTGAATGTTGACATGTCACTGTGCATATCGAAATTACCCAGGAGCACTGGCATTATAAAATGTTGCATTACATGAAGATGCTGATGACAATGTGGAGGTGTCGGAAAGAGAAATTTAAACTCCGGTTAGTAGGAACTCACAGTCCTTTCCTTTGGCCACGCAGGCACAGACCAAAAACAACATAATTAACTGTATGGTCAGCATAGAAGAGCGACATAAACAGTATCGACACGGAGCTGCCTGCCTCAGCTCCCTGTAGATGGATGATGTATTAATTTATATTTTTAAGTAAAAGCACTTAAATCAAGAAGGAACTGTGGTTCCTTGGAGACAAGTGCCCAAATCTCAGAATCCGGGCAGTGGTGTTACAATTTCGTACCTGTAATTGGCAGCTGGTTGGCGGTCTTTGGAGACTTCAGAAAGACTAAAGCAGGGCTCCCTCTGGAGAGACTCACTTCCCTGGGCAGGTCATCAAGCCTGTTACCACGGTGAGGGATGAAAGTTTGTGTTCCTGCCGATTCACCATTTTCTCTCTAACAACAGTCACTCGGTCACATCTCTTTAAGTTCCTTCATTTCGAAATACATGTTTTGGGCACTCCCCTAAATTAATTGAAAAAGGGAGAGCAAGTGTTAATGCCAGTGTTGTTTGGAAAAAGATGGGCAATTGTTACGCAGTTGATTTTTCAACCCATCAAATTGTTCATCAATTTTTATTTCACTCACTCTGGCAGATGAACTTTCTGGCAACAGAAATTGCAGTAGTTACCTATGAGAACATGGGACCATAACTGACTTTCTCTGAGTAGGTCTCCCACTCTCAGTGTTGCTGGAAATATATGAGCCAGTGTCCATTCATGTATCCATTCCCTGGTTATTTCCAAGCAGCTTCTGGCAAGGCAGGACCTCAGTTGGAGCTGAGGACCACGTGGGCCAGGCACCATGCCTGTGTCTCCTTCCCTGCCACGCCATTCATCAGCATGTGGGACTAACGTCCTGACAGCACATGCTCCTTCTGACTCTTCATTTAATACATCTTCTCTCCATTCACAGCTCTGAATGGGCAGTAAAACCGTTCACTTTCTTCTGTGTTCAAGGCTAAGGCTCAGCAGAACCAAGTATAATACATGATTTTAGTCCCAGGTGTGTTATTTGGTGGTTAGAGTTTGGTGTGGGATCATAGTAATCTATTCTTAAGTACACAGCCAGCTGCACAATGGACTCATTTAGCAACTGACAGGTTTCTTAATATGTGGTGTTTGAACAAGGGCTGTATCTGTTGTGGGTGTTAGGATGTGGGCATCAAAAATATTTTTAAGTACGGTATTTAGCATTTCCTTCACTCTTCCTTAAACATTAGCCTCCCCCCCCCCACCCCAGGTATTCATTTTAAGTTATCATGGCCATTCTTTTTCTGAAACTATTCAGTGTCTGCTTCCCTTGTGGCCTGTGGTGCTAGGTATGTTTGATTCTTAGAGGGGAAAGAAAAAAAAATTACGGTTGGCTTTCTGAACCTCAGTTTTCTCCTCTGTAAAGTGGGAATTACAATTTTGTTCAAGTCAGGACAATGAACTGAGACCTGTGGCTAAGTAACCCTTTCTAAAGCTCCCACGATCCCGCTGCTGCTGTTCTGAACCGGAGGAGTTGCTTTCTGACCCAGCCTCTCCAAAGTGACCTGGCACTCTCGGTGACGAATCATTGACATTAACTGAGTCTTCTAAGTTTTAACCACAGGTTTTAACATTTTATATTGTACTCCAGCAGTGAAAGGTTTTAGTGCTCACTGGATCGCAGAAACAGCACAGGTCGACAGGACCGCCGGGAAAGGGATCCTGAAAGAGTCCAGAATTCATCAGAATGGCCTGGGCATATATATACAGCTTATCCAGGCTTATCACTGATGCTACATTTCCTTGCCTAGAAGTACTGTGTGAGTCACCATGTCATGTTTGGAGAGAGGGCGGGAAGGGCTTCAGGTGGCCTCTGAGTTAGCTTGCTAAATGACTTCCCTCTCCAAACTGTCACACCCCCCCCCATCCAAACCATCAGTCCTTTAAACACCACCTCCCCAAGGGGCCTTCCCAGACCTCTCCTGCTCACACTGATCTCCCCCTTCTCTCTGGTCCCATGGTGCTTACAGCCACCGCTGTGCAATTTAGTGCTTGTGTAACCAGCGCGTTGCGCCACTCTCTAATTATTTTGTGTAAGGCAGTCTCCACAGGCTGGCTCATAAGCGTCTGTAATGTTTGTTGTTTGCTTGTTTGTTTGTTTGTTATTTGTTCTGACGCTCCTGGAGACTTAGCTGATAAACACTGACCTGCAAAGGAGTTAGTCCGACTTGTGAAAGCATGCATGAGTTTTATGGGTGCCTCACGAAGAACTTGTCTTTGAAAACCTTGAATTGCCTATTCGAAGTTGCACCCCATTTTGTTCACAGACATGAAATCCCAAATTAATTTGAATACCTTTGAAAACAATCACGTGTATTTTGAAATGACCATTTCCACTTTCTCACTGTGCATTGGTTGGAGACAACTTCCTATATTTTTATTTCCTGTCTTTGGGGCCCCGGGCAGCCCCTCCCGGAAGAGTGCCTTGTCTTTTTAAGAGTCAGAACTCTTCTGATTCATGGTACATTCTGGCAGATTTAAGGCCCCTCTCCCCAAAAAAGAACGCCCTCCGTCCTCTATTGAATATTCATGAGAGGGTGGGGTCACATTTTTGTGACCTGAAAAATGCCATTAATAAATTTGTTGTCTGACACAAAAACACTTTAGGGTGGAGAGCGACCTGCCATGCACCCATTTAACATCTGATCATAAGTTGACAGTCAACTGAAGCTTTTGTCTCTTTTGCAGCCAGATTAATGGGGGAATTGTCTGCTCCCCCGCTGACCTTATTGAGATTCAGGCATTTGCTTGATTGGAAATATTATCAATATGCTTTCTGGTTTGTAGTAACTTGCATTAAACACCTCAAAGAGAAAAACACATTCAAGTAAAACTCCTGGTATTGCTGGGTTAGGATTTGTGGTCTTTTTGTTTGTTTGTTTGTTTTTTAATTGAGGGAAAATAGGTAATCGCTGAGGTCACTTCTTTTCCTGGAATATTTTGAGAAAAATAACAAAAACGTTGGAGTTTTGTTGTTTGTTTTTTAAGTATAGGCCAAGAAGTTTTTCCCTAAATTTAAAGATAAGTAGCTGCCGAAAAGGATTGGATTAACCTGGCATTCAAATCTTGCCAGTTGAGCCAACAAAATTTAGCATATTGGTGACTTCTTTTTTTTTTTTTTTAACACCAAACTCGGCTTTAAATAGCATTAAAGAGCAGTGACTATTTCTGATAGAGGTCATCTTCAAGTGCTTATTGAGAGTAGCTTTTGTTGTTGCTCTTGTTGTATAAATAAGAAAGGAATTTAAAGAATTATTTCTTAGCGAACTTGGGGCAGATGCCTTCTTGAGCAGCTGTCGTTCTAGAGGGGAAGTAGCTCGGTTCAGCGACGAGGCACGTTTGGTTGTTATTTATTTCAACCCCGTGTCGGGTTAGTTTCCCTCTGCGCGCACAAGCACACTTTGGCGAGCCCGACTCTTGGAAAGAAAGGAGGTGGGGAGCGGTTGCGGGGAGGGGGGGGGGGGTGAGGCCAAGGCTTGGTTAAACCGTCGTCGTGAAGCGAAAGTTCTCTGCAGAGGCCGTTTTCGAGGAAAGCGCTTCTCTGCGCTGCCTTGGAGCCCCGCATCCCCTTCCGATTCTGAACAGTTGCTCTGAGCAGTCGAGTGTGCGCCGGGCGCACCAGTTCCCCTCCTTTGCCTCTCGGGTTTCTCTGAAAGGTTAGGACAACTCTTTGTCAGTTTCCAAGACGAAACAAACACGCAACCCCACCAAAAGCCCCAAACCCGCAGCCCCGGCCGGCGGGAGAGATGCGCGCCGTGCCCGTCTTCCCAGACGTCAGCCAGAGGCAGGTCAAAGGGTTAACAGCAATTAAGAGGAGTTGCTCTAGAGACAAAAGCAGGATTTCGCCAGAGCGTGATTTCACCTGCCGCGCGGAGGGGGCCGGGGCGCGCGGGCGCGGGGAGCGGGCCGCGGAGCCCATTGTGTGGGGCGCGGCGCGGCGCGGCGCGGGGTGTTTAGAGGCGGGTTGTGATTGGTGGAGCAGGGCGGGGCGGGTGGGCGCGGCGCGGCGCGTCTTGTCAGCCCGCGAGCCGGAGCGCCCCTGCGCGCGTGCAGTCCGCCTGCACGCCGAGGCC
Source organism: Ursus arctos (assembly GCF_023065955.2). NCBI lineage: Eukaryota > Metazoa > Chordata > Mammalia > Carnivora > Ursidae > Ursus > Ursus arctos. Next base: position 51,385,594 of record NW_026622808.1, on the reverse strand, counting down.
GCCGGACCCCACGCCCGGCCCGCGCGGGCGCCCCGAGCCGGCTCCGCGCGCCTGGCGGCTACATGGAGAGTGTCAGGTTGGTCCCTATGATTGATCTTTGCCGTTCTGCTCTCCTTCCCCGGGCTCCGCGGTGCCAGCTTCCTGGGGCCTCACTGGGGAAGGCTGGAGCGCCAGAGGGTTTCCAACTTGAGTCTTTTTAAAAAATAATAACAACAATCGCTGTTTACCAACTTGGGTGGGAGTTGGGCTCTGGAAGTGGAGGCGAGGGAGGGAGTGAAGAGGTGGGATGAAGGAGCTACAGGCCTGTGGGTCCTGGAGAGAGAGGTTTTCCCCCTTGCTCGCTCGCTCGCTCTCTCTTTTTTTTAAATGTTCATGGGTGGGGTGTACTTGAGAGTTGGAGGAAGTCCTGCTTGTGTGTTGCTCTCGCGCTCTCGCTCTCTTTTTCGTTTGCGATTCATTTCTGCTGGTCTGGCCTTCACGCAGCCACTTTGGTAAAGCCCTCGCCATCACTCCATTCGGGGACGTATCTGGGGTGTGATTTATGTCACTTTCAGAGCGTGTGAAATATACAAGGAGCCTTCCATCTCAGTGTAACCCGTGTGGATGTTTCTTTGCTTCTGATAGTTTGTTTCTATATCTGTCTAGGCTATTTTCAGCTTAGCTGTTCAAATTCAAGGAGTTCACACACAGCAAAGGGGGGGAGGGGGAGGAATAAAGCCCCACACCAAAAGAGGCAGGCGAACTAAGGGACACTCTGGCAGGTTGGGGAGTCTCCAGCGTCTGTTACATTACTTTGCCGGTTAATTAAGTAGGGAGCAGGGTTTGGGTTAGGACGTGCAGCCGACTGAAGAATTGCCACGGGGTACTCCAATCTTCCCTGGCTCCGAATGTAACTAATTCAACTGTCAAAACTGCCTGAAAGACGGTCAGTGGAAAGGAGACTTTTTCCCCCCCAAGAGTCGTGATGGGAAGGAGGGGACCTTTAGGAAGTGGGTGGTAAAGTTTTAGAGCAAAGTACATATAGACTCTTCCTCCTTGGGATTAACTCCTTCAAGGCCTACCAGTTATAAGGAAAATACAATAATTTTATATTCTTGTCCACACAGACCAAATGTTCTAATCAAGCCAATTTAAAAATGCAAATCACCTAATTTCCATAGATTCCAACATTCTGAAAGTGACACATTTGGGGGGGAAATTAAGCCTGATAACAGGAAATGTGAATCATACTATCAATGACTAATCTGCTTAAGAAAAAAAAATAAGTTACATTTATTTTATCATTAGGAAGTCAGTGTTAAAGGAGCCATTTTTTTTTTTTTAGTTTAAATCAAGTGAAGTTTTTTATTTTATAAGTGGCCCGGTATTGCTTTTTTGTTCGTTTGTTTGTAATAGATTTTCGAAGAGGAATGTGTATGTACAATCAGAGGTGGTTATGTGGTAAAGTGTTCAAGCTAGCATGTCGTTGTCAAAGACCTCAAACATGATCACATTGAGATTCTAGTTAAGGATTTGATGTGTTGCTGTTATTGTTGTTTGAAAGAATGCAAAGCTTTCTTGAATGTGAAGACTTACCACTAAGTAAACCAAATGAAGACAGAAGTGCATTCTGAATACCCTGCGCATAAATTGAAAAAATGTCTACTTCTATTTTATGTGATTCTTTGTAGCTGCCTGACACATTTCAGTGAAAAGTGTGTAAAAATGAAACCAAAATACAGACTGCCTACCCAGAGACAGTGGCTGACTTACTCTAGGATCTGATAGAGTTGAACTGAAAACGGATTGGGCTGACACTTGATAATCAGAGTTGATTTATTGTTCATTAGTACTGCATTAGCCCTTTCAGGCAAGACAGTTATTTGTGTAGTGGCCTGTCAAGAGCGAGACTGCAAGCACCTGTCATTTCTAAGGCATGAGATAAGCAACTAAATATTAAGATGATGCAAATAAAAATACATTGGAGTAGATAAAGGACCATATGATCATAATTTTTTTTCTTTAGGAAAATGGGTCAGTATCAATCCGTAAGAAGAAATATCCTAGAGGTTTGTGGGGTTTTTTGGTTCCCCCACCCACCCACAAAGACTACTCATAGAAAGAAAGCAAGGGGCTTTATATTCTCCTCTTTACCCTAAGAACTTTCTTTCCTACTAATATGTACAGTTCATCTGATAAAAAGTTGGTCAGTTAAGGAAATGAGAAGCCTAACGTGTCACTTATTTAATCTGAGTAATTGAAGAAAGGTGGGCTTCCTATTTGTGTTGTGTTTTTAAATAAATTTATTTCAGTAAATGAAACTTTTCTGATCATGGGCTTGATTATATGAAAATGTGATGACATCATAGGTAAGCTATGATAATGTCGGATAATAATGTCAAGTGCATTTTCTGCAACATGTTTCACTCTCGATTTCCTTCTTCCCTCCCTGGAAGGGAATGATCTCATGACATATAATAGAAAACAACCTAAGTGTCAAAAGAAAACAAAATTAGTGAACTTTTGTCTGCAGCCATAGAAACGTGGATTAACTCATATTTTTCCAGAGGATGGAATGGAAACATTCTGCATGAGGATATATAGTGTATTGTCTTCTCTGAATTTTCATTTGACAGGGATTTTAGAGTCTGTGATCTTAATTAAATCTCAACTAGCTGAAATAATGCATCTAAAGGCATGCAGTGTTGCGTAACCTTGCTCAGTTGGTAAACCATAAATCATCAGAAAGCTTATGATAGGAATGGTTGGTTTGAATTTTTTTGTTGTTGTTTGCAGTTAAATGTACCTGAAAAACAAAACCCTCACCATTGCTGCCTTGTATTTGCACACTGTCAGAAGCTGTCACTTGAAAGATAAACTCTTTCATGACACTGACCAGTTCTGCAACTTTTCAGCCAGCCTCCACACAATTGCAAGATACAGTGAAATTAAAATCCAGATTAATTAAAAGCAATGAAATTCCAGATTTATTTTGGCTAATGTGGCAGAAGTGTGTTTGAGTTACAATGTTTCTGAGATAATCAGGAGAGAATATTGTGACCAGCTTCTCAGTTTGAGCTAAAATTTGAGTAAAATTTGAATTGGCAAAAAAGAGGGGTGGAGGGATTTATTTTATTATGTGGTTTAGTCGTAGATGAACATCACTAAAGAGAAACTTAACACTAGGCTCTTAGTAACTGGTCAAATATCAGAGCCAGTCAGAATCCACTTCTGGTAGTTCTTTGATTTATAAGCAAGGGATAAGGCAGCAACAGTTGACCAGAGAAGGTTGGAATAAATAAATACATAAATTGTGTCTGTGTATGTTACATGTTAAACTATGAATTCATTGGCCAGGAGTAATAACCATGAAGTAGCTATTAACTAGTCCAGGTTTTAGAAATTCTAGTGCTTGTAAATACTGAGTTATTTACTTTTAGAGTCTTTTAATCAGATATTTATAACTACTACAGTTTTGGGGAGCTGTCTACATAGAAAATTTTGAGAAAGCTATCTGTGATATATTGATTTTATATACCTTTGTACATAATATTTCATAGAAGGCTGGGAATTATGTTACCGATGAGCTGTAGATCTTGTGAGGCAAAGAAGGAGTGCAGTTTTATGTATACCTTCATGGCTGGATCTGGGGGTAGTCCTAACTCCCTAAGCTAAATGTGTTTTTGTTTGGTGAAAGGTTTCTTTTCTTGGAAGCAGCATGATATTTCTGGACGTTGGTTTTAGTCATTTCGTAGTGGGCAAATACTTTTTTTTTTTTTCCCCTCCTCATACATGGCATTCTGCATTCAGCTTTGTTTTCTTTCATTAAAAAAAAAAAAAAAAAGAAAGAAAGAAAGGAGATTCAGGTACCTGTTAGTTCGATGAGCCTCTGCACACTATAGGGACTTGAATTATCCGGAAAGAGCTAAACTGGGCCTCCACTTCTGGATGGTAGGAATAATCTTCTCTGAGTCCCTCTTCCAACCTGGCAGTTTGTTTGAAGAGAAATTAATTTGGAACGAGAAAAATGAATATTGAACACGTGCACAGTACCTCATTTTCAAATCTGGTTAAAAGCAGCTAATCAATGAAGGTGCAGGCTGAATGTTATGGTGCACTTTTTAAGAATACCTTGGTATCATGTTTTAATTTTTAAGCTGTATCTTGCCCTTAAATCTGAAACATCATTGTTCAAATAACTGAGAACAAGGTAAACCAACAACATCAAAAAGGTCGGCTGCTGTGATTTCTCAAGGGCTTGTTATTTCGTACTTCCCAATTCTATTTGATGTCTTGACAAAACAAGATGACACAGGGGAGAATACATTAAATTTTGATTTTTTTCATCTAACCTGTTACAGTTGTGGCAGCTTAATTTCTTTCACTTTTTCCTGAAGATGGTTTTTTTGTACAATCACTCTAATTGTCATACCACTTTCTAAGGCGGGTCCCCACGGGTTTCCCATTTGCCTGGACTTTACTAGGCATTTTTGACCATATTTTGACCTTTAACGTATAGGGAGCTTTGGTTGGGCTTTGTCTTCATTAGAAATAAATCAGTGAATGGTGAGATTGTCAGAGAAGCAACTGATATTTTCTCATTAGAATCTAACTTGCACCCCTTAGCTTAACTATGACGTGTAAGGTGCAGGTGTTGTGAGAACCTGTACAATTTGAGAAGCTTAAGTTGTGATTCTAGAAAGGGGTGATTGCACAGCAAGTGAGGCCTTACAAAACTTTGGAATGAGCTAATTTTGGCCTACCTGCATGTTTACATGCAATGACAGCCCTCCCCCCTCCATCTTATAATGTGAAAAAAAAAATACGTATTTGCAGATTTAATTCTTGGTCTTAGAAAATCCTTTGGTGGACAAAAGGTAAACATTTTACTTTTCTTCACTGAACAGTATCCCTCGATCCACAACTGTGTCTACAAGTTGTTTTTCTTTATTCTCAACCGTGTGTCTCTCAAATAGCACTGATACAGTTGCTCTCTCTTCTCACTCTATTCGAATAAGGCTTCATTTTAAGAGGACTTATTAAGCCAAGGCCTCTGCCTTTTCTTCTCAAGAGCTAAAGAACTGTGGCTAGAATCTTCCCTGGGGTTCCTTCTTGGACTAGTTCTCCCCTCCTCCTGTTTGCAGCACTTAAAGATGATTTTTGTTGTTGTTGTTAATACAAAATGTCATAGCAGGTTTGATCCACGAACACCACACTGTTCGCCATCCCTCCTACAGGAGAAAGATTGAGGAAGGCAAGAAGAGGCATTTTCCCTTGATTTAAATAATAATAATAATAGTTGCCAAGTTGAAAAGATGAGTGCTTATTGGATGATTATTTTCATGTGTAGCTTCCATTGTTTCCTGTATTTAACAGTCGCTAATGGGAGAAGCGATTTAATTTATGTAAACTTTACATTTTTATGCAAATGAAGCTGATATTTATTAGAGCTAAAACAATTATGCTGGCACTTAGTGGAGTAACCTTGTATGCATGGGAAATGTTACAGGAGAGCAGTTGAGGTTCCACTAATGCCTCTGCTGTAAACAAATATGAATTTCTGCCACTTTTTAAAATTTAAAGACAAAAGAAGAGCTCGGAGAGCTTTGCCAGAGATTGCTTATTAGGGAAGATAACCTGAAATAAGTCCTGACTGGCAGGCAGGTCTTGGCCATACAATTCTTCCTGAAAGAAGGATAGCCTTTCTTGATAGAATGTAATAAACAAAATGATAAAAAATGAAATGCTAATTGCATTTTAAAGAGGTCTTTTTTTTTTCTAAAATTTTAATAGGTGGTTGTATTGTTACTGAGAGAACAGTTATGCTAATGACTGACTACTTAGATGATTTTGCATTAATATAATAACCATTACCTGCCTTAATGCTTTGTACAGTATTGTGGCAAAATAGCGAAGTCTAAAAGAGTTATACAAAAAAGCAGAATTCCATAATGAAACAGAATTATACTTTCCACATGAATAGCAGGCTTTTTTTTTTTAATTTTCTGAAGACTGAAATATTATGTCAGAAATGTATTTTCTTTCCTGCATGATACAGCTACCTTGCATGATATCTGTGTGTATGTGGTTTGTTTGTTTGGTTCTTTTTTTCTTTCTTTCTTTCTTTCTTTCTTTCTTTCTTTCTTTCTTTCTTTCTTTCTTTCTTTCTAGATACCTTGGGGAATAGACAGACACTTCCTAACTTTTCTGTTTTCCAATGTATTAGTTGTAGCCATTGGCTTATTAATTATGAAAACTGTCTTTCACAGGGGGTAATGGTATTTATGAAGTGGTACTTTTTTTTTTTTTTTTTTTTTTTACACAGGCTAGCTTCCATAGGTCATAGGAAATTTGGCATAGGCTTTTTTGTTTTGTTTTTATTTTTGTTGCTTTTTTTTTTTAATGGAGCTACTTTGTTTGGTTTGGTTTTGCTATTCTGAAGCCTTCTAATTTAATTTGTTTTGCTCTTGTTATTTGATGAACCAGTTAACACTGCCTAACCTGGTCCAGTTATCATCCATACACAGCCTGAAGTCTGGAAAGGACTCAGGTTTCCTGGGACATACACGTGGTGAATAACAGAGATTAAAAATAGTTTCTAAATTATTAAACCAGATTAATGGAAATAAAGCGGTACTTAAATTTTTCTGTCTTCTCATTTTTATTATTTGTACACTTAGCAACTATGAGAAGATGCTGGTGACAAAATGTACATGTGTGTACACGGGGCAGTATTTACTTGTAGTTAATATGAGTGAGTGTAAAGAGAAAGGGCAAAAAAATGATAGCGTGTTATTTGTGTCATCTCCCCTCCCACCCAATTCCTCCAATTGTCTCCTAGATTAGCAATGAGTATTGTTTCTATGGGCGTTTTTATTTGTTTGTTTGCTTTTTAGATATTTTCCCCCACCCCATCACCTACCTCTCCCCTTTGGGAATAAAGGGAACTAATAAGGCGTATTATTTTAATAGTCTTCTGGCGTTCAGATGATAGAAAGTCAATGTGAAGTAAAAGAAAACTGTATCGGGCAGAATTGGCACAGCAGTGTCTGGGCTTCTACCAGCACTTGGTAGTGCTAACGTTTTCCCAGTTACTGGTATTAAGGTAGTAGCAGGTCCATACTAGCAGCGTTCCAGGGGCCAAGCACAGCTGAATTTCTGCCATTCCCGCGGGTTCCTGTGCACCTGGGATCAGCCACACCCAAATGGTATCAGTCAACAGCGTATCATGCAGTGTCTCTGTGTGTGTGTGTGTGTTTTAATTCACGATTTCCTCTTGAAACTCAACGAAAGAGTGTTAACTGTGTGTGTTTTTTTAAATTCAGTTTTGTATGCTAGCATTCTTTAAATGTCTGCCAGAAGTTTAATTTGAATTTCTGATCCCTGAAGGCAGCTAGACAGAATCATTCTAGTTCTTCATAAATTGCCTTCTATGATTCATTGTTAACTCATAAAACATACTCATTTCTATATTCTCAAACAGTTAAGGTAGTTGCAGCATCAGGGATATAATTTTTTTTTGCACTATCTTTAAATTGTCATTTGAGAAAGAAATCAAGAATTAGTTGAAACTGCCAGTTAAGGCATGAGCCCCGTAGCACAAAAAAAAAATCAGAATTTATTGTTTTTTTATCTCAAGGAGGGTTAGGTAGATGGCAGAGAATCTGGAAAAAAATAAAGTTTAGTTTTGACTGAATACTCTCAAAGAGGGGCCCATAAATAGTAGAGCGCTGTAGTTAAAAACTCACATGACTGTTTTAAATACTATTGATTTAAACCACTGGCTAGATTTTATGAATCACAGTGTAATTTCTAAGCTTTGGCCATATTTCTCAATGCTAAAGCACTCTCTCTTGTGTGCCTTTAGCCGCTTTCCAGACATTCAACACAGGATTAAATGATAGTAGTTACAGTGATCAATAGGTTAAGACCGGTACAATCACTCTTGCCGCTAATGACCTCAGTAGTAATGGGCAATAAAGTGTGGACTATAATAGCCTCGCGCTGGTACTGCCTGCCCTTTGATTCCTAGTATTAGTAGGGACTAGCTACATGAAAAAGTTGGACGTTGGGAGTTAAGAGAATGGATATGTAGGCTCTATTTCTTAACTATTTAAAACCTTAAACTGCGCTCAGTTTCTTTTTTTCCCCCCTTTTGTACCATAGTGGTTTCTGGTCCATTTGGATATGTTTGTTAAAACCTTCCATAACCTATTTTCAAGACACATTGGAGCAGAAACTGAGGAAATCTCAGTTTTATCACATTTATAAATTAAGCTTAGGCCCATTTTGGAGGCTCACAAGCGAACCGGTGTGAAAATGTGATTTCAGATAGTAAAAGCAAAGGTGAGGCCATCAGCATATAAGAGTCCACTCTGGTTATTCAGAGACCCTATACCAGGCAGGAGGATTACTCAGGCTTCTTGCCTCTCTCCCTCCTTTGGCTGCGCCTGCTGCTGTAGCATTTTATTACTCATCAGCACCTCCATCAGAATGTCCAAAGGGAAAAAGAAGAGGAGACTCAAGTTCATGTTACTGTTCAGTAACATGACTGCAAACATTGAAGAAATAACCCTGAGAAAAGCACATTTATCTGTTGGCCATATGCAAGGGTTTCAAAATTATCTGTATATGCCAGTCCTTTTTTTAACTTTTCAAATCGATTTTATTCAAGTATAATTTACATACAAGAAGATGCACTCGGTTTAAGTGAACAGTTGGAGGAATTTGGGCTGTTGTGTCCACCTGTGGGACTACCACCCCAGTCAAGATAGATGGCATTTCCATCCCCCCCTCCCAAGTTCTCTTGGTCCCCTTTCATAGACTTTCCATAGTTCTTTTTAAAAACTATGACCAAGAGATTATTTCTATGATGACTTCTGTTATAACACTGTTAATTTCGTGTTCATCACCAGTTTAGATCTTACACCACCCTATTCCTGTCTGTTTTCCTGTTCATCACCATCAGAAATTTGGCTCAAGAATATTTATATTGTACGTCATCCAAGAAACGCAGAGGAAAAAAGAAACCTTAAACATGGTTCTTTTGTTTGCTTAATCAAACCTCCCTGTATGATGATGCAACTCTCAAGGAAAAGTAAACTTCTATTGTGATATGTTGGCTTTAGCAGCTCCAAAGATAGTGATTGGCACCCAATACGTTTTGAAAAATTCAAAAAGTTTCTTGTGTGTGAAGACAAAGTAGACTAATTGGAATTAATTTATAAATGGTTAGATGTTTTGATAATGCCTTCTTGTGTTTGCCCTAGATTGAATGCAAGTTCACTGTTCTAATCATTGGTGATATTTCGTGCTGCGAAGTATCTTTTTAAAAGGATAATTTATCCATTCATATACATCTGTCCCTTTTTGCATATAAAAATATTCAGACATGCCCATCTGTTTTAAATTACAGTGTATCTACATCTACACTTAAAAGGCCACTGCAATAGGAAGAATTCGTTGATGACCTTCCAGAGTTAGGTTAATGAAATTTTTCAAATGTTCTACCCGGTGTTTTCCAAACAATGCGAAACTTGCACATAAACATCCCCCCACAGAAAACATGCCCACAACAACAGTGGAGGGTGTTCACTGTACATGAATCTGACCTTCAGGAACCATTTTTAGTTCATCAAAATTAGTGATGCTGAGAAATCGGGACATCAGTGCATAATGACTGTGAAATTAGGAATGAGAGCTCGCTATGCAAATGACAGGACAAATCATGTGAAAAAGTCAAGATAAACTGCATATTAAGACATTATGTTACATAAAATTAATACTGCATTTCTCCCTTTTGCTTACTGCTCCCCTGAAAGATTTTTTAATTCTTTTATCTTCTGATCAGCTATTGTCTGCCAGATTTTTTTTTTTAAGTGGCACACAGGCAAAGTGCAAAACATGTTATTACCTTTTATTGTAATACATGAGATGACAGGAGATCCTTTTTAACAAAGTATATCCTTTACTGCTTCTAGCTTCTTGCTGTCACATGTTTGATTAGAAACCAAAGAAAAGTAAGATGCTTAAATATTACTGTTAGAAGACATAAAGGTTTTGTCTTTTCTTTCATTGTTTTTTTTTTTCCTTTCCTTATCTTTTTATTTGGGGGGGTGATTTTTCATGAAATAGTCTTCTTGTATTACGGGGACTGACAAAATGGTTCTCATGTAGTCTGCAAATTAAACACAAGTGCAGTGATTATTTTGAATAGCTAAATTACATTCTAGAAAGCTTGCAGAATTCATAGCATTGTCATTAGGTATCCGCTTGAATACAATTTGTGTAACCTTGGCCAAGACAGCCTGTCATTTTAATGTCAGTGTTTTATCTGAACAAGACATCATCCTTTCAGATACAGTGTGCAGGTTCCTTGCAGAGATGCCCGTGCAGAAACGTGTTAACAGTTGCAAATATGAAATGCTATCAAGTTCATCACTGTAGCTGTTTGTCACTGAAATGTCATGGAAAGCAGCTTTTAATGGTATCACACGTAATATGAAAGAATGGAGACATCTGTGTGCTGGGTGAATAAGGAAGGGTAAAAGGCATCTTAGGAAAGGTCTGCGTTGAAGTTCATGAGGTGCGCCCAGGGTTCGGTCACCCACAAGGCTGAGCATTCATTGATTGTCCTTAAAAATCACTGTCCACAGAGGAAGTGGATCGGAGTAACTCCTGCCGAGAAGGTACTGGTTCCCATTTGCCTTGTTCCCTAAAACACAGTTCCAAGTTTGCATTAAACTTCCTAGAGCTAATTGCCACCGAAGACTCGTGCTTCGTGAGAAATCGAGAGCGTTCTCCCCCAACTCCAGATAGCATTTGTTAAGTCTTTACTCCTTGTCTGCCTGCAAGACTGTCTGCGCACCTGTCAGTGCTGCGAGGTCCTCTTTTTTCTTTATTTCACATAAACTCCGTAAGAGATGAAATAGGATTCGTTGCCGCATCCCCTCTGGATAAAGACACCGTGCGTGGGAAGTTGGTCAGTTCTCGAAGCAGGCTCATGACGGTCTGCCGCTGACCCCGGAAGGCTGAGTGCTGTGTGCATGCGATGTCCTGGCTTCCTATTTATCCTTCATTAACGTTCTAGGTTCCCGTGTCAGTGGCTATGATGACACCTCAAGTTATCACTCCCCAGCAAATGCAGCAGATCCTCCAGCAACAAGTGCTGAGCCCTCAGCAGCTCCAGGTCCTCCTCCAGCAACAGCAGGCCCTCATGCTCCAACAGGTAACCGTCCTCCTCCTCCCCCCAGGGCCGGGGACTCCGTTCACCATTCCCTGCGCCTGATCAGCTCCTTTGCCCATTGAAGAAAAAGCAGAGCGGGGTGGCTGGGCCAGGACACAGAGCAGGCCCCTGAATGATCCATGTCCTTTGCATCCCAGGAAGGGGAGGGACCCTGCCAAAGCGACTAGGGTTTGGGCCTGGAGAGGACCCGGTGGACTGAGATTAGGGCTGTATTTGGACTTGGTAGAAATGAGATCTTTTAGGCTTATGTAGCTTTACACTCTTTTTATTTGGTAAGCCCAGAGCCTTCTAAATGGTGTGAATCAAAGCAAAATGGGGAGCACGTTAGGAGCAGGTTTAAATGTGACAGCTCTTGAAGTCCCCATTTCAACTCAGAGGCTCACAGAATTTGCCTTTTAAACATCAAGAGACGTTCCAGAGTTGGTTACTTTTAAGGTGCAGAGTTCACTTTCCTTCTTTCATGTATGCTGATGTGGAAAGGAACTTCTGGCTGCCATGGTGCCACACGGACCTCACGTTCAGACTTCCCGGACCCCTGAACCAAAGAGATGCGATTCAGAACTAGAGTGACAGAAGTTGCTGGGGTGAGGCGGTGGGGACCGGAGGCAGAGCGAGCTGCCCACGCTGTCCATGCCGGCGCTGAGCACCCCGCCACCCTGCCCAGCCCCACCCTTCAGAAAGCAGGCGAGCTTTTCGCAGTAGAGGTTCACCGGACTCTCTCAGCAAGGGCACCAGGGCTTTGTTGGCCAATCAAAGGTCATCCCTTGCCTTATGTTAATTAGTTTGTGTAGAAAATGGTGTGTTTTTCATCAGTTCATTTTGGAGATTACTTTTCAAACAATAATGCCAAGAATAGTCAGGGCGCGCTGAAATTTATTGTCGAGTTTCAAACTAAAGGTCAGGCCACTACAGATAAAAGGATGCTATTTTTCGAACCGCAGTTGTGTGTGGCACCGAAAAGGGACAGTGGGTTGGCGCTCCCCCTGTTACTTACCGTCCTCTCTTTCCTTTGTAGCAGCAGCTTCAAGAGTTTTATAAAAAACAACAGGAACAGTTGCAGCTTCAACTTTTACAACAACAACATGCTGGAAAACAGCCTAAAGAGGTACCAACAATACGTATTTCACTTTCAAACCACAGATCCACAGATCCCAGAGGACTATCTAGCGGCTATTCAACCGTCATTCGTCTCTTAAATGATCGCACAGCTGAGCTCTGGGTTCGCAGCTCTCAGATCAAGAGTGATCGCCCTGTTCTCTCTGAGATTTTTCTGGGTTCCGTGTGCTGGCTGCCACCTATTTGATCTCCCCGCTGCAGGTCCACCGTTTGTGGGCCCCAGGGAGCGTGATGGCGGGCCAGAGCTTCCAGGGCTCCTCCTGCAGGCGGGCGGAAGGGCAGGCCGAGGTACACCTGCGTCCCGCACGGGTGCGCTTGGCCACACTCTTGAGATTTTCTGCAGCTCCCACGGCTTGGGTGCGTGGGGATGGCCCTTCCTTTTGGAAGAGTCCTCTCCTGTGAGGTTGCACAAACAGAAAAGTCCGCCTAAGAGTAGATGCTCCTACCCTCTGTTCATTTTTTTCTCGCAAGGTATACACGTATGGTAATAGGGCAGGTGTGAGATGGTGCGGCTTACGGGGAAGACTCCTCTGAGCTTGGATGATTTGTGTGTCCCTAACAAAAAGCGGGGTGTCACGAAGGCTTCCGCGGGCCCAGCACTTTGTAAGAGCACACAGTTTCTGGCGCCAGGCCCCACCAGCCCGTTAGGTGACAGCGTTAGCTCCGGAAGCGGTAAGGCCTTCCCAGGGAGGGTGTCCGCCTCTCACGTCCTGTGCGGTTCCATGTCAGCGAAGACCAGTCCTTCGGGGGGCGGGGGGGAGCATCTGTGTGCTTCTGGGCATTGTCATGCCATCTTCCTCCTTGTCTCAGACCTACCCGATGTCACTTACCTCCTCACGTTTTTTACCGTGGACTGGAACGCTTTTCATTTGAGTGTCCTCCTTGGAAAGCCACAATTTGTAGTTTTGAAAAACAGCTCCCAGTCCACTTGAACGGCTTCCTCGCCCAGCCCTGAGCAGGAGGCCACTTTCTCGTTAGTTTGGAAGGAGCCTCGCTCAGCGACTGTCCCCAGCCCTGCCCCTCACGTGAGTGCGGATGGCGGGCAGCCTCCTTTTCCACACCGGGAATGGCCCAGACAGTCTCCCTGTGCCGGCTCCTCCCTCAACATAAATCGGGTACTTTATCCAGGCCCTGCCAAGTTTTCACCCTGGAGTCCTGTTGAGCAGCCTGGATGGAAACCCCTGCAGAGCAGGGCCAGTTTTGGGGTGAAGGGGAGGAGGTGCTCTAATGAAAATGCTGACACAACCCTTAAGTACAGTGGCCTGCTCCCGGGTGCTGCTATAATAAAAAGGGAACAGATTAAAAAGTGTCTAAAATGTAAATCTAAAGGACTAACAGTAATTAAAATGGAAATGGCACAGGGAGGGAAGGCATGTAATTGTGAGATATCACTGTGCAGAAGGCTCTCAGCTTTGTTTTGCTGGCTGTTTTTCTAATTCAGTGGGGCTTACTCATCAGTGGCAGTTCAATGCGCGTTAATGACTCTGGGATTGCAGGCATCACTCTGGACAAAGAAATGATTATTGTGCGGTCAAAAGAAGTTCAAAGACAAGAAGGGAATTTCAGTTTTTTCCTTAGAGATCCACATTCAAGAGCATATAAATTAAGCCAAATGTTAAAAACCACAGTCTGAAAGCTGACTTCAAAGTCACAACTCTCTAATTAATGAACTGCGAGCTTCAGTTTGGACAAGTTGTGGTTTGATGCGCCCATAAATCAACATGACAGGCCTGTTTCACAGTCCCAGACACTGCTTGTCATTGAGTCACATCAGATGTAAACACAGCAGAAAAAAGAAGGGATATGAAGGAGGTGCAATTGATCAACAGAATTGGTAAAAACCCACTTTTGAAGCACATTATGCATGATCACAGGAAATGGTTACAGCCTCAAGAGGTTTCCCCTTCTGCTGTTGCTTTTTTGAATCAGATTTCTAACAGCCTTCAAAAGGGAGAATAAGAATTATGGAGTTTCTCCCCTGTGGCTCGCAGGCAATAACCCCCTGTTGTTATTTTGTGCTTCTTTCTTTTCAAAGGCATCAAAATTTAGTTTTTTAAAGATCTTTAACTCTATATTTGAAGACAAACAAAAAAGGGCTGCCACTGTCATTCTTATCAGTTACCAGGGATTGTGTTTTTTCTTTCTGTTGCCACTTCTTATTAACCTCTTATTTGGTCTGTTAGACAGAGTTTGGAATGCACGTCTGCACGCTGAGAGAACATGAAAGTTCAGATGAGCTCAGAGGGCAGATAAAGAAATGTGAAGGGGAAAGTTACACAGCAGAAGGAAGGATAAAAGTTGACTCTCCCAAATTGCTGCTGTCAGAACGGGGGCATCTTGGCACACAAGGATGATGGTGGTGTCTGTGTTTGGGAAGGGAGTACTTTGTGTCTGAGCAAGGAGAGGGCGAGACGTTACAGTCACCTTTTGGCATCTCTGGGACGGGTGGTTTGCTGGGCTCACATTCTGTCATCCACTTCCAAGGCAAAGGTGATACGAGAGATAGGTTGCCTTCACATCCCGAGGGAATGGGCAGACCGGCGGGCAGGTGCCCTTGGATTCCGCTGCATGTCCACCATGCTGGTGGATTTGGTTGAGAGCTTTTGTAACGGTGATTAAGAGATCCTTATTTTCCTGAGGTGAGGGGGTAGGCTCCTGAAATTATCATGCAGGTGGAGGTCCTTTTGTGCTCTGGTGAAACAGAGTCACATGGTAGCAATTTCATGACGTGGACTGGTGGTTCTGATTTTAACAAGGTTTGAACTTGGATGTTGACAGATGGAACAAGTGTATTAATCTACCGAATCCCCAGTCATTAGTGGCTCGTAATTTTGAATCGTCAGCCACCTCCCCCACTCCCCCCCACCTCCACCACCGCCACCTTTTCCCCCTTTTTGATTACCTCTGCAGTAAGACACTGGATCCTCAGCCAGAACAATGTACCTTCACTCAACTTTTTTCTAAAGTTGCCTTGGGATGTTTCCTTGAGAAAGTTAGGCTCCCCATTGAGTTGGCCCCAAGACCTTCCTAGGAGACAGATCTTCTGTAGCCCCACACAGCTATTGACGTGACTGCTCGTTAATATTTGACAGAACGGGTGTGGAAAATTGAAGGCAGAATTAATTTTCAGTCGAGCTACAAAAAAAAAAAAAAAAAAAAGATCCCATCCTGTGCGGGTGAGGTAGGCTAAGTTGATTGTTTTAAAAGGGCCGTTTGTCCGGGCAGTTATGACAGTTTATGTTAGGCAGCAGGGAGGAGCCGAAGAAAGGAAAACAGACCTTTGACTGCAGCTCTAGGGAGGGGATCTGAAATGCAGGGTTTATCAGGGCATTTTAGCATTTTAACACTGACTACTGACCTGTCCAGGGGACTGCGCGGAGACCTTTTTTGTATGCATTCAATTGTGAGAAGTAAACAAACGGGCTCGTATCCTGTGTTTGGTAACTGGGTGGGGAGCACAGTTTGGCAACCAGTGTTGCTTTTAAATTCTTTCTTTGGACAATGGGCCTTGTATACTTTTATATCCTGGCTTTTCAAACGTGGACAGCTTTCATGAGCTTTTCCTAGGGATGGCCACAGAGACAACAGAAAAGCCATCAGTCATTTTATATAAATACAAAATTTTTAAACATTTCATTTACAGTAAGACAGGAAACACCCTCCCCAAACTCCAGCACCCCCTCTCCATTCTTTTCTACTTCAAGAAGAGCTGGTTCCCCGATCTTTTATTGTATCCATGTTGTTTTTTTTCTCTTCCTTCCTTCTTCTTTTTTTTAAGTGTCATGAATTAATATCTGTTGAAGAAGTGAAAAAATCATTTTGACATGAATATAACTATCATTGGGTTTTACATTAATGTGATAACATGGGAAGGGGTGAAAACAATTGGATCATTTTATGCATGCTGTTCTTAAAATGAAAACACTGGCTTTTCATTTAAATTTATTTAAATTTTTGTTGTTAGTGGTATAGAATTTGTTTTTTGGAGTGAAACTCAATTAACTTTCTCAGTGGCATGGTAGTAAGTCTGAAATTGGTTGCTAATAGGAGAATGATGGTTTTTACTGTAAAATAAACTGCACGGAGACCGAAAGGAAACCACCATTTTTCTCTTCCTTTGAACTTGGCATCAGAAGGTCTTGATACACATACCATTTTATGGCTGTATCAGATCAAGGTCATGTGTTAGGTTAAGTGAATGCAGTTGTTTGTAAAGTGTAGTTATTAGAAGCTCTGAAAGGGTTGTACAGACCCTTTTAGTTGCAGAAATCTTCCTGATGTTTTGAATGATACTCAGAATTAGGAAAATGGATCGTGTTTTTGTTTGTTTTTTTCCTTTTCTTAAAGAATCTTTTTTTTTTTTTTTTGGCTACAGTTTGGGAAGGGTTAATTCTCCTTTCATAATTGTTAGCCATAATGTGGCTAAGACCTCCACCTCGATTTGATTCCTAGCAGATTAAGGATATTAGATAATTTCCTTCTATTTATTGTACTACTGCACTGTATTATCTTTCTATCACTCAGATAATTACTGAGGAAATCTACATTAATTTTTTTTGGCTGGAGTGAGGCCTGCTAAACACAGGAATGATGTATTGATGTTTTACACAACAAAAGTTTTCCTCCTGTCATTGTCCAATCAACAAAAAGATATTTATCATACCGTAAAGCCCCTTCTTTTCAGGAACAAAGCGGGTGGGGAAGCAGGACAGGCGAGCGGACCTGGGGGTTTCTGAAACTAAAGCCAAGTTGAAGCATCTGGAGCTTAAGGTGTCCCTCAGATGAAAACACTCACAGCCGAGTGCGATGTTGTTTGCTAAATTATGAATGTGTGTAATTAAAATCTAGTGGCTGTTTCTATGAAAGATTTACAATGTTATTTCATCGTTTGTCATGGCTAATTAACAATATTAGATGAAGTTTTTCTTCTTCAAAGGTCTGATTTTTTCTCATTTATTTATGTCAGGAGTGATAAACAGAGTAGTTAAGAGCTCCCGGTGCAGGCAAGAGGAAGGCCGCTCCTTCCGTACTCTCCGTGGTTCAGGGTTCAAATCCCTCCAGACCGGAATGGTGCATTCCTTCTCTGTGGCGTGAATCATTACGCATTTCAAAGTCTGGAAGTTTCCATCTCCCCTAGAAACACTCAGGTCTTTCAAACTGTAGGAGACGCTGACTTGATCGACGAGTGATTTTTCTGTGCCACAGGCAGCAGTGGGGGAGGGTATCCAGCGCCCTCCCACCCCCCATTCTCTTCAGAGGCGCTCTGTCCTGTCCCTCTCACAGCAGCCCCGACACCAGCCCCTCCACTAGACCCCAGCCAGCATCGTCGGTGTCTGACGATGACGACGTGTTTTGAGACGTCCGTCCTCTGGACCTTCCTCGGGACGTGGCCATCTCATTTCTTGTCTCCCTGATCTCTTGCAGCAGCAACAGGTGGCTACCCAGCAGTTGGCTTTTCAGCAGCAGCTCCTCCAGATGCAGCAGCTCCAGCAGCAGCACCTCCTGTCTTTACAGCGCCAAGGCCTCCTTACCATTCAGCCAGGGCAGCCCGCCCTTCCCCTCCAGCCCCTTGCTCAAGGTAAGCGTTCGTGACCCGGCAGGCACCGCTCCGCGCAGACATCGGGGCCGCGGCGGCGGGCTGTGTGTGGTACACCCGCAAGGCCATGGTCCGTCTAAAGCAAGCAGACACGAACTTCAGAGAAAAGGCTGGACCAGGTCCTAAGGAGTGAGCTTTGTAGAAGCCGAAGGGCTTGCTTGCTCATGGATGCCAACAAGAAGGCATACGGGGTGGTCCGATGCTGAGCAGAAGCAGAGGAACCCCACCCCTGCACACTCTTGGAGTAGGAGAAAGCAGTGCGACTTTGACTTGTGGACCCTTTCAGTCCCATTGAGCATGGTCCGTTGGGAATCGCAGGTGAATTTTCTCGAAGGCTTTTGTTTAGCCAGTGTAAGGTATGTTTTCTATCATTGTATCCTGTCCTGTTGTAAAGCTGAGTGATGCTTTTGAAATGCCACTTTGTCAGTTCTAGGGATAAATTCAGGTTTATTCTACTAAGAGTAATCTCTTTTGTTGGGTTTTCTTTTTTCTCATTCCTTGCTTGCATTCGTCGGATGGTTTTTTTGAGCAAGTTCTACACTCATCAGAACAGGTAGCATGTCTACCTCTTGCTCTTCCAAAACTAGAGTTCCTCGCAAAGGACCAAGATTTCATGGATTTCAAAATTTCTTTTGAAAAGCCATTGACGTGTTATTACCGTGGGTGTTGGACGTCAGAAACAAAAGAGGATTTCTAGCCATTTTAGGACATCCTCGTGGTTTAGGCAACTCTTTGACATGTCTAATGTGAATGCACATGGACTGTTCAGAAGGAGAACGCAGGAAAGTATGGAAGGAAAGAAGAAGGTGTCCTGCTGTGTTTTGATTTCCCCGTCCTGTGCATGGTACAGCACATTTCAGTCTCCTCCTCGTGAACCCTGGCCTTGGCAGCTGTAGTAGGCTCGGATGTATGTGTATGGGCTTTAAAGGCTGGTAGCTAATGCCTTTGATGTCTTGGATTCCGTTGCCTTCTGAAGAGGGTTGAAAATGTGGAACCTTCTTCATGGTGACTAGGACATGCTCATTCGTTCAGCAACTTTCGGTGTCAGGTAGAGCCAGAGAGCCATGTCCACATCTGAATCTTGTCTCTTGAGTCAACCACACCCAGCTTAGATCTCCTCCGGGGTTTTCTGTTTTCGTTTCCGTTTTCAGTAGTGTAACTGGGGCTTTCTCCTCTGATGTCCCTCCTGGCCCTCCTCCCCTTTTTGCCATTACTGCTCAACTACCAGATACATAATCAGCATCTCCATGGCTGTCAGAATAGAAGATTTGGTAACAGAGGAGTACAAGGGGAGAAGAAAAGACACATCGGCTAATGTGTTTTTGTGCTTGCAAAATGTTATAACGTGCATTAATTACACCTTTGGGTTTATTGTTGGAAACCTCGCAGGCTGTTCTGACACACCCACCGGACTCAGGCTTCAACCTCTCATCTTTTCCCACTGCTCCTATACTATTAAGTTTGCTCACTAAGGTTCATTGTTATAGTACATCAGTTAAGCTGTCCAAAAGAGGGCAATTGGGCAGTGACAAGACAAGCTCATGTGTAATGTGAAAGAAATGAATGTGGTGATGCATGAAGTGTAATCTCTGCAGTAACATATCAGAGACACCAGTAGGTAATTCACTAGTCATGGCATTGATTGATATGCTTAGCAATCTGCTATAACTATTAGCCCCTGCAACATCAAGAAGGAGCGTATTTAACATCTAAGGGGTGCCCTCATGTGTGCCCAAGATGCCTACATGTAAATACCGTATTCCGGGAGCCAGGTTGTGGCAGCAAAGTGAGCTCCCTGTGTCACTGCCATCTTCTGTGGGATCCAGAGGTTGGTCCTGTCTCTCCTACCCCCTCGCCCAAAGTGGCTTGAGAATTCAGTCATGTTGGACTACAACACAATTTTTTTTTATCAGAGACATGATGGCTTAAAACTGATGTCATTATGAGGTTTAAATCAACTTTCTGCTTGCTTGCACATGGTCACCTGGGTATGGATGCACAAGGACAAAAAAAGGTTGATCAACTCTGTTTGTCTTTGAGCCAGTGATACCTGGGGTTGTAAAATTGAGTTCCGTGAGCAGTAATCTGTCAACTGTCCCACAACATACATTTTTTAAGCCGGTGTCTGCATTTTCTTTTATAATGAAGGGGTCGGTTGTCCTGGAAAAAGAAATGTAGCAAGGCACAGGGGTTAGGTGTTACAAATGCCAGTGATGGCTACTTTGTGATAGAGTCGTCGGGATTCTTTTACGTACCTGCTCGTAGCCTTGGCTAAGTCACCTTAAACGTGTAGAAATGTGAAAGTATGGCTAGATGGAAAGTAGTATTTTGAAGGCCTTTATTTTTTTTTTCATCTTTCCTGAAGGCTTTATGGTATGAAATGGAGGGACATTTTTTTATTGTTAAGTACTAGTATTATAGGGTCTTCTCTGTTTTATGTAATTAGCACATATGCTTTTCTCCCTGGTCTCTTGAAGCAGTGACCCCCTGATACTCAATATCATTCTGACCCGTGAATTTTGAAAATATGAACGAGAGATTATGTGCTCGATATATACCTGTTAATGAACTTGTTTAACCTGGTACTGTTATTCCTGTCTACCATATTGGAGGAAATACGTGATGCTTTTTGGACATTTGATATCCATGGAGTCTGATGAGTGACTAGCCTGCCTTTTATCTGTCTTAATTCTATCACGAGATCGTGGCTGTCGAATAATAGCATCCTCCCTTAGATAGTGTGCGTTGAAGTAATAGTTTAACATCGCTAACAAGGTGTAGGTAGCATTGATGGAGGAGACCGATTTGACTGCTCTCTGTAAGTCTGATGAGAATGTTCTCAAACGTAATCATCACAGTGAAATTTGACCCAAAAGTACCCCTGTTGTCAGCGAGTTACTGTTTTATTTACCATTTCCCTTTGCGAGGGATGAAACTGATTTGCCAGCCCCCTGAAGAAAAGGAGAGCGGAGTAACGCTCATGTACTGTGTAGGCATGACAAGTGTAACCAGACAGTTGCCTCTGTCTTTATTTGCTGGATAAATAGCTCGCTTCTCAAACAGCTCTGAAGTTCCGCCTTTCTTGGAGGGAAAGTGTTAACACAGTTGTTAGAAACCGTGTTCTTCCATTTTTTCACTTCCCATGCAGCTGACCCAGAAATCAATTAGTTTGCATTGAAAAATGGGCGGCTTGTTCTTTTCATGTGTATTTACTCCCTAGAAAATAAAAATAGGTGTTGACTTGTGTAGCTTTGTATCAATATGCTATCATCAACAGACAAGCCTATTCACTATTGTTTCAACTGAGTAAACAGTGGTCGGAGGGTCAGCCATATTCACAGGTAATTGTTGGTGTGCGGACCTCAGTGGCAGGCCTGTTAGCTACAAACACATCCCACATGTCACTTCGGAAGGTGTTTGAAAATAATAGCCCAGATGCAGCAGAACCGGACACGGGATTGTGGAGTGACCTTTCCCTTTGTTTAATTTGCCTCTGAGGCTTAATTTCAGGGGACAAGTAATAATTGAATATGCCTAATAACTAAATGCTCATTTGGGACAAAATCCATCAAAATATAATTGGCATTTGATTTTTATGAAGGGAGAAGAAAACCGACTTGGCTGTCGAGGATGCGTTCTAAGAATATCTGACCACTTAATGTATCATTTGAAGCCTCCTTTTATAATATATATTAATTGCAAATACTTGAGCATTTGAACATTTTCGTGGAGAACCGTTAGGAGAGACCAACTGTTTTTGTTAACACTCCTCTCAGAAAGGCGGGGAAGGTTATTGGTCTGCTGTGCAATAATTTACTCCTCTTTGATATGCAAACGATCCACGGTGAATATAAAAAAATCCTATCAGACTCATTTCACAGTTCTTAACCACTCGGATTCTCTGGAGTCCATCGCCTCATTAGACCAGTGCTCTCCAATGCTAGCATAATTAAAATCTTTAACAGTTTAGCAAAGTAAAGATGTTTGGCTGATCACGTTGAGATGATTATCTATCCATTGTATTCTAAATGACAAAAATAAATTAAATTTAGACCTTGGCATTTTTTATTATGTGTTTCAAATGAATATAATGCACACAGCCTTCTTTTTTAATTCAATAGCTTAGGTTTGGTAAGAAACACGCCTGTTTCGGGTGCTGCTATATAGTCAGAAAATGGCAGGCTTTCTGGGATGGCTGTGTTACAGTTGATTGAAACAATGAACTGCAGTCCAGACATCCAGTTCTAATGCGGAGTTGCCTTATGCTGTGCAGGGTTGACGATTTCTTTCAGCTGTCTTTCGGAAGGAGCGGCTGTTGTTGTTTCTTGTTGGTAGCTGCCCTTTAGAATCTTTTTCTCATGTGCCTGCGCACGCCTGCACATGCACTGAGGTGGGTTCTGGGAAGCCCGGGTTGCAGAGGCATGCGTCCAGAATAAAGGCTAGGAGGCCGTAATAGGGAGACTCTCCTCTTGGGGGAGAGTACAGGTGAGACCCTTCCTCCTGAAGACCCATGTCCACTTTGACCCCCTTAAGAAACAAGAGAACTTTATTACTCCGAGTTTATTTTACGTTTGCGTTTTATTCTGCAATGGTTCATTAGCATTGATCTAAGAAGTGACAGTAATAATAGTGTTACTTGTTTAAAAAAAAGTTACACAGTTTTGCTGTAGACACATCCATCAATTAAGCATGTGGTACTAGAAACCAAAATTAATGAGGAAGATAGGTGTGTTAATGAAATAATCATAGTATAATCAATTTGAATGTTAAAAGTTGAAAAGCATTTCAGGAAGACGATATGAATTCATAATTTATGTCTAAAAGTGATTAATAAAAACTATATTTAATAACAAAGCTATTTGTCATCATTTAAGACTTAAGCACAAAAATTATTCATTTTGTGGTTCGTGTTGTCATAATAGTATAGTAGAACAAATTTATTTCGAGCCCTTCTTTGTGTCTAAAAATACAATAACATCTATCTACTCCTTTTCAAAAATCTAGAAACAACAGTTTGGATGGAGGCATACTGTTTTTGCAGAGTGACTGTTTTGAATCCTTTTCACGGAGGTCTTTTATGTGTGATGAGGGCACTTCAACTCGGCTGTTTAGTGGGAGGACACGGTTGTTACTACCGTATTTGCCTCAGTTGGGAGGGGAAAAAAACACACACACCAAAAAAAACCCCCTAACACTAGGCTTTGTTTACTGACTCTTTGATTTAATTACTGTTTGAAGAGGACGGAATTAGCTGTTAATTGATTTAATTATCCAATTTGTTTGTTTCAGGCATGATTCCAACAGAACTGCAGCAGCTCTGGAAAGAAGTGACAAGTGCTCATTCTGCGGAAGAAACCACAGGCAGCAATCACAGCAGTTTGGATCTGACCACGACATGTGTCTCCTCCTCTGCACCTTCCAAGACCTCCTTAATAATGAACCCACATGCCTCTACCAATGGACAGCTCTCAGTCCACACTCCCAAAAGGGAAAGGTAGGAATGAGCCACTGAGATGTGTGTCCGGAAGGGTCTTGAATGTGGGAGGGGTGGGCGGCCTTGCTCCGCTATATGTCAGCGATTCCTAATTGGATCCATGTGACTTGAATGTGCATATAATTACTTAAGAATGTGTTCAATATGGTTTGGGTGTGAAGCATCTAATTATTTTCACCTTTTCAACATGGAATTAGCACTTATGCCGATCTAACCTAAGCTTAAGGACGCAGGCAGGGTTAGTGTCTCAGTAGATGGGGTGGATTGCAAGGGTTCCAGGCTTACTCTTGGCGCCCAGTGCTCACTCCGTGCAAGCTGAACACCTGGGCTCTAAACAAACTTCAAAGGGAGTAGTAGAGTCTTGGTACTGGCGATTTTGAATCCACCCAGTTCAAGAAAAGGTAGAGAACTTTGCCACTATATACTGTCCTCCTTGGAGGCAGGGAGCCTATCTTTTGCATCATTGTGTCTCCAAAGAACTTGGCCTTTTTCCTGGTCAGTGCTCAGTGAAGGTTGGAAGGATGGGGAGACGGAAGGGGTCTGTGTATGCGCACACACAATCCACGTCTATACACACAGATTTAGAAAATAAAGTCTTAACTCCCGAGGAGGAATGCAGTGCCGTCTCAGTTGCCCTATTCCTCTTTGGAAGGTAAGACTTTATATATTGTAATTGTCCTCAGCTTTGCTTGAATGTTAGCCGAAGCCGAGTCTGTTTGAGATATCCAGAATACATCATGTTAGCAGACAGTTCTAAGAAAATGAAGCTGTTAATTCATGTTATTGGATCCTCACACCCCAGAAGCATTAATACTACTGTGGAATGCTTCTCAGAAGTGGAGTGTATGTATATATATAATGCTCCTAAAATTAAAAACTTTTATTTTCAATGTACTATTTTTAAACGGTTTCCCATCTATTTCATATGCACAGCTTCCCCACACAGAAGAAAAGAAACTTTCAAAGTAATGTGTGATAGTAAATGTCACTTATCGCAGGAAAAACAAATTCTATATTTTGTTTTTTTAATAAAAATGACTCAGTGAAAGTTTATTTTAATGATATTTTTCACTTGAGCAATTACAAATATAATTTCATCTATTTCTTGAACTATTGAGCATTAAGAAGCCCACGGGTTTAATTAGATATGCATCTTTCTACCAGCAACATTTTCTCCATTTCGAGATCAGTAATCACAGAAAATGCTCTCTGAATATTTGTGCCTGTTGTGGGCGTGGGTCCCAGCCAAGCCTAGGAACGTGAGAGGTTCTGAGCTGTGGGGATAATAGATGTCCTAACCAAAACTTGCAGCTATCCTTTTAAGATCATTTTGGAACTTCTGTGGCAGACAGAGGCGAAGTAAGAGTTGTTTTAAATACCCCCGTTCCGGAGAATTCCAAGGATAGAATGGCGGACAGTAAGATATGTGTGTGAAGGCCTTGGGTCCAGTGTGGCTTCTGTTGTTTCCAGTGAGGATGGCCTTGTACGTCTGGAAGCCAACCTTTGCTGCTGCCTTATCACGTCTTACAGCGTCTTTGTAATCAAACAATCATGCTGGACCTTAGAGAGCTTTAAAGAAAAGGTTCTAGGTTGTTGTCCTTTGCTGTGCTCGCTTTTGGTGTCTAGGGTTGATGCCGCCATTTACTGTGGAGTGATTGAATTACATCTCGGTCCATAGGCAGAACAGGCCATCCGCGGAAAAATGCCGACCCGTGCACTTAAGGTATTTGTTGCAATCTTGTCGGCCGTCGTGGAGCCTGTACAGATTTCCTGTGACACAGGAAACTCTTCTGGTTTAGATGCGCTGTGCTCGCTTTCATTCTAAACGGTTCTATATCTGCAGGCAGGTGGCAGATCAGCAATGAGACAGGTGGGAGAAGAATAGCCCTTTTCATGTCTTAGGTGTGTTTGAAAGTAAATGGATGTAAGGACAGTCTCATTCCAGGGGAATAAGTTTGTTTGAATTGTTTTTATGATGCGCACACCAGTGGGGCTTGATCTTCATTATACTACATGCCAAAACTAGAATATGGATCAGAAAAGAATTTGGGTTCTACTGAGCTGTAACCTGGCTGTAGAAACAGGCCGAATTTTCCCGTTATCTATGCAAAGAAGAAGCAACGATGAAATGCTATGCCACTCCTTAATATCTTGGGTCTCTCTGTTGATATTGCCGGGTACGTTCCTGGTTGCGGCTGAATTAAAAGAAAATTCTGGCGAGCCTGTTTTAGCTGAACATAGTGAGCAAGACAAATGAGCACCTTAGGTTAAAGATAATTCAGAAGTTAGAAACTTACAGAATTGATCATTAAAAATTCAATTATTAGTTAGCCAGCTTTGTGTACATACAGGTACGGATAATGAGGTTTTATCTGGTTTTATCTTAGGATTTATTTTTAAATCATCAATGCGATGTCCTCTTGAAGTAGTGGAAATGGTAAAGAAGCTGTCACTATGACAATGTTCTCACTTACACACTGACTTGACGTTTGTCACAGGGGATCCCTTGGAGAAGTCTCGTCCCTTCCTCACCAGTGCCTTTGTGAAATATGTAACTTTGCAGGCTCTCCGTTGATGGCAGCGTAACATTCCTTCCCCCGCTCCGTTCCCCCCAGAGCAGTGTCTGAACAAGCAAGAGCCCCTGCCACACGGAGTAATAATCTAGCCCTTCACACTCAATCTCAGGTGAACAGCTTAAGAATTCTTCCTAAAAGGATTCAGGAATGCTCTGTGTGGAACCATGTTGGCAAAAGGCAGGATCCTTAGAGTTTTTGTTTTTTAAAGGAGTGAGATGTCTCACAGACTCACCGAGGCTGCCTATTTCAGTGTCGTTTGGAAGCCTCCCTCGCCTGCACTCTTGCCCCCGTGCGTTCTGCGGGCTCCTGTGAGCAGCCGCTTGGAGCCGCAGCTCTGGGGTTTGGTGAGCTGCAATCTGTTAAGGAGATAAATAATGTGCTTGGCACGGCACTCCTACTCTCCTCTTTAATTTGTCTTACACAAGGAAAATTATAATTAAATCATTCAGGGTAAACCCTTGAGTGTAGAGAAGGGAAAAAACACACTTTGGTAAAGATTGCCAATAGAAACCCACTTCCCTGTTGCGCAGGGTAGAGACATTTATCAGTATTCAGCACTATTACGAGAGGAGCGGCCCATGTGATTTGTGAGGCGGATGCCAGCGCTCAAATCAAGGCTTGTTGAGATCCTGTCCCTGTGCAATCACCGCCATCCAGCATCATTAGAATTCAGTACTGGCACCGTGCTTCGTGCTTTGATTTTCTTCCGGCAATTTAATAATGTTTATTGTGCTGATTATATATAAATTCATTGGTGCAATAAACATACCTCGGTTGCCAGAGCCTGAGAGAAGCGTGGTGAAGGTGAAGTTCAGCAGGCAGAAGCGGAAGGGGGCTAAAGAGGAAGCAGGCACGTCCTCGTCTCTCACTGCCCTTCTATTCCCGAGGACCCAGGGAGCCGTGACAGCGGAGACAGAGAGATAAAACTCAGACCTGGGCCACCTGCGAACACGGAGCTATCATCTTGTTCCCTTTCACTTGTCTGACTGTCTTTAGGAAATTCCGAGTTTTGGTGTGGGTAAACAAAATCAACGGAATGCAAATGAAACATTTATTAAAATGCTAAATTTAGTAAAGCCCTTTGAGCTTCTTGGATCAAAGCAGCTATGTAAATACAAATAGCAATTACTACTTAAGTAATTGCCTGAATTAAAATTCTAAATATCACATTATATTATGGTGCACTAGGGAAAGGGAAGGGAGCTCACATGTCCTCAGTTCTTTCTCTGTACCAAGCACTGGCTGCACTCTTGTTTTTGGACTGATGTCTCATTTTATCCTCGTGACTGCTGAGAAGCAGTCGGGGTTAATTATACCCATTTTACAGAAAAGGAAATTGAGTCATAGAGACTAAAGAACTGACCTAAGGTCACAAAACTGGTTAGCGGCGTATCCAAGATCCAAATGCAAGCCTGTCTCTTAACATTGTAGTACGGCACTTCGAGTTTTCATTCGGCCTAGAGGTGACTATTTAATTATGATAATTTGAAATCAGTGTTCCTAAAATAAAGTTTAATTTAAATCCAACAAAACGTGTATTGACTTCACCTGCTGGGTGCGCATCAGCACATTTTAAAAGAAAGTAGCAGACTTTCCTCTCTTAAGGTGCATATTGGTATTTACTGGGCCTTCCATGAAGGATGGGGGCAGGTAGGATTTGCAAAATACACATCACTTACAGTCTGAAACAGTGCATAGAGAACACAAATGAAGCCCACGCCAGCTTTGCACACAGGCACATGCCAAACAAGCCTCCCTCTCTCCCTTCTAGCCTCGCATATCTTGCGCTTCCACACTGAACAGCGACCCTGGTCTTTATCCTATTTTTCCTGTCCTCCATAGCCCGTATGAGAGAGACTCCTCTTCTCTGACCCTTTCCAGGTTTTCGCTTTCAGTTCAGCCAGCACGAGTCAATGTTTGCTAACTTGAGCATGTCTCAGATTCAAAGCTCTTCTAAATGTGTTTCAAGACCTCCTTAAGCATCTGGTGGAAGAGGTTTCCTGGAACTCTGGAAGGATCATGGTGGCCTGTTGGTCGGTGTCCATTGCGCAGCCTCTCCTCCCTACGAGGTCTAACCTGCCCTCTGTCTACTCCAGTGTTTCTTCCTGCCTTCCACTCCTTTGCTGACACAGCCCCAGGTAGTCCCATTGCTTGCTCCTCCCCCCCTCCCCCCTTCCCCCCCCCCCCCACTGGGCAGCTGCCTGCAAATGACTCCTGAAGGTTTTTGCTTGGCTGGTGTACTTTCAGACATTTTCACTTGATATGCAGTCTCTGTTTTTGATTTGTGGCGTCTTGACATATTGCCATGTATTTGACTACATAACAATAACATTTGTGTTTCCTGCCCCAGTATTTTCAGAAGGCAAGGAACTCTGAAACGTGGACATGCCTGGCGTTTCATTTTTTTTCTTTCTTTTTCTTTTTTCTTTTTTGAACTAAATTCAATGTTGATGAGTAAATATTGATGCTCTTGGTTGACTTGCTAAAATTCTAGAAGCTTGCTCTCAGAACTGCTCCAGTGGTACGTGCCTTTAACTGTTGCGTGTTTTCGTATTCATTTTGCAGTCCTGTTGAGCCAGAAATGTATGCAGTAAGCTCTAGGTCACATTACTCTGAACAGCTCTTCCTCATTTCTACTGTTTTTGTTTTGTTTTTGAAAATCAGATGCTTTCTTCTGTATCTCTCTTTATTTGAAGCACTTGAACAAACGAGCCACCCCAAATCTTTATTTCCCATTAGAGCATTCTGGAGAACCTGCCACGAAATTGTCCCAAATTGTCTTCAGAATTGTTACTGCTACTTCTGCCAATATGTGCTAAGGCAATTGATCTGTAACCCGAGTCAGCAAATTACAGCCTACCAGCCAGATCTGGCCCACTGCTCATTTTGTAAATAAAGTTTTATTGGAACACAGCAATGATCATTCATTTATACACTGTCTTATTGAATAGCTGCTTTCATGCTACAGTGGCTGGCTTAAGCAGTTGCAACAGAAACCCCAAGGCCCGCAATGACTTAAATATTTACTCTCTGGCCATTTGCAGAAAATAATTTGCCAACTCCTGATCTTAGCTATAAGAGCAGTGTTTCTCAGATTTCCTGATGATATTCTCACAGGTATTTGTCGAAATATACAGCTTCCTAGCCCTCTCTCATGAAGAATTAGATTATCCTAGTCTAAGATGGGGTGCAGGAATTTGTATTTGTGACATATGCCCTATATTCTTGCGACTCAATGGCTGCAAGCCAGTAACGGTGGCATTACCTGGGAAGAGCTTATTAGAAATTCAGGGTCTCCGGTCCCACCCCAGACCTGCTGAATCAGGGTCTTCATTTTAACCAGATCCCCAGGGCTTTCTCAATTTTGAGAAGCAATGCTAGTGGTCTGGCACCGTGAACTGGCTCTGTTCAGTTCACCTGGGTTTTGGTAGTCTTGAAAAGGGCGGAGTTTTCCCCCTAACATTTGATAGTCATCCCAGACATATTCAGTCCACAAAGCTCGTGGACTACTACTGCAGAGTAGAGGTAGTGTGACTGGAAGGAATCAGTACCTGGTATATGATGGTGATGATAATGTAGCTAACATTTATTGAACTATGACTTTGTGCAGGACACATGCATAATGGATTTGACATAAGCCTTCATACTGATTTTCCCACTTAATACTAACAATGACCCTATGGGGTACCGTCTTCTTTGTACAGATGGTGGTTGGGGGCCCAGAACAATTTTATAATTTGCACAAGCCACACAGCTAGTTAGGGACCAGGCAGGGACTGGAACCAGGGTCTCCCTGACCCTCAAGTCCTTGTAATGACTGTCATAATCTGGTGGTTCCCAAGTGGGCTGTTCATCAGAACCACCTTGGCTTTACCGCAGACTCCCGGATGATAGTCTCCAGTGGGTAAAGCTCGGAGATCGGGAGGAAGCCATAACCTTCAAGGGTGGGAGCCATGGGGCCAGACCTGTCTGTTTAGCCATAATTTGAGAGAGGCTCCAGAGGTTCATAGCTGGCTCTTCTCCTACCTTGCCTCATCTTTTTGCGAGGAGGCACATAGGTGCCTAGCAGTGGAGGAGGTGAAGGACAGGCTGGGCTTGGCCAGTCAGGTGTTGTAAAGGACCTGAAAGGGAATTAGACGTAGCCAGTTGTAGAGACCTGAAATACAGGTGCTTCTGAGCCCCAAAGCAGATCTTGGCAGCGACACCTGTCCCTTGTCTATCTGTATGGACAGTAACCTGTGCAGGGCAGAAACGTTTCTGCTTCGATCAGAAAGAAACACCAGGGTCTAGTCGACATTTGGTAGGACAGACACGCTGCTGGGTGTTTTGTGACCACCATGCCTGGAAGAGCTGCAGCCTGTTTGTCCCATGGCTTAAAACCAATTACTTCTGGGCCTTAGGAGCAGGGAAGAAAGGTTGTCTCAGGGTAGTGTGGCAGGGTGGAGTATCGTGGCCTGTCATTCATACGTAGGGTGAGAGCAGGGAGAAAACCTTTAAAATATAGGCATGCCACGAGGGATAGGTTTATGGATTTTCTTGACTGTTCACTCTGTATGGTGATTAAAAGAAAAAAACCTCAGCCATTATTCTCTAACAGCTGTTGTATCTTATCTCAATAAAGTGCCTTTTACCATAACACACCATCATTAGACTCTATAAATCTTCTTCTATTTATTGTGTTTGAACGATACGTGCTTTCCAATAAAATAGTATCATTGGTCTAGGGAGATACATTCCTTTTATAAGTTTCTCCTAAATTGGGTTGGTTTTAATGTTTTTCTTGGGATATTATACAGTATGAATCTCAACCATGGGCTATTTCATGTCTAACGTGCCCGGTTTCCCCTGTGAAATAATATCTGAGCCCCCACTTTCTCTCATCATGTAAGATAGACATTTCTTTTCTGATGAGTGGCTCCTGCTAATAGGGTTTTCTTCACCAGATCCTTTTCCTGGCACGCAACCATTTTACAGGTGTTTACCCTCGTGTGGTAGAGCCTTTGGCCCTTCCTCCCAAATATGCCTTAGCTTTCTTAACATTGATCTTACACCAAGAGTGTCAAGGAAGACGTCGGGCCCAGAACAGTGAACACCAATTTGGGGGAACTCTGACAGCATTGTCCCTTATACTGGGTTTCACCCTTCACCCTGTAAAAGTGTCTTGTTGGAACCCACACTTTACCTCCAGGATTCCTAAACAGAAAGATTTCCTTTGGCGGCAATGGGATCCATCCAGAAGTGAAGAGGGAAAGCCAGGGACCTCCAGGAGGCCATGTGGTTTGAAAAAGTCCTGGGGTTCTTCTGTTCTCCTTTAAATGACACGTAGGAGTCTCACGGTCATAAGCCAGTGTTGGGGCCACATCAGGGGGGAACCTACACAGGAGGCTTAAAGGAAAGTCACATTCTTTTTCAAGATTTCCCGAGCTGCCCGTTCTGCGCGGGTGTCACCCTGGAGTCCGGCGCCGCAGCCCTCGCCAGCGGAGCCCCCGCTCTGCTGCCTGGCTCGCCTGGGTAATGCAGATGAGCGTGTTACATATGTACGGCCGCCCTGAGCGGCTTTATCCCACCCCGCTTTGTAATCAGTCAGGGCCTAAGTATATTATAAAGTATATTCTCCTCATTAAAACAATAGTGGAGGCTCACAAAGGGAAATTGTTAATATGTGTTCCAGCTTGTCATTTCTGCCTGTGTGAATAAAGAAGATAACCGTTCCTTTGGGAAACTATTTCGGGAACTGAGCAACAGATAGGCTAGCCAGAGAATTCTCTTAACTGTAATTTTCCTTTTTGTTTGTACTCAAAAATAACATCCTGATGGGCTCTTCGGTGCCTCTGCACAGACAGAGCACAATTGGCACAGCCCAGGTGGTGTTAATATGGGACGATCCCCCGGGCACATGTCGCCCAGAGTTGTACAGCTTGTTCAGTGTCTCCATCCATATGGCAATCTGTACCATTCACAGAAAGGCGTCGGGGCTGTGCCTGGTGGGTACTTTGGTCAATGTAGTGTGAAGGGAAGGCTCCCACTCCCAGCAGCCTCCGTGGTACGGTTTGTCTTCCGGTAGATCTGAGTTACGACGTGCGTGCTCACCGCCCCGCCCCCCAAGATATTCCAGAAGGGCTTTGCTGGTTTCCTTCCCTCTCCTCTCCCCCCTCCCCCACTTCATTTTCCAAAACAAATGGTTGACTCGCCAGGTATAATTCAGGTGCATGAAACATACCTGGCTTATAGAAAGTCAGTTTAAAGATACACACGCAATCTCTTCTGGGTGGTTGTTCGTGGATTAACTCAATTCTAAGAATACGTGCCTGTACGAGAATGCTTCTATAAATTCTGTGGCTTTTGTTGTCCTTTTTTTCTTTTTTTTTTAATGCATTTTATGTTGTGAAGACAGTTTTCATTGTATAGTTTGGATGTTCGGGCTAGTGGTTTTGGTTTTTAGGTCTTAAAATGAAAAAAAGGGGAAAAGGGAAAGAAAATGATTATCAGACTCAGAAATCTCAGAGTAAAACATTCCCTGGAGGTGTTAGAACTGAAAAGGGAGAACCAAGGAAACCGAGATTTCCCAGCGAGTAAGGTGAAAATAGGACTGCTTTAAAAGGCACTTTGGGAAATTTACCAGAAGGCAGAGCCTTCTCCATTTATGTACCTAAATGTTGTTCCACTTTTGTATAACTATTTGTATTCTTGTTTGGTAAACAAACAGACCCCATAGCAACTGTAGCTGATGATATTTATACTACCTGTAAGACTTCCCTAAACAAACAGACGTACTTTTATGACCTTCAAATTTCATTCCTTTTATAGTCTTCAAGGAGATCAGACTAATGGCAGATTGACCCCTTCCTTCCTTCCTTCCTTCCTTCCTTCCTCCCTCCCTCCCTCCCTCCCTCCCTCCCTCCCTCCCTCCCTCCCTCTCTTCTTCCTTTTTTCCCTTCCCTTCTTCCCTCCTTTCTTTTTTGATACTTTGAAGTCTGTCTTTGAAGGATCTCTTCTTTGTGTATATTTTACATCTTGGCTGTAAATATTGAGTTTGAAGGTATATTATGACAGAAGGAAAGAAAACCTAAAGTGTTTGTGTAAATGATGTGGTATTTGCTTTCAAGAGGGGCCTTTGAGTCATCTGGTGGAATTTTAGGTTATACATCCGAAAGGCTAAAACGCCACTGAAAGTATTACTATAGACCTTAGAATTGGACAGACATCGATGGTTATGTCTCTACCTTTTATATCTGAACTGTTGATGGAAACATTCTTGTACGTATGAGCCCCGGTATTCAACTTCCATTTTTCCGCATGAGTCATATTTACGACAAGAAGATCTTGTGTTAAAGATCAGTGTAAGAAATAAATGGCAGTTTACTTTAATTAGAAAAAAAAAATGACACCCAGAGCTGGAATAATCCAGTGGTGTTTGAATAAATTAGAAGATTGTACAGGCAAAAATAAAAAGAAACTTAACAAGGATGAATGGGGAGTTGTCCAGAGTTCAACAAAAATGTGTTTGTGAGCGGGACAGAAGTCACTGGACGGTACTCCCGTGCGTGTGTGCATTCGGCAGAACTTCTCAAACCCCAGCCACGTGCCACGTGTCCTAGGCTCCGGGGCATGCAGCTGTGAGTTTGACAAAGTCTGTCCTCATGGAGCTGACATTACAGTCGATGCAGAACAAACAAATAATTACATAATAAAAAGAAAGAAGTTCTGAACAAAATAATAAAGCAGGGAAGGGAGAAGAGTGAGTCTGGCAAAGCCTCTGTGAGGAAGTGACCTTTGAACAGATGGAAAGAAGTGACAGAACAGCCCTCTAGGCTTAGGTTACAGCAGCAGCAGAGGCCTTGAGTCAGGGGCAGAAAGAACATGTTTTGCTGGACCACGGCCCATACCTCATTTAGTGTGGGGGTGGCTGTGTTGTTCAGTGGTGATAGGTGTGGACTCTGGAGCCGGACCGCCTGCATTCCAATGCAGGCTGCCCACTGAAGTGACTTAATGTTGGTGTGCTCAGTTGTCCATCTGTGAAATGGGCATGATCCCAGACTCTGGCACATAGGGGGTGCTCAGTAAATAGTAACGAGTGCTGTTCATTATTGTCGAAGTCGTTTATTCGTTCAAACCACATTAATTGAGCATTTATTATGTACTAACTATATAGGTTCAGGGGTTTAATAGAGGACTGCAACCTAGTTCTGCCCCTTAAGGAGCTTACTGTCTAATCAGAGAGACATACAGGGAAAGAGACCCTTGCAACACAGTGTAATAAATGCAGTGATACGAATATATACAAAACGTGACACAGCATCTGATTTGTTTAAAATGGGCACTAGTGGAATATCACAGTGTATGTATTTCCACCACCCCCCCGCAATGTGCAGCAGGTGAAATTTTTGAATGCAGTGAGCTCCGTGAAGGAACATTCCCTGTTCTTTGCTATCTCCCGATCATCCAGCGTAACCAGCCTCGCATGACAGGTGCAAAATTTCATTGCAGAGACTAGCTGAAATGTGCAGAAGAAGGTGAACTGAGGGACTAGTGAAGATTAAGCCATTGGGAGTAGTTCTATATTTGCTCCCCTTTGGCCGTAGATGCTGTAGGAGCACCTGGTTAGTCTTGTTGATACTTACAGGTGCTCCAAACGTGGGAGGAAAGCTGGGTTTCGCATAAGAGTGCTCCTCAACCGTGAGCACACACATCAGAATCATCCGGAGGACTGGCTAACCTGCAAACTGCCAGACCCCAGTCCCAGTACTTCTGATTCAGTAACTTGGGCTAGGGCCTAAGAAATTGCATCTCCACCAAGTTCCCAGGGGCCATACTTTGAGAACCACTGCTCTCGACCACCCTTACACTGTGGCCTTCTTCGCCTGCTACCATTCAAAGTGACAGAGAAGCGATGTGGAGAAAGAGAAAAATTCTTAAGACTATGATCCAATATGAACTATGTTGTGGAACACAATTTCTTTTATATTTCTTAATATCGGTCTTTAAATCATTTGTAAACATTTGTTTTTCTATTTTTTTTCTTTTATGCCTGAAGATGCTTTTTGTGCATCTTCGGCCATCTGCCTGCTCTCATTCTCTTCCTTGTAGCCGTTGAGCTCCTACTGATACTGTGAGGCCCAAATCAGATATTATAGCATTTTATATCCCAGCCATCTGTTCAGTTCTCTTTCTCTCCCGGTGGAGAATTGGGTACAGCTTTGCAGTGAGGAAGAGAACAGCCAGTGGCCTCCGATTGTATTTGGTTATTTACTGTATCGTTATTACAGATATTGAATATGCATCCCTACTCAGTTGGTCTTTAGTCAGTTATATACATGTCTAATGTATTACCTATATTGTAAAAATTAGAGGCTAAGGGTGAGAAAGATACACACATATACACGCGTATATTCTTACAAAACTCCTATTATCTTAACACATGCATACAGAAACGATAATATTATCTTACCACTCACCCATGGGGCTCCTTAAGAATCCCAGCATACAGACTCTGATCCAGGAACCCAACACGATGCTTATCACAAGCACAGTGTTTACTGTGCAATTAAAGGTAGAGGAGAGTTTAATCTGGTGAGCATTAATGAAGCATCTTGTCCTACAGAGAAGTAACAAGAATTGCATAATGTGCAGGATAGTTCTGAGGCCACATAAATGCAAAAGCCTAGTGGTTCTCAGCCAATTTGTATCCCTGCGTCACTTGTCCCCTCATCTCCTGCTTGCGTGTCTGGTTCTCACACTTGACTTACGTGATTCTTCTGGTCCTGGAGTATAATTGTGCTGGCTTCCATAGAGTATTCTGGAGGAAGGCCTAAGAAGAATTAGTATTGAACTTTTATTTATGTTCTTTGGTTTTCTTGGGTACCGTTGGTGCCTCTGACATATGGACATGTTCCACATAGACCTTGTGAGTCACCAGCGCAAGCACACTTGCATTGACATAATAAGAATGCCTGCCTAATGGTGTTAATAATTTTTGGATTAGTGGTCCCTATGTCTGTATTGACACAGTTGCTCGCAGCCACTCTTTGGAAAGCATTCTGTTTTCTCAGCGAGACCCCAGTGTTAATGCCGCCAGTGGTAAACTCTCATAAACTCAGGATAGCCCTTAGCGGCGTCAGAAACAAAAGCTGGGCTTCTGCCTTTTCCTGTTGTTTTTCTTTTCTTTTTTTTTCCTTTTATTTATTCCTTCCCTCGTCGCCATGCACACACAGGCATTCTGCCTCTGTCATCACCTGCTCGCCGTTTGTGATCAGTTGCTCCCAGATTCTCAAGCTCTCATCCTCTGCTCCATTGTCCTGCTGGGCACATACTCCCGGCGTCTGGGAACCAAGATGGCACGTTTTGCCCCGTGGAGCTGAAAAGGGAGATGGGGCGGGCAGATGGGTGATGTGGATGGTGAAGAAGGGAGCTGCCGATCTCACGGCACCCAACCCCAGGTTCTTACCGTTGGTAAAGCAGCGGTTACTAGTCACAGCTGCAGCCTGAAGAAGAGATGCTCCTAGATCCCACGTGATGGCTTTAGGTCCCGGAAGTGCTGGATGCAGCGCACTCTGTGGGTTTGGTCTCAAGTCCAGGAAGACCCCGAGGCTCTCCTTTCCCCATTGAAAATTCAAAGTATGCCTTCAGTGACTTGCCGCTGGATCATTGTTAACTCAGGAAGCTAATCCAGCTAGGGACTGAATCTCCTTGTAGAAAACGTCACACGCTTTTGGTTTCCCAAACCTCAGTCATCTGAGTTTGTGTCCCATGATCGTGAACTTGGCTATATCTACGTATATCATTATGTATATTATTCTAACATATGTATATATATAATATATTAGAATATATATTAATAAATGATATATATTATTTAAATCAAATCATTTTTCAAATTAAAGTCAAATAGGCCTCATCCTGAGAAGTGATACATGTGAAATCAGAGGTTAGAGTTACTACATATGTTTTTACTTAATATAAATTAAAATAAATCTGCCAGTTTTTAAAAAACTCAGCATTCTTGCTCCAACTGACATTCTATGGGCCACCGTTGAGTGTGTGCATGTCTTATATTGAGATATTTTGATCAGATTCCCTCTTTTTGCTGAGGAGAGGGACCTTGGCTGAATATGGTACTATGCCAAGTGGTTGGAAATGCTGTTTCTATTGTATGTTTACCCTGGTTTCCTGGAAAAGCCCAGAGCGTACCACTTATCTTCCTAAAAACTTAATTCAAGATCCTCCTTACACATACATCTTGTACTTTTCAGGCTCATGGGGCACCAACCAGACTTAGAGGATGCCTGAGGCGGATGTCGAGTTTGGGCATTCTCTGACAGAATCACTCCCCAAACTTGTGCTCACGTGAAATTGGTGTTAGTTCATAGTAACAGGAAGTGATCTTTTCCCCATGCTAACTTCCTTCACTCTTACCTGTTCTGTTACATTAAATCTTAAAAAGCCTTGCCTATCATTCTTAGGTAACAGGACCAGTCAGCTTTTTTTTTTTTTTTTTTTAATGAGTTTGCAACTATGGCTTGGTGAGGTTGCCCCCTGGGCCACCTCTTTCCCTATTTATCCATCTGTATCTTGTTATTCAACCCACAGTGAGTAGGGCACCCCATGAGCATTCCTTTAATAAAGCATGGTCATTTTTAGGTCAGGTGCAGAACAGGGAACTCTCCAGGCACGTAGTACTCAAGTTGTGGTCCGGGGCCCACCACCATTGGCATCACACACGAGCTTTGCAGACATGCAGTCTTGCACCCCAGCCCAGAGCTATTGAACTAGAACCTGCATGTTGAGAAGACCTGCCAGCGATGTATATCCATAATAGAATTTGAGAGACATTACTCTGAGAAGAGCAGTGGAAGAGGAAGGTTGTGTTTCCATACGCTTGCATACAAATACCATCTTTTAAGCCCGGTCAGCAGTGACTTTGAATCAGTCTCCCACCATGTCCCATTTTTGCCACATCTGCGTGTACCTGTTAACTACTTATTACTTAATATTTTTCTTAAAATTGAGTGACTTAAATAGACTTCATGTAAATGTAACACTGAGAAGTCATGAATCTGATGTCTTGGTCTAGTACACATGAGCATGACTTTGTAACTACGAAAGTGGGGCTCTGGGTATATCACACTCACCCCACACACCGCTTTAGTGTGGGCCGTGAACAGAGAGGGTACCTTGTATTTCTTACAGGGTACTCTGTAATGCACGGGGGTGGGGGGGGGAACAAAAACCCCTGGACCTAAGGAGTCAAAAGCTTTTACTTCAGATGTAAAGTTAGTTAAGGTAGCCTTCACAGCTCAAGTTGCAATATTGAGAGCAGATAATAATAATCTCTATCATTGTTTAAAAGCACAAATCGGGCTCTTAATAGACTAATTCACAGTCACTCCAACTGCAAGTTTTACTCATGAATATCAGATCACAAGGGAATGTGAAATCCTCTAATTAAACATGATTTGAAAAGCAGCAGAAAATTGAGATGATGAGCGTTCTGGGGAAGGAGAGTCAAGGATTCACCACATGAGAGAGTGAAAGAGAGAAGTGTGTGTGTGTGCGTTTGCGTGTGTGTCGGTGTGTGTGTTCCAGTTGGTGGAAACTTCATCTTCGCTCACTTTAGGCTGGACTCTGTCATAGGCTCTCCTCAGACACCCTTCTCTTTGTGGTAAGATGATGGAACTGATGGCCAACGTACTTTCGGAAAACTGATGAATAAACAGGATGGCGTATTTCTGTAATGAGTGAAAAGCAAAATGAAGGCAGTATGCTAGAAATGCGACATCTGAGCCGTCTCCCAGCTTTCAGTGGAAAATGAGAAGCCTGCCTGCTTCTTGAAGTGTTTTCAGTGAAAGTTAAAGGAGAAAGGTCATTTTTACAAAGCTATCAGGAAAAAGGATGCCGTGATCACATCCTCATTTCCCCTGTTCCCACATATCATTTGTGCATTTGTCGGCAGGTGTAAGACCTTTTCCTCCCGATACTGCAGTGTAACCCATGAAGAAACTTGACCTGTCATTTTATTTTCTGCAAGAGACTTTGACTTCCAGCTGGTTTGGAGGAGATACACAATACTAGGAAAGACGTCAGAAGAATCAACTTTAAAATGGAAAATTGTGGTAGAGATTTAAGTCACCATCTCTTTTGCTCCTGTTCGTCTGCATCGCTCTGTATCATAAGGTCCACCGTGACGGAGTTCCAAAGCCAGCGCCCCTTACCTGGTGTCCATGAAATTCACTTATTGTATATATCAGAAATAGCTCCATTAGTTTGTGAACATTTAATGTAAAACATCTGAAGTCACCGTATCTTCTGACACCACTTCATCACTAGAAATCGAATTCATACTCCTGTCTTTCAACCTGAGAAATCCCTAGTCTGGTACTTAAAGTGTCATTGAAAGCAGGATGCGGTACAAAGTAGAAGGCAGGGAAATAGGATAAGAACTAAAAAGCGATACTAGAGAAGGAGAGAACGTGGGATCCTCTCTGTGGAAGTTGTCATGAGAGAATTCAAGAAGCAGTTTTACAACAGTGGCTTTCTTGCGTGGTTATGATCGCAGTTTAGTGTAAGGCACTTTTTATTAGGTAGTCGTGAAACTGTGTCAAGAGAACACCTTTCTGGAAACCTGAGGTATCTGGAGTTGTTGGGGGCTTTGACAAGGAGTGAGCAGTCCCTTGCCACCCAGCCAAAATCACGGGCTGTGACAGATCTGAGAGGGGAAGATTCTGTGATCGACAGTGTTATGGGGTGGGCAGAAGGAAGCACGTGCCCATGGACAGGAAACCCAAGAATTGCAAAGAAGACAGACAAGTTGAGACTTGAGCCGTAGGGAGGCACTGAGGCCGTTTGGCAGAGAACAGGTCTTCACCATTAGTATCCTGGGTGCCTGTCTTAGGGTTAGCCTTCCGTTAAAGTTGGCTGGCTGAATGAAAGGCCGAATGGTGGGGGCGAAAGAGGGGTGACCAATGGGGAAGAGAGGGAGGCAGGACTGCTTCTAAGCAGTCAAAGGCAGCGGGAAGGGGATTAGTTGTGCTTTTCGGTGTATTTGTAGGGGGCGGGGAATGGTTTAGAAGGGAAAGGCGTGCTGTTTCACAGCGGCCGTAAGGATGCCGTTAGTCCTTATTGGAAGGCACAGACCTCCTTCATTCCTTTAACCAGTAACCACTGAACACCAACTCCTTATTCATCTTGTCAGTAACAAGCTGTGTCATTTTTGCCCACTCCCTATCCATGTGCAGAATCCATGTGCAAAATGTAGCAAAAGTGAATTTTATGTTCAGTTGGTTTTTGACAAAGGGGCCAAGATAATTCACTTAGGATTGAACAAGCTTTTCATCAAATGGTGCTGGGACAGCATGCACAATATTGAAGTTGGTCCCCTTCCTCACACCATGTACAAAAATCAGCTCAAAATAAATGTGAGAACTAGCAGTCTCAGAAGAAAATACAGGAATAAATCGTCATTACTTTCGATTAGATGTGACATCAGAATCACACGGACCCATAGGAAAAATAGATATATTGGACTTTGTCAAAATGAAAGACTTGTGCTTCAGAGCACACCATCAAGACACT
Organism: Ursus arctos; assembly: GCF_023065955.2. Classification (NCBI taxonomy): domain Eukaryota; kingdom Metazoa; phylum Chordata; class Mammalia; order Carnivora; family Ursidae; genus Ursus; species Ursus arctos. The sequence goes on along the minus strand of NW_026622808.1, from coordinate 51,345,020 downwards.
GAAAAGACAGTCCACAAAATGGGAGTATTTGTAAATCATATATCTGATAAGAAACTAACACACAGAATATGTTTTTTAAAAATTCTTGCCGTTGCACGATAAAAAGATAACCCAATTTTTTGAAAAGTGGGCAAAGAATTTGGATAGTCATTTCTCTAAAGAAGATCTATAAATGGTCAGTAAGCGCATGAAAAGATACTCAACGTCATTAAACATTAAATAAATACAAATCAGAAACACAAAAAGGTACCACTTTTTACGTCCACCAAGGTGGCTAAAATAAAGGCAAGCAGCCGGTGTTGGCAAGTGTGTGGAGAAATAATAACCCTCTAACAGTCCTGGTCAGAATACAAGGTAGTGCAGCTGCTTTCAAAACTGATCTGGCATTTTCTCAAAGTGTTAACCGTAGACTTCCCACATGGCCTGCAGATTCTCCTCTTAGATGTATATACCCCAAAGCACTGAGAACATAAATTCAGTCGTGTACGTGCACGTGCATTCTCCTATCACCACTATTCACAATAGCCAGACTGTGGAAACAGCCCAATTGTCCATCAGTGGATGAATGGTTTTAAAAAAAATGCATTTCTGTACATCCGGTGGAATACTATTCAGCTGTAAAAAAAGAAAAGACGTACTGATACATGCTGTGAGGACGAACCCCCAAAGTGTTATGCTAAGTGGAAGAAGGCAGACACAAAAAAGCACATCTTGTATGATGCTATTTATATGAAATGTCCAGAATAAGCATATGTCTAGAAACAGAAAGAAGACTAGTGGTTGGAAGGAGCTGAAGGTTGGGAAGAGATGGGGAGTGATTGTTAATGGGTAGAAGATTCCTTTTTAGTGTGATGGAAATGTTCTAAAATTATACGTGATGTGGTTACACAGCTCTCAACATATTCAAAACCATTGACTTATACATGTGAAAAGAGTGAATCGTATGGTGTATGAATTTCTCAATAACACTTAAAAAGAAAAACATATTCCACCTTTTTAAGTGATTGGAGAATGACCCAACAGTCTTTCATAACTGCCAGTGGAATAATACACAATTTATAATTTGGGGTTAATTCAGGGGAAGCATGGGGGAGAGAAGCTAGAAACCTGATGTACACAGATATAGACTCTTGTTACAGATGAATCAGGAATTTCGAGAGGAAGAAAACAGAGCACTCTTGGAAAAGGGAAAACACAGAAACTGGGTGAGACTCCAAAGGCAACCATGAGAACTTGGGTCAGGGCACAGTCAAAGCTGAGAGTGCACCTTAAGGAGAAAGGAAAACTGCCTTTAACTTGGCCGGAAATGTCTTGAGGTACAGAATGGTGTCTGTTGACTTCATCTCCTTCGAAAATTATTCTCCTCTTGGTTACACCAGTGTAAATTAACTTTATAAGACTAGTAAGGACACTAGAGAGTAGGGGCAGAAATGAGAAATTGTACTTACTTGCAGCAGGTGAGTTGAATGATTCCAGTTTCAAGCTGTCATTAAGAAATGAACTTGGAAGGAAATAGTGAAGAGTCACCATTGAGGAACCATGGCCATTATATAAAATCTTCTCAGAGGCTAACGTCTGTATTGAAGTTATGGCTCCAGCTGGCATACTTTGACATAAGAAAAATAAATTTCCCTTCTTTTACCTTTTGGCACACCCCAAAAGGCAGTCAGAATATAAATGTCTGTTCCGCTTTTCCAATGACAGAGAAACGCTCCCATTCAGAAGTACAGCTGGTATACCAGACAGCGTGACTGAAAGGCCAGAAGCAGGACCCAGCCACACACGCCATGGGCTCTGCTGTGCCGCTCTCTGGGCAAATGGCAGTCTCAATAATGAGTCCTGATAGCACTTGATTTGTGTGTGTGTGTGTGTGTGTGTGCCTATATATATGTACACGTTCATACATCTATCTGAAGGAAACTTAAAATTGCACAGCAAAACATTTCTGCAGTGTATAACATAAAAACTTCAAAAGGGATGTGGTGGAAATTCTGTTTCTTCATCATCCCTGACAATTATTATGGTTCCTATATGTTTGTCCAGAGATACTCTATCTGGGCACCACCACTAGCCTATTCCATTTCCTAACCTAGCCAAGCACTTTATTTCAGACAACTGTGTATTTAAAAGTATCCAATTACAGTCACTGGCCATGCAGGTCAGGGCGGCCGGAGCCAGTGGTCCTGCATGCCGAGGTGCATCAAAGCCTTGCTAAAAATGTTTGGATCCCCGTGAAGCCCTGCTTATACCTAAGGTTACCAGAAGATTTGGGTAGGAATGGGGTTGACTGGGCTTCATCTTTTAGGAAATCAGGAGTGCGGATAAAAGAAGTAAAGATTTCAAGCCCTGCACCTGCTCGTGGTCATCACTACCCAGCCTTACTTGGAATACACATCAGGTGGAACGCCAGACTGGCTGTAAATTGCAGCCCGGTCTCTTAGATGGGAATGTCGGACATTCCTCGCTATACACTTGAAGTGCCGTTTCCTTCGGGGCCTGAAGAAATGCACATGTGAGGTGCAAGAAATCAAAGTATTCGATTATATATTAAACATGAAAAACAAGTAACAATAGTGTTTATAGCTTCCATTTTTGTAAACTAGTAATACATTGGAAGAAAAACGTAGTGCAATGAAGTACCAGATGTTAACAGTGTTATCTGGGGTGGGGTGATTAGGTGTGGGATGACGATGGGGTGGCGTGGGGAATGCACTTTCTTCAGTAGCCAGCTCAGAGTTAGTGTTATGTGAACTTACTGAAATAAGAGCATATCTTAATTTCGTAATAAGTAAGGTTTGAATGTACAGTTAGGTCTTCAAGAGGTCTTCTGAGTATGTAACTATGTATGTGTGTGCGAGGACTTTGTTTCTCTAGACTTCAGGTGCCCGTGGTTGTCTTTCTAGGCTGTAGTGAACTGTCCTCTGTCCTTACTTTGAAATAAGGATACCAAGTTGATCAAAAAATAAATTCTTAGAGCAGAGTGGTTTTTATTCAAGCCACGGGGCCTTCACAAACAAGTTAACCAAAAAGCAGAGAGATTGGGTGGGGGGGAAAGGGAATGGCAGAGTCCGTGTTCGAGCGTGTGTATTTTATTTCTAGTCATAAATCCCTCTAGTGAACACATACCATTTTCTTTCATACTTTTCAGAACACTCTCCAGTTAACAACAACAACAACAAAGCACAATAGAATAACCATATGCAGTTTTTAACTAATGGTATTAGTTTTACATCCTAACTGGTTGAGGCATTTGGTTTCCAACTTAAAGGATCACACAAAGTATGTATAATGGCTAAGAATGTACTCAGCACGTAGCATCTCTGGAGAGCACCTTGGTAGAATATTCATAGTGAATTTTAGAACTTAGTACTCATTAACTGACTCATCCCATTTCCCTGAATGTGTCTTGTAAAATCAGTTACATACTGGAATGTTTAACCTGGTAAATTTTATTTTTAACATTATTCATAAACATATGAAACATGATGGGAATCTCAATGTCCAAAATGGATGGTTAGACAAATTTTGGTATGTAAGTAGGGCCAAGACGGTTTATGATGGGCTGTTAGTTTCAGTCAATAAAGTTTTGAAGACAGTTGATAGCATGAGAAATTATTTAATAACAAAATTATATTAAATATAAAAGGATGATATAAATCTTCACACCCTAATGTGTTAAAAGTGTTGTATGATGTATATTTTATATATATAAGCTGAAGTTGGTAAAGAAAACAATTATTTAGGGTTTTTTTTTTCTTTCTAAGCCATTGGTAGGAATAGTTTTCTTTTTAAATGATCTCCTTCCCTCAGAATAGCTGAGAATTCTAGTCTTTAGGAGGATTCTGTAATTTCAAATATTGTCCATAATTTTTTGAAATTCTGTCTTGGTACCATATCTGTTTTCTCCAGTGTTACTGAGATAGAATTGATAGCATTATATAAGTTGTACAGCATAATGACTTGATTTACTTGACTTATTTGTGTCATGACCATGAACCAAAATAGTTTCACTAGCGTCCACCATCTTATGTAATTCATTTTAGACTTTAAAAAAATCTGAAGATGAACTTGGATTGGCAGTAATTCTTTCCTTTGGTCCAATGGACTTTTGCCCTCTTCACTGCTTAGAGACTCTCCTTTTGTCATTGGGCTTTATAAGTCTCACTACGGAACTACCTCCGTTCACTTGCGTTAGTCTTTTCTCTCATGAGGGACACCTTAATGAGTTAGACTTCTGTAATTTTTTTCTGGTTCCCCGATGTATTTTCTGTTTAAGGCAGAGAAGCTTGTTATTATTTTCAAGTTATATTAAATTTCCAGCATAATTATTTAAAAGCCATAGAGAGACCTATTGATCCTTGCTAAGGTGTAGTTCTGTGCACATGTGTGTTTACTCCTACTGCTCTTAATTTAACTGTTCATAATATGCCCACTGTGGATTCATTATGTTGTAAGTCAGGGACAAGTGGCATTTGTGTATGTCTGCTCTGTGAACGTGAATCGATAGATGATATATGAATACACATCCTGGTGGTAATATAAAATAGAAGCCACGCATGTGTGCGTGCGTGCGTGTGTGTGTGTGTGTGTAGTCATGATTGAAGTTCAAAGTCACGGAGAGGCAGTGGAGTCAGTTGCAAAATAGCCCTTTCCTTGAAGGGAATGTGCTTGAGTATGAAACAGAACTCTCTGTGTTAGTTTTACATTTCTATTTGATGGAATCTAAGGTTATGGAAACGACTGTAAAAATAATTTGTCTGAAAGAAGTCTGGATGCAAGAAATCTAATAGAGAAAATATTTGAGAATCTGGTTCATCAGCGAGTGCAACAGATATACTTCCCCAAGCACCACGTGGCGCGGATCAAAGCAACCCATGACTTGGATCCTTGCGGTCGAATCATTATGTATTGATTGGAACCCCACTGGAGGATTAACCCCTCGTGTTCATGCCAAGTTTTTTCTCACTCTTGGTGTCTATAATTTTAGGGGTATAATCTTTCTGCTGTTATTAGTGTCTTTTTTAAAGCTAATCATCGACTTGGATATATTTGTCTTTCTAAATTATTTTATTCTAAATTATTTAATTGCTCTATTCTTTGCTTGATAAAATTAATTTATGAAAAGATCATATAATTATGGGAAAGCAGTTTTTCGGTGGAAGGGAGGAGGAAGATGTATAATATTCTGGGTAGAGAACAGCAAGAGAATCTCAGAATCAAGTACAGATTTTATCGTTTTCATTATGTAGATTAAATGATAAATTCTAGCTTTTTAAAGAATCCTTCACAGTCTGAGTAGAGAGCTTTGCCTCTAACAAAAGCCTGTCAAACACTTTTCATACATGGTGGTTACATTTCTCACATTGGACTATTCACATTTTGGGATTTAACTCTGGCTTTTAAATAACAATTCGGAATTAATTAGTAAATTCATGGGGAACAAGAAACCCTCGATTCCTCCATGTCCACTTTCAGCCACGTGGGTTCCTCTTGCCTTTTAAGTCTGGTGGAATGGTTCTTGGCAACATATTCATTCTCTTGTCCTTTTGTGTGTGTGTGTGTGTGTTTTTTTTTTCAGTTTGTCCCATGAGGAGCACCCCCATAGCCATCCTCTCTATGGACATGGTGTATGCAAGTGGCCAGGCTGTGAAGCAGTGTGCGAAGATTTCCAATCATTTCTAAAGTAAGAATGATTTTATATTGCTTTTTTCTTTTACATAGCCATCACCTCCCACTGTTCATGCTTTTCCTCATAAAATGCCTTTTTGATGGAGGGTTTCGTACCACCATTTTGAGAATGGACTCTGAATCATAAGGTCTAGCGCATTGTCATCGGAATAGTTACAGCACCTGTGGAGGGTTGATAGCAAAGGGCCAAAGAGGTATAACCAAGGACAGTTTGGATGCTCTTCGGAACAGTCTGCGTTTACCCATTTTCTCAGAATGACAGTGATTAAATAAAAATTCTCCCAGTATTAAATTTGCAGTAATATCATTTTCACTTTTGTTCCTGTGTCTGCATACTGAATCACTGACCTACTAACTCCGATTGTTTAAAACTGCTGTCAGTGACTGGCCCGTTGTAGCTTGGCGATTGGTCTTCTTTGTTTTTCTGCAAATGACTTCATGAACTTAAGAAATGGGTGCCAAGGAGATGCTGCCACCTTGCTGCTCACCTTTCCATATTGGCCTTAGCTTTCGTTCGGATTCTTGTCCTTATGGGGAGAATGGAGTAACTTTAATATCTGCAGTTGAAGTATGACTGAAACTTGGGCTACTCCCTTTGAATCTGTAACACTGTTAAAGTATCTTTGTAAATAAATGATACATGAATCTTCTAGTTGAAGCGAAAGGCTTCTGCACCACATCTTACTATTTCCCTTCCCTACAGTTACCTTGTCCTTTAATAAAATTTAGACTACACCACCCTGTGTTGTGGACACCCCCATAAATTTATTGACAATATCTTTGAACCGAATATAATAACACATTATATTTAGTATATTGACCTATCATGCAGTAATCCAACGTACACGCACGTATCACTCCTTTATATCTGGCTTCGTGATGGCTTACAAATTGGGTGTTTGGGGCTCTTTCCTTCGGTCTTTTCTCATTCAAGCCTCTAGAACTAGAAGCCTGTGGATTTAGGTGCAGTTTTCCGGTTTTGTGTGGTCTTTATATTGTTAAAGCAATCTCTATATTTAGCTTTATGGACCTGGATACAAATATTATAAGAGCCTACCGTTAAGGTACATCCAGTGTTACCTGAAAGGAGCGTTGGTGAATATCGTTTTTTAATTAATGAAGCCTGTGAATCTATTTCAGAGCCTCCCAGCTTTAGTATTTTACTTGAAAAGCATGAGGTGGTCATTCGAAACTTAAATTTTTTTTGAAAAGAGATGCCTGAAATGTGTTTTAAATATCAACAATCAAGAGCAGTGATACTTCAGAGTAAGCACAAGCCCTTTACAGTTATGATGATTCAAGTTAGTGTTACTGGGCTTTGTTGTCTTATAAATCACTCATTAAAAATCATTGTTTTGTTATTGCTTAATTGTATTTAGATAATGAGAGAAAAAGACCTCGGCAGAAGCCACTTTCACATTCTGATTTCACCTTCTGCACCGGTGCTAGCTTTGATAACTGTATTGGTGCTAATTTCGCTCATCTGTAGAATGGCTGATAACCATCTGTAAATAAGATTTATTTTCATAAAGTCTCTAGAAATATACAATTACCTTGAACATTCTCAGTGTATCAGTTTTTAGAGTCACAAGGGAAAAGGGCAGTTTTCCAATATGATCCGTTTAAAAAATGTTGTTAATTACCAAAGTATTTCCACCCTCATCCTCAAATCAGAAGTCCATTTATTATGTAAACTGACAATTAGATGAGATAGATATGTATATAGAGAGAAATAATATATACATTTTATATATAATTTTTATTATATAATATATATTATATGTAATATTATATATATTTTATAGATATAATCTTTTTTTTTTCTTTTGTGCCTCCACCATGAGATAGCACAATTTCAAACCACACCTTATACTGAAGAAAAGAATCTAGATCATCAGAATTGGGGCCTAGACTAATTCCTGTTTTTAAAAAGCCCCTTTTAAGGATATTAGGAGCCCAGCTCTTTATAGAAAACCACCTCTCAATTATTTATTGTGGTTTTGCACATGAAATGGCATGTTCTCAGTTCATATTTGCTCAGTGGAATTGGAATGCCCACTATGAACCTGCGACTGTTGCTTGTTTATTTCCTCGGACTTATTTGTCGACTTGTATTTGTTAGAAGACTTTTGTTTGCAAGCTACAGAAACCTGACTTAAATTGGTTTAACCCCTCATCCTTTCCCCCCACTAAAAAAACCTGAAGGGTAGGGAATGATAATTGACTCTTGTTACTGGGAAGCCCATGGCTGGATTCAGATGCTTAGGCAGTGTCAGTGGAGTACTGGTTCGGTGTCTCTTAGCTCAGTTTTCTTTTGCGCTGCCTTCGTTCTTAGGCTCTTTCCAAGTAGAACTAAGGAAGACAGTGCCAAGCCGTCCTATGTGTACTCATCTCACAGTGCGTCTCTTGTCCCGTCGTTCCAGCAACAGTCCTGGGCAGACTCCCATTGACCCAGATTGAGTCACGTGTTCCAGCTTTGAGCAGATCACAGCTATATAGCCAGGCTCGCATCCCATGCCCACCTCCAGAGCAGATAGAGATGTGTTCACCCCCTGTGAACCACATGGGGGCTAGGGAGGAGAGACTTGGTTCCTGAGTGTGAAAAACAAGTAGGTAAATCAGCAAAGGGAGAGGAAATGCTGAAGGAAAAAAAACAAAAACAAAACCTAGAACTCACTGTTCTCCTACTGCTTTCCTCAGTGACACATTGATTGGCCGTATATGACGAATTCAGGATTCTGAGTTTCCTCTCTAGCATGATTTTAGCTCTTGGAAATTCAGAGTTGTCTTCAGGTTTCAGTGTCTTGCTTAATGTAGTGGAAAATAAGTTAGTCTCCTTGCAGATTCACTTCTCCCACATCTGTGTGCAGTCTACAGAGTAATCACATTGGCTTTGATGAAACCAACTTTGCTTTCCATTGAACTGGACTAGAAGAGCTACCGTATTTCGTGTGGGTCAGACAGAAACCACGTGGCCTCTTTGACTCACATCACCGTGGAGTCATTGTTACTGGGAAGTGATGTTTTAAGCATTTCTTCTCTAACTGTGCCAGATTGCAGATTCTGGAAGCACCTCTTTCTTGGGTTCACTCTTCTTTTTCATTATCCCTCTGTGGAGGTGTTTTCTTAACAGGTAGATAACCAGCAGTGCCTGGATTCTCCAAGGCACTCTTACTCAACAAAATGTAGCATTGATCTGACCTTGACTTAGTTGTTGCTTTCTAGTTTTTTTTTTTCCCCACCTATCTTCTGTACCCTGATTTTACACTCCCCTAGTAAGAGTTTATAATCAAACGTCTGTGCTACAGGGACAGTTCCAAATACTTCACATATGCCGTTGACCCTTGAACAACACCAATTTGTTGCAGAGATCCACTTACGTGCAGATTTTTCCCCCCGATAAATACAGTAGTTTTATAAATATATTTTCTTCCGTTATGTTTTTCTTAGTATTTTCTGTTGTAGGTTACTTGATTGGAATATACTATTTAATACGTACAATATATAAATATGTGTTAACTTTTTTGCTGTTGGTAGGGCTTCCTGTGAAGAGTAGGCTAGTAAGAGTTACGTTTTGGGGGCATCAAATTTACACACGGGTTTTTGCTGCGTGAGGGGGTCGGTGTTCCTAACTTCCATGTTTTTCAGGGGTCAACTGTATAACTCATTTAATCTTCATGCCCCCTTACAGTGATAATATGAAGGTATTACTCTCAACCTACAGATAAGGAAACTGACACAGAGGGGTTAAGTGGTTTTCCGCAGCAGCGTCACACAGCTAATAAGAGGTGGAGTCAAGATCCAAACCCAAGCTGTCTGCCTTTGTAGTGCCTGCTCTTAACTGTTATACAATCCCGCCTGGTTAGAAGCAGTGCAGTTTATTAACTATATGCTTTCAACTTAAGGCAGTAGGTGTAGAAAAAGCTTTGAAGCAAAGTCAGATTGGGTGGTGAAGCCACTTTGTGTTAGTGTGTTCTTTGAGCTAGTTACACAGCATCTCTAAGCATCAATATCCGCCTATGTAATTTGGGATAATAATATCAGTACTCCACCTCTCAGGGTTGTTGGAATGAAGAGGTGCATCGTGTAAAGTGCCTGACCCATACCAGGCACTCCTTAAAAATATATTAGTACTTCTTTTCTCCTCTATCTACTTAAGTATATTTTTAAAAGAGGGGTAATTTTAAAAATCCAAACATTTCTGACCATTCTAGGAAAGGTATCGTGACGCCGCAGAGCATTAATCTGTCAGAAGAGACTAATCTTTAGTTTTTTAACCATTAAGTTCTTGTCAAAAGTCCCACACAGTCACATGTGATTGGGGGGAGGGGGGCAAGGAATGGCAAGCTTTTTCTGTAGAGGATCAGACAGTGAATATGCTGGGTTTCAGTCTCTGTCACAACACCTCACCTCCACCATTGTGGCATAAAAGCAGCCATGGGGGGTGCGCCTGGGTGGCTCAGTCGTTAAGCGTCTGCCTTCGGCTCAGGGCGTGATCCCGGAGTCCTGGGATCAAGCCCCGCATCAGGCTCCTCTGCTGGGAGCCTGCTTCTTCCTCTCCCACTCCCCCTGCTTGTGTCCCCTCTCTCACTGGCTGTCTCTCTCTGTCAAATAAATAAGTAAAATCTTTAAAAAAATAAAATAAAATAAAATAAAATAAAAATAAATAAAAATTAAAAAAAAAAAAAAAAGCAGCCATGGGGCTGTGCGTAAGGAATGGGCGGTAAGATTGCTGACCTCTGAGCTAGGGTAAACTTTTTTGGTGTCCTAATGTTCACAGCTGAGAAATCTTTCTGCATGTCGTTGGCCATTGCTATCCTGGGTTATTTTAGTCTAGATTCACAGAGCCCTTAGGTTTATTCATAGTTTAGGGAAACATCCATGCATGCCTTGCCCTGTTACTTCATTCACCAGCCACGGTTTCTGTACTTTGATGGGGTTGGGTTTTTCCACCTGGTTTTTAGGGCTCAGTATGAAAGGGGCAAGTAACTTTGCTCTGTAACTGTTCCCTGACCCTGTTAGGCTCAGGTTCATAAGATGTAACTTTTTAGAGAGGCCAGGATCAGTGATTCAGGATAAAAATCCCACCTGACAATAAAATGCCACTGTTCGCAGAAAGAGAGGTTAAGGGAAGGGAGGGGGAGACTCATGGGTCTAAAAATGAAGCATATTCTTTTTTTCCCTCCTGAGAGCAAAATATCATAACTGTTGGTAAATGAAAACCAGAGATTTGACACTTTTCTGTGATCATTCTGCAGTGTTTGTTCCCAAGGTGAGGTATACCACAGGGCCCTTGATTTCAAAGATAAATACTGTACAAATAACCATCCTGTTGTCTTTCCCCCACAGCCAACAGAGAGGGAAGCTTTATCAGAATCAGCAGATACCCAGTCTGTTGTACGCATTTATTTCCCTGTTTCTTCTCAAAACAAGTTGCAGTTTTCGTGTTGATTTTTTTTTTTAGCCCATCAGCCATGAGTGATCATGTGACTGCCGTATTTGTTAGTGCTAACGGATACCAGCAGGTGCCCCTGCTAACTCTAATGAAATCCTCCAGACCTGCCTTGCTCGGAGTCCTCCGGTAACAGCAAAACAAAAACAAGGCCAATCCGATCCAGATAGGTGAAGCGCCCTGTGTCCTTCCATTCTGATCCCACTTGGACTGGTGGTTTCTTTTCAAACCCGGTTGAAGACACAACCTTTACCAGGGAAAACACAGATTGATAATTCTTCCCTTTTTCTTTTTCAAAAAGGGTTCATACAATTCTCTGACAAGGTGGAGAGTGGATTTGAAGGTTAAATCATGACCATATTTTCCTGTTTCTAACGTAGAATGTAAAATCAGACACAGACCCGTAGTTTCACAAATACCAGGTAGTCTTCTGTGCTTGGGAAGAATATTTCTATTTCCCCCTAGTTTTTCTTCTAGGTGGTCATTTGTGTCACATCTCAGAAGAGTGTAATGTGCGTCCTTGCTTGGTATCCATTTGAAAGGAATTCTTGTTTTTGTTTTGTTTTTATTTTTTGGCTCTTTCTCTTGGAGAAGAGCACCCTGCACAACAATCAAAACAATTCTTTGCGTGTTAGATGGATGTATATTATTTATTAAAACAAATAAATGTGCTACGTGCTCTAATAGGCTAGGAGAAAAAAAGGTGAAGGAAAATCCCTAGGGGCGGAACTCTGACCCTTTCAAAAAGGTCCACGACTGCAGACAGTCGAGGACATTCCATCGGTCATTTGCTTTTTAAAAAAAAAAAGAATTTTTTTTTTCTGTGAATTTTACTTCTCAAAACTGTGAAGAGTTTTATGTGTAAGAAACTACGAAGTGCGCTCTGTAATGTTTTCACAAGTGTTTTTATCATGGTAACATCTTGTTTACTTTAGTTCCCTGCCTAAAACTACTTGGAACATGTTAAGAAAACATCTCGAGAAAGCCTGCACAAAGAAGCTTTTGTGTAACAGCCACCGTGAGGAGGCAGGGATCACAAAGGTGTTAACTTTCCGCCCCTTAAGCACTTCCACATGAAGTTCCAGCAACGATGTTTGTGGTTTTGGAAAAACAAAGTGTATGTTAAAGAAACCAGGTATATGCTAATACATGTCGAAGGAGGCCGGATATCATAAATTGTTTCAAACCATTTGTGGCTCTCGGTTTGCACGCCTGAATGTTCTGCAGTGAAATTGCCTCCAGTTCGCGCGGAGGAGGCTTGAGCACGTGCGGAGGGAGTAGCCATCTAGAATGTGGGTGTATGCAAATCAAAGTCCAGCCTCACCATTTAAATCTCAAGAATATGGGGATGACGCTGGTCGTCCCCCCCTTCAGGCCCCCCAGGTGACAAGTCTGAGTATCACAAGGTGAGCTCAGGGTTTTGTAGGTATTTGACTTTTGCCCTGATTGTGCATTTTTGACTTGCTTTAGAAAAATTAAAAAGTGGGTGCTACCAGAACACATTTTTTTTCCCCCTTAAAAAGTCTGCCCTTTCACCTTTCTGACATTGTTCGGGAGTTCAGGACCTTTCCAAGTACTCAGAGAGGTCAGAGTGGCCTAAATACCACAGTGCCCTCTAGTGATCTATAGAATATTAGATAGAAAAGTTTAGACCAATTTGCCAAAGATAACAGGCCCATTGCCACCACTTTGCTCAAAAAAAAAAAAAAAGAAGCAAATAACCTTTGAACCCGTTTTTTTCCCCAGCAAACAGACTTTAGTCAGAAATGTAAATGAAATTTAATTTTTCCTCATAGACTCTGAAAGCATGAGACACATTTTTTAGTGTCTCCTCCTGCAATTAATTCTGCATATAAGCAGTATGTGTATACGGTACCTTGTATCACTATAGATACATTGTCGTGCGTTCTTCTCTTTTAAGAGCCATTAGTTACATACTTCACGTGATCGTTTCCGGCGTGTGATTAGAAGGCATTACTTAAAAGACAGGGATCATCTTTGCACCATACTTTTATTGACACTGTCTCCCACGTTATGGCCATGTCTAAATGGTAAAATTTATTAGAAGCAGCAGTGTCACAAAAGTCTGAGACAGCGATTTTCCTTTCAATAAAAGTAGTTAAAAACCTTTTAGAAAATCCATAATTTTGATTGCTGGTACTTCATAAATGTATAACTGGTACTTTTTAGCTGTCTCTTTAGGGAAAAATGAGTTTTATCACCTGCAGTACCTGGGTTAATGAAATTGTGTGTTGGAATTTCGCCAGGATGAAAGATGAGATCATTCCAAGACACTAATATTGGCAACAGGTCTCATAAAAAGCTCTGACTCTTGAGTGAAGTATCATTAGATTTTTTTTTATTATTATTATTTTATTTAAATTGAGGGATTAAGTTAGTTGTCCTTTTCAAAGTTTCTGTGCTAGTGAGATTCTCACTTTTGGCATCACGTTCGAAACCCAGTGACCTAAAAACCTGTACGGAGCCAAGAGAAACAGAGAAATGTCCATCAGTGCCTAGTAGAAGAATTTCCTTGCTTCAAATTTCAACTGCAGTTCCTGCTGAAGCCTTTACAAATCACGACTCCCAGCTCAAATTTGAAATAATGCTGCCTTTTTCCCCGTGTTCCTCCTGTGTTTGATTGTTTGTGGATATTAGCTGTCCAGGAAATCCCACACTTACAGATATAAATCCAGAATGATCTTGTTTTTCCACAACCAGCCCAGGATGTATTAGGCAGTTATGATGATTTGTTAATTTTTGTGACCTGTATTTATTTTATGTGCGCTGTATACTTTGAGGGTGGAATCAGCTGTTGAAATAGTCTCGTCTCTCACACACAGAAAGGAAGCACTCTACTTTTTCTTTTCTGCTTTGGGTTTTCTTGCTTTATTTTTGGAAGGTTTTTTTAATCTCTTAGTGTCTGTTCCGTATGCGCTTCTTCCATATGGCGATAAACAAGAGCTATATTGTGCCTCATACACTTAAACTCAGCCCTATCGAGGGCGGGTCTTTGGAGATGTGTGAACAGGGCCACATTCTTTCCAAATGCGTTTTCCATCCATAATAGGTCTTGACTGTGTAATTCTGTTCTCATTTTTGTGATGCACATTTCCCCCAAATAATATATTAATCCTCAGATTTAATATGTGTTTAGGTAGAATTCTGCTTATAACAGATAAGGAAATTATATTATAGTCTTGTAGAAGAATAAAAATCACCGAGGTTGGCATGATTTCTTTCACTCTTGCAGCCACCACCTACTCTCATCTAAAAGGCAATCCGGACGATTCTTTTTGTTTTTTTGTTTTTTTGTTTTTAAATCAGCTGTTTGTTTCTGTCTACCTCTGATTCTGTTTCTATTCACGGAGACCCACTGCTGCTCCTGAGACCCAGTGTCAAGTCA